>NW_027130443.1:10600000-15575848 GCF_026122565.2 Emydura macquarii macquarii
TCCCATGCCATGTTATGTACATTCCACGAGGGGGCTCCGGAGCAGCAGCAAAAGCAGGATTTTCAGGAAGGAGGATACATTTCTTGAAGCAGCTACTGTAGGGAACTGAAGGGTAATAGCCAAAAGTACTCTGACTTAGGGTGAAATTCACCTCTGTGCAGACAGCCCATGACAGGCCTATGAGCCACTCAATCTCTCACCTTGCACTGGTGTAAATATCTACACGAGGCCCAGAGTACTGGAGAATGGGGCCCTTGGAGCTTCCACCAAATTGTCTCATCAGGGAAAGGAGAGGGTGGAACTGGCAGGAGAGTTCAAGAGAACTCATATTGAAGCAGTGGCTTGTCACCAATAGAGATCTATGTCCACATTCTGACTAGAGGTAACATTTTCAAAAGCACTGGTGTGATTTAGGAGCCTAAATCCCATTGATTTTTCAATGAGATTTAGGTTCTATGGCCCAGATCCTCAAAGGTCTTTGGGGCACCAACTCCTACTGAAATCAATGGGACTTATCTGCCTAATGCCCTCTAAGTGCCTACACAGCTTTTGAACTTGGGACTTAGGCTCGTAAGTCACGTAGGCATTTGTAAATGTTAGCATACATCCCAAGTAAGATGAATAAGAAGTTCTCATTCGAATTGTTATCCATTATCTCAAACCTACCAGGCAGCACGATGCTGTCTCTATTTAAGAAAACCCTAAGCTCTGGATGGGGCGGCTGGAGGTCAATGGTACAGATGAATGGGGAAGCCAGCACTCCATCTGCTTACACGAGGTCTTGTCTACGCCAGAGCTGTCAACCTCAGCAATAAATTCAAGCAGAAATATAATGGGGAAGAACAGGCAGATAAGGCTGGGTTACTTTGTTTCACAACTGAGGGCAACCATTCCCTTCTTTCACTTCCTCTTCTGCTTCTCCAGTATTGTCTTATTAAAAGCCACACACACACGAAGAGGAAGGGCAGCTGAATTTTGCCTGGTCTTCTGGGTGTTCTGCTGCAAAGAGTGAAATTGCTGTCTCCATTCTGCATGTTAAACTCAGCAGGGCCCGCATCTCCTCTGAGCCAGGAATACGTGACAAGCAGGAGGTGTTGACCCCTGTTTATATCTTGCTCCACCACCTACTGTTCTCCACACAGCAGCTGGGAAAGCACTGTGTAAGTCCTGTTCCCTCATGTGTGCAAAAGGCTGTGTGACACAGAGATCTTTTCTCCATCAAATTCTTGGGCCATGTGATTGGGCAGTTTCACAGCCCAGTGGATATGGAACTAGATGAGGAATCATGAGATCTGAGTTCTCGTTTCAGGTCTACTACTGACACGTTGTAACCTTGGGCAATTCACTTCCCTTCTCAGTGCCTCAGTTTCCACATCTGTAAAATGGGGAGAATGACACTGACCTTGCTTTGAGATCTCTGTATGAAAAAGCACCCATATAAAAGCTAATTTACTGTAAACATTCCCAATTTTCTTTACAGTCCAATAGTATATCACTTGTTTCCTTTTTGGATATGTGACTTACACAGCCCAGCAGTATTGACAATTACACAGAACGATATATCACTACAAGTCTCCAATCTTCTCTGGTTAGTAGGTGGGCAGCTAACAGGTGCAGCTTGTCTGTCTGTAAGCCTACCAGTTACTTTGGGATCACAGTGTATCCTGAGAGAGAAATGACTACATCACAGCTGTACCGTGTATGGGTGACTGGCTCATTTGCAGATCAGATGTGGAAATAATAGAAAGCTGCAACACAGCAAAGGTTCTCTTTGGTAGAGTGGAGATGAAAAGAAACAGGTAAAATGGGATCTCTTACAGATATAATTAGCAGCACTATTTATATTTAGGGAGTCACTGAGTGCCTCAAAAATAATCTTTTGAGACATTTATAATTGAATTACTTTAATTTGCAACTAGGTACAACTTGGCATGCAAGCAGTATTGATTTTTTTAATTTAGATGACAGCATTTCAGTGATTTGTGTTTTGTTTCTATAAACACACTAACTAGAGATAATTATGCAGTTTTTTCAAATGAAAATAAGGAAGGTAAATTTAATTTTGGGCCTCATAACCTAGCCTGAGTCCATTTCAACTTACATCTTCCTTGTTCCCCTTGAAAAGATGAGCTTTGATCAGCCAATGAAATAGGAAAAAAAAAACCCTGTAATTTTACATCACTTATAAATTAAGTTTCCTCCTGGAATTCCTTTAGCTCTTCTTTTAGTGGATCACAGGGATACTCAAAATCACCTGTTATCCAAATACTCTGATTCTTGCAATGAGGGCAACATTTCCCACCCACTCTATATAGCTCAGAAGCTACCTCTCCTGACTGCCTGGTGTCTGATTTTTTGCCCCACCCCTCAAAGACTTTAGGAAACAAACATAGTGACAACTGATATTACTTTCAAATGCAGATAGAATGTTTACAAATGGTTATCTCGTATACACGGAAGTCTCATTGATGTCAATGGAGTAAGGGTAAAATATCATGCCCTAAAGAGCAATGTCCATGAGTAATGTGGTGGAAAGTCTGGAGGTAAGAGATGGTTTGAACAGCATAATTGTTTTCTTCAGTATGAGATTTGATTTACTCTCAATAGAGTAACAGAACATCTGTGCAACAATCTGCAAGGGAATGATGTTATTCTGGTCCCTACGTGTATTCAGAATTGGATGTATTTACATAAGCAAAAGGAGTGCATTTATCTAACTTCTTAGTCTCTTTAGCCTGCAGAGCCAACACCGCTAAGAGAGTAACTAGGAATCTCTTGCTTGCTCAGACCAATTGGTTTCACTTGGGTAAATTGATGGGTGGCACTGAGACTGCACAGGTGCTAAGGGGCTTAACTGGAAGACAGAGGGGTTGCCCAGGTGCTAGTGAAGGCCTGCTTTGGCCTGCAGAATCTTTATGAGGATGCAAGTGAAGGAAGGCACCTACTTTGAGTCAGGTCTCATGTTGGGTTTGTAAGGCTAGTAGTTTAGAAACGTGTCTTTTTACTTATAAAACTAAGTTTCTTTGCAAGGGAGGCTACTGAGAACCAATAAACATGGAGCCCCCGATCCTGCTTTTATATGGTAACTTCTCAGGGTAAGAGTGTATTTTAAAACTTTTTGCTAGTGATATCAGTGAAAATCCTTCCTTGCTGAAGACTCTGGAACTGGATTGCTGAGGATGACCATCTACAATTAGTTTAATTATCTAATTACTTGAAACTATTATTCAAATCTGAGCTGCTAAAAGCAGTCCTGCAAAATATCTATGTAAAGCAGCAGACCTAAGTGGCTTTATGCTTATTTTCTCTTCTACGAGTAGCAATTAAACCCACCGCTACTTCAGCAAATCTATACAGAATGCTACCAAGGCAAGTGACGTGCACTCAGCTAGATTTTTAGCTTAAAAGCACCATGAGGCAGGAATAGATGTTACCTGTGACAATCTATATACAAAAGCAGAATACAACTGCTAGCAAAGTATGGAATTAGAAAAATAAAGTGTGCCAGATGATGAACCTGTGCTTCTTTCACAACCCTACCTCCTTTGTGCTACTTCTAGGGCTCTCTTTAGGTTATGTTTCCTGCACAAATTTTCTTGCAGGTACAAGTATAAATTATGAATTTCCTATCTAGGTTCCTATACTACCCCCATCTGAGTGCCTTCCAATCATGCATTAAGTGCCATGACAGATATCTGCCACATCTGGTTTGTTCTTTCTCTCATCCTGCCCCCAGGGGAAGTTTGTGTGTGCAGAGTTTGAAGGTTTTTTTCTATGAAGATGCTTCTCTGTGTTTATACTGGAGACGGTAAGGTCAAAGTGCATCTTGTACTTTGTGATGGTCCTCCAAGAAAACGAATTATCTTTGCTTTCTAGAGCCTTACTGTAAGTTGCCTGTACAGGCTGGTAGTGTTTTGATATGTAACAGCCCATGTTGTTAAGAAGTATTGATTTGTCTGAGAAGAGATTAAGTGGGTTCTGATGACTCACTGCCCCACCTGGATATAATGGAGGTAGGAGTGGCTCTAGTCTCTAGGGAGAGGCTATGGACACCCCACTCCACCCCCTGAAAGTTCTGAGCTGCTCTTTATCTTGATCTTGGCTTTACTTTATTAATAAAGCCAAATCCCCCGAAAGGGAGGAGTTTGGATTTCACACTGTTTGCAGAGTTTGGCCAAGGTCCCTGCTCACACTGCTACTTATATAGAATCTATGTATATGTGAACTTATGTCTGAGATACTAAAAATGCTCCAAACTCATTTTTCAAAAAACGTGGCAATTCTGCCATAATGACTCACAACAGTACTGCAGGCTAATCTACAGCATAGGGAAGCCAGGAAAAAATGGGTTCTACCGTGAAATCTGCCACTGATTAGTTATGTAACCTTGGGCAAATTAGTTCAATCCTCTCTTTCAACATCTGTAGAAAGGGAAGAAAAATTCTTATTCAACTTTGTGAACTACTTTGAGATCTATGGATTAGAAGCATATATACAAGATTGCATTCTACAATGGGATCCACCCACCAAGATCCTTATGTCTGCATGGAACACCACAGCAGTCAGATGGACCTCATATAGTTAGATTCCTTACCAGAATCAGTTCCAGAGGTCACTTGAAGAAAATTCAATATCTGATATTATTAAAAATAGTGATTTGAACAATGGGAAACAAGAGAGACCAGTGTTGGATGACTGGTTTAATTTCCTTGAAACAGACTGACAGTAATGAAGTAAAATTTCATTTATTGTGAAATGCCAACAATTATGACTGGACATTAAGAAAATACATCTGTTAAACAACATTTGAACTGAAGTAAAGCACTTTACTACTGACTGTAATCCTCTCCAGACTATGGTTATCATACAGAGGAAAACAGCTGCTATAAAACTTTTCAGTGCTATTGACTGCATTTGTGGGGTTGGTAACTTATTAAAACATTTTCTTCCTCATTTAGGAAAATGAGAATTGATCTAAACACTTTGTTTTAAACATTTCTGATTAGCTATAGATTAGTAGTTGCCAACTACTGGTGATCTTTCATCATTCTTTTTCCTTCACAAAGCCAACTCCACCTGTTTAGCTTTTTATTGTAAAAAGAGAGAGATGAATTACACATTAGACCACAAATTCAGTTTACAACAGGGTCAATTCCTCACATACTGAACAAACCTGTAGTTCTCAGCCAGGGTATTCAAACACAGGTCCTTTCAACATTAACATTACTGAGCTAATTCAGTAAAACATTAACTTTTTAAATCCGGGATTTAGATTTAATTCAGGAAATAGAAGGTAAGAATGAATTCTATTTGTGGTCTTTCTATTGATGGAAGTCCATGCTGACAATGAAGGTGGTATTAAATTTAACACCACAGCTTTTTAAGTCCCTTAGGGCAACCTCCTGAGGAGAGGGGTTCTCTCTCTACCTATAGTAACTGCTGTCATTTTAAACAACTCCAAAACTGATTTAAAACACTTATACCAAAACAGGCACAGCAGAAATCAAACCGATACTCTTATTTCATGGACCTTTTTTCAGATCCTTTGACTAGCTGGACAATGACTTTCATCATTTTCTCCATTTTGGTTTTTGTCAGTGATTTTCTACAGTACCATATTTGGTCCCATATGCAGCACAAAGGCTTAGGAGATAAGTAAAATGGATCACAATAATGAAGCATATCCAATGGCCTCCTCTTAGCATACTCCTTATAGTCCCAGACTGGACAGTTGCCTGGATTATCAGGTTTGGCATAAATACATAAAACTGACTCCTCTGTGCTTGCCTGTGTGTTCAGATCATCTTTCCACTCCAAATACTCTAATCCCTCCTCATTCTTTTTTAACACAATCTGCCCCCACCACAGATTCGCAGTCTGATAGTGTGTGTTTGCCCCAAAACCTCGAATGATGTTTACAAGCATTAGATGCAGAAATCCTTCAGGATGCATTCGACTCAGTATGCCCTTTTTACGAAGATCCTCTACATCTTTATCTGTCAGGTTTTCCAAAATATTCCAGTCTCTCTCCCTCTCCTTCTGTGCAAGATGCTGGTATTTTACTTTTAAAGCTTCCTGAGATGCTGTAAATTCAAACCCTTTAATCACATTATACTCGTACTTGTGTTCCTTGAGGTATCTGTCTATACTGCTCTGAAAGAAGAATAAAGAGTTGGCAGAAAAATCTGTGCCATTCTGCTTCCTGACTCTAGTGTAGAAGGAGGCTAGGTAATTATCAAGGTCTGCAGGTGGCAGTGTGAAGATCTCACGCATTTCGGAAGGATACTGTGAAGCCAACCAGTCTCTGAACATTTTTATGTCACCAATATTACGAATTCTCTTACTCTCCGACTTCTTCAATGTCTCTAAAAGATAAGAGACAACTCTGTGGATAGAAAGAACTACAGCGGCTATCAAAGGTCTGTAAGGAGATGCAAAGCCATGTTCACTTTCCTTTTTAAAGCATTCAAACATTCTGGGACTTTTATGATCCTACTCCCTTTAAGTTTTGATTTTGATTTTGTGATCACATCCTCCCACCCGTCCCACTGTTTTGTCCATCGGTTGTATCCCGTCTGACACCTCAACTGTAAATTCTCTGGTGCGAGGACTGTCATTTTCATTATTTGTCTGTACAATGCCTTGCATGATGGGGTTGCTGATCCTTGATTGGCATTCCTAGGTGCTAACATATCAAATATTTAAAACTTCACAATTCAAGGGGAGCAGGCTTAGGCCCTAATGAAATTTTACACTGCTCACTGAAATTCATCCCTGTGCAGAGGGACATCTTAAATGACATGCCACACTTAAGACCTCAAAATAGGTCTTAAGGTGGAACTTTAATTTGTGTGTTGGCCCTTTGTTAGGAAGGGGGTGAATTTCACCTTGTATGATCTAAATATTGATACGTAAGGGTACAATCTGCAGCTCTTCCTCACAGAACTAGTTACGTGACTAAGACCTAAAATGTGGATTCTGAAACTTGAGCAATCCAAAAAGGGATATTGTATATAAAAATGTCTCAATTTGCAACTACTGTCATGTATATTTTATAGTTAAATAAGTCACAGTAGAGAGTCAAATTTTGTTCTGTTATGAAATCAATGCAGGCCTCAGGATTTGGTCCAATATTAAGCTGCACTTACTTTACAGGTCAATGTACTGTACAAGCCATTAAGCAGAATATTATATATTTCAAAGTGGGCTCCAGCCCTGAAACCTCTTTATTAAAAAGGAGCTCTAGACATGAAACATAGACGTCAGCTGAAAGTTAGCTCTACAGGCTGAGACTCAGGGAAAGCATACCACTGTCTTAAAACAAAAAAAGGAAAAATATCTCTTTAAAAAGGATAGCCAGGGTTTATTTCTCTGATTGCTAGGAGGATATCACATCTACGTAAGTTCCATGTAGCCTGCAAGGTGCCTCGCTTCGGATGAAATTCACCCCTACACAGAGGGCCAGCCCAAGGTCTATGCATTGCCACACCCCTCAAAGCGGGATGTGAATGCTTCTCCTCCCCTACTTTTCAAGTCAATCTCAAAAAATGGTAGAGATGTTGTCTGAACTCATGTGCGTGGCATCGGTTAGCCAGGTATACACCCTAGGGGGCCTCACTGGAGCGTTGCTGTTGCTGGATCTTTAGGTAGCACTTGGCAAGAAGGCCTTTTCTTTCAGATGTGGACCTCACCAGTCACCCTCAACTTTGCTACCTTTAAGATGAATCACTGTAATGTGCTGTGAGGATGATACCTTGCTTAAGACCATTTGGGAACAGTAGCTAGTGCAGAATATAGCTGCCCACCTAGCGAGTCGCATTTCTCATAAGTAGCACATGATACCACAACCCCATTGGCTACACAATGGTTTACACGTGAAGTTTAAGGTGGGTTTTCAAACCTGGGCAGCCCTAAATGGTTTGTGCTCCCACCTACCTGTTTCTCTCCTCATGTGACTTCACTTCCCTCTAGGTATGGCACATTTGTTTGCCTGCAGGATGTGCTGCAAAGGTCCATGTACTCTCCTGTGGAGTTTTTCCAGGTGTGAAGAGGTGGGTGTTGAGTAGGGTTCTGGAGCTGATGGCCGTGAATGTCTCTTGTTGGCATTGAGTCATTTGGTACGTGGTTTTTGCTTTAATTACTATTGTTTCTGCACAGAGAGTGTGGATCTACAAATCTAACTATAGCTGCTCTGTTTTGCTAAAGCTATTGAGTGGTCTACTTGAAGAAATAAATGGCTTGTAAATCAATAAACTGAGACTGCAAGCAAAGGCTTCGATTGAGTCATAAGCCATTTTATCTTATTGTTCAGCAGAAACAATTATTGCATAAATATTCCCAGGTGAATTTACAATGGCTGTTGAGGAGATACACTATCAAGTCAATTTAAAAAATACTCTAACAATGTATGCACCAAGTGTAGTCATGCTGCAGTTATTTAGTTTGTAAGGGCTTGTCTAAACAAACATCCTATCTTGATCCAAATTCACTTTCAAGTGTAGACAAGCCTTAAAACACTATTTCAGCACTCTGTTCAACCAAGAGAGCACTATATCCAATCTTCTGCATCACAGAATCTTACGGCAGCTTTTCTCTGTCTTTAATATACTGGCTAATTTAGCAATATGTACAGCTACCCTCTACTGCATGAACTGAGAACCATTCAGGCATGTCATATGCCCTAATGATGGTTAACCTAAAGACTATTGTTCTTTTAGCTCAAGTGGCTGGGGGCCTGTGACCCAAGAACTATCCACGTTCTACCATGGCTTGCTGGCACTGTGATATCTCAACAGTCACAATGTACAGTTTAATGGCAATCGTGAAGTCCTAAGGGGCCTTGGATCTGCCACAAAATCCAGATACACATTTAGTAAGAAGTACCACCCTGAATTTTCATATTGCTCTTGATGGCCATGAGTCAGATAGAAGGAGTCATCGCACCAAACCATCGTGGAAAATGAAATCTACAGCCCCAACTTTTGGGACTGTTTGCCTGAACTTTCAAAAGTTGGCTCTATAGCTGCACCTGAATTTTTGCATGCATAAAAAGCATTTGCATACAGATCAGGGACACATCCAGCTGCCAAATATTTATGTGAAGCACTGTTTGCGAGCAAAAAAAAAAAAAAAAAAGAGGCAAATTTATTGGCTCTACTGAATCCTTTTAAAAAACTTAGCCCTTTGCTGCTTATTTGATGTTTTTAATCACTAGATTAAATCAGTATGTATGTAACTGGCACTCAGAATCCATTACAGTCACACCTATGCTAAAATCACAATTGTGCTCCTGTTCACTTCTAAAATGAAACAGATTCATTCATTAATGGTTCCCAATATTTGTCAAGAAGGATAGTTTCTGTTCAATAGCTAATACATACATTGTACAACATCCATTTTTTTTCTTGTACAAGTCGATAACTGTCTGGTTTTTAAATGCTACCACAATCACATGCCACATTTTAGTTATTCATCAAAAGGCATATTCTTAGGAGGAATCTTATGATATTGTTTATGTAAAAATGTGCTCTATGCTGACACATGGCATGTGAAAAGCAAGAAGTGAATTTATTTTGCAAATAAAAAAGCCCAACCATTTTTAGTTACCAAAAAAATTTAAGATCCCAAATCATTAACAGGATATACAAGACTTAATTTTTTTTTTAATAAATGGCCTTAATATCTTCAGCCCTTTTTAAAAAGGGGGTGAAATTCTGGGCCATTGAAGTCCATGGGAATTTTGCCACTTATTTCAATGGAGCCAGAATTTCTCCTGTGATTACTGCATTAAATTGTCTTAAAATTCAGTTCCTCTTTCTCTTTCCTGGGGTATGGACTCATGTCTCCCCTGGTTACAGTTTATTACAGGGATCACATCTTAAGAGGTACAGTGTGGGTTGCTATTGTGGTAAAATCAAAGACCAAAATGTTCCAACTTGGATGGCTAGGTTTAGCCACCTAAATATATATAGGGCATCTAAATAAAGTGGCATGATCTTCAGAAGTGCTGATTGCTTAAGGTTCCTATTATGTCAGTGGGAGAGGAGAGTATTCACCATTTCTGGAAATTTAGGCGCTTTTATTTAAGTGCTCAAATATGGATTTAGGTGGTTACATGGAACCACCCAAATTGGAATATTCTAGCTAAGGAGACTTAAACTAAAAAACCCAAGCCCACCCAGGAATAAAACTCCAGAAATTCTTACTTTTGTTTGAAGAGACACACAGACTGTCCTCAGAGTTTTCATTCTCAAGATCAGGCAGAGCTAAAGAATTTGCAGCTTTCGGTGGTCCTGGCTGTTCGCTCTCCTCAGTAGGTATTTCGGAACGGTTCCCAGCTAGCCCTATTCCTGATGTGGCGCACACAGACTGGCACAGCTGGAGCTGCTGATGGACAGCTCCAGTGAGTGTAGTGTCATAGAAAGCCATGAATGCAGGTGGCTCAAACTGGGCCTTTGCTTCCATGTTGGAGACAGGAAATGGATTTAACTGTTCTTTGGATGCTGTTGACTCACAAGAATTCCCTGCTTTAGAGGTTTTGGTTTTGGACTTTGTGGGATGAAGAGCAGTTAACTTCAAGCAGTTGCTTTCCAGGCTCCTATGATCACTGTCTTCTAAAGTTTCCTGTAAACAGGGACTTCTTGCAGCCTTTTCTTTAAAGACAGAAACTGATGTCTGGATGGCTCCCTGCTTGCTAATGATCTTCTTACCATCGCCATGCATGTGTAGTTCTTCCTCAGCAGATGCTGCTTTATTCCTGAATACTCTTTCAGAATCACTATTACTTCTGCATCTTTGGTCTCCTGCATCTGCTTCAAATTCTTCTTCATCAAAGATGTCTTGCAGATCGTCCCTGCTTTCTAGCTCTTCGTTACCTTGGTTAGTTTTGGCAAGACAGCCAATTGATGGGAGACTTAGCTCTGTCACAAAGCATGACCTCATGGAGTAGCTGTCTTTCTGAGGAACTACTTCACTTTGCTTTGCTTTTGACATTGCTCTATCAGACATTACACAGAATGTGTCCTCATTCTTCTGCATTATCTCGGGGGATCTGCTACATGATCCCATGTTAACTGAGTCTGCTTTCTTTTTCTCTAAAGGTGAGGCTATCCTGTATTTCTTTTCACTTAAATCTTGTTCCATTGACCAGGAATCATAGCTTCTGGACCTCTTTTTCCGTTCTGCAGCTTCCTCCCTTTCTTCCCTGCTTCTGAAGTATAATGCCCCACAGGGCCAGTGATAGGCATGTCCAGATTCACATATCCATAAAACAGAATTGTCCCTGGTAGGATGTCCCATATTCTGTACAACTTCCAAGCCTGGGATTTGGCTGCATATAGTTCCGTGAGTATGTGCCCAAGTCACTAAATTAGATAGATCCGTGCCAACCGAGTTGACATTGTTGTACATATCATCACAAATGTTCTCATTCTGCAAGAGTTAGAATTATCTTAAGATATGTGAGGAAAAACAGGATGGTTTTAGCAACTGTTAGGATTGAGAACAGCGCTCACGATCTATTTAAATTTTAAATATTATTAGAATAATTAACTTGATGAAACTTGTGATACTTTTATTTGAAAAGTCTTTGAAAAGTCAAATGACTTTTCAAATAAGTGTTCAGTGGCCCTGTACAATAATTTCTTAATTGTTTTATCTAATATGTATCTAATAAAATGAACTCCAAACTACTCACAAGAACAAACAGCAGGGAACTTTTCCATAAGGAAAAGGGCAAAGGAAATGTTTTTATTGGGGTTCACATAAATATATATATTTTTAAGCAAAGTCAGTTGAATGGCTAATTCAATTTAAGTGTACTCACCATGCTGTTGGTTTTTATTTTATGGACTATGCTTTCAATGGGGTTCAAGGGGTAAATGTCTCCATACATTTAAATAGTCCTTCCTGTCACAGAACCTACAATAAGTATAAATATTTTTACTTTTTGGAGGCAAGTTGCATTCCACTAAACTTTTTTAATATTCGTAGCACAAAATAAATGGATTTACTCATATCAATTTAAATGGAAACAAAATAGGAATTATGAAAACAGAATTTTTTAAATTTAAATGTTCCTCTGTATTACTGGACACCTAAACACACTAGCACTGTGATAGGTCTTAATTCTCCAAGCTGAGGAAAAAGCAGAAAAAGAAATATAAATAGCGAAAAGCAAATTAATTTTTTTAAAATTATTTAACTTTTTAATAATTAAAGTTGCTAGCTAACAAGTGAAGGATTTTTTGTGTAATTTGTCCTTTTATCCTAATAGATTCTTCTGTCTATACATGGGGCTCTTTTGAAAATCCTAGCCTTAATGAATACCTGTCTGGTGGGATGGAGAAGAGACTCCGGCAAAGTTACTGTTAACATATACATGGTGGCAGTGTCAAGAGTGTTTATTCAGGAAGAGCCTGTCTTCATGTACTCCTTCCTGCCTACAATGGCTTTTCCAGACTGAATAAGAGCTCTGTGTAAGCTCGGAAGCTTGTGTCCCTCATGAACAGAAGTTGGTCCAGTAAAAGATATTATCTCACCCACCTTGCCTCTACAATGGCTTCAGAAACCATCCATCTACCAGTGCCTAGGGGACAAAGAGCTATTTGCTTTGATGTTCTACCTCTGCCCCCCTGCTGAGCTCACTGGCCTGGTTTTGGGCAGCAGGGCAAGCAGAGCTGGAAAACTGACACCAAGGAGTGTTGGCTGGATAAAAGCAACAGCCTCTCCTGGGAGAGGTTAATTGTTTGGGGGTTGTTCAGGAGAACAAACCTGTGCAGACAGATACCCGCTAGGAGGCTGAAGATGCTAAGCCGTCTTAGGTTTACCATGGGGGGGGGGAAGGGATGGTAAGATAGGCATGTGTCCAGTCTATTTGTTTTTACAAAATCTCTTTCTCTGATGCTTAGTTCCTACTGGTGAGATTAAACAATACTTTGGGGTAGGCTGGGTGGTCACTATATTCCCCACAGGTCAGACTCCTGAAGGGGTACCGAACCCAGTCGGACCTGCTGGGCAAGAATGGTCGATGCTCACAGTGCGGTAGGCCAGGGCCTGGTCTGACGGGGGGAGAATCGCATGATTCCAGTGCATGTAAGCTAAAGGCGTGAGTCCTGACGGCTGTGGGTATGCATCCAGAGAGGGTTCAGCGATGCAGCTGGCCTTGTAGTCCTGACACCCTCTACCCATAAAAAGCAGGTAGAGGGAGGGGGTTGGGGGAGCCAGTGCATCTCTGGGGAGGGATTGGCAGAGACAGAGGAGCTGGGGATTGAGGGGGGGGAACTGGAGGGAGTCTGGGGCATTCAGGTGGTGGGGGAGGGGGAGTCAAGAGGGTTACTGGGATAGTGACCCTTGGTGTGGGGCAAGATCCTGCCCCTGCTCCTCCTTTCAGCCTGTTCCCTTCTATCCCTCCCTCCCCTCCACGCACAGCCCTCACTCCCTTGCTGCCTGCCCCAGGCTCCTCCCCTTTGCCCCCAAACCTCCCTGGCAGGGGCAGAGGTGTCACTGCAGTGCTTGCCTCCTGCACCTTCACGCCCAGGCTGTCTTGGTTCAAGCTGGGAAGCAGTGGGAGAGGAGGAAGGGAGGCAAGCTCGGATGTTTGCAATTCCTCTGTCACAGCGGCCCCTGGTAGCAAGGAGGAAGAACTGGTCAGGGAGATCACTGAGGCTGGCTCCAAGTCATTCCAGCAGGGATCTGGGGAGGCGACAGTGGAGCTGCCCCAAGGTATCAACAACCACAAGGAAAATTTTAAATATGCTGTGCAGAAAACCCATCGTCGGAAGGGGGAAGGAGGCTTTAAAAACTGCCTAAAACAATGAATCAAAAATGATGAGGGTACTAGTTTTGAAATTCTCACATTTAAATTAAACATTTCTTGGCCTAAATTTTCAAAAGTGGCTAGTGATTCTGGGTGTGTGTGCATGTGCGCGTGTGTGTGAATGTCCAATTCAACGCATTTCAAAGGGGCCTGAATTTCATAGGATGCATGCTCAGCTGTCTCCTGCAAGGTACCTCAAAAACTGAGGCACCCAAAATCACCAATCACTTTTGAAATTGTGAAACTGATTTATTCTACATTCATAATTAGATGGAGAAGTTATTGTGGTTCATGATATAGGAAGTTTCAGGGAACTTTCAATGTAACACAGACTTACTGCCCCTTTATTTGGTTATGCTTCTTGCATTTGAACAGATCTTAAGGAAGTTTCTAAGTGACCTTTGTTTTGGTTAAAGTTCCTTTTTTCCCTTCTTTCCTAACAGTCTTGTTTCTGTTTCTCTTTAGTCTTTTATTGCCTATCTCACAGTTTTAGTTCAAGAAGCAGGAATAACATAAGCAAATACACAGGTCAAGGGCATTTCCATTTCCTGATGAGACAAAACTGGAACAATCCTAGTTTAAAAAAAAACAAAAAACCCAGGATTTAGAGCACTGTCCACTTAGTCTTCTGAGGGACAGCAAGTTCCCAGTGCATGTGCCAGCTTTGGGAGACACTCTGCTAGAAAATGCTACTCCACAGAAACCTCATTCATGTTTCTGAAATGTGACTGAACATATTTCCATAGAATCAGGCACCATTTTGTTTTGACTTCCATCAGAACCCAGATCATCTCCCTTACAGTTGCTCTGAATTACATCTCCTCTGTCAAGGGCCTCATACAATGCCACTATTCTTGCAGCGTGACTAAGCTCTTCAAGGCAAGTATTGTTATTTTATTTAAGTATGACAGAGCTGGCAGAGGAGTGCCTGGATCCAACAAAATGTAACCAGACACTAAAAACGGATGTAGTATGGAGGAAAATTAAATATATCCAGTTATATAAATAGAGCCTCATATTTTATCACACTGAGAAGGAGCATAGGGGGGAACTGAAATTAAAGGGAAACTAATTATGGAGCAGCTTGTCAAATAGTTTTTACTAAAAACTCTAAAATATAGAAAATAACTTTAGGTCCTGATCCTGCAAACACTTACACATGTGAGTAACTCAATGGATGTGAGTATTTGCACAAGGGAACTATTTGCATTATGAAAAGTTGCATGCAAGTTTGCAGGACTGGGGCCTTATTTTTGCACAGGGTTTTCTCTAGGCATCCCTCTTGGAATGTTAGGCCCCAATCCTGTATTGTATATGGGCATGCCTCCACAGAGCTCATTGCAGGATTGGGGCCTTACTTTGGTCCATCTTCCATCACTGAAGAACTGGAAGGATGCAGGATGTCAAAAGTGCATTTCTCACAGACTGTAGCAGTGTTGTCAACTCTCACAATTTTGACACATCTCATAATATTTGATCTTCGTCCTTAAAGATAAGGCACTAGCTTCCAGAGTCATGTCTTCAGTTTTAATTTATTTAAATAAGTGTCTAGGCCTTATGGTTGCCAAAAAATGCCTGAATTCAAAAATCAAATAAAAACACAAAATGTGTATAGGGTTGTTTTTTTTTGTTTGTTTTTTTAAACCATGATTTTGGGGTCTTGACTCATGATTCTTGAATGCTTCAAATTGACAATCTTGCAGCAGTAATTTGTTTTCTGAGAACAATAGATGGCAACAAATTTAAATAGTGCCCAAGGAAAAGCAAAAAAATTTAAATTAACAGATCTCTTCCACCAGAGGGTGCTAGGCTGTTAATAATATTAGGACCTGGCTAGGAAGAGCCAATTGATTTCAGTCATATTTTAGGCTTACAACCAATCCAGACAGAAAGCATTCCCTTTGTGTGAGAGAGAATGACTGAAAAGAGTGTTTACACATCTCCCTTTGGTCTAAACCTAAGAAGGAAAGCAATGTCCTGACCCTGATTCAGAGAAAATCTTACTCTTAATCCATAGTCCACTCTTCTGCTAAATTTAAATTTTTGCAAGGGTGAAAATACCCTCCCAAAATTTTGTTCTCCAGAACTGCAAAAAAAAAAAAACCAAAAAAAAAAAACCAACCCCAAAACCCCCCCCAAAAAAACCAGCAAAAAAAACCACACCGCCCAACTACACACATGAAGTACTACATACACCTAAAAATAGCAACAATTAATGTAAAGTCCTCAGAGCTGCTCAGCAAAGATGACTCTACAGTAAGTTTGCTATCTTAATGCTAAAACTACAGTGCAACTCTAGGTTGACTAATGTTGTTTTAGCTGAATACAGAAATATTTCCATGTATAACCCTTGTATGTGACAGGTTTGTATCTTAGTTCTTTTCTATCTGGCGGAAACTTGGCATAAAAATTCCTCACTCTGAGACTGCAGATTTTGCCCCCTCAAAAAATCCCCCCCTAACTGGGCATTTATTTATTTAACACTGGTTACCAAAAAAGTTGCATTATTCCAATTCCAGATATTGCTGAGCAATTTTTTTCAAACAACCAATCGAAAAATAGTGAGATAACACAGGTCACTTCCCTACTAATCTATTAACATGTGAGGGAGAGTGGGATGGCATGAGGGGAGCCTAGTCCTTGCACCCCAAAAGGAGGAGATGGGAGGGAGCCTGGAAAAAACAGGGGCTTGGGTCTGCCTGTGGATGAGGGAGGCTTATTATGGTCAGGGATGGTGAATGGTCAAGAGTCTGGGGCAGCCTTGTGGGATTTGGGGGAGAGGTCCTGCCTGGAGCAGCCTCCCACATTCTGCCTTTACTTTCCCTTCCCAACTCCCTTTGCTCTCAGCCTATGAACCTCCTCCATTCTGTACCTCTCCTGCCCCCACTTCCTTGAGCTTCTCAGCTCCCTGCTGAAAGTAGTTGTCTTCATCTCATCCCTGCTGCCAATGGTTCCATGATGGCTGGGCCTCAGCAGAGGGAGCATTGAGAGAGCAGGGAAAGAAAGTTTCCCTATCCTCAGTGCCAGTGTCCGCTAGTGGGCAGGCATCAGTGTCTCCACACTCTCTGGATGCAAAAGATTTGAGCAGGATTGCAGGCAGATGTTTCAATGCATGCCCCTTGGCTGCCTTGCAAGCTGTCTCAGTGTCAGGCTCAGCCTCCACAGTGCGCCTAGCTCATGGGCATTTGATACCCTCACTGCCATATGATGCTATAGTGTTTTCCACTCCTTGCTCCAAGATCATCAAGGTGCTTCAGCAACCCTCTCACAGAGCAACCATAGTCTTTGGGGAACAGTACAATGGCCTCATGGAACCTGGAGTGATAGGAAAGCCTTGAAATAAATAGAGGAGAGAGGGAATTGGTCACAGGCCTTCAAAAATGACACAGCAGAATTCCAGTGTGCTGGTCAAATGATGCAGGAGTGAAATGGGAAGCAGATAAGGAGGCAGTTTCTCTCAACATTTTCAAAAGCATGAGGATCAAATTACTACTTGGGCACCCAGCTTAGGGAGTTGAGGGGAGTTTGCAGAAACAGGAATTTTTAGAACTAATAATTAGCTGTGCCAAAATTGCCCCAGTACACAATACTCGATGTGGTTTTCAAAAGTGCCTTTACAATTCCCCTGCATTGGTCTGACTAGAAATACTCACAAAGTGCACACTCACTTATATAAATAATCACTTAGGCCTGGATCTTCAGTGGTGAGCAAAGCTCTTGTAGATCTGTGTTTATATCTCCCCTTTCAGCTCACCACAAATGTGCTGGTGGCTTCAGGTGTGAGCCTGTGCATCTCTATGACCCATGCCTCAATGAGGGTGAAAAATGTCCTCTGAAGCAGAAAGATCCTCTGAGGAGGGTACAAACACCTCCACCTATGATCCTTTGCTTGCCATCTTTGCTCATGATTTTTCATGATGCTCAGTCTCAGCGTGATCAGACACTGTCCCTCCTACCCCTTGCCTCTCCTAGCTCTATCTGAATTTCAGCTCTGCCTCTCCTTCCTTATACTAACCTATAACTTCCTTAGTAAATCCAGTCTGTCTGTCTTTGTCCATTCACATCTATCCCTCTCTTGTGTGGGTGTGGTGGTGAAGGAGAGGATCCTCTTACTGTGATGTCTGTTTTCAGCTTGCACAGACTGAATGAGCCAATGAGCGACTCTTGTTCAAAGACCTTAACCTGCATGTCCTGATTTAGAGCTTGTCTGCACAAGAAAGTTGCACTAGTTTAATCAAAATGTAATTTAAATCAATGGAGTGAAACCGGTGCAAACCCCTGTGTGGGCACTCTTATTTTGGTTTGAATGTTTTCGTTTGTTTTTTTCACTTTAGCTTAAGCTGATTGGGAACAGGTTTAAGTAAACTAGAAAATGCTGAAATTAATGTAAATACAGGGGTTTGCACCAATTTGTCAGTTTTAAACACTGATTTAAGCTAAATGGGTGCAATCTTCCAATGTAGACAAGGCGTTAGTTGTGTCTCTAACATGACTACTTTTGAGCACCTGGACCAACATTTCAGTGTCCCAAGCCCATCTGAAAATACAGTTTGGTCACTAACCCTTCTGCCCACAAATTCATCCAACCCCCCACCTGGACTAGTTAAGCCAATAGGCTCACTGATAACTAGGGCACAACTAAGTACTAGTTTTAAAAATCACCTGGGTACTCTGCTCAAAAGGCTATTTGCATTTGGCCAAGCTTTTAGAAACATAGGCCTCAATTATTAAAGGGTTGAGTTGTAATCAGAGGAGTGCTCTTTCTGTTTATGCAAAACCCTTTTTGCTTCTTTTGTGACCACCTGTGTACTTAAGTCCTCACCTATGAACCTTAGAAAGAACCTTGATGATTGAGTTTTTATTGTTGCTGAAGAATCTGACCACTTTACAAGTACAGAATTAAATGTAGTGCTATTATAAAATGTAGCACTATTTAAATATAACTTTTATGGTCTGATTTTAAAGTCATTATAGCAAGGAAATTCAATTAAATGAAATTTAAACTACACTAAAATTAATTCATCCTCTTGGAAAAATATTGTAGCGCTATCACAATGGCAAGAGCATCCTATTTTATAAGACATCTACAATACATGGGTAATAAGAAGCTAAAGACAGACATTCTGTACTAAAGATACCATTTTGGTTTTTTTGGCTTAATTTGTTAGTTATATTTCAAAGTTTAATCTTATTGATCTATGCTGTGCCTGCAGAACATGCACAAGCATGCAACGGTGTATGCAAAATAAGAAGCTGATCTTACAAATGATGATTGTGCATACAGGTACACATTAATTGATGCAATTACCTAGTTTTGGGCACACAGGTTAAGCCCCTATGATTAACACTTCAGGCCCAATTCTGTAAGGTACTAAGCACCTCCTGCATGGTGCTATCTGTCTTTATGTTAACATTACACTCACGGCCATAGTAGCTGAATATCTTACCATATTAAACGTTCTAAAGAATATTATGTTGTTTTTCATTCCTTTGGCTGTTGAGGATTGAGTGCCCTCAATTCCCACTGACTTTAGCATCTTGCAGGATCAGTCCTTTTGTCCTCAATGTTATTTTAATGCTCTAAACATATTTTAATATGCAGCAGAATTGGAAATATACACTACACTAACTTCTGATGAGTTGAAAAGTCAGCATAAACTAAATAACATCAATGATTCCTAGCATGAGGCAAGCAGCAACATTCACTTTCAGAGACTAGCTGGAAATGTGAAAATAATTTTATGTAAATAAGTAGCCAGCCTTTTGTGCATTAAAACACTTCCACATTAGACTCATTGTTTAGTTTATTTATGATACAAGCCGTTTCTCTTAATGCACTTCCATCAAGATAGTTCAAGTAAGAGTAATGGTAGTTTAATTATCAGTCCAAAATTGGAACATTAGTTCTCAACATTTTTCAGCTGAAACATAAGCAAATCCTCATGCCACAGCAGAAAAACCGCATAGCTGTGGGAACGAAGCACCACTGTGTTTTTTCCATTACATAACGTCCTTCAGGAACATATGGGCCAGCAAACAGAAGATGTACGCTGCATAATTATGGCGCTGACAAACCAATTGAACCTCAGCAGCTGCCACTGGGGAGGTTTCATTCATTCCAGTATTATTGCCTTTTAAACTTAAGTGGCACTGGAACAAACACATCTTTGATCCAAGTAGGAAATCACTTGGAGCTTGGTGTTTAATAGAGCTTTAGACTGGGAAAATGATGTCTTTATTAGCCTGTGTGACAATGCAGGACTCATGGCAGGCATAGTATACACAAAGGTTTGGTGTCTGAGCCCTATTACTCTTTTGGCTGTGCTTAGGTATATTTGTTACTATGTCAATACAGAGATGATGACAATAATACATTGTGCTTCAATAGCACATGCAGTGAGCATCCCTGACTCTGCAGGGAAGCTTAAAGGAGCTACACAACTCTCACAGCAGTACCAGCTGACTGATTCCAAACAGGGTGAAGACCTCCCTGTAGCCTGAACAATAAAGGAGTAAAGGGAGCTGGAATAGCTTCCACACTCACAACTCCCTCTGCTGATCACTTTATTTCTCTTTTTGTCTCCCAAGGCAACTCCACAGGGGTTACTGTAGCCTGAGGCTTAGAGTAGCCTCCATAGGACATCTACAAGGAATAGAGAGGGCACCAGGATCCCCACAGTAAGTCATCACGCAGTGCATAGGAGATGGCTGGCATGAGCTCCCCAACCCATCCAGGAATGTATAGGTCCACTCCATGCCCTTTCTATGCCTGCCTAGCCATCCTCATGATTACTCAGGACTGCACACAGCAGCAGTGGGAGAAGGAGGGAGAGTGTAAGGAGCACCCCTACCACTTACTCTAGCAAAAGATACTGTCAGTATTTATCCCTAAGAGAAAGATGATCCCACCTTCATTTTGATGGAATGTACTTTTCATACTCAACATAAAACGATTCACTGTGTTGCATTATATAAATTCAGTTATTTACTTATGAGGTGCTTAGCTACTATGGTAAGGAGGGGCCATAGGACACCTTTGATGGCACTAAAATGTCTGATAGTAACTTTGTTGGTATAATTTCATGGCAAATGTTAAAAAGCCATATGAGGACTCTTCACACAGCTGTGTAATGTGTATGCCAGGATATGCATTATAACTTGCAAGCTTAGAGCTAAATCCTACCCTGAATGAGAGAATCTGATGCAGGGGAGGTAGTGGTGAATTGTCAGCTGCATGTTCAGCATGAAGTTGTTCTGTCCTGCCAGGGCAGGATGTCTTAGAACACGTTGCTGCTGACGGTAGCATATTATCTACTTAGAACCTAACCTTACCCCTTTTCCTGCGTACCACACCCCTGCAGACCACAGTACACAGCCTGATGTGTTATAGGGGGGCATTATGATAAAAAGGAGAAAGCCTGTTGTCTGTATCCTATGCAACTAGGATTAGAAAGGGTAGGATTTAGCCCTTATACCACAGCATAATGGAAAGTGCATCTGCAAGCCTTGCAACAGTGTAGTTATTGAAAATCTAATAAATCAAAACCATAAAAAGATCAATAATGATTCAGTGAATACAGGCAGAGCAAACTAATGCTCAGAGTTCCTTCATTAGAACAGTTCATCAGCCTCTGGTTGTGAAACATATTAGGAAAGATGCCAGTGCTCTCCTTCTGAAAAGACAGTATCAAGCATGTATTTTTTAAAATACATTTAACTTCCCTTTTGTGTTTTAACAATATTCCCCTTAAATACTTGAGACACCATTTTAAAACATCCTAAATATATAATGTTTTCAAAAGCTGCTTCAGAAATTCGGAAAAGTACCCAATCAAGCCATGATTGATCAAATTCATTGGTGGATTTAATTTTAAAACAGAAGGACCAAGTTCTGCTCTTAGTTACTTCAACTAAGAGTAGAATTTGGCTCACGCTATGGGCAAAATTTGACATCTTTGGACAAGATAGTGAGTAGTTTGCAGATACATGTCTATACAGAATTTCTTTCTTTTTGTCTTTATAGTGCCCTAGTTTCATTTATATTTGCTGTCATCTAGCATCTGTGTAATCCCCAATTTAACAGCAGATGCAATGTGAGGTGACTTGTTGCCACAAGGACACAGGTGATGAGCTAGCATTTCAGTGAATGATATTGCCATCTGACAGGTGAGAGAGAAATAATGTATGAGCTTTAACTCCACCTTAGTGGTGGTAAGATGCGGTTTCATTTACCACTCTGATCACTTTCACATTGTCAGCTTATGAACCCAAGTGATGAAATAGTTAATATACCTCCATGGCCTGCTAAAAGGTTTGGGGAAAACTGGATTCTCAAAATGACTGAGAACAATCAAGTCCTAAGATGTTAGGGCTTGAGTTTCTGCAAGATGCACAAAGACAGTGGGATCCTAACCTGTACCAGAACTCTTTCTTTAAAAAGGAAACTGGCACCATCATAGGGGGTACTAAAAATATAATCATTGTAAGGAAATGGACCAGAATGCTCTTTCATTTTTTAACAGATTTGTAGCCACAAGGAAGTGATTGAACTATGCACTAATCTTTAATTGAAGAATTGCCTCCTGATAAATGTCTAGCAATGCAGCTATGCAAAGAACAGAAAGAAAAAATATGTTGATTGCTCTGCCTTAGGATAGCACACTGAGATATGCTTGCAAGGATAGATGTTTGTATAAATAAATGTTCATTCTTGACTGTGGAATGCAAACTATGCTGCAGGGTTGGAAACAAACCACTGTGTAAAGCTGAGGCCACGGTAAAGGAAAACAGGAGGGGTTGTGGGGAAAGCCATTTTTAGCAACTTGAGAGAGTTTCTCAAGCATTTTTGACATTTTTAATTATGCTGTGAAGTCTATTCTAAGAACAAAAGTCAGGCCTTTTGAGGGGACTAACAGGTAAATAATTAAGAAACTTAATGCAGATCAGTCTAATCGTGGTGGTGCTGGTTGTGGAATGGGAGAGACCTAGCTTCAGTACAACTTCATATGTCATGCTTCCTGGACAAATGGACCTTAGGTGCATTGTACAAATAATGTGCAAGGCATAATGGATTACTTGGGAGTTGGGGCCCAATCCTGCAAACACTTACTACTGGGATAATTACTACTACTAAGAGTAGTCCAATTGCATTGAACAAGGCAAAGAATGGATGAGTTCATGTTGTTGCTATTTGATCAGAGAATTTCCTGCAAGGCTGAGAAGCATGCATTGCTGTGGTTACATTGGCAAAGTTAGGACCTGTAACTTTGCAATTGAAAAAGAAAAACTAATTTTTTTTTTTTAAGACAAAATATTTGATTTTGCTGAAGGGAATTTCCACAATTTAACAATCACAGAAGCCATGGTGGGGGTTTAGTTTTTTATGTTCATGATTTTCTATTAACTTTGCTAGTGCACTTTTCATGGATATAACATTGAGAAGGGCTTGATGAAATATCCATCCACCTTCCTTACTGAATATTTTTATATTATATACAATATTTTCTAATTCCTTGAGGAATTAGAAAATATTGTATATAATATAAAAATATTATAGTTCCCTCCATCTGGCCTGACTTTGGTTAGGTCTGGCATTGGAACAGAACATGCTTCCATTCATGGCCGAGTACAAATATTACCAAATAGGACGGGAGCAGTTTTGCACACACCCACTCTATGAAGCTGAAGTATGTGTGGTAGATGCCACACTCTGAGTGCTAACGAATAGAAGACAAGGGCTGCTGTGGGCACTTGTACAATATATTCAGTTTAATAGGAACTTTAATTCTATTACAGCTAATGGAAAGTCACAGAGGAGGTATCTAGCTCTTCTGCATGAATCAATCATTAAGGGTGTGAATTATTCAGTGATAATCCACACAGCATGTGCTATATTGAAACACAAAAGAGGCAGTATCCCTAACCCAACTATTCTATTGTTTAATTTTCTTCAACACATTACCTATGCATTATAGGCTAGTAAACAGGAATATTCAAACAAAATCATAGAAGACTTTAAAAGGAGCAAACAAATTGCTTTTTAGCAACAGGACATTATTTGAAAGAGTTCAGATGCTGCAGGCTGGGGAGAACACTATTGTACATTGGGTCACCATAGCAAGGGCAGCCTCTAGAATAAGACTTCTAGCCCAATGTAGCTTCTGCAGGATGGAAAAATTGAGAAACAGCTGTGCAGGGAATTAAGAGTGTGGGGATGGAGATGAGCTGAAATAATTAAAACAAAATTAGAAAAAAAAAGAACAATGTCAAACAGAAGAATCTAATGTTAAACTGGCCCATATCTAATATGAAAACCAATATCTGTATAATCTTGACTAGTCAATAACAAAGTTAAATTCCAGTACACATAACCTTGCTGACATTTATTAAAATAATCAAAAAATCATTGGGCCAGATAGCTGCTGTAATTTCATTTACTTCAATGCCATTATCCTATGGATGAATTTGGCTCATCATATCTTTTTAAATGTCCCATTTGCATGCATTAAAAATAATTGGATCAAATTAAGAAAAGGTTTTGGTTCTAGTACACTAAGGTATACAGTAGTACCATTACATTTGGATTTATGGAGTTATTTTAATTCCAAAACCCAAAAAAGGATACTGAAACCCAGACTGTAGGGGGCATAGTAATGATCCCAAAGCAACTTTGTGACTGTTTGTCTATATTTAATCCTGGAGGAATTCTGTGCCAAAAAATTAAAAATTCTGTGCCAAAAAATAAAAACTGTGCACAATATTTTAAAATTCTGCATATTTTATTTGTTAAAATAACATGATCTAATCACATCATTTTCAATTATTTTGGTAATTTATTTCAAAATACCTGTCAGCACGTATGTCTGTAACAATATAGACAAAAAAGATTCAGGATATGTTTTTTGACAAACAGATTGCTTACTTGGCATATTAATGCAGAACTTGTAATAATTCATTTAAACTACAGTACAGAAACATATTTCCTCAGAAGCAGTGCAAAGGCTTGAGGGAGTCGGGGTAATGGAGGAGCTGAAGGAAAGGGAAGTAATTGCTGGGAAAAAACCTTGGAGTGAACCTGGAGGGTTGTTGGGTGTGGATGGGATAAGTATGGAATAGGTTTCTTTTTTCTTTTTTTTTTTTTGGGGGGGAGGGATTGTTAAGGACTTGTGGAGCCTTCCCCATGCAGACCCTGGCTGATCCCTAGCTTCTCTCATTCAGTCAGGTACATCTGCCCCTGTCCCCATGTGTCCTTTGCACCTCCACTCAGCCACCCTCTCACCCATCCCTATGTGTCTCTGCACCCTCACTCCCATTTAGCTCCTGCCACAGTCTGTTCCCCCACCACTAGTCCTTCTGAACCCCAGTCTATATGCTCCCCAGAAGCCCCATATGCCCCATGCTGTCCATCCTCCCCATATCCCGTACCACCTCACTTGGCCCCATGGGCAGTGTGCTGTGAGGAACACAGCTTCTTCTTTTCCCTGGCTGCAGCTTGTTGCTCTTGCCCAGGAATGGCTGCCCTCTGTTTTGGCATCACAGCAGCCCCTAGTGGGCAAAAAACATAACTGCAGCACCTCTCCAGCAGAATGTATTTTCTGCAGAGAAAAAAAATTCTGCAGGGGACATGAATTCTGCACGTGTGCAGTGGCGCAGAATTCCACCAGGAGTAAATATTACCCTTTTATAAAATTGAAATCAAAATTCACAACTCCAGCCTAACTTGGAGGGGGTCTGATTAAACAATAGATCAATCCACTCAGAAACAGCACTGAGTGGTAGAAAAAGTTCCTGAATTCACTAGCCAGGAAATGGCTGGTTCATCCTGCACAGGAAATGAGTCATCCAAATGCATCCAAGAGGAGCAATGAAGACAGGAAAGTACTGAAACAACATGGACTGATAAAACTGGAATAGCATACACCAGTGGTTTTCAATCTTTTTTCATTTGCTAACCCCTAAACATTTTTAATCAAGGTACAGACCCCTTTGAAAATCTTAGAAATAGTCTGTGGATCCCCAGAGGTCCACGGACCACAGGTGGAAAACCACAGATTACACTCTGTCATTTTGTAATAGATGAAAAAGGGGGAAAGAAAAATTATCATGAGATTCTGTAGTTAAACTTGGAATTTTCATTTGCTCAGTTTTATGCACACAAATTATATCTTGGTTTGATTTGAAACAGTCGTCACATTAAAACCCCCAAATCAAAATTTATAATGGAAACATTGATAGATATTTCAAGTATAGTGTTTGGTGGTACAATGCTATTATTAACTGATCTCTAAAAAACAGGCAACAGGAAGTACCAGCATTTGGGTGTGCCAACAAAGCAATTCTATTGTAAAAGTCTATTTTAGGAGGTTTTTAATCTGGTTATAAAAAATTCACTCCTAGTTGAAACTTAATACCAATATAAAGGTCTCAATTCCAATCCAATTTATTTAGTAATACAGTGTTGCTACTTGTAAGATACAGTTACAGAATGCAAGCCTACTAATTGAATTTATTTTCAATGTTAATGCTTCTGTATCCGCAAACTGTTTGAACGAAGGTGGAAAATCCTCTAATTTCTAACTATCTAGGTTGTTTCTGAACCCATATCTGAGAAATATGTAAAGAAAAAAATCAAACGAGGTATTTTAGCAGTACTGACAGAAATACAACAGGGAGTGGTCTAGCCTAAGGATTTCCAGATTTGTACTATGACATCAAGAATGATACATAAGAGAAAGTTCTGGCATGTAAATTGCTGCAAAAGTTGTTAAATTTTGTTTAAAACAAAACAGCCATGTTAATTGCAGGTAATTATTTAAAAAATAAGGGGACAATGTTTTCCATTTGGCAAAAGGATAGAAGTGCCTTGAGGATGATTTTTTAAAAGTCTAAGGCCTCATTCCTTCAAACACTTGCGTGCCCGTATTTCAGTGATTCCATGCAATGATTTCAATGGGTCTAGTCATGGCAGTAAAGTTATACAAATACATGTTTGCAGGATCAGGACCTAAAAAACTATTATAAACAATGATGAGGATAAGGAAAAATAGAAAGTGACCATGTTTTGGTAACAAATTATTTAGGATGTATTATTGTATGCAATATATATTTTAACACAGATGGAGTGTCTCACTTCTTGGAGAAAGAACAATTATTTGTTTTCATTTATCTTGAAAAGCAGAGCAGCTGTCAGGAAAGCAAGGTCATGGGGTCTGCTGGTTTGCACAGAAAATAACTACATGGAAAAATCACCTGCACGAAGCATTATCAACTTGAAAACCATTTTAAAAAATAAATAGAGAGAGAAAGAGAGAGGGACAAGGAAAATTTCTGTTCAGAATGTGTTAAACTCTGCAAAAGATAACACATACAGGAAAGATATAAAAGGAAAAAAATCTGGGTGTGTCTCCAAAGAACCTTCAACTGAGACATGAGCAACCACAGAGGCTGGGGGTCAGGGAGAGGCTCTGTAAATCAGGCAAGACTCCCCTCTGGCTTATGCAAAAGAAGCTGAATCATGCTGGAGTTTTGCCCATTTTCATTTGGCTGGCTGTTTTTTGTGGAGGGAAGGTGAGGCAATTCCTTTTTCCATTAAGTTTCCTGGTGACTGAATTTTTAAAAAAATGCTTGATGTTAGCTCCAAAGAAAAAATGTATATTACCAGATGGTATATTTGCTCAATGCACTAATGTTCTCTGTGAAAAGAAACAGACATGATAAAAGGATTTTAAAAAAATTCACTGAGTAACTTTATTACCTGAGCAACACCTTTAACCAAAGACATTTCAAAATCAGGCCTCCTTGTTAGGTGTCCATAGGATGTACCAACTTGTAATCAAGTGCTGTAGGAAGAAATCTAGTAAAATGGTGTTCAATCTGAAAATCTGTTTTTCTGATATATTTATGGGAAAACTGAGGAGTGCGTAATCTTAAATAACAAGTTTCAGTTACATTCCGTTCATTCTTTCTGTCTTTTATAAACCACACCATGACTATGCAGAAGATGGCTTGGAAAAGCAACAGCTTCTTGATGGTGAGTGACTGTTTTTGCTCATTCTTTAAATACATTTGATAAATAAGTGGGATATCGGCATACGCTATAAACTGATTTATTTGGTTTAATTTTTACAATTTATCAGTGGATTTGGTGCTAACTAATTTGTTTCTTCCAAGTCTTCCATATTGTGAAATGGGGATAATTGTTTCTTTTCCCTCATCCTTTGGATATATCTATGCTGCAAGCACTCTACAGTGATAGGAGTTTTTCTATCTCACTGTAATAATCCCCCCACCCCGTTTCAAAAGTGGAAGTTAGGTGGATGGAAGAAGCCTTCTGTCAACCTAGCTGTATCTACAGTGGGGGGTTAGGCTGACCTAACTACACTGCATAGGAACAAAATTTTTCACAGCTCTGAGTGATGTAATTTAGGTCAACCTACATTTTAGAAGTAGATCAGGCCTTTGTCATGTTAGATTGTAAACTCTCTGGAGCACAGTCTGTGCTTCTTTTTAGCAAGTAGCATAACAGGGCTTTGATTTTGGTTCAGGCCATTAGGCACTATTGTAATATAAATAAGTATTAACAGATAAGAACTTACCTTTTCCCCACATTCTTCTGTGACATAGGACCAGCAACCAACATAGTGATCCATGTGTGAGGAAAAGTGATGGTATGTTCCAACACTTTCACAACTTTTTTACCTTTCTTTCCATCTGGCAGCAGTAAAAAATGCATTTATGGTATACCTGATCAAGTTGCCTGAAGCAACCTGGAATCAGCAGCCTGAAGGATTTGCCTCCGTCTATGCTAGACTATATTTTAATTTTAATTTTTAAATATGTTCTGTCCTTACAGATCCACCAATGGTAGCAATGACGGAAGTGATGCAGTAAAGAGTTCAGCTGTTTCTACCACTGTGTTGCTGGCACTTTTCTACCCTTGTGCTTCCATTTTTCTACCACTAGTGAAACTATGTTGGTGGAAGTGCAAAAGTGGGAAATTTTAAAGAAAATTTCTAGAGTAGGCACAGCAAGAGAAGGAAACATGTAATATTAAAGGTCCTATCTATACAGCAATCAGAAATCTGTTAGTTACAACCTTTCAAACACATTGTAACCAGTGCAGCTCTGATCCCAGCATGGACAGAGCATTTGAGTCAGTGCTGCAAAAGGGGTTTTCAGTGAGCTCTGGGCCTTCTCTGAATAATGTGGCAGTGGGCAAGAGATGGGGTTATTACAAATCAGAACAATGAAAGTGAATTGCTGCTAGCATTCCAGATGAACAGACATTGTCTATATTTAAGCAGAAAATATTGTGTCTACTGAAGCATATTGCTGTATAGCAGAACAAGCTACAGAAAGGAAACCCAATAATTAAGAACAATGGGAGTTCCGTAGCACCTTAAAGACTAACACATTTCTGTGGGCATGAGCTTTCGTGGGCTACAACCCACTTTGTCAGATGGATGAAATGGAAATCACAGATAAGAGGTATATATATATACATCCAATGGTAAGAAACAACAATGGGGAGGGCAAATGCTAACAAAGTAAATTCAGTTAAAGTAGATGAGGCCTAATCACAACCGTTGATTAGAAGGTGAGAATGTGTGAACAGTGACAATTACTTCTTGTAATGAGATAACCATTCCAAGTCCCTTTTCAGACCCAGTCTGATTGTGTCAAGTCTGCATATGAGTTTCAGCTCTGCAGTTTCTCACTGAAGTCTGTTTTTGAAGCTTTTTTGTAGAAGTATGGCAACTTTCAAGTCAGCTACAGAGTGTCCTGGGAGATTGAAGTGCTCTCCTTCTAGTTTATAGATGTTACCATTTTTTATGTCTGATTTGTGTCCATTTATTCTTTTGTGTAGAGACAGTCCGGTTTGGCCAACGTACATGGCAGAGGGGCATTGCTGGCACATGATGGCATATATTACATTAGTAGATGTGCAGATGAATGAGCTCCTGATGGTGTGGCTGATGTTGTTAGGACCTGTGATGGTGACACTAGAGTCGATGTACAGGCAGAGTTGGCAATGGGGTTTGTTGCAGGGATAGGTTCCTGGGTTAGTGTTCTTGTTGCATGGTGTACTGTTGCTGGTGAGTATTTGCTTCAGGTTGGGGGGCTGTCTGTAAGCAAGGATAGGCCTGCCTCCCACAGCTTGAGCGAGTGAGGGATCATCTGCTAGGATAGGTTGTAGATCCTTAATGATGTGTTGGAGAGATTTTAGCTGGGGGCTGTAGGTGATGGCCAGTGGTGTTCTGTTGTTTTCTTTGTCGGGTCTGTCCTGTAATAGGTGACTTCTGGGTACCCGTCTGGCGCTGTCAATTTGTTTCTTCACCTCCCCAGGTGCATACTGTAGTTTTAAGAATGGTTTATGGAGATCCTGTAGGTGCTTGTCTCTGTCTGAGGGATCGGAGCAAATCCGGTTGTATCTTAGGGCTTGGCTGTAGACAATGGATTGTGTAACGTGTCCAGGGTGGAAGCTGGAGGCAGGAAGGTATGTATTGCAGTCAGTTGGTTTTCAATATAGGGTGGCATTAATGTGACCATCCTTTATTTGTATGGTAGTGTCCAGGAAGTGGATTTCTTGTGTGGACTGCTCCAGCTGAGGTTGATGGTGGGGTGGAAATTATTGAAATCCCGGTGGAATTCTTTGAGGGACTGTTTCCCGGGGGTCCAGATGATGAAAATGTCATCAATGTAGCATAGGTAAAGAAGAGGTGCTTGGGGACGAGTTTTGAGGAAGCGGTGTTCTAGGTCAGCAATGAAAATGTTGGCATAATGTGGGGCCATGTGGGTTGTTTCTTACCCTTGGATGTGTATATATATACCTCCTATCTGTGATTTCCATTTCATGCATCTGATGAAGTGGGTTGCAGCCCACAAAAGCTTATGACCGCAGAAATTTGTTAATCTTTAAGGTGCTACAGGACTCTCGTTGTTTTTGCTGTATACAGACTAACATGGCTACCCCTCTGGAACTTTTCACCAATAATTAAGATGCACCATAAAGAGGTTAGTAAGGAGGAAGAGATTTTATTATTATTTGAATTACAATGAGCACTAGAGGACCTGATTAGGCCGCCTTTGTGCTGCATAGGGGCAAAATAAGAATATAATGCCTTGGTCCTGGAAAACTTATAGTGGGACTCCATTTGGGCACAGGCAGCTGTCTGCCTGAATCTCTCTGAAGGAGGTGAGGGCATAAATACACACAGCAAGACTGAAACACAGCTACCTCTGGGGTGGAAGGCATCAACAAATCCATGCAACCCACGATGGGTGGGGATAAAGGAAGATTTCAGTTGAGGAAGCTTATGAAGAGTATCCTAATGTGTGGACCAAGCAGATATTGTTTCTCTCTTTCCTAAAATATTATCCTGCTCTCACACTCGGAGAGAATAACTGTATCCCCAAAACACCAACTCCAGTTAGAAGAAAGTTGATTTATGAGGTAATTTTTAAAAAGTAAAATCATTTCCCCTTTGTAAAAGTTAATTAGTTGCATTTAAAAAAAAATCCCCAAAGGACAAAATGTGCTAAATATTTAAGTAGTTACAATGTACCTTTTATAACTGGCACATGTGTATAACTTCCAGCTTCCTGTCCATGCTCAGGATGGCTGCCCCCTGTCAGGCCTTTTGGGGCTTCCTTGCCCACATTCACTATGGCTGCCTAACGTGGTCAGAGCTCTTTTCCCCCCATACTTAAGATGGCTACCCACTGCATTCGTACCCATTCTTAAGATGATAACCCAACCCGCACGTTGGCGATCTTGCCCATATTCAAGATGGCTGCCCAGGGTGGTTATCCCATTCCCTGCCCCCATTCAAGATGGCTACCCACTGTGGCCATTTGTCTTCCTACCCGCTCTCAAAATGGCTTCCCTTCACAATGCCCAGACAGTCATCCAATCTCGCTGCGCGCCCACGCTTCACCCCGCCCCCTCCTCTTATGCAGCCAATAGACTTCGCAGCAGCCGCCCCAGAGCCCGCCCCCTGAGGGGAGTGATCCCCGCCCGTGTCGTCAGGCCGACAACGGCGGCAGCCAATGGGGTGTTGGCGCGGGTGAGGCGGGCCGGACGGCGCCGCCATTTTGTGAGTCTATAACACGGAGCCGTTGGGTTCGTTTCTGCTATTCCGGCGCCTCCACTCCGTTCCCTGCGGGTCTCCTCTCTGTGCAATGGACGGGTGAGTCCCCGCTGGGCCGGGTCCCGCTACGGGCGGAGATGGGAGGGGAGTTGTTTGAGCCCTCACTGGGCCGTGAGGAACTCGGGACCCATTCCGGGGTCTGGGGCGTTACCTGCGGGGGCGGCGGCGCCGCCGAGCGTGTAAGGGGGGGGAGGGTTACCTGAGAGTCCGTTGTGGCGGGGAGGAACCCGATTGGATCGGTTCCGTCGCCACTTCCTAGTTCCTCTCGGTTCCCCCTTGGGGCCGCAGTAAGGCGGGGGGGAGCGGAGCGGAGCGGAGCGGTCCCCCGATGCCTCCGCTCCGAAAGTGAGGCGAGGCCCGGGCCGGAGTGCGCGCGGTGCCTCGTGCGGACACCCCGGCGTTCGGAGCCGCGCGCGCTCGGAAGTTCCCTGCGCTCCTTCCCTTCCCCCCCACTCCCCCGCTGTCGTGTTCTGTCTGTAGCCGCCTCGTGCTCAATCGCCCGGGCGTGATCCTCCTCCCCTCCCCCAGCGCGTCCAGACTCCAGAGGCGCATCATGTGGGCTTCCTTGCCTGCGCGTGGCTGGGCCCTGCCCTGCTCCGTCCACCTGGAGGCGGGGGCGCGCGCTCACCCCTTATAGAGATCCCTTTCCGTGCATCTAGGGGTCGGGGAGAGGAGTGGGACGACTCTTCCCTCTCCCCGACCCCTGGTTCTTCCCAGTTCCCACCCTCCTTGACCCTTCCCCAAAAGAATTCAGACTCCCCAGTGCGGTCGCGGAGTGGGAGGAGGGTTGCCGTGTCTCCCGTAAATTGCCTGGGTGTGGGCCGTAGCGTCTGCCTGGGGAGGTGCCTGGGAAGCTCGGCAGCGTGCACACCCACTCGTTTAGGAGTAGCAATCACTCACCGGGCGGGGAATCTTGCAGGAGGCAAGATTGTGGCTTTGGGCGCACCCAGAACTGGGAGCTGCTTGTACTGCCGTTGTCCTGGCCTTTCACAAAAGCTTTTTGAAGTGTAGTTTGGCTTATACACGCTCACGCTAGGCTCTGAGAAGCTTTAATGCCTTCAGGCACAGTTAGGGAATTTACTGGAAGTGTGGATCTCCTTGCTATGTTACCTGGGCATCTCAGGTTAAGCTGTAACACCCCATAAGGCTTGTGATAGTGGTTCCTTGTCCTTCCATTGTTTAACCATCAACCTTTTCCCCAAATAAAACTTGTCTTGCTAATGATGTGGCTCATGTAGTTTTACAGGGTGCAACTTTTGTATGACAAGTAGTGTTGTTTCTTTCCCTAGTGACCACCCCATCTGGAGTTAGAGGCACTTATTTCAAAACGTGGTGTTTAGCGAAGATATCACTTAACAAAAACGAGGTCTTCCTACTTACCTTGTCTAGAAGAATAACTACAGCTGTGTGCTGACTTTTAAAGAGAAGAATGTTGTTAGTCAACCCAAACATTCCAAACAGACAGTGTTTACGTATCCCAAAACCTTAAATTAGAGAGCTTAAATTAATGCCTGGCCTCCTAAAAAGTTTAATTCATAACTTTATCTGAAAGGGATCATTGGTTCCTTATCTGAAGCATATCTTACCTTGCTCAGGAACTTCAGCTTGTTCTACTTTTAACAGATAAGGGCTCAACATGTAGAGTTGGAATAAAACAATTTTTCTATAACTTTAATTTGAAAAACACAGTTGTTTTTGTGGTGAATACTCTTTCTCCTATTCAGGGTAGATTGTAGGAACGCTGGCTTGGTCATATAAATTAAAATATTTATTTAGACAGTTGTAGCTTTTCATCCTGTGCAACAGTAGTGGCAATATGAGCCAAAGCCTAAGATTTTAATTATTCCTTTTCCGTTAAAGATCTTTCCTTTCAGAGCCTAACCACTACGCTGGTCTCATGGTGAAATGTGAGATGTTTCTTCTGAAAACGTTTCTGTATCTTCTGCCTAGCTATCTGGCCATGACCTTTCATCAGTATTTCTCATGCTTATTATTCTGCTTAGGTGCATTCATGTTTTTTGGTATAAAATGTCTTGTTAAATATGCAAGAGAGCTTATTGTTGCAAAGATTGCAGGTTAGAAAATAGCCCAAAAGAATGGCATCCCAGTGTACTTTCAGTTTTCTGTCCTTTATTGCCAAGGAAGTGTTAATCATTCTATATGAAGTTAAAATTTGCTGGAATATTCAGTGGCCTGTACTGTTGAAAACTAGGAGGGAAACTTGGTAACTTAGCCTTTGTTGCCAGGACAGCGAAACTTCCTTGAGAAACGGCAGTTTAAGACTAGATTCACATTGAAAATCGGCTGCATACTTTTTTTTTTAAAATGGTGTCTAAAAGCTGTTGGTGTATTTTGTGCTATTTATATGGCCTTGGTTATCAGATGGATTACAAAAATATTCCAGAATCTAACAGGTTTTGACAAATAAAAAAACCTATTCCTGCTGGATAATTTTAAATACCTTTTCCTGTAAAGGCTACTTTATGTAAAACATTTCCTGTGTGTGAGGCCCTCAAGAGGAACAGGAAGTAAGAGAAATTGCTCAGGAATAACTTTGAGAGGCTGGGAAACTTGAAATCCCACTCATTTTTCTGCCTTTCTGGGAGGTTTTTCTTTGACACAGGTGTGCAAGAAGCACTCTGGAAGAAATGTTTTATGTTTTTTAAACTGAAGAAACACCAGCATGTTAATTAACTTTGATGGAGTGGTTACATGCAGCAGCATTCAGTAGGATTTTCCACTGATGTACAGATGGGTTTAATTACTGCACTAGAGCTCTGCCCCTCAAGATAAAACAAAACCCATCTGTCCTCATTGGTGACTGAACACCAGTGGGATTGTAAAATCCTTCAGTCTCATACAGAGGTTTTTTAATAGCAGTCTGAGCTAGAAAAACCATAGTGTTCCTGGCACCAGCCATTGGAGTAGATTGTGACTCCAGTTGTAAATTGCTGGGTTATGATGACATGGCAGGCTGTTTCTGAGGAGGAAGTATGAGAAGCTGAGGTGGCTTATGCTACTACCAGGGATTGTTTAAGTTGATGAAACATAAATGACTTGTATATGTGTGAACAGTGTTTTATTACCTGAAAAAATACTGAAATGGAAGGGAAAATACAGCAAATGCATGTTGATAGAATTAAATCCTTTTGAATTGTAAAATGTTTCCTGATGCAAGTATGGTTACTTTTTTCATTTTGCTGTGCAGGACTTAGTAGAACCCAACTTTTATCTGTTTTCTGTGATTTGGTTATAGGTCACTGCAGAACTTATTGGCTTGTGACTGCAGGATCCTTTATCATTCCAAGGGTTTGTACAATGTACCTTGTACCAGAGAGTGACCCGGGAGTGCTAACGTAAGAATTCAAGGTTCACAGCATGGTGTGTACCTTGAATGGCAACAGAGTCAATGGGTCTGTGCTGCCCAACTTTACCTCACTACTTTACCATATTTTGAACTTCTCACAGCTTTGTACTTTAGTTATGCTAGAGAACTTCAAACATATTGAAAGAACTCTCCCTTCATCTTGAATCATTTTACAAAAAGGTGTAAACATTGGTAATGTATATATCTCATTACCTTTAACTGCATTCTCCATTTGGCAGACTTATTATTCTCAGTAATAGGAATTAATCTACAAGATCGAACCAGTGGTCCATCTATTCCAGTATCCTGTCTCTGATAGTTGCCAGTACCATATACTTTAGAGGAAGGTATAAAAGGTCTGCAGTAAGCAGATGTGGGATAATCTGTACCCACCACTAGGTATCATCCAAGTCTCTAAGGGTACATCTACACAGGGATAAAAAACCTGCAGCTGGTTTGGGTCAGCTGACTCAGGCTTCCAGGGCTGAAAAATTGCTGTGTAGATGTTTGGTCTGGGGCTGGAGTCGGAGCTCTGGGACCCTGCAAAGGGGAAGGGTTTCAGGGCTGGCATTTGCGCCTGAGCCCGAATTTCTACAGTGATTTTTTTTTTTTTTTTAGCCCTGCCAGGCTGAGTCAGCTGACCATGGCACAGCCCGTGGCTGGCCCAGGGTCTTTTATCCCTGTGTAGATGTATCCCAACAGATTGATGTACGTCCTGATGAGGTTTAATGTTCCTTACAAAATTTGTTATAATCACACTCAATATTCTTGTAATCCATATAACCCTGAGAAATCACTTGTTTGTTGGTTTTTTCTTCGTTTGCTCGGTGGAAGTAATTCATGGTGGGGAAAGTATCATGTTTGGGTATTTGAGGGAATCACCATGGTTTTGTTTTTGCTAAGCATTTAGCCTTCTGCTATTAGTCTAACAATAGTGCAGCTCCACTGGTGCTAGCAATGGTGTAAGTACTACTGTAAGCCAGAAACAGGCTATTTTATTCAGGTTTAGATGAGGCAGTGGTATAAAAACCTGTCTAGTCTATGCAAGCAGTTCCACTGTTGCTTGCACCATTGGTATTGCACCATTCTTGGATCAGTTGTGGAAGCATTATTAAACCATCTTCGTAGAGGTAGCCCCTCTGAGAGTCAGCTCTCTTGAATTCTTCTACTGAATATTTGTGCCAGTTTGGCAGTCTGAGTATAAAGCTTTGTTTTAAGAATGTTCTAGATATGGATTGTATGAACTATACAGATGAATGGTAGTGATTTAGTAGATTAATTTTGACACTTTACCCTGGCTGTGACTTGGCTCTTCGTGCTCTACTGTTTCTTTCATTCCTGTGAAGAATACTGGCTTTGCTACCTGCGTACCCCTTTCTGTGGTTCACTGCCAAAAAAGGGGGAAGTTCCACTGTTGGAAATGGAAGAGGTGCATATTCCTAATACTTCTGGGCCTTGGGTCTTCTCCACAGCTTAATGTGTCTTTTTCTTGTATAAACTGTCCTTGGCTCACTTGTGAAGATGACTGTGCACTTTGACTAGCTTGTTTTCTTACTGCTGGGTATTTGTGGCAAATTTATCTAACTTAATCCTTTTCTTTTTTTCTACAGCATTGTCCAAGATATAACAGTTGGTACAAAGGTAGGCACTTCACTTTTTCTCTTTTTACACTTGCTCAGCTTTTGACCTGGTTTAGTGTAAGTTGTGAATTTACCAAAATAAAACCTTTAATTTTGAAGGATCTTTTTCTGGTACTTCATCCCAATTTTTTTTAACCAGAAGGCTTATTTAATTTTCATGTGTATTTAATACTCAAGTCATGGCCTTGTTTTTACTCTGCTATTGTAGGGCAGAAGGACTGTTCTAATTGTTAGATGAGATGTTTAAAAACAAAACACAAACTAAATTGGTGTCCAAGTAAACTTGTGTTATATCCATATAATAGACAATACTTCTTGAAAGAGAAACTAGCAGTCCGTTGGATTGAGAACACACTTGCTTTGTTTTTGTGGATCTCCTGTTCAGTTGGATGTTACTTTTTATTTTAGCAGTAAAATAATTATTGCATTTTACCTGTTGATTCTTCTCTTCAGAGTACAGTAAATATGACCTTTCCCCTGCTAGTCTCTGGTTTTGAAAGTGCAGACCTAGCCCCAAGACTCAAAGTGCTGACAGGAGCCTCCTTATCAACAGTGTATGGTAATAGGCTGTTGTTCATAGGAGGAAACTTCATTCCTGAGAACTGCTAAACTGGCAAGTGCAGGATAGACTAGTAGTACTCCAGTTTATTAATTTTTTTAATTGTACTTGGTGATCATTGCACTTGGTATTCTGGTATCAGAATTAGAACAAATTCGTTATCAGTGTGGTTTAGTAGGTAATGTGTACAAAACCGCAAAGCAGTTACTACACTTTAGACAAAACTTATTTCCCCAAATGCGTTGAGTTGATTGCTGAAATCTTAATTATCCAAAGAGTTAAATTGGAAAGATAGTTCATCTTTTCACAATCTAGTTAAATGACACAATTTGGGCAGGGTTAAGAATTTAAACTGAGCTAAAGATTCAGTTAATCATGGTGAGACAGGTATCTGTTACGTTTTCTCTGTTTTAAAAGTAGTCTTAAGCAGAGGTCATTTTGGTTACATAAAATCTAAAAGTACTACAGGGAAGTTATTCCTAGACAGCAAGCATTGTCTTTCGTATTCATAGAACAGAACTGAACACTAGTAATTCCATAACTATAGGCAAGTCTGTTAGTTCCATGTGCCTTCCAGTGAACAGCAAACAGATGAAGAAGAGATCTATAGGGGAGAGATTAATGCTGGTTATTCCTAGAGCTACGTTAGCTAAACGTTTTATTATTAAAAGTGTGAAAATGACGATGTCTAGATTCTGCTATGGCCAAGTTTATCCTGGCTCTCAGTCTGTCTGCTACATGGAGGAGTTCTCATTTTGATTGGATTGCTGTGCAGCTTTGAGCAAGGGAGAAAAAACTTGAGCTCTGAAGTTGAGGTAGGTTTTTAATTAGTTTAATAGAATTATATATAAGCTATATTTCCTGGAGTGATGAGTCAGTCACCTAACACTTGTAGAGTCTTTACATATAGTGCAACTTTTAGTGACTTCATCAATCTAGGTTAAATTTTGTAATTCTACTATAGTGCTAAAATGTATTTAAGATGCTGCAGCCATAGGAAGATCTCTGGTGATGCATACGAAAGCTTTTGCTCAGAAGGATTGTGAAATTTTTAAATTTTTTTGTTTTCATGTTCCAGTGATGGCAAGAACTTGAGGATGTGATATTACATTTTGGGCATGCAGTTCTTACTTTTTGCATGATTTTAATCCCTTAAGGGTACGGTTTGTCATCTAAATGGAAATTGGAAGAAGTCTCATATCAGCACTTAGATTTCTAGCACAAGATGGAACTACTGTATTTGGAAGAGCCATGTGGCATGAGAGAGAGAAGAGAATAAGGAAAATATATACACTAGAAATACTACTACCTCTTGTCAATCCGGCACCCTACTTTTAGAAAGCCATTTCAGGTATTAGAAAATGGCAGGAGCAAAGGAGAGGGTTGCATTGCATGAACTAGGGTAGAAATTGTCTTCTCATAAATCTTTGAAAATTTCCCTCTATCTGGATAAGTTTAGTGTCATACCTAAAGTTGTCTGGAGGATATGTTTCCACAGCAAATTATGCACTACATTCTGTAATATTTCACCAAAATATGCCTTTGACATTAGAAATTTAAAAACACTATATAACCAAGCACTTATTGTAAAGTCTCTTATTTTTTTTAGAGCAATGTAATGCTTGTCTTGTATGGCTAATGGCATTCTTGCCCTTTCGTTGCCCCTATTGTATTATAGGCAGTCTTCTTTTCCTTTGTACAGGCTAGTGTGGAATTAGAAGTCCTTTCATTCAGGCTATGTCTACACTAGCACTTTTGTCAGTAAAACTTCTGTCAGTCAGGAGTGTGAAAAAAACCTACCCTGACCAACATGTTTCACCGACAGACGCTCCCGTAAGGACATTGTATGTGGGTGGGAGATGCTCTCCTGCCAACATAGTTACAGCCACTCATTGGGGGTGGTTTAACTATGCTGACAGGAGAGAGCTCTCCCATCGGCATAGAGCAATTACACGGGAGACCTTGCAGCGGTGCTGCTGTAAGGTCTTTAGTGTAGACCTCCTCTGTATCTCAAAAACCATACAACCTTGTATGAGAATAATTTAAGTTGAAAATAGTTCTTTTAAAGGTAAGTGTGAACTTAACTTTTGCAATTGCTTTTATTAGTTGTCCTTGCTTCAGTCTAACTTCCTGTGGGTTTTTTCCAGTAAATAGAGGGAGTGGAGTGCAGAGGAAACTTTCTATATGATCCTGGAAGGATTTCAGCTTGATTACTGTTGAAATATTTTTTCAGTGATTGAGGTCTGTTTTTTGCTGCAGTTTAAGTGTAATCTTTAGCGCATTCGTTGTTAGTAATCATGTTAACTGCCTTTTTTCTCCTTTCAGAAGTAGATGTTCTTTATAATTGTACAGTAACATCCAGTAATAAAGTTAATCATCAATTGAGACATTTATCTCTATTCAATCTATAAATTAGAATAGGAATAAGATTCACTTGGGAATGAAAGAAACTATATCACTAGGTTCCATTCCTGAAATCTGCTTTCTGATAGATTAAGGTTGCTGTCTGGGCTCCTAAATTGTAGACATGAGCATTAGAGTTGGATACCAATATTTTAATTATAAATCAGAAGTGTTAACTGATCTCCCTCTCCTAACATCCTAGATTATGTTCAGGATATGCATGTGCAGAGATGACAGAAATTGTATTCTTTTCAGTTCATTATAAGCTTGAATTTCATAGTCTGGAAAAAAGTCACTAAAAATCTATCTCGGTGTTTTTTGTTTTGCAGCAGTGTAGAGAGAGAATGGTAAACCTCTTTCTAACTGTACTGTTAGTCAATATACAGGGGAAAAAGTGAGAAAAAATTTAGCAGACTAATATGGAAAAGCAGGAGGAGGGAAAAGCAATAGTGGAATGAAATGTTACAAAATATTTTCCTGAGTTATATTTTAAGTTGTCAGTCCAAGTTTACACACAGCTCTTGTGTAGTCACACTTCATGTTCTTTAAATGGGGTGTTTAGGTTAGAGCAGTGTGCTGTACTTCATCCAGCATCTCCACTGATATTTAATCTGTTTTAGATGTGTGTGCTCTTTTTCATTATTATTCTGAAGTCTTTGAAATATTCTACTTACGTCATTTTGCTGTTGAGAATACTAAGCAGTTTTCAGAACAATTACCCTGTAATCTAATATAGTTATGATTTAGTGCAATGCTGGATAATCTTGAATATTCTCTGGATCATAGTCCAAGTTAGCCAGTCCAGAGGGGTTTAAAATGTGTGTCAAACGTGACCTAACTGAGTTTCTTCTCATCTTAATATGTAGATACAGTAGTTTAAGAAACCTGTTACTGTTGTGTTGCTCAAAAAGTCCAGCAATTATTGGAGACCCAGCTGGAAAGAATGCTGCAGCCATAAACGTGATCTATTTAAGACTTCCTCTTTCACCCAGTTGACTCATTATCAGAAAAGAAAGGAAGGGGATGGCCTTATGGTTGAGACATTAGGTTAGGACTTTAAATTGGGTTATTTTTCTGACCCTGTCAAAGACTCCCTGATGTGATATTGGGTAAGTCACTTAATCTCGTCATGCCTTAGTTCCCCATCTGTAAAATGGGGGCAATATAGCCTCTCTGTTTAGATTGTAAGCACTTCAGTGCAGGATTGTTTTAAGTGGTGTGTAGTGGAACCATGATCTCGGTTGGCATGTCTAGACCCTATAATAATACAAATAAATGATGGTGATTAATATTTTGTGCCAGTGCACCATTCTTTGGGAAGAGAACAAATGGTATTCTATTTCATAACAATGAATTACTGTAAAAATAGCTAGCTACTGGGTAATCCTAAACACACAACTCCATAGTGTCAGACACTGAGGGCTTGTCTTCACTTACCTCGGAGATTCGGCGGCAGTCAACCAGAGTTACGCAAGCGATGCAAAAAACTTGCGTAACTCCCGTCGACTTCTCTGCTTCTGTTCAGCACACTGTCTTCACTGCACTGCGCTGCAGCACTACGCCACTTGAGAAGGTGGTCTTAGTATGTTGATTTCTGGATCGACTGAGCAGGGTCTTCACTGACCACTCAGTCAATCCAGAGAAATCAATCCGACGGCGGCGAATTTGCTGCCATCAGTGAAGACATCCTGAGAAATAAAGTTTGCAAACAGAAAAGTGGCATCTGCAAAGTTAACCCTTAAATTTTTTTTAAAACAAGTTTTGTCAGAATATGGTACAGGCTGACTGCATAGAAGTGGTTTTGTGGTCAAGCCCAGGTTCTTTGCCATGGGAACAAGTAATTATAGCTTCAGGCAGTAGGCCAAGAATGTGGTGAGGAAATTCCAGTTCTCTCTTATGGCTCTAGTTCAAAGGCTGCAACAAGTTGGCTCTTGTGGACTTGCTGTTACAGGCGAGATCACACATGTAAACCACATGTTTAATGCAAACACAGGAAAGGCAGTATCCCAATGGCATGCTGATCAGAAATGGAGGCAAATAACTGCGTGTAACAGGAATGGTAACATGTTTTGTGGAAGGAATATCAGGATGTCATTTGATGTTATATTTTTGTACACCTACTTCAATTTATGGATATATTATTCACCTTTAGGGGTAAATAGAAAACTCCCTTTAATGGAGAATAGGAATTCAAACATTCATGCTTTATTTGTAACAGTGAATTGTACATGTTGCTTACACACCCCATAATGCAGGGTGAAGTAAGAGATTCCAGGTAGCACAAATACATTTGTCCATTGTGCTAAATCATAGTTTAAACTGATTTACTCATTCATTCTTATGTATAAATTATTTAGAATGACTTGATTCATAGCTTGCTTAAACTCCTGCGCTGATTCTACTATAACTTTTTTTTTTTTTCCATGCGGGGATTCCTAAGAAAAACACGTGATGAAGAAACTTGAATTTTATTTTGTAGACTAGCTGGTATAGTTAGAATACTTGGCATAGTATTTCACAGGCATTGAGTAATACCCCTCACTCCTGCGATTTATCTCCATTAATAGGTGGGGAAACTGAAGAGGAGATATTCAGTGACTCGTCAAAGGCTACAAAAGGAGTCAGTGTCTGTGGTAGAATTAGAAGTCATGGGTTTTCCTGGCTCCAAGTGATCAGTGTACTTAGAGCCTCTTTATCCTGGTTTATCCAATTCCAACTTAACTGATACCCAAAGTGATCAGTTTCTTTTCCGGCTTTATAATCACAATCTGATTTGAAGTTGGTCTTCACCTCTAACATAAAGATGTTTTGTTTATGGAAATCCTGATCTAAAGATTGCTTAGTATTTACCAAAACAGGTTTTTAACTCACCTTCTTAGTATTGTGTAATTGCACTTTTTAGGTTAGTCTTTCATCTAAATTGTGTAGGTATTCCTTAAACTGTATGTACAGAGTGACATTATGGAGTAATTCATGTAGTCACAAGATGTTAAAACTCTCCCACGTGATCCCTTATTTTGCTAAGCAAGGTAAGTCATTCAGTTAACAATTATTTTCTGGTATATAGAAAGGCAGTATTGTACTGTTTATTACTAAGGCTATATAAAATATAACCCTTTGGTTTTAAGCATTCTCAAATCCTCTTTAAACATCTTGTTGGTCACAAAGTGGTTAATTTAGGTAGGAAGCCTGGAACATGATACAAATGCTGAAGGCTATTAGCCAGGATGTGTATTACACTATAGAGCAAGCAATGAGTACCTTACATCACTACTTTTCGCCCAGGAATTTTGAGCCAGTTAAAATAGCCACACCTTTTATTCACTCAAAGGGCAGGTTTGTTTTCCAGGGTGTCTCCATAGTAGCTGTCAAGACTAGTTTTTGTAAAAATGAAAGTTAGGGAGGGGCAGACTAGATGAGGGTTGAGGAGCAGGAACTTCTATTAGCTCAGTGATCAGCTAAAGGTTGTCTTTGCACTGAGACAGGAGTTAGAAGAGGGGTTTAATTTTTTGAAAGGGGGCAGAAGCAGCAAGTAGTCATGCTGCCACTGCAAAATTATTACAGTATACCTTTTGTCATGATCTAAATGACAAAAGATATACTTTACAGCACTACAAAATAATCTTTCAGGTAGCTGTAGAAGTTGCTGTCTGTACTTAATCTTGTAACAAATTTTAAACAGAAACCCTTAAAGCGTTGGTTTACTTATGTTAGCTATATACTGTTTTACATTGTGGACTTCATGTTAGGCTTGTTTTGAGCAATTGCAAGATGTAATCTGAGGTAATTTTTTAAAAAGTGACTAAAGTAGGAACTCTAAGACCATCTCTAGAGAAATGTGTTGTGCTAGCCACCATAGCAGTGCCTAAACTAGGAAAGAGATTTTAAAATTGCTAGCTAAATATATTTCAAACACCTCTTAAGACCTAATATAGGTGCAGTTTAACATCTTCGAAATTAAGCTAGCTGGTCAGAGTGGACCCTATGTGTAGTCTAGAGTTAGACTCCATTTTTAATTTTAACTGTCTGCAGTAGGGGTTTTTCTAGATGATAAAACTCTTAAACATCAGTTAATATTTTAACTACAATTAAAAAAAAAAATCCAATCTTTTATCCTAGTCTTCATATGCCTTAGGATGGTATTAAGTAGTGTATGCAAATGGGGCTAGTGAGCGCTAGGGTTTTTTTAAACTTTTTTTTAATCTGAAAGAAAAAGGCCATGTGCTACCACTTGTACGCCAGAATAGGAGTACGTCCCTAACTACAGGCAATCTCCTGTGACATGAGATTTGCACTAGTAATTCAGGCACTTCCTTTTTATGCATGAACTCACTCTTAAATCTAACTCCACAAAAACAGTATTGGTACGTAACAGCATCATAATTCATTTCTCCTGTCAACTTCCATTCTAATCTGTCTGCTGATAGGTGAAATCAAGTTTCTCAGACACACATGGTTGAATCTGCTTGTGAAAAAACTCCAGGAGTGATCTGTTTTGGGGTTTTTTTTTTTTTTTTTTTTTTTTTTTTTTTTTGGAGGAGAGAAGAAATGAAGAAGTGAATCATCTCTGTTGAAAGAAAAATGTTAGCTAGCTGAAACAACTCCTGAATTCTTCCTACCTCATAAAAAAAATCTTCTAAAAATATTCATTAAAGAGTGTGTAGATCCAGCAAGTGTTTCAAAATTTGCTCTTGGTAGATCTCTTTGAAAGTTCCCACAGCGATAAACGGTTTTGAAGAGCTCACTGTTTTGTGTGCTATGTATTAGACCACCTGAAGCTTTCTAGAGACTATTACAATTTAAATGTAGTGTCTCCCTTTTACTGTCATGGAACCCTTTCATATCTTGAATGTCTAACTTAACTCTTTAAAAAACAGATAAATGGGTTAATTTCCCAGGGCCTGTGGACAAAATTCCTGTCTGCAAGGAAGATGGCCTGTTGACAATGGCTGTCAGCCACAGTCTCTCCCCAGGGACCCCATCAGTTAGTGTTGAAAGCTGTTTAGCTTGTAACATAGATATCCAGTGTGTTGCAGAATGTGATAGGCGCAGGAGCATGGTGTCTGTGATAGGGTGTTTTTGTAATATTGTTTCAGCTTGTGCTATCGACTCAAACTTTTTGCATTGGTCAGAAGGTACCTGATTTTTTTTTTTTTACTGTTTTTGTTTGTAGTACCTTAGTGCACAGGAGCCTGTCTTGTACCAGAACTCCATTGTACCAAGGGCTGTACAAAACCTAACAAAAGGATGGTCCCTGCCCCAACGAGTTTACAATCTAAGTATGATTCATTTTAGTTTATATGCGACATGAGGAAGCTGTTGCAGGGGCATTGATTTAATAAATAAATAGTCTGTCTCCCTCATTCTCATAACAGTAATTCTGCCTCAAAGCATGGCAGTTGAACAGCAGTTTCAGTGCAAGCCTTAGGGCAGGTCTATATTTTTAAAAAGCTGCATTGGTGCAGCTGCGCTGCTGTAGCGCTTTAGTGAAGATGTTACTACGCCAATGGGAGAGCTTCTCCCGTCAGTGATGTTAATCCATCTCCACGAGAGATAGTAGCTGTGTTGACTGGAGAAGCCTTCCAATTGACATAGCACTGTCTACTGAGGGGGTTAGATCTCTCTAACTGCATCGCTCTGGGGTGTAGGTTTTTCTCACCCCTGAGTGATACAGTTCTACCAATATAAGTTTGAAGTGTAGACCTGGCCTTGGTGTCTGTACCAGTTCAGGAGTTTTGGGCTAACTTTCGTATGAAGGTGTAGCATTTGTGTTGCAGCAACAAATCATTTTACAGTGCTGATTGTTTTTTGCTTGGTATCAGTACTGTCTCATTGACATAAACAACATAGGGGTTTGAGTACTGCATACCTGTACAAAAGGATACATTCTTCATGTAGTGTACAACCTTAACTTCAGACACTTACACAAGAGAAATGGAGTATGGAAGTCTCCTAGTTGTGACTGGTCGCAGCAATGAAGGACAAAAGCCTTAATTAAGGATTTTCTTGTCTGATTGTTAAAGTCAAAATGTTTGACCCTATAAATTTTATCAGCTGACAATTTTCTCTACCCAGAGATGGTAGGTGGGATTATTCGGAAGTACAAATGAGTTTGGTGCCCAACTCCCATTGAAAGTCCATAGGAATTGGCACGTACCTGCCTTTCTGTGCTTTTGAACATCTCCCCATTGGTTCCTAAAGAGAGGCAGGTTAACAAATGCTGTTCCTTCCATCTTCACATAGAGTTGATGGAGCGGTGTAAAACACTTCGTATCCAAGGGCTGGATATACTGCTGCTTTGCAGTATTTACCACTATTTGTTTGATCCAGAGTAAAATTGATTTTGTACATCTGTATTTTGTACTGCCAGTAAACCAACAGAGTAGCCTTTTTCCTAGTTTCTGTCATCGCTAAATGTTGCCTCTGTCCTCACTGGCAGTCTGTGTAATATTCTGGAAGTATAGGTTTAATTCTGTGTAATAACTTGAGTGAGGAGGAATCCCACAATTTCATGTGCTGTTTAAATGCTTGCAAAAGCTTTATTATAGTTGTCTCCTTAGTAGATTTGATGCAGAACATATTGGTATTCAGGTTTTCAATTAGCTACCAACATGAAACATCACTACGTTTAGTCTTGAAATTATATATGACTAAATAGTCCATCTAGCTTGGATTGATTTCTAACCCTTTGCTCTCAGGCAGAATGCAACTAATTTATTTTAGTCTTTGTTTATGGGTGACTAGACTTTAAATAGATGGAGGATTATACAGATCAACTGAAAATGTATGGAGTTCCATAGGAGTGCTTTGAGACACATGACAAGGCCCTACATACAAACACTCTGCGTCCTTGCTCAGAAACTTGAGCTAGCTAATTGGAAGTAAAATCCTAGTGAAGACAAGGCAGTTTGTAACTTCCACGTGAGTTAGCGAGTTGAGTTAGACTCTGCTTTCCCCATTGTGTTTAACTTGACCCAGTAACTTGTGTGAAAAATACAAACTGCCTTGTCTTTTATCTTGAGTTAACATACTTTTTTTTTTTTTCTAGTGAAGACAAGGGTTTGTCTTTATTTTACTAGGAGAGGGGAAAATGGGAGCTGGCATTTGAGAATTCAAGACTGTGTTAGAAAATTTGTGTGAATGTGTATATATTTTATCCCACAGCAGCTTCCTCTTTTGGGAGCATAACATCCTTAGCATTTTGAGGAGGGAATTGTTTGAAATTAATATTGTGCAGCTAGAATACATGGAGTGCAGTTGCATTTTATTAGATTGTTTGCTACGGCAACAAACTGGTAGCTATGGGTGTGGTAGAAAATAGCAGGCTGCTGCCATAGAAACATCCACAGTTAGTATTTTACCTGTTAATATTTTATGATGTAGCTAATTACCAATCTTTTTTTTTTTTTTTTTTTTTTAACTACAAAGACAAGGCATATGGCTACTCTGGCAGGGCTTATTAACATATTTGAATGCATTTGCTATGCTTTGCTTTCTGCAAACAACAAGAAAAGTAGTATGTCATCAGTAGCTATAATAGAAAATGTTAATGAATAGGAGTTCTTACATTAGCAGTAACACCATTCCACATATTGGCATTTCAGTTGCTCTTTTCTAAAATACCAGGTGGGTAAGGGGAGATGGCTTTCAGAAATTGCACTGCAAGATGACAAATGTGGTGGTTCCTGTCATCGCGAATGTTAACGTCAGAATCTGAAGAACTGTTCGTGCAGAGCTGGAAAGTATAGTCCTGGGCCTTTGGGACAGTAGTCTAGGAACAAAATTGCAATGTTCTTGTAAAAAGCAATGATGCAGTAATTAGAAGGGGAAGAATTCACTATGGTATAAAATTCACAGGAAGTAAATGGGGAATCCATTTACTAAACTTTTTAGTGACTTTGTTTTTTAAAATACATATGTAAGACTTCTGAGTTCAGATGTTCAGCACTGAGTGATTCTTAATACTGTCTTTTTACATATAAACTGTATTCCTTGGATCCGAAAGTTAAGAAAATGGGTGAACCTTTCTTTGTGTCTTTTGTTGGCAGGAGACTAAAGAGCACCTAACTGGTTGACTGGCTTCCTGTAGTGACTTTTTGTGGAATAAAATTATCGGTACAAATTGAAGCTTATGCTTATGCATAGCATAATTTATGCTAAACTGAAAAAGGCCACTATTCTGAATGATCGTGTATACAAAGAGTTATACTGGTACAGTAATTCTGTAAATTTCCCCAAGTAGGCAATACAGTGTAATTGTAGTTTTCCAGTCTCTTCAGTTCTACCACCTCATTTGTAAACATTTCCAGCTGGGAAACTTACAAATGGACTATGCTTCTTTTGATGTGAAACAGTCTTCTCTCTCTGCCTCCTGGCTCTTGTCACAGCCTGCAGTTTAGAATGTCTTGAAGATAAAAAGGGTGTGGATTTGTGAAGTTACACTTTGATTAAAGAAACCCTGAAGTGTGGAAAACTAGCAGCAGTAAGCATGTCTTGCTTATATACACCTGATATATTTTTAAATATAGGAAGAAAATGGTATAGCTCTTCAAAGTACTACAAAAGTATCATTCAAGCTGGCAGATTTGGGGTAGCCAAATTCCTTCTGCCATAGTATGAATGTTTGTTTTTCCAGCCTATAGTTTCCTATCCTTGCCTCCCACAGAGGGCAAATAAGTGGCTTATTCTTCGTGTTTTTATTGATATATCATGAGAACTTATTGTGTGAGCAGAACCATTTTTTGCATGCCATCAGATTCATATTGGAGACTTATGATTCCATAAAACACTGCCACATGTTTAAATAGAAAATGTAGCTATCATTTTTTAAAGAGATACTTGGTTTAAAAGCTGGGATTTGCAAAGGTGCCTCGGAGTGAGACAGTCACTCTCTTGTGGCACTTTTGAAAATACCAACCAAAAGCTTTTTTTTTAAAAAAAAAATGACATAGTACAGTGGTTCCCAACCTGTGGCCCAGAGACCAAAAGTGTCTCGTGTGGGCTTTCAAAGTGGCCCGCTGCTCCCCTCCCGCAGGCTGCAGAAGTGAGCCACTGCCTAGGGACCCAAGTGGAGTACGCGGGTATGTAGGACAGGTGCAGTTTCCCTGCTGAAGACTGGGAGATCAGTGAGGAGGCACTGAACTCCTTCCATCTGGCTGCAGTGAGGGGGCCTGCTGGCAGAGACCGGTAGCCCTTCAGGGCTGTAAAAAATGGTATCTGTGGCTCGAGCCAAAAAGGTTGGGCACCATTGACCTAGTAGATGAACACTTAAACAGTGAAATGTGCACTAAGATTATGCTGCTTTAGTTTGTATTTCTTTCAATTTGGACAATGACTAGAAACTAATTAGATGCACTTGTTAATAACAAGTTGATTCCTAGTTTCTCATGCACTAGCAATGTTAGTGTTTAGGTACAGCGGAGGAATGTTTCTAAGAACAAATTTATTGGGATTTTTAAATTTCATGGAACAATTTTCTTTTATACTTGCTTATTTTTTAATTTACAAACCCCACCTAAATTTAACATGGTGTAACTTCTCTTTCAATTACTATAGGTCAGGGGTTCCCAAACTTTCACACGATGGATTGCATCTAAACAGTGTCTCCCATCTCAGTAGTAACAATTGCTTATGTGGCAAAGTAATAATTAGGAATGTATTAAAAGCTCTTTCTTAATGCAGTTTACTGGCTGGAAACAAGGAGACAGCATTGTGGGCCTAGTCCATGCTCTGCAGACCCCAGCAAATGCTTTGAAGATGACCAGTGAACCACAGACCACAACTTGGGAACCTGATCCAGTTTTATCTTGTGGTGTAAACCCAAGTATTGAATTTGGCTTTGGAAAGTAGTTAGTGAGTGGCCCAACAGGATATTCAAGACACAAGTAGATAAAATTTGTTTAGAATATAACTCCAGTTCATTTTGAGATTCTTGTATGACCTACTTTACCTGTTCACGGATGCAGTGAGCAGGGTGCTTTTGTCTTTACACAGATACTGTTACTCCTTCAATTGTCACTAGATAGCGGCCACGGTAAGAGATAGTGTTTCCAGTAATTGGAGTGTGTGATTAAAAAAAGAGGGTCTGGTTTCATTTAGATGTTGGAAAACAAAACAACTTCCCATTTGGTTAAGGCAGAGACTATAGAAAGAGAGAACCAAGTTCTCAGTTACCACAGGAAGTCTTTTACAGTAATGTGTGGATCAAGATAAAAATATAATTGACTTACAGCTAAAGAAATGCCCTTTTTGGTAATACCCACCTTACTGATTCTGGGTTTTCAGGTCTTCTACATAAACTTTTATAGTTCAGAGTTGAAACTCTTTTTTTGCAGTGCAGCACTAATTTAAATTCAATTAAAATTAGGGAACTGATTAGCTTGTTCTAAAACTAACTGTCAGCTTGGCTTATATTCGTATTGATGTATGTAATGAGTTGGAGGTTATTTGCAGTGTTGCTTTTGTTTCTTCATAGTAAAAGTAGTGTTAACAGCTAATGCTATTTAAGATTGGCCTTGATCAATAGAAGTAAACTGGGTAGTTGAATACTTACATCAGTCACTGTCAACTGTTTGTCTGGTTTCTTTGAGTGTTCCTTTCGAGTGTCAGTTGCAGGTTATGAGGAAATAGAGAAGTACCAGGCTGCTTCAGTGTTGTAATTGCATTAGTTTCAAGGGTCAGAATTGTCATAGTTGTGATCTGTGAAAAGTTTGGAATTTTTAACTGTCTCCACTAAATTTACAGTTGTAATCAGAAGTTTGTCTGTATTCTAACTGGTAGAAACACAATACTGTTAATTAAAGCAACACTAGTTTGTATCCAAACTGATTTTAAAAATCTGCCATAGAAAGAAATTGGCATGTTTTCCCATATAGAAATGTAACTTTACAATGAGTTACTGAGGGGGTGCAGGTTGTGCTACCATTATGCTCATTGGATAGTTACTCTCTCACAAGTAGCCCAGGTGATTTCAGTGGGATAGTCATGGCATAAGGTACTATGCAAAGTGATGGCATATCAGTCTGGCCTAGTGATTTTGTAATAAATATGGTCTTTATTTCAGAATAGTTTAGCCTGCTCAGCATTTTTATTAGAATAAACTTGTACAACTTGAATAAACTTGTTTGGTTCTAGTTCTCCAGGGCACTTATTGTGTATGGAAATGAGCATGATGTTTGTCACTCTCTAGACCCTAGCTCCTGAAATACAAATTAATGGACTAAAAATAAGATGGCAGGCAAATGACCGCAATACTTTTTGCTGACAGTGTACACCTAGACTCAAGTATGTGGAGATACTATAATAAAACAATGTGGAACATCCCTTAGTTTTAGCCAATTATTTGATATATAATAAAATTATCTGAGGAAAGACTTGTGGCATGTTGCATTTTCAGTTCCTGATTTGTCTTTATAACCTGCATCTTCTCCTTGCCACTGAAAAAATTGCATCATATGTCCTGTTTAACAGCACCTCCCATAGTGTGTGACTTAATGTCATACATTAGCATTTTTACATAGAGTGGTTTTAAACCTTATAAGCATGGGTTTAACTGCCAGTAGCATTTAGAGCTTTTTGACTCATTCGTTGTAACCTAAGGTGAATATTAGGAAGGGTGTGTTGTTTTACTGTTGTTGCCAGTGTGACTGGAGTATTGTTGCTCGCTTAAACTAAAGATTGGATAAAAATCTTGTCTGGTGTCAGTGTTTGCAGTTCTAGGTTTGGCCTCTTTCATTAGGTAAGCATTCCCAGACAATGTCCCTACATGTTCAGAGGACTTATTTTAGCAAACATAGGTAATTCTGCCACTAGAATTCAAAGTCCTTGTTATCTGAATAGTTCAGGAAGGTATGCAATCCAGAAAAGTTTTTGTTCCTGGTGGTCTTCACACTTAGCCGTAAGTGGTTGGTGTCATTAATGTAGCTCTGCACATTTGCCTGATCTAAAATTTCATATAGGTGAATGAAAGGCCCAGTAGATCTACTATCAGATTATTTTCCCTTACATACTTCTGCTCGGTTTCTCTACCATCTTAATTTCTAAATTGTCCTCCTGTTCTCAAAGTACCTGAATAAAATTTAGAAAAATGCTGTCAACTTACCCTTTTCCATCTTTTTCTCTTCCAGCGGGGATCTGACGAGCTTTTCTCTACTTGTGTTACTAACGGACCCTTTATCATGAGCAGCAACTCTGCTTCTGCAGGTAAAATTGCTAGCAAAAAAGTATAGCAACCCACGATGAGTGTTGAAGGTACAATTAGCAGGGCTACTTTATTCCACTTGCTCTTGGTTTAAAATCTCTGCTTTCATTCTCACTGCTTGTTCTGGTTAGGGTTTGTGTAAGACCATACAAAAATCTGACAAGCTGCTGTCCTGCATCCTTAAAAGGCCTAGCAGCTTGAACAAAATTCGTGTCACAGGACAACTGCTAAAATGGCCCTTTAAAGGATTAGACCACACAGTTCATGCTATAAACCTCTGCAGTTAAGCATAAATTGATCCTTTTAGGTTGAGTTCAAACATATGTAGTCACCATGATGGGTATTATTGAAACCGTCTTACGCAATATTGAGGTGAGTTCATAATCCTGCTCCAGGCAAACCCATTAGTATTTGTGTGCAGAATGCTGCATTTCATTTGGTTTATTTGCCTCAAATTTTGCAGCTGATATAATCCTCCAGAGTTGTCTTATATTCTGCTTAACTTCTGGCCTTTCTGCCAAGTGGTATCATCTAGTGTGTGTAGTATACTGTGAACAATGTATGGCTAGCAATCCGATGATGCAGAATCTAGCTGAGCTCAGATGAAGAGTTGCCATATGTTTGCAGTTTGATATTGCCTATTTAAGACATGAACCCCCTCAAAAAGCTGCTTCACCAATAATACTAGTCAAAGTGAAAAGGAATAGAGGAGACTGAAAGTGGCTCAAACTTAAAGAATCGATATATGGGCTGTGACATAAATGGTAAAATGGCCACTTGAGAGTTAGCTTGTGATTCCATTGCTGCAGCATTCAGCTGTGCCACTCAGCTCACTTGTCCATTTGAAAAATGAGTAAAACCATGTGTCTTCATATTTGTGTTGTCTTAGAGCATGGAATTTCTTTGTAATTTGGTGAGTTGGAAGCTGAATGTGCAAAATGCAAGACAGAGTGGTAACCTGATGCCCTGTCTAAGATCAACTAGAGCAGTAATAACCAACAATGCTTGTTCATTCTTTTCAGCTAATGGAAACGACAGCAAGAAATTCAAAGGTGACAGTAGAAGTGCAGGGGTCCCTTCACGAGTAATCCACGTCCGTAAACTCCCCAGTGACGTCACAGAGGCAGAAGTCATTTCTTTGGGATTACCTTTTGGCAAGGTCACCAATCTTCTAATGCTGAAAGGAAAAAATCAGGTACGGTCTTAGCAGTTGAAAGTCGGGATTGTATGGGAGACTTGATTGAAACAGTTGTTATGGCATCAGCAAATAAGGTACATGTTGCTAATGCAACTTGTACAGCTTCCATATAGTAGTCACTAACTTCCAGATAAAATCATCTTGAAAAGCACAAAAAAATACCTTTTTTCTGTCTTAAAAGGTTCCAAACACTGATTGTATGGAAGCACTTATCTATATCATTAATTGTAAAGTACAAAGCAGGTGAATAGTTTACCCAAGACTGACATGAGCCAGCTGTTCCCCGTCATGCTGGACAGGTAGCATCTTTGGTTTTTGAATCAATTTTGAATCAAATGTAACAGAAGTAATCAAAGCCAAAACCCAGTTGCACAATATAGTAGGTTGGCACTAACTCATGGACACCAGGAAATCCATTGTAGATTATAAAGAAGTAACTGTAAAACAGTTTGCTGCATTATATAAAATACTTTATTCTCATTTTTTGGCAAGTATGAAAGCGTTGCTCTATTTTGATTTGATATTTCATAGTATACAAGTAACTGCATTATGCTGTGTATCATTAAAGTAATGACTTACTGCAGCACATTTGTGTCTTTGTTAAAAGTAATATAAAACCATAAGAATAAGCAAGTTTGTAGAATAGCAGAGATTTAGTGAGGTTATTTGTTACTTGTGTTAATACATAGTTCATGTGGTTTCGTGCAACACTCACATTTGCAGTTTTTTAAATGCTATTTTAAAAGGAAGTGGGCCATTTAGCTAGTACATTTAAAATACACAAGATTAAGGCTTGACTTTTATCTACAAAAGAAAGTGAAAATAGGCTGAAATCTGGGGTAACACTTCAGTCTGAACTCATGTTCCTGTCACACTTTTGGCACTGTCAGAATTCACTCTCTTCAGTCTGAATACCCAGATTCTTTTGCAAACAGTTTTTATAATTGACCTGTTCCCAAAAATCGTAATCTGAAATTATAAAAATGAGATCCAAGGATGAAGCTGGTATTTAACTGCACAGAGAAAACTCACTTGTTTTAGATGTGGCTAGTCTTTTCTAAGAACAAGACTTAGTTGAAAACTTCTTGCAATTCTTTTGTACAAGAAAATGGTCTTAAAGCTTGCATGTAAACACAGACTCAGAACACATTTCTACATCTTGCTGAATCTCACATAATATCCTGTAGAGAAGACCTTCCATCGGTCAAATCATGGTATCATCCAACATTGACATCATCTTCATGTAAGCTAGTGCACTAATAACCCGGGTATGTTACATTTGTGATCCTACACAGGCTTTCATAGAAATGAACACTGAGGAAGCAGCCAACACCATGGTAAGTTACTACACCACAGTCACTCCAGTCCTTCGAAGCCAGCCCATCTACATTCAGTTCTCCAACCACAAGGAACTCAAAACAGACAACTCTCCAAACCAAGCAGTGAGTAGTAATTTTTTTACATTGTCCAATAACAAAACTGCAAAGGCACTTCATTAAGTATCTCTAAACCTCCAACTGCCAGAAGCTGGGACTGGATGACAGGGATGAATCACTCGAAATTGCCTTGATCTTTGAGTAGTGTCCCTATGGGTGCTCCCATTTTAGGTGCGCATGAGTATAGCAGTAGGAGTAGACTTCTTTTGTTAGACACCCAAACTAAGAGCAAAAATGTTAAGATCATCAGAAGCCTGCCAAACAATCAGTGGGGCCCCTGGACAATTGAGGTGATAAAAAAGCACTCAAGGAAGCCAACGCAGTTGAGGAGAAGCCACATAAATTCTTTGCATTGATCTTCACTGCAGAGAATGTGAGGGAGATTCTCACATCTGAGCCATTATATTTAGGTGTCAGATCTGAGCCACTGTCTTAGACTGAGGTATCAATAGAGAGGAGGTTTTGAAACAAATTGGTAAATTAAACCGTAAAGTCACCAGGAATTGATGGTGGTCACACGAGTTCTGAAGGAACTCGGGTATGAAATAGAACTAATAGCTGTGATGTGTAATTTTTTTTTTAAATCAGCCTCTGTACCAGGTAACTAGAGGACAGCTAATGCAACAGATTTTTTTTAAAAGGCTACAAAGGCAATCATGGCAATTACAGGCTGGAAAGCATATTTTCAGTCCCAAGCAAATTGGCTGAAACTATGGTAAAGAATTATCAGACACCAATTAACACAGCGTGTTTAGAATCAATACTGCTTTTTTTTAAAAAGGGTAATAGTGCCTCACCAAACTATTAGAATTCTTTGAGGGTGTCGGGCATGTGAAGACGTGATCCTGTGGATATAGTTAGATTTGTCAGAGTCCCTCACCAAAAGCTCTTAAAGTAAGCAATCGTTGGATAAAATGGAAGGTCCCCTCATAGATCAATAACTGGCTAAAAGATAGAAAACAAAGAGGAGGAATCAATGGTCAGTTTTTTTTAGTAGTGAGGTAAACAGCAGGGTACTCAAAGAATCTGTACTAGGACCAGGGTTATTCAGCATAGTCCTAAATTATCTGGAAAAAGGGTGAACACTGAGTTGGCAAAGTTTACAGGTGATACAAAATTAGTCAAGGTAGTAAGTCCAAAGCTGACTATGAAGAGTTACAAAGGGATTTCACAAAACTGGGTGATTGGTAACAGAATGGCAGATGAAATTCAGCATTGATAAATGGAGAATAATGCACATACATACAAAATGGGCTCCAACTTGGCTGTTACCATTCAAGAAAGAGATCTTAGAGTCATTGTGGATAGTTCTCTAAACACAAACTACTCAGTGTGCAGCTGTAGTCAAAATAGCTAATAAATTGTTAGGAGTTGGGAATAGATAAAACAATAAGTATCATAATGCCACTATATTAATCCATGGTATGTCCACAGTGTGAATATTGCATGCAGTTCTGGTTGCCCATGTTAAAAAGATATAATAGAATTGAAAAAAGTACAGAGAACAACAATGAAAATGATTAGGGGTATGGAACAGCTTCCATATGAGGAGAGATTTAAAAGAGTAGGACTGTTCAGCATAGAAAAGAATGACTGGTGGGGATATGATAGAGGTCTATAAAATCATGAATGGTGGAGAAAGTGAATAAGGAAGTGTTGTTTATTCCTTCACATAATACAAAAACCAGAGGTCACCCAATGAAATTAATAGGCAGCAGGTTGAAAACAAATGTGAGTACTCCTTCACACAACACAGTCATCCTGCGAATTTCACTAGTTCCTGGAGGATAAGTCCATCAGTAGCTATTAGCCAAGATGGTCAGCGATGAAACCCCATGTTCTGGAACTGGATGATAGGATGGATTATTTGAAATTTCCCTGTTCTGTTCTGTTCTCTCTGAAGCAGCTGGCACAGGCTACTGTCAGAAGCTAGGATATTGGGCTATATGGACCATTGGTCTGACCTGATATGGCCATTCTTACTTTAAGTAAAGTGAGCATAGATGTGATTTTGAGAGTCCAGGTATCTGTTAAATAGTAATGGTGTGCACCTTCTATTATCGAGTGGTTTTTATGTCCTATAAATTGTCGGGTTCCTCTCTGAACCTAAGGGAGACTTTCTCCATTTTATGAAAATATTTTTTCAAGTTTGTTTTAACTTCATTGTCCCTAAAACATCAAGGATTTGTAAAGTTGTTTAAACTTCCTGACTAAATAGTTTTAAAAAAAACCGGGTTCCTTATTAATCATTGTTTTTTCAGTTTCTGTAAGCTTCAAAAGTTCTGACTTGCCAGTTTTAGCATTACTTTACAGCAGAAGATACTTGCTAGCACTGTAACAGAAGAGCCTTAATTCTAGTTTAATTCAGAAGCCAGTCCTGGAGTGGAATATTCTTCACACATTTAGAAGGGTGAAGCCCCAGTGTGTTAGTGCTGTTTCTTTTGGGATAGTTCTTTTTCATATTTTCCTCCTCCTCAGTCCTGTTCCATGTGTTTCTAGCATTACCCTAATAACAGAGTGAAATGTGTAATGTTACTAGTGCTGCTTGTTTGGCATGGGATCCAAGTAATGATTCTAGTCATCCAGACTCTGCATCCAGGGAAGTTCTTTATTATGGAATAACTTTTCCTGAAGTCTCATGGCTGTCTCGGACTCAGACCTTGCACCAGCAATTCTTGAACAAGATCACTCAATTTAGACATTGTGGGTGGTGGTGGCGAAATAATCACTAATAACTGGAACATAACAAGTGTGAATTCTAGTTTGTCTCTTCCTGTAAGCAATTCATGCATGTGAACTTTTAGTTCACATTTTCATGTTGCAGTGCTCTTGTTGGCTCTGAACTGTGCAACAACTGCCAGAAACATTGAAATGTACTGTTATAACCGGCTGTTAGTTGTAAGGTTCCTTATAGAAACTCCTAGTCTCCAGTTGTGATGTTCAGTGTTGTGTTCTGTGGTAGTTTCCAAGTGGGAAACTTGAAACAAAAAATTAAACTTGAGCATTTCTACCTGCAGGATTATTAACTTGGTAGGATATTTCATTCCACAGCGGGCCCAGGCAGCTCTGCAAGCAGTAAACTCTGTTCAGTCTGGAAATCTTGCACTGTCAGCCTCTGCTGCGGCGGTGGATGCAGGAATGGCAATGGCTGGTCAGAGTCCTGTCTTGAGGATCATTGTGGAAAATCTCTTCTATCCTGTCACTCTGGATGTTCTGCATCAGGTGAGATCATGCTTAAATTGCCTCTTGCAGAACAATGTGGAAGTAATGACCACTGCAGTTTGTATAGAGCAGTGTTGATTTATCCAAAACCTCCTTCATGTCGTCCATCATCCCTTCATTGTTTTTCCTCTTTGTCTTAAGTTAAGTCCTTGCATCGAGGAATGTTTACAACTGTAAAGCACCATGTACGTTTACAGTGATACATGAACGTGTTTTAGCAATGTAAAACACAAGCACCTCACAGAAGAATCCAGATAAGCTGCTGGCAGGCACATCAAAATTTTCACATTGACCACTCAATTTTAAAAACAGTTGGCAGTGAAGAGGTATTTGATAAATATTAAATATAAAGGCATTTCAGCTAATAGCATTTCCTCTAGTACTCCCTCATTTTTAATTGCCAAGTACAACATGGTATTGGACTGCTTTACATTAATTTGCTATTGTTCACTCCCCAACTGTAATCTAGTCCAGTGAAGCTATAGGGGTGATATTGGATTGATAGACGTTCAAGACCTATGGCCTGATAAATACAGTAGCATCTTTGATGCAGTCAGTGAAGCAACAAGTAAGGAATACAAAATAGGTCAATTTCTGTCTAGGAAAACTTGATGTGTAGCCAGTGGTGAGACAGATTACACTTGGCAAAACTGTCTCTGTGAGAATACTGATAAAGCAAGAGAGTTTGTTCCAATGAAATAGTACCATGGCTTAAACTGGGCTAGTTGATGGGCATTAGATGTAATACTAGTAGAATGTGCCACATTTCCATTCTTACAGATGTGGTCAACCATAACAAAACGAACAAAAAAAACTAGTGTAGCACAAGTGCAACAAAAGCATACGTTTAAAATAGAAGCTGTTACATTTTTACTCTTGTGCAACTAAACCAGGCTAATTTCTTTAATTGCAAAGGGCAGGAGAGACAATAGTTTTGTTATGTTCAGTGTTTTTCAATTTAAAATGCAAAGTTTGATTTTGTATATGCAGCATTCTCTTCCTTCAGAACCTCATTTAAAAATACGCTAAGTGCAGATACCACAACACGTGCTTTAACAGTACCAGTTATCCATTTAGATGTTGAGTTTGGAGGAGGGTAATTTTGAAAAGCACCACCAAATGTGCACACTTCAAAATAGTAGTAGCTGTTCATGATTCATACAAAAACAGGATACCAGTTAGGTACAAAAAGGGGAAGGACCTAATTTTCTCATTCTGTTCACTTTATAAGATTAATTTAATCACCCAGAGAATTCTACTTGGACTGCACCAAGTTCTATCACCTTTGAGCAAAAATACTGATTTTTTTCTTAAGGAATATTAAAATTACAGGTATTTTTAACAGGTAGCTAACTATGCGTGCATTATATTTTTCTCATGTTGGTAAGCATGCGTGCAGTGGCATGTACAAAACAGTCATTGATGTTCCTATTCATTGGAGGAAACATTCAGGTCTCTTCTGTGAAGAATCCATATTAAACTGTTTGCCATTAGTCACCTTGACTGCAAGATAAAGGTTCAAACTAAAAAGTTGCCAGCTTTTTAATATAACAAAACAGGAAAGTGCCTTTACTTTCCCTGGAGTTAAAGATGTTTAAGCAAATAACTCTTCAATAAAACTGCTGAAGTATTCCTCTTAGCAGGGTTTCAGTATTGTCATACTAAAGTTTTTTACACAGGAAATGTAATTCATAAAAAATGCAGTTTTGGAAATTCAAATTCATTGTCTTTGCAAATATCTATAAACCATTCATTAAACACAATCAGAATGTAGTTGAGAATCTGTGTTTTAATAACACCCTATTTTCTACATCACTCTTCCATTCTGATCTTAATTTTGCATACTGTATAAGTACTATAAATGTGTGCCTCTAATACTGTTTATAAACTCAGTTAAGTTTAAAGTTAGAAAAGGAAAACTATTGAAATATAGTCTGTATAATTCCATTGCATAGAAATGAGATGAAAAGATTAAAGTGACTTTATTTGAAGTTTCTTGCTGTGAAAAGAAATACAAAGAGAAAAAACTATTAGAAACATGAGATGAGATGGTATGCAAATTTTATCTTGCAGATTTTTTCCAAGTTTGGCACAGTGCTGAAAATAATTACATTTACCAAGAACAACCAGTTCCAGGCCCTATTACAATATGCTGAACCTATGAGTGCTCAGCATGCCAAACTGGTGAGTATACTGGCAGCTCCACGCATCTGAACTTCTTTGGGATGACTTATAAAAGAAAGGGTTTCAACAGATTTAGGAACACCTGCGTGTCGGTCTTCTGTAATATTGGAAATGGTTGTTATAATTGAGCAGGATCTAACCTTGTACTGAGTTAGACATGTGCAACTATTTCACTGGGGTTTTGTGTGTAATTGGGGGAGAATTTCACCAGTAACAGTACATTGTCAGTGAAATTTTAACAGTCTGTGTCCGGATATTGTTAAATAATTTTGTAGTATGTTATCTAAGCAAGCTATTTACACTTATTCTTGCAACTTTAAGATGTCAAATAACTTTCCAGGTTAATCAGATTTGTTCTTTAGCATAAATGTATCTTTGACAAGGTAAAAATGCTCTGGTTTGTTTTTCTGCAGTCTTTAGATGGACAGAATATCTACAATGCCTGCTGCACATTGCGCATTGACTTCTCCAAACTCACAAGCCTCAATGTTAAATATAACAACGATAAGAGCAGAGATTACACACGTCCAGATTTACCTTCTGGGGATAGCCAGCCCTCTCTTGATCAAACCATGGCAGCTGCTTTTGGTAAGAAATCCTCTCTAAGAATATATTGACTTCTTCCTAAAAGTCTGTGTATTGTGGGCTTCAACATTTGAAACTTCAGTCAAATAGTGAAGGTATCTGGGAGTTGACACCTGACAAACCCTAACTGCTCATTGCACTATTGATTCCAACCACTTCCTGTAAAGAATGAGATGTTTTGTTGTTCCCTGAAAAATACTAAGTATCAATCTTTAGTGGAATACATCTGTTTCTTCGCTTTCATTTCATAGTGAACCCTCAATAGTTAAATTAATAGTTAGCTCTGCAACTGCGTTTTCCAAAGTGGTATGTTGGCACTAGCCCATTAATGCGTTTTAGCAATCGCTCCTTGCCCCCATTCAGAAGGGTTAGCCCCATAGCTGGTATTTGAGAGTCTTTTCTACTAGTTTGTCTTGCATAGTAACCAAGGCCTCTCATATCCAAAGTTGGATTTGCTGCTTACCCAACAGATTATTCTATATTGGGTCAGTCAATTTAATCTCCATTCAGTCTCTTTGGTGCCATATAAGGCTTAAGTTAATAACCTGGAAGGCTAATATGGCTGTACTCAGGAAAATAATTACCCTGCATCTTTGATGGGCTGTCTCTCTTCCCTTCACCAAGAACCCTTGCATATGCTTGTCCATTTGCTATGCAATGAGTGCCACCTGCTGTTCGGTCAATGATATGGCGTGACTGTCTGCAATCACTAGTTATACCCTGGCTTTTTTGAGAACTGTGTTACGCTGAAACTGGCATGATATAGATAGAAAAAGTGGCAGCCTTTTCAAAAGTGCATAGTAGAGAAAACTGTTTTTAATTGCTGCTTCAGAGCAGGAAAGTGTCTTCAAAGCTAAACTTGGAATAGAAAACTGGTTCTTGACATTCAGTGGGGACACTCCTAGAAGAAACTTTGGGTAGTTTTATTGGGTTTAGAGACACTTCTAATTTTTTATACATCTTAGTTTAATCGGTCCTTTCTGTCCTCATTTACATGCATTTCAAGACATCTGAGGAGACAAACTGGCTGTGTCTGAAGTGGGGTTGTCTTGTCTATTGGTATTAGATTCACAGACTTACTGACTCTTTCTTTCCCAGGAGCTCCAGGGATAATTTCTGCCTCTCCATATGCAGGAGCTGGCTTCCCCCCTACCTTTGCAATTCCTCAAGCAGGTACTGTATTTCAAAAATTAAGCTTGAATTCCTTAGCTTGCCTTGATCAGTTGCTGGCCATTGTTTGATCAGTGCCCTTTTAAACATTTCATCACTGGACAGCCACCTCAACCCAAATTGTCTTAATGATTGGGTTAGCAAAAATAACAGTTCAGAGAGGGGATGAATATTTGTCTGTACTGACTGCAGGGTAGAGAATGAGATGGTCCTATAAGTAGACAAAACTGGGAAATGGAAGATACTGAAGTCCTTGAAGTGGTCTGCATGGACAAGTATGGCTGTACTAAATGAAGTAATCACCATAATGGGAGGGGAAAAGAAGGCAAGGCAAAAGACACAATAATGAATAGTATTTTGAAAGATAATTACATTTATTTCTGATCTCTCTACAAACGGTAGCAAATTTGGTATGTTACTGGCACTGGAATTTTAACAATATAGCACCTATTTTGAAGGTTATTCTGAAACTGAAACCCCTTCCCATTCTATTTTAATACTTTTAATGGAATAAAGTTAGTATTTAAACTTAAGTTTGGTAAATAGCACAGCCCTATGAACTTTAGGGCTCGGTGCAGATATCAAAATGGTACATATATCATATGACTGAAATGCTGATTTCAATCATCTTTGTTCTCAAACTCTTCTCATCTTTAGAGTAGTAAATACTTGAATTGAACTTTGACAGTAGGCTAAACACTATGTAGGCTCCTTTTACTACATGGAATAAATTACCAATAAACTGTAGAAACGGGATAGCTAAGTGGAATTTGAGGTGTCTATGAGAAAATTTAGTCACGAATCAAGTGGTCTCTGTTTGGCCATCAATTCCTCTTTAATGTCACATCCCTCTAAGGAGGTTGTACATATGCCCATTGCATGGTTGTGAATCATTTATGAAAGAAATGTGATTAATCAACCAGTAGCTCTATCAGTACTTAAAGACTGAAAGCTTAACTTAGAAGAAAACAAACAAAAAAAAACAACCCAGAACCTCAGCAGTGAGTCTGAGGCTGGGTCAGCTATCACAGGCTCCAAAATCTGGCAAGGAGAATGAGTCTTAGAGTCCAGCCTGAGTGAAAACATCTACTCTTGTTTTTAGCCCTGTAGCTCAAGCCTGAGTCAGGTGAGCCAGGCAATGAGACTTGCTGCCACACAGGGTTTTTTTGTGCAGTATAGATGAACTCTTAAGAGTCTTTGTGATGTATGCTTATATTGTGAGCATCACATACCTACAGTGAGCACCATAGAAATGCCTGTAACTAAAATTAATCCTTTCTCAGGTTGAGTAGTGGATAACTGGTGAAAGTGTACAATATTTGTTTTCGCTACATGCATGATAGAAGAATGAAGCACTTTTAGCATGTATTGGTTAGAATAGTTGTACAAATGCACTGCTTGTAGCACTGTTCCTGCACCCACAGAATTGAGGCTTTGCACCCATACAGTTCTACAGCCTATGGAACATGCAAAATATTAAAACCAGCCAGATCACATCCAGAGCATCTCTCATGCAGTAGGCACCACAGGAGAGCCAAACACACTGTTAGAAGGACTGGGGATTATTTCCTCCTTAGTATCTCTAGAATTTGAGGCCCTTGTCATTATTAGAATAAATGGTCATGCTTTTGGACTGTGATTGGTGGGGTTTGAAGTGCTCCCTTCTGGTGCAGCCAGACACACTGGAGTACATGCTGTTAATTTCTTCACTGGCTAATATTCTTTAATTTCCAGGCTTGTCAGTTCCAAATGTTCATGGAGCACTTGCTCCTTTGGCTATCCCATCAGCAGCAGCTGCAGCGGCTGCAGCAGGACGGATTGCCATTCCTGGCCTTACTGGGGCAGGGAACTCCGTTCTGCTGGTTAGCAATCTGAACTCTGAGGTTAGTGGAGTTGTAATTTCACTTTTTTCTCCTTCCAGTTACCTCTGCTTTCACTTTCCGAACACTAAGATTGTGCTGGAACTTACTGAAAGTGAAATCTTACTGTGTCCTAAAGGAAACTGCAAAACTAGAAAAGCAGATGAAATGTGCTCTTCCAGTCCTAAATCTCAAAGCAGCTCAATACTCTAGCCACTAAAGGGAACTGGGAAGGTCTATCATTTAATTGAAATCTTTGCTCTTCCTTGTTTGATATAGCCCATGGTGTTGCCTGTCTGCTGTGGTCCATAAAGCTACCGTGTGTCCCTCCCTCGTTTTTTGGAATCTCCCACCCGCTCCCATGAATTGAGTGTGATTTGGGTCACAGATTAGCAAAGTTCCTCCCTTCTTTCCTTGGCATGTTCTAATTTTATACATTAATTCAGAACTACAGAGAGAGTTCATTCTGCCCTCTACTCTTTCTGTTTAATGTCTTGACCCCTGCCAGCTTGGCTTCATTGTACCTGTGCAGTGTTTCCTCTGCCATGTGCTTGCACATGTATTTTTTTTCCTTTCCAAGATTCCTTGAAGTTTTCCTTATTTATGCTTTTAACTCACAATATACATTTTCAATTCAGTTTAACTTTTCTCAATAGAAAATATTTGGTTTTTTAAAATGAAAGCAAGTAAAATTGGAACAGTCCTTCTAATAAAAAGGATGGAATTATAAAAGATCATTTGGTAAGAATCAAATGTATTTGTTAAGTCAACTTTTGGCTGCTGCTTGGATTGAAAGTGTAGACTATATTCCAATTTGTGTGCAATAGAAGATAAGTCCTGTACTGCCTGAAAAATAATGCTTTACTATATCTGGTAAGACTGCCCATAAAACTTAATTCCTACTACGTGTAGTTTAAAACTTTTATCAGTCATGTCAAAGTAACCTAAAACCTCTTGCTTTAAAGGGGAAGCCTGGATGAGATGAGATGAATAATCAAAATATTTAACTCGTGGTGGATTAACAAATGTTATCAATATTTCAGACTATTCTTTTCACCTGTCTGACTATCATTACTATTTTCTTCAGAACATGAGATAATGCCGGTGGTGCTCTGGTTAAAGGCTAGATCGTGTCCCTACAGTGGAATTCTTGTTACGCTGCTTCAGGAGCTGTAAGCAGTGACTTCCTGAACAAAACAAATGGAGAGCCCCTTAACTGGCAAAGGGCTGGCATTATGATTTTCAGATCAATATTGTAAAATTAAGTGCACTTTGATTCCGGATGCTATGCACGATGCCCAGGTTTCAATTACAGCATAGTCCATTTTTCTGTGTAGGCGTTTAAAATTCGGAATTTTGCTTAATTTTTTGTAAACTGACTAGGCTTCTAAAAAGCCGTTTCTGAACGGTGTAAACAGATGTTTTTGCTTGAGTGTAGGAATTAAGCAATTACTTCATGCCTTGCATTTTTTAATGATCTCTTCACTATCCATCCAGCTTGTCTTTGGGCTAGAGAGACTTTGATACCTGTAGTAAACTAACAGACTTAAACTTTTTCACTGCTTGTATAATCAGTATGTTAGAAACTTACCTATGCAACAACTAGATAGTTAAGAGACAGTTTTTCTCCAGAGTGACTCTTTCGCTCTAGTAATATGTGAAATTCCTTTCTAAATCCTAGGAGCTAAAGTGGGATAGGTAGAGAGAAGTCTAAATTTCTCCCATTTGCATTGGATTTTCATGTGATCATAGTGTGTGTGTGCTGGAGCTTGGCTGTATGTTGAATTATCATTGTGCCCTAAGAGGACAGGCTCCTCCTGCTTGATTACTCTTGACCTCTGCATTAAGAGACTCAACACATTAATGAAGCAAGTATGTGGAAATCTCAGTTCCCCTCCAATACAGTCGTAGAGTCCCTTTATAGTAGACACTTCTCCTTTAAGAGTGCATTCTGAAATCTAGTTAGTGGTTCAGCAGTTAATCGTTTGCTTTTGGAAGCAATGATTCATGTCAAGACTTCATCCCTTTAGTTTAGTTGCAGTGAAGTGTGCAGCATGGATCACCTCCACTAAACATTCCTGACTTAAGCAGATACTTCAAAGTTTAGTCACGCTGTTTTTAGTTTGACCGTTGGTCAGACCACCTCTGCTGGGTAACAGGTTTCAGCCTCTTTTAGAGGCCAAGAAAATCTCCTTGAACTATTGTTTTGAGAAGGACAGTTGGGTTTTCATTAATATTATCGCTCTAGAAGTCACTCTGCAGTGATACTGTCTCTTACTTTCTATGTATATCTTAAGTTAAAAAATGCTTTTCTTTATCATTGTGTTCCAATGGGTAAAACCTATTGATTATTCCTGTAAAACGAGTATTATATGTAGAAATCTGTAAATCTGACTGATGGAACACTACATATTTCCTTATGTATTTACTGACCTGTGTTTTTTTGCTACTTTTTTCTTTTCTCCCCCATCCCTGAATTTTTTTTTCTTCCCCTGATCCGGAATTTCTTTGCCAACTGACTGCACGGTACTTCTGCTTCCTGTTGTTGCTTGAAACAAAAAAAAATAAAAATAAAAAAAAAATCCCCCCTCCAAAAACCCTGCTCTTCGGAAACCAACCTGCCCTTCAATATTAACCATCTTGAAAACTTCATCATCCATCAACCAATTTCGCCATTTCCTGCGGGGACTCTGCCCTTCCTCGTTGTGGACGATTTGTGCAACCTCGCTCTCCCCTTCGATTCCTTACCTCTTCCCTGTCCCTCCGCTGCCTTGCTCTGCTGTTCTCTAAAGAGAGTTACACCCCAATGCCTCTTTATTCTTTTCGGTATGTTATTATTCACACTTTTTATTACCTTGTTTTCATTTATTTGAGATTACTTTTTTGATACTTCAAAATTGTACAGTTTGCAGTTTGCCATTTTTGAATGCATAATTTCATTTTTTACACTGTTACATAGTTTGCTGTTTAGTTTAGTTTGCCTTTATTTTTATGTTCAGTTATGCATGGTTTATTGCTTTGCATGTCTTTTTATAGGCGTTTAAAAATTGTGGTAGCATGCTGAATTGTCCAGTTGAATCCTTTGGCAGATAGATTTTTTTTTTTTTTTTTTTTTTTTTTTTTTGCTGAAACCCAGTATCTGTTCTCTTTAATGTATTGTTCCTTTATTATTCTGCTGTATATAAGTTTCCCACTAAGTGGAGCAGAATAAGTAAACTTGGTTGGAATTAGATTAGTCTGATTGTGAATGATTTTGCTGTTGAATGGATTTGTTATATAAAGTTGGATGTGACTTTCCTTTTCCTGCCTAAAGATCTTTTCTTGTCTCCTCACTTTCTGAAGGAGTCTATGGTGATGTGCAAAGGGTGAAGATCTTGTTTAATAAGAAGGAGAATGCCTTAGTTCAAATGGCTGATGGAAACCAGGCACAGCTTGGTAAGCATGCTCTGTTGCATCAGTGTAGTAGCATAGCAGTCTTTTGTAGCACTGCTGCTTGTTTAAAGGTTTAACATCAAACTAAGGATCATACTGTTACAGCAGTCAAGTTAGCAATCAATCCAAATATCACCTCCATGGAAGAGTGGTAGTCAGTACTAATATTCCGCACTCTCTGAAAAGCAACAAGTGTTCATGCACTGAATTGCTTGCCTATATAGTTACACTGGAGAAGAAATTCTTGTGCCAGACAATCTGCTAATTGTAAAATGAGAGAGGGCAAAAAATATAAAAAGGTGCAGGATAATAAATACTAATAATGATAGGTGTCTTGGTATTTGGGCAATCTGTGTAGGAAAGTGGATTTGATTGAAATTCTAGGTTTCACATCAGCCTTAACTAGTCTTTCAACTTCTGTTCCCTTATGCAATTTTTTAAACTCCTGTAGCAATGAGTCACTTAAATGGTCAGAAGCTTCATGGGAAACCCATCCGTATCACTCTGTCAAAGCATCAGACAGTACAGCTTCCCCGTGAGGGACAAGAAGACCAAGGACTGACTAAAGACTATGGAAACTCTCCTCTACATCGTTTCAAGAAACCAGGCTCCAAAAACTTCCAAAACATCTTCCCACCTTCTGCTACACTTCACCTCTCCAATATCCCGTAAGTACCCATGTAAAGAATGTACATATATTCTGGAAACAGGACACTTCTTGCAAATGGACAGCATATTAGGTACCAGGTTCTGTGGAACATTAATTTAAGATCTGCATTCTCTAGGTATAGGAGAGTTTTGGTAGGGCTCATCTTAAAACAGGAGGGCTGTCAGCTCCTACATATGCACCAACTTGCATTATGTCAACTCATCTGGGTTTCCCCACAGCAGTTCTAGTTCTAAGGACCATTTCTCCCAGAAACCTGAAGGCACATGTGCCATCTGCTGCCTTGTATTGCTGCATGATGATAGAAAAGGCAGAACTGCCCCCAATCCCCTCTCAGTTCCTTCTTACCACATGTGACAGTTTTTGGAGGATTCTACTTTGCTTCTGTTTCCCTCTTTTTTTTTTTTTTAGCATTTTATTATATATAGTTGGTATTCTTTAATAGTTGAGAGTTTATAGTCTTAGTGTAGTTCTATATTAGTAGGTTTCCTTTTTACTAATGTATTTGTTGTACACTCCTGGTTCTTGCCAGTTCGGGGTACCAACATACAATTCTAGGGTATGCTTGGGTCCCAGGCTTCAAATCTTGAAGGATGCTGATGCCTGGGGTGCTTAGGAGAAACGCACATTGTGGCAGGTGCCAAATCTGCACTTTATACTTCAAGCACAGAACTAAAAAAAAACCTAGAAAGTCATTCTAAAGCAGGGGGGGTAAAAATCAATGTTTTAAAAACATTTTTAAAAAAAGAAAAATTTAGTATTGATTTAAAAAAATAGTCGATTTTAAATAAAAAAATCAGATTTTAAAAAAAAGTTACAATTAAATCTCATCAGAAACGTGCTAAATTTACACTCTCATAAAAATGAATTAATGGCTCTAGTCTGTCCAGCCTAACTACCAGCTCTTGCTTCTTGAAAGTTCTGGGCTTTCAGTTTGTTTCTCAGCAGACTAAAGTCACGTGCAAAAAAAGACACAGGATGGATAGGATTGTTGTTCTGTGCTTATGTGGTGATGGAGCTGGGCCAAGCAAGGCAGAGGAGTTAGTTAAGACATTGTCTTAAAGCCAGAGACAAAGGACAGAGGCAAAGTAGAAAGGAACAGTGAAGTGGACTGGAAAGAAAAAGGGAAGACATTATTCAGTACACACACAGCTTCCTATATTCCCCCACAATTTTGCCACAGAAAAACTGTTACGGCTTCTGGGCATAAGAGAGATCCTCTCGGGATATTTTGAAGAAATTCCTTCCCTGGGTAAAAAAGGAAAAGGGGTGAAGTGTAAGCAGTGCAAGAAGGAGATGCAGGGCCTAGTTGCAAGAATGAAACATCATAATGAAAACTGCTTATTGGGAGAAAATGATGTTGATGAAGATGTGGATGTGTCTGAAGAACAATCTGGATCAACTGGTTAGTAACTTGAAGAATGATGCATTGCAAAGTGAATTATTTAAGACTCTCTCTCTGCCTTTTAGTAAAGTGTGACTTAAGTAAATTCCCAAGCTGTTTGCTATGTTGGATGCTGCTAGAACTTCAAAGTCATCCGCTGGTACTTCTAGCAGCAGTGCTGCAACTAAACGTATTTCAGACAACAAAGTATCAGTAGCAAGCAAAAGATTTCAGTCATCCAGTAAAACCACCACCATAGATGGGTCTGTAGTAAGGACCAGCAAATACCAACAAGACACCATAGATGAAAAGATAGCTCAGTTCATTTATGCTACAAATTCTCCTTTTTGCATTGTTAACAATAAACACGTCATTGACATGGCTGAGTCCTTACCACCAGGCTACACTCCACCTGGTAGAGCACACATTGGTGGAAGGTTGCTAGATACAGTGTATGAGAAGGAACTTGAACAGTGTGCAAGAAATACTGAGGGGGCATTTGCCAGTTTAAGCCATGATGGGTGTAGCAACATACACAGTGATTCAGTAATATCTGTCTTTGTGACAACAGAAGATGGGGTTGCATATCTTTTGGAAACAATAGATATAATTGGGAAATGCCCACACAACAGAATATTTAAAAGAAGTGGCAGTGAAAGGTGTAATAAACTGAACAAAAATTCAACTGTCACATGCACAGTTTTGTCACAGACAATGCTGCAAACATGGCAAAGATGAGACGATACTTAGAAGAAGAAATGGAAGGATGCTTCTTAATAACATATGGCTGCAGTGCCCATTTAATGCATCTTTTAGCCAAAGACTTAAGTACCTCTTCTCCAGGAATAAAAGAAAATGGTGTTGAAATCGCAAAATACTTCCGTAACAACCATTTTGCTTCAGCTTCACTGAAGAGAGCAGGAGGATCCAAACCAATTCTCCCTCAAGATGTTCAGTGGAATTCTGTGGTTGATTGTTTTGAACAATTTATTAAGAACTGGCCTATTATCATAAAACTTCATGAAGAAAACCATGATAAAATAGAAGGAAATATCTCATCCAAAGAATCTAACATTGGATTAAAGAGGAATGTAGAGGATATGCTCCGTATACTGAAGCCTGTATCCATAGCCTTAAACAAACTTCAGAGAAATTGTTGCTGCATTGCTGATGCTGTCGAAATTTGGAAGGCACTTCAAGAGACATTGAAGAAAGAAATACCTCACCAGAAAGTTAAACTGCAGACAATAAAGAAGCGAATGGATCAAGCACTAACTCCACCTCATTTTCTTGCAAACATTCTTGGCCCCAGATATAAAGGTGTAGGTGCTTAACTTCTGAAGAAGATGCTGCTGCCATGGCATGGGCATCTCAAAATCACTCCTCAATTATGCCTGTCATAATAAATTTCAGGGCTAGAGGTGCAGGAAGCCACTTCCGAGCTCGGTAGCGGACATGGGCAGTCTGCTTCAATTAATCCTTTTTTGGAGGAATTAGGGAAGATTCACCTCAGCCAGTCTTGGGATCTTCCTCCTAATCACCTGATGAGGCAGAAGCATCTAGTGTTTCCTCTCACCCACTATTACAGGGCTCACCAGGATCTCTTAGAGGGTGACTTCCTTCCTAGATAAACAGATGGAAGTAGATCAGGAGAGCTTTAGTAGATTGGTTTGTGTCTTTGCATCTGTGGGGCCTTCTCAAGTGGCGCTCCCAATAAATGAGGTTATTCTGGTGCCCAAGTGTCAAATTCCATCTTCCTGCCTCGTATAGCTAAAAGAACTGAGTGGAGGTATCAGGGTGCAGCTGGCTGCTATCTCAGCTTTACACCCTCTGATTGGTAGTCACTCACTTTTCTCCAAACCCATGTCACTGGGTTTGTGTGTTTTTTTTTGTTTTTTTTTTTGAGGGTCTGGACTGATTATATCCCCAAGTAGATGCCCTGTTCCCCCTTGGGACTTAAACCTGGTGTTAGCAAAACTAATGGGTCTACCCTTTGAACCTCTGGCTACCTGTTCATTGCTTCATCTGTCAGTGAAGGTAGCCTTTTTGGTAACCATTACCTCTGTATGCAGAGTTGGAGAATTGAGATCATTGGAATCTGAACCACTGTAAACAGTCTTCTACAAGGACCGTGTACACCTTTGCCTTCATTTGGAGTTTCTCACTTCCACATCAATCATGCATGTACTTATAAAACTTCTTCCCTAAGCTCATGAAGGTGAAGAGACTCCATATTTTGGATGTTAGGAGAGCATTAGCATTTTACTTGGATAGGACTACACAGTTTAGATTATTCTAGACTTTTGTGGTGGTTGTGGACAGGATGAGGGCCTTCTAATCTCACCCCAAAGAATTTTGTCATGGATTTCCTCCTGTATACATTTGTGCTACAACATGGCTGATGTAACCCACTGAACAAGGTGCTAGCCCATCGAGCAAAATCACACGCAGCTTTTCTAGCTCAAGTGCCTGTTCTGACCACTTGCAGAGCTGCAGCTTGGTCTTCATCACATACTATTACTACTGCTTATTATGCTGTCTCAGCAGTGTAGAGTTGGTGCCAGATTTGCATGTGTGGTCACCGTTCAGGTAGCCGTTGATCCCATCTCCAGATTGAACAGCCTGTGAGTCACCTGAAGTCGAACGGCTACGTGCAATCACTTCAAGAAGAAAACTGTTACTAATCTGTTCTGTAATTGTTCTTCAAGATATGCTGCACATGTCTATTCCACGACCCACCCTCCTTTCCATCTATGTCCATCTGTCCAATAAGAAGGAACTGCAAGGGTTGGGTAGCTGGTATGCTCTTTTATGCCGTCAGGCAGCAGAGAGTGTATGCATTGCCTTGTCAGGTACTGCTATGGGGAAAATATCCAACCATGGTGCACTGGATGTGCACACAACTAAAGTGGATTGGATATGGGCAAAATCTCAAAGAACAGTTACAGAACAGGTTAGTAATTGGGGTTTTGTTTTTTTTTGTTTTTTTTTACAACCATTGGGTTACAGCTAAATCCCAGTGCTCCTGTCAACTGTATAGTGGTGGCACTAAGGCAAAGCATAGTAACCTAGAGATCCGTTTCTTGTGTCTGAAAATCTGGGGGGGGAGGAGAGAATCCTACATAAAACATGTTTTTGGATCTGACTGCTTGTCTGCTTTTGTTTTGGGGGTGCTTTTCTGCCCAAGACAAACCCTTAGTGTCTATCTTCTGTGATTCAGGGGAAATATTTCCAGAGAGAGGAAAATATATTTAATAGTGGCAAGGCAGGAGCACATAGTCGCTCTGAAACGGCCACATATGTGAGACAAGCATCAAAATGTTGCAAATCTAAATTCCAGTAGTGTTACTAGAATGCTACTCAACAGTACAAAGTAATGACTCACCCATGAGGAGTAAGAAAAATGCCATTTTCCACCAGTAACAAGAAATACTTAACAGTTGTTCTGTAATCTGTCATCTTGGATGCCAGTGCAAGGAGGACAGAAGAAGAGATTAGAAAAGGAACTCTTAAAATGTATAGTTAAGGCCTGTATTCCTAGTTCATGCCAGCCTACGACTGACTGGCAAATTGACTGTATTTTCTTGATTTTTAGACCTTTGATAACTGAAGAGGACCTGAAGATGCTGTTCTCAAGTAATGGAGGGATGGTGAAGGGATTCAAATTCTTCCAGTAAGTCTAAGGTTTTAAAACTGTCCTGTCGGGGGAGAACTGGTAAAGCTAAATGAAAAATACCAGTGAGTTCTCCACCAACTTGAAAGTGCTAGAAGCACTGGATTGTAATTGTCTTGGACCAGAAATTTAGCCTAGCTGGATTATTGGCTGCATGGAACTGTCATTACTTGACATCTCTAGGCTAGGAAATGGGGGCAGGCTCCATGGTAATAAGTGCGTATAGAGTGCTCGAGATGAAATTTAGTTTGACTGGGTTGATGGCTTGGATGCATGTTTTCATCATAGAGACTAGCTCAGTCCTGTGAGAGGAAAGGAATAAACCTTTTGCATGAGCGGTTTTGCCAGCTGGGATGTTAGTTTGGCCTTCAGCATCAGACAAGAAAATGTACCTTGAGTCAGTGAGAGTGGGACTGTGCAGACCATGGTACAAACATGACCTAAAACTGACTTGTCTTGGCAGGAAGGACCGTAAGATGGCTTTGATCCAGATGGGCTCTGTGGAAGAAGCCATTCAATCACTCATTGACCTCCATAATCATGACCTTGGTGAGAATCACCACCTGCGTGTGTCCTTCTCAAAGTCCACCATTTAAAGCTTTGGGGAAGGCCTGAGACCGAATGGACCTGACTAAAACCTCATGGGTTCAGCCTTGACCTTAAAGGGCTGAATGCTAGGAGACAACTTCCATCATTCCAGAAAAAAAGCCACTTTAAAAATGCAGCTGAAGTGACCTTAAAGACCAGAGATTTTATTTTTTTAAAGAGAAATCAGTTTACCGGTTTTTAAAAAAATTAAATCTAATTCATATTGCTAACCTTGCGGTGATGGGATATAACAATCTTGATGGCTGTTCAAACAAAAAAAATCACAAGTTAAAGTTTACACTTTGGAAACTGCTCTGGGAATTCCCCCTCCCCCCCCAAAAAAACAAACAAAAACAAAAAACTGATCCTAACAAGCTTATCAGGTTTCACATGGATGCCTTTTTTATTTTCTTTACCCATGCAAGCCTTGAAAGACCCAAAAACCACTGTGTAAATTCACATTAGCGCCTTTGAGTCAGGATGCTGCAAAGGGCACGGTGTGCTGGAGATCCCAACCCACCCAGTGCAGAAGGTTTTAGGGTAATGTTTTCTAAGCTGTGCATCTGCTATCCTGTGCCTTAAATTCTTTTTATTGGGGGAAAACCATCTCCTGAACTGTAAGGATCAGATTGGGAAAGTTGAGAATGAGTGAGTTCTGGAGGGCAAGAAAAGCTGGCAGAGTGGATAAAGAAAATATTGGGCTTTAACTCCTTAGGCAATTGAGTGTCCAACTGTCCATGAAATGTGTCATAGTCTGCATAGTATCATGTATCTTCTTGCCACTTTTCTAGTCCACATGTGGTTTTATCTCCATCTGTATATTCTTCTAGGTGGGAGTTAATTAAAATGCTTGGTTTATTACATTCAAACTAAGCAGAAAGGTCTGCGTGGGGAAACATTCCTATGATCCCATTATATTCCAATGTCTAAGTTGACAGGCTCCCTCTTCACAAGAGCCTTGATCAAGCTATGTAAATTAACCACTGTTGGACACTTGTGAAGAAAACAAATCAGCATGAGCTTGTCTGAATTGTACATATATCTAAACACTTGACTAGGATTTGAAGAATTATTGGATATCCCATGTTTAGAAAGGTGTTCATCTGAGTCACCTTCATGCCCCATATTTGACAATTAACAAGACCAGCGTAGCTCCGCCATCGTTCTTGTAGCATGTCTTCAGCATTTGAGCTTTTGTTTTAATCCTTGTATTATACTTTTTGATGCAGTTGCTGTCATCTGTGCCTAGCAATATTTCCAGTTGACCAAATATTCTAATCTCTTTATATGCAAAAGAAATAGTTTAAGTAACTTTTTTATAGAACGATAAGATGGTATAAACGTAATCTAAATTTACTCCTTTTGTTGGTATTACCCTTGTATACTGTACTTATTTTATTATTTTTTTGTAATTGAAACTATAGAGCAGGAATTTAGTTTCAGGCTGAGGTCATGACTGAGGATGAGTAATGTAACGAAACCAATAAAATGTTAGGCTAAGCAGAGCTTTTTTAAAAAGCAAAAGATGTTTAAAGTAGTAAATACCAGTGATTTTTGAACTCGATTGAGTAAATGGACCCAGGCTAAAATTTTTACTTTTTTTTTTTTTTTAACCTATAAGCCCAGATCATTTTAAGTTATGGGAAGGGAATTTATTAAAAGTAGAATGTAGCAAGTTGGTTTTTTTTTCCCCAATGCAAAAACCGCTGCTAAACTGAAACATCATTCCTCTGGCTTACAACTTTCCCATGCCATTCTGCCTTCTATTTTGTATAATCCGATGTTGCCTTACATTTCCCTTTAACCTGCAACCTGTTTGGATGCAAAAATAACAAGAATCTTATACTTTTTCAGGGTTTTTCTGCAAATAGTGGACCAAAGTTTGTTTTTTAATTGACTCTCTTTGTGTTGCAAGTTATGATTTCCTTACCTAGCATGGAAGATTCTGACTTGCCTGGCACTGAGGGGTTGGAAAAGTCTTAACTTTCTTAGTTCCTCTGAGCTCTTGTGGTTGTGAACTATGCTGGATAAGTGTGTGATGTCTGAGTGAGGGTTCAGCTTGGGTTGCTGAAATGAGCTTGGTAGTGCTGGCCTGCCTTATCTCCATCTTCCCCTTGCTTGTGGCTGAAAGGAGTTAGAAGCCATGTTAAATTAAACAATAGCGTTACGCTCCGTTTCGAGCTGTAAAGAGACTCAGCTGAGAAGTAGATGCTGGCTCCAATTACCACAGATCCGTATAAGCTTGTTACAGAAAAGTCTCGTGATCGCCTTATCTGAAAAGCTCCAGATTTCCTTGGCCAGCATCTTACACTCAGTAGGGCAAATTAATAGTCATTCTAGTAATTGCTGTCAACCAGAGTTAATTTGCTTCATCTCCCTCTCCGTAAATCAATTCCCCTTGTAGCCAGGGGACACTGGCTATTGAATGTGTACCCTTGGATAAGTCACAGGCAGCATTTTACCTTGACGAGAGATCCATGCGCAACCCAAGTGAAGCAGCTGCAGTTTAATTTTTAAATGCATTCAATCAACCTCACCCAAGAAACTGGGAAGAGGCTTATTGGAATGAAACCTGTTTGCTGGCCGCTAACAGTGATTGGGTCAGCAAACAGACTATATATTTTGTAAGATGCAAGCAAATGAATTGAAGTAACCCCAGAATCCAGACATCTGTGGGTTTATCCTTTGGATCCCTATGTTTGCATGTAAAGAATGAGTAACAAAAGGGTGTAAATATTTATAATTTTTTTATACCTGTTGTAAGACATGAGGGGGCAGCAAAACCCAGTTTTTTATGGTGAACAGATGTATTGTATATTTTGATAACAGCTATTACAGGTTCAGTATTGTGGGAGGGTGACCACACAACATCAAAATTCCATTGCCTCTTTCAAAGAATGTTTGTAATGCAAAAAGAATTGAAATTAAAACTATTTTATAACAAACTTTGTACCTTTCTGTAGATCTATTATTTACTGTTCAGATTGTAGAAAGCAGTTATTGGCCAGTCTGTACTTGTGCTTTCAATAAATTTCTTCTGTATTCTTTGCTTCTGATTTTCCTATCTTTTTATTGTGCTTTTGTTTTTGCTTCTGGTTTTTCTTTCTAATGTAATTTCAGCTGCCTCATTTTATATGACTTTTGACTTTCACATACCTCTGGGCTGGTGGAGTGTTTACATTAGCATCTTTGACTACACTGCATAAAAGATGCTAATGAGAGACAGATTAAGTACCAGAAAGGGCAAATATAGCACATTTTAATAATCCACTCCAAACTCTTCACACTCCAGTCCTTCCATGTTTGAATGGGTGAAGTTCAGAGGTATGAGGTTAAAGTGTCCTTAACTGATGCTCTGCCTTTGTCACATTCCAACGCTTTTTACTTCATGTTCCTAAACTTTCCATATACTCTAGCTAATATCCATGGAATAACCTAACCTTCAAGTTAAGTGTAATATCCTCTGCAGTATTCTGCACTAGAGATGTCTGTAAACGTTTTGGTTAGCTCGGTATCAAAGTAGTGAGTGATCGATCCTTGGCCCATGTTCTAGTCTCTAACCAGGTGAGACTTCTGTTCAGTCACACTAATATAGCACCTCCCAGAGATAATATGAGATGCTCTTAGTTGTTGCATGAGATTTCAGCATGCACCTGCACAGACAGATACTCTGGACCAATGATTATGACAATGACAGACAAGAATTTGTTTCTTGAGCAACTCTGAATTAACAGTTCTGGCTTCCTAAAGGTAAACATTAACCGACTGTCATCTGGAGGTTTAAGGATATATAAAGTGTAAATACCAATGAGAGAGAAATAATGTTTCAGGTATAACTAGGTGGGGCTCTCCTCATTTTCATCCCATTAAAAATATCTGCTAATGGATTTCCCAAGGGAAATGGGGGGGAATCTAGATACTTAAAACTAGACTGTACTAAAAAAAGTTGTCTTGCTATATCATGGGCAAAACAGGTATCCTCTCATTTCTGTGATAGTGTGAAAGGGTGGCTGCTCAGTTAATACATCTCTCCTAAGTTCTTGGACAATATACTTTCATCCCTGGACTCAAAGAACAAAGTGACTGAGAAATACTTGAGACAAACAGGCTTTGCATCATTTTATTCAAGTGGGTTTAAAGCTGTAAACAACCCGGTGTTGCTCATAATGGGAAGGAAATCTTGGTGCTGAGTGCTGGGGTGGATTGATGTGCACTGGGCCCTAGCAATTGATGACTGAAAACAGTTACATTTGACTAGATATTCTCCAGGGGCGGTAAGGCTGGTAGAAGATAACTTCATTGAACTGGGTTCAAAATGTGAGTATTATGGGTCTCTGCTGTTTTTTAAACCCCTTTTCTTGTGGTTTAATGCCCATTCGCATTACTCCTCCTGTGCATCTGTTGTGTAGATGGATCACTTAAGACCAGCCTGACCAGGGTTGCCACGCTGACATTTTTCAGGAGCTTTAGACTTCTAATAGAGGGAAAAGTTTTTTTTTTCTAAGGTGTCATGGGATTTGCAGAATCCTTTACACCCACCTGTGCTCAGGCTGAAGTGAAAATGTCACGCAAGCCACAAGCAGCATCACCCCCAAGAATCAATGAGCTAATCCCTATTCATGGAGGTACCGTGCAAGAGACGTTCCTTTGGATGAGGGGTCTACAAGGGTTGTAGCCCAGTGCCAAAGGTCAAAGATTTAGTTATTAAAATGGATAGTTTTGTCTGACTAAGCAGAGTCGATCCTTCGTCCTTGCCATCAAGTTTCCAGATGATGAAACCTCTGTCTCCATTCATTACTGTAAAGAAGTCCATTACAACCTGACCGCTGTCGAGGAGGAAAGAGTGCTCCTGAATAGCAAATGCAGCACAGCTACTGTGCACAGGTCATTCCCATTTTATTCTGATCCCTTAAGTAAAATGTGGTTGTAGTATGAAGGCAACAGCTTGGCCCTCTGATTGCACCTGTGCTGCGGCAGGCAGGCACCGATAAAGTATTGCTATACAGCCCTAAGGGGTCTTGCTGTGGCTTGAAAAGTTTCTTTCCCATTTTATTTCGGCTTCCTTCCCATTAGAGAAGTTGGTCGGTATTGCTGGAGGGCTCTTCTGTGCAATAATAATCCCACCAGTCAGACTGTCCGATGTCGTGTGGGTCTGAGGCCTCCTTTGTGAGGGCATCCCCCCTTCAGAAAAGATGCCTGAAAGGGAAGTATTCAGCTTCCTCACTGCCTAGGAGGGGAGGAATCGGCTTATCCTGCATTCCTGGCCCTCTGGGCATTGGACAGTAATGAATTGCTAATTATCAGCTGTCTGATGCAGTAATTATGTGCTCCCACTCCAGGCGAAGCAAATATTGATTGAAGGGACAGGCAGGAGCATACAATCAGGACCTGATCTCCATGGAAACTGCTGCGGCTGTCAGAATGTGTGGATCCAGTGGGAGTGACTCCCACCAGCTGTATCCTCCCATCCCCACATACACACACTTCCTGTCTCTCCCTGTACATGCAGCTAAGTGGCCTGGCTCATTGCCATGGAAACTCCTTGGCGGGGCTCAGCGCATGCACAACTTCACAATGCAGAGAGCTGGGCAAGGAGGGTTCTTTGCACATTTAAAGAGCCATTTGCTGATGTTTCTCTAGCTTGTAGCTGTTACCCGGCACCACCTTGCGCGGTGTTCTCTCCAAACTTAGCTTGCTGAGGCATCCAGACCTGTGGGAGGGGTGGGTGTGAAGGCACAGAGGACAAAGCATTAACTTGAGAACAGATGTGCATTCTGGCCTGTGCATAAATCCAAGTATGTATAGGATGGAAGATTCTATTCCAGGTTCGTTTCTAAGCCTTAGAATTAGCTATTTTTCCTATTCATATGCTCTTAATTGGACCACATTCCTTCTGTACTATGGGCTATAAGCCCCCTAGCACTTTCTCGCGACTTCTTAGATGGCTGAGTGTCTAGTACTAAGACTGCTGCAACTGCCAGGTGAGACTCCAAAACAAATATGCTGCCCAGGTGAAGTAGATTAGAGGACTCGGGCTGTGTGCAATGAGGGAAAGTGTGCAGGAGAGTTGACATGTTAGGTTTGTGCTACAGCTTTGCTCTAACCAGGTGCACAATTCAAAAGGTGCAGTCTACTCTCTCCTTCTTGCAGTCTGATTAGAATTCCACAATCAAGCACTGGTGTGAAAAACTACACTTCCCAAAGCATCCAGTAAGGGATCTATGCTAACTTCATCCAACCAACAAGGTTGTAAGTACTGTCCTCTAATCCTCAGAGCAGGTTTGTGTGACCCAAAGTTTGAAACACATTTGCAGCTGTTCTACATTGCTGACACCAGTGGAGTTGAACCGATGCTTGCAAAGACAATTTTCCCTTGGGTAGTCAGGCCTTGCTTGTTGAAATTCTGAGGATGGAAAAGTGCTCTGTATCACTATCCTAATACGCCACTAGCGTGTAAGGATGTGGTGGCTCCAAGGCTGCTGCTACTGCAGCCTCTGACAAGATTTCTTCCCACCCACATCTATGGTAGACTGGGATATTGACAAAAGAATAAACCTGTCTGCCTCAATAACTTTCAAGAAGCACTGAGCTATGTCTTCAGAAGCAGTTAACTGCAGCTGTGCCTAAAGCCCTGCTGTCCGGCTTACAAGCCCCTTGACCCAGGAATGAGTGTGCTTCTCAGCAGGTTCTCTGCAGCTCGCAAAACTCCAGAGCACCAGTGAGGAGAAACTTAAGCACTTTGAGGGAAAGTGTAACCTTTTCTTCCTGCCGTAGCGCCCCAGGGGGACTTGGCGAGGCCTGAGAAGCACCCTGTTCTGAGGTTACATTTCATCCTTCTAAGAGATCCACAAGGTGACTTCTATACATTTAGAAATGAGAGAAGTGTGGAAGTGACACTGGATTGTGTCAATTACTGTTCATCCTACAATCTTCCACATCTGCCTTTCCTGCTCTCCTGCCACAAGCTCCTTACCTGTCATGGGTCCAGCCTTTGATTTGATTAGACAATGCTACACTAGCAACAAAGCCATGGCAGCACGGGCTCCAGTACATGCCCTGCGTTGTGGACAGAGTCGAACAGGTGCAGATAACTGCTATTGTTAATGCTAGCCAGATAAAAGCTATTTTGGGTGTGTATACGCTTCAGTCAGACCTCGGCTTGCAGTGTAGACCTACCCTCTGGATACGTACAGCTCCTAGCACAGCAGGGCCCTGATTTCAGCTGGATGCTGCCATAACACAAATACAAGCCCAAGAGAGACATATCTTCCCTTTCTAGTACAGACAGGGCCCTTTTTCTTTTCAAGTGCCAACAAGCAAAAACAAGCTGAAACTTCGTGATGGAGTTTGTCTATATTAGAAATGCAATCTCTTGAAAATCAATCCACTTTCACCAGAAGAACCCCCTTAACATAAGCAGCCGTCAATGAGTTTATACCTTGCTTCATGAGGGCAGCAAAATTAATGCATCTTCCTGGTTTAAACTAAAGCAGCGTCAGTGAGATTTAAAGTGGTTGAAGCACATCTGCGCCAGGGGGTTGCAAACATGTTATTTTTCTGGTGTAGACCACCCACTACCTACCTGGAAGGTAGCCCAGATAATCCGGGCTCTATTGCTGCCGAGCGTTTCATTTTGGTTAGAACATGATTTAGTGACACTGAGCTGGATTTTCCATTGTCCTACAGCGTGTGGTTATTTCACAGCCAGCCTGAGGTGTGGGTGTAAATGCTACCGTTCTGTGATGGGTCTCATTTTAGACCCACTTTGCCCTTCTGTCAGGGGCTGCATGAGGCTCAGGTTAATGGAGAATTGGGACCTTTGTTTTACTGGTCCCTGTTCCCATAGACAAGGCAAGAACAGGGCCCCATTGTGCTGGCTGCCCTATATACACTGAGGGCGAGACAACCCTTGTCTGAGTGCTTGTAAACTCTTTGGGGCAAGATAGATACAAGGTGGGAGGGGAAACAGAAGCTCAAGGGGCAGAAAGGGACTTGCTTCGCAATGCCCAACAGAGCAGTGACATAGCTAGTCAGGTCTCTAGTCCCAGTCCAGCCCGTAACAGTTCTAAAATGTTTGCCCCCATTCAGCCGAACTACACGTGTGACGTGTTAGGGGAAGCCTGAGGGGCCGACTCCCCTGCTGCTATGCACCTGTGTACAGTGGATACAAAATGTTCCCGGCTCGGAATTCTCTACCCCCTACAAGCAGGAACAGTTGACGTGCCACTTTCCCCCAGGCTGAAATGATCGCGGGAGGTGCCAGGCCAGAGAGAATCTGACCCCTTCAGTCCTCGTCCTCCTCCCTCACACTCTCCTTTAATCCACTCTCGCTCGGTGACGCTCTGGGAGCTCCTGGCGTTTCAGTCAAAAACGGTATTACTGAGCACAGAGCGAGTCCCCCCCCCACCCCGTGCCAGCTCCTGCAGTATCCCTGTCTGCGCCAATCAGCCTGGCCGCCGCAGCAGTGCTCATCCGCTCATGGGGTTAATAAGAACGTCAGGTTTGATCAGTGCCCCGCAGAGATTGTCTTCATTACCTCTCCCGTGGGAGCCAATGGGGGGCTCTCGCCTGCATCAATTGCGACTAGAGAGAGGCAAGACGAAGGTTCCCAGCTTCCCACGTTGAACTCTTTGAATAAATGGAAAGAGATCTAATCCCCCAAGCAGACTGGCGCGCCCTGCGGCTACCTTGTGCGTCTCCTAGCTGGCCCCCTAGCAGCTCTGTCTGCCCTGCACGTGAAGGTGGGCTCTCATTCAGCTAGCACAGGTCATAATAGTGTAGATGGGGCGGTGTGGGCTTCAGAGTACAAGCTCACCAGAGAGCACCTGCGTGTGTAGTCTGCTTGCTAGCCCGGGCCGACACCCCTGCTCTCACCTCTCTGTCGTGCAGTGTAGACGTACCATGAGATTCATGGATCCCAAGGCCGGAGGGAATCACGGAGACCAAGTCTCGCCTCCTGCATAACACAGGCCAATGAACGTCCCTCAAATAATTCCTGGGATGGGGTTTAGGCTTCAGCTCTGGCTGGAGAAGCAGCAGGGAGCTCTGTGTCTGTGTGGCCTGGCCAGGAGCGGAGTGGCGGGCCGTCGGCTCCAGGTAGCGCTGAGGGCAGGAGAGCTCCATGCCCCCGCGAGGCTAGAGGGTGAGGAGAATGTCTTGTGCTGCCCCCCCCCTTCCCCCAGCATGGGGGATGCATTTTTGTGGCGTAGGGGTCAGAGTGGAGACTGGAGGTGGGGGCTCCTAGGTTCTGATTCCAGCTCTGGGAGGGGGATGGGGTCTAGGGGGTCGGAGTAGGGGCCTGGGCTGCAGGACTCCTGCCTTTTGACTCCTTGCTCTGCCCATCCCTCAGTGAGTGAATTTGGGGCAGGGCCCGTCCCCTCCCGGGGTCACGGTTTCCCCGTCTGTATGATGGGGGTGATAAGAGTAGGTTGCTGGGGGGCTCTGAGCACGGGCGAAGTGCTGCCAGGTGGGAGTCCTGTCGCCCTGGGCGCCGAGGCCCCACGCTGAGCTGGGACCCATGGCTGCGCAGAGCAAGACGCTGGTGCCTGCCGTGAACCAGCCCCGCTCCCAGCCGGGTAGGGGGGCAGTCAGCGTACAGGCAGAGCACTGGGGGGGGAGGAATTAAAGCAGGGTATGGCTGTTGCTATGGAAACTGCGAGGTCAGAGAAAGCATGAAGCAGAGTGTGAAACCATTAATCATTTTAATGAGGGGTGAGAACTCTTATGTGGGGGGGGGGGAAGCAGCCTCCCCTCCCCCATCCCCCTCTACTATTCTACCCCACCCTCAAGACACCCACAATCCATTCAGAACACTGGGCGGCCTCTCTCTCTCCCTCCTCCCATCAGGAGGGATTTGGGGGGGGGAGCATTACACCACAAAACCCTCTATGCATCTGGAAGCTCCCAGCCCTGTGTGCCTCCCTCCCCCTGGCTCAGCACTGGACCTCCCCACCCTGAGCTCTGGTTGTCAGTTTCGCCTGCTGTCCCCCTGTTGCTATACAACCGTTCTTTCATTTCAGATCCTCTCCTATCTGAATCCCGCTTTGCAGGAGCCAATGTTGGCTGTGAGCAGGGGGTTGGAGATGACCTCCTGCGGTCCCTCCCATCTCTAATCTCCTAGGAGTCTATGAATCCTTGGGAGGCTTCTCCAGTGCAAAGAGTCAGGGCTGTGATGATTAATCCATATGTTTGCAAGCCTGAAGCTTTGGGATATTTGTTGTTAATCCAATCGGCAAGAGCAGTTTAGTATGATATTAGTCTGGACTCCAGCCTGGTAGGGACTAATCTCAGGCGACACATGTCCCCTTGCCTGTAGTCCATCTCCTAGGTTTTACATACGTTGGCTCGCGGCCTGTCTGCATTTTGCTCCCGATTCACAGTTATTTCATCCCTACGCTTGGGGCAGCAAGAGCGGGAGTGCAAAATGGGCTTTGAGAGACCTCTGCGCTCCCTGGGTTCAGGGGCTGTGTCGGAGCCTGGTGTAAATTAGAGCAGCCTCAGGGCTGTTCTGATTTATACTCTGCTCCCCCTGGGAAGCAGGGAATGGACCGAGTGTAGGGCACTTCACTTGTGCCTCCAAACCAATCCCTCCTCATCGAGGACCTGGGAGGAGAGGTCTTATTGCGGTTCTACACCAGCCAGTGCAGATGCCAGGGTGCCATTTCCATACGGTCCTTTTACGCTAAGCGCGGTATAAAGGGGGCTTAGCATAAGTGAGACTAAAGCCCTGTGTACTTCCTACAGTGCTGAGCATACTGTCGGTGCTCAGTACCCAATAATAATCTTCCCACATGCTCACCCCCCGTGGTTCAGATGCCATGCCAATGGGGGGCTGGCCCTGGGCGGGAAGTGCTTGAAAACTCGCATCCCACAGTCAGCCCCTCGTTGGCCTGGCACCCCTACAGCTCCAGTTTCCACCAAACTCCCCCCACCCAGATGGAGGGCGGCCCGGCTCCAGTCGGGCAGCACCTGCGTTCCTAAAGCGCTTTGGGCTCGGGAACGCTGCAGCTTCAATCTGCTGCTGAAAACACACGGAGAGCTGCTCTCCCCCAGCCATGGGCCAGGTGCAAGGCTCCTTCAGCTGGGTTAAAAATAACCCACGTGCCAGATGGCGCAAATGAGCAAAATGTCACCGCGAGCGACCACAAAATATGCTAGAAAAATAAAAATAGACCCAGCCCCTCCCCGCCATTCCCTGAGAAATCTGTGAAACCCCCGGCGGGCCGGCGCCTCCCCTGCCAACCCCGCGCTCAGGCTCTGCCTGTGGTTTTTAGCGATGTGGGGATGCCAGGAGCGCTACGGCGACCGTGGGGAATTAACCCATTCACGCCAGTGGGTAACCAGACCCTGTTTGAGCAACGCCACCCCCCCCCAGGGGCCACACAGCCCTAGGGAAGGGCTAAGCAGCCGATGGGGCTCACATGCTGAATGTGCTCTCAGCAGCTGGTAGCAGGGCCCTCCCACGGTGGCAGGGGTGTAGGGCGGGCTGGTGTGATGCCCTCACATGCCTCCCCGCAAGCCGGTGTCTGGGCTAAGTGACCGAGCGGCAGCAGCGCCCGGTCAGCCCGATGGCTTGTTGATCACATGCGACGGGAATGTCGACACCTTGTCTGGCCCGCCCCAGCCAAGTCTGGCCATGGCGCTTCGCCGTGTGTGGCCACCGCTCCAGCCCGTCATACCCCGCTGAGCCCCACTGCGGCCTCTGCCAGGCCTGCTGGCACCCAGCCATGCCCCTCTCCCCCGGCAGATCCCAGCAAGGGGAGGGGGCTGCTCAGGGCAGGGCCTTCTCGCTGACAGCACCGCTCCAGAGCACAGGAATGGCTCCGCACGGGGCTGTACGTGACCAGCGGCGTGACAGCAAAGCCGCCCGCCTCCCTCCGGGTGCTGCAGCGTGGGTGGGCGCCAGGCCGGGCAGAGGGGTCAGGAAGGTGAGCGCTGTTGTGCCGCCCCCGGCCCAGCGCTGGGCTTGGTTAATCCCCCTCCACAGCTGTTGATATTAAATATAGGCGCTGATCCTCTTGCTTTGTAAGTGCAAATGTGCTGGGGGGGGGCCTCCTCTCCCCACCAGCCATTGCCCCCCATTTAGGTCTCTGCAGTGCCCCTCCCCCGCCTGGCATTTACACGGAGTGAGCATCCGGCACCTCCAGGGGCGTGCCGCACCTGGGCTGCCCTTGTCACGTCGCTCGCACACACGCACGTCTCCACCCACGCTGACCCGGCTGGAACCCATCCAGAGCCATAAAGATCTTAGCGTTTGGGGGCTAGGGGCTTTAGCTGTTCATCCTACCAATAAGATTTATTCTCCCCGCGGGTGGGGTGTGTGTGTGGGAGGGGCTGGGGGGGGGGGGGGTCTAGGGGCACCAGGAGAACAGCGTGAGCTCACACAAGGCAGCCAGCTCCTTTGAGTCGTCGGTGTCAGTGTGCGCTTCTTTTGTGTTTGGTTTTTAGACCCATGAGCTGTTTACTAAGTTCAAAGCGAATAGCAGGGGACAGAGGAGATAAAAGGCTCCACCCAACGCACAGAACTGCACCGGGTCAGCCACTGCCACCCAGGCTTTGCATGCCAAAGGTATTGGTGCTGTCGTTCTCCCACAGTAAATAATCCAGAGATGTCTGGAGCCCTGCCCCCCAATCCACACGGGTCTGTGCCAGCCGCCTCGCCGATTATGAGGCAGGCACTGGTCTCTCTAGGGGTTAGAGCAGGGGCCAGGCCATCAGGGCGCCTGGGTTCTTCTATCCCTGATGCTCAGTAAAGTTGCAGATTTCTAGCGGGTGAGCGCGGGACGGGGACGTCAGGCCTCCAGCGTTCTCCTGGCTCTGAGAGTGTTGAGTTGAGTTGGGCTGGGTCTAGTGGTTAGAGCAGGTGCCTCGGAGCCAGGATTCCTGGCTTCTAGGCCCAGCTCTGGGGGAAGGACCCTAGTGCTGCCAGGCGAGATACCTCCGTTTCTGTTCTTTAGGCAAGTCACTTCACAGCTCTGTGCCTCAGTTTCTCCAGAGGCCACGACTGCACCGGCTTTGTGACGCACTTGTGTGTGTCTCTGCTGGCAGGTGCTGCCAGGCCCAGTACCGCAGCCGCCACACGAGCGACCCAGCAGAGGGTGGTAGCTGTGACAGGCGTTAACATTAAGATTTTAAAAAAGGCTAAAAGAGCAACTGATAATTGCCTACAGCGGGGAGGCGGGATAAAAAAGGAAGAGAATGAAGGGCTGTCCCAGCCGGGGCTGCAGGCTGTCAGCTAATGGAGTCTGTCTCCCCTTGCTGCTGGGGTGTAATTAATTCTCTGGGCTGGAAAGTGACGCTTCCCAAGCTGGGAAAGGGGAGCGTTTAGCAGCAGATATTAAAGGCTCAGTGGCTCTGAGTGCGAGTAAATCAGGCTAGACAGCCGCCTCCTCCCCGCTGAAGCAGGGTGAGCAATCACCTAGCGCAACCTGCAATTATCTGCAGGGCTGATGCAACCAGCTTTGCTGGGGAAGAAATGGAGCCGGGGAGAGGCAGGAGGGTGGGGGCAGGCTGCTAGAGACATCAGAGCAATCCGGCTATTGGGGGGGTGAGGTGGGGCCTCCCGGGAGCTGGGCCCTGCAGCTGGCCCAGTGTCGCTGTCGGCCAGAACTGATTTTTAACGGGATTGGAAGGAGTGGCAGGTTGAACTGAAGAGCCTGCTGGAGCTGGGAGACCTGTAGGCCCAGCGTAGTCCCTGCATAGCCACCCATGCCCCAGCCTACCACGGTGGATGCGTCTGCATGGAAGAGCAGTCTGCAGCATGGGAATCAGGACGCCCAGGCTCTAGGCCCAGCGATAGGAAGGGTGTCAAAACGCTTGGGTACTATTTGCAGCTCGGGGGGGGAACGCAGGCAGTGGCTGACGTCGGGGATTGGGACTCAGGACTCCTGGGTTTTTTTCCTGTTATGCCACCCACAGATTCTCTCTGCTAGCGGAACGCCCAGTTTGCCCAGCTTTCTGGGCTCTTTGCACCATGAGAGCTGGCATAACCATGCCCCGACTCCTGTCCAGTGAGTCTCTGGGCAGCCCAGCACGGCGGGGCTGTCGAGGTGAGGCCGGGTGAGAGCTGAGAAACCTGCAGGGGCTGCGTCTCATCTGAAAGCACAGGCCCGATGGCACAATTACTTCAGTTTCCAAATGCAAAAAAAAACAAACAAAAAAAACCGGTCTCGTCTGAAAAGACTTTGTATCTGGCCCAGGGACACGGCCCAACTTTGCACAAGTACAAAAAGCAACACGCAGCACCCAGAGCGTTGGGGGCTGGACCAATCCACCCCCGGCAGGGAAATCACCACCCTGGGCGATGGAATCTTAACAAGGCTCCCCGTCACATCTCTGCAGGACGCCCCTGCTCAGAGCCTCTCTCACCCGGCTCTGCCCCCCCCATCGCCAGGCTGACACGGAGAGCAGCACAGGTTCCTTCCTTTATTTCCTTACAGACACAGCAGGATCAGACATTACCTGACGGACGCAGTCACAGTGTGGGGCCTGGCCTGGTGGCAGGCTGACACCCCCACCTGGCGTCCCAGAGCAGCCCTGCCTCCTTCTAGGGCAGGACTCCCACCTTTGCGGAGCAGCACACGTGGCACCTCTGTGATCGGTCTCATACCAGACGACACCCATAATTCCCCCTCTCCCTGCCCCCAGCGCCACTAACCAAGCAGCTGAGTCAGGGGTGGGGCTGGGTGACCGTTCTAGCCTGTTGCCGTCGGCTCGGGCAGGGTTCCAACCTCACGGCTCTCCCTAGGAGTTCCCCAGCCAACAAGGAACGTGGCTACTCGTGGGAAATGAAAGAGGATCAGAGAAACCCGTCTCATTGCGCCCCTCTCCAACCAGATTGAGGACGGACAAAGGCGCTCCTGGACTGACGGGAACTTATAGCACCTGTAACATGTGGCAACGTGAGGCATCAGGGCCTGTTATTCCACTGTGTAATTCCCCATTCCCCCAGCATTAGCACCCCACCCCCCCCCTCCCTGGTGGCACAGATCCTGCCACTGGCTGAGGCCCAGCCAGGCCCCCCACATCTCCCTGGAGAGTGAATTTTCCCCCCTTATGCAACCCCCCCACCCTCCACCCCTGTACACATGCCTTGCATTCACCCACCTGCCTTCCAGCTGCCCTGGGCCCTCCCTCCGCTCCTGTCCTGCCAGCAGTTGCTAGAGACGATAAGCAAAGGCCCAGGGGTCACACGCAGCCGCTGGCTAGCGCTTGCCGCCTTCCCCTGGCCCGTCACCATCTCCTGCCTTTCACGCGCCGTCTCCAACATAAATAAATAAATAAAGTACAAAATCCCACCGGCTCCCAGCACAAACCGCTGCTGCAGCCCCGCGTGTGGGTGACTCCCGGCTCTGTCCCGCCCCAGGGAAGGCAAGAGGAGAGACAATTAAAGCCACGAAATCAGTTTGCCTCCACGCCCCGGCGGTGAATTTAACGGCGTCGCTCTGCCAAAGGTAGGCTCCCCCTGGGACGCCTGGTTCCAGCAGGGGACGGTGAAGTGGCAGCAGAACTGAGCGGCCCGGTAGCCGCAGCAAAGCAGGGAGTGCCCTGGGCGGCGGATCACGTGGGCCGCTAAGGCAAGCGCCCCCGCTAAAGCTTTGTCCGTGAGCCTCTCCTGATCGCCCACGGGGGTGCGCGGGTGAGCTTCGAGTGTCCCTCGGCGTCTCGGCGAGGCGCAGCGCTGTGCCACGACTTCAGTGGGCAGAGGGCAAGGGCTGGCACCCGAAGCAGGAGCTCGTGAAAAATCTCAGGGCAGCCCGAGGAAAGCCTCTGAGCCCCGGCTCGTGCCCCGCCTCGGTGGCTCTCGGGCCGCGCCCACCGCGCCCACCCCGCGCTTCAGCCAGGTTGCTATTTACAGAGTCCGACAGCGGCCAGCGTTCAGTCGGTGGCTGGACGTGCCCCCCCCGGCAAAGAAAACAGATGGAGGAGGACAGAGGTCGGAGACAAACGCGCCCAGGACACAGGACGCCGTCCCGGTGGACGCTGGCAGCTGGATCGGCTGGCTGGCTGGCAGCGAGCGAAGCAAAGAAATCCACATGCAACGCTGGAGCCAGTTTCCTAAATCATCCAGCTGGTAGCCCAGGACTCCTGGATCTCAGCCCCGTCGGGGCTTTTCAAGGTCATTCATTCCCCACCGCCCTCCCCTCCCCCCGGCTGACTTTACAATCGCAAAATCCGAATAAATTTGAACCCTCCCTGGCATCGCCAGCACCTGGTCAACAAATAAACACGCACGGAAAATTCCTCCCCTGGTCGGCCATTTACAGTCCTGAGGAGGGGAGGCTGGTTGGTTTAACGCCCCGGAGAAGAACTCTGCTGTCCCCTCGTCATCTAGCCCACCCCTCCCCTCCAGCGCTCGCAGCATCTTCTCCGTGTGCTGCTCCGCTTGGAGGCTGCTGCACGTAAGTTACGGCAGGCACCCCAGGGAGGAAATGCGAGCGTCCCCTCCCCGGCCTGGCCTCTTCCCAAAGCAGCTTCGGAGACGCCCACGGAGGCAGGTGCCCCTCTCTGGACAGCTGCCCTGGGTTGGGGCAGGTGGGGTGGAAGTCGGGGAGGGGGGAGGGAATTACTCCTTAAATCTCCGGCTGGCTTGGATTTTCTTGTAGTAGTTTTCCGCCTCGTTGTCTGTGTGTCCGTCCTTCTCGCTGACGGTCAGGCTGGCGGGCTTCCTCCTCAAAGTGGAATCCCGGCTGGTGGGGCCTAGCACGTTCTCCGGGCCGCCGTCGCCCCGCTCCGCCAGCGCCCCACCCCCTCCTGCTGCCACGTTGATGGTGGCCACGCTGCCGTAACGCGGCTCGTCCTGCTCGATGTCGCTGACCGAGGAGCCCGGGGAGACGCCGGCACTCTTGGTGGGCCGGAAGCCCCGGTAATCCTTCCCCATCTCGTTCAGCTCGTAGGAGTCCTGCCCGTCGGAGCCCTTCTGGGCCGCCTTCCACTCCCAGGGCCCGTTGCCGGAGGAGAGATGCACCACGGGGTGGTGCGGGGCATGGGCGTCGATGGTGACGATGCTGGAGCTGTCCCGCTCGGACGGCGAGCGGTACTGGGAGGAGTCGGAGCTGGTGGAGGACGAGGAGGTCTCCGAGTGCTTGGGGGTGACCGACACCATGCCCTGCTGCTTGGACATGGCGATGACTTGCATGAGCCGAGGCGGGTTGGCCACCCGCTGGGCTGCCCCTTTCTCCGCCATCATCATCCACTTGGCCCGCACGGCCGAGCTGCTGTTGGGCGAGATGTTGGCGTTGCCTTGGCTCTCCTCGGGGATGTGGACCAGCTGGGAGGCCCCCGGCCGGGGCTGGATGAGAACCCGGGGCCCCATTGCGGCCCGCTCGGCCGTGCGGGCCTGCACCGTCGGGTAGAGCGAGGGGGGCACGTGCTCCTCTTCGTCCGCACCCATGGAGTCAGAGCCAGCTCTCGGGTGGCCGCAGGCCTCCTCGGCCAGCGTCATGCCGCGGCCCTCCAGGGATTTCTGCTTCCACTCGGTGATGAGCTGCTTGGAGCGGGAGGCGTCCACCGGGACGTGGATGGTCATGTGGCGCCGGGCGGGGTCGTCCATGGAGGGGGTGTTGACCCGCGGCAGGGTGTTGCTGAAGGTCACCATGTTCTCCTTGCCCATGGGGCTGCGGGGGGCCAGCAGGTCCACATCCACGCTGGCCCGTTTCAGGCTGCCCAGGGAGTTCTTCTCCCGCTGCACCTGCCGGTTCACCCCGTCCAGCCGGCTCTGGGGGTTCAGCTCATCGGTGCTGACTGACTTGTTCTGGTGGTACACCGAATCGTGGCCCCGCTGCGTCAGGGCCCTCAGGGCATCCTTGGCGGGGGGGTTGGCTGGGGCCTTCTCGGTTGGTGCTTGGAAATTGCCCACCGCGTGGTATGCCTGGGGGGGGGACAAGAGAGGCCGGGGGGGGGGTTAGTGGACAGAGACACCACAGGGCAGCCATCCCGTCTGGGGAGAGCCAGGGACAGGGAGCAAATCTCCACCCCATCCTGTCCTCCAGGACGCCAGCTCTCCCCACGGGCCCGGGGCAGCTAGAACTCTAAAGAGCCAGGCTGCCACGTCTCCCGTGGGGAGCGCCGACTCACCAGGTAGGCAGCAATGCCGGAGCCGATGAGGAAGCCGACGTAGACGTCAACGGGGTGGCTGCGGTACTGGGTGATCTGGGTCAAGCCGCAGACGCCGGCGGCGATGGCGAAGGCAAAGACCAGCATGGGCTTCAGGAGCTTGGTGCTGTCCGAGACGATGGAGTTGAAATACATCTGGCCGGGGGGGAGGGGAGAGGAGCGGCCTGTCAGTCACAAGCCCAGAGCGCGGGCCCAGCAATTGTAAAAGGGCTGGTTGGGAGGCCAAGGATGCGACCTCCCTGTGCTGGAGGGGGGGGGGCAACCCCCACCCCAAAGGGGCACGTCCCTGCAGGAACTACCCAGGCCTTACTGGTTCGTGGGAGCAACTCGTCTGCTCACATTAGCTGTACGCAGCTTTGCCCGTGCGTGTGAGCAAAGCACTCTATGCGTTTGCACACCTGGGTGTGTGTGTTGAGGGGGCCTTTGATTGGGTCGGAGGGGCCCCATGTGCGTGTGTGTGCATGAGGCAGGGCACTGTGTGTGTGTGTGTGTGTGTGTCTCCAGGCGTGTGCAGGGGGGAGAAGCAGTGTGCGCAGCTGGCTGTGGGAGAATGTTAGCATGCATGTGGGGGGTGCCACAAGCACGTGTGCACAGCGGTGTGTGCGCTGCACCGTGGGCGTGTTCCCATGGCTCGGTGTGTGCACACCCAAGGGCGCGATGTACTTGTTTGTGTGTGCAGGCGGGCTTTGGTGCGGGGGGGTGGCACCGAAAGGTGCTGGCTGGCATGGGGGGGGCACCGCGTGTTTGTTCGGGGGGTGCACAGGGAGGTGGTTTGCATGGGGACGGGTCTATACAGGGGTGTTGCAAGCACGCTGGCGCAGGCATGTGTGGGCACCGCAGACTGGCTTGCATCGGCGGGTGGCTGCAAGTGGAGGCGAGAGGCGGGTGAACTCACCGACACATAGACAGCAGCGAAAGCTGAGAGCGTTGCATGCTGGGACGGGAAAGTCTTCCTGCAAAGGGGAAACAGAGGACAGCTGGAGCAGCCTGCCCTAGTGCTGGCAGGTACCTGCCTGTGCCATGGCGGGTGGCCAGATCCCAGCATGAGACGTGCATCGGGGCCCGGAGGGCGCGTCGGTGAGGAGATGGCCTTGTGCTGCCTTCCTCTGGGGCCGTCAGCGGCAGAGTCCCTCCAGCAGGCTCAGCGGCCCGGCCGGCCGAGCCCTGTCGCCCCCGACTGCACGGGACGTACCTGGCAGAGAGAATGGCGTGCTGGTCCTGGCCCGAGCAGATGTCCTGGGTGATGTAAGGGTTGGAGTCACAGGAGATCCCCAGCAGCGTGTAGTTGGGCTTGCAGACCGTCAGGAAAAAGGGGGCGTGGTAGCCAGTGGCCAGCTGGATCACGTCAGTCACCAGGGCGGTGGCACAGAGTCCGAATACGTGGACCCCTGGGGGAGCCATGAGTGGGTCACCGGTTGGAGCCTCGGCCACCAGGAAATCACAGCTGTTCCTCTGCCCCTCCCACCCACCTCTCCCCCAAGCCTCCCTCCACCTCCCCAATCCCCCTGCCTCACCTCGCCCACCTTATGCTTTTTCCCACTCTCGGGTTAGGGCCAAGGAACAATAACATCTTCCATTTCCATTCGCACCTTTCCCCCCAAAGCACGTCACAGCCTAGAACCCAGTGAAATGCAGCCACTTCTGGGGTGGTGGTCACAGGACGGGGAGAGAGGCCAAGGGCAGGGGCCCTTGTGTGGCAGGGGCAACGCAGAGGGCTTTGGAGAGACTCTAACGCAGAGGATGAATGCAGGGGTTTGGAGCCCACATTGATCATCCTGCTGCTGGATCTCGTGCTCCAAGCTGCACGTGTTTCCCGTGCAGGCTCCTCTGTCACTGCCCCATGTTCCCCCAGGCTCCGGGCAGCTTCTGAAAGAGGATCCGCCCCGATACAAAGAACTGAAAGGCTCCAGGCGGGGGCTGCGGCAAAACCTACCCACAAACCTCACTGTCCTGCGCAGGAAGGAGTTGAAGTTGCAACCGCCGGCGTTGATGCTCCCCTCTGACCCGCTGCGCCCCTTCAGCTTGGACTGCAGGCAGTAGACGATGCCCTCCCCGACCATGATCTGGGGGGAACGGGCTTGTCAGCGTGAGCGTGCATTAGTCAGTGAGCGAGGGGTACAAGCGCCATAGAGGTTTTGGCACAGGGGCAGGTCCTACCCTCTCCCAGCAGGGGGCGCTGTCGGGAGCGGGGCAAAAGCACTGGCACTCGGGGGGCGCTCCCAGCTACTCCACTTCCGACACCCCCCCCACCACCCTGCGCACTCTGTTTTTGCTCTGACGTACCAGGCGGCTGATGCACAGAGGCCTCAGAGCCCCGAAGCCGGGCCCAGCTTTGTATTGTCTCTGCAAGAGCCCCGGCCGGGTGCAGCGGCTGCTCCAGGGCAGGGAGCCCGAGGGGCAGAGGGGCCTCTGAAGAAGGGGCACACGTTAGTGCTGCTGTAAGCCTGTGCCTGGGGCCGTGCAGGCCCCTGCGGTCTCTGAAGAGGAGAGGTGAAATCTGCTGCTCGACTGTCCCAGCGCCAGGCTGAATCTCCCACCCCCTCCCTCCATAGGGATCCTCCAGGCCTCTCTCCTTCCCTCACCCCCTTTTCTCAGCCCTCCCAGCCCAAGCGGACAGAGAAGCCCCTCCAGTCTTGGCCCCGGCCACCTACCGAGGCGGCAGGAGCAGCGAAGGCCAGGCTGAGAAGCATCAGCAGAGGAATCATCTCCTCGTTGGTCTCCACGTAAGGCATGGAGAGGGCCCGGTCGTAGCACTGGAAGCCCACCTTGGCTGGCTTGAAGAGGTCTGTCAGCTCCAGGAAATACAGAGTCACGATGGAGGAAGCCACAATCGGCAGCTGGGAAAGGGGAAAGTAGCAAAGGGGTGGGTCAGGAGCATGGTCCAGTGGGCTCCGTGTTATCCCCCTGCCACGCTACAGGCCTGTCTTCCAGGCCTTCCACGCACTCCAGCTGGGAACTGCCCTCCGAGGCGCGGGAGCCTCCTCATTCGCATGTGACCGGCCCGCGGGGGATTGGAGAAAAGCAGCGATTTGCCTGAGATTCACGAGTGAGTCGGTGGAAGACCCAGGAACAGAATCCAGGAGTCCTGACTCAGTCGCCCCTCCTGTAACCACTAGACACCACTCCCTTTGGTCAGAGCTGGAAACAGGACCCAGGCGTCCTGACTCCCAGTCGCCCCAGCTCTAACCACTAGACATCTCTTCCTTCTGTGTCTGTACAGCCCGTCACAACAGGATTGTGTACAGCCCGTCACAACAGGATTGTGTACAGCCCGTCACAACAGGATTGTGTACAGCCCGTCACAACAGGATTGTGTACAGCCCATCACAACAGGGCTCCGATCTCTAGTTCTAGAGTCTCGTCCCACCCACCGACCCCATTCAAACCCAGCTCAGAGGGGCGTGACGGGCCCAGCTCGCCAGCTCTGGTTTGCCAATTCCTCTCCCGCTACCCACCGGGCGCATGGTCCGTTTTGCAGTGAGCGACTTCACAGGAGAGATTAAAAGACCGAGATGCAAAGAGGAAACCTGCAGCTCTACCGCCCAGGCAGCCACAGGTCCCGATTCTCAGTGACACTCGGGCCACTTTGGGCCCCTCTGGCAGAGTCAAGGGGCTTAATGTGGGTGCAACAGCTGCCTGAGAACGGCCCTGGCAGGGGTCTGCCTGCTCAGTGCAGGGCTGGCGGAAGGGCTCTTCTTCCCCCAACCCCAGAGCAGCGGTTTGCTGGGGTGTGGCCAGGGTGCCCTGCACTATGGGTATTCTCTGTTTGCTGGGAGCCCCGGGAAACAGAGTGTAAGTCACCCCTAACTGACACCGAGGGTCGAGCAGACCCATCCACGGCCTCAGAGTAAATAGGCAGATGAAAGCCACTTTACCACGCCTCCACCCAGGCTGCATGCACAGGAAAGGAGTAACTTAGGAGTCAGCCCCAGACACGGAATCAGATCCTGAAGTGTAAACGGAATCAGCTCTCCCTTGTTCCCCCTCCTCAGCCCCTGCAGGTCTCAGCTGGCTCCAGATCCTCTGAGAGGAGAGAGCATCTCACATCATCCCCCCGCCCTCTCTCCACACCCACACTTGGCAGGGCTGCAGGATGAAAGGCAGCACCTGCTGCCCCCTCCCTGCTGTGCTCTGGCTCCCTCTGAAAAGCGCCTACCCACCTCCACAAAGTAGAAGCAGGGAAGGAGCGTCATGCTGTCCTTGGGGGCCTTGGCCTTCTCTTTCGGGGAGATCATGGTGTCAGCGATGGGGGCTCGCCGGGGTCGGTCTAGACACACGGGAACCGGCAGGGGTCAGCGTAGCGGCCCTCGGGGGGAAAGAAGTGGGGCAGGAGCGCTGTCTGTGGGGGAAAAGCAGAGTGTAGTAACTCCAGGAACAGCCGGCCAGCCGGGAAGGAGCGCTGGCTGCAGGGGGGACTCCCAGCAACCCCCATGCCAGCCTCACAGGGAGCAGGATGGGAACCCTGGCTGCAGGGGGGGCTCCCAGTGACTCCGGAGGTGCTGTGGGGAATGGTGCATGGGTGCAGGCTGTGTGGAAGGATCCAGCCACACCTTCCTTGCCTCCCCTCGCCCCGCTCTGCATTCATGAACTATTCCATTGCCCCCCCCAGCCTGTGGCAATGACCCCCCCTCCTCCTTTTCCTTTCCCACCCCAAGGGCTGTCCATGTGATTCCCCAGCACCCCAGGGGAGTGGGGCGCTAAGGCCCATCTGGCTGGGCTCTCCGTGCAACAGAAAGGAGGAGACAGGACCGGCGAGGGTGGGGGGGGTGTCATGCAGCAACCGCTGGGCGAGGAGGAAAGACCCCAGCCCTTGCCTGGCACCGCCCGGGGGCCGTGCGGAGGCGTGGGGGGCTGATGCTCGCTTGGGGGGAAGCGGGGGGGAGGGGTAAGAAGCCGGGAGGCGGGCGGGCAGGGAGGGGCATGGCGGGGGGGGGGGGGGGGGGGCTTGAATCCGGGTCTGGGTTCAGCCCGGCCCGAGGAGGAGGGGCTGGGCGAAGGGGGCAGCCGTGGGTCTGGCCGTGGGTCTGGCTAGGGCAGCGGAACTTGCTGCCCCTCTTCGCCCGGCCTCCCGCGGGCCCCGATTCTCCAGCGCCCCGGCACGAGCGGAGGCTGCAGCAGGTTGCAGCCGGGCCAGGGCGGTGCATTGACAATGCGGGGGGGGGAGGGGCTGAATCCCCCCCTCCTCTGCTCCCCGAGACCGCCGGAGCCCCGGGGCGGGGGGGGGAGGGCTGAGCCTCTCCCGTGGACGGGTCCGCGCTGCTCTGACCGCCCGGGGGCTACGCGTGGGAGGGGCGCCCCCGCAGCGCTGCAAAGCCCCCCCCCCCCCCCGCCGGGGCCCGATCCCGCCCGAGGAGCAAAACGCGACAAGGACCGCGCTGGGGGGGGAAGGGGGGTTGGTGACTCTGGGCGACAAGCTCCATGTGGCGGGGGGGGGGGCGTGTCCGTCCCCCCCCCCCCCCCCCCACGCGGGCTCCAGGCGCAGGGAAGCCGGCTGCACAATGACCGCCCTGCGCCATGCCCCCCCCCCCTTCACCCCACGGGCGCTGCCCCCCTCCCGCTATCCACGCCCCCCCCCCCCCCCCGCCGGGAAACTTTCCCCGAGCGCCCGGGGCCGGCAGGTGCGAGCCCGGCCCGCGCCACTCACCGCGCTGCGCCCGGGGGGGCCGGGCAGGAACAAAGGGGGCCCGGGGCGTCCGGCGGGCGCGGCGCTGGGCGATGCTCTGCGCAGCGCGAACGGAGCCAGCCCCCGCCCGCCCCTCCCCCCCTTCCCCGGGGGGGGCCGGAGTCGCTCCCGTGCACAGGCTCCGGCTGCTGCCGCGAGGCGAGCGCGCACCAAGCCGGGGGGGGGGGGGGGGGATGAATTGGGGGGGGGGGGGGGATGCGCGCGCGGCTCTGCTCCGGTTTCCATAGCGAGCTCCCAGAGCAGGGAAACAAAGGAAGGGGCGGGGGTGGAAAGGGAGGGGCGGGGGGGGGGGGGCGGCAGAGCCAGGAATAGAAGCGGGGGGGGGGGTTGTTGCAATCAGCCCCCCCCCCCATGGATACAGCTTTGCGGGGGGGGGTCTCTGCCTCCACAAAGGGGAGGCGCGTGGGGTGGCTCCGGACCCCCCCCCCCCCCCCCCCGTGCACCTGCGGGAGCGGATCCTGCGCCCTCCTCCCCGCCCCGGGCATCTCCCAGCTGGAGATGGGGGAGTCAGCGGTGCAGCCCCTTGCTGGGCGGGTGGGGGTGGGGGTGGGGGGAGCTGAGCTGGGGGCTTTGCGGCAGGCTGTGCTGGCTGGAAGCCGTCCTCTCCCCGCCCCGCACCCAGGCAGGTGGAGAAGTCGCCCCCCGTCCCACCCCGGCTGGGTTTGTCCCACCATGTCACCACTGGGGTGAGGCGCGGCTAGAGAGGAAGAGGCCGGGCTGGCCCAGGACCTGGGAAGCAGCGAGGGGACCCCGGCCTGCTGGATCTTGTCCCTCTGCAGGGGGGGACCCTCTGCCCGCTGGGTACCTGCTGAGACTCACCGAACTCATTTCACATCAGACGCCCTCCATGGCCCTCGGCTGGGCTCAGCCCTTGGCCGCTGTTGTGTCTTTGCCTCTCTTACACGACCAGGACGGTCTGGAGAACCCACACGGGCACAGCTGGGTCCGTGCTCCCAGGACACAGCTCCTGCCTGCTGCTGCGCTGGCGGTGTCTACAATACAGCACGTGGTGGGCACCCCTGGAGAGTTCACACACTGGTTAAGGGATGCGACACTGCTCCGACACAGTTACTGTCACCCCCCGGCTGCCCTCTTGGAGCCAAAGGTTTCAGAGGCTATTGGTGATTCACACCTTGTCCCTGGCTCTAACATGGAAACAAAGACAGCCACTCAACGTCTCTTCGTGATCACAGCCACCAACCAGATAGCGAAATCTCAGCTCAGATCCTCACCGGGGAGTCTACACCCGTAGTGAGCTTGTCCGTTCTCAGCAGTCTCCATGCAGCCGTCGGCCGGTCCCAAGCCCATCTTCTCTATGCAGCATTTCAGCCCCCACTTGGTAGGTGGGAAGCAATGGTGGACCAGGGGGTGCCAAAGCTTGTTTTCCCCTAGGCCTCCAATCCACCCACAGCTGCCCCCAGAAACCCCCCCTCCAGATCAGCTGCACCCAGCAAGGAAGCTGCCAGGTCTAGATCTGAGCCCCTCCTCACACCAGGCGGGGTCTGACTCACACTGGAACTGGGCCCCTGGCATCCTGCCCTGGTACCTGCCTGACCGGCCCAGAGCAGAGCGCTGAACCAGGAGACCCCTTTGCAGGCAGCGCCACGGCCCTGAGGGAGGGGTGGAAACTTCAGCAGCGTGACTCGCATCGCAAAAATCCTCTGGCCTGGTTACCTAGCAACACGGAGGCTGCCTGAGTCTGGGGCTGCTGGCATCTTGGCTCCCTCGCCAGGCGGGGCAAAACTGCAGCTTCCCTAGGGCCTGTCCAGCCTGGCTGAGAGACTGTGGGGCAGCCAGTCGCTGGGGCAGACACGCTCCAGCCCAGCCCCTCTTCCTTACTAAAGCTGTGGGGCCTGGAGGGCAGGACCAGCCGGGGGGGGCATCTAGGAAAGGACCGGAGGTGGCATCTGGGTCCAGATGCAGAACATCCCAAAGTGCCGGGGAGCTGGGGGGTTAAGGTCTGGGTCTGACTCTTTGGTCTCTCTGAACTCTCAGGCATCACATGCTGACACACCAGGTCACACAGTAAGTCAGTGCGGGCATAGAACCCAGGCGTCCTGTCACCCGGCTTCCAGACCAACCAGTAGCTGAACGTCTCCTACCCACAGCTGGGAATAGAACCAAGGTATCATGAATCCCGCCCCCCAGCCACTGGACCACTCTCCCGCCTATAGGTAAGACTAGGACCCGGGATCCTGCCTGCCAGTGCCCTCCTCTAATCACGAGTTCCCACTTCGCTCCTGGAACTAAGGCACATCCAACCCCCCACCCCAAGAATCAGGGGAGGTCCCCCCCCACTCCCTTTGGATCCCCTGATCCCCTATCTCAGCAGGGAATGGGGAGATCTCAGCTCTGAGGCACTGCCCCCAGGAAAGGGCAGCCCCAGAGGGGAAGGCTGAGCCATGGCTCTGTGCCAAGGGTAACCCGCCCCTAGGTTTGCCTTGACACACATCGACCTGGATGTGGCAGTCCAGGCGGTCGTCAGTAGCAAAAGCCCAGCACTGCTGGCCTAGGGAGGCCAGGTTGCCCTTGCTAGCAGCTGTGTGTGTTTTGGGCACTGCACCCCTGTTGCTGTCCTTGCTGATCTGATGGGCTCAGCCTCCAACCCTCCCGCTCGCTCACTCCTCTGCCACTGCTGCAGGCTCTTTTCCTGTCATGTAACCAAGCTGCAAATCTCCCCCGCGCCCCTGGTGCAGTTACTCTCCCTGTGCTTGGGCTGCCCCCAGCCTCGCCGATTCCTTTCCTTCTCTGCCAGAGTCCTGTCATGCCCATCGGCGTCTATCACGGCAAAAGACGTCTCAGCTGGACCCTGGGAAAAGGGTATCAACAAAAGGATCCCGCCAAGCCAGCCCCAGAGTCACTCTACACCACACGCCAGTGTTATCAGCGAAGGGCTGGGCACATGGATGCTGGCTGAATGCAATTCGGTTTAGGGCTTGGGTCATTGTGCGGGTCTAGCCCAAGCCACCTCCATCCCCTGCCACGGGGCAGGGCTGGCCCGAGTTGCTCGCTTGAGGACACCCCCTGCCGGCCGCAGGGCTGGAGTTGCTGCCCGCCCAAGCACCGCCTGCTCCTCTGGGCAGGGCTGGCATCATTGCTCGCTCAAGCCCAGTGAGGCTGGGGTTGGCATCGCTGCTCGTGCCTCCCGCACATTCCTCTGCACCCCACTTTTTTGACAAAAGCAGGCCTCTGTCCCACTGGCAAGAATAAACGGGCCAAATGCCCACGTTTGCCAAAAAAGTCGGGGCGGCCGGGACAGGACCTAAAAAAGGGATTGTCCTGGCCAAAACAGGATGTAGGGTCACCCTAGATTTAGGGTACATGTACACTGCGTTTTAAAACTGGCAGCAGCAAGTCTCAGAGGGCCCGGGGCTTCTAACCTGGGCTCATGCTACAGCGCTAAAACCGGCCGTGTGGACAGTCAGGTGTGGGCTGGAACTTAGATGCTGAAGCCTGGGGGGGGGGGTGGTTTCAGAACCTGGACTCCAACCCCAACCACCGAAGGGCCAGCGTTCGGTGGCACCAAAATATCCCCGACCGTCTTTATTCCATTTCGGGTCCCAAAAAGCAGAACTCACTGGATTTCTCTTTCTGTAATTCCCAAACCACTGAAATCCCACTAGAGTCCTGGTAGAACCCAAGGCACTGAAACGTCATTGGCATTTACAACAGCCGTTCTCACAAGATTTTAGCCAGGGCGGAGCCAGAAACATACAGGCCTCCTCCCAGCTTTGCCTCCAACCCAGAGGCAGAATTCGAAAGGGATCAGGTTTGAGGTAGTGGATTCCCTGCCCCTAGCCCTGCAGAATATCTCGGAGACATTAATTCCAACCCTCCAGCTGCACATAAACTTCTTCTTTATAAGATGTCCTTGGATCAGCCCCCCCACATCTCCTAGGAACAGATGGCGACGGAGGTGGCTCTGATTTGGGCATGTTGCCGTTTCAGCTGGAAGCAGATGAGAAAAACTCACTGCCTTGGGTTTTCATATTATAGATTTTTTTTTTTTAAATTGCATCTTCACACCCCAGCACGTCAGTATGCGCCAGGAGGAGCCCGTCCTCCAACATCTGAGCGTGTCCCAGTACAGAGCTAAGGGGACACTGCCCTGACTTCAGCACCTGGCCACAGTACACAGTGGCATTGGAGGGGATGGTGCCACCTTAGCACCTATCCTCTTGTGCTTTCTGAGCTAGTCACTGTAGCGCCAAGGGCGCTGCTTAGAAAGAATGGAGAAAAGTCCCCACCGCCCTAGACAGCCAGTGCCCTCTCCTGTCATTCCATGGCGGTGTAAGGCTCCCTGCAGAGCTGGCTGGAAATTGGTGTGTTTTTCCACAGCAAATGTGGTGGTTTTGGAAAAAATTAAAAAACGCAATACATTGTGTTTCTGAAATGCCCCCGTGGTGCCTTATGGGAGTTGTAGTTCAGGTGCCTCGTGGTGCCAGGCTCCTCTACAGGCCAAGCTCCTTCTCTAGACTTCATCTCCCATGATGCACCACGGGTCGCCTCTCAGACTCAGTGCATCATGGGAGTCCGTGGCTGCAATGCATCATGGGAGATGAAGTCCAGCTGGGCCAGCTTGCTGTGTTTCCAGCTGCTTGTGGCCTTTCTGCTCTGTAGGATCTGACTGCATCAGTGACAGACGAACAGCATCCCCCCACCACCCCTCGCGCACGCACACCAAACACACACACACTCAGGTTGATACTATGGGAAGAGAAAGGAGTCTGTGAGCCCAGCCACCCTGCTCTGCCAAAGCTTTCCTGCCGCCACTGGAGGCTGCTCTGCTCCATTGCTTCTGCTGACAATTGCGGCAGGGCAGACATGGTGCTGCCTGCATCTGATACCCATTCCCGGACCAGTGCTCCACCTCGCTGCCTTGTCCCCATTCTCCCAAGCAAGGGTGCAGCAGGCGGGAGATTCCTCATCTTCCAGACGGCGATTCCCTGGGAGATGTTCACTCCCTATGATGGGGCCAAGCAGTGACATCTGCAACAATACCACCCCAGAAACACGGTGACTACCCCTTCCACCACCACTGATGGCTGCTGGGGCTGGGGGGAATCAATTGTGCTAAGAGCTGCAGAAAAGAAACCAGGAACCTAGGAGAATGATCCAGTTCTGGTCCACTAGGGTGAGCTCTATGGGAAGTAAGATGTGCCCCCAGCCATTTCTCCACCTGTGCCCGGATCTCCCATCCCCTGCTGCAGATACCTCCCCCTGTCAGCCTCGTGGCTGGGGGTGCAGTTGCAGGTCCCCTGGAGATCCTGGGCCCTGAGTGACTAAGGGAGAGAAGAGAATCTGGGCTCCCTGTTTTTCAGTCCTGGGGTCCCCAGTCCTGGGCCTGATTCTCTTTTACACTGGTCAAGCTCAGTCTGGTTAAAGGGAGTCATGCCAACTTTACACCACTGGGAATAAAAGGAGATTCAGACTCTGTGATGTGCAGTGACAATCTCCTCCTGGGGAGAAAGGCACTGACCTCGGGCATTCCCCCAAACTGTGCCATGAAGGTTCCCTGCCAGGTGGGGGGGTAGGTACAATTTCTTTGCCTCCCCATCCTGTAACTATGCCCTTCCTGCACATACCTGCATCGTGCACTGTGTGCTCACCTGTGTGCCCTGCACGAACATGTGCAACTGACACACAATCTCTCTCTCTTTCACACACACACACACACACAGAGTCTCAGGCATGTCTGAGCTGGCACAGTGCAAGAACAGAGTGGGAGATAAAAGTGTGAACCTGACAACAGGTGCAAATCCAGCAACCGGACCAAGCAGTATATAAATGCCAAGGAATATGCAGGGAGAAAGCCCACGCTAGAAACTGAAGGTTCCTCTCAGATTATGTTTAGCATAAGCTGAGGACTGACAACTCAATACTTTAGTGACAGGCAGGATTATCCCTAGCTTGGAGACAGGCATCTCTGTACCATAAGAGAGTTATTTAGGGCATCCGAGGGTGTCCAACAGTTCCTGTGGAGTCAAGGAACTGAATGTAGTGGGGGAAAGACAAGCAGCTAGAATCTGAGATCAAGGCATGCGGGGAGAACCAAATCAAGCCAGAGTAGAGAAGCCTCTGATGTCTCCAGCCAGCTCCACCTGAGGCCACACCTGGATAGAGACTAAGGGCTTGTCTACACTCACAGTGCAGCTGCAGTGTTTCGTGAAGAGGCTCCTACACGGACAGGAGCGGTACTCGGCCTCCCCAAGAGGCAGTAGGTCCGTGGATGGGAGAAGCCCTCCTGAAGCTACAGCGCTGTCCACACCGGGGATTCACTCAGTGTAACTGCGTCGCGACATACGTTTGTAGTGTAGACCAGGGCTAAGAAGGCCTCTGCACTCCTTGAGTATTAACAGCTTGGCTGAAGTAATGTCTAAGACTTGCCCCCTTAGTATCCAGCGAAGAGCTCATCAAGACACATTCGAAAGCTGCAATCTGAAAGCCCCCGCCCAGAGAAAAAAGACAGAATAACTGTTCATAGGAGCAAGTTTCTGCCTCTGAGTGTTGTTCCACTGCCTCTACTGGGAAACCATGTGTCCTATAAATTGTGTGCATGCACCCGGGGGGGGGGGGGGAGTGAAAGTGGTGCTCAGAGGTGCTGGAGTGGCCATTGTGACACCCAGAATTTAGGCTGGGGAGCAGGTAGGAACTGGGGTGATCAGCCTGGATCCTGGAACAGTCACCCCCAGTGGCTAGCAAGAGAGCTGCCAACTGCTCAGCCCCTTCCCCAGCTTGGAGCCAGCTGGCTCGCCCCCCCCCCCCCGCCATATCTCAGTAGCTCCCCATGCACAGCACCCCCTTTCTATCCCTTCTCCCCCCCATTCGAAGACAGCTTCCCCTCCCCCCGAACTGTTGAGCAACTTCTGCGTGTGAACAGCTTGCTGGAGTGACGCAATAAGAAACTTTGCCAAGGCTGAGCCTGTTGTTTCTGTAACTGACACGGCCCTGATGTTACTGGAATATTGGCTGGCTGGGCCGCGCTGCGGGACTGCAGTGGGTTGGCCCCTGACCCCCCCTCTCCGTTTAGGTTTCTTGTTATGTTAAAACCAGAATTTCGTTTGTTACTTGGGGGCTGGGGTGGAGTCCTGACTCCTGTGTCTTGGGTTATATTATTGGCATTACTTGGCTTGCCATAGCACCGTCGCGGCAAGGGACCCATTGTGCTAGGTGCTGTACAGACACAGAACGGCAACGAGTGCTAAACAACGGGGGGAGGGGTTGTTCTGGAGGGACGGTGACACATCTCATCACGTTTTGCAAACATTTAAGACTCAGTCACTTGGGCCCAAGTGAACCAAACAGGCTGGACTGGGACTCAGAGGAGCTGCTTCTATTCCTGGCTCTGCCCCTCGCTGACCTTGGGCAAGTCACCACCCCTTTCTGGGCCTCAGTTTCCCCATCTGTAAACTGGGGATAATGACACTGGCCTCCTTTGTAAAGTGCTTTGAGATCAGCAGATGAAAAGAGCCAGGATTAATGATTATTATAAAGCGCTTTCCTTTGACCCAGCATTGACATCACAGCCTCCGCCCTAGGGAAACCAGTTCAACAGGTGTCCAAGTAACCACAGCTAAACCTTTTCTGTACATAGGGAAGGACTCTAAAGAACTCTGCTGTCACCTCCGCTCATGAGAGGAACAAGCTCCAGATTCCACTCTCCGCTTTGTTTATCGAGGGGCGGGGTTTTGTCCATTATATAAATTGCTCTGAGTTTTCATGAGTCATGTCAGTTGAGGAGAATTCCCAGGGCTAGAATAGCAGCATAGAGTGGGGCTGCCGGTCAGGCCTGTGGGGCATTGGCAGGGCGATGTGTGGGGAGCCCAGGGCTGGGATAGCGAACACAGACAAGCCCAGATCCTCAGAGATCCCCCGTGGGAGTCAGGCACTTACATAGCTTTGAGGGTCGGAGCCATAGTCTCTCTCACCCCCCCCCCGATCTTTTGGCCAGGCTGAGCTGTAACCCAGCCCGAAGGGGTGGTGGGGTGAGCAGAGGAAGCTTTAAGCCAGCTTTGAACTCCCTGAATCTGGGGGCTGTCTAGTTCCCATCATATATTAGAGCAGGCGCCGGTCTGCTCCAGTTTACACTCATGGCCTCAAGGGGCTATTCTGGCACCATAGGACTTGCCCCCTTTCTCCTGGGAACTGGGCGGGAGCTGCAATGGAGAATCATGGAGGAGCTGCTACGGGGCACCACACCCCAGGATTGCCCTGGTGAGGGGAAAACCGCAAGAGGCCACATTTACCGCTATGTTATACCACGGCCCCAGGAGCTGGCTCGTAACCTTCCCAGGAACTTCAGTGCGCACAGCAAGCATGATTCTAAACTCCCACCAGAACGGAGTTCAGCAGAGCTCTCCTGTATTACACACCCATCCATGAGCAAAGGCCCTGGTTCCCTTTACAGTCACCCTCCTGGAGCAACAGAACATCCTCTTTGAACAGGCCAGTGCTGGGAATCTCTCTCCATCACACAGATCCACATCAGAGCGGGCGCGAGGCTTTTATTAAAGTCCTGTAACTCTTTTTCATCCTCAAAGCCTCTGGGAGTGAAACGCACTCACATCCCCCTCACCTTCCCACGTGCACTTCATTTTATTGAGAAGGCAAACGGGTGGCAGCTGTGGAAAGACAAGAGGAAATGTGATAAATTTCCTAATGAATCCCTATGTCAGAAACTTGCTTTGAATTTCCCTCATGAAATCTACAAAGGCCTCTCACTGGGTGAAGAGATAGTGAGAGCCGCAGGCTCAGGTCTGGCCAAATGTTTGTCTCCAGGGGCTTTAAACAGCCTCATATGAGGAACAGGGCCTGTCCTTGGCCTAAATTGGCATTCCGGAGCTCCTGACCATACTATAAAGGCTCTGATGTCTTATTTAAACAGATTTCTAAGGTTCTGGCTAGCAGGAGTTTGGCTAAAATAGATCCGAGATCCCAGCCACCTCTGGTATTTGTTGTTCTGACCTATGGAAAGTGCATCTAGATACCAAGGTGGCGGACGGCTTACAAACATTTGCCCAAATTCCTCATAGAAGGCAGTGTAGACAGGACTCTAGGGCGCTGCAGGTCAGGACTCCTGGGTTCTCTGTCTCTGCCTTTCAATTGCCGTGTGATGTTGGCAATTCACTTCCCCTCTGTCTGCCTCCGTTTCCCTCACTATAAAAAAGGCAATAACAACACTCAGCCTCCTCTGCAGAGCACTTTGAACTCGTTACATGGAAGGAGCTCTAGAACCATAGTAAAGTAATGCGGTCGTCTTACCTCCAAGCAGGTGTCACTGGTCTGCTCTCAGGGGAGACCAGGCTGAGACGGACACTGACACAGGTCCAGTATTTGGGTTGCAAGTGCTTCCTGTTTGTTTACCTCCTTGTCACAAGAACAGTCACTGCTTGGTGGTTTCTCTCCAAGCTCGCAGGGCGAAATCTAAAATTCAGGGCTGTTTGCTCCTGTAAACAAGATTACAGTGCAACGTCCGGAATTTCAGCACTCTGTCCCAGTCTCCATCCGTCCCGCACCTAGGAAAAGGGGATGACAACACAGCGGCGATGCGCTGAATGTTTCCCTCTTTAGCTAGCGGCTCTGCCCCCCACTTCTGAAGCATTATTAAAACCTCATTTTTGGGGACCCATGCTTGGCATGGAAACTAAGGCGTTAGCCCCACCTAGTGGTACACATGACAAGGGCTGCCGAATAAGACTCCCCATCAAGTTTGTAGCCTGGCCTCATTTCTTGATCAGGGTCTCCACCCTGCCGTGCTCTCTTTCCTATGCTTCAGTTGGCTCTCAAGGGATGACCATGAACCATTGAGCCCTGCCTTCTCGATAAACGTAGGCCGGCAGAAATCACAATGGGGGCAGCGCACAGCCACCGGACTGGAGAGCGGGTGAGAGAACAAACACCACGTGACAGATGTTGCTTATTGCACCACTGGAAGGCGCTCAGATCCTATGGTGATGGGCACGGCACAGAAACCTATAGAACTGACTAGACTCACGCCTCCCTCCAGAGTACGTCTCCGGCCCCCATCACCCGAGCAGCTCACAACATCCCTGCAAAGTACAGCAGAGCACGTCTCTCTGTTCTTTACATTGGGGGAACTGAGGCACCGAACAAGCTAAGTGCCTTGCGGAATGTCACCTAGGAAGTCTGGGGCGAGAGCTGGGACTTGGGTCACTCAGATCCCAAAGTAGCCCCCCAGTCCGCTAGGCTAGACTGAACAGCTCTTCACCCCTTCGCTCTGCTTGGATCATTTCGGTTCCACTTCCTCTGAACGCTCTGACCCTGGCCCGTGCAGCTGCCAAGGGGGCTGCAGTTTGTGCCAGCCGAAGCCTCTTGTGCACGAGCGCTCGACCCCGAACGCGGATTAACTGACACGGGACGCGGCACCGCACCCCGCTGCGCCCTGCTTTTCCACACCAGCGTCGCAAACATCGCCTCATTCCGTGGATCACTCCCGCTCGGCCCATCTCCGTCTCCCTGTCACGCTCCCTCCTTGAACTGCTTCCAAGACACTTGAACTCCAGCCAGGCAGGGGCTCCGCCTTTCATCCGCTGGCTTATCGCCTCTTCATTTCCCTTGCAGGATATTTCAGTCTTTATTATCTCTGCCAGCCGCATCAGATTCGTCTCTGCTGGCCATTCTTCTCTAGCGAGACACTCTGGCCCGGCAGAGTTCACTTGCCTTGTGGTAAAAAACGTTTGGTCCGAGGGCCTTTGAGAGCTGCAGTCCAGCGCCCAAGAAAATTGATGCCCCATTATAACAGCCTCTGATGCCTCTCTGTGGACAGCACCCACTGCCCCTGCGCTGACACCCCTTAAGGTGCTCGCTTTGCTTCTCAACCTAGTGCGCCGAGGGAAGTTTTATATTCAGATTGTAATTCTAGAGTTGAGGATCCCAGGACATGAGCGTTTCCGTCCCGCTCACACAGGAACTGGGCACCGGTGAACACTGAGCAGGGCAACCACGTAAGGGCCAGATTCACCCAAGTATTTAAATGCCTAAAAATGCAGACAGGTGCCTAGTGGGGTTTACAACAGGGTAGGTGCCTAACTCCCATTGGAAGTTAGTAGGGCCCAGATTGTCACAGGTATTTAGGTGCCTAACTTCCATTGAAATCAGTGGGAGGTAGGGGCCTAAATGCCTTTGAGGGTGTGGGCCTGGGAATCTAAACTCCTTTGTACATCTGGCCCTAAATCGTGATGTTCTCCAGAACAGGATGTTGCTGTCTGTATTGTTACAAACAATGCTGAATGTCTTCATCAGAACACACACACACACACACACACACAAACATTCTGAATGTCTTCATCAGAACACACACACACACACACACACTCACACTCACACACACACACACACACACACACTCACACTCACACACACACACACACACACACACACACTCTCTCTTTCTCCCTTTCACTCACACCAAATCTTTACCTTTCCTGCTGGCCGGTTACAGTCCACATTATTTATCAGTATCTCTCGGCCACCTTCGCGCTGAGACCTCAGACAAGGCCTCCCCTACCTCCCCTCCCCTCACCCCAAGTTCTGTCTCACATTGGGGGCTGGTTCATCCCTGCCAGAAGGGTGCAATAATCCCACAACTGAATTTAACAGAGGCAAAAGAAGTGCCGGCTTTCTAGCCTTGGACCCCGAAGTCCTGGGTTCCGCCCCAGCAAGGGTGCGCAGACAGAGGCGTCAGGCCGCAGTTCCCCCAGTGATCTGGCATATCCTGGAGTAACCTTCTCTAAGGCGGAAGTTCACTCAACAATGGCCCATTCACTCGTGCAGAGAGGGGGCGGACAGGGATGGGGATTTTCCCACTGTTTGTTCTTCAAACAGGAGCAGTTGGTGAATGAACTTTGTGTTTGAAAAGCAGACGAGCAATGCAGAAATTCCCTTCCATGGCAGCCAGGCTCAGCAGCTGGGATGGGCGGTTTTCCCCAGGGTTGTTTGTGTTGAGAAATCAGGAGATTTCCCCGAACCCCTGGCACTGCTGCAATCAAGAGGCTGTTCCAGGCTGAGCGGTCAACAGATGTTGCAAATTTTCTTCCCACCTCCTTTTTTTCCCCCTTCGTTCCCCCCACCCCCCAAGCTCTCTATAAAAGGGAGGTCTCTGCTCTCACTCCAAGCACAGCCACCTCTATCAAGACAAGACACAGCCCCTGAACTGGAGGCAGATCTGCTGGCATCTCTGCAGCGAGCATGGGTCACTCTTCGCCTTTCCTAGCGCTGGTTGTTTTGCTGGGCATCTCGGTGTGTGGTGAGTGCATCCGTTCTCTGATCCTTCCCATACTCCTGGCCTCTTTTCTGACTCATCCATGCACGACAGAGACACGGGACTCTGCGTGGGTCCTGCAGGGCATGCGTCTGATGCATTCTTTCTAAGAACTGACACAGTAAGTGAAGCGGCTGGGTGTCTGTACCATAGTACAGCTTGTGGATGGCATAACTTCTTTGCTACAGAAAGGTGCAACTCACTAAGCAACAGGCCTAGGGGAAGTTGGTACATTTCACTCCTTTCTTCAACCCCTTCCTGCTGAGGAGCTCCAAGCATTTTTCCAATAGTCCATTTAATTTTATCTATATACAATTCAGTTTCACGATCTCTTTAATGACAGGTGAAACTGAGGCATAGAGGGGTAGAATGTTTTGGCCAAGCTCCCACAGCAAATCCATGTCAGAACCCAGCCTCAAACCTATAGATAAAGCCGCTTCCTCAGTCTGTCGTCCACATGCCTGAACCCAGAGGCTCGGCTTCTCAGGACACAACTCCCAGAGGCTCCCAGCTGTCGGTTTCTTTTCAGGCCAGAAGGGACCATTGGAATCCACCTAGTCCGACCTCCTGCCTACCACAGGCCAGAGGATTCCTGCACTGAGCAGATGGTGGAGCAGGGAGGCAGTGTGAGACAATGCGGGTAAACTGAGGGAGGGCTAGAACAAAACAAACTTCTGCTGGTGCAAAAACTGTGGGAGGGCTGGGGGTTGGAGGGTGGAAGGAGGATTAAATAACCTACACATCTGGGGAGCGACAGGGGTGGTGGAGTTGATTACAGAGGCGTTTGGGTCTGAAACCAACTAGCTTCCCCTGACTTTTTTTTTTTGCTGAGATATAACCTGATGCCTTGGAAACCAAGAAGCATCTTGGGGTATAAATAAATGATACAGATCAATGGCTGGCATTACATTAGGATAATAATCACTGGTGCTTTTCATGGGCAGATCTCAAAAGCACTTTACAAAGGAAGTGTCAGGATCACCATTTTGCATATGGGGAAACTGAGGCACAGAACGTGGCAGTGACTTTTCCAAGGTCCCCCAGCAGATCAGTGGCAGAACCCAGGTCTCCTGCATCCCAGACTATTGCTCTAGCCACCAGGCAACACTGCCTCCCCTTGGATTAGGATATCATGGTAACTGTTGCTGGATGGCATGAACAGCTGTGGTTTCCTCCATACCAGGGACTGAGATGGGAGGTGGGGGGGGACTATTCAGCTTCCTCTAGGGTGCTGAGCTGGGATCATGTATTAGGATCAGGTCAGGATCTTTCAAATGATGGATTCCCTGCAACTGCAGAACTAGCCATTGGTGAATATCGACTAAGGCCGTTTGCTGTTTTCCAAAGCACGCTGCCGACACATGCGTTGCTGCAGACCTTCGGCAAACCTTCACCCGAAACGCCTGGAACCAGCTCGCGTTTCTTACGTGGGGCTCTCTTTTCATTTTCTTCTCATGAGTCAAGTTCCTGAAGGGGAGAGGGATTTTTCAAAGGTCCAGGGGAAAAAAACGATTGTCCAACCAGCCAGCAGAGATTTGCACACACAATCCAGTCAGCTGTACGGCGAGGCTGGACGAAATTATCTTGGACCGTCACTCAGTGTTTGCACAGGCAGTCTGATTGGTTAACGCACGGCCCGCCCCTCGTTCGATTTAAAAAGCCAGGTGGCAAGTGCTAGAAACCCACTGACTCATCCTGGGCAAGATTTCAGCCAGTCGCAAGAGAGACTCGCAGCTCAGTGGCTGGGTTTGAAGCCACGCATTTGAAGGTCCAGCGCGTGCCTGCCCCACGGCTTCCCTTCTTGTGTTTGAAGTCAAACGATCACAGCACCTAACCCCGCTGCGTCAGCCCATGGGAATGCTGCAGGAGGGCAGCTGCGAATGTCTCTTCCAGGCCCCACACCCAGGCTTTCCAGACTAGGGAGCCAGAATCCCCTAGGGGCAGCTGCTTCTGTTGTCACCTGTTAAGAAGTTCACCACCCGCCGGCTAAACTCCTGATCCGCAGCGGCTTGCCTGGGTGATACGCTGCAGCACATGGCTGGGGAGCAGCCGTGCTGGCCCCCTTGTGCAGCGGTGGGGGTCACAGTGGGGGTGAGGGAGGGGCTAGTCACTCAGAGACACCCAAGAGTAGCCCCTGCAGGAGGCTGAGATGAGGGGCCACCAGGGGCGGAGGAGTGACTGTCAGTCCAGCTGAGGGATGCTGATCTGAGCCGATCTTGTTGCTTGAAGCCTTGTCCAGTGCCTGGGGAATTCAAGGGTCGTTCTGCTAAGTTATTAAACCTCTGGGTAGAGCAGGGCTGGACTCAGCTTCCCTTCTCTAGAAGCAGGGGAAGGATGGTCTAGTGGTTAGGGTGCTCGACTAGGACTCAGGAGAGAGCCTGCCTGTCCAGACTTCCCATGGGACTTTGGGCAAGTCACTGTGTCTCACCCCCATTAGCCCAAGGGTTCGGCCAGCCCACGTGGGATGTAGGAGACCGATGGCCGTGTCCTCACGCTGAATCAGGCAGGGCAGAGGCTCAGAGCTGGGCCCCTCACGCCCCAGGTGAGCCCCCCACCCAGCGGGCGGTTCTGGGGCGGGGCTCTCTCAACGACTCTACAGGTCTCACTTGGGAACACAAACAAACTTCAAACCCCCAGGACTGTCCACGACCTGGAGTGCTTTGGTTTTCGGCCAGTGAAAGAGAAACTGCTCCAACCCTGTGGCATGGAGGGCCGCAGGAGCCCCTTAGCTCCATGCCATGCTCCGGATGTGCTGGCGTGGATCCCAGTCATGCTAAGGGCAGACGCTCGAGAGGAAAGGAAGGCTGGTGGGGCAGCTAAATGGCTAATGTTCTGTTTCTCCTCTCACCAGTGGGTCGCCCCAGGGGCCGTATTCTCGGGGGCTATGAAGCGCCTCGCCACCTGAAACCCTACATGGCTTCCCTGCAGGTGGACCAGAAGCACGTGTGCGGCGGCTTCCTGATCGCCGAGCAGTGGGTGCTGAGCGCGGCTCACTGCCTGGAAGACAAGTGAGTCCCGACCTGCATTTCTGACAGGGAGGGAACCCAGCACGGTAAAGAAAGGGGGGGCATGGAGTCTGGGGCCAGCTGGTTATCACGCAGAGCCCAATAACGATTTCAGGGGATACAGGCGTCCCTGGACTGACAAGCACGGTCCAAATCTTGGTCCCATCACCGCCCGTGATGGCTCCAGCCCACGCTTAGGATCGTTTGAGGGTCACTCTGAAGGGAAAGGCACTGAGGCTGGATTCTCCTTTCACCCAAGGAACACATTGTGCCCAGCCAGGGCCAGGCCCCATCTCCATGAGAGGGGGAAGAGGGCCAGAGAAAGGCGATCGCTGGGCATCGGGTGAACTGTGCCGCTGGGAGGGAGCGGGACGGTCCGGCCGTTCGATGCTGGGGGTGAGCAGGGCGCCTCATGCTGCTGTCTCCCTCCCTGCAGCCCGGGGAACAAGCCCTTCCAGGTGCTCCTGGGAGTCCACTCTCTCTCCCAGCCAGAACCGCATAAGCGCCTCTACGGGGTGCGCACACAGATCCGCCACCCCGGCAGCAGCGAGGAGACCTACGACGACGACCTCCTCCTCTTGCAGGTAAGCACCACCCACGCCGGCTCCGTCCCCTGCTGCCGGCTCCCTGCCGCGGGCGTGGTGACCGCCCCATCCAGCGCCCGCTGGAGCCGACGGAAAAAGACTCCCCCTGACTCCAGTGGACTTCAGGCCAGGCCCTAAAAGCCCAGACCCTCAAAGGCACCTAACTCCTGTTGATTTCAATGGGAATTAGGCACCTGAATGGAGGATTTAAGTCACCATGAGTCTTGTTCGACCATCGCTTGACCGGGCTGAGATCCAAGAGGCCCACCCCGGTCCATGCAGAACCCTGGGGTCAGCCCCGATTCACACCACGGTTGGGGACAGGAGGTTCCTTTCTATTCACCAGCTGCCATCAGAACCCTCCCCAGAGCTGCAGCCAGAGCACCAGGCCCCATTAGTTGAGGTCCGGTGCCGGTGCCGGCCGTGTAACCTGTGCGAACGCAGCACAGCTCTGCCCGCTCTAGTGGCCACACCCCTACAGGTCTGAGTCAGCTCCTAGTCCCGGTAGTTCAAGCTGTAGACTCATGCTTCAAGATCCAGAGTTCCCAGGAAGCAGAGAGCCCAGCCAGTGGCAGCGTTACAATGCAGGCTGAGTCTGTCTCTCTCCCCCCAGCTGACCCTTGCCCCTTTGCCTCCCAAACCAGCTGGAGGAGAAAGCGCTCCTCAACGAACACGTGAAGGTCCTGCCCTTCCAGAGGCAGGACAGCGATGTCCCCGCTGACACCCTGTGCGAGGTGGCCGGCTGGGGCAAAATGACCCACTCTGGGGCCCTGCCCGACAAACTGCAGCAGGTGGCGCTTCCGGTGATCAGCCGAAAGGAATGCAACCAAAGGAACCGACATGACAACAGCATCACAGAGAAGATGATGTGCACCAACTCCAGGAAGTTGGACACCTGCCTGGTACCTATCTCTGGGGGAAATCCCTCAGCTCAGACGTCTTGCTTGGGGGGGTTAGAGCTGTGTGTACGTGTTGGGTGTGAGCATCAGCGTGAACAGGGGTGTGCGTGGGCATTTGTGCATGCAGGTGGGTATGCGATTATTCTGATAGCCTCCCTGTCTTCCTACCCCCTGGGGTAAACAGAGAAGCGTGTAGCTTCTGGAGTCCTGGGTCCTTTTCACGCCACCCCTTTGCTGTCTCTGGGGTCTCATTCTCCTCTTACACCAGAGTCTGGGCTGATTTGCACCTGTGAAAAAGAGCAAAAATTAGGCCCTTAACGTCACCCCCTTGCTGTTGGAAAGAGAGGAAGCAAAGTGCTAGCAGATTTACAATCCCATCGATCTCCACGGAGGCAGGTCACTTTTATTAGACCCACTTTATAGATGAGGAACCTGCGGCACAGACGCTTACCGCTAGTCACACAGGAAATCAGTGGCAGACAAAGGCTAGACACCAGGACGGAAAATCCTGTCACCGCTGACATAAATGGGGCCAGGATTTCTCCCCAGGCCTCCTGACTCTCACACCACAATCCACTTCACTAAACTGCCTCCCCTGAGTACACAAATAAGGGGAATCACTAGAAGCCTGGATCCTTCCTCCTGGCTTTTTCGGGCTTGTTCACACCAAGAGCTATTACAGCATAAACTATTTCTGATACCTCCGTGTGCAGACACCCTTATTCTCAATTAGCTTAATCCAGTGGATTAAACTAATGCACCAGTGGGTTGAGATAATTCAGAATGAGGCACTCTTATTTCAGAAAAAGCGCGTCTGACCATGGACTTCATCAGGAAGAGTTAATCTGCTTTATACTCATGCCCTACCTTAATATGGATTCATTTTCACATGTAGCCAAATCTTTAGAGTCAGGTTCTGTCCCACCTCGCCAGTTACACCAGTGCCAGAGGGGTGTAGCCTGCACCCACCTTCATGTAGAGTGTTGGATGGCCCCTTTCCACAGGTGGTATTGGCAGCATGAACTCTGTAGCATCTTGACTGAGCTGCCCTGGCCCTCCCTCCCCCCCGAACGCTTTGCAAAGCTGAAGGCAAGATAATTATCAGTCTGTGAGCAAACATGCAGAGGTGCTCAGTCAACTTGTAGCTTATCTTCCAGGAAACTGACACCAGTCAGCAGGGTAGCTGCCGTGCGAGTTACACGCCCCTTGCTACCTTGGACTGGGGAGTTGGGTTAGTTTTTTACCCCCACGTCACTTTTTTTTCTGTTCAAAATGACTGGAACAATTCAGCAAGATGGAGGGCTGAGGAGGTGACAGCAGTGGTTAGATCCAAGAGCTGTGTGATGGTTCAAGAGACCACATGGCCTACTGGCTAGGGAATGGCACTGGGGACCCAGAGACCGCGGTAGGACCGAAAACTTGCCAGGGCCATCTAGCCCAGTAGATAACGGTGCCAGAACCAGCTGCTTTAGAGGAACGCGCAAGAACTCCACAGGAGGCAGATGTGGGACAATCTGTCCCTCCATGTTACGTCTCATCCTGACTAGTTAGGGATTTGTTGAAGCCAGAGGTTTAGCAGCCCTTCTGAGAGCATAATTAGCCATGAGCTAAGTCGGGTTACTCCTGCTGTCTCTACAATGTCCCGTCCCCCGTGGGGATCTATTCCTGCCTCTGCCGTAGTTCTGCTGTGCGAGCCTGTGCAGATCACTCTGCCTTTGCGTCTCCTCTTCCCTTCCTATCCCTGGTCTGTTCAGTGCAGGGCCTGTCCCATTATGCATTTGTGCAGCACCTGGCACAAGAGGGCCTTAATCTCAGCTGGAGCTTCTGGGTGCTACTGCAGTACAAACAACAGGGAAACGCAGTGCAAGCTCCCGCACCCCTCCGCCCACCGTAGGCAAAGGGGGAGGTAAATCAGATTATCTCGTCTTCCCTCTGCCGGCCCTTTGGCAACAATGCATAATTCACGACCACTTTAGCTGCGTGCATTCAACCTCAGTGTATGTACCAGACGCCCGTCTGGCATGGGAAAGGGGGTGATGGGCAGCGCGGGGCTGACACAGAGGAAGGCTAGTAGACAGCCTGGCTCCCAACACTAGCCATTGGCCGCTGAGTTGGCCCAGGCACACTGAGCCCCACCCAGCCCGAGGCAGACCCTGATTCTGTGACTTGGTTCTCCAGGGGGATTCCGGCGGGCCGCTCGTCTGTAATGGGATCGCTGAAGGGGTGGTCGCCGGCGGCTCCCGGGTCTGTGGGAACTACAAGAGGCCTGGAATCTACACCCGGATCGCCCCCTACGTTGACTGGATTGAGAGCGTCATGGCTTCAGCTAACTGAAGGCCGCCGGCTCGGCGCTGCACTGGAAGGGATTGCACGGCCCCTGCACACTCCACGCTATCTCACAAGAGCAGGGTGAGCTGCTAGCCTGGCAGAGACCGCTCGGACCCTGCGAACGTCCATGTCACCGTCCTGCTTTCAGCTCTCCTCGCAACCCGATAATCCTCCTGGGAACCCACCGCTGTGCAGCGCTTCCCCACGAGCACCCTGAGCCAGCCGGACGACTGGCCCCTTCCACCAACACAACTGCTGCTCCTGGAAACCACACGGCCCAGCTCTCCTGTCCGCAAAGAGATGCCGGTCTGGCCTGCCAAAGGGGCGACATACGAGGGCGGGGGGAGGGGAAGAGTTGCTCACCCCACAGGATGAGGCTCAAGGCCAGATTTCAGGTGGCATCTGGTAACTCCGTCCTCCCCAGCGCAAGCCAGCTCCGGTGCAGATTTGAAGGACTTTGGCTACTAATAATGTATTGCAATAAAAGGGAACGGATTGTAACTGCATGTCACCAGAGTCGGCGGGTTACCCGGGTGTGACTGACATGGGGTCGAATGGGGGTATTCTTTGGGGAAGGTGTAAGAGGATCTTTCTTCATCCCGCATCAGAGCCGGCCCTGCCTCAGTTTCCCCCTGTGGTTAACTCACTGTCTCATGTTCCAGTGGCCCTTCAGTCTCCTGCTTTCGGGTGTGAGATTCTCATGCAGCTTAGTGAATGAGCCGAACCAGAGTTCATTCCCGCCCCTCAGCATTTCTGGAGGGTGGGGGGTAAACAAAAAGCCAACAAAACAAGGCAGGTGTCCAACAACCTCCCGCTGGCTCCTCCCTGGGTCAGTCGGGCTGCAGCCTCACGGGGCCAGGCCACACACCGCCCTCGCTGAGCTCTTGTTCCTCAGTGGTTCATTCACACAGGGCAGGAGGAGAAGGGGTGTGGGAGGACACACCTTCCTCCCCCTTCACTGGAAGGCCCAGCCTGGACCCTGAGCAAGCACGAGTCTCAAGGTCCTGCCACGCCCTCCTGCCCGGGCTACTTCCTTCGGAGCCGTCCCTCCTCCGGGCCTCCGAATTCCCTTCTGAGGCTGGTGCTTCTCCAAAGCTTTCTGCTCCTGCCCCTGGCTGCTGGGCTTTCCCTCTGGCTGGTGTGGACAGGCCCTTCTGGCCTGCCTGCAGCTCTCAGCCACTCTCTCACTGCCAGGGCAGGGCTCTCACCTGCCCCACCCACCACCTAAACCCCTCAGCTGGGAGGCAGATCATTAGGCACAGGTAGGGCTGAGCCCAGCTTCCCTTAAAGGGCCAGTGCCCGCGAAGATAAGAGGCACTGATTTATTTAGTGCTGGCGAGACAGCCCTGGGGGTTGAAGGCCTCTATCCATTGCACAGGCAGAGCGCAGGCACACACAGCACCACACCCTGGAGGGATGAGAGGGGACTCAGTCCTTGGTTTCTTTGAGACTGGCACCCGAGGAGGCCAATGGGTGCTGGTTTGGAGCCACGGGGGGGCCAGGATGGAGACTCATCAAACTCATCACACAGGGGCACAGCTCCCAGGCACCCCCTAGGCTGGACTGGACTCTCCCATCGCCCTGCCCCGCGTTGCTACTATTGTGTACAAAGTGCCGAGGAAGTGCTTGGTGCCTGACAGCACGTGGAAGACGCAGCTCCCGTCTCAATGGGCTTCCAGCCTGGGGCACCTTTCCCCCTGGGGAGATCTGCTCAGCATTCCTAGCCTGTCTCCCAGCCCTCTGAAGGTCTCATTCATCCCTAGTGTAGCTTCCTTGACTTCCATGCATAGCTTCCAGCTCATGGCGATGTCTCCTTGTCTGAAAGGAAGGCTGGAAGTTTTCCCACTTGTGATACACAGACAGACAGGAATCCCCGGAACGGATCACAACCAAGGCCAGCACCAGTTGATTCAGGCGAAGGTGTAAGAGCCCCACAGCAGGAAGTTATGAAGTCACCTGCCCAAATGGGAAATGTCTTTTCTAATTGCCGTCAGTTAGAGATTGCTTTATCCCTTGAAGCAGAAGGGTTTGTATCCCCATCGCCCTTTGGCCTCAGCAGCATCCTGTGGCCGTGAGTTCCGCAGGCTCATTGTGCCAGTTCTAGCGGGCGGCAGCCGCCATGCGAAGAAAAAAGAACCTGGAGAATGTGGGGTCTGCACTGGTTTTGCATGGCAGGGGGCTGGGAATCTCAGTTGAACCGTGCTGGTTTGCAGTATCTCCCCGGGGAAAATCCCCCAAAGGGGAAACTTTCAAACTGACGGCAAAGTTTAACTGAGCAAAGTAAAAACGCAGCTTCAAGCTCTGCCAGTTCACTGGGAAATGGTCGTGCCCAGTTGAGGGCTCTCGCTGGGGGCCTTGATGCCTCTGAAGGTGGCAAGGGGAGTAACTAGCATGGATGCTAGATGGACTTACAGAAACTGCAAACTTCTCCCAACCTGCGCTTCGTCTGAGCAAGCCAGCCCCAGGTCAGTTACACACTGTCAGCTGCCGGGGTAGCCAGTGATCCCATGGTTCCGACTTGGAGCTGGACGTTTACATAAACAAACTCCCAGCTCAGCAGCAATCCCCTCCAGGGAAAGCCTGCCTGAGGTCCGTTCCCGATGCAGCGTGCTCAGACACAGCAGAGAGGCAGAGCACGCCGCAGGCGAGAGGCGATCAGGGCTCTGGAGTAACCGAAAGTCGACAGAAGCCTGGTGCTTGGGGACCTTCGGGTCTCCAGGAATCAAGGCTGCTTACTGGATGTTGCATGACACCCCCTGAACACAGGCTGCTGCGTATTTTGCCCTTCACTAATAGCACGAAGAAACCACTAGCACAGTAACCAAATGTCCATGTTACTAATAACATAAACCATGCAAGGCCTAGTTACACACACACACACACACACACACACACACGGAGTTGCTCTGGCTGGATTCTAAAACCTAGAACCCATTGAGTACCTCTAGAGGGCTCACAAATTATTTAAAGGGATATCACCCAATTCTGGTTCACTACACAGTCCAACACACATGCTGCTCTACACCTCTACTCCCCTTCCCCCCCAAACCTGCAGGAAGATGATCAGGCCCCGGCGTCTGCCTTGGTTTTACTTGTACATAAGGAAGTGAGCTGAGACCCTACAAACTCATTCCTCATGGGGAATGTGCCCTGGGGCTCTGTTTCCTCAAGTCATTGAAGCCGGGACAGGTGCTCAGTATGATGGAGTGTGGATTGTGTTAGGCATAGCATCATCTCTCCTCCTGCTCTCGCATCCCCGCTCAGCACAGTTCTACTCTCTGTGGCTCTGTGGTTTCCGTTTTGCAGAGAAAGCATCTTTATGCTGATCCAAGCAATTCGCGGCTCCCTTCAAAAGCACCGGAGCCCGGGGTTGTTATTTCAGCCCAGTCACGCTCCGAGGACGCTGGAGATGAAGATCATCCGTATTGCCCTGCTGAAGCTGCTGCTGCTGTGTTCCACCCATGCAGGTAAGTGGGTCGCACACCTGTGCCCGCTCTCATTTCTCCGGCTGGCTCTGCACTAGCCAGAGGGCTGTGTCAAAGCAAACCCCCCTCTGCTCACTCCCTCACCTGGGACTGCCCAGGCTCTGGCTACTGCCGCGGTCAGATCCAAACCAGATTCAGTGCCCTGTGTGGAAAGCATGCTCCAGCTACTCTTCTAACCTGGGCTCTGTCTGAGAGGCAGCGGGTGTGTGTGGGGAAGCTGTATTTGACACCATCTGTCATTAAAGGCTCGTCTTTAAAGTCTTAGAACTCACAGGGGCCAGGTGCAGTTGCCCAGTGGGGTCGAGATGTGTCCACTACGTGCGATGCTTTGGGCCCAACTTTCTGCTCTCTCCAGGTTTTCCTGACTCTGACTCACCAGCTGTTGGGTGCACGTCTCTTTCCACTGCTCAGCCCTCTGCCCCGTCTCTGGAGTCTAGATCCTCATGAAAGCTGAACTCTCATTAGCCGTGTCCTGCATGTGCCAGAACGGCGGCTGCCCTCACACTTTTACACCGCAGCTCACAGGCCAAATTTTGCCCTGGGTTACACCACTTGGCCGGACTTGAACGAGCCCTTATCGCAGCGCAGGCATGGTCGGACCAGTGGAGGGTGCGCATCCTGACGTCTGCTCTCTCCGTTCCGCCAGGCGACGCCAGATAAATGCTGTTTTCTCCCCTTTGGCAGGCAAGCAGGATGCTACGATCATAGGGGGACACAAAGTGAAGAATCACTCCAGACCCTACATGGGCTTCCTGGAAAACGAATACAGGGAAGTCCTGTGTGATGGGTTCCTGATCCAGCCAGAGTGGGTGATGACCGCAGCCCACTGCAATGACTCCAGGTGGGTGCCTTGATACTTAAGCTGAAGGCTCCTGGGAAATGGCTTTGAGCGCGAGGGGAGAACTGTAGGCATAAACCCACCCGGCCTCACGGGCTGCAAACAAAGGAAGAACTAGCCCCCGCGAGTCCCTCTTATTTCATACATTGCTCATCCAGACAGCAGGATTCTTAGCTTTCCAGCAAGCTTCCCTCCCCCCATGTTCTTCCACTGCACTAGTCAGTCATAGCTTCCCAGAGGGGGAAACTAAGGCACGGGGAGGAAAAGTGGCTTACTGAGGGGCTCGCACAGCTAGCCAGGAGCAGACAGGTGGAGAACCCTCATCTCCTGTTTCCAAGCCCGCGGCTTTAGCCACAGATCCATGCTGCCTGTCTAAAATATGCTGCACACAGTTCTGGGTAACCGCTGATAGGTGACAGAATGAGCACGTCGCCCAGCCAGCATGCCTCCCGGCTCATGGGAAGTTTCCTTCTTACAGAAACACGCGAATACTGCTGGTGCTGGGGACCGAGCTGGTGAGCAACCGTTCCAACCGCCGATGGGGCATTGCAAAGTTTCATTCACACCCTGATTACGACCGCACAACCTTGGAAAATGACATCATGCTGCTCCAAGTAGGTACCTCCTCCCAGTTCTCCCCCAATTCCAGGGAGCCCTGGGTCATCATCAACACAAGGGCTTAAAGCCGGGGAGTGTAGGAATCGTTCCAAATCCACAGCGCCAGCTTGAGAAAGAAAGAAGCTTGCACTATAGTAATTGAGTCTCATTTGATAGCCACGCTTCCCTTGCTGCTAGCATGTCCTAGTAATATTCCAGGGCTGAAGAGTTTATAGTCCACGGACAGAGGAGCATGTTGCAAAAATGATGAACTGAGAGCTCAGGGCAATCTCCCTTGGAGCATGCCTCCTGGGACAATTTGCCAGGTTACTTAACAGGCCTTGATTCTCCCACTGCCCTGCACCCGCTGCAGGCACCTGCACCCACGCAAAGTGCTACCGAATCTGAATCGTAGGTCTTTGCATTGGTGTAAATGGCCACATGGTTGCAGGTCAGTGGCAGGCAGGACCACGGGCTCTAGGTCATTTGACTGCACTCCCGAGTCTGCGGGAGGTGAACGCTACCTTTGTTCCTAGGGCTCTTGCAGATCGTTTACTCAGAACTTTTGCAGCCATGCTATGGCTGACACTGGGAATGAGGACAAGGTGACTCAACATCTGCCCTGCTGTGTATTTCCCACTCGCATGTGCCTTTTCAGTCTCAGGATGTTCTGCTGACCGCAGGCTCTTTGTCTGATATGGTTTGTAACTCTGCTTTATAACCTGCCTTTGATGGGCTATCCTGAGAAAGCGAAGGGCTATAGTTTCGAGCTAAGAAACACAGATACAGAAAAAAACCCAAAAACAGATTCAGGCTACGAAAGCTTTTTGTTTCATTGTTCTTACTGCTAGGAGGGACCGAGGTTTTACAAAATGGGAGATTATATTTTATATTGTGTGACGACAGTGCCTGGGTATTCAAACTGAGAGTCATTGTGCTAACCTCCGCGCAGACACACATTACGAGACAGAGCCTGCTGTGAAGCCCACACAGTCTAAACAGCCAAGGCGGACGAAGTGTGGGAGAGGAAAACGAGGCTGAACATTGGCTCCCAAGTCCATCTTTAGGCACCCGGCCTGATTCTCAAAAGCACTGAAGTCCACGGCACCTGCTGGGTCTTCAGCGCTTTTGAATACCAACCCCTTTATATGGGCCATGGCTACACTGACGGAGGCAAATCCGTGGCCGCCAGATCGATTTCTCTGGATCGACTGAGCGGTCAGTGCAGACCCGCCCAGTCGATCCAGAAATCGATGTACTAAGACCAGCTACACAAGTAGCGTAGCGCTGTGTCAACAGGAACAGCGCAGCGCAGTGTAGAAGAGAAGCGGAGTTTTTTGTGTACTTTGTGTAACTCCCATTGACTGCCACTGAATCTCACAGGTAAGTGTAGACAGGGCCTTAGGTGCCTAAACATGGATTTGGGCTCCCGTTTTTTTAAAGCTTGGCTTTCCAACAGATAAAAATGCCTACATTTTCCTCTAGAGGGCACACAGCCTCCGTCGAAGTCAGACGCTGCTTATTTAAAGCAGAGACGGGCCAAAGGTATATTTCCAGCAAAAGGCCAAACGAGGGCTGAAATCCGAGTCTATGAAAGATCAGAATCTGCTGCGTCAACCAAAACCAAAATGTTGGGCCACCTTCAGCAGACAGGCCACGATGCTTTCCAGAGCCAGCCGACCCCTTGAGTTTTGAATGCCAGACATTACTTAGGCCGCCTGCTAAGCGGCTGAGGTGAGTAAGCGTGCTCCCTGAACTCATTCTCCTGCTGCCCACAGCTCAACTCCGCTGTTACCTACGACGAAGCAATCCAACCAGTGAAACTCCCACCGGAGGACAGGGAGATCCCCGGCACGGCTGCCTGCAGCACAGCGGGCTGGGGCCGCACCACAGAGGGTGGGAAACCCAGCGAGAGTCTGTGGGAGGTGAACGTCACCCTGGTTTCCAGGGACTCTTGCCAATCATTCTACAAAGAGAAAAATATCACCATGAACATGATCTGCGCTGGGAACGAGAAACACAACGCCTGCGAGGTACCACCTTGTCTGTTGCTCAGTGAGGAGAGGCCGGAAGAGTAGCATATCAGCTGTAAGGACACAGTTACCAGGGCCACTGTTACCCCAGAAACCCTGGGGAATTTCTTCCCTGTGGGGGCATCCTGGGTAACTGATTGGCTCCTTAGTGTAGTGCAATCAGCAGTCCATTGCCTGAGTGTTTTAGACCAGGCTGGGATACAGGGAGACTGTAAGAGATTGGCCTGTGGAACTCATTGTCACAGGATAGCATGTCACTCCCTCTTTGCCCTGGTGCAAGTGACTACGCAGGATGCAGGGCAGCGGAATGTCAAGGGGTTCAAGGGGTGATGTGGAGAAGGGTGAGGAGGCCTCAAGGTTATAGAACTAGCTTGAACTCGGGACTGCTCCATCACAGGCTTCTTGTGTGCCCAGGGTTAAGTCACTTAGGTCCAGATCAAAGGGATTTAGGCACCTGACTCCCAGAGGATTTAGGTGCCTAACTGCCTTTGAGGATGTGGGCTTTACTCTCTCGGGGCCTCAGCTCCCCCTCTGTAACCTGGGGAACAACAGAGGGGTGGTGAGGCTAGAGATGAAGTGATAGGGAGGGGCTCAGATACGATGGTAACAGGGCCATAGAAGTACCTGCGACATGAGTCAGAGCAGGCTGCCGTGGTTCCTCTCCTCTTAACGTGTGTCACATCTGCAGGGCGACTCGGGCGGACCGCTGGTTTGCGACGGCGTGGCTGAAGGCGTGGTCTCTTTCGGCAGCAAGAAATGCGGCAAAAGTCCAACCGTTTATACCAAGATTGCCAGATACGTGCCGTGGATCAACGGAATCATCAAGTCGGCCAGTTAAAGGATCCAGGGGGGGGCTGCTCAAACCCCATCCTTCCTGGCCAGCAACATCTCTCTTCTGTGCATCCTGCCCCAGCATCCCCCCAACGCCCTCCCCCCCAGAATGGCTCCCTCACCCTGCTGCCCCAGGTCCTGCTAAGAATCCCACCCGCACCTGACTCTATTAAGAAAAACACAAGCTGAGCACGCGCTTGCTTTAACCGCTTCACTGCTCAACAGGACAGCAGGGGAGCATCCCAGCTGGGTCTGGTGGTGCACAGGCTGATGCTGCTGGGGACCCAGGCTTGTCCTAAAGGCAGTGAAAGGATTAAACGAGGAAGAAGGGGTTTTGCATCTAGACAGTTCAGTCCAGGCTAGTAATCCATTTGTAAAGCAGCAAGCACTCTGCCTTTAGCCCTCGAAATCAGGTGTTCAATGCCCCGTGACAACACACGAGGAGGGTTGTGTGGCTGTATCCCCATCTCAGCCTGCCCCTAATGCTACCAAAAGTGGCCATTGCATAACCCATGTTGCAATGGCTGGGAAGGGCTCCTGATACTTACCGTCTTTATTTGGCCTATGCAAACCCGGGATCTCATTTTCTTTGCCCACGGCTTGTGACACTCCTGTGCTGTTTCTTGTCGTTGACAGACTGTAAGTTTGTTGGGGGCAGGAACCATCTCTCTGAGTTCATACAGCACCCGGCCCCAAGGAGCCCCAATTCATTTTGGGAGCTGCCAGGCCCTACCATAATACACCTAATAAATAACAACCTCCTGCTGCTATTTTGATGCCATGAGACCTTTCGCTTTGCAGTGTGAAAATTGCTTTCTGTCTGCTCCTAATAAATCTGCTTCGTACCTGGTTATTGTTTGTATGAAACCTGCTCAACAGAAATTTCCCCATCGCCAACCTTCCTTTCTCCTTCCCAGAGAGGACTTATTTAGAAATATTCCGTCTGCAGCTTGAGAACGCCCCCTTCCACTAACTGACTCCAGGGCCCGGTACATACTGTTTGGGATCAGAGCACCTAAGCTGTGTGTCATAGGCCCTATAGTGCATGCAGCTAATGGGGATTCTCCTTTAGCTCCACTGGGAGGGACCTGTGCTTATGGATACAAGTTTTGTCACCGTGCTGTGCTGAGGATAGTGAGTTTGCGAGGTTGAGATAGGAACCCAGAGGAAGTAGATCTGTGTTTCTTATGAGTGCCCCTGCCCGTTCTGGTCACTGAGATCGAGAAGCTGGGGGAGAGGGAAAAAGACTCTTTGTCTAGTTTCCACTGGTTTTGGCTTGTGAGGCTTATGGAGTTCTTCCTTGTTCATGAAGAGACATGTCATCCCACATCAGCCCTCACGTGTCTTTCACGTACACATACGTGCATGCACACTCCCTAGGCTTTACCGGGCGGCCATCTCTAGCCAAGCTCAGGGGATGCAGCTGGTCGTTCCTATGCTGGAGGCAGCCGAGTCGGAAGCTGATCTCGGCTGAAAGATCTTCGTGTAGAGAAGAGGAAGCGAATGGCAAAGCTGTAACACCTGGGGTGGGGATAACTGCCAGGATGAATGGCAAATGTCTGGGCCACCAACAGATCTGAAGCCATGTTGTCTTAGACTGTGATCTCCTCTGAGCAGGCCCTAGTATATCATGTTCACTAGGGCCCCCACCCCTCCCATGTCACCCCAGTCACAGAGGCCTAGGACCCTGGTACAAGCTGAGTTGAGTCACTTAGAATGGACGAATGCCGTGCACAGCTACAGACTGGGGACCGACGAGCTAGGCAGCAGTTCTGCAGAAAAGGACCTGGGGGTTACAGTGGATAAGAAGCTGGATATGAGTCAGCAGTGTGCCCTGGTTGCCAACAAGGCTAATAGCCTATTGGGTTGCATTAGTAGGAGCATTGCCAGCAGATCGAGGGAAGTGATTATTCCTCTCTATTTGGCATTGGTGGGGCCGCATTTGGAGTAGTGTGTCCAGTTTTGGGCCCCCCACTACAAAAAGGATGTGGACAAGTTGGAGAGAGTCCAGCGGAGAGCAACAAACATGATTAGGAGGCTGGAGCACAAGACTTATGAGGAGAGGCTGAGGGAACTAGGCTTGTTTAGTCTGCAGAAAAGAAGAATGAGGGGGATTTGATAGCAGCCTTTAACTACCTGAAAGGGGGTTCCAGGGAGGATGGAGCTAGGCTGTTCTCAGTGGTGGCAGATGACAGAACAAGGAGCAATGGTCTCAAGTTGCAGTGGGGGAGGTCTAGGTTGGATATTAGGAAAGTTTTCCCCTAGGCGGGTGGTGAAGCACTGGAATGGGTTACCTAGGGAGGTGGTAGAATCTCCATCTTTAGAGGTTTTTAAGCTGTGGCTTGGCAAAGCCCTGGCTGGGATGGTTTAGCTGAGGTTAGTCCTGCTGTGAGCAGGGGTTGGACTCGATACCTCCTGAGGTCCCTGCCAACCCTCATCTTCTCTGATTCTAGGTCTGTATTTGACTGGAAGCCCTCTGGCAAGGGTTGGTGCTCTTGTTTCTGAACCAGTACTGCCTGGGGCCGTACAGGACACTGTGCTGAGGGAGGTGCAAAACTGAGCTCTTGAATCCACTTGTGTTCCTTAAAGATCCCATGGATTAATGAGGAGACGGGCGTTAACCCCAATGACTGGGGCTAGTTCAACTCAGGCCCTTATACTCTGCTTCTCAGCATTCCCCCCCTAGGTTCCCGTAAATCCAGGATTACTCTGCCTGTGATTATTCTGCATGACCGAGGGGTCTGGCTCTCGCTTTAGCCACTAGTGGTCTGGGGCTCAAATTGTGGCCATGGCCTGTCCCAGGGGGATACAGATATAGAGGGGGAGCGTAGATCACAGAGTGCGCTGAGGGGTGGGAGCTCAGCCCTTTGCAGGATAATGGGGCTCAAAGCAATGACAGGCCGTTTTAGGATCATGTAACCTACTCCCACCTGCCAGCACACATGCCCAAGACCTCAGGGCTGTACAGCAGCTCAGGTCAGATGTGGGCAAGTCAGTTTCAGGGGGCCCCAGTCCACCCACATTGCTGAACCTCTCTAGAGGGGTTATAATTCATCTTCCACCTTAACGCAAGAAATTTCAATGTCAGATCAAAAGTTCATAGGCTGCGAGAGCTTCTTTTGCTGTCAGCAGCTACTTTACAAGAAATCACCTCAATCAGTGAAAGATCTGTTTAGGAAACGCTGCCCGGGCATCATTCTATCTAGGTACTTACATTGATCATCACCACCAGTTTATCTGATGCAATGTTACAGAGCTCAGTCTAGCGGTTTGGGGTTAGCATGTCTCACCCAGCGCAGATCTCCTGCCTGGAAGGACACCAGGTACATAATTGGAGGCATTCAGCAAATTAAATCCTCCATGCCCCCATGTCTCTGGATGTTAGCAAAACATGCACTGGAATTTACCCACCATGCACTGGGATGCATGGTTCACATTTAAGGCCAAGATCCAGCTCTCTTTTTGATGAGCTTGGACCAAGATCATGGCTCCCTGCTGCCTACTGGGCTCAGACCAGACTAGGAGTAGTTTAAGGATCAGAAAACAAGGCTGCAGATATGCAATGGTCCTATCCGGTGGCTGATCAGAAGTGAGTAAAGTATTTTACCCAGAAAGAAAACTTCAGCTAGGAGTGTCTGCAGGCGATTTTTATTAATTTGTATGACAGGAACACCCAGAGGCCTCAGCCCAGATCAGCACTTCATTGTGCGAGGTGCTGCACAGACAGAGAGCGAGAGAGAGACAGTCCCTGCCCCCAAGAGCTTGCAATCTCAACAGACAGAAGAAGTGTTGCGATCCTCGTTTCACAGGCAGGCAACCAAGGCACAGTGAGTTTAAGTGACTTGCTCATTGTCATACACAAATCGGTGGTAGAGCCCCAGGCCGGCACCTTCACCACTAGCCCAACCAAACAGTGGCCCCCGCTACAGCAGAGCAAACTGAGACATACCCTTCCAGGAGCTAATCATTTGTCATAATTTCTCTGACATTTGTAGCTGGAGCAGGCGATTGTGTAGAAGTGAGAGCGAAACATCTTGTGGCTTGACGGCTTGCAAGTTAGCTCAGCGATAAGATCAAGAACTGAGATATTTGTTGTTTTTTCTTTCTTTCTTTTCTTTCTTTCTTTTTTTTCCCCAGCAGAATCTGCAAATTGCTGATAAGGGAAATATCTATTATAAAGGTCTCACAGCTTAACTGGACGCGGGCCAGAAGTGCGAGATAATCTTGATCTCATGCCGCTCCTGACTTGAGTCTATTAAAAACCATTTTGGAGAGGGAGATTCCTGGCCAAAAAGACAACTTCTGAGTAACTCAGAGATACTAAACCACAGCTAATCTTCTTTTCTTCATTTTAAATTGCTCGCAACATCTTTCACCTAAAGGGGACAAACGCTTAGCACAGAAACAGCATGTTGCGATCATTTATTATTGGTGTTACGGTAGCACATGCAGACCTCATTGTGCTAGGCACTGTACGTACATATAGACGAGCTTACAATCCAGAGAAAGGCTGGGTGGGGGATGGAGCTGGTCTCTAGTGCACCCTTTCCAGTGACTCAACAATAGCCTTCCTAGTCTCCAAAAACTCTAGTTCTTGCAAGCTGTGGGGAGGGAAGGGGACTTTGGAGTTTGTAGGTGGTCTTGCTCTAAGGGGAAAAAAGTGCCCCAATATTAAGCAGAGGCTCTTTAAAATGTGACCAAGCAGGCTGAAAAATGTCATAAGCGAGCCCCAAACAGCTTAATAAAAGGAATGAAAACATGCACTAAAAGCAATATGGGAAGGGCTCCGGAGCGTCCATGCCTGACCCCCGGCCAGGAAGATCTTCTCCAAAAGCTGGGGCCTCTCTGTGAAAGCCATATTGACTAGACACAGGGTCTGTCCAACGAGGCCATAAATAAGCCTCAGGAGGCTCCTGAGAAACCCCCGTTCCCAGATGGGCAGTTGTTAGTAGCAGTGGGACAGCAGCCCCTGCAGCTCAAGCCAGCTCACCCAAACGAGCTGCGTGGACATTGGGGCTCCGGTGGCGGCTCGGGCTAGCCACCCCAGGGCAGGCGCGGCAGGTCAGGCAGGCTTGGACTTGGGCTGCTAGCCTAAGCCTGCACCGGAGTCGCAATGTCCATACTGCTATTTTTAGCATGCTAGCTTGATCGAAGCTAGCGTGAGTCTGTCTACACAGGCTGGCTCCCAGCTGCAGTATAGCTGTACCCTGAAGTTTTGCCCCTGCACACCCGCCCCACTTCTGTCTTGAGCAAGGCCATTTCCACGACGGCAACAGCGTCACATCTGCTTACACCCAGCACTGAATGTGACTCACTGATCGTTGGATGCCCGGAGCTCATCTAGACCCGTCGCTAGGTCACCCTCTGAGTTTTAACCCATCACAGTAGGTTGCTGGTCAACAGAACATGACATCTCAGAGAACGACAGGAGTGAGAATAAGAAGTGAGAGCCCTGGAAAGAACAAACATCGCAGCCCAGATCCGCAGCTGGTGTCAACTGGCATCACTCCACTGAAAACAATGGGCTAGATCCCCAGCCAGTGTCCGGCCAGGTATGTCTATTGCTCCAAGGATAGCTACACCGACTGACACCACCTGAGGATATGGGTGCCTGCAGCTCATGGCCTGTCCAGAGAGTTGCATTCTGGGTACCAGTTAATCGAACGTGTTTTGGTGCTTCAACAAGAAATGAGAACAGTCGGCCTCAGGACCGCTGAGATGAAGATGTGACGGTAACAATGCTATTACTCCTGCCATGCCACTTGGCCTAGGGAGGGCCATGGCAGAGACAAAGGTTTCACTGTAACTGTTTCAGCCTCTGTGTTTAGGGTGTTTACAACCATTCCCCTTTCCTGTCAAGTCTAGTAATAACCCTGCCCTTAACTGGGTGTCTGGGTGGTTATTGGTCCCCATCAGGGCTAGTGCCTACACAGCCTCACTCCTGAAGCACTTACAATGCTTGCTTCTGAGATGCAATACAGTGGTCATGCTACTGGAACCCAGGGGTTTGGGGTACAGAGTAACCCCAGTAATTACAAGGGCTAACTGGTGGACAAAAGAATGAGGCATGATCCCTTTCTGAGCTGCATAAATAAAGAGACCTTAGGGAAAATCATGACACCAGGTGGACTGAAAGGAGGGAGCTCTGTTATGACTGCCACCCCTGCCATCTCCTGGGACCCCAGGATCCTCTGTGGAGCTCCTGAGCCTTCGCCATCCTGAGAGATGTCCTGATCGGACTGGACCAAAGAGAGGGAACCAACGACATCACCACCTCCTCTGGCTTCAGGCAAGTCCTGACCAGCATCTCGAATCTGAGATGTGGGCTACTGCCAACACCCCCTCCTTCTCTCACCTGACTTCTCTTTCTCCCTTCTGTGTAATAAGAGTCTGGATTGGCCGCCCAAATCTCTCTCTTGTGAGCCTATGACCAGTGAGGCAGCTAAAAGCAATGCCTTAAACAGCCCAACACTGGTAGGAGTGTGCTGGCTCTCGGGGTGGCAGATCAGTGCTGGGCTCACATTCTGCCAGCAGCAAGTTTACAAATAAGAGCCAGCATCACAGAGAAGCCGCATTTTCTCTTTGCTCGTCTTTTCTCTTCCCTGTTGTGTGTGTTTGTCTTAAAGGAAATAGGATGGGACTTTAAACAACGGCAGCTCCAGCCATTCCCAACTAACGCTTTCTCTTTTCCCCAAGACAGGCTAGTTAATACCATATTAAAGACTGTCACACAGGGGGCATTTCCCCTATAAAAACTCTCTACAGCTATAGGGAAAGGGACTAAGCAAGTGTTAAAAAAATAAAAGCCTTACCTAATACTTCTTATTTCAAATGTTTTTCAGTACCTTTTATTAAAGGTTATAAAGCTTTTTTTAAATGTTACTTGTTACCAAGGGATTAAGCAGGCCAGTCTCTGAACTCAACACCCCAAACCCTGTCTGTCTGTTTAGTGCTGGGCCCAAACCTTCTGAGCCCATATATTCCACGGAAATCTGCCCCAGCAGTGCTCTGCACATCACAGGGTCAGGCCGCTGCAGTACCAGCGAGGACATACTTTCTCCTCCAACAATCAGCAGCTGGATTCAAACTGACACTACGCAGGCTTTTGTGCATCATCAACTGGAGAGTCTGTCCACAGGGAGTTAGACAACTGACCTGTCCCTTACCCTCTGCTCACCAATCTTTTTCTTAAATCAACAGGGGAGACGGAGGGGCAGTTCTGACTGATCGTTCTTAGCATTTCAGCTAGTAGTAAACTCGCTTCTATGGAGACTCAAGGCCTGATTCAAGCCAATCAGATTTACATTCTGCTTCCTGTGGCCCCCCAGAAGCAGAGAATAGCCATAGCCCAGTGCATTTGACCACACTCTCATCACACATATACACTGGGGGCCGGGCTCTTCACCTGTCTTGCTCCCTTGTGGCTGCGCTACAAGAGTTGGGGAGGTCCCTGGGGCAGGGCAGAATCTCGACAGACCATTTCCACTCCCTTTAAGGCCTCTTTAGGCTGTCAAAGTGGAATAAAAGAACTTGAGGGTCACTGAGAATCAGGCCCTACATCTGGACAAGCCTGCGGCTCTACAATTTGTAAGAGATTTTAAATATGTTCTAACTTGAAAGTTAACCAATTCATTTATTTTAATTCGAACACAACCCAAGCTCATAGTCCCTCAGTCACACAGCCCCAGGATCCTGCAAAGGGACAAACCTAAGCAGACCCCTTCTGCACACAAGAGCCCAAATACTGCCAATGAGAGCTCACCCAATTGCAGGAATGTGGCCACAGATTGTATGTTTGGAGCTGAAAGTAGAAGTACATTTCCTACTACGGCCCAATTATTAAGTGGCCAAACACCCTCTCCTCCCCACAATCTCTCTTGGTGGTTAAAAGCTCTTTTCACACTTCTACTAAACCTATCCCTGAAAACTAAACCATAACCAAGCCCTGATAGCCAAGGGAACATAGGAATGAAATCATAAGCCATGCATCTAAATGATAAAAAACCCCAGGGCAATTGTACATAGCTGACGCCACAAAACAGATGTAATTAATGTGCAGTTGTTGGTGATTGAGTGCACACAAGGGAACAGTAGAACACAGTCAAGTTCAACACTCTCTTGTTGCTTATAGCATGCCCTTGCTCCCCAAACTAAGCACCGTACATGTACTTCAGAAGTGTGCGACTGGGGGGAGCTAATGTAGAAAGCTGGGGCATAGGATGGCGAGATCAAATATGGCCAGTTACTCAAGGTTTTTTCCTTTTCAGTGTGTAATAAAGGTTGTTATCAAGAATGTTGTTTTCAAGCTTTTAGCAGATTATTGTCTTTCTAATTTTGCAAATGATTTAACCCCTCTTGCCTAATGGAGCTCAAATTAACATGGCTTTCCAGTTCATCTCCTTGTTTACACACCAGGAGAACAGTGTGTGCATTAGATACTTGTTTCTGCAGTACTACTGTCAGATTATTACGCTGTTGTCTAAATTGGTCCCACAGCAACAGAATTTTTAAAACATCACAGCAATGTAGCTCCACGTAGCTGTGGCTGAGAGTTAATTAAATTAATGTTTGTTTGTTTCATCCCCATAGCCTGGCTTGTGGTCACCTATAAGCTCTTTAAGGCAGGGCCTATATTTCTACTAAGGGTTTGCACAGTCCTATTCCTAAACTACTGGGGCTGTTTGGAGCTACTGCAATACAATTAATTCATAGATTTTAAAGCCAGAAGAGATCATTAGATCATCTAGTCTGACTTCCTCTATAACATACACAGGCCAGAGACTGCCCACTCACCCCTGTATTGAGCCAAACTGGCATCCAGTCTTGATTTGAAGACATTAAACAGATGGAGGCTCCACCACTTTCCCTGTTAAAAATGCATGCCTTCTTTCTTAACTGAATTTGCCTGGCTTCTAACGTCTAAACATTGGTTCTCGTTAGGCCTTTCTCTGCTAGATTAGAAAGCCCTGCAATCTTCTCCTTTTGAAGGTTTTTATGCACGGCAATCCAGTCACTTAATAGAACAGGAAAAAGCTTTCTGAAAATTTAAAGAGATTTTACCAAAACTTTTTGTACAAAATTAAGAGAATCATTATTTACAAGACAGCTGTTATTTCAAGGACAGCCCAACTGCTGGTATTGTCCCAATGCAGTTATGTCCTTCTGCCACTTTCTCTGTTCCTCTGAAACAGGAAGAAATGCTCCTATTGAATTAGAATATTGATACTTTACACTGATAGAAAGCCTTTCACCAGAGAATCAAAGTGATTTATAAGGGTGTGTGAGTGTGTGGAGGGCAATCAGCATTATCCCTCCCCTTTTATAGATGGGGATACTGAGATTAACCAACCCGTTCCATGTTTCACAGCTGTCGGTGGTAGAAGTAGGAACATAACCTCGATTTCCTAGCTCCCATTCAACTGCTCTGACCACTAAACCATGCTGCCTCTCAGAGATTGATAGAGAAAAACATCTGGAAATATTCCCCTCTTAGTCTTTTCTTTAAAAATCCTCTTTTCCTTTCAGTTTAGAGCACAAAGGAAACAAAATCAATGTAGGCAAAACAAAGGAAGATGAGTACCTAACTGCGCTACATTGTGTCTTGGACAGCACTGGGTGGTTCCTTTGAGATGGCTGGATCAGGAAGAGCAATATGTACTCTCTCGAGGTTCCAGAGAGCTGACTTTGGTCCAAATTCCCAGAGGTTTCTAAAACAGAAAGGTTGCTTTGAGCTGTTTGCCCACCTAGTCCATGTTGTTTCCCCTGCAGAAGGAGTTTTCATGAGTAGCTGAGTAGCATTCTCCTCCAAAGCCCCCCACAGAGGCAGTTTTTGATCCAGCGCTGCTCCCACTGTTTCACTGCTGTGGTTTTGTTGGGTGATTTCAGCATGGTTACGCAGCCACATCTGAGAGGGACACGAACACAGACACGGTCAATGCAAACTGGCACTATCAAGGGAATTTATGGATCAGGTCGGGATGGAGAAATCAAAGGTGGAAATTAGCTTTTTGTCCTTTCCAGATGATGTTTTGGAGAACCAAGGAAAAACAGAAAGGCTGTCTTCAATATAATGACCCCCAGCTGCTACTTATATGAAAGTCGCAAACACACCGGCCTTGTGAAAACAATCTGCTATGGTGATTTTCTATTAAAGCCAACATTTAAAACCAATTTAATCATCTGATCAAATGGGTGCTCATTCACTGCAACATCGTTGCATAATCCAGGCTCATTATTAAGAGAGACGTGAGGGAAAGGTGCAGCACGGAAGGACTTCATATGCAAACCCACTCTGAAATGTGACTCTAAAGATGGCATAGTGGGGTACTGTATTCATTCCCTTTCATCCACTCCAAACCAGGTGCACAGAATAGCATCTTTAACTTCCTGGCATGCAAATGCAGCCCGGGGATCTTTCCTATTCACAAATAATCGCCAGTTATAGTCTGCAGGCCCAATTCTATCCTCAAAGTGCTATTATCTCCAGATGGACCTTGCAAGTGAAATGTAGCTAACAATTCTGCTGACAGGACAGCCTCCAGCTCGCACTCCCACAGCGGTGCTGGCTCTGCAGGACATAGCAAGCAGTCGCTCTCTCACACCCCGCCCCCCCACCTGGGGAGCACTGTATTGAAGAAGAATGGTGCCATTTTACACATTTTTCAGACTAAACCAGCACGGTAGGATCTGAGTCAGCCCAGGGGAAAAGGGTAAGGAAACAGCATAACCATGATGGTCTTGGCTTCTTTCCAATACAAAGGGGCATGAACATAAGCCGAGAAAGAGCCATGTACTAAAGGCAACATTTTGTCATGTACACTGTAGTTAACATGTGGAAAAAACTACCAAGGAACCACTAACAATATAGATCTATTAGTGTATAGGTTAACACAGCTTTTAAGCAGGCAAGCCCTGAATAAAAATAGCTGTGAATTAAAGGGTTACACAAATGCTGAGCTTACCGGGTACAAGACTTGCACTCCTCTGTTGGATACGCCCCTAAGTGAAGACGCCTCAAGTGGTCAATTTTTGGCTGCCCGGGTGTCCTGGATAGGAAGAAAAATGTGAGAAAACCACACTGCAGAAAATAAGCTGTTTCCGTGATTGCAGGCTCATTATACAGAATGTGAGATCCAGACAACCAAGATCCAGATGAAACTATGGACAACTGATACACTACACACCTGCCGGAGGGAATCTCTCAACAGGGCATTGTTATAACCCTTCTCCAACTGCCAGGGGCTGCATTCGAGAGCTTAAAGTTCCACTTTTACCCACTAAGATTAACTATTTCACAGTCTTGCAAACCGCTGCCTTCTTACTGTGAGTTAATTTCTATGATATAAATAGGAAACATTTAACCCTCATGTCCTGGCCAAACTCCAGCTTAAGAAATTACATTCTGCCTACCTAAATTCCCACCCAGTTTCAACCAAATACTGTATTTTTTTCTTCCCTGCTAAAGCCTAACATATGGAATTTGACAGAGAATGACTATTCTGCTCCACCCCAGAAGTGGCTGCATTTCAGTGAGCCATGTAGTCTGCAAAGCACAGTGAGATTTAACAGGATGAAAGATACAATGTAAGGTAGGGTTGTATTTTTTCTTCCCATCACATTTTATTCTTAGGATTCCCATTTCAGACTTCTTAGAGCCTACACGTCAACAAAGCATTATACCCATTTTAGAGACTGAAAAACTGAGGTGCAGAGAGCGCAAGCAATTCATCTATGGTCACAAAGTGAATCTGTTCTAACTCAGTCCCCTACACTAACCAACAGACCACACTCCCTTCCCTAACCTGGGAAGAGCCATTTTGACGTCTGGTCCATTTTCCTGTAACTGCTAGATCACACTCTTTCCCAGAGCTAAGAACAAGACCCAGGAGTCATGGTTCCCAGTCCTCTCTCTACTCTAACCTACCTACTTGTTTCAGATTTCCATACCTGACAAAGACATCAAACTGTGACGAGACAGTGTGACCAATGAGTCCAGGGGCCTTCCCGAACTGCAACCTGATAAGCTGCTTGTTCTGCAGTTTGCTGATAATGCCATCATTGATGGGTAACCAGTCTACATTGGGAATGAGCAACTGGCTGGGGAGAAGACAACACTCATCAATCAGGGTATCATCCGGTTCACTCGGGTGAGTTTCATCACGACCTGCATGGGAGACGAAGCACAGAGAGAACTTTCTCTGACATGCTACTTGCTTAAAGGGTGATAAATGCTTCTGCCTGCATGCTTCCCCCTCCCCAACCCAGTCTGGCAGCTCAGGAAACAAACAATTAATCCTGGAGCCTCTCTTTCTTCTTCTAATTGCTACAGACCTACCCAGAGCCTCATTAACCCTAAGTGTTTTTCCTGTGCACAATATGCAACGTCCCCTGCGAGGATGTGTCTCTATAATTCTGGGAAGCTTTAAACCCTTACAGCAAAGCCAGAGTTTAGTCAACAGCCTGAAGAGTAGGGACATGCTGTCCTGGGTATCTGAGGTTGCCGTGTAAACAGGGAGGCAGCTTGGCTTCAACAGGCCCCAGATCCGGATCACCACCATGAGCTCTCTGAGCATCCCCAGTGATGCTCCATCTCGCAGGAAGCTGTGGCCTGGCCGCACAGGGGACCCCTGGAGGGAAAAGGAGGAAGGATAGAGAAGAGAGAAACCTTTATGTCAGGGCTCACAGACATCACCACTTGAACCATTTCCCATACAGCTCATCTATCAGAGGTACTTATATGGTCCCTATTGTCGTCATCCGCTAGGTTAGTAGTGTCCCGTGTGCGTTTGTGCTGATCGTAGGCGCCCATGGAACAGAGGATCAGAGGTCAGGAGTCAAACTCTGAATGTCATTTACACAGGCGGCTTTTCCATCAACAGAGTTACTCTGGATTTATGCTGGAATGAGCAAGATCAAAACCAGGACTTGTGGTTCTATTCTTAGCTCTACCACTAACTTGCTGCTTGGCCATGAGTAAATCACTTTCCCTCTGTAAGAAGAAAATAACGCTACTGAGAGTCTTAATGAATGCTTGCAAAGCACTCAGAGACTTAGATGAAAAGCACTAAGAGAAGGGCTAAGAAAGGTTATTATTTCCTCTGTGCAGATCTGCAGTTTTGATTTCTTTTAGTACACCGCGAGATGAAAAGTTACCAAGCACATCTTCTTCAGTGTATTAACACTCACTTCAAAGCAATCTATTTCTAGGGCACCAATGCAGCTTGGGCACGTCGATTAACCCAACCGCACATGGCCACTGAATGAAATAAGGGTTTTCATTACTCCACACACACCTCTGCCTCAGATCTCCAAGACAGAGGTGGAGGATAAGCTCTCACCTGGTTAGGGAGGCTGGCAAGCAGATAGAGCACAAAGTCTCCCACCCACTGGATGAGCTGCTGCAGGGACTGCAGTGTGGTCATCTCCAGAACAAACTCCTCCGTCTTCAGGTTAATCATCACTTTGTCAATGTCTGAAATGGAAGCAAGATAGCTCCTAGCACAGGGAGAAAAGAGACTCTCGAGTGTCCACCCTTGTGAACGGACAGACCACTCTCCTCGCTTTCAAACCCAGCTACCAACTACAAATCCATGCTACTTTACACCTCACCCAACGTTTCATCCTGCGATGGTCCAGTGCGTAAGGCACTGGGCTGGGACGCAGGAGACCTGGGTTCTTGACCTGGTTCTGCCACAGTGTGGCCCTCCCCTCCGCCCACTATGCCTCTATTTCTCCTCCCACCCTTTGTCTGTCTTGTCTAATTAGACTGTAAGCTCTCCAGTGGCAAGTTTTGGCCATAACTATGTGTCTGTACAGCACACAGAACCTGCAAAACTGACTCTGGTTGGAGCCTCTATGTGCTAGCCAGTATAAACAGATACACATTCATGGGGATCCTTCGTGCCCACAACTTGTAACAGCCTACATGGAGTTGCCCACGTTATCTTGTCTCATTGGTGGGCATCTGGTCTCCTAGCATCTTTCGGGGTTCCACCAACCCGCCTCAGGCTCACAAGTGAGTGAATCACTGCTGGAGCTAGTAGCCACTGGAACTCATGGAGCGTCCACCCTAATCTAAGCATCCCCAACAAAAGACATTCAGAAGGGGGGGGGGGGGGGCGGAGAGCTCATCAGCCACGCAGCACCAACGGATGTGAACCACTACCTATGTCTGTAATCTTGGAGCAAATCTCGGTGAGCCGGTCGCCAGGGCTCTTGTCTGGCGTGTTCAGGAAGTGCGGGCGGAGCAGTGATTTCAATGTACAGCTGATGGCAATCAGAAATAGCTTGGCGTGATAGTCACACACACGTGCCACTGTGTTGGAGGAAAGCTTGCAGAGAGAGGCCTTCATGGCAACGATGCGTGTGGAGAGAACCTGTTTGACAGGGACACACAGGGATGGGTACAGAAACAAGATCAGAGTTAGATCAAAACCTACTTTAAAACAAAAGCCCTATACACTCCAGTCTCCATTTCCTCTCTCTCTAGTTATCCCCCTGCGGAATGAATGCTGTCCTCAATGTGCGCTACCACTGGTCATGGTCCCCACACAATTTACATCGACAACAGGCTTTATCAGCCTACCAGGAGTTTCTAGAGAGCTGCTACCTGGCAGGAACTGCTGAAATCTAGTGAATCTGCTGAAATCTTTAAGGCAGAGTAGCCAAGTCCACAGTGGTACTAACCACATGCTTAAAATGCTAAGCCTAAGCCAGCCAGTGCTCTATCATGGGGCAAACCCCTTAGACGCTAGGCTGTATGCTAAAGTCACGCATAAGAATTCTCTACAGTCATCACCTGGCTCTAGTCAGATGCTCTTCACAATCACTTCAAGCCCCCGACTTCTACTCTTATTCCCTGACTCCCCTCCTACCGGTCCACGCTCTGTACTGAGTCCAGCATTCCTCCATTACTCCCTCACCTGCTGCAGGGCTGCATTCTGGCGCATATATTCTTCATGAAGCTTCTCCACCAGGTTCTGCACCATGCTGGGCTGTACATGCAGCAGGATATCCCACCAGTCGTACCCTGTCACCATGCAGTACTCCAGCAGGAACAGCAGGTGGCGGAGAGACATGTTCATGTCCAGCACATGGCCCATGGAGGGAGAGATCCGGAGCATGCTCAGCTGAAGAAAGAATGGAAAGGGGACACTCATCAAGAGGATCCATCCATACTAGGGGGACTAACAACATATGGAATCAGCGTGGCAGGAGATCAGTCACCACTGATCTACAAAACCTGCAACAGAGACAAGTGTCAGCAATGTTCCAGCGAGTTTTGCCTACACTGCATCCTGTAAATGTACCTCTTCTATAATCTGTGGGGACAGTTTCCCAGGGTAAGGGCAGTTCAATCTCCACGGCCAATTCAGACCTTGGCTTCTCTGTTGGAACAGGCAACAGGAGGTCAGTTACGGAAATAGGTGTGCAAACTGGACTGAGACCTATTAAATTCATGCCACACAAGCTGACTGTATATCTGACAATAGCAATTGCTGGTTACTACTGACCTGGAGATATAGTTTTATTAAACAGAGGGAAAATGCAGGCAGCATCTTGGAAGAGACTCCCTGCTGGTGAGATCAAATGGACTTGTAATACTGCCCACCGGGAATTCCTAGAAGCCCCATTGACTGAGCATACAGAGCAGAGACCTGGAGAACTGTACGGAGCTTGTCCTGGCCTAGAAGAGCGAACGGATCTTTTCCCACATCCAATACAACAAGACAAAGTACCTTGCCATGGTTATCAATCCCAACCAGGGCTAGTGACGTCCACGAGAGCTGCATGGCTTTGAAGTGAACTAAAGGACCAGCTGCCCTCTGCCTTTTGATTGCCTGCTCATCCCCCGGGCGCTGAGAGGAAGAACCATAGAACACTGCCATGGTCTGCAAGGACAGGCGATGAACTATGTGGACGCTACCATCATGAAAGGCCAAAGCAAGACCTGGGGGCAAGAAATATCTGGGGTTAGAAAGTGACTCATATTAGTGTAACCCAACCCACCCCCATGAGAGACAGTCATCACAAAGCCAAAGAGCCTCTCTGCAGACAGCCCGATGGTCTCCAGCCTACCAGAAACCTTTCTTCCCTATCCTGCCCCACATTTTATAGTAATAATACTACTTGGCCCTTCTATAGGGACTGGAGGATCTCAAAGCACCCTGTGAACATTAAGACTCAATCTCATCCATTCTGTAGACCATGTGTTAAATGCTGATGCGCTCAGCCCCATACAAGGCAAAAAGTAAAGATGGTTCCTGCCACCCAAAGCCTACAGTCTAAGGCTAGGTCTACATTGGAGCAGAAGTGTGATTTCCAGCTGGGCTGTATGTGCAGGTGCTAGCTTTGATCTACCCAGCATGCTAAAAATAGCTTGTCCTGCTGCTGCGCTGCTCAAGCTAACTGCTTGAGTATATACCTAAGGTCTCAGACGGGATCATGCTTGGGGCAGTTAGCCACTCCCACCTGCACTGCTATTTTTTGCACGCTAGCTCAATCAAAGTTACTGCATGTACCTCTGCCCGAGATAGAAATTACACCTTCAGCTGCAGTGTAGATGTACCCCAAAAGACTGACACACGTAAGACATGCTGGGTAAACTGAGGCAAGCAGGGGATTAAAGACCTGATTTTCAGAGCTGCAGAGCACTGGCAGCTCCCACTAACTCTATAGGGGAGTTCTGCATGCTCAGCACCTTGGAAAAGCAAACACTATTCTATTCAGGTCCTTGTATTGACCTATCACTGTGGTATCTGATCACCCTAGGTGATTTGCTCAAGTTCACACAGAAAGACAGTAGCAGAACCAAGAATCCTGGCTCTCCATCCTCCACCCTAACCACTCCACAGGATCCCTCCTCAACACCCGCCTCATTAGTAGGACTGCACAGACAGTCAAGAACAGGAGCCATAGACATTTCTCAGCTTGTTCAATGCCCACATGTAGAAAGTCCTCCCAATTGGGGTACAGTGACAGAAGACCTCAGACACCCTGGCCTATATGACAGTTACAACAGTCTTCTCCTGTGTAAGCTCTTCATCACTGCTAGGATGATGTTCCCAGCCCCATTAGGAACAGATTCATAGTCCAGTTTTAAAGGATTTCTGCAGGGCATCCTCTATCAAGACACACACACAAAGTAGCCCAGGTTCTCTCTGTTCACAGGTGAGATGAACAGAGGTAGCAAAAAAAAACAACTAGATGTTCAGAAGAGAAGCCTCCTCACCCAGTCCGGGGAAGAATTTGGTATCATTGGCCACTTTCAGATCTGTATTGGTTAGGGAGATTGGCAGTTTTGGCAAAGCCACAGCTGAAACACGATCCAAGTCGTTGGTGGCGGAGAGAATCCTCCATTTCAGTATCATTGGCTGCTTGTCTCCAACTTCAAAGAGAAAAAAGCAAAAAACAAAAACGACAGACTTCCACATTAAAAACGACCCAGAAAGTGACACAAACGTCCCAGTCTTGAATTCTCCCCCCAAAAAATGTGCTTGGAATTACACATTGATTATAGGTTTATTCGCTCATACTCATGCATTTCCCTAGAAAAGACGCTTTTTCCCCCTAGATTCAATAGTTTTACAAAAAAGTTGTGGATCCCCCCCCCCCCCCCAAATTCATCATGAGGGAGACTCTTCTAGTGGTGATTACTGAACCATAGTGAATGATCATCGCATCCCTTTAACGTTGGGCAAACCATTCAGATTAGAGTTAGCTATCTCCAAGATAAAATGGGATATATTCCCAGCCTAATTAAGTCATTTGACTGTTGCATAAGTGTTTTGTTTTGTAAGATTTAGCGTGTCCTGTTGTCAGCAGGACAAGTGGATGTACTGCAAGCAGGAAAAACAAAACACAACAAAAAACATCCACAATCCTTATTACTGATTGAAAGTAACAGTTAAGCTCCCTGTATCTTTCTCCTGGAAATACATGCAATTTGTTGCACCTTGTGCACAGGTTAAATGCAGACAGACAGATGAACAGGAGGACATGGGCAAGAGAATGCATAGAAGAATGAGGATGAGATACCAAGTCATAACTGATTCAAGAGTTTACACTAAGTTTTGATTTTCCTTGGGCTCTGCTCCTGTTTTTCAGGAGCATCAGCTGCTGAAACTCACCAACAGGAGAGATCTGCTGGAAAATGTTATTGACTGGCAAGCCCTCTTTCCGGAGAGACCAGCACTCCACGATGCTGCTGTTCTGGTTGGAGGCACAGAGCAGTACCTTCAAAGCAGAAAGGAATTTTCAAACCAAGCACAGCTACAAAGCTGTTCGTGTTCATTCTCTGAACCAGAAGGAAGGGGGAGAATTTGCTATGGTAATTGCATGAAATTCAGCATAGCAAACTGCAAAGTACAGGGCCATTTTCTTCCCAATAGGCTTATGCTCCACAAGTGAAAAACAGGTTCTGCAACACATGAAGTTCCAAGTTCTTCCTTGAATATTTAACCCTCCTCACTCTTATGAGACAGACATCACAGGCAGAACTTTGATATGCATATACAGCAGCTGTCACACACTCCACCCCTCCAAATCAGGAACACGCTCATACTTAGTGCCCTGCCTTTCTTCCCACAAGTCTGTAAATTGTAGCTCTTCTCAATGCAAGGGGAAAATAAAATCATAAAACCAGACAACAGGGAAGTGCCAGGAAATGAACTGAACTTTAATATAGGTGACAACCCTATAAACTTTAATCCTCTACTTAGCCACTGGACAGTTACTCAGATGCTCCGAGATAATGTGCTTCACCCTGACCTGAAGAAAATAGTTAAGAGAAGGAAGTCTGGTTTTATTACCAGTCAGTTCTTGGCCCTTCTGCTGAGATTGCCAAACTACTGCCTATTATGGTGACTTCTGTGAATTTGACACCTGTCCATTGCCAAGCAGACTTACGCCACCAAATCATTTCAGACAGACTAAGAATGTACAAGAGCTTTAAGCGCTATTGACTTGGGCTGGCTTTGAAGCAGTGAGCTACAGCTGAAAGGCTCCATATCTCAGAATCCCTTGAACAGTCTAGCCCCCCTCAAGATCAGCTATTAGTTTTACCAGTCTCCCAACAGAGACAATAATAATGAGGATCCGTAAGAGCATGGTTTTTCAGATTGCCTTTCCATGACTCCGAGAGCCCAGCTATTCCTCTCTAAAACCTCAGAGTCCAACATGTCACATGAACTTCTCCCAATTACGCCCAACCACCAGAGCCTAGCTCAAAAGCAGAAGACTGGAAATGCAGTGGAGCATTGCAGGACAAGACTGGTGTGCTTTGGCAGAGCTGGTGGGGTGCTCTAGACTGGAATAGTAGAGGGGCTACTGGTTAGTGCAATAGCAAAGCTTTAGGGATGAGCTTATAGATCCAGTGAGTCCCTCCTTTTCCTAAGCATTTAACTCTTGGAATGCAGACATAACATAGGAAGAGGCAGCTCACCTGCTCTGACATGTCTCTAGCGAGGAATTTCAAGTGAGTGATTGCTGGATACTTGTCCTTGCGGGCTGGGTCGGTGGTGCACCGCATGAAAAGAGAGGGCAGAATCTCTGTGTCAATTTTGCATTTTTCATTCACTACGCTGACGCAGACCTTATAAAACTGGATGGGAGAGGTGCTGCTGCCATCCGAGGTGGCTACCACGATGTTTCCCCCACCAGTGAAGGCAATGTCTGCCAAGGCAACACGGCAACGCAGACGGCACAGGCTCTCCGTGGATGTCAGCACTTGCCCATTGGGCTTGAGGAGAGAGACCGTCACCAGGCCGCTGATGGTCACAGCAATCCAGCCTTCCATGGGCTTCCCACCAAAGAGAGTCAGGGAGGGAGAGAACTTGACCCGGGAAAACTTCTCGCCAAAGTTCGATGCTCCGGACTGTGAATGGAGATTAACATATACCAAGAGGTTTGATCCTAGGGCTGAACGACTCATTGCCTGAGTCTCCTTTTAATATCACTGTAGTGTGGCCTAGCACAGTGATGCTCAGACCTTAGTGGTTCAGGAGCCAGATTAGTGATCAACATTACCCAGAAGAGCCACAGTCATGTGAATTCATGGTTTCATTTACTATAGTACTATCTATTTGCCTCCTTTTTTGTCCCTCGGAAGAGCAAAACTAGGCTTCTTTTGTCCTAATAGTGGCACAATGCTGGCTAGAACGCATCAGACTAGAGGAGTGAAAAATGAGGTAAGTTAGGCTGCTGGCTTGAGCAGAGAATGGGAACCACATTCCTCTTATTCCTGCTCCAACACCAACGTGCTATGCAACCTTGGGCAAGGCATTTCAGCTGTAAAATGGGATAAATATTTATCTCATCAGGGTATCGTGAGGGTTGTGTATTGGCCTGTAGAATGGAAAGTTTGCTAAAGTCACTGGATCTTCTCTGGAATCAGGGAGATATTCCAGATCAAGCAGGCTACCTATGGTACTTATTACTAAACACATCTCACAATCCTAGGGCAGTGTCATTACCCCCATTGAACAGAAGGGGAACTGAGGCAGACAGACTAAGCGACGTGCCCAAGGTCAGACACGAAGTCTGTAGCTGAGCTGGGATTTGAACCCACATCTCCCTAACCTTAGGCTACTACCCTAAACACTGGGCACTAAACACTTGCAGGTTCCCTGTACAGAGCTAGAACAAACCTTTTCTACATGCAGGGCTAGCTTCACCCCATTGTGCAACCAGGAAAGAGCCACGACTGGATCTCCCTCCACCATGCTGCCCACAGTGTTCTCCCAGCTGTTGGCCAGGTGATCTGTCATGCTCCAGCACTTGATATGTCCATCTGCATCTGCCGACAGGAGCCTGGAACCTAATGCAATACAATCAAAAGAAGAACAGAAAGGTCAGAGCACACGTCTCAGAGATTACCAGGACCCAGCCACGCAGTGGGAGGGAGAGGCAAACAATGCAAGACAAAAGGATTATATAACCTTACACCCACACCAACCTAAGCAGGAAATTTACGATTCTAGCAGCAATTTAATCCTGAGCAACAGTTCCCATTGTGAGCTGGTGATACTGCAAAATTTTACTACAGGCTGTGTTAATTCTTCAGTGATTCAGCAGATCCGGGACTCTCACCCGTCACTGGATTTTAAAAGTACCTCCTTCAGCACCTGCTGCTACTACAGGTTCGATTTAAAGAGCTGACTCCTGGCACCCAAGAGGATATTTGGTACTAACCCAGGAGACTCACCTATTGCTAATAACTAACCTGGGAAGGATGAGAAGCACAGTCCTCTATGAAATCCACCATGGACCTCACAATGCAGATCTGACTGAGATGAACAATGCACAGATACTACATGTTGGGCACTGTATAAAGACTTCAGAAATCAAAAAGAGAAAAACCTCCACAAACTCCCTCTCTATGCCCCATCATATTCAACAATTTTATGAAGCCAAAAAAAAAACCCCAACTATAAGAGCAAAGATTACCTGACTGATCCCATTCCAAACAAGTGATGATTTCAATGTGCCCAGAGTTAATGGAATAAACATCCCAAGGATGCTCTGTGTCCAGGATATGGATCATGTGGGTAAGATCTAGGCAGGAAGAGATACCAAGTCCTTTAAAAATTTTGCAATGGAGTTTAATTAATTTTTTAAACCTTTAATTTTTTACAGCGGGACATCAGTAAAAGCTTCAATTATTTGTAGAGGGCCATAAACACATACTGCTTTACAAGATCCCGAAATCAAGTCTCTGCTCTGAAGAATGGAAGATCTCATTAGAGCACGTTTCCACAGCAAGAATAGCCAAAAGCAGGGTTTTTTCCACCTGGGGGTCATGATGTTTGGGGGAAGAGGGTCAGAGAAATTCACAAACCACAGGAATGGGATGAACAGTACCTTTTTCCTCCTCATTTTTTAGGTCTGTTGTGAAGGCAATCAGGTTCCTGCACGACCAAGCGCACACCAGTGGGATGGAAGGACAGTGGTTGCTTTTGGGCCTTTTCTCCCACTCACAGACATATGCCAAATCCATAGTGCTCCTGGAAGACCTCCAAGGCACGACTTGCCTCTTGAAAGCCTATTCATAGATTGTTATGCCTAGGAAAGAGAAAAATGACTAACCTCTGAATAGGAAGAGAGTCTGTTGTACAGTCACACAATTAAAGGACCTAGGTACATTGCCAAAGATCCCCTTTATAAAACAGCAGCCATTTTCACTTTCCAAAAGAAATTTACTGCTTTGTGCAATCCCCATTGAAAACAAGGATGCAATGACTTACATTAGCAGACAGAACAGTCGGTTTGTTCGTGGGGACCTATCTCCATAGCCCACTGACATAACAGTTCTATTTGAAGGAAGAGTACAGTGAGATTAAGAAAAAACAAAAGAGCCGACATGTTGGGCTGGATGGTCTCTTCATAAATGCCTTATGCTTTCTTGACATGTAGGTCCAGTAAGCACACTAGATGATAATGAACTACCCCCAAGTTTCTGTATAACAGTCCCGGTTCTCAACCTTGAAATACATCCCCATTAGCCTCCCATGCTATCTGTAGACAAGCGCTGCCTCTAGGGTGGAAACATTACACCCTTGTCACTAGCCTTGGATCAAAGCAGGTGAGTCGGAGACGCTTTTAGGAAACTTATTTTTTCCTTAAGCCATCAGAGAGAGTGGCCTGGTGAACGTCGCCTGGGTACCACAGGAGTCCCCCTGGGGGGGGTGCAGTCTGTCACTGTCAGGGCTACCAGGGTGCTGCCAGTGTTTCTCCAGCGCCAGTGACCCCCTGCTATCAACAGCACCACCCTGGTGCAGCCAGAATCTCCCCTCCTCCCCACATTTCTAAGAGTGGGGTAGCCAGGGTCTTCCACCCAGGGCCCCACCAAGATACAGCAGCTGGGAGATCACCCCCCCACACACACACACAGCCTGGCACTGCCAGTCTTTCCTGGAGAGGGGCAAGTGTCTGCCTCCTCCAAGATGGGGAGGGGGTAACTCCCCCTCTCCCACAGAGGCAGGGATAATAACTAACCCCCACGTAAGAAGAGGGGGGGTTCATTACCTCACCCCCCACACACAGGAAAGGGTGGTCATTACCCCACCCCCACACACACAGGCGCGGGGGGGGGGGGTCATTACCCCCCCCACACACACACACACACACACATTACCCCCACACACACACACACAGGCGCGGGGGGGTCATTACCCCGCCTCCCCCAGCCTGACAGACTCACCTACATCCCCCCCTCGCTCCTCCCCGCGCCGCCTCCTGCTCGCCGAGAAAGGCCCCCGCCCGGGCTGCCTGAAAACGCGCCTGAACAAAAACTCCGCTCCGAGTGAGCGGGCCAGGGCCAGGGCTCGCCTGCGAAGGCCGGGAGGGCGGAGAGACTGGCCCCGCTGGCCGATCTCGGGCAGAGCGCGGGGCGGTCTCGGAGCTGTGCGTGGGCCATTCGCTCAGGCGCTGTCAGGGGCAGCCCCAAAGTGAGGGCCTTCTACGGCTCAGGACACCACCCGCTTAATTTGCATAAATGTCTACCCACAATGCCACATTCACCAAAAGCTGAGAGAAGGGCCTTTTTTCAACGATTTTAGTGACATTAGATGAAAATAAATGGTTATCGTGAAATAAAAAACCGACAGCTATCGAAAAAACCAAGAATATTAGTTAAATAAATAGGTTGGCTACATTAAGATCATCATCACTAAAAAGTATTTATATTTCTAGAGCTATAAATACTAGACTGATTGCTCTTACATTTGTGCTCGCTTCGCGAGAACATATACTAAAATTGGAACGATACAGAGAAGATTAGCATGGCCCCTGCGCAAGGATGACACGCAAATTCGTGAAGCGTTCCAAATTTTTTTTCCTGCCAGCAATGCCCCTCCTGCGGGAGTGAAAGGAAACATCTCAGAGGAGGTTTGTGTTCATTCCCCCTGCAGCAGGGTTTTGCAAAGGAACCTAGGATGGGAATGGCCAAGTACCCCCCAAAAACCTCTGCTTTTGGGAAAGTCCAAATACACCCTCAGTCTCATTATTCAGAGGCACCCAAAGCAACCCTAACATATTAAGGTTCCCCCCTAACTCAAGCTTAGGCCAGGATCTCATTCTTCATCTCCCAAATCTCAAGTAAACTCCAAGATCTTGGTGTTTACACATAGACTCAAATAAACCCCACTATTTTGCTATTTGTGCACATACAAATAACACCAATAGGTTGGTATTTGCAAAGATGCAAATAAACCCCAGTAACTTGCAGTTTGTGTAAACCCCAGTATCGTGGTGTCCAACAAAACCTCACTAGCTCAGGTACATTTGCAGAACCCCAAGGATCTCACTATTTGGGGGAAGTGACCTGCCCTAATCTAATTGGCACGAGTTTCTGCCTGACATGGGATTTCGTTACACCCCATAAATTGATCCAGGTTTGCCTGAAGTTCCATGAACCCAGATCAAGTTTTAAGGCAATGCCTGACCTCATCTGGAACCCGCCTTGGAACTTGAGGTTGGAGTGAGTCAGCGCTGCGATTCAAGCAAGCTGGGGGTGCGTTTTGGAGTGAATTGGGGGCTCCCAGCTTTGAGCAAACACCCACCCACCGTCAGGTGCCAGGGTGGAATTTGTGGTTTTCACATGAAACCTCAGGGAACTGCAGACCGTGCTGTCAGCAGCTTTATTCCAACCAGAAAACTCCTAAGCACAACTCAGGCATGTGCAAATCCACAGCTGTTGCTGAGGAGGAAATCTGTGCCAGAACCCACTGGCACGGGCACTGCCAGCTCTACGCCCTCCTGGCTATCGTGGGCTGGATGGGGGCAGAGATTTACAGCCCCTAGTGCCAACCCTGACTTACCCAGCTCCTTGGTCTGTTCCTGCAACACAAGCCCATCCCCTTTCCATGCTGCCTGTCCCAGGAACATGAAACAACCCAAGAACTTGGACCCCATATACCCTCCTGACAGCTGTGAAGCCCTGTTTGAATTATTATTAGCTGTCTCATGGCAGTAGCTGGCCGTCCGTGGCATGGACCAGGGCCCCACGGTGCTAGGAGCTGTACAAACAGAACAAAAAGACACTCCCTGCCCCCAAGAGTTTAGAACCACCCACTTTACATAACACAGTGCAATCAAGCAGAGCCTCTGGGACAGGGCTTAAAGTCGCTCCTCTGGCCTGGTGCTTTGTGAACACCCGGGAGATGCTGGTTGATCCCCCAGGGCTATTCAGCCAGCCAGTTTAATGCTGCCTGATTGCCCTAGCAGGTGGAAGAAAACATTGTTCCCCTTGTGCCCGCCCCATTATCACCCCTGCTCCTCCACCCTGCCCAGCCCAGGGAGATGGAGGCTAGTCTAATGCACTTGCAATCCGCCCCTTCTCCCAATGAAATGAACAAGTGCAACATGAGAAAACCAGACAGAGAGCAGGTGGTGCTGGGAAGCCCTGCAGGATCCATCTGGACTCAGTCCTCGGGCCTGACGGTGCTAATCAGAACCTGCAGGAGGATTCGAAGCGAAGACTGTTCCAAACTCAGCCTCAGCTCTGATGATTGGGCTGGCTGGAAGCCCAGGAGGCCTCTCAATCACTGGGATCCTCTTACATCTCTCCCTCCTTGTGGACTTCCTTCTTCTCTCCCTGGGTCCTGCCTTCCCTGCAGCCTGGCAGCAGGAGGTAATGCTTCTCCGCAATGGGTGGCAATCAGAGACCTCCAAAGGCTGTGTGGGGAGCCGGTAATTGGCAAGAGCCAGAGGACCGGAGCATGCACGTCACGGGGCTCTATCACACTGGTATCTTTAATGTCCTTGTGCCTGTGAATAAAGTTTCTTATTAGGGCCTGACTGTCCTGTGTCTCCATGCTCCATGGCAGTTTGCAAGGGGCTGAGGCAGCCCCGTCTGTCCCTAAGCAGCAGGGACCCCCGTGACATCAGTCCCACTTTCTGATTAGGCTGGAGGGCCAAACAGGCATCGCCCCTGGTTCCTTAGAGTCTGGATGCTCAGTGGCTACAGGCTGGTGGATATATCGGTAGGGTGTGGGCATGTGAGTGGTAAAGTCAGCGGAGGATGCGAGTGGCCCAGAGGGGCAGCGGTGTGGATGGATAGAGGGGCAAGTAGGCGACTGTCAGTGATCAAAGGGGACAGGGGCATGAATGAAGGAGGGAGGCAAGAGATAGACGGAGAACTAAAAAGAGTGGGTAAGTGGGCAGTGGGTGAAGAGAGCTGAAAGAGACTGACCCACTGGACAGAGAGATTGAAGGAAACGCAGGGGAAGGAGAGAGAAGTTGCTGACCATCAGAACAGCCCCATAGAGAAAAGAAGATTGAAAGAACAGCTGAGGAGCTGGCCCAAGATGTTCAGATTGTAGAGCCTTTTACTCTCAGCATCCTCCATCTTCCGATTCCATCAACTTTCCCCTCATCCCCTGACCCCAAGCCCAGGATATGCCACCAGCCCAGCACCCATTGCCAACCTGTCAACCCCCTATTCCCTGAGACGCCCAACCTCGGCCGTGGCCCTGGGCTCCATGGGCAGGGCCCGAGGGTTGGTCGTTCTGTTCAATGATTAATGCAAAGAGGGAAAGACTTAAGGAAGGTGTTCCAGAGGTGGGTATTCCTCAGCCTGGCAGCTGCCTTCAGCTATTAAACAGCGTGAACGTGCACAGACAGCCTGACTCCCTGCATTAACGCCCCTGCTGCATTTCCGGGCGATGCAAACCTTGTGCACCCCGGCACTACATTTATTAACCACGGCCGTCGTTGACTCCATTAATATGAGCACAGCGGAGCTGAGTGAGTTATGGCAAGGGCTGTTCACACCCAGACTCTCGGACGGAACAGGCAAACAAGTTGCAGAGCGACGTCCTCGCCCGCTGCCCCATGGAGTCGTTGTCAGGATTCTCGTCCGGTTGCTGAGATTCGCTCATGGCCAAGGCGGGCGCCTTTTCCTAGAACACTGTTAGCAAAGGAACGCAGGGCTCGTGCCTGATTGTCTGATAGCACTGGTGTGAGTCAAGACTTCTGAAGGAAGGTGGGCTGCAGGGTTCCCTTGCATGGAGAGGACCCTGCCCTTTAATCCAATCCACAGCCACCCCCGGCTTTCTCACCCTTCGGTTCCCCTCCCCCCCCCCCAGCTCTGATAAACCCCCTCAAGCTCAACCCGCACCCATTTGCTATCCCAGCCCTGGCCCTACTTCACCCACCCCAGCTTCTTTGCTGCATCATGCTCCTGACTGCAGCCCTGTTGCTCTTCAAGCCCTGAGCCTCCCACCAGCAGTGTAAGAAGGGTGCCACAAGGGGTGAGGTTTTTTGAAGTGGACCAAGAAGAAACCCCACCTGCCTTCATTGCCCCCTCTGCCCTAAACCAGGCAACATTCACCCCTCTGCTCAAGGCCCAGCATCACGGACCTGCCTCTATACCAGCCACCAGGTGGGTCTGCCTCTCGCCGTGAAGAGTCACATGCCCGTGTAGAGAGCCAAGATACTGCGCAATGGGGTCCTGCAAAGTGGGAGGCGGGGGAAATCAGTCCTGACCTAATGAGGGGAAAACTCCCATGCCTCAGACCCAGCAGGACCACATTGTAACAGGCAGGCTTGGCCAAGGGGCTAGAGTGCCTGGGGCCAAGCCAAGCAGATTGCCCGAGCCCTGCCCAAGGGGAAATCAGGCAACTGCCCCTAAAGAGCAGAAGGTAGCCACAGCGGTGGAAAGAGCCAGGCTTATGTGGCGATAAAGCCCAGCTGGGGGAAGGGCCAGAGACAGCACCAGGTGGAAAGTGCAGAGGGTGAGGAAAAGGTCTTCCAGGAGGGAGGCTGAGGCAGGACCCTGATTAAGCAGAGGGGAGACAAGGGACCCCCAGAGGAACATAGAGGCTGGGTAGGAAGAGGGCCAGGGAAAACATCTGTTTAGTTCAACTGGTAGAACGTGTGAAGAGACAAGGTCTCTTACTGTTAAGAAAACAAAAACAGAAAAGGCACTTTACAAATTGTACACAAGCACCTTTAAGAAAACCAGGTGGGCTGTGTCTAGTAGTTTAAGAAATCAGCTACTAGGGAGGACAGAGCTTTTGTGTGGTAGACTGAGTGAAAACACAATTTACGCCTATGTCAGTTTCTCAATAGCCATGACATGAAGTGGATTTAAACTGCCCAGCTAGCACCTTTTCTCTTTAAATAGAAGATTGGAGAATGCTCCAGGGTTTCTGATGGAGTTTCTTCCAGTTCGAATGATTCACAAGTTAATTGCCTCACATCAGAGTACAAGATATTCCATTCACGTCCTACATCTCTTCCTAACGATGCCACCCGTGAACACTGGCTTGGGCAGAAAGCGACCGCGTTTACATGACACACGAGCAGATGGGATGACTCTGGAGCACCATGATTTATTGACTTGTACACACATCTTCAACAGCTAAGGCAGCTCAGAAGGAACCTTTTTTTTTTTTTCTTTCAGCTCAAGCCCCAGTTTTGGCCTCTGGTTTACAGCAGACTAAAGCCTTACAGATTCCACTCACGCCACACGTGGATTTGCTCCACACGGCAGGTAAAGGCTGCAGTATGAACAGGTGACGGCCCTTTAAACAGAGGCAAGAGCTCGGGCTGGATTATGCAATTTACACAAGTTTTAAAAAATCTTTAAACATTCCCGGAAGCATGGCACGCAACAGCCATACGCACGTTACAATCCACAGCATGTTCCTGCCCAGGTGGTGGACTGCACAGAGGCACCGCTGGTACCAAGATCGCTTTGGTTTGCATCATCTAACCAGACCAGGTCTCTCAGGAGCACGGGCTGGAGACGCAGCGTGCAGAGATGGCAGGAGGGGAAGCCAGGCCACAGGGCCTAAGGGAGAGCAGAGCAGGGAGTCTGGCAGAGAGCCAGGTGTCTTTTCTGCCCAGAGCAGCTCCCAGGATGGTGCGAGGGTTTGACACACAAAGCTGCTTCTATGGGAGGTCAAGTGCTGCAGTCTGCTATGCTGCATTGTCCAGATACCCCAGAATCCCCACACCTGGGACAGCGCTGGTGTCAGGAGCAAGTTTGTTGCTGACGAGATTTTTTTTGCCGAAAAGTTTTGTTTTTTTTAAACACACATCAAGCTGGTTTACAAGAGAAAAGGAGATGTCAATGGCTCCTGATTCTCCACCCACTCGGGGGAAAGCCAGCATAGCTCCATTGGCAGCAGTGCAGCCACTCGTAAATTTACACTGGTGCTCAATGAGAAGAGGGGAAATGGGCCTGATCCTCCCCTGCCCAGCCGTCTGTGGGCCTAATTCTGGTCACTAACCGGTATGAATCAGGAGTAACTCCAGTGAAATCAACAGAGCTACACTAGAGCGGAGAAGAGAAGAATCATGCCCTGTCCCTGTGCAGAGAGTACAGGACGTGCTCTTCAGTCAGGGCTCTCTGCTACTCACACCAGCAGAGAACTCCCCTATGGGAGCTTCCCCTCCCCTCTTCGTACTGGTGTGATCAGTGACACAGCAGAGCAAGGTAGCGAACCAAACCTGACACCTCCTTTTAAACCAGCTGCTATATACAGGTAAGAGCAGCTCTCGATACGCACCAAATTAAACACACACCAACATGTAGCATACATATTAAAACCCACAAACATCCACATGGGCTCGTTGCGGCACGACAGAGGTGGAAACCGAGCCATTTAAACTGCGCCATGATATAAACCGCCCCCGCCTCCCCCCCCCGCGATGCTCCTGGCAGACCCAGGCAGCACAAGCTGTGATGTTCAGCTCAAGCCACCCAGCTACCCCAGTGAGCAGCAGGGCTGCCGAGGGTCTGGATTACATCCCACGTACACAGACACAAATTGGTATAAAAGACACACTATTATATTTATAAAAGACCCCTCACTGCAGAGGAAGCCAGGCCTTTGTGTTAATGTCTCATTGATAACTTGCACCGTTCCAGAGGACTGTTTGCTTGGTGCAAATCTGCAGGGAGGCATTAAACAATGGGCTAAGTTACTCCCACTCAGGTCTGGTTCCCCGGACAGCTTCTCTTCTTAGCGTCTGTACGAACTAACGGACAGCTCTCCCCAGTACAAAACCAAGCAGGCGGATTCTTCAGCCAGCAGGGCAGGGCGGGGGCGCTGAGCCTTGCCTGGATACTTAATGGAGCCAGACCCTTTTTACAAGTGCCAATGCACGCATTCGGTTGGATCTACGCCCCCTATCTAGGGCTGAGCCCGCTATGTCCTCGCTGGGCTGGTTTAAAGCACTTACTCAGTGGGGGGGAAAACAGGGTTAGGCACAAACCAAGCCCCCCTCTATTAAAAGCAGTCCCGCCCACCAAAGGCTGGTGTCTTCGGTGGTAACTGACCCAAGACTGCTCCCCTGCCGCCCTGCTTCCTGAAATGCAATTTACAAGGGAAATACTCCAGGCAGCCGCTGGCCATTCAGGTCCTAACTCAGCAAAGCGCTTAAACTTTAAGCATCCGCTTAAGTGTTTGCTGAGCTGAGGGATGAGACCAATTCAGACGCTCAGCTGCAAGGTCAGAGCAGCTGAAATGCTAAGAGCCAAACGGAACTGTTCTGTCACAAAGTACTGCTTCCAGTTCACACCGGGGTGAAGTCAGAGTCACACCAGGACGGAGTGTGCGTGTGTTTGAAATTAGCTGGTTTATAGACACACGCTTCCAGGGAGCACATCTACGGCTGGGAGACGCCTAGCCCCACCCTGAGCACGGCACTGGGCAGCTGGCCTCCAGACTGGTCTCGCATCTGAAGTGTGACGATATTGTGCTGCAGCATCCGGTCCTGGAGTCCCCCTGCCAAACGAAGAGGCCCATGTGCCAGAGTAATGATGGCAGGGTTTGGCCGGAAGGGGCTGACATTACAGGCCCATCTGCACTACTCAAGAGCTATCTTGTTCCCCCAGCACAGTTAAAAGCATAATTCCATTTTCTGTAAAACAGGACTTCAACCATCACCCTGAACCATGCTGGATTCTCAATCTGTAAAACGTAAAACCTATAGCCACCTACACGCAGCAGGGGAAACTCACGGAGTCAGCCCCTACCACCCACACCCAGCCCAACCACTAGGACTCTGCCCACCTAGAGCGAAGGCCTCAGCCTCCTAGCAGCCCAGCTGCAAGAGGCCGGGAGCCATGGGAACAGAGGCAGCCGTGAGGACGTGTTGAGAGGGGGTTGGATGCTTGAGCACAAGGCAGGCTGACGTTTTGTGCTGTCCAACAGGTGGCTCCAGCCTTGCCAGGCACCGCTCCGCAGAGCAGAGATGGTGCCTTCCACTGGGTGCCGGGAGCAGAACGGAGAAGCCCTGAGTGGAACCATGACCATCATCAGGGGGAGGAATTTGGAGACCTCCTGTGTTGCAGTAGCTTGTGCCACAGGGGGAAGGGACAGCGGCAGCTGCAGGAGGTGCCTGCAGTGCTCAACAGGGATGGGAAAGATATGCTTTCCTATCTTGAAGCAGGGCGCACGGATCGGGGCTCTAACCCGCTACACAAACCCACCCGCCAGTTAGGCTGTTGTAGAAGAGCAGAGAATCGCCCGCGAGGGTGGGGACCAGTCCCACTTCTAGGCTAAGGACTGAGTAGATGACTAGCCGGTATGGGGATTGTAGAAGCCTTCAGAGCACCAAGCAGGGGGTGGGACATCTTCCAGGTCTATCAGCTCATCTGCTCCAGGTAGGCAGACAGCAGCAGCTCCGGGGGCAGGAAGACTCGGTGTTTGTTGCTCACTTTCATTTGGCGTTTCCCTTCCAAGTCAGAACCTGGACGGAGAGAGGAAGGCGTTTAGAGGGGAATGTTTTGGAGCCAGATCACACCATCATCTCTCACGCAGCCAGATCTAACATCACAGGGTTAGGTTTGAGGACCATGCGGAAAGATACAGTGCGCTTCCACTGACTCCCCCCAGCGATCAGACCAGGTGGGTCTCGTTAGTTCCAATCCAGGGGGATAAAGGATAAGAGTGCCTGAAGCAGAAGGTACCAGAGGCATGGACAAGCGTGTCCTGCATGGAGAACAGTGCAGCAACAGCCGTGTTCAGGAGAACTCGTAGGCAGAGGCTTGTGTTTTGTTACTTAAGGAGGACGTTTCGGGGGGCTGGGCAGCTAAGTTGATAAAATGCAAGCCCCAGAGGGGGTCAGTTTGAGCCAGACCCAGAATGTTTGTGTGCACTGTTTTAAGAACAGGACAGGAGCACACGTGCTTGCAGACCCTCACAATGACCTCTCAAAGCACGTCCCAGAGAGAGGCAGGGATGGTCAGCCACATTTTACAGATGGGGAAACTGAGGCACAAAGTGACAGTATGACTTGCCTCTGGCAGAATTCGAAACCAGTCCAGCCCACATCTGAGCCGCTAAACCAGAGTGTCTCCCGGCTGTGGGGTGCTGTATTCCCAGTGAGGATTCGTACGTGCTCATTTCCAACAGAAAGTCAGCCTCATCCCAGGAGCTCCCTTCGAGCACAGACAGCACACAGCATGCCCCGCTCGCCCATAATGCCCTCCAGACACTCCTCTGCTGTCTCCTGGTGGCTGGACCAGCTCACTGCCTGGAAGGGAGCGGGCCACAGACAAAGACTGATGCTGCAAGAAACTGACTGGGCCAAGTGAATAGCTGGTTGTTTTGAACCAGCTGAGCCAAAACTCCAGATGAACATGTGGAAGGATGGCAGCATTTTTCTCACTCACCCAGAGCAGCAGCCAGTTGCGAGATCAATTCCAGGACCACAGCACTTCTCCCAAGGGCTTGGCACTGCAGTGGGATGGCGAGTCTCTGGGCCAAACTCAACCCCTGTATAGGCTGCAGCAACTCCCACTGACTTGCTGACACACCAGAGTGAACGTGGTTCCCAGCCCACCAGCCAGGCCACACAACATACTCCATCTCCGTCAATGCACACCCCGCTAGCTGTAAGTGGTGCTGCAGCTTGGGAACAGATTTTCATTCCCCCATCCACATGCTGGGCTGGAGGGTGCATGGAGAGGGACGGCAATTGATGATGCAGAGCAGGGAGGGAAGCTCAGCCCCGGACAAAGTCGAGGGGGTTGCGAGAAGACTCATTGAGCTGTGTAATTAAGCACCGAAACAGACATCCCAGGCTGCACAGTGATGCACTGGTTCAGCCGGGATTAGAATGCTGAAATTCCTGGCTCCCAGCCCCATGCTCTGGCCACTGCTGCAGCGGAAGTTGCAGGCAGCGTACTGCGATACAGGGCAGAGTTATCTAGGAGCTGCAGGGGAAGTCTCAGCAGGTTGGGAGGAGGGCGGGGAGGGAGAGGGCTTAGGTGGAGAGGAGCGATAGCAGATGAGAGAAGAGAACCAAAACAAGGCTCTTACTAGCAGAGACGAGGTCCATGTACTGGCAGACAGCATGGAGAAGCAGCCGCTCAAAGCTGGAACAAACAAACCAACCAGGCTTTGGTCACAAGCGGTTCTCAGGTCAACCTCTCAAAATCCCCATGTGCTTCCTCTGCCTTTACTCGCCATCATCAGAGTTCACGGATCAGAGACTTCACAGCATGTTATGCCGCCTGCAGCCAACAAGCTACCAGGGTACGCAACCTCAGGTTTGAGCTAATCCGTCCATCTCTCTTTAAAGAGGCTGGGCCAGTTGATTCCCTCTCCAGCCAGCGGTCTCAGATCAGATCTGACTCTTGAGGTATGTTTATGCTGCAGTCAAAGGCCGGGGGCTGGCCTGCGTCAGCTGGCTCAGGCTCACAGGGCTATAAAATTGGTGTCAACGCAGGGCTTGGGCTGGAACCCGGGCTCTGAGAACCCATGAGGGGGGAGCGTCCCAGAGCCTAGGCTCCAGCCCAAGCCAGGACATCTACATCTCAATTTTATAACCCCACAGCCTGAGCCCCACAAACACGAGTCAGCCAACACGCGCCAGCTGCGGGTGTTTTACTGCAGTGTGGACACGCCCTCATTTGGGAGCTGGAAGGCAAAGGGCTGGACTCGAGGGGATGCGGACAGAAGCCGCCGGTCCCCACGTCTCCATTGCAACTCTGAAGAACTTGAGTCAAATGTCACTTCCTGGGGCAGCTCTGTCCGGTTTGTGCCTTCAGTCAACAAGATCAGCCCCAAGATCCCATTTATTGTCACACACACCCAGGGACCTAATCACCAAGTGGGAACAAGCTCACGCAGGAGTCACTGTGCAACCCCCACCACCCCCCTCAGGACAGGAGCAATGGCGCCCTGGCGTCCCAGCAGCAAGGAAGAAGGATTACCTATTGTCCATCATTGCTGTGTAGACAGAGTGAGGGGTGACAGAGAAAAAGGCCAGCAACTCCTCCTCCAGACACTCCAGGGTCCCCTGCAAAAATAAGAATCAAGTGGGGAGGGTGACAATAGAGCTGAGAAGCCAATTTGCAACTCAAAAGCACCATCAGGTCACCAGCTGCAGGCTAGAAGACGGGCGCATCCAGTCGACAGAACGCCACGAGTTCCTCAGACATCTCCCTGTGAAGTGGACGGTTGCCAAGACATTGTGCCTTCCACAACCCCAAGCTGCCAACTCCCGGGCCTATGTGGTTTTCGTTCCCTACAGGAAGTCGTGTTCTCTTGTCCGCCAGAAGCTACCGCCTCACCTGTCCTGGCGGGGAGCGGATGCACGCTGCTGTTCACAGGGACTGGACTCCAGGAACTTCTCTGAATTTGTAATCCGAGCCAGGTTTGGAAAAAAATAAAGAAAATGTAGCTTTCTGGATCTGACCCCTAAACTGGTGGCAGATCAGCGAGCCCCAGTAGACCAGGCCTAGCTCCCCTGTATCAGAGCAGGTGGGCCCATCTGAGCAAATTAAAGGGAGGCAGGTGGGCTACACCTGGGGCTGTAAAGGCCTGTCAGAGGGGAAGCAATGGAGGCAAGGGGCCAGCTGCCCAGGAGCTGCTGTGCTACAAGAGTAACAGAGCTGGCTGGGAGTGGGAATCTGCAAACTCTTCTGGCTCTGGGCTGGGACCACCTCTCCCTGCATATGCACAGCACCTAGCGCAATGGGATCCCAATCTCTGCTGGGGCTTCTAGGCTCTCCTGCAATACACAGCATTTAGACGGATGTTCGATGGGGATGGGATGGAGGGAAATTTCATTCTCTGCGGCACAAGGCAAGAAAGAATCCCAGAGCAGCAGCGTTCAGCTCCATAGCTGGTGAAGAGCAACTAAGTGCTGGTATGTTTCCTCTTTCTAGTCTCCCCCAGTAAATATTTATATTCGCACTAACAAGTGGGCAGCAGCTAAAAAGTTTTCAGGATGTTACTCCAGCCTCTCGCTGCCTGCCCCTGAGTATAAGCAGCAAGCAGCTACAACACAGCTCTTTAGAGCACCGTGACCGAGGAAATTAGCAGTACACATCACTTCAATTGGAGAGCACCCTGGAGCAGCAACACCTGGCACAAACTGGGGCTGCTTTTAAAAGCAGGTGCTGAGCAGAGGCAGCATTAATACCGACCAAGAAAATTATAGCCCAGAAGAAACGAAACAAAGGCAGCTGAGCCCAAGCAACCGTCGGTAACAAGGGATAATTGTCTGTGTACGCCTTCTGCTATGCCGATTTATACCAGATTAAGTGTAACGTCTTCCTCCCTTCAACGGAGGTGCATCCTGGGAACGTGCACCTGGCACATGAAGCCTAGATACCCTTTTGCAGCCTTCATTCATTTATGCCAGTCTCTTCCCCACCCGCTTCCTAGAGAGCTTGCTCCACTCGCTTCACGCGGGCGCAGGGGCCCATGAAAAGGACGTTGGAGAATCGAAGTCTAGTAGAGACCCCTTCTTCCTCTGTGGCGAATCAGGGGCAAGGGGTCGGATGCCTGGAAGGGTAAATCCTCCCTCTCCAGAATAGGAACAGCACAAGCTGTAGCCGTGGGAGCTTCCCCGCAGCAGCCTGCCAACGCCCCTCACGCCTACACGGAGCGACCTACGGATCAGACGAGCGTCATCTCAGTGCCCCAGCTCATTCCTGAGCTTCCCTCCGCTGAGGTTTATTAATGAAGGGAGGGCAACGATGGCAGTGATTCGTGTGATGTGGACATCCCAGGAGCTAGCCAGAGACCTTGGAGATACTGGACCGCCTCCCGACCCCCCCAGGTCACTGAACAACCAGCAGATGGCAAGATTTAGTCCTTCCTGACCTGGGTCCCATTGAAACCTAGACATTACAGGCACCATTTTCCTCCGCTCCCAAAATCCCTGATCTCTGAGCCGCTCCGCTCTTGAACAGACCAGATTTCTCTGGCCACCCCTGCAAGCCCACCTCGTCTCCCTGGGTTCCCGCTCGCTTGTGCGGCCTGCATCGCCCCCTCCTCCCTGCTCTTTATTAGCGAGCTGGCTAGGTTAAAGCTAGTGCAAGTCCACGAACACGAGCTGCAAATCACACGCCAGCTGCAGCACAGACCTACTCTGGAGTTGCAAGATGCATCATCAACAGGAACCGTCAGAACTAGCATTGGCTTGATTTACTGGACAGAAGAGGCATGTGGGTCCCTGGCCCTATAGGAAACTTCTAGTTCTAGTTGGGAGCTTCCGGCCCAAAGAGCAGAGTAGCTCAAGCCAACCCCGGGTTGATCACCTGACCAACAACATGACAGGGACTCACCATGGGGATTCTGCCTCGTCTCAGCTTAGTGCGAAGCCGGCGGCTGATGCGCTGGAAACATTCGTTTGGCGTGTAAGCGGGATGCTCTGGAGGAAACAAAGAAAAAGAGGCAGATTCACAGAACCTGCATTCCCAGTTCTGTTCCAGGGATGTTACGGTGGCACACGTAACCCTCAAACGTTGCCCTCAAAGCTTAGAAAAACCCAGCAAATGCCGAGTTAAGGTCGCACTCCTCAAACAAGGCGCACGAGTCACCTTAACTCTGCCCCAGTGGGGACATCAGCCAGGCATCTTCTCTTTGTAGCTTATAAAGAGCATAAGCAGCAGCAGCTTCCTCCCCACCAGAGCATCTCCAGTGAAGGGGCATGTTGAGGGCAGCATAAACAAGGGGGATCTGGAACAGGAAGAGGCACGGCTGTGACAGTCACCCCAGTGATCCCCTTCTGCCATATGCCTGGAGTCAGGGAGCCATGAGTTGCCTCTCCTCTGTCTTGGACTAGCCTCAGCACCAGAGCAGGGCTGAATTTACCCCCACAGCTCTGGGTGGCAAGACCTGCCCCATGGGCAGACACTGGATAAATCTAGGATCAATATTAACTAGCCCCCTGCTGCTCCTTTCAGCAGAAGGTCAGGCTGCTGTGCTTCTCCAGCACTGTGTGGCGTAGGAGATAGATGTGAGCAAAGTCAGCCCTGTCCAGCCTTCCCTTCCCCTCCTCTGTACCTTTCCACTTGTCCTCCTCTTTAACAGGGGGCTTCCTCTTGTGCTTCTTCTTCGCCTCCTCCTCTAGGTAGAGCAGAACTCTCTCCTGTTCCTCACCAGACCGATTCATGAAGTCGTTCCAGATCTGCCAAGGGAAGGCACACCACAACTTCAGTGTAGACGTGTGCAGTGGATTCCAATTCAGTCACTAGAACTCGGCCACTTCAGGTGTTGAAGCCACATGCAAAGTTGCGGTCTCCAAGCACCATTTGAAACTTGGATAAATTACTGCCTCCCCTGCCCGCTTGTCAGAGGGGGCAAATCTGCTCAGTGAAGTCCTCTGCCAGCCTAGAAAAGCCACAGCATGCTAGGAACAGAGATGAACAGACTAGTTCACAGGGAGAGCTTTGCCTGCCTCGCCCCGCCCTTGCAACAATGCCTGAGTTACACCCAGAGGGACTAATCTGCTACGGCCTCTCCACTGATGGGAGTGGCAGCAACGCAACCTCTCGAGATACGAGCTCCAAACTATGATCCGGTAACACCGGCTCTGAACTGGCAACTCATTCATTCTGGATGCACTCAAGGTGTCCATTCTGGTTCTAGAAGTTCTGCATGGCCCCAGTTGTGGCAGTGATCACCCTCCAGGCTACTCTGCGGTAAGTTCCTGGGGCTGAAAACTCTGGAACCAGTGGCAGAATATTCTCCGAAAGGGCTTCGGACTTTGCTCCTCTGACCCATGGAGTATTCCAGGAGTCCCTGCAAGACGCATCTGTTTGGGTCAAGCTGTTCACTGACCATCAGATTGTTTCGGAGATACGAAATGCAGGTTTGCTGTCTTTTTAGACTTTACGTTTAATTAAAAAACACCATTTATATGTAGAGTCCAACCATGTGCTGATGTGATGGTGCCATTTATGAAATCCAACTGATCTCAGAGCTGAACCTTAATTTATGCCTTCTCACCCATGCACACTTTGATCATAAAAGGCTACCTACATGCTGAGTTTATTACAGGTTTTAGTCCTGCATTCACAGCCCCAGCCTTGCCCCTGGATCTTGGATAAATTGGGGTAGAGATCAGCCTTCTCTGCATTAAAAAGCACCCATGAGCAAGCTGATGCTGTATTCTATCTGTCATGGATCCCAAGGCCAGAAAGGACCATTGTGATCTTCTAGTCTGTCCTCTTGCAGAACATGGGCCAGAGAACTGCCCCCACAATAATCCCTAAAGCAGAGCTTTTAGAAAAACATCCCATCTTGATTTAAAAACCATCAGTGATGGAAAATCCACCACAACCCTTGGTCAACTGTTCCAATGATTAATTACTCTGTTAAAAATTTACACCGCGTTTCCAATCTGAATTTGTCCAACTTCAACTTCCAGCCGCTACATCATGTTATACCTTTCTCTGCTTGTTTGAAGAGCCCATTCTTAAACATTTGTTCTCCATATAGGTACATAGACTGCTCATGTTCAGCTGATTATCCACATCTTCCCACAATCTTTTTCAGAGCCACTCTTTCCCATGATAGAGTCCCCCGTTCAGTAAGCATGGCCTACAGTCTTTGCTCCTAAATGTATAGATTTGCATTTAGCCCGATTAAAACCACAGTGTTTGCTTATGCCCCGCTTACCAAATTACCACTCCCCCAATTTGTCTCATCAGAGAAGGTTTTACGATTTCTTCCAGGTCATTAATAAAAATGTTCAATAGCGTAGGGCCAAGAACAGACCCCTGCAGAATCCTACCAGAAACACACCTGTTCAATGATGATTCAAAGTTTACAATGACATTTTAAGATCTATCACTTAGCCAGCTGTTAATCCATTTAATGCATGCTATGTTAACTTGATATCTTTCTAGATTTTTTTTTTTTTTAAATTAAAATGTAGTGTGGTACGAAGTCAAATGCCTTACACAAGTCTAAGTAGATTACATCAACACTTTTACCTTTATCATGCAAATTTGTAATCTCATTAAAAAATAATCAAAAGTTAATTTGACGTGATCTCTCTTTTATAAACCCATGTTGATTGGTATTAATGATACACCGTCTTTTAATTCTTTATTAATTGAGTCAAATATTAACTGCTCCATTACCTTGCCCTGGACTGACATGAAACTGAGAGGTCTATCATTACCTATGTCATCCCATTTACCCTTGTGACATGCAAGTTATCTGGACCTGCTGATTTAAAATGGCCTAACTTTAGGAGCTGCTATTTAACATCATCCTGAGATACTAATAGAATGGAAAAGGTGTTATTTGTATGATATGACTACCTCTTTTTCCCCCCCAAATACAGAACAGAAATATTTATTGAACATTTCTGCATAATTATTGACAATTCTACCAATTCCATCTACTAATGAACCCAATACCCTAGTTAGGATTCTTTTTGTTCCTAATATAATTAAACAACTCCTTCTTAGTGTCCTTAACTCTGCTGGCTAGAGATTTCTCCTTGTGTCACTTTGCTTCCTTTATCAATTTTCTACAATTCCTAGCTTTGATTTATATTCATTACTCTCAACTTCCCCTTCCATTTGTTATGTTTTTTTAATTTTTATATTTTATAGCTGCCTTCACTTCCCCTCTAAACCAAGTCATTTTTAAAACCAACATAGCCTTCTTCCTCGATTGTAACTTTTGGGACACGTAGTAAAGTGTTCTTAAACAATTCCCAATTATCATTCACTTTTTTTTAATTAAATTCTTCTTCCAAGATGATTGGGCGCATAAGTCTTCTGTATTGTGAAACTGGCCTTTTTAAAGCACTAAATACTATATATATGCTGTTGGTTTGCACATTATCAATGTGATCAAGTCCGGATCACTTGTTTCTAAGCTATTCTTAAATTTTAGTTCTGTGATCAGTTCCTCTTTATCTGTCAAGACAAGGTCTAATGTAGAATTCTCCCTTGCTGGATGCAACACTTTATGAGTTAGGAAATTGTCATCTCTAATATTTAGAAATTTCACAGATGTGTTATTACTGACAGCATGAAATCTCCAGCCTGTGTGATTCAAACTGAATGCCCCCCCATGATCATGCAGCTTTTTTCCTTTACACATTATAGGCAGGTGCGTGAAGAGATGGTCATCCTGTTCCATAGAGTGATTTGGTGGTCTGTACCAAACACCAGCTAATACCCCACCCTGTGCTTTATCTGTTAGGACACTGATCCATAAGCATTCGACATCATTTTCTTCCAAGTTATCTGTGACTCGAAAACAGACTTCTGGAGCCTACCCAGCCTTAGAGAGACATCTTGGGTCTTGATTGTGGGCAGACAGCACAGCATCCTGTTGTCGGCTCGTCCCTTGCAGAACGTTCTTCTGATTCTTCTGAATATTGAATCCCCAGCAAGGATGGTCTTCCTCAGATGGTTGGACTCTTTGTGGACGAACCTGATTATCTCCCTCTGTCTCCCCCACCCACAGGTTGGTCTAAACAGCCATTCACATGTGCATCCTGCACATCTCTCCATCCCTTTGGACCAGCTGGTATCTTGAGAAGTATTTTCTTCAGGTTTCCCATGGCATCGATTGGAAGCTTCTAGCTGTGTGGAGTTCCTTCTGGTCCTCTTCTCTCTGGTGCTCACAGCCTGCCCATCCTCATCGATCCCCAGCTGTGGAGAATGCTGCTGTGACCTCTTGCCTCTGCTGGTTACACATTGCGAGGTCTCCTCTGATTCCTTGGTGGCCAGCTCCTTTCTTCCTTGAACCTGGAGTACTGATATGCCCTGAACCTGGCTGTCTAGGAACTCCTCAGCTTCTGATTCTCAGTAGCATCTCTACTTCCCTCTCCAATCCAAGAACCTTCTTCCTCAGGCACAGCCACCAACTTGCACTTCATGCACAGAAAGTGCCTTTTGGCTTTAGGCAGGAAAGAAAACAGGACACATCCGCAGCAGGTCACCACCACTGGCCACCTCAAAATCGCCTCCATTCATGGCTCTCAAGTACACCCAGCAAGTGACTTTTCATGCCAAGTCTCCCTGCTTAGCTCAGCCCTGCCCCTCACCACCAGGCAGCAATCACCCACTCAGACGTCAGCCTGCCCAAACACACCACTCACCAAGTCCCGCTACCTCTAAGCACAGAGTCCGCAGCTACCGCTGCCGATGCTCTCCGGTTAGCTGCCTCTGTTCGTGTGCAACGTTAAAAGCCTAAACAGCTAAGATAGGAGAGAGAAAACAACATTTCCAAACTTCTTGTTACAAAGCAGGTTGCTACATCTTGCACAGCTGATTGCATGATGGAGGTTTGGCAAGAGACCTATTTGGACGGACGTGTCAGAGCGTCACACAGGGCTGAATACCAGACACAAGCCAGCTCTTGGATGCTGCAAGTGACAAGAGTGACACAGAAGGGCCAGGCAAGGCAAGCCTTGACTTAGCAGACACCCGTTTAGCAGGAAGAGCCGCTTGCTTCGATACAGCACTTCCCGAAACGGACAGCACCTCTGAGTCAGAACCTGAGCAGGAACTAGGTCGGCACGGGAGTTTCTGATGGCCTCTGCAGATCTAGATGGAGCGTCGCATGTCGGCCTATGGAGCATCTAGAAAACTGCAAGTTCCACTGTATGAACTCTGCCCACTTGCTGGGCAGACGGAGGCTTTCCCTGGTATGATCACGCATCAGGCAGTGTGTGGACAGCAGCGTTCTTCTAGCTGTTTGTGTTTACAGCCGCCTCAGCTAATTGTGGCTCTCACACCTGGGGAACGTCTCAAATGCCAGGGCTTGAGACTCTGAAGAATTACTTTGCTTGGAGGAAACACCCCCCTCCCCCTCCCCCGGGCAGCCTGGTCTGAATGGGCAATCAAATCGGTGAAGCGTGCAGTGGGCATAACAGCTCATTACAATCTCCTACTCCAAGCAGCAGCCAGTAAAGTCCTTCCCTGGTTAATTACCCATTTAATCACCTCAAAGAGAAATTATTCTAGCATCCCCGGGATGAGAAAGACAAAAAACAGAAGCCGCCCTCTAACTAAGCTTCTCCAATGATGCGTCCGCAGCATCCGTTCGTCATACAGTCCCGGGGGATGGGAAGGCAGATAGAAATCGGCCTTTACTGAGCTAGTCAATAGCGAGCATTAAGGCGGCAGAGTTTCTTCACAGCTTTTAACTTCACTGCCCTAACTGAGGAAACCGTCGCATTCACTAGTGAACGGTGATGCTGGGAGGCAAGTCCCCTTCCACATTCAGCTCCAGTCGGGCTCCTGAGTGTTTCCTGGCATAGGCCAAGCCCACCGCTGCGACAGGCCCCAGAGGAGGTAAGCTTGTCTAAGTGCAACACTGTCTACATCACCCCCCGGGAACTTTCCTTCCACAGGGGAATTATCTTCTTCGGGGTAAAGAAAAAAAAGCTGCCGTTGCCTCAACCCACTCCCTACCCTCACCAGCCCATCAGCTGAAGCCTGTTTCTGGACAAAAACAGACCCCAGTGTGAATTAAGACATGGCCTCCCTTCCCAATATATAAATACTCCAGTGATCACCCCAGGATAGGCCCATCGTAGGAGAGTCTGGAGCTCGCACCTTAAAGATGATCTCCAAGGCCCCTGCCCAAGGGAAGCAGGAGAAGGCACATCGCAGCACTTCCGCAGACGGTTGCAAACTCCCCCGTCCAGCCTAAAGATCTCCTGGTATGAATTTCCGCTGCCTTTGAGGGCGGACATGGAGCCTTGCTCCCAGCCAGAGTCAACCCAAGACCCCCAGAGAACCATCGCAGCACAGATCTCCCCATGCCTGCCAGCCTGGCCTGCAGAAGACCACGGCTAAACTGTGCACACGAGGCATTGTGCTGAATTTGGATGCCAGCACTTGGCTCTCAGATGTGCTTGTTAATTACGTATGAAGCAAAGGCTCCACCCCACTCCGGAGCCCCTGGGGCACCCTTGGAAGGGCAGGATAGAGGCCTTCTGTGCACTTTAAGGGGCTATAAAAACACCTTAGGCCCTAGTCTCCATCACTTGCAGACCATCCAGACCCGCTGGCAGCGTGGACTAGTGGGCCAAGATCAAGGATGGGAACCAGGAACTCCTAAGTGTTAATTCTGGCTCCAAGGCAGATTCACTGTGCAGACCTGGGCAGGTCACTTCCTCAACAGCAGAGAGGCTGAGTGTTAGCCAGTGTTTGTTCCTATAGCCCCTGAGTTACCGTTACGGGACGCTTTACGCCCAGGTTTGACGGTGTGAACCTGGCGAGTAGGATTGCCCAGGGCACGGGGCAGGTTTGGGAGCACACCTACCTCCATGTACATCTCGTTGTTGCAGGCCTCGGCGAAGGTGCTGGGGGCAGCAGGGTGAGCGAGTTCCCCGTCCTCATTCCCACATTCATCCCGCTCCAGCAGGGTCAGCAGGTACCGAGCTAGGAAACAGAGCCCTTCAGAAACAAGGAGTGGGAGTGCCAGGCACAGCAGCTCTCAGCAAGAGGGCTTCTGATCACTGGGAGAAATTCCAGCTCGACTCCCAGCGTGGGGCTCAAACGCTGGCACAACACAAACCCAGCAGCACACCACAGCTGGGACTGGGGCTGTGGCTGGACAGGACAACGGAGAGAAATATATGGGGAGCCTTTTATATAAGCAGCAGCACCACATTGGCCAAGGCTTGCACAGGTGACTACACAACCTGACACCTTAAAGGGACCTGAGTTCAGAGGGTGACTGCTCAGCACTTTTGGAAGTCAGGTCTCTTTAAAAGTGTCTCAAGGTGAGTACTTCCCCGTGTTACTTTTGAAAGCCTTGGCCCATTGGTACCGAGGGCTCCATGCAGTCACCATTGCAGTGACTTGATTTAAGCTATTCCAGTCACGTACCAGTCCCACGGCACGGAGGAGCCGCGCGAGCGCCGGGCCAGTTTCCACCAGCCTCACCCACCAGGAGCGGTCCCTTGTGCCGCAAGCAGCTCCCACTGAAACAGACCCGACTACCCCAGCGGTAAGAGACTGCTTAGTGCAGACAAGGCTGGCAGAGGCAGGGCAAGAGGAAAAGGCTTGATTCTTACTGTTCTCCAGCCTCTGAAGGCTCTTGCGCCCTTTGGCCCTTGGGATGAGGTCGGAGTTGCGGATGGCCTGGTTGATGTAGTATTGCTTCCGTTTGGAGGGGGAGAACCTCTTGGACGGGGAGCTCCCCAGAGGAGGCAGGCAGTCTTCAATCCTTCTACAGAGAGACAGAGAATACATTGCAAGAGGTCCTACCTGTTCAGGGGCTCCGGTCAGATCTAGCAAGGTTTGGCACAGCTGGAAGATTCAGGGGAGCTAGGGCTGGAATAGTAAGAAGGGGCTCTGGGGTGGATCGGATCAGCTGTGAATGGGGAGCAAAGGGCTAGAAGAGCAGCAGGCCTGCAGGTCCGAATTGAGGGCCATCACAAGAGCCGTGTACCAGGAACCAGGGCTGGGGTAGAGGTCAGAATTAAGACACATCAGCAGAGCTATGGGGGAGAGGAGGCAGCAGAGGGAAGCCCGGATGACACCTATTCTCATCAGGCTTTGTGCCAGCCAGTGTCAAATTCACCCAAAGCTGCAGTCAAAAAAGGACTCCCAAAACAACCACCTCAGTTCCTCGAGGCTTCGAAGTCCAACTTGATTAGACAGCTTCGGTGGCCGTGAAGCAACAGCAAGATTTTATGGTCAACTCTGCCAACATGCAAGGAAACAGAAAGCCTGGTTCTCAGCAGAACCAAGACAAATTTCACCCAGTGGCACCTCTGCTTCTCAAGTACCCCTAGACTGTTATTAGAACCTGCCTAGCAGCTCAATGAGCAGTTAGAGAATGTGCCATTCTGGGGGGCTAGACTGGGAGGGCAAGTCTTGACAACCAGCCAGGGGAGCAATCCCCAGAGGAACGCATTCAGTTCTGCTACACCAGTGTAAATCCAGAGGAATTCAACTGGCATTCCTTCTGTAAGAGTAAAGGGAGAATTAGGCTCAGAGATTTCTTGATATTCCTTGGTATGATGCATGAGTGAATGAACTAAGACAGCTCCTTCCAGTAAGGGGTCACTACACCAAGCCCTGATTTATGCTGCTGCTTCTATTAACGGCCCACGGGGCATCAGCCGTAGCTGCTGACTCTTTGCACTTCGGCAAGGATCTCAAAGCACTTCAGAAACGTTAAGTATTGTCTCAGTTTGATAGATAGGCAAACAGCCATCCGGAGCACTTCGGGCCTGCTCTGTAAGTTTTGCACTAGTGTAACTATTTTGGTTAGGGGTGTCGCTTTTCACCACAATCGTTATACCTGTACAACAGCCCTAGTAAGGATGCAGCTCTACCAGTAGCAAGGTGCCTTATACCAGTCTATGTTATTGCTGTCAGGGAAGGGGAAAAAGCTAGGCTGCTTTAAGGTGCCTTTAACTGCCTCCACACTGGGGCAGTGCTACTTGACCTGTACCACTGCAGGCAAAGCACTAGTCCTTGTCTGAACACTCAAGTTGTAAGTCACAAAGCAGAGCTAGGACAAGAACTGAGGCTCCTTCGCCTGATCTACAATGATAGATAACCCTGCCCTGACCCCTAGAGAAAGCATGCACATCTGGACAGGAAATCCATTTAGAGAGAAAGCTACAAGCTGAATAAGTTGCCTGTACAGCCATGTGAAATTAGCATATAAATGCCAGACAGGGAAATAGAACTACTTGACCTTCAAAGTGAAGGTAACTGATAATCAAATGAGAGAGTCACCTGCTACCGCCCTGTGTGATACAAAGCAAAATTATTCTACCCACATTAGCCGGGCTGCATGCCAACAACCAGCTTTATTGCAATCTGAGCATCTAAAGCACCATAGAAAAAGACACCACTTTGATATACTCACACACCACAGGCTTCTTGGCTTTTATTGATCATATAAATCTATTTTGAAGGCCAGGGTTTTTATATTATGCACAGACACACACGGTCTAGCTCAGGGACAGTCTATTTTTTGTCAAGGTCCAAATGTCTTGCGCGACAGACTCAAGAAAAAATAATAAAAAAATAATGATAAATAAAAATATTTCAGGGTTTGTTCAAAAGCATCTGGCAGTCCAGATTTGGCCCACAGTCTGCTTATTGACTACCCCGGTCTAGCTGAACTTCCTGGCAAAGATTAAACCCAAGCATGAGTTTAAGAGGGTTCACTGAAGGTCTAAATTGACTGTTTCCCTTTAAGAACACAAGAGTTTCTACCTGATTTTTTTTTTTAAAACCTGCCATTGTTACCATTAGCATCCCAGAACACCACAATTTAAAATGTTGGCAGATTTTTTTTTTTTTTTCAGTCTTTGTGCATTCGGCAGAAGGCTGTGTGCCGTCAGTTTCACTGTTTGTTTCCCCTTTTGTTTGTGTGGGTTTCCTTTCCACTCAGCAACAGGAGACAGACATTCTAAAAAATAGGAAAATTGCACAGCTGTAGAAAAAATTGGCAGACAGGCAGATCTAGCATCTGAAACTACTTTCAACTGTTTGAAACAAATTACATTTCAGTTGCTTCTTTAAGCAGAGGCAAGTTTACAAGCTTGTGGGAATAGAGGACCACCTCTTCCCACCTGTGATACTTCCTCCAGTTACTACACCTGGCTTTGTCTCATTTGAGGTCCTGCTGTTCAGACCCACTGGAGCCTTATGGGGCAAGGACGACAAGGGTAGCCATGCAGCATCAACCGGGTGAGTCACAGTGTTATGAGTTTAGGGCTAAAGTTTATGCTCACTTTAAATACATATCCTAGGCCTGGATACTGCAGATCGGAGACCACCTTTCTCTCTCTCTCATGTCCCTCCAAGGCAGTCGGTGGTTGTCTTTTTATCCATCCTCATCTGAATCAGGCCAAGGGCAGAGACCCCCTTCGTTCTAGGACTCCCTTCCTGCAACAGAGCCAGTAGAGTCCCACTGCAGCTGCCTCTGAGGCCTTTCTACTTGCCCCATCTCTGAACTCATGGACACAGAACTAGACTGGGAGTCAGGAGACCCGGGTTTTGCACTTGGCTTGGCCGCCTGCTGCAGGAGTCACTTCATGCATGCCTCAGTTTCCCCACCTGTAAAATGCGGATAATGATGGTGACCTTCCTGCGTAACGGGCTTTGAGATCTGCTGGTGAAAAGCAATGTAGAAAAGCCAGGGATTATTATTCTATTCCTGGCTCTGCCACCCTCCCACCCTTTGCCTATCTTGTCTATTTAGATGGTGAAAATCTTGTGCCCACTGAAGTCAACAGGAGTTTTGCCATGGACTTCAACAGATCCAGGATTCTGCCCTAAACTCTTTGGGGGCAGAGACAGTCTCTCACTACGTACAGCACCCGGCGCAACAGGGCCCTGATCTTGTCTGGGTGTTACCATACTCCAACTCACCTCGCTTTGACCCATTGATCTCCCCTTGCCAATCCATTTCTTTCTGCCCAGTTTAATCTGTGCACTGGGGCCCTCTGACTCATGAGCCCAGGTGGTTTCACTTTGTTCGTATTATCGATAACATCCCAGATACTCATAAAATCCCCATCTCAGAGTATGTCACAGCCCAACTGGGCGCAGGTTGAAGAGAGATTTGAAATTCATGACTCAACTTAATTTAAAAAGACTTAAAACTTGCCCCAACCAGCACTGTGCTAGTGTCTGAGACCACACCAGACACACCCAGCAATTGTCATCGTAGGCTAAGTTTGATGTAAAGAGCAAATAGCATAAATGACAAAAAAAAGCCACATTACGTTTCTAATAATCCCAGGTATTCTTAAGAAAAGAACACAAGAAATTGTAATGCAGGTTGTATTTTGAAAGTGTCCCGTCTGAATCCTGAAGTCTGACTACACAGAAGGGACAGACCTCTGGGTCCTGCAATCAAAGCAACTGCTGTCTGGGTCATGCTAACAACACAGTGCATAAGGAAGGTTGGCCTCATGTTTAAGGCACTGGAGTGGGATTCAGGAGATCTCAGTTCAATCCCTGGCTCTGCCAGTGATTTCCTATGTGGTCTTAAGCAAGTCATTTAATGTATCTGTGCCTCAGTGTCCCCATCTATAAAATCAGGATTAGAATTCATCTTTCTTGTTTAGATTGTAAACTCCTTGGAACACGGGCTGTCTCTCTCTATGTGGCTGTATGCACCTTGCGGATAGGAATTCTCCATGCTACTGTGACTAATGCTGGCTAAGACTTCCACAAACAGATGGGTTTGATGGGTCAAATTCCCAGTGACTGGCCAGGCAAGGGGAACATTTGAAGCTCTGGTGCTTTAGCTTTAAGAGTCCTGCTGAGTGGTAGCTTGAGGTCAATAACATAGGTGGATGTTGTAACCCTCCACGTGTGCTTATTCATAAAGGGGAAAATGCCTCTCAGTTATAGCTACAGGAATACCCTAGTTCTGCCACTCTGATGCCCACTACACATCCCCCTCATGAAATGTATGTTATGTAAATGGGGGCATCGGCCCAGCTATCCCACCATCTGGAAGACGGGAAGGCTCTGGCGGTAGGTTACCAGCTGCAAACAGCACAAAGAAATGGGATGAGGGCTAGGTTTTTATTTTGCCTCCATGTCCTGATTTTTTTCTTCAGTGAGACCATACCAGGGAGAGAATCTCTATTCCGTGTGGCAAAGAGTTCTTCAGGCCAGAGATATCCTCTATGCCATCAGCTTCCCCCAGAGAAGCTGCATGCTGCTGTTCTTCAGCATCACAGGGCTGACAGCCATGCTCCTAGAGAGTGTAAAATCTCACTCAACTGTTTCTTATTCTAAGAGTCAACTCCTTCTCAGGTGTGAGTTAAAAATGGGGAGTAGAGGAGCAGAGACAAAGCTCACAGAAGTGTGCTGAGTAAGTCACTGCTCTGGAGTCCAGATCTAGCAATGGCATAAACAGTCCAAGCTTCCAGCCATTCGAATAGTTTGAGCTCTTGCTAAAGCAAGCCCCAAACCTCACAATCCCAACATGCACATGGCAGATTTCCACATCATTGCTCAAAACCAGTTCTTTAAAGGCTCTTTCTCTCTCTGGGCCCAGCTTTGCTCACAAGATGTGGATGATAATGTTAACTGAACTCCATAAAATATTTGGTTACCTTGGTTGAAAGGGGATATAAATGCAGAGCATCCTCAGTGTAAACAATAATTAGCTAATTATCCCAGTAATAATCCTATCTCCCTTATACACCCAATGCTTCCAGCCAAAAAATAATAGGAAAAAAAAAAAAAAAAAGGTCTTGTAGTACAAAACAAAGCATGTTACCATTTCCTGAGGTTCATCTAACTCAGCTGCTTTCAGCCTTTTCCATACTCAGGCCCCATTCCCCCCCTTTACAACAGGAGCTTTCAGGGACTTTGCCTGTTCCCATCTAACACTGACAGACTACAGGGTAGTTACAACACCCCAAAGTCCATTTAGACTCCCAGGTTGAGACCCATGGTCTAACACCAGTGCTGGTGGACAGCCAGAGGTCTGATTCTCCTTTGTCTTAGACTCAAAGGAAGGATTGTTTAGTGCTAAAGTCCAGAACTCAGGAGACGTGAGTTCAATTCCCTGCTCGGACACACCTTGGACAAGTCACTTAGTCACTCTGTGCCTCAGTGTCCCCTCTCAAATGGAGGTGATGATCCTTCCCTACTGCCCTGGGGTGTTGCAAGGGTAAATACATTAAGTTTCAGATACTATGGGAACGGGGGCCATAGAAGTACCTGCCCAAAGCCTGGCCTACACTTAAAACTCAGACAGACCTGGAGTGTGAAAAATCTATACTAGAGTGCCATGGCTATGCCGACCTCACACCCCCAGCGCAGACGCAGCTAGGTCAATGGAAAAATGCTACCATCACTTGGGGAGGTGGTATTACTACAGCGATGGAAAAACCCCACCCCATCCATCACTGTTGGCTGCGTCTACACTCCGGGGTTATAGAGACCACATCTATGCTGCTAGACAGACCATGCTGTCATTTACCCCTTTTCCAAATGAGTGGGACGCAACCATTCCGGTTGGTGAGATAATATCCACCTAGCACAGGTGCAGTAGGTGCAAAGCAGGGAAGAACTGGGCTGGGGAATCGTACAGGCAAGAGGCCTAGGGGTTGTCTACATAAGACAGCGGCACTGGTTTTTTATTTCAGGGGGGAGGAAGAGCTTCTACACAAGAATCTGTCAGTTTAATTTAAACCAGAGCCACTTCTGCAGGCAGACAAGGCCTTGTCCTTTCACGGCTGGAGTGGGTCACAGAGGGGCTAGACCACAGGCCCTGTGGAGGTTCAAAGAGGCCCTACCCCGGAAGGCTTTGCATTCCCTGGGCGTGGATCAACAAGTCCGGGGGAGGAGGGAACCGAGAGGTGACTTTCTATCTGTCACCAGGACGGAAGTGGGGAGGGAGGAGGCAGTGGCCTTCGCCCCTGAGCTGGGAAAAGCAGGTACGGGGCCAGGGTGGCCCTAAATGAGGCAGAGGAAACCTGAGGCTGTTCCCCTCTATCGGTTCTTCGGCCAGCCTCCTCCCTGTGGATCTGGGCACCTTCCAGTCCTGCGTTTAGCACCAGGATGGACATCTGTCATGGGCCCAGTCATGCGCACTCTGGGCTCGCCCCCCCCCCAGTCTGTGCAGGCTGGCACCACCTGGGGACTAGAAGACTGGAGCGGTTCTGGTTTAACCCCTATTTTCCCTGAAGGGAGAAACAAGGGGGAATCACCCTCTAGTTACCCAACGGGGGAGTTCCTCTTGTTTACCAGAGAAGCAGGAAGAAGAATAATCATCATCAACAGGGGGGAGCGCTGACCCCCCCCCCGGGAGGGGGAACTGACCACGCGTGGGGACTGACCCCCTCCCTCTGCACCCCCCACCCCAGGGAAGGGGGGAGGGGAATCTCTCCTACGGGGGAGGGAAACACCCCCCCCATATCTCTCCTCCCTGAAAGGGGGGGGCTATGGTCGCCCTTGCCTGGGCAGGGGACCCCCCCGGGGCAGGAGCCCTCCCCTGGGCATAGGGGAATCCCCCCCCCGGCTGCTCCGCTCTCCCCGGGCGGGGGGCTCCGGGCCTGGACCGCCCCCACCCCGGCTGCCCCGGTCCCGGGGGGGTCCCGCACTCACAGGTAAGGCTCCTCCGGGGCCTGCCCGCCTGCGGCCCGCCGCTCCCGGCCCGACAGCAGCACCATGGCTAGGCCCGGCCGGCCGGCGACGCGGGGAGGGGGGGGGCCGGGCGCCGCCGCCTTAAAGGGGGGAACCGCCCACACCCCCCCCCCCCGGCCGCAGGAAGTGACGTCAGACAGGGGCGGGCACCGGGGGTTAACCCCTGCCGGGCCGGGCTGGGCCAGACAGAATCGGAGCAGGGGAGGGGGCAGGAGGGCACGGGGTGCAGCGGGGGGGGAGCCGGAGGGCACGAGGGGGCAGCGGGGGGGGTCAGGAGGGCACGGGGGTGCAGCGGGGGAGGGGGCAGGAGGGCACGGGGTGCAGCGGGGGAGGGGGCAGGAGGGCACGGGGGTGCAGCGGGGGAGGGGGCAGGAGGGCACGGGGTGTAGCGGGGAAGGGGGCACGGGGGGCAGCGGGGTAGGGGGCAGGAGGGCACGGGGGTGCAGCGGAGGGGGGCAGGAGGGCACGGGGTGTAGCGGGGAAGGGGGCAGGAGGTCACGGGTGTGCAGCGGGGGGCAGGAGGGCACGGGGGTGCAGCGGGGGAGGGGGCAGGAGGGCACGGGGTGCAGCGGGGGGGGGCAGGAGGGCACGGGTGTGCAGCGGGAGGGGGGTGCACAATAGAATAGAGCCCCCAGATTTGGGTTGTGGAAGGGGCGCTGCGCTGGACGTTCTGGGCCACGTTTGCCAGCTGACCTTATTCTACACGCAACCCCCCACCCCCGAGCCATACCAGCGAAACCCTTAAAAGCACAGCTGTACCACATGGACACTAGAGGCCCCTGCCAGCCCAGGCCAGTCACTGCCAGCTGTGGTGGCCAAAGTCTGTAGTAGAGACCTGGCCTATGGAGGGGACAGCGTCTGCCCTGGAATTTGTTCCCCGGGGGGGTCTGACAGAGTCTGAGTTTGTGAACCTTTAGGGCACGTCTCTTTATCCTGTTTTGTGCCTGAGAGGCTGCTTTGAATGGGTGGTGCTTTGAGATCCTTGAGTGGAAAGTGCTGGGATGGGACGTGTGCTGTTATTAAATCCAGAGGTGCGTTCTGTGCTAGCACAGTGAAGCGATCCCATGGCCCAGTGCACCCATCTGGAGCAGCGTTTGCAGTGACAGCTGTGTGCAGCACATCAGTGCCCAGCAGAGCTGTCGTGTGTGATGCCGCTTTTGTCAGAGTTGCATTGGTTTCATTGTTTTTTCAGCGTGATGGACACATGCGGCCTTTTGTCCCGCAGTGTCTGAAGAGTGGCTGAAAATGACATTTGTGCTTCCAGTTGCTCTGAGCTTGCTTTGACATACAATTAACCTCCTCCGGTCCCCTTCTTTCTGCTCCCCGGGCTGAATTTTCTCCCCAGAATCAATCACATGGGGGAGTGATAGGTATGGTAGAGTTACAAGAAGTTCAGAGAAGCACCTAATTTTGAATACTGCCACAAATGCCCTGAATTTTCAAAACTGGGCTGGGAATCTGTCAATCTAGTCACCGGCACCTCAGCATCTGAACATCTAGTCATTTATTTGAGGACTTGTCTACAGAGGGAAATTTACCAGCAAACCTCTTGTGGTATAATTATACTGCTGTAGTCATTGATATAACAAGATTGCCATTCTCTGTGTTTGTGGCCAGGGATACATGGGGATTAGGGGTGACTCTTCTGTTTTCTAAACCAGTTCTGTCATTTCTTGCAAACAAGTTACATTTCAGAGATGAACCCAAAACATGGCTCTTAACCTTGAACGTGAGGAAAGTTCAGCTCCAAACCTGAATTTCATGGTTTGGGTGTTTCTCTACAATGAATCAATCCAGATCCTTGGATCCAAATTGTAGGAAAGTTTGAATTTGAATCCTGAGCCCATCTCTAGTATAAAGATGCCCTTTTATTTTTATCTTCCCTGCCCATCCCTGTGTCCCAGTGACAGGGAGTAAGGATCAGCGGGACAGGAAGAGCACTTTATATACAGCAGCGCTTTCCCACCCTCCTCTTCTCTGCTTTTACCAAAGCTCTCCTGGACACAGTTTACTGAGCCTCCTGCTGTCTATGAAGTTCTGCCGTGAACAGTTTCATCTGTATTTCATGCCCTTCCCTCTCATACGGGGCAGTCAAGTGAGCGTTCACTCACACTGAATTCCCTAGGCACCACCGTGTGTCTGTGGCTAGGTACATAACTCCATGTATCTCTGCTGCCCGTGGGGTTAGCTTCCCAGCCTATCTGGGCCTTGGATGTGGCAGCTACTGAGCAGTGGAAGTCAGCATGAGTCAGTCATTTAGGACAGGAAGTGAAGTAGTAGCCTGCATCCAATGGAAACTGCAAGAGGAGGAAATTTCACCAATTACCTGTATTGGAAACCCTAGGCTTTTGCGAAGGTCCTGATCCATGGATGTTAGGAGCCTGACTACCTTTGAGGATCTGGGCCAAAGTCCCTTGCGACCTTTAACAACCCCAGTCAGGACCCCAGTGTTGCATCTCATGCCCTTGTTGTATACTAACATCAGTCTGAATCTCTTATCGGAGTACCCGCTGCTGACTCGATAGCAGACAGTTTACATGCCCAAATGGGGCACAAAGGAAACATAAGAGGAATTCGGGGCCAGACCCTCCACTCCTGTAAATCAGTAATGTAATGTAAAGACACACTGTCAGTATCCTGGACTGTCCTTAGGGAGTTCAGAGAAACTCGGTTGAATTAAAATAAACCTACTGAATTACCAGTGATACCTCTGGGATTCATTGTATTAAAAATGAAACCTGTGCGTGTGGTCTTGTCTGTAACTGCTCCAGGAGGAGACGGATGCTAACGTAGTTCCTCCAAGATCCGTCTCTTGGAAGCCACCCCTGGAGAGGTTCACAGATACTAGTTCAAACTGCATTCTCCAGAGACCAACGGACAAGGGATGTTGGGATAAATAGACGGATGTTACGCAGGCTCAGTCTGCCTGATCCAGCAAACGGATGGGACCCCGGCACACGGAGGCCCCCGATCCTTAGGGAAGGGTTGGAAGCACTGGGCCTACTGATGCCTCATTAGACTGGGTTTTTGTTCCGGACTGAAGCTGTGATGAACTTGAAACCCCTCGGGCGGGGTGTTGAAAGGCTGTTCCTGCCCGTGCCCACAATGCTGGGGTTGCCAGGTCGCTGTCCGGTTGTCAACCAGAACGTCCAGTCGAAAAGGGAACCGGGCGGTGTCCAGGCAGCACTGCGGACCGGACGCTAGCAGTCCGCTTGGTTGCCATGCCTGGCCTCTGCCAATAGGCGTCAGGAAGAGCAGTGACTGCTCCTGGACTAGAGCCCCTGGAGGAGTTGCTGCTCAGCTGTTGATGCCTGATGGAGAGCAGTGGCTGTCTTCCATACAGGCTCCAAAAGGTAGGTACCGGCGCCCCTGTCTGGGGGAAGGGAAAGACCCTGTCGGCTCCTACCCCTGCCCTGCCCCAATTGCCCCAATCCTGGCCCCTTGCTCCAGGGCAAAGGGGATGGAGGGAGAGGGGAGAAGGGGAGCAGGGAGGGGTGTGGCCTCAGGGGAAGGGGTGGGGCAAGGGTGTTTGGTTTTCAGCAATTAGCAAGCCCTAGCCCCATATTAGTGTTAGGGTGAACTCTAGGGAGCTTATTAGCATGATAGGTTCTTCTATTGTTTCTAATGCATTTTCTCTGCAGTGTGTGCACGTTAATAATAAGACAAGCGGGCATGAAAAGGGCCAGGCCATAACTACAACTGTGGGCAGGCTGCTTGTGAACTGTCTTTGACGACAAAGCAGGCAGGCCTCCTTGGCCAATCTGTTTTCTGGGAATAACACATTGAACCCAGGGAACAGTTCAGCCTGGAGATACCCCAGCCAGAAACGTCTGTTGACCCAAGAGAAGTGACAGCCAGGGGAGCCAGAAGCCTGAGGGTGAGTGACCTGGCTGGACCATTGAGTGGAAAGAGTTGCCCTGCACGGTGGGAAAAGTGACACTCGCTTATCCCAGCGATGGGTTTTCTTGTTTTTCCGCTAGTTTCAGGGATAGCAGCATGGCTTCTGGCATGCGTTTTATTTTGCTGCTATAATTCCAAGGTTCAGCCATATCAAAGGAGCCTTTGCTCTGAAGTGGTGTGCAAACAAAGCAAACAAAACAAAACAAAACAAAGAAGCTTTTCAATTTCCAAGGTTCACACCCTGGATCCTGTTCTCTTGTTATCTCAGTTAGTGCCTCCTGTTCCTGGAACCTCTGACAGCCAAAGGCTTAATAGCTGGTAACCAAGCCTGTTCAGAGAGGTGTTGGGCAAAACAAAGATAGGGATAACCAGCAACCTCAGCCACGTCTCAGTCTCCCTCCTTCACTAGCTGGGCTGCTGCCCCAGCTGATTGGAGGGACCATTAAGCAACACCTCCAGAGGAACAGCAGAGTGTCAGTGCAGGTGGTGGTGCACTGGAGAACTCTAAGGAACTCCACCTCTGATTCCTCCGCTCACTGCAAAATGCTGGAGGCCAAGATCATGAGCTATAGAGGAGCCAACAGGAACCAAACAATAGGATGTTGTTTCCTAATTCCAGCTCAGATCATCCATCTCCTGCTTGCAGGAGGTTTCAGAGTCAAGGGGAACGGATAGGAAGTTGGCAAGGGTCCGGTTCCAAGCCCCTGTGTAATATGCCAGCAGCGTCTGCCTGGTGGTAAGTGGTAAACCTGCTGGGAAAGGGGTAAGTGGGGTTAGCCGCCTCACTGAGCCTGGTGGCTCATTACCCCACCTGGATATGAGAGGGCAGGGAGTGACAGTCTGGGGAGAGAAGATCTAGGGTGTGGGCTGAACAATGCAGAGGGAGGAACAGGATCTCCAGGAGCAGCCAACCATGGGGTGATGGCTTAAGCTGAATGTTATGTGGTGTTATTAACAAGGAAATTAATAATGATTAACTTCAGGAAGAAGGTGAGTTTGTGGCCCTGTGAAGTGCATGGGCTATGTTTTAGAGGAGGCCAGGAAAAGCTCTCCCCCCCCCCCCCCCGGGAAATAGGGATTTGTAAAGGAAACTGCCTTTCCCGTTACAGCATTGTTCCTGGGCCTTTATAAAGACTTCTGCTGTAGCCGGCTCGTGTGCATAGTGGCCAGGGATCCACAGCACAAGTCTTTCAAAGCCATGCAGCTGCTTTAAACAACTGTTTAATGACCGACTACCTCCCTCTTGGAGTAGAGCCGTGTAGCTCTGTTCTTCCTTTAAGCCCCAGGAGAAACAAACATAACAGCCTGCAGAGAAAATTATCTTCAGAGGAAAGAATGGCCTCTTTGCTAGCTATTGAAACAGTCGGCTCCGTTCCCTTTTATACCTGTCAAAGGCAGGAACAGCCAGTTCCAAAGGAAATGAAGAAAAGAGTTGTGGTTTCATTGCAATGCAAAGGGACAGGACTCTCTGGGCACGAAGGGAGAGAAGGGGCTTTAAATAACCTATGCCACCTCCTATTCTGGGACCATGCCAGAGTCCCTGGCGTGAATTACAGTAAGGTCGGGGCTGCTCTAACTCACAACTGAGTTGCTGTGACCCACGAAGGCAGTGCAGTCTGGCTATGGCCCCAATCCACCGAGCAGGACACAGAGCCCTAATGCCAGATCGACACTGGGCCTTGCGCAGGGTGAGTTCTCAGGCAGCCACGTTCACCTGCTTTCAGGCCCCTCGACATGGTATAGTAGAGGGGCCTTAATGTAACAGAAAATTAGCTCCATCAGCTCAAAGGGTTGTAAAATGGGAGTATCCCAGATGCCAGAGGAAATCCTTGGTGCCAGAGGGAAAGGAAAGGGCTGTCTGTTCATCAGTCTTTTCTCTAGCTCCCTGCTATATAGCCAAGATAAATGAATGAGAAGCTTTTCCCCTCCAGTCTCTCAAGCATGATGGATGTCTGCTGATTTTTTTAAGTGCCACAGTAAGTTTTCGTATCATGCCCTTCGCTGCCAAGTCACAGGAACAAAGGCAGCACCATGGATCATGCCCTCGCTGCATGCTTATTCAAGTCTTAACAATTGCCCTCAGGTTTAGGAAATATCACAATTTCCAGGCAGTCAAACCAGGTGCGCTGGGTCTTCTTCCCCGGGAGACTTGCCTGGCAAGAAAGGCAGTGAGAGGTAGAAAGTGAGACCTTGAATCGAGTTGCTCAGATCACTGCTAAACTTTCAGTGCTTGCTATTGCATGACTCCCTTGAGTTGAGTCTGGGATGTTTCTCTGGTACAGAAACACCCTAGATTAAAATTCATGAGATCCCACCCTTGGAAGGACGGTCCGGTGGCTAAGGCATTGGACTGGAACTCCAGGTAGCTGGACTCTGTTCCAAGCTCTGCACAGACTCCATCAGTGACCTTGGTCAAGTCACTTAAGGCTCGTCTGTTCAAACAGTTAGTGTGGGACAAGTGGGGTGTAAATCAACTCTAGGCCAGCCATCTGTGTGCATCCTGCTCCGGTGCACCAAAGGTGTGAAACAGGAGTAGATCCAGGGGCAGCAGGGCATTCTTCGCACAAAGCAGTGAGATCCACATGGACAATTAATGCCCAGCAACTAGCATGAGGTAGTGTTCCACCCCAGCTTGCTGCACAGTAACTGTTCTTGTAGACAAGCCCTACGCCTCGTTGTGCCTCAGCTCCCCCTCTAGTGGGAAAAAATGGGGCAATAGCACATCCTTTCTTCAGAGGGGATTGCAGGGAAAACACCTTGAAGATCGTGAGATATTTGGATACTATAATGCGAAGGCCACATAAGCACCTTGGATAGAGAGATGCCGCTCACTTGATGCCATTTTTGTTGTGCATTTTCGCTAGTAAATAAACAGGCTGTCACTGCACAAACCTGTTCATGTTCCTAGCTCCACCTCATTGCTCTGGGATATTACTCCAACTGGAGTTGTAGGTGGGGTCAGAATGTGCGTACCCCATTATTGTGATCATGGGGAGTTCTGCTTGCAAGTTTTCCTCTCCCCTCCGCAACACAGCTATTAAGGAGGGGCTCTTTTAGATGCATGCCTGGGGACCGATGGATCGTTGTCCCGCAGCGTGTGCAGAATCCAGATCAGAATGCTCACACTTCGTACTGGTGTAAGTGACTGCTAAAGGTGCAGGGCAATGAAGAATCAGGCACAGAGTGCAGGGCCTGGTGGGATCAGGCCCCTGGTGTTTTCCGTCCGTGCTGAGCTACTGTACACTGGCATTTGAGAAAGAAAACGGGGTGAAGGGCATCAAAAGGAATCGGAGGACAAATCCCAATGGTGCATCCGCCGGGAATATGAAGACACATTTTTGGCAATGACTCCTATTTATGGAGCATTTTAACCCACTCTGTGTGCTGCAAGGGCCTGTTATTAGCACCACCTTTTGTAAAGAGGAAAATCTCTGCAGGAGTCTGACACTTTAAAATGCTTTTCTTGAGGGGACAAAAAATAAATCCGCTCTCTTTCAGTGGGAAATGTGTCTGCATTGATTGTTTCAGCCACAGAGGGAGGTGTAAAAGGTCCTTCTTTCAAAGCAAGACTTACAGCAGCTGAGGGTATGTCTAGTTAGATAGTGTTTCCACTGCATGTCTCCTGGAAAGTTAGGTGGCAAACACACTTGGAGCCTGCAGACCTGCGGGTTGGGGTTTTTTTTTGCATCACAAGGAGCAACCCACATATAATTCTGATTTCATTAGTTAATTAAAATCATTAATTCTTAATAAAGAAGAGCGTGATGCCCCCATAAAAAGATTTCACTGCTGAGTCCTGGTCTTTGTGACCACTGCTCGGCACTGAGCAGAAGTTTTCCAAGAACGCTCCACGGTGAGAACAGCTGACTTAGAACCCATCGCTGGGTGTGTGTAGCTGGGATTAGTTTTTCCAATGTGCATTATTTTGCACACAGATCTGCAAGATCCCTCTGTAACTCCGCACAGTCTGCTCTGGACTTAACTAAATCATTCCCAACAATGCCAGCAAATCTCTGACAATCACCTGTGCAGAGGAAGCCTGTGGATGGGCCCTACTCAGCATTTCACTCGTTGTCTCTTCCTTTCCCCTGCAACTCCTCTGGAAGCAGCAAAAACAACCAAACGTTTGGAAAGTCACTATCGCCATAGTAAGAGACCGGGATGCCTTTGGTTGGGTTTAAAGAGCCCCAGAATGGGACTGAGTCACAGCCATGCCTCATTCATGTAGCAACGTCAGGGCCAAAAACCAAACAGTGAATGCAGTGCTCATTAAAACATCATATAACCAGCTTCTTTACTCTCCAGAGGCCTGGGGCTCCCAGTTAGTTTCAGTGTTAGGCCCCCCCTTCCCCCGGCCCATCTGCTTCCCTCTTAAATAATACCTTAATGGTGTGTATGTTCTTTTTAGAACTCAAGTAACTATAAGTATTCCGTCAGCATCATTAGCAATGTAGTTGCTTTAATGCATCCAACCACTCAAGAGTGCCCGAGTACCTCTTCAAAAATATAACCACAGCTCGTATGTCTTTTAAGAATGATCGCGCTACATTTGCAAGGGACTTTTAAGGGAGAAATTGATTTCCCAAAGGAAACGGACGATACACAATGGGCTCTCCTGTGCACACTGAACCAACTGCAGGGAGAGAGGGGAACATGCCCCCTCCTTTCTGTGACAGTCACCATGGGGGGGGGTGGTAACGATGCAGGACTCAGACGCAGGCCTGGTGCAGACTAGTGAGTGGTCTTCGGACCCTGTGAAAGAGCTGGATTCCGGTACATCTGGCTAGCTGAGACATTCTCTACACACTCTCAGCTGGTGTACAGCCAACAGAGCCCGCTACTGCACCAACCATCTCCCCAGGGGAATGAGAAGGTGGCACCATGTGGCAGAGGTCCACTTTGCCATGCCAGTCCACAGCTAACATATGGCCCCTTCCCTTAGGGTACATCTCTACTGCAATAAAAAACCCGCAGCACCAAGTCTCAGAGCCTGGGTCAATGGACAGGTTCACAGGGTACAGGCTGCAGGGCTAAAAATTGTAGTGTAGATGTTTGGGCCTGGGGTCCGAGACCTTCCTCCCTCGTGGGGTCTCAAAGCCTGAGCCTGGACATCTACACTACAATGAGCCTGACTCAGCTGCCGCGGGTCTTTTATTTCAATGCACACGTATCCCTAGGGACCAGACCCCACTAGCATAAGTCAGAGCAACCCCGAGGCTGCTCTAACTCATACTGAGGCTGTCAGAGACTGGTCCTCAGCATCAGATAGCTGTAACCAGATCCCTGCCTCTCCCCACTCTTCTGAATGGTGTAGAGTTTGGCTGTGGGACAGAAGCTGGCCCTGGGCCTGTATGGAATCAGTTGGGTCGTGCTTGGAGAGATGCACAGAGCTATCTTTGCAGCCTGTTTTTCTCTATAACCTTGCCAATATTTGTGAAATCCTGGCTGCAGAACAATTATGGCTCCGGGACTCTGCGTGAAGCTGAGAAATTATGCAAAAAAACAAAACAAAACAAAACAAGACAAGAAGAGGAGAAGGATCGGCTGAATGGGAAACGTGTGACCTGAGAGTTTGAGTAGCAAACAATTACATCAGTTCCAAGGTGAGAAGATGGAATGGATCAGGTAGGCTGATGTCGCAGAGACAGCAGATGACAATTCTGAAGGGAAATGTGCTGCCCTATGGCACTTGTAGACCTCAGCTAGCAACATGTGTCTTTCCGGCTGCACGAGGAGCCTGCTCGTGATGCCGTGTCTCTAGTGCAATGCCCACGTGCAAGGCAATGAGACTTGTGTCCCCTCCACAGGCTCAAAGGCTAAAGCCAAGGCAGTGCCACGGTCTCATAGGCCAATGTTAACACAGGGAGATGCTACACAAACCCATGACTCCCCCTTCAATCCCTGTACTTCAGAGCCCAGGGAGGGGGGGGAGACTCCTGCAGATGCAAGGGTGCGCCGCCCTCCATCCCCACCCCTCCGCTTCGGCCACCCTCTTTGTCAAGAATAACTCCGAGCCCCTCTTGTTTAGCGATCCAGTGCAGTTTATTTACAGCATACAATCCCACCACCCTCTCATCACATACAGCATGGCTAGCTGCCTCAGGAGCGTCTGCGGCCAGGTAGGCAGAGCCCCTTGTCTTTGTCCTTCTCCTTTTTCCTGCTTTCTTCACCTGGGCCTGTTTAATAACCCCGGGTTAATTAGGTGGACAGCTGTTTCCCCTGCACCAATCAGGTGCAGGTGTCCCTAGCCAGCTCCAATTTACCTCTCTCAATTTGGGGCTGGCGCAACAGAGGACTGATTAAAGGGTTGCTGCCCAGCCCTCTGTCACAGGCCAGATCCTGCAGGGTGCTGAGCACCTCCCAAGAGTGCCCATTGATTTCAGTAGCAGTGGCACCAATTCAGGTATTTCTTGGGGAGTGGCGGGGGAGGAAACACTGGTCTCCACCCCCCCACAGCAGGGACCCCACTCCGGTCCCCGCTCAGCCCCCCCTCCTCCCGCAGGGGCCTCAGGCCTCCCTTCTCTCTTACTCCTACAGTGCATGAGCCCATGCCACCAAGAGCTGAGCTCTCCCCTGCACCCTGCCACACTGAAACGGATTCCCTGTGGGCCAGGTCACAGCACCATTTGGCCCGGCCACCCCACTGTCCAGACAGAGCAGCGGCCAGGCCAGATTTGAGCAGCGTTGCAGGATTTGATCTGCAGCAGGTCACAACGTCATTTGCTGAAATTTGGCCTGGCCGCCCCTCTGGATGTTGCCACCACGCAGCCAGAGCGATGCTCCAGACAGCTCCAGCAGCAGCCGTACTGATTTAATACAGGACCACTGCTTAAAAGTGCTCCAGCCATGCCCTCCTGCCTCCCCCCGGCTCTGGGGCCTGTGGAATTTTGAGCAAGTGCCTAAACCTTGGGGGTGGAGGTTATCACCCCCAGTCCCTAATGGGCACCATGTTCAGTGGGTGCCCAGCATCCTCCTAGAAGCAGCCCTGTCCATTGCTCAGTTCTAGCTGGCATGCACAGGTGAAGCAGAACAAGGTGTCCATAGTCCTGACTGAGATAGACATTTCATACTCTCCGCCTTTCTTATTCAGCCCACACAAAGCTCCTGTCTCGCCTTAATTTCCGCTGTTCTGCTGCTTTGACTCTCTTCCCCCATCTCCTCTTCACACTCTCTCCTGGCCCCGCCAGCCCCATGTTTCATCAGCACCAGAGCATGTGCCCCCATCTATGTACATTTTGTCTGCGTACGCCTTACATCTGAAAGTCTTCAGCAGCTGCACTAAAATCACCCACCTCCAGCGCTGTTCTGGCAACTTCAGATTGCTCCAGGCCTGTAGGGGGGCTCATCTCCCACTGGATAATAAATGAGTTTGGTGCTGGCTTTCTGACATTTCATCAGCTTCTGTGCAAAGTTTGTCTCCCCTCCTCCTGCTCCCCCGCACCCTTGCTGATTTGGCCATTCTGCAATAACCAACCAGCACGCTCTGTTTTAAAGTGCTAGGGCTAGTAGCAGGCTGACAGCTGCTCCAGGATCCTGCAAGATGCAACACCTTTTTACTTTGTTAATGCTGGAGGCAGTTAACCCTGAGTTCTCTCTGCCGCATCACAAGATTTCAGCTATTTTGCAGCTTGCTTTTAAAGTGCTAGCCATTCCTGGATCCTACAAGCTGAAATCTTCTTCTTTTTTTTTAATGCTAGATAGAATTAGCCTTTGGAACTATCTGCCACCTGACATTTCTGAGGCAGCAGTAATAAAAAAAAAGGATCAGAAATCTATGTGGATGAGACCAACAACTGTGATTGCATGCGGTAAGATAAAAATGATATAGGCTCTCAATCTTCATGCTTCAGGATATAAACTGATCAGCGCATGGTTTCATAAGTGCAGTCTCCATTCATGGTGCAGCATTGTGCAATTAGATGCATACTTTAGGGGATACCTTTCTCAGGCTCTACAGGGAGAAGGACATTGGACTGTCAGAACTACCTGTCTGTTCCAGCGTGACAATAAAAACTTGGCATGTATAATAATAACACTTTCTCTGGCTCTTTGCAGTTAAGGATTTCCAAGGGCTTTGCAACCAGGAAAGTGAAATTCACTCCCATGCAGAGGATCAGTCCAAGACTCATGCACCACTTAAACCACACTGGGGAGAAGTTTATCCATTAATAAATGGCTCCTCACAGCTTCCCTCGAATAAATACAGAGCAGAAATGGAATGACGTCATTTGCCCCAGCTCACAGTGATTCTCTGACAAAGCCAGGAATTACCCAGATCTCCTAATGCTCAGATTCACGACTCAGCCATAAAACTATCTTTCCCCAGAGTAAGCCCCTTTAGCACCCAATCCTGCTTCCACTGAGATCAATGGGGCTTTGCCATTCATGTCAGTAGGGGCACACAGGGCCGTAGCATGTTGAATGCCGTCATGGAAAGTTTTTAAACACAGCCACTGCACCATACCAACATATAGGTAACGCAAATGATCAAGGGACCCGTCTTCCATGCATTATGCAATGCCCTGTCTAAATAATAAAGCACAGAAGCTCATGCATTAGCAGCTCCTAGTTCAAGTCTTTTCTATGTAAGAATGGCCATACTGGGTAGAACCAATGGTTTATCTAGCCCAGAGTCCTGTCTTTAGCCAGTGCGAGATGTTTCAGAAGGAATGAACAGAACAGGGCAATTATCAAGTGATCCATCCCCTGATATCCAGTCCCAGATTCTGGCAGTCAGAGGTTACACCCAGAGCATGGGGTTGTATCCCTGACCATCTTGGCTAATAGCCATTGATGGGCCTATCCTCTATGAACTTTTCTAATTCTGTTTAGAACCCAGCGATACTTTTGGCCTTCACCACATCCCCTAGCAATGAGTTCCACAGGTTGGCTGTGCGGTGTGTGATGAAATACTTCCTTGTGTTTGTTTTAAACCTGCTGCCTGTTAATTTCATTGGGAGACCCCTGGTTCTTTGTTCTGGGAAGGTTTCTAACATTCTGTTTGCTTTTTTGACTCTTGCTGCAGTTGTTTTCAGACACTATCCACAATGACTCATGCTCTCTTTCTTGAGTGGCAACCGCTACTTTAGACCCCATCATTTTGCATGTAGTCGGGATTATGTTTTCCAGTGTGCCTTACTTTGTATTTATCAACATTGCATTTCATCTGCCACTTTCTCACCCAGTCTCCCAGTTTTGTGAGATCCCTTGGTAACCCTTTGTTTCCTTTCCTTTAACTAGTTACTGATCCATAGCCACAGACTGCCTGCCTGACCTTCAGCAAGTCATTAGGGCAGGGGGGGCCAATCCACGGCTCTTTGCATGCATTCTTTGCGCTGGCATTGTATTCGGGGGAGGGCAAGAGAGAGGGAAAAATGCAATTGACAAGCAATTGACAAGGGTAAGGTAAATGTGGCTCTTTGCTGTATGTATAGTTTTTCTTCCTCTCTGACTGGTTGGCCACCCCTGCATTAGGGTATATATGTACTACAAGCAGCACAGCTGAAGCGCCGCAGCTGTAGCTTAGACACTTGCTACAGTGATGGGAGAGATTAACCAATTCGATGAGGGACAACCCACTAGTACAGACCTATCCACCCCCCTTAACTACATCCCCTGTAAGCCCCACACCAAGTGATGTTCCCTCATTATCGATCCCTTGTATCCCTAACTGTCAAAACTATCACCCCCCCCCCCATCCAGGATACTGCAGATTATCCTCTGGTTGTACTCCCCGATTCCCAACTGATCTCTGTACCCCCCCGATAATCTGTACACTATGTCTGGATGTTCAGTAACTACTTTGCTTCAACTCTGTACCATAACTTTTTAAACATTAACTTCAATAAAATGTTTAAATTCCACCTCTCTGAGAGGCGGTAATTCGGTCAATGGAAGAATCCTTCCGCCCTGAGCGCAGAAGTTCTCATCCTATGGTAACGGGGGTCATTTAAGAAAGTTTGGACACATCTTCTGTTTATCCAGTGTACAAGGCCCTGGTGCTAAGATGTTTCCCCAACAGATCCCCTGAGCTGAGAGGAGATAACTGGGCCTCAAGAACACCTTACATTTTCCCAGCCTCTTTCATTTTAAAGCACCTGATTCATTAATGTTCACCTATGGTCCCTAAAGATTATTCTCCCCCTGGCTTTATTCTTGGGGGAGCCAGGGCACTGAGAAGCTGAGAGATATGCCCCAGGGCGTGGAGGGAAACAACCCCCCAGTCCTTCTGAAGTCCTGCCTGCTCCAACCCCCAGTACACACTTCTCCCATCGCTCCCGCGGACCGGGCATCGAAGGAAACCACTTCTGATTTGTTCTAAGCCACTTTTCATTTCTTTAACCGCGCGGTGGGACATCTCCAAGTGGCATCCGGCGGCAGAGAGAATAACGCCTGGGGCCGCTGGGCGTTACGTCTCACGGCCAGCCTGAGCTTGGCTCTGGCAGCAAAACACCCGCTCTTCAGCGGCGCCTCCCCTAAGGGGGGCTGCCGCTCAACTACAAGAGAGCCGGAGAGCGGTCAGCGGGAAAGCAGAACGGCTCTGGAACCGGAGCAGGGCAGGGAGCCGGGGCAGGGGGGAACCGGCGTCCTGGTGCCGGGACCAGGCTTTGCAGCCGCCGGCCTCTCCCTTTGCGGCTTGCGCCCTCCTAGTTCAGCCGTCGGACTCCTGGGTCCCCGTCCAGTCCCCCGCTAAGCTGCTTCTGCTCCGCGCCCGCCAGAGGAGGCGGGGGAGACCCTTCCCCGGGGAGCGAGCGCTGCCTCCCCAGCCCGCTCCCGGCCGGTGCCAAACTTCCCGGCCCGCTTGGAGCCGCCCCCCTGGCAATCGCTGGCCCGGTTCGAGAGCCCGGCCTGCGGCTCCTTGCTCGGCTGAGCCTCGCCTCGGCCAGCGGCGCCCCCTTCCCACACCCCTGCCCCGTGCGCTCCGGGCCCCCTTTCCCCGCCCCTGCCCCGTGCGCTCCGGGCCCCCTTTCCCCGCCCCTGCCCCGTGCGCTCCGGGCCCCCTTCCCACACCCCTGCCCCGTGCGCTCCGGGCCCCCTTTCCACGCCCCTGCCCCGTACGCTCCGGGCCCCCTTTCCCCGCCCCTGCCCCGTGCGCTCCGGGCCCCCTTTCCCCGCCCCTGCCCCGTGCGCTCTGCGCCCCGGGGACGCGGGCACCATGCAGGGCGCATCGGCCGGCGCCCAGCCGTTCAACGACTCGCTCCTGCTCCAGAACCGCTCCGCCTGCGCCGGGAGGCTCCTGCCCCCCGCCTGCGCCAACAGCTCGGCGCCGCCGAGCCCCCCGCGCCTGGTGGACGCCTGGCTGGTGCCCCTCTTCTTCGCCGTGCTGATGGCGGTGGGGCTGGCGGGCAACGCCCTGGTCATCTACGTGATCAGCAAGCACAAGCAGATGAGGACGGCCACCAACTTCTACATCGGTGAGTCCGGCCCCGGGGCGCCCCGGGGTGGGGCTGGGCGTGGGGCGCCCCGAGGCTGGGCAGGGCGCACTGGGGAGCTGCGCGCCGGGCACGGCGGGGCTGGGAAAGCGGGCGCTCGGTGGCCCGGGCAGTTCCTCACACTTCACGCTTCACACACCTCGCTCTGCGTCCTGGGGGGGCTTTCGCTGGCTGCTCTGTTCTGGGCGGGGGGCCAGGGCCCGGTGTTCGTTGTGGGGCAGCAGGTCCCCGGCCAGCCCCTCGCACCCCGCTCCTTCCACCCGGCCCATGAATCAGATCGGCTGGATAGGGCTGGGCGACTAGCCCCCGGACCCGCGAAGGGTGGCCCTGCATAGACAGAGTGGCCGAGTCCCTGGACACCCCAGGCTGTGCCCTGGGCAGGGAGAGCCTCTGCCGGACACGGCCCCAGCTGTTCTGGATGCAGCTGTTCCCCCACCTGATTCTTTTTTGCAGCTGGGTCCCTCAGGCATCCCCGCTGGGGTGTATGGCGGGGTGTATGGGTGGGGGACAGCTGCCCTTGATCCCTCTCATGCCATGGGAATACGCAGTGAGAGGAAAGGATGGGGTCCCTGAACCCCTTCATTTCACACCCTCCTACCTGCCTTTCCTTCTCCCCCTTTCCTGCTTGATGTACCCCCACCCCTCCTTCGGGAGGCTGCTGTTAGTATTAACCATTTGTATTACCGTAACCCCCAGGAGCCCAGGCATGGGCCAGGGCCCCACTGGGGCTGGGCACGGCCCAAAGAGAACGAAACTGGAATGCGCCTGCTGTCACAAGGCAATGCAGAGGGCCAGCGGAGCTGCTCCTGCCCCCTTGGTAACTCCGCCTTTGTGAGCCCAGGGGTGCGGATTCCTAGGACAGAAACACACACACCCCCTCCTGCTGTCAGGGACTCACTGAATGTCCCCAGCTAAAGATCCCACTATGATCAGTGAGCATGACTGGGGTTTTCCTCCGCCCTGGACCTGGAAGTGACTGCTGGCTACAATAAAAAATTCTGCCTAGCCAGAGGAAACTGCAGGGCCATTTCCTAGGCAGGTGAAGAGGCCATTGGGGTACTGTGAGAGCACTAGGAAGGAGGCTGGGAACATGCCCAAGGGAAGACCCATATCTCTTACAGCCCAGAAGGGGAATATAGCATCCAAACCTGTGTCCTGGCTCCTCTGCCCCCAGGACCCACCTCCGCCTTCACCCCAGCAATCTCCGCTCCTCCGAGCTGTGGGCAGCAGTGACAGGCACGTGCCTGTTCTTCGTTGCTTTGCATCTAGTTTCTTGGTCCCTTTTGTGAAATCTCACGTGTTGCCCAATAAAAGAACATTCAGGTCTAAAACCTGCCTATGCCGTCCCCTCCTTCCCCATCCTTGCGTCAGCTGCTTTTACAATTAATATCCTGGCTGGGCTTGGAGCGGCTCATTGTGAGAATTTGCTGTTCCGTGTGCAGTAACCCAGGTTACTGAGAGCATCTTCTTCCACTAAACTACGGAGGGACCTGATCCTGCACAATATCGTCAACAGGGGCCTGATCCGCAGGTGCCGTCATTTCTACCCCTGCAAAGGGGACGCGAGATGCTCTCCGCTCCCAGTTCTCCACTTTCGTTGGTGGGACTGTTTTGTGGTGTCAGTCACCAGACAAAGCGCCAGGCAGGGCTGAATCAGGCCCTCACAAAGGTTTCAGTGCTAGTAGGGCCAGGCACCTGGGATAGGACGATGAAGTAAGTGACACTCGGTTGTACTGAAAAGGGCTTAAATTGCACGAATGTCTTCGCCTGACGAAAGCTGTTCCTGGCGTACAGGGCTCACTGCCAGCCCCGGCGTTTGGGTGCGGGGGTGGATCTCATCTTTGGCCATTCTGAAGCCCTGGTCAGGCATTCGGAGGTGGCTGGATAAAAGATCCACCGGCTCCACAATGCATTCTCACGGTGGCTTCATGGCCCACCTCCCTCAGCAGGTCAGGTCTGCCTGAGCAAAGCAAACCTTCAGGACTTCCCCACATAGCTTCCCCATCCCTTACTGAAGCATTGTCAATCCACCACCGCTTCCCAGAATGCTGCCGCAGCCCAGCAGCACCGGGGTTAACCAGGACATCCCAGCAGACCCCAAAATGAGCCAGGAGAGCAACTGTCCCAGGACTCTGAGGAAACCCTGGCCCTGGGGGATAGTGACTTGCGGTACCTTGATTGCTTTAAAAAATAAGCACAATGCAATGCATTAAACAGAGAGGGCCGGTGCCTGGTGTCAAATTGAAGGCAATGGAGCTACGCTGTTTTATACCAGCTGAGGACCAAGGCCATACAGACCTATATTGACCATTTCCCCCTTGCTGCTTCCCGTGATGCAGAACATAGCCCCAAAGCACTGCTTGCGACATCCCCTCTGAATAGCCAAGGGGCCCTGCTTCACAAAACCAGGCTGAAATCATGACAGGGTCAGCAGCAAAAGGGTTACTGTTAGTGTGACGCCTTTCACTATCATTCTCAAATCAGAGAAGCCACCTGGAGTCAGCAGTAAGACCACAAAAGTGGGACACTGATACCAGTGAACAGCAGCCCACACCAGTTCACTGCCACGAGTAGGTTTGTAATCGAGGCGAGGTGAGCCATTTAACTGGACTGAGGTGAAGGCCAGGGTTAAGCAGCAGGTTTGAAATCCTGACACTTCCTGACAATGCAGGTTCAAATCCCAGCTGCATCAGCCCAGCCCTTCACCTTTCTGTGATAGCTAAATTGAATATCACCTTCATGCTTCAGGGCACAAACTAGCTCTAACTGACAGGGGTCAGGAAGAAGTGTTCCCCCCAGACAGATTATTCCTGTGGGGCTTCTTGCATCTTCCTCTGAAGCAGCTGTTCCTCTGGCTACTCTCAGAGACAGGATATGGGGCTAGATGGGCCTTTGTTCAGATCTGGTCGTTCCTATTCATAAGCCCTGAGAGGACACTTTATGAAACTATGTCTTATCTGTCCTCTGTGAACATTAAAGACCTCCGGGTCCATAAGAATAGGGAGGGTTTTCCCTAGTGTCCTTAGCCAAAATTTGCCCTCCTACTACTTCTGTGAAGAATGAATAGCTGCCCTGCTCTACCCCAGAGGCAGCTGCTACACAGGTGAAAGGCTTTGGTCTGCCATGCCTGTGTGCAATGTAATAGACTCCCATGTCCCATTGTCTGGAATCACTGGAATGCTGAATCCTTTCGCTGGCATGGATCAAAGGGAAAGAGGTATGTCATCATTCAGGAGGCTCAGCGAGTGGATTCTACTGAGTGCGTGAGTATATAATAGATCAGTTGTGCATTACAAGGCTATTATTCTATTATTCCCTCTGAGGTTTTCCAGGTGCCAAAGCCCTTTCATTCTCAGTCATTTACCCATGAAATTGCCAAAGGCAAGAGCCAAGAAGCTGCGCTAAGCTCCCACAGGTACATAGCATGCAGTGGATAATGCAACCTGCAAAGAAATAGCACAGAGGAGGAGAGGGAAACACAGTCCCTGACTGGGGAAGGGACCGAAAAGGAGAGCCAGGGAGCAGATAGCTAACGGGCTGAAATTCTGTATCTCCTTCAACACCCCTCTCTGCTCGGCTCCGGTGAGAAGTAGGATGTCACAAGCACTCTGCTTCGCCAAAGGGCTGCCCAAGCATGAATCTGGACTTGCCTCTTCCCAGCTCGAGGAAGGAGGTAAACGTGACCCCTTTTCTACAGATGAGGAAACTGAGGCACAAGAGGGGTGTGGTGACTTGTTCCAGGCTGCACAGCAAGCCAAGTGTCAGAGCTGAGATTAGGTCTTTGTGGTTCCTGGCTCTTAGCCCCCTGCTCGAAGCACTAGACCGTGCTGCCTCTGATGTTACTAGAACCTCCCCCTCCCCCCAACCCCGCACACCTTGCAAATCTCACTCCAGGTCCTCTTTGCATATGGCCCAAATCCAGCAAGGAGCCAAGCAGCATCTGGGACGCACTCAGCACCCTCCAGGCTCAAACGTCCGCTCCGATGGAGCAATTATTTCCCCTTAGCCAGTGTCAAGGCTCTGCTCTGTCAGGGATAGGGCTCCTCTCCAAAGGCCGGGCTCCCAGCCCCCAGGCTGGGGCTTGATCACAGTACACGGGTTGGGCCGTTCTCTGTAACGGGCCAAGTCCAAGCTTCCAGGGCCGGATCTGGGGGTAAGTCTGAGCCAGTTGAGAGGCTGTTGGGATGGGTGTAGCTGACACCTTCTTCCAGCCCATCAATGTGTATGTAGTTTGCCTAAGAGCCTAATTCTTCTCTCACACTGGTGTAAACCTGGAGTAACACCCCTGAAGCCAATGGAGTTAATCCAGATTCATGCCAGTGCAAAGGAAACCCTTCCTCTCTTGTACAGCCAGCTGGCCCTTAAACCCCCCAGTCTCCCCTTACATATCTCCTCTGACCTTGGCCCTTTGGGTGTAGTGGAATCTGAGAGGGAATCTAAGCTGGTTTAACCCACAGACCCAGGAGCTGGAAGATGGGGGTTGTAAACTTGATGGAGGAATCCTTCAGGTGAAGCTCTCTGGCTTGTGTTCTGCAGGAGCTTAGACTAGGTGGTCACAATGGTCCCTTGCAGATCCTCAGCTGGTGCAAAGGGACCCAGCTCCATTGACTTCACTGGAGCAATGGCAATTCACATCAGCCGAGGCTCAGCCCCTGTGAATCTCTATGTGGCGGGAGGAAAGCAACTAACAGATGGGTGGAAATATAAAAGGCTTCCAGTCTGGTGCTCTCCTCCCTGGACCGGGCCACTCCAAGTGGAACCATGCAGTACTGGCTGCAGTGGACATTGACACCAAAGGCCCTTTACCTGGGGTGAAGAGAAGAGGAAATCAAACAGAGCCTGGGGCATACATAGAAAGAGGGTCAGTTGTTCTGGACAAGTCCATTTTCCAGCAGCAAAGCCGTGGTTTCAGATCCGTTGCCAGAACGGCAGGGGGGTGACAAGAACTGAAGCAGCAACGGCCAGCTTGTTCGCCTTTTTAATTGCTCTGTGGTATCTAAGCACCTCACCATCTTTAGTGGATTTAGCCTCACCACACCCCTAAGAGGCAGGGCAGAGCTATTGTCCCCAATATCACACAGGGGGGAAACTGAGGCACGGAGCTACTAAGTGACTTGCCCACGGTGGCCCAGGGAGCCTGTGGCCGAGGTAGGATTTGAACCAGGCCTCCAAAGTCCTAGACTAGTGTCCTAATCACTGCATTATCCTTCCTTTTTCTTTTGACAGCCAACCTTGCCGCCACGGATATCATCTTCCTGGTATGCTGCGTGCCGTTCACTGCCATGCTGTATCCCCTTCCCGGCTGGATTTTCGGAGAGTTCATGTGCAAGTTTGTCAATTACATCCAACAGGTGAAGCGTCAGCCTGGGGCTTCACTCACTACCGTTGGCGGAGCTGGGGCCGCTAGAGGTTTTTAGTCTGCAAAGGAGAGAGAGCGTGGAGAGCAACAGGATGAGCTTTGCTCTCTCCTTGCACCTGGGCGCCTCCCATATACATTTCTCAAGCAATTGCACAGGAGGGCACGCACCCAGGCTTCACAGAGGTGCAAGCCATACATGCATGCAGCCTGTGTGCACGGGATACAAAGCGAGAGGTTAGATAAAAAACGTGCTCTTGCTGGAAGGTTGCAGCATCACGTGACTTTTACTCTGAGTTGTCAGAACAATGAACACACAGTGACCAAAACCAGAGAGAGACAAAGCAGGCGGCTCTGTAAGGCAGCGAGGCCCAGCTCAGGAAAGGGATCTCGGAGTCATCATGGATAGTTCTCTGAACATTTCAGCTCAGTGCACGGCAGCCGTCAAAAGGGCTAACAGAATATTAGGAACTACTCGAAAAGGGATAGAAAATAAGGCAGACAATACAATAATGCCACTTTATAAATCCATGGGATGCCCACATCTTGAATACTTTGTCTAGTTCTGCTCACCCCATTTCAGAAAGGATATAGTGGAATTAGAAAAAGTTCAGAGAGGAGAAACAAATATGAGCAAGGGTATGGAACGGCTTCCATACGGCTAAAAAGATTAGGGTTGTGCATCTTAGGAAAGAGATGATGAAGGGGGGATATGAGAGGGGTCTATAAAATCGTGACTGGTGTGGGAAAAGTGGCTAGAGAAGTGTTATTTACCCTTTCACCCAATACAAAAAGCAGGGGTCACCCAATGAAATGAATAGGCAGCAGGTTTAAAACAAACGTAAGTGAGTAACTTCTTCACACAACGCACCGTCAGCCTGGGGAACTCAGTGTCATGAGATGTTGTGAGGACCAAAAGCATAAAAGGGTTCAGATAAGGGCTAGATAAGTTCATGGAGGATAGGGCCGTCAATGACTAATAGCTAACGTGGTCAGGAATGCAACCCCATGCTTGGGGTGACCCTAAACCTCTGACTGCCAGCAGCTGAGCGTGGAAGACAGGGTGGATCGCTGCAGAATTGCCCTGTTGTGTACACTCTCCCTGAAGCTTTTGCCATTGCTACTGTCAGAGACAGGATACTGGGCGAGGTGGACCATTGGTTTTACCCAGCAGGGCAGCTCTGATGTTCTTATGTAAATTACCCCACCTTGATTTAGGCTGGTGTTTTTCAGCCAGACCGCTCCTCTCAGATGGCATACTTCCAGCCTGCAAGCAAGACCAGGAATCCTCCGGCTCCTAGAGTGATAGCTTGCATTTCCAACACCGGAAGGGATTTCCAGACATAGAGGGCCAGATACTCAGCTGCTGTGAGCCGCTTGGTGCGTGCCCACGGTGAAGTTCCCCCAGCCAACTCCGTTCCAATGGGCTCCCCTCTCCGCTTCTGCCTCCCATTGCAGGTCTCCGTGCAGGCCACCTGCGTCACCCTGACGGCCATGAGCGTGGACCGCTGGTACGTGACCGTGTTCCCCCTGCGCTCCCTGCGCCAGCGCACCCCCCGTGTCGCCGTCGCCGTCAGCCTGGGCATCTGGATCTGTGAGTAGAGCCGGCATGGGCAGGGAGGACTGGGGAAACGTGGCCCTCTTGGAGGGGGGAGTGGTGCCAGGGGGGGCAGAGATGAGCTGGCTGGGAAGCAGCTGTCCCCTGAGCGCTCGGAGGAGGAAGGGGAATGGAGAGGTGAACGCGGGCAGGAGGGGACAGAGCCTGCTGTGTAAGGGCCCCTTTAGTTTTTAAAGGGACCAGGCCAGAACCATCCGTGGGCCTGCTTTGCAAAGCCACACCCTACCTGGGGTGGGGACACCTGTAACACATACCGCCAGCAGCTTCAGCTCAGGCATCAGGTGGGGTCCTTCCTCACCCTGGGAGAATGGGCCGTGGGTGCCTGTGATCCTCATATCCTGGTTCTGCCCCTTCCCTTTGTGCCTCCAACCCACTCCCCCTGCTACCTGTGGTCCTTCCCAGTTCTGGGTCAGTTCTGTTCCTACACCCTGCTCTCCCACTGGCCGCGATCCCGGTTCTGGTTCAGTTTGGTCCCTTCGCCCCCTGCCGACCACCAGAGCAAGCGCCCAGCCTGGCGTTGGGTCTCTGACTCCAGAGCTTGCTGCCCCGCGGCAGGTTCCTTTGTCTTCTCCACCCCGGTGCTGATGTACAACAGGTTGACGGAGGGCTACTGGTTCGGGCCGCAGACCTACTGCAGTGAGTCCTTCCCCTCCGCCGCCCATGAGAAAGCCTTCATCCTCTACAACTTCCTGGCTGTCTACCTGCTGCCCTTGCTGACCATCTGCGTCTGCTACATGGCCATGCTCTACCAGATGGGGCATCCCACTGTGGAGCCCATCGATAACAACTACCAGGTAACTCCCAGTCGGGGGCAAGCGCACAGGCAGAGCCACATCAGACCTGATCTCCAGATGCTATGAGCATCCGCAGCTTCCACTGGCTCCAGCTGGAGTTGATGCTGGTCAGGACCTCTTGGCCATAGGGCCAGATTTCTCCCTGGCCTCTGCATACGAAAGCACGTGCACGATGACGCTCGTGTGCCTGGCCCGGTGTCTGCAGATATGTGCATGTATATGCACCTGTGTCCGCATGCATGAATAAATGCTGCCGTTTGCCCCCATGCACCAACCCCTCTGTTTGCACGTGAAAGCACGCAGAGGCACCCACTGTTACTTGCATGTGTGACCCACTCCATGTGATGCACTGTCACCCCCCCCCGGCCCCCCGAGTGGCTGAGCTGTAGTTAGTGGTTGCTGAGGCTGCCACTGCATTGTTCTTTCAGCACAGGCAGCAGAGGCTCCTGTGCTCCTATCCCGAGGTTCCCCGGTGCAATCCCCATTACCAATGACCCGCTGAGGGGCATGGTGTTATAAACACATGCCACCCCTTAGCATGTCTGCACCTGCGTACCTGTTTGCACATGTTGACCTGCTGGCATGATTGCTTAGCTCCCACCTGCGCTGCAGAGCCTGCTAGCTGTGAAGGGTTAACGCATGCGCCTTGTCTCTCTGGGTCGCAAGGTGCAGCAGCTGGCTGAGCGCTCGGAGGCCACGCGGGCCAAGATCTCCCGCATGGTGACCGTCATCGTGGTGCTCTTCACCATCTGCTGGGGGCCTGTGCAATTCCTCATCCTCTTGCAGGCCTTCAGCCCCAGCTTCCAGCGCAACTACTACATCTACAAGGTGAAGATCTGGGCCCACTGCATGTCCTACGCCAACTCCTCCGTCAATCCTATCGTCTACGCCTTCATGGGGGCCAACTTCAGGAAAGCCTTCAAGAAGGTCTTCCCCTTCATCTTCAAGCAGAAGGTGGGCAGCGCCAACGTGGGCAACGCCAACGCTAATACCGAGATGCACTTCGTCTCCTCGGGCACATAGTGGGGTGGACGTGAGACCAGCTGCCTGCCCCTCTGCTGCTAAGAACTTGCAGCTCCGGGAGCCTTTCATCCACCACTGTAATGTAGCCACCTCTGGGGTTGGAAGGCAGCAGCTGTTTGTATAGCCCAGAGCAATGCTGCCTGGCAGTTTGGGACAGGAAGTGAAGGGGTACACTCTGAATGGAGAGGCAGGCAGGCAGAATGCGATTACCCCAAAGAGACCAGGGCTACACTACTCCTGCTAAGAAACGGTCTGGGACTTTTAACCCCCCACAGAAACAGAACCTCTGCTTTTCATATGAAAGATGTCGTGCTCCAACAGCACCGAGCGCCTCAGCGGAGGAGAGCGCCCCCTTCTGGATCACTGGCAGCACCTTGGATGTCTGGTCTCCCACCTGTGTGCTTGTCCAGTGGCTCACCTGTTGACGGACTTGTTGTGTAATTCACCCATCGTGGCAGAGCCGATACGGGGGTGAAGGTACATATCTCAAATCCAGGGAATTGCTTCTGTTGTATAAAGACTAGACTGGCCTGGTTTTCCAAACTGGCTTATTCTCAGAGGCACTCTTCTAGGACCAGTGAAAACCCAGCCATCTCCCTACAAATCCCCCCCCAGTGAAAGCTGGGGACCATCATTAAGGACTCGCTTAACGGAGGGGTTGGGAATAAACTTTTCCCGGGGTCAGGCTCTAACTTAAGAAAGTATGTGGCTCCCATCACCCTGGCAGCTGGGCACCGCACACTCTTTATGACATTTAGCCTCCCATCCCCGCCTGTGAGGTAGGGAATTATGGGAACCGTTATCCCCTTTTATAGAGGGGGAACTCAGGCACAGAGGAGTTAAGTGACTTGTCTAAGGTCACAAAAGGAGCCTGGAGCAGAGCAAGGACACGAACCTGGCTCGCCAGGATGCACGTCTAGCACCCTAACCCCCTGGGCCAGGTTGTTCCTGTGGAAGCTCTTCCACCTTCCTCTGAAGCAGCTGGTGCTGGCTATTCTCAGAGAGAGGGTGCAAAACTCAATGACCCGGGGCTCAGAGAGAGCCTGCTTCTGGCATGACTGCCTTGAGTGTAATCGACGCATGGACCCTGGCTAAGACTAGCTGAGGGGGGAGTGTCTGAACAGGGGCCAGCAGCGCATGTTTGCCATTGGCCTCTGAATAATATGCCAGGGGAGCAGATTTCTGAGGACCCAGGAATTGATACCAGGGGAAGGTGGGGGAAGATCTGAGCCTATCCCAGTTCATGACCCCTGTGACCACCCCAGGCCAGGGAAAGCAGGCGGCTAAACCCAGCTCCCTGCGGTGGGTGGAAGGTGGGCTCTGCCGCTCAAGGCCTCGCTCACAGTACAAAAAAGAGGTGACTCAGATTCCAGCGGGGGCTGGAAGGTTTCGGGCTGGGCGCAGCTCCCGGTGTTTATGTACAAATGCTCTCTGCGGAGGCAGCTATGGACAAACGCCACCCACTGCTTTGGGCTTGTGGTGGCTTCGCTCCGCTTCCTGGTCTTGTTGAGCGTGGAGAGAAAAAAAACATTGGCTGTTTGTTTATAAATGGAGTAAAGCCACGTCTTTTGTTAGCCTCGGCCGCTGAGTCTCCCTTTATCCCTTCCAGGAGCCCACCACCGCCTCTGCTTGAAACGGATTAGCCTCTAGGTGTTTTCATGGAGCCAATTAGTGCCAGACGGGTGTCAGCTGAGAGCAGACTACTCGTCTCCCTTATGACCCAGCTCTGGGGTAGGGAAGGGGAGCTGAAATCCCCCTGCTTGGTTTGATGGTGCATCTCAGCCTAGGTTCCCCCAGTTAGGGTGCTACAGAAACCCGGACCTCTGCTCCAAGGCAGGGCTCGAATTGGGATGGGAGCGAGACAGGCCCCCTAGACTCAGCAGCTCAATTGGGCACCGCTGGCCTCTTTTACTGGGGCTCCGGGGGGTCCTGATGCAGTTACCCCTGCTGGGGGGCAGATGGGCAGCAAAGAATTGTGGGTGCTGGGTTGCCTAGGAGAAAGAATTGTGGGTGCTGGGTTGCCTGGCAACAGGCACCGCTCGGTGCTGTCCCATCATCTCTTCATCCCCGCCTGGCCGTGGAAGTGGCAGCTGCAGCCGTTCAGGCAACGTCTCCCCTCCCTCTCTCCGGGAGCAGGTAGGTGCAGCCCAACTGTGTGGCTGGGTTTCGGCCCAGTCGGGAAAGGAATAAGCCCACACGGCTCCCCGGCGCTGGGGTTTGTTCATGGCTCCCTGTAACTGGCTGGCCTGCCCCTGGAAGGGTCTGAGGTCAGCCCTATTAGATGATCAGCCCCAGCTAGGAAGGGGGCAGCCATTGCTGTCCAGGGCTTTGTCAGGAAGGGAGATACATACCGGAAGGAAATGGGTGCCTGTGGCTGGGTGTGGAGCTGGGGGAAGAAAGGTGCAAAGTGCCTCTGCAGCCAGGTCAGGGGAAGAGCGTCCTTATAAATAAAAAGCCTGAGGAGACTTTGGGCGTGGGGTTATCCTGCCTGGGCTGGGGGGACGGGCTAGCAGCTTTACGCTCCTCCTCTGGTAGTCCTGAGGGCCCTGCTGTGCTTCCTCCTTGTCCTTTAAACCTCACCCGACCCCATTCCCCCCCTCCTCCGGCATGCACACGCACGGTGATGTAGGATACAGGAGCTGGAAGGCGAAGTCAACTGAGTTCGAACTGGAAAGGCACACGTTGGTCACGGGGAGGGTGATTAGCCGCTGGAGCAGATGGCCAAGGGACAGGGTGAATTCTCTATCACTGGGAGTGTTTCCCTCAAGGTTGGAGGTAAAAAAAATCCCCCCTAGTTCGACCCCAAGTGTCGGGCTGGACGCAGGAATCGCTGGGTAGGTTCTCTGGTTTGTGCAGGCGGTCAGCCTCAATGATCCCAACGGCCCTTCTGGCCTTTGTGTTTATTAACCCCCCCTGGGCAGTAGAAACAGCCCCCAGACACAGCCCCATCGAGCAGGGCACCTTGAAGAGACACAAGCTGAGAAGGGATATTCAAGGCAAATTGGCTTTGCTCCTGGGGCCGGGCACCAGAAGCCAGCAGGGCATTGACAGCCCCCTAACTACAACTGTCTGGTGGTCAGTGTGTTTTGGCGTACTTCAGGCCCCACCAAACTCCCACTGCAACTGGCCTGCGTCTGGGCAACTATTTCTGGGAGGCAAAGGGCTGCCCAGGCGGTGGAGACTGAACTCGCTTCGTGCCCCCGAAGAGCAGGGTAGAAGCGCGCTGGACGGGGCTGGCGTGTCTGGGAAGCTGGAGTTCCCACCGGTTTGCAAGCAGACGCCACCTTTGGTCCTACTCCCCAGCAGAGCAGGGGAGACACAGGCGCGTGCTCTTGAGTGGATTTTGGATGTGGTGGCAAGAGCCAGACCCCATGTCCTGCATGCACTGGTAGCAGGCTCTGGCAGCCCTCTGGTGATGGGGTGCCATTAATCCCCCCAAACAAGTGTGATTGTCCAAAACACCTGCAAAAAAAAAAAAAAAGCAAAATAAGCAGGGATGATCATAGGGCTGCTGTGGATGAGGTGGGGGGAGGAGTTTAGGGAAATCTCTGGGTATGCAGAGCCCCATCTCCTTTGAAACACCCAGGCCATGGCAGTTATACTGCGGTAGCTGAGTGCCCAGAAATTGCAGCGCTTAACTAACTTCATGCAGAGAGGCCAAGAACTGAGTGGGCCGGGGAGACTGGACGCCCCAGTCAGCCCAGGGTGGGGGAGGGCTGCTCATCTCCGAGTTGAGAAACAGCAGCTGAGCGGAGTAAGGGAGCTGCTCTTGGTGTGAGAGGATTTCAGTGTCAGGTGGCTGTCACTTAGCAGGGGAGCACAGGGAAGAAGAAACCTCTTCTTTGATTGCCTGATGGTGAAATGTACAAACCTAGGAGCTGATTGTCCCTGAAGGGACAGTAGCTGGGGCTGGGGGAAGGGGGATGGAGGTCTCCCTTTCTGAGTATCTCACCTGCAACTCACAGCCACTTGGAACTTCCTGTGCCTGATTATCCCCCATGCCTCAATCCCTTGTAAGCAGTGCATGGTGTTCTCAGGCTGGAAGAAGGGTCTCTGAGTGCCTTCCAGGCAGAAAGGGAACAAGAGGCGGTGGATGGAAATAAAGGAGTGAACAGAAATGTTCGTGCCTTCGCTGGCTTTTGTGTGAAGAGAAATGGAAAAACTACGGGAAATGGGGCAAACGTTACATTGGCTTTTCAGCTAGGAACGGTGAGCGCTGGGATGGGAGACGCTTAGACAATGATTGGGGACAAAGGAGTTTCTGGTTCATCCTGCAGCTTTGGCACTGACGTGTTTGTACCCATCCCAGTTCCCTGTGCTTTAACCACTAGACAAAATAGTCCCTACGAGAGCTGGGAATCGAATCCAGCAGCCCTGGTTCCCAGCCCTCTGTTCTAACCAGTAGAAAACTCCTCCTCTACAGCCCTATAGCTTAAGAATCTGTAACATTACTGCTTAGAGGAAAAAAAACCCTTTGCTTTGGCAAGACTCCACAAGATGTCAGCTCCCTTTAACTAAGCCTGCTCTTCCAGTGTGTAATTGCAAGAAATTGCTCCAAGCCTGCTAATTATAAACGTGTTTCTTGGCATTCTGCTTATTGTCCGCTCTGTGCCTCATGCTCCATCTGCACCTGGCATAGACAAATCTGTGCTCCCCACTGCCTGGTGTTTCAGGCCTGTCTGCCAATCCAGGATCCCAGCTCTGGGAGACAGATGCACAACTCAACTGCCTGCAGCCGGTCTGTGGTCATTGCTTTTCACACCACTAGATGGAGAAATGTCCCCACCAGAATGAAAGCCAGGCACATGGAGGACAGGCGATTGCTGAAATAATAATAAACTAGTTTACAGGCACAGGCAGAGATCGTGCCCCATTAAAGTCAATGGGAGCTTGGCCGTTGATTCCAATGAGCGTAGGTCAAGCCCATATAGCACTTTTCAGCCATCAGTCTGAAGCACTTGATAAAGCCAGAGGACATGGTATGATTCTCTGTTTTAAAGACAGGGAAACTGAGGCACAGAGGGGCAGAAGTGAGTTGCTTGAGGTCGCTTGGCGAGTCAGGAGCAGTAGAGCTGGAAATATAACCCAGGAGTCCTGACTCCCGTCCTGAAGACCCTTTTCCCTGAGGACAGAAGGTGCCTGTTCCTATTCCGCAGGGCACACAAGAGGGATGGGGGGGAGCAATAGGAGTTTCAGGCTGTGAACCAGAACAGGTGGCAAAGGAAGTTCAGATCTGGGCTGGTTAGAGGCCCCTATGGGGAGGGAACTATGGGGATCCAGTGACACAAGTGTACTGGCCAGGGGACTGCATTATAACACAATGGTGCCCAGACGATCTTACAGTATGATACACAGAGGAAGGTTAAGTCACTGAGCTGGGACGCCAAAGATCTCAGTGACTCCCTGTCTGACTTGTATCCCTCTGCGCCTCCTCTGTAAAATGGGGACACCAATCCCTCCTTTGTCTATCCAGACTGCAGGCTCTTTGGGGCAGGGACTGTCTCTTGCTATGTGTTTGTACCGCACCTGACCCAATGGGGGCCCTGATCTTGGCTGGGGCCTGTCGGTGCTACTGTAACACAAGAAGCTGTGTGGGTTCATTTTGCCTGTGTAGACAGGATGGTCAAACTGTGTTCCTGCCAAGCCCCCGCGTAGTCCCGGTTTTCAGTATGGGGGGCTGCTTGGAGAGTTACATTTCGGACCCTATGTGATGGAAACGGATCTGGTGCCAAATGGCTACAGTGAAAACATCCCCTCAACACCAGCGTAGGTCTTAGAGGATGGGTGAACTCAGGGTCATTGAGCCCATTTCACAGTAGGGAAACCAAGGCCGAGAGAGGGGAGGTGACTTGGTCACGGTCACACACACAGATCTTCATCGTAAAATGCTAGAAACGTAGGGCTGGAGGGGTTTGCCAGAGGTCACCTACTCCAGACCCCCAGACTGAGGCAGGGGTCCTAAACCATCCCTGCCGAGGGTTTGTCATAGACTGTTTCATTCTGGATTGGGCAGACGCTTCCTTTTAAGGGGCAGCCGGCGTGCATGTGTGTGTGTGTACGCGCGCACGCAATTCAGTTTGCTTTGAGCTTCGAAAGGCTCCTTAACGGATGCACCAAAGCCTGGGAAGGGTGGTTTTCCAGGAACTGCTGGGTGCCGAGTGCTCTTGAGTGTATCTGGTCCAAACACCCACGGCTGTACTTCTCAGGCTAGGGAATGCGGCCGCCTCTGCTCCCACGTCACTCCTGTTCTTACGTCCAGGATCCTTTGAGGGCCGTGCCCCCCCCCCCATGCTTCCGACCGTAGCCAGTCAGATCTGAATAACCGAAGAGCAGATTATTCTGTTGGTGCAGCCCCAGCTCAGATCTCATGCTGGGGAGGAGAAGTCGGCTTTGAAGTGAAATCACAGATACTTTTGCCATTTAAACCCCCTTCTGCAGGGCATGTGCTTTGAGCGCAACCTGTGTCATAATGAACATGGGCACTAATAACCAAAGTAACCTTGGTTCCTCCAGCTCTCCTGTATTTGCCCAGAAGCCCTTTTCAGTAGCTACTCCCCTCACTAGCCTCGCTTGTAATTCTACCCTCCCCAAGGGGCCCTACCAGCTACTATTCCGCCTAGCAGGCAAGATATAGTTACAGCCACTCTGGTTTGTTTACTACAGGCTTTGATCCGCTTTAGGGAGCGTCCCTAAAGTGAGACATTTTCTTTCCACTTCCTCGGAATGCAGGTGCTAATCCTCCTTAGGCTGGATACACGGGAGCCTTTAACCCTCACACCCATCTGGGACTGGTGCACCAGCAGCAGCCAGGAGAGGCTGATTTAGAGAGCGGTGCTCCGACTGGCCCCCACAGAGGGCAGCCCAGGTGCCTAACTCAACCGGATCCAAAAATGGAGATTGCCTGGACAGCTGCACATAGGTTGGAGGAATGGACTCTGCTTTGCTTCCTGGTTCCATTGTCTCCGCTGTACTGTCTCCACCTGTGTGTGTGTGTCAGTCAGTCAGTCAGTCAGAGCCCTGATTCACCATTGCCCTGCAAACAGTGCGCTCATTACGCCAGTGTGAAGCGACTGCAGTCCGGTTGTGCTTTGCTGCCCACGACGCAGCATGATGGAGAATCAGACCCAGGATGTCTGGCTGCCCAGTGCGCTTAGCGTGAGGGAAAGGCCTCAGGGAGTTCCAAACAAACCTGAAAGCGCCAGTTTAAAGCGGAGCGGGGGCAAGACAAACAGGTTGATTGACTTCAGCCTGGCTGCTCCCCTCAGGAAAAGCAAGCAGCTCTCTCCCGGTTCTGAATCGAGCCGCTTGGTCCAGGCAGCTGGGCTGATCAATTAGCAGAGACAATTTAAGACACGGCAGCTACTATGGAAAACCCCCAATGTCCATTGAATTTCATCCCTAGATCTCACAAAGCACTTTGCAAAGGTTTTGGGGAAACTGAGGCGCAGAGACGGGAAGCCTCTGCTGACGGCCAACCTTGGACTAGAAGCCAGGTCTCCTGACTGCTACATCACTATCCTATTCATCAGACTACACTGGAGTATTAATGTTTTATTAAGAAACCCTCCTGACCCTAGTAAGTAATTTCCAGATACTTTCGCATCCAAATCATTCTCCAGGCAGGGCCTGCTCTGTACTATATATCTGTTCAGCACCTCACATGGTGGGGACCTGATCTCAGTTAGGGCATCTACTTTAAAATGGTTAGCTGTGTGTCTATACAGTGCCTAACCCTAGGGGGTCACGTGCATGGCCTGGGCTGCGGGGCACTCCGGCAGTACAAATGAATAGTAACCATGTAATATTGAAACAGAGTCTTTTTTAAAGCTGATCTGTCCCTCTCTCAAGAACAACCGAATCCAGGTTCCATAAGCTTCCTCACCTAGACAGCCCAGCTGGAGTGATCCTGATTTTCAAACACCTCAATGCCTCCCCTCCCCCAGCTCAGCACACCTTTGTTTGATTTTGTGTTCAGCTCTTTTTGGTTTTTTTTCTTTTTTTTTTTTTTCTTTTTGCCCTGCACGTGCTGAACCAGTGTCATGAGGAGGGCTGCGTTTGGGGAAAGGCTCACCCGGCCACACAGAGACGAGATGTTTCCATGGTGTGTCATTCCACAGGGCAAAGGTTTGCTCTGGCTGACGTGGGGTGCACCCACACTAGGAAGAAAGGTGGTGGTGGGGAATAAATCACATGGTAGGTAATACGCGGCAACTAACATGGTAAACGCCTAGTGTGGACAAGGCAACTAACATTAACATGCGTTAACAGTTAAACACCAGGCGAGTATTTATCTTGAGCTGCTAACATGTGCTAAAACCGCTATTGCCTTGTTCACGCTGTGTCTTCAATGCAAAAACAGGTGGGATTTTACATCTGGCTAGCTCTCTCTCTGTAAAATCCTAGTGGAGACAAGGCACGGGGAGTTTTTACTTCAATGTAGCTAGTCAAGGTCAATCCGCCCCTCACCTGGGGTTCTCCTGGACCAATTATATCAAGGAGAAAACTACGGGGCCTTGTCACTAATGGGATGTTAGCTACTTTGCTGAAAAGACACACGTTTGTGGAGTGGGGAGCTGGAATAGGATTTGTGTTAGCAAACACATGCTAAAACACACCTTTTCCCCCAGTGAAGACAAGGCCACTAACTGCATCAGGAATCTGCCTCCGCTGGGCCAGAGGTGGTGTTTCCAAACCACCCTGCCAATCCAGATGCTGGGGATGAAATTTTTGCCGGTAGCCATTTGCATTTTGGTGGCACATTTCATCTGAGGAGCTCAGCATAATTTGCAGAATAGCGCTTTGTTAACCCTCACATGCCAACCCTTTTATAGGTGGTTATCCCCAGAAATGCTGAGGCCCAGATGTGGACGGTAGGGGCATAAATACTTTCGAGGATCTGGGCCAGAGAGATCCATTGACTTGCCCAATGTGAGGTGGCAAAGACAAGAAAGACAGGTCATTGTAAGTATACCAGGAATTAATTTGGAGCCCTAGTCATGGACTAAGATCCCATAGTGCTAGGCATTGTACAAATGCAGAACAAAAAGACAGTCCCTGCCCCAAAGAGCTTACAGTCTAAGTCTAAGACAAGAGACAACAGAGGGCTATGGGCAGAAAGGAGAGTACAAGGAAATGAGACAAAACTATGATATTTTTCTGCTTTACAAGTCAAGCTCACTTGAAAATCAGGATTTTGTTTTAAATTCCAAAGTCCTATATCTAGTGCCTTCCATTCCTGTGTTGTTCACCCTAGCAGTACACATAAGGAAAGGGTGTGTGATGTTGTGATCCAAAATAGTACCCATCATTATGCATGCTACGATAAGGGTAATCATTGAATGTCATGCTTCAGGGCGTAAGCCGTTTGCCTGTAGGGGTCAGGAAGGAATTTGTCCTACCCACATACAGCATTGCACAATTGTCCAGGTCATTGCACCTATGTACGTCTCTGAAGAATTAGATATTGGCCACTGGCAGAGAAAATAACCAGACATGGGGGACCAATGTTGTCTGGCCACACAACTTCAGCTTTTAGCCATTGGATCTAGACAAAGTCATGAACAAGATCCAATGGCTGGAAGCTGCAGCTTCATAAATTCAGGGTAGAGGAAAAGAGCAAATTTTTAACAGTGAGGGTAATAAACCAAAGGAACACCTTACAAAGGGACGTGGAAGATTCTTCTTTATCTGAAGTCTTTAATTCAAGACAGGACATCTCATCCTAAAGGACACACTTCGGAAACCACAAGACAAGGGCTTGACGCAGGAATCACTGGGTAAAACTGTTTGGCCTTTGCGATCATGCTAGATCATCCTAATGGTCCTTTCTGACCTTAACATCCATGAGGATACAGATCTTGAGGGATCCAGCTTCTAGCATGAAAACCCTCCCCCTTTCTTCTGATGCAGCTGGTCACTTAAAGCTGCTTAGAGGAGTTAGATGCATCTCAGCTCACATTTAGGATGGTTCATTGGATTGTGAGGTGTAAGCAACCAATTGTATCACAGGAAATGTTCCATCTTCTCACCGCGCCCTCTTGAAGAACCTAAGGGACTACAGGGGAGCTCTGAAAGCATGAAATAAAATTCCAAGCCAGGAAATTTCAGTGCAAAGGTCCAACGTGCTTTTTTCTTCCCCCAGTTTCAGTGCATATGGAGGGCAGGCATCCTAAACAGCAGCTTTGCAAATGATTAGCTACATCTCTCAGCTCATCATTTCTCCCGTTTAGCCTCTTCGTGCAGCTTAAATCTCCTCCAGTGGGAACCAGAAGGTCTTTCACCCTCTCTTCTGGGCTCCCACTGCCTTTTGTTTTGTGGTCATGTGTCCTGTATCATCAGCTATGCAGCAGGGCCTGTCATGAAAGCTTGCAAGATTGGCAGTGTGGTCAGAGTGTGGGACGGGGAGCCAGGAACCGCTGCATTTGATCCCTAGTTCTGCTATTCCTTCCGTCTGCAGCTTTGGGCGAGTCACTTCGGCTCAACTTTACAAAAGTGGCCCCTGGTTTGGCGGCCCCAACTTTATGCACCTTGGGGCTAACTTTGAGAGGAGCTTTTGGGTGCCCATCACCTCTTCAAGTTGAGCCTAAAATTAATATCCTCTCCTGGAACTGTTGGCCTTACCCGCTCTGTGCCTCAATATGCTCATCTGTAAAATGGGAGGATGATATTACTTGACTGTGTTACTATGTAGCTGTGAGGCCTGATTGGAGTTTTAGTGGTCTCTGAAGACATTAAGCGCTACGTATTAAGAAGTGCTGGATTCTTTCCTAGTTTAGTTAATGTACCTTTCCTTATTTATGCCCTGGTAAATTTGTTTTTATTTTAAACAAGGAAACAAAATGCAAGGTTAAATAATTATCCTAAATGCCCCATTATGGCTGAGAAAGATCTAGCATTCTCATGGCAGCTGTAACTGAGACACGAGCATACTAAAGTTAACATCACAAGCCATAACTTAAGACAATAATCCCTAACTTTTATATAGCACTTTTCACCAGTAGATCTCAAAGCGCTTGACAAAGGAGGTCAGATTTTAGAAATGGGGAAACTGAGGCACAGAGTGGGGACCTGTCCTGTCCTGCCCAAGGTCACCCAGCAGGCCACTGGCAGAGTCCTGACTAGAACACAAGTCTCCTGAGGCCCAGTCCAATGCTCTGAAGAACCCAGGTGTTCTGATTTGCATTCCATAGTGCTAACCATCAGACCATGCTGACTCATCTGTCGGTGCTGTGTGACGTAGGTTCTCATCCTGCAAATTCTGAAGTGCCCTTAACTTTAAGAGTAAAGTGAAGCATATGTGTGTCAATGTTTGCAGATCAAGTTAGCTGTACCCCAGAATCAGTTTGAATTTCGTGACTTTTTGTGTAATTAAAATTGCAATCCCCGAGGTTGTGTTAATAGATACTCATGTACATAACAAAAGCATCTATTCAAACTTTTCCGGGTTGACCTTCATAGCCTCCCTGACCAATATTAATCTGCTGCTTTGGAAATTTACAGCAAGAAATAGCTTTTGTTTATAAAAATGAAATTCAAGTCCCCCTGGTATTGACTTGTTTGTTTGAAATAAAACAAGTTGCAAGGATAACATCCACAAGGAAATCCAAACAATAATAGAATCCAGTCCGAGGACACCATGATCTTCTTGTGATTGAGGTTGCAGCTAGGAAATAAGTAGGATTTACTATTTGTTCACGCCGGTCATGTGCATGGAGCTGTACAAAATGCAAAAGTAAAGCTCTGAAAGTTTATCTTTAATGAACATGCTTCAGTGTTGTCAGCTGTCACCAGCCCGGAGAACTGGCTCCACTGTTAATATGTGTTAGGGGTCAAGGTACCTGGCCAGCTAACACGTGTTAAAACTACAGCTGACTTGTCCACACTAGGATTTTACCATGTGTCAGCTAATGTGTTAAACACACACTTTTCTGCCTAGTGAAGGCAGAGATTTTGAGTGACCCAGTTCTTGGGGACCCCATGGTAGATACTTTGTGCCTGATTCTCACTGAATTCAGCTGCCATAGTGAGTTCTCAGCACTTCCAAAAACTGGTGGTAACATAACTGAGTCATAGATCCATGATCAGTTTGTTATGTCGGAACTGAAGTTAGACAGCCAAATCAGTGGGCACGCCCAGCCTGTGAGCTTTTGGCTGTAATCTTTCTGTGCCTTGGTTTCCCTACCTGTAAAATGAGGACAATGAGACCGATCTTTGTAAAGTGCTTTGAGATTCACAGATGAAAAGTGCTGTGTACTGTCATTTTCTTAGAAAAACAGCACCTTTGTACGCCCTCCCCTCTGTGTGCGTCTAGTCCCAACGGCTGATTTGACTCCTCGGAGGAGTCTTTACTCCTGTTAGCCTCGCAGAAACAATACAGGGCTGGCGGGGTGTTTGTGGGCTCAAAGGCCAAATAAAAAATATGCTGTTGCTCAAAGAGAAATTATAGGCTTGAGTCAGGAGAGCAGTTCTGTGGCCTTTGTTGTACAGGAGACCAAGGGACCATTATGATCATCTAGTAGTCTGATCTCCTGTAGATGTTAAGATATATTCAGTTTTTCCCTTACTGAAAACACTCTTCTGAGGATCTTCAAGGGAACAGAAAACTTCACTGAAAGTAAAAAATAAAATAAAACCCAGGACATACTATTTAGAGGATGATCAGGATGATTTTTTTTAAAAAAAGGGTAAGGGCTGATTCTGCAAAGACTTAAGCACAGGTAGATAATTTGAGTAGCCCCCCCCCCTTCCCCCCCGCACTGAATGGAACTACTCGGGCGAGTAAAGTGATTACACACGTGCTGTGAGTGTTGGCGGGACCCACCGGAATGGAATCAAATGGACAGTTCCCCTTTAAATTCTACCTTTCCGGGCTCTTTTGAGACGCTCCCTCATGCTCAACTCCAACTTAAAGGCAGTTCCGCCTCAGCTCTCTTTTTTTTTTTTTTTTTAATTTAAAGGAGCTACGTCCCTATGAATTTGTGCCTGTGGACAGCAAATCCAGCCCCCCCATCAGAATAGAAACAGGTATTTATTTTCTAAACCAATGCAGAGACAGGAGTCTAGGGGGGTTATAATCTTTATGGGAAACTTCATAGCATCATAAAACAACTCAAAAGAAAACTCCCCAAGCATTTTGTATCTTTGTCCCCCCCCCCCGCCCATTTTCCAGATGGGGAAACTGAGGCACGGAGTCTGGTGCAAAAGCAGCTCTGCACCGAAGTCAGGGGGAGTGGCGCTCTGCATGGATTCGCATCTCTTTCAGCACCAGACCTTCAAAGTCCTCATGCCACCAACCTTTAGGCAAGTGAGTGATTTGTATGCATGTAGGTAGGTCCCCCCCCCCCTCACCAACTTTAAAAGGGACCGAGCCGCGGGTGTGGGGGTATTTGCAGGCTCCAGCCCTTGGCCCTACACAAATTAACCTTTGCAAATGGGCAATTCAAGAGACATGAAATAATGGGCGGCCCAGCAGCTTCAACCAAAATTAGAGGAGCCGCTTCCAACGGGGGACCCAGCCTGCCAAGAGCATCTAAAGAAAGGCAATAGGAAAGCGAGGGGGCCCGGGATTTTTAATCTCCCACACTAAGGGAATCACCGGGGGCAGCCCGCTTGCGGGCGCAGCTGGGGAAATGGGCGATGGTCCCTAGCTGGGCCGCCCACTCCGATGGCAGGTCTCTGATTCAGAGGTTAGGAATTTGCATCTGATTGCTATTTGTCACCCAATGATTTGTCTCTCCAGCCCTGAGCACGCCTTAGGCAGAAGGGGGAGGGGAAGGGGCCAGGGCTTGCATTGCCTGCAATGAGAAATTTACCAATCAGGCCAGATAGGGGTGCATTAAAACAAACACAATTAAAAGAGAGATACCGAAAAAAGAAAAAGAAAAACGCGGGTCGCCCAAGTCAGCCTGCAGCAGGGTGGCCCAGCGGGCGAGGAAATCCGGGCTTGCGATGAGGCTCCCCGGCCCAGAGGCTGCCTCGGGTAAGCGAATCCCCTTTCTTCTTCCCTTTAAAGTGGGGTCACAGCCGGAGGCCAGCCGGCTGGGCCAGCTGCGGGCATTTAAATCCTGGCAAGCGGGGAAGGTTGGCTGTTGCTCTTCATTTCTTTCTTTTTATATTAAAAAAAAGGTGGGGGGAAATGGGGTCTCCTCTGAACAAAGTTGGGTGCTGAATGTGGGGGTGTCAACTGCACCATCTGCAAGGCAGGTTTTCAGTCTTCCTGCAGCTGAGACTTGGACTCAACTTTGATCGGTTTCTAGCCCATTTCTAGCCTTTATTAGCATGATCACCCCACACCTCTTCTCTTTTTTTTTTTCTCTCTCCCCCTTTTTAAAATGATGTGTAACTTCCAAAGGGAAAAATCTAGCCCGTTTGTGTGGGGTTGGGTCTGGAAGCCGCCTCTGGATTCAAAGATCAGTTGCTTTTGCTTCTGGGAGGAAATCCGCTTAGCACATAGCAGATCTGACCCCCTTTTTGCGGGGGAGGAAGGGGGTTCTCTTCTCCCCCCAACCCACGCGAGGTGGGAAAGCACAGAAGCTCATACAGGGCAGTTAAAAGCAGTGGATCCTTTTCCCTGGTGGAGGGGGTTAAATGCAAACTCTCCGCCTGTTTATTTTTAAAGTGCTCGTCTCTCCCTGTTTGCAAAAGGCTCCATTTTTCTTGCAGCAGCAAGAGTTGCACACTGACCTTTCCGTGGATGGCAGCGCATTTCAACACCACTTCCCCCCCCACCACCACCCAAACAGCACTCACAGGCAATATTCCCCATTCAAATCCTGAGTTTTGCTTGGGCTGATTTTTCTATCCACCCCTCTCCCTGAGTATGAGACTAGAGCGACCCTCTTCATTTACCAGTTGAGTTAAAGACCGACCCCAGTAAAGCTGACCAAGTCGATTGTGTTGTGGTTTTTTAATTATTATTATTCCCCCCCCCCCGACCCAAGTTGCTTACGTGTTTGGGGATCAGGATCTATTGATTCGACAGGGCTGACTTGCAAATAAAATCTATATTTGGCTGGGGAAAAAAAAGGAGTGGGGGGAATGGATGTGACATTCTGCGGCTAGACGTTCTCTAACGAAGCCCTTGGAATTGTCTTTAGAGTTTTCTTTCTTTTTGACGTCTAAAAAAACCACTAAGAGGTTCGTATCCATCTTCTTGTTTGCTTTGTTTCGGGCTAGGTCTGAACTTAACCTTTGTTACTTTTGGCTTTTTAAATGCAATCCCCTCTCTGATTGTTGGTGTGAATCTTTATTCTGCCTGTGCGCCATTTCCAGTGGTGTAAATTGTTGTTGTGTGTGTTTCACAAGCTGTGTGACTGAAGTTTGATCCATTCTCTCCCCACCCCCAATATAAAAGCTTGCGATGACTTGACTTGCATGAAAATGGGGGAGGTAAGAAAGCATATTTAATCCAGTCATATAACAATTTTTTCCCTTCCCCATCAATATCCATTTAGGCCAGATGTTTGTCCCCACCAAAAAAAGTCCTTTGCTTGCTAGAATCTAAATAACTTATTACTGTTAGTCATTACCGTCGCACTTAAGGACCTGTTGTGCTAGGAGCTGTATATACACATAGTAAGGCCCCTTCCCTGCCCTGAAGAGCTTAATTTAACTGGACAAGACAGTGCTGGAGAGGAAGCTAAGATTTGCTTAAGTGGTCATGCAGCAGGTCTGTGGCAGATGTGGGAATAGAAGGCAGAGTTCTGCAATCCCCAGGTTTGCCTCACTAAGATTCACCTTCTTAAAACTGGGGTCAGGCTCACAATTCAGAAAGAAATGAGAGAATTTAGTGTTTGCGAAACTGAAGAACAAGTTGCGCTGTCTTGAAGCCGAGCGTGGAATGAACAAGGCTCACTTTCCACCATGCGTCCCACCCCTCAGCTGCAAAATCCTTTGCTCCCTGGCTTTGTGATAGCCCCCCACAGCATCTCCGTCATGTCCTGGCTCTCAACTTGTCATCTGCAAACTCTTCAGTCTTTGCTGGAGGTTGCATCTTTAAGGCTGAGTTCTGGCTTAGGAAAGTGATTGTGTGTCAGAATTGCAGAGTTGTTACTATGCTGCTTTGTGGCTAATATTAGTCCATCCCGCTAATGAGCACCACATACTTCTAGTCAAGGCAGCTGGTGGGAATATTAGATGGAATTAATTGACAGGCACATTCTCTCTAGGATTTGTTTGTTTGCTTAGGCAGTGCCTAGCACAACAGGGCACTGATTGCCAATTAAGGCCCTTGGGTGTTACTGTAATATAAATAATTTACTGACCAGGAGGCTCAAGCAATTCAAATCAGCATGGCATTTTCCTGTACTCAACTGTTGCATAGCATTTGCAGTTAAAACAGCTGCTTCATTCTGCTCCAGAGGTGGCTGCCCTACACTGATGGACATTCTGATATGTTCTGTATTTCAGTTTGTAAAGCATCTTGGGGTCCTGGGGGACAAAAGGTGCTATTAAAAAGTTGCTTTGACCTAGTAGAACTAGTTTATACCGGCATCTTTGTTTTATAGTCTTAATTTCTGTGGTTTTGACTGTGCTTACAGCCTGTGGCAATTTTTTCTTTCACCAAACTCTCAGTAGTGTGCAATTTCCCCCTGAACTCCTATTACTTTAACTACAAGCTTAACGTTGTCAGCAGTTTGTTTAGACTGCGTTCTGACCAGAGATTTTTTTCCCTTTATATCTTCAACAACAAACTTTAGAATTTTTTTACAGGCTCCTTCCCAACGTTCCTCGTTTTATGTCTATAACCATCGCACGCTCCATGCACCCTTCAGAACTTGGCATGAAAGAAAATGCAGTCTAGTGGTTAGGGCAGGGGACCGAGAGCGAAGGCTCCTGGGTTCTGCTCCCAGCTTTACTAGTCACTTGCTGTGTGGCCTTAGCAAAGTCCCGTCTCTCTGGGCCTCAATTTCCAGGTCTGTGAAAGAGCGATAATATCCATTCAGTAAGGTGGGGTTACTTCAGTTGTAAACCCTGTGGGGCTTAGACCATGTTTTGTTCTGAGTTTTACAGTTCTGGTCCATGACTCTGCCTCCTGGGCACCAGGGCAATACAAATGGGCTGTGAGCTTTAATTTTTCTAGTTTTTTATTTTTTTGCGATCCCGGGCTGCTTCTCCACTGCTCTGTGCAGCTGGTGCATGGCTGGGTAGATTTCTGACACCATCAGAATGGTAATATTCTGCACTGGTGGCAATGATGGACAACCGACACAGGGCAAACACCTCACTCCCTTGTTTGGTGTCAGGGTGTGTATGTGTGTTTTTTCTCCGAGAGCTTCAGAGTATGTGCGAATCTCAGCTGCGCTTTTTTTTTTTTTTTTTAACTTAAGTTTCTAGCCCTCATGGTTGCAGAGAGAAGATTGAAAACGTGAACCCTAAAGGGTTGTTAAAACAAAAACAAAAAAAACCCCAGAAGGCCCCCACACTTACATATGTGTAAATCCCCTAGTTTTTGTGGGACTGACTCACAAGTTTTTGGACACTTCAGGCTGGTGACACTGCATGATCGGTACAGGCAAGACCAAGCCACTTTCTAACAACACCCTGCTCGATCAGTTTGGCTTAGCGATGGCGTGCTCTGTTATCTCCTGTGGCCAGCTCAGCCATGCCATAGCAACAAACAAATTCTGGAAGGGAGGAAATAGCTTCTGTCGCTTTAATGTGTGGGAAGGGGAATGGACACAATGGGCAAAAACATCCACGTAAAAACAAAAATGCAAAGCGGTCCCTCTCTGCTGAAGGAGGATCTGCGCATTTCTTTAAAACCATACAATTTTCTACCCTCCTCTCCCATTTTCTCTTTGCTGTGGTGCAGGGTGACTTGCTCTCTGCTTCACCATCGGGGAAGATTTCCCCTATTCTGGACTTCCTGATTTCTTTTTTCTCCCCTGATCTTTAACTTCTAAACCACAGCAGTAGTATTTGCGAGACAAACGCCTCCCCCCCACCCCACCCCGCCAATTGTTGTTGGATTCAAGGTAAACTGAAAACTGTTGTCCAGCTACAGGTCATTACTGTGTGTGCATGCGTGGGCTACGTGGCCCTGGCTAGGGCAGCGTAACACAACAGAGTTGTCTATCAACTTTCAAAACCTAACTGCCTGTAATAGCTTATTTTTAGCTGAATTCAACTGACACCGTTTTTTTTTTTGTTTTTTTTGAGCACCTGCCCTCGTGGGAAGTCAGTGGGGTTAGCAGCTGAAACGCCAACATGATTGCTTCTAGCACATCAGCCTTGCTGAGACTATTTTTAAAATTGGTACCGTAGCGCCCGAGATCTGGGCCCCATGTGCCAGGTGCTGTACAGACACACAATCAGATACAGTCTCTGAGGCGCTTAGAGTCTAAATGGACGTGACAAGCAAAGGATGGGAGGGGAAGTGGTTTACCCAAGGTCATACAGTAGGTCAGTGGCTAATCCCTTGAGTCCCTATCCACTAGACAACACTGCCTTCCATAGGGTGTGGTTTTAATTGGTTTCTGTGGATATCATTAGACCTTTGTCTCTGCATCTCCTTTAGTTCAAGACCCTGTCTCAGTTACACGCAGCCCTCAATTCTGATGTGGCTTCAGTATCCATTTAATGGATCTGTTCTGCCTGGGGGTGCAGGAGGGAACCCCTTTACTTAGAGAAAACGTATTTGGACACTGCATCCATCACCATTTAAGAAAATGATCCATGGATGTCGAATGGCAGCCCGACCGGGACAACACTCCTGCCTCTGCTGCCTCTCAGCCGGGGATGAAAAGTGTGTGTGTGTGTGTGGAGGGGGTGTGCTGCTGTGTGGGGAGATATCGGATCAAATTGTTTGTTTTTCAGCAGGTTTCTAGCAGCAGTGGCTCAACTGCTTCAAGCCTGCTGCCCTGGTCCTGGTTGTGTGTGCGTGTGCTGTTAATACAAGTTGTCCCCAATAGATCTTTGTGCTCCTAACCCTAGTTGTCCATGGTCACTTCAGAACGTTTCCCTGGGTGGCAGTTTTGTGCCAAGGAGGGAAAGAGCTGCGTATGAGGATTGTATTGAGAGCTGGGCATCTACCCACAGCACAGAGGGGAGCCTTTTAGGAAAGCCGTGTGTCCCCCCAGTACGTTTGTCCAGTTCACAAAAACCAACTTCCCACACGGGCTTCCCACGTCCTCCTGCCTGCTTTCCTAGGGGCTGTTAGAAAGGCATTTTGCACAGGGTACAATTGCGCAGGGATATAGTGGAAACCGGTACAAGAGATCCCCAAAATGTAGGCACCCCAAAATACGTCTCCATCCCCAAAGGCTAAAGTAAAACTCTGCTTGAGCTTTATTAGAAGGCAATGGATTCTCCCCACCCTCACTCGTCGCTGAGTAATCTCTTAATACAAGATTCTCTGCAATGCCTGAAGGTGTTAGGTTAAATACAATTTTTTATTTATTTTTTTTTCTCAAAACTGGTTACTTTATTGCACCAAGACCTTGGCAATATCTGAGGCTACTGCATTGTCCCCAGCAGGCGGTGCAAAATACAACCACTTACAGACCAGCTCCTGGTATCTACGCACACATACACTGAGATTATAGAGCCATTAATCAGCAAACCGTACATGATGTCAGAATAAACCCCGCTGGGGGAGGGGGCAGAGTCTCCGGCTGGCATCTCTCCCCTCCATTAAGTTGAAAACTTAAATAAATGCAACTCCTCGCCCGAACGGCCATTAACCAGGCTTTGCTGTATGTACATGTCTGAGATAATGAAATGATTGAGCTAATCTTAGGAAAGAGACGTCTCGTTGCTCTCGTTTTTGATCAGTGCATCGACCAACTTGGCAACTAATAGCAAAACGGAACCAACCACCAAAGAAGGGTGACCTGCAAGCTCATGGTTACTGGAATGACTCTCGTGCCAGTTGCAATCTGTCTCTCTATGAATGGAACTCCTCACCCTTTTCTTGTAAACGGAGTGGGTGGAGGAATCCACAGAGACTTCTCGGCCTTGTTTATGCTAGGGATATTTTTTCCCAAAGCTTTCCCACCCTTGCAATCATTTCTCCCCCACCTCCTCTTCCCCCAGAGGCTGGGTGGGTAGCTGCTGTTAATATTTATGTTGCAGTAGCACCTCGAGTCCTTGGCCGAGATGGGGGGCCCCAGTGGGCTAGGCATTGTACAAACAGATAAGAGCCCGTCCCTGCCCAGAGAGCTTACGATCGAAATAGATAAGACCGAAAATGCGGGAGTGGTAACAGGACTAGAGAAACAAGTTGCTGGCTCAAGGTCACCCAGCAGGTCAGTGGCAGAGCTGGGAAATAAGAATTCAGCTCTCCTCACTCCTGCTCCCTTTGCCCTGCCCGCTGGGACGTGATGGAGGCGCAAGCCAGCCCGTCTTGTACCCGCGCTGCAGTCGGTTCGAGGATGTGGTGGCTAGAATGTTGGCAGATGGTCCCAGCGCCCGTCTACACCCAGGCTCCTCAGGGTGCAGCTTTACCAGTCTCTGTAAGGGTAGGAGATTTTTAGAAGAAACAAGCGAGCGGGGCTGCAGGGGACTTCCACAAAATGGATGTGGCTGTGTTCCGCTGGCGCTGCAGCCTCTGACTTGAGCAGGGCAACATGCGGGCGAAGTTAAGACGGTTGAGGTCCATGTGCACTGCAAGACAGAACCACCTTTTCAGCCTTCAGCGGATAAGTGGGTGGTGCTGAAAGAGCTTGCTGGACTTCGAGCTCTGTTCAGAGCAGGGTTTTGAAACCAGGGATCTCTCTTGGCTTCCTCTGATTGGCGTGCATGGGAATCTTCCTGTTCTGAGAACTGTGCTAGTCGCCCCATGCTGGAGCAACCCTTTCCCTACCCCTTCCCCTCCCCCTCCCCATGTTACACTCCAGCTATAATTAGGAACCCAGGAGCTGCCAGGCTGCGCTGGACCCATGGTCCAGCTAGTCCAATATTCTGACAGCACTGGATGCTTCAGTGGAAGGTGCAAGAAATCGAAGTCCATGGATGCAATTAAGGTCCCAGACACAGTCCAACTGGGGCCTTGTTGTATGGCCTGGCAAGCAGGAAGGCTAGAAAAGCCTGGCTCATGGGTAAGGGAAGCTCAGTGTTTGGTGGTAGCATGGGCTAATGGATGGAGGCACTGGAGTGAGACTCAGGAAAGCTGGGTTCTATTCCCAGCTCTGCCACTGCCCTGTTATGTGACCCTGGACAAGTCACCACCTGTCAGTGCTCCTGTTCCTTGTATTCTCTTAATTGTGCTAGCACCTAGGAGCTTCTGTCATTGACCAGGACCGTAGTGCAGTAGGCACAGTACAAGCACAGAACAAGGACTGTCCCTGCCCCAAAGAGCTTACAGTCCTCCATATGAGAAGAGCGAGCAGGTGGATTCACTTTGTACTAAATGCCAACATGAGAGAGAACTGGTCTAAACACGGATTTTGGCTCAAAGTGTGACTTTGTGCTTAATTTTTTTTTTTAAAGATCACTTGCTGGTGGATTCTCTGTACCTTGAAGTCTTTAAACCATGATTTGAGGACTTCAGTAACTCAGTCATAGGTCAGGGGTTTATTACAGGAGGCGGTGGGTGAGGCTCTGTGGCCTGTGTTCTGTAGGAGGTCAGACTAGATGATCATAATGGTCCTGTCTGACCTTAATGTCTGTAAGTCTATAAACCCCTAATGTGGACACAGTTCCACTGGCAGAGGGCCCCTTCCTACTGGAATAGCTTATTCCCCTTTCCCTATGATATTGACCTCTGTCTAGCCATGTAAGTGCATCTGCACTGGGCTTTGCACCGCTATCATGATACGGGTTTAGTTAAAGCCATAGAACATCCTTGCGTAGCCAAGGGTCGCTCTGGCTGCTATGCTTCCCAAGCTGTCTCCAGATTCCTCGTCCCTCCCTTTAAGGGTTTATATCTTGGTGGAGGAGGAAAAGCCAGCCATTGTCTTTTCATAGTTAACTACCGGCCTTTTATAAACCTGCTTTTGTCTCCTGTCCTCCCCTCTGCTGCCTACATCCTTAAAGAACGAATGTCTCCAACGGGCGGGGGGCTTTCAGCCCTGCTAAAATGCTTTCTCAGCTTCTTCTTGGTTCTGTTTTCCCCCTCCCTCTACGCCCCCTCACTCCTTAGCCGTAACCTCTTGGAGAACTGGTCTGAGGTCAGTTGTTATCCACTGACGGTGGGACAAGAAGTCATGGGTTTAATCTGCAGCAAGGGAGATTTAGGTTAGATATTAGGAAATCGTTCTAACTCCGAAGGGTAGTTGCACACTGGAAGAGGCTCCCACGGGGGGTTGTGAAAGCCTCATCGTTGGAGATTTTCAGAGAACAGGTTGGACAGACAAACCTGTCAGGGATGGTCTAGGTTTATTTGGTTCTGCCTCAGCTCAGGCGGTTGGACTTGATGACATCTCGAGGACCTTCCAGCCCTACCGGTTTAGGATTTGTTTGTAGCCACTGGGCTGGGACACTACCACCCGTGAGCTGCCAGGGTCCCAAAAAATCCTGTTGTCTTCAGCAGTGAATAAACGCTTTACTTCTGGCTTTTCTTTAAGCAAGTGATAGCTAAGAACGGAGCTTGGGCTTTATCCATTTATTTTTAAATTCCTTATTTTGTCATTATTAATATCAATGGACTAACCCCGTCCTTCAAATTCTACAGCCATTCAGTCCTTGCACACAGTTATGAATGGGATTCAGAATATTTATCTTCACATCTCCCCACCTAATTCCACTTTATTTAACATGCCAAGACTCAAGAGGGTCTTAGACCTCCAGCCATTAATGCCAACACTGGTACAGAGCTAAACACACAGGTTGTACTACTTCAGCGCACAGTTAAATCAGTCTGACACCCACCACCCTCCCAGCACGGATCAGTTGTATTTGTACAAAGGTACGTACGGTATAAGCTTATTCCTGTGTATTTAGTACACGGATACGTAATTGCCTTTGTAGGGCTATAACTAAGTCTATGCCAGCAGATTCTACTGCCTTCTATATGCCAGTTTCTGAACAGATTATAATTAAAATGGTACAAAAATTGCATAGACAAGCCCCTAATGTCTAGTCCACAGCCTGCATTTTGCAAACATAAACCATCACTCCGGCTTTAACCCACGTGAGATCTTCTAGAAACTTTTCCGTCCTTCTCATATTTTTCCTCTTTAAATCACGCAAGTTCAATCCAGCCACTCTAGCTGTCCCTTTCTCTGGAAATCATGTGCCATGCTCCACCTACTGATTGGCCTGTAGTGTGTCCCCTTCGGAAGGGACTAGATGTCTGCACCTGCTCCACCTGGTTCAGAATAAACTGACCCCAAGGTCTCTGAAGCACTCGATGCCATTCATGAGATGGGTGACTGTCCTGCATGGGCCTGGATTTGTCCACATGTTTCTCCCAGCAGCGCCCTGTCATTGGATGCTCTCGCTGTTGGAAGTGCTGCTTCTCCGTCTCCAGGGAAGTGTTGCAGCTGTGGAGGGGCCAGGCTAGAAATATGAAAGTGGCACCAGTTTGACTTTTTAAATCAGTGGGTGTTTTTTTTTTTTTTTTTAAACTGATTCAGTTAAATTGATGCAAATCGCTGTGTGGATGCGACTGGCTTTAAAAACTGGTTCTATCAGTTCAGCTTTCTCTTGTGGCTGATCAAAAGCGCCCAGTACTGGTTTAAAGCTTGCAGTTAAACTGGACCAAGCCTAAGGTTCAGTTACACTGATTTCCACCACCTTGAGGACCTCTGCTACTTTGTGGTTCGCTGCTGTTAAGTTTAAAGCAGCGTTAAACTGCTTTCAATCCTCATTCACAGTGTGAAAACTCAATCCCCTGAATGCTTGCAGGGAAACCAATGCAGAAGGGAGGGAAGTGAGATCCTGTGTCTTGAAAACTTGAACAACATTGGTGGAGATTTAAAATAAAAAATTAGGGTTTTTTTTGCCAGATTCCCCCCGTCTCTTGCCCAGTCCCAGAACGCTGTTTCAAATGCAGCTTGCTAAGCCCCGAGTGTATTTTTGGCTGTGCTGGAACTACCCTGCTGCAGCCTAGTCCACCTCCAAATGGTGGCACTGAGGGTGTGGATTGTACCTCAAAGCAGTGACGCCCAAGGGACAAATTAGCTCGGCAGCTGCCTTCCTTTGTACATCTCCGATCTGGCCACGCAGCCCGAAGGGGCTAATGACTTGACCAGACCAGCATCCAGCTCTGCTAGCCTCTCAGGAGCTTTGTTTACCCTTTGCCCCGTAGCTTCCCTCAGTGCCAGCGACAATGGGAGCGCCCGTGTTGACGAGTCTCTGGTGTCTTCGAGATCTGGGCTGAACCGGGTTAGGCCCTGGTGGCTGAACTGTGGTCTACTCTAGCACTCCTGTCTTTGCTTCCTGGCTGCCAGGGGAGCTGAACAGCTGGAAGTGGGGCCTAGTGGATAGGGCACTGGACTGGGAGTCAGGAGACCTGCCATTTGTTACCAGCTCTGTGCTATGGTGGCTTTGGGCATGTCATTTCCCTATTCTGCGCATCTGTTTCCCCTCCCACCTTTTGTCTCTTTCGCCTGGGCTCTTTGAGGCAGGGACTTTGGGGGCAGGGACTCTCGCTATGTGTCTGCCCAGCACAAGGGGGCTCTGATTCTGGCTGGATATTACTGTAATAAAAGCTTAGTGCTGGGAAATCTTAGTCTAGTATGGACATTTTTAATAGCACTGGGAAAACCTTTTGGGGAGGCGGGACTCTTGTTTTCACAGCTGATGAACTCATCAAGGGACCTGTCTCTGTCAAGAAAAGGGCAGGCAGACTTTTCAAGCATTTATTTTCCTTAGGTATGTAAATGTGCTGTAAAAACGAGAGGCAGCCCTCGCTCGCGCTCCTGGCAACTTGTCAAAGCGGTGTCCTGTGCCACCCAAGTCTGGGAACCCCTGGGTCACAGCATACTGTCACCCAGGAGTGGGAGTATTGGGGTGGGAGGGGGGACCCCTTTTCAGGGGCTGTTGACCCTGGACCTCAAACCAAATCTAAGGAACTGTGTGTAAACGCTGTTCCAGGTACACTGGATCTTCCCCTTGTCTGGGACCCATCCATGCAGGCTGGTCTCTAAACTGTTACCTCCCATGAGCAGCGAAGGCCAAATGGCTCGACCCCCCCCCCCATTTTTTTGTAATGCTACTGGACAAGCCATTTTCAGCCCCTCGCTGAGATGGGCGCCTGCTGATACTCGGTGTGTGAGGATCTCAAGACACTTTGCGACGGTGGGGCAGTATCACTGTTCCACATTTGATGTTACAGGGAAACTGAGGCACAGAAGTGCCATGCAGCAAACCAGTGGCTTAGGCGGGGGACAGCATCTAGGTTACCTGCTGCCTAGTCCAGGGCCCTACCTGCTGCATCTCAGGAAGGACGAGGTCAGGCTCCTGGTTTGGCTTCGTCCTGGCGGCTCATCTATGCTACAGCCGCTGAGTTACACAGTTGTCCTCCTGTGCTGAGCCGCCATGTGGTGCAGACTGGGCCTAGCTGTGTCCTTGAGTTTTTCCTCTGCAGCCTTGGAGCGAGCAGGTCGGGCTGGGCAGTAGGGGGGGTGGGGAGAGGTGGTCCTACTGCAGAGGAGGGGCTTCCTCCATGTATTTGCAATTGCCACTAGCCAGTTTCTCTGTCTCCAAGGTCAGGCCAGCCTTGGGCAGGGCAGTCAGTGCAGAGCTCTGTGTTGTGGGGCAGGGCTTATGGGGGAGGGGGGGGCTGTGTATGAATGACTGGCTCTTCCAGTAGTCCTGCCTCCCAGGAGCCTTCATCCTGGGGAGCAGCAGTGCGGGGGGAGGGTCACTTAGGAGGTGTTGGGTGCGGGGGAGGGGAGCCCATTATCTGTGGGTCAGTGACACCAGGGCTGTTGGGAGCTGCCTTGAGGTGGTGGGAGGCAGGTGTCTAATGACCAGTCCCCCGGCTTAGGACCTCTCGGATTGCAAGGCAGGCCGGCAACAGGCTTTGCAGAGCAACTGGGGGTGGGGAGGGACTGTCCTTCCACTTCATTCCAGCCTTCTGCCTCTCCCCTGTCCTCCCCCCCCCGCCCCCACGCTCCTCCCCCCCCAGCCAGGCAGGGCCCAGCCTCCCTCCTTGCATTAACTCGGGAGTAATGAGGCTCCTGGTTAACTCTTCCCTCCCTACAGTGCCCCACCAGAAGGCAAGTTCAACCCGATCCACACTAACTTGCTTTCCCTTCTTTTTCGTTCCCCCTCCCGACAGGTTTGCGCAGACCCCTGGATGAAGCAGAACTGGCCAAGGACTAGTGGGAGCCAGCCCGCCATTGCCGCAGAGCCGGAGCAAGGAAGGAAGCTGGTGGCAAGCGGGAGTTGGATGCTGCAGGCCAGCCTGGGAAGCTAAGGGGTGTGCAATGTCCGGGACTGCGGTGATCGCTTGCTGAGCCAGTTGTTTCGTGCGCAGAGACTGATGCTCTGGAGAGGGGGCTTGCAACCAGCGAACTTTTCGTGTTCAGAGGCTCCCATCCACGGTCCCCAGGGAAACGTGCCGGCTGCCCTACAGGGTGTCGGCTCCTCGGTGCAAAGCAGTCCCTAGTGCAACACCTTGGTGCCCACGTCCCCCAGCGCGGCGCGCCTGTGCATGTCCCCCAGGCCGTTGCACCCCAGCTCTTCCAGGGCATTGTAAACCCCCTGGCCGTTGTCCTTCATCTCCTCCCGGGGTACCGGGCACCTTGTCAGGCACTGCCCCCTGGATACTTCCCAGTCCAGGGCTTTATACCCTCTGAAGACCTTGCCGTCCAGCTCCCCTGGGGCCTTGCCCCCCCGCAGGGCGTTGTCCTCCGGGTACCCCTCCCCTCCAGGGCATTGCACCCCAGGTGCATTGCCCACCTGCTCCCCCAGGGAGCTGCCGCCCGCTGGCAGAGCCATGAAGCTGCAGGCGGTGATGGAGAACCTGCAGCGGCAGCAGCGGGCGCGGCTGCAGCAGGAACTCGAGGCGCAGCAGCAGCGCTCCACCCCGCCCCCGCCAGCCCCGCCCCCTCCTCCCGCCACCGGCCAGAATGTCGCCCTCCCCGCTGGGGCCTCGCCGTTGTTGGCCCGTGGCCGCAGCCAGGACCCTGCCCCACCTGAGGAGGGGGCGGAGCCTGAGAGCGCCCGCATCCAGCGGGCTCAGATGGCTGCACTGGCCGCTATGCGGGCAGCAGCAGCTGGGCTCAGCCATTCGCCCAGCCCGGGGATGTCCGATGAGAGCCAGGCCTCAGAGGAGGAGGAAGAGGAAGAGCAGGCAGAGGAAGAGGATGACGGCGGGTACCAGCAGGAGATGGGCTCGGAGGAAGAGGAGGAGCTGTGAGTATAAATTAGCATAAATTAACACCTAGGGCATGGGCCATGCATAACGACGCCACTTAGTGCAGTTCTAGCTGCACCATGGGTTGTGAGCGGGGCTAGAACCTGGGACCTACGTGGCTGAAAGCACAAGCCTTTGCTACTTGAGTTACAAAAGTACCTCTGTTAACATTGAACAGTAGTGGGCTTTTATCTGCTGGACCAGCCACTGGAGGGGGAACACTATAATGCTTGGTCAGTGTGTTACATTGACATGTGTGCAGAGAACATAGCATAAAACTTGCATCCTATTTAGGTAAAGTAGGTTGGTTTTATGCAAATGAACCTAGGCGTGTTCTTCGATTGCACACTGGTTCCTCTTGATTTAAGAAAAGTGCCATGTACTGAAACAGGCTGTGCATGTTTGGAAACCATCACGCTTGCATTTAGCTAAATTTGCTTCTAGTCACTGAAAGTCTCACGTTCATGAAAATCACGTGGTGAGGGATTCAGAGCAATGTCTCCCTTCTGCTGTATAAATACAGGTGCCGCGCGTCTCGGGCGGGTGTCTGATGATTTAGCACCCACCGCTGGTCTGATGTTGGTGGCCTGAGGCCATGTGGCGGCAGGCCAGAGCGTTGCTGGGACCCCTCTGGGGACGTGTGTTCTGTTTGAAGTCATTGTGCGGGCTGAGAGGGGTCTCGTCCGACTCCTGCCCGTGGAGTCGGAATGTCGCTGTGCTATCGCTTTCTGCTGAGTCTCCAATAGCACTTTAACCTTTTGGCAGCTGGTGGGGAGAACCTTGTTCGGTGGCAGCCCTGGTTCCTGTCTGGGAACTGCTTTGGGGGAGGGAATCCCATGGGCTTAGCTTACGGGAGAAATGGGGAGGGAGTCTGTTCTGCCTACATCTCTGTGCCAGGCCTATTGTGGTCATTGTGGCGCATAAATGCTGTACTCAGCTGTAGCTTTCCTTTAGAAATTGGAGGAGTTGCCGGGTAATTTGGTCCCCATCTTCTCTGGGAGCTAGTGCAGGGTCCTTGAAGCAGCCCTGTTTAGTCTTAAATTACCCAGGCAACAGGTTGTTCTGTTGTCTCTGGCTGGTGCCAGCCCACCTGTCCACTGCCACCCCATATAGGACAGGGTTCTTTGGACAGCCGCGGGAACTGTCTGTCAACAGCCGTCTGCTTTTGGAAGTGCCGTCTCAGTACTTTGCACTGGGATAGCCAAACGGCCCAGTTTGAAATTTAATTAAAGGGCCGCTGTCAAATTAAATCTGTATTTCTGATGGACAAAATTCCCTGTGTCACTAATAAGTTAGATCATTTTAAAATTGAAATAATTGTTTAAAAAAGCAGAACTGAGAAAGTGAGGGTGATCTGTTTGTTTCAGTTGGTTTGCGCTATGAAAACAGAATGTTAGGCTGGGCTTCTGTGTATATCTCCGCCTAACTTGTGGTGTTGGGGGGATGGAGTTGGGAGTAGAGGGGGAATTGCTGTACTGCAATGAACTGGCTGTATGTGTATCCACCATTGCGCTTCACAAGATGGAATCTGAAGTGTTCCGATGTGTGTCATATGCCCTATACTGCAAACAGCTTATGAAGATTCTCGTTTAGCTCAAGTATTAGGATGGCTGTGGCTTTTAGGGGGAGAGGGGATCAAAGTTCGGTCTCTGTTGCCGCTGTGACGTTTCAAGTGGTATAAAATTTGGTAACGATCACCAGTCTAGAAGCTGATGCATCTGTTACAATGTACTGGTGGCTGTGGGAAGGGAGGAACTAGAAACCTGAAGTGTAAATCTGCCTTCTTTTTTAAAAGCCGAGCAGGTGACTCACCTTCCCCTGTGCGAGCCTTTGGTTAAAGCAAGTTCACACCCATAGCATGACTAGACACCTTCCAAGTTAAACGGATGCACTGAATCTTGTTCCCCCTTTGTCTTGCTTTTCCTCTCTGATCACAAATGGCAGGAGCCAAGCAGTGGTGCTGGATATTCTCCAGGGGCTGTTTCAGGGCCTCGCTCCCCTTTCCCTTTTGTAGCCGTCTAACCGACAAGAAATACACAGTTGCATCCTGGCAACATGCTCATCTGGCGCAAACGTGGTAGGGTGGGTTTTGATCTCGCCATGCAGTGAGGTGGGGCACCTCCTTAGGGAAGGTGACAGGGCTGCATGTTCCCGAAACCTCTGACTCAGACTGAGCGAAGAGCAGCAGAACCCTGCTCTTTGAATTGCTTCTTCTAAAGGTTCCAAGGAGCCCCTCCCTTTGCCTGTAACTTGCAAGAGGCACCCGTGGTGCATGATGGGGAAATTAGCAATAGGGCATCTGTAACCTACAAGTGGCAAGCCCCTCTTTAATGTGGGATAACCGCTCTGGACTGCTGACTTGCAGCAGATGACCTTTTTTGGATGCCGCCGGGGTCTGGCACCAGCCTTCCAGGGGGGCACGTTGTGTGGAAAATGGCGACTGGACCATTTTTTATCAGAGCAGACTCCCGGCCCTCCCAGGAAACTCGCTGGCATAGATCCAGATCACACCCTTTACTAAGGGTCCGTTTCTAAGTGATTGATGGTTTTCATAACGGTTAATCCGTTGTGAGAGCCCAATGGGTGGCTTATCACCAAAGTTGACAGCCACTTATTAACCCCTCGTACTGATGTGCTCTGCCACCCTCTGGTGAGTGCCTTTGAGAGCCTCTGTGCCTGATCTGCAGCAGACGGGTCCGGGCCAGGGCCAGCTAGGGAGTCCTGACTCTCCAGCACGTGCTATAGCAGCGCGGTCCCAGCTCAGTCTGTGGAATGGCGGCCTTCCCTCTTCCAGCCCCCGTGACACATGCCACCTGTCTGCTTACAGGCGTCTAACATCTCACGCGTTATTGTTCCTTTATAAACCGTCTGTGCACGGGATCTGTTCATGTAAAGTGTGTCCTGTGGAGTCAGCCGCTCCCCCTGAGACCCAAGGGTAGGGAGGGGTGGACGAATGAGATCTCCACACTGCTCCAAAACAAACATTCCTCTGCACAGAGGAGTGAGTTTGTGTGTGTGTTTTGTGGGGGGGGGGAATGGAGATGAAGCAGGACCTGGAGCTAATAAACCCATGGTCTCTTCACCAACCAAAAATGTATATGGAAAAGGAGTGAGTTTAAGGATTTTTCTTCCCCCAGAATAACTCTCTAATCTTCTCCTTCTCGGGCCGCCCAGTGATGGTTCTTGCTCCCCCACTTCTCAGGGACCAGCGCCATCTCCTCTTGCGAGTCCCTGTTCTGTCCGAGTCCCCTCTCTATCTCTCCCTTGGTTCCTGGAGAGCTAAGATCCCTATTCCCCATCCGCCCCCCTGCATTCTCACGCTCGCTTTTCTCCCTTCTGGTCTGCACTCAGTTGTGACGAGAAAGCCGGTTACACTGAGTTGTGGATGGTGGGAGCTGAAATGCTGGCAGAGAAGAGAGCTGGGGGTGCTGCCTTAACTGCATAGAGGGGTTCTCCCCCGTCTGCCCCTCAAAGAAGCAGGAAGGAAGCTTCCCTAATCAAGACTAAGCCCAGCTCAGGCTCTTCTTCAGGAGGTGCTAATCCTGACCCCCACTACACCCGGGTCTGCACTAAAAAATTAGGACAACCCAGCCACGTGGCTCAGAGGTGTGGGAAAAGTCCCCACCCCGGAGCGCCATAGTTAAACTGACCTAAAGTCCTGTACAGTCAGCGCTAGGAACTCTTCTGTCGACTTGGCTACCCTCTTTCTGGGAAGTGGATTAACGTCAGTGCCGGGAGAACCCCTCCCGTCGCTGGAGGGAGCGTCGGTCTACACTGAAGCACTACACTGCAGAGCTTCTAGGGAAGATGTAGCCGAAGTATCATCTTATAACCTGCCTCTTGCACCGTGTCTATTTCATGCATTCCCTAGGTGTCCCCACCCCAGTGGTAGGGTCTGTAGATAACCAGCCCAACTAGTTTGTTTGTTTTCCTATTCCAGGAGAGGAGTGCTTCCTTGCCAGCAATAACATGGGCTTGAATCCAAGGCTGTCGGCACTAAGGGAACATTTTCTAGTCTGGTCTAAAACTGGTTCAGCTAAGCTGGCTGGAGTCAGATTGGAGACCTCTGTGTTTGTTTGTTTGATGGTCTGACCTGTTGGGGGGTGGGGGCACAGAGGGCCAGGCTGCCTTAGAGCACCTAAAACTGGGTCAGTGCTGCAGCTCTGACTGGCTTATCTGAGCCAGTTTTGAAACTAGTTTGAAAAGTTCCCCAGTATAAACGGGTCTCTCAGAGATGTGGCAGCAAATCTAAATCCCTGATGGAAAAACAAGGACTGGGGCCCGGCTTGCTTTGAAGGGTGTGCTGCTACTTCCAGAGAGGATGGGTTATCTTTATGGAAGAGAGAATGGACTTGGACTCAAACTAGATGGGTACATGCAAGGGGCCGATGATGATTCCTCTGACATCAGGTCTATGCAGGTCCCGTGAATTCACACCTCTGTAAATGAGAGCAGAAGCTAGCTTAAGGTATCTGTATTCTGAGCATGTGTGTAAAATATTGTGACTCTTCCTTCTTACCACAAGAAGGAAATGGGTTTATAGCTGCCCCATAGAAAAGGCTTTGTGTTCATGTTGCCTATGGCCAGTATGTGCTCATGGAGGAAGCGAACTGGGCTGGGGTGGAGAGCAGACAGAACTGCCTCAGGTATTCAGGGAATCCGGGAAGTATGAAGATGGTCTGTGCTTCTCTTGCCTATTCTGTGGGATAGGTTATTTATTTCTTCTGACATGAGAACTGTTACTAATTTGTTTGCATTGCAATAGCACCTAGTAGCCCCGACAGTGATCAGGGCGGTGTACGAACACGTGGTGAGAGACAGTCCCTGCCCCAAAGAGCTTACAGGAGAGGATGAATTGTTCAAAAGGCAACACGGGCCAGCTAGCTCTGGTGGACTTGCAATCCTGCATGCTTTGCTCTGTGGAGTTGGGAGCAGTTGGCTGGCTTGCTAGATCAGTGCAATGGCTGAATGCTGCTAAGGGCGGTATAATGATACTGTCTGGTTTATTTTGCCTTGATGGTCCTCTCAACATATCGCCGGTCTCAGTCAGGCTTTCCTGATCATTGCTCCAGGGCGATGAGGTGGTAGGAGGTAAAATAAGACTCGAATGCAGATGGGCTTTCTTGTTTATGGCCAAGAATGCCCAGATCCTCTGCAGCCAAAAGTGGGCAGCGGGTAATAGTTGAATTGGGTGGCAATGAATCCTCCTGGTTAGAGCACTGGACTGGGACTCAGGAGGCCTTGGCCTGCTGTGTGCCCCTAGGGCATGTCTCTTCCCATCTGTAAAATGGGGAGAACAGCGCTGCGCTCCTCTATAGCGTGCTCTGAGCTCTGCTGAGGATAGGTGTTTTCTATAAGAGCGACCCTTGGTTCTCTTACTGTCCCCTGCGAAGGGCCACTGTCTGGAGTCCAGAAAGTCTTCCCTCCCCACCCCACGAGTGGCTGGGAGACATGGGAAGGTTGGCTTTTGGGTTGGTTCCCCTCTTCTCTCCTGTGGTTTTTTCCCTCGACTGGAGCAGTCAGTGCTCCAGGCTGGGGATTCAAGCCCCGGTTCGTCTGAGGATGGAGGAGCTCCTCAAATACTGCAGGATGCTTAGGCAAGGGAAGAGGCAGTTGGAAGGGGGCGGGGAGCTGCCTCGCCCGGTGACCTCTTAACCCCGCAGCATGTTGTCAGCCAGATGTAAGATGCTAATGCTGCTCCAGATGGTGCAAGGGAAAGGTGGTGCCCTGACATGGTCATCAGGAATGCCCGTGTTCCTATCTGCTCAAACATGTGACCTACGGTAGTTGTGTTGCTTAATGCACTACAGGAAGAGGCTTGGGTCCAGATTTAGGCACCCGTCTTCCATTGAAATTCGTGGAAATCAGAAGCTAAATACCTTTTGAGGATCTGGGCCTCAGTTGCTGTGGTGGTGGGCATGGTATAAAAACCTATGTAGCATAAAGCCAGACAGGATCAGACCAAGTCTATCTAGACCTGTTGCCAGTCCCCACCACCAGCCAGAGGAGCAGTAGCTGGTTCTGGGATAACCTTCCCCAGAAAAAGTTTCCTGCTGGAGGATTTATGCCCCATCCTAAACTCTTGCTCATACCCACAGTTCTAGCAGCAAGATATCTTGTGGCAATGAGTTCCACAGGCCGAGGGTGCCTGTTGTGGGGGGGAGGGGAAGCATTTCTTCTGCCAGTTACGAATTTGTCCCCTTTTTGGTTTTGTCGCGTGTCCCTCTAATAATCTTGATTGGATTGAAGCTGAATGCCTTCTCCACAGGGGAGGAATTCTTGGTGTGAGGTAGATTAAAATCAAGTGGCATCTCCGTTTAATTGCATGTTGATTGTAGCAAGCTGTCTCCAAATGCTACATCGTGACCATTCTCTCCCCCTCACCCCTTCTCTTTTTTGTTAACTCTAGGAAGCGCAAATGGGATGAAGAGGACTTCGAAGAGGACATGGGGGAGGAGGAGGAGGAGGAGGAAGAAGAAGAGGAGGAAGATTACGAAGAGGAGGAAGAAATGGGGGAGGACGAAGGGCTGGGCTCCGCAGAAGCGGTGAGATCTGGTCCGGGATCTCTGCTGCTTCGCAAGCCGCAGGTCCCCCAGCAGTACCGAGGCGAGCTGCAGAGGCTGCCGGGGGGCCAGGAGCGGCTGTCGTCTGGATTGAGCCATCAAGGGCACTTGCAACTACAGCAGCAGGCTCCAGACCACGGAGACTGGACTTACGAGGAGCAGTTCAAGCAAGTAGGTACCAGAAAGGCACATGTCCCTTTAAATGACTTGCTGGCGTTGAGTTTATAAGCTGGTTACTTTCAATACTGCATCTCCAGGACTTAATGCCTTAGGGACCTGGAGCCGGGTTGAAACCCTCTCCTCCCCATTCCCAGGATTAGGAGTACCTTCAAGTGGTGCGTTGCATTCCTGGTGGAGCCCGCGGTGCTGGTGTATTTAGAGCTGCTCATGCCCAGAGACTGAAACGTCCTTGTGCATGTTCGGAAAGGCTGGAGTAACTTGGAAGGGATTTTTGAAGCGGGTAGGACACTGTGTGTGAATGAAGTCTCCAGGCTAGAGACTGGAGAGCCCAAGCCTCTGTTAGGTGGATTTTATATTGGGAAATTTTGGCTGCTCTTTGCAGGAAAGCACTCTTTCGACTGGTTTGGTTTGTTTTGCTTTTGTTTTGTTTTAAATCTCCCTGCTCTATCTGCTTGGCTGGGGTGTGTGCGTTGCGGGGGAAGGATATGTTCTGGTCAGGTTCTCATGCACTAGCACAACGCTGCAATGTTTGACTTACAAACGTGATAGGAAATCTGTCGGTTCACACGGCACTCCAAACTCGCCCTTGGAATTCCGTCGTGTAGGCTTTCACTTTTCAAAAAGTTCGCTGTGTGGTGCCCCCTGCATCCCCCATTTGTTTCGGAGGCAGATCTCATCTTCTGGCATCCTTTTGCAGCTATCTCTGAAGACACAGGCACCGGCTATTGGTATGGTGGTCCTTTTTTGGCCTGTTTTAAGGCTGTGATTTTAAACATGCCCAACTGTACGAGCGTGAGCAGGCCCCTTTGAGACCCATTCAGCAAGGTACTTAGAGATGGGAATCTTGCAGATTGCCTTGTTTTAACACTTCAAATCCAGTGCAGTGATGCATTGCAAACTCCTGCTAGGTTCTCTTTCTGGAATTAACCCGGGTTTCCACTTCTGGGGGGACCAAATGCAGCTGCAAATTGAACTTCCATGAGCCCCAGAGCCCAGGCTGATTCAGTGGAATGGAGCTGCTGCTTTCGACCTCTGAAATCCTGCTGGAAGATCATAAACTAGCTTTCTGCTGGGTTTCACTCTTTTTAACAGCCCCCTGCCCCATTTCCTTCCCTTCTGGGTCTTCTGCCTCCTTGTTGTCAAACCTCACTCTGGGGAAGCAAAGACTCTGTCCTCTCATTCATTCATTTTCCCCCTCCTGCCCCCCCGCGTTTGATTGGTCAGAGCTGGGTATTGAATCCTCAAGCCTTTGGCTAATAGAAGGAAATGTGCTTAAAGCTGGGCTCCCCAGACACACAGAGGCTCCTTTGATGTATGTGTTTTAAGTACCATCTGAGTTTAGGGCCGGGGGCGGGGAGGGGATGCTACACAAACAGTAGCAGCAGATGGAATCCAGATGGAGTGGGGTTGGGGGAGCAAAAGTAGGTTTATGTGTTGCTTTTGGGGTGAATTTTTGTTGGCTGAGCCCTGCCGATTTATTTTGGGTCCCTGGCCAAGGAAGAGAAACGACTCCCGTGGAACCTCTGACAAGGGTGCCTAGCATTTGAGACTGCTCCAGGGTGCTGCGAGGTGGAGCCCGTGGCTCGGGCAAAGCAATACTTGCAGAGAAAGTGTTTTTGCTACAAGGATCAGGATCGCTTGTGCATCTGTTTCCGTAACACTACGATGCAGCTTTCCAGCTTAGAAAAATAAGAGGGGCTGCTGATTGGCCATGTGCGTGTCCATTAGTTTTGCTCTCCTCTTGTATATATTGTGTAGCATTTTCATCCATGCATCCCTTAAAATTTTGGTGCAACTAACTCCCCCCCCCCACCCCACCCCCCGATATGATAAACTTTAAATAGTTGGAACCTAGGAAAAAACCTCCCTGAGAATGGCTTACCGAAATCTATCTTTCTTTTCACTTCCCCGACCTAGATGGTCTCTTACCATTTGTGTTGCAGTAGCACCCAGAGGGGCCAGCTGAGATCTGGGCCCCACCGTGCTAAGTGCTGTTCACACACACGTAAGACATTTTTGGGCCCCAGTGAGTTTGCAGATTAAGAAGAGAAGATGGTCGGTGGGGGAGGGGAAACTCCTGGGGCAGAGAGAGAGGAAGTGACTTGTCTTAAGGGTCACACACCAGGTCAGGGACAGTGCTGGGATTAAAAGTCCTCTCTTTTTTGTTTTCCTCCCCCCCGCATCTCAGTCTAGCTCTATCTGCTAGTCCACACTGCCTTCTTGCAACATTACTATGAGTGCGGTTACAGTAGTTCTAAACACTCATTTTCCAAAACTCTGCCGATCTTTTCGTATCTCTAACGTACATGTGGTTTGTTTGTTTTTTTTAAAAATATATTAATTCTTTCTGTGTTGTCTTGAGCTCTTATTTACACCTTCCTCCTGCTGATATGTATCTTCTTAATGTGGCTTTTTTGTACTTCCTGTAAATGGAGAGTGGGGGGGACGGAATCTTTTTATCTGTGAAAAAGCTTTTAAATATCGCAGCCGTGATCTTCCTGTTTTGTCACCCTTTTACTGCCATCTCTGAAAACCCTGCTTTCTGTGGGTTCTTGGGACAAAAAAAAAAAAATCATAAAGTCTGGTTCACCTCTCACAGCTTTAAAAGAAGGATTCAGTTTTGGACTGTGAAAGCTAATTTTAAACTGAAACTGACCACCATGGCAGCTTGCGACCTGGGGTGTTTACCTGGGGTGTTTGTTAGTGGATTGAAAGTTTGTGGTTCTTACTTTAACACTAAGCTGGGTTGGAAAAATCTGTGCAACTTTGTTAAAGTCGATTGGCGCTTGCAAACGCTGCCAACTCTTGTGGCTTTTGAGTTTATTCCAAAAACCCCCCAAAATTCTGGTGGTATTTGGTGCTTCTCTTTGAGATGCAGCTCCTGGAGTCATGGGAGTGAGAATTCATTTTGCAGTCAAGTATGTGTGGGTTTTTTTTTTGTTTGTTTTTTTTAAAGTACATTTCTAGCCTTTGTGGTTGCAGATGAAAGCTGAAAGACGTGCCTCTGAAAGATTCCACAAATAAACCCTCAACATACATACATATATATATATATATATATATATATATATATATATATATATTTTTAAATCTTGTCTATTTTAAACCTCATGGTTTGGTGGGTGGGCTCTCAATTGAGGGCACTGCCACCACTGCTGTAGCAATGGCCAGTTCCCCCAGGGGTGGCAGGTGCAGGAGCGCTAGTGTAGACAGGCTGCTGGCCAGGCTGTGTTGCGTGACCCTGTTCTGAGTGAGTCAGGCTAGCACCAAGATTTAAAAATGTCAGGGGGCCTTCCAAGCCAGATCTGCTCCCACTGGTGCAGGCGCCACCTCAGTCTGCATGAGAACAGGCCTCCCTCTGGCTTGCCAGCAGCCTAGACATCGGTGGGAGCATTGGTTTGGCCAGCAGTGGCAAAAAAAACCCCAAAAACAAAACAACAACCCACCTCTCCCCAGACAAAACTAGAGTCTGGGATTTTTCAAGAGCCTTCAGGGGACCTAAGTGCCTGATTCTCTTGGGATCCTTCAACCATCCCAGCCAGGAAAGCAAGGCTGGAGCGGAGAGCTTCTATCTGGATTGGTCACCGAGCGCTCTGCTCTTCAAAGCAATGTAAAATCCCGGGAGCTCCTTAAGCATCCCTGTGTTTGAGGATTTCTGGTCAGGTGCGCCCACCTTGTGGGGCGGAGGAGAGCGCTACAGCCCTGCCTGGTTTGGGGAAAGCCTTTCCCCAGGGCTGAGCGTGTCACAAAGCAAACGTGTCGGCCTCTGGACCTCCGCCAGGGGTTTCTCAGAGACGCGCTTGGCCAGGAGCGCCTCTTGGCCTCCCTCCAGCGCATGCTTTTGAATGGGCTCCAGCCCCAGCCCAGCTGATGGGGAGCAGCCCTGTGCTTGCTGGGAAGGAGCAGAAGGAATGTAAACAATGATTGTGAACAGGATGTGTGGGGACCGTCTCTGCTGCGCTACTGGAGGTGCAGTCCCCGGAGGAGTTCTTGACAGCGAATACTTTATGGCTTCCTTTGCCCCTGCTCCCCATCCTCCACGCCAGCTTGAATTTGGGGTTTTTGTCTTTTTCTTTCCCCCTTGAGATTAAGATACATTTAAAAACAAAAACAAAAAATCCTTAAATCCTTTTTGAAGATCCCTCCATTGCCAGGAGAGCTACCAGCATCACCAGTGCTACAGAGTTTCTGCGGCACCTAGGAGCCCTGGTCGTGGACCAGGCCTGCAATGTGCTAGGTGCTGTACAGACCCTGAACAAAACGACGCACCCTGCCCCAAAGAGAATGAAGCCTCAGACTCCCGCCAGGCGGCTCTCCCTCCCCCAGGAGGATCAGAGGTAACCGGTCTCATTCCCAAGTCTCAGAGGCGCCTGAGGTCTGCCGTGTGGTGGCATTTCCTCAGCCGTGGCTTGCACTGAGTTGTTGCCAGAACAGGGAACGTGGCCCCAGCCTCCTGGCTTGTGGTCACTGTGAGAGCATCCCTCCCTGGGACGCCCTGAGAGCCCGGTATGCTTCTGCACACAGTCCAAATACCAGGAATAATCCGGGCTGCTTAACGCTCTAGACTGACTTCAGCCAGGTCCCAGTAATTTTAGCCACGGACAAAAGCAAATTCTTCTGTTTTCTCCTTGTGCAGTTACTTACTTCTCTTAGCGCCTGGCTGGTTTCCCCCCGCCTGGCCTTGTTTTCCAATGTGCATTTGCGGGGAAGCAGAGCGGTGTATGCCTCAGCCGGTGTCCTGGGTAGCGTTTAAGCATTGGCTCAAGAAGGCGTTTGGCGGCAGATGGTGGCACAGTCTGCCCAGTAACCCCGAGGGGGTAGCGTTTGAGTGAGGCAGGCTGTTCCCCTGGCTTTGTAGGGGTCCAGCTCTGTTGCTCTTGATTCTCGGGAGATGCGTGCAGGTGGGGATGGGGTGTGTCCCCATGACACTGTAACAGAGAATTTGAGCATGGGTTGCATGGGGAGGGAAGGGGAAGAACATGGAGCCGTGGTTGCTGGAAGCCCGGGACGGTTCATGGTTGAACCTCATGTGTCTGGTGCTGCTTTGCTGTGTTCAGACACAGCCCAGGGCTTGCCTGAACTCCCACGGGACCTGATGCGTTTTCTGCATCCCTTTGCCAGCGCGTGGCCAGGCTGATGTGCTAATGTGTCAGAGTGGGGATAGGAGAGGGGTACACAAATGGGAGCCAGCTTTCACAGAGTGGCTAACTTCCTCCTGTAAAGCTCACTTCGCTTTGAGCATCCGACCACGGCAAGGTTTTGTCCCTTCCAGCTCAGAGCATGAGGATGCTGGTTGCAGTGCGAAGGCACCAATGATGCTTGAAACTACTGTGTGGTTAAGACACTAGAGGGAGGGACCTGAGAAACCTGGGGTCAATTCCTAGCTCTGCCACAGACTCCCTGCATGACCTGGGGCAAGTCTCTTCACTTCTCTGGGTCTCTGTTCCCTAGCTGTAAAATGGAGATAATAATCTGACCCTTTGCCTTGCCCATTGTGAGTGTGAGCTCTCGGTGGCAGGGACTGCCTTTTTGTTCTGTATTTGTTTGTACAGCACCTAGCACACTGGGGCTGCTAGGGGAATAAATGTTGTTCCCACTATACCGTCCATGGGTAAAAGTGCAGGCCATTATAGACGCACACCCAAAGCAGCATTATTTCTGCCCTCATTCTGTGGATGCTTCTCTGTTTGTAAGCAGTTCTTGCGTGTGGCATGTAACTTTTCTCTTTCCTATTTTTCTGATCGTTTGCGCGACCTTGTTAGAGCCCCGTTTAATTTTTTTTTTTTTTTTTTTTGGTAATTTTCTGGAAATGTGGGGCGTGGGTGGGTGTTTTATCCACGTGGCGCGGGGAGAGTAGTCGGGAGCTGCCGCCCCCCCCAGCTTGAAATGGTTTCCATTGTATCCGTTTGGTTCAATAGCTCTCAGCACCCCTGCTATAAAAATTGTTCCAGCACCCCTCAGTAGAGTCCTGCCCCTGTGGCGGTGGGAGACTGGCGAGGGTCTCAAGTCCTTCCCCTGCTGGGGGGGGGGGAGGGGGAGAGAGAGGAGGAGCCCCCGAGGCTGTTGCAGAGTAGCTCACCCCACACTTACCTCACCGTGGCGGCATTGCGACCTGGTGCTCAGGGTCACAGCACCATTCAGGTTTGGCCCAGCTACCCCTGCGTCCTGATGACCAAGGGACAGCCAGGCTTGATTTGAGCAGGCGGCGCTGTGCCCTCGTGTGCCAGGTTGCGAAGGCACTCACTCAAATCTGGCCCAGCTGCCCCCCTCTGCCATGATGGAGGCATGGACGATCCACACACGAATGGCTCTGCCCCCCTGGGTACCAAGTCACAGTGCTGGGAGAGGGCAGCTGAGCCCAGCCCCGTAGGACAGGAGCCACCGTTGTAGGGCAAGATTTTTCTGTTTCATACGTTTTTTCATTTTATTTGGTGTTATTTCACATTTGCAAAAAACCGCTGGGTTCTAGTTAATCTTATAAATCTCCAATAGACGGCTTTTCATCCTGACGGCAGCACGTGAAACCGGGCAGGTGGGGTGATGGAGAACTCGGGATGACTTGTCTGATTGTCTTGGCTTCCAGGCAGTGTCTCATCAATTGGAAAATCTAGTGAGAGAAAGGTGCTGATTTGGGGTTCCTTCCTTTCCATTTGCAAATGAACTGCTCTCCAGTTACTAGTGGGAGTAACTCTGCTTGCGTGACACCAACCAGCCTGGGCACACAATCACATTTAGCATCATGTTAATCTTGATTAAGCAATTGCCGCCTCCTCCAACATCTTCCCTTAAGAAAGTGGGGGGCGGGGGAAGACAGACAGGTACACCCCGGTAAAGAAACCTGAGACATTGCTGCTTCCAAAAAAGAGTCACTGCAAGAAATCCTGAGCAGCAATGGAGATCGTATGTAAAGGTCAGAGTCTGACAAGTATCTTCTGGGGGAGATTTTTCAAAGGCACAAAAGAATGAAGTGCCCAACTCCCATTGACTTTTTTTTTCCCCCAGGGGAGTTGGCACTCAACTGCCCTTTTGTGCCTTAGACAGAGGGGGGAGATTTTTCAATTAGCAGCCTTGTTTCATTCATCATCATTCTGTTTTTGGGTTTCTTTTTCCCCCCTCCACTCACCCCCAGCATCATTTGTATTAACTCCTCCACGCTATGGGTCAGACTTTTGGACGAGCTCTCTGCACGTTGACTGACGAGGACTCTGGAACACGTGGCCCCGCTAGTGGGCACTGAACTCTTCTGAAAATCTGCTCCAGCAGGGCTGGCCGGCGGGGCTAAGGCGCTGGACTGTAACTTGGGAGACCTGGGTCCTGCCACTGACTCCGTGTGTGACCGTGAGCCAGTCACTTCATCTCTCTGGGCCTTAGCTCCTTGTCTGTAAAATGGAGATAACTTACCCACCTTTTGTCTCTCTGTGCCTACATGGGAGCTGACTGAGCGCTTGCAAATCCAGCCCCGTGAGACAGGGAATGCGTTTCCTTTATGGACGGGAACTCGTACAATTTAACACCTTGTAGCACCCAGGGGCCTCAGCCAAGTTAGGCCTCAGTGTGCTCGGTGCTGGACAAGCATCACCTGATGTTTCATTGGTGAAACTTCCCTTCCATCAGTGGAGAGGCTGGAGCAGGTTAGTGTGTCTGGATGTAAGCTCAGGCCTTTTACAGGTGCAGGGCTAGGCAGACAGAGCTGCCGGCACGTTAGTTTGTTCCTCGCATGTTGCCCCGTCGAACAAGCTCCAAGGACTGAAGAGGGAGCGGAGGTGTTTGGGGAGGCAGTAATTTATCTGAGTCTAGTGAAACGTGTTGGTCTGAATGATCTCGCTAAGCTCCATCGCTTCAGTAGCCCCGCCAGCATTTAACCCTTCCACCTGACCCCTGCGTCCTCATGAGGTCTTAACTACTACAGCCCTCTGCCATCCAAAGGGATCCAAGACTCGCTAGTTAGCTAGGGGAGTATTCCCTGACCCTGTGACTTTCCTCGCAAAAGCGGCGGGTGTGGGCGGCTGGCAGGGTTTGTACCATGCTGGGCTGGTTAGCAGAGGGCTCCGGAGGAGACGGATAATCCGCTGGGCTCAGAGAATTCTCCAGTGGCCTCAAAAACCGAATGTGTCACCCCGTGCCCCAGGCTGAGACGAGGTTTGCATTGACCTCACTGGGAGGGATTCTTGCAAGACACCACCGTGGTATGGCCGTGGGAAAGGGGATCTGGGGTTCTTTAAATGGCTTGGGCAGCCGGGGGTCGAGGGGGTGCGAAGGAAAAGGCTCTCCCCCCCCCCCCCCCAGGAACCTGGCCTCAGATGTGAGGGCGTGAGCATGGATTATTGAGGTTAGGAAGCTAGTAAGTGGCAATTCCCCCTTCGCGAGGGAGAGCTGGTGCAGCCGAGGTCAGATTAGAAGGCGACCTCCTGGATGCTAACCATGCTGGGACAGCTTCCACTGGGAGCAGAACAAAGGAGGGCTGGACAAAGGGGTGGGCGTGAGGCCTTTGTCCTGGCTTGTCAGGAAAAGGTGTAGGGGCAAGTTCCAGAAAAGAAAAGGTTTGGGGGGCAGGGAGGGAATCACAAACGAGCTGCAGCAGACCTGATGGATTCCTGGACCGCTCTTCGGGTTTTTTGCCTGCCTCCTTCTGTGCTAGGGCCGGGCCAGGGCTCTGGGGATGACCGCTAGTGAAAATTGAAAAATAGCGCCAGCCAGAGCGGAATTGTAACCCTGCAGCAGCCCCCTCTCCGGCAGAACAGGTGGATGAAGGCATGTTGTGTCGGTGCTGCCCTGCCGAACGCTGGGGTCCCTGTTAGAGAGTGGACCCACTTTGAGTGTGTGGTCTTGTTCCAGGCTCGCAGCGGACTAGGGCTTAGAGGATGGGTAAAATGCTCCCAAAGGGCCCAGGTCCTGTTCTCAGGAGTGGCGTAAAAGGCCTGGTCTGCACCTAAAACTGTGGCCGACTTAACTGTTTGGCTCAGAGGTGTAAAAATTCACACCCCGAGAAACATAGTTAAGCCAACCTAAGCCTCCGCATAGCCAGCACTAGGTCAATGGAAGGACTTTTCCATTGCCTAGCCCCCCCCTCTTGGAGAGGTGGATTAGCGACATTGATTGCGGGGTGGGGGGCCCCTTCCCTTGCTGTAGCAAGCGTCTCCCCAATAGCAGCTCTAGAGTTAGACATACCCCGGTAGAAAATCAATGGGGACTTTGGTGTCAGTGTTGCTTTTGAAAATAGGACTTCGGTGCTGTTGAAAAATGTTACCTTGCCTGTCTGTCCAGCCCACGACCTGCGATGAAGGCACAGAGGCAAGAGGCGTGGCTTCAATTCCTCATTCTGATGCAGACTCCCTGGGTGACTTTGGGCTAATCACTTACTGGCTGTGGGCCTCAGTTTCCTCATCTGTAAAATGGGGCTGATAGCATTGCCCTGCCCTACTGGGGTGTGTCTGGAGATGAGTTCACTAATGCTTAAGCGATGCTCAAACACGCTAGTAGCCGACGCGTTGGAGCAGAGACAAGGCCTAGTTGTATCTTGCGGTAGCTGACCGAGTGGAATCCCAGCTTTCTACAGCTGTCCTGGAGCAGCTGAATCAAGGGAAAACGACCCCTTGCACTCAGAGTTTCACAGTGGGCTGGCTAGCCTGGTGTGAAAGCACGACCTTTTTCCTAGCGTAGAGGGGACCACAGCAGTGCAGTGACTTGCCCATGGAGCGGAGGATAGATACGAGTGTTCTGACTCCTAGCCCAACACCTTATCTCCTGGACCATGCTACCTCTCTTCTCCCAGCTCTCCCCCACCCCCAGCTTAGTCATTGATTCGGCGGTGGGTGTTCTCATGCCAAAAGAAACCCAGCTTCCTTACAAAGCTGCTTATAGGTTCAGAGATTTCCAGTGGGGGGTGGGGGAGCTCACAGCCTGAATTGCAGCCAAGTTGTCAAACTAGTTCTCGTGCTGGCCTGCAGGTCGGGGGTAAAGAGGCTGAAGGGCGCCCGGATAACTGATGGGGTAATTACTAAGTAGATGGGAAATGCCAACAGCCACTCGCCTCCCCCAAAACTACGTCAAAATATTAAAGCAAACACTCCCTTAATGCGACTCCCACTGGCATCAGTTAATTGCACAATCGCAAGAGCCTCGCATCTTTTTTTCTTCTTTGCTTACTTTTTTTTTTTCTGTTCTTTTAACTCTTTGTGGAATGCTCTGTGCCGGGCTCGGCACCTGGTGCCTGTGCCCCTCGCCCTCACAGGACATACTAAGGCCTCGGTGCCATTATAAAGTTGTACCACGTGAACTGTATGCGTATAATCAAAGCAGTACAATGACCCCACGGTGGACGCGGTTATACAGGCATCCCGGTGCTGTTCCTATATGGGAAGGGGAATAAGCTCTAATCTCCCCCACTGCGATAGTTATACTGGTATAACTTTCAAGTGGAGACCAGAGTAAGATACTATGCAGTGGGTCTAATTTTCCTTTCATACACCATAATGGATAATTTAATGCCAGTGACACTAGGGTGTAAGTGGTGTAAGCAAAGGACTTCAAGTGGCATTGTTCCTGATTTGCACCAGGATGAGAGATCATCTTCTCACATACAGTAAAACGTTTTCTGTTTTACCCTAGTCGTTGTCCTGTGTTAATGATCCTCTGCTTGCAAACACTTTTAAGGTTAATTTTGGGAGTGTGTTAAACTCCGTTCCGCTTTTAAAACCTTCCAAGCTAAGGTTACTGCTCAAAGGGCAGCGAATAGCTGCCTGGCGTGCTCTTGCATGTGATGTTCTGGACCTCAGTGAATTTTTATAGCCGAGTGATGAAATCCTAAGAATTAGGCAGGGTGTGTAGTGAAAATCCTGAAATGACCTTGACTCTGGCTTGCACAAGTGTATCGCTCCTGACTTAATGTAAGGATCAAAAGTTGGTTAAGCCTATAGGTGGAGCAGGCAGGATTAACCGGGAGAGGGGATACCAACAAAGGACCTGAGCTGGCCAACAGTCCTTCCCTGACTGGCCCCAGTGAAGTCTGTGGGTCTAATTAAGTGCATAAAGACTTGGAAAAAAGTATTTGCTGGATTTTAGGGGCTTGCTAGGCTGGGGACTGGACACGTGATAGGCATCCCTGCCTCTGAAAGTTTGCAGTCTCTCTGGACAGGCTAGACCGAGGATGGGGAGGGGAAACTGAGGCACGCAGAGGGGCTGTGACTTGCCCAAGGTCACTGGCAAAGCTGGGAGTAGAACCTATGTCTCCTGACTCCCAGTCCAGTGCACTATCCACTGGCCAACACTGGCTCTCATAGTGATAGCGAAACTATCCATTGAAAAATCACATGGCTTCCTGCAACCCTGCTTAACCTCCCAGTATTACATGTCATACCGAAGGTGACGCTAATCGAAGAGATTGATTAGAGGAAGGATGTCTTTCATTTTTACTTTTGTACACTTCATAGCGCTCTGCATCTGGTAGAGCTGGGCAAAAATGAGCTGGGCCGGGAGGAGGGACTAGGAAAACTGCAGCCTAGATCCATGATCTTTTTGAAATTTCAAATGCATCCAGCCAACTTCAGAGCGTGTTGTCAGCGTCACTCTTTTCCTTCCATAGCGCCCTCAGTTCAGCCAAGCGCTTGCGTTCCACTGGAACTCGAGGCATGTCCTGAAAGCTGAGAACGTGCTGCAACGCTGTGCAGAATCAGGCCCCACAGTCCGTTTCGTCTGCTCCTGGGTGGGAGAAAAACATTTAGGAAAATACAATTGCGGAACCACTACCATTACCCTGGGGATTGCGGGGTGGATGTGTGGTATTGAAAAGACAGAGGGTGTTGGACATCTGCTTCCTTTTAAACCCCTTGAAAACACCCCCCCTCCCCCGCCTGCCAAGCTACTTTTAACTCCTGTAGTGGGGTGCCCCTCTCTCAGTGGAAGTGAAGCACCCAAGTATATGTGAGGTTCTGGGCCGAAATGTCTAGTGACACTAATCCCTTTAAGATTGCTGGAAATGTGGCCCATAGAAAACCTGTGAAAGTCGTACTTCCTACCTGCACTGGCCCTCCCCTCCCCCCTCTGAAGAATAAACCGCTTGGACATCCCGATATCATATCAGTACGAAGCCTTTTCTCCGTAAATGCTGACTCGGCTGGGAGGGGGAGTCCGAAGGTTGAACGCAAGCCTTTTGGTTTTACTTTTGTTCACCTCCCGCCCCCGTCCTCTTCGCTGCAAAAGCCCGAAGCAGGTTCGAGTCTCCTCCAGTGGCTGCACCACGTGGCTCGGGGGAAAGGTTTCTGATGGGAGACGGCTCCTTACGCTAGCAGAAAATATAAGTCACAACCAGATCCAGTGCTAGATGAATTCACCCTAAGAAAGAAGGGGTATGTTTTCAACAGGCAGAGGAATTAACCGTTGCCACGACCGACCTAGGGTCGTGCAGACATGACTGGTTAAGTCCTATGGGTCTGGCGGTGCAAGGCTCAGAGTAGATGACTATAAAGGGTTAATCCTTCTTTCCGTCGGAGGAGCTTGATGCATTTTGCAAACCCTACTTAATGAAGCTTCCCAAACTTGAGTGCTGAAGAGGAAGCTCAATAACTCTCAGCTGCGCTTTACAGAGGGTGAAACTGAGGCATAGAAAGGGGGGAAGTGACTTGCCTGAGTTGGCTCAGGTAGTCGCTAGGGCAGAACCCGGGAATAGAAGCCAGGTCTCTGCTGTAACCACTAGACCAGGGCAGGGGGCCGGAGGAGGGTGGTTACAATTGATTCACAAATCACCTGTGAACCGAAATCTGGGCACACGAGGAGCAAAACGTATGCAAATCTCTACAGAAACGTTTGGGGTGGGAAGGCAGTGTCTGGGATTGAATTAGTGGGATTGGGGCAGCAGTCAAGGAGCCCCGGTTTTCTTCTACCCCTTCTTTGCTACCCCTCTGCCCTAGAGAGACTCCCGTGCAGCAGGAGTGCTACGAAGCGTGGGATTCTTTCTCCTCTGGCAGCCGTAAGCGGGACAGCCGGCATCCAGGTTCTGCACAGTAACCTAGAACATCACCAGCTCAGCTGCCCCTTCCTTGCAAAACGCAAGGCTCTGCATCGCTGCACAGTGCTGTGTAATGCTACCCCTGCCGCTGGTCTGACAAGGCTCTTCTTCAATTAACCTGCCCTGCATTTAGTCAGCATCTTACCTGTCTAAGACAACAGCCTGCTTTTGAACACCCACCTGCCCAGCCCCCTCACAGCGTGCAGAGTACTCTGCATATGAAAAAAATTCCATCTGGTGCCTTTGCGCCGCTCGTGCATTGTGGAGAATCCCACCTCTGACCTTTCTGTTCCGGATTAATTTTCTTACCGCAATTTACTAATATCAGGAGTATTGAATTTAAGTGAGTTGGCAACACGCAGCCTCCGAGTTTCCTGTTGCTGCCCTTTTTGGAGTTTCCTGTGTGCTTCTGTGAAAGCCAGCTGCTCTCTGGTTTGCTCACCCCGTCCCGTAATGCAGCAGATTTGATTCATCGTTCAAACGGGAGGCACGCGCCAGAGCCTTGCATTGTATGGAATTCCCCCCTCCCCCCCAGGAATAGAATAAGAAGTGCCCTAGGGGCAGTCCCTAGGGCATGTTCTAAATAGGGGCAGCTCTTATCTAGGGAATTCCAGGTAGCCTAGTGGTTGGAGCACGCGACTGACCTATTCTGTTCTCACCCACCCAAGGTCATGTAGCTCCCTTTCCCAGTGCGTTAGTTTCCCCACCTGTACATCAGTGTCCATGGAGTGCTTTGAGATCCGCCTCTTGAAAGGTGCTGAAGGTTTAATACTGGACTTATGGGATTCCAAGCATATGGAAGAGGAGAAATGAGACCATAGGTTGCCTGCCTCACTGGCCCTCCTCCGAGGAGCCAGGGGAATGCTGGAAATTGGCCTCTCGCTCAGTCCTTGCTCTTCTTTCAGGCCAGCCCTGCAAAGTTCATGCTACATTTTGCACACCCCAGGTTCATTCTAAATACCTGCCTTGCCGTCCCTGATTTGAAAAGAGCAGCCAAAAGTGTAGTGCCGAGGCTGGGACACCTTAAAGGGGCCTGATTTCCAAAGAGGAGGAATGCTGGTGCTTTTTGAAAATCAGGCCTCTTTAAGATGTCCCTAGTTGGGCATTCAAAAATCACCAGTCTGTTGTGGAAGCTTGACTTCACCTTTTCCTCTCAAAACTTTTCCCCTCCTAAAAAATATTGTGGTAAAAAAAAAAAAGAAAAAAAAAGCCGCAACTGAAGATTACAGAAAATAAGGCCATTTTGCAACCTCTCGTGTGATCTGCATGTGGGAGCCAGGGTTGGAAACCAATTTCTCTACCACCCTTCCCCCTTTCTCCAGCTTATATCTAGTCTAGACTCTGCATTTAGCATGGGCTGCTATTAACTCTTAGGAAAAACAAGCCATGTCCTCTGTAGTAGACAGCCTTTTATTTTCTTCTAAATGATGGGGTAATCCACTAAATGACAGGGTAATAGACAGTCTGGGAAAGTCTGGGCTTTACAAACATGGGGATCTTGTAGATCTGGAAGATGACTTTGTTTTAGCTTCATAGCAGGTCAGTGGTATCGCCTTCTGGGAACATGTAGCTATTGGCTTTTAGGATTGTTTAAAAAACAGCCAAACACACGCATGCAAAAAAAAAAAAAAAATCCTGCCTGCAATCTAAAATGACACCTCCCCCCCAGCTTTCTGGCTCTTCAGACCTTGTGCACAGATACAGGAGTCTGTTGCCCTTAGGGGCAGGTGCTGTAAAAAGTTTCATGCTGTTCACATGACTCAGCCAGCAATTAAAACTGAAAAGGGGGAAATGCAGGAGGGTCTGGGGAGGTGGAGGAAATGGCGATTCCCCGTTCAAAGGCGCCCTTTGAATAGAGCTAGTTTTCTCTTTTGATTGCTCCTCAGGATATGGCTTTGGGTTGGATGTTACTTTTGTCAGGGAGAGAGGCGTCGCTAATGGTTTATGCTTTGGAAAAATCACTGGGGGGGAGGGGAATGATAGTGGAGGAGATTTGGGGAGCGTTTTTTGTTTTTGTTTTTTAATGCAAGTGCACACTGTCTTTTGGATATCCGGATCATCACAATGTGGATCTGCAGATTACTGCAGATTTTTTTTCCCACTGGTCTTGAGTGATTTGGTGTGTTTTTGTTTCCAAAGCCCCAGCTCCTGGAGTCTGGTGAATGCATGAGAATGTCCGCTTCAATTTTTTTTTTAAATGAAAGCTGTTTTTCTATCCCTCGTGCTTGCAGAGCAAAAGCTTAAATTAAAAAAAAAAAAAAAAGGGGGGGGGGGGTTAAAACTCAAAATGCAGAAGGCAAATAAAGAGAACCCAAATTTATGAGAGATTTTCAAAGAATGAATTAAACAAAAAAGTCATGAATGGCTTAAATCAAGGTCATTGAAGTCAAGAGTGAGTCTGTCTGTCTCCAGGATTGCAACACGTCTCCTCAGACTTCCTGTGTAAGCATGGACTAGTTACTCAGTGCCTCTGGCCCAGATCCTCACAGATGGTGCCAGTTGCCATTGAAAGCACCAGTGAACTGGGGCTAATAGCACTTCTTAACTCCTTCAGGGGCTTGTGAGGATAAATACATCACGGCTTTGAGGCGCCTGAATATTACAGAAGTGGGGACCATTCTTCTCATCCCGAAGCATCTTTGCAGACACGGGGGAGCGGGACAGCATTGCCATTTATTCCTGTCCGTGGCTTACTCCTAGAGCCCTGCACGGATACAAAATGTGTATCTGCATCCGATCCACAAAAATGACCCGTGGCTATTCGCCGATTTGCGGGGCTGTAGATATAAAATTTGTATTCACATGAGATCTGCAAAGATGGTCTGCGGATATCTGCATCCACATCCATGGATGCAGATGTAAAGCGGGTAGCTGTGGATTTGCAGGGCTCTACTTATGTCTCCCTTACACCCGGCCTGTGTCCCTGCGTGCGATGTCCCGCCATCTCGTCGGTGGTCGGCTTCTAGAGTGGACTGATCATGGTTGCGTTTGTCTCATGTTCAGCATATCCTCTGTCTCCTGCACCATCCCCACCATCTCTTTGATTACTGCCAATCCTGTAGCCTGATTTTACATCGCATGCTCCTTCTATCTTCATTTGTCTTAAAATCATTCCTCTTTATACCTGCCATCTTCCAAAGAACTCTCATCTCTACTGCCTCCAGCCTTCTGATATCTATTTCATTTAATGCAGCTGCTTCCAGACCGTACGGTAATACTGTTAGTACAAAAACCCTAGGTAGGCGTGTTACGTCACTTAAGGTACGTCTACACTGCATTTTAAACACAGATCTGTGGGATCTGTGCTTGTGAACTCCATGTTTCCAAGCCCATGCATGAGCATCCACATGGCATGGTAAAACCGGGTTTATAGTTGCTGGACCCAGGTTTCACAACCATGCTAATTCATCTATATTGCATTGCGCAGATCTTCAGACTCGGATTTGTGGCTTGAGCTGTGTCCACACTGCAAAATGATGGATCTTGGACTTGCGTCTCAGTGGGAACCAGAAGAGGTCCTAGGACCCAGGACCTGAGTGCTTGCTGACCTGAGTTGGACAGATTTGTGTGTGGAAACTAGGGAGGTGTGGGCTCAAATCTGAGTCCGAGCCTGGATTTACATTGCAGTCTAGACATAACCTTGCAGATCCCAGATCTAGAGCCACTATAATCTTTCCTGTTTTCCTAGCTGTCTCTCTCCCATTTAAACCACAAGACTCCACTAATTCTGGGTGACTTGCTACCGAATGATTTCATTTTTCATGAGAAGAAACGAGGTAGGCGAGGTAAGATCTTCCATTGGACCATCTTCTCTTGGTGGAAGGTACAAGCTTTTGAGCGTCACCGAGCTCTCCTTCAGGTCTTATTGCATTTTTTCATTTCATTTTTTTCCCTAAGGTCATTAATCAATTAAATCCACTGATTGCAACACCTTGTTATTGAAAGGTTTTATTCTAGAATTGCCAGGCCCATGCGTCGTACTGTCTCCTCTTTGCATGACTCTTATTTGATGGCTTATCTATCATGTCCAGACATCTATAACCATTTCCTAATGTTCTGCAGAGCTCTCCCGCCTGTGGGTGGAGGGGAAAGGAGAATTTCTTTGTTTAATCGGGGCTTGAAGCGCACGGACTCTCAGGGCCGTGGTGCCTCCCCTGGATGGAGAGTGATGGTGATATTTTTCTTTGGCAGTACTTAATGTATTCCCTTAAGCATTTCAGTCTTAGGGCGGCATGCCCACCTTGAGAGAACTGGTCACAAAATGGAGTCTTTTCCTATGGAAGGTTTCAATTCTTTTTGTTTTCTGGCAGAAAATAGAGAAGCGTGGGCTGAAAACCAAATTTAAATTTTTGTGTGTGTTTGGTTGGGTTTTTATTGGCCAAAATTTTTCTGACATTCCCGTCTCTGATGGGGAAATATCTAAGTTGTCTGCCAGATACAGACGCATTTCGCAAAAAAATCCCAGAACAACCAATTTTTGTCAAAAACCCAGTTCAGTGTCGGAACATCAGTTAAGTGGGAAGATTTCCCCCCAGCCCTCCCTGGGGATTTTTGCAGGGGATCTAGTGCTACTATGGGGTGAGAGGCAGCAAGGCCCCCTCCACACCTGTACGTTTCTTCGCTGCCGTAGGCAACCCTCTAATGTTGCAGTTTCTTACCCCGTGGTCCGAGAGGTGATGTCGGCAGGGAGTGGGTACGGGCAGCGTCTCGGTCCTTGGCAAAAATGGATCGTGTGTCTCTTGTGATGACTGCGGAAGGGGTCAGTTTACTTTCTCTAAAATATTGATTAGCGCTTTCCTCCATTAGCTAGCTGAGCAGAGAAGTGAGGTCGGCTGTTGTGTGTAACCAGGGGCTTGTCGAGGAAAGCCTCGGCTAAGGTCTGGGAACTGAAGCAACTGGGGGGGAGGCAAGGAAAACCTAGAGCAGTTAATGTTTTTTCACCTCCCTTTTCTCTTGGCTTCCCCCAAAGTACAGCCTCTTTATAGTGCAGCTGTCCCACAGGGATCAAGCTGATAAAACCACACCAAACTGCGTCATCTTTGGGGACCCTTGTTCAAGCAGATCTTTCTGCTGCTGGCTGGAGAGCGATTGCTGTCTCTCGCCAGACCCCGTGGGCAGATAAGAGGGTGAGGAGGGGAAAGACACTGGCGATCTGAAAGGTTGGACAGAAAGCATGGGAAAGGCGGGAGGGTAACTTCACTTCTATGGCACTCAACAGCGTACTAGGCGTGTTCGAATACACTGTAGTGAGACCAAGGAGTCCAGGGGTTGGTCTGATGAACCTGTATCTCCCTCTCCTGAGCAAGTCCCTGCTCCACCACAGACTTCTGGTGTGATGTTGGGTTGTCACTTAAGCGTTGCTGTGCCTCAGTTTCCCCATCAGTAAAATGGGGATGACACCACTGCTCTACCTCCCCAAGGGGTTCGGGGGATAAATTCAATACAGACTGTGAGATAACCTGTCTAGTCCTGTATTGCCAACCCAGGCGTTCCAAAATGGTGCGTTAGGACCCCAGAATCAGGAGATTTGGCTTAAAAAACCAACTTTTTAAAATGGGAGGGGGAAGGGTTTTTTTTTTTTAACTTGCTTCCTGGTGTTTGAGCCTCCGGGTGGCACTTTTTCAAGCTCCTCTCGGCAAGCGGGAGAGCTGGAGATGCCCCTTTGTGTGTGAAAGACCGCTGGGCTTCACCCCGACTCACGTGACTCTCGGGAGCTGGGCTTGGAGCAAAATGCCAAACGGGATGAGACTCGCAATCAAATCACCGGAGCTGGCAACGCTCATTAGTGTTAGCCCCGAACCCAGCAAGGCTCTGCGGGCATCCCAGTGCCAGGACAGGCCTCTGTCCTTCTCCCATCAAGGCGATGTTTTGGCAGGCAGCCGTTATTCTAAAGCCCTCGGGGTTGCCCATAGCAGAGCAGTTTGAGGGGCCACATCCCCCCGATCCTATGCTGAATTTTGTGGGGCCTGAGTTTAACCTGAGGACTGCCGTCATCTCTTACTCCCTGTTCTTTTATTATTCCCTCTGACCAGCGTGTGCTGCCCCTCCCAACACACATCCGCTCCGAGAATCCTTTGTTGAGCAGGCCTCTCTACCTCCTTCCTTCCAACGCCTGGTTCATTAAAGTCAGTTTCTTGCAGGGAATCCAGTCTTGGAATCGGCTATTCGCCATAATAAGCGAGTGGTTCTGGGGCTGCAGCCCTGCATGGATCTGCAAAGCGAGGGCCAGCAACTCCCCTTTAGCTAGCAGAGCGTATCCATGCAGACTCTTCGTTGTTTTAGCCTCACTCAGCCTTCCAGTCTTCCTTGGTCAGTAATGGCTGATGACATTTGTTCCAAAGGGAACTTAAAGACTGAGCCACGCATGACTCTATGCTACAGTAAGCGGCGAAAGGAGGGTCTGGTGGTTACGCCATGGGACGGAGACCAGCTCCACCACACACTCCTCATGTGGCCGGGGCCTAGTCTCTGTGTCTCAGTTTCCTCCATCTATAAAATGGGGATCATAATCCATCTTTCCTCCCACCTTTTGTTTGTCTTGTCTTACATAGATTGCAAATGCCAGAGCAGGGACTATCACTTTGTGCTATTACTAGTAGTACTGAGGGCTTTTTTTTTTTTTTTTTAATTAAATATATTGTGGTAGTTCCTAGAGGTCCCAACTAAGATCAGAGCCGTGTTGTGCTAGGTGCTGTACAGACACACAGCGAGGGAGAGTCCCTGCTTAAAATCTTACAAAGAGACGAGACCAGGGATGATTATCCCCACTTTGCAAGGTCACACTGGGAGTTTGTGGCAGAGCTGCGAGTTGATCCCTGGCGTCTCAATGCGGTTCCATAATGAGATCACCCTTCCCCTCCATGATTCCCTCTCGAATACGAGCCCTTAGCAAGTAAAATCTTTTCCTAACTGCCCCGCCACTCCGCCTGGGATCTGAGAGCCAAGCTGGGTTAGTTCCAGCTCACGCACCATTTTCCACCCCCTAGCCCTCCCCGCCCAATAACGAACATTCTGCCCCTGGGCCCCAATTCAGGAAACATGCGCCCAGCTTTAAATACCCGAGTCATCCCCGTGGCTGCAGTGCTTGAGTCACATGCTGAGTCGTGGCTGAAACCTGAAACATCAGATGTTTTGGCTGATGCGTGTGGGCTGTAATAGAATGGGGCTGGTTGCGGATCCCCCCCCCCGGGCTGCGCGAACAGGAATAAAGGCTGCTTTAACATTAAAAAACCAACAACCCCAAAACGTCTTTGTCAGTAAAGTAAACGGAGGAGAGCGAATCCCCAGGGGAAGCCGAGCGATTGAGGAAGGAGGCGCCGTTGCGACATTTTCTGCCCATAACTGCGCTGGCCCTGCAGGCGGTCTTCAGGCCCTGCCGGAGATGGTGCAATTTCCTTGCTGCTGGGTAGCGTGGAGGGTGGGAAACTGGTAGAGGAAGGTAGTGGTTTGTTGTTCTGGTGGTAACCCCTGGTGCACACACTCCTGAGAACGCACCTGCTGCCTGCCCTTTGCCCACATTCCCCCTGCAGCCACCTGCCGGCCATGATTCCTGCAAACACGTCTCTAAAGAGAAAGCAAGGGGTGGGGTTGTGTGCTAAGGCCCCCACGGGATCAGTGCTTGGGCAACTCACTTTCGGCGGCTCCCTTTCCTTATCTGCAAGATGGGGGTGATGATACTGACCTCCTTCGCCAAGTGCTTGGGGAGCCACTGCTGGACATGGCTGTGTGAGAGCCAGGCATTACTAGTATTTATGAAGCACGCTTCAGTGGCAGAGATCGCCATGTGGGCAAGGCGCTGGAGTAGGGTTTAGAAGCTCAGGGGACAGACGCTTTAAATAAGTCACTTAATCTCTCTGTGCCTGGGTGTCCTGTCTACAAAGTGGGGGTCATCCCTTCTCTCGCCCGCTGTCGTGGCTGTTCAGACACTGAACTGTTAGAGGCAGGGACTCACCTAGCACAACAGGGGCGATGACCGTGGGTGGGGCTTTAAGGAGCTACTGTGATGTAGGTTATAATACCCAGAGCGGGAGCGTGGAGCTGCAGCATGTGCTTTCTAGGCCTTTTCTGAACACCTGCTGCTTCCCTCCCTCCCCAGGGCAGTGGAACAGGCTGGATCAGAACTGGGAATAGCTTCTGCAGCTCTCTCTGCTGCGGAGAGGTGCACGGCTGAGAGACCAGAACTCCCCGAGTCACTTTGAGGCTCCGTTTCCTTTCCTAACGGTGGGCAAGTGACTTTACCTCCTGCCTCAGTTTCCCCCTCTGTCAAACCGGGACGAGGATTCCCTCCACCCCAGGGCGTTCCGCGGCTCACTGTGGCGTTTGTAAAGAGCTATCAAAGGGCTGTGCCTTGGTTTCCGGATGGTGGCAGGTGGGTTAGCTAAGGAAAGAGAGACTGCAGGGGTGTGTCCTCTGGAGAGGTGAAGCAGGTGCTTGGCGTCTCATGCTGGTAGCCGACTGCCTGCGTGTTGACAAAGATCTGCCTGGTGCCGGCGCTGGTGAATGAACTGGAGAAGTGCCACCTTGCAGCTGGCAGACCGTCTCCCACCCCCGGACCTCCCGCCTCTTCGCCCTCCACTACTAGAAAGCGGCTAGGTTTCACCGGGCGTCGGAAAAGATTTGTGGTGATTGTTCGTAGCGCAGAGCTGGAGGCTTGTCAAAACCATCTGTGGCTGCTGGACCCCTTCCAGATATGAAGCTCTCCGCGGCTGGGAGGGCACTGGGAGCTGCAGCGGGCCGAGTGTAACGGAACAGGATTTCGTGGCAGCGGCTTTGTTTTGTTTTTTGGTGAGGTTAAATGGCATTGTGTCAAAGGTGCAAGGGGGCCCATCCGAAAGGATGTGCGTCTCGGCGAAGTGCGGCGCCTTGCATTTCAGGAACGGGGCTTGCCTGCCGGATTTGCAATTTCACAAATCCCCGGCTGTGTCAGTCTGAGAGTGAGCCACACGGGCTGGAGGGGTGACTCATCCGCTCTGGCTTAGCGTGATCGCCTTTCAAAGATGATCATTTACATAGGGTGGAATTTTATCACCGGCAAAGGCTCAGGCAACCTCTTGCTTCTGCATCTCTCCGCTGTGCCCAGAACAGGTGTTTCCAGGAACCCTGTGTGCCTTCCCTCCCCAGCACCCGCACCATATGAAATGGATGCTTGCCTGTGGCTGGTGGAGCTTTCAGTGTTGTTTAATCCCCTGTGGAACCACAACACAGCTAGGGCTACTGCTAGCCAAAGGATCTGGATGTTGTTATAGGCAGCAGTCAAAAGGGAAGAGCAACCCCATGAACTCCATGCCCAGTTTTGTGGCTGGAGCAGAGCAGTGGGAGCCAGTTCCTGACTCCCTGAGTGACCTTTGGACAAATCGTGTAACCTCTCTGTGCCTTGGTTTCCCCACCTGTAAGTGAGGGATACTTACCTCCCAGGGAGGTCGGGGGCCTTGGCTCAATAACTAGCTGCAGCCGCTGCTAACATTGGCAAAAATGAGCCACGCCCCCACTGGGGAGCTGCCAGCCCAGGACGTCAGAGCAAACAGCCCAAACAAACACCTGGGTGTTCCTCTTGCAGCCAGTCTTTCTCAACAGTTATTGACTCCACTGAATTAATATTTATATAAGGTAGGCTATGGTAGGGAGCTTATGTGGAGGCCACGTATGCACCCAGTGCGGGTGTCTGGAGAGAAGCATCACGCTGATACATTTGGAAACCAAATTCCTAATCGCTTTGCTGCTACCAGTGGGTTTTTAAAAAGAGAAATGATTTAACGTTGTTACAGCGCCTCAGCTCTTCAGAGCAGCGTGGGGGGTGCTAATCTTCACAATGCTCTTTGGAGGGAAGTGTTAACCCTTATTTGACAGATGGAGAAAAACAGGCTGAAGGGTGGAGTGACTTGCCCAAGGCTAAATAGCAAATCCAGTGGCGGAGCTGGGACTAGAACTCAGGCCCTCTTGTTTCCCCAGCTCATTTTTCCCAGTTACATTGCCTTTCAGAGCTGCATGGTGATCTGTGAAAGGCTACACTGTGCTGGACGTCTCAGACTCTGACAGTCAAAGTGATAATTAGACATAAATAGCTACTGGTTGCGCTAACCCCCAGAAAGCTTTCCATCCGGCAGGTTTGCCTAAAATATACATTCAAAATGCAAGCGCAGCAAAATTCACTTCCTCCTACCCAGGATCTCAGCCCTGGAACTGCTGAAGGCCGCAGCCCCCAGCTCCCTTCGTGCTCCCTGCTAGCTACCGTGCTGGCATTATCTGACAGACGTTAAGCCACATGGAGTCTGTTCAGATGTTAAATCCTCTTCCCCCTCCCCGGCCCCCAGCCTTCCTGTTTGAAAGGATGCGGCAGGAGAAATGGCCCGTGTCTTAAGCAGCGTGGTGGCTGAAAAGAAGCAATTAAAAGCTCACAGCTGGGATTTTCAGTGGCGAGGTGCCCAAAGCCTGTTGCATTTCAATGACGGTGCAGCAGTTTTCCTGGGCCCTCCGCCAGCAACACCTGGGTTAGTGGCTCTTCACGCTTTTCTCCAGGCCCCTTTCCAAATCCCAGCCTCCTCCCAGGAAGTGCAGTAAGCTCGTTACACTGAGGGCCGTACGTTCAGTTTGAAATAAAGTTAGATCGATAATAACACCGGTACCAGCAGGCTAGAGCTGGCCCAAGCTCTCTGATTGGTCTTCTGGGTGCAATTGCAGGGGAGAAGCGGGGATGAGCTAGAAAGCTGTCTGATGGTTTCAAATCCTCTGGGCTAGATCCTCTGGGCTTCCTGCTGGTTTTTGTCTTCCTGGCCACCCCCCTTGAAACGGGATGCAAGGAAAATGAGCGACAGGCTGGCTCAGTGGCTAGCGCACTAGCCTCAAACGTGGCACACCTGCTCTGCACAGACTCCTAGTGTGACCATAGGCAAGGTGCTTAGCCTCTCGGTGCCTCAGTTTCCCACCTGTAAAATAGGGGTGACAGCACTTCCCTTCCCCCTGCCCCAGGGGGGTTGTGACAGGCTCATGCTGTGGTACCGGGGCTCGCTAAGACCGGGTGAGGTTTTTCTTTTCTGTCAAAGGCGGGATGGTTGTCAGAGCCACATCGGCGCTTGCAGGGGAGTTGCCCTGTTTGATGCCAGCGGAGGATCTGGTCCAAAGCACGGTCTCTCCACGCCACACCTTGATCAGCTGGTACGCCCCAGTAGTATTTGCTGCCACTCCATCTGCTGAGCAGAGCCCAGCTTTGCTGAGCCCCTGGCCACTCAGCAGGGCCCTGTCTGTGAAGCCAGGCCCTTCCACAGGTGGGTGGCGTTGGGCACTGGGGTCCTTTGTTCCCTGACATCACCTAAAATGCACCGAGGCAGCAGGTGTTGCAACAGTGGCAAGTGATGGGGGGAGGGAGGGACACCTCAAAGGGACCCGGTTTTCAGCAAGCGCCAATTCCTCCTGAAAACGAGGCTCTGGAAGGGGTGTCACAGCAAGTCAGTGGTGGAGCAGGGACTCAAACCTGGATCTCCCGGGTGCTAGGCCGGCGCTCTAACCACTGAACCACCCTTTCCTTCAATTCGTTTTTATATGTCGTTTTTATCATTGTGCCCGGTGATCCTTTCCTTGGGCACGCCCTCTCCCGCCCCCCTCGCACACACACTCGGATCACTCGCTGCTTTAGAAAACCTTGGTCACAGACAGTAACTGCTTGTGAATGGGGCAAAATGATCAGCGTGAGGTGGGGTGGGGTGGGGAGGGTTACCTTCTCGCTGCCTCTGGCTTTCCTCTCCGGCTGGAAGCAGGGAAGGGAAAAGCTGGAGGAACCAAAAAGAGAAGGAAAATACCGGATTTGCTTTCTTTTTCTCTCTGCCTCCCAGTGGTTCAATCTGACAAAGATGACTGGGACGAATTCATCTGGGGGGGGGCCTGATGCAGCGTGGGGCTGACGCCTTCCAACGCCATTGACCGCAGACGGCGCGTTGGCAGGATTGGGCCCTGAGGGAATTTGTCCCACTACAGCCAGTGGGATTGGAGGCGGCTCAGGGCCTTACAGGATCAGCCCCTGCTATGCCATCAGCTGCCCCACCCCATGCCCTTTTATTCATCCCCTCTCCTATAGTGGAGGGGAGGACAGCTAACAAACAGAGGACAATTGGGGGGTCACGGAGGTTAAACGGTAACTAATTCACCCATTGAATTGCCTCCTGTGCCTCGTGGTGACACTCATTGTTAGCAGTCGATACTGGCCTGCATCATGCAGGTCATGAAGCCCGGCTTGGAGGAGGCTGAAGCAGCCCTCCGGGGAGAGATGGGCACACGGGACTGGGCGTGCAGCAGCTTCTGGACAGCTGGGAACGCTGCCCCGCTGCTCCATGCATCTTGGTTCAGAAGGGGAGCTGCTCCCCCTCCTCTGAGCAGAGAGACTGGCTCCTAAACGTTTATTTCCTGCTGTTTATTTACCTTTAGCCCCTGGGTGTAATTCCACAGTGCCAGGAGCCAGTTCCAGGAATACTCTTGCCATGTCGTAGATTGCCGCTGGTTAGGGTGGCAGCCGCCTTTTGTAAAGGGTGAAAAATGCTTTGTTCCGCCTGCCCGCAAGGATCCAAACCGGGCGTGCGGTTCCATCTTTAGATCTCGCGATGGCCTCGGTTGGTTCTGCAGGGACGTGGGTGGACCTGATGGAGAGAGACTGTGCAATAGCTCGGGCCCCTCTGAAGAGCAAGGGCTAGCAGTTACAGCCCCAGGCTGGGTTCTTTCAGGACTCCTGGGTTCTTTCCCCAGCACTTGCATGGACTTGCTGTCTAACCACATCCAAGTAATTGTCCCTCCGTGCCTCAGTTTCCCTACTGCACAGTGGGAATTATTATTGGTAATATGGCAGCACCAGCCAAGATCAGGGTCCCACGGTGCTTGGTGCTGTACATGCATGTGGGAAGTGACAATTTAAGAAGGCCTCTTTTTGCACTGGAGATGCTCAGCCCAGTGTTTCCAAGGCACTCGGGGATCCTTGGGCAGAAGAGCAAAGTCTTATTTGTGTCTGCACCGGGGGAAGAAGTTCCAAGCGGCTAATTCTGGTATTAAATGTTGCCTGCGGTTTAATGAGCTTCTTGCTTCACTCTGACCCTTGCCCTGCTGGCGCTGGTCAGGATGCAACTTGTCTCTGGAATGCTGCGTCAAGGGGAATTAAGCCACATTCCAAAGGCCGGGCCACAGGCTTGGACGGATCTGGGCAGTCTAGGCTCTTGACAGACAACTCTGCTTCGCTCCAAGGTGAGCAGCCTTTGGCTTCTCCTCCGCTTCTTGTTCTCCCTGGGCTTGGGGAAGAAGGTGAAGCTGGGGCCTTGCAGGATGAAGAGCCTTCTCCCTTCCTTATAGGGCTGTGGTGTCAAGGTGGCCTTTTGACTGCCCTGCAGTGATTTTTAACTTTTCCTCCCTTTGCAAAAGGGTGGCTCTCCGATCCCTGCTGCAGTAACATCAGGGGGTCTGAGTCTCCCTGCCCAGCTGCACCCTGTGCCCCAGTGCAAGGTGCTGCCAGTCTCACTTGGAAGCTGTCTTTGCACTGGAGTAAATGACCGCTGAAGGAATCCTGCAGCTGGGAGCTGTGCTGTGTGTGCTCAGTATGAACTATCCTATTTAAAGTTCCGTTTAACTGCAATCCGATCCCAAATTAATCCCAGCACGTGCTTGGATTAGAACAGGGGCTCTCAAACTTTTTTTGCTGGGACCCCCTTTGAAAATATTTCAGGCTGTGATGACTTCCCCTGCCCCCCACAAAAGTAATGACCCTCCCCCATGCCATGCCATCCTTACCGGCGTGCACGGGGGCTGACAGCTCACGCCCCCCCCCATAATAACCTTGTGACCCACTGAGGGCTCACGACCCCCAGTTTGAGAACCTCTGGATTAGAAGCTCTTTGGGGCAGGGACTATCTGTTGTGTGTGTGTACAGCCCCTAGCACAGTGGGATCCTGGGCTGTGACTGGGGCTGCTAGGCAGAACCACAATACAAATCAGTAATAGGCGAATTGGTTTTTTTAGTGACTGGGCTTGAAGTTCTCATCTACATTACCAGTTTTCTCCTGCGCTCTTCACACTAGCACTGTCTGAGCTGCTCCCGTGGCAGCCATGGTGGAAACGCGGCTGTCGACGAGCATTTAACGCTTGTGTCATCCTGACGTAGGTTTATACCTGCAGAGTCTCTGGACCTGCTAACCACGATTTGCTCCTATGCTCGCAGCAAAACCATATCCATTGCCCGTCCATCTGTACCCAGCTAAGGGCAACTTCCGTACCATCGTCCCTGCATCGCCAGCGCCGCTTTCTGTACTGTCTAGGGTTAGGCCCAGACCTCCTTGGCTTTATAAGATCTGGCAAGAACAAAGGCTTGGGGTTCGTCTACACCGACGGCGGCAAAGTCGCCGCCGTCAGCTCGACCTCTCTGGATCGATTGAGCTGTCAGTGAAGACCCACTCGGTCGATCCAGAAGGCGACGCTGGCAAACCACCCCCTCCAGTGGCATCGCGCTGCGTCGATGGGTGCAGTGCAGCGAAGGCGCCGCGCAGGAGGGAAGCACAGCAGTCGACCAGAGTTACGCAAGCCACGCAGAGTAGCTCATGTAACTCCCATCGACTGCTGTCGAATCACCGGGTCAGTGTAGACCTGGATGTGTGCGATGTAAAACCTAGCTAGACCGTGTCGGGTTGTTATCCTAGCGGGAAATGGGAGGGTGGGTACGTGAGAGTCATTCCTTCAGTAAAAAGGTAGAAATCACCAAGCCTTGCTTATTCATTTCTGCCACAAAAATGGGGGGAAAGCAAATGGCTGTCAGCTGAACGTTTCCAGATGTTCCTGTTGTGATTTATTTGGATTTCCAGTTGTGGGAGGGGCCATAATTACTTTCTCTCGCTCTGCTTTGCACAGTTTTGCTGTTTCAAATGAACAGTATGCAGGCATCAGAGGTGCAAATTCTATTGATTCCTTTGTTGGACTGACAATCCCCAGTATGCTGGCTGCGGTATATGCACTCAGTGAGAGACCGGCTCTGCCTTTGAAGAGCTTACAGTCTAAAATAGCCAAGACGGGTGAATGATCATCTCCATTTTATAGCGGGGGGAGAGAGGAAACTGAGGTACAGGGGGATCAAGGGAATTGAACTCAGAGCTGCTGAGACCCAAATGCTGTAACCTCAAACCTGTCCTATCTTTTTTAGTAAGAGGGGATCTAATAAAATTATATAAAATAATGACTGGGATGGAAAAAGTAGATCAGGAATTTCTGTTCTCACTGTCTCCTAACCCAAGAACCAAGCGGGCACTCAATGAAATTGAAATGTGGTAATTTCAAAACTGATGAAGGGAAATACTTTTTCACACTGCATAATTAGACTGTGGAACTCATTGCCACAGGAAGTCGTTGAGGCCAAGGACTTAACAAGATTCAGAAAGGACATTGGACATTTCTACAGGTAGCAAAAATATCAGAGTGATCATAATTAATTATAGCAACATTGGAAGCATTATTAAATCTTAGGCTTGAGGACTTGAGCCGATTTCTAATTGCTATAGACGAGGCTGATACCCAACGCGGGGGGGCAGATTAGCCTGTTTCTGCCTCCTGCACCTTCTTCCGAAGTGTTTTGGCCCCTATCAGAGCTAGTGACTCATTGGCCCTGGGGTGTGACCAAGTCTGGCAATGTCTGTTTTCCTCCCAGCGGCCCATTGTGCAGTCAATCCAAACCAAACCCCCGCAGGCCGAGCTCTTAGAGCTAGAAGATGGCAAGCCTGCAGCGGGGCGCTTCCTAGCTGATGGAGACAGTGATGGGAATTATTAGAACAATAGCCTGGGTGGGAAATCCCACATCTCCCCGTGCCAGCTATTCAGTGTCTCTGTTTATGCTTTGGAATCCAATTCCCTCTCCCCACCCCCAAGTGCTTCTGGAGGTTGCTGTGCCTAGAGTCTGTCCACCAAATATTGCTTCCTGGGTCTTCTCCCCCCCCTTTTCTCAACAATGAATACTGCCTTCCTCTTCTCTCTCATTGCACCTCGCAGCTTCCTGGGCTTTCATTTCTAGCTGGCTTCCTTTTGGCTGGGGCTGCCGGATCCTCTTTTTAAAAATTCTGTTCCCGGCTATTTCAGCCCGATCACTTAGCAGCCTGCTTCCTTGAGCTCAGGCAATAAGTGTGCGCTGACCAGCCCAGCAGGGTTTCTGGCTTACACGGCCATCTAACAATGGAGCGACAAAAGGAGACATGTCCTCTTTCCCCACGGGTGAGACTCCCTTCAGTGGTCTCTGAACTCTGCCAGGCAAATCCCACTGCTTGTTAGCAAGTTCCAGCCGGGCCCAGGGCTGGCGTTTGGCTTGATTCAGTCCTTGGCCCCGTTGGGGTTGTTTAGCATTCCTTGCTTTCAGAGGAGAGTTTTATACATGTGGCCCACAGAGGTGGGGGAATCGGGGAGGTGACTCTGTGGACCAACCCCCAGTTAAAGGGTCTCTTGCGTCCGATTGTGGGAGGAATTTTCCTCTGTAGAACAAGGAAAACTGATGACTAGGGAGGGACAAGTCTTGGCAAACCTTCGCTCACCCCATCATAAGGCTATATGAATGACAAAGGCAGATAGTAAGAGGATAGACACTGACCCAGTCTCTGTCCCCATCTCTGGAGTTGGGTGGAGCACAATATACATTTTAAATTTCTGCACAGCTGTTACATCAATGGGCTAATTTTTGCAGTAGGGCTCATCAGATTCAACACAGAGGCTGACTTGTCCCATTTCAGAAAACAATAAGTGCTAGATGTGGAGTTTTGCAACTGTGACTCCCCATCTCGCTTAGGTTGCTTATCTTATCCAACCTATGGCACCTATAGGGGCCCTACTGCTGTACTGCCTAGGCTCCTGTAAATCCCATACATAACCTATGAGAGAATGAAGTTAGAGCTGGTTGATAAATGAAACGTTATTTTCACCCTCAAAAGTTTGGAAATTGTCTTCCTTTCTATGTGTTCAATTCACTTTTTTGTTGGTTGGTTGTTCTAAATTAATGGGACTTAAAAAAAAAATCCTGAAAAATCAGCCTTTGGCAAATGCAGATCAGTAATTTATTCAGGAAAGTTTTATGCGGAAAGCTTTGAGTTTTGTTTCGGTTAATTTTTTGGGTGGGGGAGAAGAGAATTTTTTTGACCAAGAACAGTTTTTTTGAAAAATGTCAGGTAGATGTAATATATATCTTAGGAGTGTGTGCATATGCACACACCTTGGAGATCCAATCCATGTGTTGGCTCCTTGTTAACTCACTTTTTAGTATGTGCAGTGAACAGCAGTTTTTCTCCCCACCCTCAGGACACCTCTTGACAAAGAGGGAGTTGGGTCCTCTGTGGAAAAGCCTGTCTCTCTTTTCAAAAACAAACAAACAAACAAACCTCTGCAAGAAACATCCCTCTAAAATAAATAAGGGGTAATTTTTAGAAACTTCTATGTTTGCAGCTGACCCCTCTGGTTATTTTTAAAACACATGATGCCATGCCCATTTTTGAAAAGATCCTGATTTTTCTACTGTAGAAGTTCGACCTTTTTAGGGCCCAGTCCACCAAAGATTAAAGCATGAGCTTAAACTGTGGTGATTTCAGTAGGACTCTGTTGCCAATGCTCATGATTTTTATTGCATGGGTTGGTTGGTTTGTTTGTTTGTTTTTTAAGCCCCAGCTCCTGGAATCATGTGATTACATGAGACTCTCTGCTTCCTTTAAAAAAAAAAAAGTTTCTAGCCTTCGTGGTTGTGGAAGAAGACTTGAAAACCTGACCCCTAGAATTTTGGTTTTTTTTAAATGTCATGGCTTTTGAAGTCTGGCTGATGATTTTGGAACACTTGCTGTTGGCAGAACTGGGGACTACTCACGGATTGTAAAATCAAGCATGGGTGTAAGTAAGTCTTTGCAGGATCCAAGCTCTTACGAGTATCTTTGCAAGGGGAGTCTCTAGTCTATATACAGACTTGGCAGGGTGGGTGTGAATGTTCCTGTGTGTGAATCAGCAGCCAAAGGGTTTGATTAAAAGATTTGTCTGGCTCCAGTGTAAAGTCCTGACGTTGCAGGGTGAGTGCCTCAGGAGCCTTATTAAAAGGCCAGCCTCATGTCGTCACTTTTTCCTCCTTGTTTGAATTCCAGTTTTTGCTTCTTATTGTGGGAGCAATTTCATTTGAAACTAGGCTTCCTCTGCAAATAAAATCAGTGGTGAAAGCAGCTCCCCGTGATCCTTTCTCTCTCCCATCCCTCTGCCTTTATTTATTTATTTATTTATTTATTTATTTTATGTGTATCTTATTTAATTCTTTCCTTTGCAGATCCGATTAACTAATTCCATTGAGAGTCTTAGCAAGGAGGTTGGGAGGGGGGGGTGAAGCCGGGAATGCAGTGGGAGCTCTGGTGTGAGTGTTTGTCCATGCGGACATTCTCCAGCATTCCTGACATTGCTGAGACGGTTGCAGAATTCTGGCAAGCCCATTTAAAGTCAACTGGTGGGATTTTGGCGTAATCTGACTTGAAACATTAATCCGCTTGTCAGCTAATGGTATGAGAATGTGCACTAAACGCCTGGGCTGGAAATCTACCAGGGGGGGATGGCCTGTTTTCCTAGAGGGCTAATATTGTTCTGATGACCTCCTGTGATTCGTACCTCCTTTTTAAAAGAAACATTTCCCGCTGCCAGCCTGCTCTTCCATGAATGCAGCCTTAGCTGCCGCGCCCCATGCACATTTTAATGAGCATCAAACCAGGGTGGAGGTATTTGGACACTTTTTTTGGGGGGTGGGTGGGAGGGTTGTTTAGACTGAAGCTTGATCCCGTGGGCCCTTCCAGAGAGCACAAGGTTGTTGCTCTGGAGGGCAGGTGGGAGCAAAAATTATGTGTGAGTGTGAGTAACATTCGGTGTAAAAATTGCCCCTCCCCTCCGGGTTGTCAGTAGGGTTAGAACCTGGGACCTTAAGTACCGTTACACCAACCTCAACTGTTTGAACTCCCGGAGTGACTTAGTTAGCAGTAGTAGGCTATTATCCTCTAGTGGCGGTGACTCATTTTGCCAGTGTTACCTAAGCACGAGGCGCATGCTCTGCACTGTGCAGGATTCTCAAGCTCCAATGCACCAGCTGCCCTAGAAGAAGCTTCAGCTTCAAGAAGGGGACGGAACATGGACGGAAAACAGGCATGTTTTGAAAGCAAGCGGCATCCTCCCCAGGCCACTGGGTGGTTTAGCTCCAGGCTTCCTTCTGCCTTGTTAGGCCTCGTTCCTGCTTTGTAGCAGGAGCATCATCTCATTAATGCAGGATCAGATGTCTCTACCCTCCCTACTGCTTTACTCTCTGACACTTACCCACGCGGCCGCGCGTGGGACAGGTTCAAACCGGATACGGGTTATCCTGTGTCTGTCTCAAAATAACCAGTTCCTGTGACATGCCATGTGCAAAGCGGGACTGTTTTTCTCCAGGAAACCACATCTGATTGTGCAGCAACGAGCTGACATAACATTAAAACATTCCCTGATGGTATTTGTTTGCTATTTGCATAGTCAGACTTCTGTATCTGGTAGACTCTGCAGAGGCAATCCCGCCTGTTGAGAGACCCATTGCCTCATGGAGCAGTTTTCCCTTCCTCACCAGTCAGACAGAGGGAGAAGCTGAACAGCGTGTGTTGTCCCAGATGTGTGGGGGGGTTTGGGGGATGGGGTAACAGAGACAGCGAATGCCGAGACCATTTGCTGGCCCCGTGCATACGCAAAACACCTCTTGCAAGGAGAGGCGGCAAGAGAAATGCTGGGACGTGGAGCAGATCTGGAAAGTACTGGGTAACAATGGACCTCGCAGAGGAGCTGTGTGCTCTAGTAACACGGGGGGGAGCAGTCGAAAGCTAAGCTTTCGAAAGGACGCAGAAAGGACACTGATTGTAGCTAGCACCTCGAGGCCCCCCATGTGTGTGGCGCTATGCAAATACAGTAGCGCGCACAGACCGTCCCCGCTGCAAAGGGCTGCTGGCAGTTGACATGCACAAAGGGTGGGGCAGGACGTGATTTACTCGTGGTCAGGCAGTAGGTCCGTGGCAGAGCCAGGAACGGAGCTAGGAGCCCCAGGTTCCGTGCCCCACCGCTCCCCTGTTCGGGGAGCTGCGCGTTGCATTAGGCTGAGCCGCGTTCCCGGTGAGCCAACAGACCGGACGTCCTCCGATCTCTACGTGGGGTGGGCCACGGCGAGGACTTGCCCGGCGATTGAAGGTGCTGCGGGTGAACCCCACGCCACATAACAAGGGCACTGTATCTTAATGGAGCGTGTCCTGCCAAGACCCACCTCCCTTCCTGTCCCGAGGCAGCCACAGCAGCTGTTGACACGAGAGAAAGTCACATTTGGAAGGTGTTTTCCGGGGGGTTTTGGGCTATCTTTTGGGGGAAAAAAGGTTGATCTCAGGGGATGGCCGTCACTCCACTGCCCTTATTGAGAGCTTAACGGGCACCAGACTAAGGCCTTGTCTGCACCTAGAACTTAGGTCATCCTAGCTCCATCGCTCAGGTGTTTGACAAATTCACACCTCGGAGAGGGGTCCTTAAGGTGACATAACTGGGAGGGGGTGAAAGAATTCTTCCATCATCTAGGCAGCCGCTGCTCGAGGGGGTGGATTCACTACAGCACCAGGTGACCCCCTTCTGTCACCATGGCAAGTGTTTATGCTATGGCACTACAGTGATATGTCTATAGTGTAGATAATCCCTGAGGCTCAGGAGACCTGGGTTTTATTCCCAGCTCTGCTGCTGACTTGCTGTGTGAATTTATTAGGTAAGTCACTTCCTCGCTTTTCTTCCTCCCACCTTTTTGTCGGGCTAGTCTGTGACTGTAAGCTCCTTGCGGCTGGGACTGTGCAGCACCTAACACAGTGCCCATCTCAGCTGGGACCTCTAGGTCATACTAATATTAGCAATATTTCTAAATCCTAATAACATTGTTAATTACAAAATACAACCGACTGTCAGTATCAACCTTGGCAGTGCAGCGGTGTTGTGTAGCTTAGGATCTAATAAATCTTTATTATGCTTGAACAGTCCTTGCAATCTTTAATTGAATTTCCCTAGCGGGTAGATAGCTTTTTAACAGTATAAACATGTACAAAAGCGGTTTGCCCTGGAGTGCAATGTATGAAAACTGGCGCAAACCAAAGTTCTACACCCGTGCACCTGTTAATTTCAGTCCTGTGGCGTAAGCAGTAGCTGTATTCAAACTAAACCCTTGCTGCCTGGTTTATCGGTTTCACAGATTGCTTACACAAAAATGAATTTCAGTTCCTCAATATTTTTTTAAAAAGATCTGATATCTAAGCTTTTTACGATAAGTACGCGTAAGTTTCATTGTTCATAAGGGGCCAAAAAAAGAGACGTAATGGGATTTCACACTTATTTTTATCTCTGCTATGGTATCTCTGATTTAATTTAGCAGAACAAATGGTATGGAGCCAAATACAGGAAATAAGGCATTATATGCAAAACAAGGATGCAAAGAAATCCTGTGAAGGGTTTATGCAGTTCCCTTGGGTTAACTTCTTGGCAGTTCCCTATCTCTGTCTTTAATGTGCAGCTCCTTTTCAGTAACGATGGACATGTTGGTGATGTGATCCAAAGGATTTTTTTAAGGCATTTTGGTGGGGAAAAAAATGCAAAAACCTGTCAACAACTGGGCACCGAAACGTTTGTGTGTTTCGGTTTTTTTCCCCCACATCAGCTAACGTGCGGTAAAATCCTAGTGGAGACAAGTCAGTTCATGGCTTTCACAGGAGTTTAGCGAGGTGAGGTAAAGACTATGCAGGTGAAAGCGACAAACTGCCCTGTCTCCTTTAGGTTTTATCTCGTGTTTGCTAACTTGAGTTAAGAACACACCTTCGCTCCTGCTGAAGACAAGGGCCCGGACTACTGCACTGAGAGATCAACTCAGCTGCAGACAAGGCTGAGGCCAGGACACCCTTAAAGGGCCAGCTCAGCCTGCGACATCCAGCCTTTGTCTCTGGTGGCTCTCTAACGTTTACAGAGCCGCTTTGTCCCCTCCTTCGGTCCAGTGGACCCTGCAGGTTCCCACCCCCTTTCCTCTTGGGGAAGGAAGAGGCCAGTGCTTGTCTCAAGAAGCTGGTCTCTCGAGTCCCTTCAATGGCTGGCCAATCCTACCACAGCACTGCTGAAAGCAGCCACCTTCCAGGAGCTGTTCCATCCAGAGACAGCCATGCAGATTCCATGGAAGACAGTGTCTTTGGGCAGCCTTCCCCCTAGAGCAAAAGAGGGCAGGAGATGCAGTGGGGTTCTTCTAGCAGTTTAGGGGAAACCGTTATCCAGATACAGAGGACACAATCGCTCATCAGAGTATTTGGCAAGGTCTCCGACCATTCTCCTGTTCTACATCCAAGAGCCCTGTCTATTCTGCAATCGGATGGATCTCGACGCTAAGTGTCCCATCGGCATCGGTAAAACTCTGCGAAGGTGTCCAAATCTAGCCTGCAGGCTGGGAATAACTGGTCCCCAAACGTCCCATGCTGCACTGGATGGCCCTAATGTCTGCTCCTGCCCTTCAGTGGGTGTAGGACTGAAAGACCCTGTTGAAAGAAAGACTCGCGTTTGGGAGGGTTCTGAGCCATCCTCCCGCAGTTTTCAGGGCAGCTATTTATTTCTCATATTGGGCCACAGTTGAGCAGCTTCGAAAGCAACAAGCTCGCCCTGAAAGGTGCATGAAGAGCTGGTGGAGCAGATTTGTGTTCAGTGTGATCCTTCCGTGGCTGTAGTGTCGCTAGTTTCAGAATGTTAGCATTGAGCCTGGGTTGTGTGGATTAAACCTTCTGGGCAGGAGATTATTGCTTCGAAGCCTACACTTCTTGCCCTTCCATTTAAGGGCCAGGGGTTCTATGCATGGATTGGCTTCAGCTTTGACCCCCAGTGAATTAAGGAGAGATCTCCACCTCTTTTCTTTCACTCAAGAACAGAGGTAGGCCCTTCAGAAAGCTCCCTTTCGAAGGTCGGTATTCCAGCCTCTCCTGCCAGGAGGCTACGCGGCGAGACAAAATAGTAGCAGATGTGCCGGTGTCATGCCCTTCTGGGGTCCAAGGAGAGGGTTCTTCCACTGTGGAGCAGAATCTGCGATGATGGGAGGAAGCGTAACCTCTGGGAGCAATCCCCTAGCATTCTGCTCAAAGGAGAACTGGAATGGAATTTAATCAGTTTCCCTAGAATAGTCTTTTTGTATGTATACAAAAGGTGGGGGGGGAAAATAAATCTAGCAGCTCATCTCAAGTTCTGGAATGCAGAAACCAGGGCAGCCTACATTTTCAAAAGCAACCAGTGAATTTTAGGACAATTAAGGTGTCTCAAACTGGGAATCCACAGAATCACTTTTGAAAATGTAGGCTGTGTGTGTGTGTCTGTGTGTGTGTGTGTATATATATATAAATGGTTTTTGTAAATTGGGGAATGGGGCTGTTGGCTTAGCCCACCACAGTAGCATTTAATTTCAGAAAGGGGAACTACACAAAAATGAGGAAGTTAGTTAAACAGAAATTAAAAGGAACTGTGTCAAAAGTAAAATCCCTGCAAGCTGCACGGAAACGTTTTAAAGACACCGTAATAGAAGCTCAGTCTAAATGTATGCTCCAAATTAAGAAAACCTAGTAAGAGGACCAAAAAAGAGCCACCATGGCTAAACAACAAAGTAAAAGAAGCCGTTAGAGGCAAAAAGGCATCCTTTAAAAAGTGGAGTTTAAATCCTATTGAAGAAAATAGAAAGGAGCATAAATTCTGGCAAATGAAGTGTAAAAATATAAGTAGGAAGGCCAAAAAAGAATTTGAAGAACTGCTAGCCAAAGACTCAAAAAGTAACAGCACATATTTTATAAGTACATCAGAAGTAGGAAGCCTGCTAAACAACCACTGGGGCCACTGGACAATCGAGATGCTAAAGGAGAAGTCAAGGAAGATAAGGTTATTGCAGAAAAACTAAATGAGATCTTTGCATCGGTCTTCATGGCTGAGGATGTGAGGGAGATTCCCGAACCTGAGCCATTCTTTTTAGGTGACAAATCTGAGGACCTGTCGCAGACTGAGGTGTCATTGGAGGAGGTTTTGGAACAAATTGATAAATTAAGCAGTAATAAGTCTCCTGAACCAGATGTTATCCACCCAAGGGTTCCGAAGGAACTCAAGTGCAAAATTGCAGAACTACTAATTGTGGTATGTAATCTATCATTTAAATCCACTTCTCTACCAGATGACTGGAGGACAGCTAATGTGATGCCAATTTTTAAAAAAGGCTCCAGAGGCGATCCCGGCAATTACAGGCCAGTAAGCCGAATTTCAGTAGCAGGCAAATTGGTTGAAGCTATAGTACAGAACAGAATGATCAGACACACAAATTAATATGAGTTGTTGGCCATGAGTCAACTTGGTTTTTGTAAAGGGAAATCCTGCCTCACCAGTCTGCTAGAATTCTTTGAGAAGGTCAACAAGCATGTGGACAAGGGTGATCCAGTGGATATAGATTTTCAGAAAGCCTTTGACAAGGTCCCTCACCAACGGCTCTTAAGGTCGTGGGTTAAGAGGGAAGGTCCTCTCCTGGATCAGTAACTGATTAAAAGACAGGAAACAAAGGGTAAGAATAACTGGTCAGATTTCACAAAGGAGAGGGTTAAATAGTGGGGTCCCCTGGGGTCTGTGCTAGGACGAGCACTGTTCAACATATTCATCATTGATCTGGAAAAAGGATAAACAGTGAGGTGGCAAAATTTGCAGATGATACAGAGCTGCTCAAGATGCTTAAGCCGAAGCAGACTGCGAAGAGTTACGAAGGGATCTCCCAAAACTGGGTGACTGGGCAACAAAATTGCAGATGAAATTCAATGCTGATAAATGCAAAATAATGCAGATACTATCTATCTCGAAGTTCTCTAAAAACCTCCATTCGATGTGCAGTGGCAGTCAAAAAAGCTAACAGAATATTGGGAATCATTAAGAAAGGAATAGGTAATAAGACAGAAAATACTGTATTGCCTCTTTATAAATCCATGGAATGCCCACATCTTGAATACTGCATGCAGATCTAATCACCCCATCTCAAAAAGATATACTGGAATTGGGAAAGGTACAAAAAAGGGGCAACTAAAATGATTAGGGGAATGGAAAAGCTTCCCTATGAGGAGAGATTAATAAAACTGGGACTTTTCAGCTTGGAAAAGAGACAACTAAGGGGAGACATGATAGAGGTCTATAAAACCATGAGTGATCTGGAGAAAGTAAAAAAAAAAAAAAAAGTGTTGTTTACTCATAAAACAAAAACTAGGGGTCACCAAATAAAATTAACAGGCAGCAGGTTTAAAACAAAGAAAAGGAAGTATTTGTTCACACCACACACAGTCAACCTGTGGAACTCCTTGCCAGATGATGTTGTGAAGGCCAAGACTATAACAGGGTTCAAAAAAGACCTAGATAAATTCATGGAGGACAAGTCCATTGATGGCTATTAGCCAGGATTGGCAGGGATTGCTATTTGCCAGAAGCTGGGAATGGCTGATGGGATGGCTCATTTGATGATTACTTGTTCTATTCATTCCCTCTGAAGCATCTGGATAGAAGACAGGACGTTGGGCTAGATGGACCTTGGTCTGACCCAGTATGGGCATTCTTTTGTTCAGTGGACTTTGGTTTGGTGACATGTCTTGGCTCATTTGCTAGCCAGCCATGGGGCATGTCACCTCTTTTCCCTCCACTTGAAAGCTTGAAACTAGCTGAGGGGATCAAAGGTGTGGCTAATGATTCAGGCGCACTGGCACTGAACGGGTTGCATTGCTGCTACTCTTGGTTTGATCTCCTGGATTTGAAGAGAGTGTATACGGAATAATTTTTTATTATTACCCTGCAGCCGCCTGTGAATTTTCCATCACCTGCTTAAATTCAGAAATACCGTCCCTCTTGGAAACCCACTCTGTGGGTTCAGATTGGGAGCCAGCTTGTCCAAAGAACTGCCCGCTTCCATTTAGGTACCGAACGGAGAGCTGAGATTTCCGGAGGTGTTTAACCAGCCAGTGGCTCCGTTGTTCTCCATGGGGGTGGGCTGGGGGATTCTCCATTGCTCTCAGGAGGCGCCATGCAGTGCAGAGCCCTTTGAAAATCTGACCTTTGGTTGTGCAAACACTGATGTCAGCCGTCCTGATTAGGCTTTTAGCAATGATGCATTGCAAGATTTGGTTGTTTTTGAGTCCGGTAAGGGGGGTGGGGGGAGGGAAGCATCTAAAGGCACCTCACTCCTGTTGATTCCTATGGGAGTTAGGCACTTAACCTTCTTAGGTGCCTGGTGGGCTTTACAAACGCACCTATCTGCATCTTTAGGCATCTAAATACCTTTGAAAATCTGGCCTAAAGTGTCTGTCTCCTGGGGTCTGGACTGAAGCCTCTGAATGTCTCACATAGGCCACATCTGTTAAGACTGGGTGTCGGCCTAGAGGGGAGAGGCCTCATTGCCCATGACCAGCTCCCAATTGTCTTGTGGGTCTGGTCTCACTTACACTGCTTAAGCACCACTGTGGTTCCCTTGAGCCCAGTGGATTCACACTCCTGATTCACACTGGTGCCACTTACTGGGGCTATCCCAGTAATCTCCCATTCCCGTCCTGGGCCCTGATCCTGCTCTCTTTCAAAGCTGATAGGAGTTTTCCTCACACCTAGTCCCACAAACTCTGAGCGAGAGATGTAGGGAGTCCATCCATTTATCGCCATGCCCCCAGGCCTTTATTCGCTGCCCGTTAGGACAGGGCAGTGATCTTCTACAGAACCATATAGCCTTGTTCCCATACGCCAGGCCACTGCACCAGAAGCTGGAGACCAGAGCACCATTACTGGACCAGTCTCCTCTTGCGTGGCAGATGGCACGTAGTTGCTTTGTATAGCTTAGTGTAATGGACTCGTTGGCAAGGAAGACTGTTTTATTAGCTGCTGGGAGAAAGATGCAGGAATATTTTGCAGGGAGAAAATCAGGAATGAAGCTTTTTTTTTTTTTTTTTTGCCATGGGGACTGGAAGATGATCTGAAGGAGCTGTTAACTAGAGCTGTGTGAGCTGGTAATTAGGAGCCGTGCTCGTTAAGAAGTCAGGCCCTGCCTTTTGAGTGGCAAGCAGGAAGGGTGACAAACCTCCTGCAAACGTCTCGGTTATTCGTACGCGTCGGGCAAATCGTTGCAGCCCCATTGGTGGCTGGTGAACCTTTTGCCTGGGCTATTCATTATTCACGCGTGGCTAGCTCCCAGGTGTTAGCTCTGATCCTGGGCTGGGTGTTTCTGAAAGAGTTTTAAACAAGAGACTGTTTCTGTGGCTGAATAATCCTTTCTGCTAAAACAATAACTAAAGAGAAAATAACGCAACTTCCTGGATTTTCAGATATTTTCATGAATTCATGGCACTTATCTGAGTGTTCTTGAAGGATGGGGGAGTTTCACACTTTTATATAATGGGCACATTTTATAATGGGCAAATAAGCCATGACCAGATGTTTTAACAAATGGTTAATCAATTGTTAGTGTCCCACGGGTCAATAGATTGTTTCTAGCCATCTATATCGCCCACTAGTCCTGCTTACTGCATCTGTTCTCTCGATCTATAGGCTCTCATACCACGCTCATTACTGCAGTATTCATAGTATTAACCCTCGCTCAACCACATTTAAAGTGTGACCCGCACAACCCGTCAAGCCAGTTCCTTTATTAACCCAAATATTTGCCACTTTGTACAGATGGAGAACTGGGACCCCGAGAGACTAAGTGAGTTGCCCAAGGTCACACAGGGAGTTAGTAGCAGGTCCCCCGAGTGCCATAGTGGTACCCTGCTATCCCACCCCCCACGCACACTCTGAGCGGTTTGATCATGTGTTATCTGACAGGCCAGCTAGCTGACCCCAGCCGCTGCATCAACCACAAACCTACAGAGAGCACTGGAGGGAGGCGTGCTGTGAAAGGGGCCTGGAAGCAGAGGAAGGTTGCCACTAGCCCAGGGAAACAGCACTGAGGCTGAGGAAGCAGGCCTTAGCGTCTCAATACAGGGTCCCTGCACCAGAGCCCAGAGTAGAGGAAGGGTCTGGGGTCCCAACTGACCCCCTGATGCACAGTTTTGGGGCGCCCAACTTTACGTACTGTCTCTATATATATGGACTGAAGTTGACGTCTGTAATTGAAAACTAGTGTTCTGTGGAATGGAAGATAACAACAGCAATTAATTGCTACCTATCTCTTATAAGAGAACAACACTGGGTTATAACATCCGGATTACAGGGAGCAGATCTTGTTCCACATCGGTTACACACTTTTTCATCCCCAAAGATGTAAATTTTCCCCATATACTGAATAAACGTCCACTCTCTCTATATTTGATTGTTATGTACAAGAGAGAGATGGTGCAGCCTGATTGGTTAATATTGTACTAGTGGCTTCAGAGGAGGTACCTGAAAGTGCAGTTTTCAGCCAATCAGACTGCACGTGCAAAAACGAGTGCCTTCTGATTGGCCGCAGTTACCTATTTTATAATTCACCTGCCCAGTGCTAAGGAGCCAGTATTTCTTTGTCTGGCTGAACTTTCAGATTTTTTGTTTCAAAGGAAGATCTGCGACGCTCTTGAAGTCCATGGCTGTGATGAAGAACAAGTGCCTGGCTATTTCTGGTGAAGACAATCAGAAATGGACAGACTTCAGCTTCAGATCTACGTGTGCAGTCTCCTGTGGATTTCTTTATACTGACTTTATTGCCCACTTTTGCGCATTTCCTGTTTTCCCCCAAAGAAACTCAAGGACCTTTTGCTTAATGCATCTTTTGCCTTGCAGTTCTATCCAGCAAAGCACTGTGACATTTTACAGCCTCCCTGCTTCCCCCTGTTATGCTACATTTCCTTCCCTCTCTAATTTGTATTTAAACAGCAAGCTCAGCCTAAAAGGATCCTGCCTCTTAATTCCCACCCTCTCCTTTGTGTGAAGCCAGGGAGAGCACATGTTCATGCCGTGAATACAGGCACTGGGTGGGGAGCTGGTTAGTGGTTTTCCAGATGCTCCCCGCAACCCCATGACAATTTCATGCTTGATTTTGCAATCGGAGCTAGAGTGGGGATGTGATCAGTCGGTCTCTTCGTAGATGCAGGTCTGAGATTTTGTACCTCTGCCTTGGAGAGCGGCGGGTGGAGGGTAGTTTTAATCATGGGACACACTGACTTTGGAGACAGCAAGGAGCAAAGCTGCTGCAATGGAAGGCAAGGAGGTCTAGCGGGCAAGGCACCGGGCGTCAGGAGACATGGGTCCTAGTACAGGTTCTGACGCTGACTGTGGGCAAGCTGCGTTCCACTTCATCCACCTTTTTTCCTTAGAGGAACATCCCTTGTTAAGTGTCTGTCTAGCACCTTGCACAGCAGGTCTCCAGTCGGGATCTGGGGTTGCTACTGCCATAAATAACTGGGGGAACAACCATTCCCCAATGAGGCGATGGAATCTGGTGACAGATGAATTCTGTTATAAGGAAAGAATCTTATAGGATCAAGCGTCGCGTGGATGTAATCTCACAGCGGGGCCGAACTCTGGTTGCCACGTGTTTCACTCCCCATTGCACATTGATTCCTAGCTTCATATCTCCTTCAGAAGAGGGGTTCGTTCCTTGGTCTCCCTTCCTGCTCCAAATGTATCTAGGGTCAGATGCCTGATGACCTCATGCAGTTAGCATCTGGCCTGTCTAGTTTCCACTCCCCAGTGACGTGTTTTATGGGAGAGAAGGAACTGAATTAACTCACTGTGACTCAGAAGTGGCCCTGTATTCATAACGGGGATGGGGGTGAATTCCCTGAGGAGCTTTCTTTCCAAGAAAGCAATGTGGTTTTGGTGACCAATCCAATAGTGAGGCAATGGAGGGGAACTTGAAAGTCGAGGTATGGTGTGGCAAGGAGACCCGTTAGGCAGTGAAGCATTGAAATCAGCCCCGCTGTGATAATGGCATGAGTCGAAGCAGGAGTGACTGAGTGTGGGTGAAGGGAGAGTTTTTGTCTTGGTTATCAGTCTCCAACAGTGCTGGGAAGCCCCTTCACGCCATCCTGGGCCTCTTAAAAACTCCAGGCCCGGTTCTCATGTACACTCAGGCCCCTTTACACCTCTCTGCAATGGGAAGTGGCTGTAACTCTGAGGCCTGGTCTGTACAGCGGTTTTGGACTGGTATAACTGTGTCAAGTAGGCGATAATTTTTCTAATTTTATTTTTTAACCAATATTGTTATACCAGAACAAGCTCCCGGTGTGGACGCACTTCAGCTGGCATCAAGGTGTCTTAGATACTGGCTTAGCTTATTCCCCTTCCTGGATATGAATAACTTTGCTGGGAAAAGCATCTTTATAACTGCGTCAGTGCCAGGGAGTTGTACTGCTTTAACTATGGTGGTCATTGTTAACGTGGTTTCTGAGCACCTCACCCATTTTCATGTATTTATCTTCATAAAACACCGCCTCTCTGAGGCAGGGCAGTGCTGTTATCTCCATTGTACAGAGGGGGAACTGAGGCAGAGAAGGGCTAAGTGACTTGCCCAAGGTCATGGAGGAAATCTGTGGCGGAGCTGAGGTTTGAACCTAACATACCCAAACCCCAGGCTGGTACCATGACCCCCGGATCATCCGTGCTCCTGGCTTTTTAGGCCTTTGCATCTGAGCGGCAAATGGGCAAGGGAACAAACCAGGGTGTAGCTGGGGAGGACGGAGCTGGAAATGTACACATTGATTGGGCACAGCCTGAAGTGGGCCCTGTCGCTCTGAGCCCGTCCGTTAATCTGCCTAAGTGATCGAAGGCCTTGTTTATTCCCCCACCTGCAAACCCTGAGCTCCCCGGGCCTCACACTGATCTCCTTTTACACTCGTAGAGCTGCATCCGATCCCCTAGTGTGCGACAGCTGGGAAAGGCCAGGGGCCAGGAGGGATGTTAAAGAAATTATCACTCCCCCTCCCTTAATACAGCTCTGCAGTGTTCCCAGGAGGGGCTTCTGATGCCCCCTGGGGACGCTACAGCTGTTCGGCAGCTGAGACCTGCTTCGGCTGAAGGACGGCACAGTTTCACCCTCCACTACCTCTGGTCCAGCTCGGAGCCTGATCCCCCCAGTGGCTGTGCACCCTCCAGTCCCCATCATCTCCCTCAGGGAGCGGAGGGCGCTAAACACTCAGCAGGATTGGGGCCTCGGGGAGGAGTGGATGGCCATGGGAATGGGCAACGGAGACTTCCTGGACTCGGCATTGGCCAAGGCCCAAGATTCCTCAGCTGGGTCACGTGCTACTGGTGGGGCCGGGCGTTCCTGCCGCCCCCAATAACTCCCCTCTCCCCCCGTCCACTAATGCTGGCACCACCGTCCCTCTCACTTGCCAGATGCCAAATTCAGAGCCTCTCTTCCCAGCCAGAGAAACCCGAGATCTGTCCATCCCTCTGTCCCCCACTCCAACCCCTCGCTGTACAGGAATCCTGGGCTCCCCCTGCCCCTCAATACGTAATTGCTGGACCCCTGTCTTCTTTGCAGCTTCTCTGGGGTTGCTGCCCTCCTGTAGGGTGACCGACCCCCTTTTCAAAATGCAAAAACGGGACACCCGTGCAGGAGCCCCCTGCCTCCCCCCCCCAGTGGCCCCACCCCTTGCTCCTCCTTTCCCCCCACCCCGGAGGCCCCGCCACCTGGCCAGGCCAGAAAAGAAGCTGGAGCTGGGCAGTGGTAAGAGCTGCCCAGGGAGCCCGGGCTGCTGTGAGGAGCCCTGGACCCTCCTCCTGCCCTGGGCGGGGGACCAGGGTGCCCCAGAGCAGCTCCTGTCCTGTATCACTGCCCCCTGGGCCGCGCCGCCCAGGGCAGGTGGGGGGGCCAGGGCTCCCCACAGCGACTTAGTGCCCTGCTCTGGCTTCTGGCCAGGTCGGGGTGGGGCGGAGCCTCAGGAAAAGAGGAGGAGCAGGGGGTGGGGCCCACCTCGGCCCCTCCCCCCCACCAGATAGGCCAGAGTGGCACCGCAGAGAATCATTCAGCCTGGGACCAGGACTTGAAATGTGCATTTCGGGACTGTCCTGCCCAGTTAGGGACGGGTGGTCACCCGCCCCTCCCCAGCAGAGCAGTGGTTCTAGCAGCCCTGCTCCTTCCTCCTTTTCCATAGGGTGCCAGCATCACTTTGCTCCTGCAAAAGAACTAGAGGCATCCAGGCCCCTCACCTCCCTTTCCTTCCCTGCAGAGAAGAGAAAGCAGCTCCTCAGCCTCGCTCCTGGGGTCTGGTTCCTACCAGCCCTGGGCCAGCCTGGCGTGGAGGCGGGGAGGATGGTGACTTGAGGCTAGGTTTCCAGTTGGTGCGAGTAATCAAGGCAGCTTCTGACCTTTGCCTGCATCCATTAAACAGCGGCTGGCTCAGCCTGTAAAGGACTTCCCGGGGAGCGGCGGGTTTTATGGCTTTCTTTTAACACCCCGGGTTGTCGGCTCGGTCCCACTGATCTCTTCGAGAGGTCGCCCTGCTTGGGAGGCCTGACTTAGCAGAGAGAAATGCCACGCTTCAGAAACCATGTTGTTGCCCTCTGCAATGTTCCCGTGCTTAGTGGGCAGCATTCCTAGCCCATCCAGGGCAAATGACTCGGGAGAGGCGGGAGTTTGGCCGTCAAAGGATGAGCGCCCTGGCTACAATTCTCTGCTCTGCCACAGCCCCCCAGTGTGAGCTTGGGCAAGTCACTTATCCTTCCTGTGCCTCGGTTTCCCATCTGTGCGAAGGGGATAATAGCCCCCCCTTTAGGTGGGTGGTGAGAATAAATACACTAAAAACTGTGAGGTGCTCTTTTTTGAGATGGGGTCATCAGGGTTGCATGCGGGATTCAAGCTGTGGGCGTGCCATGGGTTTATATAGTTGCGGTATGACAGTCGCAGTATGATATTTTCTGCCTTATCAGCGGTCTCTTTCCCTAACGGCTCGCAACATTCTGTTAGCTTTTTTGACGGCTGCTGCATATCGAGAGGATGTTTTCAGAGAACGGTCCGCGCTGACTCCGAGATCTCTTTCTTGCGTGGTAACAGCTAATGTAGACCCCCTCGTTTTGGACGTGTACTTGGGATTGCTTTCCAATGTGCATTACTTTGCACTTACCAACACTGAATTCCAGTTGCCCATTAACCAGTTTTGTGAGATCCCCTTGTAACTCTTCGCCGTCAGTTTTGGATTTAACTGTCTTGAGTAATTTTGTATCTTCTGCAAACTTCGCCATTTCACTGTTTACCCCTTTTCCCAGATTATTTATAAATGTGTGGAGCAGCACAGGTCCCAGCCCAGATCCTTGCAGACCCCACTATTCACCTCTTTCCATTGTGAAAACTGGCCATTTATTCCTGCCCTCTGTTTCCTATCTTTTAAGCAGTTACTGATCCATGAGAGGCCCTTCCCTCTTATCCCATGACAGTCTACTTTACTTAAAAGCCTTTGGTGTGATTTCTTGTCAAAGGCTTTCTGAAAGTGCAACTACATAAGATCCACCGGATCACCCCTGTCCAACTTGTTGACACCCTCAAGGAAGACTAGTAGCTTAGTGAGGCATGATTTCCCTTTATGAAAGCCATGTTGAGTCTTTCCAAACGTATTCTTTTCTGCTGTGTGTCTGATAATTCCGTTCTTTACTATAGTTTTAACCAGTTTGCCTGGTACTGGAGTTAGGCTAACTGACTTGTAACTGCCAGGATCGCCTCTGGAGTTGTTTTCAGAAATCAGCGTCACATTAGCTATCATCCTGTCCTCTGGCACAAAGGCTGAATTAAATGATAGGTTACCTACCACAGTTAGTAGTTCTGCAGTTTCATATCCGAGTTCCTTCAGAACTCTTGGGTGAATGCCATGTGGTCCTGGTGACCTATTACTGTTAAATTAATCAGTTTGTTCCAAAAACCTCCTCTTATTGACACTTCAATCTGTGACAGTTTCTCAGATTTGTCACCTAAAAGAATGGCTCAGATATGAGAATCTCCCTCCCATCCTCTGCCATGAACACCGATGCAACAAATTCATTGAGCTTCTCTGCAATGACCTTGTCTTCCTTGACTGCTCCTTTAGCACATTGAGCATCCAGTGGCCCCATTGATTGTTTGGCAGGCTTCCTGCTTCTGATGTACTTAAAAACAATTTTGCTGTTAGTTTTTGTGTTTTTTGCTAGTTGCTCTTCAAATTATTTTTTGGCCTGCCTAATTATACTTGCCAGAGTTTATGCCCCTTTCTGTTTTCCTCAGTAGGATTAGCCATTCAATTTTTAAAGGATGCCTTTTTGCCTCTAACCACCTCTTTTTTTTTTGCTGTGCCATTTAGCCATGGTGGAATTCTTTTGGTCCTCTTACTGATTTTTTTTATTTGAGGTATACATTTTGTTTGAGCCTTTATTATGCTTTTTCTCAGTTGTTTCCATTCAGTTTGCAGGCATTTCACCCATGTGATTTCCTTTTAGTTTCCATTTAACTAGCTTCCTCATTTTTGTGTTGTTCCCCTTTTGATGTTAAATGCTGCTGTGGTGGCTTTTTTGTTTTTGTTTAGGTTTTTTTTTGTATTTTTCCCCCTACAAGGATGTTACCTTTAATTACATTATGGTCTCTGTTTCTGGCGGTTCAACTATATTCACCTCTTGGACCAGATCCTCTGCTCCACTTAAGATTAGATCAAGAATTGCCTTTCCCCTTTTGGGTTCCAGAGCTAGCTGCTCCATGAAGCAGTCATTCATTAATGGTGTCTAGAAATTTTACCTCTGCGACCCATCCTGGGGTGACATGTACCCAGTCAATTGGGGGATAGTTGAGCCCCCCCTCCCCCCCGCTTATTACTGAGTTTTCTGTTTTTTGTAGCCTCTCTAATACCCCCTGAGCATTTCACAATCACCATCACAGTCCTTGAGGCCCTGTTGTTCTGGGCGCACATGTAAAAAGACAGAGTCCATGTCCCAAAGTGCTTCCAGTCTAAACAGACAAAGAGAGGGGAGGGGAAACTGAGGCACAGAGTGGGGAAGAGACTTGACCAAGCACATACACAGAAGGCCAGGGGCAGTGCCAATAATGGAAGTGAGGTCTTGTTTCCCAGGCATGGCCTCTCATAGCTCCGGCCATCTCTTGATTATTGAGATGGTAACAGTGGCCATAAGATAGATAGAAAACCCTGTCCCTCCCATCCCTCCCCCATCAGTCACGCAGGGGAAGAGGCAGCTGTTTTGCAGACCTGCTTTCGCAGACCCTGGGTAAAGACCCTTTGCCATGGCGACTCGCGTGGCTTCTTAAGCAGCTCCAGCCACCTCTCCAAAGGAATCATCCCTGGCATCTAAGCTGGAGTCTGGGGCCCGGCGTATCGGTTACACGGTTAATGTGCTAATCTGCCAAGGCCCCGTGGTACGTGCCTGCTGAGATACCTGCTGACATTTATAGGCCTGCCACAGCAAGCCCCGAAGCCTCGGCTCCGCTGGCAGTTCTTCAACACGGCCATTGAGAAAAGTGAGAGCTGCTTGGCCTGGTGAGGAATTTGGCAAAGCCCGGGTTGCTTAGAGGCTGCATTGTCCGGGCTGGCACTGACCCTGCCGGCCTGTGAGGGTCCCGGGGTGTACGGGTCAGCACTTCAGGGGGCCTTGGAATTGCAGCACCAGAATCTGCATCCTGGATGGGGGCTGGGGGTCGGAGAGGAAGGGATTATCTTGGGGGAGGGGAAACAACACAGGAATTCTGGGCTCTCCCCCCCCTCGCCCCAAAAGATTGTTGGACCTTGATCTCCTCTGTAGGTTCCTGGTGGAGCTGCTGCTCTGCACTCCCCAGCTCCTCCCTTCCCAGCCAGACTTGGACCTGAGCCTGCCAGCTAGTGGTCTGATCCTGCAAGGAGCTAGCGTCTCCTGGCTGGTGCGAAGTGCCTTCCATGAGGAAGTGGAGGATGCGGAACGCCTCCCCGGGGGCACTCGGGACCATGACAAATTGAGTCCTGTGTTTCTGCCGTTGTGGTCAAAGCCGCATCCTCCATGCCCGTTTAACTCACCCTACTGAGCTACCCTGGCCCAATCTGCTGCCCTCGTGCCCCACCCGATGGACAGCCCGTGCCCCAGACCTTCGGCCGTGCCTCCGGCTTCGAGCCTATTCAAGGTGACTAATGGCCTCTCGTCCGTTGCCTCTCTAGATTCTCTGTATTATTTAAGGCGTGTCTGAAGTGGTGAGGGCCCCGTGGCACCTGATGCAGGGAGTACAGACACAATCACAACCCTGAGGGGCTAAAGTGCTCACCCCCAGACAGGATGCTGGAGGTGAAAACAGGTATAGAGTGAGAGAGGGATTGACAGACTCCGGCTATTAACAGGCCAGGGTGCAGCCTGCTGGTTCCTAGCAAATAGCAGTAGTAAGCTGTTACCTAAGCGGGTCACAGTTTTTCCATCGGCACTCTTTTGATGGAAAACTGGGATTTCAACTAGTCTGCTTTCCACACACACAATGAAAAAAAGAAAAACCAACGCCCAAAAGCCAAAATACGTCACTGGGTGGACATAATATTTCCGTTTCCATGAAAAGTCAGAATTTGGCCCTAGAAAACGTCAGTGAAAAGGGGGAGAATTCGGTTTGGCTGAAATTTCCCACTGCAGCAAAGCCGTACGTGGAGGGCAGTGCTGCTGCTCTTCTCTGGGGGTTTCGTTTCTCTTCTGTACAGGTTCGTAAGCCACACTTATGGCTGTACTATCTGAGCACCTTTCAGTCGTGCATGAAGCAGTGTGACTCCCCTCTGTCACACATGGCTCGGTCTCTCCTCCACGTGTGCAGAGGAGTATCTTGTTTTGGTAGGGCTGGCTTTTTTTGCTGCCTGTCAGGAGTGCAGCTGGCTCCCAGCCTGGTTGCTAGGCAACTCAGCAAACTCACCTGGACCCAGTAAGCTCCCTCCCGAATAGCTGCACTTCCTGATGGGGCAGGGGAGCCTGCCATTTGCTACCTGAGCCTGAAGGCAGCAGCGGCTGCAGCACCCAGCTGTGCTCGCCTTGCTCTCACTTCCGCTTCCTGCACCAGCCCTTGCTCGAAGCCCTGCTCCTGCCTTGCTCCCAACCCCTCCACTTGCTCCACCCCGAAACTCCCTGCTCCATGCTGCTTTCCAACTCTTGGCTGCATCCCTGACCAAGCCTCCGGCTCACCCTTCGGCTTAGGCTAGTGACTCCGGTTCAGATTTTAGCCTTGGCCCCCTGACTCTGGCTTCACCCTTGGAGCAGTGCCTGATTCCTGGCTTTACACCTGTCCGCTGTCCCAAGTGCCACCACAACCCCCAGGCGAAGCCCTGCCTCACCCACTCGCTAGACCACCTCTGCCCCAGCAGCTTCCATTTGGTAGAGAAGGCAGGTCAGAGAAATTGGATCGGCAGGTGGGGCGGTTTGGGGTGGTCTTTGGGGAGTTCACGCCGTTGTCTCCCGCCCAGACAAACACTGCCCGGGTTGTACAGAATTCCATTCTGCCCTTGGAGCACACGTGGACCAGTCATTAAAGGAGGATCTGACCTGCTGGTGGCGGATGCTCTAGCAGTCGGGTGGGGCAGGGTTTGTTTCTCTCTCTGACTTGTAACGCTGACTGGGCTGTATTTCACACGGGTGTTTTTCGCTTGTGTCCAGGGACCCCGCTTGCCCTTCAATCAGTCAATTCCTCTGACGGAAGTGTGGCGATTTCAGATACGCGTCCGCCATGCAAAACCTCTAACCAACGTTGGGATCCAGCTTCCAAAACGTGGTTAAGGATTTAACGGGGCTTTATAGTCTTTTTCCTCCCCGGGCCGGCAAGGCCTGCACTCATAAATCACATCTGGAATGTGCTCTGCTGTCAAACAATGGGTGTGGTCCCAGGAGAAAAGCTGATGCGACTACAGAAAGGCTGCATTAGAAGCCTTGCATAGATCTTCCTGTCACAGCTTATAAAAACATCCCCCAGTTGTGTATTGCTAAGACTCCTCGCAGCGTGTAATGCCCTGTACCTTGCTTCATTAATCTTGTCTGGTTTACTATAGCATTAGCGCCTTGTATTGTGTAAGGCTTGGAGATGGGAGGGAGGGAGTCTTGTCAAAGGATCAAAGGATCCCTCTGCAGAAAGGAGGGAAAGGGGCTTCTGTCCCTACGGTCTCAGCGAGAGCGAAATTTGCTCTCACGGGAGGCGTTGGCTTTAAACCAGATGCTTTGTAAACAAGATCGGTAGCTTCTCCAGCCTGGATCCAATTTATAAAAGGTGGGGCTTGCATGTGCAAAAAGCCCCGGTGAGCTCATTGGGGGACACTCTGACAAAATAGGGGGTGTATTGCAGGCAAAGCAACATTCCCGGATCATTAAGGGGCTGATGAAAAGCTGCACCAGCCAAGACAGTCAAAGTTAATGCTCAGCTCTTGCCTCTGGGGCCAGGTGAAGCCTTTAATGCCAGGCAAGCTAGACGGTTGGCGTTACACATGAGAGGAAGGATGATCCGTGGCTAGGGTACCACCAGCCGAGCCATGGGAGGCTGGGATTCAACATACATGTTACCAGCGGGATTCGAACCTGGAACCTGCCTCAGTAAAAGAGGGTAGGTCTGCTATTTGCGCTAAAGAAGCACCTGCGCTAGGTGGTAGCAGCAGGAGACCAGTATCTTCTACTGAACCAGGCACTAGTGGAGGATGCAAGATGCATTCAGTCGGTGTGGGTTATAATCACTGTTGGTATTTGTATTGTGGTCATGGACCAGGACCCATGGTGCTAGGTGCTGTACACACACAGAACAAAGTGGTGCTCCCTGCCCCAAACTGCTTATACGTTAACAGAGAGACCAGTTGAGTGAGGGCATATCATTTACTGGATCAACTTCTGTTGGAGGGAGAGACAGAAGTTAGTCCAATAAAAGCTATTCCTGCACCCACCTTGTCTCTCTAATATCCTGGGACCGACAAGGCTACGACTACACTGCATTATGCACGAAAAGGCACAAGTGTCCTGGGGGCCTCTTTATCACCCTGCCTGGGTAGCTGAAGCTGTTTGGGGCAGGCCCGAGGCCCAGATCCTCAGTGGGATGTAGATCCCTAAATATCTTTGAGGCTCTGGGCTCAGATCGTTGTGTCTTGCACGTTGCGCTCAGAAGGTTAGGGACGCTTTACAAGTAACTGAAAAGGATCCAGGTTCTTGCTCGGGAGACCTGTGGCTGTGGTTTCATGGTGATGTTTTCAATCTCTGAAGCGTTCAGAGTGGGTTGGATAGAGGCGGCGGCTCAGTGTAATTTTATGTAACAGACTTTTTGGGTCGTGTCCGAAACGGACAAAGGATCAAAGGTTCCAGCTGCTGGTTTAAGTGACTGATACTCTTGTTGCGCGGGGAGAAGGGAGGCGATATTATTAGTTGATGCAGCGCTCCGACACCCACGCGCTCCGCCGCTAATGGGTTTTACGTGCACCGAAGATTTGCTGCATTTCCCTCTACCAGCTCACAGGCTTCCCTTCGTGCAAACAACTGCTCAGAAACTCTTGCATAAACCATGAAGGAAACAGCTTTGAAAGGGGATGAATCTCTGTGCTGGGTCCGTGCACCCCCCTTCTTTGACTGCTTTACAGCACAGTCTGCTCTGGTGTATTGTTAAAGTAAAGGAGATTTTCTTGCCCAGCTTAACAAAGGATCATCCATAATAACTAGCCTGCCTGAATCCCTGAATACATCCTTATCCGTGGGACCTCATCAGTGGAGCTTTGGCATGCAAACGTCTGCAGGCTTGCTGCTGTTCTAATGACTGCTATTGTTGTGATGTACCGTGGTAGCGCTTGGCTGCCCCAGTCGGGGAGATGGGCTGCATTGTGCAGGGAGCTGTACGTGCATCTCACAATAAGACGCTCCCTGCCCCAAAGAGATTACAATTGGGACCCGTTGATTTCTGCGCCCTGTCTTGGTAATTGGGTTCTTCACATAATGATCTGGAGGGTTTGCTGTTAAAGAAGGTACGTAGAGACACGGAATGCGTGAGGGAATCTCTTTTATTGCACCAATTTCTGTGGGTGGGAGAGACAAGCTTTTGAGCTGACACCTGACGAAGAGCTCTGTGTCAGCTGGAAAGTTTGTCTCTTTCACCAGCAGAAGTTGGTCCAATAAAAGGTATTACCTCAGCTGCCTTGTCTCTCTAGTACCCCAGGACCAACCCGGTTCCAACAACGCTGCATACAGTTAAAGATGTCTGTCCATCTATCCTCCCAGACTTGCTTTGCTAATTGCACGATTCGGAACCCTTGCCAGTTAACTTACCGCCTTTCTGTCTGAATAAAGCCCACGACGGGCTGGCTGCCTGTTCTGAGGGAGGAAATGTTACTGCTCTTCACCTGAGCCATGCAAAGTGTGTGCCCGGGTCGCGTGTCAATTACAGAGAGTCGGGGTCATACCACAGCTGCTTCAGCAGATCACGTGGATCCGCTCTGGCAGCAAAATGCCCGGTGCTGCTAGCCGGGCAGTGTAACCACTTTCACCTCCGTCCAAAGACTGACGTGTTCGTGTACCACGCTGGTCCTCTACGCAGACCCCCAGGTGTACCAGAGCACCCCCACGTTTGGTCTGGTTTAGACATCAAGCTCTATAAGCCAGGGGCTGCTGTGCTGCTCAGACAGCATCAGCCCCTAAAACACGTAGCTGGTGATAAGGTCCCCCTGGTGTGAGGTTTCTGTGAGTCGCTTTGTCCCCGTAGCTGTCTATGGTCCCCTTACCATAATCTTGGAGCCCCTCCCGATCTTTAAGGGATTTATCCACCCAGCTCTCCTGTGGGGTGGGGGTGTTAGGGGAACTGTTATCCCCATTTTACAGATTGGGATCTAAGGCCCAGAGAGGCTGCGTGACTTGACTGAGACGTCACAGTGAGTTCGGGGCAGAGCTGGGAAGCGAGCCCAGGTCTCCCAAACCAAAACGGAAGAACTTAACCCCCCGAGCCATGCTTCCTAGCTGCGCCCTAGTGGAGATGCAGATAAAGAAGCGGATGCTCACCTGTGGTTCTCTCGTCTTCCCTCTTCTAATCACCACTCCAAACCACAGCCATTTAAAACCAGCAAGTGCCACGCCTTGCAGTTGTGCCTAGAAAGGGAGCAGCCTTTATAGCGCTAGCAGCAGAGCTGGAAGACCTAGAAGCTAAAGGAAACTGGGTGGGTGAGACAGAGAGCTGGCTGCATTTCAGGAGTCTGCTTCTCGCAGCCTCCCCAGTTTCACCACCGCCTCCGCTCACCGGCTGACCCCGCAGTGGAGCTGAATCGTGACTCACGTTAAATGATCTGCCATGTTTCCTACCTGGCAGGCCAAGTGCCATCCAGTGCCTTTAACTTCCACCGACACGGGGTGGGCCCCGCACGACAGAGCCAGGCTCTCCGGGCCCCTCCCGACAGGGGAGGCGCACGCATGCTTTTGAAATGGTGGCGGGTGTTTGTTATGTTCTCCCGGCCCAGGTGCCTGGTGAGTGATATTTTCTCTTCCTTCTCTGTGCGCAGTTGTACGAGCTGGACGGCGATCCCAAGAGGAAAGAATTCCTGGATGACCTTTTCAGCTTCATGCAGAAGCGAGGTGAGCCGTGCCTGGCACTAATGCGCGCGTGTGTGTGTGTGCGTGTGTGTGTGTGTGTGCGTGCGTGTGTGTGTGTGTGTGCATGCGTGTGTGTGTGTGTGCATGCGTGTGTGTGTGTGTGCGTGCGCGCGCGCGCCTCAATGAGCCCTAAGTTTTATTTTCTCGTTTAGTATCATTGCCTTGAGGTTGAACCTCTAACGAGCCTAATGTTCACCCTTCACCCCTCTGCCAATGGGGCTCTCCCCCACTGCACTGAAAAGGGTGGGACCCCCACTCCCCTCTGACATCAGTGGAGCAGGATTGGGCCCCTCATTCCCGCGGTTTTGCTTTCTGGACTTTGCAGCTGTTGGGTCTCATTTTGTCCAAGCCCTATGACTCTGCATCGCCGTTTGATATTCCCCTGCAAGGCAAGCGCCTCTCTCCTCTCAATGGGTTTTGCTTCCTTATTTCCCTTCCCATCGCCTCTGCTCGTAACAGAGAACCCTGGCCTGCTCTGCACAGATGCCGCACCCAGTAACTGAGCAGTAATTTGCTTCCGTTGTCTCTTCTGACCCTCTCTCCGGCTGCGTGTCTCTTCGTATTTCAGAGTGGATGTGGTGCTGCATCAGAAACTTCACCACCAGGGTGGAGGAGAGGCAGCTAGAATCCCTTTTCCTCCCCTGCAGCTACAAACGCTCCATGGATAGAGTCCGCAAATTCCAGCCACTCCTTCACAGCGCTGATGTGCTTTTCAGACTTTCCTTTGGCTTGCAAGCAGGGAAGCCGGTGCATTCGCACCGAGCAAAAACGATGCAGCAGGGCGACTCCGTGGCAAATACTGTGGAGCAGATGAAAAATCCGGTCTGAAATGTTCGAACGGGACTGGTGATTTTTCTTGCACCCTTATTGAGGCCTCCTTTTTCAGAAGTGCTGAGTTGTCCACTCTCTGAAAATCAGATCTGTTTAAGGGGTCTCACGACAGGCACCCCAAATTGCTAGTCACTTTTGCAAAATCTAGGCCTGTGACATGAAAGGGGCGCTGTCAAGTTAAGAATATATATATTTAATTCCTTTCTTTGATACAAAAACACCTCAGATGATTAAATCTGACAGAATTGGAGCCGTTCAAACTCCTTTTCACTGTTTGTTCGGTTTGTTCACTTCCTGCATTTCTCTTGGCGTGGACAGTGGAAATAGATGAGTCAGTTTCGCTTTGCTTATTGTCAGTTGGAGTGGCTTTCTCCTTGTGGCTCCTTTTCCGGGAGCCCAGCACTGCAGTGTTCGGGCTGTTAAAGCTGTTTCCATCAGAGCTTAATTTTGTTTAAAAAAAAAAAAAAAATCACAGGAACGTTTCTATGGGCCTTAAAACTTCACAGCAACAGAATCACAGCAGTTTAGTGTTTTGGTGGGGTTTGGTTTTTTTTTTTTGCCGAAACCAAGATTTGGTCCAAATTTGGCCCTTCTTCAGCTGAGTAAGTCTCTGCACGGGGGTGAAATATGTGCCGGTGCATAGAGGCTAACACACTGAAGACTCACTTGTGCAATCAGGACGCATTCTGCAGCTGGTATTAATTAGCACAGCTCCCCTGACCTGGCCACATCAGCTGATGATGGGGCCTATAGAAATAAATGGGATTCCTTCTGTTCTAGACCATAACAAGCAGTGACCAGTACTTGAGCACCAACTACCCAGCAGAACAACCCTTCTGGGGGGGGTGGGAATCCATCCTAGCACAGCTTCCCCACCCAGCCAAGCCTGAACACGGAGCAGAGCTTTAGGGGACAGCCTGGCAGGAAGAAAATCTAGTTTTCTTAAGAACATCAAACCAATATTTCTGGTTTTGGGGTAGCAAGGGACTGCCAAGAAGTTTGTATAAATATGAAACTGCTCTTGGTGCAGGAGAGAGACATAGCAGGGAGCATGTGGGGAACGGGAGCAGGGGGAACAAGGAGAGGCGTAAAAGTGAAAGACGGTGCAGCGGCCCGTCCTGGGTGGGATGGGAAAGTGATTGCAGGAAATCTCACGGCGCATAAGGCGAGGGCCATGCAAAACCGCTCCGAGACAGGTCAAGAGACTGTAGCCATCAGTGTGTGTTTGGCTTGGGTGCCGAGGGGCTGGTGACCTGCACTGAAGTAGCTTGTGTCAGTGTGCACCGCTGGCCTCTACTGGATGGAATCTGAACGGTTAGCATGTGTGTCTTAGACCCCTGCGCCGCTCACAGGTTACGGAGAGTCTCCTTTAGCTCAAGTGGCAGGGGCCTGTGCCTTGGGAACCAGGAGGATCTGTTGCTGTGAAGTTCTGCATGGCTCCGGCATGCAGTGTAAAGAGAGCCAGGAACTCACAGGAGCCCTTGGATTTGGAATGATACCTTGTGGGGAGAAGATTGGGCAAGTGGTAGTGGAAAAGAATAGACCAGCTCACGGGGAGAGGCTGGGCTGGAGGCCCAAAGTAGCTCTTTAAGGCAGAGGCTATCATAGAATCAGAGAAGATGAGGGTTGGCAGGGACCTCAGGAGGTATCAAGTCCAACCCCTGCTCAAAGCAGGACTAACCCTAGCTAAACCGTCCCAGCCAGGGCTTTGCCAAGCCGCAGCTTAAAAACCTCTAAAGATGGAGATTCCACCACCTCCCTAGGTAACCCATTCCAGTGCTTCACCACCCGCCTAGGGGAAAACTTTCCTAATGTCCAACCTAGACCTCCCCCACTGCAACTTGAGACCATTGCTCCTTGTTCTGTCATCTGCCACCACTGAGAACAGCCTATCCCCATCCTCCCTGGAACCCCCTTTCAGGTAGTTAAAGGCTGCTATCAAATCCCCCCTCATTCTTCTCTTTTGCAGACTAAACAAGCCTAGTTCCCTCAGCCTCTCCTCATAAGTCTTGTGCTCCAGCCCCCTCATAATTTTTGTTGCCCTCCGCTGGACTCTCTCCAAATTCTCTGTCCAAAACTGGACACAATACTCTAAATGCGGCCTCACCAGTGCCGAATAGAGGGGAATAATCACTTCCCTCGATCTGCTGGCAATGCACCTACTAATGCAGCCCAATATGCTATTAGCCTTCTTGGCAACCAGGGCCCACTGATGACTCATATCCAACTTCTTATCCACTGTAACCTCCAGGTCCTTTTCTGTCCCCTTGTTCCAGCTCCGTACAGCACTGAGCACCATGGGGTCCAGGTCCATGATGGGGTGCTAGGGTAATGTGGGGGAGGGGTGGGGGCATGGTAATCCCAACTGGTTTCAAACCTTCCCACTCGGGTGGGTGTTTTCAGGTCTGCAGGATGGACGCGTGTCGAGTGGGGGCAGCCTATCCCCTCTCACAAGCAGCCGTGGGTCAGGGAGGAGATTTTGAGTCGGCAGATTCAGAGATGCAGAAAGGACTGTTGCCTCTGTGTTTGCAAAGGCCTTGCCTAGGTGGAGGGCTCGGATTCCCAAGGAAAACAGATGGCGCTGGAAGCGATGACAGGCCACTTGCATGGGGCTTTTTGTCAAGCAGGCAGCATCTAGGAAACGAGGAGGGGCAAAGAATTGGCCGGGCGCTTTCCCAAGTTTACTTATTCCATCCTCTGGGTCCTCTCCCAGCCTCTGGCGCTGAAACAAACAATGCGGCCGCTGGGTGCGGGCTCTCCTCAACGGGGGGGAGCCCCAGGGAAAGCAGAGCTGAAATCAACATGCTTTCAAGGCAGGAAAGGAGCTGATTGGCGAGGATATTGTTACTGCGGAGGCACCTGGGATGTTTGGAAAGCTGTTCTCCGGAGCTAATTTCCCATGGAGAAGGAGGAGGCGACCGTGAGCATCCAGGTCCGAGAGAGAACTTTTGGGAGCATGGGAGATAACAGAGACCTCTAGACAACAGGGACTGTCAGGAAGACAGAGGAGGGTTTCATCGTGTAGTTATGAATATTTAGGGCTCTTCACCCGTGGCTGAGCATCGCCATTTTCCAGAGGGCCGGGTGGGGGAAACTGAGACCCAGAACGGCTGCGGCTCTCCAGAGGATCACACGCAGGCAGCAGCCAAGCCGGGAGCAGAACTCAGCAGTCCTGACTTCCAGCCCCCATGCCCTCACCACTCAGCCACGCTGCCTGCCAAAACCGCAGTGAGCAGCACGCTGAAAGCAGAGGGCGCAGGTGTGACAGCAGGCAGCTCAGTAAGATCTAGACTCTTAGTGGAGAACTGTATGTGGTGATGAACAATGGGGGGTTGGCTGGTTTAACATGGCAGTGGTCGTCCGGGAGGGTAGATGGTCTGGTCTGAGCACGAGCATAGATCCTGCAGAGCAAATTCCCGCCTCTTGGAATCCCCGAGCAAGGCTTCGTCTGCGGATGAAGGTGCAGACTCAACACGAGACCTTTGTGTTTGCCACGCTTGGATCTGCTCACCCGTGGCTTTGTCCTTCTCAGGACTTGCACCCAGGTCCCCAGAAAACACTTGTGGCCTTCTTGTTGGAGGGAAAAAAAAGTCACGGGGGTTTTCCGCTGGGCTGGCACATCGATTATCAATGAATCCGGCGCAATCTCTTGCAGGGGCCGGCAGCCTGTCAACACAGCAGGGTCCCTGTGCCCGGTCAGCAAATCACAGTTACGCTTCGTGCAGTGCGCTGGCCGGGCATGGCTGGGGCTGATCAGTGGCCGACAGCCCGCTAGCAGGGTTAGCCCTTCAGCTCAAGTGGTAGGGACGGGGCTTCTTCCGGGCTACCCACGCAGCCACCCGGGAAGCAGAGTGAGGGCTGGGGAGCTTGGGGCAGCGGCGAGAAGACAAGGCAGCAGTTTCAGGCATAGCACCTTTTCCTTGTCAGTCTGGGACTGCCTGGGTGAACGCTTTCCGTTCTGGTGCAGTCCCTCCAGGCCACGTGGCGGGTGAATGGACAGGGCCGGATTACAGCATAGGTCCTACAGGCCCCTGCCTAGGGCCCAGGCTCCTGGAGGCATGTGACGAGGTCCAAAATCTCAGCCTTTCCTGATAGTCGGAGAGTTCCAGGCAGAAGGGGCCACCTGGTCTTCCAATGTGACCTCTTGTGTAGCGCGGGCTGCCGGCACCACCCAGCACAGGCTCACTGACCCGGCACCGGGAATTCGGGCAAAATATTACAACCCACAGATGAGACAGGCAGAAGATAGGAGGGACCGAGGTGCACCAGTGCCTGAGGCCCCCTGCAAGGGCAGGGAAATGGTTAAGTGTGAGGTATCCTGATAATCCTGGCCAGTGCCCCCTCCCCAGGCTGCAGAGAACGGCGAAAAACCCTTGAGCTCGCAGTCAGTCTGACGTGGGGAAAATTCCTTCCCGGCCCCGCGTATGGTGATCAGTTAGACCCTGAGCATGTGGGCCCCAGCCAGCCTTCGCATTGCTAGCAACCGTACGAGTCAGGAACGGGAGTTGGGTCGATCCCGTGCGGGGACGTCTGCCTGAGTCTGCAGCCCGCCTGAACCAAGAGGTGGGAACTGTCCCGTTCCACCTCAGTCGGAGACCGGCTGCCACGCCCAAGAAGGGGCAGGGCTCTGGAGGGAATGAGGGTGGGACCACAGGAGCTAGGGATGTGGACTGTGGGTTGGCTGCTGTTCGGGAGACTTCAGAACGGTCTGAGCTGCCTTTTTCACAGCCGAGCGAAAGCCGTAAAGTAGAGCCAGCGGGGCTCACTTGTCCAAGGGTGCGTCTACACAGCGAAAAGGCACGTTCAGGCTCAGGCTGGAACTCGGACTCTGAGACCCTCCCCCTCGCCAGGTGTCAGAGCCTAGCTCCAGCCGGATCCTCGATGTCCCCATTACAAATTGTAGCCCCGCATACCCAAGTCAGTTAACCTGGGCTCTGAGACTCGCTGCCGCAGGTCTGGTTTTGCCATGTAGACATACCTCAAAAGACCTCGGGTCCTGTGCAGGGACCAACATGAGTGGCCGGATTTTTTATACAAACAGAGCATAGTCTTTTGAAAACCTAGTCTGGAAGGATTTACCGAAACTGGTGACCTTTTGCTTAAAGCACTGATCTGGGACTCAGGAGAGCCAGGCTTAATTTCCAGCTCCGCCACAGTCTCCCTCTGTGACCTTGAGCAAGTCACTTAATATCCCTTCCCCATCTGTAAAATGAGGCTGATAATCCTGTTTCCTCTCTCTTGTCTGTCTAGATGGTGAGCTCTTTGGGGCATGGACTGCCCCTTGCTCTGCACATGTGCAGCACCTAGCACAGTGGGGTCGTGATCTCTTATGGCCTCTAGGCCCTACCATAATATATATAATCTCTGTTGCTAACAACAGCTGCAGCTGAACAAGATTTACCAGGGACAAACTGTGGTCAGCACCATTTCAGTAACTGGTTTACTCCCCCCCCCGGCCACCCCTTTCCCTTCTTCGGGTGGCAGCCATAAATTAGCAGCATCACCACAGGACTGGAGATTTTGTTCCTTGGTTTTAAAAAGGCAATAAATCAATAACGGAAGAGGTGGGAGGGGAGAAATCCTTGCTGGCTTCCCCCTACTTCAGACTTTGCCACCTCCCCCGCCATTTGCACCCTTCCCCTCCACAATAAAGCAGAGGTCAAGACACCCCCAACCCCCCAGCTGGCTTGTCTGGTGATTGACTCATCGGCCTGATTCTTCAGGCAGCTATTGATGAATGGATGTATTATAACCCAGTCCGGCTCTCTGCCTCTTTGTGTAAACATCCTGTCCCCCCCCCCTTTCCGTGCACTCCCTCCCCCTCTGCTCTGTGCTAGGCTGGTAGGATGAGAATGGTCCTGGCTGTAACGAGCTGTTTGCTAAGAGTAGCATTAAAGTTGGTCACGTGACTCGCCGCAGACGATTGATTTATTGGATTTCACCCCCTTCTTTTTCCTGGTTGGAGAAATTTGTCCTCAAACCAGTAGAGAGAGAGAGAGAGTGAGAGTGTGTTGTTTGGTTGCGGTGGTGGCTGTTTATTTTCCTTTACAAATGTCTGTTCACAGTTGCTCGGTGGCTCATTTTTTTCCAGCTTCCGACTGGGGCCGGCGTCTCTGCTCGCCGCGCGTGCATTCAGCATTTGCTCGTTCAATCAAGGGACCGCCTGAAGTTCTCTGTACATTTCTTAGACCGTGCCCATCGCCCTTGTCTCTGAGCGCCTTCCAGTTGTGACACCTGCCGCCTGGTGTCTGGTCTTTCATCCGCTCCCCAAGGGGTGAAGCACGTGCTGTGGAGTGGCCTGCTGTGGCCGGCCTTTTTTTAATAGACACGTTGCTCTGTATAGATGTTAGCAAAGGCTAGGATGGCCGTATAGCAAGTGTGAAAAATCAAGATGGGGCGAGGGGCGCAATAGGTGCCTGGATAAGACACAGCCCCAAATATCAGGACTGTCCCTGTGAAATCGGGACCTCTGGTCACCCTAGCAAAGGCTGCTCAAAGACACGGGCCTGGCACTTGCACTGCACGGTGAGGGTGTTTGGGATGGGCCCCTAGTTCCTGGGGCAACTTGTTCCACAGGCCGGGACCAGCCGCTGCAGACATTCTGTCTTCCGCACAGATGAGCTTTACTCTCTTGTAGTCACTCGGCTCGGCTTCCAGCCCCTGCTTGGGCGACGTGAGCCGAGCACGTCTGGGGCCAGTGTGCCGATTGGCGCGGGAGTGCCTAGCCCTGCCTGCCATAGGCTGGGTCCTCCCCGTCATGCTGTACTGTGAGGAGCTGGACATAGGGCAGGAAGAGACGGGGGGCAGGGTGGGGTGGAATCCTTTCCCCCTGCAGTCTCAGGGTGACAGCGGCGCCTCCCTGGGACCGGGAGTTGCTGGTCGCTCCAGGTTAGCCGGGTCCCCAGGCCGTGATCCAAACCCCAATAATATCACGGGGAGATTTTCTCCCTGACTTCAGTGGGGTCTGGATCAGCTCCGAATTCTCTTTCCCTCCCCCGCCGGGAGCCTGGACACAACAGGACTTCCCAGAACTGGGTTCAGTGATATGCTGGCATTGGGGATCCCTTGCAGGGGGTCCTAGAGTCATTCCCTTCCCCCCTTTTGCTGAGGGCAGGGACCGCTGGCGGCAGAGGGGCTGGGGCAGCGTGGTTGGAACCGCGGGGGTCCGCCTATCTCGGACTGGGAGCTGGATGGGCAGAGACAGTCTTGCATGCAGGGTTGGCACTCAATCTCCCCCTTGGCTCCCCGTTGTCTGGCCCTAAGAGGTGAGAGGGGAAGTCAGTCTCAGGTCCATCTAGTCCTGGGGCCGCAGCTGCCACTGATACACTCATAACATGGAGTCTGCCGAGATCCCACGGGCAGAACGGGCTCGGCGCACCTCTGTGGTGTCCGAGGGATTGGGATTGGGCTGGGCTAGGGTGGCCAGCGGGGACAGCAGTGGGGTTACCACCCGCTAGGGGAAGGCCTTGTGCTGCTTATTCTCAGATCATATGGCTGAAACGCTCCCTTGTTCATCTCAGCACCCCCTCCCCGTGCTGCCTGGTGACAGCTCAGGGTGTGTGTCCCGCTGGCCTGGATCTCCCAGGCAGGGGCGGGAAACTGCTGGAGCCAACCTGACTTTTCTCAGCCCCCAGAAGGCAAACCGGCCAGCTCTGATACCAAGTCCACTGGATTCACTGGAGAAGTTCCCCCGGGCTTTGATTCAGACGCCCTTTGCTCTGCGTAGCCCTTGTAGGAAACTGGGCAGTGGAGAGACTTTGTGGAAAACTTTTCATTTTCTTTTTTTGGTGTGTGTGTAGGGGGTGGGGGTGGGTGGTTTTTTCCTCAGTGAAAAAGTCTCAATTTCCAGTAAAAGAAATGCAAACTTGAAACCCTTCCTCCCGGGCCGCCTTGCGCTAGGCGCTGTACAGACACAGAACAAAGAGACAGTCCCTCCCTCTCCTAAAGAGTTTACAGTCTGTATAAGAGAAGAAACAAATGGATGAAGCTAAGAGAGCCCAAGAAACCAGTGAAGTGATATCATTTGTTCCCTATAACAGTCTCCATCCAGTTTTTATACCGGACTCTCCTGCAGTTTTCAGCCTCTCTGGACATTGGGGGCTGGGAACGTGGGGGATCCTCAGTAGCCCTTTTCCTGAGAGAGAGACTCCCAGGGAGAGTTTGGACCTCTAGCCTGATTAGAGCCTAAATCCGTCTTGGAGCACAAACATAGATTTGAAGACGTCGGCCCATTCACCACCTCCGGCCCAGCGGCAAGCAGCGTCCTAGCTGTGGTCCCTGGTGGGTTTTTAAATCCATCTCGCCAGAATAGGCAGGGCGTCGGGTCCATTGCACAACAGTTTGGTGTCGCATGAGCTTCGTGCTCCGAGACGGTGGTTTCTGTCTGTTCCACTCTTGTCATTTAGTTCCCACGTCCTTTTAAAAAGCCCCATGGCTGGGCTTCGTTGGCTAGTGCCACCTGCTGGACACGACTCAGCTGGCGTCTGTGAGCTCCTCTCCTTGCCGTGGGTGAGCGACTCAGGAGAGCTGCTGCCGTGGTAGGCGAGGATCTGGGGAGAATGACGTGCATTGACGCTCATGCAAAGACCGAGCCGGGGAAAGTGGCCGGAGCATCCTGTGCGGGGAGGGCTGGATTTCTCTCTCAATCACATCCTTTTCCTATCCACTGCCCAGTCACTTCTGTGGCACCTCCCGGCCCCTTTCCAGGGGCTGTCCCTGAGCGGGTCAGGGCGGCAGCTATGTACAAGGAAATAGCCCTTCAGATAGGCAGTGGGGTCTCTCTGTCAGTCCAGTCCAATACACCAGACTCTGTCAAATGTGTGTCTGACCGGCCTTTCAGCCCAGCAGAGCAGGGGCCGGGATGTGAATAAAAAAAGTTTAAATAGCACCATGCAAATATCCAAACCCTCCCCCACCCACCATTGTACACCAGCTGCAGGTGCTGGAAAGAGAGCTGTTTTGTCCCTGGTTTCTGGCACAGACCGAGGAAACAATCGGTGGAATTTAGGGGACCTTTCCATGCTGCTATTAAAAGGATTTTCTTCAAAAATGCATCCCAGGCACACGGGATAAAAACGATCTCGTTTGCAGGACAAGGTATTTCCTTCCCCGTGTGAATCACACTGGATTGTTTCAGATTACAGTAGATGCCCGAGGCCCTAGCTGAGGTCATGGCCCTGTTGTGCTAGGTGCTGTACATACTGAAGAGATAGAAGGGCAGAGGGTGGTGGTGGTGGGAAACTGAGGCACAAAGCAGGGAAGTGACTGTCCTGAGGTCAGCTGGGAGTAGAAGCCAGGCTTTCTGAGTCCCGGTTGCTTCTTGCTTCTCTGTTTCATTGCTCCTGTCCCCTGGCCTGGCTCTCTCCACATACTGACCTCCCCCACTCCACAGGGACCCCTGTCAACCGAATCCCCATCATGGCCAAGCAAGTGCTGGACCTTTACATGCTCTACGTGCTGGTGACCGAGAAGGGGGGCCTGGTGGAAGTGATCAACAAGAAGCTGTGGAGAGAGATCACCAAAGGGCTCAACCTGCCCACCTCCATCACCAGCGCTGCCTTCACGCTACGGACCCAGTACGTGTCCTGGAATATGGGGCGGGGGTGAGGGAGCTTTCCCCAGGCAGCTGGGAGACCGCCCTGGCCTTCCATCCAGTGCTTGATCCCAGCTTCCCACAGGGGTGTGAGACCTGGCCATGGTTCCTTAGTACAGCAAGGGCCGGAGGTGGCTGACGGGAGGGAAAGCAGCTACTGTTCCGTCTTGTGGGATGCCTGTTTCCGGGATGCTTTGCTCCCTGCTGGATCCACCCCTCCCCACCCCCCCGCCCAGCATGGAGAAAGGGGTGTCTGTTCGCCAGAGGCTGATCTAGACAAGCCAGGTGGGGAGGGGTTAGGGGCTGTAGAAATAACACCCCCATCCAGCCCCTTTCACTTGAAATAGCCTTACAGCTGCCCTGCTCCCCCCGTCTCTTGCCCCACTCAGGGTAATAAACACTGGTGTTAAATAGAGGGGGATTCAAAGTACCCAGGTGGGGCGGGAAGGGAAAGGAAAGGGGTGGGGGCGATTAGCTGGCACTTTCCTTTCAATCCCTTCCTTGCTAACCCTGTTTGAGCTCGCCCCGCCCAAAGGCAAGATCCTCTGGGCGTGAAGGAGTCTCGGCTTTTTCCGCCCGGGCGCTGCCGGGAAAACGCGCCCCTGGATGGAAGCCGACAGGAGTCCGCCTTCGGTGCCTGCCCGCGGGAGCTGCCGCCTCGGCGGGCGGGCTGGGGACATTGGCGCGGTCTGAGCAGGGCACTTCCTTTGGCAGATACATGAAGTACCTGTACCCCTACGAGTGCGAGAAGCGCGGGCTCAGCAACCCCAACGAGCTGCAGGCCGCCATTGACAGCAACCGGCGGGAAGGCCGCAGGCAGGGCTTCGGGGGCTCCCTCTTCACCTACTCCCCCAGCGGCACCGCCAGCATGCTCTCCTCTCCCAAGCTGCAAGTGCCTGCCCTGGGGATGGCAGCGGCCACCAACGGGGGCCCCATCACCCCGGTGCAAAAGATAAAGAAAGGTAACCGCCAGCGGGGCGTGAGCCAGCCAGGTCGCCCGGGGGGCGCGGGCGGAAGCCCAGGGGGGAGCAAGGGAGTAAAGGCCTCAGGGATTGGCTCCGTTAGCTAGGCTCTTCACCCGGAGGGTTCGGAGCCCTTTGGAGAGGGGAACTGGTAACCTCCCTATTGCACTCATGGGCAGACGATGGCAGAACAGGGGACAGGACCCAGGAGTCCTGATTCCCAGCCTCCGCTACTCCAACTGCTAGACTCTGCTCTCCTCCAAGAGCTGGGGAGGGAACCTAGGAGTCCTGATTTCCTGTCCCCCATCTGCTCTTCCTAACACTGGCAAGAGAACCCAGGAGTCCTGGCCCCCGGACCTGTGCTCAGGTCAGTATACTTTGCCACCTTAATCTCAGAATCTCAAAGCAATTGATAGCCATTCGTGGAGTCATAGGAATTACTTTGCTCACCCACTGTAAAGTAGACCAGGATTATCCCTAGTCTACAGTTGGGGAAACTGAGGCAGAATGAGGGGAAGTAACTTGGCCCAGGTAGGCAGCTGGAAATAGGACTCACATGTCTTGACTTCCAGTTCCCCTGCTCTAACCACTAGACAACACTGCGCTCCCAGAGCTGAGAATAGGACCCAGGAGGCTTGATTCCCAGCCCGCCCCCCTGTCTAACCACTAGCCTTCAGTGCCATGCCCGTGTGAATACACGCCTAATGCTGGTGAAAGGAGCTGTCCCGCACTGCAGGGGGGAGCAGGCTGTGGCTGCTGGGTGCATGTAAAGCTTGTTTCTGATGCATGTGAAGAGTCGGGCCCGGCCTCGCAAGCTCACATGACTCCTGTGCCCTCTCCCTGCTGCAGAAGAGGACTCCCCCATCCCGATCACCATGCCCAGCCGCCTCCCGGTATCCCTGGCCGGCCACCCCGTGGTAGCGGCCCAGGCAGCGGCCATGCAGGCAGCTGCAGCTGCAGCTCAGGCCGCGGCCCTGGAGCAGCTGCGAGAGAAGCTGGAATCCGGGGAGCCCCCGGAGAAGAAGATGGCTCTGGTGACAGATGAGCAGCAGAGGCTGATGCAGCGGGCCATTCAGCAGAACCTCCTGGCCATGACAGCGCAGCTGCCCATGAGCATCCGTATCAACAGCCAAGGGACCCGTTCTCCAGGTGGGTAGCACTGGGGCTGACTCAGGGGAAGGGAGAGGAAAGGGAGCCAGTCACGCTGTGGCAGAGGTTAGACTAGAAGTACCTGACTCTGTCCCAGCCCGCTGGAGTAACACCAGCCCAGCTCGTCGGCAGTGGGGATTGAACCTGGGACCTCGGATTCTTAAATCATGCGTTTCCGCTGCGTGAGCTAAAAGCTTTGCCTCTGTAACCCTGCTCGGCCAGGCCTTTGGCCTTGCCTACCAGTAGCCAGAGTTTAAAAACAAGTGACTTTTGTGTAATGTCTCTTCTCTCAGCCCCTCCCCGCTCGCTGTATAAAAAGCGTTTCCCGTGTCCACCCCATGCTGGACCCACTTTTAGCAAAGCCGAAGAACCAAGTGCTGGTGTCTTGCAGAGCCGGGTCTGATTTCCCAGGGCAGGGAGGCCTCTGCTGCTGCCGCTGCCGCTGCCAGCAGAGTCCTCAATCAGCCGTGGCTTCAGGCTCTTTTCTTTCTCCACCTCTTTTTTCCTACCCCCGTCCCAGCCTTGCGCGGCTGCTTTCTGGTGTATCCGGCAGTGCCACCTGCCCAATGGGGCCACAATAAGATGTAAAGGCAGAACAGGACGCTAAGACCCCCGTCTGTCAGTGGCGAGGGGCCTTTTGTACATCCCCGTTACCAGACTGGAGGAAAGGATTTGGGGATGAGGTCTGCAGGGTTCTGGGTGCCTCAGGGGTCAGGACAGCAGTTTTTTTGCAATCTGATTTCTCCCGCGGCAGAAAACCGTCAGGAGTCCAGCATGAGCCTGGCGAACAACGGCACAAACAGCATCAGCATGTCCGTGGAGATCAATGGCATTGTCTATACAGGTGAGGGGAACGCGCCCGGGTCTCTGCCTTTCTCGCCCTCCCCCTCGCTAGCCCCCTGCTGGCCCAAAGAGTCTGACACAGCAAAACGCTGAGCTGCTGGCGATCACGGTTACGTGTACCTGGGAAACGATGCCCCAAGAGCGACCGAAGGGCCCGATCAAGGATCAGGGCCTCATGGTGCTGGGTGCTGTACGAACCCAGGGAAAGCTGTTTGATCAAAGCACAGGCTCTGGTCTCAAGGTCCTATTCTGCAGTCCCCTCCCAGCCTGTCCAGGGATGGACCGGATTGCTCTGTGCTGGACATTCCTCGTCCCCTGAAGTCTTTCGGTCCTGGCATTTGGGAAGCAGTGACTTGCCTCTCGCCAGCTCGCTGCCCCACAGCAACGTGCCTCCAAACTCTTCCCTCTAGGGACGAAGGCGCTCGCGAGTTATTTTCACGAAGCAGCACTTAGTTAGTTCACCTAGAGGCTGAAATCAAGGCCCCGTTGTTCTGGGTGTGGCACGGACACCTAGCGAGAGACGGTCCCTGCCCTGAATAATTTACAGTCTAGATAGACACGGTTGGGAGGGGAAACAGAGGCACAGTGACCTGCCCGACGTCATGGCGGAGCTAAGAAGAGAGCTTTGGGCTCATAGGCCAGCGCCCTAATCACTAGATCACCCGCCTCCCTTGAAGCTTATCCCTTCGCTGCTGATTGCAGAGTCTCTTGCTCCTTTCCTGAAGCAGCCGGCCTTTGACGGAGCCGGATGCTGGGCCAGATGGATCCCTGCTTTGAGCCAGTCTGACAGTTCCTATGCATCATCCTAGCACCAGAGGCTCCAGCTGAGATCAGGCCTCAGTGTCCAAGCCGGGGGAAGGGGGGAGGAGGAGGAGCGGTCTCCCCACTTCGCAGCGCACTGCCCCTGACAGCCTCTGCCTCTTGTCTCTCCCCCAGGTGTGCTGTTCGCGCAGACTCCCGGCCCCTCTTCCTCCTCGCTCCCTTCCTCCGGGTACAGCAAAGGAAACAGCAGCCGGAGTAGCAGCAGCAATAGCAGCAGCGGCGTGGGGACCAGCAGCGTCCCCCAGGCCACCCCGGCTGGTTTGTCCGCCCCTCCAACCTCTACCTCTAACAACTCTTCGCCTTAACCCTTCCCCCCCCCGCCCCGCCCATGGCAGCGCCTCATCTCACCAAAAGACAAAAAAAAACAAAAAACCCCCACCCTGAGCTTCTCTCCCAGCTGATGCCAAAAACCAAACTTGCATCCGGCTTTCCCGGGGGTGCGGGGGGTGGAGGAATCACCATCTCCCCTCTCCCCCCCCCCCCCCGAGAGGACTGGATAAAGAGTTTTGTGAGGAGAAAAGCTTTAATCCAGGGTGTTTCATTAAGCAGCCTGGACTCTGAGCCAGTCGCTCACCATTAGCTATCGTAAACGCTGAACTCTTTACCTCGCACACACCACACTTTGCACTGTGCGTTTGTTTGTTTTTAATGTTGTTCTTTTCAATTGTGTTCTTTTGGATACCTCCAGACAGACACACAGTCGCGCCGACGCCTGCGACTTAGGTTTTTAATGAAACCTCCCGCCTTTTTTTAAAAAAACAGAGAACGAAATTTGAAAATCGGGAGGAATTTTCCTTTCCATCTTTTTTTTTTTTTTTAAGACCTACACTCAAACTATATGGCATTTTACGGGGTGGTTATTTGGATCCTTTTTTTTGTAAATAGCTTCTATTTTATTCTCTAAAGAAAAAAAAATCAAAACCTTAACACACAGAAAGTGATATATATTTAGTGTTCGTTCAGGGAGACAGGACTTCGCAAACTTTGAACCTGCTTTTTTCCTTGTTGCTGTCTGAGGTCGATCTCTGGTCGATTTCGATCTGTGCTACTTTCTTTTGAATGCTGGCGACACCCGTGGTTCCGGTGAGAGCCCGGGTGACCCCAGCGAATGAGCTCAGGTGTTTGTATGCAGGGTGGAATTGGTGGAGGGGTTAAGCTGCATTTGACATTTCTTAGGGTTGAAGTTGTGTAGTTGATCTGCAGTTATTAGGAGGCTGTTTTGTAGAGCTGCCTCGTTGGGAAAAGTCTGCGTTTCTAGTATCCATTTCCTTCAGAGATAGAGGTAAAGGGTTAGGCGTCGCCTCGTCAAGTCTTTCACTCCCCTCCACAACTAGCTGATGGACTTTGGACCTCTAGGGGCTTGATCCGGTCCTGATCCAGAAAAGCACTTATGCACGTGCTGGACTTTAGGCTGGAGCCTTAGTGATGTGGATGGGGTTACTCACCTGCTCCAAATTAAGCACGTGCGTAAGAGCAACGCACTGGATCAGGTCCAGAGGGCTCAGCAGAGGGCAGCCGGTATAACGCAGCACTGTCTGCCGTCTCACTCAGCGCAGGCAGCTTCCTTCGTCTGGGTCCCGCTTCAGCAAAGCGTGCGCTCGAGGCCCGCTGGCTTTAAGGGGACTTCGGCAAACGCTTTCCCGTTTCGGTTTGAGTGCTGTGTGGACGGGGCTGAGCGCGTCGGTGGTGCGGGAGTGGGAGAGGGTGCATGTGGATGTGTCGTTGCGTGATGCCAGTCCCCCACTGCAGCAATATGCTTGCCCTGGCTGGCAGGATTTCTCTGGGCGTTACCAGAGGAGCAGCAAAGGGTGCGATTCTGGCTTGTAGGCTTTAGAGGCAAAAAACCGGAGAGGTTTTGTATCGCGAGACAGAACGGTCAAGCTACCTGAATTCCACTTCCCCTCCCCAGCCTGGAGCACCCTCTGCCTTCCCAGGAGGTGCCTGAACCGAAAGCCTGGATCCAGCGCCGTGAACAGTGGGGAGGGTCAGATCCACACTCCACAGCTGGCCCCTGTCGCTAGGACGGGTTGAAGCGAGGTCCTGGCTCTGGATTCCCCAGCTATAGGAATTCAAACGCGACAGCTCAAGCCCAGCTGCAGTTGGGTTTTTCCTTCATCTCCCTTTGCCTCTTTTATTCCCGCTGATCTGGACCTAGGTGTGAGGGAGTTAGGCTCCCAACTCCCACTGACTTGCGCCTAACTCCCTCTGGTCTCTTTGAAAATCCCAGGCTTAAACGCAATCTGCGGCCCAGTGGCTGCTGCATGGTTGAGGGGGAGAGACAGAGAGAGAGGGTCCTGCGTGCAGCGGCCTGCAGTTACGGACAACTTGGCATCCGCCCAAGAGCCCAGCTGGCCTGTTACACTTGCCCTGTTTTGTGTTGTTCTCGGGTGTTTCATTTCTCGGTGGAGAAAATTAACGTCGATGAATCCTCTGCTTCCCGGCCCCACCTGGGGAACCCTGCTCTCATGTGCTTACAGTATAATTCTCACCCTGTAATTAGGTCCAGGGAGGCTAATTTAACGAGCTGTGTGTTGTGCTCCTGGGAGGGTGCGGGGGGTTATTTTGGAGGAGAATTTTAGAGACAATCTAGGGCTTTCGTGCTGAATTCATCTTTCTGGCAAGGGTTGAGGAGCCTGAAATGTCCCCAGCTGGGAACACTCCTGCAAGGCGCTGAGTGTCCGAGGCAGCTGGGAGTTGAGAGTACTCAGCACTCCTCAGGATCAGGCCTTAAGCGTGTGTCCTGCGGTAGCCATGTGTTTCCTCTGCCCTGTCCTGTGACTGAGCGTATGGGCACCCAGCACGTCCCTACCTGCGTCTCAGTCACTGCCCGTGAAAGGGCTGATTCTGATTCTCCGTTGCTGTCGTGTACACCTGCGCAGAGGGCGGGCGTGAAGCAAAAGTGAATCAGACTGGTAACGCTTTGCCCCTGCTTTTGCACTGTTGTGAACGTCCGTGCAAATGGCGAAGCTATGGCGTGGAGACCCGAAGCCTCTCAGCCTGGCCTCTCTTGCAAAATGCTGGCAAATCTACCACCAGCGGTTGCTTTGAAAAGCAAACAATGGGGGAGGGGAAGAAAACAACTGGATTTTTCTACACAGTGTCTTTTCCTGCTGATTTTTGTGCTTTTCTGTTTGATAAACAGGCTCCCAACCTCCCCAGCCTGTTTTTCTAGTCCCAAACCATTCTGACCCCCTCTAGCTCCCTGACTCTGCATAGAGTCCGCAGCCTCCAGCCTGATCTCTCACGGCTCTGCTGGAAACCAGCACAGAGAATCGAATCCAAAGGCAGTGTTGAAATCCAGATTGTGTGCACATTTCCCCCCAGCCCCTCGCTTCTTTCATCAGATTCTAGATATTTTTCACACCTCATCATCTGTTCAAGGCTGAAGCAGCAAACTGGTTTGTCATAGGTTTCTCTTTATTTTTTTGACAGGTGAAGAAAATGACCAGAAAAATCCGGCGTACTAGATAAAAGTCAATGAGGTCCCTGCTTTCCGTCTCTCGGCACTTTTCCCCCACTCCCATTTTCTGTCTGGGTTGGCTGTAGCACAAACTGGGGGAAGTGTTTCCTAATGTCTCCCCGGCAGTTGCCGGCTAAAGGCAGATTTAAGGACTGGATATTTTCAGAAGGGCTCAGTGCTCTTTTGAGGCACTGAAATAAGTGGGCAGATTTTCAAAGGAACCCGGCACGTTGGGTCTGGAGCTTTTTTGGTTTTAAAGCGGATCCCAGGTGTCACAATGGAAGCGGAGCACTCACACCGATTGTGCGTTCTAGCCCCAATTGTGGGGTGTGGAGCATTTGAAAATGCGGCCTCACCGCCCAAGATTTTTACATGCCAGGCCTTTGGGACTGTAGGCAGACAGCGTTGCGAGTGGGAGCGTTGCGGTGGTGCACGTTTTTGCAGTGATGTTTTTAGAATGTTCACTGGGGCTTCATCTTTTTGTAACTCTCCATCCTGAATGTTCAAGAGACACCGTGGGCTCTTCCCATTTCTGTCTGAAAACATTCCCCCGGCATCGTCGCAACTAACCTGATGCTCCCTGAAGGAGATTAGAGACAAGACAAAATCCCTGGAGGTTATTTTTAGGTTGTTTTCCTTTGTGCATCTGCCAGCCCTTTGTGTGTGGTCAGTTTCACTGGTTTTCCCCCTCTGCGAGGCCTGATCCAAAGCCCATTTCCCTGGTTGTTCAAGCCCCTGGCTACTCAGTTTCCCTTCTTAAGAGTGGATCGAAGGTGATTGTGAAAGCAGGAAAATTGGCAGAGAGACTCCAGGGCAGGTTCTGCTGCTTTCAGCTCATTGAAATTGACACGGTCTCAAGCCGATTGCAAAACCTTCATAAACAGTCCCTTAAAGCTCCCCAGAGCGGCTGCCCGAGAGGAACGGGTCACTCACACCGAACGCAGCTCTCCGTGCCAGCAGACCCACCTCCCGCCTAGTGGGGAGCTAGCCAGGAACCCCCTCTCCTGGAAGGAGCAGGATGACCATGACCCCTAGGTTTTATCATATGCAGCGTCTCTTCCTTTGGGGGTGGGGTGGGAAGGTTGGAGCACTAAGGTGTCCCTAGGCCCGGTCAGTTTATACCTGTCTAATTATGGCCGTTAGGAGTGTGACTTTTTACCATTATAATTAAAATGGTACAGCCCCTAGTGTGGATACAGTTAAGACAGTATAAAGGTGACTTATACCAATTTAGTTATTTCCCTTCTCCGACCGCAAATAGCACCTTTATACCAGAGTAACGGATCCGCCCTAGCGGAGCGGTTGTGCTTTAACGATAGTTACAGTGGCACACGTTTTGCACCTGGAGGCAAAGCAGAGGAACAAGGCGGCGTCAGCGAGCTGGGCGCGTGCTAGTGCCAAGCGTGCGTCTGATGGAAAGGAAGGAGAACAGGAAGACAACGTGAAATAAGAGAGATTTTGATTCCAGGGAGGGAGGAGCCGCGAAGCTGCTTAAACCGTGATGCGGAGAGAGGCTGGAATCGATGGATTTAATCCTGTTGAATGTTAAAAGCTGTCTCCCTGCCTCTCTGCTTCAAGGGTTAATCAACTTGGTCATAGAGGGAGAGGGAGCGCACCATCTGAAGAGTGGAGATTTGTCCTCGTGCCTGGCCTTAGACTTGAGAGTGGGAACACCTCTTTTCCCTGGGAGAACGTGACCACGCCTGTGCATGTGTGAGCCCTGTGGGGTGCGTACCCATGACGCGTTAGCCCTGGTATAAGTGGGTGCAGCGGCTACTGATTTCAGTGGACTTGGCGTCTGCTTCTGCCATGGCTCAGGTTGGTCTCCAGTGCATCCCGGAGCGTGAGAACGAGCCACGCTGCAGAAGAAAAGCAGCTGCTCCAGGCTGCTCCGTCTTTGGGAGTGCCACGAGCTGTGTTCTGCAAAGCGGGCTGCTGGGCCCGCCGGAGGGGAACGCTGGCGCTTCCCCATTCTCAGTTAAACGGACCTGGATCTGCTCCGTAACATCCCTGCCATCTCCAGCCCATGGGGCCTCTGCTCAGCTGAGGAACGGCTTTGCAATCCTGGGCACAGATGGTGCATTTTCACTGCCAGTAAACTCCCAGTAACCAGCAGGGCCAGGCTTCGCTACTCCTTTATTTCCCTGGCTGCTGAGCTCCTGGGAGGAAGCTGTGCCTTTCTGGGAGGTGCCCGGGCTTCGCAGGTGGCTGAAGGCGTCTTGGCCTCCCAGAGAATCCGGCTAGAAATGCGCTACCTGCATGGACTTGTCACTCACGTGCCCCTTTGACCTTAGAGGTCAGGGGAGCTCATCAAGCCGCTCTCTCTGTTCCTTCCAGCCTGGCTGATGGAGATAGCCATTGCGTCTCTGTCCTCTTTAACCAGGCAGCTGTTTTGTATTTAAAAAACACTCGGTTCATGATGCAGCGCCTTCCCTAGAACTCGGGATCCAACCCATTCGAACCAGTGAGACGCTCCCATTGACTTAGAATGAGACAGATTCTAGACGCGCCCACTCCTTTTAAACTCAGTGACCATTAGCATTTCACTCCCTGACCCCTTCCACTCCCCATGGCGCTGCTGCCGGAGTCTTGGCGTGACAGTTCCTCGTTAGGCAGCGCAGCAACGAATCAGACCTCAGGTGGCTTCTACACCAAGAGCCCGGTAGGCGTGATCTCCGAGGGGCGACATTTTTCATGCTCTATGGGACGGCTCCTGCAGAGAAGCCGAGGCAGCGTCCATCTCTCTCGGCCGCCGTTCAGGCAGGGAGAATATGGAAGCAAGGGGGTGAGAGAGATCTAGCAGCAGGCCGCTGGAGGGGCAAGCTACTGTGGTGGAGAAAGCTGTGTGGTTTTATAGAGCCCGGGTAAATGACTCTCTCTCCTTGGATTGTTGTGTGTGCCTGTTGTCCTGAATCCCTCGCAGGGTTAGGGCAGAGGAGATGCACACTGGACTTCCTCATCCAGCCGCCAGTTCTGTAATGCAGCAGGGGAGGGTGCAAGAGCCAGGGGTGTTGATAAGCAGCTTGGTGGGCGTTGGCACCTGGAGACGTGCCTGACAGGTGGAAGGCGTGAGCTCCGGGGAGCTCAGGCTGGGGGGCGAGACGCCATTAGCCCGACCGAGCTATGGGGGGCAGGGGTTGACACTGGAGGGACACGGCCCTTCTCAGCGGTTGCACTCGTGAGATTGGGGGTTCCGGGGGCTGCACTGCTGCCGAGCGCAAAGGCCAGGCGAGTCCTGCAGGGCGGGAGGGGTGCCAAGGCGCTTGTGGCGGGAGGCAGCGAGCCGCCACTGGGGGGGTGATAGGGAAAGATCCCACCTCCCCCTCCCCCAATGGCATGGGGCAAAGGATCAGACTGGGCGACGGAAGCCCCGGCCGGTGTCGCGTCTCCACCAGGGACGCAGCCCATAGGGATTAAAAGGCAAGGCCTGATTTTTCCGAAAAGCAGAGCCCCGGCCACCTCCTGCCGGAGACAAAAGGAACCGCTGGAAATCGGGTCGCAACCGTCTGATCTTGCAAGGGGCCGGGCACCTCCTGTAAAGCCCAGAGGACCCTCAACTCCCAGGGAGGCGGGAGCCTCCGAAACACCTTGCGGGATGGAGGGCATCGTGGCTGAAGGGCCGGATCCAAAATCCATTGAAGTCAGCCGCGGGGACGTGGCTAGATACACCGATTTGTACTGTAACAGCCTGCTGTTGAAGCTTCCACCTCCCCTCTTGTCCTCCGCAAACACACCACAAATGACAGTCCTTTGTCCCACTGCCATTTGCCTTGCTTGCCTGCCGGCCCCAAATGCCGCCTGTTCCCTTGTGCTGCGTCTTTGCTTTGGAAGCCTCCTCGGGGGCTGCTGCCTCTGGAGCTCCGTTTTCATGGAGTCCGCGCAGCTCAGCTCCCCGCTAGCCGGCAAAGCTCAGCTCCCCACTAGCCGGCCCAGTAACCCGGGACTTTATCCCTGCTGCGAAAACCTAGCACTTCTTGGATCTCTGATGAGTCTCAGTTCTGCCCCAAGTCAGCAGAGCACTTGGATGTGCTTCATTGAATCGGGGCCGCGTGTTTTTGCCAGCGTCCGATGTCACGGAGCGATGCATTCTGGGCGGCCTCTAGCAAACCAAGAACCATGGCTGCAGTCTGACAAATGGCACCTATTCCCAGGCTCCGGTCAGTTTCCCTTCCAGCTGCTCGGCTTTCTTTTTAAACTCCTTCATTGGAATTGACCCTGCAGGCTAGGACCAACCTCTCTGCTAATCCGCAGCCTACGTTTGGTATGCAACTCGGGTGAGATCAAAGATCCCGAAACCCTCTCTCCGCAGCTAGATAAAACAAAGGGTTTTCCCCTCTCCCACATCCTCAAAGCCAAAACCTGTAGCTAGAGAAGTCTCATAGGCACAGACCGTGCGTCTGACTTCTCCATCACTGCGGGAACCCATGGCTGTTCTCGGCCCATGGTGGGTGCAAGACCAGTGAGGTGCCTCTCCGTTCTCTGTAGACAACCTCGCCAGTCAGGCCCTGGGTGCTTTGCTGTGAGCCTGTGCTAAAAACATATCCTGTCTCGGAACGAATACGTTGCACGCCTTGTACGCGAAGGAGCCTTTGGAATTGGGGTGGGCTGGGGGGGGCAGACGTTCTATATCAAATTCTATATCTTGTGTGTGTTTTGAGTGTGTGTATAAAGCAAAACCAACCAACCTTCGGTGTAAAACGTGTTTCTAATGCAATCTGGCCTCTCTGAGCAAGAGCAGGATTGGAACTCAGGGGAAGACGACCTGCTGTCTGGATCTGATTGTACTGGGGATGGGGGGGTGGAGGGGAAGAGAAGGGACAGGGCAGGATTTGCTTGCTGTGTCATTTATTTTAAGTTCGGGGGGGGGGGGGTTGAGGGGGTGGGGGGCGATTTCTTAGCCCTGACTTTTCATCCGGGAGAAACTTGCCTTAAAGTTGCCTGGCCCAGCAGGTGGGTGGGTGACCCTGGGTTTCTCCGGACCTGTAAGAGAGGCAGCGTGGCTAGTGGAGCTTGGAGCTTTTTTTCTGCCTTGCTCTCGCTGCCGGAGGCCCGTGCGGCAGCTTCCTCCCGGGACTGCCAGGAAACCTGGAACTGAGCACTACTGAGATACTTGACTTCAGAAAGGATCTGCATGCGCTTTGCTGGGGCAGCCCCCGAGTGGGCCAGCCTTGCCGCGTGGGGGATGGGGCTGGGGCTGGAGGTGCCTACAGCGCAGACAAGCCAGAGTTCACCTCCGCCTGGCAAACACTGGACAGCCCAGGCAGGTGGGGAAAGGAGATTCTTTCCTACCAAGGGCCATTCCCCACTGCTCACCCCCTTAACTCTTCTCTGGCTGGCCCCAAAATCCCCACTCGCCCAGGGCTCCGAGGAGCCTGGCTGCTCACTTCTGAAGGTCTGTCTAGGATGATGCGGGGAGCTCTTGGCGCTAGGACTAGAACATGCTGCTTTTAGGGCCTGCCTACCTACCTTCAGAGAAGCCCCCGGATCGCTCTGTTTGTCACTGATTTTTGTGCTGGGGGTGGGGGGTGGGGGTGTGTTTAGATTTTTAGTAGGTTTTGCATTTGTACAGTTCCTGTTTTTATTCCTCTCCCCTCCTGCCACCCCCTCGCTAATGTTTGGTTGGATTTTTTGATTTCTTCTGGGGGGGGATATTACATTCAGCTTTTTTTTTTTTTTTTCTCCTTTTTGCATATTGAATTTTTTTTTAAATTCAGTTTCTCTGGGGTTTGAAAGGCAAAAGGAATGAACACAGCTGCAGATGCAATTATACAGCACGCATTTCTTAACTCAGGTAAAAAAAAAAAAAAAAACACAAAAAAACCAAAACAAAAAAAAAAAAGAATAAAAACCACATTCTACCTCTGATAACGGCGGGCCTCAGACTGCCCTGTCCTGGGAATCCCGCAGTGAAATATTTCAGTTTTGCATACATTCAGGTATTAAAACTTTGTGATTATTAAATAAAATAAAATAAAAACACTGAAAGTTTACATTTTATAATAACATTATTATACAGATTGTATTTAAACTTCAGAATATTTAAGACAATTGTAACCCTGTAAAGTTGATGAAATATTAAAAGCAAAAAACAAAAATCTGACTTTTAAAATCAGCAGCTGATTTCTTTATTTTGTTGCCTGGTCTTTATCCACACGTTTCCTCAGCGGTTGGAGAAACCTCCTGTAAAAAGCAGGGTTGCCACTGGGCTATTAGGTGTATTACAGTAGTGCCAAGGAGCCCTGTGTACTGGGCACTGTACATTATTAGGTGTATTACGGTGGCACCTAGCAGCTCTAGTCATGGGCGAAGGCGCCCTGGCGCTAGGTGCTGTACAAAGACAGGGCGAAGTGACTGTCCCTGCCTCCAAGAACTTCCAATCGCAGGATAAGGCCAGAGACAACAGCTGGATACAGTGAGTACAAGGAAACAGGCAAGGCTGCCCCAGCACTAACAGCTGGGTCTCTTTCCGAAAGAGACACTAGAGCAAAAAGAGAAGTTACGGGCTTGATTCCGAAATGACGGTGCGGCTCTGTGGCTCTGCGGGAGGGCTCCCAAGATGATCATAGGATGGGCCCTGCTGGGAATAAGGCCTAAAAACTCTTGCAGGGTTTGGGGCTGAGTGGGGTGTCTCAAAGCCAATTACAAACACACACGCCGCCCCCTGTCTTGCCCTGGTAGCGGTGGAGAAAAGTGTGGAAGGGAGGCTCTGAAAGCCAGACCATTGTGTTAATTTCCAGCCATTCTCAAGGCTTTGCAGGCGGGGCTGACACAGGATTTTGGAGTGCCTGGGATTGGCACACCAAGCCCGCTTCTGCGCTGGTGGCTGGCTGCCTGGGACAATCCCCTAGTCTCCCTCTTGGCCTGCCCCTTATCTGGGCATTGGAGCCCTGCTCCAGGGAAGCCTCAACGTGCTTCAGACCTGATAGGATTTTAAAATGTGCTACAAGTTAAGTCACTGCTTCTTCCCTTCCCCCCCAACCATAGCCTCCCTTTGTGCTTGGAAAAGGGACCTCGACCTCCAGCTGGGCTTTGCCCTTCCCCTCCAGCAGCACCCACCAACCCCCTGCCTCCATGCTCAAAGCCCCTGGGTCTCCCCCCCATCCTGACCACGAAGGAGTCCCTGGAAGGGTGGATCCCTGCAGCCTGGTGGTGGTCGGGAGGAGGGCTGGCAGGGGCGAGATTCCCCTTGCCGTGGATGCAAGAGCTAGTCCTGCCCCTCCTTGGCTACAGATCTGTAAAGCTTCAGGTTGCTTTGCTGGGGGCATTCAGGTTAATACCCCGCAATTCCCCACCCTTTCAGCCCTTGCAACTTGCAGCGCTGTAGACTGGGCTTGGGCCGAACCAAACTGGGCCAATCCGCTGGGCGCTTGTCGCTCAAGCCTCTCTCCTCTGCCGCCTCCTCCTCTCCCCTGCATGTGTGCACAGAAACATGATCCCTTATTCCCTTCTCTGGGGTGAGCCCCCAGCAGTGGGCACGGGGCACAGGGCGGGGTTGGGGGGCAAGGCGAGGGAGGCAGAGGGCTTGTGAGATCATGGTTTGTCACGTGTTTAAAAGAGGAATATTATTACACTGGGGAGGCCTTTGTGTTAATTGTCGAGAGAAACCTGATCCACTGGAGTGTTGAAACCATTAGGGGAAATTCACACTCTTTCCTGTCCCATAATTTCCACAACCGGCCACGCTTCATTCCAGGTAAAGGTCACCTGCATCTTCATGTGATTTAGCTACAGGGTCTGGCTGAGCGAGCGACCTTTGACCTGCGAAACAAGGCGAGGGGCTGTAGCCAATAAATCCCGGTGCCTGTAGGAAAAAAGGGGGGGGGGGAGGAAGATTGATTAGCAGGAGGGAGGAGGGGGGTGATGTGCAGCATTAGCCCCGAGCAGCCAAAGGAGAGCAGGAATTTCACAAGATTCAGCTCAGGGGTGCCGGGTCTCCATCCGAACAGCCGCGAGTTCGTTACACCCGGGAGCTGCAGGAGTCCTCCACCCTGCCAGGCACCCGCCCAGCCCCCTCTTTAAATGCACCCCTCCTGTCCAGCCGCGGGGACGCGATAAGTCCCTCACCCCTGATTTGCAACAGTCTTTCACTCTGCTAAGTGGGACAGGGCGCTTGGCCCCTAGATTCCCCCTCCTGCAGCCCGGGGAGCGGTGCAAGCGCAGAGCGCCCTGCCTGGAGCCTGGCCCCCTTCCTGCTGGACCAGGCCCCCCCCCCCTGGCCTTGCAGTGATTGCAAGGGTGAGAGCCCCCCCCCCGGTGAGTCACCCCCATCACAGGCCTGCAGCACCGCATCCCAGGGCAGAGCAGAGCAACCCCGCCTGAGCCTGCAGCACCCCCTAGCGCCCCACTGGAGCATTGCAGCCAGGCTCCCTTCCCGCGGAGGACGACCCCTACTGGTGGGAAGGGGACCCCGCATCTGGGTCTCCCATCCACAGCGGGGACGGGCTGCGCCCTGCTTAGCTTCCAGAACGACGCCGCCTCCGCGAGCCCCTCTTGGCCTGGGAGGCGCCTCGTTGTCAAGAGGCGGCGGCGGCGGCCGCTCTCTCCGCCGGGCGGCGCTCTCGTCGGGCCGGGCGGACCGGAGAAGATGGCGGCGCCCATGGAGGTGGCGCTGGTGACGGACGCCGCCGGGCCGCTCTGCAACTGCGCCGCCTGGGAGCTGCGCTCGGGCTCGGCGCTGCCCGGCTACCGGGGCGGCAACAGCGGCGCGCGGGGCCTGGCGCTGCTGGGCGGGGAGCACCTGCTGGGGGCGCAGCTGGGCAAGGGCTACATCAGCGTGTGGGAGCTGCAGCGAAAGGTACCGGTCCCCCCCCCCGGGGACCCCCCGATCCGCTCCCGGGATCCCCCGACTCAGCTCCCCCCCGGAACTCCCCCCCCCGCTCCGCTCCCTGGACCCCCGCCTCGGCCCCCCTCGGGATCGGCCCCCCGGGACCTGCTTCCGGCCGCTCCCCCTCGCCTCAGGCCCCCCCCGGGATCGCCCCCACCTCTGTCCCACCCCCCCGGGATCCTCCCGCCTCAACCCACTGCCCTTAGGATCCCCCCTCCCCCCCCAGGCCTCCCTAGGATTCCTCTACCTGAGCCCGCCCTTCCCCCCCCCCGCCTTGCTTCCTGGACCCACCCCGTCTCAGCCTGCTGCTCTGGGGAACCCCCTGCCTCAGGCCCTCCTGCCTCGGATCCCTCCAGGGCTCCCCCCACCTCAGCCCCCTCCCCCATCTGCCTCCCGGGGCCTCCACTGCCTCAGAGTCCCTCCCCACACACACATCCCCTGCCAAGTCCCCTCCCCCCTCCTCTCCCCCGGGATCCACCTCCGAGCTCTCCCCCAGGAAACTCTCCCCCTCTGGTACCCCCTGAACCCACCTCAGCCCCCCCCGTGGAGATCCTCGGGGAGCTGCCCTGCTACAGAGCCCTCTCCATCTCCCTGCCCGAGACCTCCTTCCTTGGGATAACCCCACCCAGCATGGGACGCTTTAGAAACCCCAGCAAGGGGCCGTGGAAGCCTTCATGGGGTGGGAGCGGCCCAAGAGAGACCCCATCTCCCGGCTGCTTATCCAGTAAGTGGGAGCTGTAGAGAAAGTCAGCGGGGCGAGCTCCCCACACAGAACTCTGCTTGAGCCTGGGGAACCCCTGGCCCCTGCCTCTGGACACAACCCTGGGCCTCCCCTGCTCCAACCCTCCACCTGCTACTGAGACTTTACCAAAAGGTCCTGCAGAGACTTCTGGGTCTGAGGCCTCCATCGGGACCCCTCGCCCTGTCAGTAAGACAGTCAGGACAACCCTTCTGTCTGTTTCTGGACAGCCCCCTGACACCAGGGAGTCACCCCAGGAGAGAGCCTGAGTGTCCCACCCAGCATGTTGAAACTGTGCAGAAAGCCTTCAGAAAGCCTGGGACTTCGGGGCTGGGCTCCCTGAGAAGCACAGCAATCTCTACCCCTGGAGTTGTAGAGCAGGATACCTGGGGTTCCTCTGAGTTCCCTGGAAGCTGGGACCTGCTCCCCATCCCCAGGGGAGCTGCAGAGAAAGGTACCGGGGATGCCATCCTGGGGCTCCCCAGGGACCCCATCCTGGGGCTCCCCAGGGACCCCGTGATAATCTCTGTCACAGCTGGAGAGTTGTCCAGTGTATGGGAGTTGCGGTGAAAGGTGCCAGAGAGATTCTTCCCGAGGACTCCTGTCCCCTAATTTCCACTCTCTGCCTCTTGCACTCCAGCCAAAAATGGGGACTCCACTTGCTCAAACCCAGCTCCCTCCACTTCACCAGCGCCACAGAAAAGCCCCAGCTGGTGCAGTTTGCGTTTTTATTCATCAGCTTTCAGGATGAGACAACCACATGTTACAAGCCTAACCTTCTTCCCCAAACCTGGGATCTTCGTCCTTTGTCACTCCCACTCAGAGCACGATAGCAACCAACCCAAACATCCTCATGCACAGCCCCTTCCTCACCCCGACCCCAGGGATTCTTCTGCTCCCATCAGCTCCCTTTCTCCAGAGCTAGAGAAGAGCACCCACCAGGAGGCAGCATTAGACCTGTTCATCATTCCACCCAATCCCTGGGTTCGGATTATTTTATTTCTTTAATTTTGCTATGATCTCCTTACCCTCTAGGCTGCTGTCTCTCCAGGATTCCCCACCAATGGAACAGAATTGTATTCAGATCCCTTTCCTTTCAACACCCCTTCCACCTCTAGGGGCTGAAACATTGTGGGGTAGGAGAGAAGGGAAACCAAGATCTGCCTAGCTTTCTTCTTAGCAGAATCTCTCACCCCTTTGGTGACTGAAACCAAACCAGCAAAATCCCTGGCAATCTTGTTGCTGGTCTGGTTTTAATCACAAAGTAGACGGAGCCTTTGTCTGTCCTTCGTCTGCACACGCCTCTCCATCATCTTCCTCCTCTCTCCCCTCTGTATTTCATCTTCAAACTCCAGTGGCACAGGCAGAGAAACCAATCATGTATTAAGGACGTTTGTTAAATATTGAGCGGTTCAGTGCGAATCAGATCGTGTCAGCAATGGCTTCCCTTATGTGGCGTATGTTGGGGTAGCCCCTGAGACTTACCCACCTTATCCGAGACTTTATTTACGTGGGTTTTTTTTTAAAAGAACTCAGCTTGACTTTCAACTTATTACTGAATGGGTTTTTTTATTGACATTCAATTAAACTAAACAGAGCTGATTGGACTTACATGTGGGGACCCAATCTCTACACGGATCACGACTTGCTGTTTGTTGCACATCACTTACTTTCCTACTGTCTCTCTTTTCTGCTAACTACGTATTTTACGTATCTACAAAGCAACAGTGAATTCATGCTTTGTTCATTGTTTCATGACCTTGATCAGAATAGACCTACAGCCTGGACTGGAATTGAACTTGGGTCCTCATTCCTCTTCCCAGTTCCTTCAAGTATCCCGTCCCCAGTGAATCTCTGCCCACTTACTGAATGCTAATGTCCCATTACGTTCTTTGTTCTCCTAGGACCAACTCCAGCAGAAGATCATCTGCCCTGGGCTGGTGACCTGCCTGACAGCTTCCCCTAATGGTCTGTACATCCTGGCAGGTATTGCTGAGAGCATCTATCTGTGGGAGGTAAGGAGTCTGAGGGCTGCATGGAAACAGGTGCAAAGGTTGTTGAGTTAAAAATGAGATCACATATCAGCATAAAACCCACAAGAAAAAGCTGACCCCATTATAGTGATGCAAGCAAGTTTGCTAGGATATTGGGAAAACAAAATGTATTTGGTATAATGAACATGACCATGCAGTTTCCATCTTTCATTTCCTGTAGGGGCAAGGACTGTCAGTCAAGCACAACCCCGAGCCCATTGGCACTTAGTAAAGAGAGGAATGTTTGTTGATACTTTGGTTATTTAGATGATAGCATCAGGGTGTTTCTTGTTTATGAACGAAAACTGTATTGTAGGGAAAATAAAGATAGCCTGCGCTCATCAATGCCTTTCATCTAAAACACTTTATTAGTGAAACTCCCCAGGGAGTGAAGCGAATATTTCAGTGAAGCGAATATTTCAGCCCAGCAGCTGTCTTCTGTATGTCCTGGGAAATGTGTTTATGCGGCATCCCTGTGTAGGATTGCAGCCCCTCCAGCCTCTAGCTGTGCCCTAGCTGAGATCAGAGAGAATCTGAGCAGGGGGAATTCCTTCCCAACATCCCCCGCCTGCAGGAGAGGGGACCGGGCTCGGGGCACAACTTATTCTTCGGGGACCTAACCCAGTGGGACTGTAATGGTAACTCTGAGGTACACCCTTCCCCCTCCATCACCTACTATCTTCTGTGCAATAAAAGTGTCTAATGATCTTGATCAGAAAACGCTCTTTCAGCTGCATTGGTGTTTACATCTCAGGAAAGTGAACTTGGATATTTTAGAGGAGTGGCCGTTCTTGGTGTGAACATCCCAGGGCCCCAAATCTCCAGCTTTATTGGCGATAAACCAGGGGAAAAGCCAGTGGTGGCGGAGCGTTGGAGAATCATACGTTAGTTTCTCTTTCTTTAGGGGCTTTGATCTGCAGTGAAGAGGTAACCATCTTGATATGTTAATTGCCAACATTAGGTTCCAGAGTCTGATGGAGTTGAGCTTAACGAGGGAGAGTTCACAACTCTCCCAGCTAGTGTTTCAAGATGCCTGCAGCCCCAAGCAGACGTCGCTGCGTCGGTTACACTCGTTCACCTTTCGAGGGGTATCTTCACAACCAGGAGGGCGACAGGCTATGTTTTAAAATGGCAAGTTAGTGTGGGGAGTGCAGGAGAGCAGCCTCCAGAAGTGAAGTACCAGCTCCATCAAGCTGCCATGGGCTGGGTCCTGTTAGACTCCGCAGATAAACTAAGCAAGGTCAGCCACATACACACACACACACAAACACTGCTGATCTGTTTCATTTCCCTGTTGCATCCTGGCTGTGAGCGGTCTGGGGCAAGGAGTGTCCTCTTTGCTGTACGACCCGTAGCTCAATGGGGCCTTGATCCTTGATTGGGCCTCTTCGGTGCTACTATAATGCCAGTAAGGAGTGAGAACTGGAAGTCAGGTTCCAGGGAAGTGTCAGTGCTTTCACATGCTGATTTTCTTTTGCTTTCCAGGTCTCCAGTGGGAATCTCCTCGCCATCCTGAACCGCCACTACCAAGACCTCACGTGCCTCTGCTTTACAGACGACAGCAGTCACTTTCTCTCGGGGGGCAAGGACTGCCTGGTCCTGGTGTGGAACCTTTACAGGTAGCGTTGCATTGCAGGGTCCGGGAGCTCCAGCCACCCGTGCTGGGAGCATTGGAAATTTGGGCAGCTTCTGTCCTAGCGGAGAGGGGGGTTCTCTCACCCGGTGGAGCCGCACCAGAGCCTGCCAGCAGGTTGCCAGCCCTGCTGTGGTCTCAGGGGTGGGGCTCCTGCCTGTTGCAGAACCCGCAGAGGGGCGCACGTGGAAGGAGGCTGCGGCTGAGACCGCTCAGGGCCCGCAGCTGGAGACAGTAGCAAGCTCTGATCTCGATCTCCGTGCACCAGGACCTTGCTGGGGTTGAACAGCCTCTCCGCGATGCTGAGCTTGCTCTTGCAGAGACTCATTCCCTCCCTTCTGCTCTGATCCCTCCCCAGCTCCCACGAGCATCCCTGGAGGACTCGCGGACAAGGGAGAACTGGCCTGGGCTCCCCTGGAATAATCAGCTGGAGGGGCGCTGTTCCTTCTCCCCAGCGCTTGATAGCCCCATGCCCCTCTCCAGCCTGGCTTCTCAGGTGCTGGCATCCGGGCCACCGGCTCTCCCTGTGGCTGTGTTGCTGCTCCCTGGCATGGCAGCAGCGCTCGCCCTGCTGAATTAACACCCCCCTCCCGCTCTGTTCTTCTCTGTCGCAGCATGCTGCAGGTGGAGCCCTCTGAGATCCCTGACCCCCGCCATGTGTGGTCTCAGCACAGCCTCCCCATAACAGACCTGTGCTGCGGCTTCGGAGGCCCCTTGGCACGAGTTGCCACCGCCTCCCTCGACCAGACGGTGAAGGTAAGGGCTGGATCTGGCTGCTCTGGGGTCCTGACCAGTGGTTTCGGCTCTGCCACAGGGCACGTGTGACTCCCAAAGGCTTAAAATCTCACCTCTCTCCGGCCAAGGCTGCGGCTGAGCCGCTGGGTGCCGTTTGCTGTCAGTTCAGGTTCTTGGCTCTCTCTGCGGTGACTCAGACCTGCCAGTCCTAATGGGGTTTCTCCTCCGAACATTAGCAGCTATTCTGTCACCTCAAACTGGTGTCACCGTGTGCTTGGCAGCTCCCCTGGACTCTGGGCTGGGGCTGAGTCCTACCCAGCTGGCAGTCCCTCCATCCGGCAAGAGGCTGCAGCGTAGGACCAGCCCCAGGACTTTGGGATGGGATCCCCCGTTTTATGGGTGGGAAGGCAGAGAGAGGTTAAGGGGCTCATCCGGTCACGCAGTGACTCTGTGGTGCCGCTGGGAGGCCCAGCCTTGTGATCTAACCACTAGGCCACCCTCCCCCTCTTGGAAGGTGATCTCTGGGGAGAACTAAAAGCATCCACGGGGGATAGATGGCTCGGCAACATAGAGAAAAGGAGAGAGCCTGGACTGGCCGGGCAGCTTACTTGGACGTGTATGAAGGGAGGCAGGAGGCTGGGTAAACATCCTGTGTTCAGCAGCGTTGCTTCACCTCTGTATCCCTGAGTCAGTGTCATCTAGTGATGAGAACTGGACTGCTCAGGACTCCTGGGTTCTCTTCCTGCCTCGCTTTGTGACCTTGGCCTGGTGGGTCCGTGCCTCGGTTTCCCCATCTGTAGGGTGGAGGGGGTGCTGCTCCTCCTTCACAGACAGGTTAAGGGATGCCGCTGAAGTGCTGTGAGGCCTTCTGCTGACTGGTGTGAAGGAAGGACGACCTGTTCGAATAGTGATATTCATAAACCAATTCATCCTTTTGTCCCCTGTCATCTCCTCCCCGCCCCCCAGCTCTGGGAAATCTCCTCTGGAGAACTCCTGCTCTCTGTCCTCTTTGATGTGGGCATCATGGCGGTGACGCTGGATCTCTCGGAGTATCACATCTTCTGCGGCGGCATGGATGGCTCCATCTTTCAAGTTGACCTCTGTGCCTGGGTGAGTGATCTGGGAGAAGCCAGCTGAGCCTCACCATGGATACCTGGGTGGGTGTTGTGGGGTGTGTGTGCGTGTGAGTGTGTGCGCACGTGCACACATCTGTCTGCCCTCTGCTGGACTGCATCAGACCTGCCCAGGGACAGCGCTGTCTTCTTTTCCTCATGCACCCAGCAGGCTAGTCATCGGGTCTCCTGGGTGCCCCAAGCCCCAGGCAGCAGCCGTCTGCCTCAGATGGAGGGCGCAAGTTAATTCTCTGAATTCTCTCGACAGCCTGTTCAGAGGGACCGAGCCTTCCAGGCGGAGCGGGAGAACGGGAAGATCTTCAAGGGGCACAGGTGAGGTGCTGCCCTTGTGCGTCTCTTGCAGCTGCTCTGTCTCTAATAGCAAACCCCCCCTCCAAAAAAACCCACCCGCTCCTCTGGCTCTAGGTCACTCCAGTGAGTTTCAGCTGCCTCCTCCTCTTCCTTCAATGACTCATGTGAGCCTGGGGTGCCTGCAGCAGCTCTGCTGGGAGCAGCGGGCTCCACGCCCGGAGATGAATTACAGATGAGAAATAATGCAGGGAAGAGAGGCTGTGCTGCAGCCAGTCGCCCACGCTGCTCGAGGACAGGGAGTTCTCAGGGCCTGCTCTTCAAAGGGCTAGTCTCTTGGGAGCAGGATAGCCTAGTGGTGCAGAGAGAGAGAACTGAGAGTCAGGACACCTGGGTTCTCTCCCCAGTCCTGCCAAGGGAACCTGATTCAGTGGCTAGCACAGAGGAGCTGGAGTTAGGTGGCCTGGATTTTATTCTCAGCTCTGGGAGGCAGCGTGGCCTAGTGGTTAGGTATCATAGGGGAACAGGCATTCCAGACGCCTGCATCTGGGCAGGAAGTGGTGTTCAGTTGTTACAGCGGGGGGCTCGTGGAGGAGTTGGGCCGTCTGGGTTCTGCTCCCACAAGCAGAGAGAGGCACCTGTCATGTCAGCTCCATGAGTTTTGTTGTTAAACCAAGTCCCTTGCCCAGGTGTGATCTGAAGAGCCAGGCGGGCACTGGGTACCTGGCGCTTTGGGCCTGCCACAGCACCGCACCCCTGAGATGGGGGAGAAGAGGCGGGAGTAGAAGAGGAGGTGGAGCATGGGGGAGTGGGCGGGGCATGTCAAGGAATGAGGGCGGAGCCTCAGCAAGCCCAGGGTCTGCAGTGAATGATGGGCCTGCAGTGCTGCTCCCCCTGAGTCAGTAGCTGATCGGTGACTTCCCCTCTCTTTCCATGCCCCTGCCCAGCAAGGACTTTGCATCCCAAGGTCCCCCCCACCCTGACCCAGCCGTGCCCTGCAGTGACCCGGGAGGGAAGCGGGATGCTGCTCTGTCCAGGGCTCTCCGAGCCGCTCCCTGCGTTAGCCAGAGAGAGGGACCAACTGGGGGCACCTTGAGATGTTCCCTATCCCAGGAACGAGGAGCTTGAACCTTACTGTGCAGCCATTGGATGGCCAGGCCGGCCACCCGCAGGGGGGTGGAGTTGTCCATCCGGGGGGTGTCCTTCGGCCCCTTCGACCCTGCTGCTCTGTCCTAGCCTCCAGTCCGCCCCCCCCCCCCCCCCCCGTGTCTCCGTCACCACGGGGCAGCGCAGCCACTCAAACCATCTCACCGCCGTCCCTCTGTCCGCAGAAACCAGGTGACCTGTCTGTCCGTCTCCACGGACGGCAGCCTGCTGCTGTCCGGCTCACATGACGAGACCGTCCGGCTGTGGGACATCCAGAGCAAGCAGTGCCTGCGGACGGTGAATCACAAAGGTAGGGCCGGCTGTCGGCCCCTCGCCGGGGTCCCGCGCACCCCTCCCACCCGGGCACGCGGCCCTGCAGAGCCAGCCATGGCAGCGAGCAAAGCGAGTCAAGGGCAAATGGCTCCATCCAAATCTGAGGCTCGGGCGGGTTTTCCCTGCGGGACCGTCTAAGCTGAGCCCTCCTCACATAGAGCCTTCTAGTGGCTAACAGCCTACTACTGCTGCCAGCTAATGGAGATACTCCCTCAGCTCAAGGACAGCACCGTGCTTTGGTGCCCAGGTCAGTCCCTGCTGGTGGTGTGTAGTGGGTCGTTACGTTGGCATATAGACCCCAAAGCTGCTGCTGTTCTAGTTGACCTAAACCGGAGCTCTGACGTGTGATCCAGCGGGTTCCCCGAGCCCGCCCGTGGGGCAGACACGAGCCCAGACCTGGCTGGGGTGGCTGACATTCTGGCAACCTCTGGGCTAGAGCATCCCCGGAGAGTGACGATCTCCACGCAGGGGCAGGAGAGAGCTGGCCCCAGGCCGGGATGAAGAGCCAAGCACAAGAGACAAGCCCCAGAGGAGGCTGGAAATAGATCGGAGGGGTCAGAGGGCGGCATGAGGCTGCGGCTCCCGGCTAGAGACGACCGGCGATGTTCTGCCAACGGGAGAGAGGGCAAAGGGGTCTTTCCGACAAGGTTTGCTCGTCCGTGGGGGGAGCGCTGCCTTTTCTGGCTAGTGTTGAGTGATGAGCTGTGACTCCGGGCCAGGCCAGTCAGCACGGCTCTCCTGTCATTGAATCCCCCGCCCTGGCGTTCGCTAAACACCCGGGGGGCGGGAGGGTGCAGCGTTGGATCTGGAGACGTGTCACTGAGCAACCCTTCACCCTGACGGGCCGGGAAGGTGGAATTTGGGCTCTGTACAGGGAGAGAGCGGAGGAGTTGGGGGTGGAAAATGCAGGCCGCGTGATGCAGTGGGTAGGGGGCCGGGATGGGAGCCAGGAATCCTGGGTTCTGTTCCCAGCACAGCCGCGAATTCCCTGTGCTTTCTAGGACAAGTCGCGTCCCTGCTCTGTGCCTCAGTTTCCCCATCTGTAAAATGGAAAGAAAGGCACTGATCTGCCTTTGCGAAGTACTTTGAGAGCCGAGGAGGGGGGTGGCCCTGGGGTTAAGGCACTGAGCTGGGATGCTGGAGTCTCTGCCCTGGGTTAGGGCCTCTGGCTGTTACCAGAACACACCTCCTCGGAAGCGCTGTCATCTAGTTTATTGTTACTAGACCGCGTTCCTGTGGCCACAGTGGCAGGAAGTTGCTCGTGGGCCGATAGCGGATGCATCCGTTACTTAACGCTGCTGGAAGGGAGTCTCCTCCTCCTTCGAGCCCCAGGGGGAACGGGAGGTGAGGGTGTTCCAGGCTCTGCACCGCTTTCTGGTGCAGTGAACAGTGGCTGGGCGCAGCGCCGGAGTTGCGGGGTAATTTATTGCCTCGCTCTGAGCTCCTTGCTAATTGCTGGCTGGGAGGAAGCCTGACCCGCCGGGGAACCAGGGGCTAATCTCTCTAATGGAGGCTTGGACGGGGGAGAAGCAAAGTTTTAAACATATTGTCACAGTGGAGGCTGGCGAAGGGTGGCTGCAGAGAGCAGCTCCTGGCTGGGTACGGCCCGGTTCTGAACCGGATAGGCAGGGCCTTTAACTCACCTGCTGCCTAGACCACAGCTCCCCTGGGTCCGCCGAGGCTCCCGCTGCCCTGGTTACCCAGTCCCCTGGCTGTCCTGTGGGGACGCTCCTGGCCGCATCCCCCTGCCAGCGGGACCAGAGGCCAGGGCGAGGACAGTGCTGTGGAGCGCCTCGAGGGCCGGCACTGCCCCGCCTGGATGTTCAGCTCCCCTCCCAGAGCGGCAGCTGCTCCCCGCTCGTTGCAGGGCCCGCTTCCAAACCGGCAAAACCTGCCCAGACCCGGCTCCCTGCCTTGCTCCTTCTGCCTCCTCGTCATCCTCCACTTGGCTGGTGCAAGAGCTTTCCCGGCATTTCTCTCCCTCCACCACCCCCCTTCGTTCATTCCTTTGACCTGCCACACTCAGCTGGGAACGTCTCTGTCCTCCTCAGAGCCATTTGCTCCCTGACTATCCCCCCCGTGCTAGCGAGCTGCATGGAGCAGAGAGGTGGGGGAAGGCTTGGTTTGTATTAGCCACCCCTGTGCTGTTCTGCCCCCCCACCCCTCTAGATGAGCCGAGTTTGGGTGCTGCAGCTGTTCACACCTGTTCCCCCAAAGCCCGGGGGGACTTGCTCCAGAGCATTTGGGAGCCAGGCAGAACGTGGAAGTGTTTGCCTGGGTGATGGATGCAGTGACTGTGTCTGTTGGAGGGGGGGCTAACAGAAACCCGCAGCCTGTGTGGGTAAATGCAGTAATTAAAGTGCTCGTTAACTCCGCCAAATGAAAGGGTGACCGCTCATGGCTGGGAGACAGCTGTGCATGATGGATGGCCGGCTCTGCAGAGGACAGCCAGCGCACCGTGCTCTGCTGAGCCAAGCGGGGAAGAAAGCAGCCTTTTCCTTCTGCAGACCGTGCTCCAGAGATCACCTGCAAGGCCTGGCACTGCTGGGGGTGGGGAGGGGACCTTTACACCCCCCCCCCCAATAATCTTCAGGGGCCTCAAGTTACTGTCAGAAAGGCCCAAATACACACAGTTGTCATCCTTTGCACACATCGTACATCACAGCAAAATACTGCCACGGGCCCCAATTTTACTGCTTTAAACTTCTAAAATCCACGATTTTCTGAGGCCTAACCAGCAGTCTGGGGGCTGGGCTCCTGGGGCGCCCTGTGGTTTGGGATGCGGCAGGCACTGCTCATTTCCAGGGCAAGCGGCTGGTGGGACTGAGCTCGGGGACGGGACTTTCCTCTGCGTCCTGTGGGATTTTGGAAGCTGATCTAGTTGATTTGTGAAACCGTTCTGTGGCTGGTCAGGGATCCCTGGGGGCAGGTGTGCGGGGGGAGGAGGAGCGTGTCCACACACCTCTCGCTGGCCGGCTGTTTTCCAGCCTTCCTTCCTATTCCCCGCTCTCCCGCACAGCTGGGTCTCCTCTGCCCTCCGGTGTCGGTTGCAGCCTCCGTAACCCCATAACCTCCAGCTGCTGAGGCCTGAGCTCCTCTCCCTTGCACGTGCTCTAGTTCCAGACAGGCTGCCCCCACTTTCTTCTCCCAGTTGGGCCCTCCCCCCATCACAGCAAGTCCTGCCGCGCCATCAGCTCTCGCCCGAACGCAGGAGTGTCCCCGAGCATTTTCAGCCTCTTCTGCATGAGCCAAAGCGCTCTGCACCTGGAGCTTCGTGAACAGGTTGGGGTGGCACTCTCCCCTTTCAGGGCCCCCCACGGCCCCCCTACTATCTGCTGTCCCCAGAGCAGCCTGACCTCAGACTCCGGACAGCACGTAGCCTCAAGCAGGCCCGGCTGAAGCCTTTAAGTCACTAGGCTCGCTCCCCGGGTTCAGTCAGCTTGTTGATGGGGTTTTTTTTTTATACGGCTTGAAACCCAGGAGTCCTGACTCTGTCCTCCTGACTGCCCTAAGCACAAGACCCCACCCTGTCCCCGATCTAGGAATAGGACCCAGGAGTCCTAGTGGCCACGTAGCCCTTCGTTTGGTTTCCAGGGTTGCCTTTTCCAAGCGAGGGGCAAACCCTGAGCGTCTGCGCTCTGTAAACTCGACCGGATCTTGCTTTTTCTCCGTCCCCAGGCCCGGTTACCAATGCCTTCATCGTGCTGGCCCCAGCCAACATGTTTAATCCAGACGCCAAGCCCGGCGTGCCTCTGCCCAAATTCAGCAAACATTTGCATGGGACCGAGAGCAGCGACGATCAAGGAGCCGACGGGGTGACGCTGCGGCTCGGGTTCAACCAGCAGGTAGGAGTAAAGGTCGCTGTCTTCTGCAGCGAGGGACTGGGAAAAAGGGCTGGGCTGGGGGGGGTCGGGGGAGGGAGTGATATTGATCCTTCCAGCCAGAGCAGAAGCAGGTGGCTGGTCCCTACTGATCTGATGCTTCTGGGTGGCAACTTTGCAGCCTGTTCTGGTGCCGCTGCCCCTCTGGGGACGAGGAGAGGAAGTGGGTGGAGGAACCTGAGGGGCATCTTGGTCACAGAATAACTTACTCCTGGGTATTGGATGGAAATGGCCTGAACCCCAGCATCACGGCCAGCAGCCCTGGCATGGCCATTCTATAAATCACACCACGCCAGTGGGTACAGCAAGGGGCACTGGGAGTCAGGACTGCTGGGTTCTATCCCTGGCTCTGGGAGGGGAGTGATCTCCAATGGTTACAGCAAGGGGCACTGGGAGTCAGGACTCCTGGGTTCTCTCCTCAGAGCTGCAGGGACGTCTCTGCTGGGAACCTTGCTCCCATCGCACATGGTGGCCTGTCCCAGGAACAAGCCCCAAAGCTCTGATCGACCTGCCCCCAAGATACCGCCTTCCTCGTAGCATGAACGAGCCCGGCTGCTCCTCCCCGCCCCGCCCTTCTTCTGAGCTCACCTTTTGCTGAAGGGTCTTTATTGTCCCCCGGGTGCTCAGAGCCCACTCGAAAGGTTTAACTAATTGCTGGATTTGAAGGGGTTTCTAATGAACTGATTGTGGCTGGGGAACTCGTTATCTTGCTTTCCCACCAGCAGAAAGGGCTTAATTAGCGCCATGCCCTCCGCCTCTGAGCTAATCGCTGGCGAAGGGGAGAGGCGCGTTGAGGGTGTTGGCCTTGAGGGCGTTGGACGGGAGATGAAAGGGATCCTGCTCCAGAAACCAGCCGGCTGAGCTGGGGCCCAGCTCCCCCTCTAGCCCCAGCGCCTCCCCCATCCCCAGTTTGGCCCCCAGCTCCGTCTTCAGCCCAAGCTCCTCTGCTGAGCCAGCTGTGCAGTGATGGGGGGGGTACGGACAGATTCCATTACTGGTAAGAGGGGGTGCAACAGGAAAAGTTTGGGTACCCCTGGTTTAAGGCCAGTAGGGCCCATCAGATCCTCCAGCCTGAGTGCCTGTGTGGTACGGGCCGGTCAGTGTCACCTGAACACCCCTATGCTGAGCCCAGGACTTGCAGGAAACTAAAGCATTTCAGTGGCCAGGAGAGGTAAACTGCAGCATGCCACGGCCGGGAGGAGGAGGGAGCGAGGCGTGCCCGTGCCCGATGCCCCGGCATGGAGTCGCTGAGCTGAAAGGCCAAGGTGACCCCAGCAGGCGCTGTGTTTCCGTGGCGCTTTGTGCAGGAGTCTGAGCCGTCTCCCCTCCGCCCTAGCCAAACCCCTGTGCAGCTGCATTAATGCCGCCTTCCTCAGGCTCCCCGGGCAGGTCCAGCTGGTGGCATAATTGTTCTGTCCTGCCTTCCACTGGTGCGTGGCATTCGCCAGCTGCGGAAGCTTTCCCCAGCTCTGGCCATGCTCCAGCGACCGGGGAATTGGTGCACCGCACTCTGGGGGTGTATATTAGTAACAAACGGCTCCACTGTGTCACTGGGGTTTGCTACAGCAAACTCCATCTGAACCCTCCACCCTTTATCAGCCTCACCCGCCGTTCTGCGGGGCGGGGGCGGCGGTTCTCGTGCTGGACAGGAGAGCAGCGGGTAAATCCCGACCTTCAGCTTCTGCCTGGCTTCTTGCTTCCAGGCCTGCGCGCAGCAGTGTAGATGGGCCCCGGAGCACGATCTAGAAGGAGTTGGGAGCCACAGGCCCGTGGGGCACAGAAGGGGGTGACTGGGAAACGCTGCACCTGGAAGGAGCAAAGGGGCTGAGTAGAAGCAGTAAAGTTCCCTGAGTGAGATCTAGAGGGGTAGAAACGGCATTGTTCGTGGGTCCTTCCTTGGGCACCTCTGCATGTCCCCGGCGCTCCCTGCCCGCTGGCTGTGGATGATAGTGCATGGCAGGGAGAGGGGCTAACGTGGGGCCTCCCCCGCCATGCCCTTCTGCAAGAGGATCTGAAGGCCCGTCCTGCTTCTTGCCCAGGGGGATGGACCAGGGCAGGGGAGGCGAGTGAAGAGGGGGGGAGAGGACGGGGTGCTGCCGTGCTAGCTCCGCGTGGGCATTGTTCAGTCAGCGGCGGAGAGATCTCCTGATCTCGTCTGCACTGCCAGGTCTCCGCTCGGGAATGAGAACCGTGGCCTCAGCCCGCGTGCGGGAGGTTCCGGATGACTCCATCTGGCTCAGCTGGGAGCCGGCGACGCTGGCACGTTCTCTGGGCAGGGGAGTGTCCTGCGTTGGTTTCAGGGATGGTGAGAGGATGGGGTCATTGTGAGAGGCCGTGGATCCACCTCGCTGACCCCTCTGCTGTGTCTCCTTGCAGGGGGCTGGGAAGAGCTACTTGGAAAAGGCGGAACGGCTGTACTCGCAGATGTGCTCGACGAGGGAGAAGGTGAGTCCCATGCACCGCTCTTGGGGCCCCAGCAGGTCTGGGGAAGTTATGGCTGGGGCTCAGCGAGCGTTGGCAGTGGAGGGTGGTATTAAACCGGGGGGACGGAGGGGGACATCTCCTTCCAGCTACACCAGGCGCACAGGCTTCCTGGCAGGGTCCCCCTGGCAGTGGGGTGGTCCCCAAGGCTTCCAGGAAGGGTGGGGGAGTGATCCTGTAAACATACGCCCCAAAAACTTGGGAAACCCTCCCAGCACAGGATGAGGGGGTGACTCAAGTTGAGTTTAAAAGGCTGAGGAGGCTTCAGGGCAAGAAATGTTGTACACTTATAAAAAGAAAAGATCCACGTGATCTTGTTCAGGGGACAAGGCAATACCCCGTGTTTACTGCAGATACAAAGCCATTGCATTCATACATCCACACACACACTCACACCCAGAGCTCTGCCAGCTGGTAGAATATAGTCACCAGTTCGTGTTGCTCGAGTCAGCCTATTGGCCAGGTAGGCTGAGCACGGGCCTCTGTCAGTGCGCAGTCCAATGCTCCAGGATGATTGCAGAACGAACCCGAAGTTTGCACGTTCTCACCCCGTCTTTTATAGTGGTTAGTCCCCAGAATATCCCATGAGTCTTGCTGTGTCACGCGTTCTGTGTGGTAGTTAATCACCAGCCAATTACAAGCATGACCTCTCCTCCTCCTCTTCCACGCTTTGTTCCCTTCCCAAGGTGGATTCTCCCCTGGCTTTAGGGTTATCTGCATTCTTTGGCCTCCAGGGTCAGGAGGATAGTAGCAGCCGGTGTCTTTACTCCCCTCTTTGTTGTCCCAATGGTTTGAGCTGGCATCTCTCCTTATCTATTCACACCCTACACACGCTTCCCTCACTCCTACCCAAAAACCAGGTCATCACAATACTTTTAGGTTCAATAGGACGAGAGTCAGAAAACCAGCAAAATGGAATTCACTCACGTCCAGCAATAACAATTAAACAATGTTATACTTCAAACAATGCTCATTATTACATCCATCTTAGAAATACAAAGGAAGAATCTAGCTCCATCTATTTCTGTTTTACTCAGGCAATTAAACAAGGAATCTGCTTTGCTTATCCAATTCTTAGGGTGGCTCACACATGGGATGAATGAAAGGGTAGCAAATAAGAGGTTTGGGGATTACTTTGTCCCACAAGTTCCTCCCCCCTCGGGCCTGGCGAGGTCGAGACCCCTGACCCTAAGCCCCCTCTGCCACCCCTCTCCCTGCAGAACCTGATGGGAGACCAGGAGCAGTTGAAGATCCAAGTGACTGAACTGGAGGATGAGGTCAGCACGCTCCGGAAGATCAATAAGAACCTCTTTGACTTCTCTGCCCGCCTCATCACCAAATCAGCCAAGTGAGAGCAAGCTCCGAGCCCTCGCGCTCCTCCGCCCAGCCCTGCAGCGCTCTTGGGAGGGGGGAGACAGCTACCCCCAGGTGTGCATGCCCCTGGACGTGTGAGCACATGCAGCACACGCGTCCACGTGACCACCTGTGGAAACACACAGCACATGAAGATGCGGACTTGCCGACATCCACACGCGGACTCGGACATGCAACGGCCGAGCTCACATGTAGGCAGGGCCAGCAGGACGCTGCACGTGCCATCAGACGTGCGTCGTGCATGCTGTCACGTGTGACCGTTTTCACACTGATCCAGCGGCACCTCCGTGTAGACAGGGGAAATGCAGTTGTAGCTGAGCATTGGTCTGGACTGAGGGCACAGGGCAGGTGGGAGACCAAACTCCGGCTTGGACTGGCAAGAATGGAGACTGTTGCAGGCTGGAGGTGGCGGGGGGGGCAGATACAGGGAGACACTCACCTTGTCTTCCTCCGACTCCCCTTTTTCTTACTCTGCCATGGCGCACGGACAGATCAACAGGGACTTCTTTTATCTCCTCACACATGAGTTTGGGAGGAGATGCTGTCTCTCTCTTCCCACCTCTCACAGGGGAGATACTACCTCTTCTCCCTGACTCCTCCGCACTAAACTCACTGGCTGAGGGTCAGGGTTGGAATTTCCCATCGGTGCCAAATCTGGGACTGAAAGTCCCAGAGCCTGGGCCATGGGAAGGGGATGCACGGTGCAAGCCCCCATTTCCCCCTGTTCAGCTGGCTTGTTTAGTGTGCAGGAGCCATGGAAGGAGGTTGGTCTCCCCCTTTCTATCCAGCAAGTGGGGTATTTTTGGAGGGGGTGGGAGACTGGGACAGCCTTGCTCAAGGTTGGCGGTGAATTTCAGGGTGTGAGGTTAACCCTTAGTGGGAGGGCGCGTCGGGTGCTACATGAATTATGGATACAGTTGCCCACATCCAAGCCGTTGAGTGGGCCTAGTTCCCAACCCGGCAGGTTGCTATTTTTCTTTTTTTTTTATTATTCTGGATCCAGTTACTTTGTTCTCAGCCTGTTTTCTTAAGAATTTGCCTTTTGACTCTGTCTCCGTTTCTATCCTGGATTGTGGCCTGGTGGCAGTTCTTTGTTTTGTTTTGGTTTTTTTTTTACATAAAGGTTGTTTTTATAGTGAGATGTACTTCGGGGGGGAGCCTTCCGGTCCTTCTGTGGCGACTTCTCGCCAGGGATCTCAATGCACCCTGGGAATTGGTTACGCCTCATGACAATGCCCTCCCCAGTGGGTTATGTGGGTAGTATTATCCAGGATTCATAGATGGGGAAACTGAGGCACAGAAGCAGGGAAGTAACTTGCTCAAGGTCACTGAAGAAGTGGGTGCAAGTCTTTGATTCCCCTGTTTTAACCAAAGACTGGCCCACCCTCCCTCCGGTTGGTCTAGAACCCAGAAGCCCTGACTCCAGTCCTCTGCCGACCAAACAGGGGATTGCTGCATTTCCCATCTCCTTCCTGTCAGAGGGTTGCCAGCCCTCTGAAGGGCTCAGCCTGCCTCTGGCCGGCTCCACAGGACGGAGTGAGGCAGTTCAGGTTCACTTGGGACTAATTAACTCATTAAAGTGGGTGGCAGTTAACTAGGCAGGGAAGCATCTGGGCAAGATAGCTGGCAGCTCCTGCCGGTAGGGGGAGGAGAGCAGAGGCTGGTGGGGTGACCTGGGCAGAGAGCGCTCCCCCAGCAAGGGCATCTCCAGAGGAAGCTGCTCCGGGGGACTCACCAGCAAAGGCACCCTAGGAAGAATGCGCGTGGGCGGGAGAGTTTCCAGAAGGAAAGGACCGAAGGGCAAGTCTCAGAGAAAACTGGCTCCCCTCTAGCCACCAGCAGAAGCCCTCCAGTAGAGGAATGAGAGGCTGTCCTGAGGATGGGTCCTCGCAGATCAGCGTCGGGGCAGGGGAACCTTGCCCCAGGTCACGAAGGCCTCCGTGGTGGACGTAATGGAGGTTGACAGGCTACGGCTGACGCAGCTCCTGCCCCCTCCAGCCGGAGAGGCTGGGATGGAGGTCTGTTTATGTAATCAAGGAGAGCCCTGAAGGCACACTGCTCAATATACAGACTCCGTAGTGGAGCCCACTAGGGGAAACTGAGGCAGAGGCATACCTGCAATGTGCCGGGCCTCCAAGGGGCACGCGGGAGTCAGCCCCCTCCCACTCGTCCCTGTCACTAGTGAAACAGCAGCTTGTCTCCAGCGGACCTCTAACACACACACACCCCGCAGCTTTTCTGTGCCCCGCCAACTCCAGGCGGGGCGCAGCACCACCGCCGAGGTCTGTGACCCGGAGATCATTGCTGTGATGAAATGCTAGGCCCGTGTCCATTCTGCAGAGTGAGCCCAGGCTCTTCACTCAGGTGTGTTGCCCTGCAACCCCCCGCCCCCCCTCCCGTCCACACACACACACCCCACCCATGTGTGGTGGTGCTTTTAACCTGGCCTGGCTGGTGGGGTGAGAGCCCAGGTGCTGCTTTCCCTGGACTTAGGACCCCACCTGCTTTGCAGTGCAGAGAAGGCAAAAGCACTTCAGTGCTGCGCTTCCTCCCTGGCCTTCCCACCGTCCATCCCCCCTGCCCCGAAGGACAGAGAAATTCTCCCCCTGTTCACGTGGAATGGAAGCAGCGCTGGGTTTTATCGGCACCTCCCATCTGGGCAAGGGCTGAGACGGGCGGTGGTGGCATCCAAGGGCTCCATCTCTGTGTCTAGACCTCCCGTCCCCCTAGGCACCCGGCACCATCTGCGAGTGCAAACACCCACGGGCAGCCTGACCTCCCGGGGTGCAGATCTGCTGGCAAACCTCTGCTGCTCCTTCCCGCTCGCTGGGGCTGCTGCGGCCGTGACCTCGCGCTGAGGCCCAGCTGGAGAAGCCCAGCTCCTCGCTCGGTGGCTTTCCTCGCTCTGCCAGGGCCCAGGTGCCCACAGGCCGGCCCGGCTCCCCGGGAATGGCCTTGGCTTGGGCTGCGACTCTTAAAAACCTCTTTTTTGGTTTGGTTTCGGCCCCTGGGCCCCTCTTCACTATTTACTATTCATGGGGCCTGGTGGTGAAGGGCGTGGGTTTCAGACCTGCTCTCTGCCCTTCCTGCCACTGCCCGGCACCTGCACCAGCCGGAGCTGCCCACCCGGCCAGGGGCAGATAAGACCCTTGCCCTGCCAGTGGCCACAGCCTCAGAGCTTGCAATCCTAGTAGCAGAGTTGCCCCTCACCCTTCCTGCTCAGCTCTCTGCAGCTCCTTCCCTGCCCATCTGCCACTGCCAGCTCCTTTCCCCTCGCTCCCGCTGGGCCGGGCAGCCAGGCTCTGCAACGGGAGGACCGGGCTGGCTCTTGCGGGTTGGACCCGGCAGGGCCCGTTCGGGGCCCTCTGTTGGTTGTCAGCTGACACTCGCCACTACGGGGCCGAGCCCCAAGCGGACGGCGCATGCAGTCCTCGCCTGCCGCAGTGAATCGCCTGGATGCAGCCTCCCCGGGCCAAGTGGGGTGGGGGGGACGGGAGCTGGCACCACCCGAGCGGTCACTGATCTACAGCAGGGAAAGGAGGAGGTGCGGGAGGGGAGGCTGCCCAACCCCCCTTTCCCTGAGCAGGGGGCATGCAGATGTGCCTCGACCCAGCCGTGCCCCCTGCAATAGTGGACCTGCTTCATAAACCAGAAGCCAGCGCGTTTGATTTAGAGTGTGCTTTCATAAGCTGAGTGTCTGAGCCAGGCTCCTCTCCCATGCCAGCCCACTGAGCCGATGCTTTTAGTTTAATAAGTGACATTTCTCTTCTTTTTTCCCCCCCTTCCTCCTCCAGAGGGTTTGGATCAATGTTAACAGGCTGCGTCAGAGCAGCATCGGCCCCGGCCAGCAAGCTGCTGTGAGAATCACAGGCGTCTCCCGTGTGAGAGAAAAGCACGCCAGGCTCTGCCAGGGGCTTGGATACTGCAATCATGGGCACATCTAAGGAGCTGGGTTGACCAGGGTCTCCTCCCCCGTCTGCATGCACACTTTGCTAACTCGGGGTCACCCCGTGAGCCAACGGGAATCTTCCCCAACCTGCTCTGCAAACGTAGTCTAGGCTCCAAAAGTGAGTGCACAGTTGTGTGCCTTGGGAATATTCTTTTCCGTCCCATCCCCTCCCCAATCTCAAGAACTGCCTCTGCCCCATCCTTCCCCTGCCCCTCCAACCCAGCCTCCCTTCCCTGCGGTTCAGATTCAACCCAGAAAGCAACAAGAAGATAAAAGTCCAGCTCAGACCATCTCCTCGGATTGGGCTCCTCCATCCACCCTGCTCAGCCCACACCCTAGATCCTCCTTGTCCCGATAGCCACTCTCATGTGCTCTAAACCCAGGTGGGATCATGAGCCACCTGCCTCAGTGAATCAGCAGCGCCCACTTAACCCTTTCCAAGTTGGTGTGACAAGCTGCTGATGGGGTGGGTGGTGTTTCAGGTGAGTGATAGTACCCACGTCCAAGTGGCGTCTCACCCTACCTGGGGGAGTTTTTAGGAGCCACTAGCAGTAAGGGGAGGCTGGAATTCATTTTCCCTGCTGTCTATTGGAGCCCACAGCCTGATGCTTTCAAACACAGCATGCTGCCTTGGTCAGTCTAGACTGGGATGACGGGTTAGGGTTCAGGCCCAGGCTGCTCCCAAAACATCACTGGATCTGGATGATTTAAAGGGCCAGGCGCGTTCTAAAGCTGCAGTTCTGCGGAAGCCAAAACGCTCATTTCAGGGGAACTTGGCAGGAATACGCTGCATTCGCCGCTTTGCCGGCAGGCGCAGAATCCCAGCCACTTTACCTGTGTCCTCCTCTAGCACCTACTGTACGAGCCACTTCAGCAGATTAATATTGGTACCGTGCCGGCCTTATGGTCGCTTCCCTTCTCCCCTCCCGCCCTCCAGCCTCATGGTCTCCAAGATAAATAATAATAATAAAAGATGCTCTGGAAAGTGAACTAGACAAGGCCAGATCGAAGAGCAAGAATCATTTCCAGCTGCCTGATTTTCCAGGAAACAAGCAAAAAAATCCCATGGATTTACCTCTGTTAACTATTTTTAATAAAGTGGGAGGGGAACGCGGGGAAATATATATTTTTTGGACCAAAGAAAAAGAATTAAACTGGATGCAATTTTCTTTTGTTAGGCCCCTCCTTGGAATGGGTAAGGTACCTCAACGTGCAGCAAGGGAAGCCCGGGTAAGCCGAAAGCACAACGCGGCGCGTTGCAGCTGCATTCCAGTCCTTTGCTCTGAATAGCCTCCCCTCTGTGGGGTAAAGCTCTAATGTTATTGGCAGGTAGCGTGATCTCCAGGGTTATGAACACTGCAGCCCTGCAGGGTCTTTCATCTGCGGTGTCCGAGCTCACCAGCTTGTCCCTACCGGCAGGGGAGAGAGGAAAATCGGCTTCAATGCCTTTTACTGAGGCGAAAAGCTGACGTGGGTCACACGAGGGAGCCTGGTGCATAAGTGGCAGAGAACCCAGGAGTCTCGACTCCTGGGCCGTAGCGGGGACGAAACCTCTCTCTGGAGCCTCGGTTGCTCATCAGTTTTGCACAGTTGGTTCAGAGCACCGCCAGCAACTTAAATGGGAGTTAAGGGTGGGATCAGACTCAAAGCAAGAGTGCAAGAGCAAATAAGCAGCAACGCTCCCCAGCGTCTTGCACAGGGCATGGTTTCTTGACATTATACGTCCCTTTCATGCCCCCACCGCCCATAGGAGCCACACCATTTCAGAGGAAATGCGGCTCCTGCTGGAGTGGAGGGCAGCAGCCAGCACCCTGCACCACATTATGCATGGGAGGAAATTCTGGGCAAGGCATAACACTAAGATAGACGCTCCTTAAGGCTTTTGCATAGGAGACAGCAGCCACAGGCTTGATTCTTCCAAGGAGCTGAGCACGCGCGGTTCCCACTGCAGTCCAGAGGAGCCGTGGGTGCCTGGGGCGTTTGGAAAGCAGGTTCACAGCTATTAAAGAGCACGTGTGACTGGACGAGCTGGGGTGCACCGATGGCTGTTAGCCATGGCTGGAAGCGGGACCTGGGGGCGTGTAGCCAAGCCCTCCTATCTTTGAGCAGCAGCTAGAGAGGGGCCCGGGCTGCCCACCCCTTATTTCAGCCCTCAAACTCCTGCCAGGACTCGCTGCCAATTCTCACCAGCCTTCACTTAAAGAGAACCTGTGCCAAGAAGGGAGACCTGGCCACGCTGCGCAACGATGCCCCTTGGCTTGTTAATCTCATTATCAGTTGCGTTATATCCATTTGCAAGGGAGGGAACCATCTCCCACCTGGGCGTCTGATCCAGCCTGACGCTGCGTGGGCTGTTCTCGTTAGTCCTTCTAAAGGTCCCCCCCTCCACCTCCCCTTGGAAGCAAGGCAGATCTCCTCCAGCATCACGCCCGGGAGGAATTCATTAACGTTCGCTCATTACATTTCTCTGATGATCAATATTTTTTGCCAGCCGGTACTTGGCTGCTGGGTTGTTGGGGTTTTTTTTTTGGTTATTAATTTAATAGATTTTTTGTCTTCCTTTTCCACTGGCAGCTGATGTTCGTGTTCAGGGCTGGGGGGCATGGGACCTCCTCAGAAATGCAAGCGGTGAACCACGAAGTTCCCTTGAGACATCTGTGCCCCTGGGGCCAAATGGTGCTCATCGCCCTAGGACATGCCTGGCCACTGCTTGGCCTTACCCTACGACCATGGGGCAGCCAGCTGGGTAGGCGATCAGCTGAGTCTGTCGTCTACTGTCCTTCATCCTTTCAGGGTATGGTTCTAGCTCTTACGGGCGGCCTGCTAAAGGCCAATGGGGGAACAGCGTCTTTCTGGGCCTTAGTAGGAAGGAGCCAGGGCGATGTTAGAGGGGCAAATCACAACGCAAGAAGGCTGCGGGGCAGGCACACTTGTCCGTGGTGGTTTAAAGGTAATAACAGAGGGATGGCCCCTGGCATGCAGCCAGAATCCCTGTCCTAGCTCTGTTCCCCGGGGAGGGACCCAGCCCCGCAGCCAGCTGGCTGGCTAATGCCTTTATTTAGAGTTGATTGGCCACCTCCTAAATCTGGCGCGGTACGATTGGGCCGCAGAGGCCCCCGGGCTAGGAATCAGCGTAGATTGCCTCCCGAGATAAGCAGCGTCTGGCCTGGACACCCCGTGAGAGGGGAGACCACAAGGTGCTGCAGAGGCGGGCTCTGCTCGCCCCTCTGCACACTAACCCCTGCGGAGGGCTGAGGGTGTCGACAAAGCTGAGCCCATAACAAGTCTCTCGAGAGCAGGGGGCAGAGCTCGTGTGTCCTAAAGTTCCCCCCTTCTCCTGCCACTTGCAGCAGGGGCAGGTATTCCCTTCCTGGCTCAAACAGTTATGTAATGGGACTGTGGGCTGTTAAGGTTTCACCCCAGAGGTGGCTGCACTGCAGTGCGGGCTGAAATGATTACTGTATCTAGTAACTGGTGAGGGTGGGAGGATGCTACAGAAATGGAAGTTGCCGTCAGCGGTAAAAGACTGGAATGTATCCTAATGGGTAACCTGCACAAGTTTATCCCTCCCTTTTCTCCTCCATTAAATCCCGAGCTGCGTAACCCCTGCTTAGTTCATAACTGCGGAGGCAGGGCTGGCCTGGGGCTAGGGCACTGACCTGGGATCCAGGAGACCTGGGTTCCCTTCCTGCCACTGCCCTGCTGTATGATCTTGGACAAATCATTTCCCTGCTCCGGGTCTTAGTTTCCCCTCCTGCCTTCGTCTATTTGGTCTCAGTTGCCCTGAGCTCTTCGAGGCCAGGACTGTCTCTCACTAAGGATTTGTAAAACTGGCTGGGGGAGCGGGGAATCTCTTGAGCACTATTGTAAGGCAGATAAACCCTAATCTTGATGTGAATATCAGAGCAAGCCACAACCCCAATGACCTTGAATGAGTCCCTTAATGGACACCAAGTAAGTATCTGCCTCTTGCCAGAGCAAAGGAGGGTGGGTCCAGCCCATCTAAACACCAGACAGCCATGTAGCTTCACAGCTCCTTCGTGTGTGGAACGCCAGCCAGGACGCCGGGGCTCTTAACCCAGCTCTTCCACTGAGCTGCTGGTTGACCTCGAGCAAGTCACTTAACCTCCGTGTGCCTCGCCGTACCCAGTAGTGAATTGCGGCGAATACTGCCACGAATCACCTGGGATCTTGCGGGCGTCACTAAGAACAGCACAGCTGGAACCCCGATCCCCCTGTCTCAGAAGCACGGGCTGCGAGAGAATCCCCGACAGCGCTGAAGACTTGCCCCAAGTACTTGCCTATCCAAAAGGAGCCGTGTTCTCATGCAGGTCACACACGCGGCCAGGCTTGGCTGGGAAAGGCAGAGGAGGATATGACTGGCGGAAGCAGGGGGGGAGGGGGATGCTGCTTATTAAAAAGCACTAAAGCACTGAAAATTGTCCTGGAATGCCTCTGGATTTAAGGTCTGAATCTCATTCAGCCCCTTACCAAAGGCCTTCGCCGGGATGAATATTACTACAGTGAAGGCCAGCAGATTGCATAATGAAGTGTGACAGTGTTACTGTGACTGCATTCTCTGTATAGCCAAAGGGCGCAGTGTTGGCTGGGCACACGCTATGCTGAGCTGCGTGTGTTTGCTCTCTGGCTGGGCTGAGCTCACCGGTGGGTCCATGCATGCACTGTGGGGCTGTGCGGGGTTCGAGGTATGTTGCGGTGTAGACTTCCCTGGGGTTTGCGAGTTGTGTACGCTGCAGCGCGTCAAGGCTGGTGTTTTGGGTGACCGGTGTGTGAGGCTTGGGCCGTGGTGGAGGCATGCAGAGCGGGTTGTGTGAGAGTTGTGGCCTGCTGCCCAGGGACGGAGTGGGTGCGTTGTGTTGTGTTAAAATGGGTGTCTGCACTTTGGGTTGTGTGTTTTTCCTGATTGCTAAATATTTGGCCTATATCTCAGTTATAAACTCTGCAAGGAGCTAGCAAGTGATGCTGTGTGCAACACTGCCCACTGGTGGTTGGAATCTGAACTGTTCGCCTGTGTGTCATAGTCACTTCCCTGCTAATAGAGATTCTCCTTTAGGGCAAGTGCTTCAGGAGTAGTCAATTACTTTTTGTCAAGGTCCAAATTTCTTGATCAAGGTATATTCAAGGTCCAGACTCCAGAGAAAATACTAATACAAATAATAACAATAACGATAATTAGAAAATAAAAAGATTTCGAGGTCCGTTCAAAAGCGTCTGGCGGTCCGGATTTGCCCTGCGGTCCACCTATTGACTACCTCTGTGCCTGGAAGGATCTGGATCGTATCCCAGCTGCTGCTGGCTGACTCTGGTCAGCAACACAGGGAGAACCGTGAAGTTCAGATGCCTACGGATTTCTTAGCATATTTTTAAGAAGCAAGAGTAAATGGCCACGACCTTCCCAGCTTTCAGGCTGCTCTGAGCAGGGCAAGAGGACACACTGATTAAAAGGCCTGTGCCCCATCTATGCTCGTTCCTCCCGCCATTTCTGCCTCTCTATGGCCCAGGGGTCTCAGCTTTTTGTGTAACTTGAAGGAATCCAGAGGACAGCAGCAGGGCGCATTTTCATAACACTTAGACCCATCACTTTCAAAGCATTTCAGGAAGGTGGGGCCGTGTCATCATCTTCATTCTCCGACTGAGGAAACTGAGGCCCAGATGGGGCTCTAGCGTCATACACAGGGTTGGAGTTAGAAGGCAGGTTTCCCAATGCCCAGCCATGGCTCTGAGCACTCAGCCACACAGCCGCTCCTTTAGGAAGCTGAGGGTGCATCTGGCCTTTAGTTTTCATTGGACCCATGTTCTTGTGTTAAAAAATAAGAACCGTAGAGGACCTCGCAGACATGTTTCCCGGAAGGGGGGCAGAAGCCCAGAGCTCGCCTCTCATAAATCCAGGGGGCGGTGAGGGGTAGAGAGAGATCTGCTTGGGGAAGGTCCAGGGGTGAATTAATTTCCCCAGGTTATTACAGGAACCAAGGGGGCGGAACAAAGCCTGAGAGCTTGTACCAGAAAAACCTGCCCTGCCTGCAGGCGTGGACCAGATCAGCCCTGCCCGCTCCATGCCAGCTCCCATTTCCAGGGTGCCTCTAAGGGAAATCTGCCCTCTGCTTTTCCAGTAGCGACGCTGGGAAATGCCAAAGAACGAGTTCAGCCCACTTGATGGGGATTATCATTCATAACTGTCTGATTATTGTTGTTTTCGGCTTCTCCAGACAAAACCCCACCAGGGCCCAGAGACTAAATAAACCCCCACCTGCCCTCTGAGCCCCTCACCCTTTGCCAGCCTTGCCCCTCAACTTGACTGGGACGTTTGCTGGGTGCCAGCCCTACCCGGGATCCTGGGTGTTCCCCCAACTCCCCCCCCTTGGCAAAGCCAAGCTCTGCCCTGTGCGTGTAGACACGAGTGGGGACATTTTTCCGCTCGCCGCCCCTGGATTCCCCCTCTGCCCGCAGTCAGCCCCCCTGGCACCTGCAAACCCCTTCCCCTGCCTTGCTGTGATTGTGACCCCCCCCCTCCCTAATCTCTGGCTCCCCCCCCCCGCCCCAGCCCATGCAATCTGCGGACCGCCGTGCGTCTCCTGGCGCCTCTGCTGCTGGAGAGACTCCACGGCAGCTCTCAGCCCTGCCCGCCCTGGAGCTCCCAGCCGCGCCTCCGCTCTCCCAGCCTTCCTCCTGCCCCCTCTGCTCCTCCTCCTCCTCCGGCACCCATGACTCCTTCCTCCCCACCCTCCTCCTCCTCCTCTCCCCCACCCTAGCCCCCTCCCCGGGCGTGGGGGGGGGACCACCCGGGGAGCGCCCAAACTTCCCGATGGAGTTTCTGCGGGCGCTCTGGCTGTGCGCGGGGGTGGCGGGCAGCCTCCTGCCAGCCCCCGGCCAGGGGCACCCCCAGCCGTGCCACCTCCTGGCCAGGCTCGGGCACACCGTGCGCCTGGGCGCGCTGCTGCCCGCCGGGGGAGCGCAGAGCCGGGTGCGCAGCGCCCTGGCCAGGGCCAGCCGGGCCAGCCGCTTACCGTACAACCTGAGCCTGGAGCTCGTGCCGGGGGCGCCCCGGGAGCGGGACCCGGCCTCGCTGGCTCGCTGGCTGTGCCAGGCGCTGGTGGTGCAAGGGCTGGCGGCCGTGCTGGCCTTCCCCCAGTCCCGGGCCGAGCTGCTCCAGCTGGATTTCTTCTCCGCCTTCCTGGAGATCCCCTTCGTCAGCCTGCGGGAGCTGGAGCAGCCCGTGCCCCTGGGCACCCAGGTAAGGGAGAGCCCCGGGCAACGTGGGGGGGGGGGGAAGCCGCAGCTGGGGCTGGAACCCCCTGGCTCGCAGGACTGGTCCGTGCCCAGCATCCCTGGGGCTCAGCTGGTCCATGCTGGAGCCCAGCAGCTCCCTGGCCAGCCCAAGGGCTAAGCCAGCCCAGTGCCTGGCCCTCAGCTGCTGAAATGCAGGGGGTGGGGTCCACCCCTGTAGCAATTCCCCTGCTGGCAGGAAGAAGCTGGGGGGGGGGAAGAAAGGGGGGCTCCTTGCCCAATAAATCCAGCCCCTCCAACTCCCAGTGCAAGGCGGGGAAGCTGCAGGTTGGGACCTTTTTCTCCTCCCCAGCCCAAGCTCTGGTTGTCTGCGAGCCTGGGGGCAGGTCGGGGTGTCCAGCGACACTGCAGCTGGGGGAGGGGGAGGGTTTGTTGGGGGGGATTTTCTTTTTGTAATGGGGGGCGGGGGGAGGGGGGCATCTGCTCTGCGTGCAAAGGAGCAGAGGAGACTCCTGGCTGCAAATCCGCACGTGCGACATCCAGCCACTTTCCCTGGGCCCTGCTGCGGGGCCTGCCCCTGGAGCAGAAGGGTTGCCTGGCTTGGTGGGCATAGAGGATGGGGAGAAATTGGGGTGGGGGGTCCCTGTCTCTCAGTGCCAAGCCCAGCTCAGCCGCTGTGGATGGAAGGAGACTCTGCTTTCATTCACCCGGCTACCTGCCCTTCCCTCCCCCTCTGGAGTCTTGCCCCAGCTCGATCCTGTCTCTGGAATGACTCAGAAGGGCTGGTAACTAGTTTAGCAACGTAAAATGTCCCCGTGGTTTTGAACTTTAATCAGAGCCGAGTTCAGACCTATTGATCGGGGGAATATTTATAGGTCTGGGTCACTTTATTCACCATCCAGGCTAGCTTCCTTCCCAGTTCATTCTCTCTCTCTCTCTCTCTCTCTCTCTCTCTCTCACACACACACACACACACACACACACACACACACACACACACACACACACACACACACACACACACACACACACACACACACACACACACACACAGAGGAGAGACGTGTTCATGGCAGTGGCTGGAGGGGGCAGGGAGCCGTGTTGTGGGGGAAAGACCCCCTGCAAAGGCGAAGTTAACGTTGGGATGAGGCGGGGATGTGAGTGGTCTGAGTCTCCTGGCTTTAGTGCGGTGGGTGAGTTTATGTAATAGGACCTGGCCCGTCTTAGACACCTCAGTTCCTTCTTGCAGTGACACAGGGTCCCTGCAAGTTCGAGCGAGGCAGGAGTCTAGATCCCATGCTGTTGATGGCCGTATAAAATCGAAGGCCAATCCCAGCACCCATGCAGAATGAGGGCTTTTGAGAGCTATACAGACCATCCCCAGGCCGCTCAGATGAGACCTTAACCACCAAACCACAGGCGCTCTTTGTAAGAGTCTGCCCTCGGCCGAAATGTCTCCAGTGTTGTGTGCTGGCTGCTGCTTCCCACCCCAGAGGTGGCTGCATCTCCACAGGCGCTGTGTGTCAGGCCAAAGGAAATAGCGACAAGTGACTGATTATACAATGGCAGGTTTGAAAGGGTTTTTCTGCGCATGCTGCTGTCACACAAACCATCTGATAAGCCTTGCTCCGTGTACTTCCAGCCACGTTAAGTGAAGCAGAGGCATGGTGAGTATCTCCTATACTCTGGTAAATGAACAGGATGCTGCCAGCAGAGAAGAGACGTTGCTAAGTGTGGGAAGAAGCTCCCTATAAAGAGAGAGGTGGTGTCCTCCAGGGCATAGCAGAGACAAGAGTCAGTTGCCAGGAGGGTGCAGGATGCAGACAACCCCTGTGGTTCCCCTGACTGTGCTACTGCATGTTAGCACTAGATTTTCAAAGGCAGCTAGTGGTTTTGAGGGCCCACGTTGGGACGCTTTAAAAAGGCCTGATTTCCAGACCATCCGGAGCACCTGCCCTCTGAAAACAAAGCCCAGTTGGGCACCCGAAATCACTAGTCCCCTTTGGAAAATCGTGGACTGGGTTTCCCTAAATCCTAGCCTGGATTGAATAATCAGGGGCGGGACCACTGGCAACACGACAGGTGGGGCGTAGATCTATAGATGTTTCCATTTAACTTTTAAAGAGGGGCTGCTGCTGGGGGGCTGACACAGCCAAGGCCTCCGTACACCCACTCTGGTAACAGCGTCTTTCGCACTCAGTATGACCCTGACGTTACAGAGCAGCCACCTTCTAAATCCAGAATAAAAACCTCTTCCCAGCAAATTCCCCAATAAACAGAGCTCGGCGGGTGTCGCTCAGTTACGGCGCAAAAGGCAGAGTTTGTGCTCAGAGGTGGAATCTATTTTAGAGGGGTGCCATCGCCAGCCGTTACCCTGTGATAACACATCACAACCAGCAAGAGACCAACTCACGGCTCTCCCGTATCTCAGCCCTCATCTTTGCCCGCCTCCCAGCCCCACTGTCCTCTCGCTTTTATTATGGTGAATTATTTCCATCACAAACGTGGCTTTCGAGGAGACGGGGGAATTTTTATTGCTGCTCCAGGAATGACTCTGCCGGCTGCTTTAAGCATCGCTGCTTTATTAATGCTCCGGCGCTCCCTTGATTTGGAAGCCTTCTCCTGCCAGCCTCTGTAGACTGATGGGGATGCAATGCAGAGGGTGTAAAAAGTGACCTAGGGCCCAAGATGAAGCCAATTGCTGCATGTTGGTTTGGACAGGGTCTAATTTTTCTTTGCATGGAACTGATGTTACTGTTTAAGCTCATACGCCAGCTGAGCTCTGGGAGCTGTCAGGAGGTTTGTGCATTTGTATTACCGGAGAGCCTAGAGGTGCAATACAGACTTTAAGACCAGAAGGGCCCATTATGATCGTCTAGTCTGATCTCCAGCACATCGCAGGCCCCAGAACCTCACCCTCCCAGGCCTGTCATACGCCCCTCACCTCTGGCTGAGTTCCTGGGTCCTCAGATCATGATGTAAAGACTTCAAATTACAGAGAATCCGCCATTTACACTCGTTTACACCTGCCGTGCCCCGTGCCCCACGCTGCAGAGGAAGATGAAAAAACCCCAGGGGCTCTGCCAAGCTGACCCAGGTGAAAATTCCTTCCCGACCCCAAATCTGGTGAGCAGTTAGACCCTGAGCACGTGGGCAGGACCCACCAGCCTGAGCAAGAATGCGCTGGAGTAACTCTGTAGTGTGGAAGGGAAGTCGCTCCCCAGGGGCTCCCTGATCTGTGTCAGGGGATGACGTTAACGTCCCGCCAAATGCTCGGGGCTGAATTTACTCCTCTCAGGAAGGGATGAAATGAATTGAATTTTTTGTTTAAGGTTTTTCTCTGAAGGGGATTTGGATAATGCTCCATCTTTAATACTCTCTCAGTTCCTTTCTCCCCCCCACACACACACACTCTCCTACACTGGAAAGAGAAGCTGTGTGTGTGAGAGAGAGAGCGATCATTGCCCTGGGTCAGTGCTGCATTAGGCATTTCCATTCTACCCCCCCGAGCCTCCCTTTGGCAGTTTTAATGGGATACAGGATCCTTCATGTCCTGTCAGAAACTTTTATGCAGCATTGCTGTCTGCCGTTAAACAGCAGCCGAGTTCCACCCCAGAGGGGGCTGCATCTCAGAGCAGGACGGAACAATCTGTGGGTGTGTCTCAGAGGCCGTCTTTGCACAACTCCCACTTTGACAACTGCTCCCCAATATCCAGCAAAGCGTGCAACAGCCCCCGCTCGCCCAGAGCAGAGCCCAGAACCCCTGAGGAATTGGTTCTCTGCTTCGAAGCCTTTCCTTTGATCTCTTGGATTCCTCCCCCCCCCCCGGCCCGGCCCATTGCAGTCTTCTGGGGCCCTCTCCTGGCCACTTTCCTACCTGCCCATTTCCTCTGTGAATGGAATGGAGTTTTATTGTCCATGTGAGTCAGGGCAGGCCGCAGCATCCTTTATTTATGATCAGCTCAGGCGAGGCCCCAAATGCAGACAGGAGCTTTGAAAAGTGGGTCCAGACACCCTGAGAGCTGGTGGACCCTGCACTGTGGCCGGTTTTATGCCCTTGTGTCCAGGGCCCAAGCAGAATTTTTTTGGGCCCAGTACAAACCTGTAACACGGGCCCCCCTCCCACACACACACACACACACCCCACAATCCCTGCAGCCTGGACTCGGCCCCCCCCCCACCCTCCCAGGGCCTCTGGGCGCCAGTAAAGTGCACCCTTTCCCCCCCCCCCCATATGGGGGCCTTGCTTGTGTCATTTAAATGCATGCAAAGCCGCCGGTCCAGAGGCTGTCAGTATCACAGGCCATAGGATAAGGGGGCAGAGCACAGCAGAGACCAGCTCCCTCCATGCCCCAGACTAGTCAGTCAACACAACACAGCACAGCACAGCACAGCACACTCCCCCGATCTCTGTTCCCACAGCAGCCCCCCCCCGCCAGCTGACCCCTGCACTAGGAGTAAACTGGGGCTACTTCAGCCCGCGGGTGAATGAACGGCAAAGTCTCTCTGGTTAAACCCAGCTGTGTCGGAGGGCGTGGGGAGAGGGGCATCGCTCAGGCTACGAAGGGCTCTGTAGGTCAGCGCCCATGCCGCGACTCCAGCTGGCATCCTGTAGGCAGCCTGGCAGAGCACGGGCGTCTCGTGCTGACCACGGGCTGCCCGGCTTCGCGCACAAGCCGCCATGCTGGCATCACTTCCTGGTGGCGGGACGCTGCAGCCCCGTGTCAAGTGCCGGGGCAGCACGGGAGGTGGTGGGACAGATCCATAGATCGCGGCAGTGGGCTCCCTTTATCCCCCGGCCCCCTGGCTGTGCTGGCCCACTGCCGCTGTCCCAGCCTTTAAAAGCTGCTGGGAACGGCCTCGCCGCCCCACCCACCTGGTGAATTGGTGGGAGCCCGTCCCACCAACTCCCAGCAATTGGCCAGAACTTGTCCACCCCCCCCTCTGGCCGCGTCTTTGGAGAAACGAGCCTCCTGCCAGTCCTGTGCAAATTCTCACTTCACCTGCCTTCATGTGGCCCCTGAGAATGGGTGGGAAAACGGGCCCAGAGGCTGCATGAGTTCCCAGACGCACCTGTCCCGAGGAGGTGCTGTGTTGGGTCAGAGTTGCCCCCAAGGCCACAGGTGCCAGGGGCCGCTGTGCGGCAGGGAGTGGTGCGGCTGACTCAGCGGTGCCCGCAGCACCCTAGTGCAGAGGGAGGGGGCACTGGGCTTATCCTGGCCTGTGTTAGCATGAGTTAGAAATGGGGCCCTCAGGTCCCTCACGAGATTCCAACTCCGGCCATTAAACGCTGCCTGCCTAAAGTTCCCCTGTAACGTCACTTCCTGTCCCAACTGGTGGTGCAGTCTTTCTATGCAGCTGTTAAACAGCGGCTGCGTTCCACTCCAGAGATGGCTGCACTTCAGGGGTGGCAGGAAACGATCCCCGTGTCTCCCTTACACAGTGGCCAGGAGGTTCGCGGGAAGCCCGGAGATCTTTGGGAGAAAGGTTCAGGAGAAGGGCAGAGGAGGAGAAATGTCTCTACAGGATACTGAGTTTCTAAGCTCATTGGGGCAGGGCCTGGCGTGATTACAGTGCAGACATACCTGGCACGGACGTACAGCACCAGGCGCAATGGGGGCCCCAGTTTCAGCTGCTGTAATATAAGCGAGTCTCTGTGCTTGTAGAACCCCTTCCACCTGCACATGGACCAGAGGAGTCCCATGGAGACCCTGGTGGACGTGCTGGCTGACGTCCTGCAGACCAACGACTGGCACGAGATCACCCTGGTGCTGTGCAGCACCTGGGACGTCGCCGGCTTCCTGGACTTCTGGACCAGCCACACCGACCTCAACCTCAGGGCCACCCTCGACCTGAGCTCCCTCGACGAGCCGGGCACCGCCCGCTACCTCCGCCGGGGCTTCGAGGCCCTCAGGGAGCTGCCCGGCCCGGTGCTGCTCTTCGGCTGCGACGCCCGCCTCTTGCGGCTGGTGTTCAGGGCGGCCTCGGAGGCCGGCCTGCGGCTGCAGGAGTTTCACTGGGTGCTGGGGCAGCCGTTGAACGTGGACGAGCTGCGGACGGAGGGGCTGCCCCCGGGCCTCCTGGCTTACGGGGAGGTCGACGGCCCCTCGCTGGAGCAGTTCATCCAGGACGCGGTCGAGTTGGTGTCCCGGGCCATCTCCAGCGCCGTGGCTGTCCGGCCCGACCTCGCCCTAGCCCAGAGCATGGTGAACTGCAACGACAAGCAGGCGGGGGGCTCCGAGTCCTCAGGGCACTATCTCTCCAGGTAAGCCGGGCCCCTGCCTCGTCAGCGGCTCCTAGCACGTGGACCAGGGTCTGTCTCGCTCACCCGCTGCCCCCCCCCCCGCTGAGTGTCTGCTCCTCCGGGAGCATTCAGCCAGGCTGACACCCCCCACCCCCCCTCGCTGGGTGCAGAAATCGGTGGCAAGCTGGCAGCAACACGCAGCGGCTCCACCCACAGCCGCCCATGCTCCCTCCTGCCTGGCCTCCCCCCGGATTTGGTTCTTAGTGCACGCACTGGAGTCTCACCGTTTACTGCCCCAGGGCCCGGCCTGGGAGACCTGGGTTCTGGCTCTGGCCTTGACACTGAGCTGCTGAGTGAGCCTGTGGCTTGCCACTTCCCCTCTCTGTGCCTCAGTTTCTCATTTGGATCATAGAATAATAGAATCATAGAATATTAGAGTTGGCAGGGACCTCAGGAGGTATCTAGTCCAACCCCTGCTCAAAGCAGGACTAACCTCAGCTATATGAAATTCTCTGTCCTGTGCTATGCAGGAGAGCAGCTCAGATGGTCCTTCCTGGCCTTAAAAATCTATGCCGAGGCTTGCTAAGCCAGACTGCTCCGTCCCGAAGTCTCCCCTGCCCCGATCCCCCTGCCAGCTGTTCAGCACCCTCCACCGTCCCAGCCCTGAGCCCCAGATGTGTTGAGCTCAGGAAACTCATCCCTGTGGCGAGTCAGGGGTGCTCAGCAGCTAGCCAAGCCCTGTCTCTGAAGCCGCTCCCCCCCCGCCCCACGGCCCAGTGCCCCAGTCCGGGGATGTCAGATGCCGAAGGCTTCCTCTCTCTCCTCCGCCAGGTTCCTGGCCAACACGTCGTTCCCTGGGCGGACGGGGTGGGTGTTCGTGCGGAACACGTCGGTGATGCGCACCGGGCACCGCTACCGGCTCTGGAGCCTGCTGCGGGACTCGCTGGGGGAGCCCACCTGGGTGACGGTGGGCAGCTGGCAGGACGGGGAGCTGGCGGTGGAGGAGGGCTTCTGGCAGAACCCGCGCCAGCGCGCGAGCCCGGGCGGCGGGGGCGGCGTCTCGCGGGCCAAGCTGCGGGTGGTGACGCTGGTGGAGCACCCGTTCGTCTTCACGCGGGAGGTGGATGAGGACGGCAGCTGCCCCGCTGGGCAGCTGTGCCTGGACCCCCGCACCAACGACTCGGCCGTGCTGGACGCCCTCTTCGAGGGGCTCGAGGCCGAGAACGGCTCGGTGCCCTGGGAGTACAAGAAATGCTGCTACGGCTACTGCATCGACCTGCTGGAGAAGCTGGCCGAGGACCTGCCCTTCGCCTACGACCTCTACATCGTTGGGGACGGGAAATACGGGGCCTGGAAGAACGGGCAGTGGACGGGGCTGGTGGGGGACCTGCTCAGCGGCACGGCCCACATGGCCGTCACCTCCTTCAGCATCAACTCGGCCAGGAGCAGGGTCATCGACTTCACCAGCCCCTTCTTCTCCACCAGCCTGGGCATCCTGGTGAGGACCAAGGACACGGCCTCGCCCATCGGGGCCTTCATGTGGCCCCTGCACTGGACCATGTGGGTGGGGATCTTCGTGGCCCTGCACCTGACGGCGCTCTTCCTCACCCTCTACGAGTGGAAGAGCCCCTACGGCATGACCCCGCACGGGCGCAACCGCATGAAGATCTTCTCCTACTCCTCGGCCCTCAACCTCTGCTACGCCATCCTCTTCGGCCGCACCGTCTCGAGCAAGACGCCCAAGTGCTGCACCGGCCGCTTCCTCATGAACCTCTGGGCCATCTTCTGCCTCCTGGTCCTGTCCAGCTACACGGCCAACCTGGCCGCTGTCATGGTGGGGGAAAAGACCTTCGAGGAGCTCTCGGGCATCCACGACCCCAAGGTGGGCGGGCCGGGGCGCTGCCCCGGGGGTGGGAGGGAGCCGAAGTTGGGGGGGGGGGGGGGAGTGGAGCTGCCGTCTTCCCACGCTGGTCCCCCCGTTCTCCGCTGCAGCCCAGTTTCCATTGCGGGGTGGTTTCTCCTAGGGGAGCGCAACCCCCCCTTGGCCGATGCCGGACGACGAGCGTTATTAGTGCTGGGCCTTTCGCAGCGCGGCCACGTCGCTTCCGAGCCGTGGTTACGGCGAGGCCATTGCCCGGAGCGTGGCTGGTCAAGCCCCCCCCCCCCCATATTCCCAGCTGGCTCCCGGCTGCTACTGGTTTGGGGAGTGAAAGGGGGACGGGGAGTGGGTGGGTCCGTACAGGGGCGCTCCGCCCTCAAAGCCAACTCTGAGCCATTGCCCCTGCCGTGCTGCTGCTGGCTTTGGAATGAGCCGTAAATCCAAGGGCCTGTCTGCTCGCAACCGCAAACACCCCAGGGTCCTTTTCCTACAAGTTTGGAGGTGGGGGGGGGGGGGGGTTCACCCAGTGTCCTGGCCAGGTGAGTTAATTCTGACTCCCTTAAAAATCCCTCTGCCCGGCAGCTCAAGCTCAATGCAGCATGCGGCCTCGCCTCCTGTCCTGACCCGCCGCTGTCTGCAGCGAAATCGCTCTGCCCCAGAGGTGGCTGCATTCCGCTGGTAGCAGTGGTGCCAGTTAGGGGAAGCTGGGGGGCACGTCTGTTCCAGGACGGAGGCGTGCAGGGGAGGCCATGGCTGGCCTTGTGGTGGCCCGGTGTAGATAACGAGAGGAAAGACTCCCTGGCTGGGGCGGGGGGTCAAGGGTGTGGGACCAGAATATGCCCCCTCCCAATAGCTTAATTGGTGCCACTGGGTGGTGGGTGAATGGAGCCCGGCCTGGCCAACCAGTGACCCTGGGAGGGTTGGGGGGGCGATGGTGGGTGGCGTGCCCTGCCTGGACCCCCCCAGCCCCACGCGCCTGCCTCGCGGCTGGGCGTTGCAAGCCCCGCGCCTGCTCCTCTCTTTGCAGCTGCACCACCCCTCGCAGGGCTTCCGCTTCGGCACGGTCTGGGAGAGCAGCGCCGAGGAGTACATCAAGAAGAGCTTCCCCGAAATGCACGAGTACATGAGGCGCCACAGCGTCCCCACCACCCCCGCCGGGGTGACCATGCTCAAGTAAGGGGGGGGGCAAGCTCAACGAGCCAGGGGGGAGGCGGGCAGGTGCCCCCCGGCCCAGTGGCGAGGAACTGGCTGGCTTTGTAAAGAAACTGTGTGTGTTTCTGGGCTACCCCCCCCGGTGCATTACACCAGCGAACCTGCTGGGAGAGGCTGGGCGGGAGTAGGCACCCCCCCCACACACACACACTCAGCGCACCTGCCCTGCTGCCTACAGCGCCCTCTGCTGGGAGAGGTACAGTGGGCGCCCCCCTCCCCTCCTGCCAGCGCTCCTGCATTAACCTGGTTTGGCATTTCTGGCTGCTCTTGACCCCTTATCCCACGAGTCACGTCCCGGGGGCTGGGGCGAGCCAATCAGCCTCTCCCTTGTGTCCCCTCCCCCCCCCTTGCCAGGACTGAGCCCCCCAGACTCAACGCGTTTATCATGGACAAGTCCCTGCTGGATTACGAGGTCACCATCGACTCGGACTGCAAGCTCCTCACCGTGGGGAAGCCGTTCGCCATTGAAGGTGAGCGGCTGCCCGGGGCCGGGTCCCCGTGGTTCCTGCACTTTGTGCCGCCTGGAGCCGGGGTGGCGCATGCTGGGGCCCGGGCTGCAGCGCTGAGCGCTGGATTACACTTGGCCGGTTTAAGAGACCTGGGAGTGGAGGCCGAGCTGTCTTATGATGGGACCAACTTGTCTCAGGTGTGAGGGGCAGGGGCAGGGGAGCAGCCACCCACCCTGCACCAAAACCCACTGCTCTGTGTAGCTCCAGGCACACGCCCGCCTTGCCCCCCAGACCTAAGGGGACCCGTGGGGCTTTATTGCCCTGGGAGAGGCGAAGCTGGGGGTTCAGGCGCTGGGCTGGGACTCAGCTGCACCAGGTTCATAACCCAGTTGTTACACGCTCTTGGGACCTTACCCAAGTTCCTCCAGCATAAAGGGGGGGGGTGATGAGCCCCCCATGGCTCAGCCACAGCAGTGATGGGGGGGGGGGTAAGAGGGCAGGAGCCTGGAGCTTTTATTTATTCATTATTTGTGCTGGGGTAGCACCACGTTGCCCTGCTGTGCTTGGTGCTGTACATTCACAGTGGGCGAGCCAGGCCTGCCCTGAAGAGCTTTCGCTCTAGTCAAAGGCTGGGAGGAGAAACAAAGGTAATGAGAAGGGAGGTGACATGCCCCAAGTCCCCCAGTAGGACTGGGCCCACAGCCCAGGGCTGCCAGCTCCCCGTCCACCCCTAGTGATGCGTCTCTGGGCGTGTGGTTCTCACCCCTGCCAGGCTACGGCATCGGCCTCCCCCAGAACTCGCCCCTGACCTCCAACATCTCCGACTTCATCAGCCGCTACAAGTCCGCCGGCTTCATGGACCTGCTGCACGACAAGTGGTACAAGATGGTGCCCTGCGGCAAGCGTGTCCTCGCCGTCACGGAGGTGAGGGCGGCCCGGGGAAGGAGGGATCTTGCCCCTGTGGGACCTGCAGCGAGGAGAGAGGGTGGGACCCAGGCCGACCCTGGCTGTGCTAATCCCACCTCCTCCCCTTCCCTTCCAGACGCTGCAGATGGGCATCTATCACTTCTCCGGCCTCTTTGTGCTCCTCTGCATCGGGCTGGGCGGCTCCTTGCTCACCTCCCTGGGGGAGCACGTCTTCTACCGGCTCATCCTGCCCCGCATCAAGAGGAAGAAGAAATTCAACTACTGGCTACACACCAGCCAGGTGAGAGCCGCTGGGGCCTAGGCCCCTCTTCCCTTCAACTGCCCCTGGCTGGGGTTTGGTTTGAAGCTGCTGGTGCAGCAGCCCCTGCTGGCTTGACAGAGGCTGAATGGTGTCGCTGGTGCTTGACTGGCCCAAGAACAGGTGTGATGGGAGCTGAGTCAAGTCTTTATCGCTATTAAGTGTGTGTGTTAGTGTAGGCCCTACAAGCCCGTCATAGCCCAGGACTCCCCCATGCAGCTCTTTTCTCACGGCTCACCTGGGTGGGACTCTGCCGCCCCGTTACGCTGGGCCCAGCCAACGCCACGGCCCAGAGGATTCTGACATTGTGATTGCCCTAGAGATTGGCCCCACTGCTTGTCTCACATTGCCCTATTCCCTAGGGCAAAGCCAGGCTGGGCCTCTGCCTACGCCCAGCTACTGTTGTAGGACTCCCCCTCCCCCCCCCACGCATCTGGCTTAATGGGAGTCTAATTCTCCTTTCCCCGGGAAGCCCAGGGCGGCCACGCTGCAAGGCATTGAATCAACCTGCCTTCTGAAATATCGAAAAAGCAGAGACCTGCTCAAACACCCCCCACTTCTATGCCAGGGCAGGGAGGGCTCCCTCGCCCTCCGCTGACCCCGCGGGCTCCCATCACACCTTCGCTGGCAGGTTTGATTCCTCTTTCTTCGTGCTTAACAGAAAATCCACCGGGCGCTGAACGTGGGCGTCGAAGAGCAGAAAAACCACCAGCTGAGACTGGAGAAAAGGTACGAGGTGGGGCACAGCCCCATTGCCAGCCCGTCAGTAGCGCCTGCCGGCCAGCTGCACCCATAGCTTAAAGCAGGCGTTCTCGACCCCACGCGGTGGTGTGAACAGGTGTCTAATGGCCCAACACCCACTGCCTTCCCCCCGGTGTTCGGGTAGCTGGATGGGAGAGGGTCACGCACCCCTCCCCATGGCACTTTGATGGCCACCAGCGAAAGCGCCTTGGGTTTGAGTTTCTAGCTAGAATCCCCTGGCATCCTCAGCTGGTAGTGGGAGGACCCTGCTTTGACCATCTCTTGCCCTCCTCTCTCTTCGGAAGGGCACAGAGGATGAAGGGGGAGCCGTCTAGGGAGCGGGGAGGGTAGACACTGTCCCACAGGCTCTACTTACCCTCTGCCTGTTTCACTCTGAAGGTGCAACATCCAGAAGAGCCAAGAGGCACCAGCCCAAACCAGCAGCCCACCAAGCTGGAATAACCTCAGGCAGGCTGGCGGGAGAGAGGACAGGCGGGTGCATTTCAACACTGAGAAGACGCCCTCGGAGCTGGCGCAGGAGAGGGAGGCGCCCGGGTGGCACTGTGTGAACGGCAGGGTGCTCCAGCCGGAGGAGCGGGACGCCAGCGCAAACCAGCTCCGGGAGCTGGAGGAACGGATCAAGGCGATACGGGACCAGCTCCGAGCTGCCCTGGTGCGGAAGAGCGAACTGGTGGCGACGTTGGGGCCTGCTCAGAACATCCGCATGCTGTCCATTAGGCCCAGTGCCAGCGAGAATGAGGACAGGTAACGGGACACGGGCTGGTCAGGTTCCTTTTCAACGCTTGAAAACCAGCTGCTGTTTCCTTTCAAACCAAGCCAGATCCTGGAGAGCGAGCAGTGGCTCTCGGTTGGGGAAGAAGCGGAGCTGCCTAGGAAGTGGGGTGTGACTCTAGCCCCGAGATCACAACCACCAGAAAACAAACTCTCCAGGTGGTTCAGGGTCCGACTCATTTTGTTTTAAATGAATTCCTTTGTATAGCAGCTAAGACCCACGTCCCACCCTGCTGCCGTCCCCCTTAGAGCTAATGGCAAGCTTAGAGATCCCCACGTGATCAGCTCCCTGGTGGGGGATGTCAGAACCCTCCATCCGGCTTCTGCTGGGCATGGAAAGAAAAGTCTCCCTTAAAAACGTTTGCAGGTATAGCCATTGGGGGCAGGGGTGGAAGGCAGACAGGGCTGGCTTCTTTCAAGGAGGAAGTTCTAGGTTGAGTTCTTTGCCCAGCACTTCTGCCAGAAGAATCATTTCATATTTAGAACAGTTGTTCGGGGAAACTAGATAGATCCCAATGAGGAACTAAGAACTGGTATCTCAGGCTAGGAAAGTTGGTGCCCTTTTTGCAACGCTCCGTTTAGGATCTCTTCTCGCCCCGGGGTGGGTGTGTGGCACGGAATAGAGACTTACTCAAACCTTCTCCTACAACGTTGGAGGGAGGCAGCCTTCCAGAAACCGTAGTGCAGTGATTTAGACAATGCAGATTCTGTACTGTGCTTCCTTTCGCTAGCAGCAGCCGTAATATTGGCTGTAAATAGTTGTACAAAGTTCAAGATTTTAACTAGAATAAAGAGCAAAGCAAAACGGACCCACCCCCTTCAGATCTTGCATTCCACCATGGTTGGGGGGGGGGGGGGGGGTGTTATGAAAGTGTAGATTGACTTTCAGCAGGAGTCTGCTCTCTAGCTACTCCAACTCCAGAGCTTGCAGATAAGAATCTCCCTCTCCCTCAGCGGTAGGAGTTTCTCTCTCCTTCCTCTTTCCTTTCCTCTGGACAGAGCTGTCAGTTGGTGAGTAGGGTTTTATTCAGTGAATTAAGATTAGATTTAGCCAGGGCCCCAAGGCACAAACTTGCAGCATTGAAATTGGCAGAGCTCCAGGGAATTTAATCACAACATTGTATTTTTAAGGGAAGGGGGAGGGGAGGAAATCTCCCATCTTCCTGCCAGCAGCAAAAGGATGTTATGCAGAAGGTAACCTCTCCCCCGCTGCAGGACTCCCCCTCCAGCAGTGAGCAAGCCTGAAAGATGGTTCTGCTTAACACAATCCCTTCATTTCAGGCAGCAGGAAAGTCTCATCTCTGCCGCGATGGAAGATCAGAGACAAATGCAGCAGTCCATGCACATAAGAAGGGAGCCGATTATAGTGAGCCCTGCAGATTGAAGGCCCAAAGGGGGCTGGGCAAGCGGTTTGAAGTCTGCTCAGAAAAAGTATTGGTTAAATTGAGTACTTTGGAAAGATGGAAACGCTGGGGTCTCAGGCCCAATCCTCACAAGTACTTGGGCTCCTCCTCCCACTGACATCAACAGCCTAAATACCTTTGAGGGTCTGGGCCTGACCTCCTCTCCATAGAGAGTTAGCTACAGAACTGCAAGCAGTGTTTTCTCCAGAGGGGCTGTGCAACAGGCCTCAAGCCAAGGGGGGGGCGGATCTCTCTCCCTCCAGGACTGTACTACCTTGTGGGGAGGGGAGGTGTTAGCCTGGGGCAAGTCACTTAATGGGTGGCTCAGTTCCCCATCTGTAACTGCTACCTCCAGGGGCGTCATGAGGTGCTCAGGTACGACAACAGCTGTAAGCGTCTTGGCCGCTAGGAGCTAAGTACACGTGAGACTGCACAGACCAGAGCCTCACATGTCAGGGCTGCAGCCCAGCCCGACTTAGATAGAATATTTATTATATATACAAACACATTTTGTACATGAATTAAATAGAATGAACTCTACTCTTCATTCAGCAAATGATTTGGTTCATTTTACCCCCACCCCATAAAATCCTACAGCTGTTTCTGCTGCCTTGTGCTCTGTGACCTTCACAACCTGCTGGCAAGGAACCCAGCTGCCCACAAGCAGCATCAGCTAAGTGAGGGGGAGAAGCTGGCTAGACCCTGTCCCGCTCCTGGGGAGGCTGGGTGTAATGAGACGGGTCCACCAGCAAACTGGGCCCCAACACACTCCCCCACCTCCAGCAGCACCCAGAAAAGGGGGTCTGGGTAGGAAATGCAGAGAACCAGAAAGCAGAGATACTGAAAGCTCTCTGCCGCTGGGCAGCAGCTGACATGGAAAACCCTTCTGTCACACACCGATTCCCCCACCCAAAGCACATTTCCCACGTGGTAAGCTTGGAAATACCGGAGGACCTCATTCACGTGACTGCTTAGCTGGGAAGGAAACACGGTCTGTACTTACCCACCTGCCTGAGCGGTGCTTAGCTCACAGGGACGGAGCCCAAGGCCATTTCCATAGCTTGGTTTCCACCTCCCCTGACATGTGCCCGACCATCTCTCCTCTAATCCAGGTGGGTTAAGCCCCACCCTCCCGCCCAGCCCCTTATCACGTCACTACCTTTTCCTTAGTTATCTCACCTCTCAGAGCCTTGCTGGGGGAACCGGACATCACCTACCACAAAGGGAGCAACTCCCAGGATGGACATACCAGCGCAGGCTTTTGTGTGACGTAGAAAACTCCTCCTCCTGATTATGGGTGTATGGTTTCGAATGCAGCCTCTCTAACCTGGGAACCAGATGTCACCACTACAACTAATTAGTAAAAAAAAGGCACAGAGCCAGACGGCCCTCGGCCAACTATAACCTACCAGGGTGGGACACGAACCTCACAGCTAGCTTTGCCTCTTCCTCTCAACTGGACAGGGCTCCAGGCTTCCTTTTTGCCAGGGAGGAGGAGGAGGGTTTATCTAAGTTTCTTCTTGGCTTTAGTTTTTGGATCCTTTCCTTTTCTACTGAACCATCATGTGTAACAGGTGTCTACCTGCAGTCTCCCCTGCTGGCCCTGTGCCAAGGGGGTTTCTAGACTCATGGAAGGACCAATCTTAGGATGTGAAGGTGTCCCACGCATGGGACAAGGCACTGAAAAAACATGCTAAGCCACCAAAGCAGCAATTGCTGTGGAGCTGTGCGGCAACAGGGCAACACACATGCTTCCCTGAAGGCTCTTCCCTGAATTATGAAGCTATAGTTCAGTTTCTAATCAATGTTTTCAGGCCACACACCCTGGCACTAGCTCCTATCTAGCTTATCCATAGTCTATGTGCTGCACATTTAAGGTGCTGCATTCAGAGAGGCCCTGCTGTGAGGCCACGTGGAAGAAAGAAGAGCCGCTCTCCTTTCGGTGGGTGTAGCGGAATGGAAAAGGGAGGGTAGCTATGGGGATCCATCCCAGAACCAGCCGAGACAGTTCCGGTGACACACTGGCCATCTGCAGCCAACCTGTGGGGAAGCTGTGTGAACCAATAGCCTCATTGTCACCTCTCCCAGAACAAGCTGGCCAGTGGCGGGAGGGGAGAGAGGGCAGCAGGAAGATGCTTAACTTCAGCTCATCGAAACATTATTTCCCAGCTTCTCTCCACTGCGATGAAATCTGGTACAGTGGCATAGGGCGTAAGATGCACTTTCCCTAGGGCAGCGCCATCGTGCTTGCTGATGTCCCCTTCTGCAGATCTCCAAAGGAGACCTGTCCTCTCCCCCTGCCTTCTGTGAAACAAAGGGCAGTTCTAACCAACAGGAACACCAGGAAATTGCCACCTGGATCTTCTCCACCCTTTAATACAGACTTATGTCTCATCCTTTAAAACCTCTGCATCCTTCTAAAAATAGATCTATAATTGGTCTTTGCAACAGTCAACTTACTCCTTTGCTAAGTAGCCAATTAACCCCTAGACACTCAGGGCCCATGTGGCTAGTGAAAAAGGAGAGCTGAGAACAGGACAACTCAGCTGCAGATGAAATCAGCTAGATGCTACCAAATTGTCAGAGTGAAGATGTCAAGTAGCAGCTCTCGCGATGAAAGGAAATCACTCTTTGCTTTAGCAAATGGCTTGTGACTGCCCCTGAGGTTAATTTCCATTTCAGTTGATGAGCTTTCCCCCCTGCGTGTATGCCTGTCTTTCCAGGAATACACCACACTAGATGCAACTCATCACACTAAGAAGGTTTTTTTTTTTTTTTTGGTTAAAACAAAAAGAATTGTTTAGTACAAATTGGGTCACACTCGCAAATGCAAGCAGGGCTAGTGACTCAAACCCCAGCAGCTGATCCAGCAGGTACAACCAGAAGCCCTTCCTTGTGCGAGCAACACCTTCCCATGACTGGAAGTGGAGTGAGACAGCAAGGAGTGGGGACAGCAGAAGTGTGACACTGACACGCCCAAGTGACCAATCCTGTAGCCCTGCTGTCTGCCAATGGCTTAAGAAAAACATGGGGCCCAGCACTTGCATGCTGTGAAGAACATCTCTGCACGTCTAGTTGCAGGGGGATGCAGGAGAATTAAGTTCCCAGCTAGTCTGTCCCTTTTACACACATACACGTTTACTTGCCTGGGGAGAAATTTACTGCATCTTTACTACGCTCCAACTGCTCTGCCTCCACTAAAAGGAATTATGGGTTGGGGCGTGGCAAGGGGAGAAACAAGAAATCCAAATTCCTCTAGACTGCCAGGGATCACTGAGAGAACGGGCTCAAGACAGGTTCCTGGACTCTGGTTCCAAGTGAGCTTCAGAGCAGGCTGTACTGTCCAGTGCTGCTGGGCAGGGGGCCATCTCCCCATGGTCCCCAAAAGCACTCTCCAAATGCTTGACCCCATCAGTATCTTGCGTGAGGGGCTGAGGAGTCTCTGCCACGTTTCTGTTTGCCACACAATCCTTTCCACTAGGTTCTGCTTGGCTGAATGACTCCCCGGCAGCCTCAGTCTGCTTGGGAAGGGATGGACTGGAGACAGACGCACCATCCTCACATGCGGGGCCAAGGGGAGCACCAGCAAGGAGGGTAGCTGGGGTGTCTTCTGCCCCCTGGGGCGCTTCTGTTGTAAGCGCTGCTGCTGAAGAGACCTCAACAGTAATGGAGCCCAGAGCAGACTCCACATGATCGCGACTGACTCGAATTCGGGCTACCAAGCCTGAAGCAGCAGCGACAGCAGCATCCTGCGAGCTCCTACTGGCCAGGGCATCATGCAGCTGGTTTGGCTCCAAGAGGGTAGCGCTGGGGTCAGACAGAAAGGAGGCTTCTGTAATGATAGCAGCAGTTTCAGCTACCCAGTTCAGATCCCTCCCTACAGAGGAGGCTGTAGCAGCTGCAATGGCAACAGCAGTGGGATTCTCACTAGGCGCCAGAGAACTGGGGCTGCTGCTTTCCGTAGAGGGACCAGCTGCCGGATGGGGCCGCCTGCTGCCCATGTTGGAGGGGGCAGCCGTAGTGTTGTTGTTGAGGTTGTCCTGCAGCGTTGTTTGGGTCCCCTGACCCACCTGCTGGTTCTGCAGCAGCATCTCTTGGATCCTGATCTGCTGGAGGATGGCCGGAAGCTCATAATGATGGAAGAAGTAGATCATGGAATGCTAGAGAACGCAAAGAGAAGGGGGGGTTACTTGTTTGCCCAGATCTGCCAAAGAGGTTTTTGCTGCAACCATTAGGAAGCCTGTGGAAGGTTCTCTCTCAGCTGTTGTGAACACAAGAGTAGTGGAGTGGCGAGGCTGCTCTGACCCACACTGGAACCAGAAATGGCCAGGATTTGAGTCAAACCTAGACATTTTGGGAAGGATTTTCCCCCTTCCACTGTGATCCCGGGAGGCCTCTCCAGAAGTTTAGGGGGGGCCATTAAAGCCCTGCAGCCAGCCCGGGGACCACAGAATCCAAGTCTCTTAAGGAAGGATGGGGAGGAAGAAGGTAACCAGGAATATGTGGAGTTTCTATGGACAGCTGGCAAGAGGTGTCAAATAGCCAGAGAAACTCAGGTCTTCTAGCCATAGAACAGGGACATCACAGGCAGCAGCAGTACAAACTTCCCCCTACACCATTCAGCCATGACCAGCAGGCATCACGTGCATGGGGAAATCAGCATATGCCCATTCAGACCCCGGCCTCTGAGTGACAACCCTCACAGAGATCTCATTTAGGAAGCTGCCTTGTGTTTCCAGACAGCTATTCAGTGGGGATTTGACCAAGACCGCCCCAAACTCACTTGACATCAACCCTCAGTCATCGTATGGGCCCAACTTTAAGTCTCTATTGGCCACAGCTAGATATGAGCCCATGACCCCGAAGTCCAAGGCCCTGTATCTAAGAGATTTGGCAATTTCATCCACCCTCTCTAGTCCCATGTTCCCAGGAAGTGTACTGATCTCTTGTTTAAGTAAAGATTTCTATTCAAACCCAGTTTTGTAAAAGTTTGTAGAGTCTAAATTGGAGCCATCAATGATTTGTGGGTAATTTACTTCATTCTGTGTCCATGCATCCATAGCCATACAAGTGGCCGGCTCAGTTTCTGACTTGACATTTTAAGCCCTACATCTCTATCCAGCTCCCTCCTAAGGTTAATGGAGTGACCATGGGCTGACTTAGCATTACGACATCTCTCATAATCCACTCTTCGATCTAATAAGCAGCAAAAGGCGGCTACTGCTTACCTGGATGAAAAGCCAGGAGGTGACCAAAGCAAGGCTGCTGTACTGCCCATTAAATCGATAGTGGTACGCATAGAAGGCAAAGTGGTACAAGTAGAAGAATCTGGAAAGAGAAAAGACAATAAGGAACAGAACGTAACCACAGAGAGAACAAGCAAATGTTTTCTCCTACCCACCCACCCCAGCCTGAGGATTTCCCGCTGAACAGGTGTCAGACCTTGATTAAGAGATACTCTTGACTCTCTCAGTAGCCACCGGCGTTCATCTAACTGCAGAGCAGGACAAACAAGTGGGCAAGTGTTTAAAACAGTTTTAGAGGGGGACTTCCTAACAATTGCACATGAAAGAGCTAATTTGCCTCCTGAATGTGGGGGAAGCAATTGGAATTCAGACGCAGAAACACTGGGGGTCCCAGGAGAGGGGAAAACAGCAGCCATCCAAAAAGGAAGCCAAGCCAGCACTGCTGGATGCAAGTTTTAAAGAAGCCTCACATCACAGAATAAAGCAGCATGCAATGTAGGTATGAAGCACATGGAAAGGCACATGCTAGAAGAAGAATGGGCAACTCTCTTACCTGAGCCAATGCCTCTTACTAGTATTGGTGTGGCAACAGATGGCATCATACTGGTCAGCCAGCCACACGATGAGGATGATATAAAACGCAGTGGTGGTGTCATTGAAGAACTCTGACATAATGGCCTCCATGCCTGCCGGACAAAAAATACTGACGCATCAGCTAGCTGTGAGGCGTGGGTAATCCCAGTTAGCCGTTCTCCACAACCCAGGGTGCTCCTGGAGTAAACACTAGCTAGCAACTGGTGCATTTGCTGGACTGGAAAGCAAATGCCACTGGGCACCATGGAGCTAGTTTCTTACAGTAGATGAGGTGAAGCACAAAGGTTTCCTTGCTGACTGGAATCTTTGCCTATAGTGTTAGTCACAGCACAGGATTTACTGTTTTTAAATAAAGTTTTGTGGGTGTAGGACATAGGTCAGGAAAGCAAGAGGCTGAGAAGCAGATCAGAGCTATACAGGACGTACACACGCGATACAGAAGATCACCTCCACCCCCAAAGCACAGCTCTAACAATCACACTAATCCTGACCAGCCCTAATCTGAGAGTGGTATATTTCTACTGGAGACTAGGACAAAAACAGTCACACCAAGTCCCATGACATTACATCTCTGCAGTGAGCAACAACATTAATCCCCCAGTAGCGTACGGTACAAGAGGGATTGTGTGTTCAATGCACCCCAAAACAGTTTGCCACACTCAGTTCATTTCCGACCTGCTTTTCCTTTCCGTAAGGAGTAAATCCCTGTTCTTACCTACGAGCGCCAAAATGACAGTGAGTAACGGAGCAGCAGGGAATGCAATGGTCATGTTCATTTCCAGCATCTGGAGGAGGTCCACTGCAAGAAGAAAAGCAAACCATGAAGGGCTCTCTGCCTCCTCCAGCATCTTAGGAAGCAAAGTAACACGCCTCAACCCATCTTTAGTCCAATGCCCTAGGTTTCTGGAGAGGGGCTGAGCAGCTCTGGAGGATTACTCGTCCCCTGCAAAATGGTACGGCCGCGAACTGCTTACAGCTCACAGTATACATAGGCCCACACTGGAGCAGGCCATAGGTCTGACAAGACCTGCCGCTGGTAATGACCAATACCCACTGCTTCAGAGGAAGGTGAAATCCCCCAGATTTGGGACAGTGATTTTTTGACCTCTGAGGCATTAGGTTAAGTCCTGAAACATGGGATTTGTATTCAGCCAACTTCAGAGAGGAGGGGAAATGGTCACAAAGGGGTAACTTAAAGAGAACATATTTGTCTGGAGATTTAAGGCTAAGTTCAGGTTTGATGTAAGCAGGAAGAAAAGGAATCTAGAAATAAATGGAGCTGCGTTTACACTAGGACTGAATCTGTCCCTTGGTCACTAAGCAGTGTACTTTAGGGGGCCAAAGTCATGCCATGTCAGTTTCTGCTACGAGTAACCTTTCGAAAATGTTACTGTGTTGATGAATGAGATAAAGAATCGACTGTCTCAGGAGGCTCACAACTCCACAAAAGACACGAAGATCCTTTTTTGCCCGGCAAAGGCAGTGGTTATTCACCAGGGCATGGCATCAACCCAAAAGAATCGGCTTGTAGCAGTGAGATTTAGAAGCACTTACCAATGAAGACAAAGATCTGATGGTGAGAGTAGCGCAACAGCATTGAGACTGACAGAGTCTGAAAAGGCAAAACAGATCAGGATTAGAACTGGACTGCGCTAGGAAGCTTGTCTTCCCATAGAGCATAGAGGATCATAACATGGTAAAGAGTTGGTGTTGTTGCTCCATCGTGGGATCACGCCATCGCACGCTGTGGTATGCACTGGGCCAGATATCACAGATATTACTGTGTCGAGTTTATAAATGTTATCCACGTCTCCGTGAGCCAGCAATTGTAGTCTGGCTCCATGGAGGAGAGCTGCTGAACTATCATCAGTGGGGCCATTACTGCAAATCCTAGGACAGGTCCACAACTCCAAAGAGGAACCACCTCCCTGGGTTTTTTGCATATACTGGCTCAGACTGGGGTCCAGAGGCCCAGGAGACAAAGAAAGGCTTTTAGTGTAAAGGCTCAGCTGAATGGACTCGGAGAATCCCTCATTTTGATCCAATAACTGACATGACAGTGTAACCAAGAAGGCACAAACCTCCTGGAAGGATCTGAAGGACTGGAAAACATACCAGGGTCTCCATCTGAAAACAGTGAGGAAACCTAGCATCTGTATAGATTGTTTATTGTTTTATGACATGTTTGATCACTGGCATTCACTGTGTAGCTCTTGAGAAAGAGTGAAGAACTACAGGCACCGCTGAGGTCTTAACCTGCTGGGATACGCACACCGAAAGGCAGAAGGAATTGAAGGCTAAATCCTTAGTCTGGAGGGAGAGAGATGCAGGACTTGGCCCACAGAGAGGTTTGATATGTAAAGGGGTGCCCTCAAGCGGACCACAGCAGGATCAGAGGTACAGTTAGCCCCCAAACTGTGACATACTTGTGAGGTTCTTTGGCCTGGGCTATGATGACTAGATGATCACAACAGACTCTTCTGACCTTAGAATCTATGTTAACTAAGAATTTGCTAGCTCGTGTGAATTTTTCTTAGCACCATAACAAAGCCCAAGACTGCACTGCACATGTCACTCTTTGTTTTAAGTTGTGCCTCCTTGGCACTTGACAAGCAGCAATTAAACCACATGCTGCCCCTGTGAAAGAGACAGGCAAGTAGTTCAGCCGTAGAAGGAGTCTAGTTCTGACAGGTTATGTGATGCCCAAAAATCAAAACAAAAATCGGTAGCAGAGCTGATAATAGAACCCGAAGTCCCAGCTCTGTCCCAGTCCTGTGCTCTTCCAGCTAGGCCACAGTGCCTCTCTGAGAACGATCACACAGGACTGATTTATCTTCATGTAAGAGATTTTTAACAGCTCCTCTCACCAACTGTTAGATTACTGTTTACATGATCTTGCATCAAAGGAAGAAGGGACACTGCTCTAACTGTGCATAGGGGTTTGGCATGTATGATATCTCAGCCTCCTTCGCTTATTAGCTTCATCTGTGGGAATTCTGTGTTTGCCAAAGATTTTAAGTATTTATTACACGCTTGATTAATTTGGCTTTAAAAGTAGCTGTGGCCTCCTGTGTTTAATACAGATTTAGGGCATGTACGATAGTTACCAAAATTAAGTCTTAACCAGCACGGTGCAAGCCCTAGTCCAGAAATCCAGGCAACACTGAACCAGTTCTACTTACAAATATGACCATGATGACAAAAGCCGCTAGGTATGAAGTCCTAGCCATCCACATGCTGACAAAGCGATAGTGCTCCCCGGACACCACGTTGCGGAGGAAACCTGGAAGAAACAGAGAAGCCCAGTCTGATTAAATGATATTATAGGCTGAGCTTCCAGTACTGCTGCATCCTTCAATCTTATTCAGCATAAGGCAGGAGAAAATCCTCCTTGTGACCATTTTCCCCTCTCTTCTCATACTTATTTCATTTTACTTGCCTGGCGATAAACTCCCCATGGAGCAGGGGAATTGTTCTCAGCATGAGTGCACAGTCAACAGCAAGGGCATTCCATTCATGCACCCTCAGACTGAAAGCGCCTCCTCTGAATATCCCACCACAAAATAGTTTCCTGGTGCCTTTACCTTTGTTCTCTTCATTTTCAGCTAAAGCTTTCACACTGGACATTAGAATGTCATCGTAACCCAGGAACTCATCCAGCAGCAGGCGACTAAATCTGTCTCCAAAGCACTGGTCCCTGGTGGGATCTGGATGAAAGGCAAGGAAGATTCACACTGTTCAATCAGAGGTCAAACCACAGAGCAGGGAACTCTACATGTGCCTATTTCCATCAAGGCCCATCGGACACTCTGTGGTGCCATGCGGGCAAACATAATTCGATTCCCAGGCTTAGACTCTCCCTCCGTAGGCCAGTGGAAATGGTGCACTTGCCTCAGCTAAGCATGGTGCTCATTTGTCTGACCCTTTTAACAGAACATTAGGCATAGTACCGATGGAACACTGGCTTCTGCAGTGGGGTGAGACCAGCCGATATGGACAGAAGTTCTTCACATGGTAGAAACAATCAGGCAGCGTAAGGACAGTGAGATGGATTGTTACAGTTATTTGCAACGAGATTCAGAATTAAAGCAAAAGGGTCTTAAAATGTGACTCAAAGTGACTCCTACTTTAGCATCCCCGTGTAGTTCCAGGGGCTGTTGAAAAAGTTTCAGCATTCCCCCCCAGAGGTGGTGGCAGTGATTAGGTCAATATATAATCACATGAAGGTGCTATATAAAATGTAAGTGAGTTTTATATACACATGTAATCGCTCATAACGCAACTGGGAACCATCCAAATGAAAGGTGTAATATAAATGCAGGTTATTTTTAGTAAGGCAGGTAGGGTGCTTATGTAGGAATTGGAAAGATCACACTAAATAAAACCACCTACCTTTAATGTAGACCCATGTGTTACCTGCCCTGTAATCTCAGTTTACTACAGCAGAAGCACACCATTGCTTGCTTACGTCTAATCAATCTAATCTGATTGCTGCACATAATTTGGCATCTGATCAATTACAATAATTGCTCTTGCCAATAGGCACCAATATTGTAATATTAGTTATACACTGCATCCCAAGTGTTAAGTATCACCATCTCTGAGGGCTGCAGGCAATTTTGTTTCTAGCCTCTGAAGTTTAAAGCAAAGGAGGAAAAGCAACAGAATTGTAGGTTCTATTTGGGTTCCGGGACATGGGCAGGCCTAAGGGGAGGAGCTACTGAGCTCAGGACTCAACTTTAAGTTTGGGGGACAACAAATGAGAAAACAGGAACAGGCGTGAAGGTCAAAGGGCTAAACGGAGGGAACCTGAAGGGGACACCGAGCAGAGAACCCCAGACAGCGCCCACTGCTCCTCAAAAGTACCTAAGGAGTCAGCAGACGCGGCCCAGAGGAACTCTGCCCGGATACATGATTGGACAGAGGAACAGAAATAGGCCCCACAGTCAGAGCACCTTCTCAGCCAACATCCTCTCCCTGGTGTTATAGATATTGGGCAGAGCTTAGATTTTATATGTTGAGACAATTCCTTCCTGGGAGGGAAACTGCTCTAGAAAATAATGCTAGGACTCAGATATGGAAACTGATTGCTTAGATTCAGACTCTGTAATGGATGTTTTGGCATTGTATTGGAACGACATTGCCTGTAAATACTGTCCTACTCTGCAGGAGGGGCCCCCCCACTGTTATAAAAGGTTTCTGTGTGACTGAAGCACAGGTAGGTATGTGGGGGCATAACTAAAATTGGGATGTTGGCAAACAGCACGCAGGCATCTGGTCAACTAATGCAAGAGTGCTGGACACCCCTTTACATACCTAGTGTCACCACCATGACTGGGATGTTGAGACGCTGACGAGTGCTCTGAGAGAGGCGTAAAAACCCGTACTCCAACGAATATTCCACAATGTACTCTTCCTGGGGCCACACTGCAAGAGAGGAAGGGAGTGGAGTCTCAACAGCAGGGTCTGCAAACTACTTCCGATACTCCCCTCTTTACCCAGTCACTTCCCAAAAAGCATGTGTGCCAAAAAACAAGCACAAGCTGACTTTTGTCACTTTAAAGCTTTGGTTGCACTTTTTACACCATTTCCCCAAACAGTAATCCCACCCCATTAACATGGCTAGGAATGAACCCGTTGATGCATTTCCCAGTGGCGTTCACCCCAGCAGATGCACTGGTTGATATCAGTTTAGAGGAATCCCCTCAACCACTTCAGCAGGGGCATCACTAAGGAATGGGCTTTGTCCATGTGCTTTGAATTCAGGGCACTGAAAGGTGTCATGTTTACAGCTCTGGCTCTGGCGTCTCACCTACAAGGCCTGGGGTTTTCAAAGGAGCCCATGCGCGCCATGGAAAATTCCAGCCAAAACAGCTATAAGCAAGGTCAGCAACAGTGCAAGGCTTCCCCATGTTATTCTACGAGCATGCTGCAACTCCAACCTGGAGGGAGCCTTCTTCATGCCTACTGGTCTCTACACAAAAACTGTCCATCAGTTGGGCTGGTATTCATCTTTTTAAAGTGACCATCTGTCCATCAACTCATTTCCTACAGGCCATCCAATAGTAAGAGCATCAGGTCGCTACTGTTCGGATGAGGCTCTCTCATTCCCAGCCTCAATCTCCTGAGCTATCCAATCCCTAACATGGGCTCATGTAATGAAACCTTTAATAGCTAGGCTTCAGCAACAGCAGATTGAGGAACTTCAGCTGGAACCAACCCCCTTCCCCCCCCAGATTTCTAGCATCCCCCCAGGAGGATAAAAAGACAACACAGTTGGTTTGGTGAATTACGGAAAAAAGGAGAGAGGGGGGCTGGTTCATCTTCTTTTGGCCCATCTGGCATTGGTTACTGACAGATACCAGACCAAACGGCCTATTTGTCTGTTCTAGTACAACAATTCCCGTGATGCTTTATCAGTGTGGCCTGCATAACAATCCAGGCATTAATGGCAACAAGAGACTTCAGCAGCACAAGCCTCCTCCCTCGTCAACCACCCAGCCAAAGAGAAGAGGTCTGCAGCACCAAAGTCAGCATTTGTCAATTTCACCTCATCTGAAGGCAACATGGACATCTGGAAAACACTGAAGGTTGTTATGCAAGTGCCTTGAGAAGCCAAGAGGAGTGAAAGATGTGCAGGGAGGATATACAGGTGAAAGGGAAGGAGGAAACATGGATACCAGTGTAAGTTGTCTTTACCTGCTCTGGCTAGCATCTCAAACTCGGACACAGTCTCACTCAGAGGCTGCATACCTTTTGTGGTCGCCTCGCTAAATGAGAACTCCTGGCTTTCGTTCTGGGTCACCTGGGCCAGTGCCTCAGGGCTGCTCACCCGGGATGACTTGAGGAACACCTTGGGCTCAATGTCCAGCTCAAACTGTTGAAAAACCATTGGAAGGAAAGCAGCATTAGCATTCATTTCAATTCAAGAGACGCCCCTCCCCATCCAGTTAATGAGTCAAGCACCAAAACAGTAGGGGGAAAGACAGACACAAAACCCAACCTTCGCAAGTATTCATAGTCACATCAGACTGACAAGAAATGGCAGAAGGATGGGGAGAAGTGTGTTCTGTTTTGAGGTGGCCACAGGATTCTTGTGAGACTATGCCACCCTGGCACATTCAGGTTAATTACCCGCAAGTGTGACGGAGTCCCGGTAGACTTCAAGGACAGAACAAGCCGCATTATGTTGACAACCTGCTCTATCACAGATAGACAAAGTGCCAAGACACTGATAGGGCAGCACAAAGTATTGCTTATCGCGTTTCTGAACCTGAGGCGGCTGCACCAATAAACCAGAACAGCAGACTATCTGATCCCAAAATGAAGGGCCCCGATGATTAAAGATGTCAATAGCTAGGAGGGTAAAGGGAATGAAATCACACAGCTTGTATTTAGCGATTGGCATTGGAGAAATGCCATGAACTGCACAGGTACAGAAGCAATACACTTAATTTATCAATAGATCTACAGCTGCATCACCCTAATGCACCACCCAAATTTTAGAAAGGCCAAGATTCAGTCCTGGGCTAATAATAGCTTTTTTGTGCCTAAAAATGTCTCAGCTTTTCAGTCTGATGTGTTATAGCCCTGCAGACTAAAAAAAACCAAAGCTTTCTACCACTGGAAAGGGGACGCATAAACTGGCAAGTTGATCCATCAGCCAGGGAAAGTGAAATCGTGTTGCAAACAATGGCACAGATCCAGTTCTCTTCACAGAGCTTTCTTTATTAACAAGGATTCAGAACAAAATAACCACTACCCAAACCAGTCTCACTGCCCTATAGCCACTTAGCTCATCTTCTTCCCGGGCCTTCACAAGCCTCCTGATGAGGCTTTCCTACAACCAGCTGCTGCAGGTGTCTCCCTCTCAGGGCTTCTGCCTGACAGATGCAGAGAGCCCCTTCCCTGACCCTGAGTATCTCCAATCTCTGGTCCCCTGCCTACTGGGCAAGTTCCTATTGGACACATGACTAGGAACAAGCATGTGACCTACATACAGCTCCCTGGTTTAAGGCCCAAAGACCCCTTCTCTGTAACAGAAAGATTTCCCATGGGACCCAGCACTCCCCTCTAGCTCTGAAAGGGACTACGTTTTCAGACCTTAAAGCAGAGGAACAGAAAGGCTATTTCGGAGGTGGTATTTTTCATGTGTGTGTTTTAATTTCTCTTCTCCTCTTGGCCCTATACTCATGGTAACTAACGTCACCTGAATTTACAGGCAAGGAAATAAAAGAAATAAAGTCCCACTGTATTGGGACTAACTCATTAAAACATTACTGCAATAGTTTCGCTGTAATATATGACACGGGGAATACATGACAACATGCTATAAAGGTTTAGTGTCATGAGTTTTGGTTGATTATCCACACACAGCCGCAGTTTTCGTGCCAATGACATGCTGGAAAAGAATTGCACTTATCACAAACAGATGCACACATCACTCCATGGTGAGGGGGGTGGGCACAGTTAGGATCCAAGGAGGAGCAGAAAGTGTTATTGCAACTGCTTGGGAAAACTTAGAACACCTGTGCATCTGAGTCAAGCTTTCTACTATAGCAACAGCACAGCCCCAGGAAAGCCCACAGCACTGCACACATGGTCTGTTTGTAAATAAACCTTCCTGCCTGCCACTTTCAAATGCACCTTTCAGTAATGCAACAGATGTGCTGTTTGGCAAGGGGCATTTTCTGCGATGGGCTTTCAGCTCTAGAAATCTCATCTCCTGCTGGGCAACAGAGATGAAGCTTACTGGCCTCCAGTGTGCGTCATAAGGCCACTCTATTCACACAAGTTTCCACTTGAGGGGACACTAGGAGGGGTGTGAGGTTCTTTTTAAACTGAAGTAGTGAAAGGGGCATGGCAGGGGTGGGGAACAGGAATATTTTACTGGCACCGAGCCAACCTGTGAAGTTGTTTCCATTCTCCCTGCAAGACAACATCTCCAGCTCTTTCCCAGGGAGCACATAGCTAACCTTTACCTTCACAGAACTGTTTTCAAACATCTCCACAGTCATTTCCTCCTCTTCCTCCTCTTCTTCCTCACGTATGGACTCAATCACCATTCCCGGGAATTTCTCTGCCTCGCAGAACTGCAGGAAGATGGGGGCTCGGCTGGAGTTGCGTTGTATTTCCACACGCAGGATGCCATCACGCGGCCATTTGTCCCGCACATGCTCCAGGCAGTTAATGGGCGAGCGGGAGAAGGCAATGTGAATGTAGGCCAAGATGAACAGCACAAAGAGAGCCTGAAACAGCAGAAAACAAAGAAGAGGTCATGAGTATAGGCTGGTTCCTTTAAAATCCACTACATTTACAACCTCACATGCTTTATAGATGTTTCTTGCTAACCAGTAAGATACCTGGATGGGTTTGGGCCAACGGACAGATATAGCCAAGATCGTTGAAGCTTCCCAGTCTTGACAGTCTAAGCATCAAAATATTAACATCTAAGCTTCCTGGAACCAGTTCATCTCTTCAGCTGGACAAGGCAGATAAGGGAGTATTTTACCATTAACCTGCATCAGCCTCTCATATCCCACCTTATACAGCTGAGGCCTGTCTGCTGTGGGTGGACATTAAAGAGGCTTCATTACACTTTTCATAGGTGCAGAAGCTGGCCTTGGTGTCCTTGACCAAAGCTTCCCCATTCACACACTTGTTGCACAATGTGTATGCTGGTATTACAGCAGCCTTGTGTGTATGTTGTTTCCGGCCAGAATCTGGCCCTGGTTTTATGACATTTTAGATCTCTGTAGAACGGGAATGAACCCAAACCATAGCGTTTTACATTCACTATGCACTGGTGTAAACAACTGCGCAAGGAGGTAGGGCAATGGAGAATCAGGCACCTAATCTCTCCTGAATAGGAAGCACAGTCTCAGTTCGATTAGCAACTGTATTGGCAATAATGATTACCGGATGGAGGCGTGGGAATAGTCATCTAATATGGCAGTGGAGGCCAGTTTCAGAGAAATAAACTGCCCTGGATACCTCTGGGAAGCACGAAGTATAAGAGCTATGTCAGCTCAATTTTACATCTGCCAAATGATTCAGACAAGCTTAACTTCCTGGTTCTCCACAACAGTAACCTAATCTTACGAAAAACGGACACTGCCCATTTAGCTTTGGCTCTCCTCACCCCACTCTCTTGTGCTATTTTCAAATGCTTGTTTGTTGGCTAGGCTTTCCCCTCTGATCCAGAACTCATTTCCAATATGAATATTGTATGAATCCATTGGGCCAAAATGTTCCTGAAGTATAACCCTAGTAATGGATTCTCATGTATTTATTCCCAAGCCTCTAGAATTCAGCTGAATATTGACAAGGTCCTTGCTTAGGTTGGTGCCAACATACAACCTTTGCTCAACAGATATGACAAGTCATGAGTCAGCCACCAGATATGTTTTAAAGGAACAGAGTCAGATTGTTTTAGGTCTTATTTCAAAGCCTTTAATTAAACTTTTCTGTTAGCTCTTGTGATTTTTAAAAAAAAAAAAATTTAAGTTTCTAAGGGGACAGTTTGAATTTAAAATGATTTCCTTTCTGCTTGTAGAAAACACTGCAGAATTGTGCTAGTGAAAGATAGCTGATAGTGAAACTGACTAGCCTATTTTCATGCCCCATGCTGAAAGGAATTCAAAACAAAGTACAAAATAGTGAAAAAGTAACTTAGATTTTTTAAAGATACTTTTAACTTTAGCAAACTAGGGCTTCGCCAAGAGCAGATAAGAACTTTTTTTAATTATGATTTTTAATCTAATAATGATTCATTAACAGCAAAGTCCCAGAATTTGACAGAGTGAATATGTTGGGCTAGTGGGTACATGTTTCACTAGGGAACCATCTTTAGTGAGTGCTAAAAGCTGCACACTTTTATTATTCCATGCAGAGTAATGAAAGGAACCAAGACAGTATCCCAGGATCAGTCAAACCCTGTAAGAACATGAGAGAGAAGCAAGTACAGCTATCAGATTACACAAACCTTCCCCAATACAACTAGCCTGTCTCTTCGATTTCTGACTGGGTAGAACTCCCCCTACCGGATCTTACATATGCAGGACAATCCTCAGGTTTGTTCTCAGGCTTCCTGGGATAGATTATTTTTGGTGCTTGGCTGCTGCTTACCAATGGTGTTATTTATTAGCTTGCTGTTCAACTGTGTGCTTTTATTGTAATGCAACTAAAGAAGCCTCAACAGCAGAAGCCTCTAGATTATTTGATGTCTAGATCAGACAGTACACGGTATTGCCAAGCCAACAGGTGTTCAAAAATGAGTCAGCCCCACCCCAAAATCATGAGATTTGTTAAAATAATAAATGTTGGGTTCTATTTGCCATCTCTCTTCAAGCCTGTAGGATGCAACTCAGGATACAGTTCCAAGCTTTTCTCTGCAATAGTAAGATCTAATTTCGGATCCAGATTTATAATGGCGCCTACAAATGCATCCACACCCAGGCCCAAGGCTGTTCCTGGTCTCTTCCCATCATGCAGAAGCACAGTTTAATATTGGGATCATCTTCTCCAGCAAGAGTAGGAGGAAAACAATGGTGAATCTGTTCCCTGGGCACTTCCTCTGTGAGTTTAACACAGTTGAAAGTAAAGAATAAAAAAGTATCCTACCCCTTTAGATTGTATTTTGGAGACACCAAGATCTTCAATAGGGAGCTGGTACCAAATTAAAGCAGGCATTACAAAACAGCTACTACACTGAAAAGTCATGTTTCCATCGGCAACATTCCTTGGACATGAAAGGTGTGTGTGTTATACTCATTAAAGGAAAACTGCCAGTTTAAACAGTGTTTCATTCTAATCTGGTTCCCCACAGCCCGAGCTGCTACAGTTCCTACCACTGCCCCCTTGCCACCTGACGTCACTAGCGGTGAAGGAAGCAGGATTTGAGAAGGAAAGAATATCTGAGGGAAGGATTAGTGACCAGATGGGGAAGTCAGGCATTTCAAACCACCATGGGCTGAGGAAGAGGTAAATCTCTCAGTAGCCATTTGCCTGCCGCTAGAAGCCTTTACTATTTCTTTGTAAACATCATCTGATGGTCAGATTTTTGTTGTTTGTTCAATGTAGGCTGGCATAGCTATGTTACAGGAATGTGGATTTTTCACAAGCAGCTATGCCAACCTAAATTTTAATTACAGACCAGGTCCCAGTCTCTGCTCAATCAGGTAGGAACTAGCATCAGATTGGAAAGAAACATTACTAAACCAAGAATAAGAGTGTAAACTCTCTAGAGCAGGGGATGTCTCTGTTCTCCGTTGGTACAGCACCCTGAATGATGGGGACCCACTCCAACTTGTTGTTTTTCTGCCCAAAGGCTCAAGTAGTGAGAGGAAAAAACATCATAAAAGGCACACAAAACAACTTCATCCGGCCACAAGACCTACCCTTTCAGTTTTTGCCCAGAGCTCAGACACTAACGTTAGTGAGACACATACTAGGTGTCCTTGCTGGAAAGCACAGATCAAAATATACAAACTACATTTCTATAAATCCCTACACGCTAACACTACCCAAATGCCCAAAACACAGGCAGACTGTTACCAAATACAGCATTCAGCCATCAGACTGGAAGACCTAAGCTATGCTGGAAAGCCAAAAAAAAGGCCTAGTTCATAATCATTTTGTCAGAGGAGAAATTGAAACAGAATTTTCTCTTCACCATACAAAATACTTCCTTAAACTATTAGGAATAATAAATACTTCCCATTAAAGCACAAGAAAGAAAGATTGCATAACTTTACGAGGCGTAAGAGGCACAAACAGCCTCAAGATGAGGAAACCAGAAAGGAAGGGTAACCGCATTAACCTCTTATTACCATGTCCCTAGCCGTATATTCAGATCCTCAATGTTCTGCATGAGCTTTGACATTATGCAAGTCAGCACACCAAGCCGTCTCCCTGGATATTCGACAACCTTCAATAATCAGTTTTTCAACTTAGCAGAAAACAGCTCCTGGCCTCCATGATTCCCAATCAGAATCTTTCACCTCCAACACCTTAGAAATGCTAGCATCAGAAGGGTCTCAGGCCTTGATTTTTGAGACAGTATCCCTAGTTGAATCATAAAATGATCCATGGTTCCAATATTAATGCCATGCACTTTGAACACCCCATTACTGTTACAAAGGATAATTACTATTTTAACTTCACACCAAACAAGCCACCCCACTAAAAAGATGGTTAGTAATTTACCATCTATAAAAGAGGACACTTCTGACTGGAGTCTCCAATTTCAAAAATAGTCTAGAGATGCTTCTCAACTAGAGGAACAACTGTAAAGTCACAGCAGAAGAAAGTGATATCACTATAGACTAATGGGTTTTTACCACCTAATCTTGGGGAACAAGCCAGGGTGATGTTAACAAATACATTTAATAGCTTGCAGTGCAGATCTCCACTGAGAATGGAGAGCATCTAGAATACAGCACCATGGCTGAGTTTTAGAGTTGTTTGCTCTCCAACTTCCTTCAGGTGCTTGAGCATTGAGTAACACAACCAGTTCTAGCTACTTATTATCCTTGACCTCCTCAAGTAAGGAGTAAACAGATTGGCAAAACTAGGCAGCTGCACCACAGATTTGATTAAGAAGCTACATGAAGACATCTTCAGCTACAAGGGAGAGAGACGAGATAAGGCTGAAGTTAATACCTACCAAAGCTCACCTAGACCCTGCTCCTGCAACTCATAATATGCATGTAAACGTCCACAAACCAAAGAACCCCACTTAATCAATAGGGCTCTGTACAGGAATTCACCCACATACAAAAGATGGCACGATCAAGCCTTAGATCTGTACCCAGATTATTTAGCGCTATAGATACAGCCAGCATCAAGCTAGGTCCCTACTTAAAAGGGCATCTACTTGAAATCTAGTCAATTAATTAAAGCAGTCTTAAGTATGCCACTTGGCCCAGAATCCCCATATTGTGTGTCTGACAATTTAAGACTTCCTACCACTTTTTAAACTCACTCCTAAGGTAAAAGTAGGCTGTTCTGTACACATATGCATGGCTAACTCAGAGACCCAGGGAATGTGCTACAAATGATGCAGAGCTCTGCAGCAGACACTATTAGCGTGGTAAGTACCACTCATTCAGTGTAATAGTCTGGGAACAAGTCCTATCCCATTTCAAGTTTTTAATTGTGCCTTCAGTTAGTTGCACAAAAGAACAAGATTAAATAGCCTGGCCACTTCCAAGAACAATTACTAAAGATGCTGTGTGACAATGTTCTATTATCACATTAAGGTCATTCTGTCATGATGAAATAAGCATTGCTTTATAACACTAACCTATTTCTTTCCTTCCTTTTAAGTGACTAATGCCATTATAACGCAAGTTCACTGATGTCACTTAAAAACTAATTCTTTGTTGTGAAATTTTCTACATTTAGCACTGGTGAAAAACACCAGCATAGGCAGTAACAGCACACCCCCACCCAGTTCTTGCTGATGTGCCTCATTTGCGACCTGCAACTTCTAGGAGTGAAGCATCCATGGCCTATTTAAACTTTGGCCTCTCTGCAGAGATGGCCCATAAAGGAGACCAATCAACGACAGCTGTGGTTGCATAAGGGTGCCAAAAAGTGCAGACAAGTGGACAACGTAGTTTGTAGTTTTCACATATTAGCAGGCAGAGGTGTTTGGTAACACATGGTAAATCCTTCCCCCCCTCACCCTTTTCCTAATGAAGACCACACCTATTTCCATCTCCAACTATCTTTCCAGAAAGGTTGAAAACACCAAATCAGTTCACACTGACCACACAACCCTCAGATGGTGGTACGTGTTAGCCTACCAATCTAGGATGAACTGGAACCCATGACCCAGATGTGAAAGGCTTACTGCCCCATTAAGCAGAGGCTAACCAGTGCACCATTGCTAAGAGTTCTTCACCTGTGACTGACAGACCAAAGACCCCACAAAATCTGTATCTTGTACCGTGGAGCTCCATGAGCTGCACTATCCAGTTTTGAGGTAGTGGGCATTATACTGAGGAAAAAAATAATTTGTGTACATTCAGGAATATTCCTTCCAGATTTAACTTTGACAAAGACAGAGACAGTGTTTTCCATCCCTCTGGCTTCAACGAACACCACTTCGTTAGAATAAGTGTGAAGGTTAAACCTAGGAATTGTTAACAAGGGGACACAACAGAATCTCAACAGTGCCAAGGGAGACTCCCAATCCAATGTAAGGTTTTATGATCTATTCACTCAAGCTTTTGCCCGAAGAGATAAATATGGAGACAGTTTGGGGAGAGAGTCTATTTAGTCTAACATTTGTGAGCAAGTCCTTTTCATCATACACAAGGTTAGAATGTGTCAGATTAACCAGTAGGTCTCCTGGGGAGTGTTAGAAGCCACTGTGCCAAGTTATTAAAAACTAAAATAAAGCACATGCAATCCTGCACCAGCAGGGAAGCAGACTGAATCGACAGGACTTTTCCATCTCTAACCGTCACAACTCTATGAATAGAAGAGTGCAGGAAAATGCCCTAAAAGCCTTTCAATTTATTAAAGGGACCCTGAAAGGTATGTCTATACTGCAGCTCGGAGCGAGCCTCTGAGCCCAGGTAGATAGATTCACACTAGCTCCACCCTAGCTAGCATGCTAAAAATAGCAGCATGGACACTGCAGCACAGGCAGCAGAACGGACTAGAAGGGACTACCTGAAGCCACCTGAGCATGAACTGAAAGGATTGGGCGAGTTTTTATTTGGGTGGCTAGCCCGTGCCACGGCCTATACTGCAAAATCCACACCACTATGCTAACCTGAGCAGAGCTGGTGCATCTATCTAACCAGACTGGGAGGCATGCTCCCAGCTGCTGTGCATAATAATGATCAGAATGGGTCACACCTTCCTCATGAATAGCAAAATACACCAGCCTAGTGGGAAAGTCTCTCTGGCTAGTACAGGTGGGGTTAGGTGATTGATCCTAGGGTAGCAGCAGATCTCTCCTGGGGGGTAAGAGTCATTTGCAAGCAAACAACACTAACTCTTGACAGAGCTGCACGAGGGGGTGAAGGGTGGGATGGGGAAAGTCCCCCCCACTTCATACATACACATCCCTGCCCCTCACCTTGAGGAGGACGAAGAACTCGAAGATGCGGCGGAAGGAGGGTGGGAAAAGGCGGGCATAGGTCACAGCCATCTTGAAGAAGAGGGCATGGAAGAGGCGATCGCGTACATTGATGAGGGGGTTCTGGTTGAGGTTGGGGTTGCGCACCCCCCGGTTGTTCCCTGCGGCAGCCCCACCGCCCCCATTGTTGTTCACTGGGTGGTGGTGATTGTTTGCATGGGGCTGGTTCTCCGACATCCTGATCCCCTGGGCTGGAGGAGCTGGGCAGCGAGCCGGCCCGCTTTCCACGCCAAGATCCCGCAGGCCTGCCTCTCCTGCAGCGACTTCGGGGCTCCTTTCTTCCCGGGGGGGGGGGGGGGAAGAGGCACTTGGGAAGAGAAGAACTTTGGCGGAGCTCGGCCCCCCTGGGTTTAGTCCTTGTTGTCGGGGGGCTGGGGGCGGGGAAGGAAAAAAGTTGCTGGGCCCCTCAGGGGAGTGCCCGGCCCTCCCGCAGCCTGCCCGGCCCGGGCTCCCTGGGGGCGGCGGAGCAGCGCCCCTTGGCACGGGGGGAAGCAGAGGGATGTGGGGGGGGTCACCCGGGAAGGCGATTGGGGGGTGACCCCTGAGGTCGGGGGGGTCACTATGCCCCCCCTCGAGGCAGCAGCGCTGCTCCCCGGGAGAGCGCGGGCGGCGGGCGGTCCCCGAGCGGTCCGGGTCCGGCGGGGGAAGGCTCAGCCCCCGGGGGGGGGGGGGGCCGCGCTACCAGCCGCGGCGGGGCCGGGGCAGGCCGGGCGGGGGACGCGGCTCCCGAGCCGGCCCCGCGGCCATGGGGGCCCCGCTCCGCCCTGCCTCCCTCGCCGCGCCCAGGGGCCTCCTCACGCGCCCGGCCACGCTCCGCGTCTCACTGCCCCGGGGCCAGAGTCGTCGCCGCCGCCGCCATCTTCTTCCTCTTCCTCCTCCTCCTGCCCCAGCCCGGCGGACGCTGAGCGACGGCGCGCGCAAGAGCAGCGGCCTTAGCAGAGAATTGTGGGATAGTGGCGGGCGACTGAGCCTGCCCCCGCCTACTTTTAATACGCAAATAAGGAGACCCGCTCTGCTTCCCGTCATGCACCGCGAAAGAGGAATGGGCCAAACATTAAAAGGTTTAACGCGTCTGAACGTAAAGTTGCGACACCGAGAGTGTCAAAGACCGATCTTTCCCTTCACCGGTGAGGGATGCAGCCCTGAAGAGCAACAGTGTTATTCACCCTATGCATAAAATATTTCTATCTCTGGAGGTTTAAATAGTGTTGGGGATGCTACTAGATTCGTGCTCGCTTCGGCAGCACATATACTAAAATTGGAACGATACAGAGAAGATTAGCATGGCCCCTGCGCAAGGATGACACGCAAATTCGTGAAGCGTTCCATATTTTTAATGCCTGCCGGGCTGGTCTCCACCCAGGAATCAGTGCATGACACAGAGACCTACCGCTCACTCCGGAGCTGCACCCTGTGGCTGTGCAGTGGTGGCTGCCCTCTGGGGACCTTTTGTTGTCTGAAGCTGAGCCGGGACAAGGGACTGGGAAACCCACATCGTGGGCACCATTCAACGGGCCACCACCCCATTAGGAGAAGACGAGGGCCACGCTGGGGCAGACCAATAGGCCACCTCACCCAGGATCTGGGCTCTGACAGAGGGGAACCATCCCCTGTTTTCCAGCCGCAGCTTCTGGCAGACGGAGATTTCGGGACACCCAGCGCCTCCCGGCTAACACCCCTGACGGGCCAATGCTCCAGGACCGTACAGATTCTTTGTCCAACCCGCTGACACTTTCAGCCTGCACGCCTTCCCTTGGCCAGGCCTGCCCCAGTTTGGCTGGGTGCCTGCTGTCTTCTTATGAGCGTTGCAGGAGGAGGCTGGAATGAGACCGAGGCGCTGGCTTGGCAAACCGCACAGGCGCTCGTACCGCACGGCTGGCCTCGCCTAGGCTGGGGAATGTTACCCAACAAAGCCGCCATGGCTGCTCCCCTTGGCTCAGCCACGGCTGCCGGGACCGCACGGTTAGCTGCAGCGCCGGCAGCTGCCAGGGTTTTTGCTGCCCGCTCACAGGGCGTCACTGCCCCAGTGGTTCAAAGCGCTGGCACTCGGGCCGTGGCACGGTGCCCACGGGTAGCACGGGGGTGGGACGTCAGACAATAGCGCCAACACGGGAAATGTGGCAAAACACAGGGGACGGGACCTGGGCCCAGACACAGCTGGGCCGGGGCTGTGTGATGAGGCTGGTGGATACAAACAGGATCTCGGGGAGGGAGCCTGTGGAATTTTACAGGAACCAAAATGGAGTCCACCGTCACATGAGTCAGTCCTGGTGACTCATCAGGTGTATCCCTGGCTTCTCTCCTGGCCCCCTTGTACCTGTGAATTGCTTAATGGGGCATCAAGCAGGCTTTTGTTCTGCAGCCATCCTGTCTGGGCTGTGACCAGACCCAGCACAATTTGAAATACAGATACAGCATCCGTAGCCATAACTCCCATTACACACATACCACGTCGTCTTACTCGGCACATTACAGCCTCTCTGACAGTGCCTGGCATGGCACAGCTCACATCAATTACTAGGATTTTGACGTTACACAACATCACAAATGCCCCCCCACCCTCCCAGCGTGACACCCCCCCAATGCGAGATTGGTGTAGAAGGGAGTAATCGGAGCTCCCGAATACGCCGCCAGGGCCCCCCCCAATCCAGCCAGCATCACACAAGGATCCCTGCGCTGAGCAGGCAGAATGACGCCACGACACCCCAGCCTGGGACGCGAACAAAGGTCCCTGCCGTTGATGTCCCTTTTGGCCCGTGTAGTGCCCACGCTGCAAGCACACAGGTTTTCTGGCTGGCCACATGGCCCTATGGCAGCAGAGGGCTGCCGTATGGCAAGCCAGGCCGGGCAGCAGCCCCGGTGCATGGCTGCATGTTGCCCTGCCTGGGGGGGGGGGGCGTGGCAGGAAGCTGGCGCCAGAGCTCTGTTGATCAAAGCTGTTTGTGTTGCTACTGGTGCAGTGGCCTTTGAGCTCCATTCACGCCTCGGGGTGTCCAGCTAAGGTGGAGCCCCACAGGGCAGGAGGAAGGACAAGCAGCTGGTGATGGGCGGGCAGGAAGCACCGGTTCATCCAGGTGCCCTGCAGAAGTGGGGGCGCTGCAGGGGGATCCCACCATCCACAGCAGCACTGGACTCCTGGAAGGGGACGTGTCAGACAGCTGCACCGTCCCACGCTGCCTTGACAATTAGCAGATGCCCCCCCCAAGCTCCCCGCCAGCTTCCCCCACTAAAAAGCTGGCTTGGTGTCCTGGACCGTGCCCGATACAGCCGGAGAGAAACTGCTGCAGCCACAAAGTCTACGGTCAATGCTGCAGCGGGGGTGCTGAGACGCTGGCCCTGGCTGTCGCCAGTACAAACCAGCGTCGGTCTGACTGCTCCTGGGAGCCACAGGCCTCTATGTGTTTTACTGCCCAGAGGGTCAAAAGGCCATTGGCTGCGCTGTACGTCCGGTCAGAGCAACGGAGCAAATACCTCCTTGACCTTTGCAAAATGAAAACCTCACTATTGCTGAGGCAGCTGGTTTGCTGCGCCCTGTGCTTATCCCAGCGAGGAGCAGCACCTCCTTATTTCCAGAGGTTCCCCCATCTGTCTTAGCCACTGGCTGGCCATAAGCTCTCACTTGTCCTGTAAGCACTCCAGGGAAGGGAACATCTCACTGCTATCCCTACGTACAGCACCGAGCACCATGGGGTCAGGGGCTCTAGAAACTGCTGTGAATCAAAGATTAATGAATACCAGTATGAGGCATCTGCAGGGGGGGCGTCAGAGGGCATCGTTAGTGCAGGGAGAAGATCAGAATAAGGGACAGGGCGTGGAAGGTTTGGGGTTGTCAGGAAAGGGATGTACTAAGTGAGAGGCAGTGTGTCTAGTGGTTAGAGCACTGGATCGGGCTACCTAGATTCTATTCTTGAGCCTGCCCCAGGCCTGTCACTTGGTGCCTTAGTATCCCCATCTGTAAAATGGGGATAATGCTACTGCCCTCCTATGCAAAGCGCCTGGGGAGCTCCTGCTGAAAAGTGCTAGCTAATAATAACCCCTTGCTCTGACCCAGAAAGGTCGGGGCTCCTTGTGCCGGGTGTTTGGGGGGAAGGGAGGGGGGCTGAGAGAATGGGCCCCAGGTGCATCGCAGGCGGCACTCCGGGACAGGGCACCCGGTGCAGAGGGGCTCAGTGGGGTGCAGGGATCCAGGGTGCATTGGGAGGGTCCAGGCTGGGGAATGAGGGCAGGGAGCCGGAAGCAGATGCCCCGTGACTGGGTTGTTCTAGTAAAACCCTGAGCCCTGTCCCTGTCCCGTATGAACAATTCCACCTTAAGAGGTGCCCGGCTGGGCCCCGCCCCACCCCATGCAGCAGGCGGGCTGGGGCTGAAGCCTGGCTCTTTGGTGGATGAGCTGGCTGGGTCCTCGGGCTCCGGTCCCTGCTTGTTACCCTGCGAGCTGGCGCAGAGCCCTGCCGGGCAGGAACGATGCCTCCCACCCAGCGGCTGGGGCAGGAGATTCAGCAGTGACAGAGCCACGGGCGCCCCAGGGCGCAGCCCTCTGCCGGGGGCAGGTGGCTGGATCTGCCCCGAGGAGAGGCACCAGGGCACGGCCCATGCTGGGAACCTCACTCCACCCTGCCACTCCTCCTCCTCTGCCAGCTGCTCTGTCCCTCTTCCCTCCTTCGGCCTAAACTCCTTCCTCCTAAACCCTCCCCCTGTGTTTTAGCTCCCCCCCCCCATCCCCTCACCCCCAGCCGCAGAAAGTCCTGACTTCCCCCGGGGCAAGAGAGCAAAGCCAGGCGCCAAATGGGCTGGGGCCATCAGAAGCGGAGGAGTGGTCAGCAGAGGCTGCCGCCCATCGTGTGGACGGACCTGGTGTTCCGCCAGCCCCCGCTGGAAGGTACGGTGCAGGTTACATGCCCCCCCTTCCCCATCAAGCCTGAAGGATTCCAAAGGGCCTTGCAGGTAGATGGGTGGGTGGGAGATGGATACTGAAATGAAATGCAGCCTCCTCTGGGGTGGGACCTCGCTCAAGGGACCTGAGCTGCAGCAGGCACGGGGTGAGATCCTGGGTTCTGGGCAGAGACGGGCACGCTCAGGGCTCCTTGTCAATTTCAGATCTCCCCCTGGTCAAAGCCAGAGAAGCGTGGAGATCAGCTGTGCCCTGGGGGCAGGCGGCAGACTCCTCTCACGGCGGGCACAGGATGGGCAGGCGGAAGGAGAGGAAGAAGCTAGCGCCTGTGGCCACGGCCCCCATCCCTGCCCACGGGAGAGGAGGAAGAGTTTCTTCTCCAACCCGCTGCAGCACGCCGCAGACCCGTGCAGGGGCCCCGTCTATTCCACAGGCGCCCAGAGATGCCGTCACCAGGGAGAAGCCCAAGATGAGGAAGATCTTGGTCGACCTTCGCCCCATCCTGGAGAACGTTATGGAGCCGGGGGACCCTTGGGAGGGGAGTTCAGAGACGAGGAGCGGCCCTAGCGCTGGGTGCGCTCCACGGGAAGGTGGCCAGCCGCGCGGGGGAGACCACGCCAGCCACGGTGGAGCCAGCACCGCCGAGACAGCTGGGGTCACCTCTCTGCCTCCCGTAGCGGCCCAGCCCAGAGACAGCGGCCAGCTGGCAGGGGCGCCCGAGCTCCATGCTCCGAGCGACGGCGTGCTGGCCAGCCAGGCTGCTCCGAGAGGGGACCCCACCTCTCCAGTTTCCTTCCCAAAGATACTCCCCCAGCGAGAGCCAGCGGACCAGCCGCCGCCCCCCGAGAGGAGCAGCTCAGGAGAGAGGGTGAGTTGCCACCTACTGCTGCTTCCTCCGCTCTGCCCCGTGGGCGCCTGGGCCCTGGCACCGCCCCAGATCATCCCTTGCCCTGGTGATGGCTTCCCACCCACCTTCGAGCCAGGCCAGTTCTGGCGACTCAGCCCTCATCCTATTGCCGCCAAACGAGCAAGATGCCTAGAAGACGGCATCGTCCCAGGCATCCTTCAGTTACCAGCTCCGGTTCCTGGCCCCGGTGGAGTGCGGTGTCCGTTAGCCGCCAGCCCCGTCTCAGGCCCAGCCACACAAAGCCCTGGGGCAATCTGCACCAAGCCCCTGCGTGCAATTTGCCACCCGGAAGGGATGAACGAAGAGGCCTTGGGAGGAGTGGGGGAAGCCCCCAGCTGCCCTCCCACGGCCCCATGCCCCCGGGATCGGTCTGCTCGGGGCAGTTGGAACGTGCCCCCCACAGCCTCGGTCACTAGCCCAGCTGGAGGCTGCAGTGAGTCCATGCAGGGCCGGTGGTGGGGTGCCGATATTACAGGCCCCGGGCGGGCCTGCGCCTCCCTCTCTCTGTCTCACGCAGGCTGGAGCCGGCAGCCTCCTGCAGCCAGCGCGCTCCCCCGACATCCAACTCCCCACGCGCCTGCTCCTGCAGAGACTCCAGGAGACCACGACCAGCGAGAACCACCAGCTGATCGCCCAGGTGCTGCAGTCTCTGCGCAAGGAGCTGCAGGGGGAAGCACCCGCCTCGCCCAGCGAGTAAGTGACCCTCACGGAGCCCAGTCACAGCTTCCCCCCCACCCCCAAGAGCTTTAACACAGACAAGCTAGGTCCAGCCCCATGCCCCACAGCCCCGAAGAGGGCCCAGAACTCAGGCTGAGCTGCCCCTGCTGGGTTTGAACCTGTGACGTCAAGCCTGGCCCTGCCTGCACTCAGCGAGCCCCCAGCCGCTTGGACACACACAGCCCCCCAGCCTCTGCCTCGCTGCTGGGGCCACGAGAGCCCTTGCTGGGGGAGGGGGAAAGGAAGAGGGAGGAGAAACAGAGAGGACAAGGCTCGGGCAGGGGACAGACCCAAGCTGGCACGAGACAGCCCATCAGCCAGTAACCCTCCGCCCATCCCGTGCCTTCCAGCCAGGGATCTCAGAGGGCTCTGCAGACATTCAGCTAAGCCCCGGAGGATCACCGGCCCCAGCTCACTGGCTAGGAAAGGACTTGCCGGAGCTCACTCAGCAAGTCCGGTCCGGGAAAAGAACCCAGGAGTCCTGGCTCCCCCGCCCCTGCTCTAATCACTAGAGCAATGATTGCCCAGAGAACTGCCTGCAAGAGTCAAGTGGGCTCCCCTGCATGCGAACGTGGAGAGGAGCCGCTTTCCTCCCTGACCCTTAGCACCAAAGCGCTCCCATGGGGAAATAATGCAGGCCTGGGGGCAGGGGGAAGAGACAAGGACCAGGCTCCCATCCCAGCACCGAGGGGCCGAGCCCAGCCGGCGCGAGAGCCCACTCTCTCCTTGCAGAGGGGAGAGGTGGCGTTCGCTCTGGGAGCCTCTGCGGAGCAGGCAGGACCCTGCCAGGAGGAAGAACAGGAAAGCCCTGGGCCTGGATCCTGCCGCCCGAGAGAGGAGGTTGGTCAAGCTCACCTGGAAGGCAGGCAGGTGAGCCCTTGGGACAGCTGCTGGGGCTGCCTCCCTTCCCGGCCATGCTGGCTCATGGGCCCACGGGACCTCCAGGCTGCCCTCCTGCCAAGTGAGGGGGCAGTTCTGGTTCCCTCAGCTCTGCAGGGATCCCCAGGCCCGGGAGCGGGGAGATGTAGAGGGCACAGAAACAGCAGGGAAGCTGATTTTGCCTACAACCCACTGGTCCTGAAGTAAGGGGAGGCAGAGGGGCAGCACCCTGGCTGGCAGGTGAGGGGCGTGTCAGCAGGCCCCAGCCCAGCTCCAGCTGTCCCAGACACAAGGGAATGAAGCAGCCACAGCACAATGGGGAAGGGTCTTGAACCCAGGGCTCTGGCGTGCCAATGCAGGGCAGTAACCATTAGGCCCCTGCGGGAGCAAGACCATTGTCCTTCTCAAGCAGCCGTAACGGTGTCCTAGGAACCGAGCAATCCAGCATCGCGGGTTCTGTGGCCTCGGCGAGCCGGGGAGGGCCCTGGGGCAGGGAGGGGGGTTGGCAAAGGGCCCCTGCAGCAGAATGAGGTGGGGCAGCGCCAGCAACCACAGGATATTCCTGCCGGGGCAGGATCTGCCCCCCACCAAGCCCAGTCCCGCCGGAGGACAGGGCCGAAGCGAGACAGAGCACATTCCCCGAGCCAGGGGAGCGGCCCCCAGCTGCTGCCACGCTGCCGTTCGTGCCCTGCCGTGCCACACGCCCCTCGACTCCTTCTGCCCTTTTCTTAAGGATCGCATCCAGTTGGGACTCGAGTGCTGGTGAACCCCTGGGGCCCAGAACGCCCTCTCGCCCCATCAGCGCGCGTTCTCCCCTGCCTTGGTGCTGCCAGGAGGGCGCCTCCACTGCGGTTTAAGGGGGGGGCCCATGCCCTGGTCCCACTGCCCCATGGGGCGGAGGTGTTTTGGGACGGGCACACTTGGAACTGGACAAAAGCCTCCAGCTCCTGTTTCCTCATGCCCGGCGTCTCCTCCCCTCCGCCTCTTCCAGCCCCATTGCCGGCAACACCAGGGGGGCAGCCTGCCCCAGAATCCACCGCTGACAGCCCCACCGCGGCTCCGAGCCCAGTTTGGGCTCCCCTTCGGCCACGCAGATCTGTCTCGGAGCAGCACCGCCCTGCTGACGGAGAACACAGCCAGGCCAGGCCAGGCCAGGCCAGCCAGCAGCAGAGCCAGAGAGGATGATGGAGGTTGCTGGATCTGCTGACCCCAAGCCAGACATCTCTCCCCCAGCACAAGCCGCTCAGGCCTGGCCCCTGGGTCTCTGGCCCTGGTGACAGAGACAAGAACTCCTATTTACCGCCTGACCTTCCTCCTGGCTCTGCCGCCCACACAGCTGGTCTGCTAGCTCCCCCTGCTCCCCTGCCGGGCGCCGGCCTTCTTACTCCATCCTGTACACCTGTGGACAGGTACACCTGGACAGCTCAGCCAGGAGTTAACCCCCTGCTTGCCGGTGATCCGTAGCCCTGTTGGGTGGGGGTCAGCTCCTGTGCGCCCCAGCCCCCCGTGAGGACAAAGCGGGATGTGTGCGCTAAGGGGAGCGATGCACTGACATGCAAAGGCCACCTCTCTGAACGGGCTCAGCTTGGTTCCACGGTGTGTAATTAACCTGTGGAACTCACTGCAGGTACAGAGAAGAGAATCCAGTGGTTAGAGGTGTGGGGGGGGGGGAGGAGTCAGGACTCCTGGGTTCTGTCCCAGGTGACTCTCCCTGTGACCTGAGGCAAATCGCTTCTCCTTGTGCCCCAATTTGCCCTTCTGCACAATAAAGGACATTTAGACAAGGCCTGAGAGGTTCATTGTTTGCAGGGCGTCTAAGAGCCTCCAAGCTGCTGGCTTACACTTGGCTCCTAGGTGCTAGGGCAACAGGGGGGTTAGACGCACGTAGCAGGCCCCTAGTAAGTGGGCGGGGGGGGTTTACATCCCAGCTCTTCTTGTGACCTGGGAGAAGGCTCTTAGCATCAGCTGCATAACACCATTTAGGTGCCTGACTTCCCTAGGACTCAGGCATCTCCCTGTTTTTAAAACTCAGTTTCCATCTGTGCAATGGGGCAGACAGCGCTGCCCTGCCTAGCGGGGAGGGGGGTGGTGAGGATAAATACACCACCCCGTGTTAGCAGCTCTGATACTAGGGAAACGGGGCTGGCCAAATGCCCCAGACCCACGACTGGGGGAGGAAAGAGAGAAATGAAGAAACAGCCGGATAACAAACCCCGACTCCCCGATAAAATCGTTCCAGCACCAGGCTGCGCCTGTATTTAATTCACTTAGTACGTCACACACATCGCCCTAGACTCTGCTCTATAAATACCAGAAAACAGCTGGGCTATACACGCGGCAGGCCAGCCCCTGTGCCCTCAGGGGCGCAGTAGGTCAGCCGCCCCATGGACGCGGCATGGGGCAGAGGCGCTGCTCATTGGGGCCGGGGGCCAGCGTTGGGCGGGTGCGTGTAACAGCTGACTTTGGCGCGGCGATGTCCTATCCTGGCCTAATGCCCAGGGCACAAACACTGTGGGCAGGGGCCACTGCCTGCTTCTTGGACCCTTGGAGAAGGGGCCAGCCCCACCACGGCCCTGTGGTCACTGGCATGGGTCAGAGTAAAGGGGATAACTCAAGATTCAGATCATGGGCGGGGCTGGTGGTGAGAGTGGGCGGAGCCTGTGCCAGGCCAGCACCCTGGGCGAGGGACGCATGTGACCCCCTCTTTGGGGGGGCGGGAGGACAGTGCATTGTTCGCGAGGGGGGGGATGGACAGAGCAGCAGGCAGCCTTGGAGAGGAGGTGGGCAGTAGCTGTTCTTTCCTCCGAAGGGGGGGAAGGGGAAACTGGCAGAGCTGTCCCTCCCCCCCCCCAGCCCTCCCAGAAAGGTGCCAGGAATCAGGGACCAACTCCCACTCAATGGGACCTTCACCGATTCCACCTGGAGCCAAGATCTGGCCCCTGGAGAAAAGCCAAGCAGGGAGGCAGCTGGGGAACTTGGGGACTCGCCGACCTCCCTGCTTAAGTCCAGCCCAGGCTCCAGCCTCTAGGGAGCCTATTGCTGGCACCAGGCCAGAGAGCCCCGCTCTGAGCAAGGGGAGGTTGCCACGGGCCAGTGGGAGGGCCCCTGTGGAAGCAGCATGGGGAGGGGCAGAAGGGAGGATCTCACGTTCCAGCCGCTGAAGGAGTAACATCGATGGGCTCCCAGCCATGGCCCTGGGGTGGAAGGGAAGGATGGTGGGTGCAGCCTGGGGGGAGGATGGAACGCCCTCCCCCGGCAGAGAGGGGATCCCTGAGATCGCACTGCCAGCAAGGGCCTTGCATTCATGGTGGGGGGGAAGGGCGGCCCTGCGGCCTGTTAAACAGTAGCTCACAGCAGAGGGTGTAGTAAAAGGGGGGGACGGGGGACAAGGAGATCCCGCAGGATCCAGCCAGCCCCCCGCCTTGGTGTGCCCAAATGGCTGGGTTTAATGGGGGTGGGTCTCTGAGAAAGCCCCACCCTGGGATGAGTTGCATGGAGCCGGGCGGGGCAAGGGGTGAAATCCCCGCACTGCACGCCCAGACCAGAAGCAGGGCAATGAGCCGGAGACGGCTGGTGCAAACACCCAGCGAGGGCTGCGCCGGCAGCACCGAGCCGGCTACGGGAGCACGAGCAGAAAAGCCCGACAGGATTCAAACCCAGGGCGGAGGTGGGCACTGGAACCCGGAGGGTGTGGGGGCCACATCCCACCTCCTGGTTGCCCAGTAAAGCATAAGGAGGCCCAGCCCAGCCCCTTGCTCCCTGGGTGGAGGGTGAATCACAGAAGAGCCCTGCACATCCAGGCTTGGAGACTTGCCCGGAGGGCTCCGTGGAGTCGGGCCCTACCCCCTCTGCGCTGTTGAGTCAGTCTTAAGGTGCTCTGCATCGCTCCCTGGGGGAACAGCCAGGGACATAGGGCGAGGAGCGTCAGCCGGGGGCCCTCTGTCCCCACATGGCAATAGGTGTTTTATTGATTCAGGTCTAGGGGCAGGCGGGACTTTCCCTCCACCCCTCGTTGCTCCAAGCTCCTGGCGCTCTGGGAAAAGCCCCCCACTCTGGCCGCACTCCTGGGTGGGGGCAGATCTCACACGGCACTCTCCCGGTAGCTGACATCTTCCAGGAAGCGGGTGATCTTCTTCCAGGGGCCTGGGGGCTCGGGGTCAGATGGAGGGGGCGAGTCCAGCAGGGGCTCATCCTCGCTTTGGTCTTTGGCGAAATGGACAAACACCTGGGCAGGGAGGGGACGAAAGAAACAGTCAGACCGGGCAATGGGCAGGCTGGCCTAGTGGTCCAGGCCTGATACTGGAGGGAGCCGAGTGCCCTCGGGCAAATCACTTCATCTCTCCACACCTCAGTCTCACCGAGGATCATCCCTTCCTTTGCCCTGGTGGCACCTACGGGGTTAAGAGGACAGTCCCTTACACTCAAGGTGTGGGAAACCTCCATCTATTTGATCCCGGTGGGAGGGGGGGGCAATCAACCAAGCTGGAGGAGCAGGGCAGAGACCCAGCCCCGGCCTCATACCTGGTCCAGCGTGGTTTGGGACACGGAGTAGTCCTCAATGCGGTAGGCGTCCCTGTGAGCGGACAAGACGCTGAAGATCTTGGCCAGGGAGCAGCTCCGAGAAGGCAGCTGGTACTGCAGCATGCAGTGGTGCTTCTCCTTCAGGGCGATGCCGGGGAAGGAGTCCTGGATGAACGTCTCCACGGGCCGCAGGTCCGGGCTGGGGCCGGACACCCGCAAGTTGATGGAGTAGCCGTCACCGAACCTACGGCAAACAGCCGGGCGGGCTTGTTCACGGACAAGCGGGGCAGACGCTGAGCGCCGCTCCGGGCCAGGGGGAGCGCCGGCACTGGGGGTCAACGTGGCAGGCAGCTCTCGCAGCCACAGCCACAGAGGAGGGGGAGTATGGGGGCTGCTGTTTGCCCCAGCCAGGGAGGGGAGCTTTGGAGGAGGAGAGGCAGCTGCGGGGCCCCCTGGCTGGAGTCGTCTGTTTCCGCCGCAGATCGGGAGCGGCAGGATTCCTCGCCCCACGCATGTGCCTCACCCTGCCCCACGGCCCGTTCATTCCCGGTGGGAGGGGCGGGGGCAATCCGTGCCACGTGCGATGGCGGTACCTTGCAATCAGGACCACGAGGGGACTGGACCGAGACCACCTGTCTCATTTCACAGGGTAATTATCCAACGCTCCCAACCTGGGGTGGATTTGAACTGGCGCCCTAGACGTGAGACCCCCCTACAGCCGACGCCCAAGGTGCTGGGACAGCCAGCTCTCCGAGGAGGATTCAGGGGGAGAAGGGTCCAACCAGTGGACCTAGCTCCTTCCTTCCCTGCCTCGCGACGGAAAGCGATGCTGGCACAAACGGTCCCGCCCCACCTCGCCAAGGGAACGTTGCAGAGACCAGCAGGGCTCCACCGGGCCTGGAAAAGGCCCGTCCCTCACAGGCCGCCCACTCCACGCTGGGTTTCCCGGAGATCTTCAGTAAGTTTGGTGCAGGAGAGGGTCTCTGCCCTGCCCTCCCCTCCCTTCGCTACCGGCCAGGCTCCTCAGAATCCCTCCCCACGGCTGACCTGTGACTCGGGGGCAGTTCCCGGGGGGAGCTGAGAACAGCCAGGCGCCAGGCTCCCGGCGTTACCTGTTCTTCAGGTGCTGCACGCTCCCCAGGCAGCGGAACCGGCCGTTCACCATGATCGCCATCCGGGTGCACAGGGCTTCACACTCCTCCATGCTGCCCGGCCCCGGGCGGCGGGGGGAAGAGCAGGTGGCATGAGCGTCCCCGACTGCTGCACCCCCAAACGCCTCCCCTGCCCAACAGCCCCCACCCCATGTTCGCTTCCATTGGGCTCCACCCTCGGGGGGGGGGGGGGGGGAGGCAACGTGGGCTAGTGGAGAGTGTACTCCTCACCAGGTACCAGACCAGGCCAGCTGGGTCAAGGTGTAGCCCCACTGACTCCCAGCCAGCCTTCCCTGGCCTTTGAGACCCGCCGTCCATGCCAGAGGGCGGCTGCTGGCTCACACTGGCTGGTGGGGCTGTGTTAGGGGGAGCTGTGGGGGGCACTGCTTACCCCTGCTAGGGAGTGGGGGGAAGCTGTTGCAAACCCTTGGCTCAGCCACAGATCAGGTGCAGCCCCCCAGCATGACACAAAGGGAATCCCTGTAAACAGGGTGAGTCACAGCTCCTCCCCTGCTTGGGGGGGAGGGTTAGTTACTGGTTCCCAGGGGGTTGATGCTTAAAGCACAGAGGATTATTGCTAGTGGGGGGCAGGGGAGGATGGGCCGGAAGCTCAGCTGTTCGGACAAGCTGGTTCCCTTACCTGTGGGAGGTGAGCACCACGGATCTGCCCTCTTTGATCACGCCCAGGATACAGTTCCAGAGGAACCGCCTGGCTCCCGGGTCCATGCCCGTGGTCGGCTCGTCCTGCAACGAGCCCCGAAAGCAGCTTCAGGTCAGTCCTGGTCTCATCCGTACCCAGGCTTTGTTGGGGTGGAAAGCACAGTGGGTGCAGCGGGCTTGGCCCCAAGGGGCGGGTGCAAACACAAGGGGCGCCCACGGCCGGAACCGGGTAAACGAGGCTTGGACCCAGGGCCTGGAGTGCAACGCGCTCCCTGGGCCAGGAACCGAGGGGCAGATCCCGCACTCACAGCGGGATGGGGACGGACAGGACGGGGCGCCCACTGAGGCTGCGTCCCCAGGGGAGCAATAAATCCCCGAAGGCTCTGCTCCCCTCTGCTTTATCGCCAACCATCCTTCCACCCCCACCTCCCCCCAGCATGAAACCTCTGGAGCTACATCGGATCCCACCATTTCCACAGCCCCCCCGATGCTGCTGGCGAAGGAGTGAGCTGGGGTGGGATGGGCGCCTGCGAATAACCACGCACGAGTGTGCCTCTGCAAATAGCCCTGCAAATTAACTGCCTTCCCCCCTCCTCCCACAGAGGCTGGAGGAGGAGATTTCCCCTGGGGGCAAAGAGCTGGCGCGGGGGGGGGGAGGGGGGGCTATCCCTGCCCTGCAGCACTGACCAGGAAGACGACAGGCGGGGCGCCGAGGAGGGCGATGGCCGTGGAGAGTTTGCGCTTGTTTCCCCCGCTGTATCCCCCGGCGGGTCTGTCGGCGTACGGCGCCAGGCCCAGCTTGGAGATCCCCCACTGAGCCACCTGCGGGCAGAGAAGCACAGAGACTGAGGAGAACGGAGCTCGGGGGGGCGGGAGGAGGAGGAAGAGGAGGGGGAGCTTTTACCCTGGGCGTCTCCTCCTCGGGGACCCCGCGCAGGCGGCAGTAGAACTCCAGGTGCTCCCGGCCCGTCAGCAGGTCGTTGATGGCGTCGAACTGGGGGCAGTAGCCCATGTTCAGATGGACCGACTGCAGGTCGCTGAGCACACTGCAAGGGCGGAGAACCCGATCAGCAGGGAGGGGGCGTCCCTCAGCGGAGCCCTCCATGCCCCGGAGAGGGGCTGGGAGAATGGGCCCTCCCCAGGGCCGCCGGAGCCCAGCAGGGTGGCCTGAGGGCAGAAGGAAGGGGCATGCCTCATGGTAGCACACCCCGCCCCGGCCCCCTTGCTCCACCACCACACAGAGCCCACCCCCCATCCACAAAGCCGCATCTCCACCCCGTTCCCCTCTATACCATTTCTGACCCATCCCCCTCCCATGCCAGCCGGTCGCGGGGGGGCTCACCCATCCTCCCCATTTCTCCCTGTAACACTCACCTGTCTCCTTCCCTGGGGCCCGCTCCTGCCCCCCCCTTCCTCACAAACCCCTCTGCACTTACCTGTTGTTCCCGCTCTCACCCCCCCCCAGCCGTGCCATGCCCCTCCCCCAGCCACATCTCACCTGTGCCCTTTCAGACGGGCGTCTCCCAGGGTCACCTCGGTGTCCCCCGTCAGCATTTTGAAGGTGGACGTCTTCCCAGCGCCGTTAACTCCCAGAAGACCGAAACACTGCACCAGGATCGAACACCCGGTTAAAGGCAATCTGTCCCCTACACCACCCACCCCGCCTGGCCCCCTCCTTCCATCTCAGGCTCTTCCCAACGGCCCCAGGGAGAACGCCACGCACGGTGCCAGGTGCCCTGATGCCACGTGCTGCTGGCGGCTCCAGGGGATCAAAGCCGACGCTCGCCCGCACTCAGGAGCAGCGGTTCGGCCACCCATCCGGCTCCCGCTCTGCCAGCCCATCAGCTAATCCACCTGGCCAGCCCTTGGGCTGGGGTTCATGGCCAGGATTATGGGGCTTTTCACCCCGCCTTCCCTCGGACACACGCTCACCGGGGTCGTCTGTTCCACCTCCCCCCATCTCTGTTGCGACAGGGGCCTGAGCCAGCTGTTCTGCCCTACCCGCCCACCAACAGTACGGCAGGCGTGACCTGCTTCCAAACCTCCCTGCACGGTGTGAGCGTGCCGTGGACCAGGGCTGCCTGCCCTTTGGATCCCAAACACAGCAAGGTGCCTTACCTCCCCCGGGGGGATTCCCACACACAGGCGATCCACAGCCGGCTTCTTTCTCAGCCTGTACACCTGGGAGAGAGGGCAGGGAAAAAGTCTCAGGGCGGCACCCCCTGTCTCCAGCATGAAGGATGTGGGAAGAGGGGAGAACAAGGATGAGCTGGCGCTGGAGCCCCGCCATTGAACACAGGCAAAGCATATGTTGTAGGAAACCCCACTGCCGACAGGGGGTCTGAATCGTTAGCCCCAGGGCGACTGAGCCGGTGGCAGGCTGCGGGGCGAGGGGAAGGGTTCTCCCTCCCGGCAGGAAGGGTTCAAAGAGCCTGGTGATTGCGGGAAACTCACGAGGAGGGTGGATTGAAAATTTGTCATCAAAACCGTTTTCTGGTCAGCAAACCAGGTTTGCGATCAAACAAATGTACTGCCTGCCAGGGAGCGCCGGCTTTCCCTGGGAAACCCAGATTGTTGGGTCAGGGAAACGAACGCCCCAAAACCGAAATATTCGATTTGCCTATCGCCGCCGCAGAGCCGCACGGGACTTGTTCCACTGCCTCATCTCCCCACTCTCCTCTGTGGGTTGGGGGCCCCAGCTGGACTGCATCTCCCATGATGCACCAGGGCCAGGTGCACTGCCTGCCCTTTCCAAGAACTGTGATGCCTCATGGGAAATGTAGTCCAGGCAAGGGGGCCTGGCCCATACCAGAGAAGGGGTCCCTGTGGCAGCATTTCCAAACGGAGATTGGGCTGTATTTGAATAGCTGCCAAGAAAAAAAGAAAAATTTCCACAATTTTTTCCCCATTTTCATCAAGTTTTTCCATAAAACAGAAAAAAGCAGCCCAAGGAAGAGCCACGTCCAGCTCCGGGGGAGACAGCAGGAGGCAGATGATGATGCACAGACCCCCCCCCCCCCCCGGTCGAGGAACAGCTGCCCCCTACGCACCTTGGTCAGGTCATGCAGCACCAGGATGTCTCTCTGCTGTGCTCCACTGATGATCTTCTCCCGCTCCCTGGCCACGTCCTCGTCCTCCTCCCCCAGAGGGGGAAGTTTAACGGCGAAGGGCCTGAAGGGAACGAGGGGAAATGGTTCAAGCCAGGACACGGCTGGCGGGGGACGTCCCACTAGGGCGAGCGGTGTGGAACGGCACCGTGGCTGCACGGTTGCCAGGATACTCAGCCCTAGCGCGGTCTCTAGGGAGCTTGGAGATCCCATGAACGGTGCTGGAATCCGGGGGCTGCAAGCAGGTGTTGGGGGTCCCAGATGGGAGGGGTCCCGGGTAGATCCCAGCGGGCTGGGACAGGGTCTTGTCACGGTAAGAGTTGAGAGCTGCTGGCCCAGCCTGGGCCCGGCTGTGGAGACCCAGGCCTGTGTGAGCGGCTCCGATATGCCAGTGACCACATAAGCACGTGGCTTAGACGCAGCAGCCGGGGCAGGGAGCGAGCGGCAGCTCCCGTAGACATACCCGCACTGGTTGCACTCTGGCTAGTTCGAGCAGGTGCTGGGGCCCCGGCTCCAGCCCACGCCCTCGCATCCTCCCGGCTCTGTCCAGCGAGCTGGCTGGCTTAAAGCAAGCGCCGGTACGAGCTGCAAATCACAGCCCCGACTGCGGCGTGGACGGAGCCTAAGGCACGTTTGAAACGCTTTGTCCGCCGAGGGTGAAAGGTTTGGCTCAGAGGCCTGGACGGATGGACGGACAGACAGATGTGCAGCCGCTAGGCCATTTCTAGCCAAAACGACAGCGAGCAGAAGTGGCAGCTCAGATTAACTCTGCCAGCCCAGCCTCCACTCCAATGATTGGGGGGGAATTGGGGGGGTGGGGGGTCAAACAAAGGGATAGAGGAACAAAGGGCTTTCCTCACCCCTTAGATCCTTCCAGCAGCTGCTGTTACGGCAGGGAGGGGCAGAGCGACTCGGGGAGGGGGTTGGCCAGAGCTGGATCTCTACCCCAGCCGCATGCCCGCCTGCCGCTCCCTCCCTCTGCCCCCCGCCAGCCCCTCACCGGAGCTTGATGAAGAACCTGTACTGCACCAGGAGGGTGAAGAGGAAGAAGACGACGCCCTGGAGTGCCATGGCAAACATGTTCTTCCCAACCAGGTCCCAGCACAGCGGAGACACAAAACGTTTTTCTCCTGCGGGGGGTGGAGGGAATAGGGCATTAAGAGAAGAGAGGGGTGGCGTGGGGGAGGCGTGGGACAGGGGACAGTCAGTGCACGGCAGGGAGTCAGATACCACAGGGATGGGCATGGTCTAAGAACTCAGGCAGAGACACACAGATGCTCCTGGGGAGAGCGGTTCAGGGACTGCAGGAGTTCCCTGTTCATGCTGACTCTAACCCCCGCAGTGGGGGGGGCAGGGGTGAGCGGAGGGATGTGGGGTGGGAATGTGGAGCTCGGGCGACTCACCGAACCTCTCGAAAGCGTCGGCCATGGCCTGGTTCTTCACCATGTCGATGAGGCCCCGGCCCAGGCAGAAGTGCGGGAAGACGAGGAAAACCTTCTTCAGGATCCGGTTGATGTCGTTCAACTTCTGCGTGGGGGAAGCAAAAGGCCCCAGCTCGGCAGATGGCCCCAGCTCTGCGACCGCCGACCCCAGCACGGGGGGCTCTCATCAGCCCACTAGGGGTCCCCTCCTGCTCCAGGGGGAGCTAGCTGAACTCACCTCATCCCGGGCACTGGGCTGAGGTCTCCTGACGGGGGGGAGAAGGGGGGCCTGGGCCATGGCTTCACTAATCTTGGGGTGGGCCCCCCGTCCCGCCCAGCGCAGCCCGTCCGAGGAGGCCAGGGAAGCCCCCCGGGGCGCAGGGCTCACCTGGTCGGCGAAGAGCTCCAGCACGAAGGTGGCCACGCTGCCGTTGATGCCGATGAAGAGGTTGACGCAGGTCAGCACCACGTAGGCGGTGCTGGGGATGCTGAAGAGGAAGGAGGCTGGGTACATCAGCGGCGTGATGGACCAGCTGGGGTGGAGGAGGAACAGAGCTGAAGCCAATTCCAGGGCACCCGCCACGTGGGGACAGGCCGGGCACCAAGAAACAAAGCCCACACCACAAACCAGGGCTGGCCTACAAGGCGCCAACGTCCCCCGATGCTCCAGCCGGATGCTCGGTCGCGCGGGGCAGGGCCGCCAGCTGTAACCCAGACCTGAGAGAGACCTGCCAGGCGAACGCCCGACGCCCAGTTCAGGGAATTTCAGCCCTTCTCAGATGGCCGGTGCTGAGAACCCAGCTCCAGGCTGCAGGCCCATGGGGCTTGGAATAAACACGGAAGCTGACCTGGACCGAACCTCCAGGCCGGGCAGAGCGAGCTGGCTCCACTCCCGCTCCGGGCTGGCCCTTGGTCCCTCTCCCTTGGATTTGCCAGAATCCCCCCAACAGACCAAATTCAGAACCAGGCAAATGGGGCTCAGATCCCCCCGGCCCCCCACTCTGATTGCATGGGGGATTTGCTCCCCGTTGCCAGGGCCAGACGGGCACCACACCCGCCAGGGCTACGGGCCCTCACCCGTAGAGGAAGAGCAGCAGCACCAGGGAGGGCAGGTTGGCGGAGGACACATAGGACTTCTGCTGGAAGCAGAGGAAGATGAGGACGACCAGCCCAGCTGGGACCAGGTAATTACACTGCGGGGAGAAACAGAGGAGGCAGCAGGTGAGACCCAGTCGACCCCAGAGAGGCTGGCTGGGGGGCTGCTTTTCTAATGGGGACAGGCCTGAGGCTTGGAGATTGGGTCTATAGCACCATAAACTGCCTCCAACTCCCTCCCCCCAGACAGGGAGAGAGACACCCCTCCCCCAGCTCTGAACGTGCAGTAGCCACTGGCATTGAGCCAGACACCCCCCCACACCCCACTGAGCAAGCAGCCCCACCTCGTCCTGGCTCAGGGCCTCCCATCCCCCCAGCCGTGAGCCCCAATCATGGGCACGGCCTTCCCTGTGCAGCCCACGCCTGCTGCGGGACGCCCGCCGTCCCCGGCTCACGGAGTCTGGGCCAGCCCGGGACGCGGCCGTGCCCGCTACAGCCGCGGCTAACGGAGCCGCCTCGTTAGCTCAGGCGGCAGCGGTTCAGGCGTTTCGATCCACAGGCCCCTGGTTCGACCCCTGCTGCCGACAACCCCCCCCAGTGGTGCAGCGTGATGGGGCCGACCCCTGCCTCCCTCCAGGAGGGTCCGGCCCGTAGGCGGGAACCGGCCCCCATGACCTATGCTGGGGAGGCTACGCCCCCATCCCCTCTGCCCCCAGCTCTGGGGGGTCCCTCCTCTCCTGTAAAAGCCTGCCCCCCCCTCCCCATCTCCCGCCCGCACCATGTCCCAGGCAAAGTTGCCCAGCCAGTAGACCCCGGGTTTCATGCCGCTGACGAACTGCAGGTGCTTGGCCTTGCTGACCCGCTCCTCGATGAGGAAGAGGACGAAGCTGGCGGGGACGAAGGAGAGGGCGAACATGACGCAGATGGAGACCAGCACGTCCACTGAGGTGGCCATCCTGCCAGGGGGAGAGAGAGAGAGATGAACCGGCCACCCCCTGCACGTGCCCCGCTCAGCACCCCCTCCTACGCTCCCCGGGACTCACAGCGCGGCCTCCGAGAGCTGCTCCTTGGTGAGGTTGAGGGGGTGGTTGATGGCCGTGATGCCGTAGCGCCAGGGCTCCGTGCCCGCCGGCAGGCTGGCGCGCAGCAGCCCGTTGTTCGCCACGTTGAGGAAGGAGACCAGGGCATGCCAGCCCTTGTTGTTGAACCAGACCTGCGGCCGCACGACAGCGACGCTCAGCGCCGGCGCTCGCCCCCCACCGGCCCCTCTGCCACTGCCCCCAGAGACCTGGTGCCCCGGGGCTCTGACCCTCCCCGGGCCAGGAAGAGGAGCCGGGAGCCCTGACGCCCCGGCTCACTTGGCATCTGGGGACTGGAACATGCTGCCAGTGCAGGCTGAGCTCCCACCCCACACCGGGATTCCTTCCCCAGACTGACCTTGATGTTCTTGCGGGTGTCTAGCCCTTCTATGAAGCTGCTCAGGTTTCCCAGCAACCGGTCCGTGGGGCTCCCCTGGGGGCCAGGAAGGGGGAGAGGGTCCATCAGGGCTGGAGGCAGATCCATGAGCCGGGCTCCCCTGCTTCTCCCAGCCACGGATCTCTGCCTAGCAGATGCTTCCTGCTCTTGCCCCATGCCAGCCACCCCCAGTCCTGGCCCTGCCCCATCCTGACCCCTGCACACGCCTGGGTCACTCTCCGAGTCATCCCAAAGGCCTGAGGTAGGAGACGGACTCCACCCCCGACCCCCACCCTGCCCTGCCCATGGGGCTGTACCTTGGTGATGTTCAGCATGGCCCGGATCTCCCGCACGGCCCCGTTCAGCTCCTCTGCCGACGGCAGAGCCTGCGAGCTGTGGGCGCCCAGAGAGATGCCGCCATACCTGGGGGGGGAGGAGGGGAGAGAAGGATCAGGAAACCCAGGTGTGCCCCGCATCCTCCTCCCCCCTGGGAGATTCGGGGACCAGGGTGGGGAGACGCTGCCAGGCTGTGACGGGGGGAGATCTGGCGCATTGGCCCATAACAAGACCATCTGGTGCCCAGATACTACGGTGAGTGGTGTGCTACATCCATGAGCATGTAGACAGCGACGCTGGGCAGTGGGGTACCCTGGAGCTGGGGGCGCCATCAGCAGGGGATCCCCCGGCGTTTCAATCACAGCCACTAACCCACAACCCCTGCCCAGAGCTGGGAACAGAACCCAGGCGTCCCGACTCCCAGCCCCAGGCTCCTGGAAGTCTTCATAAAACGATTCCCACCCCAGCTGCCCCCCGCCCGCATCTCACCTCTGCTCATTGACCCATTTCTTGGTTCTCAACCTGCAAGAACAAAAGGCAGATCGCCGGGGCGCTGTTAGCATGGCTCTGTGCGTCCGTCCCTACGTCACAGCGCCTGCCGGACGGCCCTAGAACAAGGCCTTGATTCACCCACAGATCAGGGACGGCTGGGGCAGCGCCAGGGCAAGCTGTGCCCCCCACTGCCCCGATAGCACGGCCCAGCCCTGGGAGGAGCAGCGCGGTCTCCGATGGCCCCCGAGGCGCTCAGCCAGGTGCAGCCCATCAGCAGACACGGCTGGGAGTTGGAGGGGGCAGGAAAGGAGGGTTGTTATTCTGCACCGTGAGGTGCAGCGGGGCTGTGTGTGTGTGGGGGGGGGGGGGGGGCGTTGCTATACATTCTCCAGACCCCCCCCCCCAGGTGGGAGGCAGAGACGGGAGCCCTCCCCAAATAGGCCCAGACCACAGGGTGCCCCAGGTGCTCACCCCTGGCGAATGATCTTGGGGTAGGTTTTCACCAGGTAATCGGAGATATTCCGGCCTGTGAGGTTCTGGAGGATGTCCCCGGTGCCCCTTTGCACCTGGCGGGAGGAGAGACAGACAGACAGACAGACAAGAGGCCGGACTGGAATCGTCGTCCTTTCAGGCAGGAGTTAGCAGAAATGCCCCCCCTCCCCTCCCAGTGGGGCCGTGCCGAGCCCAGAGCTGGTCCAAGCCAGTCCATAGCGATCCCGATTGAGTCAGCTAGGAGCCATCCCGCACCCCTCCCCAGCCATGCCTCCAGGTGGATCAGAAGCAGGGGGTGAGACCCGGACGAGCACACCTGCCAGTCTCCACGCTGGGCATGCCCTGACCCCGCCAGAGTGGCTGTCTGCCCTCTGGGCTGAGCCTCCCCACGCTCGGACGGCCCGTGGCCAGCTACCTGTGGAGGAGGAAGTCCCCCCGCTGCTTCGGGGCAGTCGGGCAGCATCTTCCGGGCCCCTCGGGAGCTGCACTCGCAGGCCGGGGAGGGATTGGCTGGCGTCCAGTTCTTGTTCTGGAAGACCTCGGCCAGGGCCCGGGGCACTTCGGGGGTCCAGAAGCCTTGTTCATGAGAAGCCGGCGGGCAAGGCTCCTTCCTGGGCACCCGGGCAGGGTCGGGGGGGGGAAAGCTGCTGGTTAGTGCTCTCGGCAGAGCAGGAGCGGGCACGAGCTGGGTGTTAGGGGGCAGCGCCAGGCTCGGACCCAGCAGACGGGGAGCGGGGGGGGCTACAGGCCTGGGCAGACCCAGCGTGTTCACCCCCTCGGACGCCACCCTAGGACCCAGGCCACAGTTGCAGAGGGCAAGCCGCTGGCCCCAACGGACTCCCGCCGGGCTGGCACAAGGTCATCCCCGCATGGCAAGCAGTGGGCATTGCAGCCGCTCCAATGCTCTCAGCAAGGAAGCTGGGGCAAGTAACCCGTGCAGACCCTTCCCAGCCGCAGTAACAGGGCCCCGCAGCCCTCGTGCACAGACAGAGCCCAGGGGTACTCACCCCTCCGGGGCATCCCTCATGCACTTGGTGCCGAAGCCCGGCTCCGCCAGCAGGGCTCCAAGGAGCTGCGCAGAGTCGGGGTCCCCCGGGGAGTCGTCACTGAAACAGAGGGAGGGGACGCTGCTGAATCCTGCCCGCGGGCCTGGCCCAGGCGACAACCTCCCCCCACCCTCCCGCCATCCAGCTGGGACGCGACGCACCTGAAAAAGGTGAACTGCTGCCCGTACATCCAGGGCTCCAGCTGCAGTGGGGGGTACTTCCCGATGGGCGGCACGATCAGGCTGAAAAGGAGGGCGATGCACACAAAGACGGCCGGCAGGACGATCTGCGAGCAGGGGCTGGAGTCAGAACGGGGCAGGGGGGAATCCCACAGCGCCACCGGGACCCCTCGGGCCGGGTCAGAGCTAGGGTTGGGGAGAGGTGGAGTCCCGCAGCCGGGGAGCTGGGACGGCCTAGGTCCGGCCCAGAGCCGGAGAATCCGGATGCTGCAGAGTGAAGGACCTGAGCCACCGGTAAAAGGCGACCGTTCGTACAGGAGTATTGCCTGCCACGTTCCATTCACGCCCCATACGCCTCCCCTTGGCCCCTACCCCGATTGCTCCACTGCCCTGCAGCCTCCGCTCTCCGAAAGACATCTCTGCCCACATCCTGTCAGAGCCCCCCACCCCCCCCCACTTCCCAGGCCTTCCCTTCCCGCCCCGCCCCCCCTCTCCAGGCTAAGGAGGAGGAGAAGCCTGCGGTACTTGTGCAAAGAAGCCCCTGACGCTGCGCCGGGCGTAGAGGAGTCTCTTGGTGAAGAGGGCCCGGAGCTGCTGGCGGAGCAGTGCCCAGCCCAGCAGCTGCCGGGAGCCCCCGCCGTCCAGGCTGTGCAGGAAATCCGTCTCCGTGGGCTCCTCGGCTGGGAGAGGGAGAGACAGAGAGACCCTGTCAGCCCTGCTTCCAGCTCCAACCCCCCGCCATGCCACCGTCCTGCTCCATGGGCAGCTCCTGACCGCTTTGTGTCTCCAGGGACCCCTGTCTGCCGGGGGGGGGTCAGGGCAGCAGGGTGACTTCAGGGCAGGGCACTAGGGGTGGGGTCACGTGCGGGGAAAGGCGGGGGGCAATGCATGGGGAAAGAGGGGCCGTGCACTCAGCGGGGGGCGCCGTGCGCTCTGCATGGGGCGGGCATCACGCTTTTTGCACCAGGGCCGCGGAGGCACGGCACTCTCTGCACCGGGGCATCGCTCTGCGTTTCCACAGGGGGACGTGTCCCTTGTCTGGTTCAGAAGAGACGCCTCAGGACCAAGGGCCGGACCCCGCCACGGCTCCCGCCCCCTCCCACGAGGAGAACAACGGCTCTAGGACCCCTCCCTCCCTGCCACCCGGACTCCTACCTTTCCTGGATCCTTTGACTCAATGCAAAGAAAGAGAAAAGAGACAGAAATGCCACAGCTGTGCAGGGAACACCCCCCTGGCACCAGAGCCGGGGGCAGGGGAACGAATTCAAGCAGAGCGGGATTCCCCAGGGCACAGAGGGCTCTGTCCATGCGGGGCCATCGCCTGGGCCACTCACAGGGCCCCGCGCCAGCCGGCTGACAGGTGCCGGCTGCAACAGCTGGTCACCAGCTCCTGGGACGGGACCTTTCGGTCTCGCCCGGCTGGATCCAAGAGAATTTCACACTCCCTCCCCGCCCCACCGCTTCAGCCTGTCTTCCCGATCCCCCCCCACAATGCCCTGGAAGTTCCCCATAAGCCCCTGGCTCCCGTTAGCATGGGGCACGGCGAGACGGGTGCTGCAGAAGTACCCCGCAGGCCCCCGTGCAACGCTGCCGGAGAACCAGCCGTTTCGTAGCATTCGCCCTCCCTGGGGCGGTTTCCCGGCTCAGGCGAGATGCAGCCCCATGGGACAGAGCGAGGGAGAGACCCCCGGGCAGACGGGAGGCTGGTCAGAGACAGAGCTCAGCAGCCCGGCTGCGCCCCCTTACCCGGCTCGGTGTCTGCTGCCTCCACGTCCCCATTCTCGCTCACCGTCCGGAGGCTGTAGGAGGAGGCCTGGGCTGCTGTCCTGACTCGCTGGGGGGCTCCCTGAGAGCCTGCCGGACACAGGGGCCGAGCATCACACCACGGGCCGGTGAGAAACAGCAAGTGGCATCCAGGGCCGCGCAAAGGTTTTGGGTGGCCAGGGACAAAATCCAGAACTGCGCCCCTCCCCCCTCCTTCCAACTTACCACTGTGAGTAGGCCCGGGGATGGAGGGGTGGGAAAGTTTGCCCCCCCACTCACCTGACACCTGTGGCTCTCTTCCCATGGGGCTGGGTCCAGCTCCCCATGGCAGGTGTGGCAGCACCCTTTCTGGTTTGCCCTGTGGCCTCTCCGTTGTATGGAGGGGCTGTGGGCCAAATGTCAGGTTTGGGGGCCCTCTCAAATGGGGGGGCTTGGGTCAAATGGCCTCTTTGGTCCCCCATTCAGGGTGGCCGTGGTGACACCGCATCGCCGTGACTGGAGCAGCCTGGCCCCTTGGATCAGGTCAAAAACGCACGTCGGGATTTGTAGTCCCTACAGGCCACTGGACCATATTAAAGGCGGGGGCAGCCGTGGGCCCCCGGAGGCCTATTTCCTATTGCCCTGCCAAGCACGCTGCGGCTATGCCCTGCCGGCTGCCTGACTGAGTGCGTGGAGACCCTGCCACTTCCCAGTACCCTGCTGCACCCAGTGCCTTCCCCAAACTCCCTGACTGCCCCAGGTAGAGACAGGGTGAGAACAGTTTGGGAGAAAATAACTGGATCCATCTCCCAATGCAGAGCCTCATCTCAGTTTGAATGAAGAACCTTCTCCCAGGATCCACGGGCAGCAGAGAACAGAGCTGACAGAGAACAGGAATTCTCATCCGTTAGCTCCAAAATATCCCGCCTCTACCAGAGCTAAAGAAGATCTCCCTGAGACAGCACCAGTAGTAGGTCTTTTATCCCCTCTGCAGTCCAGGCACTAGAACACAAGACCACTTCTTCCACGCCCCTGGCCATTACTTAGGACCCGGCCGCTCAAAGCTTTTCCAAGATGGTGTCCATGCATTTACCTGTGGCGTCAGCATCCACTCCTGTATCCTCAGCCACCTTCAGAAAGATCTGCCAAGAGGTCGGCAGGAACGGAAAAAAAAAAAAAAGACAGCGAACTCTCAGCAAACCAAAGCCACATGGCGAGGAGCGTCCCAGAGCCCACAGGACTGGCTGAGAGGCCCTCAGGCTCTGCTGCCACCACAGGCCATGGCTGCATTTCCCCAGCCCATTCCCACGGCCTCGACGGCTGACTCCGCTGACTTCCTGGCTGGCTTTTCCTGCCGTCCTCCCCTCTAAGTCCCTCTCCCCCCGACACTCCCCGCCCCCAACCAGGTGAGCTGCAGAGGGCGGATTGTCTTCCTCTTAAGTATCAGCTGTCGGAGACAAGGCGTCAGGTCTGATGGACTAACGGTGCAGCTCATACAGGAGGAGACAGACAGGTCTTGATGGGCTCCTGTCTGATCTGGTGCGACAAGGGGCGGGATAATAGACTGGATCCATGTGTGGTCTGTTCCCGTATGGCATGGGTGGAGGGCGAGATGCTGGGAGGGGGCTGCCGTACCTCTTCCAAGGTGGTGTCCGAGATCCCGTAGCTGGAGACCCCCAGCTCGCCCAGGCGACCATCCAGCTTCCGGAAGAGCTCCCCGAAGGTCCCATCCTTGGCACCGCTGTATGGCAAGACATACAGCACCTCGTGGCCAATATCTTCCACCAGCCTGGAACCAGGGGCCAGCTTCTGGATCAGGGCTGACAGCTGCGGCACGTCTGCAGAAACACCAAGGGGGCAAGGGTGGCTGGAATTGGGCACAAGATCGGCACTGTGATGGGGCGTGGCCTGTGGGGCCGACCCAACACTGACGCCCCAAGGAAACTGACAGCCCCAGGCTGGCCCTGTGTCCCCCTAACGTCCCAGCCCCTTTTCAGGAGCTGATCCAGCCTGGAAAGGATTAAGTGGGTTAATCTTAACTCTTTCCCGACCGGTTCCCAGCGCCAGCTCCTTCCCCTCCGGAGCCGCTCACCCATGGCGCTGGCCTCACTGCACTGCTCGCTGCCCAGGCCCGTGTCGCAGCTGCGCTCCGAATCGCTGTCCTCCTGCGGGGAAGGGAAGGGTCAGAGGCGCAGCCTTGGGCTGGCCCCAAACTCTGCGGCTCGGCCCCCCTGTAAAAACCGACGCCGTGTAAAGAGATCAGAGCACCGGCTCCCCGGGGTCAGCCCTTCCCCCCAGCCCCAAATGCCAGGGAACCCCTGATGTCGGACTCCCTAGTAGTACCCCAGGGAGACCCCCGCATGCTCCACTCGTGCCCCCCCACCAGCCGAACTCCAGGGACTCCCCCTCGCTCCCCCCCCCCCGCTCTCTGACCTTTCACCTCTGGGGGGTGCTCTCGGTGCCCCCCCAGCCGTTCGGGCAGGAGTGGGCAGGGGGCCCAGGGGACCCCGGGACCCCGGCGTTACCTTCCTGCTGGCCAGGGGTGCCCGCTTCACCAGGGTCAGGTAGTAGCCGGTGCCCAGCTGGGTTTTGAGGAAGAGCGGGGAGCCGCAGCAGCAGAGCCGGCCCTGCGAGAGGATGGCGATGCGGTCGCCCAGCAGGTCCGCCTCATCCATGTAGTGCGTGGAGAGGATGACAGTGCGACCTGGGGGGGGGGTAGAAAAGAGGGGGATGGGGTGGGCAGCCCAGGGTCAAAGCAGGAAAGGGGGTGGGAAAAGCAGAGGTCGGGCACCCCAAGAGCTCTGACGGCGCCTCCTGCAGGGCAGGGCTGGAACAGCACCTGAAGCAGGGCCACGGCATGGATGGGAGCCGCCCAGACCCCAGCACAGAGGGGGGCCAAGCCGACCCCAAAGGCAGCTCACCGACAGCCTTGCGGGGGGATCTGAGCCAGAGACACCCCACATGGTGGCAGGTCCCTCCTGCCCCCCCCTCCCCCGGGGTGCAGCTACACCCTGAAAACTGCTCCATGCCCTGGTATGCGCCTGTCAACACCCTGCGTGCGTCCACCCCGCCGCCCCCATGGGGTAGGACCCACTGGGGTCCCCCCTCCACCAGAACCATAGGGTCCCCCCAGCCTGCTTGCCCTTGCTCCCCCAGCTCCCTCTGCACCCAATGGGTGTCTCGATCGATTCTCTCCCTGCTACGTGAGGCCCAGATCCCTGCCTCAGTTTCCCCTGTAAGGAGTTGGGTACTAAGGGCTCATCCCCACACAGCCCATGGGGGGCAGGAAAGGAGCTTGGCTGGGCCAATCAGCCAGAGGCTCCAGCCCATTCCCAAGGACCCCCCACTCCCGTTCCCATCCCCTGCCCGGCTCAGACCTTTGCGATACTTCAGCAGCAGCTCCCAGATGCCCCTCCGGGAGTAGGGGTCAACCCCAGCCGTGGGCTCGTCCAGAATGACCACCTGGGAGCCTCCCACGAAGGCGATGGCCACGGAGAGCTTCCGCTGCATCCCGCCTGGCACGGGGGAGGAACGGGGCGGGCGTTACAGGGCGTCGGGGCAGCCCCCAGACACACAGCCCCCCCGGGGGCAGGGGGGGGAGTTGCTGCAGGGAACGAGTCATCCCAAGCCACCGGTGGGGCTGGCGGGGATCCCCTGGGAAGTTCCTCCGTGCTACGCCCCCACTGCAGCCCCCCCCCCGCCCCTCCACACGCCCCCTGGTACGCACACCTGCAGACTGGGAGTGGGGCCCTGATGTTCTCCGCTCGTAATCTTCCCTGTCCCTTGCAAAGGCGGCTCTGCTCGCAGAGTGCCAGGATCGGGTCCCAACCTCGCTGACCGAAGACCAGCACGAGCCCAGGCTGCCCCCGTCTCCCCCTCCCGCCCGCTGGAGGCTGGGCCCAGGGCACTCACCTGACAGATTCTTGGTCTGCTCCCGGCGCTTGTGGGGCAGCCCCACGTCCTGGATGATCTGCTTCATCTCCTCCTTCACCTGCTCCCCGGACAGTCCCTTCAGGCGCCCATAAAACCAGACGTGCTCCTCCACAGTCAGGCTGGGGGGGACAGGGAGGGGGGGACTCACAGCAAGGCAAGGAGAGGCCTCCCACCGCTGCCCCCGGCCCATGCCCAGGCCCCCAGCTCTAACCACTAGAGAACGCTCCTCTCCGAGCTGGGAACAGAACCCAGGAGTCCTGACTCCCAGCCCCTCTCCTGTGCTCTAACCACTAGATCCCTCTCCCCACCCAGAACTGGGAACAGGACCCCATGGGTCAAGTGTCCCTGCAGTTCATTCCCAAGCTCAGGCTGCTGCCATGTCTGGGGAGGAGCAGGGTCCGACCACAGGTCCTCCCGGCCGGAGGTAGCAGGGAGGCTGGGATGCTTCAACCAACAGGGAAGATGGCAAATCTCCCCCGCATCCACCCTCCCTCACTTGGGGACCACCCCCTCCCCCGCACAGACACACACACTTGGTCCTTCCCTCCCCCACACCTACATGTCGAAGAGGACGTTGTGTTGGGGACACATCCCCATGGTTTTCCGGATACTGTCCATCTTGGAGCAAATGTCCCGGCCCAGGATGTAGGCTGTCCCGGAGCTGGGGGGCAGCAGGCCGCTCAGGATGGACCTGTGGGGAAGGGAGGAGGACACAGTGGGGGGGAGGGGATAAGACAAAAGCAAGCAAAGAGTCAGAGAAGTGTTTTCAGCTGCCACCCCCAAAGCCTAAGGGGGGGCTCAGGGCAGGGGGGGGCTGCTGCAGCAGCTGGCAGGGCTGCCAGGCAGGGGCATGGCTCTGCTGGGTGCTCAGACTGCTCGGCCCCAGCTCCCAGCACCAGGGGACCCCAGCTCATCCAGCAGACATGTACCCCCCCGCCCAGCGAGGAGAGCCAGTGACGCCACCCAGGGAGAGGGAGGCCGTTTCTTTGCTCTACTGGCCACGGTTGAAAATTATTAGCCACCCGGCATACCCTGGGCCAGGTCCGTGGCTGGGGTAAAGTGCACAGACCTGCGGAGCTGTCTGCAGTGAAAGCCCTGGCCCGGATTCTCCTCTCCTGATGGGTGTCAGGGGAAGGACCCCACTGGAGTCAATGTCATCAGCTCAGGAGATGAATCGGGCCCCGGCGTGGGCACACAGGCCACCCCGACGGTCTGAGACACGTGCCCACTTCCCCTTCGAGGCTAGAATTACTATTATCCATGCCTAAGCCAGGAGCCTGCCCCGAGGGACTCTCTGGTGGTGGAGCAAACGGTGCCGGAGGGACGCCCGCTCCAACCGGGTCCAACGCTGGATCTCTTCTGCCAAAGCAGGTCGGTGCCTGGCTCGCCAAGGTCTAACCTGGCCCAGTCCCGTCTATCATGGACATACGTCACCCAGCAGTGCCAGGGGGCACCCCCCCTACAACTAGATCCCGGCTGCACGGACCCCAGCCCTTCATGCAGGCGAGGGCATCCCGCCCTCTCCAGACACAGGTGTCAAACACTTTGCAAAGCCTGCTCAGAAACATTCTCTCCATTGGACCGCGGGGGGGGGGGAAACCGAGGCACTCCACGCAGCAGGCACTTGTCCAGGGTCACCCAGCAGGTCCAAGAATAGAGCCCGGTCCCCCACACCAGCGCGAAACACGCCCACCCGACAGGCACCAGTGCAAAATGCAGAAGGGCCCACCCTGCCCGCGCGGTGCCCAGCTCGCCCCTCGGGCTCACATCGTGGTGGTCTTGCCGGCCCCGTTGTGGCCCAGGAAGGAGGTGATCTGGCCTTCGTAGAAGTGGAGGCTCAGCCCGTTGACGGCCACTTTGCTGCTGCTGCGGTAAATCTTCACCAGGTTGTGGATGGAGACTCCCGGGCGCAGCTGGGCGGGTGGCTCCTCCACCAGCACTGAAAGGCCAGGAGGGAGGCTCAGCGGGCGGGCACGGCGCAGGGCACCTAGCAGAGGCAGCAAGAACTCGGGGGGTGGGGCAGAGGGGAAAGACAAGTTTGGGGTTCCAGACTCGGATCAGGCCTGAGGCCCCCTGAGCTGCCTGGAACCCAGCTAGCTCCCCCGCAGCCCCTTGCATTAGAGTTACTTGTTACCCTTGCAGAGCAGGGAATCGGACCTAGGAAGAGTCCTGGTCCCCAGCCCCCTACTCTGACCACTGGCCCCCTGCTCCCATCTCAGAGCTGGGGACATGGCACTCTGGACTCCAGCTCCGCTGCTCCAGCCACTAGACAGCGCTGCCTCTGCAGGGCGTGAGGGGGAGGAGAACCGTTTACCTTCTGCAGGGCTCCAGGAGTTGGTGGGGAAAGGGTGGCAGCCATCTGACGAGGACTCTCCGAACCAGTAGCTCTTCAGGAAGGGAAAATTCCAGGGCTTGGGAATCCCATACTGGCCTGAACACACACACAGGAGGAAACCGATCGGCGAGTGCAGGGGGAGCAGGGAAAGCAACCCCAACCAATTAGGGGTGTCTGCTGGTGCAGCCCAGCTGCGGGGAGGTTTTAATCTCAGACCTTTCCTTTCATACCCCACCCCCCCAGCTGGGATTCCCCCAGGGACTGTGGGCCGAGGGTCTTTTCCACCCTGGCGTTTGCCCTGATTCTGGCCACAGGCCGCACAAGCTCCAAAGACGGGCAGCGTTAGCCCCCACGCAGCTGCCTGCGCTGGCTCAGCTGACCCTGGTCTCCACACGTCTGCGCCGGCAGGGTGCCCCGAGAGGCCAGGATCCCCAGCGCAGACGGAGGCCTGAGACCCCGGTGATGGTGAAAGGAGCCGCCGGATCGTTAACGACCACAAGGGGATTCAGCTTCGTGTACTCCAGAGAGATGGACTCGGGGTGACAAACTCCGCTCCCGCACCCTTGGTGCTATAATCCACGCGCACTCTACACATTGCTCTGTCCTGCCCCCGGGGCAGGGAGCTGCCATTAGCAGGGTCTGTTTGGCGGCTCAGGTGTTTCGATCCCACAATCCCCATTTCAAGTTTGGGGCCTAGACTTGAGTTGTGCTCAGCTAACAGGATCTCAGCTATCAGTTCAGAAAACAACCTTAGGTCTCTAGCCCTGACACGTATGAAAGAATCTGGGTTCAGCTGACCCAGAGCCGTCTGCCTGAGTCTGAGCCTGAAAGATACAAGCGGCTCTCATTCAGTTCAACTGGAATGTTAACTCTGAAGCCTAATGATGATGCAGTCAGCCTAAGCCATTTCACTGACGATCTGCCTGGGTGAGAACGGAGAGGTGTGGATTTATGAAGCGCTACACAATTCACTGAGAGACGCAGCTCACAGGTGGGCACAGCTTGTGTTGTGGGTACAGTGTGGGGGAGCATCACCCCCCTCTGAGCCCCAGATCCATCCCCAGCCCCACAGGCTGACCTGGGAAGACGGCCTCGATGTACCAAGTGGCCAGGCCGTACAGACACGCGTCCAGGAGCAGCAGGGCCAGGGAGGTGGCGAAGTTATAAGGGTCGTCCCGCACAGGGCTGGAGTTCAGGTTGTACCATTGGATTCCCACGCCCTGCTCCTCATACAGGGAGAAGTACTCACAGCCAAACCCAAACGCCACAGGGGACAGGAGGCTCTGAGGGGAGAAAGGCAGGTGAAGCAAGAGTCTGGAACCCAGCACCCATCGCAGCTCCCTGGGAGCCAGCCAGGGGCACCCGCCACCAACCTCCCTGTGGCCGTGGGGCTGCCACGTCAGTGGCCAGAGTGCCTAGGCTGCCTGCAAAATACTAAGGGGCAGAATTTCAGAGCCCAGCATCCCTCCGAGGGTGGGAGTGTAAATAGCCATGAGGCTGGGGCAATTCCGAGCATGTAACCTATATCACTGGGATGCTCGGGGCCCCCTTTGATTGGCACCCACAAACAGGGAGACCCTGGGCATGCACCGAAGAGACAGAGACCATCCGTGTCCAAAAGGGACTCACACCCACGCGCCCGGAGCCTTTGGCTACGGTTCACCCCCAAAGCCCGGCCCAGGTTGGTTCCCTGATCCCGAGTCGAGCAAGAGAGATCAGCGGAAGGGCCGATACCCCAGCGGGCTGGAGGCTGATGGGGTTGGGCCGTGAACGCCAGCCAGGCAATTATCCATTTGCAGCTGAGATGGAGGGAAGGACCAAGACAGACAAATGGACGGGGAGAGAATGAGAACAAGGCGGACGCAACCTCCGAGCTCAGCGGGCGAAACTGAGGCTCCAGGGAGGCTGGGATCGGCGGGGCGGGGTGAGGGGGGGCCTTACCACGCCGACACGCAGCGGGAAGGTGAGGTGGTCGCGCCAGGCCACGCACAGCACGTAGGGCAGGTAGAAGGAGAAGTAGATGACGCCGCCGCAGGCCGAGGCCAGGTTGGCGCGGGAGAAGAGGGTGCTGATGAGGAAGCACTGGGCGATGGTGGCCACGGCGAAGGCAGCCAAGAAGAGGAAGACCACGGCGGGGTCGCTGTAGGGCAGGATGTCCCCCAGCTGGAGGGGGCGGGAGGGGACAGGTTAGACCCGTGGCTGGCTGAGGCCCCATTGCCCATCACTCCCAGCCCCCCTCCGCCCCACTATTGCAGGGCCAGGCTCCCCCGACTACACACCATCAATCCTAACCCACAGCCCCGCACTGCTACCCCAGCTCTGGGCTCCCCCGCCCCCCTATCTGCCCCTGCCCCTCAGTCCCGACCCGCAGCTCCCCCCGGCTCTCCTAGCCCTGAGCTCATCCCTCTACCCCATCCCCGCGCTCTGCAAACCTGCCTTGAGGATGAGGACGAGGAAGGAGGAGCTGATGAGGAAGGGGAGGAGGCTGCTGATGAACCAGCTGAGCCAGAGGATGCCGTTGCTGAGTCCCATAATCTTCATGGTCTCCTTCAGACACGCTTCCTTCTCGTGCACCACCCCTTTAATGATCATGGCCACGGAGTAGATCCAGGCCAGCGTCATGAAGAGGGGCAGGGAGCGGTTCAAGACCCGCAGGAAACTGGAGAGGTTGTGGAAGGGGAAGGGTGGGGGGGGAAGACACGTTAACCCTTTAACGCCATGTGACATGGGAACATGGGAGGTGACACCCCACCACGCTCCATCAGCCAGACACCTCCGCTTCCCGGAGAGCAACGGCGACGGGCCGGGAAACCTCCGCGAGAGAATGCAGAGGGTAGGGAATGATCATTTCCCCCCTCCCACGGGAAACAGGACAGAGATCAGCCTTGGTCAGCAGGGGGCGCTGCAGGGAATGGGATGGACAGGGGTGAGAGGGCAATACACAGGGATATAGACCAGTCCCTAGCTCAGTCAGTAGGGGGCGCTGCAGGGAATAGGGGTATGTGGGGGGTAGATACATAGGAAAACAGCCCAATTCCTGCCCCAGCCAGTGGGGGGCCCTGCAGAGTTCGCACCAGATTTTATGTGGCTCCTGCTCTAGTCGGGGGTGGGGGGAAGGGAGGAGGGGGACACAGACCGGATCCCGTCCGGGAAGCAAGCGGCCACTCACACGTCGTCCACGTAGCAGGGGTAGGGCATCTGCTGCAGGTAGATGCCGGTGCGCCTGGCCGAGCCGCTCAGGACCCGGGTGATGGCCCGTTCCACCAGGTCCTGCACGTAGACGAAGCCCCCCCAGACGTAGCGCAGGTCGCTGAAGGGGTCGGCGGCCGGCCCCGGGTCCCAGAACCTGAGTGAGGAGAGAGAGCATGAGCAAGTGCGGGGCAGAGCCTCCCCCGCCCCACACAGACCCCACAGATCTTTGGGGGGAGGGATGCCAGCTGTCTAGGCGGCAGCCGGTCACAAGTGGAGTGCCCCAGGGGTCGGTCCTGGGGCCGGTTTTGTTCAACATCTTCATTAATGATCTGGAGTTGGGGTGGATTGCACCCTCAGCAAGTTTGCAGATGACACTAAGCTGGGGGAGTGGTAGATACCCTGGAAGGCAGGGACGGGATACAGAGTGACCTAGACAAACTGGAGGATTGGGCCAAAAGAAATCTGAGGAGGTTCAACATAGACAATGCAGAATCCTGCACTTAGGATGGAAGAATCCCATGCACAGCTACAGACTGGAGACCGACGGACTAGGCAGCAGTTCTGCAGAAAAGGAGCTGAGGGTTACAGTGGATAAGAAGCTGGATATGAGTCAGCAATGTGCCCTGGTTGTCAAGAAGGCTAATAGCATATTGGGCTGCATTAGTAGGTGCATTGCCAGTAGCTCGAGGGAAGTGATTATTCCCCTCTATTCGGCATTGGTGAGGCCGCATTTGGAGTAGTGTGTCCAGTTTTGGGCCCCCCACTACAAAAAGGATGTGGACAAGTTGGAGAGAGTCCAGCAGAGGGCAACAGAAATGATTAGGGGGCTGGAGCACAAGACTTATGAGGTGAGGCTAAGGGAACTAGACTTGTTTAGTCTGCAAAAGAGAAGAATGAGGGGGGATTTGATAGCAGCCTTTAACCACCTGAAAGGGGGTTCCAGGGAGGATGGAGCTAGGCTGTTCTCAGTGGTGGCAGATGACAGAACAAGGAGCAATGGTCTCAAGTTGCAGTGGGGGAGGTCTAGGTTGGATATTAGGACAGTTTTTCCCTAGGCGGGTGGTGAAGCACTGGAATGGGTTACCTGGGGAGGTGGTGGAATCTCCATCCTTAGAGGTTTTTAAGCTGCAGCTGGACACAGCCCTGGCTGGGACGGTTTAGCTGAGGTTAGTCCTGCTGTGAGCAGGGGTGGGACTCGATACCTCCTGAGGTCCCTGCCACCCCTAATCTTCTCTGATTTCTAGCGCCCCCTTCCCCAGACGCCCGCACCTGTCCTTGATCTTGTTGGTGCGGGTGACGTCGTCGATGTCCATGCGGATCTTGTACCGGACGTGGGAGGGCAGCCCCCCCGGGGTGGCGTTGGCGGGGGGCAGGAAGACCACGCCAGCCCAGAACTGGCGCTTCTCCAGCAGCTGCAGGGCCCGCGACACCAGCTGCTCCTCGGAGGCCACCGCCTCCACCTTGTCCAGGGAGACGCACTGAGGGCGGGAGGAGGAGACGGCCGGGCCCTTAGCGCGGGGGCCCGGTGGGGGGATGCTGGGGAAGGGGGGGCAGGGGCGTTACCCGAGCGCCGCACCTCGATGAACTGCGCCAGGGTGCCCACGACCTGGTCCACCTCCGCGTAGGCCTGGCGCCAGGTGTAGGCCTGGCCCCCTGGCGCCCCCGCCAGGAACTCGCCCACGGCCGAGGGGTCCCACGACGTGCGGTTCAGACGCTGCTCCAGGAGGCGGGAGGTGGCAGGCGCCCGCAGCAGGCTCTGCCAGGGCGGAGGCACAGGGGACAGGGCTGCCTCAGAGGTGGCACCGTCTTTCAGCCAGCACACGGGGCTGGGGCTGACCCCCTGCCCTCCCACCCCTTCCCCTGGCCCCCCACCCCATTCCCTTCACTTCACCGCACCCCCTGCCCTCCCACCCCTTCCCCTGGCCCCCCACCCCATCCCCTTCACTGCACCCCCTGCCCCTCCACCCCTTCCCCTGGCCCCCCACATACCATTCCCTCCCCAGGCCCATCCACCCAAACTGCTCCCTCTAGGCACCCCCACACCCTGTTGCCCTTTCCCCTCTCACCACATCTTCCTATACCCCCTCCTCTGGCTCCCCCCCACAGTGCCCGACCCCTCCAGCCCCTCCCAGCCGCCCCCCTGCCTGCCCCAGACCGAGTGGGTCCAGACCTGGAGGACCTGCATCTCCCGGCTGCCGTTGAGGAAGGCGTAGACCTGCGGCCCCAGCTCCTGCCAGGCGCCCCGCACCTCCCGCAGCACGGCCAGCTCCTGGAACGTCAGGTTCACCTGGGCCGCGAGGAACAAGGGGGTCAGCGAGACGGGCCGCTGGCCCCACTCCCAGCCTGCCCCCGGCCCACCGCCCCTCCAGCAGCGTGGACGGGGGGGGGGGGGGGGGGGGGCCCCCTGGGTGCTCCGGGCTGGCCCCGATTCTTCCCCTCCCACCCCCCAACTCCTTCACCTCGGCCATGATCCTCCGCGTGTGGGGGCTGGGCGGGGTGTAGAGGATTTTGCCAGCGAAGAGGGGTTTGATCCCCCGCCACAGGAGCCGCGACACCGGGTTCGACTCCAGGCTCCGGATCAGCTCGGCGCAGTAGGGGCCTGCGGGGGAGGGGGAGAGAAAGGGCCACATTGGCCTTGAATGCCCCAGGGGGCAGAACACGGCGCGGGGGGGAAAGAGATCTCACCCCTCCATCCCACCCCCAATACATTTGTCCCCTAGGGGGCGTGGGAGCCCCTCTATTGATCTGCCCCTCCCACCCCCCAATAAATCTGCTCGCTGGGCATGAAATCTCCCCTCCTGAGCCGGCCCTGGCTCCCTGCTGTCCCCCCACCCGTAATTAGCTAAGGCCCCTTCCCCTCTAACCTCCTTGGGTTGCAGCTTCCCCTGCTGGGGAGAAGGGTGTACGGGGGGAGGCAGAGGATACACACCTCGGCCAAGCCCAGCTCTCCTCCCCACCTCCAAATTCCAGGGGGGGGTGTCTCTGCCAGCCTCCAGCGGCCACCTGCACAGCAGGGGTGAGGGGCGGGGACGCTTTGGGCACTTGCTCCTTTAGCTCACACACCAGAACCTTGTGCTCAGGGCTCGAGTTCGAATCCCACCGTCGCCCCCAAGCAGGGTCAGCTCCCCCACCCCCCCCCGCGCGGGACCCTGCTGCTGCACCCGCCCCTGCTCCCCTGCCCCCGCAGGGAAGGGGCTCCCCACCCTCCAGCCCACTCACTGGTGCCGTTGTCCAGGGGGACGGCTCCCTGCTCCGAGCTGTTGCGGTTCAGAAAGGCTTTGATGTCGTTGTCCTCGTACCAGTTGAGGGAGGGGATCTTGAGGCCGCCCCCTTCCGGGTGGCCGCAGGCGATGCGGGACACGGCCTCGAAGGCGCCCTGCAGGGAGGGGCTGGCGTCCCGCCCCGTCAACGCCTGCAGCTCCCGGCGGAACTCGGCGAAGCTGGTCATGGCACCAAACTGGCGCAGGGCGGGAGTCACCAGCAGCTCACGGCCCTCCCCCCAAACCGACACTGCGGGCCGGGCACCCACCCTCATCACAGGAGACCCAGCCCCGGGACAGGTACACGGCGCCCCAGGGCCCCCCAGAGCTGTCGGCCAGCAGGAGGAGTGAAGAAGGACCCCCCAAAGCCGTGCAAGGGACCCTCTCCTGTCCTAGCCACCAACCCGTCCCAGCCAAGCCCCTCCCAGCTCAGAGACCAGGATCCCTGCCCGTGCTGATGCAGATCCAGGAATCTGGCCGGCCTCGCAGAAGCTGGCAGAGGGCCCAGCAGTGGGAAGGTGGAAGCCCGACCCATGCACTGAGCTGGACTTCCCTGCAGTAGTAAGAAGCTAGGAAGGCGTCTCCCTCTTGTCACCCTAGCGGGTACCCCTACCAAAGTAACCAGCAGACGACGGGCTCCTTGCTTTGAACCCTGCCCGTGGACGGGGAGACCTGGCCTTGTTCACAAGCGCTGCTGCGTGGCGCAAACAGAGGAGGCCACCTATAGAAACACTGACCGGGGAGTCGTCCCCCAAACCTCACACCCTGCATTCCTTGCGCTGGGGAGGGGCTGGAAGCAGTGCAGAGCCAGGGCCAGCGGAGAGGCCGTTACCTCCTTCGCCAGCGTCTCGGCGCCTTGGAGGAAGGTGACCAGGGCTTCCAGGGCGCTCGCCACGTCGTCCGAGTCAGAGCTCAGCCGCTCCTGTGGGGGGGTGGGGGAGAGAAGTGTCAAAGAGTTAGAAACCCCTCCTCCCACAAGGGACTCACTGGTGCTGTGGGGGGCTATGGGCCAGGGTGCCCCCATCTCAGACACAAATCTTCCCACTCCCCAGCCTAAGCCAGGGGCAGACCTGAAAAAATCAGGGCTAATCCTCCACGGGACAGTCCTGGCAGCACGGGGCTGGAGTCCCCCAGCGCACACCTGGCCCCCCGAGCGGCAGCCCCTGCTTCCACAGCCGCCTGGCCCCCACCTCGCCTGCCCCCACTCGAGCCACTGATGAAGTTCCCATGGGCTCCCAGGGGCAGGTGTGGAGCAGACAGGAGGGAGGGGGGAGTCCCCTCTTCTCCCGACAGTTTGGGAACATTGACATTAGGGGGCCCCCCGCCTACCACAAAGACTTGGGGGAAATCCACTTGGGAGAGGAAGCTGAACTCCATGGCCTGGAGGGTGGGCGCTGGCAGAGCACAGAGCCCACGCTGCAGGCGCGCCACGGAGCTCGGCTCCTCTGCCACCAGGAACTGCGCCAGCACGGAGGCGTTGCAGACGATGTCCTTCAGTGGCATGCTGCTGGCGGCCAGGGAGAGCTGCGGGGGGAGACGAGAGAAGCCCAGTAAGCAGGACAGCCCTCCCCATCAGGTGCCCCCAGCAGAGGCCTTAAGCTTGGCCATCCTCGGCTTCAGTCCAGCCAGCGGAGACCACAGGCTCCAGCGTGCCATGCTCCGTCCTGACCTGGGCAGCCTGCGGGCAACGGAGACAGGCCATCCCCTAGCTCCAGCCTGCATCTGGGCACCCCCCGCCCAGCAGGAGCGGCCCTTTGGGCCTAGGGCAGGGAAGGGAGGCTGGCTGTGTGGTGAACACGCCGGCCTGGGAGATCTGGGCTGGTTTCCCAGCACTGCCACAGGCTCCCTGTGTGACCTTGGGCCAGTCCCTGACCCTCCTTCTTCCCCATCTGTAAAATGGGGACAACAATCCTTCCTTGGTCTATTTAGACCAGGAGCGTGGAACGGGGCCGTTTTAAGACCTTCCTAGGCCCTAGGCACACTTGCCTTCGTAGGCCCCCCGACCAAAATAACTACTTTGATTTTAAGCTATTAATAAATAGTTTTTTTAAATAAAAATAAAAAGTTATCTATAAAAACGTTTTTCGTAGGCCCTGAAAGTTTCGTAGGCCCCAGGCACTGTGCCTAATGGATGATACGGCCCTGGCGTGGAACCCTAGCAACACCCCAGTGCCAGCTGACACCCTGTTGTCATGATGCATCCCCCAAAGGTGGCATGTGGTCAATCACTGGAAAACTCACTGGTCATTAACATTCTGGCATGATGTATGGACAGCGACCGACAAAGGATTTTATAGCTCGCAATCCATTTAACATGTATTTGGCAAGCCGGGCCTAGGCCAGGCCTGCTCCGGACAAAGGAACGTGGTTCCGCCTGCTTGAATGTGTCTCTGCCGTAAATTAAGCAAGTGGTGACCGAAGATGAACACATGTTGCAGGACAGGTTAAAAAAGCCGCCAGGAGAGCAAGTGGGGGCAGATGGCCGGTTAATCTGGAAGGGGGGGTGGAGGTGGCACCCCCAGGAAGCCCTCCTGCCTCCAGAAGCAGGGTCAATGAACTTTGGGAGTTATGAGTAGAGAGAACAAGTCATTTTGGCTTCCTTCACTGGGGGAGACAAAGGCACTTTGAGATCTGTGAAGGGTCCTGGCCAGCCAGGCTGGAAAAGTGATTTGGTGAGAAGAACAAGAGACTCGAGCGTGTGACATCAGGTTTTCGTCTTCGCCGTGTATCGTTACTTTTGTTTGCTTGTCACCCTTCCGATCTCCATTCCTTACCCTTGGTAACACCTAAACCTACGACTGGGTGTTTAATAACCTTGCTTTACTTTCACTACAAGCCAGTTCAGTGCTTTGATTGCAAGAGAGGGTGTGTTAACCCCAGTTAAGATAGTGAGCTGCGGGGTCCTGTCTCCTTAAGGGAGCAGCGACTTAATCACGTCTGGACGCATGCAGTGGGAGGGCTGGGGACACAACTGGGCAGACGGTTCGGGGATAACTCGGGTGCTAGTGTCACACTGCAGGGAGTGAGGCTGGTGAACGCCAGGCTGAGGTTACTGTGCGGTAGGGTGGCTGCTGGTGCTAGAGAAGCACCCCAGGTTACAGAGCAGGCAGTGACACAACCCCTTGCTGGTTTGGGTCAAACCCCAAAGTGTCACAGAACCCATGGGACTTCTGCCTCTAAGTGCATGTACAGCACCTGGCACACTAGGACCCTGATCTCGGCTTGGTCATCTAGGTCCTACTGTAAATACAAATAACAACAGGGGTTCCCCCTCCCTAAGAACTCATTGCTGGGATTGAATTGTGCTGGGGAGGCACAGAGAAGGGGCCGGGGTACTGCACAGTATATCTGATCTGCCCTCTCTCTTGCACCACCAGCCTCCTCTGTCCCTCCTCACTCCTGGTGAAAGAACGTCCTGTTCTGCATCCCCCACTACCCAGAACCACCTCCTGTTGTGTCTGCGTCACGCTCCCAGTCTCCGCTGAAGCCATCTCTCCCCTGCCTCACTTCTTCCCCGCAATCCCGCTCTCCCCCCAGACTTTACTGGACTCCGCAAAGCGCGGGCAGCCAAGCCCCCACGGCCTGGCTCCCAAGAGGGCACGTGAGTAGCGGAGGACTGGGCCCTGCAATCAACCCACAAACCAGAGGGTGGGGCTCTTAAAGCCGTGCCCCTACCATGGACCCTGGGGATCAGGCCTACTCACGATGCGCAGGTCCAGCCGAGCTCCCAGCAGCTCCTCCGCCAGGGCTGGGGGGAGGGAGGCGTTGGTCCGGAGGAAGCGGGAAAAGGTCTCGCCCTCTTTCAGGTAGTCCTTGACCGGCCTGGCTGGGGGACACACGGAGAGAAAGGGGGCGATGAGGCCAAGCCAAGGAGGGGGCGATGAGTACGAGAAAGCAGCCGCCGTGCGGTTACTCCTGACCCGATAAACGCTCAGCGCATCTCGGATCCCCCGTCTGCTCCCCTCCCCCAAGAGCAACTGGAAGGTTTCGTTTTCCTCCCCCGGCTCCTGCATCCTTCCTGTCCTCGCATCTCCTAGGTCTGCCCCCTACACTCCTCTGCCAGCTCCCCTGCCACATCCCTCTCTTCCTTCTATGCCGCCTCCTGCTTTTCTTACCATCTCATGCCAATCCCGCCCACCCGGCCCCTGCCCAGACCCCTCTCCAGCTGCCCTCCCCATCCCTTTCCTGTGTTCTCCAACCTCCCCCTGCCAAGTGAAGCAGACAGACAGACAGCAGATCCACGCCGCCACACGAGCCTGCCTTTAATATCTGACCTCCACGCAGACGCGTCACTCTGGCGGCTGGCAGGACAGTGGCTGGAGCAACTCTCCCCTTGCAAGGACACTAGAAACCCACAGGCATCGGAGACCCCGGAGATTTCCTCCATCAGGAACGTGGCTGGCCAATCTCTCGCCATCGTCCCCATGTTCTCCTGCCTTCCTGGCCTGTCCCTCTGTGTTCCCTTTACCCCAAACCCTCCCGAGATACAGCTGCTTTGAAAAACGCAGAGTGAAGTTGCCTTGCAAACACCGGCAGTTAAGGTGCCCAGGAACTGACCCAAAGCCCACTGACAACTCCAGAGAGCTTTGGATCAGGCTGCCAAAGAGCTGGGAGACTCCTGCGCTGGGTTTTATCTCCCTCTCCCCCCCGGCTAGGCATGCGGGCTGGCCAGGGGTCATGGAGAAGGCACAGCAGTTAGCATGCCTGGGTGTCACAGCGGGATAGCGGCTTGACCCCTCCTTGCAGTCAGGGCTGCATGGCTGGAGCCCTCACCCATCCATGGAGCGCCGTTCCCCCAGAGCTGGCGCAGGGCAGACAGGAGCTGGCCAGAGCTGCTCAGGATCTGCTTGTTGTTGGCACGGAGCAGCACCTTCCGGGCATCAGCAAACAGGCGGGAAATGCTGCAGGGACAAGACGAGGAGCTGAGACCAAGACATCACTGAGCCTCTGCCCCCAGGCTCCCCTCTGAGACGCGACTGCTCCCTTCACACCTCCGGGAAGAGCTGGGGAGGCGACCGGTGCAGGCTATGGCTGAATCTGTCTGGGGCCGGGAGTTAGCGCCCCAGCCCACACGTCAGTCGTCTGAACACCCCACATCATGCTCCCTTCTGAGCCAAGCGGGCTGCCCAAAAAGACTACATGTCCCAGCATGCCTCCTCAAAGCAAATGATGACACACCTCCAGGAGCACGGCATGCTGGGAGTCAGACTTACTTTGGGCTGCACCTCCAGGAGCTTGAAATCAAAACCAGCATTGCATGCTGGGAATTATAGTTGCCATGGGCCATGCTGCCCTGGGCTTGAAACAATAAGGAGCATTGCATGCTGGGAGCTGTAGTTTCCACAGGATACACCTGCGCTTGGATCAAGGTGGAGCTCTACTTTGGTGCCATCTCTCCAGGCATTCAGGGAAGGGCAGCTACCATCATCTACAGCTAACGGGAGGGATCTCTTGGGCTGGGGGGGAGGGGGGGAGAGCGTCTCAGCTGAGCAAAGCGTGGGTGGTCCCAGGTTCCCAGCCCAACCATCATGGGTGTGATCGGGGCACGGTGGATCGAGGCCACGCCGCGTGTAGCTATAGGATGCCTAGCAAACTGGTGCGACGCCAGAAGCCAGAGAGGGGAGCAGGTCAGAGAGCGACTCACATGGACTGGTTGAAGTTCCCCACCACGCCGGGCATCTCGCCGGCCGTCGGGTACCGGAAGCAGGGATTGTTCACGTTACAGAGGATGCCCTGAATCCACGGCAGCGTGCCAGCCGAGGGCAAGGCCTTGTTGGGGAAGTGACCTGCAGAGGGAGGGAAAGAGCCTAGAAGGAGCTGGGAGGCTACGGAGGAAGGTCAGATGCAACCGAGAGGCAGGGGAACGTCAGGCAGTCGTGGTTCTCCATAAGGGCTGCGAGGCAGAGACATGGCGTCTCGTCTGCCCCAGAGCAGCGGGGAGAGGCGTTAGCACCCATGAAAGCAAAAAGCCAACAGCACTGGACACAGCCAGGGCAGCAGATGCAGATGTCTCCTCCATGCTGCTCTGCTAACCCACCTCGCCCCAGCCACAAAAGCCCCCCTCTCAATCTAGGTCCATCTTCTGAGCCGGCCCTGCCCATCGTGCTAAACTTGGCGAGATGCCCATTGCAGGGCAGCCCACCCCTCCCTGGCCCAGGGTGAATCTCATCCCCTGGTGCACAGAGAAGACCCTCCCCTAACGCTGGTGCTGGGCCACAGGCCGTGGGGAAGGGCATTACGAGAACTGGTTTGAAACCGGTTTGGGCTCACTCGGTTCAAATCCCACGGGGCCGGCTGGTTTCCACCTCCGAGGGCAGGCCCAGCACTTACATTCGTGCTGCTCGAAAGGTGGGTGTGACTGCCGCACCGAGATCAAGATGAAGAAGAGGAAGAGGGGCCACAGGAGCTCGATGATGAGCTGGATCTGGACAGAGACAGAGACAGACACGGGTTCGGGGTGGGCGACATGGAACCCGCAGGGGCAGCGGCGGGCACAGAGGCAGAGGGCAGTGGTCCTGTCAGCCCGCTTTCACCGGGATCTCACCCGGAGGAGGATGGCTCTTTCGGACACTTTTCCTGTGAATGCCTCCGCAGCCTGGATGGCTCGGGCACCAGGCTCCTGCGGGTAAATCTGGGAGCTGCTGTGATATTATAAGACAGCTTCCTCCCGCTCTGGATCTAGGGACGTTTAGGAGGCAGGGGGTGCAGAGAGAAGGGCAATGAGAGGAAGGAGGCTGCTGGCAGGAGGAGACGAGGAGACCCCCTTGGAAATGAAGGGGGGGAACCCGGCTGCTTTCTATCCCAGCTCACTCCAGTCCCAGAACAGTGGCTCGTTCCCACCAACCCCCACCAGGGGCTGCTGTTGAGTGGCAGAGTTTCCCCCCTCCTCTTTCAGGTAGGGCTTTGATCCCAGCCCACTCACCGTCTGCCTGCGCCGATAGGTCAAGTTCTTCCACAGCAGCAGCCCCAGCTGTGTCCCAAAGCCCATGGTGCAGACGGAGACAGGGCTGCCCGCACCATGCTAGGACTGCCCGGCTCTCCCGTCACTGCCAAGGGACAAAAATCAGGGGAGAATCACCTTACACGCAAGTCCCCACGCCGGCCCCATCCTCCCCCTGTAGGAGATGCTATGGGGAAGAGTAAGAACGCTGGATGGCTACTCCCGGGGCAGCTTTTCCCAGCAGGGGTGCTATAGGGTGTGGGACAGGAGGGCTGGCAGTGGGGGGGAGCTCCTGGGTAACTCAGTCCCAGGCTCTCCCAGCAGGGGGCGCTGTAGGGTGTGGGACAGGAGGGCTGGCAGTGGGGGGAGCTCCCAGGTAACTCAGTCCCAGGCTCTCCCAGCAGGGGGCGCTGTAGGGTGTGGGGCAGGAGGGCTGGCAGTGGGGGGGAGCTCCCGAGTAACTCAGTCCCAGGCTCTCCCAGCAGGGGGTGCTGTAGGGTGTGGGGCAGGAGGGCTGGCAGTGGCAGGAAGACCCAGCTATTCGTGCCCCAGGCTCTCCCAGCACGGGGCGCTAGTGCTGGGGAGAACCGGTGCCCATTTCAGTCCCGGCAGAGGGCGCTGCAGAGAACGGTGCAGGAACGCCGGCTGGGGGCAGATTGCGCAAAGGCCTCCCCCAGGGCTAACCTGCCAGAGCCAGCTCCATCACGCTCTCTACGAGCCACCAGAAACCAGCTCCGGCTACCCACGGCCGGATCTCCCCGGCCCCCGCTGCCCCACCTCGGCCCCTGGGGCAGACCCAACTTGTACGGGAACTTTGCAGAACAAACAACAAGACATCTTGTACAGAGGGGGAGGAGGTTGCCGTGGGAACGGCTCAGCGACTCCAAGTCACGATGAAGTAACAAAGGGGCCTGGAAGCTAATTGGTAACACGACCGGCCGGCGGCGTGGGAACCCTGCCCACGTGGCGCTCCGCCCGCCGGCTCCCACCCGCACAGGAATGGCTCTGTTCGAAGCCCAGCAGACCCTGGCCTGGCGACAGCTTCGGGGACTTTTCAGAGATGCCCCGGGCGGGAGCGCCCGGCTGGCCACCCGACCGGATTCCCTCATTCCCCGACCCCCTGCTAAGCCGAGGGACATGGGCAGCTGGCAGATCGCGGGCCCGGCCACGAGAGAAAAGAATCTGCCGGTTTTAAAGGAATTCCTTGGAAGCAAGCGAAGCATCCGCTGAGCAGCAAGCCCTGGGGAGACCGGGGGGGGGGAGGGGGTGCCAAGGTTTTTGGGGCTGTTCTCAGGTACTCTGGACTCCCCGAGGGACCCGGCCCCACCACAGCATCTCACAATAAGGCCTGCAGCCCCAATGGAGGGCCCCACTGCGCTAGGCACTGCATGGACACGTACTCCAGAGACGGGCCCTGCCCCACAGAGCTCACCGTAGAGGGTGGTGACAAGGTGCACCAGGCGTTGGAGCAGACCAACGGGACAGGCAAGGGGAGAGAAGAGGGAGCTCAGCAGAAGAAGTGGTGACGGCACAGCTCCTTAAAGAGAGACTTTGGAGTCTGCCACCGCCACTGTCCCGAGGCGAGATGGTTTAGTGCCTGGACCCTAACAAGTTCCTGTGGGGCCCAGGTGCCCGGCAGTAATAAATACCCCGACACCAAGCGAGCGAAGATCACAGCCGGGTCGTGCCAGCCAGCCCAAGTGCCCTGCCCCGGCGTCACAGAGCCAGGAGCTCTGGACAGGCCTCTAGACTAGAACCTGCTCTGGCATGGGAGGCCTCAGCAACAAGGGTGAGCGGAGACAGCGTTTCCCCAGCACCCTCCCCCCCGCAGCTAACAATAGCCCTGCGACTTTTCAAGGCAACAGCGGGACTGGACAGGAAGCCAAGAAGAGAAGACGGACAGCTAGCCCTCCCCCCGGGACATCGGCAAATCGGCCCACAGGCCAAGGATCCGCGCATCTCAGGAACTCATCTGGGCCGCGAAGCTTTCAAACGAGATCAACCCTCTGCTAATCCAGCTGAATGTCCCCGATCCTGAGACAACTGGCCTGGGACCATGCTTAGTGCAGACCTAGCCAGGCTGCAGCATTACCAGCACAGGGACAGGCACCACCCTGACAGCACGCAGCAAAGGGCTAGTGAATAACACCGTAGCAAGAGGCCCAAAGCCAGGCTGATTTTATGTCTTAGGCTGCTCGGCTTCGTCGCCCTTTCTTTGCCGCGAGTTTAGACACAGTAGATGTGATGTCACCGCAAAGCAGCTTCAACAGAGGCCTCCCAAATCCTGCCCCCACCTGTGCAGCCCCCTCATCCCAACCCTGAGCCGGAGGGACCAGAGCTGGCGGCGAAGAGCAAAGTCCAGGCTCCTTGGACCGTTCCGTGCGCCGCCTCTCCCGAGCACCCAACAAGCTGAGCTCTTTCGAAACTCTGGCCGAACAAGAAACGGCTGCGGATGCTCCCGCCTGTAACACGGCCTCTCGGGCGCACCAAGCGCCAACGCCAGACTTAGTCTGTTGAGCTGATTTTCTCGGAGATTATTCCAGCCCGTAAAGCCGAGTCAGCAGAGACGTTTATTCCGTTAGCAAAGCAGCCAGATTCTGTTCCACCCGCCCCACGGACCTTGCGGGGAATAAAATGCATTGCTGACATTACAAAGAGGCGTCTATTTAAAAAACCCAACCATTGCACGTTTCACAGCTCACTGAAATCAACCGAAAGACTCCCCTTGAAGTGAATGGGCTTGGCTCAAGCCCTTCATAATATCTTTTAATTGGGTATGTTGTTGCAGTACATGGGAGCCCCAGTTGTGGACCAGGACCCCATTGTGCTAGGTGCTGTACAACAGAACACAAACACGGCCCCACCCTACATTTTCGATAACATCTTGCATTCCTAAAGATCTCTCTCATACGATGCTCCACGTCCAATCACCTCACAAAGACAACCAAGGCACTTTGTGCACCGTGATCATTTCACCCGCCATTGAAATGCAGCCACCTCTGGGGTGGACGTCAGCACGTCACAACAAGAGTTCAGGTCAGGAAGTGAAGTGCAGTGTCCCATTAAAATTGCAAGATGGATTTCTCAGCGGGCCCGGGAGTGTGCAGAAGAGATGACTTTGTAGCTGAATTTGGCCAGGACACAAAACTTACAATGTGGTTCTTTGACACACACACCCACACATACCCCCATCCACACAGAGCCATAAAAGAAAACCAACTCCTTTCTGAATATTTAAAGGATTCTCCTCCGCAAGTTAAAGCAACGGAATGGGGGTTAGACTAGACGACCCACGCAGTCTCTTTCAACCCTATGATTCTGTGAACCCAGCAGCTGGTTCACATCACACCAGTGCCGGTCAGTTTCAACATCACAAGAGTTTTGTAACCAAAGCAGCTGCAAACTCACCTATATCTTTTCCTCTCTCCTCTCCTATCGGAAAAGCATTGACACGTCCACCCACGGCAAACCCGTTCAAGTGGCTGCTGGCTTCACGGTCAAGTTTTCTCCTCCACCACTTCGGTTCTGAGCAGCTCCCCGTTCCTAGGTCAGAATCTGCTTCAGAGATGGTGTCAGACAGGCACCCAGCCAACACTTCCCATGCTGAGCAATAAGGCAGGCAACCTGCTGCTGGGCTTAGTCTGCTGCTCCCCCGGCCCAGGGGGATAAGCAGGTCCCACACCAATGCAGGATTATGATGTTGCCAGGAAATTCTTCTAATCACATTGCAGAGCCTCACATCAGCGGCTCTAAGGCAGGAGCCAGGCTGCAGGATTTCCCTGTCTAGGGCCCAGAGCATTCCAGTAGGGCTTTGCGATCCCACCTTCCCCACCTCCATTATAGATGGGGAAACTGAGGCCCAGAGAGGGGAACTGACTTGGCCAAGGGGCACAAGGCCAGGAGACCAGACTCCCATTCCAGTGCCCTGTCTGCTGCCCAGGATGCCGCGCTGCTTGCAGCACACAGGCCAGCCCTCAGGCCGTGGGGCTGGAAGGGGAAGAGCTGTCTGACATAAACATGCATGTCCCTGTCCCCCCCACCCCGCTTGAGGAATCAGGCAGTTTGTGGCCTGAGCCATCCTCCAGGGCCTTGATGTTGCTCAGGGCCCCTGCAAATGACAATGGTCGGCCCCGATGCCCAGTGTGATTCAGTGCTGAAATGCCCAGCAAAAATACAGGGATGCAAGGGGGAGAGGCTGCTTCACAAGCACAGCGGCTGTGATCGACCCTTCCTAACCAAGTTGAGTGCATGCAGGCTGTAGCGGGGGGGCGGGAAGGGGAATGATAGGGTTTGTTTGGTTGACTGAAACACTGGATATTTCCAAGGTTAAAAACTAGCAGAGTTTTAAGAGAGAAAAAGCTTCCAGGCCTACTTTACACATCACAGGGTAGCATAATGTACAAGGCCATTTTAAACACAATCCATTATGTTATTATTCTTTATAAGTCCAGTAGAGCCCTGGGATTCTAGCCAAGATCAGGGCCCCACGGTGCCAGGGGCTGCACACGTAGCAAGAGGCAGTCCCTACCCCAAGGAGCTGATGGCCTAAACAGAGAAGATGGACAAAGGCTGGGAGGGGAATGTGATTTGCCCAAAGTCACCCAGCAGATCAGCGGCAGAGCTGGGAACACAGCACCAGAGCTCCAGTTTCTTGCACTGACAACCGCAAATGTTCAATAATCACAAGGCAAGTCGTAGTAACTCATGGGATTGGTTTAAAAATCGTGAGACTTAAATATAAATTCTATATAAAAAAAACATGGAGTTCTTTCCACTTTCCTTCTGTTTCCTGGGCCTTTCAGCTGTGCTTAGGTCACATTTTCAAGGTTTTCTCTGCAACCATGAGAAGAAACAACTTACTTAAAAAAAGAAAAAAGATGCGATTCTCCCACAATCGCAGGATTTCATGTCTGGGACTTTAAATAGAACAGGCGTTATCACAAGAGTTGGCAAAACTGCAATTCCCAGTCCAGCTGACGTAAGCCCTTGATAGTAGTGATGGTTTGCTCCTTGGTCATTACCTGACGCTCAGGTGCAAATACTTGATATCAACCTATGCTGCAAAATACCCTGACACATGCTGGCCAAAAACAAATGAAAAGTCAAGTCACTAGCCAGGTAGGAGATTATCAAAATGATAATCATGGGGAAAAGCTGAAGGGTAAAGAAAGAGCAACTCAGAACTGTGAAAACCAGAGTCCTGTAGCACCCTACAGACTAACCGAGCACCCTACAGACTAGCCGATTTCTGCAGGCACAAGCTTTCCTGGGCTGCAACCCACTTCCTCAGCTGCCAGAATTGTGAAAGCGTTTGAACCAACCCAAATGTAAAACCAGCAGTAACAGTAACTGTGTGAGGCTGGGCTAAGGCACAAATCACTCTGGACCCAGGCAGAAATCTACCTGCCACATGTATAGTATTGAGACAGGGGGGAACTCTCTCGGTCACAATCCATCTCACAAAGGAGAGTCCCTGCTCCCTGCAGGATTTTCGTACAAATGCGTTTTATTCAGGAAGAAATAACCAAGCCAGGCAAGCTGGGCTCAGGTCGGTCCAGGCTACTCCCAGGAAGGGCTGATTGCCGGGCACAGCAGGAGAGCGTCCCTGTCCCAGCTATCCTGATCCAATCCCCGCCCGGGCCCGGGCCGGCACCCTGCACCTTCGGCTGCCATGTACCCCCGGCAAACACCACGACCACGCCGAGCCAGTCACGTTTGCACCGGTGTAAACAACCGTGCAAAGCACAGGCCAGGGAGATCCAGGCTCCCCGCAGGTGGGTGGAAATCTTAACGCTCCCAAGTCGGGCAGCCGCTTCCCGCGGAATAAGAAGCCAGCATCCCCACTGCCCGGTTCTGCACTAGACCCCGGGCCCAGCACCGCCTGCTTCACCCGCACCCAGCCTCCAGATTTACGCTGATCAGCTGGGAGCTGATGGGTGCCAGCCAGGCGCTGGGGCCGCTGGAAGTGACTCCAGGGATGTCACACCGGGGCGGTGCGGTGCGGAGAGCGGATCCCTGCGCTGTCTGCGGAGACCGGGCTTGGCTCCCCCCGCGGCCGCGTCCCAGCGGATCAGGGATTGCAAACCCCCGCCCCCCCCCTCCTCCAAGCGCTCCGGGATGCCCGTGACTAGCGTCCAAGGCCCGGCACCGCAGGGCAGAGGCTCGGAAGGAAGCCATCGCACCCCAAACGGGGGGAGGGGCCGCACTTTGGATAGGGTGGGCTGCGGGCTCCCCGCTCCCCCTGCAATGGGGGAGATGTTTCCCGCGGGGGGGGGGGCAGGGCAGGAGGATGCAGAGGTTGCTGCTGGCCCCCTGCAACTGGGCTGAGCTCTGTGCACCTGAGACTGGTCCGGCTGCAGCGGGACCCGCCGGACACAGCCGTCTGCGGAATCCCCCCCCCCGGTACCTGCTCACTGCAGAGCCAGCCGGCGCGGCCCCTTTAAGGGAAGCCCCCGGCCTGCCTCTCTCTCTCTCTCTCTCCCCGCCGGCCGGCCGGCTGCTGGGAGGGGAAGTCTCAGCGTTCCGCAAGCCCCGCCCCCGGGCCGCGAACGTTCGGCTGTGGAACGCCGGGCCCCGCCCCCGCCTGATCTGGTTGCAGAGCGCGGCGCCGCGTGCTGCCGGCAGAGTGGGGGGTGGGGGGGGGTTATTGCCGGTCGGGTGACGTCACGGAGAGTTCCAGGGCCCGGAGGGACGAGGCCAGACCTGGGTCCAGCCAGCTCCGGCCTGTCCCCGTCCACCTCGCACCCCCCGGCCCGGCCCGGCCCAGCCCAGCCCGGGGGCTGCTCCGATCCAGAGCTGGGCAGGAGGAGGCCGAGGCACCTTCCCGTGGCAGGGCTCCCGGGCCGGGGCTAGCGCACGGGGCGGCTGGAAGCTCGAGATCAGGGCGCGCTTGGCGAAGCAGCCGGGCGCCCCGGGGGCTGGCTGCAGGCTGCTTTCCTCGGGGGGAGGCCGGGGACACCGCTACCACCCCCCCAGCAGCCAGCGAGCGGCCGGCGGGGGCGCCCAGCCCAGGGCTGAACAGCAGCCGTGCAGCCGCTAGGATGTGCACACCACGGCAGTGAGTCGAGCCAGCTGAGCCAGGCTCTGAGCTGTGCCGCCGGGGGTCGGTTGCAGGGGAGACACACCCCGTGTTCAGTCTGTGTCACACGTACACTCAGAGCAGGACATTACTTCCAGGGAGCCCAGCACGAGTCATGGCTCCAAAGCAGTCATAGGAGAGGGGCAAGTCCGATTCAGCCGTGCCCGTGTGAACAAGGCTGGCGCGGGATCCCATTACATTTGTCTGGCCGCTGCAGTCATTCCTGAAGTAGGTAGTGTGCAAATGCAAAGAGCAAGGGGGGTTCTGGCCCAAGAGTGGCCAAAGGGGGAGCCTTTCCACCTGGTGCACCCAGCCGGAGAGCTCCTGAAGAACAGTTTATCCCACAAGCGCTATTCCAGTCAGCTTCACTGTGTAGACAAGCTCTTAGAACGCAATAGGATGCCACGGCAGGGGGCCCGTCTAGGAAGCATGATGGAGAAAGGATTTAAAAAAAAAAACAACAAAACTGATTTAAAGTAGATTTTCCCCCCTTATTTAAATGTAAGTTTTGTAAAGATAAAACATCTGACTTGAATACACACGCTGCACAGACTTTATACAGAGAATTATCATTTATTGTCAGGATGAGACATTTTGGTAAGAAAAGTTTATGTATCCAAAACAGTTACTGTTGTTTTAATCAAAATAAGCCATATACTCGGTTTTGTGCAATTAAATCCCTCTCACCATCCTAATGTAGCTTGACCCAACTCTAGGAAACAGACAATGGTGAATGATTATTGCTTAAGACACTAAACGTGTACCAGTGGCACATGGATGGGTGGGAGTGGACCATGCCCCCAGGTGCCAGCCTAGCCCTCCTCAGAGGAACCACCCTCCTCACATCCCTGGCAGCTGCGCCGACCAGCTGTAGTGCCAAAAATTCTGACCAGCAGTTTGTGAGCAGCCCCTCCCCGGGGCACAAGGAGGGAGCCACAGGCCAGGTGGGCCCAGGCACCAGGGATGTTAGAGGGGGATGGCTCAGCCAATGCAGCCCCCTCTGCACACCACTGCCATCCCCCTCACTGCAGAGGGGGGAATTGAGGGAAGAGTAGAAAATGGGCCCACAGACACCCCCCCTCCCCATACACAGGATGCTGCCACCAATTTGGGGAGGCACAAATCCATGTATTGGGCCCTGGGCACCAGAGCTGCACGCTATGCCACTGAAGTGTACAATTCACAAGCTATGTAATTGCTTAAATAAACATATTTACATTAGTTCTAGTGGAGCTGCCCAGGTAGCAAAAAGATGTACCACCTCGCTTGTAAAGGCTCTAGCGTGTTGTAAGTCATGCAGGTTTAATGGTTACATTAAGCACTGAGAATGCCCCACTCCAGACAAGAAAAGCAAGTACAAAGGGGAAAGTTGATTAAAATGGCAGCTCTGCACTTCGTGATTTAAAATTGCCTCAATTTAAATCAATCCAGCCTCTGTAATCAGTCCATTACTTAAAAAAAAAAAAAAAAAAAAGGGTTTGTTACAGGGTCACTATGGCTGTAGGACAGCAGTGCAGGGGCTAAGATGGCAGGGCCGGCTGGTTTTCTGTAAGTAATACCAACCAGCCAGAGCCAAGCCGGTTAGACAAGGTCTGTGCATGAAATCAGCACACCTCACCTCGACCAATGAGCTGCACACCCACCTCACCTGTGGACACAAGTCGTTAGGGGAGCGGCCTTATAAAAATTCCAGAATGAATTTTAAAAATCCAGGTCCAGTGCGCCCAACCTGTTGTACTATCAGCCTTGCGACAGGTAAAGTTTCTTGAAGGCCCAGCTCTTAGACAATTACACACGAGAATGTCACCTTTTTAGGAGCATTTCTAACCTCATGGGTGTAGATTTAAACTTTCAGAAAAGTTAACCCCTACCAGCTCAAACCACACAGCCGGTAAAAGAAAACCCCACATTTAGTAAAAGCCCGATGTTTTGAGGCCAAGCTATTAGTCTGAGTAGTTGGGAGTTGGCCATACGGAGTTCACTGCTCGCTGTTGGCTTCTGGCATTTCAGCACGGACGTGAGCCTTCATTTAGCTTTGATTCACAGTGCTGAAGAAATCGGTTCCCCACTTGAGTGAAGTGTATTTTATTTCCAGACATCTTCAGCACTAAGGGAACAGCACCACCTACTGAGACAACAGCAGGGAAAGCCGTGGATGGGAGACACAAGGTCTGATTCCTACCAAGATGGTATTGAGTTAATTCCCATGAGTTAGGTATAACTGATCTGCAGTGTTAGATCTTAAAACCCTTTAGTTATCATCTAACATCAGGTTTTGTTGACCATGAGAAGTGGAATGTGAACTGAGCAATGGGGATCGGTCTTTGCACCACAGGAGTTCCCTTAAAAGGAGTATCACGCCAATTTGGAGTGTCAAGAATAGATCAGCTCAATAGTCTCCCATAAGAGAAAAGTTTAATATTAGAGTCTTAGGAAACCTATTGAGAGGTAGCCAGTGCCCAAAATGAATGTCTTTTTTTAACATTGCCTTTGGAATCCGATCCCCACCCCACCCCAAAACCAGCTAGAATACTAAGCACAAACAAGTAATTCTGTACTTCTACGATGAAGCCAGGACCTAATTGTTATATACACATAAAAAAAAATTAAAATAAAATCACAACACTGCAAGTCCTTTTAAAAAAAAGTTTTTATTGCTGATATTCAAATATTACAGTTTCACATTTTATTAAAAAAGTTCTAAGCTACTATTTCCAAGGACAGTAGCACCCAGGGAGGCCTGTGCAGTAATTGGGTTATCCAGACACAGAAGGAAGTCTCTAGTCTCTCAGACACTACAGCTGTGGCCGAGACGCCATCCAGTTCTTAAGGACTGTGATTCACGTGCAGTGCAGTATTGTTCCCCCCACCCCAGAATGCAGTATGGCGGAGGAAGGCCCAGGTTGACACATACGGATCAGAAGGCCCCATACAAATGCAACAACAAAAAAAAGTTTCCTAATGGTTTAAATAAAACATTTTTAAAAAGTTAAGGGGGAGCTAAACATACCAGAGCACCTAACCCCTGTAAGGAGCCTCTGTCCTAGCCGCTGGTTGTGCAGATGCTGGAGCACTATGAACTGCAGGATCAGATAAGGTTCATCCTTCCCTTCCAGGATGGAGCTGGGGGAGGCAAAGGGAAGGCGAGAGAAGCGCCACAAAAAGAGTGTTTTAGAGAGTAAGTGATCACTGGTCCCTAGGCTGTCTGAGGGACATCGCTGTCCTGGCCCCACTTTAAAAGTTTATACGCATTGAAAGAGCACGAGCCTTTTACCGCTTCACTTTGGGCATTAAAAGCCACACACCAAGAATTCCTTGGCCCTTTGAGCAGGATCTCCAGAAGCAGAAAGGAGCTGGCAAAGGCTTTAATAGAGAATCCGCCTCTGTTCCCTTTGAGATTTCATGACCTCCCTAGCATAACCAGGAGCCATTTAGGAAGGCCCGGGGTGTTTGATGCCATCAACGCCTACGCCCCTAGTGCCGCACTGGCGATAGCGTCACAGGAATCAGAGCACGAAGCAGCAGCATTCTTGCACCCCAGTGGGCTGCAATGCTAGATGGTCGCACCCCGCCTGTGAGCGAGTTCTCTTCTGGGGAGGCCGAGCGTTTTGCTGGTTTGCATCTCCCCGGATGACTAGAAGCAGACTCCATTAGGCATTTAAAGGCCTGCCTTGTTTGCATCCTGCCAGTTGCAAGCTACAGGCTATGCCCCCAAAGGCAAGAGCTGCCCCAGAGTTTTAAGAAGCCACCAACTCTCTTCTCTAGAATCAGGGGATTTGGTCCTTGCTCAGAAAAAGATTCATTTAAAAAAGTAGTTACAAAAATTGGTTATAGATACTGGAACGTTGCCGGCAACAGGGGTCTGTACACGAGCTGGCCCGCAAAGGCGGCCACATGGCCTGGCAGGGTGGGCCCAAGGTTCAGTAGCCCTCCTCTTCTTGGTAGTAGTGGTACCCGGGGGGGTCTGTGCTCTGGTCGTACACTGCGTTGGCCACGTCGCCGGCGTTGCCCTGGGGACAGTACTTGGGGTCATAGATCTGCCGGCCCAGGCCGAAGACCTGGCCGCTCTGATTGGCTCCCTGGTTGGAGCCCATCTGGAGGGACATGGAGGTGTTGTCGCACTTCTCGGTGCCCATTTTGGTGTCGTAGATGTGTCTCCTCGTGCCAGGCGCCGTCATGCCCACCTGAGAGACCAGATTATTGGTGGTAACAGTGGCAGCTAGAAACAACGATGGAGATTGGGCCCCCACCACATGAGGCGCTACAGGCACTTCACAGGACCCTGCCCAAACAGCTTATCGACCTAGACCGTGTGGGGATGCACAGCTCCCATTTCACAGGTGGGGAAATGGGCAAGGTCATGCAGGGAGTCTGTGGCAGGGCCGGGAACCCGCATCCAAGTCCCAATCCAGTGCCTTAAACACAAGGCCATCTCTGCTGCCGAGTCAGAGATGCACAGATTACATCAACTGGCGCCTCTTGGGCTTTCCAGGATTTAATCCAGCTTCCCGGTCAGGAATCAATGCCATCCTTAAACCCAGCTGTTCTGTGCTGAAGAGAACCCAGTCACTCAACTAGCCCCTTTAACCCCCCGAATCCCCGCTCCACATGGCTCACCAGGGTCCACGACTGCCTGCTTACCTGGCTGGCACACTTGTTGGTGCCCATCTGAAGACTGATGGTGGAATGGTCCATGGGGGGCAGGATCTGGTTTTTGGGATCGTAGAGGTGTCTCCTGGTGCCGTAGGCCGTCATGCCAGACTGGCTCGCACATTTGTTTGTGCCCATCTGCAGCAAGAGAGTTGCCCTGAGAATTAAGCTCCCAGCCCATCCCCGGTTTGCAGCAGCTTTCTTGCGTGATGGATTTCACATCTGTAGTGGTTTAATCAGAGCCAAGACGGTCCCAGGATAGGGAGCACCCTGGCCCCCGCATTCCCTGAGACGGCAACTTGCAAGGTCCAAACTTTTTTGGGGGGGAGGGGTAGGGGCAGGCGAGCTTACCTGAAGCCCGATGACACACTGGCCAGCCTTCATTTTTGCATCGTCAAAGTTCCTGTGTTGTTTCTCCGAGTACTTCACCCCGATGTCCACATCGCTTTGTATCCCCTTGGTCTTCGCCTGCAGCAGAAAAGGCGGCGGGGGGGTTAGAACCGCAGAGTTCTGTCCCTGCCTAGGAGAGGGCACTACAACAACATGACGTACATGCAACGTCATCGGTCAACACCCACAATCGACCACAGGAACTGCCGGACTCCATCAGCCCCCTGCTCCACCTAGCTCAGCAGCGCTACTCGCAGAGGTCATGCCTCAGAGGAAGGTGCAAGAAACTCTGCAATGGGCAGTTAAGCAACTTCCTTCCTTCCTCCCTCCCCCCAAAACCCATGGAGGTCTCATCCTAACCCCCCGGCCCCAGTAGCTAGAGCTTGGCTTCGGCCCCAATGCACAAGGTTTTATATGCCACATGGAGATGGCTGTTAGCTGACCCGCTTGGGTTGTTCATTCCCACCCCAGCACCTCTGACACGGCAGGAGGGATTGGGTAGTTCTCCATGCTATAGCTGCGAAGTGGGGATCTTCCGTCACCCATGGAAATGCAGCTGTTCATGGGGAGGGACGTGGCAGGTTTGTAAGTGGTGCAGACAGCGTGGGGCAGAGAGTAAGGAGTCCAGCATCCAAACTGTGCCGCGCGGGACACCGGCTGGTGTGAACTAGTGTAAATGGAGGCGTCTCTAACCAGAAGTCTTTAACGTGCTGTGAGGACTCCAGTACTCAGCCAGAGACCATGGGCCTCTTACAGGAACGGGTGGGGGAGGTTCTGGGGCCTGCAACATGCAAGAGGTCGGACGAGAGGCGGTGCTGTCCGGCCTTAACGTCTAGGAGTCAGCTGGGGAACGCTGCAGGCCAGACACCAGGGCTTTCTTCCTGTGCATGGAGGGAGCCTTCGGGGACTTCCTTGTGCAGCTCTTCAGAAGAGCAGTAATTTAAGGAGGCAAAACATAGTCACCCAAAGGGGAACGTGGGCAGGACACCAGGGCTAACACCCTCATCCTTGTGCGAGGAGCCAGGAGACCACACATGCCTGGGGCATCCCCAGGTGTTTCTCCTCAGGCGGCTACCCACTTACCTGCTGCTAGCTTCATCCATGCAGGGTATAACATCCAGTCTCCACAAGGCAACGCCTCTCCCTAGCCAGCCCAGCCCAGAAGGGCCCAGGCAAAGCAAGGAGCTCACATCTTGGAGACCTGGTGCCTCGCCTTCTGGGCACCAGGGGCTGGTCTGGGCCAAGATGGGTTGACAGCTCCAGCCCCCAGGTGATCAAGCAGCCGCTTCCCCTGCAGCCTCAGACAAGCCAGCCCCTGCTTTCGGCAGCTGAGGTGGACGGAGCCGATTCCTTCCCCCACGGAGCTTGCTGGAAAGGTTCCCAGCGGCAGCTGACTCCATGTGCTGGGGCGAGATCAGCTCTTCTCACCACCCACAAAACAAGGGGAGCCTCCCGTCAGCTTTGAAGCCAGGAAGCCGCAGCTCTATTGTCAGGACACCTAAGCACAACCACTTCTTTTGGCGTCACAGGGCTCGTGACCTCTCCCCGCTCAGCCATCTCCCACCCCTAAGCCACGGGAACTGGGTGGGATAGGAGAAGGAATGCAGGGTGCAGGTCTGCCCTGGCGGTGCCCCCAGCCTCTGGCTCTGTCTGCCCACCACACCAGAGGCATTCCAGGGCCCTGGGTGCCTTTCACCTGGTCAGCCCGGCAGGGTCACTCACCATGCCCGCCAAAGCCAGCAGGGACACCTGCACCTGGGTCATGTTCCCGGCCTCGAAGAAGTCGTTGGCTTCGAAGAGGTCGACGGGGTTCATGCCGTAGTTAGCCATGGCCTTGATGAAGTTGGAGAGGTTCTCCAGCTGGTGAGAAGAGAAGTGGATAAAGACACAATCCACAGCCCAACGGGGGCAAGAGAAGGGACCCGTGAGGCAGTGTTTGAGAAGCAGTGCCCACGGTGGCCAGTGCACGGCTAGTAGATCAGCCAGGCCACCTTTATGGTAAAGGGAGCAGCCTAGCACGTACCTGATGCCAGGGCTGAGACGAGCGGTTGATCTTCCTCACCGAGCCTGGCTTCAGCTTGTTCATCAGCCTGGAGAGAGAAAGCTAAGTGCTAAAGCCAACCACCCAGCGTGGAAGCACCTTTAAAACCACAGTGGAGTTGCTCAGGCATCTCTCAGGAGGTTCTTGTTAGGCTTCCCGTCAAAGAGAAGGAAGTGCACAAAGCTAAGCGGTGAACAAAAGAAATAAGAATCCCTAGCTTTTGTGCAGAGCTTGGCATCGGGAGTTCACAAAGCGTTTACACAAGGGGAGGGGGGGGGGGTCATTATCCCGATTTCACAGAAGGGGAAATGGAGGCAGAGAGAACTGACTTGTCCATGGTCACCCAGCAGGTCAGCAGCAGAGCCGGGAATGGAATCCAGGCCGCCTCACTCCCAGCCTCTTGCTCTACCCACTAGGACACACTGCCTCAGGCTTGGTCTACAACACACACACATTGGCGTAGCCATGTCAGTCAGGAGTTGGAGAAAGAGCCCCCCCCCAGCGATAGTGACAAAACCCGAGCACAGACACCGACAGAAGCAAACACGGTTTGCTTGGGGAGGGAATATTCCTACCCCAGCAGAACTCCTACTGGCGTACAGTGCATCTACACTTGTGAGCTCTGCCGGCACAGCGATGCGGACGCTGGCTCTGTAACGTAGTTGATGCAATATTAAAAACCCAAGTCTCTAGAAGATCTAGGCTAGCCACACTATTTATTATGGAGGTAGCTGGGAGTCCCTGTCATGGGCCGTTGTTCCAGGCACTGGTAACATGCCGAACACAGGACCACATTAGTTCAGCGTTAAGATTTAAACTCACACTTAAGGAAGCACAGAGTTGTGGTCCCAACAGCAGCTCCCGACCATGCCCGTCCTTGTGTCAGAAAGCTAGGGTGACCAGATAGCAAGTGTGAAAAATCAAGGCTGGGGGGGAGGGGGGAATGGCACCTATATAAGAAAGAGCCCTAAATATCAGGACAGTCCCTATAAATTGGGAGATCTGGTCACCCTACAGAAAGCCTGGACTTGAACACTGCAGCTTTATAACTTGGCAAGCTCCCAGCCAGCTAGCGGGTGGCACCCCATGGCCCTGGGAAGGTAATCTCCACCGCACCCTAAACATTTGGGATTGCCCCTAGTGGGAACATCGTGACGTGCCCGACCTCTCGGTCCCCTGGCCAGACGTCAGCCCCCGCTTCACCTGCATAGCGCAGTAGCATTACAGCCACTGTGAGATGCCCAGCCCCGTATTTCCTGGCATGTGTGGTTAGAGTCTAACACAACATCCTGGTGAAGTGGTTTCTCCCCGTAGTTGGAGCAGCCGCCAGTTGCAGCAACAAGATTGAGATCCTTGTAACAAACAGATTCCACCCACCCCAATCACAGAACCAAGACAGAGTCATTAGAAGGCGTCAGCAGTAAAGGGATAATAAGCCATTCTCCCCTCTGGCACCCCATCTGCTAACCAACAAAGCCCACTTCAGGAGAAGCCCTGAAGCAAACAGAGTCTCTCTCATCACAGGCGCCGGGAATGGCCAAGCTCTGCTGTGTTTCTTTGCAGAGGCAGATCCAAGCCCTGGAACGTTCCCAGCTTTCAGAAGCTTTCCTGGAATCAGACCCTCCTCTCCTGCTGTTTGCAGCTGCCCAGACTATTATTAATATCCAGGATTGCTTCAGAGATCCTTGGAGACGCCAGAAGAGGGTAAAGCATTCATTATTCATGACACTGGGCCTCCAGCACGCTGAGTTGCCAGCGTGTACTTAGGGCTACTCTAGATGTGACCCTGTTCCCCACATGGCCCCACTATCCAGGCTGGGGGCTCCAGTGCTCCTCTAGGCTTCCCTTTAATTAGCCCCCAGAGCCCGCTGGTACTTCTGCTGGGCGACCTCTCACAGCCAGGAGCAGAGCCTCAGCCATCGCATTCGCCAGCAGATCACAGACCACAAGTGGTAGCCTGGGTCTCATCCAGCTGATGCCTCTGCCCAGAGGCCAGCCAACGTGTCTGCATCCTAGGCCGAGCCTGGGAGTCCAGCTCCAAGCTCAGGTCTTTCGCAGAGACATCGCAGGCTGTCACTGAGCCGGGATTCAACTGGTGCTTTGCGCACGGGCATCATTTGCAGTGGGGGCAAAAGACGCTGTTCACCTCCCAGGCTTTTCACAGCTCTGGGCGCTCCATTACACCTTCCACTTCCCGCCCGCCCTGGCGCTGCAGGCTAGAGCTGGTTGTACTGGCTCCTATGTGCTGACACGACTTTGCGGCCCCTCACGTTTTTCCTGAAGTGACACCTCTGGCTTTAAGCCTCCAAGCCCATCTGCAGCTCCTGCTGGGGCCCTGTGATACGGGGACAGGTGCAGCCAGCCAGAGGGAAGGAAATGGAGCTCTGCCCCTGGACAGCAGGGAGAGGGGAGCAGTCCAAGCCAGCAGCTCCAGCTCAGAGACAGCAACCAGACCCCCCAGTGCAGACCCAGGATCACCCCCCCCAGCTCCCTGGCAGACTCACTCGCAGAGGATCACGCCGTCCCGCAGCCCCATCTGGAAATCGGGGCCGATCTGCCTCCCGGTGATGTTCTCGATCCATATCCTCAGCTCGGCTTCCTTCTGGGCATCGTACTTCTGGGCAAGCTGGGAGGAGACGGGAGAACGGAAGAGTCAGGCGGCTCCTCACTGGGTCAGCCACCACCCACTGCCCCCCACCCCGTTGCCCACTTCCTGCTCGGCTCAGCCACACGGCTGCGCTCCCTTTGGCTGCGCCTGTTGGATCTACGGAGCAAGCAGCCCATTTCAGGACCAGCAGCTAGGACACACGACCCTGGGAACTGGGGGGGTGTGTGTCAGAAAACAAGTCAGACCCTAGGACCAGAGATCTCGAGTGGGTCCAGGCCACATCGGCAGCTGGCTTCCTCCCCCACCAAGCCTTCCCCCCCCAGCTGAGCGGAGCAGGGCAAGCCGCAGCCCTCAGGCAGGAATGAGAGACGTTTCCCCCTGGAAGGAAGGCAGCACCAGCCAGCCCCCAGTTCATCTCCCCCATCGCCCCGCTCTCCGCTGCTCTGCCAATGCACCCCGATCTCCAGCAGCAATGAAGAGTGGGGGCTGCCTTCCTGCTAGATGAACCTTGGGCACCCCCACCTGCTCACTCAACCCCTTCGCCGCTGAAGGCCACCTGCACCAGAGATGTTCCTCGAAGGAGGGAGGGATGCCAGGGGTACAGGGTAACTGCAGGACTAGAATGCTGGGCTGGGGAGGGAGGGGGGGGACAGCGTTTTGACCTTTGAAAGTCAACAGCTAATCAAAGCAGCACGTGACGAAAATCGGGACAGCTGGTGTGGTGCCTGGACCTACAACCTTCTGAGCAGGGTCCCCCCCCACGACTCCAGACCGACCACCTGTTCCGGGTTCAGATCACAAGCTAAGCCACGTTCAGGGGCTTCCTGTCTGGGACGAGGGTGCCTCATCTTCCCAGATGAATGCTGGGCAAGATGAAAGGGGACAGGACAGTACCAGGGCCATGGGGCCAGAGACAAATGTGTAACTCCCCCATGGAAAGGGGGCGGGTAGCAGACAGGTAGCTAATGCAGCCCTCAGAACAGGCTATGGTAGCCCCACGTTGCACCCCTGCTTCGGTGGTCCTCCAGTCTGCTCCCCTGCACAGCCCATATAATCAGGGTCTGCCCCCGCCTTGCCCCCTCCCGCCCAGATTCTGCCACAACTCCTTTGTGCCCAGGGCTGGGCTAGTGGCAGTGCAGAATCAACGCCTTGGCGCCGTCCTACGTGTGCACCAACGGGAAGCTGCACACCACGCTCCTCAGCCTGGCACCAGCACCCCACCCCACCGGCGAGTAGCAGGTCACCTCGACCCCACAGCCCCTTCGCAGCAGCCTCGCCAGCACACAGGGGCTGTAGGGAAGCTGTGAGCTGGGCTCTGGGGACGCACCGTCCCTCTACCCCACTGTGCTAGCAGCAGGTCCCCCTCACAGACCAGCAGCTGCACGTGGAGGGGGTTCCAGTGGCCACGCTAAGGCACTGTTGATGCAAAGGCTTGTCAGGACACAGCCGCCCAGAGGGAGCCGGGGGGGGGGGGGGGGGACGGAGAGCCTTAACGGTGGGGAAAGAAACACCCACAAGTCAGCACCAGCCTCCATTGTCCAAGCATTTTACAGACAGACCCCACAGCCAGCCAGTGCGCGGACACCAGCCACGCCGGAGAAGGGAGGGCCCAGCAGCAGGAAGGGGCTGCCTGGATCTTTGGTCAGCTCCTGCGTTTCGAGGTGCAGGAAAACCGGACAAACAGCAGCTCAGCAATGAGGAGACCAGCAGCCACTGCCGCAGCTTACGAGTCCCGGCAGCCCCTCAGCAGCCGGCCAGGGGCAGGCCCAGTTGATGCCCAGCATTTATTGGGTTGGGGAGTTAAAGAACTTCCTTGTTTGCAGGTTTGGAGATACCAGGAAGGGGCTGGTTTTTAGTCAAAGCTCCTCAAGCGCGGAGCCCGAAAGCCCCATCAGCACGAGAGCAAACCCAGCAAAGCCGGCTCTGGGCCAGCTCCCACTGGCAGGGTTTGGGTCGGGCATGATGCCACCACGTCACTCTCTGCCCCGCTTCGCTGCCGGAGGAGAAGTGGTGCAGCCTTGGACAGCGGGGTCGTTAGAGATCACCTGTCCCTTGAGCAGGGGGGAGGTTCCACTTCCCCTGCCCAAACCCCAGGCTGGCTGGGTGCCGTCCATCTCCCCAAATCCCCTGCTGCACTTATGGGCTTGCCCCTCCCCCCCCCGTCTCAGGGATGCCAGGACAGACCCCTGCAGCACCCCCAGGCAAAGCAGGCAATTAAAAAAAAAAAAAAAAAAAAAAACCTGAGCGATCATTGCAAGACAGTAGAAGTGAGAAGTAGGAGGCCTTGCGGTTAAGACACTGGGTTGCCGACATGCTTGACATCCTGTGTGAGCCAGCACAATTGAGAGCAACTCACCACTTGTCTGTCTAGATGCATCTGACTCTCTTAAGGGGGCAAATCAAGCAGTGGCACTTCAGCCCTTTCTTTGGTGCAGCAGAAGCCTGGAAAAGGGCTTTTTTAAACACAAAACTCGTTTGCCAGCTTGTTTTATTTTAACAGTAGGAATTCAGCTCTGGTCTCTTCAGACAGAACGGCTGGAGAACTAGCCCAGAGACAGAGAAGGAAAGAAGCCACTGGCGTGGGCAGGCAGTTTTTTAATTCCTGTTGATCTTTAATGCTCGTTTAGCTGCATCCACTGGGGAGCAGGGAGCTCTTCGTTAAAGACTTGATCCCTTTGATTCAAGGCAAGCGGCGCAGCCCACACCGGATTCTCCCGGCAAGACCAGACTTCATTCGTAAGCAAGAGATCAGGCAAGGTGACAGGTTTGTAAACAGGGAACTTGTCAGGCCTGTCTGAAGCAGCACGGAGAGTGTCCGAGTGTGATCTGCCCCCTTGCACAGGGAGCTGTGGGTTAAGATCACCCCCTCCCCCACCAGCATGCGAGGCAGCCCAGCTGCATCCACCTGCCATGGACACAGATCCAGAGTCTCCTACAGTCTCGCAATCCTCATCCGCTTCTGCCCCGCCCACATCAACAAGGCATCCGGCAGCAAAACCTGAGCCGCAGATCCAGGGTGTCATATGCTAGGGGGCAAGTGAGGTAGCTGCCCTGCTACATCTTGGTTTGCCCCCAGTTTTCATTAGTCTATCTGCCAATCCCCCGACTCTGCAGGCTACTTATCGCATGTTCAGCTTGGCTCTCCCCCGCAGAATCTTTCCAGAAGTGTCACCCTTGTAACAGGCAAAGCAGGGACTTGGTGCTCCGGCAGGGAAGCTAATGGGAAGCTGGGCAGGACTCTGCCCCCTTCACCCAAGTCCTGGCTCGCCCCCACCCGTTAAGGCGCACGAGCCCAGGAAGAGTTACTCAGGGACAAGTCACACAAGAGGGAGGGGCAGGATTGATTCATGCCCCCATCAGCTTTGCTCAGGGGTCCACACTCAGACCTGAGACAGTGACTCAGGACGCCTGGGTTCTATAGCCAGCACTGGGAGGGGAGCGGAGTTTAGCAGTGACAGCCTGACACCCCCAGCCCATCTCTAAACACCTGCCTCCCAGGGGAGGGAAAGCCCTTGGGATCTTCCAAGGGGAGTGCTGGAACCAGCCAGGGCAAGGCTCGTGAAACAGGCCTCAGCGCTGCAGCCCAAACCGCTGCCCTTGGGGTCAGGCCCAGGCCTCCTCTCCCTGCAGCCCCTGAAATGCCTCTCAGCAGATTCCTTGGTCACCGCGAATATGCCAAGAATGCAAGCGCCTCCTTTAAATCAAGACCAGCTGTCCAGGCTGCAGGGCTCTTCACTGCCAATCAGCGGACAGGAAGAGAAGGAGATAGCAGGTCCCCCCTGCTGGAGAGAGGAGAGCTGCCAGCTCATCAGACGCGGCTCCCAGCTGCTGTTAAACAGCCTCTGCTAAGGGCTGTGCCCAATAGCAGCTGTCAGAGGCAGGTGCTAGAAAAGCTGCTGGCTGCTTCCAAAGCGATGTTTAAGCCTATGTACCTATATACCATCAGGCAGGAAGAGGGCTGCTTGTTAGTAGAGGGCTAAACACAACGACCCTCCACTTAATGGAGTCATTAAACCTAGAACCTTTGGCACTAGAAACATGGGCCTCTGCAGCTAAGGGTGCCGCTCTATTAGATGGCAGCAGTAGTAGGTTCTTATCTTTTTAGATGAACCAGCCACTAGCAGGTATGTGACACTTAGCTAGCGTGTTACATTAGATACCGAGAACGCCAGTCAGTTCCCTGAGACTGCAGGGTCAAATCCTAACAAGAGCAACTCGTTCCAGCTGCCCAGCCCCTGAGCAATGGCTGCTGAATGCACCGCTGGGACACGCTCCGCTCTGGTTTCACAACAGCTTTCTTCATTCCCTTTTGCAACCGGGGAAAAAGGTGACTGGGCTGTGAGGGGGAAGAGGCGAGCAGCAATTCTCCCTGTTGACAGCAGCAGTGCAAGGGGAGGGCACTGGCTCACCACATACAAGCTGGGACTCAGCACTGGGGATCCTAGCCACTCAGCCACACCCCTGCACCCTTCCTTCCCATCCCAGCCCTTGGTGCAGCTACTCCATTCTGCATGCCACATTCACACCCAAACCCCCTCAAGATCCAGAGCCTCACACTGGTCTGTACAGGAGACCTCGTCTGATGAAGGAATCTGAACACCTTGGCTTTGTTTCACCGGGGCCCAGCCCAGGGCAAATCAGACCAGGATGACATAACAGGATCTGCCTGGAATCCTTCTCAGACAGCATGCCACTGTGGACAGCGCCCAGCACCAGAGCACCAGAGCTTCAGGGGGAGGGGCAGCCCCACAGTGGAAGGAAGTTACTTGGGGAAAGTTGCTTCCTAAGCCTCATCAGTCAGCGTTTGGTCTGTGCCCTGAAGCACGAAGGTTTAAATAACCCAGAATGAAGCCACTTATCCTCCCCGGTGTGACTGTGTGCGCACACATGGCAAACGAGAACATCTAATCCTTGCTTCAGTTCAGGGACTGCACTGCTCTGGGTCTCATCTACCAGGTGCATGGGCAGCAACAACTGTTTATTTCCTTGTGCCCCACACACCCTACCCACACCCCCACAGAGCTTCCTGGGGCAGAGACTCTTATGTTTGCTCTTTTATCGGGCATTAGCCTCTCCTTTCCCCACTGACCCGTCAAAAGCATCCACAATTCCAGGAGATGACAGACAGAAAGGAGGAGAACCTGTCCAACCCCGTGATCACAGAATACAAAACAAGCTGCGCTGATGATTTGGACAGTCCCCTCTGAAGACCAGACTGGTGTTAAAGCCCCTAGGAATTAACAACCCTGCCCAGCTAGAGAGAAAGCTTCCCAGGGACAGGGAAAAACATGAAGCGTTTCCCCTCTCACACCAACATCATCACCTCCCCAAGTAGGTTTTGCACCAGCTCCACGTCCAGGGGGACTTGTTCATATTTTTGGGGGGAGGAGAAAAAACAAATCAGCATTCTGCAGTTAAATGCTGCAAAGTCTGGAGTCTCCTTCCTAGACTCAGCTGTGAATCTGGTTCAGTGATAGATTAACCAAGTGAGCGAGGGAGGGGTTTGTTTGTGGGTTTTTTTGGTGGGGGGAGGGGGAACAGATAAGCCAACCCCAAAAGCAAATTCCATGGATACCATTCTCCAAGGACTCAGAGAAGTTGCACTGATTTAACGAGATAAAAAAATAAATAAACCAATCACGGGTGCAAGTCCCTACTGCAGAACCACTGCGTGTGCACCAACTCCCCCCAGCATGTCGCTTGCTGAACTTAACTGAGCAAGGATCAAACAGGTTCAAGTGCATCTACATTCAAGGGGTTGCACCACAGACTTCGGTCTCCTTAAACCAATGCAACTTCTCAGCTTCGGCAAGGCCCAGACGCTGCTGCAGCATCTGGAGAGAAACATGCAACTTCCCCCCTCCCCCCAAGTTGAGCCCCAGCCCTTCCCCACTGGTCTATAGATCACTGGAGTCTCCCTCCCCCTCCCCGCCCCCAGGGGTGACTGCACAGAATGGCTGTTATGCACCATCAGACTGGCTTCACTTTTCTGTTTCTTCAACAGGGGAAGGTGTGTATGGCAAATACCCCTTTCCACTGGCTTCTGGAGTTCCCTTTAGAGCATCATCCCCTTAAGCAACCCAGACCAGGAACCACTTGTCCCTTGGGCTGCACTAGACACAGGGCTCAGTTTAAATTGGGTTGAAGCCAGCATGTGTTTGTGATCACTCTTCCTGGTTAGGGCAGAGCCTTATGGTGGGTTCTCTTCCCTCTCCTGGTGCTCCACAGACGCTGCAGACGACAGTCCTGCTTTTCTGGTGGCTATTACACAGGTCAAAGTGCTGATCACAAGGTTAAGTGCCCGCTCCATGCCGGCCTGTCCCATTGGCTATAAAAATCACTCTGTCGTGTTTAGAGAGGACAGTAAAATGTTACTAGCGGCACACCCACAACGTGCCTACAGTTGTAGGTTACTTAAGCATTCAGCCCTGGTATTGCTGCCACCTTGTGCAATAAAAGCTCAGGATTGGGCCATAAGCTTTTGCTAGAGGCGTTTAGAGCAGAGACACTGGAGGGCTGCAGAGAGGAGGCGGCAGTTGTGGACACAGCACCTATAATGCAGCTCTGACTGGGATCTCTGGCACGACTGTATTACAGATCTATAGCCAGGGAGGCTGGACAGAGGAATCTGCTCCCAGACCCAGCCCTCGGCAATGCCACATTAGCAATTTGAGCAAGCCAGGCCCAGAAGATGGGAGCAAAGAAAAACATACCACAGTGCGGCTGCAGTGGGAGCCGACGGAGCAGGGAAAGATTCCAATCCCTTTCCAGAGGGTGCCACAAGTGACAGACTCAATCTGCAGCAGAGTTCAGAAGTTCACACCTTCGCAGAAGGCAGCTCTCAGTGGCTGCCGGATACTGGAGGTTGGAATGAAATCTGACTCTCCACAGCTTCATGGATGGGGCGCGCTAGTTTTGTGGGTTAGCCACAGAGCAATCTAAGCCTGGCAGGAACCGGTCTGGATGACACAGCCGGCAGCCTGTCTACACACACACACCAGTGGGAACCTTTCCTGAAGTCCCCGTGAACAAGTCCCCCGTGGCTAGGCTAGAAGGCAGGAGCAGCAGCACTGCAGTGGCTCACTGCGAAGGTCACTGCTGCATGTTTTATGTGCCAGCAACTCCCCTTCCGCCAGAGAGCAGTTTAGAAGTTGCATCCACAGCTTGTATTTTATTACAGCAGCACTTCTGAACCTCGGTCCAGGACCCCAGGCAGTAGCACTGTGCAGATAAGACCCTCCCTGCCACAGGCAGACGACAGTGTAGGCAAGATGGACAGAAAGACAACTGCAGCGCAAGGATAATGTTTCCAAGCCTGCCATATTCCTGCCCCTTTTAAGAACAGAGTCGGCTCTCACACATTCCCTCACCCCTGCCAGCCATTGATCTCCCAATGCTGCACACACATTTCATTTAGATGAAAGGAGGTGGCCCGGTCTCATCCCCCATTTTACAGAAGAGGGGCATGGGGCTGACACCAGCCCAAAGCGCCACCCTGGGTCAGTGTCACAGCGAGGAACAGAACCCATGCACTCCTGCACTCAGATCTGTGCTCTCACCACTAGTCCATATTCCCTTCTTTGGCTGTTTAACTTGGGGAAGGGGCAAAACCTTATCCAGCACGAAGTTATTTTGTAGGGTACGGCCACCCAAAACACGTCTGCAAGTTGCAGGTAGCAGAGATGGGCCCTAGAGACTTAGTTTATTACGCTGGTGTTTAGGCCAGTTGTGTTTCTCAGGAATTAGAGAACACACTGGCAAACAGCCTAGCTAGCGCACTACTACAATGGCAATTTGACCTCCGAGTCAGGTGTAAGAAAATCTGTTGGACAAAACAGAGTAAGGTGCAATAATAATAATTAAAAAACAAAAACAAAAAAACCCTTTCCCTGGAACACACCCAGTATTTTTTATTTTAATTACACACAACACAAGCCAGCCAATCTTTAAATTACAGGTTTAAGGTTTAGGATTACAGGAGTTGGTTAACATGAATAGCCAAGAAGCTGCCCCATACATTCTAAACCGGCTGCTTTGGCCCCACACCCTACCATGGGAGGAGTTGCTACTATAGAAAGATGAAAGCTTTTCTGTCAAACCTCAGCTCTCAGCTGACCCGGCACTTGTGTTCTGCCCACCTGCACCCCCTCTCTTCTCAGAGGCTTCAATCAGTGCCTGCCCGTCTCCCAACAGAAGGCAGGATTTAACCACCGGTACCCAAAATCTGGAGGCAACCCTTGTTACCCAGGGCTAGCCACATCCCAGCCAGCTACAGAGCCAGCTGGCACCACCCTCGGTTCAGGCCCAGAAAGGTAGCTCTTATAGCAAGGCAGGGGGGGACTTTTACAAAAAAGTGAGAGAGAGTTTGCACTGCAGGATTGCCCTGCAGCCTTCAGAAGCCAAACTCTGCAGCTCCGGAGCAGTGACAGAGAAGCCGAATACCGAACTGACAGAAACAAAAGTGAAAGCGAGGGGGTTTCAAAATGCAAGAGGGGCTCAGTGGGGAAGGGGCGATGTGCAGATGGTAGCAGTGACACGGACCGCAGGTCACAGCTGGGTCACAAGATGCTGGGGCAGCTGCCCAGCACTCGGCTATTCGGCTCAGTAACTGGGCCCCTGGGCAGAGGGCCTCAGGCTGGCTGCGGGAATGGAAGCCGATGCCCCCCGTCTACAGGGCTGCAGCCGGAGGGGAGGCGGCTACGCCCAGCGGCTCCCCCCCCCCACACCCCATCCAGCTACCTTTGCAGACCGGGCATTCCCCCCCCAGGACCTCGGGGCGCCCGGATGCAGAGACACATTTGCTTCGCCTTTGTCCATCCAGCCCCAGACACACTTTACAGCCCCCACGAACAAAGCCAGGCGGGGCTGATTGTTGGGGGGGGGAAGGGGAGGACGGAGACACCAAGAGCGTGTGAACCGCGCCGGGACGCCAGACACACGCGCTCGGAAGGTCCCAAAGCGCCGGGAGAAACAGCGGCCAGGGAGAGCCGGTCACCGGTCCCGGGACGAGGAGGGGCAGGGACCCCCCCCCCCCGGGGGGGGGGGGGGGGGCGAGCTCCATCCCCCGAGGCTGCGGAGGGGCGCACAGCTGGGCAGCTGCCAGCCAGGGCTGGGTACGGGCGGACGGAGGAGGAGGCGGGTCCGATTTCCCCAGGGCCAGCAGCTGGGACCGAGCCGAGCCAGGAGCGGCCCCGCTCGGCGAGTTTGCAAGGAGACCCTCCGCCCATCCCAGCCCCAGCCCCGGCCCCGCAGAGCCGCCGGCCTTACCCGGCTCTTGACCTCCGCAGACAAGCCGTAGGACGGGCCCTTGTTGAACTGCGAGCCGCTCATGCTGGGTGCGGGGTGCGAGTCTCCGTCCCGCTCCGCTCCGCTCTCCCGCCGGCCCGGCCTCGGGAGGTTTTGGCCGCGCCGGGCACCGCCTCCTGCCGCTGATTGGCCGCGAGTTAAAATACCCTTATAAGGGCAGGAACGCTCCGAATTCCTGCAGGATGGGAGTTTCCTTTGTGTGCTCCCCCCCCCCCCGTGACCCCCTGGGTCAGAGCTGGGCGCCCCCCCTGCCGGCACCGGTTCAATGGCAGGAAGCGTTATCAGCCCGGGGATGAGCTGCTGAAGGGCGAGAGATGGAGCCCGCCCCATTCACCCAACTCCCAGGGATGGGGTTCCCCACTGGGTTGATCCCCCCCCCCCCCACTCACACACACCCCCTGCTTCACAAACCAGCCACCCAGCCCTGACACACCACTCCCCCAGACACCCTCCCCGTCGCACGCCACCCCCCACCCCAAAGTACTGACCCACAACCCACCCATCTCTCTGGGCACACCAAATGCTCCACACACACACACACACACACACACCTAGAAACAAACACCCCCCACCTACACACTCAGACACACACCCATCCCGGAGCACAACCATCCTCTGACACACCCTCCACACACGTGCACTCACAAGCCCTTCTGTCAGATGCGCAGCTCAGGTGCCACTCCCAGACACCTGGGCCTCCACAGAAAAACATAAGACCGGCCAGGCTGGGTCAGACCAATGGTCCATCTAGCCCAGTATCCTGTCATCCGACAGTGGCCAATGCCAGGTGCTTCAGAGGGCATGAACAGAACAGGTAATCATCACATGATCCTTCCCATCGGCCATTCCCAGCCTCTGGCAAACAGCAATCCCTGCCTATGCTGGCTAATAGCCATTGATGGACCTGTCCTCCATGAACTATCTAGTTCTTTTTTGAACCCTGTTATGGTCTTGGCCTTCACAACATCCTCTGGCAAGGAGTTCCACAGGTTGACAGTGCGTGGCGTGAAGAAATACTTCCTTTGTTCATTTTAAACCTGCTGCCCATTAATTTCATTTGGTGACCCCTCGTTCTTGTGTTATGAAAAGGAGTAAATAACACTTCATTTACTTTCTCCACACCAATCACGATTTTACAGACCTCTAACACATACCCCCTTTAGCTGCGTCTTTTCAAAGACGAAAAGTCCCAGTCTTATTAATCTTTCCTCAGATGCAAACTTTTCTATACCCCTCATCATTTTACTTGCCCTTTTCTGTGCCTTTTCCAATTCCAATGTCTCTTTTTTGAGATCAGTTGACCAGATCTGCACGCAATGTTCCAGATGTGGGCATGCCATGGATTTATAAAGAGGCAATATGATATTTTCTGTCTTATTATCTACAACCCCTTCAAACACAGAATGGCCCCTCCCACCAGCCCTCCGGTGAACACACAATCCCCTGCCCCCTCCCTCACACACACTATGGGGCTGGGCATGCTGCAGTGATAGAGGCTGCTTTCACCTTCTTTCTCCGCCCATATTGTGGGGGTTGAGGGTCCGACTCCTGAGTTCATCCAGGATCCCAGTAGCCCAAGCTGTGGACAGGGTATGTGCCCCAGGATGCTGATTGCTTTCCCAGCCTTCCCTCGCATAGCAGGACAGTGAGATCATTAGGGTTAGACGCTTTTTAGGGCAGGGCGGGGTGAGGCTTCCTTCTGCTACCATCACGGCTGGGCAGGCTGGGCAGAAAGTTGCTTCCAATGGCAGGAAAAGGCTCCTCCTGGAAGCTGGGGATGTCGGCTGCATCCCACCAAACAAGCCTTATTATCCTTTCTCCACTGTGCCCCCCCTTTGTGCTGGACAAACACAATGCCAGCCCCCAGCAGCCCCGTTTTAATTAGGTCCCCCCACACATGCCCCATTTATGTGTCACTTCCCCAGGCTTGCTACAGATCTGCCTTCCCAGGAGAAACTGGGTGTCACCCAGGGGTGTATTAAGGAGTGCATCATAATGAGGGCACACGGCAGAGCCGTCTGGCAGAACAATGTGGGTGGGTGGATAGGCGGCACCATTTCCCAACAAATCTGATCTTACCACTGAGACACTCACCATAGCCTTACCCTAGCTACCTAGCTCACCAACCCAACAGGATGGTACCTGGATCCGAATAGGGAGGGTGGCTCTGGGGGGAACAGAAATCTGAAACTTCATACAAAAGCTTTTTGGAGGGGGGAGGAAGAGGAGGGGAAAAGAATCAGCTTTTGCCAACTTTCCCCCCAGATTTCTGCCTAGACCATTTGGCAACCTCCTGCCAGCTCTGCGGGGACATAATACAACCCAGTTTATCAGTAAACAGATTAGTGAATCCAGGCAAACACAAGGGTGAGAAGATGTAGGTTACAATGTACCACACAGGCAGCTCATCTGGATTGTTGGGCAAGGGATGAATTTCAGTTCATAAACCCGTTCGGTTCATAAACCCGTTATGGGAACTAAGACCGGCTGCAGCATCTGATTGCTTTATGAGATGCATTAGGGATCATCATAAACCAGGGATAAGCGAGATATCTCCAGAAAGACTCTGAAGACAATCAGAGTGTGGCATCTGGATCTAATGGAGTGAGCACAGGACTGGGAGCAAGGAGGCAGGGGGCACACATCTCCCTAACACTCAGAAATCTTCATGGTTATTTCAGAAAGCAAGATAATGCTTCCTTCTCCGATGTCAGGATTCTCCCTGCAATTATCTGTGTTTTCTCTGCTCCCCATGCACATGGCCCTGCCTATGCTGAACTTTTTTGCACTGGTGCAAACCTTTGTATAGAACCAGTATGCCAGTGTAAACCGTGACAGCTACACCATACCACAGCGAGTCATGGTTTACACGAGCGCAGTGTGTCTACATTAGGGAGCTGCATTGGTGAAGCTATAACAAGGAAAAAACTCCAGGGTTAGATTCTTAGCTGGTATAAATCAATGCAGCCTCACTGACTTCTCTGAATCCATGCTGATTTACACTGGCTAATAATCTGGTCCCACTAAGTTCAATGGAAGGGCACTGATTTACACCAGCTGGGGATCTGGCTCAAAAAGCAGACATGGCATGTGCTGTGATTCCTTATTCAAAGGCCAATGGTTTTAATAATATTCATCAGCGTAAGATTACATTTTTAGTTCGGAGAAATTTCTACATGCGATTGAATTCTAGAACAATTTATATTAGCAAGTAATTATTTTCTAATGAATTATTCCAATAGGGAACTGGACTCTGACCGGCTATACATGACAAACTGCTTCTTGGGTCAACCCAAGTGAGCCATCCTAGCAGCCCCCCGATAGTTGTGGAGGAGCTGGGATGTGTAATTCCCTGACTCGAGGCTGAATTTCTCAGCAATACGTTGCCACTTGAAACACCCCCACCCCACTTCTATTCCATTCTGTGTAAGTCCTTTTACTGCAGCATCTGACGCCTTCCAGTGGTGCCCGGAGCAACAGGACTAATATCTGCATGTGTCTCTTCTCTCATCCTCTTCTGTGGCACTTCTAGTTTGCAAACGAGGTTTGAATAAGGAAGTGACTGTTGACTAGCTTTATGTGACCAAATGCTTGTAGGGTCACCCCAGTTGACACACACTGATCTCTTTCAGACTGTTCTGAAGGAACAGGGACACATTACTCCCTGATGGGATGGTTTATTCCTAATTATCGTGCTGGCATATGGCTGGGGCCGGTTTTGTTCAACATCTTCATTAATGATCTGGAGGATGGGCTGGATTGCACCCTCAGCAAGTGTGCAGATGACACTAAGCTGGGGGAGTGGTAGATACACTGGAAGGCAGGGACAGGATACAGAGTGACCTAGACAAATTGGAGGATTGGGCCAAAAGAAATCTGAGGAGGTTCAACAAGGACAAGTGCAGAGTCCTGCACTTAGAATGGACGAATGCCGTGCACAGCTACAGACTGGAGACCGACGAGCTAGGCAGCAGTTCTGCAGAAAAGGACCAGGGGGTTACAGTGGATAAGAAGCTGGATCTGAGTCAGCAGTGTGCCCTGGTTGCCAAGAAAGCTAATAGCCTATTGGGCTGCATTAGTAGGTGCATTGCCAGCAGATCGAGGGAAGTGATTATTCCCCTCTATTCGGCATTGGTGTGTCCAGTTTTGGGCCCCCCACTACAAAAAGGATGTAGACAAGTTGGAGAGAGTCCAGCGGAGAGCAACAGAAATGATTAGGGGGCTGGAGCACAAGACTTATGAGGTGAGGCTGAGGGAATTAGGCTTGTTTAGTCTGCAGAAAAGAAGAATGAGGGGGGATTTGATAGCAGCCTTTAACCACCTGAAAGGGGGTTCCAGGGAGGATGGAGCTAGGCTGTTCTCAGTGGTGGCAGATGACAGAACAAGGAGCAATAGTCTTAAGTTGCAGTGGGGGAGGTCTAGGGTGGATAGTAGGAAAAAGTTTTTCCCTAGGAGGGTGGTGAAGCACTGGAATGGGTTACCTAGGGAGGTGGTGGAATCTCCATTTTTAGAGGTTTTTAAGCTGCAGCTTGACAAAGCCCTGGCCGGGATGGTTTAGCTGAGGTTAGTCCTGCTTTGAGCAAGGGGTTGGACTAGATACCTCCTGAGGTCCCTGCCAACTCTAATATTCTATGGTTCTATGATTCTATGTCACCTCCCCACCCCCTTCCATTTTGCAAATGGCACTTGACGAGGACACAGCTGTAAATGACAAATACTTCTTGGGCTGTAAGTGACATGCTCCTGCAACCATCGGTCTCTTCTGACGGAGTTGGGACGCGTCACTCCCTAGCTCAAAGCTTTTCGTTTTGAAAAGTTGTGGCCCATGTCATCAGCCTCTTTCCCCTTCAGCCTCACATCAAGGAACAGGAACAGCAAACGGGGTAGTTTCAGAGGGTGAAGCACCCAAGAGTCCTAAAAGAACTGGCCAAGGAGTGCCCCAGCCCGCCATTGTTTATTTGTAATAAATCTTGGAATGCCAGGGAAATTCCAGAAGCCTGCAAGGGCGCTAATGTTGTACCAATATTCAAAAAGGGCAAGCGGGATGACTTGGGTAATTGTTGTTATAAAAATTCAATCACATTTATTATGGTGACGTTTCTAAAAAAATCACCTTACATTCAGTGCTTAATTTGTAATTAAAGAGTTGCTGGGGCTCAAGCAATTTTACATTCATAATTGATGCAGCAAGCCCAGAGGTACCAGGGCTATGAACTGCCAAGCCTAGAGGGACTGGGGCTCAGTCCTGGCAAGACCTGGAACAAATTAAGCACTGCTTACATTGATGAAATATTATTTAGTCTTTGAATGTTGTCAGGGCCCAAAACAGCCAGGCCCAGCTGCTGACGGGCTCCCCGACTAACCTGGCCACTAGGCAAGAAGCAAGTTTACCTGCACTGGCCTTGGAACTGAGAGTACCCACATCCTTTGGCTGGCTGCTGGTAAACAGTCCTGCTTATAAGCCTGGCACCCAGAACAGATCAGTGGCTGCTCAATGAGTACCATGCCTGCCGCTGTACTTGCTCTGCTCCCATTCTGCTCTGGCTCCAGCCCCTGTGCCACTCTGGCTTCTGATTTCTGGATTCAGTCCTCTGGTTTCCCTTCTGGTTCTGGCATTCGGCTTCTGTCCCTCTGGTACTGATCTGCAGCTCATTCCTGGACTTTGTGCACCCTGGACCTAGCACTAACTGGTAGGCCAAACTGTCATTTTAACCACTAAGCCTGACCACCAATGGCCCGGTTGGCTACAGATTTGGAACTGGGAACTAGGAACAAGGAGCCAAGTTCAACCCAGTGGCTGAGTGGGAATATGTATTCTGTGTTCCCAGGGGAAGCAAACACCACTGCTAGAAAGAACCCAGACTCTTCCCCTCTGCCCTCGGGAAATTCCAAATGACATTGTGATTTACATGCAGGGATACAAACAAATCCACCCAGACCCAAGGCGGGCCCAGACCCACTTCTTGTGATACACACACAGTCCCATGTGGGACCCAGGCTCTCAGCCTCCCTGGAACAATAATTTGGGACCTGATCCAGCAATCTGATTACAGGACTGCCCTCAGCGGGAAGTCTAGTCTGTTTCAAAGAGGGTTGACAGCAATCTCATGTTCTACGCCTGCCCTTGGCCTCCCCTGCCAATTTCAGGAGGTTTCACAACCACATTTTATTTATTTTGTTAATAACATTTCCAGTGTCGCCCCCTTCACAGTATTTAGTGTTGGATTTAAAAAAGAAAAGCTCCGGCTGCCGGAGTTCAGTGATTACACGACAGTCTCAGCTTTCATCAGAAAAGAAAGGGAAAAAAGAGTCAGTTTCTAGCCCTCCTGTTTATGGAGAAAAGCTTGAAAATGTGTCTGCTAAAATGCAATACTGGGCCTTTACTCATGCTTCCACTGGACTCAGTGGGAGAAGCCAGGATCTATGGATCCCAGAGGAACATAAGTGGGCACTGACTCTCTTCAGCCAGTGAGCTTGGGTGACCCAGTCTGAGACACCTTCCGCTTGGTTTTCAGAGGTGCTGAGCTACTGTAACTCCAGGAACACCCAGGGCTATCGGTTCCAGAGCTCAGCAAACGGGGGGCTGAGCTGCCTTACAAGTAGGGCTGTAACTAGGGGTGGCGAGTACTTGAAAAATCCAGCCCTCAGCTCTTTTGTACGTCTGGCACCAGGGGCTCAATACCTCTGACAATATCAAGGCCTGGGAAGTCTCAAACCGGACTCCCTCAAAAGTAAGGAAGTCTCAGTTGAGTCAGCTTTTGAAAAGGTTGGTGTTTCATCTTCCAGGGGGCGGGAGGGGTGCAGAGGGAAGGAAGGAAGGATTGGATTGCTGCTCTCCAGCTTCTGCCAGCTTCCCTCTGTGCCGGCACCATGAAGCCAAGCCCCTGGCACTTGGTTATAGAAATAACAATGAATTCAAATAATGAATTACCAGAAAGTTGCACATTTCGTATCCAAGAGCAGCTCCAAACATGCCCCAAGGGCAGGGGCGCTTGGATGCAGGAGTTCATTGATGTCTCTGGAGAGAACCCGAGTCACTTGTAGTTATGTCCCCCGAGACTACTAGTTACTCAATATTTACTGAGTCCCTCTTCCCCTAGGCGCCTCAGCTGCACTTGGCTCTCTGCCGCCAGAGTTGAGTAAGGGCATAGAACAGAATCTGAGCCCGGGAGTCCATGACTTTGAGTCCTTCTCTTCTTTACAGTTCAACCCATTATTATTTAGGATGTGTACTGCAGGAGCACCTGGGAGCCCCAGTCACGGAGCACAATCCCCTTGTGCTAGATGCTGTACAGACGCAGAACAAAAAGACGCTCCCTCCTGCTCTGCTCTAGCTAGGGAGATTTGTTCTTCCCTGCTAATTCCAGGTCTTTGAAAGGACCGAGCTGCCAGTGTTGAACAGTGGGAGGCAGAGCGAGATGTGGAGAGGAAGGCTGGCCTTGGGGTTACAGCGGGGACCAGAACTCAGGGGACATGGATCCTAGTCCTGGCTATGTCCCTGATTTGCTTGCGAGCCGGGGCAAGTCACGGATCACTGTGTATCAGCTTCCCCAACTGTAAAATGGGGATTATCCACCTATTTAGAGATTTATATGGCCCCGGTCATCTCGGGAGGTAGGGAAGTGTGAGGGGTCTCTCCCTAGGGAGAGAGGAAGACTGGGAGGCGGGTGGGAAGCCACGGAGAACCCCTCGTTGAGAGCAGCATCACACAAGGAGCATGTGTCCATCGAATGTGCAGAGAGGGCTCAGTCCTTGCACAGGAGAAAACCTCCTCCATCGCTTTCCATAGCTGTAAACTCTGCTCCAACAGCGACCCCTCGTGACGGGATTTCAGAGATCCCAACTGCGGGAGATTGCCTGGCCTCTGTCCACAGGGCTGGCCGGAATCAGAGCCGCCCCCTTGGCTGGACACAGGCTGGAGTCTGGGCTCTTTGGGATCCCGTGTCTGCGGCTGTCAGTCGCACAGCTGTCGGCAGAACAGTCCAGCGGGATGCATCCATGGCGCGCCTGCTCCCGAGTGCAGGCCTTGTCTCTGCTTTGTGGCAAAGCCACAACCTCTGGATGTATATAATCCACGTGCTTCTCTCAGAATCCCGCAGGCCAGCATCACTGGGCCTCTGACACACAGGAGACGCTGAGGTCTGGTCCACCCTACAGACCTATGCCGGTGCAACTACATGGCCTGGGGTGAAATCTATACCCCTGAGTGACGTAGTTAAACTGACCTAAACCCCATGGAGACAGCTTCTTCCGTCGACACAGATACCGCCTCTTGGGGAGGTGGATTAACTAAAACGATGGGACTCCCCCGTCGGCTTAGAGCGTCTTCATTGAAGCACTACAGCTGTGCCGATGCAGCATTTTAAGAGTAGACGTAGAATCAGAAATGATTCGGCTGAACTTTTGGATCAGACGGTGCTTGCAACATTGCTCTTTTTGTGGGTGGTCATGGACCCTGAGATAAACGAGCGTCAAACCCTCCCCCCTTCCCCATTAAATAAAGAGACAGGGTGATCATTTTACAAGATAAAAATAAAGCCCTTACTAATTTTGCTCCCTTGCGGGGGGAGGGGGGGTTGGCCATGGAGTCGAATCGTATTCTCACCTAATGTGCCCCCTAGACACTGAACCGAGTCCCACCAATCTCATTTCACACAAGCCATGGAAAGGCCCCCCCTTATTGCCTGAAGGCACGAGAGAATCAAGTAAAGGAGACGAGAGAGAGGCATGTGGGAGAGAAATGTTTTCACATACATGGTGACGGCCCCCATGTAAACACCTAGAGAACAAAACGTGTCAGACAGGAGTAGAAGAGAGAGAGAGGAAGCAAACAAAAAAGGGAGGGAGGAGAAGGGAAGAAAGGAGAGCAGGGAAGGCTAGTAGATAACCGCAGTGGAATGGGAGTCATAGATTTCCAGCTCAGCCACTGACCTGCTACATGAAGTCCCTTCCATTCTCTGTGCCTCTTTCCTCTCCCATCCTTTTGTCCATTTAGACTGTATGCTCTTTGGGGCACGGACCGTCTCTTCCTTTGTGTCCGTACAGCACCTAGCACCGGTGGGGGCCTCTGGATGCTATCATAATAAAATAACAAGAGTCAAGAAAGTTTTCCTTCCTGCTCAGAAATTGAAACAGACGAGGCTAAAGTTTTAAGCCCAAAGCCACATAAATTCAGGAGGAAGAGGCATTGACTTCTCTAGTGCTCAGAGGGGAACCCTACGGCCTGAACAATGCATAGATTTTCCCATGGTTTCATTGACCTCTCTTGCCAATGGGTGGCAGCAGAGTTCACTTAGTGCAGTGGTTCTCAAACTTATTTGCTTGCACCCGCCACATAAGTACCTATACCAATAAAAAGAAAATCAACATGCAATTCTCACTAGGTATTAAAAGCAGTGAGGCCTGGATTCAAACAGAGCCAACGATCCATTGTAATAAGAGCAAAAGCAAACCGCTGAGTGTGGTTGATGCTCACAATGAAATGTGTGCACGCCGCGTCATAGTAAACGGGTCAGCGTGCAGATGGCAACGACATTGTGTAATGTTATGCAAGCTTAACGGAAATCCGTCAAAACGCACAGGGCCACGTACAGTCAGATGCACAACGCCATCTGAGGAGCTGGTGTGTCTGGAGGAATCAGCTTTGCTAGTTATTCATTGCTGTGGGTAAAACGTGTGCAGGACGTTTTTTCCCCCTAACATGTCTCACGCCCCCCCAGCATGAGAACCTCTGACCCAGCGAGACCAGGCCAACCTAACCCTGGCATCTGTGGATTAACACTGGCGAGGGGCTCAAACGTGCACTTTTGGCTCCGATGAGACCATTTTTAACTGCAGCAGCGTCACTCCACAGACAGCCTCCCCCACTCGCTCCATGCAGCTAAAGTCTTTCAGCAGCCCAATCCTTCAGGCCTTACTCAGGCCACTGACTGCAGTGGGAAGTTTGCCTGGGAAAGAACTGCAGGATCAAGCCCTTAAATTGCACTGACCGGGACCAATTCTCAGTTACGCCATGGCAGGGGCTTAAAATGGGTGGAGAGAGCCCCTGAGGATACTCCTCGTGCTGGGGGCCTCCCTGCCCCCTGGTAGGTGTAGAACGGGACTAAGGGCTGCATAGCACCTCTGCTCCCAGCACAGAGAGCGGGTGTGTGTAGCTAGAGAGCATGGCCAGCGCCCAGGGGAAGCAGAACATACAGTACAACAGCCCTGAGGCTGCTCTAGCATGCACCAGGGGTCAAGAAAGGCCTTGAACAAGCCCAGAACTCAGGGCGTGCAGGGATGTTTTAAAGCTTCCTTAACAAGGCCCTCCGGTCCTACCCCAAGCACAGGAATGGAGGAAGCGAGCCTCAAACCCACAACCCACCCGCACCTCACCAGGGGCAGGGGCATAGCTAGTAACGTGAAACACGCATCCCACTACTGACCCTTCCTCTCCCAACACTCACCCTGCCATAGCCTCACTATCCCAGAGCACCTCCTGGTGGCAAGACCCAGTGTTGCAGCCCCTCTGCCTCGCCCTCCTCCTCTGGCAGTCTGTGCGACGACCTGCCTCTCCAGCCAGAAGAGTCCGACACCGTCTGGGGCAGCAACGTCCGAACGCCAACACTTCCAGGCTCAATCCTCCACAGACTCTTCATCCCTCTCCAAGGGTCTGCCGAGGTCTTCTTCACTCTGGCACAGAAACGCTGCCGGCCTTGGAGGCCCAGTTCCTCCTGGGTCTAACCCTAATTATCTGCCTCCCCTCCAGGGGCCACAGAATGGGTTAATTGGGTTCTCCACCTCCCCTTAACCCTGCCACTGCCAGTGTGTGTGTGTGTGCGCCCCATCACACACCTTCTGATCAGCACCACGAGGGCCCGATCCTGCAAAGTGTTGCTTGCCCTCGCCTCGCAATCAGCAAGAACGGACCCAGGGACTTGTCCTGCTAGGTTGGATCTGCCGCCAATGGCGGGTAGCGGCAAGTCCCAAGATGTGTCAGAGGCAGGGACCTGGCCTCCTGAGTGCTCACGGGCAGAATTTCCTTATGCCCCAAAGCACGAGGGTCTAGAAACCTCTCTCGGCCATTTCTAATATTTACTATTGTAACCCTGGATTTTCCGTGCCAGCGTCTCTAATTCCTCTTCAAGTGTGGCTAAACTCTTGGCTGTCATGGCCCGGCAGGGCAATGAGTTCTGCAGGCTAATGTACTTGGTGGCGTGTGACTGGCGGCCAGGCAGTACCTCAGCTCCTCACAAAGCCGGGCCCTCACTCAGCCACTCAGTGGTGCAGCTGGACAAAGGTTTTGCAGGAGAATCGAATGTGGTGGGTGCCATAAAACGTGTTGCCTCTAGGAAATCAGAGCGGGGAGAGGGTATTTGACTGTGATGCAGGGCATGATTATAGTTGATTTGTATGACCATAGCACCAAGAAGCCCTAATCATGGACCAGGACCTCACTCTCCTAGGCATTGTACAATGTCAGAACAAAAAGACAGTCTCTGCCCCAGGGTTCGATTCCCTCCTCTGCTACTGACTTGCTCTGTAACCTTGGACAAGTCACTTCATCTCTCTGGGCCTGAGTTCCCATCTGTAAAATGGGTGGCGGGGGAGTTTGAGAAGATAAATACATTATACAAATAAAGATTGTGAGGCGCTCATGTTCTATGGCAACAGGGGCCAGGTCAGTATAAGAAATAGGGGGATGTTCAAAAGCACAAAGGATGGTTTGGTGCTGACTCCCATTGAAATTGGATGGGAATTGGGGGCCTACTTCTCATTTGGGTCTTTGAAAATGTCCCCTATAATCTCTCCTGGCTTCAGTTCCCATCGGTAAAATGGGGATAATAAAATCCATAGAGAAACCCTATCTCAAAGAGCCAGAGAGAGAAATCGTCCCCCGTCCAGTGGCGATCACATCTTTTTTTTCCCTCCCCACTGTAAAAAAAAAAGTCTAAAAACAAAACAAGAAAAGAGGAATCGAGCGTCTCTTTTTTCTCTTTCTGCACATTTGCCTTTTCCTGTGAAGTGTTTTCAGGTTAGCTTGACACACCAATCAGGAAATAAGCCTGCATCACATGCAGCAGCCCTGACAGTTGAGCAGCGAGCTAATGTGGTTGAACTGTTAAGGGAGTCGCGCCTGAGCTGGGAGGGCTCTAGCCACACAGGGCATCTTTGCAGGGCTCAAGATCAAGACCTGGTGGATGGAAATAGAGAGAAAGAGAATCCAGCTGGGAGCGAAGAGGCAGGAGATTGTCTGGGGTGGGACGAAAGAAGGATCTCGCTCAACCTTTGGGAAAGATGTTCTCAAGGAAGAAACGTGAGTTAATGAAAACTCCTTCAATATCGAAGAAGAGCAGGGCAGGAAGCCCCGTACCGCAAACCCCGTCTGTAAGTAACGCTGCATCCTCTTTCTCTGATCAATGCAAATGTGAAAGGGTAGATGCAATGGGAGGGACGGTGGCTCTGAAAATTACCAACCTTTAGGGCAGTAGTGGGGGATGGGGTGGAAAGCTACCAGAGGAAATCGGTTATCTGTCTAGAACTTGGCTTTGAAAAGATATGAGAAGATATGATTAAATGGGGGGTGGGAGGGCGAGCCAAATGCCGGGAGGAAAGAAATTAAGAAGCAGCAGCAGCAATTGGGAGGAAAGCGAGGGAAATGATTATTGAGCGGAGAGTCGTGTGCGGTTTGGCATTTGCTATCTGTCTGTGGAAGGCAACGTTGCAGCAGCAAAGCGGACAGAAGGAGTGAGTTCAAAGCCAGAGGAGAAGCTCCCCTTTATTTATATTATAGTGAAAAGAAATCAGAGGTTGGGGGGAGGCTCTCTGGGGTCAATCTCCTCCCGCGAGGTACGCCCAGCTCTGGAAGGAGGGAGCGAAGGGGGAACAGAACCGTGTGGATGTTTTTTAAACAAACTACAGGGTTCTAAAGCAGGCAAAAAGGGAAGCGCCCCGCTTCATCTTCCTGCTGCTTTGGAAACAATTGTGGTTGAGACATACGCACGCTCAGAGAGAGAGTCCTTTTAAAATATAGGTTCTCTGAAGAAGGAATAGGATGGGTCCAAAAGCCATCGAAAAGCATCCAGCAGCTTCTTAGAGAGCAGGGGTCTCCTTCCCCATCCTTCTTTCTGGGCCAGTCCTTGGGGGTTTATGAATGGGCCCGGCCCGTAGGCCCCTTGTCCGTAAGATCAGAGGGATGCTGAACAAACACACAGCCAGGAAGAGCAGCTACAGCCCTTACTCCGTAGGGCTCAGGAGCATGACGACGAAATCTGGCTTGCGTGAGCACACCCTGGACTCCTTCTCCAACAGACCCAAGGTGTGGCTAAAGGTAGGTGGGAGCCAGGGGCTTAACCCAATGGGCCAAATTCTGTCTTCTGCTTCTGACCATGCAACTCCACCCAGGCTGCACAGGTAAACCGGTGGAATTGAGGGTGGAATCCAGCCCCATGATTTCAAGTAGAATCCCACCAGCCTCCTAGCTAAGCCTGCGCGGCAGGAATAAAGCTGCCACCAGGCAGGGGACAAACCACCCTGGCGTTGCTGAAGCAACAGAGATGACACCCCATGGAGCTAATAGCTTGTAGCAGCAGAGAGGGCTGTGTGTTGTTATCACGTCTCCTGGCGAGAAGTTTGCAGGGGTCTGGCCGTTTTGGCCCGGAGATTCCTCTTGGCTCAGTTTGCCCGTCGTTTATCCTTCTGGGATCTTGGAAGTCACAGTCGCTGTCTGTCTCTTGGAGTTTCATTTCTCATGTTTGGTCTCTCATTGAGACACGTGCTAAGGCCGGTACCAGGTTTTGAGAGCGAAAGGCCCAATTTCTCCCCCAAGCAGCCAGAGCAAAGACAGCCAAAGCTTCCCCACCGCCCTGCCCTGGAGGGACCCCCTCTAGGGGTGAGGGGAGAGGGCAGTCTCCAGGCTCATCCCCTTACTGGGCTCACAGCTAAGCCTGCCACCACAAAGCCCCAGTCACTGCCAGCTGGGGTGGGTTTTGTCATGCTTGCTGAGAACTGGACTGAGACCCAGCAAACTCATTTCACGCAGAGGCTGCCAAACAGCCATCAGCTAGGAACAACTGAAAGCGGCGTGGCTCTGAACCACTGGCTTAGAGGTGGAAGACGTCACAGTCCCTCACCTAATCCGTGAGCTATACAGTTCCTTCTGAATGGCTCGAGAAAGTCCTTGTTCAAACAGGGTCTCATGGGGATCTCCTAGGCAACTCCTGCTTTGCTTTAGGCCCTTTTGCGTTGTGCTAAATAATGCTCCTCTGGCCAAAGAGAAGGCATCGTCAATCGATGGCTGCTCAGATAGGCTGGACGGTCCTTTCCTTTCTGCAACTGAAACAGTTTGTTATCAGCCATGGTTTCTGATGCAACTCTACCCCCAAACGAGACAGGGTTGGTAGGGAGTGGGTCTCCAGTCTACAAGGATGGCGTCCTATGGCTTCTGTGTTGATTACAGCCTTCTCCTGTCCCTGGCTTTGGAAGCCCAGATATGCTGACAGGACAGTTCATGTGCAAAACCCTGTAGAAGGAAAAGCCAGGTAAAAGGGGAAAGGGGGACGCATCAAGCCAAATTCTGCTGTCATTTAGTCAATGGGATTTCATGGTTATAACTCAAAGTTGTCTCTGGCCCATCATGTGTTCTTCCTCCAGCAACTACTACGCACAACGGGACTGAGTCGTCCTGAATTTGCCATGAAATACCCCACAGGAAGGCAACAAATCTTCTTTGACTTGGGAAGGGAAAAACTCCCCTGGGGGTTAGGATGTTGAACCATCGTGTGGTGACACTGTCGTGACAATGCCACGTTGCATTGCATCTCAGCATGGTGTCTTCAGTACACTGTGAGATCACGGCACATCCCTTAAGGGGGACACCCCATCCTGGAGGCAATGTCTGTCCTATTGCACCCCTAGTTGTGCCCGGGTGTCAGAGAACATGGGTTGAATTCTCTGCTTCTCCATTATCTCCTCCTGGCTTTGGTCAGCTGGCACCAGCCATACTCAACCAAATTTGTGCAGGATTATGATATAGTATCACATGCTCAGGATCCTAGTCCAGACCCAAAGCCAAGGAGCCATGTGAAACAGGGGAAATCCATTCAAAGAATAACTCGCTTTAAGTCAACGTTGGCACTGGGCAATCCACTGGAAACCGGTGTGACATACAATGACCTGTTGTTAATCTACCTGGCAGAGGATAACCCAATGTAATATAAAGTGGCATCGGATGGTTAACACTGTAATTCCACGGGGCAAAGGGGGCCACAGTGCAGAGAGAGACATCGAAAGAGTCAGTGAAGGAGAAATGACCAGTCACTGATATAAAGAAGAAAGCCAGCAGGGACATGGAAGAAGCCCAGCTAACAGTGACCAGAGAGAAAAGTCTGTGGTTTCTGTTGATGACTGATGCTTGTGAAAGACCCAGCATCGAGGGCTGTTTACTTGTTGAAATCCTTGTGGGAAGGTCTTGGGCAATTGAGACTGTTAAGGCCGCATCAAATTTTCACCCCCAGGGTGACTTTGTTTCTTGTGTTCCTTTGGGTGTTTCCACTGGTGCAGGCACTGAGGTTATAAAGCTCCGTGCCTGGCTGTCGCTGTGCAGTGCAGAGCAAACGGATCAAGGGTGCACGTGGATCTGTACCGCTGGGTCTGGCCTAGCGGCGCTCTGTAAAACTAGTACTCTTTGGAACCTCAGCCCGGTTTGTCCAGGGCCTCCAGAAGGGAGCTGATGGGAGAGCGAGAGAACGGTGCGCTTCCCTAAGCTAGCGCCTGTGCTCCTACAGCGTCTCCTGCTGGGAAAGCCTGGGAGGGGAGTTTGCCAGGAGCGCCTTCACTGAGGTCCCAACAGCACTTCCCGCCGGGTGAGGCTAGGACTGGAACAGCCCGTGCTTCTGTACCAACCCTTACAGAGGACCTTGACGAGAGAGGCTGAGTTGCTATAGACCAGTATTCTTACGCCATTTCCTACAGCATCTCCTGCTGGGAGGGGTGGATCAGGAGCAGCTGTTCGCGGCGCCCAAGCACGGCTTTCGCAACTTAAGTCAGTGAGATGCAGACTGTGAGTGGCTCTTGAATGTGGGTCTTTGCAGCACATGATATTAAAGCACGGTGTGATTTAATTATTAACCGGTCTAAATTATTAACCAGTCAGGGTGCTTGGACTATGTTATTAACCAATTACATTATCAATTTGCACTAAGTTGTTAATTTATTTGCTGTAAGGATAATACCTATATATATATATATATGTAAAAAACAAAATATTTCCATCAGACTGTTTAAATATGGATAGAATTTACAGCAAATGAAACAATGAAGAATTCACACGAATGCTGATCGCTAATTTGGCCCCTGAGTCGGCGAGGTCTGAGTATCACTGTGCTAAGCTGCAGTGCTAGTGTGATCAGGACTGGTCTTGTTCCAGGAATGCTGCAAACATTTTGTTGTATTGAAATCATAATTCATCTTTCTTCGGTCATTTTGTGATTCGCCATGATTGCTGACCTGAACGTGTTGTGATGTCAGCAGCAGTTCCATGCACGGGGCAAAGAATGCAGCCCTTATAGCTCAGAGAGGGGAATCGTTTAAACCTGCCGCCTTTTATTGGGAATTCAGTCATTTTCCTCACACCAGCTGGGTCACTCTCTGTCTTCATCTTCAGAGACTGTCCCTCAGTTGCCCCAGGAAATGTTCCTTCAGTTCCTTACACCTTTTCTTGTTACCAAATACAAACTCTGCAGCCACCTTCACTGAAGATAAGATCCTGCCCTTCATCAGAGGATCTCAAAATGATTGACAAATGTTGGGCTAAATTCTGATCTCATTTACCCTGGTGAAAAGGCAGAGTCACCCCCTTGATTTCAGTGCAGGAGTTACACCAGGATTGCTGGAATCAGAATCTGGCCCATTAGCTCATTACATCTCATCGCCTCCCTGTAAAAGGTTCCTAAAGGGGGAAACTGAGGCACAGAGAAATTAAGTGACTTGCTCATGGTCACAAGGAAAGTCAGCAGCAGAGCTAGGAGGGTCCTGACTCCCAGTGCCCTGCTGTAACAACTAGCCCCAGTCCAATCTCAGGGCTGGGGATAGACCCCACATGTCCTGTTACCCAGGCCCCCCTGACTTTAACCACTAGACCCCAGTCCTTTTCTAGAGCTGGAGCCAGAACCCAAGAGTCCTGACTCCCCATCTCCTGCTCTCACCTCTGCACTCCCTCCCCTAATTAAGACGAAGGTTCGTAAGTGTGAGGACAGCCTTGGTAACTCCTGTGGGGCTGGTTCCTCCCCACAGGCTCTGGGAATGTGGGAAGCCCCCTCTCCTCTTGCCTGTTAAATCCTCACTCATGTTCTTGTCCCTTCAGGAGCTGCCACGGAAGGATTGCCTGGAAGCACCAAACTCCAGCCTGGTGGACCTGTCCGTGTCCAGCTCCAAGCTCAGCAGTAGCCCCAGTGCCGTGGGCACGCTGAAGCGCCCCACCAGCCTGAGCCGGCATGCCAGCGCTGCTGGCTTCCCTCTGTCCCCTGCGGGCACACGGGGCATCACCAAGGGACAGAAGACCCCTGCCTCTTACAGCCCCATCGACAGCGGGGAGGGGACCTTCATCGACGTGGACGACATCTCGCAGCTGCTGGCCGACGTGGCCCGGTTTGCCGAGGGTTTGGAGAAGCTGAGAGACGTGGTCCTACGAGACGGTAATTCCCCTCGGCTCGGCCCCCCCCTTTCCCCTGGTGTCCCTGTGAGCTGGGCAGGGCAGGAAAGGGCCCCCGGCTGGGAGTGACCCCATGGAGACTTGCTGAACACAAAAGCCTGAACTGACGTTTCTATCCTGTCTTGTAAATAATGGGGCAGGGTAAGGTGGGGTAGAATGGAGGGCCCACACGAGCGCCCCAGCTCCAAAAGAGACACTGGAGTCCTGCAATCCCACCCCTGTTGCAGCCAGACCAGCAGAAGGCAGCCTACGGCAGGGAAATAGCTTGCAGCCTCGGATTTTCAGCAGCAGTCTCTGATTTCCGGGTACTCCCAATTTTGGGGGTGCCTGATTTGCACCATCCGGAGGTGGCTGAGCACCGGCAGCACCCAGTGACCTCAACCGGCACGATGGGGGCTAAGCACCTGTGACCGGACTGAGACTGTGCCCCATACATAGGCCCTTCTGTATCAGAGAACACTCTGAAAATCAGAGCCTCGCCCCGTTTGTGCCAGGGGCTGGCAGAGGGGACACTGGCTGATTTGCCTGGGGCAGCAGGAACAAGCCTGTTGGTTCAGTGTCCTTGTGCACGCACTGGGGATGATCCTGCCATGCACTGGTCTCCTGGACCCGACGTCAGCACCGGTCTTGTGCTCTGCCGCTCCCTGCACCAGTCACACAGCTCTGAATCACCCACATGGGTCACGGCTGCCTGTGGCTGGTGTTGGAAACGCCTGGCCCTCTCCCAGCTGCTTCAGTGCTGGGGAAAAGGGGGAAAAAGATTCTGCAGGGTGGGAGGAGACCAATTGTTTCCTGTGCATTGCCGTCACACCCTCTGTGAGTCCCCTGTGGCTCATGCCACAGAAATAATCCCTACGAGATCTCACTTCATCGGCACCAGGCAGCTGGCCAACCGACACTGCATTTCCCCCTCCAACTTGGTCAACCGCATGCAGGCCTAACCATGCTGTCACCCTCAGGAGCAGGGGACTAGTGGCTCTGCGCACGGGACTGGGAATCAGGAGCTCCAGGCATTTTAATCCTGGCTCTGACGCTGTGCCCCTGAACATGCTACTGTCCTGCTCTGCGCCTCAGTTTCCCCAGTAATATTACTCTCCCTTCTCTATCTCCCATGTATGTTGTGAGCATTAAAGACCCTAACACACTCTGCAGATGAAAAGGGTGACACCAGCGCTATCTAATAACAATATTATCCATGTTACAGACTTGGGAGATCCCAAAGCACCTAGCAAAAGTTACAAACTGATCACAGAGAGCTGGCGCAAAAGGCTTGTCTCCGCCCGCACTGAGTGCGGTGCTGTACTAGCAATGCAGCCAGGAGCTGCCAAGTTCTGATTTCTAGTTCTTTTCCACCCCCGTTTCCCTGGGTCTGACCTCCACTGCACCTTGTGTCATCACGTAGCCCTGTGCAAAGGGGACGTAAGATGTTCTTAGAGCAGAATTCTCCCACTCACTCACATGAAAGAACCTCACTGGGCCTGATTCTCCTCTCCCAGATATCAGTGTAAACCAGGGGCAATTCCACTGAGCTGAGTGGAACAGCATGGGCGGGCAGCTGAGGCGAGGAGAATCAGAAACGGGGATGTCTCCCGGAGCTCCTGGTCGGCTCAATTAACCAAAGCTCCATAGTGCTAAATAGGAAGCTATCCTGGACTCACTGGGCATAGAGAACTGCCACTGATGTCCGAGGAGAGGCCAGGTTCACGGCTCAGCTGATGTCAGCAAGCCCAGCCACATTGAAATCAATGAAGTCAGTCAACCCCAGCTGTCCTGAACCCACTGGGCTCAGGTGTGTAGTGTGAGTCAAGCTCCACAGGCTGGACTGAGCGGGAGGAACCGTGTCCCAGTTATGGAGCAGAGCCAGGGGCCCCAGTGGGGTGTGATCTTTAATATCCTGGGAGGGCCCCTCTGCTGCACTGGTTCTGCCAGCAACTGTGCTCTAGTATGGCGTGGTCATTTTGCCTTGGCAGCTTATGGGGGGCATAATTTCGCCGTCCCAGCCAGTGTGGGCCCAAATTTCTAACTGTTCATCTGATCTACAGATGGCATGTCATACCTCTGTGGAATGCAGCCACCTCTGGGGTGGAAGGGACAAACGCAGGCTGGAGCCAACAGCGTGGGGGTGGGCGGAGCAGTGTTGGGGCAGATGAGAAGAGGAGAAGGGGGGAGGGAGCAGAGACCAAACAGGCTAGAAAATAGGCAGGCAGGGTGAGGCAGCACATTGAGAGTGGTAACAAAGAGGGGAGAGAAGATGAGTTAATAATTAATGATCTGGAGGGTGGGGTGGATTGCACCCTCAGGAAGTTTGCAGATGACACTAAGCTAGGGGGAGTGGTAGATACTCTGGAAGATAGGGATAGGATACATAAGAACCTAAACAAACTGGAGGATTGGGCCAAAAGAAATCTGAGGAGGTTCAACAAGGACAAGTGCAGAGTCCTGCACTTAGGACGGAAGAATCCCATGCACAGCTACAGACTGGGGACCGACGGGCTAGGCAGCAGTTCTGCAGAAAAGGACCTGGGGGTTACAGTGGATAAGAAGCTGGATATGAGTCAGCAGTGGGCCCTGGTTGCCAACAAGGCTAATAGCATATTGGGCTGCATTAGTAGGTGCATTGCCAGATCAAGGGAAGTGATTATTCCCCTCTATTCGGCATTGGTGAGGCCACATTTGGAGTATTGTGTCCAGTTTTGGGCCCCCCACTACAAAAAGGATGTGAACAAGTTGGAGAGAGTCCAGCGGAGGGCAACAAAAATGATGAGGGGGCTGGAGCACAGGACTTATGAGGAGAGGCTGAGGGAACTAGGCCTGTTTAGTCTGCAAAAGAGAAGAATGAGGGGGGATTTGATAGCAGCCTTTAACTACCTGAAGGGGGGTTCCAGGGAGGATGGAGCTAGGCTGTTCTCAGTGGTGGCAGATGACAGAACAAGGAGCAACTGTCTCAAGTTGCAGTGGAGGAGGTCTAGGGTGGGTATTAGGAAACCCTTTTTCCCTAGGCGGGTGGTGAAGCACTGGAATGGGTTACCTGGGGAGGTGGTGGAATCTCCATCTTTGGAGGTTTTTAAGCTGTGGCTTGACAAAGCCCTGGCTGGGATTGTTTAGCTGAGGTTAGTCCTGGTTAGTCCTGCTCTGAGCAGGGGGTTGGATTAGATGACCTCCCGAGGTCCCTTCCAACTCTATGGTTCTATGAGTTCTCCAGGCTCTCGCTGGCAGGGCCTGTCCCTGACAGAGCGTGTCTGAAAGGAGGCTGGGTGCTGATGTCAAGGATGACGCGAGGCAATGGAGAACAGGGCCTTTAATCTCTATTGCTGCAAAAACATGTAGGGACCTGTCTGACCCCTCTCCCATGGAGCCGGGATGCGGAAGGTCCTGCTTTCACCTGCTGCTGGTGCTGGTGGGCAAGGGAGGGGTGCAGGAAGGGAGATGGCAGTGCCCCCCACTGGCCAGTGCATGGCACTGACTCCAAAGGTGCATGGCCACAGGGGAGAGAGGGGCCGCTTCCCAGGAGGAAAAAAACTCGGTGTCCAGGGGGGTGGGAGGGCTCCAGAGAGGACGGGGTCAGGGGATGCACAGGATCCCATATGGATCCGACAGTGGCGTGCTGGGAGGTGGTAGAGTCACCCAGAGTGGGAAAGCAGAAAGGCAGTGCCTGCTACAGCCTTTCCTCCTGGCTCTGGAGCAAAGCCGCGGCAGCTGCCACGCGAGGCGAGGAAGAGGGGTAAGAAGCCGAGCAGGGGAGGGGGATCTGGGACAGGATAACATGACTTCCTGCCTGCGAGCTATTTTCATCTGCCCGCCTTTCCTGTTTATGCAACTGCAGCGCCAGCGCTGGCGGGTGGCACCTAGATAAAGCCCTTGGAGTGGCACCATGCACCTCCTCTCGCCCCGTTCGCCCCTGGGAACCGGCCTGGCTTCTCAAAGGCCGTGAAAGTGGCTCTCTTCTTTACCAGGAGGCCAGGCTGGGTGTGGGAAGTGGCCCTGCAATCTCTGCCCTGTCCCTTTAAGAGTGTCCCTTTAAGTTCTCTGTAGGAGACAAAGGAAACTGTATATTCCCCCCACCCCTAACTAGGGTGGGGCCCAGCTGGGGGTCACATGATGACTTGTTTTTTCGCTACCAGCCATGCAAACATGTTGACGCACTCCCTGTTCCAGTGGAAAACACCGTCTGGAGGCCCCGGTGTGTAACATGGTGCGGGAGTCCCCATGGGGGGGGGGAGTGGTGCAGTGACCCACGAATCAACTCCTGCAGGGTGAGCCCGTCTCTTTCTTACCAGGGTTTGATTTGGGACCCAGTCCCCATACAAAAGTCTACCTTGCAGGCTTATCTTGCGTCCCCTGTTTGGCCATCCCTGCTTGGTCCTGGTCGCAGTTGAATAAGGGCGCTCTAGATCCCTTGGACCCTGGCACGGTGGTTGAAGTGGGAGCCCAGTGCTGCATTCTGCAAGAAATGCCAACATTTCGGGGTGCGGAGGTTATTCTGAAATGGAATGAAGTTCCAAAATTTCCCAAAAACAAAATCCTCCCCCTTCCCCCCCCACCCCCACCAAATTGTTTTGGGTCAAGTACAATGTTTTGGTTTGAGTTTGACTTTTACATTTTTTTTATCATCTAAATTAAACTCCTCAATGAAAAGCCATTTCAAAAAGAAAAGGTCACAAGGCTGGTTTTGGTTGCTCCCGCCCTCGCAATGAAATTTAATGGAAATTGACACGTTCCTGCTGAAAGGTTTGATTTTAACAATACGGGAAAATGTTTCCTTGGGAGGTTTTCAACCAGCTACGCCTAGGTGAGGGGGTGAAGGGAGGGAGAGAGGCTGGCCTAAAGCGAACTTTGTATGAGTTTCCGAGGAAGACTGAAGCGGTTGGGGCAGGAACCATGTATGCATGAAGGGATGTGGCAATGGTTTGGGGGATCCGACTGTTTTGGGGGATCCAGCCCCCCCATTACGTCTCTTCATCCACCCCTGCTCATCTGTGACACAGATCCTGGTCCTATCCCTGCCCCCAGCCCCACACAGCCCTTCCCAGCCCCTCTGACCTCTCTACCTTCCATTCCGGACATGGCCTGGAAATGTAAGAGGAGACAGAGAATGCATAGGAAATCCCTTTCACCCTGACACTGAGCTAGGGGGCTGGGATGTAGGTGGTGGGGGGAGGAGGGTTTGCCCAATCACAGAAGTCACTTTTCCATCAGGGTCCTTCTCTCTCCTCCCTGCTCTTGTGGATTTCTCTCCAAAGAAGGTTGCACCATCCAGTCCCAGAGTCACAGACACTGGCCTTAGTTCCTGGGTTTGTCTGTGGTGAGGTCACACAAGGCCTGGTGTCCTGGCTGCTCCTCCTCTCCTAACATGCAGGTTTGGATGAAAGGGATCAGTCTGTCTGGACCTCACACCCCATCATTTCCTCTCATCCCCCTTATTTCCTCTCATCCCTACTTCCTAGCAGTGCTTCTCTGGAGCAATGCAGGCTTCCCACACCCGTAGCAGCACAGCTCTTAGAGTGCCCACACAGTCCCATGTTCGCACCAGGGGCCAAATTCTGCTCTCAGTTGCATCTGTGTAAACCAGAGTGACTCCACTGAGGTCAGTGCAGTTCCCTTGGATTTACACTGATATAGCAGAGCAAAATCTTAGTGCAGAGGGTAGACTGACTGTAAAATATTGCTCACATAGCACCTTTCATCCAGGGATCTTCGAGCACTTTATGAACGCTCCCAGCACCCCCGTAAAGTCAGAAAGCATTAATATCCCCACGTTACAGATGGAGAAACTGAGGCATGGAGACGGGAATGTGACTTTCTCAAGGTCTTGCAGTGTCAGTAGCAGAACTGGGGAATGAACCCAGGAATCCTGACTCCCAGTCCCAGCTGCTCTAATCAGACTCCACTCCAAAGCGGTGAATTGACCCCAGGGTTTCTGACTCTGGGTCCTGTGCTCTAACCACTAGAGCAGGTCACATTCCCCTGTCAGAGCTAGGAAGAGAACCCAAGAGTCCTGGCTTTGTGTCACTCGCTCTGCACCACTGTGCCTGGCAACCGAAGGAAAAGAAATATATTTTTCCTTCTGCTAGCTTCTGGCCCCTCCAGGGCAGAATTCTACTGCACCTTCTCAGTCTGGGGGCAGCTGTGATCAATGCAGGGCTGATGGGGCAGAAACAAGGGACGCTGGTGGGCAGCTTTATCTGGAGAGTCGCAGAAGGGAGCTGGTTTCCTGGGGAAGCTCCCAACATCCAACTTCCTTTCCTGCCAGTAAACAAACTTCTCCAGGACCCTGGAGTCAGTTCCTCTGCTCACTCAAAGAGTGAGCTGGGCTGTGCATAGGGAGAGTAGCCAACTTATTTGCTGCATGTCTGATGGGTAGCTGAGAAAATCCACCCAGCAATCATCCGAAATTACAGCAATAATGGACATCTGGCAGAGGAGGGCGGAGGCACCAAGATGCCACTGGGTCCCTCTGGGCTGCGTGGCAGGGAGTTCCCATCCGGGCAGGGAATGAAAGGAAAGGAAATTCTCAAATTGCTTTCAAGGGAAACTGCCACCGAGGAAAAATCACTGAGATCAACCCTGCCCCCCACCTTCCTCCTGCTGTCCCAGTCACACGGCAGCCAGAAATAAACTCCCAGGGCCTGATTCTCCATTGCCCCGCACCTGGTGTAAAAACATCAGGGCATGGTGGGTGGCCAACACCTCCGGCTCCAGACTGGGAGCATTTAACGTCCGCTTTGCACAGGTGTAAATGACTGCGCCGGGCGCTGGAGGGTCAGGCCCCCACACACTGGCTGTGTCAGCCAGGCACTGCCTCCTGCTGGGAATCTGTGCTCCGATTGTCTTGGGATACAGCGAACCTCTGCTGGAGACAGATAAAACACTCTCCCACTGCTACTGCAGGGCCGTTCCCTCTGCTCCGTTCTCCTGGGCTGGGGTGGTTCAAAGTGCCCCAAGCAATGGAGGGTTTCCATCACTTCCCTTTGGAAGCAGACCGCCCCCAGTCTGGAGTCTGTTTTTGTAACATTCACCTGAACTTTCCCTTGGGTCAATTTCATCTCATCACTTTGTCTCTCTGCTCTCAGTTGTCTGAAGGGTGGGGGACAGGTATAGAGGCTGCTACTAGCTAGCAAGGCGGTTAGTACCATATTGGTAATAATAGAGCTTCTATAGCACTTTTCATCTATAGGTCCCAAAGCAAGTCAGTATCTTTAACCCGTTTTACAGATGGGGAAACTGAGGCAAGGGGCAGGGATGTGACTTACCACTCAGCAGGCCAGGGGTAGGGCTAGGACTAGAATCCTGGTCTCCTGGGCCCCATTCCAGTGCACTCTCCACTAGGGTGCTACCAGGCGTCTAGCTCTGGTGCAGTGTGAGGGTGAACCTGCACGGAGACAATGAAAAGGGCACGACTGAGTGTTCTGACGCATAGCAGGGACTGCCCCAGCGGTCAGGCTTAGGAACAATGCTTTATGTGCCTCTCGTGCTTTTCATCCAGAGCTCTTACATCATTGCCCAAAAGTAAGTATTCCCATTTTCCAGATGGGGAAACTGAGGCGCAGAGAAGTTAAGTGACTTGCTCAAGGCTACCCAGAGAATCAGTGCCGGAATTCAGGGGCCGGGTCCTCAGCTGGTGCAAACTGGTGCAGCTTCACTGAAGTCAGGAGGGTGATGCCGATTTCTTGTATGGCCCCCATCACCATAAAATCTGAGCCCTGCCCAACTCCCATGCGCCAACCACTAAGCCACAGGCCCTAATGCACTGTGCGAAAGGCTAGAGGGTTCGACCTGCACAGAATCCCAGTGCTACTCTGAAGGCTCTTTAGTCATCTCCTCCCAGCATCCCAACTAAGCGTCACCCCCGACACACACACTCCCCTCCAAGACAGCCGGCCGCCGAGCGTTACTGGAAGGACAAGACTAATTTAACAGGCAGATCATGCCCTGACATCTCCTTGCGCCTGCCTTATGGACTTTCCTCCTCATTAAGGTGCTGCTCCGGCCTCAGGCCTTAAAACCCAGCCCAGGCTGGAATGCGGAGGGTCTGACACAGGAAGGACAGTTCGGGAGGAGGGGAGATTGGTGACCCTGAAAAAGGCTGGGCACCCCGAAGCTGTTGGGGAGGGGCCTAGGACTGGAAGAGCAGGGTGCTGCAGGCTAGGATTGAGGCGCGTTGGTGGAGCTGGGTGGGGGAGCAGCGCTGGAATGGCAGGGCGAGGATTGAGGTGCACTGGGAGAGTCGGGGAGCAGGACTGGAATAGCAGAGGACAAGGGGAACTGTCTGTGCGTGGGAGCTCGCGTTGCTATGACCCTGGTGCACCTCTCCCCCAGAGCTCCCTTCGCCAGCACCCAGGTGACTTTACAGAACCAGCCTGTGTAGAGAGGACTGTGAGGGGCTCTCACTGACCACACTGACCCGTCTCTGTTGCAGATCCCTTGGAGTCTCACCGGCCACTAGCCCACGAGTGCCTGGGGGAAGCCCTGCGCATCCTCCGGCAGGTCATCACCAAGTACCCGCTGCTCAACACCCTGGAGACCCTGACAGCTGCAGGAACCCTCATATCCAGGGTCAAAGGTCAGTCCAAGCACCTGTCTCCGGCTGGGTCATGAGCACAGAGTAGATGCCACCTCAGAGGCTCAGCAATTCTGCTCACTCTTCACTGCGTCCCAGCTACCCCAAGCGGTTGGGATGGACTCATGGGAATGGACCCTGTTCAGATCCAGCCCCGGGCTGGAGGCAGATGGATGCTGTCACTCTGGAAAGGCTCTTTGGGGCTGGGGTCAGGGCTGCATGGAATCAGTGGTGAGGGCTCAGTCCCATCCTTGGTTTGCAAATGTCCTCTGCATCCAAACCACGGCCACAACCAGCACTAGTCTGCTCCTTGCTCACACGTGCCGCACGCAGAGGCCGAGGACTGAAGGGGCTACGGAGGCAGTGCCTGTGATATTCTGCCCACATACCCCTTTGCTTGCTCATGCCGTAGACCTCTTCGTGCCCATCGGTGCAAACCTCTTTGGGCAGATGAAAAGCCTCTGTTGGTCACTAGCGTGAGCTACTCACTGGGCCAAATTCAGAATGTGGGCCCCATGGAGTCAGTGACATTACACCAGGAACACGTGTGGCCCTTTGTCTGACACGTAGCACCTGTACCAGGCAGGAGCCAGCTGTCTCAGATGAGCGGGAAAAGCAGCGTGGATTAGCCACATCGGTCAAGATCTAGTTTAATTTCCTGGGATTAGAGAGAGTCTGGCCTGAGGGCGCTGACGGATGGGGCTGGGTTGCAGCTGGGAAAGCCCAGTCATACCAGAGCTTTTACAAAGGATCTGCCTCTTCTCTAGACCAGGCGTCCGATGAGCCCAAGTGAACGATGCCAGTGGGGAACTTTCCAAAAACAAACCAGGGCATGGGAGAGGGAGGGCTGCTTTCCCCGCTGATGTCATGGGCCTCACCCTGTCATGACCACATTGGCATGAAGATCTCTGAGAGTCTTGTAACATTCATCATTGTGGGTGACAGGGACCTAGGGCCAAATCCAGATCCTGCTGAAATCAGTGGGAACTTGGACCTTGACTCCACGGGGACGTTTGGCCTTTCAGTCGTATTTTCCCCTTGCACACCACATGGTGCTAGGTGCTAGGCAGTCGGTGTCTGCAATGATGTGTTTTCTGGGTCTCTCAGTTCCACTTTAGGGCTGGAACGGGGGTGCAATATTTGTGGTGAGTCCTTGTCTGTCAGAAATCCACCTCAGGCTCCCCTGCCCAGACTGATATAGCTTTTTGGGCTCCCACCTGTCTTCCACTGGAACAAAATTGCTCCTGCTTGGCCATGAAAGCTCTGCGTGTCAGGAGGGATGTCTTTGAGGCTGGTGCAGGAAAAGGAGGGTAGTTGGAAAAGGAAAAAGACCTACTAGCTCACCAAGTCCATCTCCCTGCAAAGCCAGGAGACAGACTCTGATTCTCCTCTCCCGTCCCCTCAGTTTCACATCGGCGTAAATCCCATGGATTGCAGTAAACCCTGATTTACACCTGGAAGGCCTAAAAGAGAGCATCAGCCTGTCACCAGACCCGATTCTCCACTGCCCTGCGCCTGGTGTTGTCATTTACACCTAGGCGAAGCGGGTGTGAAATGCCCCCAAGTCAGAATGCTCCACTCCACGCACACCGGTGTAAACGACATGCCAAGGCAGCGGATAGTTGGACTCCCACCAACGAGCCCACGGTACAACATCAGGCTCTGCATATGAACCTCCCAAGAGACTGGGGATGTTTGGATCCAGGGGGTTGGTACAGACCCACCCCAATCAATAATAAACACCTGGCACTCAGAACCCCACAGATTAGCTACTCACTTGCATTGGTGTGAATCAAGAGCCGCCCCGTTGAATGGAATGAAGTTTTTTGTTCTGCGTTTGTAGAGACAGGCACAAGGGCGTCCTGGTCCATGACTCAGGCTCTGCGGCGCTACAACAATGGAAATAATAAACAATAATAAGTGAGCTCAGAATCAGCCTTTACCTATTCAAAACGCTCTAGGGGAGATGATCCAAAGCACAAGTCCCTATTTTTTATTATTATTATGAAGCCCCTTGGAAAGTCAATGGGTATTTGGTGCCTCGCTTCCACTTGTGCCTTTCCAAACCTGACATGTACCGTTCAAGCAGCTAATGCAATGAACGGATGAGCTACTGAACTGATCTCGCACCTTGAGCTGAGCCAGAGTGAGAGGGGAATAGCAAATTCCTTCTTCAAAGGCATTTAGAAAAACTGGGTGGTTGACTAGGGTGGAAACGCGCACCTGGGATTCCGATGAGTGGGACCCAGGCAATGCAGTTCCCAAAGCTGCCAGCAGTGCAGCGCTGTTCGTTTTGCAAATGTTGTTTTATGGGCCTGATTTGTAAAAAAGGATCCGTAGGCACAATTTTGCATCCTCAGCGAAGTGGTGGTGCAAAGGGCTGGTATTTAGGTGCATATCTACGCAACCATGGATGTGATCCAGGAAGGTTTCTAAATACTGAACATCAGGACTCACTTCTCATTGACGGTGCAAAATCGGGTCTGCCAAACTGGGGGGCCAGGCTGAAAAAACATGTACAAGCTGGTCTATTTTCCAGCAAGTAGGAAAGAAAACGTGTATTCAGCTGATATTAGGGGTGCTCAGGGTCTGATCCAAAGCCTGTGAGGGAGTCTTTGGAGCCAGGCCTAAAACTGTAAGGACTTTGGAGCAGGGGCAAGCCTTCAGTTACCAGTTACCTGGCATAACGGAGCTCAGATTCTTGACTAGGCCCTCTGGGTCCTACCACAATACAAATATTAAATATAACGAATCACAATCGGCCACCATCTCCCTGGCAGCGCCGCGTGGTTAGGTGACGTGATTCTGTTGAACCTGCCAGTGCAAAAACCTTTTCAGAGCACAGTGTTACAACAGCGGTGGGGGGAGGAGGGGCGGCTGACTTAACCACACACGGAGCACAACATTTTGCGTCACCGCCCTCATTTCCTGAACACCAAACCGTAACCACAAGGGACAGGAAGTTCCTCTATAGCCGGGTGGAACAAGATCTGCTGATGGGCTTAATCAGTGATTGCCTGTCAGGGCCTCGGCATGGCCTGTGACATGACTGTCATGGCGAGCTCTGACACGAAGTGGCTTTGAAAATGAGGGCTCCTCTGAGGCAGACCGTCGGCTGACCTTGAGGGGCAACAAGGTTACAAGGCAGATTCTGGCCTCCTACATCAGGGGGCTTTGATTTTGCATCGCCCTGCAGCTCATGCCGTCATTTGCACAAGTGGAAAGTGGGTGTAATGTGCAACCCGATCAGAACGGTAACATTTCACACCTGCTTTGCATGGGTGAAAATGGCTGCACGAGGGGCAAGGCGATGGAGAACCGAGCCCAGGGTGAAGGGAACGCAGAGCTTGGCCCATTCTCTTTTTACCATTTAACGTTAAAACCTGCAGCGATTCTACTCTCCATTCATGCTGGAGCAGATGCCGACCAATTCTGCATCTGACCTATTCAGAATCCCTGGACTTGAAATAGATGGGAATAAACTTCTCCTTTTCTTTGGGATTTGGAGGATGCAGAGCCTGGGGTGATGCCTCACTCTGCCAACCTGACCCTCCAAATGGCAGCTCTGCGCAGTGCAAGCTGCCTTCTCTCAGTCTGGGATTAGAGGAGTTCGTTGATCAGCCTTTTCCATCTCAAAGCAGAAGGCTCTGAAGAAGCAGGGCAAGAAATGCACAGCAGTAACACATATTGATGTTATCTCGCACAGTAGCCCACCGGGTAGCTGGGAGGGTTGGGATGCAACTGACCTTAGGGGAAATATAGGCCAAACCTGGGGAAACTTTTGCTAATGCTGAATGGGGAACAACCTGCCAAGGGAAGTGGTAGAAGCCCTATCATTGAGGGCATTTAAAACTGGACTGGACAAAGCCCAGGGGAATATTCCATGGGACCATCCAGAGCTAACCCTCGCCAGGGTGCTGGACCAGACAGAGCCTAGGTAGGCCTTTTCCAGCTCTAATATATATCATGATATGATATTGCTGGGCTCTGCTCCGAGGGTCTCTGAAGTGCCTTAGAAAGGTACTGTGGCAATTAGCACAATTAGAAACTGGGGTCATAAATCCACGATTGTTTTGTTGGTGGCGCCTACGGTACGTCTACATTGCAAACAAAACTGCAGCAGACAGTCTCAGAGCCCGGCTCAAGTGTCTTGGGCTCGTGCTATGGGGCTAAAAATGGCAGTGATCTGCCAGGGAGGGGGAAGGGTCTCGGAGACAGGGTTCCAGCCCGAGTGGGAATGTCTACACTGCTATTTTTAGCCCCATAGTATGAGCCTGAGTCTACTGAACTGGGCTCTGAGACTTGCTGCCGTGAGTTCTGCAGTGTAGACATACCCCTGGTGACCCAGGACAGAGGTACACTAGAATTGTCTACAAGGGGCAGCTGAGTCCAAGAACAGAGACTTCCTGGTCATTGGCAAAGGGCTGTTTTGCAGTGGACATTAGTTACAAAAGAGGTTTTGCTTCTCTTTCGTTTTCAGGTTTCCATTACGAGGCCAACAATGAGACGGACAAGCGGGAGTTTGAGAAGGCTCTGGAGACCATTGCAGTCTCCTTCAGTAGCACGTAAGCAAACCTGGGCCACCTGCGGCCTGAAGGACTTCCCCCTCCCCCGGCACTGCCCCCTTCCCCGCCGACTGTCCCCAGCCCAGACAGAACATGCCGCTGCGCCCTGTCCCATTGCACACTCACCCCTTGACAGGCGGCCGCCGTCTGCAGGCAATCAAGACAGACTGTTTTCAGTCTCCTCCTGCCTCCTCTTCCGCATTGAGCAATTGGCAGAGCTTTTCCCCTTCATCTCAACCATAGGGGCTAAATCACTTGGGGGCTGGTCCAGTCCCCACGGACGCCAATAGGAAGACACCCCCTCCCCCTGACTCCAGCGTGAGTTGGATCAGACCTGGGGCCTGGCCTCTGGCCGAGTCCAGCACTCTGACGCGGGATGGAAGATCCGATGTGCTGCGCTCGGGTTAATAACTCTAACCGTGCTGACCATCCATGTCCTCCTTCTCCTTCTGCCAGCGTGTCTGAATTCCTCATGGGAGAGGTGGACAGCAGCACCCTCCTCTCGATACCGCCCAGCGACCAGAACCAGGTGAGTGACGCCTGCTTCGTTCACGCAGATCTGCAGCAGCCTGCTCCTCAGTGGGCTGGAGGGGGCTGTCGCGGGGGTTTGCTTTTATTCTGGAGCACCTCCGCTCACAAGGCCCGGCCCGCAAGAGAAGCAGCTACGTGCAGTCTCTGCTCAAGAACACGTAGGGGCAATTAACCCAGAGGCCTGGCCGTGCCAACTTATCCTGGAGGGCACCAACAGAGCGGTCCGGGAAACATCACACAGGACTTGCCTGCCTGGTCCTGCTCCTGCCATTCACGAGGACAAGGAGAGATTAAAAGGGCACATGCACGTAGATAGATGGGTGAGAGATAGCTGACAAGTACGTCACCTAGGACAGAGGGTGATCTTTGTGGACCAAAGAGGACAAGACTGAGAATCAGGGCGCCTGGTTTCTATTCTTGGTTCTGCTGCTGATTTGCTGTGTGACCCTGAGCAGATATTCACATGTCCCCTGATGACCTTCATGTAGGACCCCAAAGCTGCATTTGTCAGATCAAAAGAGTTTGCTCCTTATTCTGGGGCTCAGTGAACACAGAGACCCGCCAGCAGCCCCAGGTTTCTATACCCACGTCCTGGCATCTGAAAAATCCCAGTGGTAGCCTTCTCCTCCCCTGCCTTCACCCGTTGCACTTACTCCTTACTCGCTGATGAGTTCTTTTGCCTCCCCACTCCTACAGTCTATGGAGAACCTGTACGGAGGGATCCCTGGGCAGGGTGGAGACGGCATGTCACCGGGCATGGAAAACTTTGATTTAGGTGAGTGATGTTTTTCATATCCAGTGGCTGGGCGCAGAATAAATGCTGCTGGATGCAGGGAAGTCTGGGCAACAGGACGAGCAGAATGGCTTAGAGGAAATGATGTTCCCTCACCATTGTTCAGACAGGGAACTATACTGCCGTGAAATGTGCAGCTTGTGGCGTTTCTTTTCGTCTTGGAGCCAGCAGGGGGTGGGCAAATTCTGTCAGGCAGCATTCCTGGAAACCGCCATTGCCCATCCAGCCAACGTATCCTCTGAGATTACAGCAAAGGGATCATTATCATTTTTTATTGATACTGCAATAGCATCCAATGGCCCCAGCCATTCTGCGAGGCACTGCACGAACATGCAAGAGACAGTCCCTGCCCCAAAGAGCTTCCAGTGTAAGACCAGACACCACAAGCTGGTGTGACAGAGAGAGTGGAGCAGGGTGGAAAAGGGCAAAAGTAACAAGAACCCAGTTTACGTCAGCTGATTACGTGCACAGTTCGCAGAGTTCAAGCCAACTTGCTTATTGATGCTATAAAGAGTAACCCGTGCTATGCCACCTGCCCAGCCATCGTCAGCTGGAAGCTCAATCCCATCATGACGGTGCAAGCAGGCCTTGAAAAGGGACTTGAAGGAGGGCAGAGTAATGGCTTTGCAGATTCGTTTGGGGGAGGGCCCTTCATGGGACAGCTTTGGCAAGTGGAAGAAGCAGACAAAGAGGTGACGGAGGCTGGCTTCATTGGCAGACGGCTGGCACAGTGAGAAGCTGGCGCGGATTAGTAGGTTGGGGCAAGGTTCTGAAGGGATTTAAAGGGAAGCTCAAGCAGTCTGTATCTGATGCTGTGGTGGAGGGTGACGTGGCCACGCCGCGAAGAGGATCTTAGCAGGAGAGGATTCAGAGGGGCGCAGGAGGTCAGTTCTGCTCCTGGGTTTCAGCGTGTGGTGGAACTCTGCCTCTTTAATCACTGCAGGACTCCTGGAAACCCCAAGACAATTTGGGGTGCAACTCAGTGGATGATAGTGCTTGGCAGTAACTTAATTGCTTGGCTAATTCTGTATCTCCTCCTCTCCCGTCTTCTCTCCGACACAGTCCGTCCATCTGCAGAGGAGGTGGACATCATGCTCCAGCGGTCTGAGGGTGGAGTGGAAGCTGCCCTCCAGTATGCCAAAAACATCTCCAAATACATGAAGGACCTCCTCTACTACCTGGAGAAGAGGACCAATCTGGGTGAGTGGCGAGAGGACAGAGGGCAGGGTCTGCTTCCAGAGATGCTGAATTCCTGAAAGAGCCATCGTAATGGGCCATAGTGCTATTTCCATCTCATATGCTCTTCATATTTATTACATGCTTGAGGTTGCAGGGACTAAGACTTTGGACCTTGATCCAGAAATGGGTTGGAGACCGAGAGAGTCATTTATGACCTAATGGACTAAGCATGGGGCTGGAAGTCAGGACTTGAATTCCATTCCAAACTTTGCCACTGACTCTGTGTGACCTTGGGCAAGTCACTTTGTCTGTCTTTGCCTCAGTTTGTCCCTCTATAAAATGAAACCTCCCTTCCAGTGTAAAGCATTTTAAGATCTATGGATGAAATAGATCTATGCGCATGCAGAGAATTACAACCTTGACAGAAGAAGGCAGAGGGATGGGTTTGAGTGTGTGTTTGTATAGGATTTACAGTATCTGCAGCACTGGCATTCTTTAATTTATATTCAATGCTGAAATGACTGATTTCTTACCCCTCCCCCCAAAGAAACACAAAATCAGCAGGCCAAGTCCATCTTCACTTCCTTCCTTTCTCTTGCAGAGATGGAGTTTGCCAAAGGGCTGCAGAAGATGGTGAACAGCTGTAAGCAAATCATTACTCAGGAGGTAAGTCTGCATTCCTATGTAAGAGCACACCTTGTGTCTGGTACACGGATATGTCTGGGCCATATTCATACAAGGAGCAAGAAGCATTGGAAACTTCCCTCCTCGTGAGACAGACAGTGCAGTTCCATAGCCTCAGAGGTTTAACTAAGCATACAGACCGTGGTTTTTCAAAAGTGCTCTGCACTGCCTAACTCCTCTTCTACTGCAGTCAATGGAGAATTGAATTCAAAGGCCAATGCTAAGCACGTCTGAAAATCTCACCCCTAAATTGCTAGGTCCGGCTCTTCGTTTTTGAGACTCCCTGCTCATCCGTATAAAATCCAGGGGCCCAATTCCCCAGCCCCAGGTACAAGAAACGACCATTCACTTCAAGCAGTGGGGAACTTGAACCCAGGCTCTGAGTCCCATAACATAACAAACTGGTTGGGTGTGAGCAGCCGGGCTAGAAGGAAGCCATGAGGAAGCAGTTATTGTATAAAGTTAGATAGCACAACTTTACAGGCACTATGATTTGAGAGCCGCTGGGGATGAGGTTATGCACTTCAAGCTCAACACAATCTCTGACCTTCCTCTTCCTTCCCCTTTGCACCTGCTCACAGTACCTGATGCATCAATATTTAAAAGCTAGCTATGGGCCTTTGCCGGCAGCACACAGACTATCACAGACTTTCACTCTCCTCCATCCCCACCTAGCTACAGCCACTGCTTTGTAGCGCAGTTTGATTTCTCGCCATTGCAGTGACTCTCTGTGTGTGGGGGGGTTACTTTTCCAGCCGCACATGCCGTTCCTGTCAATCTACTCGTTGGCTCTGGAGCAGGATATGGACTATGGCGCTGCAGTTCTGCAAACTGCTGTCACCTTGCAGAACCATACCTTCCTGCAGGTACGAGAGACGCCCGCACCCACACGGCTGATGGGACACCTTGGTGCAAATGGCTGGAGAGATCCTCTGCATTTGCTTTCGCTGTTTGCACTGCAGAGAACACCTGGTGGCCCTGAGTTCCTGACTTGGAAGCAGGAAGTGCCCTCTCCCACCGGAAATAGCACCTGAGAATGGCCCTTCCCACTAGAGACGTTGCAGTGGTAGAAGTGCTGTCCTGTCCCTGTATTTATACCACAGGGTTCCTCTTTCAGCCACAGATATTCAGGATTCCTTTTGGTCCAGCTCAGGCAAAGGTTGGGTTGGATATTGATCGGCATCACCACGGTTACTGCTCCAAACTAGAGATGGGCCAGAACCAGAACCACGTATCTAAGCTCCTGGGCTGTGGGGTGTTTGGATGAAGGTTCTCAGAACCATCCCTAAGTTCAACAAAACCAAACAATTCATTTTTGCCATTCTCCAGCTCAGCTTAGGCCTCTCAGAGTCTGTGTTTTGCAGGGCAAGGACAGCTATACAAGCTGGTCACCAGTAGAAAATGGCTAGGTCCCATCTGCCTGCCCCGAGCAGTAGGGTGATGCACGGTCCTTTCACCTCCAGAGAACTGAGTTTGCTTAGGTCAACCCTAAGTGAAAATGAATGTGACGGCATCCACCTAGTCTCTACTTGTTTGGCCACAACACAGAACTGCTCTTAGTTCAGCATGATCAGTGATAACAACACAGAACCCTTCTATAGCACTTCTCATCCGTAGATTGCAAAGCCCTTCACAAAGGAAAGTCCATGTCGGCATCCCCGCTTTACAGATGGGGAAACTGAGGCACAGAGGGACATGACTCCCCAACACCATGCAGCAAGGCAAGGGCTGACCCAGAAATAGAACCCATATCTTTTGATACCCAGCCCAGTGATTTATCCTTAGGGCCATGCTGCAGATACTGCTTACTAGAAGCCCAGGCCAGGAACAGTGGGGAGGCAGAGCAGGCCAGGAATGAGTCAAGTGAACTGGCAGAGCTGGGTGGAGCTGTCCATGCACTGGCTGGCTCTGTTTCATGCTGGCAAGCCTTTGGATTTACGAGCGCTGCAATCTGCTGTAAAGGAAGCTGGTGCATTTGGAGGACCTGAGCAGGGCAGAGGAGCACATGTCGGTACAGAGAGCAGCGCAGGTCATAAAGGCTATGAACCACTCTGGTTTTTTTCCCCTCCTCCTATTCCAGCCGCTAACAATGAGACGCCAAGAACATGAAAAGCGAAGGAAGGAAATTAAGGAGCAGTGGCAGCGGGCAAAGAGGAAGCTGGTAGGTAATGAACAGCTGCAGCATGCCATGGGGTTTCGTCGCAATCGTATCCCTGGCTGTGACAACCCCACCACACACACATCTTGTCAAGCCCATTGTCAGATTCCTTGCCCCTCTTAGAGCCAACATTAGAAACAAGCACAGGGCTGGACTGATCTGCAATTGCCTCTTCAATGAGCCTGAGAGAGGAGCAGTGTGGGAAATACCCACAGAAATGTGCATCCAAAGGACTGTAACATTTCTTCTGTCCCGCACAGTCATCAATGCTCCCAAGTGCAGGAAAGCAGCTCTCCCATCAAAAGGAGATTTACTCTTCCTCAGGTCAGTTTCACTATAAGAGCCCAGAACTGCCTCCTTCTTATTTGTATTGAGGTCGTGCCATGAGGGCCTAGTTCTAGATCGGATCCCTACCGCGCTAGGTGCTGTACAAATGCATCACAAAGAGACAGCCTCTGCCTCGAAGCACTTATAGTCTAAGCTTCCTCCCCTCAGTGCTCATTCTTAGCCATACATGTGCATAGTTTGTTAGTTCTCAGCTCCCTACCGTGATCCTACAGTGGTGAATCTTTCAGCCCAGCTAAGAGAGCACCCTGGGGTTGGGGAGGGGGAGGATAACATCCTCCTTGGACGGACAGACTTTTCCCTAGACCAGTCACCTTGGATCAAGGTTCCGTTTTTTGTCCGGCAGCAAGAGGCTGAGACCAACCTGCGCAAGGCCAAGCAGATGTACATGCAGCGCTGTGAAGAGCACGACAAGGCCAAGTTCATGATCGTGAAGGCTGAAGAGGAGCAGCAGAGCACCAGCAGCAACACTGCCACCAAGGCCCTGGACAAGAAGAGGCGGCTGGAGGAGGAGGCCAGGAATAAGGTGAGGGTCAGGGAGACGCTAGGAGAACATCACTGTTCGAGATGTTCAGCGGGCAGGGAGCCCACTCCACACCTTTCATGTCCTAAATGCTGTCCAGCCCTAAACCATCCTTCCAGCCAGAGGCACCTCCCAGCCCACCAGTGCTGCTGCTCCATGCCTGACCGGAGGGACTGATACTGAATCACTCACTAACCAAGGCCTATGGGGTCTCCCTGGGCTGCGTAGGGCACCCACACCAGTGCCACTGAACCAATCTGCTATCACCTTCCTTTTGTACCTAGGTGCTTTAATTCACGGGCCCCTGTTGTGGTGGGAATTCGCTGCCCCCGACAGCCACTGAAATGAGTTTGGTGGGACTTGACGCAGATGCTGTGTCCAGTTCTGGTGTCCACAAGTCCAGAAGGATGTTGATAAATTGGAGAGGGGTTCAGAGAAGAGCCACGAGATTGATCCAAGGATTAGAAAACCTGCCTTATAGTGATAGACTGAAGAAACTCAATCTATTTAGCTTAACAAAGAGAAGGTTCAGGGGTGATTTGGTTACAGTCTGTAAATACCTACATGGGGAAGGAGGCTCTTTAGCATAGCAGAGAAAGGGATAACATCATCCAATGAATGGCTGGAAGTTAAAGCTAGAAATTCAACTGCAAATGGCATAAATCTTTAGCAGTGTGAGGGTAAACAAACATTGGAATAACTTACCAAGGGTCATGGTGGATTCTCCATCACTGAGAATTTTTAAATCAAGATGGGATGTTTTTCTAAAAGATCGGTTCTGGGGATTATTTGGGGGAAATGCTATGACTTGTGTCATACAGGAAGTCAGCCTAGAGGATCACAATGGTCCCTTCTGCCCGGGGAACCCAGGAAACCTAGCAGACAAGTTTCTGCATTACAAGAACCATCCCAGCTGGTCTTGTTGGTAGTTGTCCCAGCAGAGAAGTCAAGGATGAAACTGATTGGGCTGAACGCACCTCTTGCACCTATGTGTGGTCTCTCTGAGTGCAGGAGTGCATGAGGAATGGTAGGAGTGCTTCCTCCAGCATTAGCCTGGCTGCTGTAACTCTGATGTGACTCGAGGACTTCCCTCTCCAGGGCAGTCAATGCTAAATGCTCATCAGTTCTGCCTGGGCAGAAGGGATGGTAGGGTAAGTCCCACCCAAGGTCAAAGGAGGTTGCGTCCATGCCTGGAGGGTTTCTCTTCCTTCCCTGCCCTGCAGTTACCACCTCACACTTTCTCTGATGCTTTCAGGCAGAGGAGTCAATGGCCACGTACCGCACCTGCATCGCTGACGCCAACACACAGAAGCAAGAGCTGGAGGACACCAAGGTGAATTCCCTGCGACAGATCCACGAGGTGATCAAGCAGAGCGACCAGGTCATCAAATCGGTGAGTCGAGCTCGCTGGCTTGAGACAGCTGCCTGGGGAGAGGGGTAGGGCTGTACTCAGCCTCTTCCTCACACTCTGCTCTGCGGAGCCCAAATCGCACTGTGTTACGCTAAAAGCATCTACACATCACACTCGGGCTGCTGCGCCTGTCTCTGATGAGGGTGGCATAGGCATAGAGGTTGAGGAGTAGTAGACCTGAGATAAAGCGCTTCCCAACACCTCTGCCTCCTAAAAGCCAGGACGTAAAGCTAGATGTACCACAGGGAGCTTTCTCTAATGCAGCGTCCCAGGTTCCTGGCTGCATGTCTTACATGGAGTGCTGAGTCCCTGGCACTAGTGTGCAGGGTTTCAGAGGGCTGCCTCCGAACGCACCACATGTATACTCACACATGCTCCTGCACCCCTCGCTGAATCTCTCTCTCTCTGTCAATTTCAGGCCACGATCTCCTTCTACCAGATCATGCACATACAGACGGCTCCCCTGCCCGTCCACTTCCAGACCCTGTGTGAGAGCAGCAAGCTGTACGACCCCGGGCAGCAGTATGCCTCTCACGTCAAGCAGCTGCAGCGGGGAGACGAACCGGAGATCCAGTATGATTTCGAACCCTACGTGTCGCAGAACACCTGGTAAGGGGATACCCCCTTTCCAAATAAGCTTCTCTGCTGCCGGTAACCTTCCTCCTGGAGAAGGGCCATGAGCTCCTCTCAAAGCTAGGGCTCCTGCAACATGCCCTACAGTGCTTCCTGCTGAGGGAGGCTAGCACTGGAGTCTCTGGGAATCCCACACGCAGCCAGCGCTCCTGCCCTGCCTTCTGTATTATCTCCTGCTGGGACAGGCTAGGCTGGGAGGACTTGAGAGCTCCAATAGCCAGCACTTCCCTGCTATCCCCAGCGTCTCCTGCTGGTGTGTCCTACGTGCTCACCAAAGGTGCGGTGCAGGCTGGCCAGGAAGGCACTGGTGGGTGAGGCAGGCAGTTTGATATATAGGATACAGGGTGATACGGTTCTAGCGTAGGTGACCGCAATGGAAGGTGAGTCATTGCGGAACATCCCTTTCACCTTCCTTCTGTCCATCAGGTCCCCCTTCATCCGGCCACGGAAAGGCAGCTTCAACGCCAGCGACTTTACAGCCAACAGCTGCTCTGATGGGGCTGCGCCCTCCAAAGAGGGAGGCGTCTCGGAGGGAGGGGCAGCAGCGAGGGAGCAGCAAAGTGGGACGGTGAACGTGGAACGGAGAGGTGAGTTCCTGGAGGATCCTTCCCCTTTGTTCTCTAGCAGCGTGGTCTGGGGCACAGCGGGTTCTTCCCTCTGCTAGAGCCCATCCCCACGTGGGGCAAAGGAACGGAATCAGGGACCCAAAGTGAACATCGCTGAGGAATAGATCCGTGGCAAAGGGCTGCTATATCAGGATGAAGCCTCTGGCAAGGTGCTCCGGGGCGATACATTGATCCGCAGGGCTCCAGGCCGCCGTCTGCGCCCCTCCACTGCCTGGCCCCTTCTGAGCGGCTCTTCTTCCCTTTGAAAGCCCTGCCTGCAGCTTGGACAGGCCTGGTAGGCGTGGCTGGCCGGGACCCAGAGCTGCTCCTTACCCCTTTGCAAACCCCATCACAGGCCCACTCTTGCTAGGTGCTGATGGAAGACAAAGGGACACGGTTCATGATCAGTCTCTCATTTCCCACCAAGAGGGCCTAGATGAGCCTCCTCTCAGAGTCTGTCCACGTTGCAGCTTCTAACTCCCCTGGCCTGGAAGTGGGTCCACTGCAGGGTCCCCTCTCCCTGCACCCTGGCGCTGAAGCTGCCCTTGTGTCCTCTGCAACACTCACTCCCTTTCCACCCCTGGAAGCAAGAAACCAAGCCCAGGCAGATGGTTCTTCTGAAGCCTGAGGGCCCACCAGGGTCGAGGCTTTTCTAAATTAAACTGTGTTGCTCTTGTGGACCCAGCACGGCTCAGCTAACGTGTCCAGTGGTTCTTTCCGCAGGTGGGAGAGGACACCAGGTCCATAAGTCTTGGCCAACGTCCATCATCGAAACAGAAGGCAGACTGGATTCAACCTCAGGTAGCGTATCCTGGCCCTTGAGAAGCAGTGCAGGGCTGGCTGCTTTTTTCCTCCTGTGCTACTCCAGTCTACATCTCTTAATGGGGCCAGTCTGGGAGCAGAGCATGAGCGCTAACGTGGCATTTATGTCTTCGTTTTTCTACTTTAAAATAACGCTCTATGCAGATTACTACTCTGGTCCCAGTCTCTGACGGCAGGCGGCTCAGTAGAATAACATAGGAGAACTGGAATGTCACAGCCCCGTCTGTTCCTCCCAGCAGGAGGCATTAAAGGGGACAGGCTGGGCGTGCTGGCGCTGGGGAAAATTCACAGCTACTCTAGCTCTGTCCCCCCTAGTAGGCACAAGACTTGGCTGTGGGGACACGCACACACACATTCACCAGATAAACTGTTTCGCCACTAATCTGGCTCTGTATTGGGGGTTGTGTTTTGGTAGGTACATTTAGCCAGAAGTTCCAGCGGATGTCTTCCAACGGCACCGTGTCCTCTAATGAAGAGCTGGATGGGAAGGATGAGAATGCGGCCTCGTTTGAACAGAGTATGTGATGGGGAGAGGGGTTCCACCATATTGGTAGCTCAGTACCCAGGCGCCTTGACAAAACTGAGCAGATAATGACTTCCCTTGAGGAAAAGATTGACTGAAGACAAGATTAAGTTGGTGTTTGCTTCAAGGAACTGTGTGTCTTGGAGGTGGACAACATAAAATCAATGGCCCAAATTAATCCCTGGAGTAACTCCACTGAGTTAAGCAAGTTACCTGGGAGAGAATGTGTTCAGATGTCTGGACTGCCATACTCTGAATGCTTTCTGTCCAAATACTGACCGAGGCAAAGCAGAGGGCCCAGGTTCTAATCTCAGTGACACTGGAGTCCCATTAGTGTAACTGAAAGCTGACATTGATCACGGGGGACTGTAAATCTTGATATTCCCCAAAAGACGAGATTAAGAGCTGTATTTTACCACATCTCCCAAATGTGTGGGAATCTCTCCCATCCCTGCCAGGGATTTCTTAGCACGTGAATGTTTTAAAGGTGACTTGACAAGTTCCATGGGGGTAGGGAGAATTATTACTGACTACGGAGCAGACAGGACTCTGAGATTTGCGTATGCAATCTGATTGGTTAATTAATTCTAGAAGCGTAAATCCTGTTGACTTTGGAAGGAAAGGACAGAAACACAATGACTTGTCACATGGCTACTTTCAGCCAATCATTGAGCTAGGATTTCCTTGTATGTAACAACTGCAGTCACTAGAAATCTTAGTATATTTGCTAGTCTTCCATTGATAGGGAAATAGGATGATTGGAAGCTGGTGACTTAAGTGTTTGCTCCATTATTCATGCTGAGCCCCTGGCATGGTGCTTTCAGAACTGTGATCTGGGCTGCATCTGTCCCAGGCTTGCTGCACCTTTTCCAGACTCACTAACCCTCTGCCCCCTTGGAGTTGGGGATTTTGGATCTTTATTGCGAGTTATGCCAAAAAAAAAAAAACCAGTAGGAGGAAGAAAGCCTCCCAAAAACCTCAGCTCTACGCAAGTTACTTGAGAGTTGAATTCAGTTTGACAGCAGAAGGCGCTGCTGGTAGAAAGTGTCCCATGGCAGCTGCATCATGTATTTCATATTACCTTCTGGAGATGCTGGCCAGCCTTTCCTGGAGATTAGCTCCCAGATTGTGCTGCTGGCCATTCAATCCATGGAGGATGAGCTAGAAGACAAACTGGTGGGGTTTTCTTCTCAGCTCCTGAGAGTGGAGGAGAGCATAGAAAAGATGGGTGAGAACTGCCTAGACAGCTTACGGTAAAACCGCAGTTCTCCATGTGTCACTCGGAACATGACATCCCCATGGATGATCCTGGGTTTACAAAGGAGGAGGGAACACGTTTATTTGACCCATGTTACTCAGAGGAGCTGATCCTAAAGCTCAGGCCCTAGGTTACCTGAGACATTACTGGAGTACAGGCACGTTCAGTTGATTGACTGGTGTGTTGGAAGTGCTCCTGGGCTGGGGTCTCACCCTATGGCAGCTCCTCTGAGTAACACAGAATTTGGATGGATTTATTTTTGGTTTGCCTCCAGGCATCAATGGGATAGCCCCTGAAATGACGGCTCCGACAGGCCCATTCCGAAACGTGGGTTTGTCCAAGGCTGCCCAGACCCATCGGCTGAGAAAGCTTCGCACCCCTTCGAAATGCCGGGAATGCAACAGCTACGTTTACTTCCAGGGAGCGGAGTGCGAGGAGGTAGGGAGAGACAGGAAGCAGGCCTGGGGGAAGGAAGGGATAGATGAAGCAGAAGGGAGATGCCCCCTGCTGTACTGATGTGAGCTGGGATCTAAGTGACCTCAGCTAAATCTGCAAGCGTTCTGGGTGATAGTATACTCACTTCTCGCACATCTTCGTTCCCCAAGAGTCTCAACTGCTGGGCTGTGTTTTTGCAGCTTCATATAACGATGAGAGCAATTTTGCACCTGCAGTTTAAGTCCTGTTATGCTGAGAGGTACGGGTGACTGCATGGATCAAAAACCTCTTTGAGATTGGATATGAACACATTCTTCAATTAACATAATTGTCAGGATGAGTTAATAAGCATCCCCCCACCCTTAGACAAAAGGGGGGGGGGGGTGAACCCACCCAGCAGTTTGGACTGATGGGGCAGAGAGGTTTTGCTGAGTGTTGCTTGTGTTTGGTGTGTATGTGAGAAGGCAGGACGCGCAGACACTGAGGACACACGGAACAGGAAGAGAGGCAGAGGCAAAAAGCAAGAAAGCCAAGTAGTAACCTGTGAGCACAAACGACCATGGGAAAAGCTAGAGATAGAGCTTTGGGGCCCAGTGTTGGCGAAAGAGGAGCAGGGCTATAAGTGAAGAACCTGCTCCTTCTGTTCTTGGTTATGCCTGCGTGCAGAGAAGCAGGACTTTGTACACTCCTGGGATGCCATCTTGTTTAGTTGCAAGAAATACCAGACTCCCTCAATTTCTACTTCCAACTGGAACATCCCCAGGGTCCTGAATTTTGGAAAGCCACTTGGGTCAAAGGGGGGGCAACGGTCCATTACATCTCTAGGACCCCGATTTACTGATGTGCAATTGGCATTAATTGCAGGTGCAATATGAACCCGCCAAAGTGAAGGCCTGGCTGAAACGCTCTCTGTGTATTCCAGCTGCTTCCTTTGCCCACTGCCAGGTGGGCACGATGCCCATGATTATGGGGAAGTCCCTGCCTACCTCCTCTTCCATTGCTTTTGGAATAGTTGGTTTCCCTTATGTGTTGGGACAGGTTGAGGCTACAGAATGGCTTTGGGTCCATCCCCGTAGAAAGGCAATCTCCAGCCCACCCTGCCGTTGCACTGCAGTTGCTCCGCTCAACCCAGCTGTTAGGCCCCTCTGTTGGAATGTAGCGCATCTGAGTGAATACGCTGCTATTTCCCAGGCAGGGGCTTTTCTTGCTGTGTACACAACAGGGTGGCTGTGCCTGTGAATCGAACTCACGCAAACCATCTCCCTGTCTGTTCCAGTGCTATTTAGCCTGCCACAAAAAATGTCTGGAGACGCTGGCCATTCAGTGCGGCCACAAGAAACTCCAAGGGAAGCTGCAGCTCTTTGGCCGGGATTTCACACAGACTTCCCAGAACAGCTCGGATGGCATCCCCTTCATTATCAAGAAGTGCATCTGTGAGATCGAGAAGCGGGCTCTGAAAACCAAGGTGAGGCATCTTCTTTCTGCCCTTCGACCACGTCAGGCTGGGTTCCCTTCGCTGTCTCAGGCTGTCCTTGCCATGCAGGAAACGAGGCTGGTTAGCTCGAGCGCCTTTCACAGCACAGTTCTGCATCCTGCAGTGAAATTGCCACACTGCTTCCAGAGAGGCCTGGTGAGCTGGGAGCCAGGCACTCCTGAGTTAGAGTCAGTATCAGAGCCAAGATTACCTGTAACCCTGGGCAAGACACCTCCTGTTTTCACAGATGGGGAAACTGAGGCATCAAAGAGCAGCACTCAGGTTTAATAGCTAACTACTAATGATAAAGAACATAAGAACGGCCATATTGGGTCAGACCAATGCCCATCTAGCCCAATATCCTGTCTTCCAACAGGGGCTAATACCAGGTGCTTCAGAGGGAATGAGCAGAACAGGCACTCATTAAATGATCCATCCCCTGTTGTCCACTCCCAACTTCTGGCAGTCAGAGGCTAGGGCCACCCGGAGCACGGGGTTGCGTCCCTGGCCCTCTTGGCTAATAGCCAGTGATGGAACTATCCTCCATGAACTGATCTAATTCTTTTGAACCCCCTTATAGCTTTGGCCTTCACATCCTCCCTTGGCAATGAGTTCCACAGGTTGCCCGTGCAATGGGTGAAGTAGTACTGCCTTTTGTTTCTTTTACACCTGCTCCCAGTTAATTCTATTGGGTGACCCCTTGTTCTTGTGTTACGTGAAGGACTAAATGACCCTTCTTTATTCACGTTCTCCACACCCGTCATGATTTTACAAACCTCTATCCTACCTCCCCTCAGTCATCTCTTCTCCAAGCTGAACAGTCCCAATCTTTTTGAGTTGTTTCTAACCCCAGAACCAGTGCTGGGGAGATAAGGCCATTGTGCTGGGTGAGCTGGTGGCGACACACCCCTCCCACTCTCCCTCTTTCCCCTTTTGCAGGGTATCTATCGGGTCAATGGCGTGAAGACACGCGTGGAGAAGCTTTGCCAGGCATTTGAGAATGGGAAGGAGCTGGTGGAGCTGAGCCAAGCCTCCCCTCACGATATCAGCAACGTGCTGAAGCTCTACCTGCGACAGGTAAGAAGTTCCTGACCCCCCAGGATTCTCTCTGCACCACGGGAGATGGAGAAACGCCAAAGGAAGTATTTTCAGGGATCATATCCAGCCCTCCAGGATCACCTCTGGCAGGAGGAGTTCAGCCACAAGCCAGGGCTAAATGCCATATGCTAGATGGCTCGTGACCATGGTCGCGACCTAAGGTCTTTAAATCATGGTTCCAAATCCACAGCAGGCCAGTAGGAAGCTAAAGCAGTGTTGCCAACTCTTGGGATTTTATCCTGCTTTTTTTTTCTTCAAGTCCCAGCTCCTGAAAGGAAGGAGTTATCTCCAAAATCATGAACGATGAACTCAATGGCTCTGAAACCAGAAGGCAACTACAAAGACCCCAACGATCTATTAGTTAAAAAAAACCACCCTCCTATTTGTTGGAGGGGGAGGAGCTGGCTCATGAATTCTGAATGCCTGAGGTTGACAACACAGCTTGAAGTCATTCCATCTAGCGGCTCTTTGCAATGAGATAATTTCCTAGTGGACAGGTGTCCACATTGCAAACCCGCCATGGCAGCTGGCAGCAATTCACCCCTTCCTGGGCATGCCCCAGAATGAACATGCTACAGAGAGAACTCCACCCCTGCCTAGCGGGGATTCATCCAGGTCAGGGATAAGGCATGCGGCTAGGGAGGTTTGTGCAAAGGCCATGGTGTGGGGATTCTTGCCCTGCCTCTGCTCATGCGGCACTTGGTCATGGGGTAATTTGCAAGCTTCATTCTGTGACCCCAGCATTAGACACACAGTCTGCCTAGAGCAACACTTATATGGTATACCCTCCGCTGCCATCCTCGCTGAGTCCTTCCAAAATATTTATCCTCCCACCACCTCTGGTGACTTGTCAGACAGGGAGCACCTCACCCCGTCCTGTCACGTCCGGTGACTCAACTGCATGGCCAGTTCTGGTGGAGCAGCTGTTTGTGCCTTGGCATTCCAGGGGTTGGTACCAAGGGCTCTCCCCCCTCTCCTTTGACCAGGGCCCCAGCATATGAAACTAGCCCTTTAAAATAGGTGACCCACATCCTCAAACAAGAGACACCGCAAGGCAGGAGAAGGGGAAGCAGCTGGTCTCTTTCACTTGAGACTGTGGGTTTGGTAACCTTACCCCTTTTAACTCATTAGGGGCAGGGTTTCATGGACTGGCTGAAGAGGCCTGACAAAGGCCAGGCCTTCTCCTAGTCTCCAAGTCAGCATGGCCCCTTTGACGGCCTTGCGCTGGGACTACGCTGAATTACAGCAGCTGAGGCTGTGGCCTGAAGCCTGTACAGAAATGCAGGACAGCCAGACAGGGCAGAGAGAAGCAGACCAACGTTAGAATCTGTTCTCAAGTTCCCTAGTTAGAGTAGTCTGAAAACCAAGCCAAAGCAACAGGAAGTCTTCGTGATTCATGAGACAGGAAGTCTCCTTGTCATCACTGGGACACGCCAGAGGGAACGGCTCAGTGGTTGATGCTGTAGGTTTGAAGTCTCAGGACTCCCTGGAAACAGACTTTTGAATGTCAACAGGGCTGACGCTGCCCTCTGGCCTCCAAGAAGGCTAAACCGGGTTCCGTGCAATTTGCAAACCAAGTTCCTGTTTGCTCCCTGGGGCCTTTCATGATCCCACGAAAACGTCCTTGGCCGAAGTTTCCCCTCGGCATTGTGCAGCGCCTCGCCCATCCAACCCCAGAGGTGGCTGCATGGCTGCGGTGCACCAGGTCCGTAGTGCAGCTATCCTTTCCTTCCCTCTCTGCGTTGTGGGGAGCATTCGGGATGGTCTCTTGCCATAGAAGTGAGCCTGCCCTTGCTGTGGAAAGGAACGGAGTTTTCTAGGCTCAGTGAGCTAGGACAGTAGCCGAGTCAGGAAGGAGATGACCATCCCAGGGGCTAGGAGCATCTAGTGTCCTCTGATGTTGCTTCACAGCCACGGCCCTGGTGAGCACTGAGTCTCTGCATTTGCTCCCATGGAGCCATCTCCCCCTCTGTTCTTTCTTGAAGCTGCCAGAACCCATCATGCCCTTCCGGCTGTACAATGAACTCATGGGCCTGGCCAAGGAAAGCCTGCAAGGTGGGGGTGAGACCAAGACCAAGGCTGGGAAGGGAGGTCCTGAGCTGGTGGACAAAGGAGCGGAGACTGACAAGATAGTGGTGACATTGGTGATGAAGCTGAAGGAGTTGCTGAAGGAGCTTCCACGGGAAAACCTGGCCACGCTGCAGTACATCGTGCAGCACCTGAGAAGGTGAGGAGGGGGGAGCACTAGTGATCCTGCAGCACGTCACCATCCTCTTCCTCCTTGAAATGGGAGGATGGAGGTTCAGGTCAGCTTCCCCCCCCTCCAAAATGGAAGCTAGGTATGAGGGCAGCTGGGTCCTCCCCAGAACTAGCAGGCCGGGCTGGTGATCTCTCCTCCCATACCGAAGCTGGCACTGCCCCAGAGAAGTGGGGGTCCTGTAGTACAGGCAGAGCATCCCCTCCTGTGTAGGAGCCCCGGGCTGTCTGAGTTCCACCTGTCCCTGTCTCTCCTCCACCTCCGCTCCAGTCCCCTTCCCATCTGTTCTCTCATGAATACACCTCTTCCTGCTCCTTGGCTCCTGCAGGATTGTGGAAGTGGAACAGGACAACAAAATGACCTCGAGCAACCTTGGCATTGTCTTTGGGCCAACGTTGATGCGCCCCAGGCCCACCGAGGCCACCATCTCCCTGTCCTCGCTGGTCGATTATCCCCACCAGGCCCGCATCATCGAGGCCCTCATCATCTTCTACGCGACCATCTTCGAGAACAAAGCAGCCAGTCTGCTGGCCGGCTCCGACGAACTCGCTGAGGATGCCAAAGAGAGGACCAGGCGCTCTAGCCAGGTGGGAGTTGCTCAGAGGAGGGGCGGGGGGCAGAGGAGCACTTCCCTAAGGAGAAATTCTATTTCCGCTTGCCCCCTTTGGCCTTTCGGAGCCAGCAAGAGGAGCGACAGCATGCAGGAGAGGAGGACAAGCTTAAAGCAAACAAGCTTTAAAAGGAAGGGTGGCCCCACAGAGGAAGTGGAGGCTTCGCTTATCTAGGGCAGGCCACCATCAGATGAGGGGAACGGAGGGAGCTGAGCTGCCCAAGCCCTGGTGCTGCGGGGAAGGAAGGAGGCAACTATTTGAAGTATCATTCATGCCAAGGCAGAGAGCAGAATTTTAGCCAGGATTCGGCCAGCTGCCTTCTTTGGAGACAGAGTCTCGGGCAGCCCTCGTCTCGGCGTACGCTGCCCTGCGTTGTATTGAAACACACACGTGCCAGGTGCTGGGTAGTTATTATTGAGATTACGGTAGTGTTTGCAGGCCCCAGCAAGGATGAAGGCCCCACAGCTGTTCAAACATACAGTGAGACGACAGCTTAGTCAAAGTAGCCAAGACAGAAAAGGAGTAGGAGGAAGGATGGACGATCACCCCCATTTTAATATACTGGCTCCTGAGACAGACCCAATTTCCTTTTGTTCCTCTAACTGGGATTTCATGACCCATTTCCCCTATAGCCCAGGAGAGAAGGGGTTGCCGAAAACTAGCTTTAAAGGGTGTTAATTTAAATTAAGAACAGCTGAGTGTTGCAACTGCCCCTTCCCCCACTCCACGTGTTCACCTTGCTGCTCTTCCACCTTCCCTCCCAGGACAACGAGCCTACAGTTCCCCACAGCAACATCCCGTACCTGGAGGTGCCTCCGGAGAAGGGGGATTCAGGTAACACCACCGATCTGTTTGAAGGTGAGTGACAGCCACAGGCAGGCCCCTCCCGCCCCTGATGTCCTTGAGAAGCACAGCGCTTTCCAAGGCCACTGAACGATGCGAAGGTAGCTCCAGCGGGTTGTTCATCTCCTGGCTACCTGCTCCAAACTGGGCCACAGTTCAGACTGACCAATCAGTGACTATCATGAGCCTCGTGGACAGGGGTCCACGTTGCCATTGACAGTAACTGGCCCGTGGCTAGGAGGGATCACAGGCAGGGCACAAAGCCGCTGCAGCCTATGCTGTACCTGGCTGGTGGAGAGCGGCCTTGAGGCCCCAGTCTTGTTGGTCAGCATCTCTCCCTGGCAGGGCCTGGGCTGCAAAGTTGCCAGGTACAGATGTACAAATCACTGGTCACGGCCCTTCCCCCCCCCCCCGCCCTTGTCCCTTCCGAGCAATCTCAGCTCCGCTCTCCCAGCCCAACTGAATGGATGCAGCATCTTCCTGCTTTAGAGAAAATTGCCAGTGGGACCCCGTGCGCCCAACAGGGGGTCGATTTAATCCCGGAGTCACAGCCCTAAGGGCAGCAAAACTGTCCAGTCTTGCACTGCCCCACAACCACTGGGGCACTAAAGGGGTTAACAAAACCCTTCCCCATCCTGGGAAGAGGCTCTGCTATACCAGGATCCTGCTAGCCCCAGGGAGTGGGGCCGGTGGGTTATAGAAAGTCATGTGTCCTGCAGAATCGGGCGACCGCTCAATCGATTCCGACTCGGAGGTGGAAGAGGGGGTGGAGCTGCCGGCTATAGACGAGAGAGGCCCGAGGGAGCGGCTGGCAAAGCAAGGAAGCGAGACAAGCACAGACGAGGCTCAATTCTGCGACGATGCAAGCGAGGGGCAGCTGAGCAGGACCTGCAGCGTGGGCCAGTCGGACGCCGAGTACATCTCTTCTCTTCAGCACAGCCCCTCAGGGGAGGAAGAGCAGAGCGACCCAGAAGAGGAGTCAGTCTCTGAGAGGGAAGACAAGGCAGACCAGCACGAGAGGCCACTTTCTGACTATAACACAAACCAGTCCAACAACACGCTGGGGCCCCGGCTGCTGCTCACCGTTCAGCTACGGGATGGCACGATAGTGCGGAAGTCAGCCAGCGAACGGCAGCCCAGGTTTGTCTAGGCCACCAAGCAAAGGCTATGCAATGGACAAAGGGGCAGGATGGCTGACCAAAGAGGTTACCCACATGCAGCTAAGCGAAAGGACGATGCTGTGCATATTGAGGGAAGGGAGGTTCATAGCACAGCCAAACCTCAGGGAGCTCCCAAGGGTTTTGTATGCTGGCTGCAGGCAATAGAATCACCTTTATCTAGTGACTGGAGCTGCCATACAAACCCCCTCTGCAAGGATGTTTAGATCAGCCCGACAACGAGCGGTCTTTGCTGTACCAGAGCCTCAGCTAGACAGCAATATACCCACAAAGCACACTCCTTTGAAAGGAGGAGTCCAGGTAGGCTGGATTTGACCTTGTCCTGCTGGATTGGGAAGGCATCCAGGACCTTGCTGTATCTCTGCTATGCTGCTGCAGAGGGTTTAAACTCCTCTGTTTAAATAGCTCTTCGGGAACAGAGACGCAGATCTTGAAATGTCTTGTCCACGTTAGACAGGCTGCAGTGTGGGTGATAGAGATCTGGCAGAGGAGATGGTGGGGAAGCGAATACTGAAAACTCCAGCTATTAGGGCTAGGAAGGGACAACACAAGCTCTTTGCATTTCACCAACCTATTTTAAGAAAGCGCCACCTTCTTTCCACTCAAGTCAAAGCATCCCAGGTGGCAGAGTAAATATTTTATATGGGTACGGCGTATAAGATCCCAGAATGCTTTATACTGTGGAGATGCACAGCCTCTGTGGTGAGCGATGGCAATCAGGGTGCCGCAGAGCAGTGGGAGTGGCATGGACCGCTTTTGGACAATCTCCTACCACAATGTCACATAGGTGCCATCCAAGAGCCAACACCCAGTCAACAGAGACGGGATAAAGCTCCTAGAGGCCAGTTGGTTTTACAGGAAGGTGGTAGTTGCTGCTGCCCTCTTGCATAACTCAGGGGGAAGGGGGCTTGATGCATTGAGGCTGTATATTCCTGCCTGATGCCCACAAAGTGCACAAACGCTTATGACTGACTGCATGCAAGCCAGGCATGCAAGCCACAGCTACAAGTCAAGTGCAAGAACCCTGGTACTCCTGCAGGACGTGGGACTTAACTAGTGACCAGCCTTTCCAGACCCAGCTGGGAGGTTTGTACAATTTTTCTTATTTATGGTCGTTCTTCCACTTGGCAAGATCATAGATGATGCCACGTGTGAGCTGCTGGCTGTTCTGGACTCTCTGCTGTGAATTAGCTTGGAGAGCATCAGTGGGCAGGCATGTTTTCCCAGCTGTAATTCCTTTCGTTGGTAAGGACCCGGGTTCTGTCTAGTCTAGTTTCTTTTACAGTCACCCAGCCCCCAGACCTGAGCAGTTTTTAAAGAAGCTTGAACTGTAATAAAAAAAAGGGGGGGTGTTTAGTGCTCCCAAGAATGGAAATCCATGATGCAGACACAGCCACTCCAACTGCGCCACTTGGTGAGCATCTGGTGACTTGTCCTCTGCCTCAGTTCACAGGACAAGCTGCTTTCAGGGGGCAGCAGCTGCCTGAATTGTGGTACAGGACATTCCAGAGCAGGGGACTCTTTAGATGACCTGTCAACATGTCCAAGGGCACAGCTGGCAAAGCATCTTAAGGGGTTAAACGGAACCAGGTATTATGGCTTTAAAGAAAGGCAAGAGCTCACATCACTGAAGCAGCAGCAGAGACTAAACTTGCGAATAAATTTTAACACAAAGTAGCTGAAAATCACTTCCTCTTATTTCCCACCCCAGCCCGTCCTCAGGCTTCCATGTTCCTCTTGCTGCTGTGGGGGGTGTTGCTAAAGCCTGTAAGTGAGCAGGAAGCATGTCGATCCAGTGGCACCAGAGTCCCAGCTAAGTTTAACTCACCTGTGGTTGTGGGATCACACGAAGCAGTGCTTCGGTGCGGTACCCCAACCCACAGCACGCATGATACTCCAACCTCTGAGCATCTGCAGGCTGCTACGGTCAGTCCCTGCTTTTGCCAGCGCGCACACTGTCATTTTAAGTCTAGTCTAGTGAGCTGAGCTCAGGAACTCTTATTTGAACGCTGTACCTCTCTGCCTTTGAGGTAAGTTACTTACCCCTCTGTAGAACAAGAGGACAAGTTCGCTACCTCCCAGGCATGTTGTGCGTGTTATTAGATTTAGCTTCCAGCATTTCGTCGTTGAAACATAATGCTTATCACCACCCTCTGGTGTGCACACAGAGCTCCCACCGCCACTTATGCCTATGAACACAAATCACATGAGCAAAAGTCTAGCTGCTGTATTTCCAGCTTCTCTGGACTCATGTTCCTATCCAATACCGTCTGCCACCTAGTGGCTTCATTTAACCAAAGCAGGCTGTATTTGTTACCACCACAGATCCATTGAGAACAGGCGCCCTCCCAAGGCGATTTCAAAAAGCCACAGCTAGAGCCAAAGCTGCTTTTTAGTCCTTCCATACAGACACTTCCTCAGCAACGTATGGAGTGGTGTTGTGGGGACAAAAAAAGCTGCCCCGTTGAAGGAGAACAGGCTTCACAACTAGAGGCCACGACACAGAGCTCACAGATTAAGCAGACAACGCGGCAGCTAGGGTGACAATTCACACCCTGAACCCATTCAAGGGCTCGACTAGTGTCTCAGGCCCAGATCTTCATAGGGGTTTAGGCGCCTAACTTCCACTGATGTCAGTGTTAGGAGCCTAAAATACCTCTCTGGCTCAATCCCTGCCCCTCAATTCACACCACCCTTGGGCCTAGCTACTGCTGTACTGAATGGATGGGTCCCTCCCAGTTTTGGGGTGGTACTTGTACACTGCTGCATTCTGATGGGAGAAGTAAAGATTCTGTTGTTCAGCCCAATGTTATAGACTCCAAAGCTAAGAGGACAATAATCTTTGACACAAGGGGAAAGAACTCAGGAATTGTTGATGCCTGGAACTCTCCAAGACCGGTTAAATTAATCCCAGCATTAATTCTTCTTCGTGAAGAAATACTGCTGCTTGTTAGAGGTGGAGATAACCGGTACACAAAACAAAGGTGTCCACAGCAGACCACAGACTGGTTGGTTTGTAACTGAGCTGGAAGATCGCAAGACCCATTCTTGCATTGTCCTTCAAGAGGAGGGATGCTTTTTCACAGCAGCTTGTTTCCGTCATAGCAGAAGGAATTAGAACCACTTCACCATGTTCCTGTCCTACTGCCAACACTGGACTGTCCGATGTGCGTCTTCAGGGACGGATGGACGGATGGGGGGGATGCACAAGAGGGAATGGAGTTTCTGTATTATGAGTGCTGTGCTTGTACCTAGCATAATGCCATGCAGCCTGTTTGTATATTGGGCAGCTGCCAGAGATGGAACGTGTTTGTTTGAACCTGAGTCACAGCCTTGCTGTACACAGCAGACTTACATAGCTTATACTCTACAAATTCACATGCTTGAAAGAAATAAAAGTGTTCAGATGAGCTTTCCCATGCTTAAGAGCAATGTATTTGAGCCTCTCTCTATCAGCTCCGCTGTACTAAACAGCTAAGGAGAGAAAACTGAGCTGCCACCTACAGAACTGGCCTCAGCTGCACAGTGGCATCTCAGCAGCACATTTCTAATCTGATACAGACGAATATTTACGCACAGGAGGAACAGTGCTCAGCCACATGGGGCAGCATGGCCTAGTGCCTAGCATCAGACAGTGCCTCAGTTTCCCCACCTGTAAGAGGCACGCTGCACTGGACGTAACAAGAGGCTTATCATTCGAGAGAGAAATACTTTGAATTATCCAGATGAGGCTTTAGAGAAGGGTTAAAATGGGGGAATTGAAAAAGCTAGAGGATCAAGACAGCATGGGCACACCACGCCTAACAGAATTCAACCCACCCAGCCAGCCAGGAAAGCATGACTTTCCATGTCAGGTAGGAGAGGCTGGGACAGAGGGAAGCAGCAGCCAGTCTCCATGGGCTTTTTGGAGACTCGGTGCCGAGACGGGCTCCCGGTAACACAGCTTGGATACTTGTCCACTGTCAAGCTCTGCTGCAGAAGGACATCCTGCTCAAACAGAGCAAGTGAAGTATTGCCAGAGCTGAGCGGGAAGAGTCCAGCTCACTAACCATCACAGGCGGGGGAGCTAAGGCTCGGCACTCTGGGAGCGGACTTCATTAGAGCACTTATGCACTCAAGATGGTACCAAAAGGAGAGGGGGAGAAATCTGGAGTAACAGGTGGCAGGAGGCTCTGCTGTCCGGGAAGTTGGAGAAACACCGCACCAGTGAGAAACTCCCACAGCACAAACCTTTATTAAAATAAAATTCCATTAACATTAAATTAAATAGCCCATGGCTTAGTCCATCTTTTCTGAGCTTCAGTCCAGTCAGGCAGCTTCCAGGGAGTGAGACAGTGAGTGAGAGCAAAGAAAGAGCTAAGCCTCAAGAGGTTTTCTCCCTACAACAGTGCTATCATTTGAAAGCACATTCTAGGAGCTGTATTTAAGACGACAGACAACCCAGAGAGTCTGTAAAGCGGAGCCAGGCAGGCGCTGATCAGATAACACACGATTCCTCTTCCACACCTGGAAGAAAGAGAATCTGGGATTTCTCTCAAGAGAAAGATCATCTTTTATTTCAGACACCACATCTCACTCCCACACTGAGCTGCTGCACGGACTCCATGTCCTGCATCAAGCGCCTCAGGCCCACCCCACCTCCAATACAAACTGAAGGCACTCTGAACTCCACAACAGCAAATGCCCTTTCACTAACCAGAGGTGGGAAAATTTATTTTGTTTCATGCAAGGAGAGGTTTGTAACAAGCATGGATACTAGGACCCATTTAGTCAAGCCTTCAGTCACCGGAGGGGAGTTCCCTGCACTGTACTGTTTGGGGTTTTGTCCAGTTCAGTTCAAAACCTCTCAACTTTCTCTGGAGGGCTATATAGATGCAAACATGAAGTGAAGTCCCAGCATTAATTTCTGACACTTTTCAACACTATCACAGCTAGGCAGCTGCATCACCAGAGAGGTGGCTCCATGTTACCTGAGGGAGAGCACAGACTACTGAACCAGTCGGTAGGTGATGTATCGCCCGGCAGTCTCACTAGGTCTTATGATCTTGACCACCTACAATGGCAACAAAAGCAGGTTACAAGCACTGAAAAGCAGCTCTGAATTAAAGTGCAGGGGACAGATTACACAGACGTGCTCATGAAGCATGAATGAGTGAGTTTAATCAGCCACTCTACGCCATCGCCAAGCAGGTAAAGCCCAGCAGACAATCTAACAAGTGATCCTTGATGCCCAGCAATGCGCCACGTGAGGGTGCTGTACAATTTACACACATCCCACAGACACTCAGTGCAGGGAGACCTGGAGGAGATCACTCACCACATTAGTGCAGAAATGCAGAAGCCCTGAAAGAAAATTCTTAAGTGACAAGGGGGAGGAAAACACACGGATTTATCCTGAACCAGAACCTTGCCACTACTCTATATTGGAGGGTTTTCTTAAGGAGCCCAGCAGCATAACACCCGTTAGCAGAAAAAGGGGTGACATCTGAACAGCAGCAAGCTCAGCTCCCATCCCAAAGGCAATGAACATTCCTCATTCAGATGCAACTCCCCTGGGGAGGAAATTCTTCCTGGACGAGGAACCTGCAGAGCTACCGTAAAACCCAATCCTGTGTGTGTAACACAAAGGAACGCAGAAAGAACGAGACTCTAAACATGGCAGGGAGGAAGAGGTATGGAGCGAAGGCCGAATCCTGCAGTCGCTCTGTGCAGCTTCCACTACACATACCAGGGGTTACACATGCAGGAGCAGGCATCTTTTGTATTAGTTATGAGAGACTCATTGTGCTTATTTATAGACTGTCAGGCCTTAAAAAAAGAGCTTTCAAGGGGCTCTGTCCCTCTACTCTCCCCCAGAGGTTACCTCTGTCATCCTGCTCTATTCCTTACCTGCCCTCGCTTTATTCCGAAGTATCTGGCCACGGGATCTCCAGCCTGTATCCTGGGGAGCTGGTTCTCTCTCAGCTTACTGAGGAACAGTGAAGGAAAATCCACCACCAGAAGGGTTATCATTCGGCTCTGCTCCCTGCTTTATCCCAGCAAGAGGCAGGACCAACATAGCACAAGTCCTGTTGTACACACCAGAGACTAGCCGCTTCCAGCATAAAGTGAGTGTGAGTCACTTCCATGTTCGTAGGGGAGGGAGGGGGCTTTTGGCACAAACATAAGGATACTATCTGGCTAGTAATTCAGTTACTTCTTCCTTTGTCATGACCACGTGCTCTGGAACCAACTGCAAACACAAAAGCAGAGTCAGACCTAGGCAGGCTGAGATCAGAAAGAGAAAACCAGTTATTTCCTGTGACACACAGGGGCAAGGGAGACCAGAACGGCTCTCTGGGGCACCAACATCCAGCAACACAAAACACAGAGAAAAAGACTTTCAAGGGGTTGGCTTACACCCAGATAGTCCAGAATAAAGGCTGACTCTCCTGAACTCACTCCATGCTGCCTAAGCATCCAACTCACCTCATGCTCTGTGATGTTGATCAGCAGCTCCTGCTGCAGGAATTGTTCCAGGATGTATTTGGGAGCCATGTCTACCAATGACTGAAAGGGAAAAAAAATGGATTTTAAACTTCCGCATAGAGCAAGGACATTAGTCCAAGGTGATCCTGCCTAGTCAGAACTGAACTTTAATAAGCACCAACTCTACAGACAGTGTATTACCTAGAGTAACATCAATTACATCTATACATAAATCAGAGGAGAGTGGATCTCTTAGCTGAGATGCTAAATACACACGTACCTCGTCCTTGCTTTCCAGCTTCCCCTTTGCTCACTTCTCTTCTCCCATCACTTAAGCACACTGCTCCCTTCCTTCATCAAGTTTGAGATCTTACGTCTCCATCCCTGTTTCCTCTTACTCCCTATACTCCTCGCCATCACTCCAGCCTGCTTTTCACCACCACAATCTCTCCCCCTTTTGTAAACTACTCTTATTCTTGTCCACCCTAGACTATAAAATCTTTGGGGCAAGGAATGAGTCTTGCTCTCGTCTTACTCCCTCGTGCCCATTGATATAGTACAGGTACTAATAATTCATCAACAAAAAACTTTGTTAACAGAGTTTAAGGTTGCCTAGTGGTATCTCACACCCCAGCAGAGCTTCATATTTAGCTCAGTTCAGTCCCCCTGAAAGCCAGGTAAGAGTTACAGTTATCACACAGTTGCCTGTGTATGTGGCTCCTATTGAGTACACATGACCTAAACAAATTCTGTCCTAGCAAACTGGCTGTTAAGACTCTGTCCTACAAAGCTCATGTGCCCGATGACCTAAGGGTTCTGCAGTCTGCAAGCGCACAGTGCCAGTGTGTTACGTGCATGATGAAGCATTGTTTTAAAGAGGACAAATTTAAGCAATAAGGTTAATCTAAAGGGGCACTGACCACTGGGCATTTGGTACCAAACAACCCCTGATGCATACAAGTGTGCATCCTGTGAACTCCCAACCAGTCCTTGCACGATCACCGCATACCTGCTTTGCGGAGGGAGTCATGCCCTGCTGCACCACAATCAGAGCCCTGGTGATGTTCTCCTCCTGCATTCTCTGGCAGTACATCTTGATCGTCTTTATTCCAACCTTGGGCTCCTCTGAGGAATGAATAAGTCACATGATACAATCACTCCCGGTTGTGATGAAAGATCTCCATTTTATTTACCTTTATTCTGAAGCTGGTCTCAGGACTACAATACTAACACACCTATATTTCTCTCCTGGGTTTCTAACAGCCTCCCCTTCGGCAGAACACGCTGCTGCTATTCAGAGGACAGGCAGTATGTTGCACCTGCAGTTTCTGGATGGGCAAAGTACTGCAGCTAGGCCTTCCGAGGACAGAACTGTTCTGACTAAAGGCTAGTTGGCTGAGATCAGTACTGGGCATTTGCCATCTATCCAGCTGTTACAGACTCTATCCTGCACCAAGAAAAAGAATACATGATCGAGAGCAGGTGCATAGCCAAGCAGCCAAAAAATCTCCTGGAAATCTTTCTGGTTTGTAGCCTGCAGAATTCAGCCTATAGCTGGCCAAAATTCACACCGACTTCAATGGATGTTTTGCCTGATTAAAGACAGCAAAACTGGGTCTCTAATGTAGATATCCAAACCTTGGCTGGCGTCAACTGCTACCAAGACTTTTCTTGGAGCAGGCTGGCCTTCTGAGAGACCCACATAGTAAGTGGCATGTTGAATGGTGCTGAACTGACCTACCTTGGATCATCCAACCTGGGATTTGTTCCCAGGAGCCTAGGCACTTCAGAACTGATTCTTAGAAAGTGAAACCGCCGCCTCCATTGAACTTCTGTCAGCCAGGCAGAAGAGTCAGATCTAGGCTGGCACTTTATCCAGTCTGAGCTGCCAGCACCAGTCTAGAAAGAGGTTCAGACCTTACCCTTTACTGAAATGCCTGCATTCATCACAGAGAGTAACAGCACCACACTCACCGGGGAAGAAGACAAACATCTGGTCTGTAGGATCATCATTATGGGCTACCAGCACCGTCAGGTCAGTGCGCCGTGGTCTCCCTTCACTGGGCTTATCGCCAAACTGGGCTTTAAACTCTTCCAAGGTCTGATCCAGTTCATCCTGGGTCACCAGATAGCCCCGATCATGACACAGCTGGGGACGATATTCCTGTTTACTCATGGTGCACACAAGACACAAATGCAGCTTTACAGTCCCCATCTGCCCCACCCCATGCCCACTCAGAAAAGCCTCCCTAGCCATTTCCAGAGCCTGTACTGAGGGCATGTGATGGTTTCCATTTCATCCCCGGAGTCTTTTAGCTTATCTATCACGTCTGTACAGCACCACGCACAGCGGGGCCTAACCTACATCTGGTGCTGCGGTACAGCAGCAATGTAAGTGCTGAATATCATTAACCATCACCACCCCTCTCCCCGCCCCGACCTGCATGAGAAAACCCCTCCTGGAAAGAGAACGCTCCAATCCCAAAAGGCAGACAACAGAGAGCTCCTGCCGAGACCTTCCCCAGCGCCCGGGGGTTTGTGTCCTTCTCTTCCCTGGGGTCAGTCAATACCAATCACGGCAGGGATCCCACTCTGCCCTGCCGGTACCTCCGCGTATACAGACAGCCACAAACCCGGCCCTGCCGCGCCGCTGCGCCCATTTCACAGAGGAGAAAGCTGAGCCAAAGAGACAGGGGAGGACTCACCTGAGGTCAGCCAGGGAGCAGGCCAGAACCCAGGAGTCCGGGCTCCCAGACTCCCCCTCCCCCGCCAGGGATAGAACCCCGGAGTCCCCCGCCCCCACCGCTAGTCCTTCCCCCCCAGGGATAGAACCCCCCGCCCCCACCCTCACCGCTAGTCCTTCCCCCCCCCCAGGGATAGAACCCAGGAGTCCCGGCTCCCCCACCCTCACCGCTAGTCCTTCCCCCCCCCCCAGGGACAGAACCCAGGAGTCCTGGCTCCCCCGCCCCCACGACTAGGCCTTCCTCCTCCCCCCCGCCAGGGACAGAACCCAGGAGTCCGGGCGCCCCGCCCCGCCCCGCCCCGCCCCGCACCTGCATGATGGTCTTGCGGATCTTCCACAGCCGGTAGGTCTCCTCCTCGTCATCCATGGCGCGAGCCCTCCCGCAGCGCCGCGCCGCCTGGGTCTGAGAGAGCCGCCACCGCGCGCATGCGCCGAAACCGTCGCCGCCGCGCAGGCGCAGACACGTCTCCCACCAGGTCTTCAGGCCCCCTTCCTCCCCCAGGCTAGGTGTCTAACATAAACGCCTGCTGACGCTCAGGATACCCTCGCCCCGCAACCCTTTCCGCACCTTCCCCTGGACTTCTCCGTCCCAGATTGCTGTCCCATACAAAGCCATTTTCATGTTAGGCTTAATTATTTTTAGCCCAAATCACAGGCACATGGTAGACGACTAAACAGGAAGCGGGAGGGGCCTTTAGACACAAAGGCTTCTGGGAGGTGTAGTTTTTCCCCCAAAGACATGAGCCTACTGCTGCCCCCTTCCGGGGAATTGCAGCCTTGGCAAGCCGTGCTCTGGCCGTGCCAGGGTGCCACAGCTCAGGGCAAGTGTGCCTGGATTCCCTCCCCGTGCTCCACCCTCGGGGCCTGGCTCCAGCCACCACCTCTCTTGAGCAGATGTCCCCCTTGCTCTTCCTTCTGGCCGAGGATTGCCCGGGCTGCAGTTACCAGCCTACGCTGTGAATTCCCCAGCCAGTCCGACTGCCCGAAACACCAGCTTCCCTGAGGCTATACGCAGCATAGTGCCCATAGGTACACCTTCCCGGCCAGCCCTTTCTAAACAGGCATATTTATCCTTACGGCGGCAACACCCCTGGGAGAATATATTAACACAACAAAAAACCCTGCACTCACGCTAATAAGCTGGCTAGAGGTCACCTCCCACGCCGATGAGTCCTGCAAACCGCACACGTGGGGGGGTTTCTGCTGCTACCAGTTCGCGACAGCTGCTGGCTCCAAACAAGCTCCCCCATGAACGGATCAAGTCTTTCCAACCCTTTCAAGGAAGGATTGGGGCCTCCCCGGGACCATTTTTCTGGATCAGAACGCAGGCTTGGAGCTAGCTGCAGGGGTTTGAGTTGCCCCTTCTGCTTTTAAAGCCCTAATCTCATCTCCCCAAAGTAAAGAATATGGAATATCGGACAAGGCGCATACAGCCAGCATCCCAGGCCCCTCCTGGGTCTGTACAGAAATCCATGCTGTACGCAGAGTGAAGGCTTTTACCGCAGGAGCTTTAACCCACGGGGAGCACTTGATGGAGTTTCACGACATGGAGCTTAACTATAGTCTTCATGTAACCCCAGAAAAATCCCCTGGGTGCAGTTTGAAGGACTGTTCACCTGCCAGAACCCTTGCTGTGCCTCAGTTTCCCCACTCTGCAGCAACTACTCAACAATTACCACGTGATTAAGGTCACATGCTGTCCACATTACTCCACTGATTTGTTACCAGATTTGCCCGTCACCTTGGGGTATGCACATTTATTAGGGTTACCTTCCTGGAATGGGGGAGGTGTGATTCTATTAATGTACTGCTTGTGTTATTTGTGTGTTCATATGGCCACAAGTCCCCTCCCAATGGAGCTATCCTGCAGGACCTAAGGTTTTCAGGGCTGGGTTCCTCCAGCCCCAGATTCAAATAAACCCCCCACAGATACACACACACATTCCAGATTAACCAAGTGCGTCTGAGTGGACCGGGCTATCAGCACTCTCAGCTGATCCCTTCTATGTCCCTGAACGCAGCAGGCTGGGTGACACAGCACTTTCAGTGGCCACCCTTATTTGCCCCTGGACTCCGTAGGCTAAGCAGAGCAGCGCTTTGGAGCTGCCTCCCCGCCTCACTCTACAATTGTTCTAGCAGTGACACCTTTGATGAGCAAACCCCATAGGATTTTTCCGGCACTCCAGGGATCTTTGGCTTAGGTAAAAGAAGAGTTGCTGCAGAGCAAAAAGAACACATAGGAATAAATGCAGTTTGGAGAGAGAGAGAGAGAGTGGCAACCAGCTTGATTATAACAGTTATTTTATTGCCAGGTATATAAAACTTAGGATACTAATAGTATTACCACACAAGAAGAGAAAAACAATCAAAGGCTTACAATACTGCACAATTACAGGTGGGGTATTGGAGAAGCTAGCCCAGGTTTGATTACAAAAGTAGGAAGTTATACCTGGGTTGAAAGAGAGAGAGAGTGTTGAGGGAAGAAGGGGGGGGTCTCACCACTCCATGCAGCTCAAAGGTTCCCAGGAGACAGGCTGTTCAGCTTAGGGTCTGGAGATCTTGAGACAGGCAGAGCCCCCAACACTTTCATTCAGGGAGAGGGGACATTCCAGTGGGACTGGTACAGAATTTGGATCCAAGCATCAGAACAGAAGTTTGAACTTGGGTAGGGGTTTTTGTAGGCACCAGGTTTGTTTATGGGTAAACAATGTCTCAAGGACGTATCCCAGAGTGGTTTTCTTTATGCTGAGCAAAAGGAGCTGATAACTCCTGGCTATGAGCAGTGTTCCTTCGAGGGAGCTCACAATGCAACCAGATTCAGTGTTTTACATGTCAGTAACTAGAATGGTCTGATAACTGCGGAGCTGGGTGTGTGCAGGTGTGAGTTCATTTACATCACGAGCAGGGATCTCCCATCATGCAGGGCATCCCTGCTTTGGCAATCCCAGAGTTCAGTGCGTGTTCCATCTTCGATGTAGATGAGGCTTCTGTTCTCCATTCGATGTGCTAATTGAAATGCCTCTTTTTACATCTTCGATGTAGATGAGGCATGGGGAGTTGTATCACCCTTGATGAGAGGGTTTTAGGTGTGTCCACTGCCTTTTCATATTGAGATGCCTTTGGTTTCTGGTTCAAGCAGGGGCTGGGGGGGAGGTATTCAGGTGAGCCAGAGAGAGTTGGGGTTTTGCGCCCTGGTTCCCCAAGAACACAGAGCTGCCAGGTAACAAGTCCCCCCGTTGACGGGGTGCTAGCATTGAGCAAGTATCCCCATCACATTCTTACTCCGTGGTACCGGGTCTGATCTTCAATCCATTGCAGCTGCTGCATCAGTCGCTGGATCCAGCAAACCAGCATAACTAGCCCAACTGCTAATCTAATTTGGAAACCAATGCTCACCACAATGGGGTGAAGCAGGATATTCAAAGTACCTGTTGCACTGGGGCTCCCTCCAAGCAAAGTCTCCCACCAAGCGTGATAGCCTGTGTTTTTAACTGTGGCTGTCAGCCTGGAGATCTCCTGGTTGTGGTGCTGAATTTCAAGTTTGTCGTTCTCTCCCAAAGTTTTTAGTCTTTGCAGTTCGACTTGGAAAGAGGGATGAGTTAATAGTTTCTTAATGGCAGTGAGACCCATTCCCAGTGAGATGGGGAAACCTCCTTGTATAGCTGCGGGTAGGCATTTAAATGTTATACAGGCACAGTAAACGTAATATCACAACTAACAACGGTTGGTTACATCACAGAAACCGCGATTAACATAAGGCACCATGGGTTGAATGCAATGTCCATTAATCAATACAATATCACATCTTGGTCTCACACACACGTTTTACCAGTATAGACAATAACAGATTCTCTCTCCTGGATAACATCAAAGGAACAGTGAGACTTATTGCCAGGTTGGGGGAAGCATTCATCATGTTCCTCCCAAGCTTGGTCTTTACAGATGTAACCCCAACCTTCTTTTCTTTTACACCCTTTTACATTCACTGTGTTCCACACCTTATCTTTCTGCCAGGCCCAAGTGTTATGATCTCTGGAGTACATTACTGAATTTTCATCAATCTGTAATCCCAGCGGGACCACTGGGTGGATCACTCTAATTTCCTTGCCTGCCACAGTTATCAGGAATAACTGCAAGCTCTGCTGGTGGTGACTGTAAGAAGCATTAACTAATCTCCACCAGGGCTGGAGGGCTAATTCGTCCTCCGTTACATGGGGCCAAATCAAGTGGATTGCTTCCATGGGAATTTGTCCCGCTGTGGCCTGTCGAATTATGCCCATGATTACGTTCTGGGTGAGAGCCTGAGATTGCTCGCACGCTGAAGCCAATGAAACATTATTTTGGAGGGCCTGTACCCCAGACATCATTAACCCTTCATCTCTTTCTATGAGTCCTTCCCACCCAGGAAATACTTTACTTATTAACTGCTGTTCCTCACTTAACTGTTTCAAAGATGCTGTTAATGGGGTTTTCGTTTTTCCAATATTTTCTGTGGCATAGGACAGTTTATTAGCCAGAACTTCTATATTTGCAGCATCAATTAAAGAAACTTCTGCTCCCACAGGTGCAATCCAATCACTGAATTCCCTTTTTACTCTATTTACATGGTTGGCCCCTTGCCACATTTTTACCCATTCCTCCCAACCCTCATGGCTAATTCCAATCAAGGGAGCACATGCAGGTGCAATGTGAGAGATATTCATGCCTTCTAAGTGGATTTGAACCTCCTTCAGAGAAGTCTGAGGTTGAAGAACCAATTGTTCTTGTTGATCCAATTTTAATACATGGGGTCCCAAAACTGGGGCTTTTAAACGTTGGAGGGGAGCCAGGTTTGTGATAGAGGGTAGAAATTTAAAACCGTTTTTTGTTGTTGGCCCAATTTCACCCTGTACAATCCGGGCTCATGGACTCCCTCCGAAATGGCAATGTGCCCATAGAATTTAAACCAAATTGTTGGCATGAGCTTGTCACAGTGTGTGTCCTTTAGTGGAACTACCCAGTCTGGGGGGGCCTTGCTGGAGCAGGTCATGTCCGGCTCCAGTCCAGTTCAGCGGTTCCCAGTTCACGAGGAACCGTGTGATAGTTTTGCCTGCTGGCGTGATCAGGGACGGCTGCAGTTCATCTCCTGGCAGCGGCGGCATCTGGGTTCCAATAACAATGATGACACGTAGGGGCATGGTCGCTTTCCAAACATCAGAGGAAACCAGAGCTAGCATGCACCCTCTGCTGCGTCTGTCACTGTTTGCTTTCGATGGTGTCCGTCCCTCTTGAGTCCACACTCCTGAGTTCCAGCTGGCAAACGCCTCCAGAGGTGCAGAGGGATCACTGGTTTAGCACAGAGCCTGGACAGCATCAGACTCCAAACATCTATGAACAGCAGGGCTTTGGTGCAGCAGTGGGATGTCATGGCTCGTATTTGGGACCTGTGAGGGGGCAGAGAAGAGAAAGACAAACTCCCACACTCCCCCCGTATATACTGGGAGAATCTGGGACCAACAGTGCCAGACACAAGTGGAGTAGTGACCTACGAGAGGGTGGCCATCATAAGTCAAGGACTTTTCTGGCCTTTTTCTGCCTCAACATCGGGGGATGCGTATTTTCCAAGGGCCCAAAGCCGTTCCTTCTTGCTAGTCAAGAAGGGCGGCTGGCAGGATGGAGAAGACTGTCTATAACAGTCGGATGGTTTCCCCTTCCATTCTTTAAGCTGTGAAGAATGAAACCAGTTTCACCAAGGTTTCCCACCTTTTCCATTCAGGATTTCAACCTGATAAACACTGGGGCTGGCCCAGTTCGTAACAATGCAGGGGCCTTCCCAGGTGTGTGTCAAAGAGTGCTCCTTTGCTGAAAACTTCCTGTAGGTGACCCCGTCCGCCTTAAGGACTGGCCATACTGGTGAATTGCAAATGCTTTGCATAGGTACGAGCACCCCTTGTTCCAAGAAACAGTCTACAGTATCTTTAATGCCTTCCTCTGCAGCAGTTGGGTACTTATATTGGCTTTGAGGAGGGGGATCTTTTCCTTCAATCAAAACCTCAGCACTTATTTTTCCACACTCTGTCTCATTTTTAGTCCATATACTGGGAAATTCTTGTACCTCTCCTAGTTTCTGCTCTTCCAGTATATACAGTTTCTTAAGGGAAGAAGCAGTCAGTAATATTTTAAGAGCACTTAACATCCATTCCCGGGGTCCAGTGACAGTCCGCTCCCAATAACCTATGCCTATCTCCAGAGCATCTGCATCACGAGGGGAGGCACATAACTGAGCCGATTGGGTTAAATCCATGCCATCAGCGGAGGGGTACATTCGCCAAACGCGAGCCAGCCACGCAACGGCAGTGTCACGGTTCAATGATCCCATCTCTCAGCAATAGCCTTGGCTTGACTGGGAGACCATCTCACCATGTCCGTGATCATCTCTGTGGTGGGGAGATCGGCTCCTGGCACCAGGTGTTTAACCTCCCTTGTGGACACAGGGGCAACATTTTGCACGTGGGGGCCAATCGGGGTTGAATGGGCCTGTGGGGACAGCATCAGGGGGTATTTCTATTTTCCCAGGGTGCCCAAAGTCACAATCCTCTCTTATCCTTACAGCTGCTACCACCCCCTTGTGGGCGCTAAGCTGGGCACGCAGGTTACTGATCTCTGCCTCACACTTCTGGTGGCCTGCGGCTGCTTTGGCTGCCTTGTTCTCATCTGCCAAGAAGCGAGTTGCCGCTCTGGCTTCTTCTAACAACATTTTTGTGTGTGTTAACTCTTTCCTATACTGCTCTGCATTCCTGTTTGTCTTGTCTCGTTCCTCGTGCATATCTCTTAGTATAGTCACCATATTAAGCTTTTCTGCTAGGAATTCACACCCATCTGCCTCACATTTGTCCAAACGCTGGTGTCACTGCTTTTTCTCAAGCTCCAGTTCTTGCATTCCCTTTACCATTTCAACCAAGGCCAAAAAATGCATAAAACAATGCCCATGCAGCAGCTGCACTCTGCACTACCACGTGGATTCCCACCCTGGAAGCACCTTTCCCAGGGACATTTCCCTTTCTTCATTACCCATCTCTCTAGCCTGCTGGTTTTCTCCTGTCTCAAGTGGACAGTCAAGGGAGTTTTTCCAGCCATCTCTACTTTCCTTATTACACTAAGGATCACTACCAAAAGTCATGTAAATCTCTAACAGTATTGCTCTAAAATCTTATTTCTAATGCACAATTCTTACTTAAAAGTTACAGGAGGTTACTAAGTATTTTATGAGAGAGAGAGAGAGAGAGAGAGAGAGACCTTGCTAAAGGAGCTTGGTCTGGTAAAAAAAGGAAGAAAAAGCTTGCGCCAACCTGTGCCTCAGTTTCCCCACTCTGCAGCAACTACTCAACAATTACCATGTGATTAAGGTCACGTGCTGCCCACATTACTCCACCAATTTGTTACCAGATTTGCCCGTCACCTTGGGGTATGCGCATTTGTTAGGGTTACTTTCCTGGAAGGGGGTGTGATTCTAGGGGTGTGATTCTATTAATGTACTGCTTGTGTTACTTGTGTGTTCATTTGGCTACAAGTCCCCTCCCAATGGAGCTATCCTGCAGGACCTAAGGTTTTCAGGGCCGGGTTCCTCCAGCCCCAGATTCAAATAAACCCCCCACAGATACACACACACATTCCAGATTAACCAAGTGCATCTGAGTGGACCGGGCTATCAGCACTCTCAGCTGATCCCTTCTATGTCCCTGAACGCAGCAGGCTGGGTGACACAGCACTTTCAGTGGCCACCCTTATATGCCCCTTTGCAACGCACCAGAATAGAGCACATTTCTTGAGCAGGCTGGGTCCAAACAACACTTTCAGCTGCCACCCTTATTTGCCCCCAGACTCCGTAGGCTAAGCAGAGCAGCGCTTTGGAGCTGCCTCCCCCCCTCACTCTACAATTGTTCTAGCAGTAACACCCTTGATGAGCAAACCCCATAGGATTTTTCGGCACTCCAGGGATCTTTGGCTTAGGTAAAAGAAGCGTTGCTGCAGAGCAAGAAGAACACATAGGAATAAATGCAGTGGGGGGTGGGGGGGAACTAGCTTGATTATAACAGTTATTTTATTGCCAGGTATATAAAACTTATGATACTAATAGTAATACCATACAAGAAGAGAAAAACAATCAAACGCTTACAATACTGCACAATTACAGGTGGGGTATTGGAGAAACTAGCCCAGGTTTGATTACAAAAGTAGGAAGTTACACCTGGACTAAGAGAGAGATAGAGAGAGTGTGTTGGGGGAAGTGCGGGGTGGGGTCTCACCACTCCATGCAGCTCAAAGGTTCCCAGGAGACAGGCTGTTCAGCTTAGAGTCTGGAGCACTTGAGACAGGCAGAGCCCCCAGCACGATCAGTCAGGAAGAGGGGAGGTTCCAGTGGGACTGGTGCAGAATTTGGATCCAGGCATCAGAACAGAAGTTTGAACTTGGGTAGGGGTTTTTGTAGGCACCAGGCTTGTTTATGGGTAAACAACGTCTCAAGGACGTATCCCAGAGTGGTATTCTTTATGCTGGGCAAAAGGAGCTGATCACTCCTGGCTATGGGCAGTGTTCCTTCGAGGGAGCTCACAATGCAACCAGATTCAGTGTTTTACATGTCAGTAACTAGAATGATCTGATAACTGCGGAGCTGGGTGTGTGCAGGTGTGAGTTCATTTACATCACGAGCAGGGATCTCCCATCATGCAGGGCATCCCTGCTTTGGCAATCCCAGAGTTCAGTGCGTGTTCCATCTTCGATGTAGATGAGGCTTCTGTTCTCCATTCGATGTGCTAATTGAAATGCCTCCTTTTTACATCTTCGATGTAGATGAGGCATGGGGAGTTGTATCACCCTTGATAGGAGGGTTTTAGGTGTGTCCACTGCCTTTTCATATTGAGATGCCTTTGGTTTCTGGTTCAAGCAGGGGCTGGGGGGGGTATTCAGGTGAGCCAGAGAGAGTTGGGGTTTTGCGCCCTGGTTCCCCAAGAACACAGAGCTGCCAGGTAACACCGTTAATACTGAAACAAGTTACATTCTTCATCTTGGTAGAAGATGGGTGTAGGTTGTTGTCCGTTAGGTCCCTTTGGGCCTGGAGCCGGTGGATGAGGGTTTAGCCCCGCCCCGTGGGTTTGTCTTCCCCGATACTGGGGTCTCTCCGGGCATTCCCTTTTCCAGTGCCCAGGTTGTTTACAATAGTTGCAAACATTGTTGAGGGATGTATTGGACCTGTATTGGCCTCTTCCTCTTCCACCCATTCCGCCTCCCCAACCTCTATTTGGTTGCCCTCTCCCCCTAAGATTTGGGACTATAGCGCATTGTTGGGCTGGTTGTATTTGGGCCCACATCCTTTTGTTTTCCAAATTCTTTTGTTTGCGTTTCGTATTTTCTTGACAATGGACTGCTATTTCCACTATTTTCTCTAGACTTTCCTTCTGCCAGCCAACAGCGATCATTTTTAGTTGCTTCTGAACTTCAGGTTGAAGTCCATTGACAAAAGCTGCCACCAGGGCTTGAGGGGCTTCCTCGGGCTGCGGTATTCCTGAATGCTGATTAAAAACCTTCTTTAATCTATCCACATAATGGGCTGGTTCCTCCTTGTCTCGCTGTGTGCAATCAGAGATTTTAGACCAATCTGTCTTTTTTGGACATACATTATCTACTGAGTTCAATAAATTTCTGATATGGGTTTCTAACTCTTGTGTATTGTCCGGGGCAGTCCTAGGCCACCGTGCCGCCTGGCACAGCCTTTCACGGACATCGGAAGGAGTAACGAGGCGTAGAAGCCGATTCATGTCTGCCCAATTTGGGTTGTAGTACTTCACATTTATCTGCAGGTGCTCCTTCCAGCCAAGCGGATTTTCCCGAATGTCAGGGAAGGCGATCACTAGATTCTTTAAATCTGTCGGGGACCATGGAGCATGCATAGTTGTTGGCCTATGGGTCTCCAAATCTTTTGCATTGACTGGGGCAGTTGTAGGCCAATTTGCCTTTTGGCACAGCCTTTCACGGACATCCGAAGGAGTAACGAGGCGTAGAAGCTGATTCATGTCTGCCCAATTTGGGTTGTAGCACTCCACATTTAGCTGGAGCTGCTCCTTCCAGCCAAGCGGATTTTCCTGAATGTCAGGGAAGGCGATCGCTAGATTCTTTAAATCTGTCGGGGACCACGGAAGATGCATAGTAGTTGGCCCAGTTGGTCCCAGCACTTGTCTTCTGGGGACCCAGAGGAGGAGCTCTTCGTCCTCTTCTACTGATTCCCAGTCATCTTCCTCACCGCTGTCCTTTCCACTCTCCTCCTTCCTAATGGTTCGGCTCAACGTGTTCCTAGTTGCCTCCGCCCTTCTTTTTATTTCTTCAGGAGTATATGTTTCACGTAGACTATCAACTAGACTTTCTGCCTCAGTTTCCCTTTTTACTTCTTTTCTCTTCTTATCCTTCTTCTTCTCACTTTCTGGCTTTTCTTTTTGTTCTGGAGGAGCTGAAGGGGCAGCAAGCTCGCCTACTGCACCACCCACTTCATTATATGGTGGGAGATGATGACCCTGCACCGGAGGCACGTCCTGACCCAGTTGGGGCGGAGGTGGTCCGAAACAACAGCCTCTTTCTATTAAATTGTCAAGCAGTTCCTTTTCACCTTCTTCATCGCTATCTTCTTTTCTTTCTAACTGTGGATTTAACGGTCGTCTATCCCTCTTCCGTATCTCTTTCTCTAGTTTCCTGACATTATTCTGCCACCCTTTAACTATGCTATTCTTTTCCTTCTCAAACACTTCTGTGTACCAATCAAAATACTGTTGCCATTGGTCTTGACTCATATTCGTTAGTCCCTCCATTTGAGATCTAAGATACAAAACCTTTTCTTCATCGAACGTCCCCTCGGGGATTGGAAATTGCTTAGCTGGATCATCCCTGGTATACCAATTCCATTTAACCAGATATTTACATGACTGGGGCCCATATTTATTGTACATCACCCGAGCCGGACTTCCCAGAGGAGGGATTGCTTCTTTGGAAGACTGACTTCCCATCCTTTCCCTGATTCAGACACTCCAAACAGACACTTTCGTTCAATCCAGTTGAGGCACACCACCTGAGAACGTCCCCCTCCGGTCACTGCACTTAAGCTCGCAGAGGGTACGGGGCGTCTTGAGACGAACCACCGGGTAGCCTTGGTCAACAGGGGTGGGGTGAACAACTCAGACTCATTCACGCCACAATCATACTCCGGCTCACAGAAATATCTCAAGTGCACTTTTAACCAGAACCAGAAAAGAACCACCCTCAAAGGCACTCAGACAAAAATGTGTGCGGTACGCCCTGACCCTGCCCAAAACCCCCCTTCAGTGGTTCCTACCGACTCCCGTTCTGTGCCGTGGACAATGGTCACCTCCAGAGCCGGCTTGTAGAACGGTCCGGGAGCAGCGAAGACCAGCAGGAGACGGCAGGTGACAGGTCACTGCATCCGAGTCACGGCCCCAGTTACTGTCGTTGGAGGAGCCCGGGACCCTCCTCAATAAAGACTTGAGTGCGTTGTTCTTTAAGGAGGTTTATTGCGAACAGCGCGGAGAAGTGATGGTCACCATGGTGGCTCCCGAAAACCTCTGCCTTACGGCTCCACGGCAGTAGTTTTTTAGACAGCGGAACAGACAAAGGAGCAGGATGCATTCGGTACTTTCCCACTGCTTAACACTCACTCTTTTTACTCTCTGTTAGGATGCAACTGAAGCATTCCTTCATAATCTCGAGCTGAGCAGGCTCCCTGGTTACTATAGCAATTATCTATGTTAGCCAGCTTGTATCTGCTGACTCTGCATACTTTGCAATATCTGCAGGACAGCTTGCTTCAAGGCCAATGGCTACTAAGATAGAAAATGGAGCATTTAAAACTTGATACCAAAAAATGGAGTGTTTAAAACTTGCCCTTTTACAAGGATAAATGTGCTTGCTTAGAAAGGGCTGGTGCTACCTTTTAACCGGGCAATGACACTGTCTATAGCCTCTGAAGAAAAGGCAAAGGAGAGACGCCGGCCTTTTCAGGCAGTTGGATTTGCTGGGGAATTCACAGTGCTGGCAGGCAGCTGTGCAGCCTGGGAATACCCCGGTCAGGAGGGAGAGAAATGCGGGTTCTCCGCCAAGGGAGGTGACAGATGGGAGCCTACGAACGGGTGCCCTTGCTGAACCACAGAGGAGCAATACAGGTGCAGTTGCCCTGTGACAAGAAGTTCACAACTAATTTTGAATCAAGCCCCACCTTAGCTGGGTATTTTTTAACTTGGAAACTCCCCTCCCCTTACAATAGCGCCAAGTTGCAAAACCCTCACCCTCTGTTTACCGGGTTGCAAAGCCCCCCACCCCATGCACCAGCTCACAACATACGTCTCAATGCCCTGGGGCGACCAGACGTCCCGATATTATTGGGAGAATCCAGATATTAGAGGTTTTGTCTTACATAGGACCTCTTCCCCCTCCACACTCCTCGTCTCGATTTTTCACACTTGCTGTCTGGTCACCCTACAATGCCCCCACCCCCTGTGCGCCCCCACAATGCCCTCACCCCATCCCCCATCTCCCAAGTTGCAACACCCCCACCTGCACCCCTTATGGGTCAGGGCACTACACCCCCATCCTCTGTGCATCAGGTTGCGATGCCCCCACCCTCCAGGGGGCCAGTCGTAACGCCACCCCTGCCACGTGCCAGGTCACAACACCCCCACCCCCCTGTGCACCAGGTCGGAACGCCACACACGAGGTCACAATGCCACTCGCTCAAACATGTCCTGGCCACCCTCCAGCATGACAGGTCAGAGGGGCAGCCACTCCACGTGCCAGGTCTCAACACCTCTCACTCAAATTTGGCCTGGCTTATAGTCCCCCTCCAACCCCCCCCCGTTTTCAAAACCCCATTCTAGGAGCTATAAGGAATTTTGCCCTATGTAGCCCCAGTGCTGCTTGCCTCTGAATGCTCAGTGACTTGCAGCCCAATGGAGCTACTTCCCACCCAGCAGGGTCTGCATTATCATTTGCTCCATTATCACTCACATCATTGTTTCCATACCAGATCACACACACACACCCCATCACACTATCTGTGGCTTCATCCTGGTTTGGGGCTCGGGTGGCTGCATTGCAGAGCTGTGAATTTCGCCCTGAGGCACGATGACATTCCCATTCCACATCCTCCTGCTGCACTGGGATTTTGCTTAGGCCACTCTTACCTGCCACTGGAAACTGAAAAGCCAGGGATTTCCTCCAGGGCGGCTGACTGTTCCCTCACCTGCCTCTACATTTCTGACTTTCTCTCTTCCATTTGAAAAACACTGCTGGACACCAAATAAAGGTCAATATCTTAAGTCAGAAAAGTAATCCTTCACCTGCAGTATTTTAAATACAACTGTGGGGCACAAGACTTGTCTTCTTTACAGCTGTCTCTTTTGTCCTCTTCTATTCTGTCCGTCATCTCTTTCACTGTTGGGATAGCCACAGGCTTAGCACCTGTGGCACTGGGGCTCCCAAAAGTCCTGAGGTTAGGCAGACGTGTCCATTGCCGACATGTAGCAATGCTGCATCACAGGACACAACAACTTTACTTTACACCACACTATTGTGCTGCATCGTGATGTTTTCACACAATTGTGTAGTGCCGTAGCCCGATGATGTTTTTCACACAAAGTTCCCATGGCACATTAGCACAGGATCATATTTCCAGGTGACGTTAATGTTTTTGTACATTGTATTCTCACTGCACTGCTGGGCGGTGACGTTGTGAACCTAAGAGCATTCCCAGGCCTGAGGGCGTGGGGCTGCCTGGTATCTAGCAGTGAGTTTCAGCTGGCTTCACCGGTGTATCCCAGCTCTTTAAGGTCATGATCTGCAGCTAAAAGGTGCCATGTATTAAACCACCAGGAAACCAGTGGCACACTGGTGATTAACATCACTGTGAAATGTCGGTGTTAATACTCCACGTGGAGCTATGGATGTTCTCTGCTATTATGGTTTGAAGTCTGTATTTGAAGAAAGTGGACACTGGTCTGCCCAGGACTTGAATACAAACGAAGCAGGGCTGGCCAGTGACAAAGGAACTGCAATTTACATATTAGGTAAACAGAACCGTCAAAGCACACAGCATAGCTCGGGTATCAGCATGTCCAGATCACAAAACACGCTGTCCTTGGTTGTCTGCACAGCCTGGTCCTCAGCCAGAGACAACAAAGGCACATTTATATGCGAGGTAAACAAAGGCGTCAGGCTAGTAAGTGGGGAAAGACAATCACTTAACAATCTCCATGCGAGATGTCTCTTCCTGTCTCTTGGGGAGGGGCAGAGAACCAGAGGGACTAAAAAGGTCCGATCTCTTGAGATCACAGAAAGACGCATCCTTCCATCCAGGAGTTGAAGTCTCGGGAAATGACTGTAGAGAGAAATGTGCTTAAGCAACTGGTTGAAATTAAATTTTAGTCTGAGAAGCGAGTTCTTACTTTGATTTGCATGTAGCCAGTCTAACTCCACTCTTCATACTTGAACTCACTTAACATCCTGCCTAAACATCCTGCCTAAAATCCTAACATTTATTTGTTAATAAACTTGTTTGCCTTTTGATTTAAACCAGCCCAGTGCTGCGTTTGAACTGAAGTGATAGGTTAGAGTGACAAGCCGTGCATTTTAGAACTTTATTATTCCTCGAAACGGTCCACAAAAGGACTGGACTCTGCAGAGGAAATTCAGGACTGGGAGTGTGTTTGGGGTTAGCCCAGCATAGGGTAACTGGGTAATAGAAACCAGAGTGGGGCTTCTGTGTCGTAGGCTGGCTGCTGGGGTCAGAGCACTGAACCAGAACTACAACGCATGCAGACACTCAGGGGACTGCATGATTGTCAGCTGGCTGTTGGTGTCAGAGCTGTGAGACAAGCAGCAAAGCATTTGAAGGCACCCAGAGTAACCGGGAAAGTGAGGCCACAACCCCTGAGTGGTCTGCAGTGTAGCCCAGAACGTGACGGACATTTTCCTGCAATGTGATTTGTTGTATCCAAATTACCTCAGGGTAGAGGGTAGAGCCTGTCTGCGCAGGAGCCAGAGTTATTTCGGGAACTGCTGTGAAACGAACACGCTAGGAGCTCAGGAGCATCCCAAACGTCACCTTCTGCTCCAAGCACAAGGCGCGCTTCTCCGACCAGCCTTCTCTAACACAAACGCAGAGCAGCATGGACGCTCCCAAACAACTAAACCAAAACACCACCCAGACCAAATGCTCCACTGCCCACACAATTCTCCCCTGGGAGAGGATGAGAGAGAGAGAGGGAGTTAACCACATGTGACAGATGTCAATTGTGTCCCTTAACGCACACCTGGGAAGTGCTCAGGTACTATGGTGCTGAGGGGAGGGTATAGACTAGAAATTGTCATCCTGCTGCATTGTGAGGTGTCAGTGTAAACTTCTCTTCTCATTCCATCAGTGTCACATTATAGCTGTGGCTAGGACAAATTCAGCTCTGATGATTTCTCACGATCAAAGGAAAAGTGATCTACAGGCTAAACACAAATGTGCATATATTGGATGTGGCCCGTTTAACTGGGACAAAGGTATTTCTCCCTCACAGCAGGCGGGGAGGCCAATTTTTAAAGCGCTGGTTAGTTTGTTTTGATGATAGTTTTGAGTGTCTCAGCTCTTGACTTTTGATCAAAGGACCATATCGTGACAAAAGCAAAGCTTGCACCTTCTCATACAGCTCAGATCAAAAGCCCCTTTGATGGGGGATTTTATGCAATTTCGAGGTATGAGACCAATTGGCAGAGACAGAAATAGGACCCTCGACAAACATCCCATGCTACTGAGGTTCTTTTCTATCCTTTCATCCTGTAATCCAAAACTACCATCAGTCCTTCCTCCCTAACAATGCACTAGAAAATATTCAACCCGTCACGCAAGAACTCTTCCTTCTTCCAGCTTGCATCATCCTTTACGCTGCCAGTTGCAGAGCTAATTATTTCTTTCTCCTACTTTTTTCCTGGTTTTGAGGCAATATCCCAGGCTTGTAATCAAGGGATTTTTATTAATTAAAATAATGTTCTCTCCACCCTCCTAATCTTTCCAATTAACAGACTACTCCCATCTAGTATTAATCACAGAACCATAAACAGGTCAGGCTGGAAGGGTCCTTGAGAAGTCATCAAGTTCAGCACCCTGCGCTGTGGCAGAACCAAAACCATCCCTGACAGATGCTTGTTCAACTAGTTTTTTAAATCCTCCAATGACAGGGATTCCACAACCATCCTTAGAAACCTATTCCCGTGCTTAACTGCCCTTATGGTGAGAGAGCTCTTCCTAAAATCTAACCTAAATCTTCCTTGCTGAAGATTAAGCCATTTGCTTCTTGTCCTACCTTCAGTGGACATGGAGAACAATCGATCACTGTCCTATTTATAACAGCCCTTCACATATTTGAGGACTGGTCTCAGGTCCGGTCCTCAGTCTTCTTCTCTCAAGACTAAACATGCCCCATTTTTTAACCTTTCCTCACAGGTCAGGATTTCTAAACCTTTTATCGTTTTGGTTGCTCTCCTCTGGACTCTCTCCGGTTTGGTCAGATCTTTCCTAAAGTGTTGCACTCAGAACTGGACACAGTTTCCCAACTGAGGCCTCACTGGTGCCGAATAGAGCAGGACAATTACGTCCCTTGTCTTACATACGGCACTCCTGTTAATACAGCCCAGAATAATATTAGCCTTTCTCGCAGCTACATCTCACTGTTGACTCATAATCAATTTGTGATTCACTATAACCCCCAGATCATTTTCAGCAGTACTACCACATAGCCAGTTCGTCCCCAGGTTGTAGCTGTCCATTTGATTTTTCCTTCCTAAATGAAGTACTTTGCACTTGTCTTTCCTGAATTTCATCTTGTTGAATTCAGACCAATTCTCTAATTTCTCCAAGTCGTTTTGGATTCTAATCCTATTCTCCAAAGTGCTTGCGACCCAAATTGAGGTGATAAGATTTTATTATTAGTCACTACCCCGTATACATTTTATCTGTCTTAAAATTAAAACTTCAAGTTGAATTGTATTAGAAATTCTACTGTGTCAGCTAACGTCTCTAGGGGAATGCAGCCACATTACAGGACCACAAATAAGCAGTTGAGGGAGATGGGAAACTAGAATTTTTTCTCCACATCTTTTTCTCTTTCTAGCAATTGCCTAGAATTCAGACATTAGGGAGCTATAAAAGGAGTCTGCACAATATTAATTTCACTTTGAATGACCCCTCTCCCATAAAAATGTTCCAATCTGCTTTTTAATAACATTGCCTCCTGCAACTGTTGCTTAATAATAGGGATTGGAAACTGCTTTTTGAAGGTTCTTGCCACAGATCCTCCTCTTTCATTTAGGGGGAGTTTCCACACTTAATTTCTGTGCTATTTAAAATCCTGGTCTGCACAGGGTTTGTCTGTGGTTACAAAGAAGTATAACTTTCCTTTCCACTCACTGTTTCTTTCTTCTTTTATGAGACGGAGTGTGAATTTATTTCAGGATGGATCCAACATCTTTTATGTCTTCCTGTGAATCACTTGTTGCCAGTTACACCAATCCTGCTGCTGTGACAGTAGATACCCAGATACCCTTCGAGGTTAGAAAACAGAACCCCACTATTATTATTTTGCACAGTACTGCCACGAGACTCCAACTGAGATCGGTGCCCCATTGTGCTAGGCGCTGTACAAACATGGTGAAAGTCTATGTGAGGCTTGTCCCTGCCCTGAAGAACATCTAAGGGTCTGAGCCAATCTCTGCTGAAGTCAAATAAATAGACAGAAGGTGGGATAAATAAAGTTATTATCCCCATTCTACAGCTGGGGAACAGGCTGAGGCCCGGGCAACTTGACTCATGTCACACAGGAAAGCATGTGGCAGAGTCTTGAATTGAACCCAGCTCTCTGGAGTCCCACTCCAGTGTCTTACCCAAAAGGCCAGCTGTCTTCTCTTCCTGGGCGGTTGAAATCAGAACCACAGGGCACGTGGCGTTCTAGCATGTACGATCGAATGCAAACATGTCCTGGGAGCTATATGCCAATCTGCTCTGCTCCCTGGCTATTCCGCATCATCATGACGTGTTGCATGCTGACAACACGCTGGGCATTGCACGGGTGCGTCTCTGCTCCGAGGAGCCGGCAGGCTGCACGTAACTCAGACCTTTGAACATCACAGAGAGTCACAGGAGGAAGGAGTGCCACCGGGGGTGCTGGAGCCATGCGTAGAGTGGAAAGCCATCGACGCAAACTGCAAACCCTGCCTCTAATGGGACCCACTTCAAGGCAGGGTGTGTGGCAGCTGCCCCCCCACCCCTGGGTCCAGCACCTGTGTGTGCCGCTCGCTGATTAAGAGATGGACCTGCCCGGTGCTTTGCAAAACACCACTGGGTGACAGCCCCCCTTGCAAGACACCCCCCACCCCCAGCTCCGACAGCCCCTCGCCCTGAGCGCTTTACAGCTTGCTCTCACCAGGACAGGCCTCAGACCAACCCAGGGCCAACCTAATCCTAATCCTAATCCATGATGGGCTATTCCCCCTGGGTCTCCTCCTCCCCCTGCATCCTAGGGCGCCCTGGGCATGGGCTGTTCCCCCTGGGTCTCCTCCTCCCCCTGCATCCTAGGGCGCCCTGGGCATGGGCTGTTCCCCCTGGGTCTCCCCCTCCCCCTGGCTGCGGCAATTAACGGATAAACAGTGCGCGATAACGCCAGCCCCCTCCTGATTGGCTGGGCTCACGTGACCAATCGCCGCAGGCGGGGCGGTGGGGGCGGGAGGAGGTCGGCTTTCTGCCGGGGCCGGGCCTCTTCGAGCGCTGATTGGCGGAGGCGGCGGGGCTCCGGTCGCTGATTGGCGGAGCCGGCCGCGGGCGGGCGAGGCCTGGGCGGGCCGGGGCTCGGGGGTGCGGTTGCCATGACTTGGGGCCGCCTGGCCAGACGGGTGCTGCTGTGTGGGGTGCTGGCGGGGAGAGGCCTGAGCCGGAGCATGGTGAGTGCGGGGCGGCCCTGCCGCCATTCCCCCCTCAGCGAGCGCGCGCGGGCCGAGGCCGCCGCCCCCCTCCCCCCCCTCAGGCCGCCCCCTCAGCCTGGCGCTACCAGCGAGTCGGCCTGGCTGGCGGTTACAGAGGGACCCCCCCCCCCAACCGCCCCGCCCCCGGGGGAGAAGGGCTCCCGCAGCCTGGTCGGGGGGGGCTGGAGATCGCCTACGGGGCCCCCCCACTGGGACCCCCCTCGTTTGAAGGGAGCTCCCCCCTCGCTGGGACCCTGGCGGCCCCGTCCTCGCGCTCCCCGGCGGGGGGGTCCCGTAGGTGGGCCGGGCGGGGGCGGTCGGGCTGGGCTGAGGCCTAGCGGCGCGAGCGCTGGAACGGGAGCCGGACTGTGACTCCGGCGGGGGAGGGGAACCGCCTCGAGCCGAGGGGCAGCTGCCCCCCCCCCGTTCCAGCGCCTCTGTAGAGAGCCTGCTGTAGGGCGCCCCCGGTCGAGGGCATCCATCTCTGCCGGCGTTCTGTCGTCCCCCCTTCCCGCTCTGTGCATGGGGTGTCTCTGCCCTCCCAGCACCGGGGGGCTTATCCTCGTCCTGGGACGGTCATGAGGGGACGAGCGTGTCCGTGGTGGCTGGAGACCTGGGGCAGCGGCTGCACCCCTGGGCCGTCTCTAGGTTCCTTCTCGCCCGGCTCTGGAGCAGGCTGGCCAGGCTGGCGCGCAGGTTGCGGTAATCAGGGCAGCAGCCTGGGGACGCCTCCCGCGTCTGCAGCATTCAAGGAGGCCAGAGTTCGCCTGACCATGCAAAGGGCTGGCTCTGCTGAGGCTGCTTTCTGAGCTGCGATGCAGTGGGGGAAGGCCCCTAGTCCTCGGGGAATATGCTGCTTCTGAGTCACGGTCACAAGACAGGCCCATGTCCCCTGAGCCCTAGTATCCTGTGCCCGCTGTTAATTCCTTTTATAACAGAGATTAGTACTAGGCTTTGTACTGCAGTGTGGTTATAAACAATCCCCCTGTGGATTGACCCTCTTGATCCCCTGCTTTGTGTGCAGTAAGTCGCTTTAATTGTCTAATACCACTTCAGAACAGTGGGGGTTTTGACTTCGCCTGCAGCAAGCCCTGCCCAATACTGTTAAGTGTGGGGGGGAGGGAAGGTGCAGACCCTTGGGTAAAGTGGGTTATCATATGGTGGTTCTAGACAATAGAACCATTTCCTGTTTTGGGGTGAATAGAATAGCGATCAGGTGGTGAGCAAGGAACAGTAAGTGAAGGTAGCTGTCTAAAAATGGGAGCTTAGCTGGTAGTGGGAGAAGAACAGCTTCTCCTGAATGGTGTCTACTGCCTTTCCCTGGCATGCTGTGTATCTGACGTTTGTGCTAAAAGACTGGGATGAGATGATTTTTATTGGGAAACTGACCATGACCTCTGGCTGCCTTGCAGTGTGCCCAGGTGGACGACTGGCAATCTGCCAAATCAGTCTATGAATTCCATGCCAAGGACATCGATGGCAAAGATGTTTCACTGGAAAAGTACAAGTAAGTGGTGAGGAGCCTGGGTGCTGTGAGTCTGCACCCAAAGCATAAGCATTGCCGGTATCCTGTAGATAAGATGTTAATACTTCAGCCTCCTCCAATCTCTTCCAGCCAACACCAATAAAATTGTTAATGTTCCCAGCCCAGGGAGGAGTACAGGTGAGAGAGCAGCACATCCAGCCCTGGGGGGGGAGGAGGGATGGCCGAAAGAGACTACACTAGGCAACTGAACTAAGCAGTCACAACTTGACTCCTGATGGATAGGTTCTGCCTGACTGGGTGAGGTTCAGAAGATCTGAGCTTGTACCTGATGGGAATGATTCCCAGGAAAGTGGCATGGAGAATTCTGTGACTCACATCTGACTCAAATGAGTCTGGGGAAAGGGTGCAGGTGGGGAAACCAGTTAGCAGATTGCCTCCAACAGGGAAGAAAACCAATGGCTGTGATATAGGTAGGGTCTCTTGTTGCATATATAATGTCTATCTCTGTGGGGTAGATCAACCCCAACCCTTTGTGGTAACTGTCAGTGAATCCTGCTTCTTTCCCAGGGGGTTTGTCTGCATCATCACCAACGTAGCATCCAAATGAGGAAAAACTGACGTAAACTACACTCAGCTTGTCGATATGTACGCCAGATACGCTGAGAAGGGTTTACGCATCCTGGGCTTCCCCTGCAACCAGTTTGGAAACCAGGTGGGTGGCACCACTGCCTTCTTGCACCCATACTAAGGAAAGGGGGTTCCTCTAGGGCCTTCTGCCAGGAGCTCCGGGAAAGCAGCAAAAGGAGCTAGCTCAGCATCCCTGGAGACGGAAGGATCCCTCTAGTTAGCATGGGCCTGGCCAGCGTCGGCAGTGTGTGGAGCCTTTGAGTACCAGCATCCGATAAGCCGTTAACTGCCTCCCTAGCATAGGAGTGAGAGGATATTTTAGTCTCTGGCCCATTCACTCCTTGATGTGTCTGCAGAGAATTGGTTATGATGACTTCAGTGGCGTACACACTTGGTTTTAAAGAAGGGGCTATTGCCACCACTCTGGGGTAACGCTCCCAGTCTTGCTGAGCTCCTGTGGACTCTACCCACTCTTCGGCTGGGCTGCCTGAGGCACAAGGAGGCTGTGGGTGGCTGTGTGCTCTAAACATGGAACCACAAATCTGCCAGGCGTTCAGGGGGACCATGTGGCTTTGGTAAATCTCCTGATCCCGGTGGTACTCCGGTAACTGCTCCCTGCCAGTTTTGTGACTTAGCACTATGTGGGACAGATCAGACCACTTTAGATGTTTGAGAAGCTGGCAGCTCATGCCTCCTTTGTCACCCAGCTAATCCGACTTCATTCCCTCCATGTACACACATCCTGCCCTCAGAATGAGTCTGTAACTGTGCTCAATCCAAATGGCATGGTGTTCTGGGTCATCAGTCATTGCCTAATGGTGCAAGACCACTTGCTTCACACAGCAACCTTTCTCTTTGCTTCTCAGGAACCTGGGAATGAGTCTCAGATCAAAGAGTTTGCTGCACACTATGGGGTGAAGTTTGACTTGTTTAGTAAGATCGAGGTCAACGGGAACAACGCCCTTCCTCTCTGGAAATGGATGAAAGCTCAGCCCAAAGGAAGGGGAATGCTGGGAAAGTGAGTGCAAATGCGGAGCAGTAAGATGTGGAAGGAAATGCTAACGCTGGAGAAACAGCTTGGCCCATTGGAGTGGGGTGGGGGAGGAAACCAAAAGAGGAGACTTAGGCCTGTGGAGCTGTTGGGAATAGTGGCAGAGCAGGCTGTGGGTTAGGCATGGGGCTACAGGGGGCGAGTGCTCCTGTCAGTGCTGGGAATGTTTTATAACAGCTGCTGTTCTCTGTCTTTCCTAGTGCAATAAAATGGAACTTCACGAAGGTAGGACTCTGCTCTCTTCTCACTGGGGTTTTAGTCTCTAAAATGGCCCGATCACTTGTGGTGTGATCCTGTAAGATCCTGGGAGCTAAGCAAGGTTGCGTGGGAGGCTCCAAGAAACACTTAAGAGCTGCTGGAAGTGGTATTGGAGGTGGGGAGGGAGCCTAGTAAGATTCTCCTCCTGAGCAGGCACTGACCCACTGCACTGCAGCTCTTAGACCTAAAACTGACACCCTGAGCCTGTGTGGGGGGGTCCTAGATCAAACCCTCTAAGGGACAGGGATGTCCTGGCCAGACTCCAGCTTGGCTGACTACATTCTGCCTCAGCAGTTTCACTGGGATCCATCAGTCTTCGCTTTGTGCCTTGAATCGTTGGGTGGTGGTGGTGAGAAATCACAGCCACCTCTGGTATGAGGCAAACATTTCAGCATTTGGGGACTGGAAGCCTTGGACATCAGTAGTTCAGAAGATGTCCAAGCAGTCAATATCCACCCCCCCACTCCCCAAGGAGCTGCAGTTCTAACCACATCCTCCTTGCTGCCCAGCAGAGTTACCCATAATAGCAGAACCTGGCCTCGAAGCACATCTCCTGTACTGCTCTATGGAGTGACTTGAGCATTGGGTTCCAGGAGGGCAGAGCACTCGTGTGGGTCCAGGATTATTCATGTTGGTCTCTTTAACTCCACAGTTCCTCATTGACCGGGAGGGCCAGGTGGTGAAGAGATACAGCCCAATGGATGATCCGTATGTAAGTCAACCTGTCTGCTGTGTGTCAATGACCAGCCAAAACCTCAGGCTAGCTCTGCTGGAACTGAACAGCCAAGCTGTGTGACACAGCACAGATTCAATACTGGGTCCAAACTTGGGGGATGTTACACTCACTCACTATTCGTCATGTGTCAGAACTTGGGTAATACAGCATCATGACTCTGTGGCCAAGGCCCTTGTTTCGCCCCAGTCTGAATGTCTCTGCAGTGAACATGTAAGAAGGAAGCTGCTGGGTTTTCTTCCACTCCACAGGCTTGCAGAAATCAAGCTGCATTTACCCCCCGTAGTAGGCTGGCAATTGCCTCTGGGGGAGTGTAATGCAGGGTGAGATTTATGTAGCTGGGGAGTAGTGTCCTTAGCTGATGGGGATGACTCACAGGGAGGTGTGTCTAGAGCTCTGGGTACAGCAGGCAGGGGCTAGCTAAGATCCTTCGTGGATAGGATGGCGTGGGGTTCTCTGCACCTAACTCCTTCCTCTCTCTGCAGGTGATGGAGAAGGACCTGCCTGCTTTCCTGTAGACCTGATCACTTAGACGATGGACCATTCCCTCTGCTTAGTAGCTGCTCTCACCTGCTCTTGTGGTGTCTTCCCACCCAGCCCCAATGACGGCCTGCCTTCAAGCCAGCCTGCTGGTTAGGCAGACCCGAAAGCTTGGCGTGCATCTGCGGGAGGAAGGCTTCACTGGACGGGTGACTGTTGCTGGGCAGAGCTTTCACAGTTCTGACTTCAGCCCTGTCAGCTTTGTTGCAATAAAAGTTTATGATAAAGTGACAAATCTCTCGTCTGAGTCTGTGCTGAGAGCAGCTATCTGCAACATGGTGCAGAACAGGAAGCTCCAGTGACACTTCCAAGCAGGTACAATCTGTGTGGGAGCATGCCCTGTTCAATGCAGGGCAAGGGAACAGCTGCAGGAAAAGGTCTGGTTGTATTGGCAACTCTTGGCCAGGGTTGGAGTGGAAAGCAAGCGACTGCTGCAGGGAGTTGGAAACGGGCTGGCTGGATCCTGGGACGTAATCTAACCCCAGGAACCACTGTATTCTGCCCCAGCCGCTGCCAAACATGCATGTCATGCCTGCTCTTGGGGGCAAGCAGCTGGGTCTGAGAGGGATGTTCCTTGTTGTGCTGCTTAATTCCTAGTGGCAACATTCCTAGGCCTTCCCCAGAGCTATTTTTATAGATTCCCAGCTAGGCTCAGATTGTAAGGTCAGAAGAGACCATTATGATCATCTAGTCTGACCTCACAACACAGGCCCCAGAACCTCTCACCCACTCCTGTAAAAGACCCCTAACCTGTGACTGATGTCCTCAAATCATGGTTTAAAGACTTCAAGGTACAGAGAATCCACCAGCAAGTGACCTGTGCCCCATGCTACAGAGAGGTGAAAAACCCCCAGGGCCTCTGCCAATCTGTCCTGGGGGAAAACTGCCATAGTTGGGGTCTGGAAGGAATCAGCTAAGTCCTGAGCACGTGGGTAAGACTCACCAGCCAGACCCTCAAGAGAGAATTCTCTAGTAACTCAGACCCATCCCATCATAGGCCATTGGCATATTTATCACGAGTAGTCAAAGATCTGTTTAACTAGGCCAGCTCAGCTACAGCCTGCCGTTGTAGGACGTGTACTATGAGTCAGGGCATGGCTGTTAATGGGACGACCCTGCGGCACTCTCAAACTAGCAGGAGACAGGCAAGCAGTGCATCACAAACAACCCCGCCTGGGTGAGTCCTCCAGTCGTATTGTAAAATGTCGGCAGGAGGGGTTCACAGATTCTAAGGCTAGAAGGGACCAGGGCGAGCGGACTGTGTGTGTGTCACAGGCTCGAGCACTTCCACAAAGGCGGGATGCCCAGAGCAGATCTTTTAGAAAAACATCCCCTTTTTATTTAAAATTTCTCATTGATGGGAGAATCCACCATGACCTTTTGGTGAAGTGTTTCAGTGGTTAATTACTCAGTTAAATTGCACCTCATTTCTGGTCTGAACTTGTTTAGCATCAACTTCCAGCCCTTGGCCTGTTGTAACTTTCTTTGCTCAGTGGAAGAGCCCATTGTTAAATATTTGGTCCCTAGGTAAGTACTTTTAGACTATAATCAAGTCACCCCTTAAACCTCTTCTGGTGAAGCTAAATGGAGTGAGCGCCTTACGTCTAGCACGAGAAGGGTGGTTTTCTAATCTTGTATTTGCATGGCTCATCTGTGAACCGTCTCCAGTTTATCAACGTCCTTGAACTGTAGACGCCACAACTGGGCACAGAATTCCAGCTGTGGTCACGCCACAGCCCAAACCACCTCTCTGCTCCTACTTAAGATACCCTGGTTTATGCACCCCAGTATCACATTAGCTCTTTTGACCCCAGTGTTGCACTGGGAGCTCAGGTTCAGCTGGCTATCCACCATGACCCCCTAGTCAGGAACAGAAGCGGTGCAGGTCCCTAGCTAAGGAAGTGAGCTGGGTGGAGTGGGTCTGCAGAGTTCAACTTCTTTCCCTTTTGGTAAGAGTAGCCTGGTATCTGTGAAGACAGGGATGGAGAGCAGAGCAAGGAAGGGTAAGCGAAGGTAACTGGTAAAGAGAAGATGAAAAGGTCTGGAATACCCAACAGTACAAGTTAAAGCCAGAAGCAATTAACTAATAAATGTATGAGCATAAGCAATTGTTTTATAGATGCAATTAAATACATCTGCAGAGCCAGAGCAGGAGTCCTGGCTAGCAGGGAGGAGAACAGGCACGCAGGAAATCTAAACCTGCTGGGATCTAATCTGAGCGGTAACTGGCTGGAGCACTTGTCTGTGCAGGCTCATTGCAAACCAGCTGGGTTTTACAGGGCTTCCCCTTCATGCAGCTGGGTGCTTTAGAAAGGAGAGGGGGGCAGGACATCTCATTGTCTACAGCAAGATGGCGAAGTGCACAGCTGAGAAGCCCCTAGACAAGGCACCGTTGTGCTGTTTACAGCCATCAGATGAGCTCAGTTTGCAAACTAAAAGGAGAGAGGATTTAACTGCAGCTGGGCTTGCCGAAGCCAGTCGTGTCAAGTCTGGTTCACCACTGGAAACTGCCCCCTCTCCTCTCCAGGGCCGCTGTAGAAGATGCAGTGAAAAGCCCCCGCCCCCGCCCCTACAAACCACTGCTGTGCGAGCAGGGCCCAGACATCATGTCTGGCAAGGGATGATGGCTGAGGAGCCAGGAGCTGAGGGTGGGTGACCTCAGGGACCAGGAAGAGGAAATACAGGTGCAGCTGCCCTGAAGTGAGACACATGGCACAGGAAAAAACAGCCATGTGGGATCAGAGAAATAATGCTGCAGACGATGGGGGATGTGCGCACGTGCGCAGGAATTTATGCCGACTAGAAACGCGCCGCGCCCCGCCCCCGACCGCTCTCACATTCAACCCACTTCCACTCCCACCACTGGTCCAAGGTAAGGCAGCTCGAATTGTCCATGAGCGACACCAGGGCCTCCTGCCACTAAGGCTTGGTTTGGTTTTAAGGCTTGTCCGCATGAGGTGGGAACAGCTCTGGGACCCCAAGGGGAGCTGGGTTACCAGTCGCCTCTGGTATTTTAAGCCTCATGTCATGTAGCTGCCTGGCTGTCCTAGGGCTCCCCGCACTGCTATCGGCGGTGGAGATAAACAGCATAGTCCCGAACAGACAAGGTCTTAGATCCTGGAGCGGGCTATTGTCAAGAGGGCCCAGGAGGTGATTTGGGGTCAGTAATCCATGCATCTACCTGGGGAGGGCTTTTCAAAAACAGTGACATGAGAGCATAAATCACACCCCCTTTCAAGGGGACTTGGGCACTTCTGGAAGTCCCACCCCCAGGGTTTTATAAGTGTGCCCATCACCATGGTATGCCTAACCTAGCTCCCAGAAAGGTGATCCTTGGGTGAGTGTAAATCTACAGACACAGACAGACACACACACACAGAGCTGGGACTTACACAGATGTCACGTGTGGCTTCCTTTCCATCTTTACTGAGCAGAATGCAAAAATTATCCTTCTGATGCAAGTAGAAAATTTAGGAATTAGTCAAAGGCACATATTCTAAAAAAAATCTCTTTACATATATACATATCTCAATTAATTATAAATACACATAGAAAAACAAAGGCAGACAAACAAGCGGATTAAAAAGTGCTAACAAAAATGTGTAAAGGAGGGAAAGGGATTCATTTAAAAAAATACACACAATCAGTAGGACAACTGCATAATAATTTAGTTAAAAGATACTGTTACATATTAACCCTGACAAAAACACAGGATCGGAGCAGGGGAAGTATTTTCTTGAAGGTGCCCTGTCTTTTCCAGAGATTGGGGAGATAATTGCATATATCTTATAATTAAAAACAGCAACAAAACAACCACATAAAACTCCAGGTAATATTTTTGGGGGACCCATTGGAGGGGGTGGATAGAAAGAGAGCACCTGATTATTATTCCTGAGTTTAAGCCTGTTTGAAATTGGTTTTCTTGGTGTGTTTTATTCCTTTTGCTGACAGTTTGACAGGTGCCCAAATGAATGACAAAGAAGTTAAATAAGAACTTGGGGCTCCAGGGAAATACAAGCATTTTCAAAGATTCTCTCTGAGTGTCATGAATCCGGGGTGCATTATAAATAGAGGGGGAGTGTATTCAATAGAACCATGTTGAAAGGGAGGTCCTGCCTCTATCTAGGACTGGGAAAAGGATGTTCTCTGTGATCACCAGAAAGGGACATCTTTTCCGTCGGCCTGCAGAAGGACAACCGGGCAGAATCGCTTCTTCCTTGACAATTCGGGTGAATGCATGAGTGGAAATACCTCCGAGAGACTGGCTGGGACAGGACTCTATTGAACACAAGCAGCGTAACGCAGGGCTCTCCAGCAGCTCAGCGCAGAGGCGGGTTAGTGCAATCAGGTGGTAAACCAGGAACGAAACTAAAGAGATTCCTGGGGGTTGGAAATGCACAAATCCCTATCCGGACAGTGCAGCAACAGGGATAGGAGCATTCCTCCTCCCCTCCCCCCCACCCCGGGTGGATCATGTGATCTGTATTTCACAGTTTGGGCTTCCAGTTTTAGGGGGTATTTTTTCTGATCTTTGGTGTTTGGAGGCGAGGGGGCATGCAGGATTCCTTGAATTCTACTCAGATCCAGCCCCTGCAAAGCCGCCTGGCCCCAGGCAAGCGGGGGGTTGGCAGAGCCTGCCCAGCACATTACGGGCACTGCCGCAACGTAAATAATAAATAAACCTCCGCCTCCTTCCTGGCTGGCAGGAGGGTGTACAAGACACAGGACCCCTGAACGAAGGGGTGGAGAGCAGGACCGAGTGTGTGCGGGGGGATGGGGGAGTAGGAGAGAGGGAGGAGAGGGAGCCCAGGGTCCAATGCCTTGGGAGGCTAGGTGCTTCCCTGTCCCACAGGCAGGAAGTGCTAACAATATTTTGCAGTTACAGAGTTCAAAGCACTTTACAGATATAGGTATCATATCCCTGTGTTACTGATGGGGAAACTGGGTCACATGGGGGCGGCAGGAATTCAGGCAGCTGGTTGCTGAACCCTTCGGTGAGAGATCAGGCGACAATCAATGAAATCCCCACATGGTTGGGACCCTCTCTCCAGGTGGCAAAAACCAACTGGAAACTTGTACAAGAACATCCCGCTCCACCGTGAACTCCTCTGACGGCGTTGGGCAGATCCCAACGACTGCCCTGCTCCAGCACAGACGCCCCCCCTCCACGCCCCTCAGGGACTTGCTGCTCTCTCGTAAGGATTAGCCAACCAAGGCTGAATGATGGGCATTGGGAGTTACGCATGCAAAACTGGGAGGAGGGGTAGGACCAGTCACACTGCTCCACTTCCTCCCCTCACAGCCCCTGGCGTGTGCTCAGGATGACTCAACTCAGAGAAAGGAGGAACACGGGAACAGCTGCCAGCGCTGAGACAGCCATGCACAGCCAGGCTAACGCTGCCAGCCGGGAAGGGCAGGCCCAGACTCCCTGCCCCCCGACTGACAGTGATTCGCTGCGAAGGAAACACACCTTTGTCCAAGGATATAAAAAGCAGATTTACTACAGAGCTGCCCACATCAGAGACGGCTGCAACGTCAGAGCGCGCGTGCCACGGGGGAGCAGCTCTAGGAGCACGGAGCTGTGGCTGTCTCGGTGCTCAGAGCGCATACGTCTGTATAAAGCTCGCATCCTCTGCAGCGCAAAGCACAGCATGCTACTGGTCCAACTGGCAGAGGGGCTTCTGCTGGTGGGGTGCAGGGTGCGGCGTGTCCTGGAGGGACCGCTGGGGGTGCGGAGGGGTCCTCTGCTTAGCAGGAGTTTGCTCTTTGGTATTCCAAGGGGTGCCCCCTGTAACAGCTGAGTGTGAACGCAGCTGCTGCAGGGCCCTGGATGGCGCGCCATTGACCTCTCCCCTTCTGTGGGGCCTGGCAGTGGTTCTCAGTGGAGAAGTCATTGACAGCCGCAGCCCCCTGTCCTGGCCAATTTCAGTGCCCCTCCCACTTCCCCGGAGCTGGCCTAGCCCCTACCCCAGCTGCGAAGGAGCCCACTGGAAAGGTGCTCGCTCGCTAGAGAGAGCAAGGCTCAGAAAGCAGGGCCACGCTGGAGCGGCAGCACTTCCAGGAGGCCCGGGGCTGGGCACGCAGGCTAGCCAGCAGCCGTCGGACAGCACAGGACGATGGGAAGCCTGGCCAGGACGCAACGGGGTCTCAGGCTAAGGCGTTCTCTGCAGAATACTGATAAAGTGGGCGTTTTAGTGTAGAAGAGCCGTGCCCCTCCCACTGGGGAACTCAGGGCAGCCCAAAGCATGTCAGTTTCCCCTCCCAAGAGAAAGGGAGTGGGCGGACTACGGAGAGCAGCGAGCGAGGTGCAGTCAGTCGAATGTCTCCCCAGCTGACCCCAGCCAATCCTACACACACAGCTGCTTTAGCTCGCTGGGCACTTCCCCCTCGCTCCCTGCCTCTGCATTGGGCCCAGGTGCCTGCCCCATTCCCTCAAGGGTCTGGGGTTCAGAGAGGCGCCAAGCTCCCTGGCTGGATGGAAGAGCCCAAGTGCAAGATTGGCGCTGGCTGACCCGCGATGGTCCGGTAAACTCAGCTGCCCACGATGGCTGGGAACCCCGGCTTTGGTAACAGGATCACCTGGGGGTCAGAACGTCTCCCTGCCAGACCACAGCTGCTCAGCAGACAGTGCAGCTAGCGGCTGCTGCATATACCCCTGGGTGGGGGGATCCCAGCCTTTCAACTCAGTAGTCGGTGTGGAGATGGGTGTGAGGAGGGACTGGGGCTGTCCTGCCTGGGCACTGTTGTCTGAGCAGGTCGAGCCCACAGCAGAGGACGTCAGCCCCGCTCAGCTGAGCTCTGTGATCAAAGCACTCTGCCATCCCCCCCTTTATACATACTCTATGTACAAATCTATACGTGTGACTGTATATTATATATAAATAAACTTTGCTGTAAGGAATAATAGACCTCCCCGCCCCCGAACTGACAAATACGGGTCATTGCAAACCAATAAAAGAGCCAGGGCTCCAGCCGTCCCGTCAAAGGCGCCCCAGCTCCACGGAGGTGCACAGTGCCTGGGTCTGAGCCTCCGCTCCAGCCGGCATCTCAGAAGTCTGCATAGGGCCTGCTGAAGTGGATGACGCTCTGGCGCTCCTGGGAGAGTGCACTGTCCTGGGGGGCCACATACAGCGTCCTCAGCATGTCCTCCAGCACCTCCTTGAAATTGATGTTCTCCTGCTGGGCCACCTCTTGCGGTGGTGGTAGCTGCTGCTGCGGCAGTGTCTGCAGGTGGTCGTGATGTGGGGCAGGCAAGCGGTCGTGCAGAGGAGGATTGAGAGAGACAGTCTCCGCCAGGACCGGGCTCTCAAAGGCAGGAGGGAGGCTGAAATGCAAGGGCAGCCTGTGCTGCTGGTGCGGCTGGACAGCAGGTTCCGGGGGGAAGTGTAAAGCACCCAGCTCCGGCTTCAGCACCATGTCGGAGATCCTGTCACTGGGAGGGCTGTAGGTTAAGTCCAGGATCTCATCCTGGTGCAGGGATTGTCTGGACAGGGGGAGCCCTGGCATCGCCTGGCGGAGGTCAAGGGGTTGCTGCAGGATGTGCTGTGGCACGGGGTATGGCAGGCTCCGGTCCTGGGCCAGAAGGGCCCGGTTATGCTTCTGCTTCACATTCTCGTCCATCAGCTTCAGCTCCTCCCGCACCCTATGGACGCAGCTCTCGGGGATCTTTATCCCTGGGAGATGGAACATGCTGTGTCAGCCCCAAAAAGCATCCAAGCTCCTGGGAGTGGGACCCAGAGTCCGGACTAAGCGCATCCTCCGAGGCTGCCAGTATCCCAGCTTCCCTGCCTACATGGCAAGCTGCATCCCTCCTGCTCTGCAGCCCTGCCCCAGGAACTGGCCGTGCCTGGGCTTGGCAGCAGAGGAGAGCAGGAAGTCCACAGCCTCCAGCCTTTGCCAAGCGTGTGCCCAGCCTGTGCTCGCTCCCTGCCAAGCTGCTGGCTGGTGTGATGCGATCAGCAGTCCCTGCAGCGAAGGGTGCCACAGTGCAGGTGTAGAGGGGGCAGTGACAGCGTCCTTCACACGCAGACCGGGCAGCTCAGGCCTCAGCAGAGGGTGCCCCGTGCCTGGGTCATGCCCTAATGCTGGGCTAATCCCTCTTCCCCGCTCCCCCCAAGGGATACAGCTCCCCAGCTCCACACTGAGGCCTGGGCTGGAGCAGGCAAGGTGAACGAGCCAGGAGTTACATGCGTCTCCTGCTCCCGTCTCACTGCTTTGACACAAGATCTCCCCAAATCATAGGCACCGACATGCTGCCCAGCTAGGATCAGGGACAAGAACGAGACACCGAGCCCTGCTTTGAAAAGGGAATGCATGAACCCCGCCATCCCCCGTCATCACGCAGCCACCCTTCCTCTCCCCTCCCCCCCATTCCTGACCCCTTCACTCACCAACTTGTTTCTTCTTCTCCTTGGTCTTGAGACGGACGATCTGCAGGTAGCTGGTGTTGGTGATGTCCGATATGACGCTGGCGATCTTGCTCCAGACCTGCAGCAGCGCTCCGCACAGCATGTAGTAGCGGCGCAGGCGCATGCCCTGGAAACACTCCATTCCCTCTTGGATGAGTTTGCAGTTTCTGTTCCTTCAGGTTTGCAGAGAGGAAGAGAACAAGAGTTACCAGCAGCCCCTGTCCCCGGGACCTGGCCCCCCCCATCGCATGGAATTGTTGGGGGTGGGGAGTGGGCGGAAGGAGGATGCCCCCCCAGGTGGCTGACCCCAGATGTGGGACAGCAGGGGGCAAGTCCTGGCAGTAGTAGTGAGAACTCGCAGGCCAGGCAAAGCAGCTCACAGAAGGAGCAGGTCATGCAGAGCTGCAGGCTCCCCCCAGATGGGCCAACGCTTGGTGCTGCAGACCTCCACAGCCAGGCGCTGAAGTCCCTTTAATGCAGCAGCTACCCCCCCTTTCAACCATGGACAGGGCTCCGAGCTCCCCAAGCAGAGATCCCAGGGGAGGCCAGGCCCTCGCGCACTGGGCGTCACGTACCAGACAGCGTGGTTACATTTTGTGAGGGAGAAAAGGTAGCTGCTCTCCCAGTGTTCCTTGGCTTCCTCGGGCAATACCTGCAAGGGACACAGCCAGACACAGACTTAGACTTTTCCACTCTCCTCAGGGTGGTGGCGGTTTGAGGCCTAGCCCTGGGAGTCAGGACCCCTGGGTTCTAGCCCCAGCTCTGCCAGACACAAGGTGGCCATGGGCAAGTCCCAGCACCCGTGTGCCTCAGTTTGCCCAGCTGTAAATTGGGAATAGTGATTCCGCCCAGGAGTGCCGAGAGGCTGCACTGATCAGTGTGTGCGGCATGCTGAGGTGTTCGCGAGGCGAGGGCACGGAAGGCAAGGATGGTTTTCCCTTTCCCCTGCGCTGATGGCAGTGTTGGCGTCGGAACAGAAAGGGGCAAACAAACATTGGCCTCTGAGAATTTGGACGGATGGACACATCACAGCTCAGCCCCAGGCTGGCACCGGGTGGAGATTTGCTGAGCATTGTCTCTGGGAAGGCAGAGCCCATCTCTACATCTGTGCCTACAGAGCTTTGCTCCCAGGGGAACATTCAGCCCCAAGGACCCTGCCTCTGCCCCTCCTGCAGCTGGGTCACAGTTCCCTTGCTGATCAGCAGCAATTCCCACGCTGTAGAGGCCAGCTGGGCACAGGCAGGTTCCTCCCCCCCTGCCTCCAGGGGGATGGAGGGATGTGCAGCAGCCGGCCCCCTGCCACCCACAGCTCCCACCTACCCGGCGGTACTTCCTGGAGAGGCTGTCGAGGCTTTCGGGCTGGCTCTGTTTGCCGATGTTTGGCTTGTAGAGGATGAAATTCTTCCCGCGGCCCTGCTCCGCCAGCAGGCAGGTGTATTTACAGCCCCGCATCTGGGGGCACAAGACTCGTGGTTACGCTCGTGGACGTCACGGGCAGATCGGACGCGGCATCGCCACAGAGGGGCCACGCTTCCCGTGCACATCCGCACCCCCGCTTCCGAGAGCGGGGCGGCTAATGGGGCCGCTGCAGTGGCCGCACGTGGGGTAGGAGAGGGCAGGGGAATTCCAGCCGGCGCCCTTCTTATGCCAGGCCTGTTCACTCCCTCCTGCCATGAGCCCTGCTCACTCTCTGGTGGGGAATGCGCTGTCCGAGCCGAGATGGCTCCAGGAACAAGGACGTTCTTGTTACTCCCATTACAGTTCCCCTCCTCCCCCACCCTCGGCCTTTTAAAGTAAGCTCCTCTCCCCCACGCTGGGGGAAATGAAACTGCAGCTTGTCGGAGGCTTTTCTGGGTCCCTGGTGACCAGGCAGCGAGGCACCAATCACTGCCACTGGCCTCTTGCTGGCTGCCGACAAATCAGATGCTGCCCCCGCCCCCGAGCCCATCTCAGAACCCAGGGGCAAGCAGCCCTGGAGAACTCACCTTGTAGGAGAGGTAGAAGCCGTCATAGGAGCCTGTCAGTTTGAGCGATTTCTCGTAAGCCTCCTCCCACTTCAGGCCTCTGTCCACGCTGATCTAACAGGACGAACGAGAGCCCCGTGTTTTATGGATGGCAAGTGTCAGAGCGTCCCCTCCTCCACAAGGCCCTCGCCACACACGCACAGCCTCCTGGGCCTAGATATGAGCAGCAATGGCTTCCAAGGGGCCGAACCAGAGCCGGAGGACGCTTGGTCCACGGGAGCACGTGGCTCCTGCCAGAGCAGCTGTGGTCTGTGGGCACCTAGCTCCAGTTCCTTGGTTCTAGCTGCTAAGTTGCATTAGAGAAGTTCAAGATGCAGCCAGTGCTTCCCTGTGGTGACTCCTCCATGGAAACAATTGCTGTAGTTGCCATGGGGATGGTGTGAGATGGGAAACAGGAGATCGCAGGGTCTATGTAAAGGTGAGTGGGGTAGGCAGAGCGCTACCGAGATCTCGGCCAGAACACGTCCCATGGGACGGGTGCGTCCGGGAAGTGCCGCACTAGAGGGCATGTTAGCTGCTGAATTATTCACGCGCTAGGATGCGGGGTGAGCTGACTGGCGGGTGCCAACAAAGCCACCCTTGCTGTGACCTTGTCCCCTCTGTCTGGCTCTCCCCTGAGCTCTCTGAGGCAGGGACTGTCCTTGGTTCCTACGTACAGTGTTTGGCACCAGAGGCCCAGATCCCTGCCTGGGACCTCTCATACCAGTGTGCGGGAGAGAGTCCTTCCTGCAGCTGTGCAGGCCTACGCCCAGGGAGGGGAGAGCGGGGAGCACCAAGAGGCAGGTCAGGAACAACAGCGGAGTGAGGGCTGCCCAAGAGCGGTTGTGTGCAAAGGGTGGCCACGCGCAGGGCTGCTCTGGCAGAGACTTTACCTCATAAAGCACCACCTGCCCGTCCTGGGGATGCCCCGGGGTCAGGTAAACTTCCTTGCTCTCCTCGTAAATTTCATCCACTCCAGGGGCTAAGTCTATGGAGGCAGCAGAAGGAAACTCAGCTCTTAGACCCCCTCTGGGGAGTGACAAAGCTCCACATCTCAGCCCGGCCACATCCCCAAACCACCTCCATTCATTGCTGGGGGTCCCCACCCTGCCCTCTCGGGAGCCCTGCACTGGTTCAGCCACTCCCTACGGTGCAACAACTCCTTCCCATTCCTTGCGGGGCAGGGAACCAAGCACGGGACCTGCAGCTGGGGATGGAGGCGCTACTGGGGAAGAAGAGAGTCCTTAATCCCACAGGCTGCTCAGCTGCACTGCGGCCTGCTCGTCTCTTGGGACGTGGCCTGCTCTACAAGAACCACCCAAGGTGTGGACACCAGATCAGCTTGGGGCTTCAACCTGGGGACGCCGTTCCTCCCAGCCCGCCCCAAGCATCCTTCCTGTGTGGGACAGACCCAGCACAGGCTTATCCCCAGCCAGGGCGCCCCACCTTCCTTGCGCGAGTCCATCCCCTCCAATTTAGAGCAGGCACGGAGCCCTTCGGAGCGCTGCTCCCTTCCCCTGGATTAGCCAGAGAAGTCCCTTTGTGCTGCTGTCACGGCACCAACATCCTCTCCCCCAGCAACCCACCCGGTAGGCACGTGGCCAACGTTCCCAGCACTGGAAAGCCTGGGGAGGGGGAGAGGGGCTGGGATTTGAATCCTGCTCTCCTGATAGGTGCTGACTGAGCCTGGAAGGGCATCAGCCTCTCTACACCTGGGTGGGGGGGTCACCTTAGTGTGAAGACAGACTAGGTCAAGAGCTAATGGGGGCAAGGAGTGTAGGATGCACGTGTAATTATTCCAGCCTCTGGCAGGCCAGTCACACCCAGCCGCCCATGGAAGTAACAAGCAGCTGGCACAGAAAGCCACTGGCCACTGAAGAAGTGCCTGGGTTCGAAGGGTGCAGGTAGGGAAGATGGTCAGCGGGGGACAGGACACCAGTGGGCTCCCTGCAGGGAGGAGTTTGCCCCCCTTTCCCTTCTCCTACCTAAGATGCCCATGTCGTATTTGCCCTCCTTCTTGTCCTTCTCAATCAGGTGGTCGAAGGTGTCGGTGAAGTACTGGAAGAGCATGTTCTGCTTGTGCACCTCCAGGCCCAGGATGCGGTTCAGGAACTTGGTTATGGAGCAGTCTGCAATGGCAACAGCTCAGGCTAGGGAATCTGAGCAGCTCAGTGACAACTCCCCCACCCGACCCAGAGAGCAGCGAGGCACCTCTGCCTTCGCCAGGGGGCCTGGCAGGGCGGCCCACCGGAAGCCAATACTTCAGTGCCCTCAGGGCTTGGTTGGTAGTCAGGTGGGGCCCTGCAGACCAAGGACAGGAGAGGATGCTCTGCTTCTGCTGGCCCAGACCTGCGTAACTTCCCTCCGACTACCCAAGTGCTGTGTCTACAGAGCTAGTCTGACCCGGGCCAGCAGGACGGCAGTAAATGTGTGCTATGGGAACTGCCTCTCTCGGCCCAGCCCTCCATTGGCCAGAGAGGAAAGACTCCAAGGCTTACCCTTCTCCACCGATATGGAGTCGTATTTCTTGCAGCAGATCCCCACGGAGATGAGACCTTGTATCATTTCTGGAATGACAGAAGCAGAAGCACATGCCTTGAAGGTTATGCGTTGTCGTGTTGTCCTCCCCACATGCCACAAAGCCCCTTCTCTCAGCAGTCCTGCTGCAGGGCTGCTTCCGCTCTTGCTGAGACGGCCACGCCCCCGGTGACAGATAGGGCAATCTCCTTGCAAAGCCTTACTGAATGAAGGCAAAGTAGTTCTGGAGTCCATTGTGTTTACAAAGCAAAGTTGTTGTATTAGGGGAGGATTGTGTGTAACTTCTCTGGGGAGAGATGTGACCAAAGTAAACCCCGGGAAGCGTCTGAGTTTCAAAGGATTATTTGAAACAAGGGTGCCAGACAAGAATAAACTCTGGGGATAAACAAGGTAAGTGGGTTCCCCAGGAAATGTATCACCCCTAGTTGTGCCAAAGCCTCACCCTTTTGACGCTATACCCTGCAGAGCCAGCGATTGTCTGCAGATCACCTGTTACACAAGACCAAGGTCAGAGGCCCAAGCTGCATAAAGAAACAGGCTGATCGGCGCAGTCTGCATGCTTGTTCAGAGCGAACAGCTGCTGCAAACTTGTAGCCACAGAAAATCCCCTCTGTGGCACTAGGACGACTGCCTCCTACCAGTGGGAGTTGGGATAATCTCTGGTAATCTTACAAGCAGGCGTGTAAGGTCTTTTACTGTGTTGAGGATTTTCTGTTATGCTTTCACTTTGCTTAGAAAGGGCTGGGTGATACCTGCTAACCGTGGGCCATTACGCTGTTTATGGCCTCTGAGGGGAAGGCAAAGCAGACTTGCACAGGCAGTTTGGCTTACTTGGGAATTCACAGTGTAGGCGGCAAACTGTGCAGCCTACCAGAAATACCCCAATCAGGAGGGAGAGAGACATGGGTCTCCACCCAAGAGAGGTGGCAGCTGGGAACCTAAAGCAGGCGGGTGCCTTTGCTTGCCCATGAGGGGAAAATACAGGTGCTGTTGCCCTGAGCCGTGACATCCCTGATAAGAAAAGATCCCACATCTGCACTCTCCCATGTCTGGGGAGGGGCACTGCCATCTGACTCACCCCACCTACCATGGAGTGCTGCCCCTTCCCCTGCCTCTAGCTATTCCCGTCAGCCTGCTGTTGGCCCCTTTGGTCCTTCTCCACCAGGAGGAGGACGATGAATTGCTCCGCGTGCCCTCTCCAGCTTTCCTGGCAGGGATCAATCCCTGCCGCACACGAACTAGCTTGCAAGAAACACTTTCAGGGAGCAACCCCGCAGTTCACCATGTTCTTACCTTGAAAAAAGACATCCTCTCCTCCTGGGTAGTATTTGGGCAGAGGCACCTTGCTCTTAGTCTGGTTGAGGATGGTGGTGAGGACCCTGTCTAGTGCTCTGGTCCCGTACTGTGGAAAGGAGAGAACAGTCACATGGGAGATGGGGAGCCCTGAACTCTGATTTAAACACACTTTAGGGGATGCAGAAGGGATCTGGGCATGATGTTTTCCCCAGCAATGGGTGGGAAGACATAGAACATCCTGCCAGATGCTGAGGTAGATACAGCCACCAGAGGCACATCCATCCAGAACCTGACCGGTACTTAATGTGTTCGGGTACAGACACCAATTGGGTAGCTAGTGTGACACATGAGTCTTCTTCCAGCCCCTCTGAGAGGCAAGGCCTAAGCACAGGAGGGAGAGGCAGTGTGTCCTAGTGGATGGAGCACTGGACTGGAGCTTAGGCAACCTGGGTTCTCTTTCTAGCTCTGCTGGGTGAACTTGTGCAAGTCACCCCCTCTCTGTGCCTTAGTTTCCCCACCTGTAAAATGGGAACAATGATACTAACAACCTCCCTTGGAGATCTGCTGATGAAAGAAGTGTTACATAAGAGCTGGGCATTCCTATTACTGGGAGCTTGTGAGGGCCTGGCCCTGATTCAAATTCTCTTTGTGCATGCGGGCAAGTTATGCAACATCTCTGCCTCAGTTTCTCTGTACATGAGACCAGGATACACCTATCTCCTGTAGGGCGTTACGAGGCGTGAGGTCTCGAAAGCTCTCTTGTGTCGCTCGCCGTACGTTTGTATTTTGTGACAAAACAAAGAGCCATATTCCCAGCACTCCCAAGTTCGAGCCTAGCTTGCCATCGCCCGTGGAGCCCAGCACTGGCTCTTTGCCATGCTTAGAGTCCTACCAAAGGGCGGTGCTGGGTATTTTAAGCTTGCCACACTAACATGCAGAATTGTTAAAGCTCACCTTATTCTCAAAGTTGTATTTGCTGAGGTCTCTGGATTCAGTGGCTCTTCTGTCTCCATGAGTTAAGGCACCCTGGAAGGAGAAACAAAGCTGTTCAGAAAGGCTGGGCAGAGACTCACTGGGAAAAGCAACTGCATCCATAACGAAGCTCAGTTAACCCTAGATTAAAGACTGACTCCTAAGGCAACCTGTCCTGGGCCCATCAAAGGGCTGTATCTGAACAGCCTCAACAGCATGCACCAGGATTTGATGGGATTGTGGGAGATTATCACAAACCAGCTCTGGTTTCTGGAAAATGCCACTTTTCCTCCAGATATCTGAGGTATCACGTGACACATGGCTGTCGAACAAAACAGGACATTAAACCTCAACACCGCAGTTAGATTACATGCCACTTGTCTTTTCACGTGTGTTTCTTTTTCTTAATTTGAGCTGTTGCAAATAATCTGGGAAGGATGGTCTAAAAGTAAAGCACGTTTCACAAGAAGTGGGTACCCAAAGATGCTAAGGCAGCAGCGATGTGCTAGTATATTAACATTCACAGACACTCATGGATTAATTGGAAATGATGAAACATGGAGCTGAGGCAATGATAGTTTATGGTCATTAAAGAGCCTATTTCCTTTCTGGAAAAGAATGGGTGTTAACTCCTGTCTGCTGGGAAATTCCAGCATCCAGATTTACATTCCACCTCTTTGAAATTCCCCTACCATCCCAATTACGTAGTGCTTCCTTCATTTCCTGTTCTGCGGGCTGTTAAACAGCTTCCTCATTGCACAGCAGAAGTGGCTGCATGTCAGCCGAGGGTGACACAATCCCTCATCCGCGTTCTGTTGGGGACCAGAGGTGCCCCGGAAGCAGAGTCACTCAGAAATGTTCAGAGGCAGTGCGGATTTTATTTCTAGCCACCCTGCAAAGCACTTACAAGGCTCTCCAGGCGTTTTGCCACAATGGATGCGAATCTCCTTTCCCCCGCCAGCTCAGAGATAAGGAAGACGTACTCCGGAGCAGAGACCTGGTTCGATCGGTGCGTTCGACCTGGAGAGAGATGAGGGAGCAAAGGGGGTGAATGACGGGGGAGCTGCCTAAGGCCCACGAGCCTGGGGAAGTTGCTGCGCAGGAAGTGGGGAACACAGTGTTTCACAAGGAACAAACTGAAAGAATCTTCCCCTGGTGCACCTACCGGCTTTGAAACAGAACCTAAATCTTCTCTTCTGGGGAGGGAGGAGGCCGTTTCTTTCATTGTCATTGTGCTGCCCAGACCTTCCCATCCGGGATGCTGCCCTGACCTCTCCAGGATCACAGCAGCTTGGCCAGTCACAAAATCGCTCCAGTTTTAAAGTGGGGCCGTACTTTCATTCCCTCGAACGCTCTCGTCAGGAGAGGCTTGTCTCACCCCAGGCTCAGAGGGTGGCCAGCTGCCATGCTAGCTTCACATACACGCAGCTCTGCTGATGCATCCCAGTCCTGGACTGCACCGTGACTCAGTCCAGCCCCTCACGTCCCCATAAACATGTGCAGTACCCCTAGTTATTTCAGTGAGGAGCCTTTCAATCAGACACTCCTGGTTGTGGAGAGGTTCTCTAGCATTGACAAGTGTCTCCTAGGCACCACTACGGGACCTAGGCAAGGATCTGGAGCTCTGCTCTGCTTCCACAGACAAGCCATCCTTTTCCCCCTTTATAAACTCTCTCCCCCCTGCTCTCCCCAGCTCAGCGCTGCACCTTTCCCTGAAGGAAAGTTCATCACAGCTGCCTTGTGCCTGGACTGGCCTCCTGGCAGGATGCAGGAGCCCCACATGTCTAGGGCTGGCACTTTGTGCCGCAGAACACAACTGGGCTCCCTGTGGCTGCTGAACAAGGCAGGCGGGTGTTCATTTGCCGGGCTGCCGAAAACCCAAAGGACCGAACCCTTCAGCCAATGAACAGAGAGGGAAGGAGAGAGTGAGCAAGAATGCCCGGAGCTCACCAAACTGCTGAATGGCCCGGTCTGCACTCCAGGGCAGTTCCAGTGTCATGTGGACCCGGCGCTTTTGGTTCCTCACCCGCCTGTCTGCTTGGAGAGAGATCCCTGAGCTGGAGGCCTCGGAGATTATTGCTACGAGCTGAGAGAGACACGGCACAAGTGAGAAGGCAATGCAGCGGTATCCCCAGAGACCTGGGAGAGCTGCTATTCAGCATTCAGGGGCAGGCCCTTGCCGCAGAGAAATCCCAGGATACGGTCAGGCCTGATCCACGGAAGGTCCCTTGTCTCCTTGTCACCTCCCGGCAGGTCAAGCCTGCGCAATATGTATTCGTTTTATGGGCCTGAGGGGCTGGCACAGCTGTCTAGTGCTCTACCCCCCTCATGTGCGAGACTTGCCTCACTGGCCTCCATCCGAAGGCCAGCAGGGTGTTCAGACCCTGGGGCAGGCCATCCCACAGGACTTTCTGCTGCGCCCCCCTCTGACCCCGGCATGAGCAGCATTTCTAGGTTCCACAGTCACGCCCAGCTCTCCTCCGCTGGAAAGCAAGTGGCCACTGACAGCACAAAGAGACTGATTGGGACGAGCACATGCGCATACACCCGGGGCAAGGCAATGTCTGCAACGTCCCATCATGCATCTGGGGTAGCTGCCCATAAGCCCTCTGCCAATCTATGTACTCCAAGTATGCAGCTGCCGGGGTCCCTGGTTCAGAGCCTCACTCACCTTTTCTCCACTCATAAAACGTTCCTTCTCCTTCAGGTTGACCTGGTCTATGGAGAGACCCTGCTCAGCCCGGGACTCATACATGACGGAGCCGTCAGGTCTGCACACCACCCGGCCTTTCCGGCCAGTCATCTACATGGCCCGCCAGGGCAGAAACAGGACGTTAATGGGACAGACAGACAGAAATGGGGGCACGCAAGGGTGAAATCGGGCATTTGGGAAGTAAACACTGTGCAGCTCACTGCGGCAGGCACATGGGCAGGCGTCTATCCTGGCCAGACCTGGAGCAATAAACGGCTTCCAACGGGAGTTTTTGCCCTGGAGATTAGGGAAACTGAGGTGGTGAAGTGAAGTAACTAGTCCAAGACTACAGTAAATACGTAGTAGGGAGTCCTGGCCAGTAGGAAGGGAGCTGCAACCCAGGGCCTCAAGGCGAGGGAGATTATGCAGAAAGCATGAAAGGGGGGATCGCTCCGGAAACTCCCTCAACCCCGCCATCACACACTGGACAGGAACTACGTCTGCAGGTGCTACGTGTTAGCCAGCTGCATGCTCAGATGTGAACCTCAGTGCCCAGGGGTGCCCCTGCAGCTGGGAGCACGCCCCAATCTCTCCAAGGGCTGGCATCACAGTACCCTCTGGTGGTCAGAGAGGTGAACAGCAGGTCGGGTCTTCGCTCCTGAGCCCCAATGCCTTTTCTTGAGGCTAGCCAGACAACCGTGTTCTTGACATACCTCTGCCACGTGCTCTGGGCCCCCAAGGTGATTAATGAGCTCATCCAAGGTATTGAGAGGTAGCTCTCTGCCCAGTACTTTCACTTTCGACAGCAGGTCCTGTTTCATTTTCTCCACGTGTTCTAGCACTCCCGGGCCATGCACATCCTTCTGGGATCCTAGCAAGTGCACACCGCCTGCAAGGTTGAAATGCAGACGCTTAGGGTCCAGCCAGGGGATTGCAAGGAACACAGTAGCCACAGAGCTTGGGACCCCAGTGTGAAAAGGAACCATAAAGCGACCCAGATTGAGTCTTGAGAGGGGAGGGGTCTGTCTGATTTAAAGAGTAAGGACTGCTGTGTGTGTGCTGATGGCTCGCTCATCCTCACTGCGGGAAGAGTGCGCAGCATGGCAGATCTCTCATATAGGCTGGTATTTAACACTCCAGCCCAACCCCCAATTCCAAACCTGACCACAACTAGGCATAAATCAGTTATAAACCAGCTGTTCTATTATACAAACGTGGCAGTTTGCTTTGTACGCGGGAGTTGGGGCTCCCCCATGCCCTGCCCCTCCAGCTTGGGCAGTGCAGGACAGCCAAGCAAGTCTGCACTAGCCTGGAAAAACATGGAGGGTAGGAGGTCTGCAAGCATCATTTCATCCATCTCCCTAAAGAGACACAAGGAAGAGCTGTGAGGTGGTGGGTGAGCCAGCCAGCCAATCCCTGCCAAGGAAGCACGGCCACTCCCAAACACGACCGGACCCTCCCTTTCCCTGGGCAGACACCAAGACAGGTGCCTTTGTATCAGCTCTGCAGCACCGCTGTCCCACATGGGACACGAAGCAAAGCCCTGGTCAGACCCATTCAGAACGTTATTCTGCACAGAACAGAGAGAGCCCAGACAGGTGTCCCCTGACCTCCCGCAAACGCCTGGCTTGTCCCTGGATGGGGAAGGAAGTAACCCCAGCTCACCAGCCTGGCTCACCTCTGTCTTCGGATGCAAAGCCGTTGAAGGTGTGTTCAACAAAGATGACGTCGTCATTGTCAAACAGGGACTCCGGGGAGGAGTTGAAGTCGCTGTCTAGCCCCACCTCGGAATCGGTGCTGCTGTCATCACTGATCTTGATCACACCCGCCACGTCGTACAGGCCCTTCAGGGCCTTGGCACAGCGGCCTTTCTGCTTCCCTGTGAGGGAGAGTGAGCCGCGTCAGCAGGCAGGAGAGTGCCCACCGGGCGTGTCAGCACAGAACAGGAGGCACTGGCTCGGAGAATGGAGGAGAGGTCAGAAGGAAGCTGACGTTACCTCAAGCGAAAGGCAGAACAGAGAGAGGGGCAGCCTTTTGGGCATGAGGGAAAAAGAGGGAGAGGAAGAATAAGCCAGTCTTTTGCCACGGCTGAAGACAGCCACATTGTGATGTCCAAAACTGTGCCTTGCTCTCACCTGGCAACGTGTTAGCAAAGCAGAATTGCAACTACTTTCCTCTCCTCCCCTCTATTTTTGTGGGGGAAAAGAGGCTTAACTATCCCTAAAGGAAAATCAGTAGGCAAGAGGAGGGAGCTGGTGCCTTAGTGTTTGAGGCAGAAAAATCAGTTGCATCAGGATTTAATTCCCAGCACAGAGAGAAATGCCCCTGCCATGTAAGATTTACAGATCTCAGCTGGCAGAGAACCCCAACAGTTGGCGCTCATGAAGCAATCTGCCTGGGCAATTTCTGTAAATCAGCCTTTACCACTCTCTCCTTTTCCCGGTTTTGCCCCTTCCCACATGTAACCATGGTCACCAGAGCTAGGGTCCAACCTGCTTGCAGAGAAACCCAGCACAGAGGGAACACAGGTTGTACTGGAGACAGTTCTTACCTGTAGCCGCAGCCAGGAACAGGGGAGGTAACTGAGTATTTTCCAGGGCACCTGCCACCCTACACGTAAGGGGGAGAGGAGAACAACCCCTTGCTCCAAGGGGGCCTCAGATGTCCAGCTGTGATTCTAGCAAAATCTGCCTGTCAGTCTAGCAGTCTGCATTGCAGGGTGAAAGGGAAAGGGATGGCTACTGGGGCTAGGAAGTACTTTGGTAGAAGGGAAATGAGTTGCAGGGGGAAAAGATGACATGGAGAGCTGTATCTAGCGACATGCCTATGGTGAGAGACTGCAGCGAGGGCTCTAAGAGAGGGCAAACCCACACCAAGGCAACGCAGGAAAAGCATGAAGTGGGAAAGGGAAAAGGAAAAGAAAAGGCTGAGTAGCTGGGGCCAGGCAGAAAGGCAGGAGGTCAGACGTTGGGTGGTGGAAGGTGGTCTTACGTTTTCTTTTAATGCCAGTTCCTTTTTCTCTCTTTCTTTTGGTTGAAGGAAAGTGCTTCTGAATTAGTGATAGAAAGACGCCTCTGAAAGTAAGATGCAAAATTTATTCTAGCTACCAGGAGTAGGAACATCTGCTGGTTATAATGTATCAATGGGTATTTAAGAGCTCGATATATTTACTGGAAAATGGGCTAAATCTAGCATTCTGTCACTGTTAGTGAGTCTGACCGATTATCGATTAGCACAGCCTGGATCTGAGGAACCACATGAACTCGCATGGAGAGAAGCAGGCGGCTGTGTTTCACCAGAGGGTTCTGATGGCAAACTGGTTCACTCTGGCATGACCTCAGCCGTACAACATGCACACTGGGAATGCTGTGTGTTACAATACCAGGGGAGAAATGCTCTCTGATTTAGACTCCCTGCTACTCCTGCTGAACAGGGGCAGCACAGACAAGCCAGGGCACTGTTGCAGTATAAGCGCAGATGCCTCAGGCATTGCACTGCCATGAAACAGGCCATAATGGCACCACATTTAGAGAGTAACTGAGAACATGGTTTAAGCGTGACACTCTCTGTGTTTGGAGGTTGTTACATTGGTCAAATTCCAACATCCAAAGCCTCTCTTCCAGGTGTTTTGTGGCTCAGTGTTTCCAACCCTGGGCCTTGTAATGGACTTGCCTGAAATGGCAGACTCTGGGTCGCTGTTGTCTAACGAACGTGCTTTGATTAACCTGATGCGGAAACGCTTGCCCGCAAGGTAAAGGCCAGTGATAAAACATGGAACACACTGTGGGTCTAGGTGGATGGAAAAATCAGAAGAGGTGGAAATCAAACGGATGCTTTTGTGGCTTTACTGCAAACGAAAGAGTAAATGCTTCAATGCTGGCTGGACTGGGCGGGGCGGAGCCCATGTGCAATGAGGAGCAGTGCTGAATGAGCCTGGGCTGAAACAAATGTTGAAAGCAACAGCTGGGAGGTATGGACATGATTCCCACCTGGTGTGAGAGGGGTATTGGGGGAATAGAGGAGGGGCTCTAAGACCAGACTGGTCCACTAGAAGAGGTGCTACAGGGGGAGAGAGACACCACCATACCCTGGCGGAACAGAGGGGGTGGGAGTTAAACAATTGTTATTATGTGGTCCTGGAAATGCCTTTTGCCCTCAATGCTGGCTCCGAGACTCAGAGAAGGCTTAAAGTTCCAGAGGGTAGCTGTGTTAGTCTGTATACAGCAAAAACAACGAGAATTCTGTAGCACTTTAAAGACTAACACGTTTAATTTCTGCAGGCATAAGCTTTCGTGGGCTGTAACCCACTTCGAACAGAAATCAGATTGTGCTTCCTTCAAGCCAGGATTCCCGTTCTGAGTCCCCTTGCCATGAAATCCACCTTGCTATTCTTCTGACCATCTGTGTTTTCTCACTCTCCTCCACTGGAATCCCCATTAACCAAGTTGTTTATAAGCCTTCACCCATTCCACTGAGCAAACAGCAAGCAGCCCTTCCCTTCTGGTCTTGTCAGCATCATTTAAACAACTGCTCCTTTGCAAACACTCTCCCCTAAGAACACCCCCTTATCGCTGACGGGCTTCAGAACCAGGAAGCTGCATTGTGAAGTAGACACTTTAGGAGATGGTACTATCCAGCAAGTAAACTCCTGCCCCGCAGGAAGGGAGACAGAGCTGGCCAGCACAGGTGACCACTAACAGCACCCTTTCACCTTTGAAAGGCTGAACAAGGAGTCAGATTTTTAAGGCCGGAAGGGACCACTGTGATTCTCTAGTATGACCTCCTCCGGCCTGGGTTATGCAGATGCCCAACTCAAGTGTGAAATCGACATAGCTGTTGGAACCTGGCTTGCTTCAATTCAACAGCACCAGTTAACAAGCGAGTGTTTGCTTTGAGGAAGTGGAACCACACCTGGACTGGGGCCACTGGGGTGGAATAGGCCAAAACTGAGATGCCCTGGAGGAGCAGGGATGCTTTGCACTTCAATAGCACATTCCAAGTCTAGCTCGCTCCAGTTGTTTCCACCAGCAACGAAAACTGATGCAAACAAAAATAACCTAACGGCAGCCCCGCTGATCGCACAGGCCCTAAGGAAACATAACTCAGCTGGAGCGTGTCTCAGTTAGCAGTTTGGTTTCCTGCCACCTGATGTGCAGGGGCAGCTGTGTTCATGGAATAGGGAGCCATCTTCAAAAGCACCTAAGTGAGTTAGGTGCCTAAGTTTCATTGAAAGCCGAGGTTTTAGGCTCCTAAAGTGCCTCGGCTACTTTTGAAAATGGGACTCAGTGCTTTTTGTGTTCCCCATCACCCTCAGCTGACTTTGCATTGGGTACAATCAGCTCTCAAATGAACTGAGGTAGAAATATATATCATCAAACCATCACAAACTAGTGATTTACTGGGACACGGCAATCGAATGCTATGGACTGATGCTGAAAGACGACCTTCTTGAAACCAGGATTTTTGGTGGGACGGTAAGAGATCATACAAAATCCAGTGCTGCCATCTCACTTTACAGCACATTTGCAAGCTCTTAATATATATCGCTGAACCAGATTATTTTGCTCATTTACTTTTAATCTTGTGCCTTTAAAAATATGTTTTGTCTTTTCACAGTTTTGAGGGCCATGATTTCCAGAGTGGGAGATGGAAGTTCCAACAGAAATGCACGTGCGCCTGTTGTGCCCATGGAAACCTGCATCTGTGTGCACAAATCAGGCTGCTGCACATCTGGCTGGCCTCGTGTGCACACAATTACTAAATCTGCATGTGCAAGAGCAGGCAAAGCCGTCGCAGTCAGATTTAAAGGGCCTTAGCACATAAAGTCACTTTTGGAAACACACCGTTTCAAAACAAAGTGTCCTCTGCACGTAAAGCTCATTTAGAACTCAAGGTTTAAAGGATCTGCATTCACAAGACCACAAAGAGCAAGCAGCCCTGGTACAGAGCCTCATGGTACCTTTGAGCTACCCATGCTTCCTCCCCTTCAAAGCACAAGGGTGTTAACTCACTCTGCAGCAGAGACAAAACAGTTTAGGTGCCCGTCATTCTCATCCAAGACCTCCCTGGTGCGAGCTTCGCCAGTGGACTGGAGCCCGATGACAATACACTGGGGAGAAATCAAAAGGGCAGCACGGCCACGTGTCAGCGAGATGAAGTCACACTATATTTTACTGCGCAGCAACACTCCCAGCAAAGCATTATAAGCTCAAGAAGAGATTCCATTTCTCAGATTGTTAGCATGTTCTACACTGAACTCCAACTCCTCCCCCATACACACAGTAGTATCTTGGCCCTAGAACTGGGCACCTATTGAACACCCCCTCTCTCAATGCCTGAGGCTGTTACATGCACCCACAATGTTAAGAGACAAACCGTTATGATGCTTTATTATTGCAACAAATTGATTTCCCAACATTTCTCTCTGAAATGTCCAAAGCCCATTCAAATGAATGCAATGCCAGGTGCATTCAGCCACATAGTGCTGAAGAATCCAGTACACCTTTTAGCGCTAATTTGACTCAAAATACTATTTCAAGTACATTTGCTCATGTTTACCATAAAACAGTGCTAAGAACCAATCAGCATTCATTCTGAGCTGTTGGAAATTAAATATCTGAAATCCTGGTTTCACCTATGGAGGATAGCTGCCTTTAGGTCAATGATATAGCAAGGTATGTGCTGCCTTTTCATGGCGCACCATCACAGATTAGTGTCCAAGAGCATGAAAATACCCTCCTTCCAGTTTTTTACCCCACCCTCCTCAGTTTGTACATAGGTTGTTTTCTATACAATGCACGTCTGGACTTCAACATTCAAAGTGGTTTGATTCTACAAGAAGACAACAGGCATCAAAGATGACTATCACAGCGATGATTCACCCAAACGCCCAGGCGAGATGTTGAGGGACGCACTAGTGCATGTTGTGGCACGAATGACTTCTGACCCTTTGCACCTGGGTTCTAATACCATACCTTGTCCTTTGCCAGCTCCTCCTTGGCCAGCTCAACGAGGCGTCGAACTTTAGCAGCAATGCAGAGATATTTGAAGAAGCGCTGATGAGCGGACCAGAACTGACCCCACAAGGATTTCCGAGACTCTAAGCCAATAAAGTCGGCCACCTGCTGGAACACCACCATCGCCTCTGCCCACTGGAACCATAGACAAGAGACAAGAGGTTAATACTCCAGTCCCTAACTCATGTCACTGTAGTACACAAGGTTGTTAAAACTATCGGGACTTTGAATATCTAGTTTATTTTCCCTATTGATGCTCTTTGTTTACATCCTCCCATGTGCTGATTAAGGAGCATGATTAAACTCTGTTCTGCATCTGTACAACACCTAGCACAAAGGGATCATGGGCCATGACGGGGGCTCTTAGGAGCTACAGTCATACAAATAATAATTCATTTTAATGAGACTCTGCCATGTTCAACACTGAATGTTTGAAACACACTAGAAAGTTGCTCAAATATAATAAAGAGCAAAAAAGAAACAGCCAGCTGTTCTCACCTATACTGAGATCTCGTCCTATATATACACATGCATATTTCATATATACAGACAACAGCAAAAGCAGACACCCACCCCACTGGGTCTCACGTATATCCCCAAAAGAAAATCAACCCACACCAATGATTCCTCTGCCACAATATCAGCTGAGCTGAACAAATGACTGAATGCTCTTGTTAACGATGCAAGAGGCGGTGGATAAAAGGACTCAAAACTTCTTGAGTAAAATATTCGTCCTCAAACCCCTCCACCCACCCAAAACACAGGGTTAGATAGTAACCCTCTGGGGAGGAATGAGGGATGCTGAGGAGCCACAGAGAAATACTAGCTCACCAGCTGTGCTGCTTTGTTGTAGACAAGCTCGTACTGCTGATCCAGCGGGATCTCCTCTATCCTGAAAGTGACTCCAGAGAAACTGAGCTGCCTGGCAATATACATTCCGCTCACTTTCATGTCCATTGCCACGATTTCCATTGCCCCAACACCCCTACGCAGGAAAGAAGGAAGGGGGAGGAAAGAGATGCAGCTGGTTAATGAAATCCCTTTCCTCTGCACAGTTGCAGGGTGGAGTAGGCATGTCTGGAGATTTAGACCCTTGTGGAGGTTTTGCTTTGGCATCTTGGTTAAACTGTCTTCAAATCGTAATAAAACTCACAACCCATCCTGGCATTTACAGAGCAGGCCTTATCCCCATTTCACAGGTGGGTGGGTCATGTCATCTTTCTGTTTTCCCAAGCCCTATGGAGTTTGTGGCAGATCCAGACACAGAGTCAGGTGGCCCGACTGTAAATCCCTTTCTCTAACCATTAGTCAGCATTGCTTTCGTCACTGCCTGGCCCAATAGAAAATAATTTTTCCTTTTATTCTGAAGAGATGCTGGCAGTTAACTTGGCATTTAACACCCACCGTTCAGTAGGTACAAAGTGTCTGCTGTCAGATTTGTGGGATGGCTCGATATGTACGTACTAGCCAGATACACTGCATGTCACAAGGGGGCAGAAATGGCAGAGCCAGCGAGCAACTGGCAGGGAGCATTGGTCCGAAGCCAGTGGTTTTTCCCCCAACCCAAATGAAGGCAGTTACTAAATACAGTATTAGTGGAAGGGGAAACCAGAAAGGTCTCCCGTGACATACCTCTTTTCAATTGCATGGAGGAACTCATCAAATGCTCTGAAGGGGGTTCCCTCCCCCCAGATTCCTAGCCGGCTCATGTAAATCATGTTTTTTGGCTCAGAGGCACCTGTTTGAATAGAATGTGCTGTTAGCAAAGACACAGCAACTATAAATAGTTTACTTTGAGCAGGGGTTGGACTAGATACCTCCTGAGGTCCCTTCCAACCCTCATCTTCTATGATTCTATGACTTAGGCAACCTCTGCAAGAGAGGGGCAACAGGCCTCAAGTGAACCCTCACTCTGGAGAGCTTAGAAACATATGTAAGCATTTCGAAAGGGAGAGTTATTGTTATTCTTCACACTTCTATAGTGCCTTTCAGCAGAGACCTCATCACACTAATCCTCACAATACACCCAGCAGGCCAGTGTCACTAGACAGATGAATAAACAGGCAGAGAGAAGTTCAAGTGACTTGTCCAAAGATCACAAGGCATGTCAGTGGCAGAGCTGGGAACAGAATCTAAGAGTCCCGCCTTTGTGTTAAGATGAAACACGGGATTAGAGTATCTGCTGCTTCATCACACCCTCTATGAGTGTCCATTTCTGCTGTTTAAAATTAAATTTTACAGTTTGTGCTTTTTGATCAGCAGCTTAGCAGCTAACCTGGGCTACAGACCTCTTCCACATGGGGAGGGCTGGAGCACTGTGCTGCTTATGTACATTTACAGCCGGGGTCTCGGGAATCACGTGTACAGACTCTTACCTGTGGCACTGGCATAGACAACCCTAGCTAACGGCAGTTTGTTCTGAAGGTCCAATACTGCTTTGCCCATTTTGGTGGAGCTGGCATTTTTGGCTTTGTGGCATTCATCAAACACAATCTAGAAGGGAATGTTAGTTAAGGAGAAAGGACACGCATTCTGCTATGATAGTATAAAAATACATACTCATGCCAATAATGAGTGGATGAGGAGAGAAAAATACGATCCATCTCCTTCCAGGGGAACTGAACAATCAAGCATCCAGCACGTGGACCAGCTCCCCAGTTGCATGAAGCCTTTTACTCCATTCTGCCCTAGTCTCTGGCTTTCCAAAATCTGTGGTAAATCTCCCCCAGTTATTTCTTACTGAATGATGCCGCGTGCCCAAAGCACGCCATTGGGGACGAATGCTGAAAATTTTTTACTCACATATACACCCTGACTGTCCCGTGCCGACTCGCTTCTAGTCTCACTGGTGGGATTTTCAAATGGGCCTCAGTAGCACAAATTCTAGTGACTTTTAATGGGAACTATGCTCCTAAATCACCTAGGTTCTTCTGACATGCCCACCCGTTCCACAGCTCCATTGATTTCTGGAGAACAGAGGGCATTTTTTTGGCTTATACTGTTGGAAGATCCACCACAAGCCCCAAGCTGGTACCAGGGCTCTTGGTGATCTTTGTTCGCTTTGGAAGCACAATGACAAGCATGTTGCTCTTTCTCTAGGATACAACTCCATCAAAGTTCTCCCTGCACCAGTCCAAAATCTGCTTTAACCGCGTCCTGTGCTGTCCGCCTGCCTGGCTTTCACCAATAAGAGCAGAGTAAGTGGCGAATAGGACTCCTTCTGAGGTAGCTGTGTCACCGTATTTAATCTACAGGGGAAAGGAAAAAAAAAGAGGACACTTACAATGCTATTTGTAGTTCATTTTATTCCATCCCCTGCCCAAACCCAATACAGATCTGGTGAAGGCAGAGGACATTTTTAATGTGAAGCTGTACACATCTGCTGTATATAAGCAATCACTATATCACAAAGCCCATATGGGAAGAATGGTGAAGAAAGCCAGCTAATAACTGACTTCTTTAATGCTAGTATTTGGCATAGAGATTCTCTGATGACGGGGATTTTAAATTCCTTGAGCTATCCACCCAATCATCAGCATGTGGGCACATCTGCAAGCATTTTAATGAAGGGTGGAAACTTTACTTCGACATCAATTGCTTGGCTGACCAAAGTCGCTTAATTTTTTTTAATCAACAGCTTCGAATGTTTAAAATGTTTTTATATTAAATATCCTCTCCTCTGGTTTGTTTCCTTTTTTAGGAGATGGCGGCTTCCTGTTTGACTGAAGGGGAGATTATTGTTTAGCTTACAGCATCATTAGACTTCATCTGTAACAAAGTGTAGCAAGGAAAAAAAAAATCATCTCAATTTAAAGAAAGTGCTATTCAAAGCTCTTTTGATTTTGAGGACACAGTTGTTTCAATGGACTAATGGCCTGATTTAAGAGGCTCTGACCACACGTGCATCCAATTGATTTAGACGGGAAATGTGACTGCTCAACACCTCTGAAAAATCAAGCCAGATGTGTTCTGATAAACTAGCAAACAGCTTGGCAGGTTCAAGCTGGCTGTGAATGATCTGGAGACTAGAACAGGGGGTTCTAGAAGGGGTACAGAAGATCTTGCTGAACAACTACTACTCAGTACTGGTAGTTTTCCTTTAAGAGGTCATTTAATTTTCATGTCTGCTCGACACTGAAACTTGAAATTAGAATGTTAAGAGATGCACTAACTCAGCTGGACTGAAATTAGATGCATGTTTAGAGAGCGCACAGTACTGCATGCTTGGCAGTGCCTGCAGGGAGAAAGCTTGGATGTGTATGTCCCTCTTCCCCAAGAAGGTCAGAAAAGGGTCCCCATGGAAGCAGCACTGGAAGGTGTGGATTTAGGCCCACTTCAGACTTGGCCTCTGAATAAGGAGCGGTCTTAACAATACAGCTATATCAGGTCCAACATTCACCATTAAAAAACCCACAGATGGAACAATGAACATGATGCACATGCCACGTGGTCCTGCCATTAGAGGTTGTATTTGCATTGAGCCACTACTTACTATTCCTGAAGAAATTCAAGTACCCAGAACTGCTACATGCTTGTGATGCAACACTGGAGCATTCACAAGTATGTAACTACCGGGGGAGTCTAGAGTGGAAACGGTACACTGCAATGAAGATAACGGTAACCAGGCCACTGATTGCTACTGTCTGTGCCATTAGCATGAACGAAGGCCAGGGTATATGAGCTGCATGCTTTGCTGAGAACTATTTTATCCATCAGCTGCCATTGGCAGGATTTTTTCTGGAAAGAGGTCTTGAATTCTCTGCCCTACCTTGTTTAAAGCATGCACAGGAATGTTGGAGGCATCTATGTCCTTCAGGTCTCTCTCAGCATCATACTTGAGATCATTGGAGACGCTGAACCTAAAAGAAAGCAGAGGATCTGGTTGTCTTGAGGAGGAGACTGCTTGCGTAGAATTTAGTGCACGTGTACGTAAGAGATCAATAGTTCTGACTACAGAAACTACAGGTGTAGCAAAGCCAGCTGCTATTCAAACTCCCCATATATCTCAACACAAGACACTACAACAGCCTCAAGTCCTGAACAGGAACTGCCAATTGTGAGAAGATGTGCAATGATTCTGCACCTCAAAAGTTCAGGGATATCTCCCATCGACTTCAAAGGGAGAAGGATCAGGCTCTAGAGTCCTCTCCACTTGGTATGCGATTTGCCTCTCCAAAGTACTGTACTAACAACGATCACATCACCCCTGCAGCGTGAATATTTTCGGCAGACAGGCGCAGAGAGGTAGAAATGACTTGCCCAAGGCCACAGAGTGAGTCAGCCCCAAAGCTGGCACTGGTGCTCAGGAATTCCTGATTCCTGACCTCAAGTTAACTCGTCAGGCTCTTACAGTAAAGAAGGGAAACTTACCACAGAGATTTTTTCCTCCCCTTCAGAAAATTTTCAAAGATGATCCCGGCAACTGTCCTGCCCTTTCCAACCCCAGCGCCATCCCCAATGAGGAACCCAGCTCGCTGCCCGTTGGGTAGTAAAACTTCATGTTGCTGCAAATTCAAAACCAGAATTAGGAATTAACACTGATTCGTCCTTTGCCCAGGGTCTCAGAGCACCTCACCAATTAACCCTCGCAGCTCCCACAGATGCAGATGTTGCACAGGTCTCAAAGTTAGGTAAACTGAAACATAGAGAGGTTAAGTGACTTACCCAAGGTCACACAGTGGCAGAGCAGGGAATAGGTCCCAAGGTCCTGATTGTCAGAAGTGCTGAGCACCCACAATACTGGCTGAAGTCAATAGGAGCTGAGGGCACTTGGCACCTTTGAAAATCAGGACCCATGAGTCTTCATTCCCAGTCCCCTTGCTTTAGACAACACTCCCTTACAAGACATTTAAAATCTGTGTCAAGATCCAAATCTTCCAAGCTTTATTTTCTATACAAGAGGCTATTTTAAAACTCAGCTGAACATCTTATCGAAGGAGGCCACAGTGTATTTTTATTACTATCTACACATGAAAGAGAGCTAAGCAAGATGGATTTGGCGTACCTGGCAGGCATAAACGATGGCCTCCAGCTGTAGTGCAGAGAGTAACCCATTGTCAGCAATTGAGTTTGGAAGGGAAAGGGTATAGGTAACGTCAGGTGGGGGAACGCTGGAGAGAGTGCTTGTTTCTACCACGCGGTCTGGGTGCTGCTTCCCAATCTTAGCTGAAAGGGAGACACAGGAAACAGTCAAAGAACTGATGTTTGCACTTCTATGGAGCATTTCACCTGAGGATTTCAAGGCACTTCACAAATATGCATCAAACCTCCCAACACATGTGTGCTAAGTATTATCCCAATCCGGCAGATAGGGGAACTGAAGCAAAGAGGTTAAGTGACTTCCCCAAGACTGAAGTCAGCCAGGAGCAAAGTTGGGAATAGAACAAAGAGGTCCTGACTGTACATTTCTTCTAACTAGTGCTCTTTGCTACCTTTGGAGAAAGGATTCCTGGGAATCCCCAATATCACCATCCCCTTTTTTCAGGACAAAATGTAGACTGCTGAAAATCTGCTCATCCCCTACTCCCAATAAAAAGCAACAACTAGGTCTGCTGCTAAGCCAGGGAGACCACAGAGAGTGGAACAGCATACGGGCCCATGTAAACAGGCCTGCAAAGCTTATCTTCAGAAATATGCATGTAGGGGGCTGCCGTGCAAACACACCACTGTCCTTAGCTGCAGAAAACAGTGACTACTGGGCCAAGCAGCAATGGCTCCAAAACCAGCTTCTAGCAGCTAAGTGACAGCAAGGCAAAATGAAAAGGCTGCCCTGCAACTCACATTTTGAAGGTACATAATCTGCATAGGTCTCTGTGTGCCCCAGCTCCTCCGTTTCTTCCTCATCACCTTCTTCATCGTCCTCTGCCTGAGTCTGCGACTGAAATTAAACGTGATGTTGATTGAACGTTAATATTTCCACAGGGTTTTGGACACGAGTGGTATTAGGTACATGGCAAGTGCCAGCATTTAAAACATCCCGTCCCAAACACACAAACTTGCCTCTCAACTTCAACTCATCTCATTGATATAACACAGCAGCACAGGGAAAATCGACTGAGGGGCGTCTCCTGTGTGGTCCAGCAAGTGCACCGCAAGCCACGTTCAGAGCCCAGTCCATAATGGACTAGGGAGCAGCGATCAGAGCGGTTTCTAAGATGGTTTGGCTGGCCAGTGTGAGCACGACCCAACTGTGCTTTAATTTAAGCTACAACGAGGGATTGAAACCAGTTTAGAACACAGCCTGGTCCCACCTACCCTGGGTGGCAAAACCACATCATTTTTAACCAGAATAGCTTTTAAATACTGTTTGCTAATGTGGTCTAAGAGCTCGGTGTAGAGGAAGCAGAGATCACTCCCTCAAACCAGTGAGGCTCCAATGAGGGAAAAATAAGACTCTGTGGGGGAAGGGCGATGGCTGGAGACACAGCTGACTGATTCTTCAATCATAGCTTTTCCAGGGGAGGCCTTTAGCCAGATCTTTTTTTTTTTTCCATATCTGGGTAAGAGTCTCGTGCCTGTTCCCGCAGAGTCAGATGCTCTTCCTCACCTGATAGCTTATGAGGAGTGGGGTGTTTGGGGCAGCAGCAACATGGTCTTCCAAACTTTCTAAGCCTGTGAACAGTCTGCTGGGAGAGAACAGCTGGAACAGAAAACACGCAACTGAGAATCAGCCTTAACACCCGTCCATCCAAACCAAAAAGTGACAAGTCACGAGAGGAAAGCACAAATACGATTCACTTTTGCCCTTGGATTCAGGGCTTGATTCAGGAAGTAAATGAATCTTTCCAATGCTCTGCATGCCTCTGCCAAGTTGTGTGTGTCACGCACACACTGGAGAATTAGTCAAGGTGGCTATTTTCTCACGAAGAGTGAGAATGATTTGCTTGTGCACAGTGGCGAGTGTGCGCATGTGTGTTTCCTTCCATGACATGAATATGCCTGTCCTTCCTACAAAGTCATCTTGAAACCACGTCTGCCCTCAACCACCGAACGCCTCAGGGCGTAGCCTCATCGTCGACATGTTGTGTTTATTCATCTGCCTTCTGCTAACGTTACTGAGTTACGTGTACGAATCCTGCCTCTTTAGGGTTTATAAGTCAAGCATCCTTTTCAACATCTGACTGGTGTTCTCAAGGGGGCGTAATGAAATCTCTCTGCAGTGGGAATGATGAAGGCTGATCTGCATTCGTGAACAGAGGGCTGGTTTCCTATCTGTCCTGGAAACAGCTCAGTAGAACCCTGCTGTGCCACTCCCCAAACATTCTGGCTGAAGACTCTGAAGTAGTGTTGCAGGTTCTCTCAGTGCTTCCTGCTCAGTGGGATCGGTGGCTTCATTCTGCACTGGGAACTCAACCAGGAACCCTGCGAGTCCTCAACCAATGGGGTCACATGGAAGCCTGGGATAGCTGGAGATCTCTGGATGAAAAGTGCTATGTTAGAGCTCATTATTGTCCTAACATCTGCAGGAACTAAACCGCAACCAGTAAAGAGGGCTCCCGAGACACTTCCAGCTGGAAAGACACAATTGATGAGAGACTTTTTCTGGCTCCACACAATCAAAATCATATTGGAATTTCCCCAAAGGAAGAACAAGGTCAAGCCAGCAAATCAGGGAATCCAGAAATAATCAACTAGTCCACAAGGACCATTACTTCAAATGTACAGCTGGAGATGGGTGCCAAGCCTGTACAGACAGACACCCTCCAAAGATAGAAGTGAACCATGGGACAGCCATAAACATAAACACTCTGTAATTATTTACTTAAAAAAAAAAATCACCCTCCATTACTGGAAGTCTGAGTCAGAATTACCAGAAAAAAGCTTGAAGAGATGTTTTCAGTGCCAACAAATCTGAAGAGCAGGTGTAGCACCAAAACCTACAGTCCTAATGCCATACCAAAGTTTCTACTCAGGCGCTAGAAAAGACCCAAGTCTCTCCATTCCTTTGGAATGGAAGGGCGGAATAACCTCAGCTCTGACAAGGAAAGATGATTCTTTATTGCAAAGATAATCCACATCTTTCCTTGACTCGTGGCATCTTCATTGTAAGCTCAGATATACCAAGTGTGGCAGTTGTGCACAGCTCCCATTGGCACCCCTAGATCTTCATCTCAGGCAAAACAGTGTCCTAAAGAAAGTGATGGAAGTCCCACTGCTTGGGGCATTTAATAACAACTGGTTGACGCATTAGCAAATGTACTCCAGGGAACAATCCTGCAGTGACAAGGAGTTGGACTGGTTGATCTAATAGGCCAATTCCAACTCTAACTTCTGCAATTCCTCCCCTTTTCTATTCCGATCCACCCACTAGTACACTCCTCTCTTTTTACCATATGTAGGATACCTTATGTACCTCCATGTAGGAGAACACAATGTGTAAAAGACATACACTCCACATATAAGAACAGAGGGAAGAATCCAGGAGAGACACTCACTTAATAAAGCAACTGACAATTCCATGATCAAATCTTCATTTTATTCGATTTTTTCCCTCTCGGCCTTATATTATTTCTCTTTTTGTGTCTGTCTCACTAACACTACAAGGAAAAATGAAACTGTCAGACTTAGTTGACAAGTTGACTCCTCTCTATATAAATATTACTCCTGGAGGAATTCTGAGCCAAAAAAATTTTTTTAAATTCTGTGCACAATATTTTAAAATTCTGCAAAATTCTGCATATTTCATTTGTCAAAACAACACAATATAATCATGCCACGTTCAATTACTTTGGTCATTTATTTCAAAATATCTGTCAGCAAGTATGTCTGTAAGAATATAGACAACAAAAAAGATTCAGAAAATGTTTTTTGACAAATAGATTCCTTACTAGGCATCTTTGAGTAATAATTCATTTAAACTACAATACAGAAACATATTTCCCACATCCCTCAGAAGCAATGCAAAGGCTTGGGTGAGTCAGGGGTAACAGAGGAGCTGCGGGAGAGAGAAATAATAGTTGGGAAAGAGCCTGGAAGTGAATTTAGAGGGTTGTTGGGTGTGGGTTGGAGAAGTATGGAACAGTAGTTTTTTGGGGGTTGGGAGGGGGAGGGATTCTTAGGGTGTTGGGGAGCCTCCCTCATGCAGACCCTGGCTGATCCCTAGCCTCTCCCATTCAATCAGACACATCTGTCCCCATCCCCATATGTCCCTGCCCCCTCATTCCCATTCAGCCCAGTGCTGTCACCCCACTAGCTCCTGTGCCCCTGCTCCAGTCTGTCCCCTCCATTACTCCTTCTGAACCACACCCTATGTGACCCTCCCCCCATCAGCCCTACATGCCCCACTCTGTCCGTTCCCTCCATGTCCCGTGCCGCCTAACCTGGCCCCAGGGGCAGGGTGCTGTGAGGAAGGCAGCCACGGCTCCCTCCCTCTCTGCGGCTGGCCACTCCGGCTCTGAGCCGGCCACCCTCTCGTCTGGTGTCACAGTAGCCTCTGGTGGGCGAAAGGTGTAATTGCAGCACCTCCCCAGCAGAATCTATTTTCTGTGGGGTGATGGGAGAATCTGAGGGGGACACGAATTCTGCGAATGCGCAGTGGCACAGAATTCCCCCAGAAGTAAATTAACACTCCTCTGGATCTGGCTGGAAGGAAGGTTCTGAGTTTTAAAAAAGTGCCTTGAGTGATCAACATTACTAAAATGCATTGACGGGTCAAGAAAACTCCAACCACAGACTACAAAGGGCTAATCATTGCTTTACTGATTTGACTTATGGTATGATAAAAAGGGGGGAGATTATTCACATGCGACAATCATATAAGCAGTGTAAAAATCTCACATTATCATATGCTGAATGTGAAAATTAGATCTTTTGCCTCAAGATCCTGCAATACATCACACACTTGTCTTCTTTAACATAATGAAAACTGTGTACTGAAAAGTCAGATAATAAACCTATACCACTCAGTGCTCTCTATCAGATGATCCATTTTGCCAATAATGCTGCGAATTACAGCCACCCATGAAAAAATGAAACTGAAATCCCAGTGCTACATATACTAAATTAACGGATTCCATAAAGAAATACTGGGAACAATCAATATAAAAACTCACAATACAGAGAGCAAAGATAAGACAATATTTTCCAAAAGGAAGTCACTGACAGATGGAACTCCACTGAACTAATTGTCCTGGTATGAACCCAATCATTGTAAAGGAAGGTGATGAATCAAGGGGGTAATTTTAGTTGGCAGACAGGAAGATATAAATGGCAGCATCCAGCAGTAAAAGTAGCTATCGTTCTGTTATGCCAAAGTGAATTAGTTTCACACACCCACGAAACATTACCCATTTCTCTCTCGCTTTCTCTGTGCTGCTCAGCATGTTATTCTTGTATATTCTTTACATATAAAACTGAAGGCTTTTCACATGTGAAATCCTGAATTTAGCTTATGTGTTTAGAACACGCACTGTAAGGAGCTACATTCTTAACCGTGTTTTAAGCTTCCACGTAAAAACAGATAAAAGAATGGGCATAATAAGGCATCAGAAACTTTAATGTATCCAAACCAGAAGGTTGTGATCCCTTCAGACATTTCTTTGATTAAAACAGCTCAGCCCTTCCTCTTCCTTCAACCTTCTTGTGCTCCAGGTTCAAACTTGTACAGAATTATCACCCTATCTAGCTTAGGCTATTTACACGTTAGGGCTGAGATTCTCTTGCTCATGTATGCATACTTGAGCTCACTCTCACTGAGCTAGCCTGAGTGTAAACAGCAGCGTACACACGGTAGCAGTGAGTACAAATCCACCTGAGACTAGTGGGTATGGTCAGAGAGAGCATGTCAGAGTTACAGTTTAAGCCCAGAAGAGACCACCAGTTCATCTAGTCTAACCTCCTGTATATCACAGGCCACCAACATCACTCACCACCCGCACACTCAACCCAAGACCGAGCATAGGAGTCCCACCCTTAGCTCGTATTGTAGACATAGCCTGAGACACTTCTATGGCTCCCATTACTGCAGTATCTGACAGCCTCACAACCTTTTATGTATTTACCCTCACAACCCCTCTGTGGGGTGGGGCACTGCTATTATCCCCACTTTACAGACGTGACACTGAGGCACGAAGAGACTGCCCACTGTGGCAGAGTAGGGAATTGATCCCAGGTCTCCCGGCTAGCACCTTAACCACTGGACCATCCTTCCTCAACCTCAGCCGACATTACTGAATGATGATGCTGTGTAACTTAATGGAATCCCAACCCAGTCCCAATTTCTGAGCTGTGCCAAACAATCACCTTTTCATCCAGGGTATTTACATCAGTCTCTAAGCAGATGTGAGACAGCCGGCTACTCGGACAGGCTGCCAGTTTAACAAAATACTTACAAGCGTATCTGAACATAGCTACCTTACCAGACTGTTGGGGAGGATTCGCTAATGTCTGTACAGTGCTTTGAACGGATGCAAAGCATTAATTACAGGTGTGTCCTAACATTCCACTGATTTCAATGGACTACGGCAGTGCAAGCAGTGCAATGGAGGACCAGAAATGAAGAGGTTCAAAATCAGGGACCAGACCTATTCTAAGCAGGAGCCCTTTGAAACGGCATTAGAACGAGTGTCCATAACCCTCCCTGAGACATTGAATCAGCCTTGCTGGTGGCAGCACTTCCTTTAGCTACCCCTAATGGGTACTGGGGAGATTTTCTAACTGCTGGGGCAGGTTTTTGGTGAGAGAGCTGCAGGATCAGGCCTGGAGGTTTTAATTTCTGAGTGGGGAGGAAAGGAGAGGGACTTTCACTGACCTCTGTTTGGTTCTGTTGTGGCGTGTTTATATCCCATATTGTTGGCACATGATTCAGGCTGTCGGCGGGCAGGAATTCCTGAGCATCAGCGATGTCGGAGAGAGAGTCCGCGGGGGATGAGAAGAGGGAGTTATTGGAGAGCTCATCGAGGTATGAAGAATCCTGAAATGGAAAAAAAGCCCTTGGTTACAGGAGATGGTACAAAGATGCCTCAAACGTTCCGTCCTGGATTCATGCGCACAGGTCGAGTTTAATTTCATAATATTAAATGCAAAGCTTTGTTACATCCAAGCTCCATGTTGCTTAGAAATTAATTGGTAAACCAAAACGTCTAATCAGAGCAGCTGGGTTAAAATCTATAATCCCAGTTTCTTGACTCAATAGGAAAAATTACCAAAGTGCTGATGCAGTATACAGGAAACCAAGTTAGGCTAAACACTCTCCAAATGCAGAGCAGCAAGAGAGAGGACCAAGGGACAGGACAGCACCAGTAACTCTGATCTTCGTATTTAATTAAAAAACTGAGCACTAGTGAAAGGTGCCAGATCTAAAGTCCAAGAGACTAAAGTTCTCTGGGTATCCACAAAACAGGTAGAGCATAGACAGCAACCACACTAACTATTCTCCCATCCCAACATGACATCTCCTATGTATTATTACTATTTGTATTACAATAGCACTTAGAGACCTCAGCCAAGATCAGGACCCCATCGTGCCAGGTGCTGCACCAAAATGTAGCAAGAGACAGTCCCTGTCCCTAAGAGCTTACAGTCTAAGCAGACAAGTCAGACAGGGAGGATTATCATCCCCATTTCACATCTTGGGAACTGAGGCCCAGAAAGATGAAGTGACTTTCCCAAGGTCACACAGAGAGTCCGTGGCAGAGCTGAGAATAGAACTCAAGTCTCCTGAGTCCCAATCCAGTGCTGTGACCACAAGATTACCCCTTCCTTTACCAATATGCCGCAACCTGGACAGAAGGGAGCACCTTTCAATGAAGGGGTCAATCTCCATCCTTAATCCCTCCTTGGTGTGTCTGCTGAGACTGCCCGTGACAGCTCTACTTTGCACCAATCCAATCATGACGGTGGTCTGAGGCACATGGACACCTGTTAACTAAAAACTGGAATGAGCCCTACCACAGACCATTTACAATCCCCTCCTCTCCCTCATCCAGCTCCATGTTTGGTGGTATGCTCTTCAAATAGGCATGAGAACCAACAGCCAAAAATGCAGGTCTCAACAGAGTGTCTATTGGGAAACGGGTACAGCCCTCTCCGCTCTCCCCAGCACAATGCTTGAAGACTCCACCCATTGACTCCACTCTCTCATTCCTACCATTAAACCTCACAGCCAAGTGTGTAGGGAAATGTCAGCCTTCTGTTCACCTCAGAGCAATTCATTGTAGAATGCCCCACTGTGCAGGCCAGTCCTCAGGCGGAAAAGTGTCAGTGCTCTGCAGGGATGAACTAATAGATCCTTTCATCTCTACCATGAGGATTCTGCCAATGTAAACAGCTTGCTACTTCTGGTGAGAGGGGTTAACTCTGTAGACATGCTGACAATTTAGGCCCTTTACTGCCGCTAGGACAGATAACCAAATGTTGTGATGGCATCCCAGTATGGCTGCCAACAGGTCTCTGATACAAGGAGTCTCTGCACTTCATTTCCAGTAAGAGACCAGTTTTCTACTGATCTAGCTGAAGAACAAGAAGGCAGCCAAAGGATTTTAAAAGTCATTAGCCCAGACCCAGAATCATGCACAGCTGAGTTTCCTTGAGTTATTCCTGAGGGTTTCTGGCTGAGAGCTAGGGAAGACTCCCTCCGGATTGCTATTAAAAGTTATTTTGTGTAGTATTTAAAACCAGCAGGACTTTTTCTTTCATTCCCCTCCCAGCTGATGTCTGATTTGGCTCCCCGTAGCTACACTGGAGCTGTAGCTGTAGCCAGCAGCTGTTCAAGAGCACTAACATGTTGAGCCCAATACCCCATGTGCGAATGATGAATAAACTGCAGATTACTGAAGCACTGACAGGGGCACATGCTGACTGAAGGACATGGGGGTAGCTATTACACTGCACTAGACTGCTACTCCCAGTTTGACTCACACCCTTCCCATTCGCAGCCAATGCTTGTGTTAATGCCTGGCTCTTTGCCAATCTTCCTCCCCAACAAGGAAAGCTCAGGAGGCCGTTGGAGGTCCTAGCTCTTGAGAAGTCCTGTGGCTGCTTTTTGGATCACCCAGCACCAGACGTTTTCAAAAACTGAATTCAACACCTGGGTTTGTCACGTTGGAATGAAGCAGTCTCCAGAAACAAGACTCATGTTCTGGGGTAGCACCAAGGAAAGTATCTGGCCAATCAGCACTGTTGATACCCTCCTCCTTGACCAGATGCAGTGTCAATATGTCCCTTCATACCACGGGAATCGGCCTCCCCTGTGCGCTGATGTACCGAAGTGTTTTGTGCCTGCCGACTGCTCCTACCAGAATGGGAACTAGCTGAGCAATACGAGGCACTGTCACCCCGGTCCACGCAGAGGGTGCTCCATCATCAGTGCACCCAGCTAAAGGAGCATGAGGCCAGGTTCAAGAACGGTTCCCAGTCGTCCCTACAACAGCAAAAAGCCCTGCCCATCCTGTAACATAGTATGTGGCTTAACTAAAGAACTGCAGGACAGCTGATATTGTATTGAAGCTAGAGTTGTTCATACAATTAAGATGTTTTTAAATTAACCTTCCATCTCCCCATCTGTGTTACCTTCAACCATCCCCCCTAATTCTAATCCCCCACAAGGACACCTGCTGAGCACCTCAACCTTCCATACTGTTGAAATATGTCGACAAGTCACCTTGCTGCCATCACCATTTCCCTCTTTCCCAACATTCACTTCCAAGAACAAATGCCAGGGGAGTGTAATAGGCTGCTAACCTCCTGCTTGGACCACCATCAAAATCTAGCCTCCTGAACTAGATCTGCAACCCTGGAAAGAGCAAGGATATGGACCATGTAAAATTTCATTTATAGAAGTGAAACCCCCCCAGTGCAACAATTGTTCTGTCCATTCTGAGGCACAAAAATAAGTGTATGAGAATTCTTCTTTACATCAGTTATAGCAGTTCCAGGTATTTAATGCATCTGGGCTCATATAATGAACAAAGAAGCTAGGGTTGGACAGAACCTCAAAGAAGTAGCTCTCACAGTGCCATTAAGTTATACTGCTCAAAATGTAAAACTGCACCAATTTTACGAGGCTCAATGATTTTGCAGAAGTTACTCTCAAAGCACAAGCTGAATGGGCAGCGATTGTGCTTCCCTGTAAGAGCATCTAGCATGTTTGGGTGCTGTGGTAATATGAATAAATGAGGGGAGAGATTTTTCTCCTAGAACTTTCCAGTCCAGAAATCCATAGCTATAGTGGCTGGCTTAGAACAGCCACTGCTAAAATGGCCAGTCCTGAGACACAGCTGTGTTATTTTCAGTAAAATCAGATTCTTTAAAAGATCCTGAATGCGAAAACAGAAGAGCTTAATTCAGGACTGGTCATTTCAGGTGAATCACATGGTATTCGACTGTCAGGAAGAAAAGCAGACACCTGCTCCCGTAATCTTTTACAGCTCAAGGCTTGTTTACATGGCAAGTTACTGAGCGGGTGTGAATCTGCAGCAATCCAGCTTGCCTGGCAGTAACATCCTGCAGTAACATGGAGACACTACTATAGTGCAGTGAAAGCCCCAGAGTGCAGCTTGGCATATTGCTTCAATGCGCAGTATGCTAAGCTGCACTCTGGGATTTTCACTGAAGTGTAGCAGTGTCTACACGGGATGTTACTGCACAGCAAGCTGGTGCGCTGAAGATTCACACCCTGGCTTGCCTTGCATTAATTTGTTGCATAGATGAGCCTCAGCTGAGGTAAGGAGGTGCAACAAAGAGTTCATGTTCATATTACACAATGTGAGAACAAGATCAACATTACAACCCCTGGTTTGGAATCCGGGAGGTGGAAAGGCATTTACTGAAAGCTGCAGAGCTAAGTGATAAGCATCGGGTTTGTGTTCCCAGGAGGAGAGTGGGCATAGGGGAAACCGCACCTCAGATGAGAAAGGGCTAAGGCAAAAAGGACAGGAGCAGTAGGGCACAGGATGTAAGAACTATTTAATTTAGACAGTGGTTCTCCAATACTTTTACTCTTCACAGCCCCCCTCACATATGGATCTAGCTCAATGATGACTTCAACACTTTTCAATCCAACTACCACTGCCGGTTCCCACCCCACAGCCTGGGAACAACGGCAGTGTGGTCTCAGGGCCTGAGCACGGGGCTGGGGTCAGGAGGTCTTGGGTCTTAATCTTGGCTGTGCTGCTTACTCATTGTTTAACCTTGGACCAGTCACTTCAACTTTGTCTCCACTTCCTCATCAGTAAAATAAGGATACTGCTACTTAGCCTCCGCCCCCTTCTCCCAGAGGTGTTGTGAGAATTAGCTAATATCCATGCAGTGCTTTGAACACAAGTATTAGTTGAATATACAGGTAACAAAAACATCAGTGCAATTTACAAGTCTCACGCAGCGCCCCTTATGCCTGCATCGATCTTGTGCCAGCTTCCAAGCCACTGTTCCCTGCACTCAAGGGCCCCAGGAAAACTCACTTCTTCCACATCGCTCACAAGAGTCAAGCTAAACATTAATAAAACTCCCCTTCTTTTAGGCTTCCTAGCACCATCCCTCTTCCTTGATCTTCTCAGACTGTAGCTCTTGGGAACAGGGAGCATTTTTTTGGTCAGATATGGTGCTAAGCACAGGGTAAACACTTCAAAGGTACACTCAAGCCCTTTGCCACTGACTTCGATAGGCTTTGGATCAGGCCATACGGAAGAGAAACACAGCCCTTCTTGTTTCTTGCTCATACTCCAGAAGTGCGGCTCCTGCCCCTTAGCAATCTACTGATCAAGACTAATTTATCAGAGAAGTTAGCAATGGAGACAGATTTCAATCCCTTCTCCTGTTCCACCCAGTGCAGATGGTTCCCGTCCCTAAAGAATACTCTCCAAGGGTTGGTCTAACAGTATAGCTTTAAATAGCACAAGATCAGACTTATTCTATTAAATGATCAAAATGAATCTTAAAAAGAAAAGAAGACACAGAAAAGTTCAATTCACAAGAGTAAAAGTATCCTTTGGGGACAGCGCTTATTGGCTAGTCAATAACCTAAATACAACTTGCCTAGCCACTTAACAAGGGTATAAATGAGCAGTGATAGTAGAGGACTTTATTTTACATAAAGAAAACTGATAATTGCCAATGAACTCTAGGACATGTCCTCAGTCTTCAAACAAAAGCTCTGCTAATAGCAATCACACAGTGAACTTGCTCGAGCAAGCAGGACACGACAGCAAACACCATGGTCACATATCATCGATAGCCAGGGCCAAGGAGCCATCCCAGCTCTGTGGGTTTTATTCATTTGTTTTTCCTCCTGAAGGGGATCAGTTCAGGAGCAAACATTTGCAAACACATGTGGTGGAAGGGAACAGAAAAGGAAGAGTGAGAAGGAAGCGGCAGTGAGGTCTGAGAAGGGCCAAAGCTAGAGAGGAGGATAGAGTAGCCACTGTCCACTAGCCCAGAGGGAGCAGAGTGACAGGTGGGCACTCATCATGTGATCTGCTGAACACATCACCCTGCAGTAGCACAAACACCCAGGCACGAGTGAGCTCATTGAATCTTGCTGAAGCAACCCTCTTTGCCTAGCTTCTTGCGACTCTAACCGATCCATCTCTTTGCTTGTCACGTTGGGAATAGGAAATGAACCCCAACGTTAGAAATATTCGTGTTGAAAATGACCTTTTGGCACATGCTAGTTTCCTATCCCCAGGTGCTCACAATGTAATTCAGGCAGATAGAATACACCAGTTTGTTTAAATGCGAACGGACCCACAAATTTTCTGTGTGCACCTTCAGTACCAACAATTCCACAGCCCGTCTTGGCAGGTTACTCCGCTGTGTCATATGGAACTCAGGGAGCTATTTGAATTTCCAGGGACAGAAAGCAAAGGAAAGGACACCAGTGCAGTAAGCCAACAGCTTGTGAAAAGGAGAGAAGAAGGGTCAGAGTGTAAACCCCGCAAAGTGTCCCCTGCTGCAATGTGACTGTTCTAACTGTGATACATGTAGTACCCCTCAAACAGGGCATTATCATCTGGTCATACTAGTAGAAAGGTGCCAGATCCTGGATAAGCAGCTGGGGAAAGCTGGAAATGGGGGGAAGGGAGGGCGGACATAGGTGGCTAAATTGACAGTGGAGGATGGAGAAATCAGAGTAGTTGAAGTGTAGCAAGGAAGGATTGAAAAGAGGAGCAGGCTCCAAGCTTCTGTGACACAAGATCCCTGGTTCAGGAAGAGTGCTGTGCTGGCTATGGGTAGTGGCTAAGGCATTGTAGTCCTTTTGCTGGTGAAATGGCCTACCGCCACCTGGACAAGGTGTTCTGGAGAGATAAGACCATTGAATCCTCCAGGACTTAGAAGGGCGGTTATTTTGTCCTGCTCAAGGCTGACTCAGGCCATGTCTACACTAGCACTTATGTCGGCAAAGCTTTTGTCACTCAGGGGTGTGGAAAAAACCACATCCCTGAGCAACTTAAGTTTTGCTGGCATAAGCGCTTGTGTACACAGTGCTATGTTGGTGGGGAAACGCTCTCCCGACACCGCTCACTGAGCTGGTTTTATTATGCTGACTGGAGAGCTCTCTCCCATCGGCATAATGTGGCTACACAAGTGCTCTTACAGTGGCACAGTTGTATTGTGCTGTTGTAAACTCACTGCAGTGGACAAGACCTAATAGTAGTTAGTCCCTCCCATCAGAGTAGATCAAAGCTTCTTACAGAGATAGTTATTTTCCATTTTACACAAAGAGCAACTGAAGCTGAGGAATTCTCAGGGCTTATCTAACACAGGGAAGTCGTGTTGGAATAATTCCCCATGTGGACAGTTTTATTCAGGAATAAGAATGCCTTTTTCTGATTTAGCTTAATCCACTTCCAGGGTCTGGACTGCAAATTCTGGATGAGCACTTCAGAGTTGGCCTTTTGGCAAGAGGTTATGAGGGAGAGAGGCAGGAAAGCGTGCCCCTGATCTCTACACTGTGGCATTACAGGCTCACCAGCTCATTCTGGACAAGCACATCTGTTTCAGAATCTAATTTCTGAACCCACTGTCTCCTGGCACAGATTTTTTCTATAGCAATGGTAGGAGGACGGGAATGGAAGCAAAAGCATTTACGTCTTTTCTGGTGACAATAAAGTTCAGAACTAACAATTCTGCAAGTTACACAAGAAGTGGGAGTTTAAAGAAGTGCATTATAAAATGACCAAAGGGCAACCCCTTTATAGCAGGTTGACTATTTAATAGTCTATTTAATAAGGGCTGAACAGTAGGGGAAATACAACTATATAAATGCTGGCCATGGAATCTCTCCAATATGCTATATATTTACTACAAAGCTCAGATAGGTACAATTCACTGTTTTATTAATGTTTACAAAGTGCTTTGAGCACCTCAGAAGATGGTGTAAAAGGATGATTTTATCAACAGGCTAGTTATTTAAACTGCCTTCTGATTATTTCAGATTCCCAGTTCAGCTGTGGAAGGTATTAATGATGTGCTGCATGCTGTCTTGTTTCTGGCATTTTCCCAAAATAGAAAAGTTATTGAAAGCAAGAATTGATTCACTCCTGAGAAAGTGATCAGAGGAAACAAGGGTAAAAGAAAGGTAATTACACGTTTTTCTCCTAGCCACTAGAACTACGGCTTCTCCATTGGTCAAAACAAATGTTTGTTAAAATAAATGAAAGAACCGGAGAAGTCTAAATAGAGAAAGTGTGTGTACCTAAAAATATTTTTGGCCACAAATCCATTGGTATGAATGGTTTATTTATTGGCAATCCTTCCCCATAGACAGAGGAAACATACTTCTTTTGCACAGCAGCAGTCAGTTCTTCTATACTAAGACAGCACAACACCTGTTCCATTTGGTCTTTTAAAATAATAATTAAAAAACAGCACAACACAAAAGCTAAAAAGACAACTGCTAAAATTATGTTTCTAAAGAACAACAAATTAAGCAATCTGGGTTTCAGATTGCTTTTTAATTTCTCTTTCCAATTTAATTGCACATGCAAGCTGCAGCTCAGTAAGAGGAAGTTTTCTAGCCATGAAAATCAAAGTCCTTCCAACCATAACGCTATAAACACACGGTCCTGACTTGATTGGAAAGTGTTTCTCTGCCCTTCTTTATAAATTCCTTGAATTTGGAATACAATTCTTAAAAGCGTTTAGAGTTACAAAAACATAGATTAATCTTCCACACTGCTTCCCTTCCTCAGAGTTTCTCAGTTAAGGACAGAATTCTGATTGGGTGGAGTAATCTGTGCGTCTTGGAAGTTTTAGCATGATATAGAGTACCGCCTAAAAATAGTAACCCTTTTCTTATTCCTTTACATCAAGAGTCTACCCCTGAAATTCCACTCTCTATGCATAAATGGGCACAATCCACAATCACAGCTTTTGCCTATCCCTGCAAACAGAACACAAACTCTCAAGTAAAACAGTAAAATGTTACCTTGGAGAGAGAGGAGAACTTTAGCCAAAATTGCATTTGGGACATTTTAAAACAGCATTCAACTCGTTGCAAGAGGAGCAGAACTTGGGAAAAACAGTGAGACGTGCTTTTTCAGTACATAATGGAGAAAGATCCTCATTCATGACAGCAGCAACGGCAGCAGCCAGAGAAAGATCTCATGAAGGTTTAAAAAAAAAATTTTACATGCCAAAGGAAGGAGTGAAAATGGTGGAAAAAGTCAGTCCATACAGTGCAGCTGTCCTAAGCCTGTAGAAATTTGCATACAGTGTTTAGTCATGAAGCAGAGAGCTCTTACTTCCTCTAAGTATGGGAGCTGACTTTCAGGAAATGATGCCTGCTTGGTAAGTCAGTGAAATTACTGGCAGTGCAATGAGAATTACTGTATGTGGTGTAATTCAACCACAGATACACTGTAAACAAAGCTGAGCTCCTCGATAGGTTCAGTTTGACTTTGGACAGAAGCAAAGTCTACGTCAAGCATCTGCCTGTTCAATAAACCACTGCATAGCTCATTTCTTCCCCCTTCAATCCCAATCTGAGAAAAAATGCTAGCTTCTGGAAAAGAAAAACATCTGCCGTCTTAATTTGTTTTCCCTTTTTTGGGGCAATTTAGGGGTTCAGATGAATCTATCAGCTGTGTTCCCTTCCTCCCTTTCCAGCCTGTCTTTCAACAAAAACAAGGAAAGGGTTTTACTCACACACACACACACACACACACCCTTCCCTTTTCAAATACTTCATTTTGAGCTTTCTGCAACTTTGCTGGTTAACTAAAGATATCTATTTCTGCTGCAAGGTGGAGAAAGTAGAGAAGGAAAAAGAACTAGAAGGAGGCATCTAAACAGGATTTAACAACAACTTTAACAAGAGACTGCTCTAAAGAAAAGGTAGATGCCAAAAAGAGAAGTAAAATGTTATTTGCAAAGTTTTGTGGTAGGAGGAACCTGTAGTTTGAATGTATCTGTTCAGTTTTGGGAAACAGAACGGGCTGCATCTGTGTGCTTCTCCCCAGAGAGATTAACAACATTATGACAGATCAAATTCTGGAGCAAGCGACAGTATTACAACTTCTAGTCAGTGACTTGCAAAGTGGGAGTGAACCACTTCACTTCCTCCAAATTGAGATCCACTCCTGATTAACTCTACCTTGCCCACATCCGCTTTATTGTTCTGGCTCACTGTGTGGGAACTGAATTCCATGTGGGTCAAAAGGTAGAGGCACAGATCCATCAGCAATAGTGCATTCATTAGATATGCAGTCTCCACTAACTGCTCTTACAGCTGTGCTAGTGAGAGAGTTTAAGTTACCTGGCTGAACAAGCTGCTTACATAGCATGTATCTCAGCCTGATGGGCGCTGTAGCCAATGGCAGGTATTCTGGCTGGAAATCCCCTAACCCTTCCCATCACTGGCCTTTCCACCCAAGGAGGACGCTTTTCAAAACTGTATCAGACTCAAACAGGACTGATGGTTTTGCTACACGGGATTTGGAGGTTTGGGAACTGTTCGGCAAAGGTGAAAGAGAAACGGCTGACAAAAGTTTCCTGGCTCTGCAGTAAACAGAAGTATACGGGCTTTTAGCCACATGCAAGAAACTTCTGGAAAAGCCCACCTAACTGAAATGGCACTTATCACAAAAGCAAACCGCCAAGGAGTTGAGTGTCTGTGTTTGGAATGAAGGGCTCCTGGGTCAAGAGATTAGCAGAAGAGGCAAATTATCTGGGGGACCTGTGGAAGAGGGGAAGTGTGTCTGAAAACTGCAACCTGAGAAGCATACCATGGACTGGTCTCCTCTATCCCACTAATGATTTTGAGAATTGGGAGGACACCTTCTATACGGAACAGATTCTTTCCTGTGGAGGATCCTCCACTACAGAACATCCTGCCACTGGAGATCCCAATAAGCCACAATCTTGTGAAACCCACGTTTCAGGTCAAGATACATTGCTTCAGAGGGACTGTCCCCAATAACAGAGGTGCACTACAATCCAAGCCTGGAAAATGCCTATAGGTCCTCCACTTGAGAAGGCACCTTAAAATAGGAAGAATGGTTTGGGTATGTAAATTGTGAAACATATATGGTGCCTAGGTGCCTATGGTGGCAGGTGCATTAGAATTGCAGTAGAATTGCATTTAGAATAGAGATTCATGCCCTATTGTACAAAATGCCTGGCCTGGAATACTTTTCCCCATTAACTAGGTAGGAAAGGAAAATGTCTTTCTTTGGTGCTCTGTGGCACCAGATCTCTGGCTGTAATCTCAGCCAGGAGAGCTGGTGATAAGGAAAAGAACAGGAGGGGTTGCTAGAGCTTGCAATAGGTGCTTTAGTGACTACATGCTGGAACAGAGATGGATCAAATACATTTAAAAGAAAGGATCTTAATTACTGAGAGACTTGCTGCCAGTAACTGAATTGCTCTGTGCCCTAGATTAAACCACTACCTCCTGACTAATAAGTGAAACTACAGACCACCAAGGCCCTGCTCTTACACAACCCTTGAAAAGCAGGTGGGCTATTTCCGGTTTCTTTTCACACAGTGGGCAAATGAGGCAAAATGGAATCTGCAAAAGTTTAGCATCAAAATGAAGTGAGACTGTTCTGAGAAAACGTGATATCACACTAGTGTTTCGATGAATATTCACTTCGCCCACCACCTTCTAATGAAAAACAATGTAAAACCATGTTAACTGCACACACTTTCAGCTCAACTAAACATCGTCCCGCAGTAAATAAAACACTTTTGTTTATTTGATCTATTTCCACTCCAACATCTACATTACTCTCATCAATCAGTTGATTGGGTTACAGCACAGAACACTACTGGGGTGTATAGAATTTGCTGCCATTTGCTGTCATCTTCTGGATTTTTAGTAAACAGGTTTTAATATGACAAAAATCAAATAAAAGCAGAGAAGCTGAAGATGGGAAGACGTGGTAGCTAGTTTGTCTCCGGCACAGACAAGACGGAGGGCCAGATTTTCAAAGGTATTTAGGTGCCTAAAGATGCACATAGGCACTTAGCTGGATTTTCAAAACTGCCTAAACAAGTTAGGTGCCTTAACTCCCATGGTGCCTTGCCTGCTTAGGTTCATTTGAAAATCCCACTAGGTGCCTAACTGCATCCTTAGATGCCTAAATACCTTTGAAAATCTTGTCCACAATCCCCACAACAGAGGCAGCATTCTATATTAAGTGGATACTTGATCAATGAATGCAAGACAGAAGGTCCTTATTTGCCTTGAAAAATAATCAAATACTAGTTAAGGGGGGAAAGAAGGCTGAAAGTTCAAGAAGTTCTGTTTTTCTTTACAATGTTGTTTTTCCAGTGGTATGAATGACGGGATAAAATGTACTGTACATGCCAGCCCTAGCTTTTCTTGTTTCCATAACATCACTGACTTTACTCAAGATTGGTGCGTGGAATTGCTTTAGTTTTGGCAGTCCTGAGTCAAAAAGTCACTGCTGCCATGTATAGTAAAAATGCATGCACAATTCTCTGGTTTAAGCTGAAAGCTAAAGGAGGGGGAGACGAAGAGAGGTGTGACCAATATGGCAATTTCCTGCATATCCTTGGGTGACCTTACAAAATTAAGTTTAAGTCTCTTTGGGGTCCATTGTTTTAAATGAACAGTTTATTTCATGGACTGTGTTCTATTCCATGGGGGAAGGCTACCAGTGCTCCTCCAGGAACTGAAAACAGTGGGTGGCAAGTAAGGCAAATCAGCCAGGTTGTAACCTCCCCAGAGAGGTACCATCTCCAGGGGAGGCTTGCATATACTAGTTCAGACTCTATTCTCCAGAGACCAACACACAAAGAAAGGACTTTTGGATAAATAGCCTTAGTTTAAACTGACTCAGAGCCTTCTTTCTATCCAGCAAACAGACAGGGCCTTCTGTCCAAGAGGGAGCCCCCAGCCCTTGCGGAAGAATTGGGAAGACTTGACTATAAGACTGATAGGTGGTCTCTAGTAAGCTTTTAGCATGTGTGTAGGAACTTTTATTGTGTCTACACATTTTCTCTGTCATGCTTTTACCTTAAGAATAAATGTGCTTGCTCAGAAAGAACTCTGTGGTAACTTAAAACTGTGGGCAATACCTGGTCACAGCCTTCAAACAGACAGCAAAGTGCAGGCACTGGCCTTGCTGGGAATATCACAGTGTAATCCAGGGAGTCATACAGCCTTAATACCATGGTCAGGAGGGAGTGAGACAAGTCTCTGTCCAAAAGATGAGATGGGTGGGAGCTGGTAACCTTTAAATGGGTGCCCTCGAAGGACCACGAAGGAGAAATACAGGTGGAGTTACCCCAAAATTGTGACAAGGTGTTGAGAAACGGCTTCTGCAAGGGCCAACCCCATCTTATTTTTAAAATACATATATTAAAAACCACAATGTAGAGAAATCAGGAGACATTTTATAATGAGAACAAAAATCTGGTGTGACAGCCAGTCCTGCTCTGGGGCATGGCTTCTTTTGATCTGGGGAACAGTTAATCCGACCCAAAGAAATACTGCTACTGCCGAGCGTTTTACTGACATGATGAGCGGGGCCCACCTGTGTACATGTGATTTGGGTTCAATTTGGAGAACTTAAAGCTAGCTGAGAGACTTCTCCCCTGGATGAGTTCAGAATAGGCTATAGCCCAATGGAGCAGAAAGGAAGTTTGTTTAGCATGCTACAACGTTGTAGCTGTAGTTAAGAAGGCATAACTGGAGGCAGGGAGACACAGATAAACAAACTGACTCAGGCCAATTCTGTTTTGAATTAAAGCAACTATTTAAAAACATTTCCCAATCCTCCTATTAATTAAATTATATTACCGGCATTTTAAGAGCACTCAATGATTCATGCTAAGCTTTTCTGATTTTGTGAGCTATATCAAAGGGGAGGGGAGGGGGAGAAACTTAGAAAATGGGTTTGCTGAGTGTTTCTGCAAGGGCTCCATGAACGGATTTTAATCGAAAACATCCTGATTTTCTATTCCCTTCTATTTGTGGAGTTTCTACCTCTCCTTCTGTGGGATGCTGTGCTTAAGACACAGTTTAACTAAACATATATTAAAAAAACCCAAAACAACAGTAACAGTTTGGAAAGAAGGTGGCTCAGCCATGCTCATCCACACAACTAGCTGAAGTTTGTTCCAATATTCTTTTCCTCTGAGTACGGTAGCCCCTTCCTGGGCACATGTCAAGCTGCAGCTGGCTGGGGTAGGACAATGTGGTACACTAATTACTTTTTAGGTAAAAACACATCTCCAAAACTCTTACTGGGCCTGATCTGCTTCCACTGAAGTCAAAGGCAACACTCCTATTGATTTCAACAGATGCAGGATTAGGCCCCTAACACCCTGAACCTCTTGTACCCAATTTAGCAGAGCACTGAGGAGGGATGGACTTAAGCACCTGCTTACACACTTAGCTGAACTGGGCCTGTGACAAATCGGGAAATTTCCTGAAATATCCTTGAAATACCTTATTGTATTAAGTTAATGTATTATTGTGGGCTAGGATTGTATGTAACCCCTCGGGGGGAGGGCAGGGTGAAGATATGACAGATGTAACATCTGGGAGTTCAAATGACTATTAAAAATGGACCAGACAAATACATTCCAAAAGTCCCATAAGTGTTGAGTGGAGTTCCAGGGGAATCCCTAGGGAGAGGTAAATGCAAATTACCCAATCCCCCAGTTATGCAAAATCACAGCCCTTTGAAGCAGGCAATACCTAAGGTTTTGTGTGCTGATTATCTTACAGAAGACCAAAATCAAAGGCTCAAGATATTTAAACAAATGGCTGATCTGCCCAGCCTCTGGGTTTTGGTGCTGGATGTAAGGCAAATGAAGTTCTAACCATGGGGAAAACCCAGTTGTAGGTTTTGAAGGACTAAAACCTACTAGAGCCCTAGACTGGAGTGAAGGTAACTCGGGTAAACCTTTCGGCATGCATGTAGGTTCCTTTATGGATTTAATGTTTTCTCTCTAATGCTTCCCTTGAGAATAAACGTGCTTGCTTAGAAGGACAACTATGGTCAATAAACTGGTCACAGTTCTCAGAGAGAAAGTGAGACGCTGCCTGTTGGGCAGTCTGGCTTCTAGGGATATCACAATGAATGCATGGAGTTGTGCAACCTTAAAATCCCTGGTCAGAAGGGAGTGAAACATGGATCTCCACAGAAGAGAGGTGACAGCTGCGAGTCGGGAACCTAACATGGGTGCCCCTTTGGTGGATCATGGAGGGGGAATACAGGTGCAGCTGCCCTGAAACTCTGACAGGGTCCTTAGTGTCCATGCTGTAGTGTTTATCCACGCTTGTAACCAAATACTGACATGGCTGGCTCCAAATATGGCTCATCTCATACTATGTAATTAGTAGCCATGGCAGCCAAACCTTGTATTACCCTTTCTAGCAGCCTAAACTGACCCACAGTTTTCTTCCTGTTTCCAGGCTCCTAGGTTTATTTTGCTCTGAGACTGAGACCCCTTAACAATGCCTAGGTAACTCAGTTAGATGATCCTGCTTTGTTACAGCCTTCTGTCTGGCAGAACATCCCAGAGTGTATTGTCCCAGGTATCATCTGGGCACTCTACAACTCTGCTGAGGCACCAAGAGACATTTCCCCAATTTTTCCCAGACAGGCATGGATGCCCAATCAGTCGACATGTGGCTGTTCTGAGAAAACAGGGACCACAACTGCGTCCTATTCACTGAGACCAGCTAAGGTGTTACAACAATCAAGGTTGTTCTGGTCATGAAGCTGGGGCTTAAGTAAACTTCACCTGTCTGCAATGAAAGTGTTTTCTAACTGTGATTAAACCACACAAAACCCATGCAACAGCACAGTCACTGGAAGGTAAAGCAACGTGTTAGCAAAGTGCTTTGAAGGCAGCAGAGCCAGTTAAGTGTCTTCAAATTGATTGTAATGTCTGTATCCCCTGTGGACCTATAACTCCAGGACAGCAATGGGAAATTCCAGGTGGTTTCTTATTCCTGGAAGCGCTTTATTTCACCCAGAAGCGAGTCTTTCATATAATTTAATACCGCTGACATTGATTTCTTTGCCGGCTCTGGCACGTGCAAAAATGCATTTTAATTAATATTTTTGAGCCAGTGGTTAACCTTTTTCTTTTGTACCAAAAAGGAGATTTCAACAGGAAATTGCAAGGGGTGGGAAGTGAATGAGAAAGGGCCTGTTTATGATTAACATGTGGTCAAGAGTCCCACATGCACCACAAACTGCATGAAAATCAGATCAGGCAAAGGCTGTAATTGCATCTTTACAATATTATTACAAATTACTCTTCGTAAAATACTAGCTCATTCTTTCCCCAACTCCTTCTTCCAAAATCCAGCCAATCAATGGCAGATTGTCCTCTTTTCTCCAACCACAGCACAATTTAGTAATTGTAGCGGTTATGTAGCACTTCATGCTTGACACAAAGCAAATATTAATATCTATACACAATATGATCATGCATTTATGCTGTACTTCATTGAGAATACTGACATTCACCCTCTATGAAGAGGTGACTGGCTCTATGGATGTGGCGAAAACGGTGGACGTGATATACCTTGACTTTAGCAAAGCTTTTGATACAGTCTCCCATCGTATTCTTATCAGCAAGTTCAAGAAGTATAGGTTGCATGAATGGCTAGAGAGCTGGCTAAATCATCGGACTCAATGGGTAGTGATCAATGGCTCCATGTCTAGCTGGCAGCTGGTCACAAGCGGAGTGCCCCAGGGGTCAGTCCTGGGGCAGTTTTGTTCAACATCTTCATTAATGATCTGGAAGATGCGGTAGATTGCACTTGTCCTTGTTGAACCTCATCAGATTTCTTTTGGCCCAATCCTCCAATTTGTCTAGGTCACCCTGGAAGGTAGGGACAGGATACAGAGTATCTACCACTCCTCCTAGCTTAGTGTCATCTGCAAAGTTGCTGAGTGTGCAGAGTCCTGCACTTGGGACGGAAGAATCCCATGCACAGCTACAGACTGGGGACCGACGGGCTAGGCAGCAGTTCTGCAGAAAAGGACCTGGGGGTTACAGTGGATAAGAAGCTAGATATGAGTCAGCAGTATGCATTGGTTGCCAAGAAGGCTAATAGCATATTGGGCTGCATTAGTAGGAACATTGCCAGCAGATCACGGGAAGTGATTATTCCCCTCTATTCGGCATTGGTGAGGCTGCATTTGGAGTATTGTGTCCAGTTTTGGGCCCCCCACTACAAAACGGATGTGGACAAGTCGGAGAGAGAGTCCAGCGGAGAGCAACAGAAATGATTAGGAGGCTGGAGCACAAGACTTATGAGGAGAGGCTGAGGGAACTAGGCTTGTTTAGTCTGCAGAAGAGATGAATGAGGGGGGATTTGATAGCAGCCTTTAACTACCTGAAAGGGATTCCAGGGAGAATGGAGCTAGGCTGTTCTCAATGGTAGTAGATGACAGAACAAGGAGCAACGGTCTCAAGTTGCAGTGGGGGAGGTCTAGGTTGGATATTAGGAAAAAGTTTTTCCCTAGGCGGGTGGTGAAACACTGGAATGGGTTACCTAGGGAGGTGGTGGAATCTGCATCCTTAGAGGTTTTTAAGCTGTGGCTTAAAGCCCTGGCTGGGATGATTTAGCTGAGGTTAGTCCTGCTTTGAGCAGGGGGTTGGACTAGATACCTCCTGAGGTCCCTGCCAACTCTAATATTCTATGATTTTATTTCAGTTTCATACTCGCTAACATTTTGATATCTTCCTAATGATATTCAGATCCTCTGAATCAACTCGTAGTTGACAAAGCAGCATCGCTGCTATGAATTAACAGCCAGCTCTCAGGATCCAGCATTAAACCAAAGATTTTGTCAGCGATGTGTCTTGCTCACCTATAAAGCTGTATAAACAACTGAAGACCTAACTTCAAACATTTTGTGATATCAGGAATCAGGTACTTTTCAGCATCTTGAAACTAAATTGAACAGACGGGTGCACGGTTTACAGTCCATATCAATTGTTCCCCCTCCCAGAAAATATTTCTGTGTTCAAAACCCAGGGGAAAACAGGGCCCGGGGGGGAGGGTGGGGCGAGAAGAGGAGATGTGAGAGATCTGTTGCTGTCTTAAAACAGTTTTTTCAACAGGAGGCATGAAGAGGAAATGACCCATTTGTTTGGTTTAGGCTGATATTGAATTAAGTGCAGGTTAAGAATATGGCTTTGTACTTGTATTTTTTTGGGGTGTGGTTCTCCCCCTTCTCCCATCCCAAATTAGTTATGGTGTTGGACTTCACAGGCAGTCCATCCCTAAGATTGAGCACACTCATTCGCAGTTTCTTGGGGAGAGGGGGTTGACCACATAATTCATTGTGTTTTGGGAGATCTTTACATTCTTGTAAATTCTGAAAGAGCTTCCTAGGTATATGATCTAGGCGCCAAGACCACGTGCTGCAACCGGGGGCTGAGGCTGAACCAGAGGCCGGGCCTGGAGGCTGCAGCTGGGCCCAGAGCAGAGCGGGGTTGGATGGCGCTCCCTTCCTGCCCCCCCCCCCAATGTTTTTCCATATCCCCCTCGGGGGATGTGCCCCACAGTTTGGGGACTTCTGATCTGGACCTTTCCCTAACCTTTGAATTCTGTGCCCTGTGAATGCTAATCTTGGCGGGACTTGTCTGTATGTGGTTTTATGACTTATCTTCCCAAAGATAGATGATGATATTAAACACAGGGATTCCAAAGCCCATATCTGTTATGTGGGGATAAGGGCTCTGAAGAACTTGTCAAAGTGAAAGCATAACAAAGTATTTATAAGGCATCGTCGGTGATTCCTCGGGGTTGAGGATGATCTTTCATAGGTTTTATTTCATATGGGTCCTTTGGTGACTGAGGAGTCCGATCCTTGAGCGGCAGACTTGTTGGCGCAGACATTGCAAGTGATGTTGGAAGACAGGGTAAGGCCATGATTGCTGCAAGACAGTTGTCGGTCCTTTCTTTTCTGGTGTTTTTCTGGAACCAGGGCAAGGTGATTTTTCTCAAAAGTGGTCGCTCCTTCTCTGATAAGTCTTTGCCAGTTAGCCCTGTCTTGGGCTACTGTCTCCCAGTGTGTGGAATCAATGCCACATCCCTTGATGTTTGTCTTGAAGATGTCTTTGAAGCGTTTCTTTTGGCCTCCCCATTTCCTTTCTCCTTTGGTAAGTTGGGTGTACAGCTGCGGCCCCGCTCCCAGCCTCAACCCCCGGCCCCGACTGTGGCCTCCCTCATACATTTAATTAAATATGTTTATGCTTAATTAAATATGTTCTGATGTAAATGATACAAGTATATAAGTTACAACCTCCCAAAATAAGCAGTTTATAATGGTAATGAGCAGCCATTACAACAGGTACACAGGACAGCACTATTATAATAAACATGACTGTGCAGGAGAACTACTGGTGCAAACACAATATTTCAGTATAATGCATGTCAGTTTAGACTTACCAACATTACAAGTCTTGCCATCTTACCCAGTATCTGTTCTACATTTCCTTCAAGGGGACAAGGAAGGGAGGTAAACTCCAAAGAGGAGAAAACGCTGCACAAACCAAAGCCCTGATTCTTGCACCAGGCTCCATGCAGGTGGAATCCAGAGCCCATTCAGCGCCTTAGTGATTTCAAAGGGGTCATGAGGGTCTGCCCCCATACAGCTCAATACTTGATCAGGATACAGTTTTCAGGGCAGCAGTTCTTCGGCTATGGTCCACCTAACCCTTCCTGATGGTCCATGGAATGACACTTTGAAGCATTAGCTAAAGGCGCAGAAGCTGGTGAGAGAGGCCCTTTCATGGGCAAAGTGGAATGCAGGATAAAGACCTCAGTGAAATCACTGAGTCACACAAAGCATAACCATCAGCAATGCAGGGAAGAAATCTTAGTCTAGGTGTACATCTGAGCACACATAGGACAAGCATAATGTGGCTGTTCCTCTGCATGAAGTAGGCCATGTAGAGTTTCTTTGATCTAGTTGGCTCAGCAACTTGTTTTAATTTCAGGGCACAATAAACAAATCTAAGTACTGCAAATCCTAACCTCGCTGCAAACACACACGACTATAACCTAGGGTCCCTCCCTCCACCTCCCTATATCAAGTTCAGCTTTTCTAACCAACATAATTCAAACCAAACGCAGCCTTCTCCCCGCATTGGACGTTACTGCGTGATGGAATGTGTTCCATCCGTGAAGCTCTGTAAAAACTGACAACATGTTTTGTAAAAGCCTTCCAAAACCTCACATGAACTTGTTTCTTAAAAATGAAGTTTCCACCACATTAAAGATTCAAGATTTAAATTATTCCACCACAGTAAGTGAAAATATTGGCAAATACAGAGTCAGCAAGAGGCTGGCAAATTGCCTCGACATGCACAAGATGACCTGGGTTCAGCAACCATTCTGAGTATGTAATTAATCTCAATGGTACACACAAGTTCATGGAAATGAGGCAGCGGGTTAGTGGCAACATCCAGTGTTCACATTTGACTGGAGGGATGAGTGGGGAAACTAAAGGAGCTGGAAGAGTGTGTTTTGAGGTGAAAAAAATAGTCCTTGTTTCCACTTCTCCTGAAATGGAAGTGGCTTGAATTATGATCAGAGAGGCTGCATGTTGGGAAGCACATCCACAAGCAGCAAGGAAATCTGGGTCTTGTGATTCACAGATTTGCAGGTCAGAAGGAACCATTCTGGTTGTCAAGTCTGACCTCCTGCACAGCACAGGTCATAGAACTTCCTGGTATTAATTTCTGTTTGACCAGAGCAGATCTTTTAGAAAAACATCCAATCATGATTTTAAAATTTCCAGTACTGGAGAATTCACCACAGCCCTTGTTAAGTTGTTCCAGTTACCCTCACGGTTAGAAGTTTGCACCTTATTTCCAGTCTGAATTTGTCTAGCTTCAGCTTCCAGCCATTGGATCTTGTTAGACCTTTGCCTGCTAGACTGAAGAGCCTCCTTATAAAATTTCTGCTCCCCATGTAGATTTTTATAGATTATGATCAAGCCACGCCTTAACCTTCTCTTTATTAAGCTAAACAGATTGAGCTCTGAGTCTTTAGCAATAAAGGCATATTCTGCAATGCTTTAACCATTCTTGTGGTCTCCTCTGAATGCTCTCCAATTTTTCAACGTTCTTCCTCAGTTTTATCGACACCAGACCTGGACGCAGTACTGGTCACGAGTGCTCAATGCAAAGATAATGACCTCTTTACTGATACTTTATATTCCCCTGTTTATACATTCAAGGATCATATTAGCCTTTTTAGCCACAACATCACACTGGGAGCTCATGTTCATCGCATTATCCATCACAACCCCCAAATCTTTTCCTGAGTCGCTGCTTCCCAGGATAGACTCCCCCCATCCTGCAAGCATGGCCTGTGTTCTTTGTTATTAGATGTATAGCTTTATGTTTGGCTGAACTGAAATGCATATTGTTTGTTTGTGCCCAGCTTACCAAAAGTGATCTGAATCACTCTGTATCTGTGACCTGTCCTTATTATTTCCCACTCCCCCAACCTGTACGACATCTGTAAACTTTATCAGACCCTGTGTTTTCTTCCAGGTCACCGATAAAACTGTTACATAGAACAGGGCCAACAAACGACTCCTGAGGGACCTCCCTAGGAACACAGCTGCTCTATAATGCTTCCCTGTTTACAATTACATTTTGAGACCTATCAGTTAGGTTAAGGCACAGGACTGGGCAACAGAAACTCCTGGGCTCTGTTCCCATCTTTGCCACTGACCCAGTGTGATCTTGGGTTAGCCTTTTCACTTCTATGGGGAGCCTGTTTCCCAAATTGTATGATGGAGATAAAAAAACTTCCTTTGGCTAAATTAATTAATTGTCTGTATAGCTCTGAGATCCTCAGATAAAATGCACCAAAGAAGGGCAGCCTGTTACTACGTTCACTCCCCCATAATCTAAAATGAAGTTGTAAGACCGGTAGGCCCAAAACAGAGACCCATTTCTCTTTCACTGTACAGTTCAAAGTCCATACAACTGCTCAATCCCTAGGGAAAATTGTGAGCCTCAAAAAATCCAATCATCTATTTAGCTTTTACTCTCTCCCAACCCACAGTGGAAACCCTGCCTCACAGCCACATTCCTCAGAAAAGGAGGAATGGACGGCTCTCTGTTGGAACCCAGAACCACTCCTCCCACCACTAGAAAAGGGATATAGCTATTCCTATTACCCCATCCATCCCAGCCTCCTGGGGTTGAATAGCCATAGACTCTGATATGCCCCCCAGTGCCTGCTTTCCCAAGCTCCAGGAATGTTATCAGACCTTTAACATGGCCTCATGTAACTATTTTCTTAACCTTATTTAAGCCCATTTGTTTGCATAAAAATGCCAGCAGAGCAGCAAGGATGAGTCAGCCTTGCAGCCAGCCAAAGGACCACAACAACATTTTGGTGAGGAAATGGATTTAAGTTTTAAGTTCACACAGGATTATTCCGAGCATGCAAGTGAAATGATCTTTCTCAGTGCACATAAAGCAGCCATCAAGACTGCTCGGACATATATGAAAATCACCGTTAGCCAAGCTAAAGTGACAACATCAACGATGTAATTAAAAAAATCCCAGAAGGGGGGAAAAAAAAAGTGGCCATCCATATCCCTTCGGGCAAAACAGATTCTGCAACTTGCCCTGAAGGTCAGACTTGGGAACTACCAGAACAAGGATGGAAGCAAGTGCCAGGGTTGAAAGAACAACCTTCCTCCCCACAATCCAAGAGGGACAAATTGGGGGGCTGCGAACTTGAGCATCTCAGCTGATCTTCAAGAGTTGCACAGAAGAGCATTTAACTACACGAATACCTCTACAGTGTCTTAGTCGTTTATTCTTTAAACCTCGCAAATCCATTTTTGACAACATGTGTGTTCCTGGGAAACCCTTTAGAGAGACAAACCACACCACGGTTTAACACAGCCTGATGCCAGATCAGAATCCCATCTCTACACAGAATGGCTCTCATTACACTCCTGAGGGGGTAGGGGTAGACAGCAGCTCACCAGTTTGCTATCAAACCGGATCTAGGCAGTGCACACACAAGCACACAAAGCTTCACTTCAAATCAGCCAAAGGGAAGACACATTTATGTCTCTTTTTGCCAAGTCCCCTGAGAATTCTATGCAGAAAGATCATGTTTGGGAACATACGGAGGGCAGTCGTGTTACCTAGGATCCAGAAGCATACTTGACTCTTCTGTCTAGATATATAAAGAGAACACCATTTCTCTCACATACAGGCACTGTCTATCCCCCCAGACAAACCAATATATATTTTAAAACAAGAGTCACTTACAGAAGCCTGCAGTGAGCTCTTCATGTTCTCCGCTCAGCGTCACTGATCTGCTGGCATGGTTATTGCAGTGATAGGTCAAATAAGGTTTTAACGCCACGCCCATCACCATGCTATCTGAATAAGGTAAAGCCAGGTACTTTCCTATGTAGTCACCTGGAAAGATGAATCAATCACAGGTAAAATATTCTCCCTCCCCCATCTGAAGTGCAAGTTTCATGTTATTGGGCAGAGAGACTAGACTATTAATTTTTAACAGTTTGGCATCTGGAACAGTGTGAAATCAGCAAAGTGGAAAAAAATGACTGTAGCAATGTGTGGAAGAGATATCATGACTCACCAAGGCAAATCCCAATGCCTGCACTTAATCAATGGCCTGCTGCTCACAGAACCCTAAACAGCACACCTGGCTCCCGTGGAACAACCCCTCGTTTTCTGAGCACAGTTTCTTTTTAGACAAGGTTGAGACTATAGTAAACCCCTAAGTCTAATTGTTTCCATGTTGGTGCTTAAGTGGGCAGGTTCTGTAAGACGTGAACTGCCCCAGTACCAAGAAAGTCAGCTCCTTTCACGGCTGTCCAGAAAAAAGTAGGACTATAGTGCAAGGTAAAATGGCGTTCACGTTACCCAAACTCCTCCTTTAATATGTTTGCGAAGAGAGAAGCTCTTCCAGGCCCTACTCTGAATAACCTGGGATGGTTAAAGCAAGGGCTGAATCAAACCCAAGGACTCTTTGGGAGCAGTCGGGATCTGCCTACAAATGTTTATGGAGACAAACTCAGATTACTATTGAGAATGGCAAATATAGTAACACAGCCCCAGGGTGCTCGGAGGAAAGCATGTGCAGAATGCTCAAAATACTCAACATTTCCTGGACACTGATCTGTGTACAGTAATATAGCCGTGAAACCCCCTGGCTTATGACTCAGGTCAACATAATGGGCTGTCTGCTCTGGAGAGGCCTCAAAATTGAGGCATACTGTCAGAAACAACCAGGAGCCCCACACGGAAGGATCAGTCAGCATTAAGGTGCATTGCATATCATCAGCCTGCACTGTTTGATTCTAGGCGAACAGCAAAACCTTCTTTGGCACTAATGATTTCCCAAAGAATTTTTAGGCCAAAAAGCCAAGCCCTATAACAAAAGGTCTTATTCAACGTTATTCACAATACGACCTTCTAGTATACAAAGGGTGACATCACTGACTTATGCCACCTATTGGAATCTTCAGAAAGTCCCATGCAGTAATGATTGCACGCAGAGTTACAGAACAATATGAGAGACTCACTGGAGAGGAATGGGCAGCCTGTACATTTTAAATTTAGAGAAAGACAGGTATGTGTGTTCAGAGAAAGATGATAAATAGCTTATAAAAATTAGCATCAACTCCATAACAGCTTTAAGACAAATACCCTTGAGCATTGACAAGCATGCAGCATTATGAGGTTTTAAAAACACCCTCACAAAACCCAAAATGAAAGGGAATGAACTACAAAGACAACTCCAAGAGGAGAGCTCAGAACGACCACTTGTTTGCTCTTCACAAAGCCAAGATGAATTAGAGAGGCAGAAAAAAAAAAACCAAAATAAGAGAAGAGCTCAGAGGCACAGCACAGAACACAATGCCAGTTAAAGGAAGCTAGTTCTTTTGATTCGTAAGCTAATATAAAGAGCACCACCTAAATACTGTGGGTTTCTTGACAATAATTAAAATGCATATCATCACTAAATCGACTGCAAGACAAATCAGACTGCCCCCATATCATCAACATACATCCCCATCTCTACTCGAAAATTCCACATTTGAACCCTAATCCCAGAACAAGACATTGCACAACCACTCCTCAAATCGAGCTTTGCAACATGTCTAGAAAGACAACAAATCTGGGGCATTACAGACCAAGGAAGTTGGCAAATTCCAAATTCATAGCGCCTTCATGCCAGACGCCCTACCACCAACTCCCTTGCTTTTTTACTGTGGACATTCCAGCTTGTGCACCTCTGATGATCACACGCACTGCAGCAAAGCAGAGAGAGGCAGTCGCCCAGACAGTAAAGATCCAAAGTACGTAGAGCTTTCTAGGTCAATGCCAACCTGAACTGCTCCAGGCAACCTGTGCCATTCACAGAGCACTGGCGTTATGTGCTCTCAGCTTTCTGCACTAGTGTAAGCTTCCAGGAGATTTTGAGATGTAGCCCCATGGCAAATATATTACAGTAGTTTAATCTCCCAGTGGCAAATGCAGGAAGGACCGCACCTAACAGAAAGACTGCCACAGCCACCTTGCCACATGCAACTGGAGAAATTAACCTTGTTATGTTTGCAGTCTTTACATCCAGTTTCGGCCAAGGAGCAAGTCTCCTGGATTGTGAAGCAGTGTCACGAATGGAAGTCACGCTCCCTCAAACAAGGGATCATTTCTGCCAATTTTGCCAGATGCTTTTCCTGGCCTACCGGTATTACTGACATCTCATCTGAACTGAGCCACAGCCAAGTTAGCCCAGATGTAAACCTAAAGATCATGGGTCATCCACTCCACAACAGAAGCAGGATTGGCTGGGCGTCAACAGCATGTTGGCACGGCATAAGCAGAGTCCAGGCACACTAACTAGCCCTCCTAACAGCCTCACTTATACACCCTGAATAAAAGGGGGAACCAGGTAGAACCTTGATGTATTTTGCTTGCAAGGGTCGAAATAGAAGCAAACCAAATCAGTCACTCTCTGATCTTCCATATAAAAATGAGCAAAGCCACTCAAAGGCTAATCCATCTACTCCTGCCAGAGATAGTGTGTCAACCCCACCACATTGTTCAACAGCACAAAAAGCTGCTGGCAGATTTAATAAATATATTTAAAATAAACTTGGTACACAAATCTGCCAAACCCACCAACAAGATTCCATCAAAGCAGGACTAGTGTAACGTCCAAAACACCCCCCAAAAAGTGGTGTCTGAACAGCTTTAAGACAGGGTCACCCTCTGGACACCCATGGCAGTATATCTAGGTACTGTATTATCAGTTTAAATAGCTTGAAAGATCCTGGGGATAGGCCCCATGAACTCAATCTGCAAACCACAAAGCATCCTGACAGTGTTCAATAAAAAAAGTAGTAAAACAACTTTACAGCGGATGCAAGATAAATGCACAAAATGGTTGATTTGGACACAAATATTAAGTGATGTTTAAGAAAAATCTCTCTCTATATTTTCAAGTGAAAGACAAGAAAGGGGTTCAATTAAAGCTCACAGAATGAAGTGATGGAGACACCAATCCAAACCCACGCATTTCAGTTTAAGAAATAATGGGATAAAGGAACATGACATGAAATAAAACAAAAGTGTCAGTAAATACTTGTCGCAGGCTGAATGGAACAGTCTGCCCTGTCATGTCCCAGAGACTCAGAAATCCTTTTCTCAACAGCAGCAAGACACACAGCAGTCTCCAGCAGCTAAAGCAAATACTTGTGGCCCAAAACGCCTAACCGTCCTTAGGCCAAAAAAAAAAAAAAAAAAAAGAAATTGTTCCCTTTACCTTGTAGGTCAGCATCTATGGAGTTGGAAAAATGGAAATAAGGGAACCAAAAAACCCACTAACAATAAGCAGAAGGGAACACGCAAATGTTTCTGGCATTGTTTTCCATCCTCCTGCAGATTGTCTTCTTAGGAAATGTCTATACTGCAACTGGAGGTGTGACCGCAGCTCAGGTAGACATACGCACACTAGCATTATCTGTGCTAGTATGGCTAAAAATAGTCGTGTAGATACGGTGATGAGGATTTCATCAACACCAGTGGGTCCCAAAGGATCCCTGACATGCTTGTACAGCCTGCAGTGTTGCATCTGCAATGCTATTTTTAGCCATGCTGGTGTGAGTAAAGCTAATGTGGTTCTCTCTAGCCAAGCTGCAGTCACACCGCCAACTGCAGCATAGACATACCTTTAGATTGTGAGCTCCGTGGGGCAGAGACTGTGTCTTCATTAGTGTTTGTACAGCCCCTAGTAAAACAGGACCTGGATCCTGACGGGACCTCTGGGCACCACCATTTGTAAATGTTAAAAGTTATGAAACCATTAAGAATGCATTAGCTATCAAATGCAATATATGGAACGTTTCAATTTCTTTACCCACTGTACCCATTTCCTGTACCTTCTGCCCAATTTCTCAATGCGTGGCAAGTTTCTCTGGCTGAGAACACTATATGCACTTGTGCTCCTTTTAGATAGGAGATTCTGGCAGCAGTATTTCTTTGACTGCTTTACATACAGATTCTTTCCAGGCCTGTTCCTCCACATGGTGGCTCCCCAATCCCGCAGTCAGAGAAGCACAATCATGACCTCTTCCATTAAGCTTCCTTGTCACGATCGCACTTTCCCCATCAGAACAGCAAGGGAGAGACTGCGTTCATTGCTTTGGCATAAAACGGTTCTTGTCGGATCTTCACGTAGACACTTCCTTCCTCCCCATCCTGCCAGAGTTTGAGCACTTCACTTTTGTGGTTCTCCTTCAGCTTCACTGGCTCAAGCATTGGACAGCTAAGGTCATCTCCCAGCCCAAGGCCCTGGTGCTGCAGCCACAGGGCGGGCACAAAGCAGACTTTGTATCACTGGTAGAACTCTGAAAGTTATGAAGTTTGCACAAGAATCATTTCTTGTTCTGGGCAAAAAGTCGGGCACCACGGAAAGGCCATTCATGACAGAATGAGTCACACTTTTGTCTGCAGTTCAGACCCCTCCCCCCCCCCTTTTTTTTTTAAATTGAAAGACTCTTTTTTCCTTTCCATGCTCATCCCGTGTCAGCAGCTAATCTAAACACTCCCATGTTTATGGAAGCATATCCCTTTAATAGAGATTCTCCAAAGATTGTTCTCACCAAGCTGGCTGAACTCAATTTCCATGATGTAGTGGAGGAAGGAAACTGATCAACCCCTTAGACTCTACAAAATAAATAAGTTTAATAATTAAGCCCACTTCCTACTAAACCCAGCAGCAAATCCACATCAGCCATCCATATGCCAAGTCCAACTGATTGGATCTCTAACACTGCAGCCTGTTAAATGGATTCTACAGGTTGATGAGAAAGTCACATTACTGTCTAATTCTTCCCACAATTAATTTTGCTGCAACCAATTCTATTGCTCTTAGGATTCATTCATTTATCTGGTTTTATCCAGCAGATGGAGCCCTTGGCTACACCGGGGTTTGGCACCAGTAACAGTCATTGGTGACCAGCCACCAGAGCTCAGACAGGCAAATCCTCTATAAAATGTGATTTGCCCTGGTGCAGTTTACCTTCATTTCAAGCAGAGGTAAACGGCACTGATGCAAATTGGACCTTACAACAGCTTTGCCTGTAGGAGGGGATATTTGTTGTCACATCAGGTCTGTTACAACAGACTGGCCTCCAAGGGCTCAAATCTTAACGTAGACAAGGCCCAAGGTTGCAAAAGCCAGAGTCCAAAGAAGGGTCATAGTATATCTTTAAAACACACTAAAAAATAAAAGCACAGCTATGTAGAGCTCAACACATTTGCATCAGTATTTGCAAAAATCTCCATATTCTCCAAAGCAGGAGAAGTGAAAAGCTTGTCGGTTTTGTTCTTTATCCTCAAGATGTACTTTTTTGACATACTCCTTTGATATCTGTGAACAGACGGTCTCTCCCTTATAATCAACCAACTCTTTCTGCTATATTTGTTCGCTGGCACACTCCAATCTTTATGACATTGCAGTTCACTACCAAACACACAGCTGAAACATCTCTGAGTGAATCATGCAGAAGGAAGACGCTGATTACAAAGGAGAAAGCTTCTGTTTATCCACGTATCTTGGCATTCAAATACTACTGGAAAAAAAACATTCATAAGTTGTACATGGCAGCATGATGGATTCTGCTAAAAGTCTTGCCTCCGACAAAGTGGGTTTCTGCCCACGAAAACTTAAGCCCAAATAAATTTGTTTGCCTTTAAGGTGTCACAGGATTCTCGCTGTTCTGCTAAAATACTATTTTTCAATTTGCCCAAGCATGATTGGCATAAAAAACATGGATGTAGCCAGGTCTCGTCCTTATTTGATTGTGCCCATAAGTCGGCTTCTTTGTGACCAGACATACTGCTCACAATGGTATGAAATTTAAATCAGTCCCACAATTTCGGAAGTGACCAGTGATTTTAAGTGTTTCAGTTGAGGCACCCTGAAGGGATCCGGTTTTCAGAAACTGCTCAGCACTTGCCCTCCGATAACTAGGCCTCAACTCAGTCGCCGAAAATCACCAGTCGCTTTTGAAAATATAGGTCAATGTCTGTGGGTAGAGAAGACGATAGCAGCAATACAGCAAGGAAGGCGGCTTTCTAAGAACATAGCTCTTCCATGCTGGGTCAGACCAGTGATCCATCTAACCCCCATCCTCTCTTCAGACATAAAACTACCCATAATGTTATCTAATCAAATGTGCAATGCTGTATGTGCTGGGAAAATTCCTCACTTCCACAAGTGATCAGTTTACGCTCAAGCATGAGGTTAAATTACCCTTATCTTATCCTCTTATTAATGGTCAGAATTATTCAGGGTGGTTTTTAAATCCACTCACAGATGTGGCTCAAGTCTACTGCAGCGCTGGCTGTTGAACACAGATTTGACTGTGTCTCGGCTTGGGAATCCCAGCCCTGGGGTGCACTGCTGCTCAGGTTCCATTCCTACCGGCTGTATGGCCAAGGTGTTGCCACTTCCTCCATTGCTGCTGGAATTCTGCTACTACACATGGGCCGCAAGCCTGTCTAAGGAGGGAGAGTCGTGTTCCAGGGTGGGCTGGGGTGCAAGCTACATTTTGGGGGTGGCAGGTGCACTAGGTTCAGTCTTCACTGTTTTCGTTCGGCTGCACTTCTTCCAATATTTCATTTTAGAGCTAAGGGGGCAGTGCCACCTCTGTCCTGGTGGGAAAGCTACATACATTAGGTACAGTGCAGATTGCCCAGATGATAATTGGTAGCATAACTCATTCTGAGGTGTGGGTGTTGGAGATGGGACCAGACCCTGGAACTAACTTCACTTGGGCCTTTGCCTTGATAGGCCAGCAGGGCAGCTCTTTTGCTCACTGTGTCTCTTCTCCCGCAATGTCTTGGGAGAAGCTAATGCAAAGATCTCATGCAAACCAAACACCACAAACTCTTCTGAACTCCTGGGAAGGATTTAACCATTTTTTTCCTTTTTCAAAAGTCAGCTCTTTCACATGCAAAGTTTCCCAGTCCTGACTGACCAACCGTTCCTTGAGACGCTGCCAGAGGCAAGTCTAACATTTCAAAACCTTCCGGAGGAGGTCATTTCATACCGTGAGATCCCTGGAGATGAGCAAGTCTGTCACTCCAGGCAGGCATCAACCAAACCAGGATGACTGGTGCTTTGCAGATCCAGTTCACATACTCCTACGCATCAGAGGGGAGCACATTCCCGAGAGAAAGGAGGGGCTCGAATGATAAGTTCTCTGCTAGGTGCAGTTCTCATGGAATCTATATCCCTATAAAAGTCACTATTCATGAACCTAACCTACAAAGTTACATACATGAGATGAAAACCCGAAGAGCCAAGTTCAGAGGTGATTAAGTGATGGTATAACTAATGGGAGCCTTCTTTAACTTACATTTTTCCCTTTAGTATGTCCGGCACATCAACTTACCAACATGTAACTTGCATCACCTATGACTTTACCTCCACTGAGCAGCCACCAAACCCATGAACTGCTTCCAAAGTCTCTCTCAGAGTATTGAAAACACACCCAAATCACATCAGCTATTTTAAAACACACAATACATTACCTCACCCTCTTCCCCTTTGGATAATCCAAAACCCGTACAATACCCATTTCACCCAAAGACACAGACAGCCATGACAAACTCTTCACATACCTGAGGAAAATCACCATTTTTTGGTAAGAAGTCAGCGAGGCCCACAGATGCATAGTTCGTCTCTGGGAAAGGTTGTCTGCTGATGGAATTCATGTAAAAATTGGAAGTGGTATTAAAATATTGCCTGTAAAGAGACAAGGACAGCAGTGACTTTCTCTCATTCCTAGCAAGGAGTACAGGGGTGAACTGTTTCTTAATATTGACTCGGGCAAGAGATTGATTTTAACAGGTGATTTTGTGCGGAACAGATGTCTACAGGGCAAACAACAATAAACCTATTAATGATATTTTCATATTCTAATACTCAGCTCTCCTGAGCTCTACCATAATCAAAAGGCTAAAGATTCAACTCTCAGTAGTGCATACAAGCTGAGTGGATTTGATAGAGATTAGGTTTCAAGGAATTCCAGTTCAATCCTAAAAATGAAGTGCAAATAAAACTGCTTTTAGAGCACCAGAGAAATTAGCATTTGGAAGGCACAACAGGACCCTAGGATCAAATATGCTCTATATGGGGAAATATTAACTCTTACAAAGCAGAATCACGGTTCACCCCATAAGAAACAACAGTCCCCTGGTAAAACTCAACCACTAACCATCTTCCAAAATGGGGGGACAGCAACAACCCTTATTCTTCCATTCGGGACTAAGACCAGACTGGGAGATAGTTACACTAATGGTGCACCAACCATGAACAGACTATGCTGCTAGGCTGGAGTGTTATAACTTGAAAACAACCTGAAAGAAGGGGCAGGGACATGCCTACTAACCCAGGAAGAGTTTTATGGGATGAATGACTCTGAGCTGATCACTATCTAGGTACAGAGCAATCTCTGAGTCACACCAATCAGTGAACAAAGCAAGATCTCCAGATTATGCTCTTCTGAGTGAAACACATGCCCAACAACCCAGTGTTTACATCCTGTAAACATTAGGCAGGTAAGAACTGTGAACTGATAAGAGCCAAATCATAGAATCATAGAATCATAGAATATTAGAGTTGGAAGGGACCTCAGGAGGTCATCTAGTCCAACCCCCTGCTCAAAGCAGGACTAACCCCTGCTATATCATCCCAACCAGGGCTTTGTCAAGCCGCAGCTTAAAAACCTCTAAGGATGGAGATTCCACCACCTCCCTAGGTAACCCATTCCAGTGCTTCACCACCCTCCTAGTAAAAAACTTTTTCCTAATGTCCAACCTAGACCTCCCGCCCTGCAACTTGAGACCGTTGCTCCTTGTTCTGTCATCTGCCACCACCGAGAACAGCCTAGCCCCATCCTCCCTAGAACCCCCTTTCAGGTAGTTAAAGGCCGCTATCAAATCCCCCCTCACTCTTCTCTTTTGCAGACTAAACAAGCCCAGTTCCCTCAGCCTCTCCTCATAAGTCCTGTGCTCCAGCCCCCTAATCATTTTGGTTGCCCTCCGCTGGACTCTCTCCAACTTGTCCACATCCTTTTTGTATTGGGGGGCCCAAAACTGGACACAATATTCTAAATGCGGCCTCACCAATGCCGAATAGAGGGGAATAATCACTTCCCGTGACCTGCTAGCAATGCCCCTCCTAATGCAGCCCAATATGCCATTGGCCTTCTTGACAACCAGGGCACACTGCTGACTCATATCCAGCTTTTTATCCACTGTTACCCCCAGGTCCTTTTCTGCAGAGCTGCTGCCCAGCTCGTCGGTCCCCAGTCTATAGCTGTGCATGGGATTCTTTCTTCCTAAGTGGAGGACTCTGCACTTTTCTTTGTTGAACCTCATTAGATTTCTTTTGGCCCAATCCTCCAGTTTGTTTAGGTCACTCTGTATCCTATCCCTACCTTGCAGGGTATCTACCACTCCCCCCAGCTTAGTGTCATCCGCAAACTTGCTGAGGGTGCAATCTACCCCATCCTCCAGATCATTAATAAAGATGTTGAACAAAACCGGCCCCAGGACCGACCCCTGGGGAACTCCGCTTGTGACCGGTTGCCAGCTAGACATGGAGCCATTGATCACTACTCGTTGAGCCCTATGCTCTAGCCAGTTCACTATCCATTTTATAGTCCATTCATCCAACCCATACTTCTTTAACTTGCTGATAAGAATACTGCGAGAAACCGTATCAAAAGCTTTGCTAAAGTCAAGGTATATCACATCCACCGCCTTCCCCACATCCACAGAGCCAGTCACCTCATCATAGAAAGCAATCAGGTTGGTCAGGCATGACTTTCCCTTGGTGAATCCGTGTTGACTGATCCTGATCACCTTCCTCTCTTCCAAGTGCCTTAAAATGGATTCCTTAAGGACCTGCTCCATGATCTTTCCAGGGATTGAGGTGAGGCTGACCGGTCTGTAGTTCCCCGGATCCTCTTTCCTCCCTTTTTTGAAGATGGGCACTATATTTGCTTTTTTCCAGTCCTCAGGGACCTCCCCCTGTTGCCACGAGCTTTCAAAGATAATAGCCAATGGCTCTGAAATCACCTCAGCCAACTCCCTCAGCACCCTCGGGTGCATTGCATCCGGCCCCATGGACTTGTGAATGTCCAATCCTTCTAAATAGTCTTGAACCTGTTCCTTCAGCACTGCGGGAATGAATCCTTCCATTCCTTCTGTCAGCAGACTTGGGCTTACGTTACAGGATCTACTTTTGGTTTTGCTATTACATGCTGCATGCACAGGTTAACTCCCTTCGGAGGAGGAAGGAATGTGCTCAGTAATCCTTTTGGTAATGTGGCTATAACAGACGTTCATTCAAACAGTTTGGTCAATTCTCACCCAGGACATTTGCATGCTAAAACTGCTTGAATGTTTCACACGGTCCGGCTGAATTGCCCTTGTGGAAAGTCAGACATTCCGAGTGATGTCAAGGCCACAGAACCCACAGGAAGTGAACGTCCAAGCAACAAGAAAAATCAGTTAGTAGAGGAGATTGGAAATATTGGGCAACTAAAGTACTGTCAAGCAATTAAAAGGTCTTGGCTAGCTAGTTGTTCATTAACACAGCATGCCTATAGTTAATACACGTGCAGGATTGGTAAATACACTCAATGGGCTACATTTACATGCAAACAGACACATAGGTCTCTCCCTCTTATGACTAAATTTATACCTCTTTCACCACATAATTGAAGGTAAAATCCTGGCAAAGAGCAGCAGAAATTGCTTTTCACAATAGCCTATGAACTGCTACCACTGAATTTCTTCTCTATCCTTACTGATGCTGCGAGAAGTTTACCTACTGCTAAGCAGCCCCAAAGCAGGTCCCTAACCCTGTGCTCTTACAGAGAGAATTTTTAAAAATCCAGTATAGTCCAATGCTAATCACTTCTCAATTCTGAGTGACAAGGCACCTTTCCCAGCTCTTACAGATTCACCAGGCCAAATCTGTTCCCAGTGTCCATCCACCAGCTTCAACGGACTTACACCAGACATGAATTCGACTCCTCATCTGGCCTTGAACAAATCACTTCACCTCTCTGGACTGCGATTTCTCCAGCTGTAAAATGGAGATGCCATCTCCTCACATGCAGTATTGTAAACAAAACTAAAAAAACTACCTGCAACTTGGCAAAAACCTCACAAGAAAGCCATATAGCTAATGCTATAGGCCAGCCTTTTTCAGTACCTTTGGTATTATCGTTTTGCTTTTTGCTTTGCTGTGGAAGGTTGGAAGACAGCCACTACCAGTATGTTAGCTTTTGTTATATCACCAAATGAGTGCAAGTGGGACAGGTTCAAAAGCTTGTGAACATGGCAGCAAACTGCGGTGTAGAGAGACTGATGGCATCAATTCACTATGACAAAAGAAAAACCTTCTCAAAACAAGCCGCTTTTACATCACTTCCATTCTGAGGCGCGTGTTACTGAGGTGAGGAATAGGGAGGATTTCTGTAAATCAAAGCCGAATTTCAATTTCCTTTCTAATAGAAACAGCCTCTTTGCTCACCTAAACTAAAATCCAATAGAAGGATGCAACATTAGTATGGAAATTAAGGTAGTAACCTTAGCCATCAGAAAGCAATCACTGCGCTCTTGGACATAAAGGAAGGCTGTATGTGAGACGTAATGCGTCCCACTCCAAGGGAGAATGCATGTGCTTACGAAACTGACAGTACTCAGTAAAGCAAAGCACACTGTGAACAGGTGCCAGGCAAGGTTTTCCAGATGCGACCGCCTGTCAATGCATCTCAATTCCAACGTGCACCCGCACTGGTGGTCAGCCTCACCAGAACACATATTATATCTACAGAAAACTGATGTCTGCATCGTATCTGCTAGGAGCTAGGCTGGCAGGCAAACCCATTTTACTTGTGGCTTGATCTTGACCCAAAGTTCAACTGGTGAAATATAACCTTAAATCACTGTAGTGCTGTGGGGTTGAGAGGAGGGGTGGTCTTGTGTTAAGGTATTAGGTTGTGATTCAGGGTTAGTATTTGGATTGCAGCTACATCTGGATGTCCCATCCAAGATCAAGGCCCCACTGCGCTAAGAGCTATACACGCAGAAAGAGAGAGTCCTTGCCCCAAAGAGCTCACACTATAAGTAAACAAGACAGACAAAAGATCGGGTGGGACAACAGAAGCAGAGAGGGGAAGTGACTTGCCTATGGGCACACAGTTGGTCAGTGGCAGAGCAGGGATTAGAATTCAGGTCTCCTGACTTCCAGTCCAGTGCTCTATCCACTCTAGTACATAGCTTCCCAAGCTCTGGGTTCAGTTCCTGGTTCTGCCACACATTTGTGTGACTTGAAGACAGTCCCGTAAGCTCTCTGTAAGGGGAATAGGGCAGAGGAGAGAAAATCACAGGGCATATACACACCCCTTTTTCCCCCCCCACAGAAATCCATGTCTCATCACTGATGCCCCCTACACTCTGGGGGAGTGTTTACCTTGCCCAGCAGGAGTCTCAGTCTGAGTAACCTTTTGATCTGTTCCACCAAACCGGGACTCCCTGTGATGAAACAGAGAAGCTAGCATACAGCCATGGAACCTTTAGGGGCAATGACAGTTGGGGTCAATCTAGTAACAGTTGGTTCAAGTCTTCTATCAGTGAGAACCTGACATCCGTACAGCTCCTTCACTCCACTGACTCATTTCAAGCAATGCACTTGCACCATGCACATTAGCTGAAATGTTTGCATTTAAAATGACATGAGCTACCAATCTGGCCCTGACTAATTTGTACAATCATAACAATTAGATACAATTGTTTATAAGTTAACTTAATTAAAACCTAATGTATTCAAATGTTACTCACACTGAGATTTCAGTGAACTTGAACTATATGGGACGTTTGAAGAGTGTTATTCCATTATAATTTCTTTGGGCTCAATAAAATGAGAGCCAGGTGCTGAATTTTAAGATCAATAACAACGGGACCATTAAAGTCAAACTACTAATCCCTTTACTTGAAAATTCTCAGAAAATTCTTTCTGAACTCAAAGAGTAAGTGCTGTAAGATTGGAGAGGATATACTCTATTCTTCATATAAAACTGAGGTTGCGTCCCTGCCTTAGGTACAGAACTGCACTCATCTTTAACTGTGGAGTTGTAACCAACACCCACATAATTACTGTACTCCATCTCCCAAACACATAACAGATCAAGCCAGAGACTATCATACTTACTGGTGTCTTACAGTATGTATAGCCGCCACATTCTAAGCAAGTTACTGTTTTGTGAACAGCTAATCACCTTCACTGAAACTGGACAGACAGAAAAGATGGAAGGCTAGTGTTTCACATCTCTGAAACAAACAGCTTAAAACGAACAAGCAAGGAAAGAGAGAGATACGTACACACTGACTTATGTGTTCTCCTTTCAAACGGGTATAAGTTAGGGAAATAAGATTCTACCACCAGTCCTCCCCACCCTCGCAATAGAGCCACTCAGGTAATGCCCAAAGATTTGGCTAAAAGGGACTTATCTTATGAACCTAAGATGTATTAAAAAATGCAACATTTCTTCCAAGGGAGAGTGGAGGAAACTGACCATTTGAGACATTTAAAAAATAAGATTATCAGCCACCAAGTAAACTCCATGCCTGGAACTTCCCAATATGTCCCCATCTCATCCTGTGTGTATCTTTCACTACTGCCAGGCAGGAACCATCTATTTTTCTGTCCTGTGTACAGCTGAGCACATTATTGTTGATAAACAGATAGCACTAGACATTACTATGGAAAACAATCTTGCCCTTGTTGAAGGAATAAACCAGATGGCCTGGTACCTCTCCTTCATCTTTCAGTTCTTTGATATTATCAGCTAGGAATGGAGAACCTCTTACAGTCCCTCAATTTGAATGAGTAAGCACAGGACGTTTGCAGCAGAGAGCTTTCAATTCTGAAATTTGCTTCCTCTCTCATTTTGACAGAGCCCATATCCATTGATTTTTAGGGCACAGTACAAAGACCATTTGTTCACTCAGACTTTTGCATAAAGGGTGGTTGGGGCTGTATTAATATGCAGAGCTTAATTCATTTATCACATTAAAATGAGCTAACCAGTGTCACATTGGTTTAAGTGCAGTATAAATGTGACCAGAGACAAGTCTGATGGCTGCATTTTAAAGAGACTTATCCCAGATAAACTGAATGATGACGACGAAAAATCTACATTCTAGGGACGGATACAAATAAGCTACTGGACACAATCAAAGAGGACTTAGGCTGTGGACTCCGACAAGGCTTAACTGATATCTAGATGCAGACACATTTGGGAAGGAGATGGGTCTCCATATAAACTGAATGCTTTAGATGTGTAAGGAACAAGATGGCTCTCTCATTGCCCACCAACCCTAAACACTGGGAGCAGTTGTAGAGTTTGGAGACACTGAACTAAGTTGCACTTTGACGTACCCAGGTCATTTGGCATAAGTGCAGCTGACAGTTGTTAAGACAGGGCTATTTCACTCTCTCTAATGAGATAATTTGTTTAAACTTCTGATCGTTTCCTCAGTCTTTCTGAAACTTAGGTTCTAGTTAGCAGAGCCTGCATACTCGAACAGCAACTGCGAATCTGTCTCGTAAATGATTCAGTGCCCCGCACTGCAATTCCCTCTACCAGAGGGTTCTCAGTTACCTGGCAGTTTAAGCAGGTCGCAGCAGCCCTTACTGAGATATTATTCTTTACACAAGCTGTCTATAAAGTGACAGACCAAATGTCCTCTTGGTATGTGAAGCTTTATTGGTGCATGCTCTGGCTATATGAGAGACCTTATTCCTTGCATGTCATCAGGCATTTGTGCTTTGACACTACACCCTCCTTTTAGAGGATATCATTACATTGTGGATCAGCAAGTGATTGGGCCTTGCTTGTGTAGACTGTAGGCCATGGAAATCACTCCTGCCTTGGCATTCATCTCAGCCCTTGCCCTCTTCACCATGAGGCTGCAATTAATGCTTCTTCAGAGCTTGTTTTATAATTTATTATTACAACCACTATTACCCCATATTTAGATTGGTGGGGGAGAAGTCAGGGAGGAAAGCACTGTTCCAAATTTTGAGAAACATTGTCTGCTAAACACACGGGGCCTGATTCTCTCCACTCACTCACCAAAGTGTAACTCAGCTGACAACAGTGGAGTTATACAGGGTAATACCACTGACATCAACAGAGTTACTCCAGATTTACACTGATGAGGAATCAAGCATCAAGGCTATTATTGTAACGGGAGCCTGCTATTATAGTGCTCGTTGCCTTAGAAATACTGTACATATAAACATTTTCCCTAGATAGGATCCTCTTCATTTGCTTGTTCACCATTTTACAAGACTAATTTTTAAAATATTGTAATTTTTTTGTGGGGGCAAGAAGGTTTTGAAAAAAAGTGCAAACTTTGCTACCTCTTGTTTAACTAAATTCTTTGTAGTGTGAAAGTTATGGACTTTAAAGAAATAGGGAAAACCTGCTTCGGGACAAAGCTGTTGCTATGAGAACAAGCCATATCTAAATACAGCCACTGATAAATGAGACTCCTCCCACATGGAGTCTGTGACAACAGAGAAGGGTCCACGATATTGTTTTTCTTTTCTTTTTTTTAAATCTATTTCTGTATTTTCACTGTTTAACAAGGTTCTTTTCAACTACAGTGTCATATAAATGAAATGCAAAATACATTAATGCAGTATTGAGGTTGCAGAGGTATTATCACAAAAAAGCAGGAAATTCAAAAGGTGAAAGAGACACTGGCTACTTGCAAATCTCACTGAAAGTGATGTAGCTACTGGCATTACAGTTCCCCTCCCTAAGAATATAGTCAAAGAGAGATCAGAGGAGAGCCTTTATTGTTCCTCCTCCCTTTTTCCCCCGTGGTTTACTTTGCTCATTTGACAACACTTTTGTGTCGAGTGAGTTTTGTTGCTTTGCTGATGCCACCATGACCTCTCACAGGAGATGTTACCAGTGACAGCAGCCTTAGAGCTGAAAATGAAGTTGGACAGGCAAAAAACAGGTATGTCTGCAGAAAGAAAGACAAGTGGGAGGAGCCATTGGCCGGTGCCTGCTTGCTGATATTGCTCTCAGATCCATCCAAAGGTCCCTTCTAACAGGAGAGCGGAGAGAAATTATAAAGATTTTTTTTGTAATTGCTACTGTATTATTTAAAGGGTGATCTATCAGAGAGTGGATTTTTTTTTAAATGAGCCATTGTCAGATTGTCAGTGTCCCTTTAAGATTCCAGAGGCAACATCAGCTCGACCAGACTGTGCACATCCTGGATGTTTGGGACTATACGTTTACCAGTAATACATTAATCGATACATTAAATAAGAAAAACATGGCACATGTTCAACTTGGCCAAGTTAGTGCTACTGCCAGTACCTTGGCTTGTATTTCCTGACTTTGCCACTTTAACTCTTTGAATGTAATGTTTCATTAACTTTTTTCTTGCATTTAACCTCGTAGATTGTTTTAAAGAAAAGTGTAAGGGCACAATAGTTGCAATTAAACACATAGGTGAGCAGTGTGAAAACAACACAACTGTGTAAGATTGAACTCTCCAAGTTTCTACTGTGCATGCTCATTACACACAATTCCAAAACAGCCGAACTTTAAAAATTTAGTAAATGCTCAGTCAGTTCATCTACATTTGGGGAAAAGAAATGGTTGAAAATTGTGTAATCACAAAAAGTGTGATAATTTTCTCTCTCTCCAGCAAAAGACGTATTTCCTATAAACACACACACCTTGCTAACCTGCTACAGGGTTTGCTCCAGCTTTTTTTTTTTTTTTTTTTTTGTAAAGTGTCACCTTTGTATGGAATAAAAGCCTGGTAAAGTTCATCTGAAAGGTGAATTTTTTGTAATCTTATGAGCATATAAAAACAGGAAGCTACAACTGAAACTATTTTGCAACCTTAACTTCAGCATCCTCTACCAAATAAATGCTTTTATAGGCTCCCAATCCTGGAAAGACTGAGGTACAGATATTATTTTACATGTGGTAAAAATTCTATTAAGTCAACAGGACTACTCTAGCATGTAAAGTTACGCCTGTGCTTAAGGCAGGCTCAGGAACATAATAATGTCATTAGCACAGTGTATGTGAGTAGTGAGGACTAGCAATGAATAGGGAGAAAGTGAAGGATAAAAAGACAGCAAACAATCAAACAAGAGGAGGAAAAACAATAGATAAATTTCATCTCAACCTGTGGTTCAATATAGTAACACAGAAATTCTATTATAACTCCCTTGAGGATACAGAACGTGTAATTTACAGGAATCATCTTCAAAAAAAAAAGCACACCCTCTTCCAAGCACGCAGACAGGCTGGCTAACAGCAAAGAGGCTGAGATTATCCGATAACTCCTGCCCAAATTCCTGCTTTGAGGAGTAACTAACAAGGCTGAATAACTTCCACCACATGCACAACAGATTTTTGGTAACCATTTAGCAAAATCTGTTTTATAATTCTGTTCACCCTGTCATTGCTGGCTAACTTGTTTCCCACAGAGAGGTGGGATGGGTTTGGCAGGCAAAAGCAGAAAGAAAAACAAGGCAGATAACACTAGTGTTATGTGAACAGAGTAGCTGGATTCTAATGGCTGGTGACTAGGCTGGGAGTCACAGAGAACGTGATTTAAAACCCCCGGCAGCAAGTCTCAGAGCCCAGATCAACAGACTCAGGCTCATGGGGCTCACTTTATGGTGATAAAAACAGCTGTGTAGACCTTCAGACTTGAGCTGGAGGCGGACCTCTGAAGCCTGGGGGCGGGGGCAGTTGGGGGGGGGGGGTGGAGGAGGAGGTTTAAAGCCTGATCTCCAGCCTGATTCACAATGTTCACGCTGCTGTTTTTAGCGCCGATTTCTGAGACTCGCTGAAGCAGGTTTTAAAATAAAGTGTAAACAAACCTACGACCTAACACCAAAAAGGGGAGATTCATCACAAAGGAGCTTTCTGTTCTCCTATTGAGACATTAAATAGGTGGAGGGCTGGGCTAAGTCCTCACACCCCTGAATGATGCCCAAGGGTCTATACCAAAAGTTAACAACTTTGCTCAAGTTTGGGAGCCCTATTGTACTTTCCTTCCATTAGCCCTACCCCCGCTGCCTAAAAACAACCCTCCCACAGGAAACAAAAACAAGGGACAGACACAGCTCGCCCTAGACCCCGTCTGTGCCACTCCTCCCATTCACCAGACAGGACTGAAAGCGACACGATCCCGCCTCCCAACGCTCACTGGCCCAAGTCTCAGCCTGAGCGCCGATCCATTTTGTGGTGGCACAATGCACTGCTGCTCACACATCTCCCTGCTGCTAGACACTCAAGCTGAGAAAATCCCAAAGAAGGTGCGTCATATCCAGTGTCCTGCCTACCCGGGTGGACAGGTGTTCACAGTTTTGTGACCAAGAGGGAAGTGGCATTCAGACTGACTCTAAAGTAAGCAGAGAACATTCAAAACATCTTTATTCAAAGCACTTATCTTCAAGGTACTGAACAGGACATTTTCCAGTGAATCTATCAGGAAAAATGTAAGCCAGTATTGTACCATAGTGGGGACTATTGTTCCTATGACCAGTTTCCTGAAACCATTACAGCTGTGCCTTTTACAGAATTTAACTATGCAGGGTGTACACAGATGGTGGGGATTTACTTAGGAGGAAGTTACAATTTCTCACATCAGCTCATACTTCTCACCTCCTCATGCTTTGTGGGATTAGTAATGAGGTTACTAGCAAAGTGTGTCAGTTATAACCAGAGAAAAATGCACTAATCTTGATATGCTATGGTTTGCAGTTAAATGACATGTGCAGTTTGTATATAAATGTGCTAGCAACTTAAAATGAAGGCTTGATTCAGTAGAGGTGATACTACTAGGAATTATTAGCTTCCAACCATCTATATTGCCATAGCTTTTAATATCACCTCATCCTAAATGTGTCACTCTACCTTCCTCAGCACAGTAATACCTTCCTTCTTCCCTGCACTGTCCATATAAAGCTACATGCCTCTATGATATATTAGTATAGCTAGATTGTATTAACGGCGTATTTTATGAACTCCATTAGTTAACAAATCTTGACTCTAACAAGGCCTTTTCACCCCTAAATCAGTTTCAAAGCTTACACGAAGACAAAGTTTCCAATGTCTTCACAAAGGCTGCTTGTTTCTCTTCTTTTCCAAGATGTAGCAGTTTGTGAAATGTCATGAACACAGTGTGATGCAATTATTTCCCCATCAGTTAGTTAAACAAAGTAAACGAGGAAAGCACTGAAGAAGCAGTTGAATCATCGGGTGTGAACGTATGTAGAGGAATTATATATACAACACTTACTGGTTTTCACTTGGGAAAGATGGAGCTGAGAAAGGGAAGGAGTTCCACCAATCAGGAGCCAGCATCGAGTTCTGAAAGCACAACAATACTGAGAAAAATTCCACAAGCAGAAAACTGCAACTCTGCTAAATCACACTGGTAGCTCAGAAATCAATCCTTGTCCTGTGACCTCTCTTCTCTCCCCAAATACAACAAACTGTGCTGGCTTTTAATCTTTCATAGGTGGTTAATCTAATGCCACACACCGCTTCTGACTTGCAAACCTGCTGCGCTGTTACTCATTCCAGGAAGAGCTTTAGGGGTCATTATCCTCAGAGATTATTCTCCCCTCCTACCCAGTTAATCTCAAACTTGGTAGAAATTGGACTCTGCCTCGGCTAACCTGGAGTTAGTCTGGGAAAGTTTATGCCTTGACAGCCATGTTTATTGCTCCCCAGCTGCTTTCAGTACCAATTGCACGTTCTATTTCAGTGTGAAGCCAAAGCACCAACATCAGCATGACACTAACAGGATATTGTGTCATCTTTCAACTACTGACATTAATCTCCTTTGTCGATTGTTCACTGTCCAACGAGGCATTGACTTGCAAGAGAAAGCATGGTAATTGGTTTTTTAAATGATTATTTCTATGTCCATATAAGGGCAAAACCAGATCCCAAGTTATAATTTATTTAGCTACAGAATTTACACTTGATGAGGAGAGACACAGGAAGTCAATGGAGGGACTCCAGGTTGTGTGTGAGAGAGAGAGGGCTGATTGGAGTGGCAGGCAAGGGACATGATTTTAGCTGCAGCATGTTGAATGGGCTGCCATTGGAAGAAAGGAAGGGGAAAAATACTATCATTTTGAGAGGTCTTCAAAGGTCAAGATTTTCAAAAGTGACTAGTAATTTGAAGTGCCTCATTTTGGGGACCTGACTTGCATCACTTTAAGAGCATTTGATCTTCTGAGGGCAGATATTCTCTGAAAACATTAAGAGTTCACATCCCTTTAAAGTTGACCTCAAAATTGTTTATATCCAACTTCCCTAGCTACGCAGCAGGTGTTGAATGTCTCCCAGTAGCCAGACTAAGAGAGGTACAAACTTTAGCAGCAGTGATTAGTTATAATCAGAGACTGAAAAGTACTGGGGTCAAAGGGGCACTCTATTTAGATTGTAAGATACCTGGGGCAGGGACTTTTTTAAAAAAATCATGTGTTGTATAGCATGTTACAATGGGACCCAATCCTGCTTGAAGACCGTAAGTGCTAATAAAATACTATTCAGTCCTGTACCAGTGTCAGAAAAGACACAGCTTCAAGTAACACTTTTAAAGTCTAGTACTTTGAAAGCCAGCAGGGGTGGAAACAAACGGAAAGTTTGAAAATCCAGTTTAGATTCTTCATCTCCTACCCTAGCAGGTTGCAATATAATGGACTTCAAAATTACATCATTTCAATCATTATCTTGCTTTTTCCCCCCAACTTCAAAGTCAGCATAGATTGTGGCAGCTGCTGCCTCAAATGTCTAGCACTAGCCATCATGCCACTGGACAGCAGCCAGGAAAGCCAATTTACCAAATAGCAACTGTAAACTTTATACTGTTTCCCAAGATTTTAATGTTGCTGTGACCCGCCCTCTGGCAAAAACTCCGAAATCCATCTCCCACCTACATTTCCACGCCAACCTGACTGAGCCCTACCTCCATGGCAGGTACACTGAGCTGGGTCTGGAGGTTAGGCATACTGTATAGTGTATTGCCTGACTGCTGGTGTTCATGCGGTGGAAAGTTCTTCCCTCCGTCCATGGCAGAATGTGCTGAGGGCATCAGGCTTTCTCCTGCTGCATGAAGTTGTCAGGGCTGGTGGAATATTCTAAGGAGTGGTGGAAGGTTCTTTAGCTGTGCTCTTCACCCTGCAGCATGACCTATGAGAGAAATAAAATATCTATTTTGTGAAGTGGGAGGAAATGTACCTAGTCCAATCTAATCAAAAGACGGCGATGTGAAGGGCAGGCTATGTAGAGTCCCCTAGCCCACCATAAAAAGTCTAAGGTCTTGTCTTTACTTGGTGTTTTCTTAACATGAGTTAACTAAAAATTAGTAACTAACAAGGTAAAATCCCGGTGAAGACAAAGCAGTTTGTAGCTTTTACAAGAGTTAACAGATTGAGTTACTATGAGGGAGTCTAAGATTTACCTAGACCTGCCAACTCATTTTAAAATACTAACTGCCTTGTCTTCACTAAAATTTTAGTTACCACGTTAGCTACCATGAGTTAAGAACACACCATTTTTCATAGTGAAGATGCACCCTACAGGGCTGGCAACTTTTAATCAGTAGAGCAGCAAAGAATCTGGAAAGTACTGTTACACTCCAAAGTCTGTTTCACACATAAGAGGTTTTTAAAAAAAAAAAAAAAAAAAAAAAGATTCTGAACAGCTGAGAATCTAATCCAATTGTGAAATTTCTCTGATTTCACAATACTTGCCCATCTTTGTATGACACAAGAGATATGGGCTTGCACTCCGCTGATGGGCAATGTAACACATTCACATTCTTGGAAAGCAGCTAAAATGCAAGGAAAATCCCTGAATGAAGTCAGCAAGGTCAACTGGGTACAGACCCTAGCGATCAGTAATTAGAATGCATATTAAAACCTGTGCATCTAATTCTGAGCCTGGTACGCACTGCGCTGTCCTAACAACTTCAGAAAAGACTCATGCCCAGGTCACATTGGGTCCCCTCATTCCCAAAAGAATTCAAGCATCACCTATTGGAGTGGGCAGGTCCTACACTTCTGAGATTCTCTCTATGAATGCAGTTTATCTGGTGCCAGCTGGGGAGTAAACAAGTCACTATGTCTGCAGTGAGCCAGTTAAAAATTCACCCTGCTCAACTAGGAAAACTCACCCATGGAAGGAAAATATGTTACTTGGCTGATTATTTGCTCCACAGAGAATCAATGACAATGTGCTCCTCTCTCTAGTAGACTAACACATTAATCAGCTTACAGGGCAAGGGTGTGCTCTCCCACTTCCTAGGTTTCTTCCATATTTCATGGAAGATGTCCATAGGAATTCACTAACATTATCCTCCCCCCACCAGGCACACATGGGCTAGATCAGATATTGTGCATTCATTTATACTAATACCATGACATTAAATGTTACAACTAAAAGTCAGCTGACTTGCATTTTGACTATTCCAGTACACAACGGACTTTCAGAAACAAATTTCCTCTGGATTTGTGGCAGTTTGGTTCTTTTTGGAGCCCAAAGCAAGGTAATTATTTTTTGAAGACTCTCCCCTTCTATGCAATCTTTTAATCTAAGAATCTCAGTGTTTTTCAAAACATTCAATTAAGCTTCACACTCCGTGTGTGGTAGGTATCATCCCCATTTTATCGATGGAAAACAGATCATAAGTGACTACCCTGACGTTACATAGCAACTCCATGGTAGAGTTAGGGAGAGATGCCAGGAATAGTCTGGACATTTGGCCCTTTGTTCTAGCCACTAGATAATGCGCTAGGTCACGCCTTTATATGAAAACTGGCAGATAGGAGTGGTGCAAAGGGACAGAATTAGAGACCTTTGCCCTGCAAAGGGAAGAAAAAGTGGTTATGGATAGTTCTAGGAAGAGGTGTGTGTCTGATGCACACACCCAGACCCAAGCCCAATATTTCACTACAAATCTCTATCCTAGCTTTTAGCTGACAGAACTGAATCTTCACCACCTATCTACAGGCATTTATACAATCCTCATCAGCTTAGTATCTGAGCACCAAGAAACCTGAATAACTGATGCCTTAAGCCAGAAGAGTCTCCTAAAAGTTATCTGTCTCAGTGAACGTCTATTTCTGGTTAAAACAAGACAAAACAAAACAAAAAACAAAAAACCCACACCCACACCCCCCTACAGAGACAAGATGAGTGAGGCAGTAACTTCTATTGTACCCACTTCTGTTGATGAAAGAGACACGTTTTCAAGCTCACAAAGAGCCCTTCTTCAGGTCTGGGAAAAGTACTCAGAGTGTCACAGCTACATAGGATGTGGAACAGATTGTTAAGCAAAGGCGTTAAACACATGTTGCAAGAGGCCATTCAAGGTGACGAGCAGTTAAGACCTCACAGTCCCAGGATAAACGAGGGTTAGTGGGTTACAAATTGGTGTAATGAGCTATAAATCCTGTGCTCTCATTGAGTCCATGATTTTTAGTATCTAGCAAAGTTATTAATTTAAACTCCCAGGTTACAATAAAGGCACACATTAAAAAGGAACTGAAAAGCATGGAGCCCGCTTATTCTCCAAATAACGAAATAACCTAATAAAAGAAACCAGCCAATTTGGGTATCAGGAGGATAAGGAAGAAGGATGTTCTGAGGCTTGCAGGCTCTCTAGATTATTATGGCCTGGTCTCCACTAGGATTTTACAGCAGTATAGCTACTTCTCCCAGGAGTGTGAAAAACCACACCCCTGAGAGACATAACTGAACCCCCAGTGTAGACAGTGCTATGAGGACGGAAGAATTCTACCACCTGTCAGGGAAGTGGATTACCTACACTGATGAAAAAATCCCTCCCATTGGGACAGATAGGGTCTACAACACTGAAGCGATGCCGCATTGTAAGTGTAAACCTACCCTCAGCTAGACAATTTCCTAGCTGGCATAGGCTTGGTATCAGTCGAAGGCCTTGTCTATATTTGGCACTTCTCTTGTATTCATGGATGCATTGCCAGTGTAGACTGGCCACTGGTATTTTAATAATCATGTTCTCTAGCCCTACACTAGTTTCCCTTGAGATGCTCCACCAGGAGCAAAGAAAGAATAAGGAGAAAGAGTCAGCAAAAGCGGTTAAAAAATAGAATATAAAAATGTTTTATTGGATAACCTCATTTCCCATCCATAAGTGTGGCTTAATCCCTATTTCTCTTAAAGTGCCTATTACTGGAAGTGTCTGTTAATAAACCCACTCTGTTCCTCTCTTTTCATGACTCTGATAATCACTCATCTTCAACTGCCTTCATTTAAACACTTCTACTGTTTGGACCACGTCAAATGACCATTCACTACCTATCCAGCTGGGGCCTGGCCTACTCGCTGTGAAGTCAACAGAAAGAATCTGACTTCCATGGCAGATAGACTGCACCCCTCTCTACTAGTAATTATCACAGCTGTTACTGTAATTGACTGGCCAGCCTGAGTCACACCAATGATCGTGTAAACCTGTTATCAACATTTCCAGTATCTCAACCCAGTTCAGCTTCTCTCACCCCTCTCTCTCTCTCTAATATTCACTTACTAAAATATACATGTGGTATTTTATTGTCACACATTAGCTTGCTTCAGAAGAAATGACAAGTGGAGATTTCTTTTCTGAGTATCCTATTAATGACTAACAGTTATACAGCCCAGCTGCAAGAACCCAAAAATCATCTGCCTTTTTTCTGGGTACCTCAAAAAAAAAAAATACATACCTGAGAGTTCCCCTTCTTCTGAATTAGTCCTATACAACGTCTGATGCAGAAAATATTGACCACAGGACTCAATTTCTTCTTAAACAGATTTAGTCACTAAAACTGCATCATCCCATTTGTCACCAATTAAGGACTACAAATGCGCCCATACCATGACCTCCAGCTCAGTGACAGGAATTAATCCTGAACAGCTGGACAGAATCCAAATGATTTTCAGCACCTGCAAAGTAACTGGAAGGACACCATCAACTATCTTTTTGCCAGATTTTCCATACACTCTTGCAAGCTTAAAGGGGCACTTTCGGGTCTAATTTGGCTTAATTCAGGTACAATTAATGTTAAGGTTAAAGCAAACATTTATAAAAACCTAGCAGCAAGAGAGATATCTCCACAATTTCTTTTTGATTCCAATATAAGTTTTTTTGCCCCTTCCTTTCCTTCCTTCCTCCCACCCCATCCCCCCCAACCCAACACATTATCCCTGCAGTGTTTGCTTCCTTAACATTGCAGCAGTGGGCTGGTGCATGAGAACTTGAGAAGTGAAACTGACCAGTGCATTTTCACTGTCCAAGCTGGGTAAAGCAGCAAAACTAAACAGCACAGAAAATAAAAGTTCTTAATTTTTCAGTTTTGACCCTTTAAAAGGTGTCATTTGTAACATGAGAAATTTTTTTAAATCATTTGATTCAACAGCACCCCTTTAAAAATAAGTGACCTTTCAGCTCCCAAATTTATTCCTGTGTCTGTAACAGACAGTGAAGTTAACATGACTTTGTGTTTACTTCCTTGTGTACTAGCATCCATGTCAGGACAGCTCTTGGAACAGGGCTAGGCAGTCAACTTTTCCAGAGACAGCAGCTGTATTTTGGATCTCATAGACTTTAAGGCCACAGAACCTCACCACCCACTCCCGTCATAGACCCCTAACGTATGACTGAGTTATTGGAAGTCCTCAGATCATGGTTTAAATACTTCAAGGTACAGAGAATCCACCAGCAAGTGATCCATATCGCATGCTGTAGAGGAAGGCGAAAAACCACCAGGGCCTCTGCCAGTCTGCCCTGGGGGAAAATTCCCTCCCGACCCCAAATATGGTGATCAGCTAAACCCAGAGCATGTGGGCAAGACACACCAGCCAGACACCCAGGAAAGAATTCTCTGTAATAACTCAGAACCCACTCCATCTAACATCCCTTCACAGGCCATTGACCACTAGTAGTCAAAGTTAATTGTCAAATTAGGCTGTCCCATCATATCTTCCCCTCCATAAACTTATCAAGCTCAGTCTTGAAGCCAGCTAGGTCTTTTGCCACCACTGCTTCCCTTGAAAGGCTGTTCCAGAACGTCATTCCTCTTATGGTTAGAAACCTTCATCTAATTTCAAATCTAAACTTCCTGATGGCCAGTTTATATCCATTTGTTCTTGTGTCCACATTGGCTCTTAAATAGACTAAAGGGCTGACACTTGTATAATATTAGTGCAAAGTTAAAAGTCAACAATTCATGCATTTAGGATATGAGTGGCTCCTTTGGGAATCATCATGTTTTCAATAGTAACTTGTATCCCAAAATAGTTGTAATGACTGCCTCATATTACACTACAAAGACAGTACTTTTCTCATCCTTATTTGTTAAAAAAGCCTAACCTGGAGAGTATTGAATAGCTAAGAGGCTTGATAATAGAATAGAAAAACACAGTTCCCAGATATTCATCTAAATCCAGCCTAGACTGATAATGATGAGAAGCTGCTGTCCCCAACTGAAATATAACAGAGGGCTGTCCACAGCTTAACCCCTTCTCCTCTGCCACTGCCACCAGCACCACAGTGGCATAAGCTGGCAACCTCTTTGGCACATAGAGGCCAATAGATATGGGAAGTGAATTCTCCTTGAGATGATTTCTCCAAGAAACACAGCTGGGGAGCTTGCAAGGCCCCTATGGATGGTCTGTGGGTAAAGAGTGGTGAGACCATCAGTATTAAGGGATGTCAATCCAACTATCTTCCCCAAGTACTCAAATTCACACAAATATATTTACTTAGATTTACACAGCCTGATTTTTTTTCCACCAAAGATTACCATAACACAGAAAAAATAGTCCCTCATGTTTTTAGTTTGTTTACTTTGTATATCTGACAAGTCTTGGGAAACTGATCACATAGCAGCAGGAGAGAGAAAGATATTTTAAAAGATATGAAAACCTGTGGTTGCAAATGCACAAAAATTAGCTGAAGCAAGTGTACTAACTGAAATGACTTTTAGGTTATGTTTTTAAACCCAACTAGATTTCAAGTGAAAGGTGTCCCTTTAAATATATAGCCCAGACAAACGGGTGGGAGTTTGAATTTATCAAACAGACTGTACTTCATCCCCCAATACAAAACTGCTGAAGCCCAATTTCTATACTGAAATTCCATCACCAAGCACGTACTTATTTGTCCAGAAAACTAAACATTATTTGAACATACTATGCCTTTGTGCCAATACTTCACAGAACTTTACAACTCTTCATGAGAAAGCTACAATTTGATAGTCTGCAAGGGCGAAATCATTCAGTTTTCTTTTTTTAAAGTAATACTTAGATTATATGCTCTTCGGGGCAGAGATCATGTTTCCATTGTAAGTATGTACGGTCCCTAGCATGTCAGGAACTCAATATCAGATTGGGGCCTCTATGCACGATTGCAATACAGATACTAAACAATAATACATCCCTCTGTAAACATTGTTTTTCATTGCAATAACATTACCAAGCTCTGCAAGGGATTGTTCCAGACACTGCATGTTTACCGTATCACACTTTTAATGACATTTCCTGCTGCTGATTGAATCTGAGGGCTTGTCTACACTTGAAATGCTACAGCAGCACAGTTAGCACACTGCAGCAGCATCACCATAGTGCTGCAGTGCAGACACTCACTACAGTGACGGGAGTTGGCATAAACTAACCTGCCTCCCTGAGAGGAAGTGAATAGGTCAATGGAAGCACTATCTACACCAGGGGTTAGGTCAACTTAACTACGTGCTCAGCGGGTGTAGATTTTTTTTTTTTTTACCCACTTGAACGATATATCTGGGTCAACTTAACTTTTGAGCATAGAACTGGCCCAAGTGCAGGATCCTGAATTCCCTACTCAAGCAACTCCTCCCACTAGTTTGAAGTCTGGGTCTGCCGCACATCTAATAAAACACCTGCACACAAACAAAAACCGTTGAGCAGAACTTATCTGCACAATGCTGGACAGCATGATAACAAGAACCACTGAAGACTTTGCTACTGCTATTTCATGGATGTGCAAGTGCTATCCTATTTAAAGCCATTTTGGGATGGCTGTCAATATAATGTGCTAGTTCTGACTAGATCTACAAATACTTTTAAAAACAAGATCATATTAACAAATGAAAAATAAAAGTTACAGTTCTAAATGCAAGCATTGAGGGCATATGATTAAATGCACTCACGAGACTGGGGCTCACAATCTGATATAAATCATTTGCCAGAGGCTAAGCACTTTGTGGTTTAAAAGGATTCCCTTTTTCTTTTAAATACAGAGGCAGTCATACTGGGGCTCATCCATTTTATGCAACCTTACAAATCCACGTCGGGTAGAAACTGCAAGATCGGCAGGGTGTGGTCGTAGAGTAGAACGAAAATTATGCTGAGTAAAACTGACCAGTTATGCTCAAAGCAACTGTAGGCTTAAACAGATTAAAGCAAAGCTTTTTCTGGGAAAGTTTAAACTGATTACAGAAATCTCATCTGACTTCCACAAGACAACTAATCTGGTCTCTGTCCATTCCCACTGTCTGACAAATTATAATAAGTGTCAGAATTTATTCCCCATTTAAAAAATGTTTACTCCAATAAAATAAAATAAAAAATCTCAAAGCGATCAAGGTGCCTTTAGAAAAAGTACAACTTTCCTGGAATGAGACGTTGCCCCAAAACAAAGTTAAGATAGTGGCAAGGTAATGTCGGCAACATAATGCTATCAAACACATTTCATTCACTCAGATCACTAACTAATGGCTAATAGAAGAAACACGTCTTTCCTAGAGTCAGGGAATCACCTAAATAGATCTCCACTTGCCTACTTTTTCCAGAGTTTTACATCAGGCTTATTATTTTGTGTGCAAAAGTGTTCCTTTTTATCACCCTATAAAATCTGTACTCTGATTTTACAGTCAGTAAGTCCAGGAGTGCAAACACCCATAAATGTTTAGTTGGCATGCTGGGTACTAGCTAATGTCATTACATGGACCTCAGTCCCCTTGATTTATTAGCCAATCTTCAGCAGCTCTAGAACAACTAAGCACTTCTTCTTCCTGCCATACATCACATGGATTATCTTATTTCAGTGGAATTTGCAAGAGAGGGACAGAGAATATGCTGGTGTGAATCCATACCTGGAATGTTTTAGATTGGGACCCAAGATACATTTTGAAGAGATGTCCTAAGCCCCAACTACTGATCATTAGTGGTCCTCAGTAAGAGTTGCCAACTTGTTCCTTTTTATTCTACCTACTCTTCCTGACATGCTCTGGTGACACCATATTAATTACAAAGTTACAGTTGAAAAGAATACAGCAGAACAGGGTGAAGTTTAAATGCAAAGCAAAGTAATGGTGGTGTTTGTCTGGGATCTTTGATGCCATTTTTGTATGACATAAAGGAGGTCAGTAAAGTTGATTTAACTTCTTTTTTCTGCTTTTATAAGTTCCCAACTTCCCTCTTCTGGCCGGGAAATTTGGGCAAGAGGACATAGAGGGTTTCATCACAGTAGAGTGAAGTCTGAGCTGCAAAATCCTAGCCCTAAATGAAGTGTTGGGGAGAGGAAACCTACAGCTCAAGTTTCACTCTTCTTTGATCCCCATCCAATGTCCTCCAAGCAGACAGACATGTCACAACCTGATATTGTTAATGTAAACAAGCAAAAGCAGGAAAAAAAGATTTGCGTAGAATCTTTAAGAACCTCTATAAACCATGACAAAGCAGTAAATGGGATAAACAGTTTTTGCTTTACAGATCACCTTTCCTAAGCAAATAGCCAAGCACAGCAGTTACTGAAGAGAGGTGGTGAGGTGTGCTGACTTAGGGGTTAAAGTCAGAGACTGTTTTAGAGATATCGATATACTCTGGTGCCTTTACCATTGTGTGTCTGTTCTCTTCACCAGAGAGGTTTTTTTTAAAGTTTGTAACAGCTTTTGATAGGAAATCAGAAGCTGTGATTCCCGTAACAGCTGTAGCAAATGTACAGCTTCACTTATACATCCAACAAAGAGTAACTTATGAAGGGTAAAATCAATATCAGAAATTCTCCGTCTCTCCTACATTATCTCATGTCTTGGCTCTTGGCAACATTAGATTTCATTGATGGGTTCTCTACAGAACAGAGTACATTTCTTTAAAAATGTACTTAGCTCCCTAGGAAAAAACTCTTACACAACAGCCTGTACCCAATTAGCAAAGTGAAGAAAAACAGCTTAGGAACTGTAAGACTTCTGAGCACCAGAGATACTGAAATCCTCTCAGATACTAAACAATACTCTGCACTAAAATAGTGGACTTCTTCAGGAGGACCTCAGAGTAAGTAATAGCCCCGCTTTACAGGGGGGAAACTCATGCATAGAGAGGTAACTTGTGCAAAGACAGAAAGCCAGTGGCATGATTGGTAGAGTCCAAATGTCCTGACTTTCCAGTCTGGTGTTCTAACCACTGGAAAACACTTCCTTGTAAAGGTTTCCACACTAAAAGTAAATTAATCGCTCTGACATCACCCACTTACCCAAAACAGATCAATGGTAATATGCACTGCTAGAGAAACCCTACCTTAACTCACAAGATCCAAAATGGCTAAGACTTAATTATCTATATATGTAAGCTTCTTGCGGATTCCAATAAATTCAAGCGTATACATGCAATTCTAGATCAGCCTGAATTGATGCAAAACATCTTTGCAGTTGTATATTTACATGTAAATTTGAGTATCGGAGAAAGCTGGAACACGGCAGTATAATGGTCCTTTGGTGGTCTCTCTTTTAGGTAAAAAGGATATCACAAGAGAGGCAAAAGAAAGCCAGAAAGTTTAGTTATGTATCCACCTTTTCATCCGGACACATCACGCTTTTTAGATTTATTGCCACAAAACCAACCAGACCCTAGCAGAATGAAGTTTGTTTTCTGAACAGAGACTGTGGTCACAGAGCACAGTGGATGCCAAAAAAAAACAAAACACTTGCTATTCTACCACAACTTCAGTACCGCAAAATTTCTCCTGTTCTAAAGAGAGGAAGATACAGTGGTTACATCAGTGCCAAGGGTGGTGAATGTGAGTTTTTAATAGTTCTCATTGTACACTCACACTTTGATATGGGCCAGTTGCTGGCTGGCATATTTAAATTCCCAGAAAGTTCTAAAGCCATTCACAGTGATATTGCATAAAACCTGGGAATTAAGATCAATACTGGTCAGTGTTTCAGCATCCTCCCAAAAGCACATGGAAAATTACAAAAGTGAGCACAAGTTTTGTACAAGGCCACAGCTGTCTGAATTTCATGCACTTTGCTGCTGCTCCAGGCTTCACATTACCAAAGACAGACACAACGGAAGCCCACAACCACCAAACCAAATGCTTTAGCAAGTTTACACTCAATCCCTTCTTCCTTCTCCTTTGGCAAATAACTAGCAATAAATAACCCCCATTTTTTAGGCAAGTTAGATCTTACAAGATCTTATGATCTTGTAACAAGGAGCCACCCAAAGCATCAAAGAGGAATTCTTCTTTTTGACTCCACAGGCAGCCCTACAAGCATCTCATCTGGTCTAGAAACATCAGAACCAAAAAGGCAAACAGTAAACAGAGATAATTTAGTACAGATGCAAGACTTTTGACCCTAACACTGGAAGCAGTTATCACACTTTCACCATGGAGCTGAAGTTTATTGGCTTTCTAAATTGGACATTGTTAGTAGTCACCTTCAAAGAATCAACAGGCAAAGTTCTCTGCAACTAGAGTCATAGGTGGAGAACATATTAAAGGATCACTTTGTCCTACCAGCCTTCAGGCATTTAGGATTGTTCAACACTTATGACTTCTACTTTGGGAGAAAACTGTGCCAGTAAAACAACAGTTGTGACTTCGAGTCATGAACTGATCCATCCTCTCCTGGGAGCTAGAGAATCGGAAATGCAGATTTGTGGGGAAAAAAATGCTACTTCAATGGTAGAAGTCAAGTCATCTAACTCATCATGTATATCATGACATAGCAAACTCCTGCAATGGACATGTACATCAGCTCCCAGTCTTCATCATATAATCTTGGCTGCCAGTTCCTTATCTTTAAAAAGTGTCAACGGAGTGTCAACAAAAGGAAACAAAATTATCTAAATTCCGCTCTACTTTTAGCCAATGAAGTTTTTAAAAACCACTCACTGCATCCTGCTACTTAGTTTGGAGACTTATTTCATGACATAAGCCAATTCCTTAGTTTTATCGTTATCCTAATAATTAAAATTAGAGTACAATTACCTATTGATCATGTGCTTCACTGATTACCCAAAAGCAGATGATACCATCTGACATGACCACCTTTGAAGGCTACTGGCAGACAAAGATTTCCAAAGCACCTAAATGTACTCAGCACAAGTCTCTACCACAACAACCAGACTACAATGCAAATAGTAGTAAGTGACACTGATTGCTTTTCCACTGCACAGGGTCTGAGACACAGATATGTTTTTTGTTCCCTATCCTCTTCAACATATACGCGGAATTTATTATGATATAAGCCTTAGAAGGTTTTGACAAAGTAAAAGGAGCTGAGATTTCCATTGGTGGATTCCTTTTAACTGACAACATGACACTCTTTGCTACAACCTCCAATGCAATACAACAAATGCTAGAATCTATAACAGTTAATGAGGAATAGGGACTATTCCTGAATACAACGGAAACAAAATGCACAAACATTGACATGATTAACAAAACAGACAAGCAGTAAAGGCAGTAGATGCATTTAATTACCTGGGAACATATCCACCAATGAGTCTGTTTCAAAGAATTTGGAGATTAGGGATGGCTCACTCAGCTATGGCCTCCCGTAAGAAAGGGAAGGAAAACAGTGGCATCTTGTAGCGTACAACGGCGTGACTACTGAAAAGCTGTATTTTTCCCATAGTGATTTATGGATGTGAGTTGTCAGAAGTTAATGCTTTATTTAAGCATTTATGCTTTTGACATGTAGGCTGGAGAAGGCTCGAGTATCTCCTGGATGGAGAAAAAGATGAATACCTATGTTTTAAATTATTATAAATCATTACAAGAAGTAATTTGCTCTGATCACCCATTCTCACCTCCTACTCAATGGTTGTCATTAGGCCTCAAGTACCCAGCTTTCATCCACCTACCCCACTGTTGTCTATGCCTTTGGATATGTATATGTTGCCTACTATATATATGTTGCCTGTATTTGCTATATTATTTCTACCAACTGCATGTGAGGAAGTGGGGTGCAACCCACAAAAGCTTATGCCTACTGAAATTAAATTTGTTAGTCTTTAAAGTGCTACAGAACTCTCATTGTTTATGTTATAAATATTATTGGAGAGAAGCGGATGCCGATGTTGGCAATCAAAAGACGCAAACTTATGTACTTTGATCACATTAGGCAGTGATGGAAACAACCCTGAGAAAGTTATTATGGAAGGCATGGTGGAGGGTCATTGTAGTATAGGACAACCAGCAAAGAGATGGATGGATGGTGTGTAGCTTACCACTGGAAGGTTAGCTGCTGAGTGCTCGAAGTTAGTGATGGATCACGAAAGCTTCTGAAAATTCTGTTATGTCACCAATGTTCAGACATGAATACATGGATTTACTTAATCATTAAGATAGAGTTTAGTATCTTCCATCCAAAGATCTCAAAGCACTTTCCAAACCGATTATGCCTCCAAACATAATTGTAAAGTAATTATGCTTTCTCTACAGATAGGTAAACAGACACGGAAGTAGTCAACTCTAACCACTCCAGAAAGAGACCTGGGCATCACCACAGAAAGCTCAGTGAAAAGCTTAGTGACCAACAGTGGTCAAAAAAGCACACAATATCAGCATACACAAAGAATGTGATAAAATATACTGAAAATGTCATGATATAAATCACTGGCATATCCACACTATTCAGGGTGAGTTCAGTTCTGGGCATCTCATCTCAAAAATGTATAGCTAATAAAAGCAAACACTTTATTTTACTAAAAGCATAACCTGTGTGTAACTCATTGCCACAAAATATCATTGAGCAGAAGAGTTTAGAAGGATTACACACTTATATTTCAACATCTAGAGTAATGTTAGACAGGACACATTTATAAGTGATATAAACTCTCATGCTTCAGGGCACAAGGCAGCCACTGGAACTACGCCTATGGACCAACAGTTGGGCACAGCTAGTAGCCTCACGCTAAGCAGTAAACTGGCACTCTTGCCAAAGCAGATGTAGACGAGGAACCCCAGTAGAATAAAGTGAATGTTTATAAACACAAGAACAGTAATTTCCCTCTGCAAAGATCACAAAGAAATAATGAAGTGATCTTTCAACATGATTTAGAGCCGAGGCACTCAATTGATGGATTACACACACTAATGAAAAAACCATTAGCTTGCTCCTTAATGGCTGGACATCCTATGCTTAATAATGAAACTGTTTTCCTATGCAAGACAAAGCTATGAGCAGTCTAATTATATCAGGAGTCATTCTGATTGAGATATATAAATAGTTTCAATATAAATAGACTTTCACTTAAACAGTTCATTATGATAGTTTCCCTACCCATTCTGGTCCCACAATGGGAAAGCTTTTGTCTGCAGCTACGGAACATGGCATACTGGGAAGTGAAAAACAGAGAGATTTAGTTTTTCAAAAGTGACTTAGGCTTTTTGGAGAATGAAAATTATATGTGCGGCAATCTAGTTTGAACTCACACTGACTGGCGATTCAAGAAACTCAGTGAATTGTTCTGCTATAATCAGGATCAATATGACCATAGGTAAGTGCCCATTTCATTGGCGTATACTGTTAAGAAAGCCATGCAAGACTGGTTGCATATTTCATCTTCTATAAATACAGGCATTTCCTCTATGCTGTGCTGTTATAGAAAGCTGGCTAGGAAACCACAAGTATGCACAGTATAAACAGTCAAACCCAACTTTGCTGTTCTTGAATTACATGGGCCTGATAATGACAAAAAGCCCTTGGGAACTTGATCTAGTTCCTTTTCCTGCCTGAAGATCTATCACAGTGATCATTCCCTTCCCATCTGCCCATCCACACACACTGTACACAAACGAAATCTGGAAGCTTTCCACACCCTCCCATCTCCCTGATTCCTTATGTCAACTGACAACAGCGGTCAGGAGCATACAACTTGAAATGGACCGATACGTTTGTTAGCAGGGATGCCGAAAGGTCCACAGTTAAACTGGACTTTCTTAATAAAAATGCATATATACATATATAACCCCTAGAAATAGGAACTAAAGACTAAGGAACTTTGGAAACTGAAAAAAGATTTTTACATCTCAACAGCCAAGCCAAATGAAAGTTCCCCTTTATGTTAAAAATAACACACAGAGAGAAGTACTAATTCATACCAAGCAGCAATTTGTCTTGAGTGATAAGAGGAGGCTGGAAATCAGGACTCCCAAATTAATTTGCTCTAAAGTCTCATTTTGTGATAATGGGGAAACCTTCTCTGTTCCTCAGTATACTCATCTGTAAAATGGGTCTAAACCACACAAGAGGTCTGTGAGGCCTCATTATAGTCTGTTAATTTGTGTACCTGCTGCTAGCCAGGTACCACACTATCAGGAGTAGAGCAAAAACACTCTAGGATAATTCATAGGGAGGGGCTTTTTACAATTCCTTAGCAATAGTTTGATGACTTTATGTTTGAAAGTCAGATATTTATAACCTAGGGTTTGTTCCCTACCAATTTAGACTGTGAAAATAGATTGAAATAGGTAAATTAAAAGTACCTCTTTAATTAAAAATAAAGAATCAATATCTTACCAACTGTAATGCAAAACGTAGCAAATTGTAACCCAACTCTCCCAATCAGATTCATGTGCAATTTAGAAAGAGTTATGGGAAAACAACCGAAGAAACTTAAACCTAACTTTAAAGTGATATTGAGTAGACCCAAGTCTACTTATGACAGACAGCAGAGGATAACATCAAAGTGAAAGATATTTAATATATGTGACTAAAACGGGGTCACATCTGGCATGCTGCACCACACAATTTATGGCAGCACCCTGATCTCCTGAACAATCTGGATACATTAGAATGTACCTGAGATACATATTTAACAGCACAGATTTTACACTATCCTAAAACTGTAAAGTTTTCACTCCCAGCATACCAAGACTGTGCATAGGACTGAGCAAAAAATGGGTAAAATCCTCCTCATTACTTATCTTGGCTGTGCAAGTTATTACAGAGTCACAGCCTGGCTGAGACAAATATATTTGGCAGAATAACTGCTTGAATTGTACACTCTGAAAGCAAAGAGGAGAAAAGTGGAGATCGCTTCCAAGTTTCTTGCCATCTACACAGGCAAGAAGGTGGTAAAATAAAAGATCAAACTTGTCTTCTAAAGATACAAGTGTCTACAGCATGGAGAGGAAGAGCTTTACATTTTAAGCAGCATTAACCCCTCCTGTTTGAAGCTCAGTGCATACTGCAGAACCAAAGGCATTTGTTGGGAGGGAATTTGCTCCTTTAAATGAAAATATCTGCTCTCCCACATTTCAGTTAAGCCAAAGGGATAAAGCAGGTGGGTTTAAATTAGTGGTGTAACAGACTTAATTACAAGTGCCAGGAAAAGGCTCAGAAGTTGGAAAACAACACACCCAGGGAGAGGCCTCTTGAATTATAAAAACAGGAGATAGACGGACAAACAATGAACTCTATTTGACAAAGTCATGGCAAAACCTGGACTGCCAGAGGACACTAACTGAGAAATTGCACTCTGCAAAGAAATGTGGCTCTACAAAAAACTACATTAATGCAACACTGTGATTGGGAATTTAAATGCACAAAAGTTGGGAAATCTCTTTAAAAAATAACAACTTAGCTCCTTTGCACAACAGTAGCATTTTATATCACTAGGTCCATTGCTAAAATGTCTTAATCTATAATATACAAAGCAGATAAGTTATGATTGTTGCGGGAATCTTCGAATGTCTTTACTTGCACATTTACATTCTCTGATATAACACCACATTATCAATTTTCCCAATTGAATTTTCTTCTGTTTAAAAAATAAATGGAGCGCTGACTAACCATACATTCAAACAGACACTCTGTGTGAAGCTGTTATAAATTCATTTAGTGCATTTATTTGAAGGTGTCCTCACCTGTAGTCTGCAGGGTCAAACAGTGAAATAAACTCAACCCTGAGTATTTTATTTCCATCCCTAGTTTATCCACCTCTACTGGGACATTACAAAAGGGCTGCCAAGCTCAAGAAGAGGGAGCGATGGAATCTGGGAAAAAATTTCTCAAGAAGAACTTGGTTAAAGCACAACAGTGGAAGCCAGGACTCCTGAATTCTTTTATTTGCTTTTCCACTAAGCCTCTTCTACACTTGCAAGCTATATTGATATAACGCTGGCAGTTAAAGGTGTGGTTTTTTACCAACAGAGTTATACCAATACAAGTCCTAATGTGGATGCAGTGTCATACCAGTATATTGGTGTAGTTATTCCTCCTTCCATATGGAATAGGATTAACCGTGGAAAGCTCCTTTATACCAATGTAACTGCATCACATTGGGAGGGTTGTTCCACAACTAAAGTGGTACAGCTTTCCAGTGTAGGCAAGACCTAAATCGATCTGTAAACTTGGACAAATCATTTAACTCCTGTGCTTCAGAGTCTCCAATTGTAAAATGGATATAATGTCACATAAGGTTGTTGTGTTACCTCACTAAGGTTTACAAGGTGGTATGAGATTCAAAGGTGAAATGCACCATTGAAAGGTAATAATAAATATTCGTATATGGAAATTTGAAAAAACTTAATTTTGAGTCTAGCTGCTGACATCGGCCTCAAGAGGTCATTCCCTAAATTCCCCAAGAAAAAGACAAGAAACTTCCATTCTACTCCATAAGTTTAAATAAACTGAGCATCCTAGTAAGATTAAGCAGACCAATGCTTCGGCAGCTTTACTGACAATGTATATTGGAGAGAAACTTTCGTTAAGTCAAATGCTGATATATTTTCCATTAAATCTTCTACAGATACTTTTATTTCAAGACAGCACAATACAACTTTATTGCTGCTGAGTTATTTGTAATTCTGACCTCATTTGTTATTCATTCAGCTCACAGAATAACATTAGGACATTATGTTTCATGCTTCCCCAGACCCCAATTCCATCAGCAGAACTGTCAGCGCACCAAGTCACAGTTCAGAGTTTCATATTTCTTCCCCACAAAGGACTCGCTGTAAAGCAGTCTCTCCCTTCACTCACAGGCTGCCTTGACATTAATGGTTCGACTTGAAATTCAAACATTTTGTTTACAGTAATGGAATATTGCTTAAACTCGGACCCACAGTCTTAGGATAGATCAATTCAAGCAAAGCACATTGTGCAGGGAGGAAAGAGGCAGAATCCATCTATCAGAGCCCTTTTATCTGGTAGAAGAGATAAAATGATGTATTTCTATTTCCAGATAGAAAAGTCATATGCAAGAAAATGCCTCCCTCCCCCAACTCTGCCAAGAACCACTCAGAACATTTCTGTGGAAATCCGTAAACCACCACATATACGCTGTGCTCTGAAATGTCAAAGGCACAAAAAGGGTTGTACAGCCCCTATCAGAGAGCACAAAGGGAGGATCAGGCAACATAGTAACGTAGGTGACTAAAAGTAGCAGTACATTCAACCAAGCATCTGACACATTGGGAAAATATCACCACTGGCAAAAACGAATACAATATATTTAACTTCAATGGAGTCATACCAGCTCTCACTAGCTGTATACTCCATCCTGGATGAAAACATGTAGTAAGATAATAAATAATCCTAATACCTAGCACTGATATAATTGTACAGCACCCAGCACCATGAGGTCCCAATCCTGATTGGGGCACCTGGGCAGTACTGTGATATGCATTCCATCAAAAGGGTGCTAAGAGTTTTACAAACATGAATTAAACCACAGAACATACCTGTGAAGTAGGCATATTATACCATGCTATTAATGGAGAAAACAGAGATGCGGAAAGGGAAAGTGACTTGCCCAAGGTCATACAATAGGTCAGTGGCGGAGGCAAGAGAAGAACCCAGGTCTCCAGATTCTCTATCCTGTGCCTCAGCCACAAGACCATCCTTCCTCTCTCCCACGTGCTCCTATCACTACCTAAGGAAGCAAGGGAGTGAAGTTAGGGTATATCTACACTACAGTAGTACAGCTACGGCGCTGCAAGTGTGCCGCTCTAGGCCATAGTGTAGTCACTTCCTAGGTCAATAAGGGGGGGTTTTCCATCCGTGTAGGACAGGTAATCCACACCCAGTGGCTAGATGGATGGAAGAATACTTCCATCAACCTAGCCACATCTGAATGAGGGGTGAGGTTGCCCTAACTATGGTACTTTGAGGTGCAAAATTTTTCACAGCCCTGGCATGGCTAGGTCAATCTAAGTTTTAGGTGTACATCAGACCTCAAAAGGAGTGCAGTGTCTGTCTAGCCCAAAAGTTCCCTGCACTATGTGCTGCACTACCAGAGGAGTTATGAATGCTCGGATTTACCACATCACCACTCACAGTGGAAAAAGCTGTACAAAGACATCAAAGCTTGACTCCTTACTGATCATAAAAACATAAACATATCACTTTAAACTTGTTTCAGGCTGGCTCAACATGTATTTTGCTATGTCAGTCTTTTTCAAAGTAATATGTTTACAGTTCTAGATCATGTTACCAAAAAGACTGGAAAGTTTTTAAATTTAAAAAAAAAAAAAAAACTCTCTTAAAGAAGAATATAAACCTTTCTTAATTAGGCCTAGAAGGCTTTCCTGACAGATTCAGACGCTAGTGATTAAAATCACAGCTCTGTTTTCAGTGACTGCACAGTTAGCTCTTTATTACACAGTGTCACTGTTCAAAGAGCTTTAAAGTTGTGTCAGCATTTCCATTATAAACCCTCTATTTCAGGGGTCTATAACTTAGCTGTATTAAAGACTACTTGGAGTACAAGGTCCCTGCATGGGAAATATTTTAAACGCACACATTGTGTTTAAAAAAAATTTTCTGTCCATTTATACGTTAGTGTAAAGAAAAGTATCTTACTGAAATAAGATGAAAGCAGCTCCAATTTTTAAAGCACGTGTCCAGTCTGGTTGTAATGCTCGAGACTGCCATGCAAGGCACTGGGACCTGCTGTCTCCTACCTCAGCAAACAGGAGCAAGTGGAGGTCCACAAGATGATGCAGCCTGTGCAGGAGGGAATGTCTCAATGCTCAACAAGGACCCACCTGGTCAGTTAAAGGAGCAACATTGGTTAGTTTCAAAGGGAGTCCTTTCCTTCTCAAGAGTAGAGAGTGTAAAGCGTGGGAAAAGGTGGAAGTAGGAGGACTCTGGATTTGACAGGACAGTACTGAGTTGTCCTGCCAATTTTTATGGGTTCACAATAATATTTTCCTATTTTTATAAAAATCCTTCTCTTATCCCTGTTTGCTGTGAGAAAGCCCCACATAAACATGATACTGGGGACAGGCAAGTACTGTCAACTTAAGCAAATCAGGGAAGATATTTTTTCCTTCTAATTGTTAGTCACCTCAGGTGTAACAATACTAGGCCAAAAAAAATCCAGGCAGAGCGTTATTTTTAAGTTGATGATAATACCCAACAGCTATAGTTCTGTCAGTCTTATAGCCTTCAAATATTAATGCCAAATACTGGAAATTAGAATGCAACTAATAAACTTTGGTGCTCTAGAATAAAGTTAATTTTGCCAAGTATCAAAATATCTGAAGATTTTAGATTCTTGTTTTGAAGGCTAAAAAGATTTCAGACAATTAAAGTGAATGTATGTTCCTTTAAATGGTACATAAATACAGGAAAAGTGCAAGGTTTCAGCAATACAGCTTTCATAGAGGTTTGATCATGAGGCTGTATAACTGGAAAGCATCATTATCTAGATGTGAAAACTGAGGCATAAAAGCTAAGTGATTTGCCATGAGTCCCACGAAGAGGAAGAGAAGGGTATGGGAACAGAACCAAGGTCTTCTGACTCTCAGTCTGGCATCCTATCAATTGGACTTGTTGGAAAACTACTTCTTTATGGGATAAATGGACGCACACTGTACTCATGGTGATAATGTTATGACCTACTTTTCTATCAAGTAATACAGTACAAACATCTTCCATCAACAAGAGCCTGTTTTGGCAACCCCTGCACACCCACCCTACAGAACCAACTCAGCTACACAAGAGGGATCTGGAATCTATCCAGTCTCAAATGCTTTCAACAGAACAGTTAACTTAAAAATTCCAACAGTAGGGCTATTCTCCCTCAGGTTAGGCCTGTGCCACCTCCTCTGCCCCACCTCCACCCCAAAGACAATAGGATTGCACAGATATAACTGAGGGCATGTTTTTGCCTGCAGAATTTACAACTGGTGGTGATGCACAAGCCAAAAAGAAGCCATGGAAACTTTCAGATCCCTTGGTGAGTTTGCAGGGCTGGAATTTAGAAAAGTAATCTATTTTTATTGTAAACTAAGAACATTTGCTTTGGAATCACAATAAAAGTAGAACCTCTTAATGCCATTTTTACAGTCACTTGTCAGAGCCAAATACTGCTTTAAGTACTGCTTTGATATCTAATAATATTAAGATCCAAGTATATAGGTGACCACTAGTAGCACTAGAGTTAAGAGTCTGTCACAGCATAAACTCCATTTTTCAGGGGCTATGAATTGGGCATTTAAGATCAGAACCACTATGGGAAGGAACTTGGCATTCAAGGTCCCAGCTTGGGGCTGATTTCTGCTACTTTTAAATCAAAAGCAAGACATTCATTGGTTTCTGTCACTTTAGCCAGTTCCCTGAGCAAACAGTTTCCTTTTGGGAATTAAATTTTATGTGGGATTAGAAAAATCTAATCCTTGCTTCTGACTAGGAATTAACATTGGAAAAATTTGCTCAAATGCATAGTAAACTTTACTTAATTTTAAAAATACATCATCATGCTAGAAAAATCACAGGTGCAGTGAAGTAATTACATAGAAAAAGCTGGTGGTCTAGACATCAAATAGGAACAGACTCTGATACCCCTTCTCACACTATATAACCCATGAATAATCCCATTTTAGTCCTTCGGTCTATTTGTAGAGTAACATGCTACTCAGCCTCTAAAAGGGTGAAAGAATCTGGTCATAATATAAATTTTTTAAAAAGGAGTGTATTTATAAATTCAACAGTAAATAATGCACATTGGAACTACTCTACTCCATAAGAGATTCTCTTCTTGTTCTTCAATAATTACTAAAAATAACCCAGAAAAATGTAATAGCAAGGCATATTAGCATGTGGAATGGTCTCCTAAGGATTTGATGGAAGCCTTGCTATGCAAGTCACTTAAAAGTTAACAGAAAGGCCACTGGAAAACATACTGTCAGGAACAAGACTACACAGTCAGTTGAAACAGATAGATAGATAAGACAATAGATCTTTTCCATCACTAACGTCTAAGTAAAAAGCCACAGTGTATTAGAGATCCTATCTTTCTCCACAACAAAAGGGCCAGACTTTAAAAAAAGAAATTGTTATTATTTAGTTATGATGACAGTAGCAGACCCGTCAGTAGTTGGCGGGGGAAGGGTCCATTGTATTAGGCACTGTACACAAAAATTGAGGGTTAACCTAAACAAAACTAAAACTAAACCTAAACCTGAAACTATGCTGCCCCCAAGTACTACAAGGGGACTCAGTACACCAGGTGTGACACTGTATGCATTACAATAAGCAAGGTCCTTCAAAGGCAGGCTGTTAGCCAACAGAACTCCTCCCTTCCTGTCCCAAAATATCATGTGGTATTATTCTGCACTCTTAAAGAGCTCTCCCACTGCACCCCAGGGGGGACTGCATTTTAATGAAGGGCAAGGTGATTGTTATAAATGGGTTTTGGATAAGAGGGGCTACGTATAGGTAGGAATATGTTCGACAACACACAGGGAGGGTTGAGACTAGATAGATTCTCAGCCCTAACTCTAGGACCAGCTCTAACTCTAGGACATGACTAGCAAGGCTAAGACAAGCATTTAACCCAAGTAGGTAGTTGCACTGCTGGACTGTGTTTCAGGAAATGACTCAAACAGCTACACCTTTAGGGCTGTCAAAAGTCTCTATGATTAATAAAGATAACTTGAAAAGGAATAACCTCCTTGAGGAACTGAGGAAACCTGAAACACTATCCCCGCCCCTCCAGAAAAGAGAAGGAAATGAGGTGATGGTGAGTAATTAGGTAGGGAGAGATGGGGGAGGGGGAAGAAACCTTCTCCTTCCATACACTTGGCTCGCCAGAAACATGGAGGGAGAAGAAGGTGCAAACAGACTTTTCCCCACCCCCAAGAATCTGACCCCATGGGGAAGGAACAGAGACCTGTCCCCCACAAAACTCCCCAGAGACCCTGACCTGAAGCAGGAGAAGATAGCCCTTCTCCCCTCCATGGAGACCTTGACCTGAGGTGGGGAAAGAGAGAAACCTGGCCCCCCCTTTGCTCCTCTGATCCTTCGGGCTCGGGGAAGGAAGAAGAGAGCCCTTCCCCTACACGGACCCTAGAGACCGGGACCTGGGAAGAGAGGGGTTAGAAGCAGACAGACCTGCACCCGCTGGGGCTCTCCAGAGACCCTGACCCGGGAGGGGAGGGGAAGGGAGGGGAGAGCCCTCCCCCGCACGGCTCCCCAGGGACCCTGCCCCCCCCACATCTCCCGAGAGACCCTGACCCGGGGGGAGAGGAGGGCCCTGCCCCCCCCACGGCTGCCCAGACACCCTGACCCGGGGGCTCCCCGGTCCCAGCCCGGCCGGTCTCTCCACACGCAGGGGTCCCGGGGGGCGGGGAAGGGCGGGGGGGTCCTCACCTGGTCGCGGGGCCGGGGCTCAGTCCAGACTCCCTCCTAGAGACGGCTCCTCACTTCCGGGTTCGCCGCCGCCATCTTGGAGGCGCACGCAGCGTACACGAACTTCCGGCCGGCGGGCCAGACCGGAAGCGGGCCGGGCGGGAGGGGTCGGGGTGCGGTCGCCTACTCACCGGGCGGGCGGGAGGCAAGAGCGAGCGGAGAAAACGGGAGGGGGAGGGGCAACCTCCCCCCCCCAACCCCGCACCCCTCCCCCCGCTGCACTCTTCCATCCTATCCCTACTGCACCCCTACTGCTGACAGCTGCCCCCCTCCACCGCCCACCTCCCTGCCCCTACGGCTGCCCCTGCCCCCCACTACAGCGCCACTGGGCAGCCGTGCTGTTTGGGGCTGCCCCGGGTGGCATTGCAGCATTTGGGGCTGTAGGAATAGTGGGGGAAGGGCTCTCACTCTCTCCCCCCCCCCCCCCCGAGGCTGGGGTCTGGGTAAGAACAAAGGAGACAGCGCCAGGCCTGCTGGGTTCTGTTCCCAGCTTTCCCACTGAGCCACAGCTCACTTGCCCTGGGTGCATCTGCAAGGTGAGGCTCAGAGCCCAGCTGGATGGCTTGCAAACAGCTGGGGAGACATTTGAGTGCAGGCTGGGAAGCTAGGGGAGCAGGGGGACTTCAGGGCCTGAAGCCCAAATGTCTGCACAGCAATTTTCAGTGCCATGGCATGAGCCTGAATCTGTTGACCGGGCTCTGGGACTCGCTGCTGCAGGTGGATGCACCCAACAGCGTGCCTCAGGCTTCCAACTTACAAAATGGGGATTGCAGGTACCTAGCTCACAGAGGAGGAGGGCAGGCTGCAGGGTGCTAGAGCAGCACTGTTAAAACTGGACCAGATTCCAACGCACGTCGCTGCATTAGAACCACAATGGCTTCCGTCCCACACAGATCCAGTGTTCTCATTCTGTGAATTGACAACCGAAATGTTGAATCATAGAAGAAACTCTCTGTTCTGGAAATTAACCCAACTAACTTTCCAGCCGTCTCCTTTTTTTTGTTTTCCTTCCTGTCCCTTACGGTGGATCTTTGCCCCTTTTAATTCCTTGGACACCGAGACGAAAATAAACCCCGATGGGCTCATGCATTCCACTGGGGTCTATTTTTATGTTGGCATTAACTGTTCTAATCCAACCACAACAATGCAGATATCCCACTTTTGCTTCACCTCAGATAGAAACTACCGGCAGCCCAGACCACTGCCATCTGCTTGGCCTTTTACAGTCTCACTCTCCAGAGTAATAGGCCAGTGCGAAGAAGGGCTGTGAGCTTAGATAAAACAGGAGGCTTCTCTGACAGCATCAAACAAGGCGCCTTTGTGTGTTTCTTGTGGAGTCGGTGTTGGTTTACTTGCTGTAGTGGTAGAATGAAAACACTTTCCTCCCTGGCAGTGCAAACACAAACTGAGTGATTGCCACGTTCATGCTATTTCTGTCTAATGCCCTCCTTTCCTCTCTGTTTGCAGCCTGTTCTTGCCTGGGGTTCGCTGGCCACAGTCACTGAAGTCCAACACAGAGGATGAGGTGTGAGGCCGTGAGGATACAGAGAGCCTAACCAGATGGGGATCATCCTCCATTTGCAGTGTTTCCCTGTGGAACTCACCAGTGGGGGTGGCTTGCAGGTCCCCCCTCTGTGTCTGATAGGGGATTTAAATCCATTACAGAGCCAATTACTCTTCAAGTGGCAGCAGCTCACCCTTTCAGCTCTGGGGTGATCACTAATAAGAAGGTGTCACTGAACCCCAAGATTGTGAATCACTAATAAGAAGGTGTCACTGAACCCCAAGATTGTGAAACCCCAACATCAGCAGCTAAAATGGGGCCCAGCTTGATCGAACCTGGGGTTACAGATTTACAGACACCCCCCCCCCAAGTCATAACAATGATGACTGATGGGACTTTATGTAAAATATTCAGAGGCCAAAGCCTTTGAAAGTATTAGGGCTTTCTGGACCATGGCCCCATCAGCTCAAATGTTGAGCAACTGGATCAGCAGGAATTCCTCCAACAGGCTCAAGGACTCTAGAAAAACCACAGGCGGCCCCACTGCAATTGTCAACCCCACACAGGGGAGCTGCTAAAACAGGAGCAGTTTTACTGAGCAGGAGCAGTTTAAGTGGGAACTCAGCAGAAATAACATCTCCATTGTAGAGACCAGTTCTTCTTAGCCACTGCCAAACGCCATCTAAAAGCCACTCTATCACCATCATATAAATTAAACTTCAAGGGAGATAAAGAGAACAAAAGGGTATTGTTTTTTTAATCACAGCCTTAGAGGAAGCCAGTCTGCCTCCCACTCATCACCCTGCCTGGGAGTCCTGGGTGTGCATTTAATTAGACATGCTCAGTGTCTGTATGTGCAATTATCTTATCATCTGTTTCCATTGCATATCTTTGGGGGTTCTGCACCCAAATTTTATTGAGCTGGATTTTATCCAGAGTTAAGAACAACAAAACATAACGGAACCTCTCGACTTCCCTGCCTCACCCACCCGATGTCAGCCTCTACCTTCTCTATACAACCCTTGTTTTAACCTCAAGCCCATTCTCCCTCCAGTCCAGGGAAGTGGGTGGGAGAGTGGGCTTGCAGCCCGTATCAGCTCTGCTCCCTTGCCAGCCACTGCTGCGTGACACAAAGCCCCTGCTCCTATTCCAGAAGCAGAGCATGCCCTCTGCCCAGCATTCTCCATCCCTGCCAGCCCAGAGAGCGAGAGACAGGGCCCAGGGGATCAATTCATCTAAGCAACAGTTTTTTGCATGGTGATTCTTAATACTCAATGTAGTGCTGGTGAAAGATGCCAGGCAACCCTGGAGTTAGGAATCCTCTGTTCACCCATGCGGCAGGCACAGCCTGGGCAGTCTTCCTCCACATACCGCCCCCTGTCAATATGCCTCCATCCCATCTTGATAAGACTACCCCCCAAGAATGGCCAGCTTTTCAGCGCTAATTAAAATGTAGGGCAGATAATAGCTGGCGAGAGTCTTGTGTAATGTAGCCAGATGTTGCAGAATTCGCTGCCCCAATGCAGCTCTCCACATTGGAGAAGTTATTCTAGCTACGCCCTGCTTTTGACAAGATGCACCTGAATCTAGATCCCCAGAAGGAAAAGATTTGAAACTGACCAGTTCACATTTTAATTGGGCGTGGAAAAACAGTAAGTGAAACCCTCAAAAACTGAGCATGATGTTGCAAAATGGTCCTAGCACCCCCAACCTAAATCTCCCCCTTCTCCCACTGGGATCAGTCAGGAATCTGACTTTACACCCCTCCCTTTAAATCACTGTCAAGAGAAGATTCATTTACTTACCTCTCTTTCTAATAACAGAATCATAGAAGATTAGGGTTGGCAGGGACCTTAAGAGGTATCTAGTCCAACCCTCTGCTCACAGCAGGACTAACCTTAGCTAAATCATCCCAGCCAGGGCTTTGTCAAGCCAGGCCTTAAAAACCTCTAAGGATGAAGATTTCACCACCTCCCCAGGTAACCCATTCCAGTGCTTCACCACCTTCCTAAGAAAAAAGCTTTTCCTAATATCCAACCTAGACCTCCCCCACTGCAACTTGAGACCACTGCTCCTTGTTCTGTCATCTGCCACCACTGAGAACAGCCTAGCTCCATCCTCCCTGGAACCCCCGCTTCAGGTAGTTGAAGGCTGCTATCAAATCCCCCCTCACTCTTTTCTGCAGACTAAATAAACCCAGTTCCTTCAGCCTCTCCTCAGAAGTCATGTGCCCCAGCCCCTAATCATTTTCACTGCCCTCCACTAGACTCTCCAATTTATCCACAACCTTCCTGTAGTGGGGGGCCAAAAACTGGACACAATACTCCAGATGTGGCATCACCAGTGTCGAATAGAGGAGAAACATCTAGGATGAGTCACTTATTTTTCACCAACAGTGTTGTTTTTCCAAGGTGAGCAAAGTGCAAGAAGTAACTTTCCCTTTCAGTTTCCATGTATATTTATGAAGGGCGCAGTATTGTTGGTATCTTCAGGGTACTTTCACTTTCTGCATCTCAGATGCAGGCACTGCGTTTTTGTGCTAGGGATTCTAACACTACTGGCAAATGTTTATAGCCAATAACTTGGTTCATGTGTGCGTGATTTCATCAAAACCATTTCAAGGTAGCTGCTGCTTTGTAAAATCTTTTCTTTCCAGGTTTAAACATGGGGCTTTGACTGTTTGGCCATGTCTCTTTAATACATAATTCTTTTCTGGTCCTTATACTATACCCAGTGCTAGGATATCTGAGCTCCCTGGGAATGCGTCACAGTACCTATTTACTTGCTAGACTACAGATCTTTCCCCACTGGTAGCTAGGCCCGGCAGTGAATACGCTGCCTGCTTCTGCTTTAAGAACACCAGCTGTGTCACTTGGGAATGACTGCTGGAGTCTGTTTGTTCCAAGATGTCCAAGAGTTTAAAGAGTCCCAGAGCTCTTTTGCTTAATGTAATACACACATGAATAAATACATATACTGGAAACACAAATATTAGAGTCAACTCTGCAATTAAACTGTCTCCTCCCACAGCTGGCAGCTGGTGTGTTGTAACCACTACTTATGACATTCAGCATAATCACCTTCATCTTCTGTTGGGTTTCCCCTAGCTGTTTGCTGTATTGGTCTGAAGTCTTGGCTTATGCTTAGACTGTGAGCTCTCTGGGGCAGAGGCCAACCTTTGTTATGTGTCTATGTGCAGCGCCTTGTGCAGTGAGGGGCCTGATCCCTGGTTGTGGCCTCTAGATGCTAATGCAGTGCAAATAATAATGAATAAGAAACTGGTGAACAGAAGAATCTGGGACTCCCCCTGCCACTTCACCTGTGCAGGAGATTTGATGTACCTGTTTCAATGCATCTTCCCATTTGCAGCCATCCATCGCAAGAAGAAAGTTCTAGCACAGGCAACCTCGCCAGCCTCTCTATTGCTAAGAGGGTCAGAGATATGCGCCAGAGCCCAGCAGCTAGAGAAGCTCCATTTTAGAGTCCTTTCATCTGCATCGCAAGGCAGATTTACTAGATGTGCATCCTGTCCCTTGCGGGGAGGGTGCATGTTACAGACTCCTGGCTTTCTCCCCTGAGTACCCACCCCTTTCTGACTGGACCTACCCTTTAACCACTGCTTGGATTGGCAGAGAGAATTTAGCTTCACTGGAAAGTCTTTCAGGAATTCTGCCCCACCAGCTGTTTCACTCCCCCAGCACTGAACCCCCGAGAAAGTTCTTGGGCCCTGACTTCCTTTCTCTACAGCTCTAGCCTCTTTTTGCTTGCTCATCTATGTCTCTGCAACCATCTCTTTCTCCTCCAGTGCTGGAGGGAGTCTTCAGGCAGGGATGAAATTAAAACCTCTCCCCTAACTGCCACAAGTCCCTGTTAATGAAAATGGGCAGATGAGGAGGTGCTCCTTTCAGGAATGCTAATGGGTGCTATTGGCAGCAGGGCTGCATTCCCTGAGGGCTGGCACATAAATCCTAGAGTGGGTCAGGCAAGAAAGGCACTGGAGTCAAGGAGGTATTTCTAAGCTCTTCAGACTCGTCTTTTAAGAGATCAAGATGAGACTGATGAAGGGGGGAAATTATTGTATCTCTGTCTACTGGGGGAGTTTTACACATTCCTTTCTCTATAGCATCTGTCAGGGTATTGGAATACTAGATGGGCCTAGGGTCTGATCCTGTCTGGCAGTTCCCATGTGCTAGACGTTCACTGTTCAATGGTTTTTTGGTTTTGCCTTCAAGAGATTGGCTGTATTTTCTGTTCTGTTCCAAGCCGAGGTCTGCTCCCATGGGGTAACTGGAGTGAGGAGCCAGTGGGGGAACAGCCAGGGAGAACTCCCTTTCCTTTTGGCTCCAGAGAAGGGTCCCTGTCCCACAGGCAAAGATCAGCTCTCAAGATGGGCCATTTAATGAAAACTCAAAAACTCTTGGACTGTGATATGGCCCGGCAGGAAACTGTGACCCTAGGAAAGCGGGTGAAAATTCTTCATGAAGGCAATCATCATTTCTGCATGTCATCACAGTTGTTTGTGAGATGTATAGACAGAGGCTCAGAGAAACAAAGTCACAGGAGGGTGTAGTCAGGAGCAGTGAGATGAAATGGAGGCATCGTGATTTACAATGGTTATTGGGAAATGTTTCCTTACGGGAAGACCCGTTGGATGGTGGTGAAATCTTCCTCAGCGGTGTGAGGGAAAGAGCCCCATTGCTTGCGACATTTGAAACTAGACTGGGCCAAGCACTGGGGAATGTGATGTAAGAGACTGACATGTGCTGGTCGAGAAGAAATAGGCTAGGTGGGACCAAAGGATGTCTTCCAGCTCTAACTCCTCTGCTTCTGTCATGCAGAGGGGAGCAAAACTTATGGACTAGACAAGGGCCTCTTGCATGGCGGGGGGGGTTTAACATGTGACTCGCTGCAGCAGCATCTGCAGGAATCATGCCCGCTCTCAGGGAGGTAAGGATACTTATCCTGTGTGGGCCCAATCCTGCAGTCGTTACTCTGGGAAGTCGTTTGCTTAGCTTGCAGGGTTCAGGCCCTTAGCATGCTGCTCTGTCAGGGTGAGGCCTGGCCTATCTTACGCACAGACAGTTCCTGTTTTTTCCACAGCCTGGAAATCCCCTGACTCTCCATGGGGTGAGGAGCCAGAGGCCAGCTGGCTCTACTCCTCCCCTGCCCTCCTGCTGGCTGTGGGAAAGAGACATCCGCCGAGAGATACCCAGGGGTGGTCCCAGTCCAGACCTGCAGTTAGGCTGGGTTCTTGTTTCAGGCATGTGGGTGGGGAGAACCCAGAAACCTGCTCAAAGGGATCCTGAGACTTGGCTGCTTTCGCAGAGTGTGCCTGACTTCAGCTGCTCTGGGATACCTGGCCTGGGGGAGAGGAGCCGGGTGAGTGCCAACCTGGCCCAGCAGGTTCCTCCACAGCCATGTATGATGAGAACTGTTTACGGCTTCCAGAAGAGGATTTCAAAGGCTGGTGGGAGAACTCCATCTGTGGACATCCCCCGGCAACAGTGCTTTCAAGGAGATCCCGTTACTGACCATTCCACAGATGGTGGAAGAGAGACCATCGATTGGATTACTAGAGACAGCAGGGTCCCACCTGGGTTAACCACACGCAGCTGGCTTGGAAACATTGGTTTGGCTGCTGTTCTGTGATGTGCATTGCCAATAAAACAAATCTAGGGGGACCAGACAGTGCAGGGCATGGGGACGGTTCACTGGTTTCATTCCCTGCCCAAGTTATCAGTGACTGAACATTGTTCCCACTGGAAGGCTGTTTGGTGGCCCGTGTGACACGAGTTTGCGGGGTCTCAATCCAGTTTCCAGGTGTCCACCTCGGTCATTGGCCCCCTTGGTGGTGGCCAACAGGGGCTAAAGGGCTGATTCAAAGCTCCTAAGTCAATGGATCCAGCCCTATAACACCAGGGTGAGGAATGATGTATAGGAGACTCCTACGCTGTCCTGTCCTCACTCTTTGGATAACTGGAGGCCTCCACTCTCCATGGCTGTAAGGCAGTTCCGTTCACTCCTGGGTTTTCTGGCAGTTAGGGCTGGACATTTTCCCATAAGCGTGTAGCGTGCACCAACTCGGGAAAGTCCCATAGCAAGAACATCATCCATCTGGACAGCTGCCTCACAGGCCTACACTGAGAGCCTGATAAGGGGAGGGACAGACGGGATGATCTGGCAGGGTTTTGCTGGGGGTGGGAAGAAGGCTTGTTTTCCTGCCAGCTTGCAGAGAGAAGACAGACAGGGAGCCGAGTGCAGCTGAGGCAACCCAGCTAGGGAACCACTATGGAACTGCAGCCAGAGCCATTGCAGAGCCACCCCAATCCTGCCTCCCTGCTCAGGTTTCCTTGCTCTGGATTGTTTTTGATCGAACCTGCCCTCCTGCTTCTGGGGACCTGCCCCTCTCTCTGGGAAGGGAAATCACGGTGCTCACCAGAATTGGGGTGATTGCTTTCCAACACTTTAGAACTGGTGCCAAACCAGGAGAGCATCACACATGGCTTTGTATGGTCATGAGGATGCCCTGTAGGCAGCAGCGGGGGACCGCTATGCAAATGGGAGTCTCAGCAGTTCAGCAGGTGACCCTGCTCATAACAAAGGCCCTCTGAATGAAGGGTCTCCAAATCTATCCAGACAGTCGTTAATCCTCACGTCCTCCCTGTCTCAGGCATCATTACCCATCATTCACAGATCAGGAAACTGAGGCACCAAGAGGGGAAATATCTTGGCCTTAGTCATGGGACGGGTCAGCAACAGGCCTGGTGCTCTTCTTCTGACCACTAGACACAGGGCCTGCTTTCCCCAGGGTACTGCTATGGGTAAGACTTGGGCCTGGTCTACACTACAATGTTCGGTCAACCCAGATACGTTGCTGTGGAAGCTGAAAAATCCACACCCCGAGAATGTAGTTAAGCCAGTCTAAGTCCCTGTGTAGGCAGCGCTAGCTCGACAGAATTTTTCCATCAACCTAGCTACCACCTCTTGAGGAGGCGGATTATCTACGCCAAACGGACGGGGTTCTCCCATCGGCGTTGGTAGTGCCTACACTGCAGCACCACAGCTGGGCCGCTGGAGCTTTACAAGGGTAGACAAGCCCTGAACTAGCGATTCCATTAAAAGCCTCAGGACATGGGGGTTTAGCTCTGGCCCCTATTCTTCCTGAATGAATAGTAATACCTCTGTGGAGCTGGGACTCTGCCTGGAAGTCACCAACCAAGCAGAGAGCCTAGGTCCATCTCCCATCTCTGCAGGCCTCTTTTTGTCGCTGATTCTTTACGGCAGCAAGATCTTGTGATGGAGGTGAAGCTCATGTACGACGTTTGCCCATAGAGGTTTTGGCTGCCGTGTGTGCATGCTGGGGCTGGGATGTACAATGTCTAACTGCAGGCCCTGGGACATATTTCACTGACAGCCGTGACCAGCCATCCCCTCAGCGGATAAAGAAATTTCTCCATCAGAATCTGGCCGGAAGAGAGATCATGGCACAAAAATATGTGGTAGGATTGCCTGCTACTGTAAACTGTATTGAAATCCATCCATATAGTTTGTAAGGCCATATGGTCTTATTCCTGCTCTAGGAATATTTTGGGGGCAGTTCTCTGGCCTGGCCTGTGTTATACAGGAGGTCAGACCAGATGATCCCTTCTGGCCTTGGAATCTATGAACCTATGGTTGGCTCTGGGTGACTGCACCCCTTCCTACTGCACCCCTTAAATGGCGGTAGGATGATTTCTGCTTCTCATGTTGACTTTAAACCAAGACCCAGAGTTGACATGACCACACGGCCAGATTTCTGGGTGGTCGGTGTGAGTCACACATACTTAGGGCCTGGTATTCAAATGCACTGAGCCCCCTGACTCCCCTTGAAGTCGATGGGCGCTCCAGCAGGTTGGCACCTTCTGAAAGTCAGCCTGGGGGATCTCAGGCTGGCCACCTAAAAAGTCAGGCACTCCAAATCAGTAGCCATTTCTGAAAAATGTGGCCAGGTGGACCACCAGCACAGTGCTCCGTTCATGTGCCTGCACTGCCACCTAGTGGAAGAATGTTAACACTACTAGGAGCAGGGCTACAGGCTAACGGCGGATAGGGGAACGGTTGCTGAGCCCCTGTCCTTCCTCAGTCCCAAAGGGAAATTCTTGACACAAGATGTGCTGAAGGAGATTGCTGGGGGGATGCAAGAGGCCACTGAGTAAATATGCCGGGGATGGGGTGGGCAGAGCAGCTGCAGAGCAAGTGATTTAAACTAATAACAGGGTCCCCCTTACCGAAATACACCTCCTCAATGAAATACCTGATCCAGGGGAGCGGGGAGATGGAGGGGAAAGAGCTTCCAGTCTCCCCGCAGCGATACCTGCCAGGAACGTAAGGACTGCCACTCTAAGGCATCCAATTATTTATAACGTACTCTACAAACAAACTTCGGGCTAGACCCTGCGCAGGTGTAAATCAGCCTGGCCTCCAGCTTCACCGGCACTACAGCGACATACACCAACTGAGGATCTAGCCCTATGTCTTCCGGAGCTACGAGATAGCTGCCAAACCTCAGCAACATAGTCACATGACTGGCTTACACCCATTCCCTGTCCCCTCCTTGGTCCCTACATTGTCAAACCAGCTGCCTGCTCCCATAAGATTCTGAATGTCAGCAGTTTCCCACTGACTTCAGAGGGAGTTGAGAGTACACAGCACCTGACAGGGCTTTTACAGGGTTGTAAAGCATTTTCCCACCTCTAGAGTGCTTTAGAGATAATAATAATAATAATTACAGGTGGTAATAACCTGGTCTGCTAGCCCGCCTCTAGCAGGAGCCAGGGTTGGATGCTTCAGCAGGAAGGCGAACCTAGCTTAAGTGGCCCTGGGGCTCAAGGACCGGCCTTGTACTCAGAAGAGGTGGGTTCAGGTCCTGGCTCTGCCACAAACTCTCTGTGTGACCTTGGGCAAGTCACATAATCTTGCTGGCCCAGACCCACAGAGGTATTTAGGCTTGTTTGGAGTCTAAATAGCTTTTGTGGGTCTGGGCCTCAGTTCCCCAGATGTGAAGTGGAGATGATAATCCGTCCTTTCTCTGATCCTTTGTCTATCAAGATTGCAAAATCTCTGGGGGAGGGACTATCTCTCACTGTGCATCCAAACAGCACCTAGCACAAAGAGGCCCTGATCTCAGTCGGGGCCTTTAGGTGCTACCATAATACAAATAATAATGACAACGATATTATTAGCTCTATTTCACATGTAAGGAAACTGAGGTGCAAAGAGGGGGAGTGACATGTTGCATGTCCTACAGTGAGTCAATAAAGAGAGCCCAGATCTCCTGACTCCCAGTCGTGCACTTGATCTACTCCACCGTTGTGGGATGGAGGGGAGGGGAAATTTCTTCCTGAACCTTTCTAGCTACCACATTATACCAGGAAGCATGAGGATTTAGGAACACTTGCAACTTTGTATTCTCACACGTCATGGCAGATGCTGTTCTTGATGATCTAAGTATCTGATTCCTTTTGGAACCTTAATAAACTACTTTTCTTAATATACTGCAACAGATTCCTCTCTGTTCCACTAGATTTCCAGCTTAGTAAGAAATTAACACATAACTGCAGGGGGACTCTTATCACTATTTTTGAGATCACTCCTGCAGCTGTTTGAACTCATCCCGCTCAGCACTCACTTCCTCCCCTGTATAACATGGGTAGCATCACTCCCCCATGAGCAGCCTTTTGAACCCTGCAATGTTTGCCCCTCTAACCCCTAAATCTCACTACACTCAGAGAATGCTATGAAATGCTTCAGGCCACCAAACCATTAGATTGGCTTAAAAATCATGAGATTTTTTTTTAAATTACATTTGGGTTACATTTTATTTCTCTTCTTTTTTTTTTTTTTTTTTTAACCTTTTCATGCTTTTATCTCCAACCATGAAGGCTAGAAACCTAAGGGTTTTGTTTTTTTTAATGAAAGCTGAGATTCTCATGTAGCTACATGACTCCCAGAGCTAGGGTTTTAAGGAAAATATCAAATAATCTGAGATTTATGATAAAATCATGAAAGTTGGCAATGCTGTATCACTCTATGTATCTATCCATCCACCCATCCATATACATACCCTTCTAGCTAGCTAATCTGAGTGTGTAGATTCCTTAAAACAGCAAATGTAAGCCCATTTTGCTTAGATGATCAAAAACAAACCCAGTGTGAAATTTACATGGGATTTTAGAACTCTTAAAAGCCTAAAATAGTCTTTTACTCAGTCAAATGGAACGATTATGCATGTCAAACTAGGATAGATTTCACCATTTTTTTCTTGTGTTTTGTAAACCACTGACCAGAAGCAAATGACAGCATCTGGAAAGAATGTCAAATAAGCAACACATCCTTAAAAAAACCCACATATGCTACATTCATTCTTGGTGGAACTCCACTAATGAGTTACACCATGGAAGAATTTGTCCTTGATGGTATTCTATACCCCGCTTTAAACAAATGTTCTTCCTGGAGACCCCAGTTCCATTAAAATATAAGCAGGAGGAGCCAGATTCTTCTGGGAGTTAGGCACCCAGATGCTTTTGTAAACCCCAGTAAGTGCCCAACTGAATAAGTGCATAAATTCCTTTAAAAATCTGGCCTTCTATCACCTAGGTGTTTATGAAAATTTTACACCATTCTAATGTTGTCGGCTGTCACAAACTCCCATACAAACACTTTCTCTTCCTGAGCTTGACTTTACCAGCACCCAAACTAAAGGGCCACTCTCCATTTAGTTTAGGGGAAGTTGAGGGGGGAATGTTTTATAAAAACTCAATAGGGGCAAAAATGTTTGCAGAATGTTTTGCTTCATTTTAAATTCCTCTTTTTGTTATTGAAACTTTCTCTATAGTGTTGTGAGCTGAAATACACTACCCTCAGCCTGCTACAGGAGAGCCAGCATGTGTGTGTAATTGAGGAATTCACCACCAGGGTAGTACAAAAGAAGTGGCAGGGGGAATATGAAACAGACTAGGAACAGAAAACTAAACTGAACTGTATATTTTAGTTGTCCATGCTGAATGCAGTGAGAGAAATTGGGCAAGTTATTTCATCTCCCCGTGCCTCAGTTTCACCATCTGTATAATGGGGAAGAATGATACTGACCTTCGTTGTATAGTGCTTAAAGATCAATGGATGAAAAGTGCAAGGTAAAAGCTAGGTATTAATTGTTACTACTTTTACTTACAGTTGCATCCAGGGTGTGCCAGGCACTTTCCAAACACTCCAGAAGGGGTGGCTCTTGCATTAAGGATCTCACAGTCTAAGGACAAACAGACAGGGGTTAGGGGGAAAGGGAACAACAACAGGCAATTTTATATACAAGTCAACATGATTGGTTGAAGTGCACCTTTAAGAAGACTTAAATGTGGATGAGGTGGGGCCTTGTGGGAGAAGTCAGAGAGGTCATACCATGCAGGGGGGCGCTATATGGAAGAAAAAATTTTAAAAATCATGGAACTAACCTGACATTTGCTGCCATCCCACCAATCACTCTGCTTGGATGCTCTATCCCTTTCCCTCACCCTGTGTCTGTTTTGTATATTGATTATTATTTATTATTTGTATTATCATAGTGCCTAGGAGCCTTGGCCATGCACCAGGACCCTTTGTGCTGGGTGCTGTACAAACACGGAACAAAAAGATTTAGATTGTATGTGCTTTGTGGCAGGACTATCTATTATTCTGTGCTTGTTCATCATTTAATGCAATGGGGTCCTGATATTGGTTGATCCCTCGGCACACTGCAATAAACATGATTAATGATAAGGTAAGTTGGAGATTGTGCGAGAGGCTGACAAATGGATGAGGAGGCTGGGAACATTATATAAATAATAAATAAACAGCATCTGGAATGAAAAGTCAATGTGATTCTTTAAAATGTCTGTATTAATAAACTCAGGTGTTGTTAGTAACATGGCTAATAACTGCATTTGTCTCGACAGAATCTCTTTCACCTATAATGATGGCATGTTGTCAATAACAATGGAAAGATGAAAATCCACACATTTGAAGATCCTGCTGAATAAGACACTTTCTTAAGTGGCATTCAGAAACATCGGAATAACAGTAGCCATAAATAATCTTAAAGCAAAATCCATGTATTTTCTAAAATGATATAATTTTGAATCCATGTCTTGAGATGATAAGTTAACATCATTTCAGATTCTGTCTGCATTTTGCAGCTGTTAGAATCGTGAAATGTAGTTTCATAGTCACTGTCTAGACTGGACTCCAAAAACATTGATCTATACTGACCCAAATGGCACCAGCTAAGGAAATTCCAATGACATCCGAGCTGATGCCCCTGTGTTAAAAGCAGCTAATCAATATCAAAGAGATACAGATGATCCCTTGGAATTTCCCCCAGCTGCCATCAGATGATGGTAACTTTTGATCAGTGCTGAGAAGGGCCGGAGTTGAAGCACAGTATCAGCATCCTTGAGCCATCCTATCCCCCATCACAGGTCTCTTCCGACTGCTAAATAACTTCCATCACTTGGCATCAATCTCTGGGCCAGGGTTAATCCAGATGTTCATTGCTGTGGAGATAAGGAAGGAAGTGCTTTGTTTTCTGTACACAGGGCTTTTATATTCAATTATTATCATTTGTATTGTGGTAGCGCTTGGGAGCCCGAGCCGTGGCCCAGGACTCCAGTGTGTTAGGTGCTGTTGAAGCACAGAACAAAAAGACGGTCATTTCCCCAAAGAGCTTACACTCAAGGGCCTTTATAAAGTAGTGGCACTCTAAGCAGCCATCCTTGCTCCTTGCCCGTCATCCCAGCCCTACAATGATGCTGAGGACTTTTAAGATCGCCCAATTCCAGCAGCTGGGGCCTGTAAGAAAAACCCCCATATAGTGAGATTCATGGTCAAAATCATCCAAGTTGGCAGCACTGAGTTTTCTGTAGCTGGCCCTTTGTGCCATCCCATAACCCCGAAACTTGCCTAACAAAACCAGACCACCCACCAGAGTCAGCCGAGGTAACACCATGTGCTGGGATCTTTTTAGCTCTCCCAGGCTGAGAAGGGTCAGGCAAGGACAGTATGAAGACAGGAGACCTCCATGGATAAAAGAAGGTGCTGTGGGAAATGGTATGGGGGATGCAGCCCAAGGTGCTTTTCCCACTGCCTGAATCAGTGTTACTGATAAAGAAGTATATCTTCACACAATGCACAGTCAACCTGTGGAACTCCTTGCTGAGAGGCCAAGACTATAACGGGATTTTAAAAAGAACTATATATGTTCATAGAGAATAGAGCCATCAATGGCTATTAGCCAGGATAGGCAGGGATTGCTATTTGTCAGAGGCTGGGAATGGCGGACAGGTTGGATCACATGATGATAACCTGTTCTGTTCATTCCCTCTGAAGCATCTGGCATTGACCACTGTCGGAAAACAGAATACTGGGCTAGATGGACCACTGGTCTGACCCTATATGGCTGTTCTTACTGTACAGGGCTGGGGGAGCTCAGTTTTGAAAGAGATGTAAAACTGAGTTCCCAAGCACATGGAGGTAATAAAGATCACTGGGAGCTTTTAGGAACCATAGGGTTGTGAGCTCTCATGTCTGGGGTAGGTTTTCAACTCGGGTAACTCAATTTTGCTGACCTAAATCCTTCCCCACCTGCATTTATAATCAGATACAGGATTCTTCTTCACTTCCTGTGGTGTAGCATTGTGTGCTGTTAACAAGTTGCTGCCTTCTACGGCAAAGGTGGCTGCATTTCAGATACTGATGAAGCATTTCCTGCGTGCATACAATCTGTGGAGGGCATTGTGTTGAAAGCTGTTATGCTGTTGTCATTATAATTATTATACTTCAGTTATTTCATCCAAGATTATCCTGGAGTGGGGTGGAGACAGTTAGACACTGTGAAAAGACAGTGCCCTGAGCAAAATGCCAGGCTGAGTGAGCTGGAACTAAAGCAGCCACATCAGGAATGTTTGGCAGAGAGGAGAGAGAGCAGAGTACAGGGAACAGCGGACGGACGTTTGAAGTGAAGCAGGGAGAGAAAGAGAAGACGGATCAAGCCGGTGAAAAGCAGAAAGAAGAGGATAGGCCAGGAATTAAAAAGGAGAGGAGGGAAAGCGTATCTTGCTCGAGTGAGCTGCTGTAACCAGAGCCCCTCTGTGCATTGCTGAGGTTTTACACAGGTTAAATTTAGTACCAAACATACAGCTCAGCACAACAGGTTCCTGGGGAACGTGCAGCTGGACTTGAGGGAGTTTGCATCATGCTTAAAACAGTCAGTGCCAAGCCGCTAGCCATTTCTCACAGGGGTGGAGTGGGGAAGCAGCCTTCTCACCTGCTTTTCCCTTCCAGGGTGTTGGAAGAGCTGGACCCAGCACTCTGCAGGCGGATGGGCCGAGACCCATCTGGTACAATGCTTCAGGAAGGAAGAGAAGGGAAGTGGGCCAGATGATACACTCGGGGCTCAACCGGTGTTGAACGAGGAAACTGCCACATGGGGACAGACTAATGGTCCTTCTAACTGGGATTTGTGTGCCTGACAGAGGCTGATGCCAACTGCTTCTGAGCAGAGACATCCTACATCTGCCAGGAGAAGAAGGCATTTTTCTGTGTGTCACACTGCCAGTGAAGCTGATCTTTCCCTCCTCCTGCTGCTTGTATAAAACCCTCACCGCAGCATGCCTATCCCCTACCCAGTAGCCAACCGGCTCCTGGGCAGCCAACAAGTGAAGTTGTTTGAGCAACATAATGCGACCGTCCAGCCCAGACAATTCAGTACCGGTGCTCTCACCCTCCTCACCTTCCTGTAGCTCATGGAGTGAGAGCGCCTACTCTCCCTCTTAGCAGGGCATAGGCCAATTTGCAGGCCTCTGAGCCAGGCCACAGCAGTCAGAAGAGCCAGGTTTCCTAGGTTGTCCATGGAGGGGTTCCGGTCTACAGTGCCAGGCTACTATTTTGATTACATTTGCATATGTAAATCAGGCACGTGGTAAAGGGAAAAAAAAATCCAAACAGCACAATGCGTTTTATTGGCTAAATCCTGAGACCCTGATTCCTGTCATGCCAATGTAATTCTACTGACTTCAGTGGAGCTTCTCCTTATCTACAGCAGCATGAGAGCAGAACCAGGCCTTCAGTCCTTACTTAAACTAAGCTCTCCCTGGGCCTGATGGCACAAGGCTTTCAGCACTGGCCTGCGAGTCCGAGCACTGGCCTGGGAGTCCGAGCACTGACTGAGCCACTGAAAGACTTGCTAGCTGGCCATTCTAGTTACACATTGTACCTTGATGTCATCATGTTGGTCCCAAAGATCTTTTGGGATGTTTATTGGACCATGTTTTTAAAAGAAAGTGCCTTACAAGTGTGTTCAATTGTGCACCTATATTCACATGCATAATTACCACAACAGCACATGGGGTGTTTCAGATGATGAGAGCTGCAGAGGAGAAGGCTCTCACACCACCAGCGGCCAGATTATTTGGGGGAAGAGATGAGTTCAATCTTAGACAGCTAGCAGGAAAAGGGGAGGAAATATAGAGGGACAACATTCGTAAGGTTGGCTGGAGCAACTCCATGGAGGGTTTTAAAAACAAGTAAGGCACTAAGTGCGGCCGAGATCCCAGTGGAGCTGGCTTGAGATTGGGGATGATGGAGTTATTGTTTTCGGAGCATCCAAGAAGGTAATGTGTAGCATCCTGCATAGCCTGGGGAGTTAGGACTCAGAGAGACCGTAGAAGATGGAGTCACAGGGCAGTAGTCAGGATAAGAAGAGAACAGTGTTCATCTATAGCATGGAGGCAGTGCACATCCCAGCAGGAAGGGCTATATCTTCAGTATTGCAACCCCAAGTGTTCAAAAATCATCAGCTAGGCCTGAAAAATAGAGATTTTTTAAATGAACAACTTTGGGGTCCTTTTTATTTTTCTTCTGACATTGTAGCCTTTAGGGGCCATGTTGTCAGACTGTTTTCAGGGTAAAAGCTTACCTTTTTAAAATGAAAGTTGAGATTCTTATGTAATTACAGGATTCCAGGAGTGGGGGCTTTGAGAAAAGCACCAAATATCATGACACTTGTGCCGAAATACCAAGAGTCGGTAACACTGCATCTTGTTCTGTGCAGATGCAGCATTTCATGCTGTGACCTGTTATCCCCTCTGTATCAAAGATGAGGTTGGCTGCTGACACATTCTTTATTTAATGGGGATTAAGGTGTGGCCGCCAGGCTCCTGCCAAATCACCTAAATGGATACACATATACAAGTGCCTTACGCAGCCCACAGGAATGCCCTTAGGTGGCCTATTCTATTCTAAATATGTTCTCATACCACCCTCATCACCATAGTACTTGAGCATTTTTCAGTCATGCATTAAGTGACATGACTAATATCTGACGTGTGATTTATTCTTGCTCTCCTCTTCTCCTCATGGAGACAACTGTGTGGGCAACCCAGTCTTTTGTTTTGCTATTTTTTACGTATGCGCTGCTCCGGCTTTATGTTAAAGAAGGCAGGTTGGAAACGTGCACTTTGCACTTGGAATCGAAGGTGATGAGGTTTGTGATGATTGTTAGTTCCTGGTGGAGATTGTTCAATAGTCTTGGATTGACCCCTGAGAAATCTCTGTCTCCTGCACAGACACACTTTACCCTTATTGTGAAAAGTTCCATTGTACCACAGGAGCGGCGCTGTTACCATGGTTTTCATTCTAGAGTTTTAGGCTTTTTTAGATACCTTCCGCCCAGGCCATGGAGCGCCTTGAAGCTCACTCGTTAGCCTATGAAAAGCCAGTGAAGAAAACAGAGAACAAGTGTAATGTGCTTGCAGTAGCCCCTGTTGATCAGGAGATGTGTTGCAGTGTTTTGTACTAGCTGGTATTCCTCAGGGCTGATGGCTTCATGCCAGGTGTTGCACTGCTATTGTCCAGACGGAGGTATAACCAAGACCTGGTCATCATCCAGCAGGATGGGACAGAGCCGCCTAGCCGACGGAAGATGGCAGAAAGCGTGATTGTGCGGGGACGCTGCTGTAAGAGAGCTCGGCCTCAGCGGGGGACCCAGCAGCAGGCCTAGCCCCGTGCGCCCGAGTTGCCCGGCTGTGGCTGTGCATCTTCCGACAAAGGCGGCTGCCGAGGCTTCCAAGTGCTTCCCTCTGCCACCTGCATGGCCTCCGCCCCGCTCGGGAGCTGCCCCCCAAGGAGCTGGCCCGGTGAGCCAGATGGGCAGGGGGCAGGCCTGGGGGAGGAGAACTCTATGCTCAGCAGTGGGCCAAGGGCCTAGCAAAGCCCAACCCAGCCCAGCCCAGCCACCTTCAAAGCAGCTGCCAGGGCAAACGATTCCCTGTGGAGGGCAGCCCACTGAAGTGGGTCTCCCTGCCCTTTGCCCTTTGACCCTTGCTCTCTGCCCTCTGCCACTCGCCTGCCCCGCCCCACAGGGCCTCCACGCAAGCCCCGCCCTTCGGGCATGATTGAGGCCTCTCCCAGCCTATTAAAACTCTCCGCTGCCGCCGGAGCGTATGTGCCTGGCGGGGAGGGGAGACCTCTAAATGAAACTATCCAATCGGAAGCAAGGAAACCCCGGTCGACCCGCACTGCCCAATCAGAAGAGGAAATCGCGGAGGCGGGGCTGAGTCCCTAGCCAATGGGAGGACACGCTGGTCGCTAGGGAGGCGTGAGGCCCTGTGGAGAGGAGAAGGGAGGGGAGACGGCGGGATGGGAGCTAGCGGGGGGGGGAGGGAGGTAAACAAAATGGCGGCGGCCGGAGGAGGAGGGGGTGAGGCGGCCCGGAGCGCTCAGAAGTGAGGCGGGAGCGGGGAGAGCGGGGGGCCCCTCACCAGGTACAGGGCGCGGGGGAGGTGGCTGCGGGGCGCCTCCTTGGGCTGTGACTGGAGAGCGGCCCCCCCGGCAGAGCCCCGCCTTGGGGAGGGGGAGCGCCCCCATCCCCCGTTCAGGGGAGGCCGTTGGGGGGGACAAGCAGCCGCAGTTTCCCTCCAGCCTCTGTTTCAGATTCGGGCCAGCCCCCCCCCCTTGATTGGTCCGCTGCCGGGGGGTCTTGCAAGGGGGACGTTGCAGTCCCCCCTCCCCCCCGGCTTACCCCCTGCTGAGGGGGGAGTCTGGCTGCAGTGGGGGGGGTTCAGGGTCCGCGTGCTCTGCGGGGGGCTGTTGGAGGTCAGCTCCTGACGGACTCCTGTTGGCTTGGGTGTACTGGGGGAGTTGTCATTTTTCACCCCTTTTGGGGATGTGGGGGGCTACTGTGTGCTGACAGTGGGGGAGAAGAGATTAGGTGGCCCTGGTCTTCCTGGTTGACACCTGTGTGTGTGTGTGGGGGGGGGGGGACAGGGGACAAGAGGGGCTTGTAAATGGGAAGAACGGCCTCCATGGGATTAGCATCCCCTTAGTGACTGTCTCTCACTAGGGTGTCTTTTTGGGGTTTTGTAAGGGGGACTGAGTTGGCTCCTCCTATCACGTTTTAAGGTGGGGGGTGGACAGATTGGGTGAAGTTTTAGTAGAATTTGTGTTGTCTGCCTGCCTGCCTGACACCTGGACCAGTGGTGATGACACATCATGTGTCAGGCACAATCCAAGTGGTTGAAGGATGCCCCTGGGAGATCCTGATAGGCACAGAAGGCCTCAAACTTTTGTAGGGGCGGAAAGAGAAGAAATTAGAATAGGTGTCAAAAACGCCTTCCAAGAAACTTGGTTCCAGCTACCAAACGGCTGAGAAAATCATCCGAGTTCATACCTGGGAGGTGAGGGTGACAGGAGAGAGCAATTGACTCTGCAACTTGCAGTTTGGAATTGGGAACCATGACCTGTTAGTTATGGAAAGACACGAAAGAGACTTGACCATCTTTTTGTTTATCTGAGGTTCTAAAATCCTAGAGGATGACCTAACATCTAAGAACCAATTTGTGGCCCAGTAGAAGGCCAAGCGAGAGCAAGCTAACCTGAAAGAACGCTAGTGTTGGGACCAGGTCAAAAGTAAAACAAATCCCAAACTGAGAGAGTTCCTGGTGAGACTTTTTTTTTTTTTTTTTTAAATTGAGACATTGAGTTATTGGAGCCAGGTCCTGGACTTTGTAGGATCCTCCTTGGCTGGAAACAGCTCATAGTGGTTTTTTTTTTTTTTTTTTTTTTTTTTTTTTTTTTTTAAATTAATGTTTGTACAATCTTCTGGGTAATTTTTATTTCAAGAAGGAGTAAAAGGGAGTGTTGGAAATTAAGGAATTGGATTAAGACCTTGAGCACTTACGGAAAACACGTTAAGGAAGTTAATCCAGGATGGATGTGCAGGAGCCTCAGGAGTTGGGTATGTTTGCAGAGAGTGAACTGATGTCTGTGGGGATGGACACTTTCATCCATCGCATTGATTCCACGGAAGTCATCTACCAGCCACGGCGCAAAAGGGCCAAGCTCATTGGCAAATACCTAATGGGGGACTTACTTGGAGAAGGGTCTTATGGCAAAGTCAAGGAGATGTTGGACTCTGAAACCCTCTGTAGGAGAGCTGTCAAAATCCTGAAGAAGAAGAAACTACGCAGGATCCCCAATGGAGAGGCAAATGTTAAAAAGTGAGTATTGAGATTCCTGTAGCTAATAATGAAGTGGTTCAGTTTGGTCTGTATTTTATACAGCACTGCATATAGTCTTACATTTTGAAAGAACTTTACAAACTGTATATATGCAAGAGTTGCTTCACTCTTGAAACACAGCCACAGCTGGGGTGAAAGGTGGCTCTCAAATACTACACAACGGTGGGGAACAGGGAAGAAAATTTCATCTCAGAGGCATGGGCAGAGCAAATGTTTCTACTTGTGTAAAAAGTGGCATGTTATGGTTTTCCAATTGTCACAGAACAGAAAGAACCCCAGTTTCTAAAATCTTATACAAAAGAGGCACATGGTTAACTTCATTGTGCACACTAGGTCGAACCCAGGAGGCATGAAAGGTTGTATAATTAAAACCCATGTTAAACGCTGCGTAATTATGTACATTATGCATTATTCTAGGTGTGCATGGCACTTAACAGCCTGTGCCCTAATGATTGTGCATTCTAGGTACCTAGTACATAGGTGGCAGCATGTGCATTGTGCTGTGCATCAGCATATCTGGGTTCTAGTCCTGTATCTGCTATTGACAAGCATGACCTTGGGAAGTCACTTATCTCTCTGCCTCAGTCAGTTTCTCCATCTGTAAAATGGGGATGATATGTGCCCACCATTTTTTTTAATGTCACTGAAGATTTACGGTTAAAGCACTTTAACGGAGAGCTACGTTATGTATTGGTAGCTAAGGTAGTACACAAACAGTTCAGTCCAGCAAAGCAGTTAAAACACACTGCAGAGATAAACCTGTTCTATTTCACTAGCAAGCATTCTTCATTTTTTTTTCTTCCCATTTCTTGATGTTACACTTAACATGCAGCGACCCTACAGAGACTATTGCATTTTCCACAACAAACTGCTTGGTATGGCCTTGATTGTTTATCTGGAGTGACCAGGATCTTTCTGCTGCCAAAAAGAATTAATTGCAACAGCTTATCTTAAAGCAGGAGGGACACTTACAAGATGTTTTAGAAGTCTCTCCTGATGTTTCTGGAGTTACCTCTGTAACTGTTAGCTGCTGAGTGGTGAGCCCTGATATAGTGGACTCTTGTTTCTGTTTTCATGTTTTGGTTTGGGGTGTGTTGTTTTTTGTGTGTTTAAGCTCAGCTGGATGATACTTCATCCTATACTAGGCCTTCTGTTGATTAGCTCTTCAAGTTTGCCTTGTAACCTTGAGAGTACAGAGTGAACAGGCTCAGCTATAGCATAATAATGAAATCAAACGGGGACCTTGCTGTCTTTGCTGTGCTGGCTCCAGTTCATTATAAAAGTAAACTTCAGGTTAATGTGTAATAAAATGTTTCCTGCAGTGTGTTTCTTGTTTTTTACCATAGAGGCATGTGTGTCACTTTGTCCCCTTCTCCCTCCCTGCCACCAAGCTCTCAAGTTACATCAAGAGCGTCTCCAAAAGAACAGGCAGGCTGCCATCTCCTTAATTAAAACTTATTTTAAGAGCTCCCCCTCCAGTGCAAAAGAATTCCATTAATTAACCTGTCTGCTTAATGAGGGGGGAACTGTGGAGGAGGGCTTGTGTTCTGAAAGGAACTTCTATGCAGAAATCTTATGTGTCCTGTTTACTTTATTGTTTTCAGCTTCTCTGTGGAAGATTTTGTTCTGTTTTATCAGCTTGCATAGTTATCGAAGCAGCCTAACCAGAAGGTATTTTAATTTCTGTGACCAGCATGGGCTGTTTATTTAGTTGCAATTGGTTGTTATTACAGCCATAGTGCCAAAGCCCTGTATCTGAGGCAGGCTTTCACTTCAGTCTTCTAGCAGGGGTCTATTCGTTCTACCTCTGTGCTAAAATGTCCTTGTTTTTGTCATCATTTCTTCCCTCCCGCACTCACTTGTTTGTTTCATTGTGTCTTTTGGATCAGGCTTTGAGTCAGAGTGTCATAGGTTTCCATGGGGCCATGCCCTAGTCGAAGCCCCAAAGCACTAATGCAATATAAGCGATAAATAAGTCTCCACTAGTTTAAAGTTTGTGCTCAAGGCTTGTGGTGGCAGAATAAAGAGATACGGGATGGTCTGGCTGGACAGCATGGGTGGGGACCAAATCCCAGTCGTGTCCTAACCCAGATAGCACTGCAACTGAACACTGTTCTAATGTGGCTGGATCCCAGTCACATTGTCTGGCCAAACTCCATTAAAACTTCAATTGGCTACAGCCAGATTTCAGCAGCCTTCCTTAAATGTGGTTTAAACTCATTTTCCCAATGAGCTGTTCACATGCTGTAGAAAGTGGACTAACCCCATTGTCTAATCTCTGACACAACCTGACAAAGATTTCCACTGCGTTGCTCTAAGGTTATTAGAATGAACAATTTTGCTCTCTCTCATTTGAATTGCAACCTTAGATATATTGGGGCCTACTGCTAATCCTGTACTGTTTACTTCAGTGATAACATGATCGGCCCAGTGTTGATGGCCCGCTTGGAGTTGTTTGGTCTGCAGACACTTTGTGGTCGGGCCCATAGTTAATAGGCAGGGCTCCCCATTATTGGTCTGAGTAGAGGAGTAATTGTCCTTCCAATATGTGCCACTTAATGTTAAAGGACTAACTTGCTCAGTGTTGAGCCTAGGAAACCGAGCCGCTAACCTCTCGGTTATCAGTTTGCACGTGGCTCAGTTTGGTATGTACTGAAACTTGTTACTGCCTGATTGCTGTTCAGTGGCCGATTTGACCTAAGTTTGGTCTTGGCCTAATTCCCAGTGGGCAGGTGTCCACATCACAAAAGTCATGTCTGTGACTAGCACTGGCTGGTGTCTTTGGCCTTGCCAGAGAGGCCCAAGATAGAATGGGCTAATGGGACTGAACTCCTCCTCCTCCCCAGAGATATGGTGCCCTCCAGACCAGGTTGAGGCACATAACTGTGTGAGGAAGGGAGGCTTGCCATGCTCTTTATTACCTGCTGTGGGGATAAATGATCTCCTTGACTGTCAGGCTAGCACCATTCATCAGCACAACCTTCATTAAAAAGTTAATATTTTAAATTCTTTACAACTTTTTTTGTAATCAAGTGATCGCAGTGAAGAGCTACAAGGAGGGCACTGCCTCTCTGCATAGTGGATCAAATTCCCAAGGTGAAATAGTCTTAAAAAGCTGTTGTCAAAGGTGGCGGTAGTGTGTGGCCCCATAAGCTCAAGAAGATCGTGACTTGCTAATCCTGGGGGTCTAAAATTAACTTGCCTTGAGATTTCTCTTGTGTTCGTCATAATGAGAGACATGCACTGTTCGTAGAGCGCAGGGATTGTATTTCCAATCTCACCCCACATCACTGCTTTCTATTTTGAGGAGGAGGGGTCGAAAGGTTGTGAGAGGCTTGCAGATTTTATTATGAATGTACATGGTGAGGTTTCTAGTTTGTCATCTTAACTATGGGGGCATCTGCTGCTGGGCCAAAGTTTGATCTGGCTGTGACTTTAGTTATCTAACCTTCTAAACAAAACATCCTGTTTTTTAGCTGATACCATTCAAGAGCAAAATCTCTCCCTTCCTCTGCCATCAGGACCAGACCACTGCTCACTGTTCTTTCCCTTCCCATGCCCCCAGTGGTTCATGCAGGCAGATGTCTCCTGCAAGCAAAATAAGGGCTGACACTGATGCATAGTATTTAGCAGACAATATGGCACTTTGCAACTAGAATTTGAAATTCAGGCATAACTGAGTTTGGAATGGATGGGAAAGCAACAGTTGAGTGACACAAGCATTAAGTTGGAGGTTTAGAACTGTAGAAACCTTGCATCTGTCCATTCATCCTTGTGTTTATTGGAGGTGAAGTGTCAATGAGTGTAGTGCTCGTAGTTGAATCTCTTCTGGATGTTTGTCCCCAGCACAGGACCATTGCATGATGGCATGATTATTGGTCTTTGCGCCAGCTAGACCAAGAACTCTAAATGTATGGTGTTGCAAGTGAGGGTGAAAGTTTCTTGGCACAGTGTCTGGGCGGCCTGGGGAGTCTGCAAAGTGCATTCCTGCAGTAAGGTTGAATTGAGTCAGTGCTAAGAGACCCTCGCTTGAGTTGTAAGGGCCCATCTGTCCTACATATACTGTGTCTGGGCACCATGTTGGAATATAGGCACTGTCCTTACAGTGAAGAATAAGCTAACCATGTTAATGACCTTGCTCCAGCCCTGATTTCTTAATGGCCATACCAATATCTACTATTATGATTGTACAAATGGGCCTAAGCCATGATATTCATAATCAAACCATATTACAACAGTTGGGACACAATTATATTGTCACCTGGTGCCCTAGCATGGCTGCAGTTGTGGTGAAGGGAGAGCTCTTTCTGAAATCCTATCATCATAAGACAGTCATGCTGCGGGACCTGGTTACAATACAAGTCCTGACTGTGATAACACACAGTTTAGTCCTGTCTACACTCTATTTTTGTCATGGTCCCTCGCTAATGTCCAAGGCTGTAGCATGGTTAATACATGGTCCTGATTCATTTACGCTGCAAGAATAATTCTGTTTTAACCCTGTCTTCTACCACAGTAGCTTCATGAGCTCAGATCTGGTGACCTCATATGTCTTGTTGATCATTCTTCTGCTCATGACAAAAGATGTTTTAAAGTTCCTGTTGGTTCTGGTGGGGATCTTGAGGATCTAAATTCCTCTGTGTAATGGTTGTCTCTCTAGGTAATGGTGGGCATCCCATTTAGTGTGGGGGAAAGATGTGGGGTGGCCTGTTTTGGCCATACAGTGTTATGGTTAGCTGCTACCCCAGGTAATATAAAACAGTGGCTCTCAACATTTCCAGACTACTGTACCCCTTTCAGGAGTCTGATTTGTCTTGTGTACCCCAAGTTTTATTTCATTTAAAACTACTTGCTTACAAAATCAGGCATAAAAATACAAAAGTGTCACTGCACACTATAACTGAAAAATTGCTTTTTCTCATTTTTACCATATAATTATAAAATAAATCAAATGGAATATAAATATTATACTTACATTTCAGAGTATAGTATATAGGGCAATATAAACGGGTCATTGTCTGTATGAAATTTTAGTTTGTATTGACTTCGCTTTTATGTAGCCTGTTGTAAAATTAGGCAAATACCTAGATGAGTTGATTTACCTCTGGAAGACCTCTGCGTACCCCTGGTTGAGAACCACTGATACAAAACATGAACTTAGAGGGATGCCAAAATATGTGAAAGAAAACCAGACACTTGTCTCCAACAGCACAAGTTTAATAAAATTAAACGTTAATAGTCTCTCACTTAATTAAGTGCTTGGAACTTTCTGTGCATGTCCCAGGTGTCCTGTACTGTATTTACCATGCTCAGCAATCACATTCTGGTTTGAATACCTTGCTCATTAGAAACCCTTTGGGACTTGAAATGGGTAGGTCAGCAAGCGATGTGACCACTTGCTGCTTTGATTGACAAATCAAGAGCCTGTCAACCCTGCCTTGTGGGCAGCAGCCTGTAATGGGGCTGGTTATCTGTTAGCATCCTGCAGTAGTCATGCATTTTTACACTTAGTGGCTGCTTAAAGCTGGTTTGTAATGCACCATCAAATCCCAAGTTTCATTCTTTAGGTAAATTGGAAAAGGCTTCAGTGCCTGACGGGCATGTGCTACTCATTCTGTCAAGCTGTTGAAAGCAGGGTGGATTGATTTAAATCAAAGTGATGTAAATAATTGATTTAAATCACCAAGAGAAAATCATTGATTTAAATCAAGTTTCCCACTGATACTTGTTCACATATTTCTTAAACACTGGTTCAAATCTGATCACTAAATCATGTTAATTTACAATGCAATACCCTTTTTGTATTTGTGATGCAAACACTCGTCAAATGTCTGTCTAGAAAGCAGATATCCATGTCTCACCAACTGTCTCCACAATTGTCATTAATTGTCCCCGCCACTCCTCGTTAGGTGTTTTTGGGAGAAGCCAAGGATTAATGGGCCGTGGGGACTGAACTTTCCTTTCATTCACAGTATCACCTTCAGATCAGGTTAAAACATGCTGCTGGCAGTGTGGGAAAGTTTGCACTGCACCTGTCAGGCTGTATTTCTTCCTCAGATAAATGGAACTTTTGAGTCTCTGAGGTTCACGTTCTTTCTATCACTAAATTCATATGCGAAGCGATTCTAAATCTCATGAAATGTTATTTGGACTTGTCTGGATTACAAAAGTTGTGTTGTATTCAAACACATTTCTTTCTGATCAAGAAAGAATGCAACACTGAATACGATTTGTCCTAGTCTAAACTGAACACTAAGTCGTGGTCATCTAACTCGATTGTTCCCAATAATGTTCAAACCTGATAACGTTTTAGAATGTAGATAGTCCTTCAGTCTACCAAGCTCTGCAGCATACAGCTCAGCTGTGATCCTTCAGTATTGCTTGACCAAGATCAAGTGAAGTATCTGAATACCTGCCCTATCAGGATTTTACCTGCATTTGCAGGAATAGGGAATTATTGATCAAAAGTCTCTTGCATCACTAACATATATGAGCGAAGGATCATACTCTGCATAAGATTTGCTCCTCAGGGAATTCTGTGCCAAAAAATTCTGTGCACAATATTTAAAAATTCTGCATATTTTATTTGTGAAAATAAAACAATATAATCTCACCATTTTCAATTATTTTGGTAATTTATTTCAAAATACATGTCAGTAAGTATATCTGAAATAATACAGGCAACAAAAATGATTCAGGAAATGGTTTTTGACAAATAGATTCCTTGGCAGGATCCAAGTGTTGAGGGGTTTAGTGTGGGGGGGATCCACTGTGTGTCCCAAGGTGAGCAACAGCAGGGGCTGACTGGCCGTGTGTGCTGACGACGACCTAGGACGACCACACCTAACCATGTCCTTACCAAAGAGCCTTGTATCTTACTGTGAATTCTTTACTTTAAGAAGTGGTTCCTATATGTTTGCATCTAGACACTTCTGCGTTAGTTTGGGTTTTCTTTTCTTCTGATTCTGAGGATGGTTTTGCAACTTCATCTATGGAGTGATTCACTCTTTATTCCTCTAGGACTTGGCAAAGCTCAGTAATGCTTATGGGGGCTAATCCAAAGTCCATTGACTTCAATGAAACCCTTTCCGTTGACTTCATTGGACTTTGGATCAGTGCCTCGTCTAAAGTGTGGTTGCGAGGCTGTTTCATATATTTGGTTATGGTGTTCCAGCAGGGGTGTGTTCGTTCCAAGGATAATACTGAAATAAAACCTCAAAGAGGAAGAGAAAAGAACCTTGGACCAAAATGATTATCAGCTTACATTGCTGACATCAGAATCTTTTCCTGTTCTCTGGAAACTCAATATTGAGAGTATATATGTTTGGGAGGAAAAAAATTAAGATGTGCACATTTCTAAATGTTCCCCTGCAGTGTTTGCTGTCTAAAAGTTGTAGCACTAGGCTAGTGCATGAGAATTGAAAAGTGAAAATGATTAAAAACAGAAGTAACACTGACCAGTCTATTATTGAAACTGAGTGAAATATAGAACTACTTGTGTTCTTGCAGATAGATAGCAAGATCTTTTTTACTGTGGTCTAAAAACCCATTTTAGTTAAACTTTGTTTCATTGCCAATAAACTTTCTTTGTTTTGTGAATGGGAAAAAGGAAAGTTAGTTTGTACTTCAAAGCAAAATCTGCTGGGTCTTTATTGGGTCACAAAAGCCATGTGGATAAATACCCAATGTAGCCATGCGCTAGTGGAAAGAACAAATTAATGATGCATCATTCTCTATCAATATTGGCAATCCCCTACAGCAAAATCCTAACATTTAAGCTATCTATAAAGGAACAGAAAGACCTTGTGGACCAGATAGTGGAAACACATAATTTGCCTCTGTACTGCTTTCTGTTGTAGCTGAAGGCTGTTCTTGCCTGTAGCTCCAGCTTGATAAGCTAATGTTAAATTGAGCAGCAGTAGCCTCCCACTTCTTGAAGGGGCAAGCAAGAGAAGATAGCTGTCCACTAGCAGCAATCATTCAGTGAATCTATATGTAGGCTCATTATAGATTATTATTAATGATGTAGTATCGCAATGTGCTCTGTGTTGTGGTGCTCCTGAAGTTCATATGGAAACTGATTGATTCAGCAGATAGTGGCCCACTTGCTAAGTGGGGGAAAGACATCACACTGATCTGCAACACTCTCTGTGCATTTCCTCATCCAACAGGTCCATTGCAAGGTCCTACCCCCTATCTTTAAAACGCTGTATTGGCTAGAACCTAGTTACCTGGCAAACAGCACCTGGCCCTGTGTTTATGGATGCCTAACAGAACTCGCTAAGGGCAGGGTATCCTCAGGGGAGGGTCCTCATCTGTGGAATTTCATTTCTGCTGGAGGTTAAGTTGAACCTAAGTCCTGCTACCTTCTAGGGTGTAATTTAAGACTTTCTGCAAGCTTCTTCCTAAGAAGGTGAAATGGTCTTGGGAAACATTTCACCTAGATCTGTGTCCACCTAAGCCCTTGTCTACTCTGGGAAAACATCATGGTTTTTAAAGTGTTAAGTGTGATTTTTGCTCTTAGTGTGGTCAGGGATATTAGGGTTTAGAAACACATTAGCTGCTTATGGTTATCTGTAGAAGGGATCTTAACATCTCATGCTTAAAGGTGTATGCTGTTTGCTGCCGGGATCAGGAAAGAATTTGCTCTTCTCACCACCTTCTCCCTCTGCGCCCCACACATGTTTTTATCCATCTGGGCAAGTGTAGTGGGTCTGACTGGGGATAGCAGAAACCTTTGTTTTAGAAGAGACAGTATCTTTTCCCTTCCCTGATTATATTTTGGCATGAGCCCAAATTCTTGCAATCTGCCTTGTCATAGTGATAGTAAGCAGAGGTGGCCCCTGCATGAACTTGCTAGGTATAAGGATATTGCGTGTGTAACTTCTTAAACAACAGAGCAAATTCACAGCTTGAGGGACCTGTCTCAAATCTAGATCCAGAAAATCTGACATTAAAGAGGAAATTCCATGACAAACCACTGTGCCCAGGTAATAGTGATAAATAAAATGCACACAGAAGAGACCTCTGTATTATGATTTGAACAGTGCCCAGCCCTACTGATTGGTGTCTGTGGGTGTAGGAAAAGGCGTGTCTGTAAATTCTTTCCAAGATGGTCTGGTTGTATCCTCATCCCTCTCACTTTAAAAACAAAAACAAAAAAACACTGGTTCAATCCAAAATAAAAAATTCACCCTCTGTTCTTCATAAGCCTGGGTCATATTGGCCTAGTTAGTATCCATAGAGCATGGAAATCCCCCACCACCACCCACACACTTCAGATAACATTGGTGGTGGTCTCTGGACTCAAAACAAATATGATATATTTAAGTTGCATGTTAATTTTTTTTATGGTCGCAAGTGAGGTAAACATGAAACCAGAGCAACTGAAAGGGAAGCTTGGACATTGTAAAACTAGTGTAAAAGCACAAGAAGATCATAGTGTAGAGAACTCTCCTGCCCTGGGTGCAGAGGTCTTGCAATTCCCTAAGGTTCTTTCCCATTCCCACTGTTTCTCTGAAGTGCGTAAGCATTGTGAGGATGGATCAAATGCCTTAACCTGCTCTGCATTTCAAAAGGGGGACAAAAAAGGTGTTCACCATAAATTCAGGCACCTAGTGATGCTTTTCCCATGAGAAGTTTGGAGACAGTGGATTTGGACGTGACCGATCGGAGCCTGGCAGTTGTCTCTTCTTAGTACTTGAAGCACACCAATAGTCCTCTGGAAAGTGGCCTGGGTGATTGGTCTCCACACCAGAGATGGCTGCATTTCAATACCTTTTAAAGAAAATAGCTGTGTAGATATTGCAGCTTGGGCTGGAGCACAGATTCTCAAGTCTACCTCTTCTCTCGCTCTCTCTTTTCCCCCTGCCTAAGTGGCAATGTCGCCACAGCTATTTTTAGAGCAATAGCTTGAGCCCAGCCAGGCTTCACGATTCTCTCCCAGATGCAGTGTAGACATGCCCTTATGGTGCAGTTCATGGAGTGCTTCAGCCTGAAAGGCACTGTAGGAATGTACCCCATCGATTAACCTGATAGAGGCAGACTGATTTAATACTTGTAACAGTGCTTGAAAGTATGAGAGAATGAGTTGCAGGGGTCAAGCATTTAAGAGCCTCTTCAATATTGGTAGCTTTCTCTCACCTTCCCAGCAAGCAGTCTTTTTAAATAAGTGGCTTCACTCCCCCTTCCCTACTTGTTTATCCTAAACTCTCAACCTGTCTTCCTTCATTATGCAGAAACTTGTTAGACAGACACTAATGCTGACTGCAGTTTCCATGCTAATTTAATCCACTTCAGCCTTTTGGTCATGACTATAATTAGAGCTACTAATCTGTCTACATGTGAACTAAACAGACTCTTTTGAGCTTCACCTTGTTATCTTGAAGTCCTGGGTTGTTTGGGGTTTTTTTTAAGTCTCTTATATTCTGCTTTCTTTTTCTTAGTGGTGCTGGTAAAGGACAGAGGGCCCAGATGGAATTTGCATAATTGCCCTTTAATTGCAGAAAAATGTCCGTTAATTGCAAGATGCTGAGAAGAAGTTCTGCTTAAGCACAGACCTGATTGCATTTCTGATTCTTGGGAAAGATCTATTAGTGTACCTTAGAATGTAAGGCATTAATAAGTGTAAGTGGTTCATTTGTACTATTGATAGCTCCATTGCTATAACTAGCTGGCTAGTTGCAAATGAGAAGGGAGAGTGGCTTTCTAAGCTCTTGGTGAGTTATGTATTTTAGTGCAGGTGTAATATTCAGGCAGAAGCTTATTGCTTTTGGAGTTGATTGCTTTGAATGCCTTACAATGCTGATCCACAGAAACATGACTGTTGAAATGTAAGCACGTTTTTAACAGTTCCAGGTGGGTAGTGATGGGGAGAAACATAAGACAGTTTGGTAGAGGCTACAGGAAGGGAAGATGTACAGAAGAGTTTTTTTTGTATAGCCTTTTCCACAACAACCACAAGCTATTTCCTGCCTTTGAATGCCTTCTGTAAGAGGATCTCTCTGCTTTGCAAGCATTAACCAGAAGGAGGGGAATGGGGAAACGGAAGAGTCCTCATTAGGGACTTTGCTGTTGCTACTGATTTTTATGTAGAAGATGCTCAGACACTGCAGTCATGGACAGCAGTATAAAAATCCTAAGATAGGAGCAAAAATGTGAAATCACTGTCACAAAATAACACTAAGGATGCTTGATAACTGCGGGTGGGGGGGGGGGGAAGATATATGATTTATTTTTCCTTGTGCTGTCTAATACATGGTAACTAACATGAGGTAAAAACCTAGTGAAGTCAAGACAGTTTGTAGTTTTTAAACATTAGATTGATGTAAAGAACATAAGAAAATAACAGATATTTTTTAAACTGCTGTTTAATCTGGCTTCTCCTTTTTGGAAATCAACTGGCTAGGCATGGGAAGAGGAGGCACTAGAGGTGGTGGGAAAAGGAAATTAAACATTATGATGCAGACAGAAATCTTGGGCCACTAGCTCAGTTCATCTCTACCTTGGTGGTCTCTCAGGCCATGTCTATACTGACAGCGGCAAATTCACCACCGCCAGATCGATCTTTCTGGATCGATTGAGTGGTCAGTGTAGACCCACTCAATCGATCAGGAAGTCGACGCTGGTAAACCACCCCCTCAAATAGCATAGCGCTGCGTCGACAGGAACGCTGTTCTCGTCGGCACAGCGAAGTGTAGACAGTGCACAGAAGGGAAGCAGAGCAGTTGACGTGAGTTACGCAAACTACTCTGTGTAGTTTGCGTAACTCCCGTCGACTGCCGCCGAATCTTCAGGTAAGTGTAGACCAGGTCTCAGAACCATCATGGTCTTGCTGTTTCTAATAGAAGGAGGCAAAGGGTCTGTGAGCAGTGAGAGTTTCTACCTGTTGTGGAATGAGTGAGGGAGAGGAGAGAGTGACTTTGTTGGTAAATCAAATGACACAAACTCACCCTAAACTTTCTGCCCAGCATAGCTGTTCCCAGTGTTTCATGGAAGACCTTCCCTGTCCTTCACCCTTAGCTCTTCTGGTCAGAGGTTCATGCCCTGGGGGAGTTGATGTGTGGTTTCAATCAAAAGCACTTCCTACTGAGCTTTAGACAGGGTTCTAACTCCTGCTAAACACTGAGTCGAAAGAACAGTCCTGCCTCCTTACCTTGTTTCTGTGATAATTGACTTTGGTTTGCGCTTGGCAGTGCACACAATTTAAAAAGTAGGTTACTGGCACTGGAGTTGGGACATGGCCTATAGCTCTGATCAACATAAGCCTTGCCTAGATACTGCCCAGATAACAAAACCATGGCTCTTTCTTACATCCAACCCCAGAGGTGGAAGTGTAACACTCAGGCTAGCTTGTTCCCACTTATTCTCAGTGAGTAGTACTGATACATCTATGTATTCTTCATTGGAGTCTACCTAAGAGAGGCAAATTCTGACACTGGAAAATGATTAGGAAACCATTGCAACGGTTGGATTTGTTTTTGGTTTTTTTTGTTTTTAACAAATTGCTCACTTTTCTGGTTTCAACAAAGCTACAAAACCCAACTCTGGCGATGCCTTTTCTCTGTAGCTGGTTTTGCAGCAAGCAGTAGTTTGGCTGTATCGTGTCCAATAAATAGGATCCATTTTACTGTAACCATGCATGGAAGTTTCGAAGGTGAGAGATGATAAAATCTTAGGGCTTTTTCTAAATGTGGAAATTGACTGGCATAGCTGTAGCTGAATAACTATTGCACTATAACTAATCTGGTACAACTCCCGCATGTGGACACTTTATTCTGGAATATAAGTGACTTTTATTTCAAAATAATATTCTGCTTGCAAAGTTCTTTATAGCTTTTTTTTTTTTTAAAAGACACAAAGACCACTCTTTGTAGATCACCTTTAACCTATATCGCATGTTCGCCAGAGTTAATGACTAGTAACTGAGGGGGCTGAAGTAACTATCGGCTGCCAGTGCCCTCACTTGTCCTTCCTGTGTTCTTGCTTAACACATCACTAGTAATCAACCCAAATGGAATGTGACTCCCATAGTTTGCACAGTGATTACTTTATCGTGCTGAAGGACATCAAGGAGAAGTCTCCTCCATTGATACACTGCTTGTCTGCACGGCGGCAGCACCAGTTCCAGCCCCAGGATATGATCCTTTACTGTACAGTTATGCTTTTGGTGGTAGTGGTGAGCCCCTGCAACACTCATTTAGGGTATTGTGCAGTTGGGGTTTAAAGCTGAGCAGAGAATGTTGCCCCCTTGCTGTAGAAACCACCTTGGCAATATCTCTTCTCATGCCTCTCTGCTGCCCTTGTCTTCTGGATCAGCAGCAGCCATCTGAAGCAGAATTGAAGTCTTTAGTGCTATTACCTGTGTTATCTGATGGAAGAATAATTAATTTTTTCATATTGGCTTTTGATCTCAGTGAGCAGTCCCTAGGTAGCTGGAATGTAAAATGTGGCTGGCTCTGATGTTATGCATTGCCTCTCTGCCTGCTTGCACCTGTCAAGCATCCTGCACCTTGAAGTGCTGTCATATTTTCATGACAGAGAATTCAGTTCAAGTAGTCTGAAGTCTGCTAGGCATTGTGTGCTTTAACCCTGTCAAGGTAAAAACTTCTTCCCTTTCTTAGCACCTTCCATGTGAGGATCACTATGCACTTTGATGCAACTCTGTTTTTGTAAACCCTTGAGGGATTTTCAGGATTGTTCTGGGCATTTAGCATTGAGATTTTATCTCTGGATAGCAGTAAGGAGGGAAAGGAAGTACTTTAGGTTTTCTTTCTGAAGCCAGTCAGTTGTAAGTAACGTACACTGGATTGCTGGATTTTTTTGATTTTTTTTTTATGGAATATTAGTAGCTACTAGTTTTAACTTGACTCTAAAGCATTAATACATTGGATACGTAGTGACTGATTAATATTAAGATGGTAAAGAATCAGGTTGTGGCTGTAGCTTTATATATGTTAGGCAGTCTTTTGGCCATTGTATAAAATAAAACTAGGCAATATACATGGCAAGTTAATGAATGCTATAGAAGAAAAAGGTTTGCACTAAGCTGTCACATGAAGACTGTAGCATTGTTTTGCAGTTAACTTGCCAAATCATTCAGGAGACTAGCTGTGGAGAACTTAGTGTGGATATCTGGAATGCTTTTTGCTGCCTATTCTTGGAACTGTCTTTTCAGATGCTGAGCCCAGCAAATGGGGAACAAGATCAGAAACGTACTGTGAACTCTAGTAGGGGGAGAAGCTACATAAATCAGGAAAAACATACATTAACCTGCAGCTGAATGGAACCTGGTTTAAATGCACCTGACAAAATGTTTTATATCAGACTTTTGCAGGAGCATGGGCTGCCAGTTTCCAAAGTTGTGGCAAATGTCATAGCAACTATCCTTTAACCACATGTTGAATTCTGGGTTGTGCTGTCAATGAAACAGCTGTGTAGAGCTAGGTTTGTCCTGAAACGGATAACTTCTTTTCATAATCTTAACTCTATATTGACTTTCTGAAAAGATCCCAAAGCACTATATAGACTGATACAGAAACGTAGAATTGCATCCTCTGCTAATAAGGTGCAGTCACTACTGGGGTGGAACCCATTAGCTGTTTGGCAGTGCACAGCAGCATTACACAGTAATTTAGGAGGGGATGTAGAGAATACTGTATCCAGCATTCTCTTGGGGAATCTTAAGCAGGATGTAAGTAGAAATGTTAGAATATTGGTCAGTACACTGGGACTAATTTCTTATTCCATATTGATGAAAAGCACTATATAAGAGCTAACGGGTGGTGGTATTACTTTATTTTAGAAGTGCATTGGTGAGATCTCAGGCCCAGATCCTGCAAATGATTCCACAGAGACAGACCTCTGTATAGCCACAGGTTACAGTGACAGGAAGTCAGAATCTGTATTGTCTTATCCAAAAGGCTGTGGTGATGAGTGCTAATTATCTCTGAAAATAAGGCCATTTATTTAGGCTCCCAGATTTTGATTTGGGTGCCTGACTTTGGACATGGGGTCTGCAGATTTTTGGTTGGTGTCTCTAAATATCATGGAGTCCCTCCCCATCTGTGTGCACACTCTCAGACCACCATGTGAGGATGCTTCTGTGCTGAGATTGAGTTGACAGGTATTAAGCACCTCCTGTAAATCCCTATTTGTTCATTGTTCTTGTTTACCTCCATCCAAATATTGATCCAGTCTTGCTTCATTTGGGACATCTGGTAGGGTCAAAGCACAAGGTGATTTAGCTGTTGGCCATGTTAATAAACACTGATTGGAAATAATAGGGTGAAAGAGCTTGACTCTTAAATGAGGGAAGGGGGAGTTTGAGTTACAATTTCTAAATCATTGCATGATAAAGACTTTTTAAATGTGTCTAGTGACTCTACCAATATTCCCTACAGCAAATGAAATTAAATGTCCAGAGAAGTCTTAATTTGATAATTTTCAAACTTTTAGTGGGACTATCTAAGGTCTATCTCATTTTTAGAGTTGCATTACCATATGCAGGTTTGGAAAGGTTAGACTACTTAGAAGCTGACAATACTGTTTTTTTGTCTACAGCTTGAGGGCCATATTGTCTTTGTGATTTAGCTGAAGCTATTCAAGCAACTTGTCTAATACATGGGAGGATAATGTCATCTTTGTGTCAGTTCCAATTTGTTGCAGATTTCCTTTCCTTTTTCGGATTTGTAGCATATCTTTGACTTTTGTTCAGGTCCTTCAGAAATGTTCCCTCGCACCTGGCAGTGGACGATCCAAAAATATAAAAGCTTGTTTTGTTCTTGAGAAGACAAACTTTAGTTGTATAACTGGGTGATCCACTTTGGGTACAGAAACACAAATCAGCTGCCCATGCTGTAGATTGTTTGGGGATGTAATTGCTACATTTAACTCACTGGTGATTCCATTGGGTCACGCCAGAAGAGGCTTATTGATGTTAGCTGTACAGCTGAATTGGGTAGAACTTTTGGTACTTCTCTTCAGCTGGTAGTTCACCTCAGTCATAAGTGTCCAAACTAATACCTGCCTATTTAAAAGAATAGGCCTTGGAAACCTGTGATGTGGATATGGTCGTGTGCTCTGCCAAGCCATATCCCAGTATGCCGTGCTACACTTGCCCAGACTGGCATTCCATTCTCTACTCCTCTCAGGCAGCACCTCTTCTCAGGGTGAAGGTGGCTGCAAATTGTGTCACACTACAGATTGGATCTGGCTTTCTGCTTCCTACCAAGTTGACACTGGAGCCCTCAGTTAGTCCAACTTTGGGTGTCCCATCTGGAGTCCAGTGAAGATGCCAGAAGGGAGTGGGCTGCTCCTCTTCTTGCAGTATTGGCTCTAGTTTAAATGGCCTTTCCTGAATGGCACATTTTAAATCCCTTTGTGCTGAAAACAAGTTCAGTGTACAAGTCCACTTTGTGAACTGTAGTAACCCCATGCATAGTGGAGGCATGGTGCCTGGCTTGTCCTACCAGAGAAGATGCTCCATGATCCTGGGAAACGTGGAATTGAATAGCTTCTAGTTCTGCTTGTTATCACATCAAATGTTTTTTCCAGTCAGAGTCCAGGCTAACTTGAGGCCATTTAGAAAGACTCACTTTATTCCTCTATTTTCCATATGTCTGTTTTGTTTGTAACACCTTTTTTCTGGTTTGGGACTACTGTACCTGTCCAAAACTCTGTTAAAGCCACAGCTAATATGCCAGCAGGTGTTAGGACTGAGTGATTGTGGATTAAACTTTTTGCACAGTGCATGCTGTCTGCACAAAGCCCTCTTCCCCCTGCTGGTTTCAGGGAGCAAAAGACAAACAGGACTGGAAGTAGGTGGAGGGGGTCCCTTGCTTAATAACGGTACTTTTGGTCATTGAGGGAGTCCAATGATTCCATCTTTAACTGGTACCCACTTGATCAGAGGTCAGGGGAGGAGACACTCAAGGTTATTTTTTTTTTTTGCTGGTGCTACTGCTGTGGAGATGGGGTGGCTTATCTCCCACTTCTAAGAAATGTCTAGCCTCCTCTTCAGATACTTATACAATTCTGGAGTTCTCAAAGTCTGTGCTGTTGAGCATTTGCTATCTTAGCAAGTTGTTTGTAATGAGAACTTTGCACATACTATGGCTCTAAAGCATAAAAGAGAAGAGCCCAAGGACTTGAAGCTGGATTTGCCTTCACCATTATGTTGATGACTTTTTAAATGCATGCTTGGCATACAAAAGCCTGGCCACATGGATTATGTTCTAACTTGGTGAAAATATTTTGATTGAAAGGGAGCATCCTATTTCACCTGAGGCTAAAAGTTCTATTTCCTCTCTAACCTGTAGCTTGTGAGAACTTGATTTGGACAAATCTTTTTGCCCTGTATTTTTTTAGACATCTAAAATAGTCCCAACTATTTACATTAAAAAAATGGTACACTGCCTCTGTTGTGCTTTGCTTGGTAAGGCTATTGAAAATAGACCAGTCAGACTCTCTCTCTTTCTAACTGGTTTCACTTTTCAGGCCCTCCTGCATTATAATAGTTTCCTTGTGTGGACTGCGAATGCTGCAGGGGAGGTTTGATTGGAAACAAACCTACTTGAAAGAAAACTTGGCCATTTTGTGTGTTTTGTAAAAATCCTTGTCTTCAGAAACGGAAATAAGGCGTGAGGTACCAGTGCCGCATTAAAAGGCGATATTTTTTGCAAACACTTTAAAGCCATATGAATGTTTGAAATGAATTTGGAACAAATGGGAGCTTCAGCAGAGGGCACTATGGAGCTGCCTAGATAGCTGTCTGTTGCATAAGAGGAATTTTTTTTTTTTTTTTTTTTTTGCCATTATCCACCTGTACCTAATTCTTGCATCTGCAGTTTTAGTACCTAGATAGTAAAAGGTGAAGGATGTGGTTCCAGTCCAGCGGAGACCTCTGGAACAAGCTGAACACTAAACAACTCTTACTGTGTTGCTGCAACCATGTAGTGATTCACCACTCCCCTGGCAGTCTCTGAGACGTCTGTCTTCCCTTTTATGGGTATGGAGCCAATGCGTGGTGTGAGATGTAATGCTCTTGGACAGTGCTGATGTTGCTCAGTCTCAAGGCACCATTGAAGCTAGCTCTCCTGTGTTTAAAAAGCGGGAAGATGGGGAATGAATTATGGTAATGCAGGAAAACTATAGATTTCCTTTGTAGGTGCAGCCTTGATGACTTGTGTATCGCCTTGAATAACTGCTCCAGGAAGACCAGTAGCACGTGTAAGCCTGTTCTTTGCATAATTAACATTCCTTGATTAATTCCTGTATGGAATAGTAACCAAGAAAAGCTTGAATTGATGTAACAAGTTCCGCTCCTTTCCCCATCTCTGTGTTCAGTGCATACGGGTACACCATTGTCAGTGACCTGAGAAGGGTGCTATGGAGGTGCTGATACTAGGTCTGAAGTATAGTAATTGAAAACTGATTAACCTCATGTTGCACTCTTTTCTGTTGTTTAACTGTCTAATGGAGTATTGTTTGTCAGGACATCTTAAAGGACACTCAGTAATCACCTTTGCATTTTGAAATTTTGTTTTAGCTATTACTTTTCTCTCTAAGATTAGAGGGGACAATATCTTACTCTAGTTTGATCTTTTGTTAGCTAGGACATCAGACAAGATGATCTAATGGTCTCTTCTGGCCTTAAATTCTATGATTCTGAATTTCTTTAGTTGATTTTTGGCATCTGCATGAAATTGTGCAGTCAGTTGATTACTTTCCTGTGTTTTTTGAAAGCCTTTTGTGTATGATGAACTGGGAAAGAGTAGTTTTAAAAGTGACTATAAAACAGCAATTGACCGGAGGAATTGTTTTTTAACTCCTCTTTGGAAAATGACTAGATTTCAAGTTGATGCTTCCTTAAATAAGAAAACTTAAGAATTGTCCTCCTGAAACACAATGATGATCCATCAGGTCTATTATCCTATTTATTACAGTGCCTGATGTAGAATGCATCAAAAGGAGTAATTCCCTGATTATGCAATGCTGCCCTATACTATGATACAGCATGGGGTATTTCTTGCTTCTCTTGTTGCTGATAAACACATTGATAGCCCTAGCAATTTTATCCTAGCTCGTGTACCCACAGATGATGATGTTCATACATTCAGAATCATGAAGTGAAGAGAGAACCCGTTTATTAGAACTGGTCATCTAAACAATTTGGTGGACGTTACGTAAAACTGATGGTCCATCTCTAGGGCTCAGGTGCAGAGGCCAGCTGTGAACTCTAGCCTCCTAGCTTCTCTAGCAAGAGTGCTTGATCCAGGAAAAGCTAACGAAGCTGCTTCCTGCATATGATCGAATTCAGGGTAGTTTTGTGACTTCTACCCTGAACTACTGACGAGAAAGGATGCACAGTCCAGCTGTAGTCTCTTGTTGGAGAAAGACACATCCTGTAAAGGCAAGCAGTCATCGGGGTATCGATCTCCCTGTACACTCTCTTCCTTTGCTAGCAAGCAGTGTGCTCTCTCTGGTGACGTGAATGGAACCCTTGGATCAGCTGTTTCCTGTGTGGGGTGACACAGCATTAGATTGCTTTTCCTGTTATTGAGCTTGCTGTTGCTCTGCTGTTCCCTGCTTGACAAATGGGGAGGGGTCCTTCCCCTCAGTGTCCCTCTGTCAAACGTTGAGTGAAATAAGCTTAGCCAAACTTGATGGATAACCTAGCAACCAGAGCTACCCTGGAAAGAAAATTGCAATGACAAATGAGCCGTTAAACTGCAGTGTCTGTCAACTTATCCCAACACTGTGTGTGCCAGCACAATTGGCTCTTGTGAACAATTCAACAGTTTCCTTACTCTCAATGAAACATCCTCTTGCTGTGTTGGGAGCCATACACAGCAACACTGGGTCACTATGCATGTGATACAAGAGAAACTGCCTAGAAACAATGCAAATAGAGTACTTATGTTTAAAACACATTCTGTTACTATTAAATCATTCCAAGTATTACCTTTAAGGCAGGTCTACACTAGAAGTGCGCAGCTGCAGCGCGTCTAGTAAAGACGCTGTATGTTAACGGGGGAGCGCTCTCCCATTGGCATAATTACTCTACCTCCACGAGAAGCAGAAGCTATGTTGGTGGGAGAGAATCTCCTGCTGACATAGTACCAGTGTGGACAGTTCTTAAGTTGCTGTAACTTGCCTCGCTCAGGGGGGTGTTGTGTTTTTTTTCTTCACACCCCTGAGCAAAGTAAGTTAGATTGATTTAAGTAGTAGTGTAGACCTGCCATAAATCTTTCAGATGAAGGGGTAGCTGAGGCCAAAACAAGTAGAGTGTCTTGCCCACAGTCACACAGATCTCCATCCTTGTGCTTGGTCCTGCCTAAGCGAGTTAATTTTTTTCACTTTGCTGCAGCTTTACAGCATGCAGAAGTTACCGAGACCAAAACCTGGACTATGTGTGGGGAAACTGAAAGTCAATAAATAACAATAGATGGTGAAAATAAATGAGATTTTTAAAAATTCTGTTTTAATGAACTCTGGTGTGAGTGTAACACAAGCTTATTTAAATCTAGGATTTATCTTGACAGTTCCCCTCCTCATGTCAGATACCCTCTCTACAAGCACCTATCTTACCTGTTGTAAGACCTGGTAGCAGGGTGAAGTTGTGTGACTAGAGTTTACTCTTGCATCTGCAAAGAAAGCTAGGTGTCTGATTCCATTCTGACAGCAATCATTTGACTTTTAACTGAAAGTTTTGGAATAGTAGGTCAGGTCTTTAACGTATTACTCGTGTGGTTCTCCATCCCCCCGGGCTTCATTTTAATTTCTCCCAAGGTTTGTGGAGAAAGTATGGGACTATGGGTATTCAGGTGTTTGTAATATGGCTCTTTTTTGCACGGGAGGGGAGATGTGTTGCAACATTTCTGGTGGTGGTGGTGAAGGGTGGGGGGAATCTATATTTTGAAAAACAGCTCAGGATGGAACTGGAACCTGGGTTCTCAACTTCTGACAGGTGACTGTGCTGCTATGTAAATGTAAAAGAAAACCCCGTTTTTCTATAGCATCTACAGCTAAACAGGATTCTGTTGTTGGTGCTTTAATGCCAAGCCAGGTCCAGCCACTACACTAGGCTTTGGAGCTTGCACCCATGTGGTGTTTCTGGATTTTGGTGCATCAGGGCAGCTGCAGTTGCTCCTGGGGTATAGTTCTCCTGCTTTTGTGCACTGGTGAACTAGAATGCCTGTCCCAGGAGTATTGAGTGGCCATGCAGCATTAATTGAAAAGGATGCCTGCTTTTGATTCTAGTCCATGAACGCAAGTATTTTTAGATTCTAACTCTGGGCTAACAAATCCAAAAAAACAAACTTAAAGCTCTGTCTGTCAAACAAAATTTGTGGCTAATCTTGGGTGAAGCAGCTGGGATTACCATGGTCTAAAACTATTTTACAATTCAAGCAACTCTAGAAAAATATCATTTTCACTTGTTAGTAAGGAAATACACTTACTTTTTTCTTTCTTCCTCCAGGGAAATTCAGCTCCTGCGACGATTACGACACAAAAATGTCATCCAGCTGGTAGATGTATTATATAACGAAGAGAAGCAGAAAATATATCCTTTTTATTTTCACTTAGTTGTTGATATGGAGGTTTTAATTATTGTTACTTAGATTGTGACAGTTCTAAATCCTCATAGCTCTGATGTTCATCTCTCTAAAGGATTCTGCTTCAGTTGGTTAAGACCCTTTTGCATATTTCCTGAGGTCGAATTTATTCACTAGTGTTAATAAACATTCTGCATCATGGTAGCATTTCCCATCCAAGCGCATTTCCTCAATTTCCCTATATTCTCTCAAGTAAAGAAATATTGCCCCAGTCTACAGATTGGGGAAGGGGTGGACACAGATTGTAATAGGTTGATGGTCACACGGTAAATCAGAGCTGGAAATGAACCTAGGAGGCCTAGTTCTCAGTCACCTGCCCTCACTACTAGGTAGCGGTACCTTCCTCTTTGAAAACAGATTCCTCACTGTGTGTGCAGCAAAATAGAGTAATTCCTTTTTGTAATGCTCTTTCCTGATAGCCTCAGGTGTGGTATTCTTTCCTTTTTTAAAACCATCCAGTTATTCTCTGGAGTAGAGATGCCTGCCAGAACTTCTACCTTACTTGTGGAGAGGTTGTGTAGTACTGAACTCTGGGGGAGTCCTTCTCTAGAGGCAGTCTGCTGCTTGTTATTCTTAACAAGTCAAAACTAACTCCTAGACTGACTAAAGCCACCTTGTATTTTTTGCAGATTACTTGAACGTCCGCTATGATGCTGCTTTAAACAGCCTAAATCTTATAAAAGACATGAGATTGGAAGCATGTCACTCTCACAGAATGTGCAACCTGGCTTTTCAAGACCAAACCATTCTGGTTTTCAAACCAAGCCCTGGGTTGTGATTTCTGAAAAGAAGCACCAAGACATCAAAATAATACTTGGCACTTCCATGGCATGCTGCATCCTCAAAGCACCACCCAAACGTTAATTAATTAATTTAAATATACTGTTCTCTCTTGCTTTGAAAGGAGACCAAAACAAAGTGAGCAACCAGACAGTTCCTAATGAGACTGCTGCACTCTAACAAAGTGCCTTTTGGTTTAAACCAATTTGTGACTTTATTGAGTTGAACCATTGTCTTCTATGTTAAATGGTTGCTTTTATTTGCAACAGTGGCTTCTAAATACAGTGCTCTTCTTACAGTACATCAGTGACCAGCTAATTTAATCCTGCACTTAATTAGATCAAAGTCTTTGCAACCAAGTCATTAGTATTAAAAACATCACAACTTTTGTCCTTATTTTGATCTCTCTGGTCAGTTACTACTGGATAATTCAATTATTGTCCATAGAAAGCTACCATTTAATTAAATAAGAATCTGAAATTCCGAATGAGAAGGAAAAAGGAGCCCAAGGGAGACCTCGTGTGTTTGTAAAAGGTGATGACAGCTCAGAGTTGTCATTCAGAAATAAGCAAAGCCAGAGAGGGTGATTCTCTCCTTTGCTTTCCTTCTTCTCTGTACCCCAATCTTTTTGAAAACCTCTCTTCACCAGCACTGTGGTCTTCGGTAACACTGGAATTGACTGTTTAATTTCCAAGCTCCTGTTGCCTTATTTTTGTTGAGTCCACTGGACTTGCTTTTCTCTCATTCCTAAATTATTATGAGGCTGCTTAGTTTATTTCCATGCCTGCTTATTCTCCATGTGCAGACAACTACGTTGAGAGACTAAGCGAGGGCAGCCATTGGGCAAACTGCCCTGTTGCAGCAAGGGTCTTTCCACTGAGGACGTTTTCTCAGATTATGTTTCCACTGACAAAGGTATGTGTTTGTCATGAGATAACTAACATGGGTTAGCTATCCTGCTGTGAAAACATAGTGAAGAGAAGGCACTGCGTTTTACCTGGACAGAACATAAGGTAAGCAAGGTCAGCCATGGAAGAGGGTATACCGCTGACCTCTCCTAGGTGCCTTGCAGTAAACACTACATGTGCCTTACCTCCACTTAAGATTTTACTGTGAGATAATGAGATAAGTAGCTGAACTAATTTTAAAACTAGTTAGAGGCTGTCTACACTGATGAAGTTTTTTCTTTCGGTCCACATTACAGCAAGACCTGTTAAGGCCCTATCCACACTGGAATTAGAACCATGACAAGTTGGCTATGTCTACTTTAAAAATGCTATATCAGCCCAACTGCACAATGAAGTGTAGATGCTTCCTACATTGGTGGAGGGTTTTTTTTCTGTCAATGTAGTTAATCCAGGTCTCTAAAAGGTAGTAGCTAGGTCAGTGGAAGAATTCTCTCATTGACCTAGATGCGTCTACATTGGAGGTTAGGTTGACCTAACTACATGCTCAGGGAGCAAAATATTTCATGGCCCTGAGCAACATAGCTAGGTTGACCTAATTGTTAAGTGTAGACCAGGCCATAGTCACCTTTTATCCATGGCGGTTGCTAGCAGAGTTCTGACTGCAGTCAGACAGGGAATCTCTCGGGTCAGGGAAACTTTCTGAATGTGGCTGTAGCTGAAGGGGTGGCTCTGTTCATGTGAACAAAGCCGCCTCATTGATTTTGAAACTTTTGGGGAACTTGGCTCTGGGGAGGGGAATGACTCATGTTAGATGTGTTGCCCACAAACATAAAGTCCATCAGTATCATCAATTTTTTTTAGTTTAGAATTTGAGCACTTCTTGGTTTCCCCCCATCTCCCATTATAAAAGTCCATCTTTGTCTCTAGAAGGGAAAGCTTTTGCCATTGAAAAGTGGGTTTCCAGAAGAGCAGCAGAGAGACCTGTTTTGATCCTCTGTTCCACCATGGCTTTTCCAGTGTCAACCCACATTTGTGGTAACTAAGGTGATAGACGTGAAATGCACACTTTAGCCCATGCGTAAGCTTGGAAATGCAGTGTTTAACAAGTTGCTTTTCTGGTCACAGGCTTCACTGGTTTTGGTACAGGGAAAGCTATGATGAATGGATGATTTAAAAAAAAAAAAAAAAAAGACTACTGGCATTTAACAGGCCATTGAGCAGATCCACTGTGACTGGGAGGGCAGCACTGGAGATGAAGGGAGAGACTCATCCAGTTTAATAAGCAACATCCTGACTGGCACCATCTCCTGATGGCTTCTATTACCAATAAATGCAGCTGTGTGTGGGAGGATAGCCCTACTGACTGGAAGAAATGAGAGCTTCAGCCTTCTCATAGTTGCCTGTAATAGATCTACTCAGTAAAACCTTCCAGCCTGAATGATGTCTGTGCTCTAATCTAGTTAGTCAGCTCCAGAGAAGGGGAAAAAAGGCAGTCTGGCAGCTAATTAAACTGAAAGCAGATTGTCCTTTCTAGAAAGGAACAATAGCTGCAGTTCACTGAGACTCCTATGAAGTGGGAGCTAGCGTTAGCATTGCTTGTTTGAAGGTGGGAGGGTTGCTGTCCTACTTATACTTTTCTTTGGTGCAAGCAGCCCAATTGCTTCCTCAGTGGTAGAACAAGAGAATGGGACGTGAGAGATCTGGTTTCTGTTCCCTCTGCCACTGATTTTCTGTGTGACCTAGGGCCACTCTCATATCTTTGCCTCAGTTTCCCTTTCGATAAAAGCCCTCAATGAGGTATGCAGTATTGCTAATTTTATAGGCTTGCAAAGTACTTTGAGATCCCAGGATGGAAAGTGCTGCAGAAGTGCAACTCCTTCATAAGGTTCCCATTTAAAACAAGCAGTTTCTCCTGTGACTGTCAGTAGCTCCAGAAGAGTTGTCATAGCATCTGTGGAGACCAGCAGTTTGTTTTTTGTCCTAGGCTGAAAAGGTACCTGCCAGGAATGTTTAAAATGGTAAAACTAAAATTGCTTTGCGCTTCTAGAGACCATGTCTCTACAGTTACTTTGCTTCCTTGTCTGCATCTCAAAGATGCTATGCCCTTGCATAGCCGCCAGATGTCTCAGGCTACCTGGAATCATCTTAATGCAAAAACCTATAGGCTTTTCTGTTTGCCCCTGTGAATCCACTGGGAGGAGAAAAGCAAAAGTGATTGTTGCTTTTGGCAGCCAAGTCGCTTCAATTGCTTATCCTGTCGATAACTCACAAATGCAAAGCTAGATCTGGAGAAGGGAACAAATGCCAAAGTGTCTCCGCGTGGCAACAGCCACTTTATAATCCCTAAGATTTTAGTATCTAGAGGCTCCTGAAGGAGCTTTCTCCCACCCTGGAAATGCTGCCGCTCCTGTGGTATAAGCTGCCACTGTTAAGCAGCACATGGCAACGCCATTTAAGTTTCAGACAGAAAGTGAAGAATACCATGCTCTGTTGCGTAGCTGATTTTAATACGCTGCTATTTCAAGAGGGAATATTGTCCAGGGTGTTGGGATTAACCACCCCTAACCCACTGAAAGGTATTATGAGATCTCTAACTTCAGCATAGTAAAGTCCCCAGTGTTTTCATTGGGACTTCAGCCTGTGGGTAGATTTTAGACCTATCATTCACTGGTTTAGGGATACACAGCTTCTGCTGAAGACCTGCCAGTTTTGTTCTGCCTCTGCAGCTAAAGACAGGGTAGACAGACACCTTTGACTGCAGAGCATCTGGGTCTTTTGGTTCAAAAACTTTTTTCTAAACCAACACCTACAATGTGAAATTTCTGGTGTAGTTTGGGCTTTAATTATGCTGGATCCAGGGCCCAAGCATAATTTTTTCAGGCCCAGTACAAACTTGTAACACGGGCCCCCTCCCACACACACACGCTACAATCCCTCATCCCATACATACAATCTCATGAGCCATGAAAAATGTTTTCCTCATGGTAATGTGGTTGCAGCCTGGGCCGGGCCGCCAGGGCCTCTGGGCCCCAGTAAAGTGCACCCTTTCCTGTCCCCCATGTGGGGGCCCTGAATGGATCTGACACACTTGCTGGCTGTTGGAGCTGAGCCACTTGATTCTTGGCTTCTTTCCTCAGAAGCACTGCAGCAGCACATGTCCTGCTTCACCCTAGCATGGCCAGCAGACTAGTAGAGAAACCATGCATCCCCTGCAGCTCACCTCCAAGAGTGAGATCTGCTCTTTTTGTGGTCAGGGAGAAGTGCTGTGCCTATCCCCATGCACCTCTGCCCAGCCCAAGAATAGACTGCCAAGGCCCCCCTCCCGTGACCAGGGAAAGCTGAGCCAACTGAAGGGGCAGGAAGCCCACTAGGGAAGAGACAAATAGTGCCCTCCTCCCGGTACTGTGAGGAGCACATGAAGCAGTGGTGTACAGGCAATTCCTCTAATGCCAACACCAAGCCACCTGCCCCTGTCTTAGCAGCAGTTGCTGGTGACCAGAGCTCCAGCAGCATGTCCCTTCTTTCTCCCAGTGGCAGGCTATGGAAGGTGGACAGAAAGCCAGCCAAAGACCTGGCAGATCACGGAAGCAGTGATAAGGATCCTTCCAGCCTTATTCCCTCTAGTACCCAACAGTCCACAACTTTTAAGCCCTGTTTACAGAGGCCTACCCCATTGCTTCTTTCTGGGGACTTCCCACTAGCCATTTCTATCCATCAGGCCGTGGGTATTTATGGGGTACTGGGTGGAGATTAATCCTCCCAGAGCAGCTCAATTCCCCACTCCCTCTTACTAGTGAACCACATTTCCCATTGATTCCCTGGGATTTGCCATTTTGGGCAAAGGTTGCTGAAGAGGAACCCGGGCCTTATCTCTCCTGGCCCTAGCCTGTAAGTGACTTGCCTGGAGCTCAAAGCAGTGTGGGGCAAATGAAAGGTAATATCTCCAGGAAACCCAGACCCTGACTCTGAGAGAATTTCTCCGCCCTGCTTCTGAGATCCCTGTCTCTATCCGGTTTGGACAAATGCCATAAGGTAAAAACAAAGATCCTTGGTTCCTCTCTAAAACAGTGCCACGCCTCCCCCAAAATATCCTGCATCTTTTTAATCTGAGCCCAGCTCTCTCTTTCAGAATGGCTAAAGGTGCTCTAGGAATCATGGTCCCCATCAAAAGTGTTGGTCTCAGAAGAAGAGAGGCACAAATCAGGCATAGCCACCAATATTAGGGTTAGATGAGGACAGTGCCACTTCCCAAGGATCAGAACTGGAGTGAAAGGAAGAGGGGAATACAGGGGAGGACCTTTTCCTTTGCGAATGCCTCAAAACCACACTAAGGAAAGTGACTGCTGCATGGAGTTGTCTCCACCATTAGCCTTCCCTTTAAACAGGCAAGCATCAAAACCAGGAAATACTTCCCCAGGTTAAAAATTGGACCCTTGCATCCTTCTAAACACTGCCCTCATGAAAGCAGAATTGGAGGGCCCAGCAAACATGGGCTTTGTGGCACAATGAACAGTGCACATACCATGCAAGGGTACTGCCTGTACTGCTACTATCCAATAGGACAGAATCAGAACTGTAGCCATAACACAGCGCTTGCCTGGGTGAGCATTTAACCTTTGTGCTTCCTTAACTTGGCCTTCACGTATATGGTGATGGAATATTGTGTGTGTGGGATGCAGGAGATGCTGGACAGTGTCCCAGAAAAAAGGTTTCCAGTCTTTCAGGCTCATGGGTAAGTGCAGCTTCAGTTCTTAATCCATGTTGTATCCATCATCTTCCCACACCCTTGCTATGGCTCTTGAATTCAAGTGGATGTTCTTCCGCTCTCACTTAGGCTGCTGACTGCACTTTAAAGCAAAATTTCTTATGAGCAAAGAGTGCATCAGGTACCATCCATAGAGAGAATTAGAAGCTGAGGGGTGGAGGGAGGATGTTTTGGGATTCTGGGAAGCAAAAGCTTTTTTCTATTGGGTTTTTGTGTGTCAGCAGCCTGAGAAACCTCCTTAATCCCTTTCCTGCAGCTCTGTATTGCATGCAACTTGGCAGCTACAAAGAGAAGGTTGAGGCCATGTTGGACTCTGTTGAACTGCATCGCTTGGAAGTACCTGTTGCATCTTTGTGGCCTGACAGAGATTGATTCCTTCAGAACACTTTCTGGTGTGATCAGTTTTCCTCTGAAAATGAGATCCCAGTTTGGAGGAGGGAAATAAGTCCCAACACTAGTCAAATGGCACAGAACTAAGTGTGAAACTTGCTGATAAGTTAAATTCAGATTTTGCAGGAGGTGAAATGTATCCGACTGGTGTTTCATGTGGCTTTATTTTATTGGGAGCGGGGCATGTTAAGGGAGTCTGACAGGAAAATGGAGAGCAGCAGTGTGACTTCAAATATCCTGCCCTGCACAACTTGAATGGGGCATTTGGAGCCTAAGTCAAATCCTTTCCTCTCACACTGTTCTGGCAGGTATGGTAAATGGAAGGGGACAAAAAGGAAGGACCTTTGGAGCCATTCAGCCAAGATTGGTGGGAACTTGGGGCATTTCCCTTCTGAACTGAAAAGGGAGCTATAGAGTTTAATGCCAGAGAAGAAATTACAGGTCTCTCCTGATGCTTAATCTGTCCAATACCCAGTCAGATCTGCTGTTTTGTGCGTTTTGGTAGAGGCAAACTAAGACACCATGCTCCCTTGAAACTCACAGCTGAAGGAACCTTAATACTTAATGGGTATTTTAGTGGTCACCTGCAGCTTGCCAGGGGCAGCTACACCTTTATCAGTGGGGCGAAGTAGGGGTTGAAATGAGACACAATTCAGTTGCCCTAAACCCTCCTAAGAGCTCTTCTGCCAGTCAAACCCAAACCTCCCTTTCTTGTTCTGCTTCTGCCAAACCTTGTAGCTTCCAGCAAGTAATTCTGCCCAGTACCTTGACTTTAAATAAATAAGTGATGTGTTGAGAGAAGCCACCTCAGGTTTGTGGTTAGATGCAGAAGTGGACTGCCTCGGGGCAGCGCTTGCCAGTCAGAGTTCCTGCAGAGGTTGGATGTGCATTTTTCCCAGTGCACCCAGCGGTAAAGGTGAATAGGCTCTGTCACTTTTTTTTAAAGTATACAAAGTTGACTTCCGTGGCTGTCCGATCAGAGGACAGCTGCTTGCATGCCCTGCTTTGGATAACTCACTGCATAATAGGGCAAGGAATAGAATTCTGTGTCTCGCTTTGGGACCCTGTGAAGTACAACCTGTAATGTCTATAGTGCACTGCTTGCTAATAGTGATTGTAAGGAAGGTAGGAATCCAGCACGGCTCACGCCACTTGGAACTGTGCATATTTAAACACCAGCTGAGTTGCCACAAAGCAAAAAAGTCTTGGCAACTGTACTGTGCTGCCAGTCTCTGCTAGCTAGGTGCTTGAACTTATGAAAACATACAGAATGGGAAGAGAGCTTTGATCTAGAGCAGTTCAGCGTCCCAAGTGGGGGGTGCTCAGCTGCCTAAGTCCAGCAGGTAGCTATTTCTGTACTAAACATACATTGGACCTAAATCTCTAGTTTCCCAGTGGCAAAGGCTTATGTAGTCACAACCTGTGTGGTCCTGGAGCACAATTCTTCTCCCTCACTATGCATATTGGCTATAGCTCATCTGCAGCTTCAGTCTGTTGAAGCACTTCTCTTTTTTTTTCCCCTCCCTGACTCTTTTTACAGGTACTTTTGCCAGCTCATAGATGGATTAGAATACTTGCACAGTCAAGGGATTGTCCACAAGGATATAAAACCGGGGAACCTCCTGCTAACAACCAATGGGACACTAAAAATATCCGATTTAGGAGTAGCAGAGGTATGTGAGAATGGCTTGTCAACCCCATTCCCATCTCTGTCTGTTGTGTACCAGCTATACACACTGGAGACTTGGAGGGACACGAACATGCTCGTGTCCTATTGATGTGGCTTGTTTGAACATTAAGGTTGTAAAAGTCAAGCACTCAAAAATTAGGAAATTCCAGAATGAAGGGTGCCTGTGCAGCTTTCGTTCAGTTGCGTGTGCTATGCATTATTAGTTCATCTATAATGACAGTAGACTTTCATTACATGATTGCATACTACTTTTTTTCCACAGTAGACCAGGTGCAAACTGAGAGTTTTCAGAGGCTGATAATTTGGCTGAGTTTAGGTGGCTTTTCACAGGGACAACAAAAGGCACATAATTTAAAAGGGGGTATTGTGAGACATCAGGGTCACACCCACCCACCCTGCCTAATTTCAAGGCCAAGCTTCAAGAATCTAGGCACTATAGCTTCTCAACAAAAGAGTTGTAAGAACATTTTTAACAAGGGCAAAACCAATGTATTTCCCCTGATCTCATTCTCTGAAATGGTTGAACTGTTTTACCTGAAACTTTACAAAAAAAAAAAAAAAAAATCAGACTGAGAAAAACACCCAGCATAGAAAACTTCAGTCTAAACAGTTAGTTGGGCAATGTTATAAGCTACTGAAAATGGGATCTTTAGAATAGGAAATGTTATCCTACCTTAACTATAGGTGACACTTCCTCTCTGCCTACAATATATAATAGTATTGGTGGTATATTTTAGTTAGACCTACAAGATGGGCAAAGACTCACTTGAAGTACTCACAAGGGAAAGCTTTTATCGTGGGTATAATCCTTGATGACCTCTGAAGGGTTTGTGATAGTAACATGAGAGTAACTAAAATGTCTCTTGCTGCAGGCATTGCATCCTTTTGCAGAGGACGATACATGCAGAACGAGCCAAGGGTCGCCAGCATTCCAGCCACCAGAAATTGCCAATGGCCTTGATACCTTTTCAGGCTTTAAAGTGGACATCTGGTCAGCAGGGGTCACACTGTAAGTACCTGGGCAGGAACTCTGAGGGATCTTTACAAAACAAAAATCCCAGCTCAGATTTGTGCTGGCTAATAGGAGCCCTGATGATAAGAACATAAGAAAAGTCATACTGAGTCAGACCAGTGGTCCATCTAGCCCAGTAACCTGTCTTCTGACAGTGGCCAGTACCAGGTGCTTTAGAGGGAATGAACAGAAGAGGTAATCATCAAGCGATCCATCTCATTGACCATTCCCAGCCTCTGGCAAACAGCAATCCCTGCCTATCCTGGCTAATAGCTGTTGATGGACCTGTCCTCCAGGAACTTATCTCGTTCTTTTTTGAACCCTGTTATAGTCTTGGCCTTCACAACGTCCTCTGGCAAGGAGTTCCACAGGTTGACTGTGCATTATGGGAAGAAATACTTTCTTTTGTTCATTATAAACCTGCTGCCTATTAATTTCATTTGGTGACCCCTAGTTTTTGTGTTATGAGAAGGAGTAAATAACACTTCCTTATTTACTTTCTCCACACAAGTCATGATTTTATAGACCTGTATCATATCCCCTCGAGTTATCTTTTTTCCAAGCTGAAGAGTCCCAGTCTTATTAATCTCTCCTCCTATGGAAGCTTTTCCATTCCCCTAAACATTTTAGTTGCCCTTTGCTATACGTTTTCCAATTCCAATATATGTTTTTTGAAATGGAGTGACCAGATCTGCACGCAGTGCTCAAGATGTGGGCATACATCTTCATGGACTAGTGTTAATGTAGCCCCACACTCCTTCCGTCTGCCACCTCTGGGATTCTTCAGCATCTACTGAATGACTGTGTTCTGTTCCCATGGGTGACTTGCTTCAGCCACAATGTTGTTCTGAGTGTTTGGGGCCACCCTTCCCTTTTGAATGGTAGGTACATCCAGAAGCAAATGCCCAGAGTGCTGGAGAAATTGAGCCAGTCTCTTTGCCTGTAGCTCCATACTACCCATTTCTCAATTCCCATCTGTCCAGGTGTGTTTGGGGCACCTGTCATTGCAGTATCTGAGCACCACTCAAGTATTTATTTAAAAAAATACTTTCCTTCCCAGCCTGTAGGATAAATAGCTGAATAAGTTTCTGGTTCACATGAATGTGTGTAAAGTTACTGAAAGAAAGCTATGTCAAAGAGAGGAGTTCTAAATGCATTTGGGTCAGCATCTGTGATCCAGCTTCTCTTGTTTTCTCAGCTTGTTAAAGAACTGGTGTTCCATATATTCAACCTCACACTGTGTTTCTTCTGCATTTACAGATACAACATTACAACGGGTCTTTATCCCTTTGAGGGGGATAATATCTATAAGTTATTTGAAAACATCGGGAAAGGGGACTACATGATTCCAGAGGATTGTGGTCCTCCGCTCTCAGACCTGCTTAGAGGTGAGTGGCTCTTTCAAATGACCTGAATGAAAATGGGTAAAATTGTGAATGCAACAAATACTCAGCAGGCATAATACTGATGGAGAAGTGCTCCGCTCAAAGCATTCCATGAATGTAGAGAAGTCTGTTCATGAGCCTTTGCCCCTTTCAGAGTTTGAGAAGGTTTTGAATACTCTGGGGGGGTATAGACTAATCCATTGAAATAGACTGCAAGCATCTCCTTTATCAAATCAAGTCATATTCTAGGATTCCAGTTTCATGTGCTTTAGAGAGATCTTAAAACCTTGAAGGCAAACCCACCAAAGTGTGGATTTAAAGCAGCACCAGCGCTTTGATGCGAGTCTTTCTGAGGCAAGATCATTCAGTTAAGATCCTTGCCCAAGCCTTATATAAAGCAAGACATAAGCATAATGGTGCCTGTTGAGGACACAGCTTCTGCTCTCGCTTTCTTTTCTGCATCTGCTCCGAACTTCCGCCCTCGGAGCCTGAGACAGCACGTTAATAATACCGTCTTTTGTGATTTAACATGTGAAATGCTTCAATTGGCATTAAGTGCACAATTCCGTAGAGTTGCATCCTGCTTTGCTCCTGACAGGGAGAGACCCCTCTCAGGGCTGCTTGGTGCGCTTAAAAAGCTCAGCATGCATGCTTGAGGAATGAGTCTGCTCTTCCTTCTGCAGCTCAGGTTTTTAGAAGAACTTTATGGGCAGTGTAGTCATCCACTGAGCTTCCTATGTTAGAGACCAAGGAGACGTAGCACAGTTCAGTGTGTAGGAGACCAAGGTTCCAGTCCCAGCTCTGACACTGACCTGCTAGTTGACCTTGGGCAAGTCATTTGCCTCCTGTGAGCTTCTGTTTCACCTCCCACCCTTTGTCATCTGTTTAGACTGTAAGCTCTGTGGGACACAGATGGTGTCCAGCATCTTACACAATGGGGCCCTGATCTCATTCTTGGCACTACTGTAGAACAAATACAAGAATAAATTGATTCCCACCATTATTTTATCCTTAAACAGTAGTCATGTGTCTAGGCCTCAAATTTACTGACTTGTGGGGTATTCCTGTTCTTGAAGCACTGCTTCTATGTAAAAAATTGCACGGTAACCACTTCTGAGAGTAATACCTTGATCACCTATTGTGCTGAATATTTCTGCTTTGTGCAAAGCTTTTTCATCTTCTCAGTTCTGCCATTGACTAGCTGTGTGAGGGTTAGCATGTCACTTTGCCTCTCTGTGCCTGTTTCCCCTTCAGAAAACAGGAGTAATGGTGGAGAAGCTGCGGCAAAGCAACTTGTCCACATTCACAGCAAGTCAGTGGCAGAACTAGCAGCAGAACTCAGGAGTCCTAATCCCACTGCTCCATCTGTTTGATGCAACGAGGTTCTTCTTTGAGTGGTGTCCCGATGGGTGCTCTGCTTCAGGTGCACATGTACCTCTTGAACCTTTGTTCAGAGATTTTATGTTAGCAGTGTCCGTTCGGCCTGCACATGCACTCTAGAAAACCTTGTGCCACGCACAAATGATACAGCTGTGTGAGCAAACTACCCTCTCTCTGTTCTTTCTCTTCCACCTCAGCCTGAGTCGGAGCTCTAACCTCTCCACCTTATGTGTGCTTCAGCATGTTCTACAGTTGTTCTTTTAGTTAGTTTAGTGTTTCTAGTTCGTATTAGTTGTTATAGAACTACATAGATAGTAGTGAGAGGTTTGAGTTTTTTCCTCTCTCCTTTCCCCCCCTTTTTCTGGGGAGTTTATGTGGCCTGGCTTGCCAGGAAGCTGTCCCAGTCAGTCATAGCCCCTCTAAGTGTATCCATGTCTTGGGAGTGTCCCATATCTCCCAAAAGCATAAGTTTTGCCTGGCTTTCAAATCTAGAGCATGGAAGACTCAGGAGATCAAATTGAGGCTTATGATGATGGAGTGCTCCTTTTGACTCACTTCCAAGTCAGATCAAGCGACCCCTCCAACCCTGTACAACTGTCTGTGGAGAGAGCAAGTGCACCTTCAACACTGGACCAGGTCCCCCCTAAGAGGGGGAAGATTTCAGAGGACTCAGAGAAAGCTCTGAAGAGGAGAAGCTCCATCTCCTACCCTGCAGCACAGTCTTCCAGATGTCCCCGATTTCCCTCTGAGTCTGTGGTGTGGGAGGCCTCGAACTCTTGGCTTGGTACTGTAGAGGCGAAGCTTTCTTCCTCTGGTACCGGTGAGGCTGGGAGATTCTGGAGCGCTTCAAAGAAGCTTGGCTCCAGTAGACCCCCAGTGCTGTTAGGGAAGCCCCGGAGATGCCATGCTAAAGGAATATTCCATCTACATCAGACTTGCTATCAGTGCCTTCTCACTCGGCACCATTGGTACTGGGAAAATTGAAATGTCAGACACCTGGACCCCGGTGCCTACATGCTCCAGATCAGTGGTACCAGTTGCTTCAACTGCTGCGTCAGTAACAACCCACCTGGCACTGCAGGATTCTGCTACTCCAGGAACTTGTCAGTTTTAGAGAAGCCGGTACTGAATGACTCTCTGGTCATTGAGACCCTGGTCTCTGGATTACCATTTCTTCCCAGTACCCTTTTCTACTGGAGCCCCATGCTTTTTCTAAGCACTATGCCTTGGACCATGCCATCAGATCGGATGCAGCACTTGGTCCTGCTGTACTGTCTTCAGTCTTAGACTTAATTCCAAAGCTTACTCCTCACTGTCAGGATACAGCTTGGGATCACAGGTTACTTACCTTGTGCAGTAACTGTGGTTCTTTGCAATGTGTCCCTCTCTGTGTGCTCCTCTACCCACCGTCCTTCCCCTCTGCTTCAGACTGCTCTTTGTTGGACGTTTGGGTAGAGAGAGAACTGAGGGCAGTTCACCCATGCAGCTCTATATATCCTCAGTGTGTGGGTATATAATCCTCCCTATCCCATAGGGGACACGTCTCAAAGAACCACAGTTATCGCACAAGGTGAGTAACCTTCTTTTGAGGATTGGAATGCTCATTGATATTTTTTTCTCCTGCGTAAAATGGGATGACAGCCTAGAGCAGTTTCAGCTGCTATATTAACATGTATCAGTGGTGTCTGTTTCGGAGCAGCTTTGGCATGTGCCTGGTGCTATGATGGGGATCTTGGTCTGGCATGCGGACTCCTAGGTGCTGCCATGATACAATGAGCAGTGTCTCAGGACACTATTCACTGCATAGAGTGGGGCTTATTGTCTCCTCTTCTGTCTTACAATATGAAAGGCAGTTCTAGTACTTAATCATGGGAAAGTCCCAGAATAACAGTGATTGGACCCCAAACAGGGCTCTGATCACACTTACACACCTCCATTCCTCTGGTGCAAGCCCCAGAATGAAAGCATGGGTGAGGGAGTTGATGAACACTGCAAGGAACCTGAGACTGATACATTCCTCCCTGTCAGCAGGATCATTGGGCCTGCCCATGCTACACATACAGCCGAGCTGGAGGACTGGATTACAACACTGATCCCCTCTGACCTGGTTCTAATACTGTCGCAATTTGTAGTGAGATGGAATCTTAACTGTGTTCTGAAGCACTTCACAGTTGTTCATCCAGGCAACAAATTGTAACTCTGTCAGGGCCACTGCATTGTAACCAGGTTTCCAGATTTGGCTGTGTCCGTGGTGTGGATGGGCCATCTGCTGCAAGAGACAGCTACAGAACAAACTTGGATCTTTTGCATGGTGGAACATTCCCCTGCTTGCCATTGGCAGGGCCTGAAGGTTCTAGTTCCAAACTCCCGAATAATCCTGATGAAATTTTTAGCAACCTAAGCATACTGTTCTCACTCAGCTGCATTTCCATAGGAGTGCAGTAGGTGGTGCTATCTGTATAGATTGAAGCCTCTGATACATTTTGAGGAGATGATTATGCTTCTTGCTTTGAACTGCCCCTATTTATCTTCCTTTCTAGGATGTTGCTGACCCCCCGCTCCATCCAAGTAATCTTGGAGACGATTATAACTTCTCTGGCTCCATACTGATTATGAAATAAGTTTTATTTCCTTGTATTTTGCAAAGCATTAATCGGCTGTAATAGCTTTCAGAAACAGTTACGTAAGGCATAGCTAGAAATTGCTCTCAGCACAGCTGGCATCTTGGCTATGCCACTGAGACTAATGTGGTGACTGTCTAAGGCTTAGAGTTAGTGATTGACGCATGTCTCATAGTCACATGTGCTGGTGATTGATGTCCAGATCTCTACCTGGCATTTTGGTTTGCAAATGCTAACTCAGAAAAGCAGCCCTTCTCATAGGAGCATGGAAATTGCTCAGCTGGAGCAAACCCATTGGCCCATCTAGACTGATGTCCAGTCTGATACCAGCTGGATCTCACATAACTGTTGGATGCTTCCAAGGTAGGCGATGAGCCTCTCCAGTGTCCTTGGTATTGAACTACAGTGTGGTGGGTGTGGCATTTTCTTCCTGAGTCCAGGTGCAGACAGCTTGTGCTCTGCAGCATGTGGTTTGAATAACTCGTAAACGTCTTTCCTAGCTCCTCTCAGTCGCCATTTCCTTTCCGTGATCTGTTCTGTAGTTGCTCTGGGAGACCTGCCTTTCTTTATGCTGCTTTTAAACAACAAAGGAATCTTCATCCCTGAGGTCCCTTAACCTCCAAAGATTGATTTTAGGTGGGCAGCTTATTTTCTTTGCTCCCTTTGTCCTAGCTGGCGTCTTTTCTGCTGCCTTCTGTTTCAGTGACTGGCAGCTACACATCTAATGAGCAAGTGCGAAAGCAGATAAGCTTTGCAGGAGATGTCCATGCCTGCCTTCATCAAGCATTCTTCTTCTGCCCCCTGGATGGAGTCCTGGGGATTCCTTCTGTTGGCTTCCACTCCCTCCCTGTTCCAAAAGCTTACTCTCCACAACAATAGGCCCATTTCAGAGTTGGCTAGAGCCTCTCAACATTGCTTTTGAGTTAGTTTGAGCCCCCTCCCTTTCCACAGGGATCAATGTACCAAATAGACATGAGGTGATTAACTCCGTGGTGTCCCTTCCCACTAGGGAGTCTTTTTTCTAGAGGGATGCCTTGGGCATCACAAACTGTAGCTGCAAGGCTTGAAGTGGATCCCAGCTTGCAGGGATTGCTACTGATGAGGGGATGTGGCAGTGGTGACAAAGGCAGAGGCGTTTTGCCAGGTTCCCTATTTTCTGTGCAGCACATCCAGATTTCCTGCTTCGCTCCTGCATCTTCTGCAGTCGGTGAAATTGTACTCAAGCGTACTCTGTTTGCGGGCTTGCCAGTGCACATCTGATAGCTTTTGGGATGAACAACACAGATATCCATAGCTTGGCTCCCTACCCCTTCCACTGCCTCAGGGAGGACTCTTCTAGCATGTAGCAGAGCCACGAGCACTCATCCCGCTTTCATCGTAAAGAAGGCTACAGTATGTTGCAAAGTGTTTGTTCCTCTCTGACTGGAAGTGCTGCATTGAGTGGGGTGCCAGCAAGATGCTTTTTAAAGCTTTGTTTTTCTGTTGACTACTTTTTTGCTGTTGCTCAAGTTGTTGCGGTTTTTTTTTCCCCTCTCAAAGCCCCCCTCCCCCACCTCCACCCTCTCCCACCCCTTAAGCTTGTCTTTACCAGCCTTTATCTTTCCAGAAAGGAAGCAGAATTGCTGAGGGTCAAGAGCTTCTGTGGCTTCTAGCCCCTTTGCTGGCCTATTTCAAACTCCTAGAGAGAGCTGTACTCTAATATTTTAGGACAGGTTAGTTGGGATGCTGCTGATGTGTCTTTCTGCCTTTTCAAGAGGGGACTGAATCTGTTGTACTTTCACTGATGGAAATTAGAGGGCTAGCCTGGGTAGGCCCCATTGTCCATGGGAGTAGCTCACCAAGGTAGAAGCATCCCCAGATGTCCTTAGTGCTCTGACATCCCCATTGCGTGACTTACCTGCCCCAATAAGATTCATTTCTGGGCAAGAAAAAAGGGTTTTTTAAAATCTTCTGGGAGCCAAACCCTCTTTTGAAATGCCTAAGGCCCAGTGGTTGGGGTACTGGCCTGGCATTCGGGAGACCTGGGTTCAGTTCCCAGCTCTGCTATAGACTTCCTGTGCGATCTTGGGCAAGTGTTTATGTACCTCAGTTCCCCGCTGTAAAAAGGACATGACCTACTTACCCTCTCAACACCACTGGGAAATGCATTAGAGGTTGAACTACTTGGATTCTACAGTAATGGGGGGCTATAGGAGTCCATAGTCGACAAACTGGTGTCTAGAAACTAGTCCAGTGTCATTTTGTGTTAGATCACTGGGTCTGTCCTTTGAAAGATTCTGCTGGTTTCACAGCATGCAGGAGGGGAGCCCAAGCTTTAGGAGGGGCAATGCTAGAGGTGTTCCCAGGAGGTGGTGAGAGGGAAAGAGCGGAGCTTTTCTCTTCATGCTCCCCCCAAAAAAGGATCCTTAAGCATTAATGGTTTAATACTTTTTCACGTACTGCAGAGGGCACTGTTTCAGCCAGAATGCTCAGTGTGCATTACATGTATTAAACCCTTGCAATACCTCTGAGGTAGATACTATTGTTCCCATTTTACAGACAGAGGAATTGTGGCACAGGGAGATGACTCACCCAGAGTGTGGCACTCACGGCTAGAACCTAGGTCCTGAATTCCATTCCAGCTCTTGCCAGTCTTACCTACTTAACTTAACATGGACCTAAAGAGACTACTGACTGCCAGAAGTTACTCCACTGCATTGTGCTGTCTTTGAGCTTGTCCAGGACTATATAAAGGCACATTGGTGGTTGTCAGTGACAAGGAAACAGGACAGATTTAAGGCCTGACATGCTCTGGTTGTCCTTAGCATTACTGGAAAGGGGATTCATGCTGCCTGTAGTTCTGTGTTTTGTGTTGGGCATAGGATCAGAGATGAGCTGGCTATGGGCACGCTTAACCCTCTGAAATGCTGTGGGAGCAGAGGTCTGAGAGCTGAGCATCCATCTGAAGAATCTCACTGCTCCAGTGTTTCATCTCTCCTCCCAAATAAACCGCATGGAAATCTTTACCGTAAATGGTAGAGAGTATCTGTGGTTATTGTGGGTAGACACTTTTAGATTATTTGACTGGTGAATAGTACATGATGTTTGGCCTTTATGGAGTCTCTTTTCAGTGCAGGGCTTTAGCCACACAAGTGCTATATATGAGTACTGATGAATCCATTAATTTAAATTTGCACTGATTAGATTTTCCTCTTCCAGCATTGCCAAAAATATAGTCCTTTCCCTTTAACTAAAGACTTTTTTTGGCTCAAGTTACCTTCATTTATCGCTGTACCCTTTCTGAGAATAGCGTATTGCACCACAGCTGCTTGTAATGGGTGCTATTAGTCTCCTTTTTTACAACCTACCTTAGACACTTACTTCCTCTTTTTGCTACCCACATCCTCTGCCTGTACCTGTTCCATCTTGTAAATGCTGTAAATCTCTGTGCCAGTACAGGCATTTTCTAATCAGTCTTTGAGTTGTTGCTTGTGCATTATTCAGCTGGTCTGAACAGGCTGGGGTTGAGGGTCCCATAATTCTTAAAGCCAGAGCACCTCAGCAAAACAATCTTGCTCTGAAAAAGCACAGCAGCTTTGAGACAATCCCATTGTATCTGGGATTTTTGATGTGCTGTCCTGTGCAGTTTTGCATGCTTTGGCTTGCAGAAAATTCTGCTGAAATTGATGACAGACAGGACTCCAGAAATGCCCTCCTGAAATGTGATCTTTTTTTTAAGTCTTGGATATAGAGAGAGTCTTACTTGACTTATCCACTTCTGACTGCATTAAAAAGTAACCCAGCCAGCATCAGATTTCAGTGTCTCTAGCCCTCACTTACAGTCTGCCTTCTCTCCAGCCATATCTTTTTAAAAATAAAACAGATTGGGCAATTTAACTGAGAAGTGATCCTCTAATAATCTTACTGATAGGATATTTAATTAGGTGTGGGATTTTTTTAACCGCTATTCCAGTTACTTCCTCTGTAACATGAATAGGGAGGGGAAAAGCTGCTGGGCCATAACACATGCATGTCTGATGATAGAAAAAAGAGAAAATACCCCCCAGAAGCTCAAGTTGGGAAAAGAATCCCCTGATCAAGTCCCCAGCTGATATTGACCAGATAGCAGGTTGGGTGGGTAGCTAAGGAGTTGGAGTTGTCTTCGTGTCATGGGGAAGCTGGTCTCTAGCCTCATTGCTGCTTTGAGCAGCAGTGATTAAGATGAAACAAGTGACCTGGTAACTTCCTGAGAAACAGTTCCTGAAGGCACAGGAAGCCTGTGAATCTCTGGCACTGCTCCACAACAGCTTTGAAATGATCGTGGGAAGTGACACAACTTAAACATATCTGCAGTGTTGTAACCATGTTGGCCCCAGGATATTAATTCATGGATTTATGGCTTATTACAAAAATCTACAACACCCCCTAGCTGCTTTCCACTCCATTCTTCCCCCCCATGACTGGAGGGGTGTTAATGGGCCACTTCCCCTTGAGGGTCCCTTAGAATAGCTAACTACTTATGCTAAGCAATCTGTTCCACCTTGGATTTGGCTGTGACGCTCTGAGTCTCTTTCCCAGACCTGAAGAAGAGCTCTGTGGAGGTCAAAAGCTTGTCTCTCTCACCAACAGCAGCTGGTTCTCAATAGATACTACCTCACCCACCTTGTCACTCTAACAGCTTAAACATGGCTAATATGCTCTGGAGAAGGCAGGGTTAGGCATTATTAAGACTTTGGCTCTAGTTTGACAGCCATGTTCATAGTGTCTGAGCCTAGCCAGCTCTCTAGGCATGGAGAGGAGAGTCTAGGTGATGTTCACTGGGCTAGTGCCCCAGATGCATGAGCCAAACTCCTCCTTGGTTTAGTGCCATTACAAAAGGGGTGACCTTACTTTGTCAGTTAAAGAACAAAAAAGAAAAACAAAAACACAACTTCTTTGCACGTCCCACACTGAAAGAAGAAATTGGTTAAATTTCCAAGAACTCTTCCAGAGAGGAGGCCAAAATAACACTCACTAGGGTAATGGAGCTTAGAAGGTAACTCCAAATTGAACAGGGTGAGCCCTTTTCCTCAAAATGTGCTTGGGATCGGGGGAGGCGGGGGATCAGCTGTTGGTCGAAGAAAATACCAGTTCTTAGGTCGACACCTGCCCCGGGGAAACTGATATGAGGTATCCATTCCATGACGTAAGGGTGCCTGCCCGGCTGTGGTGAACTCCTGCTGAGGGACCTGTTCGCGGAGCTCCCACTCAGCCCTGCCCTACTGACTGTAGTGGAACCTAATGCTAATCACAGTGTTTTATTCTCAGCAGAGCCAATGAAAAAATGCTAGTTCTGCTCCATCTAGAACCTTGAACCCTGGTGGCATTAGCTATGGTTCATGTTTATATATTTCTGTGGGGGAGTGGAGGAGATGGCATCCAGGAGCACTTTTAATTATAGAGCTCTCCTCTACATTTTAGAGCAAACTTTATGGCAGCGTGGCTCTGGCACAATGGACACCCAGTGCTACTTTGCAATTTCTGAGGGGAAAAGTAAATCTAAGATACCACCTGCCTGCCTGCTAGTATGTCCTCTCTGTATAAAGTGCCCTTCTTGCTCGGAGAGGCCCTGCCAAGCATATCAAAACCTGTCATGGGATTGGCCCCCATCTCTACCTTTTAAAAAATCTCATTAATTGGCTGTGAAGCAGTGGATTAGGTTTTCACTGCATATCTTGCTAACCTTTCTCAGTGTCTCTAGAGGTGGGTGTTTTGGGAGAACTGGGGGGCCTCATGGGACATGGATTACTTTCAGACTCAGATCTGAGATACCTCTTTATTCTTTAAAGGCAGGCAACAAACGTGTCTCGTGGCTGGGCATTCTGTGGTTTCAAGTGCCCCTTCTGGGTCATGTTTGGTTTGGTTGCTAGAAAATCTTTTTTCTTGGGTTAAGCCTGGCAACAAATTGCTTCCTACACATAAGATGTCTTATTTCTTTTAAAAAGTTTGTGTGTAAGGAGACCAACTCTTGCATGCAAGTGACAGCTGAAGGCAGTTGTATCGAGTGGGGGACACAACAACACAACATCCCTGGACTGTTGTTGCTGACAACCTTACCATTCTCCCTGTTATCTAAACTGGCAGTGAAATTTGTCATTCTGGGCCCTCTCATTCTCCTCCACATGTATATGCTGTTGCTGAATCCTGTCTCTCTTCCTGCATAGCTCATCACAAAAATCCATCCCTCCATCCACCCGTAACACAGAATCGTGTTTTCTAATGTAGGCCCTAGCAATCTCTTATCTGGACTACAGAATCCTCTTCTCTGTCCTCCTTACCTCCCTTATAATCAACCCACAATCTACTGCCAAAAGTGCTTTCTCTGTTGTTGTTGTTCTGACTACGTCCCTCCGCTGGCTCTCCCTTGCCTTCTGCATCAAGTTTATACCCCTTGGCCTGACCTTGAAAGTTCTGCTTAGGTCTTATCTCCAATCTCCTCTTACCCTTTTTGCTCTGCTTGTCCAACTTCCCTCACTTTTTGCAGTCTCATTTCAAAGCCTTCTCCCACCCTTTTCTTCATGCTTGAAGTCAATGCCCTCTCCAGTCCTTTCCTCGTTTTCAAAATCCTTCCTCCCTGCCCTACTGCTATAAAATTCCTCAGTGTTAACCCTCTGCTGTCTGAATTATGAGTCATTTGAAAACAAAACTGCTTGGAATTCTTCACTCCAAAAAAGCACAGTTCAGTAGCAGCTGCATCCCCACCATCTGGTGCCTGGAAACCCTATTTATAGTTCCCTTGGCTTCTGTCCTTAGACTATCATTTCCCTGTCTCATAATCTATGTACAGCACCAAGCATGTTGTTGGCATTCAACAGGTTAGTAACAGTGGTGGTTTCCATGGGGAATGCCTAGCATGCTGCTGATGGAGGTACGGGACACTGGACTCCTGGTTGGCCAGTTTCTGGGGGAGTGGTGTGAAAACTCTTTTTATTTCTCTTCCTGTTGACCTACGGCACTTTTTAAAGAGTTTGAAGGGCAGAGATTGCAATTAATGAATATCTTGGGATGTGGGGCAAACTGTGTCTGCAGGGAATCCATCCAGCCTCTCTACTGGATGGTCTGGGTGAGAGAACATATTGACAAGCTCCTGTTCCTAAGTCCAGATCTCAAATAACCGATACCAGACTATAGGAGGTCTGGAGAGCGGGCAAGAAGGGCACTGTTCAACAGTCCTTAATTATTTCTAGCTCTGCCTTAGCAGGACTTCAGGCAGAGAAAACTGCCCCTAGAATGCAGCCTCTGGCCCGCTGCGCAGTGCGGGGGACACCATTCCAAAGGTTTTGTCCTCTGGATGGTAAGGTTTGAACAGCATTGATTATTTGTGAAATTCGAGAATCTCTAACTGTTCGCTGGCTAGGGAGTGGGGGAGAGAGACTGGTTTGTGAACCCAGTGCCATGCAAACCTCAGGACTCACAGTGTGAAGGAGGGGCGTATTATTCCTACTTTGTAGGTGGGGAAATGGGAACAGCCTTGCTCACATCCACACAGCTAGTCAGCAGTGGAGCTGGGGTTAAATTCTGAATTTACTGACCCTCAGTCCATCCCACCCTGCTGCCTCTCATTTAAAGGTGAAGGCTTTCCTGAACTCCCGTGGCCAGGAGGACTAAAAGCGATGGATGCTGTTATGGGAGAATAGGGAGGGGTCAGGCTTTGTTCTTCCTTCCTCTTGGCTGAGAGCGCCTGTGAATCACACCTGGATTTTTTTTCCTCCTTTTCAGGGATGCTTGAATATGACCCAGCCAAGAGATTTTCAATACAGCAGATAAGGCAGCACAAGTGAGTGTTCGGCTTCTTTCTATTAGTCATTCTCTCTCTGCTTCTTCTGCTATTGTACCTGTGCTATCACTGTGAACTTGTTTTTTCTTTTGACAGCAGACACATGGAAGTCACTAGATATCCTTCCCCCAGCTCTGCTGGGGCTCTGGCAACCTACATGTAAATCTAGTTGGCTTTGTTTTTTTCTTTAAGCAAGGAGCTGGAGCATATGAATTGCTAACCGGTAAATAATGAAAAAAATCTCTGAGCTTTAAGGATCTGTTTGAACATGCTGCCTCTGAGCAGAGACTTCCTGGGTGGATAAAAGTACAAGAACAAAAAGCACGCTAAGGACGCTTCAGCAAGGAGGCCATGGTTTGCTTGTCTCCTGTTTGAATGGGAAGTGCTCCTAAGGGGAGACAGAGCTGCCAACTGGAATGCAGCTGCTCAGCAGAGCTACTGCCTGTGAGCTTGCCCAGGAACACTTCTGGGAACCCTGTCAAGGATCTGATCCTGCAAGGTGCTAGGTGTGCTCTGGTCTTATTGACTGTGGTCAGAAGCACCTGTGTCCTATGAGGCTACAGCTTTTGCTTTTCCATGTTCCTCTGGTGAATGTCATGAGGGCCTGTGGGGCAGGAGGCTTGCAGAAACCTTGGATCAACACAAGAGAGGCTCTTGAACTTCCCTGGTATTCTGTAGGGATGCACCAACCGAAGGTGCAAAGGTCTGAAGATCAGCTGCTTTTAAGAGACAGCTGCCTGGTCAGTTAATTTAACAGGCACACTGACCCTTTAATAACAGGGCAGACAGTCACCTTTCTGAGACGTGCATGCTGCTTGTCTGACTGGGCCTGCATAGGAATGTGCACTTACCGTGGAGGAGACCCAGGTTTAATCCTCGGCCACGGAGGGGACTGTTTTGGGGGGTGGCCTTTTGAACCCTGATGTTGTCAGTCATCGTTCCCCTCTCCACCATTGACTCCATTGTCAAATGCTTTTGCTCTCCCCTTCTCAGGACCCCTCCCATAACACCCTCTTGCTAGGTCATCAGCTCTCCTCTTCATCACGGTTGGTGCTGGGCTAATACAGTTAAACCAGGGCCTTTTCAGTGAGTGCTGCATTGAAGCATGTCACAGGCCATCTGTGAAATGGGGTAATAGATGCTGAAAAGCCTTAATGAACTCCTTGCCATTGTCCATGCTGCCTTTGTACTGCAAGCTTGAGGGGCCCCTCAAATGTGGGGCCGGGCGGCTGGCTCCCAAGTGTCGCTGGCTGCCAGGTATTTGAGCTAGTTATCCGACTCTTTGTACACTTGATTCCCTTGTGGCAATGAGCTTTTGCAACAGCCTCACTAGGCAGCAAGTGAAGAGACGGTTTCTCTAGAGACCCTGCATCTAGTCAGAGCAAGCAGGAGAGAGGAGAAAGTAGAGCAAGCTCCTGGCACAAAGGGCTGTGCTCTAAGGACAATCTTCCCTTCTAATTGGGCATAGCTCCTTCTCTAGAGGCTTTTAACCCTCCCAGGACCCAGAGGAAGAGTAAGGAAACTCTTCCTGCAAACAAGGTAGCTGGTATTCCCAAGGATTAATCTCTTGTTAGTTTTCTGTTGCCAGTACCTCTTAATAGACTTTTTCCCCCCATTAGTAAATGCCTCCCTGCTGTGGCATCCCAGTAATTACATCAAACACTGCAGAGCTGACGTCCTTGGGCCCAGGCTGGGTCTGTCCATTTCCTCTGCTGCCATGCCAGCATGGCAGCAGAGGAATGTGCTTGGAGAAGAATTCACGCCTCCTGGCTTTGTTTTAACAAATGAAATGGAAGGACTTAGTCCTAACTTCTAAATAAGACACAGTCAGGTTAAACGTGATCGAACATAGCCACTGGAGAGTCTGTGCATGTCCATCCATATATTGATTGTCAGACTGCTTTTCTTCAAGTGCATTCCTGAGATGATCGTCTTTAACTCCCAGGGTAGGGCTGGCCCTGTGCCTTCTGAGATCTTTCAAATAACACTTTGCCCTCTCCAGTACCTTCCATCACAATCATTAATGGCTTGATATTTACACCTCCTCTCTTCACCCCTTTCTCCTGAAGTTGATATTTATTGAAACTTGGGAAACTGAGGCACAGAATGATTGAAATGACTTCTCGAAGGCCACACAGCTGAGCTGGGAATAGATCCCAACTCAAGCCTGAGTTAGCTGGCGTCTCCTGATCCCTGGTGCACTGCTGCTAGAAGTTTGATCCTTTGGTTGAGATGCTGAATGGATGTCACTGGTGACTGCCCACATGGAAAAGAAAGATCCTTGGGCACTCTGGCACAATGGCAGGAATAACCTCCAGTGTCCAGACCCAGTGTTTTTTTTTCCCCTCCTGCGTGGAGTCTGGTGGGTGTGAGCTAGAGCAAGGCTCCCCTCAGTGCTGTGAGAGAGAGGAGATGTGTTCCCTGAGTCATCCTTGTCCTCATTCTGTTCTCTGTGCTTTGTAGTGCAGGAAACTGCATGCTGTTAAGGGTGATGGCAATCTGGTTGAAACACTCTTGGGAGTTGGAAGACTTGGGATCTGTTCCCAGCTCTTCAGCAGATATGCTGTTACTTTGGACAAGCCAGTCCTCCTCTCTGTGACTGTTTCCCAGCTATAAAATGTCAGTCACTTGCCCCCTGGGTGGGGGCGGAGGTGTGAGAACCAGTTGATGGATCAGATGAAGCACTCTAGAAATGCCTAGTATTACTCTGTTAACACAGCAGAGCCGATGGAGGTAGAAAGTGCCTGGTAACACTTGGTGCAGACTTACTGTTCACCCTCCCAGTTGCTCCCATTCCTCCCCCCTTTTCTTCCCAGGGCTATTGCTTCCCCCATAACATGGCTGCTTCCTCACACCACATGGCTTAGAGTGGGTGAGTAGAGTCCTATGACATCTGGGAATGGGAACAGAGCCTGCCGTAGACTCTCTGCTAGACACCTTCCTCCGCTTCCCCTCATTCACCCAAACTAAATTAATTCCCTTGGTTTTGTTTCGGCTGTAGTTCAGCAGGGACATGCTAACCTTTCCCAGCCCTTTCCGCACTCTGGCAGCACTCTCAAAACTAGCAGCTCTCCACCACAGTCTCATGAACCATCAACTAAACTGGAATGAATTAAAATTCTCTTAGCCCGCCAGCCAGGGCAAATTATTCAGTCTCAGCTGACTACAACCAACCCCCGAGTAATAACGACAAGGCCTTGGAGCCTGCTGCCTCCGGGGCAGAGTTGGCTGGTGTTGGATGGGGAAAATCAGCCTGATAGCATATCTTCATGAATTTTTTTTTTTTTAAACAGGCTTTGTTATAAGTCTCTCAGACAAGTGCTGTCGCAGACACATTGCCCAATGCAGACACGCTTCCCAGAGCTGAGGAAGCAGAGCCCCTGGTTCCCTGTGGATTGCTAACTGTCTCCTCTGTGCCCTGCACTGTTTACTGAAGGGCTTAATGCTCATAAAGTGCATTTGGTAACTTTAATTCAATGACCCTGCGGCAGCACTTTAAAAAGAAAATCGAAAGTGATGAAGTGGCTGCAGAATCCTACCTCTGCCCCTCGTTTCCAAGGCAACCATCTTTGCCTTCTTCCCCAGAAGCGTCACACTTAATTTGTTCAGTCATAGATAGGATTGCAACGGTTCATAGCAAGAGAGAGGGAGCACTTCGCTCTATTGGTGGAAGTGCTAGCTGGCCTGTTAGGCTAGTGCAGGGGCCAGCTGCTGACCTCCCAGAGATAATGGGCCGTCTCCCCTCTTAATCACCGAAAAGTCCTCAACAAGGAAAGCTGCTCAGATACATAGACTAAAGCTTAAAGAATCTGTTTTCATATTGGCACACTAAGGCCCTTGAAGGCTCTGAGCATATTCAGTAGAGCATGTGCCTGTATTCCACATATTCTAAGGAGGCTATCTCCTGTGCTCGCTGGGGCAGGGGCTTGAGGTCTAATAGGCCTTTCCCATCCTCACGTGTGTGGTGGTGTGTGGGGATGCAAGATGATTCTCTTCTCCTGCTCAGGCTCTGGGTCTCGCTTATTTCTCTGTGGTGCAGAGGTGGGAATTTTTAATTCTTCTACCCACACTCTGCAAATGAGTCTCTTAACGCGAGTGTGTTAAAGGAATTAACGCCTCCATCTGTGCTCTGAGCACCGTTCTTCCTCCTGCGCTTCTCTTGTGTAGGAGTCTGAAGTATGACCTGTGGGTCCGGTAACAACTGGGGAAACAGCTCCCCTCTTCTTTTCTACTTATTTCCAGTTTTCACTGAACTGAGGCTGGAGAAACCAGAATTTGCCCCCTACACCTCCTGGCTGTTATAAGCAGGAGTAGCTAGTGCATTCCCATCAGAATACACGTCTGATTAGCTTAGCTTGCTCTTCCCAGCAGAGAGCTATTGTATGACTTCCTTCTCCATCAGTCTCCTGCATAATGTCTGTGGGATGAAATCAGAATGCTGCTAGTAGCTCTGTGCAATGGTACTGACCTTCTAGTAACCCGGTTTCTGTTCTGGGCCCATATGACTAGGGGGTGAGGAAATGCTTGTAACCTACCTACCCATAGCCTGCAGCGAGGCATCTGGTTTCAGAGACCTTGTCAGAGAGAGTCTTTCCTATCATAAATAAGCAAGGTGAAAATATTTGTGACCCCGAAGAAGTGAATTAGCCAGGAGGCACTTTCAAAGCTCCGGCCATGCCTAACAAGTCTGGGTGCAAGCAAAGATAAAACATGACTTGAAAGGAGCTGGGAATCATGACTCTGCTAAGAATAAGGCCTGGGTTTAGAATGGAGATTGCAAACCAGGCATGCTCATTAAACTCCAGTCTGCCTTCAGATCCTTCTTTTTCATTCAAGCTTTGGCTCTCCGTTCTCAAGCCTGACTCTCTTTAGCTCCCTGTAGATTACAGCAACCCTGCTGGATGTTATCCCACATAACCAGCTTCTTTGTCACTAATGCTTCTGCCCCAGCATATTTGTGCTTATAAATCCCCCCTCAGCCTGCAAAATAGCCAGAAAGTGTCTGTCTTCCACCTATTTCTGATGCACTTTGTTGCAAATTGCTGGAGGTGGGGAGGAGAAGCTCCAGGTGAATTTGCCTCTTCCAGAGGCCGTGCTTTCTGTGACTGGTGCTTTTGAGACCTACAAAAGTGTTTCTTCCCCCATCATAGTGGGAAGCAGGAGGGAGGATGTGACTGTCACTGAAGTATCAACCTCTTATCACTGAGCTAATTAATGCTTTTGGGTTCTGGTGTGGTTCCGCTAAAAAGCAGCAATAAAATTATGTTTGGGATTAAGCCGTGAAATAAAGCACGTTTCTATTCTCAAAAGCTTTCAAATCCAGTCTGACACTTCAGGGTGTCCGCTGATCAATTCAGTGTCATGCAGGGACTTCACCTCGCCTGCAGTATCACACAATGAGAGATGCATTATGGGTGAGTGGTTGCCTCATGACAAAGCAGTGGCTAATAACTTCTTGAGCCAAGCTAAGACTTGGTGGAGCTGTAGCCTGATCTGCAATAACAAACTCTTTGCCCTACTGGGATATGCGGAGAACTCAGAGTGACAGGCGGAATTGTCTCTGCCCCTTCTGAGACTTGACAGGAAATACTGTCTGCTATTTTATGTAAAATTACTTGAGGGGCTCTTTCCAACAGGTCTTTGGTTTCCTTTGTATTTCATTGAATCTCTCCTTTCACTTTACATTCTGATTAGCATATATACATATGTAAATGTTTGAATTCACCTCCCAGAGGATGGAATCAACATGACTACAAGTACAGTGATTCAGATTTCAGTTGTTAATAAAACCTATTTTTACTCTCCTGGAAAGTAGGACAGTAGGAAGGAAGGAGGCAGAGCTGAAATGCTGCAAAACAAACATCACTAGCTGCTAGAAATTTCTAGTCCTTCTTTCAAAATTTCCTTGTTGGCAACCTTGACATCTTTTCACTTTGATCTCACTTCTGCCCCCTATATTTCATTCTCACAAGGTCCCTAGCATTTATATCTTGGTTCCATCCAGGCCCAGTGCCCACAGCAAAAATAAATGGTGGCTATGGATCTGCAGTAGCTATGCGCTAGCAGGGTCATTAGCAGATCAGCCCAGAGTGAAGTTGCATCTGCATAGTTGCTTCATTGATGAGAACAGCCTCCCAAGGAAAGGAAATCCAACAACCAAATCAGTAAAATATCTCCTGTTGTTGGTGGAGAGATTATTTTTGGGGAAGTGAGAGACTGATCTTAAACCTAAGAGCTCCAGACAGATAATGGTCAATAAATCGAGGCGTGTTTGCATTCCAGCTTCCCATATAACACTGGCGATCTGGGAACAGTCTTCCTGCCATGCAAAAGGTCTGAAGGTTCACAAGAATTGTGGGTTTCCCAGGCCTTGTGCGATCCTGGAGCCTCTACTTCCCATACATGAGCATCTCTTCCACATTCCTAACTAGTTTAGTCAGAATCTGAAATGCCATACTGACAAATCCTGGGCTTTTCCAATCCACAAGCACCAAGAATTCTCTTTCAGCCTCTTTGGCGGCATTTGGTACTCTTATCTCATCTTTCCCAGAATGCAGCAGCAGCAGCAGCATGGGCTGCTGCTTAACTTTTCCAAGCAGCCAGTGCTGATCTCTAATCCCCCTCAAGGCGCTGTTGGTCAGAACTGTATGGAGACTGCACATGAAGTGCTTCTAGGTGGTCATGGAACTCCTGCAGCAGCTGCTCACTTCATTGCCCATCTGTGAAACCCCACATCTGCCATAGTCCTCAGAGGAGCGATCTTCAAACTCTTGGCAGGAAAAGCTGCCAATGTGAAGCACTTAAAATGCTGAACCAGTGCACTAGACACTTCAAAGAGGCAATTTCTGTTGTCTCCAATCTAACTTCTTGTCCACCTTGAGCACCCTCCAAAAAAGGGACTAGGAAATTATTCCACTGTTAGATAAGAAGTGGTGGTACATGCATACCAAATTTCATACCTTCTTAGTTTAAAATGACAGCACATTCTTGGGTTCAAAAAGATCAAACACCTTTTAAGAGAGAACTTCAATCTTTCTAGACAGATTGTATTAAAACTTGAATCCATTTCCCTTTCACACTGCTTCATAACTTTATTTTCAAACCATGTTCGCTAATTGCAAAGCTGGGTTTTGAACAAGGTTTTCTCCTTCTATGAATACTGATTGTTCTGTCCCAGTAGAATGAGACATGCATATGAAAATGTAACTAGCTGCTTGTTTTCACTGGACAGGTTTACTGAAACGTCACATTTTTAGGCTTACTATCTAACCAGCTTATGACTTTAACGCAGTCATGATTGCATTTGTGTTGTGAAGGAGGCATGTCCCCCAAGTTACTTTGGGGGTGGCAGGTGATTTAGAAAAACAAAACAAACAGGATGGCATAGGTTCCTGAGAGCCCATTCCAGACCTCTCTCTTCCCCTTTGGTGACCAGTTCAAATCTGTCCCAGATTGGTGGTAGCCAAAACCTGTTTCTAATGTCAGCACATGCAACCAAATAGCTAACATTCGTATTGCACCTGGCATTTCTAGGGACTGCAGTCTCTGCAAAAAGGCCAAAGTACTGAATGGGTGGTGCAGGCATGGACCCTCCAGGTCAGGTCTGAGACACGTCGGTGGAGAATGGGGTATAGCATGGCGGAGGCTCGTGCTGCCCGTTCTATGCCTATTCTGTGGGCAGAGGACCTAGTCTCTGACTTAAAGTAGCACCTTTTGTGGACCCTGGAATGAAGCTAATAGGTTGGAGGAGAAATCTTATAGCCACATTAGGCCAGATCCCCTTATGATGACAAGCGGATTAAAGCATCCTTTCACAGCAAGTGAGGGGCACCTCCTTGGTGTTCTCATTCAGCCTCTGATAAACAGCACAGTTGTCTTTACCAAGCTAGTGCCAGGAAGGATTGGCTTTTATGGTTTAATTAACGTTCAACCCATGGCATAAAAGCAGAGTTTTTAATATTTAATGCAGGGATAGCAGCCCACTAGGGGACCCAGCTGCTCTACACCAGGCACTCATTAGGTGAGAATGCTTTGAACTCCTTGGTCACTGCCTGTGGTGGTGGTCGTCACCCTCCTGGGGCAAAGGCATAAGAACTGCCTGTTGAAATGCTTATGTGACAGCCTCTCAGATAGCAGGGAGGGCATGCCACTCTGCATGCCAGATTTGAACCTTCCCAGCAGCATGGTTCACATAGGATGTGGGAGGAAGTAATTGGATGACCAAAGCCTGACCTTCTGAATTCTTAATCCATACGCATTGATCCTTCTGGCTGCTGGGGTCATCAGGGTGCATAATTGGGGAAACAGGCACTTGTTGTCGAGAGCTGAATGTGTGAAGGCTGGATAAGGCATGTCGGAGCAACCTGCATGCTGAAGACTCCATAAATGGTTATAGGCAAATGGTATTTTAAATGTATTGGATTACTCTGCACTGTAGCTTGGCACAGGGACTGCAATGGTACTTCTAGGAAATGGTTTTTTAACTCCACTGCACAGCTCTGATAGCTGTATTGGAGCACGTCTGTTATAGGGCAGTGAAAAATGGAAAAGGACACCCATCTGGTTCCTGAGATATTGATGTAATGCAAGACCGTTGGACTCTTGATCTGATTAATAATGGCATTTGGCACTGATCTCCTTCTCTGGGCAGATGGCAAGTTAGAACAGCACTATGGGTGATGGATTAAATGGTTGTAGAATTCCAGTGAGACAGGGGTGAAGTGAAAGGGTAAAGCATTAAATGGCTTTGCCATGATCCCACTGAATATTGTCATGAAGAGGGAGTTTGGGGGTAAAGATCCACAGCTCTTAAACTCAATGCTTCAAGTCTTCTTTTCTTCTGGTTATGCTGTTTTACGACTCTATAAATCAGGGAGAAAGTGCTTGATTCTTAGCTCTAGAGACACAAATCTCCTCTCTGTCTGCAGATCAGGTATAGCTCAGAGAGCAGCAGTGAATGCTGGCTTCCTTCACACTGCTTGCTGCCAATGTATCTCAACCCTGCTTTTGAGGAACCACCTGCATGTGTGCAGGGGCGGTAGTTCATTCTCCATGTTCATTCAGGCCAGGTTGGAATCCGTGATCTAGAGATGAAAGGCTCTGTACCCTATTTCTGGTCCCCTAAGCCATCCTATTGTGGGTATTTGTCATAGTCAGGTGTGTCTGGCAGTGTATGTCCACTGCTCCGTTAATGATAGAGACAGTTTTGTAGGCCCATCAGAGGTTCTCCTTGGCTCAATGGTCTGGATGCCCTCAGGAGTGGCACTCGCAGCTGGTACATTATTTCCTGCCACAGAGCAATGGAGATGAGGCCTGAGGATTCACCTTTCTTGCCCCTGTGCTCTCCAGACTATACACTATGGCGAAGCCTACAAGGGCATAAACCAGAGCAAGATGTTTTCCATTAATGAAAAAAGCAACATGCTCTGATGTGATTGGTGGGAGCATCTTAAGCTGTCAAGGCTTCCTGCTGGAAGGGCAGCCATACTGAAACTCTGTGCCTTGGACTCTTTGCAGCTGGTTTCGTAAGAAACACACTCAGGCAGAGGCTCTGGTCCCCATACCTCCCAGCCCAGAGACAAAGGACAGGTGGAGAAGTATGACGGTGGTGCCTTATCTGGAAGATCTGCATGGCTACAATGAGGAAGAGGACGATGACTTGTATGACATTGAAGATGATATCATCTACACTCAGGACTTCACAGTACCAGGTAAGAGAAAGGAGGATAACGGGATAGGGGAGCTAGAGATAACTTTTCAGGCCCTTTTTAAAACCTTCTGGAGAAAGCATGAGGTTTGAATGGCCAGACGCTTTCAGCAGTTAAGAAGCCTATTTGATTAAGCATGATGCACAGTCCTTTGAGCCAGCCACAGAGCTCCGGTTGTTTAGGTCCTTTATTTCATAAATAGGACACCCTTTCCTATGTGTTACCCTCATGCCAGTTTCCTTCATTGCATCCAGTAATAGTCTCTGTTCTGCATGCTTCGTTCCACAGCCAATTTTACAAGACCATCTCAGTTATTCTGAAGCCCAGTATAATGACTGTATGCATAGCAGATGGTGTAGCTGGGTGGGGTTTGTGTAATGCATAACTTACAGGTTTGTTGAGGCTTATTCCCCTGGCCCAGTCTCTGAGACTATCTAGTTATAGGATTGCCTTACAGGAAAAAATCCCAAATTCTAAAAATCAGTGAACAGCTTGAGGTCTTCAGAGCCAAAGTAGTCAATTTAACCACGCAACTCCCATTGATCATTGGGAATTGTGTAGCTGAATACCCCAGGCGGCTTTGGAAATTTCAGCCTCTAGGTATATGCAAATTTTGGAACTTGGATGGAGAGAAAGAAACAAATGGTATGTGGAGAGCTGGCTAGCCAAGGCGCTGGGAGCGCACAGGACAAAGATCACTCTCTCATTGTTAACACCAGCAGCGATCAAATGAGTTGCCCAGCCTCCTTGGTTCTACTTTACCTGCTTAATAGATTACAAACTATGTACCGTAAACTTCTTGGTCAGTTGCTCCCCTGGTATGGATGATTTGATAGGAGGATTTGTAAGGAGATGCTGTAATTAATACCTACCGAGGAGCTGATTTCCTCTATGGCAAGGTGTTCCTAAGTGTCTGGGGATAGGTCATCTGTGCTTGTGGGAAGACTTCCAGCTCCTGGGGTGTAGGATTACCAGACATGACATGCAGCTCCATGGACTCTAGTGGGGTATTAGTAAAGGTGAGATTGGCCCCCTTGGTGCAGAAAGCTAGGCCTTAGGATGCTCTGTGTCTTGTCTTGCTCTTGGTTCCCTGATCAGACTGTGGGTGCTTCCTGACTGCACGTGATCCAGGAACCCATCCCTGGGAGCTCAGAGTGCCATGAGGGCAACCCAGGCAGCTTTAGCATTGAATAGCCTCTGCATTTAAAGGCATGGGGTAATAATCTAGCCCTGGCTTGTCTTCTCAGACAGCTACCTATACAGGATGTTACTTCGTTTACGGCTCCCTTGGCAAGTGATCAAAATGAACTAAGCCAGCAGAGCCTTAGCTCCCTGTAAAATCCCCAAAGGCAAGTGTCTATGCAAATATCCAGCCAAGCGGACATGTACTTGGGGCAGGATGGAGCCTGACTTTCCAAGACTAAGGGAGTTTCATCAGAGTGACATTTTCCAAGTGCTGATTTGCCTGTGACAATCGGCCATTCATAATAACTAAGGTTTCTAATAAGGACTGCTGCACCAATAGTAGCTGGGCAAACCACAGAGCTTTCAATGCGTTGGGAAGTTCTGAATGGTCTGAAGGCTGCATTCTCTCCCTCCTTGCCCTCCCACTCTCCCAGTAACAGTGACCATTCACTAAGCCAGGGCTTCCTCAGGGGTCCTCATGCAGGCTCCTTCAGTTCCATGTGAAAAACTTGGTAGGCTCCTTAAACGGCCTAATTTCTAGGGCCTTTCTAAAGACAGGAATGATGGGGAGGAGAGAAGTTTGCCAAAATACTTCCTGTATTGTCTGGGACCAGGGGCAGGACCCATGGAGCCTGCTGTGTTCCTCTGAGGGTCCATATGAGGCTGTGGTCAATACTTCAGACCTGGGAGCCTGAAGCTGGTGTCCCTATAGCCATATTTAGGCACCTACCTGAGTGACCTGATTTTTGAACCTCTCCAATTGAAGTCCGCTCTGTCTTTGGATGTGGGAGCCTGAATATAGGCAGCCAGGTTTAAAATTTGTGGCTGATGTTTCCTTACCCCTAACTCCTGTCTGTGTCCTGAGCTCGGCCAGATGGCTGAATGGGAAGCCTGACAGGGTCACACACACCCATGGCACCCTTGGAGGACTAGAATGGAGAATGGTGGGAAATCGGAGCCCCCACTTTCTCCTGTTCCTGCCCAGGTCTCTTTTCCCTCTCAACAGAGGAGCTGAATCATGTGAATTTATTCCCTAAATTAGCGCTTCCTCTCCACGGTGGATCTGTTGTACTTAGCATCTCTGGCTATCTGACAGCCAAGCGAAGGGCCCACATTGCCAAGCTCCTTGTGTCATCACTCCCTTGGGACCAGTAGATAGAAAGAGACACTTATTCTAACCATGCTCTGTTGCTTTCCTGTGCATTCCCCAGGTTCAGAGGAAGAAGCTGAGGCAGGGCTTAGAGAGGACAAAGCAGAGCAGATGGGGGATGTTGCCGAGCTGTTTGGAGAGGAAGCTGAGCTACCAGCGGACAGGAACGTTGAAGAAGAATTGGAAGTTTAGCCTAGTTTGCTAAAGCTACTGGAGAGAACAGATAGTGGTGCTTGCTGCTTGAACTATAGTGCTGGCTTAGAATCTGCTCCTAACTTCTCTGCACCCCAGCAGGGTCTTTCCCACCGCCGAGAGGGTACCATTACTTAAAAAAAAAAAAAACCCAAACCAACCACCACATATACCTGGTCCATGAGGGAGTTTGCTCTTTTTGTTTAAACAAAGATTAGCTATGGGGCCCCAGCGTGCAGGTGACCTGAGAGAGAACCAGCATTGAGTCTTAACTGCGCTTGCTGTGATTGATGTGTACTCTAACCAGCCAGCCTTGCTCCCTCCTAGTTAGGTTGGTCAATAGGTTGCTACAGTGAAACTCAGCAGTTCTCTATTTTGAGTCTTATTTTTAATACAGAAGCTTTTTTTAAACAAAGTTTCTCAGGAGTTGAGCACTGGAAGGTTTGCTTCACCGATGTATCTATTGCTGCTGTGGGAGACCAAGCCCCTTGCTGACTGACAGCTCCATCGTGTGCAGCTTTGATTGCTTTCTCCACCACTCCCCGTGTCACCTGGACTCTCTGGCTGACTAGTTCTTGCTACCTAACCCTGAAGAATTTCTGGGTTCCACTCCCTGTTGTCACGCCAGCTGAGATTCTTCAGAATGTCTCATTTATTCTGTGTTGTTACTTGACGGTTTACTGCTATAAAAGGCACAGCTCTGCACGTGCATTCAGCTGTAGAGTGATCACACGTTAACATGTACACACGGACGGCCCATACTTTGGTTCTGATCACACACAAGTCTGCAGAATCTCCCTGAGCCATGGCACTCCACCCTGGTATTGTGGAGTTACTTTTATGTAGACAAGCAATAGAGGTCCTGCTCCTGTGGTTCCTTCTCTGGTGCACAGCAGGGCATGTAGGACTCTTTGTTCAGGGCAGGTAAGGCCAGGCAGTAGGCATAGCCTCTGCACTGAGCAATGTTAAGCTTCAAGCCCCCATGCCCAGTGTGTGTCTGAGGAGACATAGTCTTAAATGCAGCTGGCCTGCTAAGATGCCACTTAACTCTGCCAGCCCTGTCACCTTCCTGCCTGCTGTTAGAGAGGAGTCACTTTGGGTAGGACTGCACTGGAGCTGGAGGTGTAATTTCCAGCTCAAGCAGACATACGCACTAGCTTTGCTTGAGCGAGTGCACTAAAAATAGACGTGTAGCTTCTGTGGTGTGCACAGCATGACAGGCTAGCCACCCAGAGTACAGTCCCATCCGGGACTCTTCGGGCAAGTAGCCTCACCCTCCCCTTGCATGGGCTGCACTTCTGTTTTTAGCACGCTAGGGCTCAGCCATAAAGCTGAAGGTTTACTTTCCTCTCTGGTGGAAGTGGAGGTGTACACTTAGTGATTGCACGGCAGCGACTCAGGAATGCTGGGTCTGTGGGCTGAATGCTCAGCGCTCTACCTTGCACGTGCAGCACCTTGCCCTGGGGAGGGTTGAGCTTCCAGCAACATTCATCTGCTCATCTCAGCAGCTGTTATCCCCTGCGCAGGCAGGTGCTTTGTAACAAGGGAAGATTGTAGCTGGAGCAGCAATTGCTGCTATTGTGTTCTCCTGATGCAAACAGCATTTAAACCCAAATAAGAGCTGTCACTCAGCAAGCTGACACGCGAATTACTGAAAGATGTTTGGAGTTCTCTTGCATGCTTTGTGTATCTTCAAAGGGATAGAGAGCTCTGGTTAATAGCAGCTGCATAGAGCAGCGCTCCTTATTGCAATTTCCAGGGTGTGGTAACACATTTTATGTTGTATTAAGACTTGGGTGTTGTTGATGTTCCTAGAACCTCGGTTACCTGAAGAACAGTTGTACAATGTTGATTAGATAGCGGGCACAGGATAGCACTGTGTGAACGACTGCCCCGAAACATCCCATTCCTGTTCTGCCCTGACAGCTCAGCTATTGTAGAGGTGCTAAAAACATTGAGCCACATTCTGCCCTCCATTGCTTCCTCTGAAATAAAGGGCAGAATTTGATCTTTCCTGGTTAGTATGGTGCAGACCCTTCTTAAGTCAGACAAATGAGCGAAGGCTTGGCTCACCCTGTCTATGCAACCTATAAAGGCCAGAAAGCCCAGTACAGACAGACTGTCCCCATACACCTGCCAGAAGCTGGTGTGATTCAAGTTTGGGTACATAATAAGGAGACCTGATCTGCTGTTTTGGGTCGCTGCTGCCCACTTTAACGCCCCTGGCTTCTGGTCAGTCCCCAGGGCTCCCTATGACTCTTCCAATAGGGATGTCTATTAACAAGGGAATGATAATGGCGCCAGTGAATTTGGATACTCTGAAACTGCGTGTACAGGGAAGCAGCATTAAAGGTTTGGCTCTTTGGTGTCAATTTTAACAGTGAGTAGTTAACCATTGGAACAACTTAGCAAGGGTTGTGGTGGAGTCTCCGTCACTAAGAATTTTTATATCAAGATTGGATGTTCTTCTAAAAGATCTGCTCTAGGAATTATCTGGGGAAGTTGTGTGGCCTCTGTTATAGCCAGGAGGTCAGACTAGATTGCACTGGTCCCTTCTGGCCATGGCATACAGATTGCCGTTCTGGTGAGTAAAACCTTCACTGGGAGTGAATGTGAATGTTTGGGGAACAGGAAGGAAAGGAAACTGGCCTCAGTGCAAGCAGAGCTCTGCTGTGTGTGTGTGTGTGTGTGTGTGTGTGTGTGTGTGTGTGTGTGTGTGTGTGTGTGTGTGTGTGTGTGTGTGTGTGTGTGTGTGTGTGTGTGTGTGTGTGTGTGTGTGTGTGTGTGTGTTCACGAAATCAAGGAACCGCTTGTAAAGAGAACAGATTATCTTCCCTTCCCAGCCTTGTGAACTCACTCAGTTCTGCTTTGTGAGCCTTAGCTTTCTAAAGGAGTGAAATTCCATTAAAATAGAAAACTTGCAAAAGGCTCTGCTCAGTTGAGCTGCAGTTCCACGAGCAGCAGAGAGCAAGCGAACAACTGACTCATAGGCGGGGGTGGGAATCCTATGGGGGGTGGGGGGAGGGAGCCTCATTAAATCTTACATTGATCAGCGGAAGAAGGGGCTTTAAGAACGTGCTTTATTTTTAAAGGGTTCTTTAAAGATTTATGCTGGTCTGCAGAGAGCTTTAAACATTGTGTCCCTCGTTCAATATCTGTTAAATGTCTCCTCAGAGGAAATTGCTGGAGAGAGCATGTTATGGTGGCTGGCACGTACCAAACCATCACTTCCAGAGGTGGCATCCTTTTCAATCCCAAGGGCGATGTTAAGTGAGGTTGGGGTCCTGCTGGTTTTATCTAAAAATTTCAGGTTTAAAGAGATGCACCCTGCGTCTTCCTTCCCGCACTGTTAACCTTCTTCAGCCTGAACTGCAGTGTACGGTTCATGCAGAGATAAATGGCTGCTGTATTTGTTTGTTGGTTTTCACTCCCTGATATTCAGGATAGGGCTGGAAAATGAAGCCAAGACTAGAGTGTAAAAATAAGTGTCAAGTGTTTGCAGAGGTGTGTTTCTATGGTGTGTGCATGCACATTCGTTCTGGTAGCTGACAAATGCAGTGGTACGAAAGCATTTGATGAAAGAGGCGTTTTTATTTTAAACCACTCTGGAGTCTGTGAGCCGGACGGAACAATCAGCAAGCACAAGAGATGGCAAAGACAAACGCACGCTCTCAATGGCTGTCCCCTCTCTTTCCGTAAAGCCACTCTGCTGATGCTGGGAAGGTAGCACAATGGCTGTTCCAGCAGCCGCAGCACAATGGGTCACAGGCTTCTGTGGGGGCGGAAAGATGCCAAACTCTATCTAGTGTTAAATTTTTAGTTTCATTAATTGAGCGTCAGCAGCTCTCATTAGGAGGGGAGATAAAATTAGCATGGTGGGATGTTCTCCATCCCCCAAATCCAGAGAAGCTTCCTGGAATCCTTTGGGGGGAGGGGGAGGGAGAGTTGCACAAAAAACAGATGAAAGTTAGATTTTTTTTTTTTCCAATTGGAAACATTAATTGATTTGGCTCAAGTTCAGATGAACAAGGAAGAGGGGGGAGCGTTAAACGCTCAGCTCTGCTTTGAGCAGGGTTATCTGAGGTGCTGCAGCCACATAATTGGGGTTTGGGAGAAGTGATTTAAAATCCTGAATTCTTTTTAGTGGGGAAGTGCAGCTGGGATTTGCTGTTTGGTAAGGCAGGCCAACCCTACTGATTTCCTTGGGGGTCCCACCATGACACCTTTGAGGGTGTGCCTAGCATTTTCTGGAAATGGATTCCTTTAAGGTGTGTGTCCAGCTGTGTCTCCCAGAATCAAGCGCTGCTTTCAGTAACCCATGTCCTGGGACAGCTGGGTTTCACTGCCTGCCCTGTGTGCTCCTACACAAGGCACTTAAACCACTGTGATCCAAAATTGCTGTCTCGTTTTGGGTGCTCACCACGAACCACTTGGGGCTTGATTGTGGGAGGGTGCTGAGCTGACAGCTGGAGTCAGTGGGAGCTGTGGCTGTGCGGTTCTGGGCCCCCATGACTGTCCAGTTGTGCACCCAAAACTAGTGAATTATCCCTGAAAATGTCATCCTACACCTCAGCTTTCCCCAGCTGTAAAACAAAGATCCCCCTGCCTGTCTAGAATCTGAATGCAATGGGCTGCTCTCAATCTTTTCCATAGCAGGACACACCCCCGGCCCCCAATTCTCATGTCGCTGAGATCTAGCCAGGAGCCTCAGCCCCATTGAATGATACAAGGCAAACGGAGAGTGGTTGTGACCAGCCTTGCTCTAGGGTATTCGTCTTGCTAAAAAATCAAGCTAATGAAATACATCGGGGGGAGAAGGAAGGGTGAAACCTATTTTGTTCAGAATGGTGTTACTCACTCTCTGCTCCCTCTGTGGAGAAAATAGAAACGGGCAAGTCCAAACCACTGTAGGGCCTGCTAGCGTCCCTGCGGGGCTGGGGCCCTCACTGCTTTATCCCTTCTAGAAGGGATAGAGAGACATGGGCCGTGGTTTCCAGGTCATTCTTGGACAACTGCTAATGGGGCTGTGATAGCAAGGAGCCAAACCTGCTTCCGACATCCATAGATTTGCAAGGCCAGAAGTGACCATCACGCTGCTCTCACCTGATTTCCAGCCAACACAGCCCGGGAACTTTGCTTTGTCGTTCCTGCCTCAGGCCCATATCCTGTGGTTGAGCTAGGAGAGTCTCTCTCTCAGAAAAAGGTCGACTTAAGGCTTCGAGTGATGGCAACTCCCCCACACCCCTAGGTCAGTTGTTCCAGTGGGGGATTCTCCTCACTGCTTAAAAACAGGCACCTTCTTTCTAGCATCAATTTGGCCAGCAGGTGCTTCCAGCCCTTGGATCCTGGCATGCCTTTGTGTGCTCTCACTTTTCCCCTCCTCTGTCAGAGCCCCGCGTGTGGCCTGCCGCCATCCCTTGCAATGTGTTTCCTTTCTCTCCCCCCCCCCCCCCCCCCCCCCCAAAAGGCTGTGTGAATTCCATCCCCTGCCATGTGAAAGGCGAATGCGGGGGAGGCAAGGTAGATGTATTCCCTCCGGGGCAGGGAGAGGGATGCAGGGCAATGTGCTGGCCAGGAGCTGCTTGGCTAATCTGCATGCACATTCAAGGGAAAGAAAAGAATTCACTGGAAGCTGTTGTGTGTGTTAGAGCAAAGCATCTCCTCCCTCCCCCTTCATGGCTTATTGCTACAAATGAATGCTCCGAGGTGATTTTTTTTCCACCTGCCAAGAGGATCTGAAATGCCAGCACTGGGGTGCACAGTAAAGGCTGTGCAGAAGGGGGGGAAGGCAGGGGAGATCAGAGTGAATCCATTGGCTGGGGGGCATTGCAGACGTGACGGGAGTAGAAGCAACTTGCTCAGCAGGCCTATGAGGTAATATGCTGCCCCGTGGGAAATCTAGGGCCGGGTGGGCTGGAAACATGGCCAGGGCCAGGAGGATGCTCCATGCTGTCCTCGGACAACCATTTTCTCTGGGGTTTGGACACTTTGGAGGTGGACGCCTTTATGATCGGTGTAGTAAACCCATGAGCTGTCCAGTCTGTGCCAAGGAGGGGGCATCCACCCTCAGCGGGTGCTATACCCATTGGTGAGGACAGGGCCACCCTTTCTGGGATGGATGGACGGGTGTGCTGTGATGGGTTTGTGGTGCAGCGCCCCCTCTTGGTGACAGTTGGAGCCATTCCAGATGAACCCCTTGGCCCTTGAGATTCCCCCCCAAGGAAACTACAGGCCCCCTTCCCTCCCCCCGTGTGTCTCCCCTCCTTACCATGGGGCTCGGCAGAGATGGGGTGATGGTTGGCGCAAGTATAGTGATGACGTGACACGGCCTTGGCGGGGAACGGATCTGAGCATCTTTTAAAGAAAATTATACATAATCGCCTTACAGCCTTCACTTTCACTCAAACCTCTGAGTCATACTGAAGGGCCCTGGAGCGTGACGTTCCTGCTAGATGGAAATTACCTTGGATGGGTCTGGTGGCGAGGAAGGGAGGGGGGGAGAGAGACGAGCAATCAGTGACAACTCCTCCCCAGCCCTGCATCCGATGTGCGTAGCGTGAGCAGCAGCATCGTACGCTCTTCCTCGGCCCCGCTGAGCTGGGTGGGTGTTGCGGTTCTTGTTTAATGTCGCTCCCCCGGCTCCCCGCCAAACAAACCTTACCTGATCTGGAATCTGACCAGGCGGTGAAATTGATTTCCCCTGGAAATGGCTCGTCCTCTGCAGCGCTGAGTCACTCCTCTGAGCTGGCACTGGGGGAGGGGAACAGCCCTCCACTAGCCTGCTCAGGACTCTGAGGCTTTTAGGGTGCAGTTCACGTCCGTGCAGAGTGGCCAGCACATGTCCCCACCTTGGGGCATGTGGGGTGCAGAGGACTCTGCCTTGGGGTGAATTGCATCCTCACTGAAGTAGCTCCCACTTCGAGTCAGGGCAGCTTCTCCTGCTCCTGGGCTTACGCTGGCTTTGCCCAAAGACCCTCTCCTGATCTGGGCTGCTCAGCCCCCTTCCAGGATGGGGAGCGGCCGCTGGTGGTGCCAAATGTCGGGTTCATCCACTCTGAAACCAGGAAATGCAAAGCGAAGGGAGCGTTCTGAGCTCTGACACGTTCCTCTCGGCACAGAGCTTCCCAAAGGAGCTGCTGCAGAGTGCGAGGAACATGCTCGTGAAAGCAGGTGAGGGTGGGGTTGACTTCATGGGACATGGCTGTATCCCAGGTTCAGCAGCCGCCCCACATCCCCCTGAGCCACCCAGCTCAGTGATACCAGGCTGCTGGGAAACCCTCCACCGGGTAACAGCGCCTTAGCCTTGCTGTAGGTGTGCGGTTCACTCTCAGGCACGTCGGTTCAGCTCACGCCGACCTGGAGTTACAAAAGTTATCCAGGAGAAAATTTGTAATGTTGCTGCCCCAAAGAGGCAGCGAGGACCGGGGCTGGCTGAGGGAAATCCCAAGTGGCTGACAGTTTGAGGAGGGTTAGAGGCACAGGTTGAGCTCCAGGTGTGTGCAAAAAAAATTAGACTCCCCATGTAAGTTTTGCAAACAGCCGTATCGTGGCAATCCCTTGCTCAAATGAACCCAGACTCAGGCCACTAATGCTACCCTGCGCCCCCAGGAGGAACAGCAAATGTCAAGATAATCCAGCGAAGCGTGTGGATTTTAGAGTGCTTAGAAAGCATCACCCGACCTTAACTATAGCAGAGCTGGTGTTCAGCTATAATCCACTGGAGCACACTGCCTTTCAGCCTCCTGCCCATCCCACCTGCCTGACCCTGTCTCCTGCTTCCCTTCCAGGACAGGTGCCTGACGAGGAGGCCGCACCGAACGGGCAGAACCGCAGCAAAGGGCTGCCCAAGCCGGTGTGCATGAACGGGACGGAGCCAGGACAGCTGAGCACCAAATCGAAAGCGGAGCGGCGGGCAAGCGCCTCCTCCAACCCCTCGCGCAAGGCCTGCTCTGCCAGCAGCAAGATCCGCAAGCTCTCCACCTGCAAGCAGCAGTGAGCCCGGCACGCTCGTGCTCCTCACAGGTACGCGGCCTGGCGTTGCCCCATCAGCAATGGGGTGTGACCGGCAACTCCCCCAGACCCTCTCGTCCTGGGAGGGGCCATCTGAGTCACAGCCAAGCCAGCTGGGGCTTGGTACAGGCATGTGCTCTGGCTCTTCGGCTAGCTGCTTTCCTTCCTCCCCCGATGAGTGGGAGGCGGGCCCATGCTGGTGTCTCCGTTTGTCCTGGCCATGCTCTGAGGGGGGCAGCCCCCAGGACAGGGACACCCCAGCCCCGCCACTGGCTCAGGATGTTGGGGGCAGCCATTTGAAGCCAAAGGGAGGGGCAGTATCCATTGCCCTGTGGGGGGGAAGGAATGGTGCCACTCCGTTCTCCCTGCCTCGCCTTTGGCACCCGGGCCCCACAGTGACGGGACCGGGCTGAGATCCTCCCTGATGTGCTGGTTCCTGGGCCCAGGCTGTCGGCAGTGGCAGTGGCAGGCTGCCATGACCTGAACCGCCGCCACTTGCCCTCCCAGAGGAAGTGGCCGGGTTCACCTGCCGGCAATTAGCAGACAGAGGGTGAATGGGACTCAACAAGGTAACTGCAGGGAGGAGATGGGGCTGCCCCCACCCCGAGATGCACAGGAAACCCCAGGCAGGAGAGGAAGGCCCAGCGTACCTGGAGCCAGCTTCCTTGGGCCAGTTCCAGGGTAGAGGAGAGAGCCTCCATGGCCCCCACGCCCTGTGCAGCCCTGGCATAGTGGCAGTGCCCTCAGGATGGCGGGAAGATGTGCTGAGACTGTCTGTTGCCTCCAGGACATTCGCCTTCCAGGAAGGGGTTAAGTTGGCCCCCCTCCGCCCCTCGGGGCTAGCAGCGAGGGTGGATGGGGAAGGATGCAGAAGCACAAGCCAGCTCATCAGATCTGAGTCCTGCTGCCATCCCCCAGCTGCTCCTCTGCTCAGGCAACCTGTGTGATGGACTCCGCGTTCTGCAGCCCCACCGCCTGCCGCAGAAGGGGGCCGGGGCAGAATGCCAAAGGCACACGTGGCACCCAACTCTCCTCGGTTTTCTGTGTGCCGTGGAAAGCTTGTCTTGCCAAATGCACACCTCCCCGGGGGCAGCCTGTGGCACTTATCCCCAGGCCTTCTGCAGGGACGCTTTGCCAAAGGTGGTGGCTCAAACGAAGCCTTGCCCTGTGGCTGAGACGCCAGGCCAGGGCCGCTGTCAGAAGCACGGAATTCGATCTATGCCGCCCTCCTGGGATCGGGTTAACCCCCCTCCCCGGCCAGCTCCTCGTTAACACACGCTTGGACTCTCAAAAGCCCCCAGTTCCCGTGTCTCTGCCTTGCCTCTTGAATGGAATCTGAGCCAGTCTGAAAGGGCCGGGGGGCTTTAGCGAGGTGAGCCAGTGCCCACCTGAAACAGCCAGGGCCTGGTGTCTCTGGGAAAGCGGCTCGGCCCGGGTTGGGCCTAGCTAAGCTTCAGCACCAGGGTTTGTAGCTCTGATCCCAGGCCGTGCTGTCCCCCTCCCCATCTAGCTGGCTGATGTCCATGGCTTTTGCTTCCGAGCTCTAGCGCTCACGGAGCCACGGAGCCCTGCCTGCCTTCCGCAGCCGCCCCATTCACAAGCGCAGGCTGCGGTGACTCATCTCGGCTCCCCGCTCGCTCTCGTCACACAGGCTCCATGGGGCCGGGGCGCTGTTATCCCTTTGGCTCCCGACCAGCTTGGTGGGGTGAATAAAAAGCCAGTTCCTCCCCCTGCAGCTGGCAGGCCGACGTACAAGGCCCATGTGGCAGCTTTTATGTTTAATTCATGGCTGAGAGTGAGTCACCTGCCGGGGGAACTAGCACTGTTGGGGGAGAAATCTCGGTTGGTTTTCCTCTCCCTCCTCCTGCTCAGCACCCCAATGCTGGAGCCCCTTCTTCTTCTCCCCCCCAATCCCCTTGCTGGAGATTGCCATGAGAGGGCAGGGGCCCCTTCAGCCTGGCTAGTTCCTCACATTCAACTCTGAGCACTTCCCCAGCTGTAATCAAAGAGGCTCAGTCAGGTTAAAAATTGCATGCAGCTGCCGCTGTTCTTCCCCTTCAGTTAACAGCTCTAAGCATTAAAAAACAAAATGAAAAGCCTCATCTGCTCCTTGCCTTTCACACAGCTTTCTCAGCTAGTTTTTCCACGGGCCATGCTGCAAAAGGAGAACACAGCAGTGGGTGGGTGACTGTGGGGGGGCCTACCCGGCCTACAGTTTCCATAGACAAGGCAGCTCGGGAGGAAGAAAGGCTAGTTATCTCCATTGAACAGCTGAGGCCCAGAGATTTGCCCATGGTCCCATGGAGTGTCGGTGGCAGAATCGAATCCAGGGCAGGCGACTTCCCTGCTTTGTGCTGTTTCTCCTGCTGGCTGGCGCTGCCTGGGGCTGGTTGCAGCTGCTGTTCTGGTGGAAGGGTGTCTTCCACTGATGGTTTGAACAGAACTGTGTCTCGGGACGGGGGGGGGTATTCGCAGAGTGTTGGTTTTTTAAACCAAAGCTAATTCTGGGTCATAAATCCCTCCCTTCCCACCCCCCGCACTATGATTTCTGCCCCTAGTTTTGAGGCAGAAAGCCCCATTAGCCGCATTTCACAGAACAGACACACAGCCACAATAGCCTTACCCATGGTCCCACCACACACAGTGCCTGGGTTCTAGTCCTGACTCTGCCACTGGCCTTCTGGGTGACCCTGGGCATGTCCTTTCCCCTCCCTGTGCCTCAGTGTCCCCCTGGGGTTAGTGAGACTGACCTCTTGGTGCTGGGATGGATGGCTGAAAGGTGCAATGGAAGCACAGGGTATTTATAGATCTAAGGCCAGAAGCTCCTGGCCTGGAGGGAGGGTGCCCTAGCCATGGTCTCCTGATCACCCCTGTCCCTAGGACTCTACGTGGGGCTGCACAGGAATCTCAGTGAGACCCTGCGACTGGAAGGCACGTCTCTAGGGGGACGTCTGTACTGCCCACCGAACCTGAGCCCAGTTCAGCTGGCTCAGGCTGGGGCTGCAGGGCTAAAAAGAGTAGTGTAGATGTTGGGGCTCTGAGGCCCTACTTCTCCTTGGCTTTCAGCCCGAACATCTACACAGCGGCAGCCCCTGGGAATTGACCCGGGCTCTTCGCAGTGTCGCTGTGCCCTTTGAGGCTAAGGGGTGCCTGCGTGTGAACAGGTGGGCTTTGCCCAAGGCCAACCATGCTAGCCAAAGCAGGGGCTGCAGGGGCTGGCGCGGAATGGGAATTCCCAGTCACGCCCCTTCCACCCTCTCGCCTGCCCTGCCCGGGCCCCCTACACTGCCTGGAGGACCCTGCACGCAGTTGTGTGGGATGGAAGATTCCAGCCACGGCCAAGACCTCGCGGGCGGCCCGCTGACTTGGTCTGGCCCTACCCCTGCCAGTGTAACCCCCTGCGCGCTCCCCACTGGAGTCAGCCGGGGCCCCCAGTCACCTGCTGCTTGGAACCAGGCCAAAGCCCCTCTGGGGACAGATCAGTCATGTGCCCAGGCAGCTCCCACCTCTAATGTTCGCTCCTCTCCTTTTCCCCCCAGAGCCGGTCCTGGAACCACACCCCATCATCCTCGCCCCAGCTCCATCTTTCCCGATAGCGGACTATGCTTGCAATCCAAAAAGAGCAATCCTGGAGGAAAACAGAACCGCCCGCCTGCCCCTCCCCCTCCCCAGCCCTCTTTTGATGGCACCAGGACCCCGAAGCCGGCAGGGGCCCTCGATCTGCCCCATCTCTCTCCAGCTGTGCCGATGGCTGGCCCCTCCTCTGCATCAACTCTTTGCCAATCAAGACACCACCTCTGGTTTTAATTTGCGATCTGGAGGGTGGGGTGGTTGGGGGAGGGCCTGGGTGGAGGTCGTCCGTCCCCCCCAGTGTGTGTGGGGGGGCCACCCCCCGCCCACCCTCGCTGAGTAGAATTGTGTAAAGCCATGGCTGTGCACTTTATGTTTTAGACTACTGTTCTATATATATATATATATATATATACATACATCTATTTTCCTCTTTTTTTGTTTATATTTGCGGTATATTTAGAGATTCCTACACAGCGTGATGTGTTTAAAATAAACCCGAGGAGGAAAAGAAACAGGTATTAAGACCCTCCAAAACTCTAAGCCCTGCCTCCTGTCCCAGGGCTTGGGGAAGGGACGGGGCTGTGGGCGGGGGCCTCCTTTTCTTTTCTTTTCTTTTCCTTTTTTAAATCAGTCTGGCCAGGTGGATCTCTTGGTTGTCCTGCTGCAGGCAGCCATGGGGGCCGGGCACAGCTGTCCTGCCCACGTAGGCGGGGACCCACTGCTTGCTGGTCCCAGTGCCGGGCTAGCCTCACCTTGGCAAGGAGCGTTGGGATTCCTGGCTTCTGGTCCCAGCTCCAGGCTTCAAGAGGGAGTCAGGGCTCCTGGGGTTTCCTCGGGTAGGGAACTTGCTTTTAATCCCCACTCTCCCCCATTCAACCCATCTGCTCCTGCCTTTGGTGGCAGGTGAGGGGGGTGTACCTCTGTCTGTGTCCCGTCCCCCCCCAGGGCCCAGGCCTGGGCTTCCTCCCAGCCCCTGAGCACTCTGCCACTGAGGGATTAAATGCCATTAGTGTAAATTCAGATTGCAGAATGCCACCGTTCTGCAAATGAACAGGAAACACGCTCCAGCAAGTATCAGCATCCGCTGCTCTCTTGCCCGCGGGGCCGGACAGCGCTCGCTGTGGGGCAGCTGGGGAAGAGGGCTGAGGCCGTAGATTGCAGGGAGGGGGGTGGCAGCCTCTTCCAGCGCTGTCTTCACACAGCCCTTCTCCCTGCTGCGGCCAGGCGGGGCTGTGAGAGAAAGATGATCTCCTCTACCCCTCGCCTTGCGCAGTGGGCCTGCTGCTGGGTCCAGCTGACTGAAAGCTTCCTTGAGTAGCCCTTTTCCTCCTCCACCCCCCCCCCCCCGCCTCCCCCACACTCGTGCGATGCAGGTGCTGGCTTCCTTAGGCATGAGAAGATCTTGACATCTAGCCTTCTGGCTCCTTCACCCTCCTGCTTCCTTCAACACAGCTGCCATGCCAGTGCTGGGCCCGCCCTGCCACTCTAACTCCCGCTGCGGTGTACACCAGCAGCTAGCTCCTTCCCCAGCACAGGGCCATGAGCCCCAGGCCCCCCGCGGCCACGGGGGCGTGCCCAGCATTCGTTCCCTCCAGCCGTCACTGCCGGAGGCGTCCTGGGCTCCGTTCTAGCGGTTGAAACGCGCTCTGCCACGCTGCATCGGCCTTAGAAAAGGAGGTTCAGCCAGCGTGCACATCTCCCCTCTGCTCTGGCCCTGCCCCTCTCCCCCTGCAGAGCAGGCCCTGGCACTGTCAGGCCCTGTGGGGCCATGGGTGCACCCTCCCCTGCAGCCCGGCTTATCTGGGGCACCTTTAAGCTCCAAGCCGGGGCTCTCCACCTGCTTCATGCTGCATGGGGCCAGGGCCCCCACTGAGGACCTCAGACTCTGCGCCACAGGCTGGGCGTGTCTCTCTGGGACTCTGCGCCCTGGGCCCAGACGGGGGTCAGTGGCTGGGCTGGGCAGCGGGCCACCCCTGGGGCCTGATGTGGGGCTGCTCCTTTTGGGTGGGGCTTGGGCTCCCACCCCACTTCACAAAGGGCAGCCCAGACTCCCTGTTTTACGGTGGGGAAGCTGAAGCCCGGCATGACGTGCGTGCTCCATGAAGCAGGGGCAGAGCTGGGCAGAGCGTCTTAGTTACCGAACACCTAGGCCTCTGTTCTGCCCCCTTGACCTCACTGCCAGGGCTGGACTGGAGGGGCCTGCACTGCAGGGACTTGCACTGCAGCGCTGCCTGACCACAGCCTCCAGCCCTTGTTTGCATGAGCAGAAACTGCTCCCCAGCTGCAGGGATTGCTTCACACCCTGGGATCTTTGGCTGGGGGCCTGGGGCACACCCCTGTCCTAGTTTCTGCAGGCTGAAAGGGCCTGGGGTGCTCATCCAGCCTGAACCCCAGAGCACGGGCCACAGAACCTCAGCTGGGGGGCCTTGCTTCTGGCCCAGGAAGCTGGGCTTGGGCTAAACTGGGTCTTTTGGAAGAAGCTCTTCAGGGGGACTTTCAAGGGCTAGTGCCCTGTGCTGCTGTTCACCCCGGGGCCATGGGGCACACCCAGATCACACCCGCCCCCGCTTCGTCCTGGAGTAAATGACGGGTGCAGGGTGAGAGCAGATGGCCCGGCCAGGCTGGAGGGCGAAGAACTCCAGGCTAGGAATCGCGCTCCTGGCTGTCAAAACCATGGCACCTTTGTTCTAGCCGGGCGGCGTCTGCCATCAGCTCCCCGCTGTGGGGGCCCTGCCTGGGGCCCCTCACCCTGCTTGGCCACCTGCTGGAGACTGGGCCGTGTCCTGGTCAATAAACTGTAGGGGAAAAAACACTCCCAGCCCTGGCCCCCAGGCGGGGCTGGGGGAGTGACTGGCCCTGAGTGCAGGAGCTGGGACAAGAACCAAGCGTGGCAAGCTCTCGACACGGTTTCTTTATAGGTTTACAAAGGCTGAGTCGTGGTTTCGCGTTAGTGCTTTGGACAGACTTTGCAGACGGACAGGAACGACCCGGCCTCTTTGATCGCATGCAAATTTCAAAGCCCGGCCAGGAACGGGGGCGGGGCAGGGGGGTGATACGCCTGCAGGTGGCATGTCCTCCCCCCACCACTCCACCCTGCCCCTCACCCTCCCCTGCACTGACCGGGTCTGGCTAATAAATCTTTGCTTCTCAGCCTTCCAAACACGACCGAACCCCACTCAAAAGGTAAACCCAGCCCCCGCCCCCCTCGAGCAGCAAATCCATCCAGCTCTGTAAAAATCAATAAATAATAAATAACGCCCCTCGCCTTCATCCCGGCAGGAGAACTGGGGTGAGCAGTTTGAGGAGGTGGTGGGGGGCGGCTTTCCAGGTACAGCGTTTTGGGGGGCAGAATGGGTGGTAGGAGCTCTAACTCTCCCCCCCCATCTTGTCACCCCCCCCCCCACAGCCATGTGAGAGCTGCCCCCCGCCTGGGTACGTACCCTTCCCCCGTTTGGACCCAGTAATTAGTGATGGGGAAAGGGGGAGCAGGTCAATTCTGGCGGGGTGGCGAGCTAGCAGCCCCCCCCTTGGGAAGCAGTGAGCACCTGGGATAGGGTCTAGTTTCACATCCTCTCCTGGCCCCCCCATGGCCCTGGCTGGGCGTCCTTCCACCCTCAATCTGGAGAGTCAGATTTTCTAGCAGCAATTGCAGACCCAGGGGACACAGCCCCCTCCAAGAGAGGCCCTCCTCCAAGCCAGGGGCTCTGCTCGCCAGGCACTACGTGGGCCATGGGTGGGCAGCGGAGAGGGTCCCTTTGTCGGGGGTCCTGGGGTCCTTCAAACCCCGCCACGGGCCTGGTTCATGCTCAGCCCCCAGCAGGGATGTGAGAGACCCCTGCCACCATCACCTTCTGGCCCCCTTGGGACCTGGCCTCCCAGCCACCTGCCCCACAGCCCCCTCCACCCCTTTGGACCGTCACCACCTGGGCTGCCAGCTGCTCCAGGAACCCCCTTCCCCATCCTCCCAGCACCCAAACTGCCAGCTTAGAGCCGGGGGGGGGGGGAGGGGGCTAGAGATTGTGCCAGGGTGCGGGGAGAAAGCGCCGGGCCCAAGAAGGGAGCAGCCTTCGAGCCCCCCCCCCCATGCTTTGCTGCCCCCCAGCAGCTCCTCCCTCAAGAAAGCAGTTTTGGAGCGTCCCTCCCCCTTCCGTCAAAGCAGACAAATTCAAAAGGGGGGGTGGGGGGCCGTCAGCCCAGCTCCTGCCCATCATCCCTGGAAGAAGCAGAGGGGGCACTGTGCCCCGCCCGTGTGCGCCCCCCAGCACCGTGGATCCCAGCCCCGGCCCCATCTTTGCCAGCACATTTTGGGACAGCGACGTTATTGCTTGTAAAAAATCAGAGAGAGAGAGCGGAGGCTTGGGGGACCGGGAGGCGTGCAGGGGCGGGGGGCCCACGCCCCAGGGGCTTGTGTCTGCTGCACAGCTCTACGCCAACTCCTTGCCTCCCTCACACGCCCTTCCGGCTGCCAGGCGCCAGGCCTGCGCAGGGTGAGGGGCTGCTTCCTCTGGGATCCCCCCCCCCCCAGGACCCCGCCCATGGGGCAGGTATGTCTGGGTGGCTCTGTGCCCCCCATGGGGCGGGTACATCTGTACAGATCTGTGCCCCTCTAAGCCCTTGACCACGGTGGGCATGTCCAAGCGGACCCCCCCACCCCAGACAAACCGGGTGGGCAGAGCCTGCTCCGCCCTGGACCCTGCCAAGGTGACGGATACGTCCGGCCGGCCCCCCGCTCCCCTCGAAAGGGGCATGTCTGTCCAGGCAGATCCGCGCGCACCCACCCCCTGCCCTTCGGACGCCCTGAAGCGCCAGGGCTTCCGGCAGGCGCGGCGGCCGCGCCGGCAGTGAAAAGGGCTGAAGCTCTGAAGCCTGATTCAGTGTGTGGGTGAGCTCTGTCCTCCCCCCCGCCCCCTAGACCGGGCTGTGGTCGGGGGAAGCCACGGCCACCAGGCACTCCGGACTCTCTCTCGATTTTCTCAAGTGCCCGTACAGCCTGTCCTCAATGCCACCCATGATCTTGTCCATCAGCTCATCCCCGGGGGGCCGGCAGCCGGGGCCCGGGCAGCCGTCGCCAGAGGGATCAGAAGCCAGTTTGGGGTCTCCGGCCAGTTCGCCCGGCTCCTCCTCGATGGCCTGGATCTTGGCGTCGGCGTCGGCCTCCCCGCCCGTCTCCTCGTCGCCGGCGCTGACGATGCGGGGCAGGGTGCCGTGGTAGCGGCCGTCCAGCGGGGAGTTGAGGCTGTCCCCCCGCCGCAGCGGGGTGCGGTGGCGCTCCAGGGCGGGCGGGTAGCGCACGCCGGGGTCGCTGTACTGTTTGGAGCGCTGCCACTGCTTGCGCAGGTGGGCGCGGGAGCGGTGCTTGGCGCGCAGGGGCGAGTCGTCGAAGTGCGGGTCGTGCCGCACGAAGGCGTTGAAGAGGGCGTCCGTCTTCTCGTCGATGCTATAGTCCCGCCGGGGCGGCGCGTCCCGGGGCGGGAACGGCTGCCCGTAGGGGGGCCAGGCCAGGGGGCTGTGGGGCAGCGGCCCCCCTGCCGCCCCCTCCTCCTCCTCCTCCTCCTCCTCGGGCTCCTGCCCCTCGAAGCTCTCAAAGATGGTGCCCTTGCGCCCGGCGCTGGTGAAGCAGATGCGCTTCTCCGAGGCCGTCTGGTCCTTGGGCCGCCCGTCCTCCCCCGCCCGGCTGGGTGCCTCGATGGAGGCGTAACCGCTGTCCATCTGCAGCAGCTTGCGTGGGCCCGCCTCTGCCTCCCCGCTCTCCTGCCTGGGACGGGCCCACGGCCGCTCGTCCGGGCCCCCCTCGGCTTCGTCCAGGGAGGAGGGGAAGCCGGGGGTGCCGGCCCCGGCCGAGCAGACGCTGTCGCCCCCGTCGCTGCGCACCGAGTCCCGGTCGTTGCTCTGCTCGGAGGAGGCGTAGAGCTCCAGGGAGGCCCGCAGGCTCCAGATGTCGTGGTAGATGGTTTGCTGCTCCGCGCCGGGCGCCTCGGCCACGCCGCCCCCACCCGCCTCTGCCAGCTCTAACCTGGAAGGAGAAGCCACGGCGGTTACGGGCAGGGCAGGGCAGAGGGGCTGCCCTGGGACGCACCGGGCAGTCGCTGGGCCCGCGTTGGGCTGGCTCTGCCCCGGCCCTTTACAGGGACATTTGCATTTCTTACAAGCCAGCTGCACGTCCTGGCAGGCAGAAATCCCTGCCCTTCCTCCCAGCCCATCTCCACCCCCCTTGGTCCGCCCACACACCCACACCAGCCCTCTGCCCCGATCCCCATCTCCCCCACCCTGCCTTCTCAGCCCCTCCCCAGCTCCCCTCCTGCTCTGACCCTGCTGCCCCGTCCTGGCCTGGCCAGAGGGTAAAGGTTGCCCTGGGTCTCTCTGCAGCTGGCCCCAGGGTTCAGGTGCAGGAGACGGTCCGAGTCCCACGGCCGTCCTGACCTCAGGCTGGGGCGGGACTGGCTCCGACGCACAGCTCACAGCCGGGCAATGGGAGTGCCCGTCTCGGCCTGTCGCCATCCTGCCCCCCCTTGGCCCTGGTGGCACAAGAGCAGCAGGAGGCAGTCAGGCCTGTGGGCCCCTCTGCTCCAACGAGACAGGGTTTGGGGTGGGGGCCCAGCTCCATCCTCCTCCTGCCTCCCTGTGCTGGGCAGCACCCCTCTCCTCGCCAAGTCCCTTCCCCTGCCCTGCCCCCAGAATGGCACCTCCCAGGGGCCCGCTGCTCCAGAGCGGCGGGGGCAGAATTCCAGCTCCCCCGTGGAGAAAGGGGGCATCTCCCCAGACCTCCAGCGAGCCTGTCGTGGGGTGACACAGGCACGGAGAGGCCAGTGCACCTGGGACTGTTTCCTCGCCTGCCGAGGGGAAGACACGGAGGCGGGCAAAGACAGAAGCACGTGAATTAACTACGCCCGGGGCTGCGACTTTGAATGGGACGGCGAGGGACTGCGCGCTGGTTACGGCTGGACTGAGGGGAAACTGAGGCAGGCGCACCTGTCATGCCGGAGGGAGCCTGAGGGGGAGGGGACCGCCCTGTGACTGGGCCCTTCCCAAGGGAAGTGCGCATGGGGGCTGTGGAGATCTCTCTCTGCCTATGACCTGGTTTCCTGGAGGAGGGGCTGGAAAACGCCCCCTTCACTGGCACCTGGGAATGAGACCACCCCTCCCACCCCCTGGGTGAGCGCCCTGCCCTAGTCATCCCGATCCCCTCTATCTACTGAAAAATACCTGCCGAGAGAGGGTGGGGGGCGGGGGGGGGGTGGCAGGAAGGGCCCGGCCACGGGGCGGAAGGCTACGTCGTCCGTCCGGGCGATGTACTGGATGATACCCGTCCGATGGGCGTCTCTGTCCTCTTGCTCCATGCTCTCGCTCGCCGCTCGCTGCCTCTGGAACTGCCGCCGCTTGGGTGAGCCTGAAAGGCAGGCGAAGGCAAGAGGGCGATGTCAGGGGGCGAGCGTGCGGCCCCCGCGGCGGCAGTGCGTCAGCAAGTGGCGCGCGCGCTCTGCGACAGAGCACGTTGCACCGTGCGGGCATCCCCGCCGGGACCGAAGCGCTGCCCGTGCACCAGCTGCTTTACAGATGCCGAGGAATCCCGAAGGAGGGGGCTGAGAAGGGGGAAGGCAGGAGACAGCCCTTCAGCTAGGAAAGTTCAGAGGCCACCATCCGGCCTCTCCCCCACCTCATGGCACAAGAGCAAAGGGAAACGGCGGGACAACAGATCTTAAATGGAGAGCGAATCCTGAAGTTAACCTGTGGAGCTCACCGCCCCAGGATATCATGGAAGCCAGGGGCTCAGCAGGATCCCAAAGCACGTTAGGGCTGGGATTCTCCCAGGGAACCAAAATCCCATGGGATCTGGGCACCTCACTCCCTTAGAAGACTTTGGAAATCCCAGCAAACAATGTGAGCCCCTCCCCATCAGGCAGCATGTGTCGTATCCAACATCTCTTACAGTGATTTGTTCTCTGCACCTGCCCCAAATACCCCCCTTTATAGCCGCTGGGGTCCTGCCAGCAGCTGCTCTGGGCAACAAGGGCACCTGCAGGCTGGGGATTTGCAAGGGAAGAGCAGCTGCAGGTTAGGGGCTCAGCCGGCTGGGGCAGAGGGCACCTCCCCCGTGGCCACATCCGAGCAGAGCCATCTCCCATGGGAGGCTCGACACCTTCCTCTGAAGCACACGGGACTGGCCCCCTCCAGGGCCCCGGCCAGTCCGCTCCAGCGACTCCCTGCCTGGCTGAACTGGGGCTCTGGCCCTGAACCTGGCGCAGGAGCAGAGGGAAGCGGCGGGGCAGTGGCTGGGCGCAGCGCGCTGCAGGGGATGGAAGTGGAGCCCCGCGGGGATGGGAGCAGGATGGAACCAGGGAGTCGGTGCAGGGACGGGACCAGGGGAGCTGATGGGATCCGACCTGGGGTGACCTGTTCCTGCTCCATTGGGGTGAGAGGGAGGGGACCAGGGAAAGGCCCTTCTGCCCTACAAGCTGCCTGCTCTCTGCCTGAGTCTGCCCCCACCCCCTGGATTTCTTGAGCCATGCCTGCCCCCTGCCCCTGCAGCTCCGGGGCCCTTTGGCACAGCACCCCCAGCCATCTCATGTGCCATCAGACAAGGCGATGCCCCGCAGGGACCAGGGTCAGCACGAAGGGACACTCTCAGCTGAGGCCGGCATGCTCATGACACTGGAGAGCCCTGGAAAGAGAGCTCTGTTTCCAAGGAGGCCCGTTTTCCCCTCTGACACCTCTGGACAGAGCTGATCTCTGCTCTCTTCGCTCCCCTTCAGTAACATGCCAGGGACCCAGCTGGGGGAATCAGCGCCGGCCTCAGTGGAGACTCTGCAGAGTTACATGCGCTGGGGATCCAGCCCTGGGCCTGATTTCTCTCTCCCACCAGTTTCACACTAGTAACTTGTGGTCCCTATGGGGCGCCGGGGGATGGGGGGCAGTTACCCGGAGCCGGTCCTATGGGGCGCCGGGGGATGGGGGCAGTGACCCGGAGCCGGTCCTATGGGGCGCCGGGGGATGGGGGGCAGTGACCCGGAGCCGGTCCTATGGGGCGCCGGGGGTTGGCAGCCGGGCAGAGAAGCCAAAAGGCACACGGGGGCCATGGAGAGGGGAGCTAAGGTGGCCACTGAGTTGAGACTATGCTGGGTGAGGAAAGGGGGGGCCCTGCCTCTGGTGTCCAGGACTGACCTTCCCTCCCGCGGGGATTTGGGGAGGGAGGAGAGGGGGACGACCTACCTCTGGTGTCCAGGCTGGACGCCCGCTGGTTGCTCTCAAATTTCCACTTCTTGATCCTGAAGTAGGGGCTGGCGCCCTCGAGGCTGGCGTGACGCCGCAGGCGGGTGAAGAACTGCAGCACGGTGCCCTGGGCAGGGGGCGGCGGGGGCTCCCCGGTTCCGGTGCCGCCTGCTCCGGTGCTTTTCGGACTCCCGGCAGCCCCTTCAAACTGGGAGCGGGGACGGGGAAGGGCAGAGGGAGGGGGGAGGAGTGACTCCTGGGGACGGGCGCCGCAGAGAGCGATTGGAGGCGACAGGGCGGCAGGGAGCCCCCGCACGGCACAGCGGGCGGGGACAATGCCAGGGCTGCCGGCTGGGCAGCCAGCCGTGAACGGTGCCCTCGGATCGCCCGCCTGTCCCCGTCTGCCTCGTCCTGCTCCCGCAGCGCGTTGTGCATGGGGGCCATGGAAAGATCCACGCCCCCTACCCCCCCCCCGGGCATATAAAGGGGACGAGGAGGCAGAACTCCTTCTGGTCTATTCCCAGCTCCCCGCAGTGCCAGCAAAGGGGCCCCAGCTCACCCAGCTGCAGAGCGAAGGTCCCCCAGTGCAGGGGGGGGGAGTCCATACACTGCGATAAAGACTGGGATGGTCCCACAACATTCAGGCCATGGGGGGTGGGGCTACCCCAACTAAAGCCCCCGCCCCCCATGGACCATCAAAGGCCTTCACTGTATACAGAACTATAGAAATGCAGCCACCTCTGGGGAGGGAGGGGGGGGCCAAGCAGTGCCCAGCACAACAGACGGGGGAGGCGGTGGCCAGAGGCCCCTTGGCCTTTCCTGGGCTGGTTCCACAGTCGCCCCCTTCCCTGCTCTCCTGCTGGGACGGGGGAGGGCTGAGCCGGCTCTGCGTGGGACCCAAAGAATCGAGGGGGTCGCCACGCCCACCCCGTTCACCCTTCTGCCCCCACCCCCCTGCTGTTCACGCCCCACGTGTGCGGCGATCTCGCGCCAGGTCTGGGGAGGGAAGGGGGGAGACGACTCACTGACGGGCTCTCCCCGGAGGCGGAGGAGACGGACGGGCTGGCCTCAGCGAAGCTGGTGTCCACGGTGGAGTTGTAGGTGTCGCCAGGCAGGGCAGAGCTGGGGCACATGGTGTGGGCGGTCAGGGCCGTCTGGGGCAGGGCACCCCCTGGGGGCTGCGGGGCCGAGACACAGAGAAACCACTGAGGGGTGAGATGGTGGGGGGGCTGGCATGGAAGTGGGCTGCGTCCGGCTCCAGGCTGCCCCCCGCCCCACGGCAGGAGGGGCCGTCTCGGCCCACAGAGCCCCCCTCTCCCATCCCGCCCAGGAGGAGACGTCTCGGCCCCCCGGGGGTGGACGCTGGCCCCAGCCCCGGCTCACCTGGAAGATGGCAAGGCTGGGCTTGGTGGGGGGCAGGCGGGGCGACATGGCCAGGCTGTTCTCGCTCGACTCGCACTCGTGGATGGTGATGATCCGGAGGGCGGGCGGCGGGACGTGCAGGTGGGTGAGCCGGGCGTTCTTGAGATGGTGGAAATCCCCCTCGGTCAGCGTGTACCTGCCACGGGCACCGGGTGACAGGGAGTCGCCGCAGCCGGCGCCCTGCTTCCAACGCTCCCCTCAGCCCCATCTGCCGGGACCCTCCCCGGGAGCCGCCCCCGGACCCCGGGTCAGCCAGGCGCCCGCCCAGCCTCGTCCCACGGGTGTCCACGGAGCCGGGGCAGAGCTGTGCCATCCAGCTGGGCGATCGACTCCCCCCCGGGTTGCCGGGGGCGCTGGCACAGTTCCCACCTGGGGGCCCTGCACTTCCTCCCTGGCCCACGCCCCCCACATCCTTTTCTCACCCCACCTCCCCCAGACCCATACACCCACACCCCCTGCCCCCAAACCTGACCCATATCCCACTCCTTCCTGCCCCTCCCCCAGCCCGTACCCCCCCACATACCTGGCCCTCACCCCCAACCCTGGGCCATAATCCCACACCCCCTTTCCCCCAAACCCAGACCCCCACATCTCCTCCACCAAACCTGACCCATATCCCACCCCTTCCACTCTTTCCCGCCCCTCCCCCAGCCCATACCCGCCCACACCAACTCTGACCCATAGTCCCTCACCCCACCTTCTCCAGACCTATGCCCCCACACCCCCTTCCCCAGACCCCCACATCTCCTCCCCCAAACCAGACCCATATCCCACCCATATTCCTACCCCTCCCCCTAGCCCGTACCCCCCCACACACACACCCTTCCCTCACCCCCAACCCTGACCTAGAGTCCCAAACCCCGCCCCCGCAGGCCCATCTCCCACATCTTCCACTCGGCTCCTAGCCCCCCATCTCCGGTCCCTACCTCCTGCCCTTCTCTTGGGTCTTCTTGCTCTGCTCGAAGAGCGCGGCCTCGTTGAAGGAGACCCGGCGCCCGGTGGAGGAGCTGGACGTGAGGAAACGCTCCGTCTCCACATCCCGGTAGCTGGAGGCCGACAGGCGGTCGGGGTCGTCCACCTTGATGGTGATCTCTGTGGAGAGGGGCAGAGGGGTTCAGGCCACACACCAGGCCGTGGGGGACACCCCGTTGGTGGACACAGGGCCTGCTGGTTCAGCAGCCACAGGAGGAAGCAGGGCTGGTGGCCCCTCGGCTGTGGGGCAGTGAGATGTGGGGGTGAGAGCCTGGCAGCCCCTATCCACGGGGGCAGAAGCAGTACAAGCTGCCCCCCTCCACTCCCGCACCCACCCACCCACGGCCAGCCACTGCCAACCGCTGGGGGGCTGGTGTGTGACGTGTGCACCTGGCTGAGATTCGGCAAACTCGCTGCACCCAGGGGAGCTCAAACAGTCCTGGAGCCGCCTTTACAGCCAAGCCGGCCGCTGGAGGGGACGGGCTCAGGATCTCCTGGCCCCGGCTATGGAACCACTTGGCAGGGGGTGTGGGCAGGGGCTGGGCAGGGCCCAGCTGATCGATCTGCCTGGCCCAGCCCCTTCCAGCAGGGGGCCCGGCTCCACCATGGGGGCGAATTTAGTAACAGCCCCCACGGCCTGGTCCTAGCCTGTGGGTTGCAGGGGGAGGCATGGAGCCGCCCCAGTGACCCCGAGAGATCCCCATCCCAGTCCTTCAGGGCCATGGGGACAGCCAGAGCCTCCCCACCCACAGCCCGGTGAGATGTAGGGAAACGGTTTCCGTGGCGACACATCAGCCAGCCCTAGCAACCACATCCTGCCGGTCTCCAGGGGCAGGGCTGGGGAGGGCAGGCCCCAGGCGCTCACCTTGGGGTGGCTGAGAGTCATCCAGGTAGGTGGTATTGGTTTTCTCAGGGTCATCGCTGGCTCTGCAGAGGGCGGGGGGGAAGAGATTGACAGACAGACGCATAGGGAGGGACAGAGAGACGGACAGAGGGAGCAGAGCAGGGAGAAACGGGTGGGGGGCAAAGGATGGATAGAAAGGAGAGAAGACAGATTATTCCCAGTGTGCCCCCACCACACCCCCGCCCTGCAGGCATGGGGCTGCCCTAGCCATGCAGGTCCCCCCCGATCACCCCTCCGCAGGCCGGGGGCCAGACACCAGCCCACATGCCCCAGTGGCGAGGGAGGGGAGGTCTGGGCTGGTCTGTGCACACGCACAGGCTGGTGCGTCCGTACAGGCCCACGCACCCATCTGCACACCATACAGCACACGCTTACACACCCGCACACACCCCCAACACCTCCGTTGGTCCGTACCACGTGCAGACACACCCCCGGTCTGCACGGCACCCCCTGCCAGGCCATATGGCGCACACACGGCGTGCACATTCCTCCCCACACCAGGCCATACGGTGTGCGTACACACAGACATCCCCGTGCTGGTCCGCGCATCGCTTGCACACGCTGGTCTGTATGGCACACCAGTCCATACAGCACACACCCACACGCCCACCGGGCTCCGGTCTGTACAGCACACACACATATTATGCACACACCTCCATGCACGGGGTCTTCGGACTGGATTCTGGAGTCCGGCTGTCCCTGGGAGGGGAGGAGGGAGGCTATTCCGGGCATCTCACGTTGGCAGCCCTGGCGGGTCTCTCACACCAGGAGCCAGTGGGAGATTTAGGGCCTTTGCTCTGGGATTTAATCTGTATTAGGAGAACCCACTTGTCTCTGGGATCGCTGTGGTCCGTGGGGACCAGGCTGGCCCAGGGCTCAGGGCAGGGACTAGGACCCGGAGTTCAGGTAGCCATGGTCAGGCTGGATGCAGGGAACTGGGGCACAGGGTGCCAGGTCAGGTGCAGAGCAGAGGTGCAGGGGGTGCTGAGTTGGGTACAATGCAGGGGCACATGGATTCTGGATTGGATGCTGGGCAGGTGCCTGGGTCCTGGCTATACTGCAGGGGCGCAAGGTGCAGGCGCAGGCCCCGGGCTCCACGGACGGCTCATCACGGGACTTGGTTTCAAACTGCGGGCAGCTGGGAGAGGAGCTTTTCCCCGTTTCTCCAGCTCAGAGGCCGGGGCTGTTTGTCACTGGGCGAAACGGAGCTGCTAATTAGGGGAATCAAATTCTTCTGCTCCATTGGCGTCTCCGCAGCCGTGATGGATCCTGATCCTAAGCCCTTCGTTCGCACTGCTTTACACTAAAGCTGTTGCTGAACTCAGGGGTTTGGTGCCGGCCCATATCTGGAGACACTATGGAGTCACTACCTCCCTGCCGGCTGTGCGGGGGAGCGCCCAGGTACACCAGTCCCAGCCTCTCCCAGCAGGAGGCACTGTAGGGACCACGCAGAAGCTCTGGCTGCAGGGGGGAGCCCACAGCTTCTCCCACCCAGGCAGACAGGCTCCGGGGGCGGCGCAGCACATGGCGGAGCCCCTCCCCCCCCACCTCACCTGGAGTGCCTGCGGTCCGTCTCGCAGCACCGGCGGCAGATGATCAGGATGCCGGACAGCAGCACCAGGGTCCCTCCGATGAAGATGGAGAGCAGCACGAGGAGCAGCACGTACCCATCCTGCGTGTTCACCTCCCCGGGCACCGCCTGTGAGCAGAGCAGACTGAGCGACGAGGCCGGCGCATGAGGGTAGCCGGGCACGGGGGCCTTCCCTGGGGGTCGGGCAGGCGCCTCCCTCCTGGCTGCGTGGCGAGGGCATTCCTGGGTCTGGGGCATGCGGAGGGTAGCAGGGCCCATGCTCGGCTTCTCCCCAGTGCCCGCACAGCACAGGGCACAGACGGCTCCTCACCCCTCTCCCAGCCAGCAGGGCGCCAGCTGGGCGGCAGTGGGGCCTCGTGACACACGCCTGGGGCACAAGCAGCTGGCAGTGCCAGTGCGTATGGAGGGGGCAGAACCGAAGGGTCGCCGGGGGGCAGCTGGGAAGGCAGAGCAGAGGCCTGTCCAAGCCAGTGTCTGCAGCAGCATCCGGCCCTCGCTGGCCGTGCACAGACAGTTCTGCGCTCAGCTGCCCACGGGCCCTCCCCCAACTGCTCAGAGGCTGGTTTACTCCCCCATTCTCCCCCCCAGGCTGATGCTCCTGCACTGGGAGAACCCCAGTTTGCTCCACCCCCCCAGGAACCTGGCATGTTTGGTCCAGAGAACGATGGGGTCTCCTCCACTGCTCCCTGCTCCCAGGTGCCAGCGTCTCCCCGCACCTCCCATGCACCCCCAGCCACTGGGGGACACTCCAGAGAACCAGTGACGCCTCCCCAGCCGGAGTCTCTTGCCTCCGTCATGACCCCAGCAGCCCTCACTTGACCTGACTTCACCCCGATGATCCTGCTGACCTCCCTTCACTCCCCGGCCCCCATGTGCCCTCCTGGGGGGAGTCTGGCTAAATTCCCTCCCCCCTAGCCGTGGAGTGGGGAGGGGCATGGACTCTGGACAGGCCCTTCACTAGCCCCTGCCAGCCTGTGGGGGGAGAGGTCGCCAGACACGGCATTAACGCTGGGTCACAAGGCAGCCGGGAACCCCCAGAGCAAAGGAGCCAGTGACCGGCCCAAGACCCAGCCACCCCGTCTGGGAGAGCAGCAGAAACACGTTCCCAGACCCCCCCTGCCCTAACCCACCAGATCACAACGCACCCACCGCGGGGATGAGAACTCAGCCGTCCTGACTCCCTGCTTTAACCACTAGGTCACACTCTCCCTGCAGAGTGGAGACTAGAACCCAGGAGTCCTGCGTCCCAGAGACCGCGTCCATTAACCCTTAATCCAAACCCAGGGGGCAGGAGGGGATGCTGGGACAGCCACCTTTGAACATGCCCCAGTTTAGCCCACCCCTGCGGGGTGGATCCGAAGTGACAGCGGGCGGCTGCTGTTCATCCCCTGAGGTGAGGGGTGGGAAAAGGAGACACGCTGGGGCTCGGGGTGGGGCGGGGGATGTAACATTAAATCGGTCAGGTGACAAACGAGCCTTTGCCATGGCAACGCATCGTGATGTCAGGATAGTCATGTGACTATTTTTTAATTCAGCCGGAAAATGGGATGATCGCCGGTCACAGACAGAGCCCCGGCTGGGCCCATTCATCTGGGGGAAGGCCAGGGCAGTTCCTCACCCCGTCTCTGCTCTGATTGAAGAAGCGAGGCTGTCTCCCCACCCCCTACAAGCGACAGCTGCATGGGTGTGTGCCACTGTCTTTCTCTCCTCTCCACCCCCGCCCGTGGCTGGCTCCCCGGGGGGAACCGCCTTCACCTAGGCAAAGCCGCCAGCATGGGCTGGGCGTGGGAAGGAGTGAGGGTGGAACCCCCCCCTCCATTTCCCAAACACCCCATCCCCCCCTCCCCACACACCCCCATCTATCTATTCCATCCCCTCCTCTGTCCATCCCTCCACACACACACCCATCTGTCCATCACTACACTCATCTACCCAGCCACGCTCTAGGAACCCAGCCGGGGCCCAGCCCTCCTCCACGGCTCCTGCAGAGTCATTTCTCCAGGGTCCCGCGTGAAGGTGGATGACTCACGGACCTTGCTGGCTCCTACACACAGTCCCTGAGCAGACGTCCACTGCTGCGTGCGCTGCGGCTGCTTCCCTTGTGTATTACGGGCGCAGGCTCCCCTTCCCACTTGCCTGTCCCTGGGGCTCTTCACCCCCATCTCTCTCTCTGCCCCTTTTTATCCCCCCATCCTCTCTCTCCTCTGCTTTGCTTCACCGTCTTTCAGTCCTCTGAATCTCTTCCACAGGCCAAGGGGGTTGTCCCGGGCAAAGTTTGGCCTCTCCTCCTTCTCTGGCTAGTCTGGCTACATGCATTCTTCCTGCCCCTGGAAATACCCTCTTGCAGGTGGCACTGTGCCCGGCCGGGAGCTGCTGTGTTTAAAGCCATTTGCCCGCCAAACCAAGTCACACGGCACAGCTGGTCAGCCGGCTTTCTCGGGCTTGCTGTGATGTCATAGCAGGGGAGGGCCCAATACCCTGGGGGGGTGGGCTAGCCCTGGGGATGGAGGGGTGGAAAAACCCCAGGGGCTCCTGTTGGTTACAGTCTACAGAACATTGGAGCTGTCCACAAAGCGTGGAGCAGGCACCAGACTCAGGCATGAGCTGGAGTAGCCCCCTCATCTGGAGACCCCCCGACTCCTCCCTCCACTAACACTCACGTAAAACAGGCTCGCTCTCAGAGTCAATCCGGAACGACCCCACTAAAATCATCAGAGTCACTCTGGATTTACCCTAAGACCAGATCTGCTCCCTGTGAGCACAGGCAGATGATGAGCAGCAGCAGAGCAGGTGTAGAACAGCCTCAGGTGGGGTGTTTCCATCTGCAGCGGGACTTTGTAACCCGCCAGGGGCAGAGCTGACGAAGCCGTGTACAGAATTCTACGCGGGGGTCTGTAAACCAGCAGGGTGGCACGACTGGTCTGACGTAGCCCAGGATGGGACGGACGGAGAAGGCCCAGCCTTACAGTCCTTTCACCAGCAAACCCTCATGGATTGAGACCGGGGGATGAACCTGGGTGAGGACTGCAGAGTGGGGCTCTTTATGCTTCTTTTCCTGTTTACCTACTGCAGTGGGGACTAACAGCTGGTACCAGACGCAGGTATAGGTTGCCCCAGTTTGGTGCATAAAACAAGACGTCCTCATACAGAGTATCAGGCTGGATCAGGCCCTTGGTAAAGTCAGTGGGAGTTTTGCCATTGCGTTCTATGGGCAGTTAGCTAGACAGAGGGTCAGAATCCCACCTCTTGGCCGCTCCCATCTGGTAGGACACTACCCAGTTCATCACAGAAAGGCCCCAGTTTCCCATAATGCACTAGACCAACTGTGACAGTATTGCACATGGGGGGACGAAGGGGTTCCTGACCGCCATGGACAAGTGCCTAGCTAAGGCCCTGGAGCATGAATGTTGATCACCATTTGCTGGCCGGGCTGCTGCTATCCATCCCAGAGTTACCTGGCCCCGCTTTCGAAATCCTGCCAAAGTGTTTGATTCGCTGAGCCCCGGAGGGAGGGGTGTGTCTGTCACTAATGGGGGAGCTTTGTTAAATGGCCTGTCCCGCTCCCAGCCACCCCTCCTGATGGGTATGAAAGCTCCCAGCCTTCTGCTTCCCCTGGCCTCTTCTCCCCCACTGTGCTCAGACCCGCACCCTGAGCAGCGGGCCCCACTTCACACCAGCCAGGACAGCAAGGAGCATCTGAAGCAGTGGTTCTTAACCTTTCCAAACTACTGTACCCCTGACGCCTGAGTCCCACCCCCACGGGGCTGAGGCATGTAACTTAGTTTCTTGGCGCCCCTGTGGCTCCAGGCAATTGCCTTTCTTGCCACCCCTAATACCAGCTCTGCACTTGCGACCCCTCTAAACCCCCAGGTTAAGAAACACTGAAGGGAGTGATTGCTGCGTGGCAGGTGTGTCTCATTGGAGACGGGCTGCAGGGTAATCTGCTGGGATGGCCATGGAAGATTTCTCTCCCCCCCCGGACCCCAGTCCTGATAACCAGGGAACCTTCCCAGGACATGTGGGGAAGGGAAAGACCTTAGGATAGCCTCTCCAGCACACACTGCCTGGATCTTGGCAAACAGCCTCTGCCTCCAGGGGAAAGCCAGCTGTCCATCCCCCTGCCCGGCCGGCCCCGGGGAAGAAGGCAGGTGCAAAGAGGGGCAGCCCAGTGGGGTGGAAGGGTGGGTCAGGGTACCCAGGCTGGGCATAGCTAGCGGGCCAGTGGCCAGGAGTGATGGGAGGGGTCCAGCCCCCCCCCCCGTGGGCACTCACCGTGGGGCTCTCGGTTGTGTTGTCCCATGCAGGCAGGTCATTGCTCATGGTCTGTCCCAGCTGGAAAGCCCTCCTGGGAGCCGGGCATGGGCGGAAAGGGAGCGGCACAGATCACCCCGGGAACAAAAGAAGGAAGAGAGAGAAAAAAACCGGCACGTGGAGCGGAGAAGTGAAGGGGGCGAGTGGGGCGGGCGAGTTCCCCTCTGGCCCGGCTGCTCTCCCCCGCCTGCCTCCAGGGCTGATGCCGGTTCAGCACCCCCCGTTCACACGGGCTGGGGCGGCAGCGCCAATCGCGGGTGGGCTCGGATGTTGGCTCCTTCCAGCCCCCCCCCCCCCCGGCACACACCGTCTCCTCCCCCGCCTGCACTTCCTCTCGGCTGAGCACGCCCAGGTAGATCGAATTAGAAGAAGGGCGAACCGGATCCAAGCCAGATCGTCCGGCGGCTGGTAGGAGTCAGCGGGCTCCTGCCCTGGGGAGTGAGGGGGAGGGTCACTCCCCCCCCCAGTTCCTCTTGCCTGCTCCGCCGATGGCTTTGCTCATCCCTGCCCCTCCGGTCTGCAGACAGCTGCGGCGCAGGCACCGGCTCCCCCTCACCTCCAGCCCCGGGGAACGAAGCCTCCCCTCCCCACGCGGCTCCATGAACTCACCCGCCCACCCGGACTCGGGCCCACGCGTGAAAGTGACTCCGGGGGGAGGCGCCCAGCTCAGCGCGGCTGGATTCTGGCCAGGGCGTGGGGCCGCTCCCGCAGCCTCCCCTGGCCTCGGGGGGACGGGTCAATTCAAAGCGAGCCCTCGGAGCGGCCGGGGGCTCCGGCTGGGGGCGGGGGCGGTGCTGGGCTAGAGAGGGAGTGAGACAGGCGGGGGGTGGGGGGGGGGGTAGAGGCAGCTGGCTGGGTTACTCCGAGGGGGATGGGGAGGGATGGAGGGTGTGTGTGGGGGTGATGGATGGATAGGGGTGTGGGGGGGGGGGGTGGAGGGGGGTGTGATTGGGGGTGGCTGGATAGATGGGGGGGTGATTAGGGCTGTGAGAGGATGGATGGATGGGGTGGGATGAGGGCAGCTGTGATGTACAGGGGGATGGATAAATTGGGGTGTGGGTGGAGATGAAGGGGTTGGGGACATAGGGGGATGAATAGATCTGGGGAAGGCTGCCCACTGCAAGGATGATGCTCTGGCCCATTCAGCCCCCCCCTCTGTCATGGCATCCCCCCCTCCGAACATCACCTGTGGGCATGGCTCCGGCAGGGAGCAATGAGCCCTGTGGAGGGAGAGGAGATCCAGCATCTCCCTGGTGAGCTCCCAGTTCACCTCGCTGCAGCCCCCTTCGCCCGTCTCACTCACTGGTCCTTGGCCCCCTTTTTCCTTTTGGGATGGGACCCAGGCATGGCATGGTTAGCAGGTGGGCGGAGCCACCCTCCCCTCCCCGAGCTGGAGTAGAACCCAGGGCTCCTGAGGCAGCCCCCTGCTCTAACCACTGGACCACACAGCCTCCTCTCCTCCCGATGGGGCATGCCAAGTGTTTCAGCGCCCTTTCACGTTCCTTCTCCACATTGTCCCTGCAGCCCCGCTCTACCCACACAAACAGCCGCCTCTAGCCCAGGCCTGGGTGAACAGAGGTTAAGATGAGTCAGAGGCTGAAGTCACCTCCTGTCGCGTGCACACACAGCAACACCCGCAAACACAAACTCTCTCTCTCTCCCGGCTTGTCTGTGCTCCGATTTTTGCACCAAAACCTGCCTCCATTCCAGCTGCAACGGCAGCAGCTTTGGGAGCAGCCCTTCAGGAGAGGAGGCAGCAGCCTCTGAAACACCCTGGCACAATGCACAAAGCCCCACCAGCCGCCCGGAGCCCTCTCTTCAGCAGGGCTCCCACCAAGGCTATCATGAGCGAAGCTGCATTGCTCCCGGGGAGTCACAGCCATCTCTCCTCAGCTGCTTCCAAAGGAAGGAACTGGCTGGTGCAGGGGGTGGCCGATGGCTCGTGGAGCTTTCCATCTCCGGCGTCCCGGCTCAGCAGGGATGGCGAAGTGATTCGGCAGTGTAAGCAAAAGGAGTTCAGGGGAGAGGAAAATGGTCCTTGTGCTTAAGGCATTGCCGTGGAATTCAGGCGGGGCTGCTTTGATTCCCGCAGGCTTCCTGAGTGACAATCTCTCTGGGCCTTAGCTGCCCGCCTGTAAAATGGGGATAAACAAGCCCTTCATCTGTCTAGACACGACATGTGTACAGCACCAAGCACAATGGGGCCTTCAGCCACTACTGGAGTACTAAAAAAACCGTGAGGTGTCCAAAGCCCCCACTGCAATGAGCACTGAGTGGAAAGAAGCTGTGGAGGCTGGACTCCACCTTCTGGGTCCCAGCTGGGGCAGTGGGTCAGCTGTACAGGCTGCCTCTCTCTGGAGCCACCCTGCAGCGCAGCTCACCTGGCTCCTCCGGCCTGCCCGGCAGCTTTCACGGCCCTTGCTATCACCGAGCTGAGGTTGAGTGGGCAGTTATAGCCACCACCAATGGGCCTCCCCCAGGCCTGCATCCAAGCCCACATCAAGAAAAAGCATCGCAGCCAATTCCCGCGGGGGGTGGGGTGGGGTGTGTGACTTCCTAAGGAACCCCAACAACTGCCATTTCCGAGGGGAGAGGGCACTGAGACTTCGGGGATGCCACTTTAGGCTGTAATCTTGTCAGTTCTCATAAACTCCAGGCCTGTTCAGATCTTGAATGGGAGACCTCTAGAGGGGGAAAAAAAGTCGCCTCTTTTCCTGCTCGCTTGTAATTCGCTTCAGTGGATGTTGCTGGTACCTTAGAGCCAAGTGGAGGAAGGGGGCGTGGGGGTGACTCAGTATCAAGCAGCGGTGCCCTGGTGGAATATTGATGCCCTCTTTAGGATCAGATTGGAAAGCAAGTCCTGATTGCTCAGACTTGCTGGTGCTTTTCACAAGCACAGGGATGAGATGACCTAGTTCGGGGGTCGCAATTACATTCTGCCTCCTTAGTCCCTTTAAATCTGACGTGTAGTGTTGCTGTGTGCTGTCACGTTCTACCCCAGAGCGGGCCTCATTTCAGTGGATGAGCAGAACCCGGCCCTGTTAAACTCCTGGACATGCTTCAAAGTTCATTTGATCTCTGGGATATTTGAAAGGCAGGGTGGGGTTGGGAATTCAGGGGGATATTTAGATGCCTGCTGGGGGACAGGAATTGGATTGGATTTTGGGTGTTAAAATACAGGAGGCTATACCTGAGCCTTCTAACAACCGGTGCAGGCTTGGAACTCCCTCTCCCCTTGGCCACGGGTCTGTTTCATCTGCCAAGTGGCCTGTCGTCAGGCACAGAGGTTTTCAAATTGCGAAGCGATCTCCCCCCCACTCCCCGTCTCTGATCTCCTCCCATGATGGTTGGGTCTATTTGCAATCAGGCCAGGAATAAAATATTCATCAAGCAGGTGGCATATTGGGAAGGACGCGGTCTCTGAAGGCGGCGGGAAAAGGGAAGCGTTTAACTGGAGTCTGCAGGAGGCTTTGGGGACAACAGGCAGCGCTGTCCTGGGGGTGACTGGAGTGGGAGCCGGGGGACCTGGCTTCTGTTCCTGGATCTGTTACTGCTCCTGGGCACGCCACTTCCCTCTTTGAACCTGTTTTCCCTCATGCCCTTTGTATGTCCTGTCTACTTAGACTGCGAGCTCTTTGGCGTCGGAACTGACTCTCAGGCACTCGGCACCGTGGGTCCCAGTCTCGGGTGGGTCCCCTGTGCTACTGTCATACAAATAGCAACAGTGAAAGAGGCAGGTCTCTGATTTCAGGTAGAACCAGTTTGGGATTCTCAGCTATAGAGGCCTTTACCTCTGAAGGTCCTGCGTTCACTCCCCTATGATGACTCTGTAATTGCACAGATGTTTAGGAACAGCTGGACCTGCTACTCTGGGGTGCTGTCCCATGGACAATCCTGAATGTTTCAGAAGAAGTAACGAACCTATTTGTGCGACACTACATGCAACTGGGGGAAAAGGGCTTCCCAGCCCAATGTTAGTATCTATCTCTGGTACTTATATGGTCTTTGTTCCTATCACACCTGTGCATTTCCCCATCTCTATGTAGCTTCTCAACCCCTCACAGTCTTGTTATCCCTATTGTACAGATGGGGAAACTGAGGCACAAAGAGGCTTGTCCAAGGTCATGTTGAACCCTGGGTTCTAGTCAACAAGTACCAAGTGGGATCAGCGAAGCTTGGGCTTTCAGGGCACGTTGGAAAATAGGATTCCCACCCACCCCTGGTCCCCACAACTCTGGGGTCCCCAGCAAAAGGGGAAATAGAAGGAGCTGGAGATCAGGGCTAGAAAGAAAGGAAGAGAACAGAATGGAGGGAGAGGGCGGGATGAGGAGGAGACAGCAAAGCTGGCCCTATGGAGCATGCTAGGCTCCGACCAGGGCCTCAACTGGCCTGAGGCCACCCATGTCTAGGGCATCTTGAGCTGGTGCCAAGCTCCCACCCCGATCCTAGTGGCAGCTGGGTCTGGGCGTGCCTGCCCTCCTCCCCCCCTCCTGCGAGGGGGCAGCTCGGGAAGGGCCTGGGGGCTGTGGTGACCAGGGAGGTGAAGGCCTCTGAGAAGAATGTTAGGCCTGTTTCCCCCCATCATGGAGGAATTTGGTCTCCATGGCGACAGAAAGGGGGAACAAGGTCGCCATTGTCTTGGCCCAAGTGCCGCCAGGAGACAGGTTCCTGGGCTGGCGCCTGCCGGGAGATGTTTGGCCCCAGATGAAAGGGGCCCGGGCGGGTGGTGCGGCCATGCCGTGGCAGGCGGGCAAGATGTCGCTGCACACTTGGTGGGAACCCAGGCACCAATCGACGCTGCCTGTTGCAGGGACCTGGGGGGAGAAAGAAAGAGCTGGTGGGGCAAGAGGGGAGGGGGCTGGATCGTCAGGGATGCTCCAGCGTGTAGGGGGCAGCCTGGCTGAGCCAGGAGGAGGCGCTCCTCTCAGTCAGTGCTGAGCCCGGGGCGGCCTTCGGGGGGGCTGCCCTGACAACAGCGAGGCGGGTGACTCACTGGGCAGCTCTCTGCCCGCCGGCGGGGCTGACCCCCATGCTCCAGCGCTGCGCTACGGGGCGCTGTCCTGCAGGGAAGGGTGTGGGTCACGCACTGAGGGAGGGCTCTTTCCTCGCTGGCGTTAGGGGGTGCTTTGCTGCAGGGGGGGAGGGGGACAGGGGGCTCAGAAGCGGTCTATTGACCCCAGTGCCATTTGGATGATACTTAAAACAGGTTCTGGCTTTTCTCATTGTCCGTTTTTAACAAGCTCATCCCCTAACACAGGGCTGGCCGCCCAGGCCGACTGAAAGGTGGGGCCGGGGATACGTGGCCTGTCTGGATGCCCTGGGGCTGGCTGAGCAAACCCCAAGTCTCTCCAGCACGGGCCGGCTCCCCTCGCGGCTCCAGCCACGTCCATGCTGAGGGTTAGGTGGAGCTGCAGGAACTAAGGCGTCAGGAGACACTGAGCAAGGAGCCCTGGCGCTTACTGACCAGAGGGGCTCTTGGTTTGCAGCGTCCGACAAGGTTGGGGTACGTTTGGCAACAGGCTCAGGCTGCCAACTGCCATCTGCTCTGAGTTTCCATGGAGACAGCACCTGGGAACTTTCCTGCCAGTGGCTGACACCCCACTTTCAAATGTGGGGGACCTCACCCCAAGGCTCTGACTCCTTGTGGTCATTAAAGATCCCCGCCCCCATTCGTACCAAAATCTGGGTGTTAACCATGGCGTCCTGCCTGAATCCTGCTCCCCTCAGTCCCCCTCTGGACCGACACATTATCCTTCTGACTGAGGATCTTCCGGTTCCTGACCTAAACCGCTATGGAGCCATGTTGCGTGCTGCTGTGAGCTTCACTCAACGGTAACTTCTTGCTGCCCTTTCCCCCCCCAGCCTGCTTCTGTTTGTCTCCAATTCCAGCCCAGGTTACAGCCTCTCTTATCTGGCGTTTTTCACCAGTGGCTCTCAATGATCCAGACCTCCTTCAGAAAGTGCTTTATCCCCATTTTACAGGCGGGAGAACTGAGGCACAGAGCAGGGACATGACTTGCCCAAAGTCACCCAGCTAGCCAGTGGTTGTTCCTGCAGGGCTGAGGCAAGCTGGCCAGAGGTTGAGCACAGAGAGGAAGTTGTGGCGACAGCGCTGGAGACGTGGGTTCAATTCCCACCTCCACCCCTCTATCCTTGTGGGAAAGTCACTTACTGGCTCCATGCCTCAGTTCCCCACCTGTGAAATGGGGATGATAATTCTGTCTAATGTTTTTAGTATGTCAGTTCTTCATGGCAGGGACTGTGTCTCGTAACATTGTCTGTACAGCACCTAGCTCAATGGGGGCCGCAATTAAGTGCTACCGTAAAGCAGATGATGATGATAATCCCATGCTGGGGCCTTTGTGCAGACCCACCATCTCTCACCAAGGCCTGTTTTGGATAAACAGAAGTAAACATGCCATGGTGGGCTGCATCTGCCATAAGAGCCTCCTGCCAGGCAGCCTGTGCTGTTTGATTCCCTATCTGCCCCCATCCGCACCTTGGACGGCTTCCTCTGCTGGCCTACGAAGACATGCAACACGCTCAGAGCGCCGTGTCTGCAGCAAGCCGACTCCCACCTCAGTTGGGCTCTGATAGTCGCCGTGTGGGGCTGGGCTCTCTGGGGACTGCCTGGCATCTTGGGGCTGGTTTCCAAAAGGGCGTGGGTGGCACAAACCTAAGCCCCCACCATCTTCAGGGGAAGCCAGAATGGGGAATGTCAGTGCACAGGTATGCGACTGGTATCCAGAGCCGGGCCAATCCCCAGCCCTGGGGCCTCAGAGGAGAGGTGCAAGCCTGGTTAAGCAAAGCAAGACCAGTGAGTCTGGGGTCTGCCTGGTGTGGGTGGATCTATCCACCTACCTACGGCCCTAGCCCTGGCAGCTCTGCGCTCCTGCACCCCACCCTGCCATTGTAATGAGGTCAGAAGAGGACACAACTCATACCCCAGAGCTCCCCATCCCTGGCAGCAGAACCACATGGGGGGCACTTCATAGCCCTCCCCTCAGCAATGGGGTCTGGCTTTGAGAGCAGCTCAGCTGGGTGGAAGATTCTTCACTTCCTGTCCAGAGGCATCACCTGCGAGTGGGGGAGTGAAATGCTGTATCCCCAGATCAAAGGGGGGAGCAAAGCCATGGACATGCAAATGCACGCATGCACCCCCCTCCGCCCCCAGACACATGCCTTTGTCCCAGGAGGCTGATCCTGCCAGCGGGTGGCATTTAGGAGCCGCCCATCAGCCATGTTGTAATCAGGCTGGCTTGGCAGGGTAGGAGAGCTGTGTGGAAGCAGGTCAGAGAAAAGAGAATAAGGCTTCAGAGAAGCGAAATTCCTTCCTCAGAATGCTTGGGTGTCTGTCGGAGGGGTGTGCAAAGGAGAAGTAAGTGTGTGTACATGACAGAGTAAAGGGATGTAATGTGACTGCATAGCTGTGTATGTGTGTAAGGATATGTTTATGTGCATGGTGTGTGTAAAATATGCATACATACCAAGTTTAATATGCAGGCAGCTTTCTGTGTGCCCCTCTGTATGTGTTGTGTTAATGTGTGTCATATATATGCATAACTGTGTACGTAGCCTTCTGTGCCTACTGTGGGATTGTGTGGGTCATGCATGCAGATCTTTGTGTGTGTGTGTTTAATAGGCAGGCAGATCTATGAGTGACTCTGCGTATTGTGTGTGTGTGATATGCATGCAGATCTGTGTGCACAGTCACACACTACACAGAGGGACATATATCTGCACCTGTGTAGGTGTTCATCTGTACGCATGTGTATGTTTGTCTGGGTCTTAGCAAATGCATCCAACACATAAAAATCTATTTCTTGTAACATTATTATTCAGGATAGGTTTTTACTTTGCATCATTTCATTTTTCTTTCCAGCTGGAAATACTCCAGTCCCACATTGAGCTCAGATGACACAGTGAATACAGGCTAGGACATATTTGCCCTCTTTTGTTTTAACCAGATAAAAATAACCGGTAACACTAATAAATAACAGGGTGGCCAGACGCCTGTCACAGACCATTACAAATAATAAGCTGCTGTTAGCGTCCTGGCCAGAAAGAAAGTGATCTCTCCTCCCCGGGGATGGAATTCAGAAAGAGCATCAATCTCTGAGAGAAGGAATAATTCACCCCGACCCCCTGCTCCGCTTTTTCATTTGTACTAATGATTTCAGCAGGTAGTCACCAAACATGGTATCCCCAGAAGTCAAAATCAGTAGAGAAATGCCTTCTTTTTGCACAAGGTCTCATCACACCTCTTTCACAGGGGCACTTTTGGAAAGCAAAGTGGTTCCCCCCCCCGCAGGACCCCTGGAGGTTTGCAAAGCCTGCCTGATTGTTTGTAACCCCCCCAGTGCTGAAGTTGTAATGAAAGTGGTGCCAGGGTTCACGCCATTAGGCGTGGGGGCTAGAGCACTTCGGTTACATCCATCACTGAGGCAGCAAGCCCAGGGGTGCGGGGGCTCTGACCTGCCGAGCCCAGAGAGGCTGGGGCTAAGCCCTGGCACAAATTCAGCACTGTCTGTTCCCCTCCCCCGCAGAGGGAAGAGCTTGACTCCATCTCTCCCCCTCACACGGAAGTGACTCCATCTGTCACCCAGGAACCGTAGTAAGACAATCAGCTGATCAGCATCTTAATGCACCGATTCTCCCGGCCCGGCTCTGTCCTTCGGCTGGGCTCGGGCGGGGGCTGGGGCTGGGGCTGGTTATGTACCGGGTATTTGTGATAAGGGGTGATGTCTCCCGAGCAACCTGTGCGGAGGATGATGAAGATGATGGTGATGATGGTGGTGGTTTCACTGAGCAATTTTGCATCTCGGGCTGGTCCCTCGGGCGGTAAAAACGCCCCTCGTTTAACCCCCCCCCCCGGGGGGGGGGGTCCCGGCGCTGGAAGACACAAACGCAGCCCCTCTCTCGGCTGCATCTTAGCCCCCGGCTGCGGTGTCTGTAGCCGTGGCGGTGATGGGCGACCTGGCCGCCCAGGGGCGCTGGCATAACGTGTGACGGGGGCGGCGGCGGGGGGGAGCTGAGAGCCCGGGAATAAACCCCGGAGAGGAGGGAACCCGCTTCGAGCCAGTCCCAGCCCCAGCCCCGCCGTGTCTGCCCCATTCCTCGCTAGCTGCCCCTGCCCCTGCCCCGGGGGGTGGTTCTCTCCAGCCTAGTCTTTCTGCTCTGTCTGTCTGTCTGTCTGTTGGCCCCAGGACCGGACTGAGCAGGGCTAAGTCAGTTTCACCTGCTCACCCCGCCCCGCGCCGACACACACAAACCGGATTGAGTCTGGCTCCGACGTTAGCAAGGAGCCCAGCCCCCCTCCCGCTTCAGGATCCCCCTCAACCCCGGCCAAGCGTTTTGAAAACAACGCGAGCGCCAGAAGGAATGGCAGGCACTTGCAACCCCCCCCCCCCCCGCCCCATTTCTGTCTGGTCACCCCCCCCCCCACACACACACACAGTGCATCAGGATCAGAATCGAGCAGGCCCCGATCCCCGCAGACACACACCGGATCGGTGCAAACGGGGCCCGGCTGCCTCTGGGTTTGTTTAAAATCTGTTTTGTCCATGGGAAGTGCCAAATGGTGGAGAGAGAAAGAGAAACCCCCCCCCCGCGCCCCCCCCCCCAGTCTAGGGCATCTCTATGTGCTAAGGGGCGAGCTGGGCGGTAACGCGGCCGGGGGGACACGGCGGGACTCACTCACCTCATTGCAATTCATGGGCTCCATAGACAGGGAAAACCAATGAGCTCCCGCCGATCCCCAGCACCTTAATTTTGATTTAAAAGCCAGAGGATTTATGAATGAAACGGGTTCCACCCACCTCTGGGCGAGCGGGGGGGGGCGGAGGGGGAAGAGTCACGTGATGGCAAAGCTCATACAACAGCAGCGGGTTGGGGGGGGGGGAGGAGGAGGAGGTGGTGGCGAAATGCTAATCATGGGAGTCGTGAATAATGCCCCCGGGATGCTGAAAGCATTGCACATCATGGGATTAATGCTAACGGGCGGGGGGGGGGGGGGGGGGTATGTAGAAGATCCTTCCTCCCCCCCCCCAAAAAAAATCTAGCCCAACCCTTTTGCAAAAGAGCGTGCCTAGAAAAATGTCTGTTCTGCATCAGTCACTGACAATCCAGGCTGGTGTGTGGGACAAACTGTGCTCCTCTCTCTCCACCCGGGTCTACACTGCAAAAAAACCAACCCCCCCCCCCCCCCCCCCCAAAAAAAAAAACAAATTAAACCCCCACCACAGCCAATCTCAGAACCGGGGTCAACTGACTCCGGCTTGCAGGGTGGGTGCTCCGGGACTAAAAATAGCAGCGTAGACAGTCCCGCTGGAGCCCCCGACTCTCCCTGCTTGCTGGGTTTCAGAGCCCAGTGCCCACGCAGGAACCTCTTCACTACTATTTCTAGCCCCGGTGCGGTGAGCCAGCAGGAGTCAGGAGAGCCAGGCTCTGAGACGTGCTGCCCCAGGTGGGGGGTTCAGTGTAGACATAGGTACCCTCAGCCCCAGTGGGCCCTGTTCTCGGCTACACACCATTCTGTCAGTATCAAGAGGCCTTGTGGGTGGAAAGGGTCCCTGAGCCCCCTTCTGTCCACAGGGGCATCCCAGGCTCTGCTCTGGGCCTGTGCCCAGCGCCTGGCGTAGGGCATGTGGCCAGAGCACTTTACACTGTGGCTGTTCTCTGCATCCCAGCACCCGCAGGGAGCCATGGGAAGCCAAGCGTAAGGTAGAGCAGCCCGGAAGCAGCTCTGATTTACACCCCAGACCAGGCAGGGCTCGGGCTGGTCCCTGAGTACAGAGCGTGCCTGGGTGGCTTCCAGTGCGGGAACAGGATAACTGAGAATCAGGCTCCGTGTTCCCAGCACTACTTAACCCTTCGAAGGGCGATGTGCCTGGCGTGTTCGTTCTGCGCTGGCTAGGCTGGGGCTGAAGGCACCCCGGGCTGAACTGGACTCTTTGCTGACTCCGGTTCCCCTATTGCAAAATAAGCAGTGACAAGTAGCTGATGCTGGGCTGGGGCTGCCAGCTGTCAGGGCTTTACTGGAAGTCAGCAGCAGCCAATGCTTTTATCTCCTCCACCGCAAGAGCTCACCGGGGGAGGGGGCAGGGGGAGGAGAGAGAAGACGGGCCTTTCGGTGGCCGTTCGCAAAACCAGAATCACTCTTGTGAATAGATACTGCGATGACACGATGGAGGCGTGTGTCACATCCCTCTCTAGCGGCTGGGTGCTTGTTCGTCACGGCTTTGTCCCCAGACAGGCCACCACTTTACACCAGCAGCAAGGGCGGAATGTGGGCCCTCTGTATCCAAGTGCATGAACCTCTGCAGCGTGAGCTAAAAGCACCGTCTCCGTTAGCCAAGGTGGTAGCAGGCTCATCGACTTCCATATGTGTCCCAGCCACCACTAGAGGTGCTGCACTGAATGAGTGTGGGCTACACAGAGGATAACAGCCTTCTACTGCTGCTGGCCACTGGCGTTTGGCCTGTATCTCACGTGGTGGAGGCTTGTGCTCTGGCGTTGAAGATCGCAGGTACCCAGTAAGTAGAAGGCAACAGCAGAGCTGGGATGGTTTCTGCACTAGCTAGAGGGAGGGCAGCCCAGCCAGAGCTCATGGCCCTGGTTTATAGGCCCTGGTTTATAGGGCCAAGACAGTTTCGATGCTGTTTCCCCTTGATTGCAAACTGACTTGCCCAGACCATGTCTCATGGGTTAGCTGTCTATAAACCCCAGTGATCCCCTGGGCAATGGTCTGGAGAAGCCCCAGAGCTTGTAAGAGACCCTCTCAGTAGGATGACAATACTCTATAAGCATCTCTCACCCAAAATGGTCCCACCGTGCGTCCTAATCTATAGCGCCCCAGCACCAATGAAACGCAGCTGTCTCTAGGAAGGCGCGCAGCAGCCAACAAGCACAGAGGCTGTGCAGAGAGAGGATGCCAGGGCAAACCCTTACAGGGACCATTAATAGAACTGGATACAGCCAGGAAGTTGGGCTGTCAGGTCTGCAGGAAGGGAATCACACGGGAGCACTGTATTATAAACACCCACTGCTGAGACAGGTGCCGTTTTTCCATCACTGGAGTAAATCCACCCCCTCCACAGGCAGGAGCTAGGCTGACAGAGGAATCCTTCCGTTCCCCTAGTGGCGTTTATACCAGGGCTTAGGCTGGTTTTCCTATGTCTCTCACAAGTGTGAATTTTCACACCCTGGAACAACATAGCTATGTTGACCTCAGTTTTAGGTGTAGCCCAGGCCCGAGATCACAAAGGAAACGGTGGGAGCTGGGAAGGGGAAGTATTGAAACCTGTTCAGATTGCAAGCTGTCACTCTACATTTCAGGGGGTTGCTGGTCCTGCTGCTGGCAAGCTGGGGGGGGTCTGTAGGGAAGTGGGAGAGCAGGGTCTAGACCAGCAGCAGGCAGAGTAAGGGAGGGGGAGTTGTGCAGCTCTGTTTTAAGGAGCAGCCATCTTTGTCTCTCTTGGGTGCCATGGCTCTGACTTCTACGGACGTCAGGCATGTTACATGGTAACCTTCAGGCCAGAGGAGTGTGTGTTTTTATTGAATTCCTCTGCATGGGTGCTGGGACCATAACGGGAACCACGTGGTGGCTGCGTATGTCTGGGACGCAGCGCCGGGGATTGCCAGGGGCGGCCAGGAGCGCGAATGAGATTGGCCCAAACCTTGGCCCAGCCCCAGATGGTAACATAGCCCAGCCTGGAATTGTGTAACGGGAACTGGCTGCTTTTCCCTTCGTCCTGTCCCAGGGATGCAGGGTGAAGCTGCCCCACAGGGACATTTGATTTCATCCCCAGGGGAGGTGCGTTGGCTGTTGGAGAACCCCAGGGCTTGTCTAGGTTAGGGGAACTGGCGCTGGTGTGACTGTCACAATGGTGACCCAGCTAAGCCCCTCACATGTGCACACTGTGTTGGTGCAAGCCCCATCTCACACCTGCGCAAGCCGGGCATGCTGGGTGTAGCTACTTCAGTGCACAAAAACCCCCAGTGTAGACAGGGGCTAAGCCAAAGCAAAATCACTTGTGCTCCCGCAGCTCCAGGGTCCTCTCTTCATCAGGGTCCTCTCTCTCATTCAGGGCAAGGAGCCAGGCTTGAGAGATAACCCATGCTGGGCGGGACGGGAAAGTGAGGCACAGCTCTGGTTAAAGGGGCAGACAGCACATCTGGTCTGTGACCCCCCCAGCATCAGCCCTGTGTGCTGCAGACAACAGAGCCAGCTCCGGCCACGCCCCTCCCTTCCTTGAGCTAAGGGAGATCTCCCTGCGCTGGTAGTAGTAGTAGATCTGTTATTGCGTCTGTGAGTTTGGCCACCAGGTGGCAACGTGATCCTGAACGAAAGCAGCACATTCCAACGGAGCCGGAGGCAGCATGTCACTCAGCCAGGGAGCCGCTATGTATTGCCTCCCTCCACCCCTTGGGACAGAGCTGCCAGTGCATAGTGCCTGTGTGTGTGGGCGACGGGGGGGGGGGGGGGGGGGGGGGGGGGCGGAGCCAATCAACCCCCCCAGCCCCTTGGTAACAAACCATGAGCCCTGGGGGAGCAGGCTGAGTGTTAGCTCCTCCGGGTGGGGCTGGAGGGGGAGGGAGGAGCTTTGGCTTCCTGACTCAATGAAAGGGGGAGAGAAATGGGGGGAAAGGGAGAAGCAGAGGGAAGGGAAGGGGCAGGGGTGAGGACAGCGAAGGAAATGGGGGAGTTGCGGAGAGGGAAAGAAGAAAGAGTGGAGGGGGAGATTGGGGAGAGCAGGGGATAGCGGAGGGGGGGGGGGATAATGGCAGGGGGTGGGGAGGGGCTGGCTGGCAGGTGAGGATCCATGGCGGGGGAGCACTGGCAGCCCGGCTCCCGCTGACGCGCGGTGCCCACGCGCTGCCTCTGATGCTGACACCTCCAGATGTCTTTGGCGGAGGAGCGGGCGCTGAGGAGAATATTAAGAGGCTGCCAGAGGCTGGCTTCAGCAGGGGGCCCAGGAGGGAGGCAAAGTGCAGCCTGGGGGGGGCCAGATAAATCTCTCCTTGGGCTGAGCTCCCCCCCCCCCGCCCCCGGTGAACCTGCTTGGCCCCCAGCTTCCCTCCCTCCCCTGAGCAGAGTCACTGGTAAAATCCCAGTGGGGCAGAGCTGGCAGAAAGGGGGCAGTGGCCCTCTCCCGGCCTTCGTGGGCAGGGCAGATCCCAGGGCCTCTTCTCTGCTTTCCCTTCTCTCAGCTCCATCTTCTGCCCCTGCAGAGTGGCCCAGGCTTCCGCAGACCAGGAGGCCAGATACCCTCAGGAATACCCTGCAGTGGACGGGGTGAGGCCAGCGAGACAGATCTGGGCTCCTGCCCACTGGAGGACGTAGCGGCAGGACGGGGCAGAGGCGTACACCAGCTGGGGGGCTACCCTGTACTGGTTTTAGGGACAGCCCCGGGGCTCATGGGGCCAGGGAGAGGAGCTGGTTCCTATGAGCCACCCCACCCGCTCCCCACACTCGGTTCCAATAAGAGAAGGGGCTAATCAGGTGGATTGTAACTGGTTTAGAAGACCTCTGCCTGGCACATGCCTCAGTCCTGCAAGGGGCTCAGCATCGAGAACTCCCACCAGTTACTGGGAGTTGAGGGCACTCAGCACTTTGCAGGATCAGGCCCTGTTCAGAGCCACTGTTTGGCTGAGTCCCCTCTGATGTCCCAATTCCCCCCACCCCCGGCCCTCTCTGAACATCCAGCCCCTGCAACCGCTGATTCTTTTGGTTCCGGCTGATCCTCTTGAGCGTCCTGGCTCCAACCCATCTCCTGGTGTAAACCTAGTGGAGTCCAGTGAAGGTTCATCAAAAACTGGGATCTGGGTATGGCCAGCCCTGGTGTCTGAAGGGGCCTGGGGCTGGGGTTAGGGCCTGGGGGTCTGTCCCCATGGCATAGTCAGGTGTAGGGGTCTAGGGCCCATGTTGGTGTCTCTGAATCTGGAATTTGGGGATTACCTTTAAACACACAGGGCCTGATTCACCATTACTCTGAGGCTCTTTACAGCACAGAGTGGCTGGACCCAGCCTTTCCAGCTGGTGTAGAATGGCCACAAGGGTTTTCCACTGTCCCTGCTCCCAGCCTCTGGCGTGGGGTGCATGTAGGGTGTGTGGCCAGAGTGTTGCCCTGCATTACAGCTATTACCTGCTTCAGAGCAACCCTGCGGGCTGGGCACGGCCTCAGAACGCAAGAGAGCCCCTCGAGTACAGGAACGGCGTATCGGAGACTCAGCCCCACAGAATACAACAGTGAGGGAAGAAAATGGTGAATCAGGCCAGGAAAACAGCTCTGCATTGGGAGGCTGCCACAAGCCAGTGGGGTTTGGTTTATTATCGTGGTGTCAGCTGAACTCACTTGATGGATGTGTAGCTCTCTCTCGCTCTCTCTCGGAATGGAAATGCTGGATCTATTTGCTTTGTATGTAATAAATACCAATAGAAACCCCGTGCACGGACAGGTGCAGAGCCAGGGGCACCAAGGAGCGGGAGGGAGCTGGTCTGGGGTTGGGAGTGGCTGACAATGGAAGGAGGAGTGGATGGGGTTTTCTGGGGTCAAGGATGGGCCAACTCTGAGGCGAGGCCGCATACCCGAAATTCATACGAAATTCTGGGATCTAATTTGTACTCATCCAAACCTGACACAATGGCTGGGACTGTCCTGGGGGCTCACCCCATCTACTCTGATCCAGCTGCCTGTCCGTTATACATAGGTACAAACTCTCAAGCACTCCCACCCATCAGTCACAGGGGGGCAAAGTGGGTTTCCTTTTAAAGATGGAGCTTTTCCTGCTGATGCTGCCCTGTGGTGTATGAAAATGCGTGGCACAGGGCAAGAGGAGTGAATGGATCCTATCTTTATGCATGGACTGCCCTCTTCTGGTGCCATAGGGCGGTTGTGTATACACTTCAGGGTCACACACACACATACACACACCCTCCTTACATTCCCCTCCATTCTATCACAATTCAGAATTGGGCATAAAGAACGTTCGTTCCCAGGCCTCCACGCTAAGAGCTGGCCCCATGCACAGTAGACAATCCCTCCGTGAGACTGCTACTGAACGTTCACCCAGGTAGAAGGCAGCTACTGAGCGTCTCAAGGCACCTCTAGTTTCACGATGACTCCAGAGAATATTGGACCAGTAGCAGTGATTAAACTGGGGGTCGTGACCCCTCATGGGGTTGCGAGGTTATTATGGGGTGGTCGCAAGCTGTCATCCCCCACGCATGCAGGTAAGGGTGGCATGGCATGGGCGGGGCCATCACTTTTGTGGGGGGTTGTCACAGCCTGAAATATTTTCAAAGGGGGTCCCAGCAAAAAAAAGTTTGAGAATCATTGAGCTAAGAGATTGGGAGAGTTTAAACAAAACTGATTTATTTTTTTCCTGTTGCACTTTTTTGGTTTTGGGGGGATGTGTTTCAAGGCTGTTGAGATGTAAGAGGCAGAAACAGTGAGATTTAAATATGCCAGTGGGAAGTTACATGTCCCATAGACACTCACACACAGGCTGCAAGGAAAAGGAAAAGCTTTCCCCACAAGCAGGAGATACTTTTCCTTGGCCAAGTCACACTCTCCTTGTGCCTTGGTTTCCCCACCCATGACATGGGGATAGCGATACTGACTTCTTCCATAAAGCGCTTTGAGAGCTAAAGATGAAAAGCACTGGATACGAGCTAAGCATATTAATTAATGTAATTGTTAGTAGTAGTAGTAGTAAAATGAGTGCAAAACAATGACACAGGGACTCCCCCCCTCCCAAGAGAGTTGGTGGGGCCAGGGCAGGCCAGCTGAGTTCTGTTTACGGCTATAAGTCGCTGAGTTGCTCTATAGGTTATGCAGATACCCAGCTTTTATTAGTAAAATGGGCCCTGCTCTGCATGTAACTGGCTCTGTGGGCGCAGCTGCCTGCCCGGTGGAGGTTCTGCTGGGATGACGGGCGCTGGCCATTCATATTATGGTGCTTTGGGGGAGGGAGGGGGGTTTGGAGGAAAAAACGACCCTACAACAACAAACAAGCAGGTGGGAAGTAAATAGTGGGGCACAGGAGAAAGAACTACAATTCCCAGGTGTCCATGGGGCCTGCCTCGGTGCATTGTGGGATTTATAGCCTCATTTAAAAAAAAAATTCCGTGAGTACAGTACTACCATTCCCACAAGTCTTCGCGGCAGCAGGCCCCCCCCCTCCGGCCCTGGTGCATCATGGGATTTGTAGTCGCTGGCGCTACCAGGCCCGCGGTCCCCATGAACCCTCGCGGCTTATCGCGCGGTGCCTTGTGGGAGTTGCAGTCCCTTCCTTTCCCAGCCTGCCCCGCGCCGGCCCCGTTGCCCTTCGGGTGGCCTCCCCGCTCCGCGCCCGACATGTTGCCCGCTCGCCGCCTCCTGGCCCTCGGGCCCCGCGCCCTGCGCCTGCCCTCGCCCGGCCTCCGGGCCCCGGCCCCGGCCCGCTCCTACGCCGAGGCCGCCGCCGCCGGCCCGGCCCAGATGTCCTTCACCTTCGCCTCGCCCACGCAGGTACCGGGCGGCGGGGCCGGGCCCAGCACTCCCTGGGGGGGGGAGCCCTAAGGCGGGGGGCCCTGGGGGAGGGGGATCCTGGGGCGGGGTCTGGGGGCGCGAGGGGTGGGGGAGCCCTAAGGGGGGGCCATGGGGGAAGGGGGGTTCCGAAGGCGGGGTCTGGGGGGCATGAGGAGGGGCGGGGGGGAACCTTTGAGTCCCCCCAGGACTGGGGCCCTTAGAGCATGTGGGGGTCTGGTCCCCCAGCTCCTAGGCGTGGGGATCCCTGGGAGCGGAGGGGGAGATAGAACCCCCCCCTATCCCACCCCCCTCCTGCACGTGCTGGCCTGGGGGCTCCCTGGGTAGGGGGGGTGGCCAGGCCTTGCCCCCATCTCCCAGGGGCCGGTGGTAGGGCTGGCGATGGCCCTTCCCCACCGGCCGCCTCTCTTCTCCTTCCAGGCTGGGCTGTGGGGTTTTTGTGTCTCATCCCCCTTGGAGCCTGCCCTGCGGCTGGCTCAAGGCTGTTCTTTGCTGTCAGAGCTGTGCCTGAACGTGCAGGCCCCGCGGGGGCTGCGCTGTGTGGGGAGCTCAAGGGAGAGTCCCCGAACCTGGAATTCCAGCCGTCATCCCACCCCGAACGTCCACTGAATCAGGAGCCTGTCTGTGGTGACCTTCAGAGCTCGGTGCAGGGCATGTCTCCTGGGCCCAGTGTCCGCCTGCCTGTACGGACCGTTCCAGGGCAGGCCGGGGGCTGCTAGAGCCGTTAAGTCAGTGGTTCCCAACCTTTTTGGCTCCAGGGCCACAGGTAACATTTTTTACAACCATGAAGGGCCACCAGCAGGCCCCTCCCCACTGCCGCCAGACAGAAGGAATTCCGGGAGGAGGCTGCCTCTTCGCTCAGCGATCTCCCATCTCCCTGGCTGCAGCAGGGAAACCACACGCCTCCTGTAGCCCCGTGCACTCCACCTGGTTCTCTAGGCAGTGGCTCCCTTCTGCAGCCTGGGGGACAGGAGATCAATGCTTCCCGGCTCCGGCAGGGACCCCAGCGTCTATGGACCTAGGCGGAGTGCTTTGCCCTGCTCCCTGCTACAGCCAGGGGAAGGGGAGCACTGATCTCCCGTCCCCTTGGCTGCAGCACGGCGCCTGCACTGGTCTTTTAGCCCCATGGCAACATGCTCCGCCTGGGTCCTTAGGCAGCGGCTCCCTTCTTTGAAAGCCCCCGTAGGCCATAGGTTGGGAACCACTGCGTTAAATGCCTGCGGGCTCATGCATTTTATATCCAGGTGTTGCACAGTGGCCATTTTTTTTTGGTGCCTGGTCCCTCTGCAGCTCCATGTGGTGCCATCCCCACCAGAGTCAGGCTCTCGCAGGGCTGGGGCGGTTTCTGAGGCTCTGATGGGAGCCGTGGAACGGCACTGAGGCGTCTCTCCTCTCTTTGTGGATTATTGCATAGTGGTAACAAACCCTGCAAAGAGTGTCTAGCTGGCGTAGAAATGTGGTCTGGTTCAATACAACATGAGCTCTCTGCTAACGGGGGAGAGATGCCTGAGCAGGCGCTGGGCAAACTATCTGCCCAGGCTGCCGGGTGCAAGCAGAGAGGAAGGCAGGGGTCAGGATGGAAGGGATTTAGAAATGCTTTTATTTTAGGAGCTGGACAGAGTCGTTCAGGCACGATGTAAAGGATTTTCGGATTTTGGCCTAATGCTCCATGCTGCTTTGCTAGTCCTCTTCAGTCCTGATCCTGAACACCCTGCCTGCTAGCCTGCTCCTGGGCCCCCAGACAGCTCAGCCAGTGCACCATAATCTGACCCTGCAGCGCTCAGTTCTGACTCTCCCGAGCTCTGTTGTTTGTTGCGGTAGCACTGGGGAGCCCATTTGCCGATCAAGGCCCCAGCGTGCTGGGCAGTGCACACATAACAAGCTCTGCCCTCAGGATCTGGCAGCCTCAGTGTGTTCTTGATGTGGCAGTGCCTCCTCTTGTCCCAGCTCTGTGCCCACGCTTCTCTGCTCTGTCACCCCCCTTACAGTCAGCATTTCTGCCTTTCCAGTCCTGCCTGCTCTGCGCTGCTGCTGCTGTTTGACTCCTACCTGTGTGGTCACCCTTGGCTCACAAGCGAGATGCTTGGTCTCTCCGATTCCTAATGGTGCTGGTGGCTCTTCTTGTGTGTGGGTTGGCATGGCTTGTGTCTCCTGCTCCGGAGGGGCCTGGGATCAGCATGGGGCCCCAGAACTAGGGTGCAGTGGGCCCCGATTGATGTGTGCTAGCAGAGCGGGGGGGTGGGAGGGGAAGGGTTGGGCCAACAGGGTGTACTGCATTTCAGGTCTGAGGTTGTGCTGGCAGAGTGCTGTGGGATGCCCAGGGCTGGCACAGAGCACCAGAACTGCAAGGCAGGACTTGTGCTGCCTTGGCAGAGCTGTGTGGGAAGCTTGCGAGAGGCCTGCCTCGCTATCTCTCTCCTATCAGCCTCTTCGGCCACGGTTCAATTTCAGGTCTCCCTACGCTCTTCCCAAGCTTCTCCAGCCGCTCCCTTTGTCTCTCTCGCCCACTCCCGACTCCATGACTCCTCACGCCGCCCCTCTGCGCTTGGAGCGCTTTCCCAGTCAGTGTTTGCCAGGCCCACTCCCTGCCCTCCTCCAGAGCTCTGCCCGAGTCCCACCCTTCTGAAGCGTTCTTGCTGCACACTTCTACTGAGCCCGCTCGCACCTTCAGCCTGGGAGGGTGGGCAGGGCAGGGACTCTGTGAACTCAGCAGGTTGTGCCCAGGGCATGTTTTGAGGCCAGAGTCCCTGGGTCCCCTCTGGCTCTTGCACAGGATGGGGTCAAGGACCCTCGAAGGCTGTGTGGTCCTGCCTCCTGCTGTCCGAGGGAGAGAACTGCTCCCAACCGCCCTTCCTTCCACTCTCTCAGGTGTTGTACAACGGAGCCACCGTGAAGCAGGTGGATGTTCCCACGCTGAGCGGCAACTTCGGCATCTTGGCGGCTCATGTCCCCACGTTGCAGGTCCTGAAACCTGGAGTTGTGACGGTCTTTGCCGAGGACGGCACAGCGACCAAATACTTTGGTGTGTGAAACTGGGTGGAGCCCTGAAAGTGTGAGCGGAGGCAGCAGGGAGGAACCGTGGCTCCCCTTTAGGGATTACCGTAGGGGAATGTCTTCCCAATCGAGATGTGCCATGGCTGAGTGCCAGGAGCGCTTGGCTTCCAGTGGTTCAGCAGTCCAGAGGCAGTGTGGCTAATGTTGATCTGGGAGCCCAGACTCCTGGGTTCTCTCTGTGGGTCTGGGAGGGGCTGTTTCCCAATGGATGGGGGATTGGGAATCAGGGTCCAATTTATGGCTCTACCACTGTGTGAGTCAGGGCAAGCCATTTCACCTCTCTGCCTCAGCCCTCCTGTCAGTGAAACGGGGAGAAGCCCTCCTTCCTGGGGCTAGGGAGGGTGTCTGAGAGGCTTACAAAACGTCAGTGAAGTGCATTGCGGTGCTATAGGAGTCCTAGGACAGGCTGATAAATTACCTGGGTAGATGGCAAGTGAAGGTTCACCACTGGCATGTGCGCCGTCCCCCAGCAGGTCCAGGAAGTCTGTCCTGGTGACTAGTGGGCCTGACACCTGGGACAGCGATAGCTGACAACAGACCTGACCTCACAGTGCTGCTGCGGGGGAGGGCTAAGAAGGTGTAAGCTCCACTGGGTACAGATGGGGGGGTGCAGCGTGCCTGCCATTGTGACTCCTGCCTACCAAAGTTATCCTGTGACTGGGCCCCACAAACCAGGCTTTGCTCACAGCCCTGCCCTGTACCTGGAGCCCACGAGCCGTCCGCTGCACCCACTGACTCAGTCCCCCTGCTGTTGTGTTTACAGTGAGCAGTGGCTCTATCACAGTCAATGCAGACTCGTCTGTGCAGCTGCTGGCAGAGGAGGTGGCCACTTTGGACATGCTGGATCCCGCTGTGAGTACCCTGCGGTCGCCCACCTGCCTGCCCTAGGTGGTGGGGGACAGGCTGGGTCACGCTTGCTAGCGGGGCAAAGAACCTGGCTGCAAGCTGAGGCCTCCTATGGAAGACTGACTCCCCTCTTCTCCTGTGTGGGCTGCCTGTCTCAGGAGCTTCCTGTAGCTAAGAAAGGCTTTTGCAGATCAAGGTCTTTTTCCTCACCCTGATCTTTCCAGGAGCATAGAATTAACCCTTCCTTTAAAGGATCGGGTGGAAAGAAGCTGAGTTGACCCCTGCTCTGAAAGCGACATCCCTTTGCTGTGGAGTCTTTGGTGATCTGTCACAATTCCACACCTGCTTCAACGTCTGGGGGGCCATCCTTTAAACATGGGGCTCTTTAATAGGCTGTCCGAATGCCTCTGCATGCCTCAGACTCCTGAAACAGGCCTCTCTACACGCCCTGCGTGTGGGTGAGTGCCTGCGTGCAGGACCGGCCGATGCTGCAAAATTGAGCTGCTGGGGTTTGCTCCAGCTTCCAAGGACAAGCTGCTCCGGTGGCCTCCCAGGAAGGTTTCAGTGCTGCTGGTTCAGCAGTGGCCCATTATGGTGTTGCTGAATACGCCCTTGCCCTCTAAGAGCAGTTTGTTACTACAGCTCTACTGCTCTCTTGAAGTGACAGCTGCCCTGGAGAGGGGCCCAGCTGGCTGCTCTGGGGCTGCAGGTCCTGTCTAACCGTCGCTCGGGCACACCCCAGACAATGCTCCTCACTGAGAGGGTCACTTGCTCTGTCTCCATGGCCTCTGCTGAGAGAGATTTGTCCTCAGAGGTGCCGTGTGCCTGAAAAGGGGCTGGACTTGCATGAACAGTGTGTGGGATGGGGTGACCCTGAGCACCCCATCCTGGGAAACCAGCGTGGGGGTGGGGCACAGCTCATTAAGTCCAACCCCCCCGGTAACCGTGACCTGCTCAGCTAAGTGATACGCTTCAGGGCCTAGCGTTCCAGCCCCCGTATCCTGGGTGGTGCTGGCGGCAGCTGTGCTCTGATATACCTTCCTGCTCCTAATCCCTCGGTGACCGCTCTCCCCCTTGCTTTTGTGTTTACAGACTGCTAAGTCGAATCTGGATAAGGCCTTATCCCAGTTGGCTGCGGCACCTGACGAAACCGCTAAAGTAGAAGCCCAGATTAACGTAGAAGCCAGTGAGGCCCTAGTAAAAGCCCTGGAGTAATTAGGGTAAGCATCTTCGGTAACATTTCTTGGTGGAAAGCCCCCGATCTTTGCTGTTAACTCAGTCCTCTTGGAAGTCCCACCTAGAAGGGCTGAGGCTGTGCAGAGCTTCTCAGCCCAGCTCGGGCCTGGTGTCTGGACAGCCAAGCCTCCCTGCTGGAGAACAAACCCGCTCGCAGCCCTGGCCCTTTATGAACGACCAGCTGCAGACACTAATGCAGTTGGGGGAATGTCCCTGCCGTAGCAGGCCTCTGCCGTTAGATGGCAGCATGGGCCAGGTCAGTCTGATCATGGCTGCAGGCTGTGGGGGTTGATGCAGTCCCTGGTGAATTGCTGGAGTCTCAGCATTCACAGTGGCGCTCTGGTTAATGTGTCACGGCTATTAACTGAGCTTGCCGTGGGGTCTGAAGGCAGGGGCAATTCGGGGCCGGGGTAGTAGTGGGAGTCTGTGACTTACGGGTGGCGAGCGTGCCACGCTCTGTCCTCCTAAGCCATACGCTACACGTGCCTCTGCCCCCATTTTGATGCCGATCTCCTCTGTGAGAACACATTGCTCCCAGCGCCGGTTCTGCCCGAGTTCGGTGCCTGATCCTCCTAGCAGGTGGCTTGTTGGGCCTTGGCACTTGCTCGCTTGGCTCAGGGCCCACTGCACTGCCAGCCTTGAAGACCACCTGCGCTGGCATAAGAGGGCAGGCTGCCCAACTGCTAGCGCCCGGTCATCTTTGTGGGTGAGAGGAGAGCTGGTCTCTCTGGGGTGGTCGGGGTGCTAGTGGTTCTCAGTGCAGCCCATTGCCTTGTTTCACACAGACCACAAAATGGCCATTGGCCGTTAACCACTTCTAAGCCTTTAGAGGAAAGGCTTCTATATTCTTCATTGTTCCCTTAGCCTGGATCCCTTTGAAAAACCCTTCCACTTGTGTGTGTTGCAGGGATTCCGTTGGCGATGTGCAGAAGCCATGGACTGGGTGCTGGGCCCGGCTTCGCCCCGTTTGTACAGATGGTATGGGACAGATCAATTAAAGAAAACAAAAGCCCCTACGTGTTGAGTGTGACCTTCTTCTGAGGCAGGCTCAGCCTGTGGAAAGGAGCCCATGGTTTGCACCAGCCAGATTGCACATTGCTCCTCTGCAGGTGACGTGCTGATTGCGGGTGTGTTCCTGCCCCAGACGCTGTGCTCTGGCTGGGTGAAGCTGGGAGCGGTCGCACCAGGCATGTGTGGGGTTGGTCTGGGGGAGGCCCCTTAGGGGAGTAAAGTCTCCATGGAGAACTTGCTAAAGGATTCTTCTAAGTCATATTCTTCACCCTATGGCACCAGCCTGTGGAACAATCCACCTGAGTGGGAGATTGGTGCAGTGCAAACCTAGGTGCTGACAGTACAGTGAGGCAGCTGTAGACACGGATCTTATCTCCTGTGTAATAATGGCTTGCAGGGAACTAGAACCAGAACACTGCTCTCCACCCCACTGAGCACACACCTCAGCTCTCCCTGGGAAATAGTCTGATGCATGTGCGTGCAGGGATTCCTGTCCGCATTCAGGTTGCTGGCTGCATTTTTGGGAGAAATGTGCCACTGCCCAGCCCCTTTCCTGAAGCGTACTGCTCTGAGTGGCTGCTCCGCCTGTGAGTGAGACAAGCCCTTCCCCCTGTCTGAAGATGTTCCTAATCCTCCAGCGTGGAAGCTCGGAGCGGGCTTCGTTCAAAGGTTGGGAGAGGGAGTATTGGAGGTCGCAGCTACGTTTACGTGTATCGGGAGGGCCGTGGCTGTGTCCCCTCTCCTGAGTACTGAGATTCTTGACCCTAATGTCGGTGCAGGCTCCTTCGCTTCGGCTGGTGTCTGAGGCTGGGTGCTGTGCTCAGCCTTCCAGCTGGGAGTAGGTGTGAGCTGCTTAGTGTGTCTTCCAGAGGGCTGGCTAATCCCCACCTGCCTCCTCCAACGGCAGAGATGAGCATCACCTGGGGGAGGAGTGGGCTGGAACGGAGAGGAAAATCTGGTTCTCCCCCTTCATGTCCTAGAGTCTGTGGCAGGAAGCGTGTCTCACAAATGGCACCATCTGCCTCCAGGATCTTAATCTGATGCTGACCTCCTAGCCCCTTCAGGTGAAGGATCGCAGAGTACTTTATCAGTGGTGCCTTGCAACCTCCTGGGTGGTAGGTGAGTGATCAGACCCCAGGAGTCCTGCCTCCCTCTTCCTGTGCTCTTATCAGCTTTCCTCCATCTTTTGGCACCCACTGGAAACCATCTAGCTCATGTCTCTTGAGATCTCAGTTGGCTGAGACTCTGAGAGGTCAGCAGGCGACAGGCTTATCTGTTCACTCTGCTCCTTGTGGTTTGTCCCCCACCATCACTCTGCAGTAATGCAGCCTGAGTGTAACGGTTATTTTCAGCGCTGGCACCCAGGATGTAATCTTGGCTGCCGCCTCTTCTCCTCCCCTCCCCTTCTCTTTTTTTTTTCCTGACAAGTGATCAAAAATAGTGCCTATGGTGTTAAATTCCTCACTCTGCACTTTATTAAAAGCCTCTAAACGCCAGTCGTCACGGAGCCTATTTGGAGCCCTGCAGACTTCCCTGTTCCTGAGCAGCTCCCGTGCATTTTCCCTTCCCTTCTCTGCTCCTTTTAAAGGTCAGACATTACACTCTGTATAAGCAAAGCCTCAAAGTCAGAATGAGTGCTAATTAAAATGTCTCGGGAGTAACTGGGGTTGGAACTACTTTGATTCCTCTTCCATTCTCTTCTATTTGTGGCTCGCGTGTGCCTGGCTTGACGCATGCCTGCCTCTCTCTTTCCAACGGAAGGAGGCTTATTTCTTTTTCATCTGATGGAAGAGCATTGGCAAGACTGGGAAGCCGGGGAAATGGACAGCTGCTATTTTTAGGACAGTAAAAATGTCTCCGTCAGCATCCCCTCTAGCTATTCAGAGTGTCTCTTGCCAGCTCCAGCTAGCAATAGCAAAGGTGCAGAGTGACGGCTGGTGCAGGGGGTGTATGAGATGGAGACGCAGGGAGGTGTGTGCCTCTCTCTATGGCGGGGGTGGCCAGCATCCATTTCTGTGGTTGCCCTATGCTTGCATAATGCGGAGGATGCTGGGAATTGTAGTCTCCACAGACCGCACTTCTGGGCGAAAGCTACCACTTGCTGCATTCCTCTTATCAGGCAAGTGGTGCCTTCCCAGGAACCTGGCCAGCTGGGCCCGGATCCCTCTGCAATGACTGGCAACAGAGAGGGGGTGCTAAGAACGTCCTTGCTGGTCAAAACTCGGTGCTGTGGGTGTGTGATCATTAGGATTTTAGTGCACAGCGCTCATGAGGCCCTGGTGAACATTGGTCTGTGCTGCCGGGGGTTGGGGGGGCTGAAAGGTTCTTGGCCCTTACTGCAGTACGAGGTCCATCAGTGTGTTCTTTTTGGGTCTCCAGAAATACTTCCTGCCTCATGGTATGTGCATCCCACCATGCTCACTACTGCATCCTGCAGCCCGTGTCAGCAGCTTCTTTCTCATAAGCAGGTCACCTTGCATCTTTCAAAAGAGTTCCTCTGTCCCCTGGGAGTAATTGCCACCCACATGCCTCTTCCCTCATAGCCCCACTCGCCCTGGCTTTGGAGAGATACCATCCCCTCCCACCAGCGCGGATTGCCAGGATTGTTATGTATATAGCAGTGTTATCCTGTCCCCCAGCTTACTCTGAGCTGAGCCTTCTGCCCACGTAGGAAGTCAGCATCTGTCCCACCCCTTTGCTCCCACGGGCTCTGGCTGCTGCTTGGGTCATGAGACGCGATGCTGGTTTGCTCTGCCCAGCCATCTCGCTTGTATCTTAGCCAAACTAAAATAACCTGCCCTGGTGCACTGGGGTCTAAACTGATCAGGGGGCAGAGCAGGTCATTTGAAATCTACTGCCCTAGATCGTGGGACAGAGAGAGGTGGGGGCAAAGGGTCTCAGCAACTAGCCTGGCGGCCCTTTGTGGTCGGCCTAGAAGCTGTTGACGGTTCTCTTAATTTCCAGCGGCTGACTTGCATTAAAGGAGAACTCCTCTCCCCTGAGACAAATGGTGGTGGTGCCCATGGGACAACTTGTCTGGGACGGATGCTAAGAAAAAGCTTGGGAGTCCTTGTTAGATGCGGTTAGGGCTTGCTTCGACTGCTGCAACTCCTGGAGGCTGCACGGGGTGGGGTTATGGGACTCCTTTGTTTCTAGGAAGGCAGGAAGTAGCTCAGCTGTAACTCTACCTCCAGCAAAGAACATCTCAGGTTCTCCTGGGACGGGCATGAGTGCGAAACCTTCAGCTAGGGAAAAAGGGGAAAGATACATATATGGAAGGGGTCAGAGGTTGGTCTAAGGGAGAAAAGGGGCACCCCTTGCTGTTTTCCAGCGTGACCCAGGGGCTAGGCACTGGATTGAGACTTGGAGACCTGCGTTCTAGTCTGGCCTCTGCCACTGGCCAGCAGTGTGACTTTGGACAAGTCATGCCCCCTGTGCTGCCTCAGTTTCTCCATCTGTAAAAAGTTTGCAGAGCGCTGTGGGGTGGAGAGATTGTTATGGGGCGGGCTGGGTTTCTGAGCCTTGTGGGCTTCAGAGAGGGGAATGTTGATGTGGAGGAGGGAAGGGCGGATTGGAAAAAGGCATGAGCAGTGCTGGGGGAGGGGCAGCTGGGAAGGAATTTATTGCACGCTGGAGCAGCGGGGAGAGCATGTCATTTGTTTCCATTAGGGGCTTTCGGTCATGACTTGCATATCTTGGCCAGATGGATGGTTGCTGCGCAGGGCTGGGGGGAGCCAGCGGAGCGAACGGTTGAAAACTGAAACATCAGCGTCTCTCAGAGGCCTGGTGGCAGCCGATTTGGCGTCTCTTCTTGCAGGGAATAATTTACAGCAGGGGGTGGATCCTGCTAGGGAATGTTTCCAGAGTACCCGATTTCCCCAGCCCTGCAGTTGGGAGCGGGAAGGGGGAAGATAATATTTCCAGGGTTCTGCTCCGATTTCCAATGCGGGGAAAAGCCTCAAGAGGCAGGGCTCTGTCTGCGGTGACTTTAGCAGAACGCTCTGACTGCTGTTAGATCGACTTCTCTGTGTTCTCTCCGCATCCCCCATGCTCTCTGTGCTAGTGCCAGCCCTTGATGCGGCAGGGCCCTATACATGCCCGAAGGTGACCCATCTCGAAAATACAGCTTAGAACTGGAAAAAGTGCAGAGAAGGGCACCAAAGAGGAGCAGGGCTCCAGAACAGCTTCCATCTGAGGAGAGGTTAAAAAGACGGGCACTGTTCAGCTTGGAAAAGAGACCATGGAGGGGGGATGTGACGGGGGTCTCTAAAATCATCAGTGGTTTGGTGAAAGCGAATGTGTGATTTACCCCTTCAAGTAACACAAGCAGCAGGGGTCACCCAGTGAAACTAATAGGCTGCAGGTTTAAAACGAACGGAGGGCAGCACGTCACACGGCGCACAGTCAACCTGCACAAGCGGTGCCGGGGGAGTTGTGAAGGTTCAAAAAAGAATTAGATTCGTTCAGGGAGGATAGGTCCATCAATGGCTATTAGCCAAGATGGTCAGTGACACCAGCCCATGCTGTGGGTGTCCCTTAACCTCCGACTGCCAGTAGCTGGGATTGGAGGCCGGGGTGGATCACTCGCCAATCGCCCGGTTCTGTTAATTCCCACTGAAGCATTTGGCTCTGTCCAGCGCTGGGAGACGGGATGCTGGGTTAGACGGACCATTGGATTGACCCACTACGGCCATGCTTCCGCGGTACTGGTACTCCAGCGTCTGTGCACCAACACTGGGAGTGCCCCCCCTGTGCACGTCGGGACAGGAGCAGGTCAATAATGATTGCGGCCTTCCAGTGGGGTGTGCATGTAATCCAATCCATCACTCCCCTGTGCAGCTGAGTCCGCTGATACTGGTTGACTGGAGCTCTTCCCCGGGAAGGAGGTGTGGGGCTGGGAGGCTGACAGGCTGTCTGGGAGTACTGTTCTTAGCAGCCTGCTCTGCCTTGAAAACGTCCGCCCCAGCCCTCCCGCCCTCCCAGCTTGTGGCTTCCCACAGTGGCTCCAGAGGGCAAAGACATGACCATCTGCTGGCCGGCACGACCCTGCTCCAAAAGGCCTGAGTCACGGGGACTCCGTTCTCCAGGGTAGCACAATGCGGTGCCAGCAGGTGTGGCTGGGAAGGCCAGGTGTGCGACGTGCTGGCAGGTGGCAGAACGGCAGGGCCGTGGTAGGGTGTTACCCAATATCCGTGTCCCCGGGTTGCCTAACCTTGGGTGTCTCTAAAGGACATTCTCTGGCACTTCCTCCTCCGAGGGAAACGCTGGGCCCTGCTGTTCCCTGGGCCATTGGCTTCTTTAATGATTAACCGCCGCTTTGTTAATTGTTCCATCCACGCAGCCTCGGTTCCAGCACTGGAAAATGTTGCCCCTCCCTCCCCCTTTCCACCCACACACCCCACCCCATCCACACAGCAGGGGACAGAGATAAACCTTCACAGAAGGCCTCTGTTCCTGGGAACAGGAGCCAGGGGTGGGGTGAGCCCAGTGGAAAATACCAGACTGTGTTTGAAATGCCCTGCAAAGCCGGGATGGAAGGGGAAGCGTGCCACTAGAACAGGCCGTGTGCGTCTGCCTGCCTGTGATCGTGTTAATACGAGGCTCTGAAAAGCATGCTCCCCGTTTTCCGTTCCCGTGGATTCTCCTTGCTGCCCGACGCTGGTTTACCCTGGGTCTTTGGTTTGTCTCCATGCCTGTAGGTGGCACTGGAGCCGTGGTGTTTTAAGGCTGCAGGCTAGAAGCCTGTCATCAGTTTAGCTGCTAAGGCGAGAAGATTATGGGGTTTTTTTTTCTTCTTTTCCCCACCCTTCCTGCTGACTTTTGGCTGCAGCGGGGAGGAGGGGTGGGGGTCATGCACTGTTGCCAAAGCGACTGGCACTTGTAGGATGGCTTTTGGCCAATGATCTCCACGCCCTTCCCAAATATGCCTTGGAAACCCTCCTGGTTGAGGTGATTATCCATGGAGGGGGAGAGGGGGGGAAACTGAGGCATGGATTGGGGACGTGGCATGCTGAAGCAGAGCTGGAAGTAGAACCCCAGGAGTCCTGGCTCCCAGTCTCCTGCTGTACTCACCACGCTTCTGCCGGCCGTTGGGCTCTCCCGCTAGGGGGTGGTGCAGGTCAACCCTGCCAACTGGTACTGGAGGGGTGGTGGTGCTGGAGGAATGCGTGAACATCTGGACCAGGTCAGCCCAGGAGGGGTGGGTGCGACTCTGGAACAGCAGGAGGTGCTGTCCAGCAGGGCTGAGGTGCACCAACAGAGCGGGTCAGGTCGGCCCAGGTGGCACCAGCCAGAAGAGCCGCACGGCCGGAGTCTTGTAGCGCGGGGCGTGGGGATCTCTGGCAGAACCCAGGGCTGCCCGAGCTGGGCCGGCTGCGGGGCAGGGTTGAGCCTTTTGCAGCAGTAAATCAAAATGAATGTGATTTGATGGCATGGAATTTGGAGCCAGCCCCGGGTGCGGGGGGGGTGGGCTTCGTTGGGACCTGGAGCGGCGCTGCAGGGGTTTCCTCGTGCAGGGCGTTGGCAGAGAGGCAAAGCAAGCTGGGCACGGAGCGGTGGAGGGATGCTAGGGGCCAGGACTGAGGGAGCCGCAGAGGACAGGAGCCCAGAGCTGGAACAGCAGGGGTGGGGTACGGCTCAGGGCTGAGGGGCAGTGGCAGCGTGGTATGCGGGGGGCCAGGGGCACCTCAGCCCACGGTGGCGGTGCCCTGGCTGGGCTGTGCTGTGAGGAGCGGCTGGCTGGGCTGTGCCCGGCTGGCATGGGAGCGGGACCCGCCAGACCCCCGGAGATCACTCCTCCCAGGCCAAGAGGGGGCAGAGAAATGCCGCGTGGCCTGGGCCCGCGGGGGCCCAGTGGCCTGCCCTGGGCCGGCGGGAGGGAGGGAGGCAGGCGAGGAGGAAATGGCCGCCGGCCGGCCGGCCTCGACTGCGTGCCACAAAAGCCGAAGCGGAATGAGGTGGCAGCCAGCCAGGTTCCCACGGAGGCCCCGGTTAAGAAAATACACCCAGCGCTGTCGGCGGTTGCCACGGCAACTGGCTGGCTGCCACGCCGTGAGGGGAGCTGGCCGGCCCCAGGTGCGCGCCCAGCGCCGGGTTGCATCAGTGTGGATTTTGCAAAGGGAGAAGGGGATGGGGCAGATGGAGGGCAGGGGAACGGTGCCCCACCGCACGGCTGCCTGCGTGCGTCCGCCCGCTGGGGCGCTGGGTGTCTCTGAGCTGCGGCCCCGCTCCCTTTGGGGGAGTTCAAATGTCGACGCGAGCAGGAAGGGTGCAGCTTCCACCTGGAGCAAAGAGTCCCGGCAGGGGAGGCAGCGACTCCAGCGCCTCCCCCCCCCCCCCAGCCGTCCCCTGACTCAGGTGCTTCGCCTTTGGTAAAGCTGGGAGGTTCCCAGGCAGTTAGTGGGAGGGGAAACCGAGGCACAGAGACACCAAGCAGCTGGGGCTAAGAGCCAGCCCTTTAAAGCAGGGAGTAGGAACCCGCACCAGAACCCACGAGGCCTGGCACCCAGCTCCCCCCCCCAGCTCAAGGGCTTTGTCCTCCCTGTGCTCTGCTCTCCTCCTCACACCCGCCCTGCAGCCTCCCGTGGGGCTCGCCCACTGCCCCCGGCCCGGCCCGGCTCTGCAGACTCCCTGCCTTCCCCCCACCCTCACCCCGAGCCCGGCAGCCCGATGTGTTGGGGCAGGTTGTGCACTCTCTGCTGGGCCGGGGCGGGGAGGGAGCTGCAGCTGTTATTTCGGTGGCTGCGCTTTTGGCTGCCAGCACTGGTGTGGAAGCCGACGCCGGGCTGGGGCGCTGGGCGGGGGGAGCCCAGCCCTCAGGAATGCCCCCGAAATAAGCGCAGGGAGGGGAGCAATGCGGCTCTTTCGTCCCGGCTTCCTAAAAGCCCTCCTGTCGAGTAACTTTTTCCCATGGGCTGGGTATAAATGAGAGGGCTTGAGGCCTGGTGCAGCGCTGGTGCGATCGCACACACGCACGTCTGCTCTGCGTACTCACCCCTGGGCCCTTCCTTGCCCCCCTGCCCTGGTGGGGACCTGAATGGGGTAAGTGTGGGGGCTGGGACCTGCCAGAGCTGCAGAAGCTCTGAATGGCATTTGGAGTTGCCTGCCTGCCTGGCCCCTCTGTGGGGGGGTGGTGAAAGGGGGGAGCCGCCCTTCCCTGGCTGGGTCTCTCATAGGACATGGCATGGGGGGGGCACAGCCAGGTGGGAAGGGGTCAGATAGGTCATGGCCTGGGGAGAGAGGATCCCTTCTGAGGGGCTGGGCCTGTAACGTGGGCCGTTCTGCTGTTGTAACCCCCGTGGGGCAGCCCTGGGCGTCAGCCTGCAGAGCGGGGTAGGGTTAGCCCCCCTCCACTGCCCCTAAGGCTGCTCTGGCTGCATCTTCCGCCACCTGGGGAGGGTGGGAGGGAGGGGGAGGGCTGAAATCACGGCCCGCTGCCACCTTGCCTCTCTTCTTCCCATCAACCACCTGAGTGCCAGCGTCGCTCTGCCCCTGTCCCCGGCTACCCCGGCCCTGCCGCCCCCTCCCTTCCCGGGCAGAGTGGAGCAGCTGCTCTGGGGTGTTGTGGCTAATGACAGGGTGTGCCGGCTCCGGGGGTGGAGAGGGTAAGCTGAGGCGGCTGCCACCCAGAGAGGCAGCTGGGGCTGGGCTCTGCACCGCAGCCTCGCTGGCCGCGCCTGCGCGGGCCGGGCCAGGGAGACGGGCCAGCTCCTGGGCCTGGTTCCAGCTCCTGCCCCATTGACAGCCAGGCTCCCGCCTCTCCAATCCCCCCCCCCCCAGCCAGACAGCGGGGAGGGAAGGGCTTCCCATGCTCTCCTGCTGGCCGGGAGTGACGGGGCCAGGGTGCGGCGGGCCTGGAGCTGGACGGGGGCTGCCCTATGCTGGATGTGGTGCTGGGGGAGCAGGGGACTGGATTCGGGCCCCACCCAGAAAGGCCTCTGGGTGCAGCGCGTGGCAGGATCGTGGGAACTGCGGGGGCACTTGGGCCGTGCGCACCTGGGGTGTCGGCCTGTGGTGGGGGGGCTGTTCCTTATCCCGGGCAGGGTCTCTGGACGCCCCTGCATGGCGACACCCAGTGGTGGTGGCCAGGGACTGGCGCCCACAGGTGAAGCCTGGCACAGGGCGCTCCAGGGGCTCGGTCTCCGTGCTAGGGTGGGGGCCAACTGACAGCTCACCCGGGTTCCTGAGGGGGTGTGAGAGAGCCTGTGTGTGTAAGTAGGTACAGGACGTGCATGGCAGGGTACACAGGGTGCAACTGGGCCCGCTGGGTGGGGGAGGGTGCCCAGGCTGGTGTCTCTCCCTCTCACGATTCCCTGCACGGGGGCGTCTCCCTTCCCTGCAGCCTGGCTGACTCCGATGGGAACATCCTCCGGGCCAGGGCACGCCGATGCCAGCTGGGTGGGGGAAGGCTGGCAGCAGGGTAAAGCGCCCGCACGGTGCTGGGGGCAGGGGTGGCGCTGGCACGGCGGGCACTGCCCATGCAAGCACCCCACTCCCAGGGCTGGGCCACGGGGCGCCAGGCAGCTCTGCTGCGCCGGCCCTGTCGTTCCCCTGCCTGGCGCTGCTTGTCCGTGCAGGTTGGGAGCTCCTGGCCCTACGTCAGGTTGGGACTGGCTCCTGCGCCTTCCAGCCCTGCTGCGATGGGGTGGGGGGGCATGACACTGGCTGCTCCCCGCCGGGGTGGGGTCACCTGCTCCCAAGGGCCTTTCAGGGTGGATTTTTCCAGGTCCTTTAAATCTCAGTGATTTAGTTCCATTCCTGGTAGTGGCAGGAATCTCCCCCCCCCCCCCAAACAAAAACCCACTGCCCTGCATGGCCAGGCACCGGTGCAGCCAGCTGTCCCTCCCTTGAGCAGGGCTTTCCGTATCCCTGGCTGTGAGCTGTGCCCCACCCCTCGGCACTGTAGGGTCAAGGGGGCAGTTGGTTGGTCGTGGGGTACGGGCTGGTGTGTGGCGATGACCCCCAGGCACCTGCCCCAGGAAGGGGCTCGTTGGTTTCTGGATGCAGCTGCCGGGGGCAGAAAACGTTGGGTGGGCAGAAGTAGAAGAATCTGACCCCGACGATGGGCTGGGAGGTGCCAGGTCTGAGCTGGCCCCAGGGTGGGGGATTGGCTGGCAGCAGGGGACAGAAATGAGCCCAGCCTGTCCCTGTGCCAGCAGTGTAGAGGAGGTCCCAGCTTCAAAGCAGCATGAAAGCAATTAAAGGGGGGGGGGGGGGGCTATTCGCCACTTAGGGGCAAAGCCTAAACCTGGGCCAGTCCATGGCAGCTGCTGCTCTGGGGGAGGTCAGGGCGGGAAGATGGGTGTTTCACACCCAGCCCTTTGCTGGCGGCGGAGCCCAGCGTGGGATGGGATCGAGTGGATGGGTGCAGTGGTGGATCCGTAGTCCCGGCGTGGGGCGCAAGGGGGGCGACCGCTCCTCCCTGACTCAGCCGGCTGGGCCTGTCGCCGGCCCAGGGGGGGCTGCCGGCTGCCCGCGCTGTGGCAGATCCCCAGACGGTGACGCTGTGGGCTTGGCTGCTCTGCGGGGTCCAGCACCGTGGATGCCGATTTCGTGTCTTGCAAATGCATCTGCCGGGGCTTTGCAGAGTCAGCGGGCGTGCTAGGCTGACCTGTGGCAGGAACCCGGGCCGGTTTCACCATGCTCCCTCCTGTAGCTGAGTCTCCCTGAGCGGGGCCCCTTCTCCGCTGCCCTGTGCCCTTGTGTACACCAGAGCAAAGGGCGGGACAGTGGGGGGCGGCGGGGGTGACGGGGCGCCCACAGCCTGACTTTGCACCGGCGTCCATGGCCGCAGGGTCTGGGGGACAACGGAGAAGGGCACCTGGGCATTTTGGATGCCCGCAGAGCCCCTGCAAGGCCAGCCCAACACCACCAGTGCCCGACGCCCCAGGACAGACCAGGCCTGAGGCATCAGTTTGTCCCGTGGGGTGAGCTTGGCTGTTCCGACGTTAACGTGGCAGCATCAGCCACGCGCCGTGATGGGACACGACCACGGGGGAGGGGATGCGATGGTGGCTGACGGGCTTGGAAAAGGGGCTTTCCTGGGGGCACCCCCCCCCCAGGTGCTGCCGTGTGTCAGGGCTCCGCTTGTGCCTCCTCCCTGGGCTGTATCTGCCGGAGCAGGGTGGGTGTTCCCCTCTCTGCTGGAGGGGGGGTGGGGGTGGCCCGTGGCTGGCTCTGCTGGCCCCTGTCTTTTGTACCCAGGATTGCGCGTGGGTTGGGTCCTTCGTTTGATGGGTGTGTGACTCCAGGAGAGAAGCCACCCGGCGGGGCAGTGTCAGGGCCTGGAAACTCAGGCCCCACGAATATTGCGCCGGGAAAGGCCACGAGCCAGGGGAAAGGTGGTGCTGGGGCGCGCGCAGGGCCGCAGGATATTTACCGAGGGCTGGGGACGGGCACAGGGAGCCTGAACAAGCGTCTGCCCGGCTCTTGACGTCGCCGGGGTCTGTTTACGCACCGCGGCCCTCGGTGGGCCCGCGTTGGCGGGGCTCACCGGCTGCGGGGACGCAATGCGGCCGGAGCCACCCGGCCCCAGCCCTGCCTCTGCAAATAGGCCTGGGATTCCCGGCGGGCCCCCCGCATGCAGCCAGGGGGAGGGGCTGGAAAAGCTAGCGGCTGATATAGCTGTGCACGCAGCCGAGGATGCTGCTTACCCACCCACGCCCCTTAGCCGGTGTGCGGAAAGCCACTGGAGCCAGGAAGAAAAGGCTTGGGGTGGGGGGGGAGAACACAGAGAGGAAGGCAAGGGAGGAGGAGATGACCAAGCCGGAGATTGCTGTGCGTACACTTAAAAGTTAGAGCCACGGTTACAGTGCTCAGGGGTGGGAAAACGCCCCCCCCCATCCCAACACACAGAGCTGTGTCGACACCCCCACACCCCCCAGCCATGTAGACACAGCTGCGGCGATGGACGAAAGCCTCTGAGGACGGAGCGACCGTCGCGCAGAGAGGCGGTGTTCCTGCCCCTCTGCTGGTGGAGGTGACACGCTGGGGTTATGCTGGCCTGGCGCCATAGTGTAGACTGACCCTCCAGCAGGCTGCTGTTCCCCCCAACCGCTGTCAAGTTGGCAGACTGTTGCCATGGTAACACCGGGTGGGAGCAGCCATCTTTGCCTTCGAAACCCGAGCCTGAGAGCTGGGCCCGACCCGTCCAGTCCCAGGTCCCGTTGCCACCTCATGGGGCGTTTGCCGGCTGCCTGGAACCCGGGCCCCTGGAACGACCGTTGAAGAACGGTGGGGCCACGCCTGAGTCTTGGGAGGCGATGTTTGCGGGCCACGGTCGATGGGTACAGAGATGCTGCCGACGGGGCCCAGGGAAGCGGGAAAACCGGCCTCATGGTGAAGGCACTGGGCTGGAACTCAGGAGAACCGGACAGCTTCTGTGTGTCCTTGGACAAGTCAATTCAGCTGTCAGTAGGTGGGGATAATGTGTGGGGCGCTTTTATATTGCAGGGTGAGTATGTGGCTCATAGGCAGGCATGACCCCACCACACACGCTCACACACCTTGGTGCACACGATCCTCTCCCTGAGGCTTGGTCCTTCCTGACCCCTCCTTGCAATCAGCGTGAGCCCTGAAGCATGAGAATTGGTTGTAATTTGTAGCCTCGCTGGCCTCCCCGGAGATGCCGTTTTTTATCTGCGCCACCATCTCATCCTTGTTTTGAATCTCGCCTCGGTAAATATCCTGCGGGGCTGAGTTCCGGGCGTTAATTACACGCTGTGTGGGAAAGAAAGGAACAAGAGGTTCCAGCGTTGTGTTTTCGTTTCCTGGCCCCCGTTGCAACTGACTCGTGATCTGTCACCGCACGTGCCTCTTTCGTAATTGCTGCTAATGAAATAAACGAAGTCCGTTTCCTGCCGCGTCACACCCTGACCCCCACCCAGCCGGCTGGGTGGCAGCCAGGCTACACTGGTAAACAAGCACATTAGAAAAGTCACACATGGGGAGTGGGGGGTGGTTCCCCCTCTCCCCATTAACAGATGACACATGTTACTTTGTGTTCTCAGCTCCCTGGTGGCTTAGCGCATGTGGCTGTGTCCTGGAACTGGGTGCGGACCCAGGCACCAGTCAATTTCTCATATTGTTTCCAGCCGTGGACCGGACACTGTGTTTGTATTGGTTTGTCGGGGGGGGGGGGGGGGGATCCTTGTTGGGGGTTTTGGATCAGCTTCTAGGGGCTTTGGAACAGTCTGAACTCCACCCTCTGCTAGTGATAATCCAAAGCACAGCCCCAGGGATGCAGTCCTGCCTCCAGGGAGGAGAAAAACAGGGTGGCCTCAGGTCTCTGCCCTGGGCTCCCTGTGGGATCTTGGGCAAGGCTGTGCCTCAGTTTCCCCATCTGTATAATGAGGATCAGGGAGGGGGGAATAATCCTTCCTGCGTCTGGCCTAGTTAGATTGGGAGCTCTTGGGGTAGCTCCCGCGGTCTGTGTGGCACCTGGCCCAGCGGGGCCCGAAGCTGAGGGTGGGGCTGTAGATGTTACCCCAACACAGGCCAATGATGCTGGGCTGTCACGGACTTGTGTGATCTGTCCATCTGTTACCTGAGCTATATGTAATATTTACAGAGCACCAGGCCAGGGTGAATCACTGCCCCACGCGATGCCTCGGTTTCCCCATTAGTCAAATCAAGACAATGCTATTTACCCCCATCCCCAAAGTGGCATGTCTGGCCATTGGGGAATGTGACTGAGGGGGTAAAGCCTGTGTCTGGGTATCTGGGTTCTATTTTTGGCTCTGTCATTGACTCACAGGGTGACCTTTGGCAAGTCACTTCCTTTCTCTGAGCCTCAGTTTCCCCATCTGTAAAATTAGAATAATGACTCTGACCCACCTCTGGGGTGGGGTGGAGGGATGTGCTGGAGCACAGGACTCCTGGATTCCTCTCCCGGCTTCACCACGGAGGCGGGCTGGGACCTTGAACAAGCTTCTCCCTCTGCCTTCTGGGGGGTGGGTGCTTTGCTGGGCTAGTTGTCCAGTTCCTTGGCGGGGAGGGGCTGGGGTGGGCAGAGGATTATTAATATTACTCATGATGAGACGACGCTTCTGGATGGGAAGCTGTTTGGAACGGGGCTCGTCTCTCACTGTGTATGTACAGCACCTGGCGCAACAGGTGTCTCTCTCCCTTTCCATGCCCATCGTCACGGCCTCTGGGTTTTGGCTCTAGCTCGCCCCTTGTCTCAGCTACACAGTCTCCCTGGCTCAATGTCTCAGGGGAGGGGGTGGATTCCATCAATTAAACCCAGCCCCCCCCCCATGCCGTGGGGCCCAGTGAGTGCCCCAGAGGGGGCCCAGGCGCGAGGAAGCATCTGGCTCAGCACGGCTGGCTGTGGGGGGGGGCGGGGGGGGCAGGGCGGGCCGGGAGCATCCAGCGCCATCTGACAACAGCTGAGCCCAGCAGCTGCAGAGCTGCCCTCACCAACCGGCCGGCGTCCCGGCCGGGGCGGGCAAGGGTCGTGCATTCCTGATCCCGGGCCCATGAGAGCGCGGGGCCAGCCCCGGGGCGGGGGGGGGGTGTTACCTGGGCACTGAATCCGACACCTGCCGGTTGGGTGCCACTCGCCAAGGCCAGGCGGGCAGTGGACGGGGTGGCCTGGGCCAGGGATTCTTTCCTTACCCCGCTGATGACAAACTCCCTGCCCTGTGGGGGGGGCAGAGACAAATGTTGGGGGGCACTTGTCGCTCGGGGGCCTTGTGCCGGTGTCCAGCCCACTTCCTGCCCCAAGTGTGGCCCTGATCCTGGAAAGGGGCCCGAGGACCCTCCGGCATCAGTGCAGCAGGCGGGCGTGGGCGGCTTTGGGTCTCTTCCAGCCCCACGGGCGGCCCCCACGTTGCTTCCCCCGCGCCCACTGTTGGGCCCATGGCTACCGGGTGGCTCGCTGGACCCGGCCCCCTCGTTTCACGCAGGAGCCACCGGCCGGGCTAGGCCGGCATTCGGGCTGGCCTCCCCGCGCCATGCGGGCTGCCTGGGACAGGCTGGGATGCGTGGCCTGCACCGCTCTGCCCGCCCCCGGGGTCAGCCTGGCTGCGGCGTCCCAGCCTGCGGCCGGGTTCTCAGATACAAAGGAGGCAACCGAACCGGGACGGTGTGGGCTGAGCCGGCCCCCCCCCCCCCGCGCCTCCCCTTGGCTGAGAGCAGCAAGGACTCCGGCAGAGCTGGGGGGCTGGGGAAGCTGACTGGCATTCCCAGCCCCAGGGGCCATGGGAGGAAGGCAGCCTCGCCCCCCCCCCCCCCCCGCCCGGCTGGGGGGGTTACGGGAACCAACCGCAGAGAATGATTCAAGAGGAGGAAAATCCTTCTATAGCTGCCAAAATCAACAGAGCAGCCAAGCAGTAGCCCTGGGTTTCCAGCCAGGGGGAGGACCCAGCACAGGGAACCCCGGGGGGGACCACGGGGGGGGGGGGAGGAGGAAGCACCTCAGCTCCTCCCCCTCCCTGGCACAGGACGGGCTGGGTGGATTGGGGCTGGGTGCAGAGATGCCCCCTCTGCGCGGGCCCCAGGCGTGTTTGGATCAGGGCCATGGAGGAAGGGCGCTCGAGGCGCCTCGCCCCCACGGCACCTTCCACCACATCAGAAAGTCAGGAAATAAAGGCAGGGCTGGATTAGCCGGGGGGGGGAGGGGGGTGAACACCGGCAGGGCTGTGGGAGGGGGAGCCCAGGGCTGGAATAGCAGAGAGGCTGCAAGTCACCAGCAGGACTGGATTAGCCGGGGGGAGGCGGGTCGGGATTGAGGGGCGCTGGCAGGCAGAGCTGGATTAGGGGGGTGCGGGGGGGAGAGCCCAGGACTGGATTAGTGGGAGGCTGCGGGTCGGGATTGAGGGGCGCCGGCAGAGCTGGGGGTGGGGGAGAGCCCAGGACTGGATTAGCGGGGGGCTGCGGGTCGGGATTGAGGGGCGCCGGCAGAGCTGGGGGGTGGGGGAGAGCCCAGGACTGGATTAGCGGGGGGCTGCGGGTCGGGATTGAGGGGCGCCGGCAGAGCTGGGGGGTGGGGGAGAGCCCAGGACTGGATTAGCGGGGGGCTGCGGGTCGGGATTGCGGGGCGCCGGCAGAGCTGGGGGGTGGGGGAGAGCCCAGGACTGGATTAGCGGGGGGCTGCGGGTCGGGATTGAGGGGCGCCGGCAGAGCTGGGGGTGGGGGACAGGCTGAGCAGCCGATCAACCCTTGTGTCCCGGCCCCCAGGGAATGCTGCTAAAGGAAGAGAGGTGGGCTGGACTCCCCGAATCCTCGGTCCCTCGTCACCCCCGGGCAGCGAGAGGGGGCGCTGCCGAGAGCGTCACTGAGCCCCTGGCCTCTCCCTGCGGACCCTGCAGGCGCACGCTACAGGCCCCGTCCCAGCTGGGGGGGGGGAGCCTGCGACGTGCCCCAGAACCGTCTGCTCAGCCCATCGCCTCTGCCTGTCCCTGCCATGCTGGTCCATCCGGGCCCCCCCGCCCGCCCCTAGTGCCTCCTGCTGGGGGTTTCCAATCCCACCGGCCTGTGGGCTTTGCCTGGAAGAGGAGCTGGCACGGCCGGGCGGGGAGGAGGGGGGGCGGCACAGAGCATCTGCCATGGCTGCCCACGCAGCCGACGCGCCGTTGGGTGCCAAGCTGCCTGAGAGACAGACAGACAGACCCATCTGCCGGGAGTCTGGCAAGCATGGCTCAGAGACTTCCTCTGCTTTCATGGAGGTGGGGCGGGGCGGGGGCTTACGCCCTGGCCACCCCCTTCCCTTTGGAAGTGATGGGGTGTCTCGGGGGGGGGGGGGGAACGGATCTAGAGCAAACTGGGTGCTTTTCCTTCAGCCGCTAGGTAAAGCCCGCCCTGGGGCGGTGCCGTTACCTGGCTGGAGCAGGGGGGCTGGGTCGCATTCTCAGGGTTGGGGGGGAGGTGGGGCTAGTGGTTAGAGCAGCGTGGGGCTGGACAGCTAGGCTGGATTCCCTGCTCCTGGAGGGAGGACGGGGTGGTGGGGAGAAGAGATACCTGGGCCCCAGTCCCATGTGTCACGCACCCACTGAATGGCCTTGGGTAAATCACCTTCCCCCCAACCCCACTCTCTGTGCCTCAGTTCCCCCACCTGTAAAGCCAAGGTCATGCTATTGATTCCCCATCCCCACGGGGGGGGGGGGAGGGGGGCCAAGCAGCTACGTTAACACTTGTTGGCAACGCGCTTTGAGAGCTGTGGGGGGGTGGGGGGGAGGCGGCTAGCCCCGGCAGAGGAGGCTCCTGGACTGACTGACAACGCCCACTCAGCAGGAAGGACAAACTCCCCTGTCAGCACCGGGGCCTCGGAAAAGCTGCGCCGGCTGCGCTGGTGCCAGAACTGAGGCCTCCTCTGAGCCACGGTTTCCGGGGTTCCCCTGTGATGCCTGGTGCAGCCCCCCAGCCCCATACAATAGTCCGGGGGGGGTGTCATGCTACCAAGTGGGGGGCTCCCCAGCATAGGACTCAAGGGGCCCGTGGGGGAGGGGGAGAAGGCTGGAGGCCGTTAACTCGGGGCAGCTGAGAGGGTTAATTGGTTCACAAGGCGCCGCCCCGGCCCATGATCACAGGCTCCTGCCACAAAACCTGGGCACAAAACATTAGCGGCTGCGTCTCTGCGGGCTGGGATGTTGAGAAGGACAGGCAGGCAGATGGACGGACTGACACATCCCTGACCTTTCGGATCCCTCGGCACCACCTCCTGGCCCAGCACCCGCCCCGCAGCCGACTCTCCCAGGAGGTGGGTTGGGGGGGGTCAGAACTGATGAGCATCAGTGGTGCTGTGGGGTAGGGGGAGCCCAGGGCTGGACTGAGGGGCACCGGCCTGGCCGGGTGTGAAAGCGTCTCCCCTGGATCCCAGCGTGCCTCTGGCAAGAGATCCCAGCCAGGGAGGGCCTGTGAGCAAGTCTACAGCCCCCACCCAGTTACATGAGTCCCTTTCCCAGGGGCTCCCCAGCCTTTGACCCAGGATTCAAGGGGCCCAGCCGCTCCCCCTACGTCCCCTCCCCTCGCTGCCTTGGCATCAGCTGGGCAGAGACGCTGCTGAGCCAGGTGCCGCTGCCCCAGAGCAACTCGCTCCGGCCCATCAAGGGGGGGGAAAGTGAACCCCGGTCCCTGCCCCAGCACGGTAGTGCTGGGCCTGGGGGAGCCCCGCCTGTGAGGCAATGAGCCGAAAGGGGAGCAGACGCAGTGAGGAATGAATGGGGCCCGGTCTGCGTCAGTGGAGGTGGAAAACTTGACCTCATGGCTCTGAGAATAGCCCCTGGCCTCACCCCCCAGTGCTGCAGGGGGGGACCTGAGGCAGCCAAGTCTGGCCCTGTGGCTGGAGCCGGCCCCCGCCCTGGGGAGATCAGGTTCCTGCTGGTCAGGTCCCAGCGGAAATGCTTTCTTTGTCCGGAGGGGCTGCCAAGGGACGGTGCCGGAGACCTGCCTCCCAAGGTGACTCCGAGCACAGGAGGGACAAATCCGACCACTGCAGCCCCAGCTGCGTTGCTCCTGGGGCGTTTTGTCCGTCGCACCTAGTTTGGGCATAAGAGCCGGGACTGCGCAGGGGAGGCTGAGGTCAGGCGTGGGCTGTGTGGGGGAGGCCGGGTTAGGACCAGCCGTGGGTTGTGTTGTAAAGGGGGGGGTCAGGCCTGCAGGTCTGAGACGGGAGGTTCCTGGGCAGAGTGGGTGGGGGGGGGGGGTTTGGATGTGCCCAGAGCTGGATGAGTGGGGCAGGATGGCGGGGCGTGGGCAGAGAGGGGGCTAACGCAGGCATGTGGGGGCCCAGGCGTCAGCAGCAGCTGCTCACCCCCGACCTCTCCAGCCAGCCGAGCGCAGGCATCTCGCACCCGCCCTCCCCACAAGCGACAGTGAGAAGCGAGGCTTGTGCCCGAGCGGCGTGGCTGGGAGTCGCTATGGTGACTCAGCCCGGCTCTGTAGACACTGGCTCATGGACGTCACGGCCCAGGGTCCCTCCTGCGAGATGCATCATCCTGGGCACGCAGGGAACTGGGGAAGAGCTAAAGATACTTCCCTGCTCCTGCCCCCGGATTCCCTGCAGCGCCCGGGGGTGACATCAGCCCCTATTCTGGGCAGGGCAGGGTTGGGCCCCCTCATCAAGTCAACCACATCCCCCTCCCTCCATGGGTCACACAGAGCCGGGTGCCCCAACCATGTGGAGGGGGCTGCAGACCCCCCCAACTATACACATGGCTGCCCCCCCACTAGGCTGCGCTCCACTCCAGAGGGAGGCGCAAGATAGCACCCCCTCCCCTCCTCCCCCGGGGCTATGGGCTGGATCCAGCGTCTGTCCATTGAGGGCCATGGGCCCAAAAGGGGGGGGGGGGAGCTGCTGCCTTCCCAACCCCCTCAACTCCAGTTCTGAAGGCAAACGATTCTTGTCCCCCTTCCCCCGGTGCCCCAGGCCCAGCCACGCTCGCTCTCCTGGGAACTGGCAGTGCCTGTCGCTCGCTCGCTCGCCACCCACAAGTTTCCCAAGCGCCTGCTGGCTGCGAGCTCTGGGGGCCGGGACGGGGTGGGGAGGGGAGAGCCGGTGTCGGGGTCCAAGGCAGATGTTCTCCAGTCTGAGAACCGCCTCCCCCCATGCAGCCCTCTCCCCCCAATAGGAAGGTTGAGTGGGAGAATTCTCTCTGGGGCAGCGCTGGGGGACGCGGGTGCTGTCAGTCCAGTGCCCGGCCCGCTGTCCCTCTGCGCCCGGGCTGCCCGCTTGGCCAGTCCAGTCCCGTGCGGGGCCAGCTCTTCATTCACCTGCTGCGGTGCCGGCCCCCAGCTGCGGTCGCCGGGATGGCGGCATGATCCCCGTCCCCTGGCATCTGGGAGCTGCCCTTGGGACGGGAGCAGGGGCGGGGGGGGGGGGTGTCTGTCAGCACAGAGCCCCACCCCCGCTCTCCCCCATTGGGGGGTGACATTTAGTTAGGGCTCTTTATGGTCCGTGTGTGCTCCGTGCCCCCCCCCCCCCCCATGAGCCTGGCCTGCCCAGCCCCTGAGTTGTTTTCAGCCCGGCTTCGCTTGTTGACTCATCCTGACTCAGTGACTTCACTTCCAGTTCCTCCCTGACCTCAATTCACCTGCCGACCGACCGGGCGCAGGCGGAGAGCTGGGAAATGCTGGCCTGGCCGCGGAGGACAGAATGTGCTGCCCGGGCACGGGGGCGGACTCTGCCCTCTGCCCAGCCGGGTGCCAGGGGTGTCGCTGTGGGGCCACAAGAGCCCCACCATGACCCCCTCCCCGCGCGGCCCGGCATCGTCCGGGCCCTTGTGGCCCTGCGGGAGGCCAGTGCAGGGAGTGCCGGCCTGGGGAGGCCAGGCTCGCTGCTAGGAGCCACCAAAACATTGAGCCGGTGTCAAGGAAACACACAGAGCGACTGCCTGTTCCACAGATGCAGACGGGTGTGGACAGCCCGGGACCCGTTGTACGGGAGAACCAGCGCAGCAGGGATTGTTGTTCTGTCCCATTTAGACTGTAAACCCCCCCCCAACCCCCACCACACTGTCAGTGCCTGGCAGGGTGGAGCAGCACATGGGGGCAGGCAAGGGGACTTGCTTCGGGGCAGCAGAGGCCGGGGGCGGGGGGGGGCTAGATTGCCAGGCTGTTACTCACGGCAGCGAGCTATTGCTCACCTGAGTCGCCCCAGGCATTGCAATGGGGCTACTCACGGGAGTAATTCCTCACCACGGTGACTAAGGGGTTGGCCATCCGGCCCCACAGCACCGCCAGCCAGCCAGCCCCTGCTCAAAGGGACTGGGGGGGCGGGGGGAGGGGGTGTAATAGTGATAGTGGGGCATCACTAGCTGGCTGCTCCCACCTGTCCCTGTTGTCGCTCCCGCCAGGCATCCCCGGCCCAGGGACCCCAGGGCGAGACCCACTTGGGGCTTCAGGAAAACACACGGAGACTGTTGATAAAATCACCGGGGTCAGCGAGGCTTTGAGATCAGCTCTTTACATACAAAAGCTCGTGGGTGCCCAACCATTTATGGGACCCACCCAAAAATACTGAACACTGGGAATCCAACCTCCCTTTTGGGGGCAGGGTTCCCAGGCAAGCGCTAAAGATTTGGGGGTATCAGAGGAACCCCCCCCAGCCCGAACAGCCTCTTTAACGGCTCATACATCCAGGAGCCTTTGTGCCTGCAGAACTCGGTAACAGACTGCTCCAGGGACGTACAAAAGGGACCAGGGCCCTCTGGGTAGTGCAGGCTGGGAGCGCTCCGGGGGGAGGCTCTGTCTCCCCGTTGCAAATGCAGCCCCAGGGATCCCAGCGAAGGGGATCGCATAATCCGCTTGCTTTGCATGGCCAGCGCGCTAGGGATGGGAGTAATCCCTTGCCCGGGTCAGATAATCAGCTTGCAGGCGGCTTTCGTGTAGCCTACAGCAGGATCTATGTAGGTATTTGCTCATCAGAGAGTCTTTCCCAAATCTCCTCTGCCGTGTGGGGTTTGGAGACCGTTTCCCCCCTGAAAGCTGCTGACGCAGCCCAGGCAAATACGCCCGGCTCTGACTTTATTCTTTAATGAGGATTCCCAGGGCAACACAATCAACTAAACCCACAAAACCCGTGCTTATGGGAATCCTGGCATCTGCCTGCCATCACCACTAAGGGCTCTGGGCCTTTTCCATCATGCTATAGCCTCTGGGTTTTTCTTAAAGCCCGAGGCCCCTGGAGTCACGGGGTTATGGGAGAATCTCAGCTCCCATAAAAAGGAAAAGAGAGAAGTTCTTTGCCCCCACAGCTGCATAGAAAACCTGCACACCGAGATTCCCAAAGCAAATGCGCCCCTCACCTGCCAGGTCCCCTAATTTTCCCTCCCACTGACTTCCTAGACTCCGTCTAAAGCTTTATCTGAGGGCTCCCCTGCCACAGGCTTTGCCTTGGCTTCCGCTAAACCGCAATTGATTCCAGTTGTCGAAGGTCTTAGCAGGAGGGAGCTGGGTAACCCACCTCCTGTCACCCCGCTGGTGTCTACCCAAGGCCTAAAAGGCAGAGGGGATGCAGGGCCAGGTTCCCAGCAGCACTAAGGGCTCAGATGCTCCCACTGAAAATGACGGAGAGTCCCCTCCCCCAGTGAGAACAATGGAAAATCTCCCCCTGCCCCCACCTCTCCCACCGAGAACAATGGAAGCAAAGGAACATTTGGGAAATCGGGCCACTAGACTGCAGAGCTGGGCATGTTGGTCGTGGTCCCGTCTAACCTGCGGTGCTATGAGGGGTGGGAGCTAGAGAACTGCTCTTCTGTGAGCAAAGGACCCGATTCTCCAACCCTATCAAGCCAGGAGCACTGACAGCTTACATATAGAAAAGACAGCTTCCCCCCACCCCACTTTGGTGTCAGGGTGCCACTTTCACAGGGGAAACCCAGAGACTTTCCATGGATCCTGTGGGGCTGGGAGGAGACACCTGAGAACCGCTGGGACCTCTGGGCTGTGAAAGGCGTCGGAGGGCAAAGGCATTCTGCTCCAGCGGGCCCAGGCTCCGGGCCCCTGCCTTACAGCCAGCCTGTGGAGCTGGGAGGATGCAAATCATGCATGCTCTCCCCCTGCCCTCAACAAATCCCCTCCCCTGCCCTGCGGAGTCAGGCGGAGCTGAGGGCAGACGTGGCCTGGAGCTGCATGCCACTGCGTGCCTTTCCCAGAATTGAAGAAGAGGCCTGTTGGGGAGCCGGGGAGCCCATCTCTTCCACCAACAAAAGCTGGGCCAGTCAAAGACATTGCCTCCCCCGCCTTGTCTCGCTAATATCCTGGGACCCACGCCACAGCAGCAACACTGCAAACAACCGTCTCCTAAGGTTCCTTTGCCAAGAAAGCCGTTTGAAGGGCTGCACAAAGGAACACCGCAGGTGCTTGCAGGTAAACTCTCCCGGCTGGGATCTCTGCAGGAAAGCTGCTCTCAGCCTCCTATCTCCATGGCAATGGGAGATTAGCTTGCTTACAGTTCTGCTCTCTTGGGTTGCATCCTGCATTAACCATTGTGGGAGCCCTGCATAAAGGGGCAGCGTGATGTTAAAATTTGGATTTAAATAAACAACCCAAAACAATGGCTTTTGTTTCCTTGTGCTCCCCTGCCTGCCTGTCTGCATCCACTGGTGTCTCTTCTTTGATACTTGGATTGTAAGATCTGTGGGGCAGGGACCGTCTTTTTGCTTCGTGTTTGCACAGCGCCTGGCGCAATGGGGTCTGGGGCCATGACTGGGGCTGCTAGGTGCTACCTAGGCTAGGATGTTAGATTCTTCCACCTTAAATATATTTCACAATCTAGTTCGCTTTTCAGGATCACTGCAGTTTGTTTATGTTCTGCATTTCACCCAGCAGCATCATAAAGCCAGGCTTGTTAGTTTCACTTCTGTTTCCAGTCAGTTTCACTTTCTGGTTCACCTGTACTAGCACCAGGTGATTTGAGCTCTGGTAAGGCCACTTTCTCCTAGCTTCTGCCAGCTGGTGTGCCGGAATCTCACTCTTTCTTAAAATGAAAATAACACATCCCTGGCCCTTAGGGTTATGGAGAAAAATCTTCAGCATGAGAACAGAGTGTCACCCTGGTGGGGATGTCTGCCTGAGTCTGCAGATAGCCTGAAATAATAGTCCTAAGAGATAGTTGCGTGCCCCATGTCAGCTCAAACCCTGAAATCTGACCATGATAATGTCCATGTCAACTCCCTGAACTATGACAATGCAAACCCTGCACTGTGAAGATCTACACACCTTTCCCACCTGATGCCTCATTTGGGAGATGAGGGGGTGGAGCTTGGGAAAGTACCATCCCAGGTCTTTTCCCCAGGGCTGCCATGGGTCTCTCGCTGGCAGGATACATGTGAGTGCTTTTATCAAACACAACTTTGCTTTGTTAAACACACAAAACCAACCAGAGAAACGTTTCTCTTGGCTTCAGCTCTGCAAAAGCCTTTTTTTTGAAGGCCCTGGGCCAGGAGATCTGTGTTCAGCTCCTGCCTCTGCCACTCGGTTCCTGTGCCAGGGTGGGCAAGTCACTGTGCTGCTCTGCGCCTCAGTTTCCCCATCTGTAAAATGGGGATAATAATCTTGAATCCCTTCTCAGATTATCCGTGGGTGGGGGGCTAATACTGTCTGCAGGGTTGGTGCACCCAGCCCGGCAGAATGGGGTCTGGCCCTCGAGCATGTGTAGTAATACAGAGAGTTTGATGCAGCAGAAAGAAGGCTTTACTGGCAGGCGGAATGGGGAAGCACCGTGCAGAGGCTGCAGAGCCGAGCAGCCCAGGCCAGGCCGGTTGTGCAAGAGTTCCTGACACCGCTTTTGTTGCAACCAGCGCGCCGGGCTGGAGCTGTCGAGAACCCGCCCCGGTTCGGGGCAGGTGTGAGTTGCGTCACCTGAAGCACCGCTGCTGACTCGGCAGGGCTGGGAAGCGGCTGGGCTCAGCCGCCCGGCTCAGGCTCCACCCAGGATAATGTGTGTGTGTGCGCGCCGGGGGAGGAGGGGGATAAAAACTTCTGGCACCTCCCAAAGCAGTGAAGAATAAGCCTGCCTGCCCTGCCGGGAGCAGCCGGCGGCCAGCGCGGGAGAAGAGACGCGGCTGGCCAGGGACCCGCAGCTGCCTCCTTCGGCCGGATTTTTTTTCTGCCCCTTTTGGGTTGGGCTCGCGCCGCGAGGATTTACCTGCCGTGTGTGGCGATCCGGAGCGGGACCGGATCGGGTCACGTGCTGCCTGGGATCTATAGTTTATCTGTGCGGGGACACGCACACTCACTCCGGCTGCGGAAGGAGGCGCGGGGGGAGGCTTGGCTGGAGCCGGTAAGTCGTTTTCCTGGCGGTCCCCGGGGAGCCTGGTTCAAGCCGCCCTCTCGGGAAAGGGGGGAACGGGACCGGACCGGACCGGAGCGCTCGCTGGCGCGTCTGCTAAGCCAGCGAGACCTGAGCCCGGGTCCAGGGCAGCCCGAGCCCGGGGGGGACGAGCAGATTCCTGCTGGTTCATTTCTGGCCTCGGTCTTTTAAAGACAACTCACAACCCCCCCCCTTTTACAGGGGCTTCATTGTCTTAGAATAACAATGACGGGTGGGGGGGGGGGACATTCCGCGGTCCGATCCGCCAGGTGGATCCGTGAGAGCGGCCCGGTCCAGTCCGACCCGAGTCCGTCTGCTCCTGGGAAACTAGAGCGGGGGGGGGGACACCTGCCTGGTAGTCACCCCCCCCTTAGGGGGAAGCGTTCCCCGAACCCTCCTACAACCGCCAGGTCCCCGCGTTGTCTCCAGGGCCCCCCCGCCCCTTCCTGACTGCAGGGAGACTGGAGCCGGGGCGAGTCGATTGGCCTCTCTCTAGCTCCACTTTACTCTAAAAAGGCGTGTGTCACTGGGAGACTGTGTGTGTGTGTGTGTGTGTGTGTGTGTGTGTCCTGACAAAAACGTCAGACACTTGCGGGGCTCCCTCCTTTGATCCCCATCTACCGTGTCCCCTCGAAGGCGGCCGGCGGCAGGGGAGACACCCGGCGCGGGGCTGCGGGGCCGGAAAAGCTCCGGGGCCAGTCACGAGTGACCGCGGCCCTCGGAAGCGGCTGGGCTTTTAGCAGCCGAACTCGATCCGTTCCCACGCCAGGCTGGGGCAGCCGCTCGGGCTGCTTCTGTCAGGCCAGCTCCTCCGAGCGCTCCCCGCACCGAAGGAGTGAGTGTGTGTGTGTGTGGGGGGGTCCAGTTCTCCCCCCCCCCCCAAAAAAAAACCCAAAAACCTTCCGCTCCCTGTTGCGGCCTGGCTCTGCTGCTGCTCCCCGCCCGGGGCCTGCCGCACAGATCTGGCCTGGGAACAAACCTTCCCTGGGGGGGCCCGGACCCGTCCCTGCAGCCTGGGCTGGAGCCCCCCCTCCCCCACGATCTAATAGTGCTGAGGCGGCCTTTGTGCTCGCGCCCAGGGGAGCCGGCTTGGGTGCCCGCTCCCTCCTTGTGCCGGGTGTCAAGGGGCTCGTCTTCCTCCCCGCAGCCCGGCGGACAGGCCGGTCCCCGCAGCCCGGCCCCGGCCGGTTCCCACAGCCGGAGGCTCCCCCGTCGCTGGGGCTGGGTGTCCGGAGCCTGGCTGTGTCCTGCTCTCCGCAGCCGGCAGAGGGCGCCCGTGCGCTGCTGACTCATTCTGCACCGTCCCCCCCCACCCCCCATAACAGAGCAATGCTGCACTTCCAGTAAGAGCTGTAACCTGGGGGGGGGGACCGGGGGGGACCCAAGATCTCATCCGGCCCTTGGCCCCAGCTCACCCTGCACTGCCTGAAAGCGGAAGGTGCCGGCCGAGGATTGCATTGTGTAAGATGGGGCCGTTTAAGCCCTCCTGGCTCGGCTGCACGGCCGGGGGGGGGGGGGGGGGACGGACGGACGGACGGACGGACGGGGGGGGGCGGGCTGTCTCCCTCTCCTTTAACTCGCTGTTCGCTCCGTGACCTCGGCTCACTCCGCTTTCCGTGGGAGCCGGTGCAAAGGGCCGCCCCCTCCCCCAGCGCCGCGCGGGACTGGGTGACCCCCGGGGGGGGGGTAGGAAGGGATTGAAAGCTGGCGGGGGTGAGCCCTGGCCCCCGTCCTCCCTCGTCCGACCGGGGGGGGGGTGTTATTTTCAACCCCCCCCCCCCACACACACACCGTTTGCAGCCTTTTCAGGCTTGCAAATCGCCTTTGTTTTCAATCGCCTCCCGCCCGTGCTCCTGGGCGCGCTCCGAAGCGAGCAGCTGCCCCCCCCCCATTTATCTCTGGGGGGGGGCGCAGAATTTCCGTCCCGTTTAGGAGCTGTAAATACCCCCCCTCCCCCCCGAACAATGGCTTGGCTGTGCTCCGCGCGCCTCTTCCCCGTGCCCTGCTCCCCCGCACCCACAGCAGCCGGACCGGGGGGGGGGGTTCTTGTAACGCCCGGCTCCTGGGACCAGCCGGCTGCGGCGGGCCTGGCCCCCGAACACACGCAATCCGCGCCCCCCCCCTTTCCCAGGGCCGGCGAGTCCTTGTTACACGGAGCCCTTTGTTGTGCGGCTAATAGATGATGAATGGCTTTTTAAAGGGGGGGATGAGGGGGGGCTGTCGTTGCACAGGGGGGGGGATCTAGCCAGGTGCTACATTAGGTCAGGATTTGCTGGGCAAAGAAGGCGTAGGGGGGAAGTGGGGTGGCTGCTGGGGGGGGGGGGGGGAGACTCTGCGGGGGGAGGAGTCCGCCTTCCACGTGGGGGAGCCCCGGGCCAGCTGCGATTGGCCGCGGGTTGCCTGTCTGCCCGTCTGGAGAGGCCGGATTGGCTGGCGGCTGCGCGAAGGCGTAAGAAATGAATGGGGGGGGGGAGGAGGAAGCAGGCCCCGCCCCGTCAGAACGTTGATACATTATAACTTTTTGTGCGCGCGGGGCGCGCGCGTCACTTTCACACCCGCCACGCACCGGCCGGCGGAGCTCGGGGAGCGGCGGCGGCCGGGTGCAGCGCCGAGGGGGGGGGGGAAGCAGGAAGGAAAAAAGCTATTTTCTCCCCCCACCCCACACAACGTAGGCAGCCCCTCCCCCCCCAGCTGCCTGCCTTTGAGCAGCATCTCCCGGCGCAACCCACCCGCGTCCTCCAGCGGAGGGGACCCCCCCCCCCCCCGGATGGGAGCGTGACTCGGTTATTTGCTTGGGGGAGGCTAAATCGGGGCGAACTCCCGAGTCCTTCAGGAAAAGCCGGTAGCTCCCCCCTTTCCCATTTCCTCCCCCCCCCCCCCCTTCAAGTCCCCTTTAAAACTCTGCGAGGAAGACCTGGAGGAAGGAGCGAACGGATCCGGAGTGACGCTCGGATACGGAACCGGAGAGAGGACTCGGGAAGGCGATCCCACCCCGGCTGGTGTGCATTGTGTGTGCGTGTGCATTGTGTGTGCATTGTGTGTGCGTGTGCATTGTGTGTGCATTGTGTGTGCGTGTGCGCGCAGCAGAACCGGGCGCTCCGGTCGCTCCTTTGTTCCCTTCCACTTCCTTTATTTTTTTTAAATACCCCCCGCCCCCCCTTTTCGTTCCCCTGCCGCCACCAACCGCTGCTCCCTGCCTTGCCCGGCCCAGGTCACCGAATGGACCCGCAGCCCAGCGCCAGGAGCTGCAGCCGGGGCGCCCCCGCCTGCGAGGCCGGGCCCAGCGAGTCCTCCATGAACCTCTTCATCAACACCACCACCGGCACCCGCTATGAGCTCTGCGTGCCCGCGGAGGAGACGGTGGAAGGCCTGAAGCGGAGGTTGTCCCAGAGGCTCAAAGTGCCCAAGGAAAGGCTGGCTCTCCTGCATAAAGAAAGGTAGGTCCAGATCCCCCCCCCCCCCCCCGGTAAACTGCCCCCAAGGGACCCAACTCGGGGGCTCAACGGTGTGGGTCTTGGGGGGGGGGGAGGGCCAAGCAAGGATCCCCCCCGCCCCCCCCGTCGCTTTAAAGAAATCACAGGGGCTGGTGGGGAGGTTTTATTTTCCCCTCCCTTGCAACGCAACGGCTGCTCCCCCGGTGCCCCCGAGTAGCCCCTTTTCTCTCTCCGCCTCCTGCGCCTCCCCCCCCCCCCCCGCGGACGACGTGCCTCCCGCGAGCCGAGCCCGCCAGCACGGGGCTGCGCCGGGTCCTGTTGGGAAGAGCCGGTCGGTCCGGTTTGGTTTCCCCACCTGGGGGGGCGGCGATCGTGACCGTGGAGCCATCCCTGGGGTCTTTGGTCCTAGCGAACTTTCCTGGGCTGGTCCTGGCGGGGGGAGGGGGGGGGCAGAATCCGCGCTAGGCACCGTCCGGTTGCTATTGTGCAGTGAGTCACCGTGTGCGTGTGTGCGCGCGTGCCCTTTGTTCTAAAGGTTGGGCTGAGGTGGGATCCAGAGATGGCATTTCCTCCACTGGATCCCAGCTGCACACAACGCCCCCCCTCCCCCCCCGTTTTAAAACACAAATGCAGGTGAGGGATTTTCTTACCTCCTGGCCAGAGCGGTGCTTGATGCATGAGTTGAATTCTGGGGGAGGGTTTTGGGGAGGGGGGGAGACATTCCTTTGTTTAACACCAGCCAGGTTTGCCTCGCAGTGGACCCTGATCGATGCCTAAGGTGCAAAAAGGGGGAGGCCAGGCTTTCTGTGGGATACTCTTGACCCCCTCCCCCCCCTTCCCTCTAGCCCCCTCCCCCAGTAGCCAAAATAGAGAAACGAACCTCTGGGACTAAAATGCGGGCACTTTTCCTCTTGACTGGATCCCCCCCGGCTTGGCTAGTGTAACCTGAGGAGCAGGATTGAGTATTAAGGACCCTAGTTGGTTTCCAATTGATGTGTGTGAAAGAGAGAGAGAAATCCTTTGCATCTTTTGCATCTGTGATGACTAGAAAAGGGAGGGGTGGGTGTCAGATTCCCCCCCACACAGGCACAAACACACGCACTACCCGGTTCCCAAATAGGTCACAATTTCCTCTTCTCTCCACCCCTCCAGTCATCTGAATACTGGGCCGATGATGCCTGTCCTTCGGGGCACGTTTTGTTAGACACAAAAGCACTGGTCCCTCTTCTCTCTCTCTCAGTGAACTGCATGGTTAATAGCACGGGCAATGGCTGCTTGACTGATTACTGCAGTAGCATTCTCCCCTCCTGCCCCTGTGATATGTTTGCATGATAAACTGGAGGGAGAGACACCGGGACCCAGTTGTGTATTGAGGGGGAAGGGGCTGGAATCCGAATGAGATCAAGAGGGTGAAGGTAACAGGCCAGAGGGGCACTGCACAATGTCATTAAAACCCCACCGCTGGTCTGGTGTCCTCTGCGCACAAGATGCGGGTCAGATTCAGTGAAGCAATGAGGGAGCTAATGAGGGTTCCCCGGATTGGGTTATAAAGCAAACCAGACCCCTTCCTTTAACCGTCCTCTGCCCCCGTTTGCTCTGTGTGTGTGACTGATTTATACCAGGGGGTCTGACATCCATCTCTCTCTCCGTGTCTGTCTTTTCCTTTCTGCAGTCGTCTCAGTTCTGGAAAGCTGCAGGATTTGGGGGTCGTGGAAGGAAGCAAACTGACGCTTGTCCCCACAGTGGAAGCTGGCTTGATGGTAAATGGCCTTTTTATTTCCCCCCCCCCCCTTTCCTCCCCACACACACACACACACTCATCTATTATTAAAGAGCAGGGCTAGAATGTGATCTGGCTCAGCAGAACTGCCACAGCTTCCTGTGACACCGTCCTTTTGTAACAAGGGGATGTTGGCTCTGGGAATGGCAGCAAGTTGAATATTTCATTGGTTGCTCTGTAGCTGGGTGTATAAATAGTGAAAGTGACATGCAATCCACCCACCCACCCCACAGCCACACACATCCTTTTTTTTTTTTTTTTTTTTACTTTAAGTCTAAGGCATCCAGACCAGAACAGTCAGTGATGCAGGCTCTGGAAAGCTTAACTGAAACTCAGGTGAGAAGCAGAAATATTGGTGTATTGACACGGACAAAGATTGCTCTGCAGGGGGGGTTGTATCTGACTTCCCCGCGTCCCTCTCCCCACCCCTCCATAGCTTCCTGAATGTACTGAATGCTAGAGAGCTTATGAAAGAGAAACCTAAAGGCCTGTGTCTGTGGTGAAGGGGTTTGATGATCATTTGTTACCGTAGCATCTAAAGGCCTTGACCCAAATGGGGCCCAGCTGTGCCTGGTGCTACCCTGAAGAGTTTAGTCTAAATGGTCTGAGTGAGAGGGGAAACCGAGGCAAAGGGAGGTGAAGTGCCTAGGCCAAAATCCCCCAGCAGGTCAATGACAGTGTGCCGTTGCCCTGTCCATAGGGTCAGGCTGCCTCTGCCACAGTCCTGACTTTAGAGGGTGATGTGGGGTCCCCATTCTCAACACAGCAGGTGTGTTTTTTGGACCGATTCCGCCCCACCCCCAAATTTAAAGACAAAAACAGGTTTCAGACCCTAACAGTTGCCTTTACTGCTTGAGGGAAGGATGTGTCTTGCTGTTGTGTTTGCAGAGTCCAGTCTTGGGGTGGGTGTATGTGTATATGCGGATCCTGAGCCAGCTTTGTGTTGGTTTGCCCCTCCAGCAATTGTAAGGGGCGGGGGGGCGAGGGGGGCGGGGCGCTCTTCTCCCAGGGCCTGAGCTGCCTTTAGGAAAACCAGATGCACCCGCTTTCTGGCCTCGTTGGAATGTCTGCGCCGTGCTCGTTTCTGGCTGGGGAGGAGGCCGGCGGTGGGGCTGGGTTAGAATAACTGTGAAGTTACTCGGTGTGCGCCTGGCTGCCTGCGCTCCCAAACAGGAGAGGTTACTAACCAGACAAAGGGGAGGCTGGTTTTCCTCCACCCCTGGCTTGCTCTTCAAGGAAACCCTCCCGTTGCTGGGTTGACCCTGTGGTGTGTGGCTGTGGGGGGAGGGAAGGAAACAGACTGCAGCTGGGTGTGGAATTCATCTTTTCACCTCCCTCTTGCTTTAAAGTTGAGCAGGCTCCGGCTCCTGCTCCTTTGTTTTCTGTCTTTAAAAAAAAAAAAAAACTCTCCTTCCTCCGGGCTAGCACTGGAGTTATTTTTAAAAGACTTTTTTTAAGTACCTAATTGAATTCGGAGCAGCTAGCTTAGCGCTGGGAACCACTTGCCATCCCCCAAGCTCTGTGCAATCCCATGCTGAGGCCCACCCCTGCCTGGTACCTTTTTAAATGCTCCCCTCTGGATCCCAGTGGGTGGGGAAAAATGTGTGAGGGTGGCTGCGGTACTTCCTTGCAGATGTGCCTGCCAGGACTCTGCGGCGCGGGTGCATTTTTAGGACACGGCCCCTGGAAGGGCAGGAGCGCGAACGAGCACCTCTGCGCTCTGTGGAATGTATGTGGCTCTCCCGAAAGTCACCTCCACAGTGGCCCCCACCTTGGCAACCTTGAGCTGCTCTCCTCTCCCCCCCGGCGACCTTGACTCTGTTCAGCTGCATAGCCAGCTGGGTGCTTGTGAGGTTGGGGGGGAGCCCCCCGCAGCGACAGAGCACCCCGTTCCCTGTGCTCAGACCTGGCTTCCCTGTGAGACTCGCCATGGTGAACTCCCGTGGAAATCAGGATTCTGGCAAAGAGACATAGGCCTGTCTCCTACGTGGCTTTTTCTGGGTGGACCTGGGGCGAAATGACTTGTAACGCCCGAGGCTATGGGGTTTGTTCTGGCAGCTTTGGGTTTCCAGTTCCTCAGCTTGGTTTGGTGTTTGATCAGTCGAGACCTTCCCCTGACCTCACCTCACCTGCCTCGGGGATTGTCACTCTCCGTCTCTCCCAGGAGGATGGGGGCAATTCAGAGACTAGGGCCACACACACAACGGGGAGCGTCTTATGCCCTGTGAAGTCAGTGGGCAGGGGCACAGTTAGACTAACAGCTCTGGGTAGGAGCCCATGTGAGACATGGAGGAATCTCCCTGCACAATCTCTTTCTAGGCCTGGGAGAGACAGATGGCAGGAATCTTCCTAGTCGGGCTAAGATTCCTGGCTGGGGCTTTCTGTCTCCTGACCCGGGAGGGTGGGCAGAGGTGGAGCCGGCAGAGTGGCTGGGGTGAGGTCTTCCTGCGTCTCGTCTTGTGTGATCGTCTCGTCTTGTGTGATCGCTCAACCAGTATGGTAATGGGGAGTGGTGGAAGGGAGGCGGGGGAGCTGGCCGACCTGCCCAGAGCCGGGCTGGCTTTGATTACAGGCTTGCGTCTGCAGGATGGAGTCGGTGCATTCCAGGCCTTGCAACAAAAGGAGTTTATTCCTCCCTGTAGCTGGCTTGGTGGCACGTCTGTAGTCAGTGGCCAGAAGTGCGGGGCATGGGGGGAGGGGCGGGGGGGTTGGAAGGCAGCTCCTTAGAGGCATGGACTTGCAGAGGTGCAGGCTCCTGCCCTTTGTATTCAAGGTGCAGGTCCCGAATCAAAGCCGCAGCCCCGGCCTTGCTCTGTCACAGAAGCTAGAGATGGGAAAGGCCTCACAGTCTCTGCTCCCTGCTGCAGGAACATGAGTGGGAAGCCAAGGCTGGGAAGTGCTGATCTGCCGCGCCCCCCACCCCCACCCCCATGGGTTTGTTGACAGGATCTCGGCCTCAGGAAGCCGGCTCTGAGCACAGAGGAACTGCCAGCACCTGGGGGGCGGGGGACAGGAAACCACACCTCTCATTCATGCTTCTCGCCTTGGTTCTGCCTGCGTCAGGCGGCTCTGTGATAATAGCAGGGAGATCTGCTCTGCTCTGCTCCGACTTCCTGGGGGGGGAATGCCATGTAAGCCTTCCCCTTGGTGCCGTAAGGAAATGACTTCAGGACAGGAGATGCTCCCTGTGCCGTAGCTGCTGTCCCGGTAGCAGCAGGACAACTTCCCGCCACAGCTTTCAAGGGCTCAGAGGCTGCCCCTTTCCTGGGGGGGGAAGGGCGCCCATTTACTCAGCAGAACTGGCTTGGGGTGGAGGGCTATCGCTTCTGTTCTAGCAGCTTCAGCCATGCAGGTGGCTTTCCCGTCCCCTCCCAGTGCAGCGGAGCCTGCTGCATGCCGGCACTAGGAGAGAGGGGCCTGGTGTCTTCTGGGGTGGTAGGCCCTGCTGGAGAGGGAAGGCCCAGCAGCCCCTCCCAGGATGCAGGGACTGACTCCATTGCTGAGGTCACTGGGTGGCTCTGGTGGGAGGAATGTTATTTCTCAATGGTGGAAGGTTTTTTTTGTGGTACTCCTCCCTCCCCCTTTCTGCTTGGGATGGAAAATCCCGCAGCAGCAGGAATGACGGGTGGCGTGTAGGAGCCAGTGTCAGGCAGCCAGGAGCCTGCCGCAGCTGGAGAGCAGGTTGGAAAGCCTGGGGGGGGGGGGGGGGAGGCAGAGGCTGTGTCCTTCTCCTGGGTTTGGACCAGCCTCTCCCCTCTAGATCTGAGCTGGGCCGACACCAAGCATCAAGGCTGTGGGTTGGTTTTTGTTTTTGGGAGGGGGGGTGCTGGGCTCTGCCCCCTGCGGGACAGGGGCTCTGCCCTGCGTGGGATGCTGAATTCTCTTGAGTAACCAGGGCAGAGGACAAGACTCTCCATAACATCTGGGGAGGGAGGCGGACTCTGATTTCCTGCTGCCTCCCAGCCTGCGCCAGTACCAGCCTCCTGTTGCGCTGGTGTCAGGGCGCCTCCCTGCTGAGCCATCCATCCCCTCGCACCCACCCTCTTCCCTGCCGGGCGAGGTGGGGGGGGGGAAGAGCAAAGGTTACATCAGGCCAGGCGCTTGGAGAGGGGAGGGAATGCAGCGTGTTCTGTGAGTCATCCGCATTTCTGGGAACCAGCAGGGACGCGCTCCCTGTATCTCCGGGGCTGGATTTGGAGACAATAAATTACATTCCCTCCCAGGGCTTGACATCAGCCTGCAGGGTCCCTGCTGCTGGCTCCCCCACCCCCAATCCCAGAGGATGTAGGGCAGCAGGATCCCTGGGGAAACTGGCATGGCCCAGCACAGACCATTCCGATCCGGGGCGTGGGCATTCCTCTGCTGCCTGCAGGCCGGGGTGACGGGGGGTGGGGGGGACATTGCTCCGTCCATGTGGGGGTAACAAGGGCGTGGGCTGGCTGCTCTGGTGGGGGACAGGGACTTGCGCCAGTGGCCATTGAACTCAGTGGGAGCTTTCCCAGCCCTTCCGTGGGCGTTGGAGCAGGCGGCTGTGTTTATGTTGGAGCATCCTGCCTTCGGGTGGGAGGGGAGGGGAGGGAGGGAGGAATGTGCCAGAATTTGGGGGGAGGGGAGGCAAAACCCTGGAGCTGGGTGAGAGATCCCACCCTGCCCCCACTCGGCTGGGGGGGGGGGGGTGTCCGGAGGGGAGTTGGTTCTGTGGCTAGCAGGTCCTGTGTGGGCGTTAACAAAGAGGAAGCACTGGGGGAAGGGAAATGGGAACTTGGGGGGGAGGGTTGGAAACTGGACCTGTTCACTGCCAATTGTGGTGTTGCCCTTGTCAAACCTCCTGGTCCCGGCTCCTTGGTGTTTTTTGCAAGGTGTGTGTGTGTGTGTGAGAGCTGAATAACAGTGTCCCTTCCCCTGCACTCGGAGAAGAAGGGATTATTTTTAGTGCTGCTGGGAGCTGAGGGGGGGTGAGCTCACGCTCGCTCAGGGCTCTCCAGTTTCCTTGGCTAGCAACAGCCAAGGGTCAGGAAGGGGAGCGCAGAGAAGGAAGGTGTGAGTCAGGCCCTCTGCCAGGAAGGAGAGGGAGCCTTGGGTGGCTGCTGACGTCAAGGGGACCTGGAGGAGTCGAGCGAGACTTGGGGACTGTTAGGGAGGGGGTGGGGGGGAGGGGATGACGGGTTTAAGAGGGAGGCAGGATTGCACAGTGTCTGCAGTGGGGAGATTGGGGAGCCAGGACTCCTGGGTTCCCTCTTCAGTTTGAGGAGTCGGGGGTCTAGTGGTTAGAGTGGGGGAGACAGGTGCTATGAGCCAGGACTCTTGGCTTCTGTCTTTGGTTCAGGGAAGGGATGGGGGGGGGGGGATTGGGACTTCTGGAGTCTCTTCCCATGTCTGCCACTCTCCCAGGGGAGTCCTGCCCCCTCTCTGTGCCTTGGCCACCTCCCCAGCCCATGCAATGGGGGCAGGATCTGCACCGGATCATGATTTGAAACTGCTTTCAGATCTCTGAGTGATGGCAAAACTGCTCTTAGCCTGGGGGGGGGGGAAGTGAACCCCGCTTTCTTTGTGCCCCTCGGGTTTATTGACTGCTCCCCTCCACACACACCCCCTTCTTTGCACCTGAGCTGGGAAGGGATGATCAAAAGGTCGGTGCATGGGTTGTGGGGGGAGGAGGCAGGCCAGTGTGCTGTGGGTCTGATACCCTTTCGGGGTGAGCTGTGGGATGTGAGGTTCTCTGAGCCCCCTCCCGTCTGGGGAGCCAGGCTTTTTTCTCCATATGTTAATCTCCCATCTGTGACGCTTTCCCCCTTCTCCCTCCCGGCTCCTGGAGAACAAGGGAACAGTCTCTGCTGAGCCAAGAAAGCCGGGGAGGGGGTGGGGGGAGAATTCTGGGGTGTCAGTTCACAACCCTCTCGAGGTGCCTCTCTCCTGGGCAGCGATGCGCCCGCACTGGAGACCCTTTGTTCGGCTGGCGGGGGCGAGCGCCGTGTGTGTGAATGGCTGCATGCTGCAGGCGAGGGGGGGGTGTGGCTGGGGGCTGGGCGTCGTGACTGCTGGGCTTTTGATTCTGGGGAATCTTTTGTGGCTGGAGGGAGGGGAGTCGTGACTGACGGGCAGCGGGCGAGTGCTCTGCTCCTCCCGGCCAGCTCAGTCCTTTTCTCTCTTGCGCGTCAGGGGGCCGTGGGTTTACTTGGTGCATGTGCACTGGGGGAGTCAGCCCTCCCTGGGTTGGGGAGCAATGATTTCCCGCCCCCCCCCATTCCTGTACAGATGGGGAAACTGAGGCACAGAGCGAGGGACTTGGCAGTCACAGAGGCTGGGGTTGGATGTGGATGGAGCCTTCCCCTTCACCGTTAGTGCACCAATCCCTCCCCCCGCTCCCCCATCCACGTTCTAGGGCCCTGTGCAGGGTAGGGGGGTGCAGAATTCTGCTCCCTGGGTCCGGCACCCGGACGGAGGAGTGTTCCCTCCCCCTCGCTGTAACCTCGATGGCCAAAGCTGCAGCAGCATCTTCTTCACGCCCACCTCTTCCTCTGCGGCCTCCATCTGACACGCTCAGGGGTTCGCTGTTATTTTTAAGCTGCTTTTCCCACGGCTTCTCAGAACCCAGCGTGTCGCTTGGACGGGGGCAGAGAGGGGAGGGCAGGAGGGGTCCTGGTATGAGACCGAAGCTGCTGCTGGGGCTGGGGAGGAGAGGGTGTCGGGGGGTCCCCACTACTGGACAAGCTGGGGGGGGTACCACCCCTGGCCACGGGAGATTGGTGCTGCCCATGGAAGTGGCTGCAGTAACTGCGGGCAGCGGGGCCGGCCGGCTGTGCAGCTGTCCTTGCCTTGGTGCCGCCTTGGCCTGAGAACAGAGGCCCCCCTTCCATTCTCTGGGGGTGCATGACTGCCCCCCGTTTGTCTCGCTGAAGGCGGGGGGATCTGTCTGCAGCTCCAGCACTCCCCCTCCCCCAGCTCTCAGCACAGCACCGCCCGGCCTCTGGGAGCTAAGCGTTTGGTCATGACTTCTCCCTCCCCGGGGACCCTCCTCGCCCAAGAAGTGGAGGGGCAGATCCTGGCTGGCGCGGCTTGGAAAGCCGGCCTTCCCTTTGCATTAGGGAGGAGTGGGGTGCACCGGCGAGCGATCCCCACTGGCAGGGGGATGTTCCTGGAGCTAAACATCTGCCCCAGCCTGGCCTCCTCCCCGCCCCACTGCCAGAGGAGCCCGTAGGGGAGTGAGGGGAAGGGTTCGAGGGTGGCTGGGATCCCCCGCTGCTGAGAGCTGGGACGAGGCGGAGGGGCGGCTGGAGGGTAACTCCCCAGGGCGGCCTGGCGAGGGTTAAAGCAAGCCTGCGAGGCGGCTGGAATGCCAAGTAGCAGCAGTAGGGCAGGGATCTGGGGGGGGGACACCATGGGACTGAGCCCGGGACTGAGCCGGCCCCTGGAGCTCGGCCCTTTAATTCCCCCCCCACATCCCTTTCCCCAGAGCAGATGGTGGGTGATTTACGGCAGGCACCTCCTGGAATGAGCAATGAGCTTCAGGGTGGGGATTTCTGGCCTTGTTTAGCACTTGGTGGGGATGGGGGGGGGGGGAGAGCAGCTGTTGGGGGGGGGGGGGGTCTTCCAGCAGGCTGTGGTCCCCCCCCCCCCCCCAATCCCTCCCTATGATTTGGACATCCGGCGCTTCTAATGGGAGTTCCCTGCTCTGCTTTCCAGTGAGCAGTTCGGGTACCCCCTTGCCCCCCCCCCTGTCCCAGCTGCCCCAGCTCCTGCCACTCTTGGGGGAGAGGGGGATGACTCCTCTCCCCCCCCCCCCGGCCCTCCCCCCCCCCACACCTACGGTGAGGCGCTCTGCCTTGCGATGGCCTTCCCTGCCCTGTGCTCTCGCTGCCTGAGGCATGCAGCGGAGGGGCCCCCCCCTCGCCTGCCCCCTCACTGTTCTCTAGTCCCCTTCCTGAGGCGCTGCCGGGAGCTCCCCAGCCTACCTGGCCTCCCGCACACCTGGCTGGGGCCTTGCTCTGTGTGACTTGGCGGCTCAGCTCCCATGCCCAGGGGAAAGCTCCTAGGTCAGGGCTCTCCCCCCCCCTTTGCTTCTGGCCCCAGGCAGCTGAGCTGTGGGTGTCGGAGGAGCTGGAGGCCGGTGTGGCGCGGAGCCGTGGGCCCTTCTGACTGTCTCTCAGCCCACCTCCCTGCCCCTCGGCGTGGTTTTCCTGCCTGTCTGAGGTGGGGCCCACGCTCCCTTGGCAGCGGGGCCGCTGGTAGCTGCCTCGGGGCCGTGGTAACCTGCGTGCGGGGCCTGCCCGGGTAGGGCTGGGGGTGTGATTCTCGACCCGCCTCCTCACACAGCGTGTGATACAGAGTTTGGGGGGGAGGGGGGGAGAATCCCTTATAAGGCCTCGTGGGTCGCCTTCAGTGCCTGACACATAGCCCTGGTGGTCTTGGCTGTAGAAAGGTCAGGGGCGCGTGTGGGGGGAGCTGCGATGGGGTGACTAACGGCTTGTAGGTGACGGCTGCTCGACGGGGAGCACTTGTGAGCCAGCCAGGGCCCGGGATTCAGCAAGAACCCTGTTGGCAGGGTGACTTCACCCCTTCTAAGGCCCCTGCACTGGCCCCCTGGGGGCTCTCTCCGCTAAACGGGCCATAAACCCACCGGCGGCTTGGGATGGCTCGGACCCATGGAATCTGATGAGAGACGGCAGCGATTCCCGCTGTGCCCTCCCCACCACGAGTGGTCTTAGGATCCAGCAGATTCACTTTTCTTTCTCTCTCTCTTCTCCCCCCCCCCCCCCCCCCACTCCCCAAGTGCTGACATCTTTCCCTCATCCCCAGCTCATGCCCTGCCAGCCCCTCTCCCACGGGGCCGAATCCGGCATCAGGACGGGAAAACACATCCGGGTTGTGCAAACCAGCGTGGGAAATGGGGGCAGCCCCCCCCCCCACCTGTGTGACCTTATTGAGGCTGTGTGGGGTGGGCAGCGGCTCCATACCTAGAGAGCTTGGCTTTCCCCACTCCCTCTGCTTGGCTCCGGCCCTGCCCCTGCCCCCTGCAGAATGAGGAGAGCTGAGCTGGTGGGAGATGGCTCCGCATTAGATGTGCCGCATAGTTCCTGAGCCTGAAATCCATGCGGGGTTTTCCCCTTGGCCTCCTTCTTCTTGGTTAAAGGTCCCTGTGGAAATCTCCAGCTGTGGGGGAATTTCCCTCTTCCCAGCATCCCTCTCTGCCCCCTGTGGGTGAATGGGGAAAGGGATGGTCTGAAATCCCAGACAGCTTCTCCAGGAGTCTTGCGAATAGTTCAGTGGGTTCTTCTTTGCAATTTTTCCATGGCTTCTGCCCCCTGGGCTGAGTTGCCGCGCAGGGAACTGGCTCAGATGCAGCCTGGGGGACCCAAAGATCTCATTAAAAAACTGCCACGGAATTTTTTCAGGGGTCCGTATCTGAGGCCCCGGGGTTGATACTTTCCCTGGGTCCTTGCGGCTCGCATGAGAACGGCCGTGCTGGGTCGGACCAATGGTCCATCTAGCCCAGTCTCCTATCTTCCGACCGTGACCAGTGCAGGGGAGCTTGGTTGGAGGTGGGGATGCTCCTCTGGAGGAAAGTCCAGGCTTAGGTGTCGCAAGTTAAAGCCTCCGCAGGGTGGGCGAGCCAAACCTTGAAGGGTCAAACGCGTTGTCCGGCTTTGTTTGGCGGGTGTGTGAGATGGGCTGCCGGGATTCTGGGCCTACCCAGTTACGGAACAGGGAAAGGAGCCAGCTGAGAACTGGCCCCAAGTCCCAGCGGGCTGAGCCCCGGGCAGCGCTTTCTGGCGGGAGCCCTGAACCTACCGGCTGAGTTGTTCGTATTACAGCATCGGGCAGAGCTGCTATTGACCTAGATGGGGAAGAAGCCCCCAGTCCCCGTCTCTTATGGGGCACGGAGCTGGGAAAAGGGGGGGGGTTAGTCCCTAACGAGGGCTGTGAACCTCTTGGAAAGGCGGGAGTTGGGACTCTTCTTGGCACCGTACGCGTCTGCTGCGTCTCCGTCCCCTGCCGCTGTGTCAGGTGCAGCAAAGGCTAGACTAGCCGGGGAGGAGAAGTCTCTCTCTCTCTCTCTCTCTCTCTCTCTCTTTCAGGCTATAGGGAAATGCAAATGAAGAGGGGTGCGTGCCTGTACCTGTGTGTGTCACTGGGGTGGGGGTGGGCAGGGAGCGTCCGCAGTAACAACCGTGGAGAGTGTCGCAGGGTGGATTCCAGCCCCAGCCGCTGGACCTTGTCCTGCTTGGTCCCATCCACCCCGCCCTGCTCTGGTTAATCTCCCTCTGGGCGCTGTGGGGAGCGGCTGTGTGAGCGGGTTTATCTCTGGGGCGGGCTGGGGACCCTCCCCTGTTTTTGCAAAAGCAGTTTGTCAGCTGCTCGCCCTGCCACCGCGGGTCACACGGGGACGAGAGATGGTGGGTGAGTCCCGTGCGCCCTGAGCTTTAACCCGCCAGGGGCCCCTCCTGTTCCCTCCACCCCCAGCCCTCCCTCCCCGCCAGCGTCCTGGGGTTCCAGGGAATCCGGAGCTTGCCGCTAGGAAGGGACTCCCAAGGAGGGAGGGGTCCCTCTTCTAAAAGACTCCCCCAACTGCCCCCCCTTTGTTGTTCCCATCAGAAACAAGGTCCAACTTCTCAATTCTAGCCCCGATCCTCCCCTCCCCCCAGAAAGCTGCCCCCGCCCTGCTGGGCTCTGTGGGATGGCAGCGGGCTCCATCACCCCGCTGCGCTGCACGGGGTGCTGCCTTTCTGCGCGCAGGCTGGGAGGAGCGTGAGAGGGAGAGCGGGTGTGGGGAGGGGGGAAATGTTACAGGCTGGGGGAATGGGGCGGGGGTGGCTTCTGGGCAAAGTTCCTACCCCAGAAGCACCCATCCCCTGTTGCCTGCCAGCCCCCCACCCCTAAACGACCGAAGGTCACAGCAGCCTTTCAGTTCCTGCAGCCCCCCCAGCGCCGTGACCTCTCTGCTTGGGGTAACCGTGTCTAAGCCCCTCCTGGACCACGGGGGCTTTGAGTGGAGACCAGTCGGCCAATATTGGGAGATGCCTCCATATTGCCACGCTGGGGGCAGCTCACCAAGAGTCCAAGGGTGCCCCTTCTGCAACTCCCGTTCCCTCCTCCTCGGATCGGGGGGGGGGGCACAGCTGGGCGATGGGGAGCAGGCAGCACCATTTGGCAAAGTCAAGCCAGCCCCGAGCTGCCCCTTCCCCCCCCCTTCCCCCCCCCGACACATCTCGGAACTGGTGGCACCTGGGACCATTCTGCCCCTGGCATTTCGGTTGGGACGGAGCATATTCAGCAGCCGTGTCTGGTAGCATCCCCTTGGCAGTGGACCGGACTCTGCTGGTGCCCCCACCTGGCCCCACTGCTGCTGCAGCTTCTGCACCGTGGTCGAGCTTGTGCCTCTAACTCCTCTCCTCTGCCCAGGTCAATGACTTCCTGTCGGGAAGGTCCCCTCTGACGCTGGCGCTGCGGGTCGGGGACCACATGATGTTCGTGCAACTCCAGCTGGCGGCCCAGCAGAGCGGAGGGCAGCTCCAGCATCGGCACGTCATTGCCAGCCGGGGGGAGCCCGGGGCAGCGGCCGGACCCACCCCCCAATGCAGGACGCTGCACGGAGGGACCAGCTCCAACTTCGCCCGCGTCCCCGTGGTGCCCGCCTGCCAGCAGAGCCCCGCCCCCAGCCCCGCCCCCTCGGCACAGGCCACACCCATGTACTGTAACGCTGCCCACCCTGCCCCCCTCACAGCCGGGATGTTCCGGTCGCACGGGGCCAGCACGCAAACGGTTAACAGCAGCGTCGTCTCCTCCTGCTCAGAGGTGAGTGTCTCGGGTGGGTAGAGAAGGGTGGGGGGGGGGGCGTGGCCGGACTCCTGGGTTCCATTCCCGGCTCTGGAAGATGGCTGTTCTCTCGCGCTTAGAACAGAGCCGTGTCTAGTTCCGCTCCTCCATTGACAGGCCACTTCCCCCACTCCCTGCCTCAGTTTCCGCCGTCTATAAAATGAGGGGCTGCGCCGCTTCCCGGGTGGTGGTGTGAGGCCTTGTTAAAGGTTCCCAAGTGCGGTGGGATCCTGAGGCAAACGGTGCCGGGGAAGGGCATCGGAATAGTCCTTTCTATTGCCAAGTGTAAGGCAAAGGTCTTCTTGGCAGGGGAGATGTTTCCCTTCCGGGAGAGCCGCTCTCCAGTCCGGTCTGCCTGTTGCCTCTCACGCTTTGACCTGCAAAATGCTTCTAATGCAAGGAAAACCCCAGCCTGTCATGGGAGGAGATGTGCACCAATCCTCAGGCCTCAAAAGAGACTCCTTGCTTATACAACTAATCCCAATCCTTGGCTGGTATCTTTCATTGCCAAGCCCTTTCCGAAGGCAGGGAGCCTTATTACCCTATGAGCGTGTGGCCTAGTGGCTAGCGCACACGACTGGCCAGCAGCAGACCTGGGGTAATGACGCTGCCCTCCTTTGTAAAGTGCTTTGAGATCCGTGGGTGAAAAGTGTGGTGGAGAGCGAGGGAGGATGATGGTGACGGGCTCGCCCTGCGTGGGTGCATGCACTGCCTTGTACCAAAGGGTTGAGGGGAACCTCACACCTTGTGCTGGCTGAGGAAATAAGATTGTAATCCCGGGAAACTTTGTGGGACTCTTCCCCACCCACCCTTCAAGCTAGGCTGGGGCTGCAGGTTAGCGGGAGCCTTCTGGCCCATGGATGTCTGTCTGCGTCTCAAGGTTAAGAAGCGTCTTTCTTTCCTGCCATTTGCCAGGTGGACTGTAGCGCCCGGAATAACAATTCCGCCGGCAGCAGCCCAGCCCCGACGAGCCGATCCCGCAAACCCGGTGCTGTCATAGAGAGCTTCGTGAACCACGCTCCTGGGGTCTTCTCAGGGACCTTCTCCGGTACGTGAGAGTCCAAGTGGGCCCGGCTGTCCTCTCGCCCCCCCCGGTGCGATGCCATCGGCGTGCACCGGTGCGCGCGGCTGGGGAGTCAGAGAGTGTCTCTTCTCGCGCTGCGGATGCAGAACCACGGAGAGGGGAGAACCAGGGCTGGACCAGGGCCCGGGTTGGTTGGCGTGGTAACTAGGAGCTGTTGCCAAGTGAGGGCAACTTTTGGTGGCCAATGAGAGCCAAGTATGACGGGTTCCTTCCCGCTGCCTGGGGCGAGGCTGCCACCCCTCCTGGGGGATTCAGTGCATCGGCCCCCTGGACCCAGCGCCCTGCTTTGTGTTCTGGGGCCGTGGGTGGGTCGCAAAGACAGCTTGTGGGGAGCCCCTAATAAGGGATGACGAAGCATGCCAAGGGTCCGGCTCAGCTACTGCCCCCTACAGGCAGTGTGACCTGACGGAGCCCCCCTGACGCTCTGCCCTCCCCTCCCCCCCCTTCTCCCCTGCAGGCACTTTGCACCCCAACTGCCAGGACAGCAGCGGGCGGCCCCGGCGTGACATCGGCACCATTCTCCAGATCCTCAATGACCTCCTGAGCGCCACGCGGCACTACCAGGGCATGCCTCAGTCCCTGACGCAGCTGCGGTGCCAGACGCAGTGCGCCCCCTCCTCGCCCCCGCCCTCCCCGGACCCCGCCAGCAAAACTACCTCAGAAAAGCTGACAGCAGCAACCGCCGTGGCCTCGCAGCCCCTGCACTCCGTGGTCCAGTGCCAGAGCCAAATCAGAATGTGCAAGCCCAGCGGTGAGTCTTTGCCCCCCTTCCTTCCCCCCCCCAAGTGGCCCAGCGGCCCCCTGGTCTGTCACAGGCCTCGTTCTGTGGCTGTGTTTGCCGGTCCCCGTTGGCAGAGCTGTGGCTTTGCCGCGGGCCCTGCCCCAGGCCTCGTTGTTAAGGATGCTGTGAAATGCACGTGGCAACCAGGCGGGCGGCCATGGATCCCATGTGGACCGGGCCTGCCACGCGTCTGAGGCCGAGCGCGCTGGCTGGGTCCTGGCAGCCCCCTGATTTTTGTGGTGGTTTGGGATGGAGACCCAGCCTCGTGAGAGTCAAAGACGGCTGGCCACCATCAGAGGCAGGGCAGGAAGGTTGTGCTGCTGATCGTCTTAGCTGGGACAGGCCACCTGGAGATCGAGGGAAAGGACAAGGGGCTTGTGCATCTCTTTCCCCAGCCCCGGGGTCTGGGTCGGCCGCGAGGCCCCAGCTGATGACCGAGAGGAAGCCGAGGGGTGATGGGCTGGGAAGGAAGGATACTGGGTATCTAGCTGGGATTTGCTCGCTCGCTCTGATCCGCTTCCTCTGCGTATCCGGTTCCGTCTGGCTCTTTGTTCTGTAACCGTCCTGGTGGTGCTTCCAGCCAGCTGGCAGCAAGGGGAAGGAGGGGGGGGGAGGAAGAACCGCGTGTTTAGTTCCAGGTTCCTGAGTATCATGATTAGGAGGTTTACCCCCCTTCACTAAAAGAAGCCAGAGATATTGAGCCTGGTTCTGGCTGAAACCCCCCCACTTCCAGCCAAGGGTTAACTCCCCTTCTAGCACAGCCTGTGTTCAGAATTGCTGCTGTAAATCCAGCCTGTTTGTTTGGGTTTTTTTTAATTTTGAATGAATGGCCCTTTGCCATCTTGTTCCAGCACAGCCAGCCGATCGGTTAGGGGGGCTCAAACTGCCCAGCACTGGCGTGTCTCTGCGCCCTCTTTCCAGCAAGCTGCAAACCTCAAGCCTCTTTGCCCAGGACCACCCTGTCTGTAACGCCTGCAGCAGGCTAACGAGCACAGTAACGAATCCAAGGGAGGGTGTTGATTGACGCGTGTGAATGCGGGTACTCTGTGTACATAGCCTGCCTGGCACAATGGGAGTTCAGGGCCTATGGAAAGGTGAGGTCCCTGCCTGGCTGATTTTACAGTGCGAGTCAGGGCTTTGCTCACGGAGTGCTATTCTCTGCTGGTTACACTGCTGTGCCTATGCCTTCTGGTCTAGGCATTGATTTGGAGCGATGCACCATTGGAGGATTCCCTTATCAACGCTTTCCCCATCAGATGGGCAGTCTGGGCGTTGTACATCTAATGTGCCCATGTCTCGCCTTTTTAAACAAACAAACAAACCACTCTTCAGCCGCACTTTGCATCTCATCGGTGCAGATCTCTGCTCAGTTAAGGCGCTCAGTGACTCTCTCGGGTATTTGCAGCCTATTGCCTGTTTCTTAGCTGCCTGTTTCCCTTTCCCCTCCAGCCCTGGCAGGGGGTGTGTGTGGACTGAGTTAATGTGGAAAACCACATGGCTTGCGTTAACCCATTCCCGGGGCAGGTGCTGGAATAGACTGATTACTCAAACTGTGTTCTAAAAGCTGCCAAATTATGTCATTTGGAAGAAGAGACTGTCAATTTCACTTCCTGTTTGGTGAATAGGATTCTGGGGGAGGGAGGAACCAGTCCAGGCATTAAAAATAAAGTAAAATAAAACCCAAGAACTAAAATCAAAAGCCAAGATTTTCACTAGTGAATTTTGGGAGCCCAGCATGTGATACTGTAAAGGGTTCTGATCTCCAAAAAATACTTAGCAACCACCCTCTGGAAGTCAGGCCCCTCTTTTATAATTATGCTACCGAGCACTTTTCACCCATAGATCTCAGAGCGCTTTACGAAGGACATGAGTTTCATTATCCCCATTTTACAGATGGGGAAACTGAGGCACAGAACCTTGCCCAAGGTCACCCAGCAGAGCAGTGGCAGAGCCGGGAATAGACCCCAGGTCTCCTCAGTCCCACTCTTATGACTTAGCCCCTAGGTGGCTTCAGTCCGAAGGAAGGGGGGGAACCCTAATAATCCCTAGTTACTTGTGAGAATCTTGGCTAAGGATTGTGTAAACCCTTCAGGGCAGGGGTCACATGCACACACCGTGCACGTGCGTGTGCAGCACCCGTCATGGGGGGGTCGTGAGTCTAATCGTCAGCTGGGATGTAAATAAGCTGACGTTCATAGCTGTGACCTTGAGGCTTGGTGGCACGGTTCTGGAGGAGGGGGTGAGCGTGCGTCCCGTGGTGGGTCTCGGCCGCACTCTAGCACAGTTTGTGCCGTTCTGGACCGTTCCACCGATGGGGGGCATTGAATTTCTTTGGGAAACTTTGTTGCCCCACTTATTCGGGTGCTTAAAGTGGGGACCCGAGTGCTCGAGGAGATCCGGCTCGGGCTGTGTGCGCCGGCTGAGCCCTTCTCAGAATTCTGTGGCCGTGTTTTACGTTGCCGGGGTTTTACACCGTGTTCTGTGCCGGCGTAGGGACCCCATTAGAACAGGTTCTCCACAGCCTGTACACCGGTGGGTAACTCCTGAAATTGGGGTGACTCTGCCCCCCACCCCCACCCCACACACACACACCCCAGCAATTCCTGGTGCCGAAGGATTTTATCCCTTCCTCTGCCGTCTCCTCCCCCTTCTTTGTTCCCTCCTCTCTCCTTTCTGTCCCCTGCTGCTCTGGCCTCTGTTCTGGCTAGAAGGCAGCCACACACCCCCACCCTTCTCCACTTGCCGTCTAAATCCAGGGCCAGACAAAGGGCCCCATTCAGAGCCAGGGAGACTGGCTGGGGAGGGGGGGGGAAGAAAGCACTTGGCCTCTGCTTTGGCTTTTTTGGCCTGGCGCTGAGGAAGCTGGAGGCTGGGGACATGTTGCAGAAATAGAAGTGGGGGGGGGGGGTTCGTGTGTGGGGTCAGCACAAAACAATTCTGCTTTCTCTTCCTGGCAGACTGGAAAATATCCTTCCCCCTCCCCCCTGGCCCTAGGCCCTTTCCCAGCGGGGGGCAGAGCCCCCTGTCCAGGTGCCAAACTTTGGGGTGCTCCTAGGTGGACAGCGGTCTGCCTGGAGAGGACTTTGCAATTTGCCACCCTCACTTCCCCGGGGGGGGCCTGCCCCTGCTTACGCAGGGTCCTAGGAGAAGTCAGACGTGTGCCCCCAGCCCCAGCCGGCAGCTGCAGGGCCCATGAGCCACTGCAGAGGGGGCACAGACCCCACTAGGGTTCCCCACAGCAACCAGCTGCTGTCACGGTCCGCCCAGGTCCCTGAGTGCAGGACTCGGTGGGAGGCAGTGGAGTCTAGCGGTTAGAACACAGAGCTGGGAGTCAGGACTCCTGGCTTCCATTCCCAGCAGCGTAGCCCATTTGGCTTACCTTCAGTGAGTGACTGCCCCTCCCCCCAGCCCCCGTGCCTCGGTTTCCCCCAATGTGGGGATGTTTTCCTCACATCACACGCGGGTGGGGCGGCTCCTGCAGCTAAGCCCACACGCTGCCAGCCAAGTGCTGTGAGGTCCTTCCGAGGGCAGAGCGCTGGTAAGAAGCCATGCGGGCTGCTGGTGAAGTAGGGCCCTGCTCCCCGCCCGCCCGCCCGCTGTTCCCATGGCAGGGCTTGGCTGGGGTATGCGTGTAGGAGGCTTCCACTTATCTGCAGGGAGCAGCCTCTTTATTCACCTTGAGCTTTGGGCCTTGCGCCGCCTCCTCCCGCCCCATCCCCGGAAAGTTAATTTCTTTCCTTCCCGCCCCCTCCCTGTTCTTCCTTTCATGACGCTGGAGCCGCCGAGCAGGGCTTAGCAGGATCCTTGCGCCCGGCGACGTCACGGGCGTGTGAGACGGGCAGCTGCCGTCCTAGGGAAGTGTCTCGTGGCAGGGGAGAGAGAAACGAGACGTGGCAACCGACCAGCCGCCCCGATGCCGGCTGCCGCTCGCGCTGGGACGGGGTCAGGGAGGGACTTGGGGTCTCTCTGCTTGTGGGGCTGATTTGGGGGGGGGGTTTGTCCTCAGTTGATCTCCCTCCTCCTCTCTCTCTCCATTCTCTTTTCCTTTCCCCTCCATCCTGTGCTTACCAAGGTCACTGCCGCAGGCAAACCCTGGCCCCGGCTCCAGCCTGATCGCCCCCTTCCTACGTCGTCGTCGTCCCCGTCGTCGTCCCCCCCCCCCCCCCGCACTGGTGAGCCCCCCTCCTCCGCTCCCCCTCGCCTAGGCTGACCAGACAGCAAATGTGAATAATCGGGGGGGGGGGGGGGAGAGAAGAGGTGCCTGCATATCAAAGCCCTGAATATCAGGGCCACCCTATAAAACTGGGACATCTGATCCCCCGGCCTCTCCACCGAGTGCTCCCCCCACACCCCGGCATGTCGTATGGTTCTTTCACGCCCCCCTCGCGGGGCTCCAGCGCGGCCGGGGGGGGGGCGGGGATGCTGCATTCCATCCACCCCACCTTCCCCGCGCTGTTTGTTCAGTTGGCTGTGGCACAGGGTGGTGGGCGCTACAGAAAGGAAACGGAGGGGGAGGGGAAGGGGGGGGGGGAAGAAACGCAACAACAAAGGCCTGCTCAGGCGGCTGGCAATGTGCTGAGCCCTGCAGCAAGCTGACTCTGGCTCTTCTCCCCCCGGTCCCGGGTTTGGGGGGTCAGGGAGCGCGATCCCGTCATGTGCCTTTGAATGGTTTGCTTTAAAACAGCGTTAAACACTTGGCTTCCAGCCTCGGCCGCCCGCTCCCCCAAGCCGTAGCTCTGTCCTGCTTAAACTCAGGGGGAGGACCCAAATTCCCCCCCTTCAATTCACCCTCTTGGAAGCTGTTGCCTCTGTGACCCCTTTGACTCCTTTGCAAAGCCCCCTGCCAGGACAGAGCAGGGCATGGCTGGGTCTCAGCTGGTGGGGGGGGGCGGGAGCTGTTAGAAGAGGGCTCTCTCCTCTTCCCAGCACCCAGTAGGGGTTTGAAACTGGGGCAGCTGGGGGTGCTGGGTGCAGGAGGAGAAGGGGCTGCCATGGGGTGTGTGTCTCTTCCCCCCCCGCTCGGCTGGTTGGGTACGTCTTGACCCGTTTGCTCAGGCATGGCCTTCGTACACCTGCGCTGCGCGAAGCAGGAAGGCCGCGGGGTCTCCTGGCCGCCCCGAGGTTCCTTCTCTGCAGCGATTTGCGTAGAGACAAGAACTGAAACTTGGAGTCGCTCGTGTTTCCGAAGGCCCAGGCGGTGGGGGAAGCACGTGGTGCTGTGGCGATCAAATGTGATTTTTTTTTTTTTTCCTGCACCCACCCACCGGGTCTTCGCCTCTCGGGCAATGCAAACAACTCGCTGGGGCCCAGCCTCGAGTGCGAAAAAGCCCAGGGAGCCCCCGCACGAGGCCCCATGGGATGGGAACCAGCCCAGGGGCAGCCATCTTGAAACATGGCTCCCCTGCCCTCCGAGCCGGGCACACGCCCAGGCCGCTTTTTGCGCTGGCCTCTTGCTGGTGAGAAGATACAACGGGCCGGCTTCTTTTTCGCCCCCACGCTCCCTGCAAATCCCTTCTGCCCTGGGCTAGAGCCGGGCTCTCACGTTTGCAGCTAGCAGGGGCTGGAGTGGGGGCCCACGCCTCTGTCTCTCCCCAAGCAACCCCCCCCCCATCCCCAGCCCTGGTGACCCCTGGACGCGCACCCAGCTGGCCTGAGCTCCCGGGAACAGTAGTGCCCCTGTGTGAGAACGGATCTGGCCCAGACTGGCTCTCGCGTGGCCGGCTGCAGGGGAAGTAGCGCGGGGAGCTCTCCCGGGGGGAGGGCAGGCACACAAACCAACACTGTTGCTTGTGTTTAGTCGGCCGCCGCGCTGGCTCGCACACCAGACAAACAGAGCTAGTATCTCTGCAGGGATTTCCCCCCCTCCCTCCCTTTCCCCCTGGAGGGGATCCTAAATATTTAAGGCTCGCTAACAGGGCTTTGCTCTCCGCACGGCACATGCCTTTCCGCCCACTGGTGCAGCCACGGACAGCAGGGGGGCCTCAGGCATCAATGGCATTTGGAGAGGGTCTCAGCGGGCGGGGGGAGCTATGGGGATCTCTGGTGGGAGGGCTGCCGCCACTTTCAGGAGGGGTGGGGGGGCAGCTTAGCTGTCATGGCAAGAGAGAGGATTCAGTTTGGCTTTAGCTGAGGGGAGCTGATTTTGGACCCCCTTCCCCATCTGCCATGCGACTCTCAAGCCTGGCTATTTCCCTGTGCTCCCTGGTCTTGGCTGGGCTGGGGTCGGGACCCTGCAGCAGGGAACAGCTGTGGGGCCAAGTGGGACGGATCCCAGCTGGGGTCCCCGCTCCCCCATTTGTCGGGGCCGGTGTGCGCTTTGGGCCCGGGTGAGGCAACTGTCGGCTGTACTTGGCGCGGGTCTGGGAGAGCCTTTATGGTGTCTTGGTAATGGCGTCACAGCTGAGGGAAACTGAGGCACGGAGACCCAGGAGAATTGATTTCCTTCTCTCCCCCCCCCCCCTCCCCCGGCTTTGACCATCCTTCTCTGCTCACAGCCGGCGCGGTCCAGATCCCGGCTCGGGGCCTCGTTGGTTCTATTTCTCGGGACTGCAGCCTGGCAGAATCTCATCTCTGTCCTTCGCCACCCCGCACTTGGTGCCGCCTGCTCCCTCCCCTCCCCTCCCCGGCGCTGTGTGGAGAGAGAGCCGCTTTCACAGCCAAGTTTATTATTGAGTGGGATCCTTTTTTCCTCTTTCTCCAGCGCTGAAGCCCATATCTATAAATGTGCAATTGTTCATCCTCCCACTGGCTGCTAAACCAAGCGGGGCATTTGCTCCCTCGCTCGCTCGCTGGCGCGCGCTCCTGACAGAGAGGAGTGGGTGGGAAGCAGCCAGTTGCTGCCGTTCCGCTCAGTAAGGGGGAGCCCCCCCCTCCCCTTAAAGTGCCCAACAAACCTACCTCCGCCAATGGCACCGTCTCTCCCTTTGCAGGCCACAAGTGCATCATCCCTGCCCGCTCCTTCCACCCTGCCTCTTCCTCCCCCAGAAACAGCTGGGTTCCCTGCCCTCCGGGTTGCACAACCCGGCCGCTGGGCTCATCCAGCGTGGGCAGGCTGTCTTCAGGTGGGATCCGGCCTGGGCGGGTCTTAATAGCCACCTCCCGGCCCTGCTTCTGCTGTGGACAGGCTGTGGGTCCAGGCTTCCCCATTGCCGTGCGATCTCCTGGCTGACCATCTCTTGGAGGCCCAGGCAGCAGCATTTTGGGGGGCACCGTTTCTCTGTCCAAGGCACCGCCGTGTAAAGGGGCCTTTGGCGGCTGGTCTCCTGTCTCCGGTGTGCTGGGAAGGCTGGGGACATGGCTCATGGTGTCCAGATCTCTCGGTCAACAGGCCTGAAGGGGCGATTTGGAGTGGTACAGCCAGAACTGGGGATCAAACCGGGTGCGCTTTGCGAGGGTCACTGGGAACAGTGGGAGGGTTGGGAACTGGAAGGGCCTGTACGAAATGGCCTCCTTTCCCACCCTCAGCCCCCCAAACACCATGCTCTGTTGAGCCTTGAGTATTGGAAGGAAGAAGGTGGGGGTGTTGGGGGGGGGGGAGTTGCATTTCCTCTCCCAACCCCCTGCTGTTTCCATGGCAATGAAACCAGACCGAAACTGCTAGAGAATTGGGGAGATCGTGTTGACTTGGGGGCACGTCTGGGAACGAAGTACGGGAGCAGGGTCCCTGCTGAGGGCGGGACAGGGGTGTTCTCGGGGCACGGTCCCCGGCTACGTGGCAGTCTCTGACCACTGCGCCCTGCCCCCTGGTCCTGCCCCCTGTCCTGCTTGTCCCTTCGCTTTGGGATTCTGCTGGCATGAAAGGTGCCAGAGTTCGAGTTTCCTTTATTACAGCCTGAGGCGGGGGGTGGGATCCAGGGAGTAGAATACGGGGGCTGGTGGGGAGGAGTGGTCAGGAATCCTGGGTTCTATTCCCAGCTCTGGGAGAGGAGTGGCGTCTAGTGGTTGGAGCAAGGAGCTGCGACCCAGGACTAGTCCCAGTCCTGCCACTGACCTACTGGGTGATCTTGTGACGCTTAGAAAGGCCTGTTGGATCGAAAAGAGCAACGTCGTTCCCAACAGCGCGTCTTGTAGTGCTGTGCCCGGTCTCGTATTGAAATCTTGCCCTCTCCGTGCCTCAGTTTCCCCATCTGCGAAGAGGGGATAATCCTCGCCTACTGGTTCTTGCAGCGCGGAGAGATCCTTTGCTGAAAGGTGCCCTCGCGCCGGGGGAGCGTGGTTGTAACCATGTGGCTTTCAACAAAGGCTGGGATGTGAGAGCTCTGCCACTTGGGCGAGTCTCCTTGGCTGGTATTTTCAAAGGGGCGTAAGGGTAGTAGTCACCCAGCTGCCTTTGAATGCATCCCTTTATGCAGCTGAGGCGCTGATGCGCACGCAAGCCCCCAAATCCCATCGGCTTGGGTTTTCCTCTTCCTCCCTTCCGCGTCTGTAAAATGGGCATAACGGTCTATTTTGAGTTAGCAAGAGAGAGGCCCTGCCCCAACGGCTTTGCAATGTGCCCCCTGGGCTAGGTGCCCTCCAGGAGCACCCGGGCATTGCTGTACCAGAAGCAGGAGCCCGCAGGCGAGCCAATAAAACTAACACCCGGATGACTCTCTTTGGTTCCAGGTGACCGTCTGCGGCAGACCGAGAACCGTGCCACCCGCTGCAAGGTGGAGCGCCTGCAGCTGCTGATGCAGCAGAAAAGGCTGCGTCGGAAGGCGCGGCGGGACGCCCGGGCCCCGTACCACTGGCTGCCAAACCGCAAGTCCACCCGGACCAACAGCAACAGCAGCGTGTCTAGCGAAGGCAGCTTGGACCTAGACTTCGAGGATTCGGTCTGGAAGCCTGAAGTCAAGGCGGACATGAAATCGGAATTTGTCGTAGCATAGACCCCATGCGGATACTAACGAACAGGGCCCGTGGTGGGGCGCGGCCCGCCGGGGAGAGCCAGGACTCTCGTCTTCTCAGTCCCATCGCTCGGATCTCCTCTGTGTTCGCCGGATGCCTTGGGTGGAACTGGGCGACGTCTGCTGGAGAAGCGTGGAGGGGTTGCCCCATTTTTAATTTTGTTCCCGGTCTATTTTTCAGAGGGGAGGGGCGGGGTGGGGGAGGGAGCTCTCCAGGACACGCCAGGTGGGGAGACCAGCGCCGGAGTTTCAAGCTGGCGAACTGGATTTTGTTTTGTTCCTGTTGAACAATAAATGGACTCTGACAGGCCTGCCTTACACCGCCACCGAACCAATAAAGCCGACGTGCGAGAAACGAAACGGGGCCCGGCTGGCGAATGGGCCAGGCTCTGGACTTCCTGCTTGTGCAGAGCGGAGGGGGGCGGGGAATTGTGGTTTATCAAAGCTGCTCATTTCGCTGTGAAAGCCCCAGGCATGCGCAGTACGGGCAGGGGCTCCCTGTGGGCTCGGAGCTATATCTGTTTTTGGCTGGGGGGGGGAGAGAGTGCTCTGCAAACTCGGGCCATGTTGGATCCCAGAATTGGGGGCTGTTGTTTTTTGTTTTTTTTTTTCGTTTCCCCCCCCCCCTTTCCCTTTTATATGTAGCATTGCTCAGCTGATTTCTTTTGTAATTTAATTTTTTTTTAAAAAAAGAAATCCAACCCCACCCCCCACCCCCAGTTAGGTTGCAGAACCACATGCACTTTACAGGTCTGAGTTGTGAAGTAGTGCCGGGGGCAGTTCTCCCCACCCCCAAGTAACAGCTGTGTGCTGGCTTTTGGAGATCTTTGTTACAGACCCTCAGAGGAGATGCTGTGGCTATCCTCCAGGTGTGTTTATTTCCCCCCCTCTCACCCCTCCCCCTTGCATTGTAAATTACAATGCAATGGCTCTATCATTTTGTATTGTGTGTGTGTGTGTGTGTGTGTGTGTGTGTGTGTGTGTGTGTGTGTGTGTGTGTGTACACTTAATCTGACTGGCTGCAGCAGCGAAGGTGGGTTGTTTTTCTGTTTTCTATGGAAGAGGGAGGGAAAATAAACAGATTTCCCCTCTGCTGTAGAGACCAATTTTTTAATTTCAGAATTCTTTTTCCACCCAGCTGTTGGTTGTGTTTTTTAACTTAAAGGAAAATTTAAAAAAAATAAATAAATAAAATAAACCCAGTACTTGGTAATGGCTGTCTGCGAGCCCGTGGGCTAATATTTATAGACATAAATAATTTGACTGAGCCAGTACTGACCTAGTCTTGCATAGATCGTAGAAATCCTTTTTCTTGTCCGGTTTTTTCCCCCTCCTTCCGCTGTCAGGAGATCTGTGCAAATAGAAAACCCATGTGACGTGTTTTTTGTCTGTAAAAGTCTTTTTTGTGTGTTTTGGGGGAGGGGTGGGAAAGGAGGGGGTGGGGTGTGGGAAGATCAAAGTTTTCAATCTTTTTTTTTTTTTTTAATTTGGGCAGTATGGATGCAAATAAACTTTAAAATAACGTGAATGAGTGGGGGTGGAGGGGGGAATCAGGAAAGAAAATAGCAGCCTCAGTGGATTTTTTCTGGGTTTTTCCCCCTTTTTTTTGTAGCATTAACTCAAACTTGGGGAGAGACAGGAGCCCTTGAACCACGGTTAGTGGAAGAGTGTGTGTGTGTGTGTGTGGGGGGGTGAGAAATAACCTGCTTTGTCCCCCTCCAGAGGGATGCTAGTTGGGATGCTATCCCGAGAACAAAGGGCACTGCTGGTGAATGGGTTAATTCAGGCCGGAGGGGGCTGAATTGAGGTGGTGCTGTTAATTTCCAACCCCCCTCCTTACCCACCCCCACCGTATCTCCCTCTCCAAGTTGAAAGGCAGGAGGGAGGGGCTCCACAGATGCCTTTGGTCCTGCTCTGGGCCAGGCGTTGGGCTGGGGTTAGAAATGCGAGGGCCGAGGTTTCTACTGCTGTATTCCTGCCCCGCTGCAGCTGCCTGTCCCACCCAACCCAGAGGAAAGACTTGAAGCAACTTTGCCACTAGTATGTCCTGTTAGCTGGGTCCCGCCTGTGGCCCTCTTTCCCACCCCCCTGTTTCTTTAGCGGGGGGTGCGCTGAGGCCCCGTGGGTGGGTTTCTCAGAGGAGCAAGTCTGTCTGAGGGGTGCAGGGAGGGTGGTGCTGCTGTTCTGGACCCATAGCACCAATGCTCTTGAATGCAGCTGGTGCAGGATTCTGGGGCTGTTTGGTTTTTAAACGCCTTGGTGGGTGTTTGTTGGTTTTGGTTTCTTTTTTAATCCTCCCCGAATGTATTGATACTGCGGCAGCGTTTCTCTCCCCCGCCCCTGGAAAAAAAACATCAGCCCCCTTCATCCCCCACCACTGTAGCAAGGATCCCCCAGCTGTCCTCGATCTTTCTGTTGTGTATTTAAAACAGAGAAACAAACCAGTTCTCCCAGTAATGTCCATTCCTCCAGCCTCATGGGACCATTATTCTAGCGCCTCTGTGCTAGCTGATTGGCTTGGGCGCTGGGATCCCACCTCCTCTGGTCACATGGTGCCATTACACATCCTGTTTTCCCCAGCTGTGAACTTCCTTTGTATGTGTCGCTGTAGTTCTTTGTATTTTATTTTAAAACAACCACAAACATTTTGGTTTTTTTTTTTTCTTTTAAATTTTGGGTTCAATATTTAAATGTACTGTTTTGTACGGTGTGGGCGTCTGTGCACGCCTGACCTGGTCCCCTTTTCGTCCTGGTTTTTAAAAGAAAATCTATATATAATGGGAAAAGGAAAATACGATGGGGGGGGGGGGAAAAAGCATTAACCTCCTCCAGTGTGTGCGTGCGTGTACGCGTGTGTGCGCGTGTGTGGGGGGAGGGTATTCATGTTATATCACCTCATTTAAGTTACCTGTATTAAACAAAATTAAAAAAAAAATAATGGTTTAAAAAATAATAAATACAGAATGAACCAAATGTGCTTCCATCAGGCCCACAAGCCTCTGTTATTGGGGATTGGAAATGCAGCGTTAGCCTGGGACCTCAGCACCCGCAGGAGCTACCGTTTTTGGTTCTGCAGAGAGCAAAATTGCCGCTCTGAAGCGGCTGGGCGTGGTGCAGGTGGAAAGCCTTTTTATTTCCCAGGTGGCCGGTGGGGGCGGCCCGGATTCTGTCACTGCTGCCAGCAGGGCAGAGTGGGCATGCGACACTTCTCTGCTGCGCCTTTGCCCTAAAGCACGTGTCCCTGCGAACCGGCCCGGAGGCGCGTCACGCTGGCCAGGCGCTGGCGGGAATGGCTTTGCGGAAGCAACCACTGCAAAAGCCATGCAGACGGAGGGAGCGGGGCTAGGGCGTGGAATGGGGCGTGGGCGAGCGGTGCCATATGCGTGTGCAAGTTGTGCCTCGGACAAGAGCACTTGCCTGCCTCCCCGCAGGATGGTGGGAGGCGAAAATCCCTGGGGCCGGGCACCTGCTGGCAATGGGTGCCCATGGGGCCGGGGCAGGGTGAAGCGGAGCTAAGACTGTAAAAACTTGCTGCCCTCGCGCCTGGGGAGATCCTTTTGAGGGGGGCAGGAGCTGGGTTAGCTTTAAGAGGCGGCCTCCGTGTTTTTTGTGTGTCGACGTGGCCGTGTTAGAAGTGTTGCTTCCGCAGTGGAGACTGACCATGTCCACACACGGGTGTAAGGGAGGGCGCTATCCCTTATCCTCCCCCATCGCCTCAGTCACCCCCTCTCTTTGGGGAGGAGGGAGACCTGAACTCAGTACCAGGGGGAAGGGAGGGGTCATCCAGCCTTGTTTTAACTCCCCCGCCTCACCCCTTGGAGAAATGGGGGAGGGGGAGATTTGAGGTCACTTCTCCCCCTGCTGATAAATCGTCCCTCCCCACTGTTGGATGGGAATTAAGCTGTCAGCGGGGTTGTGTCCACCCCCCACTTCTGCAGGCCTGCTGTCCCTTCCCGGCCTGCGCCCTCTCCTGTGTCCTGGCGTGCGCCCTGTCCTGTGCGCCTGAATCAGTTTGAGTCTCTCTCCATTTTGCATGCGACTCCACTGAGCTAAACAAACTAACTCAGCAGGGGAAGAGGCCCTGTCCCTCCCACGGGGTCCGACTCTGGAGCTCACTGGACTTCCTCAAGGTTAGCAGAGAGGATCCAATCCTAGCCCAGTGGGAGGGCAGCTGGGACCAACTGTCCCTGGGTAACTCGGCGGGGGCGCCAGGGGGATGTTGGAGGCAGGGCCCCCCAACCTAGCAGCCAGCTGCTCGGCTGCATGCGGGTGAAACTGGTGGCGTCTCTGCACGTGACGCGTGGTCACAGTGACTCAGCTGCTTCAGGCCAATGTCACCAGTTCTTGCTGGAGTTAATGTGGTACCAGCCGCTGGAAGGGCCCGCGTGAGGCCCGCTGGTCCGCCTGTGCTGCTCACCGGCCTCTGTGCGTGTCTGACTCTGTTAGACCCCGGCTCCAGGGTCTGACCCTGCAGCGCACCCTGGAGCCACCAGCATTTAGCGCTGCAGGCCCCTGGGCTACAGAACGGAGCCGGCAATACGAGAAGGGGGGCATCCAGGTCTGGCGGGGGTTGTACCTGCTAGGATGCTCTGCAGGGCTTTGTCCTCTTCTAAGATCCAAATGCGGGGGAGCATCCCCAGGGTACCTCCCACACCCCCGCTTCGGTGACTGTTTCCTGCGAAGTAGCCTGGCGGTGGGGGCTAGAGTTCACCCTGGGCGGGGTGCGAAGTGGTCCCGCTGCAGGGAATGTCACGGTGATGGGCAGAGCCCAGGGTAACCCATGGCTTCTGCCTCGCTCGGCTGAGCGCGCTCTGGCTTGGGCCGCCCTGCCACCCCCCCGGCTCCTGGGGCTGGGACAGGACTCGGGGCAGCTGCCAGTGCCAGGTCAGCTGCCAGGAGGGGCACGTCCTGCCCTGCTAGCGGAGACGGACGGGCCCCTTTGCACCAGAGCCCAGGCCAACCAGCAAACAGGCGTGGGGCGTGGTGGGGCAGCCGGGTGGGTGCCCATGGGGCCGGGACGCGTCTCTGCAATTAACGGGCGAAGAGCTGACTAGCAGCTCCGGGTGCCTGGGGAGGCGAAGGGCAAACAACGTGATTGCTCTGGCTGGGGTGCACAAGGGCTGCGTTGTGCTGGGGGACGAGGCATCTCTGGAAACAGCCGGTCCAATCCTCCCTGCCCTGGGAGCCGGCAGTTCCAGCTGAGGACGTGGCCTAGTGCGTCTTTCCCCTTCAACCCCCCCTGCCCGCCACACACACGCTACACGTTTTGCTGCCTTCGGTTCCCAGCGCAGCCCCTGCACGAGGCTCGGTTCCTCCCTGGCCCTGAGAGAAGCGAGTGAGGAAACCTTGTGTAAGAGGCCCCCACGCACGTCAGTGTGCCTGGGTCAGGGTTTTCCCCCGTTCCCTCCCGGTGCAGCCAGCGCCAGCCCTGCTGCTGGCTTGACCAGGCTGGGTGCTTGCACGCGAAGGCATGCTGTGCGTCACAGCCGGGCGAGCCGGGGGGGGGCATTGAGGGCTGGATTAAAGCGCCGAGTGTCTGAAAAAAACCGGGGCCGTGATTTCCCTCACCAGTGCCCCTGCTAAAGAGCTAGTCCAGCCGCCGAGGTCGCCAGGGCCACGGGACTGGGCCCCCAGCGACAGCGCTGGCAGCGGCTGGAGGGGGAGGAGGCGTGTATGGCAGAGCAGGTGCCTCGGCCGCTTCCCGGCTGCCCTTCGAAGCGACAGCCCGGCCAGGGCTGCAGCTAGGGAAGTGGCCCGTGGGCTGGTTGAGCCGTGAGCACGGTGCAAGTTTCGCTGTGTGAGATCAGCAGAGCCGTGGGGCGAGGGAAACCCTGGCACCAGCTTGCTGAGAAACTGTCATGACACCGGCCCCCCCCCCCCGACGTTTCTTACCGTCACTCTGCTGCAACCGCCCCGCTAAGGCGTTGCCTGAACCGCTGGCCTGGGTCATGCATGAGGAAGAGAAACTTGACACAGTTTCCTCGCCCTGGGGTGATCTGAACGAGGGGCCCGGCTCACCCCTGCTTGCACGGTCCTCTGCAGGGCCCCCCAGCTCTCCTCAGGTCAGGCCTACGGTCACACTGAGGACCGGAGCCATGCTCTACAAGCTGCCCTGCCCGGGGAGTGTCCGTCAGGGTGCAGCTGGCTAGTTTCCATCTCTCTCGACCGTGATCTGGGTGATGAGTATCACGGGTGCAGAGCGAGGCCCCCGGCGGAGATCGAGGCTCTGCAGGGCTAGGTGCAGCACGCACACAGGGCCGAGGGCCAGGCCCTCCCCTGCCCCAAAGAGCTCACCCCACCGGCCCCGTGGCCAAAGGGAGCCACTGGCCCAAACTCAGGCGGCAGGTCAGCGCCGCAGCCTGGAGTACAAGCCGGGAAGCCAGAAGTCCCGGCCCAGGACTGTGACCACTGGGCCTCCCTGCTACTGCCCCGTGAGCCCAGGGGGTCAGCAGAGCAGAGCGTCAGTGCACGGGCTGGGCAGCGGCTGGGGACAGGAGCTGAGCTGGCGTCTGCCATGCTGAGCCGTGGCCAGCGCAAGGCCTCACAGCCTGTGTGAGCCCTGGTTACACAGCGGGAGGCACCGAGGGGGTGTAAATCCAGCTGGGACAGAGCCTAGGTTTCCTGCCTCCCAGCCCAGCTCCCCATCCCTGCCCACCGGGAACCATCCTGCCTCTGGATGACTAAGAAACTGGGGAAACCAGTTCCTGCCCTGCTCTCCGGATGACCTCCCCCCGCAGGGCTGGGCGCCGGCCTGCCACCTCCGTAACACACACACTGCTAGCAGGGACAGGGTGTGCGGGCATTGGAGACTTTCTGGTTCCACCAGCTGGGTCTAATGCCGTCTCACACCCCCGTTGTCTGGCTGGCTTTGGCGTGGGCCTGATCACCCTGAGCTGGGGGAAAGGGCGTCTCTGAGATCCCAGCGGCAGGTCAGATCTCAGAGGCCAGGAACTTTTACCTTCTGCCTTTGCCAGCAGCAAGAGGCAGGCGGGTTTGTGGCGCTGAGAGTCCCATAGGGCAGCGCAAGGGACAAGGTGGCCAGATGCCTGGGTTCTATTCCTGCTGGTTTGCTGTGTGACCTCAATTTCCCCACTCTGTGCCTCAGTTTCCCAAGCTGTGAGCTGGCCTTCAGCGGAGGAAGCTGCTGGAATGTTAGCGCCACAGGCCCAAGCCCTGAGCACGTTCCCTGGCAAAGTTCGGCCCCCCCAACAAAGCCCTGGCTTTGGATTTACACCCCCTGGGTTTATTTTCTTATCCCCTCCTCCCTCCACCCCCAGGGCTGACCCTGGCTCCCCTGACTCACAGCCCTGCACCAGCGAGGTGAGTGGAAAGCTGGGGTTCAACAGGCTGGAAGGAGGAAACTGCAATCGAGGAGTAAGTCGGGTGTCATGCATCCTCTGCACACGCCTGGCCCAGGGTCTGTGTTCCTGGTAGAGGGCAGGAAGCCGGGGGAAGGTGAGAGCTGACAGGCACCCAGTCACCGCCGCTCGCCTCCATCGGCTCCGTGCGCGTGTGCGCGGAGAGCCAGCGGCGCCAGCACGTTCACCGCGGTCAGGCTTAGGGCAGGGCCCCGGTGGCGCCAGGGAGGCAGCAGTGCGGGAGAAGAGCTGTGACTGGCCCAGGGGCCCCTGGTAAATCAGTGGCAGAGCCGGGCCTAATGCCCAGGCCTCATGGGGGGGCCAGGCCGGGGCCCTCGTGCAGCCTTGCCGAGGGAAGGATTCGGCCCCGAGAAGCAGGCTGGGCTACCGGTGGCTTCCTAGGGCATCTCTGAGCTACGTGACCACCAGCCCCGGGTCCAGGGATGTGGTCACGGCCCAGCAGGGCAGGGAGAAACAGCCACATGTTCTGGTGCAGCTGCGGGGGGGGGGTAAGAACCTCCCCAGAGGAGGCACCGTTTGCTAATTGGGCTCCCCTGTTAACCACCCACGCCCGCCGGAAAGGCTCCAGCAGGGCTATGGGAGGTGTGGCACCGCACACACACACACACACACACACACACACACGCACAGGTGCATGGGCCCGTCCCCCACATGCACAACACGAAGGGCAGCGGCAGGGTCCCAGACACGCTGCGCCCCGGCGGTGTGCACACAGGCTCCCCCTCCCTCGTGCTCGTGCCTCCCCTCCCGCCCCATAACCTAATTTGCTTCATCCTCCCCCACCCCACCCACTGTATTCCCCAGCCAGGCCAGCTGGCCGCCCCGCACAGACCACGGCCAGGTGGCCCAGAACGCGGCGTCCTTCCAGCCAGACAACTCGCTCCTGTGGGGGCCAAGGGGGGGGGGGTGTCTGTCTGGGAAGGTGCCACCGTCCCCCCCAAGGCGGCCAGCCCAGTGCCACACACACACACCCCCCCACCGTGGAAGGATCTCGCAGCTGGCGCCCCAGCGCAAAGCCGCCGTGGGCAGATGCGGGGCCAGGAGAGATGCCGCCCAAGGCTGAACCAGGCCCCCTCCCCAAGCCAGAGCCCCCCCTTTCAGGGCAACATGGGGGGGACGGGGGGGGGGGAAGCCTCCAGTTTCAAGCTCTGAGTTTGCCAGGAGGCAGTGTCAAAGCAGGGGACACACACACACACACACACACACTCTCTCTCTCTCTCTCTCTCTCCTTGCCAGGGACTTTGTAGTGCTGTGGGGCAGCCGGGGGGGGGGGGGGGTGCAGAGTCAGGACTGGGGGCGAGGCAGACAGGTGGGAAGGCAGGGTTGGGAAGGGGGTTGGGGGGTGGCTGGAGGCTGCAGGGGGGGGGGAGGGAAGTCAGTGGTGGGGAACCTGGGGGTGGGGCCTGGCCAGCGGGTGCCTGGGCTTGGCGGGCACCCGCGTCCCATCAGCTCCGGGGCCGGCGGGAGAACTCGGGTCCCCGGCGTCACGAAGGGCCTCGCCTCGTGAGACAGCCCGACCCACTGGGCTGCTGACCAGCTGCCACGGCCCCCCGCCCCCCAGCAGTGGCTGCATTTCAGAGCTGGGCGCTCCTGGCTGTACGTGAGAGCACAAGGCACTTGCAGGTGAGCCGCGCGCTGGGGCTGCCCGACCCTTATTAGTCACAGGCATTAATTCCTCCGGCCCTTCTTCGTCTCTGGTGCGCCTCCTTAGTGTCTCCCCAGCGCCTCACGTCTCCCCAGGAGGCGAAGGGAAACCCAGGCCGGAGGGAGGGCGGCTAACGCTGGCGAAGGCGCCGGGCGCTGAGCACGCAGGGGGCTGAGCGAGGGAGGCAGCACACGGGGCTCAGCGGGGGGCAGCGAAGGGGCACTTGGCGCCTCCGTCCCCCCCGGCCGCGGTTCAGAGTTCAGACTGCTTGGGCGCAGGCTCTGAATGCCTTTGCTCGGCGTTGATGACGGGTTTGCCTTTCGCTCAGGTTCCTGAGGGCAGGGCCGGCGCCTTGTCCTGCGCGTGGGGACCGCACCTGACATTGTGTGGGAGCTGCTGGAATGCCAATGATAGGGACTGGTGCTAATAGGAGGCGCATGGAGGGCAAGGCTGACTGTGTGGGTAGCGCCCTGGGCTGGGCCTCAGGAAAGCTGGGCTCAGTTCCCAGCTCTGCCACTGGCTCCTTGTGTGACCTTGGGCAAGTCACTGCAGTTAACTGGTGCCTCCATTTCCCCACCTGTAAAATGGGGGGGGGGTATCCATTCCTTTGTCTATTGACATGGGGCTTGCCAAAATACTCTGTGCTAAGGGCTGACTAGGCCTTCCTGGTGTGGAGAGGCAGAGCCAACGTGATTTTTGTGGTTCTCACCAGGACTCGTTGCCCTTCGCCAGTGCCTGGTGTGGCCATCGGGGGGACGCTCTGCAGAGAGGGGCGTCCTTCGAAGGCCGGGCGTGGCACCGTGCATGCAAGGGCGACCTGGGCCTACCACCGCTGCGCACGCGGGACTGTGACGACGCCCCAACAACTCACGGTCCCAGGTGGCTGAAATGTGCTTGCCCCTTTGTTCAAGCCGAGGATGACGGGGTGCTGTGGACCCACAGGACCGGGCCTCTTGCCCCTTCACACGGGGACAGCTGAGGCTTGCCTCTTTCCTTGCACAATTTCGTTGCACGCCCCGCAGCTGTTTGCACGCTGCAGATCTTTGCGTGCCCTGCTGCTTTTGCCACACTTGGCTCATGGTTTTGGCTTTGCTCCTGACCGCCCCTGGCCTCTCTCCCGCCCGCCCGCTGTGCTCCTCCTGGCTGAGGTAGTCAAGGCGATGCAGGGCGAGGAGGAGATGCAGCCATTGAGCCCCGGCCTGCCTGAGCTCACATCCTCTTGAGCAACTTCTTCAGGCAGCTCGGAGCAGCCCCGGCTCTCAGCTGGCCAGCGCAGGGGGGTGGAGGGGTGTCTCTGTGTGATGGCGTGGGAGGCAGCAGCTTGCCTTCCTCCACCGCCCTCGGAGCCAGGGCCCTTCTTCCTGCCACAACTGAAAATACTCCGCTCCCCTCCCACCTGCACCTGGGCTTTGGCACCCGACGCCATGCGGCCTGGCGGAGAACGGAGGGGTGCTCGCTTCTGCTGCCCTGGGCGAAGGGGGGGGACACCGATGCCCCTCCCCACCCCCAGCACCACTGTGCTATCTCACCTCCCCCTGATTCACGGGCTTTGATTGCTTTCTCCCCACCTGGGACCCACCCTGCCACCCGCCCTGGCTGTATGGAAGGGGATTACCCAGAGGGAGGCCAGGAAACTGTGGCGGAGGGTGTGGGGGGGGGGGTTGTTCTTGGAGAGCAGAGACTTCTCCCCAGAGGAGGGTGTGGTTGGCACAGGCATCCCGTGGCCCCGAGAGGCTTGGGAGAGCGGAGCCGTGTTGGGGGGCCCTGCTGGGCAGATGAGGGCGGCTGTGAAATGCCAGCCGGAAGGGTGAATCTCTCCGTGTATAAAATGAGCTCTGGTCTCTGGGTTACTAGTGATCTGCTGGTGTACGGGCCACGATCGGGCCCCACTGGGCCAGGCGCTGCGCAGACACCAGGGGAGCAACAGCTCCTGCCCCAAAGACCTCGCAGGCTAACGAGACGCCGGGTGGGAGGGGAAACCGAGGCAGAGAGGGGCAATGACTCACCCAGCATCATACAGCAGGTCGGTGGCAGAGCCGGGGATGGCCCCAGGTGCCTCATGCCCCAGGGTTAGCACGTGGCTGAGGGCAGCGTCTAGATTTCCTTTGTCCAATTTTTTTAATGCTTTCTCAGGCACCAGCCCCACAACATCCTCTGCACCCCCACTGTACACACAACAGCCTCACACTGCTCCTTGGTGTCCTCCCCCCCCCCCCCCCGCCTGCGCTCTCAGACCCATGGGTATTCTGGCTCGGGCCAGCAGGGGTGGGCGGCTCACATCATAAGGTTGCTTCCCCTAACTGAGGCTTGACCGCTCCAGCCTTCGTACCCCAAACCTATGTCCATAGTAATGCCGGTCCAGCCTCCAGCAGGGACACCCTTATACTGGGATTAAGGTGCCTTATCCCAGTCTAGCTTATTCCCCTTCCCACTTGGGACTGGGCCCGCTAGCAGTGGCGTTATACCAGCATAACTGTGTCCACACTGGGGGGGGGGGGGGGGGGGGGGGGGGGGGGGGGCTCATGTGGCTTTGATCGGTTTAGCTACAGCTGCACAACTCTTGTGCATAGACAAGCACCTAAGCGTGGAACCGGGGTCCTGCCCCAGACGGGACCAGTGGGGGGGGGGAGGGGGGCACCGGTGCTCCCCCGTCAAGCGGAGCCGGCCCAGTGGGCCCGGCCGTCTCCTCCCGCCCGGCAATATTTATAGCGCTGGGGAGCGAGTGCCGGGGTTCGGGGGCCTCCGGAGAGGAAGTGGCTTCAGGTTACCGCAGCGACACACGCAGACGCACGCGTCGCCAGCTCCCTGCTCTTGACGTCATTTCGAGTAGCGTGAGCCCCGGGGCCTCCTTCCTGCCCCCCCCTGCCGACACCCCCCGGCCCGGTGCGGCGCTGGGCCTGAGGCATGCCAAATTTGGCAACTGGAAGCGCGGCGGATGGCCTGCTCCGGGAGCACATGGCAGAGGCCTTGTAAGGCAATGGCTGCAGGAGAGTGTACACACACGGGCTACAGCCCTCTGCCGGGCGGCTCCTTATGGGCTGAGCCACCCCCCCCCACCCCTGCGTCTCCCACGCAGCTGGGGGGGGGAAGGGGCCCTGCAGCGCCTCACCGCACGTGTGTCCTTTCTCCTTGATCAGCAAGCACGCACGCGCCAACCTGGCAAAGAACCAGGCCATGAGGCGGGAGGGGATCCCCCCCGTCCCCGTCCCCCCCCCCACACACCACCCGCCCCTGCCAAATCTTGAACTTTTTGGCTCCGCAGAAACTGGAAGCTGGACCCAAACCGGCCCTGGTTTAGCTCTGGCAAAAGCCACCTCCCGCACCTGTTTTGTTTTTTGCCCCCTCTTTGATGGGGAAGGATGGTCTAATGGTTAGAGCAGGGTGGGGCTGAGTGTCAGGAGTGCTGGGTTCTGTTCCTCGCTGTGGGAGGAGAGCAAGATCTCCTGAGTGAGAGTTGAGGGGTGGGCGGGGGGGGGGGAGGAGGGGAGCGCTGGGAGCCAGAACTCCTGGTGTCCATTCCCAGCTCCGCCACTGATTCATTCTGTGAGCTTGAGTCAGACACATCCCTGCCGCGCGCCTCAGTTTCCCCCTCTGTGCAGTGGAGCAAATGACGCCCCTCCCACCTCACAGAGGGGCTACAAATCCACCGGCTTTGGGCTCATCAGCCAGGAGGGCAGAGAACGCGTATGGGCATTATGCCCCCTGCTGCTGAGCTAATGACCCCTTTGCTCTGGTGTGGGCCCGGGATCCAGGAGGAAGCCTCGGGATTCATGGGATGGCTGGCACAGGGATGGTCTGTCAGCTCTGCCCATGCAGGAGGGGAAAGCAGGGGCACAGTGACTAATTGGGGGGTGTTTGGGGTAAGCTTGGGGTGTGTGGGGGGGTCTGGATTCAGGTGAGGATCTTCTGGGGGCCAGAGAATGCTTTGTGGGAGTCCGTGCGTGTCTGGGGGTGCTTAGGAGCAGACCCCCAGAGGGCACCAGGGGGTGTTGTGTGTATAGAGGGAGCTTCAGGGAGGGGGGCTGACCATGCGGCCCAGTGGTTGCTTGAGAGAAGGCATGTGCACGCCGGACGGGAGGGGAGTAGGGGGGGTGATAACAGCTGTTGGAATGCCAGGGGAGCAGGTCACGGCATGTTGTGCTCCTGGACCATCTGTGCGGGACTGAGACGGATGCTGGCACCTGGACCAGGAGGCTGTGGCGGGGCGAGTGGGGGGGAACCTCCTGTTCCATCCAGTTCCAGGTAGTTTTTGGGACTCCTGCAGGGTGGGGAGGAGGGAGAGCCAGGACCCGGGGTGCGGGAACAACGTGGGAGCTCTCTGACCAACATCCCCCTGGCACACACCGCACCTGGAATGTGGGGCTGGGGGCCGGTCCCAGCCTGGGGGCAGGGGCAGTGGGTCAGGAATCCTATATGGTCACCCAGGAGCATCCAGCTGGTGGGGGATGCTGGCTGCACCCTCCCCAAGCCCTGCTTCCTTCATGGGGCCCTGCAAATCGGGGCCCAAAGCCGGCTGTGCACCTGCGCTCCATGCCCCGGCTGTGAGGTGTGCATTGTGGGTTGCTCCCTGCAAAGGGGACTGGGTTGTAGCCATGCCTGTAGGCCCGTTGGGTAGGACACTAGCTTAGGACTGGAAAAACCCACGCTGGATTCCCTGCTCCGCCCCAGATGCCCCATATGACCTTGGGCAAGTCCCTTAGTCGCTCTGTGCCTCAGTTTCCCCAGTATAAAAAGCCACACTGTGAAATGTAATATACCTACCTAATTGTGGCAGACACTGGCAAAAATGAAATAATGTTTGCTTTAAAAATAATGTGTGAATTCTTCAGCTAGGAGTTTGCACTGGGTGATTGGAATGTGAAGGGCTGAGCAATTGAGAGGGGTGTAGACAGGGCGAGTGATCGAACAATTGGTCTGAGTAAGGAATGTCAGAACAGACGAAGAAAACACCAGCCTCACCTGAAACGTTTGGGGGAGGAAGAAAGGAGCGAAGATAATAACTTTTACCATTCAACTGGCGGAAGAGGAGCCCACCCTGATAACTTTGGAGCCAGTCCCACTTCAAAGAACAAAACCTGATCAGGCTTGCAACAATGTGCGTGATTAAGGGTCACACCAAATGCAGATGCAGCAGGACAGAGCAAAAACCCACAGACTGACATGGGGTCTTTGCCCTATAAAATGGGACAGAAAGATGAAGGCTGGAGATTCGGGTCTACATCACCAACCAGCCGGGAGGACCGGTGCGCATCGGCAGAACCTCGCTCCTCACCCTCGTGCTGCAGTCACCTGGCCAGTGACTACCACGAGCACCAAGAGGCTGGTAACTAGAACATCTGTGAGACCCTGTGTATGTGTGTCTGTCTCCCTGTCTGTGTATGTCTGTCTGTCTCCTTTTCTTTTCATCCATACTATTGACCAAATTTCTGTATTCACACGAAACGGGGCTTGGCGCTTTATCCCCTGAAAATGATCCTGTGATATGTGTTATTTGAATAACACCCTCCAGCTCTGGGGGGCGGAGGCCGCCTGGCTGAGCCCCACCGTGGAGTGTGTGTGGGCCAACCCCCAGGTCCATTGTTCGGGGGAGGGGGATGGGCTTGCTGGCCCAGCCAGGTGCAGCAATTCCCCCTGCGGCAGGGCTGTGTAGACGGGCAGGGGGGGCCTCCCTGCCCCTGCCCCCCTCCCTGCCACACCGAGGCTGATTTAACCTGGACGCTGCAGGTGGGGGCGGGCGGAGGGAGCAGCCCACAGAGCAATGCAAACACTTCAGGCCCCCACCCCTGGAGAGGGGCCTGGGCAGGCAGGGCCAGGGCAAATATTTACCTTAAATAATCAACACCTGCTCCCAGTTGGGGAGTGCCCGATGGGGGGGCGCATGGAAAAGCAGAGAGAGAGGCGGGAGTTAGGCTGAGCTACAGATCTACGCCCAAGGGGGGGAGGGGGGGCTTGTCAGGCACTGGCAGTGCTGACTAGTCACTGGGGATGCAAAGAGACCTTGGGGTGCGTGGGTGGGGAGGGGGCTGACTGGTCTGAGACCAGCCACCCCCCCCCCCATCTGTCCCATGACAGCTAGTGACAAAGCACAGCACTTTCCTCTTCCACTCTCCATGGGCCTGACTCAGGGGGCCGGTATCTCCACCCCCACTGGGCAGAAGGGGACACTGAGGCATGGGGCTCTGCGTGGAAGGGCTTGCCTGAGGTCTAGACTAGAGGGAGGGACTTGCCCGAGGTCTCTAGAGCATGTCTGAGGCAGAGACAGGAACAGAACCCAGGTCTCCCGATACCCAGCCCCCGGCTCTGACCCCAGCAGGGCCAAATTACCTGTCTGAACAGACCCACCGGCCGTACTTACCCTCTGCTTCCTTATGCAGGCAGGGCGCTCCAGTGGCTAATGTGAGCATCAGGAGACCTTCTCTGCCACTGCTCTGCTGAGTGACCTTGAGCAACTCACTTGCCCACTCTGTGCCTCAGTTTCCTCTCAGCCTGTCTCGTCCATTTAGATTGCAAACTCCCTGGGGCAGGGACTGTCTGCAACCATGTGCGCAGCACAACGGGGCTCAATCTCGGGGTGGCGGGGAGACCTCTAAGGACTATGGGCATAGAAAAAAAACCATGACAATTTTTCACGAAAAAATCATGAAGCTTGACGGGGCTGTTTGTTAGCGCAAGGGGGACACCCACCTCCCCGGAGCCTGTACTGCCCAGGGGACGAGCAACCCGCCCAGCGCCAAGACCGGCTGGAAGAGTCAAATAACAATAACTCCAATGGAAATCACCTCCGGAGAGCTTCCCCCGCTCAGCAGAGGCAGAGCCCCTGTTTGAACTGCGCCACGTTCACGTCCTTCTAACAGAGGTCAGGCCATAGACGCAAAGGCAATAACGTGCCTTGAAATACGCTGACCAGGCTGGCCCCGGGTTGTGTGTAGCTGCCACGCGGTACGTGGCCCAGACCTGAAGAAAAGCGCTGGGGACGCTGGAGAGCGTGTCCGTCGCCCACAGCCATTGGTCCAGTAAAAGACATACCTCGCCCGCCTTGTCCCGCTAATATTACCCTGGGACCTACACGGCTGGACAGACAGCCAGACAGCAGGGGGTGTCTGGGGATAGATGCGGGCGTCTGCACAGGTGACAGGTGTTTTGGGGGCCAGACTAGAGCAGCTGGGGGGGTGAACGGCTGGGTGGGTCAATGACTCATTTCCCCCACGGCTCATTCTTTCCCCTCCCTCTGGCTTGTTGGCGTCCTCCCCCTCCCCATCCCCCCTCTGGCCGCTCCTGGCCGTCTCCCTTTGTCTCCCTTTGTCTCCATGCCCGCACCTCTCCGCCCTGCCCTCCCCTCGCTCACCCCCACCCCCTACGCCAAGCTCAGCTGGGCCCCCTGCGTTGCCTGTGATGGGGGGACCACCAGCTCCCGTCACCCAACAGTGCAATAATTGGGGGGGGGGGCTCCGTTGGGGTGTCTCCAGATGGAGGCTTAAAGCTAAAGCCTGATCAAGGCAGGATCCCCCCCTTGTCCCCCCAATCCCTGTTCAGTCCTGTTCCAGGCAGGGCCCGGCTGCCGGCAGTGTCTGTCCCGTGGCAGGGTTGGGGCTTGTGTGAAGACCTCCCCCCCTTCCCCGCCCCGTGCATGCCTGGACTCCCAGCTCACCCCCCAGCTGAGCAAGAACCCCTGGGGCTAGGATAACGCAGGTGAATCCAGTGGGGCTTCCTGGGACGCTGGATTCACCCCCATTTAGCAGCAGGGGAAGGGTACCTCCCCTGACCCCTGCCCATGACCCACCGGATGGGATCTCCTGCTTTAATCCACTGGGGGGCGGGCAGGGGCTGCAGGGTTACCTGGTCTGGCCATGAGGTTTAAGTTGAAAGACGGCCACATCCCAGGGCTGATTCCTTCCCTGTGGCCCCCCCCAACCCTCCATTTCCCTGACTGTTGTCTCCGGTCTGCGTGGCAGCTGCAGGGCCTCCCCATGGCATCTGGTCCCGGGACCAGGTGTGCTGGGCTTTCCCCGGGTGTGTGGGATGTACTGAAAAGGGGCTGGAGTCCAGGCTCCCTTGGTCTGACTCCCAGCGCCACATCCCTCTCCTAGTGGCTTCCCCCACCCCAGGCCAGTGTTCGCTCCACTGGGCCCAGCCCTGCAGCCCCACCAGGAGCTGCAGCGCACCCGCCCCAGGATCTGATTGGAACAGGATTCAGAAACATTCCAGGAAACAGCCGTGCCACAGAGCCACACACGCAGCCCCAGCCCTCCAGGTTACACGCAGCAACTCACACACACATATGGAAATCACATGCACACACATACACACACACACACACACACACACACACACTCCCAGCACACACCAATTCCCAAATTGCACACATTTCTCACACACATAGAGCTCTCTCTCATGCACACAGATGACACCCAGGGAGCATAGACACACAGTACTCACACATACACACAGATCACTCCCAGAGTTGTCACACAACATGCAGCATATACCCAGACCTTGCACACACTACACGCCCCCAGAAATCAGACATGCAACCAGAGCATATAACACACACACACACCACTCCCCCAGAACAGACACACACCTAAACCATAATACCACACACCTGCCTACACACACACACACCCCCTCCCCAACATATACAGCAAAGGCACACACACACACACACACACACTGCACCATCAGCTCAGGGCTAGCCCACCAGGGAGACAGGGGTGGGGCACGTAGACCCCCATCTCTTGGTCCCCTGTGTGCAGACCCCTACACATTTCTGGGGCCACCCATCCCTCCCAGCTCAGCCTTTCCAGGCAGCTCTCCGCACACCCAGTCTAAGCAGGGGGGGCCTTGGGTTTAATTTTCCTCTTGCAGCTCCCATGCAGCCCCCTGGGTAATTACAGCAGCAGGGCCCTAGATTAGACTCTGGCTGCCTACGTAACACACCGTGCAGCTTCTCGGTACTGACGCAGCCGCTGCCTTCCCGGCAGAAACGGGCCGAGCCGGGTCCATTTATTGCCTGGAGTTCGGGGTGGTTCCGATCACGCAGAACCAGACCCGAGCTGGCCCGAAGCTTCCCGAATCTTGACTGGAACCTCCCCCCCCTTGTTACTCCCCTGACCTGGCTGGAGCCAGCTCTCAGCAGGGCCCCAGCTTTGCTTTCCAGGGGGCGGGAGCTAGGAAGGTTTGGCAAGGGGTGGGCTGGATGTTGGTGGGTTTCCAGCCAGCGGGGGGTGCTTGGCTGTGGTGGGGGGAGGATGCTGGCAGCAGGGATGGGGTGGAGCGGGGGGGAGGGGGGGGATCAGGCTGGAGAGGAAAGCAGGAGGCACAGGGCTGTCATGGCTGCATGGGGGGGGCCCACACCAGGGCTGCCCCCCCCCAGGTCAATTGACATCTAGGGGACTTTTGGGGGGGGTCAAGAAGCTCCATGGCATGCCTATGGGCTGGGCGCAGCCTGCAGATTCATGGGCAGGCTGTTGGAGGGGGGGGGGGGCAGGAGGGGTACGGGGGATGGGAGCTGCCAGGCTGGAGAGCCTGCCCTCCCACCTCCCCTCCCCCTCCCGTCAGTGCGGCCCAGCAAACCCGACTGCTGCCCCACGGCAGCTGGGGGACTTGGGGGGGGACACGCCAAGACTTGCAGCTCTGGCTGCTTTGCCCTGACCTCTCCGGCTGACCCCGGCCGCTCCGCTCCGCACCAGCCTGCAGCCCCAGCGCCAGGCCGGGAACTGGAGCCGGGGGCTTGGAGTCTGAAACGCGCCTCCCCTCACTGTTTCTAGCATGGGGGGGGGTGAAGGATTCATGGGGAGGGGTCTGGGGGTGCGGGGTAGCCTCCAAGAGGGGATCAGAGGAACCCCGAATCTGGCCGGCTTTAGGAAACACCCTTAGAACAAGTCTTTTCCAGAGGAATGCCGCCCCTCCAGCGCTGACACCCCCCCCCCACATCTTCACCAGCCCTGACCTGGCTCAGTGCGGCAGTCCGAAAAAGATTACAGCCCCCCGAATCCCCCTCCAAGCAGACTGGGGCCCCAAAAGGCCAATCTGCCGGAGGCGCCATGCCATCCGCCAGAGACTTTGCTCTCGCTCTCATATGGAAGAGGCCCAGAGACCCGGTGACGGGCAGCCGGGTAACAGCCTCCGAGAGATTTCTTGAACCCCGGACCCTGCTGGCATCCCCGTCACAGGGGGCCAGAGACCAGCCTGAACTCTGACCCTGCCGGCTTCTCCCCGCCTCTCCCTGGGGAAATCAAAGGCTTTTCCCTCTGGCCAGGGCGGCGAGTTCTGACAAGGAGCGAATGCAGGACGGGCTGTGCTGAGCACGGCCTGCACGGGGCGAGCCCCAAAGCCAGCCGCGGGAGCAGCCGAGGGGAGCCGGGCGGGCAGCTTGTCTGGCTGGGGAAAGGCTCCCCCAGTGACACACCCGCCTCCCCCCAGCACCAGGCTGCGCTGGGCTCAGTAACAATTCAGCGGCAGGACGCCCACAGCGGAGACACCCGCCCTGCGTCCCCGCAGAACGGCCGGGTAACAACCCGGCCAAGTGACACTCAGCGCTTGACCCTCCTTGGGCACAGGGCTGTGTGTGGGGGGGGGGAGGGGAAGGTAGACAGCTGCAACACAGTTGTGTGTGGCCGTGTGGAGGAGTGTGCGTGCACCCCCGCTATGTGTGCACGGGTGGGAGTGCAGATGTATGTGGGTGTGCAGATGCATGCGTGTGTATACGAGCACATGTGTGGGTGCACCTGTGTGTGTATGTGTGTGGGGGGGTGCATGGCATGTACAGGGGTGGGCGTGCACATGCACATGTGTGGGTGCACCTGTGTGTGTATGTGTGTGGGGGGGTGCATGGCATGTACAGGGGTGGGCGTGCACATGCACGTGTGTGGGTGCACCTGTGTGTGTATGTGGGGGGGGGGGCGTGCATGGCATGTGAAGGGGTGGGTGTGCACATGCACGTGTGTGGGTGTAGGGGAGGAACTTGGCAGTGCAGACGCTGGGGTAGGTGTGGATGTGGGGGAGGTTGCACGGCCAGGAGCTCCCTCCTCCCCCCCCCCCCGGCTCAGGGCTGAACAGGGATTTGCCTCCCCCCAGCCAGGCTCTGCTCTCTGCTGACACCCCCACCCCAAGCCCGAGCTGGGCAGCCCGTCGGAGCCCTCGCCTGCACAAGTGCGGGTGCAGGGTGTGCCACATACCCCTCCCCCAGGGGCTGGGGGGGCAGTGGGGCTGGGGGGCTGTTGCACCAGGGTTGGACAGTGAGGGGAGCCCTGGGGGGGCTGATGGGGTCAGTCAGACAGGGACTCCCTTGGGCGGGGGGGAGGACAAACAGTGTCTGTAACTTAATCAGCCCCCACCCCCTCCATGATCCCCCCCCCCAGTGCCCCCAGCCTTCCCCATGGTGCCCCCAGCTCCCCTTTGCCTTTTGCTTTCAGGGTTTTTCTCTTTGAGGGTTAATGATTTGTGAAAGAAAAATCCAAATCCAGTCAGCATCCACCTCCCAGCCGCTGGCATCGCCCCCGTGCCTCCCCCCAGCAGGCGGGTGCCCGTACACAGCTCTGCAGCTGCCTGGGTGCTGTGCCCGGGCACCTGGCGTCTGAGCCGGGCGATGGAGAGAGACCGGGGCTGGCGCGGCTCTGCCAGACGCCGGGTGGGCAGCTGAGCTGCCAGCACGTTCCTGGCAGGAGCGGAGAACACGGCATCTGCTCGGGCGCTCGGAAAATCCCCATCCTCATCGGGGGGTGAATCGAGTCCTGGATTGAGAGCGCCCCCCCTCTTGCTCGGAGCTGGGTTGGGCTGAACCCCTGCACCCCCAGGAACCTTGGCCTTGTCTTGCATGGCCACAGCCGTGGCACGAAGGCAAAGAGCGAGACAGGAAGTGATGGGAGGGGGCAGAGCCGCCCTATCTTCCCCCCTCTTCCCGGCTTCAGAGCCGTCCAACCAAGAGATGCTCATGCAGGGGAAGGAGTGTGGGGCTCAATCCCTGCTGCCTTGCCCCCCCCCCCCCCTGCATTTCTGCCTGTGCAGGGTGGGGGCTCCTGGAGCTGAATCCACCCACCCCACCCCTTCCCTCTGTGTAACACAAGCCAGACTGGATTTTGCTCCTGGAGGGGGAAGGTCCCAGCGCCAAGCGGAGGGAGCAAGGGACTGAAAGAGACCCTGATGTGTGTGAGAGATGGGGCAGGGGCAGAGGGGCCCTTTGTCTCCCAGCTGCCCCTGGGCAGCCACCACCGGCTGCCCCTTCCTGGCCCTGTCCTAGTCTCCCATCGCTTTGCCAAGAAGAGGGATCCTATCCCCCGCCCTCCCAGAGCTCACATGCCGTGGGACACTGGGCCCAGGGACACTCCAGAACCACAGACCTGGCTCAGAACCTCCCAGCTGGCCCCTCACTGTCTAACGGGCTGATCCGATCCCATGAATCAGAACCGCCCCCAGCACTCGGGGGAAGTTTAGATCTGGGCAATCTCGGTCCAGACGCGGAGAGGCAGCAGCGGGGCAGCCTGGGTCTGGGTGTGATGAGGTGGGCGAGGCTGGGGTGTTTGGGGTGGCGGTGATGGGAGCCCGGGGCCCAGCTGCGAATGAAATCATGCTGCAGACCTGCGGGGGTCAGTGCCGGGCATGGGAACTGGGGGCCTCTCTGTTCCTGATGCTGTGCAGACCCGACAGGTGGGAGGCGGGGGGATGGGCTGAGTTTGCAAGAGACAGGCAGTGAGCGCGGCCAGACTGTCCGGGGCACAGTCAGACCCCAAAGCGGGGAGGAAGCCCAGAGAACCAAGAGCTGCCAGGGGGACTTGGATGAGTGAGGAGAATGGACAGGGCAGGGCAGAAGAATAGGTGGGGAACAGAACGCGGGAGTCCCTGCTTCCCAGAGCTGGCTCCAACCCTCCCGCTACACGTCACAATCCCGTGGCAGCTCACAGTCCTTGTGACTCGGCCAATGAGCAAAACTATGAATAGCAGCAAGTCTGTGTGGCTCCCTGGAGCTAATGGTGGGCTACTAGCCGTGCCCCCGAGTCGTGCAGGCCCTACGAGGTTTCCAGCGGGTGGTGCGGGAATGAGTCTGTCCCTTCTTCCCCAAGAAAAACCCAGCCGGCTGCAGAAGCAGGAGGTGATTCAAAGGCCTCGGTTGGCAGGTCCAAAGAGGGGTCTAGGAAGCACTGGAAGGACGATTGTGTAGGGTAAGAGGGGCCTCTGCATGGCCTGAGCACAGCCCTGCCTCGGCGTCCCTGGGCGGGGGAGCTGCTGTGCGCTATCAGACCTCGGCGCCTGTCCGCACGCATCCGCCCTTCACGCCCTGCCCGCTGGGAGTGGTGACTGGTGGTTAGAGCGGGGGGACGGGAGGGGGGCTGGGAGTCAGGACTGTTTAGTGGGTCACCTTGTGATTATCCACTGGATCTAGAACCAGCTATGGGGGGGGGACAGGTCCCTACCCTAGAGCCCAGCCAATCAGAGACCACGTTAGCCACAATGGGCCCCCTTTAAAGAGAGCTTGGTCCAGGGGGGAGAGCAGGAGGGGGCTGAGGGGCAGGACCCCAGGGTTCTGCTCTGCGCTGTGGAAGGGAGGGGTTCTCACGTGGCGAGAGCAGGGAGCTAAGGGTCGGGACTCCTGGATTTTAATCCCAACTCTTCCCCTACAGGGAAGTCACTGTCCCTCTTTGTGCCTCAGTTTCCCCATGGGGGTAATAACCTAGGTTCTGAGGTTGAGCTGTGTCTCGGACAGCAGCTGGGAGACGGTGCGCCCCCGGCAAGCAAAGGGGGTTACGGCTCCCTGCTCAGGGAGGATAGAGGGGTAAAACCTTGGTCTATATCCAGTTATCTCAAGAGCCCTGATGTGCAGTGGGATGCACCGGGGCCCCCACACTTGCCACTGCCCTGCAACTTGGGGGGTCCAAAGCATGGGCGAAATGCTGCCCAGTCCCTGGCTTTGCCCAGCGTAAAAGGCTGCAGGAGGTGCAGGGCGCAGGAGAAGCAGGGCTGGGGGGGGCGTGGGGGTGCAGGCGGGTGGCGTGTACCGAAGCAGAGAGCTGCGCCCAGGGCTAAGCGCCGATGGGAAACCAGGCTCCAGCGCCACGGATCCTCAGGCCAAGCGCCAAGAGGAAGGACCCCCCCCCCCGCCCCTCCCCATTCCCAGAGATGGAAAACGGTCCTGGAGCAGGGCCGGCTGGGGGAGGGGGTGGGCAGGGCCCAGATCCAGACCTGGCAGAGAGAGGCGGGGAAGGGGGCAGGCCAGTGAGGGCCCGGATTAAAGCAGCAGGCCCACCCAGAGCACCTTGCTCCTTCCCCCCGTCCCCCGTCCCCCCCCGGCAGGGAGGAGGCTGGAGCCCTGGCCCCAGGGAGGCAATTTTGTGGGAAAGGAGGCGAAGCTCCGTTGGGGGGGGGGGGGGGGCCGCAATTACTCCTGGGGGCAGGGGGATAGGAGCCCCACTCATGGCCCTGTCGGTGCCCCCGGGGCAGGCAGGATACGGGGGGGGGGGGGGGGGAACCCTATGGCCTCTGGCCTGTTCTCCAGCGGAGCGGGCAGCCGGCGGGGGCTGGGGGTCAAGGGTGGGCATCCTAGTCCGGAGACGTCTCCAGATCTGGGGGGGGAGGGGGGGGAGGAGAGCGTGCCTCAGTTCCTGACCCTTCCTAGCCAACCCCCCACGAGATCAGGCCGGGGGCTGGCGGGGGGGGGGAGCCTCGGGGCTCATGGCTCTGCCTGGAATGTTGCAGCCCCCCCCCCACCCCCTCCCCCGTCAGAGCCCCAGGCAGGTGTGGAGGGGCTGAGGGGAAATGCGGGGGGCGGGAGGGGGGCAGAGGCTCTTGCTACACAAAGGAGCTGAGGGGGTGGAAGAGCCGGTTTCTTTCTTCCTTCTCTCCTGCTTAGACACCGGCTGTGGGGGGGGGGGGGCAGAGCCCCAGACAAGGGGAGGCCCAGACAGAGCAGGAGTGAGGGGGAGGACAGGGTGGAAGACAGCAGGGAGGAGGCGGGGGAGGCAGATGTGGGGGGGAGCAGGAAGAGAGACACAGAAGAGGGGGAAGGGAAGGGGGCTGACGCGGGGGGGGGGAGAGGGGAAGCAGCCCTGCCCTGAGACCCTCTCATCAGCTGTGAGCGGGGCAGGGGGCTCAGCTGGTGGGGGCGGGGGTTGCAGTGACGGGGACCCAGAGGCCAGGGTGGCTGGACCGGGAGGGGGAGCTGGGGAAAGGGGCCAGACTTGTCCCTTCCGGGGACTGAGGCTTTTGGTTGCCCCTCGATCTGGCTCCCCCCACATCTCCCCTCGCCCTGAGGCCGGGGGCCCCTCCGGGAAGGGGAGCACGGCCTCCCTGGCCTCATCTCAGGCCTCCCACGTCACCCCAGCGTCCCCTCCAGCCCCCGGGAGGGCGCCAGGGCTGTACCAGGACAGGACAGGACCAGCCTGCCCACCCCAAGGGAGCTGCGGAGGCCTGAGCCCCCCGGCCGGGCACGGGGTGGGGCGTGGGAGCGACCGGGCTGGCACGGGGCAGGGCCGGGAGCGTGGAATTAAAAACATTCCAGGAACTGACTCTGAACCAGATAAAATAACAAACGCCGGCGCAGAGCGTCTCGCTTCCCGTGGCACCCCCAGTCTGCACCCCTCCCGCTCCCCGGCCCTGCCCTCTTGGCCTGCACCCCCTCTCTGCACTCCTGCCCACCCTGCCCTGCACCCCAGTCCCCACCCCACCCACATCCTGCCTTCCCGGCTGCTTTCAGCCCCCCAGCCCAGCTCTCTCCCCTCTGCCTCACACAGATCCCCCCGACCCACGCTTCGGTGCAGGCCAGCCTGCTCCCCGCACCGGGCACGAGTTCAAAGGCAGGTAGGGCTGGTTTGGGTCGGGTCTGCTGCCCGGGCCTGGGCCAAAGGGCATCTCAGCTCTGCCATCCTCCCGCGCCCTGCCACGGTGTCCCCCGTTGGGGTGCGGGGAAGGGGGAGCCTGCACGTGTGTCCATGGCGCACGCCCGCGTCTGCCCCGGGGGGAGTTGTTCCACGTCTCCGTGTACACACGATGGTGTGGGACGGGACTGGGGCCCCTCCAGCTTCACCCCCAGCAGAGTCTCCTCCCCCCCCCCCTCGAACCCCCTGAACTCTGGGAGTTTGTCCATCAGCACCAGCGTGAAGGCGAGTGGCAGGTGAGCGCCCAGCGTGGCCCGGGGCGTGGGGCAGGGCTATAGGGTGCCAGGAGAGCACAAAGCCCAGCGTGCCCTCTCCCCCCCACCGCCCCCAGCTCCAGCTGCTTCTCCCATTTGCTCCCCCTCCTCCTCCGCAGCCTGGCTCCCTGCGGTGGCCCCCGGCCAGCCGGGAGGAGAAGCCAGCCTGGGATGCCTGGGCAGTGATATCATGGGGGAATGCGGAGCCGGGGGCAGACAGGCCAGCCCTGCTCCCGGGGAACTGCCACGAAACCTCGGCCTGGGCGGCCAGCCCTGGATGGAGCCTGGGCTGGAGCCCCCCCTCCAGGCTGCCCCAGGGCGTGAGCAGCTGATCGCCAGCCCTGGGACCAGGAGGCTCTTTGTGCCCGGAGCCCACCAGCCCCCAGCCAGTCACCCTGCCCTGCCCTCCCCGGGGCTGGCTCGGGGATCCCTGGGGCACGAGAGCAGACCAGCCACCCCTGGCCCTATGGGGCGAGTGAGGCTTTCTGGGGACTCCCTCCACCTTGCCCAGCGCTGTGTGCTGGGGACACCCAGCCACGGGCCCCGGGAGCTGGGAGGGGGCTTCCGAGAACATCTCCCTCTTACACCGCAGTGCCCTCCTGCCCTCGCCAGCCACAGCCGCGCCCCCCACCTCCCCATGGCTTGACGACCAGGGCAGGGTGCGTGGAACTGTGCGTCCGGGCCCACGCCGGATGGATCGGGACAGAAGGCCGGGGAAGGGGGGAGGCTGGGAACACAATGGGCCCAGGCTGGACTCAGGGATGGGGGGTGAACAATGGGCACCAAGTAACCTGAGTTGAAGCGGCTCCGTGTGGCCGGGCGCCAGGAGCAACAGCTGCCACCGGCTGGAGACTGGCAAAGCGTCAAGCGGGCTAGCAGCCTCCGCAGCTCCCTGCTCCCAGAGCCCAAACTGCGGCCCTCCCCCAGAGCAGCCTGGGGCTAATCACCGCGACGCTCATTAACGGATTAAGTCGGGCAGATGGGGGAAGCGGAATGGGGGGCGGGGGAGCATCCCAGTAGCTCTGGGGCCCGGGATTACTGCCCCCTGGAGCTGCATCCCCCCCCTCCCAGCAGGAAGCGCTGTAGGGCGCAGGGCAGGAGCACTGGCTGTGGGGAGAGCTCCTGGCTCTCCAGGTTGATTTCCAGCCTCCCAAAGTCTGGCCGCACTGGGGAGGGGGCAGGGGAGGGGGCGGGGTGGGGCACGGGGACAGGAGGAAACGTTCTGCACCCTGGTGGGCAATACTGGAGCAGCAGGAACCCAGGAATCCTGAGTCCCAGCCCCCCCAGAGCCAGGGACTGAACCCAGGCGTCCTGACCCTAGTGCAACCTAGACACCCTCTCCCCTCAGCCTAGGTGGGTCCAGGGTTTATGGGTCCCTCCCGGCATCTGGCCGGTGCAGGGTTGTCCCAGCACACAGCGTGGGGCAGGGAACTGCTCTGCTCCCCCCGCCCTGGACTCCTCTCCACGGGCCTGCAGGAGCGTGCGGCTGCCCAGCCGCCTTGCCTGGGAACGCTTGTGGTTTCCGAGAGGGAAGCCATAAACCCCCCGGGCATCCCGGCTCCAGCCCCGTGTACCCCAGCCCTGCCCCCTGCCCTGTGCCAGGCCAGCCACCCCTTGCCCCTTCCATCTCCGCTTCCTCCGCCACGTCCCCTCCCTGCCGGGGCCGCTGCTGCTTAGGAACCGTCTTTTAGCGTGGGCAGCGGCGTGCCCCTCACTCCCGACCCACAGCCCCACAGCTGTCCCAGCCCTCGGCTCTCTCCCAGCCCATGCCCCTCGATCCTGCCCCGCGGCCCCTGCCCCCTCCCCAGTGCAGCGCTGGGTCCCCCCGCCCAGCACTCGCCGCTAACGCCGCACAGCTGTGTGGAACGTCTGCGGCGTGGCCCCGTGCCAGCTGCTGGAGACCGCTCGCATTTCTCGCTCCTAACCCCCCCCCCCCATGTTCCAGCAGCAGGGGAGGACGGGGGCTGATGGACACAGGGGGGCGGCGGGACACTCGAACAGCGGGGGACACTGGCTGATATCAGACAGGGGCTGAATACAACCAACCACGCGGGGCAGCCAGCGCGGAGACCAGAGAGCCGAGCGGAGGCCGGGAGGCTGGGCCAGCCGAGCCTCTGGCTACAAGCCAGCGGGAGGCAGAGTTTGGCGGGGTGGGGCCAGTCCCTGAATTCCCCCCCCCCCCCCCTTGTGAACCAGTTTGGCTGGGAGAGGCTGGCTGTGGTCTGGCACTGGGCGGGCCGGAGCCTTGGCCCGGATTCCCCGGGTCCCTCCTTTCCAGGAACTAGCCAGGCCCATGGGGTTTGGCAGAGCCATCAAACGGAGGGCCAAGCCCGGCCACTCAGCTCAGCGGGACGGGACAGGGGAAAGGAGCCAGAGGGGTTTGGACAAGGGCTCGCAGGGTCCCACGGACACAGGGACGCTCAGCCGTGGGCTCAACGCCGCTGGGACCCAGGCTGGGGAAAGGCCAGGGAGCTCACAGTGCAGAAATCTGTCCCCATGGGACTCCCCCGCTCCCTAGCACAGATCTAGCTAGCGCTACAGAGCGTCGGGGCAGATGGAGATCTGCGGTCCCCACCGCCTGCTGGGGTTTCAAGCAGGGTCTGTGAAGGGAGATTTCGGGCGGACGGGAGGAGGTGGCGGCAGTGGGGTGCTCTGGGTGTGGGACAGCGGGCCCACCATCACCGAGGAACATGGGCCGCTGTTTGGGACGGGAGGGCGTTGGGGGCTGGCAAATCAGCTGCCTCCAGGGGATTCCTGGGGCCATACTCCTCAGTGCTGGGGAGGTGAGATTTCACCCAGTCTAGGCAGGGCTGGCCTGGGCCCCGTGTATCAACAGCCCCGACCCACCAGCCGCAGCAGCTCCAGGAAACCCCGGCCCCCCTCCACCTCCTGGGGCTCCCAGCTTGGGTAGTGTATTCCCCTGCTGCTGCCTGTGGCCTTTCCTGGAGACCAGTCCTGGGCATCTGGAAACGCCTGGAGATCCAGCTCCGGGGTCCGTGTTTTACTCCAGCCCTGCCACTCCCTGTCCTAGCATGATGGAGCCCCTCTGTCCTGACCCATAGGCTCCCTGCTATCCCAGCCCCGGGATCCCCCTGCACACAGCTCTGCCCATACAAAAGAGAAAACGCTGAGTCTGAGACCCCCCCACTCATCACACTGGTGACCCCAGATACATCGCACATGACACACCCCAGCCTCAGCCTACATCTCCAGGGTAGCTCCCAGCTCTTTCCCTTTGCTCTGCCCCTGCCAGCACATCCGCTCTCCCATCTGGAGGCCAGGCCCGTGTCTGGGCTGCAGCGAATGCCCCCATCTGGGAAGCAGAAGGGAAATCGAAGCCGGAGCTGCAGGGGGACGGCACAGCCTGCGCCGGCTGCTGAACTGCCGGGACCCGCCCCCGTCGGTGTGTGGGCGAGAGGCACGGGCTGACTGGAGCCAGCCTGAGCGCAGCTCCAACCTGCTCTGCCAAGGAGCGAAGCCAGAGACGCACGGCCCCACGCTACTGCTTGGCATGGGCTGGGAGCGCTCCCGTTTGCCGCTGCCGGCTGCCCGGGAGGAGGGGGCTCCGCCCTCTGCCCTGCCATCCATGCAGGCTAGCTAGCCAGGCCCCCTCCCCACTGCACCATTAGCTAGCTACGAGGGAGGCAGCACGGCCTAGTGGGAAGAGCAGTGGGCTGGGGCACAGGAGATGTGGGTCTTCTTCCCAGCTCTGCTGCTGGCTAACCCAGGAGCAGTCCCTCCTGTGCCTTAGTTTTCCCGATCTGTAAAATGGGGGTGATGACACCACCCTTCTTTGCAAAGTGCTTTGAGATGGAGGGATGAGAAATGTTAGATAAGAGCCAGGTGTTTCCATCGATCCCTGTTCACACCCCCTACCTACGCATCCAGCCCTACACCCCGTATTCATCCCGCTGCCCCAGTTCTGGACCTCACTGCAACGCCCCCCCCGCCCCAACCCTTGCGTGGGTTGATACTAATCATGAACAGTCCTTTACCCGTGCCAGGCTCTCAGTGCTTTCTCCTTCATTAACTCTCGCAAGCCCTTAGACCAATTTTGAAGATGGGGAAACTGAGGCCCAGAGGAGGCCATGATTAACCCTGGACGACACAGCGAGTCAGTGGGTCCCAGGAGACCTGACCTCCGGCCCTCCCCACTCCAGCCAGCAGCTCACGCTCCCATTCCAGAGCTGAGCACAGAACCCAGGAGTCCTGACCCCGGGCCCCCAGCTCCAGCCCCTCGACACCCTCCCTCCCCGCGAGTGCCTAGGTGTCCTGCTCTTCTGCGGTTGGTGCAGGCTTTGTGCCCCCTCCCAAGCCCCAGACACCCCTTCCCTGCAGCCAGGCGGGGGCCCAGCTCGCCTCTCCCACTTGCTGAGGTGATGCTAATGTCTCCTTCGGCCTGGCGGGTGGCCGTGGGCAGGCTCTGGCCTTTGAGATCCCAGTGCTCCTCTGGCCTCCCGCCATGGGCCCTAGGCGACATACAGCCCCAGATCCCGCGCTGGGCAGGAGACCCAGGGGTGTGGGTTAGGAGGGCTCAGGGGCTGTGTTTATTGCAGCCCTACCCTATGTAAGCACGGGCTAGAAGTCCCCTGTGCTCTGTGCTCTCAGCACAGCCAAGACACTTCCCTCCCCTTTATCCCCCACGGGCAGGCATCTGACCCCCTGCTCCAGCCCATCCCAGCTTCAGGACCCCCCAGGGGCATCCCTGATCAGACAGAGGGAGTCTGGGTCAGAGATCATCAGCTGGGGGTGGAGAGTAGCAGGGAAATCCTGGGGTGGATCCTAGCGCCCTGGGATTGGAATGCAGACCCCCCCCACACACTCCCCGATGCAGCTCTTTGCCCCTCTCCTCCAGGGTGCCATGCCCCAGAGCGGGGCTGTCACAGGGAACCCACCCCCTGGCTGGCTCTAGCTTTCATGGGTTCTTAGGGTTCTCCCCAATCTTCCCTTTTGCTGCTCAACTGTTAAGATGTTTGTCTCTCTCTGAGCGTTCACATGGGGGGCAGGAGCTCTGTGGGTCCCCAGGTGTGACCCATTCCCCATTCGATTTGCCACGAGCGCCGTGTCCAAAACTGGTCAATTAACTGAGTGAGCGTGCTCTTCTTCGGGGCATCCCCGTGTGCTCCGCACAGCATCGTCTGAGCCTCACCGGTCCCCCGGGGGTGGGGAAACTGAGGCACGGGGGTGGGGGGGAGTGCCCCCCGCAGACCCACAGTGAGGCTGTGACACAACCCAGGAAAAGAAACCAGGAGTCCGGAGCCTGTCCCCTTTATAAAGGGACCAGTCAGTGCAACAAAAATAAGTGTACTCACAGGGCTGCAGGCCGGGAACTTGCTGCTTTATCCAACTGCATCACAACCCACTGTTTGTGTGTGGGGCAGAGCCCCACCAACTACAGCTGGAAGGGAGGGGGTGGGGCATGAGATGGCCCCATCCCATAATGCTCTGGTAAGCCAGTTAACCCTATCATGACCACCTTACTACAGTTCCCTTACCAACAGCTCATCAATTAGCAGGTGCAGTCTGTCCGTCCGTCTGTCCAAGATGTTCCCTTTCCCCTTTGCAGGCCACTGAACTGGGGTGTGATCCTTCTCCCAAGTCCGTGGCCTCAGGTCTGGGCCAGCTCCCCTGGGCCTCGGCCGACCTGGGTTTCATTCCCCACTCTGCAGCAGACCTGGGCAGGTCACTTCTGGGCCTCTACTCCCCATCTGCAAACTGCCCTACTCGGGGCGGGGTGGGGTGGAGGGCGTGGGGAGGGGAAACATGCAGAGGCTGTGGGCTGATGGGGGGCACCGATAGACACTGCAGAACTCCCAGCTGCCTGGAGAAGGCTGAGGGTTCCAGCGGCGTTGCAGCCTCCTTCCTGCCCCCTTCCCTTCCTGCCCCAGACAGTGGGGCAGATCTCCCCACGCACCAGCGCTGCTCCCCTTCGGAGACTGTTCTCAGCCTGCTTTTAGTAGCTCCGGGGCCATCCGCCTGGGGCAGGGAGCCCCCTCCTGCTGTGTCTGCGCTGTCCCCGCCCAGTGGATCGGATCCGATCGGGCACTGGGGTATGATTTCCAGCTGCACCCAAGTCCCATTCTCAAAAGTGGCCAGCACTGAAGAGCCGAAGTCCCACAGCTGTGAAGGAGACACAGGCTCCTACGGGCCTCAATCCCTTGGGCTGTTGGATCACTTGTGCGCTCTTGAAAACGTTCCCCTTTGTGCAGAGGGGCCTGGTCTATGCAAACCCCCAGTGACCAGCTCGGGAGGTCGCTGGACGCTGTGCTGAATGAATGTGCCAGTCTGTAGACTCCGCTCGCCCTGGGTGAGGGTCAATACATGGATATATGGACCGGATCACATGCCACCATGCCCTGATCCCCCAGGAAACGGTCAATAAGGGGTATATGTACTGGATCCTTCCCTGGATCCTCATGGAAGGGACATTATGGGGGGGTGGACTGGCTTGATGACTCTGCACAGCACCCTGGGTCCCCACGCGTGGGGCGTTATAAGATGGTAGGGCCCAGATCACTCCCGGTAGGATCCTCCCTTCCCCCTCCGTCTGGGAGAGATCACGCTCCCTTCCCGCCACCTTGGGAAGGGTTAAAGGCGGCTCTGCCGAAGCTCTGGCAGCCTGGAACAGGCTGAAGCAGGCCCCAGCCAGCGTCAGGGCCCGTCACCTGCTCGCTCTCTATTCCTAGCACGTGGCGCTATGCGGGGGGGGGACAGGGTGCACGTTCTCGGTGCTGTCGTCTTGCAGCCCACGCGTTGGGGCTGACGCAGCAGCAGCCCCGGCGGCAACGGGCCCTGGACTCCCCCCAAGCCAGCAGGATGAAGGCACAGCCCGCCCCCCCCGCCCCCGCAGCTCGCGCGCCTTTGGTTTCATCTTCACCAAGCCAGAGCAGAGGGAGGCAGAGCCAGAGGACGGGCAGAGCCAGTGGCATATCACTGGGCAGTAGCATGGCAGAGCCGGGTAGGGGCAGGCCCCTGCCAGGCAGAAGCCTGGTGCTGTTAGGTGGAGGCTGACACTGGAGGAGGGGCCGGGGGAAGGCCAGGCACTCAGATGACATAGCAAAGAAGGCACATGTGAGCGTTCAACATCCTGAGCTTTTTGGAAATCTGCCCCCCAAGACGGGGGAGTTAGAAAGCCCCTGCCCATCCCAGAGAGACCCCATGAGGTCTTTAATTCATACAGGGCTTCGGATGCTAATTGCCAAGCGTGATTCGTACCAATTAGCATAGGCAGCGCTTTGCCCACCTCCACGATGCAGCCCCGTCTGGGGTGGAACACGGCAAACTTTTTAACAGCGTCCAGCAACACCGCCCAGCAATGCAGAGCAGGGAGCGGGAAAGGGAACCTGGTCCCACTGGATCAGCAGGGGATAGCGAGGAAGGCAAAAGGCAGCTGCCCTGACTGGAATTTGCCCAGGACTCACTCCCAACGTGGCTGCATGATCAGGATGCTGGCCCATGCCTCCTGGGGGAGGGGCGGGAGAGTTTGCAGCCCTGGTCACCAGGCTGCTTCTGCAGGGGCAGGGACAATGCTGCAGGAAGGGGCTCCTCGCCCTTTGCACGGGGCCGGGCTGTAAGGCAGCCTGCTCTGGGGAGGGGGCGGAAGGAGGTGCATTGCTGCCGTGCGCAGCAGGGCAGGAGGAGGGAGCAAGGACATCTCGAGAGCCACGCAGACGTCGGCGCCCATGCAGGGCAGAGAGGCCCTGGGGCGGTAAGATGCCTCGGGCTGTCTGGCCCGATGAGCTGTCACCACCAGCCTCCCAGCTGGGCCGCGGCTGGAGGCGTCCCAGTGTTGCCAGAGGCTGCTTGGGGCATCTGGATACCCTTGTGCAGCCCTGAATCGCTGGCCCAGATGGGAGAGCGCCCGGGTGGTGCCCAGCCCCCGTTGCATGGCCCTGCTGAGCAGAACAGGGGCATGTTCCCGGGTGCCCAGCAGGACCTGTGGCTGCTTCAGGCAGACAGGCCAGAGAGCGGGGCGGAGGCCGGGTGGGAGGAAAAGCCTGCGTGGCTCCCGGCTGGGCCGTCAGGCCACGCTCCGGCCCCCTCAGCTGAGGTCAGTGCTGGTGCGTCACCGGGTTCACAGGGACCTTGGAGAGTTTTGCGACATCCACGCAGCCCCTGCCAGGCCGCCCTCGCCAGCTGGCCCCGCGCCACCGACACTTTTAGCTTCTGCTAGGGCTGCTTGTTAAGCGCGGTGATTTACGGGGCTGGCACCCGGCCACGGGGAGGCCAACCTTTCGCTGCCTGTGGAGCCTGTTATTAGCGACGCCGCCGGGTTCACAGCCCTGCCGCCGTTCCTAGAAATTAGCGAGGGAGGGAGGGGGAAATACCCCCTTCATCGCCCCTCCACCTCCTCTGCCCTTCTCCCCCCCCCCGCCCCTCCCTGATCTACATCTACTCTCCTCCTCCTCCCCGCCTTTATCTTCTCCTGTTTAGACAGGCAGATGGGGCATGCAGGCCAGACTATATATAGCAGGGACCCACAGGTAATAATGGAGCAGAGCATCCATGCCGTCACAGCCTCCCTGGTGACCGTGGTCTGTCATCAAAAGGGGGGGCGGGGTTCTGAGATGCATTTCCCGGCTCCCCGCCCTGCTGCACCCCCGCAGGGACCCTGGCTGGCAGCGCAGCCCCTCGGGAGAGGCCAGGACAAGCTTCCCCCATCTGATTTTCCAAACCGCCCCCCAGCATTGGTGCTTGGCTGGGGTGTCCTGAACTTCCCACTGCCCGCAGGAAAGGGGCAAGAGGCATAAAGCCTGCCCATGCCAGGCACCTGCTCGTGCCCACCCACAGGGCGGGCAGTGGGGCAGCCGTCTACCCCAGAGCGCAGCTTTCCCCACTGCGTTCCTTCTCAGGGTGGCCTGGGGTTGAGTGCACGGCCATTCACAGGGCTGGGACCCTCAGAGACCTGCACCCACAGCCCATCCCCAACGTCTCCGCACCAGCGTGTGCTCACAAACAAACCCACAGCGGGGGAGACCTGCTTCCCCTCGCCCCGGCTGGGCATTGAGTGCTGTGGGGCTTCCAGCCCTCGCCCAGAGTCCCCTGCATTGGCGCTGGCACAGAGGATCCGGGGAGCTAGCGCTGCGACGAAGCAGGGCCGGTGTGTGCCTGGTGATGCCCGGTAGTGCCAGGCCCCAAGGGGTCAAAAACCCATGAGTCAGAGCCCCGGCAAGAGATCAATATGGCGGGTATAATAAAGGCTCTACGAGGGGTACCAGCTAGGGCAGCTCCCCAGTACCTCAAAACCCCAATCCAGGAGGTCTTGAAGCCAGAGGACCCAGGGTCTAGCCCTGTGTGGATGGGTCACAGAGCCCCACGCGGGTTACTCAACAGCGTGCTCCTGGAGCGAGATGGGCACTCAGGCTCCGTGTCCCACTCTCTGCTTGCCCACCTGCTGAGACCCCGCAGATTCATCTCACACAGGCTGCTGAGCGGCAGCGGGGTCGGCTCATTCCCTGCCCTGGGGCAGATGGGAGGCGAAAGGCTCTGGGTCCCATTAGCAGGCGGGCAGCATGGTGCCCACAGCTGGGCCAAGAGTTTAGCCCAAGCCAAGGGGAAAAGGGACGTCTCCTCTGGTGGCCACCGCCCTGCCGGGTGCGGGGACCGACCCGCCGCTTGGCGCGCCCAGCAAGCGTCTTTGCGTGTGCGTCTTTGTGGGTGCACAGGTGTCCGTGTGTTGGTGCGTGTGGCTCCATGCCGCTCCGTGTTTGCGTCTGTGTGTAGACCGTGTCTCTGCCGCTGCGCGGCGGGTCCTGCCCATGCGCCGTTCGTGTGTGGATGGAGTTCTGTGCCTCCCTCTGCCTGGCGCGTTGTGGGCCAGTCTCTGTGTGTGCGTTGTGCATCCCTGGGACTGTGGCTGTCTGCGTGCGCGCGCGGTGTTAGGTGGTGACTCAGCCCCCATGCAGCTCCGGAATGCCTCCCCCCCCTACTTCCCTCCTCAGCACCCGGGGAGCCAGCGCCGTGTGTTGCAATGTGGTTTCCTTGTTTGTCCCGCTCTGAGAACGGGACGTTCTGTGGAAGATGACGAGCGAGGCCTGACCCAGACCTTGTGGGGAAGATAATCTCGGTGGCACCCTGGCCCCCACCCCACCCCCCGGCTTCTGGGAACCCAGGGGGCTCAGCTGTTCATCAGAAGTGGGCGCTGGGCCGGGCTGGGCTGAGGTTCCTTCTCCAGCAGGGAAGGAAGCAGCAAAGGGTGGCGGGCGGGCGGGGAGGCTGGGGAGGGCGGAATGAGGGCTGCGGTGATATGGTGCAAGGTGGGGCAGGGCCATTATCCCCATCTCGCTCATGGGGAAACTGAGGAACGGGAAGTGTGTGGGGGGGTGACTCACCCCAGGCTGTACAGTGAGTCAGAGCTGGGGAAAGACTCCAGCCCCTCCTCAACTCGCTACACCCCCCACCCCGGCCCTCCTGGAGCCCCGACTCCTCACCATGTGCCTCAAGCACCTTCCCAGCTCATCCCTGCATCCCCCAGCGGCTTTGCACCAGGTCCCTTGGGCCGGAGAGGGGCCGGGGGTGGGGGATGCTGCTGTAGGGACGATCCCTGTCCCTGGTTGGCTGGGAGGAAGGAGAAGCTGCCTGCGCACCAACAGCCCAAGCTTGTGGCCTGGACGGGTTTCAAGAGCCCGCATCTCAGAGGCAGCCCCACCCTGCCACGCTCTGTGTGCAGGGCCGGGAGAGGCCTGGGGAAGGCGGCTGCTTGATCCGAAACCTCTCGCCTTGGCAGGCCGGCGAGTGCACAGCTGGGAGGGGGAGGAGGGCAGGGCACAGGGAAGGCGCCTGGCTGGGGCTGGGAGCTCTGGAGGCCGGGGGCTGCCTTGGAAGGGGGAAGGCCGAGGAAGGAGAGGAATCGTTTATCCGAAACCTCTGGCCTTGGCGGGCGGCGGATTCCACAGCTGGGGGTGGATAATTAGAACCCAGGATGAAATTAACGAGCAGAGACAGGCCCCCAAGGAATGACCCCCCCTCCTCCACCTTATCATTCTGCAGCTGGTGGCTGTTTCTTTGATGGAGCCTGGCTCTCCGGACCCACGTCTGGCTGGAGAGACCCATGACACCAGGAGTCGGGGTGAGGGGGAGCAGAAGAGGCTGTAACCCCCGCTGCCCTCCGTGCTGGCTCCGGGGCCCCTGCGTGCAGCTCCGAGTGGCTGCGGCTGGGCCACAGAACCCAAAGCTCCTGCCGTCAGGCGCGAGGGGGGCCGGGGCCAGCGTGCAAAGTGCTGCCCTCAGCAGCATTTTCCAGCCAGTCGGCACTCAGAGCCGCCCCCCCCCACCTCCTGGAACCAAAGCCACAGGTCGCGCACAGCGTGGTTGGGGGATGACACACTAGACTAGGAGCTATAGCCAGCAATGCTGGGGGGGGGCTCCGTTTCCATCCCTCCCCACCCCCCTGCACCCGAGTCCTGCTCCAGGGGACAGGCCTGGCTCGGGTCCCCCCCTGCCGGGCTGCAGCAGCCGCAGCTCCTTGCTGGCATCCCCTGGCTGGTGGAAAGCAGCCAGTGGAAACCACAAGGCCCACGAGCCAGCGCTTAGCTCACAGCTCCCCATCGTCAGGAGCCGGGGCCAGGCCCAGTTCGCAGCTGGGGTGTTTCCAGCAAACGTGCTGCCGCAGTCCCGGCCCTGTACCCCGAGCCACCAGCCCGCTGGGCTTAGCATGTGGGGGCCGGCGGCTCTTTTGCTGTGTGTCCCGGAGGCGCTTTGCTCCGTCACAAGCTACCCTCCCCAAGGATGCTGCTCTCCACCCCAAAAAGCTCTCCCTCCCGCCGCCGGCACGCCGGCCAGGTCCAGCCAAGGAAATTCGCTCGACAGAACCACGTCGCTCAGCGGGGTGAAAAATCCCCCCTGAGCGAAGCAGTTCAACCGACCTAATGCCCCATCGGCCATCGCTCAGGGAGGGGGAAAACCTGCACCCACAGGCGAGGGGCGCCCATCAGCCTTGGCTTCCCTGCCGCCTTTTAAAGGTGGACAAGCCCTTCGAGCGACTGAGCAGGGGTCGGGGGGGGGGGGGGAGGGTTTGAGGGGTTCAGCAGAGCTGGCTGGGGCAGGGAGCCCAGGGTCAGGAGCGCCTGGGCTCTGTGGGTTGAGATTGTGGGGCACCCGCCGAGCTGGGTGGAGGTGGGTGCAGGCCCCTACACGAAGGGGCCTGGGGGTTGGGACTGAGGGGCCTTGGCTGTGAGTTCTTCCCTTTCCTAAGCACTAAAAATACCACTAAGAAAAGAGGAGGCGGAGGAAGAGGAGGCGGAGGAAGAGGCTAGCATGGGGGGAGGGGGAGGGGAGGTAGACTGCATGGCAGGGAGCCAGTATCCCAGCTCGGGCCCTGTCAGCACCTGGCTGTCCCAGCAGCCTGGGGCTGACGCAGGGGCAGGTGACCGCCAGGCATTTCAGTGTAAAGCACACCGTGGCCCCAGGACTGCTGACACATCCGGCTGCCTGCGCGGCCTGACCCTGTCAGTTACGGGTGCAGCGCACGGCGGTGATGCTCAGCTGGGGCCGCTGGGCTCTGGGGAACAGCTCGTGCGTAGGACGGTTGCGGGGAGAGGGGGGGGGGGGGGGCTACTCACGGCCCAGCTACTAAAAATACATCCCGAGTCCGACGGCTCAGCTCCCCGTGCGTGCAAGGCGCCCCGCTCCCTGAGTGTGCAACGGGCACCCTTCCCCCGCCAGGTGTGCACAGACACTCCAAGGGTGTACGGTGCGCCCCGATCATCTGGCAGGGATTGGAGCCCACTGACCCCAGGGGCCACTGTTACATCTCTGAGCTATGGGGTGGGCCTTATGGGGCAAGCCCTATGGGGCAGAGGCTGAGCCAGGGATGGTCCCTATGGGGCTGAGTTATGGAATGGCACCAATGGAGCAGGGCTCGAGCTGTGGGGCAGCCCTATGGGTCTGAGACAGAGAGATGGGGTGATCCCTGTGGGGCTAGGGGGCTGAGCCATAGGGCGCTCCCTATAGGGATCAGGCAGCGCTGTGGGGGGTCTCTCTGGGGCCGAGCAACGGCGCTGTCCCTGCCTGGGGCTCATCCCTGGGCCAGTCCTGGGGGCTGCTCAGCGCTCCTGGACCCTCCATTCCGAGAGCCAGGCCTGCTTTTCCTCCCCGCCCGGGTGAGGGAGAGCAGGCACGCAAGGGATCCCCGGCCCGACGGCACGAGCCAATGGGGAAACCCGGGCTGGATTTACTCTGCAGTGGAACGGACTCAACGCCTGACAGCCTGGGCCAGGGACCTGCACAAGTGGAGGCGCTTCTCTGGCCGCATTGGGGGCTGCGTCTGCCCTCCTTTAACCTCCTGCAACTGCTACCCCCCCAGGGACCAGCCTCCCCTCCCACTGGCGGAAAGTCAGCCTGCAAATCATGATAGAGAGAGAGAGAGAGATCTTCTCCTCTCCTGTGCATGGACTCTCTGCATCCCACTGTCCTCGGAGCAGGAATTTTGCCTCCACCTCCCTGCATTGTTATGCCCAGCTGCTGCCCTCCGCCCCAGAGCTGGCTGCATTTCCCCTTGGGCTGCGGCTGGCCAGGCCCGGCCAGGGGACGGCTCCATTTCTCCTCTGATCCAGCTGGAGAGGCCCAGGCTTTGCCTGCCGCCCGCCCCTTGGTGCCAGCTCAGCACAGAAAATTCATTCATCCATCCATCCATGCATGCAAGGCCTGGCTCATTCATTCACTGCCGGGCGAAGGAGGCTGGTTGCTGTGGCAACTGCTCCCTATCCCGCTGTGCTGGCAGCCACGGGCCCACGAGGCAGTGACAAAGGCTCCTCCTGGCGCATCGCTGCGTCCTTCCCGCTCGGCCGCACTCACCCCGCCTGGACCCTGCTGAGTCACAGGGTGGGGGGGGGCCTTAGGTCCAGCATGGCCCTGTCTCTGCCCCACACCAGGAGGGGCTGCCTCCCTCCCCCCCCACACACACACCCTCCCTTCCCCAGAGAGCCCTGTGCACCCCTGTTCATCCCCAGTCTATGACTGCGCTACGCAGAGCCTTGGACTTTGAGTATACAGATAGGCAGTCAGCTCTCCCCACCCCCGTCCTCCCTGCCAGCCCCCCCCCCAGCAATGTGTAAATGGACCTGGGGGCAATCAGGTCACCGTGACAGCAGTGCACGGGGTCATTCCTGCCTGGCAGGACATGCACGGCAGGGCACGCTGCGGGCCGGCCTGTGCGGGTCGACGATAGCCATGCACCCCATGTTCCTCCAGGGACAGTGACCGGAGCTGGGCTGCAGCCCTTCCCGTGGCAAGAGCAGCTCTCGGTCCCACCTCCACGGCAAGGCGGCGCTCTGCTCCGTAGCAGGCAGCACCTCTGTGGCAAGCATGTTACCCAGCCTGGGGTGACTGGCATAGCTGACGGACCCCAGGCCTCCGGTCTCCCTTGTTTGCTTAAGGTGCGCAGCTATAATTGTGCTCCTGCGTGCAAGGACGCGTGTCTGAGTTTGCACGGGTGTGTGTCACGCTGGAATGCCCACACGTGTTTAGTGTGTGCTTGCATGTTCCAGATCTCCAGAGCCAGGCTTCCCCCCGTGCACACACACGCACGCGGCATGCGTGTTTCCTTTCGTTGTGTGTGTGTGTGCGCTATGAAGGCTCATGCATGCTGCTGTGTCCATGTGGCCATGCCAGGGGCTTAGTGCAGGCATGCATAGTCCACCGATGCACGGCCATGTATCATACGTGCATGCGTGTTTCCTGGAGCTGGGCGTGCATTCTGTTGTGTGTGTACACGTGTGTTTCACATAGGCGTGCGCATGTCTGTGCTCATTATGCAGCTGTAGCCTGCTCTGCGTGTGTCCAGGCATGTCCTGGCCACGTCTGGGGTGGGGGGGAAACTGCGTGTTGACGGTGGGGAGGGGCAGGGAGCTCCCGGCGGCAGCACCCTGTCCCGTGCTCCATTCCCTGCTGGGTGGGGTTCCTTTCTTGTTTACCCAGGGATTTGGCAGGCCCGGGCCAGGCTGGGAGCTGCCCAGCAGGGACGGAGGGGCTGCTTGTTTGGAACCCGCCTGCCGACTCAGCGGGCAAGGAGCTCAGGCCACCCTGAGTCGGGGGAGGCCCACGGGCAGCAGGGAGGCCTGCCAAGCGGCCGTGCCTGGGACGGCGAGGGCGGCCGGTGGCAGTCGAGGGGGCCTGGGCTGTCATTCACCCTGCCCCACGGCGGCGACTGTGCCAAACGGACTCCTGCAGCCCCTGCCCAGGGCCCAGGCGCTGAGCCCAGCCGCCCGGCAGGCCAGACCTCAGCCGGCTGGTTTCGATTATAGGGCCAAGCTGGGCAGGGCAGTGTTAATTCCTTCCTGCTCCGGTTCAAGGACCGGGCACCCCAGGTCGCCTGAGTAGCTGCTAGAGAGCAGAGGCCAGCCCCGTGCAGGGAGCCGTGGGGCAGAGCCAGGCAGGCTGGCCTGGCTAAATGCCATGCGCTGGGGGCAGGGCGCAGGGTCGTATCCCAGGCCGCAGGGGGAAGGGATCGCAAGCCTCGAATGGGACAGAGATCAGGGATGGGAGGGAGTTTATGGTGGCTCTTTTTGTGCACGCACACGTGTGTGTGTGGGTCGGAGGGGCAGGCCATGTATGTCTGTAGGAATCCATGCACGTGTGGGTGTATATCACCAGGAGATGTCCTCGTCCATGCCTAAGCCAGATGCTCCCTTGGCCCCCTCCCCTGTCCCCCTCCACGACTCCTGTTAACCCCAGTGGCCCCGGAGCTTTGCTGGGGCTCACGTGCCAGCCTCTTCGGGCTGATGAGACGTTTGCCTCCAGGAGCCCCTTAGGCAGCTGTCGCTCAGCGGGTGGCAGCATCTCACTGGACCAGGTTCTCCTGGGCACCCTAACCCCCATCCGGCTCAGCGACCGGCACTCAGCAGGATGGGGCCAGGCGTTAAATGTGCATGGATGTGTGGGGCTGTGCGTGGTACGTGCAAGGGAGCGGACCTGCTTTAGTACGGGTGTAGGTCTGTGCACGTGTGTGCATGTGTGCGTGCACACGCAGGGTGCTGATCACTGCTGCTAGACAACGCCTCACCAGCACGTCTCATCCCGATGGATCTCAGACTGTTCAGTACCACTGCATCCAGTCCTGAAACACGGCTACCTCTGGGGCGGGACGCAGCTGCTGCTTAACAGCTGTGCAGTGAAGCTGTGCCATCAGGAAGTAGGATCCTGCATCCCACGGTTATCACTGGGGGAACTGCGAGAGGCTGGATGCAACTTGCAGTGTGAGGTGGGCAGCCGGGGCTAACATCAGGAATACAGATGAACGCCTTCTCCACAAACCCTTCTTCAATAAGGCACTGGGTGCACCCGTGGGTGTGCGCATGTGATAACTTGCATGTGTGTGCTCACAGGTGTGCAAGCTGTGTGCTTAAGTGTGCAGCCAGGTGTGTACATGCCCACGTATTCCTGCGTCTGTTCGTGTGTGCTCACGTGTCTACCAGTATGTGTGTCCACGCATTTGTGTGTGCGCTCGCACGTGTGTGTGTCGAGGGGTTGCCCTCGCACATACCAGCGTGCAACATCTCCTTCCCTGGGACTTCTCAGCATGGCTGGCTCCTGCATCGCCACATCGCTGGTGCATGACGCACGGGGCTAACAGAGGAAGCGGTGACTCAGTCCTGGATTCCTGCCTCCTCCCCACCTGCTGCCCAGCCCCTCTCAGTGCATCAGCCCCATATGAGCATTACTTAATCATGTGGAGGCTGGAGGGCGATGCGCATCCGGCCTGAAACTGCAGCAGCGTCTGCAAGGTGAGAACACCTTGAGGTCCAGGACAGGCCCAGAGCCCGTTCTGCTTTGGGGAAGGAGCCCCACGGTCTGGGGTTAGCGCTGGGGGGGTCCCATGGCGTACAGCTCCAATCACAGCTGTGAGAACTGCCATCCCCTTTCTCTGTGCCGGACAAGCACCGACAGAGCTGGTCTGGCAGAGGTAGAGCATGGCCCATGGCCAGGGTGCCTGGGCTGTGGTAGGTCAGAGACCAAACGGGCAGGTCAGGAGACTGGCACCGTGCGCTCCCGTGCCAGCCTGCCGCCCACTCTCCTGCCATCAGCCGCGGGGCTGCCGAGTCAGGAGCACATGAAACTCAGAGCCCCTCGCTGCTTCGGGTGCTGCCCGTGACAGAGTGCATGCACAATGACTCATGGCTTCCAGGGCCCCGGGTTCACCCTCTCTCACTGTGGGGTGTGTGTTTGGGGCGGACCCAGGGAGCGTCTGTTTCCTGGAAACTTGCTGAGCCATGGGAACTCGCTTGCCGCCAGAACTGCCGGGCGCCGTGCCCTCTGCCCAAGCCCCAAGCACCCCGGCTGCCCACTGCAAGGGTCACACCCTGCTTGTTAGCCAGCTCCAGCCAAAGGGCATTTAGGACACGGGTCCTCTGGCCGGCTCTGATGCAGTCTATGAATCTCCCCCCACCCTGTGCCTCGGTTTGCCCGTCTATCAGACGGATGGGAACGGGTGAAATGACCATTTGGCGCCTGGTGGCATCTGAGCGATGACTAGTTCTAATATTACCATGGGAGCCTCTCGACGGATGAGCGTGTCGCTGGCTGGTTAACCCTTTCACTGCCTCTTGAATAGGACTATTCCCGCGCAGTGCTTTCCAGGGGTTTGTCTGCTTGAATCCCCAATGCAGGAGGGGTCCCAGGTGCTGTGGGGCAGTACCAGAAAGGCATGTCACAGCCTGTGTCTCTCGAAGCACTTTGCAAACAGCAGTGCCTCAATCCTCCCCAGTGAGGGACAGATACAAGAAGCATTCTCCCTTCCGGAGGAATGCAGCCACCTCTGGGGTGGAATGCAGCAGCTGTTTATCTCCACCTGCCACCGGAATGCAGCCACCTCTGGGGTGGAATGCAGCTGCTGTTTAACAACCCTCTGCAATGTCATGCCATGGGTTAGGAAAGCAGTAAAGACAAACATTGCAGCCCGTTGAAAGTGCCAGGGGTGCTGAGGCAAAGCCGGTAGCACGGTTGGAATCTGCTTAGTGCATGACACCCCCCCTCTCCCCCCCAGGAAAGTGGGAGACTGGAAGAAGAGCTCGCTGTCACACCTCCCCCAGGGCGGTGACTCCCAGCACTTCCTGAGATGCTGACACCTGCTGGAGCCCCCAACCCCACTCCCTGCAGCAAGAGGGGGTCTCCCGTCCCACTGCTGGGCAGGTCCACACCTGCTTGCCTTGTGAATCAGCCAGGTGCACACGCCCGAATGACGCACGCGAAGGGCAGCGGGGGTTCAGCAAACAGCCTGCTCCCACACAGCGGCTCCGACTTCCCCGAACTCAGCCCTGCCGCCGCAGCCGGTCAGCAGCTGCTCGGCACCGCTCCCCAGCTCGCCCCGGCGCTGCTGTTGTTTTGAAGAACCGGAGGCTATTCTGACTCAGAGCGCGGGGAGATGGCGTCCTCCCTGGCCTGCAAGGCAGCGCAGTTCCCAGGCCCTGCTTGCCAGAGTCACTTTCACAATGACTGGGACAGTCACGGTGGCCCTGCTCCTGCCACTGCTTTCTGCTGATCTCTCGCTTTCTGCCCGTGCGACCCAGCGGCTGCCCGTGCACCAGCCCCTCCCACCTCTGCGCTCACTTCTTGCAAGGATCGGCGCCGGGCCTGGCCGCGTGGTTCCCGGCTTCCCCATGGGACACGGGGAGGGAAACGCCAGCCTGCATTTGAGCCGGTCTCGTTTGCCTCCCAGTAGCCCTGCGTTGAGCTCAGGGCCCCACTTTGCCAAGGCTACACAGCCACACACGGAAAGCCAGTCTCTGCCCCCAGGAGCTCACAGTCTAACCGGACAGGACAAAGGCAGTGTCCTTATCTCTGGTTTACAGGAGCAGGGCTGAGAAACGGAGAGAGTCAGTGACCGGCCCCAGGTCACACAGTGAGGCTGTGGCTGGGCTGGGACCCAGCCCCAGATCTCCTGAGTCCCAGCCCAGTGCCTTAACCGCACTGTCTGTCTGCTGTGAGCGAGCCAGGGGCTTGCACCCGGCCCATTGCCGTAGTGGCTGAGGTTAAATCTACACTGCACAGCGCGCCCGGGCTCTGACTCCGGTGTTTGGACATTCCCTGGGGGCCTCAAGTTCCCCCCTGCCAGGTCTCCAACCCTGCAGGCTGACGGCTCCCGACTCTTGTCCCCTGGACATCAAAACCCGCCCAGTCGGTCTGCCATAGCAGAGGGCAGAATGGCCCAACGGGTGGGTCACCTTCCCAGCTCTGCAGCCAACCCCCTGGGTGAGCAGCGCTGCCTCCTCGGTTTGGGAAGCTCAGTGTGTCGGTGCAGGTTACATGGGCACCACTTCCATGGCCGGCGGCTGCCCCGGGGCCCTGCCGCGCTCTGCCAGCTGGTCCAGCCCCAAGCCTGGGGCCCGGAGAGCTGCTCTGGCCGGCACAGACGCAGCCCGGGCTCGGATTAGCTCGGGTGCTCTCCCCACGAGCGGAGGTGCAGGGAACTGGGGAATGATTTCAGCTCAAAGGAACAAGAGACGGACCGTGCGAGGTGTGCAGCAAAGCCGGGCCTCCAGCTCTTGCAGTAAGAAAAGGAATTGAAAGCTGCTCCCCTAGACGACACCTTCCTTCTGAGGGGACGCTGACGCCCCAGGAGTTACAGACCCCGGGATGCCTCTCAGCTGCGTGACCCCCTCCCCATCTCTGCCAGGGCCCCTCAGTCCCGACCGCAGCCCCCACAACTCTGCTGGTGCCTCAGTTCTCACCCTCAGCCATCCCAGTGCAGGCTTCCCTCCAGGCCCTTCTGCTATTGCAGGCATGGGGGACCCCCCCCCAGCTGAGTGATGACACCCCCTCAATCCCAGCCTGCCCTCCCCCCTCCCCTGCTCCTGCACAGGTGACGCTGAGCGGCCCTGGCTGGGATAAAGGCTGCAGGGATAAAGGCTGTGAGCAGCAGGGGCTGGGTTGAGACCTGCAGCAACAGGCAGGGTGAGTCACCGCACACAGGTGGGGGGGGGGGGACAGGGGGGGACCAGGATCCAGGAATGAGTCATCTGTAAAATAAACAAACATTTGATCTCATCTGAAGCTCCGTCTCCTGCTGTTTCCCCCCCTCCCCCCCAGGGAACTGACGTGTTAGCCCGAGACGCATGAGCTCTCTGCACACCCATGTGAAACTGGAAGCACACTCGTGTGCATAAAGACATGCATTCACATGCTTGTGTACATGGAGAGACACACACATGCACGAGCGTGTGTACAGAGCCACACATGCACGCACGGATGTGCACATGGGCACATACGTATCATTATTATAATACTATAATATGAGGATAATGAGGTTTATTCCAGCAGGGTTTACGGACCAACCAAGAACAGGGCCCTGACGCGCTAGGTGCTGGACAAACACAAAAGAGCAGACAGTCCCTGCCCCACAGAGGTTCCGGCCAAGCTAGACCAGACAGACAGCGGGTGCGGGAGAGGTCGCACGCACCAGCCAGACAAACCATGGGATGGCAGCAAACAGTTTCGTGCCGGCTCTCAGGCTGGCTCTGCCTTCTTGCGCCTCGGCGCCTCCCCAGCTGTGATAGCGAGAGCCACCCAGTGCCTGCCGTCATTCCCCACTGCCCATCTCTGTTGGCTTGCTCCTGCCCATGTTCCAGGGCCCTGCACATCCCAGGACACTGAGCAAATGGAGAACCGCCCCCAAAGGGGAGCCCTATTCCAGGGGACTTACAAACCCCTTCCCTCGTACCCTGCCCCCCCGGTCCCTGCACCCTTGCCCCGCTGGGCAGCTCTGGGGCCATCGCGTCACGCACAGGGGCAGTGTGCCAGGCAGACGCCTCGCTGACCCCGCCGGGAGAAATGCCGGAGGCGAACCCGCGTGCCGCCTGTCCCATTTGTATGCTGCCTGGATCCCCCCGCACGCACCATGCTAGGGAGAGCGACGTTCTGAACCCCTCGCACGCTGCAGGGATGGGAGCTCGACTCATCCCAGGCCCTGCGGGGAGGCTGAATGGAGCTGTGGGTGCACAGGGGATGCAGGAGGGAGCCCAGAGCTTCCAGAGCAGAGGTGCAGAGAGGGTCTCCCTCACCGGCAGTTTTAAAATCATGATTGGAGGTTTTCCTAAAAGATCAGCTCTGGTTCAAACAGGCGTTGACTCGGGAAAGCCCCGTGGCCGGTGTTAGGAGGGGAGCGGGTGGATTGGGGGGGATTTGATAATCAAATTCCCAGTGGTCCCCTCTGGCCTGGGGCAGGAGAACTCAGGCGCTGGCTGGACAGACGCTGCGGAGCTGGCACTTGTGTGTGTGACTGAGCATGTGTGGGCGTCCCCACCCCGGCACAAGCCAAAATGTCAGAACTGTTTCGTGGCAATGCTGGGAAAAAACATTCCCGTTCTCCCCCCCGGCTCTGTTTTGGTTTGTGGCTTGGTTGCATTTCTGAGGGGTCACCGGCTCCGTGTGACTGGGCCGGGTGCGTGCGCGTGACTGGGCCGGGTGCGTGCGTGTGACTGGGTGGGTGCAAAGCAGCGTGTGGCGAGGCGAGTGGGCGTCTGAGTGCATGGCTGGGTGTGTTAGGGAGTGCTGGGAAGTGGCTAACGCCTGACGGGGAAGGAAGCCCAGTCCAGCCCTTCCAGGAACCAGGCAGCAGAGAAGCTGCTGAGAAAATCCCCAGCCAGCCTCTCACAGGAGCATCTCACACGCGGCGGCCAGGCCTTCCCAAGGGGAGCCCCTCACCACAGCATCCAGGCAGCACATACAGCAAAAGGGACCACATTGTCCGTCCCCCCATTTCCTGCCACTTTCCCAGAGTGATCGATAGACAGAGGAATAATGAAAAAGAATGAGGAAAATCTGCCTGGCCCTTGGGGAGGGGGGGTGGGAAAAACCCGTTTGTTCCTTCCTGATCAAAACCCAGACACTCCTTCCTGGTAATGAGGTTCCCTGGGATGTGCGGAGGAGAGCAGGGAGCTTCGGGAGAAGACGCAGGGAAGCCGGCCAGGCAGGGCAGCAAGGCCCAGCCAGGCTAAGCGATCACGTCTGTCTGTCTGTCTGTCTGTCTCTCACTTTCTGCTAAAGAAAACCAGGCCGGCACTCCCCAAATGTCCTTCCTCCTCTGCACCGGGGTGGATCTGGATTCACTCCTGACCTTTTATGGCAGCTCAAACTCCATCCATTCTGCACCATCCCTCCCACGGGCAGGGCTGCCTGTAATTCACCTCCCGCCCGGCACCACTCCTCTGCCCAGACAGCAGGCTCTAGCGGATGGGACACTGGCAGGGGGAGGAGGAGTGTCAAGACAGTCCCTGCCCCAAAGAGCTTCCATTCAAGGCATTTTACAGATGGGGAAACCAAGGCAGCCCCCAATTGCCTGCCGTTCAGGCCTGTGTTTTAACACAAAGCCAGCCTGTTCTCACACTGCCCCACCCTGGGCGAGTCCTTGATCAACCCATGGATAATTAATGATGGACACAGCTGCTGAGGTTTTCACATAAACACCTGATAAGGTCTCCTGCCTCCTCCCCATTAGGAGACTGTGGAGGGATGTAGATAAGCACAGGGAGAGGGGCAAAGTCTTGGCCCGGATTCAGTTAAGCAACAGGGAACAAGCTGCAAAGGATGTCGGGGGTTAATGGCAGAGATACTAGGAGCATGGATTAGAAATGGCATTCAGTCATCTACTTCTAGAGCAGAGGGAGTGTGGGACAGTGGTTGGAGCAGTTGTCTGGGAGTCAGGACTCCTGGGTTCTGGTCCCAACTCTGGGAGGGAAGTGGTGTCTAGTGGCTAGAGTAGGGGAGTTGGGACTCCTGGGTTCAATATGCAGCTTTGCCACCAAAGAGCTGAGTGACATTGGGTGAGTCTTGTCTCTCAGCGACTCAGTTTCCCCATCTGTCAAACAAGGATCATGAGACTGACCTGCCCCACAGGGGGCAGAGAGGCTCTGTGGGTTAATATTTATGAGGGGGTTTGAGATAGGCTGATAAGAGATGCCAGAGGAGGGGCAAGGGCTAGCTGGGATTTTGGAGCGAGATGATGCCACAGCAGTTGTGGGGCAAGGGAGGCTGGGAAAGTCATTCAGGATAATACAATGCTGGAGGGCGTTTGTTACATTAGCACCCAGAGCCACACTCAGGGACCCAGAACTGTACAGACCACAGGATGAGAGACCTCCCCAGCCCACAAACTGAATAGAGGGAGGGGAAACTGAGGCACGGTGAGCGCCTTTGCCCAGGGTTACACAACAGGTAGTGGCAGAGCCGGAGAGAACCCAGGTCTCCTGACTCCCAGACCAGTGCCCTGTGTGTATGTCCACATTCAGTGGGCAGCTGGGGTGACTAGGATGGACTGAGGGCTTGGATCTCGGCTGGTCGCATTCCCTGCCACTGAGCACGGAACCCCAGCGCCGTGCAGCAGGCCGCAGGCAGGCGGATGCTTTGCCTGGAAGGGTTGGTTCACCCGTCAAACACCTGGGCTGGCCATGGATGCTCTGACTCATCCAAGCAGCCGTCACCTCTCCGGGCAGTTTCCTTCCGGGGGCCTTTAAATAGCAAGTGTTGCTGTGGGGGAGAAACTGACGTTTGAACAGCAAGCGCCCCACGCAGCCACGGCCCTCTCCCCACGCACGCCGCTCCCGGCTTGCCCACTTCGCAGGGCATGGAGCCACCCCCCCGTGTGGGCCAGCCCATGGGATTGAACGTGGCATCTGCCACACCGAAGTCCAGCTCCCGACTGGCTGGGCTGAAGGAGCAGCTCCACTGAGCGGTGGTGGTAGTAGGCTGTTATCCCCTATGTGGAGAAATGACACAGCTTTTCCAAGCGCTCGCCTGCTGTCATGTGCCAGGAGCTGCTGGTGGATGCAGCCCACTGGGGTAGGGAAAGCCCGAGGGGGGCAGAGACGCCCACACGCCCCCCGGGCTCCTTTCCTGCAGCTAAGGGGGAGTTCAGGCTGGCGAAGGGGAAGGAAGGAAGGTTTGCACCTTTTCCATTAAAGCGCTGGTTGCTACAGAGATTGGGCAAACTGTTTGGGCTGAGTCATGGAAACGGCCCCCGCTGGTGTTGCTTGTGTGTGTCTTCAGAAAGGGGCATCCCAGCGGCGCCGGGGGGGAGGGGCAGCAGCAATCCAGCGGTGCCAGGCTACTCCTGTCATTGCCTCAGGGCTAGAAGGGGCCCGGCGGCAAGCTGCCCCCTCCCTGCCCCCCATCCGAGTTCTTGGCCTGCTAAGCAAGGCCTCCTGTGTCATTGCCATCCTCAGGCCATGCTGCCTCTGCTCGTGCCACGTGAAACAGGGGCCATCTCCCGCCCCCACCACACTGCAGCCCCCTCTGGGCTGGGACCCAGCAGCGATATGACAGCCTCCCAAGAATGCCAGGCAATAGCTCCTGGTAGCATGTGAGAAAGGACACAAAGACTGTAATGAGTTGGGGCCTTCTCAGCTGCCATGGAGGCCACGCAGCACTTCACAGCAACAGCAGGAAAAGGGCTCTGACGCTCCTGCCCCCAGAGCACCGGCTTTGACATCTGAGCTAATGGAGAATCCCCATCAGCTCTGTGCACTATAGGGCTAATGACACACAACACTGCAATTCTGATTCCAACCATTAGAAGGTGTGCACACTGCCCCCACCCCTTAGCCGGCTCATTGCAATACCATCTTCAGGGCGAGGAGTGCAACTGAGCTTGACAGAATATAGTTAGCAGGGGCCTGATTCGGAGTTGCCCTGACACCCCCTTTACTCCAGCTGGGGTGGTACAAAGGGGCAGTAAAGATCCCCTCTACCCTAGAAATGCTCCACGCACAGAGAACCCTTATGCCTAGCGCAGAGCTGGCCTCACAGTGGGGCATTCCAGGGCACAGACTGGCCACCCCTCCCCACCCCGTGCAGACATGGCCCAACCCTTCTCAGCTTCATCGGAACCTCGGCTTTATCAGCTGGCCACACTCTCTGCACCACTTCGAACCCAGCTGCTTCGTGGCCCCAGGCTCAGGGACATAAAAACAACAGTCCCCAGCTCTAAAGATGATATGGCACTGACTCCCCCAGGTGCTTTCCCCTGGGCACGGGGGCAGATCCGAGCACAGGCCAGCAGGGTTTGCTTCCCTAAATTCCTCCTCAAAGTTTCACTCCAAGAATCCCCTTCTGACCTTCCCTGCTCTGGCGGCTGCAGAGCAGCACAGGGAGCCCGATCCCCAGCGACGTGGGAGGGCCAGAACCCCTTGTCATTCACACCAGCATAAATCTGGAGCAGGCCTGTCATCGGGCAGCTGGAGGAACGCGCAGATGGGGATAACCGAGAAAATCCCTCCCCCCTCCACCAGCATTTACAGAGCATTTGTGTCATGAGCCTGGACACGGGGCCGCAGGGAGGACGGAGCCCTGTTTGTGCCCTAAGCGACGTCTGATGGCAGAGGAAGGATTCGGAAATCCAGAGCAACTCCAGAGACGTCAGCAGGGTCACACATCGCTTCCACCGGCGCCTGCCAGGTGAGCCCACGATCTGTGGGTCCCAGCTGGAGGGAAGGTTCTGTGTACACAGGAGGAGGGAAGGACGTCATCAGGGGACTGAAAAACACCATGAAATCCCACCTCCTTCCCCCGTTCTAGGGGCATTCAGCTTGCAGGGCAAAGCAGACTCACCTCTAGCAAACAAGAAGTGAATTAACACAAGTGAATATTCATAATGGCTGTAAGAATATTAATAAGAAGTTACATTGTTAGCCATTGATCTCTGGCTGTTGTTCAAAGGTCTTTATATTATTGGCCATAACTAGCTGCTCGGGGCCCAGGCCCATCTGTGGCTCTCGTGAATCGTTAGTGATAATAATTATTCTTAGCCAGCAGCCCCTGGCGCCGGAATGGTGCAGAAAACAAGGCCAAAGCCGGCGGGAAGGAAAAGCTGCGGCTCCGACAAGAGGAAAGGCCCCGATTTCCACGTCCGAGCAGCAGCGCCCACCCCCCGGCATGGCGGACACGTGCTGACGTCACAGAGCCGGTTGCGCTGTGGTGGGCAGGGACGGCGGACAAAGGAACTGAGTGAGGCCCGGACTTCGCGGAGAGCGGTGGGTCCAGCGTCAGGGGCTCCCTGGCAGGGGCCAGCGTTCATCTGGTTGCTCTGCTGGGGATTTAAATCCGGGATTTGGGGGCCTTTTGGGTTCAGACACCCCAGCCAATAAATTTCCCATGGGCCTCCTCTTACCTGAAGGGGTAGCGCCCCCTAGTGGGGACCTGTGGCAGTGCCACCCCAGGGGGAGACTAGTGCAGGGAAGGGGTGACAGGGTTTCCTTCCTGCAGGAGGCAGAGTTCTGTCCGCCTCCCTGCTATGGAAAGCTCCTCCCGCCCGGGGAACAGGAGGCCCCTACCCGCTCAGGAGCCCCGGGGGATCGGTGCCTGGTGGTGTTGCTTACCCAGGGAAGGTGGCAACTCATGTTGCAAAGGGCAAGCCGGTGCCCTGAGCCCAGCCACCCCGCGCCAAGGACAGGCAGGGCAGGAGGATTTGTTTGTCCCGTGGTGCTTTGCCCTTACCGGAGCTCGAAGAGGGGTCTGCGGTCTGCCCCCTGGTAATTGGACACAACTTCGCTGTGGCCCCCCCCCCTCCTGCACCCCGTGTTCAGCGGTTGGGAGAGCTCAGGCCCGAGAAGGGGAACGACTTGCCTGAAGCCTCCCAGTGAGTCAGCGACGGAGCCGGGAATAGAACCCAGGAGTCCTGACTCACCCGCTCGGGCGCTGACCACTAGACAATGCTTCCTCCCCGAGAAAAAACCCTGGCATCCTGACATCTGAGTCCCGTGAATGGGCCACTTGGCTGCACTCCCCTTCCAGGGCCAGGGTACAACCCAGGCGTCGTGGCGCCCCAGCCCCTGCCCTAACCACTCGACCACACTTCCCTCGCCGATGAGCTCAAAAGCCACAGAGGAGGAAGGGGAAACCTGCGTGTTCCGAGTTGGGGAACGGCTTCCTCCTCCCAGTGGAGGAATCCCCCGCATCCTCTCTGCTCCGCTCCCTCACGGGCTGTGCAGCGAGGCCAGGCCCCCAGAGCGGGAAGATCCCTCCATGTCCCGCAAGCTGGATTCTGCCCTCAGCCCATGACGAAGTCCCAGAGAGGAACTGGCCCCCTCAATGCTGCTGTTGCTTCCGCTGACGCCGCCCCAGAAAGGAAACGGGGCCCCTCTGGAATCCCAGCTCCGCTCGCCCTCGGCGTCTCCCGCGTTTCCCAGAGCCCTTGTCATCATCTGGCTGGGAAGTGACCCCCCCTACCCCCGCCTCCATGGGTTCAGTTGCACTTAAACTGCTGTGAGCAAGTGAGGAAAGTCAGGGCCCGGAGCGCGCCCACACACTTCTGACCTGCAGACCCCCCGCTATCCCAGCCCAGGGCTCCCTCCTCCCCCCACAACTCCGCTGATGCTCCTCAGATTTAACCCACAGCCCCCCCCAGCTATCCCAGACCTAAGCCACCCACCCACAGCTCTGCATATACCCCTCAGTCCCATCCTGCCTCTCCCACTCCTAGCCCTCTCCTCCTGTCCTGCCCCAGGACCCCTCTCCCCTGTTGGGGGTGTGGGGGGGGGGTCAGAGATCGCAGTCTGAAGGGCTGGGTCTGGAGGAGGCCAGCTGGAAAATGCAAGACAAGGATGAGCAGCGGGGACGCCTTTCAGTGGGTCTGGGGGGAGTATTTTTCAAGCCCCTCAGGCCAGAGACGCAGGAGTGGCTACCTCCCAGCCTGACCCCTGCCCTCTCCCCGCACCCTTGTTTACACTGACGCCAAGGAGCTGGGGAACACTCCCAGACCTGAGTGGCAGCATTTGGGGCTGTCGGGTGTTCACGGAGCGCCCGAGGGGCGGGGCAGGGCAGGGCAGGGCAGGATCAAGCCCCAGGCGTTCAGGTGGGGAGCGAGGGAGGGTGCGGATGGGCCGGGACAGGGGAATCTCACCGGACCGTCCCTCGGGCTCTTTCCCATCAAGCCCTGGCCCGACCCAGTCATGGGAAGACGTAAGTTTGGCTGGGCATCTCCCAGGGCAGCCCTGCTGCAGGGAACCAACCCTCCCTCCCCTGCCCGCTCTCACCGCGCCTTCCGGCACGTGCTGTTTGATTAGGGAAGGGGGGGTACATGCACGGGGCCCCCCACACCCTCCTGTGTCCACCATGCCAGCTCCTGCGGGAGGAAATGCTGGGTGTGCGACTCCCTCCCCGCCGCCCCAGATGGAGTGACAGGCACAGGAGGGGGGGCGTGTGTGCATGACCCCCCTGCGATGGAAGACGCCGCCCCTCCCCGGGCTGGGTGTGCTGTTGGGCCAGGGCAGCTGGAGGGAAAAGCGGGGGGTCAAGGGCTGTGGTCAAGGGAGGTTCCTTCAACTACACGAGCATCCCCACAAAGCAACAACGCGCTCAGCCAATGAGATGCCAGGAAAAAATCCTGGCCTGCCTGAGCCCACCTCCCATGGGGTGAGCCCCACCCACCGAGGGACAGCGCCCCGCCAATGAAACGCGAGATGGACGCGTGGCGTCATGTGGACAGACTGTCATTGGCTGATCTGCAAGTCCAAGGGGGCAGCGCCGTAGTGACCTCACAATCATCCCATCCCCCAGACCCACTCTGCCTTCCCCGCCTCTCATTCCCACACTGCCAGGCTGCTCTGGAACCGAGCCCCATCATGCAGTGCAAGGGGAAGCTGGGTTCCTCTGACTGAACCCAGCTGGTTATCACTAGGGACAAGAGTGAACAGCCCTGTGGGAGGATCTGTAGAACGCTGTAACACCAGGCATGGCAGGATACTGGAGCCAGGCCCCGGTGGGGTGAAGAGGAGCCAGACAAGTGTTTGTTTGCAAGACACTAATGTGTGATGGTGGGGAAACTCCTCGCTGATGGCGACTAGGTATCAAGTGGGCCCCACGCACCCTGAGCACTCCCTCTCCCCCGTGGAGCTGAGACCCCGAAGATACTTATAAGCACTGTTGCACCTGGTGCTCTAGCCTTCCCCTGCAGTTTAATCAATCCGAGCTGTGCAGTGAGGGGGGCGTGGGCTGGCATCTGAGGAGCCACATAGCCAGTTCACGGCCCTCCAGAGGATTTGCTCGTCCAACCTGAACAGGCTGGTTCTGCTCTCACGCCAGGACAAACACAGACTCAAGTCCCCACTAATTCAGGTTTCCAGCCTATGCCCATCAGTGGGGCATCTGAGCACCTCGCGGGAGCTGTGGGCTTAAAATCAAACGCCTGGGGCCAAGGCTAAACTTGGGTTAACTCTGGCTTTCCACCATGCTTGAATTCAGCCCTTTCCCCTGAATAAGTCATGTCACCTTGGCTATCACGTCATCAGGATCTAGAGTCAGAGGGCTGTTGTGAGCGGGGCAGGGAGACAGCCCCACGCCCTGGGTGTACACAGCCGCCTGGGCAAACACACACAACAACAGAGAGACACACCGGCATGCAAAAGCTTCGCTGGAGCTCTGCAGCCCCTCCCTAGCTACTGCGGTGTCCCGGGCAACTCCCCGCGCTTTGGAGCCAGGCAAACGCCTTCTTCCTAAGAAAGCAATGACGGCTTGTCCCAGACACACCTAGCACAGCGCCTGCTCTGGTATCCCTGCTCCCCCGGGAGGGGGAAAGAATGGGATGCGCGGCTAGTAAAGGACCCTACAAATAAATCACCGGGAGTCACAGGCAGAGCAGCGGCAACTGGGCCTCGCCAGTAGTAAGCGCTGCTGGGAGTGCCATGGGGAAGCAGTTAAACATGGGGCTGTTGAGTCCTAAAGCACTGAGAGTCCCTGGGCTTTCTCCTTCCAGCAAGAAAGGTTGCTTAGAGAGTGCCACAGGTCTTCCAATACCTGCCCACTGTTTGAACTGCAGGTGCCAGCTAGAACACCTGTTGCAACAGTGGCTTGTTGTCTTTTGTCTCCTCCCTGACACGGCAGGCCCAATTCCCTGCATCCTGTGGAGTCATTTACACCACTGCAAAGCGTTAGTAAGCCATTACCCAAGCAGCCTCTGCCTCCCACTGGATTGTAGCCAAAAGGCCAGTCCTGGGCACCGTTGTCTGCAGAGGACGGAAAGGGAGTGGCCATAGGGGACCCAGGCATCCTTTGCCAGCTCGTGCGCTGATCGCCATTCCAGCAGTGCGGCAAGCTCAGGCGCCCCGCACAGACACAGAGCTCCTAATGCCTGTGACACAGAGATACATGCACCATGTGCAGACAGGAACCCCCTTGCACATTTCATCCCAGCCCACCCAGCCAGCTGCACTGCCCAGCCAGCTGCACCGCTACCTATAGCCACAGCTGTATCATGCGTCAGCTGGATCGCTCTGGTCACGCACTCAGGGATGGGGCTGGGGAAACCAGAAAAGCTGGGGAAAAGGGCTGCTTGGATCAGAATCAAAACCAGCTGTTGGGGTGGGGGGGGGAGAGGAAGGGTGTGAGGCTAGGGGACTTTCTGGGCCCAGTTGGCTCCATGCCACACAGTCACAGCATCTTCTTGGCCCTTGACATGGGTCTTGGTGCTTATAGGAACCTGTATGGTCAGAGAAGCGCCCGGCTGTGGGGATCTGGGACCGAGAGGCCCACCTCTGGCTGCACAGATACGTAGCCAAGCTGTGATCTGACTCAGGGAATGCAGGGCTCAGCGTCAGGGCTGGAGCCTGCACAAGCGCTCCAGGGAGGGCTGGGCAAGCGTGTGAGTGTGTCTGGGTGTGAATCAGCGGGTGCCAGCGTGAGTCTATCACAGCCTGTGTCTGTGTGTCATCAGCTGAGTCAAGGCGGGTGTCAGGGTGTGTTAAGGTCTGTATCTATGTCACTGTGTGCCTGGCGGTGTCATTGTGTTCCTAGGCAGGGGTGGCTCACTATACGAATGCCTCTTGGGCGTACGCATGCCGGGGCACGAAGGAGGATCGCAGGGTGTGTATAAGTGTCTCAGGGTGTCAGCATCTCTCTCAGGGGTGTTCAGATCTGTTTTATGTGCCACGTTACCAGATCAATATTAGTTCGGATCCTACCCAAAATTCCAAGCTGCGAGCCAATCCTTTAGTAGCTAAAACTAAAGGTTTATTATAAAAGGAAAGAAACAAACAAGATGAGAGATATTAAATGGTCAAAGCAATCAGCTGCACACAAACAACTTCACAGTCCATATATACCTATACAGACTCTTCGCAGAATTGTGGAGTTTGCAGGTCTGTACAGTCCCGAGTACATCCAGTACTTGGATGGGTCTCAGTACTAAATACACGTAGTATGTGCGTGGTAATCGTTTTCTTTTCTCTGTTTTACCATTGTGAATGCTGCCGTTTTTACATGAAAACTTTTAACAGACTTCAGAAATGGAAGGAAAAATGTAGCTTTTACCCTTCGGAAACCATTCGTTGTCTTCCCATCCGCCGTGTGTCATCAACATCGCCTTGATCACTGCTTGAGGAGTGTGTAGTGGAAGAAGTCGCTTTTTCCACATCTCTGACCTCCACGTTTATCATGCTGCTGTCATGAGCCTTGTGAGATGCCTCACCATCCATTTGTCCAATCTGTTCTGAGGGGTTTGTTTTTTCAATGTCCCCAACAACAGTTTCCATTTCAATATTTCCTCAGATCCGTTTTGAGCACCTAATCTTGCTGTGCCTTTAAATGGTTAAATCGGAGATATTGTACATAGATCCTAAACGTTTCCCTGAGATGGTTTTCAATTGAATTCTTTTACCCACAATAGTGGTAACTTTGTATGGTCCCTGATAGGTAGGTTCCAGCGACTTTCTCTTTCTTGGTCTCTTTCTCACATTCAGTAACATAACACAGTCCCCCACCTCAAATGTTATTTTCCCATATTTAGAAATCTTTCTTCTAGCGTAGTACACTTGTCTTTCTTGTGCTTTAGAAATATTACTCAAAGCCAGCGCAATATCGGCATTCTTTCTAGATTTCAGATGTATGCTGCATTCTTTGTAGTCCCCTTCAGTGAGTTCAGTGATATCTGGGAGCTTTGCAAACAAATAGAGACGGGGGGGTTATATTTGTAAAATGAAGACTCACAGAATAACATCTTTACGTGAAAGCTGATGGCAATTCAATAAACTTACCATGTAATTCTCTGAGACGTGGGTCTGGAAATAGCCATACAGTCGTCAAAAGGGTGACATTTTGGCTGTCATATTCGCTTGAGACCGCAAAGAAAATAAAATGCCATCGAGAAATTCCTCCCAATTACTCTCATGTCATCAAGCAACTTCCGCAATGCTCTGTAACAAACGGTGATTGATTCTTGCATTAAAAAGAAGTAAACATACAGTCTTGACTGAGACAGACGATACGTAATGAAAAAAGCGTGAGGAGGAGGTCATCACACTGCATTGGTGTGATTATTGTTCATTGAACATGTGCTCTGGGAAAAAGAGTTGCAATGCAATAAATTGACTCTGAAGAGTTAGAAGCAAGTTGCAGCTTCTGGCATGGTGCATTCAACGTTCCTTTAGTGCTGTGATTTTCCCACCCCTACAATTATCTTTTGATGCATTTATTAGTGTTTTCAGCCAGTACATTGGCTCAGAGTGGTATGGGCTGGTGAAGCTACGTTCTATTCTCAGTTTCTGGCAAATATCCAGGTTAAACTGAAAGAAGATTAGTTACACCACCAAGTTACATACAGACCCGTCCAAAGGAATATTCCTTCGCCTATTCGCCACGGCTGTTTTGTGCAATGACCATGGTTTACTAGCCCATCTTTTAGTATGACTACCTGGAATCATATGTTGGGGATTATTTTTGGTGGGTATGACTCCAAAAAAAAATGTTTTACCAACCCTGATTGGGGTGAGCAACAGGGCCCCCCACTACAGGAAGGAGGTGGACAAATTGGAGAGAGTCCAGCAAAGGGCAACAAAAATGATGAGGGGGCTGGAGCACAAGACTTATGAGGTGAGGCTAAGGGAACTGGGCTTGTTTAGTTTGCAGAAGATAAGAATGAGGGGGGATTTGATAGCAGCCTTCAACTACCTGCAGGAAAGGGCGTTCCACTGTTCTCAGTGGTGGCAGATGACAGAACAAGGAGCAATGGTCTCAAGTTGCAGTGGGGGAGGTCTAGGTTGGATATTAGGAAAAAGTTTTTCACTATGAGGGTGGTGAAGCACTGGAATGGGTTACCTAGGGAGGTGGTGGGATCTCCATCCTTAGAGGTTTTCAAGGCCCAGCTTGACAAAGCCCTGGCTGGGATAAGTTAGTTGGGGTTGGTTCTGCTTTGAGCAGAGGGTTGGACTAGATATCTCCTGAGATCCCTTCCAACCCTCATCTTCTATGAACAGTAGTGTTTGCAAAAAAGAAAAGAAAAAGGTGGGGGTTTATAAAAACTTGTCAGCAACAATGTACATTTCAAAAAACTCACCAGGGCAATGAACTCCATGTTCACCATCAACTTCTTGTGAGCCGACCGTGTGATGGAAGAAACAGTATAAAAAGGAACCTCACAAAGAAGTCTTTACCTTATTATTGAATTCAGAACCACAACCTGACAGTATCCGCTCTGGACATCCAAATCAAACAATCATTTTGTACATTTTTTTTAACCACCTCATATGCTGATTTATTCCGAAGTGGAAATGCTTCCACCCATCTTGTCAGATAATCCATGGCTGTCAGTATATCCTGGTATCCCTTCTTTGTGGCTGGTAAATCTATTCCTACCCCCGGGCCGACTGACCCATATGCAGGGGTGCAGGTTACAATCATGCTTTGCATTTCTCTTAATAAATGTTCTCAATAAGCCCATATTTGGTAAGCAGAATAAACACTGTCGTGTGGTTTCCACAGCCACACAATCCGAATTGAATGTACATTTTTAAAACCAGAAGAAAAAGAAAAGAAATAAAGAAAAAACAAACCAACCAAAAAGAAATACAGGAATGGGCTGGGGAAAAAACGAGACAAGAATGAACCTGCAGAAATCTGCCCTGCCAGCGCAAGGAGCAATAGCGTCATTGTTGTACTCCGGTGTCCCATGCGTATGCATTGCACTTGGTGCTCATTCAAGGCCTCGTGTGGCAATAATCAAAATGGATAATGATGAAGCATTCTCTCCAACACGGCCTTTCAAAGATTTGTTACTGCTTTTGAAGGAAGTGAAGACGGCTTTATGACAGACTTACTGTCTGCACTCAGAACATCCACAATGCATGGATGGAAAAGAAATTTCTGAAGAGAGCTCGTAGATGTCCAGAATTCACCTTTCTGCTTTTCAAGGTGGCGTCCACATTTTAACTCCTTTCCCACTTCCTGGCTGCCTGTGTGCAAACATTACTGCAGGTTGACATTTTCACACCAAATGTATACATATCATTCTTTGCACTGTACATTTCAAAGTTGCATTCCAATTGTAAAGGATGTACGGCAGGATTGAGTCTCATTACTTTACATACCCAACCTGTGATGTCATTTGTCATCCCTGGCGAAGAGCCCTTGACATCAGCGCAACTCTCGTTTTGCGACTCTTGATATCCACCCTGTGCGGGCTTCTTTCACAGCGTGCACAACTGCAACGCTTCTTCCTTTCGTAGAACGGAAAAGTGTCCCCACTGGTCATCAATAAAGATGGAGACGTGATTATTACATCAAATGTTACAGTTCACCTAGTATCAGTTATTTTCAAAGTCTTTGATTCATTATAAGGCACATGCATATAAAAGATATCTGTATACAGCATGGGTCGTCATGGCTTGAGTACAAGGGGGGAGGATTTCACTGTATGGTTAGAATTAGATGTTGAATTCTTTTTAAAACTAGAAATCATTGCTCAGTGAACATATATGGATTGTTGTTGCTGTTTGCAGGATACACTGGATAACATACTTGAGAAATAAAGCTACGTCATAGAGTTTTGGGATAATATTTATAATGTATATTCAGTTGTCACATCATGGACAAATATGCCTGTTGCATCACCTACAGAGGTAGCAAAGGAGATTTTCCATCATTTATACGCTGAAGAGTCCATTGTCATCTGTGTATGTGTTACATGAAAAAAATTATTCCTTCCCTTCCAAAGAACATTTTGCAGAAAATCGATGCAGATTAAATCGGCCTGCTTTATTCATTCCTTCAGGATACGTGTTACTCCTCTTATATGCCAAAACCTGGGCAGTTTTCCCGTGAATGATTTCCCTGAGTATTGTTCACAGAAGAAAACATTTCACAATGTTAACATGTGCATATTTGCAAATATGTATTATCTGTCTGTATAATAAGCAGACTATATGTAGTAGGCATGACATGTACATTGCAGATATATAAGCTGGGTAAGCCAAAATCTACAATGCAGGGTAGGTTGCTGGGCCTGGTCTCTAAGCGACATGCCGGGGAAGGGGGCAGAACTCGCAGGCTGCGTTTCTCTGGCTGTGAAGTCAAGAGGTTAGAGCAGAGGGGGCTGGGAATCGGGAGCCTTTTTGTCTAAGCCCAGCTCTAGGCGTGGAGTAGGATGAAGCGGTTACAGCTGGGGACTGAGCATCAGGAGTCCCGCGTTCGACTCCTAGCTCTGGGTGGCGTGTTTAGAGCAGAAGAATGGGAATCAAGAGACCAGGATTCTGTTCTTGGGCACGTCACTTCCCCACGGTGTGCCTCAGTTTACCTCACTATGGCGCTGGGATAATGACCCCGCCCTGCCTCCTAGGCGTGGGTTCTGAGACTCTGCCGATGTTTGCAGCCAGCTGAGAGCCCTGAACGAAGGGCTGAGCATTGCTGATTGCTAGAAACAGGTGCATGGCCCGAGGCTGGGACCCAGCTCAGGATATTCAGTCCTCACCAAGGGTGAGGGTCGGCTTACTAGAGAGACAGTCTGCAAAATCCAGGGCTGCTTTGGCATTGGATCCCAGCTCCCACCCCCGACAAAGTGTGACCCTCCCGAGGACCCCCCGCCCCCATAGTAATAATAACTCCCGGCTCTTTTCTTCTGTAGCTCACCAAGCACTGTACAAAGGAGGTCACGATCATAATCTCCATTTTACAGGGGGGGGGGGAACTGAGGCACAGAGTCTTGCCAGCAGGGCCATGGCAGAGTTGGGACTAGAACATAGGTCTCTTGAGGGGGAGGCCAGCGCCTGCTTACACTAGTAAGCAGAGACTATCTGCCCCTCCAAACCCCCCGGACAGCGGGGAGGCGCTTGGGTTGAGTCTAGGGCTAGCACTTGGGGAGGCCGCTGGGCACAGGAAAGGCAGCAGTTTGAGGGCTGGTAGGCCTCAGTTTCAGCTCCAAACCATGTGGCCCCTGGGGGCTGAGTGAGGTGCGGTGCGGTGCTCTAGGGCGGCTCGGGGCGGGATATGGGGCCTAACTCCCACCAAGTGAGAGCTGCAGGCCACGTCTCCTGGGTGACGGGGGCCTCAGGCCAGGTGGGGATGGATCCAGGGGCCTGAGAAGCTGCTGGCCTGGGGGCACCCAGGGGCCAGGGCTGGCGGGGTTAGGGGGCCCAATCCTGTGAGGTGCTGGGCCATGAGCCCCTGGCAGGCCGGGCCCCGAGCGCGTTCCCCTGGCCCCTTTGTTTACGCGCTGCCCTGGCGCTGAAATCCGGTTTCCAGGAAGCTGGGGCAGGGCGGCTCTCCCTTTGGCAAATTGCAGGCGGGAGGCTTTTAACTCTGCCTAACCTCTTCTCTATGGCAAACACCCCCGGCCTCCCCCGCCCAGCCTGTGGGTGGAAGCGGGAGGCCAGGGGATGAGTCAGCTCGGGCTGGGACTGGGAGCTAGCCAGGCCCTGGGGTAGAGAGGCAATCTGCTCCCACCACCCCGCCCTGCTACTGCCTTCACCCCGGCTGACCTCCCAGCACCGATCTGTCTGCTGCGGCTGGGGGAGGCCAGACCCCTGGGGAGATCCCGGCTGGCAGGGGTGGTTGATAGAGTCAGTCTGGGCACTGGGGGAATCTCCCCACAGCCCTTAAGGCCACTCGCCAATCATTCAAAGCTGCCCATCCGTCTCTAACGTGCCCCTCACCATCGTATCTTGGCACCGGGGCTGCCTCCCTGCTATACCAAAGCACCCGCTCGCCTGTTCTGTGCTGGATAAACAGCTGCCTGCTGCTTTCCGTTCCCTGCAGTGCAATTCTGAGCTCAGCCTGGGGTTGCCGGGGGAAGCCCTTGGGGTTGTGTGTGGTCCTGAGGCCCTGCGACGGGCACCTGTGTCTTGGGGCCAGTTTGCAAAGGGTTCCGGGGCTGGATCTGTATCGATCCATCACGCTCCAGACCAAGGGTGGCGCACGCTCCCCTTGCACACACACTCCCTGCCCACTTATGCAGCCCCCCCAGGCATATGCACGCGCGTACACCTGTGCCCACACACGCACGTACACCCATTGCCCCATGTACACAGCCGGAGCTCTCTTCCTCCCCATCCCCCCCTCGCTGGGTCAGGCCCCGACTCCCCTTCCTCAGGCCGGGCAGACCCCAGCAGGAGATGGCCTGGCTCCAGCTCCGGCACCCCACCCCAACTCCTCCTCTTGTTCCCTTGAAGCATTTTCCTCCAGCAACTTCCATTGATAAATCTGAGCTGTTTCCATGGTGACCACACCTTCCTTGGCAACCGGAGTGGAAAGAAAAGCGGACTAAACTGTCAGTGTAACAACAGGTGGCAAGACAAGTGGTCCTGGCTCGGAGCCTGCAGGCCCGGCCGGAAGAGAAGAATGAGGAAATAAGAGAATGGACGAATGCACAGTTCCCCACTGAGAGGCGAGGACCGAGGGCAGGTGTGTGAGCGTGCACAAGGGTGTGTGAGCGTGCCAAAGTGCGTGCACAAGTATGTGAGTGTGCACCGGTATGACTGTGTGCCGAGATGTGCGCGCGTTCACCGGGGTGTGAATTTCTGCACACGTCAGCATGCACAGGTGTGAGAATTTCTGCACACAGCGGTGTGTGAGCATGCACGGGAGGGGGGGGAGGACTGAGCAAGCCAGGGGATAGGCACTTGTGTGCACAAGTGTGAGTGTGTGCAGAGAGCTGTGAGGGTGAGCTGGGGTGCGAGTTTGTGCACAGGGGTGTGTAGGCGAGGGTGCACAGGTGTGACGTATTCAGAGTTGTGTGTGTGTGCGAGTGCTGACTCTTCATCACCCTGGCGGTTGCTATGCAGAGGACGAAGCGAGGCAGACACAGCCGGTTTGCTGCGCGTGGCAGCAGGCGTGTGTGTGTTTCTGAGGCTGGGAAGACAACGCTGCATTGCTGACACCCTCGAGTTCCCCTGCTGACGTCTGTTCTCTCTGGAGCAGAACGGTTCATCCGCTGGAGCTGGCTCCCATGGCAAAACGAGCGGGCCTGGGCAGAGACGGGTTGGATTGCAGGCTTGGGGAGGGCACAGGGGCCCCCACCGTGTGTGTGTGTGTGTGTGTGTCCTTGGGGACTGGGACCTCCTTAAACCAAGGCTTTGACCCTTCACAGGGGACCCCATGACTCTGAGCTTGATAGATCACATCTGCCCTGCCTGGGCCTTCCCCTGGGACAGAGCAAAGGCCTGGCCAAACCAGGGGGCTCGCTGCTGCTGAGCTCTGGGCAAGCTAACGTGCTGCCCCCGCTCAAAGAGGGCCGGTCAGCGCAGTGACACTCGCCCACGGGCTCCGTCGCAGCCGCCCCTCACAGCCAGCGTGGGAGAGGAGGGAGCCGAGGCGGCTGGCGAGTTCTGGGGGGCCGAGGGGGACGTGGATGAAGGTGACACGGGGGGGGCAGGCTGGGGCGGGGGGCGTGGCTCCATCCTCAAACCCTGCACCTGGCTGTGGGTGGGTAGGAAAGTGAGACGCCAAGAGTGCAGGCTCCAGAGCGCAGACGTGTCCTCCCCCCCCCCCCCAGCTCTGCCGGAGCACCCCACCAGCCGGCAGCACCCCTGCTATTACAGCCCCCCCCCCCAGCACTTCAGATGCATCTCAGTCCCTTCCTCTAGTCTCCTGCTACCCAGCCCTGGGCTCTCCCGCCCAGTTCTACCGCTGCCCCTCAGCCCAACCCACAGCCCCCGGCTCTCCTAGCCCTGGGCTCCCCCCAACAGCTCCGCCCGTGCCCCTCAGCCGACCCACAGCACCTGCTGCTGCTTTGGCCCTCTCCCGAGCAGAGACGCTGAGGATCGTTTTGACCAGTGCAAGGGCTGGCTCAGGGGGTCCAGGGGCTCTCGGGGTGGCACGTTGCTCTGGGGGGTGGCTCTGTTTGGGGCCTAGGGGTCAGGCGGTGGAGAAAGGGCGGCCATTGCTGTCTAACCATGAGGCTGCACCTCCTCCACCCCAGCTGAGCAGAGAACCCAGGAGTCCTGTGGGGCAGCGCTCTGCTCTAACCACTGGTCTCCACTCCCTCCTATCCATAAGAACAGAACCCAGGAGTCCTGAGCCCCAGCTCAGCTCAACGGCGCAACCTCCTGCTCCCTCTGAGCCCTGAGCTGGGACCTGCCTCCCACCCTCCACCCTCTGATAAGGAGCCTCCGGGGCCAGTTCCCAGCTAATGAGGCTCCCTGGAGCCCAGCCACCTAGTGCAGGCGCCCGAGGACCTGTTTTTGTGAATGATGATGAGTGATGCGGGGGGGGAGGGGATGGACCCCCCCTCCCAATCCCCAGCTGCCTGGTTTGCTGCAAGATTGCCTGGAGAACCAGTTCCAGTTAACCCTTTCGCTGCTGGCACCTGATCCAGCTGCTGCCTGTGGGGCTGTGCTCCAGGCTGGGGACTGGGTTCAGATGCCAGGGACCTCCTTTTAAGGATAAACGTGGAGCCTTCAGGCCACAGCCAGGGCCTGACCTGGGACAGGGACAAAGATCCTGAACAGCACGGGGCAGGCCCGGCACCCAGGCCACCTCGCGGGGCAGCCTGTGGGCTGTCCTGCCCCCCGGGCGGCTCCAGCCCCCTTTGGAACCACTGTGGGTATGAAAACATCATCTCAGCTCAGACTCTGCTCTGGCTGGGCAGGTCGGAGCAGCTCTGGGGTGTCAGGCAGTCGGGGCAAGCTCCCCGTGAAAGGGAGAAGCAGAGCGGAGTCTGGAGTGATTTGCAACGGTGCTTTGGTTCCAGTATCTGCACTGACACCTACACGCGATGCTCCCGCCCACGCGCACCCGGCCCACAGCTGCAGCACATTGCTCCCCGTAGCCTAGCACAAGGCACGTGCCAGCCTGCTCACACTCAGGCACATGCACACGGGTGAGCATGCACACACTCAGGCACATGCATGTGGACACGTGAACATTCCCATGCATGCACACACACTCAGTCTCATGCATGGGCACATGTGTGAACATGCACGCACTCAGTCTCATGCATGTGAACATATGTGCAAACGTGCGCACGCGCGCATGCACACGCAAGCGTTTGCACATGTATGCACCTGCACGCACCTCTTCACATACTCATGCACACAAGGCACATGCATGTACCTTGCGCGTACACACATCTATGCACACATGCACCGGCCTCCAAAGAGGAAAGGCTAATGCAGGCCAGCCCGCAAAATCCCCTTGACTGTAGAGTGCCCCTGATGCGCCCATCTTTAGCAGGGGAGACCCCATGTGCCCCCTTCACCAGGTGTACTCGTCCTTGTGCATAGCACAGCAGGACATGTGGGTGCCCCAGGGGTCACATCACGCTCTCCCCTTGCTTCCATCCAGGGCAGCCCAAGGCAGTCCACTCAGTAGCATTCTTTGCAACCCGTCCTGGGACCCTGCAGGCCAGGGGCACGGAGCCAGCAGAAACCAGAGCACTCCCTGCGACCTCTGCTCTGCCCCGAGACATAACTAACCCCTCAGCGGCTCCACCTGCCGGGGCATGTCAGACCAAAGGCCCCCAGGCAGGGTCAGGAGGCCAAAGCCCCCATGGTACAGGACACACAGCGGACACCCGAATGGGGACACAAGGAAGGCGCGTTGCTGATTGTGCGGCTGGACCCCAGGGGTGGGACAGAATTAGCCGGTGATGTTTAAACACAGAGAGTTTCTGCTAAATGTGGTCCCAGGGGACCCCACACATGGAGGGGGCGGGAGGGGGATCGACTCTGCTCTGCGGTCTGGAAGCAGAGCCAAGCCTCTGCGTGACACAAGGCTGCCCTCTGCTGCCCAAACGCCAGCCGAGCGGTGGGTTTACACGGAGCAGTAACCCCAGAGCCGGGGCTGCAGGTTAGCTGGGCCTTTAGACAGACGGACAGACAGCTAGCCAGAGTGCAGGCAGGGCTGGCGGAGCACGTCCGGTGACTGGCCGAGGAGTGGGAGAGCTAGGTGTGTACGGCGGGAAGTAGCCCGATGGTCAGACAGGACGAGAAGTGAGATGTGCAAGAGCAATTCATGTTACTTAGCACTCTGCATCTGCAAAGCACTTTAAGGGCCGATTGCTGCTCACAGCCCGCACTTGCGAGGTAGGTCGCCCTGAGCCCCAGCTTACAGCTGGAGAAACCCAGGAGTCCTGCCTCCCGTCCGGCTTTACCCACTAGCCCATGCGTCTCTCGTGCCAGATCTTGGAACAGAACCTAAGAGTTCTGTCTCCCACCGCCCCCCTGCTCTAACCACTAGACCACACTGCTGTCCTTGCAGCCCCCTCTGTGCAGCCAGCCAAAACGACGGCCCCCCCAACACCTCCCCGCTCCGCTCTGATCTGCGGGCGCCTCGGGCTGCCTCTGAGGTTTCGAGGCAGGCCGTGCGCGTTCTGCAGGCAGGGGGCGGCTGCCAAGGCAGCGGAGGGCCTCCCAGCCGAGCGGAGCGTGAGGACAGGGGCTGGGGGAGCGTGGGCGTCGGAAAGCAGGTCGAGGCACGTGTGTTCCTGGAGCAGCGATGCCAGGCAGCGATTACGGCAGCTCAGCCGGACGTGGCTCAGCCCTGCAGGCCGCTGGCTGCCAGATAACGAAGCTGGGGGGGAGCTCCTAATTAGAGGCCGGGGGAGGAGGGAAGCGTGGGCTCCTTTGCTCTGTCCAGCCTGCTGCCCTCGCCTTGGAACCAGCACAGCAGGAGCCTTGTGGCCCAGATCCCTCCCCCGGCTACGATTCGTCCCCCAGCAGCTGCCAGGCCACGGAGAAAAGGGACCCCCCAGCCTGGCGCTTGGGTTTGGGAGAGATGCTCAGTGCTCCATGCCCAGTAGGGGCCAGGAAGGAGGGTTTGGTGCCCGTTCCCTGCTGCAGGGTCTGGGCAGGGTCCGTCTGTGCTCAGTCATGTTCCCGTGCTATGGTCTGTGCCCGAGATGAGCCCCGTCTGCCAGCCCCTGCTACTCCTGGCCATTCACACTCGCACCCTCTTCGCCTCTCCACGCCGCTCCCCTCTGAGCAGCAGACCGGGCACAGGAGCCAGGGGCTTTTCTTCACCCTATGCAGTGCCCGGAAGAGGCAGCAGCCCCAGGGTGGGGGCTAGCTGGGAGTAGACGTGGGGGGATCCAGGCTGGAGAAAGGGCCAAAGTGCCCAGGTTTCCAGGGTCAGATCCCCTGCCCTGTTTCTGCAACTGACTGCGTGTGAACAGGGACCATCCTGCCACAGATGCCACTGTCCAAACACACCACTAGATGGTGAGCGTTGCCGGCACTAGATCCTGCTCTTTATATGCACCTCTGGTAAGAGACCCCTGCTAGTGACATGCTCAGCACCCCTTGTGCTCCAGCCACCCGGGCTGGCACCTTCGTCTTGAGCCTGGGTAGGGGATGAGCTGAAAGAAAAATAGCATCTCCTGCCCCAGCCTTTCTGAAATCCCCTCTGCAGGGTTTGTCCGGACAATCTCCCCATGGCAGTTAAATCCAGATGCACAGGGCTTGCGGGATTCATGGCCCCAGCCAGTCACACCCTGGGACCGGGGGTTAGGAAAGGGGCCGGGTAGTTCGTTGAGATGTGCTGAGAGATCAACTCTCATGCTTCAGGGCATCAGTGGCTGGCACACCGTGGAGGCAGGAAAAGCGTCCTCGCTGCCCCATGCTGCACCATGCCACTGGCCCGGCTCTGCTGGTTTCCTCGTGGACTTGGTGATCTGGACTTGGTGATCTGGGCTGGATGACCCTGGCCTGCACACGCACCATGTCTATGCATGTGCACAGCGCATATGGACACTCACCGGCACACACACCCCACAGCACGCGCACTTAATACACACCAGCTACACAAAGGCACACCTGCACGAACAGGCCTCGCAAATCTGTATTCGTGCACACCTCAGACACGCAGCATCCATGTGCAGATAGTCACGTGCCCGTCTCACGCCAAGCTGTGGGCATGCACGCACACCTCTGTGCACACTCACTCGCACGGCTGCACGGTCGCTAGGTATCCGAGGGGCTGGTTGCCTGCATCCAAGCCTGAGCTGTGCAAACCCCCCTGCAGAGCAGGGGCTGAGCTATTTCCGCTCAGTGCAGCTGCCCCCTGCCCGGGCCCTGCGGCTGTCTCTGCGCTCACCCGCCCCAGCCGTGGGCGTTAGAACAGGAACTGCAGCACCATTTCCCTTGAGGTCTGTTTTTTCCAAAACACACACCGTGCAGGAAGGGGAAGAGGGGGCGGGACAGCAGCAGGCATTCCACTTGGGGGTCGCCTCTTCGTCCCCCCCAGGCCTTGCTCCGGAACAAAACGGGTGGGGAGTGGGTGCAGGAGGGGCGGGGATGGGAAGAGACAGGCCTCTCTGAACAGCTGGGCGACAGCTGGGGGCTGGGCTGAGAATCCAGCTGGGCAGAACCTGAGTTGAGGCAGGCAGCGCCTTCCTTCCTGCCCTCAACCGGCCTGGTGCGTGCCAGTGGGATCCTTGCACAGTCCCTGGCCAGCATGGAGAGCGGAGCAGCTGCACTGGGTGACAATCTTCAGGGGCGACAGATCCCTGAGGAGGTTTGGGGTTTTTTTGCTCGCCCCATTTGGGAAGGTGTGTGTGGGGCAGGAAACACTTCCTGAGTGACAGCGCAGGGCTGGCCCTGCCTGTGACTGCCGCAATGGTGGCACCTGGCTGAGAACGTGCTGAGAAAAGCACAGGCGGGGGCGCTCCTGTCGGTACCAACCGCCGTGTCCGGGGGAAACCCTTGATCTCGGTCTCCTCTAGAGACTCTAGCGCAGGGAAGAGTTGCCTCGGGGTCACGGGACTTTCGTGGGACCTGGGCTCTCAATTCCCAGTTTTGCTGCGGGGCTTTCTGCGGGACCTCAGGCGAGTCCCTTGCAGTGAATTTTCGCAAGCACTCAGCCCGTAGGTGGGAGAAGTGGGTCTGCTGCTGTGTAGCCCTCAACCCCTCTCCTTACCATGTGTCAGATCATCCTGAGTGAAACTACCCAGGCTTCTGCGCCAGCTCGGGGCGCTGCCCAGTGGGGGAGGTTTGGGGAAGGCCCCGGAGAGGAGATGGAAGGGGCTCCTAAATGCCGTGGTGGTCCCAGCCTGCTACCCCTGGGGAATTTCCAGCTCTCTGGGAAAAAGACAAGAGGACAGCAGGTGTATCAGGGCGAAGCGTCAGCTCCTGGGTGTTCGCCTGCCCCCAGCTACGGGAGCGGCTGCCACACGCCTGCAGGAATTCTGCGAGTTCCCATTCTCACTGCCCCTCCCGTGACAGACGGCTGGCTGGAGCAGGTGGGGTGCTAGATAGGTGAGTGCGGGAAGAGAGGAAGGATGGGCCTGGGAAACGGCAGATACGCTTCCGGCGAGGAGCATGGGACAGGGCTCTGTTTGGAAGCCATCCGTGGCGCTCCATCTTCAGCCCGCGTGGCTCCATGGTTAGTCATATTATCCCCACAGGCCTCCCCGCCCCTGCCGGCCCAGAGAGCAAACCCAACGCCGTCACAGTCGATACCAGCTGCGCACCTGCCCTCCTGAGAACCGAACCCGAATTCCCAGCCTTGCATGCACAGTCACTGCAAGGAGCCGTGTTTGCCCGACAGGTGGCGCTTGGCAACTGCCTTTGCTTTTCTCTCTGGCTCCTTCCAAGTGCTGGGTCCTAGCCTCAGGCCAGGGGGTTTTACAGCTCTTGCTTTGCCTCAGGGGTGAGGACAGAACCAGGCCCTCCCCACGTAAAGGATGCTCTGGTCTGGATAAACACCAAAGCTAGACAAGAGGTCCGTAAAGGGGCCCAGACATGGAGCGTGCGGCCTTTAATTGTGATTATGATTATTCATGTTTGTGATTTATTATTTGTACTGTGGTAGTGTCCCAGTTGCAAACCAGGGCCTCACTGCGCCAGGTGCTGTACAGACACAGTCCCTGCCCCAAAAAGCTGATTGATGCTTTCTGGCAGATAAAGGATAGAAAGGGCTTTTTTTTAAAAAAGATGAGTGTTTCTGTATCTTTTCTTCAGCAATAGAAATATTGAGAAATCTTCCCTGGTTTTTCTGGATATCTTCCGGGAGGCCCTGGAGATGTGAGTTCAGATCCTGAGGGGGCTGGGGTGTTGACATTTCAGCAAAGATCATCTTTCTCCCAGAGGTGCATTAAGCATCAGAGTAAAATAGGTATTTACAACAACAGAAACGATCCCAAATAATTTCAAATAGTCTATCTAAAAATCCCTCCCCCTCCTACCTGATCCCCACTTCACCAGCTGTCCAGTTGCCATAGAATTTCCCAGGCAACCACGACCTGGATTCACGTCACACTGGTGTAATTGATGACCCATGGTATAATATGACATAGAATCAGGCTTCTAGAGCCCACATCTCCCCTGACTTGCACTGGTTGGACACTGATGTAACTGATGCTGGAAGAGTCAATGGAGTCTCTGATTTACACTGGAGAGAGAGGAGACTTAGTCTGTGGACTGGCCCATGCAGACACAGAACAGGTCCTAGACAGACTCAGCCCTTCCCCTCCTGCTGCCTCTGCAAGGGGAAATGGGAGGGTTTTGCAGGCTGTTGGGTCACGTCCTCACCTGTCTCTGGGGCAGACAGAAGGTCATTTAAGGATCTGTCTGTGTCACGGATAGAGCTGGGGCCAGGCAGCCAGGTGACAACCGCACCGTGGAGTGGAGTGGAGTGCAGATGGGCTCTGCCCCTGGGCGAAAGCTTTGGGCTTGAGCGAGGCCCCGTCTACACTACATGTGGGAGCTGTGCTTCAGCTGGGTGAGAAGCCAGCTCTGCGGGACCATCTCCCCGGGCCTTTGCAGCAGGACTGCACAGATCGGCTGGGAGAAAGACCCAGCAAGCCCTGGTAACGCAGCTACAGCAAGAAGGGGTCAGTCACAGGCGGGGGCTTCCGTGAGCAAGGGAGCGGAGAGTGAGAGCAGGGCCGAGCTTATGCACCAATAAACCAGGCTGAGTAAAGGCCCCTTGGCCCCGGCTCCCATTGGTTCCACGCTGGCGCCAGGGATGGCCCGGAGTCGCTGACCGGGAGGAAGAACTACTGCACAAAATCACGTGACGGCGTCGGTGGGACCTCTCCACGTCAGGGAGGCAGAGCCACCCGGCTGAACGCCTCGGGGCCTGATTCTTCCTCGCCCTGCACCTGGCGGGATCACTCCCGCCAGTGCACCCTGTGCATGAAACGCCGCCACTCCAGTTTAGCAGTGTTCATAGCCCCCTTTGCTGCCGGGCGACGGAGAACGGAGCCTGCTCGCCCGTGAAGAATGGCCCTAGGAATAGCCAAAGCTTCCAATGGGTACATGTTGAATCCAGCCACGGTAAATGCTGGGTCCCAGGCCCAGACCCATGAGGATATTGGCTCCCACATCCGTGCCCAAGATGCCTTAGCCCCATCCCCAGTGGTGGGCTTTGCCCTTCATTGCCCCAGGGGTGACAGCCCTCGCCCACAAAGAGGGATTGGATCAGATGTGGGTGAATGACCCACATACATGCATGAACTGCGGGCAAATCGGGGGCAGCTTTGTGGGGTCAGCGCAGCCCGTCCTCATGGGAAGGGGGTCCTGTGACCCGGTTTCACATGGGATCAGGCCACATGGGCACTTGATTAATTAGTTATCCCCAGGCAGAGCCTGTCAATGGGGCCCCAGCAGGTGCAAGGGGAATTGGAGCCTCAGGGAATTTGGCTGTGCCCCATAGAAGGGTTGTGGCATCGCAGTTTTACTGCTTTGGTGTGCAGTAGTAAAATCTTCCAGCCACTGCTCCCACCAGAGCAGTCTCTGTCCCTTGGATGCAGTGGCCAGGTGGTGCCAGTGTGAGGCCGAGCCAAGGGGACAGCAAGAGAGAAGCCGGTTCCCTTCCTTTAACATCCACACCCTGCTCCAGGGAGTCATCCAGCGACCGCAGGGTTAACAGCGCCTGGAGCCCACCTGTGTCACTCTGAACTCTCCCCACAGGGAGATAAGGGAGGGGAAAGGTACCAGCCTGTCACATTCGCCCTGGGCTGCACCAAGGAGAAACCACACCCCAGCGGAGGCTATGGTGAGGCAGCTGCCCTCCCAAAGGGGCAGACTTGGGGCCGTGTTACCCACTGTCCACTCAGCCACCTGCTGCCCAAGGCCATGCATGGACTGTCACGCCAGAGACCATGCCCACCTCGAAACTGATCCTGATGCTAGTTCACTGCCAGGAGCTGACGGCGAGAGACACAGCATAGACCCGAGTTGTCTCAATTGCACATCAGGGCAGGGGGACGGAGGTCCCAGGCTGTAGAGCGCTAACCTGCCCCGGGGGAGCCAGCAGACCCATGACATGGACACAGCCTGAGGCTGGCCCTGCAGAAGGGAGCTGCTGAACTTTCCACCAGCTGCAGCTCATGGGTGCTTTGGTGCAAGGTCATAAACCCAGCCCCAGAAAGGGCGATTGCCAGGGCCCCAGAAAGGGCCAGATTTCCAATTAGGCTCAGTAGGCACGTTTCCAGCGGCGCCTAAACAGTGGCAAATTATTGCATGGGCCAATGGGGCCGTGCCCAGGGGACCTGGCCAATTTGGGGGCCACGCACGAGCACCGGCACTCTGGCCCCAACCCTGTTCTTCCTCCTCTCTCCTGGGGCCCTGCCGCCCTTTTCCCTACATGGACCTCCTAGTCCTGAGGTCCCTTCCAACCTTAATTTTCTATGATTCTAATTTTCTGTGATTTCTGTGATTCCCCCTAAAGCCCTGTCCCCTGGCCAGGCCAGAAGCGAGCCTATTTCCCTCGCCTGGAGCTGAGCGAGCCGGTTGCCCCAGCCCCGCTCTCCCTTGTCCCCACTCCCCAGTGCAGGAAACACGAAGGTCAGCTGTGAGCAATGAAGATGCTGCGCCTAGGGCCATGTAAGGTGTAAAACCAGGCCCTGGCCCTTCCTCATGTACATTTTTTTCCCTGCGGGCCTATTCACACTGCTCCAAACGGCCAATGTCTGTGGAACACAGGAACTGCCAGACTGGAGCACAGCAGGCTCTAGTGAGTCCCGTATCCTGGTGCTGACAGGGACCAGTGCCGGCTGCGGCTCTGCAAGAGACCCCAAAGGAGGCAATGATGGAATAACAGGCCTCAAGAGGACATTTCTGCCAGATCCCTGGACATTCTGTGGTTGGCTCAGGCCCTGAAGCACCAAGGTTGATCTCCGTTCTCATTTCTTTGATCCTGTCCAACCGAGCTGTGGGTTTTCTCATTATCCATACAAATGTATAATCCTTTCTGGAATCCTATTAAGCCCTTGATCTCAGTGATAACTCGTGGCAAGGAGTTCCACAAGGTAGCAGTGCATTTGTTTCACCTGCCATTTCATCCAGCAGCTCTCAGGGGTTATAAAACCTCCATAGCCACCCCCACCCCCAACAAAATAACCCCAGACGTTTGAGCTTTAAAAAGCGCTTAACACCCTGACCGCATAGCCAAAGCTTTTCTCTCACTGAAAAATTCCTGGCAATGGACATAAAGCATAAAATCATCCTTTTGTGCGTCTCCTTTCACGCACAGCTTCTTTTCGCAGGGAAGGGATTTGTATGGATTCATTTCTCTTTATAGAGGGTGGGATGCAGCTGGAGGAGACACTGTGTGTGTGTGTGTGTGTGTGTGTGAAAAAGAATGGCCCTGTTCATATTTTTCCTCTCTCCTCTTGCAGATTTACTCCTTTATCCCAGTTCCATTCCCATTCCCCGCGTGCAGAGTTCCTGTGCAAACCACCACCAGGATGACAAAATCCCTCTTTGTCTTATTTTACAGCGTTTACCTCTCCTAAAGGGGAACATCCATTGTGTGGTGCCCGGCCTTACTAAGGGCCACAGGCAGCCTCTTAAGGAGAGAGGACTTTTGTGTATCAGTTTTACAGAGTTGCTAGGCTGAAACAATACCAGCTCTCTCCCAGCGCCTTGCATCTGGGCTCCTGCCAAACGCCATCTCGAGTGAAAGCAACCAGCTTGAGAACCCATAGCCGCCCAGCTCCAGGCCTGCAACTGCATCCCGCTTGACCTACTTAATGCCATATATGGTCAAGCCTAATCCACACGAACTGCGGGGAGGCGGGAGAATTGCATGAGGTGGATTGCGGGGGAAGAAAGGGGGAACGACTGCAAAAATCCCTTTTCAAATAAAATGCAGCGCTGACCAATCAATCGCTGCCTGGTCTCCTTTCCTTTGCAGCTGGAATGAAATGAACCAGACGCAGCTGTATTCATTTTTGTGCTGCTCTTCGGCACAGCACCGCGCAGATGGGAGGAGAGTTTTTGTATCCACTGAAAGGGTCGATTTTCCTCTCTCATCTGCCCCTCCCCTGCATGCCTTGCCAAGCCTGCCCAGCTTTCATCCAGCGTGTAAATGGCTGGTCCTTGTATCGAGGCAGAGATGGTGTGTAACACTCCCGGGTGAGCTAGCCAATCCAGAGCCTCTGGCTGCATCTCTCCCTGCCATTCCAAGGCGATTGTGAAGCGGGTCACGTAGAACTGGGAGCCAGGGCCTCTCTGCGTGGCAGCGAGACAGTGGCCTGTTTCCTTAGCAGGTCAGCGTGGGGTTTCAGGACTTTAGGAGGCCCTGACAAAAGCGCCCCAGTTGAGGGGTTGAATTTCCATCCCGCAAAATGAGGCACGTGCATGACTTCCATGGAGACAGCAACCGGGACTCGACATCCCAAGGGCGCAGAGCCTAATTATTATTTATGACTTAACTCGCCCTGGCCTGCAGGGGAAGCAGCTCCAGCTTCTGCAGCCCTAAGCCAGAAAGATCCTGTGACATGAGGGATAATAATACAGGACCAAGGGTTTGGGATGGAGGGGAGCAGCTAGAGAAGGAGGGAGACCAACCATAAGGAGAAGGGGGAAAGGGATGGGAGGCTGCTGACCTTGGAGGGCTCTCTGAGTTTGCAAAGGGGGAGTTTGTTTCTAATCGGAGCGCCTGTATGTCTGTTCCTGGTGGGGTAACATAAGCCTGATTCTCCCGCCTTGTGCCGTTGTTCACTACCGTGCAAAGTGGGCATGCAAATCAGAATGGCAGTGTTTCACATCTGCTTTGCACTGGTGTAGATGACAGCACAAGCTGCAGGGTAACAGAGAATCAGGGCCCTGGTCTCCTCTGGGTATAACAGTCTCTGGGTAATGGAGATTCTTCACAGACATCAGATCCTGCCTTACAGACAGGGCCTTGACACCATGGGAAAACAGCTCTATGTACAGCTGCAGGTGGGTGGGGCGGGTGGAGTTCCCAAACACGCATTGCAGGGGTCCTTGTATTACGACTGCACCAGTCCTGCCAGTGTCCTACAGTTACATTGAATGGACTGATTCCATTACCGGGTCTGTGCGTGAAAGGACCATCACCGCAGAGGCAGGGCGTGCTGAGATCTGAGGTGCTGTCAATCAGGCCTTTGAAGAAGGTTCCCCTCCTGCCATCACAATGCAAAAGCTTTAATGCAAAGTTAGGAGACACAAGTGGGTAAAGGAAGCAGCTGAAACTCAGGCGCTGGCTCGCCCAAGGGGCCTGATTTTCCCTTGAATTGCACCTTGCATGATCATTTACAGCAGTGAGAAGCAGGTGCAGGATACCTCGAGTCTGATCTAGGATGTTTTCCGTCCACTTGGCGCTAGTGTAAATGTCTGCACAAGGCACTGGGGAATGAGGCCCAAGGTCTTTCAACTGGAAAGATAAAGGGATTCCAGTCCTGCCATTTGCCTTTCTATATACACATGCACGCACACAGCACATCCACTGGCACAGGGCAACCAGTGACCAATAGCGCTGCTCAGATTCGTAGGATAAGGTTCTGACCTCAGCTCCATTGCTGCACCTCCGGAGTTACTCTATTTCAGCTAGCACGGCAAGCCTGGATTTAAACTGATGTCAAAATCTAGCCTTCCATTTCCCATGGATGCATCTAGACTGCAGAAACTGGCAGGCTCAGACAGTTTTACCACCTGCTTTGATCAGGATCAGCACCTGGGCACAGGGTGGGGCATTTCAGCCAAGCACTAGCGGCTTGTTTCCCTGACTTTAGAAGAAAATATGCACTTGCATCCAAAAGTTCAGTGCAGGGACGCAGGGCAATCATTGACGTTAGTGCAGAGACCCATCAGTGCAGACAAGAATCTGATCCTTTGTTGCTGTTTTTTAATTCCTTCTCTGTCATGAGGAGAACACAAAGAGATAAATAAAATAATTTAAGTTTCAACTGGGCTATTCATAGAGACGGGAGGAGGCATAGGAAGGGGGATGGTGCAGACATAGACAACATTTATGGGATTAGCAAGGGCGCTAGAACATTGTAGCTGCTTTCTGCAGACTCTCAGTTTATTGTTCTTCGCCTTGTATGGTCATTTGCATCTCTGTAAATAGTCATAATTTATAAACTAAACCCTAGTAATGATACTTAGCCCTTACCATCCATCAATCTCAAAGCGCTTTATAAAGGAGGCAAATGTTACATATTACCACACAGAGAGGCCAAAGCACAGAAAGGGGAAGTGAAACTTTTGTCCAAGATCACCCAACAGCCCAAGGATGGAGCTGGGAATTGAACTACACTGTCCTGAATCCCATTCCAGTGCTTTAGACACCAGGGTGCACTGCAGTGGGCCTGGGTCTCACTGCCCTGCAAAGCCAGTACAAAGTATGCGTGTGAAATGAGAATGGTAGCTTCTTACGTCCACTTTGCATTCATTTTGCACAGGTGTAAGTGACTGCACGAGATGAAAGACATTGAAGACATGGAGAATTGGGCCCCTACATTTCGAGATGCCAGATTCAACTCACAGAAGCATCTCCTCAGCCTTTCATTCCTCCACCGCTGATAAACTGTGTTCCTGGCAGTTTACTGCGTGAGAATTTCAGACAGCATCTTCTTAACCTGAGATCCTGCATGGATCCACTGCATGGACACTAACTATCCCCTGGTGATTTTTGTAACAATTGAAGTTTGCTTCTGCTGTCCTTGGTCAAAATTTCCTTACCCTAATATTTGTTATGCTGTACACTCGTTGATTGCTGCTCTCCACACCAGAAGCAGCTGCAGTGATCTGTGCATAGTTGCAACAGCCTTTTCAAATGAAAGGTGATATATAAATAAATGTGAAAAATTGTTAGACGGTGGCGCAAGGCTGGGATGAGTGGTGACATGTTTGGGAGGCTGATGATGCAGCCTGGCACTTCTAAAAGAGAGACTGACATACATCAGGCAGGCTGCTGACAATAACCCGTGTTGCCTCATTAGGAGGCCTTAATGCCAGAACTTCAGTGTGCTGCAAGGTATCTGTATTCTAACTACACAAACAGCCTTGGAGAGGGAGAGCACAGGATATTTACCAAGATGAAATAAGATGACGTCGGACTCTGCAGGAAGCCTGGAGCCTGCCAGATGTTTCCAGGGTTCCCAAGGGGATTCGATGCCTGCTATCAGCATGCTAGGAAAGGACAAGAGTTACTGCATCTCACCCTGCAGAAAGTCCTCGGTCAAAAACAGGGGGAGATTATTGACTTGTGCTCTTTTCAAGTCCCAGAGATCAGTGCTGACCTGAGGCAGGATTTGTGTTGCTATGCATACAATTACTGTAGCGTGTAACAGTAGTGGACCTTTACTAGCCCTTTTGGACCAGCGCTGCCTGTAGTGATAAAATGAAAATCAAGTTGAGCTCAAACTCAATCTTGGCTCAAAACAGGTTTTGGATCCAAACAGATTGCCCCAGAACTTCAGGCAGTTTGAAAGCCTTGAACCCATTTCTTAGACTAGATACTGGGTGACACTCAATGGTCTGTGTAATGCAGGAAGTCAGACAATGGATTCTCAATGTGGGGGTGATGACCAAGGGTTTGGGGGGGTGGAGAGCAACCAAACTTCCTTCCTTTATAGCGAGATAGGAGGAGGATCCTGGAACCAGTTTTGCTGGTAACATGGGATCCTAACAGGAGAGATGGAACGATGTTTTCAACAGGCGAGGGCGGATGAAGGGCAGAACAGAAATAAAACCAAAACTGGCAGAAGCCAATGGGTCTTTGGGTTGATAGGAAAATGCTCTTATTTACTAATGCTGAGATTTTGGTTGCCTAACACTCTCAGGCTTCTGTAAAAACCCAAGCCTAAATTGCTCCAGATAACAGTGAATATTCTCAGTATTCTTTGTTTTCCTGTCCTTATGGAGAAAGGTGCAGTATGGCATTTCTGATGAAAAGACACATGGCCCAGATCTACTGCAGCTTCTTCTGAGTGGTGTTGTGGGGGTCTGTGTCCTTCACTGAATTGTAGCTTGTACTGTAACTTAGTAAAGCACCACTCCAGGGTAAATCACGGAGGAAATGCGGCCGCAACCTCTCCTGCTACGGCAACAGTATGACTGCATCAGGGATTTTCACGCTATAGGGTTGGGTAAACAGCTCTATGAGAAACAGGGAGAGATAAGGGAATATTTCTCTCAGTGTATTTAGTACCTGACAGAATGCAGAACTGACCGAATATTTAACTGATGGTGCCTTAGATTCTGAATCCGAAGTTGGACCTGAGAACACCCACTGTTATGAAGGGAGAAGCCTTCATGAATCAGAGCATAAGCCAACTTTTACCAGATGGAAGATCAGGAAGAAATTTCCCTGATGGGCAGAGGAATATTTCACTGGGGGGGCGGTTGGAACTTGTCAAGGACAGAGATGGAATATTGAACTAGATGGATTGTTGGGCTGATCCAGTCCAGCATTTCCTATGTCCCTAGGGCCCAAGCAATAAAGAAAAATGAGCAGACTCATCTTTCCATGTGTTTAATAGACACTGCCCACTCAAGGCACATTTTGTTCACATTCCCTGGCCTTCCACTCCAAGAATGACCCTGCAGTAGGATAGATTTCAAGCACTTTACTAGTGGGTAGGAGAGGACAATGTGGGAAAAATCCAGTCTAAGTGCAGGTCTACATACACTATTGCTTAAGTCAATCTAACTTATGTTGCTCAGGAGTGTGAAAAAGCCATCAATGCAAGTTACAGCGACCTAAGCGCTGTCACTTATAGATCTCCAGTCAGCATACAGTGTCTTCACCAGACGCACTGCCGCAACTGCACTGATGCAGTGCTTCTAGTGTAGACCTGCCCTAAGTGGACTATGTTTTCCCTCTCTCTCCAGCTGTGGAAGCATCCTGCTGTCACAAAGCTGTCCTAAATAAAAACAATGAGCACAGCAGTTACTAGGAGTTGCAGTATGGTCTACTGGGAAGAGCAATGAAATGGTTGCCATGACTCCTGAGCAAGTTACGACTCTGCCACTGTAAGAATTTGGGCAAGTGGCTACATTCACTCAGTTCCTCTGTCAAATGAACATAAAGCTTAACAAGAATGTTGCAAGTCTTAAAGGCCTTAGTATCTCCAGATGAAAGACCTCACCATATAAGTGGCAAATGGTTTTACTAGGGGATCCCCCACTGCCCCTAAGAAAAACTTCAGTGCTACAGGAAGTGGTGTTTTTGCTTCAGTAGGTAAGGCTCTTCCTTCTGAGCTTGTATGGAACCAATGGATAAGTAGCCAGTGGAGTCTGTGGCTACAGTTATATTAATCTTTAGTAACTGTGATCCATGTAAGGTGACTAAGGCTAGAAAATAGAGACCAGCACAGCTTTGTGCCAACACTCTTTATACACATTCGACCATGACATTAATGGTTGATGCGATTCTGGAGGTTGCGTCTTTCTAATGAAAGTGTAATTATTATAGTATTATCATTGGATTGATTATTTGGCATTTATAGTGTACCAAAACCACTCTGGATCTGGAAGTCATTGTGCTAAGCACTGTAAGAACACAGATGAAGATTTGGTCTCTGTTTTGAAGAGCTCACAGTCTAAGAAGACCATTTATAGTCCTTACATGGCACTTTTTCATCATATTAGGGTTGTTGTGACGACAGTAATTTCTCATTGGGAAAACTAAATACTATTGAAAATTTGTTTCAGCTGGGTAAGGTAAATATTCTTCATGGCCTGTCCTAAACTATTTTCTGGTGCTATTCAAAGGCTGCCCACGCAGGAGATGGACACACTGCAATGATGGGTAAAGATATTTTTGCATAGTGTATCAGCAATTCAGTTTTTGTACAATGTGTTGCGAAGCTGGGATGAGAAAGTTATAGAAACATATCTAATTATATATTATCGGCACACATTGCCTAATTCATTCTCTGACAACATGGGAAGTTCACTGGGCCAGTCGATTGCGGAGATATTCTCCTAGTCCTGATATCAGCTTTCATGTCCCAAAAATCAATCAGCATGTTGCGATGCATCCCTAACACATGTTAAGAGAATTCCTTGATATGAAGAGCTCAAGGTGCCGATCATGTAGAACAGACAAACTCGTTACAGCGCTTAGCAGGTGAAAGCTTTGCCTACGGAACATTACTTGGGGGAGCCTCTGCTGCATCCTCCTTGTTTATGAGTCAACATGACATATGCTGTTACTAATGCCCGGGATCAGCTGGGTGGGAATAAGCAGCAGTGGAGCAAATTAAGCCTCTTGGGAGTGCAAGAAGTGGGACAACGAAAGGGTGCAGGGCGATGAGAACCAGTCTGATTCTGATCTCACTGAATGGTGTAACCCCCCAAATTTCAATGGCATTAATCTTAATTTACACAGATATAAATCGGATCAGAATCAGGCCCTCTGCCTTCGGAGCCTAATCCCAAGTCAGTGGGAGTCTTTCCATTGACTTTAAAAGAAGTTGAATCAGACCCTAGGGGCCAAATTCTCAGCTTTGGACACAGCAACACTGATTTACATCAACTGAGGATCTGTCCCCCGGAGCATTGGGAACAGAATTTTAAAGCAGACAAATTATAAATGAAAGATCAACCATGTGACGTTAGAAACATTTAACTTGCATCAGTTTTGTACCAGGAACAAAAAACGCTTTTCAAAATAAAAGTGTTTTTCCCCTTTAATATTTCCCATATAGAGGCCGTAGGAAACATGAACAAAGATGCAGCACAGCTCTCCTCCCTCCCCCACCCCATTGCCATAGCACCAGTGTCCTACATATAGTAAAATGTTCTATATCTCCACTTATAAAATGGCTCCACACTTCAAGGTCACTCTATCCGCTCTCATCACAAATCAGGAATGCTTATGTTAATGTGTGTCTGATTTAATCAAAGCAGCCATACTAGGAATTCAAACTCAGGGCCTGCTTGGTTATTTTGTTTCTTTTCTCCTCCAAGAGCAATAACTGATTTGCAATCCCAAACCCACACACGCTCACCCTCCCTATCCCCGATGACTTTTAAAATTATTAGTGATTCTGATGGACTGAAAAACCTGAATTGCATATAGGTAAAATTAAAAGCAACCCATGATTGTTCCATATTTTAAGCCAAGATTTGACATCACTGTTTAAAAAGGAAGTACATGACATTTAAAATCAGCAATGAATAAATGAGTCCTTTGTCTGCAATACTCTACCACTTCTTACTGTTATTTAGTTTATATTATATTTATATAATGCTATTTCATCATATTCTTTTTAATTGTTGCTTTAATCGTATTCATGTATTTGTTGGTATTGTTGTGTTGTTTTATTGCAAAGCATCTACGATAAATTTAAGCACTAAGAGAGTGTATAAAATATATTATTCTTTATTAATTTGCATGAATTACTTGGGGATTAATACATTTTGCAAATTAACCAATAAACAAGCAACACACAATAATAAAGAAAGGCTGATGCATCACCAAACATTCTTGGTTAATTTATTTAAAAATACAAGGGGTTAGATGTGGTTATTTTATTGAATACGTCATAGCACAATATACTATTGGTGCTATATATTTTGCAGAAGCAACGATATCTTGGAATTGTCTCATGAGACCTGTAGACAGTGTTCTACAGTGAAAGCTGCGGAGAGAAGTAGTGAAACCACCATGGTTTTGTGTGTACAGATTAGGGAAGGGTGAGTTAGTGAGATTCTACTGTATTTTATTATTACTGTACCTGCACGGAGAACATCATATGGGACATCATAGCAGTTATCAGATGAAGATTCCCTTTCCTCTGTCCACAGATCAAAAAATGAGTGCGAATACCCAATACTTTTACATAACTGTGTGCAAATGACTCCTTTGGATCTGATTGTGGCTCCTTTTGCTGCTTCTGTTTCAACATCCACTAGGAAATCAACCACATTACATGGGAATAAGCAGCCCTGATCTAAATGTAAAGGATGTAGAAAGCCCCTCAGATGTTTTTCTCCTGCCTTTACTCTGATTGGGAATGCTATTAACATTGAACAGAAGGTGGTTAGGGGAGGAGTCTGCCTATGAGTGTGCCTTGGGCTGAACTGCAAAGGAAAATAATTCGTCGAGTCTTTTTCAATAATGACCTCGATCACATTTAAACCTCAGCTGAACAGGTTCTCTTTTTTCCTTTTGCTTGCATGTCTCTGCCTCTGCTCTGTTTTTTATGTGGCCCAGGATCACTTTCTGAACCAGCATCACACTTCGGGGTAGGGGGCTGGCGTGCTTTATAAATGATGGGCTGGAGCACTGCAGCGGTGGACTGGGCAGGTGGAATCGCTTTATGTCGCTTGGACGGGAACACTGGGACCTGCCCTGAAAATAGAGACATTCCCAGTTTTCAGACATGGCGCATGGTCACCAGAGTGTGCCTGTGTGTGGGGTGGGGGGACACCACGCCACAGGACTGCTTTAGAAACCAGCCCCGTCAGCGTGGGAGATGCATGATGTGTAAAGTGACCCCACAGCAAGCATGTCCAACTTCCACAGGCCTCACCAACAGACAAGCACCTGGTTTCCCTGCAGTGATTTAAAATGGCAGCCCTGAGGGGTTCATCCTCTGTACCCTACCCCGGCGGCTGATTCTCCTCAGCCACCCTCCCTGTCCGGCCCCGACACTGCAGGCAATTATTATTTATATCAGTGTTTCTCAACCACGGCACCATGGCTCCCCGGGACACAGGACAGGAAACCAGCCCCTGGTGTCCAAAAGGCTGAGAAACGCTGATTTATAGCGTCCCAGTGCCAGAGGGCGCCTGTCCGAATCAGGGCCCCCCTGTGCTGCACCGACACCCCAGAGCCAAGCTAGCGGGACCCGCTGCGGAGGAGAGCGGCCCAGGGCCACCAAGGCAGGCGGAGCCAGGGAGTGGCGGGTGGGGTCATGGCAACGCACAGAGCGAAAAGCGCCTCTTCCCCATCCAAGATGGCGCCGCCGCCTCAGGCGGCCCCTTTGTTCCACAGCGGCAGCGGGCGCCGCAGTGCTGCGAAGGGCGCGAAACTAGGGCAGCGCGACCCCGCCCACTTCCCCGCGTGAGTCTGTGTGTGGGCGGGGCTGCGGCTGAGGGAGGGAAGCCGTAGCCAATCAACTCCCTCCACTCTCTTTCATCCCACAAGGGCGCCTCTGCTAACTTTCTCCCGCCTACCCCTCCCATCCAATCAGCATTTTCCTCCCCCACTCCACCCCCACGTGGGGAATGCGAAGTTTTCATCACTTCCCTCTCCGCGTCTTATGAATATTAACCAGGCCCCGACCAATCAGGAGGCGAGGCGGTGTTAGCACCGTCGCGCAGTTACCTCATCCGCGCCGAGGACAATTTGAATATTCATATATAGGGCGGGGCTAGTCGAGGGCTATATAAGCAGCGGCGCCGCCAGCTCCTAGCGTACATCGTGCTGGAAGTTTGAAGCGTTGAGCCGGCTTTGCACCCACAGAGGACCGGTAAGGAGCCTGGAGGGAGGCGGGGGGAGGCCTAGAAACCGAGACGCAGTATCGCCTCAGACGGAGGCACCCTCCCTGAAGCGGTGCCCCATGGGAGCGGCTGATTTCCCTAGAGAGAGAAGCGGAGAAAGTCGGTGTGTCCGCCCGCCCGCCCCATCATATTCACGCTTTGAACCGCTGGAGTCCCCAGCAAGGCGAAGCGTATCGCTTGGGCTGCCATTAGAGGGAACGGAGAGCCATTAGCAGCGACGCGCCTTCCGAAACAAAATGGCGTCCGCTCTCGACCTGCGCAAAATGGCTCCCCCCTATTTGTAGCGCCTCGCCACGCATGCGCCGAGTGGGCGGGGCCAGGTGGGAGGAGCGAAGGCTTGGCGCGGGACGGGCGCGCGCATGCGTCAGACCGTGGGTCGTTTGCGCAGGGGTTCGGTGGGGTAGCTGCAGTGCCGGGGAGCTGGTCCTCGTGCAGCTCTCCACGCGCGCCTGGCTGCTAGGCAACGAAGAGGGCGCAGGCGTGCAGGCAGTAGCGGGGCATTTTGCCATTGAGGGGTCGTTCTCCTGAGGTGCGGGGAGTCGTTAAAAACAAAGTATCCAGCCCGTGCAAAGGCAGCCCCCTGCCGCGAGGGGCCGGGTGGGCGGTGGGATCGTCTCACACGCTGGGGCAGCCGACTGCTCTCTGGCCTGCTGCTAGCATAAGAGCCTGCCCAAATTGGGAAGGGCTAGATTGGGGTTACTCCGCCTGAGGGAGCCACTGCTGCTGATTCTCCATGGATGGCGAAGGGGCGAATGGATCATGCAAACGGGCCTGTGTGATAGCACTGGGCCTGGTGCTGTGCTGTGTATTGGGAGCCCCATGGGGGTTCTGGTTTGCGGGGATGGGATGTTACTTGGCTGCATGGAGTAAGGTGCGCTGCCAGATGCATTACGGTATCCTGTGTGGTCGCTGTTCTCCTTCCTGCAATCTGGCTGATTTCTTAAAATAAACACTTCTAATCTGCTTGTGTTTACATGCAGCCTGAGTACCACATGGCTATGGTCCTTTTCTGTGATTTGCACATGGCAGCTTAGTAGTGGCAGCTGTGTTGGCATACAAGTATTATGGTCCTGGTGACACCAATTTAGTGAATTAATCCCTTGGTCTCATGTGGTTCCTATATACTGAAGCAACAGAAATAATTTTTCCTGTGGGATTTAACAGTTGATGTAATATCTCTGTTTACAGAACAAAATGGCATCAGATGAGGGAAAGCTGTTTGTTGGTGGACTGAGTTTTGATACCAATGAACAATCACTGGAGCAAGTCTTTTCTAAATACGGACAGATATCTGAAGGTAAGAACAAAGTAACTGGTTGTGATGGGCTTTACTGCTCTGTGATAGAGTGGATCTGTGCTAATGTTGTCTTTCATTTTCAGTTGTCGTGGTGAAGGACAGAGAGACTCAAAGATCCAGAGGCTTTGGGTTCGTCACTTTTGAGAACATAGATGATGCTAAAGATGCAATGATGGCTATGAATGGAAAGGTAAGGAGATTTTGTGTTCCCTTTCCCCATACAAAGTGTACAGAGCTGCAGTAGTGTTATCTTTTTCCATTAAACAGGAAAACATTTACACTGACCATTGGGGGTTTAAAATGGTGAAATCATAAGTGATTCAGGAATTAAAATACGTAGTCAACATAATGGAAAATTAATTTTTCTAGGAGTATCTAAAGTAATGTGTAAATCTAAAAATAAACATGAATGAAACCTAATAGGCAGGTCTGCATTTTTTATTTCAAGCATTATCTTTATTTTTTGAATGTTCCGTAAATATTGATTAACAATGGTAGTGTCTTGATTGTGATCTTGAATGTGGGAGCAATCCACTTCTGATATAAATTACTAAAACTTTCTAATTGTACCATAAGTGTGGAAAGTTTACTCGGCAACTGCTGTCCTGTTAAATAAATACTGGTACAGTTTATTTTGTTCTGTTTTCTGTTTTTAGTCTGTTGATGGGCGTCAGATTAGAGTTGACCAGGCAGGTAAATCATCCGAAAACAGATCTCGTGGATATAGAGGGGGTTCATCTGGTGGCAGAGGCTTTTTCCGTGGAGGCAGAGGACGGGGCCGTGGCTTCTCTAGGGGTGAGTTAGTGTACGTGATTTTCAGTAACTGACTTGACACAGACCTTTTCAAGGTGTGCTAAACAGTCCTTTATTGTGTCCATTCAAGGAGGTGGAGACAGAGGCTATGGAGGAAGCAGATTCGATTCCAGAAGTGGGGGATATAATGGATCTAGAGACTACTATAGCAGCAGGTAAATAGTGAAAGTAGATTGCAAGAGTTCAAACAGCTGGCATTGAGTTTTTTCATGAAGAGCTGTGAAATAATTCTGTTCCCAACTTGACTGGGATGTACACTGGCTCAGTCCCAATTGCACAGCAAAAGTGTAATTGTATAGATCACAGCATGTTTTATAAAACACACATTTGTTACTTTTACCAGCAGGAATCAAGGTGGCTATGGTGACAGGTCTTCAGGAGGGTCCTACAGAGACAACTATGACAGTTATGGTAAGTCTTAGTTCAAGAGGGAACGAAGAGTACACTGCATTGGGAACTCTCTTAAACCGATTGACCTTTTGAAGTCTGGAAGTACTGTAAGGCTCAGTCGGACCATATCACTTTTTTTTGTTCTTGCCCATAAGAACCAGTCTATTTGCAACCAGGCCTTGGAAATGTTTGCCATTTTAATTCCTAATTTTAATGCATGTGTAGGACTTGCTTGGAACTAAGGCAAAACAAGTAGTAAATACTCACATTCCTGAAGCTCGAGAATTAGACAACTCCAAATGCCCTCTAACAAACTTTAATCAAGGGTGGGGGAAGTTCTCTTAAGCTGTAGTGAACTAGCACTAGCCTCTGAAATAATACAGGGAGTAAAATGCTGGAACTTGTCTATGCTTCAGTGCCTTTACAATTGTGCCTGCTTCTTGTCCTCAGCTACACACAACGAGTAAAAATCCTTCCTGACTCAAGATCGTCCTTCCAATGGCTGTATTTATAAAGATTTTTGGAGCTTCGCTGAAATCGTTATTGTGTAGTACATCTACTTGTGTATTCACTTTTGTAGTATTATCAGTTCTGATCTTGTCAAACACAGCCTGACAGCTTCTGATATGAGATGGTCTGATTAGACTTTTCTTTAAGAAAGCTCTGTTTCCAAGTGTTTTTAATCTTTTTTGAAAGCACTACGGATTTTATTTTATCCTCTGTGATGAGCCAAGGTGTTTTTTTAAAGTTGTGAAGTTGGGGCCCTAAATCATTTTTTTTTTTTTTTTTTTTTTTTTTTGAGATAGAAAAGGACCTTTAATTAACGTTCACTGGAAGCTGAACAAGCTGTGGACTTTTTTTTTATAAAGTGCATTACCTTCGTCTCTTGTAAACATTCCTTTAGTGTAGCAAGGTAGGCATGCAGCCTGGGTGTAAATTGGAAGGCAAACCACCTTGATATACTTAAAGAGAAACTTGCTTGTATGTTCATCCTGCATAACGGTATTTTTACTGTATGATGTAAATTACCCAAAAATAGACTTGCAAACTTACCATAAAAGAGGTTCTTGAAAATGTTTATTTATATTGTCCTTTTTTTACTGGAAGAAATATGCATATTCCATTGATATTGTATTTGAAATGGTAAAGGATTCTTGTATACAGTTTTCTTTGGCTTTACGAAGCCTATTAAAAGACAGTCTGAAATGAACTCTGCTCCTGACATTTACATTTCATTGCACAACACAGTTCTTGAAGATCTTGTGAATAAACTAAGTAATGAGGAGGACTCCAGAGAAAAGAGCCTAGTGTTAGGAGTATTAAAGCAAGCCAGATTTACTGACCACTGGAGAGAATGTAATTGTAACTGGTTTTGACATGTGAATACTGTCAAGATATTTTCACTTAAGAATAGTCAAAATTGTCTAGTGGCAGATTATTGAAAATATACTCTAGGGAATTGTAATGACTAACTTGTGATACTTAGGTCAGCAAAAGTGGAGGGTAAACCAGCAGGCCAGTTTAGTTAGTGAGGACAGTTCAGGATTTTCATAAAATAAGCAGACATTGCAATTTGTAGTCTGAATCAGTCTTTTGATAACTTGGATTAGTTACTGGTTTGACACAGACACAGTGTTCCAAGGTAGACAAATTGACTTAATTAGCTAGCTTTGTCATTGCCTTACAAGTTCTAAGAATTCTCTGCTAGCATATGGAAACTGCAGTGTCCTTGGAGAAAAGAAGTGTTGTGCCTCCAACAGAAACCTCTGAGACGAAAGCTGCTTTCTGGGCTAGTTCATATGTGGAAATAGTCCTGTAATTCGAGGTAACTCCTTTTGCTCATGTCCGCATCCTTCCTCTTGTTGAGAGCTCATTTGAAAGTCTAATGTACCTGTGAAATATTCCTCTGACAGTTTTGATCAACTAATGGAAAAATTTTAAATCTATGCCTATGCAATCTTTGGTTTGTGGCACAAATTCAGTTCCACAGGTCAGAGTTGGGCATACAGTCATGTCTTGCCTAGTAGGTATGGAAGCAAGATGGAAAACAGAATTCCCTGACTTGATTTGTGTTCATCTATTGAGACTCTTTCTAAGTCACTTAATTGTAGCTTTCTTTACTATCTTGTTGCCATTAACTTTCTCCCATAGCCCACACTGTTCCTAAGCAGCCATGTCAAAGTGGTTAACTGTCTCTGCTTAAGGATCAAATGATATACATTGGTTGGTATATCAAGGGCATCAGCCAGCCCTGGAATTTCCCAGACTGTGCTTCTGTGATGTGTTAGGGTTCAGCGAATGGCTTGTGAAACCCTTGTATACGATGTGACTTGTGTTTGGGGAGGTGGGTGGCAATGTAAACATGATGGTTGGATATTGTTAGTAACACATATTTGCTTTAGCAGGTTGAAGAGAAGATGGACACTTGAGCCTGAAACTGAGCATTCCTGAGCATTTCATGAAAGCAGTATGAACAGTCAACTTTCTAAGCAGGTACCAATCTACAGTGCATTCCCTTGTAAGAAATTACTAGAGTAGGGGAGAGCTCCTTTTGGAGAAACTTGATTTTAATTTGGCATATGACAAAAACATTAATTCTTGTATTTGTGCCAACACTGTAAGAAATAGGTGTTTCTTGATAACTATGCTAACTCTTGTTTAGTAGTTTTAGATAAGTTTAGATAAGAATTTTTCATCTGGATTTATCTGTAGAACTCATTGTCTCATTCTGTTTCCACAGTGAGCTGCATCGGAGAGGACTGATAAAAGCTGTTGAATGAGCAGTGGTATTCAAGAGCTTTGAAGGGGCAGTGTATAATACCTTGATATAGATCAAGTGAACAATTGGACTTGTAACAGTGACAACTAATAGAATAAATTATTGTACTGAAAAAAACTGATTATTTTGTTAAAAAATCTATGAATAAATATAAGAAAGATGGATGTAGTTAAGGCAGCATTTGATACAGATTTTGGGTTATTTGATGTATAACCCAATATAATTTAAAGCTTCAGTACTGAAAATCTGTCCCTATCTATGAAGGTATAGTTGATCAATAAAGGATTAAAGATCACTAAGTGAGCCCTTGTACAGGATTCTGAGAGGCTTGTTTATGACTTGGAGAATGAAGGCTGTCTTACTAAAATACTTTAGAAATGTCATTTTAATGGCAGGTGAGGTGAAGTGGTAATGAGTTGGTGGTTTACCCCTTCATGAGCAAGTCTGAGTTTAAAAAAACAAACCACAAGTCACTGAAACACCACTGTAACCGAATATTTTTGTGTTCTAGCTACATGTATTTTACCTATTGTGCATTCACAAATGTTACTACATTGTGACTGAGTTTGAAGGGGCACTGTCAGTTGAATAACTACATAAACACCTAGTGGTCAGGATCCATATCTAACTGTTCCTAACTTAGACACTAATAAAACTTGAAAAAAATTCAGTACTATGAAAATTCCATTTCTTCTAGCTTAAGGTTCATGTAAATTAGTCTACCATTCTAATTGGTTTGCACCTTCTGCTGATGAATATTAAAATGCTAGGGAAAAGTCAAAAATACACTCAATGGTAGGTTTTTTTATACAAAACCTCCATTTTGGGTGGCAAATGAAAGCTCACTATTTTGAAACTAATATTTTCCATTTGCCAATTCCCAGCACACTAATAAAAAATAGTGCCATTCTGTGGTTTTCTCATAACTAGAAAACCAGTGTTTTCACTACAGCTTACCATGAACAGCTGTTTGAGACTTCTCATATTGTTAGTGAAAAACATTCAGATTTGGTTTTGATTAAATATATTTATAATTTGAGTTTATGCTCAGAAAGAATAAATCTGTTCTAACCCTATTGTGTAAGTCATTAGCAATCAGTTGGGCTACTGAAGGAGACCGCACCTGCAAAACCTTTTCTGACTAAACAAACTAGTATGTTGAAGCAGTATCTGCTCATTAATTTGCATTTAAGTAGTGCGGTCAGCCATGTTTTTCAGAAATACTTAAATGCTGGAGTAGTCATGCCGGAAGCCTCAGTTACTTGGTGCTGTGCAAATACAGTAATATTTTGTATAAAAGTTTTAGATAAAGGACTAGTTTAGCCTTTTTGTACTGATATAACTTCATGTAGAAACAAAGCAGTACAACCTTGTGCAGCAGCAGTTATTGTTATAAAGGTGGGGGGTGGGGGGGGGTGTAAATATAAACTTTTTGCTAAGCTCAATTCCCTAATCTAAACAGATAAAAGTACAAAATCCAGACCAGACCTAAGGGAGGACCAAATGCTACAGGTGAGATAGGGTGATTAGAATGGCTTACAGGTGTTTAAAATATATAAATGAAAGATGCCAATTGCCTTCTTGCACCTTGCCATATGCAGCATAGGAGAAGTGGGTTTTAGTGGCCTCCCAAAGCTAGTTCCAGAAGGGAATTCCATGCATAAGGGGGCTTTGCCAGAAAGCCTGAAGGTTCATGGGAGAAATGGACAATGAGGATTTGGCTTAACTAGCCATTTCTCATATATGCTTTTAAGAGTGCCTCATGTTTTCATACTGAGCATATACAAGTGCGTTAGAAACATTTGTCTAAAAAGTATCTCAAAATAGGACCAAAAGGAATAAGCCAGTAATAAACATCTTAAATACATTGATATAATGGGAAGGTGTGTCCTAGCCATCTTTCCCAAGTTGCATGTAATCTTAGGGGCTCACTGCTCCGTTTTCCTTGTACATGGCTTTTATAGAAAGGTCAAAATTACAGCCCTATAGGGGTAAAAAGCATAGCTTTGCTTTCATGTGAGCTGCAGGCAGAGTCATTTACTTATGCTACAGGGACATAACTACAACTTATTCTCTCCCTTGCAGCTTCAATTTGCTGGTGCTGCCCTGAGAACTTGGGTTCGAGTGTGGTTTCCCTAAATGAAACAAAAGTGAATCCTCCCGTTTGTAGCTCTCCACATTGTCCCTCATGCTCAAAGAACTTACAATGGTCTGCCTGATTTACAAGGGCTTTGCATTGTGTGCAGTTAACTTACAGCAGTGCAGAGTGGGCGTGAAATGTTACCAGATCAGAATGGGTAGTATTTTCATCCATGTTGCATATACGTGAATGACAACACAAAGTGCAGGGCATTGGAGTTCAATGCACCTACAGCTGAAATCTTCAGTCCCATATTTAACTTAACAATGACTGGCTTTCTAATCAGACTGACATTACCCTTGACAATATGTGACTGTGTGCCAACCATTTGGCAAAAGTTGCTTGAAGTAGATTCAGTTGCCCTAGTTTCAAAGGATGTGCCTCATCCAGTTGCACTATTTTTTTCAAATATACATGGATCAAACTTCCTTGCTCAGCTTCTACAATGTGATGTCCCAGAGGCTGGCTTGAGAAGCATTTTTGCTAAGAATATCCTGTCATTTAGCCACATGGCTTTTGTTTTCCTTACTTTTGTCCTAGCAGTCTGGACATAGAAAGCACCCTTCTTTCTGCCTTTGTTCCCCTTTTAATTTTCTTCCACTGTATCAATACAGCCCTGCTAATTAAGTCAGGTGCCTGTTTAATCCCTTTAGTTAAATTCTTAGTTTATTATTTCTTGCCCTAATATGCTTTTACCTCTCAAAGACTCCTTTCCATCCAAAATTGCCTCACCTCCTTTATTGTCTCAATTCATTGGAACAAGGAGTTGTCTTCATCTGATTTCAAAAACGTTATTGGGTATCCAATACCTTGCTGTGTATGTTTCCACTACATCCTGTGTAATTAAAACCTCTCCATAGTCTCTGCCCTTGGTGCTGTTGTCATTGATCTGTTACACCAGTGCCTCATCATGCTTAAATTTGTAAACTAGAACTAAAGCTGACTGCATTCCTTTATTTCCAGCTGTTTGCTGAGTTTTACCCAGATTGATCTGAAGTATCCTTGGGCTGTGCAATTTCCATATTCTTTTGAAATATCCCTAAGTCAGAATTTCATTCTGTTACTGAGATTTCAAGTTCCTTTTCAGTAGCCTGGGGACTGATTTTTAGGCCTGCTGAGCATCTGTCACTCAAATTGGCTTCAGTTAGTTCTGTGGGTGCTCAACACTGAAAATCAGGCCCTATGCTCCTTGTTTAATGCCTGAAAAACCATATAGCACTACAAGTCCTTAAGGAAACTCCTTGTGTAGGAGTTTACAGCTGCAGAGTAGGTTTCTGAGACTGGAGGATGAATGGAGCAGACTGCTGTATGCAGGTGATAATTGAAGAGGGTTCCTGACTCCCCTTATGTGCACCAGATTTACAAGCAAAGGTGCTAACAAGGAACCCACCCACCTTCCCATATTAATAAAAAATTAACAGCCAAAATGCATTTGATAAGCGAATCACAGCCTTTCTTTACGTGCTGCCTCATCTACCTCTATTATGAGCTCTATGGTACTGTGAGTTATTAAATCAGCCTTTCTTAAGTGTGTAGTAGTTTGTGTAACAAGATGGGATAGTCTAGGGGTATTAGACTAGAAACCAGGAGATAGGGTTTCTATTCTTGACTCTACAGTGATCATCTGTCTGCCCTCGGGAAAGTGACTTATCTCTTCTATGTGACAGATACAAAAACCTGCAGGAACAATGAAAGGATTTGTGTGTATACACAGCAGGGCCAGTTCTGAAGTCTACTTATCTTATACTCCCATCAAACTCATTTAAATCAATGAGAGTTAAAAAACAAACCTTCCATCAGAATTTTGCCTGACGTATGTGATCATTTCTCCCCAGGTGACAGTGGGAGTTCTGCACGCCAACTGAGGGCAGTGCAGTATATGAACCCTAAGTGGTTTTGGAAGCCTTGATAAATGCCCTCAGGAGTTTAAATGACTCAAAATGTATACACACAAAGTATGATTTGAAAAACTTAACTTCCCTAAGATCCTGATAGAGACCTTTGTGACCGAAATTACATACACAAATAATTGTAGGTGCAAAAATGGAGACCTGAAAATCTGAGGCATAATTGGTTTCACAGGTTACAGCAAATGGATTAATTAAATGATTCCAGAAATCAGTTTTGGATGAAATAGAATGACTGGCTGAAAGGGCTTAATAAAAAGTCCTATTCAAAGGATGGCCAGGAAGTTGTTTTGAGATGTGGAACTATAGTGACACTTAATGGCCAATGTGAAAAGAAAACTAATAAAACTGGCAGAAATTTCCCCAGTGAAATCCTGAATTATGGCATTTTGAAAAAGCACTCTGTAACCTAGAAGTTCCAGTCTTTTCAAATATGTGTCCATTAAAGTTTATTCTACAGAGAACAGGACTACTGACAATACAATGTTACTGACACCAGCCTGCCAAAATCTCTTAAAAGTGGGCTGCGGGAATCACCAGTAAGGTGAAAGATTTGTTCATTCATTGGCCTCTGCTGAGACTTCCAATAAAACAATTAGTGCTAGATTTTCAAAAAGAGCTCTGCACTGAACAGCTCCCTATCATGACACAGCCAGATGTCCGAAAGACGTCTGCATCCTACGTGCCGAACTCTTAAAAAAACAGCACCAGCTCTGTGTGCCGAGCTATTTTGAAAACCTGTGGGCAGATCCGTAGATTGTGTAAAGTGACATAGATGCACAATGGAACTATGAGAGTTTATGCCATTTTAGGGTCTGCCAGTGCTTTGTCTTGCTTGAAGATGTGGCTTCTGTGATGTGGACGCCTGTCTAATAGAATCTGGGCTGAGCCTATCAACTCCTGTAAGCTGTCATTGGTAACAACTTTTAATAACTCCTGCCTGGTCAACTTCAGATCAGTGGCCTAGAGAATTTCCAGTGTCCTGTGTGCATGCATGGGGACCCAGAATATTTATTCCTGGTTAGTAAATATATACTGGTGACTAAAGAGACAAATTAATCCTCTGAAGGTTCTTTAAGCACTCACTAGTTACAGAAATACGGGGAAATAGGGAGGGCTTTTCACATTTGTGTATTTTTAAATCGCACATTTCATTAAAAAATATGTTGAACATTCAGTGCTCAACAAATAATGTAATAATACTACTGCAAAGCCTTGGTTCTCAAACTGGAGATTGCTAACAGGACCAGGGGACTTGCACAAACCTTCCCTTTCTTTACGGCTAGAAGGGAGGGAGAATCATGAAACTTAGTGTGACAGGGGGCCACAGTATGGAAAAAGCTGTGAATCATGACTGTAAAGGGAAGGTGATGATCCAGCTGGCAGGAAATCTTCCTGTGACAGATGGTCACCCTTTCTGATCTGCATAATCAGGAATTATTTTTAAGGAGTGAAAATGAGACTTGACTTTAGGAAGAAAGTATGTGATCTTGATTCCAGTCATTGCATCACAAGATCAGAGATTGCTCTGCTGAGAATGGGAGGGGAATCTGCCTCTGTCTGCTGCATTAACATCCTAGTCTCTCATCTTGCAAACACTTAGGGCTCATCTACACTTAAAATTTACAGCAGCACAATGGTATCGGTACAAGTGTGCCGCTGTAAGAGCGCTTATGTAGCCACGTTATATCAATGGGAGAAAGCTCTCCCGCCAACGTAATAAAACCCCCTAAATGAGCGGCAGTTGCTACGTTGGCAGGAGAGCATCTCCCGCTGACATAGTACTGTCCACACAAGTGCTTATGCTGGCAACATTTATGTCGCTCAGAGGTGTGTTTTTTTCATACCTCTGAGCAAAAAACATTTTGCCAGCATAAGTGCTAGTGTAGACAAGGCCTTAGTCGTGTGCTTAATTTTAAGCATGTGAGTAATCCCATTGGTCTGGACGGGGATCCTAATGAGCTGCAATGTATGTGTCTGTCACGGGCCTTGCTGCAGGATTTGCTTGAATTTTTCTGTTTTATGCATGTCATTGTCCCATTATTTTGCAGAGATGATGCCTAGTTTTTACAGGAGAATGGGAGTGGTCTCAACCCTCCTCCAATCCTTAAAAAAACCCTGACATTTTAAAATCAAAATATACATTAAAGAAGGGAGAAAGCAGCCCAGCACTGCAGAGCTGTCATGTGGCCACGGCCTGTCTCACCCTGTCTTTGTTCCTTTCTTCAGTCCCGTGCTGCGCCAAATAGTCCAGTGGTTCTCAACCAGGGGTATGTGTACCCCTGGAGGCATGCAGAGGTCTTCCAGGGGGTACATCAGCTCATCTAGATATTGGACTAGTTTTACAACAGGCACCATAAGAAAAACTAGCAAAGTCAGTACAAACTAAAATTTCGTACAGACAGTGACTTGTTTATACAGCTCTAGATACTACACGCTGAAATGTAAGTGCAATGTTCATGTTCCGATTCATTTATTTGATCATTATATGGGAAAAATGAGAAAGTCAGCTGTTTTCCAGTACCAGGGCCCTGTGACACTCTTGTATTTTTATGTCAGATTTAGTAAACAAGCCGGGTTTAAGTGAGGTGAAATTTGGGGGGGTACGCAAGACAAATCAGACTCCTGAAAGGGGGACAGGAGTTTGGAAAGTTTGAGAGCCACTGCCATAGTCCCCGTGCACCTCCTATTGCTTCCTGACACCCCCTGCTCCCCCATGCCCCCTCCTCTCTGCACCCAGGAGCCCCGTGCTCCTCCCTATTGCTCCGACACCCCCAATCCCTCATTGCCATTCTCTTCTGAAACCTGTTTCCACCATCCCCTCTGCACCCTGCAGTCCCCGTGCACCTCCTCATTGATTCCTGATGCCCCCCATTACCCCCTTCCCTCTGAGTTCCCCTTTCCCCTCGGTTCCTCTGCACCCTAGAGTCCCTTTCAACCTCCCCAGTGCCCCACGACCCCCTTACCCCGCTCGGTCTATACCCTCCCCGGAACCCCGCGCGCCCGGAACCTCGTGTGCGATCCCCACAGTTCCCTGCCGGACTCCACCCAGTGCTGCGCCGGGCCGGGGCCGGGGCCATTTCCGGCGGATAGGCCTCTCGCTGCGTTGCGCTACGCTGCGCGTGTTGGGCACTGCTGCCGCCCTGGGCCCGCCCGGCCTCGCTATGGTGCCGCGGGAGCCCGGCCGCCTCCTCCTGCTGCTCTTCCTGCTCGGAGCCTGCGCCGTGCCCGACGCCTCGGGGCCGGCGGGGACCTCGCCTCCCCCGGGCACCGCCGCCAACGGGACGGGCCCTCCGGGGCCGGCCGGGAACCACAGCGTCGGCGAGGGGGGCGGCGGGATCCGAGGCCTAGACCTGCTGAGCGGGCGGCTGCCCGCCGTGCAACGGGCCTTCTACGTGCTCAGCGGCCTCACCGTGCTGGCCGCGCTCGCTCGGGCGCTGCGGTGAGTGGGGCTGGGGGGCGCTGCGGTGAGTGGGGGGCTGGGGGAGGGGAAGGTGTGTGCGGGGGAGACAGACGCGGGGGGGGGGAAGGTTGGGGGCTGGGGGAGGGGAAGGTGGGGGCGGGGGAGACAGAGCCGCGGGGGGGGGAATGTTGGGTGCTGGGGGAGGGGAAAGGGGGGGGGGAGACACAGAGCCGCGGGGGGGGAATGTTGGGGACTGGGGGAGGGGAAGGTGGGGACCCCCCCTGTATTAGGGCACCATGCCCATGGAAGGAAGCTGGTCCCTCGACCCCTGGAGCACCTCCTTCACTTGGGGAGAGGCGAACCCTTATGCCCCACAGGAGGTAGGCTTGGGAACGTCCTGGGCTCCTTCCCCCCACCCCCATTTTCCTGTGATGCAGTCATGGGAACATCCTAGACTCACATCACTTTCCCCTTCCCACGCCTATGTCATCCTTCTTGGGACGCCCTAGTGGCCTAATCAGTATGAGGAAATGCTGGAGCCTTTTGCAATCCCTAGGAGGCTTACCCCACGCCCTTCAACATGCTTAATTTCTTCTGTTTTTCTTGTGGACTGTGAGTGAAATCTCTTTCTCCTGTTGCTTAAGATATCCTGTTAATTCATGGGAAAGTGGCTTCTCCAACACCACACCCTCTTCTGATGAGTGTGGACTCAGTCAAGGTAGTGCTGTACTTCTGCTGTAAAAGCTGAGAGGAGTCTGGGGGTTGGTAGAAAAAAAGTCCCCTGAGACTCTGCTGTTTCCTCCTCTGGGGATTTTACTTATCCCCACACAGGCATAGCAGGGACAGAGTTTTTGTCCTTGATGCCTCAGGCCCTGAGGTGAGAGATGGAGTCCAGCAATCCACTCTGTTATCCTCACGAGTTGTAACATTCTTTATCGTCAGCTAGTTCTACCTCTCTGAAATGGGTAAAATCCTTTCCTGACTTAGGGCTTGTCTACACAGAAAAGTTTTACCAGTATTACCAGTATAACTGTCTATCTGGACATTCATATCCTGGAATAAGAGTGGCTTTTTTTAGTTTAGCTTAAGCTCCTTTTGGATGGGGAAGAGATCTGCTGGTCTAGCTCTGTTAGCAAACATATGCTAGTAAAAGCCCTTTTTTTCCTGGTATGACACTATGGCTTTTGCTGGTATAGAATATTGTAAAAATTCACACCCCTAACTGGCGTTAGTATGCCAGCAAAATTAAGCGTAGACCTGGCCATAATGACATGGAAGCTGATTTTAAAAAAGCACCCTGAATCCAGAATAAGAATATCCACACAGGGAGTTATAACTATATTGGTCTGCAGTCACTCTTTGGCTTACACTTCCCTATACAGGTAAATCCTTAGAAAGCAATAGCTTCCGATACAATCCTTGTGACTAATATCCTGTATTGACAATGGTGTGCAGACTTAGGGGTGGTATTTTTCAGCTACTCTACAGGTGATGACCACTGAATCTGAATTGCATGGAATCCAGGAGCAAACCTGAGAGCATGTAACAGTCCACAGACAAAACATCACAGTCTATTTTTGTTCATTTTGCCCTTTCTGCTCATCAGACCCTCCTCTCCTTATGAGCTCATGACATTGTACACAAAAGAGAGCGTACATCAGGGTCTTTGCATGAAAGTCCTAGGTCAGAGGTACCTGTGAATGATCTCAAAACTGATTTCAGGTTGAAGAAGAAACCTCAGCGGAAGAAATATGGTCTCCTTTCAAACTATGATGAAAATATGGAGCTGGGTTCTCTCGACAGTGATGAAGACACAGTGTTTGAAACAAGAAATCTGAGACGGTAGGTGGATGTTTACAAGTAGCTAAATATCTCTTTCAAAAGATGCTGGAAGCTTGGGCATGGATCCTGCAATTGGATCCACACAGATGAAACTGCAGGTGCAAGGGTCCAACTGCATGGATCCGATTGCAGGGTCAGGCCTTTGGGTTCCATTAACATTCTCAAGAGACCATTGGATAGATGGGATTATTTGAGATGCTAAAGGGCCTTTAGACACATGAATTTGTTAGCGACATGGAGTAAAATAAGCTTTTACAAAACCTGAGACCAGTAGACATATTGATTTGTTTAATTTTGGGGGGAGGAGGAGGGGAGAATGTGTTTGTTTGTTTGTTTGTTTTGTAACAAGGTTTCTCCTATTGCTTGCCTCAGCTTGGTTGCATTGTGCTAGTGCATGAAAACCAGCAAGTGAAACTGAATAGAAGCTTACTGACACCTTCCCCCAAATAAAATTGTCTAGGTTATTTCCATTGTGGGACTGAGTGAAATGCAGATTTCAAAGCCTTTGTTTTAAGTATCTACTAAGGGCTTTTTATAAGATAAGACTTTTTTTTAAATGATTTCTCATGTGATAATTCCCATTGCTCTGCATCTCATAGTTATTCTAATTTTGCCTTCTTCCACTCTGCAATGCTGATTGGTCCTTCTGTAATAATTTTTATTATGATTATTTCTGTAATGGACACAGTGCAGTACAGTAGGTGATCTGTGTCAGATAGTTATGTCCTTGTCCTAGAGAGGTTGCAGTGCAGAGGTCCAGGTGAATACAATTCAGAGCGAATACAATGACCCATGGTCACTTAAAACTGGAATTTATCCTAGAATGGTCCTTTGCAAAGAAGGAGAGGGAGGGAATTGGGCACGCACAGCTCTCGGATTCAGTTCCAAGCATATGGAACACAGTGAAAGGCACAAAGGGTAAAGGAGATGAAAGGACTGATTGCACAGAAGTTTTGGGCAGTATTTAAGACGTGTCTGAAGTGCAGGTGGTGGTTCCTATGCAAGAATATGCAATAGAGCAAAGAGTGCCGCATGTTTTCCCAGTCTTTGAGTTAACCTTATAGCTCATGAGAGTGGGAGATTGAGAATAGTGGCTAGCAGCAGGTGTATTGTGGGCAGGCTGCACATGAGCTTCTCCCTGCACAGCTCTGGCATGCATGTCCTAAAATCATCTTCCCTGTCCTCCTGAAGTCTCCGCATTGTCTTCCAGTCTCCTCCTGTATCCTCATTTTGTCTCCTACCTTCACTGTTCTGAGAACCAAGCAGTCTTTTTGGTGCATCCAAATTAAACATTTCAATCCCCTTTGCATTTCATCAGCTAATGTTTGAAAAGCACTTTGAAGCTAAATGTTATCCTGTTACTTGGAATTTTGCTGTATGGGACATTGCTGACTGTACACCTAATAAAGCAAACGTGGCTTTTAACTCTGAAAACTCAGGTCTGTACAATTCCACGATTGGAGGCACATGAGCTCTTTGAAGAGGAAGTGATATCTGAACATTGTGTGTTGTCTTGATCCCATACAGAGTGAATAATAATAATACCTAGCTTTTTATCAGTAGAGCTCGAAGCACTTTACAAGGGAGGCCAGTATCACCCCCATTTTACAGATGGGGAAATAGAGGCACAGAGGTGAAGTGACTTTCCCAGCAGACCTGTGGCAGAGCTGGGAATAGAATCCAGGTCTCCTGAGTTCCCAGTCTAGTGCACCATCCATTAGACCACACTCCCTCCTTACAGAATAGAAGCACTTAATAGTCCGATGCTTCCTTCAGGGAGTCAGAAATGTGCACAGTATATTTGCTTTCACCAGAGATTCTAAAAGCTTTCTCAGTCTTATGTGGAGGAACCAATGGTGTCCTAAATCAAAACTGCCTTTGTCCCATTAGGACGTGTTAATTTTAATGCATGCTTGTCTGCAGTGGCGTCTTGATAAGTGGGTTTGATTCCTTCAAAGGAGGAGAAACGCATGTACATGCACGCAGCCCTCCTTCAACTCCCCATCTCCCTCCCCCACAGCTATTTCAAGGAATGCTAAAGATCTGTTGAGCTGTAAACGCTCATTCTGGTGCCTGGATGTCTTCTGTTTTCCAGATGACGTGGGACCAATGACTTCAACTGCACAGACTGACTGAGAAGGTGCGAATCCACCAGCAGAATCGCCTCACCAGTTCTTGGGTTTATTTTTTCTAACTGCTTAAGATGACTGCTAGTTAACCGTGCAACTTTGCAGGTGTGGGGGAGGGATCTAAACAGTTTTCTCTCATGTAGGAGAAGACAGGGTGATGAGATGACAAGTCCGGGTGGTATTGCTCATGCAGGAAGCTTTGTAACTCTCTTGATAATGAAAATGTGACTATCTAAGGTGGGCTTCCAGTTTCTAACATTCCCAGTGATGGACTGAAGTATTGCAGCCACGTCAGCCTGCTTACAAAATCCAGACAATATCCTGTATACGTTCATATCCCGCCCTCTGGTAACTATTGCAGTCAAAGTGGTATCAGGCAGTTGGATTCTCTCTTGTAGCCCACACAATGCTCTTGCAATGTTGATATAGGATTACTTTTTACTAATTGCCTTTATCACTGACTCCACGTCAAGCGATAATCAGTCTCTGAGGTCTGGAGGTCCCCTCTGTGTTAGGTAATGGATCTGTACTGTATGACATCAGTTCAGCCAGCTGGAGAATGGCTGTGGGGTGGGGAGTAGGGTTAGGTGCGTCAGTGTTCTTGCCAATGCAGCAGCCCAGAGATGGAAGTGACACAATGACAATACAAGTCGTTGCCTGCTTCACAGAATGAAGAAGTGTGTCCACAGCTAAAGGATGCCACTGGGCCAAGAAGAGAGAGTCTGAAGTAGTAATAACTTGTTCGGCTAGACTGCAGGATCAACACTTGTTCAGACTCTACTGTTTTGTATATTTGCAAACCAAAGTATCTCAAACGACACTTTGCCGCAGAAGTGTTTAATATCTATGAAGCTTTTAGAGTCGGTACAGATGGCAATGCTGTCCAAGGTCATCAGACACAGAAAGTCAGAGGGACTTGTCCCCAGTGCAGCACATCCAAGAACAACTGTTGGCTGGAAAACACGGAATAACCATGAAGAGGAGTTGAAGCCGGATCCCTGTCGCCTGCAAATCTTAAGCTGAGGCAGTGCTGGTTCAAAAAATGACTCTTCTTGAATGAGGGGAGCAGTCAGTCCATGTGTTAGTGTGCATGGAATAAGTCCAGTGAGCTGCAGAAATGTCCCATTGGAGCCTGGTTGTGTTGCTGGTTGGTGACCCGTGGGGTGGGGTGGTGTGGAATATGTGAATGTATTAGAAGTGTGCAGCAAATGTCTCCTCTGCACCCTCACCAGATACAGACCCTTCTTGCACTGGCAGAAACTGTGCTATCAACAATCCTGTTTAAAGCACACTTCTTGCTAGCCTGTGGCTTCAGCCACAATGCCCATGGGGGCTGCACTTTGTTTGCAAATTAGGGGTTACAAAGCCTTGCAGTCCTGAAGATCTCACCTCTTCTGCAGGGAAGGGAGTGTCCTTATTACAAGAATCCCAGGACATTCACCCTGCAAGTTAGAAAATCCCCGGCTGGAGAAGTGCAGTTATTCTAGATGCAGGTTGGATGCTATATGAAGCGTCTTTGGGAGGAGAAGCCCCGAGAATGGGATAGCAGCATCTTTCTCTCAGAAATGAATTCTGTTTTGTTAATAAGGAGAAACAGACATGTTATAAAAAAGGGTGGGAAGGAGATTGATTGATTGATTAAAAATTGACAAGGCTTAAATGGGTTTGCTACCAGCCAGGTGGCAGAAGTGAGCTCAGGCATGCTTTGAAATCTTGCACAAGACCGTGTAGAGAGCACTGTATCCCTTGGGGTCATCTACACAAGGGGGATTATTTCTTGATACCAAGGCGTCCTGATTAGAAAGGTTGTTTTCCTCTACCACCCCAGATACCTCAGCTCTTAGCTGTAGGCTCTACAGCCTTCTGAAAGAGGTGTGTACTTGTTTAAGATTTAAAAACAAAGTATTTTTGATTTTCGTATGATCAGATAGCACCTTGATAGTCACGGATTTCATCTCCTTTGTATCTGTTAATGTCCATTTTAGCACCTTTGTATGTTTAACTGATGGAGAGATGACCGTGTGTTACCTGAGCACAGCTGTAATGGCCAAGTGTGGTCACGGCTGTCCCTTGGGTGATGCTGAAAGCTAGCTTGTTTTGATTCATTAGAATGGTGTTGCCTTCATCTCTTCTAGGGTGGTACTTCATAAACATTCCTGGTAAAACCCTTCAGCTCCCATCACACCTCTGTTCCTGTAAAGCATCATTCACAGGTCACTTAAATCAGACGCTGGATTGCAGTCTGGTTACTTAACCGTTTGGTTCACATTTTTGATGGTAACGTTCGTTGGCCTTGCATTGGCTGAGGCAAGTTACTTTTTCATTCCTTAGGCTCTGCTTCTCTGTTGGACAGAGTGAGTTTGCAATCTTTGATTTTCTTGGGTCTGTTGGAATGAACCATTCTAAGTATTGATTTTAACGTGTTGACAGTTTAATAATTCTGGTGAAAGAAAATGGGACTTATTTTATTTTTTTAAAGATATATATTTTTTCAGTTATTCAGTACAAACTGTAAGGGCCTATTATGAAAGTGTTCTAAATGGAGTTTGATGTCCCCTTAGTAATTATTAAAAACCTAGGTGGGGATGGGGGATAGGGTTTGAGCATGTAATCCGTGAGATACCAATTCTGCTCAAAATAGGCTGCTGCGTATGGGTGAATTTCCCCTCCTGGAGAATAAGCAGCATTATTTCTGGGGCTGTAAAGGGGATGGAAAAGCCTCCTAGCACTTTTGATCTGAGTCTGTTCTGACTAGAGACAGATCTGACCTGTGGCTGATTCCACATTAAAAGTTGACTTACATAGGCAATTTTTTCCCTTAAGCATGGGGAATGGCACCTTCAATTTTTTGTCTTAGTACATCTGCCTGGCTTTGCCTTTTGCAAGGCAAGATGATCCCTTTCCATTCCTGCTGTCTCAGCCTTTGGGTTGCTCTAAATCAGTGGTTCCCAACCTGTGACCCACAGGCCACGACTTTCAAAGTGGCCTGCTGCTCCCCTCCTGCTGGCTGCAGAAGAGAGCTGCTGCCTGAGGGCCCAGGTGGAGCATGTTGCCGTGGGGCTAAAAGAATAGTGGAGGCTCCTTGCTGCAGCCCAGCTCTGAAGGGTTGTCAAAATGATATCTGGCCCTGGAGCCACGAAGGTTGGAAACCACTGCTCTAAATCATTGTTCACGTCTCTTGTGGGAGGAAGTAAAATTGATGATGTCAAAGATAAGACTCCTTCCAGTTCAGATCTATTGCTCAGTGTGGCCTTCATGCCTCCACCCAGCCCACCCAAATGAAGAATGTGAGCGACAGCTGGCGTGAGGCCAGCATTGGCGATTGCTAATAATGGTGGCTTTCAAATCCTTGCTTTTATTTCCCCAGCATAGAGGAGTTCATGCCAGTAGGTTCTTTCAGCTGTCATTTTAATGATGGGTTTTTTTAAAGCATATTTTTGGGTCCAGGTTGACACCCTGGTAGACTACTCTGCAATATGCCTAAGGTGAAGTTTTTGGGTGCCTCTGGCAACACCTCCTGTTCCAAAAAATGGGTTTGATGCGTGTTCTCCATGTTCAGGGGGTGAATGTGAGAGGCCATTTACTCTGGTTGCTGCCTCTTGCCGTTGCTCTGCCCTGTCTGCTTCCTCTGGACCCTTGAGCTTCAGATCCTGACTCGGTTGTTCCCAAAGGGCCTGAGTCTCAGGGAACTGAGCGCTGCTGAAGTCGATGTGAGTGGAAGATGATCAGTACCAAGGTAGTGTGATCCTCCATAATGTTACACGTAGACATTGACCAGTGTGTCCCACAGGTAATCGCTATACAGTCTGCTTGAAACTGTTAGTTTTTTGTTTTAAATAAACCCTAATTAATAAAGTTTACATAATTTTCTCTAATCTGTTTGGGGGTTTATAACTGAGTCATCCAGTACTGGCATCGGACTAATCACCGCTGAACAAATAGACAAATTGTCTGGGCGTCTGCTGTGGTTACTGAAATTAATTTAAAGTGATAGCGGCTGCAGCTTTCTCCTGTTAATGCCGTGCTCCTGTTTTGTTTCACTTGCACATGATTCGAATGTGAGCTGTAGCGCTGGGAGACGGAGCTGTGGTCTGAATGGATTGTCAGGCAGTCAATAAAGCACTATACTGCATTGTGTTTTCTCTCCTCCTTGGATTGGGTTTATTTTTAAACAGCAGCCAGTCCTGGATTGATCTTTCATTTTCCTTTTGGTCACCATTCCCCCCCGTTGTATCTTCAAACAAATAAAGTGAAACATTCCATTTCAACAGAGTCCTTCTTTGTAGTGACCGGGGAAGCCCCGGTGATCTTGGTTATTCTGAAGAGCTGTCCAGCGCAGATGGCTCACTGCTGTGCTGGTCCAGAAGGGGCTTCGTTCTCAAACTCTCTGCATGGGTCCTCTAAGGCTAAAAGATGTCCTGCAAGCAAGAGGGCTCAGGCAGGTTGGTGTACGAGTGAGCTGCACATGCTAAAGCAGGAGAGAGCACTGCTGTCTTGTCTAGCTACGAGCTCTCATTTCCATAGCATCTGGGTGCCTCCCAGTCACAAATGGATTTTGTCCTTGCATCACCCCGAGAGGTATGGAAGCATATCCCCATTAGAGTTGGGGACTGAGGCACGGGGTAGATCAAGTGACATACCCAAGATCACACCAGCAGTGTGAGTGAGGTAGGTCTGAATTCCTATCCAGTAGATCAGGGCTTCTCAGTCCATGGGTTGAGACCCAACATCAGGTCGTCAGAATGTTTCAAAGAGTTGCCTGGCAGCTCCTGTAGGTCCGGTCCTGTCCTGTCCCATAGAGCTGGCTGGGCTGGCCTCCCTGCTTCAGGCTCTGTCACTGCTGGGGTCCTGGCACCGCTCAGGGTTGTTGGCCTAGCCTAGCTGTCATGATGCTGGATAACCGGGTAGGTCAAATTTGAGCAAGTGGCACTGCAACCCCGTGAGCCAGGTCACAACTCCCACTCACACGAATTTGATCCAGTCAGGGACGGGACCAAACCTGAGCAGCGCTGCAATCCTGGAGGTTGCAATGCCCGGAGCGGAGAGCCAAGCCCAGCCAGTCCCACAGCACAGGAGCTGCCACTGTGGGGTAAGTGCTGGGCAGAACCCGACCGAAACCACCCCAGGGCCTCTGCCCCCAGGCTATTTACTGGGTTGCAACAGTCCATAAACATTTACAAATGGGTCCTGAGCCCAGAAAGGTTGAGAATCACTGCACTAGATCATCCTTCCCATCCCAGCAGCATTTTAGCAACCACAAATGGTATAGAGGCTATTGGTGTATTTTTGCTTGCTGTGACTTTACCAAACATCCCTTTTATTCACCATTCATTCAGTACAACTCCTCGCTCTGTGATCTCCCTTTATCAGTGTCCCTCATGCAGACCCTATTGCTTATGCTGTACCTCATCTTGCTCGTTGGTCCTCTCCACTAAGGGAATTTCCTTGTGCATCTCAACTTACCCTTTTCCACGGGGTAATACTTACCTCTTTTCTCCTGCTCCCCCTTTCATGACTATTTAATCCCTCTCTCCAGGTAAGAAAGGCCCCATGGCTCTCCGCCTGCCAACTTTAACACTTTTGTGTTCCATCAGCTCAGCCGGCAGTGGCCTGTTTTCCCCATCAGTGAGAACAGAGCAGTTGATACCTGTGACCGCTAAATGCCGTGACACACACACACACACACCCCGCCCCAGCTCAAGCAGGGAGTTTGCTTAACATACACCAGATGGAGCCCAAATATAGGAATTATTCCAAATCCAGGCCCAGAAAAAAAAACCTGAAATCACTGTGGAATTTCAAAAATAAAGCAGTGCACTAGGTGGCAGTCTCTCACTGAGCGTGCCTATTGATATTTGGGGGGGGGGGGGAGGGATTATCTTTTAGTGGACCAGCTTCTAGGGGTGAGAGACAAGCTTTTGGGATTATGCAGAGCAGCTCTTGTACGGGTGGGTTCAGTGAGAATTTGCTACAGGCTGGTGCCATTTGATGTCAGTAAATTCAGGCACTCTACAAACGCCCAGTAAAGGCCACTCCCTGCCCCAAAGAGCTTTCAGTTAATTAGGGCAAAATGGAGATGCCGTGGGTTGGTGCTGCTCTCTGGTGGAGAGCAAAGTGTAGGCTCTTAGGGTGCTTTCTACAGCAAGGGGAAAGGTTGGGGGCTGCTCTGAGTCTGTGAAACAAACTCCCGCAGGAACTAAGGGTCATCCCACACCTCCCTACCCGCTCTCCAAGTGCCGGATCGCTTCTCTGACTGGCCTTCTCCAATGTAAACACAGAGTAGCATAGACATAAAGAACACCACCCTAGCAAAGCTCCAGTCCACTGCACATGCAGGTTTCCGCCTGGGGGAGAGGATGGGAGAGAACAAGCCACAACCGATCACATTAGTCATGTTCATGCACTAACGAAAGACGCCCAGATGCTACAGCGGTGTGAGGGCGGGATGAGAACCTATGTGGGACAGAACAGTGCTAACTGCACCTTTAAATGCTAATCTAGAGAAGGCCTACATAGATGAGAGGGGTAGTAGAGGAAAGGCTGACGGAGAATGGAGTGGATGAAATCTCTGTACACCGTTCCTGCATATCCATGGGAGTGCTAAAATCTGATACCTGAGACGTCCCCTTGGGGTGTGAAGAGCCAATGGGTGTGTTCTCCGGTTGGAGAGAGGTACATGGGGATTTGATGGGGGATTTGGGTCGCACATCTCAGCCCGCAGCGGTCTACCCGGATTTGGTGTTAACGTGGGCTAAAGTGCTCTGGATACAAATGTGTCTGCGCAAAATGGGAGCCGCAAGCCGCTTTCTGAATGGCCGGCTGTACCGTAGTCTCTGTCCACGGCTGAAATGCTGCACAGGGAAGCACAAGATCCCTCTCACTGCAATGTTATTTTTCATCTTTCTTCGGTGGTGGCAGAATTACAGACGTCTGCGCTACAGCAGGGCTTTAGCCAGGCTTTGCACGATGCAAAGTGTAGGGAAGGGATGAGCAATAGTTTGCTGTGTGTGCTGTGTGTGTTCTGCTGGCAAAAACAAAGCCTATTTCAATACTTGCCGGTTGTGACGGGGTTTTTGTTCATAGATCTCAATGCACTCCATGAAGGAGGGTACGTTCCGTCCCCTTATTCTCCGGGAGAGAAGAGTGAAGTGACCTGTCTTAAGGTCACTCAGCAGGTCAGTGGCAGAATAGGTAATGGAGCCCAAATCTTCTGCTCCGTTGCCCCATTTGCAGCACCACGCTGTCCCAGCGGTGAGCACTGCTGCTTAGGATACTGGACGTGAAGTGCTCCAGTGATTAGGACTTGTATCCTGGAGACCTGGGTTCTATTCCTGATTGATCCTGTGAACTTGGCTAAGTCACATCCCCACTATGCCTGTTTCCGGTTCAGTCAAACTAAGATAAAAATAGTCACCTCTCAGGAGGGCTTAGTGTAAATGTATTAATACCTGTAAAGCGCTCTGAGATGCTCGAACTGGAAGGCTGGCGTGTTACTGAATAAGACACAGTGCTCAGACATTGAACTGGAAGCCATCTGCATTTTCATGCTAAAATATTGCATTTGCTGCTCCAATTAAGTTATTACCATACACCATGTAAGGCCAAACAAAACACACAGCTTTGGGATGGCCTAGTGCCCTCTGCAGACTGCACTTCCACATGCACTTTTAAAATTCTGTGCCTGCAATTTTGTGCTTTGTAATCATTTTCACGTATGTATAAACCCCCACGTGGCAAGGTACAGAGGATATTTGCAGGAGCCATCTGAGATACTTGTATTTACTCAGTTCACAGCTGCAAACACTGCTCCTGCAATGAATTGGGAGTTCTGAATCTGCTTGGAAATGTAGGCTTGGTATGCATTTTGAAGATAGCTGGAAATATTTTTAAATTCTGCTGTAGGTTCTCTGATGTCTCTTCTGTTCCACCCAACAAAGCCCCTCTCTACAGCTAGCAACACTCCTCTGTATAAAAAATTGGCTTTACTTAGTTGGCTTTTAGTCTAAATTCTCCTTCTGATCTTTATTTTTCTTCCTTACAAGAATGGAAAGGTGACTGGAAGTGGCACTTCATCCACAAAGGACTCTCCCTTAATTGTTGTTTTAAAAAATTTGTAAAGAAGGAGGCTTGGCAGTGTGTGTTTGTGTGTGCCCTTCCTCCCCAAGGGGCACTAGCGAATAAAAGTATAAAAGAAAGACATGATCATAACTCCACTGGCAACTGAACAATATTTTTTTGAGTACCATAGCTGATTTGAAGAAGGGATTCACACAACAATTTTTGCAATCTAAGGATGAGTAAACATTAAAGGGGACGCTGTGCTTTTGATGCATGCTAATGAGCGTGTGTGCACACAGAAGAGAGAAGATATCCCTAAAATTAAACTCAAGATGAATGGCTCAGATGTTACACTTTAGTGTTTCATTTCTTACATGGCTGGATCAAAGGCACAAGACAAAGTCCACGTCCGAGAATACCTGTTGAGAGAAAGAAACATCTGGGGTGCCCAAAAGGTAGTGAAATCCAGTAACAAACTGAAATGGGGGCCTGGTTCCAACCCCACTGCAGTCAATGGGAATCTTTCCAGTGGCTTCAGAGGTCTTTAGATCTGGCTATTGATTGGCATAATGAGGCCCCGATCCTGCACATGGGCAGACTGCTGTGCCTGCGAGGTCCCTGTTGGCTGCTCTGGGGCTTTGTACGTGGAAGTAGCTACAGGATTGGGGCTATGCACAGAACTTGCACTGGGTTAGCCAAAACTGTGTTTTAAATTGATTTAGTTAAACTGCTGCGAGCGCCTGTGGCACGCTTTATAGGCCAGTCCTAAACCAATGGTTATTCTCTTGGCATTTCAACGCCCTGTTTGCAACCCAAATATCCCAGCCTCTTGCTAGGTCATGAGAACCAGAAAATGAAACTGCCTAGATTTGTAGATTAGAGGCTGGAAGGGACCATTATGATCTGAGCCTCCAGCAGAGGACAGGCCTGTGATTCCTGCCTTGAGCCCAGTAATTTGTGGTTAAAATAGAACATCTCTTTTAGAAAGAACTTCAGCCTTGATTTAGAATCTCCGAGTGATGGAGAATTTACCAGGTCCCTTGGTCATGTGGCCCCCTGGTAAATTGCCCTCACTTAAAAATTTCAGTTTGTAACTCACATAGCTGAAATTAATCAGATTGCTTTCATTGTCCCGGGTACACAATATAAGGACTATACATGGCAAAAAATTGCTTAAACTCCTAAGATGCTTTTAGCTTTAGTAGTCTAATGTGTCCTTAGTTAACACATGTAAGGAGTTGGGGTTTTTTTACTTGTTGTGGAAGGTGCTCAGATGCCATCGTGATGGGTGATAAAAACATAGATAAATCACAGTGATTTATTTTTAACCTGACAGTGACCCCCTTTTTAAAAGCAGTGACCCCTCCAATAGTATCTAGTTGCGTAGGTTGTGCTGTTCTGCCCCATTTTAATTATTTTAACTTTTCCATTTTAATTATTTATATGTATTGTGCTGATGCCTTAACACCTTCTTCTAATGCCAGCGCAGTCTTTATTTAAGCTGTTATGTGTGACGTGTGTAAATCTTTTGCCCGTATTCAAAGCCGTGTCAGGGTTCGCTTGTTGAAATCTCTTCCTGTTGTCTTAGAGGCTGCATTAAGGTTTTCATGAAATTGTTTTGGAGGTGACTGACTATTCCACATGGTTGGGCTGGTGATTTGCTAACTGCACTGCTTCTCCAGAACTGGTACTTTTTGCTCTGACTTGCAGATTAGCCTTATTTTTAGCCTTATTCTTAATCAACATTTACGGTTTTTGGCATCCGAAGGCTCCCAATCAGGCTCAGAACCCCATTGTGCTGAATGCTGTACAAACAGAGAAAGTTGGAGGTTCGGACCCTCAGCGGTTGTCCATCAGTGACTTCACTGGGGCTACTCGGACATATACCAGCCCCAAATCTCTGCCTCAGAAGGTTTAAAATCTCTGGACCTAATATGTAGCCGCTAGGATGGTTTAGGTTAAGAAATAAGTAAAAATGAGGTTGTTCGTCAAGTGATGGTCCCTGTGTGCATGCCACACGTGGGACACACATTCGCCCGGTGTGCCTGAGTCTGGAATTTTTTGTAAGCCATGTCTGTTGGCTTGCACATGTGCCATAGTTCTCCTTGTGCTCTGAACTGTGAGCGTAAAAAGGGGTGCAAGCTCCTCCTTAGCACCTCATGATCTGAGTCGGAATCTTCGGTGTTCTCAGCTTCTTTTTTTACTGTATCGTTGCTGTAAGGTATTTGATATAGTTAGTTTCAGAAGTTAGTGTTTTTCCCCACTCTGCCCTGAGAAGTCTGGGATTATGCCCCTGGGCCCGGGGTTCAAACATTTTGTTTCCTCCCATGCCATCTGAGTGAGGCTCACATTTCTGCCAACTGCAGCATCTGCTGTTCTTTTCCCCCAGAACTCTTGGGGATTGGGGACTGAGACTCAGCAAACATCTCATGGGGAAGGCAATAAAGCCCCCATCAGATCCAGACTGGGGATCCCACCCTCTGCAGTACATCAGTTGCATCAAATGGGCAGCACCCTCTGAGCACGAGTTTGGGAACAGAGGCTAAGACTGTTAAGCCTAAGAAGAAGGCGTCACATGAGTGCAAAGGACGCTCTTGCAAGCATAAGGACACGCCATCTTAGTCTAACACTGCCCCAAAGAGAAAGGATCCCACTCTGACCCCATCGAAGTCAGGAGAACTGGCACGGCTGCGCACTAAGGACTTAGACCTGAGTCAATCTTCTCAACGGGAGGAGGAGGTGTGCCAGGTTACAGATATTGTGGTTCTGACATTGGCTTTGATGGGGAAGTCTCAGGATAAACAGCTCCTGTTGCTCCCAACCGCTTGGGATGTGGATGCGGTAATGGTAGCAATATGCTCCGGTAGGGAGCTGACTGCCCCAGTGACCAGAGACTCATTGGTTACGATGGCTCTGCCAGTGGACAATTCTCATGCCCCAGGATGATCAGAGACCTATGTCTCTCTGGAGGACATTTTTGCTCTTCCCTGTCTCCATTCATCCCTCCTATTGGGACTGTCTCTGTTCTGGGACGTTGTTACACCAGAGGAAGAGACCATCCCGACGAGGCAGAGTCATTCTCCCATCCCACCTGCCTGCCTTGAGGTGCAACCATTGGTTTCTGCCAGATAAAGGGATCCAGCTTTCTCTTCAGATGAGCCTGAGGCCCTGCAGGAGTCTCTGTGGCGTCGGACGGAGGTGGCATGAGACAGGAGCCCCTGAAGATTGGGGTTCCAGCCTGCAGCCAGATACGATTGGCCAAGAGATGGGGGGTACGCTGTACCATGGGGTCCTCCACTAGTTGATCCATCCTACTGGCCATATTGGGGACTGTGTGAGCCCTACCATAGGCTCCCAGGATCAATGTCGGAGTCCTGTTTGCCATCGCCCAGACATCCCCAGCTGGCCACGTCAGGTCAGAATACTCAGAAGGGGAAGCTGAACTGGAACTGATGATTCCAGATGAGGTGGTTACTCCATCTTCTCAGTCTCCGCTGGACATCTTCAAGCAAGAGCTCATGCCCGTGGTGACTGCAAAGCTACAGGTTTAGTTTGAGGAAGTCCAGGCGCCTCAGGACAGTTTACTAGACATTCCGCAGCGTTCTGGTCCCAGTCGAGTGGCCCTCCACATCAATGAGGTCATTATAGGCCCGGCAAAGATGGTTTGGCGCATTCCTTTTTCTTGTGCTCCCATTCCTAAGAGGGTCAAAAAGTGCTACTTTCTTCTGTCCAAGCAGGGGGGGGAGTGTTTTTCTTCTCACCCCCATTTGGCTCTTTGGTGGTGCAGGTGGCTACAGAGCAGTTGAAGCAACAGCACCCAAAGGCTACTCCCTCTGTTAAGGGACACAAACCACTCAACCTTCTGGGGAGAAAGGGTCTTCTCCTCCTCCTCCCTCCAATGCAGCATCTCAAATTATCAGGCCCTCTTGGCCAAATGTGATTTTACTAATTCTAATAAATATTTGGAATTTAAGGACAAAGGTCCCTGAGGAGGATAGGTCTGCTTCCAGACTTTAGTGGATGGGGGCAAATTTCTGGCCAAAACCAACGTTCTCAGATGCCACCACACGGGAGACAGAGGGTTTCTAGACCCAGGAACCCAGCCCCTGCAACATCCACCACCACATCGTACTCTAACGCCCAAGTGAAGAGTGTCTTTTGACAGGACCACTGAGACCCATGTTCTTTTATCAATGCTGCTTCATTCCCCTTCTCTGATAGTCAGAGGCCACCTTCCCAAAATTGTCCAGAAACTGGAGGGCTCTATCTATACACAAATGGGTTTAGAGATGATTCATGGCAGCTATCTGATTGAGTTTCTGGTACCTCCTACCCACAATCCCCATCCTGGTTCCTTCTCAGGGACCAATCTCATGAGGAGATTCTATGACAAGAGGTAAACTCCCTTCTCAGGGTAGCCATAGAAAGGGTTTTGCCTCAGCATCAGGGGAAGGGATTTTATTCCCCTTACTTCCTGAATCCCAAGAAGAATGGGGGATGGAGGCCGATTCTCTGTCTGAGACGGCTGAACACGTTCATTTGAAAACCAAAATTTCACACAATCTCCTTGATCATTCCCTCGTTAGAGGAGGGCATGTGATTTGCAGCATCCGATATGAAAGATGCATATTTTCACACGGACATCCACCCAGGCCATAGGAGAGGCCTCAGGTTCTTTTTTGATCAAGAACATTATCAATTCGGAGTCCTCCCCTTTGGTCTAGCTGCAGCACCCAGGGTATTTACAGAGGAGCTTGGATGAGAAGAGAGGGACTTCCCCTACCTCGGCTGGCTTCTGACAGGCAGTTCTGACAAGGGAGTCCATCCAGCACCCAATGTTCTTCTCAGCCTCCTGCCTTCCTTGGGCATCTGTGTCGATCCAAAGCATCCAGACTGACCCCCAGGAGGTTCATACATTTTATAGGGGAGACGCTGGACTCGATGGCAGTGAGAGTTTATCTACTTCTCGAGAGGTTTCAGGCCGTGAGTGCTCTCATACATCAGGTCACTCTCAGACTCAGGACATCAATCCCAACGTGCCTTTCCCTCCTCGGCCACAGGGTGTCATGCACACACGTGATGCTGTTTGCCAGGCTCTATCTTGGCTGCCTACCAGCCTGGCTTCTCTCTGTATATTCACCAGAGAAGGGCAACATAAACAGCCAGGTGACAGTTCTGCCCAGTGTTTTAGCCTCTCTCATCTGGCAGTCAAAGCTGGAGGATGGGTCGGGTGGGAATCCCTTTCCTCACACCGAGTTCCAAGGCAACCATCACTCCCAACGCCTCCCTCTTGGGTCGGGGTGCTCACCCGGGCGATCATCTGGCACAAGGCGTCTGGAGTCCAGAATGCAGATCAATTTACTCAGTTTGGAGCACGAGGAGAGCTATGATGCATGCACGGACCAATAGACGCTGCTTGGAAAAAATTCCAGACTGAGGTGCCCGGCGTGGGTGTATATCCCACACGTGGAATACAAACAGGGACCACACCCCTTGAAGAATCTCCAGTGACAGGTACGTAGCTTCCATCTTTGGGCCCAAGTTAGCCTAAGCGTAGAGGAGTATGGGAAATTGAAGTTGTTAGTGAGAAGAGAGCTGGAGATGGCGTTATGGGAAAGTAAGAGTTAGCAAGGACACGGCCCAAGGTTATGTTGCTGCTGTGTTTTGGTTGTAACTGATTTGAGCAAGGTTTTTAATGAGTGTTATTAAGAATTGTGAATGTTTTATTTAAATGCTGCCTATATTGATAATAAGGGAAGGATGTCGGTGCAGATGTTAATTTAAATGTGTAAAGAGCCAATAAGAAGGTGGCAAAAATATAATTATGGTCAGGGGTAGCTTAATGTTAATTAGTATTATAATGACTTCTATAAAAGGAGTAGTTTTTGTTAATTTGGGGGAGCGCCAATTAACATCAAAAGGGTATCGTTAGATTCCTGGGTTATACGGCTGTACTTCGGTCTCTTGTCAGTGGACTGATCACCCTTTGGTACGCTATTTCGTCTCTGCGTGTAAGTATAATTGTGTTGGGCAAATAGTAATTGCTTGCCTGGTGGCTTCGCTAATCAGTTTTTCTTTTGAATAAAGTTGAGTTTTCTCATTCAAAGCGTTGCCTCGTTGTCCTCTACTAAATAAATCTTCTGTAACTCACCCACAGGCTGGAACCTGAAAACGAAGTCGTTTCATACATCCTTATCTGTAAGAGCTTAACAGGGAACATTTCAGCATAAGGGTTACTAAAGATTACAAGTGGCAGCCGACGCCCAATGGGGGGACATTTTAACATGGTGGCACCCACAAGAGGGCAGGAACTGTCTGTTGCAGCACAGTAGGACTTGAGTTTTCTTTAGGTACCATTGTCTTAATATGTCAAGAATCATCCCTAGACACTAGAGCAGGAACCAGGGATTTATCAGTTTAAATGCCAGCTACTAGTTTCTATTTTCTTACAGGGTACTTGAGTCACTGCATTAACTCACCTCCCAGCAGTGGGCAGAGAAAACCAGTTCTTCTCTTCCACACCCAACACTCCCTATTTAAAGGGTGTGATGTAGACAGCAGGTCGGAAAGGCTAGATTTTCTCAGACAGAGGGGTTTTTAGGCTCCCACCCATTGTAAACCTCAGAATTGTCAAGTCTCACGTTCCCTTTATTGGTGGATGGCTTCTTAGGCCTTGCCTACATTAGCCCTTATGCTGGCAAAACTTTTGTCGCTCAGGAGTGTGAAAAAAACACATCCCGAGCGACGTAAGTTTTGCCAGCATAAGGGCTTTTGTGGACAGCTTTATGTTGGCAGGAAATGCTCTCCCGCTGACATAGCTACTGCTGCTCGTTTAGGTGGTTTTATTATGTTGGTGGGAGAGCTCTCTCCCATCGACATAACGCGGCTACACAAGCGCTATTTGCTGCTGTAAGTTTTAAGTGTAGACTAGCCCTTAGAAAAGCGCATTGGATTCTCTCAGCTGTTGTTAGAAGAGGCAGGGACGGTGTATCCTTAACTAAGAGCCTCCACCCCTCTGCACTCCCAACCCCAAGCATTTGAGGTAGATAAGTATGTTTCAGGTAAGACAGTTCTGCTTGTGAATAAAATCCTTCCCTCTCTTGGTTAGGGTTATGTTCCAGCAGCACCTAACAGAATCCAAGTTGGGCTGGGCGCTGTTCTGGTACAAGAGACAGTCCCTGCCGCAGGGAGCTCACAACCTAAATACACCAGACAGACAAAGGGAGTATTATCCTTTTCTTAAAATAGATGGGGAACTGAGGCACAGAGAGCTGAAGTGACTTGCCCAACCGCCCACAGGGAGTCAATAACGGAGCTGGGAATTGAAACCAGATCTTTTGAGACCCTAGTTCAGTGCCTTCAACATATAACCGTTCTTCCTCTTCCCAGTTCTCCAGTCACCCATGGAGTCTTCCAGAGTACCCAAGACCTGAATTTCTAATGTAAAATCCTCTTTTTCGAGGGGCAGTCAGGGGACAGATTCAGGGCAACTTCATATCACAGAGAAGGGGACAAAGAAAGCACTAGCGTATTCCTCACACTCCCCCATCTTTGCAGGTCATCTTTAACACGACTGGAGATGATTTTTCCCCCCCTTCCCCCAATGCATGCACACTGTTTTTAAAAGCACTCTGCGCTCCTCACTTTCCCACAGCCATTCTCCCAGCTTCAAAAGGTTTACTAATTACACTAATGAGGTCAGGAGAGACCAAACGCTTCTGTCACTTAAAAGAGGAGGGGGGAGAGAATATCTTGACTGTTGCCCATACTAAGAAGATTGTGCCTCTCTGTATCTCATAGCTCGTTCCCTTCAATTCCACACACACCCCCACCTCCAAATCTCCAGCAGAAAAAAGAAACTATGGACAGAAGGTCTCAAAAGTATCAAACAGCTTTTAAAAAGAAATTCCTTTTGCCTGTCAAAAGAACAAACAGATACACCAAAAACTGTCAGAATTAGTGTTTGAGTAATTGCAGAAGCTCTCCAAGGTTAATGCCCCATTAGTGAGCAGCTCTCTCACAGCTAAAAGCCAGGAAGAGACAGGTTGTCAAAGGCTTGTTGTGGATTAAAGAGCTGCGTTCCCAGCCTAGACTCTCTTGTGGATGTTGTTTAGGGAGGATGGGAAGTTGAAGATAATAGCAGCTTTGGTCTGTGCTGTGTGAAGCCACCCAAAGTATTTGACAGAGCATCAGGGGAGACAATCAGACACAGAGCTGGATGAAGGCTCTCGGGGCCCCTGGTTGCCGCCCCCCCCCCCCCACTCCCCAAACCATACAATCATTGCAGGATCTTAGCTTTCATTAAAGAATAAATTTAAAAAAAATAAATAAATCTCCAGCACTCCAGGATGCAAAACAGAGTTTAAAAACATGACCTGAGTACGCTTTGGTGCCTGCCTGAGTTTGCAGTGGGCCTAGACGAGTGATAGCTCCACGTGGGGTGAACTGCCCCATTTGTCTTAACTTTGCAATATGCTGCTGCCCGAAAGAGGGACAGGGCCGTGCAGGGATGAGAGCCAGAGGGATTTGCCTCGGGCTCTGGATTATATTAATCTGCAAACAGACAACGTGGGATTTTTCAGTGAGCAGGCCCTCAATTTTCAATTTCACCAGGGCCTGATTCTCCTCTTGGAACCGTTCAATACTGTTGGTTTTAAATCCAGTTGACCTTGATGTATTGCTGGAGAATCGTGCCCAGTCTCCAAGAGCACAGCGCCATTGGCCCCACATGCATTGGGCTGGGGGTAGGTCCAGCTGGAACTTAGATGGCCCAGTACCACCTCTTGAGTCGCCATCACCTTTTCCTGCAGCTGCTGGGCTCTCAGTGGAGGTTTCCCAGCGACCTGTTGACCTTGCTCAGCCTGTGAGATCTGAGCTCAGCTCGAGCTGTCCCTGCTCCAGATTTGGTGCTAACACTGAAGACCAGCTAGATCTGTTGCCAGAAACCTACTCCTATAAAAATGCAGCTCTCTTGGGAGCACTTTAGCCAGGGGCAGGTGGATTTTGGATCATAAAGAGAATCAGGTCCATGAAAACAACACAAATAGACCCCAAACCTACGTGCTACCAGATGGCCCCAGCCATCCTAGGTGCAGCTCCCCTTCATTCAAACAAACATACACGCAAAACCAAACCAGCAAAAGTTTTCAGCTGGTGAACTGAGCAGGGCTGAGTCTGGTTTGACTGGGCTCTGGGGCTGCTCCATCGCTGGGGGATGGATTTGGGTTTGAAATGATTTATTTGTATTCTGGAAGTCCCTGGAGGCACCAGTCAAGATTGGGGCCCCACTGTGCGAGGTGCTATATACACAGGGTGAGAGATGGTATCTGCCCTGAAGAGCTTACAGGATAGACAAAACGGGAAGGGGAAAGTGGAACAAAGGCTATGTCCACACTGCAAAAGAAACCCAGCGGCAGCGAGTCTCAGAGCCTGGGTCAGCTAACTTGGGCTCCCGGGGCTTGCACGATGGGGCTAAAAATAGCAGTGTCGATGTTCCCACTCACGCTGGAGCCTGGTCTCTGAGACCCTCCTCCCTTGCTGTGTTCCACAGCCTGACCGGGAATGTCTATGCTGCTATTTTTAGCTCTGTGGAGTGAGCCCCGCCAGTTGACCCAGGCTCTGATACCGGCTGCCATGGGGACTTTCTTGCTGTGTAGACATACCCAGAGAGAGGAAGTGTCTTGCCTAAGTCCCATGGCAGGTCAGTGAAAGGTTAAGGGGTGACTTGACCATGGTCTAGAAGTATCTACGTGAGCTGATTTCTGATAGTAACTTCGCTCTAACTGACAAAGGCATGACAAGGCCAAGTGGCTGGAAATTGCAGCTAGACAAATTCAGCCTAGAAATAAGGTTCAAATTTTAAACAGGCAGGATAAATAACCTTTGGAACAACTTACCAAGGGATGGGGTAGATTTTCCATCACTAAAAGCCTCTAAATCCAAACTAGGTAGCTTTTTATAAGAGATGCAGGAATCACTTGGTGAAATTACTATTTGTTATTTGTCTTATTATAGTGTCAGGGACCAGGCCCCCATGGTGCGCGGTGCTGCACAGACATGGAACAAAAGACAGGCCCTGTCCCAAAGAGCGGACAATCTCAGAAATTCTATGACCAGTGGGGGTGATGAAACTAGACCATAATGGGCCTTTCTGGCTTTGAACGCTGTGGGTGAAAACCTGCTCCATTGAAGTCAAATGGAGCCAGGATTTTATCCTATAAATCTACGAAATAGAGAATAGAAACTAGGTCCCCTGACTCCTCAGCCGAGTTTCCACCCACTGCACCACGCTGCTTTTGGAGAGGTTTGTACATGAGGAGGGGGAAACAAACAATGCCACTGTTGCTATCTAGAAATCATTTGTAATTATTAGACCTAGGGTGCAGCAGAGTCTGGCAAGGCAAGAGTATTTTGTAACAGCAAAGCAAGGCTGCTGCTCAGACCATGTTGCTTTAGTAAGTTGATTTGCATTCAGAATCTTCGTTTGCGATTATTATTTTTTCCCCTTGTGCTTAGTGAGTGATATTAGCATAAAGTCCCTTTTTTCTTGTTTTCTGTTCACGCTCAAGGTCAGAGATTTAGCGAGACACCGACGAAAACAATCTCGTCCTCACCCTCTTTTAATTCTTCTCAGAAATGCGTCCTGGGGATTTTAACATAACAATTGCTGGGAAAGGGGAAAAAAGGGACCTGAACAGAGGGCCCTTTCTGTGCTGGAAACAGGAGCTGCCCCCAAAAGAGATGCAAATCCACGAGAGGAAGGGAGGCGGGATAGATCCCAGAACAGCACCAGTCCTGTCTTATGTCTCTTACATGTGTGGGTTAATTTAGCGATGATAAAGGCAGGGCTCGTAGCACTGATTTGGAGCAGACTGGATGCTGGTGGGAGGCATATGAGCTTCTCTGCAGACGGCTTTGCTGATGCACCTCAGTCCTGGATTGGAGCCCCAGCTTGCTGTTCCACTGCTAGGCTTCTCCCCCCAACCCCCCAGGACTCTGCCCATAACCCTCAATCCCAGCCTGCAGCCCTGCCCTTGTTATTCCCAATCCTAAACTCTATCTCCCTCCCCACCCCCAGATCAATCCCTACCTGCAACCCACCTACAGTTCCAGTGCTGGGCTTTTCCTACACACACAGTTTTGCTAGTGCCCCTCGATCCCAGCGCACGGTCCTGGGCTCTCCCCACACACAGCTCTGCTCCTGCCCCTCCATCCTAATGGGGACCTCCCCATACAACCCTATCAATGAACCGGTCCTGACCTGCTGCTCAGACACCACCTGATGTTTCCTGCCAGCTCCTCTCAGTTTTTAAAGCTAGATGTTTTCCTCTTGGTTCCGATGGTGTCCATCCCGGGCTGCCCTTTCCAGGGGGGCAGGGTCCTTCAGCCTGTCCCTTTTCTCACGCAAAGGCCTTGCGTCGTGGTGTGCCTGCCGGCTGAGGGGGTGAACCTGGCATCCCGTCACCACGCTGAGCGTCCGAACGAGGGAATCAGACCCCTCTCCTCCTGCAGCCGAGCACATGCAGCTGCCAGGCCCTGTCAGTGATCCCTGGCATGGAAAGGGAGTAGTGATGTTCAATGGTTAGACCCAGGGCTCCTGGGTTCAATTCCTGATTCTAGGAAGGGGGTGGGGTCTAGTGATTAGAGCCATGAACTCCTTATGCTCTTTTTCATGCCTCCCGCTGCCAATTTGCTGTGTAATGCTGGGCAATTTTCTTACTCTCTCTGAACTTCAGTTTCCCCGTCGATCAAACGGGGATAACGCCTGGCTCTCTGCGGTGTTGTGGGGCTTAATAATGAATGTCTGGATAGAAATCCAAAAGCGATCACTGGGGGAGTGAAAGGCCGTTTCTGCTCTTTCCCTGTGAAAGGGGAGGCAGCAGATGACTGAGCAGCGCTGACTGTTCGTTGTGGTTCTTGAACAGAGTCCAAAGGACTGAGCTTTCCAAGCACAAGAAAATTAATCTTGCAGACTCTCCCCTGCATGATCCCCTGACGCAGCTTGCCCAGCAGCCCGCAGGGGACGCTGGTGGAGAGAACTCCTCCCTCCTGTGCATTGCCTGTGGATTTGTCTATGCTGCAGCTGGGACTTGGAACGCAGGCTTCCCAGCCTGGGTAGACAGAAGCATGCTAGCTCCATTCCCGCTAACTGCCCAAATCCAAGCCCACCCAATCCCCTGGGTTCAAGTTTGGGAGGCTAGCACTAGCTGCCGCCCACGCGCCATTGTCTGTCCACACTGCTATTTCTAGTGCACTAGCTGGAGCAGCGCTAGCAGGAGTCTGCTTCCCAGGGCTGGGAGACTCTCTCCCAGTTGCATTGTAGACATGTCCTTAGTGCCCTGTGCTGCAGGGGACATGCAGCAGGTCCTATGTAGAGTCATGCCCCCTCCTTGCACCCTTTCCTGTCCGTAGAGCTCTGCGTGGATACAAAATTTGTATCCGCATCCAGTCCACAAAAATGGGCCGCAGATATCTGCAGATTTGCAGGGCTCTGCCTGCGTGGCTGGCAAAGAACACCAGAGGCACCCATTCTGCCATTGACCAGCTGCCAGGAGGAATTCCGGATTTCACAACTCCAGCTTCTCCGGAACCAGTGGGGAATGTAGTGCCGGCATGGTGTGTGCAAGCATAGCACGGCATATTTCTACTGGGGTTTCAGCCAGAACTGGTATAATCAGTGGAAAGGGCAAGGAAGAAAGATTTACTTTTAATAGCTTGAGATAGTGGAGGTTCAACTTTTTGAGGGGGAGGGAAAGGGTGGGAAATTGATTCAGTTTTGTGTGTCAAGCTGTGATGGTTTCAAAAAAGAATCTGTGTTTTATATAAATCTCCAGGCTTGGGCACAGACTCATCACGGCAGAGTGATTTTCTGTTAAACCAGATGTGGGGATTGCGTTTTGGCAGGTGGCAGCTGCTTTTGCTAATGGGCCAAATGATCTGAGCAGTCTAGCCAGAGGAATATTGAGAAATTGACTGCAGAAGCTGTGAATTAAACTTCCGATGGCCAGTCTGGAAGTGGGGCTGGGAGCATTGCATGCGTCTGAAAGCCCCAGTGCTAAGAGGTTTTCATGGTTTCTTTGTGTAGGATTAGATGGTAGGGTGGGTTTTGTTTTGTTTTGTCTTAAAGGCTGCTCCAGGGTTTTAGATGTTCTGATATGCAGGCTGAGTGTTTTCATGGCCCCTTTAATGCTCCACTAAACAGTCTGAGATGCTGTCTCTTAATGCTCTTGTAACGTACCAAATGCAGTAAAGTTGGTCTGAGCAAGCTGAAGAAATGGGAATCGATCGGAAAAGCGAGAGCAAGAAAGGTTGAGATAGACGGGAAGGATGGTGGGGAAAGACTAAAATGAGGAGAAGGGGCTTTCTTTCCCATTCCCTGTTCAAACCAACCAACCAACCAACCACTGTGTCTTGTGGGCAGAGCAGTGGAGTGAGGGTCAGGACTCCTGGGTTCTGTGCCCGACTCAGGGAGAGGCGTGTTCTAGTCCAGTGGTTCCCAGCCTTTTTATGACTCCATGTTACGGCAGAAGAAATTTTCGGGATCCTCCTCCCCCCATGCAGTCATAAAAAAAAAGGGAGGAAGGTCGAGACCCCAAGGTTGGGAGCCCACCTCCTAGCAGTTAGAACGAGGGACTCCTGTCCCGACTCTGGGAAGGAGCATGGGCATTTAGGAATGAGGACTCCTGGGTTCTATTCCCGACCCTGCCACCCATGTCTAACGCTACAGGCACTGCTGCTGGGGTACTACAGCATGGACGCTTTCTGCAGTGACGGAAGGGGTTTCCCATTGCCGTAGTCAATCCAGCTCTCGAAACGGCGGTAGCTAGGTCGATGGAAGAATTTTCTGGTTGACCTAGCCACACCTACACTGGGGTTAGTCATCTTAGCTACGTCGCTCAGGGCTGAGCGATGTACAGCTGGGCTTCGTGCCCTTGGGGACGTCGCTTCCCTCTTCTGTGCCTTGGTTTCCATCTCACTGTGAGATGACCGGATGCTTGGCCTCTAGGAGAGCACAGTGTGGCTCCTGCCTGCTCTGCTAGGCAGGGCAGGGATATTTGGGTGCGTATTTTTAGAAGAGGGACATTTAAAAGGTGGAGAAAGCGGGTGCGGGGGGGGGGGGGGGAGGGGGAATAAAGATGAGAAGTTTTAACCTAACAAGGCAAAGTTTGTGTCTCTCCCCAATGGCACGGAGGGGCGTCGTTGGCTCTTGTGTTGTTAATTCAAGTCATTAAATTTCCTGCGCGCTGTGTATTTCTCCACAGCACCACTTGCCCTGTCTGTTTGATCTGTAAGTACCAAAAGTACAGCCTGAGGCTGCGACATCAGCAACCTCCCGGTCGCCATAGGAACCAGAGTCTCCATCTCCCATGTGCCCGGGTCTCTTGGGGCTCAGCTCCGGAGGCTGTGCTGTAATGAGCGTGTGAAGTTTAGCTTATAAAGGCCTGGTACAAGGCCCCGGAGGCCTGCGTGCTCCACAGTCGGCTGCTGCTAACCTGCAAGGTAGACTTTCTTTCTGAGCAGAGAGAAGCACAAAGGCAAAGGTTATTTGTGTCAGAGAACTTGCAGATTGAGAGGCGAAACTGCTATAATATTCTCCTGCCTGTGGGGTGGGAAAGAAGAGGGGTGAGAGGCCCAGCAACCTGGAGCTGGTACCCGTGGGAGTGACATGACGACAATGAGGAGTTATGATCTTTAGGGCCCTGGACTGGGGTTCAGGAGCTCAGACCCGGGCTCTGCCATAGAGGTGTGACCTTTGGCAAGTTGCCGCTTCTCTCGAGTTGTCAAGGCCTCATCTGTAAAATGGGGGTAATGATCCATCCTCCTTTGTCTGTCTTGTCTACTTGGAGCGTAAACTCTCAGACAGCCCTTGCCCCGTTTACTATGTGTATTCAATTATGGCTAAACTAAGGGAATTAGGTACCCAACTTCCATTGAAGTCATTGACTATTTGACGCCCACCTCCCTTGGATGCCCTTGAAAACCATAGCCCGTTTGATTAACAGTGGCCCCCCAGGGTCCTAACCGAGTTGAGGGTCTCCATTGTGCTCAGTTCTGCAGAGACACACAATAAGAGACGTTCTCTGCCGCAAAGAGCTGACAGACTAAATAGACGACAGGCAAAGAGGGCGGGGAAAGTGACTTGCCCAAGGTCACCCAGCAGATCAGTGGCGGAGTTGGGATAGAACCCATGTCTCCTGTCTCCCTGTCTAGATCATGCTGCTACATAAAGGGCTTAGTAAGGTAATCGGGTCCTGCTCTCACCATAATACAAGCCAAAATAATAATCTGTGTATCATGGTACATATATATGGCCTTTGGCAGTGTAGTGTCCAAGCTTTAGAGACGGTTGAATAATATTGCCAATAGACAATGGGTGAATTTTTTCCATCCATTAACTAAATGAGGGAGTGTGGTCTAGTGGCTAGAGCACTGGGCTGGTCCTCAGAAGACCTGATTCCAGACCTGGTGTGTGACCATGGGCAAGCCTCTTCGCTTCTGCTTCCCCTTTGTTTATTTACTCAGGATGCTATTATGGGCTGTGACTGCCTCTTGCTATGGGTCTGTACAGTCCCTGGCACAATGGGGCTCTGATCTTGGCTGGGACCTCTGGTGTAATGGTAACGCAGATGATTAACTAGTGACAGTAGTGAATAATCTGCCCCTCCCATGATTTGAACAGTTCTGCTCTACGTCAAACCCTGTGATGGCAGACCGGGCCCAGAGCAGGGCCCTGGTTGGGTTGCTGTCCAAAGCCAGCTGTCTCTCCCCTCCCTTTGAGGTGGCTGCAGGAATGCAGCAGTCCTCTTGGCCCAGAGCTCAGCTGCCTCTCTCTGTCTGTGATTGACACTTGAGCAACCCTGCCTATCCTCTATAAACACATACACTGTCTAATTGCTGACAGTTATTTACCATAAAAAAGGAATGTGTGCACCACCGGCCTTGACATTTCATGTCAAAATTCTGCAAGAAACAATATCTCTATATATTTCTCCCAGTATTCCAAACAGTTGGATATATTTCCCCCTTCTCTTTGTCTTGTAACCTTTGACAGTTGAGCTGTGCCTTGGTCCCCTCCCCCCAATGATAAAATCCAGTCCTGGGGAGATGTTACAGAGGGGGAGGAATCTCCCTTCTAGTCCCTCACCCCCTAAATCCATGGCTGACTGCTCTCTGACAGATGGGTGCAAACTTACATACAGTGAATTCTAACTCACGCCTGCTTGTTTATTTGCTGTCTCTTGGACCCTCTGTGTTCAGACATCATTGGTTCTGCTCAGAGCAGCAAACAATGATGTGCAATGCATCGTCAAGCCCTAAACGGCACCTACATGCAATTAAAATAATTGGGCTCACACCTAGGTCTGATTCCTTTCCCCACCCCCACCCGTCTCTCTTCATCTGCTCTTTCTCATGCTTTCGCTCCATCTTGGGAACGCATCACACAAACCCGTGCCCCCTGCACTTCCTTGTTCCTTTTAGCCCTCTCCACCAGGTGCAAGCACTGAATCCTCTTCTGCTTGGTGAGTGTGCAAGGAGGTGCACTGTGGAGCATGGGGGGTGGGGGAGGTGCACGCGCGTGTGTGTGGGAGGGACGGGGGGTGGTTTGGAGGCTTATTCAGCTCGGCCTTGACACAAGTGCGAAATGAGTTCTCAAGCGCATGAGTGAGAGAAGATATTCCAGTCGAGGCCCATGAAATATAATGAAGGCCCAAGGGACGGTACCAGTTCCTTGGTTAAAAATGATGCTGTTATATTTAGACAAGGTAACTAGAGGCCCCTCCGGACATGGAGGAGTACAGTTTTTTGTTTAATGATTCCATAATCTGATATAATGTTGGGCCTGTAAGACATAATGAAGACCTAGGGGAGTTTACATCTTTGCTGCTTTAAAGGGCCCGCACTCGGGGGCTAGGCCAGGTGGAGGTTTGAACTTTGATGAAGTCAAACATGTTTTTCTCTGGATTTGTTTGACATGATTGAGAGAAAACCTGGCAGCTGTGGGAAGTGGTGGGGACGGGCGGCTGTAAACACAGGAGCACTAAAAACAAGCCCAGATGGCTGGTTTGCTGGCATGTGGCTACTCCTGGGGTGCGTGCCTGGAATGGTTTGGAGGCCCGATCTGGAGTACCATGACCCCTGGGTGCACCTCACAGGATCACTATTATTTCTGCTTTGGTTGTGCGCAGTGGCCCCAATCATGACTAGGAGAAGGGATGGGGAGCCGCAATGACTTGGTGCAGCATAGACAGAGTCCCTGCTCCAAAGACTTTACAATCTAAACAGGCAAGAAAAAAACCCTACAAGGGTGATGATCCCCATTTTACAGACGGTGAACTGAGACACAGTAGGTTAAGGGATTCACCTTCGCTAGGAAAGAGAGGGTGATCTTAACTCAAGTTAGCCAATCCGGTAAAATCAGGGTGAAGACAAGGCAGATGGTAGTTTTCATACGTGTTAGAGGGTCGAATTAAAGTCTGTGTGGGATCCTAGGGTTTGTCTGAAACTGCTCACTCCTGGTAAAATTAACTGCTGCCTTGTCTTCACTAGAATTTGACTTCGATCTAGCTAATGTGAAGTAAGGCCACCCCTTTTTCTCAGTGAAGACCAAGCCTAAGTGACTGGACCCAGGCCACGCACACAGTCCGTGGTAAAGCCAAGAACTGGACCTAGGACTCCCAAGTCCCCCTCCAGTGCCTTTAAACACAAGACCAGCCTTCCTTAATTGGGCCCCAGGTTGGGAGGCAGCTGGAGGAGTCAATGAAAAGAAGGGAGCATGGTTCTGTTGCTTGTTTTATCTGGCCATCTGTAGGGTTCAAGAAGTCTCCCCGTTGGGCAGGGACATTCCCTTCCAGCCCATCACAGTCTCTGATCAATACAGGAGAGGATGGTAGTTGGGCCCGAGTCAAATTTGGATCCAGGCCCCAATATCTGCAAATGCTTGGAGGCAGATTTTGGAGTTGGGTTCATCTCTGGACAGGGAAGGAGTCGGAGGGTGAGTGGCCGGGGGCCCTGCAGCGGTAAGTCATGCTGCACGTGTAATGCAGCGTTCCCGGATGGGCTTGTGTCAGGGATTGAACCCTGGGTCTAAGAGCATGAGCTGCTACTGCCTGCGCTAAAGACCCCAGGCTCCATAGCTCAAAGGCTGTAGCAGCCTCATACCAGCGGACACGTGGACTAGCTACTAGAGGGGGGCCGAGAGAGATGCTGTGTTAGGGAGGGTTACGTCAGCGTCACAGCAGCGATATTTGGGCCGCAGGCTCTTGGGCCGCCAGGGGACAGGGAGAGGGACTGAATGGCTTGGGGAAAGAGTAGTGGTACCTTTACCCTCTAGGTGGCCACAGTCTGGATCCAGCCCAGGGCTGTGACTGCAGTTCCGGTTACCATTTGGTAATGGGTTGATGGCCTTAGCCCAGCTCCTCGAGGTTCAGCGTCCATGTCACGCACAAAGATCCCCTCAGATTGTTGGCAACCTCAGCAGAGAATCCCCTTTGTATCTGTCATGGCTGTCTGTTCTTTACTGCGGCTAGTTTTGCAGCAGCTTCTCAGCACCTCTGGCCTAATCCAATGGCTAGTGGAATCCCATTGACTTCAGTGGGCACTGGGTCAGGGCCTAGGAGGTGACCATTAATGAGAAGAGGAATCGGGAATGATCCCCCTCCTTCCCCACTGATTTCAGTGGGAACCTCCTGCGTGCGGGAGCTGAATGCACTGGGCCCTTCTGAACTCTGCGGCTGTCTCAGGTTTCAGCGTTTGGCAGATAATCTAATCCCCTTTAGGATATGAGAGAGCCTGCAGATTCCTCCAATGGGAATAGCCCCTCGGGGCGAACCGTAATGAATTCCTATCATTCCAGCACAAAGGCAGCTTTCCGCAGAAGATATGAGGGTCACTGCCCTACCACCATCCCTTGGAGACATCAGTTGTACACCAGTGATTCTGCTCTCCTGACAGACAGGCAGTAGCCCCAGAGCTGCAGGGAGGTTAGTGGAGAGTGGAGAAGCAGGACTCTTACTTGTTGGTTTACTTTCTTCTTTTTCTTCTTCTTCTATTTTCTGCCTAAACAAAGGTTTTTAAGTACCCGACTGACACTGTGTTTTCCAACCCCCACTGCATACGCATTGCTCCGCTCATGAAACTGCACCCTTGTTCTCTGCACAGAGAACAGTCTCCCTGTGCTGCATGGTGCAAATTATGATCATTTGCTACTCTATTATTTATTTCTGTCCAGGTAGCAGCTAGAACCCTTACCTGAGATCAGGGTTCCATGGTGCTAGGTGCTGTATAGACCCAGAGTAAGAGAGAGCCCTGAAAAGCCTACACTATGCATAGGCAAGGCAGGTAGTGGGAAGGAAAGGAAGGATTATTATAATTATGCGTTACTTTGGAGGATAAATCACTTTGTTGGTCTGTGCTTCAGTTTCCCCATTTGTAAAATGGTGAGAATAATTACCACTAGCCTGAAGTGTTGTGAGGCTAAATCGCTCCTGCTTGTAAAGTGCATTTGAGATCCTTCATTTGCTCTAGAAGAACAAACTATTGCCGTTCCGTTTCCTGCAGTCCTTGGGAATAAAGAGACGGAAGTTCCTCCCTAGGCTGGTTGGAGGGCAGGCACCCTGCCCCGTGTTCCCGGAAAAGTTGCTTCCTCTAGATCTCCAGTAAGTTTTCTGATCTGGACTATCGTGTCCACAGCAAAGGAGTTTGATCCTTATTATGCAGAGCAAACCTGCCTCAAAGGGGGAAGGGGAAAAAAACCCAAACCAGATGCTTAATAGAGGTCGGTCTGCAAAGGTTGGACATTTCTGTGGTTAACAAGAAAATCCCGAGTTACAGCAGTAAGGGTTCAAAAAGAAAGAAAGGGGCTGTTGTAAACCCTTCCGCTTCAGGGTACAAGTCAGCCTCTCACTGATGGGATCATGAAGAAAATCCCATAGCTGTCTGCCAGGGGCCTGGCTTTCAGAGCCATGGGGGCCAGATTTTGCTGCTCCCATTGGTTCTCATGGGAGGGGGCAATGTGGCTATAGAGGATTGTCCATTGTTCTCAGCTGGGTGTGGAGCCCCGGTTAAAGCTCCAGCCTGGGGGGTTTTCTTGCACCTCTCTCTGAAACAGAGGGCACTGGAGACAGATCCTGGACAGTGCAGATCATTGGTCTGACCCAGCATGGTAATTCCCGTGTGCCGCTGGGCTGGGACCAGTAAGGTGCCATGTGCTCGTAGACCCCGCTGTCATCTTTGGGACATTCAGGCCTTTGCAGCATCAGATCCTAAGAGTGATGAAAAATCTTGTCTGGGGCTCTCACAAGCCTTGTGTCCGTGTCAATCCGGGGGGGAGAGGGGGAGGGCAATTGCATTTCCCTATATAACTTTTGGGTCACCAAGCATGTTCCTGCCAACTGGTGAGCCAGTAAGGGATGGCTCCTGGCCCCCCAGGGACGTGTCCCTCCCTTCAGGATTTGTTCCATGTCTCTGCTCTCCTGCTTCCTCCGTTCTTTTTATTTTTTTCCCCTGCACAAAAATGAAATAATGAAACCTGCCCCATCAAGATGCTCTTTAATATGGTTGCATGTCTCAGGCCTGAAAGTTTCACCTCAGGAGCTGCCACTCCATCTCTGTCAAGCTGTCAGAGGCAATGTGTTTACGCTTTGGCTGAAGACGTGTTGCAATTCAAAGTGGATTAACTCTTTGGGCTGCCTCCCCCCGCTCCTCCAATTCCACTTGGGTGGGTTCTGCCCAAGCAGAATGTGGCTTTTCTCTAGCGGTTTCCATATTCGAGGGGCCGGAGCACAGAGATAGACACCTGAGGGGCTGATTCTGCTCTCGCTGGGGTAAATCCAGAGTGACTCCACTGGTGTGAAAACGGCATGAGCGAGAGAAGACGCGAGCCCGGGGCAGCTCCATTCCAGCATCTCTTCTGCCCACCAGATCTCGCTTTAATCACACCCTTCCAGCTCCATGGACCCTAAGAATTCACTGGGAATGCTGGCTACGCCAGTGATTGCAATCGCCCCCATTCTGATACGTGCCAGTGAGCCTTTCACCTCCTCGGAGCCAGATCCTCCAATAGTGTAAATGGGCACGATGGATCTGCAGCAGAGCATCCTGCCCCATGTTCCTATCCCTCCCTCTGTAGATCGTCCCTGGAGAGAGCTGCACAGTCAGAAGTTTCGAGTGCACGCACGTGACTGCATTTGGGGTGGGGACGGGGAGGCAGCTTCAAAGGAGCCATCAGGCTTCTGGGGTCTGCCCGGGTCCCTTGACTGGGCCCCTCAGTGCGAGATCCGACTTAGACCTCGTTTGCCAGCTCGCCTATGAAAAGGCACAGCCCAGCCAATGGCGAGGTTGACTAAGTGAGAGCTGAGCAGGTGGGGGAGAGCACGTTCACCAAGACCGTGTTGTGTGTGTGGTTTCAAGACCTAACAGGGCGTAGGTGGTAGAGACCCCCCCCATTAAAGCTGAAACCAGGCACGCCAGAGGCTTTGCTGGTAGGCAAGAGAAAGCACTTGGAAGAGTTGGCTGCCACAATGCACACCGACCACCGGTGTGTTCAGGGTGTGACCTAGCAGTGCTGCTCAATGCCACACAGAGCAGGATCCATGAGTAGTGCTTGGCTGGGAGACTCCGTCCCATCTTGGTGGAGGATGATCTGGCTTTGGTTATACCTGCCTGCAGTACCTCTTGGCTGGCCTACGGCAAAGCGATATTCCCGGGTACTTAGGAAACCCCACCTGGTGCAGCATGGTGCAGCTCATCTCCTCAGCAACACGGGCCACCGCAAGCACATCACGACCATCCTCCACGGCCTGTGCCAGCTCCCTATAAGATAGTGAGTCGAGTTCAAGGTCTCGGTCCTTATCTTCAAGACTCTCCATGGCCTGGGCCCAGGATATCTAAAAGATCCACTGAAGCTCCGGGATGAAGACCGTGTCGACAGCTTCACTCCTCCGCCACAAAGGAACTGTCGATGATACGGATAAAGCTCCTCTGTGCAGGAAGCAGAACTTACTCCAAGGTTTGTCCAAGATGGTGCAATGAACTCCCCAGGAACTAAGCACCATCCCAAGCCTTCCCAGCTTCTGCTCCAAGCACAAGATGCATTTCTTTGACCCGCTTTCTCTGCCATAAACATAGAGCAAAGTGTGTGTATATACCTAGGTCATAAAATCCGAAACAAAACACTCCACTGCATATACTTCTCCCCCCACCCTTCGCCCCCCTGGGAGAGGATGAGGGGATAGACACATGACAGATGTTAGTCATGTTTCTTAATATGCTAGTGGAAGGTGCTCAGATACTACAGGAATGGGTGCTGGAGAAGAATCTGTAGAATAGATTTGTACCAGCAGGCAGGGGAGACCTGCTGGGGGTGTTTAGAAAGTGGGGTTCAGGTCCTAGCCATCACTGTAACATGGATTCCAACGTGCCCTGCTCTGCCATGGCCTCCTTTAAACATCCCCTCCAAGTTCCCCACCGGAGCTCGTTAATTCTACCGTAGAGCAGTGTTATCCCTATTTGAGGGGTGAGAAGCAGACAGGGGAAGTGGTTTCAAGTGCTCACAGTCTCGCTGCAGGTCCGTGGCAGAGCTGGGCCTGGAACCCGGGAGTCCAGGTTCCCTGTCCTCTGCTCTACCACTGCCACAGCACATGCCCTGCCAAAGCGCTGCAGCAGCAGCTTTCCTTGCTGTGACGTCTGATTCCTAATGCCCTTTTAATACTGGTTAGCCGGGAAACCAGTTTCTGGGAAAGACCTGCCGGTTGTCCTGTATCCACAGCTGTGGGAGGAGAAGCTAATTTGCACTCACTGATTAGCTGGGGAAAAGTGGGGGGATGTCAAGCTGAAAAACTGCAATCTAGGTTTCCAGTGTTAATATCCCCATTCATCCAAGGCCTGTTAGCTCAAACATTGCAGCTCGCTTCCCGCCAAACGTTGTGAAACAGGTATTTGATCCTCTTGAAAAGTTTCCCCATAACTTTCAGTTCAGGTTTGCACGGCAAACAAACAAAATCTGGAAATGTTTGCACTTCATGGGCTGTTTGCCACGGACAAACTCAGCTAATGATGGTGAAATTTGCATCCATAAATGCAAAAAGACCCAGGTGTGCCCCACGCAGAGATTCCAATCTCCTCCCTTTGCACATTTCCAAAGCTCCTCTGAATCACGCTCTGCTTGCACTAGAGGTGCTGGAACTAGGGGTGCCAGTGCTGCTGCCACACCCCCTGCCTTCAAGTACTTTTCAGTGTATCCAGGGTTTATAGTTTGGTTCAATGGCTCTCAGCTCCCCCACTATAAAAATAGTTCCAGCGCCCCTGGCTTGCACTGCAGAGAAACTCCCTTCTGAGTGGAGAGGTGGGGTATTCTCTCCAGAGTATCCTTAGCGTAGTGATTATTGCAAGTAGGCACATAACACGGTGCTGCCACGGGGGGGAAGTATTGTCTAAGCGATTGTGTATCTGTCAGTTACCCTCTGCAGAAAACCAAGGACGCATCTGTTGTCTTCAGCTGCAACTTGAGTTAAAAAAAGAAACCAAAACTTTAGAAGAACATAACTTTGGAGTTTATCTTTTGGAACAATTTAAAATTATTCAGTCAGAGAATCACTTCAGCTTAGCAAAAAGTACATTTAAAATCTACCCTTTCTTTCTTTCTTTCTTTCTTCAATTGTATACCTCTCAAATTTTCCCATATATATATATATATATATATATATATATATATATATATATATTAAAATAACTAAACACCCCTCTCCCCTTATGAACCAGGATCTGGATGTGTTGGTGCAGAGCGAGGGGGTATCACAAAGTAATAGGTTGTGAAGCTATTAAATGCGAGATTATTATTATTAACGGCGAGATTAAATCTCAGCATTCTGATTCCACCTTTTCTGCTGTATATAGTTGAGAATAATAAAAGCGTGAGAATCCTGGATTTGCTCGATAAATGTAGGTCTCAGACAGTTGGGTTGTATCTCAGGGATTGTTACGTCTGCTCTTTGCTTGTTCTAAGTGGCTGTTAAGACCGTCATGTGAAGAGCTGCTTGCATGAAGCCATTTGCAAGGCACATTTGATTGGTCCTACAAACCCGTATTCCTGAGCACCATGTACTGGCACATTATCTGTTAATTATTTGCATGCCTACAGCCCTCTCTCATTTAGAGAGCGCACTCATCACAGTGGGCAGAGCTTGATATGGGACCCTCTAAATGACCAGGGAGGTGTCTCTGTCTCCTGCCTACCATTGGGCACCGTGTTTTATCCTGACAAGCTTCATTTGGTGCCGTTTCCTTTCAGGGTCTCCAGCAGTGTCAGTCACATGGTGCTGTGAAAGCAGCAGGCCTGCCTGCCATCGGGCTGAGTCGTGCTGGCGAAACTGTGAAGAACCATTGGTTCCCTCTGCATGGCAAAGAGGAAAGGCCTCATAATTCTTGCTGTCATTGAAATTCATCAGGTTTCTTCTGCCATGGATATTCACAGTAAAAACGCTCATAAAATCTCCACTTTGCTTAGGATTTATTGCTTCCCCCTATAGAGTAACTTTTCAAAGAGCCGAGTCTAAAAAGACTGGGATGGCGGTGCTCTCACCTGTCCCTTCCTGCAGGCCCCTGTTCGAAGGGAGTTGCTGGAGCAGAGAGGCTGTGAGCAGGGCGTTCAGTAGAGGGCAGGAAATGACCAAGGGCCTAGGGCATCTGCTACCACCTTGTAATGTGCCAGGGTAATGGTGCCATGCTGCACCTCGCCCCTGCAAGCCGTCAGGTCACGCTCTGGAGCAGGAAACCTGCCTGCGGGTGTGTTAGCATCTTCCTCGGGATGATCTGACACCAGAGGAGCAGGCCTCAACCCCCAGCCTTGAACTCTGCGCAAGTTTGACGCTAAGCTCCAATTCCGCTTTGCACTCATCCTATAAAGGGTCAAACTATAACCCCACCCCCCGCTCCCCTGAACCTTGGGGAACTTACAGATCCAAGCCTCTCTGCTTGGGTCCATCACCCATGCAGACCTGTCAGGGTATTTGTACACTGCAGTCACAGACCCGCGTCACGTTGGTGGCTGGTCCGGGTCAGCTGATTCAGGCTGCGGAGCTAAAAATGGCCATGTCGACCCTTGGGCTTGGGCTGGGCTCTGAAACGCTGCCATTTTTAGCCCTGCAGCCCGAGCCCCACAAGCCAGAGTCAATTGACCCAGGCTCTGAGACTCGATGCCGCAGGTTTTTTATTGCAGTGTAGACGTACCTTGAGTGACCGAACCCTGCAGGATGGGACCAGGATCCCAGGATTCTGACTTAGCTTCTGAAGCGCAGTGGAGTTACACACCCGAGAGCTGGCACAAGCTTTTCTTACACATTTAGACCCAGTGTGCATCTCACTTCCACCCCCTCCAGGACAGGCAGGTGACCTGGGCTGCTTTATTGTCCCCAATAAATAATAACGGCCCCCCCTGTGCACGCAGGAGCAGTTTTGGGAAGGCTTGTAGGTCTGTTTCCTGTTGGAGAAGAAACCAGTGATGTAGAGTCAGGGTGTTTTCCTGGCGTAACAGGTGTGATTTACACCAGTCCCGGGACAGAGCGAGTCACAAACCCCGTGCAGGCAAACCCCTCGTTCTGAACTGTCTGCCCAAACTCTAATGCCCAGTCCCCAGGAGGCAACTGTGCCTCGGGAATGGACTCTCGCTAGAGATTAAGGCAGGAAGCAAACGCTCTTGCTGCTTGCAGCAACTCCCCCCAAAGAGAAACGGCATCACAAAAGTGACAGCCCCACGCTCTCACCCTTCGACCACGTTTGAGGCTAAATCTTGGCCCTCCTCTGTAGGGCCTCTGGTCCTGGGCCCTTTCTCAGCCAGGAGAATAAGAGGTACCCGTGAGGGACTGATGAGCCACCAGGACGGTGCTGACTAAGGAGCGTGGCAGCAAGTTGCAATACAGCCTGAGCTGCCCCTCGGCCTGTTGTAGCCGCCCAGAAGAATGTCTAGAAAGCTGCCTCCAGCGGCTCCCGGCTTCGACAGACGCAGCTGTTTCTTCTCTCCCCGCATGCACCGAGCAGCACGTTGTCTAAGAAACTGCAGACGCACTTGCTTTAGGTTGTGAAGTAGCCGCCCCCCTCCTCCCCAAGTCGGGTGGAGGCAGGGACCCCCTGTGCTAAGGGGCCAGTTTGATGTGCAGGCACATTCCCTGCTCACACAGGCCTGGCTGGCACAGAGATCCCGAGCCTCTGGAGCCCATGGGACTGGCTTTGTCCCCGCTTTCCTGTTGCTTTTACATGTTGGGCTGACTGGGATGAAATTAAGTGTCCACAAAGGTGATGGTGCTGTCTACAGTCTGGCCGAGTACCGGTAAGGACAGACGGCCCACGCCCTGCTCTGACTGCATCTTGGTCCTGAGCTGTAGCCCCCTCTATCCTGCTCGCCCAGTTCTGAGCTCCCTCCTCCCAGCTCTGCTGTGGCCTCTCAATCTTGACCCTTAGCCCCTCTTGCTATCCCAGCCCCGGCATCTCTGCAGAGTCCACATGGTCCGTCGTACAGTGATTTGGACCTGTGGGCAAACACTCACTAGTTTTCACTTGTAGTTTAAGCCTCATTTGAATCCCTGTCTCTGGAGGTAAGAAGGTTGCATACATGCAACCCCCCTCTGCCCCACAACCCGCTCTGTCCCCCCCACCTGACAGTCTCCTGTCTGCAGCCCTTACAGCACAGGACTCTTGGGTTCCCTTCCATGCTCTCCCATAAAAATGGGGAGGTTGAGCTTTTAATAATCCCTTTTACAGAACCTTTTATGAAAACTTTGAATTAAAGGAACCTCCCTCCCCCCAAACCCTCTTCAATGTTTTATGGAAATACCTTCTTGCATGGAGCAGACTGACTGTGTGTGCAATAAAATGCCTTTTACTGTCCACCTTATTCATAATGCATTGTTTTATGTCCTGGGAAAACAGAGCTCAGACTGCTATAAACTTCCACTGGCAGGAAGCCTTTGGATTAGGAGCTGGCAGGGCATGGCCGGAGCCTTAGAGCACAATCCATATCTCGAGGCGTTAGGTATCTTAGATGCCTGCACTCCACTGGCGTGGTGTCAGGCGGATGCTGCTGGTGTTTTTTTGTGTTCTGGAAGCACCTCGAGGCCCAGCTGAAACTGCCGCCCCCTTGCGCTAGGTACTGTACAGACACCTCAGTGGCTCCTTTAGCAATGCAAGACAAACAAATGTGCACATCTAGAAACAGGAAAGACTCCGGCATGTGCATCCTCCGGGCAGCCAATCTGTACCCAGCCTCCCAGATTTCTCCCCCAGGTGACTTTCCTGTTTGGATGGGGCTGGATTCATGAGCAAACCTGATCCCAGCTCTGATAGGAAAGGGTCGGGGGGTTGTCACTTTGTTGGGAAATCGTTGCTGTTAGAAATGAGGTTTTAGCTTCTGAAAGTAGCCGGCCCCTCTAGGGGGTTTGCCTGCCTCCTGGACAATGCTACAGGGCAGGAGATTTAAGAGCTTTGAAGAAATGGAAGTGACTTTCATAAATAAATAAAGCCGCCCAGTGCTGGCTAAGCATGGCTGATGGGCAGTGGCAGTGTACACAGGAAGCAGTATTGGCTGGTGGTTACAGAGCAGGGCTCCGGGGTTCTGTGCCCAGCTCTGGGAAGAGTACGATCTAGTGGTTAGAGCAGAGGACAGCGAGTCCCCTTTGGGGAGGGGGAAACATGCTAATGCATGGTGTGGGACTGAAAGGCCAAACTCCTGGGTTCTATCAGGGGCTCTCAAACTTTTTTTTATGGGACCCCTTTGAAAATATGTCAGGCTGTGACGACCCCCCCAAAAAAGTGATGTCCCCCCCCCATGCCATGCCACCCACACTCCCATGCCATGCTACCCTTACTTCTGCACTGCTGTGGGGGCGGCGATGCTGCCTTCAGAGCACCCGGCCAGCAGCCGCTGCTCTCCGGCCACCCAGCTCTGAAGGGCTCCGGCCGTCAGCCATGCATGGGGCGGACAGCTCGCGACCCCCTCATAATAACCTCGTGACCCCTTGAAGGGGTCCCACCCCCCAGTTTGAGAACCCCAGCAAGCCCTGCTACTGTGTGATCTTGAGGGAGTCGCCTCCCCTTGTGCCTCAGTTTCTGCATCTGTAACACGGGGATTATCAATTTAATTGCACACACAGGGTGTCAGTCGCGTTAGTATCTAGGCAATACGGGGGATAATTTACCTACCTCCCTGGGAAGGGGCTGAGGTTTAATTAATGTTTGCAAATTGCTTTGGGAACTGCTGCTAAGAGAGGGTAGGATGTGAGCCGTGTTTGTGAATGGCAAAGCTCTTTCTAGGGGAACATCTGCTCAGCCTGAGATAAAACGCTGGTTAATTTGGCTGGGAGAGGGGCACCACGCTGACCCCTTTGGACAAGGAGCTTCTGGAGAGCAGCTCCAAAGGGACCACCCTCCAGGTGTCATGGCTGAGAGAGGTTTGGGAGGGGGCTATAGAGGCAGGGGACTGTGTTTGTTGAGGGGGAAGGGAGAAACCTAGAGATTCTTATCCCCTCTGCTACCAAATTGAAAATCACCTAGAGAGGAAGTGTGGGGATCTCCTGCCAGAGACACCCCTCCGCTGTCCCCATCTCCCTCCATGAGACTCTGCCGTAGGGGTGGGAACCCCATGTGTTGCCAACCCTAAGTGATCAAAAATCACGAGTCAGGCTCAGCAAAAACCATGCGATTATGTAGAAATAATAGATCAGGGGTTCTTTTTATTTGCCTTCTGCTTTTTGTGCCTTTGGGGTGCACAGGGGGTCACGTTTTGAAGCTTTCTCCACATCCACGAGGGCTAGAAACTGACTTTTTCTTTAAGAAGGAAGGCTGAAATCATCACACACCCACTTGACTCCAGGAGCTGGGGCTTTTAGGAAAAAATAGTGATCATGAGACTCGTGACAAAACCGTAAGAGTTGGCAACACTCTTAAACGTAAAATGATGAATTCCTGCTCAACCCTCCCATTTAGCAGAGATGGGCTGAATCCGGCAGCTTGGGTGGCAGCCCCACCACTTTCTCCTCCTGGAAGAACCCCGTACACTGCTCACCCTTGCCGACATTCTGCGCTGTCCACTCTCCCAGCTGGCGCTCTTGCCTGGAACCCCCTAGCCTGGGCCGGGATCGTGGTGAACCCTTCATTGGGGCCTGAGCCCAGGCCACCTGGAGCTCTCCTCCGCAGCGACCACCCCGCTCTGGGGTGGGGCACGTGGGGCCATACGGACCCGCAACTGGCGTAAATCAGCCTTGCTGTGTTGCAGTCAGGGGAGCTGTGCTCGCTCGTGCCTGCTGATTGTCTGGCCTATGGTCTCTCTCAACAGAGGAGGGAAGCTTTTGTACGCAGCTGGATTCCGGGGGCCGGCATTTTAATAAGCATCAGGGGGGACAGCACAGTTGCTTCCAGGTGCTGCGGTCTGAGGAGAGCGCACGCCCGGTCCGCATCCATCGCACACAGGACAGCAGCAGAGCTTTTCACTCTGGCTTGTCCTTGCTTCCCCTCTCTGGCATGATGCCCCCTGATTTCTGTATTTTGGGGACATCCCACATCTGGCTCACCTTCCTACAGGAGGATGAGGGCTGCCTTGAAGTTAAGGTGCAGACTAGTCCCCTGGAGATCTGGGTTCAAATTGCAGCTGGTGTAAGTGCCAGGGTTTTGCAATGGGGCAGCCACCTACCCCCCGTGGCTAAATCTCTGTGCAGACAACGTGAAGTAGTTTCATCAACACAAAGAAACTTGCAGCCCCAGTGGGTGTCTGTGAACTCAGTCTAGGGGCTCTGTCTATCTAAAAGAAGGAGAAGGAGCTGCCCACCCGCCCAGCCCGCCTCTGGAAGCTCTGTTCCTTATGGCTTCTCCTGGCCAGGTGCTTTTAACTTCCAGCTGTATCATGCCGTTGATCTTTAAGCAAAACTCCCCCCTGAAAGCTTGGATGCCAACGGCTCGGGATGGCCTGTGGCTATTCTCTCCCTGGTGCTAAGCCCTTCCTGTGCAACATCAGTGCAAACGTGGGTCCTAAGCAGTTTTACTGAGTGCATCGCACGTCTCAGTCCGGTCCACGGGTCAAAGCAAGCAGCTCTGGGTCTCAGGGAAGTGATCTGCTAGTTCTTTATGTGCCATATAGGACAAAGTCCCTTGTGGCAGGGCAGAAAGAGGGCAGGCTTGGTACCAACTAGAAAAGGGATTCTCTCTCTCTCTCTCTCTCTCGACTGCAGGAGCCAGACCCCAGGGCTCTCTCTTTCTAGTTCCCAGCCTGTGCTGCCTATGGGCACCACCTGGCATCTCCAAAGGCTGGCACCCAGCAGTCACGGATGGGAAGAGACTGCTCACGACCGCATGGGACGGGCAAAAAAGGCTTGTGAGTGTTAGTGCCCCCTGCCGGTCCTTCCTCACCATTGGATGGCTGCGTTTTCCGGCCGGACTGTGTAATAGATTGCCAGGCCCGGAGGGGGCTGTCCGGCTTGACCTCCTGCATAATTCAGGCCGGAGGGTTTCACCCAGTTATCCCTGTATCGAGCCCACTGACTTGTGTCTGACGAAAGCCTCTCCCAGAAAGGTGGCCAATGTTAACTTCAAGAGACGGAGAACCCACTGCCTCGCCGGGTCGTGATTAGTCACCTCCCGGCTCAGAGCATGGGGCCTTCTTTCGGCTTGCCTTTAGAAGCGGAGGGGCAGTAGCTTCAGGCCAACTGATCCCTCCTCAACCCTTCTTCTCCTGCTGCCCCCGGCGTGGAGGCAAAGCTGTTAAAGTTCAGGCTCTTCGGCCCCTGAGCCGGGCGCAGCTTAGGGGAGCGGACAGGCCTGGGCTGACAGGGGATGCTAATGAGCCGGCAGCAACGCACTTGTGGCTGAGCATTACTTTGGGTTTCCTGACATTTGGGTCAGTTAATGGATTTGTCTCTTTCCCTCGCTGTGTTCCTCCCCCTCCCGCGGCTGCCCGGCCTGGTTGTAAATTAGCCCTTAATTTCCCACATGTGTCTTCGCTTAACTAGCAAGCTCCGCGCCGCCCAGCAGACAGTTTTGGATGAGTTTGGTATTCATGGAAGTGAGAGACTAAGAGCATTGGATTAAAGCCAGGTCTCGTGGGGGCGGATGCTGGGAAAACTCCTCCTCCCCTGCCCCAAATCGCAAGCCGCCCTGCCAACTGCCACAGCCGCTGCGGTTTCGGTCCTGCCCCCCCGGCTCTGTGGATGCCCCTCAACCGTTTGTTGCCCACCCTGCTCTCCCAATCTTGGGCTTCTGGCGCACTCCCAGCTCTGCCAGTGCCCTTCAGGCCTGGGGCTAGGGCCCCGCCTCGCATGCTTCTCTGTCCCGACTGCAGCCCCGCTGCTATTCCAGGCCTGAACCTCCCACGCACAGCTCTGCAAATGCCCCTTAAACCTGACTGGCCTCACCTCCGCCAGGCCCCCACACACCGACCTTTGTCAGTGCCCCTCAGTCTTGACCCCGAGTCCCCCTGTCCCTCCGCCATTCTACACCTCCCCCTCTCAACGCAGCTTTGCCGACGCACCTCACTTCTGGCCTTCCGCAGCCCCGGCTGTCGCAGGCCACATCCTCTCCTGAGCAGAGCTGTCAATCATGTCCCAAATCTGCACTCATTTATGATGCACATAAACTCCTCCAGGGGCTGAGCCCCCTCCCCCCACTCAGACATACTCCTGGCCTGCTATGGATTTGAATCCAGGTTTGCAAAAGACGCCCAGCAAGCCGTTAGAGCCCCTGGTTAACTGTTGCATCTAACAGGCAGCAGTCGTATGTGCTATTAAAGAGGCAGATCCAGGTCTGGGCCACGTTTTCGGAACCATTCAGTCTCATGTTCTTTTCAAACAATGAGCACTTTATTGTTTAAACAGGGAATTTCTTTCTTTCTTTTTCCCCCACCAGCAAATATTTTTCCTGCTCTCTGGACCAGCTCAGCTGAAACTAGAGCGGAGAGGCGTAAATTACACTTCCTTACAACCAGTCCTGGCCTCCTAATGCAGCAGAAGGCTGGAGATTTGAGAGTAATTAAGGTGAGTGGGGAGGGGGCGTGTGCTTTTCTTAATTAGCATCATTACAAAGAAAGAAAAAAAATCATACAAAATGTTTTTCTTCCCATCACCAAGAACTGGTCGAAGAAAAAATCGAGATATGAAAAGCTAGGCTGGGCCTGACAAGGAGACATGTAGAAAGTAAAACAGAACCTCACAGTAAAGTAAACATCTGTCTCTGTCCAGGGAGACTGTTAAGGAGGAGCAGGGAACGGGAGAAAAGATTACCAGGGCTGTTTTCTTGTGTTCTCTTTGCTTCTCCTCTTACAAGCCATTTTCCAGTAAATTTGATCCATGACTTTCCTGAACCCTTTGGCAGAGCCAGGCAACCTGATGCTGTCTGCCCAGGTGTGAGCGGGCAAAGCCTTCTGCAAACGGGTGTTGTCTAGTGGTTAGAGAAAAGGGCTGGGAGACAGGACTCCTGGCTTCTATTCACAGCTTTGGGAGGGGAGCGTGCTGTATAATGGTTGGAGAAGGGGACAGGGAATCAGGACACGTGGGATCTGTTCCCAGATCTAGGAGGCAGTATAGTCTAATGGCTGGAGCAGGCACTTTGGTATCAGGAGTCCTGAGATCTATTCCTGCCTCTGCCACTGACTCACTGCATGACCTTGGACAGGCCATTTAGCCTAAATTTTCAAATCTGGTCATTCATTTTACATGCCTTAATTTTGGGCTCTGAGCTGGGCACCCAAAACTGGAGGCACCCAAACCTAGTGGCTGCCCTTGAAACTATTGACGTAGGGCGCTCAGCGCCTCAGTCCCACAGTCCCGGAATAGCAGTGAAACAGATGAATCTCAAGGGACGTTGTGCGGCTCAACGATGTATTAATTACCATGATCATTGTTAACGTCTCTGTGCCAGGGTCCGATTCGAAGCCTTGTGAAGTCAATGGGAGACTTTCCAGTGACTTCACTGGGGTTTGCCTCAGACTGTAAGTGCAGCGGGTGCCATGGGAAGTGAAAATGAGTTGAACAAGCCAGCGTCCCTGGCCCAGATTGCTCGCCGGGCTAAATCACAGCGACCCCTCTGCATACGTTCCGTGGCGTTGCACCCTCGCGGCCCAGGTCTGAATCTGGCTCCGGCGCAAGGCACCAGCTGGCCCAAGGCAGAGTCCTGTGTTAGCTGAGCAAAGTGGGGGGTGGACTTGATAGCTGGAATTCCGGGGTGCGGAGGGGGCATGTCTTGAGGAGGAAATGGAGGGCTCTGGGTGGCTAGCTATTACATGGACAGCTTATCCAAGCACAACTAACATTAGTCGGAGCCTGGAGATGCTGGTGTGGAAGACGTTGTCGAAAGGCAGGTAGGTGTCAGCAAGACCTGGCCCCTTTCTCCTCTCCTGTATCTTCCCAGAGGGGCTTTTCCCAGTTGCTGACGCTGCTTGTTTGTTCCATCGGGGTCTTGGGTTTCCTTCTGAGCATCACCGCTGGATTTTATGTATCAAAACAGAGCAAAGTCCTGTCCCCCTTCCCTCTCCCCCCAGTAACCATTAGCCAAATGCCTGCGGCAGTCAGTGGTGGAGCTGGGCTCTGAGTAGCCCCCCAGGAGGGGGGGGATGTGGCCTGGGTAAGGACCACTGCTGCACAAAGGCCAGTAGGTTAGTCTGTTTTCCCACCGCACAGAGCAGCTGGTCTCCTGCCCTCAGCAAACCCTGAAGGCACCTTGGGAAAGGGTTAGTCATGGATTGACAGGCTCCGAGGCCAGACCGATCATTTAGTCTGACCTGTCGGCACCCGGCGCTTCCTGCCTTGAGCCCCGGCCACTAGGGTATGACCCAGGCCGCTAGCCCCATTGCACAGACGGGGAAGCCGACGTATGGCTGTTTTAAGCGATTGTCGCATTACGGAGGCACGAAGCTTACAGAAACTCCTTCCCCCACCCCCCCGCACCTCAAAACGACCCGCTCCTTGGTCACCGCTCCCCAAAGCCGACCGTCCCTCCTGGACACCAGCATTAGTGCTGCAGCGACCGACCCCACACGGACACCTCCCCTCTTTTATAACCCTGCCCTGCCCCACTTTCAAACTGAGCTGTTCCTGCAGGGACAGCCCCGCAAAGTGAGCTCCTCCCGCAGACGTGACCCGACGCCACCCCCCCTTGCAGCCACACACTGAAATGCCGTCTGTCACCCCTGCAAGCGGCCCTCCTGTATCCCAGGGAATGACTGCCCCCCAGGGACCCTGCCGCCCACCCCAGATGGAGCATTTCCTCTCCTAATGGCTTCCCGCTGACCTTGTGCCCCCCAGCCAGCTGCAAAAGGAACGCCTCCGCTCAGCCCTGCCGAGCCGCAGTCCCTCCTTGTCGCATCCCAGCCCCACTGAGCCGCCTCCCTTCTTCTGCCAACACCCCGATGCTGAAATCTGCCAGCCGCACTCCCCCCTCCTCCCAAATCCTAGTCCCCGCCACCCGTGTCCCCGCAGAATGGGCCTGGAATACACAGGGGCAACAAAAGGAGTAGGCTGATCTATTCAGGACCCTATCCAGGGCCGTAGCTCCCTCCTTCAAAACCAGCCTTTGTTACAGTCCTTCTGGTTCAGCTGCCTGCAGGGCCTCCTCCCGCAAGTACTTCCTGCCAGCATCCACTTTCCTCACCCCTTGGCCGGTGGGAAACTGCTACCACACGTCCTTGTTTCCTCTCCCCGCTTTGCCCTGGGTATTAGTTTCCTTCTCAAGTGGCTAGCGTTTTGCTGTGGGCTCCACTGCCCTTTATCCATCTGCTTGCAGAGCACTTAACCCTTCTCCTCGGCATCCCGTTAGCATTTCTATAAACAGGCATGCCAGGCAACCCGCTCACAGCTAGACCCTGGCGCCAAGGCCTCAGGCACAACTCCCGCTGACTTCAAGCCGCCGACGGTCAGATCTTCGAAAGCGCTCAGCACCCAGCAGCAATCACCAGCTTAAGTTTTCACATGTGACAAATGGTTTTGGGTGCCTGAAGTTAGGTACCTTAAAGCTTCCCAATTGTCAGAGGGCGAGTGCTCGGCACTTTCTGCAAATCAAGCCCCTACAGGGGGTCTCAGGTTGGACCCCCCCAAAAAAAATTCTTAGCTGTTTGGAACATTTGGACCATGGGAAGTGCCAGCTGCAAAGCACTTTCGAAAATCCGGCTGCTTCATCTCGGTGCCTAAATCGAAACTGAGCTGTTCTGGCCAGCTGGCAGTGAATCACTCTGTGCCTCAGTTGGCCCATCTGTAAAATGGGATAATAATACTCCACTGGCTTTGGGGAGCATTTTAAAGACCTATAGAAAAGCTAAGGGATGGTTTCTGTCTCCAGTGTCAGCCCCTATACGCTGCTTTGGTGGTTTAAACAGGGACCAGAACTGTACCACGAAGGGACAGGGGCAGGCAGTGGCCAGGACCTCCATAAAATGCCCTGTGCTGCCCTCCTCACAAGCCCTGCCACCAGGGGCAGGCCAGGTGTGGGGCTCTTCCTCTACATAAGAGCTCCCGTGAAGCTGCTTTAATTTACCCAGGGGACGTGGTGGCCCTGGAGCAGCCCAGAACGGTGAAGGCACAAAGGTGGTATAAAGCCTCCTCCACCCCCCACTTCTGCCCCTTCTGCACCTGAGTATTATTTTATTAAAGGCACCACATGGACCGCGTGCAGTGCACCATCACCACAGAGCAGCCAGTGTTTCCATGCGAGCCACGTACGTAGGGACAAAGCATCTTGGATCATCGTTTCCTTCATATTTTCTCCCCCTCCCACCCAGTTCCTCCAGGCACTCAGGTGCACACGTACTCAAATTCTCCCCGCACGCACATCGGCCCCCTGTAAGAACACGAACAGCGCAGGGCCAGCTCCTCAGCCGCTATAAATCAGCATTGCTCCATTGAGGCTGATTTACACCAACTGAGCATCTTGGCTCACTCTGTTTTTTATAAAGAAAGAATTAAACCAAAAGGATGGATGGAAAATACAGCAGAGGAATCCGATGCCACTTCGCGATGCTCAGCACAGCAACACGTACAAGTGCGTCATCCGTCCGCGCTATTGGGCTTGGAATAGGAAGAGTCGGTCTTAGTCTCTTTCCCGTACCTTTATTATTCAGATCACAGTAGCATCTGGAGGGCCCAATCAAGATCACTGACCCCGCCGTGCTAGGCACTGTACAAACACTCGCACAAGACATCCCTGCGCCAGGAAGCTTGCAATCCAAATGTAGTTAGTTGCCCAAAGTCATTTAGCAGCTCAGTAGCAAAGCCAGGAACAGGTTGCCCAATGCAACTCCTGTTTACAGTCACTCATAACTTTGCCAAATTTCAGCCATTTGGGCTGACCTTTTCCAAGCTGGGCGTCTGCCTGAGGTTGAATTACTCTGGAAAATTTCAATCAAAACGATAAAGCCATTTCCAAGAATCTGACTGGGGGGAAAAAATGCATGGTTTTGCCTGTGTTAAAAAATTCTGGCAACCTTCTCTTTAGCGCCCCCGTACTTTGGAGCAGCAACTTGAAATTTGGCTGGCGCTGGCCTTTGTGTCAGAGGTTTGCCTTTGGCCCCCGCTGTGAAAATCTGTCCAAATTCGGCCACATTATAAGCCTTTGAAAAACAGCAGTTTGCACATGCTCAGCAGAGCCTTCCCGGATTTTTAAGAGCGAAGTTTCCCAAAGATGCTGTCTGCAGGGCACGAGGCATGCTCCAGATCGGGGCTGAGCGGGACTTGCTCTGCAATCGCATCTCTGGACTGCTGCGGTCTGGACACCTGAGCTGTGTGCGGGCAGACTGTCTCCCCTGTGATCTTGATGACTCCTCCCCTGGGCCCAGGCAGCCGGGAGGGGGAAGCTACTTAGTTCAAATATAGAAGGGATGAGAACCGGACTGGCAGGGGAGAGGGAACTTGGGCCTGGGAGTTTGGGTGCAGGGTGAGGGGACTAGGAAGCAGAAATGGAGATTGGGATAGAGAGCTGGGTGAGGACTGCAGCTGTCCGGGGCAGGAGACTGGCACTGGGAACCCGCGGGCTGGGAGGAAGGTGGCAGATCTGATAGGAGAAGAATTGTCACTGAGTGAGCGAAGCGACTGGGACGAGGAGCCTCGGCGGGTGTTGGGAAACGAGACACGCTGAGCGTGGACAAGAATCCCGGGGTGGGAAACTGGGCCTGGCAGTGAGTGAGGACTGGGAACCCAGGCAGGGGACGCGGGAGAAAGACAAACAGCCTGAGGAGCTGGGAGTGGGGGGACTGGGACAGGTAGGGCCAGGAGACTGGGAGTCTGGAGGGGGGTGAGTAATTAGGACTTGCTGGGCAAGAAGACCAGGACTGAGGCGAGATGCCCGAGGAGTGGAAAATGGGGCTGGGGCGAGGAGCCGGGACTGGGACGAGGACAGGTTAAGAGGAACAGGGCAGAAAGGGTCAGAATCGGAGGGAATGAGTAGCAAACTCTGTGCTCCGTAGAACATGCTCCCCTCCAGAGCCTGGAGATTCCTGAGTCTCCCCATTCCTCCGCTGTCAGCAGATTTCTGTGTCGCTTACCATCCACCCTTGCTACCGGGTACTTCGTTAGCTCAGGTAACAGCTGTGTGGGGTGGATCTGAAGGGTCCAAGCCTGCTGATGAGCCACGGGGCTTGTCAATACGGCCACGTCTATACTATAAAGTTTTGCTGGCATAGCTATGTCAGCCAGGGGTGTGAAGAGGTGTAATCCCCTGACACCGACACCGCTGTGGTGGCAGAACTAGTGTAGGTGCAGTTACGTCAGCAAATTGGCTGCTGATTTCACGCGGGGGTGAGGGAGAAGGGCTGGAATAAGCTATCCCAACAGAAGGGCAGGTTTTGAACAAGGAGGAGAAAATGAAATATTGACGAGCTGTTCATAAGTGAGCCCTGTCTGTCCTCTGTGCTGAACGGGGGTCCCAGTGGTGAAAAATGACATGCGTGATCATTTAATTGATGACTGTGTCCTAATGCATATCCACAAATCAGCTGAGTGACTCTTGCACCCACAATCTTCATGCTGGCATTTTCCTCACTTTTGAGGGCTTGACTTTGCAACCTCAATAACGTTCCTTTAATGTAGCTTTTTGTGTGTAACAGATGCGTAATCTGTGGAGCAGGGAAGAGCTACAATGTCCGTCCCTGGGTCACCATGACTTCCTAAACTCAGCGCAGATTTGCCAAATGCAAAATACATTCCAAATCAAACCCTGGATTGGAAACCCCTAACATCATACGTATGCATGGGGGGGAGCCAAACCTAGATCTTGCTCTGAATTTTTGTAAACAGGACCCTGCCCTAATCATGGCCCGAGTCCAGATTTCAGAGCCCATTGTCCCCAAACTTGGGGGTGTTTGAAATCTGGATCCACACCTGAATCCTGCTGTAGATAAGATTTTGGGGGCGGGGAAGCGGGGAGAAGGTGCCATAGAAATGTACAATATTTATTAATGATTATGAATAAATGACTGGTTGTCTCACAGACACACAGAAAGCAGCTGGCAAAACAGCCAGGGCATGGAATTTCTCTTCTGGTGCCTAGGAGAGGTCGCTGCATGACACCCCCCCTCCGAGCTCTGCTCTACCCTGTAAGTGTGATAGGACAAAAGAGGAGGCCTAGATCTGTGACTGCAGACGTCAAACAGCAGGGAAATGTGTCCTTCAGCTGACGCGCTGAGAGAGACGTTTAGCCTACTTTGCCATGTCCCTCTCATCTTCCTCTGCTGGAGCTGCCCCAGCTCAGCCTTCCGTGGTGCTGACCTGGGATGGGCGCTAGCGCTTGTGGCTCACAGCCCCCCTGGATCCAGTGGTCATGGGGGGTGGGTCGGAAATGCAGGGTTTCCATGAGAGTCAGCAGCAGGAAGATGGGCAGGAACAGACCGGCTCAGTTGGAGAAACTCTGAAGGAGGCCACTGGCCCCAACCCTGCTCCACCAATAGCTTTTGATCCCCCTGTCTACCTGTTTATACGGGTCCCAGAGCAGCTCTGGCGTAGAAGCAATAGTTACTTCTTCACAGCTGAGGTGGTCAGGACATGTCACCCATATGCCAGAACACCGGCTTCCGAAAACCCTCTTTTATGGTGAACTGAAGGAAGGCAATTGAGCTAAGGGTGGTCAGAAGCTACGCTATAAAGACATCCTTAAGAGACATCTCAGGACAGTGGACATCGATGTGGACACATGGGAGACGTTGGGAGAAAACCGTGTACAGTGGAGATATGCTGAAAAGGTAGAAGAAAAACGATTAGCAACTTATCAGCATCAGCGTCAGCTAAGACCCAACCTGGCTGGAAACCAACAGAGAGAGACAGCTCCTGCCCACCATGTGGCCGATGTTTCCGTTCAAGAGCTGGACTTACATCTCATCAGCGTGCGGGAAAGTGCTAGCTTCTCCCTCCCGTCATCACGGTTCGCGATGGCCAGCCGAAGAGCAGCACTGGAATCGGAACAGTAGCGAGGAGGGAATGCCAGTTGCCTCCTGAAGCCAAGCGACCCTGCTGGGAGATGGGTGAGGTCAGCCTTTGGCAAATCTGAACCCATTCTGGGCTTAGGAATGCGGAGAGACCAAGGGAATTCCGGCTCTTGCAGGGACCGGTCCCTTCTGGTGTGAGTGCGATCCCATCAGCTGCCACACCGGACAGCATCCTCTTTGCACTCTGGCTCTTTGCTGCCTCCACCAGGCTTGTGCTGCCCTCCTGTTGGTTTGCATAAGCTAAGTAAGGGTGGGCTGGATCGAATTGTCGGATGGGAGACCATCTCCACGCCGGTTTTGGTTGGTGCTTCAGTAGATGGTGCTCTTCCCTCTGAGTACTGAGCCCACGGGGCTATCTTTTGTATGTGCTGAACAGCACAGATCCTCTCCACTTGGAGCTGTCACCGATCCTGTCGCTACTGATGCTTTGCTCTGCTTTAACACCTTCTGGTGGAGGATCTCAAAGCGCTTTGCAAACAGGAATGAATCGATTCTCACTCAGATCCGTGTAGATGTTGCCCCGTCCTGCCTCATCCTGCTGTCCAGATCAGAAAACAGACACAGAGCAACTGAGCAGTCACACAGAAAGTCTATAGCAGAGCCAGGTCTCTGGTCCCTGGACTACTATGCTTTAGCCCCAAGAGAGGCATTAACATGGCAGCTAGACAGGATTTCAGTGCTGCGTCTGGCTCCCCCTTCACCATCCGTCTTTACGCTTTTGTGTGCAAGGCTGCAGGTTTCTCAGTTGCTGCGTTCCACCCCAGAGCAGGCTGCACCTCTCTCCTTGGTGAAGTGTTCTTCCCCGTTGGTATAGCTCCTTCGGGAGAAGGAGCCCCGCATCAGTGTGAGCTGTGCCATTATTATTATTTTTAGAAGATGGCGTAGCAAGGACAGGGGTAACCTGGATGGGAGCTGGCCGTGAATTTAAAAGAACGCTCACGTCGTCCTGAAAGCTCCCGTGGGGGAAAAACATTTCTCTCTGTGTTTCCGCTCTCTCAATTGTGTTTGAAGTTTAAAGTTTTTTGATCTTAATTGGCATTTTTGAGCCTCCTGCCAGCAGCCACCATCCAGCTGAGAAGTAACATGGTCGGGCAGCCTGGTGTCAGGGAGTGGAAATCAGTTTCTGCACAGCTTTCCTGCTGGATTGACAATGGGAGGGACTGTGCTTTTTCTCTGCTTATGATCCCACAAATCACATCCACTTCAGGGCGATCTTCTCTCTGTGCCATCAGTGGGCTGGAGGGGGATCCTCAAAGAATATGAGGTTCTCCCCGTCTTTGGATGTCCCCAGTTCAGATTTCCACTAAAAGCCTTTTCTCCACACCAAGAGGGTTCACTCGCTAAGATCACAGTAGCAGCAACCTGTGCTGCAGCTGGATGCTTGAACAGGCCCAGGAATTTTTTCTTTAGCATTTAAAAAAAGGATCAAATTCAGCCCTGGGTGTAAGCAGGTGTGACTCATATTGAAACCAAAGGGAGCCGAGAGGAAGGATGACCTTATGGAATGGTCTGTGTTCCGTTCCCAGCTCTGCCATAGGATTCCTTAGGCAAATCACTTCATCTCGCTGGGCCTCAGTTCCCCATCTGTAAAATGGGGATGCTAAGCCTTTGTCTCTCTGGTTTAGTTTGTCTCTTTGAGGCAGGGACTGTCTCTCACTATGCGTCCATACAGTGCCTAGCGCAATAAGGCCCCGATCCTAACTGAGACGATAAGAAGGACTATTACCAGCCATTAAACAATACCCTAGAAGTGGTGTAACAAAGTTGCCCCATAGGATCAGATGCTTCCATCTCACTTCCACATCAAAATCTGTAATATACAAAGGAGGCCTGCTGAAGTTCTTGAGATTTCTCAGGCTTTGTAACCTGTCTGATCAGCACAAACTTGAGAGGCTTTCTGGCCTGTCAGAGAGCGTTTAAGTGGCAACGGTCATTTGCAGGTCCTCAGCCTGCATAGCCTTTTCTGCCTGGTGTCCAAGCATGTTTATTGTGGGTTGTTTCTTCTTAGAGACAGAAGCCATTGTTTGGCTCCTGCCTTTGACAGGTGGAGGTCATAAGAAGCTTCTTCTCCAGTATGAAATGCCCTCTCAATTCATCATGGAAAGCCAGTTATCGTCATGGGTCATACAAGCTCCTTTCCAGATGATCTAAGCCAGAGCCAACCTGTTCCTGGTAGTTCTGCTTCATAAGGCCATGCGGGGCATCTCAGGCCATGCTCAGCTATTTGTGAGTGGCCAGAGTCGCTCGCTGTCCTTTAAAGAGTCCTCTCCTGGTTCCCAGCCAGGTGCTTTAAGGTCCTGGAAAAATCTCCATTCTGGCTTGGCTTGGGACTGATCCAGTTTTTCCCGAGCCTTCAGGAAGCTCACTTCTCTAGCTCTGCTGCTTGGCCAGAATATTTTTTGTGCTGTTTTAGTTTATTCTCCCCCCTCCCCCTCCCCGTGTGCACTGCAGGTTGCAGTTTTACACAGCCCAAGAGGCATAAGTCTGACACTACGCCAACCGCGGCTGGTCCCCTCTTCCCAAATTGTTTCCCTTGCTTGTTGCTGCTGCTGTGATCTTAGCGAGTGAACCCTGCTGGTGTGGAGAAAAGGCTTTTAGTGGCTGGTCTTGATGAATGAAAACAAGTAAAATTGATGGACAAGTGGACAGCTTTATGATATCTTCGTGCTGACAGGAAGAAAGATTGGTTGACTGTGGCTTGATAGAGAAATTTCTTGATGGGAGTCAAATAAAGAGACGTATAACCTGGCTGACAGAGAAGTCAGTTGCGCGGGAGGAGGAAGAATTCTGCCTTTATTTTTTGAGGATGTAACACCCTCATTGGCTTTTTCAAAAGAGATTTGCTAAATAATGATGCAAATCTGTATTTTATTTATGTTGCATCCAGAGAACATATCTCAAGTGCTTCATAACAGAGTTTGTTTTTTGTAACCTCCCCGCCCCCAATTAAAAGTATATGTGATTAAAGGCCACATTAAAAAGGTATTTAGGTGCCTAAATCTTGATGGAAGTCAGATGAAGAGACACACAGCCTTGGTGACAGAGAAGTCAGTTGCACTGGAGGAGGAAGAATGGTCAGATTTACAAAGGTGTCTGACTCCTGTTGATTTCTGTGGGCACCTGCTTGTTTTTGATAAGCCCAGTAAGTGCCTAGCTGCAGCTTTAGATGCCTAAACACCACTGTAAAACTGGCCCATCAGCAGCCCTGGAGCAGGTGGAGGGCATGGCTTTGTGGGCTGTGTCTAACCTGGACCTGCTGGAATTGCAAAATTGTTCACATTTGCCCCAGCATCAGCTTATCCTTTTGAGCCTGAGGGGATGATAATTGGTGCTTAGGGGTCTGAAACTCGCCTGCCCTCAGCTCTCACTTGAAGTCATTGGGAGGTGAGGGTGCCCAGCACTTTGCAGCATCAGGCTTTCATCTGAGGCCGGTAAGTGGTTTGCCATACACTTTACTGTGCGTGGGTCTTTTAGAAGAGACCTGAAATAACCAAGCTCCTGTCTGCCTGCTTGGAATGTAAAGATCCCAAGGTGTTTGTCATATGGGTTTGCTCCTGCATTCCTGGCTAAGAGTTCTCCCCTGCACTGGTGTTCGCAAATTATTCTGCAGCAATGGTGCAAAACACCACAGTTTACCTGAGGGACTCTGCAGGGTTCGGGGCCCATCCTATTCTATCCCTGCTTGAAGGGGGGGGGTTGCTGCGTGCTAGCTGGCCACCCCCGTGATCCTCAGGACATCGGTGTGCGTACAGCCTGTGAGCGGATGAAAGATGCTGTGTGTAATGGGACAGGGCTTTGAAAGCAAAGGGCCAAATGGAGTTGCAGGAGCTGGCAGTCGGGACAGGGCTTTGGTCCTGCAGGTGTTGTATGAGTGTTAAGTATTATTATAAAGATAATATCGTCTGTCTACGGGAGCTACGAATGGACGTGACGTCTAAATGCAAACTATGGTATTATTATTTTACTATTTGATTGTGTCATCTATGATTTAGGGATAAAAAGTACTGGATAAAGGCAGGGTATTTTATCCTATCTCTCTCTCTCTCTCTCTATCTGTGTCCTCTGGCTGTCTACCTACCCCATATTTGGGCCCTTCCATTTGATTTTTTAAAGCACTCCTTGCCCTTCACACAGAAAAGTCCAGCCTCAGCCAATGAATCCAGACACCCAGCACACAGGTCTGGCCCCCTCCCAGGCCCCCAGACAGGCAATGAAAAGCTCAGGCCCGGACCCCCTGGGTTTGCAATTAAAGGCCAGGTTCCCCAGCTGCCTCCACTTCGTGCGCGCCCCTTCCAAGCCCCCCCTCGCTCGCTCTCCAGACGCTTCCCCCCTCCCCCCCCGCCTCCCTGCAGAGGTGGGGCCAAACCCGTGCGAGCTTGGCGCCGGCCAACCAACCTTGAGCCCGGGGCCCCGCCTCTGTGAATGGGGGGCCGAGCCCGCGGTTCGGGTGACCGCAAGTGGCAACAATGTGTCAGTTTCACTAGGAGCCGGGGCGTGCGGCTCCCGCGAAAGCAGCCGGGCAGCAGCCGGCCGGGGGAAGGCGCCGGCGCGGCAGGAGGGGGACCGGGGAGCAGTTTCCGGGCACGTCCCTGCAACTTTGGCCTGAGGGGTGCGGGTGGGGGGGCCGGAATAGTCGCTGATCACGATGCACTTGCATTAAAACCCAGAAAGGGGAAGGGGGGGAGGAGAGGCCTCCTGGCCCCCCCCTCCCCCCGCCGCCCTCCTGCAACAGCCTCTGCCTTTTGTATTTCATTTCGGTGCAATGTTGGTTCAGTTGGTCTCTGCCCATTTCGATCCAAAGTGAACGAGAGAGGACGCGGGGGAGGGGGCCAAGGGGGGGGGGGGGGATCTTGGATGCAAGAGGGAAGCTGCATATGCAGGGAGCCAGGACCGCGCCGGGGAACCTGTTGTAGGCTGGAGCGGATCCCCCCCTTCGTGGCACGGGCTTTGCGGAGTCTGGTCCCCCGATGACACCCCGTTCTGTTTTTGCAGGGGTGGGGACGGCAGCAGGAACTCAGCCCTTCGTGGACGACGAAAGGCAGCTGGGAACGCTTTAACGGGGGGGGAGAGAAATGATTCACGCTTGGAAATATTTGTTCGTTGTGGGTGCGGTGTGGACTGGCCGAGGAAGATGAGCTGGCTGTGAAGGAAAAACCCCTCTGTGCATCGCCGGGACTGCGTGCGAAGTTGCCGGCTCCGCTTCGTTTCCTCCTCGGGAGCAATGGGCTGGGTCTGTGGGGCCGGGCTCTGGGGCAGAAGAGGACCCACAAACTTTGCCTGCTGACTTTGCTGCTCTTTGCAGAGGGCTGAGCCAGCCGGGACTGCTGAGGGATGGTGCGGAGATCGCCTGCAACCTGTCGCTTGATTCCGCCGGATGCTGCTGGTGCTCCCTCTCAGTTTGCTTTGAATTTGCACCGGTTGGATTGAAGCTTTCTTTCTTTCTTTCTTTCTTTCCTTTTGTAAAGACATGGGATCCCGTCACCTCTCCTGCCAAAAAGCCACCGAAAGAGTTTGAGAACCGGGGACTGTGCTGGTGCAGAGAGAATGCAGGAGACCAAGGCGAAGGGAGAAAGTTATCGGTGAATTCCCCCCCATCCCCACAGGACTTTCATCTACCGCTGGATTCTTGGGGGGAAAAGATCCCCTCAGCCCCACCTAGAAAAAGAAAACCAGATCCACTGAAGACCGGCAGAGCTTTGGTTCCCAAAAGATCCGATTGCAAGAAGGGGCGAGTGCACACATAGGACCTGCACGTGCTGCCTGGCGGTGGTTGCAGGAGAGGATTCTCTGCTCTGAATACAGCGGGATTGTTTAGTTGCATCCAGAGACAGGGCAACCGGGGGCCCTGGAAAGAAATGAACCGGCTGCATTCTTGGTAAAGCGAGGCCTTGCAGATAAATCGTGGGAGGGAGGCGGGGAGGGGGGAGAGAAAAGAAGGAAGAAAGGAAGATAAAATACGATGGTGCATTTGGAGGTGGCCGTGCTGCTGGTAGCCCTAGTGGGGGTCTGTGTCTGGACTGATGATACTGGGAAAGTTATCTCGGATCGTTATGCTGTTTATTGGAACAAGAGCAACCCCAGGTAAGATGGACAGAAGCCAAATGCATGTTTGCACTCTCCACCCTCAACCTCAGGGCAGCATCAGAGAGACTAGCCAGAATCCCCCGTGTTCCCCTGTTGCAGCCCTAGGACAAGAGAGAGCTGGGCCGGGGGGGGAGGGGGCTAGTGGATGGGGTGGGGGTGGGGGAAAGAATCTGGCTCACATCATCATTTTGCTGTTGTACATGTGTTTGTTAGGTGGGTGGGTGTGTTGGCTGGGACAAGAGGGTCTTTTATTCTCCAGGGATGCACCAAGCCTGCAACAGAGCAGTTCCTGCTGGGAGATAGATCTGGCTCTGTGTGTGTATATATATGTGTGTGTGTGTATTTCCTTCCCCCTCTTTCCTCCAAAGAGCCCAGTGGTAGTGATCAGGACAGAATGCAAACTTAATGATCCATTCAAGCAGAGTCAGTCTGAGGCGAATAAGGTGAAAAGTGCAAATCAGACGGTGCCTGGGTTTTTATATTTGTTCATGTAGCAGGAGCAAAAAGGGCAGGATTATCAAGCAACTGGGGAGATTATTTTATGTGAAAGTTACCAGCAACTTTTCAGCCCAGCAAAGACCTGATTTCCCAAAGAAAGATGGATGCCTTCCTTGAGAGTTGCAAACAATCTGTATTAGTTGATTTGCCTTGTGTGGTTTCTTTTTTATTGCTGACTGGTTGCAAAGCGAAGCATTCCTAAATAATGAATCGTGTCAATTTGCTCATTCAGACGCCTCTGTTGTAAAACCGGGAGTGTCAGAAGTACACATGCATACATGTGGAAATACACATAGGTTTGGTGTAGCTATTATTTTATTTGGTAAGAACCAACAGCATTCTTCGCTTGCGGAGTGATTTGATATCCTCAAGGAAATCGGTGTGTTTTATTAATACAAGTATTTGTTGCAAAAAAAAAAAAAAAAAAAAAAGCAATACTGGGCAATATGTTTGCAGTGAATAATGGACTTTTTAATAAATAATTAAGAACTGCAGCTACCCGTAAGTCTCATCCTGAACAGGAAAAAAAAAAAAAAAGCAGCCATTATATTTTATTATTTACTGCTGCTAGTTTAAGGGGCTTTGCATGAGTTTTGGTTTTATACTTTTAAGTCCCCGTTGAAGCGAAACTGATGTGAAACCAATAGATATAGATATTATTTTTACAACTCTGTTTTTTGGCAGACACATTGCTGGCACCAAATATCCGTTCACCCAGAAGCCAATTCTGGGAAGTTGTGAGTCTGCTTAGCCAAGGTGAACAAATTATAGCAGTTTTCAGAACCACTGCAGACTGTAAAATCAATTACACGTCACTTAGGAACTCTCTTCTTGTTGAATTAAACACCCTCCTCAGATGGCAGTTGTTCATCTTTCTTTGATTACTGCCTGCTGGTTCAGGTGTACATTGGTTGCAGGTAAATATGGCTCATGCAAGAATGTTTTTCTCAGTTGCCTTTTTAAAGTTTACAAAAGGCTCAAGAAGAAGCCTCTGTCCCTGTCTGAGCTGCACTAGGTATAAAGATGAGGTCTGTGTGGGCAAGTCATTTTGTTGCTACTTGGGGTGCAGGAGGCCTGTAGATTCTTGTGTATTTTTCAGTAGTGAGGATTTCCATTCCTCAGGAAGTCAGACCCCAAAAAGGCCATATTACCTTTCTAGATTCATATGAAACCAAATAAGATAACTTTGCCCTGCCCTGCCCTATGGACCATACTAGGAATTCTGCAACCTATGGGTGTGTGTTCTTAAATTTGCTACATATTTGTTGTGAGATATTTAAACACTTCCATACCCCTTGGCAATGAACTTTGGGTAAATTCAAGGTTTCCCTTCTGTGCAAAATCCTGAGCTGGTCCTGTCTGAGTTATGGGGGCTCTTGAAACAGAATGGATTTTCCTATTTGACTTTAAAAGAAATCTTAACTGTGGGAAACGTATGCTGTGGAGCCATGAATGTACACCCTGAGAACCCAAAATATGTAACAAAAGGCATCTTGTGCTGCCAGTTATTGCTACATAATTATTGAAAATAAACGTCCAGGGCTGCTTCAGCGATGAGACTAGAAAATGTGTTTTCTGTGTTGAGAGGCTGATAATGGTTTTTGCAAAATATTATTCAGTTTACCAGCGTCTGGTAAATAGACCACAAAACAGGGATTGCTTGTGGTGTGGAAAACTCAGAATTGAGAAACAAGATTTCCCAAATACTGTAAGGGAGGGAAAAAAATTTAACCTTTTTTTTTCTTTTCATTGCAGTTGAAGAAAAGGGCCTTTGGTTACTTTAGATTAATTTGTCTTTCTTTGCATTTAATTCTGTTCTTTCAAAGGTTAATTTAAACAAAACAAAGCTTTAGTTTTGTTGTAATTCTTTTAAGTCTGAATTTTTTGGGGGAAAACCAGATAGTTTAAGAGTTTTAAATCAAGATGAAATTATCGTCCCCCTCTTGACTCAGGTGACTAAGACCATAAGGAATCCCTCTCCCCCTAAAAAAAACCTGCTTGAAATAGACACATTTGTGGCAGTTCTGTACAAAACCTACTTTTTACAATTAAAAAAAAAGTTAAGCTGGTCAGCAAAATCTTCTCTGTACAGAACTAAATATAATTATCATTGAGTTTGTAAGGAACAGTATGCGTGCTAGTTTTATTTGTACCCAGTTTGTATGTGCCGTTTCCTTTAGATCTTGTTTCTTTTATTTGGGCAAAATGTGTATTTTTCAGGTCTCTTCAGAACCTGCAGAGCAATAAATCCATGCAGGTATGCAAACGTGAACCTTAGCTGATCCTTATGTAAAGATCTGTGACCCCTTGTAACAGTGAAATAGACAAATAGGTAGCGAAACAGACAAAATGTTGCTGCTGACAGGGGGAGACCTTCTGCACTTCCAGGCTGGAGGTATTTTCCCCCCTCTTGCTGTGGGAAAGCTCCGAAGGGAACCTTTAATAGAGAACTTTTTATTTTCCAGTTCGCTTCCTGACAGTATGAATGGACTCTTCATTCGAGAGTTGATCTCCAGTGAAATTTTTACATTTTATTAGAGCTCCCAATTGTATTTCCATGAGGATCTCTGTCCAAACAAGCGTAGCGTGATGTATGGAGTGGAGGCTGATGAGTCAACTTGTGCATGTGTCTGTGGTGCAAGTCGATCTGGCTTACTAGTATGTCACTTATATAACGTATCTCTAGTTACCTATAGACTGTTAGATACACACAGGAGTGGGAGAATGTTAAGAGTTTTCCCACCAGCTTTATTTATCCGGCCATCACATATTCTCTTGCAGGGATAAACAGGATCTTACAATGTACAATTTCTTCCAGTGCCATGTCTCTGCTGTCCAGCTCATACAGTTACCCTGAAGTTTGGGAATCCCACCCTTTCGTGCGTGCGTCCCTGTAATGGCTTCTTTATGGGCTGATTTTGTTGCATATGGATTTTATTATCTCTCTCGCATTTTTGTGGGGGGTTGGAAAGGAGAGATGTTTTTTCCCCCCTTACTAAGTTTTTGGTTACAGCTTCAATTCCTTCCCAGCTTCCACGGCCTTCGCTCTTTTCTTTTGTTCTGTTAAATGCCAAACATGTGCAAGGGCCCTTGCAAGATAGAATGGATGGGGCTTTAACGTATGTTATGTGACCGATCAAGTTTTAGGATCCAAGTCGTTAGAACTGGGGGACAGTATCGAGAGATACTTTGGGTCCGTTTCTGTGACTGGGTGTCCAAGGATTGTTACAATAGTACTAAAAGCTGAAATTAGTTGATGTTACTTTACCACCCTCCCCTTGATATAAAGATCTCAATAATAACGCTCACCTTCTGTTATAAGGCTTATGACTTTTACTTCCCAGCTTCATGAAACCCCGCTATAATTGCTCCTTTTCAACAGCCGCCTCTCTACAAGCCCCGGCGGGAGGGGGTGTTATATAGGAGGGAGTGGGGTATTTACCACTTAAAATAATGTTTGACAAGGAAAGTATATCTGCAAAGAGAAAAATAGGGGAAGGAGGAGCAAAAATAACAACAACAACAAAAAAGAGAAAAGGAAAAAAGGACAATGAAATGAGCCAGTGGAATTTAGCTAGATGTTTTAGCAGCATTTGGATGCGGTTACAGATACCGAATTTTCCTGATGCGGTTACGTCCTGCATTGTGGTGTGTGTCGCCGTTCTGGGTGACTGGATGCAGGAAATTTAGGGCAGTTTATTAGATGTAGTAAACACAGAATTTTCTGATGAGTTTTCTGTTAATTTTTTTTAAACCAAAAAGTGATATTTTTATTTATTTATCTCTAGAGATGGCAGAGGTTTGCGTCAACCTTTAACAAAAATATTTTTGTCTGTTTTTTTCCATTTCGATTTTTGTTCTTTTCCATCTTGTTTAATAAAGGAGAAATGGGAAATATTTTTTTTTTTTTAAAAAGGAACAAAACCCATAATCCTTACAACACGCGCACCTGCCTTTGTAATATGTTTTTTCCCCCTTTTGATTTGTACTATAATTTATACTCCATAGAAACCAATGTTAAATCTCATGGTCCAGATGATTTGTCCGGGTTGCAGTAATTCCACACTTGATAATTGTGACCAAATTAAAAAATTAAAAAATTAAAAATTAAATTGAGACGCTATGGTCTACCCATTCTGTACACATTTTTAACATTGTTGCAATAGATTGAGAGAGACCTATTTATAGAAGTATTGTAACCATGCGTTTGGAAAATGTTAGATGTGTTGTATTAAATATGTCTCATATTGGGAAGTACAGAAATAGCTGAAGGAGTGCTAAGATATATTATATATCTCTATCTATATATAGCTTTCTCTGTAAATATACACCCATTTATAGACAACATATATGTACTTATATACACATACTTGTGTGCGTGCATGTGTTTGTGTGTGAGATATATACACACTAATACTTTTGTATATGCTTAAATGATGGAGATACCAGTTGTTCCCATGAAGCTACAAACACCCCAATCAAGCCACATAAAATGGGCATATTGTTTCCTGTCCGTAGATGTGTATCCATGTTACATGCATGTAGACAGTAATATCTAAAAGGGTCCACTTTAATATTGGTTCACAGGAGTCATTATATAATTGCATGCAAACCTCAACATACAAACCATGCTTGTTTAACATCTAGTGATGGAAGAGATCCTGATTTGGAACTCCAGTCCATTGCTTGACCAATTCAAGATGGTTCGCGTCAGTATGTTTTCTAGAGCGCTGTATCGTTGAGTTTTAAAGGTCCCGAGCGATGTGGTTTTCTTATGTAACCCTCGCAGAGACATTGCGTGTGTTTTTCATTCATTTGACAGTGTAACGCAGGGAACACTTATTTGTAGGGCTTGTGAGACAATTGGGAGAGTTTGGGTTGAATTAAAAATGTAGGATAGGCAAAGCAGATGGAGCGCGGAGAGTTGAGGGAGATTTGTGTGTGTAGCATGTATGTATCTCATGCCATCGCTTAGAACCGATATTGAAACTTTTCCAGAACCTGTCATCTGACCAGCTGGACCATGGTATGTCCATCGGTTGGAAATCACCTCTACAAACTCTGGTAGCTGCATCAGGGGGTCTGGCTGGTTAGTGGGGAGGAATGACTTTGCGCTAAGCGGGCTCTCTGATACCGTACGGCCATACACCCTGGCAAACCCATGCTGTCCTGTGCGTGATAGAAAATCTCTGCAAGGGCAAAGGGAGGACTGTGGATTTAATATTTGTCTCCATTCCCCACTCTGCCTGCAACTATGTAATAGGCAGGTTATAGTAATTCCAGAATGACAGCTTTCCTGCAGCAAATGCAGTTCCTGTATACGCAGCCATATATTTATACACATATATAGAGCAGGAAAGAAATGTGCTGCGTATTAGGTATTTTCTCTCTCTGTTTACAGTACCGTAAATGCTCTGTCGTTTACCCCTGGTCTGTATTTAACTGCCAAGTCGTCTCTTTGCCTCGGAAGGTTTATTTTCTGATTTTTATTGTGTTAGTACATCTGGGATTTCTTCTCCGCTCTCCTGCACTCCCCCAGTTTTGTGGAAGTCAGGGATTGGAAAGCTGGACAAATAGTCCCGTCAGGGAGAGGTACTGAGGTTAACCCTGATCCATGGAGTTTGGGGATGGGGGCAGGCCACGGGACAGATGACCAATCTCACGGTGATGCTCAGTGACACCTCGCGACGGGAAGAGCTTTTTGGTGACTGTCCAGGCACCAGTCTGGGCCCTGTCTGGAGTGGGGTTGAGGTGCTCGCAGATGGGTTGGTGAGAATTCAGAATTCATCCTGCTGTTTGGACATGAGCAGGGGATTTCCGTCCAGACAGGGCACGTTTGAAGTCTGATCCGCATTCCCCTATGCCTCAGCTGCGGAAAACCCACCAACCCGTGTATCTTGCACACACTGTCCTCTGTGTTATTGCCCCGCAAATGGTGGAGTCTCCTACCTGAAAAGCACCAAGTAAAGGCATCTGGGAGAGGCGCCTCTTTGTTCCTTTGTCTGCAGGCTGCTGGGACAGGTCGTGCTTTACCCAGGAGTTCAGTGCACAACAGCTATGGGGTGCGAGGGAGCCCAGAAACGTCGCTTCCTTTGGTTATTCTGGGATCGGGATGGTTTTGCTCATACATAGATTAGGTGCTGACAGGTTAACTTTGATGGGCCAAATTAATCACCAGGATGTGCTGACTTAGTGGAGTTGCAGCAAGGATGAATCTGGCCCAGTGAAACCACTTTAATTTACAATATGGGAACAAGGGACACAAGGTTTGATTTTTCTGGGGAGAGTTTGATGCCAGGTAGAGATGATGGGGGGCTAAGCGGGGGGTTTACAGCCATCTAGGGAAGTGCACACACATGTGCATATGCCAGGGAGCATTCATTGCCAGGCTTCCAGCTGGCCTTATCTTGAAGACCTCTGCATGCCAGCCCTTTCCGTGGGAGCTTGGGGTTGGAGATGGTCCTTTTGAATCAACTCTCCAGTTTCTCCAGCTCACAGCACACACAGATTTTTGCAAGCATTGCGCTGGGATTTTTGCACCAACCTCTCCAAGAAAATTGTCGATCCCTTTGCTCAGACCTCTCTAAAGACCTTCGCTGGCACCCAGTTCATTTCGGAGTCCTTGGCAGAGGCCAGATAACTGCCTCCACACCCCTATGAATGCAGTGCTCTGCAGCAGGTGATCCTATTTTTGGGGGGCGTGTGTGTGTGCAAAGACTTCTTTGGGAATGCTGATTCGAGGCCCAAGATGCCACCATCCTGACTGCCCCGCTCCCCTCTGGCACACGCGGCATTCTGTTCTATTAGCTCTTTTTATTTTTTATTTATTTTATTTTCCTTTTATACAAAGATCGTTTACAACCCTGCTCCCACACCCTTCCTCTCTCCTTTCCAGACCGTTAAACCCTGTTAGCTATTCTTCACTCACCAAGGTCTGTAGCAAGCACAGTTAATAAACAGCAGATACAAACAGGTCCAATGTCTCTGACAAGATTTTCTCTCTCTACCTGTCTCTCTCTCTCTCTCTCTCTTTTTCTAGGGCTTGCAATTACATTCCCCACTGGTTGCACATTTGGTATCCAGATGCCGGCTATGCACAGAATCCTAATATAAGGATAGATCTTGGAGGTTTGAGGTGGAGTGAAACTGTTCGCAGGTTCACTGCTCACCTGTGCACCCCTACGTTAAATCCTCTAAGCCCACCTGGTCTTAACGCAAGAGCGAAGCAACAGGGAAAGGCGCGGGAGTGGGAATGGTGGGGAAAAAGCCGCTTTGAATTGAGACATGAGGGCTTTAAACCTACTCTCTACATATATTTTATTGTATATCTCAGACGCATGTACGTCTATATCTATATACAATACAATACACACACACACGCAATCTGTATCTCTAGGCGTGCCCACGTAAATCTATATGCATTGATATATCATATATACACATTTATCTGTAGCGATCTATAGGTGCACACACATCTCTGGTTTTGTATATTATATACGCACACATGTATGTATGTATAACCCGCACGCACATATATCTCTATGTATGCGTGAGCTGTATACCACATATTTATAACTGTATATCTATAGACACACACATATCTTGTCTCTCTGTGTAGTTGATACCTTCCCACACACGCATACATAAATAGAAATAGTATGATGTATACATCAGCCCTTGACCTCTGACGGTGAAAATTGTGGCTCTTTTGCATTGGGAGAACAGCAGGATTTTCGGGACCGCCTCCCTCCAGTGGAATGAAATGAGTCTTTTGGAAAGCGATCACATCTGAGCATTGTTACTCTCAACACTGATGAGCGTTTTAACATTTTTGAGCTCCTCACGTCCCACCCCAGAGGCGGCCGCATTCCAAGCTCTGAGTTCCACAACTCTCATGTGCCCGTGGCTTGTTAAAAAACAAACAGCAACAAAACCCAACCTCCTCCTGTCCCGCCCCACAGCCTTTTTTGCCTCCTTGGATGAAGGGAGGAAAGGTGCTTCTAGAAATGTAAAATATTAATATAATTGCAGCGTTGCGTAGCTGGTCCTGCGCATTCAGGCTCCTTGGGTGCAGGCTGGAGCCGTGTGGACACAGCTAGGGACAGGAGGTCCAAAGGTATCGAAACGGGGAGAGAGAGAAAGCGGAATTCTCCTGCAGCCTGTGACGCGCTGGTATTTGGCAGATGAATTTGTGGAGCGTCTCTAAAACCAGTGACATTCGCCGAGCAGGTGTTGTGATTCATTATTGGAGCGGGGTGTGGAAATCTGAACTCTTCAGCTGCGCCTTTGCCAGCGAAGTGTGCAGTTCGGAAAGGTCTGCTCCCAAAGGCCGTATCTCCTCCTAAAATCTCTCGCCGTTGCACTACCACTTCGGGGCAGGGGTGTTCCAGCCAGCTTGGCTAAGAGCGGGGCTGGGTGACATGGCATTTGCAGAGCTCGACGCCGAGCCTGCTGCGTGGCGGGAAATCTTAAGGAAAACCTAGCATAGGCAAGAGGGATGAAAGGAAGAAGGAAGGAAGAATGGAAAGAAAAAAAAGAGGAATTATGCCACAGTAATGGATAGGATTTATGGCATGCATTGCCCCTGGCCTGCTTCCCTTGGTCTGAGTCATCCCAGCTTCATCCAGACAGTTAATCAGCATTTATTACTAGGTGTTAAAAGTGACTTTCTTTCTTTCTTTCTTTCTTTCTTTCTTTCTCCCCTTTAATTGTTGATGCTGCCGCGGCTGGGCTGCTAAACAGCTTCCCATTGTTCGAGGGCTAATTAGCTCTTAATGAGCCTCCTTGCGGAAAGCCAGAGCCGAACGGAAGGGTGTGCTGTGTCTTTTTTTCAGGCGGGCGAGTGGAGGGCAAACTGGGGGTCTGAAAAAAAGAAAAAGCCTGGCAGCCTGTGAGACACTGCAGGAAAGGGATCGATAGAGGGACGCCGGAGGAAGGCGCGGGGGCTCGGTTGGGCTCCTCGTTGAAAGTCCAAGAGGGGTGTGCATCGCCCCAGAGGATCAGGTCCTTCATCAGTAAAGAGCAGGGGTTTAATTTTGCTCAGGGAGCAGTACTGATCCAAGGGCTGAAAAGTTCAGGTCCCCATACCAGTGCCAGTTAAAACACCCGGGTGTTTACGCTGTATGTTCTGTGCTTCCAGCACTTCGGAGCTCGTTCTCAAAGGGCACCGTGGGGAACAGCGTGCCAGCAAGTCACATACTGAGCCTTGAACTAGACCTTTTAACTTCTCAGCTCCAAAGTGGGTTTCAGAAAACTGGTGCAGAAATGGCGGGATGAGATTGTCTGGCCTGGGTTACGTGGGAGGTCAGACTAAATGTTGATAATGATCCCTTCTGGCCTTAAAAATCTATGACAGACTGGGTCTGCAACGAGGCAAATAACATTTTCAGTGGGCATCATTTGTATATATCACTATTGAGGATGATCATTTAAAATGATCCATTTTCATCTACCCCTGCATCTGTCCAGGATGTTCTCAGCAGATTCTACAACAGCTAGGTCTTGGTCCATGACGGTGATATAAATAATGAATAATAACTCGCTCACAGCGTCGTCACATATCGGGCCAAATCCTCCCGGGATCTCTGTGTTGAAGTCAACTCAGCCCAACCTTGCTTTGGTTAAAGTCACTAACCTGCCTTTGCGTGAGACGATCCAGGAGTGCTGTGGCTTGGAGCAAAGCTCCAGCGATAGGGAAGTGGAATCAGTCACTGAGCGTCCCGAAGAGCAAATTGCAATTTGCGTTCTAGGAGAATTTTTGTAGAGGGTAACATGGCTGCGTGTGAAATAAAGGCTTTGCTATGGGAAGGCTCCGTGGTACAGGGCAAGAATGCATGTTCTCTCTGCATGTGCATGTGTGTAAAATTTAGCTTGGGCATGTAAGCCAGATTCTTAGCTGTTGGTCCGATATTACCAAATGGAAGAGGGCAAGGACGAAATGAGGTTTTAATGTCCGCCGTGTTCCTTTCACCCATAACCAGCCACGCGGAGCTGGATGGCCACACCAGAGCTCCCTCCTGTTTTCAATGTGCCTGGCTCACCGTCCTTTGAAAAAAAAGCAGCCGGAGGGGGCCCGATCCCACAAGACTTGAATGCGGGTGTCATCCCGTTGACTTTGATGGGAAGTGAGCGGGGGCCTTTGACTTCAGTGATGCGACTTGGAGCCAGCAAAGGAAGCAGGATCGGGCCACAGGGGTATATTTCTGCCAGTGAATGTCCCGAGATCCCTCTGTCCGAAGTGTCCTCCCTCCACCGTGCCCGGGGGTCTCCCTAGGGCTGCTTCAGGACAAGGGCCGGCACTCAGTACGGAGAGGCCAGAGAACAAAGTGTCAGGCCAGATCAGCAGAATGGATGGAGTGACTCCCCTTCTCTCTGCTGGCGGGGTGTGGAAGGGCAAAACTCAGTATGTTCACAGAGCACCCCCCGTTCAGAGCGACTCCTCTCTGCCCAGCTTGTTCTGGCGGGTGGGGTTTGGGAGGGGGCACCCTGGGCGCTAAGCCACGGCATGCCTGCTGTGGCTCACGTAGCTTCTCTGTGAGTCAGCTGGCGAGGTGGACAGGATTGGAGCTTGGCAGACCTGATGAGAAGAAGGGTCCTCTCCCAAGGGACTTTGGAATCCACCCCTCCTTCCTCACCACCTCCGGGGGTGATTGAAGCTGGGCTTTGTGTCCTGCTGCGCTGTGGTCTGGGGGTGGGGGCGGAGGGGAGGTTCTGAAACTTCAGACATGGGGTGGAAGGAGTCAAAGGAACAACAGTGGAAAAAAATGAAGGCTGGCAATTGACTCGCTAGAATAATAACTAAGATGGGGGGCAACTTTTTATTCCCCCTCACGGCTTGGGTAGCTCCCAGCGCTGCAGGCTCTGCGGAGGCTGGACCATGCCTCTCCGGGACCTGACTCTGCTCTCGCTCACGCCGGTGTAAATCAGGAGCGGCCCTGTGTACATCAGTGGAAGTACACCAGCGTATGCGAGACCAGAATCAGGCTCTAATCTGGGGTGATGGGAATCTCAGGGGCTTCTTTCTAGCCCTGTTTGATCCCAACCTGTTGTTGCACGGTCCGTGGAAGAGCCAAATCATCAGCTGGTTTAAGTCAGCAAAGCACTGCTGAAGTCAGTGGAGCCAGGCCCGTTTACACCCGCGCAGGATCTGGACCGAGCACTGGAGTGATGGGACAGCCTGGATCTCCCTCAGGCCCTTGGGTGGGAGATGGACGGGGAGAGACTTCACAGGGCATTTCTCACTGCTGACGCCTCTTGTCCAGCGATAAGAGTGCAACGAATGGCGGGTCTCTGCCCGAGGGCCTGGGGCAGCCCCACGGAGGTGGGTGGTGGGCCAGGGGAGGCAAAGGATCTGACAGAATCGTGCAGCAGGGAATGGTGTGTGGGAGAGAGGCAGGGAGTGTGGTGTGCATTTGATCTTTCCCTCTGTTTCACCAGTTAGCATGTTAATGAATTTAACCCTGGGAGATGGGGCGGGGAGGGGACAGGGAAGGTAGAGCTGCTCCGGTGGACAGGCCTCTCCGACCCTGCGTAACTGGGATGCCCAGTTCTGAGGCCGTTGGTGGCCAGGAGGATCCCCAGTTCCCTGGGTCTGCCCGGTGCTGTCCAGAAGTCCTCCTGAAGCTTCAGTGCACCCAGCTCCCGTGCGGTGGGTAATGAATGGATATTGACGCCGGGAAGCCGGGCCCTCGGCATCGCTGACTGTATCGATCCCGGAGAGTGATTTAAATGCCACAAAGCAAGGCTATTGACATCTCACGGCCCTCGGTGAACCCAAATCAACATCAGGGCCGGCAAGATCCGAGCTTCCATTTCCCAGCTCTGCTCATATCTCGTTTGATGTTTCCCTCAGCTTGTTCCTCGATGGGGGTGGGAGACAGTGGGAGAATGGAAATGAAGACTTTTTTGAGCGCCCTTTCTCTCCCCCCAAGAATGGCGTTCCAGCACTGTGTGTCTCCCTGACGTGCCAGGTGAGACAGGGCGCGGTGCCACTTACAGGCAGGTTTTGGAGCAAGACGCCGATCCCTGTCCTCCCCTGCCATGTGATGCTGTTTCAGGAGCAACATGGAGCAGTGACAGCAAAGTCCCCCCCAAACTTCGGTCACTGAGGAACGCCCCCGCTCCTCAAAGCAGGAGCCGCTCCCCAGAGTCAGGCAGCCTTGGTCTCTTTCCGCGTGTTAACACCACCCGACGCTCCAATTTTTTCTGCCCCTCTAAATTCTTTTTTTCCCTGGCTCTGCTCGGCACTCGGTTTTGGTACAGCCGTGACTCGTCTGTGTAAGATATTGAAGGGCAATGTCCCGGCCGCTCCAAAAAGCCCTTCAGAACAGTCCAGGCTTCTGCTTACACTCAAGATTCCTCCTCTCTTGCACTATGAAATTGACAGCATGCTATACCCACGAGAACCCATGTAAAAATACTAAGGTTATCTTCCCCGAATGCTGCAGTAGCATTCCTGTAAGCTGTAGCATTCTGGACCATTGCTGAGGACTTATTTGAATAGGAGAGCACTCTTTTCAGTCCTGTGTTAACAACCATCCAAACACCCTCTCCCTCAAGAACGAAACCTTTTATTTCTGATTTTTTAGCAAAACAAAATTTTTGTCTTTGAAATTTTATGGTTTTATTTTCTAGGGCGTTCGACATTAGCTGCTTCTGTTATTGCAGTATCTGTACTGAATGCAAATAAAGGGCAGTTTGTAGTAATCGGAAATGGAAAAGACCTATTAGATTGTTTAGTCGGTTCTCCCTTCTGATGCGTCAGAATTGTCTCCTAAGTAGGCTTTATTAGTGCATTGTGCAGTCCCATTTCAGAGCGAATATTTGCTGTTTCCCCAACATGTTTGAAACTAAATTTTGTAGGATTTTTGCAGAAGGGGGAAAAAAAAATGTATTCCTTTATTTGCTCTGTAACATTCCGTGGGGTGCAAAAAGGATCCTTGTCAAAACCTCCCCATGTGCTAGGAAAGAGACAAAATGTTTGGACAACTAATACAAATATTTCTGATCCATCTGAAATTTCTCCCTGGCCGCCAGTGGGATTTCTTACTGTGCTTTCTAGTGGGTTTTTATTGAGGCTGCATTGGGATTTTTTTAAAAGCCCTATTTATGTTAGCAGTGAAATAAAATCAACCAAGCCTGACCCAGTAGAGAACTCGGGAAAACCCAATTCTTTATCATGCCCTGCACCAAATAAGACCGCAGCGGAATGATTTCAGTGGCCGCGATGTCTGAAGCCAAAGGAACCGGTGCGTGTATGTGTGTTGTAGGAGGAGGTTGGGGGGTGGAATGGCATCTGCTGGTCTGTGGGAGGTGCGGACGAAGAGGGATTCTTTACAGGGAATGTACAGGGTTTTTCAGGATCTGTGTTCCCTCTTGCTGAGTGGCCTGTGAAATTCCTAGCGGGGTGGGTTGAGTGTGGAACAGGCAGCCATAGAACAGTCTTTGAGCCATGGGCCGAGGTGACCTGTGCGGTGTAATATACTTCTCAAACCATAGCACAAAGCACAGAGAAAACAGAGCGACTGAGGGGATGTGGGAGTCACGATAGATTCCCCGGCGGGGGTGTTGCGGCGCACTGAGCCGGGAGAATAGGAATTTCATAGCACAGGGGAGCGTAGATTTCCTCCATACGGACCGAACCCCCCCCCTCGGAGCTGCCGAGATTTCTCCAGAACCTGGCCCCGGCCCAGGAGGCAGGAGTCCTGCGTACTCTTAGCTCCCTTCCCCCAGAGGCTTTGGACAAGAAACTCTCCCGGGTGTGATTTTTAAATGAAGTGTCCAAATAGGTTCCTTTGATGCGTTCGGCCCCGTGACACCCCCTCCCCATTCTGGAGTAGAGAGGTCAGTAAGGGAATCCAACCGTGCTCTGTACAGATTGACCGTTCCCCCTGCTCTCCACTCACCCTGCTTAGATCTGTGAGTTTTGGGGCTGAGGAAACATCCTGTGCTGGGCAGTTTAACTGGGCGTTTAGCTTTTGAACCTTGACATGTGGGGAGAAGGAAGAGACAGTCAGGGGTCCCACTGTGAAAAGCCAAGTCTGCAGTAGCCTTAGATACCAGTGAGATGTCTCTCCCCAAGAGCCTCATGGCTGGGGTTGGCGTGGAGAAGTCTAAGCTATACAACTAAGCCAGCTGCCAAAAAAACAAGAGATATCAGGAGCTGGGGAAGCTGTTTCCCAGCCAGCTCGATAATCCCAATTATTATCTGGTTTCTAGATCAGGATTCTTATTAAAGCTGGCACTGTTGGATTTGCTGTTCCGGCCGCCTGCCTCAGCAAAGGGCTCGGAACGGATTTATCTCCCGCGGATTCAGGAAGGAAATTGAGTGGAAAAAAACGGGGCAGCGCCCCACAGGAATGCTTGGTATTTTGGAATAAGCAGAGAAAAAGCTGCCGGGGGTTGCAATGGGGGAGTTAAGAGGGATGCTTGAATTTGGGCTGATGGCTTTCCTCTTCTGCAGTGACAATTGACACTGATCCAGTGATAGTGTGGGAGAAAAAAAGGCTTACAATGTATATATGTGTGTGTGCGCATGTGTGCGTGCGTGTGTATAAAACTGTATCGCTGTGGGTCTGGATCTCTGCTGCCCTGCACCTTTTTGCAGTTATTTGCCAAAGGGGTGTAACAGAGCAGAATTGTGAAGCGTGTGCGCCCGCCTGTCTGTGTTAATATGTGTACGTGTGTGTATCCGTAGTACTAGATGTATGTACATGTGTCTGTCTACAGATAGAAATGTGTGCGTGCGCCTGTATACCCCTAGCAGTATGTGTATATCTGCTTCCAGCTATATAATCAGACCTGTGGATGTTGGGGGACAGTTTTGTTACACATTATTTTTAAAATTTGTAAATTAAAAGAAGTTTAAAAATCTTACTAAAAAGTGGCTTGAGGAAGAGTGCAGTGTAGCTTTCAGCACCAGAAGTTAGTTCAATAAAAGATGTTACCTCCCCACCATGTCCCTCTAAAAAGCTTTTCTCCCTCACTGATGAAATTATCAAATAAACCTATAGCTTCTTTCTTTCTTTCCCCATTGAAAATGTCCCAAAATATTTTTATTTAAACAGTTTTCATCCTGGATTTCCCCCCCTTTCCATGACAATTTGGTTTTCAAACACACGCGTCAGACCCGTCCCCTCTGGCTGGTAGCGGCAGAGATTCGTTTCATGACCGGTCGCAGGACTGCACTTTCGCAGGGCGATACGTTTTTATAAATCTGAGCCGTTGGTTTTGCCTCCAAGGGCCCTGAGTCCCAGCCTCCTGCTCCACTCTAACTCAGTCTACAAGTTCTCTCTGTGTGGTTGGTGTATCTGTGGTGCTGCCTTACAGACGCAGAGGGGATAGGTAAGACGGCTGAGGGAAATGGTACAAATTGGAGCAGCTTTCCATAGGATGTTACTACTTGAAAATAAATCTAAATCTCCCTCTCCTGCGCCGCTGAAAAACCAAGGGCCCAATCCTCAGCAAGTGTGAATTGGCACAGCGCCATAGACTTAAGTGTGGCTACACTGGTTTATGCCAGCAGGGGATGTGACCCGCTGACTTCAGTGGGGTGACACTGATTTATATCCGGAGGGGACCTAGCCCTAAAACCCCTTTTTTCTGGCAGCGGTGAATCCGAAATGCAACAGAGAACGGTGTGCTTTCGCCCGTAATAGTGAGGCTGGCAATTGGCGGCCAGGTCAGAAACCAAATGGAGCAAAGCTCCCCAAAATCCAGAACCGAGCCGGGCGCGGGGTGAACGTCAATACATGATCAGCGGCATGGCAGTCAGCTTAGCCTAAGCCTCTTCGCTCGACTCATTTACAGCGCTGGCGAGATTGCAGTCGGCACCTTGCAGTGGAACGATCCGGGCCGCTTGGCGCCGCTCGGCTCGGCCGGTTTTGCTAGAGCCAAGAGCGCGGTCAAGGACCAATCCTGATCCTAGGCTGGGCTGTTGACTCCAGTGGGTGCAGGCCCAAGCCTGGTGTGACCGAGTTCAATGTGGAGTCCGTTTCTCCCCTGTGTGTATTTTTTAGTCTCTGCTCTTGCTTTCTGGAGCGTGCAGAATCTAAACCCCTACACTTGGCTTTGGCTGCCCCGTCCCAGATGAGCGCTCAGATCTGTGCCTCTGCTCCTCCCCCGGCTTGAGAAAACCGGCTGGCGTGTGGAACCCAAAGCGCCTAATGTGGGGGGTTGGGTTTGGAGGGGAGGATCCCAGGATCCGATCCTGGGAGGCGCTGCAGTTCAGTGGGAGCTGGGGGCACTCGGCACCTCTCCAGAGGGCGCCCCAAAGCGGATGAGGATTTTAAACTAAAGTCAGGATCCGTAAATTCCCGTGTTAGGCACCGGAGTCAAAGTGGCTTGTTTTGGTTTTTTTTTTCCAAGGTGCTGAGCACCTGCTGACCCCATCAAAGCCAGCGGGAGTCAGAGGGGCTCAGCACCCCTGGGAAGAACCCGGCACTTTTCCTTCGGTGCCAAAGCGCGGCTCGAAGGAGCTGAGCTTTAGGGATGGAAAAGTTGGCCTAGGGTTTTTGCGGTTGATGGAAATGGCCTCTGTCCCCAAGACCCTGGCCTTGATGCCCCGTAAAGCAGCGTTTCGGTCCCATGAAAGAAACAGCTCTGTTCCCTCCCCTGCACTGCTCCATCACCACGTTCCTCTCCTCTGGTCTCTCTCAGCAACCGTGCTGCCATCAGACTCTCAGTTCTATCTCATGCTGCTTTGTTTATTTTTCCTCTTCAAGTCGTCTCCTCTTTTCCTTTTCTCCCCTCCTCTTGGTCAGCTTTTATCTTCCCCCCGTCACCCACTCCCTATCCCACAGTCTTTCCTCACCATTTGTACCCCTGGATCCTCTTTGCCCTCTGTTCCTGGTCCCATCCTTCGATCTCTGCCCTTCATCTATCCTGACAGTTGCTTTTCTCTCCCCTCCGCACAACTCCTTCGGTTCCCTTGGGATCGGGGCTGGATCCGAGTCCCTCTCCAGCTCTGGGTGCTGAGAGCGTTGCAGGGGGTGAGCTGGTGGCAGGATGAATGTGACGGTCTCACCCATCAAACAGAGATGAGCGGACAGCCTGAAGTCAGGTTCTGGCTCTGCCCCGGTGCTTGTACTCACCAGCTCAGATAGTGATGTGAAATGTCCCCCTGCCCTGCCGTGGTGGGGGTCTTTGGCAGAGAATGAGTTCTTAGAAGTGGGTTGTTTTTTTTTAGATATTTTATGAAAAGAAATGACTGTGATTCCAGATCTCGACAGTTCCGTCCTCTCTAAGGCAACCGCCTGCCTTGGGGAACGGCGGCCCTCTTGAAACCACCCGAAGTTCCTCCTTCCATTCCAAGCTTCCTTGAGCTTACACGGTGCTGCTAAGTACAGCGAAATGGAGTGTCTGATCCCCTGCCCCGCTGCCAGTTTTTCTTCCTTTCCTGGCCCTCCCCTCTGCAGTATCTGAGTGCACTGATCACTGCATTTCTCTCCCCCGACTAAGATCCAACACATGGAGTGGTTCCTGGGTTTGTCCGTATGTTCCCTCCCGCTCGCTAGATCCTTGACACAGAGGGAGTTATGAAAACATCCCACTTCCCCTGTGCCCGGACCCTACCTCATACTCCCTCTCCCCCTGTGTCTCCACTGCTGCCTTTCCCGGCGTGGTGAGGCACCGGATCTGGACTGAAGCTGTACCCCAGTTGTGCTGTGCGCTGCTGCGTCTCAGATATTGGCATCTGGAAGCAGATGATTTAAGCGCTTCCGTTCCGACACCTGTTCTCATTGTTTCTGGCTTGTCCTCTCCTGGGGCGGTGGCTGTAAATACCTGAGCTGAGCCGTGCTGTTCCGGAGGAGAGCAACGCACCGGAGCCCCGGTTTGGCCCTGAAAGCAGCTGAACCAGAACCCCAGGTCCAAACGGTTCTGTGCCTTGGGCCATGAATGGAATCTGGCTCTGCTCTTTCTGGTTCTGACACATCTCTGATTTGGCCGGTGCTGGACATAGCCGTGTGGCATTCGGAGTTTTAAAACCCTGGGGCCTGGTTCTGTATCTGCCCTGTAGGAGCAGTCCCCCCTCACTGAGGTCAGGTACCTTGCTTAGCCGACACAGCTGTCGCACCTCTTGGCTCTGTCCATACTGCGCTAGAGACAGTTTAGCAGGAACCCTGGTTAAACCCAGTCGAAACCTGTCTCCTTATCTTGGTGTCCGGGCTCCGTGTGGATGAGCCGGGAACTCTTGAGCTGAGATTAACCCCGCAAGCACAGTGGGTGTTGCAGAATGGCGATGGGGGTGGGTAAAGCCGATGGAAAGCGAGGACAGATCTGTTTCCAGAGCATGGGAATGTGGAATGGGGGGGGCATATGTGCGTAGGGGAAGCTGGGCTAGACAGCATGGCTCTCCAACCGTTCGCGTGTGCTCTTTTTTTATAGCCCACCAATTACTGTTGCATTCAGCCTGCTTTGGAATTCTCGTTCCCTTTTTAAATGACTTTCAACATCCACCCGAATTGGACTCTGTCGTTCCCCTTTTCTGTTGTCCCAGTTGAACTCCAATTCTCTTTTCTCCCCGTGATCACAGTGCCCTGCCCTGTCTAGACCCTTCATTTCTGGGTTCACTCCCCTTCACTGATTCGCACAGATTTCCCACTGGCCACGAACTTCGGGGAAAGCCGCCCGATGGGCCAGATCCTCCGCTGGCAGAGAGCACAGCAGACCTACTTCCGTTGACACCAACTGAGGATCTTGGCCCTAGGTCTGTACTGTAGAGAATATTTTTAAATTGATTAAAAATCCTCCTCCTCTTTTAACGAAAGCAGAAAGTGAGCGTTTAAGATGAGGAGAAAAGATGCTCGCCTGGTTAATAAAGACCAACGCTGGGAGTTAGGTCTCCTGGGTCTGATTCCCAGCTCAGTGTATGAGCTCAGGCAAGTCACTTCTCCTCCGTTTCCCCACCGTGAATGTGAGGGTTCCTCACAGGAGGTTAAATCAATTAATTAACGTTTGCAAGGCGCATGGCGAGCGCGAGCTGGGTGTTGCTGTGAAGTGCAAAGCGTTGCATTAGCCGCAGAGACATTGTCCTTCCTGGCGATGTAGGCGTCTTGTTCTGCATCACATCCTCCCACGATTTAGAGACTGGCCAGATCTTGGTTCCCTCAGCACTTGGGATTCAAGCTGGAGCCAGGGGGGCTGGGGTGCTTTTCTCCACCATTCGTGGCTGGGAGAGCTGCTTCATGGGACCTGGCATCTCCAGCGCGGCTGCAAGCGCTGGTCTCATAATCTCACCTGCAGCTCAGGAATTCTGCCCATCCCAGCTGAAGTGAGAAGGCTGGCTGGTGAAAACTGCTAACGTGCTTTCAAAATGCACTCTGTAAACTGCATGTAAACTCCGCCACTATGATCCCGACAGCCTCAGGTTCCCATTTACACTATAAATTGGGGAGCCAGTTACAACACGGGGCATCTTGCAGCGTGGTTAAAATGTTGGTTGGTGTAGCTGGGGCCGAACTGTGTTTTACCCACGTTCTCATGCTGCTGCCTGGGACAGAGCATGTGGTTAGACCTTCTCTAAACTGCCCGTCTGAGAGCGTTTTACTCACGGCAGGGCTTCACTTCATTAGAACTCCCCAACCCTGCCGACATTCTTGCTTTTATGGTGTAGACAGGACTTTCTTGGATCCTGGAGGGGAGAATCGAGGCTGTCTGGTTAGTGGACGAAGGTATCAGGTTGCAGAAGTTCACCAGGAAATGCCCGTGGGCCAGAGGGGGAGAAGGGCACAGTTACTAAAGTCCAGCTTCTGAGATTCAGGGGAGGGTGTGTGTGTGTGGGGGGGGTCCATCTGATTATTTTTTTAAAAAAACCTTTTAATATTTGTTTCACCCTATAAATCATCCCACCCGGCCATCCTGCAGAGGCGGGATTTATGAGCCCAGGTGTAGCTGCAAGCAGATGAACTCGGTTGCTGGCGACCAAACTGTTTTAATGTTTTTATAATGATGGCATTGCAGGAGCGATTTCGTTTAAGTGAGAGGTCTCTCCCGGCCATAAATCCTCCCCCAGACAGGCTGGGAGGCACCGCCAGCTGCCCAGGGAACATGTGAAAGGAATAAGAGTGGGATTCACGGGGTGGGATGGGCCCCGGTAAGACGGAGTGAAATCCAACAGGCCGTATGGTTTTGCACTTAGGGTTTTTTTCTGTGCTGGAACCAGTTATGAAACTGAAACCCGGACTCCGCCTGTGGTTGTCGGATCTTGTCCAAAGCCAGCTTCCCACCACCCCTAGTGAACTTCCTCTGGGTTCCTTCCGTGCCACCTCCCCTATCGGTATCAATGAGCGTAGCTGCGACGGGGCCCGCACCAATCGATAGCTCGGAGCATCTGGCCATAGATCTGAAGTGGGCCAAACACGGAGCCAGTTTTCCGGCGCTCGTACCCTCAATTTTGCGGGCTTGGATCAAACAGTACCTGGATGAGAACTGGCGCTGGTGAGTTCGATTTGGCTCGGCCCCCTGACCGATGTAGGTTTGCAAAATCCATCCGAGTTAGTCCCGCTCCCAGGTGTCTGTCTGTTTATCCCGAGACCAGTGACATCGGGGGCCCAGTTCTCAGCCGGTGTGAATCAGCGTAGCTGTAAATGGCGTCACACTGATGTCTGCCAGCCGAGAGTACTACCCCATGAGCTTTGACATGGATCCAGGGAAACACAGACCTAAACGTCTCTTGTAATGGTCTGTTTTGTTCTCACCCCAGCCTCGTCCGTTAGCTGGAAAGTGGCAAATTTAGGGGGAACCTGTCTCTACTAATTGGGGTTAGGAAGAAAGGGAGGACAGACGCTCTCATCCCATGCTGATTATGACGCGTCGGTGCCTGGACAGATAAGATTTCCTGATTGCTTCAACTTCACCAGCAAAGAATGTAGCTGGTGTACATCGGCATTGCTCCATTGTCTGCACTGGGAATGACACTAGTTCACACCAGTTGAGGATCTGGCCTATAAGCGGCAGAATCTGAACGCATCCTGAATTAAACAATGATCGTATTTATTAACCTTGCACTGAGGCTGTTGGGAGCTTTGCGTACAGTTAAAGAACCAGCCGCGGTGATGAACTGAACTGGGCCAGCTTCTTAGATGGTGTAAATCAGCAGCACAGCGTCGGTTCATGCCAGCTGGGGAATCTGGCTCCCTGAATTAAAACAGCCTCAACAACAGCTGACTTGGGAGCGGCTGTGCTAAAAACCTGCGGGTTGTGATGGTGACTGGAGTCATAGAAATATCATGGAGAGGGTGGATGGAGGGACAGAGGTACGTTTGCGGGCGTGGTTGAAAAATAGGGAGTGATTGACTAGGATCTTGCTTGGAGGGCTGGGGTCCAGGGATTGTGAGTCTCACACCAAAGAAATTAAACCAGTAAAGGGCAAAATTCCTGTAGGGCAGAGAAAGGTTCAGTGGGATTTTCCCTGCGCAAAGTGGCTCCTGCACCAGCACAAACGAACCGAGTAATTGGCAAAATTGTAACATTTCGTGCTCATTAGACAGATGGAAGCAGCTGATGATAAAGCCGGCCTTGTCCAAAGTGAGCAGGGGCTGTGGAGAGCCTGGCGAGAAAAGGGGAAAGGTCTCCCCCACACCGCACCCTGGGACTGGATTGGGCAGGAGCTGGTGGACTGGAAAATTGCAAACCCATGGCAGCGAATGCAAAACCAGTGCAACTCCATCTGCCGGGTTGTGGGGTGAAAGTCCCAGGGTGGTTTTAAATGCATAGCGATATGCAAATTGTACTTACCCCGATCCAAAGGGAAGGGTCTCAAAGCACCACACAAGCTGTGCAGAGAGGGTTCATGCAGCCACCTCTGGGGTGGAGAGTGGCAACTAGGCAGGCAGCTGCAATGCATGGGAGGGAGTGGAACTGGGACGGGAAAGCTCCTTGTTAAAATCTTACCACTAACTTCAGGGAGCATGGGAGTGGAAGGTGATTACCCTCTTGCTTTCCAGTACATGGAGAGGGTTGGTTATTTTCCCTTCCGTCTCTGGATGCTGTTGAAATCCTGCTGCGCTGCCAGAGGTGACTAATCCCTGGGGGCCTTGTTAAAAAAAAAAAAAAATCATCTGAAGTGGGTGGAATGGGCCAGATGGCACCCGGTGTCAGGGATTTTGAAATAAATTCCTGAGGGGAGGATCTGCTCCCCTTGTTGGGCTCTGTAAACCTTCCCTGCCCCATCAGACCAGGCCCACTGAAAACCACATAGCAGTAACTCAGGCTGCTTGGCAGCGAAAGTCTGCACATTCCCAGCAAGTCACTGGGACAGAAGTTTGTTTGCTCAGTGATGCTGCTTCCCCTCCAGGGCTGTGGGTAGGGGAAAGTGCTCTCTCTGATTGGGAAACAGAGGACTGGAGTCCCCAGCAGATTCTGTCCTTGGCGTGCACCCATGGCTTTATCACAGGTTAAGGGGGGTTAATTTTTGTAGGAGCCCCTGGTAATATGGGCAGCATAACTCCCAGCTTCCCAGCAGTTCAGAGGAAGGGTTTTGGGCTAGCAGGTGCTGGGGAGGGCGTCCTGGGGCTCTTTAAAGCCTCAGCTTGCCCGTTTTTAAGATCGGAGCTGAAAGCATTTCCCACATTGCTGGGGGAGGTTGGTAGGAGAACATCTCTGAAGTGGGATCCAGTCTGGGAGCTTAAAAAATTTCTGATGAGCCAAGCCATCAGAGCGGCTCGGTCAGTCGATTGATTTGCTGAATGCAAAGCGCCGTGGGATTGTGTGTGTTGGGAGGAGGGGGGGGCATTTGTTTTGTTTTTCGGCGTTCCGACGGTGCAGCAGCCGTGGCATAAAAGTGTAAGGAATAAAATCGAGGGGTGGTGCAGGGGGTAGAGCCGACAGATTTCAAAGTCAGGGGCGGAGGGGCCCAGCCTGTCACTGAGCGCTTTCTCCCAACTACCATAAATCCGATGGATTAAAACTTGAAACGGCGATTCTCAGCCACCGGCTTTGAACTTCTCCAACCCAGGCGTGTTTTGCTGCTAGCCTCCGAGAGGGGTGTCAAGGGGACTCATGAGAGCTCAGCAGCCCCTCTTGGTCCCATCTGATTCCTGCCTTAAAAAGAGAAACAGGCCCTGATTTCCAGAGGTGCCAAGGCCTGCAGTCCCCCCCCTCGGCGCTGCGGGAGTTCAGCACCCTGGGTAATTTGGCCTGGAAGGGCAGAGGAGGGCTTGGAAGGCTGCAGAGGGGCGCCAGGTCCTGGGAGCGAGGCTGGAGAGATTGCTCTGTCCTGTTCACGCCAAGCCAAGGAATTGCTCAGGAAGTCTCACTTCAGGGTTGGGGCTTTGTTTTCCCAAGCCCGCTGGCTGGAGGCGTCCTTAGCAGAGCAGGAAGCTTGGATGGCTCCTGGAGGGTGGGAGAACCTCACTGGCCTGCTGAAAAGGGCAAGAAAGGAGAGGGGGGTTGGGGGGTTTGGCCCTTGGGAAGGGGGGCGGGTTGTAGACAAAGGGAACAAAGGGGAAACTGAGTGGGGGGGAGGAGAGGGTTTAGCTTGGTGTGTCTGTCCGCTGTGGGGGAGGGAGGGGTCTCCCCACGGTTGTGATACCAGGGAAGGGGAGTCCCTCTGGCCAGGGGGAGGGGGACTGGGCAGAGCTAAGGGCTGCGTGGTGACAGGCAGGGCTCTCAGACGGCTGTGCCGGGCAGGGGCAGGACAGCAGGAAAGGGCAGAGGGGTGGCCAGCGTGGAGAGCTGGGGGCTCTCGCTGGCTGGGTTGCAGAGGGAAGGAGCTGAGACGCTCCCAGTGTGTTTCCCTTGAAGTCCCTGCTCAACTGCGGCTTTCCCAGCACAGACAGGGCCTCTCTCTCTGTATTCATGCACAGGGGACGGCCGAGGACTCAGCAACCCTGACCCAGCAACGCACGTAAGCGTCCGAGTGCCTCGGCGCTTGAAATGAAGCATGTGCTTAGGGGCTTGGCAGGATCGGGGCCCGAGTCCTCAGCGGTCCCCTGGGCATGAACACCGAGAGGCGCCTGGTCTGCATGTCTGGGAGCCGGGGGGCGCGGAGCTCGCCAGCGGCGGCACGGGGAGAGCGCTCGAGCGTGTTCTCCGGCACGGGGCTCAAGGACGCAATGCTGACGCTTTCTGAGGCCTGGCCCGCAGTGGCTGCCACCGGTGGTGAGTGACAGGCCGTGGCTGCCGCCCGCCTGGAGACGGGGGAGAGCGTGTGAGTTTCCCACCGTCGGGGAAGCTTTATGGTGTCATTCCAGTGACTTTATGATGTTGTACGTGAGCAATTGCCTGCTCTTATCTGGATCAATGCGGCGTGATTGAGACGCTGGCTGATAATCCGGCCAGGCCCCTAAAGGCCATTAAGCCGCACAGGGTCATTTTCACTTTCGCGAAAACTCCTCAGCGTTTTCTATTTTCAGTCTCTGACGTTCTCTCCCTTCCTGCTGGCAACACCACAGGCTGCTGGGCAGGGGTTGGAGGTGGGTGTGGAGAGCTGTGTGTGTGTAGATGGATAGAGGTCAGCGTGGGGGAGGGAGATCCTGGATTGCCCTCTGGACTACAGTGCACTGGCCCTGTTTACTGTCTCCATTACTCACCTGTTTGCCGTGGGTGGATAATGGGCCCTTCCGGGGTGTTCTGTCCCTGACCCACCCGGGGAGGCAAACATGACACAGGATAACAGCGCGAAACAAGGAGCGAGAGTTCAGGAGTGCCGGGCGCAGCTCTGATAACAGCCGCCTTCTGGCGCGTGAACCAAACGCTTCCCGTTGCAGCGAGACAGGAGCCCTGTGAGTGAATCATCCCTGGTGTATTTTGCGTGGGTTTGTTCTGCCTTCCGCTTGGTAGTTCACCGGTGTGATGAGTTTTCTGGGTCCTCTGCAAGGGTGGGATCAGTCCTCTGGGAATTTGGCCTCCTGCGTTCGATTCCCCAGCTCTCGGAGGTGAGCAGGGACATGCTGACAATCAGGACTCCTGGGTTCTATTCCCAACTCCTGTTAGTTCAGGATGTGCCTTTGGGCAAGACACTTCCATTGCTGTGACTTGGTTTCCCTTCTGTAAGACAGGGATCATAACACCTGACCTGCCTCACAAGGAGAAATTGCAGCAGCTAATTAAACAGGGTCTGCAAAAAGCATCCTGAGATGCCCCAGCTCATTAACACCCCATCTGCCTGGCACCAGCCATCATTTGTGCATATGCTTGGACCGTACAAGCACCTTCCCCGGGTATTTTATTACTGTCCCTAGTGTTGTTTATTCCAGCCGTCCGCTTTAACACTTCCCTCTTTCAGGGGTATTAGCAATTAAAGCAGAGGAGTGGGAGCTCAGGTCTCCTGGGTTCTCTTTGGCGCTCTGGGAGGGCGTGTGGTGTAGTGAGTAGAAGAGGGGTGGGATGCAGGACTCCTGGGTTCCATTCCCAGCATTGCCTCTGTCTTGCACCATGACCTTGGGTGAGTCAGGTAAACTCTGCATGTCATTTTCCGCAGCTGTAAAATGAGGACAGTGCTACCTTCCCCCCCTTGCAGAGGGGTTGGGAGGCTTAATTAGTTAATGTTCGTGAAGTGCTTTGAGGATTAATTAATATTGGGACTCTAATTTCTCCAATGGTAAAATGCAGTTTAAATATCTCAGTGACGATCCGTTTCCTGTGACCCTATAAAGCGAATCTGCAGAGAGTCTTGTCTCTCTCCAGGAGCCGAGTGCAGCTCGCTTTCATTTCTCTCTTAGTCCCTGGGTTTCATCTTCTTCCCGGGGCCGAGCTGGGAGGCTGCTGGTACTGGTGAAAGGGGCACAGCCTTGCCGCAGGAGGAGAACTGGGCAGAGTGCCGCCAGACAACCCAGTCATAAAACATTGCCTGCAGCTGCTGTCTCCGAGTAAGCACAAGTCTGCGCTTGCTCACGGAGCTGGGCATAGAACCCAGGAATCCTGGCTCCCTAAGGTCTTCCTCTGGGCTGCTTCTCCTTCCCTGCAAGGCTTCCCCTGCCATTTAAAACTATAATGACTCATAAATCAGGGAAATACTCGGGTTCCGCCTCTCAGTGGCTGTGCTAGGGCTCGGTGAGTGGCATGGCATGACCTCTGCAGCCCCCATCTTCGTGGCATTCGCAGTCGTGTCTCCTGCAACCGGGGCTCCCGCTGTGCCACCTAGAACCCAGAGAGATCAGAGCCTGGCCTGAGAAATCCCATGCCTGATCCGACCTGCTCTGGGGTTTATGGCAGATGCAGCTGAATGGCAACCGCTTTCTCTGTGCGTTTGTGTCTAGTTGAAACGCTGGGACGTGGACGGGGCTGCTGGGACGTGCGGTGTCAGTGTGGCTGTGGGTGCTGCAGGGGCTGGCGGGTCGGACCCTGAACCTGGGTGTGACCTGGCCTGTGTCTCTGTCACTAGGACAGGAAAAAACAGATCATCAGCTTTGTACAGACATGAATCCATCCTTCCTTGTGAGGACACGTTGTTGCAAACACACCTGCCTGGGAAAGCTGCTGGCAGGGACAAGAAGGTATTTTCTGGTATCTTAATTCCCGTATGCTATTAGCCAGATCGCTGACTGGCAAGTTTCGTTTCCTCTGAGATGATTTCACAGCAGCTTCTGTGATGTTGCAGAGCTCCCTCCTCTGCCTGCCCTCCCAGGACCCGGAGCATGGGCCGACACCCGGTAAAGGACAGCTGTGTTTCTCCAGCCCTCGCTCCTGGTAGCTGTGAATCCCAGGGATCCATCGGTCCGGATTCAGGCAGTTCAGGAATGTCCCGTATCCAAGCTCGTGTCTCCCACTCAGGGCCACTCAGACAACATCAAGCGGCTCACAAAGACCTATTCATAACAGCTGCCGACGGGACTGCTGGTTTTCCTGGCCTTCCATCTCTCCACTCCGTTAATAATCGCTTCCTCAGCCCTTCCATCCAAGGAGCCCAAAGCCTTTCTGTAAAGGTTAATGAACTAAGGCTGGCTGCCCACTGTGATTTCACTATCACTATCCCTCCTTTTTCAGGTGGGGTGCAGAGCATGGGAACAGGGATAGAACCCAGGTGTCCAGGGATCAGCTGCAAGGCCGGCGTGGCTGTCTGATGCAGTGGGTACATCTACACGGGGATAAAAGAACCGCGGCTGGCCTGGATCAGCTGACTCAGGTTTCGGCTGCAGGGCTAAAAATCGCCATGGAGATGTTTGGGCTCCAGGGTCCCAGAGCTCAGGCTCCAGCCCAGCCCGAACCGTCGTCGACACTTCGATTTTTCAGTCCCAGAACCCGAATCAGGTGACCTGTACCAACTGCGGGTTTATTATCCCAGCGCAGACGTACCCAGAGGCACTCGAACTGGGTAGATTCCGTCTCTGCCTGTGAGAATGTTACCTTTCAGCCCCTGGGGACTCCAGCACAGCCTGGGAAAACCTCCTGAGACCTCTCACGCCTGTTCAATAGCTGTCGTGGTTCTCAACTGCCCTACACCTTGTGGACCTTTACGCCAATGCAGAGCGGGTGCCAGGATCAGAACGGCAGCCCCGGCAGCAAAGTAAATGACTGCGAGGGTGCGTGGCAGTGATGAACGTAGATTTTCAAGGTCTCTGCACCCCCAGTTGGGGTGGATTTTCAGACGTGCTCGACGCCCAGTCTCTCCCACTCTGGCACTTGTGGCCAGAGTTTTGAAGGCGCTCAGCACCCAACCTGTCAAACTCTTGTGAAAATCCAGCCCTGTATTTTTGCCCAGCAGGTTTCGATAGGCAGAGTCATGCCTTTTTAAGGCCAGGAAGGATCGTGAGGATCATCTAGTCTGACCGATAACTCCAGATTCCCTCCCTCCAATATCCAAACCTATTCCTCAGCCACAATTTATATCACAACTGGAATATTTTACAAAGGGTTCACATCTTCCACTCGTCCGTGGTAAAATCAGCGTTTCATTGTGTGTGGTCCAGGAGGTGGTTTCTTCTTCTTTTCTATGTGATTGTTGCTGATGTATTAGTATTGATTGTTTGGGGTTTTTTTATGCAGCACCTTTCACCCGCCTCGAGTCCTTTCCACATATATACAGGGGTCACTTAGCCTCCTCTCTCTGGGATGGAAAGCAAGCAGCTACTTAACAGCTCCAAGCAATGCACTCCGCCAGGAAGCCATTGTTGCATCTAATGAAAGCAACATGGGAAGAGAATTTAATTCATCGCGATTGAACTGCCCAAACTGGAATTTAGTTAGGACAAGAGGCTGGATACCCCCCAAAATGCTGGGGGGTCTCCGATGCCTATGAGAGTTCTGGGCCGTAGACGTCTCGTCTGAAGTATGGAGCCTCCCTAGCGTCAGGTCGGCTTTGGCACTCAGAGGGGGAAGCACCATTTCCCGTGGCTTTTCCTTGAAGGTCTCCTATACGCAAGTTACTGAGTGGGCCTGACCTTAAAAAAGCCAATCTGCCCCACAGCTCAAGGGGGTGCTGAGTGAGCTCACGCCCCACGGGGGCTGGATCAGGTCTATTATTAGCATCAGCCCGAAGTGGGGCTTTCGCCGGGGCAGGAAACGCGGCTGCTCTGGAGTGATCAGACAGGGAAAGCGACTCCCGAGAAGCAGCGTGAGCACGGATGGAATGAATTTCTGGAGCAGGGTGGAACTCGATACCAAATAAATAAGAGACTGGAGGGGCGTTCTCCTCCTCCTAACCTCTCCTTATGGGGCCCCTAGTTCTCTCTGGGTTGCAGAGCATCTGGAGGGCAATGGGGACTCACGGTAGAACCTGGCGGCATGCTGGGAATGCTCGCTTTTCCTGGCTGTGGGAGGGACCCAGTTTGTGGTGGTTTAAATGAGCCAGATTCCTCCTTCCATCCCCCCAAAGAGTGCCGAGTGAGAAAATCCTTCATCAGGAGAGCGAGAGGCTTTAACCTCCCTGAAAACAAACCTGGAGTGAGCAAACGAACGAGCCTCGATCCAGCCGAGCGAAACTCGGCAGGCCCCAGGCCTTGTCCTCTGCACAGGAGGCCCAGCTGAGGCCTCTGGCAAACACAGACACAAGCAAGAGGCAGGAGTTAAAGAGCATCTGAGGAGGGGGGGACTGGAAGGCTGCGGGGCTTGGTAATGGGAGACAGAAGCGCTTCATCTCAAGGACGCTGCTTCAGATCCAGCCTGGGGCCACGGCCACCCAAGGAGACCCGGGCACCTGTGTGAAGTGAGTGTGCTGGGTCTCAGTTTAATCAGCCCTGTTTTTTAATCAGCTACTTGTTTTTCTGCTGTTCCCTTTGAAAGCCGCTTGGCCGACCTCCGGCATTCAAAAAAAAAAAAATCATGTTGGGTTCTTTCTTCTGGCTTTTAAGCCTTCAGGGGTCTCACGTTTTCACCCTTTGCTCCATAAGCCCGAGGGCTGGAAATCGACAAGTTTTCTAATGGAAGCGGAGATGCTCACTTGATCACAGGACTCCAGGAGCTGAGGGTGTAAGCAACCTCTAAACATCACCAGAGCTGGTGACACTGGAGCAGGCCAGTTTTGCTCTGTGTTTGCCAATTCCAGGTGCTGGTTCTTCATGGTGATTTCTAAGGGGCCTGTTACTGCGCCAGCCCTGTGCCCTGTTTTGGGGTCAGAGCCCTGCAGAGGAGGGGTGGAGGTTTTAATTCAGCTCCCCCGGTTTCACTGATTTTTTTTTTTTTAGATAGATGCCTGGGCTGAAGCATCCTGGTTCTGATTCTCTCCTGCACTGGCCCTGAGTCACCATTTGAACCTGTGCAGAGTGGGTGTAAAATGCTTGAACCCGCACGGAGGAGCAGAGAGTGCAGCCGATTTGGTGGTGTTTCACGCTCTCTTTGCACTGGTGAAAGCGACTACACAAGGCCATGGGCACCAATAAATCGGGTCCACAGGCTGCAGGCAGGGGAGAATCAAGCCCGTTGTGTGCTGTTAAATACCCCCTCCTCGGCACCGTGTCTTGGAGAGATCGCAGCCCAGCTCCCCGTGTGGCCGTGAAGGCACCCGAGATTCTGTCTGTGCAGCGAAGAACCAGTGTGGAGCTGAGCGCTGAAGCCTCTGGCTTGTATTTGATGTCAAGACTGCAGCGCTGGGCTTTGGTGTTTGCACCGGGCTGTCAGCTTTGACAGTGATTTGTGTATCCTGCCTCGTCAGGCAGAGTGCTTCTGCCAGCGCGCCCTAGAGCAGCAGCTGTCTGCACTGGGAGGGACTGGTCTACCCGCGACATGGCTTTCGGAGGGCTGCAGTGGAAGCTGGAGAAACTTTGCTACTGTGAGTTGCAAGCAAACGCCTGGTTCAAACGCTGGTGGGGACAGAACCTGCATCGCTCTGCCAGATTTGGGCCGGCACAGTCCTTTACTGTTGGGGCTAAGACATCCTGGGTATAAATAAAACTAGCGATGAGGGGCCTTGGGATCCTGGGAGGGCTCGGAGGGACACCCCTGAAGTGGGGAAAGAGGTGGAGGAGCAATTTAAAGTCACCGATGCCTGTGAAGCTTGCAGAGATCATGCCAATCATCAGCTGCAGAGCTCGGAACTAGATTTTCCCTGGGAGGCATCAGGCGTGGTGAGTTTGTCAGTCAGTGCTCAGGTCAGACCGAGGATAGATTTCCAGGTGCAAGAAGAGTTCAGCTCCTGCATGGGCACTTGAATGAAGCCGCCCGGTTTCCCAAAGCGCTCAGCATTCAGCAGCTCCCCTCCGCTGAGAAATCTGGGATCCGAGCCCTTTACTGGCTGGGCCTGTTAGCGACTTTCCAGGCTTCCGGGGTAGCGGGAAGGGCAGCTACAGGCAAAGTTGTGGGACTTTGCCTGGCTCTGGACCCTGGGGTCTGATCCTTTATTTGTGGTGTTTGCCCTGGTGACTTGAGACTTGAGCAGGGGCGGATTCTCTGTTCTATGCCACCACTACCCACTGTGTATTCCGCATGTGGAAGCCCCATGGATTTCAGCGAAATAAGAGATAAGAGCAGATCCAGTCAAAGGGGAAGCTTTGGCCCCTCAGCTGTGACGCTGAGGCAACCTCTCTCCTGCAAAACTCTCGGCTCCGCTCCTTTTGATCCGAGCTTGGAGCCGCGACCGGCCAGCAGGTACGTTCTTGCAGTGGCCTGGCTGCGCACGGCTCAGGGTCCTTGGGGCAGATTCACGCTCACCTTGCCCCTTGTGCGGCCGGTGGCACCAGTGCAAAGCCCGCTGTGCAATGTTACTTCTCATTCAGCAGCGATTCCCCTCTGCCCTAGCAGGAATGACCTCGGGAGGCTGGGGCCCTGGAAGATGGAGCTGTGTGTCAAGATCCAGATTGGCATGGATCCCACCGCCCCAACTGAGACTGACTCAGCTGACCCCACTATGTGCTCCAGGGGGATACTGGCCCCAGGGCTGCTGGAAAGTTGCAGGTCCCGGGCTTCCCTGAAATGGATCGTCTGAACCTTGGCAAACCATCCACCGAATCCACAGCTCCAGCAGTGATTGGACCCCAGGGCATTCCCGGACATGCATAGGGGCTGACAGCTCGCGACCCCTCCATAATAACCTCATGACCCCCTGAGGGGGTCCCGACCCCCAGTTTGAGAACCCCTGGAATAATCCCTGATTTGACACAGGGGGAAGTGACTTGGCCCAGCTCAGGCACTGACTCAGTGCGAGAGCTGAGAACAGAACCCAGAATTCCTGACTCCCGGTCCTGTGTGTTCTCCGCCAGATAGTGCCTCCTTCCTAGACGTGGGACTGGAACCCAGGCGTCCTGGCTGCCAGTCTCCAGCTCTGCCCATTAGACAAACTCTGTCCAAGGGCTAGGAACAGAACCCAGGAGTCCTGGCTCCCAGTCTCTTGCCTTAGCCACTGACAAACCCCTTTACCACATCTCAGTCCTCAGCCCCCAGCTCTGCATACTCCCTCCTGAGCCGGGGTGAGTTTTTAACTGGCGAGAGGGGAAAGCCAGGGCATCTCGGGGCTAGGTGGCTGGTAGATGGCCCTGCCCTCGGCCCCGCTACAGCTCCCTGCCTTCGCAGTGCAGGAGAATGGAGTTTTTCTGGAAGTGAAGTGTGCGCAGATCTGAACAGCAAATGAAGTGGAACAGCTGTCTGGAGCAAGCCGTGCGGCCCGGCTGCCTGCTAGGCTGGCTAATCGAAATTTCCATTGCAAAGTGGCCAGGGGGTTGTCAGAGGGAGAAATCAGGGAGGCAGAAAAGGTGAGCCAGGGAAGGTGACAGAGAAAGGCAAACAAACAACTCACCTCCCCCCTCCTCCACGGTGCCGGCCAGAAGAACCCGGGGCCCGGGTGTGATACCAGGCTCTGGGAGAGGGGCCTTGTCCAGCTCCCTGCAGACGTGTACGGGGTAGGATTTATTGGAGGGGGGGGGATGGAAAGGCGAGAGAGGAAAAGCCTGGGAGCCCAGGGAAGTGGGAAAGGGAGAAGCAGGGTGAGGTGAGCTAGAAGGACAGGACAGGAATTAAGGGGACAGGTCCCCAGCCGGGGTCAATGGGCATAGCCCCGCGGATCCCTCAGCCCGTCTGCCTTCGTTTAGCTGGCAAAATGAGGAAGCTTAATTGGCAGGGTCTTGAGCCGCTCGGTACCCAGCCGTGGACACCTACGTCGCCGCCCAGCTCAGCCCTCTTGCGTCCAGGCAGGTGTCAGGAAATGTAGCCATGCAGCCGAGCAGCGGCAGAGGTGCAGGGCCCGGAGCTTGCACGGGGATGGCTCTGAAGCATCCCGGGGCCTTTGGAGAGAATCCTGCCCACCTCCTGAGCACAGCTAGAGCGATGGGCTGCCCTCTCTCTGCCATCCCAGGGGGCTGTGCCCGGGGGTGCGAGCCTGCAGCAGACAGAAACTCGGGGCAACACTCCGGTGCTGAGTGGCTGGCACAGCCGGCCCCATGGTATAGCCCCAGGGCTGACCCTGGCCCCGTACATGGGCACCCTGGGCTGTGCACGCCAGGGTGGCGCTGAGTTTGGCAAAGCTTGGATTAGACCGCCTGCCACCGCACCGTGTCCAGCCCCCTCCGGCTGCAGCGGGGTCCGGCCGTGGCTCCCACCTGCGGCTCACAGCCTGGAGGCAGGCGGTGCTGCTGGCTGGACAGGGCATGGTCCCAGTGGAGATCGGCCGCTCAGTCTCTGCGTCCCCTGCTCAGCTTGACCGGAGCCTCTGTCAGTGTCACCTCAAAACCAATAGCTGTCCTGCCACCAGCCGGAGCCTTCTGCTGCCGGTTGCTTTCTGCCTCTTCTCCCACTGAAGATGAATCTCCGGGGGCCCCATACGCCGGGTAAATGCAGCCAGAGAGGGATGTACACCCATGTGGGCATGTGGGTGCCTGCCGGGTGCATGGTGGCAGCCACGATGGGGGACGCTGCTCAGCTGCTGGAAACCTCCCAGGGTCCCCCTTTCCCTCCCACTGCCGCCCCCAGGGCATCTGCCTCTGCCATTCCCAGGAAACGGAGCAAGAATCCCGCCTCTGTCGTTCTGCCTGCGGGTGCAGGGCGCCCTCTCCCCTGTCTCCTGGAGGAACGGTCCGAAATGCCATTCGGACGGTGTGAGGGGGCTGAGTCCCGTCGTGCCAAGGAGAGGTGCTGCTGCTGGAGCGCCGAAGCGAGGTGCGCCCTGGCCGGAGGAGGATGGCCGAGGAGACCCCATCCAGGCTGGGGACACAGAAAGAGGGAACAAGAGCCTCCCGGCGCTCCAGTCCTAAAACATCCCCTACCCGTGAGAAACGAGCTGGACCCAAACTACCCCAGGGTCGGGGTGTGTCTGGATCCGCCCGGCCAGTCCAGGCCTATCCGTCCCGTGGACGTGGAGAGCCTGCGGTGTATCCACCCCCCCCAGCTCGCATTCCCATCACACCCCCAGTCCATCGTCCGTGGTTGGTGGCCAGACTCTCGTGGTTCAGCCGCTTGGGTCGCGCAAGCCGGTCCAGAGCGACGCTGTCCCTGGCTGGGGCTCCAGGCAGTGCGCTGCACAACACTGCCGGTGATGGGGGGCTCACCAGCTGCTCTGCTCGTGCGCTCTTTTGGCGCTGAGCTGCACGGTCGCTGCATCGCGTGGCTGGGGCGCCCGGGAGCTCTGAGGGGACAGCGGGAGGCGAGCTGGCTAGCGCCGGGGGGAGTCAGGGTCCCACCTTGGCGGCTCTGAAGAATGGTCCTGTGCTGATGTCTCAGAGCACCCGGCGGCGCTAGGTCCGAGCGCCTGGGCAGGGGGCCTCGCCGGGAGGTCCTGAAGGGAAGCGTGTGGCGCCGGGGGGCGCGTCAGGGACGAGCGTTGATGGCAGGCAGGGAAGTCCCCTAATGGCCCTGCCGCCTTCGTGGCTGCCTCCGCGGGGCAGCTCCCGTCTCTCCTTTGTCCCAGCTGCAGCCGTGATGGAGGATGGGTCGGAGCCAGACCGGGCTGCAACGTGCCTCTCTGGGGCTGGCAAATCCCTGCTGATGTGCTGTGCCCCTCCCCTTCCCAAGGGGGCAAGGGCCCCCCCCCCCCCCAGCCTGGCTCCATATGGCTCCGAGGGCAGGGATCAGGTCACATCTGGTTCCCATCAAGGCTGGTTTAAAGGGCTGTGGGAAGGGGCTGAGTGGCGGCTGTTTAACAATTCCCGCGTGAGTGGGGGGGAGCAGTTTCCTAGTTGATGGAGAAAGCATATGGAGCCAGTCGCTGGCTCCCTGTGTGGGGCAGGCTCAGGTGCTGGGCTGGGGGGCGAGGGAGCCATGTCCCCCTCCTCTGTGGGGCATTTTACGATGGAATCGCTGTGTCCCCCCATCTCCCTCCTGTGCCATTGGATGGTGGCGTCTGGGTTAGGGGTCTCCCCAAAATAAGCCCCCCTTGGGGACCCATCAGTGTCCTGTGGATGGGGTCGTGCCGTGTCTCCAGCCCCAGGGGTGGTACCCTCGCCCCGTCAGCAGGACCAGAGCCCTGCTAAGCCCACCACTGACCCCTCTCAAACCCCGGCCCCCCGTCTGAGTGCCCAGCGGCCGTTCCAGGCCGAAGGTGCGTTGCCCCTGTTTTGTCTCTGCCGCGGTGAAATTGACCTTGAAGCTGGCTGGAGAAACCCTGCAGCTAATCGCGTTAGGAGGCGTCTGGCTGCAGCGCCTGGCAGGCCCTACCTGAACGGCATTAGCAAGGGGGACGCGTCGGACGAGTGTCGCTCCTGCTCAATAATGGATGTGTTTTCTCGGCTCCCCCTTCCAGGAAAGGGAAGTGAAGGGACTCGAGGGGGAGGTGGTCAGGGGCTGGCCGGTGTTTTATCAGCTGGGCGCAGGAGTGGTGCTGCTGAGAACGTGCCATCCGCTCAGCGGGGCTGCCACTGCCGGGGGGCTGGCAAAGGAGTCACCCACAAACTGTGCCAGGCGGCAGAACAGCTCCTAAGGGAGTCGGGCACGGTCTAGATCCCCACTCCCCAGCAGTGGCATTCAGCGGATAGACCGCTTGGTGATCAGGAGAGTCCCCGTTTCTCCTAGCCTGCCACATGCACGTGCACAAACACACATTTGCACATGCAGACACTCACAAGCACACACGGCGCAGATGCGTGCACAAGAACACATGCACACACGTGCGCATGGGATGCAGGAGCCTCCGAGTGGCCGCCGGCTTGGTCCCGGGTTGCAGCAGGAACGTTCGTGCTGTGTGGACGCCTGCCGGCGCTGGGGTGGGGGCAGACATGAAACTGACCCATGGTGGAGAGTGAGGACCGGGGCAGTCCTACGGGAAGGGCAAGCTGACCCTCTCTGTGGCGAGCTGCTCTTTTAAGGGGACTTCCAGTGAAACTAATCCATGGGCGTGGTATACCAAGGTGTAGCGGGACTGGGAATTAGGACTCTTGGGTTCAATTCCTGACTTTGGCCCTGGCCCACACTCCCTGTGCGACCTTGAGTGACTTGCGTTCCCAACCCCCCGTGTGCCTCAGTTTCCCATCCACTAAATGGGGTACAGCGGTGCCAGCCCTCCTCAGCAAAGTGAGATGCTTGTGTGAGCCTTGTCCCTCCTGCGTCTTCTCTCGGGGGTCTCCCATGCCCCTTCTGCCCCCATCTCTGTTTCATTAGGGTCAGGCGTGTCACCACTTCTCCTCTCCCCCGGTGCGGGGTGAACCTGCTGGGGCCACGTGCATCCTTCGGGCCAGCGGGTACCGGCAACCGCTCTCCAGCACTGGCGAGCCCAGCGTTGCGGCTTCTCCCTCTCTTGTTAACCCCAATTGCCCCCCACTCTGAAAAATGTGCAGGGAAGGGGAGAAATTGGGCCTTTCTGCCTGGAACCAATTAAAAGGTCTCTCCACGGAATCCACGGAGAGGAAAGCGCCCGGGCACCTTTGTGTGCTGCGAGCCGGGGGGGGGGGGGGGGAAGCGGAAGAAACCAGAGGCTGCCTTTGAAGGCGAGAGGGAGGTCTCTCCGCTGGGACCCCTCCAGGCTTTCAAAGCCGGTGCGATTTCTTTACTTTTAAAGAGCCAAATTAAAGAGGCTCCCGCTTCCTTTTCTCTCCGTTAGCAAATAACCCGGCGAGTGTGCAGCCCTGGCGAGCTGCGGGGAAGTCCGCCCCAAACGCCACCGTCGGCAGGGTTTGGCAGGGAGGCGGCCTGCGGGGTGGGGTTGGCGTTAGGAGAACAGCATGGCCCAGTGGTGAAGGCTGGGGAGAGGGAGGCTGGCTTTGTGGGTGAGCCACCGGGTCGGCACTCCTCGTTTTGATTCCCAGCTCTGCCACTGCCTCCCGGCATGACCTTGAGCCAGTCACTTAGCACCGGGTTTTCAATTGCTCAGCTCCATTTTGGAGGGGAATGAAATGCTTAGATGGAAGGCAAACATCCCTGAAAGCCTGGTCTTTAATCCTTCCGCACCTGACTTCCCCATCTGTAAAATGGGAGTGATAACCCTCCCCTCTCTTCCCCCCACCCTTCGTCCAGCCCAGCTATTTAGTGTCAGAGGCAGAGTCTGTGCAGCGCCCGGCGCAACGGGGCCCCGATCTCAGTGCTCCTGGGCTATACATAAAGTATAGTCATAAAGTCTGGGGTCTCTTCCTGGCTCTGCAGCTGACTTGCTGGGTGACCTTGGACCAGTCACCAGTTGCCTCTGTGCTTCAGTTTCCCCATCTGGGCCAGGGGTGGCTGGGTCGGGGGATAACGGTATGGATCCAGTTTCGAAAAGCACTTTGAGAACCGTGGCCGGACGGGGCAGCATAAAGGCAAAGGATACCGTGCCCCCGAGGGAACCAGGCCAGGGTTTGCTCTAGGGGGATCATGAGGAACGGGGACACGGCGGGAGGTATGCCCTGTGGGTCCCTGCAGACTGAGAGCTGGAAGGGGCTCAGCCAGCTGAGGAGTTAAAGCCAGAGGGTTTGGGTGGAGGGCCCCTGGCCCATCCCTGGGGACTGAGGTGCCTTAGGTGCGGGGCGGGGCGGGGAAGGAAGGAGTGTGGGGGGCAGATCCCAAGCGCAGAAATGCAGATCTCGATTCCAGCCCCTCCCCAAATACGCAGGGTTCGGCCCCTTGTAGAGATAAGGGGCTGTCTGCAAAATCTGGAGCCGGGTTCTCCTTTCGCAGGCCTGGCCCCCTCCAAAGACCGGCTCCTGGCCCGTCTCGAGGTGGAACCGTCAGCGTCCTGCCATTGCCACGCCCCGCTGCCCAGCCACGGCTTGTCCATTGACATGAGGCTTACGGGACTGATGGATGGCTCAGACGGACGGACTCCTCCCTAACCTGGGACTGCGGGGAGGGGGCTGGGGTAATAGCACACTTGTACCCCATAGGGCCTGGCGGCTGTGACAGACGCTTCCTCCTCCTCCCCTGGGCCCCCGTAGCGCAGCCAGCTCCTTGAACTCAACCATCCGAATGGATGAGTGGCTTTCTTCAAAGGGACCCCCTTAAAGATCTCCCTCCCTTCCCGCCCGCCTCCCTCGTTCCCCCCACGCCACCTTCTTAAGACTTCAGTGAAAAGGCGACCAGAACAAAGCACAGGAAGGATTTAAGGTGGTTTCCGCACAGACCTGAATATCAGATTGTTCCATGGAAGAAAAAATTCCCTCAAGCTGGACGCTTTCATCCTTTGGCAGGAGTCTGGCCAATGGGGCGAAGGGGGGAGAGATGTGAACCCCCCCCCCACCCTTCCTGACACCCCCCAACTCCATTCTTTTCTTTTCTTTTCTTTTCTTTTCTTTTCTAATATATAGTCTCAGATTTATTTTTCCACAGTATAATGCTGAAAGACAGCGAAGTATGAATTATTCATTGGCCCCTAGCCGCCTTTGCATACAATCCCGGGCTGGGGAGAGGGCCCGTGTCGAATGCATTTGTGTGCTGAGCTGGGCCCCGTTGAATTTCAATCGTTTTGGAAAGTTTGGCACTGGGTGTTTGTTGCAAGGAAGGACGTGGCCATGGGGGGGTTAAAGCCGGAGGGCGAGGGAGGAGTCGAGAAGTTTGGAGGTGGTGGAATTTAATGCGCAAGTTTCATCTCCCCGCAGATCCCTCTTTTTCTTTTTCCCCCAGGGACAATTTTATCCCCACCCTAAAGCTTTGAGGGTTCCCTTCTGTAGGGTCTTGTTTTAACTTGCGAGGCCCAGCTGGGTTTACGTAGAAACCTCACTGATAAAATACGAGCTCTGGGGCTCCCAGGAATGAACTGGGCGTGTGTGACCCTGGGAATATTTATTTGGAGGCGGGCACAATAAAAGAGGCCCTGGGCTTTTAAATTGTAGTATGTGTGTGTGTGTGTGTGTGTGTGTGTATCTCCCGCTAGCTGGTTGGTTCTTCTCCCCCGAAATTCCCCATAGCAGCAAGACTGGCCTCCATCTGTTCACCCTGGCCCCAGTGCTCCGATCAGGAATTGGACGGAGCCCTGCCCGGCTTTCGAGCCACTGTCCCCCTGAACCCGGACTGGAGTCGAGCCAGATGCTTAGCTTTGAACGGCTTCCCTCGCTCCCTGCTGCGCCCCCCAGAAGCTGAGCCTTTTGTGTCCTGGTGAAGGGCCCTGGAGGTGAAACAGAACCAGGGACGGAGAGATGGGAGGAGGCGAGACGGCCCAACAAGCGGAGAGTGAATGTGGCTGGCTGGTCTCTCACCAACAATAGACCCCTTCTCGCTTGGGCCCAGCATGTCATGCCCCAGCACTGGATTCAGAAGGGCAGAACCCCAGTTGGCTCGTCTAGCTGATAGAACAGAAGCATCTACGGCGGTGGAGACCCCCACCCCTAGTGCTGGCGGGGTGATTTATTTGCTGCCGGTGCCAGAGTCCCAGCTGGCGAGGGGCGGGCAGAGCTGCGAGGAAGTTGGCGGGGTTAAGGTCACAGCCGCAGCTATTTCTGCTTCTAAGAGAGCCGCCTGTAGCATTCAGCTCGCAGGAGTTTGGGCAACGGCAGCTGCTGGGGAAGGGAGCGCGTCTGTCTGGTGAAGGCTCCTCTCGGGTGGAAGAGAAACTTCCTTTTTCCTAAATGTCTTCTGTTCTTGGATGATCCTTTAGCCTGCCTTGAAATGTGAAACAGCGCTGAAAAGGGGGAGCTATTCCCCGAAGAGAGAACGCGGCGCTCTTCAGCGAGGCTTCAGGAGAGGCTAGGCTGGCTGGCTTGCTTCCTTAATGTCGCTGTCTTCCTTTGCTGGCCTTTCCTCCTGCCCGCTGGGCGCTCAGGGCCATCTCCAGGGCCACCCGCTTTTCACGTTGCCCCTCCGGCGCGGTCGAGGCCTACTCCGCGGCGGACCCTGTTGCCCAGGGCGATGCAAACACAGCCAGACAGGAGGGGGTTGCACCCCCAAGCTGGGGGCGCTCCGGCTGCCAAAGAGGGGGGCACGGAGAGAGCGAGCGAGCGAGCGAGAGCGCACCTTCTGGAAAGGCGTTAATCTGATTAGCCTTTGAGCGACTGGAGAAAGCGAAAAGACTTAAACCCCAGTGAAAGGAGCCGGGAGGGGGGCTCGCCTGCCGGAGAAGAAATAAGTGTGTTTCTGGTGGCCCTGCTGACCTTCCCCCGCCCGCGGCCCGGGCCGGGAGCAGCGCGGAAAGTGCAAACACAGATGTTGGCTTCTGTCTTCTGGTGGGGCCAGAAGCAGGCCTGCCTCTCCTCCCTCATGAACGGCCAGGCCTTAGCATGCCCGTCTGCCTGGGAGAAGGCCTTTCTTTGCTGTGGGTGCTCATCCAGGTTCCGAATTGCAAGGCGCAAAAACTCCCCTTCTCTGTCTGCAGCCCCCCGTTTATTAGACTCGTTAATTAATTGGCACCAGAGGAGCAGCTTCCCTCGCTCTCACCCTCCTCCCAGCCCCGACCCCCGGTGGTTGCCAAAAGGAACGTAAGCAGCACAGCCACGCTGGAGTAACTGAGCCGAGAGCACTGGCAGGACCCGCCTTTTCAGTGCGAGCGGGACCAGGGCTTACTGACACCAAGCGAAGTGACGCGTGGGGAGGCGAGGCGGGGACATTGGACGTAGGCTCAGGGAGCAGAAGTTGTAGCAACGAGGAGTCAGGATTCCTGGGTTCTCTTCCCAGGCCTGCTGCGGACGCCTTGTTTGGTCTTACCCTTGCTCTGCCTGTGCTGTATTTTCCCCGTCTGCAGAATGGGGATAATTAGGGGTCTGCCTCTCAGAGGGGGAGATGAGGGTTGCTCAGTCCAAGTGACCTGAGATCCTTGCAATAGGGCAAAAAAATCATTTCCCTCCTTCTTCCACTCCCCGCACAATGGTCTCATCTGTCCCTGGGATGTTTCCAGACCGGGACAGAAGCTGCAGAAAAAGGAAATGATTTTTTGAGCCTCAGGGAAAGTTGGGGAGGGGGACAGCTGAGTTTCAGGGAGAGTTAAAAGCGGAAATCATGGTTGGTCATTTTCTTTTCCCCGGAGCCCCGTTTGCTGAGAGAGGAGAGCGGTTACTGCTCCCGGCGGGTAAAAACCAAACCAGCAGATCTCTCCAGGAGGAAGGATCCTGTGGTCAGGATGCACGTAACAGACCCCTCCCGTCTCTGCAGGCTGCTGCTTTGAACAGGGGTTGCTTGAGTCACAGAGATGTTCGTCAACCTGGGAGCTGGTAAAACATGCCGTGTATCTGCTCACCACTTATTGATCGCTCCTGCTGTAAGAAGGAGCCTCCTAACGCCGCTGGCCGAGTGCTCTTTGCCCTATCTGGATCTGTAAGAGGATATTTTTGTTGTTTATGTGACAGTAACACCTGGAGGCCCCAGACAGAGATCAGCTCCCCACTGTGCTAGGGGCTGCATGGACGAACAGGGTGAATCAGGCCCTACGCTGCAGTCAGAGGCGTGACTGCCGCCTGCCTGGGCAAAGCCAAGCTAGCATTGATCTAGCTAATTTGGGTACCACGAGCGGTGAAGCTGAAGCAAGCACGAGCGAGCTGCCCAAGTACAAGCCAGGCCAGGAACCCAGGCTCCTGCCGCTTCCCTGCTGTTGGTATCTGAATTCCCCAGATCGAAGCTAGCTCAGGTCCATCCATTGATGTGGCAGTCATGCCTCTGGCACGCCCATAACGTTTGCAGTCCAAATGGAGAAGACAAGCAGAGGATTGGGGAGGGGAAACTGAGGCCTGAAGCGGGGACGTGACTTGCCCCAGGTCACCAGCAGTGCCTTACCCACTAGACCATTATGGCATGTGTGGCTCGTTTTACGGTAGACGGGTCTGTTATAAGGGCGACACAGAAGTTAGCCAGGGAAGGGCATTGCCTATACCTGCACTCCTTCCTTGGCTTCCACCACCGGTGCGGCGCTGGGGGTTAGACATGGGAGTACATTTTATGCTATGGACAAGGCATCTCACACCCGCCGGCTGCTGTCGCCCTGGGCAGAGGGTTGAGAATCCAGGCAGGGCTTGGCTTTAATTTCTTGGTCATTTTCATATATTCCAAGGCCAGGAAGCACCCTTAGATTGTCTAGTCTGACCCCCTGCATAACCCGGGCCTGAGAATCCCTCCCCGTTACTCTGGTATGGAGCCCAATAGCTTGTGTTTGACTAAGACACAGCTTCCCGGGGGAACAGGCAGTGAAAGCTGGAGTGCATGCTGCATGACCCCATTTCACCAGGTTTGGGGTGCTGCTGGCTTTGCTCTCCCAAGACTATGTCAAACTAGCAGCCTGGCCTGTCCCCCCTCCTCCCCCAGGCTGCAAAGGTCAGCTGACAGCCCGGGGGTGCGGGAGTAGCCTCCAGCGATTGCAGCCCTGTGTTCAAATTTCTGCAGGAGTTGCCACCCTGCCTTTAATTATTTCCTATTGTATTGATCCTCCTGCCCCTGATCAATGAGCCTTTCTATTCAGGGAGTGGGGCGGGGTTGGGGCAGGGAAGAGAGTGAGAAATGGCTTTTCGAAAAGCCTTGAACGGGTTCCAGCATCGATCACTCGGGGAGAGAAGAAGCTGGTCGGAGATCAATTAGGCCAGTCATTAGCCATGTCAAAATGTGGAACCATAAGTCTTGTTTGTGTTTTAAAAGAGAGAGAGAGAAAAAGTTTAAGACGTAGATTGATGGCAGGGGGTGGAAGCCGTGGGGGGCAAAGGGCCGAGGCTGGGGAGATGGGGAGAATGCGTGATCGGCTCTTCCTTTTGTTAGCCACACAGGGTCAGAAGCTGCATGGGAGGCGTCTAAGGAAAACCCTTGGCTGTTGTGGTGGGTGAGTCAGTAAGTGCTGGCGTGGATCAGCGCAGCGGAGCTCTGCTGAGACTCTGACCCAAACCTGTATCTTTCTGACTCAGCAGCGTGGCGTCAGGGGCTGGGCGTCGCATGCAGTGCCCTCTTGCAGAGAGAGAAGCTGTGGGAGGGAATATCTTTTATTGGGCCAACTTCTGTCGGTGAGAGAGACATGCTTTGGGGCCACACGGAGCTCTGCTTCAGGGCTGCGAAAGGGACTCGGTGCTACATGCGAACCAGTCTGTTCCACCTTGGATTTAGCTGTGACGCTCTGAGTACCTTTCCCAGACCCGAAGAAGAGCTCTGTGGATGGCCGAGTGAGCAGGGCCCTGGGCTGTGAGTTAGGAGACGTAGGTGCAGTTCTTAGCCCCACCCCGGGTGACCTGGGAAGGCAAATGCATTGGAGTGTGTGGTGCACGGATGCCGGGGTAACCTAAGTTCCTTGACGTATCAGTGTCTGTGGTTCTTTGTGCTGGGTGTGAGTCTTTGGCCTCTTGGTCAGATTCCACTTGACAGAATCTCGTTCCCCTGGGCGTGGCTCTTAAACTCCGGCTGCCTTTCACCCCAGAGGAGGCTGCCCTGCAGCGTGGGCCAAAGTGCAAGATCAGTAGTGTTTGTAAAGCACTTTGGGAGGCGTGTGGATGGAAGGAGCAGGAGCTGCATACATGAGAGGTAACTCAAGATTACGGCAGCTGCAAAGGCCCAAGGAGGGGATTGTAGTAAGGTGAGGCGGGGCGGGGAGGACGACCATAGGACTCTTTCTCAGATTTTCTAATAGCATGAGTTGAAGATGCTAGAAGGCTCTGATGCTGCCGACAGCCAGACATACGCTAAACTTTGCACAGTAGAGATAAGCACAGAGGCAAATGTTTATAGTTCAAGGCCTACACGGACACTTCCTGGCCGTGGACTTATGGAGCAAGAACTCCACTTAGCTCCCCAGCGTGTCGCAAGGCACAGTCAGTGCCATTAGCTCTATTTAACAGATGGGGCCATTGAGTGATAGGCCCACATCACACAGTCCAGAGCAGAACCAGGAATTGACCTGCTCTGGGCTGTATCCCAAGGCAGTTCTCTGCCCACTAGACCACATGGAGTGTGAGGTAGGATTGGGGAAGGCAGTGATTGGGTGCATGGATTGGAGCCCCCTGTACTGCAAACACAATTAAAAATGTGGAGGAAAAATGAAAATCTAGGGATTTAAGGAGGGGAGACAGGACCTGTGTCATCTTCCAGGGCTTTATTTTTTAAATCTGAAAACAGGGACGGGTTGAAAGCCCCTAACATTTCTGCAAGGACGCACACACCTCCCTTATTAAAAAATGCTACTGTATTAAAAATTCCAGAGTACTACCTAACATGTCGTAAATGACACGGCAAAGTTACGGCAGTAAATACTGTAGTATTTTTAATGCACATGGAAATAGGTCGCAAGGAGAATAAAACTGTGGAATTAATACTGTCATTTTTATTGTGCATGTATTAGAAGAAGGATGGTCTTGCGTACTCACATTCCTGGTCCTGCCAGACTCCCTGTGTGACCTTGGCCAAGTCACTGCATCTCTCTGGGACTCAGGTCCCCATCTGCAACATGACCCTTCCTTTGTTTTTATCTGTATTGCGGTAGTGCCTGGGAGCCTCAGCTCAGGAACCCATTGTGCTCGGTGCTGTACAAACACAGAACAGAACAGTCCCTGCCCCAAGGAACTTTGTTGGTCAGTTCTGTTTAGATTGTAATTGCTTCCAGGAAAGCTTTGGGTTTTTTCACTCTGTGTGTGTGTGTGTGCGTGCAGCACCTGGCACAATGGGTCCCCAATTTCCGTTTGAGCTACTGTGCGCTACTGTTTCACAAATAATAATATCTATTATCTTAGAGTTTTCTATAGTGTAGATCACAACAGCACCTAAGCACCTCACTCACGTAGTGGCAAAACCTCCCGTTGTTAAGTATATAGTGACAGTACTACTGTGTGATGCAGTTAAAAACAGAGTATTGTAAAAGAATACTACAGGATAAAGTAGATAGAGAAAATGCTACAGAAGTGGCCCAAAACCCTGGGGTGACACTAATGTAAGCTGTGGTGGTTGGATCGCTGTAGTATTTTTATAAGGACTTATCTCACCGGTGATTACTTATTCAGATCTGCTTTAACCGGCCCAGATGCTCAGCCTTATATGCTGGCCTTGACTTTCCTAGCTCCGTGCTGTCGTACATCAGCTGAAGGCTTGGTCTGCAGTGTCCTTGCACTGGGGAGGCCCCCAACTGGAGGCGGTTGGGATTTTTCAAATAAATGTTGTTTTTGAAAAGTGGCCTCTGTCAAAAAATGGAAAATGTTTGTTTTCCCAAATTTCCAGCATTTTTACAGTGAAAACGGAAACGTTGTCAGGTTTTGGTTTTTCCATTTTAGCCCTTTCTCCCTTCCCCTCTTTTAAGTGGTGAAATGGAGAAGAGGGGAAGAAAGCAGAACCCAAACATTTTGAACCACTTGATTTTTAATGGGAATCTCTAGCAGCCATTAGTATTAGGGCTTATCGCATGCCTGTGGAACAGCCACCAGGGGGCAGCGTGATCTCTCACACCCACCGCACATTACACCCCCAGCTCCTGAGAATCAGGTGGCAGTAGAACTGGGGCCGGGGGAGTTAGCTGCAAAAGCGGGGGAGGGTCCCCTCAGCGCTCCTGAACCCAGGAGTCCTGGCTCCCGGTTCCCTTCTCAAACCCCTAGAATGGTGCTTCTCAACCTTTTTGGGCTCAGGACCCATGATGATTTGGGGGTTGGTTGATCGGGGTGCTGGGCACTGCAGCTGGCCATCGAGACCATGGCCAGGGGCCGAGCCGGGAGCGGAGGCTGCGGCTGGGTCTGGAGCAGGGCTTAGGGTAGACCGCCCCCGCCCCCTGTGGGGGCTAGCCTGTGCCTGGCTGCGCCTGCCCCCTAATATTCCTCCCCACCTCCCTAGGGGGTTGGGCCCCACAGTTGGGGACCTCTGATTTAAGCAATAGCTTAACATTTTCAGATTCTTTTAATTGTCCATTTTTAGAAACCGGTGAATGATATATTGTTTACTTACCAGATAATTAAGTGTTTGCTCATGAGTTGTGTCAAGCTGCATTAGGCTGGTAACTGGAATTTAATTCAACACGCAGAACAGCACGTACAACTTACACAAAATAACCTCAAATGTTTTGGATCCATAAACTTCTCTTACCAAAGCATGTTTCGCATTTACAACTACATTCTGCTAAGTTTAGGCCTTAACATATTTTGTATTAAATTCCGGTTTCACTTGAAACAGGCTTGTTTTTAAAAGCGCACGATAATTTAAATAAAATGAAAAAAAACTGATTTCAATAAAAGAAAAATCGGATGATTTGGATTTTTTCGAACAGATCATCGATTTTTAATCCTCCCGGTTTGTGCGTGGGGACACTCCTGCTCTCTAGGAAGAGCCCTTCCTATCATTCTGGACAGAACAGCTCCACTCGTGCCTTGTACTCCCTTGCCTGTCTGTCATCTCTTCTCTTATGCTTAGACCATAAGCTCTTTGGGGGAAGGGATCGTCTTTTTCCTCTGTGTCTGTACAGCACCTAGCGCAGCGGGGGCCTGGGCTATGACTGGGTGCTATGATTATAAGAATAACAGCACGCTGTACTCCTCTCTTCAGTGTGGCTATTTAAAGCACAGAAGAGATTAAACTGGAGAAATGGAAGGCAGTGTGGTCTGGAGGAATGACCTCTGACAGACAATCCTGCATTCTGCTCCCAGGCTGTGCCACTGACTTATCTAACCTCAGGCAAGTCACTTCACCTCTCTGTGCCTTGGTTCCCCCCCTGTAAAGCAGGGGTGGTAATTCTTCTTGTGCGGGTTGATGAGTTAGAACGGCATTTTAAACGCGCGAGGGGTTATTAAGCGGAACACACGGCAGCAGAGGCGGAAATAAACATGCTTGAGAACTGGAGAGACAATAAACATTCCTGCATTAAGAGACGTGGAGCCAGCAGGGCACTGGGTTCAAAATCTACCTTGCGTGCCTCTGCCCTGCACTTCTTTCTAGTTCTTCAGTCAAAACCCAGCTGGAGAACGAAACAAAACAAAACAGGCCTCTGGGTTAGGAAAGAAATAACCCAGAGCAGGAACCTTCAGTGACAACCGCCTTTTGCCCGGCAGCCTAAGCTTCGAAGAAACAGAAAATAAGGTTTTAAAAAAAAACCCCGTTGCCCGATTACATCTGGTGAAGTGACAAATCTGCCAGGCAGGTGATTATTCTGTGTACAGACGTGCAGTACATAGATGCTGGAAGGATTAAAGGGGAAGGGAGGAGGGGAAAAAAACCCACCCTGTTAAACCAACACCTGATAAAAGAAGAAACCAGCCAGAGGAATAAATTGCCTGCACTGCCAAGGTCACGCGCACCGCGATGCCTCTGCTGTTCTGCGAAGCGGGGTTCTGAGCTCTTTGACCGCTTTTGCCCCTGGGCGCAAGCCGACGGACAAAAAAACCACCGCATCCCTTACGCTCTACACTGGCCCCTTTCCCACTTGCCCCCGACCCCTCTCCGTGCCTGGCATTCCCACTCCAAGCTCCCCTTCCTCCCCCCAAACCACCCTCCGTACCGGCATGCCCTGGGCTCACTGGTTACTTTCCAAGCACGTAGCGGGCATCCCCTTGGGACGGCGCAGAAAATTAACAGCAGTTCAGATCTGAGGAACTTTATGACACGTGTATGATAGGACTGAACCAGGGCGTAATTGAATGACGGATGAGCTTCCAAGAGCCACATTTCCAGGGAGTAATGAAAAATAGAACTGATATTGACTAAAGGAGCTTTAACTGGCTGCTCTGCGCTGGGCTGGGATGAGCAGGCTGCCGGCAGGGGGAATGCATCAATACAGCAAGTAATAGCTCAGTTATTATAACTCTGAAAATGTCATTCAGGCCTAACCAGAGAACACTAGCTATTAACCAGCCTTAAACAGAAAGGACTGGGGGGAGAGGAGGCAGGAGGCCGAGCCGGGAGCTCTCGATAATTATTTTACTTTTGTTCAAGCCTCTTTAGCCGTTTCCTGCACTCAGGGCCAACCCCATTTTCTCCCCCGCGTCACAACAGGGGCCTAATGGTCCCTTGGCCTTTCACGGGGCGACCACTGCCTGCTTCCTGCCGTGCCATCCCTCCCCGGCGTGTAAAGGGAGTCCACTCCCGCCCCCTCCTTGCAGAGCTCCGCCAGCTCCCGCTGCGGGTCGGATCCGGGTCAGAGCAGCCCTCGCTCTTTTTAGAGCCCTCTGCGGATTTGCGCTGGGCTCGATTCGCCTCTCGCTTTACTCCACTGGCTTTGGGGGGGTTGGCTCCTGATTCACCCGGGGGCATGGGACAGCTCTCCTTGCTCCCCCTCCTTACCTAGCACCGACCTCCTCCTTGTGCCTCCCTGCTCTGGGGGCAAGAACCTTCTCCCGTGCAGCCCCTTGGCCCCTGTCAGCACTTGCTTGCTCCTTCTCTTTATCTTTCCCCCCCTTACACATCTCACCTGTCTCCCTTTGCTGTTACTGTCTGGCGCCGGGGAGCACAGTAGGGTAGGCAAAACAAAACCACCAGCCTGTTGTGGTCCCAGGGTCTGCATGGGCTGTCGGTGCAGGGGGCTAGATGATAACATGTTGGACTCTACCCTGGTCACCATAGGATGTTCCCGAATCCCTGGGCATGTTGGAGCATGCTGTTTGCTGCACTGCCTCAGAGCTTGGTGTCTTGAGTCCAGCATTTTGCCTCCAGCCAACACCCGATGCTTTAGCAAGAAACCAGCTGCTTTCCCCCACTCCGCCCCTACACAACGCACCTGGCCAATTGATCAAGGCTGGGGGAGTTCCTTCCTGACCCCTACAGGTGATGGGTTTAAGCCATGAAGCATGGCATTTGATTACCCTTTCCCTAGCCAAGCACTGCTGCCAGTGTCATTACAGTCAGACTCCTCCAGAGGTTCAGGGAGTTTGGATCCAAAGTTCTGGTTCTAGCCCATCTTTCGTCGTTATTGACTTGCCAGTTATCCAGGCCTCTTGTTTAGGTTATGGGAAACGATTCTTCCCAAGAGGACCAGGGTCTCCTTTGTTGGCAGAAGCATGACTCTGTCTCCCTGTCAAGGTAGTTCACTCCCCCACCACCCCCTCTGCTGAAGTTGCTGGCAATACCAGCCGGACCCCCTCTGGGGCTGCTGAGTGACCGAGCAGCACCTGGGTTTCTTTCAGGCATGCAGGGCATGTGTCAAACCCCAGTGGCATATTGATGTTGCTTTCGCCTCCTGCAGCTGCGAGCTTAGGGCTAAAACACCACTTTAACCACAACATGCAGGTTCTGCTTCCATCTGGAGTCTCTGCAGAGAGGCAGATAACCGGCGGAGATTTGAGCTGGGATTGCACCGTTTACCCAGAGCAGGGTAAAGTGCACTGCAGACCCCTGAGGTGTAATGTGCGGAGAGTATCGAGGGAGCATCAATGGATTTTCTCCATTAACTCAGACCTATCATCCAGTTATCAGCTTCTCTGCACAGCGCGCCAGACCTGCGGCCTGAACGGCTGGTAAAGTGCTCCGCTGCGGCACAGCAAACAACCGCAACACGGCCGCCACATGCACGCTCCTGTCCTCACACACAGGCCCCTCTCGCCTGGACACACACACACACACACACACACACATGTTCATGTCCTCGCCCAGTTTCATATGTACACATGCACCGGATCGGGCGCGCAGCCCCGTCACGCACGTCCCCGCCCCCTCGTGTCACCCTTGCACACACGCTGTGTCCGGCGTGCACGCTCGCATGTGCCCTCTGATGCACACACACAGGCACATGCTCCTGGTCTCATGCATGCCCGCTCCCGTCAGCACGCATTCAGTGCGGCAAACTTGGAGCTGACTTTTTCTGGGTAACAGGAAAAGCGGCTGGTGCCAGGCTGTCCCCGAAGGGCCGTGCGTTGGCTCAAGACTGGCTGACAGGCAGGGACGAGGGGGCGGGAGGTGGCATCTGGTCTGCCTCCTTTACGGGCTGTAAGGAGAGAGTCAATAACAAAGGGCTTGGCTTCTTAGCGCCCAGCGGGTCAGACATACAGGTGGAGGGGAAATATTCTAGGATCCAGCGTCGTTCGGGTTGCAAACTCCAGAGACATGTGGCCAACACTCCCCCTTGCTTACCGACAGCCCCACCCTTACCAAGCCAGGTGTGTGGGGGGTGGGCATGGGGGGGCAGGGAGCTGGGGGGAGGAGGAGAGAGGCAAAGGAGACTGGCATCATTCCTTCATTCCACTTGCTTTGCAAGTCAGAGTTCATCATTAGCCAGGAAAAAATTAATTGTCGGGCAGACAAAAGGCATCACTGAGCCCCCCCGGGGACCCCGTCAAAGGGACCTGTCAGGGGCTGGCCTGATAAATTATGGCTCCTTTGGCTGTGCACTCCATCAACCTCAGGGCGCGGAAGAAAAGTCTCGCCTTGTCCTTTGGATTTGGGGGTCATTCGGGCTCAGATCACTTCCCAACGGCGTTCCCTTTGAGACGCAAGGGAGGCCACCGGGTGGGGGGACGGGATGGGCTGAAGGGTGGTGCGTGGCATGGAGATGGGGGGACAGGAGCGGGGTAATGGGAGGGAGGAGGGAGCGTGGGAGTTTGGGGGAAGATGACAGGCTTGTTTGGGGCATGGGGTGGGAAACCCAGGAGCCGGGAGAGGCCCCGAGGGCAGGGCCCCCGACTCAGCTTCCTTTGCACACCGAACACTGAGAGCCGACAGGGCAGGTGTGGGGCGGGGGGGGGAGGGAGGGTGGCGTCTGTCCCCCATGAATAGTTCATGGGGCAGGAGGGTCCTGCTGGGGGCGGAGATCCGGGCCCCAGCTTGCCATCCTGGGAAGCGCACACTGGGGGGGGGGGGGGGGGAGGAGAGAGAGAGGTCTGCAGTGGGGTCTCAGCCAGGCCTCCCTTCTCTCTCCTGGGCCAGTGCTGCCTGGGACCCCAGAGCGTGAGGGGAGGGGCCGTAGTGCCAATAACCCTGTGGGGATACAGAGAGGGAGAGAGACAAGCCAGGGAGCCAGCAGCTCCAGGGGGGAGGGAAAGGGGGCAGGGGAGCACAGATGCCCTCCTCTGCTAGAGTCGAGGGGAGCTCCCCCTCCTCTCCCCCCGGCTGGGGTAGGTGGTGCTGCCCCATGGCTCCCCCCTCCCCGGCTGGAATGGGGTGAAGCCCCCCCCGTCTCTGTCCGTGTTAAGCCCCGAGTTGGGCTGCTAAGGAAGGGGCCTGGGAGACAGGCAATTCTGCCGGGAGAGGGGGTGTTGGGATCGGGAGGGGGGATCCCACCCTTCCCGCAGAGCACCCTGGGGAGGCTTGCAATGGCTCTGACCCGATGGGATGAAGCAGGAGGCGGGGATGGAGCTGAGCAGCCTCGGCCTTTCTCCTTAAAACATAGCTGGACCGGAAAGGCAAAGCAGTGGGGAACAGCTGAGGTTGCAGGAGGGGTGCGTGGAGCCCCCATGCTGCAGGGCGTAGAGCTGGGCCGGTCAGGAAGGGATGCCACTGCCTGGGCCCAGGGAGGAAATTGCACAATTGGAGTCCTCTCCTGAGAGGCTCTGAGTGCTACCACTGACAGAGAGACAGACAGACAGACAATCATGTTGAGCAGCCGGGCCCTTGCAGCACGCGCAGGTTGCGTGCGGGCACGAGCCCCATGCCGGGGAGCAGGCGTGGGCACGAGCCGGGGTGCGCCTGGCCTTGGGTGCCTGTGTGCAGGCGTGAGCCTGCGTGCCCGGGGCGGGGCAGGGCCCACGTACGGGCCTGCGGGGGCGAGGGATGCATGTGAATCGGCATGTGCAGGGGTGCGAACCTGCGTACGTGTGGGTGCACGGGAGTAGATGTGAGTGTGTGCATGCATCCTGAAGCAAGGAGAAGGACTTAAGGCCAAGCAGGTTGCCCGGGCCCTCCCGCTCAGCCCCTGAGCCCGGCTTGCTCCGTAACCCGTGCAGCCAGCTGCCACAGAAAACACCTTCTGCTGCCTCAGGTCCCTGTCCTCTCCTGGGCCATCCGACCACCTGCTTTTGCAATGCTCCTTCGCCGTCCCCCGTCCCTTGCCACGCCATGCTCTGAGCCGCTCCCCTGGCTGGCCAGGCGCCCACCTTCTTCACCTGGCCCAAGGGACAGTGGCCTACAAGATATACTGGTCTCGAGCTGTGTTTTTGCTTGTCTCGTCGCCCTGTGCAGGAAAATCAGGACCCAGGAGTTCCTGCTTCCCAGCCCCCTGCTCCAACCACTTCCTCCCACGGCTCTGCGGAGCTGCATCTCCCTCTCCCTGTGCCTTGGCCCCTCCCTCTGTGCGTCTCTGGTTCTCCAGGACCGGCAGAGATTGACGAGGAAACGCAACTGACGGCGCTAACACAATTATCATTCAACTTCCCAGCCGCTGTCTTTCTGACAATGAATTTCTGATCTGATTCAATTTGCACGGATCCCAACTTCACATACAAATATCTGATGCCGTCCGTCGGAGCCCGGCAGCCTGGATTTGCCCCGGCGTTACTGGCCCCATGCCCAGGCTATGGGCAGGGTGGCGTGGGGGTGTCAGTGAGGGCCAAGGTAGAGGGACAGGATGGGACGGCATTTGTAATCCTGAAAGCCGTTTGATCCCGAGGAGGAAAATAAATGGCAAATGTTTTCCTCTGTGAGCTGGACTAACGTGGCCCAGCAATAAAATATTTCACTGTGTTTGCAAGGCAAGATGCAAGGAACTCCTTGTGTGTAATTATACTGGTATGATTCCAGTTCAGCATTCAGCATGAGTGAGATCAGTTTGGCCAGCTGGGTAGGAAGAGCTGCCCGTGGTACCCGCCTTAGCCTGATGGGTCAGCCGTGGAAAGCAAGAACACCCTTGTCTGATCTCTGCTGGCGCTTCATAGTCCAGTGTCGCGACCCACCCGCGTCAGTAAAGAGCGGAGGGAGAGAGGCAGCACACAGTGATCTGGCCATGAAAGGGTTCAAATGATCTAGGCTGTTCTCGGGTTCAGAACTTCCAGGGGAGCTGGGAACCAGGCACGTTTGAATGGTTAAAACTACAGGGTCAGGGGAAGAAAGTGTCCCGGGGTATATCAAATGGAGAAGCCGTGCACGGGGATGCTTCCGGCGTCTGGGGGATTGGCTGAGCTGCGTGTGAGGAGCCCAGAGCTGGAATAAAAGGGGCATGGGGGGGGGGGGGAGGCTGCAGGTTGCAATTAAGGGACATTGGCAGAGTTGTGTGAAGAAGAGCCCAGGTCCAGGATGAAACAGCCGGGGTGTTGTGAGTCAGGAATGAGGGTCGGGGGTAGATCCGGGCTGGGTGGAGCCCCTGGTTGGAATAACGTGGAATGCTGCCGGCTGGCACTGAGTGGCATCAGCAGAGCTGGGGAGCTGAGCAAGGGGGGCTGCGGGTCGGGATTGAGGGGCAGGGGCAGAGTGGCGTGTTGGAAACCCCTTTGCCCAGGCTGTGCCTGATCCTGTTGCCGGTCTCCCCTTTTTGGTCACCCTGGGCAAGTCTGAGTCGCGCACCCAGCTGCTCATCGCTGCCCCCTCCAACCAATCAAAAAGGGGGGGGGGCGGAGATCGTTTGTCTCACCCCCTGCCCGTTCGTCATGCCCACTGGGATGGGCACCATGCCCGCTCCTGCCCGACTCGGGAAAGCTGATTGCTCGTATCTTTTAATTGTCAGCTCCTGAAGCAATATTTATAGATGGATTAGGTGGGGGGGGGGGGGGGGGGGAAGGTCTCTTCACCGTCTTGCTTTCTGATTGAGTTTAACCTACAGTTCCTCCTGACATGCCACCCTGCCCCAAACTAGTGCAGAGGGCTGCTTTCATGTGCAAATGAGCCTCTTTTTTTGGTAATCTTTGACAGCGGATGTGCTGTGTTTACAGAACAGAGAGCCCCGGTTCTCTGGAGAGGGCCACTGCCAGCACTGGCAGGAGATGTTAAGGAAGATCTAACATTTCTGATCTCCGTGTAGCCAGAGGCGGGAAGGGTAGAGGAGAGGCGACGTGCTGCTCACTGCCTCTTGTGCCCTCCTGGATTGAGGTGGAGGTAGCGAGTTTTCTGGGCTGGGGTCCTTGTCTGTGGGGCGCCATCTGTCAAGCGCCCGCCTGACCTGGCAGAGCCAGGATGAGGAATGTCAGATCTGCAAGGCCCCCCCCAGGGCCGGGGTAGCATCTCCCCTCCCTGACGGTCAGATGCCTGTGGGTATCACTGTTCTGCGTTTCTAGGATCTCAAAGCCCTGTTTAGCTTGGGTTTAAAGCCCCTGACCATGCATAGGGTGACCAGATAGCAAGCCTGAAAAATCAGGACAGGGGGTGGGGGTAATAGGCGCCTATATTAGACAAAGCCCTGAATATCGGGACTGTCCCTATAAATCGGGACATCTGGTCACCCTAGCAGAAAGTGTCACGGGACCCGTCTGCTTCTTCCAGGAACAGACGTAGCTCCAAAAAGGGAACCATGTTTTTAAAAAGTATTTTTGTCAAGTCACAGCACCTAAGATATGGGGAATGAAGGAAGCAAATGCACGTGGTTTCCACGTCAAAAAGAGGGTGCACGGGGTGATTCCACTCCGTGGGGTCTACTGACTTTGTTTTCCAGGTAGCAGGAAGATAGACACAGTGGGAAGGTGCCAGCGGTTAGTGGTGAAATGTGGTGACGGTAGAGAACCTAAAACACAATGCCTGTGACGGGCCAGGGCCTGAGGCCTGACCTAAGGCAGCAGTTAAGACCTGTTATTATGAAGCAAAGTTAGCAGAAATCACAAGACCAGAACTGGGATTGCACAAAGATACATTCCTAAAGAAATGCGAAGCAGAAAACACGCAGGCACACGCCAGAACATCCCGATACCAGGAATGGTACAAGCACATTCCTCAAAGATAACAAGGGCACACTGGTCCAGATAACGACAGGATAGAGATGTTCTGATCGAATCATTCTGTGCACAGTAAAGGCTGGTGCCTTGCCACGTCAGAGGGTAACAACTACGCACGTCAGAGAGGCAGTATGAAACTTGTGTATATCAGCGTATGGAAGAGGGTCTGAAAGGGAGTGCCTTTTCCTGACCAAGTGAAGAATGGAGAGTCCTGCCGTTTACTGAGCCAGTCCGTTGTCATGGGCGTACGTGTATGAAGTGGACTTGCAGCACGTATAGGGCACTTTTTCCCATGCCTCGTCGGCAATAAACCTGGCCTGGTGCCTTCGTCCCTGAAACGGATCTCTGGTTTTACTGGGCAATTCAGTGGTGGGTTTCTGTATCGGCTGTTTGCGCAGAGCTGGGACAGCGTACACACTGGGAGAACACACGCGCAGCCAACAGCTGACAACAGGAGCAAGGAAAAGGGACAGCCTCTCAGCAGGCTGGAGAGGAAGAGGAGCTTTGTGGTGAAGGCACCAGCCTGGGGTTTAAACAACATGTGTTCTAATCCCAGCCCTGCCACAGATTCCCTGCGTAACCTCCATCAAGTCCCTCAATCTCTCTGTGTTAGTGCCTTATCTTTCAAAGGGGGATAATATTTCCCTCCCTCTCAGAGTGTTATGAGGATAACATCCACTCATGATGGTGAAGGCTCAGATATTACAGTGCTGGGGCCATGCGAATAGATCAGACCTTGATCGTGGGTGGAGTCTCTCGGCGTTGTTGTGTAACACAGAGTGACCTAAAGGAATAAAGAATTTTCTAAGAGGCTTTTGATTTATCCATTTAGGACCTGATCCAGCAACCACTTAAGCACCTGCTTAACTTTACTATTAGGCAAGGTGGGTGAGGTCATACCTTGGTTGGACCAGCTTCTGTTGGTGAAAGAAGCAAGCTTTTGAGTTGATGGGTTTTCAGAGCTCTGTATGAGCTCAAAGCCTTGTCTCTTTCACCAAGAAGAAACACTTCTTTCTTTCTTTCTTTCTCCTCACCCACCTTGTCTCTCTAATATCCTGGGCCCAACACGTCTACAACACTGCCAATACCTTCACTGCTCTGAGTTGTCCCGTTGAAATCAGTGGAACTGTGCATGGAAGGAAAGTTAAGCATGAGCACACAAGCGTTTGCTGGATCGAGGCCTCAGCCTCCAGAGAAGAGTGTCTGGGAAATTCTGAAGCACAAAAATGAGCAGGAAGGCCGGCTTTCCCTGCAGTGTTCAGAATCTCTGTTAGGGTCTGTCTTGCAGGTTAGGGTCTGTCTTGCAGGTAGGCACATGTGTTGTGTTGTGGGTAAGCCGCCCCCCCAGCATGTTTTCTGCCCCTGCATTTCCCAGCTCCAGGGCTGATTGCTACAGAGCCCAAGGGCCTTTTGGGAAACAAGTCTCCCTGGTTAGCTTCGTGCTCATTTGGGCTGTTAAAGCTGAAGATGATTTTTCAAACACCCCCCTTTAATTTTGCAGCCAGGCTCGCCAAAGCTGCACTGCTCTGAGCCTGGCCTGAGCCTTCAAAGTGCCTCTGTGAGCCAGGCACCACGAAACCTCCTCTGCTCTGAAACTGCAGCCCTGCAAAGTAGCAGGAGGGATGGGACCGCGGCGCTGGGACAGAGTATGTTGGGACACTTCCAAGGGCCCGGGGAAGAAGCCAGGGCCTGGGCAGGGGAGGACGTGCTCCCTTGCGCCCCACAGGCAGGACTGACAGAACATAAAGATCTGGGGGCTAACACAGAATCTTCTTTGCTGCTCGAATTCAGCACCAGCGGTTTGCAGCCTCCTCCTTCCACTTCACTTCCCCCTGCACCTTCTGCCCAAGGCTGGCTCAGCACTTCACAGCCATTAATTAAGCTTCAGAACACCCTGGGGAGGGGAATTATCCTCACCTGCCCTGTTGTACACTTGAACAGAGGCTCAGAGAGGCGTACAGATGTCCAAGATCCTGGCTGTGGCTGGAGCCATTAGACACTTTTCCCTTCTGGGCTGGTAATAGAACCCGTGTCCTCCCTCCAAGTCGCAGGTTGAAACAACCCCCCCTTTCCTCCTGGTGTTGGGACTAGACCCCAAGAGTGCTATCACCCCCTCCCATGATGTAAGCGCTAGGCCATGCTGCCTTCCAGGGCTGGGAGTAAAATCTAGGACTCCTGGTCCCATAGAGCACACTGCCCAGAACCCAGGAGTCCTGACTCGTATCCCAGGCTCTGCGCGCTGGCCTGGGCTCCCTCCTGTTCCGGAAAACCAGTCACCAGCAGGAAGAGAATCCATTGGCAGTGGGTTGCGTCTTGGGGAGCACAAAGTTTGATTTCAGGATCAGGACTATGGACGGGGAATCTCGCACCATCCCTACACAACACGACATCCCTGTGCTCTGGGCGCAGCCTGGAATCCTCATGCTGGCTGGGTATGAAATCGAAAGAGGAAAAATATGTATAAAAGCCCATTAGAAGAGTTGCTCCATCCAAGTCACTTGGTAGCTTGTCTCAGACATCTAGAGCTGGTCTGCACGATTCGGCTCCAAATTAATATGTACGGTCGAGGGCACATCTTATCAGATAAGAGTGTCGTCTTGAGAGCATTTGAGATGTGAGAACGGCTGAGTGCTTCTCTCCGCGAATGAGACTGAGCTACGATAGGACCCGCCTGGAATTGTTTAGATTCTGCCTTATTATCAATCACGGAAAATTGCCTTGGGTTTGTTTTTGTGCGACGAGCCCTGTGCATGGGGGAGGGCTGTTTTCTTCCCTGGCAAGAGAACTGGTGACCTGTGACGCCTTCAAGAAATGCGAGAGCTTGGGTTTGGTCTGCACTTCAAAGTTATATTGACATAGCTGCCTTGGTTGGGATGTGGAAAAAACACTCCCCTGATCCCATAGCTATGCCAGCGAAACCCTCAGTGTGGATGCAGCTCTGTCCATGGAACAGGGCTTCTGTGCGGTGTGGCCCACACTACAGAGTTAGATCGACACAAGGCAGCTTACGTCCACCTACCTGTGCAAGTGTCTACGCTTAAATTTCGCTCCTGCCAACAGAACTGCCCCTCAGGTTAAAACAGCAGTGGAGACATGCTGCGGAGCGGAGTTAAAAGCCAAGTGGCTGTGTCTTTTCTGCTATTTTAAGCCAAGTTCAAAACACACTTTTTTTTTTTTTTTGCAGCGTAGATAGATCCTCTGACAGAGTGGGGAGGAGAGGTGCTCACTGTGACCCAGTGGGGCCGCTGCTGTTCAGACACTGGTTTTGAATCTGCCCCTGACCTGTATGTGAATCTGATTGGTTTGCTGGGGCTTCACACTTTTCCAATGGGCCCCACAGGTCCTGTATGGCTTACGTTCTCATTTAAACAAACTTTCTAGCCCCTTTGGCTGTGAAGGAAACCTGAACATGACTGATACAGGATGGTCTTCCTACAAGTGCTAACAATAGCTCTGAGAGGTGTGAACAGCATTTCTTTCTCATTGTGGTGCCCATTATTGTATCATCTAAACATCTCCCCAAAAATGAGGCTGACGGTGAAGTGTCCATTGGGGCGTTGGCTCTGGAGCGTAATGATGACAATTTAAATGCCAGCTTTAAATGTTCCACCACTGATTACAGTAGCCAAAACATCCAGATCCTCAGGGACCATGGGCAGAGCTTGTGTGCAGTTGCCTTCGCTCTTTGCTTTCTTTGCCCTGCTTTTCCTTGTAAGCCATTTACAAAAAGAAGAAAAGTCTTTATGTCAAAATCTAATGGCTTCTTGGGAGCAGAGTTGAACCGGCCTGGAATTTGCAGGGTCCTGGTAAAAACAGGATACCTCTGGTGTCTGAAGGGATAGAAATTGGCCCCAGTTGCATGATTAACGAATGCTCCTAGGGAACTCCCAGTGGAAGGCAGGACTTTACCAACCTCATTTGGGATCGGGACATTTTTCTATCTTCTGGTTAGATCCCACCTTTTTATGGTCAGTTGGGGGGGGTGGGCACAACCCATCACCAAATTTTTTAATGTCCCCTTATCGGTTCATTAACCCTCTCGCAGATCCCTGGGTGGCAGTTTCATACAGATTTCCCTACAAATTTTGCATGGCGGGCTGAAAGTGGTTACCTTCAGCTTGGGAAAGTAATCACCAGCCGCCGAGTGTCAGTTCTGCATGATAATTTGCATACCATTACCCACAATCCCCTGTCCCTTCCAATTCTGTTTTGAAAGTGTGTGCGTATGCTTTTTTTTTTTTTTTTTTTTTTTTTTTTTTTTTGCTCCGGCTCGCCATAACCTCATTGTGTCAATGCTAGATAGCTGATGGCATTTATATCACCCGCTGGAAAGTTTAAAAAGCAATTTAAAAAAAAAAAGAAGTAAATTTAGGAAGTGGGAGGGGGTGGGAGAAAGAATCCATTCCTCTCCACTAGCCGCATACCTGGGAGTGGTGTATGGAACGAGTGACCTGCTGCTGAAGGTGCTTGGTCTGGGCAGATGTACATTATACAGCCTGGTAAAGCTTTGCAAGCTTCCTGCCCTGCAGATGTCCTCAGAATCTGTGCCGGGTCGGGAAGCTGAAAGCGCAAACACTTGACTTCCAAGACCAAGATTTCCAGGCCCGTCCAGAGGCTGCCTGGGCTTGTGGTTAAAGCAAGGGACGAAGCCTCATCGCGTGAGCTGTGCCCAACCCCCACCTGTGCCGTGGGTGACCGTGAACGAATCCCTTTGGCCAACAGGCGGACCGGTGATGTTGGGTGGCACTATGAAGAGGCCTGATTCTGAGACGTGCTGAGCACCTGCGCGCCGGACGTCAGAGCTCTTTAAGCTGTCTCCAGTTGGGCACCGGTAATTGCCAGTCGCTTTTGAAGATCTCAGCCCGTAATTGCAACATGGTTTCTAAACCTTCAGAGGGGAAAAACAAAATTCCTGCTCTCTTGTTTCTCACCCCTCGAAGGTGTCAGGCCGTTTCTTGTCCTTCTGAGCTGGTGTTGCCTCAGGCTTGAATGCTAGAGAAACTCTTAAGTACGCTGGAAGAGACCCACCAAGACAGCCTGGAGTATGGCTTAGCAGTCTCAGCATTTGCTTTGCTGTCCTTACGCTACCTAGAAATGGAGGTTCAAATCATGCCTTGGCTTCTTTTTTAAATTTCTTCTGCAGGTGAATTACGAGCTTGTGTGCAGTTTGCTGCGGGTTGGTTCCCTCTGCCTGAACCCCGGGGCTCTGTTTGTAAGAACAGGGGATTGGGGCGTCAATACGCCTCACTTTCCCACACGGATGGAGGAGCTGTGTCTCAGTGGGGTGATCCTCCAGGGTGAGAGGTAGCCTTCTATTCTTGGCAGCGATGTAAACTCAGCTAACAAGGAGAATGGAAATCTCATGCACCAGGGCATAGACCCTTCACTACAGGGGTCAGGATGGAATCTTTTCCCCCTATGTGCCTAATTATCCAAGTGCCTGTGGGATTTTGGAGGGGTTGTTTTTTGTTCTGTCCAAAGCATCCATCCCTTTCTACTGCCAGGGGCAGGACAGTAGGACAGTAGAGAGATGTGGATGAGGAGGAGAGAAAGGGATCAGGACTCATGAATGTGCCAGAAGCTGTAAGCAGGGCAAGGAGGAGAAGAGACTCAAGATAATAGATAGAAACTCCTGGGGAGGAAAAATGACATATTAAATTAGGAGGTGCCTATATGTCATGGGGCCCATAGATTCCCAGATCAGAAGAGACCATTCTAATCATCTGGGGTGACCTCCCACTGAGCACAGGCCGCTGTATGTCACCCCGCGATCTCTGCAGCCAGCCCAACAACTTGTGGCATGTCTCTGAGAAAGGCGTCCAGCCTTGATTTGAGAATTATGCGTGATAGGGAATTCAGCGCTCCCCTGGGGAGGGAGAGGGTTGAAAACGTTCCCTAAGTGCTTTGGAAAATGGCTTTTTTGAGGGGATAAAAACAGGCCTTGTCTTGAAAAACACGTTTTTGTCAAAAATCGTTGGGTATTCCTGGGGGGAAAAAACGTTCAGTTTCCAGGTTTTCGACACGTACTTGAAAAATTCCAACGAAACATTTAAAAGCAAACTTTTTTGTTGCATGGGGAGGGAAATCATTTCCCACCCGGCTCTACCTTGCTCAGCAGTTCCAGTCGCCAACCTCTGCTGAAAAAATGGCCTTCAATTCCAGTTTGAATTTTTCTAAATTCAGCTGCCAGCCATTGGAACCTGTTATGCCTTTGTCTGCCGGGCGGAAGAGCCTATGACTGTACCAGACACCTCCTCCTTATGGAGGCTGAGATCAAGTTGCCTTTTAACCTTCTCTTTGCTAAGCTAAATACACCACGTTGCTTAAGTCTCTCATTACGTTGTCTGGACCTCAGGTCATTGTTGTAGTTCTTGTGGGTGCAGTATTAAAGGACGGATGGATGTGTATGGGAGAGAGAGAGGCAGAATTCCAGGAGTATCTATTCACTTGAGTAGATACCAGTCAAAGACCTCAGAAATTGACCAGTCGTAAACCGAATGCCAGTTCCACGATGGTTCCTAGTTAGGATGTTGCTGGTCCATCATTTCTCAGCTTTGTATTGTTTAGGCCAGGGGTCCTCAGCCTTCTGCTTAGCGGGATCTCGTGTTACAAGAGGAAAAAAAAACCAGGACCCCTTTCACCCCGTGAGATTCCAAGCTGAGTCCTCAGGACGAGTGCCCACAGGAGCAGAGAGGTTTCCTCCTGCGCCTCCCCCCTGCTCTGACCCGAGAGGTGGCTCTGTGATGGCGAGAGAATCCCATCTCGGAAAGCGTTGGGGGGAAACAGGTGCTACGCTGCTGGGTCGTAAGGACTGTGGATTTACTCTGCCCCGTCAGGGAACACGACACAGACTTTTCCCTGCCCTGTGGGATTGTTAACGTTTTACCCGAATAACTCGCCAACAGTGGAAGTCAGTGCAGCAGCGTCCTTGCATGAGTACCACTGGGTGTTTTCTGCTCCCACGAGGGTGCGGTCCAGCACCGTTCCGGTCCTTCTCTTCTCAGGAACTCAAGCCAGATTCTAGTGGTGGCCATAGAAATCCAGTTCAGGGTCTCTACTTTGGGGATCCATACCCCAAACCCAGGGCAGCAGCGGCACCGTCCGTCTCTCAGGGGCTTGGCTAGTGTCCGTTCAAGGTGGACACAGAAATTCTGGTCCTTTTTTTGCCCGTGGATGGGACCCAGCGTCCACTGCAGCGGGGCGCAGCAATCGGTGTGGGGTCTGCCCTTCTCTGAACCCAGGGCCTGTGTCAAGATGTGATGGAGGGGAGGAATCGGGGGAATTGTAGGGGGGCTTTAAGCTGCCATTGCACTCCCCGTATTCTGGGGCTGGGCAGGCACCTGGTGTGGCTGGAGTTCCCTTAGGCCGGCTCTCAGGTATTCTCCACACCCCATTGCCTCCTAGGGGCCCCGGCAAGCAGAGCGTGACCAGAGTGCAGTGCACTGTGAACACCCCCTTACCCCACCTGGCGCCCCCCTGCTCTAGAGGGTGGGTGCGTAGCTAGCTCCACACAGGCCAGGGAAATAGGGTGTCCAGATAGCAAGTGAGAAAAACTGGGACAGGGACGAGGGGGTAATGGGCGCCTATATAAGAAAAAGCCCCAAATATCAGGACTGTCCCTATAAAATCGGGACATCTGATCACCCTACAGGGAAGCCCCTGCCCAGAGAGATCATTCAGGGGGTCATTTCTGGGTCCCTTTAGGCTGCCGAAGGAGGCCTCACCCCCAGGGTCTGTTTCAGCAGGGCCCGTCGGGCTGGTCTGGCTCTCCTGAGCCTCCGGGAGCTGGCGGAGCGCGGAGGCCTGTCCCCGACCGGTCCCGTGGCAGCCTTTTCACCCAGACTGGGCTCGTTTATTGATTTACTGGGCGAGTCCCTGGAACTTGTGCTGCCTGGTTCCAGCCGTGCTGAGCTGCGCTCGTGGGCACGGGCTGCGGCGGGGCTGTCACACAGAATTAAGCCTAAACTCGCCTCCCATCTATAGAAGCCGTCACAGTCATTCCCGATAACTGTAATCGAGCTGCTGAATATGCAGCTGAGATCAGAGTTTTGTAGTTGAGATAAATATTGATATTAAAGCTGTCAGGGTGGGGAAGTGACGCTTGACACGGGCTCTGCAGGCGTCTAATTGCCTGACCCTGCCTGTCAGCTTCCTCCAGGCCATTTCTCTGAATGGCACCAGCTTCCCCCAACTACAGGGAACAGGATACTTGGACCCCGTCTTTGGTCTCAGTGCAGCCTCCTCCCGTTTCTCCCATCCTTTCCCCTGGCGTGACCCCACAGCTGCTGAGATCACCCGAAGCAATGATTTTCCTCCTCTCCAAGGTTTAAACGGGAAGGGGTCTGCTTCCCAGAGATGGCCTGAACTAGGTAACACCGGCCTGTTACTCCAGGCAGCAGACTGACCCTTCATTTTAAGGCTAAGGACCTGATCCGAAGCCTAGCAGACAGAACACAAGTAAAGGCTCCATGAGAGTGAGAGCACAGTGTGAGTCTCTCTAACAATCTGCACAGAGCCACGCACAAAATGGTTACATGGCTGACCCTGATGGAACAATCCATAAAGATTTAAAGGTACAGTTCCCAAGACAACATTAAAGCCTAAACGTTGCACAGCTAAATACAGCAGAATTTCCGGACTTGTCTCTTTCCAAGGGGGGGGGAAGTGCTGTATTGTCAACCCTTGTGATTTTACCACATCTCACGAAGCCCAGCTGCTGGAATCAAGAAACTGCATGAGTATCTCGGCCTTCATTTAAAAAATAAGTACGTTTCTCGCTTACATGCAGAGGAAAGCTTGAGCATGAGATCTGGTTGCATTCTAAAGACTCAGACAACGGAAGGCTAAGAAAAAGAACACAACATTTTTTTATTTTAAAATGTTCTTATGAGTTTTGAGCAAATCTTGGATTTTGGGGGCCTGACCTGCTGATTTTTGAAAGTTTGGAGTTCGCCGTAATGGGACTAGAGGGGAGATGGGGGGGTGGGGGGAGGATTTAATTGTTGGGGGTTTTTAATTCAGGTGTCTATCCCGTTTGAGTTTTGATGGAGTTTATATTTGCAATGGCTCATACGTGTTTGTTTATGTGGGTGGGAGATTTTAAAAATATTTTAGAAATCAAATTTAAATGATAAATGTCCCCTCCCTCTTAGTACTTTGTGGTTTGTTTCTGCTGAGGTGCCCTTAATGCTGTTTTATTTATGCATTTATTTAGTTTTATTAATATTAATCAGCAGACGCATTCGGTTTGCCGACCTGCTTTTCAAATGGCTTTTACATTTTCAAATGCAAATTCCCCCGTCCCTTAAGAAACGTCACAAGACAAACTTAGCGGGCTTTTCCTAAAGTTCTCTCTCTCACTCCCCTCCCACCCTGGATAAAACCCAAATAGCCTCTGTGAGTGTGTGTGTGGGTTTGTGTGCGTGCATGCGTCGTGTGTGTGTGAGAAAGACAGCCACCACTACCTCCGGCCTTTCTGTCCTCCTATTTTGATTTCATTTCCCCATCCAGACACCTGTTTCCATTCTCTCTCTCTCTCTTATTCTTTATTTTTTTAATTAGCTGATTTGCTATCTCATGTCGAACCGCATTTCCAGGCACTGCACTCAGGAAACCTCATTAACACAGATCAAAAGCAGCTTTTAATGATTTATAAAGGTGCAGCAGTTTGGAGAAATTAAATAATTTACGTGAGTGTGTACGGCAGGTCCCTAAAGGCCACATTACAGACTTGCTGTGAGATCCAGCCGTATGCTCATTTCCCTTCCTCCCTTCGCCTGTCCCAATGTCTCCCCTTCCCCGCCCCCGGTGCCGCACCTCCCACCCTATGGCGGCCTCGGCAAAGCGCCGTCGTGCTGATCGACAGCTCACCTGGCAAATCCTTGGGTGGCAGACTGGCGTGTGGCATTCTGGGAAATTCCTACATTCACCACATTCTGATCCTGAAGGCATGGGGCCAAATTCATTCCTTGGCTTGGATGACATTTGTGTTACGGTAGTGCCTCGAGACTGGAGCTCATTGTGCTAGGCGCTGTGCATTCACGGCAGACTCACAGCCTAAATGGACAAGGCAGAAAGGAAGGATTATTATCCCCATTTTACAGATGGCGAAGTGAAGTACCAGAGAGATGAAGTGACTTGCCTACGGTTATGCAGGGAGTCTGTGGCAGAACTAGGAATTGAGCTTTTCGCTCCTAAATTCCCAGTCAGCATCTTAATCACCAGGCCAGCCTTCCTTTGCAATGTGAATGGCTTCCAGTGTAGACATGCAGCACAGCATCTTTCTCCAGGACTAGCTCGTGAACTCTCGGGGGGCAGAACTGCCTCTTAAGAAGTGCCCACGCAGCACCCAGCACAATAAAGCTCCAACCTGGGGGTGGGACTTCGAGGTGCTACCGTAACATACGTGATAAACTACAGTCAGTTTTATTCTGACTTCATGTAGGCCATTGTCAATCCGGAGTCACACCTGGGATTCCCTTGGGATTACTCCAGATTGACACCTGTTTAACCAGAATCAAAGTTTGGCCCACCAGCCTGCTCTTGATCCATAACCCAAGGTAGGGAATAATAATAATAATAATAAACAGTATTACTGTGCCTGGAGGCCCAAAGCGAGGTCAGCGCCCCATAGTGCTCGGTGCTCTCCGTACACGTAGTGAAAGTAAACACTGCAGATTCAGCTGTTACCTTCAGGATTCTCTTTGCCGCCATGTGTATCTGTAGCTGGACACTGAAACCGGAAGGAATTGGAATATTTACTCCACTCCCAGTGTCTCACACGTGCTGAAAGGGTGGAGGAGAGTAATAACCCCACTCAAAGGGTACAGGTTGAAACTGGATCGGGTTCCTAGAGCATCTGCTAAGTGTGTTTCTCAGACTGGAGGTCCCAACACAAAAGGGGGTCACAGGACTATTGTAGGGGGTCGTGAAAGCAGTAGCTGCTGGCTGGGCATCCAGGTCTGAAGGCAGCGCCACCAGCAGCAGCAGCAGCAGCAGCAGCGCTGAAGTAAGGGTGGCCTAGCATCCCGTGGGAGGGGGATCGTCCCTTTTTGGAAGCAGGATCGTCACAGCCTGAAATATTTTCCAAAGGGGTCCCAGCAATTAAAGTTTGAGAACCCCTGTAGCCCAGCCATCCCAGGAGCCCTCGGATGTCTGTCTGGTACGCCCAGGGTGCCCATTATAACAGCCTTGATATACCCCTTCCACGTTCCTGGCAGATGAGGCTGCATCTGGAGACTCCATCTTGGGTTTTATGCTGAGTGGGGAACTTTCGCCGGCGCTGGTGAGATGCCCAAGCAGTGCAGGTATGATCCATGCCGCTGTGGAGCCGCAGAGCTTTGATTTAAAAGGCCCTTGTCATCGGGGACCCAGCGCCCATGCCCTGCCCGCCAGCAGCGGCCTGCACCTGATGTTTCCAAGGAAATCCTCCTGGGCCCTGGTGAACAGGGCAGTTGTGCGACGCCACACAGCGTGTGTGGGTGTGAATCAATCCCTCGGGCGGGGAGCGTACACAACACAGCAGGCAGTATGATCAGCCCTATTGCGACACGGACAGCCCCACACATTATTATCGCTCCTGTAGCCGCCCAGCCGTGTCTAAAAACCTGACCCCCAATATCTGACCCTAATCTCCCAGCGCCTGGGGCTGTGAATTCCACAGGCTGAGGCATGTGCAGCTCCCTCCACCTTTCCCAGTCATTAACATCACTCAGCAGCTGCTTGGATCTTTTTTTGTGAGACGCTCTGGCTCCTTGCTCCAGGCTACCTTCCCCCTGCTTTGCCTCCCCGCTGTACTCCAGACATTCTTGGTCCCTTTAAATACAGCCCTAGGCCCCGGGTTCTCCACTCTCCAGCTTGACACCCCTGGTAGTTCCATTCGGAGCCTCGTTCTCTGGTGCCTGGCCGCGTGTGTAGTTATTTTCCACCGGAGCAGATCAGAACAGCAGCGATTTACACCCTGCTTTGCAATGGATGAACCACCTTGCAAGGGACGGGTGAGTGCAGGGATGCCAGTGGAGTCACTCCTGATTGACTCTTAAAGAGACAGAGACCCTGACGTTCTGATGTGGCTCCAAACCTCCTTTTACTTCTATGGCTTTTGTCTTTAATGCTCCCTCAGCCTGGGCCAGGTTCTCCCCTTCGATACATCGGAGGGCAGGGAATGACACGGAGGAGCCAGCAGTTCCGTTGTTTGCTTGCTTATTAGGTCGGGACTCGTAAGTGCCCAATAGTAGAAAGTCAGAGTTCTCAACCCAGCTTTGCGGGGCCCTTCCTCTGACGGAGAAAGTGGGCAAATAGTCCCGCTCCGTTCTCCTCCCGCCGTCCGGCCTCCCCACTGACTGTGTTGTTGGTGGAGGAGGCGTAGGAATAACTGTGGTGATTCAGCGAAGCACATTGCTGACAGCAGCTGCCGAATAGCATTTCGGCAGGAGATGCAAAGGCATTTACAGGAGCTGCAGTGGAGTTAGAGAAACCTTCCCAGGTGGGAGGAATAACAACAATGCTTTCCCTTTGTACGGTGCGTTTCATCCCGGTGCCTCAAAGCATTCTAGCAACGTGGAAAAAATAAACGTCAGTCCCCTTAGATAGGTCACTGTTATCACCCCATTTTACAGATGGGGAAATGAGGCACAAAGAGGGCAAAGTCACGCAGCAGCTACTGAGCTGGGAATCACAACCCTGATTGCCAGACTCCTGCGCTAACCACTAGCCCACACTCCCTCCCACAGCAGGGAGTAGAACCCCAGAATCCTGATGCACAAGCGCCTGCTCCAGCCATTACACCACGCTCCCCACGTGGAACAGAACCCAGGAGTCCTGACTGCCAGTGCTAGCTCTATCCACTAGACCGCACTTCCTCCCAGAGCCGGAAGAAATGCTGATTTCCAGCCCCTGTTCTGAACACTAGCGCACACACCCTTCCCTCGCAACGCAACATTAACTAGTGAGCAAAGGAAATTAGTCCGTTTCCAGGGTATTTGAATAAATACATAACATAGAATAAATAAAACAGACTCAGTGTAACCCTAATGGCCTCCGACCACCTCCGGTCACATTATGCAGCACCATTAGCATTGCCCACAGACACAGGAGTTAGCTTTGCACAGGACAGTGCCCTAGTCTGAGGCATTTTATTACAGACTGTCCAAGGAGAAAGAGAAACAGATGGGAAAACTAGCTTAAATGTTCCCGGCATGAAGTCCATTGCGAGCTAGGGACATGCCAGGAACCGACAGAGCGACAGGATTAATGGAGGAAAAAGCCTTAATATTTCTGAAAGAAAGCACACATGCATACCTCCTCCTGCGGGAGTAATTCTCTTGCAGTCCCACATAAGAAACGAGGAGCTGGATTTTGCATACTTGCAGGGGGGGGGTTGCAACCTAAGGAGGGGTGTTATCGCACATTTGCATTTTCAGCAGGGTATGTTTAAAAGATGGCCAGAGTGGGTCGGGGTGTTTGTTTTATTTTGCTTTACAAAAGGCTTATTACCGTGATCAAGCTGTGACAATTTGAATGAAGGAGAGTTCAAGGAAGAAAAGTGTAAGTAAGATTCTTAAGTGTCTGAAAGATGTAGCAGAATCCATTGTAAGAGGGGGCTGCTTGGAAGGAAAAAACTCTCTTAGGTAACCCTTAAGACACTGGCTAATCCTGTGGGGGGTTTTAACTAGGGAACAGGAGAATAATACCCGGTGTTCTGGTATCATGTTTTATCTTCGTTGTCCTAAAGTGCTTTTTGGTATTCCTCGTTTTATAGATGGGGAAACTGAGGCACAGAGAAGGGACTTGTCTTGCCCAAGGTTACTTAGTGAGGGAGCCGGGACTAGAATCTAGATGTCCTGATTCCCAGTCCCCCTCCTCTAACATCTCCCAAAGTTGGGGATTGAAGCCCCGAGTCCTGACTCCCAGTTTCCCATTCTAACCACCAGAGAATACTCCCTGGGCTAGAATAGAATACAGCTGTTCTCCTCTTTTCTTTAACCACTAGCCCACACGCCCTTCAGCAGAAGGGAAAGGGAACCCAGGTGTCCTGACTCTGTCTTCCAGACCTATGAAAAGAGGTTGTGTTTGGATCTGGAGCAGGCGAGGGTGCCGGGCTCTGATTTCTGGACAAAGCAAGGTTCACGACTGAGCATGGTTTCAGTAGGGCTGAAATCTTGTCAGTAGGAAGAGAGATGGGTCCCCATTCCTAGGACAGGGAGGGAGGAAGGGCCAGTGGCAGGGGAGAGGGAGGATTAGAGAATATATAGGGAAATCATTGATTCCCCCAAGGGACGCATGAATCCCGGCTGACTGGCCTCGGAATGACCATTCCTGTGGATGTTGAGAGAAAGCTTCTCTAATGGGGTTCACGTAGTCTTTGCTCTGGCCTCTTTCTCTGGTTTGGAAGCTGCTTCCTGGTGTTTGGAGCCAGCTGGAGATTTTCAGCCCAAAGGCTTTTCCTTTGGGGGAAGGGAAGCGGAGGGGAAATGGCTGGGGAATTCCCTGCACATGTGTCACACAAGAATGTTTCCTTCCAGATCGACAGTGACCACAGCAAACGGTAGCCTGGGCGTGTCTTCGTGCGTGTGGGTACGGGTGGAATAAACCCCTGAACGCAACCGGGACCTAGTGGTCACGGGGAAGAGGAAGCAAGGCTTGGAGGGAAGCAGGATCAGCAAAGAGATTTTAACCTTGTCTGCACTGAAGATTTGCCCCGATTCCAGCCTTTGGTAGAGACCCCCAGTGTAGACGGGAAACCACTCACTATTTGCACTGGCGGAACGCACCTCTTCTTGAAACGTAAAGTGCAAATTACAGCTTACGCCGTGGTGGGTTGCATTGACGAAGCTACCTTGGCAGCAAAGCCATGCCGTTGGCAGAGCATTAGACAGGGAGGTGAGCCGAACCGTCTTTTGCAAAATGTGCTCAGTCTGGCTTTTCTTTTGCAAAGCTAAACCCCAGCCCCGGGACTCACCAGGGTAGCCAACTTCTCTGTTGGCTGCTAGCAGGCTGGGGCTTGGGCTCGTCTCTGCTTAGAGAAGTGATTGATCAGGTAGCCAAGTCTAGCTAATAATTAAACTCCTGAATGGATCAGCTGTCCACGCACCCATTAGCATCACCGGAGGTCTAATTTCTTCTGTCCTGGAGGAATTCTCTCTCGTTCGATTAGAATGATGCTCTATTGTTTCAGGGCCAGAGGTGTGTTCCCCTTTCTCTTCGCGCACAAACATTTCTGATTCAGTGCAGACCCAGTGCTGTGTTGGGCAAACTGGGGGTTCCGGCTGCAGCTCATTGCATTTTAGATGTCCTGAGCTGGTTGGTGAGTGTGTGATGGGGGCTGTCTGGCTCAGGCCATTTTAGGTTCAAAATGTAGGTTTTGCTAAAAATAATTTTGCTCAGACTAATAGGAACCAAAATGTTTAAACATTTCCCTGGACCTGGGGGAATCCCAAACGCAGCCTGGGAATGGGAGCTGGAAAAGGAAACCGAATAGACTGGATTTAATAATAACCTGTTGCTCTTGTATAGTTGCTTTTCATGCATAGCACTTAACAAAAGAGGGTGAGCACCATTAGGTGCATTGCTAACTCCATATGTTAAAAAATCATGAGTCGGGGCCTCCCAAAAATCATGAGATTAGTTTTAAAATCATGAGTGTAAAAAAAAATTCATTGGATTCTCTCTCTTTGCCTTGTGGCTTTTGAGCCTTTTGGAGTCACGTCTTCAAGCTTTCCTCTGCGACCAGGAAGGCCAACTTAGTGGTTTTGGTAAATGTGATTCTCAGATAATCACATGACTCCAGGAGCTGAGGTTTTAAGAAAAACACGGGATATCAGCAACACTCCATTATCCTAACGGATGGGGAGGTAGCTTGCCCTGAAGTCACACAGTAGGGGAGCTGACAAGAGGACCCAGGAGTCCTGATTTCCAATCTTCTGTTTTAACCATTCCTCCCTGGTCCCAGGCCTAGAACTCCAGTATAATGATTCCTAGGCTAATGCCCTATGTACCCGTCCATGCCTCCTCCTACAGTTGGTCACCATATTGTAAACCAGTGGTGCAAAGTGAATGAGATTATTTTTTCAGGCCTTTCCGGTTTCGACCACAGTAGCACATGAGGCCTAATTCTGGTCCCCTCAAAGCCAATGGCGGTGCTTGCTTTTGGTGGTGCAGAATCGGGCTCTGGAGCTGGTCCTTTTTAAAATCACTGTTCTTGCTCTCCTGGAGACTTGATTCTGTTCGCCGAGTCGGAGAAGTCATTATTATGACTGAGGAAGAGTCAGACATGATCAGACTCTTGCCGGAATTACTGCAAGCCACCGCTGAGAACGGAGGGTTCTTTCAAACAAATTGGAAGTAGATGGAATATTTATTTTCTCAGGGTATTAAAAAAAAAAAAAGCCTGTGAAAAACATATCGAGAGCCCGTTTGAGCAAAATCTCCCACGAGGGGCCTGTATAATAGGAAATGTTCTTAGAAGACTTTTCTCTTTTTTTTTGGTGAATATCTGAGAGTTAAAAACTTTGGAAGTTAAAAGCTCACAAAGCAATCCCTGAAGAGGAGTTAATTTCCTGCCCTGAGTTTAACACGGGGCTGGCATATAAAGAAGCAGCTGTCAAAGGTTGTGTGTAGCGGGGTGGGCTGGGGGGGAAGGGCAAGCCAAGTTGGTTCATTAGTTCTAATATTTTATTCCAGGCAATTTCAGTCCCATAGATTTCCGCTCTCGTCTGCAGGAGGGGGCAGGCACGTGACGGCTGGGCCCGGCGCAGGGGAAGTTATCCATTAAAAAAAAAAAAGGATGGAACTTTAAAGGGAGCACTGAGGACTCATCTCAGGGGCACCTGGGAGATAAGAGGTCAGCTCTGTGCCCCCGGGAAGGCAGTGAGGTTGTCACAGGGGAAGGGCTGGCCTCTGGGTGTTAGCAATGGTGCCTGCCTGGGATCTCCGAGGGACAGTCTGAGATTGCCCCGGGTGGGTTAGAGCAGACGGGAGGACCGAGTGCTTCCCTTTTGGGGCTGTTAGTATCCCAGCTGCCCAAGGGAGAGCCGCAGAGCTGGAGGGGGAGAGTTTGCACATTGAAGGTGTGGCATACCTAATAAGGCAACACTGGGTTTCCGGGCGTCTCGTGCAAACTGTGGGGCAGGATTTATCCCTGGTGTCACTCCAGGGCTGTCTCGGCAGGTTGCACTGAGGTGGGATGTCCCTGTATCTCCACCGAATGGCAGCAGATAGGGGCCAAAGAAGTAATTAGAAACGAGATGAAGAGTCAGTCCAGGTGGGAATCTCTCTTATTTCATGGCTGATGTCTCTCTCTGATGCAGTCTTCTGGTTGCACAGTCCCTTAATACTGTAGCAAACTAGCATGTAGTGCAACAATCAGAACTGCTCAGCTTTGTGTCATAAGCTCCACACCAGGCTGCTAGGGGCCTGCGCTTTCGGAACAGGCAGAGCTGTTCTGGTGCTGGGAAGTTTTGTCTGTTGGGCAGAGCAGGGGATTGATAATGAGGATGCGCCAGTTCCGATCCTGGTTCTGCTGCAGACTGGCTTTTTGACTGTGGATTGGCTGTGCCTCGGTTTCCCCATCTGTAAAGTGTGGGTAATAACACTGACCCCACTCCAGAGGTGGGTGTCACAAAACTGAATTCATTCATGTCTGCAAAGTGCTGTGAGATCCCCTGGAAAGCAGCCCCGTTAAACTCAGGGGATGATAGCTACCCCAGAGCAGTTCTCTCTGTCCTTCAGATATCAGAGTGTATCTGTAACCAGCCTTTATTCTGCGCACTTTCCTCTTCAGACATGCATGCAACGCCGGAGAACAGAGCTAAAATCAGCTCAAAGGACAGACGAAGCCCAAAGGGAGCTGTCCGTAGCTGATTCCCTTGGTGGGGAGAATGACGCGCCCAAATTGCCATCTCCATCCCAGCTTGATTTTTAAATGGGGAGTCTGGGAATTTGGGAGGCCCCCAGTTTATCAATTTATATGATCGTTTCTTTCGTCCCCATCAGAGTTCCAGCTGGCGTAAATCAACTTAGCTCCATTGAATTCAATTGACACCGGTTTTGTGCCGGCTGAGGATCCGGCCCCGAGGAGCTGGGTTCATAAAAGGGTCCAAGGAATTTGGATCGTTTCTGGCTAATAAGAAGCGGCCCACGCAGTTCTGAAAGGAGCCGCTCGACGACATGCTTGTTGCACCGTGGCCTGGCGGTCTCCGTACAAGCGTTCCAGCAAAACCTTCCTCTCAGAACATCCACCTGGCCCATTCCCAGATCACAAGCCCTGGGGACAAGATAACCCAGGCCAGCCGCACCTGCAGGGGGCAGGGCAGGAGGAGGAGGGGGAACGTGGATATTTCAGTCCTGTGTGTTCTGTGGTGTAACTGAGCCAGAACCTAGAGGGCTGCGTAAGGGGCATTTAGGGGGCAAATGCTTACCCAGGAATGGGCTGAGTTGTCTGCTTCTGTCATGGCTCCTTTCCCGGCAGCCCCAGGCCGCAGGGATCCAAGGCCAACTGCGAGCCACCTGGAGGAACATGATTAGAAAGTTTAGTGCATGTCAACATCCTGGCGGCCGCGGCGAGGCCGAGCAGGGGATTATTTAATAAGACATCTGGAGAGCTGCCACGGAAAAGTGTGTCTGGGGGGTGCAGACAAGAGAGGGTTCATTAATAACGACACAGGGCTCATGGGCCAAAGTCCTCCTTGCATTCCTGACCCCACCCCAGAGGGGATTTGGTTTGGCAGACGGCGTCTGAGCAAGGCAAGGGAGGAGAATCAGGCCCGGGGGGAAGGCTGCCGTTCTTCTCCAGAGCTGAGATGGCATCCCACCAAGGCTGGCTGCGATGAGGCAGCTTTGACTTGGCTCTCGGCTGCACTGAAGCCGCTCCTCGCTGCGCGCACTTCGCTGCGTCGCGTGCTGCAGCCTCAGCCCTCAACGGGTGCAGCCCGCGTGCCGGACAAGCTCCCCCAGCACAGCTAAATAGCCGGACAACTGGGAGTAACAATCTAGGCTGGACAAGCCTTTCTTATGAGGAAGCGGGACAGCACCAGCCTGGGCCTCCGGAAATCTGGGTTTGGTTCTTGCCTCTGCTCGGAGAGCCGCCAAGTCAACTTGGGCAAGCTGGCTCAAGCCAGAGGTTTTCAGGTGCCGAGCTCTTTTGAAAATCTGTCTGTAAGTATCACAGTGGCAGCTGAGCAATCTCCCCTGGGAAGTGGGCAGTTTCATTATCCTCCATTGGACCGATTGGGAAACTGAGGCACGGAGCAGGATGTGACCTGCCTACGGTCACACACTGAATCAGTAACACAGCTTGGAATAGAACCCGGGAGTCCTGACATCCAGTCTCCAGGTCTAGCCACTAGACCTCTGTCTCCAAGCCAGCGATAGAACCCAGGAGTCCAGAGTCCCAGTCCGTGACTCTTTTCCCTACAGTGATCACACTCCCGCTCAGATCTAGGACTAGAATCCAGGCATTGTGATCCACAACACTTTGTTCTTGCTACTAGACCACATTCCCTCCCAGGGTGAGGAAAAGAACCCCAGAATCACTGGAAGAGAGGAATTGCTAGACTGGATCAGATCCATGGTCTGTCGAGTCCAGCATCCCACGGTGACCAGCACCAGATGTCTCACAGGAAGGTCCAGTACCCAACAGGAGGCAGATGTGAGATAAGCTGCTCCTGTGACGGTCTCATCCTATCTCTGAAGAGTCAGAATTTGGCTTCAGCCCTGAAGCATGAGGACTTTTTTTTTTTTTAATCCCTCCTGAAACTTTATTTGCATCAACTAGTATAATTCTGGAAATTCTTGTTACCCATAGAAACGTCCAGCCCCTCTTCGAATCTTATTTAAGTTCTTGTCCTCAGCAACATCCTGTGGCAGTGAGTTCCACAGTCCAGTTCATGCATTGACTGACTATTTCCTTTCCTGATTCCCAATCCTTTGCTCTCACCGCTAGACTGTGTTGCACCATAGCATTGCAGTTTGTGGGGAGTGACACAGACATGCCTTAATGAGATGGGTTGGAGACCCCTTCCTTCCGAGATAGGACCCGTGTAGGGCTGACTGTGTTCCCTCAGATTAACAGACATACACAGGGGGCAGACGTGGGTGTGGGACACGTGACACAGGGAACCTACCTGCCCTCAATCCTCGAAATGCTGCCCCAGCGCTGTCTGAAAGGCAAGCCAGCCACGGTTAGAATTCATCGGGGTGCCTCACCCACCCTAGCGTGTACAGCGGGCTGCGGAGAGCTTTAACATGCCAGGATTGCATGGCATTGTCTAGGGATGTCAGGAGGGGTGGATTTTCTCCAGAGGACAGCACCTGGGTCCCGTGTCCCGTATGGGGGACATCATCTAATGGACGTGGGCTGCAGGCTTGGCAGTGAAGAGACAAGGGAAGGGATAAAGGCATGGGGAGCAAGGCCTGGTCTCCACCCTACAGGGGAGTGAGAGCCAGCCGGGTTGTCAGCCGGCACTAACAGTAAAGAATGCTGCTAACGAAGCCCCAATTAGCCAGGATCCCAGTCTTAATGGTAGCTGACAGAGCTGAAAGCTGCAGTAGTCAATTGTCAAGCGTAACATCCCATTGGAGTGAAATGTGGAGGCTGCTCCATTCATCTCTGTCAGGAAAAAACAAAGCCTTAAACGTTAACCCTTTTGGCGATGGCCCAGCCTCTGCTGGCGTGGATGCTCTGGGGTCCGGGCTGTCAGGCGTGGGGGAACAGGACAGCTAACGCCCTGTCCTTCCCAGGGAGATCAGCTGCATCTCACGCAGCCTGTGGGCATCTGGGTTCAAACTTTGAAGTTGATGGACTGCCTGCTCTGCGGGGACATTAAAGATCCCAGGCTGCTTTCCGTCGGAGCAGGGTTCTGTCCTCAGCTTCTTGACCCGGATTAGCCCTGCGTTTCCCACAAGCTGCCTGCTTCGGTAGCAGTGAGGTGAATGGGGCTCCTGTATCTCTGGCTGACGAGACCTAGTCCAAAATCAAATGTAGTTACCCCTGACTCAAGCAGGGGCAGTTTCTGGGTCCATCAAATGCCCTGTCCACGGTCACGCAGCAGGTCAGTGAGAGAGCTGGTCTAGGAACCCTGCAGTCCTGACTGCCACTTCACTGCTCTAACCACTAGACGGCACACCCATCAGGGCCAGGAATAGACCCAGGGGGTCCTGATTCCCAATGCAGGGATTTAACCGCGGGTCATCCTTCCTGCTTTGTGTCGAGCTGCACTTGGGTGAGTCTACACTAGCGACGTTTGGACCCATAACGCCCTGCCAGCGGTAGCAATGGTGGGGATGCTATTGTAGATGAGGCTCAGCTGCCTCTCCCAGCCTGTCGGCTCACCCTGATCTACACAAGTCTGTCCGCTGGGGCTATCACCAGTGCCGGGTGATGGCTCCTGATTTTATTAGTGTGTGTGGGGCCCAACAGTTCCTTCCTCAGTTCTCAGTAGGGTGACTGGATAGCAAGTGTGAAAAATCGGGACGGGGGTGGGGGTTAATAGGCGCTTGTATTAGAAAAAGGCCTGAATATCTGGACTGTCCCTGTAAAATTGGGACATCTGGTCACCCTAGTTCCCAGGCGAAATGCTGTCTGGAGTGAGACCCGCCCAGAAATGGCAGGGGCCCTTCCCCCCACTGTCTACTCCTGTGGACAACTCCCAGAAGCCGTATTCCTGCAGGGCTTCCCTGCGCAGAAGACATGCAACAAACATGCCACAGGGCAGCCCAAGGAGATTCCAGCTTGGGATACTGTGGAGCTGAGCTGCGCCATTGTGATCCAGAATAATGCTGGATCAGAGCCCACAGTCCATCCAGATCAGTCCCCGTCTGGAGGAGTGCTTCAGAGAGAGATGCACTGAATGGTTATTATTATACCTAGAACTTACACTGGTAGATTGCAAAGCACTTTACAAAGAAGGTGAGAATCATTGGTCCTGTTTTACAGATGGGGAAACTGAGGCACAGGGCAGGGAAGTGAGTTGCTCAAGGTCACCCCACAGCCCAGTGTGGGGGCTGGGACTAGAACGTGGGTTTTCTGAGTCCTGGCCTAGCGCGCGACCCACTAGGCCACACTGCCTCTCAGTGTGTTCGGCTCTGTGTGTTGGTGGTGTCATTCACCGGGCATGCTCTGTAGCGCTGTGTGAACTGGTCTAATGCAGAGAGGGGGCTCCAATCCGATGCCCTTCCCTTGTTCGTGGAGATGCCCTATGCTTCAGGGAAGAGACAGCCTGCCCCGTTTTTCTGCCCCGGGTCCCCCTCGCTGTTATTGCAGGGCCTATGCTGTACCGTCGTGCTCCAGCAGCGCCAGGCCAATGAGCCTTTTCTCTTTTGCTTTCTCCATGTGTTGCACGGCCAGTAAGTAGCAGGCAGCCGTGTATTACAGCCAGCCGGGGCCCGGGAGCCCAGCTCAGGTCGCGCCGGCATTCAGAAACCACCAGTTTATTTTCTCGAAAGTGAGCGGAGTGTTTGGGATGGAGGGCCTGGGAGACCGATGGCTGCTGCCCCGTCACAGCAAAGGTTGTGGGGGGACCAGCTTGCCCCACGCAGCCTCTTGCCCCTTTGCATTGCAACCCAGAGTTGGAGGGACACGGGCTGGGGCCAGCTCAGTCCTGGCCACTGGATGTTAGCTCATCACAACCTTGTTCTGCACAGGGGCTGTTTGGGTTCCCACGCGAGCAGCAATAACTTATGCCCTCTCTGCCTCTGCCACACCCCGTCCTCCTTCCCCTTAAGGCCTCTGATGAGTCCATCTCAAAGCCCTGGGGTTTGTGTCACCAGAACGCTATCCATAAAAATAATACTTAAATGAACTGGGGTATATGTGTGTGTGTGTGTGTGTAAATCTCATTGCCCTCTGCTGGATGGAATCACAACTACTATATGGTGTGTCAAATGCCCTATACTGCTGATAACAAAGGAAGATTCTCCTTCTGCTCCAGATGCAGAGGCCTGTGTTTTTGTAGTAGGAGAGTTTGAGTTCTGTCCCTGCTGTCATTCTGTGGTGGCCAAAAGATACATCAGAGTGACAGCTGCGAAGTCTTAATTTGCTGTGATTTGTTACAATAACAATATGTCCTTCCCCTGGCCGAGGACCTCAGAGCACTTTACAGACATTAATGGGATAAGACTCACGACCCCCCACCATGAGGCTGAAAAATATTATCACCCTCATTTTACATATAGGAAACAAACACACAAAGAAGGGCCCGTGACTCGCCCAAGGTCACACAGCGAGTCAGTAGCAGAGCTGGGAAAAGAGCCCAGCTGTTCTGGCACCTGAGCTGGTGGACAGCGGACTGCACTTCCTCTAAGTGCAGCCCTAGATTGGAGAGCTGGGGTATTTACTTCTCGTCTGTGAGAATTACACGGTTCCCCTGTTCAGTGAACAGGTCCATGGTACCAAGCAGCTCCGTAATTCACGGTTGCAAGAAATCTTGTCACTCCGGGATGCGGAAGCACAAGTTTAGCTGGACATGATAAAAAAAGGGTTATTAAAGTGAAAGCGTCGGGTGCAGCTGGGTGTCCGGCCGGGCTGCGATTAGAGACGGGGGGCGGCGGGGGAGCAGTCGTGAGGAGGGTGGATGTGGTTCCAGTCTAGAATCAGCCGGCCAGATCTTCCAGCTGTGCAAATCGACATCTCTCTCCAGTCCAACCGGGCCAATTTGTGCCCTCTGGGGATCTAGCCCCATTGGCTCCAATGGAGCTGTGTTGCTTTAGATCCCCCCCCCCCCCGCATTCCCCTCCTCCCCCATTGCAGCAGGCAGTTGGTTTCTGCAACAGGAAGAAACACATTTCAAGTGTTGACGAGGCTATTACAGTCTGGGATGCCATTAGCCTTATCGCAGGGCACTTGAGCTTCGCCCTGCTCTTTTATATCATTATCTGCCTTCTCACAAACCTGAGCAGCTCTGAGCTTTTAACTACCAGCCCCAAGTATGTTATTCTCAGACCCTCAAAATGCAGGTACCTACCATTTGTGATCAGTGGAATCTAATTAATACATAATAATTTGCACTTCTCTAGTACATTCACCCAGGGAGCTCGAGGTGCCTGGTAAATACGGATGATTTAATTCACACAATTCCCAATTCTCCTGTGGTAGGTAGTATCATCTCTATTTTGTAGATGAGGAAACTGAGGCACAGATTCCTAAGCGGAAGGGCACTGGGCTGGGACTCAGGAGATCTGGCTTCAGTTCCCAGCCCCGCCACGCACTCCCTGTACGGCAAGTCACTCCATCGCTCTGCACCTTGGCTGCCTTTCTGTAAAATGAGAGTAATAATCATGCCTTTTATCTGTCCTGTCTATTTGGAGTGTAAGCTCTTTGGGGCAGGGACCGGCACCTATTGTGCATCTGTACAGCGCCTAGCACAGCGGGGCCGCTAGGTACTACTTCACCACACATAATCATACTGGGAAGTGACCTGTCCGAGGTCAAAGGGTGAGTCAGGACTAGACCCCAGGTGTCCTGCCAGCGTCACACAATGAGCCTTCTTCACATCAGCTGGCACTGCTGTTTTTCCCTCTGCTGCCGGGTGGCCCATCTGTAGTAGCATTGTACCCGGCACGCTGTCTGAGTGCTTGGCCCCAGGCTGGCCTCTTACTCTACCTGGGGGAGGGAGCTCAGAGCAGGGAGGTAACAGAAAGCCCGTGAGCTGCCCTTCATGCCCTCCAGCGAACCCCCTCAAACCCAGCTGTGGAAGAGCCCTTCTGAAAGGCGCCCGAGATCTCCGCCTGGGCTGCGGGGAGCGTGCTGCTGGCATGGCAGGAAGCACATTGCTCCTGGAAAACAATTAGAGTCCCCTTGCGTTGTTGCAGTCTGACCCGTGGAGAGATTATAACCCTGTTTCCAGCACATCCTCTGGAGCGCACAAATGATTTCTGTTTTCACGAGCGTTTAGCTCAAGCCATCAAGGGGACGGTAATTACACCTTAACTGCGGGAGAAACAAGAGATAATTACCTCGCCGCTTCCTGGAGTTCCACAGACCTGCACAGCAATCGCAGGTAGATGGGGCGGCGGGGCTGAGGTATGACGGGGAATGTGCCCCTGCGCTCTCGAGGGAGCTGAGTGCATCTCCGAGGGTGTCTGGGGTGCCGAACACCCCGGCTTGCTGGAGTGACACTTGCGAACTCGCCCCGCCTTCACCCCAGCAATACAGACACCTGCCCCATCCTCACCCCAGCAGAGAGAGCGACTTGGAGGGAGAGTTCTCCAGCAGTTATTGGGGGGTGTCAGGACTCCTGGTTCTAGTCTCAATTCTGAGTAAGAGTGGGGTCCAGCGGGTTGGAGCAGGGGTGGGGCTTGGTGCCAGAACTCCTGGGTTCCATTCCCAGCTCTGAGAAGAGGGTGGAGGCCCTTGTGGTCAAAGTACAGGCCTGGGAATCAAGACGCCTGGATCCTCTGTCCAGAGGTTAGAGCAGTTTATGGGGGTGTCAGGATTCCTGGGTTCTGGCCAGCTGACCATACTGGGGGCCAAGCAGACCCTTTGACATGGTGGAGTGCAGACTAGGCTCCTCGGCTGGTTTTATTCTCCCCCCCCCCCCCCCACCACACACACACACACACACACACTCACTGGATTTTACCAGCTGACTTGGCTCTCCCAGCCCTGAGCGCAGTCAGAAGAAGCCGTCCATCCCGGCCCAGCTTCTCCAGGCGGGCAAAGAACTGCTCCACCATTTCCTGTGTGTGGGAGCCCGAATCGATCAGGCACCGAACAAAGGACGGCCTGTGTGCTGGACTTTGGTACCCGGTGTATTTGGGGTGGCAGTTAGAATTGTGAGCGCCCCGACAACGGTCGGCACAATCGGCTCCCCATCCCCACGGTTACATCCATTGCTATTAAAAATTAAAGACGTTTGTCTCCTTGGAGGGCTGGGAAACCATCTTTTGGCAGAAGCCCAAAGCGGAGAGGGCAGAATAGCACCGGATGGGTTCTGCGTGTGCACCCCTCCCCCCCCCCGAGATAAATCCCATGGCCCCAGAAAAGAACGGCAGAACATCTCGTAGGAGGCTGGGGCTCGGGGGTAAAAACGTGTGGGGCGTAGGGAGTTTTGTGTGCACGAGAGAGACGGGGTGTGCGAACCTGTGCCCATGAGATATATGATATGTTGGGGGGAAGCTGTGTGTGTCGGGAGGGTTGTGGGGATGGGTCTGCGGTAAAATGATTTCCAAAGGAAGGCCCATGCTGATGTGTGTCTCCATGCAGATGTGTCAGTGCCCTGATCTCACGCCTAATTTGTACAAAATTATAAAAGCATAATTAAACAAAAGCCAGGTACAGGCTGGCGTGGTGCCTGCCAGGGCCTCTCCCGGCTGACAGCTTTGTGTCCCCACTTGCTAGCAGCCCATCCTGCCGGGGCAGACCCAGGACGATGCGCGAGCTTTGCCGCTGGCCAACATGGAGGGCAGGAGATTCCAGAGACAAAGGCCCCCTGTCAGAAGCCCCCTCAGATGTAAGCCAGGGCACCACTGGCTAGTGACAGGTGTGTGAAGGTGCACTCGTGCAAATGTGTGCATGCACGTGTACATGGGTGTGCACGTTCATCCTGTACTGCATGGGCTCGTGCAGGTGTACGTGCATGAATGTTTGTGCTTATGTGTGAGTGGGGGGGGGGTAGAGATGGGAGGTGTGGGGGGTGTCAGGTCACGTGCCTGGTGCCTGTGTGGATGCGTGTGTTATAGTTATGAAATAAACAGCAGGATCTTATTCAGGGGATAAGGCAGTGTGCCGCGTTTATTATGAACACAAAAACCGATTTAAGAAAACAGTTACCTAAAACACATTCTCACACACACACACAGTTCTGCAGGAGGGTTATAATTACCACTCCCTTGTTGCTCGAGCTGAAACCGCTGGCCAAGTGATTCAGACACGAGATTGGAGCCAGGCGCTGTGGGTCGCGACACGATGCTCTTTGGGGTTTGTAGAACGAGCCCAAAGTCCAGGTTTCTTCCTTCCATTTTTATACTTATCCATCCCCCTTCGGGTCTGTGGATTTCCTCATGTCAGATCGTCTCCTTGTTTGATGTAATCGTCAGTTAGTTTGAAATTGCAAGCGTGGCAGCTTTCTTATTACTCTTTCATTCCTGTTTCACACTCCATCTTGTTCCTGTCCTTGGGGGTTAACTCCCCTGTTTTTCTGGGGTCGTTTTGATCTTCGGCCATCTGGGTTGTAAAAGTTCTTTAAACAAAAGCATCTTCTCCCCTTCCTGCCCTCGAAGGCTGAGAACCATCATCTCAGCAATTATTTTCTGCCGTCTTATCTCAGCAGACTCAAACTGCATTCACTCCTCATTCATACTAAAAATCATCACATTCTTATTTCATTACTTCAGTACATTAACTTACACTTACTAACATAAGAAAATCCTTCTACCTGCACCAATTTTGTTAATACCAATTTTACTAAAAGAAAATAAAAGACATCTTATTTACCCTCTCATTGCCCCAGGATTGACACATCAATCACACTCCTTTACTTGTAAATGATCACAATTAGTTCCCAAACATTCCTCCGTAGATGTTCACAAGTAGGGCCCCAATGTGTCAGAAATGTTAAATCACAAAATGGTTAGTCGGGATGTTTCCACTCATATCTTCAAGCAGTCAGTTGTCGTAGTGGGGCCTGGGACGGCAGGAACAAACAATCAATGTGTCCGGAACATCCCTATCTATAATGCCTGGTTTTAGTCTTTCAGTGTGAGGATTAACCCTTAAGCTTCAAATAGTATCCATGCTCTGGGCCTGCTGTGTTTCAGGCCTATATCATGGTGCTCACAGTGCTGGGGCCTACACGTGTGCAGGGCTGCGTGGGTGCCTGCAGAGCTGTGCATGCATGTGGGTTCACGGGCATGTGTGCTTGTGTCCCCGGAAGCTGGCGTACGCGTGAGCTCAGGATTGCCTCTGTGGCTCTTAGTTGACGGTGTGGGCATGGAACATGCATGGTACCTGTGTGACTGCATGTGTGTGCACTGGGCCGGTCAGTGAAATTCCCCAGGCTCCTGGCTTGGTTAATAACCCACAAGAGGCAGACCAGGTTCCCCCCTAAGTTTGCAAATTGCAGGAGAACGGGCTGGGTTTGGGGCAACCTTGACCTGATATATTGATTTCAAGTGAGAGGTGTTTGCTTCAACTTCCTTTGCCTTCACGTGGGGGAGTTTGCCCAGTCCCCTAAGCTCAGGCGGGTGCATGTCTGGAGAGGCCCATCCCAGTCGCGCGATGGTGAGCAGCCACCTTTCTTCCCCCCGCTTGTCTCGGGATGATGGGCAGAGCTGAGGAGGTGGCATTTGGGAATCAACAGAGGGAAACAAATGAAGAATGAAGAAGAAATTATTAGGCGGAGAGGGGGGAGGAAAAGTTTACATCCATCACGTCAGGGAGGAGCTGAGACGTTCCCGTCACTGTCTGGGAGGAAGAGCTTTGCTGCTGTTTTTTTGTTTAGCTTTTCCCTTGTAAAGGAGCTAAGTGGCGTGAGATTTATGAAGCCGAGACAGGGAAACACTCTCTCTCACTCTCTTCCTCGCTCCTTCCAAAGTGCTCTCTAATCACAGGTTGTAGCTCTCCTCTGGATGAGGGGGACGCATCTTAGCTGCTTGATAAAATGCAGCCCTGAGACAGCGCCCCGGCTAACCCGGCCTCGATGGTGGATAATAAAGGGGCCGTTTGACAAAGGGCTGCTGCAAATCACAGCGGCACGATCAGTCATTTTCACTGCCTTGGATGGCCGTGTGCCTGCGCCCATGTGGGTGTGCGTGTGAGCGCGCAGGCACGGACACGTGCAGGAGTGTGCGTAAAAACCCGTGTGTTCACATGTGAGCACACGGCTGTAGGTGAACGTGTGTGCGAACATAACAGCGTGCATGTCCGCATGGCACACCTGCGTGCACATAAATGAAGGTGTGCACATGTCCGTTTGCATGGGTGTATAAATCGGTGTACACACATCTGCACATGTGGGTGCAGATGTGTGCAAATATATGCCTGTGTGTATGCATGGGTGCATGTATCTGGAAGACTGTGTTCATGCATGTTTGCATGGGCACTTCTGCGTGTATTTGTGTGTGAATCTACACACATGCATGTGTGTACATGTGTGTGCCTGCGCACACCAGACACCGCAGTTTGGGGACTGGGGAAGGGGCAGCTTTATCTTGCTAGACCGTCATTGGGGAAATAAAGACATCACCCTTCGAGGAGCCAGGGAATCAGACTAGGAATCAGGCTGGTTCCGGGGGCGAAGATGTGCCAGGAATCACTCACGCTCGGGGATGGAGGCTGCCTCCCTCCCGTCCCCAGCCTGCACGTTGTGAGGTGCCGGGTGTGCTGCCCTGTCCTCAGCTGGTCAAACTGCTCGCCGCCCTTTCGAACAGATCGCAGCACCGAGCCGACGCCTGGCGTGGTTGGCAAGCGATCTGTCGTGCTCAGAGCAGTGGTGGGGCCTCCGGGAGAGGACAAAGGCAGCTTGTGCCCTGGGTCCGGCATCTCCCTTCGCACTGTCGCAGCGCCTCCTCGGACGCTAAAATGCAACAATCTACAGAGGGCTCGGTCTGCCCACAGTGCGGCGAATGGAGGGGCATTTGCTCCTCGAGAGAAGGTCAGAATCCCTTTGTCTGAGGCCCTCCAGGCTCTCCTGTGCTATCAGGGGACATGGCCCAGTAGTTACAGCAGGGAACGGTGAGTCAGGACGGCTGGGGTCCCAAGAGTGACGGGAGGGCTAGCGATCATAGCGGGGGTCTCCTGGCTTTCTGTTCCTGCTGGCAGGAGGTGAATGGTCAGCAAAAGCCCGGGTGGTTCAGGACTCCTGGCTTCTTTTCCTATGGTACCGCAGGCCCCCCCATCTGTAAACTGGGAGTAATAATAGTTTCCATATTACCACATGTTCCCCCCCCACCGCACTGAGATGCAGCCACCTCTGGGCTGAAGCACGTGGCCCAGCAAGAGCTTGGCCGAAGACATCGAGGCAAACTTCTGGTGTTACCAAAGGTGCCCTGCAGTCTTTTGCAGCCAGGCTGGGCCTCGTCTGACCCAGCCCTTCTGTGGGCTGCAGAGCGCTCAGCCTATCCAGGGATGCCGGGCGAAGCTGACCTGGCTGGATTCAATCCTGTCATTTCAGACCGGATGCTAGGGCTCATTCGTTTTGCTGTTGTCTCCAGTGGCCCCAGCCCTGGTCCAGGCCCCATTGTACAGCTCAGTCAATGCATGCACAGTGCCGTGGGAGCCGAGGCTGAAAGGGGCGACAGAAAGGCAGAGGATTACGTGAGCGTTATGGTTGTGTAATGGAGCCTGCTGCAGAAAGGAAGGACGGGTTTTCCAGTACGGTGCTGGCCTGGGACTCAACGGTCTGGGGGACAGGCTCTAGCTCCGCCACAGGTTTTCTGAAGGACCTGGGGCAAGTCACTTCAGCTCCGGCTTTCAATCGCGCAGTTCCCCCAGGACACAGAGCCAGGCTTCCAGAAGCGCTCCGGGTGTTGGCTCTGGAGCCGTAAGTGTCCCAATGAGTTGGGGTGCTGAGTGTTTGAAAATCTGGCCTGGAACCCCACTCGGCCTCAGTTTGTTTGTCTGTAAAATGGGAATAGCATCCTTTTTTTTTTTTGGTCTGTCTTGTCTCTTTAGACTGTAGGCTCTTTGGAGCAGGGCCTGCCTCTCTCTGTGTGCAGGCCCCGGCACATCAGGGCACTGATCTCAGTCAGGAACTACTGTAGTGCTGTCATTGGAAGTGTTGTTAACCAGCTAGATCGCGAACTTTGCAAAGCCGAAGACTAGAGAGGGAACTTCCCCTCCCCTCCTACCATCAGTCCCAGCCCCACCCCGTTCTCACTCCTTCTGGCTGAGTTTTAAAGCATGTTTTTTTTTAACAGACGAATTAGTGATCTGCCTCATTGAGACAGTGCAAATCCCACTCATTTTAATTATCACAGCCCAGCAGCCCTGCTGGGGATATCACACAGGGGCAGCGGGGAACTTTGCAAATGGTGGTTTTTTAAAAATGCTTGTGACATTTTAAGAATTGAATGACTTAAATGATAACAAATGAACAGACGGCTCTGGGCGTGCTGGTGAGGCTGTGTGTATGTCTGTCTGTTTCTGCGTGCGTGTGTGAGTTTCTGAGTCTCTGTCTTGTCTCTCTGCGTGCATCTCTTGCTGTGTGTGTGCATGCATGGGGTGGGTGTTTGTGTGTCTCTATGAGTGCACCTCTGTATGTTTCCTTTTTTCCCTATGTGTGTCTCTCTCGGTCTCTGGGTATATATATGCGTGTTTCTGTATGTGTCTCTGGGCATATCAGTTTGTGTGTGTGTGTGTGTTTCTCTCTGTATCTGTGTCTGTGTGTGTCTGCCTCTCTCTGCATTTGTGCATCTGTGTGTGCGCATGTCTGGGTTGTGTGTGTATGTTTGTCTGTGTCTCTGTGTTTCAGACTGTGTGTCTTCTTGCCTCTCTCTGTGTGCCTTCCAAACTGCTGCCATTTCAATCCGAAGTGCCATGAGATTGTTTCATACACACAGAATCTGGGCAATAAAAGCGGAGACTTTCAGGAGTGGAGAAGAAGAAGAAAGCTTTTCAGTCCTAGAGGGGACCCAGAGATCAGTCTAGAAAGGTCCAGGGCATGATCCCCCTTGTTGCAAATTGATCTGCCAGCCGCCCGTCTGACACGCGAACGGCACCGAGAGATCGGCCGGGAACTCTGCAGAGCCTCTGCGTTCCATGCGGCAGAGGCCCAGGTTGAGCACAGAGCGAGTGCAGCCGTATCACCTCTTCCTCACTGCCCCGCACCCTGGCCAGAGCGCTGGGTGTCTGTGGAACCCAGGGAGGGCCGTGCTGAATGACACCGGCAGTTCATTCAGCGTAGTTAATGCCAGAGGAACGTGGATTATTAGTGCGTCTTCCAGTGTGCACCAGCCAGCCATGCTTAATGCCAGAGTAACCTGGAGTATTGGTGCATCTTCCAGTGTGCTCCAAGCCAGAGTAATGTGGTGTATTAGCACGCCTTCAAGTATACTCCCGCCAAATGTACTTAATGCTAGAGTAATGTGGGGTTGTAGTGTATCTTCTGGTATATTCCAGATACGGGTACTCAGTGCCAGAGTAAATGGGAGTATTAATGTGCCTTCCAGGATACTCCCGCTAGTGATACTAAATGCCACAGTATTGGGGAGCATTCGTGTGCCAGTGCCTGAGTAACAAGAAGCATCACTGTGTCTCCCAGGATCCCTTGAGCTGATGTCACTCATGGCAGAGCAGTGGGAGCTATGACTGTAGATGAAGGTGGAGTAACAGGATGCAGTAGTGTCGTCTCTGGGATGCGCTGACCTCCGAATCCACGTGGATTGGATGGCAAGGGCAGCCTAGCTCAGGGCTGGTCTCGGAGGGAGCCGGGTTCCAAGATCTGGGATCCGCTCGGACACTGGTCCCAGGAGACACTGGTTTTCCAGGTGCTGCTGCTCTCAGTGGCCAGGGGGAGGTGCTGTTTCCAGATGGGCCATGGGGAAAGCGGGGATCCCGTGGTTGATTGGGCTCTTGAGGGCTTCCCCATTCCCCCCGGGAGGCAACGCTGGCTGAAATTGCAACCCTGGGGCAGCTCGTCCCTGGGATGAAGCACGCCCCAAGCTAACCTGCCTCGGTGCCTCACCCCTGCCCGGGAAGCACCACCCCACGGGGAGCTAAGATAGCTCGATCCCCCCACAGCACCAAGCAGTGCTGGCTGGGCCTCTCAGGAAGCCGCTGCGGCTATCAGCCGGTCTGACTCGCTGGATCTTCTCCATCCACAGGAGCTTCCGAGCGTTGCTGCTTCCCGAGGCTCCATAGGGGGCGGGGGAGCCGTGGCATCTGTATTCAGTGCCGTGCTAGGCAGCCTGGGTTCAACCCGAGGAGCGGGCACGGCCTTGTTTGCTTTTGCCCTGTGCCCCCAGAGGAGCAGGGAAGCTGCTGAGCTTGAGTCTCAGTCGCACGCACACCAAAGGAGAAACTGCTTTAAAAGCCAGTCGGGCCTCTGGAACGCGCTTTTTGCAGCATTCGGCTCAGCCAGTGGGAGGGAGAAATGTAATATTTATAGGAGGGGGCGAGTCAGCAGGGGAAACAGATACGTAAATAAAAGTTTCGCTGGCAAAGAAAAGCCAGGACAGATCCAGACCCGCCGAGGCAGAGTTGTTCTGGGTGCTGGGAGATCATGCCCACCACCCCGGGGCGGGGCCTGCAACGGCAGGGGACCCCGCAGCAACGTCGCCTCCCCGTCCGTGAAAAGTCCCGCAGCTACCAGGGTGCCCTGCTCAGACAGAGCCCGTCTGTGGTCTCCTTAGCACTTTCAGTGGCGCTCCACACCTGGCAGCTGCCGTTGAGAATGATGAAGCACACCCCTTGCTTACAGGATGGTTTTAATGCAGCAGGCCAGGAGGGGTGGGTTGGACCCACAAGTGGCCCTGAGAAGCCTTGAGCATGTGCAAGATACGGGAGCCACGGGGCAGCCCTGCGGGTCTGGTGCGCACCCCATTTCCTTTGGAGTGTGCTGTCCGGCTGTCCTGCTGATGCTCCAAGTGGGGGTGCTGACAGCCAAAGAGCAGGGATAGCGAGGGCTGCTCAAGAGAGGGCACCATGTGTGCACCAAGCCACACCGCCCATCGCGCTGCCTCTGATGTGGCTGGATTTCCCAGCACTGGGGGGACACGGTTCAGGCAAGCACTTGGCCCAAATGACTACCTGAACTTAAGGAATCTCTGTCTCTCTCTAGACCAGTGGTTCCCAACCTTCTTGCGTGTGTGGACCCCTTTCCAACCTCCAAACGGTTCGCAGACCACCACATGCTACTGGGTGTATTGGAAATTGTACATTCCCTTGGTGAGGATGTTGTTAGTTTTCTTTTCCATGGACCCCCTACAATAGCCTCGCAGACCCCCAGGGGTCCGCGGACCACAGGTTGGGAACCGCTGCTGTAGGGCCTTATGTTCCAGCTGTTCTCATGGGAACCGAGTGCCCCGCGTGCCTGCCGGATGACCCAGGCCATGCTTTGGTAAATGCAATCTCAACCGTCTCAGGAAACGGGGTGGAACTGGTTTGCAACGGGGAGGGGTGAGCCAGGGAGCTTGCGAAGGTGTAATTTGCTGGGAAGCTTAATCAATCCTCTCTTCTATGCTTTATCATGACGTCCCAAGAGGCCAATTAATGCGTCTCAACATCCCAAACCAATACGGATCATTTCAAAGCCACCTGGCCGCCATCTGCCACTCAGAGCCCTGCGCCATGGGTCAATACCACCTGTCAATCCCCAGCGAACGGGGTATCGCGGCTGATGGTGCCAGGGGGCAGAGGACGGAGAGGGTCAGTTACGAGGGTTGGGCTTAATAAATAATAATAATGCCTCTGACGGGTCCTGGCGAAGTGCAAATTGGTGCAGAGCCACTGAAGTCAGTTCAGTTACGCCGTTTTCCCATCAGGGGAGGATCTGGCCCCGTGTCTCCAATGGCGCTGGGCTGGCTCACGCTAGCTGGTGACCAGAGCCCTTGACTCCAATGGCGCTGGGCTGATTTACGCCCGCTGGGCGTCTGGCCCCATTCTGCCTTTCACCGGAGGATCCTGACTCTTGGTTTAAATAAAGCGTAAGCAACATTCTGTGCTAGTGGCAGGGAAGTGACTCACCAAAGGATCAGGGGCAGCACGGGGAATAGAAACCCCAGTCTCCTGAGACGCGGTCCCCGCCTCTAACCATAAGACCACGCTGCCGCTGAAGTCTAGTAACCTTTCCCTAAAGCGGCGGCGGCGGCGGGGGGTGTGTGGCCCAGGGGCTCTCAAACTTTTTTCTCTGGGATCCCCTTTGAAAATATTTCAGGCTGTGACGACCCCCCAAAAAAGTGACGACCCCCCCCTTCCATGCTCCCCTTACTTCTGCACTGCTGCGGGGGGCGGCGACGCTGCCTTCAGTGCACCCGGCCAGCAACCACTGCTCTCCGGCCACCCAGCTCTGAAGGGCTCCGGCCGTCAGCCATGCATGGGACGGACAGCTGCAGCCGTGGCATGTGTAGGGGCTGACAGCTCGCGGCCCCCCCCATAATAATCTCGTATCCCGACCCCCTGTTTGAGAACCCCTGATGCAGGCTGAGATACTGAGTGTCCTTGTGGAGAACGGCTCTGTCAGTGCCCCACAGGGACCCAGCGCGCGGTAAAGGAAGGGGCGAATTGAACACACGATGCTCCGGGAAGACAAACCCGCGCAGAAGCGGGAAGTTTTCGGGTCAGTGCGGAGGTCTGTAGGAAGACTGGGCTTGTGGGTAAATGACTGCTTTGGGCTCCTGAAACTCGAGGGTCAGCTCCCAGCCCTGTCACGCATTTCCTGTGTGCTGTGGGCAAGCTGCTGAGCGTCTCTGTGCCTCCATTTCCCATCTGTAAAATGGGGATAATAACCCATCCTTTATCTAGATTGCAAGCTCTTCAGGGCAGGGACTCTCTCTTACGTGCTGTAGGGAGGGTGCCTAGCGCCTGGTCTCCATTGTGGCCTCTAGGCCCTGCTGTGCAATAAATGCTCCTGAAGCCCAGCTGATGTCTGGGAGCCAGATGCAGAAGCATTGGAAAGAGGCTCTTTTCTCTGTGTTGAGCAAGAATTGCAGCATTCCTTTGCCTCCTCTGTGGTCCCTGAGAAGGAAGAAGCAAGCTGCAGTAGAACCGGCTGGGCAGCTGCCTCTGTCAGTCACCACCCCAGTTGTCCCGGTTAGCTCTGGTCGATTCTGGCAGGCTCATGGGACTGCTCCCATCCTGTAATGCCTTTTTCCGGGCATCTAGGTTAGGGCAAGGACTTTGCTTAAAGGGACCCGGAGCCACCGGACTGCATTGGAGCTGGATTCGTGTGTTTTCTTAAAGGAGTTTGATTGGCAGTTGCCTGTGAGATCTTTAGGGCAGTACATTAGGTGTAGGGACCTTCCTGGGACCCTGCTAGAGTGGGATAGAAACGCCCACATTTGGCTGTCCTGCCATGGCTGGAAAAACACCTCTTCTCTCCTTACAGTGAACCTGGCGGGTGACTGCATCCTCTGATAACCCACTGCCGCTCAGAATCCGTAGTAGTGACGGGCAGGGCAGGTCACCCAGGTTAGGAGCATTGTTCAAGAGGGTTGGGGCATTTGGTACACAGATGACCTTAAGCTCGGGGAGAAAAAGACAGTGTCTGCCTGCCCCCTCCGTGGCGGATTCACACACTGCAAAGGAATAGCTCAGCAAATCCTCTCTGGAAGGAAAAAGCCTTAAGAGATGCATCAAACGGGCCTAAATGTGGGAATAGGGGGCACATGGTATATATCCAACATAGCATGAACATGGCATGCACATGTAGTGTGGCGAACGGCAGGCTTTTATTTGCGCGAAGGCATGTCAGAAATGAATAGCTGGCAGCAGCAGAGATGAGGACAGATAATAAAGAGCGTAAGGAGGCGGGCGAATGGGAAGTGTGACGTCCCAAATGAAAGAAAAGGCCTTGTGTTTATGCCTGACTGATAGGGCATAGATCATCCTTTTACTCTTCACCACTGTGGCATCAGAGCACTGGCAGGGCTTATATCCTTATGAGGTAGGGAAATATTATTCCTCTTTTGCAGAATGGGGAAACTGAGGTACGGAGTGAGCCGACCTGCCCAAGGCAATGGCAGAGCCAGGAATAGAAGCCGGGAGTCCTGAGATCTTTAACTTGTGTCTTTTGGAAGCCGAAGAGCTTGCTGCAGATGGTGTCTCCCACGGCAGGGAGGGGCCAGGGGAACATTGGCTGGCCAGATCCCTTCGGTGGGCCGTTTACATCAGTCCCAGGCGCCTGCTGTGGGTAAATGGAAACAGGGTGGCAAGATCAGGACGGGGTGGTGAGCCTCATCTCTGAACCGCGGCCCTGGCTCCTGCCGGCGCTGGAGCGACTAGGACTGTTTCCATCTGGCGACGGGTTGTGGGGGAGGGTCCTCCATCCAGCTTCTAGAGGTTACCGAGACCGTCAGCCGACATGTCGTGAATTGCCCCTTCCATACACGGTGTGCCGGGTCTTCGCAGAGGGGACCGAGGAGGCCTTCGATGCTGTTCTGTCCAGCGGGGTCCTCCCAGTTCAGCCGTGGCTGCTGGCGGCACGGCTGGGCGCGTTCTGTGCGTGGGAGAGCATCCGCCGGCTTGCAGCCTTCGGGGCAGCATGGTTTCCTTGCGTGGTGCTTCCCTTTACCCTGGACTCCCAGGGCGAGACGCAGGCTCTGTGTGCCGGCCCCTGGGTGTCAGCAGCTCCCTTTTCCTGGGGGGCGGGAGGGGTGCGACTGCCCCCTGGAACGTGAATGTGCCAAGGGAAAAAAAAAACCCAACAGCCAAGGGCTCCCTGCCACTGACCCGCTGGTGTGGAGAGCCAGACAATGAGCTGTCTGTTGTCAATGTGGTTTCAGGCTCAGATCCCAGCTGCAAGATACAGTCCATACAAGCTGGGGAAGAATGTTATCGGGCAGCTATCTGCTGGTTGCACTGAAATGTAATCCTGGTTTGGGGTGTTGTAAGAGACATGAATAGAGTCTGAGCGAGGGAAAGGCCAGAGCTTACAGAGCAATGGGAAATTTCAGAGATTCGCCTTTTATCTCTCACGCGGCATGTAGGGAGAAGGGGCCCAGCGCGCGGGGCAGACATTAGACACATGCAACTGACTAATGGTTAGACATTCATAAAGACAAGTGCAAAGTTCTGCACTTAGGAAGGAAGAATTAAATGCATGGCCACAAAACGGGGAGTAACGGGCGAGGGGCGGCCCTGCTGAAAAGGGTCTGGGGGTTCTAATGGCTCATAAATTGATGTCAACAACGCAATGCAGTTGCAAAAAAAAAAAAAGGCTGTATTGTTCTGGGGCGTATTAACAGGAGTGTCTTCTGTCAGACCCGGGAGGTAATTGTCCCCTCTCTACTCAGCTGGAGTCCTGGGTCCAGGCCTGGGCACCCCACTTCAGGAGAGATGTGGACAAATGGAAGAAGCTCAGAGGAGAGCGATGATAAAAATGATAAAAGTATCAGAAAACCTGATGTCTGAGGGAAGGTTAAAAAAACTGGGCGTGTTCAGTCTTGAGAAAAGAAAACTGAGGGGGGGACCTGAGCAGAGTCCTTGAAGACATTGAGGGCTGTTTTAAAGAGGACGGTGGTCAGTTGTTCTCCATGTCCACTGAAGGTGGGACTAGAAGTCACGGGCTTAGTCGACAGCAAGGGAGATTTAGGCTACATTTTCCAACTATACGGGGCTCTGGAACAGGCTTCCAAGGGAGGGGGTGGAATCCCCCCCAGTGGAGGTTTTTAAGAACAGGTTGGACAAATACCCATCAGAGATGGTCGAGATCTGGGTTTTCCGGCCCGCCAAAGGCTGCTATCCGGCCCGCCGGGGTGGAGGAGCAGCCCCTCTCCTCTAGCTCACAGCCCCCCCGAGTGAGAAAAAAATTGCCATGTGGCCCCTCACGCACAAAGGTTGGACACCCCGACCTAGTTTGACTTGGTCCTGCCTCAGCGCAGGGGATTGGACTTTGAGGACCCCTTGAGGTCCCTTCCTGACCGACATTTCTGTGATCAGATGCATGCAGCTGACAGAGGATGGGGCGACTGCTGGTTTGCTCCCGTTTAGCCGCCTCGCTCCAAATGCAGTTGGGTTCCTTCCCCAAAATAAATAGCACAATGCTAATTGGGGCAGGAACTGCGGGGAAGGTTTGCCAGATGGGTCTGAGGTGGTTTCAAAGGAGAGAATCCGGGGAGGGAATAGCCTTTGACTCCCTAGCAGAGAGTCTTCTCCTCGCTGTGTTACTCTAGGACAACCGACATCTCTCACTCAGCCCTGGGTGTAGGCTCAAATCCACCCCCCACCCTTCCAGATCCGCTCACTGCCCATTTAATATCATTCTGTTTTATGCTGACAGGGGTCCTTCCTTCTCCGTACGTATCTCCCTCTAATACTGGAGAGGAAAGAAGGCACTGGGCCGGGCCTGAGGAGAACTGGGTTTGGACGCCCTGTGTGGCCTTGGGCAAGTCATTTCATCTCTCCAGGCCTCAGTTTCCCCATCTGCAGAATGGGGATAATGATCCTTCCTTTCCCTCTCTTGACTATCTCGGCTGTAAGCTCTTCGGGGCAGGGACGATTTATGTTGACATCTACTGCAAAGGGGTTCTGGCCTGTGACTGGGACCCCCAGGCACTTCCGTAAGACAATAAATCACCATCATCATAATCATATAAGCGGGCTGGTGGAAGGCAGTGTGGCCTAATAGGTAGGGCAGTGGGAGTTAGGAAGCCTGGGCTGAACTCCCAGCTCTGCCGGGTGACGTAGGGCCGGTTCCTTCCACTCTCCGTGCCGCTGCTTCTGTAAAAGGTGGAATCTGACACCCTCATTTGTCCCACGCGTTGAGTCCTGCGTGTGGTGCATGCTAGAGAAGCCCATGTGTTATCAGAGCAATACCAGGCCAGCTGGCCATTCTCGGTGCATTGTCCAAACACCAAAGGAAAAGATACTAGAGAGACACGGGCAAGGGAGAGGAAGCCCCATGCACTGACCCTCTCCAGCAACATCATGTTGTGTGCCCAGAGCAGATGCTTCCAAGGAGCCAAGGTTTGCAAACTCACTCGGCCCTGGGTGGCGTGTTCCCAAGCGACAACCAGCCCGTCTGCTGGTCTCTGAGGTTGTGGCACGTCTCTCCTTCGTTCTTAAAGCCTTGAAATGGTCCAGGATCCCAGCGTCAGGGGAAAAAAATATCCTTGTCTAAGTCTGGTCCCGGTCTTGCAACCCTCTCCACCCTTCTGAACTCTCCTGAAGCCAGCCTCGCAGTCTGGGCAAACAGATCAGATTGCAGGGGGGCTGATTCTGCTGCCATCTCAGCTCTGCCCGTGTGACGCCTCATTGAAATCAAAGGATCTTTGCTCAGGCATAGGGGGATCCCCACTGCTCAGAGCCAGCTACAGGGCGACCTTTGTCAGGTCACGTCCCCTCCCTGCGCCTCAGTTTCCCCCTCTGTAAAAAGGGCGATAATGAGACTGAGCTGCTTTGTAAAGCACTTTTCAGAGCCACGTATGAAAAGCTCTAGATAAGAGCCAGGGATTATTGTTATCACTTTGTGATTTCATCACCTCTGCCTCAGAGCTGAAGGCTAAAGCTTCTCCCCCCCCCCGGACCCCCAGGGGTTCCGCTCATCCATTCCCCCCATTTATCACATCTAATCAATTCTAATTCAGCAGTTTGTCAGTCCAGCAAAGACCCTCTGAGTTAGTTTTTTTTTAAAAAAACCCATAATAATAATAATTATGATGATTCCCCGATAATCCTTTTCTTTCTTTCTTTGCTTGAGCTTTAATAACAATGATCAAAATAAATAAATACGGGCTTTTTTTTTTTTTAAATAAAGGTTGAGGAGAGGTGGTTTTTGTGTTTTCTTGCGTGTGTGCGTTTGAAAATGGTTGCCCAGTGACTCACGGCCCCTTTGTGTTCATTTTACATTTTACAATGTTACCTTGCCAGGGGCAGGGCTGGCACAACTGAATTGGAAAAGGAAAGAAAAAGAGAGAAAACCCTTCTCCTTAATTAGCGTATTTCACTGTGTGATCAGCGTGCTTATGAAGCAAGTAATGAGGTGTGTAGTAGCTTAAAGAATGTGAGAGAGCTGCTTCAGAGATACTCAGGGACCAGCCATCCACTTCTCTGCTTTCCATTCATTCAGTCCTGCCTCCTTCCCTTTTTGATGACTGCATGTCTTTCGTGTCACCCTTTTGAATCACCTACTGTGGTTCCTGGTGGTTTTGGAGGTTGCGTCAGCGTTTTCCTTTCTTATTTCACACCCACATCCCTGTCATTGTCTCTAAATTTCATTTTTTTCTTATCCTGCCAAGGCTGTGGGAATCACAGCGTTGCCAAGTATCTTGCCAGTCGATCGCTAGTTGTGTGGTATTTGTGGCTTTTCTTAAAGCCCCAGCTCCTGGAGTCATGTGATTTTCTCAGCTTTCACGTACATTTTCAGTTGTCTGAGTTGCAGAGCCTAAAGGATCAAAACCCAGAAGACAAATAATTTGATCTGTTTTTGTACAGCACTTAGCACAGCGGGGTCCGTGGCTGCTGCTGCTAGCCGCTCCAGCAATACTAATTTAAATCCTAGTATTTTTAAGCCAGTGTCATTATTTTGCATTTGCGTGTGGGAAGAGGGGTGATCGGCTCATGATTTTGAATGCTTGAGCATGGCAAGACTGCGAATGCAGGGCTGGATTTTCCAGAGCACTCACCATGTTGGGTGCTGAGCTCTTGGGGAAATCTGGTCCCCATTGTGGGTGCCGAGCCCTGGAAATCTGACCCTGGGGCACAATCTTGCAAAGTGCTGAGTGCTCTGATCCCAAATCAGCAAAAAGCCTACGTCCGGTATGGGCCAGCGGACCAGGTGCTACTGTACATCAGTCGTTGTCATCCCTAGTTCTTAGCAGCGGTAGATACCAAAGAGCTGTCCAAAGGGGTTGGCGGAATCATTATCCCCATTTTACAGAGGGGAAAACTGAGGCACAGCACCTTGCCCAAGGACACACAGCAGGAATCGGAACTTGGCCAGCCGCTGGACCACACTGCCTTTCTCTCCCTTCTTTGCAGAGGCCAGAGATATACAGTACGGGTCAAAAGCACAGACGATGAGGAAATGATAGTTAGTCTGGTGATGAGGCCAGAGAGGTAGGTGTGATGAGGTGTGATAGAAGGGGAGAGAATTTACAGCGGGAGATTGTGTTGAACTGCAGGCTCTCGAGGGAAAGCAATCCCGGAGCGGGAGGAACCGCAGCCCGGGGCACCTGCACGGTGAGATCCGTTATGGAGCTGCCCCACTTTCCTCTTCACCCTTTGGCCGGTCCAGGACACGGGCCCGGCTGGACCCGGCTCTGTTCTGCCGAGGGGTTTCTTACGCTCTGAAAACCAGGCCGAGGAAAGGAAACTTTGCTCCACTCATCTAGGCAGGCAGTGAATCAGCTGCTCTGCTATTCACCAGGGGCCAGTCCCCCAGCAGGGAGCAGCAGGAGAACTTTAAAGAGCCCTTGATCAATGGGTCTTAATGGAGGTGCTTGGAGATCTGGGCTGAGTAGCTCAGAGATGTGTGCGGGGGCCCGGCCCCCGGGGAGATCTAAACGGCATGAGTGCTCTCGATTTGAGCCGTGAGATTATTGGGCACTGGGCTGGGGAGGAGGGGGTGGAGAGAGAGGAACAAAGCCGAGAGGGAGGAGGGAGATGAGACCCAGAGAGAACAAGGGGATTTTTAGCATGAAGCACAGAGGCCCGAGATGAAACCGGCCCCTATGGCCTGGGACCCTCCCCTGTCCCTCTCAAAAGTGAACGTGAGCCTGAGAGCAGGGGGGCACTGAGTGTGTACATGCCAAAGAGAGTTATTGTGCTTGTGGCCCAGCGTGTGCATTGTCTGTGTGTGTGTGCCTGAGTGTGTGCACTGTCTGTGTGTGCGCCTGAGTGTGTGCGCATGTGTGTGCGTGTGCCTGAGTGTGTACATTGCCTGTGTGTGCGTGCCCGAGGGAGAGAATGGCAGGCGTGTGCATCAGCAAGAGAGGGCGAATGGGGTGTGCCTCTGAGTGTCAGAGTGTGTGTGTGTGTGTGTGTGTGTCAGAGAGCATCTGTGTGGTGCATCTCTCTGCTGCCCTATTGAACTCACCTCTGCCACCGCCTGGATTTCCATGATGCACATAAATCAGCCAGACACACTTTTGTGCAGACACCAGGGCTGGCCAGGGGAGCTCTGCTCGCTTCCTGCCGCACGGCTTACCCTTGGGCCAGCATCTCTGCCGCAGCCTGCCCTGTGAGAGGGAGGACAGCCTGTCCCTTTAACCCCCCCGTATTACACACACAGCAGTGTGTGCTCGTCTCACTAGCAGGCAGAGGGTCTCCGAGAAGGAAGCCCATCCCACAGCGCTGAATTGCCGCTTAGAGACCCACTGGGCCGTCTCCATCTAAATGGAGATGTGGTTGTATCTTCCCTCATGAGTGGGGAAGTGACTGGTCGATATTTTGCGGGAGGGAAGGGGATGAATTTTCATCTCAAAAGGCAGCTCTGCAGAGCAGCTGCCTTCCTGCGCCTCCCACGACATGCACCCCAGGGCACAGTGTGGGGGCAGTACTGGGGGGAACCCGTCCGCAGGGAGACACCGGGGCAGAAATCCAAGATGGGGTGGAGAGGTAAAATTCAGAACCAGGTCCAGATCCTGCAGCTCAGATACTGCAGGGGTGAGTGCAGGAGAGCGAGAAGGAGAGATTTCATACACCAGGAGACTTGGGGTGCAGATAAACCTGGGAGGCTACTGGCAAAATTCAGATCTGGATCCAAATCCAAATTTTGACCCTCCCCAGACTTGGGAGTGCTGGCCTCGGGGGGGGGAGGGGCGCGCGCGGCGGCCTCTGGCTTGTGTGGAATCAGAAGCCTGGGCTCTGGGGTCACAGTCCCAACGTTTAACCCCATCCCTTCCAATTAACTCTCCCAATCAGGAACCGTGCATACGGTTCGGTGGCCCCTGTGGGATGAGTTTGATGGGTCTCAGCCCAGCTCCCTGGGGCACAGGTGCTGGGTCACAGTATCCACCCCTGCAGTCGGTCCTCGCTGGCTGTTCCTGACGGCCGGACGTGGCGGAGAGACCACGGACTGAATGGGCCAAGGAGAGCAAATTCCCTTCTGGCCCTCGGCATGGACCTAGTGACGGAGGGCCGTGCGTGTAGCTCGGCCTCTCTGTGCCGTAGAGAAGAGAGACGCCAGGGCATGTCTACACCACAGAGGCTACAGTGGCCCAGCTGTACAGCACCCAGGGGTGTGAATTTACATAGCCAGGTTGATCTACATTGTCAGTGCAGACCAGGCCTCAGGCCCCATCTTCACTGCAGACTTAACATGGGCTCAGACATGGGTTTTGCCCTTAGCACGTTCCACAGTCACACACTCACACGCCTCCAGCCGTGCCCCAGGACAAAGCAGCCTCACACCCTGAGCGACGGGGCAGACCCGAAGTCACTGCGGGGGCAATGTGAAGCCGTGCCCACGGACAGGAAGCAGCACCCGCCGGTCCTCCGGGCCCTTCCTGCGGTGCCCTGGGATCCCCGGCCCTCTGTACTGTCTTGCCATCCCCTGGCGCTGCCTTCATGTGCCTCTGCCCCACCCTGCTCGCGGTTTCCTTAGCCTGCCCGTCTCCAGCGCGGGAAGCAGACCGACGCCCGGCAAGAGGCCCCCGGACCAGCTCTAGGCGCTACCCACGACTGCTGAATTGACAGTGTCCGTAGCGGAGCCCGACTCCCCAACACAGAGCCTCACGCTGGGGGCCACCAGGAGGTTCCAGGGGGCATAAGAGCCCCGTCTTTATGGCTAGCTGGGGGTGGGGGACTCCAGAACTGATGGGAGGGTCCTCAGCATTTATGGAAGGCGTGGTCCCCAAACTCGTGGGGGATCCCCAAAGGTTTTCTGTTGCTCCATGGGAACACAGTCCGGAAAAGGCTGCCCGTCGCTGGCAGCAGGGAGACCCCAGATTGTTAGCCCTTAAAGAGTGCGGGGCCAGCTCCCCAGTTGACTAAACTGGTGTCACTCCATTATGGTCAATGGAGTGACGCCGACTGACACCAGCGGAGGACCTGGGTTTTATACTCGGGGTCCCCAGCTGAGCTGAGCAGCGTTGGGACACATGGTTCCCAGGTGACCCTGGCCCAGCCGTTGGCCGCCTTCCACCAGTTCCGGTACCAGTTCCGGTACCAGTTCGCCAGCTGCCCCCCAACCCCACGACTGCAGAAGGCCCGGCACGCATTGCCGTGGAGCTCCGGCTGGACTCTGCCACTCAGGCCATCCTCTCCCTCTGACCAAAGCCCTCCAAACATTTGTCTTTTAATGCCTCCCCCCCTCACCATCCAGCCCTGTGCTGGTGTTCATGAATAATTCCTCTTTCAGCTGCCCGAGTGTCAGTGACCTGATTGCTGCCTTCGCCAAGGGGTGTCTGCCCGCTTTTTTGTCTGGCGTGTTTTAAAGAGATTGACAGCTGACAAGGCTTCCCATAGTGCCCCTTCCCCCTCCCACCCCAGGGGTCCCGTGTACTGCTGTCAGTCTCCCGGATGGGGAGTCCAACGGGTGGAAGCGAGCGCCTGAGGGGATACAATGGGGACTGTTCTCAGCCTGCTCTTCCCTTCAGGGGGCCCCAGAGCTTCTGTGAGAGGGGACAAACGTAGCCGCCAAGCGTGAGCCCCTTCGTACCCTACGCCCATCACCGTGGTATCTGGTACTGTCCTGGCAGGGGAAGTCTTCACGCGTGCAATGACAGTGATGTTGCAGGAGAGGACTGAAGCCCTAATGGAGACGCGCTGTGCCATGGCTAGTTGGGGCTTATCCTAGTCACTTCCTGGGATCAGCAGCATGTTTACACTGGAGGGGCTTGCACTGGTGTAGCTACTTCAGTGGAAATCCCCCCCCACACCCCTCCTAGCCAGGCAGGGGTAGTGACTCACCCAAGGTCACACAGCTGGGCAGTGGCAGAGCCAGGGATAGAGGCCAAGAGGCCTGGCTCCTCTTGCCCGTCACCGTGTGCCGTCATTTACCTCTGCGCAAAGAGCCGTGGCGGGCATGTTCTGCACTGACCGCGTCCTGCTTCAGATGAGAGCAGCAGGTCCAGGGCCTAGCGTCTGCTGCGGAGTTTTGTCATCCGTGGCTCTCGAAGGTCAGAAACTGAGTCACGGAGCGGCAGAGCCAGGGGTGGAACGCAGGAACGCCGACCCCCTTCCCCGTCTCTGTGCTCCGTGCCCGAAGGCACAACGGCCTTCCTGCAATAGGTTTCAAGCGCCTTCAGATCAGACCCCTAAACGGGTGTTGTCCACAGACATTGGCACGATACAATCTCTAACCAAAGACACTGGCTGACAAGGACCGAGATACGACAGAGTCTGCAAATCTCAGCACGTAGCCAAAATATAAGCAGAAGGAGGAACGGTTTTATGTGAAGTGTCTCCTGGCATCTCGGGAGCTCATGTGCGTACACACACACACACGCAGACGCATGCGGAGGCACGAATCCAGAGCAGCCCCCGTTTTTATTCCAGGTGTTCCGTGCTCTCTCAGCAACTTGGAAGTAAATCAGTCCTGCACACCTGCCCCAGCATTGCTGATGCAGCAAGAGAATTTCTATTTGAGGGAAAGGGCCTCTGTAGGAACTTCAAATTAATTAGCAGAGAAAACCCATTTGGTGTGGGGAGAAGTCAGGATCGCTCCTGAGGGGCTCGCACGTTTGACTGAGGAGTTTTCGTCAAACGTGAGGGCCAATAAAATCTACACAGCAAGTTATTTTAAATTGCCCCAGAAGGCTGCCGTGGGCTTTGGAAGGCAGCAAACAGAGCTGGCTGGTCTTAGGAGACCGTGGTATATCGTGGTCTACAATGGGAATTGCCAGCGTGCTGTGGAGTCATTTCCCCGATCTGCTAAACCCTTAATCTCTCAGATAATCAGTACCAAACCCATAAATTACAATAGGAGTGCAGCGCACATCTGCAGCAATACCAAACGCTTTGATGGTATCACAACGCATAATGAGTTTTTGCTGCTTATTACCAAGTGTTGCCAGTTTATTCGTCTTAAAACAATGAGGTACTAAATTTAATCTTGTAAAGTTAATGTGGCGTGGGCGGGTTGGACTAGTGGTTAGAGCAGAGGAGCTGTGTGTCAGGATTCCTGGTCTCTGCTCCTGGTTTTGGAAGGGAGAATGAGCTAGTGGGTAAAGGAAAGGGGAGTGAGTCAGAAATCGTGGGGTGGCTGGATGGCATTTGTTGCCTGTGAAATAGGGGCTCAGACTAGGAGATCTGGGTGGTCCCTTCCAGCCTTAAGCTCTCAACTGTATATCTAGGTATGCCACTACTTTGCTGTAGGGGCTTAGATCAGTTGCTGAATGGCTCTGGGCCTCAGTTTCCCTTCTGTAAAATAGGGTGAGTCAAACTCCCCTCCTGGGGTTGTTCTCAGGATCCATTAATTGATGTCTGTAAAGCACAGTGAAATCCAGGACAGGAGGGACTGGGTAAGGGCACCACTTTTTTACCTGTTTCCCTTAGTCTCTGTGGGGCTGGGTGGTTTGACACAGCGAAGAGCAGAATCAAAAAAAGAGATGGTTTGTCTGTGCTTGTCACAGGTACCAAAAAGAAGAGGGGGGAAATGCAGGGTCTGGCACCATGTGCAGTCATTTATAGTGGGTTAACGTGGAGTAAATCAGCGTGGGTGTGTTCTGCACTCACTTTGCACTGCTCCAAGTGGGTGTCCAAGGAGACAGGCAGCAGAGCGGCTGGCAGGTCAAGATTTTTTTACAAGTGGCTAGTGATTTTTTTGGAGCCCGGTTTGAAACACAGTGGAGGGCTGTGATTTTCAGAGGGTGGGAACTCAGCCGTGTCTGGAAATCAAGCCCCTTTAAGGTCTCCCAAGTCAGGCTCCCAGAGTCACTAGTCACCTGAATTTCTTATGCCCGAAGCATCTCGACTCATTGCACAGACCTCGCCAAGTGAAGCGTTGGCAGCAGGCCGCTGGTTCGTGGGAGCCAGGATTCCTGGCTCTGTTGCTGACTTGATCTGCAGCACTGGGTGTGCGACTTAGCCTCGACATTTTTCAGAAGTGGGTTCTGATTTGGCTTGGTCCACTTGAGACCCCATAGGTGTCTTGAGATTCACAGATGCTCAGCACCCGTCGTGCCAAACAGGTGCATCCAAAGCTGTGCTATCCAGGGCAACTGAGCCCTGATCCTGCAGATAGCCCCATGTTCGGATTGACGTGTGTCAGGCTGGCCAATACTCCACGGTCCTTCCCTGGACCCTCGGCTTCTCACCCCTGCTTTCTCTTTCTGTTCCCCGCAGGTTCCATCGGGGTGACTACACGGTGGAAGTGAGCATCAACGACTACCTGGATATCTATTGCCCTCACTATGAGGACCCCTTCCCGGTGGACAAGATGGAGCGGTATATCCTGTACATGGTCAATTACGAGGGGCACGCTTCCTGCGACCACCGGCAGAAAGGCTTCAAGCGCTGGGAGTGCAACAGGCCCGACTCCCCCAACGGGCCCCTGAAGTTCTCAGAGAAGTTCCAGCTCTTCACTCCCTTCTCTCTAGGATTTGAGTTCAGACCAGGGAACGAGTATTACTACATCTGTGAGTATCGCGCGCTGCAGCCTGGCTGCACCTTGCCCCCTCTCGGGGAATGACCCTGTCCCACAATGCAGATGGCAGGCCACGGCGTTCCCCATTCCTAGCAGGGCGAGGGGGACGGAAGGCCTAATGGGGAACGTGCAGATTTGCACTGTGAGCAGTTAACACGGCTTGGTGTAAGTGTCTCTCTTAGCAGCCACATAAAGGCCGTGATGGAAGCACGGTACGGTGAGCTGGAGAGTGGGTGCGTGCAACACTGCCCTCTACTGGTATAATCAGAACCATTTAGCTGTGTGTCATATGCCTGGTTCTGCCAGCAGCTCTAGTGGCAAGGGGCTGTAGTTTTGGAGTAGGACAGTTCAAGCTCTGTCCCTGCTGTCCGTGTGAAGTTTCAGGTGGCTTCTGTGTGCCGGGTAGTCGCAGCCATGAAGCTGCAGGCTGGCTGTCGGTTTGCTACACTGTTAAGGTTCCTTGCTGACTCAGGGCTTTATGAAATCACTTGTAAAGGCACAAAAGCAGCAGCACTCCTTGTGAAAATAAACCAGGCAAAGGTTCACACAGGGCTGGGACATTTTGCTCTAGGTAGAAATTTCCACCATAAAACCTATATATTCCAATAGAAGTTAGGGTTACAGGCTTGAGTGAATATTACTGGTCAAGAACCTTAGAGTTCAAACCATCAGTAAGTAACCCTGTCACATCAGGAACCCAGGAAATGAAGAGTTAACGTTGCTTTTGTCAAACAAAGCACTCCTACCGCCTTAACTCTGCCCCCGGATGAGAGGCCAGCCAACTACCTGGCCGCCTTTGCAGATGGAGTATTGAAAGCGTGCTCTGGGCCATGCACCCGTCTCCAACACTCAGCACACCGTGATTTCACTGTGCAGACACATGGCATTTTTACATGGAGACGGACAGGCTCTGGGTCTAATGAATTGGGAGACAGGCAGAGAGAGGCCAAGCTACTTATCCAAGGTCCACCGCCAGGATCAGAAGTCAAGGTTCCATGGCTTCCTGGTCCAGCGCTCACACCCATTGGACTAGAAATCTGGGTCGGGTTAAAACCTAGGGGGCAGATCCCAGGGGAGCCTTCTCGTTAACTTCAACAGGCTGGGCTCGGGTGACAGATCAGGGTCATTTCTTACTGGACCTGTTCTTAGTATTCTAGGAGTGGAGGAGAATTCTGAATGATACGCTGCTCTGCCCGCTTTACGTAACCCCAGACCTGAAATCTTGCAGGGACTCTTCTTTTCCCTTCAGGATGGGACCTTTCTAATTTCTGTGCACCAGACTGTCCTGTGTTGGTGTGCTAAGGTCACATCTGTCACCCCTGAGATGAGGGCTGGATTAAGGCACCGGTACGATAGGTCTGTTACACCAGAATCTCAGCTTTCATTTTAAAAAAACCCAACCCCCTAAGTTTCTAGTCCTCATGGGAGCAAACGAAAGCTTGAAAATGTGACCTGAGTGTACCCAGTCCCTGCTGGGGTCTGCAGAGGTCCTGAAACAAGAATCCCAAGAGGTCTGAACTGTCCCCATCTTCTTAACTGTGGGCCATGGCCGTGGGTGCGGGTGCCTATAGTCCCCGATTGCCTTCATTCGGCCTCTCCTGGGACACAGCAGGTTCCAGTGCCGCGAATAATAATACCCAGCTCTTGCATAGTGCTTTTCATCAGTAGACCTGAACATGCCTTACAAAAATGGCCAGTATCATTAGTCTTATGTTACAGATGGGGAAACTGAGGCACAGAGCAAGAACATGATTTGACCCAAGTTCACCCAATAGCAGAGCTATGACTAGAATCCAGATCACCCGAGTCGCAGTCCAGTGCTGTGTCCACAAGGCCATGCTGGCTGTTTGAATGAAGCTCCCCTTTTTGTCAGGCGGGCAGGGGAGGTGGTTATTTTGATTTAAAGCAGCAACTTGGTTTAATCTCTGTTGAGCATGCTGGAATCTGTGACACTAAAACCAGCATTAACTGAGTCCTCGTTTAAGATCCAGGCCAGCTGAGTGCTCAGAAAAACAATAAACCAAACCCGAGAGGCTCCTGAGTGACCTGGCGTTTCCTCTGCCGAGAAGCCAGAGATGAGAGCACTAGAGATAATTCTGCTTCCACCCCATGGACCGTTTGCCTTGTAAAATACAGAGTGCAAGCTGCCCCGGGGGGGGGGGGGGGCGGGTCTCCCATCCCACGGGTTCCCAAAAAGCAAAAATAAACAAGTGAGTGTAATTACTCACCTGACCACCCGTTGGGGAGGCTGGCATACATCTCTGTTTTAAGAGAGCCCCATTTATCTTGATTAGAAGCGGGGCTTTGATCCTCAGTTTCTTTTAACTGGGGATGGCGGCTCGCCGAGAGGGACGCCTAACCAAACTGAAGGCACTGCCATCTGGGCTAGGACCATAGGAGAAGGTTCCAGCCATGCCCTCCTCCTTCAGTAGAGGGGCGTTAGGGCCTAGGCAGCGCTCAACGTCCCTAGTTTAGCTGGCAGAATTCGCCCCGGGTGGAACTCCGAGCTGGGGAATTCCATCTGCACCCTACAACTGGGCGTCTGGCAGTGGTCTGTTGAGTCTGGTTCTTGCTGTCGTGGTTTGGCCCGGCGCTAACCCGTCCATCCCCTTCCAAGTACGATTCACACCAGACAGCAGCTCCTGACAGGGAGTTTCATGGGCCGGGGAAGCATTGCCAGTGAAAACGCTCATCTCGCTCAGAATTTCTTTCATTAGAAAAATTACATTTATTTTTATTCAAAATTATTTGGGCAGCTCCCCCCTTTTTCTCCATTCTTCCCCCTCCCCATGAGAAATGATGGGAGAGGGAGGCTCAGAAAATGAAAACTGAAAGTTTGTCATTTAAAGAAAAAAAAATCAAAAGCCATCATTGAACGATTTCCAGTGAAATGAGGGGTTTTGGGTGGGGGCTGCCTGCTATTTCCCGACCAGTCCTATATGCAGCACAGCTGATTTTGAGACCGCTCTCACCCTACACACCACAGGTGCAGCTGAGATCAGCTGAGGCTACGTTGGCTTGTGGGCACTGGAAGCATGTGCTTGGGGGCTGGAGAGAGGCCATTTTGAATAGAGAATCCCAGATGTGAAACTTTTTAGCTAAGGATGTAGATCTTCATGCTTCAGGGCAGGAGCCGACCTAATTAATGGGGGTCAGGAAGGAATTTTCTTATCCCCCCTCACTGCCTCCTGCAGGATTTCTTGCACTTTCCTTTGAAGCATCTGGTGCTACCCATTGTCAGAGAGGGGACACTGGGCTAGATAGACCCCAGGTCTGATCCAGTCTGGCAGTTCCTATGTTCCTGTGAACCTCACTTCTTTTGGAGGTCGGGCCATATCGAGATTTACTGCCTAGTCCAGTTTACAGCATTTAGCAGCCAGACAAGCCTTTACAAGCAGCCCAGGAAGTTACTCCTGATTTGCCCCACTCCAAGGCTCTGCTCCTGCGAATGTTTAACCACATGCAGAGTTTTACTCACACTAGTAAATTGAAATACACTGGGCTACTCCCGTTCTTAAAGCCAAGCACCCGTGTACAGGATCGGGCTCTAAACAGGAGGCGAATAAGGCCCATTGTTAATTTTCAACTTCCAGGGTGGATGGACACAGGACAAAAATCAAATAGGGAAAAGATGCATTGTGAGGCTTGCGCCAAATCTGATTGGAGCCAACGAAGCAATTCCAACAGGCTTCGGATCAGACCCCAGGAGTTTTGCAATTAATAAAGGTTAAAATAAAAAAATTAAAAATCGTGACCCGAAAGCACTTGATGGTGTCATTTGAAGCCAGGAACCCTTCTCCTTTTGCGCAGGCACTAACCAGCAGAGTTATCTTTCTTATTATTTTTCCCCTTTTTCTAAATCATCTGTTTTCAAACCACTTAATTTGTTCCTTTTATCTATATTAAATTACCATTCTCCCCCCTCTCCCTGTAAAATGTCACTCGTGAAATAACTGCATCTAGAACTCTCTCTTTTCTTATTCTGTTTTTTTATTATTATTTTATTTTTTAATGTCGTTAGGGAGAGATTACACAGGAGTAAATGGTGAAACTGATCATTGCTAAACCAGTTAGAATTCATGTCATGCGGAACATTAGAAATTATGCCTCTTTGAGGAACCGTATTTAGCAGACATGAAAGAAAAGAAATTACCTCCTTCTAGAGCTCACAAATTGGAATTCCATTAACCTCGCAGGCATAGAGACGAAGCTTTGTGTTCCCAGTTCTGGGTCAAGGTTAAGAGCCGGCGCTGGGGACACAAGCAAATGGCGAGACCCATTTGCCGATTCGTGTTGGATCAGAATTTACAGCCGGGTTCTGAAGATCTGGAGCTGGGTTACTTGGTCTCTCCCCAGCTTAGGAGGTTAGTTCGTGGCTGGGGTGCAGTATGGTTAAGACAATGTACTGCATCACCCCTCGGAAAAAAAATCATTCAGCATGGAATCGGAGACTGGAATTTAGCGCAGAGATCAGATGCTTCAGGATTTCAGCCCCCTGTTCCTTTCAGTGTAGGGTACCTCTTATTACACTGAAAACAAAGATTTGTGGGTAAGGGGAGAAAAGCAAAACTGTCCAGGGACCTGGGAACCTGACACATCTTTCCCAGAGGAGAACGGGTACTTGGATAAAGCAATCAGGTTGTTAAGCCAAAAGAAGGTGAATTGGGAGCCTGGGGGAAGAAAACGCTACAGTGATCTGTGGGCTGAAATAGGAAAGTCAAGTTAATGGGGAACTTTACAGGATTGGGGGAGACGAGAAATGGGACCTGGCTCCATCGCTACGTTCAATTAAACCTGATGATTAATGATTTGTGTTACAGTAGCCCCAGCCCAGAGCCGAACCGTATTGTGCTGGACGCTTCACAGACATGGTGAGAGGGAATCCCTGCTCCAGAAAGCTTGCAATCTGAATAGACAGTAGGCGGGTGGGGAAACTGAGGCACAAGATGGGACAGGGCTCCCCACTCAAGGTCATACAGCAGATCAGTAGCAGAGCTGGGAAGGGAACCCAACGGAACCCAGCCCTTATCCACTAGATCAAATCCCCTGGAGGTTTGCTAAAAACTGACGATTAATGTGAAACGTCCTGGACTCCGCAGTAACAAAGCAGCAAGGGGATATGTCTGTGCTGGCAGGTACATTACAGATGAGCACTCAGAGCTGGCGCTCTCCGCAACATTTCACTCTTACCGCCTGCAAACAAGCCTCTGGAGCAGACAGGCCCGGCGGGGGGCGGAAGGGAACATGGCACGCACGCACATGTGCAATTACAGGAACGACAAGTAGGATGCCGCTTTGTGATTTACTAAGCAAGGCTGTGTCCTTTTGCACGGTGGAGTTAAGAACTAGCCAGTGGCCCGAAGGCTTTGTCTGCGCTGGGGATTTCAGCCCTCAGCGGCCAGTTCTCAGGGCAGCTGCGTCATTGCAAATCCCTGGTGTGGCTACACAAAGCTGCTACAAGCCATGGTTTGCCTGGTTGCTGCTTAACCACAACCTGTCTACACTAGACGTTTTCTCTGATGCCGCTGTGCCAGAGGCTGTCTACCGGGCGGTGACGAGGGCAAATTCCCAGTGTCACTAAGGGCAAAGTTCACTCTGCCGGGCCTTTTTCTCCTTCCCTCCTTCTGCAATTTCAGTTTGGGTGCAGGGGAGTTGGAGTCCAGGGTGCATCCTAAAGAGACTGTTACAAGTCCCAGAATTCAGCTGTGGGAAGCTACGCTAACAGAGAGATCCATGTAGCCGGGGCAGGCTGTGGGTACCCCATCTGTGACAGGATTGGGTACTACCGGCAGGGAGTGCTCACCTGGACTTTCCTTCTCTTTTCGAGGCGCCGCGGCTTCTTGCGATGCCTCCCTGCTGACACCCCGGGAGCTGGGTAGAGGGCAGCAGCAAAGGAATGAACTCGCTGGATCTATTCCCAGTTCTGCATCTGACCTGCTGGGTGACTTTGGGCACATTATCTGCCCTCTCAGTGCCTCTATTTCCCCTTCTGCTCTTACCTCAGCTGGGGCCTGTAGACCCTTCAGTACTACAATAATAATAGTCATGGATGTGAACTGGGTGATAAGAATCGGGCAAGAGAGCAACAGAACCTGGACCAGCATAAGATGGAAGAAGAGAACCGGGGAGCAGAGAAGGTGTCTGGAGAGGACTGCCAGGGTCTGTCTACACTGCAGTTGGGAGATGTGATTGTGGCATGTGTAGACAGAGTCAGGTTTGATCTGGCTAGCTTTCAGCCTGAGTGTGTACCCAGCGTTCTAGGTGGGCTTCTACTGAGGGGGCTAGCCTGTGTCATCACCCGGGCGTGTGTAGCAGTCACACCACGGATGGCAGTATAGACGGGCCCTCAGTGGCCCGGTGCCCTGTGTGTGTGGACAGAGTGGTGGAACTGGTCACCCATTACAGCTCATTTGTCTCCTCCACTTGGTATGTCTCGGCTTTCAGATGAGAAGCTCTTCGAGGCAGGGTCACCAAGTCTGGTGATCATTTGGCGCTTTTCTTAAAACTCCAGCTCCTGGAGTCACGTGATCAGCTCAGCCGCTATTTTAAAACAGTGTGTGTGTCTAGCTGTCGGGACTCCAGACAAAAGCTTGAAAACCTGATGGCTTGAAGGCCAATAAAACCCAGAGGACAAATAAAAAGAAAACCAACTTTTAAAAACAACAACAACAACAACAAAAAACTCTTACGATTTTTAAATCAAACTTGTGATTTTAGGGAGCCTGATTCAGGATTTTGGAACAGCTGAGCACGAGATAGTGGGATAGCCACTGACTAAGCATATGCAGCACCTAGCACATCGGGGCACAATCTGGCTGACTGCTAGACAGTACCGTAACACATGTTAAATGATCATAACTGTTAACAATTAGAAATCATGATGCATTGACTTTAAAGCTCCGTCTTCCCTTCAGGTTTACTGGTAAAAACCTGCTTTTTATTAATTAATTAATAGTTGTCAAGGCCCCAGCAAGCATGAGCGCATGCACAAGAGACGACCGTTAAGCCAGTCCTCGCTCCACAGAGCTAAGCAGCCCCGCTAGCCAGGACTACAGCAGGCTGGAAGCAGGGTAATGGCTACAGTAAGATACCGGTTTTAAAGAGCCCTCAGAAAATTATACTGAGTATCGAATGGAGAGCGTGTCTGGCAAGGAAATAAAAAGGGAAAGGAATTCAGATGGGGCTGCGTGTCTGGGGCTGAACAATAAAACCACCGCAGGGGTAGTAATGATTTTGAGCGGTTCCTCTAAAGAGGGGACAGCGGGCACAGGGCCCAGTTCTGAGCTCACCGACCGCAAGTTTACATCAGTCAGTGGAGTCACTCCCGAATTATACTGGGCTGATCAAGATCAGACTCAGAGACAGGATGGCGGGATGGTTGCAGAACCTCAGTCCTTCGCAGCCAAGCCCCGATCCCTGGTGAGACACTGTAGCAGACTCGTGCGGGCGGGTTGCCTTGAGTACGTGAAGCAGCAGGGGGAGATCTGGAGCACAGCCAGGAGCCTGTGCCGTTAAGAGCTTTCAGAGCCATTGGGGGGAAATGAAAATGAACCCAGCACTTTGCAGGCAGCCAGCACAGAGCTAACGGGGCAGGGGGAACGCCGTCCCAGCTGCCCGTGCCAGAGACAGCTGCCCAGCAGCACATCCCAAAGAGCCCGAGGTGGGTGTTCAGGCAGGGTTGTCGGGGGATTGATGCCGGGGTCAGGTCCCCTCCCTAGCAGCTGGCAGCTGCCATGCCCACCTGGAGAGGGCTGCGTCCCCCCACCTGGGGGGGAAGGGGAATCCATCTGGAGAGGGGATGTGTGTCTGTCTCTCCCCATTTGGCGAGGAGCAGGTTGTGTGTTTGGGGGAGTGGTAACTCTAGCGGGTGGGGGAATCACCCCTCCTAGCTTCCCCCTTCTTTAAATTTTAAATTAAACTTGGAGAATAATGTTCTCTTTTCCTTTTTAATTAAAAATAAATACGCTTTTTAAAGTATACATAAAAAAATTGCATTTTCCATTTTGAGGGGAGTTCTGCCAAGATAATGATTGCAATTACTCCTTTGCTCTTTCCCAACGAGTAATATTTTTATTACGTGCTTTTATCTTCGTTCTCCCTGTTAAGGGGGAAGCGGTGCATGCAGCCAGCCACTCGAAACAGACAACACCATGAAACCCCCAGGAGTCAACGCAGTGCTCGAGTTCTCCCACATCCTAAAGGGAAGCCTCTCCCTCCTACTACAGGCGCCTGAAGGGCTGGGGGGAATTAGGGGGGCCGATGAGAACTCTCCTTTTGTTAATAAGTGTCATTGGAAGCTAGCAGTGTCACAGCGAGGGCTGTTGAACAGTACGGAAAGGCACAGGCTGTGGTCACGTCACACCGTGGGGCAAAGGGAATTGTGTTGACCCAGCCAGCTGTGCGCGCTCGGTCCTAACCGGGATACTTTTAAAAAATGCTCCTTGGATGAAGCTTTTCCGTCAGTCGCACATCAACAGCTTCCCCGCCAATGCAGAGGGCACAGAAATTGGGGGAGTGATAAACGAGGGGGACCAGTCACTGCTGCAGAGTGAGGCAGACAGGCTGGTAAGCTGGGCGCAAGCCGGCAGTGTGTGTTTTAGTACATGGAAACGGACGCGTCTAGGAACAAAAAACCATGGGCCTTATTTACAGGACGGGGGATTCTCGCCTGGGAGTCAGGGACACTAGAAAAGATTTGGGTGTCATGGTAGGTAATCCGCTGCACATGAACTCCCAGTGCTACGCTGGCCAAAAGGGCTAACCTGAGCCTTGGCTGCACAAAGAGAAGGATCTGGAGGTGGAGCAGAGAAGTTATTTTCCTCTGTATTTGGCACGGGTGTGACAGCTGCTGGAAAACTGGCCAGTTCTGGCAGCCACAGTTCCAGAAAGGTGCTGATAAATTGGAGAGGGGTCAGGAGAGCCAGGCACAGGATTAAAGGATTAGAAGAACCTGCCTTACTGGGAGACACTCAAGGAGCTCAATCTATTTAGCTTAACAAAAAGAAGGTTAAAGGGGGCCCTGAGCGCAGTCTGTTAGTACAAACATGGGGACCAATATTTGGTAAGAGAGGACTGGTCCAGCTAGGAGACACAGATTGAAGAGTTAGAAAAGCTCAGCCTAGACATAAAGTGTTAACTAGCAAACCACATTCAGCCACAGCAGGAAAGTGTTGTGTGTATCTTCGCCCTGCCCTGCCCTGCCCTGCCCTGCCCTTCATACAACCTCCCCCCTACCTCTCATAGCTCTCTCAATAGAAAAAACATGGCTGTGGCTGAAGCCAGCTTTTTATAGCTTGTCTCTGGGAGGGGGTGTGGTCTGAAGCATGGCTCCACCCCTGTTTCCTCCCTATATAATGGCATTGGTCGAGGGCCGCCCTCTAGGCCTATAGAGATGCCTGTTTAGAGTTTATAGGGACAGTGTGCTCCACACACAGTCCTGGCTTCTCTCTGGGAACTGGGTGGGTTTCTTGAGTCCACCCCTGCATTTCCTCAAACAAATGGCATTTCCTCTGGGCCCCTGGGCCCCCAGGAGCTGAGTATTAGGTTGCATTGCAAGCTCAGGTTCTCTGCCCTCCAGGCTGCATGGGAGCCAGCAGGGCTCCTTCCTTTACCAGAGCAAACAAAGAAGCGCTTGGTGCTGCAGCGCCTCTCCTTGCTCGCGTTGCAGATCTGCTTTGCTAGCTGCGTTTTCGGGGTCACAGCTCTCCTGCCTTGAGTCCTGGTGCAGGGAAGGCTGAGCAATGCCACCCCAATACCTTAATTCACATGTTATCTTAACCCCTGCCTGGCTGCTGTCTTCTGTGAGGGAGGCTTCTATTCCCACCCACACAAGATCTTCAGAGGGCATTTGACTAACCCATGCTAGCTAACCTGCCTTTTGGGGGGCTGCCAGTGGCTATCCTCCTGGCAGGGATGGGGGGAGAGGGGACTGGACAGCCCCCCTACCCCCCCAGTTCATTTCAGTTGTTGCTGCTTCAGTTCTTTGACCCAGTCCTATATCCCAAGCAAACAACAGCCTCTACAGACCTCTCCTGAGGGGGAGAGGGTTCAGAAGGCTGGGGGGGGGCTTGCCCCCCCATGGGTCAGGAGGAAGTGGGATAAGCATGTCCCAATCTGCACCTTGGGGTGGGTGGCTGGGCCATAGACAGAGCTCACTCCGGCGAGATATTTCACGCTCCAGTCCTGCTCCGGAACAATGGCGTCGCCATGCCCTTGATGGCAGCCCTCTCTGGGACGTCTCCTTGCAGTTCCCAGCCTCTGGCTGCTCCCCGGGCTGGGCTGGGAGGAAGTGGGTGAGCTGGAGGGGTCTCCTGCCGCTGTGAACTGGGCTGCGTAGCTATTCCCAGGCTCCGTGTGTGTCGTCCCCTCCCACCAATGCCTGGGCGACTTTGTGCATCAGCGACTCAACATGGCCAAGCATCGAGCCAGTCCTGCCCCCCCCCCCCCTCCACCTTTTTACATGGGGGCTGCTTATTGTGTTCCCGGCAGCTGCTTGTTCCTCTCCCCTCGGCGTGAATTGCGTAGCGCTGGCTCCCGGCTTTGTCGGGCCCACACAATGGGGAGAAAAATTGGTCATTTCCTGCCTGTCTCTGTGCCAGCTTCCTCTCCTTGCACGGAAGGGCTTTCCGTCTTACTGCGTACCTGTGGGGCGTTGAAAGCACACGAACCGGAAGCTCTCGGGGAGGCTGTGGCAGCTTGATAGCGCTGCTCGTGGGGGGAGCCAGTGGGGACAGCATGGAGAGGGAGAAACGGAGGTTGGTTAGGGCTGAAAATGCACCACAGTCAGCTACTGAAGGGGTCCCTGGCTCCAGCCATCTCTGGCTCGGGATCCAAGCAGTGAGGGGCAGGCCTGGGGGCGGTGATGACATAATCTCGCTCCCCATGTGTACAGGGCTAGCTGACGGTTTCCAGAGGGGGAACTGGGGCACAGGTTTGGGGAACGCATGGGCCGCAGATGGGAACCTGCCAGCCAGCAGCAGAGCTAGGATTAGATCTAGGAGTTCCTGGATCCCAGGTCTGTGTTTAGGATGCTGCTGCTTTCAGGCCCGTTTGTTATTTCATACTGTGCTCTGACCATTCACTCAGACCCTAGAGTTTCTCTGCTTCCTTTCCCCGAGGTCCAGAGAAAAGGAAACCCAGGTTTAACTGGATGGGATCCCTTTAGGGATGAACTGATTAATGTTTAAGACGCGTTTGGATGCTGTGGTGGCTACATAAGACTGTAGATAGACATACACAAAAAAATCATCTTCTGTTAGTCCCATGGTTTTAAGGTAGCCCTGCTTGGAACAGAATGTTTCTGGGCCCCAGAAAGATATTGACAAGGTGCTCGGAGAAGAGCAGAGAAAATGATCGCAGGGCCAGAGGGGTTAATTACAAGGCTCACGTCTCTGGCTCTGTATTATGCAGTCCCCTTCCTGCTGATGGCTCGGGCAGGGAAACGCAGCAGTTCGATTCCTAATGTAGCACAAGACTCTTGCTGGGAGAGTTTCCCTCTCCCATGGGAAAAACTGGCGCTCGGTTTTGCTGGTCTGCTATCTAGGGTGTGGGCTGGGTGCAGACAGGAACGGTCCTGGTGCTGGTGGGAGGCATATCTGCCCTCAGGGGCCCTGCCTCCCAGCGAAACATACTCACAATCAATGTTTCAAGCTGCTTTAACATTTATTTGAGATGACCCCGGGAGGGGGCAACACCAGGCTTTTCTCATCAGCACAGCTTGGGGTCGGGGCTGTCAGAGAGGATCAGTGTCAGGGCGAGTTAAAAACCCACCTCACCTTGTTAGATTCTGCCCCTCCTCCCCCAACACATATTCCCTCCACCCATCATGCTGGCTTAGCCCCCTCCCCAGCCTATTTAATCCCTTCTCCTCCCCTCACCCCCACGCCTTTCACATGGCTTCCTTTTAATTGCAAACTGTTCCCCTTCAGTGGCTGCTCAGACAAACTTCAATGACCCTTTGAGGTGCCCCCTGTATCCACTGCATCTGCAGTTCTCTCGCAGCAGGAGTTTCGCACACAAACCCCCCACACCCCCCTTCCCTTCCTTCGGATTGAAGGCGTCTGTAACAAGCATGAAATCCGGCTCGGCAGACATTTTTTTGCAGCTAGAACATGTATCCAGGGACAGTCCGGCAGAACCGCACAGCCCGGGGTCGGGCAACTTTTGACACCAGTTAAGTGTTGATCAAAGAGGCGGTTTAAGTGGCAGGGATCGCTTCAGTCATGCAATTGAGGCCTTCAAACTTTTAAGCTCCTTAAAGAGAGCTGGGAACAGCTGGAGGTCAAGCAGAGATCGCTGGATGTGCATTATCTCTCCCAGACTACCATGTCTCCCCTTTTATAGCCACAGATTCCAACCCATATGGATGCTCAGTAGGAAGCCCCATTATCTCAGCGACTTGAGAGCCAAGTAGGTTACAGCAGGGAAAGCACAAAGGAGACAGGACCACGCTTCTGCAAAGCGTTACATTCTACTGCCGGTAACCTCTCTGGAGCCGCAGATACAACAGCTGCTCTGATGACACCAGGGCTAAAAAAGATCAAGTCAAAAATGAAACTCAGCGAAAGATTTCACTGCTACATGCACAAAAAGCATATCATGGACACCGGGGCTAACACACCAGATCACACCAGTGGCCAGTCCAGCTTAGCGCTCTCTCCTGGCTCCATAGTACCAGATGCTTGAGAGCAAGGTGCACAAAATCCCATAGTAGAACAAGCTGCCCCAGTGGGTCCATGCCCTGAGTATGAGGGTTTGTGTCCAGTTTAACGTTTTTAGTTTAGCCAGTATAACTGTGGATGTTTTTAGTGTCTGTAGAAATGTCAAATCCCCTTTGGCATCCCGCTAAGCCTCCACGTTATGTGGCAACGAATTCCACTGGCGGAACAGACGTTGGGCAGAACAAATGAAGTATTCCACTTTGGAGGTTTTTAATTCATTGCCTTTTGAGGGCGAGTTCCTTTGCTGGGAGAAGGGAAATAGCAGAACCCAGATATCCTTCTCCACTCAGTAAAAAGCCACAGAAAATGCATTTCTTACACACGTGCTCTTTGCAGTAGCTTTGCAAATGGCAGAAAGTTGCCCCCTGTTTTGGTGAGTGCAGGGATCCTCAGACAATGAGCCATGTCCCTGGAGAGTCTAAGCTGCCGGATATTTGTAAATAATTCTTTTTGAAAATTAAATCACCCGGCATAGGAGAGATCGTCTCTGAGATGTAGGGCATCAGACTGCTTCGGCGCCAGGTCAAATGCAAGTTGGTAGCTCTTGACAAGGGTTTCTGCTGTTGTTATTATTCTGCAGTGGGACCAGAGCTCCAGCTGTGATCAGGACCTCACTGTGCACAGACACAGAATAAGAGAGAGCCCCTGCCCAGGAGAGCTTGCAATCTAAATGAACAAGGGGGTGGGAAAAGGAAGGACTCTTACCCCCAGTTTACAAATGAGAAATTCAGGGCGATTGAGTGATTTGCCCAAAATCACACCAGGGAAATAGTGGCAGGTTCTGGTTTCCTGAGTCCCAGTCCCCAAGACCCGATGTTTAATGAGTGCATAGTGGCCCTTGTGTGGAATGAGTTTGCTGGGCCCCAGCCCGTTTCCCAGAGCCAGCTGTCCGCATCACAAAAACCTCCCCCAAAGGGAGCACAGGTGGGGCAGCAGGATTGGGACCCTCAGCAGAGAGGCCAGCCCTGCAAAAAAAGGTGGTCGCTGGCATTCAGAGACCTCAGCCCCCGTCTTTCTGAGGTCTGGGCTGCAGTTGTGTAAACGGGGCTGGGTGAGGGAAGGGGGCTGTGCTGTAAGCCATGCTGCTCCAGGGCATGCGCCATTCGCCAGGGCCATAAATCCAGCTCCTTTAACATTGCACTTTAAAAAAAAACTAAATCCCCCCAAACTAAATCAGAATTCCCGAGGGTCCGTCCTGCTTATATATGGGCATCGGGACCTGATTGCTAAATATTGACCAGAAAAGGGCCCGCTGAGACGCATCAGCAGCGTATGGATTCCCCATCTCCCAGCTGTGAGACAAAGCAATGGTGACAGCTCAGCAGTTGCCATAGAAGGAAAACCTGTGTGCTTAGCTGGGCCTGCTATTTATAGGAGAATTCAGGAGGCATGAGAAATAGATCAATGATCCGTCAGGCTCCGGCCCTCTGCAGATTTCTCCCCCACACCCAGCTCTGGTGCGACGCCGCTGAGACATCAGCCAATTTAACATTGGCTCGAGGGACAGGCGGGGAGGGGCAGCCCTCATTTCGTTTAAAAATCGCGATGACACGTGTCTATAAAAATTGCACCTCCCTGACTGTCTCCCTCCTCCACCCACATCCCTCCTGTGTCTGCTTAGGAGCAGCGGCCATGTCTTTATAGGTGTTTGTCACACACCCAGTTCAACACGGCCCTGACCCTGAGTTGTGCCTCTGGGAGTTATGGTTGGGAGTTTCAAAAGCGCCTAAGGGAGTTGGGTGCTCTCCCGGCCTATAGCGTCATCCTCAATAGACTGGCTTGTGGTCAGCCCACCGTGAGCAGTGGTGGTTGCAAGCTGAACAGTGGTCCAGCTGGTTAGTAATTGGAAGGGAGACGCCCAGCGAGCTGCAGTAAGAGATGACGCTGGTGTAACAGGCAGCACCAGGCTGGTCTTTGCCGACATGCTGCAGCAAACACTTTCTCTAACACCATTGTCTTTCTCTCTCTCCCCTTTGTGTTTCTTCCAGCTGCTTCTCCCCCTAGCATGGTTGACAAGCCCTGCTTGAAGCTGAAGGTTTACGTTCGGCCGACAAGTAAGTAGCGCACACGTGTTGCCCCCCTCCCAAGCTGGCGATTGGAGCTGGGAAGCTGTGTGTTCAGGAGGGAAGAAAGAGCCACTGTGCAGATCACGGAACCCAGGAGTTCTTGATCTAGAACCAGGCACGGAGCCTGCCATGCTTCACGATCCGTGTGGACAGGGCAAAATGCCAGCTCTGCAGTGCGGTGTGTTTATCCGTGATATTTCTCCGACCGTGCTAGGAGCAGGGTGGGAATCTGCCAGGCAGTGATCTTTTGAGTTTGCCCAGCGCGGAGCCCCGGGGAGTGGGGATTTTACTAATTCAATTTTCCTTCAAGTACAATGGCTTAAATGAAGGGAGAAAAGGTTTGGCGAAACCCCGCACAAGAGATGGAACTGAGCCAAGCGCTCAGATCTAAACAGCCCCGAACTTCGCAAAAGTTCTGACCCAGACTTTATGGCTCTGCCCCACGTCACCCCACACCACCATTGGCTCCTCCAATCCCTGCTTTGCAAAGCCCTTTGTTCTGCCCATTCTCTTTGTAGGGGGCTGCCCCTGGATGGGTGCATGGTCCAGGCCAAGAATTAGGGAGACCCCCTTCCCCCACCGTGTGATAACATTGGGCAGCACAGGTGGGAGCTAGAGAGGCAGAGGGAACCCCATGGTGGGTCTGCGTCCAGCAGCCTCGATAAAGAATCCTCATCACATTCATTGCACCTGCGCCCTGCCTCTTCCTCACAGTGAGAGATGCTACAGGGTGGATATTGCTAGCTGGAGGATTTTGCTCCCTGGCAGAGGTTGATTTGGTCCCTTATACCAGCACTCAGGAAATACTTCAGAGGACCCTGAGAGAACTCCCTGCCATTCTCTCCCGCTGGGAGTGCTCCTGATCCTGCCTTCCTGGGCCAGATCCTCCTCTGATGTAAATCAGCGCTGATTTCAGTGGAGTTACGTTCATTGACGCCAGCTGACGATCTGTGTGCTGCGACGCCCTGGGCGCAGGTGGGGCTTTGCTCTGCACTCGTTTGCTCTTCCTGATTTCTTCTGCAATGCAAAAAATCCCATGGCTCTTCAGGGCAGCCTGAACAATGTTTGAAGGTGGTGGTAGGGGAATAAAACCACCCCCCTATTTCGAACCTATGCCCATGGGTCACTCGGATGCAGTAGGTTGAAAATTCATTTCCACTGGCTATTGTCACAGCACTGAAGGCGTGCTGACGTCAGCCTTTTGCGAGGATTTCTGTGTGGGAAGAACGGCTTGCACGGGCTCCCCTCCCATCTGTATGGCACCTGAATTCCCAGCACTCCAGCCCTGCCAAAGTCTGCGGGAAGCTGCATGGTAGCTAGATTCATGCCAGGCACATAACCTGCAAGATGGACATTTGCTGCTGAGTTTCAAATGAGGGGAAAAAACCAATAATCTCTGCGCAGTGGTGACTTTTCAGAATCAAATACCTCAGCCATTTAAAAAAACAAATTAATAATTTTCTTTTCCTGTTAACGTGTAATTAGTGTGTGGCAGAGGCTCTTGCTAGGAAGGGAGGGACCGGCTGCTCTAAGTCCTTGTTGAAAAGGACGTCGTTTTCTCTTTTGCGTTCGAGTGGCTTGAAAATAAAACCGAAAATAATGAAACCATCTAAAAACAAATTCTGGTTTTTGGGTGACTTGTGTAGAATGAAAAGATCTCAGTCGACATTGTTAGTATTTTACAACACGACCCCCTAGCAGCCCCAGCTGAGATCAAGGACCCTATTCCACTGTGTGAGAGGTACTTAGTAGGAGACTCCCATCGACTTCTCTTTGGATCAGACCGTAAGGCTATGTCTACACTGCCGACGGCACCGCTGGCAGTGCAGGATCCATTTTTGCGGGTTCAATTGAGTGGCACTAAAGACTCGCTCAGTTGAACCCGGAAGTCGACTCTGTAAATCCACCCTGGCAAGTAGCGTAGCGCTGCGTCGACAGGAGGGCATTTCCCGTCGGCACAGTGCAGTGGAGACGCAGCAGTAAGTAGATGTTAGGAAGTCGACAGGAGATACGCAAGTTACTGCACATAGCTTGCGTATGTCCTGTCGACTGCCGCCGAAATCTGTGGCCAGTGTAGACCAGGCCTAAATCAACCATTTGGTTATTGTTAAGCGAGATCAAATAAGAATCTGAACTGCCAGTTCGTGCCACGGGGGCCTGATCCCACCAGGTAGATTCTGAGCCCCTGTAGTTTCAAAGCCCTCGCATGTTTCTGGGAGTTCAACCCGAGACAGGGCATGGTCTTGATTTTTCAGAGGTGCTGAGCTCCTGAATGCTGCCGCCTCCCGTTGGTTTCAGGTGGAGTTCTGAGCGTTCAGCACGCCCCACGTTGGACACCCCAAAACTGAGGTCTGAGTCCTTCCAACTCAGTGGGAGTTTGCAGGGGAAGGGGCGTGCCCAACACGTCACAAGATCAGCACCCTGTTGAGTGTTTATTGAGTTATTGAGCTCATGAGTTATTGAGACTGCAAACTCTTGGAGGCAGAGTCTGTTACTGTGAGTCTGGGCTGCACGTAACACAATAGGTCCCTGGTCTCGGATGAGACCTCAAGGCGCGACTGTAATCCAGGCCATAATAAGTTAACAGGCACAAGTGTGTAAAACCCTGCAAAAGAGCAACCGCAAAGGAAGAAGAGAAGATGAAAAGAAAAGAAACAAGAGACGGAAGAAAATAGGACAGCTAAGAGGAAGAGAAAATTGTACCAAGGGCCAGGGGAAGGATCTCTTGTTCCTGATTTCAGGTCTGTAAAATCCTTAATCCAGTAATAAACATAGGAGAGCGGAGCCCAGGGAACATGTTAACAGCTTCAGTCATAATTTAACTTATTCCCTTGAATGCACTTTGCTTTGCTGCTTGATTAGGGTTTTGGATGCTGGATTATTGGATTGTTACTAAGCAATTGCCCTTTGACCTCCCAAAAGTTGGTTCAGCTACAGCTCTGGCCAGAATTACAGGGCCAGGAGTCTCCCAGGCTTCTTACAAGTTGGCAACGGTGGTTGGATCTAATCCATCTTGCACAATACCACCCGCATATTTGGCATACTCGGCTCTCAGGGAGAGGCTTAGGAGAGAATCGGGATGAAACGCCTTCTAATCCCATTTACAGCGCAAAACCCTTACCTTCTACCCCCAGGGTCAACACAGGGAGCTCCCGGTGCTCTCTTCCACACTGCCCACCTGCTGGGAACAAGAGCAGATAAGAGCGTATCCCGGGATTCCTACCCCAAGGATCTGCCTCCTGATGACCTGTTATTCCAGCTGCTGTTTATACTAAAATAAAACACGCGGGAAAGACAGACCCATGGACAGGGATGCATCACACTGTGTGTGAAACACAGACAGACACACAGCCAGGAATACCAGCTATCCCATATGAAATCCTGACAGACCCATGGGGAGAGAGAATATAAATCACAGAAATGTGGAGTGCAAGAGGCAGCAGAGGCAGGACTAAATAATCCTAGCCATCTCAGGCAATGTCTGTCTAATCTGTTCTTAAAAACCTCCGGTGACGGATTTCGTCACCTCCCTTGTCCGGGGCTTCACTTTCCTTGCGTTTAGCAAGTTTTTCCTAATATCCAATGGTGCGATGGACGTGGAGAACAACGGCTCCTCCTGTTTATAGTAACCTTTGACATATTTGAAGACTGTTACCAGGTCCCCCCTCAGCCTTTTCTTCTCTAGGCTAAACATGCCTCATTCATTGAACCTTTCCTCACAGGTCAGGTTGTCTAGGCTCTGATTGCTTTTGTTGTTCTCCTCTGGCCTCACTCCAGTTTACCCACATCTTTCCTAAAGCGTGGTGCCTCGAATGAAGACAGGATCCCAGCTGAGGCCTCACCAGTGTGGGACAATCACCTGGTGTCTTGAGCAGTTCCCTTGTATAGTTTTGGAGGTTGGCAGCTGTCTGGTTTATGGCATCTTCTCGTGTCACCAGATTGCTAGACTGACCACCCAGGTCCCACTTGGACACCTGTGGGCCACGGCCAGCTTTTGAACACCATCTTCGGCATAAACTCTACGGGGTTGTCATTCATGCAGGCAGGCCGGCAGATGTTCCCATACGTCCGTCAGCCTGAAGCAGGTCAAAACCATCACGCACCACACTCCTTGAGAACCTCAACCCATAAAGCCAGCAGCAGAACCCACCCCAGGCTTAGCAGGTATTTGCATTTCGCATCATTCCCTCCAGGCCTTGCTAAGTCACCCACTTTCACGGTTCTTTAGCTGCTGCCTGCAGTCAGCCTTCAAACTGCAGTTCCTCTCTGGGGTTTAACCAACGCAGCTGAGCTTTCCCGTCTGGGTCCGTGCGCACAGAACTCCCATTGCAAGCGCCTGTCTTCAGACTGCACCCTGGGCCCAATTCAAAGCTCTTATGAGGAGACATGAAAAAGCCCAGGACTTTTCAGCTTGCAAAAGAGACGACTCGGGGGGACGTGACAGAGGTCTGTAAAATCATGACGGGTGTTGGAGAAAGCGAAGAAGGAAATCGTATTTAGCCCTTCCCATAGCACAAAAACCAATGAAATGAATAGGCAGTGGGTTAAACAAAGCAAGAGCAGTACTTCTTCACACAGCTCACAGGCAACCAAGTGCAGTCGCTACAAGGGGAGGTCGTGAAGGCCAAAAGCATCCCGGGGTTCAAAAGAGAACTAGACAAGTTCCTAGAGGATGGGTCCATCAATGGCTATTAGCCAGGAAGTGCAGGGATGCAGCCGCCTACTGTGGGTGCCTACTGTGATTGCCAGAAGCTGGGAGTGGACAATGGGCTGGATCTCTCGATAATTGCCCTGTTCTGATCATTTCCTGTGAGCACCTGGCATTGGCCGTTCTCAGAGACAGGACACTGGGCTGGGTGGACCATAGGTCTGACCCATTATGGCTGTTCTTATGCCCATGAACTTCTGTGAGCTTTGGATCAGTTCTCACCTCAGAGACTTCGCAGAACCTGGTTGCGTGGGGGATTAAGGAGGGAGGACGACCACAGACACATGATCTAAGATGCAGAAGGAACTGTCACCATGTACTGACGGTGCCCAAGTGTGAGGCAAAGCCTCTCTCTGCCAGATGCTGTCACCCATTCATCTGACAAGGCTCCAGAGACTCACGGCATTTTTACCAACATCTCATGGGAGTAAAGTTTCTCACCCGGTTAAGCGTTCACAAGATCCAGACCACAGCTACTTTCTGGCTTAGCATTTGCCAGGTACATGTTTGCAACTCCTTGATTTTTTGTTTCTATGGGCCAGATTTTGCCACCTTTACTCAAGCTCAGCAGATCCTTCCTGGCTGAAATCAGCGAGAGGATGTCAGATTTGGCACTGTTGTTTCCCTTCTTGGGGCTCATTGCTGGTGAGGTGCGCCTTGCTATGGAATTATCTGTCCATTTCTTTGATCCAGTGCCGCCAGCTTTCACGACTTCACCATGAGTCTCTGTGGATTTTCTTATTCATTGATTCCAAGGCCAGAAGGGATCACTGTGATTATCAGATCTGACACAGGACTCCCCTGAATTAATTCCTGTTTGGTAAATTGCTAGAGTGGTAAATTACTTCTTAAAATTCCAGCTCCAGGGGTCATGATCTTAGAACCAGAGAAGATGAGGATTGGAAGGGACCTCAGGAGGTCACCTCATCCAACCCTCTGCTCAAAGCAGGACCAACCCCAAAATGATGATTACATACGAATTTTGACTTTCATTTAAAAACAAACAATCAAGACACAAAGCTAGATTTCCAGACCTCATGGTGGCAGAAGAAAGTTTGAAGGCCTGACCTCTGAAGTTTCAGACACCAGAGGGCAAATAAAAAAAAGGCCATCATGCATTATTCTTTTTTCAATCTGTAGATTTTTAAGCCAGTCTCATGACTTCTGAGGGGCTCACTCATGATTTTTGAATGCTCGAGGTTGACAATATTCCTGCTCTATAGCCTAATCACTTCCCCCATACTGTCTGTATTGTTCCTGTTGCCTTTGTTTGTGTTTTTATGGATATAATAAATCAAATGAAACAAAGAACACTAATAATGACTACCAAAGGAAGCCAACAGAAAGTGGCAGATGAATGAGGGAGGATCCCCTGAAATTAAATCCAGGGGGGAAAAGTATCAAGGTTTAAGCAGCTCTAAAATGCAGCCACTGCATTTTCTCTCTCTTTTTAAGTTAGTTTAATTTCCCGGCATGGATACGATCTGCAACGCCATGTGTCTGGATCTCTTGAAGACAACGAAACCAGTTGGGAAAGAAGTTTTCTTTTGATGTGCCCAAGAAGAAAGTGTTAGAAACTAGAGGGTGTTATGCACACAGCTAGCTATTGACCTTCCATGATGAAGATCGTGTCTTTGATTATGCAAGTTTCTATATCATAATGAATGACACCAAAAATTTCCAAAGGGATGTTAAACTGCAGGCTTCAGGGCTCAAGTCAGTCGCTAACCGTCAGAAATCGGGGGGAGATCTGATGTAGGGAGCAGATTATCCCACACGTCTGGGTTCCTACATCGTCCTCTGAGTGTCTAGTACCAGCCACTGTGGGAGACAGGCTACAGGGCTAGATGGCTCTTGGCTCTGATCCTGTCTCGCAGTTCCTGTGTTCCTATTAGAATGATTTATTCTTTTCCAACATCCGTAAGTTTGTGCTAGCCTCATTCCCAGGGCAAGTGCTCATAGTCCCAGCTCTGAAGAGCATATAATCTCAGGCTCCAGTCCTTCAATCTCAGTGTTGAGTTAGCACCTTTCTTCTAATGTTTGGTATGGTTCAAGTGCCAGTTGCTGGAGTCAGGTGATTAGATGAGGATCTCAACTCTCATTTAAAAACCCTAACAAAGTATGGTTCTCACCCTGCTGGCTACGGAGAAAAGCTTGCAAATATGACTCCATAGGAGGCAAATAAAACACGGAAAGCAAATAAAAAAAGAACCCAATCGTTGCTGTTTTAAAATGTCATGATTTTTAAGCCAATCTCATGATTTTTTCAGGGTGGGGGGCTGACTCGTGATTTCAGAACCCCTGGGTTGACAACCCTGCAGTTGGATCAGACCCCGAAGACACCACAGATATGACCCAGTGCAGGAGGCGTACAAAACAGACCCACTTGTAGGCCTGACCCTGGAAGAGAGCCAAACAAGTCTTTGAGGTGCTGAGCACCCGCTGTTGACCCTGCTCAGCACATTGCAGGATCAGGCCCTAAAGCCAGCCAGGTTCCCAGGTGGGCGTTTTGTGGTCTGACATGTGTCTCTTTTCCTCCCCCGTTGCAGATGACTCCCTGTACGAATCTCCGGAGCCTATTTTCACCAGCAATAACTCCTGCTGCAGCCTCAGGGTCCCACATCTCGTCCTCGTAGTGGTGCCGGTGTTTTGGACTATTCTCACCTCCTAGCCCCGAGAGGAGCAAACAAGGAAAGGGGGGAGCAGTTTTGCAGCAGAGCCGGGAAAGGAGGAGAGAGACAGACACACGCAGGAGAAGAGGAGATGCATTCTGTCTGGGTCTGAGGAGAACAAACCCTCTTGATCCAGCCGTTTGCTGTGTGTGTGTGTGTGTGTGTGTGATTTTTAAAAATTTTCTCTTTCACAATCATCTTTGAACCGTGACTCCTGAGCAGGGAGGTGGAGACGGGCAGGGGACACGAAGAAGGATTTTGTTCCCGTCCTGGCCTTATTCCCAGCTCGGAGAATTTCTGTTCCTGGTGTGGAGTCACTTGAAAGAAGGCTGCAAAATTTTTACCGATGTACAAAAGAACACACCTGAGCCCTGCTCCAGCAATCTGGCTTTGGGTGCGAAATGACAAAATACCAGTGGAAAACAGCTGCGTGGGAGGGGCGCTGATTTCCTGCTTCTGGAACGGCCCACGTTTCCTGGTGCTGGGCCTCAGCTCGCTTTGACTGTAGGATTTTGCTTTTTACATTTCTAGACCAAATATTAGAGTCCTTTTTTTTTTTTAGTGCTTTTCCTGCACTTGAGAGTTAGTCACCAAACGAGACCCTCTCCTCATCCGTGGTTCAAAAATCTCCATTCCCTTCAACCGTTCCCTTCCAAGCCATCCAGGGAATGCAGGATTGGGTTAGCCACGGTGTTTGGGCTTTCCTGGCTTCCCCTGATGCTCAGTCCCTGGCTCCAAGCAAGGTAGCTGGTGGCTGGCAGACAGCCGAGTGCCCGGACTCTGGGACATGCCGGATACGGGACAAGAACGGCTGTGTTCAGAGCTCTTTTGCTTTGGAGTCTTTCCTACATGAGCCCAGCCGTTTGCCATTGATTGTACCACTGGACTCAAGGCCTGCTGGAGAGAACGGAGCCAGTACGTTAACGCTCTATTCAGGCTCACGTTTTGGGCCAGCTGAAAACAGGCCCTCCAAGGTTTTTTGGAGGAGCGCTGACCTGGTTTGGTGGTCAGAACCTTGCGGGACCACGGGACCATTTTCATACATTTGTGGGTCGTTTCTTTGGGCGAGGGAGGGGGGCTGTCGGATTTCTTCATGGGGCGGGATGGGCAGACATACGAATAACCCGACAAAACGTCGCTCACCCCTGCAGTTGGCAACGCGATGGGCGACATCTGCGACAGGGTTACTGGGCCCGGTGAAGGCCGTGGGAGAATGTCTGGGGAGGGGACTTGGCCACTGAGTTTGCTGGAGAGCAGGATCAAAAATCTAGTTTGGGGAAGGGGCAGCTGGAAGTTGGGCAGGAAGGACGGGGGTGAATGTCAGGCCTGTAACCAGCCCGCTGTGGAATAAGCTAAGCGGATGGGGGCAGGGCTAGCATTTAGAAGGGATATTGGCTGGTTTACCACCTCCAGGGAGCAAAGGGGAATTAAGCAGGCAGGGGATTCAGGGGCAGCTGGGATGAATGCACCCCTGGGCAGAGCCCTTCCATGGACCCCGTCTCCCACACGTGGGTCAGACGGTGCACTGTAAAACTAGGCCTGGCACCAGGGAAATTCATCCTCTTGGGTTCCTGAAGCTAAACATTCAGCTGGCTGAAATCAGCATTGCTCCCCGGACTCACACCAGATTATTCCAGCCCCGAATCTTTGCCGAGCACCTTCCTCCTCTCACTACATACTTGATGGGTTGTTAATTCCCTTCCAGTGCTGAAGGCAAACCTTCTCCTCTCTGCTTCCCCAAGCCCCTTAGAGAAAGCAGAGCCCCTTCCTACATAACCTGGCTGATCCCAACACGGATCCGCATCACCAGCTCTGCCATTTGAATTCCCCCTCCTGTGGCCACTGCTTCTAGACGCATGGAGGGAGGAATCTCGTCTGTCTTGTCCTTCCCACCGCCCAGCACCAGCTCCGTGATCCCCGGCTGTATTACAGATGCAAGCGAGCTGCTAATCAGGCTGAGCCAGCAGGAAAGAGACTGGAGCTGACCTGAGGGGGTGAATCTCTATGGAATTTTCCCTGGGCATCCTCACTTCCCTTCAAGAGCCTCCTTCGATCCTGCACATCCTGAGTGCTTGTTCCTCAGCTGCACTGTTCCTGGCTTGGAATAGCTGCTGGCTTGGCTTTTTTCCCTTTTCTCCTTTGCTTTAAAATAAAGCCGCAGATTGGCCCCAAACTTCAGAATTCAAAAGATTAAAAATAGGGCCGGTTTTGCAAAATTCACATCCCATCCAAGCCTGGATCTCAGCCACTCCTGTCCTTACGTTTTGGGACAGCCTGCATCCAGGGTTTTGGCGCAAACCCATCTCTAAATCAAACTCCACGTCCTGATTTCTGGCCCTTGTCCTGCGCTCCAACCCCTGAGGGAGGCTATTGGTGACAAAAAGAAGTTACATTCCAGGGTACAAGAATTAAGAAAACGGGACAAGCAAAGGGACGTGGAGAAGGTGGTGGTGGTTGTGGGGAAAAAGGAATGGCTGATTCTTCCTAGCCCATTAGAGATGAATCTAGTGAGGTACTGGCAGAGAGCTATGGCTCAATCTCTGCTTTGCTTGTTTTTCTCTCTCAGAGGGATGCAGTGGGTGGGTTGAGGGTGCTGGGGGGTGGGCAGGAGAGAGTCTTTCGTTGGGGAAGAGGGTGTGAGATTTGCATCATGTTCTAAAGCAAGAGTCCTGACTGCTGGCGCCTCCACAACGATCTCCCCCCACTGTTGCCCGGCTCCTTCTGCCATGATGGTAGAACTTGAGTCGTCTTCTCCGCCCCGGGATATAAAGTGTAGATTTAAAATAACGATCCTAATAATAATACAAAAAAAAGGGATCTTTCTATGGACATCTTTTTCCAAGGCGCACAGAAACTCTCAGTTTCCACAGCATCTTCTCCGTGAGCCCAAGGGACCGCACTGGAGTCACCCCGGTGTTTCTGTAAATATAGCCAGCAGGCGTTATACTGTGACAATTTTTTTTTATGTATCGTTGAGAATGAATTTTATGGAAGGTTTTTATGTTAATTTTATTTTAATTTTGTAGAGTAGGAAGCTAAACACTCGCAATAAGCTCATCTTGACCCTCAGTTCTTGCTCCGCTTCACCACTCCTGCCACCCCCCATTGTATCTAGACCAGGTAACGTTTCGTAAAGGCAAGACAAAAGCACCACATTTATACAAGCGCCATCTTCCTACCACCCTTTTCCCTGTCCATAAGGGGTCAGATTTTGCTTCCCTGGCTCAAATCGAGTAGCTTTCCTCCAGGAGTCAGCCAGTGGGGTAAAGAGGGAAGAGGCTGGCTGGCATTCAAGAGACCTGAATCTGATTCCTGGCTTTGGGTGTGACCTTTGGCCCACAGTTTGGCCCTGATTCAGCAAGGGACTTAAGCACATGAGTGGTCAATGGAACTACTCGTGTGCTCAACGGTGGGCCCGTGTTTAAATTATTTGCTGATTCAGCTGGGATTTTCAAAGAAGCTTGAAGATTTTTAAGTGCCCAACTCCCATGGACAGTCATTGTCTCCTTTAAAAATTCCAGCTTTGATCTCACAGTGCCTCAGTCCCCCGGCTGTAATAAGACTGTGTTTATCTTGTCTGCTAGGTCATGATGCTGGACAGAGAGGTTCACACAGAGCCAGCTTTCAGGACTAGGGGGTTGAAATGTAGACTCTTCAGGGCAGGGACTGTGAACGTACAGCCTGTGGCAAAGTAAGGCCCCCATCTCGTGAGGAAATACAGGAAAAGCAGACAAGGCAGCAGCATTTAAGTGCAGCTATAATTTAAAAAATGGGGATTTTGGTTTGTTTTGGGGGGTGGGGGGGTTGATTTTGGTTTCACATTCGGGGAGAAACCCATCTGACGGGAACTGTTTTTCGCTTGTTGGTCTCAGCTCAGCCTAGCTTGGTTCTTAGACATGCAGCTTTCGTTCTAGACGTCGTGCTGGTGGTAACCCGATCACACCCGAATTTGGAGTCTGTATTTTTTTATAATAAAATAAAAATAAAATGGCGTGTGAGTCTGTTGCTTTTGAGAACTTTTCCTCCACACACGCCCCTTCCCTCCCCCCGGCTTTTGGCAGGTCCATTTATATTATTGTCGCTTTGATTTCTGGTGGGTGTTTTCTTCCCCTCCCTGATATCAGCTCTGACAGACAATCTCTTCCAGGGGCAAGAGTCCGGAAGTCGGGCCCAGGATCCTTTCTCTTCCCAGCGCCAGGAGGGCACATGTTCTAGTGGCCAGAGCTGGGCAGTTAGTTCAAATCTCTGTACCTCAGTTTCATCCCAAGGGGCTGAGGTTTTATTGGGCCGTATCAATACATTAGCTATGTAGAGAGCATATTTCACTACCTGGCAAGGGCTGGAATGACTGAATGTTAAGGGCTTTGAGATCCCCAGGTGGAAGGAGCTTTGAGCAGTGCAAAGGGCTGCTGTTTTGTGCTCACAATTAACTGGCGCTGTTGCCGGGTCGTAGGAATCCAGAGCCACTGGATGAGCCAAGAAATGACATCCCCAAAGAAGCCAGGAGCTCCCGAGGGCTTGTAACATCGCAGGAGGCAACAACACAGGAGTGGGGGGGACCCTTGTGGCTGTCAGGCTGACACCTGGAAAGGAAGTGGCTGCAACTCGCCTACTTGTGGGAGCCTGTCCTTGAGAGGAGGAGTGGCCTTGTGATTAAGGCAGGGGGTTAGCTGGAGACCCTGTGGTGCCAGGCGCTGTACACACATAGTAAGAGACAGTCCCCACCCCAAAGACTTTTATTACTTCGATTTCTGTTTCAGAAGGAGCTTGTTTCAATTTACCTGAAGCCTGTTCCCATTCGACTCAAGTTAAAACAAAGCCAGCGACTTTTACACTGAAACAAGAGCGTCCACACAGGGCTTGAATTAAACCGGTTTCAATACTCAAATTGGTGCAAATCTTCATGTAGGCGAGGCCTAAATAGACACGACAGTAAGGGAGGGGGTAAATTGAGGCACAGAGCTGGGACATTTCATCCAAAGTCACACAGCGCTGTGCAGTGGTGTAAACAAGGGCCGAGGCCAAGGTGCAGTGTGTGCTTTACACCACTTGAGGATCTGGCCCCTCTCTGCGTGTTGGTTTCGGGGAGAAGGAATAAATGAATCAAACTGGGAGGAAAAAATCAGCACTCCGATCCTTCTTTAATTCTCATTTGTAAAGATTTTTTTTTTTAAGGAATTGTAATAGACACGGGGAAAATTTGTCAGCACCGCTGCCCATTCCATCACATCAAAAAAAGGAGGAGGGGCAGAAAAAAAATAGTTCTGGTGTCGAGGGGAGCGGCTGTTTGAGAAGCAAAGCAGGCAGCACCGGCAGGAACCTGCTTTGCGCTGGGACACCAGTTGCCAGCCAATTCCCTCCCGTGGCAAAAAAACCTTTTTTTTTCTTAAGTGCTAAATAATTTTTTTGTGCAGCCCATGTTAATTTCCAGTGTTTAATGCATATTTCAGCATAATTAGCAGAATAGGAACAATCCGCTGTTAATTAATTCAGCCTAATACAGCTGATCCGAGGCTCTGAAGTTTGCCACGAGAGGGTGAAAGACTAATTTTGCTTTTTAATGAGGGCCATCTGTGCACTGAGAGTGGTGAGAAATAATAATAATACATGAGAAGCAAGAGGGTGGCAAGCCCTGGTGATACCACTTGCTGAAAACAGGGATAAACTGCCAGCCAGCAACCACTTCACAGGGCTGACTCTGTGCTGGCTGGCCTCCCGGCTTTGCTGCGCCTGCCGTGTTTGCAGACAATATTTTTTGTTTGCTTTTTCATTCCACTCTTACCCCTCTTTTAATATCTCTTTTTAAAGCTATTCGCAAGCCCAGATTAGCTGCCGAGGCTGCAAATTTAGGTCTGAGGCCGAGATTTGGAAACTGCCGTGTGGCTGGATGGGCAGAGCCTGTCGGGGTAAAGCACAATGCAAGGTGGAGTTTCGATGGGGCGGGGCCGTCACTAGTGCTGTAGCCTCCTCTCCCCACAAACACTCCCCCCCCTTTATCCCTAGGGGATCCAGCAAGCTTAGGAAATCCTAGGGAATAATGCAGCTAGGTTAGGCACAGGCTTGCTTGATTGCTTCCTCTGAAGGCTGGCTGCCAGGTGAATGGGTGCAGCTCGCTAACCCCAGACCAACGTAGGGGGGTGAGCACTTGGGATCCTAATTTTCCCTAAGCACATGTTCCCCAGGAACGACCGATGCTCACAGCACAGCTCCTTCCTGGCCCGGCTGAATGAGAACTAAGAACATGACTGAGGGTTCCGATGGTGAATTACCCTCCCTGGTAAATATTTGCACTGTATCTAGTTGAGAAGGCTTTGTGATCCAAAGATGGAAGGCCCTGGAGAAGGCCATAGTCTGACTGATTTATTAGTATTAATGTCATTCGTTATATTCATACTGCGACAGCGCCTATTGGCTCCAATTCAGATTAGGGCCTCCATTGAGCTGGGCACTGCACAGCCCCATAGGAAGACAGGGCCCCTGCCCCAAGGAGTTTACAGTCTAAGACAAGCTGCAACACATGGGTTTAATGAAGGGGAATGCAGGGGATAGGAGATGGGGGACATGGTGATAGGAAGACACAGGTCTAGCGTGTAGCTTCAGGCACCTTTTGGCCCTGATTCTGCAGTTGGATCCATGCTGGGCTCCTGTATCATTGTCCCTGGTTTACGGGGCGGGAAGGGGGACCGTTCCGCGGGGGTAAACTAACTTACTCAAGGTCCTCCAGTGAGTGAGTGGCGGATCTACCAAGAGAACCCAGGTGCCTTGGCTCCCAGCCGTCTGCGGGGAGGAAGCACTCGGGGCATCGCCTCCAGAAACCTGGGACTAGAATCCTAGCAATGCAAGGCTGGCCGGGACCTCGAGAGGGCCAAGTTAACCTAGACCAGCCCCGATGGGATTGTCCAACCTGTTCTTAAAAAGGGGGACTCCACAGCCGCCCTGGAAAGCCTGTTCCAGAGCTTAAACCAACCGCAGAGTTAGAAAGATTTTCCTGACATCCAACTGAAAGCTGTATAGCACCCAGGAGTCCTGACATGCCGCCCTCTCTGCTCCAGCCACTCAACCACAGGACGCCCCAAACCTGAGAACAGAGCCCAGGTGTCCTGACTCCCAGTCCCCTCTGCTCTGACCACTAGACTTGCTGCCCCTGCAACATATTCCAGCAAGGGCACACACTCAGCTCCTGGTCCCCCCCCAGTCCTGCTGACCCTCCCCAAATGAAACCACCCCTCCCACCTCCACAGCCTTTCCCCTGACGCTGTCACCGACAGCCCCACGCCTGCACCTCTGCTCACCCGCCGTGTTCCCAGCCTGTGGGGTATGTCTGGGGAGCAGGCTGCAGGAGGGAGGATATGCTGGCCTCCCACGAGATTGCCCATTGGCTGGAAATGGGCACCTTGCAGTGCAACACCTCCCGGCAGCCACCCTCAGGCATAACAAGCCTCCTAACCTGGCACGCGGGCCAGACACTGGCTTGGGTTGCTAGTGACCCGTGGGAATCGGTTCTCGGCAGTAGGAGGTGCAGTAAGAAGACCTCGTTGCTAAGATAGTATCGGGCGGATGGAAATCTGCCATGGCACCTCAACTGTGCACTTTTCAATTGGTGTCCAAAGGTGCCTGGGTGCCCCTATGGGGAATGCGGGTGGGGAGAGAATTAACGGGCCCTGCGGGCATCCCAAGCGGCTCGAAATGCCATCGCCTTCGGCCGGCGCCTCGCCTCGCCCCGGGGAGCTGCGTGGGCGACTCAGCACTAGTGTATCAGTCCAGTCATTAAAGGGGCATGGCCCGCTCACTTCAGAGACAATCCCCGCGTTTTGCCGAGCGGACACCTGGCCGATCTGCATCCACGCGCAAGGTCCAGGCTGATACCCTTGTTTAAAAGCTTTGGATTAACGGACAAACAAAGCCAGGATTAGGCTATCCGGGATCTAGCAGCGCTGAAGACAGCTCAGCCAAGTCAAAGGCGGCAGCGTATTATGGAGCGATATAAAGCAGAGGCTGGAGCCGGCTTGTCTTTGGGTATCGGAATGGCTACGTTAGAGCTGGTGGGGAAATGACGTTTTTTCTCCCTGCGAAAAATTGAGATGTTTGTTTCGACATTTTTGTTTCTCAAGGTTTGCCTCGGAAAAGCCCCAGCCCTGAAGGTTTGTCACGCTTCAGTCCCTGAGAAGTGAGGCTTTTCTGGTTGAAGTGGGAAAACTGCAATTTTGGGGTGAGAATCCCAACGTGGTCCATGAGAATGGACGTTTCTGGCGAAAATTTCCATGGTGCAGCAAATGCCAGTTTCCTTCCCAAAAAAACCCCCCAAAAACGTTTTGGTGGAAAAACTCCCCTAGCCCTAAGAGACTCTCCCATTGGCTGCCAAGTCTGGAAATGCTTTGCCCATCCCAGCCCACAGCAGCAGCCCCATTGCTGTCTCGGGAGGCCAGGTTAACAGCTGATGGCCAGTCGAGGTGGTAATAGGCGCTGGAATTACAGGATGGGCTGGCTGCTGATTTGAGTCCTGCGCTAATAACCATCTCCTGTGAGGTTTGAGCATCCCTAGGGAGGGTGGACTACATAGCAATGCCCAGCTGCCCCTGAAGTAATGACTTCATTGGTGCAGGACTGGGCCCACGCATGGTGGGTCTCTGGCTGTGTGATAAACAGCAAGACGTGGGTTTGGTAAATAACCTTCAACCACAGTGCGCTCCCCCCCTCTCCTCAGCCCTTTCAGACGAAGATCTCCAGGTGCTCTAGAAAGACTAAATGCATCGTTGCAGTCTCATAACGGTAAGGAAGCATTATCAGACCCATCTTGCACACGGGGAAACTGAGGCACTGACGGGATTTGCACAAGGTCACCCAGCAGGTGATCCCAGAAGTCCCCCCTCCACTAACCACTAGACCACCCTCCCTCCCAAAACTGAGAAGAGAACCCAGGCGTCCTGGCTTCCAAGTCTGCCGGCTCTAACCGCCACCTCCCCCAAGCAACGTCACCGCCCAGCCAAAAATACAGTCTTCGGGCTCCCCGCTCCCTGGCCAGGAACTGCTGCTCAGTCATCTTGCGACATCAGCCGTTGCTGGCACCGAGCACAGCCTGGCAGTGACGTCAACGTGACTAAGCCCCGTCTGATTGCTGCTACCCGGGGCGAGAGCTTGCGGGCGCTGTGTGGGTGACAGGGTGCGGCTGGCTATCGTTGCGAGTAAGAGGGGGAGGAGGGCGTGACGCCTCGACGCTCGTCCTCGTGGTGATGAAAAGCGAAGATAATACATGTTTAATTAAAAGCGACTCACTCCGGAGAGTGAGTTCAAAATTCTTTTGAACCGCTTAACTCTCGCTGCCCTGGATTACAGGGAGTCGCTGGCGGAACAGCAGCCTGCCTGGTCTCCTCTTTGATGCACTGAAGGATTCAATTACCAGGCATCCCGAGACCGTCTGTGGCCCCATGCGTGCCCAACAGCTGCAGCAGAGCAGTGCGAGGCAAAGGGAAAGCGTCCTGGGTTAAGAGTAAACGCATCTGAGTGGTACTCTGCCTGCCCCGGCCAGCCCATCACGCCAGCCCCCTTTTGCATGAGACAAGACGACTAAAAGTTATATGACGCTGCACTGGCTAAGCTCGGGACCCCGTGGTGCTGGGCACTGCATAGACACATGGTGAGCGACAGGCCCTGCCCCAAAGAGCTCACAAGAGAGAGAGGGGAAACAGAGGCACGGGGACTTGCCCAAGGCCACTGACACAACTGGGACTCGACGCCTTGAGTCCCAGACCCCTGCTTTATTTAAGGGAACTGGCGCAGGACCCCCAGAGAGCAGTAGTTGCCAGGCATTCAACAGCAGGCCCCTTCTCAGGGATGGCACATAGGGCCCGCAAGCGGCGGCAGTGATGGAGTCTCCACGTACTGGACGGTGGGCATGATGCTCCTCAGAAGACCTTGGTGAGCTCAAGGGGCAAGGATAGTAAGGTCAAAACCTGGAGGTGGAATAGACGCCCAGAGCTACCTGAGGAGGGTGATCTTGTGATTGCAGCAGGGGACTGCACTCGGTTCAAGTCCCTTCTCTTCCGGACTTGAGGACCTCAAGTCAACACAGAGGCTTCCATTGATTTTGCTGAGCTTTGGCTGGGGGGCCGTAATCTCTCTCTGGGCTCTGGCTTCCCATGTGTAAAGGTGAGGGAAAGCGGGACTCCCTCTGTAGGGGGGTTGTCTGGGGAACCCTTCGACAGGGGTTTGGGGACCTTAGAAGTAGCTAGATAGAACAAAGCAGGAGAGGAAGAGAACAGTGCAACTTTGTCTGAGTCTTACCAGGCTTGGGGTTTATTAAAGATGGAGCCTCCTTGGCTTTGAAAGGTTACCCCAGAATGTAACCTGCCTCCTTCCCTAATAGCGCCTCCTCATCTCGTCCGGAGCTGCCTGTCTTGGACGCCTGGATTGAAGACGGTTTGACGGGCCAAGAGTCGAATGGCTTAAGGCCCCCATATGACGACGGGTCACACTGATTTGGACTGGGGCAGGTCTGGAAAGCCCAGCCAGCTCGGCAGCGTGTTTAAGCTATTTTTCTGTGCTGGAGAGTGGTAGACGAGGAGAGGAAAAAAATGTTCCTCCCTCGCAGCTAAACATTTGAGCGGATTCTTATCTGGTGGCAGCGCCACAAAATTCCGATGTAATTGATTTTCCTTTCTGGGAAGGCAGGCAGCGCATTTAACACACGCACGGAGGCTGGCTTCAGGGCTAAGATTTGGGGGGGAGGTGTTTATTCCCGCAGTGGTGTATTATCTTTACCGCTTCCTCTTGAAATGGCATTTGTCACCGGGCTGATATCCAGGGGCCTTAATCAGGGAGCCTGATAAAAAATGAACCCGCCGATCCACTTTGCTCCCAACGCTCGCTGAGTTCCAACCACCGAGGAGCTGTGTGTCACGCCAAAACAATAGGGCAGGAAGGCGTAGTCGCAGCACATACTTGAGAACACTAGGGGACGCTTAGTGGCGGAGGGGGCCGGCCTCTGTGTCCAGTCCAGGCTCCCAGGTCCAACATGTTTTATCGTCGTGGCAGTGAAACAGCGACGAGCCCAGGGCGGGTGGCTGTGTGCCGGGCCTCCTCCCTGCTGCCAACGCACAAGCCAGACCTGTCAAATCTTTAGAAATCAAGACACGTTGCACCAGGAGACAGGTCTGGCCAGCTTTTAACTGACTGTTCTGCCCCGGGCTCCAGGAGTAGAGAGGGGTTAAAGTTTGGGCGACCTTTTGAAAGGAGGAAGGCACTGGCTTGATTGGCATCTCCTCCACCGAGGTTTGAGGGACGTTAAAGGCAGCGGTGAGCCAGAGACTTAGCACGTGCTGCCGCTTTTAACGCCTGAGCTGGACGCCCACTCCAGAAGTCAGTCCTTTCGCAAACGAGAGGCAGGGCAGCCTTGTGGTTAAGTGGTAAACCTGGCTTCCACTCCCATCTCTGCCACAGACTCCCCGGATAACCTTGGGGAAGTCACTTCCCCAGTCTCTGCCTCAGTTTACTCATGTGTAAAATGGGGTTAATAAGCCTCCCTTTGCCTTTCCCATTTAGGCTGTCAGCTTTTCAGTGCTGAGAGGACGTCACTGGAAGGGTGCAGCAGCAAATGTTATCAGACCTACCAAACCCAGGAGCTGTGCTAGAGATTACTGAGCCCTATCTACCGGCACCTTATTAATTATTTACACACATACGGGCCTCTCGGCTGTGATGTTCACGTCTTTTACTATGTGCATTTACAGATTCTAGCACAATGATCTCCCGAGTTTGAGGAGATTATGAGACAATACAAACAGTGATAGCAACAAATTGAGGACTGGCTGGCTGGCTTCCATGTGGCTATAAAGGTGAAAGAAAAAATGTAGGGACAGGCAAGTGATATACAGCGCCTAGCACACTAGTCCATACCTCGGAGCTACCTCAATGCAAAGGACACTAGTCACGAATAATATGAGCAGGCTTGGAAAGATGAGATTGTGATCAGCAACCGTTGGTAAACATCAATTTTACCGGACACGCACAAACCGATGAAAAATAGTTCCAGCAATGATCATCAAAATGTACAGATGGCAAAGTAAAAAACGACTGCTTGAGAACGTCTTAGGGTTTGATTTAAGGATGGTCCCTTTGTAGGCTTAGACATGGGATGTTGACAATTTGTGATTTAACGGTTATAAAGCTTTAATGATTGAGTCTCAACGTCTGCTGTCGTTAAATAATTGTCGTCTGACCCCCCCATTTCCCGACACCCCTGTAATTTCCTGCAACTGTGAAAATTTAAATAGATTAAAAGTAAATGCTTAAAACCCATAATTTTGCACAACTGTGAACATTTACAGTGATTAACTGCGAAAACCGGCTTAAAATAAACATTGGCTTTTATCTGTCGCAATTATAAACAAATAGAATTTGAATTGTGCTTAAAGATGAGGGACGGCTGGGGAGGAAAGGTGTCATTTTGGTCAAAGACATGGGGGACAAGCATTCAGAAACTGGGACGTCAAACCTCTCCCATCTTGACGCCACAGACATGCCCGGTTGCCTCTTCCAAGGCTGGGGATGAGCCTGGGGGATCCATCTTGATATGCAAAAGAACTGAAGAGATCGTTCAGGTGGATGTTACACCCCATCAGCTGAGAAACATTTGAGACTGCCTGGTTCATCCTTGGTCAGTTCCACTGGGGGAAAGCCAAAGGCTGGTTTCAGCCCGCTCTGCTTCTCCAGAACTTATGCCTGGCAGATCCATGGCCTCTGGCTACCATTTTGGATTCCCCCCTCCCCGCTGAGGAGAAAGTCCCCCAAGGACTCTCGGTTCTGGAAGCCCAGGGGGAAACGGCAGCCATGTTCAGATCAAACCATCACTCGTTTGTTTCTATTTTCTCTCCTGCTTTTCTGTGGGCTGTGAAGGGAATTTTTCTTATTACTCAGACACTCAGCCAGACACAGACCATCCAGTCCTGGCCTCTCCTCCCACTTCCACATGGAGCACAGTTCTTATTCTTGGTATTACAACAAGGTCTAGAGACCTCAGCCGAGATCGGGGTCCCTGTTCCGCCAGGGGCTGCAGTGACACATAGGGTCCGGCTGCACGGCCAAAACCCCCCTGAAGCAGCGCGGCTCCGAGCCTGGGGCTACAGCCTTGGGCTACAGCACTAAAGCGAGCTGTGTTGATGGCTGGGCTCCTTGGCTCTGACTCAGGGTGCAGCCCAAGCCCCCACCTCTTCTGTCCACACACAACTCAGTCTGACTCAGGTCAGCAAGCATTTGAAGCCTGGGTCCAAGGGAGGCAGCAGGGCAAGAGCTAGAGTCCTGCTGCAATTTGGAGTCAGACCCTGTCGTTTTGCAGTGTGGACACAGCTCGAGTCAGAAGGGCTGCATAGTGCAGTGTGGCTGCAGTAGCACGGCTGTGAGGCCTGGACTCTGGCAATTGTACGTCTCGGTTTACAAGGCTGTGTGGACGCTTGAGTCCAGGCTTGGAAACACCGAGTCCACAAGCCTGGGTCCCACAATAAAAGACCAGGGGCCTGGCCGTGGCCAGTCTGGGTCAGCTGATGAGGACTTGTCTATAAAACCACCGTGGAGACATTTGGAATCAGGCTGGAGGCCAGGTTCGGAGACTGCAGCAGGGGAGAGGGTCTTAGAGCCTCGGCTGAATGTCTACACTGCAATGTTATAGCCTGAGTCCAACTCCGCTTACCTGGGCTCGGAGCCTCAGTCCTGGGAGGTTTTTAATCACAGTGTGAATCTCCCTGAGTGGGACAGGCCCTGCCCTGAAGAGCTCATGATACGAACAGACAAAGGGCAGAAGGGGAAACTGAAGCACCGAGCGGGGAAGTGACTTGCCCAAGGCCTCACAACAGGTCTGTAGCAGAGCTGGGACTAGACCGTCGCTCTCCTGGCTCCCGCTCCGATGCCCAGAGCCAGACTAGACCACAGCTGTCTCATCTGCAGAGCCTGGTCCTGAAAGCGGCCACCACCCGCTCAGCCCAGGGCTGCCAGAAGCCTTCCGCTCCTCTCTGGCCTTATCCAAAATCAGCGACCACCCCCCACCCCTGGGCAACAACCCCAGTGGCTTCCCCTTCCCCCTCCCGCTGGGCCATCGCAGTTCCCAGGACTCAGGGCTTTTGTCTAGAAGCCAGGAGTCCTGATCTCCCAGTGGTGAATTCCCCGAGAACTGAAGCCTCCCTTACGGCTGTTTGTGTCGAACAAGCCTGCCTGTTCCCTGTTGTTGATCCCCATCATGATTCCCAGCCTCCCCTGTGTCCGCATCACAGTCATTGCCATGGCAACGCGCTGTACCGGTGAGGTTGTGAAGGAAAGAGGGGGCGTCCCGGTTTTGGGTCTGGAGGGGGGCAGAGGAGAGGCAAAGGCGTCTGGCCTGGGAAGGCCCTGCGGCTCGTGCTCGAAAAGGGCCGTGCCTCCCCCCAGGTGTGGACCTCGGTACGCTTGGCTCTTCGAGACGCGCGAGCAGCAGACGCGCTAAAGCTCTTGTCTTTAAACGCAGCTGTCGCCTCCTGGGAGCCTTCCCCAAACACTCTCTTTTGCCAAGACTTCTCCTGCAGCTTTTCCTTGCTTTGCTCTTTCTCTGCCGAGGCCTATGCCTGGGATTAGCCCTGCTCCATCCATTGGCGGCTGCCTACCCCAGCGGTAGCTGCGGCCTGGGGCAAAAACAAGGACAGATGAGAGAGGCCCCAGCTGAACTCAGCATGGGCGACATTTTTTGGATGATGCTTTCTGGAGGGAGCCAAATGCAAATTTGGTGACAGCACAATATTTAGTGCAACCAGGACAGTTTCCCCAAATTATCTGTGGGAAAACAAACCACGTTCCGAAAAGGTCAAAACTGTTTCAGTTTTTCAGGTCGAAACGACGTCTTCTTTAGCAATTTTCTTCTCTTTTATTTAAAAAAAAATGCAAAGAAACCCCCAACGTTTTTTAGAACTCTCAAAATCAAAAGAAGATGGCTTGTTTTGGGTCAAAGCAAACATTATGTTGGACCAAAACTCCTTTTTTTTTTTTTTGATTTGTTGAAAATTCAGAAAAATTCTATTTTGGGGGTCACCCCGAAATGACTTTTCCCTGTGATTTTGCGGCACTTCCAGTGAACTGAAAAATCTGTTATTTACCCAGCTCTAGTTGACTGAAGCCCAGTTTCAAGCGGGGTCAGATCATCCAATAACTGCATACCTGGGGGAACCAGCTCTCATTAGCAGAGCTGGGAGAGCCCAGGATGCATTAAATTACTGTTATTTATGACACTCATTTCTAAGGCACCCGTCACCGCAGCATCTGGGTGATATTTGCACCATTTACTCCCTTCCCTCCTGATGTGCACGACGATGGTGATCACTGTTATTATTATGAAGCTCTCCCATGGCCCTTATTCAACTTTTACTCAGTCCTTATCTACGCAAAACACTCATTTGGGCCTAACTGGCCCCTTATCTAAAGGAGGAAGGTGAAAATTTAGAGTATCTCTTGGTGTAAAGGCCACATTGATGCCAGAGGACAACTGGTTCCGGTGGGTGTTGGGCCTGAATAAAGACTGGGTTAAAACTGCAGCCCAGCTCCACAGAGTTATTTAGACTCCTGAGTGCCACTGATCCCAGAGCTCGATCTGTGTACTTGCAGTGAGTAGCAATTTACACCACACGCTGGTCCCCTCAACCTTAACGGACTCAGGCCTGGAATAAAAATGCTATTCAACATAAAAGCATCAGACTGTGGCGCTGAGTTAATTGGTTATTTATTAGTAAGGTCCCGAAATTTATCTCATTTATAGTGGTAGAGTAACTATGTGGACCCACTCCAGATTTACACTAGTGTAAACGAGATTGGAATCAGTCCCTTAGAAAATCACATTAAGTGATATAATTGGGGCCAGTTTTGTTGCCCTTACTTATTTGAGGAGGAGTCCCATAGAAGCCAGTGAGCTGCTCACATAAGTAAAGACAGAGGCTAGGACTTTTTCCTTCTTCTGGGCTAGTTTTCTGGGTACCCCTCTGCCTGAATCCTAGCCACCCCCTCTGAATCTGTTGCATCGGAATTGCTTTGCAGGGGAAATTTTTGCCAGTCCATAAACTGAGGCTTGTTACGACTCCAGGTGGGAAATAAACAGCAGAAGCAGATGGACTTTTAAGCAGCAGAGCCTGTTTCCATGTCCCTCTCTTTCCTTATTTAAAGGTGTCTGGCACTGCTGGAAAACAAAGAATTCCTCTCCAGAGCAACCCGGCAAAATGAAACACGTCTTAAATTTCATTTTCTCTTTCATGCCAACCCCCGTATAAAGGAATGGTGACTAGAAATCGAGGGGCCATATCCTCCGCTGGTGTCAAATCAACATCACTGTCTGTTCTCGAGAGCCCCGGTTCAGGGAAGCATTTAGGGCGGTGCTTACCCCTGAACATGTGAGTAAACCCCTTCCTCGTCAGCGTAACACTGAAGCATGTGCTTAAATATAAGTGCCTGCTTAAGTACTTTCCTGCATCCTGTGTTCTGGGTGCTTGGCTGAACCGGGTCCCAGATGATTACAGCACAAGGGGATAGATTCTGTTCTCACTGATGCTGCTGTCCACCCAGATTTGACCCATTCCATCCAACTAAATGGAGTCACTCCAGATTTAAAGTGGTGCACTTTATACCAGAATCTGCCTTCTGCCTTTGCAAATGTTCCTTCTTACTAGACTCTCAGGTGGTGAAACTCCCCCCAGCCCAGCGGGGCGAGTACAAAGCTTATGAACCATGTAAGTCCTCCAAAGTGGTGGCTGGTCTTTTGCACAGAGAGGAATTTCACCCAGAAGCAATGGAAATGAAAGTGTAAAGGGTTAAACTCGATTTGCCATAAAGCCTTTGGTTAATGCAGAGGCCAAATTTCTCTGTCTCCGGGTACGTTACTGCTGCCCATCGCCATGGTATCTGAGTGCCTTCGGTTGTGTTCAGTGTTTGCAGGAGATCTGGTTTATTTTGTGTCTGGTTCAGTGCTCAACTTGAATGGAAGATTTACCTGACGAGAGCAAGGGTTTTGACCCACGGAATTACAAAGGATTTGCATGGGCAGAATCTGGCTTGTAAGCTATTAATCGGGCAGAGCGAGCTCTGTCCAGCAAAGTGCCAATGGCTTTGAAAAGCCCACAAACACACGGATGTGCTCCTCAGAGGAGAGGAATTCAGGAATGGCAACCATTGGGGGGGGCCTATCCCACTACTAAAAAAACCTGGGTGCACAGGGGCTGACAGCTTCCGTTGAGGCACTGCTGAGCCAAAATGCCGCAGCAGTTCTTTCAGTCCTAGTATTCGCTTTCATCCGCTGTTTCTCAGCGGATGCTAAACCCCAGCCATGTGATCAAACGGACCCCCTGAAAATTATTACCACCGGATCCAATCTGGATTTCATTCTAGCAGCGGTGGTCAGGGCTGTCAGCTACTCAGAAAGCCCCCCCCCCTCCTCCCCTCCCCCAAAAAAGGAGCAGGGGGTGGGCAGGGGGAAAAGAGGGTGTGGAGGGTGCAGAACAGGGTGGTCCTAGGGGAAAGTGCGCTGATTGCTGACCGTTACCAGGTTCAGCAGGGATGCCTGCTCTGAGGCCTTCAACTTTGCTTCTCTCTTTGAAATGACTTCCAGATGTGAGGGGTAGCGTCTCTGCAAGGACATGCCAAGAAAGAAAGACAGAACCCCCCCCCTTCCCCCACCAAACAATTAATCTTTGGGACCTGTCTCTTCCAATTACAGAGATTTTCAGCTGGGACGGATGAAAAGCGCAATTACACTTTGAAGTGGTGATGAAATGCTGCCAGGGTGAAGGCAAAACCAAAAAAAAATCCAACAAAAAACCCAAACTTCTGTTTATTAATTTCTTTAAAAAATTCTTCTTTTGTGAGATGGGCTTTTTAAGAGATGTTTTCTACTCTTTTTCGGGGGAGGAGGACCAGAGGTTTGTAAGTTTCAATCCTTAGTTTTCCCACCCCGTTTATTTAGGACACCTCTGCGGTGGAAGGCAAGGGCAGTAAAACTCTGCCGATGGACCTGGCTGAATCTATGCAGCCTTGGTCCCTGGACGCTGCCTGCAAGCTGCCTGCACAACTGCCAGGGTGAATGACGCGGTTTGCACTGGAATGGCCCATCATGGAGATGCTCCCACCTCTGCTCTCCCACGTGGAGGCTGGTGGTTGTTTTGCAAAATATGGCCCAGATGTGCTTTAGTTAAACACAAGCTACTGGACTCAATACAGGGGTAACTGGGTGAAAATCTATGGCCTGTGCTGGACAGGAGATCAGACTGGATGGTCAGTCCAGTCATTAAATCAGATTTAATGGTCTCTGCTGGCCATAAATTCTAACTCCAGTTCTTTTTATTTATTTTTATCAGCTGGGGGAGAAACCCCTATTTTTTCAGTGTTCATATGATCAAATAGTGGGATGTGGGATTGTCCGTTTACCCCTCCTCCCAAGGCAAGTGCTTGAGGCGCCTGTGCTTGGAATGTTTAAAACTCGAGGAGACGATGCTCTGGAGGGAAAGATCCTGCACTGGTCTTGCACGTTTGGGCTGGATGCAATTTCGTGGGTCTTTTTGGTCTCTCAGTTCTGGGATTGTGCATCAAACAGTGCAAGAATATACGACTGAGGTTTTCAAAGGGACCTGTGACGTGCCGAAGCCGGAAGAGAAGACGGGTGGGTCACGCCAAAATTGCCCAGTTCTGTACGCTCCCCTTGAAGCTCTGCACTGGCCGCTGTCGGAGACAGGCCCATGGGTTAGATGGCCCACTGTGGCAGCTCTTACGATTTGGACTCATGGATTATAAAGTCAGAAGTGACCACTGTGATCAGCTAGGCTGATTTCCTGTATAATATAGGCCATGGGACTTGCCCAAATTAACTCCTGTTTGAACCTGAGCAGATCTCTGAGAATAACATCCAATCTTGCTTTAAAAATTCCCAGCAATGGAGAATCGACACCGGCACTTGGTAAATTGTCTAATGATGAATTATCCTCCCTATTAAAAACGTTGCGCCTGATTTCCTGTCTGCATTGGTCTAGATTCAACTTCCAGCTGTTGGATCTTGTTATACCTGCCGTGAACAGGAAGTGGGCAGCCATTTGACCCTCCCCTAGGTGAGTCTGAACTTCGAAGCCTAGAAGATTTCTGTCTTTTGCTGGGATTAGCCGATAAAATAACAGGTTGAAAATGCCCTGGCCCATTGCACCGGGATATCGTCTTAGCCCCCAGAGAAGTGATCTGAACAATCATCATGAAGTCCCCAGCCTGGGACGGTTGGAAGAAGAAACACATCCAGTGAGGGGGGGCCATGCATGTCTGACAGCGTTTAGAGCATGTTTGTAAGAGCCCGATTCTCCTCTCACACCAAGTGAAGCTCTGTCAATGTAAATGGAGTGACTCCTGATTTACAAGTGCAGGGGCGTGATCCAAAGCCCACTGAAGTCTGACTAGTAAACTAGTGGCAGCTGCACTTCTTTCTCTCCCACTTGTTATCTAGCTTATCCGTTTAGATTGCAAGTTCTCCGAGGCAGAGACTGTCTCCCTCTGTGTTTGCTCAGCACCTAGCACTGATCTTGGCTGGGGCCTCTAGGTGCTATTATAATTCACTAATAATAATACCAATTTGTAACAGGCCTTGTATTGGGCCCTCCCTGAGAGGCGGATCAGGCCCTGTGAACCCCACGGACCAGGATTCTCCATCGACCTGCATCGCGCGCGGTCACTGACGCCAGGGTAAAGTGAGCTGCTGTTGCTATATGGCAGCATTCTACACCCAGTTTTCCCAGGGCTAAACAGCCGCACAGGATGCAGGGCTACAGACACTTGGGCCTTAAGACACCAGGCTTGACAGGCCCGGCTTCGAGGAGAGCTTTGGCTGAGGGGAAGACCGGTCCTGCGGGTATCGCCCTGGGGAGAGCTGCCTTTAATTCCCTACTTTGTCACAGCCTCCGAATGTGACCGTGGCTCTGTGCCTCAGTTCCCCAGCTGTACAACAGGTGACGGCACTGCCCCGCCTCCCAGGCGGATAAATATATGGAGGGATGGGAGGGGCTCAGATACTCTGGCGATGAGGTCCATGTAAGTACCTAAGCTAGACAGGAAGAAACTGAGCCAGGTCTGGGAATTGTGTTCCCAGTGGGTGGGGATAGGTGAGCCGTGGGTCTGAAGTTTCTGCATGCAGCAGAAATGCTGGAATGGGGGGGAGGGGGGGGGGGGGGGGGGAGAGACACACGACGGGACCTAATGGAGAGAAATATGTCTGGATTTGCAGCTCCTGGGCCCGGCTGACGTGAGCCAGGAGCTGTAATGGCAGGAGAGGAGGAGGGAATAGCAGAGGTGTGAGGCTGACATCCACGGGCTGAGCAGCATATGCACGGACCTGCTGCAGAGAGCTTCTTAATTGACAAGAATTCATTCCTGATGGGCATGCACGAATGCCTGGGAGGGGGGAGTGAAGCCCACGCACTGAAACCGGGGGCTGCCGCTTCGTGGAATTGATTTGATCACAGTCCAAACAAAAGCCTACGGGCCCGAACCTCCACTGGGGTAAACTGACAATAGCGCCTTTGAAATCCTGGCCCCATTGAAGTCGTGCCCGTTGAGTTGTGCCGATTTTCACCCGCGGGGGAGCTGGCTCTGTGTCCTGTGAGAAGCCACCCTGCCCTGCTCTGCAGCGAGGGGCCGAATTAACCTTTGAAAGCGCTACGTGGCTGCGTTTGGGAGGAATATAATTATCTGCCCTTCTAAGGCTCTTTTCATTGCCAGATCTCAAAGCATGCGCCGACGGGGAGCGTTGTTAGCGCTCCGTTGCCCAGGTGAAGCCCGGCAAAGGGACGTGACTCACCCAAGGTCACGTAGTGAGAGAAGACGAGAATCCAGGCATCTGGACGCCTAGAACACAGCTGCCCCTTCCTGGCCCTCCCCTCCTGCCCTACGGTGCAAGCCTCCCATTACCTCCGGGGACCTGCTCAGGGGCAGGAGGAAAAGGGGGGATGTTGCAATGTGGTTTACCTCCTAATCAGGACCCTCCCTTCTAACCAGGGACCGTTATGGTGGGATGCAGAATTCAGGAGGTCAGTTTCATCTCACAGGCTGTCAGAGGATCATGCAGTAACTGTTCTGATTTGGATGAGGAGCCAAGGTGCCCAGAGCAGCTCCAGAACCACTTTCTTTCCCTTTCCGTGCCCTCCCACGCCCATGGTGGAGAACTAATCTGGGAACGCAGGGCTTTCGGGACTGGGTTCTAGCTTCCCCTTCCCTACCATGTGCTGGACCCCACCAGAGCACCCGCTCTACCGTCTGCCACTCCGCTGTGCGCCTAGTAACTCACCCCGGCTATTGCTCTGCCCGTGAGATTCTGGTCTGGGACGACCCAGGCTTGGTGCCCACAGCTGACTGGCAGACACCAGCCTGGCTCTGCACAGACAAACCTGTCTGGTTGCCTGATAAAAGGCTGGAAAGGGTTTCCAGCTGCACCAGCAACGGCTGCCCTGGAGGTTTACAACCCCCCTTAGGCTACATGGTGGCGATTTCCAGGCTGATGAATATATGACTTCCACCTCCTCTAGCCACAATGACCCATGATTTACACCGGGAGCGAAGCCACGCCAATTAATCAGGACCACACCGCTCAGCTTGCTGGCAGTGCAGTACGTGACCGACGCGCCCGCTGCTGTTATTCCAGATGTTAGGGTGCCAGGCAGGACGCAACCTAAGTCTCCACGGCTTATGGAAACAAAGCCTGTTTAGACCCCAGGACCCCTGCTTTCTCCACGCGCCATAAATCCTCCTCTAATAGGCAAAAGGGACTCTCTGAACACAGCTCCGTTGGAGCAAACACTCTTTTCTGTGCCCGCATCCCCCGCCCTGTCTGAGGACACATCGTGCCTTCTGCACACTCCATCTTCTTCTAATTGACCGGGCGTCCCATGTGAGTAATAAGTCTGATTGCTGGGACTGCACTCTTAGCTGGTGATGGAAACCGCTGGCAGCTGCAGTGCATATTTCAGGCAGGAATCGCAGCCCCCCAACCCCTCCCTTCTTACCAGGCAAGCAGCCACTGGACAATTCGCAGGTAGGTACGGCAGTGGGAAGAGGCAGGCTTCCATCCAGACTTGTGAGGGCCGGTGGTATGATCCGGGAGGGCAAATTCTGCACTTGTTTGGGGGTCGTTGCTTAAATTGCACTGGTCCCTTTGGTTTCCTTTTCACTAGGAAGCGGATTTAACCGGTGTGAGCTAACACAGGTTCAAATCCTGGTGTGGACAAAGCAGCTGTGGCTTTAACATGTGCTCATTAACGTTAACCCCTAGGCTTCCCCTGCTTGTCAAAACTACAGCTTGCCTCGCCAGGATTTAAGCACGTTAGCGAAAGCGAGCTAAAAATGTAACTTTTTCCCTTAGTGAAGACACGGCCTTAATTTCACGGGCGGGTGGCCATGGGCTGCTCTGTAAAGCAGGCATCCTGCACGGACACAAATATGCCCCCACACGCATAGGATAGATCACACCCGTTCTGCTGTGCCAGACACCGACTCTCCGGCCATGGGGGAGGGAGGGGAGGGTTTTGACCTGCTCCGATTGCAGCCGGCAGGCCTGTGCACACTCTGTAGGGGAGGGGCTGGTGGGGAATAGGAGTGCGGAGCTCTGAGTTTCCATACAGATCTGGGGTGGGCAATGCAGCTGCTCTGGCCTTTGCACTGTCAGTGTGCTACCAGCCTGAGATTGCCAGTCCCAGCAGGAATGGATCTAGCTCCGATCCGGGCCACACTGGATGAACTGCACTGCGTGATGAGGCCCTTTCCTTCCACCCCTCTCTGCATGGCAGAGGCCCAGCCTGGGGCACGGCGTTTAGGTAAACCCAGCGCAGTGGCTGCTGCCTGGAGCTGGGAGTGTGCACAGCAGAGAACTGTTTCCCCAGCTTCCTTCACGCCGAGGAATGATGCCACAGAGCGGCAGATCTGGGGTAAATCGGCGTAACTGAAGTCCATGAAGCTATGCCAGTTTACACCCGTGGAAGATCTGGTCTGGTATATTTCACAACCTCCTTTCCGGCCGTTTCTGTCCATCAAAAGAAGCAAAAAAGGGCCCAAACCCCATCTTTTATAAACGTCATTTTGCAGAAGGAGGCAGCGTGTCTCATGGCTACAGCACTGGATTGGGAGACGGGAGACCGGCCTACTGCTCCCAACCCTCCAACTAAGTTGCTGTGTGCCCTTGAGCAAGCCACTTCCTCTTGGCGTGCCTCAATTTCCCTGCTTGCCTTGTGTATTTAGCTTGCCAGCTCTTTGGGGCAGGGACTACCTCTTGCTACGTGCGCATACAGCACCCAGCGCAGCGGGGCCCTGGTCTCTGTTGGGGCTGCAGTGCTAATGTAACAGACTAAACCAGGGCAATGTAGCTACATGCGTCTCCCTTGCTTCACGAAACGTGACAACAGCGAGCCCTCTGATGTACCGAGGCCACTGCCTGTTAATCGTACCGACCAATATTGGCTCATTGGCTCCTCAGACTTCCCCGTCTGGCTGCACCTTTCTGTCGACTCTGATCTGACACTTGGATTCCCAGGTCTTTGGGTCAGGGACCGTTGTTTGCTTCTGCGTTTGTACAGCGCCTAGCGCATTGGGCTTCTGAGCCAGGCCTGGGGCTGCTCAGCACTATGGTAACACAAATTATAACTAGTAATAATAATAATATTGAGTCACCCTTAATCACAGTTTGCCAGGATAAATAATAAAGCATCTTCCAGCACAGAGTAAATTCCAAGTGTAGCATCACGCACCAGGTGCCTGTCTGAGAAGAAACAGTTACTGTTTGTTCTATAACTGTACCGTAGCTACTTGTTAAATTTCAACATCTCGGCATTAATTTTTTTTCCCTTTTAATCCCTTAAAGGCACTAAGCACATTACGCTCTGCTGGCCTGTGGAATATCCTGTCTGGCATGAAAGGGTGGTGTGTTTTGCATTACAGGAGCATACAACACAAGGGAGCCTGATTCTGATCTTGCTTATATCTTGCTAATTCCGTCGACTTCAGTGGTATTATCCATGATTCACACCTGTGCCAGGGAGATCGGGATCAGACCCAGCGTCTGAGCTCTGCTCACAAAGACATTTGCTTTGCTTTTGCCTGTCGTAATTTATCCGAGGCAGAGTTTTAAATGACGCCCGCCAAAACAAAAGCAACGGTCCAGATCCTCCGCCGGTGCGAAGCCATGGAGCTGTGCTAATTTCAGTGGAGCTGGGCCCATTTATGCCAGCTGAAGATTTGGCCTCAACTCTTGTAGGCTGTGAATGAAATTTCCACGCAAAGCCTCTCAAAGCTGGGTTTTAGAGGCGAGGCAGAAGGGAAGCCCTTAAAGCTGTGTTTGATAATGGAGAGGCTGACGGGAATTCCGTGCATCGAAAGGAGAGCTTTCCTTTCTGCAGCTGCCTTTGGGTGAGGATCGCCAAATGCTTTACAAACCCCTGTTCGTTAAAAGTCACAGGTCGCTCCCCGGCTCGGCAGGTCAATGAGCCATTTTATAAAGAGACGCTGAGTGACTTGCCCACGGTCACGCTGTAAGTCAGTCACAGAGATAGGGAAACAACCCAGGAGCCCTGACACCCACTAGAACCCACGCCCACACAAAGATGGGGCGAAAACCCAAAAGTCCTGACCCCCAACCACCCTGCTCCAGCCCACTAGACCCCGCTTCTCTCCCAAAGCTGGGAATGGAACCCAGGTGTCCTGGCTCCCAGACCTCCACTCGAATGCATTGCAGCTGCACCTTTTTGTGTTTTGTTTTGTTTTGTTTTGTTTTGTTAACAATCCCACCTACAGAGCAAGCCGTCCCATTGAATCATCAGCATAAAGTGCTGCTCGTTCTGAGTAAAGACTGCAGCACTTGGCTCTCCGAGATTGCGTCCCTCTGCTTACCCCAAGCAGGGAATACAGCGCCCCCTAGCCCCAGCAGCTCTGCCCGTTGTAACAGCACATAGGGGCCTGGAAAGAAAGCAATACTGACTCCTTTCCGTAACTATTTAGCTGGGGTGGGGGGAGGAGAACACACCTAAAAAAGTGTGGATTCTGTTCAGTGCTATAAATATCCTTTGTATCCAGGCTACTCCAATCCCCCAAGTTCCCAGAGCTTTGAATTCCACTTGTTATGCTGGTGGGCGGGTGGGGAGAATTCACGTCTCTTGACCTGTCTGCTGTGCAGAGCCCGGGCTGATGTTAGCTTTGCACAGATGCAGTTCTGACACAGTCCCCTGGGCGTAAGGACGAGATAGAGAACACGGTCGGGGCGGGAGAGGAGTTTTCCCACAATCCCTCCTGGGGGCTAATATGCCCTTATGGGGGGGAGGGGCAGGGCAGGGAGTCACTTCCTCGTATAGGAGAGTTTCATGGCCCACTGATGCTGAGCCATGGGGCAATCCTAGCTTTTGGAGAAATTCACCCCTGCTCAGAGATGCCTACACACCTCTTAAGTCCTTTTGCTTCCCAAGGGTGACTTTCCTCCCCCAGTAGATGACCCAACACCAGCCATAGGCCCCACTTAAGTCCATAGGTTTGGTTCCTAAGCTCACACTGGCCAATGGGGCTGAAGGGATAGATAACTTTTACGCTAGTTCTCCGGGGGGCACTTGACGCCCGCAGTCCACAATGTGAGCAGGAGTCGCTCAAAACGTACAACAAACGGCGTGGCAAGTTTGTCTGGCTGTGATCTGTGGGGTCCTAGCATTTGTTATTCCTAAGGAATCGAATTCGTAACCATTAGCCCAGCGAGCTCCAGCGTCAGCCCAGTGGGAAGTCTGCAAACGGGGAATGAACCTCTTCCATGAGGCTGGACTCGAGAGGAATCCAGGCAGAAACGAGGCTGGAGATCTAGCTCTGCCCTCGTTTGATTTCTGGGCCGGTCCGGCCTGTCATCCCAGCAGGGCAAACTTTCCTCTCTCTGTTGTGTCGGGCCCCAAGCAGAGTCCAGGAAACAAAAGAAAAATAAGAGGGTGGGAAAGGGAGAGGAACGGGGTCAGATTCCCAGCAGGGCCACGGCTCAGTTTGAGTTGACTGGAGGGTTAGCCTTGGCCTTCCTTTATCCAAGCCTTATTGGTATTTGTTCTACAGCGGAGCCCAGAGCAAAGAACAAAGGTTAGGGCCTCCTGGGGCCAGGTGCTGCCCAGAAGCTTAGTAAGAGATTGGCCTCACCTGGAAGACCTTGCAGTCTGACCCGCCAGGACAGACCCAGCCTGGGGGAAAGGAGGGAGCCTTGTTCCCATTTTACAGAAGGGGACCCGCGGCCCAGAGAGATTAACTCTTCCAATCTAGGTGTAACCACAGCCCAATTCACTGACACACACTTCCATGTGCTGCACACATATATTCTCACACTGCACACTCTCATGCGCACACACATGCACACCCCTTCCCCTCCTCCCCTCCCAGCAAGGTGCAGAACCCATTAGAGCTCATGCCCTTTGCCCTGACTTGTTTCCCCTGGATGCCCTCTTACTCTCTCTCAAACAGGCCCTGCGTGTAAGCCCTGGAGCTACGTCTCTTTGCTAGCCCAGTTCCATGCCGCCAGGAATCTGTGCCTGGAGAAACAACTCCTAAACATCTGTGGTGAATTTCCTCTGCTTAAACTCCCATTTCTGCTTCCTCGCCCCAAGCCTCGGCCCTGTCAGTTCTGCAGCAGGCTAAGCAGGGCTGACATTGTGTCTCTATAATTCAGTTAAATCTTTTAGCCTTTTCTTTGCAGGCTATTTAGGATGCACCTCAGAGCTGAGACTTCTGAGAACGGCCTCGGTGTTCTCTGGAACCCTGCAGAAGCAACTATTTATACACGCGCGGTAACGCTCGGAGAGCTGTTATTACAATCAGGCAGTAGCTAACAGACTCTTAGGAACCTTTCAGAAACAGAGAGACAGAAAATATCATCATGCCACTGCACAAACCCATGGCATGCCCACACTGTGAATACTGCGTGCAGTTCTGGGCACCCCATCTCAACAAAGAGATATTGGAATCGGAAAAAGTATAAAGAAGGGCAACAAAATGAGCAGCGATATGGTACAGCTTCCATATGAGGAGAGATTAAAAAGACAGAAAGTTCAGCTTAGCAAAGGGATGACTGCGGAGGGATATCATAGAGATTTAGAAAAGCATGAAAGGTGCGGAGAAAGTGAACAAGGAAGTGTTATTTACCCTGTCGCATAACACAGGAACCAGGGGTCACGCAATGAAATTAACAGGCAGTCGGTTTAAAACAAACATAAGGCAGTACTTCTTCACACAACGCATATCCAACCTGTGGAACTCATTGCCGGGGGATGTTGTGAAGGCCAAAAGTATAACTGGGTTAAAATAAGAATTAGACAAGTTCCTGGAGGAGAGGTCCATCAATGACTATAGGCCAAGATGGTCAGGGACACAACCCCGTGTTCTGGGTGTCCCTAGCCTCTGACTGCTAGGAGCTGGGAATGGACGATAATTGTCCTGTTCTGTTTATTCCCTCTGAATCCAGAAGACACGATCCTGGGCTATAGATGGACCTTAGGTCTGACCCAGTATGGCTGTTCTTATGGTTTTATAACCAAGAACATACAGGGTTGGTTTTCTTTCTCTTTATCGGCTCCTCGTCTGTAGTTTCTTGTATTACATACACCGTCCTCCTCCGCCAGCTGCAGTCTGCCCCCGAACGCAGCATCGGTAGAAAGCTAGGCCAGGTCCAGGCCCTGCTGGATTAGCCACTTTGTGCTGTTCCATGAGGATATCTGGGCCCTCTCTGGTCAGTTTCCTGCAATGACAGGGAGTATCTGTAAAGCCTTGGAGGAACTGCTGGATTCAACAGTGTCACGATAGGGCCCTCCCAGGATATTCTGCCTTTGTGCTCTGACTAACTCAGCACCAGCCACTTTGCGCCTTTGAGAAGACGGCAGCTAGTGTTATGGTGAGACGGATCATATAAGAGCGTGGCCAGGCATTCAGCTGGATATTTATGGCGAGAGATAGACAGACAGACAGATAGATAGTAATGACTATGCGGGTACCAGGCTGTGATCACTTCTCCTGAGTGGCTGAAAACTCTACACACCCTATTATTTTTGTTACCCTTTCTGTCCTCTCCCCTACCACGCTGATCTGCTTGCTTATCATATCCACCTGTTAGGCCTGGTCCCGTAGCCTGTAATCTCTTTGGGGCAGGGACTGTCATTTTCTATATGTTTGTACAGCTCCCAGCACAACAGGGCCCTGACTTGCCTGGCCTGGAAGCATCACTGTCATATAAACTGTTAATTCATCCCCATAACAGACAGACAGACAGACAGTCACCTTGGTGTGTAAGTGTTTGTAAAGCTAAGAGAAAGGAAATTCAGTGCCTCCATCTCTTTATTTCCTGTAACCCTATTTTCTCCATCCTTTTGAATGTGTACTTTATCCCTCAACTTCTCTCTCTCTCTCTCCTCATCCTTATCTCTTGATAGGTACAAGTGATACAACCAGAAATGTTCATGTAAAAAGCTGCATGCTGTTAAACGCCCAAGAAAACACCAGATCAGCAGGATGATTTATGAAAGCAGAGAGAGGGGAAAGCGGTGAGTTTGCTGGAACGTAACAGCAGACAAGTCACAGGAAATAATGAATGCCTGGGCCACATCTCCTTTCGCGGAGCAGAGAGAGCACCTTTGATCCCCAGCTGATCTGAATGCTGAGCCGTGCGTGGTGCCAGCAAACAGATGAAATATGCACCAGAGGGGAGAGGACATTCTGTCGCATCATGGGAGGCCAGCCTGTGTGTGATACTACAGAGCCCCAGTGTGATGTCCCTTTGCGGCCCTGATTTCCACGGAATAACCCAGCTGTGTGTGTAATTGTGTGCAGATATTGTAGCCTCTTTTACATGCCCTTCTGCAGGGCCCTCGCTAGCAGGAAATGAAACTTTTCAGGCCATTAAACATTTATTTTATTTCTTACGCTGTTAATTTTTTTTCTTGAAAGATGGATCCGGGGGGGAAAAAATCTTTTAAAAAATATGGGGGTCACACTTTGTATGAAGGTGCCCTAGATAAGTGGTTTCTAAAGAGTTAATAAATGATTAATCGCTGTTGTAAGCGTGTTATGGACATGAGTAGCATGTGTTATAGATGGTTATAAGCACTTCAGTAGAAATTGTTCTATAGATGGTTATAAACCATGGTTATAAGCAACCTATTGCTTATGTATTAACCGTCTATACTATACTATACTATTCTGTCATCATCTTCATCAAGGCAAATCCCAAAGGGGTGTAGTTTCCTTGCAGACTGAGTGTGACCCGGCTCGCTCTCTAGCTAGTTCCTGAGGACAGTCCGGCTGGACATTCAGTCGATGCGATTTTATCACACCACCGAAACGTTGGGCAACCATGTGGTCGCTGGCCATGCAGCACCATTCCCGGGTAAACATGCTTCGCAATTCACTGGTCTGCCATCTGACTAATGACTATCCTACCCTAACCCAATCTTGATATGATTACACTATTACTGGACTAGTTATAAATGGATCCTTGACATAAAAAGGGACCAAACTAGGAGTGTATAATGTCTTGGCCACTCTGTGTGTCCCTCTGCTGGCTCCCCCTTCTCCATCACTTCAAACACCAGCTACTTGTCTCCACTGTTAAAGCCCTTCACCGCCTACCCTTGCCCGTCCCCGTTCTCTCTAATAGCATGCAGTCCATGGCCTATGCTCCGTTTAGGTCCAGTTCATAGGACACGCACCACTTAAGTGCCACTTAATCCCATAGGTTTTAAGTGGGACTTAAGTGGAGCATAAAGTGTGGGCAGGCTCTGCACAGGGGTCAATTTCTTCCCCCAGTGATTAACTCATGTTTGTAGCAGACTCTTGCCCAGCACAGGAGCCAGAGACGGCCGCAGCCTGACAAGGTTTGGATCTGGTTTTTCAACTCCCGGCCTGTCTGGATCTCCAGGGCGGGTTGGTTGAATCTCCTCTGCAGTAGAGTGGCCCTTTTTTGTCCCCTGCTCCTCTAGTGCCTGTCTGGTATCAGGAGACTCGAAGAGGGGACGTGATCTGCGCTCAGTTCTCGGCAGGGGATGGGGTAAGGAACTGAGGTCGGGGTGGGCAGGGCTGGCCCAACGCTTAGTGCAGAGGGAACCTCCTGGGAGGAATTGCCAGACTGGATCAGACCCCGGGTCCAGCTGGGATCCCGGGCACCCCAGAACTTGGGATCCAGCCTGAACCCAAACATCCAGGCTGCAATTTTATAGCCCCGATGTCGTACCTTCTCCGTCTCTCTCTCACTCCCTTTTGCCTTCCCCAATCCACCTGTCCTGCCAGCGTGACCCGCTCCCTTCCTCCCATGGCCTTAACGCCGGTCAGCCTGCGGGGCTTCAGCGAGATGCGAAGGCCATTTGTACCCACCTCCATGACTCCGAGCTGTTGCATTCCAGTCCTTTTCCAGCCCAGAGAGCTTTAACAGGGAGTGATTTCTCTCCGAGTCAGAGAACGAACCTTGGGTCTCCCTCTGTGAGCTTCTCTCGCTCTAGGTAACCAGCATTATATTCGGACCAATTGCTCCAGCATGATCCTCATGAATGTTGCACAGCATGGACGCGGCGTGTTATGCAAAATACATGCCCTTGTGCAAGCCTCTTAATAGGAATGTCTCCTACCCAAGGGGGTGGAGGGGGGTGAAGTATCTCTTTGGCGTTTCGATGGCAAAGGATGATTGAACCAAGATAGGGCTCTCCCTAGGAAACACCCCACTGAGGAGAGCAACGTGTTTTCATTTCACTGCCAGGTAACAAATGAAAAGAACTGCAATGAATGCTAATGACTGAGGACGCCTTTGTCCTTTCCTGGTGCATTGAATCCGAAGGCAGGGGCTGGGGATGGCACGACAGAGCTGGCGCTGACCTGGCCATACAGGTTTGATGTGGACAGGAGATGGCCCAGATCCAAACCATCCAGACTTGGTGATGTTTTCAGGTCTGGATCGAAACTGAACGGCTGGCCCCTGGCGAAGTCAATAGGATCCTTTCCAAAGGACCCACCCGGTCTAGAGGTCAGGGTGAGCCAGCAAAAGTGACTGCATCTTCGTGCAGGGAGCTTGATCCTGACCTAGGACCACATATACCTGAAATGGACAAGACCCTTCTGCGTTAGTTTGGCAGGCTGCCCCGATGCAATCTGTCCTCCGGCACTTTCACCAAGCCAGATTTAAATGACTCAAGATATTGAAACCCCCCGCACGTGCCCTTTTCACTGCCTCAGGTGTTTATTTGCACATGGACTGGTCTCAAAAGGCACCGGTCCCCAATTAGAAGCCAGATCCGTCCATAGAGCCATGACTCATGACCCAGTCCAGCAAGATCCTGAGCAACACCTGGTCTTTCTCCCAGACCCCAAAGGCCAATGCTAGCCCCATGGGAACCGATGATGTGGTAACAACACCTGGATGTTAAAATCCATGGCAATATCTCATCAGCTGAGCTCCAGTCACACAGCGGGGAAAGGGCAGACTTCGAGCTGACCTTGGCCATGCAGGCGTATTACCAGTTGTTCAGCCTACATTCCCCTTTCCTCCCATCGGCCCTAGTTAAAGCTGGTTTTGCTAATGGCAAATAAATAAATAATCATATTTTCAGATTGGCAGCTTTGCATCTTGTATGTATTTGTAGTGAATCCATTCCACCAGCTCTGTCCCGTGGTGCTGGCCTGGCTTGTGAGAGACCCCCGCCCCCACCACACATACACTCCACTGGTACGTACTGATCCTGCTGCAGAAAGAGCTGGTATGTTGATGACTCTTTGAGATGGATCCCTCGTGACCCTACCCCGAAATAGGGGAGGTGGGAGGGAGGATCTAGTGTGTAGGCTGAGCAGTTCAGAGCGAGAAACCGTCAGCGCACCCAAAGCAGGGAACAAGGTTGGAACTGAACTTGATCTTATTGTTAATAAGCCACACCCCAGGAAAGGGGTGGGTATGGATGCTACGTAGTGAGCGGACAGTGTTCGTAGAGCAGGCTGGGGAAGGCATCTGCTCACAACTGACATAGGACTGGAGCCCAGCACCATCGCACAGACTTTACTGTCCAGGTGACACAAACGAGGAAGGATGGTTTTGTGGCTAAAACAGCGGGCTGGAAATTGGGAGACCTGGCTTCTCTTCCGGTTCTACCACAACTTTCCCATAGGGTGGTAATGTGGTCTAGTGGGTAGGGATGTTGACGGGGGCTCACATAGATCTGGGTTTTGGTCCCAGGTGTGCCACTGATCTTGGACAATTGTTCCTTGCTTGTGTTTCCTCCCATCAAGGATAATAATCCTGACTTTGTCTGGTTTATCTGTCTAGATTGTATGCTGCAGGGAGGTAATGTGTTTTCCAGCACCTAGCATTCTGGTCTCTGATCTTGGCTATAGATGCTGTAAACACAAATACACAGCAATTCTTGTCATGCCCGTCACTGAGCACAGACCATTGCGGAACGGCCTCCTAGCTGACACCAGGACATTGTTATTCCTTTAACTAGACTGAGGATCACATCCCATCTGCACTAATCCCCGATTCAACAGGACTGTTGCTCCCTTCTCTCAAATTCAGTATTTCTACACCGGGAGCTTGAGATGAGCGGCGCTGGGTGAGGACATTTTCCCTTAGCAGCTTTTTAAGCCATGCTGAAAGAGCATGTGAGATTTTAATACCAGATTTTAGGAGCGTGATGTTTATGCATCCAAAATGGAGAGTGAAGAAAAAACCAACCAACTTGATTCCCTTCTGACTTACATTTGATTCACACCAGTGTAACTCCATTGACTCCCATAGCTATTCCTGATTTACTCCTGGTATCATTGAGAAGTGACTCACAACCAGCGTCTGTAACCCTGCAATAAATTGTTCTCTTGTCCAGTGAATAAGTAATGGGACTGGGGTCAGGACTCCCGGGTTCCATGCCCCGCTGTGTCACCATCCAGCGCTGTGACCTGGGGCAAATCGCAGCCTTGCTCTGTGCCTCAGTTTCCCCATCTATGAAAAGGGAATCATGATAATTACTCACCATTGCGAGGCTGTTGGAAATCTATGGCTAAAAAGTTGGTATGAAGTGATATTATCTCCTACTTAGTTCTCATGGTTTTTGGGGCACATGAATGTGAAATGGGCACGGCGAAGTCAACTTTAGCCTCAGATTTAGGTTTTGTGAAAACAAAAACCAAGAATCCCCCTCTCCCCGCCACCCAAAAAAGAAAAGAAAAAAGTGTTTCCATGGTTTTATTTTTTAATTCCATAGTTTATGTCTGGATTTATTCTCATCTGCATTTCCAGCCAGCAGCCCAGAGAGAGATTTCTCGTAAGAACCCGAGATACAGAGATCGAAAAGTGCCTTGCAGCGTTTACAATTAGTCTGGTGCTAGTGCAAAAGAACCAGAAAGTGAAACTGATGACAAGTGAATGTGACTTGTCTCTTTTAATCATTCCAGACGAATGACATATAAGAAGCAAACAAACAACAGTGAGCCAGTCAGGGAAGAGTAAAGCGGGATTTTAAAAATTCTTCCAGTGTTTTTGCTAAGGTTAGGATCAGAGCCAAAGCAATTTATTTTTTTTTTTGTTTTTGCTTATTTTTAAATATATAGAGCTGGTGCAAATTCTACAGGAGGGGTTCACTCTGGCACTATAAAATCCAGTTAATCCCTACACTCGACAGTGTCCTTCGAATGTCCGGCTGAGTCAACGCCAGCATTCGTTCAAATTCTAAACACATGTTTAAGTCAATGGGCTTAAAGTTAAATATGTGCTTACATGCTTGCTGAATTGGGTTGGGGGAAAGAGGGAGGGAGATGGGGTGGGAAGGAAAGAAAAAGAGGCTCAGGTGAGAGGGTCCTTACAGTTAAAGAAAAGTGCAGCGATATGACTAAGGTAGTGGTGGGACTCACTGTATTCTATGGGTGTAGAAGCAGCTTAATGTATCTTTCGAAAACACATTATTGTCTTCATTGTACAAAGAGCAAAAGCCACAATGGGGAGAAAGAAAGGCAATAAATAAACAAACAGACGCTTAAGTCCGTGGGGCTCAAACTTCAGTATGTGCTTCAGAACCTCCCTAACAAAAGCCTCAAGAGAAAAAGAAAACGAATCAAAATATTTCTCCTTTCCCAACAAGCAAACCAGCCTCCGTGATCCTTCCATGCAGCGTCCCGACGCTTGAGATAGAAGCTACACCTCACCTTGCGTTTCTTTTATTTAACTTTCCTCCCCCTTCTAGGGGTGATATCTTCTCTGTCCCAGCCCCGGCTAGACGGAGAACACAGGGATTTTAATGGATGAGCCCTGCAACTTAAGCCCGTCTGATGCACGGACACCTAAGGACTATGCCAAATGGAGCTATTTGTAAATGTAGCCGGTTTGCTAAGCAGGAGGGTAAACACGGATGAGCAGCCTTCATCCACTCCAGTAAATATTTTATATCGCACACCAAGAAAAGACACTCCTATTTCAATGATTTATAAAGGAAGATCATGTAGAGGTTTCTATAAAATATGTAGGGTTCCTAATCCTGACAGCATCAGGCAAAAAGGACTAAAATCATATATTACCTTCTCGACAGGCTTGCAAGCTGCAGGGATACAACTGACAAATAAAAGTGTGTTTACAGCTTTCGGGCTACTCCAGGGAGCAGTAAATCAAAGTGGGGGTAGGGAAAAGGGGGGGAGGAGGGAAAGAAAGCTGGAAATTAAGTGGCAGTTTCTGTCCGTCACAGTCATCCAGGCTTGGGGGCCGGAGGGGGTGCCTAGTCTGAGCTTCCCTACGGCGGGGTCATGGCATCGCAGCTCTTCCTGATTTATGCCCCCGCTGGGGTAGCACGTGTGTTCCAGGAAGGGTGAACTGACTTGTCAAGAACTAGGCTAAAGGCAAAGTTCTTACTCCGCTGGAGTCACTGGAACAGTCTTTTCAGGCTGTGTTTGTAGCACAGGGGGCCCGGGGCCAGGACTGGGGTTGCCAGGTGCTCTGGTAATACACACAATAAATAATAATAATAATGCTATTTACCATAAGGACCATCACACCTAGAGGCCGGTGTCAACACAGGGACCCACTGGGCTGGCCAGTGCTCCAACACCTAGACAGGGACTCTCTGGAGAGCTCACAATAGGGTTGCTATCCCCACGTTCCCCGGGGGAAAAGAGGCCCTGAGAGATCAGCCTGTGACTTGCTTGGGAGTTTGTAGCAGAGCCAAGCACTGAACGCAGCTCTCCTGGGTCCCAGCTCAGTGCTCGAACCGCTAGCCCGACATTCTTTGTCTCTCATGCCCTGCTAGGGCCGGGGGAGCAGGGAGGGCTGGAGCCAGGGGGCGGGTTCGATTTGTAACACGGCCGTGTGCCTGGTGCTTGGTTTTCATTTGCTTTAGATGGTGTGGATTTCACAGTGTGACTCCCTCGCTAGATTACCACCATCGGGCCTGCTGGAGGCTCAGCGGGTGCCCACAAGCTGGGGAAGGGCTGGGCTGGAAATGGGGCGCCGGATGCTAATGATTTACATCAGTGGGAGATCTGGCCCTGAGTCCTGAGAATCGAACGAGGGACCGTTCCGACATACCACCCACTTGCCGGCAAGCAGGCAGCCACTTCACCTCCGTGGCTGGCATTAGTTGCTACCTTTGCCGGTACCCAAATGCTCGACTGGCCACGGAGGACGAACTCCCCGCCTGTGCTGTAAAGGTTGCCTGCTTCGGTCTGGGTGGGTGCAGCCGAGGATCTATATCTTGTGTCAGTTTCTTGCATAACTCAGAAGACCCAACCTGCAGGGCTGGTGACGCGGGCCCTTCCACTTGCTTAGAGCTGGTCCAGGAAGGCCAATTTTCAACTTTCCCACCAGCAAAACTCCCGTTGTTACCCAGAGCCAGGCCCCGAGAGCTGCTGGGCACCCCCAGCTCCCGGTCAAATTGAGGCGTGGCTGTCGGCACGTCTCAGGACTTGACCCTTGGACTTGTGCTTGAGAAAGGACCGATCCTGCTCTCAGTGGTGTAAATAAAGAACAACTCCACTGGCATCAATGCAATTACAACAGGGTGAAAATCAGTGCATGGGAGATCCGGAGCAAGCCCGTGGGTATTTACATCAGCGTGAAACCGGAGTAAGGGGAATCTGTACCAAGTTCCGGGTAAGGATTTCAGGCCTGTTACTCCTCTCACCACAGGTTTAAAGCAGAATACGTGTATTGACCACAATACAGTCATGCCTGCTGCACACCAGCGTAAGTGAGATCAGAATCAGGCCTCTCAGGAGCTGGTCCTTTAAAATTCAGGCTGTGATCCTGCTCTCCGTAAGGCCGGGTTTTGCACTGATGTAATTGCAATGACGTCATTGAATCACATCTGCGTAGCTCAGGCCAGAGGTGGGTCCTTCCTGGGAGGCAAAGCCACGGCATGCATTGCTTAGATTGGGCGGCCACCTGCAGACGAAGCCGAGGCATCGCCCCAAAGGAACCCGTCTCCTTCCGCCCCTTTGCAGTGGGTGCATCCCCTCGGCTGGCTCACCTGTCGCCATCCCTGCTCCCAGCGCTCAGGAAGCCGGGCCCGTGTTGTCAGGCCCAGGCAATGGCTCAAATCACCAGCCATTGTTTAGGAATCAGGGACAAAAGAGCAGTGGCTGGAATAATACGCACACACAAAGACAGAGAGAGACAGACTTTGGCAAGCGAAGCAGCAATTTCACATGCAGCTGAGGAAGCCCCAAGAGCTGCCAGCCAATGAGGCTGTTGATGTGGCATTATTAAAGGATTAGCAAGTTGTCTCGGCTCTCAATTGTAGATAAGTGCCGGCGTTCGTATTATCTTTTCACGCTGCACCGCGAAGGATGACAAAGAGACAACATGGGTGTCATGGCCTTCAGAATATTATTAAGCGTAATTTGACTTCCTGGAGGGGAGGGGAGGAGGGGGGGGTTAGATGGAAGAAGGAGAGAAAAGGAAGACGAGGAGGAAGAGGGAAACAAAACCAGCCCAGGAGGAGTGAGGGGATTAAAACTAAGAAGAGGAGATTAGGAGCGAAATATGAACTCTATTCAGAGCCAGTCAGTCAGGGGAAACGAAAATACAAGAGGCGACGTGACTGTGCCATTTGGAGAATGTCAGAGGCAGGCTAAGCTGTTCGCAGCTGTTCTGAGCCCCGCGAATGGCGCTCGGCAGGTAGCAAGTGCTCTGCTCTACAGATGATATCCAGGCCCCGGTGGCAGCCCGCCGCATGCCACAGGTTTGGTTTTTATGGCTCTCGTTCGACGCCCTTTCTTTTTAGTATCGGGGCTGGGGTTTTCTTTGTTCCCAGGCTGCAGGGTTGGGTCGGTGCCGGCTGGGGAGGGAAGAGGGGTTCTCGTGTCAGCCAAGGGTGTCGGAATGGCCGAGGCTGCCCCGTGGCACCTGGCGAGGGCTAGATCCCCGTGGCAGGCAGCGGAATGGGACCAGCTCGCCTAGCTGGTGTGTCACCGAGATACCTGGCCCGACCCTGCCTGCATCCTGGTGTAAATCTGGAGTGATGCCACTGAAGGCAGTAGAGTTACATTGGTGCAAGAGAGAAGAGGCTCAGACCCCAAGCCGCAATGACAGCAGTGCTGCTGTTTGTGTGAGCGGAGCACCGCTACAGAGCTTGTCAAACGAATACAGACGGGGAAAGCAACTTGCCCAAAGTCACGCCCAGCAGGTGAGTGACAGAGCCAAGGACAGAACCCAGGCGCCCTGAGTGCCCCGTGGGCCAGCCTCACTTGAACATTGGTACTTGAGGTGCTTACGCTAGAATAAGCTCTGGGGACCCCCAAGTTATCTCCCGGGAGACTGATTCTGATCTCACTCCTGCCTCTGGCAATCAGGAGTCATTCCACTGTAGTCAGTGTAGTTACACTGGTGTAAATGCAGGGCAAGACCCCAGAATCAGTTGTGATGAGTTCTCTCCGGTGTCAGCCTTTTTCCTCTGAGCAGTTTCCTGCCTGGAACAATAACAGAGCCTAAAACAAATCCCCGGCTGGTTTAAATTGACTTCAATGGAACCAGGCTGGTTCACTCTAGCTGAGGATCTGATGCTCTCCATTTATTCTGTCTTAAAGTGACGGATGGATGGTTTGGGTTTTTTTAAGTAGGATTCTGACTCAAATCGCGTTCTGTGGCTGGATCCTGGCCTGGATTTATTATTCACTCTCTGATGCGATCATACATCCGATTCACTCACCAAAAAAATCTCCAAAGAGAAGATAAATGAGGCAGTGGATCGGACATAGCTTGTAGGGTTGGATAAAGGCTGCATGGCCCTGAGAGCTTTTTTCTTCCTGGCATAAAAGAGCTCTGAATGCACCCTCCGCCCCATACTGCCTCGGCCTCAGTCGTACGTATTAATCTAGAATAATAAGCAGCCATTCTGCCCTGTGTCAGACGCAATAAGATGCACAACAGAGAAATTGAGTGAATCCATTTCCCCCTTTCATGACTGACTAACCATTTTCATCATTCAGAGGCCCTGGGGCTTTGCTGAATTCGCATCCAAACAGGACGGCCCCTCTTGCAATCTGCAGGAGAGCCCAGAGCTAGCTCCCCTCCGCCCTGCGCTGGGAAAGGAGAAAGGGCTTGCGCTTTCTCTCTCTTTTCACTGAGGATGGGGTGCATTCCAGGCCCTTCTTCCTAGGATGATCAAAGGCAGTTAGCTCTTCATGTGCCCCAGTGACAGGGGAGAGGTTATTTTTGTAAAGGCTACAATCTGCTCTCATTTGGGCGTGACTCTGCTCTGTTCAGTGGGGTGTGACTCTGGATTTACTGGGGTAACTGAGAACAGTATGGGGTCCATTACTGCCACGCAGCAGGCTTTGGACCTCCACTCCCTTATTTCAGTCACTTACTCACTTTCTCAATAACGCCACTGACTCCTCCAGTCTGGTTGCTGCCGTACGCTGGGGCGAGTGAGAGGAACCTAAAGCCCATTGGCTCCAGCGGAGTTCCTCCTGATTTACACCAGGGTGTGGGTGAGAAGAGGGTTCAAGCTCCCGGTGCCCACTGAAAGGCAGTGATGCAAATAGGACGCCAACTGCTGCTATGAACGGCCAGGAGCTATCGGGGGAATCAGACCCGCCTGCGAATCGAAGGACTGAAGTGATCACGTGTCCTGGCGGGGTGAAGCAGCGCCTCAACTTTGCCAGCCGGGGCCAGGGGCCCACTGAGCGCCGAGCAAAAGCCCGGCTCTGCCCCAAAGGGTTTACAATCTACATGGGCAAACCAGATGAAAGGAAGGCTGCTCAGCCCCATTTTACAGGTGGAAGGACGCAGAGAGGATAGCCAAGGATGCTATTTTCAGAAGCGCCGCAGTGACTTATGTGCAATTTTCAAAGGAGACGTCGGCATTTTTGGAAACCTTCCACCAAGGCTGAGGCCAGCAGCCTGTGCTGGAGGTGAGAACTGAACCCAGCCTGCGGCCAGTGCCCTAACCACACTAGCCCTCCTCCCCCGCTAGCAATTTTCACCCTCACTCGCTGAACCAGGGAAGCTTAGAGGTGGCGGCAGTCAGGCACAGCCCCTGACGGCTGAGGACTTGCCAGAAGGGCCTGCACCGTTGGCTGCAGCTGCTGGGGTTTGGTTGTGGGCGGTGGAGAAGGCAGGTCAATGGCACAAGACCTGGCTTTGGCAGCCAGGAAAAAAAAACAACCCTTTTTTTGTGTGTGTTCTCCCCTCTTTCTTCTTCCTCTTCTATTTTTTCCCCTTCCTGGGGCTTCACTGTAGCCACGACGTTATTTCTGCGTTTGCATATTATTGGCAGCAGTGGCTCTTGGCTTCCCGGCTGGTTAGTCACAGCCTGACAATGCGAGATCCATAACGAAGCATGACAAGGTTTCCTTCAGCTCAGCAGCGGTTCCAGCTGCAGCGTTGCAAGAACTGCCCTGGCGAGAAATCCGCTCCCAACTTCTGGCTTCTGACTTTGCTGTCTGGGCTCGGTTTGTTAAGAACAGAAAGGAAGCGGCAGCAGATGGGACCAATGCAGGGCTGAGACCCAAGCAGGGTGGGTGGCTGGGTTCCTATGCTGGGGCGGGGCGGGGTTGTGGGGATGGCAGGGGCCAGCAGGCAGTCAGCAGAGTGGAAAGGGAGTGAGGTCTATACAAGCAGCCAACTCATGCAAACAGCGTCAGCACGGTAACGTCCTCTCTTTTGGGGAGAGTCCTGTCCCCCTTCATCTCCAGCCAGGAGCTCCTTCTCCATTGGCCTTGCGTCCTCATTCACCCCAGTGCAACAGAATGGGGGGCGTGCTCCCAGTCTGAGCTGGCTGCATTTTGCACCCAGCGGAGCAAGTGACTGCGAGGTGCAGGGTGAGGGTGAATTACCCAGCTTGCCGTGCAGGGCCTGGAGCCCTGTTCTCTGTTGTGATACGGAGCCTTCGCCACCGGCTAGATTGGTGCAAACAGGCTATAGAGGAGATGTGACGCCTCCTCAGGGGAATACCCACCCCCTGGCACGGGGAGCCCCTGAATTGTCTCCGAAGGAGCGCCAGACACGGGGCACCCTGAGGCAGGGTGGAGTGAAGGTGTGGCCAGGACAGACCTGAGTCCTTGTAACTCTGTGTCCCTGTAGTGGCCCATCATGGGGTGCAATTTAGGGGAGCCTCAGGGGCGGCTCTTTCCTATGCCAGGTACCGCGCTGGTTCCCACAGCCCTAAATAGGGGTGGCGCGAGCTCCCTCCCTATGCTGGCACCAGTGCCAGCACAGTGGGGAGTCAGCGGCGCACCTCGGGCCTACGTTTCCAAGCGTCCCTGCTCAGAGATTCTCCCTCTCAGCAGACTCAGGCAAGCCGCTGCAGGATCAGGGCCTTAGACAGCGAGCAGACTGGACTTGAAGCCAAGGAGTACCACGGTGAGGGTGCGGTTGATGATTTGCCAGGTGTTCGGGGGCATTTTACAAGCAGGTCAAACCCAGTCTCATCCCCAAGGCCTTTTCAGGCTAGCCTGGGCCCCAGGCAAAATAAGGGAGCCAGGCGTAAGTTACCCCGGCTGCTTTTGGGAGGTTGGGTTTGGTTTCTGAATGACGGTTCCCGCAGCGCCAAGTTTCATCCAGCGCTAATTCACGTCAGCTGGCATTCGGAGCGAGCTAGGCACTGGCTTGCCCCTTCGCGAGTCCCCGCCGTGGCCAGCAATTGCTACGTAACGACACGGCTATAACCAGTGATGAGCCCGACCCAACCCCGCCTCCCTCCCGGATCCAAACGCCCGCAGGGCTTTTTCAAACCTGCGTCTGGGTCCGAATTCCTCAGCCGGAGCCCATCTCTGAGTCTAACAGCTCGTTTCGTTGCGTGTTATGAAATCACTCCAACCCACGGAGCTCCGACGCCCCGCAAGCCTTCCTTTCCTGCCATGACCTTCGCAGCCTGCTTATTTCTCATGTCTGCCAGCAGCTCAGGGCCTCTCCTTCCACCCCCTATCAGCCACCGCTGCCTGCCTGGTGAAGGCTGTCTGCCGTCCCTCCCCTCAGGCGATCCACCCTTCCATCAGCTGAGAGCTGGCGTTTCTGATTTCCCCGTAACCTCTTTATGTACCGGTGGAAGAACTTAATTGAAAACATTTCGGCTTGCACGCAGCAGCCTGCTTTCCATGGAAGTTGTGGGGGCTGATGCAGTAGCTGAAGGGCTCCTTCTTTCCCCCCTCAATTCCCAAGGCAAGAGCCTGCTGGTATTTCAGGCGGTTGGTGCCATCTGTACTTGGTTCGCATGGACAATATTTTGCATTCCATCCTGTTAGGCGCGTGGCTGATTCTGCACAATATTTAAACCAAAAATAGAACAAAGGTCCCCAGCCCTCGGAAATCACAGGCTGGATCCATGGTGCCTTATTCTATCGGTCAATCAGGAAATAGGAATTTAGCTGCGGCTGGAAAATAGAGGCCCCTGTATTGATTGGGGAAGGTGGCTTTGCAAAGGCTGGGTAATGGAAATATGCATCTGGAGACACAGTCAGATGGAACAGCTAATACCGAGATCACTGATATGAGAAGACGGGGATCTTATTTGCAGGAGGAGAAATCCTGTTATGATATTTTACATTTAGCCAAAATCCATTTCAGCTGCTGCCTCTCCCCCGCCCTGCCTCCAAGCCGCAAAGCCGCGTGATTGTTATAATTGGAGTTGAAAACTTTCCACGCTTATAACAGCCTGATCCAAAAGCCATTGGAATCAACAGATAAGACATAGACTTCAGTGGGCTTTGTTCAGGCCCTTAGACAGACAGAGCGCGAGAAAGACATGGGTATTAGTTAGATGCGGGTATTAATGATGGACTTGCGCTGGCAGACAGGGATGCGACCCACGCAGTCCATGCAGGATCTGCTTCGCAGAGGGGGTGCAGTGCTTCACGGCCCCAAACATCTGGCTCTCCACCCCTGGCGTTAAATTAGAACACCGTTATCTTCTGGTAATAGAGGGTCTCTGATGTCCTCTGTGGGTCCAGCTATTAGACAAGAAACAGTGTGGTAGCCGCTAACACGCTAGCTTGAGACACCCAAGAGTGGTATTCTATTCCCAGCTCTGCCTGCTGGGTGACCTTGGACAAGTCACTCCCCCACCCCTCTGTGCCTCAGTTTCCCCATCTGTAAAATGGAGATAATGATGCTGACCCCCTCTGAGAAGTGCTTTGAGATCTACGGATTACACGTGCTAAATAGTAGCCAGGGGTTGTTACTGCATTCCTCCTCCCCCCACTTTCCCACCTGAGAGCTGAATCTAGACCTCCACTTTAGAGTTGAATGATTGATCAATTTTGCTGCTGCCCCAGAAGGTCAACACAGCTGCAAAGGGAGGGGCTTACCCCATACTGAATAGAAAATGGAATGTAAAGGGGTGTGCATTCATTTGTCTGTCTCTGCTGCACAGTCATCTCAGGTGGCTGGACTGGGGGTGCCAAGGTGGCCACATTTCCATCAAGAACCCCCACCCTCCCTCTATTCCTCCCTCCCTCCCCTTTTTAATAATCCTATTTTGGAACCGGGGGGATTACGATCGATACTTCACGCCTAATGCTGCGGTAATACAGTGTTACACTGCGAGCGCCAGTTCCCCGCTGAAACACTTAAGGTAGTTTAAACCCATTTGCGCTAGGCAGTGCAGTGAATTTACAAAGAGGCTTCTAGCAGCTGACGCAGAACGGCAGTGGCTCGAGGGGGGTAGGGGAATGGCCCAGCCAGGCTAGCCGCACCTCCTCCCGCTGCAGCCCGCCACCGTCTTCTTGTTGAAGCCAGCCCTGTGGGGTGATGGGCCGGGGACGTGCATCACCTCGTCAGCCTGTGACCCCGATGGCGTCCAGTCTTGGCTGAGCCGGGATTTGCTGTGGGCCTACAAAGCATGAAGGTTCATCTGTTGTCCCAGTGACATGTTGTATACAATTATTTAAGAAAAGATGGAAGAAGGCGACAGAAAGCCTGAATTCAATTCAATAAAAAGGCTTTTCCTGTTCCCCCCACAGACTGTGTTAAGATTACGACTGGTAAACAAGAGGGGGAGAGGCCGGAAAGCAATGAACCAAAACTGGGGTGTCGGAAAGTAGGCGTAGCGGTGGACCTGATGATGAGCTATTCCACCCATCGCTCCCTTTGGGGATTCTTAAAAGGAAAAGACTTTGGGGAAAAATTAGAAGAAGCAGCGACTGTCTGCCAGCAACTGCTGCAGTGAGATTTATCATCATGGCCGCCACCCCCACCATCTCCTGAGAGCCCCGGCCCTTCTTTGTCCTAATCCCGAGGGATGTCCTGACCCATCAGGGCCAGAAAGAGGGACCCAGATGACACTGGGCCCAGCTCCAGCTAAATCTCGAACACCAGCCTGGGATGTTAGCCTTTGTCCCAGCCCCAGTGTCCCACGGCTGCATGTTTTGCAACCCTGCTGTGAGCCTGTGGCAAGATCTAAACAGCCGAATGGTAGACGTTCCCCAGGTCTCTGCGTGGCTGAGGAGACTCTGTGCAGGGCCTGTGTTTTTCCAGCAGGGAGGTTGCAAGCAAGAATCAACACCTGAGACAGAAGCTCTCTTTGCTGCTCTTTTCTCTCCCCTTCTGTGTGTGTTTGTCTTGTTTTGCCTTCTAGGAAACAGGATCGGATTTTAACAACAGCTCCAGCCCATCTCAACTAACTTCTCTTTTCCCCGAAGGCATAGTAATTGCCATCTTTAATACTGTCAAAGAGATTCAAAAACAAGAGGGTTTTTTTTTCCCTTCTAAAAACTCTCTCCAGCTAAAAGGAAAGGAAACAAGGGATGTTGGTAAAATGAAAGCCTGACTTAATACTTTACATTTCCAACGTGTTCATTGTTTTTCCGTCTTTTTTGTATCTTCAATAACGGGATAAAGGGACTGTGTTTGCCATGGTCCGAAGCAGACTGAGGTCTCTCTCTGCCTAGCCCCACACCTGGACAGTTGCAGAGTCGTGTAACAGCTTTGATTCTTTGGGCCACTTTCTTCCGTCTAAATGAAGATGACAGATTTTCTTTCTGCCCAATCCAGCGGAGGCGGCTTTCCCTCTGCATCCTCACCCACACAGCTGCGGATGCAAACGTCGGACGGGGGACGCGCTGGGAAATGTTGTCACCGCCAGAGCTTTGCCTTCACCTTTCTGCTGACTTTTCTTGGGTTTTAAACCTAGGAACGCAAAACCCGTGGCAGCTACCTGGTGGAAACCAGCTCCCTAGCACCTGCAAAAGCCTGCCAGGCTGGAGGGCGCGGGAAGGCCCCCGGCACAGTTCAGTGCCGGTTGGTGATAAGAATCTGCGTGTTGCAGAGAGAGACGATTGCTGGCGAAAGCAGATGGGCCTGGAGAGTCGGGCTGAGAATTTGGGCTCTTCCAGGCTCAGCGTCATTGGCCTCTTGCCCTTTGAGCGAAGAGGGAGCTGCTTTCGTGGTTAGAAGCGGACGGGTCACATCTGTTCTCTGCCCTCTTGCACGCACACATGGTGAAGCAGCACACTGCAGCATCGCAGGCTGGCCACACAGCCCTGGCCAGCCTGGGCCTTGCAGGACAGAGCAGCTGTCAGGTAGCACTCAACTCCCCAGAAGGCACTTCGGCCCTGCCCACTCGCTGAGCGAGGCGGGCCCCTCTCCAGTTGCCCCACATGGAGGGGAAGTTGTGTGGCTACTTTTTCCCACCCCCCCAACCTCCTTCCCCCGTGTTGGGTCTTCAGACCCTGTGGCTTTTGGCCGGGGCAGTGATTCCCTTTATTCCTGATCCACCCTCTGATCCTGCCCAGCCCCAGAACCCCATCACGGGAAGCTGCCCAAACAGCCTCTGGCAAGCAATCCACGCTGCCGGCGGGGGAGGCCGGGGGATATTTCACTCCAAATTGGCTGAGGGGCTTCCGAGGCAAACGCCCTGGGAATCGAAACACCAATATTTCCATCCAGCGCTACAATTATGAATTAGCGCCGAGCTCTGTGTTTATTAGGTGTTAACAGAGAGAAGGGGGCGGTTAGGAACGCAAGGCACAGCTATATAAATGGTAATTTGCCCAGAGACCTTCCTCTCTGTCCAGGACACAGAGAATGGCAAACTTCCAAGCAGCGAAGCCATCTCAGCAACGTAATTACGTTTGTTTAAGGATGCCGGGGGTGCCTCTTCAATGGCTTATGATGATTCTCTTCATCAGTGAGAGCAGGAGGCGGTGATCGGACCGGCTGGGTTTCCTCGTCTGCAGCTGAGCGACCCAATGGCAAAGGTCAGCGGCGAAAAGTCCAGGTCAGAAATTCGCCCCAAAGGACTATGGTGAAGCAGCAATGGAAAGACAGGGGAGAACAGCCCTTGGTTTGCTACGGAGCTGTACCGCAGGGGGCAGAGGGGTTGGCCTTGGGATCTAAACCTCAGGTCGAGAATATTACGGTCCAGAGCTGTCCCTGGCATTACACTGACATCAGGGGATGAAATCCGGTCCCCAGGCCATCCTGGACTCGTACATTTAAAATCCTGGAAGGGTTCCCTTAGCAAGTCGCCCTGCGGAGGTCCCCAAGCTGCAGTCCTGGCAGACCAAATCCGGGTCAGCTCTCCGCGTGCTGGAAAGGTCTCATGGCATGGAGGAGGGTGGTTCCAGCATCACAGCCAGCAGGCAGCATCAGGGCTCAATTCTCTTCTCACACTCAGGTGGTGGATCTGCTCCACTATTTCAATCTCGCCCCCACACAGCGGCTCACGCAGACTGACGAGGTTGGTGTAAGAACCACGGATGGACAGACAGACAGAGAGACATCAGGGGGAGCCACATGGATGTCGCAGATCAGGATTTTCCTCTTCTGTTGCTTATAATTATCCCCCCAGTACTCAGCGGAGTTAAATAACAAATATTAGGAGACCGAGGGACAAACTAAGAGCTGCAGAGAGGGAAAATAGAGACATGAGCTGTGGAAAGAGTGATTGGGGAGTATAACAGTCGCTGGCTAAACACACACATGCAGCACTGGTTGGATGTAGATCTCTATAAAGACACACACGTGCTCACACGCAAGAACACGCTTGCATGGGTATATGTGCACACAGAGAGAGGCCCACACAAACACATGATCTCTCTCTCTCTCACATAGACACGCTTCTAGCATATGGAGAAGCAGGAGAAAAGCACAGCACAGCACCGTGCTGCACCCAGCCAGGTCCTCCAGAGCCTTTTTATGATGATAGCAGAGCCCGGGTCTCGGAATCCCCAATTTCCTGTAGCTCTCGGATCTATAAAGCGGCAGGAAATGGCTTCCCTTCCCCTTCCCCGCCTCTCTCCCCCGCCATGCCACGTTGACATATTTATTGACCGACAGCTCTTGAGGCCTAGCGTGCAGCCCGCATGCCTCGCTCTGTCTATTTCACGCGCACACACGCTCCGTATTTGCCTGGCTGTTTAATGAACTGACACGCCCCGGCCCCTGCTTCACACAGAGCAGGTCTAGGCTTGAATCTACAGGCAGGTTTTAATAGGCGTCAATGAGCAGACGGGAAATAGACTTCTACAGCTAATTGCATCTAACTCTAGGCTGCAGTGCGCTGCTGTGGACGGGGCGCTGCCCCCCTAGTTAGAAAAACCGGCCTCTGTTTCTGGCTTTTACTTTCTGAGTAAGCCTGGGCAAGTCTCTCCTCCACTCTGCACCTGGCTCCTCCCAGCTTTTGTCTATTGAGGTTGTAAACTCTTTGGGGCAGAGACTGTCTCTCACCCATCATCTCTGCAGTGCCCAGCACAGCTGGGGAGGGTGTCTCACAGCGCTGCTATAATCCGGATAATAACAGGGTTAAACATGACTTCGAACGAACGTTTGTATCAGGTCTATCCTAGCGCTTACAACTGTGTTGAAATATGACTAAACATTGCAGCTCTCCTTGGCTGTCTATTGATGGGGAAAGAGAGGCTTTTTGGGAGAATAAATCCCTGGGACTTCAACAGGGCTCCTAAATCCTTTGGAAAATGCCACCCTCTTGTCTTAAATTTGGGATGCAAGTTCTGCAGGCTGTTCCTAGATTTTAAGGCCAGAAGAGAGCCCTAGATCATGCGCTCTGACCTCCTGTATAGCACAGGCCAGAGAATTTCACCCCGTCCCCCTGGTGTTGACCCCAGTTACTTGTGTTTGACTAACACGCATCTCCCAGAAAGGCATCCAGGCGTCCTGAAGCTTTCAAGAGACAGAGAATCCCCCACTTCCCTTGGTCGCTTGTTCCCATGTTAAATGGCTCTGCCCTGCTAAAGACATGGGCCTGCTTTCCAATTGGAATTTGTCTGGCTTTCGCTCGCGCCCACTGGTTCTTGTTATACCTCTGTCTGCTCCAGCACCAGGCCCTTTGCATGGTATATATATGTACAGCACCTAGCACAATGGAAGTTGGCCCCTTGCACAGAGCCTCTAGGCACCCTCCCAATACAAATAATAAATGAGACAGACAAAACCATCCTTCTGCAAGCTCCCTTTGGCTACAGCTGTCGCTGCTGCTGCTGCCACATGCTGATTCCCTGCCTTTACCGTGTCTTCTGTTCTGTTGTTTTTTTAACTTTACAGTAATTGGAAGAAGAAGAAAAAAAAAATCCACCCCAGCCTGAATTTCAAACACCCATTTATCTGACTACAGAGGGAGAGGCAGAGGGGAAGAATGGAGGGAAGAGAGGAGATGGAATTGTCCGATGAGCAGGAGGAGAAAAAAAACAACCCAATTTTAGCCCACTGCTGATCTAATCAGGATTTGATTGGGGAAAAGCAGCAGACCCTTCAGCAACACGCTCATGCCTTCAGCTCGGCTCTAAGTGCTTAAAAGCTTTCAGGGTGGGTTATTAGGGAAATGAGTGGCATGGATCCTAATGAAGGGGAAAGGGATGCTTTATAGCCCTCATCCCACTTTTTGCAATCAACCCATCAATCTATTGCTTCCTTTTTACCTCCTGGCTCCCTCCTTTCTGGATAACTTTTCTGGTGGGTGGAGGAGAAAATGCGATTTACTTATTTATTTATTGGCCGGGCGTAATAAACGGTAGCAATTAACCCCGTGTGTCTGGTTCTGGTTGATGTTCTCGTCTCTCCACACCCCCCGAATATGTATTTTTCAATTTTCTTTTGTATTGATTTTCAATCTGCTATGGAGAAACAAGACTATCAGGATGAAATGTGCCAGCTTTTGCTGCTGGCCAGCGGAAAACTAATCTCTGCAATTAGCGGCTGGCTTAGATGGGCAGTTAACAGGTCAGCTTTCTCTTTGAGGCAGGGCTTCCAGCACCGGGATCCAGCTATTGAATTATATGGTCATTATCGCTGCGGAATCTCATAGTCATTATTATTTATCTGAGTCTCGGTAGAGCCGAAAGGCTCCAACGGAGATCGGGGCTCCGTTGTGCCAGGTGTTGCACAGAAGCATGCCGAGAGATGCTCACTGCCCCATACAATTTAAACGGGCAAGGAAGACAAAGGAAGGATCACGATCCCCATTTGGGAAACTCATGTACTGAGAGATAACTGACTTGCCCAAGGCCACACAGGGCATCAGTGGCAGAGCCAGGGATGGATCCCAGATCTCCCAGTCAGATGTGCAGGTGAGGGGGAGGGAGGGATCAGGGTGGTTTTAAACTCCAATTGTGGGCTGCTGTGGGGGCTGATTTGGTGCCTGACATAATGGAGAGCGACCTCTGGGACTGTTCTCACGGACAGCAGCCTCCTCACGCCTGTCTCAGGCATTCTTGGCACTCCCCCTACCTTGAAGCCTGTGAGATGACAACATAGGGCTGTCCAAGCTATTCAGGGACAGGGGGAAAGCTCACGCAGCCCATTGTGGCTCAGGTTATAGGGGTAGGGGCAGCATCAGACACATGGTTTTGATCCAGATGAGGGGTCCCATCTCCCAGGGCCATTTTCTCATCATAGGCCACGTCCCTATTAGCCTGGCAGTAGCTGGCCGGCTGCCACTTGTCTCTCCTCACTCATCTCTGAGGCCTCATGGGCTTTCTCTCAGCACCTCTTTGTTCCTGATCTATTGGCTCAGAAAAGCTGAGAGGTACATTAGCAGCCACGCTATAAAAACATCTAACAAGGTGTTCCAGTTAATCTTTTTGTCTTTCTTCCCTCCCTCCGGGGACACAATCATTTCCCTGCAAAGGGAAACTGAGACCGGACTAGAGGGCAGTGGGAAAAAACGCAGCCTGGATTGATGAGACTGTTCTGACTTTCAGTTTTGCTTTATTAAACAGGGAAAGAGAGAAAAATAACGGGGGAAATTTTTCTTAAGGCAGGTTGAGATCCCGGCATTTCCAGCAGCCGGAGTCCCTTGCAAAGCAACAGGATACAAGCTGCAAATTAAAGATGCGTGCATGATAAACAAACCCATAAGGCATGAAAGTGACAAATGGAAGTACAGGGCTTGAGAGCAGACAAATGTTGAAGGGAAGAGACACCATTCATCCTTTAATGCATCTCCTGCAACATTTAAACTCCTCAGAACTGAAAGGAGGCAAATGAAACCCATCCTTGAGCGCTCCCAGCTTGTATTTTAAGAGTCAGATAGCTGGCAGGGAGGCAAACAGCCTTCCACAAGTCCCAGACTCTACCTTCATGGTTTGGTCTGTTATTTTGTAAATAATAGCTCTCGCTGGACGGCAGGAGTCTGTGAGGCATGGGGAGATGGATTTGAAATGACCAGGGCTCAAGGGTTTGAGTTTGACCTGTGGTAGAGAAACTGTCCTGTTGCCAGCCCCAGATATTAAAAAAACATAGTCTGGCCACAAAATATCATGCAATTGGCTTTAAAAACATAAGAGTTCTTAAAAGTTTTTGGATTCTTCTTTGATGTCTGGATTCGGAGCCTTTAGGCTGCCTTCCAGTCACATTTCCAAGTTTTTCTCTGAAACTAGGAGGGCTAGAAACTTACCCGTTTTAAAAAAAAAAGAAAGAAAGAAAGAAAGCTGAGATTCTCACCTAATCACCAGACTCTAGGAGCTGGCGCTTTAAGAAAAACACAGAAAAACTGAACCAGTAAGAGACTTTTGTAACATTTGGATCCAGATTCAGGTTTTTTCATGTCTGAGGGGGCGTTTTTTTGGTTCACGCTCATCTGAAGTGCACAGTTAAAGGAAAGGAAACATCTTTCCTGCTTCTCTTCTACTCTCAGCAGAGTTGATATTATATTTATTTGTATTTTGGCAGAAGCCCAACTTGAGAGCAGGACCCCGTTATTCTAGCCCTGTAAATACACAGCGCGACTTTGGACCACACCACAATTTCCCTTCCCAAAAAACAATTGCACCTCCCTTCCGGTCACTTTTGGTTCAGATTTTTAGCCTTAAGGGAACGCAACCCCTCTCCTTCCATTTTCTGCCTTTGAGCGCTGCTCCCCTCCTCTCCCACACACCCCCCCTTCCAATTTTCATCAGTTTCCCCATCTCCTGGCTCTTTCTTTCCCCGTTTATATATTCCTTTTCCCAAGCTCCACACGCTCTCCCCGTCTCTGGTAATTTATTCGCCGCAATCAGATCTGAATTTTAAATAGGCGCAGCAGCGATTTTGTGAGGTTCTTCTCCCCATCCAGGCACTTGGCAAAGCTTTCATTTGTGCCTCCAAATGCAGCCGGGAAGGAAACATTTATTAACCCCCAAAATTCCATCAGGGTCTATCCTGCAAGGTGCCGAGCGCCCTTGACTCGGCTGGAATTGAGCCCACGTGGCTCCACATAAGGTCAGGCATCAATGGGCCTACTCACATGAATGAAGTTACTCCCAGGCTTCAGCGTCTGCAGAATCAGGCCTAGGCGTTGGAACGAGGCGTGCTGCCCCGTTTTCATCATATACTGGGTTTATAGTTTGGTTCAGTGGCCCTTCCTCCTTGTGCATCGTCCACGGGCTTGCTTACAGCCCGTTATACCTGTGCAAACCCACTGACAACAGGAGGGTTGCACAGGTGTCATTGAAGATGTCATTCGGGCTACAGCGCCTTGACTATCGGAGATGACGTGTGAAAAGGAAAAACTGTCACATCCCAGGCTGGGGTAGCAGGCCTGTGGTTAGGAAGAGCAGGCCAGATCCGCAGCAGCTGTAAATGGGCAAAGCTGCTTAGAACTCATTGGAGCGACATCGATTTACACCAACTGAGAGTCTGCGCTAGCACATTTCCATTTGTAAACTGAATGCTCTGGATCTGCACAGACTCTTTGCAAAGTTGATCCTGCTGCCATACATAATTTCAGCTGACCTATGATCGGTTAAGTCGTAATGAGCCTCGTGCATGCAAACAGCAGGGAAAGGGACAAGGGCAGAGCCAGACATAAGAGCCGAACTTTCAGGTAGTGAAAATGACATCGGTCCGTTGAAACTGACGCAGCTCGTCTGATTTACTCCGACTGGGGAGCCAGCCCCTCTGAGTTAGGAATAGTTTTCAATTAAAACTAAAATATCCTATAATAACCCTCTGAGGTTTTTTTTTTTTTAAAATAAATCTATTATGAAGAGATTATAAATGTATGTAAAACTGGCACGGGACAATTCGGGGATTAGGAAGCTGAACTTTCCTCGTGTGACAAGCAAAGAAAAGAAAATCCGGCCAGGGGATAAAAAAACGGAATAGTGCATGAATGAGAGCCAGATGAGAGATAACGGTCTCCAGCGCAGAACAGAAGGGGTCAGGAGAGGTTACAAAGAAGGAAATTACTCCTAATAAAAGACAATGGGGTAGCGGACCCTACCTCTGCTTCTAGCACCGGACAGAATGCTAGGTGGACTGGGAGAAACTGGCCTGCTCCCAGGGCGGGACAAACAGAAGATGGGGGGCAGGGGAGTGAGTGACAGTTCAAAGATCCACAAGCCCCCATCCCACAACCCCCAATGGGGGCAATAGGAAACTCTGGGGTGTGAGGTATGGAGACAGCCCTCTCCAAGTTTGGGTCATTGAGGGGGCGTGTGGAGGGGGCAGATATATAGCCCCACCAGATGTGTGTCAGAGGGGGCTCTCGGGGGTGGTTCAGGCACAGCCTCCTCCCATGTGGGGCAGAAGGGACTCTGGGGGTGAGAGGGGCAGAGGGAGACCCTTCCAGTGTGGGGCTGAGAGGGATCTGGGGGTGGTGGGCATGAGTTACAGAGAAAGCCCCTCCCACTGTGTGCTGCTGAGGTCCAAAGTGTGTGCCCCCTTCTCAGGAATCCTGCCCGTCCACGTTCAAGGCCGTTTGACATGGGAAACGCCGCTCGGCTCCACAGTCCTAACCGCACAGGACGGAACCACGCAGAGACCAGGCCTTGTCTGCCGCTAGAAACAGGCCGGACTTGAAAATGGTTTCCAAGCACAGCTCCTCCCCCCCTGCACTCTACTCGGCCACGGCGAGCTGGCCTGTGTAGGCCGGAGCTAACTAGGGGTCCAGCCTTTGTCCATAAGAGGTTCTCAAGACCTGGTAGAATGGGGGCCCCGGGTGGAACTGGCTGCGGAACATGGTTGGTCCAGTTTACGTGGGCCTGGCCAGCCAGCCATGGTCAAGTTTCACCTATTCCCAAACATCAGCCATTTCTGGATGCAGAGAAGGCATGTGAGCCAGGTCGGCTCCATCTCTAGTGAATCAGAGAGCGGCCATCTTGGGACCTAGACACCCACCACCATCCTCCAGTGCTCCTTTTCTTCCACTGTGGAAACCAATCAGACATTGCCCCTCTACTTGGGCCTCTTCAATGGGTAAACAATTCATCATAGACTCATAGAAACATGACCACTTGAGATCCCTTCCAGTGCTATCTAGCCCAGCCCCCTGTGCTGAGCCAGGATCGTCATGGCTGCGTCGGCAGCTCTGAGGAAGATTGCTCCGGGGGGGAGGTAGAGGATAACTCCAAGCTGGGCAGACGACTAATACTGAGGGGACTCTTTGGTGGACGTGGCACGAGAGGCATTCCCACTTTCCTGCCATCTGTTAGGCTCTCTGATGCTTTCAGTGCCCTGCTGTGGTAAGGAAGGCGATCAAGTGTCCGAGCTGACTCACGTGCCACTCAGTTGTCCTTAGATGGAAAGGAGAACAAGGTCTCCATTGTTCCTTTGGTCCATGCTGGACAGAAGCGGTGACTGAAGGGCAGATGTGGTGAGGTCCAGCTGTCAGGGGCAGGGGGAAGGAGGTAAAGACGTCAGTGGCGGGGAACGTGACAGATGCATCTTAAATCCTGGGGCGTGTCTGGAGGAGGTATTCACAGGATGCCACGTGGCAGAAACGTGCCAGAGATAGAGCGTGCGGTTTGCGGTGTTGTATGGCTCCGAGACACAAATTCCTGATATTCTGATTGGCCAGAGAGCACATGAGGATCCTTTTTGCTTGGGGTGGAGGGAGTTCATCGCCCAAACCTGGCCCAAACCGACACCCTGCAGCCAACCACCCCTACAGTTTGGGGGTGCCCAGAGTCAGAATGCACGTCCAGATCTAGATTTTGCAGCTAGCCCCATAATTCTCAAAGGGGCTGAACCATAATTCTGGAGCTGAACTTGGGGCGTTCAAAATCGGGGTGTTCCGAGGCTGGATTTTGCAGCTGGTCCTTTGACAGGCTGCACTGAAACTCCACACCCGGGTACCGCTCAGCGGTCAAAATTTTGGCTCGAGATCCGAATCATCTTTGCTCTTCTGGGCTGAGGAACAGAGATGAGAGAGATGAAAGCTGAAAGGGGAGGGTGCACAGTCCAGCCAGAGATGATTCCATCCATATTCACGCTGTTCTTTCTACCCGGTGTTGGAGGGCAACGGAAAAGCACACAGAAGGAAAAGTACATCCTGGTCTCTTACATGAGCTTCTATGCTCACTCTCTAACTGAGACCATTCGGCAGCCCTGTTTAGCATAAAAGTAATTTTAGTTCAGGCCCCCTGTCTGCTACTCACTTATTTACAGGCAGATGATAACTTTCTTGAACATGGAATGCAACCCACTGGCTCGGTGCAGATAGCTGTGCAGGGTGAAGAGCATTTAACCCCCTCTGTCAAGGATAATCGGCTTGTTTACCATTTTCCTGACCCCCAAAAGACAATAAAATTGTGCACGAAACCAATAGATTTTAGCCACATGCCTGCGGCGCGAGTGGATATATAAATAAAATATAGGTACAGAATTGCATGGCAGGGATGAATAATGACTCTATAATGCTAGCCGTGGGGTGGCGGTCAGTAGAGCTGTCTGTTCCCTGGAACTGTAGTCAGCTTAGATGCCCAGCAAAACTCCACTCCTAGAATCCTTTGCCTGCTGGAGGCATCTGGCCGCCTGGGAGGCTGTCCCTAACCCACCTTTGGGCATTCTGATGGGGACACCTAGCGCTGGATATTCCAGAGAACTCAGCTTCCCAAATCCGGCAGCAGAATCAGTAGCTGGATGTTCATAAGGGCACAGCGCATTGGGTGCATCTTGGGCTCCCAGCTCATTTATTTTGGTGTCCAAGCAGCAGACGAGCTCTTGGGGGAATCTGGCCAGTAAGATTTGATCTTGCAAAGTGCCGATGGCTCCCATGGTGGGTCGAAGCTGCTCATTGGCCCCAGAAAATGTACAGCCCGGTCAGACCCTTCGGGTACCATCCAAGAAGGGGCTGTGCCCACATCTCCCATTGACTTCAGCAGCAGGAGAGGGTGTAGGAGGGAGTTAGACCCAGATCCCCAAAGGTCTTTGGGTGCCTAACTCCCATAGAAATTAATGGGCCCCTTTGAGGATCTGGGCCTTCATGTTTTGTGGCACCGAGGCCCGACCCGGGGTGGTGCTGAGCCCCTGGCATGAATGAGAGCAGCTTCATTCCCTGGAGAGTCTGTGGGCAGATGGACACTTGCTAGAAGCCGCTGTGCCATCCATTATCTGCTGCTGGAGTCCCCATGACTGCAGGGAGAGCGCTGGTTAATTACACCGTAACTGGCAGGGACACCGGGGGTTAAATCAGTGAAGCAGTGTGAACTCAGGCAGGGTTTGGCATGGAAGCCCTCCCCACATCCCACTGAAAGAACTGGCAAGTGTAGCAAAACAAAACACCCTGGAAGCTCTCCGGGAAAAAAAATCAGGCAACTCCAGAGAGTGGGAAGGTGGGGGAAAGGGAGCCTTCAGGGTGCTGTGATATAGGAGAGTCCGGGAGCAAGATGCATAATCAAAGGGGACTTGTTCCATATCACTTCTCTAAAGCAGGGCTTGTGCAGGTGGGCTGCACGGTTCAGGATTCTGGCAATAGGCTAAAAATCTTTCCTTTAAGTCAGTGTTTTCGGTCCTCTCCCCAGGCACTGAGAGATCAGCTGACTTGCCCTAGGTCAAAGAGCACACCTGTGTCAGAGCCAGACACTTGACTTGCAGGCCAGTACTTCGAGCCATTAGATCATCCTTCCCCACCCCAGCCCCCTGGGATTCCCCTCCCAGCCACTGAGAATCCTTCCAATTTAACAGGGGAAGTGGAAAGAGACTGTGGCCCCCCCTCACACCAGATGGGGGTCGTGACACTGCTGCCACCCTAGTTCAGATGGGGAAAATGTCCCCCTCTCTCCCCCCACCCTACTGACCTGGCTCTCAGGGTCCCACTGCTGGCTCGGCCCTCGCCGCAGCTGACCCAGCTGTGATGTTGGTGGAACGATACCAGCCTGCCTTTGTACAGCGTCGCTGGATCGTGCGTGGAAGGCTGCAGTGCAGGGGTTGCGTGTGCACGCTCAGCTGCACCATGGCACGAGCCACATGGACGGGAACGCGCCTCCCCGGCGGCGAGACGGATCTGTGAGCTGGGAAGGCCAAATAGGCTTAAATACATCTCTGGATGATACTGTACGGCCCCAACCCTCTAGTGTCTGAGCACGTTTATCCTCCTAACGCCCCGAGCAGCAGTGCAGTTAGCCCCATTTTACAGATTGTGACCTGACGAACATGGAGGCCAGGTGCCTTGACAAAGCTGGCCTCGGCCTGGGTGTGCCCCGGGAGCGCCCGTGTGTGTGTGTGTGTGTGTGTGTGTGTGTGTGTGTGTGTGTGTGTGTGTGTGTGTGTGTGTGTGTGTGTGTGTGTGTGTGTGTGTGTGTGTGTGAAGCTCACCCTGCAGCTGGCTGTCTCGTACCTCTCTCGTACATTCGGTGAACTGCCTATGCTGGACTGGACTGGCACTCCAAGCCCTGTGAACCCGTGGATCGGAAGGCGTGGTGAAAAATCGTGGGCAGCCCTGACCCCCTGTAAACAAGAAGAGGAGGCGAGACGTGAAGAGAAGCAAGTGGCTCTCAGCCTTTGGCGGTGGCTTCCCCGGGCCCTGCCTTTCTTTGAGGCAAGAATGAAAAGAAACAACCCGGCCGCTGGATCCTTCATCTCCGAGGGAAGAAGTGGCAGAAAACGAGCTGGCGTTCAAGCCTGGAGTGGCGCTTGTGCAGCTGGCGTCCGAGGGGAAAGGCCTGAAAGGCCTGACATTCATACATAATCACGCCGTGTTCACAACCCCGCCAGGGCAGTGCCAGCCGGACACAGAGTGTGGGGACGTGTGTGTGTGTGCTGGCAGGCACAGAGGGAACAATGGCTCACTCAGGCTTTTTAGGGTGCTTGATGATGACTCCTTCTCCTACGCTGGAGGAAGGCTGGCTGCTTGTTCCAGATGAGGAGAGCGGAGAGGGGGGATGGGTGGGGTGGGAGACTTTTTAAAGAAAATTTTTTGTGGTAAATGCTTAGGAATGGTCTATGCTCTTTCCAGTGTGATACCCTTTCCGGCCTCGCCGATGAGGTGTGTGGCTGCTTCGAGCGCTCAGGCGGGCAATGCACAGCTAACCAGAGGCTGCCCTTACTGGTCAGTCAGCCAGCTGCGTGCTACCTGCAGTAGCCAGGGGCACAGAAATTAACTGCTTCGTGCTGTCCGGCTGGCCTAAAAAAAGAAACCCTCTTCAGATTTGCTCCCCGCCAAGTCACGTTTTCCCCACAGTCAGGAAATCGCCTGTTTCTCGCTTGAGGGCTGCTGTGAGGACCTGAACGCTCGATGTTTTTGTTATATGGTGTTAAAGGACCGATGCAGCAAACCCTTGCTCGCTGGTGGTGCCCAAGCCCTTAATCACTAGCCCATCCTAGCAGGCTGGTAGAAGCAGCTTCAAGTGCTAGGCACACTCTGCAAAGCTCCAGGATAAGAAGAAATGTGCTTGGGATTTTTTTGGTTTTTGAGGGTGAGTGGGTGGGAAGGCAAGGAATACACCAGAGAGTAATAAACCAAGGAGATAAATGAGAAGGATGTGATGGGGCGGCATGAAACAGATATTACAGTGTCTGAAACTGACAGGATTCAGGAAGATGATGGGAGAGCGTGGGGGTGGGGACGGACTTCAGCTGATATATTTAAAGCCGGTTTGAAGTTAGGTAGGTAGGCTGCGAAAGCAATACAATGGGTGCTTATTTAACAAGGGATCTAGAAGAATCTTAGAAGACAGAAAGCAATGCAGTGCTAGCCCGATAATAATAATGCCTGGCTCTTATGTAACCCTTTTCCATCCATAGATCTCGAAGCGCTTTGCAAAGGCGGTCAGTATCGTTACTGCCCATTTTACACATGGGGAAACTGAGGCAGGAAGCGGGGAGGGGACAATCCCAAGGTCAGTGGCAGAACTGGGACTGGAGCCAAGGGACCCTGAATCCCAGTGCAGCGTGGTAGCCAGTAGGCCAGATGAGTGTGCACAGCAATTGATGGATCGAAAGAATGATGCAACTGTACATTCGAAGAGACACTCTCCGGACACACAACGTTTTAAATAAAAGCTCATTGTGAATGATTATGATTATGGGATTTAAGCGTTGCCTAGACATTGGCTGACCGTCTGCCTTGGTCCAATGTGCTGGATCAACCCTCATGCACCTGCCTTGGGGAGGAGGCAAGCACTTTTACAATGCCTCCAGCACTGATTTGGCTGCTGCATGAAATATGTCTGAGGAAAGACTAATTTTGTTCACTTTACATCTCGATGGCCCAGGTGATGGTGATGAAATCTGCTGATGATGCAAAACTGGGGGGTGGGCCCAATGGATCGGAAGGAGGAGGGAGGAAAATTCTAATTCCAAAGAGGAGGGGGGAGAAGATGGAGAAAAAAGCGCTTCGTGCCCTCTTTCTGCCCCAAATCTTGCTGGGCTCTTTATTTGCAAATGCATCTTTAAGGGTCTAATGCTGGCATTCCCCTCCGTGGATAGGCACCACCAAAGTCCAGCTTAACCTCATAGGGTTCTTGGTGCCTACCCTGGGGCTTAGGTGGGTCTTAGGTGATGTGCTGCTTTTGCTGTTCCCTTTCCACAGGAGGGAATTTCACCCTCTGCGTGCAAAGGAAAATGAAGTTCAGAGAGTTGATCATCAGCCTCTTCCCTTCGTGTCATAAAGAAGGGTCCTTCTGGCTGGATATCCTAGTAGGAACAGGAGCACAGCAGCACGAAAGGGTTCTCACAGCCTCTTAGCAGAAATGCTTTTGCGGCTCACTTGGAGCTTACCTAAGTGGGACCTGCCTGCCATTCCCTGGCCGTGGAGCAGCGTTGTTCTCCCACACGTCACCTAGGGAGGCTCTTGAAAGGGCTTGCATGGGCTGCTTAAGTAGCTCCATAAATCTACCCGGTGACTAAAGCAGCATGTTCAAGCAGAGACAGGTCAGCAGTTAGCGTAAAGCATTGCACCGCCGAGGCCCGGTGATGAAGTGCCTTGCATAATCGGTTCCCTGGAAAGCCTGGCGTCTCCATGTCCAGCTTTGCTAGGTTCGCGTGCTACGTCAGCGCACGCCGCACCTATTCCTCACCACGCAGCAGGACAGCGTCAGGCCACATGCAAAGCAGTGCAGGGCAAAGGTGCTTTCTAGCCCAGCCCTGTCTTTTCCCATCGTTTATTTGTTACACACCCAGGGCTGGAGAGAGCGGCTCAGGACTTGCAACCGTCCTGATCTCTGCAATAGGACAAGGGCATTAACCTGTTACTGAGCCCATAAGAGGGGTGCCATTTTAGATTTGGTACTGGTGAGTCGTGAGGACCTCGCAGAAGAACTGGTTGTAGGGGACAACCTTGGTTCAAGCAACCATGAGCTAATTCAGTTCAAACTAAATGGAAGGATAAACAAAAATAGATCTGTGACTAGGGTCTTTGACCTGAAGTAAGTCCAAGCCTCCTCCACCCTTAGATCCAGGAGTTCCTCAGTCCAGTCCACTTCCCCAACTAATTCCCTTAATTTTTTTAAGTTAGCCCGTTTGAAGTCAAAGCTGCAGGAACTATCCGAAACCTGCATCCCAAGGAAGGGGAAAAAATTCATAGGCAAGCGTTGTAGACCAAGCTGGATGAGTGAGCATCTCAGACAGGTGATCAAGAGAAAGCAGAATGCCTACAAGGAGTGGAAGATGGGAGGGATGAGCAAGGAAAGCGACCTCTTGGAGGTCAGACCATGTAGAGATAAAGTGAGAAAGGCCAACAGCCAGGTAGAGTTGGACCTTGCAAAGGGAATTAAAACCAACATTAAAAGGTTCTATAGCCATATAAATAGGAAAGAAACCAAGAAAGAAGAAGTGGGACCGCCAAGCGCTGAGGATGGGGAGGAGGTTAAGGATAATCTAGGCATGGCCGAATATCTAAACAAATACTTTGCCTCCGTTTTGAATGAGGCTAATGATGATCTTGGGGATAGTGCAGGGCAGCTACTGGGAATGAGGATATGGAGGTAGAAATTACCACATCCGAGGTAGAAGCCAAACTCAAATAGCTTCATGGGACTAAATCGGGGGGAGGGGTGGATAATCTCCAGCCAAGAATATTAAAGGAGCTAGCACCTGAAATTGCAAGCCCGTTAGCAAGGATTTGTAATAAATCTGTAAACTCAGGGGCTGCACCGTATGCCTGGAGAATTGCTAACATGGTTCCTATTTTTAAGAAAGGGGAAAAAAGTGAAACGGGTAACTACAGGCGTGTTAGTTTGACCTCAGCAGTGTGCAAGTTCTTGGAAAAAATTGTAAAAGAGAAAGTAGTTAAGGACATCAAGGTTAACAGTAATTGGGATAAAATACAACCTGGCTTTACAAAAGGTGGATTGTGCAAAACCAACCTGATCTCCTTTTTTGAGAAGATAACAGATTTTTAGACAAAGGGAATGTAGTGGATCTAATTTGCCTAGATTTCAGAAAGGCATTTGATATGGTTCCACATTGGGAATTATTAATTACGTTGGAAAAGATGGGGATTAGTATGAAAATTGAAAGGTGGATAAGGAACTGGTTAAAGGGGAGAATACAAGGAGTCATACTGAAAGGTGAACTGTCAGCCTGGAGGGAGGTACTAGTGGAGTTTCTCAGGGATCGGTCTTGGGACAAATCTTATTTAACCGTTTTATTACTGACCTTGGCACAAAAAGTGGGAATGTGCTAATAAAGTCTGCAGATGGCACAAAGTTGGGCGGTATTGCCAATACAGAGAAGGATCGGGATATCATACAGGAAGATCTGGATGACCTTGTAAACTGGAGTAATAGAAATAGGAAGAAATTTAATAGTGGAAAGTTCAAGGTCATGCATTTAGGGACTAACAACAAGAATTTCTGATATAAGCTGAGGACGCTTCAGTTGGAAGTGATAGAGTAGGAGAAGGACCTGGATGTATTGATTGATCACAGAAAGACTATGAGCCGCCAATGTGATGTGGTAGTGAAAAAAGCTAATGCGGTCCTTGGATGCATCAGACGAGGTATTTCCAGTAGAGATAGGGAGGTGTTAGTACCGTTATACATGGCGCTGGTGAGACGTCACCTGGAATACTGTGTGCAGTTCTGGTCCCCCGTGTTTAAGAAAGATGAATTCAAAGTGGAACAGGTGCAGAGAAGGGCTACTAGGATGATCCATGGAATAGAAAACCTGCTTTATGAGGGGAGACTCAAAGAGCTTGGCTTGTTTAGCCTAATCAAAAGAAGGCTGCGGGGAGATATGATTGCTCTGTATAAATACATCAGAGGGATAAATACCAGGGAGAGAGAGGACTTACTTAAGTTCAGCGCCAATGTGGACACAAGAGCTAATGGATATAAACTGGCCATCAGGAAGTTTAGACTTGAAATTAGACGCAGGTTTCTAACCATCAGAGGAGTGAAGTTCTGGAACAGCCTTCCAAGGGGAGCAGTGGGGGCAAAAAAGCTAGCTGGCTTCAAAACTGGGCTTGATAAATGTATGGAGGGGATGGTCTGATGGGACAGCCTAGTCTGGCAATTGACTGATCTTTGACTACTGGTGGTAGAGAGGCCAATGGCCTGTGAAGGGATGTTAGATGAGGTGGGTTCTGAGTTATTACAGAGAATTCTTTCTTGGGTGTCTGGCTGGTGAGTCTTGCCCACATGCTCAGGGTTTACCTGATTGCCAAATTGGGGTTGGGAAGGAATTTTCTCCCAGGGCAGATTGGCAAAGACTCTGGGGGTTTTCGCCTTCCTTTGTAGCATGGAGCCCGGCTCACTTGCTGGTGGATTCTCTGTATCTTAAAGTCTTTAAACCAGGATTTGAGGACTTTAATAACTCAGTCATAGATTAGAGGTTTATTGCAGGAGTGGGTGGGTGAGGTTCTGTGGCCTGCATTGTGCAGGAGGTCAGACTAGATGATCATATTGGTCCCTTCTGACCTTAGAGTCTATGGGGGAAAAAAACCCAAAAAACCTTTTGTAACCCAGTTTGCTGTCAGGTGAACAGGCCAGGGTAAGTTTAGTCTCTTACCAGCATTCCTGTGCCACTTTTAATACAGGAATCAAAAGAGTAGTCTTTACTCACATAAGCAGCCTCATTTAAATGCATGAGATTACTCACAGGAGTAAAGTTGGAGGAGATCAGATAGACAGATAGATAGATATACACTATAACATTCTCAGTTTACAATGACACAAAATATTATTAAAAGAGGTCGGGTTAGACAAAGATTTCTATGCGTTTGTAAGAGGGTTTCAGCTACATCTTGCATTACCGTGTGCAGCAAAACATTTCCAAGTATTCCCAGATTTATGACCCCTTCTCATGCAACCAAGAGAGACACGAGAGAGCTCTTCTGGAGATTAATCAAATCGGAGTCCGTTAAGAATCTCAGCATTACTCGTGTGACTACAGAAATGGAATTCACTGAGTGCAAACAGTAAAGTTTGCAGCAGGAGAGCATGTTTCTTATTGGCATCCGAGTGTTATTACAGAGCTCCGTTTATGCCAGCTCCCTGGTGATACATAGCACTCAAGCTTCAGCAGTGCAACTTTAAATGATAACGTTGGGGGTAGTTTAGTCTCTACAGAACGAAATTGAGAGGGGCCAGCATGAGGCCTATGCCTCACTGAAGTCGTAGCTGAATCCTCAAAATAGGATTTAAGGGCTGGCCCTGTGCTATTGAGGACTGTAATTTTAAGGGCTGAGCTTCCCAGACAAGGAGTCTGGTGCTGTGAAGTTCTTGTTAGGCACAGCCAGGTGGAACCAGATACAGACTAACTCGATCTCTTGCAAGCACCTAAGCACCTTAAGCAGTGAGAGATGAACACCCCTGGCCCTAGGAACTTGCACTGGCCAGCTGTCTACATGGGGGGTGAATTTCATCTGGAATAGGTGAGGGCCAAGCACACAAAGGTTAATTAATTAATGCTTGTAAGGCATTTTGAATGGAAGCTGCTATGGAAAAGCATTATACATCACCATCGACCTCACCATAAATCATCATCGTCTTTGAAACAATGGAGGCTTGGCTGGAGCAAAGAGAGACTGGTTCAGAGAGGGTAGATCTGATGCTCTCCATCCTTTCTCATACTGCAGGAACAAGGAGCTGTTCAGTGAATGGCAGCAGATATAGAAGTGATAAAGAAAATCCTTTTTTCACTCTGTTTGCCTGTGGAACTCATTGCCACCAGATATGGGGGAACCAAGAGCTTGGCAGGATTCAGAAAAAGGTTGGTCGTTTCTATGGGTCACAAGAAAAGCCATCTATGGTACTAATATGGCCCATCACCATAGCATCTGGGCATGTCACAACTGCTAATGTATTTATCCTCACACACACACACACACCCCATGACTCTGGGCATGGCACTGCTATTATACCCATTGTACAGATGGGGAACTGAGGCCCACAGATACCAAAAGCATGTCTTCATTGCAGCGTTAGCTCAAAGCACAACTCAAGAGCTGCCCCAACCTGATTCCTGTTCAGACACAAAAATCTCTAGCTCAAGTGAAGTGATGCTGTTAATTCAAGCTATCTGGCCTCTCAGGGTGTGTCTACATTACACACCACGCCCAGGCTCAGGCTCAGGTTTGAGCCCCCTCCCCTCCACACACAGGTCAGAAGCATTCAGGACCTGGGTCCTATGACCTGGCTAGGAGGGTGGGTCAGAGCACAAGTCATGCTGTGACTTGGGGGCCAAGCTCTGTCCTTTCGTAGTGTGGACGCAGCTCAGGCCGCAGACCCAAGTCAGAAGGGCTGCGCAGCGCAGTCTAGACACGTTAGCACAGTGTGGAGACGTGGGGCCAGATTTACCATGCAGTGTGGACGCTCGAGCGCGGGTTTGGAAACACTGAGGCCACAAATCCGGGTCCCCCAGAGCTGGGTTTACCGTACAGTGTGGACGTCCCTCAAGGGAGCTGGGTTGAGGCTCAAGTGCTGCTGATGCTTCAGCTACCAATGCAATGGGGACTCAGCCATTCTGTGCTGCTACTCCAAACGCTGCTCAGATGTTGGTTTACAGTGTGACTGCTCTCACAGCCAGGGTACATACCCTACCCCGGTCTTACGTGGCCGAACCCCCAGGGTTTATACCTTACCCGGCCCTCCGCATGCCCAAGCCGCACCTCCCACAGTGCAGGGTCCCGCTGCCTCCCCCCTGCCAGAGCCTTTCACTGTGGTGACCACTGGGATCTAGGAAGAAACTTCCCCATGGACCGGGTTCTCCATAGCTACCTGCTGCAGGGCTTCTTGCAGCCGGGCTCACGGCATGCGATCCTGGCCTCTGTGGGAGACCTGGCATTAGCTGGACCACGGGTTAGATCCAGCCTGGCGATGCCCGTGTTCCTCCGATCAGAGGCTCTGTTATCCCTCCTAGGGATGGCACAAAACCCAATGTGCACGTGTCATCGGAGGGGGATCCACAATCCGCTTCAAACAAGGCGAAGAGGCCCGGGGGCGGGGGAGAGGCAGTTTGTTCTTGGAAGGAATCTTTTTCTTCTCCCACTGACGGGAGCAAACAGAGCTGGGCTACCCGGTGCTGTCATCCGCCATGCTCCCAGCCCCTTTGCTCTCTTGCTTTAATGCACCACCTCTATTTATTCTGCTCCTGTAACTGTAAAATTGATTTTCTTGCAACAAGACGCTTGTCTTTCACCACCGAACGCACCCAAATGCTCCAACATAAGACACTGGCAATTTTTAATTAGTTTCCTTTATACCTCCTGCCTCCGAGAGCAGGCGTGTAGAACCAGAACAGGGAGGCCAAGAAAGAAACGGAATCCAGAGATGACAAAAGCACTTTTTTGTCTAGCTAGGATTATTAATAATACAAGTCTTTTACCTAACAAAGCAGACAAGCTGCTTGAGAGAGAACGGTGGGAGGAGGGCAGGGGATTGGAGGGGGGGGGAAGTAATTATTGTATCGCTCGCTGTAGGGTTTGAAAAGTGACTTCAGCCACTCAGGGAATCTTGAAATAATATTTCAAACCGGCTCATTCCCTCTTGGCGCTTCTCCCTCTGCCCGCTGCACAACGGTATCCGGGTTTCCTTGCCTTACTGGTCACTTCCTCAGGACAAAAGGCCCAAGATTGTCATTGATGTTTTGGGGGTTTTTTAAAGGACAGTTCCTCATTGAAATGGATGGGGGAAAGGACTTGCGGGCTGGGGTCAATGACGGGGCCAATGTTGCTCAGCGGGAGGAATTACCCCGTGGCCCGTGTCAATGAGCTGTGGGCAAGCGCCTCCATGGGGATGAGGACAGCTCCTCGTTTTGATATCCTTATCCAGGCACCAATGCAATCCCTCTAGTGAAAGGATGAGGAACATAAATAACTCACTACAAACGCCGGCTGAAATTGACAGACTCGGCCAGTGATGCCACAGCTCTGGGATCTGAGGCCTGTTTCTATCAGTCTTAACAATTAAATTTGAACAAATCAACGTTTCGGCTGAACTGCATTAAAGAGTTTACAGGCGGGTTCTATAAACCGGGAGGTTTCACTTTCCCCCTCAGCATTTTCCGCGCCTGCTTTTTCCATAAGACTTGATCACATGGCCTGTGCACCTTTATTAAGGCCATTAATGTCAATTGCCAGCTATTATTCCTAAACTCTTCTTAATTGTTCCATGATACAGTGGTGTTGTCACTTCAGAGTTTGCATCCAGGTCCGCCAAGTTTGGAAGCTGCGCCCTCTGCAGACCGATTGACGTTGCTACGTGTTAGAAAGCTCTGAGGACCTTAACAATAATATTCCCTTCAGATGTCTTTTTTTGCCAGTTCTGACATATGCACTATTCATTTCTACTCAAGATTATTTTCCGATTATTATCAAAACCATCTTTTGTGGTGGTTTTTTTTGACAGTAAGAAGTTTAAACGTAGGGCTTGATTCTCCTCTAACTTGAGTTTCACAACTGTCAGATCCAGCTGAGGATTTGGCCCACGGATATCAATGCACCTACTCCTGGGTTACACCATTGGATACAAGAGACAAATCACCCCAAAGATTCAGATTCAGATCTCAGTTTCACTGGTGTAAGCCTGGAGTAACTTCACCAGCTTTGGCACCAGTTTAAGAGAGATCAGAATCCGGCCATCGGTGTTGCATTTCCAGCTCCTTTTCCCCGAAAGTTTATGCAGGTGTTGCATGGAGAAACCCTAATCCACTTTGCTTCCCGGAAATATCCAGAGAGGTCCTAGCTGTGAATATTTGCTGCCATTCTCACGCTCTCAATCACTGTATCTGTAGACAGATGCTAATAAATAAATTAGCTAAGGGCTGAGCAATTCTTCTTACTAGAGTATGAACCTGAAAGCCAGATTGTGCCCAGTGCAATGAAGAACTGGCTGTGCAAATCCAAAAGTCCTGATGATGGAGTCAGGGAAATAGAATTCTAAAGGGAAAGTGGGCGAGTTTGTCTGTGCTTTTCAGGAATCCGAACCAAACGAAACAACTGACCCATATGAAATCCAAACTTGACCAAGCTGAGTTTTGCTAACTCAAAGGACTTGAGATAAAAAAATGGCCATTACATTCATTCTAGGCCAAATCTTAGTCCCGTAGGCATTGAAGACAGCTTTGCCACTGATTCCATGAGAGCAACTGAGTCCAGAAGTCTATTAATTTCTGATTCTTTTCTCTAAGTTTAACAGAGATATTAACTGAATGATGATGCACCAAATAATATTTACGAGATGCATTTCAGTGACAAGTACATATGTAGAAATGGGAGAAAATTCTGCTCTGAGCAGCTCTAGAGGAAATCCAGAGCAACTCCACTGATTTCAGTTTACACGAGTGTAAACTGGGATCACAATTTGATCCACTATCTGAAAAGTGCTTTGGGATTCATGGCGGGGCTGATAGAATCTCTCTGTGCGATCTGTGAAATTGCTAATGACGACCCTAGAACAGTTCTAGCTCATTTTTCCTGCCTGGTGTGTCAAGAGATCAGTCTATTAAGTGGAAACATTGCGCCATGATTTCATGGACATGGATCTCAGAAAAAAATCCTTGTTGTAACAGCCAGGGGAACAACGTTAAAACCCATTCAGCAACAATCAAGTTTACCTTTTTGCATATACAAGCCGACACCTGCGTGCTCTTTTCCCCATTTTTTCCATGGCCATGCATTTTTCCATGCAGTTACCCTTTTGCACATGCCCAAGTTTGCACACCGTTGCCCATTTTCACTGGCATGTACCAGTTTACCCAGACCCTCGTGCATGTCATTTTTAATGGATAATCTCAAACGTGCCTGACTCCTAAAGTCTCCGGGGCCTGTGCTCCATTTAACCCAACAAGTGAATTTTTAAACAAAAGCAAATTATGCCCCTCTCACCCCATCAGACCCCATCCCTCCCCCCAAGAGAAGCTCAGAAAAGACATAGTCATTGCACTGCCAGGTCAGCAAACAGGCTCTGTAGGAGCAGTGGGGAAAGGTCAACAGCACCCTCCCCCCCCCCCCCCCGATCACTAAACTGATTTAGGAGCGTCCACATTAGGCGGTTGCACCGATTTCACTAAATCAGTTTTGTTGCCCAAACCATAGATCAGCCCTCTGTGTAACCCCCTCGACGTAAGCTACCCCCGCGCAACTACCGCCTGCAGACAAGTCCATGGGAGCCAGTTCTCCTGTTCTCACTCAGTACCGCTTTGCGCCCACTTTGTCCTGATGTAAATGACGGCCCAAGGAACCCGGCTGTCAAAATCAGGCCCCATTGACTTGAGTTAGTGACTGTTCCCGAGAGCTGTGTCTGTGTATGCACTGAGTCAGTGCCTGTGAAGATTGCACCATTTAGTGGGGCTAGACGAATAATAGCATCTGTTGTATTATTCATTAGCTGGCAGGTTCAATAAAGTTGGTGCCATTAGGCACTGCAGATGGTTTCTCGTGTGCTGCTCTTAACAGTAACCGCACCACGCTTTGATGCTGAAGAGAGGGCCAGCTCCTGCTCTCACCCTGGCTTTCCAGGCAGGTTTTTATTGCCTCTGCTTTGGGTCTGCCACATGCTGATGCTGTTCTTTGCCCCAGACTCTCTCTGCCCAGCGTGTTGCTGCGCTATCGCCTCCTCCTGGCAGGTCCTCAGCTGGCCTCTGCCCGTTGGCATTTCACAGACAGTCACCCCTCAAGTCACGGGCAGCGAAGCTGATTGGCACCAAACAGGGAATTGGCCAATGTTCTTTAATTTCTCTCTCACGGGGCTGGTGTAGCCACTTACTGAGGCTCTGCGTATGAGGAGAGATCCTGCCCTGTGCTAAAGCACATGCACATCGTCATGGAAGATCATGTATCCCAGTGATTCTCAATCTGTTTGGGACTGAGGACCCCTTTGGAAACCTTGATGTTTCCAACTCAGAGACACGCCCAGACCCGATCTGCCCCCACGGTTGCCACCCCCACGTTTTTCCACTACTGGATTAAGCTATGGTGGCCTCCAGCCTTTTCATAACCATAGCAGTTCTTTGTCCTTCTCTAGTCCACTCACCCCTTAACAAATTTAGCCTCGTAAACCCTACCCCTTCCTAGGAGGTAGCTACGCTGAGACACAGAGAAGTCAGGTGACTTGACCAAGGCCTTCAAAGAAGACTGATGCAGCAACAGGAACAGAAGCCAGGAGTCCTTGTGAGCAGTGAAACAGCTCAGCTCAAAGAACACCTTGAGGAATGGGGCTTGCAATTTTACTACGTAAAGCTGAACTTCAGCGTTCTGCGTTGTTACAGTCTTGTGATTTTTTTACAGCGCCTTTCACACAAACAATCCCCAAAGACTGGGCCAAATTTTGCCTTGGTTACCCTTCGGAAGTCAATGATGTTTGCATGGATGTGACTGAGAAGAGAAATGTGGTCCATTGTATGATGATGTTGCACGTCTATTTATATAATAGCTAAATGTGAAACGGAGTTCTCTTTACAATATGCCACGGCTACAGGTTTATTAACTCTCCAAGCTGATAAGTGCACGGTCTGTGTAACTCGGCCACTGAGCGATCACAATACTCCCCTGCTCCCAAGGGAGCCTTAAGTGCAAAGAGACGAAATGTGCCTGATAAGTGCTAAGCATGATCATCTTTGTCGACAAGAAATACACACCGGGCAGAGCTGTGGCCATGCCTCCAGGACAAATCTCTCACCTATGTGTGATAAAACAAAAGCCCCCCCTAGGAGATCCCACTTGTCAACATACTACATGCTTGCTGCTGCAGAGAACTCCATGGGGTGAGAACTCACCAACGCTCGCTTTGAAAGCACAGCCCCCTCGGCTGAACACGGCTCTCTTTTAGCAGTGCAGCTGAGTTGTGAGGTGTCTTCTCTGCATTGCACACGCACCCCCACCACACACACTTTTTTACAGCCCTTTGCACTGACACGACACCGTCCACACAGTGATCTCAGCACGCTCCACAAACGTTAGCCTCACACCTGAGGCCGGGTGAGCGTTAGTGCCCTCCTCGGTTTATAGGTGAAGAAACTGAGGCATGAGGTGATCGAGCGTCTTCCTGACAGGCAGAGCTGAGATTAGCGCCCAGGTCTCCTGAACCGTTAGATCCTCATCCCTTCCTAAGGATGACAGCTCGTGTAATAGCTCTGGCTTCGTGATGAATGTGTCGGGGGCCATTTCTGTCCCTTGTGAGTATCAAGCAGATGTCCCTGGGTGTAATAAATGGTCATCAGGTACGGATTATGGCTAGACACTGCAGCTTCCTCACCTCCAGCCGTGTGTGTTTCAAAGTGCTGCTGTCTCCTTGCAGTACATAATACTTGTAAGTGGGGCTCGGGCCTGTGACACCGCAGACACGTTGGGTTCAGGCCTTTGACCTTTCGCTGCCGTCAACATGTGTCTCCAGAAGTCACATCCGCAGACTCGCTACTCTCCCCTCCTGCCTGCGCTTGCTAAATGCCGAAGGATTGGCAGGTACAAGCCCGTCACCCGAGGGCACGCCTAACGCCACACCGCCTGCTTGCGGCCAGGTCCATTTCACTGGCGGACGTGTAGAACTAGAACCAGGACAGGGAAACTCGAAGGAGCGGCCTGTGTTTGAAACGGACGACGATGAGGAAGTTGCAGAGGGTGGGGAGGGAGAAGGAAGATCGAAGGGTTTTTTTTGAAGGCCATAAAACCTGTTACATTATTTTATAGGTTGCAGCATCCGAATGCTCACACATGCACGCACACACACACACACACACACACACAGCGACACAGACACAAACAAAGGGGGGAGGGGGAGTCCTCCAGTCCTTTTGCCTTGTCAGTGCTGTATCTGCTGTCACTCAGCCGCCGAATTCTCCTTCAAGTTGTCATAGTAAGGCTGGAGCGGATTATGCTAAGGCTCTGTCCAGAATTGATTCATGTGGAACGCGTGCTTGACTAGCGGAACCGCTGGAGTGAGCGGGAGCTGTTGAGACCCCCTATTTTCCCACCTTCCTTAGACAATCTGGTATTGTTCGGCCGCAGCCTTAGTGATCTCTGTCCCGGGGCTGTGACTGACACAGCTTTGAGGCTGTAAGGCGTATTTTGAATTTCTAAAACCTCTCAGGAAGTCCCCATGAGTGCCTTCTGCCATTGTCTTGTTTCTCTTTTTGGCCTTTTTCTCTCTCCACCCCGCACAACCCCTCCCTTCTTCTTCTTTTAATTTCTAATTCCAGGCCTTAAGATCCCCTAACACAATGTATTCCCCCTCCTCCCCCCCGTGTTAACACTTTCACTCTCTCGGGGGCTGCTCAGCCAATTCACAAACATGGTTCAAAAAAAAAAAAAGAGAGAGAGAGAGAGAGAGCTTTAAAAAAGTGACTGAAAACCTTGATCCTTTATTGATAAGACGGGTTTTGTTTGTTTGTTGTTAATCAACGGACACAAAATCAGGAGCTGCTGGACAACAATCACAGAAATAACACTTGTATCTTCTCTGTCTATCTGTCACCACACATGCCCCATTCTTGACCCGTGTTCCAAAGAATTCTTACTCAGGACTGACCAGAGGAGAGCATGTTGCCCAGAAATTGTTCCTCTAGCAGAGCTGGTTTAAGAGCCCCGGTTTCCCTTGCCAAGTCTCACTGAGGAGACCCAGGGCATGTTTCTTAATTACTAATTTGTTTTGTGGGGTTTTTTATGGACAGCCACTCTGCCCGACAGAGGGTGCGTCTGGGGAGGGTGGGGGTGGACTGGAAAGTAGCCGATGCCCTCCTCTACCATTGAAGGAGGAAGAGTCCGCTTTGGCAACATTCTAGAAATAAGCCGAGTCTCCCTCCTCCAGGGAACGAGGAGCGAAGCTTCTTCCCCCCAAACCCAGACTCCTTCAACACACACAACTGCTCGACGCCTCCTTCGTGAGTGGAATTTACCAAAGACTCGGAGACATTTGCACAAGGCTGACTGTGGTAAAGTGAACGGAGCAGGGGGCTATGAGCCAGGCCTTCTGGGCCCAGCTGCTGATGTTAATGTCGTAAAGGCCCAGCTCTGCTTGGACCGGAGGGAAAAGGGCTGCAAATTGAGCTTGCCCCTGCACGGAAGAAAAATTGAACTAACTTCCAGCCTGTTGTCCCAGGCGCCCCTTGCCACAGCCAGCAAGGTGCAACGCAGGCCCAGGTGTATTCCGCTACCCAGCTGTGACGGGCAATGCTACGTCAAGGCATAACCCACAAGAGTCCCTTCCTTATGAATTCCCCACAGGGCCTCATATCCCTCCACCACTGTCAATTACTTGCATTGTTCGGCTTATCTTCTGCCTTCACTCCCCCCCGCCCCCACCTCTTCTATGCTATACTCCCCCTGGAATACCCTATCCTTCCGTCCTACTCAGCACTATATAACCATTTCCCATTTCCAGTCTTAATCTTATAAGAATGAATTGAGAATGACCAGCGTAAATACACAGGTGCCGCTGGGAGCAGAAACGACTCAGATATGAAAACAATTCCCTCTGCTGCTCACTAGCAATCAGCAAGTGCTATCAGCGCAGCACTCTCCTTGGGAACACAGGCGCTTATAAATATGAATTAGCGTGGAGAAAATCTACTCTCTTACCTAAAGCTAAATGTTATCTGGGTCCCTTTCCAGCCACAGCTGACATTTCCAGAGTACCTTAGTCACATCTGCTGGAAACAACTCATTCCTTGGTTAGAAAGAAAGAAAAGAAGAAAGAAGGGGAAAGGAGTTGGGGAAGGGAAGGGAAATGTCGTCTTTGTTTAAAGGGAGAAGGTCCAGGTTTTCTGAATCCTTCCCAGAAAAATTCGTAAAGGGGAAGAGGAAACCTGGTTAAAGGTAGGGTTTGGTCCTAGCCCTCAGCCCCCTCTTAGGGCAGAGGGGAGCTGTCATGAGACTTCTGGAAAGTCCCTTGATGTAAGGGAATCCCTAAGTGACATAAAGCTCGCACCATGCCCAGTCCCACATGGGGGCATGCCCTTCTTTCTGGCAGTCCCCAGCAGGTACCATGGTCCCTGTGAAGAGCTGGGGCCAGGAAGCTATTTGCAGTAATGATGCCCCAGCATGGATGATCAGCAGGGACTGAATCCTCAACCTACAGCTGCTTGACTCTCTCGGCATGTTCCAACCACTAGAGGGGGACAATGAGCTACATAGCACAGGTTACACGTGCATAATAAGACTTTATTGAACCTACCAATTTATCAACAATGCGACATCTTCTCATGGGACAGCAGGTGGCACCCTTTGTACTAACGCACCATCCACAGCTATACAGATCAATCTTCTTTAGAGCAACCCTGGGGCAGCTCTGAATTACACTGTGGGATTCCAGGATCAGGGACATCAAGGTAACTTTGGTTCTGGAGCACTTGGCTGGAGCCTGGACCCACGGATCAGCTCTCTAAGCCCTTTGGGACAGGATACTAAACTGAATATGCATTTGTATAGCACCCAGCACAGCTCTGGGTGGGGCTTCTGGGTGCAACCAAAACAATAATCACTGCTGTTATTAAGTGACGGTCAATAAGGTTTCCCTGCAATGATAGGGCTGGCAAAGATCAACTGAGGCTGCATGTCAGGAATGCTTTTCCCCAGGCTCTGAATGCTTCTTAGGAGTTGTAGCTGCCTGCTCGGAAGTGGAGCACACCCTGTTGCTTCAAGGCATTTCAGACTGGCTTGGAGGAATCCATCGTAAGAAGGAAAATCTGAAGAGAGCAACTAGATTGTGCTAACTATATTGCAGGGCTTCCCCACCTCTGACTTCTATGGGGTCAAGGCTTGAACTCCGTGCGCCAGCAGAAGCCCCACGGACTGCAAGGGGAGCTTCGGCTGGGCAATGGCAGAGGCTGATTTGGCCTCATTTATGCCAGTGTAAATCAGCAGTAACACTATTGGTGTCAGCGGCGTGATGCAAAAAGGGGTGGAGAGAACAGCATCAGGCTCGGGACGTGACCGAAGGGAGCGGCGGGTGCACAGAACCCCTCAGGATTTGGCCTACGACAAGTGATGCTTTGCCAGTGGATAGCATTTCTCACGTACTGATTCAGGAAGCCTCGGCATGCTGCGTCAGCAGTATCAACCCCCATTTTAGGCAAAGGAAGCGACTCATCCAAGGCCACACAGAAAGGCACTAACAGAGCCAGGAATCCTGGCTCCCCGTCCATGCTGTTCTAACCACTAGCCCCCACTCCCTTCCCAGAGCTGGGGCTAGAACCCAGGAGTCCTAGCGCCCAGCTCCCGCTGCTCTGATCACTAGATACACGTGCTCTTGTTGCCAGCCCTGCGCTCTCCTGGTGTCACACACGTGCTCACAGGAGAGACCACTGCAGCTGCTTGTGAAGGGACCTCGAGGTTCCCGGTGGACAGGTAAATCGGCAAGCGACGGACGGTGGGAAGGGAGAGCTGGGAACCCAGGGAAAGAGCAACGCTCTGTGCCTTTGTGCTCAGCCTCTGCCGACGGAACAGGAAACAGAGCGTTTCCGAAGGCCGTCTCAGGCCGCGCTAGGCTGGAACCCTCGTTAAATGGCAGCTGCTGTTCTCGCTGTCCCCTGGGGCACAGGAGCTGCCCCCCCCTCCCCGTGAATGGCATCAGCCCGAGAAGGGGACCTGGTTCAGTGTATTCCTGTTAACGCTGTGGATGAATTGGTGGCGTTGGGTAGAGCCAGGCCTGCCACCACGCAGAGTGACCCGCACCCCACATCCCCGGCTCAGCGCCTGCGCCTCTGTCCTGACCTGGGCTGGACGGGCGGCCGCTGAACAGGGCCACGGGGGAGAGACGGTTCTGCAGGGTTGGCAGAGGCTCCCTTGTGGGGGGGGGGGAATCGTCCCCCAGGCAGAACCCTGGGAGCAAGATAACGACCGTCAGCATGCCGAGATCCGTAGCTCTCGCGGTGCGTCATGAAGGAGGTCGGACCGTTGTCCTTCTGCAGCTGGGGAAACGTGGCAGAGGCAGAGGACATCCATTGCCCAAGGTCAGCAGAGTCTCAGCAGAGCGCTCTATCCACTAGGCCTCATGGCCTCCAGGTGGCGTCTGCATTAGCCTCCTGTGGGAAGGGGCGGGAGTGCTAGCACTTGAGCCATTTGAGCTCTGGATCAGACAAAGCAGCAGGGCTGCCGGAGGAAGCAGCTCGGCCCTGGCGCGGGCGGGTGGGCTGGCTGATCGAAGGGGCCTTCTCCAACCCGAACCTCAGTCGTTCAGAGGCCAAACCCAGGTCTGCAGCATCCTGTCACTGCATCAGCCTGGCGCCCCACAACCACGCAGTCATTGTTCAAGAGAGAATAACTGGCCAATAATTGCAAGTGACGACGGACAGTGCAGGGGATGGAGAACCGGGCCCAACGTGCAGAACGATGGAGAACTGGACCATCAACGTTATGCAATGCCCGTCAGCCTGCAGGGCAGGAAACAGCACAGAGGCAGAGCCGGGCCTGCCTCGAATTCCTGCAAGCTAGAAACCACCCATGGGTGTTTGCAGCTAGTCCAGCTTCTCCACAGACCTGCCTCCTACTGGTGAGTCAGCTCAGCTCACGGGTCACAGGGAAGGAGACAAATCCATGGCAGCGCCCTGGGTGTGGAATCAATCGTCTGTCCTGTCTGAAGAGAGCTGGATTCTCTTCCTGTATGTGCCAGAGATAACCGAGTTCCCTGTGCCACTCGCCTCCACCAAAAACCTTTCAGTGGACCAAATCCTCAGAGCTTTCGTCAGTTCTTAGTCAGGCAAACCTCCCCTTGACATCCTTCCCCTGAGTATCGGCTTCAGGGGTCCTCAGTGAAAACACAGGGCCAGATCCCAACCTCCACGGAGCACCTTCATCTCCCACTAAAGCCAAGAGTGTTCCCAGGAAAGGCCCAGGAACCGAGCCACAGAGCCAGGGGCAGTCTGTGTCCCTGGGCCCCAGAGCCGATAGCATTGACGCTGAAATCAGCAGGCACTGTCCGCGGGTCAGCACTGCTGTTGCACAGTGAGAGGAAGACATTCATCCAGCTGATGAATTCCAGAGGACCGAGTCCTGCTCTCTCTGGAACTAAGACAAACATCAGACGGGCTGTTTGGCTGGGCCGGGCAATACAGCTCTCCAGAACTGTCCCTTCCTCTCCCACTCCATACAGAATCGCCAAGGCCCGGAATGTCCTAAAATTCAGAGTTATCCCAGCACTGGCATGGGGCCAATCAGAGACCCTCACCTTCCACTAGGGAGATGGCTACGTGCCTTATGTGTCTCGCTTTTATTCCTTTGTGAACAGAACTTTATCGAGGCCACTGGCCGCAGGATTCAGCTCCTTGTAAGCGCCGGGTTTCCTTGGTGTCAAAGTGCCTGGTGTCCCTTTCACGCTGCCCTTTGGACAGGCATTGCGGTTAATCCCGGGAGCTGTGGGATGCAGTTGCAAACAAAGCAGCTGAACGGATGGAGGGCTGCCAGAAATCCGATTGTAAGAGGCCTTGGCAGGAGAGCAGAGTGGGGAGTGGCTCAAAGCTAATCTGCCCCGAGTGTTTGCAAATTGGGTGCTACCAGCTGTGCATCTCTGCACTCAGAGCCCACGGCAGAACAGGACATTATTGGGCCAGATCTTCTGCGGGTGTAAATGGAGGGTGCTCCACTAACCATGACAGCGGTCCCAGATCTGGCCTTGGGATCTACGAACGGGCCATATCCAGAGGTCTTTACTCTGACCCACGTTAAAAAACACTCTCTTTTCTCTAGGTAATAAGTTACCCATATTACCAGGCCACTTGAACGACTATCCACGAGGACAGGATAAGCGAGCCTTAGCTAGCCTCAGCCTCCCTGCAGAACAGTGTGCTCTGCTCAGCGTAATGGTGATTAAGGGTCAGATTTTCACACGAAAAGATGCAAAATTCGTCCAACTTCTTCTTCTCAGTGAAATTCCCCCTTGTGCAGGAAGCCAGCGCAGGGCCCATGTCCCACTCCAACCCCATTTAAGCCTTCCAACCATGTCACGTATGGTGCACGTGGCTTGTGCTGACTCTCTCCCAGGGCAAAATTTCACCCTCCCTACGTGTGCTTCCTGTTTGTGAGATCCTGCTGCCCCCGGAGTGCATCTCTGTACTGGCTGGAGCCACAGGCCATTGCAGCAGAGTAATGCGTGGAGAAAGGCTGGTCATGTGGCTAAAGGGCAGGTTGGGGGGGTCAGGATGCCTGGGTTCTAGTCCATTGACTGCTGAGGTGTCATGGCCAAAGCATTTCAGCTGTCTGGCCCTCAGTTACCGTCCCTGCAAAATAGGGCAGTACTGTGTATCTGTCTCCTAGGGCTTGTGATATCTGTTGAGGGGATAACAAAGCGGGAGCCAAGAGACGTGGCTTCGATCCCCAGCTCTGCCAATGACCTGCTGTGGGTCCTTGGCCAAGTTACTTCCTGCCTCGGTTTCCCCTCACACCCATTGTCTGTCTTGTCTATTTAGACTGCGAGCTCTTTGGGGGCAGAGACTAGCTCTTCCTCTGTATCTGGGCAGTGCCCGGCACAGCCGGGCTCCGATCTCGGTGTGACTCTCCAGGCGCCACCGCGATACACACAGCAACTAACCACCCTCATGATAAAGTTATGGCAAGTGCTCTGAGATCCATGGGGGGCCAGCGGAGCAGAAAGGCAGGGTATCATCCACCCGTCCCTGCCAAGGAGCCGTAAGAAAGATTTGGATTGTGTGCGTGTTGGTATCGAAATCCAAATCTTGCTCCTTGACGGGGGAGAATCTGCCATGCACCCCAACAGCCAGGAGTTAAATACATTGACAGCACATTATTGCTGCTGGGGGTTTTATCTGCGGGGGCTGGGTGTCCAGGTACCAGCTTGGCTCCTGAGAGCAAAGAAGAAGCAGTCTAGTAGCCACAATGCCTCTTTTTAAAAGTTGTATTTGTTTTAAGCAGGCACCATCGATGCAGGGAAACAGAGTCACCTCCAGGATCGAAGCACTCCTTCTCCACTCTCCCACAGGTCAGGGGTAAATCATGTCTTTCCCTAGAACAGTCCCGGCTTCATTGCCAGGAGGGTGACATGAAAGAACTGGGCCTTGCAGTCAGTTTTGCCAAAAATGTAAATGTTCCCCTTTTTCCCTCCAGACATTTGGCTGTGATCTCTGCTACCTACACACGTTGGCCTCTAACTACACAAACATATCTGGGAGGGAAGAAACTACAGAACACTGGAGTCTCTAATGGGATGCTTAAGCCGGCTTTTAGCTTTTTAATGAGCCGTTCATGGCAGGAATGCTAAACACCAGCAGGTAGACAGACCTGTCTCGCTATCAGACAGCACTGGGTGTTTCTGTGCCCTTGTCTGGCTTGAGTGAGCTCTGACCTCCTTTGCCTCATGCCGTTCAATTAACAGGGAGAGGCTGTTGTGTGTGGGTGCCGGCGGTGGTGGGGTGCCGGAGGCAGTTTAACCGCATGTATTAATGGTCCTTTTAAATTCCAAGCAACGGAGCATCCTGCAGGGATAGTATAAACCTTTCTGCCACCCCTGGCAGGTACGTGGGAAACACACTGAACTATCCAGCCAATTAGTATTTCCCACGGCAGCCATTTCTCCCCCACCTGCATGGAGAATATGTTGTCGTAGCCAGCTGTGGGCCCATGACTCAGAGGGTACGCTCAATAAATCAAGTGCTAGGGGCGGCTCTGCTGCCCGTCAAGGCGTTTTGCCACCCAGGCGGCTGCAGGGCGTTTGTGGCTGTGGTTGTGCCGTTCCACTTCCTCAGCAATGAATTAAGGCCTGACATTCAGGGCTGAACGTAAGTGTGGAATAATCTGGACGTTTTCACCCAAAGAAGGGACTGGAAGAAGGGAACCGAGTGAAAAATTCCCTCTGTGATAGTCACTTTTGTCTCCAGCGAAGGAAATTTACGCGGGGAGGGTCGTGCAAAATAAAGTTCCTCCTCTGGTCGGAAAAAATAACGTTCGCTTTCAGAGAAACTCACTCACGGTCGCCCTCTTTCAAAATGGCTGCCATCTCGTATCGTTCTCAGTGGCGCTGAGGCCACAGGTTGCCCTCAGTTGTGATGGCCTTCTCGAACCAGCCACCATTTCTCACATTACTCTTAATGCCAGGGAGGCCACCGGCTACACTGAGCAAAGATGGCCACCACCTCCATTCACCTGCTCCTCTCAGGACACCTCTGCGTTTCCTGGCAGGATAGAGGGCCACCATCTTCCTTAAGGGCGACTGGCTTCACTCTCAGAATCACCAGTAACTCTCAGTAATCTTGGCCTACCTGGCAGCGCTAGCAGACTCATTAGCCACTCGATTGTGTCAAAGACACACTCCTCTAGTGCCCCCAGGCATACCTCTCTCCTCGACCTCATTCCAAAGGCTCCCAAAGTTCTCGCTCTTCTACACCCGCTGGGTATCGCTTTCATCGCCGAAAATGATTTGCAGCAGAAATAAAAACTCATGAAACCCGAGTGACAGAAAAAGCTACTGGCACACAAACAGGTTCACAGCCTCCTCCATAAGAATCCCCAGTCACTAGAGGTTTTTAAGACCAGGTTGGGCACACACCTGGCAGGGACGGTCCAGGTTTACTTGGTCCTGCCTCAGTGGAGGGGGCTGGACTTGGTGACTTCTCGAGGTTCCTTCCAGCCTGACATGTTTATGAGTCTATACCACGAGCCCCTTCTCCACCCCCCGTCCCCTCCAGCTCCAGCCCTTTTTCCATTTAGAAATATAGGAGCGGGTGGAAGGGAGGGGACACAACCTCCTGACACCTGTTTGTGAACTTCCAGGGGTCCTCATGCCCCGAAGTCAGAGAGCCCCAGCGCCACAGCAGAGAAGCCAACTTCATTTTAAGTTTCCTGCAGGAAATCCTACTTCTGTGCCTCTCGCGGTGGGTCTTTGGGTAAACATTTCAAAAGCGCCTAAGTGGTTTAGGCACCCAAGGCCTATTTTCAAAAGCGATCTAGGCTCGTGGGCGTTGACTTTTAATGAGACTTAGGCTACGAAGTCCCCGATCCTCAAAGGTATTTAGACGCCAGACACCCATGGGAATTAGGTGCCTAAATGCTGCGGAGGATCTGGGCCTCGGTGCCAAAGTCAGTTTTCAAAATGGGATGAAGGCTCATTTGAGAATGTAACGCCTCCTCACGTCTCACACCTGGGCCTGGGCTGAATAGGAGGGATCGCCACCAACCCAGAGACCCTCCCCGCCACTGCACAGCTAAGCCCATGTCAGGTACTTAGATGCCCCTCCTTACTGTAATCTAGCCCACAATCTTCCGCCTGCCGACCCCCAGGGGCCTACGGAAGGGATGTTACCAGTGCGGGACAGGGGCACAGAGCGTATGTCACACTGCACAGTAAGCCCAGGTTCTGACTCAGGTTTGAGGCCAAGCCTTCCATCTGTCCACATACAAATCAGTCTGACTCAGATTATTAAGCACTCATGGCTCGGGTCCTAGGAGCCGAGTGGGTTGGAGCCTGACTCCGGCTGAGACGCGGGTCCAAGCACTGCTGTTTTGCAGCGTGGACACCGCTGGAGCCGCAGACCTGAGTCAGATGTTCTGTGCAGTGCAGTACGGACACGTTAGCACGGGTCCAGCAATTGTAAACCCAGGTTTACAATGCAGTGTGGATGCTCAAGCATGAGCTTAGAAATACCACATCCAGTAGCTGCAGTCCCACAGACCTGGGCTTACACTGCAATGCAGACATCCCCAGAGCGACTTGCCCAAGGGCACAGAGAAAGTCAGTGGCAGAGCTAGGAATTGTACCTAAGTCTCTGGCTAGCAAACTAACGACTGTCCCATCCGCCCTCAATTCACTACCTTTGCCTGGAAGCCACTTCTTCAATTGCCAGTTTTTTAAATCAGTCTCTTCAAAATGCTTTAGTCAATTTTTCTCCCTTTTGTATTTCATCAAAAATGTCGACAGCCAAGCAATTAAAATACAAATGATTTAAAAAAGAGAGAGACAGAGAGAAATGTTTCCCAGGATATAAAAAGTGATCTCAGGCACCAAAATTTATGCTGCTCTAAAATAGATTTTATTCCAGTGTAATGAGAGAACAAAATAATTAATTCCTCTCTCTCAGAGACAAAAGGAGAAAGGTCGTTCTCGAGTGTCTTAATTCCAAACCGTCATCCCCTGGCTTCTTGGGGGAAAGGAATGGACGAGATCCAGGCATGTGCCAGGCACTGATGCAGAAGGAGCTTTGTATTTTCCTTTAGAAAATGTGGTGTCTGGTATTAAGGCTAACAACTCCCACTCCAGTAACGCTGAGATCAGCAAACTCTCTGCCGGCTTCCTCAGACAGCTCAGGCCTCCTTCTTCGGTCCTGGCCTGCATATCACCCCCTGCTATTTCTGTCCGTGGCCTACATATCACTCTGCCGAGATGCCTTGCTCCTGACAAGGCATCCCCTAACAGAGCATTCTTGGACACACACGGCTCTGCTGATGTCCCCCGCCCCTCGCCGATCCCAACCTACAGTTCCTCCTGCTGTTGTCGTCCAAGCTGTGCCATGCACCTCACTCTGTGACATCACCTCTCCCCGCTATGCATAAGACAGGGCTGGGGAGCTTGCGCAATCCCCATCATTGGATATTTTTAAGAGCAGGTTAGACAAACACCTGTCAGGGATGGTCTAGATAACGCTTAGTCCTGCCTTGGAATCATAGGACTGGAAGGGACCTCGAGAGGTTCTAGTCCAGTTCTCTGCACTATGTGATCCACTGGGCAACCCTGCAGTTGGTTCCTGGTTTTAAATTTGCCAGTTAGCGACAGCTGAGTGTGTTTTGTGATGGGCCTCCATCTCTGGCACAGGCTTCCTCCACCAGAACCTGAGTCGAACGCATTCCCGGGAGCAGCAGGAGGCATTATCTGTTTAGCTGAGCTTCGGATTGCAGTTTGAGTCATTTCTAGGGCAGGGTACGTGTGTGTCCACACAGGAGCTTTTGGGAGCCACCGAACGTTGAGCCCTGCTCCTCAGCTGATGTAAGATTGGGCTTACGCCCCCTGATTTACACCTGCTGAAGATCTGACCCCAGTGCAGTCATTAGCCAATTCATGCAATATCTGGTATAATTGGCATAGGTGCAGATGTGATAAATGGATAAATCCCTCCTCTAATTATTATTGATTTGTTAAGCCCTGCACGAGAGATTGACTGAAGAACTTTACAAACAGGCGGTAAAACAGCCCATCCCTACGATAACAGTCACCAGACAACAGCGGAATTGCAAAGCGATTGAAAAGAAACAAACCAACCCACATTGACAAAGGAACAGGCGCTGGCCCTCCTCACATATAACTTACAATTTTGGGGGGAGGGGAGGCTGTGGCTAAACAGGGATAAACAGCTTGTTCTAGACGAAGTGATAAATAATAATTATGCAAATCCGCCTTCTCTGATCCACCCTTATCTCTGCAACGTAAAAGGACACTGGCGGGATTTGTATAAACTGAGGCAAAGTGCATTTATTCAGTTAGCAGGTCACTTGGTTTAAGAATATTCCTTCCAAAGGAGAGTTGGAACTAGACTCGATCAAGCAGGCCTGAGTCTGCCTCTCTCAGAGATGATAAAATGTTCTAATAAACCCTGAAGAGGCCCGTTACCAGGAGAATGTTGCACACCAAACCGACCTGCTTGTCAGTTTCTTTCAGGAAGGATCTGCCAATCCAACAGCCAATTATGCTGGCACAAAGAAGTTCTGAGAAGCCAAGCCAGCGTGCCGCACTCCAGTTTATTGCACCTCGTGTTGAGCTGTCTTATCCAAAGCTCCCGGATACCTGGAGCCCACTGAGAAATCCCTCTCCTTTAACAACCCCGGTGTGCAATCATAGAGTTTAAGCCAGAAGGAAGCATTAGCTCATATAGGCCGATCTCCCATCCAACACAGGCCGGCCCACCCCATCCATTTACCCTTTTATTAAGACCAATAACTTGTGTTTGACTAAGGCATGTCCCCCAGAAAGGCATCTAGCGCTGATCTGAAGTCTTGAAGGATACGTCTACACTGCATCTGGGAGCCACCGACTTGTGTTGGCGGGGCTCGTGTTAGCACACGACAAATAGATGTGTGAACCTTACCCTGATGTTGCCGCTTGGGCTGGAGTTCAGGCTTTCAAGCCCACCCCATCCCCAGGCTTGAGAACCCACGTTCCAGCCCGAGCCACGAGGTCCACCCAGCTGGTTTTAACATGCCAGTGCGAGCCCCGCCACGTCTGTGGGCTCGCTCCCACCTGCTGTGTTGACACACCCCAGGAGATGGAGAATCCCCGGCTTCCCTTGGCAGTTCGTCCCAATGGTTAATCACCCTAATGTGGAAGAAGATTTGGCTTCAGGGAAGCCAAGCTGGAGGGTTTTCGTATGGTATCAAAATTTCCCAGCTTGGATGCCTAGCAGCAGTAGCAGTGAGAATTTATAAGCTCCCGAGTGCTTACACTCCTACATCCCGGCTTGAGCACGTCAGCGGGGATCTGAGCACCTACCTCCCATCAGGTGCTTTGAAAATCACGGCATTGCTCCTGTCCTGCACACAGGTTTCGTGAATGTAGAACTATGTTAGTTAGGGGGGAGGGTGATTATTTTACCAATCTAATGATAGCTGTAAAACCCGCTCCTTGGGGCAGAGGCTGCCTTTTTTGCTCTGTGTTCGTACAGCGCCTAGCACCTGGGCATTCCTTGGTAAACACACGTCGTAACTGCGATACATCCATACCAAGAACCGTAGACTGAACATCCAGCGAGTCTGTCTGACGGAGCGGAGTGGCTGTTGATCTGGGTCATGCTCCATCTTCGAGGAGGTCCCATTCCATTGCGGTTTGCCTTGATGGTCTGATGATGGGGTTCCTGACAATGGGGCCATGGTCACTGACTGGGGCTCCTATGTGCTACTGCTGTACAAATTATTATTGTTATGGGCTGGGTTATACTGGTATAAATGTGCTTTATAGATTATTCCCCTTCCAGGACAGAAATGAGCTACACCAGGTGTATAAACACCAGGAAAACTGCATCCACAATAGGGGGTTATAGCGGTATAACTATACAGGCCTGTTAAAGCAGTACAGCCTTTCCATGTAGACAAGGCTAGGATCTGAGCACCTGCACTCCCCTAGTGCCCTTTGACCGACCCAGTCTTCAATAAAAGTAGCCTGCTCTGCAGAAGTGTTGAGCACCCACAAATTCTAGTCGTCCGGGGGGGCTGCAGGGGCTCAGCATGTTGGGATGAGATTGGCAGCCTGATTGGGCCTTTCCACCCTGCGTCTCTGTGATTTGCACCCTCCGGGTAAATATGGACGATGGCGTATTTGTCATTCAGCAGAAGCATGGGCCACTCCGTGCCCTGTCCGAACCACCGCCAGCAGTTTGAGGCAGGCTACGGAAACGGCACAGCATTCCCAGCTCCCTTGCTAACAAGGAGAGAGAAATGGAGCATGTTATTGAAATCCCCACTGCGTGCGTCTCGCATATTCGACATCGGAGCTAATATCGCAGGGGCCTGTTGCTTGACGCGACCCGGAGACTCGCTCTAGGCCATGTATTAATTTCCTTCCCTTGTACGTACAAGAGCTGGAATCCCTCACCAGAGGAAGGATTAAGTCCACCGGCTTGGAAGCTCTTGCCCGCGGGAGTCAGAACTGAGGGCACATCTTGTCCTAATCATTAGGGCAGCGGTGGTAATGGTGAACCTATTAGACCCCCAGCAGAGATTCCTGTTTGATGTCTGTGTCCCGAGGTCCTATGCTCTGATGAAGGCGGTGGAATCTCAGGTTTCATTACCCTGGCATAAACGTCATAACCTCACAGGAGATTTTTATCTGAAGAAACGGTTCCTCCCCATAAGCCCCACGTTCAGAGAGACGCTGTTTAACGGGGCGGGCAGCTCAGCCGTGGGAGTCAGCGAGGGCACAGATGATTCAGTTAATAGCGCCGCTGCAGCTCTGCAGCTGGTGGATACAGGCTCCCTGGTGCTGATTTACGGCAGCGGCAGATCTGGCCCAGAGAATTCGGAACTGGAGAACCCCGGGTGGGGCCAGCTTGCCCCGCAGTCCTTGACCCATGATGGGATTGGCCCATCAGCCTATTCCCCACGGCTATTTGTAAATGGCACAAGCCTGAGGGGGGCCCAGTGGTGAGGAGATTATGCCCCAGATCTCATGGACTGGAATGTTTCACTGGGCATTTGGCCAGTGTGTACCTGTGCCCCACAGCATCCGACCCCTCCTGCTCATAGCACCTCGGCAGCCCCACCACAACCCCGGACTCTTTGGGTACGTCTACACTGCAATCAAAGACCCGCACGGGGAGATCAGCTAGGAGCAGAGTGTGCGCGAGAAGCCGCCAGCCAAGCCGCCTCAGAGCCCTGGCCCATTCCCTTCGCTGTCCTGTCTCCAGCCATGGCCATCGCTGACGCTTCAGAGGACGGAGAATGATCCGTCAGCAATCCCACCCAGCGCATTCTGCAAAGGTACCTGGGGACTGGAACCCAGCTCTGGGTCCATATGGAAGGAAACAGCACCACCTTGAGCCAAGCTGCTGCCATGGCAATAGCATGGGCCCATGGGTCTGAGACAGAGCAGACGCCAACCCTCTGTTTAGTTTATTTTATTTATTTTTCATGCATTTATTTTTGTCTACTGAATGGTCTGGGAGTCAGGACTCCTGGCTTCTAGTCCTGGATCTAACAGGGTGCTGGCATCTAGTGGTTAGAGCAGCGTGGGGCTGGGCGTCAGGACTCCTGGGTTCTAGTCCCAGCTCTGGGAGGGTGCTGGGGTCCAGTGGTTAGAGCAGCCTGAAGCACGCCAGAATACAAACTGGCCCCAAGGTCAGGGGAATGCAAAGGTGGTTTTAAAAAACCACTATAGAGAGAAGATCGTTTGCAGTGAAATCCTGCAGTAGTGTTGGGCGAGGGGACTTGTTAAAGACACAGGACCAGATCTCTTACGGGTGTAAATCCGCATCACTCCGTTGGGCCTGGCCCTCATTGCCCTGCGCTTTCTGTTGTCATTTACACAGGGGCCCGACTGAGTATCCTGTTCTGGGGCTGCAGATGGTGCAGAGCGCTGGCGAATCAGGCCTGTTGACTCCAATGGAGCTGGGCTGAGATACCCTGGCCCACTGACTTCAAAGGGGTGAGACTGATTTACACTGGGGATCTGGCCCCTTTGACATCCATGGAGCTTTGTCAGTTTGCACCAGGTCTGGATGTGGCCTTTAACTGCTTAGACAATTGAAATCTGCTTCTGCACGTGACAGGTGGCGCCTTCGGCAGCCCCTGAGAAACAGGAGCGGGTGGCTGGAGGGTGAAAGAGCATCATGAAGCCCGCTTCTTGGAGATTGGCAATCACAGAGCTGAGTCAGGGGAGAAGGAGACTCCTGTGATTCCCCCCACTCTCCCCCCCCCCCCCCCCCCCCCCCCCCCCCCGTGTTTAATTGCAATGGGAGAAAAAACGTTTTCTCTGTATGGATCTGAAAATGCTTCCATCCCAGCACGGGCTGATTGGGACACGAGAGAGCCTGAACAGGCAGCAGACCCACGCACGTCCGGCGATGAAGGAAAGGGATTCGTGTGCTGCAGATAAAAACGCTCCAGCCCACAAGGCATCGAAAAGCCGGCTCTGACCATTCGACAGCAAGAGCACCCTCGAGGCCCGGCCCTGGGGTGGGGGGCTGGGCAGAATAGTGCACGTTACACCCTCCAGCCCAGCTGGCCAGCACCAGGGACGGTTCCTGTTCTGATCCCAGAGACAAGAGCACCGAGCCAGGCAACCATTGCACAAATAACCCCCTGCTGCTAACCCTCACTCAGCTCCATAGCCGGTCGCAGTGTCCAGGACCCGCCGTTTAGAACAGCCAGCGGCATTTTTAACGTGGAAGCAAAGGATTCTGGGAGTCCCAGGCATGGGGCTGAAGGTGGCCCCCAGGCCTGGGTGCAGGAGTGAACAAATTCCACCCCTTTTTAACGGCATTGAGCGGGTGTTTATTGGTGCTTCGTCTGGGGATATTTTTGGACGCGCTCAGGTATGAGAAGCCACTGTTCCTAACAGCCCCGACCCATCGCCAGAGCGGAAGGACATGAGGCACCTCTCAGGAGCTCTGGCGGCCCAGTGGCCAAGACAGAGTCTCTCTCCACTTCTGCAGCCGGCAGCCCTCCCTCACCGGCGGCTGCCAGGCAGATCACATTAACGCGTGATGTTGAGTGAACACATCGGCCGAGCCAGGCTCCTGGCTGGCTGGGCCAGCTCTGTCCAGATGGCAGCAGGTTGTAATATCTTCGCAGTAGCCATCTGTCTGAGATCGAAGATGCCAGCAGCTAAGCCACGTTGGAGGCGAGGGGGCGAGGGCAGACAATGTACTATTTGATTAAAAATGTATCTACTGCAAATATGCTTTGTTAATAAGACTGCCTCCCTGGACAGCACACGGGAAGATTTAAACTGGGAAAGATGTTTTCAACTCGGCCGTTTTCTGACCAACGATGCAGAGGGAGCTTGTTTCATGACCCTTTTAAGAGCTAGAGACGTGTCGATGGTGGACTTTAGAGATCTGGCTTTGCGTCCATCTGGTTCAGGGGGGTTTTCTAGATGATTTCTACAGCAGTGGGGGAGTCTCACATTCTCCGTTCTATGGAAATGTCTACATCCACAGGGTTGATGTTTGATCCAGGATGGGAACTGCCCTGCTGCTAGGTTTATATGTGTGGTGGGCGAAGCCCTTGTATGGGGTGAAATTTCCCCCTGTGCAGAGAGCCAGGTCACCCCAAATAGGATTTAAGTTGTATCTGCATGGGGGGGGGGCATGAAATGGCAAATGTGGGGCCATGAAACCAATTAACACACCTGGTTGCACCTGGAGGGTGCAATTAACAAGGCGTCGGAGCTGGGTGGCTAGTATAAAGAGAGAAAGTATGGAGCAGGCGGGGCCTGAGCTTCCTTGAGATATGCCCAAGAGTCGCAAATGCTGCTATCCGCCCAAGCCCTGAGAGAAAGAGAAAAGTGGTCGTGTTTAGAATTGTGACTGGCTATTGTCGCCGAAATAGGAATTGGTTTCCAAGAACCAAACTCAGAGCTGGATTATGTGGGATGAGCACGGGCCAGGAAACAGCGGATCATCTCCTGCGGGATGCAAAGAGCGCGCCGTCGTGAGGGGGGAGCTCTATGAAAAACACAGAGGCCTTTAAGTATCCAAATTTCCACCACAACACCTAGGGAGAGCAGCAGGTGAAGGGGGTCCCATAACAAAAGCCAGTGTTGCAATTCTTTAGGAATACTGGGAAAGGCGAAAGACTTTGATTCTTGAAACTGGACTATGGTGTCCAGTGCTTGGCGGTCATAGGCTCAGCAAGGGCCTGGGGGAGGGAAACATGGCAGGGAACCTCCTGGCGGCAGCCCCGGAGTAAAGGTTGCTGTGGATTGAGAACTCAGCCAAGGGCACGAACTGGACCTTCAGGGGAAAGGCTTGGGAGGCGTTGCTCAGTGCAAGAGCCTGGAAAAGAGCTGGGGAGAGAGCCTGAAGAAAGGCTATGGAGGGAAGGAGTCCCGGGAGGCAGCAGCAAGGAGTCAGACAGCTGCTGGTTATAAGGTCCTTGGGCTGGAACTGGAGGCGGACATGGGCCTGGAGCCACTGTCAGTAGGGGGCGCTGGAGAGGAGAGAGTCAGTTACGCCACACCCAGCCACGAGGGGGCGCACCTGCAGTGAGTGCTCTCCGCAGTCAGCGGGTATTTACATTATAGGCTGTGCTACTCCGTGTTCGTACAGCACCTAGCACAATGGGGCTCTCTTCTCAGTTGGTCCTTTCGGCCGTGCAGTAACGAACGTCGTTCATAAGTCATAATTCAGTGGTGCGCCAAGCTCTACATCCAGGGGTCAGTTTTAACCACATGCCCTAGCAGCAGAGCGGAGTATTGCATGGATTGGCAGATGGGCCAACTTTCCTCCTCTGTCTGTTCCATTCCTGATTTCTACAAATCTAAAGGGGGAATGAGCAGCCCAATGGCTGGATTAGGGATGTCAGCTGGAGAAATTGTTCCTGCAGGGGGTTCCCTTGCCCCTAGGACATCAGACTCCTTGGAGTCATAGTCATAGCGTTTAAGGCCAGAAGGGATCCCCAGCTTCCCTGGTCTGACCTCCTGTACATCACAGGCCACTAAACACCAGCCAGCCACCTGCACACCAAACCCAACCACCAAAACCTCTTCACCAGCGTCCCTTCTGGGGCAGCAGAGAACTCACAGCTGCAGGCCAGTCTGGACTCTTCTGCTCCTCAGGGCTGCGGCTGAGTCTCTGTTCCAGGTGGGGATGTAACTAGTTTGGTTTCTCTCCGTCCTTACTCCAAATGCATTTAAACACTCAGGGAGGGGGGAGGTCATATTTCACCTCTAGCATGTGAATGCAGATTCGGCTAGACAGACAGACAGGTGTGCACAGGGATGGATGGACAGACGAAAGGCATTGTGGGTAGGGTATCTCTTAGGCCTGGTCTATACCTAAAGTTCGGGTAGGCCTTGCTGTATCACTCAGGCGTATGAAAAATTCACGCCCCCTGAGCGGCAGAGTTAAGCTGACCGAACACCCGGGGTAGATCCTGCGAGATCGATGGAAGAATTCTTCTGTTCATCCAGCTCCCGGCTCTCAAGGCGGTGGACGAACTACAGCGAAGGAAAAAACCCTTCTGTGGCCGTCGGAAGTATTTACGGTACGGGGACACGGAGGCACAGCTGCGGCACTGTGGTGACCGTGGCATAGACATACCTGTAAGCAGCCAGAACTCCTGACGCCAGGGACTGACCACCCGAGCTGCAGGCTGAGCGGGGCCATTAACTCTGTGCCGTGCGGGAAAGCCGATGGAGCATGCCCCCAGCGAAGGGCTCACCCCCGGGCAGCCTCCACTTTGTGCTTCTCAGAAAACAAGAGAGAGTCTCTCACCCTGCGCGCCCTGGCTGTGCCGGCTCCCAGGAGGGGGATCACGAGCAGCAGTCGAAACGTCGCTTAGCCTAGTTAACTGGGAAAGCGTAAAATAGGTCAGCGAGGAAGCGTCTCTGTCTTCAGGCAACGTATGGTGCAAATAGCCTCTTTCCATTGCCCGGAAACCAAAGAGCGGGAAGGACTCCAGGGAAGGGAGTAAGGTTCGCGGTGGCCTTTGGGGTCAGAGCGTCTCACTGCCACATGGTGAGGCCCAGTCCCCTATTCCCTGGGATGCCAGGGGCTTGGGTCTCGGGGCAGGTGACCCGTTGAACCCATGCAGCAGGAAATTCACCGTCGTGGAAAGCGGGTAGCACACGGTCTAGGCAGCATTTAAGAGGTGATCAGTGCTGGCCCGCAGCTCTGCGGTGCATTTCCCCAGACGACAACGTGCATGTTGCTCTGCGCTGAGCCCTCTGGGCAAGCGAAGAGTAGCACTGAGGAGTTCCAAGCGACTCACCATCCAGTCCTTGATGGTTAAGGAAGGTCAGCCCTGGATCTGGGACCCCGCAGCAGGAGGGGAGAGTTTGCCGCCAAGGATATAAAGGACATTCCCATAGCTATGGCATGCTCATGTTTCAGTGTCTCCTCTGGGCTAAATCTGATTTACCTTTTCCTAAAGCCACCCTCTCCCTCTCTCCAGGAAGAGGAACGTCCCCATTGCCACCCGACTGCATTTACAAAAGCAAGCCCTAAACTGAAACGCAGTTCTAGTGACAGCTGGTGAAGCTGAAGTTACAGGGCCAAATCCTCAGCTGGTGTCAGTGGGCGTAGTCATTGGCGCCACAGAGGATCTGGTCCACGGTCTGCTGCCCGGGGATGGGGCGAGAATTTTGCTTGGCTCCCCTCGGCACAGAATCAGAACAGAATCACTGATGTCACCATGTGCATGGAAGAGGCCTGGCTAAAGCCCCATGCATGACTTTAAGGCTCTCGCTAGGCTTGGGAAGATTTCTGCTTCAGTGTTAGTGGCCCACTTCTCACTCCACTCGGGAACTAAGAGGAATTATTTTCCATCCTTAAGAATTGGAAGGCAAAAGCATGAGTCAAAATCCTTCTTGTCTGCCTCTGATTGTGTAGGGGGTTTTGGGGTGGGTAGAGTGCCCCGGGAAGCATAGGGTTGTCATGATAAATTGAACCACAAACATTAAGGAAGAGGCCTTCATTGCAGAAAATAACTAGAAACTATGGCCAAACAAACCTGCATCCGCACAGATTGAACTCCAGCTTTGTCCCTCTAGTTTACCAGGGACCACATCTTTCCTGGTGCTCAATGCAGCCCTATCACAGGTTGATACCACTTTCAGGGGAGATGGGGCCAGCCCCACCCATGCCATAATAATCAATTAGCTGCTTCCCAGCCTGAGGGAGTGGGACTAAGGGAGGGAGTTAGGTGAGCCTCAGAAGAGGCCTGAGAGAGCAATCTGGGGTGTGTGGAACCACAGGAAGAGGGTAGGCTCCCATGAAAGATCCTGAGCCAGGGTGAAAGCCACAGCCTGGCTGTGTGGGGTTGGGACTAGACTGGAAGGAGTTTTGTGCTTAAGGCACCAGCTTGGGACCCATTTGGTCTTGTCTGAGGTACCGCCTGCATGGTAAGAAAGAACATAAAAGGACTCCATGCTCGGAAAACTCAACTGGCTCTTTATTAAGAGAACTATTGACAGAGAAGCAGCAGCCAGCATTGTATCCCTATGCACCCAGGGCAGACTGACCCGCCCCGCCCCCCTTCCACCAGTGCTGTCTCCAAAACACTTCCCTCTTGCACCCGGTGCTCCTCCCTCCCAGTTCCATGCAGGTTGCTACAGGTCTTCGTTTAATTCCTGGCCCTGCCACAAACCCCCTGTGTGACCCTGGACAAGGCATGGAGGATGGGAGTTTTTAAAAGGCCTACCTTTCCTCCCACTGAAACCAGTGAGGGTTTTATCATTGACTTCACCAGGGCCCACGCAGAATTTTTTCGGGCCCAGTAGAAACTTGTAACACGGGCCCCCTCCAACACACACCCATGGGGGTTGCAGCCTTTTCCCCGCCATGTGGGAGCCCTGGACTTCACCAGGAGCAGAATTAGGTTAATCCAGAGTGCTTTGGAAAAATCTGACCCTTCCGCTCTCTGAAGCTCAGTTTTTATGGTGCCTAGGAATTGAGTAGCATCCCTTTAAATAGCGTGTGAGCCGTCTTGTGGCGCTCACTGTGTTCTGTGCTTTACAAACCACCCCGAGCAACAGCAGGAGTATGCAGCTAGATTGCGGATGTGTAGCTAGTAAACATGGGTATTGGGAACCCCACTGTGCCCGTGTGGTGTCTATGTCTTATTAGGTTGCGTCAAGAGCAAAAAGACTGATGAAAAGCGCTGTATCAGAGCTCGGTGCTGTTATCTGTAAATGTGGCATAAGAATCCTTTCTTTCCCCCAGCCTCTGACTCACTGCGGCAGGGACCGTCTTATTTTATGTCTGTCCAGCACCTAGCACCATGGAGCGTAGACCTGGGTTGTGGGGAGGCCTCTATTTGTCACTCTGATATATTCTATTAATATGAATGCACTGGGTGTTTGGAATGGGTAAAATGAGAGGGGTTATTTAAGGAACCAGCTGTCAGGCTGGCTTTTTTGTGCTGGGAAGACTCTCAGAAAGGAGATTGCAGTGAGAGGAATGAGCCATTTGGTGGCACAAGAGAGCCAGCTAGAAAGGAGGGGCTAGAAATCGTTGGTGTTTCTCATAAAGGTCACTTGTACGCTGCAGCTGCTGGGTGTGGTGTCATGCCTTGCCCAAGCCCCACAAGAATGAGAGAGCGAGAGAGCAACCCGGGTGCTGATTTTTGAATGCAGTGCTGAATTGCTTGCACAGATGCAAAACCGCCTGCGTCTCCCTTCTCTCAGAGGACAAGGGAGGCATCTGAAACGTGAAATCCTGGGATTTTCCAGAGCCAGGAAGGCTGGGACCACACACTGCAAATTTCAGCAGATCAGCACACCTCTGAAATCCTCCAAGATTGCAAGTCCGGGAGTTGCTCTGGGATGGCCCAGCCAGTTTGGGACAATTTGCAACATGGGCCTTGAGCGTTGGGTCAAAGAAGCAGAACCATAGCAGAACAGAAGTGAAGGTGCAATTATAGGTGGTGGTGTTTTTCTTGCCAAGTCACCCAAAATGTTTGGAACTTCGAAGAGCACACATTGAATCAGGGACGAATGAGTGCTGAGGATTAATGAGAGCGATGCTTCGATATGCAGCGATTCCATCTCTGAGGTTATGTTTGGTGATGAAATCAAAATGAATATTAATCAAGTTGCAAAGAGCAACTAGCTGAAAGGATTCAGTCTGAGGCAGCCACTGGCAGAAGGAAGCCTGCTCCAGAAATAGAGGGACCTCACTGATGTCTCGGTATTTTCCCAAGAGACCACAGAAATCAAGACACAAATCTCCTAAAGTGACCATTCTCCCTGTGCAGGAATATTTGCTGTCTCTCTTTACGTGCATGGAGGCAGATCCTGGCCTCAGTTTGCATTGCTGGCTGAGTCTATGAAAATCAGGTTGTTGCAAAGGACGGGAAAGGTGTGGAAGGGCAGGACAAAATAAGTGGATGTGCAGAGACAGCATGAAAAACACAGGAGGGAGGAATATGTCTGAATCAGCACCGTGTGCAGGTCTGTAAGGACAGAGATTTGTGGATATAATTTTATCCCATGCGATAATCTCAAGAACTGCTTTTTCTGTCCATCTGCATGTTTGACGTTGTAATAAGTGGGGGCGGGGGCAGGAAGGCACTGCAATATTCCAATCTCTGGCAAACATCTAGCAGGAAATTAAGTCCTTTCTGCCGCCTCCAGTCATGCCTACCTCCAAACCCGGAGCAGAATACTGGATTGATGGGTCTCACCGCAACACTGCCTTGGAGGACTTCTACACTATGGGCCCGGAACTGGGAAGGTAATCATCTGAGACTATCAGTATTTGATTCATGGCGTGTGGGAGCTTTGTATTTCCGGCTCACAAAGGTGCCTCTTGGAGTTAGGGGGCAAGAGCATGTGATGTGTGAGTGTTAGATCAGGAGCTCAGCGTGAAACGTGGAGAGGGTCTTTCTTCTTCCTGAGGCCAGGAAGCAATGGGTGGGAGAGAGGGGTGAATGGTTTTCATTAGATCATGCAAACCACACCCAGGAGCTCTGGTAGGGGCTAGGACAGTTCAGATCAGGGTTTGTAGGACTGGGTCTTTGCTTCTCTGGAGCCCGATTATGCAAAGGGTAGAGTGTCCTCAATTGCTCTTTCCTACTGTCACCCCTTCTTCAGGCCCAGGAGTGACTTTGTCACATCAAGAAATCAGCTCTGCCACGATTCCCCAAGTGGGGAGATGCCTCCTCCATAGCCACCTCTTTTCAGAAGCGATGTGGAAAAAGGGGTAAAGAGGGAGGGGGCAGAGTTTGCAGATGATACAAAACTGCACAAGATAGTTAAGGCCAAAGAAGACTGGCGAAGAATGACAGAGGGATCTCTCAAAACTGGGTGACCGGGCAACAAAATGGAGGATGAAATTCAGTGTTGATAAGCGCAAAGTAATGCACATTGGAAAACTTAATCCTAACTTTCCCTACAAAATAATGGGGTCTAAATTAGCTGTTACTCAAGAAAGAGAGCTTGGCGTCATCGTGAACAGTTCTCTGAAACCGTCAATGTGCAGTGTGGGAGAAAAAACTAACAGCATGTTAGGAACCATTAGGAAAGGGATACATAATAAACCAGTCAATACCATAATGCCACTCTATAAATCCGTGGTACCCCCACACCTGGAATATTGCATGCAGTTCTGGTCACCCTATCCAATAAAAGATATATTAAAAATGAAAACAGTGCAGAGACGGGCAACAAAAATGATTAAGGGTGTGGAACAGCTTCCATATGAGTAGAGATTAAAAAGACTGGGACTGTTCAACTTGGAAAAGAGACGACTAACATGGGATATGAGAGGTCTATAAAATCATGAATGGCGTGGAGAGAGTGAATAAGGAAGTGTTATTTACCCCTTCACATAACACAAGAACCAGGGTCACCCAATGAAATTAGCAAGCAGCAGGTTTAAAACAAGAAAAGGAAGAACTTTCTTCACATAACACACCGTCAACCTGCAGAACTCCTTGCCAGGGATGTTGTGAAGGCCAAAACTATAACTGGGTTTAAAAAAGAATTTGATAAGTTCATGGAGAATAGGTCCATCCATGGCTATTGGCCAAGATGGTCAGAAATGCAGCCCCATGCTCCGGGTGTCCCTAAACCTCTGACTGCCAGAGGCTGGGACTGGATGACAGGGGACGAATCATTTGAAATTGCCCTATTCTGTTCGTTCCCTTTGAGGCACCTGGCATTGGCCACTCCTGGAAGTCAGGACACTGGGCTAGATGGACCATTGTTCTGACCCAGTCTGGCCGTTCTTATGGCCTAAAGCGCGGGATAGTGCAGGAATTGATGACTGGGAACAGAGCCTCGGCTTTGAATCTGCCCCATTTTGGAATGGAAGTTCGGGAAAAGCCGTTACTCCCTGTCCCATCCTTGGTGGGGCTGATGTGGAATGAACGTGGTGGGTCTCAGTCCAACTCCTGCTGGACTTTTGTCCACATCACAAAACCCACCATCACACGCGGCGCTTGTCTGTCTGCCCCATAAAGCGAATGGCCGAGTGTCTGTGCAGAGACTATTTGGTGGGCAGACATGCAGCTGATGTCAGACAGGTCCTCCCATGGAGGCAGGCTATCGTCATGGGCGGGGCACGTGCTCTGCTTTGTTTATGTCGGGGATTGAGCTAAACCAAGCCAGGGATGTCTGGTTTGACACACGTCTCAACCTCGGAGAAAAATGACATTTTCAAGTGAGCCAAAGATTGTGCTTCAAACCCTAGAATGTGTCTTTTTAGGCAATAGTTTTCTCCAGCTCTGGTCGCTTATTGTTATTATTTCTTATTTTTATTGCAGTAGCACCTAAGGCGATCACTCAGTCAGAGATCCGGGCCCTGTTGTGCTAGGTGCTGTACAAACCAGTAACACAGACAGTCTCTGCCCCAGAGAGCTCACATTATGCAACAGGCTCATTGGTGTCAATGGAAATTGACTTCACCAGGATTTAGACCAGGCTCTAGGTGACTCAGTGGACAGATGGAATGAAGGGGGCAGGGGGAGAGGACAAAATGACGGGAGAGGCAGGTGTGTTTGTGTAATAGAAGACACAGAACTTCTCTATCCTCCTCTGCTAGCTTAGCGGCCAGACACATTCTAACTAAAAACAAGGCACCATTTTTTAACAAGGAGGGTGATCAGCCACTGGAACCAACTCCCAAGGGAAGCGGGGAATTTTCTACCTCTGGATGTCTTTACATCAAGCCTGGAGGCCTTTCCAGAAGCTCTGCATTAGCCAAACACAAGTTATTGGGTTCAAAAAAGGGGTGGCTGGATGAAATTCGAAGGCTTCTGATATGCAGATGATCAGACGAGATGCTCGAATCGGCTGGCCTTAAACGCTATGACTCGATTAATGTTTCTTTCCCTGGCTGAGTGTCAAATGCACACTTGGGTTTCTAGCCGTTTTGGACAGGGAAACAAAGCAGCATTTCATTTGACTTGTCCAGATCCAAGAATGCTTGGGACGGTTTAGAAATGGAATTAAAGGTTTTGCATGCCGATTGTCCAACATTTCCATAAAGCAGCCTTGGGAAGGTCATTAAGGAGAGGACACAGGGCAACTTGTTCTGAAGTGGCCACTGATTTTGGAGGCCTCAGTTTTTGGGGGTTCAACTTGAACTCACCGCTCAGGCCTAATCTTCTGGAAGCATTGAGCACCCAGAACTCCAGTTAAAGTCAAGGGGGGCTGTGGATGTAACGCTGACAGACCCCAGTCATCAGCGGGGAGGATTGAACCTGGGACCTTTTTGAAGCTTTGCATATGACCCTCTACTGTGTCAGCTAAAAAACACCTTGCCCATAGCGAAGGGGGTAGTGGACTCATCAATCTCTAGCTGTGCTCGGTGTCACCAGAGGGGGACGGAGCACCACACCAAGCAGGCCTGGGTTACACGGATGCTCAGTACCTTTGAAAATCAGGCCATGAGGTGTCTCATGCTGGGGACCCAATAATCAAGACACTCAAAAATCAGTGGCTGCTTTTGCAAATGTGGGCTACGGCGTGGCTATGCTCCTGTAAGCGATGTCCTGGGTAGCCCCACCCCACTCTGTATTCTGCCAGGTCATGTTGCAAAATCAAAGCTAAACCATGCGGCGGGCTTTGATTTCTCAAGATTTTCATGCCTTCTCAATAGTTTGTTTCTCGCTCAGCTGATCCGTTTTGGGATTGGTTCTTCCAGTTAGCTTTGGTGAAGAGAAAACAAACATTACGCTTTTTAAACCTCTTCCCAAAAGATCACCCCCCTTATTTCTCCTGAATACCCACTGGCAGAGAATTACAACTCCCCCAGCAGTTAGGAGAAAGCCCTTTTGGCAAAGTTGTGCTCCAGCCTCCTCTCTTAGCTCTCCAAACATCCCTAAAGACACCCAGACTGCGGGATTCCAGACCTGATCCAAATCCCACTGAAGGCAGCGGAAAGACTCCTGCCTGCTGGCCCTTGGATTGGACCCTTACAAGGAAATGGGCGATTTGCAAAACTCTGATCTGGAGCTTGGTTCCAATTGGACGTACCCCCTAAAATTCAGGAGAGTTTGGATCTGAAATATTGAGGCCCACATGTGGTCTCAGCCTTCTGGACCAGCTCTGGAAGTGGACCGTAAGTAATCTGCATTGCAAATATCCATGTAACATAAAAGTCTGGTGGAAACATGGGTAGAAAGTGCAAACTAAACTAAAACTAAAGAAACTAAAGAAACTAAAAACCTGCCCTTAATGTAATGCCTGTCGCCGACTCTTGTAATTTTATCACGAGTCTTGCAATATTTGGAGCTTTTCCAAAAGCCCCTGCTCTAGGAGTCAGGTGGTTAGGTGAGAATCTCAGCTTCCATTTAAACAACGCAAAATAAGCTTCTACCCCTCATGGTTGCAGAGGAAAGCCTGAAAACATGAAACTTAAAGGCTCAGAACCCAGAAGAGAAACCAAAAAAATATGTCCCTGCCCCAAAGATCTTATGTTTGTGTTTGCACAGCACCTAGCGCAGTGGGGTCTTGTTCCATGAATGGGGCTCCCGGGTGTTACTGCAACAGAAATAAATAAAAAAATAAATAGAAGAAAAGCAGCATAAACGTCATTGTTGTCCAAAAGTCTTTCTTTTTTTACTTTCATAATTTTTAAGCCAAACTTTGATGCGGGAGGGCTGGGCCTGCAGTTTTTGCATGTTTGGGGATGGCAACACGGTTAATTCCCCCTGCGGCGTCCAGCCGTTGCAGCTCCCATCGGTTAAGATCAATACTCAGGGCCTGGTTTCCTAAAGCACTGGGCATGCTCTGAATCGCTGACACCGGGCCCTCGGCACTTACAGAGCCCTGTACGTCTACTTGGGTGACAGACCGTTCGACAGAGGGGGGAAGTGAGTCAGCCAGGGGTCCAGTCTCTCGGGCCAAGGTGGGGTATTCAGGGTCTGTTCCGAAGAAGGGCTGTGTGCCAGCAATCCTCATCGCCTTCAGTAGGGTTTGCAAATGCTCAGGGTTTCCCAAGATGAAGCTGTGATGGTCCGTGGCAGGGCTAGGATCATACTATAGCGGCCACCCCCTTGCTGAGACCATTAGACCACACTGCCATGGTTGGGGGTTAGCTAATGAAATGAAACTCTATGATTATGTCTATGCTGCAATCAAAACACCTACAGCTGGCCTGGGTCAGCTGACTTAGGCTCACAGGGCACTGGTGGTGGGGCTATAAAACTGCAGCTTAGATGTTCAGGCTCAGGGTAGAGCCCAAGGTCCAAGATCCTGGGATGGGGTTGGGGGGGGTCCCACAGTCTGAGTCAGCTGATCTGGACCAGCCATGGGTGTTTAATTGCAAGGTAGACATAGCCTATAAGAATGGACCATATCTCCACAACCAGGGACCCCACATGGGGAAGGGTACACTTTACCAGGGCCTGGCCCAGGCTGTAACCCCCATTACCGTGAGGAAAAATTCTTTTTCATGGCTCATGAGATTATATGTACGGATGAGGGATTGTGGTATGTGTGTGGGAGGGGGCCCGTGTTACAAGTTTGCACTGGGCCTGAAACAATTATGCTTGGGCCCTGTCCACAACAGTGATTCTCTACCAGTTGTGTTTGGTCCATGCTGCACAAAATAGCCAAAACAAATTTCATCCCTTAACGCACCATAGTCCACAGTCCTTTGTGGTTGCAGAGGATTGTGGGATTTGGGTCTGGGAAGAAACGATGAGAGGTTTTGAGCTGGTCTGGTTCCACGGTACCTGGACGCTACAAGGTGAATTCAGAACCAAATTAAGAAACCTTCAGATTAGTGCTGGCTGGAAAACTGGACACTTTGTTCCATGAGAATGTCCAACTTTTGCCCTGTGGAAAATGGTCAGAAAAACTCATGATTTTGAAAGAAAAAAATTCAAAAATACTCCTACCCCCCAAAAAAGCAAGTTACTTCAAATTTTCCATTTAAAAAATGAGAAATTATTTTTTCCCCCAGAAATTCTTTTTTTTTTCTCACCAAGAAACCTCCCAAACTTTTTGTTGTTGTTGTTGTTGTTGAAACCCAGATTTCTCGGTGAAAAAAATTCCAAGGGAAAATTTGACCAGTTCTGTTTAAGACAATTTTCTGTCAGCTAAAGGTGAAAGTCAGACTTTGCCATCATTCCAGTGGCTCTGTTGGGGAATTAATTCTTCTTGGGTTTTTGATTAAAACAATGACAATCTCAAAGCTTTGTGCTATGAGATTAATGCCCAGTTGAGAACCTCCTGCCGTTTACCCCTGCTGGCCAGTAATCCCAGGGAATGCCTGGCCCTTGAGTAGTTACTGCTACTAAAAGGGAGGCTGGGGGAACAAACCACAGATGTGGGTATTTTTGGTGTTAGGGCCAAGTTGTTTCAAACTGCTGCCTATAAGGGCTTTCTAGAGAAGGAACCTTTGTAGTTTAACCAGCTAGCTCGCTTGCTTCGTTAGTTTCCCGTTCAATGCTTAAAGTTCGTTATTAAACAACCCAAAATAAAGATGAAATATTTGCCAAAGACCGAATAAATTCTTGCTTGGAAGTGGAAGTGAGATTAGACAGGTTTAAAACATGCATTAATATTGGTGAGAGGTCCTGATGGCTGTTAAAATCAATACAGGGTTAGGAATGAATGTTTTAAAGCTTCTATTTTTATCCTGATCTGTGCAACAAGCGTAACTGAGCCTCTGTGTGTAAATCCTTAATTAGGGACTTTTTTTAAAAGCTGGGTTTTTGTTTTTTTTCTTTTTGTGACCTGTTAAACCTATCATGGCCACAAGCACTGAAGAGCGTTTAAGTCTGTTTTCATTATTGAGCTAACAGCTGTGAGCACAAAAGCTCAGGAAATGCACAAGGAGCAGAAAAGGGCTAAAGCAAGTAAGATCAGATGGTTCAGTGGCTAGGGCACGTAGCTTCTGCTTTAGAAGACTGGGGTTCAATTTCTGGCTCTGCCACCGACTCCCTGTGTGATCTTGAGCAAATCACTTAGCTGCTGCGTGCCTTGGCTTCCCCCTTGGAAAATGGGGATACTAATACAGCCCTGCCTCACAGGCGAATGTGAGGGTAAGTGTGCAGGGAGTGAGGTGCTTTGAGGTTATGATAACGGGGACCATAGATATGCCTAAGAACGGCCCCTGTTGAAAACTGGAAATGAAATAGGTCTGTGGTTTTCCCATTCATATCTCTGCCCATAGGCACTAGGCTATTGTAAGGCCTGATCCAACGCCCATTGGCCTCAAGAGACAGTCTCCTATTGACACCAGTGGCTTTGGGTCAGGCCCGTAGAGGACAGTGCCCTGCAGACAAAATGCTTTTGTGTCACTGGTGCAAAAGCTTGGCTCTTTCTTTCTTTTTTTTTTTTTTTTGCACTCATAGCTCTTCAGTATCTGGAGCCTGAGCCAGCAAACTTTCACACATGCTGGTCTTTACGAAGGTGACTAAATGCATTAATTTAAGGCCCAATGCTGCTGAAATCATTGGGAATTTTGCCACTGGACTGGTGATAGGTGAGATTCAGCCCCGTGCAGGGGGCCAGTATAAGACACTCAGCGTTCGAGTCCCACTTAAGCCCTCAAAACAAAGCATCAATATTGCATGAGCCTTGCACTGGCCGCACCCTCATGTGAGCGAGAGTTTGCAGGATTGGGCCGATCCTGCCGTGCCAATTGTGTCCAGCTACTGTTGGTTTAGCAGGTGGCAGCGTGCAGCGCTTAGATCAGGGCCTAAATCCCAGCACAGCATTCCATTGCTTGCTCCCATTCCCTTGCTGTGGTAGAAGTTCCGATCCATTGACTTCCCTGAGATCAGGACAGGACAGGACCCAGTCTCTAATAGAGACGCTAACAAACCCCTTAACCGTGGCACAGCTCCGAGGCGCTGCTAGCTAGAGCTGTAGCAGATTTTTCAGACCACTGGCAGTTCGGAAAAATTGGAGGGGAAATCGTTTCAGGATGACCCAAAATGCATTTTACAAATTTTTTTTTTGGCAAGTTAAAAAGTGACCCCAAAAAATAGCTTCGTGTCGCACTAAACGTGTTGTTTACATTTGGAACTTTAAAAAAAAAAACATTTCAAAGTAAAACTGAAGGAAATTTTATTGACAAATCCAACCGTTTCCTTTTGAAAATATCAAAACAAAACAATTTTGATTTCTTCAGCATTTTTGTTTGGTTTTTTCCTGATGGAAACAATTCAGCCAGTTCGACACAAATTCGTGAAGTATTTCTGTTGACTCAGAGCTGCATTTCTGCGGAAAAAACGTTTTGGTCCAACACTTTTGCCCCGCTCTGCTGCTCTATTAATGAAGAACTTTGGAAGGGCGAAGGAAAAAACCCAAGTTGTCAGTAAAAACCAGAGGCAAAGAACAACTGGAGTGTCTGTTAGCTCTCGGCTTTGTGTCGCTAAATATTATTAGTGCAGACATTCGGATTTTATTAGTGCTTTGTTTGAGAAAATAGCACAGAGATCAGGATGAATGAGCTGCAAGGGAACTGAATTTAAATTTCATTTATATAGACTTTAGGAGGTTTTTTTTACTCTCTGGCAAATGATGTGACGCTAATACTTGAACTGGAAAATCCAGCTGCATTAAGTTCTGAGGGCTCTTCAAGGCTCATGATAACACACCGGGATACAGCTGCAATGGAGATCCCATGCCATGAGTCCGTTCCCTTCCTTGTCCAAGACGTGGGGCCTGGTTCTCAGTTACTCCACTCCTGCCTTTGGAGGAGGTTGGAGCAGGGAGATTAAGGAGGCTTTAAGATACTTTTATGCTCCCTGTATTTTTGCAACATCCAGCCCCTGATGTAGGTTACAGCACCTCAGAGCTGCTGTAACTTGGGTTCTTTCCGAGGGCCCCCTATGGGAAGCCGAGAATAGCACTCTGTGCACACTGCCAACACACTTCCCACACTGAGAGCTGGGACCAGGACTGATGCAGAGTCTTGATATCAGCTCTGCACTGGCAGGGGGTGTTTCCAGGTGCCTTTCTGGATTATGAGAGGACTCAGGTATACTGAAGAGGGCTGTAGAGGCCCTGTAACAGAAGAGGCAGACAAGGAGTTAATTCCCCCCCAAAACATGGGTGGAAAGGTTTGGCTGTAGCTGGTCAGGGATGAGGGGGAAAGAGCCCAGACCATCCCTGAGCACCTGCCGCTCTCAGCGACGTCAGCGGGGGTTGTCACGAGGGCTCAGCCCCATCTCGGTATTTGGCCCTAAAAGCCAGATCAAGGGCCCAGTTCTCCCTCCCGCCCTGGTTCACACCAGTGCAAAGTGGGTGTGAAATATCCCCCGTCTCTCCTGGATCATTCTGACTAGTGCTGCTCCCTGTGTGCAGCGGGCTCAGACTTGTTGATTTGAGTGAACACAAATCATCTCTCACTGTCCTTTCCATTAACCCAGTCACCCGCAGCCTGGGGCGCTCGAGCTCTTAGTTAGTAGCTCTTTAATCTGCCTCCTGCAGCTCTTTGCGGCACATGATATTAAAACCCTGTGTGGTTTAATTATTAACCAGGCGAAGTTATTAACCAATCAGGGTGTTTTTACTATGTTATTAACCAATTGTAGCTGATAAAATAATAATACTTGGTCAGTCATTTTGCTGGGAGAATAATATCTATATAAAAAACCTAAATATTTCCCCTGCCATACTGTTGAAATATGAATATCTAGTACTATGAAAAATGAAACAATGAATTTACTCCGCTGCGGCTCTTTGGGGTAATGTTTATCGCTAATTCGGCTCCTCAGCCACTGAGATCTGAGTATCACTGCTTTTAAACGTCAGCACCACTCAGATCTGTTGTATTCTATGTACGTTCTTATACCGCACTCAACGCTGCAGTATCTAAGCGCTTTCCAATAGGATCCGAAGAAATGTGATTAACGTCTGTCACGGGTCCGTTTTCTCCTCCTCTCCCAGCAGGAAGATGTGTGGGCAGTGGAGTGTTTTGTTTTGGATCTATACCTGTACTTATATAGATATACACACACATTGCTATAGGGTTATGTTAGAGAACGCAAAGCCAAAGAAATGCACTTTGCATTTGGAGTGGAAGGTGGTGAGGTTCATGACGGTCATTAGTTACTGGAGGAATTCATTCCATAGTCTTGGGCTGAGGAAGTTCCATCTCCTGCCCTCCTTGTCCATCATCAGCCGGATTGTTTTGCTAAGTTACAGCTGTGCAAATCCATGGTGTCACGAGCACAGGTGTCACGAGGACCTAATGGGAAGATTCATGGGTGGCACAGACGCCAATGAAGCTTGTAGACCTTTTATTACTTTGCAGTGCTGCGTGAGAAGGAAAAGACCCCAGCTTAACTCTCAGATCCCAGGTTGAATCTGCAGGGCTAGCCGGTAGAAAAACCATCTCTTCACTTGCAAAATAGGTGCTTTCGAAATCGGAATCATAAAGGCACAATTTAACGAGAGACTCCACCTAAATGCCATGTGTCTGAGCAGACACACATTCAGAGAAAAGTTGATCTACTGAGTAGACGTAGATTTCAATAAATCATTCACAACACTGGCCTTGGTAAAAGCCGCTAGCTCACTTGGGCTTTTAGTTTTTATTTCCCCCTATGTCTTTATTTGTGTTACGGTCGCTCCAGGCATGGCCCAGGATGCTGTTGTGCTGGGAGCTGCACAAACACAGAATAAGAAGAAAGCCTCTGCCCCGAAAGAACTTACAGTAAGTTTTATTTATCTAGCCACCGACGCTTTTTTCAGCCTACTCCACCACTGCAAACCTGATAGCTCCCAGCCTACACCCAGGCAGGCACTGGAGAATAACAATGAGCTATCCAAAAGTGGGTGCAATTGATTGGTCCAGATTTAAATCAAATTAACGTTGTTCCTTCACAAAAAGCCGCCCTGTGTGCATGTTCCCCCCCACTTGAAATGCCAAGTACTGTGTGTAATCTAAGGTGATAGAAAACCATTCTCCATGTGTGTTTGTCACTTGTGCCACTCTGCCTCTGGTTCATTGAAACGGACCGAGCAGAACGCCTTCCCCAGACTGATTTGTAGCCAATAGTTTCTTCTAATCAAACCGTGAATCACAGTGCTCAGTTTAAAGGGGGCGGGTAATCCATAAAGCAGGGTTTCAAGGCCATTATCGGACAAATGAGCAGAGACAAGTGATATTTATCAGGCACATGGAGGAGGGCTTTGGACTGTTGTACAAATCAGTTCCAAAGACAGACTGGATTGAATAAAAAATGGCCCACTGGGGAGTCAGGTAATAGTTTATTCGCTGTAAAAATTAACTTCTGAAGGATATTGCGGTGAGGAACAAAAGGTAGGCCCTGAGCCTGAAATCTGATCTGCATGGGTATAGGGTCAGCCTGATATTGCAGGATCGGGGCTTTAAATCCTATATCTGTTTGTTTGATTATTGGTGGGGGAAGTGTGGATTTTTATCCATTTTCGGTGTCATATCAGTATAATATTAAAATACCTGCGTCTCGGTGATTCGCTCATCTTAGCTGTATCTCAGATGTATTCTCAATCAGCAGTGAGTGCAACATGCCAAAGACACAGGTCAAATCCTGCGGTCTCTTAGTAGTGTTGGCGACCTGAGGTGAGAGAAGGTGCAGGGAAGCTCTTCAGTTGCATCTATGCAGCAACTGGGATGAATAGAGCGCTTGCTTTGCTTGCACGTTAGACTGGGAGCCCCAACAAAGGGGTGGGGCCAGCCAATCTGGAGGCATGGCCATCCCTGCATGTATGAGGCCTGATCTGCATGTCTGAGGCCTGATTTTGGACCTGCTCTGGGGGCAGGGGTGGCTTTCAGCCATCTTTGTGCTTGCTGTATTCTGGAGTTATGGAGACCTGGGGAATACGTTAGAGCAGCCTCAAGGCTGCTCTAATTTACACTTTGTTTCCCATGGCCCCTAGGAAGTAGAGAACAGCCGCAGGGCAGTACATTCCAGTCACAGCCCCCCAATCCAGTCTCTCAGCTGGGGGCTGGGAGCAGGGTGAACTTAGAGCCAGCTACACTGATAGGATGGCCCAGGAATCCCCTGGCCCCGGGACCATCTCACAAAAGCCAGGCCAAAACTCGTCCCATGGTCTTTGGCTCCTCCTCCCCCAGCTATAATATTGGATAAAGTTTACACGCGCCTTAGAAGCAAATCCAGTCTTTTTTCAACAAATTCCGTCGTTACACATTTTCCAGTTCATCTGTAAAACAAACACAATTATATCTCCATTCACAGTCAAGGTTGATCACGGATATTTATTCAGAGCTTTAAGCAGAGGGAAAAGATGACTATTTTCTGAAAGCTCAGCACCTGGGCCAGCGATACAGACTGACTGGGGTGTAGCTAATTTCAGTGTAAATCCTGCCACTGCCACTGGTAATGCTGTTGGAAACCACAAAGGGTCAGAGTCTCTTGCGTCTACAAGAGGCTATATTTTATCAGACACGCAAAACTGAGCATCTCCTAAACTCTGAGCTGATTATTTTCAAACGATTATATTAAAAGCCGGAGTTGGGCTCTGAACCAGCCAGGCAGAAAGTTCACATTGAACTAGAGATGAGTGAGACATATCAATACCTGGTTTTGGATTCAAACTTTGCATGGGTGGCAATAAGATCAGGACGCCTGGGTTCTCTTCCAAGCTCTGCCACTGGCTTGCTTAAAAAAGCAACTAAAAATAGCACCGAGGCACAGGCTACATACCCAATACAAGCACCCCCAGGACATATTTGGGTGGCCAGCCCGGGCCACCACCCATACAGCCGCAGCTACGCTGCAATTTTTAGGCACCAGCTGGAGCAGAGCTTGCGTGTGCATGCGTCCCCGAGCTGGGAATTACACCTCTCAGCTGCTGTGGAGGGGAATTCTCCCTCATCCCAGCTAGTGCTTCACTTCTCCACTGAGTTCGGAGGACAGCAAACACTTGTAGTGGAAAAAGAATGCCTTTTTCCAGGGAGGCTAGTGTCTGAATTGGAGAACACTGCGAGCCTGGAAGCAGAATTTGCACTTGATCCCGGACGACAAGAAAGCCAGAGAGCAATGGAATTTGTCCTGTTACTCAGCGAGGGAATTAACCTGCAAAGAGGAATCCTGCATCAAAGATGAAATTGCAAGGTTGCCCGGGGGTGGCTTAAAACAAGGGGTTGATCTCACTGTCCAGTAGTTAGGAAATGTTTTGGAAATGTTACCTCCTTGTCCCCCTTCTAAATTGCACCAGTTTAATGGAAAGTGTTATTTCAAAGCAGTGTAAAACCCTACAGGGGCACCCTCAATGTCATTTACACTTGGCTTATGTCCATTTTGCTGAATTCAGTTCTGAGTGAATCGAAATGGATAGAAGCCAGGTTTACATTGCAACAAGTGTCCACATAAGGTTTTGCCCTGGATTAACTAAATCGGTTTAAAGTCAGACCTTCAAGTTAAATCCATGCAACTTTGTGGTTAGACCAGGCCCAAAGCACCTCCTAGGGTTTGTCTCCACACAGAAGTGTGGACACAATTATACTGGCGTAAAGGGGCTTCTAGCAGGAGTGTCATAGCTTCCTAGAGTTTAAGGCCAGAAGGGATCTGAGGCTGGGGAAAGTGGTCGCTCAAACTCTGTTGCATGCAGAGCATAACTCGTGTCAGTCCTTCGGGGCTGCTGGTGGAGGGGTGAGACAGAGCCCTGGGCAGAGAGCCTCGCCCGGTGTCTTGGGATGCCTCGCGTCAGACATGCTCCATATTGGAAGGCAGAGCCCTGGCCCGCAGTGAATGGAGCGTGCCAGGATGCAGCTGCCAGCAGCAGCCCCGGTTGCTGTGTGGCTGTTAAATGCAAACTCGCTGCTTTCATGCAAAGACCACCACATGCATCATTTAAGGCAGCAACTGCTCAGCCAGAAGGTACACCCACACTTCGAACTGGAGGGGAGAACTGTGGCTTGGGATCGTACTCAGGGCGCCTAGCCCCTCCCAGCATTCGCACCACCGCAGCTACGCTCTATTCTTAGCATGCTAGTTTCTAACGCTGGTATGTCCCCTCCAGCTCAAAGTGCAGACAGACCTGCAGAAATAATCCCTGACTTGTCCTGAGCTCCAAGCCCATGCAGGGAGTCAGGATACCTGCGTCTAGTCCCAGCCACGCTGCTAGATAGCTGCGTGACTTGGGGTGTGGGTTGCTAATAAGACTGCCCCGTGCCTCAGTTTCCCCCTCTGTATAATGGGGTTGATCACACTGACCTGTGGGCTGCGCGGTGGGATCTTTGCATGCAGAGTGTTATGTGCATGGACAGCAGGATGGTGCTATTATCATCCTGCTGCCACGGGGAGCCCATGTCTCAAATGCTCTCGAGAGGTTCCCGACAAGGATGTAATCTCCTCTAAGGCCTCTCTTTGCTGCTGATTTACATATTGGTGGGGGGAAGGGGATGCATCTTTCTGTCTTAAAAGCTGCTTAAGGATTTAAACCGCCTTAATAGTCAGTTTTTAATTAAAATGGCTTTACCAGGAAAAGCTGGAAGCGATTTCGGGGGGGGGGGGGGGAATATAAGCCCCTGGCATGGCTGAGCGCACTGATCCTGGTGCAGTCAAAGGTCATTGTTGCGGCGTCCCGCTTGGTTAGCAGGATAGCCGCAGAGCAAGCAGCACCCAAGGGCTGCCTGATGGTGCCCATCACCCCCAGGACTGCTGCTACACAGCTGCAAGTGAGACGTCCGCGAAGCAGACGCTGCAGCTGTGAAAAGTCCACAGGGATGGTGTGGCAAGACAGCGCCTCAACCCCTTCTGTAGGGGGCCAAGGTGGTGCCGTTGCTGCGGTGAGGTCCCAGTCAGGGCAGTAAACACACACAATAATACCTAGATCCACAGAACCCTTTTCACCAGTAGATCTCTGAGTGCTTGACAAAGGAGCTCAGCATCATATCCCCATTTTACAGATGGGGAAGTTGAGGTACGTAGAGGGAAATGACATGCCTAAGGTCACCCAGCAGCAGAGCCAGGAACAGCACCCAGATCTCCTGTGTTCCCTCCAGTGCTCTATCTGCCAGACATCACTGCCTCCCACATGTGCACAAGGGGACAAGAAGGGCCATAAACCAAGGCACCGTGACTCCATAGGGGGATGCAGGACCTGAGCCACGGCGATCAGGTCTGTGCTGCGTGGGCATCCCCTCAGTGCTGAGCAATGTCCTGCCCCGGCAGGCGCTGCGCTCACTGTAACCCCCCGGGGGAGAGGTTGTCCAGGGACAGCCTCCGCTTTGCTGGTCCCAAAGTTCAGCTCCCAGATCTTGAGCAGGTGGCCTCAGCACAGCTACAAGTGGGCTCCCAAAAGGAGCGTGCGAGGCGACGGGGCCGAGCAGTCACCGAGTTGAAAAGCCAGCACTAGCCCTTGTGTGGACGAGGCCCGTCTTCCAGACTAGCCACGACCTGAATTTCAAACTTAAAAAGCAAGCAGCAAACCACCCTTCAGTCTCCTTTCTGCCTTCTCTCTCCATCAAAAAAAAAAAAACATTCAAAAGTGCATCCGTCACGCCTTTGCAGGTTGTCTTCGAATGGGCCTGGCTTTTCTGTCCGGAGGGCTGGTAACACGGTTGACCTCTCCTTCTTTCTGTAGGGGTGCCACTTCCGTGGTGTACAGCTGTGAAGAGAAAGGAACCCACGTGCAGTACGCAGCCAAAATCCTGAAGAAGACGGTGAGTAACTGGGAAGCCATGAGACAGTGGGCTTGATCCACAATTAAATGGTTTCGGAAAGGTTCTGAGCAGGCGCTAGCAACACGTGGCAAGTAACAGGAGTTAAAAATCCGAGTGTAGAGAAGGCAGTTTGTAGTTTCACCATGAGTCAGTAGGTCAAGATCAACCAGCGAGGTCTGGACTTCAGACTGCATGGTTACAAATTCTGGCTGGAATGCAGAGGGACTGTGTTGGTCCAAGCAGACATTTCTTCTCTCGGTGCTTTTGGCTGTTATTAATTAATGCTTCGAAGAGGAAGAAACAAGCAGCTGAATGGATAGGGGAAATAGGGGTAATAAGGGTTAAAGGGAAAAGAGGATAGAATAGGAAGGGGAGGGAACTCTTAAGAAGGCAGAACCTGAAAGCAAAATTGCCAGCCCCAAGCGTTCCAAAATCTCAGGCCCCAAAAATATCACGACTGCCTTAAAAATCATGAGATTTGTGTTTAAAAAACAAACCAACAAACCGGTGTGCTTTTAATTTGCCTTCTGAGTTCTGAACCTTGAGGGTGCACTCGGGCCAAGTTTTTTCTCCACAACCAGGAGGGCTAGAAACATACTTTCGCATTTATTCAATTTTTTTGACAATGTCAGAAACTTTGGCTGAAATTTTTTACAGAAACAAAAAAATGTTGGTTTTGGGGATTAAAAAGATGCCTGCAAGCCACCTTTGCCAAGCCCCTTTAGCTGCCCCAAGGGGACATTGTGTGCAGCTGAGGCTCCAGCCTTGACCCAGTTACAATCCTCTCTCTGTACCAAGAAAGGGTCATGGAAGGACGGTGAAACCCGGCTCTCTTCAGCTGGCTAGTCTTCCACACAGCTGCGCAGCTCTCTGGTCTGCAGCGCTGGCTCTGCTCTGGAAGGCTCTGGCTCTTGGATGTTTGCTTTGGACAGCACGTCCCCTCGCCTACATATTTAGAAGATTTGCTGGAGTGGAAGGGAGAGAATTTGCAGGTGGTTAATACGATCCCGTTCTGAATTAATTCCACCTGGTTTTTAAACATCAGCAGAAGCCTCTGCATTTATGGGCCGATCAAGCCAGACATCCAGCAGGGTTATAAAATGTAAAGATTGGCGTCGTTGTATTTATTTTACTTTATTTTATTTTTAGATTGACAAGAAGATTGTACGGACGGAAATCGGCGTCTTACTGAGGCTTTCACACCCCAACATCGTGAGTACGAGCCATGTGACTGACTGCTCTGTGACTTAAATCCACTCATGTGCTTTCCACAAGGGACTCTGCCCTGAAGTAAATATCCAGAACATTTTGAGGGGGGACAGAACAAGCCGGTGGAAGCCGTGAATGTGCATAGCCCTCTAGCTCCTGGACCTCATGGGATTGCACCCTAACACTTGCTGGGATTCCTGGAGCCCAGCATGGCCTCCCGTCAGGGGCACTGGGGTCCCGTTGTTGCCCAGAAAGAAACAGAAACACACACACACACACACACACACTTGTTTAAGGGGAGAAACGGTGTCCTCACAAAAGAATGCAGTTTTGATTTGTTTGCTATGCTGTAGATTTCTCTAGCACATTTCACCCAGGTGATGGGCAGCAGTCTCAAACCCTAAGATGATAGACTGGATCCCCAAACTGCTCCCCCAGGCTCTCTCCACTCAGCGCTATTGAAATGCAGCCACCTCTGGGGCAAAGGGTAGCACCAGGTGCAGAGTAGGTAGCAAAACAGGGAATCTTCGGCCAAAAGCGCTGGAGCAAACCCCTGCCGAAAGTCAGTGGGAATTCAACGGAGTGCCTAACTCCCATAAGTGAAAAATCTCACCTTGAAAGACTCCAGATGATGCTGACTTCACCAGACCCCGGTGAAGCTGCTCCGATGACTAATTGCCTTCGCGCTTCAAAACTGGCTCCGTGTTTCCAGCTGACATTTTTTTCACTCCAGCTCCCAGCCACTGGGCCTCGTTCTTCCTTCGCCTGCCGGGTTCCAGCCGTCTGCCCTCAGAGCGTGTCTCGCCACGGGGGGAACTGGCAGACCAAGGTCAAGCTGCCTCTTGACTTTCGATAAACTCCGGGCAGGTCTGCACTACAGAATGACTGAGTGATGCAGATTCGCCGACCGAACCCCCTGTGCAGAAAGCGCTGTGTTGGCGAGAGAGCTTCTCCCGCTGATACAGGAACCGCCGCTCGGGAAGGTGGACGGGAGAACTCTTGTGGTCCCTTCCAGTCCTACACATCTCGGATTCTATGATAACTCGCCATAGCTTCCAACCTGCTGCCTCCTTCCTCCAGGGACTCCCGCAGGAGACCCTCCCTTTCTGCAGTCCCATTCCCGTTCCTGCAGATCTTTATCTACCCCCTTCTCAGCTGCATCTGATTAGAGGCCAGGGCAGCTGGCCCCAAGCCTCTGGCCCTCAAAGGGGCAGGCTCGAGCCCTGCGCGGGGCTATTTTTTAAATCCCGCTTCCACATTGTTTGTTGAATTTTTATCCTGCTATTACAGCAGCGGGTCCCGCAGGACCCGCAGGGATCCCAGCCCCACTGCTGGGCTCTGGGGCAGGCCACCCTGTTCCACGTGACTTATTTTCATTTTAAAGGTTTCATCCAAAACACCCACCAGCAGCAAAATGCATGAGACTCCCTTTACCCACTGCCTCGGGTAGGACGTGACGTGAATGCGCCCTGCTGGGATTTGAAACTCTCTGCGTTTCCAGGGCTCTTTCATGTTTTCCAGCTCTGACGTTCAGGCTTCCAACCTCCCCCCCTCCCAGGGTTTCCATTTGCTAAGCAATTGCTATGGAGGAGATCAAACGAATGCCCAAGAAAAGTGCGTGTTTGTAACGAAGCCTGAAGAGGAAGACAAAATGCCAGGCCATCTCTGCCAAGAGCTGAGCTCTCTGCCACTCGCTGGCATGAGGAGAGCAGCATTTATATAACAGCGCTCGGAGGATAATGACAGTCGAACTGGAACAATTTGTAATACACGGGAACAGATAGAATTACAGAAGGCATCGGCCTACATGGGACCTTCTTGTCAGTTCACATGTAACTGATGCAACGTGCTGCTCTCTCTACTCTGCCCAGACACACAAGCTGCTGATTCTGCACCATCCCATAGAGCTGCAGGGGCTGTGCACCAGGCAGGATTGGTCCCCTTCCCTGACTTTTTAACTCCAGAGGTTTATTCCTGGATGTTCACTTCCCCCAGCTGACTTGCAAAGCGTTTTGGAATGACCAGAGGGGCTGCTTGATACCTTCCCACCCCAGGTGCGTGCTGTGCTGGGCTGTAATTCCTGGAAGAAAGGCGCCCGTTTGCAAATGGATTTTTCCCCCCGCAGAACGCCAGGAAATCGGAATTGGATTTGTGTTGTTGCAGTGTAACCCGGCGTTCCCAGAAACGCTGCTTTTGGCCGCTCTCCCGAGTGAAGGGGCTTTCGACAATCCCTGCCCCCTTCACCAATGAGCTGTAGGATGGAAGTCTTGCCTGCTCGTAATCGATAACGTGCCCTCCTGGCAATTCTTGTAACAGCAAAGCCAACAGGAGATGGAAATGCTGGAAATCAGGCGGCTGGGCCCAAATCCATCCTTGGTGTGACTCCACGGACTGATGGGATAGATTTGGTCTGTCTCCCCCCGACTCCCTTCCCTGGTATGACACTATTCCTCGCACTGTAAATGCTCCAATCAAAGGATCTTGCAGAACTTGCCTGCTCCCCGGAGAGGCTGTTACACATTCTTAGCTCCCTGCCAGGCAGTCATTGCTGAAAAGATCTGGACACCCGTTCTTAGAAGGCTGGAGCAGGCTGCCTGGCCTGAGACAGTTATGTTCTCCCTTGGTATTTCTTCTTTGGTGGTCTCTTTGAGCAACCCCTGGTGCAGGAAAGCATCCCCTTTCAGCAGCGCAGCCGGGGAGCAGTTGAACTGGGACAATTGGTAGCTCACAGGAGCAGATATAACTACAGGAGGCGTCGGCCTAGAGGGGACCTTCTTGTCAGGTCACATAAGACATGTGCCACATGGCTTTGTCTGCTCCATCCCGGCACTCAAGCTGCTGATCCGGCCGGGGGCTGAGCACCCTCCCATCTCACGCTAAAAGATCGGCTGTAGGGATTATTCTGGGGACGTTCTATGTCTTATGTCACACAGGAGATCAGACTAGATGATCAAGTGGTCCCGTCCGGCCTTAGAACCTATGAATCTGTACATTTAAACACGGTCTCAGATGGGCACATGCTTAAAAAAGATCCTGAATTGGGGCCGATATGCTGTGCCTTATCTGTTAATGTTCCTGGTGAATTTTGAGGGTATGATTCTTTTTGACCTGCTTTCTAGATGCATTTCGGCGTTCACTTTTCCTTTTTAGAGGCATGCCAATAACGCACCAGCTGTACTTCGTTACGGGTGACATTTTCAAAAGCACCTAAGACGTCTATGGCATCTTCGCTGTGCCAGCACAACCCTGTAGTGTAGCTGTAGGTTACAGGTTTTCCTCGCTGTGAGAACTCCACCACTTCCACCTCCCTGAGCACACATCCATTGACCTAGCCACGCGTACACCAGGGAGTAGGTTGGCATAGCTACTGCACTCAGGGACGTGGATTGTTCACTCTCATGAGCAGTGTAACTATGTCGATCTGAATTTTAAGTGTAGACCAGGCCTATATCCCACAGTGACCCTCAGGGTCCTAAATCACTTTGGTTTTGATCCTACTCTCCTGGAAATCAACCGTGAAACTGCCAGTGACTCCAATGGAACAAGATCAAGCCCCTAGTCACTTTTGAAAACGTTACCCTCAATCTTTTTAAAAGATATGTTAGAGACCAAGACCAGATCCTCAACTGGTGTAAATCAGCCCCGCTCAGTGGAGCAACATCAGCTTATACCCGGTGAGAATCTGTCCCACATGTGCTGTAGATGCATTGCATGGTCTCTGAAGTCTTGTTTATGTGCAGTGTGTAGGAGAGGCACGGGAGAGATTGCCTCTGGTGTGTTATAGAGGGGATAGAAAACGTAATTCTCCCACCGTAGAAATAGGCATGGCTACAGGTCAGCTACATTTACATAACCAACTGGACAGTTTTAGCATTTAAATCAGAATCTTTTTGGTAAGGTTCTGCTCGGCCCCTAGTTCAAATGATTTTTTTTTTAAACGACACTTCCTGTCATTATTTACACTGGCGACATCTGAACTCTTCTTGGTGTCAGCCAGTACCAACCTCAAGAGCAGAGGATAATAGGATTGTAAACTTTTGAAGTTAATAGGAAAATGATAGCACTTCTGTGTATTATTATAATACAGTAAGCTGCCACAGTGTCTCATACGCCAAGCTACGTAGGTAATGATTAAAGCCCCATGAAATTCACAGTGTCACAAAAGTCTTAAGAACTGTGACATTTTCCAGGGTTTTTTTTTTTTTCCATTTAAAAAACAACCGCACGTGATGCATTTTTATGAGCTCTGTTAATTCCGCATTAGCTGCACTGCCACAAAGGGCCCGTGCAGACAGCCTCACTTAGCGTGTTTTTGGTTTTGTTTTAAATCTTCAGGAAATTTTATTTCTTTTCTGCTTCCTTCAACACAAAACAGCCTGTGCGCCACAGGAGACTTTTTCAAAAGTACCTAACGGATTTAGGAGCCCAACGTAGGCCCTTAGGAGCCTAAATCAGTGCGACAAGGGTCAGATTTTCAGAGTTAGCTAGACATACATACCCAACAGGACTTACAAAAATACGTAAGCAGGGTAGATACCTAACTGCCATTCATTTAAATGAGATTTAGGACATTAATGGGAGATAGGGGCCAAGTATCTGCATCGTTTTTGAAGATTTTAACCCTCCGTGGGTAGGTTGGCAGGCATTTTACAGTCTGTATTTTCCTTTGTCAATGCTGAATTAGGGGTCTTTTGGGTTTTGGTTTTGGGGGTTTGTTTGTTTGTTTGTTTGAGGCTTAAAAAATTCATTTCTGATTGTTTTTAAAACAATGCTTTTTATTTAAAAAGAAAAAGAAGCAACTTTACTCCAAATAGAAACATCTGCAATTAAAGCCATTTGTTAAAAAGGTGTAGCCCGGTTCTGCAATCAGGACTTCTCAGGCGTGCGGCTGCTCAGAAGAGTCCGACTGCAGAATGGGGAGCTCAAACATACCTATTCATTGCTGGGAAGCCAAACACAGAAATGGTGAGGTGAGAACCTGTAAGTGAAACTGAATGGAAAAGAAGTTGAACTGAAACTGATTGGTTGGTTTATCAGACTTGTGCCAGAGGTAATAAAGGAAACAAACAGCATCTGATGGAAAGCCAACTGGATTTCTAAAATTCTTTCCCTTTTAATAATCAAAGGTGGTTAGATCTAGAAGCTAAGAACATTTTGATATGGATTTTATGTGGGCAGTGGCCCTCTACAATTCTTGGCCAGATCTCTGCTAGTATAATTTGGTGTATCATCTTTGAAGTCAGTGGAACTATGTCAAATTGTACTAGCTGAGTAGCTGGCCCTATACTGTTTTGGGCAATGTGCTTTTCACTGCCCCATATAGATCAGCCATAGAGGTCACCAGCTGGTCTTTATTCCTGAAAAAAATCTATACCGAAACATGAGAGGATCCTAAAACATCAGGCTGTAACATGGTCTGTCAAATGCTGTAGCCAAAAGAAGTTTGCTGAGTAGAGACACGTGAGATCCAATTGTGTATCTTCTGCACACTCTAATTCCTCCTGACGACATTCATTTCATTTTCTCTTCCTTTCCTTTTTGTCCTTTCATGATCGAAGGATTCTGCAAATACCGTTACTGGAACAATGGCCCCGTTTGTTCCAGTAAACGACAGATAACTCAGCTGCAGTTGGCCATTCCAGCAAAAATGCACTGGGGCCAATTCTGGCCATTTTAATGTGGGTCTCATCATATTTGGCGTGTTGTTTTTTTTTTCTTAAAGCTTCAGCACCTGGAGTCATGGGGTTACATAAGAATCTTGGTTTACTTTTTTTTTTTAAGAAAGTTTCTAGTGCTCACAGTTGCAGGGGAAAACTTGAACCTGGGATATCAAAAGGTTCAAACGTGAGAAGGCAAATAAAAACAAAAAAAAATTACTATATATAAATCTCATGATTTTTAAGATGATCTCGTTATTTTTTGAAGCCCAGACACTTGGGATTAGCAGTACTGTAAATGCAAGCGCCCTTATTCTCAGTAACACTAAGGTCCCTTTACATGGCTGTGGCATCAGAAAGTAGCTTTAAAGTGCATGGAAACAGCCCCCTGAGAATCCCCCTGTGCAGGGGCCATGCCCAGCCACTGCAGAGCCGGCAAAAAGGTGCTACTCCAACCTTGCTCCCATTCTCTGATATAGGCAGTGAAGCAGGGATGTGACCAGAGCGCAATGCTCCATAGCTGTCTTTGCTTCCCATGGCGGGAAAGAGGGTGTAAGTTAGAGCAGCCCCGAGGCTGCTCTAACTGACACCAGGAACCAGGCAAGCCTCAGAATAGGGAGAGATTGCGTCTCCTTCTCTTCTTGCTCCAATTGCAGGAATGGAGTAACTGAGGCCAAGTCTCCCCTACAGGGGCTATAGTGGCATAGCCCAGTATAACCCCGTACTGCAGATGTAGCCTACAGCCCTGTGTGGGGGTTTCCTGTCACTGTAGAAACGCCACCTTCCTGAGTGATGGTAACTAGGCCAATGGGGTTCGGTCAGCACAGCTGCAGTGCTGAGGGGTGTGGATTTTTCACTCCTCTGAGCATCATAACAACGTCGACCTACGTTGTAAGTGGAGACCAGGCCTGAGAATTGGGCCCAAGAGCTTCAGGCTGAAATCCTGGCCCTGCAAAACTCCCATTAACTTCAGTGAGCCAGGATTTCACCCTGAGGGCTAAAACACTCCAATTAGCAGAACCAGAGGCTGAATGAAAGAGCTGAGGACGCCAGGCTTCGCAAAGTCCCCGGACTGTGTACAGCAGAGGTTGCTCAGTCATCCTGGCAGAGATGGAGGGGCTGCTAAATTAAAAAGCTTTCATAGGATACAGTAAATTCCACTTACAACTGATGAGCTTGAGGATCTGGAGAGAAGAAATGTGTTGCATGCCAGTCTGTTTCCCCAATCTAATTTGCAGTGGGTTTTTTAAAAATGCCTGATTAAGTCAGCAAACCTGTTTTGAACCATTAAAATGCCATGTTCAAATTAAAAAAAAAAAAAGGCGTATATGCTGACTGCAGCCCGGCTACGTGATAATAAACTTGTTACATCTATGCCATCCGTTCTGCATTTAGTTATTCCTCTCATCACGACGAGCCTCCTCTGCATGCATCTCATGAGCGAATTAACCTGCTCTAGGAATAAATTGACTTACAGTGAGTACACGGCTGGCGGAAAGTTCCCACTGTGTCTGGCTTGTAATTGACGTGGTTGGCAGAACAGCCCAGTTTTGGCAAGGGAGCAGGGCTGCAACAGCAAAGAGACAGGTGTCACCGCAGACCTTGCTGTGAACTGTTCCTGTTCTTTTCAGATCAAACTGAAAGAGATCTTCGAAACGCCCTCCGAGATTGCACTCATACTTGAACTAGTGACGGGAGGAGAGCTCTTTGACAGGTACTCAGCGAGACCTTCATTTAACCTGTAAATTCTTAATCAAAGGAGTCACATCTAGCCCCACCAAAAATGTGGGGGCTGAGAGGGGGGGGGTCTGAGTGGCTCAGGGACTAAATTAGGAGTTTTCCATCTCCAGAATCATGGTTCCAATCAATTCAGGAAACCAGATGATTTGCAAGTGGCCAACTAGGGACACAGGACCTGATTCTCTAACCCTCTGCCCTCTGTGTATATTTACATCTGGGAATAGCCCAGTGTCAAATGAATGATAGCTGCTGAAAAGCAAAGAGCTAGGGTTTATTATTAAGAGAGCCATGTGATAAAGCCTATATGGAATAGTTAGCTCACAAAGGGTGTGGCCTGGTCTATTTTTTGGTGAGGGGGAAAAAGCTATTTTCTTTGGATCCAGTTTGAGTTTCCATTAGGGGAGCTGGGTTCTGACAGAGTCAGCTCACCCCATGGGCTGGAACCAAACCTTTTTTGAGGTTCTGAAATCAACCCTTTGCTTTTGCCTTTCCGTTTCCAGGCGTGAACTGGCAAGTGCAGAAATAAGAATGATGCCTTGTCGAGGAAGAACCTTGTAGTATGAAAGGGTCTAAAACTCGGTGTGACGTGATTCTAGCGTGGGCTGGGAGCCAAAGCTGTCACCATGGGATGTGCCGTTGCAACGCAGGCTGTGTGACCTCTTTGCTGTCTCAACTTACAGGATCGTAGAGAGGGGATTCTACAGCGAGAGAGATGCAGCCCATGTGGTCAAGCAGATCCTAGAAGCTGTATCCGTAAGTTTGTCACTGTTTCTTTATCTTTCTACGGTGTTTTGGCTCCTCTGCCTCTGTCAGACCCTGGGGGTCATGAACAGATGTCAAGGGAGGGCAACCACCAGAGCTGGCGAATAGCTGATGCAAGTGAAAAAGTTGGGGGGGGGGGGGGGGGGGGGGGGAAATTGTGTCACATGAAATGTTTTGTGTCATTTTTGTTTCTTTTTTAAACTTTTAAAAACAAACCACCATTGAGCTGAAATTCAAAACAAAAAGTGGTTTTGGATTGAAACGTTTCCGTTTCTTTTTTCCTGATTGAAATAGTTCGGGGGATTCGATATGAATTCACAAAATGTTTCACTTGACCTTAATCTGCATTTTTCAGCCAGAAAAAAAAATAGTTTCAGCCAAAATAATTTCGCCGAGCTCTGGTGGCCCTGAGGCCCCACGAATAATAGAGGAGAGAGAGGTCCCAGCTTAATGGGAAGAAGGTTCTAATATGGCAAAGGTTAAGAACTGGTGGTCTGCTGGATAGACCAAGAGATGAGTAGTCAGGACTCTTGAGTTCTAAATCTGTCTCTAGCACGGTGTGACCTTGGGCACTCTGTTTACCTAGGGGATAATAACTGTCGCCTACCTCTGAGACTTTATTAATGCCTCTGAAGCTCTCTGTGGTCCAAGAGAAAAATATTATATATTAGTTTTCTGATTCGGTTGATCTTTTTCACTTTCTCTATACTCGGTTCCCTAAAAATATGAGCAGGATGAAAGGGGAGCACCTGATTTATACTGGATCACAGTACTGTTCAGAGCGGATGGGGGGCTTTGTGCTTAAAGCATCATGGTAGGACTCAGGAATTTACGTTCAATTCTTAGCTCTGCCACAGTCTCCCTATGTGACCTTGGCCACGTCACTTAACTGTGCTTTGGTTTCTTCATCTGTAAACTGGATATGATATGCCTTTCTCCCACCCTTTGCCTTGTCTATTTAGATTAGACTCTTTCAGGCAGGGACTGTCTCTCACGCTGTATCTGTACAGCACAATGCGGTCTGTAGGCGCTTACACAATGTAAATAAAATATTATGCATATTTAAGACATTTTGCTTAGAAGAAGCCAGTCTCACAAAGAACGGACAAAGGAGGGGGTCTCCGAGTGCCTGAGAGAACAGCTGCTGCTTGCCTTTTGTTCTGTTCAGTGAAGGCCCGTTCCCTGCCTGTGAAGGTCACCCATCTCGGAGATCAGCAGTCTGTGAAATGAATAACACAGCCGCAGTTCCCCAGATTCAAGCACAATTACAAGGGAGGCCTGTGGCATGTGTGAGGGAAGGAAGGAACAGGGGTGGGGGGGAAGCCCCGATCTGGATATCTCCCCAATGTAGTGGGGGGCAATGCCATTGACTCTGAGCACAGCACGGGTAGGGCCCCTGCACGACAGCGCTTGCAATCCAAACCGGAAGACAGACCAAGGGGCAGGAAGGGAAACACGTGAGGTCAACGGCAGCGCAGGGGATGGAATTCGGGTCTTTCGATGTTCAGACTAGGTCCCCAGCTGCTGGGCCATGCCATCTACTCGTGGACAGTGTGTTTTGCGTCTGCCTCCTCTGCTTTCACCTTCTGCCCCTCCATATCCTCTCTCCTCCTTGCTCCCTTTGGCTCCTTTTCCCAATCTTATAGATCCACCTTACTGCAAGCAACCCCCTGCCTTAGCTCCTTCCAATCCCTTCTTACAACTGTTCGATATGGTGCCAGGCATGTATCTACTTCAGCAACTATGGGCTGACTCATCTCTGTGTCCATCGCATACGGATTAACACCAGGGGACTGGTGTGTTCCTTTTGGCTAGGAGTGCTTGGGTGCAGACAAAGTCTGACTTCTGGAGCAGCAGCCACCAAACAGGTGATCAGCTAATCAGCCTGCAGGCCTCCAAACAGCTGATTGATCCCCGCAGCCTGACAGCTGATCATTCAGCTGCCCTGGGGGCCACTGAACAGCCAATCAGCCAGCTGGCCCCCTGCCCCTGCAGAGCAGATGAGCAGCAAGCCTGCCTGGAGCAGTGGGCTGAAGCAGCTGCAAGTCCCAGCAGCTCTGTTTTCCCCCCTCCGCCAGGGTATTGTTAGTAAAAGTCAGGGACGGGTTGTGGCTTCCGGGAATTTTTGTTTCTTGCCCACGACCTGTCCCTGGCTTTTGCTAAAAATACCTGTGACAGAATCTTAACCTTAGTTATCGGTCATTCTTCAACGCTCCCCTGTCCCACTGGAAAGAGGGAATGATGATTTTTAGTTAATCAGTGGATAAATTGCCGAAGGAGGGTGTAGAATCTTGGTCATGGGAGATGTTTAAGAGCAGGTTAGACAAACCCCTGTCAGGGACGGTCTAGGAATACTTAGCCCTGCCATGAGCGCAGGGGACTGGACTAGATGACCTCTCGAGGTCCCTTCCAGTCCTACGATTCAATGATTTATAAGTAATTAGCCTATAAATGGTGAATACCAGTAACTGTGCAATTACACTGGCCAGTTTGCCTGAGTAAAAATGAAGGGCCAGATACCCTTATTGACATTGAATGGTGCCTTATTCCTACTGCCACGGATGTCAGTGGAATGAGATGTCACTTGTGGAGTAAGATGCAACTTGACGTGAATAAAGGTATCAGAATCTGACCTTGAGTAAACTCTCCAGGATTTGGCTCAGTGTAATTAATACTCTGAACGCTGCTGTATTATCAGTTATAATCCCTGAATATTGTCTGACCCTGAACTGGCTTTTTCTCCCTTTCTTGGCATACTCTCTCCAGTATTTGCATGAAAACGGAGTAGTCCACCGTGATCTGAAACCAGAGAATCTCCTGTATGCAGACCTTTCCCCAGACGCTCCTCTCAAAATCGGTACGTTTTGGAGGGCAAGCAGCAGGGTTAGGATTTCCTATGCCAAGGCAGCTACCATCCATGGGAAGGGCCCAGTCCGATAGAGAGTGGGAATTTTGGTTCTTGATTTCAGTGGGCTGGACTGTACTGTTTCAGTCTGCTCTGAGTAAGGGGGTGGTGTGGAGCTGCATTGTCCCAGGAGCAGATGAGAGAAAAGGGGTAGAAAGCTGGCCCCACTGACATCCCTGGTAAAACTGCCATTAGTCTCGGTGGGGCAGCATTTCACCCTGAATTGTGACTCAATTCCTTCCCTGCTTTCCCCTTTACTCATGGGAGGGAGGAAGTTACTTCCGCCTTTTCATGGCTGGGATAGTAATAATTCAGGCTGGGATTCTCCAAGGAGCCTTTGGGAATTAGGCACTCACATCCCATTGAATTCATAACTCCCTTAGGCTTCTTTGAACGTCCTAGCCTCAATTTATCAGCTGAAATCTGAACATCCCATGCCACAAATCTGTTGCCCTTTTGACGTGAGCAATTAGCTAACATTTGGGGCCTTGCTGGGTTGATTACATTCTTCTCTGACTTTCTCTCTCGAAATCCATGTCTACACTTGAAAGTTGTCTTGGGTTAACTTGATTGTTTTCAGGATAAAGTGTCTTATATCCACACACAAAAGATTTTGTTCAGTCATCCGACGTTTCAACCCTCATTAATAAACCCACCTGAAGCGAGTTTATTGAGATTTGGGATGAGTTTTCCATTCCTACCCCAAAACAAGCTGGCAGTCCTTCCTCTGGATCCCACACTGCTTGGCTGACTACCTGCGTCAGCCAGTCTGCTTATCTGTGTGTCCTCTGCTCCCTGGGGTCACTTTGACTGGACGTCACCTCCCCGTTTAAATTCTGGCTCATAAAAGCCAGATGAATGCAGGGATGCAATGAGAGAAATTAATGGGAATTCTTCAGTTTTGACCCCAAGTCCCAGAATTCCAGTGGTAACTAGCCCGCAATGTGCAGTGAGGAAAAATCCAAGAATGCAGCTTAGCCTGGAATGACAGGGGGTTGGATGTGTTTGCAGAAGAGTTGTTCCAGATCACTTAACGCGCATAAATGTTCTCCAAACCAATTGACAAGCCTTGGTAGACACAGGCTGCCAAGCCAGTATGATAACCTCTGTGTTTGCAACCGGGGCAACCCCTGTGATCCCATCTGGGTTAGCTCTGCTGAGGACCGGCCAGGCAGCTTAGCACCGTGGGTGGTGGCTCCATTGTCTGCAGCCATTTCACTACATAGCAGGGCTGAATTGCTCCTTCCTCTGAGTCTGTTGGCTTTAACAAGGGCTGTGATTGTCTAGCATCAAAGACCCAACACCTGTCAGCGTAACGGTCTTTTCCGGCACGTCTGTCCCCTTACAGGTGATTTTGGATTGTCCAAGATAGTGGATGAGCAGGACACCATGAAGACGGTTTGTGGTACTCCGGGATATTGTGGTAAGGGGGCGAGCACGGAGGAATCGCTTCGTGGGGAGCTTGTGAAGGGGAGCACAGAGGGGGAAGAACATAGGATTTGTTCATGTTAGCAGAATGTCTCTTTGGAGTGTATATTTGCATGTTATGAGAGACAGGAACCACAAAGAGCATGTCTTCGCTGCACACGGGTTTTGCATGTGAAAGGGTTCACATGCAAAGGGTTCATCTGAAAGGGTGGCTTATCTAGCTAATGTTTGCAAACTGCTTTGGAATCTTCAGCTGACAAGGTGCTACTGATGTGCAAAAGTTGATTATTAGGCTTTATTTCATATTGCTGTTCATGCCACTCATTTCCTCTTTGCTTTTTGCTGACCTTGGTCCATGAGATCGAGATGAGTCTGCTTTTGTGTATAGTCGGTTTCTAATCTGCTTCACTTGTGGTTCTTCCTGCACACTCTCTAGCAAGATGCCACCTGATCTGTGTTCTAAACACTGCAAGGCAATGTTTCAAACCCAACAGCAAATCATGGTTTTGACACTTATTCTTTAATTTCTTGAAACCGATTCACTTCATATGAGGGTTAGAAAAGATCTTTGAAACCTGAATTTTGGGCCTAAATTACTGGCTGCGGTCTCTTATCGGAAGTGGCTTGAAACAGGAAGTTAGCTCTGAGATTTTGAAACCCTGTCACTGCTTCGAGCTGGTAAAGGCAAGATAGAAACATGACCCTGTTTTGCAATTTTCAGCGGCACTGTTCAGAAGCTGTTAAAACACCTATTAAGTACACCAAACGGCCCCATTTCCAAAAGAGACCCCCATGGCTGTTAGAGCAATAGGGTTACTCTAGAGTCAATGGCATTGCTCTGGATTTACACCAGTGTACCTGAGAGCAGGTGAAGGGTGGGAAGGGCAGTGTTTAGTGCTCTGGCCTGGGACTCAGGAGACGTGGTTGTAATTCCCTGCTCTTCCACAGACTTCCTACGTGGCCCTGGGCAAGTCTTCTAGCCTTTCTGTGCCTCAGTTCCCCATCTGTAAAATGGGGATGATAACCCTGAAGCATTCACTTGCTGCGGTGACAGGGGCCATATGAGTACTCTAGATAGCAGAATTTGATCCTCAGGGTTTTGACAGATGCCTCCTGCTTGCATGTTTTAACTGTGAATTATGTTTTCAGCGCCTGAAATTCTCCATGGCTGCCCATATGGACCTGAAGTGGATATGTGGTCTGTGGGTGTCATAACGTATATACTGTGAGTAATGCTGAAAATCTGTGACAGCAACCCACGCCCCCTCCCCATCCATGCTGCTCTTTCCAACCCCTGTCCCTAAGCAGAGAAGCACTGACTCATCTTAACGCCATCTGCAAACATGTCTGGTGTCTTCACCCATTTGCTCTGCTATTTTGTGCGACTCGTCCGTGCAGCCCTTACAACAGTGAGGACTTACTCCCATGGGGACTCCTGTTAACGAGTCTTCTCCTGGAATTGCTCAGGAACGGGAGTCAGGGTTGGCAGTCTTAGCCCTTAGCATCTACCAGGGGAGTGGGGATGGTCATTGTTTATGCTGCTTGGGCTAGATTTTAACCCTTTACTCACAGCAGTTAACTCAAACAAGTAGTCTCATTGGCCAGGATCTTCAAAGGTACTTAGACACCTGACTGCCACTGGGAGTTAGACACCTACCTATACCTTTGTGAATCTGGACCATTGACTTAACTCGTGTGAGCTCACTGGTTTGAGAAAAGGGTTCATAATCTGGTCCTTTATTTGCAGCTCATAAAAATAAGTCATACTGAGAAGACAGAGAGAGAAAACATATACGTATATATATATATGGCTTATTGAGAGATGTGGAAAGATGGCTCTATTTGTTTCACGATAAATAACGATTTGTTACCCGGTTCTTTCATCACGAACGTCTGATTTTTAACAGCCTTCAATCCTCCAATATCTTTGTCAAGCCTTATCCTGCTGTAAGTGGTTTTGAACTCTTTATTTTCGGAGCAGTTGCTACACTCAATGATACAGATTGCCCTTCTGGAACACTTTTTTTTTTTCTAATTTCAATTACCTGCCAACTCTGCACTAATGGGCCCTGCAGGCGCGTTGTAAACACTGCTGTAGCAAGCAGATATATTCTGACTGGCTGAACTTCAGGACAGTAAGTGCCCGCTGATAAACAAGCTTCCATCGCTGTGGTAGATGAACAGTAGTCCCTGCTGCTATCATCTGCTATTAGCTGAGTATCAGGTGTTTGTTAAAAAACAACCTTAGTTAGTTAATTTCTTATTAATGCTCCAGGAAGATTTCTCTCTTATTAGTTTTTTCTGAGTATATGAGTCTTTTTAAAACTTCTAATCCTAAAGAGTCATATGCTACCACGCTTACTCACACTGAATAGAACTTTACTTTGTTGCTAGTCTCATTGAGATCAGTGGGCTGGATTTTAATACTCTTACTCCAAGATAAGAGGATGTGAGAGAGAGAATAAATCACATGTGACAATGTTAGGGCTTATCTACACGTGGAAACTGATCATCATAACTATTTGGAATAACTGTTTGGCAATATCTTCCCATGTGGACATTCTGTTCCAGAATAAAAGTGACTTTATTCCAAAATAATTACTCCACTCACAAAGAATCTGGAATAGCTATGTTGGTCAATTTCCCCCATGTAGACAAGGTCTTAGTCACATCACTTAATGCATAACTGGTGGGTGCTTGGGTGGTAACGTTTTACATTCACTTTACACTCACTATGTCCTGATGTAAATGACTGCATAAAGTACAGAGCAACTGAGAATTGGTCCATTTTTTAGGTTAAAAAATTCCTTGGCCAAGTTCTGGTTTGTTGTTCCAGTGTAAATCCGGAGTAGCTCTGCTGACTTGAGTAGAATTGTCCTAAATTGCACGGGTGTAACTGAGCTGCAAAATTTTATCCACCTCTCTCCAAATTGATCACCGAAATATTTTGAGCAAGTCGCAGCTGTTCAGTAGCTCTTGCCGTATTTGGATTGTGCACAGTAGTGGCATTCTACATGCTTGCAAAACTAACAGATGCTCAGCAAGAGGCTGAAGCTCCCTGATTGTTCTTATAGGTTCCTTTCATTGTGCCATATGCTAAAGTGTAGCATGAATCATAGGAATTACAGATGGGGGAAAAACTCTATAAATTAATCCAGTCCTTCCACCATGGCACATGCAAAGTTGTTCCCTACAGTATGTGCTCCAGTGCTTTGTCCACTATCGTTGTCAATGTCCCAAGTAATAGTGCTTCCGGCCCAGATTCACAAAGGAATTTAGGCTTTAAACTTCCATTGAATTCAGTTGAATTCCTTTGTGGATCTAGGCTTCCACCATTTTTTTTTTTTTGATTGCTCCACAGTGTTACAGCTCTTACTGGCAGAAATTTCCCCCTGCTACTGTATGTAACCTCCAATTCCCTTTTCTTAATTTTATCCCATCCTGTGTTTTCAGGCTTTGTGGGTTTGAACCATTTTTTGATCCAAGAGGGGACCAGTACATGTACGGCAGGATACTGAACTGTGACTATGAGTTTGTTTCTCCTTGGTGGGATGAAGTCTCCCTCAATGCCAAGGACTTGGTAAGTTATCTAAGGCCACAGATCGAGAGGCCACGATGTGGAAGAAATTAGGACCTTAGTATTGTAAGTGACATGAGGAGACGCTCGGCTTCCTGTTAGGGAAGAACTTTGTACAGCCAGGTCTATGCTAGAAACTTTTGCTGGGATAGTAATGTCGCTTCAGGGTGTGATTTTTGTTTTATTTTATTTTTTGTGTGTGTGACATTTCTATACTGTAGCCCATAAGGTTGGCTTAGCCTTTATTATATTCAGCTGCAATGCAAGGAACCCACAGGCCTGAATCCTGTAAGACATTAGCTTAAGCAAGTTAGCATAAGTAGAGTCCAGCATAGGAGGCCTATGACCCTAGGCATAGATAAATGGCCGGCCAGTTCCCCTTTGATTTTTGGGGAATTAGGAATAGCTTGTTCAAGAGCAGGAATTGGAACCTAACCTTACACAAGTGTAGGAACACTCAAGTGATAACGGGCTTGGATGTTTTAGGATAGAATCAGTGGCAGATGTTTAACCATAAATTTGCTCGAGCAATACGTGACGTGTATGATAATGCGTTAAATGGCATCAATGTGTTTGCATTCGTTAGCCCGTAGGGTAAGTGCACTGCAATATATGAAGGTGAGGAAGTTAGATGATAGTGCTTAGGCCCCATGATAGGGCAAATCACCACGTGGAAGGGGCTAGCTTTCCATCATTGGACCCTTCAGCTCTACATCAATTTTGGGCATCGAGGAACCTGGCCCATCGGACTCATTCAGCATGCCAGAGACAGGGCTGGTCCTTTGTCTCTTATCACCAGGTCCTCAAGGAAGGGGGCAAGTGTGCAAGTCTAAGAGCATATGCAAGGAATGATGCCATCGATATTCCCCAATACTGTATTATTCCTATCTGTTTACGTGGTTTGGAGCTTTTCTGGCTTTATCATTGATCTTAATAAAAACCACGAAGGCTTTGCTTTGCCCTCAGTGTGAGTGTCCGTGCCACACCCCTCGAGGTTCCCTACACGATATTGAACTCGTTGGTTTTAGTTCTGTGTAGCCTGATTCTGGGACAAGATCCCTGTTACCCTCAGCTCATTAATCAGATCAATTGGCAATCAATACAAGTTTTATTAACCATTACAGAGGATCAGGCAATAATACCAGCAAAAGCCCTAGTGTAGACGCAGTGATACACACCAAAAAGTGCTTTTGCTGGTATAGCTTCTTTTGTCTGGCCAACTGGTGTAAGCTGTAGTAGCAATCGCCCGCTTTTACCAGTATATGCTGTATCTACACTAGGTCTTGCCGGAATAGCTGTACTGGCAAAAGGCAGTGTAGCATAAGCAAAGCCTTGGTCCAGTGGATAGCACACAGAACCCACATCTCCAATTGCCAGTTTCATCCTCAGCTCTTCTATTCACTTCTTGTGAGACCTTGTACAAATCTCTCTGTGCCTTAGTTTTTCCCATCTGCAAAATGAGGGCGGTAATGCTTTGTTAAACATTTTGAGATCACTGGGTGAAGCACTCTCTATTATGTTATAGCTCTTATTAAATACTACCAATAATAAGCACACTTAATATTTAACAATAATACAAACCAGATTTACAGAGCAGTCCTTCTGAAGTGCAATATTGAAGTATTAATGTCTTGAAGAGTACATAAGTGGCTCCATTTAGCAGTCTCTTCAATCTCACAAAGTACAATCAATAGCCAAAAAAAAAAGGAAAGACAAACCTTTATAAGATAACAGCAGAAGATGACAGGAAGCAATCTAAAGTTAAAACTCTCGCTTTCTCCAGCAACAAAATATAAAATAAAACTATTCAGATCAGTGTTGTCTCTGAATGATAATCATCCATGGTCAACGGATAATGTAAATGCTTTACCATTAGTACATTTGTAAAAAATACAAGAACACAAGATATGCCAAACCAAAACAGATCAATGATCCATCTTCATTTTCTTGCCCATATCTGGCCCCAATTCAGGAAAGCACTGAGCATGTGCTTCATGGATTGGGGCCTCTGACAGTGCTCAGTGCTTTAGAGGAAGACCTAAACCATCCTTATGATGCACTTACTTTTGCTATAGTCTATAATGGGATACATTTCTTCCTGACTCCTGCTGATGATCACTCTGTGCCACAAAGCAAGAAGATTCAAAGCCCTTGTAATTGCACTCTTCATCGCCGGGCTGCAGGTGGCATTAATTATAAATATCCAGTCCCTTTTGAAGAAACCTATTTAAACTTACTTGTTTGAAATCTGGCTGCAGGTTCAAAAACTGATAGTCTTGGATCCGCAGAAGAGGCTAACAGTGCATCAAGCTTTGGAACACCCCTGGGTCACGGGCAAAGCAGCTAAATTTGCTCATATGGATAGCACGCAAAAGAAACTGCAAGAGTTTAATGCCAGGCGGAAATTGAAGGTAACGTTACAGAGCCTTGCTGTTAATCATTACGGTATATTTCTTATTTCCTTTCTACATAGCTGTACAAATTGTCACTGCTAACGAGATCTGTTGTCGTCAGAACTTCAGAATGCAGTGGTTTTAGTAAAGAAACCCTTGAGGCTTGTCTACGCTTTCAGACTGATTTGGATTATGATAGGGTATGCATCTGCAGCCCAATAGCAATCCCAGAATAACTCCATATGCAAACAAGCCCTTTTATCAAAATGGAACTGGATGACTTATTTTATGGAACTGGATGACTCAGGGAACTGGTGAAAGGATACGAAGCCTTTTGCATCTATGGCTATGTTGCCTCTGCAAAAAAAGGCCTTTTTTGCATCGTTAGCTATATTGTAGTATATATATATACATTTCCATTTCCATGTGACCTTGTCTCTTCATCCCACTGGCCCCATGGAAGAACCCAGGTTATTTTGTCGAGGGCTTTTTATTTTATCAACACAGGCCCAAGAACCATTACAATCATTTCATGTAACATCAGGCTGTTTCTGAACTTACATCCAAGTAGCAAATCTCTAAATATATCCTGGCACTACTGCTGCTCGCTAACTTCCCTTGTTTATTTTTAATAGGCTGCAATGAAAGCTGTAGTCGCTTCTAGCCGTCTAGGTAACCATGGGCATCATGATGGCTCCAGAAATGGACGTGCTCATGAAGGTACCAAAGAATCAGACCCAGCTCAGGCAGCTGAGAACTCCTGCTTTCGAGACAATCCTGATAGCTCTTCCACAGCCAGCCTCCAAGAAGCCTGCACAACGGGTCCCTCGGCAAAAGCCGAGAGTCTGGAAGCTTTCCAAAGTGACTGCCCTGCCGATTCCAAGGTTCCATTCAATGGTGCCAATTGTGAAAGTTAATGCTATAAATACGGCTGCTGCTTCCTAACAATTATGACTAAATAATATCCCACTGACTCTTGGCCACAGCCACATGGAGAGGCGTAGGCGGAGGATGGCATCGCAATGGGAGAAATGATTGGAAATTGGGACTCTGAATAATACATAGCATGTTGTAAGTGTGCTTTGATAAGCCCTTGGTCTGTCATGTGAAGCATCCTTGTTTAATGTACTGCCCTGAATACAGTTGTAACTGGTGGCTGTGTATGTGGGTGTTTGTATGGACCAGACTAGCAAACCAAAGTTGACAGGTTGGCCTTCCAACAAACTGTTCATGGCCACCTTGTCTATGGCATATGAAAGAGGAGCAAACAGCAGAAACAGGCATTTTTACCTTCCCTACAAAGGAAATCACGTTAGCTTCATGACCTGTTATGTAATTTAATGTAGATAGTCCTCATGGGCATATTTAATGAGGGAAGAAGGTTTATCTATGTTATCTCTATTATTATTGTTGTTAAACCTTCAAGGCCCAACCATTGGATATTTTAGGTAAGGTTGGTAGACACATCTGAACCTAGACATTTGATGCTATACAAAGAAAAAGAGTTTACCCTGTTCGATTTGTGCTTCAATTACACTCCAGTTTCAGTTGCTTTTAAGAAGTTGCTGCAGACAATTCAGATAGCAAGATTCTTAACATCAGAGACCATTTGCTATTGCAACCTTTTCATTAGCTTTCTAAGCCACAATTTACACACGTAATTTTAACGATGAACAAGGCAAATATTTCTACTGAGCATCCTAAGACTTGGTTTGTATCATGTAAGAAGCGCTGCTGTTTCTGGGTTTTTTTAAGGTTATTGAAATCAATTGATAAAGTATTTGGGAAAAATCCCAGTTAACTTTTTTTTTTTTTTTGCACAGTTATATGCCGTGCTACTGGATAACCATTCAGAGGGGTCAAGTCAGTGAAAAGCAATTTAAAAAAATATGTAACATGTTTGGGACTATGAGTTGTCATTCAGTCAGATTATTCCCTATAGATCCAGTCTCAGAACTGTAAATTGGCATAGCTCCATTTAAGTTAATGGAGCTACACTGATTTGCACCGCTGAGGATCTGGCCCAGTGTGTACAACAATGGGCTTCAGGCAAAAAATCTCAACTGAAAGAGACTGAAATGTGTAAATAAGGCTCATTTTTGATACTTTGTATATACAGTTTGGAATCTGATAACTAAGGGCTTGCAAATGAAACTTACATTTTCATTTAGCCTAAGCATTTTATGCAAAATCTAGCTACAAGGGGATGAAGAGCAAGTCATAGAACTGTAAAAAGAAAGGCAACAATAAACAGTCAAATGATTTTCAGATTTATTCACAGCACAAGTAGAAATTGGAAAGATTAAACATAAAAGTTTATAAGGACAAAGTTTGCATTTGTATATGGAGCATTTTGATGTGAAGCAAAAAATATAGTGGGGAGAGATTAAGTCCAAGAGTTTTACTGATTGGAAAAGTGCTAGTTCTAGGCTAGAGAAGTACTCCTCTAATTAACATTTAGTTCTTAGATGGGAAACTAGCATCTGAGGAGATGCGTTAGAAAGATATCCGTGTGGATGCAGAGAATTGTCTGGGAAACGTACAATATGGGATCTTGAAAACAGCTGATGCCACGTTAATGCAGATCATATTGTTAAGGTGAGATCAATGAAAGAATCCGAAAGGAAAACAGAGCTTTTTAAAATGCAGATAGGGTGTGATTTCACAAAGTGCTGAACATACTGGATCTGATCTTGCAAAACTCGTAGGATTAAATAATCTCATCAAAGTCAATGGGAGTTTTGCCATTGACTTTAGTGGAGTCAGTACTTCACCTTTAAATGTTGCTTTGCTTAATTTGACTTGAACGGGACTACTCAAATGTTTAGGACCACAGTGTTTAGCGCACCCTGAAGGCTCATGCCAATATAGCCCATAAAAACTAGGGTTGAGCCCAATGAAATGCTAAAAAACTACTGGGTTGACTTCAGTGATAGTTGAGGGTGCTCTTTATTTTGCAGGATGGGCTACATTAAAAAAAGAATGAAAGGCTGGGAATGCTGAATAACAAAGGATATTGCAATGATGGAAGGAATCCAAAGGAAAATATTAAGGAAAAAAAATCATATCTGTCATTTCAAAAACGAATTATTCTGTAAATAACAATAGTTAAAGGTAGAGAAAATGTACTCCCTGGAATAAACCTAACTAGAACGTACAGTTTTGATCTGTAGATGTGCATTTTAATAATAATTTATTAATTCAATTAAGTGTCAACATTTTCAGTGTTATAGGTATTTATAAAAGTATCAATAAATAATCAATATTAATCATTATAACAGATGGGTCCTTTGTGTTTACTGCTGAGCTGTCAGACAAAGTGGAAGGTTAGGGGATTGTGTTGCTCATCTGACAGGAACAAATAACAGTTCTCATCTGATATTGTTTTTACATGGTTGCCTGAATCGATCTTCACATAGCAAACTTTCAGGCCTCAGGAAACTGACTACTACATCCAGGTTTTTAAGGGCTTCCATTGCATAACTTCTGTTTGACAGAAAGAAAAAGGGAAATGATTCTCAGCTGATTTTCTTTTACATAAAGGCTCTTTAGTGTAATAAGAATCTGCCCTTCCATGCCGGCCATCTGTGCTCAAATGGACCAATTTGGGTTCATGCAAAGTAATTTGATCTCAAGGAAATTAGAAATCCGTTGTTATGTTGGACCAGAAACAGTGCCTCCTAATAGTTAAGTAGAAGTACTGTAATTAGTGTAGCTGATTTTGAGACAAATGCTGTTTTATCTGTGTACTGCACAGTTGGGATCATGCTGCAGTAAAGGACAAATGACCAGAAGATCTGCATAAATGATACAATAAAATATACATAAATGATAAAATTAAAAGTTAAAATAACAAATGGGGGAAGGTATCATGGAACATCAGAATTGACCCTCTTGGGAGACTGGAGCCGAAGGAATCTCAAAAGTTGTTATTCAGCTGGCAAGTCAATAAAGATAGCTCCTTCCAGCCTCAAGCAGATCTAGCCAGCTCTTAGGATTTTTCTACTGTAGACACTTGGAAAAGCTAAGATGAATTAACTAAAGGTATGACTTTAAATTGCATAGGGGGTATGTCTACACTTTAGCTTAAGGAGACATACCTGCACTAGCTCTGATATAATAGCATGCTAAAAATAGAGTGTAGTGCACCAGTGTGAGCTGTCAGAAGAGTTGAGTACCTGCCTAGTGTCTCAGACAGGATTGCATTCAAGATGGTTGGTCGTGCAGAATCAAGTGGATCAGAACTAGCACAAGTATGTCTCCTCAAGCTGGGAATCACCCCCCCCAGCTCAAAATGTTGACATACCTTAGGCCAGGTCTACACTGTGGGCACTACAGCAGTGCAGCTACATCGATGGAAGGGGTTATTCTATTGCTGAAGATAATCCACCTTCCCAAGTGGCAGTAGCAGCATCTACACAAGGGGTTAGGTTGGCTTACCTGCAGTGCTCAGGGGTGTGTGAATTTTTCACATCCCTGAGTGATGCAGCTTATTAAAGAACATTAAACACCCTGTGCTGATGCTCTCATTCAGAAGTAAAGTGACCTCAATTCCCTTTGAAGAAGTATTAAACTTAAGTAAAACTAAAGCCACTTTACTTCTGGATGATAGCATCCACACAAGGGTTTCATGCACTTTAACGTCACAGCTGTACTTTATTTCTTCTTAACTTTTTTGAGTGTCACCATGTAGACAAGCCCTTAGATGTAATGACACCAGAAATACACCTTGCCCTGATGTCGCTCTTATCTAAGGTCCAATGAAGAGAAAACCACATGGATGGTTCTAGGCTATCATTCTGTTGAGACTGCCCTAAAATGCATGACTTTAGGCCCAGATCAGAAGATTTCTATGTAAGCTTGAAAGCTTGTCTCTTTCACCAACAGAAATTGGTCCGGTAAGAGAGATTACCTCACCCATCTTGTCTCTCTCATATCTGGAGACCAACACAGCTACAACCACACTGCAAGTGACTTTAGGCTTGACAAGGCAATGGTTCCCTTGGCTGTTTTGTTTGTTTTTTCATACTATAACACACTTATAGATTTCCATTAAATCCCACTGCTGGATGGAGTGAACATTCTGAACCCTTTAAATGTAGTTTATCCGCTCCAAGGTTACCTCTGCTGGAATTAGAGCATATCTAGTGAGTTCAGACATTGAACATTTAGGAACTCAGAACAAAAACAAACAAACAAAAAACAACCCCAACCAATAAAACAAAAGCAATGAAAACTTCAAGGGCCCATGACAGTAAATGGTCTTTTGTTTTTCCAGGAGTGTCTCAAACTAATGTAGAGCCCCTCCTTCCCTCTGCCCCACTTGACTTGTTTGGTAGATGGCTCTGATTGATGCTTATAAGGGTTGTAAAAGATATTTTTCTGAAAATGGGGATAAAGAGAGTGGATTCTGTGAAAATTGCAAAGGGTGTTGTTAAGCAGAAAAAGCACTAACTCATGTTCTGGCCAGGGCATGATTACACAATACAAGTCTGCAAGGGATGGTTAGTGGTTTGGGCCCTTGTGTCTGCTCTAAGCAGGAGTAGTATGAGCTTCTGGCTATAGTTGGTTAATGACTAGGGCTAGTCAAGAAAATGCTGATTTGTCTAGCCTGAAATGTTTTCATGGAATCCTGCCTGATTTCCTACCAGTTTGCCTGGGGACTCTGGGCTTCCAACATCTGAAACTCCAGGGCATCCCCACCCACATAGATTGCCACTGGGTCAAGGGCTCCAGGGCTTCCAAGCTCCCTGCCATGCATCTGGCAGCCTGGAAGTCCTCAGATGGGTTTCCACCATTACTGGGCTGTTCCAGAGCTAGGGAGCCTGGAAAAGGCTGGCTGAAATTGACACGATTCTTGGCAGTTTGCTGGCTGCCTACTGCAATGGAGAAAAACTGCTCAGTCTGGTGAGTTTCATGAGTCTATTGGGGAGGGAAGCATGAAACTGACAAGGATCATTTCAGTTTCACCAGTCTGTTCCTGTGAGGGAGCATGAAACTGACAAGGATCATGTCAGTTTCACCAGTCTGTTCCTGGGATGAAACTGACAAGGATCATGTCAGTTTCACCAGTCTGTTCCTGGGATGAAACTGACAAGGATCATGTCGGTTTCAGGAGTCTGTTCCTGGGAGGGAGCATGAAACTGACAAGGAGCTCGATCAGTTTCAACCAGCTGTTAGGATTCCCACAGCACATTTCATTGGGTCCCATCCAGACATGACCACAGCACGCCCTCCCGTTGCCATGTCACCACCGCAGCTTGGTAACCCCTGGTCACCCAATCCCCCATATCAGCAGGACAGGGCGGCGGCGGCGGCAGCCTGGTGTTGTTACGTCATGTCCGGATACGTGACGTCACGTGTTACGTCACGAGTGGGACGAGGAGGGCGGCGGACCCATCGAAAGCCTCGTTCTTCAAGAGGGGAGGGCGCGCCTCAGAGGGAGGCCGCCTTCTGATTGGCCGCCCGCCCCCTTGGCCTCTCGCGCGAGGTTGAAAGAATGTTAAAACTCTCGCGCAGGGGCAGGAGTCGAGGGGGCCGCACCTTGGCGGCGCGGAGTGGGCGGGGCCGGCCCGGCCCGAGCCTGGCGCGCGGAGAAGCCGCTGGGGGGAGGAGCCGGAGCCGGAGCGAGGCTTGATAGGGCGGGAAGGGGCGGAGCCTGGAGGAGAGTCGGGTCCTGCCGCTGGTCGTGCGCGCTGAGCGAAGGGGGCGGGGCTGGGTCTCTCTTGAGTGGGCGGCTGCGGCGCGTGCGTAGGACTCTGAGGTAAGGGGGAGGGGGCGCTCTGGGGGGTGGTGCAGGGGGGGGAGGGGAGTGGAGCGGAGCGGGTTGGTCTTGACTGGGGGGGCAGAGAGCCTTGGGTATCCCTCAACCCTCCTCAGAGGGTGTCCCTGAACCCCCCCCGTTCTCCCACTCATCCCCCCTCGCTGGGTCTCTCCCTCTCGCCTCCCCCCATATGGGGGTCCTGAAGAGTTGGGGGCAGGGACCCTCCTGTAGGGGTGGTGTGGACCAAACTACTCAGCCCTCCTCAGGGGGGGCCGGTGGGGCTCCCTATTTGCCCCCTTCTGCTGGGTTCCTCAGCTGCCCCTCCCCCACTACCACCTGCCCCCCAACACGTGGGATTCCTGTGCGGTGCAGCCCCTCTTTCCCTTACGGGGGGGCTGCGCTGTCTGTCATTAAAAGATCACCCCTGTGTGTGTGTGTGAGGCTTTAAAGGGCCCTGTGTTTTCCCTCCTCCCCAGCTGTGCGACTTCTGCAGCTGCTTTACTTTTCTCATGCCAGTGTTTATGGGGGGAGTTGGTGGCTCCACAGTTACTGCTGCCCATTAACAGGCTGGCATGTCTCTTCTGGGTTGGCGCTCACGATTGCTCTGGTTTCTCAGTTGCCAGATACCGTCCTGGTTGGTCTCTCGTGCATGCTCGTCTGGCACTGATGAGGTATATTTTTGTTGACTGGTGGCATGAACCTTTTTCTGTGCGATAGTCCACATTTCCTGAGGCTGGTTTGTGGCGTGAGTTAAACTTGAGTATAACAAAACTCAGGCAAACTGAATAAAATAGTAAGTGGGCATGTATGGATCATTCTGATTGAGGGACTGACATGGACAGTTCTGGGGCCCAAAAGTAAGACAATGCTTCTGTACTAGCATAATTTATATAAATTATACATGCATATTGTTTTTATGCTTGCTGGAAAAAAAGTTATCTGTTAGTTCGCACTAACAAGGTGTCTGGATACTGCCTACGTCTGAAACACAAAGTACAAAATTGCCTCCAGAGACATGTAACAAAATACAAGGAAGGGGCAAAGTCATTTGTAAACATCTCATATTTCAGACTGCAGTCATTGTAACTGTTCCTCTTAACACAAACAAGGTGACAATCATGGTCTCTCTTAAGTTTTATGTTTAAGTACGATAATAATACTTAACTTTTCACTTAACCTTTCATATGTATGACCAAACAATAATACTTCTTGTAAATTAACAGTCTTCAGCCTTGTAAACACATGAAGCTTTTTTGGTTCTTAATATGTAATTAATTGAATTTTTCAAGTTGATAACAAATATGGAATACATTTGGAAACTGGATTTCACATTCTCTAAATAAGCCTCACGAGTTGCCAAGTTTAGCATAAGTTGTAGGATGTGATAGTTCACCTAGATAAACCTGGGAAGCACTTACCATGCAATGCTAAAAATTAGACTTCTTAGATATTTTGTAGACACATTAGTTATCAGAAATTGGTAAAAAGTGAATGTTATATCCTTTCCAACTAGCTCAGTGGGCAAACTAGACAGGTACATTACTTCCTTCTAGCATACATTGGACTGTAATGATAATTGAAACTTCATTATTTTATTCTCACTTGTATGTTCACTTTATTCACTAGATTTCTCAATGAGAATGATTTGTACTTTGTGCATTAGCATTAATATCTATCCTTGATAATACTGGGATGTGTGTGTACAAAACAATATGGGAAAAATTAACAGAAATCTATAACATTAAAAAGGAGTCATTTTTATGAAGTATTACTCATCTTGAGATGCTGCATAATGCTTAATTCATAAGGTAAATTGAGTTGTAAAAAGACTACATTATGATTAGAGATCCATGTAACATCAGATTTGTTTCAGAATACACTGGGCCTGGCAGTAGTTACCTTGCTCGTCCTACATGAAGCACAGTCATGACAGATCAAGAATATATCCTATGCAAATGGAGGAACCGTTTATGGCCAGCAAAGGTGAGAGCATTATAGTACACTTTAAATAGCTGTAGGAATGAGGAGAAACTTTGTGGAGGTTCCCTCCCATCCTCTTCAAGTTATCAGGAAAAGTTAGGGAGTGTGCGAGTGGTGTGCATCATTTGATATGTGCCTCAAAAGTCAAACAACTTGTTCTATTTAAAACTTCCTATTTGGCAATAACACCATAAATTAATTACTTAGGCCAGAAAAATTGGAATTATTGACAGGGACAAATCTTATTTAGAACTTGTGGTTTCCAAACGAGCATGATGTTGCTATTGTAACACCGAGGAATCCCACTCATGGATTAATGTATATAGACCTATTGTATTGGATGCTGAACAAACAGAGCCCCTGCCCCACACGATTTACAATTGAAGTATAAAATGAGACAACAGATGGGTACAGTCAGGTGGGGGCATACAAGAAAGCAGTGAGACAGTATCTGTCAGCATAATAGGCAGTGGTCTTAGCACACCCTCAGTCTACCTGTTGTCAATTTTTTGTAGGCTTTACAGCAAAGGAGAGTTTTGAAGGAAAATGAGTTAGTTTTGCAGATATTTACAGGGAGCTTCTCAACAAGCAGGAAAGAAAGCATGGACAGAAGCATGAAGGTGCTTGTTTGAAAACTTAGCAAATGGACAATTGAGGCTGACATCTTGGGCCGAGCAGAGGTGGGAATCTACTTTACTACCTGAATGAGAGATGGTAGTGGGGATAGGCAGAAAGGGCCTTGAAATGAAGACAAGTAGTTTGTTTGATATGATGGAGAAGACAGAGCTAGCAAAGTGTTAAGGATGGTCCCATAGAGTTGCTTAGACAGTAGGCAGATTTGTGTCTTGTTGAGGGAAGATAACTTTTATATTAACCTAATGTAAAGTCCATAACATCTGCTTTACTTACCCTTTCCTGACGTTGATTCTACTTAAACAAGTGGAGTGCTTGGTTTTGTCACAATCCATTTTTTGCTAAATATATTCATAAGCATTTCCCCACCCTAATTCTCCCACTCTTCTCCTTAGTTTCTTATCAGTCCAAAATAAGGATGTACTTATCTGTGCCATGTTCTTCATTCCTATTGTTTCCTTTATAATTTCTGTCGCCTTTTCCTCAACTTCTTTTAAATTCCTTTGCACAATTTTTTCCAGTACACTCTAGCTTCCTTTATGCTAAATTTTCACTGACTATTTCTTGTTTCTTCTGCCAAGGCAAAAAGAAAGAGCATCATTAATCCAAAACGTGCTTGCTATTTTGAAACAAAAAAACACGTGGATTAGTTGGGAGTTCTTAATGAAGAAGTTCCCTCATGTACAGTTGTTTTTATTGTAAGATGTTAATAAACTAGGAGTTTTGTCATTTGGATTTGTTTAGGAGAGTTTAATGATGATAAAAGCATAATAATTTGCATTTACAAATAATGTTTTGTATTTCCTAATGTAAATTGGTAGCTTATTTTAGGAAAACTAGAGATATTTATTGGCTCCCTGTATTTTAGTAGATTTGGGCATAACTATAAGAAGGGTGCTCATAAGATATACAGTTCTTAACCTGTATTCAATAAGAGAGATCTTAATTTGTCCCAAACAGAGTTAATCTACTTTGTTGTGTATTTGCTCCTGTTATGTCAAGTTTTGCATGAACTGTCTGTGGGCCAAAACAAAGACATTAAGATACCACCAGGGTGAGTGTGATATAAATGCCCACATAAATACAAAATGTTTTTTTGCACATGTCTATTTAAAGTTTCATTGAGCATAGGCGGGGGTTGGGGAAAAAAATAACACCAGTTACATCAGCAACCGTATTCTGTTAAATGATTTCTTATAATCAGGATGCTCCAGAGCTGTTCACTATAGATTGTCCCAAACCTCATTTTGTTTTGCTTCATGCAGTTGAATGCAATCTGGAAGAGAAGTTGGCACCATGAATATAGAGCATACCTTTTGTGTTGATCTGCTGCAGAAAACATCAGATTAAAATAATGTATCAAAATATTCTAAATCAAAGAAAGCAAGTATAGTTACTGGAATATTTAAACTTAATTTTGAATTAAAAAAATAAACCTTTTATCCAAATGTCACACTATGGCTAGGCCTTAACTGGAATGATAAATTACCATCGCAGACATCTATGGCCAGCCACAGGTGTAGACCCCAGGAAAGCTGTGATTTTTGTCCTGGCACAGCTTATACCATTTTCAAGTAGGGTAAACACTAGTGTAGGGTAAATTGTGGCTTTCTATATTTTCACTGAAGATTTGCATAAGTGCACTTATAGTGGTGGCTGGCGGTTGATTGCTGGAATTGGGGCACATGCCTAATGTAGACAGGGCTTAGCTAGAGTTTACTTTATTTATACTCCGAGGAGTGGAATGCATGTGTAATGGTTCAGCTGGCCTTAAGTAATGTCCTTATAAAGTATCACTGTTATAAATTTAACAGATACATGGATAAAATGAGAAGTGAAATGTGGTGGTGGTGGTCATCCCTTGCCCTCAGGCTTCTGAATTTTCAATTGCAAATACACGTTAAGTCTACTGAATTGCAATAAACAACTGCAACTCTACAGACAGACAAAAGCCAGAGGTGCTTTGCTTCTTCCTTGTTGGTCAAACAAATTTCCATTTGGTTGTCTTTTGCCTTTGCGTGAGTTAGTTGTAGGAGGGCAATTTTCTATGTAGCATAGCTGAAATTTCTTTCAAGACTGACATAAACACATACTATTTTTGTTTGGAAATGGTTCAGACTCTCTAGGCAGGTTAGAAAGCAAATTGGTTCTTTTGAGTTCCAGGTCAGCAAGTGTGAGAAATAACAAGAATAGAAAAAGGTCTTCCGAGTAGAAACATGAAATCTGGCCTTTTTGCTCTGTTAAAGGTTATATCCTGCTGGGGGACAGACTTGATTAAATAGAATCTCTTCTATCTCCACCTTCTGTAAAATGAGTTTCCTTAAAATAGCCTCTTAAAACAATCATGGAATGTTTGTTTCCAATGAGTGATATGGTATTTTCTAATCCAACATGACTTTTATATAGCAGGTCCAATTAAATATATAAACTTTACAAAGGCACCTTAAAAATAGTGTTACAGTTTGAGATAACAAGTCCTATGTTTTGACTAAAAGCTAACTCATGCTTTTTTATGGTACTTTCCCAGGTTTCGAGGATATTATTCGGATTAGGTGGTCCTATTCTGTTAAATGGTTTGATATGCAAATAATATGATTGTATCTGTTCATGTTTAGACAAAATTCGGTTCCTGAAGTCTTATCATACTTTAGAATCCTTTCATAGAGAAGTTATATATAATGAAATGAAATACAGTACTGATTTGCTTCAGTGCATTTCAGTAGGCTTCCATATAACTACCTATGTAGTAGAAATTATGCTATTGAGCTTCAGAAAGCAGCATTCTACCTTTTGCTTCACCCTAGGCACTGGGATTAGAGAAGAGCTCTTGGTCTGGGACCTTAACCCCAGGCATGATGAAGAAGTGGTGACCGTTTATCAAAGATACTGAGATACTACTGCCCACCCTCACTTTTCTTGCAGTTGTGGTGAGAGAAGATTAGATACTGCTGGTAGCCCTTGAAGCTGTTGGGGAAAGGTTAAGATGAAGCATTGAAAAGATGAACTCCAGTTATCGAAGTCTGTTTTGTTTTGTTGTATGTGGAGGGGGTAGGAATACTTAATTTAAGGGTAGGTTTCGTTGCATATGCAATATCAGTTATAAATAGACCTAGGCTCTTCCTTAGAATATAGCTTTCTGAGTTTCTTCGCATGCCTTCATTTGGGGTGCATGCTATTTGCCCTCTTCACTCTTTATGAACTCTGTATATGGCTGTAAAAATTATACTTTTCCTTCATTTAGGTTTTATCCAAAATCAGAACTTCCAGAAGACTAGCTGTTTCTAAAGCAAAAGCAGCCTCTTTTAAAGTTGAAATACTCTGTCTGGAAGAACAGTTAAGTACCCTGGTCATTAATCATCTTGTATTTAAGAATGCAAACATGGGGAAAGCATGCTGTGATCATTGATTCTTGAAACTATCTGTAAAACAAGGTAATTGATTTCTGAAGTGTTTTGTTGGCTAACCAGAATTTTGTCTCAATTTTTAAATGGATACAACTTATGACTGTTGAAGAATTGTACTAACATGCCATTCTTAAAGTCCTTTAGGCTTTAATTTGAAACCTGTTTCATGGTCATTAAAGGTAGCAAAGCCTCCTGATATTTCAGAAGGCAAAAGATGATAAAAATTTCTTGTTTTGTTTACTGTACTTCAGTATACATTTAATTATTTAAATATTTTAGATAGTGGACTTGATATATTCCACTTAACAGTCAACCTCTTGGCTTTATGATTGTCCTTATGGTCCACACTAATCATCAAGATGCAATGTTTTTGTCTCAATACGGCAGTTGATTTCTGCTAATCAAAATACAGAGGAAGAGGTATTGATTTATTGCTGCGTAAAGGAAACAAGACTTCTAAAACAATTTAATGTGATTACTAATTTAATACTCTAGAACAATTTTACTGTATTTTCAGGACTAATGTGAGCTGTACGGACATTATGACATTGGATGAGGAGCGCATACAAATCATTGCCTCTGAATTAGGTGGGCTACTTTTTAAAGTTTTAATATTTTACATGGGTAGTAGAAAAGGAAGAAACAGATGGGTGAGTATCTAAATACTTACTCAGTTCCCTGGGACGCTTCCAAAAACAGTCTCCATGTGGATACGTGAAACACCACAAACAGCTGCCTCTGATGTTCCCCAAATATGCCATCTCTGTAATGTGATACCAGTATGTACTCTGAGGAGTGACTTCTGTGCAAGTCATTTAGTAGCTTTTTTTAAATTAAAAAAATATATATATATATATATTGAGTAGTAAGACTGTATGACCTAGCAGGTCTTTGAACTCCCCTGTTAAGGTATTTGTAATTTGGAAATGGTGTGTGAAGCAACACAGATATGTAAACTTTATTCTTAAAGGCAATATTGTTTGGAGGAATGAGGACAAATGGGAGTCAGGAGGTCTTGAGTTCTGATAATGGCTCTGCCACTGATGTACTATATTGTCTTGGGCAAAGCTGCTTCATCTTTGTGGTCTCCAGACTCAGTGTCTGGAAAAGATGCCTTGTAGTGAAAGGTTTAAGGCGGTCAGGCCAGTTATGCACTACAAACTGTTGCCAGCATAGCTATGTCGATCAGAGGTCTGATGAGATGTGACTGACATAACTGTGCTGCCAAAAGCCCCTACTATATATGTGGTTTTTGCTGGTATATTTTATTTTGTTTGGGGAGTGGTGGTGGTATAAGTTATACTGGCAAAAGTGTAGTTTTCCCACTATGAATTGCATCTGCCCGAGTGCTTTGCTGGTGTAGCATACCAGTACCGCTATACTGGCAAATCCTTCCAAGTGTAGACCTGGCCTCAATCTATGTAGTTTATCCAATAGAAGGTTACGGGGTGATTTGATCAGTCTACCTATATCTATATGGGGAAGAGACTTTGGATGGTAAAAGGCTCTTTAGTATTGCAGGAGAAGGCATAATGTGATTCGGATGCTGGAAGCTCAAACTAGACAAATTCGTATTAGAAATATGGTGCACGTTTTTAACAGTGAGGGTGATTCACCATTGGAACACCTTACCTAGGGATGTCATGGAGTTTTTATAATCTGAATTCTTTAAATCAGGACTGGGTATCTTTGGGAAAGAGATGATATATAGTTTAACCAGAAGTTATGGCCTTGATGCATAGTTTATCGGGTGAGGTTCTTTGGCCTGTGTTATGTAGAAGATCAGACTAGAAGATTGTAATGGTTCCTTTTGGCCTTAATGTCTGTGAATCATTTTCCTTATGGGTTTCCAGCTTGCTTCATTTAGTTTGGTATCTCAAATCGGCTTGTGGGAAATTAAACTGAGGACCATTTTGGTAGCAGTTGAGTTATATGATCTATCCGCTTTTGCTCTTCCTTCCTTCCTGTGCTATGCCTTTTGTACTGCACCATGGGAGGAGTAGGAGAGAATCTTGGCCAGGATGTGTTTTAACCTGTACTAGTCTATTTAAAATTTTAATCAGAGAGAAACATGAGCCTGCATTTTGTTAGCATTTACTTACTGCCTTTAAAATGAAGGGTGCATTCTGTGATGCACTGTGCAAGAGGTACTATAAAAACTGTACACTATATTTGTAATACATAAAGTAAAAGTAGTCATAATTTCTTCCATGTCTCTTTCAGCAGACCAGAAGAATAACTCTAGTCACCCTGTGGAAGAACTGAAGTATCGCAAAGCTCTTAAAATTGCTCTAGATACTTTGAGTGCCTCTCCGAAACAAGCAAGGCCTTCAGATGGAGGACGACCTACTCAACCAGCCCAGAAAGAAAAGAAAAGAAGAAGAACTTCATTTTCTCCTCCTGTGACTAGATGCCAAATGTTTTCCCCAAAAACAGAATTGGAAGGGTGTGAGACCTTGAAGAAAAAAAGGGAACAAAAAACACCCAGCCCACAAACTGATACAGAAAAAAACAAACGAAAATGTCAGCTCAGTTCCAAAGAGACTGTTAAAACACGTGGAAACAGAACAGAATCTTCAGTATCTAAATCTGGGGACCTTTCTAGTACGTGGAAGTCAGAAAGTCAGCATCTCAAGACATCTAAATCAAAAGTAGAAACATTAACTAAACAGAAAAAAGTAAAATCCAAATTGTTGCCGAAGTCCAGAACAGGGAAAAGCTCATCCCTTTCACTAAAAGAGAATGCGAGAAGTAAGAAAGGAAAAAAGAGACCAAGAGATGCAGGCGAACCCTCATCTCCTAGAGCTAAATTCCCAGATGATACAGCACGTTCTTTTGTTAGAGAGAGTACGCCGGTATCTGCTTCCTGCAATTCCACCATGTTAACATCTGTTGGAAAAAGGCCAAATGTTAGGGGTTTGCCTAGAAAGAGAATACTGGGTTTTTCTGTTACATGTTCCTCATCTGAATTAGAGAGTAACTTCAGTGAAGTGAGAGAGACTCCAGCAAGGAAATGTAAAATTTTAGATGGGAGCAAAAAGTCACTGAATTCAAAATGTGTTAGTTGGAAACAAAAGACCACTGTAGTTTCACCTTTGTGCAGAAAACAGGAATACCTAAGTTGCCCTGAACCTTTATCTGGGGCTTCTGAAGACACAAAATATTCTGATAGCCCTCTTTCTGAGCTTAAAAAAGAGGAGAATAAAGGTATGTCACACGGTCTTGTGAATGAAGCTAAAAACTGCCAGCTACCTGATTTTGATGAAGACGAAGAAGGTAAAGTATTTCAGTGGGGAAACTAGGACTTTTATGCCAATTTGATGCTCAAATATTGCTTACCTATTTTTGTGGGAAGTTGCAATTGCTTGGGGAAGGGGTTCTCTGAATGCTCATTTTATAAAGTCCATCAGGCCAGTCCCTCTTTTAATTTTCAGGGAAACTTAAAAAAAAAAAAAAAAAAAAAAAAAAAAAAAAAAAAAATTTGGAAACTGTCCAGTCATATTGGCTAGAAGGAAGATATTTCCCTGTTGGGACATTTCAGAATTGTGCAGTGAAGTGGACAATTCAACACTTTCTCCGTTCCAACAATGCTTTGGGTTGAAAGTTACCAGTACTAGATGTGCTTTACTAAATTTTATTTTTTCTTTTAATTAAACTCTTTATTTAAGATGTTTTTAAAAGATTTACAAATCCTATCCATGTAAATATCAGACACAATACAATAATCGTAACAGTGAGCTTTTGTTTAGTGAAAGATTATACAGTGGTATAATCATTGGATCTCTCTATTAACAGGGTGTTACAATGTGACAGAACGAGCATCTTTACACTATCCATGACATCATTTCTGCTTTAATAAATGTGGTTTTTGCTAACTTTTTATGCAGCGCCAGATTATCTGACTAGTTTGCAGTTCAGTGTTACTAAGAAATATAGTGGAAACTTCCAAATTTTCCATTAATTGGTAGGATTTTTACTGTTCTTCAGTATTCTGATAGTAACTGATAAGTTTCTTAATACACTTGTTTTAGAGGTTCTGGTTCCTTTGCTATACAGTTCACATGAACATCTCACAAGCTTATATTTTAATGCCTTGTTGATTCCTCCAGTAATTCTCCAGTGTTAATTCTTGACTTTAGTCTCCTTCTTCGTTTGACCTCTGCTTGATGTTTTACTACTTGAATATCTTCAATTTCTACATCCATTGACAAGTGTATTGTTGTATGGGGGCAGATAATCTTTGGCTATACTTTTATTCTCAGTACTTCATTTCACAACTTGCCTCTTATCACTGTTTTATATCTTGTTTGATTTCCTTCATATTTCCAAAATTCACTGTTCTAAAGAGCATTAATTGTTCTTGCTAATTTGTTCTATTTCTAATTACAAAGTCAATTAAATTTGTAACAAGTGTTTTACATGCCACTACCTATTTTTTTCAGAGACTCAGTCTTAGTCAAAGTCAAGCTGTAGCTTGCTGCTTTCTTTATTTTTATAATATGCAAAGAAGCAGGTTAGTACCATGTTCACAGATATATTCTTCTTCTCCCTAGTTTGTGGCTCAACATCGTCTTACTTATGGATTAATCAGTATAGGTTATGTTGTGTGTCTTAAAGGAGTCATATGAAGCAGATGAGATGCCACCTCGTGGCAACCTCTGATGGCCTCAGGGCAACCCAGCATGTAGCCCCACCTCAGATCCCCAAATAAACTCCGCATAGGGTTTTTCCAGTCTGGTCACCTCTGCCTTCCATAGGGTTTAATGAATTAACTTAAAGTTCAAAACCAAATGCAAAAGTAATCCCTCCCAGCCTTTAGCTGGTTACAGCCCAAACTCCCCTGGTCTGGTCAGAGTTCTTCTTGCCTTTGCGGGATACTCCCAGTTCTTCCTAGCTGGAGCAGTTCCCTTGGTGTCAGGGTCTTCACTGCAGGAGCCTCTCTTCCGTTTCACTATAGTCTTCTGAGCTTCCCCCTTACTGCAGCCACCTTCTGCCCTTCATAGGGAACTGCCTTATTCCTTTTAGATAGGGCTCATTCTGTAATCAGGGTTGGCTTGGCTTCAGGCTCTCCAGCCCAAGGGCAAGCCACCCTATAACATATGGCTAAAGCCCTGTGACCTAATTAAAGTGTGCATCATTTTACATTTGAATAATTTTCTCCAGTACTCAATTCTGCTACTAGCTTGTCTGTCTAAAATTTATTTTATTGTTTCCTTCAATTCAGGCAGCTCATGCAAACCTTTGACTCTCACTTTCTCAGAGTCCTAAAGATTCCACCCTAGCAGAAGTCTTTCTCCCTTCCCTCCTGCTTTTTAAAGATCCTTATTGTTTCCAGACACTTATTTACAGAAGTCTGTTCCTCTCCCTTTCTCATTTCTTAGGCTGTTAACACTATATTTACTGAGCAGATTCTGATCTTACACGAGTGTAAGTTTGAAGTAACTCCATTGAAGTCAAATGGAGTTGTCAGTGTGCCTAGGTTAGAATGCACAATGGCAAATTTTCACATCTTAAGTAATGAACTAAATCATTTAAAATACTGTTGGGATATTTTTCAAATTAAGATACCTCACATGACCAGAAAAAACATAAAACCATTTTTATCTCACTTCACTGACAGGATTGGAATCCTCTGATCTGTCTTTGAAGTTTAACTCTTCAGGAGATCTCTCTCTCAATACAACTTTGGTAGATGAAGAAGAAGAGGAAGATGAAGAACTTCCTAGTATTCTTTTACGTCAAGGTAAGAAGAGAATGTAACTATATTACTTTGAGTCTTAGTCATTGAAGACTTAAATGTGTTTTAGATTTTTACTAATACCTTGGTAAAGTAATGTACATGTTTTTATTCATTGGACTTATTCTTGCTAGAAACTGCAAATGTAGTTTTGTTCATTTGAGTGTGGCAGCATGTTCATGCACAGCTCTAGAAGCTGCATGCAAACTCCTCTTACAGAAATCCTCAGGTCATGCTGTCCTACCTCTCTACTCCTAGTGATATGAGCTTCTTTCAGGCCTCTGACAGTCAGTTCCTTTCACCAGAACTATGGTAGTCTTTGGAAAGAACTGCTAGTGATGCAATTACTTTTGTTTTTCTCCCCTCTCGCTCCAGAGATTGGGGAAGGTCCAGGAACTATCAACATGGTACTAGAAGTATCCACTGCACATCCTGTCACACCATTCTTGCTTCCCTTTAGGCATAGTTCACAAAAACTTCCATCTTTGGCTCCCACAATCATCCTCACCAAATCTTTTTCTCTGTCTGATCCATGTTGGAGGAGGTGCCAAAAAAATTATAATGCCTTTATGTAAATCAGTGGTGCGTTCTCCTCTTGAATACTATGTGTAGTACTGGTTACCCTATCTTAGTAAGGATATTGCAGAATTAGTAAGGGTTCAGAAAAGAGAATGATTAGAGCCATGGAAAAAACTCTTATGAACAGAGATGGAAAAGATTGGGCTGGCTTACCTTAAAGTGAAATTGCCGAAAGGACATGGTGATAACATACAGAATGATGACTAGTGTAGAGACTAGCTCAGGAACTTGTCTGTTCTCTGTTCTCCTTGTCTCATAACACAGGAACAAGGGAACATCTCATGAAACTGTAATATGACAAATTCAGATTCAATAAAAGGATTTTTTCCCCACAGAACACACAATTAGACTGTGGAATTTGTTGCCACAGAATGTTGTTGAGGCCAAAAAACTTACCAAGATCCCAAGAGGGACTGGGTACTTATCTGGGTAATAAGACTATTCAGGATTGTTGCAGTTAATGCTAATAGAGTGACTTAAGGCCTGCCACTAATCTCTAACTATTAGGAATTGGGTTGAGATTGTCATGGAGGGCAAATTATCTCTCATTTGCCAGCTGCAGGGTTGCTTGCATGTTCCTCTAAAGCATCTGGCACTGCCCACTGTGGAGAGGGTAATGGACTAGATGGACCCTGTGTTTTGATCCAGTTTTGCAATTCCTATATTTCTAGGAGACTAATGGAGATATTGAGTTTGTCCCTACCCCTGAGATCTTAGTCATTTTGTTACATATTTTGTGTAATGCCTAGCACAAAGGGACCCTGTTTCTTAGTGTAATTTAAGAGATTGTAGTTTAGGGACCTTGTCTTACATGTTTGAATATCAGTGATGCTACATAAATTACTTGTCTAATTATGTAGTCCAATTAACTTTTATTTTTGTACCTTAGAACCTTGTTCAATTGAACCAGGGGTGTTGGTCTGGTGCAAATTGCGAAGATATCCATATTGGCCAGCAGTGGTAAGAGCAGCAGCTAACTAGTTTTTTTTGAAAATAGGATCTGAAGGTCTGATTTCTAAGCATCTATATGCTGTATTGAGCATCTTTAGCCCTCACTGACTTCAGGATGAGTTGAGAACATTCAGCACTCTTCAGTAGTGGTCCCTGTGTTGTTACTTACATTTGTTCAAAATCTTTGAACATCAAAATTTAAAAACAATTGCTGACCTGAAAGCAGGATAGATATTTGCTTTCACATGGCGAGGTCTACAGTGCAGATCTGAGTTTGCTAGATGAACTATGAAGGATTTTTATGACTCTTGTGTGTGTAGAGACCACCCCAAAGGCATTTTAAATGTTTTCTTTTCTTTTGATTTTTTTTTTTTTAACCCTTTTAAAATATCAGGAATGTCAAATCTAGACTTCTTTAGTTTAGCTGGAAGAATTTCTTTTTTGGGGAGGCTGAGTGGGTAGTGTCTCAGACTTATTGTAAGTGCTTACTTCCATTGAAAAAGAAGGTTTTTGGACCAAAAAAATGTCTTTTATTATAGATTCAAAGTGCTCATTGGGCATTAGAATTAAATTGAATTCTAATGAAAACTAACCCACTCCGCAAAGCTTTATCCCTCTGATTAAAAATCAGTGCCTTGCTAAATTGCTCAGCTGTCTTGATACTTGTGATGTTTCCCTCGTTCTCCTATCACTTTAATATTTCACGGTAAAGAGAACCTAAATTTTGGACTTGAAAAACAAACAGGTGAAACACATTTTTGTGAAATCTCGAGACAATCTTTCTACACTATAAAGTAGAAAAAAGGGCACTAGCTCAATATTTCTTATTTTCAAAGGTCACCTTTAAGTAAAAAGACAGGTGTTAAAGATGACATGCATGTTCAAGTATGTAGCTGTAAGCTTTCTCTCTGAAGATAGAGCACTTGCTTCAAATTCCAGTGTAGAAGCTGATCATCACTCAGAGAGCTTTGTAATACATAATAGAATGGGTTTCAATGGAGAATTTATTAGGTAGTAAAATCTGTCTGAATTTGTCTTTATTCATTGCACTTTATTATGTTGCCACCTGTCAGAACAGCCAGCAAAGTAGTCCCTCTTGTGGCTGTTAACACGTCTCGCTCTATTCTGAATAGGGAAGAATGACTAATGTACATAGTATTACAGTTTTAACAGGTAGCATCCAAAGATGAATTAATTCCAAATTATCAGTTACGCGTGTCTTTAATTTGTAAATTTGTTTTGATCATTTTTCTTCGCTTTTTCCCAATGTGAGGAAATCAGGAAATAAATTCAAACAAAGTACAAACAAATTGCATAATCAAACTACTAACAAAGCCCTGTGCACGCATGCTATCCTGAATGTACCAATTTAGTAACGTTGTTTGCCTGTTAGGTTAAACTTGACTCTCAGTGTCCCTTTTCTGTAACGGTACATGGAGCAATATATAAAAATGCAAGTGGGAATGTGATTGCTTTATAAGTAATCAAGTTTCTAAAATGTTAACTTGTCTTTTGTATTTTCAACAGGTAAAAAGCGTGAAGCGGAAATGTAAAAAAGCAAACGTGCTGCTAATAGAAGGGGATATGAATAACAAGAAGGCAAAGGGGTATATGCTGTTGATTCTGATTTGTTTCCTAACTTCACTTCAAGATTCAATTAAATAATTGTCAGTTGTATATTTTCTATTGAATACAACATTATTAGTGCAACTGCAATGTGATTTAAAATTAATGCTAGTTTCCAATCAGGAGACTTAGTAAAGCAATGATGGTGATTTTGGATATGAGCAATATATTTAACTATGATATATTTAACCTAGTCAGTTTGGGGTTTGAAGTAATAATTAAGTAAACTGGTACAAATTCTATTCTTAAACTAGTTATGGACCTAACTTGCAGGAAGATTTAGAATTTGAAAGGGGGGGGGAAATCTAAGCTTTATCTGTAGCACTAACTATGTTCCTCTTTTCCCCATGAAGTTTCTCAATAGCTCTCAAAAATCTAAAGCACTTGGACTGTGAAGAAAAGCAGAAGCTAATAGTAAGTACAGTAATAAGCACACTTCACATTGTTCTTCAGCATATGACATCATTACCATAAAACTGAATCCCTACTTATTAGCCTCAATTTGTTCTTCATTCCATAATGCAATTTCATGCAAATGTGAGTTGCCTTTTTCTCAAATCAATTGTTCGTATACTTTTTTTCACCTGGAATGCAATCTTGAACAAAGTAATTTAATTAAATGCAGATATTCAAGGCATTCTACATCTTTCAAAATGTAGCAGGGGCACATTGGAGGGTGGGTACCTTGGACTGTCTTTGGAATTAGTTTTTGTTTGACTTACTGCTTCCAAGCTCAAAGCTCTCTAAGTCACTACTCTCAAGGTAATCCATAGCTAACAGCTGTCAGCAACTGGCTTCCTTTAATGGTTTGCTCAGACCGGACAAAACCACATTCAGCACACATTACAGAAAGTGTTCTTGAAACTTAACAATTTCTGTAATGGTGCTGAAAACAGTTCTTATTATACTGGAGTTAAATCGCTTCATTCCTGCTTACAGACATAGTCTACAGCTGGTTAGTTTCCTAGCATAGACCAGGCCTAAAGGAATTTCTGCTGTTGAAATGGGTGGTAGTTTGGTAAGTCATAATTGCTCCAGTTAGTATTTACATAAATTTTTACCCAATTAGAGCATGCTTGTGAGACAGAGCTGAAGTTCCAGTTTATTACAGCAACATAGTGCATTGCTTCTGTTCCTGCAGGTGTCTGCATTTTCATTGAAATTCTTAGTTTTAGGCTTTCAAATTAAAATCAAACCTTGAAAAGGCCAAGTGCCAAAAGTGTTGCCCAGCCAAGAAAGAATCCATAGGCACATAATCCAAAAGAGACTCTATCAAAAAATGTGTAGTCTGATTGTCTTCAGGTTCTCAGTATTTTAAAAGTACTTTATTCAATGAGGACTAAGTTTTCTCATAAGTATCTTCACATCTAAGATGAGCTATGCTATGTTCACTAAAACGTTTTTCATACTGCCTTCTAGCGTGTGTATTTTGTGGATTGCGTAGTAGCATACAAAGTGAATTAATTCAGTAGGGTTTTCTTTATCCTTGAAATGGGTTCATAATAGAATGTGCTTTTTTTTTTTTTTAAGTTGACATTGAAAGCTGATAGACTTAATGCATTTTATCCCCTTAAAAGTGGTTAAAATCTTTGTAAGGTTATATCTACAGATAAGGCTCACAGCCATATGGATCAAATGGCTGTTATGCTATGTAATAGACAACATTAACCCCTCTGTCTTGGGGCTGTAGGCCAGGATCTCTCTCCCAGTTGATGCTCAGTAAGATGAGCTTTAACTGTCCTTTGACCTGGAATAGATATCCCAGGACAACTGTAAGCTCTAGCAGAGGGAAATCTGCAATGAAGAGTGGGGAGTGGGGGGCAGGGGGAGTGTTTGTTTACAAGGGTGAAGTCCAACAAATTGACTGACTGAATTGTGGGTGTTGTGTATACATTCTGTGAAGCAGGGAGATGTGGAGTCTGCTTTCAGTCAGTTAATGTTGTTAGCTGATTTGGAGTATGTCAAATAAAGCATGCTCTTTGTGAGGGGAAAAGAGTGCTCTGGCTCCTACAACCTTAGTTCTCAAACAGATTGCATTCTACAGCTGACTTCACAGTGTGACTGGACTCCCAGAAGATGACTTGTCCTGAATGTTCACCAGCTTCCAACAGTTAGATTTGAACACCTGTCCCATTTAAGCTAAAAACTGAGTAACCTGTGGACCCATACTCATTTAAAATCTCATTACTTCTGTGCTAGTTGCAGGATGGGAGAGATCAAAGTTCAGCCCATGTTAGCTTGCACTTCTGCAAGCCTTAAGAAATCTTCAGATTCCTCTCTAATGCAGTCCCAGAACGTGGGAGCCATTTCTCCCTTTGGAAATAGAAATAAGCAATTTCATAAGCAACGTTTATCCACTTTATGTTGGCAAATGGACACATTACTCTGTTACAGAATAACACTGACAAAACATCTTTGCATTAGTTTTTGATTGGGTGGGAGAGGAGGAATTGGTCAGTTTTTTAAAAAAAATAAATCCATCCTGTTGACTTTTTTTATTGTAGGACAAAGCCAAAGAGGACTACAGCCATGAAATTGAGTGGTGCATTGATTTGATTGCTGATTACAGAATTCGAGTAGGTAAGCAAAATGGGTCAAAACTATCAACACTTTCTATTCTAATATATATATGTTGCAATATTGTCTGTCTTTATATCCAGTGTAGTTGAAGCCTTTATACTTAAGGACATTGTGACAGAGTAGCCAACTTGAGTCCTGGGTTTTATTGCAAGCTGAAGTTAACTCTCCCTTTTTGTGCCTCAGTTTGCCCACCAATGTAATAACTATACATCAGTGTGTATTGAGTCTTCATTAGTCAATGTTTTCAAGGTGCTTTGAGATCCTCAGAAGAAACGTATGTCTGATTTTTCTAGTTTATATAATATATAAATTCTGCAAGAGAAAATGTTCAAAGAAAAAAATGTCTGTTCTGCTCCCCTCACTTCAGTTATGAGTCAGTTGTGTTCGGGTTCTGTGGTCGCTGAAATGTGTAGCACGGTACATTCTGGGTTTAGCAGGGGCCACCCGCTGTAGGCTGGATGCCATGGGAACTGCAAAAATAATCAATATTTACACAGTGCATTGGAGACTGATTGACAGATCTTCACAACACCTCCTTAAAAAGTAGGTTTCCCCATATTATGGATGAGGAAGAAACTGAGGCAAGTGACATGCTCCTGGCCAAAATTGTTGCCTTACAAACTGGGATTGGAACTCAGAAGTTCCTGGCTCCCGGTTGTGGCATTAGACCATTAGGCCACATCCTCAAGCAGGTCAGTTTTTATGCTTTGAAATACGCAGTTGAAAAGTGCTGTATTGCATGCAATGTGGTGGTTAGAATGCCCTTCGTAGCTTGGAAATGTTCAGCTGATAAATGTCGGCACTGTATCTGTGCAAGTCACCTTTAAGAGGCTTCTCTGTTTTAAAATTGGCACACTGTGTGTTGCACTAAAATATTTTAATGGTTGAATCATGTCTTGATTACAGCACCTAAACTTTAGGGTACTTGCCTAAAAGAGCTTTAAAGTCTCTTAGGTGCAGTCTTTGCATAGACAAACTCTAACCTTTGTTTTCAGAGATTCTAATTGGATTGATAAAGGGCCTTTTATTTATTTATTTTTTTTCAGGTTGTCGTTCTTTTACGGGATCCTTCTTGGAATATTGTGCTGATGATATCAGTAAGTATTTCTATGGAGAGCCTGGTTTTTTCCTCATGTCCCTGTCAGCCAGCTTAGATAACTTCCTACACACTGCTCTGCCAAATTCCAGCTTCATAGCTAAGTTTTTTAGGACAACATGGCAATATTTCAGGCATGCCTAAAACTTTTGCTGTTACCTTGCCTTTTTAATTTTGGCAATGAAAATCTCAATATATTGAAGTCAGCTTTAAAAGCATATGTATTTCCGTGCTTGTGCAAATGAATAACAGTTGTTTCACATAGTCATATCAAATGCCCAATTGCCTTCATCTCCTCCCCACAGAAAAAGAGATGGGGCAGGGGGAAATCTATACTACTTTCTCAAGGCACCTGTTGAGGCCTGGGGAGCTTTCCCTTATTTGACACAGTGCAAATGGCTGACAAGGTACTACCATCATGTGTTTGTAGATAGTTACTGCTTCTTCACAATGAGCTGGGGAGGGAGAACAGGCCTAAAAAATAGGTGAGCTGAGGGTTGTACCTGTTCTGCAGCCAGAATAAGGAAGTGCGGAAAGATCAGGCTTGAGCAGGGCTCAGCAATCCAACTATTAGGAATACATAGGAGTCATCAAGAGAAGCACTGAGTTGGGATGTTAGGAAGAGGGCTCAAGAGAAGCATTCGGGTGGAGGGGAGGCATTAGAGTCGAACTGGGCAGGAAATCATTTTCCAGTCCCATGAGAATTTAAGATTTTTGAAAACTTTCCCATCTTGAATTGGGACAAACTAAATCTTGAAAATTTTGGCAAACTGAAAATCGGAGGGGGGGAATCAGAGGAGAGCAATCAAAACATTTTGATTTTTGACCTTTTTTTTCCCCCCATAAGTTAACTTCAATTTCAAACCAGTCATTTTGACCACAAAACAACCTGTTTTTTGAAAATGTCAAAATGGGATATTTTGACAACTTTGAAGGACTTCAACACTTTTTTTTTTTTTTTTTTTTTTTTTTAAATGCAAAACTAGTTAAAACCGACCCTTTCCTGCAAAAAGTCCCATACACTGACTATAGCATGATCTGGGAAAGAGGGATGCACTGGACCTGCAGATGATGATGATAAAGGGTGCGAGGGTGGTGGCATCTAAAATACAGATTAAGATGGAGGTGCTGCCTGACTCATGCCAAGGTTTGATATGGATTTCTTCTAGGAGAGGTTTCTGTTACTAGGCTTGGCTACACTTTGGGGTGATACGGTCTCTTCCTCTTTCTTGTCCACTCTTGCTTTCTGCTGCTGCCACGGCACCAGTCATACTTTTTTCCTACTCAGCTGCTGCCGCTGCCGCTCTCTCTCCTGACTGTTGCACTTCTGTTCTGCAAAATGCCATCTCTTCCGTGCACTGGCATCTTTTCCTGAACATGGCTCTTTTTGTAACCGATTTAATGACTGGCATAATTTGGCATGTTTTTAAATACTGTCCATAAATTTACATATAGCTAACAACCCAGGCTGCATTTTTCTTCCACCTCTATCCCCTGTTAATGCTGTCCTCACTTGAACAGACTCTTAAATGTCCCATATTATGATGTGTTTGAGTTGGTCAGATCTACTACTATAGTGACTAGGCTGAAGATAAAATCTAAGTTAACTCCTTCAGGGTCCTTTCAGTGTCTCTTATCAGCTGTCTGTCTTTTGGACAGAAAGCATTTTGAGGCAAAGACTCCTTATCTGTGTATTGTATAGTGCTGAGCACACTGTCAACTAACATATAATAACAAATTTAATACCCATGGTAGATCATAATTACAGACATTTATTGTCCCTCTTCAAGGAATAAGCTGATGCTTCTGAGTATTAAGTAGGAATTTTCTTTGATTTATTTACTTCATCCAGCCCCACCTCACAGTCATTTAGAATTGCAGAAATAGCAGTGTACATTATGGGGTGCCTTCATTCTTTGTCAAATCAGATATTGACTGCGGATGAAGACAGAATTCTACATTAGATCAACCAGTGGCCCACTTCAGCATGGGAACTCCTGTGTTCTCAGAACAAATCATTTCAAAACTACTTCTCTCAGAATTTCAGTTCTTTAGTTTCTTTTCTCACATAGAAAAGATTTTTCTTCCTGAATCAAAAATATTTTATTTTTCTTACATCTGCAATGTATTTGGAGGCAGTTATTTTAAGGCTGGCTTTCCTTTCAGGCTATCCAGTTAGAAAAGAAGTTAATCAAGGTCGAGTACAAATGACATTCCCAAACATAGCAGAGGAAGACCTTGAAGAATCTTTGTCAGAAACTACACCTACCAAGCCCTCCAAGAAAGTCCTTCCTGATAGAACAAGGGCAGCCAGAGACAAAGCCAACTCAAAGATAGTTGACTTCATAGTGAAGACAAAAGGGGCAGAGAAGCATCTTGTGGCTATTTTGAAAAGCAAAAAGCAGTCCAGGTGGCTGAGAGACTTTCTGAATTCAAGTCGGTACATGACCTGTGAGACATACCTTGAGGATGAAGAGCAGTTGGACCTCGTGGTGAAATATTTGCAAGAAGTCTGTCATGAAATAGATACCAGGAAGCTGGATCTCAAAAATGGTGATAGAATCAAATTTATTTTGGATGTCCTTTTGCCTGAAGTAAGTGAACAGCTTTACTGTTGCATGACTTGGGTCAGAGACTTGCAGTGTTCTCCCGTCATTAAGTAACATTTGAGCAAGACAAGTTAAAATTCATGAACCCAGTTTTCAGTTTTGGGTGCTCCAGATTAAGTGCTTGACTCTGGATTTAGGCAGCTAAGATTAAAAGGTGGACCCCTTTTTTATTAAACCATGTGTATGTGGCTCAAGCTTGGGAGGTACATGTTTTATGTAACTAAATAACAAAGCTGTCCATTTAGTTCAGCCCAGCAATCGGAAAGTAAACATGTATACATATTTTTAATATTGTTTGAAAATAAAGTTCCAAATTAGCATTATGGACCCCTGGCTGGTGTTGCTATCTTGTTGAAAAGGGCATTTGCACACTGGCATAATGGCAGCTCTATCTCAATTTATAAACTGTTGTCCAGTTTGCTTTATTCTGAAACTTCTTGTGTATATAAGATATCAAATCAGGTATAAATATCAAACACGAAGGCAGTTTTTGACAAACCATTAATGCAGCATCAGGGCACTATACAATATCTCTTGGCTCCTGTATTTCTGGTGTCACAATGTTATCTTTAGGGAAGCTGGCTGCATCTCACAATATGCTAATTATAATTTGCCTTTCTGAAATACTTTTATTGTTCTACTCTGTGCGTTTTTAGAAAATTACATGGAACACAACTTTTCCTAAATCCTTTAAATACTTCTGTAATGTAGCTTATAATAAAGAATTTAAAAAGTAAGGAACTTTTCCAGCTTCTGTAGAAACTAAATTTTCATTTAAAAAAAAAAAAAAAAAAATTCTACCCCTTGTGGCTGCAAAAAGATCCTTCCAAGTGTGTTACAGGAAAAGTTTATTTCTTGAATTTCATCTCTTTAAATACATGCTTTTCAAAAAGAACAATGAGCCAACTTTACTAAATAGGGTAAAACCTTATTCCAGAATTTTGTTCATCTGCTGAGACTACTTCAATTACAGTTTTCAGATTATTGTGTCAACTATTTAAACTTTAATTTTTCACTAGTATCAATAAACTAAAAGTTTTCTTACAGGCCATCATATATGCAATTTCTGCTGTGGATGAGATAGACTACAAGAAAGCAGAGGAAAAGTACATAAAAGGACCATCTGTAAGCAAAAGGTATGATGGTTTAGTATAATCACCAGAATTTTATTTATTGGACTTTTTGCCTAGAAATTAGCTTGATTCACCTACCTTTTCATAAAAATCAGCATATAGCACCAACTTCCAGTTTATAAGGAAATAATAGTCATTTAGTTTTACCTTGTTTCTCAGTCAGTAGAATCTTAACAAAAGTGGGCTTTCCAGCCTTCCCTCTTCTTTTGGAAGAATATTACAATATATTCAGATTTAAAGCAAGATTTGAATATTCCACATGGAAACTTGTAAGAAATGATAATGCTTTAAAAACCTTAGCATTTGGCTTTTCATCTGTTGTGGGTGTAAAAAAAAATATTGGGCTAGAGTCTTGGCTCCTGTTCCAGTCCCTTTTATGCTACTTGAGTGGCACAAAGGGGCTGTAATATGGCTGCAGCTCCCCTGTTGTGAGTTCTACTGGAGAAAGGAGAATTCTTAACTGACATAATGCTGGTGGAGTGCGCCTTTGCCAACCTTCTCCCCAGCTTGGGGGGCATGCCAGGGAAAGAAGTGAATTTGGGGGGGCATGGAGCCTCCCCAGGCCAATTCTCTGCTGACATGTAGGCCTTTAGGGACCATAGCCCCTTGTCAGGCTGCTCTAATTTAATTTAAATTGAGCCTACGGCAGCTTGAGAAGTAGGTATCCATAACGGGCTCCGTAGTGCATGCTTATCCCTAATGTGCCAAGCGTATTTTGTTCCAAAATCTGGCCTAAGCTTTTAGAAGAACATAGGAACTTAAAACATACATACTGTGAAGTCTAAATGCTGGCAATTATATTAATTAATCTTGTAGCAGGTCACACAGAAAGAAGAAGTCAGCCTACTAAAATCCTAACCTGAGGGTTACCTTGGGGCAGATATGGAAGCTATTGTAAAATACGTATTGAGCACAGTAATTAAATCCAACTAACTCAGTGCATAGAAGATTACTGCCTAATACTAGTCATTGTTCATGTAGCATAGTTACGACATATGCAAAGGGATAAGATGAGGAAATGGAAGACCCCCTGTTCAGTTTCTTTTAGTGCATGTAATCAGTTTTTGATGATAACTATTTTAGATTTTTGGTATCGTAAAAATAAAAACTTCTAGACAAGATGAAGGCCCAAGACTGTGAACCTAACTTTTTTCATTGTCCAGCTACTGAAATGATTAAACGTTGGAAGCATTCCTGCAGATAACAAACTTTTTTTAAACGAAGAAAGTGAGTTTATTTTTGATACAGGAGTTCAGTGCAATGTTTTTGTTTTTGGTTTTTTTTTTTTTCTTCAGGGAAAGAGAAATATTTGATGAAGAAATGCTAGAAAAAAAGAAACTGGAACTGCTGAAGACTGAACTAGCTCCTGAAGACAGTGTATAGAAACAGTGGTAGGGAGCTTTACAGTCTGCAGTGGCGCTGAATGTATATCATGGAGAAGAGAGCAATTTTTTTGTATAAAATATGAAATATTTTTACTTTTTTATCAGTGTAAATATTCTTCAGAGGATGTCTTCAGAGTGCTGTTCTTTCAGGTGCAGTTGTACTTTCACACCTTGTAAGGTTTTTTTGGTCAATGGAACTGCTCATTGCTTTCCTATGAATAATGTAGTGCTGAACTCCCTGTAAAATCAATTTTTACAAAGATGCAATATACATTTTTATGGATGTACTGCTAGCCAGTTAGTTTGCTTTCATCCCACCTTACTTGAAATGTACTTTTGAATAATCTAAGAGGATAAATGGCAAATGCTTTGTCTTTTTGACATAATCTTGTAATTTTGTATTTAATTTTGTGTGGATAAGTCTTTCAGAATATTTTTGCAAACAAAGGACTGCCATCAGAAGAACCTGTTGTGATATAAATGTAGAGTAACAGGATTTTATATAGCCAAGTATTCTTTGGTAGTTTCATTACTGCTAAATATACTGGGTTTCCTGTTTTAAAATTATCGGAAGTTAATTGTCCTTGCTCTACTTTATATACCTATAGGGAAATAAAAATGCCACCTATTAATGAAAGCTAAGGCATAAAAAGCTTTGTTTTTGTTACACTCAAGTTTGCCCTCTTAAGAGAAGGAGTTCCAACACGCTAGAATTATTTTATAATACAACCAGCTTCACCTCATTTAGAAAGATGGAGCAATAAATTCAATGTGTCACTTTTAGTACATTGTGGGTTAATGAAACCAGTTTCTAGGCACACATTTGGTATTTTTATGTTTAACATATTCAAAAATCAAATCTGCATGCTTCTGGAGCAGTGCCAGCATTAGAAGCAGTTCACATTATGGCATCATAAATTCGTTAGCATTACTGTTGGCTGGCCTACAGTGAAGCTGGCAGACATCAGGATTCATTGATAAAATACTTGTTAATTTGGGACACGCCAGTCAAAAAGTTTAGCTATTTATGTTCTGTTTGCAGTGAGGATCTCTGACCAGAGTGTGATGGCATCCAGTTTGAACTGAGGTGTAGTTTCTTATATGAAATTAAATGCTGTAGCTTAATTCTTCAAATAGAATTCCTTATGAGAAAATGGCATGTAAAATGGCATATTGATATTGTGTACATATCATATTCATTTTTTCAAATGAATTCATAGTTTGAATTCATAGAATTCAAATGCATAGTTTTTCAAATGACACTAACTGTGCTGTATCTTGTGAGTCTATCCTCCTTATATGGTGTGACGTTTTTAATAGGTGTATTAAGAATATGAATGTAACAAATGAATGTGAGGATATCATGATGAAATGTTATTTCATATTACTTTTCACTAAAACTTTTCTGAAAAAGGGATAATGCAATTTGTATTTAGTTTCTGTCATGGTATAAAAAGTTCAATTACAAGCCAGTTATGTAAATGTACCTTCAATTCTGCAAAGGTTTTGAAAGCTGCTTTGGCAGACATTACTTATAAATGGAGAGTTGAGGCTTGGTGCTATCTCTTTACAGTGTATAAGCTTCACGCTAAGAGATTTAAAAAAAAAACAAACCACCAAAAATCCAACTGCAGCCCCTGTTCCCAGAGACAATGGGCAACACCAGATGTAGATCTCCTAAGGTTGAGGGGGGGAGGCTTAAACCACAATGTGATTCCCATTTCCTTTCCTGAAATAAACCATAACCACATATGCACCTTCACTGTTGCCATAATTTTAATGGGATTTCTAAACAATACCATGGTAGCTGAAATTAATATCTCTCATGTTCTCTAATTACAATCTGGGGAGAGGTAACCTAAAAAATTCTGATGCCTTCTTTGTATGTATCACCCTTTCCCTTGTTCATTTTCCCCCCTTTACTCTTCTAATCACATCTTACCACACATTTTTTTAAATGCAAACTAGTAGTAATATCTAATCCAATTGCACTTTATCAGCCAAGAATGGACTGTCCTAAACTAGTACATCATGTTGGAAGTTTCTCATATTTTTAGTATGTGCCTAACACAATTTAGCCTTGGAAATATTAAAAACAAAATGTAAACATGATTATCTTCAATGAACCAAAGGCTAGATAGTTTAACAATTACTTTTATGTATATGTTAAAGCCAAATTCTGCACTTAAATCCACATTTGGCATTGACTTCAGTGGGTGCTGCACATATGTATCCAAAGTCTTAATTGGGTCTGTAGACTCCATTGGGATAACAATACTTTTTCTGCTCATCTGTAGAAAGCACATAGACCACTTCTGTAAAGTACAGATAAATCTGAAGATCGCACTTCATGAATTCCCATGCTAGGATCATTGTATTAAATTTAACAGTATATTCAGATATTGCCTAAAGCAACAGTATTTACTTTGTATGATGTACAGTATTTATCTTTATTCTATCACTTCAGTTTCTTAAAAAACAACTAAAATTGGTACCTAACAAGGCATGAACTCTCCAAGGATTATTGGTTCTACTTTGTTTAAATAAATTCAGTTACTTCAGATACAGCTGATGTGATACATTGCTCTCTGCCAACAAACTTCCAGCTGCATTTTGTATCATCTGAAAGTTGAGTTGATTTTTTTTTCCTTTCAACTATGGATATGTCAAATACCATTAAATACATTGATAGAGTAATTGTGTTGAAATATTTTGTTTATCTTGTAAGATCACATCTTGGTGAATATGACAGCAGTGTCCTGTGTTGTAGTTTTTAATAAAGCAGAGTATCCAAAAAGAAACTTAACTTTAATCAGTATCTTGTTCTTCATAGGGATGTACAGTAGATAGCAATCATCTTATTTTAATAGTTGTGCCGTTTGTGAGCTTTAAAAAAGCACTTCCAATATTTTGTCAGTAAGTTATTTCTCTTACAATGTTTAACGTGTCTGCCTGTGCTATTTCTAATCCATGGAGGTTTTGGATAAGTATCCAAAACTATTTTTAATGCATTTATCTAAAATGAACCTTCTGAGGTTCTCCCATCAACACTATTTTTAATATTTTGTTTTCAATATGTACATTAAATTTGTTTACTTATAAATTTCATTGTAGGCTATTTACCCTTTAGAACTGTAATAAGCATGGGCCTGCAAATAACTCAGATGTGTTTTTGTCCAAGCAGAATTTAATCATTTGAAATCCTGATGATGGGACCTTGTTTAGTACTTTAGGGCTAATCTATGTGGAGGCATTTACTGGCAATTATAACTTCTCATGTGAATGCTCTTATTCTGAAACAAGAATCCCTTGGGGGGATTTATTTTACCACTGCCAAGCAACATACATTTAAACCAGAAAAGGCACTTTTTAAAAAAAAATTTTATTTAGGATACTGTATATCCTAGAAGCTGGGGTGAAAGAGGTATTGGCCAGTCACGGAGACTTGTCTAGCCGCATCAAGCACTCATAATTGCACAGGTTTAAAGATGCAACAGTTTAACAATTCAGTTAAACTGGTGCCAAGCCCTCCATAGACACTCTTATTTTGGATTTCGAGGGGGAGGTAGTGATTTAGCTGAAGGATTCCTTACCAACTTAAACTGAAAAGTGTGTCCACAGTGGGGTTTAAACCAGTTTAACATATTTTAGACAAAACAGTGCAGTTGCTGTTTAGATGAGGTCCTTGAGGATCGGTATTCTCTCTGAGACGGCTGCCTGACAGATGCAGCAGTAAGATGCTTTTCTTCAAATCTGATAAGCAGCAGTACATTAGTGAGAGCTGTAGTTGAACAGGCAATAGGGCCTCTGTTTATTCTGCCCTCAAAGTGCCGCCTTCTATTTAGAGAGCTAAACATTTCATTACCCAAAAGAGGAGCAAGAAGATCTAAAAAGCATGGAGTCTAAACAGGTACAATACTTGCTTAAAGTTAAAGAAAAACAGAACAAATTCCCCATAGAAACAAAATCTCCTCCCTATGATTTTCTCCATAGATTACTTAGCTATAAGGAAACATGCCTGAGAAAAAGGTCAGTGAAGCACTTTGAGGAGGGGTGTTTAGGGTGAGGACTTGCATAGGCCGGGCTATTGACCAACATCGCTACACTGGTCCAGCTTCCCCTCTGGACACTCATTCCAGAAGCAGCTGGTTTCCAAACTTGCCCCATCCACACTACAGCCTTTTTATTTCAAGTGGGTGTTGGTTACTTTTGGCCACTTAATTGTTTTCGTAAAATCCTTCCAGCTGGGTGTGGTTCTCTGGTTTTAAAACAAATCATCCACAGGCTGGACTAGGAGTGAGTCTGAGCCAAATTCTAAACCAACTGCAGTTTAGAGGTTGCAGGGGAAACTGGGCCGGGCTCTCAGCTCCCACCTTGGGTCACAGCAGGTGAGACATTTGCTCCATGGGTGCAGCAAGCAGACACCCCGCCAGACAGCGGATGGAAACTCTCCCAGGCTGGCTGAGCTCCGCGGAGCGAGGTGGAAGCTCGGCTAAAACTAACGTTTGGACCAAGGAAAACATCTGCCGAAACCCGGGATCGAACCAGGGACCTTTAGATCTTCAGTCTAACGCTCTCCCAACTGAGCTATTTCGGCTGGTTGAAGGAGTTTTTTCTTTCCTCTTTACCCTGAAATTGGAGGTTGCGGCTGGTCAAAGACAATGTGCTCGCGGTTCACCTGGTGCTGTGAGCCACTGTCCCGTGCATGCACGGACGGACAGATGCAAAGGTCGCCTCCTCCCTCCTTTGATCTGCAAACCCGGGGCAGACAGCGGCCAAGCCTCAAGGCGCTTTGTCCAGACAAGACAGCCCTGCCCGTGTGCCGCTGGCTCCCTGTCCCCCTGACTTCTCCGGCTCCCCCGTGGCCTTTCCCTTTGCAGGGCTGGTCCGCCCATTGCTGTGAGCGCAGCGCTCGTTAAACAAGCGGCTCTGTAGCAACTCCATTGCTGGCCCCTCCCCCAGAACCCCCCCTGGGCGCATCAGCCGCAGCCTGGCCCTGCCCCGTGCGAACGCAAGTGCTTGGCGCTGCAGGGAGGGCAGCGGGGGAAGGGCCGGCTCTGCTCCCCGGGGATCATTTCTGCAGCCGGCTGGTGCTGGCCGGTTAGCAAAGAGGCGCTGCCGTTAAGGTCTTGGTGGGTGGCAGGATATCTCGCAGTAGCTGGGTCTCTGTGGCGCAATCGGTTAGCGCGTTCGGCTGTTAACCGAAAGGTTGGTGGTTCGAGCCCACCCAGGGACGCGGCGTGCTTCCTCTTTTCTTGCCTGCCCGCTGCCACAAGCAGTCTCCAGGGATGGGACGCATCCGGCAGGGCATGGCTCGACCGGCGGGATTTGGGCGGGGCTGCAGGGGGAACGGCGGGGAGCTGTGACTTGTGCGGAGGAAATACATCCTCGAGGGGGAAGGGAGAGTTTATTTTGCAGGGCAGGATTATCCGGGGAGGGGGGGAACGGCGGACAAGCGGAACCCAAGGAGCCTCTTTGTGTTTCCCCGGCCCGCCGGGGACCGGATGTGGGGGCTGCACCGGCTCCTAGCCGGAGGGTTTAGGCGGCTGCACACGGCCCTCTGGCCTTGCGCACGCGCACAAAGCCAGAGGCGCGGGGCGGGCGCTGCTGTCCCGGCCAGAGGTTGGCTGAAGGGCTGCGGGCGAGATGGCCGCGCTGGCTGGTGAGTGGGGGGCCGCCGCCGCCTCCAGTAGCAGCCGCACGGGGCTCTCCAGCCTCCCCTCCCCCACTGCAGCAGGAGGGGCCCGAGCGGCCCCCCCCCTTCCCTGGGGGTAGGAGCAGGGACTCCCACCCCTTCCCTGGGGGATGGGGGAGCCCCCCCCTTTCTAGGGTGGGAGGTGGGAGATGGGCGGGGCCAGCCCCCTGGCTGAGGGACTGGGAGGGGGCAGGGCCAACCCCCCCTTCCCTTGAAGAGAGTGGGGGGGGAGGGGTCCCCCTGTCCAGTGGGCTCAGCCCCCTCCCTCTGGTGGGAACATTCCCACCCCCTCTCCCAGCTTAAAGCCTGAGTTGTGCCTCTCCCTGGCGGGGCGGGGCGGGGCTCAGTGTCCAGGGGACCCACCTTGCAGGATCCTCTGGGAAAGCAGCTGGAAAGGAAACTCACCCTCTGCTCCCCCCAGTCGGCTCCTGGATTGTGGCAGCCTGATCCGCTGGGGTCCCTTGGGGACCAAGCCCAGCACTGAAATCCCAGCAGTGGTATGGTGACCGCGCGGAGGGGCTTGTCTGGCCGTGACAACCTCGCCCAGATGGCAAGGCCTGGGCCATTGACAAACAGGCGGCAAAGCGAACCGAGAAATGCGCCACACTGGGCTCCGACCTGGATTTGGGGGCTGGTGACAGCCACTCCTGCTGTGCTTGCTGGCCTGGAACCATCTGCAGGAGATTTTAAATCTCTTATTGGCAAAAGTGTGCATTGCAGAAGTGTGATAACTCCATGACAGCCGGGCCAAGATTCCTATCTTCTAAATAAACCCTTACTAATAGTCCCCAAAGATCATTCAAACTGCAAGCACCTCGAACGTTTTATTTCTTTGCCATTGCTGCTCATTGCCCTTTGCGGTTATGCTGCTGGATATAGACTCTTGGTTTCCCCTGTGTTCTTATTCCCACAGGTTACCACTTTTTCTCTATTGACACCCAGTGTTTTGCAGTCTCCTCCCCATCTAGCACTAGAGAAAGGGAGGGGTGTCCTAGTGTGACACCTGTTTGTGACACTCTCCCACTGTCTTTGGTTGTAAAATTCAGGCTGAGAACCCATGCATTGTACCCCTATTGTTTTTGGTGGCAGACACTCCAAGGGAATGATTATATCCAAATGGCTGCTTTCATTTATTTACATTAATGTTAATAGAAGTATCTTCATTAAACGTTTTGGTTTTTTTAATCCCCCACAGAACCTACATTTGGGGCCTAAACTATCTGTTGCTATGTCTTTTAAAACTGCCTTTAAGATGACTCCAAAATGTGGGAGATTAGAAAAATAGTTTGTATTTATTTTTTATTTGTACTGCAGAAGCATCTAGGAGTCCCAGTTATGGACCAGGTGCCCATTGCACTAGGCCCTGTACAAACACAGAACAAAAAGACAGTCCATGCCCCAGAGAGCTTACAATTTAAGTACAAAAGGCTACAAGATTGGGGAGCACAGAGACACAATGCAACAGTGCTGGTCAGCGTGATAGGCAGTGGTTTCGGGACCCTAACTCTTGTCAAGTTTTTTGTAGGCACCATGGCAAGGGAGAGTTTTCAGGAGGGATTTGAAAGAGAAGAACAAGATAGCTTTGTAGAGGTTTACAGGGAGCTCCTCCCCAGAAGGAGGGCCAAATGGAAACGATAAGCAGAAACAAAGGCATCACTCTTAAAAACAAACCAAAAACAAAAAAAACCCCATCCAGTCACTTACCCTGCCCTCCCCATATTTTAGGATGCTGTCCAGATCCTAGAGAGGTACTAGGTTGCTGACTTCCACCCATGCCAGTGCTACCTTCAGTGCTGTCAGTGTGTGAGACAGTTTGAAAGAGTGTCATTTAAATCACTGGACCCACATTGGCCCCAGACCGTGAATTGTAAACACTCTTTCTTTTAATTGTCCCTGTGATTTGGACAGAGGTTTAGTAACACTTGCTTGAAGTGCATTGTTCTTGACATTTAAAAAAGCACCAGTCTGTGTGTGCATTTATTTGTTGTGTAATTTGGTTTCAGAGCTAAAATGTTTTAGTGGATTAACAGGACTTTGGGAGAATACAGGAGAATGGGTTAGAGTTTTGTGACTGGAAGATCTGTTTAGCTTTTCAATCCTTACAGAATTATACCCATTTCAGAATGAAAATGAGGCAGGTGGGTCAATATTAAACCTCCTATCTAGGGCTTGAACATTCCCCCTCTCCGCCCCCTCCCACTTCCACCCTCCCCCTTGTTATCCTAAGCTCTGAGTCTTGAGAGAGGCTAGCAGACTTAGTGGAATGCTGCTGCTTAGTGGAATGCTGCTGCTACGGTTGCCGTGCAGCTCTGTTATCATCTTTAATTGAGATTCTGGCTGTGTTAAAGGTAAACTGCCCTGTGGCTTTTGTTCACAGCTCCTCGCTTGGCCCGGGTTGGGATATTTCTTTTGCGGTAAGTAGCTCCTGGTTCTTCAAGTAACCATAGAGAAGAAACTTACTTGTGTGTGTTGGGGGGGCGGGAGGGGGTAGAGAAGGACAAAATGGATTACATTATTTTGTTGTTTGCAGCCCTCTTCATGCCTTTCTCATGAATACTTTCAAATGGCTGCCTCTCCAGCCCTATTCCTTGAATGTATTTTTTCTCCAGTGAGAGTAAATTTGGGATGAATGCAGCTGCACAACTCTCTGTGCTTGAGTTGTTGATGTTTGGATAGAGAGTGAAATGTCAAGTTCTGGGAAACAAGCCTGGCTTTTCTGATGGTGATCGGGTCACTGGAAAATGTTGGCTAATGGTTAGATCACAGGACTGGAAGTCAGTACTCTGTTTCTGTTCTCACTCTGCCACTGACTTTGGTCAGAACACGTAATTTCCCCATTTGCCTGTTTATCTGTCAGTAAATGGGGATATAATGTTTCACAAGGCTAGTGAGCTTCATTAGATAATATCTGTGAAGCATTGCGGGAGCCTAGGATGGAAGAGCAAGTGTTGCTGCTGTACCATGATGTTCAGCTGTTTTCATTTTAACAGGCCCAGCGCTGTGACATCTGTTCACACTCAATTGCTCCATCAGACGCCCGTGACCAGCCATGCTGACAGGTAATGCAACACTTCCAGCTGAGTCCTTTAGCTGAGTGTCACTTCTCCTTCAGGTGGGAGACTAAGTGATACAGGAAAGAAATGGCTGTTTGCTACAGCTCTGTTTCGTTGTGTGGGTGAAGAAAGCTCTGTTTCTCTCTCTCCTCTTAGGAATCAGTATTAAATGGCAAGGCATTGGCTCCTATTGATGAGCCTGCCAGGAAGCCTGAGTGTATTGTAGGTCCTAGTGAAGGTTCCCTGCCTTAGCAGCAATTTCCACGATGTTTGGGCTTCTCCCTCCTATTTAGAGTCTGCTTGTATGAACCACATAAAACTCCCTTGGCCTGGTGTGCTATTTTTAATGGTTAGAACTCTCCAAAACAAAACTCAGTGCAGGATTTACAGCCTGCAATCTGAAACCCTCTCTCAGTCTTCAGCCTCATGTGTCACAAGGCAGGTGATGGTGATATTTACGAATGTTCTATGCATTGTGCTGCTCGTCTTAAGCGGCTGGCATCTTGGTCTTTAATTTGGTGATGAGTTCTAGTGCTTGTGAAAGCGGGAAACAAACAGCACTGGTGCATCCATTCTCATCCTTCCCTCTGACGTATCCAGCAGTATCCTGGGCTATTCCAGACCGCCAGCTACTTACCAGAGCACTTTAGAATTACCTGGTCCAAACGTGACCAGCCTGTAAAACCGCTACCTACCTTCCCCCATTGTGCCATCTTTAGCAGCAGCAGCTTGTGTTGAATTGACTATGAGCGGCTTACTACAGTCCCTACAGGAGGTCGAATGTCCTCAGAGTTGAGACACCTTAATCAGTGACTCTGTTAATAACTGAATAGATTGGAAGCTGGTGTTGCCATCAACGTTGTTTGTTCTCAGCCCAACCCAGGTCCAGGAAAAGAGCTCTGCCATCGTCCAGAAAAAATCCTACGTCCCCACCAGCCGGGGAGAGTATATTATCACCAAACTCGATGACCTGATCAACTGGGCTCGACGGGTGAGTGATCAGTAGTGCCCTGGGTCTGTAAATGAGAATGGGCAGCGAAGGCTTTGGCATGCTCACGGGAAGGTAGATGAGCCTGTCTCTTTGAAAGGATGGAAATCCAGTTCAAAACCTCTGGTGCCTTGCAATGAAATAGGGCCTGTTCCTTGCCTGGAGCTGAGGGCTTGAGGGTTTCTGCTTCAGAGAGAGGACTAAAGTCTTAATCTGAAGATGCTACAAACTTGCTTAAATATTGTGATGAGAGAGTCGTCCTGTTCCTCTGTGGTTTCCCTCCTACCTTGTATATTCCAGCAAATGTCATTTTATTGGCTCTTTATCTGTATCAGGGTTCAGCCTGCTTTATTGCTGATGAGGCTCTTCAGATGATTCCTTAAACTGAGGTCTCTCTGCTCTGGAGAGTAGTGCTGTGTCCTGGCCAAGGTTGCTTTTCTCCATTCTCCTGTGTCTTTGTGCAGTTTGTTGTGTGCTGGCAGCTGCCCCTTTGTCCCAGAAGTGGCTGCATTTCAGTAGTGCTCTATGTAAGGAAGTCCATGGGACTTGGACATGCTTGAGTGCCTCTGAGGGGGAAAGGCTGTGTGCGTATGTGTACACATACCCAGGGGTAAAGCACCTTGGGGCAGAGGTCTTGCCTTCCCATTTATATGTAAACCCCACACCATCGGCAGCACTGCATATGTAATACAGAATGTAAACCACCTTTGCCATTTTCCTGCTACCACTCCCTCCCATCTCCCCGTCTTACTATCCCTTGAAACATTCTGAGCGGCCCAGGCGGGGTCTCAGGACTGCAGACCTCAGTCCCTTTTTGAGCGTTGTTAACCAAACTCTGATCTCTTCCGGCCCAGAGCTCCCTGTGGCCGATGACCTTTGGCCTGGCGTGCTGCGCGGTGGAGATGATGCACATGGCGGCTCCTCGCTATGACATGGACCGCTTTGGGGTGGTGTTCCGGGCCAGCCCCCGGCAGGCAGACGTCATGATTGTGGCCGGCACCCTGACCAACAAAATGGCCCCGGCCCTTAGGAAGGTATGGATTCTGGCCGTGTCATCAAGCGCAACTTTATAACTCAGATGCAAAAGAATTCACTCTGAAATCGGTCTCTCCTCCAGGTTTACGACCAGATGCCTGAACCGCGCTATGTGGTCTCCATGGGAAGGTAAAGGCCAAAGGCTTCCTTGTTATCTTACAATTGGCTGGGAGCAAATCTATTGCCACCGCTTGTATTAAGTCCGTCAATAAAGGCCTTGTTTCTCACTCAGGCTTCCAGCCCTTTACACTGTGTCAAGTGGCCTCAGTGTAAACGAAAATAAGAACTAAGGTTCCCTTTTTTTTTGGTGTGTGGGGGGGATGTTAGAATATCTTTTAATATTAGTGCTCCTCTCTAGGAATCAGAACTCTAAAATGTGAGCTCCGGGGGTTATTTCTACAAACGAGGGGAGGAGCCGCCAAATTCATTTATAAAAACCCCGAAGAAGGGGGAAGTGTACAGCTAGCATTAACGATATTTTTTTAACAAACTGTGAGACAGGTCCCACCTTCTTCAGACCCTGAGCAGCAAATCAGAGCCGGCTTCTCTGCCAGTGGCGCATAACCACAATGGAAGCAGTGACGTTAGCACCTCGCCGAGAAACCAGGCTTGCTGCATCTCAGGCTCACAGGGAGGCAGATGCTGTGAGGAACGGGGCAAATTCCATTATTTAGACTGCAGCCAGGGGTAGAGCCCCGGGTTTTTCACAAAGGTGAAATAACACAAAATCAAATGACAGATTAAATGAACTGGAATTAAAATCTCCCTCCCTTGTGACAGAGGGGCAGCCGGGTCAAATTTGTACAAGTGATGCTGTAACCCATGTGCCAGGTGGCAACGTCCAGTGTGGAGAGCTGGGCGGAGCCTTGCTGGACAGGAGCTGCTGCTGGGGGGTGAGTGTGGGTAAGCTCATTCTCCAACCCACCCCCTGGGGACAGGCGCTGACATCCCCCACACGGCCTTCTGACCCCTCTTTTGGAGAGAAAATGGATAAAACGAAACAACATGAAATTGCTGGGGGAAGAAAATAAAAAATGATTAAAAATAAAAATAATTTCACGGGGCTCTCCCCATAGACTTCTCCCTTCATCAGGAAACTCACAGATGTGTTTCTAACATTGCTAGCTCCCCTCTGTGTTGTGGCTTTAGGCCTCATATATGCGCTAAGGACAGCCACACTAACAAAAGGCTCTTAATAAGTCTTAGGTTTTGACCCCAGCACATGTTAGTAACTTAGTCTCTGTTTTCAGAAGTGTTGTAACCAGATCCATACCGGCAGTGACAGCCAAGTGGCACTAGCTGTAGCGGTTCTTAAACGTCAGGACTGCTACATGACACCGTGGCTTATATGGACCTTACACAAGTGGCAGAGCCCATCACAGAAGTGTGTATGTGAATGGAGATTAACTCTTCCCAGTGTCACTAGCACTCCACTAAGGGTGTAATTGCGCCTCCTGTAGGCATACTGCGGTAGCTTTAATTCAACTAGCTGGGGTCCTGGAGCAGTGAAGCTATGGCATCCTGGGCTTCAGAGTGGGCTGTGCAAACCTACCCAGGACCCTGGGTAAATACCTGTGGGACTAGCCTGTGCTGAAGTGCACACTGCTGTAGCTTCACTGCTCCAGGACCCCAGCTTGCTAGATTAATTTGCGAGTCTACACGAGCTGCAATCAGACCCCAGGACTGCAGTCTAGACATACCTTAAGGACATGTATCGGAACAAGCAGCATGCAGTAGCAGCAGAGATTTTTAACCAGGCTGTTTTCTAAACCCCATTTGTACGCACAGATCATTCTGCAGGTTTTGCATGATTGCTGTGTGACTGATACTGAGGGTTTTAGGACGTAGTTTTCTTTTAAATGAATGAAATTCTTAAGTCCCTTGTTCAGAATCTGGTCTGTTGGAAAGCAGCCGGAGTGTCGCTGTTGTGAGATATCAGAGATTCTCAGAACCAGGAGCCTAACCCATGCCTGTGGGAGATGCCCTGGTGCGCAATTATTCATCCGCATGTGCAGATAACTGCATGTGTGACTTAGGCTCTTGTGTCTTGAGAGCTCGGTCCTGTGTGTTTATGTGGAATAGCCACAATATTGACCCAGCATTCAACTGTCTGAAACTGGCCCCTTGCTGTAAAGTCTTTTGCTTTAACAGCCACGTGGCTCTGTTATCATCACCTTGACGCACAGGTAATGTTTGGCATTGCCTCCTGTGTAACGCTTGCCTTGTGCTCTTCAGTTGCCCTGAAAAGGACACTGAACCCTTTGTGTCTCTTGTAGCTGTGCTAATGGCGGTGGTTACTACCATTACTCCTATTCCGTGGTGAGGGGCTGTGACCGCATTGTGCCAGTGGACATCTACGTTCCAGGTAAAGAGAAACTCTGCTTGCCTCTGCTGGATTCCAGTACGTTACTCTCAGTGCAGCCAGTGGGAGCATAACGGGAGAAACCTAATGTTGTGTTTTAGTTTGGACTGTGATTCTAAGAAGTGGAAGGAGGAGAGACCTGTCTGACTCCTGTCAGCATGTTGCTATTTAATGCTCATTAGTTTGTTTTAAGCTGCATCGCTTATATTTGCAGGCTTTTGTTACATGGAATTCAAACAAGGAATTGGGAGGAAAGTCAAATCCTTGTCACTTCTGTACAGGTGATTGCACCCAGTCCAGTCTATGCATGGCACAGGGGTATTCATTACACCCTAAGGAAGGAATTTTCTGTGTCAAGTTACCACGTTATTTACAAGGAAAAGCAGTTCTGAGCTTAATAAAACTTTTCCAAGTGCATCTCAGTTCTAACTTCTAAAAATACAGCCCTCTTGTCTGTGATGGCTGCTTTTTTAATGCAAGAGAAAAACTTGTGCCTTATTTTTAATTTAACAGTGAGGGTTATTAACCCTCCTGGAACAAACTACCCCCGGATGTCTTCAGAACACGACTGGATGCCTTTCTGGAAGAGATGCTTTAGTCAAACAGAAGCTATTGGGCTAAATACAGGGGTAAGGGGGGGAAACTGTCTGGCTTGTTATGCGGGAGTACAAACTAGCAGGTCTAATGGTCCCTTCTGGCCTTAAAAGCTATTCATTTCTGCAATCTCTTTCTTTGTACGCCAGCTCCAGTGCTGGTGTCTGTAGCCTGCTCAGTGCAGCTGGCTAGTTGTTGTTTGTTGTGTATACTGAGGTAGCACCTGGAGGCGCTGCAGACACGGAGCAGGTCCCCACACTGCCAGGCGTGGGACGAACACAGCCCCAAAGAACTTGCAGTCCTCAGCTTCTCTCTCCCCTGCAGGCTGCCCACCGACTGCTGAAGCATTGCTCTACGGAATCCTCCAGCTTCAGAAGAAAATAAAGCGGGAGAAGAAGCTACAGCTCTGGTACAGAAAGTAGCTTCTCTTATTTATGATGTAGCTATTCACCCTTCACTGACAGAGAAATGTACTCGTATTATCACGCGCACACAACCTGTGGTCTGCACAAATCTCACAATAAAACATGATCTTTTTAACGTGCTCTCCCTGTCTTTAACGTTCTTACTCGGCTATTTAAACTAGGGGGCGTGCATTCTGGAGCTAGTGTTGTTGCATGCCCCAGGAACTCCCTGCAACTCGCCCAGTCTTCCCCCTTCCAGGTATTCTGGGTGCCCTCCGTTCTCCCTCCCCCCATACATATCCCTCCCCGCCCAATGGGTAAAAGGGTTAAATCTGATAGGACCCGGATATACTGTTCCCTGGGTTGAATGGCTCATGTGTGGAAGAGACCATGCCACTAGGTTCATCACGTCGTTATCGGATGTTGGGAAATCAGTGGTTCTGCAGATTCTGGGTTTGATCTATTGGCTGCAGAGGGCTTTGCAGGTTCTGGAAATTGGGCCCTCTTATGTAGTGACGTTATTTACGTAAAATTGTGTTCATGGTGCGAAAGGCCAAACAAATCTGTGCCAACCAATCTCTGATACCGGAGAAGTTGAGGCAGATACATAGGTGAGTTTCAAATGTTTCACAGAGTCCTGGCTTGATTTTACACTGAGGGGAAGTACTTCTAAACTACCTTCGGTAAAAGGCTTAGATTCAACTTGCATAGATGAGATTTGTTTCAGTTTTTCTTACCCCTCTGTGGGGATCAGGACTGAGATGTATCCCCAGCTTTGCCACAGATGGGATGGTTGGTAAATTAGTCTCAAGCCCGTTCTAAACCAAACTCCCAGAAGGTCTCATCTCCACTTTCTTATGTGCAAAATTCTGGGCTTGCATGCTGTCGGCAAATACACAGCTACAGCAGAGGCTACTATGGACCTAAATCAACATTTACATTCTTCATTTCATCTCATTACTCCAGCTTCTATACCTCCCTTTGCCACCCTAAATCTCTTCTAGCTTTGATGTTACACTTTTCAGATATCTGTGAACTGAGCACTCATCTTCAGTCATCACTTCAGCCAACCATTAACTTCTGTCCCTTTTATAATCTCTCCTGCTACATTAGTCCTCTGGCCTCCAGATAGATTTTGTGGCTCTTCTTTTAACTCCATTCAGTTTATCGGTGTCTTTCTGATAATGTGATGCCCAGTATAATGTCTCAGGTACTAGCAGACCAGAGCTATTTACCCTCATGTTCCACCATGTCTTCATGTGCAACACAATTGTATGTGACCTCTCTTTGTAGTTGTATCCCATCTCTTTATAGCACTTCTGAACCTCAGGCCTCCAAGCTGAGTGTTGAGACCCCTGCCTGTCATGCTGACCCAAGATTCTCATTGTTTTCTTATGCTCCCTCATTTCTGCTGGCTTCCAATTGTTATCTCATCTTAGATTGTAAGATCTTTGGGGCAAGGATCATCTTTGTTCTGTGTTTGTGCAGCCCCTAGCACAATGGGGTCCTGTTCTGCGGTGGGGGCTCATGGGCACCACCACAATACATATGTCTGAGAAGTCTACATCTAGGCACTCACTTTATTCAGAATCTTGCCCAACAAGCTTATTAAAAGGCTGCAGCCTTTGTGAAAGTGGAACAGGAATAAAAAGCATCTAAACCAAGTGTAGGCTGCCTGCATCAGAATCACAGGTGATGCTGAAGGGTAAACAGATTGGTGATTTGCTACCAGCGCTTCAAGCCATCTGTAATGAGGAGCAGAGCGCCGTTGCAGAATTACGCATGTGCCTATAAAAGATGAAAATCAATGATTCTGAAGTCTCAGCTCTAGATTTAAGTCAATTTAATGTCTTTAGTGTTCGTATTAATAGCATGTTCATCGCATTTATATACAGAAGCGGGTAATTATTCATGTAGTGGTAAACTTCCAGGGAGGTCATAAGAATTCATTACCAAAATTGGAATTAAAAACAGGCCATTAGCCAAAAATATTAGCAGAGATTCCCAGGGGATTTGTCTGAATCTCATATTTCATTACACAAATGCAAATGTCAGGCGTTCCGAATTGAACTCTGTGGGGTGGTGCGTATTTTACTTGGCTTGTTGTGGAGAGCGAAGTCTGGATCTTTAAAAAGGACAGTGTTCCACAGGAAACCTCTGGATTTTGAAATCCTTCATTCAAGCTACCTACTGTCCCCACCTGAATTTTACTTTAATCGACATCTGTGGAGCCTACAGCGAGGCCTCTAAGCGCTGTTCAAAACCCACAATTAAAACATTCTTTTAAAAGTAGGAGAAATGCCCCAGATCCACAGCATGTCATGAGAGGTCTGCCCTTGGGGCAGGTTTCTTTGACCAAATAACACCTATCTCTGACCTAGCATCTGAGATCCATAGATCTCAAAGCATTATGGGGGAAAAAATGGGGATAATAATGTATTGTGAAAGGGGAAACTGAGGCACAAGGAGGAAATGACTTGCTCATAGGCACCCAGCAGCTCAGTGGCAGAGCCAGGAATAGAAAGTCAGGATACCTGAATCCCAGTCCTAGACACCTAGACGGTTTGTGGTGCAGGGTCCAGTATAGACATGCTAATTCTAAACTTTCATAAAACTTCCAACTATACTTTCCCAAACCCTCCTCCCACAATCTTACTGCAAGTCAAATCAATATGTTAATCTTCCCTCATTAGTATGAAGAGAGAGATGACTTGTCACCCCACCCTCCCTGGATTGTGCATAGCCAGTCCTTGACGATTTAGTTTTCATTCCTGCTGGCAGGATTTCTTCTCTCACTTTTTGTTGTAGCACCTCAGCAAGCGAGCCAGCAGCGGGCGCTGGATGGCTGCTCACGCTTTGATGATGGTGGGTGTGATCATCTTGTGGAAGGAGTAGTATCGGCAGTCTGCGGGCGGGATCAGATCCATCACGCTGGTGCTTATGTTCTCCTTCTTGAACCCTGCTTCAATCAGATGTGCAACCTGAGTCTCCTACGGGAGGGACAGGTAAGACAGAGACCAGTGATGTTCTTAGCCACCTCTGCCTGAACCCACAGTCCATCCCAACCTGATCCTCGATGAGCATGAGACCTCACCCTTTGTTTAACTGATCTGGTTAAGTTAAAATGATTCAGCTCCAGCCTCTAAGATGGCTGAAGCCAACCCACAAAAAACACAAACCGTGCTTCTGAGGTGCATCCTTTAACTGGGTCCTGCAAAGCACTACTCGTCAACCTTCCTTCCTACATGTGTTACCGCCTGCCTGTTATCTAGCCGGGCCATTTAATAGAGGGCATCTTTCCTAAGGGCTGAGGACTGGGCTGCTTTTATCTGGATCATATCCCTGCCTATAAAACTCACGTGCGCATTTCTGTGTCCGCAAACCGAATGGCAGGTGCAAGTTTAAGTGCAGCTCTGCACCTACAGTCAAGCAGATGGTAGGAGTCCAGCCTCCGTCTGCACCTGTCAGCAGCCATCTTGGGTGAGTGAGAGATGGCTGCAGGATTTGGCACCCCCTCGCCTGCAATCTGGCTCTCTGAGCCTCCGACCCTGCTTACCTCAAACATCTTCTCGATGTCCGTGTACTTGGTTTTGAGCAGCTCCCCCCAGGACGTCAGGTTGCAGTAGGTGAGCACGCCACCGGCTTTCAGCAAGCGGAAAGCGTGATCCTGCGGAAGAGGGAGGAGAACTGGAGGCTGATGGGATTTAGGGGCTGGCCTGAACACTGCGCTCCTTGCTGCCCCTTTCTGGAGCAGGAGCCCTTCCATCTCTAGTTCCTGCCATCTAGAACAACCTCCCCATACGTCTCCCCTCTTCAACTCTCCATTTTCTTTCAGATAACCTCTGAAAGCTTCGATTCTCCCTTGCTGTGGTCAGTCCCCCTCCCACGTAACTCCAGCAAAACGCTTCTTGGGTAGAGTTTGTAGGAAAGGTGCCACGCAAGACAAACTCGGACTGAGTGCAAAAATCTCATGTCCGTAAAACTCCACGGGCTCCAAAGCAGCACTGGAGAAGCTGATGGCTGTAACAACAATGGGCAAAGGCTGATCTAGCAAATCTCTCTGGGCGGGTGCCATCTCTTGATGGCTCCTGTGTGGCTTTGGACGTGAGCTTCAGTGCTAACTCTCCAGCTCAGAGAGGCTGTGTCTTCCTCTGGGGAATTAAAGTCCTTATCCTGCCAGGTGATAAGTGTCCTCAGTTCCCAGCCTGAGCTGAAGGCACTCCGCACCTTGCGTGAGCAAGCCTCAAATGCCTGGAGCTGCTGCACAGATACCAGCAGGGGGCTGGAAATATGCTGCTAATGAGTGAAGAATGCGGCTGAGTCTGTTTTGTTAGAGAGGAACCAGAGCAGAGTCATTTTACCTTGATAAAGCTGAACTGGTGGGTGTGCCAGGTTTCTGCTGACAGGGGATAGGTATCGTAGAGGATGCCTGTCCAGGAAAACCGATGGAAATAACGCATTAGCTGCAAGAAATGCTGTAGCACAGGCTGGGATCATTTAATTGGGCTGAGATTCCTCTTCGTAGCTGGCTGCCTGGGGTGTGCACACACCCTCCCCCCTTAATACGTTACATTTGAGTCACATGCATTTGGTACCACCAACATTGGTGATAAGTTCATCATAATGGGAACAAAGTGCTTCCCTTCTGTCAGTCTTTGTGAGTCCGGTTTAAACGGGCTAGCTGAATTTCATCCTTCCTGCTTCAGGGCTAACGAGGTGAGGCAGCAGGGCCTCGTGGCTAGGGCACTGGGCTGGGAGTCAGGATGCATCAGTTCTGTTCTTGGCTCTGCCACCGCCTTTGGGCAAGTCACCTCCCTTTTCCGTGCCTCAGTTTCCCCTCCCACCCTTTGTCTTGTTGATTTAGATGGTCAGCCCTGCAGGACAGAGCGTGTCTTACTGCATGTGGGTGCAGCATTGAGCCCAATGGGGCCCTGATCGTGATTAGGGACTCTAGATGCTACTCAGTCCCGGATATTAATTCATACTGATTTGTACTGTGGTTGTAGTGACTGTCTCGCTGCAGGCCTGATCGCGTACTGCTAGCTCAGAGCAAGATTTCCACTGTGCAGCTGCTTTCGTCTTTCTTTATAAATAACAATAGCAAGTTCTGACCTGGTATGTTCTGTCCCTAGATCTCCAAGTGCTTTACAAAGGAGGTCAGTATCATTAGACTCGTGCAGCTGGGGAAACAAAGCTGTGAAGTGTTTTGCCCACAGTCGCCCAGCAGGCCAGTGGCAGACTCTGGAATAAAAGCCAGGTCTCCGGTGCTCTATCCACTAGGTCACACTGCCTCCCATGTAGCAGTGCCATGGTACTTTAAGCCCTGGGGCCTGACTTTTTTCATAGGGCCTGAACAACATCAGCTCCCGTTGAACTGAATGGGAGTGTCTGGGGCTCAACACCTCTGGAAGTTAGACCACCGAGTATAGTTCCCTATGGGCAGGTGATCATTCTTGCTGATAGGCTAGGGTGATTTACTCCTAGCATGGATGAGCTCAGGTCCTGCTCAGACTGGGTTTACATAGCACCTTCTTTGGAGATCACCTTCCCACAGCGTATATAGCTAGAGCCCCTGTTTCCTGCTAAATGTATCGAATCCCTCCATTCTCTGATGCCCCACCGTCCTAAATTCCATAACATCTCAGGCCACAGTATATGCCCCACTAACTACTGCCCAATAAACTGGGGCTTGCTGTGTGTTGTGGAGGTCCTCGCTGCCTGGCGGCCTCCTTCCACACAACCCACCCCTGGGATTCCAGTCTGCTTCCCTTACCGTCAAAATGCCCGTCTGGCAGTGTCGGCACCACATCTTCCCACAGCCCCTTCAAGGGGACGACCTTCAGGCAAGACAAGGAGAAGTCACAAGACATTAGGTAGGCACAGATTCGGATCAATGATTGGCCAAAGAGAAGAAGCAGCACTGAGGGAATGGGGGAGGGAGGAAGAGCTGGATCAATTTCCATTACATGCAGCATTGATCTCTGTGTCTTCATCCAGGCTTCTTTTTACCAAGACCCGATTAAACATAAAAATCCAGCTCCGTGACAGGTGTACGTTGGTGGAGCGCGATAGCTTCAATGGAGTTAATCTGCTTTGCACCAAGGAGTGGGTGAGAGTCTGTGTGCATCCGTCCATCCATCCAGAGAGTCACCAGACCAGTATTTGCAAGCCATATTCCTCCTGAGTGTAATTCAAATCCATTGGCTGCCGTGCAAGTTACACTAGGGAGGGATTTGGCAAGTTACACTAGGGAGGGAAGTGTGTGTGGGGGGCGGGGGGGAGAGTCCACAAGTCAAATTCAACCCACAGGCATCACGCAGGTCCCCAGTGGAATGACATCCATGTACCTCAGAGCTGAGGCAGTGTCCATATGTGTTAGATTAACTGAGGATCCTCTCCCCCGTCAGTGGGAATCTAATACATTGTGACTGATTTAAAAATGGGTTTATGATACAAATTAAGAAGCAACTCGATACTACTACTGAGCATACAGGAAGCAGGTTTCATAGAGAGTTCATGTTTTGCTTAATAGAGTGGTTGTGTGGTGCTAAACCTTTTCTCTGCTTTCAGGTCAGGACAGTTGTGGGGTTTTTTTAAAGTCAGGCTCCAGGGATTTTCTCATTCAGCTCTGGGAAATCTAGAGGGTAAGAAATGGGTGGGAAGGCTGGCTTAGTGGATAGGGCACTAGGGGGGAGACTTGAGATCTGGATTCAGTTCCTGGCTCCGACACAGCCTTCCTGTGTGACCTTGGGAAAATCACCACCTAGGCTGTGCCTCACCTGCCCATCTGTAAGACAAAATCCTTTAACGACTGCGAGACGCTTGGAGCCTGCTGATGAGCACTGTATAAGGACATCACTACACAGCCGGAGATGGGGATAAGCCCTCCCCCACCCCAGGCCACATTATGGCTCTTCGATGCTGCCACATGAGATTGGTTGTGGCTACGAAGGTGCACTGAGCCCGCCATGCATCCTTGCCTACAGCGAGCGGAGCTGCTCGTACCTTGTGTGGCTGTTTCTTGGCCCACTCCTGCAGCCTCTGGAAGACGCCCTCGTTGCATTCAACGATCCAGTGCTCCTCAATGTCAAACTCTTCCAGCTTGGTGGCCGCGATGGCCATGCCAAATCCCACTTCCAGCACGCGGCCGCCTGGGGAATGACAAGGGCAGGTCAGGGCCTGGCTAGCCGGACTGTAGGCGCTCTCTAGAGTTAAACGACAGCTGTCTTGATCTTAGGATACTCTTCCTTTAATCGTCGGTGCTCAGATCTGAACGTGGGGGGAACTGGCTGTGGTCAGTGGTTCGGGTCCAAGCCAGGCTGCTCGTGACCAGCCGTCATTGCTCTCAGAAGGCTTCTTGGTGTGAAAAGAGGTCCTGATGTCTGCCCCCACCCCAGCTGGGTACTCTCTCTTGGCAGTCTCAGCTATGTAACCAAGCCCTGAAGGGCCATGGAGACTGAAAATCACTCTTACCCCTAGAGTGGGTCCCTCTGGTGAGGGTAGGACCACATAGGCAGGGTTAGCAGGCTGGGGAAACTTGCCAGGGAATTTTCATGCTCTGGTACCTTTCACTAGTGTTAAATTAACTTAGAAAAATGAAGATCAAGGCAAGCTGTGAATCAGCACCAAGGGACCTGCCCAGCCAGCTAAATCAGAGCTGGATTGGAAAAGAGAGGGTGCCGTGATTTGTTACTTAGGGTTTATCTACTCCTACTCTAGCCACGTCTCTCCTTACTCCTGTACGTTAAACACACAACCCTGTCTCCTAGCTCATGGGCGTCCTGCCTAAAAGTATGGAAAACCCAGCAAATGTGTTGGAAGAGGAAAGGAGATGAGGCGTTTGAAAACCTCTGGAAGGAACAAGATCCATAGGGCTTTGTAAGCCAGACAATTAACTCATCAGCACGGGAATGACACACTGAATGCAAAACTCCCAATCAGTGGACGTAAAGTCCTACCAGTGACCCACTTGCACCAAGGATGTGACAGCATCACTTCCTCCAGTAAAATGCAACCCTGTAAAATCAGTGAATGTGCAGGAGGGAAGGGAATGTTCTGAACACCTATTGTCACCGCCCAAACGCAGTCAGATGTTATTCTGAAGGGACATTGTCAGGGTAAAACGTTATTTAAAAATAAGTATCCTCAGTCATCCTGCTAAGAACCCTACAAGCAATTATTAAAACTGGATAAGAAATTACTTCCTCCCACCCATTTATACCTGTTTCTGTACTGGTAGAGGGAAACTCAGTTTGTCAGTTTCATCTTTGTTTCTAGTCAGTTTCATTCAGGAGGCCGGGATCATGCAAACACCTACCTGCAGGCTTAACTTTAAACATGTGACAATGCCGTTGGTGTCAAGGGGACTGCTCACCTGCTTATATAACTGCATTTTCAGGATCAAAGCCTAAATGTTTGGGAGGGTGCTTTGGAAATGTAGTGCTGTATAAATGTGAAGTATTCTGGCCCTTGTGCATTGGAGTAATACTACAGTGGCTGGGGCTACATAAGATGCCAGGTAATGTTTGAATCCATAGGAAAAGAGGACCGTCAGACCTGAAGAAGAACTCCGTCTCTTTCACCAACAGAAGTTGGTCCAATAAACAATATTCCCTCACCCACCTAGTCTCTCTCATCTCCTGACACAAATTCAGCTACAACAACACTGCAAACAGATAGAATGAAAGCAGGAGTCCATCTCCTCTCTGACAATGGCCATCGCCAGATGCTTCAGAAGAAGGTTCAGAAATTACCCTATAGTGGACAGTTACGAATAATCCGCCCCTGGAGAATGTTTCTTCCTGACCCCCTAAAACAAAAGGGGTTATTGCCCTTCCAAACTCTGAGGATTGTTTTTTCATCAAAACAATTTTTTAAAAATCTAAAACCTTCACTACTTATGTGAAATCTGGTTAGACCTTTTCCTAACAAAACCAAACTACCTGATCCCTGTGGGCTGTTTCTCTGGTAACAAATCACTGCTTATAGAAATGCCACTGAAAACCTCCATCTGACATGCTCCAAGAGCTTTGGGCCTGAACCGCAGCTTAGCGAAGTCCATGTGAGTCCTTTCCATTCATTTCAATGGGCTTCGGATCGGGTAGTTTGTTTTTAAATGAAAGATAGCGTCCAAAGATCAAGGAGAGCATCTGAGGTACTTTAGCCACTCCTCCAATGCCCAGCTAAAGACCTCCCTTCCCCCTTTCTTGCCCTACCAAAAGGTCTGCAGCTATTTGGAAACCTGTCTTCTATTACACAGAGCACAACTGTTTCACACAGCTACTGTTACAGTAAAGCTATTCTTAACCTTGGCTCCAATGGAGCACATGGATTTGCCCAACCTTTCCAGTTAAAATGTGGGTTGCATGACAGAAGGGGGAACTCAAAGGAAAATGGCCAGGAGATAATTTATGTGCCATTGGCGTTCTCTTGACTTTCGATTGAAAAGCTATCACAGGCCTGACTTTTTTCCTAATGTTACCTTCAAAGGTGTGCAGAAATCAAATACTTTAAAGGTACGAGTGTAGAATGACAGTCCAAAACTCTGATCTGATGTCTTGATCCAGCTGGCCAAGCCATGTTTAAAGTTTAGTTAGATGACCTGAAGTACTGTACCGATGTGCTCAAAACAAATTTTTCCCTCTGACTTCCATCCGTCTTTGAATCACCCAGAGAATCAATTCATAAAAAGCTGACACTGACTTTTACATGCTAGCTGTAAGTGCTGCTAACGGTAAAGCAGATAGTTGTAGGGGCAATGACTTCACCAGACGGTTCAAAATACAACATGCCTTCCACTCGGCTCCTTATTTAAAAGAACGACATGTTTTATTCAACAGCAGTCTTAATACAGCGAGAAAATTCTGGTTACATTATCAATTCATTTCAGGGTATGCAAAGCCCAGCTCCTATTGATAAAGAAAACAGAACTTTCAATCTTCTAGCATGTAGCAGCTGTTCGTTAACCCTGTTAATGGGGCTGTGAACAAAGGGATATTCAACTGAAGCAGGATTCCATAACACACAGACACCCCCAGCCATGTCTGCAAACTGCTCTTTATTTCATAGCCTGAGCTGCACAAGTTAGATTGAGAACACAGTGCAACATTAATTCCCAGGCCAAATTGCTCACTGTTGCTAATCTTTGGTAGCTGTTGTTCCTGAATGCACAAAAACTTCAGGCTGTTTGACCTTTGGGAAGCTTATCTCAACTAATAACAATAAGCCCCATTCAGGACAGCGTCCCGGGGCTGAGAATGACAGAAAACACTTGCATTCGGTTCCAGATAAAATCTCACAGAATCCCCCCTTGTGAACCAAAACTCCTAGCTGTTGTCAATACTCGCCCCACCCCCCTGCAGTGAGCTGGGACCTCGCTAGTCAGTTACCTTTGGATGCTGCTGCTGTAGCCAGAGAATGCATGTAAGGGGTCTCCCACCTCTCCATCACTGGCTTGCCCAAGATCTCTAAGTGGGTGTCTGTCTGATTGAAGCCAGCGTCTGCCTCCTTCCATGACGGCTTGCAATTCTCTCCCTGGAGAAAGATAGGATGGACAGCCTCAGAGGAGCTCATGGTATTGCTAGTACTCCCACCCGGGGAGGAAAGTCCAGCAGGCTCAGGAGGGCAGGGGAAAGGAGAGAAAGGAAGCCCCTGTGATCTCACTGGCTTTATATAGACAAGCCAGAAAAAGCTGAGTGTGCGAAGAAGAGCAGAGGCTACTTCTGGGTAAAAGGGATCTCTTATCTGGGCTGTGGGTCTTGAGCATGCCCAGTACAAATTGGGAGAGGAGGAGGGCAAAGAGATGTGAACGAGGAGGGACATCTGCTGATGCCTTGGAGAAATGCATTGACACAGACACCAGGCTGAGCAAAAGCAGGTTGCAAGGAGACATGTAAACAAAGCACTCCCACTCCTTCTGTGCTCAGTAAAATAAGCAATCTTTCTGCATCATTCTGCCTGACACACGGAGCCAGTGTCCACCAGGTGCAACACAGGAGTTTGCCAAGGTGCAGGACAAGCTAAAGGAACAAGGATCTCAGCGCCTCGCTGAAACCTGCAGCAAAGTCCCTTCACGCATAAGAGGCCGAGACTTTAAAAACAACAGCAGCTCTAAACCGAAGAGATTTTAAATGGGGGAGTCCCCTTTTAAAGGCGGGAGACTTGCCAGGTTTGGAAAAGTGTGTGTGAGTGAGGGCTGGCTACTGGGCAAAAGGGAGCTGAAATCAATGGCTCAGGAAGTGGACTCATGCTTGCAGTTCCTCAGGGCAAGGAGAACTCCTCAGACACAACTGACATCGGTCCAGGAAAGTCCTGTCTAGCCACACTTCATCAGCCACCCCGAAAAGTCCTGCTTGGGGGGCCTATCCCTTGCCCAACATATGGGCTGTTATTATACTCCATTCACTGGGATGAAGGCAGTTCTCTTCTCTCAAAACAGATGTTTGCTATTAGCTTAACCTTATGCCATGTGCATCTCTGATGCAGTTGTCAATTTTGTGCAGGCCCATCTGCCTACAGAAATACCACAATAATCCCAAATGGGGGGCATCTCGGAGCCTCAGTCTTGCTCTGTGAATTTTAATTCTCTTTGTCCTAGCCCCTGAGATAAAGACTAAGGCCCGGATCCTGCAAACACACAAGTGCTTAACTTTACTACTGTGAGCAGTCCCTTCGACTTGGCGGTAAAGTGAATCCCATGAATACGTCTTTGCAGGATCTGGCAATAGGGGTCTCATTTACGTAAGTGCTGAGTGCCCACAGTGTGCACGGAAATCAACCGGAGGTTTGGATACACAGCACTTGTGCAAATCAAACCCTTAAATACCCTTCTGGGATTCAGCTAGAGCCACTAGATGTCCCTGCTTCTCTGTTATCAAGAGGGCAAGCAAGGCATCCATGCTGTGTGACTACTTGAATAGGCAGAAAGTTAGATTTCTTAAAAAAAAAAAACCCAAAACCCCCACACTTCAGGCATGAGATTTTAATTTCTCATTGAAACCCACATAAGCAAAATCCTTCCTCCCAGTAGGAAGAGGTTTTCAAATAAAACTGCCTTAGACTTCATCTAAAATGAGGGTGTTTTCCTCCCAAAGAACAAGAAGTGGCAGGTGCATGCCAGATTGATCAGACATCTGGGTATGCAGAGTGCAGAAATAAAACACCACTCCCAAACTGCGCAACGTCTGGGATTTAATTACCTTTTCTGCCCTCTACAGTCTGGGAGCATGTGTAATCCCATGGGCAAATCAGTGATAGAAAGGGAAGGGGGGGTATCATTTGATTCGTAAAAATCTACAGAATCATCATGCTCCCAGACTGTTAGGGGACATATATAGCAATGGCACTACAGTAGCACCTCGGAGTTACAAACACCAGAGTTACGAACTGACCAGTCAACCACACACCTCATTTGGAACCAGAACTACACAATTAGGCAGCCACGGGGGGGGGGGAGGGAGGAGCAAACACAGTATGGTGTTGTATTAAACGAGAACTACTAACAAAATAAAGGGAAAGAAGCATTTTTCTTCTGCATGGGAGTGCTTCAAAGCTGCATTCAGTTAATGTTCAGTTGTAAGCTTTTGAAAGAACAACCATAACATTTTGTTCAGGGTTCCGAACATTTCAGAGTTACGAACAACCTCCATTCCCGAGGTGTTTGTAACGCTGAGGTTCTCCTGTATATAAATAAAAGACTAAATAATAATAGTTAATAAGAGCTCAGTGTACTTCTGACATTGAACTAAAACCACTCACTGCCTGTTACAATAGCATTGGTTTACGCTCTTCCCTGAGCGACAAAAGTTTTGCTGGCATAAATGCTAGACTAGACAAAGCTTTAGCCTCAAAGCAGCAAAAACACACCACAGCCCTAGTGTAGACGCAATTATACCTGTATAAAAAGGTTTATACCAGTGTAACTGCATCTACGCTAGGGTTTTTACTGGCAGAAGTATGTTGGCAAAGTATTACGCTGCTGACGTAGTTCATAGATTCCACTTAGTCTGGTAAAACTTTTGAAGTGTAAATCAGGCATAGGAAAAAGGGTGCTTTTTTCAGGCACATTAGTTCAATTGTGCTAGCTCAACTCTAAGTATTAAGGCCATGTATGCCTATTATGTCGACCTAATTTATGTCAGCATACAGCCACTGCAGTTATTAAATCGCTCGTGTGTGTTTGTGTGTGCGTGCACACTTGGCTCCTTGTGGCAGTGGTGCACGTCTTCACCAGGAGCGCTTATATCGATTGTATTGTCAGTGTGGGGCATTGTGGGACGGCTCCTGAAAGCCAGTAGCAGTCCATGTAAGCAATGACATTGCATCAAGCTAACTACCTCAGCTATGACTCTACACTGCTTGGAGAGGTGGCGTTACTGAATCGGCGTAGAGAGGGGCTTATGTCAGTGGGAGCCAAATTTAAGTGACGATACTTCCATAGGTAGGTCGATGCAGGACAGTTTACATTGACCTAACCCTGTAGTGCAGACCAGGCCTCAAAACGTATGGTTTTTTCCTCAGGCTTGTCTACACACAAAAGTTGTACTGCTTTAACTATACTGGTAGGGGTTAAAGTGGTGTAACTCCAGTAGTGTGGCTACCAATACATTGGTATAAATGTGCTTATACAGGTGCAGCTTTTCCCTTACAGAAAGGGGAATAAGCTGTATCTGTGTCAGGCACCTTTACATCAGTGTAACTATGTTCACGCTAGGAGTTGTACTGGTATAACTATTCTGGTTAAAAATCACATCCCTACTTGACATAGTGATACCAGCGCTAAAACTGTGTGTAGACCTGGCCCTAGTCTAGGCAAAGGCCACAGATAAATTCACACCTTGCAAAGCACCCGACCAAAGACACCTCTGCCCCACATATTCACACACCCTGGCTGCCCACACCCTGCTATGCACACACTCCGTCTACGTCTACACTCCCAGTGCAGCAATGCAACTGTGGTGCTGTAGCATAGACGCTTCCAACACAGACGAAAGGGATTTTTCTGTTGATGTAGTTAATCCACCTCTCTGGGAGTCTGTAGGGAACCTAGCTGTGTCAACACTGGGAGTTAGGGTGACCAGAGGTCCTGATTTTATAGGGACAGTCCTGATATTTGGGGCTTTTTCATACCTAGGTGCCTATTCCCCCTTCCATCTCCCCAGACTGTTCACACTTGCTGTCTGGTGGTGCTACTGGGAGTAAGGTTGACCTGACTCCAGACCTCATAATGCAATTGTTTTCACCGCCCAGAGCAGCATAGCTAGATCGCCTTTTGTTAAGTGTAACCCGTGCCTCACTTGCAAACATCTCCCTACCTATGCACCCCTGCTGCATGCACACCTGCCTGTGCTCTCTCACAGGTCACCTGGTCTCCCCTTCACACTGACGTTCCCTGCCAGACCCTAAAGCTTCTGCCCTTCGCTCTCACGCACACGCTCCTTAATCAAACCCTCCCCCCTCTTTCTGACACGCACTGCCCGCTGGCTCGCTCCCTCCTTCCTGCTGACTCGAATCCGCCTGGGCGGGGCGGCCGGTTGGCTGCAGAGTTACCCCACGTGTCAGCCAGCCCAGGCTGGACTACGTTTCCCGTGGTGCCGTGCGTCTTCTGCGCATGCGCGATATCCCTTGTCCCACCCGCCCCCTTCCCTCGCCGCTCCTTGGGCGCGGCCCCGGAGACCCCGTAGCGAGGCCAGGGTGCACGCGCAGCGGCGGTTGGCGGGCGGCGCTGAGGGGAAGAGTGGGGCCGGAGCCGCCGTTGCGCAGCTCGGGAGGGAAGCGGAGCCCGTGACCTTCCGCCGCCGGGGCCTGAGGGAGCCGGGCCCGGCCCGGACGTTGCCAAGAGGAGCCGCCGCCATGAACAGCGTGGGAGGCGCCGACGAGATCGGGTGAGGGGGGGCGAGCTGAGGGAATCGGGGGGGGGGGGGGTGAGGGGCTCCGGGGACGCCGAGCCGGTAGGGAAGGACGGGGAGGGGGCGGTGGGGGTGGTGAAGGCTGATCCTGAGACCGGGTAGTTACGGGGGCCTGGGATATTGTCGTCCCCCCCCCCCCGGCGGCCCCTGGCCACGAGCTGGCGGCCGACGCCATCCTGGGTCCTCGCGCATCTCTCGTGGTGGGGGAGGGTGTTTCCCACATGCCTTTCCCCCCCCCCGCGCCGGGAGCCTGGCGGCTGCAGGTGCTTCGAGCCGGAGCCCAAGGTCATCGGGGCTCCCGGCCCCGGCGAGCTCTGAAGCGGGAGCCCTTGTGCCCTGCTCCAGGCCGTGACTCGAACCGGCCGTGCAGCCTCGCTTCCATTTCCGTGGGCCTGGGAGAGTCGCGTGTCTCTCGGGCGGGAGGGGGGGCAAGCGCAGCTTTGTAGGGACCCCCTGTCTGACGGCTTGCCAGCCCCGCCGTGTCCCAGGGGTGGGGTGCACGTAGACATACCGCCCCCCCCCCCCCCCCCAGCAGGTATCATGGGACTGCGGCAACCCTGCATCTCATGAATCCCTGTCTTGTCCTCACCCTGTCCCTGGTGTTGCACGAGATGCAAAATCTGCTGACAGTCTTGCCCCAGGGCAGAAGGAGTCCCTGACTCATCAGGCTTTGCCCGCATAGTTTTCCCCCTTTGTGTCTGAGGGTGAACTACACATCTGAGCGTGGGGCCCAGACCTCTTCTCCAGGAAAGACCGGCAGGACAAAGACTGAAATGGAAAGTCTTTCTATCTCCTCTCTGCTTTCCTCTGCCCTGCTAGAGACAGGAACCTTGTACTGTGCATCTCTGCTCTTTTAAACTTCCCATCCACTCCCAGGCTTCCACATATCAGTTTCACCATAAGAATCCTGAATGGCTGAATTTAAAAAAGAAAAGTTCCACTTTTGCTTTAAAGGCCTTCTGAGGACTTTGGCTATTTTAGTTAGATAACGCTCTATATGGCTCCCCATGGATTTAAGCTTGCTTTTTATTTAATTTTCCATGCACACTGTGCTCAAACATTTACAATATTAAAAATTACGATACAGTGGGCTGTGTATTGGAGAATTGACAGAAAACTATAAAGAGAACTTTTACACAACTCTGGTTGCCAAGTGTTTTGTTGTAGTGAAATGTAGCAACAGTTGATAGTAAATTTTTCCACCATGATAAACTGTTCATCTTTATAAAAACTAAAATATACATAAAACCATAAACTAAAACCTTAGATTACATTGTCCAGAAATACACACACAGAATGGTTCATCTGTTGTGTTGCTCTGTGTTTTAAGTTTTGAACTATCTCAGAAGTACAAGAGATACATTAGTAAGTGAGTGTCTTGAAAATAACTTCTCAGTGAATGGGGTTTGCCCCAGGGGTTACGTTTACTGCATTTTCCTGTTCTGAAAGTATTATTTTTGTGTCCTGAGTCCCAATTACTGTTGAAACTAATTTATGAAATGCCCTCCCATGGGAGAAAATAAGAGATGCATTTCTTAAAGTGACTGATTTGTTGCTCTTGGGTTACATGTTTAAAACAGGCTTTTAGATACTGAGCAAAATAACTCACATTCTGGCCAAACCCCACTGTTGTCAATGGCTTGTTATTGGTTGTAAATTGCTCATAATTTGGCCCTCTGGTAAATAGTGGTAATCATTAATTTCTTTATCTATTAAAAATGCTTAGAAGGGAAAGGTGAAAAAATAAGATACATTGCCGTTTTAAACAACTTACTATGATGTCCAGAAAAGTCTGTGTGGCTGTCAACTAGAAATTAATCTTAAGAAATACAATTTTTATTTTGAAAGCTGTTCTAAATCTTCTGTGGCTGTCATATTGACTAACTAGAGTATGAGTGTTTACCTTCTAATGCAAAAATGTAAGTTGATAACATTTTTTTTAAAAGTTTAGAAATAAAATGCAAGGGTAATTAAACTGTCAGCATTAACTTAAAAGGAGAACATTCTAAGCTTGCTGAACTAATTGACATGTAGAATATTAAAGTTGTATGTGTACAATGGGAATATTGAATCAATAGATACTTGAAAAAGATTTAAAAAATTCTTGCTATCAATTATCTGTTTCCAGCAAACTAACTGCGAAAGTTGATATGCGATAATTACTCTGGAGAAATAGTTTGAAATAGTTATGGTTTTACAATATGTAATATTATAAAGAAATAAGATCAGAAAGATGTTCCAGGTCTGCTGGACTCAAAACATCTAATTTGAAAGATAGTGTCTGAGAATGGAGTAGCAGGGATCTTCTCCTGCCTTTTGATTACACTCTCTGACATAGTTTTTGTTTTCAAATCACTCTGCTGCTCCTTGTGTCTTGAGGTTTATTACTTTAGCTACCTGTACTTCATGCTTATTGTCAAATAGTATAGTTCTGACATTCATGGAAGCCTGTTAACCTGAAATCTAAAAATAAGACATTGAATAGTTCACTGGCTTCCCATTGTATTGAGAAATAGAGTAATGGTAATGAAGAAGGGGAGTTTCAACCATTCAGCACATGGTATTTTAGTTTTGTGAATTTGGAATTTGTGGTTGAAGATATTTAATACCTGAGTGAGAATACAGTGTCATACTGCTATAAGCCTCTAAAAGACTTTTTGTGCCTTGACTGCTGGTGAAATCTGCTTCTCTTACTTCATGCCGTGTCAGTTGTGATTGCCTATATAATTAAAGGGAAAACTACACAGGATTCCAAGGCAAATCACCTAGATGGATGATAAATTATACACAAAAGGCCTGTAATCTCTTGTGGTAGCTGGGGCACATAGGGCCACTTGCACTGTTCACTGCAGTTATTGCTTAAACTACTGTGAGTCAAAGAAAATGGTGTACTCCTGGAGGACTTTATAGTCTACTGAAGCTACATTGAGAACAAACTGACATGTATTAATCAGCTAGGATATTAACTGGAGATTAGTTTAAAGTGTTTTTCTGTTATAGTTAATTCCAAGTTTTCACATAGTTGAAGATTTCAACTGTTGTAAACTATAAAAAAATAAAAAACTTTATTTCTGTGCGTGATTACATAGTTAACATATTGACTCCAGAGGGACTGCCTTTCAGTGGTGGGTGAAATGGCGCTGACTAGAAGTGAACAGTTGGGGGATGCAGCTACTTTGCATAGGTCATATATTCCTCCTCCACTTCCTACTCTGGGATGAGACGAAGCATGCAAAATTTCAGAAAGATCAGCTTTGTTTGAGAGAAGTTAGCTTCAACCATAATATGTGTTGACTGCAGTAGCTCCATAATATAAGTTATATACAGCTTTGTGAAAACATTGGGGTGTGTATGTATGTGTCTGAAAAAGTACACTTGGCCAAGACTTGAATTGATGGCAAGAGTTTTTCTAACTACATGTTCTTAAGTGTTTGAACAAGCAAAGCTGTAAATGGCCAAGCCTCAGCTTGTGTAAGACTCATGAGAACAGATTGATGGTATAAGCTGAATGTTGTAGGATGAGCAATCCTCTTGCACTGTCCTTTCTTATAAATAATTTGTTTCTGTCAGCTTTCTTGTTTTATATTATGCCTATATCCTTGTTTTAGACAGGTGTGTTGGTTAACTAGGGTTTACTTTTGCTCAGTGTATTAGAATCCATCCATCCATCACAGAGGTGAAGGCTAAGATTGTCTTGGCTTTTGCCATTCTGTAGCATGCATATAAATAGAAGTACTCTATTTACATACAGCTGCCGTAGTTGACCTTAGACAACCCTGCTTTTTTGTTTGAATATTTGTCTGTGAGGTGGCTAGAAATAATTTATAATGGAGCTGGAAGGTTTCAATGGTCATTATCGAGAAGGGGGACTCCCTGCAGTCAACAACTAGGAGATCTGTCAAAAACCCCACAGATGGTATCTTTTTTTTTATATATTTGATAACCTGGCATAGAATAGCTATTGTATGTGGCTGATGAAAAGCATATTGCTGATCCATAGTCCTTGGTTTAAAAGAAAAGCTAAAATCATTAGCTTTTTCAGTTATACTGAAATTTTATTGTGCATATTTTGTTATACACAAAACTGCCTGGTTTTAATTTTTTTAAAATCCATGTGTAGTTCCTGTTAGGCAGTGTTCTGTTTCACAGAATAGATACAGCATAGGCAAGAGCAGTGAAAGCCATTGTGCTCTATTCCATTTGAGGAGACTAAATCTAAGGAAGAGTGTAGTTCTCACCTTGGCCGCTTTGCTGAGACTGCTAGCAAGACTGTTTTTGTATCATGTATCTGCCTTGGGACTTGGAGACCAATTCACCTACCTATTCACCTAGACAACCAAATAAACCATCAGGTGATAGACTTTGAAGCCTTGTCAAAACCAAAAAATGACATGTTACTTAAAACTTGTTGGAGGTGTGTGGATTGCTTTGAACTGATGCTGCAAACACTTCAATTGCTAGAGACAGGACAAAACCATTTTCAATATCATTATGGAAAACATTCTCAACATGTAAGCCTTGTTTACTAGTATCTTCCAGGAAATCTCCCACTGTTGCACTATTGTTGGTGCAGCTTCATTGACGGTAACACTAGCTGGGTGTGCCAGTGCAGATAGGGCCAAGGCATTTTTACTTCTGTATCATTTAGACCTGCGGGGTTGGGTTATATGGCAGTTAAAACACCAAAGCCCTGTGTACGCTGTTGGGGATACTACAATGGTGGGAGCACCCTAAAACAGTTCAAGTGTGGACATAGCCAGTGCTTTCCGTAACAGTGCAGAAAATTGTTGTTCTTTGTATACCAGTAGTTAGTTGTTTTCTGGGCTGGTTCATGTGAACCCACTGACAACTGTTCTCAGCAGCAAATCAGATTTCTAGTGCTGATAAGGCTTATGTCATTGCTGATCTGGTTCATCTATGAACGAATTACTTAAAAGTGAAATTCCAGATCCATTCTAGGCAAGTTTTAATATACCATATAATAGGATTAAAATTTGTATATTATGTTAATTATTTTTAGACTCTGTAAACCTAAATTCTTAAAGTATTTTTATTTATTATCATTTGCTGAGTAACTGAGGTAATTTTGTGAGGAGATGTCTTGGAACATGTTGATGTAAAGTGCGTAAAAAAACACAAGACCGTTTCCTTTCTTCTCTGGAGACAGATCAGAAAAAACAGGACATTTTCTAAAAAAATAGATCGTTCTATCATATTTGTGTAAACACAGTTGCTTACTAAAATATAACAGATGTAACTTTCTTTAAGATGGTGCTTCTGAGTAAGAGGGCCAAATGTTGGGATGTCTTTAACTTAGCTTTTAATTATGGGATGCACTTTTTGTGTGTGGGGGTTTTTTCAGAGGCCAAAATTTATATGTACGTGCAAACAGTTGCAAATTGGTAGTCCAGTGTCTGTGCACAGATAGAAATTTTGGGTCATTCTGTAACATGGAAAACTTGTGCGTGCAGATTTAGATGCTGTTGCTAAAAACATGGCCCTGAACCAGATTTCTGTTTTAGTTTACCATTTATTTAAATAATTAAGACAGAATCAATTCTTAATTTTTTTTAGTGTTTTGATCCATAACTTCCTGTTATACACCAGGCATGAGATTGTTCTTACCTGTTACTTTCAAACTGTATCATAAGGTGACGTAGATATGGTTTCATAATTAATTCAGTATTAAGGAGTTGTCTGGTGGTTGAACACAAGTTTGGAAGTCAATACTGCTACGTTCATTTTCTAGTTCTGTGTCTGACTTCTGTGACTGTAGCCGGGTCACTTCTGTTGGGTACACTTAATAACAGCCATATCACAGATGGATTAATAACTCTTAAATTCAGATTAAAGAAACTGTATGAATACAAGAATCACTATCATGGTTCTTGTCTTTGTCTGTAACAAGACTACAAATTCTGACCAACCAGTTTAGCTAAGCAATGCATTTTGATTAGTTTTCAAACTATCTAGTTTGCCAATTTTACAAAAACTAAATACTGTATTTTAGTATTTCATATGTTCAGTCCATGAAATGAAACTTGACCTGCTGTGTTCTGTTTGTAAAGGGGAGTGCACATAATTTAAAGTTTGCCATTTGGTTTCAACAGCAGCAATATTATTTTTCATAAGAGTTAAACAAAACAAGCCCCTTTTAACTATCTGGTGCCTAAAGGTTCCTAGGAAACGCCTTCTGATTACATCATAATCTTTTTTTGGTGTTACATTTAATATAAAATTATTTCTGGAGACTAAAATAATTTAAGAACTTACTAATTAGTCATTAATTTCAAGTTTTGTTTTTAAAAAAGAAGCAGAACTCTGTTCTAAAGTAGGATCAAACAGAATGTGGTGTGCTGACTGCCTAGCAAAAATTACAGAATTACTAGGTTATGTATTTTCTGTTGCAAAAGCCCTGGGCATTCTGATCTATTATCATGAAGCAGAAATCTTCGCTATTGCTATTGATTTTATGTGGAAGATGCTCAGATACTGTGGAAACGAGTGGTAGTATGTAAGAGAGTTTTATGCTATGATAAGCACCTGCCAGTCAGGAGAGGACTCTCTTCAGATGAAACCGAATTAGGGTAAATTTCCACTTTTATTTGGTATCTTGCATTTATTCTTCTAGCAGAGAGACTTGTATGCAAAATCTGTGCAGTCTGCAATCTTAGACTGCAAATCTTTAATTTTTTGTTTAAAAATTAGCTCCAGAAGGATAGTTTTGTAGACTGACTGTCAGGACTTAAACTAGCAGAGGCATAACTTAACTGCTCTTTAGATTTCACCGCAGTTAACAAACAACCTAAAGGGATACTGTCAGGTTAGATTTTTCCCTAGAATAATGTAATTATTGTGAAAATGAGCCTTCCGAAACCTAAAGACCAAGCAATAGACATGTTTCCCTTATTTTTATGCCAATACATGTTTTAAAGCTAAACCGTCCCTGCAATTTTTAACCTAAACTTTGTAACTACTTTTCCTTTCACTTTCATTTAACTAGAAACTGACAGTAACCAAAAATGAATCTGACTTCTCTTCCAAGATGAGCGAAGCAGCAACATATAAAACATAAGTAGCAAATAAATAAATAAAAATTACTTGTTTTATTGACAATGTAAGAAATTCCTTTTTATGGGTTATTTGACCTGACTCTGCCTCTTTATGATTTTTGCGAGACGAAAGACAAGTAGGTGCAACTCTCCTAAAGAACCAACTCCAGCTCTCCGATTTGAGAGTGGGGGGAAATTCAGATGTTGTTCTCTAAGTTTATAATTAGGTCAAAGGAAAAGCTGTATACAGAAGTTCCAGGTGATTGGAATTAATGATGTCTGAATTTTTCATTATTGCATCTAGTTCAACATGCTTTAAAGTGAAGCATGTGTCTTTGTTAGTCATGATTCCCATTGGGCTCTTACCACATGGCATGCAAGAGAAATTTGCTGTACCATTCCCCTGTGTGAATGCATTGTATTGCTTGACATTTGGAAGTTGGTATGAAATAACTTTAGTAATTCAGGTAGAATAAATTTTCACATACCAGTAGTTTTAAAGATATCCCCGGAAGAAGGAAAGGTAAATTGAAGTACATCACAGAACCTGGGAAATCTGCTGTAGCATTTATCGTTCAAAAGTGATACAAGGAACTGCAGTATTAGCAGTGTTTATATATCCCATCAGATACAGTACAATTACTAAAATCTATCTAGTTGAGTTATTTATTCTTAACAACTTTATATATTGCATTCAACATTCAGTGATTAATGGGTTTATTAAAATAGTCCATACTGGTGTTCTCTGAGCTTATTCTCAGAGGGCCCATGTAAGACCCTAAGCACTACTTCAAATCCTTAACTTGGGACTATAGTGATGAATAGATTCTTGTTTATACTCTGTGAACCATGGAGAGAGTCTCACAATATGAACAACCCCACTTGGCCCAAAAGAGCAGATAAGTAAAGATACCTGGTGTTGTCTTCTATAATTTTTCTTCTGTATGTTTTAATGTCATTACACAGCTATTCTCTTTTATTAATGTTGAAGCTATGGATGTTTGACTTCTGCTTTTCTGGCATGTTTTATGTCTGCTATTTCAAATGAGAATGAAATATATTCTTGATATGAACATGCAATCCTGTACCTGTGTTTGTGGTGCAGAAGAATTAGTACTTCAGTGTTTTTAAATCTTTTACTACACCAGTAGTAATATGCCTGAAGATACCTTGTAATGAAAATGTAAACTTAAAAGCAAAGGAGAAATACATCTTCAGTGAGTGACAGGCATTGTATTCTTCAAAATATGCTAAAATACTGCATTAGCTAGATGAGCACGCAAGCAGGTTGTGTATGCTATTACTTAAAATAGTGCATTTTTGATTCACACCTCAGACTTTAACAACAATATGTTATTTGAATTACAGAAAGTTGTTTGTGGGTGGCCTAGACTGGAGTACAACACAAGGTAAGTTATGTATTCTACAACCATTAAACAAAAACTTTACAAAGGACAAAACATTATACCTCATACTTTCTTATAATAGTAACATCTCTGGAAAATTCAAATGAGTCTTTACTACTAACCTTTGACTTTGTTTTTAATGAATGACAGTAATAGTATTTCTGTAAATAAACTTTAAATTTACATTTCTCTTTTGACTATGTAATTTGTCTTTGTCACTTTTATATCTCCTGGACAAGGATATGTGGAAATTGTATATTCCCTGGTTACATTGGTTAGTATTAGGAAAAGTTGGTTTTGACATCCCTCTAAGTGCTGACTCAGAAATAGCTGATCTCTGTTTTGAAAACTAATTTACTGCACTATTTTCTTCCATCTGCATGAGTGGAAGTAAAACAATGATCCTCTTCTGTTTTCAGATACACAGCTAGTATATCCTTTTTAAAAGATACAAATCCTCATGCCAGGTTTTAGCGAGTGCATATTGGAAGACTTAGATGTGTCAGTTTTACTAAAAGTTATACCCTTTAATATCTGGTTCTGCTTAATACCATATTTTTTAACAGAAACTCTTCGTAGCTACTTTTCCCAATATGGAGAAGTTGTAGACTGTGTAATAATGAAAGATAAAACAACAAACCAATCTCGAGGGTTTGGATTTGTCAAATTTAAAGATCCCAACTGCGTGGGAACAGTATTGGCTAGCAGACCTCATACATTAGATGGCCGAAATGTAAGTTTACCTGTCACTTTGGTTTTAACTATTTTAAAAGATTAAAAAATAGTAAAGATCTAGTAATCAGTGTATTTAAAAGTGGTGGTTGTTGGCAAATGAATAATTCATTGACTGTTCTTTTTAAAATGTGTAATCTGGGGGTATTTTTTATCAAAAGCATTACGTTTAGAGAGTGGCTTTCACAGCTATTTTGAATGCATTTATTGGAATCAAATATTTTGCACACTTAGAACTGACCAATATGGAACTTGTTACAGATTGATCCAAAGCCATGTACACCTCGGGGAATGCAACCGGAAAGAACACGGCCAAAGGAGGGATGGGTAAGGAGAGATCCTTAAAGTATGCTGATTGATATATATATTCTAAGGTCTTTCTGGCTAGCGACCTGTGCTCTTCATCCCACACGCACCATGAATAGCTTGTTGGTATTTCAGTTCCTGATAACTTTACCTACATTTTAGAAAGCTCTTTAACCTGCTTGGAACTGAGAGAGAGAGAGAGAGAGAGAGATGCAGAATTGTTGGCATAAAACAAAATAAGCAGTTGGTATTAAGGCCTGGTGTCGTCTTAATTAAAACTGATTACATTTTATATTATGGTGTGTGAAGGAGTTTACTTTCATACATACTGCTTCAACAGAATTTTAGTTCTGAATGTCTATCCTGTAAGCAAATAAACTGAAGTAGAAACCATCTGACTATAACTTAGGACTGTCATGAGTGTAAATTCTCTGCTACCAATGTTCCCCCCGAAATATTGCCCTAATTACCCAGAATTATACAAATCCTTCAAAAGGTTAATTTAGTGAAGTCTGTTTTACTTGGATTCTTATCTTGATTTCCCAGAATAACATGTTCAGCTTCCCCCTGATTGTGAACCAAGTCCACCTGACTTGTAAAATCATGGTTGCTGAAATTGAGTATAATGTCAACAGTTGATAGGCTTTGATGTTTTCTAGGGTGTTGATAATGGTCATTATTTATTTATTTATTTATTTTTTAAAGGTCGCTGTAGGTAACCTGTGACTGTGATTCGTATATCAGTGGGGATGTTTAGGTCCAGTACAGCCTAGGTCTACAACAGATGTTCATACACCTTCATTTTGGCAACTGATATAAAAATTCACGTTTTTCTAATGACACCAGTAATATTTTTAATTACCTTACTTTTGTGTATTGAAAGCATGTAAATGATAGTGTCTAAAAATCCCTTAAGTGTTTAGTGGATGCTGTCCCAGCACAACCTTCTGCTTACTTAAGAAATTAATAAATAAATTATTTCAGAACATTTCCCTCAGTTCTCCATCCTTAACAAGAAAGGACACTAAGTTATAGCTAAGCATATCAAATTAATTAATCCAGAACACACTTTTGCTCCATTTGAAAAAAAGAGGGTAGTTTCCAAGTTTGGACTTCAGTTTGAATGGTGACTTTTGTAGTCCTAGAATGCAAAATGGATTAGAGAGTTACTTCATGTACCAGTGGAGGAAAGATGATTCGAAGTGTTTATCACAGTTTTAACTAACAGTATTTTATCCCTCTTGATTTAGCAGAAAGGACCCAGAAGTGATAACAGTAAATCAAATAAAATTTTTGTTGGTGGGATCCCTCACAACTGTGGTGAGACTGAGCTCAGGGAATACTTCAAGAAATTCGGAGTGGTGAGTCATTCATCATGATGGCAAGCATCAGCTGGTTACAAGATGGTTTCCACCTGCCTTCATTCTGATTACATTAAGCTGTCAAATTTTAGTTTTAATTTAGGCAAACTGCCACAGAGACATACTGAAGTGTTTTGTGGTAAAGTATAGTAAATGTTTATCTTCTTGCAGCACATTTGCCATTTTTCTTAAGATCTCTTGCCCTTATCTGCACAACTTGTTATGCAGCTTCCCCGGCTTCCTTTGGTTTAGCTATTCCTGATACTTATTCTTTCTCGCCTCTCCTCAAAGGGGAAAGAGCCCTCCTTTCAGCTGTTACTTTAGTGTACCTTAGTTTGACTATGAAAGCTTTCCATTCATTTTTGGAACAGCAAGTACTTCAGGAAATTTACATCACCACAGGTCTCTATCTTCCACCAAGTTTCATGCTGCTGTTTTAAAAGTAACTAAGAGTCCTTTCTGTCTTCAGAATCCCATTTTTAGAGTCAGACTACTAGTTTCTTTCTTATGCTTTTCTTGAGATTTTGCCAGCTGCAGTTTTACGTTGATATAGAATGAAGATTTCCAGATATGACCTCATTAAATTCACATTTATTTCTCACTTTTCTTGTCAGATTTTTTTTCCTAAATAGGTAAATTGTTACTAACAATGTTCAAAGATTAATTGGTATATTAAATTAAATTTAAAATATTTTGGAATAGTATAAACTCCTATATGACCGTTCATGTCAGTTGTATTAATCATAATGTCAAAAGCAAAGAGATTCACGGTGGCTGTTGGTTGGTCATCCTGACTCCAAAATGCTTTTGTCCCCATCTTTACCTGTAAATCACCTATGTTTCTAAATTCCATCAGCAGCACAAAGCATCTATATAGCCATCTTTCTCAAGCAGTTCATGGTGTTTTTCAATGGAAGTTGATTAAAACAGTTTTAAAAAAAAAACAAAAAAAAAAAAAACAATTATCAACACCAATGGCTAATAGATGTTTCTTTAGTTTGAAAAGCTGCATCAGACTGACTGTTGCAAATAAAAATGGGAAGTGGATTCCACAGTTGTGGAGCATAATTTCCAAAGGTTCTTCTTGCAGATTTATGGCTTTCCAATTCTGACTTGGATGGCTTGGGAGATACAGGGTTAAGTTTCATCAGATATAGGAGGCCACAACCATTAAGTGTAAGTGCCATAAAAGTAAGTAGTAGCACTTTATAGTTAATATAGAATTTGGTTAGCTAATGTAGCATTCTTAAAAGACGGATTGTATATGCAATCAATTGGGGACCTGTAGAAATATGGGATCTGCATTTTGGGAAAATATATTCAGAAGCACACAGAATTACAGGCATTGCAGCCTGAAAAGTTAGAAACTAAGACCCAACACAAAAAGGCATGTTCTGATTCTAAGAGACCTATGCGAATTGTTACTGACCAGTATGAGTAGGACTCAAACCAAGCCAAAGCAGTGTCACGGACCAGCAGAACAGACATGCCAAAATAACATTACGGCTTGCTGCTATGCTGCCAAAAGGCTTAACAACTCTAACTGATGACAAATCTGAATCAGCAGAATTCAATAATACACTTTCAAGTGAGTGCATCTGCTATGGTGATCACCAAAACATGACTGGAATCTTTCACAGAAGTTGGAGATCAAGACAGATGTGTATCAGTCTATCGATTACTTCAGCTGCTTCAGATAAAAATTTTCTGAGTTAAATTGAAAGTAGTTTTTTAAAGCAGGGATGTAGTGATGTGAGAATAGCCACAAGATTGTTATGAAATGGGAAACTTTCTGGTTTATTTTTATATTTAATTTGAAAATGACCATATAAACTGCCTTTAAAATTATTAAAATAAGTGGCACTCCTGGGTTTAATCTATGCCAGAGGTCCTCAAACTGTGCGATGTGCTCCCTAGGGGGCAGGGCCTGGGCCAGCCCCCACATGGGATGGGGAGGAAGCGACATCCAGCCCTATTCTGTGTCCAGCTGCAGCCCTGGCCCCGAGGCTGCAGCTCTGTTCGTGGTCCCTGGCCGTACTCCTGGCCAGCTCCAGCTCATGGCCTGGGTCCCATTCCTGGCCCTGGGTCTGCAGCTCAGTTGCCAGCTCCCAGCCCCATTTGCAGCCCCTGACCGTGGCTCTGGCCCCGTCTCCCAGCTGTGGCTTCGGGGGAAATCATAGACCAGGTAAAGGGGAAGCACAGCCCAAAAAGTTTAGAGACCACTGGTTTATGCATATCACCTTAACTGTGCAGTGAATTTTTATTCTGAAAAAATCTGGAGGAGGGGTGATTAACATTGAAAATGATGAGACCTAAAGCAGTACAGATGAATGTCATTTAATGCGTGCATGTGTTCTGTACTAGTTGTACAGTACGTCGGAGACTACACTTCAGAGTATTTAAAAATAAAATGGCGACATCAATTTCAGCTCTGATAAGCTTGCTGCATTGAGATTTGCACTTAAAACTGGATTTGTTTCATACTTTACAGAATTTAGTCTCAATCCAAATTTTGCACAATAACTCTGGAGAGACCAGTTGGCTTTTCTATGTAATATTTACTGCTCTGTTTGCCAAGGAAACACTTTTAGATATTCCTTTTTGAACTTTTATTCTGTTTTCCTCATTTTTTTTTAATTCCGCCAGCTAAGCCACCACAGTCCTCACAAACTTTAAGCTTCTTTCTGTGTGTGTATGTGATAACATGTCAGACATACACCAGATTTGTAATTTGACATTATAATCACTTCCATATTTAGAACAATCACTGGCAGTGGTTACCCACTGGCATAACTTTGCCTAAACATCACCAAAATGTCTTATATCAGTGTCATAATTTGCATGTGACAATAGGCTCCACAGAGATGCAAAAGCATGTCTGGAACTGCATACAGTACAATTCAGGAAAGCTACACAAATCCTATATTAATCAGTACACGTGGTTGGGATTAAGACTACCTTGTCCAGGATGATGGTGGAAATGTGCATGTTGTGGAGGAAAGGTAGTTGAGACTGAGAAGTAGAACTGAAAAGGGACGTTGAATGATTTAATTGTTTCCTTATTTTTATGGTCTGATTGGTGGGATATGCAATCTAGCAACCTTTATATCAATTTTTTTGGTGGGTGAACTTTGTTGCAGTCCTAAATAAGCAAAAGTATGGTTATACTTTAGCTGCTAAGAACAAATGAACTCAATTAGAATTTTCATAAATGGGGAGTGTTGCTCTTCACTGGAGTTTATTTGCATTGTGCTGTGACAGACAAGTATTGATGGCTACATCAGGCATTTAATTGTGCTTTGTGGATTGAGTGCTGGAAACCAGCCTGTTCTACTCTGCTTGTAACACTCCCCTGGTTACATAGTTAGTAGAATTTCCCTTCTCTCTTCCAGGTCACTGAAGTTGTAATGATTTATGATGCAGAGAAACAGAGGCCCCGAGGTAAAGGCTGATCTAGTTTGTCCTTGAAATTTTTTTCATCCTCTTCTGCAGTCAGATGGCAAACTATTTCACACCATCAAAAAACGTAGTTTTTTTTTTTTTCCTACATTGCCTCAGGAAAAGATTTCACTGGACAAATATCACTTAAGTGTAGGCTTTTCATACGCAGCTTCATTTGGTGTCTTTGTATTTTTAAAGTCAGATGTTACATGTTCATTTTTTGCTGGTTCTTTTTACTTGAATATGACAGAATTAAACATCTGAACCGAACATATGCTTTAAAATGATATTGGAAAAAGTACAATTAACTAATTTGCCTAAGATTTTTCTCCCATTTAACATGAAGGTATGTTAAAGTCTACAGTTGCACTGTGTTCAGTTTTTTTCTTTTGCAGTTCAAATTATCTCTAAACGTGAGATTGGAATCAAATCCATCCATTTGTGCTTTTTGTTTTGGTTAAATGGCTTCACTTGAAATTCAAGGAAAAACAATTTTCTTAAAATATATAAATTTTCCTTTGAGAAGTTATTTATATGTTTGAATGGGGACATAGTCCCTGCATAGTAGAATGATTATTTTTGTTCCTTAAAAAGGAAAGCTATTAATTTTTGATAGGCTATATGAGCAAGTCTGTAACCTTTGGTCAAAATATGAAGCAATTTTCATGTCATCTACCTTTCATTGCATCAATCATCTATTTGTTGACTATTACAGAGGCAATATTGTAAAGTACATGAAATTTAGTTGCACTGATCACCTTGTAGCATGTGAGACATGCTAGAGAATAGTTTGCCATCTGAACTTTCATTTCTCCTCTGACTCCATTATTAAGAAATATATTCACTTCATATTTATTAAGCTAAGTCAAGTCTTAGTTTTATTTTTAATTTAGACATACATCCTTAGTGGCATATTTAAGTGTTTCATAGTAAAGTACAGTAATGTTAAGTAAGTTCTTTTTTCTTTCTCTCTCTGTGAATTGTTTAACTGTGATTAACGATATCTCTTTAGATTTTTTTCTCTCTAGGTGATAAATTATCACAGAGGTACAGGCCAGTTCCACAGTCAGAGGAGGGGACGGGCTTTGTCTTTATTGGAGTGTAAACGAAGTTTCAATATATTTGTTTTGTTTTTGCCTTGATAATACAGTCTTAATCCTCTTGCAACTGATCTGTTCTCTTCAAATAAAAAACAAATTCATCCATTCAGTAAATGCTGGAGAGCAGCTTATTTTAAATAGAGAAGGCAGTGGAGACCAAGATAAACACCTGATTAAAATTTCCCTGCAGTTTTGAAACTATTTTTGAAATGATTGCATCACCTGAATCTTTGAAATATTTATCTCAATCTTGCAATCTCTGAGCAAAAAGGACTAAAACATCACAGCTGGTTTGGATTAATGGCTCTGCTGCTAAAGCTGCACTAAAAAATTAATAGAAGGCTCACAATCCACTCATAATGTTACAGGGAGAAGCAGAATTTTAAGACATCATACTCTGGAATGAAAGCCCACATAAGTCCATCTATTTGAGGGAGTAGTTGTACCCACAATTCTCTGTAATTTCTCAAACTTTTGACTGAAATCCCTCAGTCCTGTCACTGTTACTGTTGTAGCTGGCTTTTTGTGTTTTGTTCTCCATTTCTGTATCCCCTTTATAACATGGTAACTGCACATAGTTTCCAAACATGGCCTCATTAATCCCCCAGAGAATGCTAGGCACATTTTCTTAGTTTGTATTCAATGCTGCAGTTTGTACATCCAAGAATATTTTTCTCCTGCTCAGTATTTTGTTATGTAAAATGCTATTGAGCCTTATATGCTGCTGCTTCTTTTGACTTACTACCTTAAATTTCTGTGCATTAAATAGCAGAAACCCACTTATCTGCCCATATTCTTTTCTATCTGCATTATTCTGAATTTTGCCTTCCTTTTTTGACTTGATTGCCCTCACAGTTTCTACAAATCCCTGAGTGCATGTCACCTGAGATAGAAAGAAAGCAAAATTGGCCCTGTTGTTATCCCTTGTGACGGTCTACTACTGCTTACTACAAGAACACGGGGGGAGGAGGGGGGAGGGCAGATCTTCAGCTGATGTAAATCGTGATAGCTTTGTTGACTTCTGAGAATCTGGCCCTTGGGTCTTCAATACCCAATCCTGGTCTTTCAGTTTACACACAATCTCATCCTTTCCACATGTCATACCTACTCATGTTGTGTTCTTTTGTGCAGTGCTTTATCAAGAGCTTTTCTAAATTCCAAGTGAAGTATGAGCATAGTCAATATTATTACTTCCTAAAATAATCAGCATTGTTTATCGTGATCTTTTCTTTCATGTTATTTCATTAACTAAACCAATCACTTTTCAGTAGCTCACAGGTTCTTACTGTGTTCAGTTTCTTCCCTCTGGCTGCAATCCAGCTTCACTGTTCTCAAGTCCCCATAGATTTAATTTTAAACACATTACTGATAGACTAGACATAGATTAAACTCCTGCCTTGAAAAAAGTTAGAACAAGTCTTCCAATAGCTATATTTATAATTTTTTAGTACTTCCTTTTAAAATTCTGTAGCAGTTCCCAGTTGCTCCTAGAGTTCTGTCATCTATAGTCATTCTCATTTCTTAAATACTGAGTTTATAGTATGGTGTTTGGGTCTTCAAAACATTGTCCTTGTTTCCCTGAGACTTTTTCATGGTATCTGTCTACTGCCTTTGCCCGGTTTTCTGTGAACAAACTTAAATGGACTATCTCAGTAGTTGGATGGGTATCATCTATTTTTCCCCTCATCTTTTGAGATGGAAGGCTGTAATATTAAACTGATTTAATATTCAATGCAGACTTGAATGTGTCCTCTCTCTACTCCAGTGCTGCTGAGAATTCCAGTTAACTTCAGACAAATATATTGATGAAATGCTGCTTTCAATTTTGAGGCTGCTTTCATCATAGACCAACAAAACTTCGTTTATACTGCCAGTCTCTTGTGTGTGGGAAATGCTAAAAGTTTTTTTTTCTTTTAATTTTATTTTAGTGATGTCTTTTGCTCTTGTTGCTGACAGCAGAATTTCACCTGCTGGAATCTATTTTGGCCTGTATCTTTGTGTATTTTATATATAAACCTTCTCTACAATAGGCCTCTTTGGGCTTACCCAACCCAGTTGGATAAGCTTAGAGAGACGTTAACTGTTATAGATACTGTATTTCTGTTTAACGCTTTAGAGCAATATATGGCTGCTGTCAGCACTAGCTGCAAAGCAAAATGCAAACCAAGGGGGAAATCTTGGGTTTCAGAAAAGCAGAAATGCATCCATATTCCATATGCTTTTGATGCTGCACCTTGTTTTTTCTTTCTAATTTTATTGCTGTACCCCTTAGCTAATTTAAAGAATGGCAAAACTGTTATATACTGCATGTGTTCTTACCTTTCCTGGGATTTGGTTATTCCGCCAGCGATGAGTGGTTGATGGCATGACTCAGCCTTAATGGTCTATGAAATTAACCACTACTTTGCCACTTTCTAGGCAGTGTCAGCAGCTACTGCCTAAGCGCAGTGGTTCTCAAACTGACTCCAGAGAGCTCAGATGACATGGTGCTGGTACCTGCTCCTTTCCAGTTGCTTCTATGGGCATTGGAACCTAGCTGCCTGTAAAAGCAGATAGATAGGAGGATTCAGGGGAGTTGCTTCATTGAGATTGCTGCTATAGATGAGGAGGAAATGAGCCACCCTCAGGAACCCAGAGCACCAATGGTAGAAATGTGCAGGGCAAAAGTCTACTGGGGGGAGGATATCCTGGGATTGAAAAAGAAGGGAACCAGGCAGCATGGGGAAGGGCCAGCAACAGAACAGATTGGGCAGAGATGAAATGATAAGCAAGAGACACGAATATTTTTTCATAAAAGGCAACAATTGCTACTTTAAACAGCTAAATACTTCTCGTTTGCTGTGTAGGTAACTGCTTTAGCACAGGAAACCAATGATTGAAAAGGGGTAATGTCCATTAAGTGCTCTCTCTGTTAAGATGTAAGAAGTTTGAGAATCCCTCACCTAGGCTATTAGTTTCTGAAGCTTATCATTCATCCATGGAGTGGTAAAAATTCTCATGCTTTATCAGCTACATTTCAAAAATTATTTCCTTTCAATTTTTACTATTTTCCAAGAAAGTAAATTACCCCCACCCTCACATACAATAATTTTTGGGGGGGGAATTACTTTGCAAAGATGGTAACTGTGATCAATCTAGGTTTTACCTGGGGGTCCTAATCCTAGGATATATTCTAGATCAAGAATAAGAGCAAAGCTTCTTTATTTTAACCTGCTGTTCCACAAACATTGTTTTTTTGAAGATGTGGCACAGTATCATTTAGGGTTGTGCTAGTGTTTCTCTCTCCACCCCTTTAGTGGATGGATTAGATACAAGAAACTAAACATTGATTTTAATTTTCGGTTTGTAATGTTGCATGTATGAAACTAAGCTGAGGCACTAATTGCCTGATAATTTATATATAAAATACACACTACAGTTTTCTCAGAGGACTGATTTTTTGAGAACTTCATAACACAACTCTTGGTTATCTGAAGCCCCTGCTTGAACCCTTGGTCCGCCCCTAATACTGTTCATCATCCTGTTTTGTGTCACAACACCCTGCTACCTTGATTCACTCTTCGTCGTTGGCTAGGTTTTGGATTTATTACTTTCGAGGACGAACAATCAGTGGACCAGGCTGTCAACATGCATTTTCACGACATCATGGGCAAAAAAGTGTGTAGTTGTAGTTTTATTTTACCTTAAGACAAAACTAAGTCTTGGGCAATTGGCAATTTCACTGGTGAAATAGAATCAGTAATTTGTTGTGTTAAGCAGAAGAGATCCTGAAAAGTTAAAGGAAATCCAAATTCAGGGCTTTGTCCATGATGATGGGGAAAGTCCCTTGAGTTTGCATAAAACAGTAGATTGGAGAGGAACCTCTCCTTAACTTGCTGCCTTATCCCATGGGAAGGAAACAGACCTTGAAGGCCTGAGTATTTATGCAAGTTATTTAAACTGTTCAGATGAACTCTTGACCATTATACAAATAGCAAGCTGCTCCATTTGAGCAGAATTTGTATCTGAATAAATTGACTATATGACTAGTCATGATTTATGCACTGCTACATGACTGCTCAATATTTTCTTTTTCAGCGGTAGGGATATTTTTGTAAATTGAGATCCCAGTGAAATCTCTGAACTGGCTAAGGCTTGGTTTAATATGCCACTCCTTCAGATGTGCATTTAATATTCAAATTTTGAGGTACTTTGCGGGGATCTGCCTTTATAATCCTAAACTTTAACTTAAAAAAAGACCCTAAAACATCATGAAGGATTGGTTAAAAAAAAAAAAAAAAAAAAAATTGGGTCACTTACTGTGAAACTTTGATACGAACCCACATATTCTATATAGTATTTAACCACAATGCAGTTAAGTGACCTCTGGTTGTTTCATCTTCATACTGTGTTGTCAGCACAACAAGGTTTGATAGGTGAGGGATTCTGCCTTTCTATTCCTTTTGATGGTATTAATCAACTGTGAACATTGATTCCCCTGTGGAAAATCTAAAAGTAGAATGAATAAGTAGTTCCTGAGAGAGATTCCTAAATCTTTGTTATGCTCTGAACATCACAGCTTCTTAAAGGGAAGTTGAAAATTAAGCAGAGGAAATCTGGTAAAATTGAAAATATTGCAGCTTTATACAGCTTAACCTGAATTTGAAAACATAGGTGTTAGGAGGCTGTTGGAAATCCACAATGAAAAGTACTTGTACAAGTACAATGAAAAGAAACTTCTATTGAAACCCAAGGATTTTGTCATATTCCTTTAACTCAAACATTTTTCCACATTGAATTCAAAAGATTTCTACAGCCTAGTATCTCTCAGGCATTTCTTTGGCTAATAAGTAATGTGTTCTGTGGGTTAGTGCAAAATTTGCATTGTTAGATTATAGTGCTTTGTACAAAGTGCTTTAAAATGTCACTTTTTAACTATTTAAAGGGATATTACCTATTCCTATACACTAGGATCACGTTGAGATAAAGAATGGTTTGCCAATTAATACAAATGAATTATCTGCATGAACGCACTTTTGACCCAAATCTTAGGAGGAGGAGCATGCATAACTTTCTTACTGTGAGTAGTTGAGTAATCTCATTTGAATCAATGCAGCTACTCACATAAGTAAAGTTACATGTGTGTTTTGAGGATCGGGGCACTTATTTACTTGTGTTATCCTTTGTACACCCAGTGCTCTTTCGCTTATATTCTCTTAAATCTTGGAGAACCGCTTAAATTAAAGCACAGATTTCAAGGTAGTATGCCAGTTAAGAACAGGACCAACTGATGCTACAGGTACTTTTTTAAGATACTGTAAATCTGTGGAGAGCCCCTTGTAAGTCTCTAAAGTGTCACCACCGTTTATGTGGTCAGTTCTTGAAGGATTTCAATCAATTGCTATTCACTGTGGTAGTGCTACTTTAGGTCTCTATTTGCTACACAGAGGTTCCTGAACAGGCTCAGTATCAGAGTGTTGAAATAATTTTCTGGGATTACCTTCGTTATTTCTTGCATGAGCTGGTCTAAAACATGCACAAATATGCAATATTTTCCCTGATTGTTTGAAAAAAACCTAGTTAGTTATTTTGTGAATGTTTATAACTTTGGCAGGTCTGGAATTCTCACCTTGATCCTAAGGTTAGTTTGCATTAGGTTGTCCCAGTCCCCAGTAGGAGTCTAACACTTCCAAATGCCAGTTTATGGGTTAATGAAATTCTGCCATTTAGATTAATGTAACATTGGATACTCCGCCCCTTCATTGATTATTAATGGATTTTTCAAGCTTTCAAAATACTTTTATTTTTTTTTTATATATATATTTAAAAATGTATTGCTGCAATGAATCTGCTAAAGCAAAATTTTAAAATTACAGGGAGGACTTTGCTTTTGTAAGCAGTAACCAAATTCCCTTCTGGAAAATGAGTTAAGACTCACTAATTTGAGTTCTTTGGGAGATTCCCTTGGTTCCTCTCTAGCAGGACCTTCAGCTGACAGAGATTTGGTTACTGTCATGTAACGTCCTTGGGGCATCTTCAGAAGAAGAGGAGGAGGGAGGCCTTTGTCCTTGTGCTGTGTCTATTTCCTGTTTGTTCTCGAACATGAATGGTTTTAAGACATAGCAGGAAGAATTCTGAATACTTTATTTTCCATACTACTTAGGCCCATTAGTGATTGAGATTTATTTTCTTTGTACTCTGGCACCTATTAATATTAATCATAAAATAAAAAGACTTTAATTCAGCATACATGAGTGCTGAGTGTTTCATTAAATCAGAAACTGGATTTTTTTCAGAGGTTTATATTGAATGTGGAGCTTATTTTAAGTAGGTCAGATGCACTTGGTGCCTTGGGGCCCTAAGACATTTTGTTTTTAAATGAAATAAGTTAAACACTTAGGTTTTTAAAACAGGAAGGTTTTTGTCACTGACTTAACACAGTATGAAGATTTGCTTCTTATTGACTCAACTGTCCATTTTTATTACTTGCATGTTTGTTTACTTTTTTGTTAGATGTAATGTAAGATTCTCTTATCACATCCATTCCCTCTGACATTGTTTGAGTTATTTGAGATTCTTTAAGCGTTAGCCTGGGGAAGGTAAGTCTTTATCTTCCATTAGACATTTAAATAAAACCTAAGTAAAGAACCAAACAAACGAATGTGTGTTTCTCAGGTATGAAAAGAGCTGAAATTGCAGGGAGATGGGGTGGGTTTAAACTATAACTTCCAAATGAACCCCAATCATCCTTGAATGTTAAAGCATTAGTACCCTTTTTCAGAGCGACTCTTTGCTTGTGAAAAGATCTTTACTAAAAATGTTTTCTTTTTTGTAAACGTTGCAGTGAACATTGAAAAATAGTCTAAAGACAAAGTTAAAAAGATTGTCTATACATTTTTAGCGAAGAGCTATTGTAAGATGGTACTGCTGCTTTAATATAAGCAAGCAAATGACTACTTAAAATAATGGAACAGAAATTGTCTGTAGGACATGTTTTGCTTTAAATATATATGTTGATATAGGACTTGTAATGTCTTACTATCACATCGATTGTACCTGAGAAACATTTTTTAAATTACTGGCCTAACTAGTTTTATAATTAAGTATTTAGACATAAGTCATAAGGTGCTAAGTGTAGACTTAAGTGTAATTAAGGGTGTGTGTGAAGGGAAGGGGGGTGTATTGACCTACATCATCTCTCTTAAATGGCTAATCTGTTTATTTAGGTGGAGGTAAAACGTGCAGAACCTCGTGATAGCAAAAGCCAAACACCAGGGCCACCAGGTGCCAGCCAGTGGGGAAGCCGGATCATGCCAAGTGCTGCCAATGGCTGGGCAGGTCAGCCCCCTCCTACCTGGCAACAAGGATATAGCCCTCAAGGTACATATTCTGTTGGGGGTTTCAAAGAGCCGGAGTCATAGGTGATTCCCATCTCCCTTAAAATTGGCAAAGTGTCTGTCACTAGCCATGTTTTTTTGCAGACCATATATCACTTGATCTATTCTTTCAAAAGGTAACATCTCATTACTGATACAGATACTTCCAAGTGGAGTTGAAGCCATGTATGCAGGGACTTGAATACAGTAGAGAACCACAGTGTTTTGCGTCTGTTTTACCCAGTTCTGCTTGGGGTTTTCCTTAGTTTAATTTTCTCAGAATATTTGTTACATACTGCAGAAGTCAGCAGGTCTTGCCAACACAAATTCTGTTTCCTCAACATCCTCCAACCTGATTAAGTGGGTATCTTTACTGTGATTGGTGCTTCATCCATTCTGTTTGTGTGGGAAGCAGGAGCACCAATCAGCATGTTCCTTTTACCCAATAATGGCAAGAAGTCGGGGAGAATTCCATGATTCTGCAGCTGTGGGAATGTGTGGTATGGGACCCTGATTACAAATATTTATGGAACACAGATTTTCAAAGATGAAGTCTGAAATGAGTTTCCAGAGAAACTACAAGTGAAATATGAAAGGAAGACAGGCTTTCTTGTGTCTTTGTATTTCATTACTTAGTGTAGCTAGGAAAAGTAACAAGCAGATCTGTGGTTAGTTGCTAGTGGTGGTGCAGGGGAACACTTAATGCATATGATTTTCTTGATTTACCTTGAGCCCTTTAGGACTGGGAGCAGGTGCTTATTTTAGTTTTGAATGCCATAAAAAAAACCCACAAGATTTTTGGAAACAGAATAAAAGTGTTAAATTCATCTAAAGAATGTTTTGATACCATATGAAGAAATGAGGTGTCATAATTGAGTCGCATCTAACAGCATATATAACCTGCCTTTCTCAGATATGAGAAATGACTACCGTGGGGAAAGGGGGTGGCATCACCTCGTCTATTTGCCCCCAAAGGATGGCTTACTATCTCCCCATGGTGCCTGTTAACTTGAAAGCGGCAGCTGAGGCTTTGACATTCTGCACAGATTAGCTAATCTGCAAACTCAAATTGAGAAACTAGATCACTTTCATCTTGGTTATTTGCAGGGAAAGGTATCATATCAATCTGTGGGAGTGATTAAATGCAAAACTGTTAAATACATTAAACTTTCTATCTTGACACTGCAGCAAATATAAAATGAGGTTGGCCATGGTTCTAAAACACTTGAAATAGCTGAATGATAACCCTTATCAGATTTATATTTGAAACATCTTGTATCTATAGCTTCACCTTTTGCAATCCTTAGTCTTTTTAAACTGTGTTATTGAGTGACTTTTAATGCTAGAATATGCTCTCAGTTTGAACTTTGAGTTTTGAGACTACAGGACATTTCTTGCATTAGCTTTTTATTCAGCATAGAACACTATTTTTTCAGAATTGCGTTATATGCCATTTTTAATAGAACAGTTCCAATATACAAGTTGATGAATTATCGTTCTGTTTCATTGTTTTAGGAATGTGGGTACCAGCTGGACAGGCAATTGGTAAGTAGGTAACAAAAGTGTGGTTGTTCAGTATATTGTATGTAAATTGTAGAAAAGGCTAACTGATAGTGCAAATGCAAATTGCTTTTCAATGAGAATTGATAGTGGCTGTAAATTTCTGAAGTGCAGTGCTTCTCAGCCAGTTTTAAATCTTGACAGTTGAGTTTGTATTGGAAAAAATGAGGGGGTGACAATTCTATTCTTAACTATTCAGTGTTGGGAGTTGGAATACACCCCCTTGCTGATAATGCAATTAGACTGATACAGGCCATCAAAAAATTAAATTTGCAGTCATGATTCTCTGAGCAGGAGCATTTCCCACAATCCATATTCATAGAGGGGGTAAGGGTTTCCAGAATTTGGTTCCAAGTACAGTAGCAACAACAACTTTTTCTGTTTGGGGTAATTTTGACTTGGTATTAAAAAGTTGCCTTTGCTGTGTTTTATGAAGGCACTACTTGTTCTCACAGCTCTATATTGGATTTTCTAGGTGGGTATGGACCGCCTCCTCCAGGAAGAGGAGCCCCACCTCCTCCACCACCTTTTACCTCATACATAGTTTCTACGCCTCCTGGAGGATTCCCACCTCCACAAGGGTTCCCCCAGGGCTATGGCACCCCTCCACCATTTAGTAAGTGTCCTCTGAGAGTTTTGAACCCATGATGTGCCACTGAATACACTTCTGTTTTGTCTGTTTCATGCCTTTCTATGAATTCACTGGAGTCTTTCACATTTGATCCACCTGTGGATCCACACAAATATTTCTGTGCTGTAGCCAGAAATCAGTATTTTTCAGTTGTTCATGTTTCTTTGAATCTGTCAATTCTGATCATTTTAGGTAATATTCATTAACGCCATAACCTCTGTTTGTCCGTGTTTTGACTGAGGACTTTTACTTTTGACATCTCCTTTCTAGAGGTGAAATATTTGAACTAGTAATACTATCTGTTGAAAACTAGAGACCATAGGCTCCTTTGAAAATTCTAGCCTAAGAAATGAGGCACCCAACTCTTATTGAATTTAAATGGGATTTGGGCACCTAACTCCTTTATGCTCTTTTGAAATTCCTATGCACAGTTGGATTAAAACTGGCAGAAAGTTGCCCTTAATTATCTAGAGTTTCTTAAACAGCCATTATGCACCTGTTAGTTCTGATTCTTGTGCTTTGGGGAAGCAGCCTGCTCAGGAATTTTCAGCCTGAGGCTTTTGGCAGCCTCCTTATTTGGATGGATGAAATGCTTTTGAAGGGGTGTCTCACCATGGCTTTCCCTGCTCCCCCACTGCACATTTCGGTATTTTAGTCTATCTTGTCAGCTACTATTTGCTAGGTAAGATGGTACAGTTGCTGTTGTGAACCTGCAGTCTATGTACTAGCTGTAAGATTTCACATCTTTTAAGAATATGAGAATAGGATGACTGACGAGATGGTTAAATCAATCCCTTTAGGTCAGCTGCAGGCAAACAAGTAGTAATCTTTTTTCTATAGACTCATAACAAAGGGTTTAACAACAAAATGTTAAATTATTCTGAAGCCAAGTAAAAAGTCCAAGTGCTTTTGGCCTCTTAATATGTCACAGATTTTATGCTCTGCCTCTTATTTATCAGGCTTTGGATATGGTGCTCCACCTCCTCCACCTGACCAGTTTGCCCCTCCTGGAGTACCCCCTCCACCTGCCACTCCTGGGGCAACACCACTAGCTTTCCCACCGCCGCCACCACCATCTCAGGCAACTCAGGACATGAGCAAACCCCCAACTGCTCAGCCAGAATACACTTATAGCCAGTTTGGTAAGTAACTACATATAAAATACACTCAGAGCGGCAACCTTTCCCCTCCAACCCCTAGGTTCTGCTTTCCTTGTATTCATAATGCTTTGGTGAAAAGTCTGTTTCCAGGAGCAGTGCTTTAATGCTGACAGCATTTGTACAAATTGTGGGAGTGCCAGCTATTGGCCCTCAAGGGGTCCCCAAAATGTCCAATACTCTGATATAACAGTATTGTTTCCTTAACCAGCTTGAAGTATTGTCCATTTCCTGAGTCACTAAATACCTGGCTCTCCAGATAAGAGAGGTGGGATAAGTCACCACTTGCATTCCCTCAAACGCTCAAGTTTAAACCCTTTTTTGTTCAACTAACAGTTTCACACTGCAAGATGCTCAGTAGTTTGCTTCCTTTTCTGTTGAACTGTCTTTGGTTAACACAGTAGCAGCCAAAGGGAATTCTGGTAATCTCTCCTCAAGGAAGATGCCTAGAATTGGAGCAAAGCACAGTGAAAAGGGCACTGAAAATGGTTGAGTGATAGGGCTTGCATAAGAAGGTGGAGCTTAGAATGGAGAATAGTGGTACTTAGAAGTAGTACCTAATTATTGAGAGTAACTGGGGAATTGACTGAGACACAAAACAAAGGGTATAGCAAAATCTGACCTGCATGCCCCTTTTGTCGCTGTTTCATAAGACTTGTTGAAACTGAGGCAGCTAATTTAAAACAAAAGTGGATGCTTACTAGGGAAGAGTTAATCAGTCTCTGAAGCTCACTGCTGCAAATAGGTGAGAGAGAAGAATGATTTAGTAGATAAGCTACAGTAAGAGGAAAATATGGGTAGTCAAATTCTCATGCTACTGGCTGGAAGTTGACTTTGTGGAGGTCAGGAAGGAGTTTTCATTTTACCCTTGCACCCAAGCCTTCCATGAGCAGCGTTGCCCAGTTAATTGTTGGGGTGGTAGGTGTGCTTTTTTTCCGATCACTGGCCATTGGTAACTTCTGAAGGCAGCATACTACACAGGATGAGCCTAAGAATCAAGAATGGCTACTTTAATGTCCCTGCATTTTAATCAGTTTTCCCCTGTGTTTATGCATACCCTACCAGTCCCATATAAAATACCTGCAGCAGCTGTTCATTATGGAGTGTTCACTTCATAAAGCTATTTGAATGGATTTTCTGTAGTCCAAAAAATCTGAAGTATAAAACTCTCTGATAGGAGATCAGTCTTTCAATAGTTGTTGTCAACATAAGGTGAGGATGTTACAGTTTTGGTGGGTTTGGTTAGAGATGTTCTTAAGCTTGTGTCATAGACACAATAGCTAACGTGCCTCTCTTACATATGAGGGGAAACATTTACTGAAAAGAATAAAAACTGATGCATACAAATGTATCTTGTCTCATACTTGGTAGCTAAGCCTTTAATACCAATAATTAAAATGGATCCAAACAGTAAAGGCACAGTTGATTATAAATAAACTTTCCTTACTGGGAACTCTGCTCTAAAGTCCCTGTGCAAGACTTATATGTAGTAGCCTCCAGTTATCATTTTAAAAAACCCATCACTCAGTTTAATTGACTGATTGATTGATTTTCAAAACAATGCTGTGAGGGATAGTTGGGTTGTCTGGTGTAAGGAATATGTAATACCAGCTGCATCTTGTATACATCTTGGAGACATTCCCCCACCCACCCACTCAACCTCCTCCCCTGGAAATATCTGAAATGCTGGCTGTAGTTAGTCCCTAGGGGTTAATGATTTTTTTGGGGAGCGGGAAGGGGGTTAGATAACATCATTAAATGCATTAGTCTCTCACCCCAAAAATCATGCCAAAAGCAAACTATTTCTGTGCAAGACTGCACTCTGACATGATATATACACAGTGATAGAAGTATTCAGCTTAGTGTATTACCATCCAAGTCAATAATTTCTTCCATGTTTATAAAACTATGTTTAAGACCTTTTTAAACCTCTTTAAGATCTTTGGAACTTCATGTGTCATTTGCAATTCAGCTAACAGCATTGGTATACAAAAGGCAGTTAACCAGTTTTTCATGTTTTCACTTAAATGCATAGAGTTTATAGACGTTAAAGAGGCATCTAAGTATTTAATCATTTTGCCATTTACAGATTCATCCTGGCTTGACAGCATCATAAATGCTGCTATGTTTACAGCTGGGATAAATGTAAACACTCTAGTAAATTAAACACTAACAAGGGTGTGTTTCCTTCACCCCAAAAAAATTATATCTCTGTACAGGGCTGTCTTGGGGTTAGTCACCCTGGTCTCCTCATTTCTTACTAGGGCTGGGTACCTATTCTCAAGACCCTTCAGGCTACGCGCCAATACTTTGTTTACACTCTTATGGTCAGGCTGAGCAGTGATATATCCTAGGTAGGTGGAGCCTATTTACAACCAATGCTCTTACTTTATCTGCATTTGGGAAATTAACTTTTGTTTCTTGCAGGGTCTCTTCTCTTTAAGAGGGTGGGTGAGATAAGTATTGTGGCTTGGAAATGTTTGCTTTTTACAGTTCAAGGATAATCTAGTTTAATTATCTAATAGATGGCCTAAGTGAAAACGCATCCTTGGAATATGACTGCACTGCTGTTCGCTTCCCAAGATGTTGCATCAGCAAGACTTAGTTTGTCTTGTGTAAACAAATTGCATTTAGTTACCCTAAGCAACAGAGTCAATATCCCCTGCTACTTTTGGAACAACTGACTTAGAAAACAGATCACTCTGAAGCAGTGAATCAGCTTTGTGTCACTATTGGAAGTGACAGTGCAGACCAATGGCTGGGATAGTTCACTGGAGGAGAGAATAGGACAAAATAATACGTATTTAAATGTGTTGGCTGTTTTGGTTTGACTGCTGGATTCCTTTGTGGCAAATAAACCAGCAGAGCTGTGCTTTTCTTAACTCTTCACGGCAAGCCACAGTGCTGGTGAGGGTAGTGTGATTATTTTTATTCTGAACTCCACCCTTTGGCAAGAAATTAATACATTTAAGGTTGCCTCCTGATCTTGTGTCAAAAATGGCTGAATTAGCGGCTTGAGAAATCTTCAAAAAGGGAAGCCCATGACAAATGCAATGTTGGATTCATTAGCAGTAGTAAGTCCTGCAAGACAGGCAGAGCTTGAAATTGAAATACTGAGAAGATGCCAGGAGACTGTTGCTTTGGATTAGCACTGTTAAACCTGCTTTAACGCTGTGCAGAAAAAAAAAGTCACAGAGATGTATTGAGTAATTACAGGATTTTTAACAGTGCTGTCATGCATAGTGGAGTGTCATGCTCATGCCATTGTAATGACTGACGGTTGTATTTTAATCACTAGAAATATTCTGTTAGATTTCTTAACTTTTTAGTAAGTTATTATTAATACACATCCATTTGCCTTCCAGGAATTTAGTTTTTTCCTCCAAATTGAAAGGGTCTCTCTCTATCTCCTCTCTCATCCTGCTTACTCTAAACCTGTTGCTCCTAAATCTCTGACCTCAACTCCGGATTATGTCGCAGAATGGAGGTGTCAGCCTCATTGACAAGGCAGGAGGAAGATGTGGTATGAGGTAGAAGTCTCCTGGTTCTGTAGTTACCTTTATGATTTTTCTTCAGGGAAAGCAAGCTAGTTGTTACCCTCTCAGAAAGATACTGACTTACAGAGTCAATGAGCATAAAATTCACGGAGGGACAGCTCACCTTTAGATTTAAAACTAATAAATCTGGTAAAACAATTAAGACTAACTCAGTGGTTGTGTTAGTGTGAATAGCAAGGGTATACAGGAGGGATGGCTATTCCGATATAACTACTTACCTGTTGCTTCATTGTTTTTGCTACATTGGAAATGTGAGCTGCCTGCTGAAGTTATGTGGAAAGCTGGTGATAAAATAGCTTTTGCTGTTCTTCTGCGCTGCCTTTGAGAAGAAACTTGTCATGCTATTTGCTTATTTCAGCTAGTTCTATGCAGTGAGTTAACGCCAGGGAAGGGTGTTGGATTTTGATGGCAGTTAGAAGCTGAAGTTCCCTTTTTAACCACATAATGGGTGCAGTAGCAGGAAAAACAAGTTTCCTGATTCTGCTTTGTGGATTTGATGGAAGTTGAGGGGAGACCAGTCATCATATCCTTTGAAAGGGACACTGTCAACTTGGTTTTTTTTAATCGACTAATTTCAGAAAATTCCATTTTTTGATGCAACCGTAATCTTTAAAATATATATTCAGGGCCTTGTATTTAAAACAATTTCCTAAGGGTTTTTTCTGTTTTTCTTATAGGGGTCTTTTCAGCAAAGGAAAACTTGATCATACAAGGGAAATTGAAATTGACTGTACACAAAATAAAGTGAAAAACACAATCTTTCGCCAACTCCTTTATGTTACGAACATCAGCTATAATAAATATAAAATTTTCAGACAGATGTTTCTCCATTAATTTTCTCTACCTCTGCTGAAACTGACAGAATGCTAGTTTTGCTTATATGAACACTTACTTACCCATTATGGACTAACTGATACCACCAACCCACTTTATATAAGCTTCTGAACAGCAGTAACATGAAATTTTGGTCACCACCAGCCTGGGTAAGATTTGATATAGAGAAAGGGCTATAGTGAAAAAGCACTATCTCCAATTACGCATTCAGTCCCCTTTCCTCTCTGCCTTTTATCATTACCTGTATTTTCTACATGTAAATCAAAAACTGATCAAATGTAAAAGTGACTACTCTGTCATCTGGGTATTAGATCAGCACATCATTGTGTGTTCATAAGGCTGTGTATTGGTGTATGTGGCATCAGTTTTGAATTGGTGCTACGCTTCTGCCTTTATGAGTGTGTGGATTGCAATAGAAGCTTACTGCAGCCTTTTCCTCTTCTTCACAGGTTATGGACAAGACTTGAGTGGTTTTGGACAAGGTTTCTCCGACCCCAGCCAGCAACCCCCCTCCTATGGAGGCCCCTCAGTGCCACCATCAAGTGGCCCACCTGCAGGAGGAAGTGGGTTTGGACGAGGACAGAACCATAATGTGCAAGGATTTCACCCCTACAGACGCTAGCACGTGCTGGCAATCAGGGAATCCTGTCCACAGTGGGATATCTGGTAGCAGCTGAACCCAGGAATCCCAGACTTCTGAACTTGTGACAATCACATACTTGATGGAGGAAAAACCTAACAACATTGGGGGAGGGGAACGGGAGGGGGGAATGGCTTTTGAAGGCAAAGCTGTGGGTATTTGGACTGCAGGTTTTAAATATATTCCTTTCTCTAACCCATCAGCACAAATAAAGAAAATGTCACTGGTTCAAACTACAGGGTTTTAAAAATGTCTTCAGCTTTAATTCAGAACTTCAGGTTTCTTTTTTTGAAATTATTTTTCCTGAGCCTTTGTTTTACCGTATATTGTAAACTTTTATGTTTAAAGAAAAATATATACATTTACAGATTGTGAAATTTTTAAGAGAAATTTTCTACTATGTATGCTGGCTTATTTTTTAATTTAAAACAGGGTTTCTGTTAGCACTGTTGGAAGTGATGGTCAGTTTCAACCCCTTTACTTCTAACATAGTGGTGGAGCAGTTGGTCCAGAAACTCTGGGAGTTAAAAGACGAAATCTACTGAGTGTATTTTGCTTTTGTTACCTGACAGTGTAGAACTGGTAACAATGCAGGTGCAGACTTGTTGATGCACAGAGTCACTTATGAAGTACAGCATTTAGATCTGTGCTTCAAACTCTTTAAAATCCTCTGTGGATTTCATATGGGGTTAATGGAGGCCTTGTTAAGATGTAGATTTCCCTCAGGCAAAAGGTTTAGGTGCATTTTGCACTAACCAGTGATTACCCCTGGTTTGAATAAAGAGAAGTACATTTGGATTAGAAACACAAGCCTGTCTCCATTTTTTTTTTCTTATAAATTTTTCCATGTGAATTTGTGTTCTCATGAAAGTTGCCAGATTGACAGCCCTGGAAATGAAGTTCTTGTGGGTACAGCCTCAGTGTGTGCTTATCCACACATTTTGCCTTGTGCCTCAACCAGGACCTTTAGGTACTGCCTAGAAGTGCAGGCATAATGCACTCTACATACCCATTCAGCCCTTAACGCAAGTGATATGGTTGTGCTGATGTAGGATTTGGACTGAGACCATTAAATTAATTTCATAGGCTACTGAAGAATCTCAGTAGTTTTAGGTCTGTACCAGCCTGGGCTGGATTTGAACTGGTAATCTACAGGTAAAAGATTCAGTATATCATTGTCTCTAAAACTCTTCTGTGTCTTACATGATGTGTGTGGCTATAAACAGGAATTGATGCATTACAGAGCATTAGCATGTCAAATCAGTGATATGCTTCAGTGTAGCATTAAAGATGAGATAAGTTTCAAGATGATCAGGCTGCAAAATAATCTTAAATCCTAAATGTAGCATGTAAACATATACACAAGATCTTAAAATTTAAGAGTGGGGGGGTGTCTCTGACAGAATATATCCACCTCTGAATATATTCAGAAGAGGGTGAGACTAACTCCTCTGAGATTTGGAAATCCTTTTGCTCTCATATATATATTAAAAAAGCACAGGCAGTATCTGTATTGCACTGTTCTCTGGGATATTCTTTAATTTCTTGTATCCTCATACAAGTCCAGGTAGTGTTGCCTCTCCATATCAAGGATTTGATCTATGAAAAAAAATCCTTCACTGCATAATTCCCCTGGAATCAGCTTTGTGTTGTTTTGAGCAGTGATAGTGGATTAAACCCGAATTAGATGAAAATTGCTATATGAGTGAGGAGCTTTATTCAGGGAAGTGTTTCAGGGACAGGTTACAGGGAGCTAATCAACTGTGCTGTCAACTTCATAGAGCTGGGTTCATATGTGTTCAGAGTGTGAACTAAATCTGAGTTTGAACCTGTAGTGACACTTCACCACCACATCCAAAATGCTGCCATAAATCTACACCTTCACCAGCCACTCCCACTATGCCCAGATCCTCTCCCAACCCATTCACTAGCTTCCCCTTAACCTCTGTCATATTTAGACTCCTTGTGCTTACTTTCAAAGCCCTGCATAACTTGACTTCTACCTACCTCGCTGCAAATAACTAAACATGCTCATCGTGCTTTTCTTCCTTGCAGTCTCTGAAGGAGCTCTCTCCAGCCTGATTTTTTTCAAATGCCTCTGCTAAGTCCATAAAGCACACTTCATTTGGCCTTAGTATTAAAACAGAGAATTAAATAATATAAACATAAAAACAGTACCAGCACTGCTCAGTTGCTACTTGATGGACCCCATCCTGCAATCTTTTGTCTGCTGATTGATGAATTATTTAATGTTCTATTAATGCTGGAAAGTTTCACCTGCAGCATTTCACCTTTCTGCTGCTACCTTCTGTATGTGAGTTATGCTTGTAATCTCAGTCCAAATATAATTTTGTGACACTTACATAGGGAGGAGAGTTCCAGAAACAACTTGAGTGCTGTAGCACTTTAAAGACTAACAGTTTTAATTTCAGGAGGCATAAGCTTTCGTGAGCCTCAGCTCACTTCCTCAGATGCAGTTGGTAGAAATGATACAGCAAAATAGGAAACATAGAAAATATATAGAAGGCAACATTTACATATCCAAGGGCATAGATAACAATGGGGAAGCCGGGTACTTGAGTCTTGATGACAGCCATTGAGTAGGAGGTGAGAATGGGTCATCAGAACAAATTACTTCTTGTAATGAGAGAGCCATTCCAAATCCCTGTTTAAACCCAGTTTGAATGTGTCAAGTTTGCAGATAATTTCTAACTCAGCAGTAAAAACCCTGGTTGATGGGTGGGGTGTTTGAAGGGATCTAGTTTCTGTGTGCTTTTACATAACAATAGCAGAGGCCTAAACATCACCTCACTTGATCATAACTCATTTAAAAAAACCGCAAAACACTATTAAGCCAAATTCTGCAATGTCTTTGCATTGTTTAAACACTGTCTTTCTGCTTCTTGCACCCAGCTGTGGCTGCTTGTTCTCCATCCTCGATTTGATTCAAAGTCTGTATCAGAGGTGAACAGAGTCCACCAACTTCTGCGAACTCCAGGCTTGGTGCTTAGAGCATTGGTAACTCTTGGGTAGGCCTAGCATCATCTTTTTTTTTTTAAATGGTAGGATGGATGCACAGTGGAAACAGACTATCCTAGCTGAATAGAAAAACCATGTGTAGAGAGGTAAATCCTGATCCCTGACCTCTCCAGAGAAGAATGGCTGTTGTAGCCCCCTCTGCACCTCTTACTGAGTCCCCAGTTTTGCACATAGAAAAACTGGAGTGACAGTGTAAAATTGTGAAGCCAGGTTCCTGTGCAAATTGGCGGCTGTTCTTGAAACTGGTAAATTAGTTTCTCTAGTGGATTAATTTACACTGATTCTCAGTGCTAAAACATGGTCTCTACAAGTTAAAACAATTTGTTCTTGTTGTCCAATCACTGTTAGATGGGGAGTGAAAACAGGTCTTTCAACGACACCGTGCTCCTGTTCGTTAGTGTCCAAGGTACTACCTTAGCCCCATGGCAGGCACTGGCAGAAGATGAACTGCAAAGCTTAAAGCAAAAACTCCATGATGGCCAGCAATGTGCTCACTTTCCACGGCGAGCCTAGGGTGGGGAGATGGTACAGGAATAGCTTTATTTATTTTTTTTCATTTAAAAGTTTGAATGTGAAACTCTGCTGAATGCACCTCTAATGGCCCAGTTACCCAAGTATTCTGTGAACTTAGTGTTGATTCTGCTGGTCATCTATAAAGAAACACTTAAGAGGCTACATTTTCCAGAGTGACTAGTAATTTTGGGTGTCCAATATTCAGAGGGGTTGCTCAGCATTTCCTGAAATTCAGATGCTTTTTAAGGTGTGTCAAGTTGGACTTCTAAAATCACTAGTTGCTCTTTAAAAACTTGGCTATTGCTTACAGTGAACAACGCTCTTCTTCCCCTATGTTAACTCCTACAATGACTGGAATTTAGTAAAAATATTATGTCTCAATTCACGGTTAGTCTGGTCCTTGTGCAGTCATTCACACCCGTACAAAGCGTGTCTAAAATGTTTCCAAATCAGAATGGTAGGATTTTACATTTGGTCACTTTAAACCAGAGCAAAGAGTGTAAAATAATACCAGTTTGACTTGGAAGCATTGGACACTCAGGTTGCACTGCTATAACGGACTGCAACAAGGAGAAAGATAATGGAGAATCTCTTAACTCTTTATTTATGCTTTTCATTTTGTATTTCACGCCGCTTGGGTGTGCGAGCTTGACTGGATACCTTGAATTTCTAGAACAGGTTTGCTTTCCAGTTCTGCACTTCAGCTGTTTGGAATTGCAACCTGTCGGGAATGTTTTAAATGGTTGTGCAGGTTTTGTTTAATAAACCATTAAATCTGAAGTGCAACTCTGCTCAGCAACAGAAATTCTGAATCAACCTGCGTGAAGAGCTGAGCCAGCATTAATCTGCCACGCCTTGGCATAATGTTTGTGCGAATCGTCTCCCAAAAGCTCTGTGGGTGGAGGCTTTTCAAGTGCTGTGAGCAAGAGATGGAAATACCTCAAAGATATTGGAGGAACATTTTTATTAGGAAATCTGATGTTGGGCAAGTCTTCACTGCCCTTAATGCAGGTGTTTGGCAGCTGGGTCTAGACTAGGTGTGAGCTGCTACACCAATACAAAGTCCTATCTGATTCTGTGTCGTCAGCATTGCACTCAACTGTGTGTGTTACTAGGACTTCTGGGGGCATCTCCCATAGTTCTTTGTGCCGCTGCTCTGTGATTCTTTCCCACTGAACTGAGGGAAGGTGGGGGCATTTGTCTGTCCTGGGCATGTGAAGGGAATTGTGAGAAGGCATTGGCGCACTATCAGCATTTGAGTGATTTAACCTCATCCAAACTGCAACGTGGATGAGGACCAGCCTGTCTGAAAGCAACACCTGAGCTCTAATCCCTGCCCACAGCTAGCCTGGGTTTAAAGCATCACCAATCTTGGGTGAGAAGGTTTTGTGTGTGGATGGCTGAGGGTGTAACACCTGAGTATGAACCCAAGTTAACTTTGCAATGAAGACCTACCTCATATCTGAAACAAACTGATATTCATCGGTCTCTGCTCCCCTCCTAGGCCAGTGGAAAAAGACAAACAGTTTTATGGTGCCACCCATGGGGAAGCAAGGAGGTAGCAGGTCTGAAACCCACAGGCACACTGCCTCCCTTTGGTTTTCTTTGCCTCCACATCTTGGAAGCAGAGGCATAGCCTCAGCTTTCCTGCTCTTTCCCTCCTCCAGCCTCTTCCTCCCTCTGGACTAAGGAAGGAATAGGAGACAAGAAAAAAGGAAGAGTAAGAAGAGGCTGGAGATTTCTGCTTCAGGGTAGGGGAGAGGATGGAAAGCATTGCTCCCAGCTCTGAAGCAGAGCACCCGCCTTCCTAGGCATCTCAGCTGGGACCAGCCATTCACTCAGACATGATTCCCACCTGGAAGTGGCAAGAAGTTCTGCCAACTAGGCTGGGCACGAGGAGGGAGCCAGGCCGCCGTCGGTCACGAATCCGATGCTCCAAGATGCCGATTGCAGAATGAGACCCCAAAGTTTCTGTGTTTTTACCCCATCTTTGATACTTGCTGGCTCATGTCAGTCTATGGGCCTTGCTGTGTCATGTTGCCTCTGGGTTCAGTACAGTTGTTAATCACCAGCTAATTGCAAGCAGGACTAGACTCTTATTTCTGTACTTTGTTCCCAGGGTGGATCCTTCTGTACGTTAGGGTCGTTTATTTGCACTGTCGGGTTGTTGGTAGGTATTCTTCAGCCTTCAGGGGTAGGGTGGGGCAGTTGGTGTCTTTACTCCCCTTTTCTGTTGTTCGAGCAGTTTAGGTTGGTGTCTTTTTATGCCCTGCCCCTACATTCCTCACTCTCACACACAGAATGTATCAAGCTATTTCAGGTTCAATAATGCGTGTTTCAGGAAAGAGCTCACTGCAAGAAACTAACAGGCTGGAGTCCACGTATGCCGCACTAAACAGCGCTGCACCATTATAACAGTAAAGGAAAAATCTCTCTCTACCTCTAACTCACTTAAACAAGGAGTCTACATCTGATTGGTTTGCACAGCTCCTGGGGATGGCTCACACATGGATAGTGGCCAGCAGGGCAAATACTTGTGGCGGGTCATCAACCTCTGGGGCAGGAGCTGGGAAGGTAAGATGGCAGGGCAAAGCGTCAACCAGTGGCCAGCGTGACTAGTACTACCTGCTGTGGTAAGTCCAGGGGGACAAGGACCTGTGTTGGGGGGATGCCATGGGGGCCTGGGCATGTCCAGGATAGCCAGTGTGGGAAGTACCCGGGGCCATGGTGGGCAGGTGTCCCATTGGGGGCTGTGCTCGGTCTAGCTGAGTGCCCAGAAGGGACTGAGCTGAACGGGTGCCTGGGGCAGCGTGGGGGGAATAGGGTGTGGGGGGTGGGTGAGGAGGCTGACAGAGGGGTGGGGGGCCAGTGCAGGTGAGACCTTAGGGTGCCTGGGTAGGGAGGTGCCCTGGGAATGGGTAGGTGAGGCCATGTCCCTGCTGGCACACCCCTCCCCCCACATGCTGCTCCAGCAGGGACGGGCGAGTTTCTGACTTCTCTTCTCTCCCCCTCCCCTCACCCTTTTTTTTTTTTTTTTGTGGGGGGCGGCCCCTTTAAATCTCTGTGCGGGCGGAAACGCCGCGCGGAGGCTGTAGTGGGCGGGGCCTGCCCCTGGCCGTGCTCTCGCGATATCTGGAGCTGCCCGGACGAGATCAGCCCTTTCCGAAGAGACGCGGCCAAGATGGTGGGTGCCAGAGGCGCGGGCTGGGGCCCTTAATCCGGCTCCATCCGCCTCGGGGGCGGCTCGGCCGGGCTCCGGGTGCTCGGACCCCCGCGGGGCGCTGCCCCCCTGCCCGCCTGGGGCTGTATGGGGGAGGGAGCGAGGCTGGGACAGGGTCTGGCTGAGCTGCCCGCAGCTGGGACTAGGCCTGGGGGTGGCGAGACTCCCGCCCTCCTAGTGACGGGGCCTACGGACGGGTGGGGGGAGGGGAAGGAGTGGGGGTGCAGTGTGTGGGGGAGGGGAAGGGAGTAGGGGTGAAGTGTGGGGCGGAGTGGGGGTGCACTTTGAGGGCGATATGGGCAGGGATAGTGATGGGGCGGTGGGAGTACGTGGGTTTGTGTCATACATGTGTTGTGTGTGTCTGTGTGTGTGTTGTGTGTGTGTGTGTCTGGGAGGCTTTTGGGGATGCTCCCAGCCTGTGTGCGCAGTTCAGGGAGCTGGGGTGCTGCAGCCAATGGCTGCGATTCTTGGGGGCTCGGTGTTGAGGGCACATTATGTGTTGGCAGGAGTTGTGAGATTGTGTGTGTGTGTGCAGTGTGTGGAGCTGGGCTCCGTGGAGCGTTGTGAGGCGCAACGTGTGTGCTGTGGCATCTGCTGGGCGCCGCTGGCGTTCTCTGGCTGCTGGGTGGGAGTGAAGTGTGAGAGTGTAGGGAAGGGAGGGGTGCGGTGTAACACTGTGTGCGTGTTAGATGTGGGGTGCTCGCGGGTGGAGGTGTGTGGCGCTTGTTGCAGGGCTGGGCTTGGTGCTGAAGGTGGTTGATGGCTCTGGAGTGTCTGTTCTGTGGGGAGTGGTGGCCGAGGAATCTGAGGCTCATGGAAGGATACTACTGGGCAGGGTTGGTTTATGTAGTGTGTGAAGCGTTTTGTGCTTCTCCAGGCTAAACAGGCTCTAGAGATGTCCAGTAACCGACCTCTTGTAAATATGGATGTGCACCGTTAAGCTGTGTCAGTGTTTCCTATTGGGGCAGGGGGGTCCTTTCATTAGATCTGGGACTGTATGTTGTGTGCTCTGAAGTGAAAGAAGCATTAATATTGGTTCTCATAACAATGAATCGTTGTTAATAATACATAGCATTTATCTTGTTTCATCAAAGCACTTTTACAGGGACTAATGAACTCCCATGCACGGTCACTTCCCTCTGAAACACACAAACAGTGAGTGGGCCTTAACTGGGGTGATAAACACATGGGGGGGGAAGAGGGGTCAGCAAAGGTATCCGACAGAATGTCACCTGCTTAGATGTCTTGGTCATTTGGAGGCCTCATCTGTTTTTTCTCTGGTTCTCTCAATCCAGGCGGAAGTTGAGCAGAAGAAGAAACGTACCTTTAGGAAATTCACCTACAGAGGTGTTGACCTGGATCAGCTCCTCGATATGTCCTAGTAAGAAACTCTTCCTTATTGGCACCCTTCTTCCCCTTTACCAAACCCAGCAATGAGGTTATGAAAGGAGATGAAGCCAGGACTGGGGGTCAAGAGGGCCCAGAAGAGTGCAGGGGAGAGGCCTGAACTCTGACCCGGGTGATGGCGGCCCCCCCAATAAGCATAGTAGGGGGCAGCTGCAGAGAGGAGCCATAGACTCCAGCCCGCAGGGGCAGAAGCCTCTTGCCATTCAGAAAACGTTTTACTGTTTCTATGGACTTTCTCTGCCCTGCATTGTTTGACGGTTTGCTTCATCCCTCAATCACTTCGTCCCTCAGCTTTGCTCCATGGCTGCCCCCTCTGACCTTCTCCTCCGCTGCCCCGTCCCCCTCATCCACTTCCCTTCCTTTCTCTTCCCATTTAGCTAATCCCTTTCTAAGTAAACCCATCTCCCCAAAAGTTGTCACTAACATGACGTTAGCATCACGTAGTTGACTCTGCTCGTGACCTTCCTGGACCGTGTGGCTGTCTTGTCTGTTTAGATGGTAAGCTCTTTGCGGCAAGAACCAGCTACTACAGTGTTCGTAGAGCACCTAGCGCAGTTCTTGGCTGACCGTTAAGCAGTACGGTAACAAACATGATTAATAATTGATACATGAGTCTGCATCTCATTGGAATGTCCTCGGCAGTACTAGACTCAGGATTTGATCATTCCTGGATATTTCCAAACTGTAAACAAATGATAATTCTTCCCTCCCCATAGCTGGCGATAGAACCCAGGAGTCTGGTGCCAGGCCTGGCATTTCTCTCTTTTTGTCACTGAATCTAAACGTTACACATGAGCTGACTCTTTAGCTGATCTGGTTCCTTTTGTTGTTTCAGCGAGCAGCTGATGCAGCTGTACAGTGCTCGCCAGCGCAGGCGTCTGAACCGTGGCCTGCGTCGTAAACAGCATTCCCTCCTGAAGCGCCTTCGCAAGGCCAAGAAGGAGGCCCCTCCTATGGAGAAGCCAGAGGTAGTCAAAACTCACCTGCGCGACATGATCATCCTCCCTGAGATGGTGGGCAGCATGGTTGGTGTGTACAATGGCAAGACCTTCAACCAGGTGGAAATCAAGGTGAGCCACACGGGCGTGAAGGGTGAAATGGTGCCTGATACGAACAGAAACTTACCAGCATCCTGCGTGCTTTGCTTAGGCCTTATCCCTGCTACACCTGAATTTTCATGCAGTGGATTGATTCTGAAAGTATAAGCCATTTGCTCTTCAAGTTGCTTGAACTGGCCTTGGCCTGCTCTGTTTCTTGGAGGAGAGTCTTTGTGTACAAGCGGCTTTAACACTTAAGAAAGATAGATTGTTGTGGCGACTTTTTTGGGTTTAAAAAAAAAAACAAAACAAAACTTTGTGTTGTCTTGAACTCATCCTCTCTCTTCCTTTGAGAAGATGGTGTCCGGCTTTGGGGAATGTGCTGCAAACAAGGCTTTTTTCCTCTTCGCTTGTTAAGAACTGTGCTAAGCTTTGCAAGATGTTGCTTGCCCTTCTGATAATTCAGTGGATAAATCAGTGTGTACATACGGGGGAGGTAGCTGTGGGAAGAGCGAGAAGAGTAAGGCTCTGTCTGCAGTGCAACAAAAAGCTTGTTCTTAACTTGGCTTAGCTAATGTGAGTTAAGAACACACCTTCTCCTGCAGTGTAAACAGGACCCTTGGTGGCAATCCTGTGCTCCCTCAGCCCTACACTCGCATGCCTGGGGGTGGGAGAGCAGGGGTTCAGTTACAGAACCAGAATGTGTCTTGCTGTATCAAGAAATCCGACTTGCATGTCCAACTGGTGCAGTGTGGCATGCTCTGATACTCAAGGAAGGATTAAACAACTTAGCAACCGTTTCTTTGCCAGCTTTGTTTGTGGTTGAAACCGAAGTCAACTTGAAAACATTGAAGGGCTTAAGGCAGATCAGCCTGTTTGGGCTCTCTGGGAGTGGGAATGTTTGAGTTGTGTGTTTGGGAGTGATTTTTAAAGGCGCACATGGCAGTTAGGTGTCTAACTCCCATTTTATTTCCATCAGTTAGTTAGGATCCTAACTGCCACGTGTGCCTTTTACGTGTGTCTAAAGGAGGAGATGTTGAGTGTATACTGCTATAGTTAATTGCAGTGGTCTAAGTATCACCAAAGTCATGCTTACGCTAGGAGTACTTTATGGCTATAACTTTATCAGTGTGTTATACCAGCAAAGTGCTCCTCGTGTGGACGCAGCTAATACAAACAAAACTGCATTTTTACTGATCGCTTCTCCCAACCTGAGTGAAACAGGTTTTGCTGGGATACGTGCATCTGCATTAGGGATGTCTGCAGGCACAGGGCCGTCAGTCGGGGTCGCACCTCTTCATGCCACTGACACAGCTGGGTCAGCAGAAATCTGTAGTGTACCTGTCGTCTTATTTGCTCTAGAGGCAGGGGTGCTGTCTGGGCAGAGGGAAGAAGGGGCATTTTTGAATGTGATGTGGATTTGCAGCTGTGGGGGAGGGAAATTCACTCTGGTGTTTGACCCTGTTTGTTCGATTTCTGTCAATGTTCTCGTAAGTGTAAGTTTTGGTGTGTGCAGAGACTTGGAATTTCTCTCTCTCTCACACACACGCACACTCACACACATGCAGTCATCTCTACAGCACTGTTGATTTGGGAGCCCTCCGTCGGAGCAGGAACAGTACCATGGCACTTGGTGCCCAGTTGCACACATGGCAAGCTACGACTCACGCTTGCTCAAAGCAATGGTAGCAGTGATCGGCTGGAGCAGTTGGAGGCTGAAGTGTTCACATTGATCTTTCATTGAATAACAGACTCATTTGCCAAAATCAGTCTAGTTGGATAATTTGGGCACAGGAAGAGAGCTAAATCAATTGAGTAAGCCATCGGCTACAAATGGCATGCCCATCTCTACCTGTACCAAGCACCTGATAGATGCGTATGGAGGCACTGAACTTTTAAAGAGTAGAGGGTTAGTTCTAAACCACCATCCCAATGTTCTTTGTCATGAAATCCAGCTTGTCTTCGGATGCTGTTCAAGGTCTTTGCAGGGTACTCTCCTATTCTAGCCTCAGCTGCTTGACACATCAGATCAGTTCACCCTGTCCTTTCTTTTGCAGCCCGAGATGATTGGCCACTACCTGGGCGAGTTTTCCATCACTTACAAGCCAGTGAAACACGGCAGACCTGGTATCGGTGCCACCCATTCATCTAGGTTCATTCCTCTGAAGTAAACGATGCTTGGGAAAATGTTTTCTATATGTAAATAAAGAAAATGCTCCTGACCCATATTGTCTCTGGTCTCTCTCTCGGTAGGGTCTCATTTCCCTTCCATTTGGACTGGGCCTTCTGAAGCTAAATGTAGTGGGAGCGTGGGTGTAGACACAGGGACCCTTAGCGAATCCAGTGTGATCAGAGTCCAGGTGTCTGTTGGATTAGCGTAAGCTCATTGGAAATACTTTGAGTTGTGCAACTGGGGACAGGCCAGGTGGAATATCCCTTCCAGTGTCAGGAAAGGATCAGCTTGATGATGAGTTGGTCTAAGAATGTCATCTTTTTCAAAGTTTCTTTTTATTTTTAACGTGAGAAATTTGGGTCTGGTCTAGCCCGGGGGACACTGACTGAAAGTTGGTGAAATGACGTCACAAAAGCTAAATATGAGAGTTGAACAATAGCGGGAGGATGTCTTACCCAGACTGTTTTATAACTCTTTTCTCTTCACTTTTACTGATTCCAGTGACTGACAGTTTGGAGTGGTGATTCGAGACCCTCTCTTCAATGAAGGGATGAGAGCTCGTTATAAAGAACCCATGCCTTCCTAATCTTGCAGGAAAGACTAGAATTGCCATTCTTGATTTCACTCCTGCTTTTTTAGTGTCCTTTCACACATCTTTGTGGTGTGATAAAAGACTTGGGGGGTGAGGGTGTGTGCCCAATCTTCTGGAATAATTTGCAGTCACCTTTTAAATATATATTGACTATCAAAGGGAGGCAGAGATCAGGTTTGTGGGCTGTTAGATGTCATAGTCTGAGGAACGCACTCTGGATTCTTAGATGTCGATATTGTCTACCTCTAAAAATGAGTAATATGCTATTGCTGCCACTTTGAACTATTGAGGGTTATTTTGGGGGCTGTGGTCCCAAGTAGGAGTTTAACCTATTGCTGTGCACAGGTGTTTTCTGTACTATATCCACTCTTGTGACTTCCACGAAGATGCTGGTACAAAGTAAACAAATGTGATGGTTACCCCAAACATCTGAAAGAAGTAATAATCTGTGGCTGACAAATAGGAAAGGATGAAAATAAAGATTTTTTTTTTCCCCCAAGCTTCCTTGACTATCAAAAAATGTTTAGTATGTCACAATACCCCCCCCCCCCCCTTCCCAAGGCCAATGATGGATCCCAGTGTGTGGAAAATCTCCCCTGGCAAAATCTAAGTGTGAATGTTAGAGAACAGCATTGAAGATGGACTAGAAATGTGACAGTGCAACTTCTCTTTCCGCAGTGCAGACCTGATTACAGGCTGTGTAATCCCGTGCTGGTTTCAGTAATTGTACTCTTGAGAGATCCTGAATCCTTGTCCAGTAAAAAACATCTGTGGAAACTAATCAGAGAGGAGTTTCCTTGTTGGGTGTGCCTAAAATGGGAAGGAAAAACAACACTGAATAGATGAAATCCTAATGGGACTAGTCTAACGTACCATATCCTGAGTGTGTTCCCCTCCAGCTGCATTGTTTTCTGGACCACAGTAATTGATACTCAATTGAAACAAGATTTTACTAAAGGTTCCTGGTGGCAGAAGCATGGTTATAAAAGGGCTTGTGTATTCAGACCCCACGTCTTCAGTCCTCCTGGGACGGCTCTAGTTTCATCAATTTTTCCTTCTCTAGTAATAAGGTCAAACAGAAGTCTGGTTGGTTTGCCAAGGCTGTTTATGTCTAAGCTCTAAGCCCAAGTGGGTTTAACAGATTCCCCTCTACTTGTGGCAGCAGGTGTGAGAAACTTCAGTCAATGACCCAAACAAAACGCTCCTGGGTAGCACCAGTGCCCTTCCATCCCCTCGGACTGTGAAATGCAGTGTTTTGGGAGCTCTCTAATTACATCTCATGATAACCTGTTTTAAAACCTCTGGGGATTGGAAGAACCTGGCTCCTTTTGCCTTCTGCAAACTAACGAGATCTCCCTTTGGGCTGGGCTTTTATAGATCTTGCATGCGAAGTGATGTCGGGCTCGATCACTTCTTGGGTGGGAGACTCCCCTCCCCCACTACACCTAGTGGAAGCTGGGATTAATCCTTCTGGGTGGTAGGTAGAATAACTCCTCAATCTAGTGTGCCTAGGCTGAAGTTCTGATAGTTGTATAAGACCTGTAAGTGGGGCTGTTACCTCCACTTTCCTAGCCAAGTGAAACGGCTGCCATGTTTCTCCCAAGGGTGCCTGCACTTGAGTGGTAGGTTGATTTATAAACTGCCCTGGGACACTTTGGGATGAAAGATGCTACATAAGGGCCTTGTGTCAATTGCTATCCATTCAGTTCCCCATGGGGGGGAGCTTGGTAATTGACACCGCAAATTCGGCTCAGGTCAGTGGGAATCAGAATGGTAACTACTTGATGGCTGTCTGATGGCCCATGTGACAAGAACAGGTGGGTCTCCTTCCATTTCCCAGTGGGCATGTGTCCACATCGCCACCACCATTGCTGGTGGTTTTAGCAGCGAAGCCAGGGGGAGTTGGACACCCTTAAAAAGATGGTCCTTGACCAGCCAGGCTGAGAGATAATTTATGTGCATTACTGTGGTGCTTTGGAGCGTTAGCCATGTAGCAGAATCCCCTTGTGCCAGATGCTGTATAGACATAGGACAAAAAGCCGGCCCTTTCCCCATGGCATCTACCATTGAAATGTGACCGGAGACAACCAATGGATACAGACAGAGGTAGGAGAGTGGTAGGTTGTATTGCTGTTCTCTGTGCTGTACCGGGTGTGCGGCTTGGTCTTTCTCTACAAAACTTCATACCTTTCACCCCTGCTAGATTTACTCCTCCCAGCGCTCTCCCCACCAAAACTGCTGCAGCCTTGGGGCCGGTCTCGGAGCCAGCAGCGAAAACAATCATGGCTGCCACCCATTCACCAGCTCTGTGCTGGTGCTAGCACCTCATGGAAGGCGGCGTGAGGTCAGTTTGCAGCAGCATTCAAAAAGGGATCTTTGTGGCGCTTTGTTCTGGGAATAGCCTGGATTCAAAAAGGGTCTCCCCCCTGCCTTCCTCTCCCCCCGGTCCTGAATGACTGCCTGTCAAGGAGCTTACATAGCAACGGAGGAATTGGATGGCTTTGGAAATGAGAGAATAGGGTTGTCGAGTGTTGGAATGTCCTTTTGTGCACCAAACCTAATCTCCATATGAATGGCCGGGGACAGGCATTCACGGTAGGATCCTATCTATCACATCGGTTTGTTTTCCAGGTACCACAGCAATGAGCTGATTAAAGAGTCTCTTAACCCCTTAGGAGCTTCAGCGTGAAAGCGGTTATACTGAGCCTTCTCTGATGAGCAGGGATGGCGCTGCTGATGCAGCAGTGACTGGAGCTTGGTGCTGTGGGACAGGGGTTCTTCACCAGGGGTACGTGTCCCCGTAGGGCTACGCAGAGGTCTACCAGGGGTACTTCAACTCATCCACTTGCCTACTTTTATAACCGCCTATGTAAAAATCACTAGCAAAGTCAGCACAAACTAAAATTTCAGACAGGCACTGACTCACATATGCTGCTCTGTACACTGAAATGTAAGCACAGGGTTGATATTCCAATGGATTTATTTTACAGTTATGGTAAAAATGAGTGATTTTTTCCAGTAACTCTGTGCTGTGACACTTTTCTGTATTCTTAAGTCTGATTTTGTAAGCCAGTAGTTTTTAAGTGAGGTGAAACTTGGGGGTACGCAAGACAAATCAGACTGCCGAAAGGGGGACAGTGGTCTGTAAAGACTGAGAGTCACTGCTGTGGGATCCCCGAAGAGGAGCAGCAATTCTCTGCGCCTGGTGTGTTTGTCCCCGACTCTTAACGCCATTTTCGGCTTCATCCAGCAGGACTGTCCCCCAAGGTGTTTTACGCCCTATTGCTCAGGCAGGTGCTGAAATGCTGCACCCAGCTCTGGGCGGCCTGCTGGCATGAGAGCATAAATACAGAATTGCTGCGTGGTCTGTGACAAGGGCTTCAGGAACTATCCTTTGCACAGGCTGCTGCTGTAAAACCACATGACCTCCCCCTCCCCAGAGCCGGAAAGATGTTTGCAGGCAAGTCTAGCCTGCAGCAGGGTAATAGGTATTTTTGGCCAGCAGATGTCGCTGGGAGATTGTTCCCCTTTGGTCCATAGTTCTGGAGAGCCTGTGAAATTTGCTTACTGCCCCTTTCCATTGGGCCAGTGATCAGAGAGGCAGCATTTGCCTAGCAAAATCCTCTCTCAGAATCAGCAGCGTGTGGTTGCTGCTGGGGTCAGAGCTTTTAACCCTTGCGGTGCTGAAGAGTCTAAATCAGAAGAAAAAACAGCCCACGAAAGCTTATGCCTGCAGAATTTTGTTAGTCTTTAAGGTGCTACAGGACTCTCCCTGTCTTTGCTAAATCTGAAGCACAACACTCCGTTTGGATGAGCAAAGTGAAATGTCCTAGCAGCTTTTTAGGTTAAATTCGGCTCTTCTCCATCATCGTCTCTCACTGTAGTTTCGAACACACGTGGCTTTGAAATGTAGAAACCTGGGAACGTCAAGCTGGAGAAGCCATCTACATCCCAGTTGTGCCAGGGCAAGGTTGTTCTCCAGGGAGGAAGGCTGGTTTTGGGGTTAAGGCATGGGCCTGGGACGACTTGGGTCTGCCACAGACTTCTTGGGTGGTCCTTGGTCAAATCACTGCAGTTACCCTGTACCCCCGTTCTGTAAGATGAGGCTAAAACATCCATGCCCTGCAGAAGTGGTGTGATCATAAATACCTTTATTGAGGCATACTGCTGTGAGCCACGGAAGTGGATAGAGCTTTGTCTATTCCAGCTCTAAATGTCTTTAACCATCAGCCCTTTACCGGTTCCCTTTGCGGAGATCATTCCACAATCAGCTCTGCCTTTAGCAAATCTTTCCTGTTATCTGGCTTAAATTTCCCTTGTTTATATGTCATCCTATTCTCTGTATCACAGTAGCACCCAGAGACCCTCAGCGTGGCTCCAGGCCTCATTGTGCGAGGTGCTGTACAGACAGAACAAAGCAATGGTCCTTGCCCCAAAGGGCTGCCATCCTTGGTTACATAAGGATCTGATCTGCTGTGAGTTGTTTGAGTCACTTTAAGTGTCACTCTCATGCAAGATTGATGATGTGATGATAAAAACCTATGTCCCTTGTTCCTATATACATCACCACCACCACCAGCATTGTCCCTCGGGGGGTGATTATGCAACTCACCCTAACACAGTGTGTGTCTTTTTCCCCCTGCTAACGGCTGGGCCACATGAGTGGATAATAGCCTACTGGTGCTGTCAGCTGGAGGAGTTACTCCTTTAACTCAAGCAGTAGTGGCTCCTGGGTGTTAGCCCTGGCAGTCATGGGCTCGGCCCTTCTTGGCAACACCGGAGAGTCACCAGGACACCCGGTCAGTTAAACATGTGGTTTCCTGGCAGTGCCTTTTGGCCCAGCTTTTCCAGGCGGCGGCTGGAAGATCTGAGCAGCTGCATGATGCATCCCCAGCAGACTGAGCAGGACACAAGCCCAGGAGGAGGCAGCCATGAAGTGGTTAAAGGCGCCCTTCTCCCGGGCATTCAGGATGGTGCAGGTCACGGCTGGCGGGCAGGGAGAGGGAGGGCATTGCACCAGCACGGGGAAGGGGCTGTAGAGCGCGTGGAACGTCACCAGGAAGATGCCTTCGAGGACAGCCTTGGCCAAGAGGCTTCCCAAATGCAGCCAGAGCTGCTGCTGCTTGCCCCGGAGTTTGGGCTGCGGCCGGCCGCCCTGGCCCCCGCCGTGCTGGCAGACGTGCCGGGAGCAGGCCAGCCCGTGCGTGAAGATCACCACCAGCTGCAGCGCGAAGAGGCTGGCGGGCGAGAGGGGGAAGGCGGCGTCGAAGCAGGTGCGGCGGCAGCTTTCCCCGCTGGCGTTGCAAGCCAAGTCCCCCACCTCGTCCCGCCACAGGGTCTTGGCTCCGACCAGCCAGGCGCCCAGTCGCAGCGTGAAGAGCGCAGCCAAGCCGCCCCTGCACGGGCGGGGACAGTGCCCGCTAGTGCCGCTCAGCAGGCTTGTGACGGCTTCCACCACCATGGCAGCCTGCGGGGGGAGAAGGAGAGACGTGCTTGGAGCATGGGAAGGGGCTGCCCCCCGCGTATTCACGGCACAGATGGAGCAGGGAGAAGCAGATCAGAACTCTCTGGGTCAGATGCGAGATCAACCTGATAGGAGCCTTCGAAATACCATGGCTTGGCTGCAGAGAGAGGTAAGGGGGCATGGAGGGGGCTAGAGAGGAAGGCCGGGCTTGTGATTAAGGCATGGGCTTGGATGTCCGGAGACCTGGCTCTGCTGCTGAGCTGCTGCGTGGACATGGGCACGTCCCGGCCCCTCTCTGTGCCTCAGTTTCCCCTTCCACCTTTTGTGTCTCTGGTCTGTTTAGATTGCGAGTTCTCTGAGGCAGGGGCTGCGTCCGTGTAGCACCCCGCAGAACAGGGCCCTGCCCCCAGGTGTCAGTCATGCCTGGGGATGGCACGTGGCGATAACGGAGAGGTCGCCGGTGCCGCAGAGGGCTAGGTAATGAGCTGCTCCGGCGGGAAGGATCAGCTCTTTTCACACCTGCTCTGTGTTAGTAGGCAGGAAGGAAATGGCGGAGTCTGTACGAGGCTAGGGGTCACGTCTGGGTCTCTGAGCTGGGATGCTTGGAGCTGTCTGCCTGCTTCCACCGGGGGGGTGGGGGGGGAGAGAGTGTCAAAGTGGGAATATTGTGTAATATTCTGGAGTGCTGTTTGTACCTCAGTTTCCCCATGTGGTGCATTGTTACCCAGTGGGATGGAAAGGGCCGGTTTGCTCTCAGGGCAGGTGAAGAGATGTAGGTGTGGGTGTCCCCTAGCCAGCTGGGCCTTCGTCTCCATGTAAACGGCGCATCTGAGAAGACCGGGGTGAATCTAATCGCCAGGACATTGGGACCTGGCAACCGAGGACCCGGAGGGATATAGACTCTCCCCGTCTATTGAGGGACGATGACCAGCAATCGTCCAGCTCGAGATCAAAGGGCTGGTGGGTGAGGTCTGGGGGATCAGAGTTGGCTGCCGGACGGAGTCCGGGCTGTCTCAAAGGAGGTCAGACAGACGGAGCTTGAACCAAGGGGTTGCCTCAAACAGTGGGTCTGGCTCTGCTGGGCTGGCTGGACGTAGCTCCCGGGGTGGCCCTGAAGGCCCGGAGCTGCAGCCTAAGGAGGCGGTGAAGCCCCGTGTCTGACCCGGGCGGAGGAGTCAGAGCGCGAGGGGGTCTGGCACACTGAAGGGGGCCCTCCCAGAGACTGAACCAACCCTGCGGATCTGTGGCAGGGAGCCTCTCGGAGCACCTGCCTGCCTGACCTGCGTCAGTCCTGAGCCCAGCACACCAGCCCGGTGGCTTTGCTTGGATGATCTCCTCCAGGTGATGGATGAAGATCAGGTATTGTCCCTGCGGCGTCATTGTTTGTTCAATCTCTCGTTGCCTTGGATACCACTGATTGCAACTCACATGCAAACCCTAGCGGGAGGAGATGGGGCTGCGGATCTGGGAACAAAGCCGGAGCCAAGACGTGCAGTGATTTGCTCTTCTGCCTCGAAGCCTGTCTCATGTGACATTGGGCTGGGCTCCAACTTCTCTGCTTCCCAGAGGAGTAAACTGAGGCACGGAGAGGGGGAAATGGCACTAATTTACCCAGCAAGTCAGTGAGTCCTGGATCCCAGCCCCCCTCTGTTCTAGCCCCTATGCCCCATGTCCCGCTCAGAGCTGGCGAGAGAGCCCAGGAGTCCTGACTTCCAGCCCCCTGCTCTAAGCCATTCGTCTGAATGCCCCGGCAACCTTCTCACAGCGAGGTTCCCAGGAACGGCTCAGGGGGCCCATGGGTGACCTTGCCCTTTGCAGGGGAGCTCTTCTCCTCACCCTTCCTGCAGAGACCCATCTTCCCACGCCCTGCTGGGCTCTTCCACGAGCTCGCTGGAGGCTGGAACCTGAAAATGGTTTCTGGTGGCCCATCAAAGCAGAGGCCCTGGTGCAGCTTCCCCTCCCCGCCCCCTGTCAGTGATGAGGGAGGAAGCTGCTGCGCTTCTTCCTTCTCTGACTCGGTTCAGCAGGATTCGTTGCCCTGCCCCTCGTGGTGCTGAGCGGAGATCAGGGACCTTCCTCTACACAAAGAGCTATGGCCGCACCACTCCCTAAACGGAGCCGGCCAGCACCAGCCGGACTGCCCTGGTAAACCTCTCGGTTAGTTGGGATTGTACCAGGCCGGGCTAATGGGAGAATGGCTGTGCTGGTCTCGTGGCTAAGGTGCTGGCCTGGGGGCTAGGAGACCTGGCTTCTAGTCTTGCCGCTGACCTGCTGGGTGACCGTCAGCAAGTCCCTTCCCGGCCCTGTGCCTCAGTTTCCCCTCCCACCCTTTGTCTGTTCAGACCGTGAGCTCTTTAGGGCAGGGCCGGTCTCGCTCCATCTATGCAGCGCCTGGCACGACGGGGCCCTGATCTCAGCGGGGGCTTCAAGCGCTACAGTCGTACAAATAGTCGCCATGGTTACTGGGACCCTCGCAATCAGAGAAAGGAGAGATGGGCAGGGGTGCGTGGAAAGCTGGCAGCTGGCGCTTTGGAAGGTGGGAGGAGGGGTTTTAATGTGGGAGCCAGTTAGTCGCTGTCATCGGCCTGGGCGTAGGAGCGGCCTAGGCATGGAATCATTTGGACTAGGGGGCATCAGCAGAGCGGAGTGCGCGGGGGTCCCAGAGCTGGGACAGCAGGGGGGCTGCAGTCCAGGACTGAGGGGCAGCGGTGGAGCAGTGAGCAGGAGATCCCAGGACTGGAACAGAGGGCGGGGGGCGGTTGGGTGCCAGGAGTGAGGCGTAGGGGTTGAGGAAAGCTGGTGCAATCTGGGGCCAGCCGCTGTCAGCCCCTGCTGAGGTCAGGCAGGACGCACGCCTCCGTTCAAAGCTATTGATCCCTGCGGGGGCTGGCTGGAATCCTACGTGAACTGCATTGATCGGCCAGGCTGCTCCCGGAGCTGGGCTGGGGCAGTGAGAAGAAACCGCCCCCATCCTGGGTGAAATGGAGAGGAGCTGCCGAGATGGGGGCAAGTGATGGCCAGCCCTGCCTGGATGCACATGGGGGGGAAAAAAGCGGGCAGGCAAGAGCTTCCCTCCTCCACCCCCGTGCAGAGACCAGCCCCCGTCGCACTGTGCTCATCCAGCAGCCATGCTGGATTCTCAGCTGGGCTCCTTGAGCCCCTTCCAGCCTCTCCTTGCATCCTCGCCACAAGACCCCGGTTGGAGCTGCTGCCTCTGGCTGGACTTTTCCAAAGGGCTCGCTCCTTTGGGCGCCTCCGTCTTCGGGAGCCCAACTGGAGACCTCTGAAAAGAGCCCTGATTTCTCTGTTCCAGAAAGCGCCCAGCTCTCCCCCGCTGGAAATCAAGCCCTTTAAGGGACCTCCAGGAGCCAGCTGCTTTAGAAAATTGTGACCTTGGAATCTATCACTGTTCAGAACCCTTCCACTCTCGCTACCCCAAGCATTCAACAATAATGACGCAGGCCCCCAAAACAATGAGATTGGCTTAGAAATCCCGAGATTTCAGATAAAAGGTGGGTTCTTTTTCCTTGCCTCCTGGTTTCTCAGCCTTTAGCCTGCTCTCGGGTCAGATTTTTAAGCTCTTCTCTGCAACCAGGAGGGACAGACACACGGTTTTCTTTTCTTTTTTTTTTTTTCAAAGTGAGAGTCTCACCTCATCACATGGACCGAAGTTCTGGGGCTTCCAGAAAAGCGTGAGAAATGCCCTCTTTCAGAAAATAACCGGCCCGATCCCCCGCTGGTGTAATTTCAAAGGCAGTGGGAGGCACCCTGGCTGAGGAGGTGACCAGTGAGTTACGGCCCAGGGGCAGGGCAGGGCAGGGCAGTCAGAAGTGGGAAAACTAAGGAGGATCCAGCCCAACTTCCCCTTTACCTGGCTGTTTGCAGCTCAGACGTTAGAGGTTGTTCGTCGACGTGTCCTGGTGTTGGATGGTCCTTTCCTGGGACAAGAAGAGTGGTTCCCTGGGCACCTTTCTGAACCCTTCTCCTCCCAGGCACTGAGGGCACCAGGAAATGCCCAGGGACCTCTCCCCCAGCTGCTTTATTTTGCTGTAAACAGCACAGAGTGGAGTAGCATGCAAGGTGCAGGTGTGTGAATGGTTCTGGCTGGTTTGGAGCAGCCAAGTCTAGGTAAGACACTAAAACAGAAGCAACCAGGAGCCCTCAGACGGGGAAGAGAGCAGGAGGCGATTGCACAGGCAGGGAGGCTGCGAGGTCATTCGTGTCACCTCTGTACTGCCAGCACACAAGAGAAGTGAGCAGGGGAAGAGTAGCCTGGTTTTAAACCTAGACCCTGCTCTGTGCCACTGTGGGGAAGTGGGGGGGGAGGGGGGGAATTTCTGCAGAGAACTTCTCTGAAGCCATAGCTAAGACCTCCATGCTCCAGAGCACGCTCTTGGCTGAGGATCAGGAAGAATTACACCCTCTTCCTGCACAAGTGCTATAAGACCCTGCAGGGGGAACAGGTTGATTTTATGGCTCACAAGACGCTTGTTCCCCTTTTAAAAGGCCAGGGCAGGGGGTGAAAGGGAAGCAGCCTCACCGCCTAACAAGAGGGCCTAAAAGGGGGCGAATCACCCTGATCAGAGGAGGTGGTGAAGGGTCTGGGTGCCCAGCAATAGGACTCCTTGGTTCTACTCCCAGCTCTGGGAGGGACGTGTGGTCTAGCGATGAGAAGGGGGTTGGTCTTTGGGGTCCGGATTCCTGGGTTCTATCTTTTTTTTTGGCTCTGTCTCTCACTCACTGGGTCACTTTGGACAAGTCTCTTCCTTGTCCCAGGCCTCTGTTTCCCCACCTGTAAATGTTGGCCCGTGACATTTAACCCCTCTTGGCTAAGGGGCTTTGAGATCTGGGGATTGAACATGCCAGATGACTAAGGGCTGGTACTTGTCCTATTAGTGTCTGAGAAACGGGAAGTGAAACTGATTAGAAACAGAGAAATCTGGCCCCATGGACGATCATGACAAATCTCCCATTGACTCCCATGGGGCCATCTTCCCTCCCCTCCTCCCAGAGAGTAAAATTCAGTAGGAAGAGCTCCGTCCCGCACATGCTGAGGATCCCATGCACGTGCTGCAGGATTGGGGCCTAAATGCGAATCCCAGCAGACAAGTGTTTGAGGAGGACAGGACCTGGAAAGGATGGGCGGCAGGTTTGCTTCCAGGAGAAGGGTTGGGAAGGAGATTTTGCAAGCAGCTGGTTGAGCGCCCGTCGAAGTGACATAATAATGCGGCCGGGACGCAGCCGTGTCGCTCACACTGTCTCACGCCACTCGCAGCCTTGGCTCGGCAGCTTTTGAATTCTCAAATTGAAACAAACGGTGAAGCCCCAGCCGGGATTATTGAAGTTCTCTCGGTTTTAACCATTTAAGGGGGGGTGTCCGTGGAGATTTTTTGTTCATTTACAGAATCAAATAATAGAAATGGGGGGCGAGAAGAGGCCTCCAGAACTCATCTTGTCCAACCCCTGTGCTGAAGCAGCATTAAGGAAACCGAGACCATCCCTGACCAGGGTTTGTCCAACCAGTTCTTAAAAACTTCCAGCGACAGCGATTTCACAGCGTCCCTAGGTCGCCTTTTCAAGATCTTACCTGGCATTACAGCCAGAAAGTTTTCCCTAGTATCCAGCCGAAATCGGCCTCAAAGCCGCAAACTAAGCGGATTTCTTCTTGGCCTGCCCTCGGTGCAGATGGAGAACAGCTGATCGCCGGCCTCGCTGAGTCTGAGAGATTTGTCGATTTTAACCTGATTGCTTCAGGTGCTTCCAACACCGATGGCGTTTCTCTGGCTGTGTCGTCAGATCTGGCGTATTCACAGCCCTGCTCCTACCCCGTCCCCATATTTTTCCAAGGCTCCAGCTCCTTTTCCACTAGCCCTAAGCCTGGCACATTTGGATTTTCCCTTTCCACGGCTGTTGCAATAGGTCTAATAGCGGGAGCCAAATAGGATCTGCTGCCACCTAGGGCTGGGAGCTTGGCACATGTAAAAAAAAAAAAAATTCCACTCCAAGGACCCAGCCCTTCAGGAGGAGAGAGAGAGAGACACAGCGACCGCGTCAGCCGCTGCAGAATGCGAGATACATGGGACTGCTGTGGCTCCTGTCCTTCCTGCATTCGACCTTCTTTGGAGATGAGGTAAAGCAAAAGGCGACGGATATTTTATGTGCAATCAACTGGCCGAGCTGGCTGAGGAGGATGGGGGGAGAAAAGGAAAGGGATTTTTTTTTCTTCCCCTGCTGGTGGCTGTATACCCAGGCTGCCAACCTGAGCTGCATATTAAACAGGTCAGCAGCAGCCTATCTATAGCTGCAGGGGGTGGGTTTGTTGCAGGAGACACAGATGTGCGGGGCGGGGGGGCACGTTTGGGGACTTTGGTGTCTGCATGGAGCGATCGCACCGGGGCTTTTGAGCCACACTCTGGTTTTATTTCGAGGGCGTTTGGGGCACGGTCAAAATCATCATCTCCTCTGTACCTAGACCCATGGCGCGCAGAGCTGCCTGGCTTGGTGGGGACGTGGCTGCAAAATGCATGTCCCGGCTGGTGGGAGGCCGCCGTGGAGCCACGATGAACAAGCAGATCTAGTGGGTGCCGTGGGGAGCACAGAATGGGAATCCCTTGGTCTGTAGAACCGAGAGCAAAGCTCCCTGCAGCAGGATGGCAAAGGGTGTGTGTGTGTTTTCTAGGGGCGTTAGCTGCATGACAGACAGAACAGGGCTAGGTGTGGGCCTAGCCGCTGTCCGCCATGGCTTTGCTTGGTAGGGGGGTTCTGTCTGTCTGGCAAGACAGAGGGATCCATGGCAGCCACTCGGACTATTTTTTTTTTTGGTCCATCTCTCCATGCCGCTGTGTCTATACTGTGATGCACCGGGCTGATTCGCCAGCCCCATCTCTGCACAGCGTGCCGTGGGGACGACAGAGGGCTCTGCACCTCTGATTCCTCCCCGGAGCTATGAACTCTGGGGGGGAAAAGGCATCTGGGCTTCCCACGACGGGCTGTGGTGCTGTTCGGAGCTGGTGGGCATGAGGGAATTCTGCTGCGTGCCTTGGTCTTGCAGCCCAGACAGCTCCCTGCTTCCACGGCTGGGGGATTGCAGGGGTGTGGGGGGATGAGAATTGCCTAGCCTGGAACCTTTGTTGTGCTGGGGGAAGGGCGAGGTGACCAGGCAGCGGGGGAAGGGACGGGGGGGGGGCTGTATCAATGCAGGGGCTGCTGTTCTGACTGATGGTCCTCTTAACTTCACCGCCAGTGCATCAAAAGCAACGATGGGCCAACTCCATCCTGGGTGTAACGCCACTCACGGCAATGCAGTTAAACCAGCAAGGAATTTGGCCTGCTATTGTTGTGCCTGTCATCCAGAAGCATCCCAGACTGCTCCCTCGCATGCACGCTAAATGCAGCTGTCTCTGGGGTGGAGCTCGGCAGCCGTGCTGCACTGGACACATTACACAGCACTTCTCTTCGAAGCAGGGAATTGCAGAGGGTGCATTACTCCCCCACCCCCCACGCTGGGATCTAGCCAAAACGCTGGGGTCCCCGACTCGTGTGGAAAATGCCAGGGGATGTCTCAGTCACCACAAGTGGTCTGAGCCTCCGTCTCTGTGATGAGATGTCAAACAGCCACACACACCCCCCCACTGCGCAGCACCCCTAGCAGCCTGCTGGCAGCGTTGCTTTGAAATTTAGAGGCCTTGAGTGGCGGCTGAACGTTGGGCTTTGTCTGTCCCTCCTGGATCTCGGACGTCTTTCCCTGGTTTGGGCGGGGGCCGGCTGTTGTGCTGCAGAGTTGTTTCCTGCTGGTGCATGATTGGGAGGCACAGACCGGTAAAGCTGGGCTTGGGGTTTGCTTTCGTTCGGGAACGCTGGTTCTCTGACGGGCCGAAGAGACTGGCCTGAACTGCATTGCAAAATAGCTTTGCCAAGGCGCTGATGTCTTGCTGTGTGGGGCGCACCGGGCTGGCTGGAGTAGCCGGGGCTGGGGGGGAGCGCAGGGCAGTTCTGAGGGTCTTCAGCAGAGCTGGGTGGTGGGGGGAGCCCGGGTTTGGGAGAGCAGGAGAGTCTGCAGGCAAGGCGTGTTGATATGGACCCAGTGATCAGTGTGGATACCAGTGAGACACGGGACGCCCGATCTGCAGCGGTTTCTATAGCTAGACCAGCTGAATGCAGAACCTACAATTAACTCCAGTATATCCCACCCACTACGCCTGGAGAGCCACGCCGTTACGCAGAAGGCTGGATACAGGAACCGCTTTCTTCAGGGGCCGTGCCAGGGAGTCAGTGGCCCTCTGGTCCGACCGGCCCTGCTTCCAGCCCTTCTGGCTAAGTAATGACTTCTTATACCCTTCCATAAACAACTTTTACCGAATTACCTCTCTGCTCATTATCATGTATGCTAATTACCTACATTGGGTTTTCACCCTTAACTCAGCAGTCCCGTTCATCGCTGCCAGCCGGCAGGTGTCATGCTAAGGGGTCAGAACAGCCAAGCAAGCAGACTGGCGTATGCTAGGCGTGTAGGACGATGGTCAAGCAACTCAAATTGTGCTGGGCCTGCGACAGGGCGGAGGGGCATTGATCCAGCTCGCTGCGGGGCGCTCGGGACTGGCACAGCAGGGGGCTCTGAGAGGCACTTGCAGAGCTGGCTGTCGGAGGCTGGGGGTCACCCAGGGCTGGGAGAGCGGGGGGGGGGGCTGCAGGTCGGAACCGAGGGACCTGGGCAGAGCTGTGAGGTGCTGACGGCCGCTGCTTTTAAACTGCTCCTCGCAGCACGTTCCAGCAGGCTCGCTCCACAGTGGCCTGGGCCTGCGTGATCCCAGAGAGGACGGGCCGGTTGAGGGCTCAGTCACCCCGTTTGCACTGAACGGACACGTCTGTGCTAATGGGTCCTGTTCTCCTAGGTGGCACGTACCAGGGCGGGGCAGGTGTGGTTGGGAGGTGCCTATGGTGGGATCCCAGGGCATAGGAGCCAGCCAGTCGTGTCTCCTCCCCCTCCCCCCAGTTATTTTCCCCTCTGCTGCCTAGTCACTGTTGTCTCTTTCCCCTCTCTGCTCTGGGGCTGCACTCACTGTTTCAGCTCATGGCCTGGCCCAGCCCCATCTCTGCTGTGAGGAGCTTCAGGCGAAGCCGGGCCTGGAGAACTTGGAAAAAGCCAAGGATGGCTTGAAAACAGGCAGAAAATTGCCTGCAAACAGACAGAAACTCAGTAGCTGGGTGGCTGGAGGCTTTTCCCTGCAGAAGAACTTCCCAGGAGCAGAGCTGTCATTGGTATCCAGGGACTTGCCCAGGTTTCACAGGGAGTCTGTGTCAGAGCTGGGGAGTCTCCTTGGTCCCATCCCAGAGCCCTAGCCAAAAGGCCGGCCCTGCTGGGGTGACTGTACGTGGTACGTTGCCCTGCCCTGAAACAGGCTGGGGCCGGTCTGCACAGACCCAGTGAGAGACAGTCCCTGCCCCAAGGAGATTGCAATTCAGAGACCAGCTAGATAAAGGCTGGGAGGGGAAACTGAGGCAATGAGAGGGGGAAAGTGATTTGCCCCGGGTCACTGGCAGAACCAGGGATAGAACCCAGGTCTCCTGAGTCCTAGGCCAGGGCCCCAGCCTCTAGGTGTTGGCCCCCCCAGCGGATAGCCTCAATGACTAGGTCCAGCCCCACTGCTCTCTTGCGTCTATGTTCTGCACTGGGGCCAGTTCTGCCCTCCGTTCCCATGGACTCCTGTGGGGTCGCAGGGGGGTCCCTGCAAGCAGAATTTGCCTTTGAAGGCATGCCATCTCCTCTTGGGGGCCGGATCCTGATCTCGGTGATGCCAATGCAAGTCCGGAGTGGCTCCCTCAAAGTCAGGGGACTGGCTCTTGATTTGCACCAGCATCCTTGGGCAGGAGGGCCAGATCCTGAAGTCAGGGGAGTGACTCTGGGTGTCCCTGCGATCGGGATCTGGCCTGCTGCCTCCCTTCCCTTTCCTACTTCCTCTTATCTCCCTCCTCCCTGGTAAACCTTCCCACTAGGTCTCCCGTCCCCAGCACAGGTTCTCGCAGACACAGATCTACCCAGGCTCTATCCTGGTTCCTGGTGTGGTCCTGGTAATTTGTGGCACTCAGACGTATAAAAATCCCAAGCCAGTTCCTGAGCGTTTCATTTCCCTGAGAGCAAAGCCAGCTCGGAAATGAATACAGCCCCCCCGGGTGGAGATAGGTTGTTAGGCCACGCACAGGCGGGGAGGTGCTGCCGCAGGGGGGGTCTGCGCAGGACCTGGCCCCGTTAGATGCATCCTCGTTATTTCACTCTGGCTGCCCCCGTCTTTTCTTAGGAGCCCATCAGTTGTGCTTTGGAGACTCGGATCCAGACAGAGACTGCTGGAGAGAACCCGGAGCGCCGGGCCTGTTGGCTGTGGGGTTCCTCTGCCCCCCTCTGCACGCATGTGACACCCCCTTGCTTCCTGAGATACTTGCGTTGGCCTGACTGGTGGGGGAGAGTGGCTGCTGCGGGTGCATGTGTGATACGTTGGCTCCGGTTTGCAATGGTCCCTGCCGTATGTGTGCTCAGAGGCAGGTGGGGCTAGTTCTCTGGCAAATCCTCCCTTGGGATGGCTTTGTGCCGCTGGTTATTGGGTTTCTCCCTCCCCCAGCTGAGTCCCCCTTCGCCTGGAACCAGCTTTCGCTGAAATTTCAATTAGTGGAAGCTGATCACAACATGCTGTTTGTTTAACGGCCCCTGGGAGCTGGCGGGGAGGGGGCCGCTCGGCAGAGGAGGGGTCTGTGGTGACTGAGATGCTGCTGTTCTCCCGCTGGGACTGTCCTCTGCGCTCTGCAGTGATTGCCAGTGACTGGCAGCCCTGGGTTCTGCCCCCAGCCATGCAGCGCCCCCTGCCTCTGTCTGGAGGGTGCCCCCAGGGATGAGGGTGGGATACGGGCCTGGGTTTCGACCTGCACTAATTTTAAGCCAGGAAACCGCAGATTCGGCCCTCTCCTGCAATATCCCAGTGGCGTTTTTCCCTTTGTAACCTTTTGGTGCGTTTCCCTTTCGAGTCCCCCCCCCCGCCGCCCCCAGGCAAGTTCGCTCTCTGCACCCTGTTCTCAAGGGCGTCTGTGTGACAGCAGCTGCTGAGGTTGGAGTGGCCAAGCAGCTGCCTTTCCCAGCCAGCGGTGGCTTCAGCACAGCTGAGTGCTCATTCCTTAGTCACCCTCTGTTTGCTGGCACACTAGCTTGATCCTGATGGAAGATCAACCTGTTGGGGGGCACCCTCTCCATTCTAACTCCCCTCTGGCCTGGGGCTGGGTGGGGCTTAAACACCTCGTAACAGGGTTAACCCTGCAGGAACTGAACCCGCCCCCCCGGGGTAGGGCAGCTTGGGACACAATGCCACGACCAGGAGTGCTGGAAAAGAAGTTCCCGTTGTTGGTCAAGGTTGTAGCAATAGGAGATGGAGGCAGAGTCACCTGCTTCCCCCTGGCTCCTGACCTACGTCCCAGGTGGACAAGGTGACAGACGAAGCACCAAGCGCCCACCACTCTACCCCTCCCTATAAACACCCGTCTCTCTCGCCGCCTGCCTCCATCGCTCCCTGGGTACAAAGCCGGCTCCTGGCGAAGCACGGGGAAGCTGCAGCCTGCACAGATGTTTTTGGCTGTCCACCCCAGGGATCTCCCCTCAACATCTGGGCTGATAGCGAAGCCTCCAGAGCTTCGGGAGGATGCAGAGCCGACCCTGGCAGTGGTTTTGATTCTAGCCTGAGGGGGAACCAATCAACACAACGCTATTATTCCCCGCCCCATCCTCTTCGCTTTGCATCGACTAAAATGGGCCCTTGCCCTGTGCGAGCCGCAGGTCGGGGTGACGTGTCCCGTCCCCAGCAGATACCTACGCTCCCACGTGTGCGGATCAGACTTTCCCCCTCAGCGGGAGTATTGCCTGGCTGGGTGTCCATGGATGCCGTCGCTTGGGTTCTGACAGGGCCACCGAGGGAAATAGGCTCCCTGGGAATGAACATGGGGCAGCTGCAGTGGGGTAGCCGGGTTGGTCCCAGGATGCGAGAGAGACGGGGGGAAGGGGGGGAGGATATCTTTTATTGGACCAACTTCTGTTGGTGGAAGGGGGAAGTGTTCCAGTTACTCAGAGCTCTTCCTGGGGTCTGGGGAAGGTAACCAGCGATGGGGGCATGGAGAGTCCCACGGCGCAAGGCTGAGTTCAATTGCTTTTTGCTCACGAAGCGGGCACCCGGCTCGCTGCAGAAAGCATCTCGAGAGATCCAGAGGCCCTACCTCTGCCAGTCGCTGTTGCCATGGGTGTCACCCGAGAGGGGGCCTTTGGCTAGGCCCTGCCTTTCTATATTGCTCGGTGCAATGAGACGCTGCAGAGGGGCGGGTTTGTGCCTGGCTTAGATCCCCAACGGGTGTAAATGGTCACCTCTCGCATGCGTTCGGTGGCGTTATGGTGCCTTGCACCGGCTGGAGATCTAGCCCTGGAGATCAGACATCTTGTGTGTGCATTGATCAGCTGAGGGGGGGGGTGAGTGGAGACTCTTTCCCCCTGGCTGGCAAAGTCTTGGGGTTCTGCTAGGAGAGAGGCCGGCAGCTGATTGCACGGAGGGCTGGTGACCTTGAGAATGTCTCGTACTGGCAACTCCTGAGAGTTGGGAGCTTGCAGCCGAGTTAGACGAGGGGCTCGCAGGGGCAGGAGTCTTTACTCGTCACTGATTTTCCCCAAACTAGCATGCAACCTTGGGATTTGTAGCAGCACTGAGCCAGGTCCTCAGTGGGGGTGGTTTGCACACCCCGGTCTCTGGCTCGTGACCTCTACTTCAAAGGTGTCACGACACGCGGCAAATGTCAGGGAATGAAGCACCGTAGCGCTCCTGGGACCCTGTACAGTTACAGATCGGTAAACTGAGGCGCGGAGTGGGGAAAAGACATTGTCCATAGTCACGCAGGGACTCAGTGGCAGAGCTGGGAACAGAACCCAGGAGTTCTGAATATTACGCCACCCTCCCCTTCCCAGAGCTGGAAATAGAACCAGGTGTCCTGACTCCCCCTCCTGCCCCAACACCAGCCAGTTCTGATCCCAGATCTGGGAAGAGAACCTAGGAGTCCTGAATCTAGACCTGACTAGCCCACCCTTCCCTCCCCAGAGCCAAGGAATAGACCCTGACAAGTGTGACTCCTTTCATCCCACGCAGCCACACGACAGTTCTCCTAGTCCCACAGCTGGGAATAGAACCCCCAGGCCTCTGCTCTGCTCACTAGATCCCACTGTCCATGCCTCTGGCCCATGACCTGTTAGCTCCTGGGGCTCGGTGCACCTCAGTTATGGTGAAATAAGGGGCCCCACGTTGCTCCCGGTTCCATATTATCGATCTTGCTCGGCCAATCTGCATGGTGCGAATTGTCTGCTACTTGTGCGTGTTTGTGTGTGTTCACACTGCTGTGCTCGCCCTCCACACACGTCCCTGCCATGTCCGCCACAGGCCTTTTCAATAGGGCAGGGCTCTGCCAGAAGAGACTCTAGCTTCTATCCATGGTGCTGAAGCCTGAGTGGGGGCTGAGCCATTGCAGCGAGAGGCTTTACTATGGGCCTCTGAACCCCCTTAGTGAGATCTGGGCTCCTCTGCGCAAGGTGCTGCACGTGCACACCTGAGAGAACCCCTGCCCCAAAGCGCTTCCACTCTGAATAGGAAAGAGTGGGAGGGGAAACTGAGGCGCATGGCGGGGGAGAGGACACACAACTTTTCCAAAGTCCCACAGCAGGTCAGTGGCAGAGCTGGGACTAGACCCCAGTTCTCCTGAGTCCCAGCCAAGTGCCACTATCTATTGGCCCATGCTGCCTTCTTAACAGCAGTCTTCATAAGGCAGCATCGCCCCTACAATTACCCCTGTGCATGGGGTGGCGGGATTAGTCTTCAACTGCTCTTATTGCCCAGTACTTTTTGTTGTAGCTTGAATGACTCACTCCAAGGTCTTTCCCCCTCCCTGGCGTCCAGCCTGTAGTCAGAAAGACGGTGGCTGCCAAGGGTGAGGGGTTGAAAAAGGTGTGTGTGGGGGGCCCTCCAGGGCAGCTCTGAAATGGTTGAGGCTGGTGCTCTGAGCACAGGTGCTCTGGACCCCTGAGTTCTAATCCCAGATCGTACTCCGCCTCTGTGCGGCCTTGAGCAAGTCACTTCCCTGCCCTGTGACTCAGTTTCCCCACACTGTAAAATGGGGATGATAACCGGTGCCCAGTTACTGCACTGGAGCAGGCAGAATCAGGCTGTGACGGGGGATTTAATCAGGAGCGTGGGCTCACGCGTTTCCCTGGGTGGGTGCTGCGTTGGTTTGCCTTTGGACGCCGGAGAAGGTGTGAAGAATTTACATAGCTACTAAGAATCAAGTCCCTCTCTGGGGAGAACATGACATCAATTTATAATGATGAGAACCTGAAAATAACACAGGCCTCAGATTGCTTGTGCAAGCCGGCTCCCGTGGCTCAACGCACACGCGCGTGTGCGTGTGTGTATGAGAGAGAGAGAGAGAGAGCGCGCCAGCTGCACAGCGAAGAGGTGAGCTCTGTCACACAAAATGCACTTTCTGCTCCAGAACAGAACCCTATACTGCTGAAACGAATGTTAGAGCCTCTCTGGAAAGATTCCTGCCTGGGATATGTGATTTAGCCAGACATAAGTTACTGGGCTCAATAAAGGGGTGACTGGTGAGCCCATGGTCTCTTCTGGCCATAAAATCTATGAATCGTCAGGTTCCCCCAGAATAAAACGCCCATGGCAGAATGGGACAACTAAGAGGAAGCTGATGTGGCTGTAGGCTGTTCATCAGGCACTTTATGCCTTTCCCCCCAAGTGGAGATAACTTGTCCTCAGTTTTCCCCTCAGTGGAATGGGGACAATGATATTGACCTGCCCTTGTAAAGTGCTTTGAGATCTATGTTTGGGAAGCGTGATAGAAGCATTTGTGGCACCGTGTGAATAACACGACATGGCGCTGAGAATACAGCAAGGAAAAGTGGCTGTGTGTGAGCCAGCAAAATCCAGGTTATCTGTGTTATGGCAATACCTCTGAGCTCCAGCTGAGGATGCTGGGCGCCCCATCAGCACACATGAGGGACTGGGCCTGCCCCAAGGACCCTATGAGCTAAATAGGTAAGACAGACAAAGGGTCGGAGGGGAAATAGCAGCCCAGCGTGGGGAAGTGACTTGGTCAGTCGTAGAGTAAGAAATGGAACCAGATCTCCTCTGTCACTGTAGTATCAGAGCCACTCACAGCACCCCCTATTCAGTAGGGAAAAAATGTGAAATTTGTGGCACAATTCGTTGAACTTTGATTTTAAAAAACTGGGCAGGTTTTTATTTTCACCATTTATCCTGCAGATATTTTATTATTCACCCCGGCCTCTGCTACGCAGCAAGTCAGATTCATAGTCCCTTCTGGCCTTAAAAATCTGAGTGTACAGTGCGTGGGGTGGGGCGTCAAAGAAAATGATATTACAACATGAATGGAATAAGATGCTCCGATGTCACCGGCGGAGCCCTGCTTCTGCCATCGATAGTGTCCGAGCCCAAGGACAGAAAGATGCTAGAACGGGAATCGAAGCTAATTAAAAGGATCCAATATGGTTTTTTCCTGATGCTGTTAGAATGCCTTGTAGTGATAAACTCAATCGATCTGGTTTATCCAAAGGAGGGTTAAGACTGTGACTGCCGCTGACTGCTCGTGGTTTACAGGTACCTGCCTGGTGAAGAGATTTCTGACAGCAGAGCTCTTTAATCTAGCAAGACAAAGCAGCTAGTGGCTGAACCTAGACAAATTCAGATTAGAAATAAGGTGCGCGTTTTTAACAGGGAGGGTAAATAACCCCTGCAACAAGCGACCTGGGCGTGTTGTGGCATCTCCATCACTTGAAGTCCTTAAATCACAATTGGGCTGGGCAGCTTCCTAAAAGATGCTGTAGCTCAAACGGAAGCCGCGGGGGGTGGTTCAGAAAGAGCTGGGTGGGGTTCTCTGGCCTGGGCCGGGAAGGGGGTCGGACTAGATGATCATCATGGTCCCTTAGAATGTCTGTCTCCACAAAGGGCCCGTCCTTCAGAAGAACCTGGCGAGTCTGAGCGCTGAATCCCGGGGGCGGGTGCGGGATGACGATCACTATTGAAAACTCAGCTCGAAGTGGGGCTGGATTTAGGGGCAGGCGAGCGGCTGGGGTGCCAGGCTCGGGGGGGGGGCTGTTGGTGTTGTTAGCGACAAAAGGGGGAAACAGGAAGTTTTGGAGTAAAACGTTTCCGGGATCCCGTGTGTGGGTTCGTTTGTCACCAACCTCCGCGAACGTTCTGGGCCTTTGTACAATCTCGTGGAAGCTTCCAAACTTTCTGCGACTGACCTTGTCCTCCAACCTCCTCCGATGTCACCAGCCAGGCCCGCGCGGGTGTATCCGGGGCAGGGCGGCGCCCGTCAGTCCGTGAGAGAGAAGAACCGAGTGCCCAGCTTGAACCTGGCTTTCTTGTGCAATGGTGAAAGGGTACTTGTCCGTGGCGTACCGGGGGGGCGGGGGACAGGGCCCCAGTGCTGGCCTGAGGGGGGATGCCCGGCCGGCCCTTCATGACGTGCAGGAGGTGTGGGGCGCAGGAGGCTCTGAGGGCTGTCCCTCAGCACCTCTCCCCCCCCCAGCGCGTTGTAAAGAGCTGGCTCGGAGCCGTGGGGTGAGGCTGCCCCATCCGAGCTGGTGCTGGGCTGTGGGGCTGGAGCAGGAGAGGAGGTAAGTGTGGGGAGGTGGTGGAGCCAAGTCTGTATTTGTGCCCCCAAGCCTCATGACCTCCCCCCATTGCTACAGACCCCACCCCACCCTGGGGCAGCTGGGGGCCGGTGTCAGGGCCCCTCCTGCCCTGCATGGGGGAGGGGGAGGTGAGGGAGGCCTGAGGGGGGGGTGCGCAAATGTAGGCTTGGCCCCCCCCGGGCACCGGAGCCCCACAATACGCCCCTGGTGCTTGTGTTTAAGACTTGAAGAGTGTAAGTCAGACTAATGAGGGACATATCTAACGAGGCACCAGAGGTATCTATCGAGCCCCTCTCTACGCCACCACATGCAAGCAATACTGTGACCTCGTTTGCCGTGCTTAACACGTAAGACTGCCTGCGGGACGGAGATGGTCGCTCTCCCTCACACTGAGATGGCTACACAGGCCATAAAAAAAAAGGCATTCAAAAGTGTAACCGGTGGTGGTGAGACGCCGAGCCTGGGGGGCCATTTGGTCGCAGCCTGTCGGCCTTCGGGATCGCATCGATACAGAAAGGAGTGCTGGGTCTGGCACGTAAGCTTGTTCAGCTCGCTTCATTTAAAGCGGACGCGTTTTGTCGCGGTACAGAAGGGTTTGTCAAAGGGAGACGCGGCAGCTATTGTTTGTGACTCGGTCCCCTGCGCCCCCCAGCCCTGATTTAAAAACATACAAGAGCTGCCTACGCCCCTGCAAAAGAGGGCTCGGTCCCACTTCTACTGACGTCGAGCGCAAGATTCCACGTCAGCGGGAGCCGGGCCATCTCCCCCGCAGTGGGAAAGGCAAGTGCGGGAAAGGCAAGATCGGGAAATGCCATTCAGACTTGGGGGAGGGGGTCCTCAGGATCCCTAGTAAATATCTCAGCCGCCCGGAAAACTCGAGTGCAGCTCCTGCTTGTTCACAGTCATTAGAACCTGAGTGGGCCCCAGCGAGACTCTGACCCTGGTTTCTCCCTTCTCCTTCTGGGCACGGGGCATTTACCCATCAGCTCGCGGTAATTTGCATTCTCCATCTGCGTGAGCTTTGCCCCTTTGTGGCTGGGCTGGTGAACGAGGCAGTGATTTTCAAGGCATCCACTTTAGGGGAAACAATCTCAGCCCACTCTGGCGTCGCCGTTTCTTATTCTCTGAGCGGCTTCTCTCTCCGTGGCGTGGGCGTCTGCAGATCGAGGGAGCTGCAGGAACAAGGCGAATATAGGCACGGGTCTTGTGCGCTCCCGCACGCCAGCGCGGGTTGGATGGAGGACGTCGGCTCGGGTGGCGTTTGATGCTCTTTTTGATTGGCGCCAAGGATTGCGCAAGGGGTGGGGCAGCGAGGAATGGGGCCTTGGGGGGCAGGTGGTTGGCAGGTGTAAATTGGCGTAGCTGCGCTGATCTCAGGGAAGCGACAGAGATTCACGCCAGCAGGCGATCTGAGCTCGATGTTCCGTGGGCAACGGGCCCAGCCCGTGAGCTGGAGACAGGAGCGGTTCAAACAGAATCCAGGGGGTCGCGGTCGGCTGATCTGACGCGGGGCTGGATGCCTTGAAAGGGGCGAGAGGGAAGGGAGAAAGTCAGGGCAGCGTGGAGCCAGGCAGGGGGAGGGCGCGAGAATGAAAGGTAGAAGGAGAAAAATACAGAGAGCGGGAGGGGAAGGAGAGACAGGACAATGGGGGAGGGTGGCATTAGAGGGGGTCCTATAGACATTGCACCCCCAGGCATGGTAGCATTCCCAGGGGCAGAGTCTGGGGCGGATGGAGAAGGTTCATCTTTAAAGGAGCTGAGGCTGGGGGGATCCTGCCCCGCAGCCACACCCCAGCCCAGCCGGGAACCTGGGGCACCTAAATAATTCCCTGGAGCAGAAAGGCAAACGCTGATCATAGCAGCCGATGGGAAGGCTGGCGGGGAGGGGTGGAGTGGGGCTTCGTGTGCCATGGGCGAAGGCTGCATGCAAGGCGGGGGTGGGGGAGGCGGTTATTGCTTTCCTGTTAAATCCTTCCACGGAGGCAGACCGATCCCCTGCGATGACAGGGAAGGCTGTCCCGCCTGCATTCCTCTGCCCCTTGCCAGGATGCGGTAAGAGCTGGGACCTCTTGGTTCACAAGCTGCTGGAAATTCTGCGGCGTCATATTATTTGTTGTTAGTTTCTAATGACCCTCGGCGGTCCGAGCGCGTCACTCAGACAATGGGTCCCTGCTGCAAGGTGAGGAAATGGCCCCAAACCTCCCAATTTCCTGATTGCGGGTCTTAGCAGCCAGCTTGCAGCCCTGTCTGCACCTGCCAATCCAACCCCATTAGGGGGTGGGACGCCAGGTGGTTGAGCGGATAGCGCACTGACCTGGGAGTCAGGAGACCTTGGTTCCTGTCCTGGATTTGCCACTGGTGAGTCACGTCCCCTTTTTGGGCCTCAGTTTCCCTATCTCTTTGATGATGCCAACCTCCTTTGTAAGGTGCGCTGAGATCTGATGACTGAAAGCACTTTGTAACAGGTGGGTATTCTTAGTGGACCCAGGAGAGGGGCTGAACCGTTTCTTTACGCAGACCCGTCTGCTTAATGGCTGCTTGGCTAGATTCTCCTCCCTCTGAAGCCAACGGCAAGGCTTGCATGTGTAAAGTGAGATGGCAGCATCGGAGCACTGTGCTAGGTGCTGTACACACACAGAACAAAGACACAGTCCCTGCCCCAGAGAGCTGACAAGCTAAACTCTGTGCTCTAGATCAGCGCTGCTGGCTCTACTAATAGCAGCCTCAGGGGTCTAGTAGCTGTTGGAGTTTTGTATGCTCACGTCCTTCTATCATCCGCATTATGGTCGTACCTAGAGTCTCAATCAGGCATCAGAAGGCAGTTGTGCTAGGAGCTGTACATACACGCAGTGAGAGACAGCCCCTACCCCAGAGGGCTTACAACCTGAATAAAGATTTCTGCAAAAGCTGTACTGAACTAGTCCCTGAAGGTTTTTCGAGCGCTTGTCCCAAGGGAACATGCTGGCTGATCAGCTGCGCATCAGCCTTCTGCTTTTCTCAGCGCCTGCCCTCGCTGATTATTTACCCACGGATGGTTCTTGTCTTGAGATGGGCCCGGAAAGACCAGGATGGAGCTGGAATTAACAAGCACCCTCGCATCTATATTTGATGGCATCATGAAAGCCTCCTCGCCTTTATAATCCGGCTGCCGGGGCACTATTGGCTGTCACCGTAGCAACCAGAGAGCCTTCGCCAGGCCATGATTGGCTGGCCCTGTTGGCAGCATCTCCATCGCTTCTCCTGATTGCCATGATTTATTCACCACCCGGGAAGCATCACATGGGGCTCGCCCACGAAGCGAGATTTATGAGGCTTCAAAGAGCCGCGGAGCCTTTTGTCTCCCATTGGGACTTGTCTTTTATTTATTTATTTAGTGGGAAAATGGCTTGGCTCTGGCTTAAAAGGACCCCTCGGTGCATTATCTCTGCCCAGTGGAGCCTTCGCCGTGTCTTGGCAAAGCTTATTGGGGTGGAGGCCTCAGGAAGGTGAATTGGAAACAGGATAAGGAAGCCAAGTGCAATGAGACATGTGGGGAGCAGAAGCTGTTGCGATGCTGGGAGGTAGAAAGGAAGGTGTTTAAACCACAGGAGTCAGGGACAGGACATCGGGTGCTTTTGCCCAGCTCTGGGTAGGGGGGGATAGTTTAGGTGATTAGTGCAAGATGTGGCTGGGAGTCAGGACTCCTGGGTTCTCTTCTGGCTTGGAGAGGGACTGTGGTTTACTAGTTAGCACAAAGGAATCTTGTAGCCAGGACTCCTGGGTTCTGTCTTGGGGAGGGAGGAGTGGTGGGGAAGTAATTAAAGCACAGGGCTCCTGTCTCTGAGCCTGATCTATGCCTTAGTTTCCCCCCTCTGTCAAATGGGAATAATAATCCATCCTTGCAGGACTGTTGTGAGGTTTAACTCATTGATGTCTGCAAAGCAGTTTGAAACCTAAGTCAAGCAGGTTTGAATTTTTTTCCAATGAAACGGGCTTTAAAAAACAGAAAAGGGTGTTTTGATGGAGCAGAGATTTTTTGTGAAAAAAAGTTCTATTTTCCTTGAATATTTTTGGATTTGAAAAGTGGTGACAGACAGAAAGAAGCAAATTTGAGTTTTCTAGAAGATTTTTTTGCAGGGGGAAAACCAGTGAATTTCCCCACCAGCTCTAATCCTAAAGATGAAATGACTGACTACATGGGTGCCTCTGGCCGAGACTGAATTGAAGTGTTATTTACTCCTCATAATGCAAGAACTAGGGGTCACCACATGAAATTAATAGGCAGCAGGTTTAAAACAAACAAAGGGAAGTATTTCTTCACTCAACACACAGGCAACCTATGGAACTCCTTGCCAGAGGATTTTGTGAAGGTCAAGACTATAACACGGTTCAAAAAAGACCTAGATCAGTTCTTGGAGGATAGGTCCATCAATGGCTATTAGCCGGGATGGGCATGGATGCAAAACCATGCCCTGAAATGTCCCTGGCCTCCGTTTGACAGCAGCTGGGGATGGGTGCCAGGGGATGGATCACGTGCTGGTAACCTGTTTTGCTCATTCCCTTGGAAGCACCTGGCATTGGCTACTGTCGGAAGACAGGCCACTGGGCTAGATGGACCATGGGTCTGACCCAGCCTGGCCGTTCTTCTGAACAGGAAGCGTGTGGGCCCTGACGCTTGCTTGCACACCCCAACTACAATGCACGCAGCGGCTCCCTCCGAGGCGCCCCGGGACATGGCACACTCACTCGCGGCACAAGCGTGCAATCAGACTGGGCTCCACGCTACCACCCCGAGCCACCCGCACCCGCTCACCCCCGGAGGGACGCTGAAACGCACACCTGCCCGTGAGACGCGGGCGCAAGCACATGGGTTCTGAAAGATGTCGGTTCTCGGCCACGTTGGCTCGCACGCACATGCATGTGCGGAGACACCTGCGCCCCGACACGCTGAGGCGTGTGCAGACACGGAAGCTCGCTGGCACTGCAGGGACACAGATGCACGTGAGCTGCCGCCTACTAACCAACCCCCCCCGGCAAGCTCAGACACTTCGAAGGCCCTGGCAGGGGAATGGGGAAGCAGCCGCTGTCCTGATATCACCCTGGTCTCATGCACGCTTTCCTGAGCTACCCTGTGCTGAATCGAAGGGGCAGCAAGCAAACTTTGCGAGCTCTGGGGGAAACAAGAGTGTCACAGCTGGACGTACAGCCCGTCCTGACGCAAGGAGGCTGGGGAGATCCCAGCCTGGGCAGTGCAAAGGGCTCCCCACCAGTATGCCATTAGCATTAGCACTGCAGTGTACTATTCAATCACCCCCTTGTGCAGCTCCCCCAGCGGGGACGCCCAGGTCATCTATTGCATGATGGGGACAGGATTTTTCAGAAGGGGGCAGCACCCTGCAATTCCCATGGAGGACAGTAAAGGACCCCCTGTCGCCCCTTTGTTCTCACTGGGAGCTGCTGGATTCGGAACCCATATGAAAATCTCTAGCACGGAACAGAGAGTGCTGGAAAACCAGCACAGCTGCAATGGTAACCGTCCCCCAGCGGAGTACAGAGGCAGAGTCCTGAGTTATTGGGTTATTCCTCTTCCCACTCATAAGATCTGATGGCTGCCAGCTACTGGGTAATGGCTTTGTCCCAATTATCTAAGACCCTGGGGTGCAACCTTTCCAGCCGTTCCATGCACGCACGACGGCTCTGCCTTTCGAGGTGCTTGTGATTGATAATTGCAAAGAGCCAGATTCTGCTCTCAGTTTACACTGATGTAAAGCCAGAGCGATTCTGACCTGGAGGGGTTCATGCTAACGTTGTCAAAAGAGGCCACTTGAGACTCAGAGGGCACATTTCCAAATGAGCCCCGGGCCGGCTTTTCAATCGCTCAGCACCTGACGGGTGGCGCTCGTGGGAAAGTCTGGCCCTGCCTGGGGGGCGCTGAGCCCCTCTGAAAATTCTCTGCTTGGGGCCTGACTTTTATGGGTGCTGCGCATTGATGTGAGTTGGAGCTGTGAGTACACAGGAGCCCGGATGAAAACCAGGCTACTAACCCCTCTGTGACTCAGTTTACGCACTTGCTAGAGGGAGATGATCTTTCCCGACATCCAACGGTGCTGAGAGGCTTGGCTTACTGATGTGTGCAAAGTGCCTTGAACCCCGCGGCTGGACGGTGATACAGGAATGCACAGGGTGGGATGGCGAGCTCCTTGGGTCAGAAACCGTCTTTTTGCTCTCCGTTTGTACAGCGCCTAGCACAGTGGGGTCTGGTCCATGACTGGGGCCTCCTAGACGTGGCCACAGTATCAATAATTGATGAGAAATGATGACTGAAAGAACCATTCAGCCAGCTCTTGGGTCGACTGACACAGGGGGCAGCAACACCGTCCTGGCAGCCCGCCAGCGATCGCGATGAGGCTGGGGCTGGGAGTGAAGAAGCAAGCCGCAGGTGCCAGAGTCAGCTGTAGTTCTAAGGTCCGTTTTTGTTCCCTTGCTCAGTTTGGGGGGCTGGGAGCAGCTCCTGGGCTTAGGGCCAGCGGCTCGCACTGGCCACGCTGGTTCACATCTAGGCTGTGCCAGACCTCGGCGGCGCCACTGGGGTGCAACGAGTCCTGAGCGCGGCTGAGTTTTCCGTGGCTGTGTCACCAGTGCCCACTAGTGCCATTGGCACGAAGGGCCGGGTTTCCCAAAGAGCGCCAGCAGCTGGCAGCTCCCATTGTGCTCAGTGGGGGAGGGGTGGGATGCCCCAGTGTTCTCAGTGGGGGAGGGGTGGGATGCCCCAGTGTTTTCAGTAGGGATGGGGAGGGATGCCCCAGTGTTCTCAGTGGGGGAGGGGAGGGATGCCCCATTGTTCTCAGTGGCAGGGGCTGGGTGCTGAGCTCCTTTGAAAAGCTGGCCCGAAGGGTCCCCTTTGGTGGCCCCACTCAGCAGAGATGGGGAGCAGGAACCCAAACTTCTCTTAGGGTCAGGATCGAGGGGGGTTTTCCCCTGCAACCCATCCCCCCGACGGCTTCGACCTTCCCCATGGGGTGTCCTGCATGATGCCTGCCCCCATGACGAGGGGGGGGGGGGCTGCATCCCCAAAGGCAGCAGCCAAAACGAATCCTGTGGGAGAATTTTAAACCATGCTCCAGTTGGGGGGGGGGGGGAAGCTGCTTTCCTATTCTCCCCCCCCAGTGGAGTGTGAAGGAAGGAGCCTGCACGGTGCTTGCTGGCAGCAAACAAAGCAGAGCTGCCGTCTCCAGTCATATTGTGGAGATGCTGGGTGGGGGGGGCTGCTAGGAAATTAGCAGATCACAGGAGTCCCGTTCCCCCCCCCCCACCACCACCACCGCTGGCGAAGGCACGTCGAGGAGGTGCCTGAGACGGGGCCGGACATGCCGTGTGCACCAAGATACCAGACGCCCTCCAGCCTGCCCGGTGGGCCCTCAGGCTAACGAGTGCAAAGAGAGGGGGGCCCCCTGGGACCCCGGCTGGAGCATCGTCCCCGGAACGCGGCGCCTACGGGGCAGGAGACGGAGCTGAGGTTAGAGGGCAGGGTGGGAGGCTGTGGGCGGGCTTGGCACTGGGCGAGGGGCTGAGCTGAGGACGGGCGGGGGACTGGGCGACAGGGGAGGGATCCCGCGGTAATTGCCCTGTCCCCTGCTCCGTTCATCCCCTCTGAAGCACCTGGCACCGGCCACCGCTGGAAGACAGGATGCTGGGCGAGATGGCCCATTGCTCTGACCCCGTAGGATGCAGTGAGGGGGTGTCAGTGAGGGAGAGGGGCCCAGCAAGGGACAGCGGGGGGCAGGCGGGATGGTGGGGGGAAAGGATCCTTTGTCGTTCCCTTCCAAAGGAAGAGAAAGAGTAAGAAACGGGGGGGAGGGGCGTCAGAAAGGAAGGTGAGCGAGCCAGACAAAGGAAGAGGCACCTCTGAGGCTTGGGTGGGGTGGAGGAAGGCGGTGGGCGAGGGCAGGGGGTAGGATCAGGGGCTGTGAGGGCCTGTCACTGGAGGGCAGGTGGCTGGGCCCTGGCCGGTTAATTGCTTGCTTGGAATTAACGCTTTGCGTCCCCCCGTCCATGCTGTTCTCTCTGTGGCTGGGAGGGGGGGCGGGTCGCCCGCTCTGTGTGAACCTAGTAAGGGCATCGGGGCTGGCGGATGGGGCTTGTCCGCTACGCGGGGGGATCTGGAGGGGCAAGGAGGCTCTGGGGGGTTGCCTCAACTGTACGGGAAGTTTCACCCAAAGAGCCGGCCCAGGAAAAACGAAAGGCTCGGCTGGTTCAGAAATGGTCCAGAGGCTAGCCGGGAGGGTGGGGGGGGGTCCCCCGAACCAGCTGGAGTATTGCACGGGTACTCCTGAGTGCTCCAGGGGGGTTTTCTGAGCCCTCCCCGTTCCCATGTGCCCCCATTGCCCGTCACTGCCCAGCCCCCTGCCAAACGGCGACTGAGTTACCCGGGGTGGGGGGGATTGGGCAGGTTGGATGGGAGCCGCTGCAACTGCAGACTGTGTCTAAAGGCCTCTTCATCCTCCCTGAGTTGGCCGGCGACGCTGTGCCAACCGCGCCCCCCTCCAGCCCCCAGCGGCACGAGCTGCCAGGAAATACCCAGCCAGGCCGAGCGCCTGCGTAAGGCATCATGCAGCAAGTGAGAGGCATTGGTGCCCCCTTCCCCGCCGTCTCCCCGCTCAGGACTGCCCTGACACTCCTGCCCCGGGGTGCCACGTGCCAGGCTCTGCCAGCACAGCACTCCCTGGGCACCGGGTGCCCGCCTGACACGTGGCAGGGCCAGCTGATTCCTGCAAGCGTTGGTCTCCCCGCGTTAGCTCGCTGGGTGCGCTCAGCTCCTCCCTGCCTCACAAGGGAACCTGGCTGGGCTAATGCTTCCTAACACTTCTAACGTTGTAAGCGGGGGGAGGGGGGGGGGGAAGGGATTATCAGCCACCCCCTACTCACACACACACACACCCTCCCCCCCCGGCGTGGTTTTGGGAGCTCCTTTCTCCGGGCTGAGATCCGTGCCGGCTGCCGCACTCGCCCCGAGAAGCCTGGGAAAATCCGCTGGGTCCGTGAGGTGGGTTGGGGCCTTTGCTGCTCCCACGCCTGGTGACGTGCATCGGAACAGGCAGGACGGGAGAGGGGGAGGCAGGCCAGGAGTGAGCAGGAGGAGGAAAGCAAAGAGAGCGATTGCAGAGAAAAGGCTGGGGCGGGAGAGCGGGGGGAGTGGGGGGGGACCTGCAGAGAAGAGGGGGCGCCTTGGATACGCGGAGTCGCTGCTCTCAATACTTCCACACCCCTCTGTCCATGCACCTGCGGCCTGTCTTCCAGCCCCCCTGCTAGCCCGGCCCTGCGCCCGCCACAGCTCTGCCGAAGCCCCTCAGTCCTGACCCTCAGCTCGCTGCAGTGTCCAAGGCCTGGCCCCATTAAACCTCCTTGCAGCTGCAAACTCTTGGATTTGATCCTCTGTGCGGCCAGTGGATTAGAGAAGCCCCCTCGGGGCCTGCGCTGTTGTTCTAGAGCCAGCCGCTAGGAGGCGCTGGAAAGTTTTCTTCCCATCCAAGGGAAGCCGCTGGGACGCAGCCGCGGTCTCCCACCTGGCCATGCAGACTGGCCAGGTGAGAGCAACCCCCCTGTGGAGCCTCCGGCGTGCGGCGAGTGTTTCTGGTTGAGCTGGCGGGTGGGTGCGAGGAAGGGGTGCTGGTCCCTGCAGCAGGTGCACCTTCATTCTGCGGCCAAGGGCAATGCCAGGAGCCAGGCACGTCCTGCCACGGGGGAAAGAGCCCCAAAGGTTTTGCTGCTTCGAGGAACCAGGACTTGATCTGAGGATCCCCTCGGCTGAGGCCTGCCACTCCAGCCGCTCTCTGGGCCGCGGCAGCTCTGTCACCCCACGGCAGGACCTTTGACGCAGTTCCTTCCCAGGAGCGTCAACCAGAACGTAGAGCAGAGCAGAAACTGCTGCGGGGAAAGGGACGGAGGGGACAGGGCGGCCGGCTGAGCGTGCCTGGACGGAAATCCTGGGGCAGGGAAATCCTCTGGCCGGCAGGGAGACCCTGGGCAAGTCGCTCCCCTCCGGCCCTTTGTCTATTTAGACGGGACGCTCTTTGGGGCAGGAGCTGTGGCTTCCCAAGTACCCAGGTCAACAAGCACCCAGGTCTGGGGCCAGTTCTCAGCCCTGCCGCAGACTCCCGGGGCGACCTCGGACACGTCACTGACTCTCTTTGGGCCTGAGCCCAGCGCCGTGGGGCCTCCATCTCCTGCTATGGCACGTCCCTGGGCCCCGTTCCCGAGCACCTGAGCGCCTCGCCGTCTGCGGTGGGTTTCTCCAGGGCAGGCAGGACGTGCCATCAGCGCCCCCGTGGGATGGCTGGGAGAGGGAGAGGCAGGGAGACCGAGGCAGCGTTCAAAGGACGTTGGGAGGCTAAATCCCTCCGCGGAGCCGGGCCCGACTTGAAATAGCATCAGTGCCGTTAGCAGCCATCGACTTGGGGACCGTCGGGCCCCCACGCCCAAGCCTCTGACGCGTCCGCTAAACGGGGCTGCTGCTTGGAATCACCTACTAAGTGGGTGATCTCGGGCGCTGGGGGGTCCCTGCCGGGGACAGGCCACCCATGTCTCGCTCTTTCCCCAGGCGCTGGAGGAGCTGAAGATGTCTGGCTCGATAGCATCCTATGAGCAGCTGGTGCGGCAGGTGGAGGCGCTGAAGAAGGAGAACAGCCACCTGCGCCGGGAGCTGGAAGACAACTCCCACCACCTCTCCAAGCTGGAGAGTGAGACCTCGGACATGAAGGTGAAGGCGCTGCCAGCCCCTGGGCCCAGCCCTCCCGCGCTGAGCTGGGTTTTCCTGGAGGGGGGGGCCTCGTGGGCAGAGCAGAGGGCTGGAACTGGGGAGGTCAAGCGTTCTTACCCCTCCCCTGCGTCTGACTCCCGGCCTGGCCTCGGGTGATCGTGCTGCTTCTCTGGGCCACATTTTGCACTGATTTACACCTGCGGATTCGCCCTTTCTGTGCCTCGGTTTCCCCACCTGGAGCGAAGACTCTTTTCCCTTCCCCCTCCCAGGGCTAATCAGTTCCTGTCTGCACTAGAACTCATCGGGGAATGTATTTCGTGTCCCCCCCCCTCCCCCTTCCACAGCTTGTGCTTCAATCAGAGCACGGGAAAGCAAGGGGAGCTGCGCCCTTTCACAATCTCCCCCTGTGCACCACTCCTCTGCGGGCCTGGCTGGAGTGATGCTGGCTGAGGTCGATCTCTGCCTCTCATTCCCCTGCCGCTGTAAAGGGGGCTGAGCGGGAAGCCCTGGAAACAGATGTTCTCTGCCTGTCCCCTGGGCCCGGCCTCGTAACCCCCACGTGTGCAGTGTGGTGCTGTGTTCCTCACTAACGATGCCTAGGCCACCCCTGGCAGCCCGCGGGCCTGTGGCCGCCTTAGCTAGTGCAGGGGAGGGCGGCTCCTGCTTTTAGAACCAGATGGCCCAGGTTTGAGCCCTGCTGTCGACAACCCGCCCAGGAGCGAGCCAGCCAGCCTGCCCTGCAGGGATCCCCGGTGGGGGTGAGGTGGGAGCCCCGTCTCCATGTGCCGTTCACGTCGCGGCTTCTCTGCAGCGGCCTGGCTGGCTGAACGCGTTCTCACCACGCAACGTTCCTCTGTTTGTTAGGAAGTCTTGAAGCACCTGCAGGGCAAACTGGAGCAAGAGGCCCGGGTCATGGTGTCCTCTGGACAGACGGAGGTTCTGGACCAGTTGAAAGGTGAGTGAGCCCGAAGAGCTGGGGGCAGGTGGGGGTTCTGTTCTGTTCTGTTCTGTTCTGCGCAGGGGGGTCCTGCAGAACGTCTGGCAGCCGATGCAGCAGGAAACCCAGGACCAAGGGCAGACCTCAAACATGGCAAAGAAATTGGCCTTGATCCAAGAAGCAAAAAGACCGGGGCTCTGCAGGGGTAAGACTAAGGCCAGGACTCTGGGGTTCAAATCCTAGCTCAGGTGGGGAGTTGTGCCTGGTGGTTAGAGCAGGGGCCTGGAGATTATCAGTCATGGGTCCTCCTGGAGACAAGTGGGGTCTAGCGGACAGGCTGCTGGCTTAGGACTCAGGAGATCTGGATTCTCTTCCCAGCTCTTCTGCTGAGTGACTTTGGGCAAGATCCTGGTCCTTACAAAGGGTCAGGCTCTGGATGCCTGTACTTAGCTTTATGCCCGTGGAAGTCTCATGCTGAAAGGGCGAGGTGGGTGAGAGTCACCCAGGGTGAAATTAGGGCCAAAGGGTTTCTAACCCTAGGTGTTTGTTTAATGATAGGAACCTAGGGCCAATGATCCATCGACGCCTTCGATGCACTTATAGGCCCTGGTCTTGCAAACACTGACCCGTGAGCTTTAAACACATGAATGCAGCTACCTTGCTTCGCACCATCTGAGGCCCTGGCACGGCACTGCATGACACAGCTGCGGGCTTCCCCTCCCAGGATGGGCACAGCCATGGTGTGAGGAGGTGCTGGCCCAATACAGCAGTTTGCCAAATGGTTTGCGTGTCATTCCCCTTAACTCTGCCCACTTCAAAGTGAGCGTTGCACCATCTGCTCCATGAGCCGCCTTCAGTCTGCTGGGAAATGCACATGGCAGGGTGGGGCATCAGGTTATAACATGCTAGCTCCCCCCTGCCATGCTATAACACAGGCTGAGTTTGCGGCGTGGACGGGACCAGAGTGTGTCACACACAAGGTATGGAACCGTGTAACAATCAGGGACCTGGTTCACCTCCCCACCTGTGCCCCAGGGCGTGGGATTCACCCTGGAGGAAAAGGAGAGCAAGGGCTGTGTGAGCTGTGTGAGGCCCTGGGGCTTCTGATGGGGCCGAGGATGTATCTTTAAGTGGCCGCCGGGGCAGAGTAGCCTCGGTTGCCCACCCTCTCCTGAAGCTGGGCTGGGCGGCTACTGGACCCTGATGGAGGGCAGTTTGCAATGCTACAACCCTCCTCTAAGGGAGAAACAATCCAGGGCTGGCTCAAGACCCAGGAGGGGGCCTCTAGCACGGCTCTGTCTGGTCGCCTGGTTATAACCCGAGGGATTAAGCCACGCCGCACCCGTTGTTTCTTCTCACCCCGGCCACACGAGGGCACCCTTGTGCTTCCCGCCCCCCCCAGCTCTGCAGATGGACATCACCAGCCTCTACAACCTGAAATTCCAGCCGCCCGCCCTCATGCCCGAGCTCGCCTGCCCCGAGGACAGCCCCGTGCACTCGGCCGCGGCCCAGAAGAAGGACACCATGGGGGACCTGAGCCGAGCCACCATCAGGCTGCTGGAGGAGCTGGACAGAGAGAGGTAAACCCTGGGGAGGTAGAGGAGGATGTGGGAGGAAGAAGTGACCATGAGGTGCATGGCTGGGAGCCAAGTGCCCTGAACTGTAGCTACCTTGCCCTGCCACACCCGTCTGTCTGCCTGTCCCCCTACACACCCATCTGTCTGTCTGCCTGTCCCTCTATACACCTGTCTGCCTCTCCCCCCGCACACCCGTCTGTCTGTCTGCCCATCCCCAGGCACCCCCGTCTGTCTGCCTGCCTGCCTGTCTCCATCCTGCCCCCATCACCATAGTACATGAGCCCTAGCTCACTGATGCTTAAGGGGCCCCTTCCCTGCTCCCATTACCAGCATCCCGTGTTCTCCCGGCCCATTGCTGCCCATACCTGGGATGCTCCAGGGCCGTACGCTGACCCTCGAGCCAGGCTCGGTGTGGGGAGAGGCCCCTAGAGGTTTTCCCCCCGTTCAGTCCCTGTTTCTGTCGCTCTTCCTCTCCCCCGGGAGGTGTCCGGCAGGGCCTGGGGTTGGGTTGGCAGCCGCTCAGCTGCAGGGGGTCGGGTTCCTGGAGTGGCGGGGTGGGGCCGTGACTGCCGGCCCACCACCCTCTCCCATTCTCCAGGTGTTTCCTGCTGAGCGAGATTGAGAAGGAGGAGAAGGAGAAGCTTTGGTACTACACCCAGCTGCAGAGCCTCTCCAAGCGCCTGGACGAACTTCCTCACGTGGAGACGGTGAGTCTCTGGGTCCAGGGGCCCGCAGGGCACCCGGGACCCAGCCGCAGACCTGAGCCAACCGGGATACCTCCCCTGCCAGGCGTACCTGGGTGTGGGAGGTCCCGGGGAGTTGGGGACCCAGCCCAAGACAGGAGCCAGCGCCTCCCTTAGGGCACGCACCGTGCTGGGATGGAGCGGGGCCAGGAGGGCTGGGATCCGGCCCTCACGCCCTGCCGCTCCTCCCGGCCCCCAGTTCTCTATGCAGATGGATCTGATCCGGCAGCAGCTGGAGTTCGAGGCCCAGCACATCGGCGCGCTCATGGAGGAGCGCTTCGGGACCACCGACGAGATGGTGCAGCGGGCTCAGGTCAGGGCAGAGGATCTGCTCCCTTCCCGCGGGTTATTCCCTTCATCCTCACCCCCGGCCCCCCAGTAATGCAGCCCTCCCCTTTGCAAAACTAAGTAACGGGAGGGATCAGAGGGCAAACCCCTCCCTCCCAAAAGCCGGGCAGTGTGCGGGGGGGAGAAGTGGATCAGGAAGCAATGCCCCCTCCTCCCCCCTGTGTGAGCAGTGGGAGGCATTGCAGGATCAGGCTACAAACATTTCCCCCCTCACCACCCCAGAAATCTGGGTAATTGTGGTGGGAGGAGGGTGCAACCCCCCTACCCACAAAGCTGGGCAATAGGGGGTGGGTGGGAATACGGCCCGAGTTCTGCCATGGGCTGGTTTATTTTTGCATGGGGGAGAGAGGTAGTAGCTCATCTGGGAGAGGGGTGCGCCCCCTCCCTTCCCCGTGTCCCCCTTCTCCACCCAGCGGCTGAGCCTGCCTCTCTCTGTGGGCCCCATGCTGCCTGGTCCCGTCCTCTAATGGGACACGGCTGGAAGGTGTTGGGCTGGCGGGGGAGGCTGCACTCGCTGACCCTGTGGTTAAATCCCCGCAGATCCGAGCGTCCCGCCTGGAGCAGATCGACAAGGAGCTGATGGAGGCTCAGGACAAGGTGCAGGTGTCGGAGCCGCAGGTAACAGGGCAGGAGCTGAGTCCGCTGGGCTGCACCGGCTGGCGGGAGGGAGGGACGGGTGGTGCTAACCTTGCAGGACGCGGGAACCCCCCGGGGCACGGTGCAGCTAGTGCCGCCCCTTCCACAGCCAGCTGTCTGCACACACCCAGCTGCACACACCACGGGTGTCGCTCGTTCACCTGCACGCACAGCATCACCCGCATTCCTCCGGACTCACATGTGCACTTACACACGCACCTGCCTTTTGTCGTCACTCCCTCCCCGACCCATCGCATCGCACCCAATGGCGCTCCTCCTCCACACACCACGACGGCCCGGGGGTGCCCTTTCCCCCTCTGCACACCCACACTCATTGCACCTGTGTGGGGATACCTCCCCCCCTTCCCACCCACCCCGGGCCCAGATCACTCAGGAACACACCAACGCCTGTGTGCGCACGTGTGTTGTCTAGGGGAAGGTGGTCTTTGTGCTAAAACACAAGGCTAGGAGAGGAGAGACACTGGTTCTAACCCTGGCTTGCTACCCGCTCATGAGGCATGGTCCCGTTCTGTGCCTCAGTGTCCCCCTCTGATAGACAGGCTGCTATTTTACCCTCCATGACCGGGGCCGGGGTGTGGCGGTTTCCTCGCTGTATATACAAAGGGCTTGGACAGCCCCAGGTGCTGGGTCTCAGGCCAGGGGCCGGATTGTCTCCCTCATCCTCTGCTGACTGCCCTCCAGCACCCGGGGTCTCTGCAAGGCCCTGCCAAAGCCGGCCGATGGGCATGTCTGCTCTCCCGCTGCCCCAGCTGGCCCCCACTGGGCGCTGGGGTTTACTTCTCAATTCACGTCCCACCCAGAGGCCTGGGCACTGCCTTGGGGCCGCCTGGCTGGGCCGGCGATGGCAGGGGCGTGTGGGCCATGGCAGGGCTGGCTGGCTGCATTTGGGTGGGCCAGGGAGGCACTGGCGCCTGGGCTCTCATTCTGCGTCCTGGGTGTGGACCGGGCACGCTGGAGGAGGCTGGTTGGGTTGGCCGGGGGGTGAGAATGGAGCTAGAGGCGGGCGGGTCTCCAAGGCCCCCCTCCGCCCCGCTGAGCCAGAGGGCTAGGCCTTTGTGTGTTTCGGGCACCACAAAATGGGCAGTTGCCATGGTGACAAGAAGTAGGCCAGACAGGGAGATGCTGGCAGGCCCGGCTGCATGGGGGGGGAGATGCTGGTTTCTGCAGAGCTGCTGCGGGGTCATCTGCTCTGAGCGGCTAAGCCAGCCCCCGTGCTGTGAGTCAGTAGCGGGCGGGGTGTGTGGGGGGGGAGATGTGTCCCCCCCCACCCCCGCTGGAACGAATCGCCCTGCTGCCCAGGCTGCATGTGTGTGTGTGTGTGTTATTGACCCCACCCATCTAACACAGTTCACCACAAAGACCATTCACACTGAATATCCCGCAGGGACCTCACAAAAACACCACTGCGTTGTTTTAAAAGAACACGACCCTAATATCATCTCTCAATACTCCAGTATTTAAAAATGACACTGATATTCAAATAGTAATTTTTCAGTATTACAGTGATATTAAAAGCCCTAACTTGGTATTTTTAAAACATCAGTAACCCTTAAAAAACAGCAGCGTTGTTTTTAAAATACTACAGCAATACTAAAACGCTACGGCGTTCTTTTTCTAAAACCACTAAACTATATTAAATTAAAAATGCTACAGCGTTAAAATCAACAACATCATGTTTTAAAAGTCTAGTCTTATAAAAAAATTAAAAGGAAAAAACCTTACATTAAAAAAATACTAAAATTATAAGACAAAAACTTCAAAATTGTTCAAGAAAAATACTTGCAGCATTTTAAAAAATCCTACAGTATTATTAAAATAGTACAGCCCTTTAAATATACTTCAGCAGTACAAGAGGAAATGCCATGGTTTTATTAAGTATATTACATTATAAGAAAAATATTATATAATTGTTAAAGAAAAATATCTATAATAAAAATTATTGCAGTCCTACAAATGCTGTAGGATTATAAAGAAAAATACTGTAGTGATAGGAACTAATACTACAATATTATTTTAAAAATATAACAGGACAACGCCCACAATTTTATAATAAAATAGTATTTTTTAAAAGAAAATACTATGATATAAAAAATTTACAATGTTATTAAAAATACTAGGGTATTCTACAATAAGACCCCTGAATCCTTCGGTAATATGGTAGGAAGGAGCTGTGTTTTGGATCATTACTGGAGAATATTGTAGCATTTTGCTAAGGGTTAATCACCCAGAGTTTAATTTGCCTCTGAACAGTTTAAAAACCCAGGGACCATGCATGAAATCCTGGCCCTATTCAAATGAATAGGAGTTTTGCCACTGACTTCAATGGGGTCAGAATTCTGCCCTAGGGTTTCATTAGCATCTGAACTGGTTTTTAAAAGTCAGAGGTCATGTGGGTCCTATGCTGGCCTCCCAATAGTCCCCAGTGCTCTCTCCTGTATTCTGAGACAGAGATTAAGTGAGTGTAGGGACAAATTATTTTGCCCTGAGCCTTTCTCTGCACCAAGAAATCGATAGCAGAACTGGCTTTGAACAGCTCCCTTAGCTCCATGCAAAGCCAGAGCGCAGCAAGCCTCTGTAATGAGCCCTGGGAAGCTGGAACAGTTTAGATTCAGTAAGACAATTATTGCACTGTTTGCTAAAAAGGGGATTTGTCCTGGAAAGAGAAATGAGCCATAGCGCTTGGTCCTGGAGCCTCCACAAATACAACTTGAATCACTGGGCAATACATATCTTATTACATACATGGGCACTAAGGCAGGTAGGTAGGGCAGAAGGGGGGGTGTATGCTGTTTGCCCTATGACTCAGGAGAGCTGGGGTCAAGTCTCTCCTCTGCTACAAACTCTGGGGAGTCTGCTTGCCTGGAACAAGCCATTCACGGGGCAGCATTAGCGGGGCGGGTAAATCGGCCTCTTCAGAGAAAATGGTTTTTGCTGCAGGCCTCACACGGCACCGAATTGGACCCCACGTGCATCCCAGAGTGTGAAAACGGGTGTGGATGCCTGCTTCCTCCTGCCCCCTCCCCCAGCATATGTCACGCCCACACCCTATACTGGCCTTTGAGCTGTGTGACCCACTGATCAGCGTGTCGCAGGTCCCCCTCTGATCCATGGGGATGTGAGTCGGTTACTGCCCAGCTCCAGCCACTGGGTCAAACTGCAGAGACGCCGTGTTTACCTCTGGTTGTGTCAGCCCACTTACTCCCCCTCTCAATCTGGCGGGATGAGTTGAATTAGCTGGGGTGTAATTTACACTCAGAGGGGGCTGCACGAAAGGGCAAATCGCACCAGCTTCAACTCACCCCTGAGCTGGGCCCTCCATGTGCCCCATGCAGCAGACAGACGGAGAGACGGGGACAAGCAGACAGAGAGAGGAGAAGAAAATCGCAGCGTTCTGCATGTTCCCAGTCCTCCGTGAACAGAGTCCCCTGTGCCCATTCATACACCAGGACTGATGCCCGGCCTCCCATCGGCTCCAGGGTGAATTGCGTGGATGAGGGGCAGCCGGCTGGGTCCTCGCAGGGCAGGGGAGCTATTCAGAGCCAGTCAGCCCAGCGCTGCTGCTGCTGGGATGGTCTCTGTACAGCTCCCCCCTTTCTGTTTGTGTAGCTGTGTGAGAAGCTGTCTGGCATGGAAGGGGATGCGAACCTGGACATCCCAACGCATCCCGAGGAGGGAGGGAGCCACCTGGGCAACAATAAGGTAAAGAAAATCCCCGTCACTCGGGCATTTGATGGAGAAAACCCAGATGCTCACTGGAGGAAGAGCTAGGTTTGTTGATGGCACCAGTGTAATGCAGAGTGACTAGGGCATTGGGCCCGGAGCCCTGGTTCTGTTGCTACTCACCTGCTGGGTGACTGTGGGTGAGTCACTTCCCCGCTCTGTGCCTCAGTTTCCCCAGGAGCCCACTGGGTCAGACAAATTCTCAACTACCTGCATACATGATCCTTAAACGAAAGGGGTGCCGGGCGCCCAAAGCGTTAATCACACCAGAGGCAGCAGATGGTTTGTCGTGGGCTGCCGGCTTCAGCAAAGCCTCGTTCCGAATGAGAATCAAATCTCAGCCTGGCGCCCTCCACTCCCACTGAAGCCATGGAGGCACCTGGCAATGGGGCAGCCCTGAGTCAATCAGAATAGAGCTGCCTGTCAGCTGATCAGCCCATCACGCGCATTTCCGCCAGGTGCTGAATGACTCCGGGTGAGGGGCTGTGGGATACTAGTAGCGTTATGAGGGGCTAGGGCCTGGGTGTGATTAGGGCTATGGGCAGGTCGGGGAACCGGTGGGGGGTGGGGCTGTCGGGGTTAGGAGCACTATTGGGTTGGGGCAATAGGGGGCACTGGTGGGGCTGGGGATACGGGGAGGTGAGGGACGCTGGCGTGGTCACTGGAGGGGTTGGGGCTAGAGTAGGCGGGGTGGGGGGGGTCAATTACAGAGGATGCTGTTCCTCTCCTGGCTGGAGGCTGGGTGCTGCCAGGCAGAACCTACTGAGGGGAGACGCGAGAGGGAACGGTGCAGCAGGATTCGTGCGGGGCCGGGGCTGGCCAGGGTAGGGCGCAGGGTAACCCATTGGAGGCGTCTGCCCTGCAGGTGGAAGTGGTCTTCTGGCTCCTGTCCATGCTGGCCACCCGGGACAAGGACGACATGTCCCGCACCCTGCTGGCCATGTCCAGTTCGCAGGAGAGCTGCCTAGCCATGCGCAAGTCCGGCTGCCTCCCGCTCCTCATCCAGATCCTGCACGACACGGACAGGGAGCCGGGAGCCCCCGAGAGCCCCGGCAGTGGCAAGGACTCCCGCATGCGGGCCAACGCCGCGCTGCACAACATCATCTTCTCGCAGCCCGACGAGGGCCAGGCCAAGAAGGAGATGCGGGTGCTGCATGTGCTGGAGCAGATCCGCTCCTACTCGGAGACCTGCTGGGACTGGCTGCAGATGCAGAGCAAAGACGGGGGCAAGGGCCCCGAGGGCAGCGCCGGTAGGGAAGGGCGACGCTGCCTCCAGCGCGGGACACCAGGGCCTGCTGCTCCCAATGGAGGGTGGGGGCAGAGAGCAGGGGACACCTGACCTTGCCGCTTCTGCCTGGGGAGCCGGGCTTCTGGGGGAGCGTGTGCGAGCAAGGGCGGTTGCAAGCACCCCAGTGTATGCGTGGAGTGGTGCATGCATGTTTGCATGCTGGCACGCAGCTGAGTGTGCGTGTGTGCGTGTGCAGATGAGGTGCGGGGGGCATGTGCAGGTGTTCAAATGAGTGTGCGCACCTACAGGTGTGTGCCTGTGGGTGTGAAGAGAGATGTGCACGGTGGAGGGGTGCAGGGATCACACCATGCCGTCTTCCAGCACAGCTGTAGCTCCCCTGGTTCTGATCCCAGGGCGGACTGGCCCCAGAGACTCTGTTGGTCCAGTTTAGGAAGAACAGATCCTCCCTGATGGGAAACCAGCCCGTCCGCTGCCCCCGGGCTGCCATCTGATGGATCCGGGTGTGTCTGATCCCTGGCTGGGCTGGGCCGGGGGGCGAGGAAGGTCCTGGTTCTGGTATCTTGCGTGGCACTTGCTGCTCACCGCCGCTCTCCTTGCAGTGCCGGTGCCCATCGAGCCGCAGATCTGCCAGGCCGCCTGCGCCGTCATGAAGCTGTCCTTCGACGAGGAGTACAGGCGGGCCATGAATGAGCTGGGTAAGCCAGGCGCGGCCCAGGGAGGAGGGAGCTGGGGGAAGTGCGAGGGGGACCTAGGTTCTGCGCCCGCCGTCCAGGGGTGGGCAGTGAGTGCGGCGGTCACGGCTCAGTGGGTTAGAGTCCCCGGGGGGCTGCTATGCCCCCCTGCCGTAGGCAGCGCGATCCCCTCTTGAAGGGCACGGCACCCGAGCCCCTTTTCAGTGGGACGTCCGGACCCCCGCCCCACCCCCTCGCTGACGAACCGGGAGAATCCGGGCGTGAGGCACCAGCACCAAGAGGAGCGGGGCGTTGTCTCCCGCAGTGCCGGGCTGGGCCTGTCCATCTCCCTAACTTCCCCCCCACACACCCGGCTCGGATCCCCCCCCAGGTGGTCTGCAAGCCGTGGCCGAGCTGCTGCAGGTGGATTATGAGATGCACAAGATGGCCAGAGACCCTCTCAACCTGGCGCTGAGGAGATACGCCGGCATGGCGCTGACCAACCTCACCTTCGGGGACGTGGTGAACAAGGTGCGTGTGTGTGTGTGTGTGTGTATTTGTGGGGGGGGGGGCCCGGTTGGGAAAGGTGTCTGGGGGGATGGGGAGCCGGGGGTCGGACCTGGGAAGGTGGCAGCTGTAGGGGACAGGTCAGGGGAATATGGGGCGGGACCCTGGGGTGGGGAAGGGTCAGGGCAGTGAGGGGAGGGGATAAAAAGGCTCAGGGAGGGGCTAGGGGAAGGGGGTGGGGAGTGAGGACCCAGGGCAGGGACTGGGAAGCAGAAACTGGGGGTGACGGAGGGACGGGGGTGGGAGATGGGAATGCAGTGCAGGGATCCTGCTTGGCGGGAGAGGGGGAGACTGGTGAAGGAGCCTGGAAGTCGGGGAAGGGGGATGGGGTGTTGGGGCAGAGGCCCTGGGGACCAGGGGTCTGGGGAGGGGTCAGGGAAGGAGCCTGGGGGGAAGTGATCTCAGCTGGCTTTAAGCTGCAGGGAGCTGTGGCCCCTTCCAATGCTGGCAGGGGCTCTGTGGCCCCATGGGCTGCACCGGGGCCTGGGTGTGTGCTGGATCTGACCCCCCCTCCCCATCTCCTCCCCTTGGCAGGCGACTCTATCCTCCCGCCGGGGCTGCATGCAGGCCATCGTGGCCCAGCTGGCCTCCGAGAGCGAGGAGCTGCACCAGGTAGGCGGACGCTGGCTCCCCAGTGGCTGTTGCGGCGGCTGGCAGCAGACGCTCGGGGCAGGTCGTGCCCACGCGCAGGGAGCCAGGGCACAGACCTGGGCACGTAGAACCGGCCATTGACCGCTGCACGGGGACTGAGTTACTCTAGGTCCCCACATGCCGTGGGGGGCGCTAATGCACGGCGAGGCGCATGGCATTCCTGGGTTAGATAACGTGGGAAACCTGCCTGCCTTGGCTGAGAGCAGCCCAGCGAGGGGCTGGTGCTGGAATACTGGGGTGGGCTGGGAGACTTGGTGGGGGCGGTGGGTATGACCGCGTGGCAAGACGCTGCCCTCTGCTGGGCTGTGACAGAACTGCTCCAGTCCTGTATTGACAGCTCGGATGGGAGCAGGGAGCCTGGGATCCTGCCCACGTCCCTGCGTGTAAACGTGCTCATCTCTCCCTCCTCAGGTGGTCTCCAGCATCCTGCGGAACCTGTCCTGGAGGGCCGATATCAACAGCAAGAAGATCCTGCGCGAGGTGGGCAGTGTGACCGGCCTGATGCAATGCGCCCTGCGCGCCACCAAGGTAAGAGCCGCCAGCCCTGCTCTCTGGGCTGCGTGTGCGCACCCTGCATTCGCGCACGCAAAATGCCTGCTCACGGTGAGCTGCGTGTGCAAGCGCTGCCTTTGCATGCGCAGAGCTGGGGATGGCTTGCACACTCACTGTAAGTGTGTAAACAGAGGGGGGAAGGGGTGGCATGCATGTGTGCAGTGATCTGTATGTGCAAAAGCTGTGTTTGCAAACACAGAGTGAGTGCAGGCTTTCACGCTTCCAGTGAGCGTGGGGGTGTGCAAAGCAGATGCACTCCCAGATAGACGGCAGGTGCAGTTCAAGAGGCCCTGTCACCAGAGGGACACTGATGGTGATTTTGTCCTGGCTAGGAATCCACCCTCAAGAGTGTCCTCAGCGCCCTCTGGAACCTGTCGGCTCACAGCACGGAGAACAAAGCGGCTATCTGCTTGGTGCAGGGTGCCCTGGGCTTCCTGGTCAGCACCCTCACCTACAAGTGCCAAAGCAACTCACTGGCTATCATCGAGAGCGGCGGGGGCATCCTGAGGAATGTGTCCAGCCTGATCGCCACCCGGGAGGATTACAGGTCAGCATCGCCCTGAGAGGGGGCAGGGCGGCTGCCCCACCTGGATCAGATCCGCTCCCAAGTCCCCTCTCCAAAGACCAAAGCGTTGTGATTGTCGGTGGCCGGGATCAGGAGGGGCTGTGGTTGCAGCCCAAGATGACTTGGTTCCACTTTGGCCCCTGGGCACAAGTGCGGCAAGATGCTCTGTCGCTGTCTGATACCCGCTGTCGGATCGTCACGTTAGTGCCGCGTGCCCCCTGTGGCGTGCGTGACTCCCCCCCAGAACAGACTCACGGTGCCTCGGGGAATGTGTCCGTCCCGTTAGCATTCTGTATTAGTTGGGTTTCTGTCACTAGCGCGCGCTCTTCAGCAGGTCTTTCGCCAGGACAGTCCAAAGCACTTTGCAAAGCCCATTGTCCCCATTTTACAGATGGGGAAACTGAGGAACAGAGCGGGGAAGTGACTGGGCTGGGAGTCAGGACTCCCGGGTTCTAGTCCCAGCTCTGAGAGGGGAATGGGGTTCAGTGGGCTGGGGGAGAAGAGCTGGGTCGAGTGGGTTGTGGGGGGAAGGCTAGGAGTCAGGACTCCTGCCTGGCCCCTATGGGCTGCTCTGCTGGTGTCTCACTGTGTGACCTTGAGCAAGTCATTTCCCCTCTTTATGTCTCGGCTGCCCCCCATAGAACAGGGCCGTTGCCCCTACATCTTGGGGGGGGGGCCCTGGGTCAGTGGAGGATTTTGAGGCCCTTTGAGACCCTCCGATAGGAGGCAGGTGACGAGGGCCATGTATGGTCGTCGTTTCTTGAGCGGGTCACCGATGTGAAGCTAACGGAGGGTCAATCCCTGTCCTGCAGGCAAGTGCTCCGGGACCACAGCTGCCTGCAGACCCTGCTGCAGCACCTCAAATCCCACAGCCTCACCATCGTCAGCAACGCCTGCGGGACCCTCTGGAACCTCTCGGCCCGGAGCCCCAAAGACCAGGAGCTGCTGTGGGACCTGGGCGCCGTCAGCATGCTGCGCAACCTCATCCACTCCAAGCACAAGATGATCGCGATGGGCAGCGCGGCCGCCCTCCGGAACCTGCTCTCCAACCGCCCCCTCAAATACAAGGACGCCACCGTCATCTCCCCGGGCTCCTGCATGCCCTCCCTCTACGTGAGGAAGCAGAAGGCTCTGGAGGCCGAGCTGGATGCCAAGCACCTGGCGGAGGCCTTTGACACCATGGAGAAGCAGAGCCTGAAGACCCAGAGCGTCAAGAAGCCCGCGAGGCACATCGACAGTCTGGTGAAGGACTACGCCTCCGACTCCGGTTGTTTCGACGATGACGAGGTGCCCAACGGCTCGACGGGGGCGGAGACGGGGAACGGCTCCATCCTCTCCATGTTCCTCAACTCCTCCTTCCTTCAGGGCCAGGCCTTGCCCAGGGCCATGGGCCAGAGGAGGTGCCCGGAGCCCGAGAAGGACAAGAGCGGCAAGCCAGCCGAGCCCAAGAAGCTGCCGTTGCCCGAGGACGAGGTGTCGCTGGCGGCCGAGAAGCTGGCCAACAAGATCTCCACCGCGGTGGCCAAGATCGACAAGCTGGTGGAGGACATCTCCACCCTCCACACCTCCTCGGACGACAGCTTCAGCCTCAGCTCGGAAGACCACTGCCTCGACTGGCAGTACGGCTCCGACGAGCTGCACGAGGCCCGGGCCCAGTCCTGCTCCCCTTGCCGCCTCTCGGATGCCAGCGGCTTCGTGAAGCGGGAGAACCTCAGCCGAGCCCACACCCTCTTGAGGCTGAAGAAGGCTTACACGAGCTTGTCCAACGACAGCCTGAACAGCGGCAGCACCAGTGACGGCTACTGCACCAAGGAGCACATGAAGCCCTGCACCCGGGCCTCCTTCCTCGATTACAAGGAGGAGCTGCAGAGGTACCAGAAGAGGCCCAGCAGGCTGGATCTGAAGAACATCCTCATCCACAGGCCTGAGAGGATGGAGCAGCTGGGGGTCAAGGCCAAAGAGTCTGGCAAGCCGGAGAAATTGGAGACGAGAGACACACACGAAAGGGCCAAGAAAGCGGTCACGTTCCCCAGCCCCAACGCCCTTGAGAAGGAGCCTGAATGGAAGAAGGAGCCAGGCAGCAAGCTTTCTTCCGACCCCCAGGTCCACACCATCAAACTCTCCCCTTCTTACCAGCACGTCCCACTGCTGGACAATCTGGCCAAGAGCAGCCCTGACCCCAGCGCCGTGGGGCTCTCAGGTGATACTTACCATCCATCTCTGCCAGGCAGGAAGCAAGCCTGGCTCCCCAGGGGGCTTCTGCAGACAGCAGAGAACTTGAGCAAGATCCCAGAGAAGCTGGCTGCCCACACGCCGGCCCCGGTGGAGCAGGAGTCAGTCCAGAAGTACGCGGTGGAGGACACCCCCATTTGTTTCTCCCGGTGCAGCTCCCTCTCTTCCCTCTCCTCCGCTGACAACGTGCTGGATGGGCAGAGCCACAGCGAGCACGAGGTGGACAGCGACTCCTCCCTGGAGATTATCGACGTGGAGGAAGGAGCCGAGGCAGAAGGTGACATGGAGCAGGCCGAGACCTGCGATGGGAGACAGGAGAAGCTGAAGGTGATGGATCCAGGCCCGACCACGCCACTAGGCATCTCCCAACCCATCACCATCCCCTTCCAGAAGCGCGACAAAACCTTCCTGAGAGAAGCATCCCCGTCCCGGCACGAGGAACTGACCCCATCCAGCTCCTCGGAGAACTACATTCAGGAGACCCCACTGGTGATGAGCCGCTGTAGTTCAGTCAGCTCCCTGGGCAGCTTCGAAAGCCCCTCCATCGCCAGCTCAATCCAGAGCGACCCCTGTAGTGAGATGATCAGTGGCACCATCAGCCCTAGTGAGCTGCCAGACAGCCCCGGTCAGACGATGCCCCCAAGTCGCAGCAAGACGCCCCTGTTCGAACTGGGGTCCCAGCCGGAGAAGGAGACCAGCCAGTTCAACATCCAGTGGGAAAATAACGTCAAGAAGTTCATGGAGATCACTGATTTCAAGGAGCGTTTCCAAGACCTGGACTCCATGATCTACTTCACGGTGGAGAAACCCAACGAGAACTTCTCCTGCGCCTCCAGTCTGAGTGCCCTGCCTCTCCATGAGCACTACATCCAAAAGGACGTGGAGTTGAAGCTTATGCCCCCTTTCCCTGAGAAGAACAGCCTGAATTTTGTGGCGCACGAGAAGCGGGAGGATGGGTGGGAAGAGAGAGCCATGGAGGGCAAGAGGAAGCTGGACCTTCTGGAGCTCAATTCGGACGATGATATCGAGATCCTGAAGGAATGCATCAACTCGGCCATGCCGTCCCGCTTCAGGAAGGTCCAGACCTCCCTGGTCTCCAGCCTGCCTGGCCAGGTCTTGAACCCTCAGACCAAAAAGGCTCTGCACATACCGGTCTACATGCTGGTGCCCACCCATTCGCACCGGGGCATCCCCAAACGCCTGCGAGCTGCCACCCGGGACCTCTTTAAGGATGACGACTCCTTCACGGACTCCGCAGAAGGCACCCCCGTCAACTTCTCCAGCGCCGCCTCCCTGAGCGACGAGACCCTCCGGTACTCCCTGAAGGAGGAGGCCGACCACAGGCGCGGCCGCGGGAAGAGGCCAGAGAGGAAGGAAGCGGTGGTGCCGCCGGCGGGGCGTGATACAGAGGCGCACCGTGAGCCAGGGCGCTTGAGCCCTGCGCCAAGCAAGAGAGCCGCCTCCAACTCCTCGACGCCCACCAAGGTGAGTGCGGCCTACAAGCAGAAGGGCGGGTCGAGACACGCCAGCCCCGTCCAGGCGGGCAGGGGCCACGCGGCTGAGGTGAAGAGAGGGCTACCTCCCCTGAAGAATGGGCCCAACCTGGAGCTGGACATCGGCAGGGCGGGGGCCCACTCTGTGGGCGTCCAGCCCGGGAAGGGCGCTCCCTGCGAGGGCATGGCCTTTCAGTCCCTGTGCCACACCACGCCGACCGAGGAGGCCGTCTACTGCTTCTATGAGAACGACTCGGACGAGCAGCTGGAGGTGCGCAGAGGCTCGCCCAAGGGAAAGGCCGGCCCTGCCTGGGCGCAGAAGAAGGAACGCTGGAGCGGCCTCGCCGCGAAGAAGGAGGCCGAGCAAAGCTCCAGGCAGCTCCTGCAGGCCAAAACTAAGATGGCCGCCAAACTGCACAGCAACCTCATCGTGGACGAGACGCCGCCCTGCTACTCCCTCAGCTCCTCCATGAGCTCCCTGAGCGACATGGACCTCGGCGACCACGAGGAGCGGACGGCGCTGTACAAGGCCAACAGGCAGCTGGCCCTCAGCCGGCTGCATGAGAGTGCGGCCTCCCGGGCCTTAGCCAAAGAGAGGGACAGCTCTCCCAGCTCCCTGAGCTTCAACTCGGACGACGAGCGGCTGGAGCGGTGCGTCGGCTCCGCCTTGCCCAAGAGGAGGCGGCACTCCACTCGCAGGAGGAACGCGGAGCACAAGCAGAAGCTGAAAGGGGCCGACCCCAGGAGCGCCGCGGGCAAGGAGCGGAAGCCGGAGCCCAGGCACGCCCCCCCGGACGAGGCCGTGTCGGACAAAGGCTCGGACCTGGACAGCGTCGAGTGGAAGGCCATCCAAGAAGGCGCCAACTCCATCGTCACGTGGCTACATCAGGCTGCAGCGTCCCTCTCCAGGGAGCCGTCCTCGGAGTCTGACTCCATCCTCTCTTTCGTGTCAGGGCTGTCGGTCGGCCCCACCCTGCAGCTCTCCCTGGACAGGAAGGATAAGAAGCGGGCTAGGAACGGGGCAGGCCTCGAGGCAGAGAAGAGAGAGCACGTGAAGGCCAGTCAGGAGAGCAAGAAAGTGGTGGACGCCAGGGCCACCGGGGGTCGAAACGCCCGGAGGGAGAAAAATGTAAGCCAGCAGAAGCCGGTGTCTAGCTTGCCAGTGGTCTTCCGAGGCAGGACAGTGATCTACGTGCCCAGTGTGGGGAAGGACTCCCCGAGCCCCAGGTCCACCCCACAGAAAACAGCCTCAGCTAAGCCTGAAGCCCCCGTCAAAAACCTCAGCCTAAGCCAGCAGAGGTCACGGAGTCTTCACAGGCCGGGGAAGATCTCGGAGATGGCCGACCTCACTTTGCCCAAGAGAAGCGCCACCCCTCCTGCCAGGATCACCAAACCTCCCTCCTCGGGCTCCTCCAGGACCTCCACCCCCTCCCAGCCCAGCCAGAAGAAGTTAACATCGCCCTCCCAGCTCAACAAGCAGCTGCCGTCACAGGGCGCGAAGGCGGGCAGGAGCTCCCCACCGGGTCCCGCCCCCAAAGCGCCCCCCCAGAAATCGCCCCCCACCAAGCAGCACAAGACCCAGAAATCCCCCGTCCGCATCCCCTTCATGCAGAAGCCGAACAAGACGGTGCTTCCAGCCAGGAGCCCCATGCCGGTGCTGGAGGAGCAGGTGGGCAGTTCTAAGCCGAAGGGCCATGGGAAGGGCGTCTTGCCGACCAGCCGGCTCAACTTGGTGCGGATGTCCTCGGCCAGGTCCAGTGGCAGCGAGTCGGACAGGTCCGGCTTCCTGAGGCAGCTCACCTTCATCAAGGAGTCCTCCAGCCTCATCGTGAGGCGTCGCTCCGAGCTGTGCGCCTCTGAGTCCATGTCCTCGCTGCCTCAGAGTGCTTCCCCCAAGAGGGGCAGGCCAGGCCTCCCGGCCGTGTTCCTGTGCTCCTCCAGGTGCGAAGAGCTCAAGGTGGCCAAGCCGGCGGTGACCAGGCAGAGGCCAGTCGTCCTCAGGACCCTGCCCAACAACAAACCTTCCAGTGAGAGGCCTCCCAGGAGGACCAGCTCTGAGAGCCCTTCCCGGCTGCCTGTGAAGACCAACGCCCCCTCGCCCGAACCCTTCAAGAGGTATTCCTCCTCCCCCAACATCAGCCTTGTCAAGAGGACCGGCAGCCCCTCCTCCGTCCTGTCCTCTTGCTCCGAGTCCTCAGCCAGGAGAAGGAAGAGCCAAGAGGCCTCCAAGCTGAGCCCGAATCCTGCCGTGGGGAACTCGGGGCAGCAGGACAAGCAGCAGATGATGATGATGAAGGGCACGTGGAGAAGGATCCGAGACGAAGACATCCCACACATCCTCAAAAGCACCCTGCCTTCCACAGCCCTGCCTCTGGTCAGCACCCTGGAGGAGGAGACCCCCGACGCCCAGATCTCCATCCAGAGGAAAACCAGCGACGCTGTGGTGCAGACTGAGGACTACCCCACCACCAAGACCAACTCCAGCACCTCCCCGACGCTGGAGACCCAGGAGGTGCCCAAGAGCGACGCGGAGTGCTTGGCTTCGATCAAGGGCACCGTGCCCATCTCCTTCAGCCACGAAGGGCCGGCTGGCTGTGTCGGGAACTTCCCCTCGAGCAGGCACAGCTCCCCCAGTAGATCCGCCCGGGTGACTCCCTTCAACTACGTTCCCAGCCCCATGGTCGCGCCAACCATCCACAACCAAGCGCTCGAAAAAATGCCAGCTTAAACAGCTAATGCCAATGCAACGGGCACCTTGACTTTGGTGGCGGTGTGTTCAAAAACAAAGCCCAGCGCACTCTCTGCTGCACCGCCGTGAGGATAAAACTCTTGTTCATAAAGAGAAAGAAGCAGCAGCTTTTTTCTTTTTCTTTTCTCAAGCTTAGCAAATCAAGTAGGAACTTTTGCATTGATGTAACTGTTGGCCAGGACGGCTGGGATAATGTTGACTGAGACACACACGAAACACCTGGAGAAAAGCAAGTATTTATTCCTTTATTCTCCTCACCTGTTCTTTTTTGTTTAATGGCGCTTTGGAACCTTTACCATCGGGCGATGGGAAAGAACCTGGGTAACTGCTCACCCCATCCCCCTGCCGTCTGTGCGCTGCTGATGGCTGTGCCAATGTCTTCCCTGCTACGTCTGATCACCATACACGCTAGTTTAAGGAGATTTTTATCTGTGGTGCCTGGATAGTCACAAGTGTCCTGCATGGAGGGATGGACTTATGCGGTGAAGCCTACGGGACATCTTGATGGCCTCACAGCTCACAGTTGTTGAAGAACTTTGAAGCGGTCATCAGCCAACTTCTCCCCGGGACCGTCCGTCTCCTAGAGGAGCGGTGGGCCCATTGTCTCCACCTTTTCATTGAAGCACACGTGGGATTTTCGAGCGGCGGGCGAGTTTTCAGCGGGAGCTGAGATTGCTGCTCTTTCTATTTAAAAAAAAAAAAAAACTGCAACACCCAAGAATGCTTCAAGCAAAAGCCTTAATCTTAGGTCTTGGCTGCATGCTTCGTCTCACGCGTCAGCACTGATATCCAAGCATACAAGTAATCTCAGCTAATTTAGAGAAACGCCATTGGAAACCCACCCACAGACCCAGAGCGCAGAGGGAGAGGGGTGGGATGGGGGGTGAACGCTACAATGGAGGACAGAAGACGGGCAGAACCTCCCCCGTTATGAAACCTGCCATTTGCGTGGTGGGAGGCCTGCAATTATGGTGACTGGCTAATCCGCTAATGACTAACGTGCCGGGCCTGTGTATGTGTTGGGTGTAACCCAGTGTCGGAGGGGGAGGGCGTAGCAGGGAGGCTGGTTGTTACAGAAATGCTTATAGCAGCATGTGGGAGAACGCCAAGGAGCTGGGGCCAGGAAAGAGCAGTTTTGTTTTTCTGGCAGGTGAGGGGATGGGGCTGTCGGGGGTGGGGGGAGGAGATCAATTTATGCCCTTAATCCCCTTTGCAAATTCAGGCCCTCCATGCGGGCCCCTTGAGCCTCGCCTCAGAGGCAGCGTCGGGTGGGGGGAGGATTGGCTGGTGCTGACGGCTCCTTGTGGGTCTCCTGCTTTTAAAGGAGGAGCGTGAGGACCGCAGGAGCTAAAAGGGCATAGGACGATCTGCTGGAGCAGAAGACACATGGGTGCCCGGCTCCAATGGAGAGTCAAAGAAATGCAAGCACCTAATTCCCATAGGCATCGGGTGAAAAAAAATAATCCCCTCAAAAATATGGGCCTGATTCTCTTGGGTTGACACCAGTGTCGCGCCATTGACTCAGGGGCACAGGAGTGACTTCCTGGTTTGCAGCTGGGACGCAGGAGCGCGAAAGAGGAAAACATACTGTGCTCTATGGGTACCTTGGGACGCCTCGTTTGTTTCAGGCCCTTGCCGGCTCACAAGCAGGGAAGCAGAGGGAGGTCTGGCCTGCCACACACCTGGGCTTTGTCGGTGCAGGTTTGTCCAGCACGGTAGGAAGTGGATTTGCTCAATGTTGCAAAGCGCTGCGGGAAACGGCCGAGGTGATTTCTCGGCTCAGGAGGGCAGAGTGTCGGGGTGGGAGGGTGCAGTGATATTTGTCTTAAAACACTGCAGCCGGCAGATGTCAGGCTGGCTTCGCTCTTTCAAGAGTGTTACAAATTCATGACAATGCCAGCTGTTTTTTTAATCTGCTGACTAATAATTGTCTGGTAGGGTCCAAAGGCATAGACGAGTTCAGGCCTCCCATGTGAGTGATGACAAAGTGCAGGGGCGTTATGCTGGAGGCAGGCAGGTTCGTACCAGGGTCCGGGCTAGATTTCAAGGTGGGTTATGCCCGTCGGCCTCCCTAGAATTATCCAGGAGTTGCAGCCGCGTGCAGGGCACGGCAGCGTTCCCACAGCTGGCAGCGTTGCTGTGTGCGGTCCAAAGGGGCTGCTGTGTTGTGCCCCAGAGGTGGCTTTATTTCCGTGGCAGACGACGCGGCTCGGCTATAACCGTGCTGGGGCTCAGCGAAGCCCATGTAAGTTTGGTCGCTAGCTCTCCGGGGGGGGGGGCATTGTTCAGGCTGTTCTGTGCAAAGTGCTCCACCCCGAGCTACACCGTAGCAACAGGAGCTGCTGGGAAGGCAGGTGACGGTGGGTTAGGAGCGTGCTGGGCAGCGTGAGGCTACAGCAGACCTGGCGGAGTGGCTGCTGCCTTAGCCAGCCAGGCTGGCACAGTGGCTATAGCGTCAGACTGTGGCCAGCTGGCCACAAGGATTTGTTCTGCCACAGACTCCCCGGGTGCCCGTGAGCCTCCCTGCGCCGCCTTGCCCCAGCTGTAAAAGAACCCTGTATCCCTGCTTCCCAGGGAGGTGATGGGCATTAACGGTGCCCGTGTGCTACGGTAATGGGGCCAGATACGTACCAGCTCCAAGGGCGAGTCAGGGCGTCACAAGGGGTGTGGACACTGAAAGTACTAAACACTGGAGGGGGGGGGGCGTTACCATTTTTTAAAGTGCCTAAGTGGCTTAGGAGCACAAGGGCTCGTCCACACCTGGCGTGACTCAGGCACGGCTATTCAGGAACACCGCCACGTCCCGGCCACTCCTACTCACTGTGGACGTGCGGCACGTTCAACAGCAGCCCGGCAGCCTCAGGTCAGACTACCAGGAGGCCGGCCACAAAGGGGACGTATGCCTCTAACGCCCTATTGTGGCGCCGTGTGCAAGTCCCTGGGCCGCTAAGTTGTCCCTGGTTAAGGCCCCCAGGTGCCCAAATTTCCACTTTGTCACCAGACCCCCCTTCCCCCCCCCCAAACCCCACATTGCCAGTTTTCGACCCAAAATGCTCAAAGACCAGAAATAGAAATATGGGACTGAACACTGATCATTTACGGCTGCAAAATATTGCTGCTGTTGCATTTTTTTCCCCGGGGGGGAATCCCTTCCCGTTTCCCCACCCAAGCCCCTGGCTTTGCTTTCAGGAGCTAGGCCGAGCCTTCGCGTCAGTTTAAAACAGAGCCGCGGCTAGAGACTCTGGCTTTTGCAGTCGCTCACAGAACGGGGAAGTGGTTGGGCAGCAACCGTCCCACTCCACATGTGCTTGGCATGGCCAGGACGCCTGGCAGGTGGGCCCCAGTCTGCCGGGTTGGTAGGGCTGCTATTCAGTGCCACGAGCAGTTTTTAATGGTGTGGAGACAAGTCCACTGAGAACTGGACTAAATCCACCAAGCGCATGTCACAGGCCCCCCCAAGAGTCATTGGATGGGCTGTGTGAGTCAAGGAGGGTGCAGAAGATGCTGCAGTCATCCACTGCCCCTCCTCGAGCCAGCCTGGACCCACCCGCCCCCCAGCAATTGTTCTTCTAACTACATAGTGCAGAAGCAAGTTCCCGGGCAAGTTTTTTTCCTCCACCCTTTTCTGGGCATTTTGCAGCAGCGCTGAGAGCAGGGGCCCGCCCCGTGACTGAGGACGGATGCTGTGCACATCACGTGGACTGCACTCAGTGCACGAGCAGGGGCGGTGAAGTGCTTGGGATCCTGGCCCTGTAACCAGACCCCCAGATTGAGCGGTGCCTACTGGCCTGGTCAGCCAGTCCCCGCTGCAGCGCCTCAGGCCTGCAGGTTGCCGGGCTCTGTGGTCAGCTGCACTCGTGCACCCAGGGTGTGAAATGCCACCACATGGAACGGCAGCGTTTGCCCCCCCCGTGGCTTTGCACAGCTTTGAGTGACCACCCGGGGTGCCGAGAAGAGCAACCTGGGCCCTGCCTTCTGGGCCTGCCTCTTCCCCTGACCGGGGGCCCATCACTTCACCCCAGCCTGCCTCACGCTCTCTAGCGGTAGCGGGGGGGGGTTAACGCGCCGTCTGCCCCTGGCTGGGGTGCGGCGGCTGAATCAGGTTTGGAAGCTGTGTTAAAACAGTGCAAAGTTTGTTCTAAAGGTGAGCCGGGGGCAGGCAGGGGCTGCCATAGGTCACCCTAGCGCAGTGGGGAAGAAAGCGCTTCAGCTCTCACTCCAAGGGGACTGCTGGGGAGTTCAGAGAAGGGGCTTTTTTAATGCCACTACACCACCCCAGCCTGCGGGGGGAGGGAAATGAGGGGTAGGGGAAGCCTTTCCCCCAGCAAACTCAGAGCCGAGGGGGTCAGCTCCAAGCAGCGGTTTAGTCCTGGCCCAGTGGCGCACTCGCACCCGAGCCAGGGGATGCAGAGATGGGGTTTAACAGGCCCTGGAGAAAGACAGAAGCGAGAGGCAGTCGGGGGGCTCCACACCCCACCCCGTGAGTGCTGTAGTTAATTCAGGGTACAACACACCTGCCACAACAGGGAAAGCCTGCATTACCTCACCGTCTGTTGTCTGCAGCTGCTTGTTTAACAGACAACCCCCCCAGCCCCCCCCCCGTGCTTCCTCTGAGCCTAGCCTCCCCCCAGCGTTAACCTCCGCTTCCCTCCTCTTCTCTTCAGCAACGCGCTGAGGTTTGAGACGTCCTGTTTTTTGCCACTTGTTTCTTCCCCCGTCCCCCACCTGCTGTACGTAGCTACTAAAGACGTTATTTTACTGGGGCACTGGACAGTATTAAAATCAAACCTGTGTAAATAGGAAGGGGTCTTCTTTATTTGTCCATCCTGCTAATACAGACGGCGGGGCCGGTTGGAAGTGGGAGGGCAAGGGAGATCTGCAGAGGCTGGGGGGTGGTTTCCCTTTGAGGTTGAGGAGGCAGAAGGGGTTAAGGCACTGGCTTGAAGATCTGGGTTTAATCGCCAGCTTTAACACCGCCTCCTCCTTCTGTGCCTCAGTTTCTCCAGCAATAAAGCAGGGATAATACCAACCTCTCACACCTAGCTCGGGGGAGGCACTCAGATACTCAGGCCAGAGAGGCTCCGCATGTAGCTAAGAAGATCACAGCTGGGAAAGCAGGGGCGGAGGGTGCTAGCAACATACCGACAGATGAAGCACATGCGGCTGGGTGAATGAGCCGATCTCCAGCCCGGGCAGCGTGGAGAAGCCATTACGGGCCAAGGCCCGGAAGAGGAGATGGGCGGCCCAGCTTACAGATTTCGCTGCAGTCGCAGGGGAAGGCCTGAGCGCACGTTTTTTTGGATCCACTTCTTGTATTTAAAGACAGCCGTGGCCACGGATGGTTTGAACACGTCGCTGCAGCGCTTGCCCGTGAAGGATATCACGCCGGCTATCTCTGCTCTCTTGCCACACACCACAGGGCCCCCGGAGTCCCCCTGCAATAGCACAGAGCACACGCCGTCTGTCAGCCTGGGAGGGATGCCTTGGAGCATTGGGAGTGAGGGTCACGAGCGGGGAAGGGGGTGGGCACAGAGGAGGGGGCACCATGCAACAGAGAGGAGAGAGGCCGGGGGGGCACATTACACCAGGCGGGCATGAAGCCCTGGGGTTGCCTGAGGCCTGGAGTTAACCAACAACCTGGGCCAAATTCTGTGCTGGCGAAAGGGGCTCGAGTGACGGCCCTGGAGACTGGAACCCTCTCGCCCCAGAGCAGGGACAAAGCAGGGCAAGTGTCCCACACACGTGCCCCGCTGGAGCTCGGCCCTGACCTACGGACAAGTCCCCATGGCCCATTCAGTCTTTGGCCTCTCCTCCAGGCCAGCCACCAAGAGCTTCAACGGGGCGGGGAGACCCCGGGCAGCAGCTCGCCGCACCTCAGGTACTTTATTCTCGCTTGCGACAAAAGAGCAAAGCACGAGGGATGGAAAACTGGCTCCAATCCCCAGGGAGAACATGCGGCCAGGTCTCTGGGCATCCCGGTCAGCGGCTGTCACGTCCCCCAGGGCTCTCTGGTATCTTAGCTAGGTCTGGGGCACCCGTATAGGGTGCTGCCATCTCCATGGTAGGGCGATCACAGGGCAAGCTGCTGAACGCTCAGGCATGGCAATGAGGCAGTCCAGGTGGTATGCAGCCAGCTGGGGGCCTCTTCCCCCTCCACACACGTGGTGGTGTTAACCCATCACCTTGCAGGGGGCAGACCCCTTCTCGACCCCTTCGATGCACATCATGGTGCTGGTGAGCTGGCCGTCCCAGAACCGGCTGTTGTTGCACATCCTGGCGTCCATCACCTTGACGTTGAGCTCACGCAGGACGGGGGAGGGTTTGCTTTCCTGGCTGACAATCCCCCAGCCAGCCACACTGCACAGCGTCCCCGGGCCTGGCTTCTTGGGCAGCGGGATAACTTTCGTCCTCTTGTTCTTCGCCACCTTCCTGTCCAGCTGCAGACAGGAGCGAAAGGCAAGGTCAGGCCTGGAGGACGGACTCAACCAGGTTGCAGGAAGGCTCCCGGCTCTAGCACCCCCGCGGTCCCCAGAGCCGCTTCCGTCTCCGCAGAGATGCCTCTGGCTTCCCCAGCTGGCTGCAGCCCAGTCCCGGGCATGCGGGGGGTGGGGGGGGGTAACTGTGCCAGCGATACACAGAGCCCCAATGTGACTCTCTGCATCACCCAGTTCTACAGCGACCGAGGTCGGGGGGGAAGGGATCAGCAGAGGTGGGGGCTGGGGAGAGGGTCTCTTAAGTGGGGGGCCCACAACCTGAGAAGGTTTGAGAAACACAGAGACTGACCCAAGCCTGGCCAGTCTCTAGCAGCCAGGGGCCGCATTCCAGCCCTCTCCTGACGCCTCTTTGTGCCACAGGGCTCCGGGGGGAACTCCCCCTGCCCCCCTTGGCAGACCCCGCTGTGGGGAGCGCTGCGCAGCCCACAGGCGGCCAGGTGAGGCGGCTGTAAGATGAAGCTGCCTTGAGGGCTCCTTTAGCCATCCCCAAAGCCGCACCAGGCCCTCCACTTAGAGCGAAGTCTAGGAGTCACCAAAGCACCCCCTCCCCCCACACACACCCCCCCCAGCTGCACCTTCTGCAGTGCTGCCAGCCCTAGCCGTCTGGAGGAAATGGTGCAGGCCCAGAAGCCGACTCCCGGAAAAACTGCACCCATCCCCAAAAGCCAGGCCAGCCTGCCAGCACCTCCGGAGTGATGTGAGCTGAGAACGACTCCAGGCCAGCTCGAAAGTGCAGCGAACACTCAAGATTTCCGGTAAGGTTTAGGCAGTTTGTCACCTCCGCATCTCACCTTCCTCTCCGCAGCGGGAGAGGCCTCCAAAGAGACCCCTTCTGCCTCCCCGCCCCTGAGATGGAGGGGAAAAGGAAGGACTAAATCCTACCCAGTGCTGAATGCCCCAGCTTGTCTCGGAGGGTCCTAGCACAGCGCTTTCCATCCACAGACCTCAAGGTGCTTCACAAAGGAAATACCAGTAACGCTGGCAGCGTGGCTTAGTGGCTAGAGCACTGACCAGGACTCCAGGCACTTGGATTCTAGCCCTGCCTCTGCCACTGACCTGCTGGGTGACCTCGGGCAAGTCACTTTTCCCCGCCCCATCTGTAAAAAGAGGAGGCTGACTCTACCCTGCTTTCTAAAGCGCTTTTGCGATCCACTGAGAAGAGCTAGGGATTATTATTACTTCCATTTTACAGACGGGGGAAACTGAGGCAACATGGCCTGCTCAAGACCACGCAACAGGGAGGGCCAGGAATTGACCCCAGGTGCCCTGACTCTCACTCCAATGCCCTAGCCACATGGTCAGGTTGCTGCCTCGTAGGATTGGACCCCAGTAGCAGAAGCTAGAAGGACCTGGGCCCCGGCTCTCCAGCGCGCCCACGTACCTTCAGCAGCATGATGTCATCTGCCATAGTCTCGCGGCTGTAGGAAGGATAAGGGAGACGCTGCTGGATGTTGAAGATCTGCTCTTGGGCATATTCCCTGGACAGCTGATGGAGACCCACCACCACCCTGATGGGACCCTTCCTCCTGAGACACAAAAGGAAGCCTCTCTCGTGTTAGCAGCCTCACTGCGCCTCAGATACCCGGCAACCCCAAGGGAAACACCCCCTCTGGTGGGCACGGAGCTAACCCTGCTGTGTCAGTAGCAAGTGGGCTTTGTGGTGGAACACATTCCTCCAGCTCCTTGACTCACGACCCCACTGACGTTGGCCCAACCACTGAACCTGCTTGTCTCGCCCCCGGTCTGCTGGTGGCAGAGAGAGCGGCTCTGCGTGCAGAAGTCTCTCATGAGCTGAGCAAGTATCCTCTGGGAATGCAGAGAAACAGACACTTTGGCCCAGATCCTCAAAGGGATTTAGACGCCTAAATGCTTTTGAAGATCAGGGCCATTTAGGCCACATTTTTTTTTTTTAATGAAAAGAAGTGGCCTCTGATTTGGGGTGCTCTGGTTTTGGGGTTCCCAGCCTGCGATGCACTTTTGGGCTGGATTCCTCAGAGAGAGGCTGAGTGCCCACAACTCCAGTGGGCGTCAGGGGAGCAGTAGGCGCTCAGCCGCCTCCGAAAATCAGGCCCACAGACCCCAAATCAGAGGACATCTTTGAAAAATGCGGCCTATCTGGCTCGCCCAAGGGAAGCTGGAGAAAGGACACGAGTCCTGACTCCCAGTCCCGCCATTGAACCGCAAGACCTGCCCTTCCTCTCTGGGCTCCTGATCTGCCTCCTACTGAAGGCAGTGGAAAGATTCCAATTGCATTTAATTGCCCCATTTATGGTCAGACCCTAAACCCATTAGACGTCCCTCCGAACCCTGGCCATGGAGCGTGCCAGGCTGAATGCCTTTCACGGTTCTGTTTGCTGCTCTCCTGCTTTGGTGAGATTCCCGCACGTGTTTGGTAAACATGGCCCTTTTCCTCCCTTGACTGGCATCCAGGCTTTTCCTCCGGCACTACTGGGTATGAATTCACTGGCATTTCTTAAATCCAGGTTTCACTATTTGCCCCTGCCACAGCGGAGCAACCCCTGCAGAAAGTCAGCTACCAAATCACCAGAACAGCCGGCTGCCCCGTCCAAGCCAGGAGCCTGCTCCTATGGCCCTCATCTGTGGGAGCCCACCAGCCAGGGGTGGGTTGTGTACTCACTGGCCGACCAAGCAGTGCGCAGCCGTCAGCACCCAGCGTGCTTTGATCAGGGCTCCCCCGCAGGCGTGAATGCCGCCGATCTGGATAGACACCATGTAGGGCCTGGAGTGAGGCGATGCTTCGCATCCGCCGATGATCGAAGACTGCAGCTGGCCTTCTGCAAAGAAACAGCAGGACGCCATCGAGGGGCCTGATGCACCACTGCGCCGGGATCAGGGAGCAAGAAGATGCAGTGGGCAGTTCTCATCCCGAGCCCTGGAAAGGGACGCGCATTCCAACGGAGCGGAGAAATCCTGGCACTACGACGCTGGAACCGATCCACGTTCCAGCTGCTCCAACGATACCCTTGGGTGTGTATGCCTTGAACCCCGGAGGTAGCTAGCCCCAGTCCAGTGGCCAGGGAACAGGAGTATGAATCAAGAGCCCCTGCTTTGAGCAGGGGGTTGGACTAGATGGCCTCCTGAGATCCCTTCCAACTCTAATCTTCTGATTCCCACCTAGCCACGTTAAACCATCAGACCCAGCAAGTGCAGAAACTTGGCTCCAGCAGTTGTGATGCTTCAGAGGAAGGCAAACTCCTATACCAATGGGGGAAACTGAGGCGGGGAGAGAGAAGTGGCTCAGCTGGGCCCCCTCAAACTAGGGGCAGAGCCAGGAATAGAATCCAGTGCGCCTATCTACCAGCCCACTCTGCCACTCCAGGGCACCACGCAATCTCTTACTCACCACCCTTCCCAATGGCGAGAAACAGAAGCACCAGGAAGAGAGACGTCCCATCTGCCTTCATGCTGCCACCAAGCTGAGCCGTCTGCAGACCTCGCTCCACCGCTTCAGCTGGGGAGGGCATTTCTGCTCTTAGTTATATACCCTGCCCCTTCCCTGAATTTATTTGCATCTCCTCTTCAGCAGTTGGAGAAAGGGTTCTCGGGGGAGGGAGGCGCGGGAGGGGAGGGGCGGAGGTGCAAGATTTGCAGAACAGAGAATGTGCAGATGAAGTCAATGCTGGGTCACACCAGCAGCTAGGCAGTCCTGGCAACACCTTCCTTGGCCACTTGTGAAAACGTTACGGCTTGGAAAGTGAAGTGTTACTGAGCGGGGGCTGGGGGAAGATGTTTCGGAGGGAGGAAGAAGCTGAGTGCAGACAGCTGAAACTTGGCAAGGCAAATGGGTCAGTCACAGCAACTGTACTGCTCTATTTAGAATCAGAGATTAGAGTTGGAAGTGACCTCAGGAGGTGTCTAGTCCAACCCCTGCTCACAGCAGGACCAACCCCAACTAAACCAGCCCAGCCAGGGCTTTGTCAAGCCGCAGCTTAAAAACCTCTAAGGATGGAGATTCCACCATCTCCCTAGGTAACCCATTCCAGTGCTTCACCACCCTCCTGGGGAAAAAGCTATTCCTAATATCCAACCTAGACCTCCCCCACTGCAACTTGAGACCATTGCTCCTAGTTCTGTCATCTGCCACCACTGAGAACAGCCTAGCTCCATCCTCCCTGGAACCCCCTTTCAGGTAGTTGAAGGCTGCTATCAAATCCCCCCTCATTCTTCTCTTCTGCAGACTAAACAAGCCCAGTTCCCTCAGCCTCTCCTCATAAGTCTTGTGCTCCAGCCCCCTCATCATTTTTATTGCCCTCCGCTGGACTCTCTCCAACTTGTCCACATCCTTTTTGTAGTGGGGGGCCCAAAACTGGACACAATACTCCAAATGCGGCCTCACCAGTGCCGAATAGAGGGGAATAATCACTTTCCTTGATCTGCTGGCAATGCTCCTACTAATGCAGCCAAATATGCTATTAGCCTTCTTGGCAACCAGGGCACACTGCTGACTCATATCCAGCTTCTTATCCACTGTAACCCCCAGCTCCTTTTCTGCAGAACTGCTGCCTAGTCCGTCGGTCTCCAGTCTGTAGCTGTGCATGGGATTCTTCCATCCAAAGTGCAGGACTCTGCATTGTCTATGTTGAACCTCAGATTTCTTTTGGCCCAATCCTCCAGTTTGTCTAGGTCACTCTGTATCCTGTCCCTACCTTCCAGGGTATCTACCACTCCCCCATCTTAGTGTCATCTGCACACTCGCTGAGGGTGCAATCCAGCCCATCCTCCAGATCATTAATGAAGATGTTGAACAAAACTGGCCCCAGCACCGACCCCTGGGGCACTCCGCTTGTTACTGGCTGCCAGCTAGACATGGAGCCATTGATCACTACCCGTTGAGCCCGACGATCTAGCCAGCTTCTATCCATCTTACAGTCCATTCATCCAACCCACACTTCTGTAACGTGCTGATAAGAATACTGTGGGAGATCGTATCAAAAGCTTTGCTAAAGTCAAGGTATATCACATCCACCGCTTTCCCCACATCCACAGAGCCAGTCATCTCATCATAGAAAGCAATCAGGTTGGTCAGGCATGACTTGCCCTTGGTGAATCCATATTGACTGTTCCTGATAACCTTCCTCTCTTCCAAGTGCCTTAAAATGGATTCCTTGAGGACCTGCTCCATGATTTTTTCCAGCGATTGAGGTGAGGCTAACCGGTCTGTAGTTCCTTGGATCCTCTTTCTTCCCTTTCTTGAAGATGGGCACTATATCTGCCTTTTTCCAATCATTAGGGACCTCCCCCAGTTGTCACGAGCTTTCAAAGATAATGGCCAATGGCTCTGAAATCACATCAGCCAACTCCCTCAGCAACCTCGGATGCATTCCTCTTGTTGGTAACATATCAGGGTTTCTATAGGTTGTTCCCCTTCACGTCCCTTGCTAGCTGCAACTCCAATTGTGCTTTGGCCTTCCTGATTTCATTCCTGCATGTTCGAGCAGTATTTTTATAATCCTCCCTAGTCATCTGACCAAGCTTCCACTTCTTGTAAGCTTCTTTTTTTGAGTTTAAGCTCACCAAAGACTTCTTGGTTAAGCCAAGCTGGGCACCTACCATATTTGCTATTCTTTCTGCACATCAGGATGGTTTGTTCCTGCACCCTCAATAAGGTTTCTTAAAAATACAGTCAGTTCTCTTGGATTCCTTTCCCCCCCTCATATTAGCCTCCCGGGGATCCTGTCCATCACTCCCTGAGGGAGTCAAAGTCAGCTTTTCTGAAGTCCATGGTCCGTATCCTGCTGTTTTCCTTTCTTCCTTTTGTCAGGATCCTGAACTCGACCATCTCATGGTCACTGCTGCCTAGATTGCCACCCATTTCTACTTCCCCTACCAAATCTTCCATTTGTGAGCAGCAGGTCAAGAGGAGCACAGCCCCTAGTTGGTTGCTCCAGCACTTGCACCAGGAAGTTGTCCACAACACTCTTCAAAAACTTCCTGGATTGTCTGTGCTCTGCTGTATTGCTCTTCCAGCAGATGTCAGGGTGACTGAAGTCCCCCATGAGAATCAGATCCTGTGAACTGGAAACTTTCCCTAGTTGACTGAAGAAAGCCTCATCTACATCGTCCTCTTGGTCTATAACAGACACCCACCATGACATCACCCTTATTGTTCTTGCTTCTAAGCTTAACCCAGAGACTCTCAACCAGCTTATCTCCAGTTTCATACTGGAGCTCAGAGCAATCATAATGCTCTCTTACATACAGTGCAACTCCTCCACCCTTTCACTCCTGCTACTTCTCAGCAGGGAGAGGAAAGTAGCCGCCACATCGCACATCACCCACACAGCACACGTTAACCTTGTTACCGCCATAAAAACAGGAACTCAGTGGTCTAGAGTGTGTAAAAAAAACCCCCACGTCTAATGCATTACATGCTTCCTGAACACTCTGGAATCTGGCCCCAATCTTTGTTTGCTCCAGATGTGCACATCCCCCCCACCACACGACCGAATCCCCCAGCCCACATGCCCCGATGGAATGGAAGTAATAGATGTAAACTACTCCCCTGCTCCATGACTGATCACTGCTATAATAGCAGCGGATGGCATTTCCAGCCACTTTTAACTCCCTTTTTATTGCATTAAACTAAACTGGGAATCGACCATGATCACATCTTTAGGCACAAACAGCAGCAGAAACAGGTCCTTGGTCTGTCTAGATTATAAATTTGGAACCATTCCCCAATCCCAAGGTTTGTAGTGTTGCTAGAGCCTGACTTTCCAAGCCACGTCACGTTGTCACACCCATGCACCAACTCTCAGTCACTGCACAGCTCTGGACTTTGTCAAGATAGAGAGAGATGCCACTCGCTGCATTTTGGCAACCACTTACGTGACCGACTGCAGCATGCAGCTGTGACTGCCTCCCCTGCACCCTGCCCAGTATTGTGAGAAGCTGTGTTGGTGCTTGTAGCACGTAATAAGGCAGTTCCTCTCCCTTAGCTGTACTGCTTCTGAGCCGTAACACCGAGGTCTTCAATGAGCACTGGGTGATTTAAGATTCTAATTGCAGGAAGCACGAGACCCCAATGACCAAATTCTGATGGCGCCAACACCCACCAGCTAGCAGAGATTTGAAGGAAAGGGCCCAGGCTTTTCAGGTGCGTGGTACTTCACAATTCAATAACACTCCACATCATTAGCTCGTGGACAGAACAACGGGCTGAGACTCCAGAGACCTAAATTCTATTCCCAGCTTTTCCACTAGCACACTAGTTGTGTCCTCGGGCAATTCGCTCTCCCTCCGTGCCTCAGTCTCCCCATATGAAAATGGGGATAACAAGACTGACCATCTTTGTAAAGCACTTTGAGATCTGCTGTTGAAAAGCACTAAATACGGGCTAGGGATTATTACTACTACTTCCAATAAAATCACAAACTTTAACTAATCCTCACCACCCACACCCTTCAAAATAGGCAAGCACTGTTACACCCATCTCACAGATGGAAAGAAACTGAGGCTCAGTCCTACTTGACACCAACAGTTTTAGGGACATCAACTATTGCTGTCCACACCGGGAAAAGCTAGTGTACAGGGCTTCTGGGGCCTTTCCCACCATCCTCTAGACCTGGTGTGAGCTGCACCAATGTAGCAAAGCATTCAGAGACGACCAGTTAGTTACCAGGGCAGACACAGCCAATGAAAAGCTGGGTGGGGTTGGGGGGGTGCCAGTGTCAGAGCTGAGAAGAAAGACCATTACTGGCTCCCAGCGGGACCTGATCTGATCCCTACCCAGCACCTCTCCATTAAAGAACACGTAACAAAGACTTGTCCATTCAGCTTTCTGAGGAGTGGATTTTAATAAAGACTTATTAAATAATGAGATTTATGACACTGGCAGCCTCAGGACCTGGCTGACATTCCATATAAATTCTCAGAACATTTGCTATAAAAATGCACACCACCAACTGACAGCTTTATTTTCTAAGTATTCGCCTGGTCGAGTCTAGGCACAAAGCCAAGCAGATCAGTTCGCCGCCCACACAACAACAGGGCCCAGGGCAAACTCCGGACGCCAAATGAACAGGGCGTGACAATGCTGCTTCACCCCTGGCAGTAATCAACCAAAGCCAAGTCTCCGAGCTCAGGTCCTCTGTGCAGAAGCAGCGCTGCTACTACTAAGTTCCAGTTGCTAGCGGTTGACTCTGCTTTTGACATTGGTAGCTTTGGAGGAGGGCACAGCCCTCGCTCTGCTAGCTGGGGCTCTACTGCTTCCCAAGCTCTGCAGCAGCCTCCGCCTGAAGAAGTGGTTTCTGTAGTCGAGTTCGTTAAGATGCCTCAAAACCAGAGGCACTTGCTGTTTCTTTACATCCACGTAAACGGGGATCATCTTCGTCCCCTCCTGCTCTATCACGTGATGCAGGTTCCACTCCAAGATGCGCTGACACCAGGGGTCGTTCAGTGACCTGGCCGACAAGATGATGATAGCGACCCTGCTAGCCTGGATGACCTCACTGGCCGTCATTAGAACGGACGTCCCTGCCACTTGGTCCTGGTGCTCGATGTAACCCTGGAAGCCTTGCTCCTTCAGCGTCACGTAGATGTGGGAGGCAATGTCGTCATCATGGAGGCAATACCAGATGGAGAAGTCGTAGGTAAACCTGGAGGGTGAGGGGGACGTCATGCCAACAGTCACCGCGGGCACCTGAGATGGTGACACGCGGCTTACGAAAAGTCAGCGGCTGCCTGGAGTCTGCTCTTATCCCAGCCAGGTCAGGTTCAAGCTTGCTGTTTGGAAAGCTGACATCTAGTTCTCTTAAGGGCTCAAAGAGGCACCTGTTCCAAGAGTTCCTTCCGAACATGAGCAATGAGATCAGCGCCACCCATTGGGAAAGGGCTACGGAGGCAAATCCTGGAGCATTTTTAGCTTTAAAGATAAAACCCACCCATCACACACACCCTAGCGTTTCCAATGAGCATGAGGGGTGACTCTTGTGAAGATGCATTCATGAGGCTTGATGGGTTCCAGGCGAGATGCAACAGTGTCAGATTCTCCTTGAAATCAAAGCACACAACGTGTTACCTAACTGGGTGGCTTTCCAGCCCTATGATTTGGATACAGAAACAAGAAACAAGAAGCAAGACTGGGGACCTCTGTGAAAGTCTAACACACACTGAGAAGTGTTTCAGGACTAGGAGGTGGGGCTTTTTACTATCAAGCACATACCCTGCTGGGCCAGCTTTTTGCCTATGCTCCCAATTTCTTACACTCATTCCAGAGAGGCAAGACAACCTCACAAGGCCTTTTCCTTAATGTCCATGACATTCTGTTCCAAAGTCACGCCTGCCTGCTTCAGCTCTTCACACTTCTCCTTCAGCAGACGGCAGGCCTTCTGCAGCCGCTGGTTCATCTCTACGTAAGAATGACTCTGCTGATACAGATGCTCTCTCTCCGCTTCAGAATCCTCCTTTTTCCCAGGGGCTGGCGAGTCTGGGGAGGGGAAATATGGGAGGAAAAGACAGACAATAACATGAATTCAAAAGGGGTAGTCCTTTCACATAAAGCTAAGTTACATTTATTTCAGATCAGATACACCTTCAGGTTTGAATAGGGGATGACCACTTTTCTATATTCCATTCTGAGGCGACTGGAGGAAGCACAAGTCTACATATTTGCCATCTACAAGAGGGATGTGTGTTCTAGTGCTCAGAGCAGAGGATTAGGAGCCAGGACTCCTTGGATCTATACCCAGCTCTGTCACTAACACCACATGAATGTAGACAAGTTGCTTCATCCTCTAGAAGAGGGATATAATACTCATCCTAGATTACAGCAGTAATCAGAGCTCCCCCCTTTCCCAGTCTCTTTTCCCCTGGCCCATAATCTCCCACTGATGTTCTACCCCAAACGGTAGTGAGCACAACCCAGCTCTCAGTGCTACTGCCTCAGGCAACAGGTTCCCAAAGGAAGAGAGTTTGTTGATAAGGTGCAATAACGAAAATGGAATTAAGATCGTTAATTTTAAAGCCTGGTTAATTTTACAGGCTCCTCCGATCAGAACTATTGTGATTTGCAGGTGATTGTGATTTGCAGGCCAGGACTGAGACCCAGCAAGTCACGTCACCCAAGCCAACAAACTGGCAGCAACTTTCAGGGCTAATTTGTGCAATGCTCGTTTATGGAGAGTTTATCATGTACAGGCAGGACCCCAGTGGACAGGGACAGGCTCCCACTGGTCTGGGAGGTTTCCTAGTGAAAGGCTTCACGGAGATTCCCAGGGAAAGAGTTGGGAAGCATTCGGCTACCTTCGCTGGACTCCGCTAAAAGGACAAACATGGGATCGGACGGCGGGGCCCGCCTGACGTCCTCGAGAATCTGCTCCACGCTGGGCGGTTCAGGCCGGGTCGGCAGAACCACCCGCTTCTTCCCTTTCGAGCTCATAACTCTCCCGTCCCACGAACGGGCATCCTGGAACGGGAAGGAAGAGATGCCGGAGTCAGCGACCTCCCCGCCTGCCGCGATAACGCTGCCGCCCCCGCCGCCTTCCCTCCTCCACGACTGGATACACCCCTTAGCCCTACCCCCCCCACTGTATATCCCCCTTCCTGACTGCCCTGGCTCATACCGTCTGTCCCCCGCCCCCCTTCCCGCCCCCCCATACCGTCTATCCCCCCGCCCCCTTCCCGCCCCCCCATACCGTCTATCCCCCCGCCCCCCCCCGCCCCCCATACCGTCTATCCCCCCGCCCCCCTTCCCGCCCCCCCATACCGTCTATCCCCCGCCCCCCATACCGTCTATCCCCCCGCCCCCCTTCCCGCCCCCCCATACCGTCTATCCCCCGGCCCCCTTCCCGCCCCCCATACCGTCTATCCCCCCGCCCCCCTTCCCGCCCCCCCCCCTATCCCCCGCCCCCTTCCAGCCCCCCCATACCGTCTATCCCCCGCCCCCCTTCCCGCCCCCCATACCGTCTATCCCCCCGCCCCCCTTCCCGCCCCTCCCATACCGTCTATCCCCCCGCCCCCCCATACCGTCTATCCCCCGCCCCAGAGCGGTTGCCCCCCACGCACCCACCCAGCCCCTCACCTGGTCCGACTCCTCCTGGTTCCGGCTCCCAGACAATCCCCGCCCCGGCCCGGCCACCGTACCGCCCCCGCCCGCTCAACCGCAGGCCCCACTTCCGGTTCCGCCCCCCCCGCCACGACTCGTGCTGCAGGATAGGCCCCGCCCCCCTCTTCAACGGGCCCCGCGCTCCGCTCAGTCGGCCCGCCCCGCCCCGTGCCGTTGCTGCCCCCTGCTGCCCCCTTGCGGGGCTGCGAGCCGGGGCCGGGCGGAGGGAGCCCCCTGCGCCGGGGTGTGTGTGTGTGTGTGTGTCTGTGTCTGTGTGTGTGTGTCTATGTCTCTATGTGTGTGTCTATCTGTGTGTGTGTCTGTGTGTGTCTGTGTCTGTGTCTATGGGTGTGTGTGTGTCTATGTCTGTGTGTGTGTGTCTATGTCTGTGTGTGTCTATCTGTGTGTGTGTCTGTGTCTATGGGTGTGTGTCTGTCTGTGTGTGTCTATCTGTGTCTATGTGTGTCTATCTGTGTGTGTGTGTGTCTGTGTCTATGTCTGTGTGTCTGTGTCTATCTGTGTGTGTGTCTGTGTCTATGGGTGTGTGTCTGTCTGTGTGTGTGTCTATGTCTGTGTGTGTGTCTGTGTCTCTGTGTGTGTGGTGACACAGCCCCAGCCCCTGACCTCCCCCGCCCAGCCTGCTGCCCCGGGGCGCCAGGCCCCAAACCCTCTCCGCCCCCCACATCCTGATCTGGAGCTAGGGGTCACCCTCCCCCCGATACCCTCTCTGGTCGCGGGTGCTGCACCTTGGGCGGCCGGCAGCACCTGTGACCGAGCGGTGGGGGGTGACAGGCGCCTAGCTCAGACAAAGCCCCGCAGATCGAGACCGTCCCTGTAAAATCGGCCCGGCTGGTCCCCCCAAGCCGGGCATCGAACTTCCTGGGCTGGGACCCTGCCCCAACGCGTGGCGCTGGCTGCCCCTGGCCTGCAGGCATTTTTACAGAGGTAGCCTTAAGCCTCCCAGGCCCATAAGCCTGCAGTGCCTAACTCAGTGTCACCGCCCGGGGGCTAGGTGTACGATACCCCCTTGCAGATTTCCTCTCTGGGCTGTGTTTGGAGCCAGCTGTGCAGCAAAAAGGTTGTTTAGCCAAAGCCCTTGAGGTTCGGTCACTCATTGAAGCCTCTCCAGCATAAAGACACCCGTCCAACATCAGCCTTTACAGCACAGCAAACGTGCTGGTTTACCAGCAGCTACAGTGGCCCTAGGAACAGGTACCCCACCCATACAAGAAGTTGGGGATCCTGTGTCATGTCTAGACTGCAAGTCATCGGTTTGCACCCAGCTAGGAGCAGCTGTAAGAGTTACTGAGTTCAGCCCTGGTGAAAAAAGCAGGAACTCACTGATTTTAAGGGGAGTTGCATCCATATTGGAGCAAATTCAGCTCATTCCTAAGTTGTTACCCAATGACTTTTGCTGCCTGTGTCAAGCAAGCAGATGGCTCTCCAGTGACTGAATGAGACAGTATCCAATCTAATCTCCCTTCTCACCTAAGTGGAAGGGGCCCCAAGGCAAGGTTGAGGTGCAATGGCAGAATGGGGCATCTCTGGTTCTGTAGCCCCTCCTCTCAACTGAGGAGTGGTCCTCCCTCCCCCCCCCCCCAGATTCAAAGAGGTCTGCATTTCACTGGGGTTAAGACAAGCACGAAGACAATGAAAATAAAAACCACAAACAGAACAGAGTTTTTAATGAGTCCCATTTATTTGGTTTCAAACAATAAATGACTAAAAAAAGAGTAACAACAAAAATCATGTTATGAGCAACTTTTTTTTTTTTTTAAATAAAAAAAGAAGCCAGTACATAAACTGCTGTTGATGGAGTCACCATTGAGGACAAATGGAAACCATTTGCTCCCTCCAGAATTCACAGCTTATTGAGATTTGCCCGACAGGATCCGATGAAGTAAATTAGATAATTTAACGTTTTATTTTTGAAAGAGGAAGGAGAAATGGACAATTTCCAGCAGAACTCTGACCTGCTAGGGAGCGTGGAGCAGACTCAAGACAGATCCGGTTTTTCCACACTCAAACAGTATTAAGATTGGGACCAGGTGAGGTTACAGCTTGTTGGTTTAGTGGAAGATGAAAGACTGGAAAGCAAACATGCTTTGGAAGGAGCCTGCCTCCGGCTCACACCCGACTGGGAGACCCTGACTTGTCCGGCTGTGGAAGAGAACTGCAGAGCCAACACCTACCCAGACTGCCAGAACACATTATTGCCGCAGAAGCGTACTATGATGTAAGCACAGCTCCAGGCCCCCAGGCTTTGGAACATGGGCTGATCACAGGCTTGTGCTAACTATCACCTCCCAAAGGCCCCTTGTCCCCGACTGCATTCTTGCTGCCTGTGCAAGACAAAACACCTCCCCAGGGCTCCCTTCCTGTAGATTCATTCAGCGCTGGGATTCTGGCCGCGGCCTCTTGCCAGCCTGTGGTCGGCTGGCACAAGGAGAGGAGAGGTGATGGTTAGAGGAGACTGTGAACCGGTGTGGAAGTTTGGTCCGTTATGTAACCGCGTGTAGGGAAGTGCCAGCAGGGGGTTAAACAGAGTCAGCATTTCAAGAGTCGTTATTGTTGCCACTTTAATTATTTTGAAGGAAGAAAAAAAGAGCTGAATCTTTCTGTGGACTGCAGGGTCTCCCTGAAGGTAACAGCTTCATGTGCACATTAATTCCCCATCTTAGCAGCCCCACTAGCCCCCTGCAGCACCCCGAGGGCACCACTGTGGTTGTATGATCACACAGGAGAGCAGCAACTTCCTTGTTGTTGCTATTGATCCTGATTGACAGAAGAGTCTGGAACTCCCTCTCGCTGCAGCCATGCGTGAACGTCCTCCTGTTTCAGCCAGCCTTGTTTGAAAACCTGCCCTTCTCACGGCTTGGCTTTTCAACTAGAAGGGCTCCATCTGCTCCTATTGACCTCACCAGCAAGCAGTGCCATGGACTTCAGAGGGAAGAGGCACCAAGCTGGGGAGCGCTAGGGGAACTGAAGAGGTACCTGCTCCGGGGCCAGGCCCTGGCCGACTGAAATGAAAACTGAACAAGCAAGAGCCACAAGAAGCGGTGGGATTGACAGCTGAAGAGCGAGTGGCTCCAGAACCACTTCCTTCTCCCTTTTGAGCTGTGGTTTATTGCAAAAGACGCTGAGTTAGGAGGATTAAGGGGCCCGGGGGAGGAGGAATGGGGGCTTGAAGGCTTTGTAGCTCATGTTAATCACTGTAGAATCATCCCCCACCCACAGAGAGAGTTATACTGCAGCACCTGTCATTTGACACCTCTGCCGAGGGCAGGTCCCAGCTCCCCTTCCAGCCAAGCACAGAGGTGTGGGAGAAGAATGGACATTTTCCAGGGGTTGCTTTCACTGGTCTCAGTAATAACTAGGATCAGTAAAAACCCAAGCACCAGCCGTCCCGCTTCCTGAGGGCACGCAGAAGTGGCCAGTGTCCCGCCCCGCTACAGTCTGTGCGCTACCTCATAACACAGGACTAGCGAAGCTGCATCTGTGATCCCCAGTGCAGAGCTGACAGCCCTTCCTGCAGAATAAAGGCTGCCCGTGAAACAGGAACTACCAAGTGTATGTCTGTTTGAGACAAGCAGAAGGTCCCACGCTGCCTAGGTGCTGACTCCCAGCAAATTCCTGGCAGCTGTTTTAGATCTACTGGAACTCTTTGGGGACATCTGGACGCTGTACTTCTTACAGACACCCTGGACCCAGCTGTTGCGGTTGTTACTGGCCAGTGTGGTTGCAGAGTGGGAAGGGGGGGGGAGGGTGTCACTGTTTTATTGACAGGTGCCCGGGGGTTACTTTAAGCCTGAGGTTGAGGGAGTTGCGTGGGGAAATTCAGCCCCTTGGCGCTCAGTCCTCACTTGGTCTTGTCAGATTCGAGACCAAGGTTCACTGCTGCTTTGGATGCTACAAGGAGGAAAATAAAGACAATTAGCACATCAGGGCCCCTGAGTGATAGACCCCCTGATTAATCCCTATAACCTCTGCTCCCCCTTTCCCCCAGTAAGGGAAGTATTGTCTCCATGAAGGCAGAGAGGAGTGACTTGTCCAAGGTCACACAGCAAGTCCATGGCGAAGCCAGCCAGGAGCGCTCTCACCGCCAGACAGCATTCCTTCCCAGAGCCAGGAATAAAACGCCCGTGCCCAGCTGCCCCTAGGCTACACCCTATTCCCTGGCTCGGCGACCTCACAAAACCTCGGCCGTTCCAACCCCGCAAAGAGAAGACACTGGCAAGGTCCTGCCTCCGGCTAACAAGTCCGTGCCGCTGTCACACTTAAGCAAAGCACGAAGCGCTAATAGGAGGCAGACAAAAGCCTCCCCCTGCACAGAGGTGCCCTTGTGTGCAAGCTGGTGAACTTCTTGGCAGACTTCCTACCTAATCCACTTTAGCAGCTGCGAGAACCCTGCTAATCCAGCTATAACACCCCAAACCACGGCATCAGCTTTTCGCTGCTCCCCAGGTGCAGGTGGGCACTCCAGACCAGACCAACCAGAGTCGGCTTCTCCTCTTTGGGACCACGGCCCAGTTGAACCAGGTATGTTTGACACCTGGCCAGGGGACCAGGCTCTTGTTATGCAGAGGTACATGCAGCAGGGGCCTGGAAACCCGAGCTATGAAGAATTCACACCCCACCCCTTGCTAACAGCTGCAGGGGTGAATCCAGGCCCCTCCCGCAAGGAACAGGAGTGACAATCTTTGGACCTGCCATACACCCTAGAGCACCAGCTGGGTCCCGGTGTCACCTGGGCCTTTTTACACTCCACTCGGCCTGCTTTTGAAGTTAACTCTCTATCACCCCCTGGGTAGGTTCCCATCTAGACACCCAAACCTACCACACTCTCGGTGGCACCTGGATACCTCTGTGAACGTGTGATTCAGAGAGGGGAATTCAGTTCTAGCGCCAAGGGAAGAACACTCGACCCATAGCAGCAGAGTCGAGGCCACTTTAAATCCTTGGCTAATCTGACCTTCCTTTCACCTACACCCTGATTTCTAGGGGGGCTGGGATCTGGATTTCACAGCACTGGGACACACAGGAGCACGGAAGGTATGTCTACACTGCAGTTGAACACCGGCGTCTGGCCCATGGCAGCTGACTCACACACACGGGGCTCGGGCTACAGGGCGATTTAAATGCGGTGTAAACATTCAGGATGGAGCCAGGGTCTGGTAGCCCGCAAAGGGGGAAGGTCCCAGAGTCTGGGCTCCAGCCCAGGTCAGCTGACACAGGCCAGTCGCAAGTGTTTACCGACAGTGTAGACGCACCCTATGGGATTTCACCCTGGGGACTCTTAAGGGAACCAAGAGGGCTTCCCATCCAGAAACTGCACACCCTCCCCGTGAAAGGGTGAAAGACCACCCGCTCTGGGACTGATGCCACCAGAGAAAACTCTCTCTAGTGTGAGCAGCACTAGTTATTTGTGTCTCTGGAACAGAGAGTGCACTGGAATCCAATTATGGCTAAAGCGATTGATGGGTTTAATGTGTCCGATGGGCAACTGGGCGTCCCCAGCCCTGTAATGTCACACACAGACAGCTGGGGTCAGTTCAAGCGGTGAGGGGTAGGAGGATGCTGTCCCTAGCAGAGGGCTCCTGCTTGGGCAAGTTTTTCTGGCTCAGCCGTCCACGGGGTGATTTTTCCTTTGCCACGTCCATTATGGCGGATCTGGGTTCAGATAGGAGATGGCAGAACCTCCACTTCCCCTCTTGGCTCAGCCCATGATGCAGCCACTGCCCTGGCATTCAGCGCCTGCTGTCTGATGTATGTCAGGGCGGAGAAGGCCCTGTTCCCATAAAGCAGCACGATGCTGCGGTCCCATTGCCTCCGGTCCTGGCTGTCCCAAGAGCAACAGCCAGATCTTTCTGCTACCGCCCCCCCCCCACCCCCCACTTCTCCCAGGGGAGAAACCATGTCAGCGCTGGTCCAGCCGGCTGGCCTGCAGCTGCCATCCCTTCCCCAGGCCACTGGATTTCACCTCCAAGTCTCTTGGGGGCCATGGGAACGTGACCCCACTCCCAAAACATGGGGCTCTTGCATCGCACTGCTGCATTTAAATAGCACTGTGAAGAATTAACAGCCAAAGTACCTTCCACACTGGGGCAGGTGCTAGCCAGGAGAGACTGGAGACACCAGACCCAATCCCCACGTATCTACCACCAAGGCATGTGTGTGAAGGGACACAACTCTTGGGTCTGCAAACACCACAGTAATAAGCAAAGGGAAGACAGGCGACAGTGCACCACTCTAAGCTGCAGGGCTAAGCTACTGGAGGCCAGAGAGGTGCTGGAATTTAAAGAGGACAGACAGATTGTTCTCTACCAGGGAAGGGAGAGAAAGGAAAGTTTAGCATGACTCCCAGTGAGATTTTTCTTGAGGCAGTATCACCCGCTTCCTCAAGAAGTCACAAGGGTTTTCAATCCAAGGACCAACAGGACAGCTCCATCACTGAGTCCCCTTGGAGAAATAGGACCTCCACGGTCACGCAAATCTGCATAACACTTACCCATAATGCTCTGGGTTGCAATTGCACGTAGCAAGCTTGCTGCTGTTTGGAGCTCAGCCTCCCCAAGTTATGGATTCAGGGTTAGTAACATCTGGGGTGGTTGTACAGAGCCAACTTGTTAATCCACGTGGCTGCCAGCTACAGGACCTTTCACAGCGGTCAGAGGCCAAGGGGAAGAGCACATACGTTTGCCCCAGCACCTTCCTCTAGATGTTCTGCCTGAGCTCAGCACTGCTTTGCCAGCCGCAAAGACTGTTGCCATCTCCACGTGCCCCCAGAGCAGAGAGAGCCTGGCAGAGCTCGGCTTCCCAGTTACCAACGTACCTCAGCCTGATGCTGAGCAACTCTTGTTAGGGGTCAGATAGGGCAGTTAATCTTCCAGGGCAGTCGTGACAGAGGGTGAGCCGAGCAGGCGGTTTTTGAGCACAGTGCAGGCATCCCTGGGTGACAATCCAGGGCCTGTGTCAGGCTGGGAATCAGATTAGTTTGGCAACCATCCCTCTGGCTTTAAAAATTTAGGGGATGGGGGGAAATCCACTGGCAACAAGATTGTGGCCACTAAAATAAAAAGGCGCCTGAAGACACAGTTTTTGTTCTTTGCTGGTCTTTGGCTGGATTTGAAGCAGCCATCATCGGGGCTCCCCAGCCAATTAACAAGCCATCATTGCCACTGCATGCCTCGCCCCTAGCACACCGTTTCTAGCAGCCACTGGGACAGAGATAAAGTAGCACCTTCAACTAAGGACACGCTCAGGTGCTTCCCTCCAAACAGCAGCAAGGTTTGAACCGGATGTTTTCAAGAAACCAGGAGCTAGAGTTCTGGTCCAGCCTGCAACGATGGGAGGGGGAAAGTCATGCTTAACTGACCTCCACTCCCTCCACCCCTTCCCTTTGCTCCAAGAGGTGAACGACAGGAGTTGTTACATACAGACAAGCTGAGCCGGGGCCACCTCAGACACCAGGCGGGCTCTGCTGTCAGCCAGAGCGTGGAGGACTGGGCGGAGAGACACGAGGGAAGAGAAAGAAAAAAAAAAAAAAGGAGAAGAGGCAAGAGATTACGAGCCGCTTCGTATTGCTGCGGAGAGGAGACAGGGCTCTGTCTGGCCATGAAGTTACGGAACAAGAGAAGGGTGAAGAGAGAGCATGTTCCTGCAGGGACACCGATGCGATGGTCTCATCTTGAACGAGGGCTTGATTCACAGTTCCATCGGTGCTACTCTGGCAGGGTGCAAACAATCTCCTGAAAATACTCCCTGCTCCGAGGGTTTCCCAGGCTGCCAGCCCTGCTCCCAGCCCAGGGGCAGATTGGCGGTATGGCTGGAGTACCTTGCATGACAGCTCTTCGCTGCTTCCCAGGACACATAGGAGGCCATGGGAAGCAATGCCTAAGTTAGAGCAGCCCTGAGACTGCTCTAACTTACACCCCGGCCAGGTAGGGCCCTGCCCAGCCCTGGAATACAAGGAGGACAAAAGGTGGCTGTATGCCCCCTCTTATTGCTGCCCCAAGCACGGGAGGGAGGTAACTGAGAACACGGGCCAGAACGGAGAGAGGGAATCGGACGTGGTACCTTCTCTGGTGACTGTTGAAGCAGCGTTGAGTGCCTTGCCGCTCAGGTCACTGATCACGCTGTCTACCGTCCGGTGGTGCTTCAGGAAGCAGGGCCGGATGACGTTTTGATACAGCACCTGGGAGCCGTTCCAAGAGACGGGCGCCATGCACCAGACCAGGAACAGGCACTGCAGGGAAGGAGACACGCGTCACTCCAGATTTGGAAGCGACCCAGCAGAGATCTGGTGGCAAGACAGAGGCCTCACAAGACAGTTCTCATTCATCAGCTTTAAAGGGCAGAATTGGCCCTGGGTGCCATCAGCAGAAGTGGCGCTGGACAAAGCTCCATGGAGAAGCATTCAGCCCGCCCAGCTGGACAAGGAGAGGAAGCAGCCAAGAGGCTCCCGATAGACCTGGTCATGCTTTTTTGGGTCTGTTTTTGTTCAAACGAGCTTCAATAAGCCTTGGACACCACCCCAGCGGGAACCCTCGAGACACCCCTGCTGGGTAGAAACTCAAGGCTAGAGACATCCCTGCTATTGACGTCAAGCAAGTTACATCAGAGAGAGAGGTTTGGCTCCAAGCCTGTAGTGCTACGAAGTGGGCTGACTCCCCATTAACCCAAGGTTTTATCTCCCTCTCGAGAAGACAGAGCACAGCGGGAGAAATGGGACAGCAGCTGATCTCCGGGGGCCTCCCCCCAGTTACCTTTCCAGCGTAGTAAAACGGGAACCAGTAGAGGAAGGTGTCGGAGAAAAACTCTGCCACACTGAAGACTCCATACACCACCCAGTACGTGAGCCACATGGTATCATCTTCCTTGCTGGAGCTTTCAATGGCTTTGATGCTACGGGCAGAAAGGGGACAGATTAGTTCTACCTTCTCCGCTGCTCACGTGTTTTAAAGATGGGCACATGAAGGCTGAGATTGTCAAAACTTATCAAATGAGCTGGGAGGCGGGGGGAGTTTTGGGTGCCCTCCAGGGGTGCTGATGAGCATCCACTGTTTGAGGAACTTGCCTCTTTAAGGGGATCTCAAGTTGATCACCCCCCAAAAAACCCCAGGCATTTTTTTTTTTTAAACTATCTAGGTCAAAAAATAATACAATGGAGACTAAACTTGGGACTCCAACAACATTGTGAGACATTCTCCTTGGACAAGGAGAATTTAGCATCTCGTACGTAACAAGCAGATACTGATAGTTTGGGTGTTTTTGTGGGGCTCATCAAAACACGCTGGCCCAGCCTCAACTTAATCCTGTTTCCTATAGCTGCTCACAGGGCCCCACATGGTAATTTTGGAGGTGAAAAAAGCATTTGTGTTCTGACGGTTCCCTCTGGGGCCCCCCCGAGAGACGGTCTTGATGGGGAGGCCAATGCACCTGGCCTCTGACCCCCTGGAAAGCGAGGGAACTGCAGCCACGCTAGGTGGGGCGGAGACGTCTGGCACTTACGAAAAGTAGGCGGGGTAGACAAAGCCAATGAGGTTGCAGAGCAGCGAGGCGCCATATCCAAACATCAGGTACAGCCCCAGGAAAGCGACGGTACCTGACCGGGAAAGGAGACAGGAAGAGAGACAAATTCCCCAGGGGTGAGATTAGTGACGCCGGGGAAAAATGACTGGCACAGGGGGGTGGTCGTTCTGTCCATCGCTCAGCAGGGCTCCTAAGGCGCTCCAAGGACGGACGCCTCTCACGGGAGCTGTGGAGAAGACCAACGCCAAGCAAAGCAGAACCAGGGACGGGACAGAGAGGTGCCTCCTGATACACCGCGAAGAGCAAGTCGCCTCCATGCCATCAGCTCGTTTTAGCTGGTTCTTTGCAGCTAGTGAAAACCCTCTCGCTGGCTCTTTGTTCAGCCTTCACCGCTAGCAGCGTCCCACAGCAAAGACAGCAAGCACCACAGGTGTCCGCATAGCAGCCAGCTCTGAGCTAGCAAAGTGTGGGCCAGCCATGTCTGCCCCCTCCACGGCAAGACCAGATGGGGAAGAACATAAGAACGGCCACAGTGGGTCCCACCAATAGTCCATCTAGCCCAGCATCCGGTCTTCTGACAGCAGCCAGAGCCAGGAGCTTCAGCGGGAATGAACAGAACAGGCAATCACCGAGCGACCCGTCCCGCTGTTGTCCATGCCCAGCTTCTGGCCATCGGTGCCTACAGACACCCAGAGCATGGGGCTGCATCCCTGACCATCTCGGTGAATAGCCATTGATGGACCTGTCCTCTATGAAATGGTGAATAACGGGGCCATGCTGCTGGTAAAGATGCCTGCTCTACCCAGGAACGCTGGCTCCTTTGCACATACATGTTAAATATCGGACCACCTGCCAGAACCGGCTGGATAAAGACAGCCCCCATCACTTGATCGGTTCTGCCAAGCAAAAAGCCTCCATGCACCACCATTTTGCTAGCGATGCCAGGGAAGCCCAGGCACATGGAGTAGAAAGGGGCCTGATTCTTTGGCCCTTTCCCTGGGTCTCCTCCCCAGAGAAGTTCTGTCCCATCCCTCCCCTCCCCCAAATGTTCAGTGTCAGTCCCTTCTTGTTCTTCACCTGACCTTCCTAAGACCAACAAGCGCAGCCCAGATTTCAGGGTGTCGCCCAGGGTCTCTTTCTGGATCTCTGTCTCAGGTGCTTTTATAGGCCCCACTACCAGAACATGGGCCCGCCTCCCAATCGCGAACACATTTATCCCCATGACGCTGCTGTAAAATAGGGCTGCTACTGCACACAGGGGAACTGAACCAGAGACTTGCTGGACGTCACACAAGAGGCCTATGGCAGGTCTCCCATGTCCTAGACCCTAACCTTCCTCTCCCCCACCCCAGGCCCCCTTTTCCTGGTGAGTTTCATGCAGAGGAAGGAGCTGATTTGCTGTCCCTTTGGTTTGTAACACAGGACCGGACTAGCAAGAGCAGCAGCAGCACAGGCTGCCCTTGCATTGCATCTCAACCACGAGAGGAAGCAGCCATCCCCAATGACGAAGGGCGAGCCTGGTCTCTCTCAGCCAGTTCAATCCCTGGCCTCTCCACTGGGCCAGTTAGCAGGGGCTGTACTGTCTTTTTGATAGAGACGAGGGCTGGACCGAGGCCAACTCATTCCCCTTGGGCGGCGGCAGCAGCCTTCCTCCCCCCGAGAGAGAATCAATAGCACCTGCCAAGGCTGGATTTGAACCTGCAACCTAAAGATGGAGGGCTTTATAGGCCACTCCCACTCTCCCGAGCACCTCCCCCTCCCCAACGCTTCCTTAACTTTCGGGAGCTATTTGCCAGGTTTGAAACAACCGGCGGCCGCAGAGCACAGAAGATTCTGTCCAAGGGCCCGTCTGTTCCAAGAGCTCAGATAGCAGCTCCGCTGGGAGAACGGACCGAAAGGGGTTGTTCGGGAACACGCCGCGTTCCCCTGTGACCGAGGAAAAGCAAAAATTGCTACTAAGTGGCAAGCTGTTTGCAAGGAGACATTAGCGAGCTCCCTGGCAAAGGAAAATAAAGCCGAGATGCAGCTACCATCACTAATGGATGTGAAAGTGTACGTGTTGGTTTAATGGAAGGAGGGTCTCTTACTGGTCTTCAGGCTAATGCGAGACAGAACCTGTACTGTTTTCACAATCAGCTGCATGTCAGACAGCAGCAGCACGGGCTCCTCTTTGGGGAAAATATAGGCTGTGTATTCTAGCGGTTAGGGGCATGGGATTTAAAAAAAACCCATGTTCGATTCCCAGTTCTGCCACTGACCTGCTGGGTGACCACAGACATGTCCCCTCTACGTGCCTCTGTCTCCTCCCATGCTCTGTCACGTCTCTTTAGATTGTGAGCTCTTGGGGGTAGAGAAGGTCTCTTGCTAGACATCTGTACAGCACCTGGCACAATGGGGTCCAAATCTTAGCTGGGACCTCCAGGTGCTACTGCAATACAGGCTTGCGCAGCAGCAGAACTGCCCCCAATACTCTTCATCCAAAAATTCACATTTTGGGGGGGGGGGAAGGAAGGTCCTCTTCTTCTGCACTCAGATCCAGGCATCAGCCAGGATCAGCAGCCCCAACAGTGACCTCAGAGTATTTTGGACCCAGCGTGAGCCAAGAACTACTGGAAAGCCAGCAGGAGAGAGGCAGGATGTGTTTGCTACATCTGACAGCAAAGGCGATGATGGGGAGGGATATTATTAGAGGGCAACAGAACAATTCCATTTGCTACCCTACATCAGCTTTAGATAAGATTTAGTCCACATCTGGTGGACAGGAGGAGCAAGGGGACAGTTTGTTATGTGCCGCATAGGACAGGGGGAGCAGGAGGATTATGGTGGGGAGCAGCCAAAATTTAGCCACTCTGCTCCAGGATCTGAACTCTGCTGCAGTGCAAATGGTTCCTTGGAGGGGTGGTGCCTGTGGCCTGGCTTGAAGCGTTATGCTTGCCTGGTCAACCTCCCCACTGTTGCCTGAGCATCTGCAGCATAGTCGGGGAGTTTTATACTCCATCCTCCCAGGGCAGCAGAGATCTCATGAGCTCAGGAAGCTGGTTTGGGAGCCTCCCAGTTGCTGGGACCCGGTACGTACCCACCCTTGCTGCTTTCTTTGCGTGTTCTCTGCACGCCACTTGTACTAAACATTTGTAGCCGATTAAAAATAAAACCCTCAAAGCGCCAGCAGTTAAATCCCACCTCAGTCTTGAGTTAATATATTGAGAGGGGATTTCTGCATAGCCTAAAAGTGCACAGCTCAGTGTTTTCTGCTTTGTGTGTCGCTGAAGGATGCACATTCAGACTAGAGTACAGAGTCTCAGCCTCGCAGCTATGTTATCTAGGGAAGGCACAAAGGTTGAGACGCAAAGTTCAAGAAAGAACTCTCATTGCTTTAAGCACCAGCAAAGCAATAGGTGCAGCACCCCGCCTACGCAGGTGTTGCTATTCACAGGCGAGGCCTATCTCCCAATCAAGGAGGGGTGCAGCTATTTACTCTATCCCACACAGGTCCCCCACATCCTCTAGCAGTGCCCCAGTCTGGAAGGCTGGCATTGTGCCATCAGCAGCACAGACCGAGCTACTGGGGACTGCAGGGATGCTCACCCAGAGAATGCACATCCAAAAGGAGCTTGATGGGCTCACGATGATTTGCAAACCGTTTGCAGTCACGTTACCAAATTCTGCAAGAGCACCAGAACGCAGACCTCTAGAGGAACTCCATTAGATGGCAGCAGTAGTAGACTCTTGCACTCAACAGTTCAGTTACCATTACCAAAGAGGGACATGACACTGCTCACGTTACATATGCAATAACAGGATCCTCCTATTCTGCAAAGCATAGATCGGCCCCAAAAGTTTTGGGAGGGACATAAAAACCTCGCACTTCTGGGCTTAAGCCAATCTCTAGTTATTAGGGTTTAAGAGGCAGCCTTCACAGGGGGCAGATTATCCCACACTTTCTTTCACTGTCCTCTGAAGCACCGGGTGTTGGCCAGCTGGAGGCAGGATACAGACCAGCTTGACTCTGGGTCTGGTTTAGGGCAGCAATTCCTGTGTAAAAGCCCCTGGGTCAGACTGGCAGGAGAACTTCAGCCCTACCCAGGGTTTGTAGCATGGCGTTTGCCAACCCTCTCTTTAAAATAAAACAGCATCACACTGCGGTGGATTCCGTGTAGAGAGCCTTAAGCTGGGTTTTATGGGCTGCGTGAAGTTTAGCTGCTGGAACGTTTTGAAATACCAGGCTGTTCCCGTAAGCCAGCAAGTGGACACATTCCCACAGTCTGCTTAATCCCTGAAATGGGTCACATGTCAAAAGAAAAAAGGTAGCACAGAAAAAACACAGCCACTAGGTGGAATTAAGGCCTGTGCTTGTGTGTGTGGGTTTCTCTTTTCCTTACAGAGCTTAAAAGGGCTAACTGTGACTGGCTGCAGGAGCTGCCCACACAGCTCTGCCAGTGCAGATCAGTCCCGCCCTGCAGCACTCGCTACTAACCCAGCCTGTTTTCCCACAGACAGCTCAGCCAATGCCCCTTTGCAACAGTGGGCATTTTCTATAACAGGTTTATGCTGTCTATGCATGCCTCAGTTTCCCTCTGTCCTTTCATTGCAATCTAGTGGTTGCAAAAGGGTTAAATCTGCTCTTGGAGCAGAGCAGGAGGCATGAGGTGTTGGGTCAGGTAACTGTCTGGGGTGGGTCCTAAAACGGGTTGATGTGGCTGACACCCACCCATATCAGCGGAGGATTCGGAAAGACAACAGGACTGAACAATTGACACCCAAAGACCTTCGGCAAGCGGAGTGCGTGACTGCTGCAGGAGGACAATGGGCCGAGAGGTGTCGGGGACTCGGAGGAGAGCTGGTTCCTGGAAGAGTCGAGGGAGCTCTCACCTGGGACTGACAAGGATACACAAGGAGAGAATCAAAATTGGATCCCACAGTGGCGTGGCTGTCTGGAGCACCGGCGTGGCCAGGATAGACTGTGTCTTAACCTTTGGAGGAGGTTGACCCACTGGAAGCCTGGGTTCCTCCAAGACACGGTTTAAAAGGTGGGGCAGAGGGCAGAACTTGCGGCTCTGCAACAACCTTCAAGCTGACCCGCTGCACTAGCTGCTATTCCACGCAGCTCTGCCCCAGGCGGACCAATGCCAGCGCACCCCAGCCCTCATCAGCAAGACCTCTGCTAGTCTTGTCCATATTGCCAGGATCTCCCCAATACCAGATGTCACCAAAGCATTTTGCAAATGTTAGTTAAGGAAGAAGCACGAAGTAGGCAGTGGGTATAATGCACGCAGGTCTGGCAGGAGACAACCCTGCTCCTTTCCAATTGTCTTCTAGGTAGGGTGACCAGGTAGCACGTGTGAAAAATTGGGACAAGAGGCGGGGGAGGGGGGGTAATAGGTGGTTATACCAGACAAAGCCCTGAATATCGGGCCTGTCCCTAGAAAATCGGGACATCTGGTCACCTTATTTCTAGGACAGGGTCTTCCCAGACGAAAGACTAATGGCTACATTTAACACTCCAACCTTTGTCTGGGCACGGGTGGGGTGGGGGAGGAGAATCTATTTTAAAGTGATCTAAAGGGAAACAAGAACAATGATGTTTAAAAGGCAAATAAAGTTTGGTGGGAGCCTCCCCTTGCAAAGCGTAGAGCAGCCACGGACATTACCCTAGCTACAGAAGCAGATGGCCGGCTGACAGCTCTGACCCCTTACAAGGGAGCTACTTTTTAAATATTCCTTTGTTCTCAAGATGTCCATTACCCAGCTTAACCCATCACATGGCTGAACTGCAGGCAGACACTGACAAAAGCTGCTTGTCAAGTTCTCCGTGCCAGCACCTCTCTGTAGCACAGTAGCCCAAATTTATTTTAATGATAGAGGAAAATGCAGCTGGACTAAAACAAAAATTTGCATTAAAGCTGGAGGGGGAGGAAGCCTTGAGGCTTGTTGGCTAGAGACAGACTCTCCTTTCACAGGAGTTAATCATTAGGCCATGGAGAGTAGCTATCTTGGCAGAAGCTAGAAGCAAGTATAAATCTGACTGACAACAATTCATCTCTCTCTACTTCTGCAAGTGCATTAAATCCAAAATATCCAAGTGCAACACAAATCCTTTGGATCTCCGGCAGCAAGGATGTCAGAGAGCTAAGTATCGTTTGCAAACATTACCTGCTTGAAAAACACACATGACAACGCATCTGGTTATGCAGATGTTTCCAGGCTAGTGACAGACTGCATTGAAAGCCAGGGAAGTCACAGGTAAAGATGAAATGAGGAACGTGTACTCCAGCACCCAGGCACCAGTCGGTGCCTTGTCACAGCCGCACCCCGAGGTCCCAACCCGGAACAGTGCCCTATTGTGCCATGTGGGATACCAGTATAAAATAACCCAGTCTCCGCCCCAGAGAGTTTACAGTCTAAACCCAAACTAGCAAGCTGTTCCATGAGCTGAACACAGGGGTCCAGCCACATGGACCCCTCTGCAGGATCGTGGTCTAAGTAAAAACAAGACAGGTGGGTGTATGCCATGGAGGGGCAAGATAAAATAGAATTTCCAATTTCCTATTTGTTCCTTTATAACCAGACTTGGAATATAAATCGGCAGAGGATGCTTCGAGTTACAAATAAATGAGTTGCTTCATGCCAGCCCCATCCTACAGGCTATTGCAGTCAGCTACCGCAAACCTGCTGCTGTGCTTGCTACAGAAAAAGTGAGAACCGCATAGAGTCAGCCAAGCAAAGGCTGCGTTTGACACAGTTAGACACGGTGTGATTTAGGGGAGCACAAAGAGGATGTTCTTAAAGAAAGGAGGAAGACCGTATTTATTCAGCACATTCATTCCAAATGTCAGGCCTTCCAAGAAGAGCGCCAGCGAGCTGGGGATTTTGATTCCTAGCATCAGCCTGCAGCAAGTTTTTATGAATGGTCTTCTATAAAAACAACGCAGCTAGAGAGGTGCGGCTACGGGGGACTGGGAACCAGGGCTATCTTCTGTTCCTGATTCTGACACAGGCTTCCCATTGTGCATATTATTGATCCCTCTTTGCTTCAGTTGCCTAACCCTCTGCGGCAACACAGAAACACCTCCCCCTCCCGGAGAGGTGCTGGGTTGTTAGGATTTCATCATGGTTACGAAACTTTCCAAACTGTCGCTCAACTATTATATAGGTAGGCTTTAAAGGTTTAGATTGGAAGCATGGACAGTGCAGCCAAAACAGTCTGTTACCTTAACGTGTCTGTGCCATCACCGGATGCAAACAAAGAATCTATAGGAATTGCTGGACTGCATCAGACCCAAGGTCTGCCTAACCCACTACCAACCAGTTCCTTCAGGGGAAAGTGTAAGAAACCGTGCAGGAGGCAGATGTGAGATGATCTCCCCCACCCTGTCTCATCCCAATCCCCTAGCAGAGTTTGGTTTAAACCCCGAAGCATGACACGCTTCGGCTACTTCTCAAGAGCAGGTCAACCATGTGATGCCTGTCACCAGTGCTGGCCCCCCCACCTGCCCTGATACACACCACCACACCCGGAAGCAAGGAGAGCCAGAAACCCCTGTCCTCTGGGCAGTGGAGGAGAGAGCTCCAGACTGAGATACATGCATTGTGAAACAAACAGGCCACATGTCATCCGAGACCAGGAGGGGCTCCTAGAGCTCAGCCACTGGCCAGAGTTTCAAAGAGCTCTTCCTTCTTGCAAGGGTCCCCTGAAACTCAGCCGAGCAAAGCCCTTTCTTGGGGCAGGCCTGGAGCGCACTGGCAGGACTCTCCCTTTCAAGGCAAAGATCAACTCCCAGCCCTTCTCCTCCAGTCCTTGGGGGAAAGGTGCTTTAGGCAGGATGGGGTCCCAAGGGAGGGGTGCATTAGGAAGGCAGATCGGGGGGGGGGGGGGGAGAAGGGCTCCCTGAGTGGGAGGGAGGTGGCAGGGATTTACTGAGAAAGGGTGTCCCTGAGAAGCGAGGGGGAATATCTACGGTGAGGTCCCCTGGGAAAGGGGGGGTGCCCCAAGGGCAGTGGGGGGAGGCACAGGGAAAAGGGCTGCCCCGAAAAGTCCCCTGGGGATAAAGTGTCCCTCCCCCGGGAAGGTTTGGAGACGTGTAACCCGCCTGGTTCCCTGGGAAGGGACGGTCCCCAGCAGGGGTGTCCCGGGGGGCCGTGGGGAAGGGTGGGGAGCGCCCCGGTTCAGAGGCCGTCCTGGGCAGGGGTGTTCCAGGGCTCCCACCTGTGGCCAGATAGTAGCGCTTGATGCCGGTCTTGGTCTCCAGCCGGCCCAGCAGGTCGGCGAGCAGGCCGGGCCGGTCGAGGAAGGTCTGGAAGCGCTGCTGCAGGGAGCCCATGGCGCCGGCGAGGGGGCGACGCGCGGTCCGGCTCCAGGCGCTAAACCCGGCGGCGGCTGCTGCTCGCTCCGTCTCTATCGGCTCCGCGGCCGGACCCGCCCCGCTTCCCCGCGCCGGGCCAATGCGGGAGCGGGGCGGGGCGGGGCGCAGCCAGGTGGCAGCCGGGGCAGGGGACGTCACAGGGGACAGGACAGGTGAGGGCGCGCGCGGGACAGAGCAGGAGAGGGCGCAGGGAAAGCGCAGGAGAGGAGAGGGCATGGGGCGCAGGATAGGAGGAAAGGCGCAGGGGAGAAGGGGGGATGCAGGGGAGAAGGGGGCGGAGGGGAGGAGAGGGCAAGGGGAGCAGGGGAGAAGGGAGGGCGCAGGGAAAGCGCAGGAGAGGGCGCAGGAGAGGAGAGGGCACGGGGCGCAGGGGAGAAGGGGGGCGGAGGGGAGGAGAGGGCACGGGGCGCAGAGGCCAGAAGAGAGGGTAGGAGAGAAGAGAGGGCGCCCAGGAGTCAGGGTTCGGGGCGAAGGGCGAGCGCAGTGTCGGGCAGGGTGAGTCCCCTTCGGGGGCAGCCCCCCGGGGCAATGCCAGGAGAGGGCGCCGCGCTCAGGGGAGAGCCGAGAGGAGGCTGCAGCCGGACAGCCGGAACTGGAGGAGAGGGTGACCCAGCCTGACAAGCTGAACAGCAGCAGCAGCAGCAGCAGCTCCCTGCAGAGAAGGCTCGGCCCCAGCACAGCTGCTCCCGGGGCCGCTCCGCGCGCACATAAAGCAAGCCGGTGTCACTCTCTGCGCAGGGGCGGCCTGTGAGGGCAGGGCAGGGCAGGGCAGGGCGGGAGATGGGCGGCAGACCCAGAGCCTAACGAAGGGGGTGGGGTGCACCTAGTGATTGAAATGGTAAAGCTCCTGGGGGGCGGGGACTGTCTTTTGGTCCTGGATTTATACAGCGCCTAGCACAGTGGGGTCCTGGGCCAGGACTGGCTCTGCCTAGGCACGATTTTGATGCAAATAAATCATAACAATGATAATAACAATTTACAAAATAGTTATGACGAGAAGAAGGTCTCTTCCCCCCCCCCTTGTCATCTTCTTTCAGTAAGGGAGGGGGGCGCGCGCACACACAAAACTACAACTCCCATGAGGCCTCGCGGCTAATGACCCGCCTCTCTCGTCGTGCGGCCCCCTGGGAGCTGTAGTTTGTGGGGAGCCGAGGGTGTCGTTCCCGGCTCCCTTGGCTTTGCCGTTGCTATGGCGACCCCGGTGGGGGCGGGGTGTGAACACGTGGCGGGTGCGAGGCGGGAGGCCGAGCAACCCTCCCCCGGGGCCGGGGAGAGAGGCAAAATCGAGGCCCGGGCTGCAGGCGTAGGGCTAGGCCGCAGATCCCGGCCGGGGGGTATTTAAGGCCCCCTGCCCCGCGTGGGCCCCCCTGGGCAGGGGAGAGCTGGGCCTCGCTCCGGGCGGAGCCATGGCGGGGACGGCGGCGGCCTGGCTCCGGCTCTCGCTGCTGCTGCTGGCCGGCGCCTCCTGCTGCCTGGGCGGGCCCCGCATCTACCTGAGCAGCTGGGCGGCCAGGGTGCCGGCCGGGGCCCGGGAGGCTGAGCGCCTGGCCCGCAAGCACGGGCTGCTCTGCCTGGGGCAGGTGAGGGGGCGGCAGGCCGGGGAGGTGGGGGTCAGTCTGCAAACGCCAGCCCCAGCAACAGGGTCATGGAGCAGCTGGGGGAACCTTCCCCCCCCCCCCTCCTCCCATCCTGCTCTTCCTCAGGCTCCTGCCCCACACACTGTTCCTGCCCCACACCACACCCCCCTCCCCAAGAGCAGCTGCCCCCAAACCCTTCCCTCCCCAACACCTCCTCCAGTTCTGCCCCAGGAACGCAGTCCCTTTCCAAGCTGTGGAGGGGGAGGGAGGTGTTTACAAGGAAGCACACACCCCTGCCTCTAAAAAGCATCCCACCAATTGTTCCCCAGGTGGAAAAATCTCCCCTTGGGAGCCAGGGCGCAAGGCCGCTCCTCTAACCCCACCCGCCTGTCTGCAGTGGCAGCTGGTGAAAGGCTGACATGCTGCAGAAGTGCATGCTTCTGATCGCCTCTGGCCAGCAGTTAAAGATGCATGGTCCAGAAGTGACATTAATACACTGGACATAGGACTAAGTAGGCGGCTTCAATCCAGCCTTGCATAGGTGCCATTGGATGTTGCATTCTTTTCCTCCCGCAAACCTTGATTCTCATTTACCCGTTTTCCTTCCTTCCCTCTCCCTCTTCTCTCTCCTATCTGAATTTGAGAAGCCTTTATCAGGATCGATTTTTATTTTAGATGATGACACTCTAGTATCATTATCAATTCCTCCTCCTGCGGCAGCTCGAGCTAAAAGCATGCAGGATGCAGGTGGGCATTGACAACAGATGCAAATGAATCTTTAAAGAGAGGATCTATATAGCAAGGTTGTATAAAACACACTGCTGTCCAGTGCGTTATCTGTGCTAATGCTGCCACCAGAGGATTTAGCAATGGATGGAAATTTAAGGAAAAAAGTTTGGTGCAGACCAGATCTGTCTAATTATATTTGGCCCCATAATTAAGTTTTTTATAAAAAAGAAGCTTTTATCAAAAAAAAACCCAGACTAATGAAAAAAATGTATCTGAATTTTTTAATAATATAATAGCAATACTAGATGAGAATACTTACTTTTCCAAACTGTGCAGTTCATGGCTCTATTCAGCACTTCCTGGTCTCTGCCGATGCATTCTTTGCACTTTTCCATTTATATTTATTTTAAGTTTTATAGCACCTAGAGTGTTGTGCTAGGTGCACCTGTCCTGAAAAGCTTACAGTCCAAATAGACAAGACCAATAAAGGGTGGGAGGAGAAATAGACTTACCCAACATCATGCGCCAAGTTTATGGTAGAGCTGGGATTAGAACCCAGGTGTCCTGACTCCCAGTCAGGTGCACTGTCCACTAGATCATGCTGCCTCCCTAGCTTATTGTACCTTCCTTAGCACAAAGCCAGCTGGCCAGTGGAAACTCTTATCTGAAAGAGAGCTTTATCTCCTTTTAGTTCTAACTGGCCCACAGCCATCTTCCTGCCATGTGTCGTAAATCAATGAGAGATCCAATTCACCTTCTCTACCTAGACAACCAGTTTTAGGCCTGGAAAACACCACTGCAGCAGCTATTTGGTTACAAATGACCTCACCTTTCAATCTGATCTTTTATACCAAACGAGCCCCCAGCTGACTTTCCACCTTGATTTTCAGACACTCACCTACCGGTCTTCCATGGTGCTTTCTTTGATGATACAATGGCTTGCCCTCTTTGCACAATCCTGGGCAAAGGGAATGCTGGTCCTTCATACAGCTAGGTGTCCAACTAATTCAATGTCACCTCATTCACCTCTTTCCAAAATCCATTATCCTCTTAGCCCTTTTTCTTTGATTGCTCTCACAGTCACTCTGAATTTACTCTAGGATTTCCACCTGTCTTTTGTTCTAGGTGTTCCACATTGCACTATTTCAGAAGTCTCAGCAACCACCCCCTTCTTCCATTGACCTTGGGTCTGGGTAGTTGAATGGCTGTTTGCCCTCTACTTCCCCCTCCCATTGTTTCCTTGGCAGCATGTTCACTACAAGGTAATGTTTCAATTGCCAAACCAACCTTTATCCTAGTGGTGCTTTGCTAAGTAACAATTACTTACCTTTGCCATTGTATAGGCCTGTTTTCAGGGTAACTCAGCCGCATGAGTAACCTAGTTTTGAGCCGAAACTTGCTACAATTGTTTTAATCTCTTCAGCAGAGCACTGTGTTTGCTATTTGATGTTACAAGAATTTCCTCTTTATCAGCGCCACCTCTTTGTCCTTCCCTAGCTTTCTGTTGTAGCATCCAAATGGCCTCATAGAATATTTAAAAGACTGTGCAGGTCTTTGTTTTGTTTCTACCCTGTCTTTCACTTTAAAAGACATCTTTTGCTAATCGATTGTGGAAACAGCTCTCTACACTTGGTGTTTTCAGGGCTGGGGATCTTTGGAGGCCGCCTGTCCTTTGGGGAGAACAAAATTCCATTCTAACTGTCACTCTCTGTAATTTTACCCAGTGCCCCATGATTGAGTAAAATGGAAACTTTGACAGATCCACTCCAGTTAGCCAGCAGTTGGCAGGTTGATCAGAAACATTAGCTCTCCGTTACTCTTACGGGAATTCTAAAACGATAAAGGCAAATGTAGAAGTGAAATTCCTAATGCAACAGCCAGTTTAAAAAAAACTAAAACCATTACTCTGTTCTGTTTTTATACACTAAGGTAAGCCCAGAGGAGGTGATTATAGGGGAGCAGAGATCTAGCTTGTATACTCCAAGAATGGCAGAATCTGCACTTTATTATGCTGAATGGCAAACAGGGTTAATTTTGCTGGAGGTGTCTGGCTGTCACCTGTGTCATAGCCTTACGTGTAACTCTTATTTCTGCAGATAATTGAAGGGGAACACTATTACCATTTCAAACACCGAGGCATAGTGCAGAAATCCCTGGACCGACACTGGGGCTGGCATTTGCGTCTGAAAAGAGAGCCTAAGGTGAAGAGTGTAATTTCCAGGGGGAGCTCAAAAGAACTTCAGCTTGCTAGAAAATGTGTTTGTGGCTTGTAAGGCTAAAAGTGACCATTGCGATCCTCTGGCTTGGCCTCCTGCATAGTACAGGCCAGAGAATATCACAGAGTTACTCCTGCATCGAGCTTGTAACATCTGGTTGAGAGGTAGCATGGCCTCTTTCCTCCTGTCAGAGCTAAGGTGTAAAGGGATAGACCAAGGGGCTGAGTTCCACCGTCATGTCTATAAATACAGCAGATCATGCACAGATTGAAAGGAGCTGCTGTGCATGTGTAACCTTGCACACAGAGTCCCCAGCTATTTTGATAGCCTGTCCGTGACAGCAGCCAGTGCTTCAGAGGACGGTAGAAGAACTAATAGTACTTTACTATCCCCTGTTTGTTTGGAGGAGGAGCCTTCTTCTTTAGTCCCAGCTGGTGATCAGATCTGAAAGATGAGAATCAATAGCCCTTTTATCTTACTGTGAGCAACTGCGAATGTTATTTTACATAGAAGTACTGTAGTCTTCTAGAGGCAAACCTTGGATGCTTTTGCCAAAGATCTGCTAGTTCATTTGATGCCCTGTTCCAGACTTTGGAATTGATTTGGTTAGGAATTGATGGAGGTTCTTTTCCGTTGGGTGAGGAGGCGGTGGTCATTAGTGCTTTGCAACCAGACTAGAACTTTAGGAAATGAGATCTACTTTGGTGGACACGGAAAACCTTTAGATGTACAGTTAAAATGGCCGTTCCCAAGCCAGTAGATCATAGAGGTATAAATGGTATGGGAAATATACAATGGGAGGTGAAATCTGTCACTGGGAGTAGACCGGTGAAGAGGAACTTGCAGCTTTCCCTGGCATTAAGAAGGGTCACTCCTCTCTCTAGGTCCACTGGTTTGAGCAGCAAACATTGAAGAGACGTACGAAAAGAACCATCGCTGTAGTGCCCACAGATCCTTGGTTCCATAAACAGTGGTACATGGTAATAATTTATATTCATTATCTCCTCCTTCCTGATCCTCCTCTGTCTCTGCTACCATATCCTCTTGGTTTAGTGGTCCATGAGGAAGTGTGTTCTAGAGGTTAGAGCAGTCAATTGGGTGCCAGGCCTCCTGGCTTCTATTCTTCAGCTCTGACTAGCTTGAGGAAGTCACTTCACTGCGTGCCTCATTTTCCCTAGCTGTAAAATAGGAATAATAATGATAATAAATCAGAATGATCTCTGTCATTGGAGGTTTTTAAGAGCAGGTTAGACAATTACCTGTCAGGAATGGTCTAGATAATGCTTGGTCCTGCCTTGAGTGCAGGAGACTGGACTAGAAGACTTCTTGAGCTCCCTTCCAATCCTACGATTCAATGATTCTTCAAGGAGATTCATAGATCACAGGCCACAATGGGCCACTGTGATCAAACCTGATCTGGCTTTTGTTTCAGAATAACGACATCAGTCCAGACCTGAACGTCCTCACGGCGTGGAGTAAGGGGTACACCGGGCTGGGCGTGGTGCTCTCCATCCTGGATGATGGACTTGAAAAGAACCACCCCGATCTGTCTGCTAACTATGTAAGATCAATCTGAAACTACCCTGGCGTCCCAATGTTGTGACCTCACAGCTAAGGAGTTTGGGATCAATCAGCTGCAACCGGTTGCTTCCCTGCAAGGGAGAGGAGAAGCTGTGAAAGAGCCGTTATCCTGATGTGGTGGGGCTTGGCCCTGGGGATCCAAACCTCTGGATGGCTGGATTGAGAGGCTTAGTCTCTTCACAGTGAACTCTCTCACTGAGGGAAACTTCAGAAATTTTACATGGCTTTTATAAAAGAAATACCCAAGACCAAAGAAACGCGACGAGATGTACTTAGAGGAAGCTGCACAGCAAATAAACCTTTGCATCCCAGCACATGCTCAGAAAACAAATGGAGAAAAGAGCAACTGAATCGCCTTAAGCGATCATTTATAGTGCATCTCCTACATCCTCTAAATAGCATAGGAGTTGGGTTGACGCCTTCCTCCCAGCCATATGGTCCCCCGGAGAGGCAGCGTGGTCTAATGGACAGAGCACTGGGATGGGACTCAGGAAACTTGGCTTCTCTTCTTGGCTCTGCTACAGATCCGCTGGGTTATTTTAGCGAGTGACTTTTTACCTCCTTGTGCCTCTCTTTCCCCATATGTAAAATGGGGATAACGACACAGACTTCCTTTGTAAAGCGTTAGGTATCCGAACACTCTGGTCAGAACACAGAGTACTGCCAGTTTAACTAAAGCTGTGATTATAAGCAGACTTTGTCAAACCAGTGCAAGTTTATGTGTAGGACCCTAAATTGATTGCAACCTGTTTAATTTGCACCCAAGATAAACTGAGTTTAAATCAATAGAGTGCGTTACAAAGTTGCACTGGTTTAATTAAATCCTGTTTATTAAACATCTTTTAAATTAATCCAGTGCAATTTGTGTGTGTGGATAAACTCTTCATTCTTGGTGGCTGGAGAGCAAGAGACAAGTGGTTGCTGTGTTCAAATATCCTTGAGGCAGTAACCCAGTGGACTGAGCATAGGACTAGGAACCAGGAAGCTAATGTGCTAATCCTGGCTCTGCTACTGAGTTGCTTTAGGTTAATGTCTGTTTTCCTGTTTTTAAAATAGGGATTAATAGATTATTAGGCCAGAAGTAACCACTCCGATCATCTAGTTTGCCCTCCTGTGCAACACAGGCCGTAGGATTTCCCTAGATTAACACCTGGGATATGGTTTACCAGTGTCCCAGGCACGGTAATACTTGTGAAGAACACTCACAATGTGGAGTGCTATGCAGATGCTGGATATTTACCTTGTTGGTGGCTTTACTTTAGGAGTTAAAGAGACTGTATCATGTCCATTGTAGCAAAGACAAGCTTTCTGAAGCAAGACCTTCTCAGCTCTTGTGCTTCCTCTTGCTTTAGGATCCCCTTGCGAGTTATGACTTCAACAGTAATGACGCGGACCCACAGCCTCATTACAATGTCTGGGATGAGAATCGGTGAGTTCCTACAGCAGACAGGGATGCTGTTATTTGGGATGGCCAGATCGAAATCCCTCGCCCTAGGATTTGAGTTTCTGGTGCTGGAGCGAATATCCTGGGTTGGCCTCGTGCTATGTCATGAGATTCATTGTTAGGATGCATAGAGGTGAAGAAGGTGGAAGCTAATTCTGTCCCTCCTCAATGAAGGTCTGGTGTTACAAAGGATGAGTGTTCATATGGGGGACATTCAGGCCAGGGCCCAAGCATAATTTTTTTGAGCCCAGTACAAACGTGTAACACAGGCCCCCTCCTCCACACATCCCACAATCCCTCATCCTACACATACAATCTCATGAGCCATGAAAATTTTTTTCCTCATGGCAATGGGGGTTGCAGCCTGGGCCGGGCCCCCCAAGGCCTCCGGGCCCCAGTAGAGTGTACCCTTCCCGCCCCCCATGTGGGGGCCCTGATTCAGGCACTTGGATTGGAGTCAGAGGGATCTTTCTGAGAATTGCACCTACTTCCTGAAGTGCTGTTTGGGCGATGACACTGACCAGGGTCTCAGCTACTGTTAATTGAGTCCCCGTCTGGGCGTCAGGCAGACTGGGTGGCTGCTGGGTGGTTTTGGTGGTTCTCTGTGTCATCCCATTTGCTAGCTGCTATTGCACCACTTACCACGACTTGCATGTGACGAGTCTTGCCTGAATGGAGAGCGCTTCTGATCGCTTTTTCACTGGGAATCTTGTGAGAGCGGTAAAGCTAGACAGCATCCCCCCATCTCTTACGCTGAGTAGAAGGGATTAAAAGCACAGAGGTTCTGGTATCTAGGTTAAACTGAGGAGACTTTTCCCATTAGAAGGACCACCCCCAAATGGCAACGTATCTTAAGGAGGGAACACCCCAACTCTAATGGAATATTTCAGGGAGAGAACAGCTGCTAATTAGGATTAGCATGCGATGTCCCTCGTGGCAAGGTATAGCACATGGGGGAATCTGGCTGTGGTGACTCTGACTCCTTGACTCTGTCCCTCAGGCACGGGACACGCTGCGCAGGAGAGGTGGCAGCCACAGCTAACAACCGAATCTGTGGAGTCGGCGTCGCGTACAATGCAAAAATTGGAGGTAAGCAACCCGCTTTCTTGGGGTAATACTTGCCAGATATCAGGGCGCATGGGAAGGGAGCTCCCGAGTTTGCCCCGATCTATGGAGTGCATGGCCACAGAACAGGGACTAGGCAGCGCAGCTTAAGGGCAGTTCTGCTGGCATCTCAGACCAAACTCTTGGTTAAAACAGGCTGTGACTGACCGAAGAGGCAGCGTGGTCTAGTGGATTCAGCACAGCGCTTGAGGGCAGGAGCTCCTGAGCTCTTAACCCAGCTCTGCCGATTTCTACCTTGGACAAATCAGTTAGGACCTGACTGATTTATTTATTTTTTTTTTTTTGCAGCAGGAGCACGTAGCTACAAATCCATTTGAAACCAGTGCGAGTGGCAGGTGCTCAGCCCCTCTGAAAATCTGGTCCCTTAACCTCTGCGTGTCCATCTGTAGAATAGTGAAAACACCATCCCTGCCTCCCAGGGTGCTGTGGAGATTGATTAGTTAACGCCTGTGCCTTGCGCTGAACGCGTACAAAGGGCTACCCAACCTGGCTGGAGCTGGAGTCTGGCGTGACACTAGAGGGTGCTCTTGCATAGCTGCTGCAAACAGAGTAGACGAGCTGTGGGTTACGAAGCGGGGCTGTTGCACCCTGTTCTGGCCACCGGCCTTCCCGGTGCAAGGGAGGCGGTTTAGCTTAATAAATGCCCTTGAAAGCTGGCTCTCTAGTGCACCACCTGCAAAGCCTGGCTCGGTGCAGCAGCGCCCAGCGGAGCGGGCACCACCACTCATGGCACGTAGCTCAGGCTGATTTCCTTCAGTGGGCGTGTTTGGCAAATAGGGCTCGTGCTCAGGTGACCTGTTTAGCTTAATAAGAGACAAGCATGGAGGCTTGCACGCTAATGTCAGCGACTGAAGATGCTTGCCTCACCTGGAGAGAGAGAGAGCGAGAGAGCCCATGGGCCTGTTGAAGGCAGCAGCACTGGCTGGTTGAGACCTCTGACCTCTCTTCCCTGGCCCCGCAGGTGTGAGGATGCTCGATGGACCCATCACAGACATCGTGGAGGCTCAGTCCCTGAGTTTCCGCCCTCAGCACATCCACATCTACAGCGCTAGCTGGGGCCCGGAGGATGATGGGAAAACGGTGGACGGACCTGGCGTCCTGGCCCTGGAAGCATTCTACAAGGGGATAGCGAACGTAAGCGCAGGCTTTGGGCCTGGTTCCTTTGAGAGAGCTCGTGACGGCTCGCTACGCCAGCCCCCCAGCGAGGCGAGACAGCAGGGCCCAGTTCAGGGAGGGATTCTGCTCCCCACGCACCACGCAGCCCTGTGTGCCGGGTTTTTGAGGGGCATTTTTCTTGCCTTCCTTTGACGCGTCCGAGCCAGCCCACTGCTCAAGGCTCGGCTGGATGGAGCCTTGGTTTGATCCAGAATGAACAGATATGGTGTTTAGTTCCCATGTGACTAGCCCCTCCCTACCCATTTACTCCCAGCCACCTCCATAAAAGCACCTGTGTGCACGGTGTGGCAGACAGGGATCGGTCAGCTTAGCTACAGTATATTGTGTTCCCATGGAAACAAGGTCAGCGGTAGCCAGGACCCAGGAATAGCTGTGTCTGAGGGCCCCTGCTGCCAACAGACGGGAGCCCAGTGTCTCCCTAACACCCCCGCAACAGCATGCGACTTGGTCCCCACCCCCCAGGACCCAACGCAACACTGGTCCCTGCCTGCTCCCCTCCCAACAGGGACGCGGTGGCCTGGGCTCGCTCTTCGTCTGGGCCTCTGGCAACGGTGGCCTCCGCTACGACAACTGCAACTGCGACGGCTACACCAACAGCATCCACACCCTGTCGGTGGGCAGCGCGACCCAGAGCGGCAAGGTGCCCTGGTACAGCGAGGCCTGCGCCTCCACCCTCACCACCACCTACAGCAGTGGCACCAAGAACGAGAAGCAAATCGTGAGTCCCCCCTGCCCCTGCCTCCCTCTCCTAGAGAAAGCTGCGTTAGAGACCCAGGAGGCTCAGCAGTGACCCTTCTGGCCGACTGGGGAGCAGACAGATGGCTGGAGGGTCCCGTCTGCGTCTCTGTCTGAAGGGGGTGTCTTGAGGGTATGAAGAGGGAAAGGATGGGGAGGAGGGGAAACTTACATGCCCCACAGGGAAGCATCAGTCTTTGCATCAGTCTTTGCTGTCAGTAACCTGTTCTTTACTGTTCCTTACTCCTCATAGCTCCAGGCAGTTTCTGAAGTCAGGGGAGGGAGGGTTGGGGGTCTCTTCGTTCCCACACCACACTTCTCTCTCCCCATCTCTTCTCTCTGTTAGCGCCTGTGCTGCTGCTGGTGTTCCCCTGGCAGGAACTGCAGAGTGGGGCTGACTGCTGGGTAGAGCAGGAACATTTTCCCCCGCCTTCCCCAAGCTCAACCTGACCTCTGCCCAGGAAATCCTGCCCTTCATTTCATCCATGCTCCTTTACCAGCAAGCGCCAGCTCAGATCCAGCCAAGGATTCTGCACAGAACGTGTCTCTGCATCTCTAAGTCAATCCCGGGGCTTCCTGACCCGCCCCTCTCGCCCTAGGTGACAACTGACCTGCGGCAGCGCTGCACCGACAAGCACACGGGCACCTCCGCCTCTGCCCCCCTGGCCGCTGGGATGATCGCACTCGCTTTGGAGGCCAAGTAGGTAGAACGTGTGTTCACGCTGCGTTCCTGCCTCCTCAGGCTGTCCCTGCCTCAGCAATGCGGCCTCTACCCACAGGGACTCTGCTACGCCCTACGGCCTCTTTCCAGGGCCTTTCTGTAGGAATTAGGACCAAAATATCTCCCTGTCACCCCGACAAAAGCAAACCCTGTAACTGGTGATGTGGAGTCAAAATAGTTCACGATGACCAGGGATGTGCAGCTCCTTTCCACGGAGATAATTCAGAAACCAAAGTGAACGTCCCCTCCCAGTTGTTCAGTTGCCTGGGGTAAGCCAGCTGGTTGGTCTCCATCCAGGTCCAAGTGGCTGGGTGTCCACCCCACCATCTGCCCTCACTGGCCCGCTTGTTGGCAGAGAAGCCACGGACTGAACGAGCCACAGATGCTCCGCTCTTAACCCTGAAACGCGGCCTCTCCAAAGCACGGGAGAGCAGAGCAGGGACTGTCTGGAGGAAGCTTGCCCTGACATTGCCCACGCTCTACTTGCTGTGCAGATAAGCAGAAGCCACCTGCCCCCTCTCCCCAGCCCCTGAGTCACATCAGCCTTGGATAGAGGAGACCTCTTTCCCCAAGTCCTCCTTGTCTCTAGCCCAGCACTGACCTGGCGCGACATGCAGCACCTCGTGGTGAGAGCCTCCAAACCAGCCCACCTGCAGGCAGAAGACTGGGCCCTGAATGGAGCTGGACGCAAAGGTGAGGCTTGGTCGAGCCATTGCAGAGCTGTTGAACTGCACGTGCAGCCGTTCGTTAGCGCTTTACTGGATGCGGCGTGCTATCGGCACCAGGGACCCTATTCGCGTCCACTCTAGTATAACGTGGTTTAAAAAAAGGCTTGAAATCCTTGCCAGACTGTCAGCTGTCGATGGTCTCCACTAATGCGGCAGCATCTAAGCTAGGTGCTCCTTTCCTGCTTGGTGTGCAACACAACAAAACAGTCTGGTGTTGGAGCTCATTGAGTCTTCCCCGGGCGGGGGTCTCTGTTTTTCAGTGAGCCACCATTACGGCTATGGACTCCTGAATGCTGGCGATCTCGTGGACCTAGCCAAGAAGTGGACTACGAGCAGGCCCCAGAGGAAGTGTTCAGTCAAGGTTGTCTACGTGCCCCTGTAAGAGAAGAAACCCTGTTGGAATCTGACCCTTTGCGTTGCACGGGTCAGGGGGAATCCTGGTGGAAAAGCCCTTCCCTGCACAAAGCAGGAGCTGGGAACAACTTCCTGAGGACGCTTCTACAGGGAAATGAGAGCTTGGGAGGGGGACCAGGTTCTCAAGTGTCTACAAACACCACAGCCCTTCAGGAGCTCCTGCTGTTGCAGTTGTGTGGGTGTTAAAGGGGGTGGCAGCAAAGATTGACTGTCTGTCACTCAGATTCATGGGGGCAAGAGCCAGGGCCACTGGGGGGGTGGGTCTTTCTCTTACCTCCAAAAAAGAATAACCCAGACTTCAGAGCTTGATCCCGTCCTCTGCTTGGAACCCAAGAACTTCTGTCCCAAAGCTCTGCTCTGCTTTAGCTCCTGTTTGCTGGACACACCTGAACTGATGCAGTTCCTCTGTGGTTTCATTAAAAAAATATCCACTGAAGCAAGAGCCGACTCCCCAATACCTGGTCTCAGTGGGTGTCTGGGAGGTGGGGGATAGATGCCTTCACCTCCTTTTCTTGTCTCCTGGCAGGGAGATAGGCTCAAAACTCACAGTCAGCAAAAATGTCTCTGGCTGCATCGGGAGGACCAGGCATATCCGCTCCCTGGAGCACGTGCAGGTCCGCATTTCCCTGAGTTACAGCAGGAGAGGGGATCTGGCCATCTCTCTGACTAGCCCGATGGGAACCAAGTCCACCCTGGTGGCCATCAGGTACGGTGTGGACCGAACGCTTCCTTCCATGGGGGAAGGTGCAGCCTGTGGTGACCAGAGGGGAATTACGTGACTCTAGAGACTTAAAACCTGACCAGCAGGGAGTGGGCTTGCTCCAAAGAGAGCCGTGGCACGGGATAGGAGATCTCAACCCGGGGGTCAGAACCCTCCAAAGGCTCAGGAACAGGTGTTGGTCTTACTTAAAAGAGATTGGGAGGATGGGGTGGTCCCAGCGAGGTGAGAGGCGGGTCGTGTCTCTGCGCTGGGGACGTCAGAACTGCCGCAGTGGAACAGATCCATGGATTATCTGCTGCGGTTTCCTGGCTCCAACATGGTGAAACCCTACATTAGAGGGGCTCAGGTTCCTTCCTGACCCTAGCCAGGGAGCAGCGTATGCCCAGAGGAGAGAGACTCCAGCTGGCTTCTGAAGTGCATCCCGTGACCTTCTAGTGTCCAAAGGCTGAAGGGTTTGTGCGTTTCCCTTCACTCGCCCCACTAGGCCGTACGACACCAGCAACCAGGGCTACAAGGATTGGTCCTTCATGTCCACGCACTTCTGGGACGAGGACCCACAGGGCACCTGGACGCTCTTACTGGAGAACAAGGGCGATGCCTACAACACAGGTGAGCATCCCTGTCACACGGGAGACATCTGCAAGGGCCTATTTGCCATTGCTACAGCTGCTTTTTCTCTGGTTCGCTGAGGGTGAGCAGAGTTCAGGCCATACCAGGCTGCTGTGTCCATGGCTCGGCTAGCAGGGCTGTGCGGAGCTGGAGCAGGGATCCCCTGGAGGTCTAGGCAGCGAGGTCTCTTTCTGGGTTAGTTGTTACTCACGCTGCCTTCTTCCAGTGGGAGCGCGCTGTTCCCAGCGGCCTTGGTGTCTCCCGGGTGGCTGTTCATAGCTCTTCTCCTGAACGCCTGTCAGTGTTAATCCCTTGTGCCCCAGAGCCGTTACATCTCCTCCCCTAGGCGCCCCTCCTTTGCTCTCCTGTTTATCCCAGCCGTCTCCTGCACCACTCAGTGTACACGGGGCCTGAACTAAATGTCCTCTTCTGGTGGGGATTTTGGAGCTAGTGCGGTTGTGCCTGCTTGGGATCCTTGGGAGCTCCCTTGCCAGGGGCTCTCTCGTAGGTACCATGGCCTGTAAAGCTGGGATGGGGTGGAGAATCACCCTGGCATTCTTTCACTAACCCATCGAACACCACGTGGTCCCAGCACTCCTCCGCCACACCGTGCTGTGCCTTGGGCCAGCCCCTCGGGGCTGGGGTGCCGTTAAGTGCCCGTGCGGGTGTCTCCATCCTGGGCGCCCCAGCTTCGAGTCTGAAGCCCTCCCCTCCCCATCTTCCCCCGCCCGCTAGGGTTCCTCACCAGCGTGGTCCTGCAGCTGTATGGAACGGATGAGGACATGATGGCCAGACGGATAGCAGCCTCCGTGGTGAGCGAGTGTGTCAGGCGGGACGCCAAGGGAGTGTGCGAGGGTGAGTTGTCCTTGATCTTCGTATCCTGCTCTCCCTGACCCACCCCCGGAGCAGGGAGGGCCCTGGCAGCACAGGCGGCTGTCTAGGAGTCACCTGGAGACCATTTGCCCAGTGGGGCGGGGGTAGGTACATCCATGCAGAAGCCCCGGGGAGGCGCCTGTGTTCTCTTGAGACCCTTCTGGCTGGGACTCCTGAGAAGCCAGTCAATGGCTGCTCCTCAGCGGGCCAGGGGGACACTGAGGGACAGACCCCCCCTCCTCCCGTGGGTGCTGGGCCCTGGCCCTCGCCATTCTGGCATCTCCGTTTGGCCCCAGGAACGAGGCTGCTGCACGCCGGCCTCGTCTCCCTCCATTACGGCGGGGCACTGTCTGCTCTGCCAGAGGGGGCTGATCACCCGTTTTGCTGGGGTTCAGCAAACTGGATCGGCCTGGGGCTGAATCAGACTAAGTCTCAGCCTGTCCATCCCGCAGCCAGAAACGCGCCGCTTCCGAGCCGAGCGCCTGTCTTGCTTTACTTCCCGGGGACATCTCGGTGCTCTGCGCAGCAGGTCAGAACTTGGAAACCACCTAGAGGCCTTGGAGTCACGGATTCGAATCCAGCCAGGGCCAATTTAACCCTTGTCCTAGCTAGAAGTAACTGGAGTTCCATGCCTGGAGGGCTTTCTTGGAGAAGGCCTTAAACCCAAAGCCCCAGATCCTCAAAGGTATCTCGGCTCTTAACTGCCGCTGAAATACCTTTGTGGATCTGGGCTCAGGCTCCCCTCTGCTAGGTCCCTAGCAGGTCCACACTAGGTCCCTCTGTGCCCCACAGCTGTGCAGCAGGCTCTGTGCTGGCTGTTGCCCTCCCACCCCAGAGGTGGCTGCATTTCAGCCCCGGTTGCAGTACATAGCCTGAGGTGCTCTGTGCTCATGCTGTCTCTTGCCCCTCTCCCCGCAGAATGCAGCACCCCGTTCTACGCATTCCAGCACCTGTGCCTGTCCTACTGTCCTCCCCGCTACTACAACCGCTCCCGGAGGTCTCTCTCGGCTGGGAGCGCTCACCCCATCCAGGTCTGTGCCACCTGCCACCCGTCCTGCTACACGTGCCGGGGGGACACCGCCAACAACTGCACAGCCTGCCCTCCCTTCTGCACCTTCCATGAGCTCTCCCACTCATGCTCGCAGCCGGCGTACTCCTCCCTCTTTCCCCGCAAGGTCGTGGAAGCGCAGCACCGTCAGCACCTCGCTGTCCTCGTCCTGGTGATCCTGCTGGGTGGGGGCCCACTCCTCGTGGGCATCCTCTACGTCACCTACCACTTGATGTCCCTCGCCGGTTCCTGGGGGCAGCAGAGGGGGCCTTGCACTCTGCCCACAGCTGCTGGCTTGGACGTGGGAAGACAGACTGGGACTGGCAGGAACAGGAGTGGGGCTGGGTGCTTAAATGAGCCGGGGCAGCTGCAGGCTCCTGGGCCACCAGCGGAGGGCAGAGCTGGCCCCGTAGCCCTGCCACTGACAGCAGGCCAGGCTGCTTCCAGACTTACAACCTGACCCGGCTGCCATCTGTCACTTTGATACACCCCCCCCAATCCCTCTGAAATAAACCAGCGCTTGCCGTTCAGAGCTGGCCTGATCTCTCGCTGCATGCTGGCCGGACTGGAGCAATGTAACAAACCTCACAGGCTGCCATGACCACTGCACTGGCTCCTGTGCTGATACCACTATCCTCCGGTCCCACATCCCTGAGACTCGGGGGACAGAGGCATGTAGGGTGCTCTGCTGTCCTCTGCATCTTTCCCTGGCTATAGCACAGCACAGGTAAGGACCCAAGGCTTCGCCTAGGGTGCAGCATTGCTACAGGTGCCCAGCAGCAGCGTCTTGTATCGCTTTCCCAGCCCGAAAAGGAGGGGGAGTGAAAACTGACAAGCAGAGAGAGGATTTTCCACCCAGTCACCTGCCCCTCTTCTTGCTGCACCTGGGTGAGGGCGTTTGACTCCTCCAATGCTGGCTTAGCTGCGAGCCAATGCAGCAGGCCCGGGGAGGAAGAGAGATGTAAACCGGGTCGCTGTGCTGCTTGGAGCACAGAGCCTGGAGCGGCACGGGTAACAAAGGACCGAGTCCTGAGCTCTCCCGCCCAGGTCCTCAGTGGTCTTTAGGAACCTAATTCCCACCGAAAGCAATGGCAGCTGGGTGCAGAAGTCTGTTTTTGCAGCTCTGGGTCTACCCCTGCCCCCAGTCCCGCCGTCACTTCCTGCTGCTCAGATCCCTCATTTGCGCCACTCTCCTTCCCAGTAACAGAAGCTGCAGGGCCTGAAGAGGTAGAAACATTTTATTTTGTGCAGAGGTTTTTGCCCAGCGAGTTTGTGCGAGGAGCCATCGGAGCAGAGCGCTGGGCACCATCACTGAGTGTCATGGCCTTTTTGTGCAGGAAACAGACGCCTAGCGCCTCAGCTTGGATTTCGAGGGAGCTGCAGCGCTCCACGGTAGCGGAGGAGTTGGCTCCGGGCCTGCACAGGGGCAGTGCAGAAAGAGGAGGGAGGCAGGTTTCTGCTCCAGGAACAGAACCGAGGGGCTGGGCCTTGGGAGGCAGCTTAGACTCAAGTTTCTCATCTCAGAATTCACAGTTCAGGGGCTTTCACCTCCGGGCAGAGCTGAAGTGGGGAATTCTCCTAAGAAAGGTGACAGGTAACGGGGCAGTGCTTGGCGGGCTGCCCTGGCCCCTTTGAGGAAATAGCAGTCAAAACGCCAGGGCTGTAGCTGAGGATATCAGAGCCACCTCCTGGCACTGCAGTCTAATTTTCAAGGGCAAATCAACCCAGGTTTTTAGCCCAGCTCTGGCCACATGATCCAATCGGCCAGGATTACCACCTCGTTAGGACACTACAGTCACTCATCTCCCTGCCCTGGCCGAGAGCAGCAGGCCCTGGCCACATCAAAGAGAGAAGCTAAAGCCCCTCTCCTCTGGGCTCAGATTAACCTTGGCCAGGCTGCAGTGACAGCTGTGCCCCCCGCACACAGCACAGCCCTGGGGAGGGCTAGGAGGGGATCTCCCTGCATAGGAATCTGCGTCACTTACACTCTCTCCTACGAACAGGAGCCCACGGGGCTCTTGGATCTGGTTTGCAGGCTGCAGGCCTTACAATGGAAAAGCCCTTCCCGTGCTGTTTGGTTGTACAGCGCTGGGCCCTGCTGCTCGGGGAGGTCTTCGGGACATTACCATGGGGCTTGCTAAGAAGCTGCCTTCAGCTCTGGGGTGGTCAGTCACTCAGCACTGCCCGGAGCCCAGCCGGGGAGGGCCCCACGCAGGGATGCAAATGGGGAACATGGCAGCTGTATGCAGCTACGCTGGGTTGGAGCAGCTGTTCTGGTCAGTGGCTGGCTGAGTGAGGGATACAGGGCGTCCTTCGAGGGTCCAAAGAGCAGGAGGCTGCTACAGATCATGACTCTCCCCGGCCTGTGCCGTCCGTCCTTCATGTGCCTTGGCTCGCCAGCTGCAGCGTGGGGGCAGGCGTGGCCCTGCTGCCGTCACCCCCCGCGGGCGAGGGCGTGAAGAGGAAGGCGAAGCCCCGGTCGTACAGACAGAACAGGTTATAGGCCGTCATCGCCAGGGCTGGGAAGAAAGAGAGGCCGAGGCCAAAGCCACGGTAAGCGCTGCCGACATGGAGGCTGATCCAGTAACAGCACCTGCAGCAGAAAGGCAGAGAGTCTGCGAGACGTCCCCTCCGCATGAGGGCTGAGGCTGACGGGTGGCTAGTAGATGTAGCGTGATACAGGGGGACGGGGTGTTTGGAGGCCAATAAGCCTGGACTCCCTGCCCCAGAGAGATTCCACAATTCAAATGAGAACAGGCGTGCATTTGCTTGGGAGGTTAAATAGCCAAGTGGCTGAGGTTGGCTCTGCTGTATCCGGCGCCATCATAGCCTAGCGCATAAGAACCGAGAGAGTCCCGAATCCTGGACGATCTGTTGTGAAATTTACTCCCCTGCCACTCGTTTTACACAAAGCGATTCCTAGCCCAGGCTTTGCTTCCTCTCACCCAGCACCCCACAATCTAATTAACCAGCCAGCCAGTGACCTGCAATAAGGAGTTAACCACTCGGGATCCGGCTCAGAACACGTCTGGAAATACACCAGAGGCTTAGAGGAGCTCACTTGTCTCCGTTACACCAGTGTAGCGCCTATGGCCGCCTACGGGCAGGACATCTCTCTGGGCCCGTCTACGCCAATGGGACGGGAGTTTTGGGAAGGCAGCATGAATCCCTCACAACGGTCCTGATCTATCTCCGCTAGGGAGGGGCTGGACAAGAGACATTTAACGGAGCCTATGTGGGGTACAGATGGGGGTGTGGGGGGAGGGATGGACTAGGTGCATTGTCCCTGCTGCCCGCTGCCATCACTGGGCCCCGCATCTCACCTGCCGATGGAGAAGAGCCCGGCTAGGGTGGGGATGAGGCGCAGATGCTCCTGGGCCAGGAACGTGGCCAGCACCAGCGCGTTCAGGCAGAAGATGACGAACTGCTCCACGGAGCTGGCGATGTACAACTGGTGGAGCAGGACGGGCGGCGAGCGCGTGTCCAGCGGGTCGATGGCCACCGAGCAGAGCTTGGAGACAGCCCCGAACATGATACCTACGGGCAGGGTGGGGGGAGAAGGGACGAGGTTTACATCAGACACCCCAGCCAAAGCCGGCCCCCTTTATGTTTCCGAGTTCCGATTCCAGGCCTCGCCGGGGTCGTGCTGAGACAGAGCAACACTAGGCCAATCGCACCAGATGTTCCCCACCCCCCAAAACTAGCAGCGTAGCACAGCCCTGCCCCACAGGGAGTTAAGGAGACACTCAGACACTCCAGCAATAGGGGGCCATCACTACCCTAGACTGACAGCAGACAGGACTCCTGGGTTCTATCTGCAGTTCTGCCGCTGCGTGTAACCTTTAGCAGTGTGCCTCAGTTTCCCCAGCTGTACAGTGCAACAAATAAGCATCAGTCTGGCTGTAAAGTGCTGGGTGTTATTGTTGCTGATGGATGGAAATAGCTGTCAAAGGACTGGTGGGGTCTACTGGCTGGTGGGGCGCAAGGGCAGGTGCAGTGGGCCCCAGGAGCAGAAGTACAGGAGACGCACCTGGTCCTACATTTAAAGCCGTTGGTTTACACCAGCTTTGTGCCTGGAATTTGGTGCGGCAGCGAGCCTTGTTATTTGCATTGGGGCCGGGGCGAGCTGCTGCAAACAGCACGGGGGGCCTGGGGCACGGGGGCCTCCAACCTGCCAGGGCTGGCCACTGGCTCTTGCCGAACTGGGAGGCCAGCAATGGGCCGGGCACTCGTGCGAACCCTTACCCACGGCCCAAGAAGGGGAAGCCTCGGTTTAGAAGTATTAGAGGGCAGCCAGGCCTCTCTTAGACCTCCCCTGCTCCAGCTGTCGCAATCCATGTCACTCGAAAGTCAGCCCTGCTGCCCAGCTCACACCCCCGCCGTTCCCAGCAGACAGCCTCCTATTTGCAGGGAGATTTTCTCAGCTGAATTCATTCCCCGGTGGATAGGATAAAAAGCCACCACCAAAGAGTCAAGGGCAGGCAAAGCTGGCTGCTCTGCTCTGGCAAGCGCCAGCAGAGGCTCAGAACTGGGTCACTAGGCGGGAGGTGGGGGGGGGGTCCCTTTTGACTCCTACCAGATGCAGATGGGAGTTGTTAGTGCATGCAACACAGGGAGGGAAAATCTCCGACCAGTGCAGCTTCTGGTGGGGCTGGAACCTAGATTGTAAACTCCGGGGCTGGGCTGGGTTTGGACAGAACCTAGCCCCGTGCATCCTGGGCTGTGACTGGGGGCTTCTGGCCGTGCCCGCACTACAAACAATAAATAACTATCGTGGATGGGCAGGGTCACTCAGGGGGCTAGGTTCTGTCCAGAGGTGCACGGCCAACAAGCTCACAAACACAGCAGCCGGGCCATGCCGCCACCCCACCCAGCACACAGCTATGGAACAGGCCAAGATCATTCATCCCCCTGCATGCCCCGGACCGGACGTCTCGGTGCCACAGGTTACCCTGGTGACACGGCCCATAGAAGACCCTAGGTAGGTGCATTAGGTTTAGGGCCCGATCGGACGCTCCTCAGGCCCACGGAGGGGCTAGGCAGCTGGTGCAGCATCTCCCACGCCTCTCTCATTAGAGCAGGAATGCTTTGCTCAGGGATCCTTCCAAAAGCCCATTCCAGCCCCACGGCCCTGTGTTTGCTCCCTGCCCCGCTTGCTATTTACAGAGATAACAAAGGGACCCGGAGGAATTTTCTCTGTAATTAAACCGGCTCCTGAGTGCCTTCCGTGAGACAGGGACAGGGGCTGGGGTCCAGCCATAACGAAGCAGCGCTTAGCAACACTCGTCTCCCCCGCTGAAAGCCCCGAGACAGCAGGGAAACCGTAGCAGTTGCAGAAGCGCCCAGCCCAGCCCAGGGAGGTGGGAGTAGCGGGGCGTGGGAGACGGAGCTCGGGTGGCTGGAGATGGGCGGCAGGCCCAGAGGACATTCCTGGCGTGGCTCAGCTTGGAAAGGTCCCTGTCAGCAGTGGGGACCCTCGGGGGGCTTTGCTGGAATTCAAAACTGCGACACTGCCGTGGGGCGGCCCCATTTCCCCCAGCTCTGTCATGCCCCCTACTCGTGGAATAACCAGCTGTTCTCAGCCACCGGGGAGGGCCTGGGGATGGGTCAGGCCTTCTCCACGGCTTACGAGCAAGGTCTGTGCCGGGGCTGCAGCAGGTGCTGTGACCCACGGTGGGGGGTATTGTGCTCCCGACCTGGAGGTGCTGCCACTCCCCAGGGAGATGTGTGACAGCAGGCTCTAGGGACCATGCCTGCACTGCCGGGGCCACCTCACAGCACTCACTAAGGGCCTGATCCAAACCCATCCCATGGAAACACTCTCATGGCCCTGGGAGCAGGCCCTCAGCACCCGAAGTCCTGCCCCAGCGGCGCTGGCCGCAGCATAAAACCCGGGACAGATTATAACGGAGCTGGTGCCAACGCCCAGGCTGGGAATCAGGAGAGGGACCGTCCCAGAGGGGGCCGGGTAACGAGCGAGGGGAGGCGGCTGCCCACGCCCCGGCCCCGCTTTAGAGGCAGATTTCCATCGCTAGCTCGTTGCACAGCGCAGAGACCCCGCAGCTGGGTGATGTGGAGAATTCAGCCACCCGGCTCCCCCAAGGGCACAGGGGAGGCAAGCGGCTGGCAAAGAAATTACCCGGGGCGGGGACCACGTCTTCCCTCTTCAGCACCACGGCCAGAGCCGGGAGGGCAGGGAAATGAGGAGAGGGCAGAGGGGGACCCCAGCGGCGTGGCAGCTAGATCCGCCACCCCGGCAGCTGGGCCTGCACTGGGCAGATGTGACCGCTACTGCCCCTTGCTGGGGCCCTGGGGGGCGGCTTAGCTGGAGACACCACCCAATATCGGCCCAGCAGGAAGTGGCGGCCTGGATGCCTTAGTGCCTGGTGCTGCAGAGCACGGAGAGTCGCCCGCTGCCCCCGGGGGCTCCAGACCCTCGCACACACAAGGGACAGAGCCACGATGGGTCGGGGGGGGCGGTGCCAGCGGGGTGAGAGCTGGGGTCCCCCTGAAGTGCTGGGGAGGAAGGTGCTATGCCTGCCAGGGGGAGGAGATTCCTTCCTGACCCCTGCCTGGGCCCTGAAGCCTAACGACCCCTGAGCTTACCAAGCAAGATGGGCACCACCGCGATGAGAAGGCAGCGCAGGGCGAAGGCCACGCGGCAGGCCAGGTCCGGACAGAGCGGCGGCTCGAAGGGCAAGAGGCAGTAGAGTCCGTAGAGGATCCAGGGGGCCAGGAGCAGCGAGACGAAGACCGACGCCGCGGCCTTGAGGTGGGAGTTGGTGCAGCAGCTGCAACACTTCCCCAGCGGGCCAGGGGCCGGCTCCTCAGGGCCGGAGGAAACCGGCTCCGCACCCGAGCCGAGGATCGGCTGCTCCTCCCCGGGGGGAGGCCGACCGGCCGCCGGGCGTGCCGGCGCTTCGCCGTGGGGCTGAGCCCGGCGTGGCTCTCCGCTGGCGGGCGGACGCTCCATGCGTTGCACCCTGGCTGTCTCTGCCCCCACCCTGTCCAGGAAGCAGGTCTCCTTGGGCACCGCCACGACCACGCCGTCTCCAGGCTTCGCCCTGCCGGCCTCCCGGGGGATGCAGCCTTCGAACGGAAGGGCGGGTTCTGTGGGATCCATCGCCAGGGGGAGCCTGGGGTCCCCCTGCCCCGTGGAAGGCCCAGCCCCCTGGCTCTGTATCCCCGCCGCCGGCTCAGCCCCTGGCCCCGGGGAGTCCCCCATGGCCAGGCTGAGGGAGGCCCCCTCCTCGGAGGTGGAGTGCAGCTCCTCCAGGGAGGACTCGGGGCTGTCGGAGACGGGCGCCAGGGAGATCTGGGTGTCCAGGTCGAGGAAGGGCGAGAAGGAGAGGCGGCCGGGGTCGATGTCCTGCAGCTGGCTGATGAGGTCAGCAATGGAGTCCTTGACGCTGTCGAACTCCCGCAGCTGGTGGCAGCTGGCTGGGGCCTTGGGGGCGGTCATGGCCGGAGAGGCAGGCTGCAAGGCAGAGACCCGTCAGAGCCCGGGGGAGAGAACAGGGGGTCTGGGCCATTCCCCCCGCACCCGGCAATCACCGGGGCTCATCCACTCTCCTGGCAGGTGGGTCCCAGCAGCCCCTGCTGCACAGAGGGGGAATCCGAGAGACAGAGAGGGGAAGGGTCTTGCCCAAGGCAGCACCACAAGTCAGTAGCAGAGCCCGGGAGAGGAGCTGGCAGTCCTGATTCCCACGCTTGCTTGCTCTAACTATTAGACCCTGCTCCCCTCCGAGCTGGGAAGCCCAGGGGCCCACACCTGCTCTAACCAGTAGGGATCCTGACTCCCAGCCCCTTGTTCTAACCACTAGACAACCCCCCCCCTCGTTTGCTTATTGCCTTTTCCCAGGACTAATCTCTCCCAGCAACGTTTCTCATGGGGGGTAGAGCGTGAACAGGACATTCGATCTGGTGCCTGAAAAGCGGCTCCCACCACAGTTCTGTTGGGGGCGGGGGGAGGGAGCGGAGCTCCGTGTCACATGTGGGGCAGGAAATGTCCCCCAGGGGCTGTGACAGCATTTGTCCCGGGGGATAGCTGTTGGGATCACTTCTCTCCCTAGGGTCAGGGCTGGGGGCTCAGTTCTCTCACCTGTCCGAAGAAACAGGCCTCGGCCTTCCGAGGTAACGTCTCCTCTGGCAGCCTGAAGCCACAGCTGAGACTCTGGAGCCGGACGGACGCTGCCACCTATGGGGAAAGTGCTGTGGAGTCCATAGAGCCCTCCTGCCCCACAGCCTGCGAAGGGGGCAGCCCGATTGCAGTCTGGATTTCCGACACCGCAGGGTCCAGGTCTGACTGGAGCCAGGGGCCGGGAAAAGTCGATGATCCTTCTTGGCAGGGGGCAGAGATTCTGGGAAAGGCTCAGCTCCTCAGACCGCCCCAGCCCCCTAGGGAATGGCTTCATCTGAGGGCTGAAGGGGGCAGGGCACGTTGGGTGGGGACTTCCCCACAGCTTGCTCTCTAGCATCGTACACACCCTGTTGTCAGAGGGGTCACGGGCTCCCGGCAGCAAGCCCCATCCTACAGGTTCGGTGGGAGCTCTGTCTGCACCAGGACTGCAGGATGGAGCCCCCTGGGAATTGGGGGGGGGGTTATAAATTGACCCCTGAGCAGCAATTTCCCCCAAATCTAAGACAGAACTTGTCCCTCCCCCAACATGGGAGCCGGGGGCCCTACGGGGTGCAGCCCATGGGCTGGGGGCTCCCCATGGCCCAGCCAGGGGCTGTGTGCCTATAACAGGGGACCCCGTCGCTGCCGTGGGGCAGAGCACACGTGACGTGAGCCCACAGGTGCGGCGTGGCTGGGACGCGGGAACTGCCACGGTGCACAGATCGAGGTGCGGCCCATCCCCGCTGCCAGCCCGACGCCCCGCAACGCGCCCAGATGTGCAATGTTACCCCCCCCCCCCCCCGGCTCCCCAAAGACATCGGCTCCAGCCCCTGTGTAGGGATCTGGGGAGACACCTTGTGGGTTCAGGACAGGCTCAGCATTAGCTGGGCTGGGGGGGCAGCACGGGGGGGGTCAAAGGAGGGCAGGGCTCCTAAGCAAACAGGTCTCATTGTGGTCCGTGTATCGGAAAAAGCAGAGCCCCTCCAGCAGCAGCCCCACTGCTGGGAAATTAAATCAACCCCCCCCCCCCATGTGCGCAGGGGGAGGGGACACCACAGCACAGGCCCAGCCAAACATTTCACCTCGGCCCCCCCGTTGGGGAAACGGGGTGACGTGTCCCCCCCCCCCCCCGGATCTCCGCTGCCCCCACCCAGCCCCCCATGCTGCCGGAAAGCAGAGAGGAGACATTTCAGTCGCCCCCCCGCAGCCCGTGTCCCGGGGGGGGGAGCCCCAGGCAAAGCCCGACCCCGGGGGCCCCCTGCCAGGTTAGACGAGGGAAGAATCGCCCCGCAACTCTGCTGGGACGGGGGGTGGGGTGGGGGGGAAATGGGGGGCGGCTGTTGGGTTAGGAAAGGGCCACTGGGAACAGAGGCACAGCGCCCAGACAGCAAATAGGTTTGAACCGGGCCCCCCCATGGCCCCCCCGCCCCACCTCCTCCACTGCCCCACAGCCTCCCCCCGCTCCCCTCCTCCGGCCCCCGGACCTGCCCCCACTTTCCACATAACCCCCCGCCTGCCCCCCAGAGCCCTCCCCCAGCTACCTCCCTCGCCTCCTGCGCCCCCCGACTCACCGCCCGGCTGCGGGCTCCGCTGCAAGTTTGAATGGAAACGGGAGTCAGGTTTCGTGCCTGCCTCGCCCACCCCCGCCCGGCCCCGCCCCGCCAGCAGGGCCGCCCCCGGGCGCTCCCCTGCCCCACACCGCCCCGCGCGGGGGGCAGGAGCAGCCGGGGATCCCCAAGCGCTTTGCAGACGCCCCTTCGTGCGTCCTGGGGCCCGATTCTGCACCGCTCACACCGCTGTGGGTAAGGGCACGGATCAGGGCCTTCCCAGCTCTGCCCATGAGCAGTGGGTGAGCGGCCCCGTGCCTCAGTTTCCCCCTCTTGCCCCCAGGCTGTAAGATCTTCTGTAGCCCGCGTAGCACAAGGGGGGAGGCGTGGGGGGGCTGTTCCTGTAATACAAATACTAGACAGGGAAACTGAGGCACCAAGGAAAAGTGACTTGAAGAGAACCCCACAGCCCAGCAAGTCCCCATGGCCGAGCTGGGATCGGGTCTGCCTCTGCCTGGCTGCTCCTACGCAACCCGCTCCTTTCTAAGTAGCGCCAGCCCTTTAGCAGTGACCCGATCACCCTCCATGTCCCGACCCAGGAAGAGACGGCGAACATCCGAGGGCTCCTCCATCCAGCCGGCCCAGGCAGAGCACGGTACAACAGCTGGAAGCAGACACTCAATAAACCCAGCCTAGACAGACGAGGCAGTGAGAGGAATGAACCACTAGAACAAACTTCACCCGCCCTGGAGGGGTACAGCTGAAGTTCTTACCTTATAAAATGAGCTAGCTCGGCCACCAGCTAGGGCTCGATCCAGGAATTGCCAGCCAGAGGGCACCGGTCTGTGCTCTGCGGATGTTCCTAACGGCCCCTGCTGGGCTTAGATTTTATGAACTCAGCATCCAAAAACCAGCAGCAGGGGAATGTAACCAGGGCTCAGGGGACCGCTCCCTCTGCAGCGCTCCCCTTTCAGAGCATCCAGCTCAGACTGCACTGCTTGGGCAGATAACGACCCTGAGCGTGCCTTGGGTGTACAGGGAGAGAGAGCGTCCTCGCCCCTGCACAGGACTGACCTGGTTAAAGCTGGGTCTCTCCCTGCACATCCATCCAGGCCTGATTTTAACTGGCATAGCACGTTCCCTCCCTAGATCTCACAGCATGGTGGGCCAGGTTAACTCTATTTGACAGATGGGGAAACTGAGGCACAGAGATTCAGTGACTTGCCCAAGTCCATCCACAGAGTCTGTGGCAGAGCCAGGAATCAAGCCCAGGTCTCTTGAATCTTAAATCGCCCCACGTCCATCCTTCTGGCAGGACAGCACCATGGGCCCCGGGGCTGCTTTTCTGCCTGTGTCAGAGCTGCATTGTTCCCTGACACCTTCCCCTAACAGCAGGACCCTGGGAGGAGCTGGCTGTAGCCAAGTGAGCCAGGCTCTGGCCTGTCTCCTAACTCAGCATCAAGTGCAACCGGCTTCTTGGGCTCATGCTTGCAGCTCCTTTGCTCCCATGGTGCTTTTGGAAGACGACGGTGCACAGCCAGCCCCCGTGAGCGGAACACGTGAGTGCCCGTCTAGAGCTGGGGGGACACCACAGCACAGAGAGGCAGAGATTTGCTCAAGCTCCCCCAGCAAATCCCTGGTAGAGAAGCCAGCCCCCATCCCTGGCCTGCCAGCACACTGGACAGAACCCAGCTGGCCTGACACCGGTGGGGTTGTAGAGCAGGGTGAAGCACTCCGGTCCAGCCCAGGTTTCTCACTGCACGGCGCTGGGCTCGGAGCAGCTTTCTGCAGGATGCATGGCCTAGGGACAGCTGAGATTTCTCACTGCCTAGTACTGCTTCCCCCCTGCATTGACTAGGGGCGGCTGCTGGCTCTCCTGCCCCTGCCCCCTAATCATTGCTTTGAAAGCTGGGCTGAACTCTTCCAGGAGGGGGGGAGCTAAGGGCCTCTCTGACAACAGCCCCCTTTGTCTGGCAGCCGCCACGTGCTCTGTGTTGAGAGCCCAGCAGAAAGTGGGACTGAGGATAGAGTTACACCAGCCAGTGACAGGATCCGGCTGGATCCCGCTGAGGGGGACAGATGGGCTGCGTGTGCAGGCAGCTAGCGACCACTAGGCAAAGCCGGGCGGCTATGGAGCCCCTGGAGCCTTCCCACCTCCAGCTGCTGGGGTTTGCAGCCCCGTCTGCATGGAGGAATGAGGCCGGCAGACAGGATTTCTACTGCCCAGCCAGAAAGAGCCACTCTGCCCCTGGACCTTGGGATTGAGCCAGTGCTGACTGTGGGAGGGGGCTGCCCCAGCTCCCTGCACCCCCCACAGCTCCTAGAACTGGATAGGCCCCCTCAACCCAAGCCCCCCCACTTCCCAATGGCTGGAAAGGGCATCTAGGTCCCAGCTCAGTAACCCTCCCTTCCCAGACCCCACAGCCTGGGGCAGGGGCCGTAGGTGGGGGAGTGAAGCTGGTATCTCTGCACCCCCTGGGGCTGGTTCAGGAGCTTCCAGGTACCCAGCCAGGGCCCCACACCAGCTCCAGCAAGAGGCATCACTTCCAGGGGGAAACGTAGGCCTATTCCAGCCATTGGCAGCCAGAAAGCAGGAGGGTTACACCCCCGCCCACCCCACCTGGAGCCAGGCAGGGTTTCCCTGGTCAGCAATGGGGCAGATTGTCCCTGCAGGGGTACCAGGTACTGAATGGTACATGACCTGTGCCCCCCATCGAGAGCTTCACCAGGCTGGAGCTGCCTCCAACCCAGCAGCCCTTTGGCGCCAGCAGTGAAGAGTTTCCCTCTTGCACGTTATGCTGAGTAGGACTGAGCCCCTGGCACTAAAGCAGGCAGCTGGGGGATGGGGGGGGGGTGTTACAGCAGCACAGCAGGGATATGTAGCTGGTTTTAGTTTATTAAATTTGTGGTTACAAATAAGAAATTTTCAACAAAAAAACCAACCAACCAAACCACCCCGAAGTGACAAAAACCCCAGCTGGGAATCTCGGCACAGGGCCCCTAGACAGGGAGAGCGCACCCCACAGAACCCTGGCACCCACCCCAGCTTGGCAGAGCCAGGCACAAGAGCCGCGTACCTGCCTTGCAGACAGACGATCATGAGGGAGGCCTCTGGGGCAGGGAGGGAGGAACATCAGTTTAACGTGGAAAGAGCCACTTGTCCCATCGGAGTTGGAGGGTCCAAGGCTGAGCCAGCCCCGCCAGCTCCTTGGCCCCAGGAGATCAGTTACTGCTCTGACATTTGTGGCTCACTGCGGTCCCCAGACTATATGAACAGAGTGCCAGGATCCCAGGGGGGCCTAGGCTGGCCCGCTCACCCGAGCGGCTCAGTTCCCAGTACAGTGGGGAGGCATGTTGGCAAGACAGTGGCATGCCGCAGATCTAAAAGCCAAAGCCGGCTGCAAGTCCCGCTCCTCCTATCAGGGACACATTGCCCCTTCCCGGCTTACAGCTCAGATCTCCTGCCAGGACTCAGCCAAGCTCAATAAACCCCTGGAGTGACTACAGGAAAATGCCTGGCTTGCTGTCCACTGACCCACCCAGGGAGCAGATTGAGAGGCTGAGAGTTATTGAGGCCAGAAGACAAGTGCAGAGTTGGAAGAATTTCAGGAGATAAGCCACAAAGACACACAAGAGGCAGGTGCAAACGTACCACTAGAGAAATCTGAGCAGCAGGCAGAGATCCACAAACCAGCTCCCACAGGCCCAGGCCCCAGCACACTGAGATGCTAGACTGTAGCCACACCGGGACTACAAGTCTTAAATGCAAGCCTCTGGCTGCCAAACTGCTTGGAAGGTTTAAAAAAAAATCTGTTTTAAGGACACATGTTTCAAAGCCAGTGCAAACGGCCCAGCATCAGGCGATGACAATTGTTGGGTGGCCAAGATCCACAGGGAAGTTGTTGCTTTAAAATGAGACAAAAGGAAGCTTCCCTCTGCAGTTTGAAGAGCAGCAAATAAGTAAAGGGGAAACTTCCAAAGGATCTTAGTTTGGGTTAATATATAGACCAAGATTTTCTTAATGAACCAATCCAGGTGCCCATCTGGGAGACATTAAAGGGGCCTGAATTATCAGAGGGTGGGTGAAAACAAAGTCAGGCTCCTTTGAGGGATTCTCAAGTTGGACCCCCTCCCAAAATTGAGGTACTCAAAGGCACTGGTAACTCCCGCACTGTCGCTCTGGAAAGCTGGGGGTCAGATCTGGATTTCCACTTAAGATGCTGGGCACACGCTTTAGGAAGCTGCCCTCTGTGCTCACGTGAATGATGTTCATGCTCCGCTTTCCCAAGGGCTGTACGTGGAAGAGGAGCTAAAGTTCGCCTGTCTCTCCCCTTCGCGGATATTGCTGCTGACTGGCGCTGGACAGCAATGCTGTCTGAGGATAAAGCTGGCATCCGAGCAGCCCGTCAGGAGAGGCTTCTGGGAAGAGTTTTTCCTTCCACACTTAGTCCCCGGGCTGACCTCAGTCTACAGCCAGCAGCCTGCAGAGACGGTATTTCCTCCGGATCTCGGTGCGGACATCGCCCTGTGACAAGGGATTGCAGAGGGTTAGCTCAGGGGAGTGTGGCACAGCCCAGCCACAAGGATCCCCCACGAGGCAGGGGAGTCAAACTGGGACCTCCTGCTACTGCAAAGCCACTGCTCTGCTAACAGGCTGCAGTAGTAGGTTGTTTCCCCCCCCCAGTGGCTGGTGCACTGAAGGAGAAGAGGCAGATGTTGCCCACTCTGCCACTGCATTACAGGGCCTTTCTTTCCTAAAGAGATGAACAGCACCCAACTTTCACGGCTAACGGGAGCTGATCACGCCATGTTATTGGTCCATCAGTTCCCCTCGGTTTGCGCTGCGGAGTCTCCGCAGAAACAGGGCACACATGGGGGCAGTGCCCATGAATGGCCAGAACCATCGGGATCCCAGCAAGCCCCTTCCTCAGCCGGGTTGGAAGGACATGGACCAAGCTGGCTCGGAGCTCCGGCCTCCTTACCCCTTGGCTGAGCTTCCCAAGCAGTGGGACGACACGCAGCAGCTCCTCGTCCTGGCGGTCTCCCAGCCAGCTGGGGATTGGGAGCCAGTTGGAAATCTGCAGAAAAGGAAGAAGGCTCAGTCGTGCGAGAACCTGTCAGCCCTGCTGAGCAGGCTGCAGTTCGCTAGGAGAGTGCTGAGAGGTCAGAGATCCCAGGAGAAGGGGGGGGGGGGGAAGAATGTGTCAAATCCTCCTAGACATGTTGGGCTGAAGGAACCCCGAGAAGTTGTCCAGTCCCACTCCTCTGCACCGAGGCAGGGCAAAGTCAGAGAGTCTCCACCATCCACGACAGGTGTTCGTCCAACCCGTTCTTAAAACCACCACCGAGGGGGATTCCACCACCTCCCTTGGAAGCCTCATGGGACCCAAGAGATCTACCCTCCCCGTTTGACAGTGAGCTGCTGAGAACCACTCCTGGAGAACAACCTACTGCACACCAGCCCTCTAGCAATGTCAGCTGGATTGCATTGCCCTGGTTTGAGTGTCAGGGGAGATTGCGTCAAAAGCCTTATTTAAAAAGAGCCAAGATCATGTCTATCTCCCCCCTCCAGACTTGCTCTGCAAAGCCCCATTCCCATGAAAAGGGGGCACTCGGCACCAGTTTGCCTGGCTGTGGGCAGGACATAGACCCCCGCAGGACCTCAGCTGGGAAGGACGTGATGTTCAGATCGAGCAGTGAAGACTATGGTCTTTAGGAGACTGAAGAACGTGTAGGTTTCTAATGCCCCTGACACTTGGGGTGTTTGCTTTCAGGGGAAAGCCAGAGAGGCGGTGTCGAATCGAGTCAGGAGGTCGGGGGTGATAATCATACCGGGGCAATGTTTCACGGCCCGCTTTCAGCAGCCGTGCCTTGCTGTGTATTGTTTAGCCGCTCCATCGCTCTCCAGAAGTGGCTGCATTCCAGCAGCAGGGGGTGCGATGGTTTGCAACGCACCGTGGGAACCTTGATGGATGAAAGGGGCTAAAATAACGAGCCTCTTATGCTTTTAGACGGGAAGCTCGCCTCATCTGTGCCCTGTGTGACATTAACAGGTCACTCCCCATGGGAGGTAGGGGCAGGCCTCTGACCAGCTGCAGAGCATATGGGGGGGTGGGGGGGAAAAGATGATCCAGCAGAGGGTCACAACTGCCTTCACATCCCTCCTGGGCAGGCAGAGCAATGCCCGATGCATCCAGTCCCCCACCTCCTGGTGGAGTTGATGGTGGAAGGGGAGCACCCCACACACACAGTTACCTGGTAAGGGAATCCTTGGAGGGAGTCGTGCAGTGCCACCGTCCTGGCCAGGTCTCTCTCCAGGATGGAGAAGTCCTTCACGTAGTAACCCCGGACGCAGAGGCAGTCCTGCTGGTAGAGGCGGTGCCTGGAAGAGAGAGGCCAGGGCAGGATAAGAGTTCCTGAGTGGGGGCAGGGAGGGGACACATGCGTCTTGCCTGGGACATCACCTGATCAGCTTCTTCTGAGGGTCCAAGACATCCAGGATCTTCTCTGCGTAGTCCTGCTTCGCGGTGGTGAAGACAAAGATCTGGGAAAGGAGCAAGAGCAGGGTGGGGGAAACCTGCTCCCCCACTGTAGCGTCGGAGCAGCTCCCAAGGCCCCCCCTCTACTCTTTCCCCACCTGTTTTACCAATGGGGAACCAGAGGCGTGGGGAGATGAACTGACCTGGTCACACAGGGGGGCAGTGGCAGAGGGGGCTTGACCCCAGGCCAGGAAGTTCCTCTTTAGTCCAGAGATGAGCCCCAGCCACCCATCCCCTCCCCAGCCAGACAAGCTCACAAGTATCCCAATTCCAGCCTGGCTTTGGATCTGGATTCTGCAGCTGGGTCCCCTCCCTACTGCAGGTCTCCTAGTGCATCCCTTCCTCCCGCTCAGCGAGCATCATTATTCCCTTTGCCCCCACACCCAGCAGAGCCAGGGTGCTGCATGGCCATCTGAGAGAGGGGCCCAGGAGGTACCTCATAGGCTTTGGAGACGGTTTCCAGAAACTCCTGCACGTGGGGACGCATCTTCATGTAAACCTGAAGGGAACCAGGGGTCAGGAAGCAGGGATCAGCAATAATTGGCCCAGCCCCTGCACTGCAACCCCCCCCCCCTCCCCAAACCCTCCAACAGCTTCTCATTCAGCACCAGAGACCACAGAAGTGGCAGATCAGCTCAAAGGCCCATCAAACCATGGACCCAGTCTCCAGGAGCAGTGACTCTAGATGTTCCAGAGGATGGAGCAGTTTCCTGATGTGCAGGACAAGCCCATGCCTTCCTGACCCCCATGCAGGGGTTGGGCTTGTGCCCTGAAGCATGAGGATCAGCAGCTAGTGCTGTTTGGATTTGAGCCACCACAGCTACAGATTACAAGTTAATATTCTTCCCCCCACCCCCCACTTCCGACTGGCTGGGAGAGACAATGGAGGCATCCCTCCGTGGGTCTGATCGTCATGGGAGGGCTGGGGAAATGGACAGAGGTGGGGAGGCCAGGTTAACAACGTGGCTCTTGATCTCCATCTAGTGGGTGGATTATGGACAGAGGATCATTGCAGCCACGGCAGTTTCTGTTTAGCAGCTCACACAGCAAGAGGCTGGTGCCAGGCACTAACCTGATAAGCGTCCCCTTGGAAGTCCGTGAGGAAGGTGCAATCGGCATCCTCGCTGGATGTCAGGGAGCAGCGGACCAGGGTCCCCTCCTAGGAGCAGGGAGGAAGGAGCATCTTTAGCCCCCCACCCCCACGAGCAAGGCCCCACGGCAGCACCCTGAGCAGACGTGGCAGCCAGGAAGCACCATACAGTGGCACCCAACCCGCCATGGGGATTTGGCGCCCCTCGGGCAGGCCTGATCACTGCCCAGATCCGCCCTGCTCACCAGCTCCAGGACCAGCGTGCTCTCAGGGGTGCTGCGTGTCTTGATGGGAATTTCTCTCCTGGAGGGCCTCTGGCTGGATGCGCGGGGCAGGGCCTTGTGGAGGAAGCTGGACGGGAGGGAAGCAAAGAAACGGGATCGGAGCTTAAGGGTTAGAGCCACACACCACCACCACTCCCCCGGACACGGGGAAGGCGGCTGGTGGGAGGGCAAGTGCCATACTCACGGGCTCCAGGCAACGGTTTCCTCAGGCTCATCCAGTGGGAGGTCCCCGAAGTAGACAACGCCCCCCATCGGCTGAGCCCTGGGCTTCCCTTTCGGGGCCCGAGGGCTCTCTGACTCTGTGGGAACAAACAGGCCTGGCATGTGGCCAGCAACTAGGACTTTAGGCTAACCGATGGGGCACCACCCAGAGCCTATGGGCCAGGGCTGAGGGGCCCAGTCCAGCCAGCGCCCACGTGGCAAATGTCTTCGCTGAGGCCCCAGCGTCACCTGCGTCGGCCTCCCGCCCCCGGTCCGAACCCTGGGCCTCCCGATACTCAGCAACCGCTCGAGCCAAGGGCAGATCCAGCGCGAAGGCTCCTTGACGTCAGACCCAAGCACCTTGGCTGGGGGCAGCCGGCCTCACACACCAGCCCTGAGGCTGGGCACAGGCTCCGGGAAGTCCCGGTCGTCAGGCGCCCAGCCAGCTTCACTTACCCTCCATGCCCAGGGGAGAGAAGCAGACGATGCCCGGCGAGGGACCCTGCAGGAGAGCGGCCTGGCTTCCCGGGCTGGACGGGCCCTGTTCAAAATGCACCTTCCCGGCCCTTCCCGCCAGCGGGGTCCCGGGCTCTGCGGGAGGCAAAGGTGGTTACAGCTTGCAGGAGGGGGGGGGACCCACAGAAGAGTGCTGGGTGGGCACTCAACACCCCTGGGGGGCGTGGGCTCGACAGGACACCATCCTGAGCTCCTCACCTGCGGTGCCTACCACTCGCCAGCCTCTCGACCGGCTCTTCCCCCCTCTGGGGGCGCTTGCCTTCGGAGCCGGCGGACCCAGCTCCTCCACATCCTGGCTGAAGGATTTCTTCACCCGGGGCGTGATCTTACCCGAGCGGAGCATCATGGTGCAAGCGAGCAGCTAGGAGGCAGGGAGGAGAGACAGAACAACCCAGACCCTTCAAACAAAAGCCATCCTGAGCTTCTAGCTGCCAGCGGGAACAGGTTCACTAACACCCAGGCCCTTCTCCAGCGCCAGCGCCCCAGGGATCTCTAAGTGCTTCACAAATGGTAATGGACCCTCAGCGTAGGGCCTGCCAGTCTAGATCAGACCAGGAGCCCATCTAGCCCGGCATCCCGGCTCCAGCCGTGACCAGAACTGGATGCTTCAGAGAAAAGCACCAAAAAACCCCCAACCAATTGGCTCCAGGGATGTCAAGGGCAGAAATCCCCCTCCAGCCCCTTACGTTCAGCTAATGCTTTTGGAAAAAATTCCCTCTATTCCCTGGCATTGACAGACCCTAGCAAGTCACCCGCCCAGGGGATCCATGCGTTATTCGATCCCAGGAGCTGCAGCACAGCTCGGGACAGAGTCGCCCCCAGACATAGGGACCAAAGCCTTGGAAAGGAGCATTTCAAGCCAGCAGGGCAACCAGCAAGTGCCTCTGGAGCCACTTCGAAGGAGAAAGGGGCCCAGGCCCCAGAGGAAGGGAATCATGCCCTCCCGCACGCTCCACAACAGCATTCAGAGACCCCTACACCCCAGGCAGGGCCCGACAGAGTCACCAGCGCCAGGAGCTGGCGGTGCAACCCCAGCCGCAGCATAGGCCGAGGAATGAGTGGCTCACGGAGCCCACGTCTCCCTCTAAGCAGGGCATGGCTTGTTCCAGGGCAGAGGGACCCCGGCCATCTTCACGGGGAGGCCGCAATGCAATGATGTGCCCGCTTCAGATAGAAGTGGTCGCTCTGCCCTAGCGCCAGCCTCCAGGACCGCCACAGGCACTGGGGTATTGCTGCCGTGCTGCGCTGGCGCATCCCCTGGCGGCAGGAACAGGGGCTTCGCTGGCCATCAACCCCCAGCCCCGGGATTTACCAGCACTCAGAACGCATCACGCCAGCAGCATCGCCCGGCCATGGGGCGCTAGCATGAATGGCTGCCCAGGGAGCAGAGCAGCAGAGAGCCAGGACTAGGGACCATCGGGCACAGGGCCAGGGACCATCGCCCCTCACTAGTCTCAAACAGAGTGAGACACCTGCCCACAGCAGGACGCAGCCCGCAAGCAATGCTAGTCAGCCCGCTTCCCCAATGTCACATGGAGGAACAGAGCCCGGAAGCTAAGCTGGGGAGCCTGGGCTGCTCTGATAAAGACACCCAGGCTGCTTCCAGCTTTCTGTAACCAGCAACAGGGGACCCAGAAAAAGAGCAGCTCATTGCAACAAACTGGGGCTCCCAGTTACTGGAGAGCCAGCATTTCAGCCACGTCTCCCTGGGGCCTGAAGAGCTGCTGGGGAAGACGCATGGGACTCACCTGGCCTGGGGGGCACAGCACAGCAGGGCCAGGAGATGTAGAGGGAAAGGCCCCCAGGAAGCTGTTTTATTGGCAGGGTCCATTAGTAATAATGCAGCCCAGCTGGGCCTGTAGGGAAAACAGGTGCATTTAAAGGGACGGGAGCTCTTTCTAAAAAAGCAGCCACTAGCCCTCAACCCTGACCCATTGCTGCTATTCCAATCTTGGGTCACCCCCCCCCCCCCCCAGCCCTGGTAATGCCTCTCAACCCTGACCGGCAGGGACCTATTCCAGTGTGGAGCCCGCCACCACCAGTTCTGCAGATGCCCCACCACCCCAACACACAGCCCCAGCCCCCCATCCCAGTCCTGGGCTTAGTCAGCAGCAGCTGCCCGGCATGCCAGTCGGTGTGGTGTTTTTCCTGCTACCATCCAAGGTCCCTGCCGGGCTGGGTGAAGACCCAACAAAGTCATTTCACTTTTGACCTACACCAGAAATTAAGAAGTAAGGGGCAGTGGGGTCTAGTGGTTGGAGACACTGAGTCAGGATGCATGGGTTCCGTCCCCAGCTGGGCCACTGACTCAATGAACTGGAGTGGCCACGTCACTTCCCGCTCTGTGCCTCGGTTTCCTCATGTGTAAAAGGGGGCTAATGGTCCCATGGGGCGCAGTCAATATCTGGGCTCCGGGGATGGCGTGTGCTGTATACAAATATTCCCATGAGTGGATTTTCTCTGTACAGAATCCAGGAGAGACAAGACAAACCCCTTCTCTTTTCCTCTTTGGGGGGGAAGGGTTCACGTGGGAGATGGGATGGAAAGATAAAACGCCCGCGGCCTGGGATCTGTCTGACACACAGCGCTCCGGCCCCTACGCCCACCCCACGGAGCCCAACTCTGGGCTCCTGGCGGTGCCTGACAGAGTCCAAACAGCCAGCAGAGGGAGCCCCGGTCCCGAGCATCTAACGCCTGGACGGTGCCAGAGGAATCAAAATAAATGACCCAGCGTTAAATTATCCGCATGGTGCTCGCTGGTTCGTGGCCAGGTCACCTGCCATCAGGAGACCACCCGCAGGTCGGGGCTTGCTCTCTCGGATCTAGAGTGGCAATGTTTTCATGCTACCGACCAAGCCGGAGAAAGAAGAGGGAATGCCTGCGGGTGCACGTGGATGGTGGTGCATACCCGCACGTAAGTGCATGTTCACGAATGTGTGCACACGTGTGTGCACGCGTGCACGGCCACACCTGATTGCTAACCCGCAGCGTTTAAAAAATCAAGTCCGTCCGTCCCCCAAAAATCATCAGCCTGGCTTAAAGATCGTGAGATTTTTGGTGAAATTCACAATCTGGGACTGGGTTTCTTCTTCACCTCCCGGCTGGTGAGTTTCTAGGTATCATCCTTTCGAGCGGCCCGGGCAGCCTGGAGGGCTAGAAACGAGCTTTGTTTTTAAATGAAAGCTCAGAGTCTGATGCAATCACCTGACTCCGAGAGGTGGGGCTTTAAGGAAAGCGCCTGGTACCGCGGGACCCAAGTTAAGATCACAAGAGCTGGCTATGCTATTTCATGGGATTTTCTCTGCTGGGCAACTCACTAGCTACAACCCCAGTGCACCAGGCTGCTTTGCATTGGGAAGACTGTCAGAGCCCAGCTACCCCATCCTCCTGCCCTAGACAGGATGGTTCCCTCTGCAGTGTATTCTCCAGGGCGATGGGCCCCCCCGCTCCCTTCGGCGGCTATTCCACAGCTTGCTAGATCTCACCCGCAGGACCCATCTCTGCTAGTTGCCTGTGCTTCGCCCTGGGCCCACTCCACACAGCATCAGCTGCTTTTCAGCGGCTTGCTTAGCCATCGCTGGAGGGGAGGTAGCTCTGAAATGGCCAGGCTTAATTGCTGCCTCGGCCGCTCAAGTGTCTAATCACAGCCCTTCAGCGGCCTTCGGGGCCCAGACTTCAGGGCAGAGGAGCCGGACACACCCCTGGCGCTCTCCCACGGCGACTCGACGTTAGTTCTTTCTTGCTGCGTTCTCACAATGGAAAACCAAACTTCTTCCGGCTGGAAGCCTCCAGCTGCCCTTGGCTGGGGGGAAAGACAGAAGACGCCGTGGACAGAATGACCGCTCTAGCTCTGTAAAGGCCACGGTACTTGCTGATGACCAGGCTCCTCTGCGGCGCAGCCTCTGATGATCAGCAGTGATTTTTTTCAGCCCGTTTCCTTGTTTATTCACCGTCCAGGGATGGAGCTGCCATTTGGCAGGCGCTTCTGGTCCAGGGGTGAAAGGTGGGCGTGCGGGCGGGCCAGGAGCGAGTCCTGCCACCATTGTTAATTGTGATGGGGGATTTTCCAGCCCCTGGCAGCTCTTCCTGGAGATAAAGCCGCCTGTTTTGGGAAATGGGTCCAGATAAGGCAGCGCAGCCGGAGTGCTGGCTTCTGCTGAGCTGTCGATCCCAGCATTTCCCTTCAGCCCCCCCTCCTTTCCCCCCACCCCCCCACCCCATCCCTGACCTTCTGCTGGGATGTGCAAGTTCATCCGCAGAGCAGGCCGGGCTGGAAGCCTCCCAGCCCTGTTAGACTGCGGCTTTGCAAACCCAGAGCCATCAGTGAAATGAGTCAGGGGGCCTCAGGTCGGCTCCTGAAATTGCCGGGAGGGGCTTTCCTAGCTCTTTTCCAGCCTGCTGCTGTGGCTCCATGGGTGACGATGTCCTGGAGCAGCTGGGCTGGGTCAGAGCCCTGAGATGAACCCTCCGCCCCGAAGGGCAGAACTAGCCCCTGCAGCGGGCTGGGGACAGCGGACCCGACATCTCCCTTACTCCAGGGGTCATGTGGAATCCCTGGGTAAGGCCCCTCACGCTAGCCCCAGTGCCGAGTGGAGAGGTGCCGTCCCTGGGCTCTGATAGCAGAGGACGCGTTGGCTCAATGGGAAGGGACACGGGGGGGAAGGTCCCTACTCCCCTGGGATCATTGCAGACGCTAAACAGGAGCCGGTGCTAAACTGAGACGGGGGCACAAACTCTGGGGGTAACTGTTTTGGGCACCACACCGGCTCAGGACTGACATTCTGCCCCCACGAACTTTCCCCCTTCGGGGTCACATGGCTGCAGAATTCCCCCTTGCCCTGCAGCAGTTCAACAGCGGCCAGGACTCAGCCCAGAGGTGGCTGCATTTTGCCAGCAGCTTCTGCAGCAAGGCTGCGTAACCAGCTGGGGGAGAAATGGGGGCTGGGGGGGGGGCTCTGGCAATGCCCGGCCGACGTGGGGGTAGGAATGGGTTCAATCCATAACGCGGCGACATATTTTATTTTGCGAAAATAAATTACCCCCAAGACACAAGAAGAACGGGGGGAGCAGCAGGGGAGCCCCAGGCTGGCGGGACTCTCTGTGGCTCCCCGGGGGAGAGGCTGGCAGTGCCCATATTCCTGGCAGGCGGGAGGGGCCGCAGAGAGTTCTGGGGTGGGCAGCGAGGGGCAAGTCTGGGCCGCATGCTGGGGTCGCAGTGCATTCAGGGGGCGATAGACAAGGCCTAACTCCAGCTGTGCCCCTCCCCCACCCCTTCTTTACCCCCCCCCCCCACCTCAGGAGCACACACCCCTGAGATCCTATCTCCCGACAGGCCCTGCCCAGCTCACAGCCCTTCTGCAGCGCATGGCCTCCCGCTGTGCCCGCCGGCTGGCATGCTCTGGTGTGCCCCTCTGCACCCTCCGCCGACTGGCCTGGCCCTAGGAACGCCCGCACAGGGAGAGGGGACCCCTCTCTAGCCAGCCCGCCCCCCTCACGTGCCCGTCGCACAGGGTGCCCATCCCATACCCACTCTGCCAGCTCCTGGGAGCTCACCCTAGGCTGAAGGGCGTGTGGGTTCCCAGCAGGAGCCGGGAGCGGGGCAGGCAGGGTGGAGATGGAACAGACCAAGCCCAGGTGGGGATCTCGCCTGGCACGGGCTGGTGGGCCGAGGCAAAGGGGCTGGCTGGGCAGTGGGCGTGGGGCTGGGGCTCCAGGGACTCAAGTGTTACTGCTGCCGGGCAGAGCTGGGGCAGGGATCCGTGTGCGAGCTTCACGGTGGTGGGCGCCAGTGGGGGGTGCAGCACCGCAGGGCCTGATCCCAGAGACTCGACTCGGAGCCCCTGGGAGCGGGGGGGAGCACCCCCATCCCTGCACCAGGGAGAGTGTGCGGGGATAGGGGGTAATTCCAGACACAGGCGCTTTGCCTCGGGCGCTGAGAGCGCCAGATGGGTTTGTGTGAGAGAGGGGGGACTTGGGGGTGCTGGCGTGCCTGGTGTGTATGCAGGGGGGACTGCATAGTGAGCTTGCGTGTGTGTGTGTGTGGTGTTTGCATGTGTAGGTTTGCATGGTGTGCTAGCGTGTGTGTGTTTGCATATGTAGGTTTGCAAGCGTATGAGTGTGATGGATCTGTAGGTTTGCATGGTGCACTTGCTTGTGTGTTTGCATGTGTAGGTTTGCAGTGTGTGGCTGTGAGGGATGTGTAGGTTTGCATGGTGCACTGGTGCACTAGTGTGTGTATTTGCGTGTGTGTGCTTGCATGGTGTGCTAGCATGTGTGTGTGTTTGCATATGTCGGTTTGCAAGTGTGTGGGTGTGATGGCTGTGTAGGTGTAGCTGCGTGGGTGTGCTTGCGTGTCTGTGTGATGTCTGTGCATGGCTGGGCTCTCGTGCCGTTTGCACCCTGCAGTGCCTTGGTTTTGCAGTGGCAGGCTGCAGGGCGGTGGTGGGAGCAGAGTGGCCCGGCTGGTAAATGGGTTGCTGCGAGTCTCATGGCCTGGATTTGCACCTGTTGGGAGGCACCTGTCCCCACTTTCAAGCCCTGTGTCCCCTGATCCCCGCGAACGTCCTGCCCCATTGGGAAACCCCAGTCCCAGCTCCCCCCTCGGGCAGCGTGGCTGGGTCCCGCTCCAGTGGATGCTGAAATCCCCCCGTTCCGATGACCCTCTGCCTTCCACCTTCTCTGCCTTCCCAAGTGCTCTCGGCAGCCGCTCTCCCATCAGCCTCCAGCCCTCGCCTCCAGGGCTGGCACTCGGGGTGAGGGTCCGGCTGGGAGCAAGGGGGTGACGTTAGGCCAGGGGTACACGCTTGCATCAGGCTCTGCCCTGGAGCCAGCCAGCCCAGGATAGAGTGGCAGACGTAGGCAGCATTGGTCGGACTGGCTGATCTGAGGGGACCCTGCATTTTGTGGGCTCCCCTCCGGTCACGCTGGCCTGCCCCGGGCGCAGTGCCCGGCGATGTCCCGCAGCAGCGTGTCCTCGCGGGGCGTCCAGGGCCGGGCGTAGCTGCCGCGCTGCAGCAGGATGCGATTGAGCGTGTGCTCGTAGTTGACGTGCCGCCGGGCCATGAGCAGGTACTCGCGGCGCTCCAGGAGCTGGGGACAGTCGCAGGCGTTGGAGACCCACACGTACTCCCGGTGCACCAGCGGGTAACGGTTGCGGTAGGTGTGTTTCACCTGCACGTCGTAGCGCGTCTCCTGCCCGATCAGCCGCTTGGCCAGGATCCGGGCCCGGAACACTGCAGGGCCAGAGCAGAGTCAGGGCTGGGGCGGGGAAAGGGGGCGGAATGGGAGCCGTGGGGCGTGCGGAAAGTCAGCTGCCCTGGGGGCGTTTGGGAATGGGACACGGGGCCTATCTCCTCTAGGGGGCGCCAGCTCTGATCTGACCCCAGGGCAGGGGACTGGTTGGGGGTATTGGGGAATGGGACACGGGTTCTGTCTCTTCCAGGGGGCGCCAGCTGTGATATGGCCCCAGAGTGCGGGGACTGGTTGGGTTGGGGGCGTTGGGGAACGGGACATGGGGCCTTTCTCCTCTAGGGGTGCCGGCCCCGATCCGGCCCAGTTGGGGGGGCAGAGGGGCTGGTTTTTCCAAAAAAGGCTATTTGGAGTGAAGTCCCCCGGCCCGGCCCAGCCCAGCTGTTCATGGGCCCTGGGCCAGCTCCCAGGTCCCTCCCCCGGCCACGCTCCCATTCAGCCGCCCCTGGGGAGGCCGGGCCGGGGGCTCTTACCAAAGTCACTCTGGCAGTAATGCTGGATGCGCTGGGACTTCCCCTTGGGTGTCTGGCACCTGCCGCATCTCCCTATGGGGCACAAAGCCAGCGCAGTCAGTCGGCTGGGGTGGAGGGGGGGCAGAGACCCCGCGACCTTCCCGCCAGCCCCAAGCCCTGGCGGAAGCCCCCTGCCCACACACTCGGCAGCCGCTGGGGCCAGGGCTGGCTGTGCCGTGGGCCAGGTCAGGTCCTGCAGAGGGAGGGGGCAACAGCAGCCCTGCCGTGGGGCGAGGGGGGCTGGTCTCCTGCGGACAGTGGGGCGGAAACGTTCCCAAAAGGCCCCCACCCCTGACACCCCCTAGCTCCCAGCTGTGGGGCTGTCCAGCCATGCCTGTACCCCAGGGGGTGCAGACTGGAGCCAGGGGCCAGGGACCTCCCTGCCCAACCTCCCACATAGTCAGGGCACGGGTGGCACATGCCCTCGTGCCGGCAGAGGCCATGGATGTCCGGGCCAGGAGGGCTGGGTGTTGAAAGCTGTCTCCCCTGGGGCCGGTCCCGCATCCCAGCAGCTGCTGGAGCCCGAGGGACAAACGGGCCTGGGGTCAGGGGGTGATGTTCAGCTCCAGACCCAAAGTTCCCCCCAGACCCTAGGGGCGCAGGTCTGGGGGGGTTGGTTCCGTCCGTTCGAGCCCCAGTTCGGAGCCCGGCCCTCTTCTCCCCCCTTCCCCGCCACCCCCCAGCAGGGGCCAATTAAGCTGCTGTCTGTCCTTCTGTCTGGGCCAAGTGGCGGAGCCCTGGAGGGAAGATCCGGAAGGGGGCAGGGCAGGCACCTGTTGGAGTTGTGTCGGGGGGTCCCTTCCGGGACCTCTCCGTGGGCGTGTCCCCGACGCTGGCGGGAGTGGGGGGCGCTGACATGCTCCAAGGCAAAGGCCGGGGCGCGCTGGGTGGGTCCAGGTGGATCCCTCTGGGCTGAGGCTGTCGCAGGGGGCTGGAGTCACCCTGGAGGGGCCTGGGCTGCTCCCTGGGCAGCCAGAACTCGTACTCGATGCCTGAGTTCGGCTCCTGGAACAGGACCTGCCAGAGGGGAGAGGAAGGAAAACTGCCCCTGAGCCCACCCATCAGGCAGCATGAGCCCCCCGCGTCCCCGCTCCCACCTGCCAGGGGGCATAAAACAGTCCCTGAAAGACCCTACAATAACAAACCAGCGTGCATACATGCTGGGGGAACGGGGCAGGCTGTTCTCCCAGGCACTGGGGCCCCAGGGGTGTTATGCTGTCGGGGCACCAGGCAGGGGAAGATCAGCCTGTGAAGGGGGGAGAGAGATGGGGGCCACCCCCTTAGTCCGTGAGCCCTGCTCGCTCTGTCCCCCGGTCCCCACCCATCCTCACCATGAGGTGCAGATCCTCCGCTGTTGGCCCGGCTGCCTCAAGGGTCTCGTGGGTGTCCGCGTCCCGGGCATAGCGCACCGTGGTGCCTGCCACCTCGTACACGCCCGGCCAGTCGATGGCCCAGTCCCCGTTGATCACGTAGCGCCGCTCCCCGGTCATCAGCGCTGCGGAGAGACCCAAGGGAGAGCTGGTTCTGGGGGGCGAAGTGGGCGGGTGTCTGGTGGGGGGCACAGCATGTGGTTCTGCTGGGCTCGGGCGGGGGGGAGGGGGGGCAGGCACCGTGGTAAAGGTGCGGATGGTCAATGACACTTGGACTGTAGCTGTGCCATCCGGGGGGGGATGTACAAAGGGCCCCAACCCAGCATAATTGGCTGAGGCAGTAAGATTCAGTGGTGAGAGCAGGGATGGGATGGAAGTCAGGACTCCTGGGTTCCATTCCCAGCTTGAGGAGGGAAGTGGTGTCTAGTGGTTAGAGTCGGGGGGTGGGGGAGGGTGCTGGCAGCCAGGACTCCTGGGTTCTGCTTTAAGGGCACCTCCCCCAAGCGCAGTAAGGGAGAATCAACCCCAAGTGGCATCCCCGGGTCCGTGGGGTGTGGGCGGAGCCATATGAGGCAGGGCGGGGCTAACAAGAAGCCATGGGACGGGGACAGCCCCGCTTACCTAGGTAGTTGCGGCTTCGGTCGGTGACCTTGATGTGCATCGCCCCAGCCGGGATCCTCGTCACGTTCTGGTACCCAAAGAAACCTGGGCGGGGGGCGGAGGGACAGGAGTCAGGGCAGGGCCTGGACATGCGGGTCGAGCTACGGGCTGGTTCCTCCCAGCACCAGGGCGCTGTGTGGGCTGAACCCAGCCCCATGGCGCCGTGCCGGGGGCAGCGAGAGCAGAGCACGTCCCGCACGGCTCCCCCGACTCGGGGACGGGGCCTGGTTTGGAGCTGGCGGGATGTCGGTTTCCCACGCACACGCAGGCAAGGGGGGCACTGGATGGCTATGGGGTTCGGGGGGAGACAACGGGCCTTGAGAGTTCTTCTCCCAGGGGTCACCACATCTAATCCAGCTCTGAAATACCATCACGGCTACCCCGGATGGGTGCCCTCGACAGCAGCCTCCGTAGAGGCCCAGGACTGAAAGGAGCTCAGAGATGGCCCTCTGCCCCCCGGGAGGGCAGGGCTCAGACACGCTTTGGGGTGCAGAAGGAGGCTTGTCCTGACACTGCCCCACGGGCAGAGGCCAGCAGCCTTCTGGGGCCTTAGCACCAATGCTCAGCCCTTTTCCACACGGGGCGAGGCCTCCTGGCGTTGCTAGGGCATGGCTGCCCGAGCTGGGGACCCTCCTGCCCGTCTCTCCCCACCGCAAGGGGGCCTGGTGGGCCTGGATTATTTGCTAAGCCGCTAGCGAGGCCGTTACTGCGCAGGGAGCAGCGCAGTGGGCGCGGTGGAACTGGAGCCTGGCACGACGGCAAAAGGGGGCTGCGCCGCCTGCCCCCGGAACTGGTCTCCATCTCCGCAGTGCCCCCCCCCCACACCCTCCGCCCGCTTATCCCCTCTATCAACTGCCGCTGACGGCTCTCTTCCTCCCTCCTGTGTCCGCCACCTCCCTCTGCCCGAGGGTGCCTGGATTTGCCCAGCGATGCCCGCCACCACGCGGGGAACGTCGTCCCGACACCGGTGGGCAAGGCTCGTGCATGCCCGGCGACCAGTGGGGGTCAGTTCCTCCCGGCCCGCTTGGTGTCAGGAAGGGGATAGGGTGCCCGGGAGGGGGAGGGGCCGGGCTCGCGGGGTGCCAAGCTCCGAAGAGGGGCCGGGGAGGGGCGTGCGGCGGAGGAGACAGAAGGAGCGTCGAAAGCCAAGAGCCAAAGCATTCACCCATGGAGAATGTCAGGGGCAATCAATCACCGGGAGAGGGGAGCGCGGCCCGAAACACCCTCTGCACGAAGAGACACGAGTCGTTCCTGCTGTCGCACAGGCCGCAGGCGTCGCTTCGAGCGCCGGTCCCCAGGATCCCATCGCAGCCCGCCGCCTGCCGGGAGGGAAATGCAGGCGTCAGAGAGGGCTGCACCTAATATCCCTGCCTGGCTCTGTCCGGCACGGGACGACCCCCCAAAACCGGTGGGGCAGGTGCTCGTGCGTCGTCCCATTGCCGGGGCTGGAAGACACCCACCTGCACTCCCTGAATGCAGGGACAAGGTCGACAGGGCCTCGGAGGCGGGCGCTGCCGGAGCCTTATCCGGCATCCCTCCTTGCCATGGCGTCGTCAACCCCTTGGGTACCAAGCGCAGGGCAATCCCCGCCTCCACCTGCCTGGACAACGCGGGACCCAGCCCAGGGTGTCCCGAGTGCCCCAGGCCCTGCAGCAGCAGCGAGACCTACCAAGCACTGGCCGCTGATGCAGAGATCCCGGGAATCCGGGCTGCAGCGGGTCCCGTCCAGAACCCTGCCGAAAGTGTAGTAGAAATTGTGTCCCACGGCCAGGCAGTTCAGGTCACAGAGGTTGGGCGCTGGCGGAGAGAGCAGGGGACGGGAAGGGAGACAGAGAGAGATTAAAAGGAGACAGAGCCTTGTCCCAACGACCAGAGCCGTCCACTGGGGTGTACACTGGGGCAGGGCTCTGGGCTACTATGGGGTGGGGGTGCTTCCAGTCCAGGGGCCGGATCAGGAAAGCAGCGGGCCCTGCCGTTCAGCGAGGGTGGCTGGAGAAATGGCCACAAGCTGAAAGCGGAGACGCAGTGGAACGGCTGTGCCGCCGTGTGGGTGGATTCGAATCCAGGACTCACCTCCATGGAAAGGAACCCACTGGTACCTCGCCTGGCCCCCCAGGATGGGCTTGCCGTCATACAGGGAGCACTGCAGGGCCCGGAAGGGCACCGAGCTGCCAGGACACTCCTGCAAGGGAAGGGCACAGGGCTGCAGGATCATGCGGTGAGCCGCCTTTCCTTGGCCACCAGGCATGCAAAGGGATGGCAAAGGGCCGCCGGGTCCTGTCCCTACCGGCAGAGGCCAGTGGGCGGGTCAGGGCGTACCTGGAAATGGGGCGGGGGCGACTGCAGGAGGAAGGAAAGGCCAAGGATCAGGGAGAACGCCATGCCCAGCGCGCTGGTCTAGAGGCCTGAGCGCCGTCTTTTCTGATCCAGAGGAGACACGGGTCTCAGGATCAGAGCAGCACCGGGGCTGGTGGGGACGATGTGGGAAGGAGCCACACACCACTGTGAGCACTGCCACCGAGCGGGGATGGGACGTGATCCAATTGCGGGAGCGACAGACGAACCTCCAAAGGGCCGGTGAGGAGCAGGGCCCAGCAGCTGGCCCGTCCTTCCAGGGGCCGCAAAGCTCACGTGAGGAACAGATGGAGAAACTGAGGCACAGAGAGGCGGGACTCACCCAGGCTCAGTGGCAGAAACAGAACCCAGGATCCCGCTGTCTCAGTCTAGCCACTGCACCCCACTGCCTTGCTCGGAGCCGGCAGCGCCGCGTTGCTGCGGCATCGTGGGAGGCCCCACGGAGGGGATAGAAACTGATTCACATGCACCCCCCTCCCCACTCCAGCCGCCGTCGCTCCGGTGCACACTCACGGATAGCTTGCACACTCGGTACTGCCGGCCCTCCCCCGCACACTGCTCCTCTTCGGGGAACCTGCGGTAAAAGCACCTTAGCGCCGCTGCTCACAGGCCTTCCAGCTGGGTGGGAGGCCAATGGCGGGGGTCCCATCAAAGCCCCTTGGCCCTGGGGAGGGAGCCGGGGCGGGGTGGTAGGGCTGGATCTGCCAGGCTCATTCGGGGCCGGGATGCCGGTGTGGGGTGCATGTGACAGACACGCTGGGAAAATGTGCGGCAGCGTCACCGCGGCACAAAGGGAGAACCAAAGGGCAGGCAAAGGTGCCAGAAATCCCAGGCAGGGCGTGGAGCCAGATGCCCCCCGAGGTGCTCGCGATGCCCCCGACCCCGGGGCCAGCCAAGGTGCCATTTGCCCAGACGCTCGGCTGACATCCCCACCCAGGCTGGGGAGCTGGGGAAACACGGGCCCTGAGTCACACCCTATCTTGCCAGCTGCCTCCCTCCTAATCAGGGCGGAGATAAGGAACCTGCTCACCCATGGACTCTGGCTCCTTCCCAGGGGGCCAACGGGCACAGACAAATCCGCAGGCCTCCGTCCCGCCCGTGTCTGTCTGGGATCCCAGCCACAGCTCAGACTCCCCAAAGCAAACGTTTTTCATTAGGAAACCTCCCTCCCATTTCAATCCAAATTAAAACGTGAACGCGCCTGAAACGCCCCAGAGAAAAATATCCTGCCATGAAAAAAACATCAGGGCAGGTGGAGAAATGGAGCCTGTTCCTTGGATCCCTTCCGGCTGGGCCCCGGAATCCAGGCCAGCGTTTGCCCGTGCCTGGCACAGAGGGAGGCAGGGAGGTGAGAGGGTGAGGCTGATGGGCTTTGCAGAGAACTGGAGCTGGATTCCCGGGCCTGCCTGGAGCGGAGCCAGGCCAGGAGCACATGTTGCTTTGCAGCACAGTGCGCTGCAGAGGGGTCGTTCACACCTGCCCCCACACCTGTAATAACCAGGCTGGGATGCCCCGGGTTGGGGCCCTGGGGGAGGACGCTGTCACGCGTGTTCCACGCAGTGACCCAGGAGGACCTGGCGTGTGGTTCTCATGGACACCCCCAGCCCCCGGCTCCCCAACTCACCGGATGCATTTCCTGGTGCGAAAGGAAGCGCCGTCCCCACATGTACTGGAGCAGGCGCTCCAGCCTCCCCAGGGTGTCCATTCCCCACGGCCCGGCTGGCGCCGGTGGCGGGGCTGAGACTCCGGGCCAAACGCCAGAGGCCCGCTGGCTGTCCCCTACTTAAAGGAAGATGACAAAGTCACCCCTCCCGGCCGGGCCAGCCCCTCCCAGCCCAGGCCTGCCCTAGGCCCCTCTGGTTATACAAGCAACAACATTTCCCAGTGGGCCCCGAAAGAGGCACCCCTGACCAACACCGGGAGGAGTGTCTCAGTCCTTCTACCCTCAGATCCCCCCTACCCCACACTGAGAGGGGCTATCTGCCCCCATTTCCCTGTGCCCCACACTGGGAGAGGTTATCTGCCCTCAGATCCTCCCTTGTCCCACACTGGGAGAGGCTCTCTGCCCTCATTTCCCCCACCCCACAGTGGGAGGGGATATTTACCCCCCTCATTCCCCGCTTCCCCACACTGGGAGGGTGACACCAGAGCGTGACCCACACCCCTCCGCTCCTTTGGCTGCGTCGCCCACACGCCCTGCCCAGTGCCGATGGCAGCTACAAAATCCCTGTGAACCTCCCCCGGTTATTTCGTTACCCGGCCCCTGAAAACCACAGCGCAGCTGGCACCGGCCCCCCGGCTCCCTGCCAGTGGGGCATCCTGGGACACACGCCATGGGGAGAGCACAGCTGCACGCAGTTAAACAACGGGGGGTGGCAGGCCCCAGGCCAGGAGTCAAACGTGCGGTTTCCCTGCACGGTTTGGCTGGAGGCCACGGGCTCGTAGCTCTCACAGTCCGCTCCGAGATTTGTCCAGCTTGGGCCACTCGAGAGGGTTTGGGATACTGGGGGTGAGTCTGGGCCACATGGCTTCTCAGCAGTCAGCAGCCTAGATTCCCCCCCCCCCCCCCTTTATTTGTGCCGGGAAAGCCAACGTCACCCAGTGAAACCACCCCTTGGAGCAGGGAAACAACCTCCTTCCCGCAGCCTGGGAATTGTCTCCTTCTCTGGTTTCTCTCCCTTCCCCTCCTTTTATTGACTCCGGCAGGATCCCTCCAGCGCCTGCTTTATCTCCGCGCCGCCGACGTTTGGAATGAAGATTCGTTCCTGGCTTCCCAGCCCCTGGTCTCCCCCTTCCTTCGTCCCCAGCCAGGCCTGCCCCCCCTTCCAGCCCCCTTCCCTGCCATACATTGTCCTTCTCAGACAGTGGTCGGGAGGGGCCCGCGGGAAAGTCCAGAGCCAGATTCGGATGGAAACTACCCCAAACCAGATGGGGTGGGGGGGAGGAGAGGCTGGATACACCTTTGCTTATTCTGTGCTGCCCTTGGCTAAGCAGCCCCTGGGGGCGTGGGCAGGGCAGGAGCACATGATCAGACAGATAGATAGATAGACAGACAGACAGGAATCTGTCTATGACACTGGTGTTCCCTGTGAGCAGCCAGCCTTTGGCAGGAGCAGGAGGCAAGCTGGAAGGAACCGCCAGGCCCAGACCAGTTGCTGGGTCTCTGGGGCTCCCAGCTGCAGCATTCCTGGGCCTGAATGAGGGACGGAGCAGATGCAAAGCTCCTCACCCCCCCCCCACATATGGCTGCTCGGGCACACACGGGCGCACGCGCAGGGGCGGGCACACATGCCTGCACACGGATGCCCGGGGGGGCCTGGCCGCAGGGGAAGCCGAGGGCCGGAATGCCCTCTCGCTGGTGAGAGACGGGGGCTGGGCCGCGAGCGCAGAGCACCCCCCCGGCAGGAAGCTGACCCACAAACGAGCTGCACCAGGCGCCGGCGACTGTCCTGTTTGGTGGCAAATTGCACGCTCCCACTCCACGCCCCTTGGATGCTCCCTGGGGCAGCCACAAGCACGGGCACTGAGCCAGACCCGGAGGGCTCAGCCCTCCTCTCACTCAAGCACCCCCGGGAGCAGTGGGCTGAGTGACCCGTGCAGGAGACCTGGGGGCAGATGTGCCCAGGGTTGCCCTGCAACCTTGCGCCAAGAGGGCGCAGTGCACAGCTGTTGTGATTGGAGAGCGCTGGCACTGGCGCCAAGGCGTGTGCCAAGGTGCAGAGCTTAGGGGAGCCCCTGCCTGTGTCCTTAACCCCCCCTCCCAGCCCTTTGGACAGGAGGGATACGCTCGTTGCTGTGGGACGGGTCCCTGCCTCTGTGGTGAGAAGGCAGTGGAGGATGCAGGCCTGTTTGAAGGGCAATCTGCATACCAGCTACTTCTCGTCTGCAGCGTGTTTCCCCAGGCCGGCTCGGACCTTCCCCTCCGTGCACAGGGCTGGGATCCTCAGGGCCCCTCCTCTGCCTCCACGGCTCAGCCCTGCTGCTGCGCTGGGTTAGATTCTTCCCTTGCTGATGGCTCCCCGCGTGAGACCCTTCCCCTCTCTCCCCACTCACAATGCAAAGCCGCTCAGACTGCAGGCACCAGCCCACACGGAGTTTACTGCCAATCTGGCCTTTGTGAAGTGTGATCCCATGGTCAGAGCGGCGGACGAGGCGCTAGGGCTCCTGGGTTCTCTCCCCAGCTCTGGGAGGGGAGTGGGGTCTAGGGGGTCTAGCGAAGGGAGGCTGGGAGCCAGGATTCCTGGGTTCATCTCTAGCATTAACTTGCTGTGTGGTTCTGGACAAGGCACAAAGATGCCCTGGCATGTATATTACATCTGTGTCCAACCACCTTCTCGATATTTCACACACACACCCGCCCCCCGTCTCCACCAAGAGCTAAAACCCGGCTTGTTCTCTCGGGGAGTGGGGGGCATTTGTCCGGGAAGCGTTCAGAGTTACGTGACGTAGAATATTGGCTTCCAAACCTGAGGGAGGTGAAACTTGTCACCTGCAACAAGGTGGGTTTCCAGGATGACTCAGGCCACACTGAGAACAATTCACGTCTGTCAGCTCAGCCCAGCCCCATGTTCACAGTCTGGGGCAGAGGCAGGCTTGAGCAACGACAGAGACAACGAAGACAGCAGGCAACAAATGTGACGCATCCCGGAGGCCACATTCGGCCAGCGGGAGCGTCTCATTGAAAGGGTCCTGGCCTGGACACATGCCGTAGGGACTGATCACGGGGTGAGAAACACCGGTTAATAAGTACAGGCTCTGGCGTGCGTTGGATGTTTTTCTCCTACCTGTAACCTTGTGTTTCCAAATCCTTTTACTTGCCTCTTTAACTCAAGCTGTGTTTAAATCCGCTCCTGCTCGGTTTTACTATAGACACGTCAAAGCGCCTTCTGCTAAGGCAGGCTGTCCTGTTTCACAGAGGCGGCAGGTTGGGGTACACTGCGCGTGCCCAAAAGAAAAGGCACGGGGGCACGCGAGTGTAACAAAGTGGGCTGTGTAAATTGCTAGCCTGCAGAGAGAAGGGGGGACTCACAGAGCCCAGAGGGAGCAGAGCCGTGGGGAAGATTTCTGCCCGTGGGCACAGACACGCCGTAAGCAGGTAGTAGTGAACCCCCAAACGGCGTCACGCCTTCCCTGCGCTGCGTCTCACTCGACAGCCCTCGCTCCTGCCTGTCTGCAAAGCGCTTTGACAACCTCCCGTGGACGGGGACCGCAGCAAGGCTGGGCCAATCGGTATCAGCTCAGCCGGCGCCCTGACCTGCGAGCCCTGGCTGTCCCCAGAACGCACTGGGCAGCCAGCTGCCGGATCAGACCCTCCGGGTACCCGCCTGAGAATCCCTGAGATTCCTGGGCCGTTAACTCCACAGCAGATGCTGGGATTAATGAGTGAAGGGCAGAGCTGGAAATAAACAGGGAGGGGGGGGGGGTGTCATGAGGCAACTGGGAGAGAAGCAAGTGGCCAGGCCTTGCTGGATCAATTCGCTTGCTCAGGGATAAGATCTCCCAAGCGGGGGGACACCAGCCCGGCGACCTGACCCCCACGGGCCGCTGACCCTGCCTCCCAAGGAGCGGACATGAAGGGAGGGCTGGGACGGCCAGCCAAAGAAACACAGAGCAGCTCCGGCTGCAGAAGAATAAACTAGCTGAAAAGAGGCTATTTCCTCTATGACCGAATGGAACGTGCCTCCCACAACAGAGCCCCACTGCTGCTGGAGACAGGGCCCTGACCCCTTGTGGTTGCTACGGATCCCCCCCGCAGGGGTCTGCTACTCCCAGCATCCTGGCCAGGTTCCAGCTGGAGGCATTTACATCTGGCTCCCCCAAATCCCCTCTCTGGCTGTTGTTGCTTTGTGCTGTCAGACAGCTGCCACCTCCCACTCCAGGGGGGGCTGCATTGCAGTGATGGGTGGGAATGCTTAGAGGAGGACACAGACAGAGACATTGCTATCTATCAGTCAGCAAGCTAGATGCAGTTGCGTTGGGACCCTTGGCAAGTGCTTAGAGTTATTTTTATCTCCAGAGCTTTTTGAGGGCAATACACTCCCATGCTTCAAGGCATGAGCCAACCTGTAAATCGCAGGGGTCAGGCAGGAAATTTCCAATGTGGCCAGGTTGTTTCTCACCCCTGCCTCTGAACTGAAGCAGCTGGTGCCAGCCACTGTCAGAGACGGGCCGCTGGGCTAGAGGGGCCGTGGGTTTGATTCTGCCTGTAGTGCCTCTGTTCCTTGTTATGGGTGTCTCTAGGCTTATTGCTGTGCCCGTCAGCAGGATCCTGCGTTTACGGGTGGTGATACCAGGATGTGCATCAACAGGGGCAGATATCTGGGGAGATGTTCAGATCCTACATGATCCCCCACCCACCGGGCCGGAAGGAGACACGCTGCTGCAGGCTGGGGCCAGGCTCCCGCTGGAGTTGATTGGCACGGACGTCAGTGGGGCCTCGGCCTCTGACACCAGCTGCAGATCTGTCCTCCACCCTCGGCTGCCCACACAGTCTCTTCTCCTTCACTTACCTGAGTACTGCCAATGCTCCAGCCAACACTCAGCCAAGCCAGGAGCAGGACTGTCCCCGGGGAACTGTGCCTGCAAAAACCAGAGAGAGAACTCACCGGCGGTTCCAGAGATGCCCTGCCTGGCATGTCGCCCCCCCCCCTCCAACTCCCTGCTAGGCAGCATGTCTCTGGCACAGACACGGCACAGACACAGACAATTTTGAACCCTCGTCTCACAGAGGGGGGACCATGGCCCAAGGAGGCGAGTGACTCACCCAAGGTCACGCAGAGAGACCGTGGTGGAGCTGGGAGCTCCTGGGTCCCAGCCCAGTGCCTGAACCGCTGCCACTCTCCCTGAGAGCCCAGCCCGGACAGGGCCGGAGGAGCCAGTGAGAGAGGCCAGGCGGGTGCAGTTCTCCAGCCAAAGCTAGTGAAGTTGGCCAGGTCTTAGAGGCATCTGGGAAACAGGGATGGGGGGGGCTCTCTCTGGAAGGTGTCCCCCCCTTAGTTAGCCACGTTCAGATCTATCATGGCAGGCAGCAGACACAAGGGGGACTCAATCCCTGCAAAGCCAGCTGGGCTTGGTCCCTGCCCTTCCCCCACCTTCCCCCCCCAGTGATTTTGGCCTGAGCCAGACAAGACACCCAGACATAAGACAAGACAGGACAGCTCAGGTGTGAGATCATCAGGGAGGAAAGCAAGGTGGGCTAGATTCCTGCAAGTCACGGGGGTGGGGGGGGTTGATTGGAGCTGGGGGGGCCCTGGGATGAAAAATGTGAGTCCAGGTTTTGACCCTGCAAAACAAATGTATTTGGATCTGGGGTTCAGTTCGGACCATTGGGGGGGGGGGGGGGGACAAGCCATGAAAGCTGCATCCACATCTGGGTTCAAATCCCAGAGCCCACAAGGCCGGGGGCGTGTGGATGCGGGGGGAGGTTCGGCCCCCACCCCCCTCAGCTCGGGCGAGCGAGCAGGGAGACGACGACTCGGGGACCAGCGGTGCCCATCTACAGGGACAGCCCTGCTACTCGGGGCTTTGTCTTAGGTAGGCGCCTCGCACCCCCCCTGCCCCGTCCCGATCCTTTGCACTCGGCCGCCCTAGAGACAGGGCACGCGAGGGGTGGGGAAGAGACTGTGCCAACCCTGGCGGGGCCGTGGGGGGAGCAGAGCAGGGGAACCGGGGGGCGGAGGAAACGAGCAGAGAGGCGAGGCGGCCGGGCACTGGGCTGCGACTCAGACCGAGGTTGAGTTTGAGTCTCTGCCCCTCCCCAGGCGAGCTCCGGGAGTCGCTTTTCCCTCCCCGTGGGCCATCAGCGCCTGGCCGCTCCGCCTGCCCGGAGAATAGCCGGCGGGGTGGGAGTGCCCCTCTCCGCCCCGGGTGCCCCTGGCAGGACTGGGCAGAGACGGGATCCCCCGTCGCCCGCTGGGAGCCCAGATGGGAGCGAGAGGTGAGATCCTGCGCTGCTGACGACTGCTGCAGCCCTTATTGCGCTGGCATGCAGTGCCAGGACACCCGGAGCCAGGCCCTGGCGACGGCCTGCGGGAGGCGAGTCAAGGGCACTCGGCCGCTCCCGCTTCGGGCCTGTGTTCCTGGCAGATGAGTCATGCAGCCACCCTGGGACGGGCCATCTCTCATCACGAGGAGCGCCACATCCAGACGGGACGGGGCTCAGCAACCCGCCCTGCACGAAGGCAGCGGGAAGCTGCCGGTGGCCAGAGTTTGTCCCTGGAATTTCAGGACCTGTCCAGAGTGTGGAACCTGCAGAGCCGCCGAGGAGGTTCTTGCCACCGGCTCCCCTGGGGTTCTAGAGCAGTTCCCAGCTCACTGAGCTATTTCCTGTGACGAGGGCCCGGCGCCGTGGGCCTGGGCTGCACCCCAGCCGGACACACACAGGTGCGCAGCAGCATCCCCGCCCCAAAGGGCTGGGGGTCTAAAGGAGTGCCGGCCTGCACCCCCACCCCCCGCCAGCCTGTCCTGTGGGTTCCAGACATTAGACCCCACTGCAGATGAATGGGGGGCTGGAATGTAGAGGCCACCGGCTCACACGGGGTGCTAGGAGGCCGGGTCCCTTCTAGCACTTCTGGGTCCCCTAGGCCTGAGCCCTCCTTAGAACAGGGTCAGATTTGAGGGACTCAATTTCTCTGCAGGGGAGACCAAGCAATTAGTTTGCCTTGGAAAGGTCTACGTCAACCACCCCTCCCCCCACTCCTCTCCACCCCCCTCTTCACACCCGCCCCCAGCTGCTCTGGGTTTTCCCACAAAGCTCAGGCCTGGAAAGTCCTGCTGGGGCGTTGTCTCCATCCCGCCCCACTCCCCCGGCCTGGCTGACGCAGGAAACTGTGAGAGATGAATCCCTCCGTGGTTCAAGAGATGAGTCAGACGGGGAACAAGCGGAGGTGTGACTGGGGGGGTGTAATTTTGTCCAGTCCCTTTGCAAGTCCCAGAGCAGAACACACGAGCCAGAGGCCTGCCCGGATGCCAGCCTGGGTGGTTAATGGTTTCACTCGCTGGGCCAAAGTCTGCTCTGCCGCCCACGGTGAAAACCTGGGAGAAACAGGGCCCCAACCCTACAACTGGGGGCTGATTCTCCTCTCACTTACGCCGGGGGGGAATGCTTGGCTGAGTGAAGGTGGCAGGATCCGGCCCGTTCACCCCCCTGAGCTGCCCCCCCAGGTGTACCAGGGCTGGTGAGTCAGAGCCATGCCCGTGTGTGAGGGTGCTGGTGGGAAAAGGATCCACAGCTCCCGGGGGTGCCCTTGTTATCCTGTCCTTGCGGCACGTGAACTGATCAGAAACTGCGGCAATCAGATCCCCAACACCTCCGTGCCCCAGGCTGGAGCCTGCTGGTTTGCAGAAGCAGGGCACAGAATGTCAGTGGCACCAGCAGCTGGCATGCCGGCTGCCCACGCCAGGCCGGACAGGGTGCCCTGTGTGTGCAGAGCATCCCCAGAGTCCATCCGGGTGATCCCACGGCAGGCTCTGGCTGAGCCGGGTTTATCGGCGCCCGAGCTGTACCTGATTCCACATCACAGCAGGCTGCAGCTGCGGGGACGCTCCACCCGGGACTCAACAAGTTTTCTCATGCACCTGAAGACGCTGGCGCTCAAGGCACCACGGCTGCTGGCGCTTAGCACAGGCGAGACGGGGGCTGATGGTGGAAGGGGCAGGAAGCGTGGAACACCGCACAGGTTCTGGGATGGGGGGGATGTAAGACCCCTGCCCGCTTCTAAATCAACGTGCAGCACATCGAAACCCGTCCAACACGCCCTGCAGCCTGCACCCCCTTCTGCCTCAAACAAGCACCTTCCGCTGCCCCCAGCCCAGGTCAGGCCGAGCTCCCAGGCCATGGGTTGAAGGTGTCCCTGTGCTGTTACAAAGAACAGTTAGCCCTCTCAGCTGAGGAGGGCAGGGCAGGAGTCTGATCAAGGAGAAGGGTAAGGACCAGGAGTCAGGACTCCGGGGTTCTATTCCCAGCTGTGGGAGGGGAGTGAGGGCTAGTGGTTGGAGCAAGGGCGTGGGCGTCAGGACTCCTGGGTTCTATTCGCTGACCTTGAGCAAAAAAATCACTTCCCTGCCCCCGTGCCTCAGTTTCCCCATCTGTCCATTTGGGGGTTAATCACATTTGTGGATGCGGTGGGGCGCCAGTGGTAACGCGTTTGGAGACCTTCCGCTGAAAGGGGCTAGAGAAGGGTGGATTGCAAAGGGTTAATAAGAAAGAAACTTACCAGATGCTCTGGGAGCCCATGGTCAGCGGGGTGGATGACAGGCCCTCCTGGCACCACGGGCTGTCTGTGCCCGCTGCTCTCTTCCCCCTAATCCTGACGTCAGGCGGGCACTTGGCCATCCCGGCTCCCACCTGTATCTCCTGGATGCTGGTGCCTGGGTCTCAGTTCCCAAATGGGAGTGAGGGGCGCTGGGGAAGTAACTGCCCCAGCCCCGGTGCCTGACCTTCTCCCAAAGCCTTCAGCCTCTGCTCAAACCCAAGAGCCTGGCCGTGGACTCGTGCACGGGTGAGAGTCCAGCCCAGCTTCCCTCTCCGGTAACTCCTGCGCACTCATTCCCAAGCAGCCCGTAGCGTTGGATCCCGTCCCGCGTCGGCTTGGAAGGCGTCCCATGTGCCGAGCCTCCCGGGGGCTGGTGTGTGTGTGGGGGTGGGGGCCGTGCCGGGGTAACCGGTTCCTGGGTTTAGCTGTCTCAAAGCACAGAGGGGAGGCAGTTTCTCCTGCTCCTCGCAGCGTCTGGTGCGGTTCCTCGGGGAGGGAACTGAAGCACTTTTCCTTTCCCCTCCCCTTACGGCGTTTCACTTTTTCACGCTCTGATCCTGCCTACAACCACTGGCATTATTAATATTCATACCGAAAGGTGCACACGGCCGTCCCGGTTTCCCACTTAACCCCTAAGGGCCCGTGCTGCTCCGAGAGGGAACGCGCAGCGGCCGGGCCCTTCCCTAAAGGGTACAGGGCGAACTGGCTGGGCGAATCTGAGGTTATCTCCCTTTCAGAGGAAAACCATGAAGATGGCTGGTTTGTTTCTCTCGTGCCAGGCTTGGAGCCAGGGCAGAAAGGGTAAGTTAACCCTTTGATCCACGGCGTTTTCCAGGCTGCCGGCCAAACCTGCCTTTGGCAGGGGATGGGCCATGTCAGCTATAAATAAATACCCTGGGCCAAATTCAGAGCTGGTGGAAGAGGGTGCAAAGCCAGGGGTAACGTAAATGACGTACTCAGCTGGGGTCACACAGGCCTGCTCCTGATCATGCTTTGGCCTCGGTGTAAATCAGGAGTAACCCAGGGCAGCGGATGGAGCCGTGCCGGGGCTGGGGAGAGGGGTCGAAGCCACGTAACTTGCACCGGTCTGACAGCTAGCGGGGGTGGGGAGACGGTGGGGGGAGAAACGACCCCAGACACCCTCCTGTCCTGTCTGCCGCTTTCCTCACTACACCCCACCCCCCAATCATGGTCAGTGACACGCACAGGGGGCCAGTCACTGAGCCTTGTTCTGTTCACACGGACGCCAGCGCCCACGTGCTCCTGAGTCACACTGGATCAGTGACAGTGAGATCGGGCCCAGGGGATAATCCGCTGCACAGTCAGACCCCCCCACCCCCCAGTTGGGCCCACTCCGCCCGCCTCCTGCTCTGCCCGTGCTCCCGGCTGCGTGGTCTCAAAGCCACTTTGTCCCCCACAGGGCAGAGATCCTGCCCCTCCCTGCCGGCCGGGGCTGAGCTCTGTGCATGTCCAAAACCAGCTGCAGGGACACGTCGCTTCCGTTGATTTCGGGCCCGAGCAGGAGGGGGCTCAGCCCAGCGGCTGGATGGATCCGGGCGGGCTGGGCGGAGGGGACTGGAGCGGAAGGGTCAGATCAGCTTTTCTGGCGCCTGGGCATCTCCAAGGCGGGTGCTTAGGATGCTTTTACAGAGAGGAAGGGACGCGCCCGTCTCTGCAGGGGGAGGCAGCGGCAGGACTAGGCAGAGCTCTCAGGAGTCCCGCCTCTGTCCCCCTTCTAGCCCCTGGACCCCCCCCGCTCTGCCAGAGCCGCACACAGAACCCAGGAGTCCTGACGCCAGCCCCCTCGACGGCATTCCCAGCCCCTCTCTCAAAGCCTCGGGCCCAGCTCAAAGCGAAGCGAGAGCCCCTCAGCTGTCGCCCTCCCACGGCCTCAGCCCTGTCCCGACTCTTAATTCCAACACCCTAGATCTTCTGGCCCCACTTCTCCCCGGTGAACTCCCCACCCCACCGCCCCAGCAAGCCCCAGGCAGGCAGGAGAGCCGTGTGCCCCCCCCAATCCCCTCCTGCTCTGGAGTCGGGGGCTCGTTCCTCCCAGCTGCCTGGGAGGGGAGGGCAGCTTTCAACCCCCTCCCCTCCCCTCCCTGCGATGTAGGGGCCCAAAGAATGGGGCTGAGTGCTGGAAGCAGCCAGGGGGCCTGGGTGGGGCAGGGACTGGGAGGAGGCTCTGCCAAGAATCTTTCCCCCTTCTCCCTTCCCGGTCCCTCCCTGCCCCACCCCGTCCGACCCTCCCGGCAGGGAAGGCACTGAGCGGTGGGGACCTGAGCCCATCGAGGCAGTGACAGGCTGAGGCTGTTGCACACCTGGGGTGGGGAGTTGGGGGGCGGGGGGAAGCGCTGAGCGATGCCAATGCTGCAGGGTGATGTGGGGCGAGGGGCCCCCTCCCAGCGCTGCTGCGGGCGCACAGCTGGTATGCCGAGCTCTGGCAGGATGCCCTGATCTCGCTGTACTGGTTCCAGCAGCCCGTGGGCGCTCTTTGTCGCCTGGCCCCACGTGGGAAGGGGAGCAGCCGGGGCAGGGCTGGAAGGAATCCAGGCTTTGGCTCCGATGTCCCCAGCGGCTGGGCCGAGCCAGGTTCCCAGCCAAGCCCCTCCTCCCAGCTCAGGGTCGGGGGGCTGGGAGCTCCCCCAGGGTGCAGGGATCAGGGGGCCAGGGTCCCTTCTCTCTCTCTGCTTAAGGGCTCGGAGAATACTCTTCCCCTACAGAGGGGACCACTGGCGGGGGTGCTCTCTGCCCTGCACCCTGAATCAGTTCTCCTGCCTGCCCCCCTTGTGTGCCTCCCCACCCCACAGCCTTGCCCCCAGTCCACCAGCCCAGTGCTGAGAACAAGGGGATAACTGCGGGGGGGGGGGGGTGTTGATTCCACTCATGGGACTGCAGGGAGGGGCTACCAGGTAAGTTCTCTGTGGGGCCACACGCTAGGGCCGGGAAGTGGGGGGGGCGTGCAAGGGGCTGATGGTTGGGGGTTAGAGAGAATGGGGGGCTGGGCAATGGTGGGGGGTGGGGTTTGCACCTCTTGCTGGAATGCAGCTGAGCCCCGAGAACAGGGCCAGCGCGCACAATGCATGCTGGGAAGTGGGCAGCCCTCAGCTCCTTGCACCTGCAGCCGGGCTGCGCCTTGTTCTCCTGCCAAGGCTGCTTCGGGGGTGGGGGTGGGGGAGCAGGAGGAAGAGGAAGGGTCAGGGATGGGGGGAGGGGAGGGGAAGGTCGGAGAACAGAACAAAGGGCATGTGGCGAGGGAGGGGGGATAATTAGCCAGGTGCCTGCATGGAGTCTACGTCCCACTGACACATGCCGGAGGGATGGTGTCCGGCAGCTGCCAGCCCGGCCTGGGTGGGACCCACAGCCGCTGTGTACATGGGGGTGTTGTTCAACAAGCTCTCCTAGTGGGGGTGAACCCCGTGGTGCGGTACTGATCCCAGGCTGGGACTGGGCCTCAAGTCCGTCTCCCTTCCAGGAGCTTAGCATCATTCAGCTCTGTTCCCGGCCCCGTCGCACGAGGACAAGCAAGAGGGTCGAAAGGCAGATCAGTGTTCCAGACTGAGCCCTTCCCCCTAGCAACACACCGTTAACCCACGGAACTCACCGCTGCAGGATGTCACCAGGGTGAGCAGCGTGAAGGGCTCCACCTAAAGAGAAGCACAGCAGAAGTCTTTTTTAGATGGGCTTCCCCTGATGTCTCCCTGTATCCACCTGCTGGCTTTTGTACTTAGATTGTCAGCTCTTTGGGGCAGGGCTGTCTTTTTGTTCTGCTTGTACAGCACCTAGCGCAGTGGGGTCCTGATCCATGACTGAGGCTCCTAGGGGCGACCCCAATACAGATGAAACCATGAATAATAATAGTCCATAAGCTGTTTGCAGGCTCAAGCAGTAGCTCTTCTTGGTCCTAGAAAACCCACGAAAAACGCATCCTCCATGTACTGGCACCTTAGTTGTTAACTATCTGGGTATATACGAGCAGCTGCTCTGCAGCGCACTCTTGTAACAAGCACTACCTAACAAGAACACAGTCCTTGCAGTGATACTGGCTAAGGGAAATCAGCATGACTCCCAGTCTTCATGCTTCAGGGCATATGCTCAGGGAGGGTCAGGAAGGGATTTCATCCCATGGAGAGAGCATGACATTGTTTAAGAGCCATATGGTGCACCTGGCACTGGCAGCTCTTGGAGGCTAGATGTATCAGTGGAGTGTTTCCAGCTCCTTTTTTCAGACTGAGAGAGGAATGCAGCCTCCTTGGATTTCAACCTGACACCACATTGCTAGAATGGGGGAGTTTATACAGTCATTGGTCCCTGGCTTGTAAATGACAGGGGAGCAGAGATTATTTCATACAGTTATTTATCATGACACCTAGAGGACCCAATTAAAGTCAGGGCTCTATAGTGGAAGGTGCTGTATATAAAAGTTAATAAGAGACAGCCTCTGCCCTGGAGAGCTTACAATCTAAGCAGCCCAGACCAAGGAAGGGGTCTTATCCCCATTTTACATATGGGGAAACTGAGGCACACGGTGATGACGGGACTTGCTCAAGGTCACACAGGGAGCCAGTGGCAGAGCCAGAAATTGCCTCCAGACTGCCTGCGTCCCAGTCCCGTGGCCTGACCCCTTCTTATCTTGCTAAATCACTGAAGATCCAGATGCTAATGAGGGATGTGTGTTCAGTGAGCGACCCTCCGACTAGTCGGACCCTGTGCTGTTTCTCCATACACAGCGCACTGAACAGAAAGGGCTCCCCCCGGCCCTGTGGTTCAGCACTCGATGGGTTAAAGTTCTAATGGCACTTGTTGGGGGACGGGGCAGCGAAACCTCTGGAGCAGCTGTTCCCAGCCTCTGGTCCTCAGGGTTCCAAGGAAAAGGCTCCCCACAGAAAACATCCATCCTCTTGCCCCAAACTCCCACAGTGCTGGCATCGCCCAGGCTGGGTGTAGGTGATCGGGCATGATCCTTGTGACACAGGGTCTGCCCGTTATCCCCCAAGGGTCCCGCAGCTGGAAAGGAGAGCCCAGAGGGCTCCCAGGATGGATCTGAGCACTCCCAGGGGTGCAGAATGCAGAGGTAGAGCTGGATTTCCACATTTCAGGGGAGTTGGGGTCTGGGATTTTGGTTTGGGCCAGATCAGGGATAGGGAAGGAATTCCCCCCTCCCCCAAAGCATACAATAGAGAGGAAAATGGGGGGGGGACTGGCTTCCCCGCGGCCCTGAGCAGGGATCACCTGGCCATAGCCCAGGTGGCTGCTTTGCAATGATAAAAACACATGCACTTTCCACCAGGGCGTGAAATTAACTCGCTGTGTCAGTCGCAGCTTCCATTATGGGGCCTTTGGGGTGGGGAGAGAAGCCCACGGTGACTGCAGGAGAAAGGGGCGGGGGGGGGGCTCCTTCACACATGGCTTGTTTCTCTCTGCTCCCAAGTGCTTCTGCTTTTATTTTCATCGGCGTCCGCAGCGGGGTAGGGACCCCTCCCTGCCTCACGCGCTGGAGCAGCCCCCGCTGGCGAAGCAGATCCGGCCGCCACATGGAATTCACTCGATTCCTCCCGCCTGGCTCGGCCTGACCAGGCCCTTCCAGCAGCAACCGACTAAACCAACATGCCAGCACTGGGGAAATGAGGCTCATGGCGGGACCCAGAAGTCCGAGGGGACCCTGCCTTCTACATGAGTCCCTCTTCTTCTCCCCGCTCCCCTTCCGCCAAACCCAGACAGCCGCCAGGCTCTTGCTGCCGCCTGTGTGAAAAAGCAGAAGGTGCCACTGTAAACACCAGGAGATCTGGTGTCAGACACACATTCCACAAGCCTGGCGTCACAGGCTGGCACGTCCCCGGCCGCCAGCCCCATGGAGGGAGAGCGCAGCCTGGCTTCGGCCCAGTGATGTCACAGGAAGCCATGGCCAGAGCTGCCTGCATGGAGGCAGGGTCAAGAGGGTGTGATGGGGACATCTGGGCAGGACCCACCGGGGGCAGACCCAGCTGTGCCAGCACCAGGAGCTGCCCGTGGGAAACAGCAGTGATTGCTCCCGTAACGCCCAAAGCACATCACAAGCACGCGCTAATTAAGCCACCTTTTGAGGCAGCTCAGCGTCAATCCTATTTTGCAGATGGGGAAACTGAGGCGCAGAGGGGGCAGGGGCTGCTGAGGTCACACGGCAAGTCAGTGACAGAGCAGGAAGCAGATCCCAGGAGTCCCGGCTCCCCCAGGCCTAGGTGCAGAACACTAGGCCACACCTCATTTGCATGTCAGTTACCCAGAATGCCCATGCAGTGGGATTTGGTTCTCATCCCAGCAGCACCTGAGCCCCTGGGCGAAGCCTGGTCTCTGCTCCCCAGACCCATACTGGGAGCCCCTTCCCTCACCCTGAGACAGCCATTGCCATCGGCACGTACTGGCCTGGAGCCGGGGCAAGGCAGAGCCTGAGGCTCCCCCAAACTGCACAGTGGGGCGAGAGTCGCCTTTCCCCTGCTCTGAGGGCTGAGCTTGTGAAGACAGCCGTGGGGGAGGGGTGAGCACACAGGTTGGGGGGTGGGGCAGTGTTTGGGGAAGCTGATTATCCCCCCCAACCCCACACACTGGGTTACCGCCCTGCTGCCCTGCCCCCCGCCGCTTACCTTTCATCCCCTTCCTCCTGTCCCCTCTTCCATCTGCATTGCAAGCCCGCGCTGCCCCCCAGGCCAGCCCGGCGGGGTGTGCGCCCAGGAGCAATGCTTCGCTGCTGCATTAGGGTGAGGGTGACTCGCGGTGAGGCCGAGGGCCCCCCATCCAGCAGGGTCCCCAGGTGCTGCACACGCACCGCAGAAAAGTCAGTCGCAGCCCCGAGGAGTCAGCGACCTGCAGGCCGGGCTGGCTGCTCCTCCCACCAGCCCAGCGCCAGGAGGGGAAGACAGTGGAAGAGGAGGCGTCATCCGCTGCATGGTCAGTGGATGCCCGGGGAGGAAGGACTGGGGCGGGTGGGGAATGAACCGAGAGGCCAGCTGAGACCCAGCTCTCAGCAGCACGGATGGGTCTAGTCTCTGTGTGTGTGTGTGTGTGTGTGTGTGTGTAGCACCTTGCACAAGGGGCCCGGCTGCCCGATGCGTGCCCTAACACAAATAAAGAAGTGCTCACACATCCCGTCCTGGCTCTCATCTCTTGTTGAACGCTGCCCCCTCGCCTCTCTCCCCTGCTACTGCCGGTTCCTGTCGACAGGCGCGCTCGGATCCGGCTGGCCAGGGGATCTTTCCAACCTCCTTTCAGGTTTTCTGAGCTCAGGGCTGATTCCAATCAGGTGGGATCTGTGCAGTTTTCCCCCTCCATAAACCCCGGTTCTGCTCAGATATCGGTCAAAGGGAACTGCAGGCCAGCCACCTCTCGATGGCCTGGTGGTCCGATTTCCGCTCTGGGCAGAATTGCTTTATTCCAAGGCAGACACCGTCTATACTACCAACAGAGCGGCTGAGCTGAGAACCGAGATGCTCAGTTCAGTGTGGATGTCAACAGCAGTAAGACTCGGCCCTTCGACAGAACTTTCCATCCTAGGATCTTGTTGGGCTTTAGCTAGATCAATTTGGCCCACAGCATCCCCATTTTATAGATGGGGAAACTGAGGCACGGCACGATTTAAGACCAGTATTTTCCAGCCTGGGTGCCTCAAGTTAAGTGCCTAACCAAGGGGTCTGATCTGCAAAGCTGCCAACCACCTGCAGCACCCCCGGACTTCCCTGACGCTGTGGATACTTAGCACCTCTGAATCAGGTCCCTTACGCTTGGATCGAGGGGGGAGAGCATCGAGCTAAGTGACATGCCCAGGGTCACCCAGCAAGCCTGTGGCTAAGCCAAGACTGGAACCCAGATAACCACAGCCCCTTGGCCTCCCTTAGAGATCCCGGGGGCTCTTCCTGAGAGCTGCCGTTTGCCCTGGACCAACACACCCCTTCCTTGTGCTGCTGCACAGCGTTGCTGGGCCCTAGCTGTGTGCCCCCCCCCCGAAACGGCTCCATTTCAGCGGTGCTGTGCTGCTAGAGTGCGGTGGGTGGAGAGGCGCGGGGCACGGCCCAGGGGGTTATTCTGACCCTTCCCCCCCACTCTAGAGTAGGAAAGAGGAGGGGGAGCAGCAGATGGGGGCGGAGGGGAGGAGGCTGCAGGACCTTTGGGATGTGGCCGGGGACTCTCAGGATGGGGGTCGGGTCCCTTCCCTACACCTAGAGATGGAAGGGAAATCTCCTCTGTGCAACGGAGACGGCAGGGACTCTAGCACACCTGCTCCGTCCCCTCGGCCCGCTGCTCTGCTTCCCCTTCTCCAGCCCACCCCCACATGGGCCTGCCGCAGGGGCCCCCACCCCTCACGGGATGACCCCCCGCCCAGCTGCCAAGCGCAGCGTTGGGAAGGGCTTTGATCAATCCCAGCCCACGGCTGCCGGTTCCCCCGCCACCCCCTGCCTCCGCCCCTTCTCTGGAGCACAGCGAGATCCCTGGGGGGGGCTGTCACGGCTCCCCGCTCCCAGTGGTGGTTTGAGGCACCCGAGGGGGATGCGATAGTTGCGCCGGGGGGGGGGGAGGCGGGGGGCGAAGGGCTTTGCTTTCTTGCAGACACACTCAAGCCCAGCTGTAAAGCAGCAAGGAATTTTCATGCTCCCTGCCAGATGCTACTGAGAGCATGGGGGGTGGGGGTGGGGGCTGGCGGGGGAGCTGCACCGTGACACGGGCTCAGAGCGAGAGCTGGACAGCAGAGGGAGCCGCACCCACGGGAACGTGGGCCTGGGCCTCGGGCTGGAATCCAGGCCTGTCGGCTGCCCATGGCGCGGGGACAAGGGGGGGGGGTGCTCCAGGGCAGAGCGAGGCGTGGGCAGGAAGGAGGAAGGGTTTGTCTACACGGGAAATCCCAAAGCGGAACAAATCTCCCCAAACAGAGTCACTTGGAGGCTGGAACAGCGGCCGCACGGGGAGTTGTTAGAATTGTTTTGCTGTTGCTCTGCAGTGACTCGCTCCACACAGACAAACCTGAAGGGTCCAGGGGGAAGACAGCCCCCCTCCCTCCAAAAAAAGATCCCCCCCAAATGGACTCATAGTTACAGCTAGACTCGTCCCCTGGCTCCCTTCTCGCCTGGGCCTCTCACTGGGCCGCCATTTTTGCTCCCCCGTTAAGCCTCGCCTGGGGAAAAGAGAAGGATCAGCCCCCCCACCCACCCCAACCAAAATGCAGCCACCTCTGGGGTGGAGTAAGGCAGCTGTTTAACAGCCACATGGCAACGCTACAAAGGAGCAGGGGATGGAACACGGAGGCGGAGGCTGCATCTGGTTGAAATGCCATGGGGTGGGGCGGGGTTTGTCAGGTGCAGAATGGACCTGGCTGTGTTCTCCAGGCTGTGAACCCTGCACCATGTGGGGTCAGGGATCTGTAGCCACTATGGAATTTGCGCTGGGTACTTCCACGACGCGAAGAGGGCTTGTTTTTGGGTGGCCTTGGGGCCGTCCCCAGGGCTGCCACCAATTTTGTGTGCAGCCGTGGACAAGAACTTGGTCTCCCTGGGCCTCGGTTTTCTCAGCCGTCTTTCTCCCACCCTTTATCTAGACGGTGAGATCTTTGGGGCAGGGGCTGGCTGTGTCCGTGCAGCACCGAGCACACCAGGGCCCTGATTTCTACGGGAGCCTCTAGGCATCATTGTAACAGACACGGGATATTTACATGGCAGGCCTAGCCCCAAGACAGTCACCATCGCCCTGCTCCATCCTGTCGGATCCCTCCGGCACGTCACCTTCAGAGCAGCCGAGACACACTTCCCCAGGACCCCGTCTCGATGGGTCACGGATTTTTCCATGTTTCTTTGGCTGAAAGGCGACCGCGGGTGGGGGGAAAATATCAGGATATTTTGTCAGTTACCGTAACCCCCCACGTGTGACATCACATGTCCCCACAATAACCAGCCATGCGGCCACCACTCCAGGTGCGGGGCAAGACAAACCCTGACAGCAGTCCAGTTGCGGCTAAGGCCAGGACTGGAGGCGCAGCTGCTCTGCCAAGCCTGGATTCCCCTTTAATTAGCACTGCCGGCCCCTCCTCTCTGCCCGCCCCTGAGTTGTGGAGTCTGGATCCCCTACCGTGGGTATCCAATCGGCAGGCGATGGGTAGAGCAAGCTGGGTGGGGAGCTGCACCCCCCTCCTGCATTATAAGAGGTTTCCATGTGCTCTGCCTTGAGTACAGCGAATGGAGCACGGACAGAGAGCCAGGGGGAGATAGGGGGGTGGGAGAGGGACTGGAAAAACTGGTGAGTTGCAGAAGCAGTGGGGCCTGGGGGAGGATGGAGTATGCAGCCAGCAGGAGCGCATGGGGAGACCATCTGAGCTACTTCATAAGGGATCCAGGCACCGGGACGCTGTACAGGAGGGGACAGCTCTTGGGAAAGGTACCTTTTTTTTTTTTTGCTTTCAAAGCCATTCCCTCCCCAGAGCTGTCAGATGGAGGCAATGCTACCCTCTGCACTTCTCTGGCACCTGTCCCCACATGCTGGTAATGGATTAAACTCTTCTAACCCCTTCCCCTCCTCCCCCATGAGGTAGGTTGTCTCCAGTTTAGCTGGGGAAACTGAGGCACGGGGTGGGGGGGAAAGGGTGATTTGCCCAAGGTCACCTAATCAGTGACAGAACTGGGAACAGAACCCAGGAATCCTGACGCCCAGCCCCTCCCGCTGTAGGAACCACTAGGCACCACTCCCTTCTCAGAGCTGGGACTCTGGAGTCCCTCTCCCCTGTACTCGCTGGTCTGCAGCAGGGCCAGGGCTGATTCAGGAGAATCTCTGCTGAGATCAGGATGTTCCAAGCTAGCGAAGCCCGCAGCGGGGTGCGCTCGGCGCAAAGAGCAGCGAGCCCTCGCCGCAGGGCTCTGCCGGACCTGCCCTGGCTGGGCTGAGGATCTGGGCACTGCTCCTCCCACGTGGGCTGGATGCCACCCGCCAGGGAGCAGTTACAAAACTCATGAATGAGCAGCGCGGAGTCAGCAGGGTGGCAGCAGCTGGGGGCTCTTCCCAGCTCCTCCTTGGTGCAAAGGGGACGCTTAGCGACCCCGCTCTTCTCCCCCTGGTACCCTGGGCCCGATCCTCCGTCGCCCTGTGCCAGCACTCGCCCCAGCGCACAATGCTGCCTGATCAGTGACAGCTGTTTACGCTCACTCGGCCCTGGCGCAAGGGACAGGGAATCAAAGAGGTTTGGCCCCAGGACGTCCTTACTGCAGCCAGCTCGGGCAAAGTCTGCCAAGGGAAGCCCCAGGTACCCAGTTACCCTGGACAGAGCGGGGCTGGGTGTGTCTGTCTGAGTCACCATCTCTGCTCCGAGCCCTCACGCCCTGCGCTGACCTCCCGGCTCTGCCAGACAACGGCCAGGCAGGGATTTAGTCCTGACCCCGGGTCCGGTCACAGAGAGCCGTAGCCTGTGTGGTCACTGGGGGCTGGGGGGTGGGGGGAAATTCTTGCAGCAAAGCCGAGGAGGGGAGAGGCCCTCATCCCAGGAAGAGGTCGAGGGGCTTTGCATTCTGGCCTCGAACCTGGAGCCAAAATCAAGGGGAAAGATCAGGCGGGTGGAGAATGGGCTTTTGGCTGTGGAAGCTGCAGGTCTCGCCTTGGGGAAACCGAGGCACGGAGGCAAAGCAACTCACCCGTCAGCTGATGCTGCACCTGCAGGAGGGTGACTTTGTCTCTTCCAAGAGAGCTGCGTTGGCGGGCCGGAGAGCCCCACCTGCCACGCAAAGCTGCCCACAGGACGGGCGAGATGGAAGGGCCACGGGTCATCGTTGGGGGAGGGGGGGGGAAGGAACGACTTTCCTCTGATGCCCCTCCCCCCCCGATGGCTTTTTCTTCCACCCTCCTCTAAGGGACGCTCCTCCTGGGCCGTGTCCCTGCCTGGCGGGGGGTGGGGGGGCAGGAGGCAGCTCTGCGGAACCAGCACCTCACGGCTGCTCCTTGCACGCAGGGGGCTTTCGGCCGGTGCTACAAGTCCACAGACGCGGCCACCGGCAAAGTCTACGCCGTCAAGATCGTCTCCCTGTCCCGCATCTCCAGGGTGGCCAGCAGGGGGAAGGTGAGCTGGGGGGGAGCCACTGGCATGGGCCAGAGAGAGGAGGGGCCGCCTCCCTCCTCATCAGCTGGGCCCTGCTCTGCCTCCCCTGTGCTGGGACAGGCGCCTGTCAACGCTAGGGGGGCAGGTTAACCCTTTCCTTGCCAGCGCCTGGGGCGAGTCTCTACCTCTCCCCCCTTCTTTACAAGGGACTCCCATGCCCCGCCCCCCCGGCCCCATACCTCAATCTATTCTCTTTTCTGGAGGGGGAGATAAACCCCGGGGTAAACAAATAAACGCCCCTTCCACCTCCACTCTCTGCACAGTCCTCTGGTTCTCACCATCCCCAAGCCCCTGGGGCGTCGCCCAGCCCCCCCTGCGATGCTGAGTCTGACCATGCAGAGACCAGCAGCAGCAAACACCAGCGCCGGGGGAGAGCCCTCCACATTCCTACCCGCCGGGACGCAATCGCTCCCGCGCACGGAACATTTAGGGTGTTCACACTGCTGCCCTGGCCAGTTCCCACCCCGCCAGTAACTACAGCCCGGCCGTCTCAATTCCCCCTGCAGCTTCCTTCAGCATCCAGAAATTCCCCCATCTAAAACAGATCATGTGACTCGGCTGTTGCGGGACGCCGACCGCGTTCCACCGCAGAGCCAGCTGCATTTCGGTGGCAGAGGTGTGATTTCCCCTGCACTCATTGTCTGCAAACTGCTTTGTCATCCGTTCTGCTCCCTTGCCCAGGAAACATCAGATCTCCTTAGCGGCTCGGTCTTGCTTCTGTCACTTTCATCAGATAATGTTGGCAGCAACAAAAAAGCACAAATGTTGTGAGCTAGCCGGGTGCTGATTGTAATGTAATGGCCAGTGGTGGGTGGGGATGCACAACTGCCACCTACAGGTTGGGATCTGAACTGCATAGCTGTGTCTCATAGGCCCTATACTGCTTAGAAACGTATGGGGTTTTCCCTATTGTTCAAGTCGCTTTGGGAGTAGGAGGATCTGAGTTCTGCCATAAAGTTCCCAGGGAGTGTGGTGTGCAGCGTTGACAGCTGTGAAACTCCCAGCGGGGTGCAAGGACCCAGGAGGCAGGGCCCAGCTGGGGAGCTCAGGGGGATGGATGACACTGGGGGGGTGTTTTCCACCTCGCTGTGCGATTCCAGCTGACTCCAGCGTTTCCGGCTCGTTTCTTTTGATCCTTTTTGTGCGTGTCTGCAATTTCCTTCCTGCAGGTTGAGAGAGAAATCGAGCTGCACAGCCAGCTGAGCCATCGGCACGTCGTGGGCTTCCACCGGCACTTTGCTGACCGGGACAACATCTACATGATCCTGGAGTACTGCAGCCGCAAGGTGAGCCGAGCCAAGCCAAAGCACGGGCCCCAGGATCTCATCAGGGAAGGAAGCAAAGTCCCGGTCAAAGAAATACCTAGACTCAGACCCTCAGACTTCCGCGGCAATCCAGGAGTGTTAGGAGCTGACATACCTTTGAGAATCAGGGCCATTCTAACTGGGGTGTCTCCTCTGAATCTTTTCCAATCCTCTGGTGTCTGCAAACCTGGCTGGAAAATGAGACCAGCCTTTTTCTGGCTTGAAACACATCCCGAGAGGCCTGTTTGACATTTAGGGGAGGCCGTGTGGTCTAGAACAGATAAAGTGCTGGAGAGCTGGGTTCTGGTCCCATCTCTGCCAGGGATCTACTGCAAGTGACTTCAGGCAAGTCACTTCCCCCCCCCTTTGTTTTATTTAGACACTGAGCTCTTTGGGACGGGGTCTGTTTCTCACTGTGTGTGTGTACAGCGCCTGGCATGATGGGGTTCTAATCTCAGTCGGGGCTTGTCGACGTTCCTGTCGACGTTCCGGCCCTTCTGCTCCTGATCTCAGAAAGGCAGCCAGAGATGTGAGCCGGGCATAACTGAAAGAGACACGGAGCAGGGAGTTGGCAAATAATGCCACCGAAATTCTGTGCAGGGTCATCTGAGTCTGTAAAGGAGTTTGCCCAGACTGGCAGGCTCGTGTTACGCTGAACAGGGGTGACTTTGCTTCACTCAAATGCACCCAAACCGCCAATTTCCTGAGTGCGAGCCCTTGGATCTTTACGGCTCGTCCATTTTGACTTCTCCGCTCCAAGAGGCCATTTGAAACTCGTGCCGATGTTGGTTAATGGCCTATGGCTCCTAGTAACGGGACCTGGCTAAGGAAGGGAAAAAAATGTTGAGGGGGAAAACATGTCAGGGGACATTGTAACAGACACTGGCTAATTATCTTGTTCCCCCCCAACCTCCATTCATGCTGAATGATCCGCGGCTGAATTTTTTGTTTTTTAAACAAGGCCAAGAATTATCGGCCAGAGAAACTTGCAAGTGTTTTGGAAAGTGCAAAGAGAGAGAATGTTTTACCCTCTGTGATGAGCGGGGAAGGGAGAAAACCAGGGGAAGCTGATCCAATGACTCACCGGTTACAAAACACCTGCCCAGCTCGCCTTTTAACCCATCGGGCCAGCTCTCTGCTGCCTTCCGAATGCCTCCGGGGCAGGCCAGGTGTGGCCGGAAGGCGCTGCTGGGCTGGGTGATCTGCCTCCCACACTGGACAGCGTCACTTAGAGCAATGGTTAGGCTGCTCTAAACGGGCCTGGGGTGGTGGCAGGTTTCCTGGGAGCAGCGGAGGATTCGGGCTGCACAGATACGTAGATGTGTGTTTGTTCGATTGAACGTGACAGACGTGTTCGTTTTTCAGGGCTGACTCTTTAACCAGCTAAGTGACGGACAGGGCAGCTTTCAGAGTAACTCACCTGCTTGCCACGCCTCCACTGAATCTCCAGAAAGCAGAGATGGGCTGGACCCCTGAAATTCAGGCCCAGATGCTGAGCCCCCCGAGGGTCGGAGGGAGGGGGGATGGGTCTGGCAAAAGCCCCTCCGCCCCCTTCCCCCGATCCAGTGTGTCCCCAAAAGTCTGGCTGGGGAGTGACCGGCGCCTTGGACGGGGCCGTCGATGGCCGGTGTGCCGTGCTGGACCCGATCCCTCGCTCAGCCGATTTCCTCTCCCCATCCTCAGTCCCTTGCCCACGTCCTGAAGGCCAGGAAAACCCTGACGGAGCCGGAGGTCCGATACTACCTGCGGCAGATCATCGCGGGGCTGCGCTACCTCCACCAGCAGGGCATCATCCACCGTGACCTCAAGCTGAGTACGTGGCTGGGGTGGGCGGGAGCGAAATGAGCCCGGGCCTGGCTGGGAAGGTGGGAATTCCCGAGGGATGCCGGGGGCGGGAGCTCTCCAGCCATGCCTTTGGAACATGAGCAAGCTTATAAATCGCCTCTGAGCTCCCATCCCGAGTCCTCGCTTAATGAACGGATGTGCTTTGGGACATAGCTGCAGCGGGAAGCACCCCGTGGGGACAGGAGACAGGAGGGCAGTACTGTTGAGTAGTTACAGCCAGGGCCTGGGAATTGGGACACCTGGGTTCTGTGACTAGCTTTGGGAGGGGAGCGGAGGGGATGCTGGGTTCTGGTCCCGGTTCTGGGAACGTGGACCGGAGGAACAGTGGGGGTTGGGAGGCAGAACTCCTCCGTCCTGTGGAGGAACAGAGGCCGGGGGCTGGAGAGGGGTTATAAATACACCGGCAGCGCGTCTGGCCGTCTCGGAGCAGCCCCGGGGTTGTTGCTCTCAGCGCTGGGAGTAAATGCCACCAGCGTGACTTCATGCTCTGAATGGGAGTCCGGGAGCCAGCTCTCCATGTAGGGGCTGCCAGAGGTGCCTGCCCCGTGGAGGGGGAGACACGGGGGGCCCCTGACGCGCACACAGCTGTACGCTGGGCCGGGGAAGGCCTCGTGCTCGTGATTTATTGCTCCCCCGAGGGACCTACAGAGCCAAGAGGGCTACAGAGGAGGCCCCATCCACAACCTTCTCCCGCACAACGGGCTGCTATATAGAAATACAACGGCACGTACTGCCCCCGATACACCTCCCTCTGCTGCTGACACCCATGTCCCCTTCTCCTCTGCAGCGTGGTCTAGTGGCTAGAGCCAGGACACCTGGGTTCTGTTCCCAGCCTTGCCACTGAGTCACTGTGTGGTCTGGAACCAGTCCTTCCCTGCCCTGGCTTCATGCCTCAGTTTCCCCAGCTGTAAGGTGATGATGCTGAGGCCTCGTGACTGGAAAGCTGCCCCGAGCATGCTCGGTGGCTGACTTCTCTCTCAATCCCACAGGTAATTTCTTCCTCACGAAGAACATGCAGGTGAAGATCGGGGACCTGGGCCTGGCCACCAGAGAAGAGCAGGCCGGGCGCAGACGGGGGTGAGCACTGGCCCAGCGCAGCCTGCGGCCCTTGCCGGGGCGCCGGGAGGCGGGGGGCTCAGCGGATTCACCTCCCGATGCTTTTTCCCCCTCCAGCGTCGTGTGCGGGACGCCCAACTACCTGGCCCCCGAGGTGCTTGCCAAGAAGGGGCATTCCTTCCAGTCCGACATCTGGGCCCTGGGCTGTATCATGTGAGTGCCGCTCTGGGGCGCTGGCTCTGCTCCGGCCCCGGGGCAGGGGACTGGCTGGGTCAGTGGGGTGGGGAAGGGGGTCACGGGGCCTTGCCCCTCTGAGCGGCTGCCTTCCCTCGCCCCAGGTACACCGCTCTGACCGGCCGCTCCCCGTTCGAGGTCACGCACAAGCAGGAGATGTACCAGTGCATCCGGGAGGGCCGGTACCCTGCCCCCAGCCACCTCTCGCCCGGCGCCCGGCAGCTGATCGGCCGCCTGCTGGCGCCCAGCCCCGCGGAGCGGCCCAGCCTGGAGGAGGTGCTGGAGCACGAGTTCTTCACCCAGGTCAGGCTCAGGCTGGGCGGGCGAGCCGCTCCCGGCGCTGCTGACGGCGGGCACCCGTCCCGAGCGGCGCCGCGACCCCGCCAGCCAGGCCGTCAGGCTGCTGGCTCAGATTGGAGGGGGGGGGCCCTGGGCGAGGGGGCCGAGCGCACGCTGGCGGAGCCACACCTGCTCGCTGGAGACGCACGTGAACCCCCTCCAGGCGCCCGGGAGGGAGACGTCCCTAGAGATGTGCTGGAGGGGCTGGGGAATGACTGCGTGTTTGCATCCATGCACGCCAGCCTCCCAGAGCTGCCGTGTCTTAGGGAGGGCAACGTCCCCTCTCCTCGCCCAGACCCCAGCGCCCGTAGCTCAGGTGCAAAGAGCCATGCCCTGGCCTGGTACAAACCACAGCAAATAGGATCCAGGTGCGGGCACCGCCAGGCCCTTGCATCCCGCCCCCGCTGCCTGGACGGTGCCCAACTTCCCTGGGCTGGTGCTCAAATCTCTCCGGCCCCTCTGGGTTATTTCCACCGTCCCTGGCGTCTCCGGCTCCTTCTAGCCCTGGTCCCGGGTGGGCTGTGCGGTCCTGGCCCTGCCTCCTCCGTGGCACCAGCACGTGGCATGGCCGGGAATGGAGCGACGTGGTTCTCGTCTCTTAGGGCTTCACGCCGGACAAGCTGCCGTCCCGCGCCTGCCACTCGGTGCCCGTCTTCGCCCTGCCCAACCCGCTCGGCAAGCTGCTGCAGAAGGCGGCCAAGGTGCTGTTCCGGGGGTCGCCGTGCCAGGAGCCCCGGTCAGGTGGGTCAAGCAACCACGTCCCCCGGGCTCTGGGCTGGGCTTGGCGGTGGCCACGCCACGTCACGGCCCTGGTGTGTCTCTATCCAGGTAGCCCGGGGCCCGACGAGGAGCCGGAGAAGCTGGGGAGCCGATGCCGGCAGGCTGGGAACCTGCCCGGCGCGGAGCAGCACGGCCAGGTAGGAGGGGGCCCCGGGCAGGAGGGCGGGCAGGAGCCGGGGGGGGAGGGGTCTGCAGCCCCGATTCTCCCCTCACTCGCCCGCTGTCCCCGTCTCCCTGCCAGCTGGAAAGAGGCAGCGTCCAGGCCACGTGGCTACCCGAGGCACCCGGCAGGTTCCCCATCCATCTGCTCATGACGGGAGCGCTGAGACCCGGCTGTTCCAGCGCTAACTGTAAGTGGGTCCTGGCGGGTTGACGCCCCAGGCCAGGCTGCTGTCCCGGGCGGGCCCTGGCGCCCATCGGGGGGGGGGGAGGGCAGCAGGTGGGACTCGCTCCTTGGGCTGGCACCCAGGCCCCCCCGGCTCTTGGGGAGCAGAGGCAGCTGGAGGGGGGCGACCTTGCTCTGTCCAGCTTGGGGAGGGCCGGGGGGCCTGGGCCAGAGACCTTGAAGCCACGTTTCCCAAACCAGCCTCCCTCTGCGAGGCCTGGAGTTTGGGAGGTTGGAGACATTCGGGTCCCACTGCGGGCTGGGAGCAGCACGTGCTGAGCCCCTCCTGAGGCTCGGGCCCTGGGGGGGCCCCCATTGGGCCCCCGAACCAGGCACCTCTCTCAGCTTCCATCTCCCAGGGGAACTGCCCGGAGAGGCTGCAGCCCGTGTGTGCTGCGTGGCCAGGGGCTCAGGGCAGCCCGGCTGCTGGGGCCTGCTGAGCCGGGATTGCGGTAGTGCAAGCCCCCCCAAATGAGCAGCTTGCCCCTCTCCCTGTGCCTCCCTCCCTGCTTGCTGTTGGCTGGTTGCAGGGGAGGCATTTCGTGCACCAGGGCCCATGGGGTGGGCTGGGCAGAGAAATGACTCCAGCCGCCAGCTGTGCTTGCTGGCAGAAGCATTGTCCAGTGGTTAGGAGGGGGTAGGAGGCAGGATCCCGGGGTTCTCACCCCAGCTCTGGCAGGGCAATGGGGGGGGCCTGGAAGTCGGGGGGCCGAGGGGCCGAGGGGCGACCCCTCCAAGCCTGCAGCAGGAGCCCTGATCCCGGCCCCGTCTCTGCAGCAGACACCGGCTGGAGCGTGGAGGGCGCGGTGGAGTCAGTCACCAGGGTGCTGAGGAGCTGCCTGGAAAACATGCCATTGGGTAAGAGGGACCCTGGCGCCAGAGACCCCCCAAGCCCCTCCACGCCCAGGTCCATCGTCCCTGCGCCTTTCCCAGCCCAGGCACCAACCCCCCCAGAGCAAACCTGGCTGGCTACGGGTAGGGACCCAGGCTGGGCTAACTGGACCCACCCTGGGAGCAGGCTCTGACCGGGCCACTGTCCAGCCCAGGGGCGGCTTGGCCTGGGCCCACGGGGCTGGGACTCCGGGCTGGGGGGTGGGATTGCCCCACTGGGCCTGGCAGTACCAGGGGTCGGGCAAGGTCCGGGGGGGGGATCTGCCGGGTGGAGGCACAGGCTGCTCAAATGGCCCGCTGCCCCCACCCACTCTGTCAGGGCCTCTCCCCAGCTGGTGGGGGCCTCTCTCCTGGGTCTCAGGCTCACCCCACTCTCCCTGCAGCCCAGCACAACCCCGTGCAGCGCCTGGCGCCACCCGTCCTCTGGGTCACCAGGTGGGTGGATTATTCCAACAAATACGGCTTCGGCTACCTGCTCTCGGACGGCTCCACGGGCGCTCTGCTCGCCGACGGCACCCACCTGGCCTTCTGCCCGCGGCCGCCGTAGGTATCCCCTGGGCACCCGCTGGCCCTCTGCCCCCTTCCCCGGGCACCCGCTGGCCCTCTGCCCTCTGCCCCCCATGGGCACCCGCTGGCAGTTAGCCCCACTCCCCCTTGGGTACCCACCACTGCCCTTACCCATGCAGCAGGTACCTCCACACCCTGCCCTCTGCTCAATCCCCCCGACAACCCACCTCGCCTGGCCCCTGCCCTGGCTGGTCTCTGGGCACCTGTGACACCTGCCGTTGCCCCCTCCCAGCCCCCAAGCCCCAGGTCACCGCTCCAGCCTCAGGGCTTCTTGCTCCTTCCTCCCAGGCGTGTCTGCTACTGCCCACGGCGCGGGGAGGCCGTGTCCTTCCCCCAAGGCGACGTGCCCGCCTCCCTGGCCACGAAGATGGGCATCCTGCACTTCTTCTCCCAGTACATGCAGCAGAAGCTGCTGGAGGTGAGGCCCCGGGGCCAGGGGGACCTTGCGGCTGGCGGGGGATCGTGGGGGCCGTGCCAGGGGCGGCTGGGGGAGAGCCGGGGGCAGCACTATGGGTGACACTGCCTGGCCTGTGCTGCTCTCGCAGGCAGGGCAGGGCCCAGCCATGGCTGCTGCGGGGGCTAGAGGGACACGGGCCATGCCCACGTGGGGGGTGGGGAGCTGTAAGGGGGAGCCACGCTGGGTGCCCACCGGCCCGGCTGGCTCCTGACTCTGCTCCCGCTGCCAGGTGGGGAATGAGCCGGCGGGTCCCAGCGGCTCCACGGACGCCCCCTGCCTCCTGCGCTGCGCCAAGTCGGACCGGGCGCTGCTGATGCTTTTCAGCAACGGGACGCTGCAGGTAACCTACCCCCCCGGGTGCAGGTCCCCCCGCCCTCCTCACCACCCCACCGTGCCTCCCCCGGGTTCTCCAGAGGCCCAGGATCCTCCAGCCCAAGGGGGAACCTCGGAAGACCTAGGTTTCACTGGACTAGCCAGCGTCACAAGTGGAACGAGTTTGACGGCCTCAGCCACGTTCCACCCTCCCCATGGGCTGAGGCACAGCCTGGCCTGCGGAGACAGGCCTGGGGTTGAGCTAGCAGGGCCTGTGGGTCAGGATTGCGGCCCCACCACTGTTTCCCCCCCCCCCCCACCTCCTACCCGAGGGTAGGTGGGCGTAGGGAGGGGTGGGCAGAGGGGAGAAGGTGGGGCAGGAGCCTCCCATCTCCAGAACCGGCTAAACCCAGGGGGGCTGGTCCTGTTGTCTAATCCCAGCTGTGTGGCCGTCAGCTGGGGTCCCCAGGGTGTGTGTGTGTGTGGGGGAGGGGGGGGATATCCTGGGGTGGGGTCCTGTTAACCCGCCCCTGGCCCAGCCTCTGTCACTCGCCCTCCCCTCTCCGCCCCGCAGGTCAATTTCTATCACGACCACACCAAGCTGGTGCTGAGCCGCCCGGGCGGTGGGCCGCCCCTGCTGACCTTCATCGACCAGCAGCGCCTCCGCGCCAGCTTCCCGCTGGCCGCCCTGGCGGCGGGGGGCTGCGCGCCGGCCCTGCGGGAGCGCCTGCAGTACGCCCTGGACATGATCCGCTCCCTGTAACTGCCTCCCGGGACTCTCCCGGCCCAGCGCCAGGCCTGGCGTGGACACATGGCAGCTGGGGGGTGGGGGGGGGATGCCGCGGCCTGGGCCCCACACGTGGCTGTTACGGGACCCCGCTTGCCCAGGGGCGATCAAACCCCGGGTCCTTTCCACTCTGCCCCTTGCTGCCCCGGAACTGCCGGGACCCATTTGCCAGGTGCCCAGCACCGGCCTGGGAGCCTCAATCACTGGCGTCCCGTGGGGCTGGGATTCGCCTCCACCTCCGGGCCTGGCTGGAGGAGCTGGTGCAGCGGGTGCAGGTGAGGGGCGCCCGGCTGCCTGGGGGCACCCGGCACGGGTGGGCGTCGCTGTCTAATTGCCTGCAGGGATCCAGGGCTGGAGCCGGCTCAGGGCAGAGAAGGGATCTGCCGGGCTGGGGCCCTGGAGCCAGGACGGGGGGCACTGGAAGTCGAGGTTACGTGATGCGGGGGAGGGCAGAGGTGCTCTGAGGTGGCCGCCAGCTCCGTGGGGGCAAGGGAACCCAGGAGTCCCAGGGCGGGAGGGTGCAGAGGGGGAAGGAACTGGCTGGAGGGGGAGAGAAGGAAGGTGAAGGAGTCGGGGGGAGGTGAGTGGGGGGCAGGGGTGTCTGGCTGGTTCTGGGCCCCCATGGCCTCTGAACCCCTCTCCCTGCCCAAGGAGGCAGCGGGGGCCGGCCCTGCCCAGCCGGCTTCCCTCAGGCTGCCCGGGGGCCGGCCTGGCAGGGGCCATTTGGCGATGCGGGTGGCAGGAGCAGGCAAAGAGAGGGGCTGTTCCTGAGCACATCCCCCAGCGCTGAGGGGGTGCAGGGCAGCACGGCGGGGCTTGGCAGAGCGGGGGGGGGGCTGCAGGTCAGGAGTGAGGGGCAGGGGTGGAGGTGTGGAGGGAGAACCCAGGGCTGTGGGGCAGGAGTGAGGGGCACAGACAGTGCCATGGAGGGGCTGGACTGGGGAGGGCTGTGGGGCAGGAGTGTCCCGCCCCCACCCACCCAGCCAGACCCCCCCCCCCAGAGGTGGCGCACGGGGGAGCAGGCCCGGCAGGTCAGCAACCACAGCCGGTGGGCCGGGCGGGGGCCGGGCTGGCATAAGTCACAGAAATACCTTTCCTGATTAAACTCCCCTGGCTCTGCTTTAGCCGCGTCTGACTCCGAGCGCGCTGGGCCGGGGACACAGGGCTCCGGCCCTCCGGGGTGTGCTGCAAACCCGCCTCCCCTCAGCAGGCCGAGTGCACTTGGCTGCGGCCCCGGAGGCCTGTGTGATTTCCTGGCTCTGACACCGGCCTGCTGGGTGGCCTTGGGCAAGTCACCGCCCTGCTCTGTGCCTCAGTTTCCCCCTCTGTAAAATGGGATAACGCTGCTGAGGAAAAGTTCTAGGTAAGAACCAGGGGCGAATATCACTAGTAACCCAGGGGCAGCCCCCGGCTGGTGCCCAGGACGTGACTGGAGGTGGCAGGGCTTCTGCCCGGTTTCTAGCAGACCAGCTGCCCTCTCACCCAGCCCGTGCATGTTTTGTCGAACGTGCTGAGTGGAGAAAGCACAGGAAATTCCAGCGCTGGAGATAGGGGCTCTGGCTACGCAGGGCAACGGGCCACCCGAGACAAAGGCCTCTCGCTGTTCCCTTGCCAGCGGGGGCCAGAGGTTGTAGCAACAGGCAGCCGCTGTTTCCGAAAGACCCTGACCCTGCAGAGCTGAGACTAACCAGGCCCGAGGAAGCATCCTCCATGCCCGGGGAAGCCGCAGGAAGAAGCGGGCGCACCCTGGGTGTGCATCCCGCTGTCGGGAACGGTGGTGGTGTCCAATGGTTATAGCCTGGGCGATTGTCCCCCGTCCTGCGCAGAGCTAATGCGGCTGGTGGTAGCCGGGCAGGGCGGTTGCCCCCCAGCCCTCGCCCTATAGGGACATGTTCTGTGTCCAAACCCCCCCCCCCCCCCGTTGGCGTGACCATGCCAGGAATGCAGAGCACGGCTCACATGCCCCGTGTTCTGAGATTAGCCCCTCGAGTGCGACAAGGTCCCAGCGACGAGCCCTTCCAGATGTCCGGGGCGGAGGAATGCGCCCTGCTCTGCTCCCCGCCAGGCCTCCTGCGAGAACGAGCCCAGGGCCGCCCATGGGGCCAGGGCTGCTCTGGAGCAGGGTCAAGCCCCATTCGATGGCTTTCCCGGCCCTGCCTTGCCCCTCTGCACTCCCCTGGAGTTGGGGGGGGGGGGGGGGAGATCCTGGCTGGGTGCTTCATGCCCTCGGCCTGGCCCTGTCTGGGCTCGGTGTGGCCATGCCGAGTGGGCACAGGCCCCACCTTTGCACCCCCAGGGGATGTCTCCACTGCAGCGTGTCATGACCCCTGCGTGGCAGCCCAGCCCAGGGAGAGGCGCCAGGGCAGGGAGGCGGTGCCTTTTCCCAGTTTGGTGCCCCCAACCCACTCCTGCACCACTGGGACAGTCTCTTCCCCTCTCTCTGTCTCCATTGCCACATAGGCCCTGGCCTGTCACCTCCCTGCCCCGGCCCCATCTCCTGGAGAGACCCAGGGGCAGGTGCCGCATTGCCAGCCCCGAACTCAGGCCGGGCGCTGGGAGAGAGGTGGCCGATTCGTCCCCCCTCCTACCCCGCTTCTCCGGCCTGCGGCGAACCCTGGCTGCCTGGCGGGGCTAATTCGGGCTCCGCTATTTAAGTCGCAGACGGGTATTAAAAGAGCAGACGGGACAAACCAGGCTGCGGCTGGCACTAGCTCTGGGCTAATCGCCCACCTGACGTGTCAATTCTCCTCCCTCCCAACCCCCCCCAACCACAAGGGATCCCTTTTGCTCTCCCCCAAGAGGTGCGGTGTAGACAGTAGCATTAACCCCCGTGCCCTCCTGCAGGCCAAAACAGCCCCGGGCTGCTACTGCTCACGGGCTGGCACCCAACTTCCCCCATGAGAACTTCCTTCCCCGGGAGGAAGACGCAAGCCCTGCCTCAGAGAGCTCAGGGCCTGGCTGGCTACGTGGTGCGCAGGGTTCATGGCCATGGATGTGCCCCAGGCACCGTGCTGTGGGGTTGGCTTTCACCACCGGGGCACGAGGGGCAGGAAAGGAGCAGCTGGCACCAGGTGGGGTGGTTCCCCTCCCGGTCGAGCTGTCGCATGGATCTCCGTCTCCCCTCCTGCAGGATTGCTGCCTAGGGGGCGCCTGCATCGATGCCAAGGCCTCTGTGGCCATCAGGGCGATGGGGTTGGCCCCTCTTTCGAAGCAGGATAAACAGCACCTGTGCCACTCACAGGACACGGGTGCAAATGGCCTCTGGACTAAGGTGTGCAATGGCTAAAAATCTCTCTGGGGGCAAGGCTTAGAACAGCCAGAGCCCAGCACATGCCGACAAAGCTGCGCCCAGGGGGGGCAGAAGGGCTGCAGGCAGGTAACCAGCATTCCTGGCACGGGGGAGCCCTGATGAGCACGCACAGGGCCACAGTCGCTGGGCTGGGGGGGGGGGGGGGGGGGGGGGAGGCATCTCAGCTGACCAGCTGAATCTGCCTCCGTTTGTGCTCCTGGGGTTTAGCACGTGCCAGGAGCGACCGAGTGCAGGAGCTTCCCAAGGGATCTGCGCAGGAGTGGGAGGCAAGGCTGTCCCCAACTCTTGGCACAGCCCCGCTCGAAGCCCCCGGCCCGCCAGGGTTAAGAACCAGGCCCAGGCGTCGGAGCGCTCGTGTGGCAGGGAAGATCCAGATAGGGGCTGTCAGGAGGTACAAATAGCAGAGCCTGTCTCCAGCTCCCGGGGGGGTGAGGGGGCTGATTTGGATGACTTCATGGGCGCTTCCACTCCAGCCCCTGGCCTGAACACACTACACGTGCGCTTGCCAAAAACGCCGGGCTGTTTGTAAAGCGATAGGCTGCGCGGGGGGAGATGGATCGGGGGGGACACAGACGCAGAGGAATGCAAAGGTTAGTGACGGTCAAGGTGATCCCACAGGCAGCCCCGGCTACACCAGCCTTATTTCGGGCCGGAGGAGCCCAGACGGCGGCGAGCTCTGGAATCCATCCCGTCTAGCCCCGGCTGGCCAGAGAACGTTCCCCCTGCGGCTGCGGCGGGAGGGCAGGGCCTGTTGTGGTCCCAGGCAGGAGGGGAAAACCTGATCCTCTCCCCACCGCAGCCACCCTCATAAACTGCTCCAAAAATAGAGCCTGGCCCTTTTAAACTGCCCCCCAACCTCTGATTCCTGCACAAAGGAGATGCAGGAAGCCCAGACAGCTGTGAACACGAATAGCAACAAACCCGCTCAGCTGCAGGGGCAGAAAGCAGCTGCCCGCTGCCCCCTGCCGGGGAGAAGTGCTTTCGGCAGCCCCGCTCAGATTACCAGGCATCAATGCCCCACAATCCCAGCATCTCTGGGCCCTGCAACGTGCGGAGCCGAGCAGTGGGGAACAGCAGCAGGGGGAGAGACATACCCATGAGACGACATCTTAGGAGGCGGGCAGCGGAATAAAGCTCTGATTGTGCCGTGTCCGATGGCTCATCGCTCTGCGGGGCAGGGCCCGGCTCTTTAGTGGGGGTTTGTAAAACACCGAGCCCAGGGGGGGCCTGGGGCTGCTAGGAGCAACTGTAACACAGGATAAATGATGAGCAACCCCACAATTTAAGGAGGTACAAGGGTGGAAACAGTTCTAACCTCGGACGTGGTTCCCTGGTCTACCACACTCGCCCCGCGACCATCTGCACAATGAGGACAACAGCCCTGCCCTGCACCCTGGCCATGCTGGGAATCCTGAGGTGTGTGCACAGCCCCTACACCAAAGACGGGAGCCTGGCTGAACATACCACGTTTCAGGTGGGCAAGGAGCCGAGTCCCTGGCAGAGAGCGAGTGACAGCCGCTCAATTGACAAAAACTCTTTATTAGTGCTAAGAATCGTCTAAAATCCAACCATGGTAACAAACAGGGCTGGGCACAACCCTTACAAAACTCCACGGGCAGCCCCCACCCCCGGAGAAGGTTAACGGAAAACGAGCTGACCTCTCCCGCAGATGGATGTGGGGGAGGCAAAACAGGGTCGAGGGGAAAGTGGCCACCCGCTGCAGGTGGGTTTTGTTCTTTGCCACTGGGCACGAGAGTGAATTCCAGTGCTAGTGAAAGCACCCCGCTGCTTAGAGAGAGGCACCATACGGTGCACCTTAGCGCCCTGCGGGCTGCTGCTGTTCCAGTCCTGAGCCCGCCTTGAGCACAGACTGGAAAAGGGTTAGGTGGGTTGTGTGGTATGACAGGAGGGTCCACAACTAACGGTGCCCCACCCCGGTCACCCAGGGAGGACGTGAATTCAAGCCTCTGCGTGCAAAGCACCACTGTGAGCTCTCTGAGCCGAGCGGCACAGGACGCCTGGTTAGGAGAGGGCAGCATACAATTTATCCCATTCAGTAAAAATCCTAAATGGGATGGAAGGGGGCGGGGAAGGTCAAAAGATTCGTAACAGCAATGAGCCACGCACGGCCTGACAGGAAGAGGGAGGTGGGGTGGCAGAGACAAAATGCTTATAAAGTACACAGCGGGCACCGAAGAGCCAGATCATTTCTTACGTACCCAGTCCAGGGATGGAAAGTTGGGAGGCCCAGCCAAATAACGTGGCAGTGGCCAGAAAGGACCCACGTCCAGTTGCCTCCCCCAGTCACCAGGAGGGCAGGGAGAAAGGGCTGCACAGGTCATTTCACCTGCATGTGCCATGAAGCAATTTTTGCTGATCCCTCTCTGCCTTGGGATTTTTCTTGGTTAATTACATTGAACCAGGCTTGGAGGGGGAAAGTCACAATTCCTTCATACAAATAAATACAGATCCATAGACCTGTACAATAGAAATGGCTTACATTTCAGTGTATAGATAAAGAGGAATGGGTCGGAAGGGGGGGATGGAGGGGGGGGAGAAGAAATATCTAGGCCACAATCCAGCCATCAAGGCAAATCTGAATTTGGGTGGGAAAATGACTTGAGAGCATTTCAAAGATCTAATGAAGAGATCCAGCTGAACACATCCCAAAGCGCAGCCCAGATTTCTATAGTGGGATTACGTTCCAATCCTAATCCTATGTCCAGGGCACTCGGGTTAGGCTGCACAGGGTGACAAGTTTCTGGGTAACAGCAGAGACACAAAAACCGTGAAAATCACTGAGCCCTTTGATGTTCACAGCAGGAGAAGGACATTAGAATTAAGAGAAGCCGAAGGGCTGGGGGTTCAGGGGACTGGCAGGCATCGCTCCTACAATGTAACATTTTGTGTAGAGGACCCCACAGCTGGAAGTTAAGCATGGGGTTGATTTACAATTCGAAGAGGGGGGACCGGACAGACAGATCGGGGCCAGGTGTCCTGTCCAGACTACGGATCATTCATATGGTTTCCAGTAGCTGTAACAGCAACAGGAGAACCAGAAAACAACAAACAGTCTCGCCTTCACCCGTTAGAGGATGATACTCCCCCGGAGACAACGGAAAATCTAAAAAGTCAGGAGGTGTTAGGAACAGCCTGCAGATGGCAGATCCTTCCATTTCCCACAAGGATCTAAGCTCCCTGGCCCAATCCAAGAGTTCAGTTTCTATCCTTCCCCATTGCCCAAAACCTTCACTGTAAAATCTGCTCAGCCAGGCTTCGCAGACCGAGCTGCCTCCAGCTGACCACCAGCTGCATGGGATGGACCCTGCTTTTCAGAGCCCAGGCCGGGGGTTAGCTCCACAGCCAGGCAGGGACATTGTAAATGGGGAGGTTGTTAAAGGGACAAAGACAACCTGAAATGGAGTCTGGTAAAAAAAAAAAAAAAAAAAAAAATCAAAAGCAGTTGCAGTTTCTACCTTTGCCCCTCAGGCCTTCCGCCAATTTGAGTGAATGTTTCTACACATTTTCCTTTGTGGAGTTAAAAAAAAAAGTGTCTCCTGTTACTGAGAAACCCAAAACAAGGGAAAGTGACTAGAGACGATGAGAACTGTGGGTGACACCCTGGCCCCGCTTGAAACCTGGGAGTTCTGCCACTGAATTCACTGGGAGCCGGTTTCCCTGTGTCTAGTCAGTTTCATAAAGTGCTGTGAAATGCACAGGGTAGGAGTGAAAACACAGGGAAAATATTCTCCTCCCCCCCCCCGGATCTTTCACTTCCGGTGACTTTAAGGGGAGGCTTGGGGGAGTCACAAAAATTCAGGCACATGTGTGATTTTTAAATGGACAGGGGCCATTTAAGCCACAACCGCAGTTGTTCTTTTTACAAGAGTGATACAAATTCTCAGGAAGGTCCAATAGCTTTGGGGGCTGAAACAGAAACACCTCAGGCTGGATGTTCAGAGGCGCTGGGCACCAGCTGAAATCAACATGCTCGTAAAAAAAAAAATCAAACTCGGAGAGGGTCAAGTAGGGTCCACCAAAACTGAGGAGTCCAAATTCAGTGGCTACTTCTGAAACTTTGCCCTTCTCTGTCTGCGCTCACCTTTCCCTGCCCAGGGCAGGAGAGTTGGGGGAAATTTACAGACAGAAAATAAAAAGGTTGGTTATTTGGGTTTTTGGTTTTTCATCCTTTACCAGCTACAGTTAGAACAGAGATGGATTGACAGTGGTTTGGGGCATAATCACGAAGAAAAGCATTGATACGAATCAATTCATCAAATCTTACCCTAGTGGGAGGCTTGTACCATTTAAAAGCGATGCTTAAAGTGCCATCAGCTAAAAGAAGTAGGTGCCGACAGTTCACAGGGTATTTCTGTAACACTCCCTCCAGCAGCAGCAGCAGCAATTGACATTAATAAGCTAATAAATACTTCCAATGATTCTCCCTGCCTTACATTTAGAATTACACTATCCCAGGGGAGGGATCAAGTAGTACAGAAAAGGCCCAGTGTGAAATTTCAGATGTGAGGGGAGGGGAGAACAGTTTTTGCCAGGATCTGCTGTGGTTTTCTACCATCCCTGGGAGAAGCAGGGGTGAGGACAGATGATGCAACTCAGCCAGATAATTGTACAAGGAGCTGAATTGCATCGCCGCTTGGTTTTCCACAGAAGAGCAAAACTCTAGACTAAAAAGGGGCTCCAATGAGATGAGCTTAGACAGCAGTTAGCCATCTCTCCTAGCAATCAGGATTTCCCCAGTGGCACAGGGGAGCAGGGACTGGATTCACGGCCACAGCCTACCGCTTCTGTTGAAACACAGCGGTTTCATAATGGATGCGGCAGTTACTCAAGGGTTCGAGCGACTCCCCGCCAGACACCTGGATCACAGGGGAGACCAAGGCCTCTGACAACAGCGCTGGAAGCAGGACGAGGCGACCGTATGGCGAGGGAGGCGTGTCATGCCAGCACTGGCTTGAAGGCCCTCTCTGCACTGGGCAGTACCCGAGGGCAGATGGCGTTGCTGCTCACCCTGGTCCTGCCGCAGGGCAAACAGGGCCCTGGGCCAGCTGACACTCGCCAACCGAAAATCACACCCCATAGTCTGACATTAAAGGATCCCCGACCATTTCCCTCGGCCACTAGGTATGTGTATTCCTGCAGGCCACGTTGCGTTAATCTGCCTGTGCCCCTGCTCCCGGGACCAACCTTTGCTACGGAGCTGGTGCTGTGATATCGATGCTCCACCAAGGCCGTTGGCATCTGAGGTGGCGAAGTACGACTGCCCAGAAGAGGGTGCTTGGTACCTTTGGAGGGCAGGGCCCCTTCCAGCTCTGAATACACTCCTCATTAGGGGAGGAAGAGAAGCTGCGGAGGGGACAGTGCCCACTTCTGACATGGGCTGGAATTTCATTTGCTTTGGAGGGAGATAACACACCGCAGGCAGGCTGGCAGTGCGGAGGGGAACGTTTCTTTTGCGGGCGAGGGAGGCTATTGAGTTAGTGTAGGGGCATTTCGTGGCTTTTAAACCTTGGCCTCGCAGCTGTGTTTATTCTGAAGTTTCCAGTCGGCCCATTGGAGAGGAGATCAAGCCAAATCATCCCTGTCCTTCAGTTTCTCTCTCTCTTTGTTTTATGATCAGAGCCGTGATTTTACCTTTGGGCACAAGACAAGCGGAGTGCTGGGGAAGTCTCGGCTCTTCAACAATGGTGTCACTTCTGAAACGGTGAATCCAATTTTTAACCCCCCTCCCCCCAAGCTGTGCCAAACTTTGCCCTGGTGCAGACACACTGGGTGCAAAGTTCCAGCTTTAAGCCAATTTGTATGGGCTACTTATAACACCCACACACACACCCACACACACACACACACACACACACACACCCCACCCCCAGGGTGACGGACTGCACCACCCACCCCTCTGCCTGCAGTCCTCCGACAGCTCTGTGGAAAGATAGTGGCTGCCGAGTCATCCAGTGAGCTGCCCACCCGACAGGCGTTTAGAGACAACAGAGGATCTGGTGCTGCCTACTTCTCTGGCTCAGGAGGATGGGTTTGCAGACAAAGGAGCTGGTTCTACTCACAGGGCGGCAGGCGGGTTTCAGCAGGCAGAAGGCAGCGAGCTGGACGCAACCTTCAGTCCTTTGCTGGCCAGGAAGGCGTCCTGTTTGGGGTCTCGACCCAGGAACTTCCTCAACATGTCACAGGCATCGACAGACCCCCCCGGACGCAGGATGCAGTTCCTGTAATCCAGGCCCACCTGCAGGGGGAGACAGGGGAAAAAGAGAGGGGCAGGAGGGATCAGGGCCAAGACGACCAGCGAGGGAGAGTGTTCTCATCCCGCGGTGATCAATGCTGCTGCCTGCGCTGTCTCCCCGCATGGTCTGGGCTGGTCCCAGCCAGGTAGAGTCTCCCTTCTTGTCACTTTGCTCCTCCCACTGCAGCTGGGCGGATATTCCCACAGCCGGCAGCATTTCTAAAATGCCCTGGGGAGACAGAGCGGAGCTGCCGTTACCTTACAATTCATGATTCCCTCCTGCTTGAAGCGCGTGTGAAACATGTCCATGGAATACACTTCACTCCAGAGGTAGCCGTAGTACTGGGCATCGTAGCCTCCAGCCAGGTGGCCAAACGTGGCCAGCATGTTTGTACCTGGGGAATGAAGACAGACACGCGGCACGCTGATGAGCAGCGCTGCAGGAGTTCGGCGCACAGACAACTGCAGGAGGAGCAGGGTAGAAAACATCCTTGATCCAGCTGTAAAAACCTGATGTGGAAATTTAGCAGCCCAGGCACCAGATCAACTTGCCTGTGCTGATGGGGGAAAACCTGGTTGGGGGGGATTTTCCACCACGTTCGACATGGACTCCAGTCGGAGCAGTGTTACACCAATGGCGCGCTCCTGGAAATGCCACCCTGAACACAGCTGACATGCCCCAAGCGAGTGGGGAACCAGGACTAGGCAAAGCCGCCTTTATTGGCTAGGGATAGCCATGAGCCTGCGGTTGGCATTTCCAATGGTGCTTTGGGGGCACAGGCGAGAGATTTCTGCTTGTCTTCCGCCCGGTTGGCACCAGGCATTTTGAGAGTCTGCCTTGGAACGTGCTGAGGCAGGAGGCCAGGAAGAGAGGAAAAACTCCTTCCCCCCCTTCACACGATCTTCAGAGAACAGACTTTACTAGGGAACGGGATGGTGCAGCCGCAGCCCCTCTCCCCACAGCAAGGGCCCCAGAGCCTGTAGAACCAGAATGTCCATCAGTGCTAGGTGGGTACCTGGGGTGGCAGGGATGCCCAGCACCTCCTCGCACAGCCGGGCGTACTCCTTCACCGGATCTGCCTTCGTCTGGGTGTGAAGGGCCTGGTCTACCTTTGCCAGGACGATCTGACGCAAGTTGAACAGCCCTGGTACGGGAGAGGAAAGCGAGGCAAACTGAGAACTAGACGGTGCCTCTGTGGGGACGCCAAGGTGGCTGGGTGACAGTCAGCAGACACCGGCTGTGAGTGGCGGCTCCCCACCCACCCAGCTCTGCCAAGGCCCCGCAATCCTGTCCTGCGACCTCCCACTATTCCAGTGCTGAGCTCCCTCACTTAGATCCATCTAGGCCCTTCAGTCCAGACCTGCAGCCCTTCCCACCCCATCAGTTCCACGAACGGTGACTGCCAGTGATCACGGGGGGCTTCCTCCACACCAAACCCGCCCATCATACCCTTCCCTGGCACAGCAGAGGGGCCTGACTCAAACCTGCTTCCCCTCCCCACCCCCTTTTCCTGGGTTAAGTCTCCCCCCACAAGCAGAGTCCATAGCGAGGCTGATCCTGACGAGGGGCGCAGAGGCTCTGACCTGTGTTCGCCTGCCTGGATTTGATGAGCTTCTGCAGCAGTTCATCGGGCATGGGGCTGCCGGTTTTGTAGTGTTTCGACATGCGCACCAGGGGCTCCTTCTCCCACACCCAGTTCTCCAGCATCTGAGACGGGGCCTCAACAAAGTCCCGCTCCACATGGGTCCCGCTGAACATGGCAAACTCTGCCTATGAGACACACGCACTGTTACAACACAACCCCCTCGGGTGGACACAAACAGTGCTGAGCCAGAGACGCCCAGCTCCAATTAATGCCCACCCGGGGGCTAGGCAGAGCGGCCCCTACGGGCGACTAGGCAGCTGATTTTGTTAGCCCACAATTAAATCATCAGGCTTGTCACGCATGAAGATTTGAGTTTAGCGCCGCCTTCATTCTGCGTGAGTTGAGTTTGCTGCTCTCAGCCTTGTCCCTGGGAGTGTTTGTTTGCACCAAGCAGCTGCACGGTTTAGCACAACCGTCAGCTGTCGCGCCAGCATGGCAAAGGCCTGCAGCTCATCAGCAGAGCTGGGCAGCCCAGGGCTGGGATAGTGGGGGCAACGGCTGCAGGTGAGGATCGAGGGGCACTGGCTGAGCTGTGCAGGAGGCTATCTGCACGCCCTGCGCTATGCGGGGCTCTAGCCGTCTCCCCTTACAGCATTCTGTGGGGCCCTCAGCCCCACACTGTCCTGGCCTTACCTGTGCGCAGAGCTGGTGCATGACATGGCCGAACTCGTGGAAGTAGGTCTCCACCTCATCGTGCTGCAGCAGGGACGGCGCCTCCAGTGTGGGCTTGGTGAAGTTGGCCACCATAGCGGCGATTGAGATCTGCCGGCTACCATCTGCCAGCAGGCAGCCAGGCTGCAGGCCGAAGCAGGCTGCATGCCCATACTTCCCCTCCCTGGAGGGGTGGAGGAGATTGTCAGAGGGATGCACCAACAGATCCAGCCACAGCCCTGTCACCTAAAGAGCCTGTGAGAGCCTGGGGGCTGCCTATGAAGCTCAGACGGATTAGTGCAGACCCAAGTGCTCACTGGGATTGGCTGGCCCGGCCACACACCTCTTCCTTCTCCATTCGGGTCAAGCTCTGAAGGAATGGGACAGACACAGAGGCTCTCACACCGACCCTAGCGAGTGGTTTGGGATGGCGAAGCCCCCCCAGCTGCCATCTCCCCCAGGGCGAGTTATTTAGGGGGAGAGGTCGTTCTGGGTTTGTCGCGCTGTTTTGGTGGGACAGAGGAGACGGCCAGGCACGCACCAGATAGAATAGGCAGGCTGGAGAGATGGAGGAGTCAGGGCTTCTCGGGCCTCTTGTGGGGGTTGGCTGTCACTGCAGAGCAGAAGGGATGGGGAGAACGCTGCAGGGCTCGGCCTGATGGAGATGTCAGACAAGGAACACGCCCCAGAGCAAGGCGCAGCGGAGCTGCTGGGTGACGGTGAGAAGCCCCACTCAGCACCAGAAGGCCTCGCCTTGTAGCCAGGCCCTGCTAACTGCAGGGTTAACGCCAACGCCGTTCCCAGAGGCAGGCGGGCAATGCTGATGTACTGCCAGGGAGGGGCGGCACGAGGATAGAGCCGCAGACACACCTCCCACAGCAACACACCGTCTGACTAGCCCTAGACAACCGGTTTCCTATTCCCAGTGGGAAGAAGTCCAGACCCTGTAATCTTCACACAGGCAGACTCCCCCGTCACTCCAAAGGGTGCGCAGGAGGTTTTGCCTGTGCGCCAGGGTCACAAGATTCACCGCCCCCAGCAGGACCTATAGAATCCAGCCCTGTCAGCCCATCTCCCTCGCTCTGGGTTGAAGGGGAACTCACCGGGGGTATAAATCCAGGTAGAATTTCCCGATGGTCTTGCCCGAGGCGATGTCCTTCACCGAGTAGAGCCGGACGTCCTCGTGCCACACTTGGACGTGCTCCTCCAGGTGGAAGCTCAGGCCCAGCAGCTCCTGGTAGATGTCCAGCAGGCCAGCAGTGACCACCTGCATGGGGAAATACTCCTTCAGCAGGTTCTGGTCCACGCTGTACTTGGTCTCCTCCACCTGGTTCATGTAGTAGCGCATGTCCCAGGCGTTGATGCGGGCGTCAAACTCCAAGCCCCGCTTCCCGCACTCTTTCTTTTTCAGGTCCAGGATCACGGCCCGTTCCTTCTCCCCTAGGGGCTTCAGCTTCTGGGCCAGCTCGTCTGGATGGACAAAGAGGGGGAAGCATGAGAGCAGGACACGCAGGAAAACCCAGCCCCTTCCCCTTCCCAGGCCAGGTGGGGTACCTAAGAAGGAAGCCACGGTCTTGCTGGTTTTAGCCATGTTCATTTCCAGCACGAAATCAGCATGAGTGTCAAAGCCCAGGAGGCTGGATTTCTGAGCCCGCAGGTCCACCAGCTCCTTGAGGATCAAGCAGTTCTCCTGCAAGGGAGAACAAAGCAAGAGCTCAGCCCGTGGAGCTGGGCAGGGCAGAGGCACAAAGCCCAAGATGGAAGAGAGAAGCCACTCCAGGAAAGCAGCAGCAAGTTACTCCTCTTGTGCCCAAAGGATTTTTCAAATCTTTCCCCTAAAGCCTAATCTAGGACACCCACCCCATCCCCCCCAAAAACCCCCAACCAGAGAGCTACGCTGCAGTCTCTGTCACCCATTTGAACCCTTGGCTTCTCTGCTGAGAATGCTCATTGGGACGGGGGGTTGGGTGGCGCGGGCCCTTGGCCTGAGGCCCACCACACTCGTTTCACACGAGCCACGGAACAGTCTGCAGATGATGGTGTCATCAGTCATGCAGTCGCCACTGATCTGGGCTGGTGTGTTGCTTCCCCTGTGCCCTTGGACATCTGACACCAAGGGGCTCCTGGGCCATAGCTGGCACCAGGGTCCTACATATGGAAACGTTCTTTGGTGCCTGGTCCCCACGTCAATGGCCTGGATGGGAGGCTGTAGCATAGGGTAAAGCCGGTGCTGTGCTCTAAGCTAACAGGTTTGCATGCTCAGGTGTTCTGGCCCAAGACCTTGGTCTACCTACCTCCTTGCACCTGGAATTGAACATTTCCTCCACCTTCCTCCTTGTCTCAGGCACGTAGCATTTCTTCATGAGGGGGAAATAGTGCGGGTACTTCAGGGTGACCTTCAGCTTGCCGTCCTCTGTCTTCTCCAGCGAGTTCAGGAAGTCCTCAGGGAGCCCCCCTGCAGCAGGAGAGGAGCCAAGGACAGACGGGTGGACGTTGATGACGAGCTGTGGACCGCTCCCCAGCTCCCCATGCAGTGCACTCTGGGGCAGCGCAATCAGTACGCATGGGAACGCACTTCTTCACTGCAAATCAGGAAGTGCCCAAGCCAGAAGGGTCTCTGTAGCTGGGTTTAATTGGCAACTATCATGCTGCTTCACTGGGCAGAAAGAAGCCAGGGCACTCAGGGCAGCAGCCGCTGAGTTATTTCCACTGGTAGATTTCAGCTGGATAGTTAGAGAGTGAGCTCAGAGACGGTCATCGTCACAGCAGTGAGATAAGCCCACCCATGCGGACTTAGTGCCAAGAGAAGCAAGTCCTCCTGGAGGCACCAGCAGGCCTGATTCCTCCGACACGGAGCCGCTCTTACCCAGTTCCTCCTTGGAGAAGGGTAGGTAGGTGGTGTCTTCGTTCAGGTTCTTGTTGAAGTCTATGCAGAGCAAGCTCAGCCTTTTCTTAATGGCTTTGATTTTCTTTAAAAAAATATATATACATAATCAGACAAAAATAAATCAAGCCGGAGGAAGCGGAGCAAAGCTGTTTGCTGTGCTTCATCAGTTTTGTGCACACACAGGTCCCTAGCGTTTGCTATTGGCTTCTATCCAGACAGGGCTGGCCATACAGAGAGACAGAGATCTCAACCTGGGACATGCACTCTCTGATGACGTCTGGTGGGAGCACATCCATCACGCCAAGATCCCGGCTGCAGTGGTCAGCTCAAGGAGCTGTGGGTGTTTAAGGTACGTCCGGCCGTCGGCTGATTTCATTTCCCCTTCTTGTCTGTTTTTAACCCAGTGTCAAGTCCCCCTAAGATTCCCCCACTGCCCTCTAGCCCTGCGTGCTGCAGTGCAGCCTTGAGCATATCCTAGTCATGAAATTCAGGGTAAATCTGCTCACTGGTTCCCAGCTCCCTTATGGAACCTCTGTCCCCCACATGCATGCTCCTGTTACTATCGTTCTTGGGTTGGGAACTGCTTTCCTTCCTAGGCGGCTGTGTCCGATTGTGACTCTCCTCATCTGGGGATCCTAAAGGACACAACGAGCACCCCAGTATGGCAGGGGTTTATTATCTCCATCTTCCAGGAGAGAAAACAGAGTGTTAACCTGATTTGCCTTGAGTCAGCGGCAGACCAGGAACAGAAATCAGGAGTCCTGGCTGACCGTCCTCTGGTCTAGCCACTAGATCGCACTCCTATAGCTGTACAGCTATTTACGACACCACGGATAGTCTCACCTCCTGTGTCTCTTCAGGGAGGTGAAGGCCATTTCGTTTACCCAGTTTAATCAGCCTCTCTAGATACCTCTTCGCTTCAGGCCTCAGGGCAGAACTTTCCACCTTCTCCTGTCAGACAAAAAGTAGGAGCGTCCAGCGCCGAAGGGGAGACGGTGCAGGGAATGGGGTTTGCTCATTTGCAGCCGAAGCAAGTTGTTTGTGTAGGTCCTACGCATGGATTGTTTAAATGTCTGGTGACCCCGAATGAGCACCCCCCTAGAAGAGTTAGATTCTAGAGGCTGGTCCCCACTAGACCATTTTCAACTCTTTGCCCTTCAACTGCCCATTCCCAGAGGATCTCAAAGCACATTAAAAATCATTAGCCAACCCCCAGCCTCCATGGGCTGTAGGTGAATGTCACTATCCTCATTTTAAAGATGGGGAAATTGAGGCACGATGAAAGTACAAGACTTGCTCAAGGTCACACAGTGAGTCAGAGCTGAGACCAGATCCCAGAAGTGCTGATTCCCCAGTCTCTTGCTCTAACTACTAGACCATATTGCCCTCACATTGTAATTTAGCTCTAAACTGCCTAGGACAGACAGTAGGGAGAGGGGCTCATTGAATTTACAAGGAGGTCCCCGTGCACTCCCTATTGGGATGCTGGGCCAGTTGTCTTCTCAGCACCCTGAGCCACTCAGATTATCCCCCCCACCCCCCTTTGAACCTGGAGCCAGACGATCCTCTGGTACACGTCCTGCCTCATGCTCATCTCCACATCGAACTCCGAGAGCTTTTTGTCTGCCTCTGTGCTCGCCATGCGGATATCTTTGCAAGGGGAGACGTGCTGGGGGAAGTCCAGCATGTTCCTCTGAACTGAAACGACAAAGCCAGGAGCTCAGGCTGCAGCAAGGACAGCAGGCCCCGTCCCAGCAACCCACGTGTGTGCTGGAGCGCGACAGGATTAGCGTATGAAGTAGGTGCCAGTTTCACAGTCTGGAGCCTTACACATAGCCCAAGCGGGGACAAGGCAAGCTACTCCTACCAATATGTCCCACACCTGACCCGGAGCAACGCCCTCTAGCACCTTACTGAGTCCTTGAGATCTCTGTTGAGCCTCCTGGTCTCAGAGTCAGCTGTCTGCTGATGCTGCATTGCAAGGATCTTGGCTTCTTATTGCTCCAGAAAGCATCATGCAACTTCATGCAACACTATTTGGGGTGCTGGGGACACCTTTCCCTTGGGAAATGGACTGAGGGCCAGCCTGCCACGTCACACAGGCAAAGTGGTGTGGGGAAGCCAGCACAGCGGCAGCCCATCTAATGCCAGGCTTTGACTGGTGCCATCTGTCTCCCCTTTTTCACAAGCACTATCATTCAAGCCATAGTTCTAGGTGAAATCCCACGATGTTGTAGAGACCAGACAATGTGTCTCTGTTCAGAGATGCTGCCCTGCACACGGCCACTGCTGCCTGCTTAACCGGAGAGCCAGGATTAGACAGAGCACTGCTGGTTAATCAGGAAATACCTATAAATCCAGTTTGCCACTCCCAGGAACCTTGGGGTTCAGAATCAGGGCCTGGGACTCTCTCTCAGGTCAGCCAGAGCTGGGAAGGATGCACCCAGCTATCACAGCACAATTGGAACAGAGAACACCCGTGAGTCACAGCGTGCCCTGCACTCCCCTCCTAAAGATCACAGCCACCCTTCACTGGACTTGCCATCTACCGCAGCACACCCCCTCACCGTAACGCCTCACTGGCGCAATCCATACTGGAAACTGCATCACGCAAAGGACCTGGGCGTTTCTCACCACCTTGTTATCTACCTCTGCTCAGCTGGAGCCACATCAGGGCTTGCTGCAGCTAGGGAGTTTGCTAATGCAGACAATACCCAAGGGGTTTGCTTTCAGTTCAGCCCCAGCTCACACGGTTGGGCGGAGGCAGTTTGGGTTGCGGAGGCGCTCTCAGGATGGATTTTTTTGAATTGTTTGATTGCTAGGAAGGTCTTTTGCGATGGACTAACCAAAGCCTCTGTGTCCCCAGCCTGTGTTCTCCTTGTCCATTTCCACTTCAAAAGGCAAAGGGGGGGGAGCATATCCCTTGCCACCACTTCCGTGTGGCCCTAAACAATAAAACTGCTCTCCCCACAGATCCACCATGAGAATTCTTGGCCCAGCAGAGAATTGGGGTGCTGGGGTGCTCCAGGAAAGGGCTGCGGACGTTAACACCAATCTCTGTTTAGTAATCTCCCACTTTTTTTTTTTTAAATCAAAGAAAGAGGATGCAAACTCTTTTTTATTTCAGACAATTATAAAGGCACCCCCCCCCCTTGCACCACTGGTGGTCAGACTGGGGAAAAGATACTGCGAGGGGGAATGTTGTACGATTCATCCACCACGGAGAATCAACAGGTGTTATCTTGAGGCCAGCTTCATTTACAAACACCGTGTTATTATTTCACAGCATTTTAGCTGTAGTTCTAAAAAGAAATATATTGTTTAAACAGAGAGAGGGGCTCAGACACACCTGTGCTCATCCCTCATCGGATCTTAGACGGTAGAGATGGAAAAGTCCTGTCTGGCCACCCAATCATCTCTCTGCCAATGCATGGCTGCCTCCTACAGCACATTTTCTAGCACCAGTCCAGCTACTGCAGCAATAAGCAACTCAAAGTCCTAAGTGTCGCTTTTAAAAATCACTTCCAGTAGTTACTCTAAGAAACCATCCCCTTGCTAAACTCGCCATCAGGCAGATTTTTCCTGACATTCTGTCTATATTTCCCCATCCAATTTCACCCCACTCCTCCTACTTACATCCTAGGGTATAAACACTAACTGGAGAAAATGTGAGAGAGAGGCTGGTGGAGTTATTCAAGGAAAAACCAACGATTCTATAGACCAGAGATGCACAAGATCTAAAAACTACTCAACTCCTAACAAGAGCTATGGAGACTTCCAGAAAAGAGCCTAATCCTGTTTGCCCACATACCTGTATACTCCACCTCCACATCAGCCAGAGCTTTGAGGGTATTTTCATAGGAGACTTCCCCCTGCTCCTGGGAGCCAACCCGGTCATACACCTGCTTGGTCGTTTCTAGGAGCTCCATGGTCATGTTTTCTATTTGCTCTGCTGTCAGGTCCCATCTTAGCCGGTTTGCTGGGGGTCTGTGGGACTGGCTGTCCACAACGTTACCTGAATAGGTAGGAAAGAGAGCCACGTATAAGATATTGCCCTAGAAGAGTACCGGCAGTGTAATAAAGCAGGGACTCAGAAGGCAGGCATGACAAATACCGCAGATGCCCTGTAATAGGCCCAGAAGAGAACCCAGTCTGTTTGAACCAAACAGGAAGCAGACAGTTTCTAGTCAATTTTTTTACCCCCTCATTTATGGCAACCCCTTAATTGAAACTTGATTCCTTAATTACCCCCCCACCCATCAGACACATGCAGGTTTGTTATTGCAGGACTGCTGGCATGGATCTGTGAGGAGACTTAAAACATTGGTTTTGGGGGGAAAGTAACAAAGAATGACAAAGAACCGGCAACTGATACAGGGGGGTGGGGAGAGGAATAATGGGGGGAGATGACCTCAAGGTAAATGCCTTCGTGAGGAAGCAAGTGGTTTCAGCAGACCCAGCAGAGCTGCCACTGGAGGGCCCAGAGAGCAACTCCACAGCAGTCAGCTTCATCTACATGACTCACTCCAACGCCCCAGCTGTGGCAACCCTTAGCAAGGCTGGGGAGGAGCCTCTCCTTGCTTGCAGGGGAAATTTGAAAAGAGTCCGGACTGTCAGGAGCAGACACCCAGATTAAACTGAGAGGTGAAGCGAGAAAGCGATATTGCTTGGAAACCGTCAGATTAACAAGTGATCTCCACAGCTCGGTTTGCAGCTGGGGCTGTGCTGATCCCAGCATCCTAGAGAGACAAGGTGGCGGAGGTGAAATCCTTTACTCAGCAAAAGCTGGCCCAATAAAACGTTTTCCTGACCTCACCCACCTTGTCTCTCTAGGAGACTCCACAACCCATCATCATCACATTCCTGCTGAACCTGCTTCCCCGCTTCCCTCCCGTCCCCACCCCTTCACCCTGCCCCCCACCACCTCGCGCCCTGTTCCCCCCCCCCCGACTGCCTTCCCCCCAACACTTACCTCCCTGCTCCCCCTAAGGTGACCAGATGTCCCGATTTCACAGGGACAGTCCTGACATTCGGGGCTTTTTCCTATTCCCCCCCGTCCCGATTTTTCACACTTGCAATCTGGTCACCCTAGATACCCCCCTCCCCCCCCGGACCCTATCCGATCCCCTTCCATCTCCTCCAGCCTATACCGCCCCTCCCCATACCGTGCCTCCGTTCCCAGCCCCCCGCCCCGGCTACTATCCCCCCTGCACCCCCCCGCCGCCGCCCGTCTCACCCCTCCCCCCGCCGCCCTGCCTCTCCCCGCTGGGGGGTACCGGTGGGGGGAGCCATGGCGTGCGGGAAGGGAGGGTCCAGCGGGCCTGATCCTGCTGCCAAGGCGGCTCCTGTCCGGGAGGAGGGAGGGATCGGGCCCCTGTGGCGCGTGCGAGCGTGTGTCCCAGAGCGAGGCGGAGACAGAGAGGCAGGCGCCGAGTGAAGGATGCTGGGAGCGTGGAGGACTAGGGGGTTTGGCCAAGCCTGGGGAGGGGGCGGGGGCGGGGTGGAGACAGAAGGGACGGGAGCGGCCTGGCCAGGCAAGGGCATCGCCCCCCCCCCGCAGCCGGGGTCCTGGTCCCGATCCCAAAGGGGGAACCGCATCGAGCGGGCGGCGAGGGGCCGGGGAGCGCCGCGCCGGGGTGGGGGAGGGGCAGCCCCTCAGCATTAGCCCGGGGGTCCTAGGGCTTAAGAGCGCCACCTCCCCTCCCCCCTTTTCCAGATCATTCCAGACCCGGGGGGGGCAGAGGGAGGCAGACCCCTGCTACAGAGCCCGAGGAGTGGGCCTATCTGGGTTATTAGCACTAGCCCCTCCCCCCGCGCAACGCCGTTCTAGGCGCTCCCTCTCTATGGTAAAGCTTTCCCCGGCAGAGAGGCTCCGCATGAGCTACCCTCTGACAGCCCACGACTAGTCTCCGAGCACTTCCGGTACCACTTCCGCTTCCGTGTGACCCCTTGGACAGACACGCTTGTTGCGCGCATGCGGGAACGGGCGAGGCCCGGCTCCTCTGCGCATGCGTTGTAGCTCGCGGCGGAAGGGCGGGGCTGGAGAGAGGCGTGGCGGGGAAGCTTTGGCGCCTGCGCAGTCGGAGAGGAGGGCGGGTGGCCGAGAGGGCCCCTCGCGCGCTTGCGCGGTGTGCGCTTGCTGGTTGGGGCGGGGGGGTGAGAGGAGCTCGAAGGCGCTTGGTGAGTAGCGGGGGGAGCACGACAGGCGGGGGGGGGCCCTGTGCTGGGGCAGGCTCCGTCCTCCTGCCCCCTCCTCCGGGGGACTCGGGGGCGGGAGGCAGCGAGCAGGCTGGGGGCGAGGGGCGGTGCTGCGGGGGGGGGGCGGTTGGGGGCGGGGTGCTGAGGGGCAGCGAGCAGGCGGGGGGTGCTGCGGGGGGGCCGGTTGGGGAGCGGGGTGCTGGGGGCAGCGAGCAGGCGGGGGGAGGGGCGGGGTGCTGCGGGGGGGCCGGTTGGGGAGCGGGGTGCTGGGAGCAGCGAGCAGGCGGGAGGAGGGGCGGGGTTTTGCGGGGGGGCCGGTTGGGGGGCGGGGTGCTGGGGGCAGCGAGCAGGCGGGGGGTGCTGCGGGGGGGCCGGTTGGGGGGCGGGGTGCTGGGGGGAGCGTGCCGGCTGTGGGGGGGCCGCAGGCCGGCGGGGAGGGAGGGCAGGATGTGGGGCGTCTAGGGCATGGACACTGCAGTGCCATGGGATGGCTGCGTGTGTGGAAGAGGAGCTCTCCCAGAAAGGGGCTGGGGGCCTGCTGCTCGCTTTGGGGCGGGTTTGAATAAGGGCTGGCAGCTGGGTCTGTTTTCTTGAGAGCAAAACCCAATGTGGGAGCTCTGGTGCACTGCACGTCGCTAGCTCTGGAGTAGTTAGCACCCATCCCTGTAGCGTCTACAGAAAACCCATAGGCCTCGTCTGCCCTCTTTAACCCTGCTGATGTAGGTCAATCAGCACAACCCGCTGCTGTGGGCATAGCTATACCAGTGTAAATATTCTTAATCTCATATGGGAAGGGAAATAAACTGTACCGATGTAAGCATGTCTGTCCTACTGTCACGGTATCCTCACTATGGATGGGACTAATATCACTATTGGCCAAAAAATTACATCCCTGACAAACACAGTTATACCAGTATCAAAACTGTGGGCAAGCTTTAAGCCGTGTCTAAGCTAGGAGTGCTTTACCGATATAGTATATCGTTGTACTGTACCAGCAAAGTGCTTCTAGTGTGAAGCCGCTTATAGTGGCAGAGCACATTTTTACTGGTATAGCTTATTCCACACACACACAAACAAAACCAGTTAATGTGCAGTTATGCCAGTAAAATTGTCTGTAAGTAGGGGCTTTTTCCAGTACACTTGTGTTGGTCAAGAATCACACCTTTGTCCAACATAGCTATGCTGGCAGAAATCTATAGTGTAGACATGGCATTTGAAAAGTGGATCTCTCTCTGAGTTCCTGGGCATTGGTGACTGCCTTATATGTTCATAAATTGATTAAAAGCGAGGGTGGCTCCGGGAGGTGGCTGTGATGGTAGAATTTGAAATGTTCCTGAAGGCTTGAATATTTGGTATGTTTTTGCAGTTGCAGACTAATGCAGGCCTTTGTGGGGAAATTCTGTGTAAGCGTAATAATGATATTTTGCCCTCTTAATATTTTCTCTGCAAAAATCTCAAAGAAGAGAGAGAGAAAAGCATTTCAGGTGACTATTAATTTGCTGTGGTGTGTCATTTAAATTTCGACTCTGCAAAGTTAAAGTGAATCTTTACCCACTCCTCCGCTGCTCCGTTCAGAACTTCTGACTTTGCACTGTTTCTTTTATTGTTAACCTGCTCAAGTTGCATAGGAGCTAAAAATACCCAGAGCAAGGTAGAAAGCATGTGCTAGTGGACTAAGCACAGGATTGGCAGCTGGGTATCCCTGATTTCTTTCCCCAGCTCTGATATTAATGTTGGGCAAATTATTTTGCCTCTTGGGCTCAGTTTCCCCATCTCTGAGATGTGCGCAATGTGTTCTGTTTTGAGTGATGTGTCAAAGGTACTTACCTGGCCCACAGCACCATAGCATCTGAGCACTTCAAATACTTAATGTTTACCCTTGCAGCACCACGGTGAGGCAGGGCAGCGCTATTATCCCCATTTCACAGATCGGAAAGTGAGGCACAGAGATGAAGCGACTTGCCCAGGCTCACACAGGGAGTCTGTGGCTGAGCTGGGAATTGAAGGCTAGTGCCCTAACCAGTGGACCGTCCTTCCCCTCTGTATGGATGGCCTTATTTAACTTAGTAGAACCTTGCTGTTAGCCCTGTGGTTGATTAAGTTGCACCATTTTTTTTCCTGCAGATTTTTTATTAAGAGAAACCGGAGCAAAAAGTTCTCACAGGGACACGAAATGGCTGACAAGAAGCGTCTTGCTTACTCCATCATCCAGTTCCTACATGACCAGCTACAGAATGGGGGTCTCTCTCCTGATGCCCAGGAAAGCTTGGAAGGTAAGTGGGTGGATGTCCTTCCCTGCTCATGCCTTCTAGAGCAGGTGCTGCTTGACCTCTGCTCCATGGCTCTTGGGGGAACCTAGAAGATCAGTCCCTACTACCTGCCTTCCATTCAGCTGTGCAATTCCTGTGGTACTGTAGTATCGAAGCCTTCCTAATTATTGAAGTGAAATCTTGTCCTACATAAACTCTTAGTGGGAAGGCATCCAAAATGTTAAGCAGTCAGATAAGAGAACAACTTTCTTGCTAGCCTCTTCCAGAAGAAGCACAGGCTAACCCAGGGAAGGAATATATATAGCAATTGAAATTTACACTGATCCAAAGTCTGACACATGCCACATTGGGCCTCAGATAAGGGCTTATCTGTGTCGTGATTTCTAAAGTGCACTAACTTGTTGTGCATTAATAGGTCTGTGTAGAACCTGCAGGTATGCACTGAATATTTCCTAGTGTGCTTTAATGTATTTAGTGCTCACTGGCAGGGTGTACACAGACCAATTAGCACATGACACAGTAGTGCACGTTAGAAATCACACCCCAGGTTCTACATTATCCCACTGTGTAGACAAGAGCCTTAAGTCTCAAAAATCTGTGCAAGACTGAGAGATCAGGGATCTTCTGATAATACAATGCAACACTGAAAATGAATGCCTTATACTTGTTGGAAGCTTTCCAACTCTGCTGTTAAGAACCTTCCCAGTGGGGGACTCCTGGGTATTACAGACCCTATGGGAGGGCTATGCCAGTGATGGGAGTATATGACCCTTCACCCAAATGCAACACACAAAGAGAGTAGTTGAACAAGAGGGTGCAGCCAGAACCAGGAAAAGGAGTGACCTTTGTAGGCAAATTGGGAAGGTGAGAAGGTTGCCTGAAGCATGGAAAAGTTATTTCAAGAGCTGGGTGCTGTGTCTATAAAAGTACAAAGTACAGGGGCTCTGCTTCCAGCATGTCCTTAGGTCTGTCTTTAATGCACCATCCTTGACCCAGTGCTGGGAACACTGGTAGGTAACAATATGTGACAGAGAAGGGGCACCAGCCAATGTTAGAACAGTTGCCCTCTTTGTTTTGCATCTTTGGTATTTCCAGTGCATTCACCAGAGAAGCTACAGCAAGAAGCTCAGAGAGCTAGTCAGGAGTAATTAATCCTCTGCTTTGAAGTTTTAAAAAAAAATAAATGCAAATGATAATTGTCCTTGCAGGAGTGTCGATCTTGTTTGCCATCTGTGGGCTATGTTGATTTTATTTTATTTTATTTTTTACCCCTAAAGTCATCTGAGACTATGGGGTGGTTGCCTTTCTGACCCGTTCCAGAAGCTCTGTCTTCGGAGCCAAGGTTTGCACAGCTCTATTAAGTGTGTTGGAAAACCCCTGACATGTAAGGTGCTGTGCCTGCTTCAGCGAGATAACATTCAAGCATCTCCTTGCCACTGTAGCCTAAGGGACTGCTGCACTCAAGGGTAGTCAATTATTTTTTGTCAGGGTCCAAATTTCTTGGTCAAGGTCCAGAGAAAATAATAAATAAAATAACAATACTGATAATAAATAAAAATATTTCGGGGTCTGTTCAAAAGCATCTGGCGGCCCAGATTTGACCCACAGTCCATCTGTTGACTACACCTGGATGCAGTCTTCCGATCACTTGGAAACCGCAGTATGCTCAGCATCTGAAGGCTTGTGCATGAGGTTTCAGATGCTCTAATCAACATGGTATTAAACTTAATGTAGCCGTTTGTAGCTAAGGCACTGGACTGGGATCTAGGAGATTTGGGTTCAATTCTTAACCCTGCCACAGACTCCCTACGTGACCTTGGACAAATTATTAAATCTCTGTGCCTCTGTTTCTCCACTTATAAAACTGGGATAATTCTTTCATGGATGTTTAAGGATAGCTTCAGAAAGATAAATGAATTTAGCAGGTACTACAATGCTGGGGCCATATAAGTACTTAGATAGAAATGTTTTGCTTACATAACTACAACTCCTTTTTGCGTTCATGTGTCCTGTAAACTTTACAGTTCTCTTTATTTCTAAATGGGGACTTTTCTCTTGCGATTCCACATTTCTCCTCTTATTGGCAATCTAGGGGTTAAAATGTGGCACCAGAAGATTTGGGATCTGTTCTTGCTTCTGCCTGTGTGACCTTGAGCAAGTCACGTTGCTGTGCCTCAGTTTCCTCACCTGTGAGATAGGGATACTAATGCTCTTTATAGGATGATTGAGAGGCTCTCTCTGTTTGTAAAGTTCTTGGAGCAACTCCAGTTTCAGGAGGTATAGAAAGCAGACATGGTTATCCTAAAATAACTGACCTTCTAAATTATTTCTTTGTAATACTTTTGCTTCCATAGCTCCTTTCATTGAAGGGGCCCTCCCTAAAAGCTTTAGCTAACATTAATCTTTACAATACCCTTGAAAGGTATGTAATGTCCCTGTTTGACAGATGGGGAAACAGGCCTGGAGGTGAAATGACTTGCCCTAGGTCTCTCTCACTCCTGGTAGCAGAACTGGGAATAAAACCTGAGAGTCCTAGGCTCCCTCAACTGTTGCACACTGCCACCCCACAGCTAGATTTGAGACTATGTCCCAAATCTGTAACTCCTTCGTATACATGTATTTTTCCGGTATCTTCATCAATTCAGACTCCATTGGAGGGGGGACTGTCGGAAACAGGTGTTTAGAGGATGTAAGGAATGTTAATTGCCCACCTCCCTTCCAACCCAGTTGCAATCCAGTGCCTGGAGACTGCTTTTGGCGTATCCATGGAAGACCAAGATCTCGTTGTGTCTCAGACTCTCCCTGAAATTTTTGAAGCTGCTACAGGAAAGGTTTGTGTCTGACAGACTTCTTCGACCTATGAAAAGCATTGTATGAGAGCAAGGTATTTATTAATATTGTTATAGACCTGAGGTTTCAATTAAAACAGCAGAAAGCTGCCCCCATTGTGCTTAATTTCACAGCTATGCTGCCCCCTTGGGGGAGTCAAAAGCTGGAAGTATTTAACTCCCAGAGATGCAGCGTCAGGGAAATTGGAGCATTGGTTTATCGCAATTGCTGAGGATAGAGCATAGCTTTCTTATTCTTTTTGATTTTATAAGGAGCCTCATTACGTCAGAACAAATTCTGAGCCAGTCACCCCCTCGGAAGAAGACATGGTTGAAGCTGAGAGACTTAAGACTGAAGGTAACCTCCTACTGGGCTGGTATATTGATGGGAAAGATTACATGATGTATACAGCATGGGCAACTGATAACAGCGGAGGCACGCAGGTTTAACTTCCCAAGTATCAGAAGGTTGACACAGCAAGAAGGGAGAGGAATTGTGTAGGGTGATGCAATTAGGAGCAGTGGGGTGGAATTAAGAACTGGTTCATCTCTGCGTAGACCCATGGGGAGTCAGAGAATGCTTCACCCATGTGAGCAATTCACCAGTTTTTATGCTCAGATGAAAGAGTTTGCCTTGGTCTTACGAGTCTCCCATAATGCTGCTGAAGCTGAAGGTGCTGGAATCTTGTTCAGATTGTATGTATAGGAACTGCTTCTGCCAACTAAAGTCAGCGCCCTCTGCGTGGGAATGTAGTAGGTCTTCAAAAGAACGCAGCCGTGCTGCGCAACTCTGTAGCGTAGCAAGGGCAGAATCCTATGTTCAGCTAAAACTGCAGAAGGGTATTTAGATTGGCAGAATGTAGTAGCTCCAGTTGGAATCCAGCCAGGAGACCAGGTTAGTGTTCACTCGGATCATTACATCCTGGAAGAGAACTTGTTGAGTGGAACATGGCACAGATGCGGACTGTTTTCTTCCTGACAGAAACCTCCTCTCTGCAATGTTAAGACTGCATGCTCATCCTGGAAGAAACTCTCCACTCTCCGCAGCTCCCCTAGTGGCCAGTCAAAGCCGTGCTGCCTGGCTCAATGAGTCTGTGGATGGAAACTGAAAGCTGTGCTCTTGATTGTGGGTTTGACAGATGCAGAAGGGAAGTTGATGAGGGAGCATGCAGGATCCCTTCTGAAAAGGCTGTGGTTAGCGTGTTAGCCCCATAACGCCACTAGCCCCACCTGCTGTGTTTGCTGAGCGGATCTCCCAATGGCTCATATTCTAAGGCATCTGCCAAAGGGCGGAGTTTTCAGCATATCTACATGCTCCTTTTTGCATTTGTTTTTAAGCAGAGGCCAAGAAAAATTTAGACTCTAGCCCCTTGCTCTCATTGCTTCATCTGTTGGACTTGTTCCAGAGACCTTTGTTTTTCTGTTTAGGAAATGAACAAATGAAGGCAGAAAACTTTGAAGGTGCTGTGTCTTTCTACGCAAAAGCAATTGGATTAAATCCATCAAATGCAGTATATTTTTGCAACAGGTACTGACACTTAACTCTTTTTCTGCAGGTTTTTAAATTCAGGTTCTTATATTTTTAGCCCTCTCATTTTTCATGGTTTATGGGGCTCTCGCATGGTCAGATTCCTCATTTCACCCTTATCAGATTGTTCTTAATTTATTATTCTCCCTTTGTCTTGTTAAACTTGTGCTGATGTCTTTTCCTTTGACTTCTGCTTGCCTTGTGGCACTGGCATCTCTATGTAGGGCTGGTTTCTATATTCCTGGCCTGTTAAGCACTTGATAATATATATGGATACCGAGTAATGCTGTCTGATTCTACTTGACTAGCCCTTTCTAACAGATAGCACAGATTTGAAAAGATTGTGTTGATAATGGGCAAAGCAGCAAAACAAGATCTCATTTTTCAGAGGTTGAGGATTGAAGGCCTGGTTTTCAAAGAATTTGACAGTTTTCTGTTGCCCACGTGTGCAGAAAATGCAAGAAAACTATAGGTCTGATCTAAAGTCCATGAAATCAATGGAAAGACACCCATTCGCTTAAACAGGCTTTGACTCAGACCCTGTGCACCTGACTTAGCTTGCAGTTACCATGTTTGCATGTATACAAATGGCCATGCAAATAACCTGTTTGCACAAGTATTATTGCATGCCTAGATGTATGTCCAGCTCTTTGAAAAAATCATTTGATAAGTCTCAGCATGAATTTTGCCTGTATCATATGATCATTGAGGGCTTGAGCCTATGAGGTGCTGAGCACCTTCAGTAGAAGTTGTGCAGGATTGAAGTATGAATGAGCATACGGGTGGAGCCATGATAAATTTGGGACAGAAAATTGAGGAGAATGTATTCACCTGAAACTACACGGGGAGCCTAGGATGGCAGTAGGTTGTTACCCAGGTTAGAATCTGAGCTGAAGTTAAGTTTAAATTTCCCTTGGATGCATGTATTCAGGCCCCGTAAACTCTCTCTGCATCTCTTTCTCCATTTTCCCAGGGCTGCTGCCTACAGTAAATTAGGAAACTATGCTGGAGCAGTCAGAGACTGTGAAAGAGCTATAGGCATTGATCCGAACTACAGCAAAGCTTACGGCAGAATGGGGTAGGTACTGAGAACTGCTTTTTTTTTATAGAGGCATTAACTTAAAAACTAATGGCAAGTCCTGTGATAGTGATACTAGTAGTGGTGTTCAGAATGCTAAATAGGAAATATCCAGTGCTTAATACTCTGTGGGTCTTTGAAAAATCCACAAATTGATATGTAACCTTCTATAACGGTCCATTTTATTTTCTCTTTTAATAGCTTAGCCCTCTCCAGTTTAAACAAACACACAGACGCTGTCGTTTACTATAAAAAAGCTCTGGAGCTTGATCCGGACAACGAAACGTATAAATCGAACCTTAAAATAGCCGAACAGAAAATGAAAGAAACCCCTAGTCCAGTAAGTTCTTTCACTTCTTTGAGGGCAAATTCAATAATTATGCTGTGGAAGTGTTACTAACCAGCTCCAACTGCTATATTAATGTCTTTCACTATCTGACAGGGACATTGTTAATTTGAGTTAAGTCTGGAATATAGGTGTAATTCATAAAGTGGTGATTGTGGGGGGGGAGAGTAGAGGGAAAGGCAGTTTATAGATGCTATCACAAATAACACAATTAAAATCTAGTTAGAATAACTTCCCTGCAGTGCTGTGGACCCAAACACAGCAGCATTGGGCTTACCCAGAAAATGCGTACAGAGAGTGAAACTAAAATTGAGTTTTGCTGCCCTAAACAATATTTATTCTTTTATTGCACATTGATTATGAAAATCTTTGCATTCATCAGCTCTTACTGATAGGAGAGAAGGAGTTCTTTTCAGTATGTTTTCTTACCTTGATTGCCTTTTAAAAAGGGACAAACTTAAGAGGGAAAAATATCCATGATCACACTCTGTTATAAGGCCAGAATATTTTGTGCTTGACTGATTCTAATTTCCACTAAGGCCCCTTTACACTGAGCCTTTGTATAAATGAGAATCAGGCCCTGTGTCTTACCCTTATGGCAAGAGTATAGATGAAGAGCCTTAAGCACCAGTCACTCTTAACTTTGTTATGGTTTGGGTTCAAATCACAAATCTGCGTACAGAATGATTCACAGCTATAGCAATGTTCTATTTAGAGATGTACCGCCCGTAAGCTATTTGCAGCATGCTGTTAGATGCATTGGAGGCAGTTTGATGTTGTCATGTGGGCGCCTGATTAAATTTATATTATGTTTCATTTTGCAGACTGGAGGCACAGGAGGATTTGATTTAGCTGGATTGCTGAATAACCCAGGCTTCATGAGTATGGTAAATTTGCACACATTAGATCACAGCCAGTTTGCATCTTGTCTGTGTATTTGGATGTATGGAATGGAACATTGATACATGCCTTTGGGAGTTCGTACATTTCATTAGCAGATATGTTTTCATTTCATTCATCAAGGACTGCTTTGAGGAGACTGAATTAAAGCTAAAGAGCGAGTTACTTCTCACAGGCTTTTCGTTGTGAGATATGAGGACATGATAGGAGCTCCTTGCTCCACATTGCCAGTCTTGTCTTGTGTGTAGTACTGTGTTTCTCATGGCGCTACTCTTCCTGCTAACATAGCTTAGTGTTTCTGCCTTCACTTTGTAGAGTTGAATGACAACAACATCTGTATATCCACGCAGGCACTTCTGACTAAATAGGATGTAATCTTTTTCTTTTTAAATAGGCATCTAACCTAATGAACAATCCGCAAGTACAACAGCTGTAAGTTTGATACCGTCTCATATTTCTTCTTTGAATCACTCATTTGACATTGTGCATTAGTTGACTGTTGGGATAGGATGAAGTAAGGTTCTGGTGATACTGAGGTCATAAACATGTCGGAAGGTGTTTAAAGTGACACCTTATTTTGCGCTGCGTACCTGTTGTGATCGTTGTGGCGTAACATGCTAAAGACTTGGGTTGTGTTGTAAAAATGTGCAGAAATGAGGGAAGGTGGCCTGTAGTTAACACACTGAGCTGGGGCCCAGGAAGCCAAGATTCAATTCATGACTCTGTCACAGACTCTCTGCATCACTGGCAAGTCACTTTACCTCTGTCTCATTCTTTGTCTGTTAAATGAAGACACTTATGTGCCTTGTGGGAGCGCTGTGAGGACACATTCTTTAATATTTGCAAGGTGCTCAGATACTGTCAGGCCATAAAATATATAGCTAAGCTGTGTGACTCTTCTATTTATCCCCTTTAAAGCACAGTGGCAGTTAGAAACGAGGCTCTCTAAAGACATCCTGGGGATGCCCCCTTTATTCTGATTTCCTAATCCCATTGGCTTGGGAACCAAAGATCTGGTGTCACTGTCTCCACTTGGTTCTTTCTGCCTCTTCCATCATCATTGTTAACAGAGGCTCTGCAGTTGGAACTCCACTGACAATTTTGTTGATGATGCAACAGGCAGGATAGGCTCCAGCTTGCACACCCATAGACACTCTGTCTTAAGTGAGCTGAAACACCTTTAGCCTTCCAGGATCACCAGATCTGACCTGAAGACGCACAGTGAGCAGCTATCTCAAGTAAAGGCTGTATTTTTAAGACAGCAGAACTTCCTGTACAAAACATGCGCACACAAAGCAGAATCTTCTCAGGTCTCAAGACCACAGTAGCAGATTCTGTAGCAAGGCCCTTCATTGCTAAGATCATTACAATATCTATATGACAGCACACTTGTGAGTGAGCTGTTGATAAATTAAAACGAAACCACAGCTGATGAAATTAATAAACAAATTGTGAATTAGAGAGGGAGCCTACTGTAGCTTTTTGACTGTCACCAGACCTTAAAGATCAGAAGGCAAGGGAGGAGATTAACAAGATTCTCCTGAATGGTTGACCAAGCATTCAGCAGTGGAACTGAAAAACAGGGATAGGATTACACTTCATCCCGTGAGAAACTCAGGTTCTTCACACTGTTGTTGGAATGCCTTAATTTACATTTAATCTCTAGCAAGGCAAATCTTTTCCTCCTTAATCATGAAATGGACATGCTTTGTGCTAACTTTTTTTTTTTTTTTAAAGTAACTGTTGTCCCTGCCAAAGAACTTGTAGTAAGTGAAATTTCCATCTCTTTTTCTGAGCAATAAATACTTCTTTGCAGGATGTCTGGGATGATTTCAGGTGGCCAAAACCCTATGGGAGCGGCAGGCACCAGCCCTTCCCCTAACGACCTTGCCAGCCTTATCCAAGCGTAAGTAGAATGACTTTTTTCCCCTCTTTGAATAGTCTATAGATGCATTTCAGTCTTCTTGATCAAAAGTCAAAGGTACAGCTGAGCACCTTGCACAAAACTTTAGTCTCGCCACCTGCCTTTCAGTAACATGCTCCAGTTTCTTTTCTTAAATAGATCAGGATGCGACTCTTGGGCTGTGGAGAATTTAGCATCCGTGATCACAGTGCTAAACTTCTCTGTGCTCCAAACTGCCCTGACGTGTGTGATGACAAAAGTTGATTAGATGTGTTGCTTTCTCTCCTTAAGAGGCCAACAGTTTGCTCAGCAGATGCAGCAGCAGAATCCAGAGCTAATAGAACAGTTACGAAGTCAGATTAGGAGTCGAACCCCAAGTGCCAGCAACGAGGATCAGCAGGAATGAAAGTAGCAGGTGAGTTCATAAACCCGACAGTCTGTTATGCTGTATTGAGCAATGGCTTCTGTGCTGGGTTACTCAAGATCCATCTCATGTCTTCGGACAGCTTACTTTACCTATTCTCTGTGAAGCACAAGCTATTATTTACATGTCCCATGCTGGCGATCAAACAAATTAGTGTCATCCTACGTGCAAAGGAGTTAGGAGAGGAATAATTTGGAAAAAAAAAAAATCAAACTCATGAATATGTCTTGTCTTCCTGTCTTTGCAGCACTCTCCATGGGAATTCTTCACTATAAAAACTGGAAGCCATGTGTGTGTTGCCATTTCTTCAGTTGGAAACGTCCAAGAGAGAAAAAGGAAAACAAAACAGAAAAAAAAACTTTATGCGACCTGCATGTTAAAGACAGATTTTCATTTTCTTCCCCTGGTCCCCGCATCTGCCCCCAAATCCCTCTTGTCCCTCTGGAAGATCCAGCAAGCAGTAAACACAAGCCAGTATCAGTTGTCTTTCTAGAACTCAGAAAACCAACCACATTGTTACCTGCTGTGTTGTGGATTTTAACCCGTTTTCAAGGACACAGCACTCTTCACTGTAAGAAACCTCCACCCTCCTGACCTGCTGCTTAAAGGGAGTGAACAGCTCCATTCCCCCTCTTTAAGTCTTTTTACCATGTCACAATTAACCTATTGCAGGTCACTGAATCTCCTTGCACCCAACAGCTGGGTGTCAAAAATCGCTTATGTTCACTGCATTTCTCATTCGGGTGCATAGCGATGTTGCTGATGCTGTTTCTACACTGGAGATTAAGGTGGTGGACATCTTTAAAGCCATGTGTGAATGTAAGTGTATTTTGGGGTGGGGTTGCCTAAAGTGAGACCATTTTCTGTGACTCCAAATTGAGCATTTTTGATACACTTTTTTTCAGATCTTTTTTGCCAATAATGACGCAATTTGTCTAGTGTTTAAAAAAAAAATCATGGTTAATCTTTTGTCAGCAATCCTCTGTGAGGTAGTTGGGGAGGGAGAGACGATTTGACCCTTTATTTTAAGTTTTTAGAAGAGGTTTTTTTAAGTTGTCTCGTGTGTGAGTGGTCGCAGAGATCAGGGCTTCTGTGATAGAGATGGGAGTTGGCAAATGCCCATTTCAGAGTTGCCTAACACATGGGAATGCGAGTTGGTGGAGTAAAACTGCTGTTTGTGTCCAGGATATGCTGACTGGTCACTGACTCAGTTGTGGGACTGGCAAGGAGCTCTTATGCCCTAGTGTATTGCGGGCAGAATGGGGCAGGGACCTATGTACTTTACCAGAATAAATGTCCTGCATCTACCAGGACCTCTAGTATTACCAAAATGATTCTGTAGTTCAGGTGCCCAGTAGCAGACTGACTTCAATATGTGTAAGTGAATCCACTGGAGATCTCACTAGTCAAGCTCAGAGGGACTTTATAAACCTGAGGTACAAAGCAGAGTAACTCAGAGTGGGAGGGGATGTGTGTGAAAGGTCACATTGCCAGGTGCAAGAAAATCATTTAGTTTAAAACTGAATAGGTATTAAGAGATTAAAAAGCCTAGGGGGGAGGGGGTTGAGTGAGGGGTGGGAGGTATGTGTCCAGGTAAATAGGATGATGTTTTGATATCATCTGTAAATTCCTTTTTTTTTTTTTTTTAAATACTCTAATGTGGTCAATGTAACTTGTGAAGAATAAAATACTTTGATGCTCTCTTTGTCATCCCTTTTGACCAGGTGACCAAAACAACAAGGCCCATAAACCACAGGGTGTGACTAGCTTGCCCAGTCTCTTCATAGGAATAATTAATTTGGGCCCCGATCCTGAGACTGATCACTTGTGAGTGACTGCTGGGCCTCTGTGCAGCCCTGCTTACACCAGGGGGGCTTCACCCAGGTACAGCGATCCACCCATGTGCCAACGATCGCAGGATTGAGGCTTTGCTTCCACTACACAACAGTTACAAAGGGACAAATCCTACGTGTCTTTTTTCTGTCTCCTTCACGGACCCCTCTTTGCTGCTTGTTTTGCTCCTTTATGTGGTACTCTACCTGCATATTTCCACCGCAATCTGGCAGAGATGAACCTGACAGAATCTTTTATAGTTGTAGTGAAAATGACTATCAAAGGAGAGGTGCCAGCTAAAATTCATGACCTCCTTAGAAATCTTTCTCTGTTTGTTACCAATTCCACCTTAGACCAATAAAATTTGAATTTTTAAAGGTTCTAATTTCCTTTTCATACTGCTTATTTACTGTTGTATTTGACTCAGCTTGGCCATTGAAAACAGGCTAGTCAATTTCACTTCATTTATATGCAGCTTCTAATCAATTTCACTCTGGGTCTCTTACATTGGCTTTGTGCTGCAACCTTTGGGATGCAGTGACTGCAGGGGACTGTTACTATTTTGAAAATTAATTGGCCCCATAGCAATTTTTTAAAAAGTGGTGGAAATATATTTATTAAATGTTGCAAAAGCTGATTATTCCTGAAACTCCTGGAAAATATTGGCCCTAAATTCTCCCTTTAAACTATTGCAGGTTAGCAGTCATTTTTAGATCTATAAAGAAATGTCCTAAAGGAACACTCTCCATTTTTAAAATCACACTTCTGTCTCAAGATTTTTACAAGTAACACCCAAGATTACTAGAAATGAAAGAGCTCAATGAAACTAGTGATGTCTTATTCCTGGTTTATTTTGTGCATTTGACAGCATTGTGTAAAGATAGTTTTGCTGCTTTCTCTGTTCTAGTAAGTTTCCTCTCTGTAGGTGGATCATAAAGTAATGGGAGAAGAAACAATTTTAAAACTAGGAACATGAAATTGTAGAACCACAAACCTTAGAGACACTTGGGGGCAGCTGAGGAGCTAGAGACTACTTTAAATTCAATATTTTTAAGCAACTAGGTTTCAGGTTGGTGGTGTCTCTCTCGAGTGTGACATGACCAGAATAGAATATTTTATAGATGCCTTCTTACATTTTAAAATAAAACCTCTTCCTGCAGCAAGGCAGGACACATTGCAGCATGTTTTTGCATGAGCAATGGTCAGGGTTGCTTGTTCCTTTACGTGGCTATTATAAGATCACAATTCTAGAGTCACTGTGGGGGCTGCACTCTGCTTTCATTTCCTTTTTTTTTTTTTTTTTTTTTTTAATGACTTTACTGCTTTGGCTCCTTGTGCTTCTTTCCTACCTGGGTTTTCCTGTCACCATGTTTGTTTTTGTTTGTCTTTTTTTTGAGGGTTACCCAAAGGATATTTTAAATTCAGTATTGTAAAAACAACATCCAGCTCTCCACATCTTTTTATTATGGACTGTTCAAGAACTGGCATGGCATTTTAAGACCGTTCTTAGAGTGTTACATTTTCTCCCTCCATCTTCCCGGCAAAAAGGCAACTTTATAGGAAAAGGCTGTGATTGGATGATCCAATGTAGCATGTGGAGAATAACTAATATGTAGTCATGTCTAGCTCTCTAGAATACCTGCATTCCTAGGCTATTGCATCTATCATCCATCTCACAAGCCACAGGGGTGCAACTCCTCACAGAGTGCATCCCCTGCAGAGAACGTTTTGCTTTGGAGAAGCTTTCACTTTGTCTCCCGGGACCTTCTGTGGCTAGCAGTTCAGGTGCAGCACCTGCAGTGTGACATTTAAAACTAACTTATGCATTTACATGTTTTGAATTTAAAAAAAAAAAAAAATCCTACTGTATTAAAAAGTTAAAACACACAAAAAGTGAAACTGAATGATATCCTTGCTGGTAAGAACTTCAGTGTGGTAGCCACTGGCTAATTCTTTCTCTCCTCCTCTTGGTATGAGTTTTTTTTTAAACAGTGGTTCACAGATACTGAAGGGTTTTTTAACCTTCCAATGTAAAAGCCTTTCTGAATGGTAAAGGAGCATTGCATTCCTGCAGGTGGGTGAACTGTGTGTGTAGAATGTACTACCAAGAAAGCTGTGTCAGGCGCTCCTTGGATTGCTCCTGTTCTTTTTTTTTTTTTTTTTTTTTATGCCCCGTTCTCCTTTCTGTTGAACAAATTGCTGTTTTGTAGATCACAACCTGAAATGACGTTTAATAAATACTCGTGCTCCTGAAAGAGACTTGTCATGGTGGCTGTGCCTGGACTTGGCATGAAGCGTTTCTTCTCTATAGTCTTGCTTGTTTCTGCCTACGCTTTCTCTGTTTGCTTGACACTTCAGCGTTTCTGCAGCTGAGCGTCTCCCACAATTCTGGACATCTGGGCTGCTCCCTGCAGCTCACAGAATGAATCAAAGTCGTGGCACCACGTGCTCTGGCCACACTCCCTCTGCTCCTGCTTGCTGCCAGATTCTCTGCCTCTGTGGCAGTGTGTGGACAGCATTTCTGTTGCTCCCACTTATTTTCTTCTCAGTGGAATTTTGGCTATTTGTGGGTCACTGCTGTGCAGTGTTCTCCCTCTCCAGCCTTTTCTGTCTCCTTGGGTTGGTTCACAGTCAGATGACTTAACCCACCCTCCGTCTGCTACAGCACCTCCCAGCCGGCTCCTCTGCACCTCTCAGGCATGGCAGAGCAGCCTGAAACATTCTGAATGAAATCCAGACATTGCTTCACCTTGTGCCTGCCTTCCCGGGCTTGGCAGAGGGTGAGCTGTGCCCAGCCTTCCGTCCCTAACTCCATTAGGTTTGAGAGTCGGTTGGTCATGTGGGCTCCTCTACCCACTAAAGCAGCTGTGACTCCAACATGGAAAAAGCGGGCCAAGAATCTCTGAGCAGAGCAGGGAGAGGCTCTAAAAAGGAGGACCCCAGCTAGCTAAGTCTCAAAGGGTCTCAGGAGAGCAGAGGGGGAGACTTGTGGGGCCACAAGTCTTAGTGGGTCCTGAGTGCCCTGAGAAAAGAAGCAGGATTCATAAATGACCCCCTCCTTCCCAGTTTGAGCAGGAGGGCTCTGGAATTGTATCCCCTCTCGGGGGGAATGGGATCTAGCAGGGAAGGACTGGAGGAGAGAGCTTGCAAGAGGGCTTCGGGCCCTAAGGAAGGGTGGTGGCAGCGTTCACACAGTCTGTGCAACAAAAGTTCAGAACTCGGAGAAAAAGGGAAGAAAAAGCACAAAGATGGAGCAGGTACGAGTCCTCTGCCTCTTCCTCTTCCTCTGAGTGAGTTGTTGGACTCTGAATCTGAACAGGACTGGGGGAAAACTCGGCAAAGATTCCCCCCCCCCCGCCTTCCCCCCTGAGAAATTTGAGGCAATGTGTGGAGCAAGATTGTCGTCCATGGTGAAAAGTTCCAGAGGGGTAGCCGTGTTAGTCTGTGTACAGCAAAAACCACCAGAGTCCTGTAGCACTTTAAAGACTAACACATTTAATCTCTGCAGGCATAAGCTTTCATGAGCTGCAACCCACTTCATCAGATGGGCATCTGACAAAGTGGATTGCAGCCCACGAAAGCTTATGCCTGCAGAGATTAAATGTTAGTCTTTAAAGTGCTACAGGACTCTGGTGGTTTTTAAGGTTCTTTGTTGTTCACATTCAACCTCAACAGAATCCTGAGCATAAGCCTTGGAGTAAATACCCTGCTTCGAACTCCTCCCCAGAGGCTCCAGTTCCCCCCCATTTCTCCTCTGAGGCGCTGATCCCAGGAGGAATGAGAGACGTCTGAAAAGAGCAAGCACCTTAACAAAAGTGACTCCAGTTTCTATAAGATTCAGGAACTGAAGGATCCTGCTGCAGAGATACCGAAGCTTGTTGCCGCTGTAGCATCCCTAAAGAGCTCTGGTTATCCCTTCCCAGGGGGGGTTCTACCCCACGAACCCCGCAGACAGAGGGCAGGTCTGGGAGTCACTTTCCAAAAAGTCTTTTTAGACTCCTCAACTACCCTCACAGTGTCCCTAACAGCTACCTACTTTCCAAGGGCATCTCCCCTGGCTGGAACATCTCAGGGCCCTAAAGGGGAGAGAGCACTCTGAGTTTGGCTCTGTTTTAACTGAAGTTTCCCTGGAAACAGCATTTGTAGTGGAAGCCTCAACAGATACAAGGAGGTTCTCAGCCAGCAGCTCAGTAACCAGGTCTATGGCGCTGACCCTGGAAGCTCAAACAGTCTTGTCTAGCTCTGAAGTTACTTGTCTTCTGTTTTCCTCACACGCATGATTACTGGGTGCATGTACACACACGAGGCAGATCTACAGGGCAGGCTGTGTCAGGCCTGAATATAACTTTGCTCCCAGCCAGAGACCATTTCTGTGACTCTGTCACCAGCTCAGATCGGGCCTGGTTAGCTAATTATCTTGCTATGGTTCTCGATGCTAAAGTAACTGAGTGCCAATGTCTAATGTCCTAGTGACCGAAGGCGTTTCCCAGCCAATGGCTGTTCTGGGTCCTGTGTGAAATGCTTTATGAAGCTTGTACTGGATGAATCATCCAGATCAAACTATGAAAATCAGCCCTTGGACAACGTCTGTTGCTTAAGCTAGGGCAGTCCCAGGGGGCAACTGGACTCTCAATATAAAGTGTGAAGCTTCTGGTTAAGAAGGTACTGCTCTGCCTCTGTTTTCTGCTCCTAGAGATGAACTTCAGTGGTGAATACTGGTTGTCATCAATTCACTGATGCTTGGTAAGTTTGAGCCGGGTGAGGTAATAAAGGCTTCCCAGAGAGAAAGAGAGATGCCACTCTCAACACTGCCCCTTGTCCCTGATCCTTGGATGCGCTTTCTAAGTGAGACAGTAATACCCACTAAATTCGTGTAGCGGTGATGCTAACAATAGGAATCCTCCTCCCCCCCCCGCCCCCAGTTCCCACCTTCCCGGCGTCATTTCAGCCATCCAGCGAGCCCTGAGGCACAAAAGGAGGTCAGGTGTAAATAAGTAATAGCAAAGGTATCCTCTGGCTGTGTCATTTGGGAGCTGGCAAAGGGAAAAGTTCTGTTGGCTCTTTCCTCTCCACTGAGCAGCCCTGACAGAGCAGCCCTGCTCCATCCTTCATCCTATCTCCCTGTAGAGCAGAGCGCCTGCCTGCTGCCTTGGTGAAGCCTGTGCTTTCCTGCCTCACTCCACTGACTCCTCTGCTTAAAGCTGTACATGTCTGTCCTTCCCAGCAGAGCCTTTGTGTATTCAGAACCTTCTGTTTAATAAAATCAGCTGCCGTTCATCATCTTTGCAGATCTCCAATTAGCTGGAAAGGATTTCTTTCCCCTGTCTCCAAATCCTCCTCTGCAGGTTTGTTTTCACCTCTACCTCCACTCCTAGGCTTGGGCCATGCTGCTGGCTGTCCTACTCACTTTTCAGCATTGCCACTGGTGCCTGCATGTGTCAGGCTGTCATTTGAACATGAGACAAAGAAATCGCATCCCCTCCTGTGCTCGGCTCCACTTGAAAGCAGTTAGGGAGATGATGGAAATGCTACTTGGCTTTCCCCATTCACGGTCATCTTCACTTCCCAGGCTGTGCTAGAAGCACAGCTGTTAGAGATGAAGATGTGTGATTTAAGGAGTAATGTCAGTTTCTCCTCCCCCTTCCTTGCACTCACTTCATGATCGTTCCCTACAGTATGTTTTCTTAGGGCTTACTACAGTCCACATGGTAATGATGGGGTTTCCACGACCTCTCTTACAGCTGTTCCACAGTTGAAAAGCTTTTTGTTGCCAAAGTTTTCCCTGGTGTTCAGCCTAAATGTTTTCCTTTCTTTCTCTGATCCTAGGCATATGCCCTCGATCTAGACCAATCAATTCCTCTCCCTCTTTTGTGCGTACACCCACCCACTACTGGCAGACACTTTCCTTCCCCTCCTACACCATCTTGCAAAATGCATTTCTTTTACCTGCCATCTATTCTGATCTTTCTTCTTTCCAAACAAAATTCAGCTGAAAAACAGCAACTTGTGCATCAAAATATTTGCTCTTACCTGTAAGGTTAGGGGTTTATGGGGGACGGGGAAGGACCCCTGCAGTAGCCCAGCAGTGGGGAGGGAACTACCTAGGGTCCCTTACAAGTGTTGATCTGCTCCTTGTCTTGTGCATTTATATCAGTTTTGCCAAAGAATGGGAGAATATTTAGTTCAGGTGGAAATTTCCTGACTCCTAAATACTTTCCCTAAGCTGTAATGGCTGTAGGTGAGCATCAGACCCATTTCGCCCTAGCCCCCGTGCCATGGTTTGTGCATTCAGAACACACTGTGCCTCTTCTGTTTGCACATGCAATAGATGGACTCTTCAAGAGCAAAAATTCAGACCAGCAAGCCTGAAGGTGAGTCATACACTAAGGAGCACCCCTGGAGGGGTGGGGGCACTTCTTACCTCTTTCTCTTGCTTATCGACCTACAATGCAGAGGGAGGGAGGTTCCTTGATCAGAATTTGTATTTGTAAAGGAGAGGGCCTACTTCATTCCCAAGGAGAACCATGTGCTGCATGTTCTCATGAGGACAACAGCGCAAGGGTTGGTGCAGCTTGTTCCCCCAGATGCTACCCCCTCCAAGGCGTCTAGTTCCTGAACGCCAGAGGGGCCACCTCTGGAGCTGAGGGGAGCGTTCAGTCTCCATTGTCTCCACCTCTCTGCTGAGATGCGTGGCAGGGAACCAGTCCGCACCCATTCCGGGAGCCCTCCTCCCACTTCCCTCCTGCAAGCACCCGCCCGTGGCACTTTCAGCACCGCCTGCCCCTGGACAGCTCTGCAGCCGCTAGAACAGGGCCCGGAACCTTGTACAGCGGGCTCTTGTTTCTCCTCGAGCCCTCCTCAGCGAGGCACCAGGAGCCCGAGGGGGGGGAGAGGCGGGTTATTTCCTTGCCTCATGGGGAGGCGTGGCCAGAGACGCTGATTGGCGTCCGCTCCAGCCGGTGAACAACGGCGGTTTCTCGCATGGCGTCACCGGCAGCCAATCAGAGCTGAACGTCGCCGGAAAAGGTGGGACCCAATGCTCGGGCTTGCCCAGCCGAGGAGGGAGCCGGCCGGAGGGAGATCCGGAGGGGTGAGTGAGGCGGGTCCGTCCCGGAACTCGGGGGACAAGCCCCGGGTGGGAGCCATGGGGCGCCTGAGGGGATGTGGGGCAGACAGGTGGGGGAGGGGCTGGGCCAGGCCAGGCCGGGCCGGGCCTGAGAGCTCAAGCCCCGGGTGGGAGCCTGGGGAGGACCGGCATTTGGAGGCTGGGGGCGGCCACAGCGCTGGGCGCGGCCCCGGGGTCCGGCCGGCTGTCAGGGGCCGGGGGAGGCCGGGGTTGTGCCGGGCTCAGGGCCTGCTCCCCGGGTGCAGAAGGAGGTGACTTCACCCGGGCCAGGCCCAAATACGGGCGGGGGTAGTGGGGGTCCCTGGGGGGGGGGGTTCGCCTCCCGCATCCCAGGCCTGGCCTCCCGCATCCCAGGCCTGGCAGGGCTCGAGTCCGGCCATAGGCTGGGTGCAGCCAGGGACAGGCCGCCGCACCCGCTCGGAAATGCAGCGGGGGGGCTCCATCCCTCATGGCTTGCGCCAGCGGTTCCGGTGCCCTGGGAACTCAGGAGCCGCCCCCCCCCCCCCCCCCCCTCTGCTGTCCTGTCCCGTGAGCCATCGGCGTTAATAACATCCCCAAATACCTCCAGGGATCCCCGCATGGTCTGGTTTCTAGGGCAACGTAGCACCATCAAAACATCACCACGGTTTTGCCCTGGAGAGCAAAGCCTTTACAAGTTCATCACTGTCCCTTTTTTCAAGCCACCGGTCCAGTTCTGATGTGCCTTTTGTGGGGCGTTAAAACAGTCGTTGGGTCTGGTACAATGTTCCAAAGCAACAGTTTTGTCCCGGGGGAAATGATCTATGAAATGGGAATTCCCTTCTGTTGTTAGAACCAGGCAACTCAGAAAGGAAAACATTCTGCAGAGGAGCAATGTGCTGTTCTTAAAAGATGGTGCATTGCTCCAAAGAAGATAAGGGTGTTTCCAACCCGAGAATACCTATATTCAGAATCCTCTGTGGACTTTGATTGCTAATTCAGTATAGGCAAGACAGTTAATGCTGAATATGACACCTGTAGTTAGACAACCACAGGTTTTACTACACATGCATTGGGGAAGATACTTTCTTCAGGTGATTTACAGTCTTGGCAAATCATGCTGGATTGACCACTCCTGGAGAATGAAGTTCTCACTAGCTACAGATCAGGTGCAGCAAAGATAGTGGTAGATCAAGCTTACCTGGTAACATGCCTAAGCCCTGACCTGGATGGATCAGCTTGAAAACATGATAGGAGTTCTGTGTCTGAATTTGTTCACTCATTGGCTTCTCTGCTAAGTTTGAAAATGGATCCAGTTGGCCCATTTGTTGTCAAAGGTATTTTCTTGTGATTGGACATGCCTCTCCACCAAGAACTTCATTGAGATCCACCAACTCACTTCATACATGCCGTCAGACAGAAACCTCTTTAATTCACTGTTTTGGGATTGGATTTGAACTGCTAATCTACAGATAAAAGGCCCTAAATCCTTTTACAAGCCCCACAGCCATTCAGTCCTCCTAATTTTTTATTTTTTTTTAAATAAACAAAAGCATACAATAACCCAGACCCAGAAGTGATGATGATAAACGCTGTCATCCCCTCAAGGAAATATTTATCCCCAAAGTTTTTTGTTTTCAATCTCATTTGTTGGTCCAGTAACCAGGTATCCAATTATTTACCTTGTCCATCATTGGTTTGAGCATTGGTATGGCTACGAACATTTTGTCTTTGTTCATTAAAGTGAAATATATTGTGGTTCAAATTGCTGAGTGCTCCGGGCTGTATGGAATTCTTTACCTTTGAGTCATGGCATTAAGAACCTTTCAGCATGCATGGACTTGACTTTGTAATTTAGTTCAGTATAATAATTAAGGGAAATGAGCTAGAATCCTAGCTGTGCCTGATTTCTAGATCTCAAGGGAAACATCATCTATGGTAGTATACCTTTAAAAAATGTTTAATCTTAATTTTACCCATCTCTCCTTTTAAAGTGCTTTGTGGAATACAAATTGCACCCTTGCTGCATATGCCATATGGGGAAAAACTTTTATGTTTCAAAGTAAATTGTTTATAATGATCCAGGGATCTTGAGTTTTTACATCGTAGTTTTCTGTGAATTTACCATCTGTTTTTTCTTTCACCCACTCTGTTGTTGTTCTGTATGAGAAAATAAAGAATAAACACTGAATTTCTGCCTAGGGCGTCCCTTTAAAGGGGCATACTACAGATGGTTTAAGCTTGTTTTTTGCTAAACAAAAATAATCATATTTCAAAACTTAATAATGTAAGTGATTTTAGGATTATTTATTCATTTAATTTAAAACAGGGTTGGTTTTTTTTAAAAAATAATTCAGATATTCACCCACAGAATTGGCAGCCCAAACCATAGCAACCTTGCAATCCTGGCATAAGAAACTGAAACTGATCAGCTAAGTGAAATTTAAAAAGAAAACCACATAAATGGTGAAGGTGGATTTTTAAAAGTGTAATTTCAACAACATAACCTATCAGTACCATAGGTGAAGTAATCAGCGTGGACCTTTATTCTTCCAAGGTGGCCTGAATTAAAAGTGGCTTCCCTTATTCTGGAGTTGGATTTGGATGGGTGCAAAGTTCTGCCCATGTCGATCTGAATGCAGGATTGGTACCTACGTTCTCTGCATTTTACTGTGCCTGGGTGTCTCAGATGGTGCCTTAAAAACTGAGACTATCTCCATTCAGTATTAAAGAGCCTGTGGTGCTTTTTACAAGATTATGAGTTTGCCCTGTGTCCTAACTTTGAACATTTCCCTTTTCTCTGCTTACCTCCTGCCCCCCATTTGCATGTGCTGGCTATTTGTTTCCCTCCACCCTAGAGGCGGCTGCATTTTAGTGGGGAGTGAAGTAATTTCTGTAGATAGACTGAAATGCAAGTTTGGGATGAAAGATGCTATATTAGATATTATGACTATTTAAATAGGAAAATATCATTTGTCTTGCTCCTTTCCACAGCTACTGAGCTCAGGAGTGTGATTCTCTGGACGCTTGTCTTTGCTGTTTAAATGCTGATGTGACAATTAAAATAACTATCTGAAGGACACCAACAAACTAACTTTTTGCAGAGTTCCTGGCAGGGGATGTTCTCCAAGAAGACAAAATGAATATTAAAGTAACCAAAGTTCTGTGTCTGCTGGGGGTCTTTTTCCTCATGCTGCTCGGGTCCCTCCTGCCTGTCAAGATAATAGAAGCAGATTATGAAAAAGCTCATCGCTCCAAAAAGGTCATTGCCCTCTGCAATTCCTTCGGAGGAGGGGTCTTCCTAGCCACCTGCTTCAACGTCTTGCTCCCCGCTGTACGAGAAAAGGTAGTTGTGGGCAAACTCTCTTGGGTTTGTTTTGTAGCTGTACTGATTCTAGATAGTCCCTGCTGTTCTGAAGTAGGGATTTGGGAGAGTCCTCTGCTTTGAAGATGTTGCCCAATATGATAATGGTGCCATAGGCCAGGGCTTCCCATGTCTTCAGGAAGCTACCACATTACCAGACTAAGCCATCTGCTCTGCCAGCTAGAGCCCAACCTCTCCAGTTCTACTGTAGGCCGCATAGGGGTGTCTCCTAATCCCAGTCCTGCAAGGGCACATGCATGGGCTGCCCTTAACCCCAGACTAATTCTTGTGAGACTAGGCAGCCCCAGCTTCATTGCGTATTAAAGTGTGCACCATTAAACAGAAGCCATGGGAACCGCAGAAAGAGGCTGATCCTTAAAGCAAGAAGTAGAATCCCCGAGACACAGTAACACAAGCCTGATGTACCCTGGCAGGTGCCAGTGATTGGGGACCTGCTGTGGTAGCAGCCTTTACACTGAAAGCATTTAAAGCTTAGGGATGAGTCCCCCAGGTCATTTTTCACGGTGAATGACGCAGCCAGTTTCACCGCAGGTTCCTTTTCCTTTGTTCCAGCTTCAAGAAGTTCTCAAGCTTGGGAACGTGACCACAGACTACCCTCTGGCTGAGACCATCATGCTGATGGGCTTCTTTATGACTGTCTTTGTGGAGCAGCTCATCCTGACCTTTCGGAAGGAGAAGCCTTCCTTCATCGACCTGGAGACCTTCAATGCCGGCTCAGACGTTGGGAGCGACTCAGAATACGAGAGCCCCTTCATAGCATCTTCCAGAGGGCGCACGCTTTATAATGAGCACAGCCATGGCTTGAATGTCCAGGAGCTTTCCCGATCCAGTCCTTTGCGGCTCTTCAGCCTGGTGTTTGCCTTGTCTGCCCATTCCATCTTTGAGGGCCTGGCCCTGGGCCTGCAGGAGGAGGGCGACAAGGTCATGACCCTGTTCCTGGGCGTGGCCATCCACGAGACGCTGGTGGCCGTGGTGCTGGGCATCAGCATGGCCAAGGTCTCCTTAACACTGAAGGATGCTGCCAAGCTCGCCCTTACGGTGAGTTCAATGATTCCCTTGGGCATCGGGGTCGGCATGGGTATCGAGAGCGCCCAGAACGTGGCCAGTAGCGTGGCGTCCGTGCTGCTACAGGGCACCGCAGGGGGAACTTTCTTGTTCGTCACCTTCTTTGAGATCCTGGCGAAGGAACTGGAAGACAAGAATGATCGCCTCCTGAAAGTCCTCTTCCTGGTTTTCGGCTACGCGGTCTTGGCGGTGCTCGTCTTTTTCAAGTGGTGAACGCAGGAGCGATGGACAGTAAACCCTGACTCCTCCCCGTCGTAAATAGTGCCGAGAAACAAGGCCCCTTTCCAGCCGAGTAGGGACGCTGAGAAACATCAGTCTGGGTGGTGTTTAAGCATCGACCTAGCAAAGGGAGAATTGTTTCCTGGGGGTGCAAAGGAAATGAGATTGGGGCGTGTCCAGAAAGAGGTTTCCCATGGCATTGGTCCCATACATTGGAACAGTGGGTGGGAAAGTTTGCGCAGAGATTACTGGAGGTCGTGGTTAAGTAGCTGGTTGTAACATTGCCTCCAAAGGGACCTTGTCAGTTGTTTGTTCTGCTATTTGTCTAGAGATCCCACCCCCCACCACAGGGTAACATGACTTTATATTTTAGGTCTCCTTCCTTCAGATGGTAGGCTCCAAGAAGGTGAAAAGTTACAGAGAAATAAAACCGAAAGTAGACTGGGATAATGGACCACAAGACAGTGCTAAATTGCTTTTGCCAGTTTAGTTTTGATTAGAAAACTGGCTGATGTTATTAACTGCCAAAAATATCAATCATTCTGGAATACAACAAATGTCTTTTAGGTGCGATTTGTGCCATGATCCTCTGCTGGCAGAGCTTCCGTTAACCCACAAAAAGACCACTGGGTCTGTACTGTTACACAAAGAAATTAATCAAAGAAGCAGAGCCATAGTCCTTTTTACCCCCACGTGTCGTGTTCCACTACTGTTGTCTTGCCCATTCATTGCACAGTCACTGGTGTGAATCTGTAGGCGTTTGGGTGACACATCGCATTGAAAAACGTAGCGTTGAAATCCCAAATCCTTTCCAAAGCATCTTGGCAGCTCTGGCTGTATGATCTTTAGGTTGTAACAAATGGATATTTGCAATTTCCAGAATGAATATTTAGGTCATTTAAATTGTCTGAGGTGGATTTTGGTTGGGGGAGGGGCACCTAGGGGGCTTCCCTTTGATGGATCTGAAATGACTCTTCCAAAGCTATGTCCTCTTTGTGCTAACGTGTTTGCTTCTCACTTATACTGATCTACAAGTGAGGCACTTGGTTACGAAGATCCCATTGCAAGGCATTCTGTCAGTGTTTTCATAGGCAGGAGAGAATGCCACTCCCTTCGAAGGGTCACTGGACTGCAAGGTAAAGATTATGGAAATGCCTATTAGAGCCAATTAGAACCTGGCTGATCTGATTCAATGCTACCAGAACTCGCTCTGTCCTTGCAGGATGGAAACTTTGCTTCTGGGGATGTTTCTGATCTGGGAAGCTTGCTTCACTATGGATCATGTCATTTCTATAATTCAGACCTGGCTATCAGATTTGGGCTCCCTCCTTTCATCCTGGTAACAGAATCCCACTCTTAGTTATACCTCCCACAGGTTTGTGCATGCATGCATGCATGTGTGTGCTCAGGGGAACAGGCAAAAAGATCTCAAAATGTCCATCATTTTTGCTCTGCAAATCCTTAATCTTAACAAAAGAGCACTCCTCCCCGGCCCCCAGAAGTGCACGCATTTTAATTGCAGGAGGCTGCTGCAGAATCACAGGCTTCCGAGAGGCAAGTTGACTCTTTTGGAAGCATTGATGGAATGTTAACAACGGCTGAATGCAGCCTGGTCACCTGCGCGTGAGGCAGCGGTAACTCTCCCCATGATCAGACTCCACAAGGATCCAGAATGAAAGATCAGCAACGCTCTGATGCGCCACCATCTCACAGCCAGTGGTTGGCACATCTGTCCCGCATGGTGATTGATGAGGGCCACTTGAGGGTAAGAAACAACAATGGGGAGGGCAAGTGCTAACAAAGTCCATTCAGTTAAAGTAGATGAGGCCTATTCACAACCGTTGATTAGAAGGTGAGAATGTGTGAACAGTGACAATTACTTCTTGTAATGAGACAACCATTCCAAGTCCCTGTTTAGACTTGACACAATCAGACTGGGTCTGAACAGGGACTTGGAATGGTTGTCTCACCCTTGGATATATATCTCCTATCTGTGATTTCCATTTCATGCATCTGACGAAGTGGGTTGCAGCCCACGAAAGCTTATGCCCACAGAAATTTGTTAGTCTTTAAGGTGCTACAGGACTCTCCTTGTTTAAGACAGGCGGAGTTTCCATAACAACTTGGACATTTCTGTGCTACTTTAGTGTGTAAAACCATTCAATTAGGTGTGAAAACGACACAAGAACAGTAGAACACAAGTGGCGACGGAGTGTACTTTGGGGTCTGATGCTATGAGATAGATTGTATATTTCCTGCCCTCCCACGCCACCTTAGTATCCAATGTGGCCTACAGGGAATCTCTTAGTTTATTTTGGATCTTGTATGGTCCCCACCACTGGAGTGACGAGACCTGGGTGATGAGCCTAGAAGTTCTGAGTTTAATTCTGACTCTGCCACAGACCCCGAGTGACCTTGGGTAAGTCTTTCCCCATCTGTACAGGGAGGAGGAGATTTATCCTGCCTCCCGGAGGTGTTCTGAGAATTAGCCGGTTCATGTCCGTGCTATGGAAGTGCTGAGTATTATTACTAAAAGAGGGTTGTGTGTGCAGTGAGAATGGACCCCAACACGTTTGACATGGGCTTTATTGTGGAACTAACAAGGCACTGGGCGGTTCAGAGTGCTTATTTTATGCTGTTCATTTAGTAAATCAAACATGGGATGGGTATTGATGTTGATTAGTTGCTGTTGTTCTAAAGTTGTCATGCATAGGCTCCATCCTGAAGGGAGATGGCCAGAAGATTTGATCTCCTTCAAGGCAGGTCTCAAGGGGTGGAAGTGGCCATATCATACCTGAGTGTGCCAGGGTTTTCACTTGTACAAATGTTCAAGAACATTTTGTTTTCCTCCCCTTCCACAGTCAGGTTCTTCCCCCATCCTCAAATCCTCCAGCTGGCCAGGCAGGGCAGGTATTGCAACTGGATCTCAATATGTGAGCAGCGATCTCTATCAGACTGTCAACGAGTACAGACCTAACGCTGTGACTAGGGGCTGTGTATTTTGGGGTGACATGACCTTGAGAAGCGAGGAGCAGAAGAGTTGGATCTCCCGTCTGTCATCAACTCTTTCCTGTAAAGAGGAGCCAAAATCCCAAGGTTATATCCAGTTTTGCATCTCTCCTTTGGCAAAACACAGCCCCTGTCAACATTGGACTTTTTGTTGCAGCTCCCGTATGCCTCTGCCCGTGCTTGTGGGAGCCTCTCGTATTTGCTGTATGTTAACAGAGCAATGTAGGAGAACAGAGCAATGCTCTGCCTAGGAGATGGAGTGCCTCCCTGCAAACGATCCACAGCCTAAGGAATGCTCTGAGCCTCAATCAATAGTCAAGGCTAAATCCAGCAAAGCTCCAGTGAGTTGCAGGAGCGTGCCTACCCCAGTCCACACCAGGACTCTGCAGAGAATAGATTGCCTGGCCCAGAAAGATGCACTTGCTCAGTGGCGCTTCTGGGTTAATCTCCTGTAGTGCCCCTCTCTGCAGTTTGTCTGGAAGAAAGAAAAAGAGTCCATGTTCCCTTATCTGAGAAGTTAGCAGCTCCCTCTGTTGCCATCTGTCCCCCACCCTGCTACTGCTCTGTGGGGGTCTGGCTCAGGCCCGGAGGAAGCACCTTCAGGAGGCTTCAGCAGGTGAGATGGTTTGCTCTCCTCTGGGAAATGCGTGTAAGCTGCCCCGCAGCTCTGTGCATGTGCTTGTGTGCGCGCAACTGTGTGTTCCGCTACCACCACTGTGGATTTCCTTCCAAGGAACTTGGCTTTGATTTCAATTTGAAGTTCTCGTAACAAGATCACAGGACAGATTGCTGGTCTTTATGGACAAGGAGCTGTAAGGGTCAGTTCAGCTGCTGCCCTGTGCTGAAATCTTCCCAGTCGCATCAGATGGTAGAAAGGGCCTTTACAGCCGTTTTGGTGGACAGCGTTAAACTGGGGCCAGGGGAGGGGCCGTCCAGCTCCTCTATCTCAATGTCATGCGCACAAATACCATTTAGAGTCAGGTCTCCTTCTTTCCAACATGGGGTGAGTGATCTAGACATGCATGTGGATCACATCCAGCCTTCTGGGGGGATGCATTTGGTCTGCCAAGGTTTGAACATGTTCCAGCTGCCGCTCAGCCTGCAGATTCTTGTATCAAGAATGTCTACACTGCTATTTTTATCCCCGCAGCCCAATCCCTGCAGGCTGGAGTCAGTTGACCCAGGCCCAGGGACTCGGCACCACAGTTTTTCTTTGCAATGTAGACATACCCCTGACACAAAAAGGGACAATGGCCAAACTTAAACATAGTCCTTGTAAAACCTGGGGCTGTTGTTTTCCCAACCCGAACTAGAAAGAATGGTGAAGCTCAGAAAACACAAGTGGTTGTGAAAACGTCACTCCCGTTTTGAGCAACCTTGTTCATCTATCTCTTAAACGTTAGGTGTCTCCAAAGGACCGTCAATTTGGGACCAATGCTGTGGTTAGAGAGACACAGAAAACCTGTTAGGTAATGGAAATGTTCTCTTGTAAGGGCAGAAGATAAGTCCTCCAGTCAGAGATCCAATATTAATCTCCTACCAAAGGCTTAAAATACTCATTTGGGGATCACTCTGTGGAAGAGATTGTCTTAACAGAAGATGAAAGTAGGGTTGTCCTTTCCCCATCTGTACCGCTCAAGTGAGTGGAAAACCTTCCTGGTATGGACTGACATTCAGCAAAAGATGAAGTCCTAGCCCCCCTCCTCGGTTGGCAGGGGATGGAAATGCTGTGTGTCACGGCTGCCAGGACCCCCAAGAACCAAGGAGCTCTGGTAGAAAGCTGCCCTTCTCATTCCCCCTTGAAGTGACCTCACTCTGCCTAGTCTCTTTTTGAGAGAGAATGAGCCCAAGTGCTGGGGAGCTGTTGGTGTTAAAGGGATCAGTTGGAAGCGTACAGCTCTCTAGGCTGGAGACAGAGAGGGGGAGAATTATCAAGCAACAGTGGAAACCATCGTATCACCCTGATGTGCTAGCAGGATTGATTGCACCTGTTTATATTCCAGCAGAGGGACCCCTTAGAGGCAGGCCTGATGTATATGGGGGTTGGAGGCCTGGTCATTGTTCATCCTCGTTGGTTTCCAAGGTCAGGAGCCTCAGGTGGCATGTTCTGCAGGTGGTTCAGGGCTGTGGGGTTGTTAAAAGCATTGTCTAGGATCAGACCTTCTCCTGCTGGGTGCCAGAGCGATCTCCCAGAGTGTGGGATGGAAATGTTTGTTTCACTGTGTGGATGGTCTAGATGGCAGCTTACGGTGGTTACTTCATTTGGAAAAGAAGAAAGCTGACCCAGTGCTCCCAATAAATACGTCTTTCGTTTCTTGGTTTGTTTCATTCATTTGTTTTGTCCAGAAAGTTTCTGTTGTGCCTCTGCCTGTTACACCACGCCCCCGTCTGCCGCCATGTGCACTTCACCACACAGGGCGTGCGTTTAGCATGTGGGGGGTGGGCCCCAATGCAGCCTGAGACTTCCAAGCCAGGGTCCCATCACAGGTTTACACTTGCGCCTGGCTAATTGCAGAAGCCCCTTGACTCAGCTCAGGCCTGATTTCCATGGAGTTGTACCTGCTTGTCCTAGGTAGGAATTTGGCTGCTCGTTGCCCTGCACAGGCATTTACACCAGTGCACTGTGGGTGCACAAGGCTCCCATTCGAATCCGGGCGGCTTTTACAGCTACTCTGTGCTACCGTGACTGTCCAAGGCACAGGGCTGTAGTGAATTGGTCCACGAAGGCTAACTGAGTGAATAGAAAAGCAGCTAGGCTGTCGCACATAGGATTATTGTTATTTATTTGTATCATGGTAGCATCGAGTGACCCTAGTCATGGACCGAGACCCTATTGCGCTAGGTGCTGTACGGACACAGAACAAAAGGCAGTCTCTGCTCCTCAGTGCTGACAGCCTTAATAGCTGGAAAATATTAGCTCAGTAGGTCAGGAAAGGGAACAAACCTCATCATCCCTACGACTGCTCTCAACCAACAGACCAGTAAAGGTACTACATGAAATCTCTGACGTGCTTCACCCAGTCAGGTCCACCAAACCCAACCCAGCTTGCAGGGTTCCTTGCTGCGGGGACCTTGGTGTGAAAGGCATGCGAGGAGGCAGCCGTTAAAATGATCAAGGAGACAGGATTTCTTTTTTTAATGAATAACGGTTCAGTTCATTCTGCTCCAGGGGGCCAAGGAGCTGTTACATACATGCTGCATCTGGGCAGTGGGGGGGGGGTGAGATTATTATGCACTTAGGGAAGCCCCCGTCTTGGCCCTGTGTCATCGGTAGAGACAGAGACTGCCTCCCCCCAGCACCGCTTTCCCCCCCAGGGGACTCGCTGCTTATCTATCAGCCCTTGTAATCAGGGCAGGAAGCATCGTGCTGGCAGCAGAATCCTGTCGCTTGCATCCCCAGGGAGGAGTCTCCTGAGGACACAGAGACCCCTCCCTGTTGGCTCTGTTGTTACTCGCGTGTGTTTCTCAATGGAGAGCTGTGCTGACAGCTGCGTGGGGGCCGCACTCATTCACCAGTGGCTAGGCTCCTCCGCTGGCAGCTATTAATAGCAGCTGCAGATTTTAATTGCTCTTGCGCCAGTGCTTGTCTGAGTCATCCGGCCTCCGGCCCCATGCGGGGATTCTCGGAGAGGCGCTGTGCAGCCTGGCAGCCCCAGTCCACCGGGTCGGCACGGCGAGTCCTCCTCGGACATTCTTTCTCGGCTCTGCAGCCCCGCCAGCTCTGCTTCGTTCATGCAGAGAGAGCTGCCTCCCACCTGCCGGGGGTAGGGGCCATTTTAAAGTCTCTCCTCTGAGTTTTGAACAGATTTCTAACAAATCCCCCACACACACCCCCCTCATGCAGGCAGCTTTACAGCCACCTGGAGCAGGCTGGTCCCAGGAGTGGAGCACCGGCCTGGGACACCTGCCACCGACCAGCTGTGTGTCCTCCAGCAAGGCACCTCCCCTCCTGCCCTTTGTTTGGCTTGTCTCATGGGACTGTAAGCCGTTGGGGGCAGAGACCCTCTCTCACTGTCTGGGCAGTGCTTGGCATGACGGGGCCCTGATCTTGCTGGCACTATTGTCATTCAACCCTAACAATAATACCTTGGAAACGCTGGGTGCTAATAGTCACCTGTCCAGGCAGCCCTCAGCAGTGTTTGGCCAACAGCTCTGCTGTGTTACCCGCAGCGGGCCGTGCTGCCAGCTGCTGCAGAATAGCCAGAAGCAGAACTGCTCTGGGGCAGGAGCTGTTATCGGAAATTCCTAAACTGCATAGCCCTGGGCTGATTCTCTCCTCGTGTCCTGCAGTGTAAATCCGGAGTCACTCCCTGGAGGCAATGGGATTACCAAGCTGTCAACCTGCTGCTGGGATGCTCGGAATGTATCCAGTCCTCCGGGGGTTGACTGATGCGGGGTGTGTGGGTCGCAGACGTGAGAGGCAGGATGGTGCAGTGGCTGGGATGTTTAGCTAGGGCTTGGGAGACCCGAATGCAATTCCCCTGTTCTGCCACAGGCTTCCTGGGTGACCACGGGCAAGTCACTTGGTCTTTCTGGGCCTCGGTTCCCCCATCTTGAAAATCAGGAGAGTAGCACTGCCCTGCACCATGGGGCATTGTGACGATGCAGAAGTGAAAGCGCATGAGGTGATCAGATATTACAGTGATGGGGGTTAGCCAGGCACTGTAGCTAGATTGCTGGAAGTCCTGGCACGAAGCAGCCTCCAGCGGCTGGAGAAGGGCTGCAGGGCAGGTGGATGCGACTGCACCTTCAGAGGCGGATTCTTCAGCTGGGGGTTGCAAGTGATGGTCCAGTAGAGTTTACACCAGCTGGACCAAGAGTGAGGGTCCCACCCCTGCAATGATCCTCAGGGCCTGCTCCCTCTCTCCCGCAAACTAGCGGGACAGCAGCGGTGTGTGGATTGCAGCACCTGCCTCTCGGTACGTCAGCAGAGGGTTAGCGTTTCACTCCTCAACTCTGGGTGGTGGCTAGAGAATTTGTGCCTGATCCTGATCTCCCTCTGGTGTAAATCAGGAGCAAATCCATTGAGGGCGCTGGGGCTCCACCGGCATGAATGTGAACGGAAGCGGGCCTGGCAGACTAGCTATTTGCCCTGGTTTCAGCTCTGGGTGTAGCTGCACCAGTACAAATCCTCAGTGCTTGGGCAGGGTTAACCATGGAAACTGTCATTTGCACGGGTGCCTCCACGGTGATGCCAAGCAGGGCTGGACTGCATCGAGGTGAATAGCAGCTTCGCCTGTTTGCATGGGGGCTGCTAAAATGGCCGAAACTAGGGCAAATACCCAGTAGAGGTAAGGCCTTGGGCCCTCTTTATTGGGGGAAGGGAAACCAAACCCCCTGTCCCAGGAATTTTGTCCCAAAAGATTGCTGCAGTTTGTTCTGTTTCATGATCTTAACTCTTGAACCGCTCTGGGGACCAGAGCTGGACAGAATGCAACCTCGCAGCTCAGAGCCTGGGACGCAAGACTAGGCCATGGGGGCTGGAGATCCTCTCCTAGGCAGAGGCTCTCTCCTAATGGGGTGGGGGGGTGAATAGGGGGCGCTTGCTGCACAGCTGGGCCAGCTTTGGGGTGGTCAATCTTCCAGACTGATCATTAACAATCCCCTGGGTTTCTTGGCTGGGCCTGCCAGCCAGTTTACATCTTCAGCACTCCTACCGCGTGGGATGTGGATGGAGGCCCCCCAATAATTTGCATGATGGTAACAGCTTCTGCTATGTGTGCGTAAATCAGCTGAACTGCGGCCATTGACACCAGCTGAGGATCTGGCTGACACAGGCTATCAAGAGAAACTTCCTAACACTGACATGCATTGGGCTATGCAGGGATCCCCCAGGAGAAGTGGTGGGAATCCCATTGCTTGGGACTTTTAAACCTAGGATGGACAACAGACTAGAAAGCATCCTAGAGAGAGCAGTTCTGCAGTGGCCCATGGAAAAAGAAACCAGAATAACATGACTTGACTCTTCTCGGGGGCTTTTTCAAATCACGTCACGCAGGAAGGTAAGTGTCCTCTCCATTGTACAGGGAAGCTGAGGCACAAGGAGCTGACGGCTGGGACAGAATCCCTGACTTCTACTGACTCCTTTAAGAATCCCAGCTACAATGACTCCCCAAGGTCTGTGGGAGAGACTGGGATAGAATCTGGTCTCCTGACCCCTACTCCATAGCATTAGCCATTAGACCATGCTACCCAGACCTTTTTTTTTTTTTTTTTTTAAACCTCTGACTTCTCTGAAGATTGCAAACCAGCTTCCATTGCCCCCCTCCCCACACACACACTTGTTTTCAACATGCTTGTAAATTTTCCAAAAACTCACCCGTGGGGGATGAAAGGTTCTTGGCTTTGGTTGAAGCCGAAAGGTGCATTTGTTTGGGAAAAACGGAGTGTCTTCCCCAGCGTTGTTGTTGAGTTGGGGCAGAGAAAGAGGGTGATTGTGTGCTGGGGTGTGGGGAAAAGGAAATACACTTTTCCCACTGGAAAACCTTTGCATCGTATTTTTTTTTTTAAATGTATCCTCTGCAAAACCGGATGATACTGAGCCTGCCTAGCCTCAGTGGGACTTTTGCAGAGCCTGACAATACCACGGGGGCCTTTTTTCATCTCCAAGGTACATATATGCTGAAGCTCAGCTAAGGATGGGTGAAAATTACCCCCTGCAGAAGCCCCAGACTGCCCCAGTGAGGTGGAAAACAAGAGGGTTTTCCAAGGGGCCTGAAGGATTCCTTAAATTGCATGCCTGGAAGTATTGCTATGGACCTATGCAGTGCTGGTAGATACTAGGTTACCTCTGGGGACTCACGGGTACATAGGAGAAATTTACTGCCATTTAGCAAGGACTGGGCACCACTTATGTCCTTGTCTGAGGATTTAACGGTGGTCCAGGCTCCGTACGGGCCCTCTGCCCAGGGATGAATTTCACCCCGAGGCCACAGTTTACTGCTGCTTTCCATCTGCACCAGTTGCTCTTTAACCCCTTTGGCACAAAGGTATTTCTTTATCGTTATTAATCGTTTATATTAGTGCAGCACCTAGGAGTTCCCGCCCCATACAGTGTGCTAGGTGCTGTACAAAGACAGAACAGAAAGATGGTCCCTGGCTTGAGGAGCTCCCAATCTAAACATGAGACCAGAGGAGGGGTGGAGACAGGCAGGCAGGGAGTACAAGGGGTCAGCTTGACAAGATTAGGCCACATTCTCTTCCCTTTAAAAATGCCAAGGAAATGGAGCCGTAATGCCAGGGGTGAGTGCTGTGTCTGCTGCAGGACATGGCAGTGGGCTGGGCAGCCCGTCACCTTAACTCTGCCCCTTCCTGCGCCTGCCCAGCCTTTTCCCCGTCCCCCTTCCAGCCCCAGGGAATTTCCTCTGGGAAACAGAGACTTCAGGGGGAGTCTCTCCAGCAAGGTGACCCCCTTTCTCTGGGTTGGCTCCTTTCCTCCTCTGGACAACCACGCCCCCCCCCAGCCCGGCGGAGCCTGGCAGAGCAACCCCAGGGCTGCCCGCCCCGGGCTGGGAGCAGGGGTGAGGATCCCAGGGCCCCCCCCCGATCTCGGCAGCCTGCCCTTCTGAAGGCTCCTGGGCTGCCCGGGGCAGGGGGCTCAGCCTCGAGCACCCCCAAGGGCCCCGCCCGGCTGGAGCTGGGGGGCTCCGTCCTTCACCGCCCGGCCCGGCCCGGCCCGGCCTGGGGGAGGAGTTTCCCTGCCCGCCCCGCTGGGGCTGGAGCTGCGCCCGCCTCGGCTGCTGCCGGTGCGCAAAGCTGGCGGGGCCGCGCCGGGCGGGCGGGGAGGAGCCGCAGCCGCTGACCGCCGAGCAGAGCCGAGCCCCCGCTCGCTGCGTGACTGGCCCGGCTGCGGGGGCTGCTGAGGAGCCGGGCCCGGGCTGCGGCGGGGGGCTCGGAGCGCGCCGGGGGGAGACGCCGCGGGAAGGTGGCTCCAGCCCGGGGCCGGGCGGACGGTAAGACAGCGCCGGGCGCGGCTGGCAACGAGCGAGCGGGGCTCGCCTGTCCGGGCCCCCCCCCCCCCCCCCCCCCGGGCAGCCCGGGGGGGGGGGAGCCCTGCAGCAAAGCCCGGGGGGGGGGGGCCGGGGCCGCTGACCCTTCCCGTGGAGGTCCGAGGGGGCTGGGTGCAAATGATCGCCCCCCCCCCCCCGCCCGCATACCCACCCTCTGCCCCCCCCGCCCGTCCTCAACCCTGTAACCCCCCCCCCCCCCCGTCCTCACCCCCTCTCCTCAAACCCACCCATCTGTCCCCAGAGCCTCCCCTCTGTCCGTCTCTCTGCAGTCACATATCTGTAGCTACAGCTGCACACCTGGACACGTATGTGTGTGCGTGTGTGCACACGTGTGTGTGTCTGTGTCCAGCGGTCAATGCGGCTGTGCACATAGAGGGGGGGGGGAGACGTGGCCGTGCAGCCCTGTCTGTGTGTAACCTACAGGCACATGCAGCGGGGACGGGTTTGTCCTGCTGTGTATAGATCGATCGACCTACGTGTTTTTGTATAGACCTAGCTACCCATCTTCCCTCTCTTTTCCTTCCACCCCATATCATCATCTATCTGTCTGTCTGTCTGTCTGTCTGTCCTGTAATTAACAGCTCCATCCTGTAAAGCGGGCATCTTCCTTTTGTGCGTTTTGCATTAGCTGGTCCAGTATTTCACCCCTGCCCGGTAGGAATCAGGAGTTATTTATTCAGTGCCGAGCAGTAAATTAATATTCTGGCCCTCTGTAGGCAATATATAAAAATAAACTCCCGTCAGCAGTGCTAGCTACGCGTTCTGTGCGGGAAGGTGATGTCAAGGCAGCCTGCTAGCTCATGGAGCCCCCAAAATAAACCCCCTCCATTTCTCCTCCGCCCACTCGATTTCCTAATCAGAGGCTTGTGCTATTAATGAAGGAGCAGCCTGCGTCGAGGTGAATTGAATCCAAGAGGTAGGGTCGCAGTCAAGGTATTTTTCGTTCAGAGCACGAACAAAAGCCTGCAAACCTGGCTGGAGCAGTTAATGGGCTCTTGGAGTAGCTGTAAATGTGTGTACGTGTGTGGATGCATGTATGTTGCTGTGTGTGTGCGTGTGCGTCTAGATGGCTATATATATATATAGATAGATAGACACACGCACACGTATATCTGGATCTCTCTTGCTGTATACGTCCATAGAGGTCACAGGCGCACGCGTCAGGCAGAGCAACCAGGCCGTTCTTTGTGGCGCACCCCGGGAGCCCTTGATTCAGTCCCAAGCCTGCACTCAGGTGGCCCAGGGTCCTTTAGCCCGCATGGGAGATCAGACTGGGAGACTGGTTCGGGCAAAGAACGCAGCCTATGGGATTGGGGGGACAGTGCTGGGATACGATGCCTCCTGCCTCCGCCCCGCTCCCACTCCTGCTCCACCGGGCGGATCCCACCTTGTTTCAGGCCCTGGCAAAAGCCAGAGATTCAGGTGGGGCAGAGTGAGTGCCAGGCGGCCCCCCTCCCAACACCCGAAAAGTGGGTTGGAGAGTTAATCACCGGGTGGGGTGCTGGGTGCCCATCCGGGATGAACTGAGGGTGCTCAGCTCCGTGAAGGATCAGGCCCCTCGTGATCACCTGAAAAGCGGTGGGAGCCGATTCTGTCCCCAGCAGCAGGCGCGTCACCCCCACTGGGGCCGTGGAGTTTACCCAGGTCCCTGGGACGTGCCTGGGAACGGTGGGGCAGGGCAGCCATTTGCAGCAAGAGGCGAAGCTAAACGGCACCGCCGGGATGCCCAGGCACATGCCAGCATCTGTACAGCTCAGGGCGAAGGGTGAAGCATCAAGGGGCTGGTGTATTTCTCCCCACAAGCCCACAGGGGGGAGGGCAGGGCTGTTGTTCCCATTGCACAGATGGGGAACCGAGGCTCTGGTCGCCCGCGGCATTTAGGTACCTAACTCCCATAGGAATCAGTGGGAATGAAGCACCTAAATATCTTTGAGGATTTGGACCTAATCAATGTGCCGAGGTCACACAGGGCGTCTGTGCCAAAGCAGGGAACTGACCCTTGTCCTCTGAGTCACGGGCTGGCCCCTACTCACTGCTTTACCCTTCCTCTGTTTTGGCCTGTGTAGCCCGTCCCCTCATTTCTCTGGGACGTGCCCCCCAGAGGGTAGCTGGAAAACGTGGCAGTAGAATGGGACCCTTCGTGTGATCTGAACCAGAGGGGATGGGGATGTGTTTTGTCTGCTGCAGAATCTGTCTGTGTCTTCGCTGGGGAGATGAACCATCGCGGTGGGCTGTGCGCAAACATGACGTTAACCCTGAATTAGCACTTAGTGTGGACATGGGCGTCGGTGTCACTTGCTCGTGTCCCAGAGTCCCTCGGTGACTGGATGCGACAGTCCCTTTCCACACTAAGGGCAATATCACGTTTATTGTCATGGTAGCTTCTAGAGTCTCCAGCGGAGATCGGGGCCCCGTTGTGCCGGGCACTGCCCAGATGCACAGCAAGAGGCAATCCCTGCCCCAAAGAGCTGACAATCTAAATGGACAAGACAAAGGGCAGGAGGCATGGAGAGGTGAAGTGACGTGCCCAAGGTCACCCAGCAGGTGAGTGGCAGAGCTGAGACTGGCACGCGGGTCTTTTGGCTCCTAACAAAGTGCCCTCGCCACTGGGAAACACTTCCTCTCTTGACAGGCTTTCTGACATGATCCATTTGCCTAGTGTAGACAAGGCCATCTGAGATCTCTGTATTTGCAAGGAAGGCTCAGTGCTCTGCGTCTCAGGTTCAGAACAGCAGAACCCTCTGCATTCGACACTTCAAACCCTGGCCTTGTCTTCCCAAGGAAAATAAAAGAGAAGTCCCGGGCATCTCCTGGGCGAGTCCAAGCTCCTCTCTGCTCTGGGTAGCGGTCCAATACTCCAAGCTAGCTTTTCAGCAGGGCTGGCAAACTCATTCCACTTAATTCTGAACCCAAGCTAAAAAGATCATGCCTCAGGCTGGAAGGTTGTTTTCATCCTACTGTGGAGAAAGGCTAGGGACAGGCGTGGGGGGATGAGCGGGGAAAGGGGAAAACTGCAGCAGGGAAAGGGACTGGAAAGGAGAAGAGAGAAAAAACTCTCTGGAAAATGCAGTTCTATGCACATGGATATTCTATGCGCTGGGCTGGATTTCAGGGTGGAGAGGGTTCGATCCTAACACAAAGCCGGGGCTGGGAAAATGTGTTTGGTTCCGTGCTTTGACCTGCCCTTGGAGGGACAAACACGTAGGTTTAAACGACAAGGGGCAAAAAGGGTGGTGAATCTGGAACGGTTTTGCAGACACAGAGTATCGATTGCAGGGGTCGCACCCCATCCAGCCAGCTCCCCATCCAAACACACGCACGCCACTGGGCCAGCGTCTTGTCAGCCTGGCTGCTCCTCCCTCCCCAGAAGTGGCTGGTTCACGTGAAGCCATGTTGCTGGGAGAGCTCAGTTCCCGTTGAAGTGGCTGCAGGATGTGACCAGATTTTCCAAAGCGCTCAGCACCCGGCAACATTAACAACACAAGACCAATCCCTCCCCCCCTCCCCCCCTCGCAATAGTATCTTGGATCTCCCTAACCCCGTTTGCCTCAAAGGAATCACCTCACCCGCCACTGAAATGCAGCCACCTCTGGTCTGGAGTGCAGCAGATGTTGAACAAGTCCCTCTCCAGTACCTTATCGTAAGCCCGTCTTTCCTGCTCTGTCTTTCACTAGCATTAAATTAACTAGAAAAAAAGCCTAATCCTTGACGGTTTAATAAACAAAAGGGCTGGGGAGGGGGCCGGGACGGAAGAGAATCAGCGAAGCAACCAGGCTGGAAACGGAACCAGCCGCTGAGGAGTCAGATGTGCCAGGGAGACTTTAGCATCGCTGGCCTGCGTGGGGCCTCCTGGCCCCAGTTCAGCAGAGCACCGGCATGAACTCGCCTGGGTGTCCCTCCCAGCCGCTCGGACAGCTGCGAAGGGGGCAGGATGTTCTGGGAGCATCGCAGGTCGGAGGGACCTTCAGCCTGCACGGGCCCTAGAGCGGGGGGGAGACAAAGGGTTTTAGCATCTGCTTAGCCCCCTCACAGTCGCCTGCGCCGTGGCCCAGCTGGCCCCGCTCATTGCTTCCTCTGCGGAGACATTCAGCCGGGGCCAGGTTTTCAAAGGCGCTCAGCTTCCATTGTTCCCAGCGGGGCCTCGATTCCTCTTTGTATTGCGGGTGGAGGCGGGGTGGATTCTCCAGTTTTCTCCAAGGGGGAGGGGTGGTGGATTGCTCCACGGGAGCTGCTGGGTGCTGCTTTCTTTGGAAAACCTGGCCAGTGGTGCGCGCGCGCGTGTGTGGCGCAATGATGGGCTGAGACCGCGCGCACTCATTATGCCCAGGCCACCCAATAGGTAACAGCTGAGGGGAGGTGGATTGGAGCTGGTGTTCTAGAGGCATTTGTTTCAAGCCCCATAGAAAGAGCCAGATAGTGCAAGACCCTCTGGGACTCTGCCAGCCTGGGGGAGGAGGGTCCCCGCTCAGCAAGCCTACACCCATCCCTGCACTGGGGTCTGAGGTGTGCGGATATTACTGAAACCCAAAGGCCGTCCAGCTGCCTTGTGGACTTGAGAGGTCAGAATTCAGCCTCCCTGTTTTCACTTGCACGTCAGGTCCCGTTAGCGCATGATCTTGCAGGATCAGGGCAGCTAATACCGCCAGGGCTTGAGTCTCAGGTCACTGGTTCCCTGTGCAGCCGTTTACCGCAGTGCAAAGCGGGCACGCGAAGTTTACCATTGTGACCTGGTAGCATTTCACCACCACTTCACGCTGGCATCCATGACTGCAGGGCAAGGAGAGTCAGGTCCTCAGGGCCGGTTGGGACTGTTATGGTTAAAGATCCCTGGGGGACGAGGTGGGCGGGGGTCTGCTCTGAGCCCTGGGGCTGGGCTGTTTGCAAGAGTTCAGCATCTATCTGGGCGTCTAAGAGAGTGGCTCGATTTCCCCCCGAGTTCTGCACAGTGGCAGCTGCACCTAGAAAGTCTGGCCCCAAGCCACGTTTAATATCATGTTAATGACTGTGTCTACACTGCGGCTGGGAGTGCCCTGAAAATAGCTGTGTGAAGATTACGACTTGGTCTCTCAAGGCCCTGGGGCCGAGCTCCAGCAGGCTAGCCCGTGTCTCTGATGGAGCCGCGACAGCCACGCCGAGTGCGTGGGCTCGAGTCTGTCCCTCCGGCTCGTGCCCAGCCGCTGTGTAGACACACACCCTACTGCTCGTGCCGGTTTGCTAATGAATACACTAACCTCTAGCTCCTCTCATCAGTCGCTCTCAAAGTGCTTTACAAAGCAGGTGTCAGTATCATGATCCCTTTTGCACAGATGAAGAAACTGAGGCACTGGGATGAAGTGACTTGCCCAGGGTCACCCACCTGGCCAGTGGCAGGGCTGGAGATAGAACCAGCTGTCTGTATTCCTAGGACAACGCTCTATCCACTAGACCGCGCCAATGCCCAGACTCCAGCGGCCTGGCTGCGATCCAGGGGGCCAATTCGCTTTGGCCTCTCCTCTCCTTCCCGAACCTGCCCGGCTTTCCATGTCCCCGTTCACGCCTACTGGCTCTACCCCAGGGAAACTCCCCTGACTTCACCGGAGCGGCTCGTGATGTGCTCCGTTGTGCACGACCGGTGAATCAGGCCGGCCAGCACCAGCTCTCTGTTGTTCGGAGCGATTTCCTTCAATAATTGATGGGGACGGCCGAGGGAAATTTGTGAACGGTATTGCTGCGAACCCGTGTGCTGTGTAGCGCAATACACTGAGGGGGGCGGGGGCAGGGAGGGCGATTAACCATCGCTCCTGTCGGGAGTTGCTTTTCACGCTGTCCCCAAGGGTTGGGAAGTGGCAGATCAAAAGCGGCTCTCGCGGCAGCTGGGAAACATGCAGACACAAAAGTCTGCGTGAAAATGGCACCTGCTTACTCAGCAGATTTGCTCCTGGCATGTGCGTCGGAGTCAGATCTGCTGCCTTGAATGCAGCCGCGGGGGCCTCGCTCGCGTTCGCCCTCCAGGAGCCGCTCTGAACACAATGCTGTTGTGAACTGCGAGCTACGGGAGGCAGCGCGGACTAGTGGGGAGGGCCCTGGAGTGGACGTCAGGGCTAATCTCAGCTCGGCTACTGGCCTGCTGTGTTGGGCAAGTCGCTTCCCCTCCCAGCCTTCGTCTGTTCTGTCTATTTAGGCGGTGAGTTCCTCAGGGCAGGGCCAGCCCCTCACTGTGGGTCTGTGCAGCGCCTGGCCCAGTGGGGCCCTGATCTCCGTTGGGGCAACGAGGCATCCTGCAATCACAGCAATATTGCACCCCAGGTATCCCTAGCAGCAGCATTGACTGGGTTCTGATGTGGAAACTTCGGGCCCAATTTTCTGCAGCCTCGGGCTGTCATTCCCATCAGTGCCGAGCAGGTACAAGACGCTGCCAGCTCCGGATGCCCTTGCATGGGTGTAAATGACGGGTCAAGGCCCAGAGGAATCAAGGCCTGTTGTTCCCAGGGTTGTTATAAGAAGTGCAAGGAACTGAGCTAGTCTTTTCTGTCCCATCAGGCGTTTGGCGCGGTTGGTTAAAAAGAACCCCGCCCTCGGCTTGTGAAGTCTTCGTGTTTCCCTGTGTGACGGGCACGGGACCTGTCACGAGGCTAAAATAACCTTCCAGAGAACGGGCAGGGAAGGACAAATGGAAAAGCCTCCATCAGAGAGAGCACAGTGTGTGTGTCTCATTGGTCTCTGCTGAGCACTGAGCCCCACATGGCTGCAGAGCTGCAGGCCCAGGGAGCGGACTGCGGACGGCAGAGGTGCCGCAGGCAAGAGGCGACACGGTTTCACAGCTACCTTCACCCCACGTCAACAAGGCAAAGCGGGGCAGGCCTGGCGTAGGTGTGGAGTCAGAGCAGGAGGTTCCCGGGAAGGGACAATCTCCCCAGGCAGCAATGGGCAGCGTCCCCACCCCTGAGCGGTGCAGGACATGGGGGAGACTGAATTCCCCACCCATTTATTGCTGGCAAAAGGGACAGGTTTGAAAGCCCTGCAGGCTGAATCTCTTTATTCATCCTCCAGCCACCTCCGCCCGCTGCCCCGACCTCTCACCCTTTATGGGCTGTAGGGCAGAGCGGGGGGCTGGCTCTCTCTGTCCGTCTCAGCCCTCAGCCTGTCTGCGAAGCCTGCCGAGAGCCCAGCTGGTTAGTGCTGGTGAATTACGTGTTTGGGACACTTGTCCTCTTGCTACTGGACTGAGAGCACCCCAACCCGTTCAGCTCACCATGGACAGCGACGCCACTGGCTTTCTGTGGGTGCTGAACTGCGTTAGCTACGAGCCAGGGACCCCAAAGCAAAAGGTAGCTGCGTCCAGCCAGCCCCCTCCCCCCCACAACCCTCCGAACCCTGTGATCTTCCAGCACACCCTGCTACAGATGCTGTGCCGGTGGCAGAGGACTGGCCATATGGCTGCACTGTGGCATCTTATAAAAATAGAAAGCGCTGATCTGTTTTTGGGAAGTCCCCCTGGGCAGTGAGGCAGGAGCCGGTGCTGCATTCTGCTCGTTCCTGTGGCCAGTCTGTTCCGGGGGCAGGTGCCTGGGGCTTTCTCGGTGGGGACGATGCCAGCAAGGACTCTTCAAGGGCAGCCAGACGGCATGGTGCTTGGGCAGTGCCACCCGTCGGCAAGGGGCTGTCGTGGTTGGGGGGGGGGGGAATAGGAGTCAGCTCTGGGTGGGGCATGGGGTCTAGGGGATTAGAGCAGGGGGCTGGGAGCCAGGATTCCTGGGATCTCTGCTGGCCCTTTGCAGAGGGGTGAATTTCACCCCATAGGCAGAACAAACGGACCCTGTGCTAGCAGTGACAAGAGAATTTAGGAGCACGTCCCCCCATTTCCCACTCCTCTGGAATGGGCAGGGCCTATTTACAGACCCCCCCCCCACCACCAGCTTTTTATTTTTAAAGAGCTAGAACCGCAGTTGCTGTGCCGAGGTGACGCACGGTGCCGTCCGTCGTGGAGCTGCCTGTCAGTGCAGGACCGCTCCGTAAGCCCGACTCCCGAGGCTGCGAGTAACTTCACCCCCTGGCCTCCAGCTCCATCGGCCGCTGCTGGGGAGTGGTCAGAAGCCGCGCGGTGATGGATCAAAAAGCAAACCCCTGAAGGGCGGGGAGAAGTGGTTGTCAGCTGCAGGGGGCAGGTCATCTCTCTTCTATGCCCAGCACGGGCCCAGCCAGGATCCAGCCCGGGGTGGGCACCGAACTCCAGCCCAGGGTTTCTCAGTGTCAGAGGGGAAGTGTCCAGTGGGGTGGAAGCGGGATCCTGTGGAATGGACTCAGAGACCAACCGGCGCGTGGCAGACGTGCCCGGGCATTGAGAGGAAGGGCGGTTTGGGTGCTGGGAGAGCTGGCTTCAGTTCCCTGCTCTGCTACTGGTTTCTTGTGTGACCTTGGGCAAGTCACGCAGGCCCAGATTTTTAGGTGACTCACTGTCAATGGGAGTTAGGCGCCTCATTGCCTTTTAAAACGTGGGCCTCAATCTTGCTGGGCCTCAGTCTCCCCGCTGTGAAATGGGGCTAATGGTCCTTCCTGTGGTTAGACGGTCAGCTCTTTGGGGCAGGGAGTGGCTCTCCCTGGTTGTCTGGGCCACACCCAGCACACCGGGGCCCTGATCTCGGCTGGGGCCGTGTGTGGGGCTGTGCCTGGCCCCAGGGGATGTGTGCTCAGGTGTCTGGAGCGGTTCCAGCCCTCACCCACCAGCTCCCCCGTTCGCAGACCTGGGGCCGATCTTGTACTTGGGCCCGCCAGAAATCCTGGGACTCGCGGCCTTCCCTGCCCCTTCCCACTCTCCTGCCCCCGGCCTCTCCCCCTCCGACCGGCCTGCGTCACTGAGCCTGCTGCAGAGCCATTGGCTTGCTGCCCCGGCCGGGCCACAAGGGGTTAGGGTCCAACCTGCCCTGCACGCCAGTATCCTGCCAGTGGGGGGTGCAGTCCGAGAGCAGCGGGGCTGCGGGGCCTGCTGTCTCCAGGAGCCGTGGTGGCTCTGGCGCTGGTGGAGGAGGCAGTGGATGGAGATTTCCAAGCGGGGAGCCCTGCTGCCACATCCAGGGGCCAGGATAAAGGGCGAGATATTGACCCCCTGGAGCACTGGCACCCCCCCAAACAGCACTTCCCCCCCCCCCCCATCCCATGCAAAGCAGGAGTAACCCCCTCGGAGTCCATCCCTCTGGCATAAACTCCAGGGAATCCCACGCACAGCCAGAGCCTACCCCCCCCTCCCGCCAGAGCTCCCTTCTGCGGCAGCTGAGCCGCCGGCTTGCTGCACTGGGGGGCGCGTGACAGCCGCGCGGGAGGTTCCGGCTGATGGCCATTCCTCGCAGCCTCCGCGCCGCTGGAGAACGCCCAAGGAGGCCGCTTAGCATGCGGGGCTGGGCTGACCCCCAGGAGAAACGCCTCTGCCAGCTTCCCGGGCGCAGCGAGGGAGCAGCGTTGCTCCCTTCCGGCCTTGGCTCCCGCGCCCCGGCGGCTCTCTGCGTTGGGGGGGCGGGGGAGGGGCGGGAATGCCATCAGCGTCGAGGGCTGGACCCAGGTGGCGGGATTCGGAGAAGGCCCCAGGCTGCCTTCCAGGGGTTTCTTCTCCTCCCCCAGCAGCGTGGGGTGGAAGAGCCGCTGGGTTTCCACAGCCCAGCCTGTTCGCTGCGCCAGTGACTTCCAGGAGTCGGGCGGGAGGGGGATGAGCTCGTGGTTGTTCAATAGCGACCTGTGCCCCATCAGAGCGGGCCTGCGCCGGTTCCTGAGCGGGCTAATCGGCCAGCATTCGTACCCGGCATGGAGACGGCAGGGGGGCAGCTGCAGGCAGCAGGGAGGCAGCTGCTTGGCTTCCGGCGCCCGTCTGTGTCACAGAGTCCCAGGCTGCAAGGCCAGAAGGGGCCGTGGAGCCCTGGGTCACGCCGGCCGGAAACTGGCCCCGCCGTCGTTCCGAGGGCAGGTCGCTGCATTGCAACGTCCTCCGCCACGACCCCTTCCCCACCGGCTGTAACCACCGGGGCGGAGTCTGTCCTGTGGCCCCCGCCCATCCAATAGCCGGGGCCGGGGGGGGGGCGGGGGGGAGAGGGAGAGAGTGTGAAGGCAGCACCGGAGACAGAGAGAGCCAAACCCAGCCCACCCGACCGGCTCGTTCTCTCCGATGCCCACGCTCCGACACTAACCCGGTCTGTGTTTCCCTCATGCTGCTGCCGCTCCACCCCAGAGGTGGCTGCAGTTCGGTGGTGGGGGTGGCAATGACATCGGGGTGCTAGGGAAATCCAAGCCATTATGGCCAGAGGGAGGCCGGCCGTCCAGCCAGCCTTGGGGTTGGAGGCGTTGGGCCAGGCCTCAGGAGGTTCTGCCACTGATCCCTGTGGGACCTTGGCCCCATCACTGAATCTCTTTGCACCTGTCACAGGGGGATGCTGGGCCTTCCTTTCGTGCTGTAGCGGGCAGGCTCTGAGCCCAGAGTGAGACGGCAGCGTCACCCACGCGCCACTTCGGCCTGCGCCACCCCGCGAGGCTGCAGTTCCCCCTTTGGCCTACGTGGCTTTGATGAGCCGCCCTGGAGAGCCCGGCGTGGCCCTGGGGGAGGGGAGCTGCACCCGCCTCCCGGCCGGGCCCCCCCCAGCTGCTCTGAAATGCTGCTGCTGCAGCCAGCGAAAAGCAGGGGCTGTGTCAGTGCATGTGCGTGTGAAGCCGCGGGAGGGCGGCCCTGTGGTCTAGGGCAGTGGGCACAGCAGCTGGGCTTCTCCTCCTGGCTGTGCTGGCGGCGTGGCCTGGGGCAAGGCAGGTGCGCGCTGTGCCTCTGTTTCCCCATCTCTGCAGTGGGGGTAAGGGTGCTTGCCAACCCCTCACAGAGGCACTGGGAGAGCCAGGGAGGGAGATGGCCAGCGACGGGCTCAGTGCAGGGAAATGTAACCGCAGTGGAAACCTCTGGGTCCAGGCAGGAGGGAGGCGGGAGCCCTGTAAATGCCGCGGTTGGAGCTGGATGCAGGGTTCCGTCTCTTCAGGCACGGCTGAGGGATGGGCTTTTATTCCACCTTCGCCTCTCCTGGATTCCGGGCTGGTCCAGGGGCTGCTCTCCCAGCTGGGGAGAGAACAGCACTGGTTCCCCCTGGGGAGACCTGACAGCCAGCATAGCCAGAGAACAAAGCGTGAGAAACCACCAGAGCTGGCAGCCCCGGGGGTGTTACTAAGGGAGGCAGTGCAGTCTAGTGGTTAAAGCACAAGACAGGGAACCTGGACTTCTGGGTTCTTTTCCCAGCACTGCCTCTGGCTTGTTGTGTGAGCCGGAGCCGGTGGGGCGACAGGCCCAGCCACCTGGCCGGCATCCCGTCGAGGCCCCGTTACCCAGGGCCCCCTGTCATTGAGCGAATTCTCCAGGCAGCCTATTCCCGCTGCGGGCAGGGGAGAGCCAGGGCGCATCCCAGCTGGGGCAGGTCCTCTGCGGCGGGAACAATGCAGGGAGTGTAATTTGGGGACAGGACCGCAATCGCTGGAGACTTTAATTGTAGCTGTGGGTCCGTCTCTGCCATACGTGGAGTCAGGGAGCCCCGTGCGGCCGCGGGAGGAGAGCAAGAGGGGAGGGCGCTCCTGCAGAGGGAACTGAAAAGGGGGCTGGGTAATTTGACAGCTAAGCAGACTTCAGTTTCAGGGTGTAAGCCGGTCATTGCAGGAAGGAATTGAGAAGTATTGCGGCCTCGTTGCTAGGCCAATAAACTGGAGTTCAAGACTCCTGGGTTCTAGTCCCAGCTCTGCCACTGACCTGCTGGATGACCCTGGGCAAGTCCCATCCGCTCTCCGTGCCTCAGTTTCCCACACAAAGTATATCATTATCCATGTTTCCTCTCCCCTCACTGCGTATTTAGGTTGCAAGCTCTTTGCGGCAGGGACGGCCTCTTCCGGGTTATGTGCAGCGCCTGGCTCTGGTCTCAGCTGAGACACTAGCGTAGGACCCTGGCCCCAGGCGTGGTGCGTGTGCAAACTTCCCGCTGCATTTGGCGGCAGGGGAGGCCTTTGTCCTCTGTAGCCTTGCTGGCCACTGTCGCGAGAGGCTGCCAGTTCTGGTGGCCCAATGGCGTGAGGTGCTAAAGCAGATGCTGAGCCGAGGGGGCTGCGACTACTTCTGCTAGACACCAGTGGCTGGGCTGGGCATTGACAAGGAGTGGGATGAGATGATCTCACGTAGGAGAGGAATAGTTAGAGGTCTGGTGGGTCACACCAGAGACTCGATGGAGCAAACCGTACGGCAGGGAGGTGGGACGCAGGGCAGATGGGGGGACCAGGGGGGTGGGACGCAGGGCAGATGGGGAGACCGAGGGGGGAGGGTGGAATGCAGGGTGGATGCGGGGACATGGGGAGGGTGGAACGCAGGGCGGATGCAGGGACCCGGGGGAGGTGGGACGCAGGGCGGATGGGAGGACCCAGGATGAAGGGCAGATGAGGTGCAGGGGCTGATGAGTGGAAGCAGCATGGCAGACGAACTATCTGCTGCACTGGGTGGTCAGGCCCTACAGCCAGTCTGGTCAATCCCGCCCTGCTCTGCCGATTCCATCCCTGCCCGTCGCCGTTCCTGCCCCGTGACGTGTCTCTTCCTGTCTCCCTTTTGTCTCGTCCCCTTCCAGGGGCATCAGCCTCCCCAGTTCAAAATGCCCGAGCAAAGCAATGACTACCGGGTGGTGGTCTTTGGAGCCGGCGGCGTGGGGAAGAGCTCCCTGGTCCTGCGCTTCGTGAAGGGCACGTTCCGGGACACCTACATCCCCACCATCGAGGACACCTACCGGCAAGTCATCAGCTGTGACAAGAGCGTCTGCACCTTGCAGATCACCGACACCACCGGTAGCCACCAGTTCCCGGCCATGCAGCGCCTCTCTATCTCCAAAGGCCACGCCTTCATCCTGGTCTTCTCCGTCACCAGCAAGCAGTCCCTGGAGGAGCTGAAGCCCATCTACCAGCAGATCTTGCAGATCAAGGGCAGCGTGGAGAGCATCCCCATCATGCTGGTGGGCAACAAGTGCGATGAGACCCAGCGGGAGCTGGAGACCAAGGAAGGGGAGGCCGTGGCCAAGGAGTGGAAGTGCGCCTTCATGGAGACCTCGGCCAAGATGAACTACAACGTCAAGGAGCTCTTCCAGGAGCTGCTCAACCTGGAGAAGAAGAGGAACATGAGCCTCAACATTGACGGCAAGCGGTCCAACAAACAGAAGAGGACAGACAAAATCAAGGGGAAGTGCAGCCTTATGTAAAGCGCTGGACTCTCCTGCCTCGCTTCCCCGCCCCACCAGTTCGAACATGGGCGGTGGTGCCCTCCCGTCCCCCCCCTCACTGCATCGTATCACTGTGACTGCTCTGGGGAACCGGCCGTGCAAACTCACCTGGCCCTGCTTGTCTGTCTGACTCCACACTCGGTGCGTTCCCCTCCGCCGGTGACGGCGGCCGTGGCTCCGCTCTCCGGAAGGGGGTTATGCAATAGCGGGAGTCAGGTCTGGGTCGCACACACGCCTCCGTTTAGTTCTTTTGCAGCGGGAGGCGTGGGGGGAGCCACGGAAACGCCGCAGGCAGACAACTCCTGAGCAACGTTTCCTCTCTTCTCCTCCCCACTCTCTGGCTTTTGACTCCGTCTGTGGACGCGGCCCGCGGGGGGATCTTTCGGAGCCTGGCATGGCAGCTCAGCCCTTCACATGCACACTCACTGCACAGAGTGCACAGAGAATGCTGCGGACTCTGACCGTTGTTAGCTGGGGCCTGGTGCGGGATAGTTTTTAACGCTCAGGGTCAGTTCTCGTTTGGTTCCCTAACGACGCTGAGACCCAAAGCCCACAAGCGGGGGAGCGGAGGCTGCTCTCCAACCCCTGCAAGTTCCTGCCTGCCGTGACGACCTGCCAGGCAGAGGAACACACGCCATTCCCAGTGGGGCGATCTGATGTATCTTGCTTCACCGGAGACTTTGAAAGACTGGCAATGAGCTTCACCTGTCCGGGCGGGGGGGACGCCAACTGCAGCGCAATCCCAAGGTCGCCACGTCCCGGCTGGGGAGGGAGCCACGCGCAGGTTGTATGCCCAAGTTACACGAGACGCTTGTTAATCAATGAGCCCCGCACAAGATCCTGGGAGCGCGCTGGCAGCCGAGTGAAAGCTGACAAGGACATCCGAAGCGGGGCCGGTACCAGACTGGGGAAGGGCACTCGAGGGAGGGGCTGGCCTGGCTATTTGAACAATGCGAGACACTGGAAAACAAACCGCATGTGATCGGCGGGACGAGGGGTTTAGCCGGCCCCGGCCAAATGAAAGGGAAAGAGACAGGCGCCTGAGACAGGCCCGGAGGTGGGAAAGCAGCGAGAGGAGACAGAACCCAGCTGGCCAGGAGTTCTTTACGCAGAGGTAGCTGTGTGGTGGGGGGTGTGGGGCAGTGTGAATCTCCCCTGCCCCCTCCCACAAGGATTTGCCTTTTTTTGTTGTTGTTGCCAAAATGCCAAATGGTGCCAGCACAGCAGGAGAGGCAGTGAGCGCGCAAGCGAGCAGCAGAGTAGCGCGTAGCGAGCCGGCAGTGGGGGTGGACTGGCCGGAGGCGGAGGAGGAGGGGTGAGTGCCAGCAGCCGGACGCTGTTTTGGACACAACCCGTAGCCAGTTGCTGGCTAAGCAGCAAATGGGTGGGGCCGGGCTGGGCTGGGACACGCAGGACAGTGCCACACCTGGTCAGCATCCCGCCCTGGAGTGGAGAGTGTGGCTGGGGGGGCACAGCCGCCCCTGAGCCCCACCTGCCAGCCATGCCCCTACCTGGGCGAAGAGTGCATGGCCGAGTGCAGGCGGGCAGCTCTTCGGGCCCCCAGGCGGCGGTGGTGCAAACGGGCTGCTGCGCACGCATAACGGCTGGGGGGGGCGAGACACGCGTTGGCAAAAGCTGGCCAGCGGCAGGCTGGATTGCCCCTTGGCGCTGGCACCGATGCGTGTTTTGCGCGCCCCGGGTTTCCGTGCTTGCCCCTTCCGCACGCGCAGTCACCTTTTTTTTGCACGTGCGTTAGATGCCCGGTTTGCAGACTGCTGGCAAATCTGGCTCGATAGCTCCAGCTGGAGACGTCCCAGCCCCAAGCTATTTCCTCGCCTTCCTCCCTCGCCGGCCAGCGTCCGCAGAGGGCCACGCTCCGGCTCCGTGACATCTGAATGGGGGGGGGAGGGACCTTTGCACTTATTCCCTCAGACCAAACAGCAAAAGTGAGCATGGCGCAGGGTCTGCCCCGGTGGGTGCTATGCAGCTGAGAAAGCCCCCTCCTCTCTGCGTTCCCAGAGCCGCCCCCTCCCTGCCAACGCACCGCACTGTGTTCAGCCGCCACCGGCATCATGTGTAGTGACTCTCCCAGCTTTGGACCTGGATCCAACCTCCACAGCCTGGGCCCCTGGAGCCGCCCCCCCCCCAGCACCTTGACTAACTCTTCGCAGCCTGGAAGCTGCCGCTCGAAGCACAACGTGTGGGGCCCTGCCCCAGCACAAGCCCAGCGAGCTGTGACGGGGGCTGCCCTGGTGGGTGTGCTCTGCTGGGCCCCGGGGAACAAGGCCAGGCTTCCTGCACGCCCCACAGGCTGGAGTCTTGGAACACTTGCAATCAAGGCAGGTCTGGAACCAGCCCCAATGTCCCTTTTCCCCCATCCCTCCCCCCGACCGCCTTGCTGGGGTATCCTGCCCGTGGCTTGATGCCATGGTGATGGTCGCCCCTGGGACATCACCACGGCCACGTGGATGGAGCCGGTGCAGGAGGCGTCACTTGGGGGAGAAAGGGGGAGCTCTGCCTAGAGACCAGCAAACCCCGGGAGATTCAGAGTTCAAAGCTGCACCCAAAGGGGAGGAGTTGTGGCTGGACTTTACCCGCATGCCTTCCCTGACACCCCAGTGGGGCTGCGAATCTGGCCGGGGCAGCCTGTCCCCAGCTGGTGGAAATCCCCAGCAGGGGCTGGGTCGCCCTGTGCCAGCAGGTGGATCTGGCCCCCTCCAGCAGTCTGGCTGGAACCCGGGAACCCCGAGACAGCCACAGAAATGCAGCATAAGGAGGAACGGGCAGGGGCCATATCTCAGCAAGGGCGTGGGCGGGATGGGTGTGCATCTGAAGGAGGAAGAGGGGAGGCTCTGTCTGAACCCAGCCCCTCGCTTCGCCAGGCAGGGCAGAATCTGGGGGCTTCCTTTGGCCCACACAAGACTCAGCAGGAAGCAGCCGGCGGAGGCTTGAATCCCGGGCGTGGGAGCCTCTTGGCCTCCAGGCGCTAGTGCTTGGGGATCGGCCGCATTCCCGATGAGCTCGCTCCTGGGGGAGCCAGTCCGTCCCCTGCCAGCGCAGCCCTGGGGAAGGGATGTTCTGCTCCCCCAAACCTATTCCCTAGGGGTCGCCAGGTGCCACCTCCCCGCCTCGGGGCAGCTTTTCCCTTAGCGAGCGGGAGGGGTCTCTCTGCATCAGGATTAGCCACCGGCTCCTTCCTCCTGCCGAAGAGGGGGCCCAGGGAGCCAGCTGCGAGTCGACGGGGGGGGGGGCCTTGGCCATCCCTGGGGCGGGCGCACTGGCACTGCAAGGGGCAGGGTTTACCGCGCCCAAATCCTCCCGCATTCCCTGGTGGAATCAGAGCTAACAGGCTTCAGAGAAGTTCAGCGAGCAAAGCCGCTCCTTCAGGAATAGCGCCCCCCACCCGCCCGCCTGAATGGCAGCCTGGGCTCTAAGAGGAGCTGGCTGGGGCCTCTGCCCCCAGTGACGCGGAGTCGCCCCCCTCCGCCTAGCCCTGCTCAGCCCATGTCTCCAGCCCGGGGAGCCAGGCGTGCGATCACTGAGGGGGCGACAGGCCGCGTATGGAAAGCAAGGCACAGCGACTGGCTGTCAGCCAAGCCCCCTAGAAGGAGTTTGGCTGAGGCCCCATCACCGTGAAATGAGTTCCAGTAATAACAGTAACAACGGCGAGCAAGATGTTTATTGACACGTGTCTCTGGCCCGGTCATACGATATTGAAGATAGCGTACGCCCAGCTGCCGGACTAATGTCTTGAACATTGTATGGTGCTTTGAAACTCAACTCTCGTACCTTGCACTGTAAATACCAGTCCCGACTAGACCCCCGCCCCCAACCCCCTCCAGCGCCAGCATGAGATCAGTAACTCGCTCCCGTGCATTACTGGCTTTTTAAACCACCACGAACAAACCAAGAAAGGAACAAGACAACGTTACAATGTAGCCTTTATTCTAGAACTCGTCTTCCTTCAATAAATAAACAACTCCTGCATTCCCGCACGGTGCGTGTGATCAATGGCTTCTCCAACGCGCCTTCCTCGCCTCGCTCTGCCTTGCTGGGAACTGCTTGTCTCCACCAGGGGGAAGGGTCCAGGCCTTGATCCCTCCCCAGTCTGGGGCCGTCACCCCTGGCCCAAGGGTCTTTGCAATCAGTCCTTTGGCATCCTTGGCTCCCCTGGGAGCGGGCTGCCATGCCCACCTTTATATCCAGCTTCCAACCCTCTCCCTTCTAAACAAGGGCTCCCTGCCACCCTTCCCAGAACCCTTCCTCTGCCAAATGGCCCCCTGGATGAGTGCTTCCCTAGACAGCTTGGGGTTAGAGGCTGCCCCAAGGAAGGAGGTGCCAACCTGAGCCTTCCTCCCGCCAGGGAGGACCCTGCTTTGTTCCTGAGCCCTTCGGCTTATAAATCGGGGGCTGGAACTCGCCAGCGCAGCAGGGTCTCCCTAGGCTATGAGGGGCAATGGACAGGGCCACCCCCTCAGCCCGGTGCTGAATGAAACAGCAGCCGAGCCCCAGCTGCCGCACAGGCCGCCTGTACGAGCAGCCTCCCAGCTGGCCAGTCGCGGGGGGCCAGTTCCTGGGGCCACTGCCCCATCACCATGCTCCTCTGGAGCCTCAACCCTCGGCCCACACGAAGGATGGAGCAAGGACAGGACTCGACTCCTGAGGGGACCTCCCGCTCCATGGCATCTGTCCCGCTCCCTCATCTGCTGGCATGGGGCTCCGCCCAGAAGGGGTGGAGTTATATGGCTCCTCCCAGGGGGTGGAGTTACAGGACCCTGCTCCCTTTTTAATGAGCCAGCCCAGCCCATATTTCGCCTCCCCCGGCAGGTGTGCTGACTCAAGGTGGCCTTAGGGGAAAGGCAATAAGGAAGTGGGATGAGGGAGGGGAATTTTGGGCTCGGGGGTCCTGCTTTGCTTGGCCATGCAAGAGGGGAACCTCTGCCATAGGCTCCCACCCCACTGCGGGGCACAGAGGCTCGTCAGTGCAAGCCTCGTGTATGCTCCGCCGCCCCCCAATATCCAGCCCATGATAGCAGCATCACAGGGCAGCAATGTATGTTGACCTTCCCAGTTCTCTGAGCTTCTGCGGATATGGAGTAGCCGGGACCTCGAATCCACAGCTCGGTGAGTGACCTGGCATCTGTACTAGAGAGGCAGGTTGGGAGGGAGCCGGACACCCCAGCGCTCGTCATGCAGAGAGATCTGGGGCCCCTGCCCGTGCCAGCCCTAGAGTCACCCCAGCGGGCCCTAAGCTCCAAAGGGGCAGAGAGGGGTTGCAACCAGACACTGGCGCTCTGCTTGGCATGCACAGAGCACGGGCCCTTGCCCAGTCGGAGGCGGGGCAGGGGTGAGAGAGGCAGGCTGGCAGGGGAGGCTGAGTCTCTGAGCGGGGGTCAGATGCATTTGAGGGGGTGTGAGAGAGAGAGAGAGTGTGAGTGTGCAAAAGAGAGGGTTGTGTGTGGCTCGGGCTGTGTTTCCAGGGCACGTCAGGGTGTGCGTTAGCGTGATGCGGCTCTTCTGTCCCGTTGCTCTCACCCTGGCTTGGGCAGGGAGGGACCCTAATCCAGGGCAGCACCTGGTGTCCAAAGTGTCTCCCAGCTGCAGCTTTGGGTGCATGCCAGCATTACAGCCAGGACACGACTCCCCGCACTGCGCCCACCAGAACCCCTAGCCGCCCTCTCTGCCCCGCCCCCGCAAAAAGCCCTGGTTGCCCCGTGAGAGAGGGAGCCTGGGCCAGGCCAGCTAGGGCTCTGATGGGGGCAGCCTAGCTCCCTGGCACCTGCTAGTGGGGGTGTGTGTGGTATGTCTGCGACTGGGGTGCAGTGTATGGGGGTGGTTTCTCTAGGGCAAGAGGGGGGGGTGTGATACTGAGGTGATGGGGGGGTCCTTTGAAACACCAGGGGGGCAGATCAGTATTGTTTATTCCCAGTACTGAAGCATCGGGCCACCCCAGCTGAGAGCAGGGCCCAGGGGTGCCAGGCACTGCCCAGACACACAGGAGCGATCGTCCCTGCCCCGGATCAGCCGGCCTCGCTACTCCGGAAGAGTTCCCCGGGGGACGCGCTGTCTCCGCAGTAGCTGCCTTAGCCCAGACCAACATCCCAGACCTAGAGAAGCCCATAGCAAGTGAGAGAGACACGGGGTGCCGGGGGGAGACAGGAAGGGATTTGCCCCAAAGACAACTCCTGGGTGGGGTGAATGGAAGGGCGAGCGGTGTGAACCGGGCAGATGAGATGCGTGCACCAGATGGGGGCAGGGTCAGAGGGGAGGGGTGTGATGGGGGGGTGAATGTGTGCATGCATGGGTGTGTGTGTGTGTGTGTGTGTGTGTGTGTGTGCCCAGCTGTGTGCATGCATGGGGTGTGTGTGTGCATGTGCGCTGGTGAACACACGCGTGTACGTGCATCCCTGTGTGTACGTGCGTGCGAGGGGGTCGCAGCTGTGCACGCGTCCAGCCCCTTGCCCTGCTGGCTCCCCTCAGGCAGCGCCCGTCCCCGGCAGGCAGCTCACGTCGCCAAGGCGGGTGCCAGTCACCGCCCCCCTCCCCCTCCCTGCCCGAGCGCAGCGGCAGGTTCCCCTGAGGGGAGAGGGGCTGGCAGAGCTGGAAATGCAGCAGTCGGCCTGTTGCCATGGAAACCATCTGCTCCCTGGGTGTTTGGAAGCTGATGGCTTGGGGGGGGGGAAAGATGGGGGGTGCTCAGGTGAGTGGGGGCGGCTGGAGGAGAAAGGGGGAGCTGGCGACGGCAAAGGCCTGGGAGATCCTAGACCCTCAGCCTGCGAGGCCGGACAGGTCCATTGTGACCATCTCGTCTGACACCCCCCCCACCCCCCCCCCAGCTCGCACAGGCCAGAGAACAGCCCCAACCTCCAGGCGTGATTCCGCCACGGCCAGCGGTGGAGACGCCGCCACGCCCTGGGGCGCTTGTTCCAATGACCCCACTAAAAATTCACACCTGGCCCGGCTGCGTCTGTCAGGCTTCAGCTTCCAGCCACTGGAGCCGGTTGGACTGTTCCCCGCGGAGCTACACACAGGCCGTGAGCACATCGCTCCCGTCACCGGCTCTTTGCTACGATGCTGCCGGACTCTGTCACTGTAAGGCCGGTTTTCGAACCCTGGGATCATTCTCGCGGCTCTTCTCTGACCCGTCTCCCATTTATCGACGGCCTTCTTGAACTGTGGGCCCCGGAACTGGGCACAGGACTCCAGCAGCCGTCAGCCCAGTGCCCGATACAGAGGTAAAATAACCTCTCTGCGCCTACGCAGGACGGCCCGGTTCATGGAGCCCAGGACTGCATTAGTTCTTTTCCAGCGTCACACTGGGAGCTGACGTTCAGCTGAGCATCCGCCACGAGTCCCAAATCGTTTTCAGCGTCACTGCTTCCTGGGATAGAGTCCCCCGTCCTGTAAAGATGCCCTACGCGCTTTGTTCCTAGACGGACACATTTAGCCACATTAAAACACATCTTGTTTGTTTGCGCCCATGTTACCATCTAGCTTGCCCTGAATCAGCCACCCGTCCTCTTCGTTCTTTACCACGCCCCCAGTTTTTGTGCAAACTTTATCCTTGAGGATTTTATGTTTCCCGTGACAAGAAGCCGTTGATCAAAATGTGAAATAACGTAGGGCCGAGCACCGATCCCTGTGGGATCCCGCTGGAAACAGCCCTGCTCAATTGACCATGCCCCATTTACAGTTACATTTGGAGAACTATCAATTAGCAGCGCGCCCCGTGGCTGCAGCCCCCCGAGGGCGGGCTGGGGAAAGAGCGGGAGCAACTGCCCGTGAGCACCACCGCTGCCGGCTCTGATCTGGGTTGCCACGGGTGGATTTGCTGTCGGCGAATTGACATCAAAGGGCACGAGCAGGGAAGGGCCCGTAACAGCACCGTTGAGGCTTTGCACAGCACAGCCAGGGCGCTGGGGAACGACGGGTGCCAGGCCGGCACAGCATCCAGCAGGGGGCAGCAGCGGCCCTGCACACAACCCAGCGCGTTGCACATTAACACAACCCCGCCGGCTGCAGGGGCCTTTCCCTACTCCATTCTCTCTTGGCCTTTCCCTTTAGCTCTCAGCTCTTCGCTTTCCCTCCTGGCTGGTTTATTGCACCCGGCCCTCTGCCCTGCCGCACCCAACCTCCCCGGAGTGGAGCGCCTTGGCTTCTCAGGCAAGCTCCCTCCTTGCCCACGTGCCGGGATGGCCAGGAGCCCGGCCAGCTCAGGTGCAAAGCAGATGCCGTGGAGCAGTGCTAGGGCCAAGCTGGCGGGCGAGCGGTCCCTGCGCTGGGACAGCTGCACCTGTTCGCCAGCTGGCACCGGTTAAGCGTTTAATGAGCCAGCCTGGCTCATCTGATCAGCAGCAGGACGAGACGGGCTGGCGGGGCCCTGGGGTGGAACGTGAGGCTTCCCGAGGCCCATGTGTCTAGACTGGGTGTTGGAATCGGCAGCACTGGGGGGATCCGGGTTGGATTCCCAAGACCCACTGGCTCCCTCCCTTTCAGGGATGGAAATACCGTAGGGTCATGGTCCTGGTTCCTATGTGTTGTGTAGGGTCTGCCTGCATATGGCACAGACAGAGGCCCTGATTCTCCATGGCCCTGCTCCCCTCCCGCACTCATTTACACCATGGCAGAGTGGGCATAGGGAAGGAGGCACTGGGTCATCCCTCTAGGCTGCACAGGGTCCTGGCTTCACATGGAACAGACGGTGCTTCCAAATGGGGAAGCTGAGGCACAGAGCCATGTTGTGAGGTCCCCAAGGCCAAACTGATTTGTTCTCAGGCCAGATTTCCAAGGACTCAGCACCCACGGCCAGGGCCAGATTTTCGAAAGAGTCCAGCTCTCATTTATTATTTGTACTGGGGCAGCGCCTAGAAGCCCCGGTCATGGAGCAGGACCCAATGTGCTAGGTGCTGTACAAACCCAGAACAAAAAAATTGGTCCCTGCCCCAGAGCGTTCGCAATCTAGGTCAAAGACAAGAGACAGTCGGCGGAGACAGACAGAGGAGTACAAGGAAAATAAAAACACCCCAACACTGCAATACAAACCCCACGGCCCTGACTGCCATAGCCCAGGTCAATTGACTCAAGCTCGTGGGGGCCAGGCTGCAGGGCTAAAAGTTGCGGTGTAGATGTTAGGGTTTGGGCTGGAGCCCGGGCTCTGAGACCCACCCCTCTGAGACAGACTGAACCCTGTGTCCACACCTTAGCCTGGTGAGGTGTCATTTGAAAACTCCTCATTGGCTGGTCATTACTGGCCTGACGAAAGGCGTGTGGCAACATTGCATGTGACGTTACAAGACTCCACCGTCTCGTGTTAACACATGAGCCAAAGGGCGGCAGGCAAACAGATCTGCCTCAAAGAGAGGAACACGTGCTCTGCTTCATGTGCATTTAGGTAGCAAACAGGGTCATCAGGTTGGACGGGGAGACAAAGGAAGCTCAAACGGGTGAGAAAAAAGCAGGAGGGAACATCCTTCCCTATGGACCTTTTGTCTCCTGGGGCTCAGCTGGAAATGCTTTTCCAAAGGGAGACGAACTATCAAAAGGAGGGGTGAACCTCCCAAGGTGAACCTCCCCCGCCCACTGCACTCACAGCGCCCGAAGGACTAAAGACGCAGCCTTGGTGCGGGGCAGAGATTCTGACCTGAGAAGTTTGGTCAGTGAGACTGCTGGTGGCGTGTGGTGAGAAATCTCTGCTCTGCATGTAACCTGGTGTGTTCAGTTAAAACGCTGCTGGTGCCTGGTGTGCTGTTTGTGTAACCAGTCCTGACTTTGACGCCTCATCACCGGGGTTCATTTGAAATCTCTCTCTTGGCCGTTAACAAACTTGTTTTAGTGTTTTCTCTACCCCAGGCAGTGTAAATGGAAGTGTTTGGGAAACTCCATGCGGGATGGCAAGTTCTGTGCCTGCGATTTCTGCTGAAGAAATGACGGGCTTTCCTTAAGCTTGTGTTGTCCAGAAAAGGGCTGGGCAGCCAGTACAGGACACATGTTGCTGTGGGAAAGTCTCAGACGGGGAGTGTGTTGGGGCGCCCTGCAGTGTCACCAGGACTGGCAGGAGCCCAGCGGTGGCTGGCTGGCTGCCGCACACACAGATCTAGCGGGGGGCGATTTGCACACTGGAGACTGTTTGTGAGCACTGAGGCTACAACAGCAAAGCCGTGTCAAGGGCCCCCCAGGTTAGACAGGGGTGGCACAGCTCCTCATTCATCTGGATTCTACCCTAGTCCGCCAGAACACAGCCTGCGCCCGAACATCTACACTGCAATTTTTAGCCCCACAGACCGAGCCCCAGGAGACAAAGCGACCCAGTGTAGACGAACCCAACGAGACGATCCTGCTCAGCGGATGGGCAGTGATCTCTGCGCGCCAGGCCTAACCATTGTCCCTTTCCCTGTAGCATCGCAGCAGAGGAGAGTTGGAAGGAGGAGCGTGAGAGGGCCTGACAGATTTCTACCCGGAGCTCATCCCACACATGTGGGGCAGCATGGGGTGAAAGCACAAAGGTGCTGGTTTGGAAATCAAACATGCAGGCAACGAAGGCTGGCGTCACAGGCCGATGGGAGGCAGGAGTCAATATCTCGAGAGGATACTGGGGCATTTAGACAAGAGCCAGATTTCCAAGCACTCAGAACCCACCACACCAAACTCTTGAAAATCCAGCCGGGGGTGCCTCACAATTTTATAGCTGCTCCGCCTGCCTTTGGGGACCGGCAGAAGAGCTCTGTGTAGCTGGAAAGTTTGTCTCTTTCACAAGCTGACGTGGGTCCAATGAAATATATAACCTCCCCTCTCTTGTCTCTAACATCCTGGGACCAAGGCGCCCACAACACCACGGCAAACCTGCCGCCTCTGTCAGGTTCAAGCACGATTATTTTGCGTTCGGTCTTTTGAAACAAGGATTGACGTAGTCTCCACTGCCCCCTCCCTTCTCTTTTCCCATCCCCCTCGTTTGTCTCTTTGCCCTAGTCTCTCCCTCCATCTTTCCACTTTTGCAATCCTTCCCCTTCGCTCCTTTCATTTATGTCACACACTTGACGCTGAAAGAGAAGCTGAAATAAAATAATAAATTTCCCTGCGTTTTTTTCCTCCTCCTTTGACATCAAAGTGACACATGCAGCTGCAGACAGCGGCTTTGGGGGCCCCCGCTGCGGTGAGATGATGAAAGAGGAGTTCGTGAATTATGCATAAATGACTAACTTCAAACTGCGCGGAGTAAAGGGAGAAATTTTCCCTCATAGTTCTGCCAATTAGGGCTGCTGCTGTCTCCCTTTCCCCTTAGCAGTGTCCCTCCCAGTTACCACACCTCAGCCAGTGGAGGGACCCTTGCCCTTCACATCCGACATGGGGATGGAAGGGGGAATATCCACGCCTGGATTGATCTGCTGCCTCCTTCTGAAAGGCTGAACCACCAGTTCTCTTTTCAGATCCACACAGCGGGTCTTATCTCTGAGTTGCATGGACGCCAGGAGAGCCAAGTCCTGGAAGCGTGATGACCCTGGGCGGGTCAGGAAGGAGAATTAATTTTCCCTGTCTGTGCTTTGTGACTTTGGCAGGGTTTATATTTTCCTCTTTGCAAACAATTGGGAGGGGGAAAGCAGCAAAAATGCAGACCCAGAAGGGCGTCTGGCCAAAGGACAAATAAACACAGTGGAATCTGGGCTGTACGTGGTTGTTTAACTCCATGGATCCGAGAAACGAACCCTCTCAAAGCTTCTTATCAGTGCCAGTGTGTCTGTCTCTGCTTTATGCTGCTCACTGGGGAAGATACCACGTGGCAAGCAATTGCTTTGGTGTTTTTAAGGTAGGAAAAGAATTTCAGCCTCTTTGTGGCTGCAGGTAGAGAAAGGGAGGGCACCCGTTAGAATAAGGTTCCCTTTAGGAGCAGTTTATACGGGGTTAACAACACAGATCAAAACACCCAGTAACCATTTGTTAACCCATTACGAACGATGGATCTTTCATATAAAGAGCGACCAAAGCCACAGCTGGTGGAGCCGGTTAGACCCCGCTGGCTGTTTCGCAAGCACTGAGGTACCTGGTACATTTCACTATCCTTGCAATATGAAGACATTGCTTCTGCCTGGCCTGGCTAAGGTTAACTGACTCAGACAAGGTCACGCACTACAGCTGAAGCAAGCTCAGGGCCCCAGGCAGTGCGTTGCTCCGGCAGGGCTAGCCCTGATCCATTCTTTAGAGCAGTCAGTCGCTCTCGACCTCTCTGGGCTCAGAACTCATTGGTAACCCTTGATGGCCTGGGTCGCTCTCGTGCAAAGAACATCTGGCTCACTCTGTATTTCTTGCCCACGATATAATAGACACATTAATGTGCTAAGTATGGGAAAAGTACACCGTGTGCTGGTCCACAGACCTGGCTCGACTCAGCTTCCTGCTCCGCGTGGTGCAACCTTGGGGGTCCCAGCGCTGCCTGGGGGGCCGGGCCCAATTTGTGTGAGAGGCACTTTTACCTGGCACTTGGGATCACGGCACCGCTCACTCATCTTTCGGTCCAGCTGGCCTCCCCCACTCTGCAGCACCCACCGCAGAGCCTCTCATGTGTCTCTTTGACTCATTCAAGCAACCCAGTTTTGGATTGCGACCCACGGGGGGGCGGAAAGGGGGGGAAGAGAAGCCCTGCATTAAAGCCCAGCACCTCGCAAGCTAATCACATAACCCCTCTGGGTCTCTCTTCCCCATCTGCAAACTGCAGAGTGACAGTTCTTACGTCCCCCACCAATTGCTCCAGTGCTCCTAAAATCCTGTCCAGCCTCAGCCCTGGTGTCCCGAGCAGCTCTCTGTGCTCCTGGAGCACACGACTTCTTATCCAGCGGGCTGCTCGATTTTTGCAGTGTGGCTTAAAAATTCACGCCAATCCTCCTGGCTGAAAGTTTGCATGAAAGAGGCGTGGACGGCCCGCGTGGTGGACAAGGAACTGCTGTGTGTTTCCATGTGAATACTGAGCTGTAACAGTGGCAAGGATATTGTAAGGCACCCAGGTGCAGTGCCTCAAAGGGTCCATTGAAATCCATGGCAGTTAAGTGCTGAAAAACCATTGAGGAGCTGGAGTCGGCAATGAGGTAAAGCTACTGTATAACGATGGCGGGTTATTAGCATTTCCTGGATTGATCTAATTTCAGGGGGTTGTGGAAGGAGCAACGCAGCAGATCTAGATACAGAGAGCAGCACAGTATATCTAGAAGTGGACACCCTGGCACGCACGTGAAAGAGTGTTAGCATCAAGGAACCTGTCTCTGAGAAGCTGCAAGTCTTGTTTTTGCCAAAGCTAGGAGCCAGGAGAGCAAAAGAACATGGAAGAGTTAAAAAGCACTTCTCAGGGGAAGAAGGAGGGGTTGTGATTTGGGAGGGCTGGGACTTTAAGGGCTGAGCTTCCCAGACAGAGAGTCTGGGCGGGCTCTGTGATGTTCTGGTTGTTAAGCTCAGCTGGTGGGAAGGAACACAAGACAGTCACAGAACAAAGCGGACCTCAGGCAAACACCTTAAGTGCTGCGTGATCACTGAATGCTCCTGGGGTCACTTGTCACAAGCTGTCTCAGGAGAGAGGGGGAGTCTAGCGAAGTGGGGCCTTCCTGGAGTCAGGGATTGGGAAGCTTTAGAGAAAAGCCAGAGATGGGGGCTGGCTGCTTTATTGGTTTGAACACAGGCATTCTTGGAAATACTTTTGTTCTTACATAAATTACTTGGCTTACACTTCTGACACTTGGCTTAGGGAGGGCGTCTGGTCAACTGTGTCAGCCACTGACATTGCTTCGGGAGGGAGCAGAAGGGCAGGGTCTGAGTGCAGGTCAAGTTAATCCCAGGAGAGAGCAACCCAGGGGCTGGTCTGAGAGGGGGAGAATTGTGTGATTCCACCTGAAGCCAGGGGATGGCTCGGGGCCTCAGACTTGGCAGGGGCTCCCCTGACAAGTCCAGGAGGGCTCAGGGGTGCCTTCCCTGGGTAGCTGCCGGCCTGAATTTTCAGACATGCTGAGCAATCTCAGCTCCCAAAGTTAGCAAGAGCGGCAGGCACTCAGCACCTTTGCAAATCAGGCCAGTGGAGCTTTCCACTAGTCCCACTTGGAAAACTATTTGACGTTCGGAAATGTCAAGGAGAACCAAGACGCCACTTGGGGAAATAAATGTTGGGGAGAAATTGTGCATGGACTTCCTTTCTCTCTCCCACCCTCCCTCCTACTCAATTATACCCAAAGGGAATACCTCCGTCCCTCCCTCCCCCCCAATAAACAACCTTAACTCTGCCCGGTAGTGATATCACAAGGGGAAAATATGGAGCGAAAGCTAATGTGGCTTTCAAAACCAGTTTAATTGACTCGGGGCTCACACACGCTAAAATGCCTTAACCATGACTGTGTGGCGATTGCATGGCATCGCTGCAGTTGGTTTGGGTGTCTTACGGGTGCATTTCCATCTCTTAACACGTTTGGGTTGCTTTTCACTGCAGCCTTCTCTCTGAATTCCTGGGTTTATAATGCTTGCTTTTGGGACAATGATGACATCCCTCTCGTGGTTTTATCTCTCAGTGGCTGCTAGGAGCTCTCCATCTTATCCTAGTTTATTTTGCCTGGGAATTAGTAGCAGGTTCCTTGGTGGGTTAATTTACCTACAGATTAGAGTAGCAGAATAAGGAAGCAGAGCCGGGGCTGGAACAGGAGCATGTTTGATGCAAAAGGATGGCCACTTTCCCTGGGTGGTGTTGAATTCATTTCTTATCTGGAGAGGCTTGATGAGTAATAGAGAGCAATAGATCTGGGTGATGGGTGCTGCATCTCCCTCCAAGCAAAGCTAATCTGGCTTCCATTGACAGATGGCATGGCCACGCTTTACCAACCAGGCAGGTGGGGAACTCCAGAGACCAGAGTCCACAAGCCAGGAGCCAAATCCACAAGGTTATTTATCTTCCTTTTTCTACACAGAATTATGGATGGGCTTTACTGCAAAACCTGGCTCTTAAATCACTTAGGTGCTCTTGAAAATACCACCCGCTAGGAAGGAACATGCATGCTGCCGGGAAGCGTTTAGCTGGGACTCCCTAAGGATTCTAGGGGCAAAGAACTGCAAATCCAGCCTTCCAGCCCTGATCCAGCAAAGCATTTCAGCACCTGCTTAACTTTAAGCACATCGGTCATCCCAGGGATGTTGAAGTGATGCAAATATTTAAGTGCCCTGCGGGATTTGGGGCTTGAATGATTTTACTTTGTATAGGGTGGGGTTGCTTTTTGTGAATCTCTTGCCTCATCATTCACTGCACTGAAATAATGTTAAATTCCAGGCAGGGAAAGAGTTGAGTGTAAGGGTTCTTGTTACAAATCCAATTGACTCTTCTGCTCATTAGGCTCCGATGCTCTCGGGTTGAAAGAGTAAAATTGGCTCGGTCATTTCGCATATTGTGTCTCATTTGTTTCCCTCATGCCCTGGCGAGATGATGCCACATCTGTTATCCCTTCTCAGGCCAAGCCAATCTCCTGCAAAGCCGGAAGTGGCATCTGGCTTTGGGTTTAGTGATGGCTGTGAAGGGTGATTTAAACTCAGCTGTGGCGGAAGGGATTATAACACTATTTGGCCAGCACAGATGGGGCCAAACTGGATTACAGCTAGGTTAAGGGGGGGTTGGGGGGAATCTGTCTCCCAGCCCAGTTCTCTACCTGGGCTCAATATATATAAACTACAAGGGGGGGCCCAATCCTGCAAATACATGTTCACTAACGGGAGTGCTACTGGAATTACGCCTGGTAGTAAGGGCTGCAGCTGCTTGCAACGTTTGTATGCTCAGGCTCTGTTCACACTGTGCGGGGCAGATCCTGAGCTGGTGTCAGTCAGTGTAATTCGGTGGAAGGCCGTCTCTGCTGACTGACACCAGCCGGGGGCTGGTCGGTGTCTGGCCCAGTTTTGCTATAAGCGGTGAGTTCTGAAGCCCGGCTGTCCCCGTCTGCAGCATGGGGCGGTGGCTGCTCTGTGCGGGGTGATGCTTGGACACAGCGGCCCGGCCTGTGTTCTGCGCTGAAGCAGAATAGCTGGTTAGCAACAAAAATGGGGATTCCCCTGCTTGCAGCTGTGCCCTGCAATACCCTGCCCTGTGGGCAGCCCCTGCCACGCCCCCATGCTCCTTGGCCACCTGTGTTACCCTCCCCCGCCAGTGCCACATCAGTATAACTGAGCATATAATCTGGACAATAGTCATTAAAGATCTTCTGTCACTTTTCAGGGGGGCTACCTATCTAGCTACAGCCCTTTTCTGTAATAGCTGAGCACTGGAGCCGGAGCATTAACTCGGTAGCCTCGCTAATTTCGGAGTTGGGTAATTACATTCTGCCTCTCTAAAAACCCTGCTGCAATTTCAGTTGTATTCAGGATTTGCCTTCAATTCCGATCCGAAACAGTCGTGTTGTTGTGTGCTGTTAATCAGCTACTGAGTTCCACCCCAGAGGTGGCTACATTTTGTCAGTAGTAGACGAAGGACTCTCTATATATCCTCTACTGTAAACAGCAGGATTGTGGGGGTTAATAAACACACGTATAGAAGGAGCTGGGGGACCCTAGGGATCAGCATTCAGGGCCAGACTCTGCTCACAGTGACACTGGAGTAACTCCGCTGAAGTCAGTCAGGGAGTCCATGGACAGTGGAATTTGGCTCTCAGCCATGAATAGACGCAGGTCTCTTGAGAGGCTGTGGGTCAAGCTCTGGGGCAGGGAGAGAGCAGCGCGCCCAGCACAGGCACATGTTGAGACTGCATCCTCCCACTGACTGTGACGTCGCTTTGGAGCCCGGTGGCTGTTGCCTCAGGGAGTCTGGGACATGCCAGATGCAATTAAAGACTCAATTTTCCAATAGGTTTCCCAGCGACTGCACGACAAGCAGAGCTCTCCTCCTGGGGGCCGGTGCAGATGGCTGAGCCGAGCAAGAGGGGCACCATCCCATGCGTGCTGGGGACTAAAGGCGGCGTTGCAGCAGGGAGGGGAGACTATTCCCCTCTTGGCTTTGAGCAGCGCGGGGAAGTGGATGGGAGTCTAGATCCAGGGTGAGGCAGGTTTCTGCACAGCTGGGGCTTGACTCGGGGGGGTTCTAATTGTCGTGTCTGCCTGCCAGCTGATGGCCAGATCGATTCGACAAGTCCAACATCAGGGTCGCTGGCTCTGTGTTTGCCCTGTAGGCAGCACAACCGGGACCTGAACTGGGATCCCCAGGGAGCCGGGGGGGGCAGCTCCATCGGACAAGTTGGACTGAGCTTGCCACAGCAGAACAGGTCGAAGGAGAAGCAGCCATTTGAAGCTGGCAAAGCGTGAGCTGGGCCACGTGGCTCCAGCCCCTTTGCCTCGGCCCCAGATGGCTCTGCCAGAACCCGGGGCTTGATTCTGGGCCGCATTTTGCAGGAGGTGCAAACCAGGCAGGGACGCCAAGGGGCATCACCTCACCCCTCTGCCCTCTGGGCCTGTCTATGGGCTGCTGCGCGGTCCAAACACATGCCCAACGTGCCTTTCAGGGCCTGGGCGTGCTGCACCACCAGGAGACGATGGAGGTGGTGTTGGGCTGTTCTGTTAGCCCCACTCCCACAAGGAGTGGGGCCCAGGTGATGTTCTGCCCCTGGGCATCGTGGGAGTGGCCCACAGGAGCTGTAGCAGGGCCAGAATTGGGCTGCGGTCCTCGTGTAGGCCAGCACACGTGGCAAGTGGCCAGGCCGGCGGAGGGCCATGCCCGAGGAACGCTGACTCCCTCTCTGCGCTAATGATCTGCTTTCTGGATCACTCCCAGCTGGCTCAGGGCTGCAGTCACCTTCCTTTGGTTGATGAATGGTCCCTGTCTGGGATTCACGCCCCCTGCGACTGACAGGTGGGCTGGCAGCCCGTCCCCGGAGCTGTTCCTTCTCTGCAGCCCGAGGCAAACGATGAGGATGCTGTCTGCGGGGATCTCAAAGTGCTACCAAAGCTCACCATGCCCCTGGGAGTGAGCTATCAGGCCTGCTTCTCAGACGGGGAAACAGAGTCACAGGGAAATTATGTGAGTTGCCTTAAGTCACCCAGCAAGACAGTGACAAAGTTGGGAGGAGACCCCAGGGCCCAAGAGCCCAGTTGTCGGCTGTAACCACTGGACCACCCTCCCCTTCCAGAGCTGGGCACAGAAACCAGGAGACCCACCTCCCAGTGTCTCCTACTCCAACCACCAGACTGGTCTCATTGCTCGGGCTGGGATGTGTGTGTGTGTGTGTGGCTCCCACTGCCCAGGAAGTGCTCTCTAGGGGCTAGATAGCCCCTCAGGAGAACATAGCTTGATCGCCCCCTCTCTGTGAAGGGGTGCAGCGGTGGGGTTCATGTGCTTCCCAGCACTCAGCCACCCACAGTCCTAGGTCCAAATATGACCCATGAGTCAGGGAGACGAAGAAAGGACACCACCCACCGAGTGACTCTGGATCCGCAGTGCCTCAGTCACCCTCACCCGGTCATGAGGCTGGCAGCTGGCCAGGGGATAAGGGAATCTTATATAAAGCCTTGATTCATTCTCTCGCCTGGGAGCCCCAGGAAGCATGACTTCCTGCTCCTGAGCAGGCCCAAGAGGCAGGCAGCTGAATGCTTCTCCCAGCCTCCTGTCTGATTCACAGGGCCGGATCCTCCCCTCGCTCACCCTGAATGAGAGCTGCTTTACTGAAGCCAATGGGGTGACGCCCATGAACATGACCAAAGAGCCAGGTCCAGAGAGGAAAGCGATCGGAGGTCTAAATAAGAACCAAAGGATCGATTCTCAGTTCCTTGGGAGGGAGGCTTTAAGCTACATTGGTGCTTCCTGTATTTCAGGGCCGTGCATGGGCCTACCTGACCCTGCATCTTCCCCCCCAGCACTCCATCTGCTGTAGATAATATCCCACCTCACCTAGCTAGAGATCTAGACTAGGAAAGGGTGGAGGAGGAATAAAGGTTTTATTGGCACATGTGTGGGACGGTCCCTTTCCTCGCCAAGCACGACGGGGCTACGAGTGGGTGAAATGCTGGTAAATTTCACACCACACACATCGCTGCTATTTAAAAGCACAAAGAAGTGAAATATTGAAATCTGCCACCGAGGGTCTCTCAGAGTCTGGGGAAACAAAGCTGGTGAGATGAAGGGATTCACAGAAAGATACAGAAACTGCAAGACAGAGAGCCCGGACATCTTGTGGTTGGAGAGGAAATAAGGAGGTTACAAAGTAGCAGCCAGAAGGACAGGATGCAAAAGGGTTTGGTTTTCTGGTTTCCTGAGCCACTTTATAGCAGCATGTGTGCCTGTTATCTAGCTGCATGGAGCCATCAGCACAGACCAGGTGGCTTTAAAATGCCATCTTCCTGACCCCTCTTTTTGGAAGGCAGCATAGGCTAGTGGTTAGAGCAGGGGAACCGGACGTTAGGAAAGTCATTGTCTGCTGCTGACTTTGTGTGTGAGATTGGATGTGTCACCTCTTTTGGTTTCCCTGGTCTGTGGGAGTGGGGTTGTATTTATCTACCTTCATGGAGTGCATAGAGAACCTCAAATGAAAAGCACAGTGGTGCCAGTGCCAGTGGTTTTATTAATATGGTAATGCTTTATTTCTAGCTCCAGGAACTAGTGGGGGTTTCTGCGTGGGTTTCCCTGTGCTGGGATGTGTCATGGAGCAGGAGTTTGCCATCTACAGTGTTGGAGGGACCAAAAAAGAAACGGGTACATTTCAAAATCAGTTAATCAGGGAGGATGGAATTCACCCGTGCCCAGGGAGAGCACCACAGACTGCAAACCCTTCGTATCCAGTCAAGACACAGTCACACGTGTAACACAGGCTTTCTGAATTAGCTGTCTTCAGCGAAGGGACCCTAAAGGAACAATGGTGTAATCCTGTGTCAGTGTCTTTCAGTCTGAGCACACTAGAGAGAGTGATCTCGAGCTAATTTAAGCATCTGTACTTTTGTTGTGCTACATGTTTGTCTCCTGCATGAGCACCAGAAGGTGAAGATTGGTCCATGGACTAACGCACTTGCATTCCTTTCACACAGTCTTGTCACTGCAGGTGCAAGAGCCTCCTCCTTTGCATCTCCTGACATCTGGAATAGATTTTGTGTACCTCCACCTCTTTTACTCTCCATCTGACTTCCAATCTTAGATGGCCCGTGTTTCCTCTCTTTCTCAGGCTCTTGCTACCTTTTCTCCCCCTGCTGTCACTCATTAGCTCCGCCACTGTATTATTTCACTCTGTAAAGGATTTGGGAGCACGGATTGCATGAAAGATGGAAAGTAAAATCACGGTGAATGTAGATTTTGTTTTAATGTCAGGATTTTTTTTTTTAATGGCCAAATTGATTTTTTTTCTAATCCAATAAAGCCAGATTCTGATACCCTTGCTCATGGTTAAAGACACAGCATGGTTTGGGCCAAGTCTACACGAGAATATTTTGCTGGTATAGTGATGTCAATTTGTGGTGTGTGTGTGTGTGTGTGTGTGTAGATGCAGTTACACTGATTTTTGCAGTTTTGGGGTGCCCTGTTTGAGGGACCTTGGCCCTGCTTTGTGATGGTGCTGAGCCCCTCATCACTGTCTACCGGAAATAATAGATAAATACATAAATCAGTGCACTGGTTAACAATCACCGATGTGATGATACTGGTTAATAAGGCAATCAAGGTTAAGGAACACATGTTAATTGCATTAACAATTAAGAATGAATGACTAAACCAGTCTCACATAGTGATATATTTAAATAAATTTAAATAAAAGCCCAGCAAAAACACCAATGAAATTATCACATGCCCCCAGGACCACATTACTCATCAATATTAATGAACTTAATTTGAATTCCCCGCCCTCCTGTTAGCTCTTTGTGCTCTGATTGGCTATCTCCCTTGTCACTCCTTGGCCCGCCTCCCGGCCCCACCCCTCTTGCCTGCTCCCCGTTACTTGGAGGCCCCGCTAAGGAGGTTGCAGCCTAACCCTGCGGCTGTGCTTGGCCCGCCTTCCCGGTTGGGCTTCTGGGTGCTGATTGGCCGTCCCGGGCTGTCAGTCACGCCGCGGGGGCTCCCCCTGTCCCCGGCTGGGGCTCGGCAGCAGGTTGGGTTGCGCGGCGGAGGTTGGTGTCTGAGGCGGCCGCGGCGGCGGGCTCCCCTCCTCCGCCCCTTCGGTGCCCCGGCCCCCGCGGAGGGTGAGGAGGGGCCAGGCCCCGGGGCGGGCTCGAGCGCGAGGGGGTCGGGGCCCTCGTCCAGCCCGGGAAGGCAGCGACGGGAAACCCCGGCGCAGGCCGCGGCCTGGCGGAGCCCCCGCCCCAGGGACCCCCTCGGGGCCCGGCCGGGCGGGGGAGGGGCGGCGTGTGGGGGAGGGGCGCTGAGGGGTACCTCGGGGGTGGGCGTGGGGGTGGGCGAGCGGGGCAGCAGGGGGCACGTGAGGACACTGGGGAATAAGGGGGGCAGTGGGGTAATAAGGGGAGGGGCCTGTAGGGGGCTGTGGGGGCATGTGGGGGTACTGGGGTCATAAGGGGGGTACGTGGAGGGGGAGGAATAAGAGGGTAGGGGGGGGCGTGGGTGGGGAGTGGAGGGGCATGGGGGGCGTGTGGGTGGGGAGTGGAGGGGCAGGGGGGCATGCTGGAGTGCTGGGTGTTGGCTGGTGGATGGGTGAGTTTGGGGGATGAAGGGCATGTGGGGGTACGAGGGTAATGAGGCAGTGGGTATGTGGAGAGGGGGTAATTAATGACGGAGGGACGTGGGGAGTTGAATTGGCCCTTCTGTGGGTGACTGCGGGCGGGTAGTTGGGGATGTAACATGGCTCGTGGGGGTAGCTGGAGAGTGGGGTAATATGGGTTGTGTGCGGGACTGGTAACGTGCGCATACATGTACGCGGTTGTAGCGCGTGCCATACATGTCAGCATATTCTAGGGGCAGTTTGCGGGTTGGAAGGTAGCCGGTGTGGCGTATTGGGGGCTGTTAAATATGTGGGTGGGGTATATGGCTGGAGGGGAGTTGATGGCTGGTTAAAGGTGGTACTGATAGCTTTCCTCTTGTTTTGGGCAGTATTTTGGAGGGGTGTGTGATGTGTTGTCGGTCAGAGGCTAGTGTAGGGAGCAGTATTGTGACGTTCAAGGTTTTTTAATTTTTTCAGGTGGTGGGGGGATAAAGGGAGGTGATGTGGGAGTTGCTGGCAACAAGGGAGGGAAATTGTCTTTCTCCACCTCCTTGTTGAATTTCAGGCTGAGGTGGTGTAGGATGGGAAGCCAAATACTGGCAAGTGTTCTGTGGGAGCAGGGGGGTGAGGAAAGGAAGGGTCTGTGTTGAGGGGGTGTTATTGCTTATTCTGGAGGTGGTGGAGTTCCTCTCAAAGCTGTTTCGTTAGGCTGCATTGGAGGGGCTAAATGCTAGTGTTTAGGTTTGTACTAGGCCACTGTTAGCAGATGTGATCTTAAAATAGAAACAGAGGAAAATAACTAATTAGGTTATATTCTAGTGTTAGGTTTTGTATTTTTTTTTATTTGTGATTGTTTTGAGTTCAAATTTTCTCTCAGTACAGCTTTTAAAAAAATCAGGAGTGGAATTGCACTTGATGGATGGTTCTTGGTGAAACTGACAACCTAGATATTGGTTTATAGGTGTGGCTATTTGAAAACCATACTCTGACAAACACTACTGTGGTGACTTTACCAGTAGAGGAGCTAACTCCTGTGGCCTGTCTGGAAATCGGTAACTTGATATTTTTTCTGAGTCCAGGTCTATAAGAAAACTTGAGGCCCTTAACTGTTCTTGTGTTGGTTTTGTTTCATTATGAAGCATATTAGCTTTCAAAACATCCTTAGCCTTACAACAGTGTGGCAGTGAACTAAGACTCTTGATTCTGCAGACTTAAAGCAAGTTCTTAACTTTATGCACTGTGAGTAATCCCATTGGCTTCAAGCATGTGGGTAATTTTGTGTGGGATTGGGGCCAAAATCAGCAACAGCTTCATAAAGCAAACAGTCTGCTGTAGTTAGACTTCATTGTGTTTAATCTCTCTCTAGGTCACAGTTCCTCATCTATAAAATGGGGATAGGGCAGTGTTACTATCTCACAGGGATACTGAGGATAAATACAGTAAAGATTATGAAGTGCTCAGATACTACTGTAATGGGGGATATGGGAAAATAGTGTCAAAACTGATGAGAATTTGGGGCATTCTAGCTCCTGGCTCCCAAACCACTGGACACTGTTCTCCTCAGACTTGATCTATGTTCCTAATCTCCAGAAAAATCAGACACTCTGGCCTTCAGAAAATGTTAAATCCCATTTTTCCTCATGGCGGGTGGAAGTAGCCCACTACTTTGTAAAATAAAAATCACATAACTGAATTTGCTACTTTTAGTAATAGGGAGAATCATGGGTCCTCATACCTGAAGACATCCCATTAGCACAGTGGTTGGTCCATTGAGCCTTGGTGCTGGCAAATTGCCTCGGTTTAACTAGTTGTCATTAAACTAGTTTCTGCTTTGTGCATGGCTTGAAATAGTCACTTGTCCACTCACCAGTAACTAGCAGGTAGTTTTCCCTGATGTGTTTGGGAGGGGATGAGAAGAAGCAGAATTTAAGCTGTCATTTTAAAAAAACAAAAAAAAAAACAAAAAACCTTCTTGCCTTTTCAGTTGTGAAGATGATCTCCTAAATGTGAGCTTGTGTAGTGCTATCTTACTAAGTTTGCAGATCCCTGGTGCAGTGTAGAATTGACAACTGATCAGTTTCACTGCTGTATTCAGAACTCTGGAGGTAGCAGGCAAGCTGAAAACAAGCATGACAGTTTCACTGTTGCTGCTTGGAAAAAGGCAGGCTGTGGGGGAGGATGGCCCAAAAATGGTGGTTGCAAGAGGAGCAGAGAAACAGTCCACAACATATGAGGGATTCTGGGGTCAGGGCAACTGAGGGGGGGAGGAGAGAACTCCTCTCTAGGAGCCATAGGAGGACTTAATTTTATCAGACCCCTGCTATGAAGATAGTGACATGAAAAGTGAACCCCTTGTAGAGTTTCAAGCAGAGTGCTAGGATCCCTAGGATAAGAGGCTATAAACTGCGGCCTGCTCCAGTCCATGTTTGCCTGTCAATGCTAGGGGCCTGCACCAGTCTAACTACAGTGGTGGCTAGCTCTAAATGCTTGAAATCCTCTGTCTAGGCAAGATCTCAGTTTCCCCATCTCTAAAACAGGTAAAAGGGCTGAGGTTTGACTGACTACTGTTTGAACAAGTGCTTTGAAGTAGACAGTGTTAAATTATTTGCCTTGTCTAATGTGTTTAGCCACATACAATTTTTTAACTTGAGTGATACCTGGCCAGTTAGTTGTCAGAAAGTATGGAATTTGAGAATTGCTGGTATGAATTGTTTGTAACCCTGCTGATGGTGTTTACCACCTGTTAATTCTCTTCCTGTGTTGCCAAGGTGATGTTATCATCCTTCTTCATAGATCTCCTAATTTAATGCGCAAAATGTCAGAAGAAATTAAAGGGGGGAGGGAATGAAGTTTAAGAAAAATGTAAGTATTGTTCCTTTCCAGAGTGTTCTGTGGTCTCACCTGGTTAATAAGCTAAACTTGTTAGAAGACCACCAGCGAAGCTGAAGAGGGTATCATTTTTACCTATATGTCTTCAGGCTGGCATCCTCAGCTTGTTTAAAAAAAAATTGATTACCAAAACATTTGCGGCATAGATAAAGTTCAAAGGGTCAAATTCTGCCCTTGGGTTCATACATGAAACTTCTTTGACTTCAGTGGGAGTTGCATGTGCATTGCATGTTTGTATCTGATGGTAGAACTTGTCCCAAATTACTCTGGGCTAGCCTACAATGTTAAACCTAGTGCTGTAGGTTTTATTGTTATCACATGAGCACTCCACCATCCCCTTTGCTGTGTTCAGCTGAATGGGGTAGCTGTGGGGGAAGTGCTGTGGCACTGCAGCCGCTCTGCCTCTGTTTACCTACTGGAGTCTTCAGAACAGTTTGGTTATGGATGTGGCTCAGCCTTCCAGGGTACTGAAGTTCCCAAGTCAAAGACTAACAGACACAAAGACAATTTTCAGGCTAGCTGTGTTCAGCTTTCAGCCCCCTTCCTCTCAGGTGGTCCTCAGCTGCTTGGCTTAATGCCTAACATCCAGTTCCTGGTAACAATTCAAACTAAGGGACTGTGTCTGACCTACCTTGCAGGAAGGCCATGCCCCACCTAGGCTTCTTGCTCAATGAGGGCACTGACAGTCTGCTCCGTTTCCAGTCAGGGCCCAACTAAGCTGTACTCCCTCCTTTTAATGCCTTCTTCCAGGCCTAACACCCAGCATAGGTGTAAGGGGCTGGTAGGGGCTCCATTTAGCTCATTAACCCCTTACTTACAAACTCCACGTTGGTATACTCCATCATTGTAGCTTAACAAAATACATCCATCATCAATCTATTCTTGGATATGTTGCATTTTCTTTGAAAACACCAGTTATGCCATTTTCTTTCATGCATGAGTTTTCCAGGTTTCTAGTATGTAAATTTCATATCTGATGGGATAATTATCCTAGCAAATTGGTGTCTTTCTTTATTTTTGTCTTTAAATATTACTTGTATTTTGTAACTCTTCTTGACTATTTCTTTATCCGCCAAAGAGACTAGAATCAAAATTATTCTAAGTCAAGAAAAGAGACTACAAATGATCAGGAAAATCAAGAGAAAATCTGCTTAATTTTGAACAAGTTGAATATTCACTACACTGACATTTATTTTAGTAAATAGAAAACTTAAGGCCATGAGGCATTTCTCAACACAAATGTCTTGCTTGTGCAGAGTGGAAGTGGTTTAAGAGTGTGTGTTTGGGTAGTGTGTTTTTGTTTTTGAACAAGGGAAACCAGATATTTTTTTTCCAAATTGGGTTACATGCGTTCAGCTGATCTTAAATATGTGTGTGTGACTGAAATAGCTCCAATAACTCATTACTATCTCTGGCCTAAATTTGTTTTAAATACTTTCTATGAAAAACTTTTTTTAAACTACTGTTTAGAAAAAAAGAGGAAATTCAGGCAAACTGTTAGTGTTGAGACACAAACCAGGAAACTTAGTTAAGGCAGATGCTGTCTCATAATTTGTTGCCCTTCCCCCTCCCCCCACCCACTCTAACACACTTTAGTGTCTTAGCCTTATCCTGACATGTCCTATTGTATATTGGTTTGCAAAACCATAAGCTTTTCATATGTGTACTTGGAAATAATTATTTTGGTTAAAACATTTTAAAGTATAAAATCTGAAAACTCTTGGGTCACCCATGTACTGTTTTATTTTCTCATTCCTATAGTAGGAGGAAAAAGCTAGAAAATGGATTTATGTGAGTATGTACTCTTTGAAAATAACCCAACCTTTTTAGTGTGAATATGACAGTAACTGAACCGGAGGTCTTAGTGCAAGCAGGATTTCCTTCATTTTCTGTCCTGAAGCTATTGTTATGAATACAGGCCCTGTGATAGTTGAAAGATGTTGTTCATCATACTCAATACCTTGCCCAGTTCTGCTCTGGTCACTGTGAAGAGACATAACCGCCTTCTCCTTTCCATTGTTCCTCATTGAACAATCATCATATGAAATTGACATTCTGTAACATTCTTCATTAGCTTTTTAACTTACCCCATTCCCAAGGCTTAAGGTCTATTTTTAAACATATAGAAGAGTTGAGGTTGTTGGTGGGGGTGTGTGTGTTTTTGTTTTTGTTTCCAAAGCCCTCCAGGATTTTTGTCCATTTCTGCTTGCTCTGCTCTTACAGCTTAGTCCTTGGGTGTTTTCTGTTTCTTTCCCCTTTCCGCGTGTGTTTTAACCCTTTCCCAGCTAAGTCCTTATTTTCTGATACTTTTCCTCTAAAATCAGGCAAATGTTTCTTTGCAGATGTAATTCAGAAATTGCTTTTATAGAAAGTAGTTGTTTTTTCTTTCCAGTTTGGTGATAAATAGATACCATGATCCCTGCAATGTGCTGGTTTGAAGGGAAATTTCTGTTTTGGCTGGCAATAGAATAGTGTTTTTGTTCAGTAACTCAGGACGTTAGTGGATTACTGAAAATGAGAGTTGAATATTCCCAAACACAAACTGTTACCTTTAAGATTACTGTCATTCTCTACTTAAAAACAGTTCTGATGGCACATAAAGAATTTAAATGTAGAAGTATTTAAAAAAAAACAAAAAACCCAACCCTTCATTAAAGTTAATGAATACAATCACTTCTCTGCTAATTTTGTCAGTATTAAACTTATGAAATAACTTCTTGCTTTTGTGGTGTCAACCACCTGAGCATGCAATTAGCAGTATTGTTTGGATGTTTAAGGGCAAACGTCTCCTCCGTTAAATGGAAAAGTTTATTCCATGGAAGAGGCTGACCAGTGGAGATAGGATCAATCTTTCAAGAGGATACACTGTTCCTTTCTGACTGCTTCATTACAATAGGAAGTTCATAGTGTATCTAGAACAAAATGTTGGCAAATTGTTTTTTCTGTGACCTATACGTGTACTGAGTCCCTGTGGTGGCATTCTGCAGAATGCTTCGTGTTAGGATAATGCAGTCAGACAGCAGGGTGGATAAAAATCAATTATTTAAAAAAAAAAAATCAAAATTGAATTTTTTTAATTTAAATCGGATTTTTTGTTTTTTTTAAAAATCAATAAAATACTAAATTTCTTGTTTAAAAAATAACAGTTGCAATTAAATCTCATAAAAAAATATGCTAAATCTACACTGTCTCGTAAAAATGAATTAATGGCTCTAGTCTGTCCAACCTAACTACCAGCTCTTGTTTCTTGAAAGTTCTGGGCTTTCAGTTTCTGTTTCAGTTTCTGAATTAACAGCTCTAGTCTGTCCAACTTAACTACCAGCTCTTGTTTCTTGAAAGTTCTGGGCTTTCATTTTCTGTTTCTCAGCAGACTAAAGTCACATCTGCAAAGAAAGACAGGCTGGATAGGATTGTTGTTCTGTGCTTATGCGGTGGTGGAGCTGGGCCAAGCAAGCAGAGGAGTTAGTTAAGACACTGTCTTAAAGATAGAGAGACAAAGGACGGAGGCAGAGTAGGAAGGAACAGTGAAATGAACTGGAAAGAAAAAGGGAAGACATTCAGTACACACACAGCTTCCTATATTCCCCCACACTTTTGCCACAGAAAAACTGTCATGGCTTATGGGTGGAAAAGAGACCTTATCTGGGATTATTTTGAAGAAATTCCTTCCCTGGGTAAAAAAGGAAAACGTGTCAAGTACATATTTACTGATGCTGTCTTGAACAAAGTTACTCTCCTGAATTGATGGAAATCATTAGCCAGGTGCCTTGAAACAGAGTTCCTTCAATTGCTAAGCCAACTTTTCACAGCAGTAGCTTCCTCTGCAGGCACAGAGAATATTTTCATCATTTGGTATTATTCACTCAAAACTAAGAAATAGATTGGGAGTTGAAAAAGCAGGAAAACTCGTATTTCTGTTTGTCTATAAATAAAAATGACAGTGGGAGTGGGGAAGATGAGAGCTAGTTGGAGAAGTTTTAAGGGCATTATAAGTTTAGTGTTGTGATGGCTTGTCTGTTAGTTAATGAAATTTGAAAATTAAAAAAAAAAAAAAAGTTTGACAGCCATCAGCCGGCAACTCAAGACTGCTGCAATTGCAAATGTGAAACATTTATGTAACAATTAAGATTTAGTTTAATAAAATATAAGTGCTATTGTGTTTGTGTGTGATTTAGTTCTTACTATTCCTAATGTACTGCTGCTGCATCTGCAGCTTGACACAGGTAATGAGTATTATGTACCATTTCCTAAATTAATAAAAATCAAGTTATCTAAAAAATTACATAAAGTATACCCTCCTAGATGTTGTAAAATGCTGTATTGAGTTATAAATTAACATGTTTTAGTGATCAGATTTGCACCATTGTTTAAGAAATATGTGAAGAAGTATCAGTGGGAAACTTGATTTAAATAATGATTTTCTCTTGGTGATTTAAATCAATCCACCCTGTCACACAGATTTAATTGCCAGATAATCCAGATTAAATATTGTTGTAATTCCAATCATTGAATCATATGCGGAGTTATGCCATTAATCTTGACCCATAAACATCCTGTTATAAAATATTGGCTTTTAAATCTTGAAATAAAAGGCGTGTTTTCAGCAGGTAATATATTAAAAAAGAACCGTTGTATAGTACCCGTTAGAATTAGTAAATAAAAGTGGAACATGTCTTTTGGAACTGCAGATGTTTTCAGCTTGAAGAGAAGTAAAGCCATGTTGCTTGGAAATGGGGAAACAAGCGTTCTATAAATAGTCTTATCATTTTTTATTTTTTTTTAAATGAAGTGGTGGTGAAAAGCAAGTAGGGATCAGAAGAACATACTGAGCCAAGAGAATAATGTTCAGCAGTTTTGAGAGAGCTAGCCTAACAGGAATAGGACAATAGAGTCAAGTTTGGAAGGAAAGCTGTTTTAAAAAAAAAATAAATAAATAAATTAAAAAAAATAAAAGCCAAAAAAGAGAGCATAAAATGAGTCAGATATCTTGGAATCCCATTTAATCCATGTAGTATTGGGAATCTATACATTTGGTTTTGTTGAAGTTTCTTTGAATTGTTGCTTAAAAAAACAAGGACAAAAGTAGCCCTGGAAATAGCGATGACATGAACATAGAAATCATATAAACTATACAGATAGAAGCTCATCTAATATCCTGTTTAAGGCCAGGTTTACACTACAAAGTTTGGTAGTATAGCTATTGATCAGGGGTGTGAACAAACTGTACTCTCTAGTTGACAGGTATTTCCACAGATCCCCCAGCATAGATGCAGCCATGCAGACAGAGAGCTTCTGTTGGCATAACTGTGTATGGAACTGTGCTGTTACTATATCAGCAGAAAAACTCCTTGTGTCAGCACATGCTGCGTCTACACTATGGTCATTAACTATACTGGCAAAGCCTGTGTACTGTAGTCTAGGCCTAAATCTGTCCTGTGTAATGTGAAAGTTGTTGGAGGCTGAGTGGGAAGAATGGATGTTGAACCATGATGTATGATGAGGGTAAGGAAAAATTCTGTCACTTTTCCATGAACAGAGTGTGAAGACTCAGGGTCTGAATTAAGATTAATTTGGCATGGAACCCTAATTCTAAATTTCTGAATTTCAAATTGTTTTTAATTGCAGTAGTCTAATGTATTGGGTTGATATGATTAAAACTCTTAGGTTTTTGTTTTTGTTTTTTTTGGTCTAAGGTATGTGTGAAGTAACTCAAGTCTAAATTACTCACTTTCTTCAGGGTTCTTTAAAATCTTGATTCTATATCTTTACGGTAGAAAAGCTACTGACTCTGATTTCAGCTAGCTCAGAAATTTTCTTGATAGTTTCTGTCAAATTCGAACCTGGATTGATCTGGAACAAAAAAAAACAAACCAAAATGATGTGGCACAACTCATTGCTTCTGGCTTTTTACACACTCTTCCAGTTTTACAAATCTGTTGCACTGTTTGTAACACTTCGCATGTGTTTTCTACAACTTGCTGTTTTGCAAAGACAGGTGCCTCTCTGCATTGCTTAATTGCTAAATCCTGTTAGTCTGGAGAAATCACAATTCTTTCAGCAGAATGTTTGTATATAAAACACTTCTCTTCACCCCCATGCCATTAGTTTGGAGGGGACTAGAGTTTCTCATGTATTTCTAAGAACATGCTTTGTTGCATTCTTTGCGGGATACAGCCATTTAGTTTGGGAGTCAGGCAGCTGGCAGGCTCCAAGAATGCACTTTACAGCACTAATTGTGCTGAAACCATGGTTCTCCACTATTTATCATAACCAAAATCCATAACACAACTAGATTTTTAGCTAAGTGTTGGAGGGTGGGGCTTGGATCTAACTTTACATGAGAATAAACTAATGGTGCTATGCAGCAAGAGTATGTATTAGCAGATACTATGTTTAAAGAAGTGCATTGGTGCATTGTCTGAAATACAAAAGGCCCTGTAATTCCAATATTTCTTTAGGGAGGCAATTTTGTTGAGGGCTGTTGGTGAAATAATAACTAGGTTTGTTTATTCTGTTAATTCATGGCCAAGACCCATAGGGTGTGCAACAGGAACCCTATTTTGTAGATTGTTTAATTTTCATGTATATATTAGGTAAGGTAGAAATATTTGCTTTGAGTTTAAGGAACAAAAGGGAGCATTAAAGCTTCCCTTTAGTCAAAGGGAACAGAAAACATTAGTCCAGACAGAAGGACTGCATAAATACCCAAGGGTCTCCTTTCTTTCATGAACACAGTAGGTAGTTACTGATAGACTCCTGTCTATTGGAAGGAGACATTCTAGGATTGGTGAACACAGCCTTTTGTCTGTGCTGCAAACCCTTTCCACGCAGGGGAGGGGTTAGCCATAGCCACATGTACCATTGCTATAATGGAAAGCTGTTCCCTTGTAACATACAGGTAAGTACAAGTAGATGCTTAATTGTATGGTTTTAAGGTTTTTTGCGGGGTGGGGGTGGGGAGAGGACCTGGGTAATCCTTTTTTAAAGTTTGGTTGTTTTTTATAAATCATTCTTTTACCTTTAGGAGCTGGATGATAAATTTTGCTGATTGCTTCTCTTCCTCTTGTGATGAAACAGGTTTTAATTCTGTGCTTACTGTGTTTGTTTAGACAAAATTGGGATTCCAGTTCTTATGTTCAATGGTGTATCCCTTTTCCTAACACTCTAGAGGTAGAACAATCTTTTTTGTGTATTCCAATTTATTTTGCTTTTCCCCAAGAGCATACTAAAACTGGCAAGTTTGCATTTTCTTTGTACTAAATAATCAGAAATTACAGATGTAATTGAACTTTGAAAGAGGTTCCTTTAGGTACTAAGCAATTTATATGCTGAAGTATTTTTTCTTAACCTTGTCATTAGGTGATTTTGATTTATTTTGGCCCTTTTAAATGGTTGGGCTGCTCTGGCTGAATTTTCACCTTGCTAATCCAGATTCAAGACCATGTATTTTGACTTTTCAGCTGTTTTAAATCTAGAGGATGAGGCTGTATACTGAGAAAAAGGGATATTCTGGGGTTTCAGGAAACAGATTGAAGATCAAAACAAATTCTATATTCTCAATATTGTCTCTAAGTATAGAGATACCACACATTCAAATTTCCAAGGAAGACCATCTGACAAGATTAAAGTCAGTCTGTAGGACCTATTATGTCCATCACAAAGAATAGTGTCCCCTCAGATTGTGCTTCATGTATTGTGCTCATTTGTATGAAGACCTTCTCTTGGTGCTGCAGTGCCATTTATGTTTGGAAGACAGGTATAGAGTATGTCTATGGTAGACGTTGCAGGAAATTTTTTTTTAAATTTCCATTTCAACTACTCTACAGTCTGTCCAATTTTGTGTCTCATTCTACTGAGGCTGCATACATTCTGCCCAGCATACTTGCCAGGTGTTCTTAAGGGAAAGGTACCTCTCCTACAGGCATGTAAATCTGTAGATGTGAGATCCTGATTTTAGTAATGCTTTTGACACTGTGCCACATGGCATTCTCATAAGCAAACCAGGGAAATATTGTCTAGATGAAATTACTATAGGATAGGTGCATAACTGGTGAAAGACCATACTTAGAGCAGTTATCAAAAGTTTGCTGTCAAATTAAGGGGAAATAACTAGTGTGGTCCTGTTGGGTCCTGTTGTTGGTCCAGTCCCAGTTAATATTTTCATTAAGGACTTGGATAATAGAGTAGAGAGTTTGTTTATAAAATTTGCAGATGATACCAAGCTGGGAGGGGTTGCTTGCACTTGGAGGACAGGACTAGAATTCAAAATGACCTTGACAAATTAGAGAATTATTCTGAATTCAACAAGGTGAAATTCAAAAAAGACAAGTACAAAGTACTTCACTTAAAGCAGGAAAAATCAAATGCGCAACTACAAAATCAGGAATAACTGGATAGGCATAGTACTACTGAAAAGTATCTCAGGGTTATAGTGGATCACAAATTGAATGAGTCAGAAATGTGATGCAGTTGCAAAAAAAGGCTAGTATCATTCTGGGGTGTATTAAAAGTGTTTTGTGTAAGACATGAGTTAGTTGTCGTGCTCTATTCAGCACTGATGAGTCCTTAGCTGGAATACTGCGTCCAGTTCTTGGTGCCACGCTTTAGGAAAGATGTGGACAAATTGGAGAGAGTTCAGAGGAGAACAACAAAACTGATAAAAGGCTTAGTAAATCTGACCTGTGAAGAGAGGTGGCAAAAAACCAAAACAACTGGGCATGTTTAGTGTTGAGAAAAGAAGATTTAGGTGGGTAAGTCTTCAGATATGTTAAGGGCTGTTAGAGGATGGTGATCAATTTTGTTCTCCATGCCCACTGAAAGTAGGACAAGAAGTAATCGGGTTAATCTGATTTAGGGAGATTTTGGTTAGATATTAGGAAAATCTTTCTATCGATAAGAGTGGTTAAACTCTGGAATTGGCATGTGAGGGAGGTTGTAGAATCCCTGTCACTGGAGGTTTTTAAGAACAGGCTGGGCAAACATCGGTTGGGTGGTCTAGGTATATTTGGTCCTTTCTTAGTGCAAGTGGCTGGACTAGATGACCGCTTGAGGTCCCTTGCAGCCCTATATTCTTATGACCCTGTGCTTTCCTGTTGATATCTACACTACAGGGGTGCCATGCAGTTTTTTCAATAAATGTGTGGCATTTGCCTAAATACATATAATGGGAACTGTGTAAGAGCTACTGAAGGATTAGATTCTGTTCCTTAAACATGGGATTATTTACAAGGGTCCTAGAACCTGATTAATTTCTGTAAAAGACAGCAGCAAGGTTGAGTTACATGCAGGGTTTTGAGCATAGGATGCTGTGGTGTGTCTATCCTAGTGGTGTTGAAAAAGGACCGTATATTGGTTAATATAGAGAGAACAGGATCTGCTGAGTGACAGCGCTGCCTCTGTGCTTGCAACATTCCAATGCAGATGAAATGGTGGTTTGCCAAATGTTGTTCACCGGGCAGAGCTGCTCTGGAAAAGTAGCCTGTGGGTTTAGAGTAGTAATTATTTTCTAACAGCCCTATGGTTGCAAAATACAAAAGCAATTCAGAGTTTATGGAGGACAAGGAAAAGCTTGCTCCAGAATATTAGTATAAAAATGTGTGGATGTGAGCTGCAGCGGGTGACTACGTGACTAGAATATAATTTGGCTTGGCAGAGCTCATTAATCTCACAGTGGAGGCTACAGTCTTCCAGAAACTGCAACAATACGCTGAAGAAATGACCTTTCTGGCTAACAATGTGATGAAAGTTGGATCATGAGAAGCTGCAGGGTTCAGTCCCCAAACACTTGGGGCCACTAGGTGCCGCCTGTGTATGGAAGCAACAAAACACTTTGGAAAACTTCAGTCCGTGTTGTGGTGGCACAGGTAATTTGATAGAGTCCTTCATCTTCAAGAGCTCATTGCTACAGGGTTTACAAGTTTTTATTATGGACCCTAAACAAATCTATGGTTAGGAAGAGAAGAGAATCCTTATTTAATTGTGGTGCCTATACTGGCCAAGAATTAATATATATAAGGCAGCTATCTTCTCCATCTGACCAAAAAGATGTCTACTTTGGACGTGGTGTTAATTAGATATCTGACCTCCATTGCCTTATCACCACATGCTCTACCTTTATTTATAGGGATGGATCTAGGGTAAAATTTTAAAAAAGTTCCTAAGTCACTTGAGTGCTTTTGAAAATTCTACCCCTAGACTAACACACATTGTTCAGATTTCTGATGATCTTGTCGTTACAAGTTCTGGACTGAATCAGAAAATTGTTTGAGAACACTTGAGCTCCTCCCCCATCTCTGTTGAATCATATTTGTGCTTTCATAGTCCATTTGGTTAAATAGCTTACGTTTATTAATATTTTTGGGGATAGGTCAAGTAGGCTGATTAGACATGCCTTTTTGGAGTACCTGATAGCCAATAGTACTGTCTTACATTTCAGTATGTGAAATAAATGGACATCTTTTACATTCCTGGCAAGTAATAAAGTTTTGTTTGCCTTTTCCGCTTTTTGTTTTGGAACTGGCAATCATTTCAGTATTAAACACTGAAAGATTTATATTAACATAGGGTGGATACCTAGAAATTTTCTACTTTCTTTGAACTAGGAAAGGGTGGCTTGGTGTTGCCCTAGCTAAGTGCATCAATCTTCCACTGCTGGGGAAATGGGTTTGTGTTTCAGTGGCTTTGTCCTAGTGGACAGCTGAGTATTTTGCACAACTTTGGTATAACTGGCTATGTACACACTGACGGCAGCAGATCGATTTTTCCAGTTCGGTTGAGCATCAATGAAGACACGCTCAATCGATCTAGAAGTCAATCAGATAAAACCACCTCCCCAAAAAGCATAGCATTGACAGGAACGCATATCCCTTCGGTGCAGCACTGTGGAGACAGCATGCTAAAGGGAAGTTACGAAGTTGATGAGAATTATGCAAGCTGCTCTGTGTAGCTTGCGTAACTCCCATTGACTTGCCGCCGAATTTTGCCAGCATTGTAGACCTGCCCTGAGTCAGGTTCTGTTGGAGAGACCCAGGACTTGGAATGGCAACAGTTGTTATAGGTCAGAAGGGTGCTGCATTGTGGGAATAGCTTGCACAGTACCAGGGTCATGGTACCTGTATACTTCACTTTTCTAGAATCTCACTGATCTAGAAAAAGAGGTGTATCAACTAATAAGTGTCCTAAGAGACTAGTTGCTCTTAAGTTACTATAAGATGCCAAGTTACTCTGCTCTCTAGCCTCTTGTAAAAAGTCGCTGTGGTTTAGCTGTAGCTTGAGAGTAACCACTTCCTACTCTCTTCAGTAAATAACAGCTGGAGAGATGGTTTGGATAATACTGTATATATGCTGTTACTTTGCAGGTGAAATATGATCTCTTTGCAGCTAAAGCCATTCCTTGCAGTTAGGGTGATTAATATTTAAAGTGCTTATTACCAAATTTTCTAATGTTTTACAGCTGAAAATTGTGCTAGCATTAGAAAGATTACAATATCTACAGAATGAGCAGGAAGACACAATCTGAAGAAAGTTTGCTGGAGGACAGGAAATTTTGTTAAGCTTAACAAAAAAATCAACAGCTGCTCCTATAGGAAATTCAATGTTGAAGTAATCACTGGCACAGTAGCTTGAGATGAGGGTGTGGTTTCAACTGAGACAGTAAGGCTGTAATTGGCAAAAGTGTTAAAGTTCAGTGCCTTTCTAAATTTAACCATGTAGATTCTGGTTATAGCACTTTCTGAAGAACTTTTGGCTCAAAGTATCTATATGAAGTTTTAGTTATTTATATAGGCTAACTCCAGAAACAAAAGCTACAAACTGTATCAGAAGCCAGAGACTCTAGTGGAATTGTTGCTTTTCATGTGAACTTGCTCTTCTAGGTAGCTTTATGTATTTAAGTATTTTGTTGTTGCATCATGCATCATTTTTGAGCTATTCCCCTCTATGTAAATAAGGCCTCAGTTCTGCATGCTCAGACCTGTGGGATTGATGTCAGTGGGGTGGGTTAACTCTCAGGATCAGGGTCTAAGTTCTTAAATACAGAATACAATTCTATCAAGAAATCTGTAAAGTAGTAGTGTCTAATATATTTGAAGGGGGCTGAAGGGAGTGTTAAATAAGCAGCAAAATGCAATTAGAAAGTATTATTAAATGATCCAAATATACTTGATTTTTTTAAAAAAGATGAGCATAAAATCCACATTAGTCATCTTTTTATTGTGTTTTGCATTAATTTTAAATATTGACATCCTCCCCCTCCCCTCGTATAGTTTCTCTGCCTTCCTTACCCCTCCTTTTTCCTGAATTTTAGCTTGGTTTAAATTTTTACAAGTTTGAAAACATAGAGGCTTGTAATTATACTGCGGTTCTAATATAAATCTTTCACTGCATTAGGAAAATAAGGAAACTCTTAACCATTTTCCTACATAATTTAAAGGCTGGCTGATGTGGTGTTACATTTATTGTAGCCAGTCTGCCCATATCTTCAACATTTCCCTTCCTTTATTATGGATAATACTCAGGAGGCATTTACATGCAAATAATGTTTCACCAGGATTTTAATGAAAGCAGATATTTTCATGTTAACTCATGTAATGAGCTGGGCCTTTAAGAAAAACAGTATTGTGAGCGCTGGAGCCTGGCAACACTGCCACGGTGGCGGCAGGTCACTGTTTGTGACATCCTACTGTGTAGGCGCCTGTTGTGGAAATGACTGACAGAAGACAACCAAGGAGCAGGTGAACTTGTTACAAAACAAAACAATGTCTTAAATGTCCCTGATGCCTCCAGATCTTGTGATTTGTAACAGAAAAAATAAATACTATAAAGAATGATAGGAGAGAAATACAGAGCACGCAGTACTGGGAGATCTGTTTCTAAATACTCTTTTTAGGGTTTTTTTTGAGCTGTCAGTGTATTTTCTTAACAGGCAATTTTGCCAGAAAAAAACTTATTTATAAATAGAAGAAAATAGCCTGTGAATTTATGGCTCATCTCTTGTCCTTGCCACCAGTATCTGACAAATAAGCTCCATGCTCATAGAAAAGTTTCTTTGCAAAATTACATTTGCAAAGATCTGCTGCTAATCTGCTTTATAAATATTAGTTTACTTTGTCTGTAATCTGACACTGTAAACAGATCTAATTAAGGAAGGAAAAGCTTTCAAATGCTAGTGAAATCCCAGTCTTTTGCCAGTGGCAGCTGTTGTTGCTGTTTTTTATGGGGATTGTGAACTTAATTCCAGTTTTATTTGCCAGTATATGTGATTCCTGTCATGTTATCCTAGTGAGAACAGAGTTGAAAAAATAGCTTCCCCAAGGCCATCTTGTATCTTGGGACATTGCAGACTAAACTTCCTCTCTTCCAGAATCTAGATTGTTTTACTGTAGCACACCATTTTGGTTCTTGGCCTCAGGTAGAATGGTAATGAGGAACATGGGCCCTTTATGAAAGGGGAAAACCTGTAGCCAGCTGGCATCTAGTTATTGTCCTGCAGTGTACCCCAAACTACTGCAATGTGAATGGCAATTCTAGAAAAGGAGTGCAATGAACGTATTGCTCTCAATTGGTAGTTAGGGGCATTGGGAGCAATGATTTCAGAAATGATCCTTATACCTCTGGGCCATCCTCTGAAGAGTGTAACTGATCTCATTTGTCACTATTTTAAACAGAGTATTTATGTCTAATTTGGACAAAACCCACTTCTAACTCCTTTAGCCAAGGTCCAAGCATAATTTTTTTGGCCCAGTACAAACGTGTAACACGGGCCCCCTCCCCCACACATACTACAATCCCTCATCCCATACATACAATCTCATGACCCATGAAAATGTTTTTCCTCATGGTAATGGGGGTTGCAGCCTGGGCCGGACAGGCCCCAGTAAAGTGTACCCTTTCCTTCCCCATGTGGGGAGCCTGCCTTTAGCATACATAACACCGAAACTTACTGCAAAATTGCAGGTCAACTGGAGCTGCTAGCAAAGGCAAGTGAAAACCCTTGAGAATTACTAAACAAACAACTGAACGCCAGTTTGTGTAGGGAGTGGGGAAAATGCCAATTTTGTGGGTTTGGGGAGGGGGGTTAAGTATTTTGGGCAGACATTGCAGAAAGAGACATCGGTTTAGTTTTTAATAGGCTATTTTTTAATAGGAGATGGCTTTGGGAAGACAGAGTTCTTTAATTCCCTATGATGAAGTGTATGGGTTTCTTCTCAAGTCAGTCACTAAGGTTACAGGAAAGATCGTGTTTGTTAAATATTTAACTATTCCAGGGATTTCTGTTGTTAAATTGTGGTGTGGTAACTTGCATCACCACCAGATCATATTGCTAGAACTCTTGTCAACATACTGATTAGTTCCCTTCAGCCATCTTAGTTTTTAATACTTTTTGTGGCTCTGATAAAGAAATAGACTCCTAATGCTTCTGTTGTATTGCCCTGCAAGGGTCCTGATGTCACCTATGAATGGAGTAAAAGGGTGCTAAACCTGATCATAATAATCAGTGTAATAACTGTTTATGATAACTAAAACTTGATTGAATCATCAGGCAGCTGAGACTTCAGAAACGCAGAACTTGGATGGGTGGGCTGGCGACAATGATGATTACTTAATGTAAAGAGCTTTTGAGAGCCTTGGATGAAAAATACTATAGAAAGGCAGCGTATTACTATTTTATAATAGGCTTTTTGCTTATTCAGAAAGGGTTATGAGCAAGTTTATTCCTACAAGGCTTTTACACACAATACAGGTTTATTTTTATCCAAGTATTTTTATTAGATTGTGATCGCTTGCATTGCTAAAGTGGATATATGAGATGTGCATTTTGTCATATGGTAATATCCTCTAATCCATTATGAGTTATCCTTTAATATTACAGGGAGTGAAATAACTAGAATAACCTGGAATGCCTAAGTGAGCACTGTATAGTCATTATTGCCATTTCATTGCACAGTATTGTAAATCAGCCGGACAGGGATAGTGCTTTAGTGTGCCTTACTGCATTATATAGGCTTTTATCATTGCATTAAAGAAAATAGAGCAAGTTCTTTCTGGCCAAGGGGAGATGCTCAGAGGCATCTCCTGGCAAATAATACATTTACAGCTGAATGCAGGACCTTGGGCAGTGAGTTTCTTAATTTATTGTTTAATGGCCAGAATGAGGCCAGTTGTACCATGTTTCATTTTCTGGAAGTGAACCTGAGTTGGACTACCATCACATTGTTGCTTTTCTGTGCTTTATTAAAGAAGTCTTACACTTATGTTGGGTTAATGCTCCTTTAATTCATTTAGTGTCTGTTTTTAGTGAATGTTAAGTCCGTTTTTGCTCCTGTTTGGAGGTGGAGTCATAAAGGGAGTCAAATGGAAAAGCCAAAGGAGGATAATACATATGGTGTTCCTGATGCAGCTACTGCTCCTTTGCCTTTACGTGAAACTTTATGGGTTTGCCATATATTCTTGGTAGCATGGAGCAGCAGTTTACTGGGAGCAAAATAACATTGCTTAGCTCTGTTCCAATTCATGCTTTGTTGTCTTTGTAATCTCTAACAGCTATTGTCTCCCCTCTGATTACCTTTAGCAGTGTCCTTTTTGAAGATCCCACAGTAGGACGTTCAATATAAGTACCCCATTCTTTCTTCTCCCAAGATCCAGCTATTTGGGAGTCAGAAACCTGCTTAACTCAGGATTCCATGTGATCTTTGATGGATTTCACTTTTGATATTATCTCTAGACCATAATCCTGAGAGTTTAGGGTAGAGATGAAAGGCTGCAAAAACCCTATATTTAGATTTTAGCACAGTGGTTTGTAGACTTCTTTTCCTCCAAAGCTTCATCCAGAATTACTTTCTCTTGGACCTCAGATACTGTTTTACATGTGACCATGTTTACCTTAGTACCCTGAGGGTAGCAGTGTTCTTGTAATGTCCTCTCCATGTTAAACAATGGCAGTGATCTCTATCCAGATCAGTGACTGTTTCCAACTCTTGATATTGTTTCCAGAGAACCTACCTCCCCTGTAGTGAAAACATGAAAGATCCATAACAGGAATAAGTAAACTTCTCTAGCTTCCTGGTGATGATCACTGACTCCTCTGACTTTTTAAAACTTGAAATGTATCACTATTTTAGTAGGTCAAATTACCTCACTGGCCCTACATTGAGAGGTGGGTTTTTTTTGTTTTTTTTTTTTGTACTGTTAATGATTAAAGACTTAAACCAGGACTCTGTCTAGGAGGCAGGAACTGCAGTTACTTGTTATCACATGAGCTCACAGCATCTGTATTTTTTGAACTGTTGCCATGAAGATGGAGTGTATAACCATAAAGAATGGTATTGTTATACTGTGGTCTAGCAGGCCATTGCTAATGTGGGTTGTTTTTTTTTTTTTTTTTGAGCCAGGACAGCAGAGAGCAAAACTAGAAGATACTTGAGAGGCTCAGGAGAGAGTTTTTTTCAAATAAAATCATGGCTTGAGACTCCATTTTACTTTCCTTTGGTTGCAGTTAACATATTTTAACAAGTAGATATCCTCTTCTCCCTCCACCCCAAAGAACCCCACAACTGTGGGCGTGCTATTGCAAAGGGGGCTCAGAAGATAACCAGCCTTTATCCCCATTTTCTCTAGACCTGCTCAGAGTAGGCGTAGTCTAGATGACTACAGTGGTAAAAATGCAATTGCCCTGTTAACATGAGCAGTCTCACCTGTGTCACGACTGATGGAGCAGCATCAATGCCAGCGTAAAAGACTTGCTGCCACAGCCGTGGTGGAGCAGACAGCTACATTTTAATTCACTTGTTCACATGTGTAGTATAAAATTGCAATGATAGTGTGCCTCTGATCAACAGAGGTGTCGTGTGGTTGACAAACACTGAACTGCATGACCTGAGGGAGGAGGGTATTCTAGCACCTATTTTCAGATGGGATAAATTGTCACAGATGAGCAGCCCAACTGGGAATAGAGCCTTGTGAGTCAGAATTGCTGACCCTGGCTTATTACACAAGACCCCATTCCCTCCCCTTAATTTATCACACACAACTTCCTGGCTTTTTTATCCTACTACAGTAGTACTTTAATTCTTGACTCAGGCCCTGTTGTGCTTAGATGTTTCAGCCATGAGACCTTGGCAGTCATGCTGCAATGTTGAGACATGGATTAGGAGGACTGATCTGACAGTATTTACACTCTCCCTGATTTCTCTCACTTTTAGATACTTCATTTAAGGTGGTGGATAGTTTAAAGCCACACTGTGGACAGTGATAAGGCAAAAAATAGACTATTCGGTTAAATGCTTTCCTTCATTCAAGAATCCAATTCAGATGTTGTCTTCTCCCTTTGCCCCTTCAGTATCTCAAAAAATTAGCCTCTACTTAGGTTTCCAGCCCAGAAGGAATATTGTTGGCTAACCAATCCCTGGGAACATAGCATTGTCATGGAAGTACTGAGGTAACTTCCTGTTGTGTATTATATGCTTTGCATTCAGTAACACCTGAAGCTGTGGACACAGTGTAAATGCAAGGAGTGAAATTCTTGCACCATTGAAGGCAATGACAAAACTCATATTGACTACAAAAGGGCCAAGGTTTTGTCAAAGGCTTTTTGTTATAATAGGCAATTAATTAAAGACTGCAAAGATTACTGGGCAGGAAATGAGGTTTTTCTTTCCTGCAAAAGCAGATTTGGAACTAAATATTTGGAAAATATTAACTATCTGTGATTATATCATTAATAATTCTGGGGTCTCAACTTGGCTGGTTGTATTTTGAAAACATGACAGATGTTGTGTTGCCTCAGCCAGTCTGATTTGTGTATGACAAGTATCTAGACAGCTCAATTATAGCGTACACTAGATTTTTGTCATAATGAATCAAAGAACCATAGGGGTAGAAGGGACTGCAAAGGTCATCTATCTAGTCTAACCTCCTGCCAAGATGCAAGATTTGTTGTCTAAACCAGTGGTTCCGTCGCCCAGTGGGGGCTCTCAAAGTGGCCCGCTACTCCCCTCCTGCTGGCTGCCTAAGGACCCAGGCAGAGTGCATTGCCACGGGGCTAAAAGACTGGTGCAGGCTTCTTGCTGCAGCCAACAGGACGGGAGATCAGTGTAAAAGGAGGCAGCCTCCTCACTGAACTCCTTCCATCTGGCTTCAGTGTGTGGGCGGGGGGAGGGCTGCCGGTGGAGACTAGCGGCCCTTCAGGGTTGTAAAAATTATATATGTGGCCCTCGAGTCAAAAAGGTTGGGAACCACTTGTTTAAACCAAGCAAGACTGATGCCTATTCAACCACTTTTTGAAAACCTCCCGTGAAGGAGCTTCCATGACTTCCCTGGGCAGTTTTGTTCCATTGTCCGACTGTTCTTACAGTTAGGGGGTTTTCCCTGAGGTTTAATATAAATCTGTTATACTGTAGTTGAATCCATTGCGTCTTGTCCTGCCCTCTGTTGCCTGAGAACAACAAAAGAGACACTCATCTCAGCAACCTTTCCCCACCTGAAAACATAATTGTGAAAGGTTTTATTTGCAAGGTCTTTTCTATGATTTATTAGGGTTAGATCAGATATGCACTTGCATGTTTGCTGTGGTGAGGAAGCAAACAGGAATGTTATTGGTATGGCCTGTGGCTAAATCTTTCTAAATTCATTTTTATTTTTTTCTTAAGACAATGACTGTCTTCATGACAGGTTTTGCACCAATAGTTTTGGCTGATTTCTCTGGTTTTTTCCTCTGAAATTTGAAAGCATAATGCATATGTGACCCATTCCATAGTATCCATAACCTCTCTCGTCAGCTGGAGAGAAGTTTTCTATGGTACCTCAGTTGATGGCTGACTAAGCACTCAGAATATTTTTTTCATTCCTTACATGCCTAACAATAGACTTAAAAAAAAAAAAAAAAATAGAGTATTTAATGAATGGCAGTTGTTTTGGTGAGGAAGCCATCTGCAGGCACAACTAAGAATTACTTAGTCACAGAGCTCCAGCCAAGCATTGATGCCAATGATCAAAGTCTCAGTTAGCCAAGCAGCATGACTTAGTAAGCTAAAATGTTGTTTAACTGTAAAATGTTATAAAATTATAGTTATTTAACTGATTTTTATATATTTTTGCAACATCCAAACTTTTAAACTGATTTAATAGAGGGGAAAATATTGCCTATCCCACACAACCTCTGGTCCATCAGTGTCAAGAGGCTCTCTCTTATCCACTTGGCTAGTAGCTTGTCTATTTGTGGCCTTCATATAATAAATGCTAGCCCAGTAGGAAATACAGTACTTGGTTGGGCTCTGTCTTTATGCTTTGGCAATGCATAGGACATCCACTTTTCTGGGAGCAATAATGCCTATAAAGTATATTCAGTGCAAATGATGTTTCTTGTCAAATGCAGCAGCCATATCTTGATTATAAATTCTCTTCTGCTTTTTTTTTTTTTTTTTTAAAGGAAAAAGGTCTTCTGTCAAGCCAGAGAAAGCCGCTACCTTGGTGCTGAAAACAGTAGTTTTGACATCCTCTAAACAGGTACATTTTATGTTATAGTACACCACAAAACACACGTGAAATAACTGCTATGTCTCTAAATGACTTGTCAGTTTCTTTAATCAGTGCATCCCTGAGTTTCGAAAACAGAGTATCTGTTTTAATCATTCCTCCCAGTGGCTTGAGGAGGATGGTAACAATATGTTTAGAATCCAATCAGAAAGACCGCCAGGGCAGATGAGACTTGCCCCACGTTTGTCAAACGGTGATTGTATGTTCTGGATTTTGTTCTGACTCCTATAAAGAATATGGCTTTTGATGGAAAGATACTAAGGGATATCTGGCAGGGAGGAACTGGGTGGAGAATATGTCTGTGATCAGGTAATGCCAGTTCCCTAGCCAGTTCCAGTCCTGCTGCACTAATCCTGACACTGTGCCACTCTTTTTGCTGCAAACTTAAATTGTTGTGTATGCAGCTGATTGTTTCCGTGTCTTTATGTTGCAGAAAACAGTATCTGTCCCTAAAGGTAAATTTTCAACTCTATATACTGAGATTTATTGGAACAACTATCTCTTGTGCTAATAGCAGTTGAGATAGTTGTTCCAATAAATCTCAGTATATAGAGACACTAAATCTTCATGCATTGAGCTCGGGCTGTACCCTGAAGTGCTTAAACAGCCATTTACTGTCTCTGGATGATGCTTTTTGTAGGGCATGTCAAGCTGTAACTGCACATCAGGCACTTTTTCGTAAGAGAGAGAATTGTAAGAATCCTAACTTTGGGATTATAGCATGAATATGATTGAGTTTTCTATTTGGTCTGAACCTGGTCTTCTAGATAATGCCCAGCAGCTTGTATTTAATCAATTATCCTTGTGACACTAAACAGTCTAAATTTTTAGATCACACCTGCAGATTTAGAATTTGTCGTCACTAAAGCCTATAAGATTAGAGTGTAGAGACTTGTTCAAGGGCACAGTGCACAAACCAAACCCTTAATGTGAAACATTACAAAAAAGTCAAGTTCTGCCTCTTAGGTGTTTGCATAGTCCCCGTGACCATTGTATTTGAATGCCTCGCAACACTGTTGTAAAGCAGGGAAACATTGCTATCTGAGCTTTACAGATAGGGAGCTCAGGCATAAAAAGACTCAGTAACTCGTCCAAGGTCACACACAGGACTCAGTGGTAGAGCAGGAAATCAAAACAAGGTTTCCCAAATCCCCCCACTAGTGCTGTAACCACCACACCACTATCCTTCCCTTTTTCGTTCTATAGAAAATGAAAAATATCAGTTCATAAAATCATTATGCTTTCCCAGACTGGACTGCTTGCTTGTTAGTCATCTAGTCCTTTCCCAAGACATAATGCAGGATTATTGAACCCCTTCTCATGCTTTGTACATTCTAGTGTTAAAATATCTGTTTATAGGATGACTTCTTTGGTAGATTGTTCCACAGGCTACTGGATCTTGCTGTTCAGATTATTTGCCTGGTCAGCCTGAATTTTCCATTTTAATTTTATCCCATTACTTCTGTTTGAGACCTTGGAGCTGTATCCTCCTAAATGCCTCTCCCTCCTTAATGTTCATATGTTCCTTTTGCCCTCCACACGTTTTGTTTCACTGCTTAGCCAAGCTTTGGATAGCTTGTAAGCCTGCCTCAGAAGCCAATCTGTCCACTCGCTGGTAGGTTTTTGTCGGGGAATGCATGGAAGATGGTTTTCAAATACTAAATATTTGATTTGCCTTCCTTGTTGCGTACACTCTTCAAATATTTCCATATAGATTATTCCTTCAGAGTCACTACTTTGTCAAGCAATGAATACTTATTTTTTTCTTTCTGGAATCATAAAATGCTGATATGGTGACTTAAAATACTGTCAAGGTTAAGTAAAACTGACCTGCCCTGCAGGTGATCCTCTCTAGACCTGCCGCCTTCATTCAGGGAACCCATCCTCATACTGTCTTTCAAACTAACTTCTCATGGAACTGTAAGCAACACACAAACAAGAAATCAAGTAGATTGAGCTTGTAAACAAGGAAATTGGAGGAGAGGCGCTTTCGCAAAACAGCTTGCTAGTTCTGACTTGTCACATTCTGATACTTTTAAGAGAAAAATGCCACTGGTGTGCTAGTCCCCATTATCTTTTCATGTTACTGGTCCAGGAGAAGTTCAGTTACGAACACCGTGGGAATGGCGGTTGTTTGTATCTCTGAAATGTTTAAGTCTTAACAAAACATTATGTTGGTTCTTTCTCAACTTTACAGCTGCACGTTGACCTACTACAGCTTTGAATCTTTACTATGCAGAAGAAAAATGCGGCTTTAAACCATCTTAATTTAAATTAAACAAGCACAGAAACAGTTTCCTTACCTTGTCAAATCTCTTTAAAACTTTCCTTTTATTTGTTAGTTTACATTTAACACAGTACTATGCTGTATTTGCTTTTTTGGGGGCTCTGCTGCTGCCTGATTGCGTACTTCCAGTTCCAAATGAGGCATGTGGTTGACTGGTCAGTTCATAATTTTGTTGTTCATAATTCTGAGATTCTACTGTAATAGATTCTAGCTAAAGACTCTTGAATTGCCACTAGAGGGCAGAGTGTCCCTGAGATTTGTGCTTTGCAACAGCATGTGGGAAAGCTGTTTAGAGCTCTTAGTTAACTGGCAAATGGCTGGTTCTGCCCATGATCTCAGAAAGATCCTTGGTCCCTGGATACGTTAGCAGGCATTCACTCGCTAAAACAAGGTCTAAGTGACTGGTTGTACCAACTAAGCGTGGGTAGAGCTGTGGAGGTTTGTATGACTGGCAATTCCTGATGCTTTCTCCAAATGGTAGCAGAAATTGACTAACACTTCCTTTTGCCCTGTGTTAACAAGGAAAATGTCTCTCTAGCCTGCTTCACTTTAAGAGAAGAATGTAAATCAAACCCCCTGCCCCCCTCTCCAATATCTCTATTGGCCACTTCGTGTGCTAGAACTGAATTTGATGTACAGAAAATGTATCCAATGCAGTGTTCATGGAATTGGAGAAGAGTGCCCTCCTGTGGGCCATAATGAAATGTTGGATTGAGACTAAGCTTAATGAAACTGAAAAAAATGTAAGGAGAAAACGTTCATGGGTTAGTTTTCTGTCGATCACTGCATGTTGTATTAGCATAGGCTTGTCTGGCCCAGAGGTTAGCATGTTACTAACTGGTAATCTCTCTAGTAGGTGCAATTTTATAATTTCAAATGGGAAGTATGTAGACACTGTCCATGTAAACCCCTGCAAGTTTGAAATTACATATTTACTTGAGTGGTGGTTTGTTTGGAAGGCACATAATCTTTCTTTAGCTTAGCTTCCTAGCCCTGCTGGGGGGCCTCTCATCTCTCCCCCCCCCCACACCCCCCACCCCCACCGCGAATGTATTCCTGAAGTAGGGCACATGTTTGAAATGTCACTGCTAGATTTGGCTTCTATTTTCCGGATGCATTTAAGAGAACCCTTTTGTTCCATTCTGCTTTTGTAGATGAATAACTAGTGCTTCATCAATGGAACTCATTCAAAGCACTCCGCGCTACCAATACGTTTTTTAAAATTTAACAGTCTTTATCCACGAGGCCCTTTTTAAAATAAAATAAAATAAAAATTGGTGATTCTTGTCCTGTTCCTGGAGTTAAATGAAGATTGCTCTGTTGCTGACCTACATCCAGCAGAAATGATGTTGCCCTGTTCCAGTTATCACTGTTGTATCTAGAGTATCCTGTTTTCCCAAGATTCATTAAGGCATTTAGTGTCCTTATTAACTGACACTCTGAAATAGCTCATTGACTTCAGATCAGTCTCTAGAAGTTAGAGACTTGTATAATATGAAAGCACGTTGAAGTGAAATCTCAGAAGCCCCTCTGAAATAAAAACCTGTCCTGGGAGAAATGTGCAAATCTAAAACACAACTATTAATCTTGTTTCCATGTTTTTCCTATTTGCTCATTTGTTTTCTCCTTCTGAATATCTCCTGTAATCCCTTAATTCTATATTGAAACTAAATTTTTAATGTTTCTGTAATGATGAACTAAGATCAGCTCTGAAAGTATAGCTTGAAGGGAGGGGCACCTTACTTTACCAGTAGTTTGACACTGGTTTGGAGGCAAATCAGACTTACATCTGGTTCATTAACAATTTCATTACAGGAATATCTGTGCCATTCCATTTGGTCTAATATTTGCTAGTCTTAGTCTGGAGTGGTTACAATGTTCATCATGTTGAATACACAATGCAGAACATTGTATATGCAGCCTATGGATATAGCTATGTTAAAATATGCGCTTCAGATGCTAGTCATTAGATGCAATGTAAAACCCTGACCAATTGTAATTAAAGATCTCATAGTGCTTTAAGAATTGCTAACATTGTCCCATCTAGGTTTCAGCTTTGGAATTTACAGTGTACCTTTTAACATTCTCTTCAACTTCAGCTGGATACTGTTGCTTCTTCAGTTTCTCTTTTAAACTGTGGTAGATTGGTTTGCAGCTTAAAATTGTTCCGACTTTGAGGGTCTCAGTGGCATGTGAAAAAACCTTTGAATGCAGTGTACTTACCTGACAGTGGTGTTAATTTAGTTCATGTTTTTAAACTGCTAAGAGCTTCTCTAATGAGAGTCTGCAAATGCAAGATATGTTAAAGTTACTGGGTTGTCTTTAACACCCAAAGGCATTTGTCCAAACTAAAAATTCTCTGGAGTATTTATTATGAATAAAATGTTAATTTAAATCTCACCCATTACACAGCAGGCATTTTTCCTTCTGTTAACCAAAAAGCTAAATAGACTTAAATTAAACTAGTTGAAAACAAGCTCCCAACCTGAACATATGGGAAATACAATGGTGAGTTAAACACCTTTTTATGACGGAAATTGCATATGACCTTTAGACTGAAGTTATTTTGCCAAATAGTGGATTGTCCTTTACCGCTTTATATCCTGGACATGTTTTTAGTGTTTACTTCTCTTCTCTCCTCCCCACTACCCACCCCCCCCCCCCCCCCCCCAAGAGGAAAGAAAAAGGTTGCTTTTTGATGATAGAGACTGAAGAGATCTGGAATTCATCTAGTACACCTAACTAGGGAAAGAACTGTTACTGTAGCAGGCTTCTTTCCCTACTGTTTTTTTTTGTAAATTTAGTTTTCCAACCCATTTGAGGAAACTGGCATCCCATAATGTTTTTGAAAATAGTTTTCAGCATTACCAGTGAAACATAAGTTCTGTTCTTTCCATGGATGCTGTGCTCTCCTGAGTGATCTGCAGTGTTAGCTATTTAAAGCCTTGGGGAAGAGTGTAATAAGATGATATTATGCATGGTATGCAACCCCAAGTATTTACCATGGAATTGACTTGTCCTGTTTCTTTAAAGAATGAACTCTGGCAGATAAAATGTTGCTGTCTGCAGGGTTTATACACAATAAACATTTCCCCCTTTTGCTCATTAATAGAAAAACAGAGCCTGAGAGCATGATTGCGTGGTTGTATAGTCTCTCTCATTCTTAGTATCCCAGAATGCTTTACAAAGAAACCATTAAGTAGGAAAATATGGCTGCCATCACGTGCTTGCTTTTGAATATCAGAACCTGCCTTTTTGAGTGGATATGCTGGCTATATTTTTGTCACCTCTTCTCTTTTCTGAAGGAGCTCATGGCTACTTAAGCCCCTTCTCCCTGTAGCTTCTCAGCCTCCAGGCAACTTGCTTGTAGTCTCGGTTACCTGTTACTCCGTGCATATTAGGACCCCTTGTGGAACCACTACATGAGCAGAGATCCCTTTCTCTTAGATGCAGGGAGCATAGTTCAGCAGGCTGCTCTCTCTCTCCCTGTCTTCCAGCAGCTGTCCTATTTAGAATGTTTCCTGCTGGTTTGCTGAGAAGCCCACAAGCAGCTGAGTGAGTCCACAAAAGCAGGTGTGACTGGAGCTTAGTGGCATATTTCCTTGGTGTTTGAATGGTTCCTGTGGGTTTCCATTTCTAAATATTCATCCCTTGATGTATGGATTACTACAGAGCAATAGGAGAGGAGGGAGAAAGGGATTGAGGAAAACAAAAAGGTGGCTAACTGATTTCTGAAAATGGAAAGCTTATCTTCAGAGCCAGTTGTCAGAACAAGCTTCTTAGCAACTTCATAAATGGCAACTTGCTCTAGAATTTGATGTATGTGGAATGGCTGTGGCAGCTGTTTCTTACTGAGAATTCTGGGTCATACTCTCGGCTTTGAAAAATGTGAAGACTGCCGGGGATGAGGACAGATTCAAAAGTTGCTGATCTTTTGGGGAATCTGATGGTGGGAGGCTCAGCTTCCCTTGTCATTGGGGTAAGCAGGAAGCTCTTGTCCCAGACATGTAGGCTGTCCACTTAAAACTGCCTGACAGTGCTGATTTAATCTATTGGGCTTCTTAAAAAAGTGACATGATTTGTAACTTGATCTGCCTTCACACATGTATGTAGGCACTTCCACCCGAATTAAAAAGAGCATACTTATTGTCCAATTAAGACAATTGTATGTGGAATATTTCTCTTGAGCAACTGCTCCTTCAGTGGTGCATCACCCCCTTATGCTTATGTAATGCTGATGTAACAGTGAAGTACAAAGTTCTGGTATGGGCCTTGGGTCTGTGACCTTCTAGCCTAGATGTGAATAAGTATTACAAGGTGAGCCATACTGACATACTAGATGGTTACCTCACATAGAAAACTGCAGTACTACCATGAATCAAAATCATGTGAGAATGTGTCCCAGTGTCTGTCAGTTAATTAATATTAGTGATGCTTTAATTAGCCTATTGGTACATTATGTAACATGTCCCTAAGTTACTTGATTAGCCATGTAGCAAGTGAAATCCTATTTGCAACTAACAAGCAAACCTCTTGCCACCTGACATCCTCATCTTCCATGAGTTGGTACCTATTCTATCTCGGTGCCTAATGAAAGGCAGCATGGTCCAGTGGCTGGAACACTGGACCTGGAGTTGGGAGACCTAGATTCCATTTCCTGCTGTGACCTTGGGCAAGTCATTTGACCTCTGTTCCCCCTCCACTCTGTCTATTGAAAATTCTTTGTGGTATATACTATGCCTGGCATAATGGGCCTTTGACTTGGATTGGGACTTGCTGGTGCTATTGTGGTACAAATAATAAACTGATTAACCATCTGTGCAAATGGTTGGAATCTGGATTTGCACTAAAACATAAGCACTAAAACTTCAATTAATAAAACTGCTCCTCAGAGCTGTTTCACTGATGTGAAACAAGCTGTCCTGCCATGGCACTGGGTGCAGTGCCTGAAGTTGGAGTTAGAGCAGAGGGTATATTGCCAACTTCATATGTTCAAAAATCAAGTCAGGCCTCCTCTCTCCCTCCCAAAATCATCAGATATAAAAATAAAAGGCGTGTGGGGGAGGAGGGTTGATATTTGAGTTTTAGCTTACACTCAGGCCACATTTTCAAGCTCTTTTCTCTAAAATCACTAGGGCTAGAAACTTAAACCAACCCCCCCACACCCCCACAAGGTTCTGTCATCACAAGATTGCAGAAGGCTGAGGCATAAAAAAAAAAAAGCAAATATTGAGGCTTAACAAAATCCCAAAATAAAAATCGATAAAATCACATGACTTTGCAACAAAAGTCTCCTGCAAATCCCTCTCCCAAGAGCTGCCAGATTTGGGGTATGTCCTATAGAGATGGGTCAAACCATGCACCTGACAATAATGATTTGGCAGAAATTCGGCCAGAGGCTTCTCATGGCGCTTTCCTTCCACAGAATTCCCTCCTATTTGGTTTTTCCCTGGGAGGGATTAATTCTTGTCTTGGTTCTGCTCTTACGTTGAGCGAGAGCATTAAGACTTCAAAATTCTCAAAGTCAAGAGCAGAGCGTCACTGAACATATTCCCTTCTAGGTGACAAAGGACTGGAGGGGACTTGTGTTACTGGATAATGTATCTTTCAAAATGCCTGTATTTGTATTACCATATGTGTGCATATTTACCCACTAGACCGTGCAGATTTGAGGTATTCTGGCCTGAAACACAAACAAGGCCCAGTTCAGGAAGATCATAACATGATATTAGGGGTCTTTCAAAACCTACTGGCAATGAGTGAAAGATGGAATGTCTTAAGTGTCATTGCCTAGACATTCAATGTGAGGGCTGTGATAAACAGTGAGTGCTGCAGTTAATGTGCTGGTGATCTATTTGCTTTACTGCATACCTTTCACCAGTTAAGAAATGAGAACAACCAACATAGCCTGATGAACTAAGCCAGGAGTGCATCCAGTTCAGTTCATCCTCTTGGCTCTAGAACGTCTGTTTTTCCCTGCAGAGCTGTTGGCAGTAAACAGTATTTCTTGCTGTCATTCTTTGTGTTCTCAATCAGCTTGGTCACATTGCATGATGTCTCGTGCTTTTACCTTTGCACTGAGAGTGATGGTGCAAGGAGGGAGGGGGCAGTGTTTGTTTCAGCAGTCCGAGGACTGGCTTGTTTTCCCTCTTTCTGAGTAGGAACAGGCTAGCCCTGGAGTGGAATTTTGCGTGCCATGTAAACAGAAGGCTTATTTCTGTGGAAGACCAAAGGCAGTGCTTTGTTGATCAGGAATATTTGAAGAGGGGTTTATATTTCTGAGAATTATCCGAATTATGCTAACTTTTTCACCCTGAGATTTTTGTGTAGACTTTTGGACTGAATATGCATGAGATTACCACAGCCACACATGTTGTTAATCAGCCCCGAATTTCATATCTGATATGCTTGCACTGTTTACAAGCCAGTCAGGGGAAAAACAAATTGCAGCAACAAGCTTCTATTCACAAAGTAAACAGAACAGCAGTTTGTTTGTGACTCTAAAGTAAAATTCTTGTAAGCTAGGAAATGCTGAAGTATCTCGAAAGGAGACACAAAGCTAGTAGTCCAAACCTATGAACTGTCAGCTGATTGCAGGCATGTGCTGCCTTTCCTCTTCCTAATAAATAATACATATAACCTCTATTGCTGAGGTACCCAGTTGCTTCAGTCAGGGATGGGATCCCCAAACTTTACCCCATGCCCCCCACCCCTGTCCACGTTCTCCTCCTCCCCCCCTCGCCTAGCTGGGGCTGCGGCTGGGAGCGGGGCCTTGGTTGGGGCCAGGAGCTGTGTTCTGGGCTGGGAACTGAGGCCGTGAGAGTGGGCCAGGTGCCGTGGCTGTGGGGCGGGGCCAGAACAGAGCTTGGGGCAGAGTGGGGCTGGGTGGTGCTTCCTCCCCGGCCTCCATGAGGGCCGGTCGGAGCCCTGCAGTGGCCCCCCTCCTCCCCCCCCTCCCGAACGTTTCTCTGTTTTCCATAGTTTGGGGACCTCTGTGCTAGGTGCTGTATAAATGGTACCTGTCCTGAAGAGTTCACAATCTAAGGGAGTAATTTTAAAACCTCTTACAAAAGCATTTGAAAATATTGCCAAGAATCTGAGCCTGCACTCTTCTAAACTAGTGGAAGGGAAATATTAATCAAATCTTTCCACTGTCCCTCCTCTCTCAATATGGCTTGCTGCAATTGATACGTAATATTTTAAACATTTTTTGGAAGGTTTTGGATTTTAGAAGTGTATTTTCTGGGTTTGGAACTGGAGTGAGAGCAGCTGATATCAAACGCTTAACATGCCACTTGGTGTGTGGAGGAGGTTATTACGGTTGAACTATTCCTTACATTTAGCTAGCTGTCCCTGTAAGTGAATCCATACCACAGTTGCATCTGCCTGCTTTGCCCTTCCTGTATAAACTTTGGAGTCACTGCCCTTCTGCCAGCCAAAGATTTCTAAAAGGATTATGCATCTGCTGATCACTAGCTTAGTGGAAAGTAATAGTGATTACACTGATCCAAAAGATGCATTTCAGAAAGGAACAGCCTCGGAAATTGCCCCATGGCTTTTGTAACAGATTGACCTGGTACTCCATTATGATGGAGACCATGGACCTGGTGGCTCTAAAATGAGCTTTATAACTGTTAAAGATTAAAGTTGCCTTTTGGAATTTGTGAGCTGGTTAATGCTGTTCATTCCGATGTGCACTCCTTATGCCTGAATTGTTCATCAGCCTCAGCTTATGTGTTTCATTTCAAAATGGCATGTTAAGGAAGCTCTGACAATCACTGATAGAGTATAGCTTAGATGAGTACTTGCAGTTTTTCCATTAATTAGAGTTAAACATTTTAGGAAGTTAGTGTTTGATGTTAACTCTTCATAACTTCAGTGCAAACGTGTGCTTCTGTGTGCTTTAACATACCTGCAGAGGGGGTACAGTTCTTGTTTACATTAACTTGTTGAACTTTCAAAAATGGCACTGCCCAGGGAGCCTCACGTCTCTTCTTGTTACGGTCATGCCCCATGCAGACCAATTGGCTCTACCAGTGCAGCTTCATCTAGTCAAAAGGTAGATGTGTTCTGCTCAGAGAATTAAGTCCTCAAATAAAGCAACCCTTGAGCTTCCTTCTGCAGCTTGAAAATGGTGGTTGATTTCTTTAGCAGCTAGCTATTTGTCACTTTGCTATTTATCACCTCTTACTGAACACCAGAAGCATTTAAACAACTGTGCATACTTTGCAGGGCCCAAGTAACTTACTATTTAAATCTGTTTGCAGATGAGAAGCCCTAATATTCTCTGCTGTTCCATGGTGTAAAACTGTATGCAGTAGTTCTAAGCCAGCTTTGGGATGGATGCTCATCTTTTCATTTACAACTCATTAGGAAAAGCAGAAAGGGCATGCATTGTTTGCACTGCTTACACTCCTGTGGCCCCATGTTATGGTGAACTAAATTCTGTGGTACAGTTATAAAAGATTGGGTAGGTTGGAAGCCTAGTGAAGATTTTCTAACTATCTAGTTATTGAATTATTTTATTGTCCCTCTGATGGTTTGTTTTTGGAGGGATGTCTGAAGTCTCTATCTCTGCTGCCTCTGAGCTGCTTTCAGTATTATCACTTAACATGTAGTGTGCTGTTGGACTGGGCCTTTGAGAGATGATAGTTTGGTTTTTGCTTAGGGAAGTGGCGGTTCATAGAACTGGACTGGTTAAAAGCTTTGCACTTCTGGGCGGGGAATAAATTGAACTCTGAATCTACTATCGCCTGAGTTAAGAGGAAGATCTTTGACTTTATGTTGTACAGAGACATTAACTGGTAAGAGACACCAGGACATCTGGGAAAGCGGTTCATTCCTTTCCCTTATAAAAGACATTTGATATTGCATAGAAATAGCCCAAGTACATAGTTGTTTGTTGATGGTTTAAACTACAGTAGACTGGTATAACACCCCTCTCCCGTATAGTGATTTAACTCAAGTTTAAGTAAAGATGTGTGTAGGTCTGCAACTCTTGGTACCGGATGTTGAAAATGTCTCTGTAGTGGCAATGCAAAATGATTATTAGATTGCACTGTTTTCAAGACCTTGTTTCTCCACATCCTTAATGACTGAAGACATCTCTTGATTCCATTATCTTTCACGCTGCCCTGAAGTGGGGACAATGCAGAGGTAGCAGGCAGCTGCTGCATAATTGAGTTAGTGTGGCATGTTACACAGCCCTATAGCTTCTGCCATTGCCTCCCTCTCTGTCACCTTCTGTCTTTGGCTTTAACTTAGGAAAGTGCTCATCTGAGCAGAGAAGGAAGCTTATTGAAACTCAATTGTTGGTGCATATTCATAGCAGATATTTGAACTTGCATGAAATCAGGCAGATCCTTGCTGCATCAGTGAGAATCTGATGCACTGAGTTGATCCTGGCTCAAATGTTGGCATATGTTATTCCAAAGATGGGGAATTCTAACCATCTGTTCTTCCCCTGCTAACTTTACTCTGGTATAATTCCTTGGAGGGTCACTGGATCCAAGGTTGCCTCAGAAAGGAACACATGGCCAATGTTATGGAAAATGTAACTGAGCAAGAAGTGTGGGTACAAGTGGAGCATGAGAAAGTGTTGAGATGTTGTTTTGACCTTGTATTCTGAAGAATGTCTAGGTACCCAGTGAGGGTCCAAAAACAAGGCTTTTGAGAGGAGCCAATTTGGTATCTTTCTACTGCCATTTGGCCTTTACCTATAGTAGCTGTCCAGGTGGTAGCATTCAGTTATTGTATATCCCATCTCTCTGCTGGGTCTCTGTCTCTGTGCTGTTGCTCCTGACACTGATGTCTAAAAGCAAGCTTTTCCTTTTGTGACATGGCCTTTTGTCTCTTTGCTTCTTCCACTCCCAGTCTCTTCTCCTTTGTCTAAAGCCTAATTGCCTTGGATAGTACTTAGTGATTTGAGGCCTGGTTTCTTGAATCTGCCTCTTCCTCTGTCACACACCACAGTTACGATCAGTGGAGGTGCCCTCTAAAAGGGCAAGAAGCTGGCTGCAGCTATGAGAACCCTCTGTTCTAATCTTGTTCTCCTCACGCCTGGGTTCATCCAGAGCCTGGATTTAACCTTTTGGATGTAATGCTTGGTCCTTTTTGAGGAAGGAGGGGTCTGAGGACTGGAGTTCTTTCTGGGGTTTGAGGGTGTTACATTTACATTGCACATAAGTTAGATTTTCCTGCAATGAATACTTATCTGTTTGTGTCAAGCAAACAAGAGGGGAATCTATGTATGTTAGCAATTAATAAAAATATGCTTATTAATAGCAAAAAGGAGAACACTTCATTCTAAAGGAGCTTTTCTACAAGCTCACACAACAATACTAAATCGTTACAGCAGATCTCTGTATAATTATCAAAGTCTCAAGTTTGTCTCTTCGACCCCCCCCCCCACTTAACTTTGTATTCAAATAAACAAAAAGAGAAATATTCCATATTATTTAGGCACATGCAAAATTCTTTGCAATTCCTAAGTATTTGTAGTGATAGCTGGCAGTTTTGCCTATGATACAGTACTTGCAGCAATTACTGTCTCTTAATAAAATGACAGTTGATTAAAACACTTCCCTCCAGTGAGAATACAGAAGGTATGTCCCATAGACCTAGGTTTAAATAAAATAAAGGTGAAGGGAGCAAAGGCAATCATGGGCTCAAATCTCAGTGGAGATATAAGCATAAGTGACGTTTTCGCTCTACAAAACATTTCTGTTTGTGTTCAGACAGTAAGTGGGGAAAACAAGCTGACTTAGATTTCAGCTCAGCTGGTTTCTTGGAATTGATCCAGAACACACTCACTCACTCACATCACCTTTGTCTTTAGTGCAGTAAGCAGGGTTGACCGGAAAAAGGTTGAGCAATGTCTTACTGGTAAGCAGGAAGTCTCTTCCTAAGGAGAGTTGGAAGGTGATTCAGGAGGGGAGCGTCTCAGTATATATGAAAACTAATTGTGCCTTTAATGCTTCCTCTCAGGCTTTTAATGTTCTGTTAAAATAGAACTTGCTTTCAGTCCTAGAACATCTTTTGTCCTTGCTGCTTGAGAAAGTTAGACTTGCCACCAAAGCTGTTTTTAGCTGTTGAGACTGAAGGTACCAAGGGTCTTCAATATAAAAGCACTATTGTGTAAAATTTCCCCCATCAACATTACACTGGTACAAATACTTCTTAGTATTTGTTTGGATTCCTTTGTAATGGGGAAGGGACAGTGTCAGAGCTTTTAAAGCACAAATAATTTAATCAGCCATTGAATGTGATCGGCTAACCAGACTGCAGAGAATTAGAGAACAGATTGCTATTTCTAACTGAACTCACTCATCTAATAGTTGAAATTGGAGATGACTGATTTGATGGTTCAGATGCTGCGAAGTCAGATTGAGCATCACAAGAACATAGCTTGACCTCTAGGGCATACACGTACATTATGTATTTAAAAAAAAAAAAAAATCCCTTGCCAATGTTCTTCTGGCATATTCAACAGGAGACCTGATTAGAAACACTTTAGAATTCTAATGAATCAGCGTGTACCTAAATGTACAAAAGTCATATCATTAGTTGTGAACAAACTGTTTTCGTTGTTGTAATAAACAAGGCCCTACATTCACTTTGATTGAAGTATTACTACAATAAAATCACTCTGTAAATTGGGCAAAATATATCACCCTAGTTTGTAACTTCAGTAGTAATGCATTAAATGGATGATGCATTAATTGACTGTTAACCCTGTGAATTCCAGCTAATTTTACAAAGTGAGTTGTAACTTTGAGCTTCACTAACACTGGCACCTGCTATGCTGAAGGAAAGCTGGAAAAGGTTTCTTGTAGTCAGAATGATAAACGGGGACACGGTAATTTTTCAAACCTCCCAGTATTTATTCAGCTGTATTCTAGTTTGCATTGGCACTAAGGTTTTGTCTGTTTGAAGTTGAAGATGCTTCAGCATGCAGATGTGCTGTCTGCTCTAGCATTGCCAGCCTTTTGGTCATTCTCTGCAGCTCTCAATTCTTCTGGTGCCTGACTGCTGGACTTTTCTTGCTTTCTTTAAACTGGGATTGCTGCTGAATTGATACAGCACGGCTGACCCATGTGGAATTGTGCAACAATGATCACTCTGGTTAATTAGGGATCCAGCTGGATAGGCCCCATAAGGATGCTTATCCCTCTTAGCCAGAAGTCTTATTTCTGGGGACATAGACGAGCCCTACACTTCCATGCAGGAGCAAAGAGAGATGGGGAATTCTTCTTATGTGGCATCTCCAGTACTGGAGGTTTGCTGCCATGGTAGCCCATTTTGTATGGTCCTTTTGATAATCTGTTTGTGGGTGAGTATAGTCCTTTTGATCCATCCAGGATACCACAGCATCCATCCAAGATATCTTTCTGCTTTGTGTTCCCTCCCAGTCCCCGTAAGCATGCATCACCCCACTATACCTCACAAAATGTGCCCTGCAAATTGAATCTTCCTTTTACTAAGATCTCTAAGTAACACGTACTGAGTTCCAATTCTTGTGGGGAATTACTTTAATTGAATGGCAGGACAGCTGGATTTTTAAAAAAAAAAATCTAGTCCTCTAGAACCTGATATTTGATTATCCAGTAGTACAGGAACAGCAGCTACTGGGCACAGTGATTTTCAGCTTTAGTGTTGCAGGATTCATTATTCTGCACTAGAATACATGAGATGTGCTGGAAATGTCATATCTTCCCGATTATTTTTAATTAAGCAGAATGGCTGTGGTGGATGCAGCAACCTCAATAAATGATTTAAGTGCTGAGCTTCTCTAAACATTGATGGCATCACATTCATCACACAGAAGCCTCTCTTTCTGGGAAGTGTTTAGTAAACCAAAACTGCAATTTGTTCCAGTGTTGTCCTCCTGCTGTGCCTGGCGTTTTCACCTTATATTCTGTCAAAATTATTCAACTATCAATTCCAATCTTCTGTGTACACATTCAGCATTAAAGTATTGTCTTGTAGTGCTGACTAATCCGGCAATAAGCAAACTCCAATTAATATAATGAAGCACTGTTGTAATTAAAGTCCCATGACTTTTATATAACGTGGAATAACAAGTTACGTATCAGTAACAATGTTGAATCTGCCTGTAATTTGGTAAGATGGTGATGTTCTGGGATCACTCTATTCAACCTTTATAAACCTCTTCAGACTCTTAACACGGCTTTTCTTTGAGAGAGTTTTTCCTCTTCAAAATAAAATCTTTCTGGTTTGGTTAAGTCTTAAACTGAAGCAGTGTCCACAGCTGCAATTTATTCCTGGTGTTAAACTAACCCTGAGAATTTATTACGTTAAGATATTGGCAGAGCTAAGTGAGTGAATTGCAGTCATGTCCGAGGAGATGACAGAGAGATTAAGCACTGGGCTCCCTGGAATCAGAGTTGAATCTGAACAGGATAGACTGAGGCTCTTTATTCCCCTAAAATAGATAAGCTGAGTTTTATGCAGTTCTGTCCTGCATGGACCTTTCCATCAAGACCTTAAAAGGCTCTGTCTGTTTTGTGTGGGTGCTGAAGATTCCCTGGGACTGATAATGTCAGGTATCCAGGCCAAAATCCACCTCACCCCCACCCATATACACACCTGTTGTACTGTGCATCATGTCATGACCTTTCCTTGGTGTTTCCCTCTGCAAATAAAGTGCAATGAGGTGCCTTTGGGGATGAAAGGCTCTATGTAAATACCAAATACTGCTACTCTGTGGCCACCTAATATGGAATTTGCAGCTATTAAGAGTTTTACAGCAGGGCAAATGACTGCAATGTCGTGTGACTGCCACTCCAGTAGTGTCCTGTTCCTTTTGTCATGTCTGTGGTGTGTGCCTTTGTGTTTGGATCAATGTGTTAATACTTTTAACTATATAGCACCTTCCACATGCAAGTCGTATCTAAAAAAGTCCTTTATTACTTAAGCCTGGCAACGCCTCTGAAATAGGCAAGTGTCTCCCCTTTTTTACAGGTGATGAAACTGAGGCACAAGTGAAGGGACTTATATAAGCTCAGACAAGTAACCTATGGCAGAGCTGGGAATAGACACTAGCTTTTCCAGTCTATCCTTTAACCAAACTGGTTTGTTTTTCATCAGTTGTGTAATAAAGGGGAGGAAGGTAACCCGCTGGCAGCTATCGGAGCACCAATACACTTTTCTTGTAAGAACCTCAGATGAAATCAAAGCGTTTGGGAAATTCATTTATGAAATGCGCCGAGTAGTATAAAAGGTTTTCTAAAGTGCTACAAATGCATAGAGCTGCACAAGATAGACCATGAAATGTATTGTGGGGGAGACTTTCAAAGACGCTCATGGCAACCAGGTTTCTCATGTGCCTTTGAAAATATCTTACGTTTTTATACACACCTCGTTTAGGTGGGAAAGGAAAAACCAGCTGCATGCACTGTACCTATTTGATCGGCAGATGTCGCCCTTAAACCACTTAGCTGGTTTCAGGGGCTAATGCTGCCCTTTATCAACCTAAAGTGAGGAAGTGTGGGTTGCAGCCCACGAATGCTTATGCCTGCAGAAATTTGTTAGTTTTCAAGGTGCTACAGGACTCTTGTTGGGTTTTTTTTTTTTAAAGTAAAGTATGCAAGCTTTTAAAAAGCCTTACCAAGAATATAAACCTAAACTTGCTTTTGACTTGAGGTTCAAATTGCATCTAATGTTGCCACTATGCACTGAATCTAGATGGTATGTTTGGGAGTTGCTTTGTAACTGTTCGGGTGCCAGAATGAAGGCCTAGAGAAGTCTTAAAGGATTAGGCAATTTTGTAGAAACCAATATATTTAGACTTCCATTTTCAATAAAATGAGGAAGCCACCAGGTGGCAGCACTCTTTGTTCTGTTACATCTCAGCTGTTGTGTTGTTTCTGGCCCACAGATTCCAGCATCCCATGGACTGAACACCACAGTCTAGACTAGCTGACAGACAGAATTCTTCTCCTGTTAGGTAAGCAAGGAGTAGACACCAATTATGCTAATTCTCAGCCAGTCTTCCTTTTTAATTTTACATTTTTCAAACTGTCTAAGGAAGTTGCCATTTCATACAGCCAGAAACTGGGATAACTCACAGCTGCACTATCCTCACGGATCAATTGTTTTAAAGGTGGCTTAGTCTCTGCATTGGGGCAGTTTTTGCTCTTGATGTGGAGCATCCCCAGAACTGCTGGGAAGGAGGCAGAATTGATAAATGGGGTAACAATTAGTTTAAGAAGCCCTTACAGCTAATGGATTTTATCTGATGCTGATTAGCTCTGCAGTGATGCTGAAGTATACATAGGGATGCTATTAAATGCTATGGCATTATTCACATACTTAATAATGAATAGACATAGTATTGTTTGTGCTTTTGTATACTAATACTGGGCAAGTCTCGAGTGGTGTGTGGACCTTTCACTGAATCTCATCTGAATTGAAAATAATCTTCTGTCAGTATTTGACTGTTCTATGGCTTTTGTGAAATGAATTTCTTCCAGTGTGTGTGCGAGGCAACCTATCACAGTTGATAAGCTAATTGAGTGTTCACGGCTACTTTAGACTAGAGGAATAAAATGGGCCCTAGGGGACTGAGCTGCACTGGGTATTTGTCCTTGTACTTAGGCTCTGGATAAATAGAAGCCTTCAGTCACCAGTGCTGTGATTTAGCCTTTTTCACAATCAATCTTTTTCTGAAAGATTTATAATATGGTTCTGAAATTAGTTTCCACACATCTTTCCCCCCAGTTCCCCCCTCATGTAGCTGAGCTTACTAAGAACCTTTAGTCCTGAGAGTACATTTTAGGGAAACCTGTCAGACCACTTTGTTCTTTCAAAACACTTCTCTGGAATTCATTTCAAACTCTCTGCCATTGCTTTTCCCCTGTAGCACCTTTCCTGTGTCTGCCGCTCTTTGAATAAATCTTAATATTTCCTCATAGATTTGTATCATTCAGATTTTTGCATTTTATTCAAGGAAGTCTTTCTTATAGTACAAAGATTATTACGTGCATTATCTAGTTGAACTGTTAGATGAATTTCTCTAGCCCAGTCTTAAAAGTCAGTATCATTGAATCTAAACGTTTATGCCACACTTGTGTGGCATAGAAGTGCAGCATACATTTAAGGGCAGAATAGAAATCTGATAGTTCCCAAACAAGTTTCTTGCAGGTGTTGCTGAAGAGCTTGCAGCATTAACTTGACATTATCTGGCATGGGAGATAAGTGGAGATTTAATAAAATCTTGCTTAGTTGGTCAGTATTTGGCACTCACCAGCAAGGTGAAACAGTTACTATCATGTGGTGATCAATTCTCTTCTCAAGAGAACACTGGGAAGACTCTTGTAAACATATTAGATTCACTATAGGCATGTGGTTTTCCAGGAACTAGCTGAATGCAATGCTTAAACTATGTATAAATATACATACAGATCTGAGCCTTTTACAGTTCAACTGAACGATGGTGAAGCAAACTGGTTTTGTGTTTACTGAAGAAAAAATGTCTGTCTGCAGCAAATTTAGTATCCTCTTTCCTTAACTTCAGTTAGTCTAGAGGCCTCCTGCAGAGTCAAAGCTGCAGAATGGTCCGTGTTTACTTATACCCTGCCCCCAAAGGAAAGGTCTTTCATTAAGTGAAAGTTTAGATTCTTTTGGAGGTGATGTTCTCCTGAGTGCTACAGCTGTGGGGATAATCAACCTTATAGCCATCCCTTTTATTGATATTAATGGGGAAACTCAGGCACAGGATTTGTGACTTCCCTCGCAAGGTTAGTAAAAGCCAGAAGTAAGGGCTACCTGTGTCTCCTGCTCTAATCACTTCATAATACTCTTCCTTCCATCCTGCTATCTGAGGGGTATACCACTATCTTATCTAGCCTTCCAAAATACTGTGTGGGAAGGATGTCCTTCAGTAGTCTGTAGTGCTAAAATCCTGAAACATATAATGTGTGATATTGCTTATTAAATAAAGTGCCCCTGTTACACCCATGACTCAAAATACAATTTCTAATCACTCTGTGATGCCAGCTTCCTAACACAACTGACATCTGTGTTCTCTGTAAACTCTGCACAAGATAGAAGGTTTGTCCTATTCTAGAGCTGTTACATAAACCATCTCCAGCTCATGTTCTAATTTGCAAGTGTGTTTAACATCTCCTCTTCCAGATCAGAGATAACGTGAGGGGGTGAGCTGTCTGCTGAGTCAGTCCTTACTGCCTCTTGTTTTTGCCCTCCCGCCCTCCTACACACTCCACCTGCATGCTGGTCTAACCTTTAGCAGCTGAAATCTTGATGTGGTTTTTCCTCTGTGCAATGGGTAGCAGTAAAGTAATCTTTGTTTTTCTTTTGCCTAAACGATCACTCTTCCTCCCCCCACGGAGAAATGGCTAAACTTTTTTTTGGACGAGCTGTGGGAAACGAGAAGAGCACTCATAGTAAAGCATGAGCAGTCAGCCTACAGGGTCTCTCTCAGCTCACAAGCAGCCAGAATAATCCAAACATGTCTTTCCTCTGAAACATCTGAACTCCCTGAAAATGTGAATGCATTTGTGTTCTAGTGGCAGCCTAACTACTAAGCTGATACTTTGCTATTCTACAACATAATACGCACAGCCTACAGAACTTGGTTAGTGTCCTCTAATGGACTTCAAGGTAATTGAGCTCAGTCCCTCGCTTAGTAGAAGAGTCGTAGGTCACTCTGCTGGAATAAATTTGATTTGTGTGTTACTGTAGAACATTGGATAATGCAGCTCCATGCTGTGAATAATAGCAACTCATTTCTTACTTGAAATGGGGCGTTGTATCTGAGTTGGAGGTACATGTCTGAATTGTCCAAAAAATAAACTATGGGTCTGTTGGCATTGTTTCAACATCACCATGCAGTTAGTAAGCTATTGAGTTGGTACAAATTAAAACAGATTTCTTTTGTTGTTGAATTCCAGTAAATTCCTTAATTCTTGTGGCAGTGGAGTTATCTAAAACCTGGTCCACATTTAATTGTGCAAAATGCAGACTTCAGGCTTAAACTAAGCCTACCATTGTAAAGATTAGGAAACCAAGGCTGAGTTGCACTCTTCAACCTAGTTTACAGTCCTGTCTGAACTTGTAGACAAGACAGGAAAACACTTTGTCCTGCTGTAAACTTTTGGTCTGCTTGAAATCCAAATCTTCTGTGAGGTTTTGCTGGAGGATTTAACCGAATAATCTAGCCATGGCACTGTTTTTATACATGTCTGGGAAGTGCCTGGTGTGAAAGCCCCTAATCAAATGTCAAATTCTTATTTTTGTTTAAGTTGTAGAACTGTGGTGCATGGAACACTTGGGTTTGACGGGGCTGCCTGCTTACATTCTCTAGCTGTTTCATTTTTCTGAATATAAATGCATGAAAAAGTGCTGCTGCAGCCGTGTTAATTTTGCATATTTTCAGTTTGTCTCCTATCTTTGTTCAGGTGTGTTAGATAGCTGGGTTTTTTTTTGCTTGCTCCTGTCTCTGTGAGCTTGCATTCCACAACCCTTAGGATAGCATTCTTCCTTTCCTCTACACTGGATCATTTGTTTAGTGTCTGTTTAAATTTTGAATCCCGGGAACTGTCTCCAAATCACTTAAACTACCAGACACCTTTATTAGTTACATTCGGACTTTTTTCCCTATGGCATTTTAAGTCTCATTCCTACTTACTAAAAAAAAATTTAAAAATTGGATTTTGGCAACTCTGAGTTACTTGTTGCTATAGCTCAGTGTGTGTGGAATTAATTTTGAATCCCAAAATACCATCTGATTAAGTGCTGTTACAGTTGGCTTATTAGGCAGCCAGCTATTTCAGTTAAAGGTCTGAAGGGAAAGTTACTTTTTTTGACTGATGGCAGCTTTGACTGGAGAAATTATCCATGTTTTAAATTCTTCCTCCTCGGTATTGTGTGTGTACACGTGCTCATGCATGAGCTGTTCTTTCCTGTGAGAACTTTGCTTCATAGCTGGTCCTTATATTACTGTTACATGTCTTGTAGCTGTGGAAGGTCACAAGAAAAGTGTGCAAGAGCAGCTCTGTGGTCAACGTTTTGCAGAAACTGTCTGGACACTAGGCTCTTCAATATGGGTTGCTCTCGAGTTCTCCACTCAGCACCAATGTTTACAAATTTCCACAATATTTTTTCTCCCTGCTTGTTGTTACACATGTTGTTGTGATTTATTTAGTCTTAGAGCAACAAGTGCAACTCTTCTCCAGAGTCAAAAGATTACAGTACATCCTGTTCCTCCAGTCTTCCTGGATGTTACTTACAACATGCTGTTTTTTATCTTTTTAGTAGGATTTAGTGGGATTGAAGATGGATTTTTTTTTTTTTTTTTGGTTTGGTGGGTGTTTTTTTTTTTTTTTTTTTTTTTTTTTTTAATATTTTATATATTCAGTAGAAGCAAACTTTAATTTTAATCTCATTGGGCAAGATAAGCAGTTTGATTCTGTCCGGTTCTCTTTAATTGCGTTTTCTAGTATTTCTCATTCTGAAGGACACCAAGCGGCCTAGAAAATTAACTAATAAATGCAGCGGGTGTTTAATAGAGCAACAGCAACACTTCTTCGATTTTTTTTTTTAAATTGCCACAGGCACCTTGGGCCCAGGATGGGTGCTTTTTTGGTAATAAATCTATATTGGGTAAAACACTGCACAGCAGTTTACAGCAGGAGCTCGGTACTGTGATACTTCAGATAGCATAATTACCTGAGCTGGAGCTTGACCAGCACACTGGTGTTAACAGCTTTTGCTCTTCTGAAAAGTGCAGGGAGATGTTCTTAACTAGCAGTTGCACATGTTGAAGCTTCTTGTCAACCAAGCTTCTTGCACACATTGAAGGGCTCCAGGCAGCACTCCATTTCCCCTCCTCTCCCCCCCAAAGCTTCCTGGGTGCTACCCTCCCATCCCCTTCTTTTTCAGGGACTCCTTGCAACTCCCCAGTCTCCCCCAGCTGGGGCTCTGTATGCTCCTCATTTCCTCTCCTCCCCCGCAGTCTACTAAGGACCGTTGTGCCAGCAAGTGACACACCAGGATCTCCCATTGTCTACCATGCCAGCACTGTCTCCCATACCAGCACCATTGCAGAGAGCTGTGAGGGGATGGGGACACAATCTCCCCCCATCAGGTGTTGTGTTCCCCCATGCCAAGGGCTCTGTCTGCCACGTGTTCACAACTTCTCTCCATGTCAGGGCTCTGTGCTCTATTTCCTCATCCCTAACCCAGGGTCCCACATTCCACCCCAGTACGAAGGGTTAAGTGTATGCCCCCATTCTCTTTTTCCCCCATTATTCTTCTGCTTGGATATCAACATATTAAATTATATTGGGAGGATGAGCATGAGATGGGGGTATTGATATTGTGGAAGGTATTAAAGGGACCACTGACCAGTTGTAGATTGTAGCAGAGCTCCTTGTGGCTGTGCTGAAGAGTTGGTTGTGGCTCCATGTGTTCCTGATTCCCTCACTCCCTCTTTTGGTTTTTCAGTTTTCCCCCAAATCAGTAGGATTCTAGCCATTGATTCCTAGAACATTCCCTAAAACTCGGAAATTGGCTGTGGCATTCAAAAGTTATTGAGATCCAGACGGAGAAATGCGGTCAAGCAGAGTGTAAAGCCTTTGCAAGCCCAACCAATTCTCACAAGTAATCAGGACCTCTTTCTTGAAAAAGGATGGCATTTCATTAGTACAGTTAGTCTCTTCAGTGCTAGGAGGGCACTCTGATTCTGAGGAAGCAGTGCCTCTCCTATGAACATTGCTTCCTGCAGCTCCTGAACTTTCCTCAAAGGCTGCTGCTTACCCTTATTAACCTGTCCAACCACAGCACGTGGGATATGCCAGCAGATTTCTGGCCATTAATAATAAACAAAGGTTGGGCAGAGTCTGGCTGCTGCCATGTAATGACCTGTATATGAAACTCTTGTGCCCTTTTACAAAAAGCTAAAATCTCCAGTTTTGCCTGCTTTTGCTTTTCCTGTTAGGGCAGTGGTTCTGCATTTATGAATGGCACATAGCAGAAACAGAAGGCATAACCCACTTGCTACCCCCAACTTCCATCAGAGTGAAGGGTAGTTGCAGTGCTGGGAACTGATCCTCAGTGGTGCTGGTTTTGATAAGGCTTTCTGCAGATAGTCCTCGGGTGGGGTATGCTACAGAATGCCTACTGAAGTCACTTAATTGGAGAGCCTCTGAAACAGAATGCAGAAAACTTAGCACCATGAGCAGAAATCGCATCATCCAAGATATTTCCTTGTAAAGTATTGGTGGGGCTGCAGAACACTGCCAACAGGAGCAGTCAGTACTGCCAGTAATTCCCCCTCCTTTTTCCTTTCCCTGTTGCAGAAAAGACATGATTTACGCCCTATCCACACCCTCTGCAATGGGGTTTGTGTGTGGATTGCTGAGATGTCTGTAAGATGCAGCTTCTGTAACTGTCATGTCTACAAACTCAAGAATAACACCGGGATTTTGCAAAACAAAAATATTTTAATGAAGGGTGCATGTCACCCATCATTTAGCCATTCAGAGCAGCTACAGAATCAGCTTTTCAGACAACCCTAAAACAAGGACATGATTCCTGAGAACTTTTGAAGCAGCCCCTTCTTGCCATCCTCAGTATAAAGATGCCTAGGGTCACTTGCATTGCAGAAGCAAAGGATTGCAAAAACAGATTAAGGCATACTCCTTAACCTGTTGTCTTTCACTAGTTGAGAACTGTCTGGAAAACAGTTTTTCTGATTGAAGAACAACTTAACATCCAAGGAAATGCCTTGAGCTCCAATGAAATAATTTGTTTTTATTGTGCTGTTTGCATATTAACTGTTGGATCATGTTGAGTACAAATCTGATGCAAGAGCCAAAATCTCCAAAATATAAATTACTTTAATGACTCTCTGGGATGAGGCTGATGTGGGCTTTGAGAAGTTTGGCTGTGTCTTGAATGATCAGTGTTTCTAATCCTTCTTGGCACTGGAGGCAATAGGAGATCATGCTCATTCCTTAGAAGCCTGGTCACTCTCAAAACAAACCATAGGCCGCTGGGCAAAGGGATATCGCAGAACTCAGTGACTGGGCAGATGAAATTTACTGTTGATAAATGCAAAGTAATACATACTGGAAGACATAGTCCCAACTACACTAACAAAATGATGGGATCTAAGTAAGCTGTTACCAGTGAAGAAAAAGATCTTGGATTCCTTGAGGATAATTCTCTGAAAACATTTGATCAATGTGCAGTGGCAGTCAAAAATGCTAGCAATGTCAGGAACCATTAGGAAAGGGATAGATAATAAAACAGAAGATACTATCATCCTAATGAAATTAACAGGCAGCAGGTTTAAAACGAATTTAGGGAAGTACTTCCTTACACAATGCACAGTCAACCTGTGGAACTCCTTCCCAGGGGATGTTGTGAAGGCCAAAAGTATAACTGGGTTTAAAAAAAAATGAGAAATTAATGGAGGATAGATCCATCAATAGCTGTTAGCCAAGATGGCAGAACCTCATGTTCCAGGTATCCCTAAACCTCTGATTGCCAGAAGCTGGGACTGGATGACAGGATAGATCACTCAATGCTTGCCCTGTTCTGTTAATTTCCTCTGAAGCATTTGACACTGGGTGTTTTTGAAAGACAGGATACTTCACTAGATGGACCATTGATCTGACCCAGTATGGCTGTTCCTATGTTCTTGTGCACTGTGAGGTATTCCCCATACCTAGCCTCTCGGGCACCAGTTTGCATGTTAAGAGTATGATTTTTTAAAATCTTTTTGATTTTGTACATCCCAGGAAAAAGCACCATTTTAAACCATTAGAAAACACAAGCTCCCTTGAAATGAGGCTGAGGAAGCAGAAACAAATAATCCAATGTAGAATCATAAAATAAGAGAGCAAATATTATTCCCTATATAGGGAGACTGTGTGTCCGTGTCAGTCAAGCTCCTGGTCTGTTAATTTCCCCCTGAACAGTATATTCATTGCCTGAATGCCCCAAAATAGGTAGGTGGCAATGTCAGGTTTAACAAAAGGGTAAGGGTTCCATAATACTTTAAAAGCATTGTGGAATATGCTCATTGTCTGAACAGAGAAGGAAGTTCCCATCTTGTACAGGTCAGAAATGGTTTATTTTTCACCATTTAAATAGTTAATATTTCTATCCAGCGATTTCACTGGACAGTGGCTATAAGGAGATGTAGATTATAGTCCAAACGAGTAGCAGAGAAATTGCTTAAAGTTTCTTCTAGTCCCAAATATTCCAGCCCCTTTCAAAGTCTGTTCTGTGTAACTTAGGGAATGTTTGGTGTCTCCATGTGAACTGAATGTTGTGTATACTCATACATAGAAATATAGATATATTTCCTCTTTGGAGGCAGAACAGTGCTTAATACACTCTTCCTCCCTCCTATGACCCTTGGAGACTTTGATTTCCAATCAAGTTAGAGAGCCTAATATGTTAGAACCTGCCAGGAGGTTCAAAGAACAGAACTCCCCTATGTATTGAAACACTATGTTCAGGGCCATGGTTTTTATAGTTGCTATCCACACAACTCCCTTAAATAACCTACCTGAGTTCAGTGCAGTGACCAAAGGTAATCAAGCCCTGAGGCTAGAAAGGAGCAGGGATGTAATTTATATTTGTCCTTTGAATAAATATGAATAACACTACTTGGAAAACATGGCCAGCTGTGTGTGCTATGTGCAGGTGGACTGCCAGATCACCACAGCAAAAGTTCATCCTCCTAGATCTAGAGTCTCAATAGTGAAGCAATGCTTACTTTGACCACTGTTTTTTTCTACAAGGTAACTAAGGAAGATGCAGTGTTGCTTCAGTCGGTGTTAAGTGGACACGATTTATTTCACTGATAACTTTCATTATGTTGCTGTGTGGAGACTGATCTGGATTCCAATGACTGCAAAGCGAAGTGGGTTAAAAATAAGTCTCAAATCACACATTAATCAGTTGTTTTAAAGCATCCTCATGTCTTGTGCAAGGTCATGTCAAACCTTGCAGCAGATGGTGTGTAACAGTCAGGTTATCTAGTGTGCAAAAGACTTAATTTGACTATTGGATGGGGGGATGCAGGCACCTTTAAAACTGTCAGCTTCGCCCTAAAGGAGATGGAATTCTGTTAGATGGAAAGCGTTATGTTAAGTACTGAGGATCTCAAACTGCTTTGTGAAAACTAAGCCTTGTAATATGTGTTTTATGTATATAATAGGAAACCATGACACAGGTTAAATGACTTCCAGGGTTACACAGGAAGTCTGTGGCGGAACCAGGATTAGAAAACAAAAGACCAACCTTCTTCCTACCTGGCCGAGTGTGTGACACTAAAACTTTGGGATGGTGTGGAAGGAGATTAACCAGAGCAGCCATTTAAAGTTTTTAACAATGTTACTTTACCCTTCCTGTATGGAATTAAGAATAACTGACTATTGTCCCATGAGTTAGGCATTACAGCGAACTTCATTCTGGGAGATGTATGGGGGGAAAAGTAGGTTTACAAAAACAAGATCAGACCAAATGAAGTTGCTCTGCTAGAGTTTCAACTCTACATTCAAATTCAAGCTGTCACAAGTGGACGGGTGCTCCATCTGTAGTGTCCATACTGAAGGGACCTCAGAATTCAGCAGCTTTTGCTTATGGTAGAATTGCTGCTTGAACAATGTGGGGTTTGCAGCTCTCAGCGCAATTTCTTTCTGAGCTTAAAGTCAGACACTGCTGATCACGAGGCAAACATTCACCCAGTATCACTTTTTAATGACGCGTGCTTCTACAGAAGGCCTACATCACATGATATCTGCATATCTCTGAGCTGCTCTCACATTGCACACCTTAGGGATGTCAGCTTTGATACTCCCCTTTCCATCTCCTTGTTTAGTGGATTTGTCACCTTTCATATTGCCCCATATACTTACAACACCCTGCCAAATGCTGTCAGTCTTGTTCAGATCACACCTAAAAACTAAATTCTGCAGCACTTACACAAAAATTAGTCCATTTTTACTTTAAACACATATACACACACTTGAACCACTCAAGATCTCAGTTTGTGATCTGAGAAGCCACACAATCTTATTTATATTGTCTGTTCTCTCTCCCCTCCCCATTCCGTGTGTGTGCTGTATCTTCCATTGTTGTCAAGTCCATCGCATAGGCCTTGCCTGCGCTTGCGGTGGTATATGTAACTACACCGCAGTGAAAGGCAGGCTATGTCCACACTGCAGTGTGTAACTACACATGGCAGTGAACAGCTCTGGCAGTGGGGAGACAGCAGGGAGAGGCTCTGGCAGCTCCTCGCTGCTGGATCCTTTCCCCACTGCTAGTCTTTCACTGTGGCGGGGAAGGGCTCCAGCAGCAGGCTACTACACTGCTAAAAATAGCATTGTAGACATTGGAGGTGCTGCTTGGGCGTGTAGAGCGCCACGTAGAATATATCCACTAGGTTCTGGCATATCTCTATTCTACTCGCATAAGCAGTGTCTCAGCATTTACACGGCTATTTATACCCTTTGTAGGTGGGCGTACAGTGTCTGTACTGTACACGCTGCCACAGTTGTAGACCTACCAATCTGTTGTAGACCCATCTTGTGTGTGTGTATTCTGTGAAGCACCTAGCGCAATGGTGAACATTAATAAAAAATCTGTTATGGGGAAATTGGCAGACTTAAAACCAAATGTTGGGAGGGGACTAAATTCTAGTGATAGGGGTGTTTGTATTACACAGATGGACTCTACATAGGGAATCCATGCAGTGCGTTTGTTTGCCGGTGGGAATGCTTTTCAAAACTGACATTTGTCTGGTGGGATCTTTACCTTCTAGAACCTCCCAGAAGTGATGCCGTTCTTCAGTCTAGCTTTGTTATATGTGAGGCCATCTATTCATGTCTTCAAATGAGTTTACACCTTTCTGTTTTCATTAGCTTTGGAAAACAGCCCTTCTTTCCCACAGCCAGGTGCTAGATTTGACAATTCTCTTTTCATTATAGCTGTTTCCCAGCCCATTACCATCATGAACTTTGCATCTGGAAAATGTGTTAATGGGAGAGGGTTTACCCCCAGACTAAAACTAGCATAGCATAAGCCTTGGCTGACAGGGCCACTTCCAAGCTGTGGTATGAACAGTTGTCTTTGTAGATTTTAAGCTTCAAATAGCACTTCAGTAGTGGAGGTATCTTTAAAATGTTACCGATGTAAGTGCTTGTGTGCCTTGTAGTGCGTGCCCTTATTTTGGTGGTGTGTAGAGTACGTGCACTATGCATGTGCACGCACACAGATATAAATAGCAGTGTAGATGGTGAGGCACTGCTTTGGTGAATTAGGGTAAGGGCACTCCTGCACCTTGTGGGTATGTACCTTGGTATGGATCACACTTGGCCAAACAGTGCCACCCCATCTCAATATAGCATCCTGCTCCTGGAGTCTTCCATGCCAGAGAGAGAAACTCTAGCAGTGGGGAAAGGCTACACACTGCAGTGTGGGCATAGCCCTCTTTTCACTATGGCATGTAGATGTCATTACCCTGCACACTGTTGCCAGCGATGTGCAGTATCGACATAGCCTAAAAGACCTGGTCTGCACAACATATTTGGGAAATTGCTCATTGTGCTCCCATTGCTGCAGCTGCAGTGTCAATAGCAATGACTGGGGAGAACTGAGGCAGCCACCAGCATTTAACCACCGGGTTTGCCCGACCTGTTCTGAGCAGGGTTAAATGATGTGCTGGTTAAGAACACCAGTGACCTAGCCATACTAGTAGTCCTGACATGTCTTCCACTGGTGGGTGTTTATAACAATGGGAGACTTCACAAAAAGTCTACATACAGTTCCACAGATACGCCTCAATCAGGCAGCTAGCAAAATTGTGATGCAAGGGATTTTATGCACAGAACTTCTGAAAGAGCAACACTTTCTGCAGCAAACCTTGAACTAGTAATCTTCCTTTAACGTGAAACAACAAACCTTTGCTGCAATGTAAACATGTGGCGAGGGTGGCTTATTTTGTGAGTGAGCCACATAAGATTTGACGTGTCAAAACACCTCTGAGTGTAAACCGTGAGTCTCCAGGACTCTGAGAATGCTGTCCTACTGACTTCCAGTGATGGAGCTAGTCTTACGTACCTCGCTGATGGGGAATTAATTTTTTTAATACCACCTACCTTAACTCCCTGTGGACTGAAAATACACTGAATGTTTTCTGTTCAAGGTGGAGCAAGTGTCTCCTTACAGTTTCTGTCCGGTTTCTGTGTTAATTGCCTTTATGGAACATCCTTTCAGGGGAAGTGGTTGCATGATTCAGAGAAAATACGGATTCTTTTTGTTGTTCTCTGTCCTGTTAATTTGGCCTATTAGAGTCAGGGGAAGGGAGCATGTATAGGAAGTGTGGGGTGGTGTATATTTTCTCAATTTCAGTCATAGATACAACCATCTTGAGAAAGTGTGGTTAACTGGCAAAATCTGATTTGATTTATATAAATGAACCTCACATGCAGCTGAAAGCAGGTGGTAAGCAGTCTAAAATTCCAGTGCTCGATGAAACACAGTAGTGGCGGATTTGCTGGCGTGATCACATGGCAAAGATTCTTAGAGATTGGGATATAGAAATGTACAGTATAGAAAGAATATTGCTCAGTACAAAAAACCTTCTGAAAAGAAAGGCAAACTTTTTTTTACCAGACCTCTATAGGCACATCACTGCAGCTAAGGCCAGCTTCTGATCCGTGTAGTCTAGCCTACTGACATTTGTCAGGCTAGTTATTGTTACCCTGCACTAGGCAATTGGGCCCTCCTGATAAGGATAGCTCCACAGAGCGGAACCTGTGGATTTGTAGTTGGCCATTTGGGATTAATAAGGTTAAACAGTTGTATTTTTCTTTCTCCCTCAATTTTCTGCAGTTAAGTGATACCATTAATACTCAGTCATGGTACTAATGCTCGTTGCGCTTTCATTCACTAATTCTGGCTTAGGCCTTCTCTTTTAAAGCTGCTGGTGTATAGAGACTGGTTTGGAGGAGTGCACACAGATAGCCTTCACCAGCAGTGGAGTGCTGCTCTTGAGTTTCTGGCAAGTTTGGGAATTGAAGACAGAATGCTGCCTGTCTTACGATAGCTGTGAATATGCCACAGCTGTCTGTGAAAATGGTTCCACTGGGCAATTATCTTTGCTGTCAGTTTTTCCTTATCAAAATTAATTTTATCCTGTTTGAACTTCAGCCAGTTGTTTCTGGTTTTAAAACTGAGTCCAATGGTAATAGCTGTTTTCCTTTCAGGTATTCAGATTATCCCTCTACCATGCTTCAATCCACAGTATTTAAAAGAAATAAGATTACTGTTCAGTCTTTCCCGCTAGGTCACTCAACACTCCTATGAAGTATGAAATCTCTTCTCCAAAAATGCACTATTTGAGCTTTGCTTTCTACTACCGATGTCCCCTTTGTGCTGTCTCTTTCCTATTTTTACCTCCTTGCTAATTTAACAAGTAGCAGAATTAATAAGGTTTGTGCATAAGGCAATGCAGCTAATGTTATATATATTTGTAACCCTCAGTCATCCTTCTCATCCTTTGTTGCTTTGTTTTCAGTTTAGAATTACATCTCAAGGCTTCTGTTCAGGGCTTCACTTTTGGAGTGATATTGCTCTGAGCATGCGTTGTCTTGTAACACTTCAGTTGGCAGTTAAAATGGGCAGAGGATACCTGTTGATAGAACTAATCAAGAACAGTAGTCCCCCTCAACTTTTTCAAAAAATTTTCCCCCAACTATTTCAGTAGCTAAATTGACATGTTTACAACACTAAATTCATGCTTATAAGATCCTGTTTGCTGCTGGTCCCCGTCCTCTGAGTACAAACCTGAGCAAAACCTGTAGCACTGAGCATCTCTGTGATTTGCAGAGACTGTCTTAATGCAAAGCAAGCCTATTGAATCTTTTTTTAGCCTGTGGCTTGTAAATAAATAAGCCACAAAACTGTTTGTTGGAAAGATTATCCTTGGCCAGACACCAGAGCTTTGCAATAGTTTTTCTCTTCTTGCTCTTTCCTTTTAGTTCCCCTTCCATAACCTCGGGTGCCTTAACTGTGTCTCATTTCCCTTCCAGTGACATTACACCATTATTTTCCACACTGGTTTATATTTTGCACTCTGTTATCCATGGGTTTCTGTGGAGGGAAAATCCTTCAGATTTTCAAACAGATGTCCAAATCTATTACCATCAGTGGTAGCTCTGGAAACTGCAGGTATGAAAGAATTAATGGCAAACAAAAATACTACTTACGCAGTCCCAAGCGGAGCAGAAATATTCAGCATCACAGCCACTGCTGAAGTACAGTTCAGAGCCAGGCCTGTGTATGTTGGCTGCCTGCTGTGCTCAGTATAGCACCAACAAATGAACCACATGGGTAGTTTAATTTGATGGGGTTCCAAGAAGAGCTGAGAAATGGCTTTCTACTGTGGCCTGTTGCTTTTGGTGCGGACATATGGGAGCACTAAGTATGTGACATCCAGATAACCATAGTCTGTCCTGTGCCAACATGTGCTCAGTTGAGCCCTTAGAGTGCTTCACGTCTGCTCACAATCCAGTTGGGGAGGGATAGGGGGAAGGATCAACAAAATGCTCATTTCAACAAGGGCAGGTGCTTTTTGGCCTTTTTAGCAGCCAGAACATAAATTAGATACACTAGTTCAAGTAGCAAGTTCCTAACTTAACTGCAGTTTTTCTTCTAGTGCTGAAAAAAGGTGCAGCTGATGTGCATGTCCTCACTTCCTGAAGAACTCTGAAAGCAGCTTTCCAGGAACCCAGACAGAGCTTGCTGTTTGTTGTATGCTGTCCAAACGTTCGTTGCCCTCCTGTCTGTAGATCATCGTACAAGAAATATTATCACAGTGTGCTACTGAGTGTTCAGCTACAAACTAACTTACCTGCAATTTACAGGTCAAGTCTCTTGGAAGGGGAGCAAATCACCTGTATTTTATTGCATGTTTTGGCACCGGATGGAATACCAGAAAGTGCAAGGTTCTTTCCCGGTACTTGTGTGAGTGGGGTGAGAAAAAAAAGAATTCCTATCATTTTGGGTAGGCAGAAGTGATGCATGATCACCTTTTGGCTTTTCCAATACTGAGCTATATAAAGCTTGGCAACTTGTACTTCAATCAGCCAAACAGATTCAAAGCTGCAAAGTTTTGTTTCCAGATTTTTAATGTGAGGGGCAAGTGGATTAATAAGGCTGAGCAGCTGCAGCAAGGGACCAGATAAAGCGTTTTTGTTTGTAGATGGTCTTGCCTTCATAAATCCAGTCACTGTCTATACAACAAGAGAAGTCCTTGGGGTGTACTTTAGGAGCTGACGGCTGAGCTAGTCTGAATACACTTTTGTGGATCTCGGTCTTGGAGCCAAACTAGCACCTTCCACATAAGGCTGGAGTCAGCTGGAAAGTTGCTCAGCACAGCCTCTTGTTGGGGTAAGCAAGAGGTGGCTAATGACCCCCAACGCCTCATTTGTTTGTGGTAACGAGTTTCCCACGTTGTAAGAAGGGCCATAAATTAGCAGAGGAGCTCAGTTTATCAAAATCAGGGAGTTATTTTGTGATGTAGAGAGAGAGATGTATTCTGCCAGAGTCTGCAAAGAGAAATGTGCATTACTGTAAGCTTATCAAGGCTGGTATCATCCTTTGCTCTTTGTTAAACTTAGCACAGGGGGTCCCAATCCTGATAGGGGCCTGTAGTTGCTACCACAATCCGAGTAATCCAAGTTTATAATTAGTCTGCTGTTGGGTACATGATTTTTGTTAGTGCAAATGGATAAACTTAGAACGAAGTTAGAATCCCCCAGCTGTGCACACTTTCAAACAAGCGGTTTTAAGTTTCTGGATTTACAGCCCATCTCTCTAGTTAATTGTGTGAGGTGAAAATTGTCCTGACCTTGGTCAGTCTGTCACAAAACTGCAAATTTGCTGTGGACTTGTTTGCATTCCTAAGAGAAGGCAGTTTGCTGTGGGAGCTACAAAGCCACAAAAATCCCTTGGAGACCGTAGTTATCAAGGCTCAATGTTGTGCAAGGAAAGGTGTATCCTGTAAATGGGCATGAAAGTGAACTCCAAGTTTGAGGAGAAGGAAATATTGTTGATAGGTTCTCACATAATGTAGCATGCAGCATAATCTTGTAAAGGCAGATACCTACTTGCCAAACAAGGCAGAACCAAATGAAAAATGTCTGGGGTTGGAGAGCACATTTTTGTGCCAAGCCCTAGAAAAAGCTTTGATGCTGTACCTTTTCTCTCCTTCCCCTCCTAGTCCCCCCTCCATGTTGAGGTTTGTTCAGAGCTCCAGAACATGACCCTACCTCTGTCTTGCTGGGAGGCATTTTGTCTGGCTACAAATCCACTTTATAAAGAGCCCATCACTGTGTTATCTAGTACTTATTCTACTTTCCATTTAGGAAAGAAGATTGTCTGAAGCAGTCTCTCTGGGTTTACCTTCTCTGTTGACATCTCATATTTTGAGCATGGTTACCTTCCTGTTCTGTCTTTCTAAAATGTTGATGAAAAACTTTGTAATTCCAGGGTTTATGAAAGTTGTTGTCTGCATTAACCATACTGGGTGAAAAGAGCTGAGTCTGTGGAAGAAGATTTTCTTTACATAGGAGATAAGTCTCATGGATCAAATTTGCACCTTTAGGAAACATCTAACAAAGTTGCAGCGGGGATAAAATAGGGGAGATTAAACACTGTGGCCTTGCTGCATAGTGAGTTTTACTCCTGTTGGATTAGTACTCCTGTTTAGCTCATTTTGTGTCACTAGTGTGTTAGCTGCCACCCAAGTCAGTCCCAACACCCGTCTCAGTGGTGGTTGTGAGTCAGCAGTCCTTGACATTCCTTGAAGTAAGCTGCAAACTCTGCTCGTTTTGGAAGATAAAGGAATATCAAACAGAAATTGTCACACTCTGCTCTGGAACCTCTCTTGTGTCTTACACCGATTTCCAGAGTTGATATAATTTGAAACCTACATTGAAACTGTATTAACCTCTCAAGAACACAATTCTGTTGTGGCTGCCAGAGCATTATGGGGCCATCCATAAGACAATTGCATGTTTTGTGGCAGTATTGGACCCACTTTCTACAGTCATATGAATCTTCCAAGGTCTAGTCAACCTCCACAGCTGACTACAAAATGCAACTTTGACGTTGGGGGAGGCGCGGTTTGCTTTTCTTTAGAGGCCTACCTTAACTTAGTAAATATTAAGATGACTTGTATGCAAATACCTTAATCTTACAAACAGATTCTTTACTAGGTAATCCTGTCCTCTTTTTCCCCCCCCTTTTTTTTAGATCTCTGCATCCCTGCAGCTCTGACTTCCCCTCATTTTGTCTGCACACACATGGTGTCCCATGCTGCTTTGCAATCAGCAGGAGGGGGTTGCTATTCAGTAATGCCAGATATTCACTCTCAAGTGCCTACACAACATTCTTGTCCTCTACAGGGACAGGAAGCAAAGGCTGAAATTGAGAATCGGATTCATTTCCTGATCAAATGCTTGGCACTTCCTGAAACATGAAGGGTTATTTAAAAAGCTCTGGAAGAAAGTAGTAAAGGGCTCTATTTCACAGAAAGATGTGCATTTTTAATCAATTGAAGCACTAGCTATTCTCTGTGTTGTGCATCCATTCTTTTCATTGTGTATTTCAATCCATCTGAAGCTTTTTTCCTAGGGGGAAAAACCCCAAATTCAACTTTTGCTTTGGAGAGAGCTAATTCTGCTGGTGCTGTGCCTAAAAGATAGGAATTAATTACTTTTTCTTCAGGGCATCAAGTGCAAGGAAGGTAGGGTGATCAGATAGCAAGTGAAAAATCAGCGTGCTTTTTTTATTTGGGATTTGTGTGTGCGCGTGTGTGTGTATACAGTTGTGTGTATGACAGCCTCTAATATCAGGATATATGTGGTCACCCTAAAGGTCGATGTAGGTTTCAGTATTTGTTGTTGAGCTTAGCTTGCAAGATATGCAAGATTCAAGGTTGCTTCCTTTTGGATTTTAATGTGATTTCTCCAACACAGCATAATTGTCTCCTACCTTTTATCTAGACTTATCCAGCACCTATACTTGAAACATGGAATTCTGTGACCATTTTTCTAACTTTTTCAGTCATACACACACTAATAATGGCTGTACTGTGTGTGCCTGACACACCCAGCATTACTTGTATCTGGGATTGCTGGCTGTATCTGCCATATGTTTAAACTGAAGCTGCATAGGTTCTGAAAGCAGAAGGTATTTGATCTTCCGTCTATCTCCCTGTCTTCAATATTTGACGCAAACAAGTGCTTCAGTGAAATAAACGGCTTGGAGTTAACTCATGAGAAATGCCAGCTAGTTCTCGTGATTTTAAAAAATTTGCACATTTACTGCAGAATAAGCTGACGCTTCTTTCCTCTATTTGTTTTTCACCGTCCCATTCAGATGAGAGCAGCTATCCTCCTTTCTAAGGTGCAGAAGAAAATTTAGCACTTGAATTTCCCAGGCATGAAGTTTTGAGACTTACAGCACAAGGCCTGATTTTAAAACATTCTTGAAATTAACCCAGGTGGGCCACCCTTAAGACCCAACACTGTTTGCTGTGGTGTGGCCTGAGTCTGGTGGAGTGTTTTTGGAGCTGATTTGGGTTAGTTTGAGAGCATTGCAGAGGCAGCGCTGTCCTGGCTGTGTACAGATGGTAGTGCTCTCTTTTCCTTCTTCGTGGCTGATTCAGAGAATCATTGGCCTGAGAAGGCAGGGAACTCACTGTAACAGGGACAGTGTTAGACCCCAGCTTTTGCTCAGTTGTGGGCAAGGAGGCAGAGGGGATACTATGGTGGGATGTGCTGAAGGAGATAGTGGCTGTTCTGAGCATAGGAGGCAAAGTGATGACCTCCTGACCCCACTTAGTTCCATCACAGAGCTGTTGCCTCCAAATTAGGGGTGTGTCCTTTTGAATGTCTAGTCAGTTACATCATGGCTAACTGCAGCATCTTATGTAGGTCCCATCTCCTCTACAAGGCCATCACCACAACTTAAAATGTGGCTTGGCATTACTGGGTAGCTGACATCTAATTTGGTTACAGCCCTGTACCAAGTCCAAGACTGTAACACAGGGTGAGATGACAAAGTATAGTCCAGACCTTTATATACTGCAAGTCCCAACTGGGTGTTATGTATGTCCAGAGTATAACAGCTGGACCCTGCCATGGAAGGAGTAGCAGTGTTGGCTGAAGGTTGGATTTGGAAAGGAGAGAATATATAGTCTGGTGTGGACCTTAATCCTTGGGGCTTTTCTTGATATCATATTGCTTTTGCATATCTTCCACGCTCTTTGCTGCCTTTTTTGTTGTTGTTTTTGCCCCTTTCCTCACAGAACACATCTTTCAGGTATACTCATTGTAAAACCCCTAATCACAATAAATGTTTTAAAACTACAAGGGCAAAAGAAACCAGTGTTTGCAGACTAAGAATGAAGTAACTTTCTGCTGTGATGTTATATCTGAGTCTTCTTTATTCTGTGTGTAGGTGTCTTGACCATTTCATGAATGGTGTTACTGTTATACAAAATGTGACATAGTACGAGCAAAGCTTTTTGGGTGAGCAGCTACGCTACAGCCTTACTGACAGTGTCCTGTGCCTGCAAAGGAAGACTTCCGTTCTGTCCTTGGTCAGAACACAGTCTGCTCTGCAGCTGAGTCTCTTCTGTACCAAAATAGACAAGTTGTACTTCTCATTCAACGTGGGCTACACACTGTCTTTCTGATTTACTGGAGGTAATAAAACACTCACAGCTCTGGAACATCTCTGATCAAAAAGCCACAGATCTATAAACGACATTAAAAACTGGCTGCACTGTATTGTCTATTAGCTTAGAGATGTGGCAGCTTCATTAAGGGCTTGAATGTGTAAACAGAGCATGTGGCTGACTTGAATCATGCAAGTAACCCAATTGAGCAAAGTTACACATGTGCTTAAGTGTTTGCAGGATTGCGCAGTAGGGTTGCATCCAACTTAGTTGAAGAGCCACTTTTCAACTGATCTTAAGAATGTCCACACACAGGCTTTGCACAGATGTAATCTATTTTTGTAAACAGATTTTTGTTAAATTGGGCCAAATGATATGGAGACAACCCGATACATTATTCTAGGTAGACACTTGGACTCCCCCCTGCACCTTTATTACAATATCAATACTTGGCTTTTGTAAATTAGAAACAACACCCCTTGTTTGAGCATACACAGGACAGTCACAAAAGGCCAATTTTCTGTTACTGGGTCAGGCTTTCAACCTACTGACTCTTCAGAATTGGATAAAAGCCTTTTCTTTTGTGACTGTTCTACTTTTCCTAGTGCCATACTAGCAGTTCTGTTTTTGAATAAGTTACTTTTACTTCCCCTGGAAAAATCCTATCGAGCACTGTTGAGTTGGCTATTTACTTTTGCTTGGGGGGGGGGAGAAAGGAAAATAAAAATTAAATCTTTTTCTGTTCACAATATCTTTATGGGCTGAGCTGACAAGAACACAAGTTAATGTCAAAGGTATTTCACAGCTTGCATAGATGATGACCTTTAATTTTTGCTGGTGCTTCTTTAATGAACAGGAGTTCAGGAGTTAAGCTGGAGTGGAACAGCTAGAAATTGATGTTTATGTGAAGATTAAAGCCAGTGACATTTACCAGGCACTTACTGGAGAAGCTGATTGGGAGCCGATGGACAGGGAATGGGGATTTTATTTGTATTTTTTTGAGCTGCTGCTTTGTTCTGCAGGGTTGCTAATATTCCCAAATGGAGTGTGCTTTTATCAGTGGCATCTGTAGTGCACAGCCTCTGACTCATGTACTCTTTGAATGAGTGTGACAAATGAAGAGCAAAGACAAACAACTCCCTTGGTTCAATGAGCCTTCTACAAGAGGGGGAAGGAGATAGTGGTCATCTTGGAAGGAGCTTTTTAGCAAAACTCTTAATAATTACCACCCTGAAGTGGAGGAATTTGTTTTTCACTCATGTAGATTCTGCAGCCTGTGTGGTAGGGGAGTTGATGACAACCACCCTGTTGAAGGAAAACCCTATGGAGTTGAGGTCCCATTTAGTAGAGATTGGTAGTTTGCAGAGAGGGCATTGATCAGAAATTGGCCCAGGGACCTTTCTTTGAATGTTTGTGAAGAGCCACGTGTGCTTTACAGCACACGGAATTTTTTAGTGTAATTGAAGACTTCCTGTCTCCTCTGTGTCCTTACTTGACTGACTCGCGCAGCCCTGAATTGTAACGTACCATATTGCAGCAAGTAGCACATCAAATGATTCATCCCACAGACGATGCCCATATTCCAGTAGAGGCCCTGACAAAAAGGGGAATATCCCTTTGGCACCATACTACTTCATTCAGTGGCACCAGATCAGGTATAAATAGAAGATATGATTGCTGAGCTCTTAGATACTTTACTTCTGTTACTAGGCTGTAGAGAGTCTGCTTCCAAGCCCTATACATAAACATTAACAATCTTTGATCAGCTGAAATTCCTGCAATGCACCTGCCCTGTGCAGTGCCTATGTATTTTAACAGCAAAACTCCAGTTGCCAGGAACCAAGTCAGATTCCATAGCACTGCTATAACTGGAGGGCTGGATTTCTCAGCTGTGACACTGTAGGTGTAAATGTCCTTTCTTTAAGTTATTAGGACACTGAGGCAGCTTTTTACACATCAGAATGAAGAAGCCTGCACTAAGCAAATGAGCCAGGCAACCTGCTAAATCACTTTTAGGTGTATCAGTGCCATCACCCAGTAGTTGAGCCCTGTCTCTGTTGCAAAGATCAAACTAAAATCAGACCTATTATATGTTTGATAGAATGGAAAACTGATATCAGAATTATGTCTTATTTTAAAAAAACAAACAAATCTTGTTAAAATCTTAAATTTAAACCTAGTCTAGGAAGTGTAAGCAAGGCTGGACACACTTCTCAGATATGATGAATTTTGAAGTATGGGTGCTCTTGAACCACGCATCTTAATTATTTGCCGGATGTCGTCCTGTATGTTAAGTGAGGAATACAATATTTTTACTCAAACTATGAATGTATGGAATATGCAAATTTAGATAGACTGATTCTAATAATGGATTTACAGCCTAGCAATTTGGTTACCCAGTCCTCTTGGTTAAATGTCTCTTCTACCTCTCCCCTCACTAATCTTGGTGTGGGCTTTCAGAACACCACATTGCAGAGATCTGATAGTGAAGGCCTGAAGCTGGTGAACTTAGCATGCTTAAGGCCATAAGAACAGTCATACTAGGTGAGACCAGTGGTCCATCTAGCCCAGTATCCTGTTTTCTGACAGTGGCCAATGCCAGATTCTTCAGAAGTAATTAATAGATCAGGTAATCATCAAGTGGTCCATCCAGTTGGCAGGGATTGGCAAACAGCAATTCCTGCATATCCTGGCTAATAGCCATTGATGAACCTATTCGCCATAAATTTATCTAATCCTTTTTTGAACCCTGTTATAGTCTTGGCCTTCACAACATCCTCTGCTTATGCTCTTGATGCATTCAAAAATCTTCCAAAATATTCCGTTTGTCTTAAATTGATCCTCTGTACTACGCACTGTGGCATAAATCTCTCGCTGTGCAGAGCATTATTGTTTAGCCACTGCCAGAAAGTACAATGGTGGTTTACCTTATAAATCAAAGGAGTATTTGAGCGGTAAACACACAGTATGAATTCTCAATTGACACACATTGATGTTTCTCCATTGATATCATGAAGGTAGAGCTTTACAGATTTACACCATCTGAGGATCTGACCCATTAATCTTCAAGCAGTGAACTTTCAAAACAGAGCACTTGAACCAGATTTTTCACTTTCGTATCAAATTTTTATAGCCAACTTCATGACTGTGGAAATATGGCTACATTCAGCATTCACAAATGCTGTTCTGCTTTCAGTTAATTTCTGTATTTGGGGTCTAACAAGACTAGGACAACATGGAAACATTTTTTTATGCTATGATCTGATATCTTATCTTGATAAGATAAGAGTGTGGTTTCAAAGCCCCATTGCAGTGACTAATTCTCCATGAATAAGCTTTTACCATTTTGATCATTTCTGCACAGAGAATTTTTTTCCAGTCTTCTATCACTGCACTAGCATCTAACTCTACTCAGGTTCCAGACAAATGGTAGAGAATTGCTAAAAATTCTCTGCAGACCACTGCCTTCTAGGTGAGCTCTTCGGTGCCAAAGGAGTACAGAGAGTCTGCTGTAACAGCCTATAGTTAGGTGCATGGGAGGTAAACCTTCAACCCTACAGGAACCCATTGTGTGAAACAGCACTTAGGTGGCCAACTTTTGAATCTTAAAAGCCTCCAAAAGTGAATGGGAGACAGATGGGGGAGTTTCCATATTGATTCATGTTCTGAGTTGAAGTTGAGTATCTAGCAGCATTGTTTCAAGTGGGTGGGGAATAAAGCACTAGATGGGGGGGTCTATAGTGTGTTTCTGGGAAATCTGATCTTAATTCCGGGGTTTGCTTAATGGGGATTACCCACAGGTGACCCTTCTAGGAATAGATGGCATGAAATTAAACTGGTCAGTTTCATTTTGAAGATGTTGAATTTCAGTCTCTTTAGAACACAGTTTTCTTTTCTGAATTATGGATTCTAATAGACAGTCTCCTCTAGTCTGGCTGAATATCGTTCTGTGTAAGTAAAAAATTTTTAAATACTGGATTCAAGAAATGCACAATATTATGACTTAAAAGCCACTAATATGAAATCAGTTAGGACTATGACTCCTAGTAGTTAAGTATATATAAGTATGAGTGTGACTTCAGCAGAAGTGAAAAATGGAGATTAAGTCTTCACTGTTGGAGTGGATTTCCCAATCCATAACCCTGTTGATTTAGCATCTGTTTGGCCTCCATTTTGAGGCCTCCAGATATGAGAAATGTTCTCAAATCTTGTACTGTTTTATGCAAACAGTGTCTTTGTTCTTGTGCTGCTATAGCAGTAAGCAAGATAGTGACCTGTTTAACATACCATAAAAAGGCAGAAGTTTAAACTGGGATTAGGGTGGATTCGAGGCTTAACTTTGGCTAGTCTAAGGGTCTGTTTTCACTGCAAAATTCATCTGAATTTTAATTCTGGCGTTCTGTCCCCACACAAATACACTCTTCACTTGAGTGGTGCTGCTATTAACTCATGTTGGCTGGCCCATCAGGAGGCATTAGCTAAAAGTTTGAGTTAGTACAACAAGTCAGCTGTTGACATGACCGCTCTGCAGTGTGGATGCAAGCTAGTTCTACTCAAGTGCCACTAGTTCTCCAGTTCCTTCCCGCATTTTCCCCTCTGTGCCCTGAAAGTACAGACAACTTACTCGATAGTTCATGGGGAAAGAGAATTCATAGAGCAGCTCAGTTTACTGCAGTGCGAAGAGAGAGCTCGAGTCTTGGTACAGCAGCCTGAGTGTTACTTCACAGTGAGTGCTCTCATTTGAGCTTGGCTAACTCAAGAGAAGGAGCTCAACTGTGTATCACTTGAGCTAACGCTGCAATGAATAAACATCCTAACACAGGTTAAGTCCTAGAGTGTAATGCCAGAAGGGACCATCAGATCAGAGTCTGATCTCCTGTGTACTGCAGACCACTAAACGCCAGCCAGCCACCACGACACCACGCCCAACAGCCAGAATCAGGCCAAAGTACAACAGTTCTCAGGTGACTAAGCTGGACAACAGGCCTTGTCTAGAGTAGGCTGTCACTGACATGTTATCACACATTCAATTCCTAGTCTAGACAAGGCCTTAATGTTAACTCTGAAATCCCAGGACAGCATTTTTCCCACTGACCATACTCTGTGCAAACTCCAGAACGACTTTAACATTGATAAACCGTGCCCACATCGTTAGCAACTCCTGCAAAGTTTCAACTTTAAATGACTTAGTAAGATTTTATTTGCTGAAGATAGGCTAGGTGCTCCTGTGTGTTGGCCCTTTGTTTGGAAAGGGCGGAGGGCCTAGTCATTTTGACACCAGGTGCGCACACCACCACCACCACATTTATCTGGCGTGGAGGTGAGGGAGCAGAGACATGAGAAACAGGACTTGTATGTTTTGTTCCACTGCTATTGACTTTCCTGTGGCATTGAGTAACTGTGGCCTCTGTAAAACAGTGATAATACCTAACGCAATGATGGTTACAAGGCTCGAATAAAGCATGTTAAGTTAGACACTCTCCACTGAATAGCACCCTTACCCCAAGGATTCCAAAGATTCTTTAAAAAAAAAAAAAAAAAAAGTGTTCCTGCTCTGTGTAAATGCACACTGGAATCTACCACAGTCTGTTAAATGTTAATTTCTAACCATTCACCAACAGTAGTAGTTTTTCAGATTTTTTTCCAATTAAAAGAAAGATAAGTTCACTGCAGGTTCCCCCCCTTAACAGTGGCTATGGCCATACTTTGTGTCAATTTTATTTTTACATGCCATCCCCTGATGGTGAGAAATGGTTCAGTGGAATGTTCCATTTGCTGTAATGGACTGTAATCATCAAAGGAATGTGGAACACACGAAGGAAAACAATGTTTTTGGAGCAGTGAATTCTGCTTCGCTCTTGCAGCTCCAGTTATGAAGTGACTTAATTTTTTTTCCTACAGTAATTTCATAAGAATAAGAATAACCATATCAATGGTCCATCTATCCTGGTATCCTGTCTTTTGAGAGTGGCCAGTACCAGGTACTTCAACGGGAACAAACAGTAGAGCAATTATCGAGTGATCCATTCCCTGTCATCCAGTTGCAGCTTCCGGCAGTTAGAGGTTATGGGACACCCTGAACACGGGGTTGCATCCCTGACCATCTTGACTAATAGCTATTGATGGCTCTTCATATGGAAGCTGTTCCATACCCCTAATCAGTTTTGTTGCCCTTCTCTTTGCTTTTTTTCCAATTCTACTATCTTTTTTTATTTAGATGGAGATGCCAGAACTGCATGCAGTATTCAAAGTGTGGGCGTACAATGGATTAACATAGTGACATTATGATTTTTTTTGTCTTATCTGTCCCTTTCCTAGTGGTTCTGAATATGCTGTTAGTTTTTTTGACTGCTACTGCAGATTGAGCAGGTGTTTTCAGAGAACTATCTACAGTAACCCCAAGATCTTTCTTTGTATGTATAGTTGGAATTATTCATTAAGTGCATTACTTTGCACTTATCAACATTCAGGTCCAGCTGCCATTTTGTTGCTCAGTTACCCAGTTTTGTGAGATCCCTTTGTAACGAGTCTTCAATTTAACGAACTAAGACCACCTTCACAAGTGGAGTAGTGCTGCGTTGACAGGAACATGGTTCCCATTGGCGCAGTGCAGTGAAGACGGCGTACAGAAGAGGAGCAGAGAAGTTGACAGGAGTTGCACGTTTTTTTCGTAGCTTGCTTAACTCCCGTCGACTGCTGCTGAATCTCGGAGGTAAGTGTAGACAGGGCCTTTCTTTCTAACTCTAGCATGCTGTATGCTATTCAGAAGTCCAGAGCTTCATGCAGTGCTTGGTTTTGCTTTAATGTTTGGGGGAAGGAGAGGGAGGGAGGGAGAATGGTTTGAGGAGTTCTTCAGCTTCTATCAGATTGTTGGCTTTGATTCACTCTGCCAGCAAGAGTATCATATAAAACTCGGTATTTAGTCTTGCAGCATAATCTCTTTACTACTTGTTTGCAATTCTGAGCCACTCAGGTGTGGGTTTAAATATGCATCTTATACTGTTGCAGCACAGTTTCTAAATTGTCAGCCAATTTTAGTTGGTGTCAAATCTTGACTTGTTTTTGGTGGGGAGTAGTGAAGCATTCTGCTTCCAGCGATGATTCACATGTTGCAGGTTAAAGTACACCTCATTTGAAATGAGATTCCTACCTTCAAAGTAGCTTTTAAGTAAAGACTTTTGTTTTTGTTTGTTCTCCTGAGGTGGAGAGAGGGCTCCTGAGCCTAATTGTGATTTGGGGGGAAGTGTGGGAGAGCATTTGCAGGGTCCCTCCAGTAACAACCAAACCTGGACTTACTCGGCTGTCCCTTTCTCCATTTCAGTGACTCAGTTGGAATATTTCTAGAATATTTCTAGTCACTTCTTGGCCTTTTAAAGGCGAAGATCACATGTTATATCTGTTCTTATCAGTTTAATCTGATAACATTTTTGTAACCTCCCCTCTCCCATCATCTTAGTCTGATCTGATACATCCTCTATCTCCGTGCAAGGATTTTATATATACACTGCGTTTCTCAAAACTACACTTGCTCTGGCCGAAACATTATTTAAATAGTCGCTGCTACTGAGTGATTTGCTATGAACTTCCCATTAAAGCCTCCTCTACCCTGTGGGTTTATCTGTTGAATCATTTTTTGTATTGACCTCAGCCAATGGATTACTGATCTTTCAGTCATCTAGCCCCATGCACTTCACTAGAAGACCCCTGTGAGCTGAAAGAGAGCGGTTCCTAACATGACAGAAAATAGTGAAGAACTGGGTCTAAGGGAAGGCGTCTGTCTCACTGCTGTCGTCTGTCTTGCTGCATACTCTGAACAATGCATTGTGCCTTATTATGCTGTAACCAAACGAATGTTAGAGTCTCTAAAATAGGATTTGTTAAAAATAAAACAGAGTCCTCAGCCAGCCCTTAAATTTGGTACTGACTTTACTTACACATGGCACACTACCTCACTCTTCTGACTATTCAGACACTAGATGAGGCATTAATAAGCTTCAAACTCCTACTCTGACATTTCAGAAAAGACTTCTGCTGCATCACAGTAGTCAGGGACTGAGCTGACACTGATTCATCTGGTACAAATGGCTGTTTATCTTCGAATGGTGTGCATTTTCCCACAAGGTTCAGCTGTAGAATAATCGACAGCATAAAATAAGCTTGCAGGAGCATTGAGTCAGAAATCCTGCTAGTCAACTGTCCCTCTCATATAGATCTTCAGAGAGAAGAAAGGCACTGCAACTGGTGGCCATGTTAGATGTCACATGACTCCATCATTGCCCAAGTCAACATCCACTGATTCCTTTTCACTTCCTAGCCACCTTACTAGGCCACTATGGTTGTATGCCCATATTCTCTAGTCTTGATCTCCGTCTGTCTCATCCCCAAACTTGTGATGCTGCAGATGGACTAGCTTTTGTGGTATTTTTTTAAGTGCGGAGATTTGTGTAATTAGTCACTCTTGCAGAATCTGTAAACTAATGAGGCCAAAGAATGCATAATGGTCTCTGAGCATTTGTAAGCTGCAGATTTGCTACTGTCTAAATTCTTTACAAATTACTAGTCATCCTTCATAGCTCTCAATAAATAAAATTATGGACAAGCACACTAGAAATCACTGCAGATGTTACTGTAATTGGAGCAACGAGTATTCTGCAGAGGCCTTCTGTATGCTGGGAATTTTAGTTGTTCTGGGGCAAACCCTTGGTGTAGAAAGGCTATCTGCCAAAATTTACCTCCCAGGCAGTTGAAACTGGCGTAAACTCCCCCTGATGCTAACTGTTGTTAATAGCAACTTTGCCTCTGGAGATTTGCACTGGTGCAGCTGTAACTATAACACAGATACATTCTGGGTGCAGATAAGGCTGGAATTTCTGATCTTTTTTTGTGCTTAGAGAGTTGCAGAATGGAAGGAGAGAGGAAGTGCTCAAGCCTTTTTAACACAGTAACTTCTCTGCAGCTGGTCCCCTCATGCATCCTAGAATCTCTTTAAAGCATGGTTGAAAGGAGGCATTTGATGCATAGGCCACCTTTTGTCTAAAGATCTGTTAGTTTGCTTTAGCAAAAGACTGAAGAGGAGGATTAAGTGCAGCCTTGTTAACTCTTCCAGGTTGGCCATGAACTGTTGGCCTTGAAGTAATAGTAACTTCTCATATTAGATGCCTTCAGCTCTTTTGGATGTTTGAGCTGTGGATCTGATGATTGTGCTCAAACTTCTGTTCTAACCAAGAAGATTTCTACGAAGAACATAAAATAGCTCACTTTGTTTCATTTCATTAGGAGGTTATGGAAAGATCTTCCTACATGTAGTGTGGCCCAGCTGTGAGAGGAGGAAATTGACCTTGAATAGAGTGAACTTCAGGAGCTGTTTCACCCATCAGTGAGGGATGTTTACATCTGATGTTAGAATGAGACACCTCATTACTACTGATTCTTGTAACTTGCCTATTATTTCTGGCTAGGGCTTCCTTTCTTCTTGGCAAACAAAAACAGACCAATATTTCTACCACAGGAGTTTAACCATTACTCCTGATTGGAAAACTTTGTTTGCTGTGAGTCCATTATGCTCCTTCCACCATGCTGAGGAGCAGTTTCCTAGTGACCTGGTCATCTGCCCTCATATTTTCAATTCCATTCCATGGGAGCTGCTTGTCTGTTGTCAGAGCAATTGCATTCTCCAGTAGGGAATTAGTTTTACTTCATTTAACTTTAATGCTTAATGCCAGCCTGCTACGCACATAATTTCTGTGGAATACTGAAATCCCTTGTGTGAGCGTGGTGAAGGAGGGGGTGAATAGATGCATGCACTAAATATATTTTTGTGTTTTTAGTCTCCAGTGACTAATCGCACCTGGCTTCTCAGCCTAGTTTTCTGCGTCTCCTTTTACCTTTTCTATATGCTAGCTGTGTAATAGTAAGAAATGCTATCTAGGGCATACACATCACATCTCCTCCATCGCAATTACCCACACTTTAAATTGCAGCACTTGCTTCAATCCTAAATTAGGTGTTCAAATAGGGTGGAAGCAGGGAGGAGCTACAACATCCTACTGCCTTATCTGTCATCCTAGGCAGAGAATTTAACTATCTTAATGATGCCCAGAGAGATCATCGGTGTATCTGAGTAATACTTAAACTTCATCAAAAGATGCCCCTTCTGTGGCTTTCTGATCTTTCAGGTATAATCCTTTTGCTCCTTTAATCCAGAATTATCCTACATTACAATATGCATAGCAAAAAATGAGGGCTTTTTCTTCTCCTTTTAACCTTTCTTCTCCACCCTGCTTGTAATCGCTCTTTAAAGTCATCATATGAACCCAAAGGGCATCTCACAGAATCAGGCAAGTACCCTCTTCCCACACTGACCTCAGTGGGAGTTGAAGGCACTCTGTGCCCCGACAGGCTTATGCCTCAAGTATAGATGCTGAGCACTATAGCTCATAGCCCGCAGCAGTGACAGCATTCTGTACATTGTCAAAATGCAGCATTCCCTGAAAAGACTACCGTAGCTTTTTGCAGGAACTCGCACTTTCAAGTTCCTGATATCTGAATGGGTCTGATTCACAAGAATAGCTTCATGGAGTAAGATTAGATTTTCAAAGGCACCTAGTAGTTTTAGTAGCACATGTTCCAATAGATTTTTTTAAAAATCTTCCCCTCAACTCTTGACCACACACTTTTTTCTTTTTTCCTCTTGTCTGCAGGTTTATTAAGTATGAATCTGATGATGGAATTTCTTATTTCTGTGAACCTTTCACTGCAAAAACCAAACCTTAGACTGAGTCTGCATGTGTGCAGAGGAGAGAAGCTTGCACACAGTGCACAGATTCCTCCAGGCTGGGGGAGTAGGCAGTGCGACTCACTAGCCTCAGCTGCTAAGCTGACAAATGTAGGCAAGGTTTGACAAACAGCTCACTCTGAGTGGAATGTGTGGCAGTTTTACTCTGAGGTTGAGCATGACGGTGACCTTATAGAGAGGGTGGATGAAGTGGGTGGGTGGACGGAGGAGGGGGGCAAGACACTGAAGACTTATGCATGTTCTTCCTGGTGGTTTTTAGCCATTGTAAAAGTTAACATCAAACTAGCTGTCAGCCACCTCCAATTCGCCATATACATAATGTTCTCCAAACACAGTCTGTCCCTTTGCTGTCCCTTAGTTTTAATGTGGTAGACATTGGATGTTTATGGTGAATCTAATTAGATTCAAACTGAAGTGAAATTCTAATGGCCATTTTTGCATCCAGTTTAAAATTGCAGTGTTGTGATTGATTCATGAGCAGTAACTTACTCTTTTTTTAAATGATGGCTACTCTGAATATCGTTACTTAGTACCAACAAGACAATGCACCTCTATGCTTTCACACATTCATAATTATTCTTACTTTGTAATAATGGCTGTTTTTCAGAGAATGTTATGTAACACCTTATGATGGAGCAAATAACCACCGAGTCTGCATTGCTTTTATTTTTAAATATAAATGAATCCCTTCTCTCTGAGATGAACCACTGCTAACAATGATGCATTTCTCATTCTGGCATTCTTTAAGTGTGTATGTTCTTAATAATCATGGTTAGTGGTAGTGCCTATGGATCAAGCACGATCAGGGCCAGCTTGTGCTAGGTACTGTATAGAGTAGTACATAGTCCCTACCCTAGGGTAACCAGATGTCCTGATTTTATAGGGACAGTCCTGATATTCGGGGCTTTTTCTTACATAAGTGCCTATTACCCCCCACTTTGTCCTGATTTTTTTTTCTTTTTTTTTTTTTTTTATGCTTGTTATCTGGTCACCCTTACCCTCCCTTGAAGAGCTCACTATCTAAAGCTGTTTAAAAACACATGTTGAAGAGACCAATTGATCTATTGCATTGTCTTTACAGTTCTGAACAGTTCTAGTTCAAGCATGTGGAATCTGAATCTTATGAATAAACTTTGGGACACTGCTTAAGATTGTCAGTCCAAAGTTTGACTGATTTTTTCTTAACTTGTTTCCAGGGTCTTAAATAATGATTTATAAGCAGATATTTTTCCTAAACAGATGTCTTTTTAATCACTAAACATCAATGACTACTGTGCAAGCAACCGACAGGAAATTGTTTTAGTCAAGTTTCCAATGACTTTATAGAAACAGCAAGTTCACTTATTTTGAACTGTGGTATGAAAAATACCTTAAATGTCCTTAAATTAAATTCAAGCTTTCTCCACTCTGAGGGGTATTTTCAGAACTAATTATGCTATTTATGCTGTTGATGCCAATACTGATTCTAGCTTATTCTCAGGAACAGAACTGTGGCATTTCAGAGTCGTATGCTTTGGGAATTAAGCATTTCTGTTGTCAGTTTCCCCTTATTTTTATGTAAGGGATCTGTTGCATAAAACAGTGGCCACAGAGACAAAGACTAAAGTCATCTGTATATGTTCTCACAGCAAAACTCCTGGAATGCTTGTAAATACCTTGTGAATGTCTCAATAATAAACTACAGCTCCACTTACCAAACTCAGCTTTTCTGGCCTAGTGAAAAATGCTACTAACAAGTCAATGTGGTCCATACTCTGGAATCTGAGATATCCGATACCTGTGGCAAATTAAGGTGCTGCAGTATTCTGAATAGTAACCTGCTGTTCTGAATGGTTGCTCTTTCTCCTGCTGCTCTTCATTCTCCCAGGATGAGTAAGAAAAAAGTCTGTCCTGGAATGACTCAGTATAAGTCATTACTGCATTATGACAATAGTGGAGTGAACTTTAGATCTGCATCCATGAGAATAACCAGACTCATTCTAGAGATCAGAATGGGTTAATACGTTCTTGGAGTTTGAGAGTCTGAGAATTAGCTTTTTGAGTAAAACATGGCTAGAAATTGCACTTCTGGGGTTAAGTCCTGGGGTGGTTGTGGTTTTTGGTTTTTTGTTTAATTTTTTTTTGTGTTTTTCAATTCTGCAGACAATTGGGAGCCAGTTGCAAAACAAGTCTATAACAGATAGTTGATGTCCTATATTAAAATGAAATTGCATGAAAAAGCTTGGTGTTAAAGCAAGTGTTTATGCTGTAAATACGCTGCTCGGCCTTGCCTGGCTTGCTCTGTCTGAGTAGAAATACTCACCTGGGTGCAAGCTGGAGAAATTTCAATGGGCTTTGTGCTTCATCAAGCACTCTGGTTTGCCTTTGTGTGTGTGTGTGTGTGTGTGTGTGTGTGTGTGTGTGTGTGTGTGTGTGTGTGTGTGAGTGTGTGAGTGTGTGAGTGTGTAAGTGTGTAAGTGTGTGATTCAGCTTTGTCCTTTCACTCAAGTGAAAAGCAATGCTTTGCTTTTGCACTTCCTCCTCCTCCCCTCTCTGGGTGGATAGAGCTGAGGACAAGAACAGTAAACTGAACTCACCGTGTGGGCAGTGATATGCTGTGGGAGGGTTCCCCGACCTCACACCCTCAGCAGTGATGCAGCCTATTGACGTAGTTCTCCTGCATTAAAGTGACTGTTGCCTAGCTGCCTCATTGAGTCTGTCTTTTTTGTTTTAATGTTCAAGTACAGAGCTGTGAAAAACCCACATGCTTTTTTATCCTCTGAAGCTGTGTTGGCTAAATGCCTGAAAAACATTCTCTAGCAGTTGTGGAAAGAATCCCATTAATTTTTACAAATATTTTTGTTTCCCCTTCCCCACCCTTCTCTTCTGAGATTTACAATAGTTCTGCAGAGGCTGAGTAATCTTGATCAACTAACTTCAGTGCTGCAAATTAAATTTGACACTGAACCACAGAGACATTAAACCTGTATCTTGCTGTTTTTACCTGTTGTTGTTATACATTTCCCTTATCTTCAGCTGCCCTCAACTAGCTGAATTGTTCAAACTGGTCCTCATGAAATGAACATGTGCTCTTCCTTGAGAGTGGAGTGCAGAGGGTTTAAAGATATTGAGTACTGGTGCTTGTACCTGACACTGCTGGTTGTTTCATATTTTTGTGCATTAGATTTTAAGATACAACCTGTAGGATGGTGGGTGAGATTATTTTATCAAAATTATTTTAAAATTCCTGAAAAAATGCTGGACTACCCATATCTTGTATTTTTATAACCATAGGTGTTGATTGTATTTTCCATCAGCTGTAAGAACAAAGAGTGCTTTACATTAGTTGTAATCTTTTTGGCAGATGATGGTGATAGTATTTAATCTTCAGCTGGAAAAATGCATTGGTAACTTTTGCCTTGCTCTTCCAGATGAACTTCAGTAGCCAGTGATGATCATGCTCATTTGTCTTGGAATATTACAAAGCTAGGTGAATTATGGGGGGAATTCATGCCTTCCTCAGCAATTTATCCTATATTGGTTGCTATTAGACACACTATTCTAGTAAATGGACCATTGATTGTCTTCAGTCTGTCATTTTGCTACACTGTAACAACTGCGAAATTCTGTTCCAGGGGATAGAAACCTGTTTGTTTTTGTCCTTTTTAACAAGTTAAATAAGTAACTTTAAATTGCAAGGATGCAAATTGTAGATTAAAGGGACACGGCCAGGTCAAACTTGGCCTCAGATTTTTTTCTTCTAAAATAAGGTGGGGGTTTTTTGCAAAGCCTACGGCAAATAGAAATCTTTCCATAACACATTTTAAATTGAAAAGGTTTTTTAATTGACACTTGTGCAGTGTGTGCAACCTAAACATTGCAGAATACAGCTAGTGCATCAGAATGTGCAGCGTAGATGAAACTGACCAGTTAGATTTTTCCTAAATCAGTTGGACTATTTATTTAAAAAAGACAGGTAAAAAATGATGGAAAAGGTAAATTAGATGTTTTAATGTAAGATGCATGTATAAGGATGTACAATAACATGTACTTTTTAAATGTGTCCTTAAAATGAGCAATTAAATCCATGTGACAAAGGGCAACTCTAGTGGAGGGTTTAATGTCAGGCCTAATAAAATCTTCACAATTAAAGGCCATGCATGGAGTATTGAACTTGCTCTTGCACCTGCAGCAAGGTAGCAAGCTAAGGTCTGCCAGTTAATACTGGCATGTTTCTTAAATGTATTTTGTGTAAATGATTTGAATAGACTGGTAAAATTCCATTAATCCCTTCTAGGTGAGCTTATCATGTGATATGAATTTCCTGTTGCCTTGGTTGCCCCCACCACTCAGTGTAATAAACCAGCATGCCAGAAAATCAGGTTGGCTCCTGTAATAATGTCCCTGTCACTTGTTCCATTTTAGATTAATTTGCTTGATAGGGAGGTTATGGTTTTCCAGCTTTCAGCTTGCTCCAGGTTCTCTGCTAGTCCTTTTTTAAAACTAGAGCCCAAAATTGGGAGTTAAACAAAGCTTTTTAGTTTGCAGAGGTAGCTGAAGTATTCGATGTTGACAAATGGAAATTTCAGGTCTAAAACTTTTGCTTAGAAATTGTAGTACAATCTCATTAAGAATCTTTAATGCCATACAAAGCCAACTGAGTTTGCTTAAATATTTTACTCGGCACTATGGGTAAATAAACTTAATTCATTCTTGTCCCCCTTGTGTTTTAAAAACTATGAAATAAAATAAATTTTTGAAAAGACTGACTCCTTAAAGAATGCTGGTTATGTGAAAAATGCACAGAACTACAGAGCCATGCTGGTTACGTCCTTTATCTGCCCCCTTATCCCTGCCAACATGGAGTGCCTCCAGCACAGGCTCTGGTGTACGCCCAAATACCTTTTGGCCCTTGTATGTCCCATTGCTGTCTTCAGCTTTAGTCATCACTGCTGTCATTTTGACTTTTAGCCCCTGGCTAAAAAGTGATTTACTGAATGGTGAACAACTGAAGTAACCCTTCTTCATAGAAGTTGTATTTTGTGCCATCAGATACTGTTGAGTGCTTTAACCTCGGGGACTTCAGTATTCAGTATTGCAGACGGCATCATTTTGCAACATTTTGAGTTCTGTCTTTAACGCGGTAAGAGTGAACACAAGATGCTAACCAGTTCTGTATGATCATTTCAACATAACACTTATGTCCAATGTTTTTTCTTTCAGGAAAGAAGTGGGGAAAGGTATGTACACACTGACCATTTTGAGCCCTTTTCTTAAAACCCATATAACTAAAGTTGGTATGTTATGGTGTGCCATGCATGTGTGCCTGATAGGAATGGTTTCTGGTCTGTAGTATAGCAGGGGCCAGGACGCCTACCGAGAGCATAGTAGATTCAGAAAAGGGTGATGTTTATATGGATGAGAATGTGTGCACTTACTGGGGGGAAAAAGAAAAAAGACTTTGGAAAGGATAATCTACCACAGCAAGCTAGTGGCCTAACAGCTTCTATAGTTCTATGTTCCACAGGGCTGTCATGTAATTATGAGAGGCAGGTGGTCTAAGCCAATACTTTGTGCTAAATGTGGCCCACAATGTGGAAAAATTTGAGAGCTCTTGTCCTAGGTGTCTTTGGAAGGTGGCACTAAGTTTACAACAACAACAAAAGTGCTGTACATACCAGAACTCTGACTCATATTAGAGAAACCTAACAACATCCTTGTCTTCCTGGCAAAACAACCAACGTGAAAACGCAAGCATGTCTCTTGCTGGGACACTCGCATACATCATTCTCTGTGGCACAAAACACAGAATTCTAAGGGGATTGGTATTCCTGGTTCATGGAAATATGCCATTCAGAATACTCCCGTGTGGTTTTGAATAAGGTTGCACTATAAAAATTGATTCCTACACCTTGAAACACACACTCTTTTTGCTGGGCTTAGTTGCTACAATTAGTAAAAAGGGGCCAATATATTTGTATTTATACTTGAATAAAGCTTAAATTTCTGTCAATACAGTTGCCAGTTTTCAAAATATAAACCAATGCCCTGCTAGGGCAGTCCATAAAACACAGTACAAATAGGTGATCCTCCACCTCTGCATCACGTTTATAGTGAAATCTAAGGAATTGGCCTTCCAAGTGGGTAGCAGGGGTGAATAGGAACAGCATCATCAGTAATTCGCCTGTGTTAGAATGAAGGAAAGAACCACTGAAACCCCTGAGAGAGGATGTAACAGACCAGAAAAGGTAAATTTATTACAGACGTATTCACTTCATAGTAAAAAACTTTGAGTGTATCTGGATTGGCGGTGGTAGGTTGCTCATCTTTAAATACTGATCATCCTTTGAATAAGATATGACATGGTGTATTCTGTACCTTTTTCAGTATCTATTTTTAGCCATTAATTCATAATTTGCAATCTCTGAAAATGTATTAAGCACACAATCTTCCAGTGTGGTGTCGTGAAATGTTCATGATCTCTTCAGGCCAATAAAGGGGCATATACTATACATTTGTCATGATTTGAATGTTTTGTTCAATAGCACAGAAGCATTTTCTAAAGAAACAAGCTTCCTTAATCAACACAATGTCGAATGCATGCAAATTTGAACCTCCTTCCTTATTCCTAACAAGCAGGACAAAGGTCAAAAGAAAAGCTAACTTGCTTAAGTCTTTTTTAAACAAGATTCTGTGCATTTTACATTCACATTTGTAACATAAGATTGTTATCCACCCCCAGAGATGTAGATAAGCTCAATTATATATAAATAGTTCACAAAAATGCATCTTGCGTAGGAGGACTAGTTAAAATTCAAATGGTAAAACCCTCTAGTATTCCCAGATTGAGTGCGCATTTGAATGCTCCTCTAGATATAAAGATGGTGTGTGTAGTAGGGTGTGGTTGGCATCCTCCACCTATACCAGTGTGTGTTTCTGAAACTGTAGGCATTGATTATGATGCAAAACATACTCATCACAAGCTGCATCAAGGAAACAATATGATAAATGTGAGCTTGCAGCTTTGGAATTAGACCATTGTGTCAGGTTTTACTTAAACCTGAAGTGAATGCAACAAGTAATGCAGAATTAATTTTTTTGGTTCAAACTAGTCACTTGCTAGGCAAAATAGGATCTCAATTTGGTGGGTTTGTAGTAACTTCTTAGGAGAGCTATTTTAAATTTTTGGAACACACTTGAATCCACATCAATCTGTTCTTATGTAAACTTGCTTTGGAGCTGCGGCAGTGGGACATAATTATTTTCAGCAGATTTAAGGATGGGTATGCAAAGTCCAAGGGCTCATCTAAACTTGAAAGTTGTTTGACTAAGGTAGCATATAAAATAGATTTATTGTGGAATAAGTGTCCACCCATGGGGATAATCAGAAACAGTTAATCTGAAATAAATCCATGTTTAGACCAGCTCTTATTAATTACCTCGTTTGCATTTGTAGTGAAAGGCTCACCTTTCCAAGGCTGAGGACAGTCCTTTCTCTGGTAGCTCAATGCAGAGTCGTCAGTAGAAACCATACTGTGCCACTGCAGGATTGGTACTGGGTTGTGACGCTGACATGAGGTCATGCATCAGTATTTCTTACTAAGGACTAGAGAAGTTGGTTGCTGTGACTCCTACAGATGCCTAGACTGGAATATATTTTCTGCAGTGTTTGCCATGTGAATATGTATATTTGAGAGAGGCATATTTCCCAGGAAAAGTAGGGGACTTGCATTGTTTTGGGCCAAGGTGGATAATCTGGTGGTGGTGGTGGCTGTTTTTTAAATCAATCTGCTTGTTTTATTTGAATCAGTTTTTTATTTAGATGAGGTATTTTTCTTAAAAGTAAACCTGTTGGAAAATAAATTTGAAATTATGACAAACCCTGAAAAATGTATTACAACAAAATAATGTAAATGTGCTGCATAAGTGAGTCATCGTCAAATAAGTTAAAGGGTGCTGCTCTTTTATATAAAATGTCAGCTGCGGGGGACGGGGGGGGGGGAAGAGGAGGGCATCTTTACTTTTGAGGTTAACTCAAGCATTGTAAATAATGTCACAATGTCATGTACTGCATTAAGTGTCTGTGTCTTCAGTTGTTACAATGGAGTGAATGCTGGTATTAACATTTTTCCAAATTTAAATACTTTGATTGTCTGAAGTGCAGAAAAGCTTTTATCTTAATTACTTTTGGGTTCAGTTCAGCTAACGGATGTGGAGAGAATACTTTCTTCACTTGGACTAATTCATTCGAAGTTGAGACACCAATCGGGAGTTGAAGAAACAGGAGAGCTCATTTTCCCTCTTCAAATCTAGGAGTAAAAACCAGAAGGGAGAGGAGGAGGTCTACTAATTCTAAGATCTTGGAGGATATGGGGCCAGATTTTCAAAGGCACCTAAAGATGCAGAACAGGGGTCTAGTGGATTTTTTAATGTACCTAAATGTAAGTGCTTTTAAAAATCCCAGTAGGCCTCTATCTGCAGCTTTTGGTACTTAATTACCTTTGAAAATTTGGCCCCTTGGTGAACAGAAACAAACATCTGTTTACTAACTATAGTTAATACTTCCTTGTTTAAATGCAAAACATGTTTTGATAATCTTATGTATCCTGCACACTTCAAGTAGATTTAACTAATAAAAAACAATTTTAAAAGGCCTGTCTTTGTACATTTTTAATTGAATTCCAATTTCCATCCAAATGCAATTTGAAACAAATCCCAAGTAAAATGTATTAAATAAGAAATGTCATTTTCTAACATAATGTAAAAATTAAGAATCTGAATGAATGTATTAAGCTACATAAGAATGGCCATTCTGGGTCAGTGATCAGTGTAGCCCACTGTCCTATCTTCTGACAGTGGCTAATGCCAGATGTTTCAAAGAAAATGAATAGAAAGAACAGGGCAATCATCAAGTGATCTATCCCGTCCTCCAGTCCCATCATCTGGTAGTCAGAGGCTTAGGGACTCTCAGAGGTTCCATCCCTGACCATCTTAGTTAAGAGCCATCGGTGGACTTATCCTCCATGAACTTACCTAATTCTTTTTTGAATCCAGTTACAGTTTTGGCCTTCACAACATTCTCTTGCAATGAGTTCTTCATACAACGCACAGTCAACTGTTGGAAGTACTTCTTTTTGTTTGTTTTTAAGCCTGCTGCCTATTAATTTCATTGGATGACCCCTGGTTTTTGTGTTATAGGAAGGGGTAAATAACACTTCCTTATTTACTTTCTCCACACCAGTCAAGCTTTTATAGGCCTTTGTCATTTCCCCTCTTAGTTGTCTTTTCCAGCTGAAAAGTCCTCATATGGAAGCTGTTCTATACCCATAATCATTTTTATTGCTCTTCTCTGTACCTTTTCCATTTCTAATATCTTTTTTTGAGATGGAGCAACCAGAACTGCACCCAGTAGTCAAAGTGTGGGTGTGCCATGGATTATATGGTGGCATTGATATTCTTTTTCTTATCTATCCCATTCCTAATGTTCTGTTAGCTTTTTTGACTGCTGCTGCTATTGTCACTCCTTGTTTCCTGTCTTTTAACGAGTTACTGATCCATGAGAGGATCTTCGCTCTTATCTCAGGACTGCTAGATTGCTTAAAATAGATTGGTGAGGCATGATTTCTCTTTTAAAAAGCCATGTTGACTCTTCCTCAACAAAATATGTTCATCTGTGTGTCTGATAATTCTGTTATTTACTATAGTTTCAACCAATTTGTCTGGCACTGAAGTTAGGCTCACTGACCCATAATTGCCAGGATCGCCTCTGAAGCCTTTTTAAAAAATTGGCATTACATTAGATATCGTCCAGTCAACTGGTACAGGAGCTGGTTTAAGCAATAGGTTACATACCATAGTTGTTAATTCTGCAATTTCATGTTTAAGTTCCTTCAGAACTCTTGGGTAAATACCATCAGGTCCTAATGACCTATTACCGTTTAATATATCAATTTATTTCCAGGCATATAATTACTTAAATGTGTATAGAAGTGTCAGCAAAAAGTACTAAATTTAGTGCAAAGTCTATATTTGGTTGTAAATAAACATGTGTTAATGGTTACCAACCAATGAGAATGAACCTTTCTTTAACAAAATAAAGTACAAATTGCTGATTTAAATAATTTGATTCCATTCTACCGTGCTTTGGTCACCCTAGTTACTCCTTTCTCTTTTCCCTTTTCTACCTCACCTTATTTTCCCTCTTTCCTGAAACTGAGCACTCACCGGAGTTAGATGCAATGCTGGGAGATATGGGAATAGTGCTAATCTAGAACATCTTGAGTGCTTTCAGGTTAGGTTGGGGGTGGGTGGGAAGGAGAAGGGTAAGGTGATTGATCTGTTTTTGTTTTGTTTTTGTTTTCGGGATAACATCCTGTTAGCTTTTTATCATGCTGCTGCTGGCTGCTGTTCTGTATCTAGTGCTGGATAAAAAGTCTCATTTCTGATCTGCACTACTGTATATGCAGATAAATTGCTGAAGTCTGAAGCATGATATATTATAAAAGTAACTCTCAAACTATACTACTAGTTTATAGGTCAGGTCAACATGGCTATTTCTTCATTTTTAATATTTTTGTGAAACAGGCTACTAAATGGCATCTGTTACAACATAATTTGTCTAAAAGCGTTCTACATAAAACTGGGTGAAGTTTGAATGGACTTATATTCTAGTCTGTACTAGATGATCTTCTAAAATAAGTGCAGCTCTACAAAAATTAGTAAGATGAAGGTTAGCTATTACATGAGGGTTTATTACTTGCTTCTCTCCTTGTAGCCTGTTGTGTAATTTAGCCTCCCTGCCTTTCTAGCCTGAACTCTTTCAAATTAGTTATAACTACCCAGTCCTTAGCTAAACTCTTGAGCTCATTCCAAGCCAAGTGACTTAACTTCCTGTAAAAGAGACAAAAGAAAGCGACCTTCTGCTTCCTATCCCTGCCAAATAGATTCCATGGCCCATGTGGGAGTTGCTCCTTAGTTGCAAATCCTCACATGATGTTGCAGTCATCAGCATTACCGAAAGACCCAGGCTTCCGTGAAAACAGCTACACAGACACTACAGTCACATGCTGCAGTGTAATTACTTTGATGGATGAAACAAGTGCAAAGTAGTCATTGAGTCAATCAAGCTGTATTTTAATCTGGTTTAGGGAACAAGTATCCTCATTTTTACTTGCATGCTTCTGACTTAATTAAGGGATCTTGGCTTCACTGCTGATCTATTTTGAGTCCCTTGTGGGCACCTCATTTTTGCACTCTGCAGACATCCATAATGAAAACAAGGTTAGTATGTAGAGAGAGGGAGTGAGAGCAGCAGTCACAAGACTGATCTCATACCAGTAGGTTTTGTTTTATATAACATGAACAAAGGCATTAGTGCTCACTGTCCTCATGTGATGTGACCACTACAAAAGGTCAAGCACATTTATAGTGAAATTACCAGGAGCTGTCTGTCTATGCATGGGAGTGAAGCAGTTTCAAAATATGAATGAGAAATCTTTTCTGCAGTCAATTTATGCTAGTAATTGAACCTGCAGAGGAGTTAGCATGTGAAAGGTTTTTTAAATTCCTCTGGCAACTTATTGCCAGGCTTCTAGGGCCTCTCGCTCAACCATTCATTTTAAACTTGCTTGTCCATTATTGAAGCAGTCTTAATTGGGGCATGTCAAAACCATCTAGAGGCTAGGGCACTAGACTGAGATTCAGCAGACCTTGATTCTGTTCCCAACTCTGCCACTGACCTGCTGGGTGACCATGGCCAGGTCACTCCCCTCCATGTCCCCTCCCTCCCACCTTTTGTCTTTATTTAAATTGCAAGCTCCTGGGGATAGGGACTGTCATTTATTATGTTTGTAGAATAGTGGAGCCCTGGTATCAGCTGGGGCCTCTAAGCACTGCTGGAATATACATTTGAAAAGAAATCTCTTGGAATGCCTGTCATACCATTAGGGAGAGATGCCAACCACTACTTCTCCTTAAAGATGTCATGGATACTATAAATCTCCAGCCACTTCCAAAGAAATAACTTGCCTAGGAACTGAAGTTTATAGGTGATCTGGTTTTTGGGTGTAGTTAACAAATGCACTTTCCTTCATAGGGGGAAATTACTACTATTATTTTTGCAGTACTAAGGGCCTACAAAGAATGGCACCCCATTGTGCTAGGTGCTGTACAAACAGAGTAGTAGATGGTCCCTGTCCCAAAGAGCCAGCAATCTATACAAGAGAGACATTGGGTGGGGGAAGGGTATAACACAATCAGAACTGCAGGCATTTGTAGCATAAATGCTGCTCTTCTGTGCTTAGTTTTAATTATCTAAGCTTCACTTTTTTCCTGTAAGATCTTAATTTTAACATAGTGCCTGCAGGAGTGTTTTGTTGGCCTGGAGTGGAATAAGCTGTAGGAGGTTTAAGCGTGGATCAAGAGGGAAGCCAGATCTGTTAAGGTGAAAAGAGAGCACATAAAGGAACAAGACTAGATGGATTGAAAAGGATATTTTAATACAACTTGATTGCTGTTGCTGTGTGAACTTTACTGTAGTTGTGATTACTGCTGAGATTGATATCTGATGAGCAAAGGTCGCATCAGAATGATAGCATCATGAATCAAATGTTTATAAGAAACTAACATTGACTTTCTTGCTCTTCGTTTCACTTGGTTAGACTTAGGAGCAATAAAGGTGATAGGCACTACTCAAATGTGTCATTGTGTGGCTCTGCCTTGCTATAGGTAATAAGTCATTGGTGCCCATTCAGTCATCCTGTTCTTCCTTTTTATTTAAGTCTGTAGCAGTTTTAACATGTTTCCCTGCAAAGTGATGTTTCCTCTCTGGCATGCTGGGCACCACTCCTCCATTCGTAACTTCTTTTGGACAGACAACTCTTGAATTAATACTAGAGAAGGTATTTAGATATTTGACTCTGCTACGGGTTGGAATTTTCTAAAACATCAATAGGAAATTATGGGTCCTACTTTTCCGAGTGTAGACAAGACCCAGTCTCTGCTTTATGAAGACTTTTTTTGCCTTTGTAAAGCCCTTTCAGCAGCACAAGTCAGGGAAATAGTGTTAGCAAAAGTAGTATTCCAACAGGGTTTGTTAGAGGTGCTAAGTTTCCCTGCCAGTGTGCACAGAGCGTTAATGATTTCCAGAGCATGCTGGATGCTTAATTCCATCTTGAATCTGTCTTCCTAATTAATAGCTTTAAATAGCACACTCTGCCACCATATGAGATGCTGAATCTACCAGTGATTTCAGTTTGTCTTGACACAGGATCACTGAGGGATTCTCAGGGTTAGGTTAGAAAATGGAAACTGCTCAAACTCTGTTTGAAGTAATTTTAGTTGGTGTCTGGATGTCTTGCCCATGGCTTTGCAACAATGTCTGGTATATTACTTAATCTGTTTTGCAATATTTAACTTCCTTTAGCAACAGACTGCCTTGGCACCCTATTTTCAAGGTCATGGTCTCCTCAGTTCGTGCTTGGTTGTCAGTGGCATAACCGTATTCACAGAGAGAATATTGCTTTTGTCTTTTATTAATTTATTCTTGTGGTTCCCTGGAAGTTAGTATGTTGCTCCACTTGAAAATTGCTTACTTAAGTCTGCACTTTCAGAGAATTCTTTGTGTGCTCTCTTACCTCCCATCTTTGTTGTTGTCTTTGCTTCACATAGACTGGAAAAAAAGCTGGTGTCTACATGTCAAGGGGTGGGGAAGGGTGGGGAGTGCACCCAAAGGGCACATAGGATGTAGGTGTAACTGTTCTGGTTTAAGGTAGAAGTCTCCATTAATCGAGCAATTCATCTTTTTCCTTACTGACTTTTTAGTTTAGTTTGCGGGACTAATTTAACTACCTATGAAATAACCACCTGAAAATTCAGGACTGTCCCGTGTTGCATACAAGGTCAATATTAAAGAAACTGTCAATGTATTTTCACAGCATAGCTCAGTTAATTCAAATAATTCTTTACATGCCTTTTTCTCTCCCCTTTTCTCTCCTTCCCTGAGTCTGCACTCTTTCCTCACAGATCCATTCTTTCCAGTTCCCTTCTCCTCCCCGTCTCTTTTTTCCCAGACTGCCATGCATAGCTTAAGGCTGAATGGGCCCTGAATCTAGCGAAAGAGCTCCATGTCTTGCCAATGCTTCTTCCTCCCCGAGCTGCACGGCAGTCAGACCCAACAGTGTCTACTCTGCACTCCTGACTGGGTGGAGCTGTAGGGATCTGGTTTTAATCCTCCCTGCCATCTGCCAAATAGGAGGAGCAGCAGGGAGCGTGGCATACTGGGAAATGAAGTCCCAAAATCTCACAGGCCACAATTCCTATGCTAGCATTACCTTGGGTAGCAGGGAATAATGGTTGCCACATAGGTGATGCGAGTTGGAGACAGTTAGTTACTTACAGTAACTTACTTACATAGTACCCATCATGTCCCATTAAAATCTGTAACTGCAGTGCATAATGGCATCTGAATCCCTGTGCCTACTCTTCTTGTAGGAAGCACCAAATGCTGAGTGCTCATAGAGTTCTGCTCCGCTTTTTGGCCCTGTAAGCAATCATCTTACTGAAGCTGGACAATAAGACACAAGAACGTAATGACTGGGCAGTAATAGGACTCATCAGTGACATTTGTTCAATGATTTTGGTAATATAACTTGAGGCTGAGCTCTTACACTATTCTAATCAGGCACTGTAGTATGAGAGATGAGGAAAAAAGACCCTTCCTGGATGAGAAATCTAGTTCAAAGACTCTTGAGAAAAGTAATATACTCTAGATGGTCATGTAAATCTGACAGGTCAAAATGAAGTTAGCTTCTGAAAATAGAGGCTGTCAGTATTAGCTGTGTAATATTTGTCCTTTAGAATGTGAAGAAACGTGGGTGTTGCCAAATTAAATCAGATAATCTATGGGCAAATACACACTCTGCATTTAAATTCATAGAAACTTCTTTGTGTGAGAACTCAGCAACTCATCAGTGGTTCAGTAGAGACTGTCGTATCAGACACTTGATTTCAACAAAAAGGTTTTTGTCCTCTGCAGTTAGATTTTCGTCCCACATTTCGTGTGAAGTCCATTCTGATACGTGTTCAGTGCAAGAGAGAAAAGCCCCTTAGGGCTGGGCTACTTGTCCCAGTAGCAGCCTTCTGTTCTTTAACCCCCTGCAGTACTTGTGATGTAACTCTAGAGAGGCCTGAGGGCATGGTCCTGGGACTGCTGTCTGCCTCTTCGAAATGTGGGTGAAAGTGCAATTACAGTGACTTTCAGAACACACTTACTTCTTCTTTGAGTTCTTGCTCATGTGAATTCCATTCTAGGTGTGCGCGTGCTCTCGTGCATAGTTATTGGAAAAAATTTTCCCTCAGCAGTACCGGTAGGGCCAGCTCCGGCACCCCCTGGAGTCCCGCGCACATGCCGCAGTATATGAAGCGCTGCTGGCCCTATGCCCCCTCAGTTCCTTCTTTCCACCACCGACGGTTACTGGAACTGCGATCACAAGTACTCCAGTTCCCCTGTTCTATTGTAGTTCGTAATTAGGTTAATTAATTAGTTCTTTAAGTGCTGTTGTTAGTAGTTAGTTAGTATTAAGTGTTAGTCCCCTTAGGGACTTCGACTTAGGAGTGGGGCATGCCCCACTCTCTGGGCTTCAAGCCCCGCACAGTTTGCAGCAAGCCCTTCCCGCACTGCTCAGTGACCCCTACGAGCGCTGTCTAAAGTGCTTGGGGGAGTCGCATCGCAAGGACAAGTGTAAGATCTGCAAGGGCTTCAGGCCAACGACTCGGAAAGAAAGGGAGATCCGCCTGAAAGCCCTTCTCATGGGGCGGCGTTGAGACTGGCCTCGGAGCCGCCACCTTCCGCCTCAGTGCCGAGCACCGGAAGCATCACGTCACCGGCCTTCTTCTCTGCGAAAGAGGCAGAAGAACCAGCTCCTGGACAAGGCTCGTTGCCCTGCACCAAAGAAGAGCAGAGATGCAGAGTTGAGCGAAGGCACTGCTTCATTCCAGCTGGCTGCGCTGGGACGTTCAGAGCAGGTGAGAGAATGTGGCAGACCCAGATCTCTGGCACGGAGGGACTCACGGCATTGAACCTGCTCTCCGGTGCCTAATGAGGGGTCAGAGTTCACACTAAATATCTCATGTGTGAAACTGGAAACCTCGCTCTTCTGTGCTTGTACTAAATTAAAGCAAATGCCAGTTCACATGAGCACATTAAATGTTCTGTTCAACAGAGAGGTTTTGGAAATTCTTTTGGGATTAATACTGCAAAGGCCCTTTCGGAAGGTTTTGTGACTGTTACTTCAGTCCGGTATAGAAGGTCTCAATCTGGTAAAAATGTTGCTGTAAAATTACACTACTGCACACTAGTTGGCTTGACAAAGAGGGATCATAGCTGCACATGCCAAGAAAGACGTCTCCTTGGATCCTTACTGTGAAGCAGAACAGGGGGAGCCATTCTAGGAATTCTCCTAATGGTTCTGGGTTGGCTGATCCCAGCTCTGTAGTTTAGAGTCTACTTTTATCTTCAACTAACAATAACCTTTTCCTAAAAAGCAGTAGGTGAGAAATCCCATTTGATATTAAAATGGAGCAGAGGGATATCAAAAGGAAAAGCTTTCTAGCTGCAGTGATTGTGCAAACCACGTCGGCTGGCTTGGCAGGTCTGACCTTCCACATCATCACTGTACTCCTAGCAAGCACTCTGTCATTAGGAGCAGAATGTTCAGACTTCACGTTTTAAATGCAGTGTTGTGGTCAGAAAGACTCCTTACGAACATACAACGTGCAAAGCATTACTCTGTGACAACCAGAAAACGTGCCAAGATTTATGGGCCTTTTTTGGAAGTCTGTTTAGAGCTGGCATAGCCAACTGTATATCAGGTTTGTCAGATCAAATGAAAGAGGTTAGTGTGCGTTTGGCACTCATTTTCTTGGAGAATTTTTTTACGGGCATATACTTCACCAGACACATCCAAGGGCTTGAAGGTATTTTTCTTGTTTGCATAGCATCATCTGAATGCTAGTTCCCAATAAAATGAAGCTTAACTAATAATTGTTGTGTCAGGCTGATAGTTTATTTTGTACTAAACTGAGACACAGGGCTTTTCATATGTAGTAAATATTTGTCATAACATCAATTTTTGCAAATTTTTTGCTGGTAAATATCTAGGCCAGAAACCTCCTTGCACAGGTATTCGTAAAAGACTGAATCTATGATGTCCAAACCTTTTTATAATGGATTATCTTTATTTATCTAACCTCTATGTTGTATGGGATTGTTGTCACGATTTTAGAAAGGAGGCTTTTGCTTACATTTTTATTTTGGAAGCTGCAGAAAATGTGTTTGAAGGGGGAAGACTCCCCCCATGCACTGATTTTTTTTTTTCTTCCAAATTTACTAAAATATGCTCAGTTGCACATCTCTGAGCACAGTAGTCATGTGAAGGACAGGTCCCAGAGCAGACTATCCTCAGCTCACCTACAGACAAAAGCCTGAAAAAAGAAATAAGCCTTGAATTGTGCCCTAAAGGCCAACAAGTTAGAATGGTGCTAGACCAGATGGAGCGAGCGCCTCTGTAAAGGATATCAAGCACCCGACTATCTAATCTTAAGACTGGTAATGACCAGCCAACTTCTGTGACAACTCAGAGACGGTGACTTCCTGGTTCCCAACCACTTAGGTATTTATAGATCAGTTTGTAGTCTTTCCTGCAAAGTGAATGGGAAAGATTCTTGCAGCGAGAAAGATCTGGCTCTGATTTCAAGAGAAGGCAACCAGCAGTCACGAGGCTTGTTCTTAAGTTTATGTGACCTGATTTTGTTAAATGTTTAAGCCTCCCCAGTTCCCACTGACTTCAGCTGGATCTCTGGGTACTTAGAAGATCTGCAGATCAGGCTCATGGTGCCTTGTCCAGAGGAACCAGCCCTCCTAGATGCTTTGGAGGGCTGTATGTAGATAGTACCTACAACAATCCAGCACCATGGAGGGACTTTGGTTCAGCACTGATCTGGAGGAAAAACATTGCTTACTAGGCCTCAGGCGATTCATGTACCACCTTGGAGATCTCTCATCTCAGTACTGACCAAGCCTGATCCTGCTTCCAGTGGGATATCCCAATAGATCACAGCTGAAAGAACTACTGCAGGCTGGTAGAGAACAAAGAAGTTTGTGTATCCTTGTGTAACAGAGTAGTTGAAAAAAACATGTTTTAGCTACTTTGAAGTCTTTCTGAAGGGGTCGGCTACCTGGGGATTTCACTAACGTTTTTTAACAGCTGTAGTTCTGCCGAATTGATATTTAGAAAACAGCAAGAATATGGCTGGCCTAGTTAATATCTGTAGTGCAATATAACTGAGTTTCTTCCAGTAACTGCCTTTAAAAAAAAAACAAACAAACTTATGGGCTTATTGTTCCAGTGAAAGTTTTAATGGTTGTTACCTCAAGTATTTACCACTAGTCTTAGCATCTCAAGTAGCAGTGACTGAACAAAGATTATGCTATGCCTAACCATACAATGAAGATATTATAACTTGTGGTTCTGATGTCATTCCCAGCAAACTCACTTTCCACAATCAAAACTTAAAATCCTATGAAACCAAACTCCTTAGCCTTTTTTTTTTTTCTTATGGTGTATTTATTATCCAGAGCTCTGACTGTCCTGTGCCATTTGTAAATCAGTGCTATAATAAGAATGATGCTCTCTGGTGTATTCCTCACAGTAGTTGCTTTGACTTCTTATTTGAGTGTTGTACATGGTATTTTTATAATCGGTCTTTAATAAAACGTGACTAATTTGCTTTGTAGCAGTATGATCCTATTTCGGGAAGAGAATATATTTTAGTGGTAGGTGGTTATGGGGTTGTTTTTTTTTTTTTTTTTTTTTTTTTTTTTTTTTTTTTTTTTTAAAAGCAAAGGATTCTGCTTACAGATGCTGAGCAAAAATACTTGAAATTTAATTCCTCCGAATGTTACTTACCATGTAAAATATTTTTAGTATAGATCTGCTATTTAGGAGGGTAGCTGCTTTTATTCTAGTAAGCCAAATTAGTTTGCTGTAAGGAAAGATGTGTTTTAAAGACTGTAAATAACCTTTACCTTCTAGCTCCAGTGAACTAAACATACAGAGTTTAATTTTTGCTCTGATACTATACGTGGCATGTTGCTTATCTGGTTATTTCTCTTCACTCCTGCATCAAGTCCACCAAAACACACCTGAAAAACAGCAATCACACTCAATATCTCGAATCACTGCTTTCATCTGTACAGTCTCTCTCTCCCTTCCAATCGGTAAGATGATAATTTCTTACTCTCTTAACTGCCAGCTACTTTGTAGACTTTGGCAGAAAACCTGAGTACTGACACGTCTGTGTAATGATGCTGTTAGTATCTAAAGAATAGTGCATGCAGGCATTGCCCTTCTTCCATCAGGGTTTGGCTTCAAAATATGGTGTGCAGGCTTAAGCTGTTTTGGATCCATCATGTTCTTGGTGACTGGAGGACAGTCTTGTTTTTGGTGTTATACCTGGTATATGTTTCTGTCCAGTTTTACTTTGTACACAAGTTTAGGTGCAAATTATTGCTACGCTGCTGCTTGGCTGCCGATGGTGAGAATTTAGCAAATACATGACATTTAACATTAGCCTCAGTTTAAGATTACATTTGCAGGGAGGAAAAACAAATGTGGCTACTGGACTTGAAGGGTTTTTCCCCTCCTAGTGCACTTGCTCATCTTCAGAAAGCAAGATTAATTTCAAAACCTCTCCGCCCACTCAGAGCATGCACAGGAGCTGCAGAGCAGAAGGGGAAAGATTAAATCTGTTTTTCAAGTGGTGCAGCACAAATGACACAAATAAGAGCAATGTGGTGCAGCATTATTAATTTTAGTAGGTAGTGACAGGTTTGCATCTTGAATTGCTTTGTAAAATTTACTTTTCTCTTTCCATAGTATGCTTTTTTAACTTGCCTCACTTCTGTACAAATCATAGACCTCTTGGATTATTTTCTAAGGCAGATTGCGTGTATTCATGCTCAATCCAGCGCGTTGTTCAAAGCTTTATCCTTACTATTTTTCTTTTAATGTCTCATTCAGAGGTACTTCCCCCATTTCCTGACTCAGATCAAGTAGACTATGAAAAAGTCAAGGGAAGTTTCCTGATATTCAGTCTAAACTTCCTTTTCCTTAATCTCATCCTATAACTCCTAGTAATACCTTCTGTCCCACTCTAAACAATTCCTGACTTCCCTGTCTCCCTGCTCAGTGTTTACACATGTCAAATACTTGTGGAGTTACTGTCAAGCCCTCCCTCCCTCTTTCCCATCAATTACAACCTCCATGGTGGCTTAGCCAAGCAGTACATATTCTGCTCTCAATCTGTCCGCTTAAATTAGTCCCTCCTTTAGGTCTCCAATTCAGGACAATATTTAAACACATGCTTAATTGCTATCTTGAACAGGGTTGCTTTCCTAAATCAAGGCATAAAGATTTATGCATGATCATTTTTGTAACTGAGGTATATCAAAGTAACAGGCTGCTTGAATGTAAGCAGGCTAAATAGTATAGAGCTGCCCGGGACCCAAGCATAATTTTTTTTTGCGCCCAGTACAAACTTGTAACACAGGCCCTCCTCCCACACACATACCACAATCCCTCATCCCATACATACAATCTCATGAGCCATGAAAAATTTATTACTCGTGGTAATGGGGGCTGCAACCTGGCCAGGGCCTCTGGGCCCCGGTAAACTGTACTCTTCCTTCGACCCCCCGTGGGGGCCCTGGAGCTGCCTTTCTGGGATACAATACTGATCCATTATATACACTATTAACATTTGTTTTTTGCTGATACCTCTAAATGTCATTGCAGAACACCAGACTGAGCTTTTTCTAGGACTTTCAAAGAAAGATCCAATGCATTATTTAGTTATGCCCTTGTATAGAACTATCCTAATAAAATGCTTTGCATTTGCAAAATATATCTAGGCAGGTTATTAAAAAGTCGACACAAATTCACTGTTACCTCTTGTTCAGAATATACTACTTGTGTGGTAACTAGCTAATGCTAGCACTTCGACATCTTGAAATCAAAGTCTTTTAGCAAAGATTAAGTATTAGTTAGTCTAGCCTAAATTATGTAGTGGAGCATTTATAATATAACTAGTTAGTTCTCTTATACCATGGACTAATATTAAAACCCTGGGGCTAGCTTCAGGTCTTCAGAAAAAACAAGCATATTTATCTACTCAGATGAGTGAGCTGTGTTGACTGGTCTCAAGAAGGGAGTAGATATGAAATTAATTGCATGGCTATCATGGCAGGACTTGTAAGTATCTGGGTGGTGGCTGAAATAGGTTGCCTGTGTTGAACATGCATGCAAAACAGAAGCCAGCAGTTGCTTCTGTTCTTGCATTTCAAGCCCAGTACATGATTAGTTACAAAAGAACTCCTGGGTGGTGAAACTAGGTAGTGACTTGTGCACGGATTTAGCTTCATGCTTTTACTGCTCTAGCTGATTTTGGTACAGTTCCAAATCTGTTTTTTAATTCTTGTGTATCTTAACCGGCAGATGCTGTCTTAAATAATTTCATATTCTCTCTGGCATGTAACCATCTTCTTTAATGGAAAGGAAATGAGCTATAGACCTCTTGAAATGTAATGTCCTTCCAGATTCCTTCACCAGTCTCTTGAACTGCTCCAGTTTCTGAACATTGATGCAAGTAGTGGAACCTATAGATGGGCGGTTGCTATTGATCCACATATTGTCACTTAAATTGATGCTAACGTGCAAATCGGTGTCCTGAAAGAGGGAAAAATCTAGAGGGGGAAAAAAGCTAGAGAATAGGTCTGATTTGTATAATTGTATCCCCCTCCTCAACTTGTAAATGTGCTAATCCTCGTTTTCTCCATGAGCAATGCAGTGATGCCAGTAACAGAGCTTACATAGCTTCCCAGAAGAGGTGAGAAACAAGGTTTTGGGTAAATATTCTAGTCACATTGCATAATGTCATTCAAGTCCTGTATTTTAGCATGACCTCACCTGGGCTTACTGGCTGATTAAATCAGGCAGTGAGCATTCATTTCAGTCAGAAGCTACATTGAAGTCTCTGATGTCAGCAGTAGATTAGCCTCTGATTTCTCATGTCAGGCTGGGATAGTGTCATTTTAACACTTTGGGCTTTGTTAGCTGTAAACTACACTGCCCATCCTTACACCTTTCGACAGTTGTGTATAGCGCTCCCTTTCCCTCAACACAGAAGCTCTTGTTTTTACATCAGAAAACTGCTAGGCATTTTTACAGGGGTTGCACAGTTGAAAATTGGCAACCATTGCACACATTCCCTGCAAAGCTGGTTCTACAAGCTTCTGTGCTCCTCTCCTGCTAGCTCTGTTTATTGAAGTATATAAAATAGTCAGTTCAACTGAGAGTTTGCTCTTTGCTCTGGACTCACTGATGTCCTTAACTGCTCAGTTCAGAATTGGGAGCCCGTATTTGCTTTCTAGATTAAATTGAAAACCCAAATGTATTCGGATTTCACCTCAAATTTGCTGTCTAAAAAACAATAGATGTATGTTGGCTTTATAAATTTATTTTGTGGTCATGTTGAACTACTTTGAAATGCTTGCATGAGGGTGTTCTATAAAAACCCCATGATTAGTTAGTGGGATTCTCAGTTCAGACCTTGGAATGGGAGAAAGGTGTTTCCTAGCTGATAACAGGAAATGGTATTTTTTTCAGCTTGCTATATTTGAAGTCATGTACTTTTGGCATGGTGACTAAATCCTTAGAAAGCTATTTCTCCATCCCATCTCACCTACGTCACCTGCTTACTTTAGTAGATCAGCAAAATAATCCAAATCATAACTACATTAAAAAAAACTCAAAGCAACAAAATAAATGAGGTCTGAAATTCACTAGTATCTGGATCTGGGGAACCATGACGGAGAGCAAAATACCAAAGGCAGGGATCCTTGAACCATAGCCCCAGTGCTAGCCTCTGTTTTAGTCCAAGAACTGAGAAGCAGAGCATATACTCATCATCCTGAAAAGGAAAAGAGGGAGTCAGCCTCAGATACTCAGTTATTACTTGAATTCCACTCATCTTGGGACAATGGAACTAAATTGCAAGTGTCCTGGACTGGGATTCTCTAGAACAGTGGTTCTCAAACAGGGCTACGCATACCCCGAGGGTACGTGGAGATCTTCCAGGGGGTACAGCACCTCATCTAGTTGTTTGCCTAGTTTTACAAAAAGCTACATTAAAAAGCACTAGTGAAGTCAGTACAAACTAAAATTTCATACCAGCAATGACTTGTTTATACTGCTCTATGTACTATACACTGAAATGTAAGTACAATGTTTATATTCCAATCAATTTTATAATTGTATGGTAAAAATGAGAAAGTAATCAACTTTTTAGTAATAGCATGCCGTGACACTTTTGTATTTTTGTCTGATTTTGTAAGCAAGTCCTTTTTAAATGAGGTGAAACTTGGGGCACACAAGACCAATCAGACTACTAAAAGGGGCACAGTAGTCTGGAAAGGTTGAGAACCTCTACCCTAGAAGATGTTCAGTGCCATGGAGTCCTAACCCTAAAGCTAACACTTGGGCAGAATATAAATATTTACTGTGGGGAAAATACATTAGATTAATTTAACCTGCTAGTCATCATGCACTAGCATTGTGCTGCAGCATTTGGGCTGTAAATGCGGTGGGGAAATGTTTAAGCCCAAACAAAATGCAGACACTTTACTTGGATTTGTTAAATCCTTTTAATGAACAAAAGTAAAATGTGGGACTTGTCCTGAGAGGGACAGTATCAGGTAATGTTATGTTCCCCAACCCAAAATATTACCGTCTGCAGAGATTCTTGCAATGATCTCACTGTGTATTGTTTGTTATACCATAGAAATTTGGAGGTTTAAAAAAAATTGCAGCACTCAGGAAAAATTTCAATAGCTCATTCAGCTGTTGAGCTACTGATGCAGGAAGTGTAAAAGAAAAATGGAGCCTGCTTTGTTCTCCCCAGACAAGAAGTAAAAGCCATCACCCAACAGCCACTCTCTGTTCCCAAAAAAGCATGAGGTCATCGTTAAAAGAAATAACCACCAAATGAGTGTACACTTGGTTACCAGTCTCCATCCCCCTCCTTTCCTGAAGCACCAGCCTTGCTCTGGGTTCAAGACTTGTGCTTAGTAACAGTTCAGTTACATGTGCATTACCTCATGTCAAGTCCCGCTCTGCTTCTGTAGTAGCTGCCAGAGTGCACTCCTGGCTGTCCTCCAGGAGCCGTGTGGGAAGAGCTCTCTCTTTCCTCCAGGGTCAGTGCAGGTCAGTGATCTGCAAGCAAGGATTTTCTTTGGAGCCTGTGCTCACTTTATAAAAAAAAAAAAAAAAAAAAATCCATGTTAGGAGACTGATTAAAAATAGTTGAACATTTATAAGAAATGCAGACTGAGTCCCTATTGTTATTGGAGAGCCAAGGTGGGTGAGGTAATACCTTTTATTGAACCAATTTGTTAGTAAGAGAGACCAGCTTTCGAGCTGCACAGATCTCGTCCTCGAGTCTGGGAAGGGTACTCAGGGCATCACAGCTCATATTCTGAGGGAACATTCAGGGAGAAGTGGCCCATTAACACCCCTGTGGACTAGGACAAAAAGTGGGGTTAATAAGGATTGTTGTAATAAGCCATAAATCAGTATCTTTATTAAGACCATGATTTTCAGTGTCTAGCAAAGTTATGAATTTAAGCTCCCAGGCGTGTCTTTTGAAAGGTTTTTTGGGCAGGTTTCCTTTGCAGATGAAGATTAGTATTTCAGATATAGAGCGATCGCTTTGTGCAAAGGGCTCACCCACAGGTGTTGTGGCGTTTTTGTCTTATTTTTCTGTGAGAGTTCATTTGAGAGCGTAGTGATTGTCTGGTTTCACCCACGTGGGGCAGCTAGTGCACTAGCTGAGGTATACCACATGCTGTGATAGGCATGTGTAGGACCCATGGATCTTGAAAGGTGTATTGTGAGGAGTGCTGAGCATGATAGTAGTGGATATATGTCTGTAGGATTTGCATCTGTTCTGGCAGGGTCTGGTGCTTTTTATGCGTTGGTGTGTCCTGGTCTGTGGGGATCTTCCTTCTGATGATGAGGTTGGAGGGTTGTTTGAAGGCCAGAAGAGGGAGTTTCATTCAGGATGGAGTTCCCATCGAGTATGGGTTGTAGTTGGGTGATACCACAAATGGGTTCCAGTGGGATGGTAGGTGACAACTAGGGGTGTGCGGTAGGAAGAGGGCTTATTTCTCTGGTGAAGCAGGTTCTCTCAAGGTATTTGGGTGTCCCTTTCCATGATGTGATCTATTTCTCTGTTGAAGTGTCCTTGTTTAGTAAAAGCAGTTTTGTGTGTTAAGGTGTGTATCGTGGACTTTCTCCTTGGAGCATATTCTGTGGTATCTGAGTGTCTGGCTGTAGATGAGATTTCTTGGTGTGTTTGTATTGGTTACTGGATCTGTGAAGATAGGTGTGGTGATCTGTGGGTTTCTTGTATATAGTTGTCTGTAGGGGTCCATTGTTGAAGCTGATAGTGGTGTCCAGGAAGCTAATGCGGGAGTGTTCCAAAGAGAGTTTAGCGGACGGGTGGAGTTGAAGTTATGGTGGAAATCTGTGAGGGAATTTGTCATCTGTCCAGAGGATGAAAATACCATCCATCTATCTCAGGTATATCATTGGTTTCATGGTGCATTTGTCCAGAAATTCTTCTTCAAGATGGCCCAGGAAGAGGTTGGTATGTTGGGGAACCATCCTAGTACCCATGCTCTCTCCCATCGACATAATGTGGCTACACAAGCCTTTATGCTGGCACAACTTAGGTCGCTTGGGGGTGTTTTGTTCACACCCTTGAGCGACAGAAGTTTTGCCGGCATAAGTGCCAGTGTAGACAAGGCCTAAGTGGCTCTATGTCTCTGATGCAGAAAGCTGTTCATGTGGGGGACTGGCTTTTATGGGAGGGGTGTGTGTGGGTTTATGTACACACTTGTATGTAGCTCCACTACTTGCAAATAATGTCTGTCTTGTACTAAACAATTTTCTTATCCTGAGGTGGAATTACACACACTGCTGTAGTGAGGAGATTTTAACATGCAGCGGCTGGCTTACAAATTGCAATATATTCGAGGCAGTAGCCAAGGGAGATTCTGAGAGAGCAATATGTTCTTCTCTCTCAAACCTCTTTCTGTAGACATCTACTTCATAAATAGAGTCCCCGGGTGCAACTGCTGAGCTTATGCCCTGGCCAGTTCCATCAGCAACTTGACGGTAGGATGTGTGGGAGACAGTTCAGTCAGTGTCAGCGATTTGGGATGTGAAACCAAAGCTAGCTTCCGCAGCATCATGAAGTGCATTCTTCAGATGCTTTTCATTTAGCATGTTGAACTCCGTGACATCCATCAGAATTAAGTTATTTGTTTTTAATATTAAAAAAACAAAAATGAAACCCAAACATGGCTCCAGCAGTTAACTTGTTTATATAGCCCGTTAGGAGTGGCTACTTCCCAGCTATGAGAAATATGGGAAGAATTCCGAAACCAGAGAGATCAATGCATATTTATTTCCTACTGTAATACTTCCTGTCATTAAGCTGGAGAACACCCTGTGGGTAGGAGGGTGGAGGTGACATTGATTGCATAAAAAAGAAAGGGATTTGTTGTTGCACATTCCATTTTATACAAAGTAAATGATTAAGTGCTTGGGGTGTCAGTTTTGCATTGTAGCACAGCTCATGACACCTCATCTCATACCTTGCAAATGACAACCTGTCAGGACAAGTCCGGTTTCTCTGTGTTTTAGGTGTATGCTTCTGAGGTTGGCAGCTTCATTCACTTAATTTGGATGCTGTATGTTAAACACTACTATATCAAGAGAATGCAAGGGGCAGGATGGAGGGGTTGGCTCGAGGATCGTGCATTCCTGGGAATGCTGTGGATGTTGTGGAGGAGGAATGGATAAACTAGAATCCAAGACGTGCAGAAAAATTTGCCACTTAACTTGTTTGCTACCTCAGTGATGTTACAATGCTGAACAGAGAACTGAACTCCAGTCTCTGAGCTAATTTTGCAGATTAAATTCAGACAAGCAGGGTGTTTTGATGGAAAGGAGTCGGGAGTATGAAAGTGGGCAAATAATCCTTAAAAGCCAAATTAAGATTGTGTGCCATGATGTTTTTTTTAATCTTGTGTTCCACCCCAATACTGTAATGTACTGAGTCACGATTTCTCACAGCTGAGTGCCAGTATTACTGGTATCATTGCATTATTTGTGACTCAGCAAAGCAATCGTTTTGCTGCTATAAACGCTAAAATTATTAGAATTGTAAACTACCTTGGGCATGAAAAATTGCTTTGGGAATAGGGAACCTGCAGCAAGAAACTCTGAGGATTGCAGCCCACGAAAGCTTACGCCTGCAGAAATTAAATTTGTTAGTCTTTAAAGTGCTACAGGACTCTTTGTTTTTGCAGTATACAGACTATCACGGCTATCCCTCTGGAACTGAGGATTCTCTCTAGTTTATGGGAATAACAAACAAAACAGAAGCTGGGATGATCTCAGGCTTTGAGGACTCTTGGTTTTTAATGACAAAATATCATTTTTCAAATGTTCATTGCATTGCATTTATGGGACACAAATCAACAAGCATGTTAGTGTGCAAACAGTAATAAACATTGTGTAAAGCATTTTATCATATATTAAACTCTGAAGTAGCTGTTAGTTTTTGGAACTCCTTAAAGGGAATTTATATATTTTAAATAAAGAAATCTGCTTTTAGATCAGCCTTATTTTGAGCCTTTTAATTCTTTTTGATTTATTGATGGAACTTGATTCTTTTCTGCAAAATTACATGCAGGGCCCAAGCATAATTTTTTGGGGCCCAGTACAAACTTGTAACACAGGCCCCCTCGCCCCCCACACCTATGGGGGTTGCAGCCTAGGCCGGGCCCTAGTAAAGTGTACCCTTCCCCCCCCCATGTGAGGGACTTGATTACATGGGGGATGTTTCTGCAAGGGTTTCTCCAGCCAACTGCTAGTCAGTCATTAGATCAAAGGAACTTGTTTGTGGGGCAGTGGTGTCAAGCTGTCATAGGACTCTATACACAATGAGATTGTTTGTTTTATATCTTGTGTGAGATGGGTTTCAATTAACTGATCTGCATATTTTGTTAATTGAAAACAGTGGATTGGCCTTCCCACAACTCAGTCTAGCTTTCCTCTTGGGATTTACTCTGTTTTCCATGATCAGTTTTGCCTTTATTTTATACCTGGAATTCATGTAAGCCTCCCCAAATCAAAATTCTTTCTGCTTGGCTGCTCTGTCCCTGCTTCTGGTCTATTGCTGCTCTGTCCTTCATCACCCCCACTCTTGATTTACTGCAACACTGCACAGTGCTTCCTCACTGCTTTCAACACTTGTTTCCTTAAAGAGCTTTCCAAACACTGCCAGTTAGTACAATACCCGTGTTGAATTTACGTACACGTTCTTCATTTCATTGATTGCTTTCTCTCCCAATGGCTGCCTTCGTAGTATTTTTACTTGCATTTGGGAGGGTGCAGCAATGTTGTTCTATGGGAAGTGCTATTACCTTGTTTCTGTCGCATGTGTCCTGTGCTTGCGTCACCTCTTCAACATTGCTTTTCAATGACCAGGTGATCATGACCCATAGTTTGTTCCCTTTCTAAAGTCTTCAGAGCGCTGTGCTGTTGGAGGAGGAATGGGGAGATAAGCAGTCTTGAAGTTCTCTGCCTAACTTTCTGAAGTTTTAGACTCCAGCCATACTATAATTGCTTACACAACAAAGTGAATATACATATAGGAGTGTTTTAACACTGCATGTATTAATGCAACATTCCTGAAACCCAGGCTGTTTTGCCTGCAGAAGCACTGTCTTTTGGAGTGCTGGGTCAGAGAAGGGGGAGAGTGAGTAGGAAGAGAGTTAAAACCTGGCTAGGCAAAGGAGGAATGACGCAGGAGATTTCTTTTCAATGGGATCACTTTGCTGAGTCATGAGCGGAAGGCAGTTTGCATTGTTGTTGTTTGTAGGCGTGTTAGTCCCAGGTTATCAAAGACAAGGTAGGTGAGGGAATACCTTCTATTGGCACAATACCTATGTGGTATTTACATGCACATTCTTAATTTAATTGATTTCCATCTCTCCCAATGGCTGCTTTTGTAGTAGTAATAAAATATATTACCTCACCTACCTTGTGTGTCTCGTATCCTGGGACCAAAATGGCTACAGCACTGTGAACAATATGAAAGATATCGAATTTAGCTGTTTAAAATGGAAACTTCACAACATGAAGGAAACGAGACTAAACAGTGACATCTACTTCCTGATGCAAGAAATAAAACATCAACCCCAAAGGATTTACCATCTGTAATCTTCTGACCACTAGATACAACTGCAAATATACCGAACAGGTCTGCAGAAGGACTTTTAAAAAAAAACCCAAAAACTGAGGAACCATCTCCTGCATCTCACCTACTTCAGAAAGGACCTCCTTCAAACAAGAAATCATCTCATGCTCCCACACACTGGAAATCCGAAAACCTAATACATAAGTTATTACAGAAGTTGAAAGGATATTACCTCCCCTATCTTATTTCTCAGCAAAAGCAGAACAGTCTATGGACTGTGAACAGTTTTCATAGCAGAATCATCATTGGAGATGACCCAGAAAGGATGGGTCTTCCTAGACAGGTATCTAAATATTCTTTAGTGCTTCTCTCTATATCTTTGTAAGGTATCATCCCTGATTTACAGGTAAGGAACATTGGGTGTGAAAATTATTTGCCCAGGGTTGCACAACAAATCAGTGGTAGAGATGTGAGAACAACCCAACTGTCCTGACTGTCTTGTGCTTCCTTTATTCTCTTTAAAATTGTATTCCCGGGTACACACCCCTTTAAAAATATTATCCTCGAGGGGAAAAGAGCAGTTTCAGTGTGGCCTAAACCTCATTCCGATATGAACTAGCATAGGATCACAAATGCTTTGCTCAAACACACTTCCATACAGTCCTCTTCCAAAGGATTTTGCATTGGGAGTTGTTTACGTATCCATTATAAATCTACTGAATGACATCTTTAAAAGTTTATTTTGGCTTCTTAAAGGTCCTGAAATGGTAATCCAAGCCTTTCATGTGCTATGCAGCAAGCTGCCGGATCTTTTGTGTTCATGGTTTCCAGTTGCTAATGACGCGTTTAGTCAATTATTTACCAAGGTAACGGAAATCTTTTTTTTCAATACTTGCCTGGCAGAGCAGTGCTGGAATGTGACCTGCATTACAGCTTGGCTACCTGAAACATTCCAGCAATCAAAACTCAAGAGGCAATTTAACTATCCACCACGTTTTCAAAGAAACTGATTGAGATGTTCTTAAAGTCCAAGAACACACTGATACCATGCAGCTAAGACTAGAGGTATGCTTGACCAGATCTGTAGTAACAGCAGTTCTTTTTAGCTTGCTTGAGAAGTGGGGACTGCTGTCAGTACATGCAATGTATGTGTTGAATGGGTGCATGATAGGTCAATGGAAGAGCAGCACGTGTGCATAGTAATAACCCAAGTTGCATAACTGCTGTATACTCCACTAGGTGAGGGATTTTATATTTGGCTAAATCTCCAATGTAAGGCTCCCTGATGTAGAGCTGCATGCTAAATTGCTCACTAAATTTTGAAAATACTATAAGAAAAATTGCACTAAGAAGCCATTCAATACATCAGAGGAAATAAACAGTTGCCTTTCTTGTTTCTTAGGCCTCCACTTTTCCCTGCAAAGCTCCTTTTCGTTTAACATCCAGTGTGGTGTTGGTGCTGATGTTCCAACAGCTATAGTTGCTTCTGCAAGCGGAGCTCAGGTGAGCTGCTGCTGGCTGACCATAAAGTCTGGAAGCAAACAACAAATGTCCAAGCACTTATTTCTTCCCCAAACTTGGAATGAATCAACAGTAAGAAATCATTGGCCTTCTGCAGCACCTTTCCGCCATAGCGCTGAGGGCTTTACAAAGGTGGGTTAACATTAATACTTAAATATGGCTTTGCCATCTTCGTGCATTATGAAAATTTAACAAATCCTCAATATCTCTGAGGTGGGCAGGTATTTCCATTTCCACTTTATAGATGAAGAAACAGACATAGGCAGGTTACATGACTTGCCTTGGTCTCACCAATTAATTTCTAATCCTGGAGAAGAGTCCATACAAGCTCCCCACCCCTAGCAGCTGCACCATTTGGTAACTTTGGCAGGCAGGAGTGCTACTGTCGATTGGCCACCAACATTCTAACAACTGTCATCTAATTCTACTCAGAGCAGGTCTAGACAACATGCAGACAACCAGTGACTGCCAGCACCTCGTCTGTGCTCTCATAATGATGGGAAATCAGAAAAATCAGTCTAGTGTAAACAAAGCATTGTGGCCGGAGTTCCAGTTCCTCCACAGGGTGTGTTGAATTTTGCATTTGTCACCCTTTTAATGTAAAGCGTCCTAGAGTATGTCTACACTGTCAGCGGCATTGTTGGCAGTGCAGGATCGATTCCTCGGGATCGATTGACCAGCTCAATCGATCCCGGAAGTCGACGCCACTAATCCACCCCCGCAAGAAGAGTAACACTGTGTCGACTGGAGGGCATTTCCCATTGGCGCAGCGCAGTGGGGACGCCGTGGTAAGTAGAAGTTAGTAAAAAGCTGAAATCCACCAGCAGTGTAGACCAGGCCCTACATTATAACCAGGCCTGTAGTTTCCTTGAGAAAGAGAAGCAAGGTATGAGCAATGGTTTGCTGCACCTGCACTTAAATGCTCTCCAGACTTGGAATACTGCCTGGGCTTTTTAAGATGCAATTTCATTATCCTGTCCTCATGATTCAAATTGCTAGGTTAGAAATGAAAATGAAGTTAACTTAGAAGGCAGCTAAATGCAGAATAACTGATGGTCAGTGAAATTAATTTTCCCTCTTGTCTGGCTGTGAAAGCAGAGTGTACAGGGGCCTTTGTTGCTTCTCAAGTATTCTTCAAATGTACCTTCTTGAGTGAACCAGAACACATCGAGAGTATTAGCCCATATAGTCCCGGAAATTCATCTGAACAGCATTGCTTCCAACACAATCAGTTTTCAGATGAGGCTGATCTGAACATTTTATTCAGGTACAGTACAGATGTTAAGTGCACATGGGATTGTTCGGTGCATGTTGTGCATGAAGGCTATAGGTGGCATGAGGTATTTTTATATAATAAAAATATATGCAGTGGTTACTCTTTTGAGGGAGGGGGAGAAGATTCTGATGATAACCATTTGTATTTTTAAAACCAAAAAGAATCTGGGCTTTGAAGAATGACGTGATCAAAACTGAAAGGCTTAAACAATGCCTGTCTCCCTTTGTTACGCACGTCAGAGCTCCAATTAATGGTTTTGTGCCAAGTAATGATGTCAAACCCCAGAAACTGGCAAAAATTAACAATTAGGATGGCGCACAGCTTCAATAAGTTTCTTTGCATACTCATGTTAAGGAAAACTAGTTGGCTTTCTGCAGATTGGAGCCCACATTTATAAAATAGGAGTTGAGGGTTCTTGACCCTTTGCAGAGTTGGGTCCTAAATGTTCCACACTGATCTGGTGAGAATTGCAGAGCAGCTTTTTGGTCAGATTATTTGTAGGTAATCCCAAATGAAACTAGGATTGTAGTTTTAATTTCACTCGTGGTCCTACTGGATTTAATAACTGTCTAATCCTTTGTTTGACTGCCATGCATTAATAGATGAATGGGGCATAAATCTGGGGGGTTCAGGAGATTTAAACTCTGTGCATTCTGCAAAAAGCCTAGGCACTGTACTGTGAACCTGTAGTGGTGATCTTAGTGCAACTCTACTGTAAACAAATGTGAGAACTTCAGTTTACTAAGGTCCAAAACTCAGCTAAACCAAACATGGTTGAGTTAGTTTTGTATGTGAAGGAGATCTTTGGGGGGGTCAGGAGAAGGGAACAACTATTTGAATGCCTTCTATAAAAATTCAAGGGCTAATCTAGCACCCTTCTCTACCTGGTATTGCCATTGTGCATACACAGTTCCTACAGACTTCAATGAGTGGTGGGGTCATCTGGTGCCAAGACGGGTATGCCTGCCATCTATCGCTCCACCCAGTTAGGGAACACCATCACAATAAAGCTATCCACTATGTACTGCACATTGCCAAGTCGCTACCCATCTTAGCAGAAGTCGATTTATGGCCCTGTATACTTGGATCACAACAGCTCCCACAGTCAATTTACCAACTCCAAATTGATTCCCACTGACCGCTAGCAGTCTGGTGTCACACGTTTCCACAGAGCGCTTGCCACTTGCTTCTCCATTGTCAGAGCAGGTCTCATTTTCATGTTGCAGCGCTTCAGGGTTGGTGAAAGCACTGCACACAGTTCCTGGAAAGGGGCCTTCTGCATTTGAAAGTGCTGCATCCACTGCTTGTCATCCCATATCTGCATAACAATGCGATCCCACCAGTCAGTGCTTGTTTCCTGGGACCAGAAATGGCGCTCCATGTTCAGGAACTGCGCGACTGCTAGCAGGAACTGGGAATTGTTTCGTTCTATGGCTTGCAGCGGGGCTGCTTGGATGACATCACAGTGTTCCACACGGTGGCTCCTGTCTCGGCTCTGGAAATACTGCAGGATGAAGCAGGAGATGTTTGTAATTCTCACAAGAGCGTACAGATGATCAGGGTCTATGTCCTATGCATGGCTAAGCCAGGCTTTTGAATAAAGGCACTAAAAAATATGGGCTGTTTGCCATTGATATTGGGGAGGGAAGGAGGAAACTGCATCATGGGAGGTCAAAGCCATGTTCCCATTTGCCCCCTGCAACAGTGTTTTGGTCCCATGAGGCTTTGCAAGCCCTTCCCAAAACCCCTTGCAGCTAGTTGCATTGTGGGATAGCTACCCACGGTGCACTGCTCTGTGCATCACTGCAAGCTCTGCTAGTGAGGACACACTCCACCGACACAGTGAGTGTAGTATGACACATCCGACCGACTTACTGTGGTGGCTGGATGTCAACTTCAATTAAGTCAATTTAACTTCAGTGTAGACATGCCCTCAGTATAAGAGCTCAGTGCTGAATAAGTTTGCTTCCTGCAGATGATACAAGGTTGCATCACAGGCCTCTGAGGTTCCTGTTCTGAATTTGTCAGTATTTGTTGGGGAGATTAGCAGTTCTTGTGTAGCTCTGCACACTATAACAGCAAGCTTTTTTCAAGATAAAGTGCCCTTTGCAGCTCCTAGCTTATGTTGGTACAATCTAGAAAAACTTCTTTTTAAAGCAACTATTTTCACCCGTGGGTGGGTGAGGTGGAACTGTGGTTGCTTTTTCATGGGAAAAGATAGAAATTTTGGAGCATCCTAAGCATGCTCCCTCTCTACTCACTGTGTCCAGAAAAGTGCTGAGTCATACAAAGTTGACGCTTTCCCATGCACCCTTCTAGGCAATCTCAAGGAGGCAGATTGTGCTGCAGGGAAGCCAAGTTTTTAAGATTGTGACATCTGGGTCTCGTGACAGTAGTGTGCTGAGACAGCTGATTAAGATTTTGTAGTATCCCATCACTTTTTAATTCCAGATACCATTATGCCCCAACCTGCAGAGTCACTGGAGTTTGGATTTGGGTGGTTGCAGATGCCAGTAGTTTGAGGCAAGAATCAGGACCTGTACTTCCCCTTGTAAACCACCTGTATTTTATCTCTGTGGCTTTTCTTTTCCTGAGAAACCAGAAATTCTACATGAGCTGAGTTGCCGCCTCCTGCTTTAAAATAAAACTTTGCTTGACCTATTAAAATGCTGTTGACAACAGATTCTCCGGTAACAATATTTTGAGGGTTGATACGTTGCACTGATAACATATTCCAGTGTACAGGAGGGGAAACTTCCAAATAAAATTCCTGTGTACTGCATTAGGGAGTAGTCTAATAATAGAATTAGTCATGTTGGCTGAAACACCATTTGTTTTTCTTCAGCATTCCATGTTACCAAACGAAATTCACGAGTAGAATTTGTCATGGATCTGAAAGTTCACTGAGGATTGCACAATTCTGCCAAGCAAAACAGGCCCAGAGTGTGCCATTCTGGTCCAGAATACACCCTTTTAATGTCTATATTTAGACTGAGAGGATATTTTTAAGCAGGACAAATGCCTGTTTTTCCCTCTTAAAAAGAGCAGTTTAGTTGTCTGCTTTGAAGCTGTCCGGGTTGGAAAAATTGTGGATTAAAGCTAGCACTCAAGGACTCCTGTAGCTGGCTGACTAGAGATCTGGGAGTGTGGTTCATCTCCAGCCTGATGTTTGCTCTGATTTTAAGTCCAATTGCAATTACCAAGGGTTTGGCAGTTGGTATAGGAGTCGCAAGATGGGAGGCAATATTGACTCACTGCCTCCCTCCCTGTCATCTCAATTCCCAACAGTTTCCTTCAGATCATGGGTGTGTCTTTGTCAGGAAAAGCAGAGGAGACTCTTTCAAATGCCTCCTCTGGAACTGCCCGGGGGTAATACAGATGTAGCAGCAGCCTGTGGGACTGTTCAGTGGCGGATATCAGGGAGCAAAATTTGCTAAAGGGGGTCAGGTTGAAACTGTGGCAAAGGGTAACACTCCTGCATATCACAGGATGCTGCGTCCATGATTGCAAATGAAGGGGGCTGCCAAGCCAGTCATCAGCACTATGCTTTGATGACAGTAGCTGAGTTTTATTTTAATTTGAACAAACCCACCTAAAGTAGATGACAAAAGCAATGTTGGGGGCTACTTTCTAATGTTTAAAGAAGGGCATTTAATTACTTTACCGTGATTGCCCTGAATTGAACTGGCCTCTGTCCTACAGATTTATTCAAGGGATGAATATCGTAGTTCTGGACAGTGTTGAATTGCTGCCTCAGGTTTGCTCTGCTGCCCTGGGAACAATGTTTGTTTTGTGCCAGGCTGCAGCCTTCTTAAAACCCAAGGCAGTAGCATGATTGAAACCCTGATTGTGTCTGCGCTGCACAGCTAAACAATGCTAGCTGTGGTGGAGGCTCAATGTGTCAGAAGTGTCCCCCAATGTATTTGACTTTCTGCAGCATTGATGGTACCAAGATCTTGTTCCCTTCATCACATAGACAGCTCCCAGGGCAGCTGAAGAGGTGGACAGACAATGAAATCCCTTCCCGTTGCTTTGCGTGACTCTGGATCACGCTGCCACGTTTTCTGAAACATGTCGTCACCACTGGCATTGTTCCAGCATGAGCACTGCTTTCATGTACTTGGCTTTGACATACACTCAGGCCCATATTTTTTGCAAGACCTCATCCGAGACATATGCTCTAAATATCCCTGAAAAGGCCTTGTATCAGCTCATCTCTGACTTTTTCTCTGCTCCTTGTCTAGGCACTAGCCTCCTTTCTATGCTGCTCCCCCTTCTGGTGTGAGAGCCTTTTTCTCTGCTCTTCCTGCCATCTTGGGTCTTCGCTGCTCCTTGGTTATCCATCTAAATTCCCATCCCGGTGGAGATTTCTCCTTTGAGCTGTTTGAGTTTCTTACTCTGCTTTTCAAAGACACCCATTTAAAAATCAGTTTGGTGGTCAGGGTGACGTATGTTTTGTATTGTGCTGGTCCCAAGGGGCCTTAATCACGGATCAGGGCCCCACTGTGCGTGGCACCATACTCTCACACAGCAGAGAGACCGTTCCTGCCTCAAACAGCTTCCAGTGTAAGTACGAGATGAGACAACAGGTAAATGCAACAAGCAGAAGATGAGGGTGGGAACCCAAAGAAACAATGAGACCCATCTAACTAGAAATGTTTCGCCTGAGATAACTGGAAAATGTTTCTGTTAATATTTCAGTCTGCTCAGTTTGTGCATTTGGCAGCACGTCCTGTATAGTCTTTCACTTTTCCTCTGTAGTTAGTAAGCTCCTCCCTTGCTGAAAAGACCCTTATAATATATAAACAGGAGCATAGTAATACCTTTATTCAAAATGTATCTAATAAAGGGAACTTGGAAAACAAGTCACAACATATTACATAGGATCTCTTCTAGATTGGTTACATGAGTTTCTTGTTGCAGTTCTGAACAGTGACATCTTATATGTTGCATTAGATTCAGCGTGAAGACACAGTGGACAAGAAGGTGAAATCCTGCTGCTTTAGCCCTTTCTCTATCTTTCCGAGAGGATGTAGTGCAGAGTGGACCTTTCGCTTCTAAAATCCAACCTTTCTCTCTGTTTTGATTTGTCGTAGCGTTCTGGGTGCTGGGGCCTAGAACCGATGGCAGACAATGTCAACGACTAACAACATAGCACAGGCCCGAAAGCTGGTGGAGCAGCTCCGTATCGAGGCTGGGATTGAGAGGATCAAGGTGAGAAGGGGCTGGGAGTCGCATGCATGAGTAACCTTTCTCTGGGGTTGGGAAGAGAGGAGCCTCTCTGTTCAATGCTCGTTAGCCTGCCCCAGAACAGGCTATGGAACCGCTCCATGTTGCTATTGAATCATGGCCTGTTGCTAGAAAGTTTCCCGTAACTCCTATGGACGAATGCTGTTTGGGAACTGCTGCAGATTGTCGCTCTCTATATTGCTTTGTGCTATGTAGACTGCTCAGGGTGGGGGAAATGCTCTGTTAATGCTTGTTTGGAAAAACATTCAGTCACCATTACAGTTATGCTATGGGCAGAACCAGTTCTGTCAGCTCTGCACTGAAAGCACCCTGTAGCAGAGGCACGTGCTGCTGTGACTTCTCTAGCAGACTTGGGTTTTGCAGCACCTGTTAGTAAATGCTGCTTCCTAAATGAGTAACACACAAACCATTTCAACTTTTATTTCTCTCTCTCCTGCCTGAATGCAGTTCACAATCTCTGCCAAAGGGTCTCTGGCTTGCTGTTTCTCTGTCGTTGCTGTATCTTAGACTACAGAATAAATGCAACAGCTCTATACGCACGCACAAGTTAAACTTTGTTCTGAGGCATTTTATTGTGGCATTCTTGAGGAGTTTCTTCTGGACACATGGAATATGTCCCCTCTGCCCCTTTTCCAGTTTCCAGGAGGCACGGTGGGTGTGAGAGTGCATCCTTAAGGATGTTCTTGGATCCATGCCGCTCTCAACCCTCCAGGTGGCTGCAGTATCTCCACTCATTGAGCGTGTGAATTCCAATGGGCAGCTTCTGCTGAGGGATACAGGTGCTAGTTTGTGCATTAGCACCTTGTACTACCGGGCCCACTGTCATTCCGTATTTCTTCTCCTTGCCTGCAAACTCGTCAGCTCCTGTGACTCTTCTGTGCTTTCCACTCCAATGAGCAAGACCCCCAAAGTCATTCTTAGAACCCTTGACTCCTGTTGGGCCAATGGCCAGCAGTGTTGCACTAAATCTGGAAAATGACTTGCTTTGTATGCACTGGTCTGCAGGGGCAGGAAGGTTGTAATTCAGCATTTCAGCTGTCAGTGACTCGAAGTGAAACTCCTTGAGAGGGGAGGGGAGGTGGGTGGATTGGTAACTGCACAGAATTGTTCAAGAAAAACACTTCCTGTCATCAAGCAGAGCAAAAAAAACCTTTGGATGGCGATGAAAGACACCATAAAAACTAAAATATTGGTTAAATATACATTAACTCCTCCTGGTTTAAGAATTAAACGCTTCCTGGTTGAAGAATGTTTTCTTTGACTGTCAATTCCTGCAACTCTTGCAGGGATAGATTCATCATCTTGAGCTTTTAATGTACAGGAGGAGCTGCGTCTACTTTGGAATTTCTTTTTTAAATCCAGCCTGAGGTTTTGTAGCTGTTTTTAGGGGAAACAGTTTCCAGACTCCAGTGTTGCACTGATCAGAGAGGCCAGTTCAGGGAAGACCAAACAAATTACAGGTCTCCCTTGTCCAGACATTGCTGAGTCTCCAAGTATTACTAAGCGTCTGACTTTCAGATCCGAAACCATGCATGGTGAGGAGCAAGAAGGGCGTGTGTATAGCTACCTGCCTTTGTACTTATTGTGGATGCTTTGCTGGGAAAGAAAAACAATGGAGGGGGACTGCATTATACCACTACTTAGTGTGTATGGAGATGATGTGCTGTCTGGACCAATTTTGGTTTGGTGTTTTTAGAGCCACAAACCAAACCCTGTCCAAGCAATCGATGTGTTGGTCCTGTCAGGTAGCGGGTCAGATGTGCATGATTTTTGCCTCCCCCATGTCTTCTTTTTTCTTCCATTTTCTTCTCTGGATGTTTCGTAATGAAAATGTCTATCTGCATTGCAAATAAATATGGATGAACTCACCGCTCCATCAGTGCCCCACAATCCTGATCTGTCTCTCCAGTTCCCGAATAACTCAGCGTGCCGTCCAACCTAAAGAGTTCGCACACCTCTAGTACAGAACACCGCCTGTTCCCCGTTGTCTCTTTCCCTGTTCCTTCTTCGGTTCGTTTCAACTCTTTAGAAATCACTTAAAGATTTAGGATCATTGCCAGGGCATTCCAGCCACTTGCTGTCTGACTTCTTCAAGATAATCTCTCTCCCCTGCCTGTGCTGTGGAATTAGGAATCATTACCGTCCCTTCGAGCCCCATGTGAGTAGTTGGTTTTAAATGGAGGCTTGACCTGGTCATTGATTGCAGAGCAGATAGTTACACTCTCCCCTCCACAGGTTTGGTGTTAGAAACCTGCCATGACTCTTAGGCTTTCTAGAAACTATCGCAATATACTATTATACTGAGACTCCAACCAAGAGTGTGTAGCAGGTACTTTGCCAATAAATAGCGATGGTCCCTGCCCACAAGAGCTTACGGTAAGACAGAGGGTGGGAGGAAGTATGGATGAAGAAGTGAGGCATAGATGAAGTGACATGCCCAAGTCAGTCTGTGGCAGAGCCTGCAACAGAACACAGATCTCCTGAGTCCCAGCTCAGTGCCTTCAGCACCAGGCTACCCTTCCTCTTGCACTTGGTACCTTGAATTGTGGCTAGACGGTTTAGAAATGGAAACACTCCAGCTTGCTGAATCTTCCAGTGCAAGCTCTCGTTCTGCAGGCTTTACTGGGAGGTGTCCTGACTGCATCCTGCGGTGTGAGGCAGCGTGTAGGGAGTTTTCCTTCTCATAATTATTTACTTAATTACTCCTACCAGTGAGACTAAAATCTATTGGACTAAAATCATCTCCCCAGGGAAACAGTGGAAGCCCCTTTGCTTGGGTCATTTATACATGGTGTAGACAAAGCACTAAAAAACAGATTAAAGGTCCATTCTCTGCCGTCCAAGGGTGTGGGATGGAATTAAATGTAATAAGTCTTTTCATTCTTAAATGTCTATGCAGTCTGTGATTCTGCGAAAGGTTTGCAATGGCAGGATCTGATGCTGAAATAGAAACCTAGACTAAAACAATTACAAATACAAGTAATTCACATCTGGGACCAGACGAGACCTCCTGTGATGTGATGATTCCGTATGTTTTGTGTTAGCCTTATGTGCAACCAGCTATTAAGTCAATAGCAAAGGATTCAGTATTAAGTGCAGTCTCCAAAGCTGATGAAACCTCTCTGACTTAAACCTAACCATGCATCCCAGTCTTCTAATTACTAAAAGGTGCATCTGAGTTTCCGTCCTTCCATCTAGTGTCTGGGTTGGGTTGTTACTCCAGGATCCAAATTCTCAGAATAAATCTTTGAACTAAAATAAGCACAGTCCTAAGTAACGGCTTCTACTTTCAGTGCTGTGGTTTTCAGACTCCATTTTTAGCAGCAGAGAACGGCCGCTTCCAGGCATGCGTTCTGTCCTAAAGTCCTTAATCATGAGAGAAATTACTTATGGGATGGGGGAATATAATTTTAAAAATCTCTTTCCCCACCCTCCCCACAGGAGAGAGAGTTTTCCCTTATGCGTCAGTTTATTTATACCACAGTCTTAAATAATTTCTTTCCATGCTCGTTTCCCCTTTTTATTTCTGATGATCAGTTTTGTAGAGTTTCCATTGTGAAACATTTGGACTGGTAACGTCACTATCCCTAAAATTCCACTCTCTGGCTCTCCTTAGAGCACTTGCTGGACATTTGTATAACTCAAAATTATGTTTAAGAGCAGCTGGTCTTGTGCACACCACTTGAGGTGGGTGCTGCCTGTTTGGGGAGTTCGTGGGGATATCCTAGGCATTCTCACTAAAACTCTTCTTTCTCTCTGGACATTTAGGTCTCCAAAGCATCTTCTGAACTAATGAATTACTGTGAGCAACATGCCAGGAATGACCCACTGCTGGTTGGAGTGCCCGCCTCGGAGAATCCTTTTAAGGACAAAAAGCCTTGTATCATCCTATAGCTTTCCTTGCTCTCACGCGCACTCTCTCTCAGGCAGGGCACTGTTCTGTATCGATTTAAACCAAGTCACAAACTTAAAACTGCGCAGAGGGATAAACACTAAATGTTGGCGTCAAAAAGAACTTAAAATCTCAAATTAGGAGTGTTCAGAAGGGGGCTCGGCTGTTCCTGAGTGATTTCCATACTGAGGGGGGTTCAAATTTAAAGAACAGCGTTGGGGTGGGTGGGCTCATTATTAATACAGTTTCAATGTTCTCATTCTGGTTTCAAGGGTGGTGGGGGAAACAAGAATTTAACTGCATTCACCAATGGGATTTATGGCCTCTTGAAAAGATGGAGTTTTGACCTTTTAAAGTATTTGGGTAACGCTTTGGGTGTGCTTTTGATTGTTATTCCAGTTGACCTATTGTTGAAAGAATTTCAGTCTAATTTGCTCTGTTTCTTGAGGGGAGAGGAGATTTGGGCAGAGGAGGTGGCAGTGGTTTTTAAAATTTCTTTTAAAAAAAAAAAAAAAAAAAAAAAAAAGATATTGCAAATTCGTAAATTCAGAAGTGGTGGTGGGGGATGGAGGGCAAAGTGTTTGACAGCTGTATTGTAAAGTGTAATGAAATCATGAAACTTTCTCTCCATGAAATGTGGCATGTGGCTCTGAAGCATCATATGATCTTACGGTATTTGTAACAAACAGATCACATTGTGGGGATAATATACTTCATAGAGTGACCTATCAGCCGTGAAAACTGAAGTGACTATCTCTGTCATGTTTGGCTCAAGCCCTTAGATGCTGGAACTAAGGGTGCCATTGAAATGATTTCCATTATATCCAGGGTTTACAGTTTGGTTCAATGGCTCTCAGCACCCCACTATAAAAATGGTGCCAGCAGCCCCTGCCCAATGCAAAGGAGATGTGGGTATTTACACCCTCTGATCACAATTTGGATTTTTAGTTCGATGTTACCACTATTTTCCCAGCAGGACTGCGATGTTGGGGTTCTTAGTTGGGTTTGTTCTGTCTTTTTCGGATGGGCGGTGGGTTTCATTCTGTTCTGCAGTGTCCTGTTGAAACTTTTCTATCCAGTCCTTTCAGAGATTCTACGTCCAAAACACTAGAACTGGCAGCTGCTGCCCTCCCATCTCTCCTCAGTGATGAACATGAATCTGCTGCATTAAAACCTATTCATTGGCAGGGATGGGGTTATGGCTGTAAGGAAGAAGTATTAAATCCAACAGTTTCCATCCCTTGGAAATATGAAATGTAACTAGTTTTTCATTTGCCAACATAACTACAGGCATTGTGATTTAGGAATAAACTTGACACAGAGCAGGCGGTAGAAGAAGGAGGTAGTCACTTCTGTTTTGCCTTTGTCACCTGCGGCAGGATGTAAGTGACAGTAATAACGATTCATAGGGGGACTGTACAGAGAACAAGGCCTTTTGTGGATCCTTGATGCAGCATGCAGGATCTGAGCAGCCCCTTCCCCTGCAGTGCAACCCAAATGGTGCTTGGAAGAAAGATCAGAGCTCAGGGAAGTACTGCCGCCTCTCCCTTGTAGCTAGATTTATTACCATGGGGTGCATCCTGGGATCATTTTCTAGGAACATAGCAGAATTCTGAATCGTCCTCTGTCACAGCAGTGGATTTGCTTATCAGCTTATAAGCGAACCTGTCTAATACTGTCAGCTTTATCTAAACAGGCAGGCCTAGATCTCTTCCTACAAGAGAACGCCCAGCTTTTGATGGAGAACATGGAAAAGCAGGTGAGCGGCCCACTTCAGAGGGATGAACAAGCTTCAGAAGCAGCAGAACAGTTACTAATGTCTTGTTTCTGATTTGCAATGGGAGTTGAGTACTGGCAAGTTCAAGGTGCAAGTACTAATCATTTTCACGTCCACTTATACATGGTCTTGCCATGTTTTGGCCCAAATTGTGTTCAAGATGAGAAGGAAAAAGGCCTCTGATATGGAATCCTAGGTAACCTCCCACACTGAGCCATTTCCTCTGTTTTGGATCGGTTTAAAATGTCAAGGCCTTCAACAGAAGCCCAGTGCTTTACCCTTTTGACGCCCTCAAATGATGGCAGGTGCCTGTCACCAGATCTACCTATGTGCTGTAGACAAGAAAAGCTAGAGGAGAACCTTGGTTTAAGTTTTCATGGAAACGCTGAGGATTTTGGCTCTTCTGAGGTCCAGTTTGGGGGAGGGAAGACGTGCATATCGATAATGGGAACCGCACCTTTTAATAGTAAAACGAGTAAGTTGGGATCAGCGTTGAGCCCAGCCTAGGCAGGCAGGCACTGTACCTCTGTTATGTTCCTGGCTGCTCCTGAAAGGGAAAAGTGCCATAGCATATTCTCAGATGCATGTGAAGTTCCCAAAGGCAGTTCTGGAACACAGTCCAGGCTCTGTCCGGATTCGTGCTCCTGGAATGCATTCCAGCAGCAGTTACTTTGAGTGAAGAGAGAGGTGGGTAAAGAGAGAGCTCTTGCCACAATAGAGCCTAAAATCTAGAGGGAGAATAGGTGAGTCGTTGACAGCAGCGCTTTGACAGAAACAGAGCTCAGATTTTTTCCCCACTCAGTGTGCACACAGGGACTGTCTGCTTGGTAATACGCTCACCGAGAGATTTACCACTGGGTGGGGGAACCTAATCATCTGAGTCTGCCTCTTCTAAAAGCCAGCTACACTGTACCTGTTTGTGCAACTGATGGACAGAGCCGGCTTCTGCTAGCGGTTGGGAGCGGCCATCATGCAGTCCAGACGTGCTCTGTTAATCACGGGGGTTCCAGATCTTTTGTCAGCTTTTTATTACACAATCACTTGCCTTTTTAAACCATTTTTTTTAAAACTAACATTTTTAACACTACTCCAAACTGCCACGCATACCGTATGTTTCCTGCTGCCACTTTCCCCTGCACTGAGGGAGCTGCGACCTTCCACTTTCCTTTCCAAGTGCCCTGGGTTCCAGTCCTGAAATCAGCCAGCAAGCTCCGACCTAGTTGCCGACACCTTTTCCTGCCCTGCCTGTGGTTGTGCGCCAGAGTAAGTGAGAGACAGAGGAGGGGAAGGTATTGCTTCCCTCTGCCATGAGCCTTCCCCTTGCTTGTTAAAAAGCCTCTGGGCTGGCACTGGGTTCACGCTCCTTGAACTGTGAACTGCTGGTTTGCTGTAGGCCATCCAGTGCATAGCATTAAACTACCTTTCAGCCAAGAGACCCAATGAGCCTCTCCCGGGGCAGCCAGCTACCTTTGGGGCTTCCTGTGGGCTGAGCTATTCCCATAAAATTGGCAAGTGATGCCTTTGTTCTCTTTGGTTCAAGTGATTTAAAACTTCTGGGGTGGGAAATTAACCCTGCCCCAAGGTGTGTCCTGGGTTCTCGACAGTGGGGTTTTCTCTTGTAGATTAAGGATTCCTTCTGTTCTTAACCTAGTACAGTTCCAGCCTTATTTTTCTACTCCAGATTGCTGATTCTTCCTCTGTCAGAGAACAGTGCATGGTGCAGTGGACCATGCAGGCAGATGCATTAATTTACAGGTCAGCCAGAAGACCTGGCTCCTTCATTTGCAGAGGAGAAAGCTAGTGGCAGGGGTTACGGCGGAAGCTATCCACTTCGACTCCACTCCAGACCCAAGTGGAAGACGTGCCAGTGTCATTAGCTCACACAGTCTGAGTCTCCCAAAACCTACACCTCTGAGGTTGATGCCATCCCTCTCTTCACTTTCAGCAGCCCTTTTCTATCCCCTTTTGCCACAGCCATCTCCTCTCCAAAGCTCTTTCAAATTGTCCCTGTGTCAGGCTCACCCCCTGTACCACGTCTGCAGAGTTAGTGTTTAGTTACCATATAAAGTGCAGACCCTCTGTTCCCACACAGGTAATTCTGCTGTTGAATCCAGCTAACCAGTCACCAAATAGTCCGGCACATTGGTGTCAACCTTCCTTTTCTCTATATATATCTGGCATAGCCAGTTCTGCACTTTCAGCTAACCTTCCTCTGTCTGAATCCCTCTAATGTGCCATCCGGTTTGATAACCGGGGAGGGGGTAGGGTGATCATTTACACTATGAAGCTGTAGTGAAGTTTAGCCTGTACCATATTACCCCATGTGTGGAGAGGCCTGGGGAATGGTCTTCTGGAGCAGGACACAATTTGAGAAGGCGAGGGTAGGCGAGGAGGAGATAGGGACAGGATGCCTGTGCCAAGAAGAGCCAACTCCCTTGATTCATACAGTCGATGTTTTTGTGGTTCCCCACAAGAGCTATGCAAAGAATATTGGGAGGAGAGAAGCTGAGGGCAGCTGGCAGCTCTGGCCGCACTGATCCAGACCATGTTTTCATGAACCTTTCACAAATGCATGCCTTGTGCTGTCAGGAGTCCCTGCCTCTCCTTGGTTTTCTCTGATGCAGATGGAGGAATGGCTGGGGGGTGGCGAAGGCAACTAGGTTTGAACAGCTAGCTCTGTTGGGCGGGAGGGTTGGAAGGAGCCTTGCCACTTGGGTAGCCGATGTATCTTCAACTGGTGACTTGTCTCTAGGTGGAAAAATCCTCAGCCTTTTTTCTTTTTTCCTTGTCTGAGTAAATGGGTGATCATACTGTAGATGGTTTTGTATAGCATAAATATAAGTGCAAATTACAGTAGCAGCTTGTACATTGTTAGTGCATTTGCCAAAAAAAAAAAAAAGACACTTTCAGGACTTTTTAAGTGCTCTGAGTGGAAGGAAGTGGTGCCTCTTTTGTGATCCAAATTAGTGGCCAGACAGCCGCTGCCAGCTCGGCCCTGGCTCCACAAAGGCCTTTGTTGATGGCAAACATGCCCAGATTTGTCTGAAGTTTCTTTAGCATGTGGTGAAGCTGTTGCCCAAAGTAGCAAGGTGAGGGATGTAATCTCTAAGCCAGTCCGTCTCCCTGCTTGTGGAGGAGTTGCAGCTGGGCCAGCAAGGAGCCAGGAGGCTCTTCCCCTGCTGTGTGCCAAGTTTCTGGGCCCTGACAAACAGGTTAGTGACACAACTACTAGCCTTGGTTCCAAAGGCTGCGTGATGCCTCCAGCTGGAGAGATGAGGCTGTTCCCTGCCATGCGCCTCACCCGCTCCTGGAACGCCCTTTACGGCCTTCCCGATGGATGGGCTATTCTTGAAACCAAGGCATAAGGTCACCCAGGATTTGGGAGCGTCTCCCATCCCCACACGTAAACAGCCACCTCGTTATAAACATAACTCCAGTGCTCCAGGATGCATCTTTGGTCCTGTTCCTCTTAGGATAAAGGCAGCTTTCCTTACCTAGCTCTGACCAGCATCCCTCCCTGTTTGAGCCAGGCTGATCCGTTAGAAGAGCAGGCCAGCTAAGCATTGGCAACGAGACGTGGAGCAGCCGTACTTGCTTTCATGCCTCCTTTGCGCTCTGGTGCACTGGGGTGCAGAAGCCTCCGTCACAAATAAGAGCACTGTGCCCTCGGTGCTTCTAAAACGTCAGTCCCTTTGGTGCTGTAGTGCGCTCTGGACATCCAGCACTGTGTCCGTTACCCTTAAATAGCCACGTTCCAGCTGTGTGAGGAGGGGGTTCAGATCATTACCCTTAGGAAATGCTAATGGGGAACTCAGAACTCTCTTGCCTGGTTCTGTGCAACAAAAATCCCTCTTCCTTTTACGAGTACTTAAAAAGTTGATTTTATTTAACTAGAGTAAAAATAACTCATTTACTTCATCAAAAAGAGAAGCCACGCGTCTGATACTTTGCGCTCTTTATTTCTCTCTGGTTTTATTATTATTTTTTGCCAAACTCTGATATTGTTGCCAAACGCAAATCAAGGTTTGTAAAAAACTGTATTTTAGGAAGTAATCTGTGTATGTAATGTAGGTTCTTCATAATGTTGCATTTTTGGATCTCTGATTTTTATTTCTGGTGTGCCATAGACCAATTTCTTGCACAGTGTTTAATATTTTGTGGAATTGTTGTTAAAAAGTGAATTGATAACACAATAAAAAGGATCACTTTTCATTTTACCTGGCATGCTCTTTATCCTTCGTACAGCCACCTGCACTGAGACGCCAGTTCTACTAGCCAGCCACAGTTCCTGAAGACTAAGCGCAGTATTATTATTATCTTGAACCTCTCTTATATAGACAAAGGACTAGAAACACAGCAGGCTAGATCTGCAACTGGTGAAAATGCGAGTAGCTCCATGGACTTCAGTGCCAGTTTTCCCCAGCTGAGAATCTGGCCCGGTATGAACAAACTTGAAGAGACCGCTAATATAGGCTGGGGCTAGATACCTTAATTTTGCATTTGTTTTGTGGTGTTTTTATCCCCAAATTCCCAAAGTGTTTTGCAGACTTTCCATCCAGGAATCTCTTCCGCAGCTGCTGAGGGTGGGACGTGATAGCAGCTAGACCATGCAGCAGTTCAGGGCAGAAGTGAAAACACATTTTCTAATTGAAATGCAAGGTGGCAATAGCATAGACAGTGCAGAGAGAGATTCCTCAGACCCTGCTCAGTTGTTGAGCTCTGTCCTGAGCTCCTGCAGCACTCCTTTGCTGCACCACTCCCAGTCACTGAAACTGGAGAGCATATTATCTAGTTCATCTCCCCTCCCGCCTAGCGCAGTCTTGGATCAGTGCACTCCCTGCCATGATTTACAATACCTCTTCCTGTTCTGGGCCAGAAATCCCAAACCAGTGTGCTACCACACCTCAATCCCTTGCTCTTCCAGCCCCCAGCCTTTGCCAGGAGTGCTATGTTGTGCCGAATGCTTTGGTGGCTTCCTGGTTCGGCTGTATCCCCAGGAGAGACTTGGACCCCGGGGCTAGTGCTCATTTGTGATGCGAGCCAGGCTTTGAATCAGTTTCTCTAGAGAGAAATAACAGGGTTTTCATTTTGGTTAAGAACCTTCCCCACAGCAAATGACAAACAAAATAGCGTCAGGCATTTACTCCTCTTACAACCCTCGGTTCTGCTCTGCAAACCTCCCACGACTGGCCGGCGGGCCCAGCACAGTCTGCAATGACTTGTAGGTGTTCCAAAGCCATTGTAGCTAATCAGACTTTACCGCAATCCCCTGATAACCAGGCTTTACTGAGATGAGAAATGCCCTGTGGGGTGACACTGTCACTTACACCACAGCAAAATGTTTGGTTGCTGCTAAATGCAGAAGGGGAATAATTCACCAGAGGGAGAACGGGGCCTGGGCCTTCGTCTGTCTTCCAGGTTTTAACATGCTTTTAATTGCTTGGGGCTTCCTTCTTTATAAAGTCATTTGTCAGATTATCGTCTAACGACATAATCCCCAGAAAGAAGGGTTGTTTCCATGGAGCTGGAGTGGAGTCGCCAACCCCTCTAGCTTTTGCCCAGCTCTGCAGTCAGGATGGTTCAAGGGTCAGCGCCTCTGGAGAGCACGTTGAATAACTGCAAATCATTCCTGTCCAAAGCGATGGGCTCGTGTTACAGACTGACTTCCTTGCAGAATGTGCTTGACTTGTGCACGTTACTATGGCACCTTTCCGGAGGGGATCCCCAAAGCGCTTCCCAGCCAGGAACCCTGCCAAGATCCTGGGAGGCCGTGGTGGGTTAGACCCACTTCTTACCCCATGGAACTGGAGACTTGCAGCGAAGTGACTTACCCCAGTGCCACGTTTCTCGAATGGAGGTGAACCCAGAGCCCAGGCTGGCACTCCCTCCCTCTACCCTTACACCTGGCCCCTCCCAGACCTGGTTTGCTCTGCTCAGCAAACCCACCTGCAGGGGCGGTTACTGGCCCGGAATCTGTGTCTCCATCTACACCCTGCACCCAGGGCCCGGTGGGTGTCTGAGCCGGCATGCCCTGCCAGCAGACAGCTAAAGGCAAGCTGCAGATAGGGGCCGCTCCTCCAGACGAAGGGTCCCACAGATGTCTCATGGTCCGCAGGATTTGAACTTCGCGCTGGGGTGAGGCTGCGCTCCATCTCCAGGGCTTCTCGCGCTCGCTGTCGCTGCCCCTCTTGCCACTCTGCTTTCCCTGCCAGGAACCCTCCAGATTGGCACCTTTCCGGGAGTCCAGGAATAGCCACATGCAGAGCCGTCAGCAGCTTCTCCAGCTCTGGAAACCCCCGTTCCCCCTGCCAGGGTGGGGGGGGCTAGGTCACGGGGGCACATGGCTCGCGTTCTCCTGGTCCCTGTGCAGCCATGGGCCAGTGCCCGGGTGGCAGGGGAGCCTGGGAGCCAGCCCTGTGCTGGCGGAGCCGGAAGGAGCCCTGCTGAGTGGGCCGCAGCTGAGAGCCCCGTGCGACTCCGCGTGCACCCGCTCAGCTGGAGTGGGGCTGGGCTTTCTCCTGTGTTTCTGGGAAGCTGCGCCCGGCGCCTGTTCCCCTCCTAAGCTGCTTGGCCTCTTCTGAGCCGAAGCAAAAGCAAAGAGCGTCGTTTCTTCCCGCGGCAGGCGCGGTTCCTTTCCTCTTCTCCGAAAGGGGAAGCGGCCTCAGCTGGGCTCTGCCTTCCTGTTGGCATCAGCTGCCTGCCTGGGCAGCGCGTGCCTGCGTGCATGTGAGAGCTTTAACCCTGCGTAGCCGTTGGGCCATGAATGGGCTGCAGGGGATTTGCTTGCCTCTCCAGCCAGGCCCAGGCCCAGGCCCAGAGGGCTGCTAATCCTCATCTCCCTTGGCAGAGCCTCCAGCCGTGGCCATGACTGCTGGGTGGGTGCCGTGCCTCCCCTGCACTGAGGGCAGAGCAGGCTCCCTGGGATGCGCAACCGCCTGCGTTCATCAGCCAGCAGGAGGCCCTCTGCCCTGGAAGGGTAGATCTACAATGGCAGTGGGTCTCAGAGGCCGGTCTGCAGCCCCAGGCTGGCGCAACCGGGCCAGGAGCCGTTCAGACCTTCCTGCCCAGCTGGAACCTGACCCCTGACACCCAGCATGGAGGGTGGGTCTCAGAGCCAGACTCCAGCCCCAGCCGGGCCATCTGCACGGCCGTTTTCAGTCCTGAAGCATGAGCCCAGCCAGCTGTTCCCGGCTCTGAGGTTCATTTTATCCTTGTAGCATGGAAGCACCTTAAGGGACAGCTGGACCCCTGGGGCTGCCCACTTACTGGGGCCTCCTTCAGCAAGACCCTTGTTGGACCCAGGGCAGTCCCTTGGCAGCCTTCCCCTGGGGTCCCTTCCCATGTGATGCTGGCACCCTACAGAGCTGAGGAGAGGGGCAGTGCCTGCTGCTTCCCTCCAGCCTCCCCCCTACCTGCTGCCTTCGCTGCAGGCTGTGCGTGCTCAGCTCCACTCAGCACGAGGTCACCTGGTGCAAGTCCCGCAGCCATGGGGAGGCCTGCCCGAGTTCTGCCCAGGGTCCCGCAGCTCCCCACGTGTTCCTGCTCACTACAGTTAACGCAAAAGGCTGCAGACGCCTCAGCTGGGGCATGGTTTGCGGGCTGTGGGTCGTGCAAACCACCCAGGCTGCCTGTGGTTTCGGCTTAGAGGCAGGAGGTTTGCACACCTCGCCCCCAGCCGGGCTGGTGAGGAGACCCAAGCTCCAGCCACTGAACCACTGGGGGCGATGCAGTGCAGGCTGCTACCTGCCCCTGCTTTTCTCAGAGATCCCCTGGGCACCTCTTCCCCCACCGCAGCTGGGCCCCAGCCTGTGCTCGGTCTGTGCCAGCTGCTCTCCGTGCTGCAGGGATGCTCCCCTGAAACGGGGCTGGGGCTGTGGGCTGCACCCAGCCCTTGCTCCATGTTCAGTTCCCCTTTGCTGCTCCTGCCTGTGCTCTCTGAGCCAGTCGCCCCCCTCATGCTGGCGAGGCCTGCAGACAGTAACAGGGAGCCGGGAAGCCAGCACTGGCCAAGAAAAGAAAAGTGGAGTTCCTGGACGGAAGCACGGTCCCAGCTTGTGGGTTTGGGGAAAAACTTGGAGCGGATTCCGGGCCGCCCGGCCCAGGCAGGAATGCGTCTTGCGCACAGCCCGTCTGGGGCCAGAGGTTCCTTCAACGGCTTGAAATAGCTGGGATTTTTCAGTGTCTGGCCGGAAGTGCTGAGCCGAGCCTGGAACGGGCGCAGGCAGGATTGACGGGAGCGCTGGAGCCAGCCGCCCGCTGCATGACGAAGCAAAGGTCTCAAACGCAGCCGGCCTGGAGCGGGACCCCCTGCCCGCTTGCTGCAGCTGCCCCCAGGCCGCGCCTCGCCCCTACTCTGTGCAGCTAACCCTGCATGAGCGTGGACTGGAGGGCGGGGGGCAGCCGCCGGGGCAAAGCCAGGCCCAAGCCGGTTCCGTCAAGCCCCATTGCCACGTGGCAGGTGCGGGCGGCCCGGCCACACCTGCACTATTACAAAGCCTGCCCCGGTCTGTGTTCACGGTGCGCTCGCTCTGCCGGAGCCGGGCCCCGGGCTCTTTCCTGCCTGTCTGCTTAGAGAAGACAGAGTTCTGGGAATGGGGGAATTCCTGCCCTCCCCTTGGCCTGCAAATTGCCCATCCCCCCCCCCCCCCCGAGTGCTGGCCTGATTTAAGCTGGGGGTGTCATGCAGCCCTGGGCGTGGGGCCCTGGCGTCTGCACCTGTCCTGGCTTGCTTGGACGGGAGCCAGGCCAGGGGGCTCTTTGCACAGTGGGACGCCCCTGCCCCCTTCTCGGCTCAGCAGGCCCCGTGGGACTAAAGGCTGCCGGGCGGGGGTGACTGCCCAGTCCTGCTCTCTGCGCCTGGATGCTCGCCGGCCCCGCCAGGAATTCAGGCCCAGAGCCAGGGGCATGTGGGAAGCTGCTTGCCTCATTGTCCGAGCGTGTCCACCTCAGTTCCCGCGCAAGGGCCGGCAGCAGCCGTGGGCGCCGCCCTGCAGGGGCACCTGCTGTGAGTCCGGGGGCTGGGGCAGGACGCGGCAGCTCAGCCAGGGTAGTTGCTGGAGCCGATTTTCCCCTCCCCCCCCCCCCCCCCCACCTCCCAGCCTGGCTCTTTTCTAGACCTAGCGTGAAAGGGGGGGTGCTCCTCCCAGCGGAGGCCAGAGCGCGCCTAGCTGCACGCCCAGCCACCCCTGCTCAGCGCCTGGCTGCACTTGGCTTGGGGCAGGGCTCCCCGAGGTGGGGGGCAGCAGCCGTCACCTGCACCCGCCTAGCGAGGGACGCGTCCTGGGGCAGAGGGTGGGCAGCGGGAATAGCTCTCGGGCCAGCTGTGGATGCGTCTGCGCCCCCTCCTGGGGGAGCCCAGCGCCAACGCTCAGCCCAGGGGCCGCAGAGGCTATTGTGACACAGGCGCTAGGGGCCTAGACACTCTCCCACCCGCTCCTTCTTTATTTTGCTCTGAAATACACTTCACAGGAAAAATCTTCCTCAAATAAAATCCAGACTCACCCCCCAGGGCCAGCCCTGCTGCTTTCATCCTGCCTCCTCCTCCCCCCGGCCCCGGCTCAGCTCCCGCGTTCCTGGCAACTTTCTTCAAAGGAACCTCAAGTCAGCGCGAAATCAGCCACAGCCCAAGCTGGCAGCGAATGAAAGAAACTCCTGCCCCCCCTACCCCCGTGCGGAGCCGGGGGAACCCAGCCCGGGGAAATCAGGGAGGAAGGGGACCCAGCCCAATGCCCTGGCGGTGCAGGGGGATGCCGCGTGGCCAGGAGCGAGGGGCCAGCGTGGCCCCAGCGCCTGCTGCATTGGGAAAGTGGCTGATGGAACAAAGCTCTGAGCTGCTGCTAAAAATAAACCAGCCTGGGGCCCCTGGAGCTATTTTTAGCCTGGCTGGGGCTATAATTATCTGCCCTTGGCTCAGAGGCCAGGAAACTCCGGCACCTCGGCCTCTCCTCCTGCCCAAGGCAGAGGCCTCGGCATATCCCAGGCTGCTCTGGAAGCAGCCCGGGCCCAGGGGTGCAGTGGGAAAAGGGGGGGGGGTCATCGTGCGATGGACGGGCACATGCAGGGAACCCAGCCACCAACCGCCTGGTTATTTCCCAACCCCGTTGGTTTGTGGGGATAGGCCCCGGGTCACCCGTCCCGCTTTGCTGCTTCAGGGCTGACGGGGGAAAGAAACTGGGCAAAGTGCGTCCCCCCCTCCCCACGCACATGCCAGCCCCCGTCCTTCCAGCCTCCCGCCCCGCCAGGCTCTGCTGATACCCCCGAATCCCACGTTTGTCCACACCTGCTGCGGGGTTTGTCCCCAGGGTTAGTCTAGGAACGTGTGTGCGCGTGCACCTGGGTGATTGTGTTTGTGGGCATGCACGCAGGCCGCGTGCACCCTTTTAACACGCGCGCCCACGCGCACGTGCAAGAGGTTGCGGCCTTGTGTCTCTGGAAGGTGCATGGCCGTGCTGCAGCGTGGCTGAGAGGTCACCAGCCGGGCGGGGGGACGGCGCTGCAGGTGCCGGCTGGTGCTGGGGTGAGGAGCAGCTGGAAGTGTCCTGTGCCCTCTCTGGGCGCGGGGCAGAGGACAAGCACCGCACGGCTGGCAACATATTGCTGCCGGGCCGGGGCCGTTTCGCTGAGTGGGGCGGGGTGTGGGGCATCTCCGGTGCTGGGGAGGCGTGAGATCCTCTGGGGCGGGGGCAGCGTATCTGGAGCCACCTACCTTTTCCGGGCAAACCCGTCTCGTCCCCGGGGGACACCGACTGCCCCAGCGCGGCCCAGCGGGGGAATCCCGGGCGCCCCGGGCGGCTGCGTGGGGCAGGCCGTGCTCCGGCTGCGGTGAAGGGGAACACGTCCGGTCCCCCCGGGTGACGCTCTGTGGTTGCCGGGGGCCGGGTGTCGTTGGCGTGAGGCCGCTCCCACGACGCACTGGAACAGCTCCGGGCCAGTGCAACCCGTGACGCCACCGAAGGCTGGGGACTTCCTGCTGCCACCCCCCCGCCCCCGCCCGCACTCTGCTTCCTGCCCGGGGGGGCCTGTGACGGCGACGTCCTCGCTACAGCGAGACACCCACCCGGGGCCCGATCCTGCCCGCGCGACAGCAGGATTGGGGCCATGAGCTACCCCTCTCTCTCCAAACCCCCCCCCCCCCCCATCTGTCTGCCTCTGACAGTCACCCCCCCTCCCCCGTCTTCTACCCAAGCTGCTGTTTCCAGCCAGGCCACGTCCTGCCCCTCTTGCTCCCGTTTATTTCGTATGTTTTAACCCAGCATTGACCCTGGGGCCAGGAGCCCCAGCGTCTCCCTCGGGACGACCCTGCTCAGCCCTGCGCCAGCGAGCAGCGCCCTGCACCATGGGTGCCTGGGAAGCCGGCGAGCCGAGCATCCGTGCAGCAGGCCGCGCTGCGCCCTAATTCCCGAGCCCAGGACATCCTGGGCCAAGGAATGGGGGGGGGGGGCGGTGAGTAAACGACATGGGGCAAACCAGGGCTCCAGCAGCCCCAGCTCCTAGCTAGGTGCAAGAACCTCACTGTCTGGCTGGGGGGCCCGCTCCTGGACGGACATCTCTGTCTAGCCCCCAACCACCCAGGGTGGGGCTGGAACTGCTGGGACCCTGCACGGCCCCCGAGCAATGAGGAGAAATCCAGGCGCCCCCCCTCTCCCCCCCGAGCCCTTTGTAACCTCACTCACTAACTCCTGGTCCTATTAATCCCTGGTGCTATGCACGCTTCCCCCCCTCCCCCCATCTTGCGCCCCGCTCTGACAGCTGTTTGTGGGGCAGGGGGACCCGGCCAGCCCTGGGCCCCCTCGGCCCTTCTCCTGGCTGCAAAGAACAGAAAAGGACTTGGGGAGGGGGGGCGAGAAAAAGTGACTATAAATAATTGTTAGGATACCCCCCCCGCCCCAGCCCGGTCAGCCTGATTGATCAGTTGCAGGGAGGGACGTGGGGGGGTCTGCGCCAGCCCAGTGCAGCTGGGGGGGGGTCAGGGGAATGGGGATTTTCCAACAGGTTGGTCAAACTGCAGTAGAAACAACAGCCCTGAATTGCAACAGCCCAGACCTGAGCTGCAGGGAAATAAGGACCCTTTGCTCAGCTGTCATCCCCACACTTGCACGTCCAGCGGCCCGGGACCATTCCTGCCGCTGATGGGGGGTGGGGGGTGCAAAGGGGCCCAGCTGGGGGAACCGGGGGACCCAGCCTGTCCTTTCTGGCAAACCTCCCCCATAAATTGCCACAGCGCCGGAGGAGGCTGGAAGCCGCTTTCCCGAGACTCAGCCAGAGCCGGGATCGGGAATGGCCTGTGCACCCCGGCAGTAAGGGGCCCAGGCCCCCCAGCCTGCATGCGCCCACCCCCTCGCTCTCACACGGGGGCCCCCCTCCAGCAGCGGGATGCTCTGACCCTGGCGTGCCTCAGCTTGACTGATGGCGTTTGTCCGGGGAGGGCGGGGACCGCCCAGCGCTGGCGTCGGATCAGAGCCGGCACGTGCTCCCGCGTCACCCCAGCCGAGGGGTCGGATGTTGTCAGTGGAAACTCCCGCCCCAAACCCGTCTGGCCCTCGGCGACCCGGGATGGACAGGATGGGAAAGGCGGGAGCGGCCCAGCCCGGAGGCTGAGCTGAAAACAGCGGCTTAGCTCATTGCCTGTCCCCTGGCAGGGCAGGGCCGACACCTCGCCCCTTCTCTTTGATCCTGGCGGGGGTGCACCAGCTGGAAAAGTACTGGTCCCAGCGCCGCGGGCTCTGCCGGCCCCACTGCGGCGGGGAATTGCGGAGCCGCACCACGGCCGGAGGGGTTGGCAGCGTTGCTTGCCTGGGTTCCCTGCTGGCACTGGCGTGGGCAGGCTGCAGAGGAGAGGTGCGGGGGGGCTGGGCTGGGAATCGCTCTGCAATGTCCTCAGCCCCATTTGGATTCAAAGTCGTCCCCCCCCCCGTGGCACCAAGCCCAGCCTGCCCTGCGAGCTGGCTGTGGGGCCCCCTGCATGTCTCCCCGCGCGTTGGCACAGCGTCTGTCAGCCCACCGTGCCCGGCTCAGGGTGCAACTGTCTCCGGCCCGGACGTCGCTCCGGGCAGCACCGCAGGAAAGGGCAGGGAGGGGCAGGACATTTTCCAAACGTTTGTGCTTGGTGCACAAGGGCTGAATCACACACACACACACACACCCCGTCCTGGCACCGCAGCCCAGACCCAGCGCCCCCTTCTCCAGGCCCACCCCCAGTCCCGGGAGCTTTCGCCCAGTGGTACGGTGCAGCTGCGTTTTCTGTCTCCCCGGGATGCCCAGGTTCAGTGCTGCCACTCATGGGAAACCGTCCCAAAGCCACCGCGTCTGTCACCCCAGCTCACCTGCGCCCCCTCCCCACTTGCTCACAGCTGGAGCAGCGGCTGGCTGTCAGAGCCCGTTAGATGCAACAAAGAAAGCTGGTGCGGTGGGCGGGACACTAGCCAGGCCGCTGGGTTTCATTCTCCTCTCTGCAACAGACGCCCTGTGCCACCATGGGCAAGTCACTTAAGTCGCTCTGTGCCTTGGTTTCCCCCTCTGTAAAAGGGGGATACTAGCCCTGCCGCGCTGTCCTGGGGGGCCGTGGGGATTGCAAGGTGCCCAGATGCTATGGGGAGGGGTCAGTGAGTGTTGTCCTGGGGAATTTGTTCTTCTGGGACACTCGCCGGGCAATGCCCTGTGCCATTTTTACCAGCCCTGTCCATGGGGACCAGCGTGTGAATTAGAGCAGCCCTGGGGCAGCTCTAACTTACACCAGGGATAAAGCAGGTCCCTGCGTACCAGGAGCGTAAAGGGCACTGAAAACCACCTTAACCTAGCACCAGCTCTGCCCCGAGCCAGGAACGGGGTCACTGGCGCCAGGCCTCTGCTCTCTTGGGGCTGTCAATCTGGTGTTTCCCACCGGCGCTTTGAAAACCTCGGCCCAAACCCGCCAGCATTGTTTGTGTTTCTTCGGCACCAGCCCCTCCATAGCTGGCATGTCGCTACTCCCACACAGTGTGCCAGGGAGCAGCACAAATCTGACTGCCCCGGAAACAACCCCAAAACATGCCGGCCCACACGGGGCAGGGGAGTGTGGGGTGAGGCTCATGCTATGTCTCTTCCAAGGGACGGGGAGCCCGGAGCCCTGCCTGCCGTGTGCCCCCTCTTCAAAGGGCCATTGCAAATCCTGCTCTCTGGGGGGTGCTCCCTTGGGGATATTTTCAGCCTGGGGAAAGATCAACCCCTCCGGGACCTTAAACTCCCCTTTCAACTGGGGCCGTGCTCTATCTTTCAGCACTGTTGTTGTGGATTGTTAAGCAGCTCCACCCCAGAGGTGGCTGCATTGCGGTGACTGGGAGGAAGTGGCTTTCCTGGACACGGCCTGAGAGAGGGCTGGGGGTGAAAGGTGCATTGGTTGCTCAGTAGATGCTGCTATTGGATGTTAGCGTGACTAATAATACCAGTAAAGCATTTCCCCCTGGGCAAAAGGGGTTTTAATAGGTCAGATTAATGAGCGCCGGGGAGAGCTGGGATGAAGTCATGTCCCGCTGACACTCCGAGCTCTGTGGGTGCGGGACAAGGGGTAGCCACGGCTCATTAGCAATGAATGAGCAGTCACTTTCCAGCCTTTGTTGGCGGGGGGGGTCGGGCCAGACCGTAGGGATGTGGGGGGGGGCGGCCCAGCCCAGGCCGCAGATTGCTGTGGGCAGCCCCTGTTAACAAGTGCCTTCAACAGCACAGCTGAGGGGTTCCCCGCTTGGCGCGGAGACGTTTGTGTGGCGGGTGGGCTAAGGCGGGGCCTGGCTTTTTGTACAGCCCCCAGCACAGCCCCTAGTGGCGAGTGCCAGGGTGCGATTCCTTCCTCCTCTGCCCCCAGAGTCATGCAGGGAGGAGCGCACAGTCTTACCACCGAACTCGTCAGCACAGGTGGGTGTTCAGTGTTTCCTGTCCCAAACTGTTGCACGGCGGCGTTCACCAGCTGCTGTGTTACAGCCCAGAGGTGGCTGCCCCTCAGTGGCAGGTAGAAACCGTCCCCGTGGATCTTGGGAATTGCAGGCTGCGTGTGGGATCTTCCAGGGGCAGGAAGCGGGGGGCATGTTAGACCAGGCCAGCGCGGGGGCCTGGCTCACCAGGGCGTTGCCAACTTCCGGCTCTCGGCTCAGCACCAGCAGGGCCCCAGGGGCTGACCCTTTCCACCTGCCCCCCTGAGCAACCCGCTTTGAGTCGGCCTGTGACCGCATGCGGCGTGCTCACGCAATGCACCGGCCTGGCTGGCGAGACACCAGCCCCAACCTGGCCCCACTCATGCCTGGGGCTAAAATAACCTGACCGCTCGCTGCTGCTCCCCGCTGCTGGGAAGTCTGCAAGGAAAGCTTTCACGAGCGCGCCACACTGGAAGCGACATGGCCTGGGGCAGGCCTGGCCCCGGGCTCCCCACCCAGGTGTGCAGGGGTCGGCGGCTGGTTTGCCCCGGCTTTGACCCGCCAGCTGGTCTCGGTAACCGTCAGCTGCGTGGCCGAGTCACTTGGGAAGCCCGTGCTGTTGCTGTGAGCACAACACCCGCCCCCCCTTCCGCACCAGCCCCGGGTGCGATGCCAGGCATGGCTGGGCCGGGGAAGAGGGTTGTTTGTCTAGCGCTGCCTTCTGGGAAGCACCGGCGCTTTCATCCCCGACCTACTCACTCCCTTTGCAGCTGCAAAAGCAAAAGGACAAATAAACAAGCAGCTGGGCTGGGCCGGCCAGGGGCAGCCGCCGGCCCCCGCCTCTTGCAGGGGGAAGCCAGCTTCCCCCGGTGCCGGCTGGCCCGCTTCCTCCACCAGGAGCAGCAGGAGGGACCCGCAAGGGCCAGCGGGACGGTCCAGCGAGCGCCCGGTTCCGGCAGCACCTCTGGTGCCGGAAGCTCGAAGTCTCCAGCGCGTGGGGGGGGGCGTCGTGGTTCTGGTTTCGCCTCATTCTAGAGATTGGATCACAGCTGAACTTTCCCGGGGGTGAAAATTGGACCCAGGCTTCTGCTCCCTGTCTGTCTGTCTGACACCCCCTGGCTCAGCCCCCCAGAAATGCAGGGCCCAGGGAGCCGGTCAGCACAGGGTTCCCTTGCCAGGTGACAGCCCCGCTGAGCGGCTGCTGTCTCCCCGTAACCTGTTTTCCATTCTTGGGGCCACTCCGGCCCCTCTCTCTGCTGGACCTTGCGCCAAGCTGCTGCCGGGACGCTGCGCCCCTTTGTCCCCCGCTGCCCTGGGTGCGCCAGAGCTCTGGGACCCACGTTCCTGTTCATCTCCGGCCAGCGCGGCGCCTGCTGCACAGCCGGCTTCTTGTCCCGAGGCTGCTGCGCTGGCTCTCGGGGCAGGGTGCAGGCTAGGGTGGCCGCAGCCCCGGCTGGCCTGCAGCAGGACGGACCCGGCCACCAGGCCAAGGGCGTGGAGAGCGCGTGAGAGGAACGGGACAGCCTGAGCTCTGGGAGAACCAGGCTTATCACATCCACTGCGGAGCCTGAGCGCTGCCCCAGCACCAAGGCCACTTTCCCGGTACCCAGGGCTGAGAGCCAGAGGCCCGGCCCCCAAGGGCACGCCACAGCAGGGGCTGGGTCTGGGATGCTCGATTCACCGTCCCGCCTCTGGGAGGGGAGTAGGGTCTAGTAGTGCGAGCTCTAGGAGGAAGTGGGGTCTAGTGGTTAGAGCAGGGTGGAGGGTAGGGCGGGGGAGGCGGCTGGGAGGCAGCCTCTTGGCTGTGTTTCCAGCTCTGTCACTTGTCTGACATTTGGGGGAGTCGTTTGCCTCTGCCTCAGTTTCCCTGTCTGTGGCTAGGGGCTAATTAGCACGCACTTCCCCAGCCGGCAGGGGCGTGAGGCGGCTCAGTTAACGAGCGTCACTCAGGGGAAAGGGGCGAGAGGCGCGTGAAACTCTCGGGTGCCCTCTGGCTGAGACCCACCCCGCTCTCCGCACGCGCGCCCTCGGGGAGGGGCAGCTCCCCGGCCCCAGCTGGGGCGCAGCCGGCCACGTGGCTCGCCGGGATGCTGAGAGCGCCCCGGGACACACGCCGGCCGGGCCTCTGACTCAGCTGGTTTCAGTGAAGCCGGGTTCCCGCCCACCAGACGTTCCTGAACCCGCTCGGCAGGGCGTGGCGCTCCGCCCATGGCAGCACGCTTTCAGCCGGCCAAGAGACAAGCAGCCCTGCCCCCGCCTTCCTGCTGCCTGCCACTGGGCTAGCTTCAGCCCCATGGCGGCCTGGGGCAAAGGGCAGAGCTGGAGCCAAGGTGCCAGCAGGCAGCCCGGGCGGGTGCCCTGGCCCGGGTTCCAGGCACTGCGACCTTGGGCAAGTCGTGCCCCCTGCTCCGTGCCTCAGTTTCCCCACCTGGATCGTGGCACGCCTTTGAGGCAAGCCCCTGAATCTGCCATGAGTCGGCCCAGGGGCCGTTCTGGGTCGATCTCCTGGTCGTGTCAGCGCTCAGAGCGAGCGTTAGCTGCCTGCCGCCAGGGGCTGAGAGCGGAGCGGAGCGGGGAGACCTCCTGCCTGCAGAGAGGGTGGCGCTGGGAGCCCGGACTCCTGGGTTCTAGTCCTGGCCCGGGCAGAGCAGCATCGTTCGCTCTGGCCTGCATCTGTCCCATCGCATGGCGTCCATGGGTCTCTGGCGCCCGGGGGCCAAGCCTGCATTTGCCCCCCTTCACGTTCCCCCCCCCAGCAGGGCAGGAGGGGTCCCGGCGCTGCCCCCCAGCTTTCCCAGGGAGGGAGGGGGGGCCTGTACCTGGGGGGGAGGGGATGTGAGACCTGGGGGGGGGGGTGCAAATACAGGCTTGGCTCTGGTGTTCCCCCCTCCCCACAGCTCTGCACCGGTTAGGATGGGGGCGGTCTCATCCCCCCGCCTGGGGGCAGGGCTGGGCCGGCCCTTTGCGACATGTGGGGGGGGGGGGGAGGAGCAGGTGCAGCCCTCAGTCTCCTGTGCCCCCCACCCATCGTGAAGAGCTGGCCTAGTGCTCCCCCTCCCCCCGCCCCCCTGGGGGCCTGCCCCCCCCCCCCGGTCCCATCCCCAGTGCCTGTGTTTCCCCACCACCCGCCAGCTGCTGCCCACGCGCCCCACGTCGCCCTGTTGTTGTTGTTCCTTGGCCACGTTTCCCGTTTCCTCTTTTGTAACCGGCCGCACCCCCCGGCCGTGCCCCACAATCGAGCGGCAGCCGGGGTGGCTCACCCCAGCTCTCCCCATTCCCTAGCGCCGAGCCCTGGACGGCAGCCGGGCCCCACCCCGAGCTCCAGGCTGCGGGCCAGGCCCCGGCTCGCACGCAAGCGGGGCCGCCTCCCCGTGTTTACTGGCGGGGTTGTTGTTGCAGCGTGCTGCGGGGCAGGAGCCGGCCTAGGCCGGCGGGTGCCTGGGGGAGTGAAGGCAGCGGGTCCCTTTGCTGCCCCACCAGGCGGCTCGGATGCCCATCGGGCTGTAGGGCCACTAATTGGGGTGCACTGGACTGAGCGCAGGACTGGGAGCCAGGACTCCAGGGGTCCATTTCCCAGCTCTGGTTTAAGGGCGCAACCTGGGACAGCGAGGCAGGACATCTGGGTTCCCTTCCTGCCCCTGCGACCGACTCACTGGGCGTGACCTCAGCTGAGTCAGGCCCCCTGCTCTGTGCCTCGGTTTCCCCATGTGTGAAAAGGGGGCTAGTGAGACTCCCAGGCCTTGGCAAAGTGCTTTGAGAGCCATGTGTGACTGTGGCTCTCCCTGCTCCCCCCGAACCCCTGCTGACCTGGCAGTGGGGATCTGCCTTGCGCTGGCCCGGCCCCAGGCCCCACTGCTATGGGGCTGAGGCGAGAGAGAGCTGTGAGGCTGGGGGATGGGGGGGGAACAGGGACTAGGCCTTCCCAACACGACTGCCCCCCTCCCTCCCACCCACCATGTCCCCCTGCCCCACGGGTCTCCCAGTGAGTCGGGCGGTTCTTGGATTGGAAGCCGGGATCCTCCCGTCTGCTGGACTTTTGCCTCCTGACAGACAGATGGAGACGGGCGGGGAGCATTGTCTGCGGCCCGCTGGGGTGGAGGATTCCCCCCCCCCCCCCGTTCCCCCCTCCAGAGGCGGTGGGTGGTCTACAGATTTCCTGTCCCATGTGTGTGTGTGTGTGCCATGACTCTTGTATGGCTCAGCTGGGGCGTAGCCGCGTGGTCCGGGCCCAGGCGCGGGAACTTTGGTTCAGGGCACTGCCTGCCCGGCCGGGGGCACCATCCCACCTCTGCTCTCCCTTGGCAGCGCGTGCCGCCCTGCTGCTGGCTCAGTGCCAGGCTGGCATGGCTACGCAGGTGGGTCGGTTCATCCCCCGCCGGGGCGCAGGCTCCCCGGGTGCCGAGGGAAGGATCAGCCCGGCTCAGGGAGCAATCCTGGCAGCCGCTCGTCCGGGGGACACGGGAGGCGCCTGGCGTTACCTGTTGGGGCCTGGGCAGCATGCGGGGGGTAGGGGAGCAGGCGCCTGGTCATGGGGCGGGGATCACTGTGTGTGTGTGTGTGTGTGTGTGTGTGTGTGTGTGTGTGCGCGTGCGGGCATCTACATACTGGGCACGTGTGTAGTTATGTGTGTGCACTGTATGTCTGAACCTACTCACAAGCGTGTGTGTGTGTGAACATACATGCATGGGGGGGTGCCAAGGTAGGTTCCTATGTCCGTGTGCCTATGCACCTGTATGTGCACATCAAGCCACATGTCGGGGTGTGTGGTTGTGTGTGCACATTGCTCTGAACATATGAGTGTGTGTGTACATGGAGTTGTGTGTGTGTGTGCGCACGTTGTTGCAGTCCATGCTCCACGCGTCCTGTGCCTACGTGAAAACAGGCATGGCCGTGCCAATGAAGTGCACCCCTAGGTGCGGAGTTGTGTACCCGGCGTTGGCGGTGTGGCCGGCATGCGTGTGCGTAGCGTGTGTATGTGTGGTCACGCGTGTGTCAGCAGCGTGTCTAGGTTTGCACGGCTGCCTGTGTCTCCGCAGCCGTCACCCGTGGGCCGGGCGAGCCCGCTCCGTGTGCGAGGCGAGGCCAGCGCCTGTGTGCACCGCGGGAGCACGCGCAATAGCTGTGCTGGTGTTGCTGGGCAAGCTCCCCCCGCCCCCGCCCCCACCCGCCCCTCTGTGAGATTAACCAGCCGGGGCCTGATTCTCAGTGGAGACGCTCCTGACTTACGCCGAGTCAGGGAGTGCAGCATCCGCCCCTTGTCGCCTGGGCTGCCTGGACTTTCCCCTTCCCGCCGTTCTCCTGCCCGAGCTGGGACCAGAGGATCAGCTGCAGCCTCTGCTGGGGGGGTGTGTACGCCCAGGCCCCGATCCTGCCCGACCCGGCCCCCCCCCCCCCCCCGGGGGCTCCCCCAGCGTAAATGTCCCCGAGCGCCAACGACACCCGGCCTGGGGCTGGCTCCGCTCCCGGCGTCTGCCAGCCGTGTGGCGAGAGGGCGGTGCAGACAGTGGGACTTTGTGAGCCCCGCTGTTTGTGAAAGGTGTGTGTCTGCCGCCGGCTCCTTCCAACCGCCCCGCGCTGGGCCGGGAAAGGCATGGCCAGCTTGGAACGGCCAGGCCAGGCCATCCCAGGGGGGTGGGCGGGAGCTGCTGGGCCTCAGACGGGGGATTTTCCGCAGCCTTCCTCCATGTGTGTGGATGTGAGCGAGGGAGGGAGTGTGCAGAAAGGACAGGCTGCCGGCGCGTCTGCAGGGACCCACCCTCCCGGCCCCATCCAGGGGGGGCCTGAGCAAACGGGGGCCTGTGCATGCACCCATGCTGCCTGGGCCGCCTGGCGACCTCCTGACACACCCGCCCCCCCCTCGGGCATCGCTCTGCACACGCTGGGCACGGGAGCTTTGCATGAGGCTTGTGTGGCAGCTGAACCGCCCCCTCCAGGAAGATGACACCGGCTGGGCCGCGTCACCTGGCGAGGCGGCCTTCGCCCAGCTGCAGTCGGTGGGGTCGATCTGCCCCTCCTGGCCGGGCAGCGGCGGGGTTCGGACGGGGCCGTTGAAAGGAGGGTCCCCGCTGGCACCCAGTGAGACGGAGAGGCCGGGCCCTGCCTCGCCAGCACAGCATGAAAGTGGAGAGCAAGGGTGGGCTGAGTGGGGGGTGGGCGGGGGGGGGGTGTGTGTCTCTCTGTGCACCCCCCAGCGAGTGCTTTGTGCCCCTCCCCAGATGGAAGCACAGTTGCCCAAAGCCCAGGGCAGGTTGCCGACTGCCGGCTGCGTCGGGGTCGCCGTCCCGCTGCCTGGACCGGGCTGTCACCGCTCCCCACTGAGCCCCTCTTCCAGGCAGGGGCGGCGTCGCTGCCCCAGTGCGTCAGGCAAAGCCCAGGCGTCCCCGGTGCCCGCTGCTTGTGGGAACTGGAGCGGTGCCAGGGACACCGGGTCAGGGCAACCCTGGCCTGCCAGGCAGCCCGGCCAGCGAGTGAAACCAGAGCCTGGGCTGGTTTCCTCAGGGCCGGGAAGCTCTGACTCAGGCCTGGCTGGCTGGAGGAGTCAGTGGCCGCGCCGAGGGGGGGCCGTGGGCTCCGGTTAGCCACTTGTGGGTCACGCACGTTCCCTTGGCTCGGGGGAGCTGTCGCGCTCTGGCTGCAGCCGGTCACAGGGCGGGCAGCGGAGCTGGCGGGCTGCTTTCGGAGGCTGGCTGGGTCGTACTGGGGCTTCCCCTGGGCATCAGGAGGGATGGGGCCAGCTGGTTCGGGCACGGCATGACCCAGCCTAAGCCTGCTCCCTGCAACTCCCCACTGAGCCCCTCCAAAGCCTTGAGCGCCTCCGAGGAAAGGCGGAAAGCCCTGGGGTCACTGCCGGCTCAGTGCATGGGCCCAGCGGGGGGTCACAAGCGCCCTCCCCAGATTGCTACGGGCAAGGGGACGGGCTGTGAGCTGCCGGCTCTGCCACGGGCGCGGAGCCGGGGCTCTGCTTTCTGCACGTGCTGCCATCACTTTGCCCATTTCCCCAGCAGCCCCTCGGCTGGCCCCAGGCAAGGACGCCTCTGCCCTGCCCAGCGCCTGGACTGGCAGGGGACCTGCATGGCTGTGTGTGTGTGTGTGTGTGTGTGTGTGTGTGTGTGTGTGTGTGTGTGTGTGTGTGTGTGTGTGTGTGTGTGTGTGTGGGGCACTGGGGCCGGCACTGCAGCATCTACCCCCATCCCATCTATTCCAGACACGCTTTTCCTCTGCCAGAAGCTTTCCATCCAGCCACAGCCAAGACACCAGCCCCGCTCGCTTTCTCCACCCAGGGGAGCTCCGGGCCGGCCAGGGGGTGCATGGGAGTGGGGGGGGAGGTGGGGAAGATCTCGCCAATGTGCCCCCGCCCAGACAAGCCCCATCACGGGCTGAGCGGGGATGTCCTCCCGCCTCGCAGCCTGGCCTGGGCCCAGCGAAAGCCGCTGAGTCAGATGCTGCCAGGCCAGATGGGAAGGGAGCCGGCGGGGACCAGCCAGCGGGGGCGTTGCGGGGAGGGACTGTCTGGGGATGGCCGAGGAGGGGGGGCCGCCGAGCTGTGGTGATTCCCCCCCGAGGAGCTCCCTGTGCTGTGCGCCATTCAGCGCGGGTGTGAGGGATTCAGGGGGTGTCCCCCGACTGAATCGGGCTGGAGCTATTTTGGGGGGCAGAGGAGGCCTTTCCCACCTCACCCAGCTATTCAGTGGGGCCAGCCTGTCCCCTGTCCCCCCAAGAGCCCCATGATTCCAGGGGGAGGGGAGGCAGGAGGGAACCCTCCCCCCTTTAACCTTCATGTGAAGACCAGCCCCCCCCATACTGGGGGTCCCAGCCCCCCCCCCCTGTCCCTTTCCTGACACCCCCACTCCCGGGATCCCAGCCCAGAGGAGCACGGGCCAGTGCATGGGCTGGCTCGGGGGGGTCACAGCAGGGCGCTCCCCCCCAAGACTCCCATGGGGAGCAGGGACTGGGAGTCAGGACTCCTGGGTCCCGTGTGTCACTGGCTCATTTCCTGCCCCTCCAGGACGAGGCTGGCTGCTGGCTGCTGTTTCCCACGTCCCTGCCAAACACTCCCGTCCCGTGGGGCCAGCAGAGAACACGGGGGGACCTCCCCTGACGTCACGTTCTCATGTGGTTTCCCCACTGGAGGAGTTGGGGTGAGGCCCAGCTGGGGGCGGGGGGAGGGGGGGGGCTCCGCTCGGCTGCAGCCGGCCAAGCCACACGCAGCCTCCACCCTGGGAAAAGGCTCCGTTCTCACAGCGGCTGTCTCCGCGCCTGGCTGGCTCGGCTCAGCCGCCACCCGGAGGGCAGGGCAGGGCAGGGCTGCCACGGCCAGTGGGGGGCAGAGCGGCTGGTCCCCCCCCCCCGGCAGGGCTGGGTCTGGGCACTGGGTCAGGAGCGGGGCACGCGGCCCTTACGGTCCGTCCGGCTGGCTGGCGTTTTCGTGTGACCGAGGGGTAAAGAGTCTGGCTGGCTATCCCCACACGCTCGCTGGCTGGCTGGCTGTCTGTCTGTCTGTCTCTCATCGCACCCTGGGAGTCCAGTGCACCCAGCCCATGTTACAGCGCACCCGGCCTGTCAGCGTTTGAACTAGGCTAGACGGGCCCTCCCACGCCCCAAGGCTGACTTGGGGTCCAGCTCCCCCCTTCTTCCCGGCACAGTAACTCCCCGACTTCAGCTGTTACTCCTGATTGACACCAGAGGGGAGTGAGCGGAGGATCAGACCCCAGAGGGGCTGCTGGGACTCTGCCCCCCCCGGTTCCCCTCCCTCCAGCACCCAGGGCAGCAAGGGAGCTGCAGTTCAAAATCTGTGCATGCATGCGTGCATGTGTGTGTGTGTGTGTGCATGCGTGTGTAACTGTGTGCATGCGTGTGCGTGTGTTCCGGGGTCAGTGCAGGGAAGGGTCAGGGGGAGGGGTATTTGGGGCCTGGTTCGTGGGGCATGCAGGAGCAGGAACAAAAGAAGCATTAAAAAAGCAGCCCGAAGACCATGGGTCCCAAGCTTGGCAGGGCGACGTGCTCACAGCTCTGCGCTCCAGACCCTGGGAGAGGAAGAGGGGAAATGTGAACAATGTGTGTGTGTGTGTGTGTGTGTGTGTGACATGAACAATGCCAGGGCCTCTGTGTGTGGCGGGGGGGGGGGGGGGTGTGTGTTGGGAGCTGTTTTGTGTGTGAGTGAAAATCATGCCTGTGACTGTGCTGATGCCGCTGTGTGTGTGTGTGTGTATGTGTGTGACGCTTGCGTATTTGCCCACAGAGCTATTAACAGGGTCATGTTTATCATTAGGCTTGTGTGGGTCCGTGAGCAGGGCACATTGTGAGTGTGGCTCTCTGGGTGCCTGCGTGTGCAGTGGTTTAAGGCTTTGCACAGGTGTGTGTGTGTTGTACGAGTGCAGAGCTATTGGGCCAGTGGGTGTTTTAATTCCGGGGGGAGGGGGGAGTTTGTTCCCCCTGTAAGCGCGTCCAACTCTAATAACAACACATGAGCGTGTGTGTGGGTACAACACTGTGTGCACCGCTGTGGCCGTCTGTGTGTTTGCAACACCCTGTGCCTAGTTGTGCTTCTCTGCAGGGCGCAGCGGGCAGGCGGCCTGTGTTTCAGTGATGGTGTGAATTTCCCTGCAGGCGTGACTGGCTGGGGACGGGGGAAACGTGGCCCGGGCAGCTGGTGCTGCTGCTTAGCGTCTGCCCGTCAGTCTGAGCGCTGCCCCCGGCACCGTCCAAGATGCCCACATGTAAGGTCGGAACCGTCCCGTCTGCAGCCCGTCTGGCTGTCGATCCTGGCGCTGAGAGCAGGTGGCAGTGCAGAACCCGGCGCCCCGAGGCCGGTCCATCGGCGTGGTGTACCGTCCTGTGCGTCCCAGACCCTGCTTCTGCTGGGCCCCGGCCTGTAACAACCCTGGGCCCTGGCGGCTCCAGGCCAGGAATCCAGCCTGCGTCAAGACATTGTCTCCTCATGTTATCACCGGGATCACAGCAGCCGTGATGCAACGGCGCGCAGCTCTGCTTTCTGCTCAGATTCCTTTCCACCAGTCAGAGTTTTCCACCCCCCCAACTCCCCAAGGCTACTTCCAGGATGAGACGGAGCAAAGTCAGCTGAGGAATTTAGGAAGGGTGGAGGCTGAGCAAGCATGACGGAGCTGGAATTTAGGCACCTGACTACCTTGGGATCCTTTGCCTGGCCCGGCTGTCCTGGCCAAAGCGCTCCTGCCTGACATCAGCCAAACCGCGACCCCTCGCTGGGTGCTGGGGCCGCTGTCTGTAACATGGGGGGATGATCAAACTTCCCTACCCCAGCCGGGTGAGGGCTGACGCTCGCAAAGCCCTTGGACATCCTCCAGCGGCCCACGCAGCTTGTAACAATTGGGGCAAATTATATAAAATCCAAGTCTGAAAAGCTGCAAAATCCACCTTGTGTGAGTTTAAGAATCATCTCGTTGGGGCTGAAAATCCTTTTGCAGGGAGCGCAGGCGGGATTTTGCAATCCTGCTGGTTTTTGCAAGACAAGGGGCTGTTTTGGGGCCAGTTCCACAAAGAGCAAAAACTTCTGTGCCGAGAAACAGGCTGAAGTAGATAGAATGGGAATGTTCATGCGAAGTTTGGAGCAAACCTTTTTCTGAGAGCTGCTTATGACGCTGACCAACTTTATCCCATTGTTTCCTTTTACTCTCCCGTCTGTGCGTCTCCAGCTGTCGCCTCTTGTCTGCCACTTAGATTGTAAGCGCTCTGGGGCAGGGACTGGCTTCTTCATCTGTTTGTGCAGCACCTAGCACACTGGGGTTGTGGTCCATGACTAGGACTTCTAGCCGCTGCCATGCTACAAATACTAAATAGTAATAATCGCAATTAATGGTCTGTCTAGTTTGCTATTATTTAATCCGGTGACACCATCCCAAGTGTTTAAAAATCAGGAGCTTTTAAGAAGAGGCTCCGTTTGGGGTCGTTGCTCTTTGATTTCTGGTTTCGGAGCATTGCCCAGGCCCTCTGTACAGTTTTTCTCCTTAACACCGAGAGCTAGAAACTTCCTCGTGCGTTAAACGGCCATTGAGCTGCTCACGGTATCGCCTTGCTCCAGAACTGGAGGTTTCAGGAAAACAACCCATAGCCAGCACCGGGAGAGCTGAGCGCTAGCGGCCCGGCTGGAATTACAGTGTTGTTTCCTGGGATCAGCCCGCACTGCCGATACGCCTTGCGGTACTTGGCCAGTTCTAGGCCTGACACAAAGAAATCAAACTTTTCTAGACCTTTAAAGTGCTTTAAAGAAGAGGCAAAGTAGACAAGGCTCCAGGATGGGAGGCAGCAGCTCCGGCTTCTAGTCCCACCTCAGCTCTGTGACAGTAGACAAGTTGCTTTGCTGCTCTGTGCCTCAGTTTCCCCTCCTGCCCTTTGGCTATTCTGCCTCTGAGCTCTTTGGGGCAGGGGCTGGCTCTCAGTGTGCAGTGCCCAGCACAGTGGGGCCCTGATCTCAATTGGGGGGGGGGTCTCTAGGTGTTACTGGAGTATAATTAATAGCAATGAGGTGTGGGGGTTGGTTAGAGCTTTGGGTGAAGATTCAGCCCCGCGGGGGCTCCTCCACCCTGGTTTGGTTCATGGGGAATTTAGTGCATCACATGCTAAACCTGTCACGGCCTTCCAGGAGTCTGGCTGGCAGCGTCCGGGATGTTGTTATTTATATAACTCCCTGGCAACTTGGGAACCAGTTCAGAACCAGCCCCAGCAGTGAGTCACTCCCGCCTGACGAGCTCATCACACAGGTGAATTTGTCCAGCTGTTACATCCATCCGCAGGTCAGCGGGAGCACGGCATGTTCTCGCCGCCTTGGGGGATGAGGCAGCTGGCAGGAATGGCTGAGCGGCGGCTGCCCCAGGACACAAGTGAAACGAGTTGGCGTGGTCTCAGCCCACTGGGCCAGCATCTCCTCAGGCTATGGCCACAGGACGGCGTGTGGCCACTGGCGTGTGGCCACTGGCGTGTGAATTCAGTGGCCGGTCTGTTAACCCTTCCCTCCCCAGGCCGCCTCCCAACTGGGCTCCACACAGCGATCACAGGGTGACATTCTACGCCCGGGGCTCTGCAGCAGGTCAGACTGGACCCTTCTGAGGTTACTCAGGACAAAACGGGGGTGAATCACCAGCGAGCCAGCAGTGACGCGTGTCAGCGACGGCAAATCCCGCCCCGCAGAGCCCCTGCCCAGGCGGCCCAGCTCCCACCCGCTGCACGTCGCACCGCGGAGCTTTGAGACACGCACACACACACCCCCATCAGCCCTTTGCAGATGTTCTCGCCGAGGCTGACGTGTGGCCTGCATCGGGCCAGCCAGAGTCCCACGCTAACGTCAGAGCAAGGCCTGGTTCCCGTCCGCGTCCTGGGGAGATCACAGCTCTCCGGAGAGGGGAATAAATTAGACCCTGCTCACAGCAGGTGCCTTGTGTTTTTTTCCTCTTTCCACAGAGCTCTTCTCACCCGTCCCTCCCCGCTCGCTCTTCTGCAAGCTGGGTTAAAGCGAGGTAGCAGTGACACAGCTGTAATGCTGGGGGCTAGATCCGGAGGACCGGGGGGCACCGGGGGCTGGGGTTAGCAAAGCCGGAAGGAGAGCAGCCCCTGTGTGCTGCTGCGGGCGGGGACTCTCTGCTCGAGGGCCTGCCCTGCAGAGGTCAGTCGAGCGTGGTCCCTGCTGCTGTGTCTAGCAGGGCAGGGGGAGCGAGGCCTCTGCCCCGGATTCTGCCAGGGCCATTCTGGCTGCACAGCGCACACAGGGGAGGCCAAGAGGGGGCGGGCTTGGCCTCTGGGCCTGATCCTGCGCGGCGCCGCGTGGCCTCCGCACCCGGGGCGGGCATGGCGCACGCATCAGGACAGCGCCCCAGCATTGTCTTACCAGGTCTCCTTTATTTAAATGGGTCACCAAGAGAGCCCCAAACCAGAGCCACTGACCCAGCAACGTCTCCCCTTCCCCCATGGGTGTTTTGCAAAAGGAAAGTCGGAGCTGAGTCAATCAATCTCCATCCATCCCCCTCCTGTCTGTCCATCTGTCCATCTAACCTAGCTAGGTACGGGCCAAGGAATAGCCAACGGTTACAAAATGAAATGCAAGGAAATTGCATCATCCTTTGAAACTCCCCCCCAGCCCTTTTCTTTTCTGTTTTTCTGCAAAGGCCAGAGTTTGGCCGTGGGGCAGGGCGAGGCTGGGAACTGCTCTCTTGCTCGCTCTCCAGCTGACGTTAAACGGTTCTTTCAGCTGACTCTTAAAAACAAGCAAAACAGAAAGTGTCTGGCTGGCGTGCTGGGGGAGCTGAGCGGGAGAGAGGCGAAAGTTGGGGGGGGCTGCACTGGGGATGGCAGCTGGGGGTCCCGAGCAGGGGCAGCAGAGAAGCCCCCGGTATTTGCAGCCTCGTTGTGCAGGTGGAGCCGGCCAATTTCCCACGATGCACCAAGAAGGCTCGCGCGGCCCCGTCCCAAGGTCACCGGCAGAGCGCTGGGAAGCTGCAGAGTCATGTGTACGCAGCACTCCCCGGCAGGTCAGGGGAGGGCATGCCGGAATCCAGCGCAGGCCAGGCCTGGATGCAGGTTCCCAGCAGTCCATGGGCCGGGATTGCTCCCGCCGTGGGAAGGAACTCGCCGGGTTCTCCGTGCACGGACGCCAGCCCTGTGCAGTCGCAGAGGCTGTGCCAAGAAAGCCTCGCTCTGCTCCCCATTGGTCCAGCTGCGCGGCTCTGACCTCCAGCCGGCTCGCTGTCAGAGGCGAGGGCGGCCGTGACGCCGAGGGGGAGGCGAACGACGTCCCCAGCCAGGCGCTGCTTGCCAGATGGTTCTTGGGTTTCCGTGTAACTCACCAGGCATCAGCTGACGGCTTCATGTTTACACTGAAGGATTGAACCGAGGACACTTGATCCGTGCGGGACGGGCTGGGGCTGGGAGCCGGGAAAAGTCCAGGGTTTGTTGTTGCAATCAGAAGCTGGGGCATCGCGGCCTTGCAGTCGGGGATAAATGAATAATCATGCGTTGTGCTCACACCGTGCTTTTCATCCCAAGCGCTGCACGCCTCATCAAGCCCCCGATGGGGAAATTGAGGCATGGGGAGGGGCGGGGAGGCCAGTTAAGGCATGGAGGGAAAGTGTCGGGGGCCGTGACAGCCCCAAGCGCAGCCTCCTCCCGGCCTAGTGGCTAGAGCGCTGGATTCAGGACACCTGGCTTTTATCTGCATCTGTGCCACTCCCCGGCCGCTGTCCTGCCTCTCCCCCCTCCCCCCCCCAGCTGGGACGCAGCCCCCAGCCCGGTCCCGGGACTCGCTCTCAAAGCACGGCAGGCCCAAAGCTGGGAACCGCCCCCCCCACAACCCACAGCCAGTCAACAACCCCCATAAGCTGCAGGTAACACCCCCCCCAACCTCCGATCCCCCGGGAAACGCCTGGCCCAGCTAAGACTTGGGCACGGCTACCAGCAGCTGGGGCGTGGGGCGGGCAGCTTGGCGTGGATGGTGTAGCCATCCACACGGCGCCTGACCTGCCCCAGGGTGACGGGCACACAGAGGCTGGGTGACTTCAGCTGGGTGCGGGTGGGGGCAAATCAGACCAGAGGGACCCCTGGCAGGGACCCCAGACCCATTCCCCTACACGGTACAGCTAGAGCCCCTCCCTCAGCCTCTCTGCTGCAGGTCACAAAGCGCTGGGGCAGCTGAGACTCACCAACTCGTTACACGCATCAAATGTTACTCAACCCTAGCCCGCCTTGGGGCTGGATTTGAACCTGTGATCTAGAGGGAGAAGGGCCCCTGGCCCATTGTCCTGGGTCCTACAGGCCAGGGTTGGGGTTTGTTAATCTCCGGATGCTAAGGGAGCCTGGCTACGGGGACAGTTGGGTCCGACACCTCCCTCGGGCCTGGGGACGGATCGGACACTCCGGACACATCGGTTCGTCCCCGGTGAGTGTGGACGCGAGCTGCCGGCTGTTCAAAGTGAGCCAGCGCGCCAGGGCCGCTGCCTGATAACCCGCCCTTTGGTAAGGCTACGGCAGTTATAGGGCTGGTCACGTAACGCAGCCCGGGCCTGCCACGGGGGGCGTGGATCAGCGGCAAGGGCTGGATCTGGACAGGCAGGGCGCTCTGCAGCGGCACCCTCCCCAAGCTGTGGTTGCCGTCCCCCGAATCGCTGCCGCTTCCTATTGGCAGGGAGGTTGGAGGCTGGGGATGGGGCTGGAACAACCCGGGATGCGCTCTCCTCTGGGGACCCTTCACACACACACAGGGCCTGATCCTGATCCCTTTCCCAGGGTAACTGCAGGGCCGCATCCTCGGCTGGTGCAAAGCAGCAGAGCTGACGATCCAGCCCCCTGACTCCAGTACCGTCACTCTGGATTTGCACCAGCGTAAGTGACCAGAGGAGACTCGGGCCGGTCCCTGGCCTCCTGCTCTTGGCTCGGGGCAGGGAAAGAACCGGGCCGCCCCAGTGCCCCAGGCGCAGCTGGGAGAGGCTGTCAACAAGCGCCCACGCGCCGGAGTGGCTGACGGCCCCGTGGCCACACTTCCCGGCTTGTTGATCCGCTGGCCCAGCTGGTTCCAGCGCGGCTGGCAGCTGCGCAGAGCTGGGGAGAGGAAACCAGGAGCGGCCCTGCAGCGAATGAACAAGCCCGGAGCTTCGGCTGCCCCGGAGCCGCCCAGGGCTGCCCGGTGCCACTGGGATCCCCGGGGGCCGTACCCCTCCAGGCGTTCCCATGCGCGAGGGATCCCACCCCGGTCGGAAATCCGGCAGCCTGCTCCAGCCCCTGGCCTCCAGCGCCCTCCCCACCCCTGGGAGGTGCCGCTTCAAAGGGCCGGGGCCACGGGACCTGTCGGCCGGGGCGCGTGGTTGCCAGCTCCCCAGCCGAGGGCTCCAACGCAAGCTCTGCTCCCCCTTTCCCAGGGGGGGCCCCTGGCCCATTTTAACCCCTTCCCCGCTGAGCCCCATCGTTCAGCAGCTCCCTGCAAAATGCATCGCCCACGTGGTGACCTACCGGGTACCGCGGGCTGCGGCGGGGAGGTGGGCGTGGATTTTGTTGGCAGGTACCTGGTCCATTAGTCAGCACCCCAGTGATGTATTCCTGCCCCAGGGGGTTCTTAAGAACATGTTGGGGCTGCGAGTCGGGACTCCTGGGTACTAGCCCCGGCTCTGGGAGGGCAGTGGGGGCTAGTGGTTAGAGCAGGTGGGGCTGGATCTTAGTTTCCTCACTTCTGATAGTTCACTGGGGTGACCTTGGGCATGCTGTGGCCCTTCTGTGCCTCGGTTTCCCACCTTTGTCAGGCCCCGTATCAGTCATGGCTGCTGCCTGCGGGGACGTCAGCATCCCCTGTGCCAGGGATGAGCTTAGCCCGGCGCCATCAGGAAATGGCATCCCAGGAGCCACAGCCCGGCCTCTCCCTCGCCCCTGGGGCAGTAAGGAGCAGGGACTGAACTCACTCGCCCAGGGCGAGTCACCGCTCGGCCCCTCATTAAAGCAGCAGGACGGACACGGAGGCTGCCCCCACACCCTCTCGGCGAGGGCCAGTGCCTCTGCTGCTGCCTGGCTCCCCCGGGGCTCCATCGCCTGGCCCCGGCTCGGCTCGCTGTGGGAATTGCAAGGGTTTGCTGCCAAGTGAGACGCTTGCTTCGCACTCCTGGGGAGAGTTTCACACTCACTTTGCACGCGCGTGTGCGACATGAGGCTGGGTGGTACAAATCCAGGCCCTCTGCCCTGGGGTCAACCCGCTGGATAAAGGGAGCCGACGCTCGTGCACCTGGGCCCCCTGTGGCCACTCCCATTCGGTGGCATTGCACACCCAGGCCGGGCTCACTTTGCACTGGTGCGAAGGCACGAGGTGCGAGGCTGGATTCATGGGGCTGACTGTGGCAGGGTGAATCAGGAGCATCTCCATGCAAGGCGGCGCAGCTGCCGTGGTTTGAACGAGAGCCCAGCAAATCCCTGCCCGCCTGCCCCCCTGCCCCGAGCTGCGGGATGGCTCTGCAGGGCCCTGCGCCGTGGGAGGGCGGTTGCACTGGTGCAAAAGGTGCTGCCTCCGAGCGATAGCATTTCACGCTCGCTTTGCACTAGCATCAGCAGCTGAGCAAGGGGCCGGATGACGGACCCCCCCAGCGGCTCTGTTCGGGTTCGGCTCCGACCCGCAGCCGGGGAGGCCCCAGGCTTCACAAGGTCTCAGAGGAGCTGCCCTGCCCCAAGCGCCTCTCCAGCTGCCGCCCGCCCCAGCCCCTCGGTCCTGAGCTGCAGCGATAAGGACGCAGGAAGAGGCAGATCTGGCCCGGCATTCCTGGCCTTTTTGGGTTTATCTGCAGCCCACCTTACTGCTCCCCTCCCCCCGTGACCTGACCGCCCACCCACTGGACTGGAGCCCCCCCGTCTCCCCTGCACTTTGGGTGGAGCCAGCGGGGCAGCAGGGGACAGGGGCACAGTGGGGGTGACTGGGTGTTTTACATACATGGGGATTTTAACCCACAGAAGGCGGGGGAGGGGCTGCAATGACGCTGAGCGCTGGCTTGTCGGGGCCCCTTGAAGGTTGCTTGTGGCCCAGCGCAGGCCAAAGGCAGGATCCTCTCGTGTCAGGCGCTGCACAGAGACAGGCCCGGCCCCAAAGAGCTCACGGACCACACAGGCAAAGGGCAGGCGGGGGAAACCGAGGCGCAGAGAGGCAAGTGACGCGCCCGAGGTCACCCCCGCAGAGGTGGAAAAAGAACCCAGGTGTCCGGAGTCCCAGGCGGGCGCTGCGCCCACTAGGCCGTGCTGCCTCTGAGCCGCAAGAGCCTGCAGCTGGCGGCCAGCGCGTGCGCCCGGTGCCCAGGCTGGGCGCAGTGACCCTGCCGCGCTGACCTGCTTCTCCTGCAGCACGAGGCGGCCTGTTGTCCTGGCTCTCCCCCCACGCACCCCCCCCCCCCCCCCCCCCCCCGCCCTGTGACTGCACGCTCCCAGCCATCCGCCGGGGCACTCACCGCCGACCCCCTGCTCCAGCGCAGGGGGGGCCGGAAGTGCCTGCGGCTGGCGACTGGCAAGGGGGTGAGTTGTCAACCGGGCCGAGCGCCAACTGGGGCTGCGTAATGTCTGCGCCAGGGCGGCGCAGCAGGGCACGCCGCTGTCTAATTGCAGGGTAGCGCCAACCTGCCACGCAGGGTGTGGGGGGGGGGGAGGGAGCGCACGGTGGAGGGAGGGGGTGGGAAGCTGGAGGCAGGGCTGCAGGGGATGTCTGGGCGGGAGGCTCCAGGTATCACCAGTGTGAGCATGTGCGTGCATGCGTGTGCATGTGTGAAAGCACGTGCATATATGTGTGCGTGCAAGTGTGTGCACATGCATGTGTGAAAGCATATGCATGTGTGTGTGCAAGTGTGTGTGTGCAAACATGTGCATGTGTGAATGCACATGCATGTGTGTGTGTGTGTGCATGCAAGCATGTGCGTGTGTGTGCTGCATCTGCATGTGTGAAAGCACGTGCATGTGTGTGTGTGTGTGCATACCACTGTGTGCTTGTGCAAGCATGTGTGCATGCGTGTGTGTGTGCAAGCATGTGCATTTGTGCGTGCATGTGTGAAAGCACATGCGTGTGTGTGTGTGTGTGCTTGTGCGTGTGTGTGTGTGTGCATGCAGCATTGTTTACTGGCAGACAGGACCCTGCACTTGCTTCCACGTGTCCCCCAGCTACATGCAGGCACGTTCCCCAGGACACCTGTCCTAGCACGGTGCAGCCACTCCCCTTCTTCACCCCATGCAACCCCTGGCTACGTGCACCCTGCCTCTGTTCTGCAGGCTGGGGGGCTGCTGCCTGTTCAGTGAGCGCTCAGTGTTTGTGTTCCCGCAGGGTGTTTGCGGAGCCCGGCTCACGGGGACACCAGCCCCTTGCCTCTGAAACCAGGCAGCAATCACAGCTGGGTTTGACTTGGCACAGGCCCAGGGATGGTTCCAACCCAGTGCCCCTGGCAAGGGCAGGCTGGTGAGTTTGTAGCCACCTGAAACGGATGCAAACGGGGCTGGATGCAAGATCTGGGGACCCTGCTCGGGGCCGAAATGCAAACAGGAACATGCTTAGGCTGAATGCCAGGGCTGGCACGGGGGAGGGGGGGGGGCAAGAAGGGGCACGTCTACTGCGGCCCTGAGCCCAGAGATCCTCCACAACGTCTGCAACATTGTGTGTGCAAATGGCGTGAAATGTGCGCGAGCACTAAACTCCTCTGGTGTGGGTAGAGCAAGGGGCTGGGCCGCAGGACTCCTGGGGTTTGTCCCCAGTTCTGGGTGGGCAGTAGGGTCTAGGGGTTAGAGTAGGAGAGTCTGGGAGACAAATTCCCATCCGGGTCCTGCCGCGTGGCACGTCCTTCTCCCAAAGCCCCTTCGCCTCAGCTGGCTCTGGGTCAGGGTGAGAGCCGAGAGGATGGAGGGAGTCGCACGAGGCAGCACCCCCCAGGAGCTGTGACCTCCTTGGTTTTCCTCCGCCTCCTGTGGCAAGTCGGGACGTCCCGTCCAGGCCCCAGGACGTTGCCTCGGGCTTGGCAGAGCTGACATGCTACATCCTGTACCCGACAAATCACCCCTCCGCTATCTGTCTCCGTCCCAGATCCCAGCCTCCTGCCCTTGTATGGGAGAGAAATGATCCCTGGGCAGGAAAACCAACAGCCACAACAAGACACTCAGGGTTGCGGCTGTGAGCTGGAGCCGGGGCACAAAGAGGGGGCCCGAGAGCTGATCTCCGGGGCATTGCCAATGGGTTGGCCTCGGCGGGCATGGGCGTTCCTGCAGCTGAGTGCTTGGCACAGTCCCTGCCCGAGCCGAGGGGCTCAGAGGAACAAACCGTGGGGTGGCGCCTGAGATGCACAGAGTGGGTGCACACGCCCTGGAAACTCCCTGGGGTGTCTCAGTCCAGGCGGCGTGCAGAGCGCTGGGCCGGGTGATAGCAGAGCTGCACCAGCACCCAGCGGGTGGCAGAGCCCAGGCGTGCCGCGGCCTGGCCCGTGCAACACGCTCGTTTCTGCAGCGCCCAGGTGCGTGCAATGCAAGCCGCAGGCCGTAGACACGCTCCTGCAGCAGGCCAGGGTTTCATCTGGACTGGGCACGAGCGACATTCAGCGGCATGCTGCCCACAGGCAGTGCTGTGTGGAATGCACGTGCGTGTGCAAGGGGACAGGCACAAGCCAAGCTGCCTTGTCACACTCAAGGGCCAGCTGAGGCTGCAGCCCCCAGTTTCCACAGACCTCAGAGCTGACCCCCCCACGGGCGAGGAAGATGCTTCCTTCCCGCCTGCCCCGCTGCAGACTAGTTCCTCCCCCTAGGGAGGGGCTGTCACATGCATCTGGCCTGGTGAGGCTGATCCAAGAGGTGCCGTGGGCGGGTGCGCGGCCCAGCCCTGGGGTGAAGCGGGGACAGAGCAGCGGAGGGACAGGCTGAGAAGAACAAGCTGCCGGGGAGACGGCAGGTTAAATCAGGTCAGGGCACGAACAGCGTCTCTGCCTCTGCTGCTGGGACTGCGATCTGGGCTGGTGAGGAGCAGTGGAGGCTGCGCAGCCCCCGCCTGATGTGCACACACACACACGCACACCCGTGTGTGCAGAGACACGCGCACAACCCAGCACAACCATGTACGTGCACAACCAAGCACCCCCCTCGCCACAGAATCCCACGGCGCACAGCCCCCCACGTTCTCTACACAGCAAGGGGGCAGGAGGCTCCATTGTTCTCTCGGGGGGTGTTCTCCACTGGTTTTTATGGGGGGTCTCTGTGGTTCTGGAGGTGCGGCTGCTCAGCTCCGTGCCCCAGGGGTCATTCATTCCGTGCAAACAGCCCCTGCCAGCTCTGCCGGGCGAGGACGTCTGTGCCGGTGCCGTGCTGGGACGCAGGGTCGCACGCTGGTCTCCACTGAGCTGCTTACTAAGGTCACGGGCTGGGCCAGGAGGTCTGGCTCCTACCTGGGGGGGGAATCTGGGGACACGGCTGTGCCTACGGGCCCCTCTCCTTTGCATCGAGCCTGTTCAGCCCATTATTCCTTTTCCTTTCCTTGCAATCCAACCCCAGAACGGCCCAGCCTGCGGCCACCAGGACGCCAGGAACCTGGCACAGGCTGCTTCTGTGGAAGAAGGGGGAGGAGTGGGGCCAGGAGGCCCGACACCTTCCTAGGGCGTAACTAATAATTAACGCGAAACAAACAGGCGGCAAGCTTCGTAAGCAGCGAGCGCCCGCCTGAGGGCGTCACGTGCCCGTCGCGCTTAGCCGCCGGAGGGGAAATGCACCCGCTCTGCAATGCTGCTGGGCTTATCTGGGGCTTACTGGTCAGCTCAGACTGAGTCCCTGCCCCGGGCTGCACTGTGTGACCTAGCCTGGCACCAGCTTCGCCCCCACCCCCAGAAAACAGGGCCCTGACAGATGCCAGAGCTGGTTCCCCTGCGCTCCTGGGCAGCCACTCTGCAGAGCTCGTCCACGCTGCTGATCTGCCCCTCTGGCTCGGCGAAAGCTCATTTCAGCAGCACGCAGCCGTGTGAGTCGTTATCAGCGCTTCTGCCTCTGCCTTCGGAAGCCACAGAGGGACTAGTGCGGCCTTTGGAACACAATGTTCTTTGAGCCCAAGGGCCCCGGGTCACCATGGGCTGGCGTGTCGGTGACAGAGGCGGTGGAGGCGAGGAGGGGTGGACTGCAAAGCGAAGGCCGGCTGTGGTGCATGGTGGAGGGACGCAGAGAGAAAGCCGGCTCTGTTCCGGTGAGCTCGGGGAAATCCTCCAGCGCCAAGGAGCCGTGCAGCTGGCGTGAGCCCAGAGGGCTTTGCAGAATAAATGCACCCGACAACAGTGCTGAAATGCAGCCGCTTCTGGGGCGGTTGGAGGGGGAGACTGGGGAGCAGAACTCCTGGGTTCTATGCCCAGCGCTGCTTCTCTGTGTGGCCTTGTGCAAGTCACGGCAGTGCTCTGAGCCTCAGTTTCCCAATCTGAAGAAAGGGTATAATACGACTGCGAGGAGGCTGAATGTGTTAACACTGGGGAAGCGACTGAGATCCTCGCCTGGACGGCGCTCGGGGCAGGGTGGGGTCAGTAATGAACATGCCTCGTCAGTGCCTGTCGGACCCTCCTCCCGCACAGAACTGGTGCTTTCTCACTGTTTGCTAATGAGGGTTATTGTCATCAGAAGCATTGACGCTGGCAAGGCAGCGTAAAAACTGCCTCCGAGCGAGGAAGGGAAAGTGTGAGTGCTGGGGGGGCGTGTGAGCAGCGAAGCTGCGCATGCAGGAGTGAAACCAACGAGGAGGAAGTGCTGATTCTCTTTAAAGTCCCTGCATGTTTACAGGTTCCAGCCAGCTCCCAGCAGCCTTTGAAGCTGCGTGTTTGTTTCCTGCAGGTGGCAGTGGGCCGTTACAGTGCAGGGACCTGGTCTAATGGCTGGTTTCGGGTGAGGGGTGGCCTTCAGGACACCTGGGTGCTGTAGAAGAATGAGTACTTAAAACAGGGGATTAGAAGTGATAATTCCCAGGTTCTGCTCCTGGCTCTCCTGGGTGGCGCAGGGATCCAGGACTCCTGGGTTCGCTTCCTGTTGCTGGGAGGATGATGTTGCCTAGTGGTTGGAGCAGGGAGGATTCTCTTTCCTGGTTTTTCTACTGACTCCATGTGTGATGTTGGACAAAGCCAGCTCCTTCCCCCAGACTCAGTTTCCTCCTGTGGAAGTTAAGGATAATAACCCCGTGTCGGGGGCTCCGAGATCCATGGCGCAATATACAAAGTGCTACTAGTCATACCAGGCGTTCCTGGCTGTGCAAATGTGAAGGTTGCAGAACTGATCCCTAAGGAAGGGAAAGCGGCGACAGACGGGTGTTTGTCATACCCGGGAAACCGACTTTGGGGCCAGAGCCGCCCCTGGGCTGAATTGGCCCAGCTCCACTGGAGTCAGATCCCCAGCTGCACTGACGGCCCCAGAGCTGCGCTTTGCGTGCCGTGGGTACGGGGTGGGTCTCAAATCGCGTTGATTAGCTTGTTTAACCCAGCCCCTCCCGCAGGGTGCGGGCAAGAGGGGCTGGACAGCCAGTACCCTGCGACCCCGTACGTATGGGCAGCAGCAGGGAAAGGCTGCCCCATCAGTGCACTTCACCCCTCCCCTGGAAGGACGCGAGGTGAAAGGGGAGGTCAGCCCCCCCCCCCCCCCAAGGCCCATTCAGTCCTTGGGCTCTGGGTCAACGCTGCCAGGGAAGGGGCCAATGTGGTGACAAGGGTCAGTGATGCGGGGGAGGGGGGGGGGCTAGGACTTGGGTTGAGACCCAGCCAAACTCATGTTAGCCAAGCTGCCATCCCCTCCCCCTGCCGTGACATCTGCAGGCGGGGGCAGCGCCAGGGGCCGAGCCACACGTGCGCGCCTGCATGTGACCCACTCGGGCGTGCAAGCCCCTGATGCTTGTGCACAAGCCGGGGATGCAAGTGCATGGTCTGTGCTCGTGCAAGGGGTGCCTGCAGAGGGGGGGGGGGCCTGTGAAAATGTGTGCACACCTAGGCACACACCTCTCCGCACGCTAGGGCTTGATCTCACCAATCATCTCCTTCCATAGGGGCTCTCCGAGGTGGGAGGTGATGAGCTGGCCTTCATGTGCCCCTCTCCTAAGGATATGGGGCACGCAGAGGCAAGGACACCCCTGCCAGAGAAGATGCCCGTCCTTTAGCAGGGCCGGGAGCGGGGTGCCCAGTGCTGTACGGCTTTACAGCTGCTCTCTGGCTGTGTCGGCTGCATGGCCACTGGGCATCCCCAGAGACCTCGCGTCTGAGCTGCTGTCCTACTCCCTGGGCTCCCCACACCCCATCTCACTCCTGCCTGACCTCCCCCGGGATTGCCCAGTGCTGGGTTCCCCACTGCACCGTGCTCCTGGTCTGCAGCACCCCCATGCTGCCAGGATAGGCCCTATGCCTATCCTATGCCTGCAGAAGGTGGTTAAAGGAAAGTCACTGTCTGCACCCCCCCCCCCCTTGGAGGATTGGTCTGTGTGATGCTCCAGTGTATTCTGAGGCCCTGCTCAGCCCAGGATGGTTCCCTCCCACTGCGACCCCCCCCACTGGCATCAGGCCTAGGGCTAATGCTAGCCTGATGTCCATGTTCTTGGGAACAGCCCGTGTCACTATTGCATGTAGGAATGGCCAGATTGGCTCCATCGAGCTGTCCGTGACAGTGGGCCAGCTCCAGGGCAACACACAAGGATCCCTGCAGGAGACAGATAGGATAACCCCGCCACAGGGCAAGTTCCTTCCTGACCCCCACCGGTTAGTGGTTGGGTCATGCCCTGGAGCATGAAAGTTTATGGTCCTTTCAGAGCGCTGCCTTTTTTGAGGGTTGACTATTGTCACTCCGGCTGGGCTTGTTCTCCTACAAATGTCCCCATCCCGTTGCAGATGCTGCTAAGCTCTTGGCCTCCACGCTCTCCTGTGGCAGTGAGTTCCACTGGCTCATGGTGCAGCAGGTGAACGCGCACGCCCTTTGGGTCGGTTCTGACTGTGCCGCCTTTCGCTCACATTGCACTCTCCCGTGGCCAGCCTGCAGAAGGCACGTGGACAAGCCCAGATGGGACAGTGCAATACCTCACGCCCAAACCAAAGCCAGATGCTGGGGCTTCCACAAGCACTCCGTGCCATGGGGCGGGGTGGGGGGAGTCTCTGGGGCCCTAAACCGCTGCGTATTTGCAGCCCCGGCGAACAAAGCTGTGAGCACATCAAGCAGAGCGTGCGCCGAAACGCAGCCGATGTCAGGTGTGCATTCGCCTCCTGGCTCCCCAGCTGCTGGAGGCCTGGCAGCGCCTCCCTGCAGCCCCGCACCCCACTGCCTCTGCGAGCCCTTGCTCCCGTGCGCAGCTGGCAGGGCCTCCCAGGTGAGCGTGGATCCGGCATCAGATGGGCCACTTCCTTATTGGCTTGTTTGGCCACCTGGCTCCATTTGCATATCTCTTTCTATGCTGCTCAGCAGCTGCTACCAGGTCAGATGCAGCATGATTCGTGCCTTTGCGTGTCAGCCGCTCCCTGTGGTTTCTCCCAGGGGAATCACCGGCTCTTCCCCCTTCCTGAATGCTTCCAAGCCAGCGTTGGCCGTGGGGAGGAGAACAGCAGCCTTGGTGTCTGAGTCATTAAATACCTACAGTCCAGGGGCCTCCAGTGTCTTTCGACTGAGGCGCTCAGAGCACTGTGTAGACTTTGACCCTTCCCCGGGAAGAAGGGAGTGGGGGAGAAGTGGAGGGGTGGCAGGGCTATCACTACCATGTCACAGATGGGGAAACTGAGGCACAGAGCAGGGACGGGATGCCTCGAAGGTCATGCAGTGAGTCAGTGGCAGAGCGGAGAATGGAATGCAGGAGTCCTGGCTCCCAGCCCCCCACCCTCCGCTCTGACCACTAGACCATGCTCTCCCCCAAACCCCTCTCTTTAGGCACCCAGAAGGAGCGCAGCCCAGGTCAGATGTCCCTCATGGCCTGCTCTGTGCTGGTGAATTTCACCCCCACAGGGCCAAGAGAGCTGCTCTGTCTCCAGTGCCCAGCCAGCCCTTGCCTGATGACGCTGTGCTGAGCGAGGTTGCTGGTTAAGATGGTTTCTCCCGTGCAGATACCTGCCGGGGAGCCACCGGCAGTGCTGCCTTCCCCGAGTCAGGTCCCCAGGGAGGGCAGAAGGCTGTGGGGCCGTGTCTTTCGTTGGGGGCGCCGAATCCCCCCCTCATCTGTTGCTTCCCCGGGGTCTCCCTCCTTCGTTTGGCCCCTGGGGATCAGATGGAGCCTGGGTATCAGACCAGCCCCCCCCCACCCCCCGGGCCTGTGAGTGTCACTCGCCGCCCAGCTGCCTCCTGTGTGGTTGGCGGTTGAGGCGACTTCATCACAGAGACGCTCGGCTCCGAGACGCCCTGGCAGGAGGCGGCGCAGGGGATTTCTGCTGAGCAAAGCTGCCTGTGAGAGGTTCCCCCCCAAGCAGAGATCCTGGGGGCGACAGGGGGGAGGCAGGAGCTGAAGGGGCGGTGTGGGGGGGCGGCCTGTTCCTGGCAGGGGTCGGCGTCACCCCCCCACCCACGCAGCCCCGGGAAGGGAGGTTGTGCTCAAAGGGCAGCTTCTGGGAACACCCACCGTGACATCCCCTTGTTTCCCACCCCCTCCAGGCAGGGGCTGCCCAGCCGGGGAGACGGGCAGCTCCCTGGCGGGTTGGTGACAGCTGGGGCGGTCACCCCCTGGCATCCCATTCCGCGCAGAGCCAGCGCGCCTCGGCCCCTCTGCTGAGGCTGCTGCCAGGAGGGGCCGCTTAGTGCCTCTTGTGCTGATTGGGTGAGGCAGAGTCTTGCCCCGAGGCCCAACAAACTCATCTCACACAAAACTGCTCTCAGCTGGGCTCCTGTCCCTGCTGCTTGGATGCTAACCAGCAGGCTGGGGGACGGCTCCATAGTCCATTCCCAAGGCTCTCCGCTCCCACCCCCCGGGGTGTGGCGCTGGGAATAAACCCTGGGGCCTTGAATAACAGGAACAGGGTCAGTGGAGACTGATATCCAATTAAACACACCCCCCCCGGACACCCCCACACGGGCACAGGAACACGCAGGGGCCGGTGCACAGATACGCACACACATGAAGGTCTCATCCTCAGGGTGCAACCAGGCGCATGATGTGCACCTGCCATTGCTGCATGTGCACAAAGGCTAACGCTGTGTGTGCGCACACGCGTACGTGCCACGACCCCCCCCCATCCTTGGCTACCTACACGTGCAAGTCCGTGTGCATTTTATACAGCTATTATTTTTTCAAGCAGGCCCCCTTCACCTTCGTCCATGTTATTAGTTTACATTCAGCCGGTTCCGGGAGATTCGCCGATTTCACTTTTTGTTGCAGGTCCTACTCAGTTACAGCTCCAGGTCTTCAGCCTCTGGCACAAAGCTGCAAGGCCGGGGTTGCGAATCTGCCGGGCGGGCGGATAGGGACTGCGGGGAGCGCATTATTGGTGAAGAAGAACCCGGACTCCATTAGATTACCTCATTTTAGCTTCCTAGAAGCCTTCCTTGGGTCTTAGGTCTCCACAAACACTTGTTCTCTGCAAAACCGACAGTGGGATTTCCCGTCAAACCTCCGGCTCTGTCCCCGGGACCGTAAGGCTAGCAGGCGGCGCCCTGACCTCAGGAAACCAGCTGTGCACCGATTTCATTTTCACTCGGTGCATCGCGCCTCTCCAGAACTGAAAGCGATAGCCACGTGGGCAGGGGAGTCCCTGCGTTGGCCTCGAGGCTTCACCACCACACGAGATGGGACGTGGTAATTGAAGGCAGCTCTCTGCAGCTGGGGCTCTGCACCTTCTCCTCTGGGCTGTGTCCAGGCAGAGCCCCAGGCCATGGCCCCCCTGGAAAGCAGCAAGCCTCCATGTAAATAATTACACACCAATTCCCTGGGGCAGCAGGTGTGCTCGCAAGTCTAACTATTGCAATGGGCAGCTAAGGGAACTAGCTCCAAGAGGAGAAAGGTGAATGCTGCAGGGCAACCAACCTTAGCGCCTCCTCCTGCCCCACTAACCCCTGGGTCAAACAAGCCCCCAAACTCTGGGCCAGGTCACTCGTCTATCTCCTCCTGACCCATTACCTCAGCCGGCCAGGAGGAACCAGGGCTGGGGAATCTGGCCTGAGGCTCTGAGTCAGAAGACCCAGGTTCCACTGGCTACTTTCTTGCTGCATGACCTTGGGCAAGCCCCCTTCCCTCCTGCACAATAGGGATGCCGGCCATGCAGGACCATGGATCTAAAGCACCAGAGAGCGAGCTGACATGGGTTAAACTGAGCCCACCCGTGATTTTAGGCACCATCTTCCACTCAGCAGCACCTGGGTGCAGGGCTGGCTTCCATGAAAGGTTACTTTGGAGAGCCCGTCACTGCAGCCCATATCCCCCAGTGGGGCTCCTGCCCTTTTAAATACCTGCTCACTAAGGAAACCCCATAGCTGCTCCCTGTTTAGCACAGGAGGCCTGCCCCTCCCCCCGCAGAGCCCTGGGGGGCCCCTTTATGCTCACAAGGCTCTGAGAAGGTGGTGAAGTGTATTGTGCCCTCCCCTGCACCTGGGTAACAGAGCTGGGAATGCCCCAGGCAGCCTGCCTGCCTAACAGCCCTGCCTGCACTAGGACCCATCTCTCTCTAGTGTCAAACCCACCCCCCCATTTACGCCCCACCTAATCCCGGAGGAGCCAGAGCAGGGTTCAGGACCCGCTGCCCCAGCCCAGCCAAAGGCTGCCGCTGCCCGGCGGGCTCTGGAAGTGACAGCAGGATGGGTGTGCCCGGCGCTGCTTCGCCAGCACAGGCTGAGTCACCCCTGAAGTGTGGTCACTCCCCCCCCCCCATTAAAGCAGCAGCCGGGGTGGGGAGGCGGCAGCTGTTCAACAGTTCCTGCTAAAGGCAGGGTGAGAAGCCTCAACAAGGGGCTCTTTCATGCTGACCAGGAGTCAGGGGCTCCTGGAAGCCCCAGGCTTGTCCGGGGACACTTCGTTCTCCCCCAGATGCCAGGAGCCTGTGATAGCATCCCTGGAATCAGGCCCATGCATCCGTAACAGGCAGAAATTGTCCGCAGCAGCTGTGCTGGTGACCTGCAGAACAGCCGGGGAATCCCTATCCAGAAAAGGGGGGCTTTCAACTCAGCCTCACATTGGGGGTCACTAGGATGGGGGGGGGGGGGGGCTGTGATGCAGAGAAGTTTCCTTCCCTTTGCCTCTCAGTAGCTCTGTTCAAACCACAAGCTGATGACTTCAGTGCCCAAATTTGGGGGGTGGGGGGAGTGAGGGAGGAGAAGGAAGCTTGGAGACTGGATGTAAGGCCCTTATTAGCACTGGTCTAGTTAGTCCCCACTCTCCAAAACTTGGCTCATGCTCTTTCCTCCACACCCCGAAACCAGACAAAATCCTGTTTAGCTGCAGACTAGGCTGCAGCCGACAGGAGCTCACATGACATTTTGCAACAGGCCTGCCCTTAATTGCTGCTTGTTTAAGCCTCTTTGTCAATTTACAGAAGTGGTGGCGCCTCAGAGCCAGAAAGCTACAGTGTTTTGCAAAGGAGTGAGAACAGAGCTGGCTCCTGGAAGCTGTTTTAAGAACATAGCTACATCCTGATTGAGCACAGAGTACAGGACATGCTGCTCTGATGCAACAGACAGAGCTGGAAATGTCGCAGCTGGAAGGGGAAAAAAAAAGATGCAAGAGGAAGTGATATTCAGGTTTCAGAAATTTATTGCAAGTTCATCGTACAAGAATATATAGCCTCACTCTCTGTTAGTGGCTTGAGTGCAAAGAAAGATTGCAATCTTGACTGTATAAATATATATGACATTCTAGCCATTGAAAAATAAAATGTTCATTTGCAACTGTCCTTTTCAGTCCTCACATCTTCCATCCACAGCACAAAGCAGATGCAAAACATAAAATAAAAGAATCCAGTCTCTTTCCCCCACCCCCGGCACATCAAGTCCTTGGCAAGACGTTGCCATGCCCACCTCCGTCTGCAAGATGCTGCAGAGAAAGGGAGCGGAGGGAAATCCAGTCTCCTGCCATGGATCTGTGGCATCCACGCCGCACACAGTCAGAGAAATACGTCGTGCCCTGCACACAGGACGCAATCGCTCCCCACGTTGGAGAGCCAGTCGCCTCGACTCAGCCATTCCCCCAAGCGCATCTCCTGCCAACCCGCTCCAGCAAGCGGTTCCTCGCCGCCTCTCTCCACAGTCACAGACTCCTCGTTCTTGCTCAAACACAGCCAGCCTGCCAGCCTCCAGCTGCGCCGCCCCTTCCGCACACACCGCCGCTGCGGGCCCAGGGCCGTCCTCCCTCGCCATTACTCGTTCGCTTTTTGTTTTGATGGGGTGGGTTGTGCTTTTTTTTTTTTTAAATGTTGTTTTTAAAAAAAAAACCACGAATCCAGCACAAGACGAGAAGGTGGGCGCCCGGCTCAACGCTCCAGCAGCGAGATGTACGGGACCCACTGGTTATTACAGCGGCTTTCTTCACAGTAACTGGCCACTTCCTCCAGCCCCTGGCTCTTCCAGGAATCGGTGTGGGGATTCTGGTGAGGGAGGGAACAAAGCAGATCCAGCCGTTAGCAAAACACGGAGCCACTCGGACGTCACGCCAGCCCTTTCGTGAGACAGCCGGGCATGCTTCAGCTCTGACCCAGCCCGCTAGTGATTAAGGCATATATAACACTGAAGTGCCTTGGCTCACGGCCACCTCACGTGGCTGCCAATTTTAGCCAGTAATCAGCCCTGCTGCACCACGCCAGCCCCGCCGAACAGCTCAGCGTGCGGCACCGCGCAGCAGCGTGATTGGCTGGCCGCTGCATGACGCCCTCCCGGTCCCCCTCGCAACTCACCGTCACCAAGATGCAATGCAGGTCCCTGGGCTCGCTGTTGTCCTGGGCGCTCTCCCCCAGGACCTGGGCCAGCCGCTGCATGCCGGACACCCGCAGGATGTCGATGTCATTGTCACAGCAGAACGCCTGGATGAGGGTGAAGTGGATCTGCAAGGCGATGTCATCCTCGTCCTCCTGGTCGATGGCCAGCAAGCACAGCACCACGCTGTCCGGATCGCTGCGGGGACACCCAAGGGAGCAGGCGGGTAAGCACCAGGTGCAGGCAGCTGCTCTCTGGGAAACCCCCGGCCTCCCCAGTAACATCCCAGCTAAGGGGGTGTCTGAGCAATACCCACCCCACGCCCGGCTCGGTTGCCTTTTTCACACATGGGTCCACAAGTGGATCCAGTCCCGGACCCAGGGAGCTGGGCCACCCAGTTCCAAACCCAAATCCCACCCCCCACCCCGGAGTGGCGCCAGCTGTCCGTTCACACGGGAGATACTCACACATTCATGAGCTTGGCGGACTCGTAGACCCCGACCGTCAGGCAGTCCTGTCTCTGCGCCGCCACCAGCAGCTGCTCCACCGCTTCGCTCACCGTCTGCATCCTGGGGGGAAGAGCACGGGGGGGGGAAGCACGTTAAAACGGAGTCACTCCGGCAGGAGGAGAGCGCTGCAGAATGGGGCTGTGCGGGGCGGGGGGCGCAATGCACCGAGCGGGGGGAGGGGAGATACTTACTTTTTGGCGGTGTTGTCACAAGCGACCAACTCTTCCAGGGTCATGTTGCAATTATAATCCACAGTGGCCCGCAGGCAGGCGGCGCAGGGAGAAACAGCCCCCCAAGTCTCCCCGCTCCGCAGATCCAGGCGGCAGCGGCAGCCGGGCAATAAATCCACGGGAGTAACCAGGCGCCCTCTCCCCAAAGCGTCAGAAACGATGCTCGCCGAACAAGCCGAGTCCCAATCCGATTCCGCTCCGGATCAACCACCGCGCCTCTTCCACCGCCCCGCACTGTCTGGAGCAGCGCGAGCGGCCGCGGGCGCTATTTATACACTCCCCCAAGGGGCGTGGCCGCGCCTCTCCGATTGGTTCTCCGGCCACAAAGGGGAAAAAAGCCCGGCGCCCGCCGATTGGTTCTCCCCGGCGGGGAACTCAGCAGCTGCCCCCCACGTGGGGCGGGGGCCGCTCTGCGGGGCGGGGATTTGCGGCCCGGTGGAGACAGACGCACGGACGGTTTCGATTGAAATTTCCCAGCAGTTTTTGTTCCTCTGCTGGGCAGGGGCTGGGCTGGGATTTCCACAGAGCCCTGTGTGCAGGCGGGGCGGGGCAGAGATCCCGGCCGGGGCATGCGGCGCGGCTATTTTTAGAGGGTATCAATATCCCCAGGGTTTCCATGAAAATATCTGCGCATGGAAAGCCCCCTCCCCCCGCCCACGCGCACACACTTTTCTTTCCCAGGAAACCCCCCCACCCGGCCATGCTGTGCAGGGAGAAACTGGCAGCCGGGGGGGCTATGGGAAAGCAGGGACTTTCTGCAAAGGGAGGACAGGATTTTTTTCCACGCCACAGCAAATGCCCAGCTGCCGGCACCGGGGAAGGTGTTCCTGGGGCTGCTGGCATCCAAGGGGTGCTGGGGCTGCAGCATGCCAGCCGGCCTGGCTGAGGCCCCTGTTGTCTGCCCCGGTGGCTCCGGGGGCATGTTTTCTGCCTGCCGGCTGAAAGGGCGCAGAGCACCCCGCTGGGTGTTTGTTGTTGTGTGGGTGGCGGAGGGGGAGGATGAGTTCATCATGAGGTTTTAGACCCAGTCATGGTTTCTGCAGCTTGCAAAAACTCTGTGGCTGGTTTCACAAGGAGCCCTGCAGCGTGCACCTTGTTTGCTTGCATAGTCCTGGCCTCCCAAAACCACAGCTCGGATCCCAGCTGGGGGTGGGCGGGGGGGTGCTGTGCAGGGTCGTTAGTGCAGCCTGCGAAACGGGTGCTGTTCGCTGCCCACGACGCTGGCTTCAGGCCGGGGCGCTCGGATTTGTTTCGGGCAGCAATGAGCCAACCTCGAAATCTCCCTGGTCCCCAACAAACCTGGGAACTCAAACAAGACAGCGTGTACTTTCCGGAGCAGCCGAGCTGCCAGGAAGTTTGCAGGGACGGGAGCGATGCTGGCCTTGCTCTTTGTTTTGAATGCATTTTCCAAAGCGAAGACTGGCTGGCTTCTCTGGATAGGAACGGCCCGTGCCATGCAGCCTGGGGGGCGGGGGGGGGGGGGGGACGGGACACACACGTCTGCCCAGCATTCCGCTCAGCAAAGCAGGTGGGAGGTCAAGCCTGACGCCTGAACCTCCTTGAACTTTTGCAGAGGTAAAAGGTCCAGGGTGGAAAACAGCGCCTGTTGCAACAGGCTCGCTCGAGGCTAATCCCAGGGAGCCGCATTTCTGGGGGGGAGAGATTAGCCCAAGATGGATTTGCAAAAAAAAAAAAAAAGAAAGAGCCAATGTTGGTTTGCTGCCAGGTTGGTCTTTCCAGAATTGCAGGTCCAGGGCAGCTGGGCACGGTTGCTAGGATGAGAGCCCTCTGCTGAGCCCGGAGCAATGCATGACGTTGCTGGAGGAAGTTGAGCACCTGGGGTTCGAGCGGCAGAGCGGCAAGTTTCTACCCCATCTGGCCATTCCTTCCTGGGGGGCTCCTTCGCATGCGGTGCTGGGGGGTGACTGCAAACACGGGGCGAAGCTGCGGAGCGAACCAGCCGTGCCAGGTGAGGCCTCCCCTGCTGCAAAAAAACAAGCAGGTGTAGGGAGCTGGAGGCGGGCAAAGCCGCCATCTAGCGAGCAAGGCTTGACTAGCAGGTGCCCGTCGCTGGGAGGTCGGCTTGTGCAAACAGCCTTTGGCCTTTGCTCCCCCTGTCCCCCCAGCCCCGTGATCTCAGTGGGAGTTGCAGGGAGAGTTGCTCGCAGCAGGTCCCCGAGGGGCTCAGGTTGGCCATCCTCTGCCCTGCAGACAGCCCCGCTGCTGGGCGGGGCATAGTGGGTGTAGGGGGAGGTCACCCTCCGTTCTCCATCAGGGATGTGATGCTCCTCCTTCTTCTTCTTTCTTTGCAGTATCGTGGCACCTAGACGCGACTTTCCTGGACCACGACCCCGCTGTGCTAGGTGCGGTACGGACACAGAGTACTGCCAACCCCAAGCGGTCAAAATTCACGGGTCAGCCCCCCCCCCCCCCCCCCCCCCCCCCCCCCGGTCTAAATCACGAGATTGCCTTAAAAATTGCAGGCTTCTAAAAAAAATAATCAACGTCGTTTTCCTTTCATTTGTCTCCTGGTCTGGGAGGCGGTCGGTAGGAGCCACATTTTCTGGCTTTTCTCTGCCAAACTTCCAGGCTGAGCCTCTCCGGCAATAACATGATTCCTGAAGCTGGAAACTTTTGGAGCACTAAGCCCGCCCCGCTCGTGACGCGTTCGCAAGACGTGGCCTTCTTAGCATGTCCGCAAAAGGGGTGACTTGAGCACGGTCCGTAAATACCGACCCGGGGAACAAATCTTTGCTAATGGGGCTTTTCCACCTAGCCGACAATGAGGTGACACGGTCCAGGGGCTGAGCGGCGAAGCCGGGTAGAGTCAGGCTGGAAATAAGACGTAGATCATGCACAGCGAGGGGAGTGGTGTGTGCAGGGTAGCCGTCAGAACAGTTCACGGTGGTGGATGCACCGTCATGGGCCACTCCAAAATCGAGACTGGATGGTTTCCTGAGAGATCTGCTCTAGTTCCACTGGGAATTATTCCAGCAGTCCGTGTGTTGGGGGGAAGGTTCTGTGCTCTGCCATGTGCTTGCGGTCAGACTGGACAGTCACAGCCGTCCTGTCTAACCTTGGGATCTATGAATCTCCAGGGCCCCAGGGCTAGTAAGCGGCAAAGGCTCTGGGCCGTTTTCCAGTTCAAACCTCCCATTGTTTCCATGGGGTTTTTAGTTTGCCCTGCATCTCCCTGTGGCCATGCCCCGTTAATGCCGTCCCCGGCCCCCCGTCCTCATCCGCCTAGGGTGGCATTTCAGGGGGATGGACGTATGGCCAGTTGCTGCCACCTGCTGGCCCAGTTTGGTGACAAATCACAGACTGTCCCGGCAAGGAGACGTTTGGGGGTGACATAAAGTGGACACTGATTTTGGGGGTGCAACTTGAGACAGCTGGAAGGGGCCTGTTTCTCAGAGGTGCCCCCACTTTCAGGTGGCTGGAGGGTGTGTCCCCCCAGGACTGAGGGACTCAAAAATCCTCCAGTGTTGGCCTCCCCTTTGCTCTTGTTGCACTTCTGTTCTGTGTAGGTTTTTATACTGCGCCCGTTACCATCGCCCCTGAGGGCCTGCCCCGTCTGTGAGATAGCGGGGAGATGAAACTGGCTCTAGGATCCAGTGGTGGAACAATCGGAGTGTTTGCGTGTTTGTATCTAGTTCATACTAGCTGCAGGCAGGCAGAGACCCACAGAAACCACCGCCGCTTGCCCGCCCCAGGCTGATCCCATTTCCCTCTCTGCTCGGTTTGTTTTTAAGACCCAGTCTCCCCATCCTGTTGTTCTCTGTTCCCTCCGGCTGCAGTCAGAGAACGTTCTGTGTGCCTAGGGCAGGAGCAGGGCGCCCTGCCAGCTCCGTGCTCACTGCCACAGGCTAGCCACACTTCGGCTTTGCCAGCGCAAGGGTTGTTTTCTGTTTCGCAAGCTGATCAGGATTTGTTCTGGAGGAAACTGGGCCTGGGAGCTGCAGAGATGCAGCAGCAGCAGCCTGAGCCCAGAGAGGCTGCAGGGAGTGCACGTGTCTGACATCAGCCAAAGACTCCCAAGACACCAGGGCTGCAGCCTGGCCTGGCTTTCGGCTGGGACCCGGCGTTGGGTGCAGGGGTAGTGGTGGGTGCCAGCGTGCTGCAGGCACTGGGATGATGTCAGCAGGTGCAGCGGCCATGTGGGGATGGCGTGAGCGGAGGACTTTGGCCACAGCAGAGCTGGCAGGATGCATTCAGCCTGCCCTGGGGAGGTGCCGTCTGGAGCTGGAGCCCAGCTCCTGCGAGGAAGCAGCTCTGGGGGCCTGCTAAGAGCCTGTGGTCAGGCAGGGAGAGATGGAGCCTTCTTCGGGCCTGGCTCATGCCTCTTCCCAGCCTCCCCCCCCACACACAGGGTTGGGATCCACCCACAAAGTCTGATCCGCAAAACCCTTGGCTGGTCCCAGGCCTCTGCCCAGGGCCCGCACTGCTGGCCGGGCCTGCTCCCCCGGCTGGTGCCCGGCTGCAGCACTCAGGGGGCATCTGGGGCTCCTTTACCTGGTTGCCAGGGCGATGGAGTTTCCATTCACCTGCTTTCCCATGGGAGGTTGTGCAACTTGGTCTGGGCAGCTCGGTGGAGCCACAGGTGGCTGCTGCCATAGCAACGCTCAGGGGGGGTAATTACCAAGAGACACACCCAGCTCCAGACACCAGAATGTGGGCACCCGGCTTGCCCAGAGCAGCAAACACCATCGAGCCAATGGCCCTGGGCGATGAACAGAGGGGACTTTGGAGCCAGCGGCTGGCCACATCTGGGGGCTGGTGGCATTGAGGCGAGGCTGGCTGACCCCGGCGGTGGATCCAGCCCTGGGCCATTCTCTGTGCTTTGTTCCAGCTGCAGCGTGTGTGCAGGAGTGAGGGGCAACCCGTGCTGCCCAAGTGACCCCATTCTGCCGGGCACGTGTCGGCCCCAGCTGTGGCGTGTGTGAGGCAGGTGGGGGAAGGCCCTGTCTCCCCTGCCCACCTCTTGACCCCCATCCAGATTTTCTAGGCAGCCACCTGTGCTGAGCTGTCTCAGTCTTGTTCCCTGGATTTGAGGTGCCTGCCGGAAACACGTGTCTCTGTGGCTGCCAGGGTCTAGGCCTGGTCACCGAGCTCCTGGGGCGAGGAGAAGGGCAGGCAGTGAGTGCGTGCATGCGTGTGGGTGTGAGCGTGCACACGTGGGTGTGTGCATGCCTGTGTGCAGATGCACGGGTGTATACGTGTGCTTGTGTGGGCACATCTGCTGAGTAGACCTGCGTGTGTGTTGTGTGTGCCCAGGTGTGTGTGTGTGTGTGTGTGTGTGTGCTGGGATGGGCAGACGTGTGTGGAGGCAGGTGTATGTTTTGCACGCGCTCAGGTATATGTTGTCTGAGCAGGCTGCGTGTGTTGTGTGCGCGTGTGCATGGCTGTATGTGGTGTTTATGGGGAAGGGTGCAGCTGTGTGTTTGTTGTGTCTGCTCTTGCATGTGTGCGTGTTTGCACGTCTGTCCATCCGTGCTGTGCAGGTTCCTGGATGTACACGGTTTATGTGCCTGCAAATCCTGGCACCAGGGAAGGCCTCAGACACCTCTACCTAGGTCTAATCCTGGGCTCCCCAGTGAACGCCCAGCTCAGCACGGACGTTAGCACCGAGGTTGAGCAGCTGCAAACGCCATTATGCAGAGAAGGATTCACAGGCCAGCCAAACCCCACCACGGATCCTATTAGCCAGCCTGGAGCAGCCCCGCACGGCTCCTGGCAGCCAGCCCCAGCGGGCACCGTCCCAGCCCTTCTGGTTCCCCCGGACAGTAACTTTGGGCTGGGAGTTCAGATCCCAAGCGCCGCAGGAAGAGGAGTTCGGCAGAAACAAACGCTAACTCCAGAGGGAACTTTGCCCTCGGCCCCCCGGCCACGCAAAGTGCAGAAAAGAAACAAGCAGCTCCCGTCAGGTCGCCCCGTCCTTGACACCGGCTGGATCCACAGTGCCGTTGCTGTCACCTGTGGGAGGCGCAGAGGAGGGGTCGTTGGCGGGAGGGCGAGAATGGTTGCAGCCATGGGCTATGGACGCTTGCAGATCAGGGGGGGAGCTGGGAGCGGGCAGGGCTCTGGAAGGAAACCCGTAGGGAGCTACAGGATTAGGGGCTTTCCAGGGAGGAGAGCTGGGATTGCAGGCTGGAGAGCGCCTGGGCCTGGCTGGCTGGAGGGACAGGAGTGGCAGCAGCTGTATGTACCTGCAACGTACATACCAACCCGCCTGAGCCCTTCGCTCTGAGCCAGGGCCCCCCACCCTTGGGGGGAGTAGGGGGGGCTGGGATCACGTGGCCAGCCATGCTTGCTGCCATGTGCCAGAAGGGGCAAGCGAGCACATGGGCTCCACGGGCAGGGCCAGGCGGCTATTAGCGACAGGCAGCTGCTCGCCACCCAGCGTTCCCCAGCAGCGTGGCAGGAGTGTGAGCAGCTGGTGGGGGGGAGGGGGACCGTGACGACAGTGCAGCCGGGCTGGGTGTGCGCGTCCAGCCCAGACACACGCGGCACAGACGTGTTCCATTGTGTGGGAAGCACCTGCCGGCAAAGCAGAGGCGATGAGCCGTGGGTATTTATAGGGACTGGGTTCTCTCACCTATTACGTGTGTGTGTGTGTGTGTGTGTGTGTGTGTGTGTGTGCGCGCGTGCGCCGTGCAGTGGTGCAGAGCATGAGTGCATGAGGGGCTATGCTGGGTGGCGGTGCACGAGGTGAGTATGTGCAGTGTGGTGGTGCACAGTGTGAGCGTGCAAGGGGCTGTGCAGGGCAGTGGTGCACAGGGTAAGGTGGTGCACAGTGTGAACAGAAGAGGTGTCGCGGGGTAAGCCCTCCCCATCACCCCCGGCGGGGAAGTACAAGGGGGTAACGAGGGGGATGGGGCACCCCCGCGGGTGCAGTCTACCCGCCTGGGTCTCCTTGGCCATGAGTCCTGCGGGTCCGAGGCCTATCAGCTGCCTCCAGCAACAGCGCGGCCTAGTGGCCAGTGTTAATAGCCACCCTCTGGTCAGGGCAGCACGGCCTAGCGGCCGGAGTCTATGGTTGCCCTTGAGTCAGGATAGCAGGGCCTAACGACCAGAGTCAATAGTTGCCCGTGGTTTAGGGCGGCGTGCGCCGTTGGGGCAGTCAGGGAGGGCCAGATGTCACCGTGGATACGCTGGAGGTGTATCGCCGACCCGGAGGTCAGGAATCAGCCTCTCGCGGATAAGAGTCTGTCGGGGAGACGGCCTCTATCAAGATCTTCAGACAGTGCCGCTGGACCCACTCCTTCCCTCTGGCGGGCAGGATCTGGCAGTCTGTTGGGGTAGTGGGGCGCCCCCTTTGGGGGGGTGGTGGCGCCCAGGGTAATGGGGTTCAGGCCCTCCCTGCTCCTCTGAGCCCCAGCCCAGGGCCCTATTGGTGTTGGGGTAGCCTGACACCGGGTCAGCGGGGATCCTCTGGAAACACGCCGACCGTTGCTTCTCTCCACCCGGTCGTCGATGGGGTCGTTCCTCGGGCCTCCGGGTCGTCCGTGTCTCCCCTTCTGCACAGCCACCGCCCGTGTCTCCCCTGGGTCGTGGGGCCCCCTGGCGCAGGTGACTCCTGGAGCGTCTGGCTCCGGGCGGCTGATGAAGGGTGGCTGGTCTCCGGCGAGGTCTCCCGGGTTCCTGGCTCCCACCGTCAGGGGCTGAAGCGGCTCCTGGCTCGGCCCCTCCTGCAGGCCTCCTGGGTGGTCAGCCCAGAATGAGCAGGGCTGCTCCTTTTTATGCCAGGAGAGCAGTTGGCGCGTGCCCAGCAGAGTCTGTTTACAGTCGGTTTAACTCTTTCAGTGCGGGGTCGGCCCACCCCGTCACAAGGGGAGTTGTGCCGGGCCATGGTGCACGGGGTGAGTGTGCGCTGTGTGGTGGTGCACAGTGTGAGTGTGCGAGGGGTTGTGCCGTTCTCTCACAAGCCACCAGCTCCTTGGGAACACTAGCATCCTAGTGGAACTAGCATCCTCCACGGCACGTCAGGCTTTGTGCCCGTCTCCAGGTGCACGGGATGCTGCACCGTACAATCTGCCAGTCAGAAAGCTGTCCCCGAGGCCTGGCTGGCAGATAAATCTTTGGCCCAGAAGGACTCAGGGAGTGGAAACATTTGCAGTTTTTAAAAGAATCAATCTGGGGCTTTTTCAAGTTTCCCAGAATTATTTGCTTCAATTCTGACTTCGGTTTCCAAGGAAGAGGGAATTTCTGACTCATAGGAACATAAGAATTGCCGTGCTGGGTCAGACCTATGGTCCCTCTAGCCCAGTATCCCCTTTCCTATAGTGGCCAGTACCAGAGCTTCCTAGGGAGAGTACAGAACAAGGCAATTCTGGAGAAAGCCACCCCTGAATTCCCCTCTTTATTTCTGGCAGTCTGAGGTTTAGGTTAACGGGGGCACCTCTGACTTGGCCAATAGCCACTGATGGACTGAGCCTCCATGAACTTGTTTGAACCCAGTTAGACATTTGGCCATCACACTATCCCACTGGCAGTTTGTTCCATGCAAATGGAAAAGGAAAATAGTCTTCAGCTCTGTTGAGGGCTGCTGGAAAGATGGCGGGGATCCATTGTTCTCTGTGTCCACAAGTGTAGGACGAGAAGTCATTGGTTTATTTTGCAGCAAGGCAGATTTTGGTTAGATATTAGGAAAAGAATTGTAGCTATAAAAAGTCCTGAAGCTCTGGAACAGGGAGGTTGTGGAATCCCCATAACTGGAGGGTTTTAAGCACAGGTTGGACAAACACCCATCAGGGATGGTCTAGGTTTACGTGCTCCTGCCGCCGTGCAGGGGGCTGGATTCGATGACCCTTTGAGGTCCCTTCCAGCCCTGCATTTCTAGGAGCCTGTTTGGTGATTTGGATGCAAATTTGGTTGCAAGGGCAGCCAGGGCAATACAGGAGCACTTTGTATAAAGCGGCAGAGCCACGTTGACATTCCCAGAGCTCTGGAGATTCCCTCCCTTTGTGGAGCCCACCTTAGGTTTTTTAAAACAGCAGCTGGTACCTTGTGTTTTGCGAGAGCTGACTGGGACCCACATTTCCAAGCTTCTAAAGCGAAGCTTTTCAGTGGGCCTTAAATCCAGCAGGACTAATTTCTTCCTCCGTCCCTACTATTTGCATTAGAGCAATGTGGAGATCAGGGTCCCGTTGTGCCGGGCGCGTCACCAGAGCCATGATAGGAGACAGTTCGTGCCCTCAAAGCGTTTGTAATCTAACTAGATGAGACAGACAAAGAATGGGGGAAAGGACGGATTATTATCCCCAGTTCCAAGCAGGGAAGCTGAGACAAAGGCACTTGTCCAGAGTCACAAAGGCAGAACCAGCAAGGGAACCCAGCTATCCTGGGTCTCCACAGAGCCACCTTCTTTTCATTCAATTCAGCTTTGCTAATATTTACACAAAGAAATGCCCGTCTGCAGCACGATGCTGGCTCAGTTCTTGCTCTTGATGGTTTCCGAATGCGTCTCATCCTCATTTCTTCCAAGAAGGAAAGGCTGGTTCCCTGCTTCATCCAGAACCCTCCCGAGCTGCAGCCTCTCGAGCGAATGACCAACGTGTTGTTCAGAGAGGAACTGAAAATCTCATTCGCTGGTCGCACCGCAGCTTGGTAAAGGGCCAGCGGCTGATCTCAGTTGCACGGGTGCAAAGCCCCACTGGAGGGAGTCCAGATTTGCACCATCCTAACTGAGATTAGCATCTGGCCTGTAGGACTGAAAGACACCAGCGCAAATCAGAGGCCGTTTGCGGATTCCATTTCAAAATCCGGCGTGCGTGGCCCGCTGTGAGCTCACCGGACACAGCCTGCAGCAGCCTCAGAAGATCGTGCAGAGGACCTTGGGAGTACTCCAGGAATTCCAGATCAGGCTTTCGGGACTAGATGCAGTGATGACGATAAAGACAATGAGGCTTGATTCTTTCCTGACTGACTCAGCGACCACTGGCTTCAGGGAAGTTATTCTGGATTTACTCCGGGGAGGGGGGTGAGACCAGGATCGAGCTGTCTCATGAAAAGGCTGCAGGGGCAGCTCAGCTGATCGTTTTTGAAGTTCCAACCCGTCACTCCAAAATTTGCCTAAAAATGATTAGGCACTTAAGGCTGGGGTTTCCCTAAAGGAGTTGGGTGCCCAGATCTCCCTGGATGCTAAGTAGCGAATTCCCTTGGGTCTCTTAGGAGACTACAGTTAGGAATGAAATAAGTAGGCTGATTTTAAAAGGTGCAGTTTGCCACGATTTCCACTGAGGTCATTTCTAAAAGACCGCTGCAGATCAGGGCGCTTATTCAGGTGCCCAAATATGGACTCAGAAGCTTCTCACATTTTAAAAATATTGACTGTCAGTTTTCCGTCCTTGTGTCCATGGTGAAAGACTGGGACAGCGGCATCTGCTCCAGAAACGGGCTCCTGGCTGTATCTGCATTTGTTCTAATTGCTCAGAACCTGGCAGGCAAGGAAAAATCATGACTCGCATCAATTACACTTGAAATAAATATTTATGACTTCTTATTTTTTGGCAGGGAACAGTAAAAAAAACCAAACCTGTCACCGGCTCGTTAAAGGAAGTTATTGTTGGATTAGTATTCAGATCAGCCCATGGCGCACGCTGGAAGGGAGAGCAGGCGTTCCAAACGTTGCCGTTTCTGTGGGTGTCTGGAAAGCTCATATAAAATCTGTGCTGGGGGGGGAGATATTAGAGCAAACGACTCAGAGCTATTGGGCCTGGTTCCCCATTGACTTGCCCCGTGGGTGGGTATTTACACTATTGCAAATCGCAGCTGACACGCTGCCGGAGGAGCCAGTCTGCACAGACGACAGTGACTACATCAGGTGCAAGGAAATTGAGGACGAGGCCCAGTCTGGCTCTCCAACCCCAAACATCTTATTATCGAGCCTCCTGAGACAGGCTTGGGGTCAGTAGCGGGATGGGGCAGTTGCTATGCTCTAGAACTCGGGGGTCAAATCTTTACTGCGTCACAAGTGCAATGAGTTTTGTGGGTCGCATGTTAGGCCCATCTCTAGAACGGACCGTGGCATTTTTGGAAGTGTTTGGTGATTCTGGGAGCACAACTTAAGACACCGTTCCCCCCACCTAGGGTGACCAGATGTCCTGATTTTATAGGGACGGTCCCAATATTTGGGGCTTTTTCTTATACGGGCGCCTATTACCCGCCCACCCCCATCCCGATTTTTCCCAGTTGCTGTCTTGTCACCTATTCCCAACAGTCCTGGGGTTGGGGGGATTGTCCTACTTTGATCCCACCCCAAAACCCCACTCCTGGTTGAAGTAGAACAGTTCCCTCGTTAATCTTGCTAGCCTATACTAGAATCAGTCACTATGCAGGAAAACATAATTAAAAGTGAGCGTGCAAGCCTATCTGCAAAGGGGTATTTCACTTGTGCAGAGTCACAACTCCACGGGTTGCTCTTGGGTGGTTACGCTGACATTTCGTGCCCGGGAGGAGGTGCGTGAGACGTGTACTTTGAGAAGGAGCTCAGAAAGCCGCAACCAGCAGCAGCGCGGGAGCATTAAAACAAGTCACAGCAGGGACTGGACCATTGTATCGGTTGTGGAGTCTCGCCTAAGTAAAAATTAAACCTGAGTATAGGCCAGAAATTGCAGGATTACAAAATAAATAAATACAAATAAAGTAACCTCCCCCGAGAGACTCAGCAACAGCAACAGCTGATGGAGACGCCGAGGGTTCACCAAACACAAACGTGAAAAGTCTTTGTCTTTTTAAAGGTTCGTGGCAGCCCAGCACCATTTTCTACAACACTCAAGGTGAGGGCTAGTGTCTGTTTTTCACGAACACGGCAGGGCTGATTTTTCGGTTAGTCGTGGCAGATACAAAGATACTACAAGACATATCGCTATGCAGAAACACGAGCTGGGCCAAGGCAACTTTGTACCCATCTGCTGAGTCAAAAATAAGCGATCGCGGAACCAAAGCTGAAGTTTGATTTACAGAATTTCTTTTGGAGCGTAACGTCCCTTGTGCTAGCAGGGCTCATGTTAGCGGCCAAACTCCAAAACTGCCGAGACCAATGGATGTGCTTCCACAAAACCCACCCCTGATAGACACAAAAGCGCTGGAAAATGAGCGTACTTTGTGATCGAAGGCCTTGAATGATGTCTTGTTTTGGATGCTAGTTCGGGAAGTGTTTTCCAACCTTGGTTACATTGACACACCCAAAAACGTACAGCGTTGCAGCTACATCGTTTGTAGATACAGTTAATTGCACATCAAATACATCTCAGGAATTTTGTGGGTGCAACCAACCGTGTGCTGTCAAAACACAATGTTGACTCGAATAAACTTTCTATGTATTCAGCGGATAATGCTGCAGACGTGCTGGGTAAGCACCACAGTAAGTTATCTCAAGTGAAAACTGAGCAGGTGACGAACCAGGGAGCGTGAGCCCTTGACACCTCGTGCACTTAATGGCAGAGCACGCAGCCAAAATCACTGGCCATGAAAGGTGAAGGTTTGATCGTTGACATTTAATGGCCCTTTCAGGGAAACATCAAAACAGGAGCATCACTGTATAAATACAGGGCATTTTGCAATCCCAGCTTGAAGATAATTGCAAAGCATATAAAATATGCTGGCTGTCCTTGGAGAGATTTGAACGTACCGTGGCTACTTGTGGGCTCTCCTCCTGCTTTGTCAGTGCCTGTGATGAGGAAGAGCCAGCTGGACCATGGGGACCAAGAATGCTGGTGAGCATCTGGGGACCGTTGATGCAGGTCCATTTATTGTTTTGGCCTGCAGTGCTGCCTAGCCCTGATTAACAGGTTCGCTGTACTCCTCCCAACCGAAGCATTGGAGATTTGGCCCCAGCAATGATGACATTGTGCAGAGATATTTGTGCAACCCTCTGGGATAGCGGCAGGTGAAAATGTTACAGAACTAAATGACAAGGACTCTCCTGGGCAGTGACCAGCGCCTGAAGTGGTGGTGGGCTTCGAGACACGCAAGGAAGGAAAACACAAACCATACAAGCCCATAGCAAACGTCCTTGGCTGAAGCTGTGCTGTTACTCTTTGCGAAGCACTGGATTGCATGACAAAGGCGGTGCTGTTAGAAGACGCTGAATTGAAGAGCCTGGCTTTTGTTAATCCAGCCAGCTGTGCATCTTCCCGCGAAATCCATCAATTTCCGGATGTGATCAGTGCGCAACTGTTGGGCCCTCTGCTTTCTGAATTTACGGCTGGTCAGATCTGTGATGCACTTCCTGAATATGCACTATGAGACCTGAGGAGTTTGGGCAGGAAATATCTCTAATGAATGACTTAGTAAATGGCCGGGCAAGATTCTCCGTGTTTCCAAAACTTGTAAAATTCCTGTTTGATCCCCCACAGCCACGTTTCATGTAAAAGACGAAGCATAGTACGGGAAATAATAACTGAGATGAAGTTAACTGGGGAAAAATCCTCTCCCCTACAGCCTGGCCCCACTGTGTATGAAGAGGCATCGAGTGTGAAGAATACATGATGTGCTACCCTGGTAGCGGAAAAACCAATCTCTTTTCCCACATGAGGTGTCAGCAGAGGCAGCCTTCACCTGAACTGCTGCAAACAGGCAAAACCTGCCATATCGACCAGTTTGTCCAGCCGCAAGGGACGCTCTGCAGAGGAACGGAAGCGGCCGCTTTGCTGGAGGGGAATCCTTCCTTTTGTTCCAGCCAAAATTATCTGCAAAATGAATCCGATCAATAGTTCTGGTTGCTGACAGTGGGTTCAAAATTTGTCAGTGGTGAGGACAGATAAAGAGACATCTGTTGGGCTTAGTTTCTGTTGTCATTTTGAACATGTTATTGGCAGAGCTGCTATCCCAAGCCTTCCTCAGCCTGGGATTACTTGACTGAGGTTTTTTTAAGTGCATCTTGCTTTAGCCACTTGAAACGTTGGAAGGTCTAAGATACCTGGGGCCTGATTTTCATAGTTGCCGGGCACCTTTCGCTCCTGATGAATTTAGAGCTCGTTGATCATTCAGAACAGCAGACTGCTGAGACGACCAGGGCCGCGGCCCAGCTCTCCGTCCGGGAGCCCCAGCTATGGCCCTCCAATGCTGCATGGACAGTGCTTAGTTGGTAATGAAAGAGGTGCCGGGGCTCAAGCAATTTTTTTACGTTCATCACTGATGCAGCAAGCCCAGCGGTGCCGGCCCAGGGCTGTGATCTGCCAAGCCTAGAGGAGCCGGGACTCAGCCCTGGCACAAAGTAAGCACTGTGCACAAGGAGAAAGGGCGATGCCACTGCTCTCTGGCACAAGCCATCCCACAGAGCAGTGGACCTGAGGCCACCCAGAAGCGTGTTAGCTGCCTGGAGAAACTGCCCATGCAGCCCTGGGGTGTTGCAAAGTTTTGGCAGCTTTAACCATTGCTTCACCTGGGCCAGAGATTTGTCTTCTCCTTGCAGAGGGGCTGCAGTGGTCACAGCTGCATGTGATTAAATTGTCGTGTTTTATTTACGTCGGCAGGAGGGTGTAGAGAGCCCCCAGCCCCAGCCAGGGCCCCATTGCTCAGGGCGCTGCACAGACAGAGTGAGAGACAGTGTCTGCCCCAAAGAGTTTGCTATCGAAATAGCCGAGACAGGATCATTATCCCCACTTTACAGATGGGGAACCGAGACACAACAAGATGCAGTGACTCGCCCCACAGGGTGTCTGTGGCGGACCTGGCCCCCAGTCTTTTGGGTTCTGGTCTAGTCTCCTAAGTACAAGGAAGTCTTCATCCCAGCCGGGGTAACTCTGGTTTTTAGCCTCCCCTGGGTGGAGCCTGAGATCTCAGGGCTCTGGGAGTGAGAGAGCTGAACTTCGGAGAATTATAGATGAGCGTTGGAAGGGACGTCAGGAGGTCATCTAGTGCAACCCCCTGCTCAAAGCAGGACCAACCCCAACTAAATCATCCCAGCCAGGGCTTTGCCAAGCCGCAGCTTCAAAACCTCTAAGAAGGGCGATTCCACCTCCTCCCTCGGTAACCCAGCCTGAGCTGAGCACCGACACACCTTGTTACACCAATGGACCCTCGTCTTCCCCCCCACCCCGCACAGCCCGTGGACCTTTGCCAGCCCCAGGCGGCGCTGTGTACCTCCTACCGACAGGAGGCGCTAGGCGGAACAGAGCGGCGCTCCGCCTGCCCGCGCCCCACTCTGTGGTGGGCGAGCAATGCCCTCTGGGGGCTGTAGTCCCAGACTCCCCGGCTGCACCATAGATCGCAGCTAGTTCCGGGAGGGTGAATAAAACTACATTTCCCAGGGAGCATTGGGGGCTGCCCCTGCACGCATGGGTTCTTTGCAAGAAGTAAGTTGCAGGCAGCAGTAAGTCAGGAGTGAGCTGCCTGGGATGGTGCCTAGGGGTGCAGGCGCTGAGTGCAATGGCTGAGCGTGCGGGGGAGATAGTGTACCAGAAGGAGGGGCGCCAGGTAAGTGTTGGGGGGCGGGGAGGGCTGCACCCCAAGTGCTTGTCCCTGCATCAGACTGGAGCTGCTGGAAATCCCCCCCTGGGCTTCAGGCCTCCCTAGAGTTTGGGGATCTCTTAAATCCCAGGGGGAGGGGTTCCTCCCCAGACGTTTTTTTTGGGGGGGAGCCCACGGATAGGTCTCAGTGTGGTGGTGTCCCCCCCCCCCTTTGCAAAAAAAAAAAAATGCACTTAAAAAAAAAAAAAAGCTAGGGTAATTGAGTGTGTGGCTTTGAGTAAGTTCAGTGGGGGGGAGGAGCAGTGAAAGAGAGCCGGGGCTGCCCCCTCCCCTAGAGAGCAGGAACGGGATTTGAACTGGCGGGTGCTGGTTAGAACACCCTGGAATCCGTCCCTAGCTGGAGGGTGCAGTGGGGCAGAAGGCGGGGGACCAGCAGCGAGCGGAAGCTGGGCTTTGCAGAGGCTGTTCCTGTCGGCATCCCGGCTGGGTTTATCCCCTACCCCCTGGACGGGCCCTGCCTGCTGTGTAGCAATGCCTGGAGCAGGGCGGTGTGACACTGCTTGCTTTGGTACAAAGGTTTGACTGAGGCCAAACCTTCCTTGTGGGGTTGTTCTTGTCTTGGGGCTTAGAGGAGTGAATGAGCCCGACCCCCTGTTATGGGGTGGGGGACGGCGGCTCCCCGTAGTTTGTTTACAAGGGGCCTTGAGCCTCCCCGGTGGGTAACTTTCACACCACCCAGTCCTCACATGCTGGAAGCCAAGCGGAAGCTTTTGCAGGCTCCTGTTGAGGGAAGTATTTATCTGTGGGTCGCACAGGGCGATTGGGAAGCAGTGTGGCCCAGTGGGTAGTGCACTGGTCTGGGACTGCGGAGACCTGGGTTTTTCTCGCCAGCTCTGCCAGTTTTTCATGGTGTGGGTTTGGACTTTTCCCATCTGTAAGAGGAAAAACACTTACCTGCCGGTGAGATCAGGTGCTGTTAATCCACTTCTGGTTGGGGAACCAAAGCTTCTCCAGGAAGAATGGTTTAAATGTGTCCAGGCTTGGGGGAGGGGAAAGGGGGGATGATGTTCACATCTACCAAATGACGACATTTCTGAGCATTTAATTTTTTTTTTTAAATAGTCTCTGTGTGTTTACAATCACGACTGTAGCTTTTCAGGGTAAGAATTGGGGGAAGTGCTCGCTGGCCTGGGTGAATTCCCCTGCCATGCCTTTCTTGTCTCATCTCCGGATCACCAATCCCAAGCATGCGAAATCATGAATCGCTCCCTCCCAAAAAACCACGAGATTGCCTTGAAATAGCAAGATTTGGGGTCGTTTTTGTGCTTTCAGAGGCTTGAGATTTCTGGGGTCGTGTTTCCTCTGCAACGTGGAGGGGCTAGATCCAGTTTTGACTTTTAAGTGGCAGCTGAGATTCTCTTGTGGTCCCAGGACTTGGAGAACTTGGGAGTTTCTAACAAATCGTGGGAGTTGGGCTGTGTGGCCCTAGCAGCGTGCCAAAGAATAAAGAGACGGTCCCTGCAGTGCTGAGGGCCCGATCCTGCAGCGGGTCCTCTCGGTGGATTCTGCATGGGTCGGTGCCACCGGGTCCCGATACAGGATCGGGGCTTCTAGTTGCTTCTGCCTGCCAGCCCCTGTCGTGTGCTGGGGGTAGCGGACTCAGTAGAAGGATGCAGCCCCGTGCTGTGTACAGACGATCCTCTGTAACGGGGTGCCTGCTGTTTGCAGGGTGCAGACTGCGCCGCTTCTGACGACCACGCTCTGATCCGCTCCTACGACCGCGCCGTCGGCTCCTATAAGGTGAGGCTCCCTCCCTGTTGGATGTACCCCACACGCTGCCTGCTCCAGCTCTCACTGACCCCAAAGCCCCTCGGCCTTGGGACACAGGCTGCCGTCTGTGCTCCCTGTGACGCAGCGAGCCGGCTGCTCGCACGGGTCTGAGAGCTGGCAGCTGAAAGGGGGATGGGGATTTGGGGGGGAACAGCTGCTCTGTCCCCTCCCCCGCCACGCCTGATGCTCCCCCCACCCTGCGGGAAAGGGTTGATCCTTCCAGCCTGTCTCGGGCGGGCAGGGACGGGGGACAGAACAGCTGGCTCCCCCCAAATCCCCGTCCCTCTCTCAGCTGCCGCCTTATCTCCAACCTTGCAGGACGCCCTGGGAGCTGGCGACAAGGACCAGGCCTCCAAGAGCTCCGAGTCCTCAGTTTCCAGTGGGTCCGAGAGCGAGGGGGATGTGGAGGAGGAGGAGGAGAAAGAGGAGGAAGGCTCCCAGGTGAGTGCAGAGCAAGAGATGATGCGTTACCTGCTGCAGGACCAGTCTGTCCTCCTCCCATTGGCTCCAACAGGACAGGAGAGACCATGGGCATCGTGGCACAAACTCAGCCCAGGGTCCTGGGGGTGCTGGTTTTTGGCCCTTTAAGGGGAGGGACTTCCCTAGGCTCCGCCCCATGGTGCATTGGGGGGTGTCTCTCTGATGCACCCTCTGCTGGCCGCATGGGTCACATGCACGGAGAGGAGAGGGCCCCATGGCCCGAGGAGCTGGGGGGATGGGGATCTGAAGCAAACCCCATGAGGAGGGGCGAGGGCAAGGAGCCGTCCCTGGGGCTGTGGGGAGGCCGTGGGATCCAGCGCTGGGGTGGAGCGTGGAATAGTGCAAACGGCACACTAGCATATGCGTTGCACAAGCGGTGGGTCACGCCAGGGGCAGGGGCTACAGCCCATCCGTGGCCCAGCCCCGAGACCCTGTCTCCATGTCCCCCTGCAGTGGAAGGTGGGTGACGCCTGCTGCGCCGTCTGGTCCGGAGACGGGCTGCTCTACCCGGCTCACGTGGTCTCCCTGAGCGCGGAGGGGGGCGGCTGCATGGTGGAGTACGAGCACTATGGCAACCGGGAGGCGCAGAAGCTGCGGGACCTGCTCCCCCCGGACGGGACCCCTGACGGCGCCCGGGAGCCCAGGAGAACGGTGAGATGGGGCTGCGCGGAGAGGCCTGGTGTTGAGGGGACGCTGGCAGGGTTCTCCGTGCCGGAGGGGTCTGGCTAGGCCCCCGCAGAACCCAGGCACTTCGCCCGCCTTACGGGGGACCTGTCTGCTCACGGATGCATCCATCTCCATGGGAGGCAGTGGGGTGCGGTGGTTAGAGCACAGGACTGGGAGCCAGGACTATTCCCAGCGCATAGGCAGGGGAAGTGTGGTTGAATGGTTAGCGCAGGGTGGGTCTCATTCCCGCTGCCTCCCTCTGACGCTGCAGGGGGCACCGGGGAGGGTGGAAGCGGCTGTCCCGAGCTGGGGTTTGCCTGGGACCCTGAAGCAGACCCCAGGGGGTCCCTAGCAGCCCAGATGCCTGCCTGACGGGCTCTCGGGCTGGGGAGGGGGCTGTGGTGTGAGCCCGGTTGGTGCCTGTCCCCAGTGGAAGGCGGGAGACGTCTGCAGCGCCATCTGGTCGGGGGACGGGCTGCTGTACCCGGCCACAGTGCGGTCGGTGGACGCCGCGGCGGGGACGTGCCTGGTGGAGTTTGACGGCTATGGGAACAAGGAACAGCAGGCGCTGGAGGAGCTGCTGCCTCCGGGTGGGGCCGTGGACGGGGACCCGGGCAGCTGGAGGGTGAGTGGCCCCCCATAGGAAGGGGGCTTGGAGAATGACATGGTTGGGGGAGCGAGGGCTCTTAAAGGAGCCCCCACCCCAAGACTGAGCGGCTGGGGGGTGAATGGGGCTCTGTGTGGAGGAGGGGAGATTTCGGGTGTAATCAAGCGCCCCCATGCCCTCATTAACGTCCCCTCCCCTTAACTCTGCCCATTCCTGTGCCCTCCCCCACCCTGGTTTTCCTCTTCACTGCCCTTTGTCCCCCGACTCCTCCCCAAAGACATCCTGCACTCTCTTGTCCTCCCTCCCTCCCCCCCCCCGCCTGCAGCTCTGGACCCACCCCCACCCCCCCCCCGCCACCAGCACTCTAACCCCATGCCGGCCCTGCATCTGTACATGGAAGGGTTCCCCAGCGGACCCCGATAATGCAGCTCGGTTCTGGGGGGCAGGGCAGGGGGTGCTCTCCCGGGTAGTCAATGCTGGCCCCAGTGCAGTGCTAAGGGGGTGCTGTGCGTGGGGGGGGGAGGGGTTTAGGGGCGCTCTCCCCGGCAGTCAGTCTACCTGCTTCTGTCCCGTGGCTGGTCCCCTGTCAGCTGAGAGCCCTCCCCCCTTCTCTGGGGTGTCCCATGGGGCGGGCGAGGGGAGGGGGTGGCAGGCCTGGCACTGTCCCTGCTGTGCGCCGGTGGCCGTGCCAGCCCCGGTGCAGGGCGTGCGAGGGGCACGCTCTGTTTTGATCCTCGTGTCTCCTTGGCCAGGCTGAAGAGGAAGCCCCCGGAGTGCCCAGGGGACGCAGCCCTGGCTCCCCCCGAGAGCCGCCCCACAGCCGGGGGAGGCAGAGCACAAAAGGGGAGCGGGCGCATCACGTCCCCCCGCCGCCCAAGGTGAGTGCCTGCGATTGCCCCTGCGGGGCAGTGACTCGGGGGAGCGTAAACGGCAGCCCCTGCCCCGCATGTCGCTGATGGAGGGCTTGAGCACACGGGCACTGGAGCAGGGGCTAGCGGGAGTGACCCCTTCCCGCGCCCTGGCCAAACTCTGCCCCTGGAAAGTGGTCCCCTGAAACGTCACGGCCCTACAACAGGGCCACCTCCCTCCTGAGCTGGGGGTAGTGGGGGGAGCGGGAGGGAAGGATGGGGCAGCCCATTAGGGCCTGGGGGGCTAGTGGCCCAGGCCCCACCGAGATCACATCGTGCCGGGGCCACCTCCATCCCTCGCTCGCCAGGGCTTCTCCCCGGGCACGTGGGCTCCTGTCTAACAGCTGGGCTCATGCTCGCTGCCCGGCTGCTCTCTGCCTCCCTTCCAGAGCGGCTCCTGCTGGCCTGGGCCCGTGCTGCCCTTTGGCCCCCCGCCCCGCGGACCTGCCTGGCCTCCGGTGAGTGTGTCCTCTCCTCCCCGGGGACCCGATCCCACAGCGCCCCCGGAGCCTCTGTGACTCCCGCCTACGCAAAAGGACCCTGGCTGTTGATTCCCCCTCCCCACTGGGATGGGGGAGGGAGCCAGCCAGCCAGCGCAGAACCCGGTAGCCCAGGGCTTGTGAAAGGGCGGTCTTGGTAGCCCACTGCCATCTTGGGTAGCCCACGCTCTGGCCAGACGTCCGGGACGAGCTGCCCTCCTGCGGCGTCCAACTGCGGGGCTGCCCGGCCCCATGGGCGACGGAGCCTCACGGCCCAGTGGCCAGCCGTGGCCCCGGGTCCCTCCCTGGGCTAGCGAACTCCGCCCCCTGCGGACACAGAAAGGCTCAGTGGGTCCGCGGGGCCGTGGCCTGGGGCGGGCGGGGGAGGGGGTAGGCTGGGGTGAACGACCCCACTCCCTGAGCCTGGGAGGGGAGCCCAGCTGTGCCCATTGCCACCTGCCCTGGCCAGGAGGCAAAGGGGGGGCCGGGGAGGGGGGGGGGGGGGCTGCAGGTCAATGCACAAAGAAGCCACTAGGTGGAGCCAGCGGGCTGTTGATTTGTGTAAGGGGGGGGCGGACTCCTGGCTGCAGGGGAGGGGGGATTCTTGAGCAGCTGGCAGGGTGGGGGGTCGGGTAGAACTCCAGGGTCCCTGTGTGTCCCGGGGGAGCAGCCCCCCTGGGGGGCAGGGGGGTCTCTGCAAGCACCTGGGTTGCCCGGGAAGGTCCCTAACTGAGACGTCTGCTGCCACTTCCAGGCGGTGCCTCTCCCGCCGCCACCACTTCGGGGCCCGCCGGGCACGGAGGAGGATGATGATGAGGAGGAGGGCGCCCTGGCCTGCATGCTCCTGGCCTGGCACATGAGTGGCTATCACACGGGCTTCTACATGGTAAGGCCTGGCTGGGTGGAGATCTGCCCCCCCTGCCCCTCTCCACGCTGCAGGGTGCGGGCAGGGCCGTGCCAGCATGTGTCTCCCCCCCTCCCCCCCACTGCCGTGCAGCCTGCAGCTCTGAGCTTAGCCGGGGGGGGCGGGAGCTCTCTGGGATGGGAGCTGCCCAGGCCATAGGGGGCTTTTTGGCGCTGCAGGGGAAGGGGGCTAGTGGGCAGAGGAACACGGGCACGTCCGGGCACCTGCCTGGGCCTGGATTCGAACTGGCCGCCTTCGAGTGCCGCCCGTTAACCCTTTCGTGCCTTCCAGGGACTCAGACAAGGCCGGGTGCAGGCGGCAGGCCCCCCCCCGAAGCAGGGCCCCCGGCGGAAGGAATCGGCCCCGCGCCGTTAGCGGCAGGATGGGTTTGTGTGGCGTGTGTCGGGGCTGGGGGTGTTGCCGGGGTCTGGCTCCCGGCCGAGGGGCAGAAGCTGATCGGGTCTGTGTGGCACAGGACCAGACGCGGGGCTTGTTCTCACCCCCCTGCATCCGCCAGAGCCCCCTATCCCACCGGGGGCCTGCAGACCGGGCCGGTCGTGCCAGCCCGCTCCGTGATGTGGATACGTCTCCGCTGGGACCCTCAGGACTCGCACCCGGCAGCCCCTGCACCCCTGGGGATCTCTCCGGCGATGGATTCCCTCTGCTGCTTCCACGGCCTGAGCGGCGCAGCTGTGCGGGAGCGCCCCCGGGGGGGGCAGCAGCGCCCCCTCGTCTCCTGCCCCTCACCCCTCGCCCGTTCCTGCTTGCAGCTGGCTCCGTCCCCTTGCACCCCGACGGGCTGGAGGTTTGGTGCTTGGAGGACTGGGACTCTCCGGCGCTGGAGTGCTGCGGCTGGAGGCAGGCGTGCGCAGACGGGGTGGCTGGTGTCCGTCGGCGAGGTCCAATAAACGGTGTTGGTCAGATCCCGCGTGCTGCCGGGAGGTTATTGCTCCGGACGGGTGGAGAGGGAGGTTCCCCCCATCGGCGCCGGGGGACTGGGGCGGACGGCGTCGGGCTCCCATGTTTGCTGCGAGCGAGACAGGCTAAGGCTGTGCCCCACATCCCGTGGCGCTCACGCCCCTGCTGGGCTGGGTGCCCTTCCTGGAGAGAGGTCAGGGGGTCACCGGTGCAGTTCTCTGGCCTGTGACGTGCAGGAGGGGCAGGCGAGGTGATCGGCTGGGCCCGGTGAGTCCTGGCTCTGCCACAGACTCTGGGTGGCCTTGGGCAAGTTGCTGCATCTCTCTGGGCCTCTAAAATGGGCAGAATGCTGCGGCCTTCACCCCCCCCCCCCCCCCCCCCCGAGTCTCTCTTGTCTTTGCTCCTGGGGCTCGGGCCGGTCTGTGCTGCCCCCAGCACAGCAGCCCTCCCGGTGCAACTCAGCATCAAGACGGGGTCCAAGCCGGGCCCCTGGTGCCGCATGGGCCAGTGAGCGCAGGCCTGGGCTGCGCGCTCCGGGGGCCCGGCTTGAGGATGACTTTAAGCTCGTCCTGCCTGTACAGTCACGAGCCCTTAATAAAAGCCAGGATTCGCCCCGGGGCCTTCAATCTCCACTCCCAGCCCTGCGTCCTCGGCGGGGAGCAGCAGGCTTGGCCTGTTCCCCCACAAACGTTGCTGTGGCTCGGGAACCCGGCAGGAAATCTGCCCTTGGCCCTTGTCCGCTTCCCCGGTTGCTCCAGCTCCTTCAGCCCCGGCGTGGCGGCAGAGCTGTGTGCGGCTGCGGGGATGGCCAGCCGATACCTCCGGCGCGCCGTGGTTGACAGCCGCCGGGATGGATGGCTGGGAGCCCGGCTGCAGATGTCAATAAGGACTCGGCAAAACAGATCACCAGCGGGGAGCTGGGGACGCCTGCCCACGCCTCCCGGGGGCCGGGCCTTGCTTCTGCACCCGGTCCTTGCAACCTCCGCCGTCAGCGCCTGCCCCCGGAACTGGGGCTTTTCCGAACGAGGGAAACGAAAGATCATCCAGTCTGTGGAAAAGGAGCCGAAAACCCCGGCTGCCGGAGCCTCGCCAGCTCTCCCTCGGAGGACGCCCACCCCCTCGCACTTGCTCGACTGTCCTCGCTGCCTTGCTCTCCACCCGGCCTTCCCCACATGTGGGCCCGGGTGAAACCAGCAGGGTGTGGGGAACTCCCTGCCACTAGACGGAGCAGAGGGCCACGCCCGGCTCTCGGCACAGGGCAGGGGAGATGAGGCAGCGCTGCGCGGCTTCTGACAAACGGTTTCTGAGCCGGGCCGCTAGCCATGCCTCCTCCGGCCCTAGGAGCAGTCTTGGCGGGTGGTGGCTGAGGCTTGCAGCCATCTGCCGTGGGTGGGGGCGTGCCGGGTGGGAGCAGAAGCCGGGCTCCGCTCTGCGGCTGGGTGCAGGAGAGGCAGGGCTGATGGCGAGGGGGTGGGAGGCAGAGAAGTCGTGGGGTGAGTAATGTTTGCTCAGTGAATTGGCTGCCCCTGCCTCGGCAGGGTGACGGCTGCGTGTGGACCGTGCGCCTCTCTCCCCTGCCAGCTGCCCGGCTAGCCTGCGTCACTGTTTGCCCAGTCCCTGGCGCGACCGGCTCTGCTCACTCCTCGGAGGCTATCCTGGGGAGGGGGAACCGGCCGGTTCAGCTCCTGCTGCGAGCTAAGAACCGGAGGAGCCGGCAGCTGGGCCTGGGCTGCGCTCGTGGTAACTACACGAAGCAAAATCCTAGTGCAGACAGAGCAGTTGGCAGCTCTGCCTCGGTTAGTGGCTCTAGGTAAATCTCAGGCTCCCTGTCACATGTGGGGCCCCCCCAGGTCAGATTGGCAGAGACCCTGGGGTGGGGTTTTGGGGGGGAGGGGGAGTTTGCCTTCCTCTGCAGCAGGGATCACTTGTGAGTTTAAACTAGCATGGGGGGGGGATTCTCTGGGACTTGACGTCTTTAAACCATGGCGTGAGGACGTGGGTGCCGCAGCCGCAGGGCAGGGGTCTGTCAGGAGTGGGCGGGCGAGGGGCTGGGGCCTGCCAAGCCCAGGGCCGATGCGCTGATCACGCTGGTCCCGTCTGGCCTTAAAGCCTAGGCGTCTGTGAGCCGCTCAGCCGCAGCCCCATCGCTCTGCACCGGCGGAGGAGCCAGGACAGAGCCTTCAAAGAGAAATCTCTTAACGGGCCTTTCTGCCGCTTGCCAGCCCCCGCCAGGCGCTCCGGAAATCCCCTGCTCTGTCCCCATCTCAGCTTCCCAGCGGCTGGTGGTCCCAGCGGGCCCATTAGTGAGCGGGGGCCGGACAGCTCAGGTGATTTACTGGTGGGGACTCAGCGGCCGGTGGCTCAGCCCTGACGCTTATTGACCAGGGGGAATGGCTTTGCCGTGAGGCTGCGGGAATCCCAGCCCTGGCCCCGCGTTTCATCCATTGATTTCCCACCCTGTGCAGCTAAGCTGCTAAGCGCGGCCCTGCCCTGTCTCCACCTGCTTAAGACTCTCTGAGCTCTCCAGCCTGAGTGATCGCCTGGCGCCCCGCCACGCTTCGCCCCTCCTGCTCCGGGCGCTGCTGGGCTGGTTCCTGGCAGAGAGCAGCGGTTCCCAGCCGGTGGGGGGGGGCCAAAAGTGGCCCATGGGGGCTTCCAAAGTGGCCCGCGACTCCCCTCCCGCTGGCTGCAGAAGGGAGCCGCTGCCTACGGAGCCAGGCGCGGCGCGTTGCCACGGGGCTACAAGACCAGGGCAGGTTCCTTGCTGCGACCAGGGGGACGGGAGATCAGCGCCGAGGCAGCCTCCTGGCTGAACTCCTCCCGTCTGGCTGCAGTGGGGGGCCCTGCTGGCGGGGGCTGGTGGCCCTTGAGTTGTGAGGATATCATCTGTGGCCCTCCACCCGAAAAGGTTGGGAACCGCCGGCTTAGGGTCTGAATCAAACAGGGATTTCTCCTCCCCCCAGCGGGGTCCGGCCTGCCGGGAGCTCCCAACCGCCTGGCTCCTGCTCTACGGAAAGGCGGCTTGAGCATCCTTAACTGGCTCTTTTACAGATGGGGGGAAAGTGAGGCAGAAAAAGTGGGTGGGACTTGCTCAGCGTGGCCCGGGGGCCATGGGGGGAGTAGAACCAGCCGGGGCTTTGATCCAAACCTGCCCCCCTACAGCCGGTCGGCCTGGCCATGCCGCCAGGACTTGCGTTAGCTCCAGGAAGGGAAAAACCCTGGCCGGCAGCAGGTGACGCTGATCAATGCGCTCTGCCGGGAGCCGGCTGGGGGTGGTGGGGGGTGCCTAGGGACCAGGAGGCTAAAATCAATCACCAGACAGCCCCAACGCCCTGGACAGCCCCCCCCCCCGCATCTCCCAGAGCCACTGTTTCCACCAATCCGGCTCCTGCGGAGGTGTTGCCCTGCATTCAAAGGCTGGTATAAAGCCAGCTGCCCTGAGCGCACGGCGGCCAGGCCACGGGAGGCAAGGGCTGTGCTTTGACAGGCACCATGGCCAGCTCCCGCCTCTGCCTGCTCTGCCTTGGCTGCTCTGCGCTCTTCCTCCTGGGCGCCGGCAAGGAGGAGACCCCGGGGCCCAGGGCAGCAAATGCCCCAGCTCAGCCAAGCCAAGAAGAAAAGGAGCTGGTAAGGAGTGAAGGAGCTGGGTGACTGGGGGGGGGGGGGGCGGGGGGCAGCGCTGCATGGCAGGGGACTGCCTTTCTCCTCCGCCAGGCCCTGAGCGGGGACTCTGGGTTCAATTCCTGGCTCTGCGTGACCTTGGGCACGGCCCTTAGACTGAGCTTTTGCCCTGCCTCGTTCCCACTGAAAATCCCTGGCAGCGGGGCCCCTTCCCCACCGCAGCTGGAGGGTGCAATTTCCAGCTCACGCAGCCGTGGGCACCTAGCTCTGACAGGGCCAGCACCTCCCGCTAGAAAGGACGCTGCAGCCACCGGCTGGGCTGGCTGCCCGGAGCTCAACCCTGCCTGGCACCCGCGGGAGCTACCCAGGGCAGCTAAGTCCCTGCACCGCTGTGGCGACAGCTCTTAGTGCGCTGGCTCCGTCGCGGCTGGCCTGTGGACACACACACACACACACACACACACACACGCTGTAGCTATGGGGTGATTGTTCTGGGTCTAGTATTTTAATTAATAGTTTAAACCTTTCACATAGACTTTCAATGCTCAAGGTGGGCTGTTGGAAAAATAACTATGGACCAGGGCTCTGAATTTCTGAGCTTTCGTGCTGTTTAGTTGGTCTCCATTATTAAAGTTTGCCAGTAAACGACTGTTCTAGGTCATGTGAATGTAACACTCCTTGTGGGTTACATTTTATTCAGGGTTTCAATAGCAACAGGGAACAGAGCTTTAAGGAGTTAACGTAACAATAGGGGGTAGGTCTGGAAAGATACCTTCACGCTACCGAAGATAGCGCTACAGAGATCCCTGCTTGTCCAGCATAATCAGATGGGAAATAATGCTTCAAGATACCTCAATAACAGGGACCATCGAAGTCCTTACCCAGAGAGAGGTTATTTACTCTGCGTTATCAAAGCATCTAGAAGCCTGAACTGAGATCAGGGCCCCACTGTGCCAGGTGCTGCCCACATAGAACAGGTCTCATCCTGTAAACAGACAAGTAAGAGAAAATGTAGGTGAAAAAGAGGATTGTGATCTCCCATTTTACATGTGGGGAAGTGAGGCCCAGATTTTTAAAGGCCTGAGGCAGTTAAGGGTGCAGACAGGTGACTATAGGGATTTTCAGTTACCTATAACTGCCTAAATATCTCTAAAAAGCTGGTTATGTGACCCTCAAGGCTGCACAGCTACCGGAGCTGCCTGGCAAGTGCTTAACGTACAGGGGTCCCAGCGCACGTTCTGATTACTTGCCCCTTAGTTTCTTCTTTCCCGGTGTAAAGGCCAAAATCCTGCTCTCTCACACACGCACGTAACAAACCGCTGTGGGAGAATCGGACACAGGAGGGGAACGCTGAAGAAAATAAGCAACAGGAAAACACCAGTGCAACCGCAGAATAGACACATCTCTCTCTACTGGGACAGGTATTTTCAGGCGAAAGCACCAAGAGAATGCAGCATGCACCGGTCCTGCTTCATCGGTGCTGCTGGCTGCTCCAAACAACCCACTAGAGATACCGGTTCTGTGTTTTGAAAGCAAAGCGGGTGAGCTCCTGGCTGAGGTGCAGGGCTAGGTTCAATGCCTGGCTCTGTCCCAGACTCCTTGGGGGAACCACTGAAGCTCTCAGGGTGTAATAATTCTGTCTGGCAGATTGTATCTTCTTTGGGGCAGGGACCATCTCTTGCTCAGGGTGTGTCTACGCTGCATGTACAATGCAATGCAATGCGGCACAGGCAGGCATAGCTGGGTGAATTCTTCCAGCGACAGGACTGCTGCTGCTTGGGGAGGTGGATTAACTGCAATGAAGGAAAACCCCCGTCTGTCGCTGCAAGAAGCATCTGAAGTATGGCAGCACGGCTGCGGTGCCCAGAGCGTAGCTGTGGCCTGCGACACGGGTGCTTGTGACAAGCCGACCCTCCTGCAGCATTAATAGCGGGTTCCACCACGCCCAGCTCTCCCCCTTGCGCAGAGGCTGGTGGTGGCAGCTGGAAGTCAGGATGCTGGCACGCCACTGAGCACCCTGCCCTCTCCGCTCTCTTTCCCCTGCAGATTGAAGCACTCCAAGAGGTGCTGGAGAAACTGAAGACGGAGCGCCTGGCCTCCATAGAGAAGAAGCTGGGGTCGGTGCCCTCGGTAAGCAGCCTTTAGTTCCGGCCCTTGCAGCTCACGCCATCGCTGGCTGGCTCCGTGCCGCGGCTCTAGCGCAGCCCTGGGGATAACATGGCCTGGCCCATTTGCCCTGGGGAGGTGGCGAGTAACTTGCCCTGCAGCTGGCGAGCGCCAGCAGGTACCTTGGCATGTCTGCGGCCAGAGTTCCTAGCCCAGCTCCCACGCTGGAGCTTGAAGGAAGAAGCCAAGTCTTGAGTCGTGCAATGGAGACGTGAAAGTGAGAGCAAACCCAGCTCCCGTCTTTTCCTCTTTGAAAGAGACAGCTCACCCCTGCTCCGGCCTGGCCAGCGGTTCTGGGGCAGGGTCTCCCATGCTCTGGAAGCAGGCCCGCCCATCACCCAGCTCCCTGCAGACGCAGTCCAGTCCACCGTTCTCCATTCTTAAAGGGACAAGGCCAATTCACCAAAAGGCAAACAATACGACATCCAACTCCGCTCCCCGGGTCTGCCCCATAAAACCCTTGTTGGGCTGCAGTAGATTTGTAGTTTCTCAGGCGGGGGAAAGGGTATGTTTTACCAGCACTCAGAGGCCCGGCCCAGGCTGCAACCCCCATTACGGGAGGGGGCTCATGTTAAAAGTTTGTACCCAGCCTGAAAAAATGATGCGTGGGCCCTGTTCAGGCCAGCAGGGTCCCTTGTGATCATCTAGTCTTACAGCTACGTTTAGTCCAAGATCTTACCCTCCTGTCACAGCTGTGGTGTTACTGGGAGTGGGGGTGAGCTTGCGGGGGGGGGGGCTGTCTCATGCTGGGCAGTGCCCCCATGCAGCTCTGTATAAGCCCCGTCTGAACAGCTCAGCGCATGGGAATGAGCTAACCGTGCAGCCGGTGGCCATACAGGCAGCTGCTCTGAGCAAGGGGCATCTGCCGGCTGCTCCAACCCCCGTGGCCCTTCTCTCCCCTAGTGCGACGCCGGAGAGCCCTGCGCCGTGAGGAAAGGAGCCCGGATTGGGAGACTCTGCAGCTGCCCCCGCGGGACGGTCTGCAACTTCTACATCCTCAAGTGCTTGTGAGGAGGAAAGGAACGCAAGGCCGGGAGAAAGTAGTTGCTGGTCCCATTAGCTCCACCTTGCCTGTCTCAGCAGCTGGCAGGAGGTGGGTTTGGTGTCTCGTGCTAGGAAATGTAACCTCATCACTTCCCCCGGCTCTTACGGCTCCATCTCCCCTGTTGGGGCCTGCGCTGGAAGCTGGCTGGGCAAGGTTTGACATTGTCACTAGTTCCTTGCTGGGCCGAGTGCTGCCAGGAGAAGCCAGCTTGGTTTGCTTTTCAGAGGGACCCAGCCCCTGCTCAGTGGGACCAGCAGCACTCGGCTCCTCTGTGCATTGACATTTCCCCCCTCCCTTCTTCCCGCTCGACCCCCCCCCCCCGCCATGTTGCACACAGCTTCTCTGCTGTGCCCGTTTCCGCTCAGTGCACAGGAGGCAGCCTAGCTGCAGCCTGTCATTCTCTGCCTGGTCCCCACCCCTGCTTAGAGCAACCCCTAGGCTGCGCTAACAGGTGCTCACCCTGCACCAGAGGCTGTGAGGAGGCCAGGCCAACAGAGAAGCCCTCTGGGAATGCCCCGTGCTGCAGGGAAGGGAAGCAGGCTGGGTGAGAACATGGAATTGTCACACCTGGGACCTATTAAATGTTTCCATATTCAACTCTGCTTGTCTCACGCCTCCTGGTTTCAGCTACGCGCTGTTTCCCCTGTCAGTGGCTGCTGTTCCCACTCTGGAGGGTTTTCCCGGAATGCTCCGGGCTGGCCTGCACAGGTTTTGTACCCGTAGAACTGTAGCAGGCAGGGTGAGGAGATTTTTTTTTAAACCAACTCTTACAGCAGAGGCACGGTGGGAGCAGCTGGGCGCCATACGACCGAGCACTGAGTAGTCAGCCTGCAACAGGGGCTCCCAGACCCCGGCTAACGGTGCCTTACACAGGTATAGCTCGTTCCCCTGTGGCAATAGCTATGGGCAGGAGCAGCTGGGTACTTCCACCCTGGGGTGTTGTTCCAGCCTGGAAGCAGGACAGCCTGGCTGTGGAGCAGGGGCTCCTTGTGGTGCCCAGGCTAGGAGGAGGAGATTTTCCCACAGGCAGGGAGGTGCCAGTGGCCTGTGCCACCAACACCCCCCATGAAATGACAGCGTGGGGCTAGCTCTGCCTGCAGCGTGTGGTATTTAGAGCAGCACAGAGAAGGGCTGCTCAGGATCCGGGCCTCATTGTACCAGGCAAGTCCCAGCTGCTCAGGGAAGGCCCCAGCTGGCACCACTTGAGTTGAGATAAACAGTCTTACAGCTGGTTCTGTCTCCAGCCCACTGCTGGAGACAACACAGCCCAGCAGCACAAGGGTCTGACCCCTTTGTGTATGATCCCCCTTCCCGCAGCACCGGTAAGGACCCCATCTCGCTGCTCAGCGGAGGGGCTGGGAGACAGCAGGTAGCCAGGGACTCTTCTCCCCCCTCAGCTGCAAGGGGGGGGTAGGGCTCAGAGCTGCGAGACCAGTCCCCGTGCTGGAGACATGCCTGCAGGGCCCTGCAATGTCTTGTGTTTTCCCCTCACGGCAGGAAGAGGCAGACAATGGGGGTCAGCCCCGGCTCACCCACAGCAGAAGCTGCTGTTTGCCTTGCTGTACTCAGAGGGTTTAATTTCCACCAGCCAGCCCCTCCATTAACCTTCCCCGGCCCCCACTGATTAGTGCTTGTTCCTCAGAGAGATGCTGGGCCGGGAGGGCACCGGGCCATGGCTGCAGAGCTGTCAGACACTGAGTGCAGGAGTCAAGGCCCAGCTCTGGCCCCCCAGCTGCCATTCATGCTGGGGCCTCTGAGTGTGGGGAGGGAGATGAGCATGAGCAGAGCCCTGGCACTAGCTGCTCCATGGGAAGGTCTTACCTCACTGCTGCCTCCCCCTGCCCCATAGACCATTGGGTCTTCTAGACGGGGTGTTTGCCCCCCCCCCCCAGCACTAGCTGTTGCCAACCCTGCAGGTCCCATTCTGCACCACTGCCCCCCACGCTCAGTAGGCCCCTTGGTGCCATATGCCAGGTGCCTTCATTCTCCCCCCCCCCCCCCCCGATCCCAGTGCACAGCAGCAGACGTACCAGTAATGACAGGAGGCGTCATTCGCTCGATCTGTTTATTCCTTAGGCACTTGCGCTCCCATTGGGACGTCCCTGCCTGCCCCGGCGCTTCCTCAGCCCCACAGCTACCCCCACGGCCACCAGCACTGCAGCACCCCCCGCCGCCAGCGGCACCGCCACCTCTGCCAACAGAGGCTGGAGTCCACGGGAGCCTGTGGAGGGAGATGCTGGTTAGGAGCGAGCACACAGCCAGCAGGGCAGCAGTCATCCCCAGATCCTGCCCTGGTCTGCCCCATTGCCCTGTGGGGGGCCTTGCCCCACAGGCCGCCCTCTTGGGGGTGTGCGCAAGGGCAGCCCCCAGCCCAGCCGAGCCCTCAGCCAGGCCGAGGTACTCCCTTGCCTTGGGGGGGGATCAATACCCTCCCCACCCAGCTAGAGAGGGAGGTGGCCTGGCTAAGCAGCTACTGGAGCACTAATGAGTTTAAACCTGGCTGGGTGGGGGGAAGGGAGATGGTCTAGGATAAACACCCCCCCCCCCCATGGTGCCACCAGCAGCCTGGGATGGGAACAGCCCCCCTCCCATCGCCCCAGCCTGGTCCCTCTCACCAGTGGTACAAGCCCTTCTCCTGGGGAAGGGCCCTGCTCTGGTCCCATTCCCAGCATAGCCAGACCCCCCCCCCCCCCACTTTAGCACTTGCCTGCCTCATGGGGTGAGTCACGCTATTGTCCCATTTCACTCCCAGGAACCCCAGCCCCCCCAGGCCTGCTCCATTACCTTCCTGGGCAAGGTCTGCCTCTGCTGCCCGGCCGTCACAGAAATCCACGGGCCCCTCGGCGGTCACCAGGCTCAGGGGCTCCTCACTCCAGGCATGGCTGTGGGAGGTTCTTCTTGCTGTGAGGGGAACAAGCTTCATGACACGACACCCCAGTTCTCTTTCCCCATCTGCAAAGAGCTGATCCCCCACCCCACGGGGGCCATGGCTCTGCAGCCTGTCTCCAGTTCCACCTGCACAGGGAGGCTGGAGACGGTGGAGGTCTCACTTCTGCCCATCTGTGACCACCCACACGTCTGAGGTGGTGCAACAGGAGTGATCCTATTGCACACACAGGCAGGCAAGGGGGAAAAAAATCCATGGTCTGACTTCAACCCCTTGCCCACAGCCTCTAGGCCCCTTGGCTAGGGCCTGGATGCCTTGCCAGAGGACTAGGGCTAATCTAGGGGGATTGGTGTCTGGGAGGTGCCAGAAGAGGTAGCCTGCAGGAGGCTAGATTGAAGCCATGTCATCAAGCAAGAGCCATGGAGGCTGTAGCCCCCAGCTCCACCTCCTTGCCCTGTATCCCTGGAGAGTGGAGTCTTCACCCACTACCCCACCTCTATGGGTCTTTGGGGGGCTGCCAGGTAGTCTAAGGGAAGTGCCTGCCCCTTGACCAGCAGCATGGAAGAGCCAGACCCTTGAGTCCTCCCCACCCAGAGAGAGGCCAGAGGCAGACACCAAGAAGGGGCAGACAGACAGACTTACTTCTCCCCTGGAGATTTGTGGGGCACTGGACCGTGCAGCGTTCCTGCCGGGAGGGCTTGCAGGCAGAGGCACTGCAGTGGAAATACACCTGGAAGCAAGAGGAGACAGTGTCAGTCAATGCTTGGCAAGGAAGGACTAGGGACCCCATACCAGAGGGTCAGGACCCCATTCTACCCTAGAATTGCTTCCAGCTCTTGGGGGAGCCATAGGAGAGAAGCCTCCAGCTAGCTACAGCCCTGGCATTCCTCCCTTGGAGACAGATTCTGGGCAGCTTCGCCTCCCACCGAGGGATTAAGAGCAGAAGCTCTTCGCTTGCCATGTGGCTGTGCAGGAATGACCCAGCACGTGGCTTTGCAGCTTAGAGCTGTGAGAATGGCATGCAGGGCCATGCCGATGGTCTCCAGACCCTGGATGGGGTCTGCTGCAGGCCAGTGCTGGTCACACCACACGCAGGAGATCTGCATCGCCAGCATCCACTCAGGTGCGCCCCATCCAGGCTACCAGGAATGGGGAGCCAAAGGAAGGGGCAGAATTGCAGGAGGACGCTGCCAGGCAGCTTCCGGTCAGTCACAGCTTCCTTGGCTGGAGGATCGAGGACGTGGCCATGAAGAAAGCCCCAGGACTAAGCCCGGGTGTGGAGTGGGACTGTACCGGGCCGGAGAGCGCTCTCTGGGAAGTGGCGTCCACAAAAGTGAAAGTGGAGACAATGAAGCGCTGGTGGTGAGATGGGAACTGCAGCCCCGAGGCTTCTCCCACGGGCACCAGCTGGGTCTGGTAGTTGTCTCCTTCATAAGGGCACCTGGAAGGACACAAGCAGTGGTGGGTGGAGGCCCCTCACCAGAGAGTCGCTGCCCTCCACTCCCATCTTCACCTGCCCGAACTCACCCATCCACAAGGATTGGCCACTCAGGCTTCTGCAGGGGGTTGGTGCTTGGGGTGGCCCAGCACTGATGCAGGACCAGAACCAGGCTCGGGTCCATCCTCTGGAGAATGCGGACCTCCACATGGACCGGGTCCCGGAGCAGCTTCACCACCGGGTACTCACCGTCTGTGTAGTAGGTGCTGTAATGCTCATCTGCGGCAAGAGTCGGAGGGTGGGGGGGAGAATCAGATCCTGCCCCGACCCTGTGAGCAAGCCCTGGGGTAGAATTCACCCCACCCGCCTTCCCCATCCCAGGAGCATGGGATGGATGGTCACCTCCTAGCTGTAAGATCCCACTGGCCCTGGTCATGTAGCTAAGCCATGGGGCCTGGCTCGGACATGCTATGGAGGCAGACCAGGATAGTCACTTCAGAGCAGGGGTCTCAGGAGCGTGGCCATCCAGGCCAAGTCACGGCCGAGCCATGCAGCTTTCCTTCTCCCAGCAGGTACAGGTGCTGCAGGAGCAGAACCACCCCCACCATCCAAGCAGTCCCCCCCAAGGTGCTGCTGCACGGGGGAGCAGCGATCCAAGACTTCAGTGCCACCAAATCAGCCAAGTGGGGCTAGCCAGGCATGGCAGGGGGCCAGAGACACCAGCGTGTTCCAGAAGCCTCTCAAGTGCCAGGAAAGCCTGTGGCCAGTCACCTGTAGCAATCCTCATCTCCAAGGCCAGGGGTCCCTGCCCAACCGCTGGTGGGAGTGGAGGAAGGGTGGCGACCACGACATTCACAGGGAGGAAGTCCTCAGCCGAGTAGCTGCAGCGGATGGTCAGCCTGGGTGGGGGAAGGCCGGACAGCTGGTCACCTCTGGACTCCCCCAGGGCGTGCGCAGAGGAAGGGGCAAGGCCTATGGTCTCGCCATCTCCCGCCATCCGTGATGGGCTAGGGCCTCCTCCCTCACCCCTGCAATGCCAGGGCATCAGGTGGCCCTGAAGATGCCAAGGGAGGAGACAGGCAGCAAGTTGACAAGGAATCTGTGTCCCCTCCCTGGGAGGGGAGGGGAGGTGCCCCCCTAGAAGAGGGACCCAAACTCTGCCTAGCAGACAAGGCCCCCCCGCATCTCCAGCAGAAGCCGCCAAACTTCGCCAGGCCCATTACCTGAAGGTGCTGTCCCGAGTGATGGAGCCAGAACGGGAGGTGAGCACTTGGCGGTCTGCGACCAACTCATTCTCATACACCCTCTGGTCCCCGGACACCTGCAGATTGGAGGCGGGAGAGGAGGGAGATGAAGGGGCTGGAGGCACCAGGAAGGCCTGCCCATTGGAGAGCTTCTGGGACCCACTGAGTTTGTGGTAGCAGCTCAGCCCTCCACAGCCAACAGGCCAGAGATTTAACTGCTCGGCTGGACCAGCCCCATCCCCTCTTCTCTTCTGCAGGAAGGTGGTCTTGGAGGATGTGACGGGAACTAGTCTGCATAGCAGGGGCCCAGCCCAGCTCGGTTTTACCTGACTCATGGTCTCAAGTCAACTAGAAGCAGGTCAGTGTGCCTGCCCCCCGCCCCCGTCTCAGATGCCAAGGGGACATTCCAGGCCTAGCCCCCCCACCCCCCAGCATTCACAAGCCAGGCCCTGCACCACAGACAACAGCTAGTCTGAACAGGCCTCTCTCCTGGCCAGTGTGTAGCCCAGAGACCCCAGGGAAGCTCATTCCATGGAGGGAGCCAGCCAGATGCAGCATCCCCGCCTTTCCTGCCCATAGGGCCTCTTCGCACCAGGCTGTTCAGCCTTTCCACCCCATGTAGCGTGGAGACAAGTGGTGGGGTCAGCCAGGGATCCGGGCTTGCATCTCAGGACAGCTCTGCCTTAGAGGAGCTGAGGGCCCAATCCTCGGGAGCCCACCCGTAAGCAGAGGCTGCAGGCTCCAAACCCCAGGCTGCAAGGGGCAAGTCGGATGGTCTCTGGATGCATCAGATACAGCCACAGCAATGACTAGTGGGAGAACCTCCTCCCCATAACCTCAAGGGGGATCAGGCAGCAGCAGCGAGTGATGGGGGTTCAGGAAATGCCTCCCCAGCAGCAGCTGCCCTTATGGGCACCTGCCCTCCTTTACCTGGAAGGTGGTCCCACAGGCAGAGAGTGGGAAGCGGTAGACGACGAAGGCCTCATTGCCAGACACCGGGGCACATCTGCTGCCGTGGGCGCCAGACAGGTGCACCGAGCTCAGGTCCAGGGGTGGCCGGGTCACATCCCTTGAGATGGCCACGGAGAACTCGCCCTCTGGGGTGCACTGCGCTGTTGCTGGGAGAGAGCCATGCAACCCCTCAGCAGGGAGCTGCAGCCTCCGCTGGAACCATTAGCTGGAGGACCCCCCATCCCCACCCTCCAGAGGCAGGGGCAGGAGCCTCTAGCCAGACAAGCCTAGGAACCAGTCCTGTCCCTGGGAGGGGCCTGGGCCCTACACCCCACAGGTCTGGCTGGTGGGGGCCCCAGGCAAAGCAGGTTTCTTCCTCCCAGACACCCCCCCCCCCCAGCATCTGCAGAGCTGCCCCCCCCTCCCCCCCAGAGGACAGCCCTCACTCACCTTTGTTGCCATAGTAGCAGGGAGTCACCCGGTCCCCAGGCTGGTAGCAGCAGCCCAGCTCTTCGCAGTCGCCCTGCGTGACGGGTGGGGCAGCGCACGGTAGCCTGGCCGAAGCCTGGACAGCAGCGCACACGCTGGGGCTCGGGGCATCCAGGGCTAGGGAGAGAGGCGAAGCTGGTGCTTGCTCAGACAGCGCAGCCCCCAGCCTCCCCACCCCAGCCGTGGGCAGAGGAAGCCCCATCGCGTAGTGTGGGAGACACGGGAACCCAACGGGCCCTGCTCTCCCCACACCCCTGGGCCATCAGGGCCTGGAGCGCCTGCTTCTCTGCCGCCACGCACAGGAGACGGGTGTCAACCCCTGGACTCCCCACTTAGCCACTCTAAAGGCCAGGCCAGGAAGCATCTCCCACACCCCAGTCCCTCCTCGAGGCAGGGATGGACTGCTGGCAGCTGGCACTGCATGCCCAGAGATGGGCAGCAGACAGGTCCCAGCGAAGAGCCTGTTATGGTACAGTCCCTTCCCAGCCTGACTTGGGCAGGGGGCCCCTTACCTAGGTGGTTATTGGGGCACCTCAGCTCCTCCTTGTCAGCCGCACCATCAGACCCTTCGATCTGGACCGTCATCACCAGGCTGCCATCCTAGGCAGGGAGCAGAGGCGATGCATGGGTGAGGATTCCAGGCGCCCAGCGTCCCTCCCCACCATCGTGTGCTCAAGGAGGACCAGGGCACAGAGGCTTTAGGGTTTAGCAGGATTGACAGGCACCCCCAATCCCTGCCCTGGCATGCACACAGCCCAGGGTGTCAGTCCCACCGGGTGCAGACAGAGGGGACACGACCAGGCAGCCACTAAGCAAACACTAAAGCGGTTTTCAGTTTCAGGGGGACAGAGCAGAGATTGCACCCTCCAGCCTCTGCCTTCGGTGCCACGTCTCCTCCTGGCACCTCTTGCGGGAGGACATTGGCATCAGCCCGTGCTATGGCAACCGTTTGCCCAAACGGGTTTAGCATCTCAGTGGCAGAACATGGATGAGAAACAGGTTGATTCACTCCCTGACCTACCTACTAGGCCAGACCCTTCCCCAGGCAGGCAGGGGCTGAGCCTGCATCTAACCAAGGAGCATGGCCAGGACAGAGCCAGGAGCCAGAGAAGAAACAAAGGGCTGGATCTCAGGCCTCTCCAGTGCAGACTGAGGTCATCACCCACCCCACGGCATTGCTGCAGCCATGCTCTCCCTGTGGGGGGGACTCCACCCTCCAAGCTGGGCCAGCACAGGGACTGCTGGAGAGAGCAACCAATGGTGGGGGTGGGATGACAAGCCCCCTGAGTCTCATTAAGACAAGCCAGCTGCATTGACATCACGCCATCACCATGGAGGCAGTGAGATCACTAGCTCCCAGCTCCAGGGATGGAAGCCAGGTCAATGTACGTGCTTCCAAGGCAGGGGTGGGGAAAGGAGGCAGAGCGAACATGTGTGGAGTCCTCTGACTAGCAATGCTGCATGCTGACAGAGCTGGCCAAGACACTCTGCAGCCCCCAGTCGGGTCTCAGCCTTCTTGGAGGCTAGGAGCAGGTTTGGACATGTGGAAACAGAGGCAAAGAGATTCACCCCAGGCTGCGAAGGAAGTTACTGGCAGGGCCAGGAGGAGAACTCAAGTCTCCCAAGACCCAGTCCTGAGCGCTAATGGCCAGGCCCTTGCAAACCGGATCCAAGGATGGTCACCTCACACCACCCTCATAAGTGCTGCCGCCCGGCCCGTTCACACCCAGGGGCTCCCACCTCCCCAGACGGGGCCTTACTCGCTCACGGACGTAACACCCGGCGTAGGACGCCTCAACCGCCACGGAGCCATCGGCTTGCTGCTGAACACGAGTGCCACAGGTGGGGTCGCTGTGCAGAGCGTGGGGCCTGCCTTCTGCGTCTACAGGCCAAGGGGGGAAAGATCAGCCTATTCCTCCCAAGGGCAGATCTCAGCTCAGCTGCCTCCCCCATTGCCCAACCCCACACAAGTCGTGTGGTCAGCAGCCACTCCCTGCCTCGAGGAGCTGCTGCTCCCTCCTTTCTGCCACTGGGGGAGCAGAAGCATCCCCCAGTGAGGTCAAGGGCATGGCTGGAGTAGGAGCTTTCCAGACAGTGCACGCAGGCTGGATGCCAGCAGCCCAGTCACCTGGTGTAAGATGCATCTCACTCCTTCCAGCCCCTCCTTGCACCCCCTCTGCAGCAGTATCTGGTGGGGGGGGTCACCCCCCTGCAGGTGAGGCTGAGGGGCAGGTAAGTCAAGTCATTCAGCATCCCCCACCTCTGCCCCCAGAGGAGACATGGCTTGTTGTGTCGTTAGCACAGCAACACCAGCCAGCAGGGATTTTTAAAACCTACTTCCCAGCCAGCCTGCTCCAAGTAACCGAGCTGCTAGCACAGCCTGCAGGGCTCACCACCACCCACCTAGCACCTTTCATCAGAGCCTCTCCCAGCACTGTGCAGGCAGCCAAGAGGTACTGACTTGGGCCCTTCATTGGGGCCAGGCAGGCAGAGCCCAAGCCCCAGGAAGTTGCTTGTAGCCAGAGACCCCACAGCACCTTCTCTGCTTTCCCCACCAGAGAACACTGCCTCCCCGCACTACAGACAGGACCTCAGCCTTGCTCAACTTACCCAGAGCTCTCAGCACAAGGGACACCCTCTCAGTCTGGTTTGGGAGCAGGGTGAACATCAAGCTTCTTGGTCCACAGGTCAGCCAGCTAACATCCCACTGAATCCCCCCCTTCCTAAAGGCACCCTGGGCCCCTACCAGCAGGAAAAGGGGGCCAAAAAAAAGCCAGAACATCATTGTGCCCATCACTCTCCCTTCACACACTAACCCCATGCTGCTGCTGCTACTCACAATCTGCCCAGCAGGCAGTGAGGGTCTTATACCTGCCCAGGAGTGCTGATTGGCCAACACTGAGCTCTAACGTCCTATATGGACCAGGTGTGACTCCAAGAGGCTGAGGGGAAGCAGAGCTAGTTGTCGGTTTACAGTTTCGAATAGGCCTTGATTTGAAATTCACCGCACTTGCTCCACACCGAGGATGACCCTCCCATCCACCCCCATCGAAAGGTCTATTTTTTTCTCATCCCCAAACCCTTGTTGAGGCCTGCAGGCGTTTTGCGAAGGCAAAAGGAAACCTTTAAGAAGAGAAGCAAAGCGCAGGAAGGCTGAGGGGTGCCTGGGGGGCGGTGTGGGGCTATTTGTGGGCTGGAGAAAATGGGAAGAAATCTGAAAGGCTTTGGAGAGTGAGAACTCATTTTGTCAGAAGACTGGGAAGGTTTTATTAGCTATAGACTCCCCCCATGGGCGTAGTGTCTGTGCAAACGACCCCCATTGCTGCTTCCCCACATGGTGAATTCAGCCCTGGCCTCTTCTTCCCCCACTGGGTCACTTCTCCCATCTCCCCTCCTTGCTCCTCCGGTTACGTCTACACTGCAGTCAAGGGTCATGACGGCAGCCCAGTGTAGGCATGCCCCGGCTGGCTTTGGTTTAGGGAAGCCAGGCAGTGTGGGCTGGCCAAGCCTCCGCTGCGATCCGGGCTGTGGCGGCTTCGCTGGTCTTAGAGCACTGGACGGGTGCACTGGAGATGTTGGTGCTGTTCCCAGCTCTGCCACTGGCCCGGTGGGTGACCCCATGGGCAAGTTATTTCTGCGCTCTGTGCCTCAGTTTCCCCGCCTGTAAAATGGCGTTCATTCTATTGACCAGCTTTGTAAAGCTCTTTGAGATGAAATGATTAAATGTGTGGGGTGAGACCTGGGTGTTATCATCACTAGGCCCACAGTGCAGAGCAGCAAATAAGAACAAGGAGAGACGCCAACACACGAGGTGCAAAAGGCAACCCCGCCTGTGGGTTCCTTTCTAGTCCTTCTTTATCCATGGGTTACCATCAGCCACTGTGGCAACCATGGAAGATTCTCATGCCAAATCCTCATGAGCATCACGGCCTTGACTTGCTTGGGAAACGTGCACATTTCCCATAGTCTGGGCCGTACCTACTAGAGCTGCTCAAAAACCTTTTGGGTTTTTTTCCTCTGTAAAATTTTAAGTTTTTTGGTGAAAAAATCCACGCAGGATCCTTGCTGTGTACACTGGAGCCTCCCCCACAGAGAATGCATCGGAGCCGCAGCAGGTGTGGGGTAACATTTGTTAACCCGATGGCGCACGCTCCGCTTTTAGACCCGCTTCTGCAAACACGTTGTGGTTTGGGTGCCACTGGAAATGCAGAAGTACCCGAGGAGCAGGTGACCTTTGACAGCAGAACCTCCTGCACCCCAGCACGTCCACCTCCCCCAAAATCCAGTGGTTTGTTTTCCAACTGGATTTTCTCCACCTTTCACGCCCAGCAGATTGTGGGCTGGCTGCCGGCAGGAAAAGCTGCCTCCTCGACCAGTCTGTGCAGGGTGAGGATGCAGATGCAAACTGGCTCTGGCATGCGAAGCAGTGACAGCCTGGAGGGAGGGGCTGTTCAACTGTCCTGATGGCAGAAAGCTGATGAGCAGAACGCGGGGGAAGTGGCAGACGCTGCTGTGCGCCTGTCCTGATGCCGCTGTTTAGTGCTTGGCGGGGGGGGACGACCCCAGCAAAGGGGGATCGTTATGGCAGTCTAGGGTGTGTGTGAGAGTGGGTGCTGCACACACCTCACGAGAGGGGAATGCACAAAGCCAGGCCCAGGGAAAAGAGCAGTTCCCAGTGGCGGGGCGTCCTCGCCAGGCAACGTGGTGATGGGCTCGGGGGAAAGCATCTGGCAGATGGCCCTTGCTATAGCTCTTCAGGCAGAGTTGCGGGAAATCGGGTGCTCAAACTTGCTTCCTTCCCTTGCAGATGGGCCCGGAAAAGAGACCAGCAGGGGACTCCGCCCCCAACATAGCAGATCCCACTTCAGCTGGCCCTCCCGCGGCCAGGCTGCAACCCTCAGCAGCGGAGGAGAAAGTCACCCTCATGGATGCAGCCCCAGCAGATCAACCAGCCAGCTCCAATAGCGAAAGCATTCAGCCAGCCTTGAACCATATCCCATGACACACAGAGCCATGAAGTCACCACATAGATCCCGGCAGCTGTAACCAGCCCAACTCTGAGCACATCAAGACGCACGGAGAGCAGTACCCCAGCTCTGTCACCACAGGCCCTGTCCTCTGTCTTCTAAAATGTGAACACTGGCCAACATGATCCCAGCTAAATTCCTCTGCTTCCTGAAAGGGGAGGATGAACAAAAGTCCTGCGTTAAAACATAGAGCAAAGCGTTTGTTCTCCCCACTCGTGCAGGACATTTTAGGCTATAGCTGTCCTGTAGCTTGTTACTTTAAGCCCCTTCTCTAGTTTGTTTGTTTTTTAATTAAAGGGGCGTGGCCGCTGTAAACTTAGGTTGTAAGGTATTATTATGAATGATGTGTGATTAATAAAGGGGGTAGTTTCTCTTGATAGGAATTTCCTATCCTGTTAAACAGAAGGTGTTGAAATGTCCCCTTTAAATGAAGGTTTGGTTGGGAGAATTTCAAGGCAAAGCTTTTAATCTTTAGTCGGATTTTGAGTCTGCAAATATGGCTCTGTATTCAAGACCCTGGTGGATTACTCAGTGGGAGTCTCTGGAGCGATGCTAGAGAAATCACTCCATCTGTACGTTTCCTAGCTTCAGGGGCCTGCACAGCCAGCCTCGTGCAGCATATCCTGCTCCTTCCCCAGAGGTGGCTGCACATTTGTGGGGCTGAGCAGACGGTCAGGATGTATGGGGATGAAAGATGCTATGGAAAGGTCAGAGGTCATTAGGGATGGACACAGCAGGGAGTACTATGCAAATGCCCCCAGCTCTGATGCCCTCAATGCTTCCAGCCCTGTGTTCTCAAGCATGGAAGTACATTTGTACTTAAGCACATACTCCAGCATTTAAAGTACTCTACATGCGTCTACTTCAGTGTTTTACACATGCTGTACTCAGTGCTTGTATTTACTTACATTTTAAAAGTACTTCAAGAATAACTTTTTTTTTAAATCTGCAAGTACCTTTTCAAAATAGGTTTTTTTAAAAAACAATCACCTGCCTCCTCACTACAGCAGATTCTGTTTGGCTCCTAGAACCTGGCTTGGGAGCTTCAGGCCTGAGTTCTGGCTGCCAGGGCTTTTTTCTTGCTTGGTAGATAGATAATTTGAAAGAGGGAACTTAGAAATCAGTTTGGGTTATTTTGACCTGTGATACAGCTGCGAATAACAAAAACATCAGAGAGGCAAAGTTATTCGTTGTTGCTTCTGTGTCCCACACATTTATTTAAGCTGCATGAGCTGCAGAAACAGGATTAGAGAAAAAAAAATGCAGAGGAACCTTTTTTTTATTTATTTACAAGATCTGATTTGTTGTGACAACCTGCTGACGCACGTAGATCAAGCTACAGCATCCCAAGCTCCAGATCTATATAGAATGGAAAGGAAAGGTAAATACGTATATTGACATCTATTAGAGATTTGTTTCCCATTGTTATTCCATGCTGCCTTGGTATGTGAATAACATTTAATTGTAGCGCTTTTCCTTCCTCAACCACTCTGCGCTTTTATTACGGACGGAGCTCTCCATCCCGTGACCAAACAATTGCAGGGAACACGGGCGCTGAAAATCACTTGCCCGGGGACTTTTAAAGTTCTGTTTCCGTACTTGTACGTCTGCAAGGGTGCGCTTGGCGCCTGTCCTTAAGTCCTTTCCAGCCGTCCTTGGGGCAACTCTGCCAGCTCTGATGCTCCCCAAACTCCAGCCCTGATATCCCTGGTGACCGAGCCTCAATACCACCCAGCCGCCAGCCCTGATACCCCCCACCCCTGAAGCCCCTGACCCCCACCCTGCTGCCCCCAGCTCTGATACCCCCCACCCCTGATGTCCCCCAGCTCCCACCCTTGAAGCCCCCCAGCCCTGATACCCCCCACCCTGCTGCCCCCACATCCTTTTGCCTCCTATGTTCTACCCTCTCTCTGACTCCTCCCCCCCACCCCCCTCCTACTGCTCGGCCCCTTTAAGAGCCCCGCCCATCCTGGCCCCGCCCCCGCGGGCCCTCTGATTGGCCGGAGATGACATCAGCGGGGCGGGCCTTTCTCCGCGGTGACGTAAAGACGGGGCGGGGCGGGGCCGGGCGGCCCTGGGCGCGCGTCGGAGAGGGAGGAGGGGGGCCCAAACCGCCGCAGGTCTGCGAGTCCCGGGCCGGAAGATGGCGGCGGCGGCGCGAGCCGCGGAGCGCGCGGGCCGGGGGGAGGCGGCGCCCCCCCGCGGGCCCCGCCGCTACTCGCTGCTGGTGATCGTGGGCGGTGGCTGCCACCGGCCCGGCCTGCTGGGCGCCGTGCTGGCCGCGCTGGAGAAAGGTGAGCCGGGCGCGGCCCGTGCAGCGCCGTGCACCCCCCGCCCGCCCCATTCATTGCACCGGTGCACGCAGCGCCTGTCGCCCCCGGGGGGCCCCGCCCACGCTTGCCCGGGGCTCCGCTTCTCCCCCCCTCCCCGTGCACCGTGCCTCCGCGCTCTCGTTCCTGTACGCTGGCGCGCGGCCCCGGCTCCCTTCCCGCCCCCCCCCCCGGTGTAGCGTGGCCCGGATCTTCCCCTTGCCCCCGCTGTATTCCGTGCACCCCCCGTCTGCTGCACGGGGGCGATCTCCCCCGTGCACGGGCTTAGGGCCTCGCCGTGCAGCAGCCCGGCAGGGGTGTCCCGTGCGCGGGGGGGAGCGCCCCGTCCTTCAGTGCTGTGCCTCGCCTTCCTTTCCCTTCTTGCTGAGGTGCACGGGGGGGCCGGGGGGGGCGTTGATGTTTCAGGGCAGCTGGGGGGAGGGTATGCCAGCGCCTGCTGTGGTGTCTGCTGCGGCTCCCCTTGGATTATTGCTTATGTTTAAAGGGAGTCTCGGGGGGGGGGGGGGGTCATAGTGCTCTTAACATGGGGGGACGTGACCGGTCTGCGCTGAGCTGCATGCGTTCTGGGCTGTTGCACCGCTTAGTGCTCCCCTTGCAAGGGTGCAACTCCATCCTGCTCCCCCCTCTGGGCTCCCTGTTGCACCCGCTGCATGGAAGCCCCTGGGGCGGTGAGTGCTGCCGGCAGCAACAGACAAAGGTTGGGGGGTTGCTTTGTGGCGGGCTGGGACCGGTTTTCGACTCCAGAAACCCGAGCGGGGCTGGGGAGCATCAGATGTGATGGATGGGGCAGCTGGCGTGGGCTGGGCCTCCGGAGGGCTGTCTGCCTGGAGAGCCGTCTGGCACTGGGAAGTGATGTGGGTCTCAGTTCCGGAGGGGGTGTATTCCGCCTTAGCGGGTCAACCTCCCTCGAGAAAACTGGCAGCTGAAACCAGGAAGGGCCAAGTTGTAACTAAACCAGCTTCAGAGGATTTGCGGCAGGTCTGCATTTGCTGCTGTTAACGTACCAGTAATTAAAACCTTTGCCTGGAGCCGGGTGCCAGGAATTGGATGGCAGCAGAGGATCCGTGGCGTTAGCCTGGTTGTGGCATAAACTGTATTAATGGCAGGGACGTGAGGTGCTGTGAGCAGGGTGTGAATTGAACTGTTGTCCGTGGAAGGTGCTTTCAAGGCCTGGAAAGAGGCCCGAATTTGGAAGCAATTAAAAACCAATACCATGCATGAAAGGAGCAGCTGGTCTTAGACGGCTGAAAGGGTTACATGTTGGGGAGAGCCCATTGAGCAAGGTTTGTGCAACTCGGCATCTTTTTCCCCCCTCGCTTCTAATGCCCTAATCTTTCTTGCACCATCTCCCTTTGGTTTGAAGGACCGTTAACCGTTCCACGGACTGGGGGATGGTGGAGAAAAATGCAGATGTTTTCATTCCCCGTTGGCTGCCCCGTTAGCTCAGGCTGGTTTGTAAATCTCCACCCAGCCAGTCTGCTTCTCATGGAATAGAAATGATGGAACTGAAACAGGCTGCTTCTGTGTAATCCCCGCACAGTGACTATGCAGAGACCTGGGGTTTGAATTCCTGAAGCATTCGTGGCTGTGTATCAACTTCCTGTAGGCATGCTCCCGCAAGGAGCAAACCCGCTCTCCTGGTGTGGGGAGAGCAGCCCAGTTGGCTAGTGTTTCCCACCAGAGTGGGACAGGACTGAACAGATGCCAGATGGCTGACGTTCCAGCGTGCACGCTAACCGGGGAGGCAGAAGGGAGCGTGTAAAGATGCACAGCGGCTGTCGTCGGCTTGCCGAGTCTTCTAACGCTGCTGCCGGCTCTACCTGCTGCCTCTTGAAAAGGAGGCCGGGGAGGTGGCTGCGTTCCCGTCGCTGGAGGGAACGCTCTTCTGTCTGGCTGAGGCCTGCACGGCTGAGTCACTCCTGCAAGGTGCATGCCTCTGGGGAAGGAAGCGTGCACCTGTCTTAGGTGGGGAATCTAACGTGCGCTGCACTGCAAGGCGCATCCTTGGATGTGGCCTTTGAAGAAGTTCCTGATCCATCTCCAGTAACGTCCCTTCCTAGGCAGGCCTGTCCCAGCCAGACCTACGGAGCTGCTCTGTTCTCCCGGGGGGGGGGGGTGATGTCCCACTTAAAAATGGAAGCCTGTAAGGAAGGGGGCAAGAGTATAACTGGGACGGTTTCCACCCGCTGTGGGGGGTGAGGGCGTAGTAGTGAAGGACTGGCTGTGGGGCGTGAGCTGCAGCGCTATAAACCGAGGGGCATTTAACACACGGGGGAGGCTGTATGTGGGGGGGAGCGATTGGCTGCGTTTCCACAAGGGGCGACTCAGCGTCCAGCGCTCTGGACGCCCTGGGATAAAGCTGTCTGGGAGTAGTGGACAGTGAGCGGGTCCTGCTGTCTTGGTGTTGACTCGCCATGAGTGTGCCGCGCGGGTGTGATGTGATGCGATAGGAGCCGAGGTGACTCCCAGGGAGCCGGTGGCTGTGGCAGAGCCGGTCTGTGACCACTCCTGACCTTTCCTATTTCAAACCCTGATTGCAGAAGGATGTGACTCAGCCCCGGCCGAGGGGTCAGCTGGCATGTTGGTGTGTGTCACCGGGTCCCAGCTTCTAGGAAAGGCTCAGATGAGCGTTTGGAGCGGGGGCTGGGGCAATCCTTGCCCCACAGCTGGGTGCTCCTGTCCCTGGCAGGGCCCCAGCTGCACCCTAGCTCAGGCAAATACCATCGATGCTCTGACACCCTGGGTCTTAATACCTGCTTCACCCCCGTGCTGCTCCCGGGGCCCTGCTCACCCTGCGTCTGACCCATTCCTTGCAACTGCCCTGGAAATTCCCCTGCTGCTGTTCTGGCCCCTACCCCAGCAGGAGAACAGGAGCAGCGGAGGGGAGTGGGGACTACTGCTTCGAGCGGAGGTGGGGGGCAGGCTGGGAGTTGGGACCCCACAGGGCTGTATTTGCTGGCTTTGCCAGGAACTCTGATTGTCAGATCCCGAGTGCATGTCACCGCACATCTGGGCCTCTGTTTCCCTGCCGTGTAACCGGGCTGAAGACTTAACAGGAGCCTGTTTACAAGCCTTGTGATTCAGTTCCATGGGTGACTGCGGCTGTGAAAGTAGCAGGACGGGGTTACGGGCCGGTTCCTGGTCTCATCTCTCTCTCCAGGACACGGATACCCGCCTGGCCAGCGTCGGGTACTGTGCCAGCGGTACCCAGCTGTCCCTTTCCTGGCCTGCTGGGCCGTTACCCGGCCTGCAGCCAGGAGCTCTAGTGCAAACTTAGGGGAAGCCTCTTCAAAGCCTGGAGGTCGCGCTTAGTGCTGGCTCTGTTCTTGTTCGGCTTGCTGCGTGCGTCGCTTTCCGTTTTCTAGGGCCCCTGATGAGTTCAGCCTCTGCCTGACGCGCTGCCCTGTCATACGGGCCCCTGTCCTGACACCAAACAGGAAGCGAGCCCCGAAGGGATTGTAGTCCAAGGGTTGGGTAAAGCCGCGCTGGCGATGGTCAGATCCTGGTGCTGGATGCTGCCGGGTTGGGCTGTTAGCCAGCGTGATCGAAACCCCCCGTCCCCACCCCGGCAGAGACTGAATTAACATAGGAGCAAAACGCTCACCCCGTGCTGTGTAACAGCGCTGGCCCTGTGTGCTTTCGGTCGGACGCTGTCCCCGGAAGCTCCCTGCTTGGAATCCAGCTGGGATTTGTGGCCAATGAGGCAGAACGGTGGCTCATTCCCTGGCCCTGCTGGCTTCTGCAGGTCTTGGCAGTGGAAGCTCTCATCAGGAAAGGAGGGAGGTGTCCCAGTATTGTACCCTGAGCGGCCTGTTGGCTCCCAGCTGCTGAATGAGGCAGCCTGGTTCTGTTGCCTTGTACAGGAGTTGGCAGCAATTCCAGTCAGTCTGGGGGAGAAGAGAGACGGACAGGTCAGATGGGTTGGGGAATGCTGGGGGGAGGAACGGCGTGGAGCCCCCCTGTAGGGCTACTAGCCTGGCCTGCAGACTCTGCTCGAAGCAGGCCTGGCTAGTGAGATGCAGGGGGACAGAGCTGCTGCAGACCTTTGTAGCCAGTTGCAGGGTGACCCTGCTTGGCGGCAGGGTGTGACTTGAGCTTGCTGCACGAGGCCGGTGTTAACCCAGTCAGTGCATGTGAGCAGGGACTGGTCGGTGACTTTAAATGCTGATAGAGTGACACTTCGCCCTGGCAGGTGCGCTGCGGCTTCCCTGAACTGCCCTGCCAGCGCACCTTCGCCTGCTCGGGAAAGGCCAGCATCAGACGCAAGAGGGCAGCTGGCATGAGAGCAACCGAACTCTTCTCATGCGGGCTGCCAGATGGTGCTGCTCGTTTGGTCCGGGTTTGAACCAGTGACCGCTCGAGGAAGGAAACTGAGGGAATTCTCAGTTTGGGAGAAGGCTGCAAAACGGACGCTGAGCCTGGAATGCAGCTGGCGCTGTCTGCTCTGGCTGCACTGAGTTTGGGGCATACGTGCTGCTCACGTCTTTAGTTCTGGGTTGCAAACAAGAGTCGGTTTCAGAATCCAGCCCTGGGGCAGCAACAGCTGCAGGTCACGGGTGCGGGGTGCCCTGGACTGGATTAGCATGGGAGATCAGTGCAGACACGGACCAGGCTGTCTTGCTCCAGCCAGCAATAACCCTGTAGTTTTGGGTGCGTGGGTGGTGGTGCGGAAGGCTAGAAGTACCTTTGCTCGCTCGCTCTCCTGCAGAACCTGTCTGGCAGAGAGATTGGAGGCGAAAGGTCCTGCAGGCACAGCTGTTCCGCCGTCTGGTGGACTGTGAACGTAGCCGTCTGGGAGGCCGGGCGTGACTGGGCAATTCATCCTCTGCAAGCTGCAGCCCATCGGTGTCTGACTCAGTCGCTTACGGAGTCGCGCAGCCCCTCGCCTGACCGGCTCGACTCATGTCCGATGTCCAGGCGCCACGGGCGCAGTTTGAGGCCGGGGTTCCCAGGATGCCGAGGCAGGGCTGAGTGGCAGAGAGCTGGCTGTTGGGTGCAGCGTGCTGATGGCTGAATGTCCCAGTATCCTGGCTAGAACCTTTGGGTTTCTTGCTGCTGAGCCTCGACAAAGACCAAAGCACCCCTAAGACTTCATCCCCCTTTCCCTCCCTCTCTAGCAAGAGCCCCGTGAAATCAGGCTGGCGTTGGAGCAATGGCTGTGAAAAGCCCGGCTCACTGGGGTGCATCCCTCTCTGGCAAGGGTTCAGGGCAGCACGCGACTCTGCTGTGCTCCCTCGATCAGCACCGGTGGACGCGAGATCAGAGCTGGAGGCTGCACGCTACTTTCACTCCCCTGCTTCTTGCTAGCCTGGCCCAGTCCCTGCACCAGCAGCAGAGGCAATGGCCTGCTCTTGCTGCAGCTGGCAACCCGTTCCTCCCCCATGGCTGTTCAGAGGCTCCCAGACTTTTCTGTTCTCTGTGCACCCTCAGGACAGGCCCTGCCAGGCTGGAGGAACGCTGAATAATCTGAGGGGCTCCCGGCAGCCTGGCTGGGGGCAGCAGCTTGCGTCCCGGGCTGGGGCAGCTGTTCAGAGGTGGGCGGGGAGACGGTCCGGGCGCCTGGATCACGGTGCATTTTATTGATGTCGAAGTGGAACGACCGCCCTTGTCCCCTAAAAGCTGCTCCGTTCCTGGGCCGTGCCTGCGGGGCGGGGCGCCAGGCCAGGCAAAGTGCAGTCCTGCCTTGGGATGCTTTCGCTTGCAGACAGCCTCTGCACGTGGGAGCGAGGGCCAGGGTGGCTGGGGGCCGGGCTTCTGCAGAAGCCTTTAATGCTGCTCCCTCTGCTCTGCCCTTCGGGGGCAGGCCAGGCACAGGAGCTGTCTTCTAGTCACTTTATCTCCCCCCCGTCGCTTGCTGCAGTGATTACCAGTGTCTGCATCATCCCCCCGCCCTGCATGGCCTCCACGCAAGGCAGGGCCGGTCCATGGCCTGTGCTGTAACCCGGGGCTCCGGCCTGTCGCAGGGCTGGGATTAGCACAAGCCCAGGCTGTGAGCGGCTCACGTGACCCGGAGGAGGAATCTGCCCTGCCAGCTGGGCACATGGGCTCCCTCTTCCCTGTAGCCAGGTTCGTGCAGTGTCCACGCGGTGAAGCCCTTGGTGTGGATGGGTCGCTCACACCTGCGCCAAGGCAGTCGGGTGGGGAGGCAGGACTCCTGCGCCATGGTGGGTGGGGAGGCAGGAGCTGCTGAGGGTGAAGTTCCCTGCCCAGCCGGAGCCGGCATCAGAGCCAAGATCAGCCCCTGGGAACCCCTCTGGTGGCTGGTCTCGGCGCCTCTCGTTCCCTCTCCCGGGAATGCCCGGGTGTGGGGCAGGCGGTGCGCCCTTCCGGGAGCTGCGGGGGCTGATGGTTCTCTCTCCCCAGGGGTCCGCTGCTGGGACATCGACCTCGCCTCCTGCAACCTCGACGAGCAGCTGAAGCTGTTTGTGTCCCGTCACTCAGCCACCTTCTCCAGCATCGTGAAAGGTAAGGCCAGCCTGCGCGCCGCCGGGCCTCTTCAGTCTGTCTGCCCGGCTGTGCAGCCTCCCAGGCTCCTGGCCCTCTGCTGGGAAAAGCAGCCCAGCTATAGTGCTGGGGAGCAGATGGGGGGGGGGGGGGGGTCTTTGGCTGCCAGAGCTTGCACCTCACTGGAGATGGCTCCCTGCCTGCACAAATGCTGCTCTCAGGTTGGGCCTCCTGGGTGTGAATTCCCAGGGACCGGAGCCTTGTCCGGGCCCAGCTCTCTGGGAAGAACTGGCTCTTCCCTGGGGTGTTTAAAGGAGCCCTGTAGGCTACTTGGCCTAGGACTCGCCCTGCTCTGGCAGTGCTACTGCAAGGCCAGCTGATTGTCTCACAGGTGGAGTCAGGCAGCAGCTGAGCTCCGAGCTGGCCCTGCCGGGGGTAGGGGTGAGGGGGGAGACGTGGGTTTCACAAACAGCCGCCCTGCTGTGGAAGCAACATTGAAATAACCTCCCTGGGGTATGCCAGGGGCCCCATTCCTGTAGTATCTGAGCATCGCAACGCCTAATGTATTTACACGCTCAGCTCCCTGTGCATTGCACTGGTGCCCCTTGTGCAAGTTTTTGGGGGGGGGCTGCAGGGTGAGGGAAGGATGGTACAGCACCCAGTCACTGGCTGCAGATCTGTGCTGTTTGCCCTTGACAAAGCACTGGCTACGCCCACCAGAACCACCCCCCCCCCCCCGATCCCTCCAAGGAAACGCCAACGTGCGGCCTGACACATCCAGCAGCAGCAGCAGCGTCTGGGAGCTCGGGTTCTGCTCTGCCTCTGCAGAAACCTCGCCTGGCCCGGAGCTTAGTGGTGTTTAATTCATGTTGCAATCTGGATCTTGGTCTAGGCTGCAGGGGGGAGCGAGGATGCCCGGGGAGTTGAAAGGAGGACAGCGCTGCTTCCTGCTTCCGTGGCTTTCTGTCGTGCAGGGAGAGGCCGGACGGCTGCAGACGGGGACCTTGCCCTCTCCTGATGATGTTTTGCTGGACCGGGCAAACATTTAGCTGGGGCTACAAAGCTGCTTTTGTGCCCAGTCACTTGCGCTCTCCCTCAGCCGATGCCTCTGTCCTGGCTCCTCCACGCAGACAAACGCTGTCATTCTTCCTGGGCAGCGGCTGATGGAGGAGTTCCCGGGCTGGGAGGACTGGCCGGCATCCCTCTCCATGCCCCCTTCCAGTGAGGCTGGGTCCCGGCTGCATTGCCCTGCGGCCTCTGGCTGTCCTGGTCGGGTCGCACTCGCTGGGCGTGGGATTGTCCCAGGCTCAGACTGTAGCCGGGTTCAGGTTTTCACTGCAAGTCCAAACCACGTACTCCTCAGATGATGGCCAGTGCAGGGCCCACCACCCTTGTATCCAGACACCCCTGCTGCCCCACTGCGGGTTGTGTGGGGTTAACCCACTTTGGAACCACCTCCTGACTGCCCACGGGGTGGGGAGGGGGTCCCCTTCTCTAAGGAATCCAGGGCCTGAGGGATCCTGGCCCGAGGTTCTGAGCTCCCTGTTGCGTGCCAGGCTTCACTGGTGCCGAGGACCATCCCGCTTCCAGGGGTTGCTGAAGTCCTGGGGGGCCCCGGGGTACACAGATAGGTGGAGCATGGGGCTGGCCTGCTGTGGCTGTGCGTTCCTGGCGTGAGCCCCGGAGCCTGGCTGAGATGAAGCCGTGCCTCGTGCTCCGGAGTGGGGAGAAGGTTGTCTGTCTGGGGGCGAGGATGGGGTGCTAGGTGCTGTACAGACTGAACCAAGCCCCTTCCCCCAAGGAGCTTAATTAGTGACTTAGAGGCTCCTGTACCTCCAGGCTTCGCAGAGCTCAAATTTCAGCCGCCCGGTCCTGTAAATGCCTCCGCCAGGGCACAGCCTGCTCTGTGCAGAGCAGCTGGCTCACGCCCGGCCTCGGGGCTCACCTCTTGCCTTGTGATCTCCTGGGGCTGCAGCACGTGTCCCGGCTGCAGGTGGTGAGCTGAGCCCCTGCTGCGGGGGGCCGGGAGGAGCTGGGGCAGCCGCCGGGAGATCTGTGGCTCAGCTCCTTGCAGCTGCCTCGTGGCTGCGGCGCAGGGTGGGGGCATGTGGGCGAGCGTCATGTGGCGGTGTTCCCTCCACAGACGAATCCTGGCAGCTCAGCCCGGGAAGAGCAGCTGGGCCTGTCGGAGGAGCTGGGGCTGAGCCAGCCACGCGCAATGGCCCTGCCGCCCGTCGCTGGCTCTCCTGGCCAGGACTCGTGTACGGAGGGCTTAACTTGCCTCTCCCCAGAAGTTTCTGGCCGTGGGAGAGCAGACGCCTTCGTTCCCGCCGGCCTGTGTGTGTCTAAGGCAGCTGGGCCGCGAGGGCTGTCGCCTCCTGGGATCCGAGCCTGGATGGAGAGCTGGGTGTGGTGACTGCTTGGGCCCGTCTAACCTGGTATCCTGCCTCTGCCAGGTGCGCCGGAGGAAGGTGGAAGAAATGCCTCCTGGGCGGGTATCCCGCCTCTGCCTGTGCTTGGTCTCCTTCAGGATCGAACAGGCTGGCTTGCGCCCCAGCACCACGAGTTTACCGTCCCTCCTGGCGCTTGTGTGACGGCTCTGCGTGCCCTCGCCTTGCCTGGCTGTGAAACGGGCTCCTTGCGGCCTGAGCAGGCAGCGCTGCCCTCTCGCCCTCCCGGCCGGGCGGCTCCTGCTCGCTCAGCCGGTCTGGCCAGCTCAGCCTCCCCAGCGTCCCCAAATATTTTTCTTTGGATTCTTTTGTTCACTTTTCCAAACCAGCTCTCTGGGGAGACTCGTTCTGTGCCAGGCCTGGACAGCTTGGGGCTTGGTCACCAGACACGGAGCCTCTGGTCCCCCCGGGCTGCAAGTTCGCATGCAGCCCTGGCTGGCAGTAACTGAGTCGCTGCTCTCCAGCCCCTGCTCCGGGGCCTTGGGACGTGGGTGTGAGCAGGGCAGAAGCATAGTTTTTTCTGGCCCAGTACAAACGTGTAACATGGGCCCCCGCCCCCACACATAGTCTCACGAGCCATGAAAAGTTTTTTCCTCATGGTCATGGGGGTTGCAGCCTGGACTGGGGCCCCCATGGCCTCCGGGCCCCAGTAAAGTGTACCTTCCCCCCCATGTGGGGGCCCTGGGTGTGTGTGTGTGGGGTGGGGGATCCAGTCCCCAGCCACATGCTTGGTCAGGCTTTGCTCTGGGGGAGGCCAAGGATGGAAGGAGACCCGGGCGGCTCCCTGACGGGCTGGGTCACCCTGCAGCTGCCAGGCCGGTTTAGGTTCTTAGGCCTGGACCGAACAGTTTTTGTCCTGGTTTAACGGTGGGGTGGGGCGTCTCTAGACGGGTAGTCGCGTCGGTCTGACCGCAGGGGCTGTAGCAGTGCCACGCACCAGAACGGGGGTGGCTGCAGCGGGTGAAAGGCGGCTAGAACTGGGTGGGTGCTAGGAGGTTGGATTGCTTTGAGACGGGCTTGGCTTAAAACGGTACCTGCTTCCTCGTGCCCTTGCGTGGCCAGGGTCTGAGCCCCTCCTACCATCCGCCACCCGGCTGAGGCAGGGAAATCACCCCGCCGCCGCCACCCCCCCCCCCCCCCCCGTTTTACCAATGGGGAAACGGAGGCAGTGACTTGCCCAAGGTCAGTCTTCGGCAGAGGAGGGAATTGCAAAGTCCCAGGCCAGCTCTTAACGACCCAGCAGCCCTGTTCTGTGGGGCAGGGCCTCCGGCCTCCGGGGCTCTCCGCTGGCTCGTGCAGGGGGAATCAAACCAGCTGTGTGGTAGACTCCTGGCTGCTCTTCCTTCCTGGCTGCAGCATGAGCCCCCTGGGCCTGCCTGAGCTGCAGTACACTGCTGGGGTGACTGGCACCCGTGCCCTAATCGTCCCTCTGATCTCCCTGTCCGTCCGTCTCGTGTGTCCGTCCCGTGTCTCCAGCCCCATTTGGGGAGGGGAGCAATGGAGATGGACCCTGCTTGAGGGCTCCCCGCCCGGAGACACGGCTGCCTAGCCAGCTTCACAGAGCCTGTCTGTCGCCTTGGCTTGGAAATGGGGTTTAGTTAAATTGATGCCAGCGCGGCCCGGCTTCAAGCCAGCGTCTGTTGGCTCGTGCTTGCCGGGGCGCGAGGCAGGTTTACGTGGACGTATGAGCGTCCACGCGGTCGCGGTGGGTTAAATTAGTAGCTTGGGTTGAACGGGTGGAGCTCGGTGGGTCAGGTCTCTGCCCCGGGGCCTGCAGGTCAGGTCTTGGTATGGAGAGCCCACGGAGCCAGCCCTGCCCCTGCGGAGGAAAATGGGGGTGTGGGGAGCCGTTTGTGCTGCTGCCTTGAAGCCCCCCCAGCTTGCCCCAGGCCCCTCCCCGCGCCGGCAGAAGGAGGCAGTGTTGAGCTGATGGCCTGAGGAAGGCAGCTTCCGGCTGGCCCACGTCTGTCTGCTCGGCCTTGCTGATCTGGGGCTGCATCGCCAGCCCGTGCCCTTCCTCGCCGGGGGGAGAGGGCAGCCCAGGTGTGGCCAGAGCGAGGGCTGCCGGGGTCTGTTCCCAGCTGTGCTGTGGACTTGCTGTGCCAAAGCGCCCCACCGTTCTGGGCCCCCACTCCGCCTGCTTTCTGGTGGGGTGGGGGGATCAAAGGGCCGGTGAAGGAAGGGGGGTGGCCGTGGTGGCCACAGTTAGTCCCCCAGGAGATGGTTGATTCGGTGACCTCGTGAGTCACTTCCCCTCCACGGCCTGGCTCTGTCGGTGAGACAGGGATGAGTCTCGTCTTTCCATTAAGCTCTTCAGGCCGGGACCCCTCTCCCCTGTCGGTGCGCACCCCACACAATGGCCCTGCCTGGGACCTCTGGATATAGCGACCGGGGCAGGGGGACAAGGTGCCCACGGGGGTTCGGCAGAGCCGGGCGAACCTTCCTGGCCGCTTACCAAGGCAGCCGCCTTTCCCGTTCCACGGGACGGTAACGGATCGCAGAGCGTTGTGTTTATAGCTTAACAGCCACCCCTGTCCGTCCCTTTCTGTGTCGGGGGCAGAGCGCCGGTGGGAGGCGGGTGTTTGGCATGTCCCCTCCTGGGCTGAGTCAGCCCGCCTGCTTCCTTCCTTCTCCCGCAGCGGGAAGGAAGCTGGATGTCTTGTCCTTCGACTCAGCGGATCTGCTGACCTCTCTTGTGGCATCCGGGCTCCTCCTGGCCTGGCTTCCCGGCCAGTGGGGTCCTGCAGCGGCCGTGCCCCCTGGCATGGGGCTCCTGCTCCAGCCTGGCTGAAAGTGGGGGCCAGGCTGGGAATGGCCTCTGTCCCCTCTGCTGCTGGAGCGACTGGTCTTGGCTGGGAAGGGCCCGGGCCTGCGACCCTGTCAGTGGCTCTGCCTTGGGGGCAAACTCCCCTGTGGTATCTGGGTTCCACGGTAGCTGCCGGCGCGCCGATCCTGTCCAGAGCCTCTCGTGTTACGTAGGTGCCATCGGGAGCAACGTGTACCCCGTTCCCAAGACACCTGAAGGTTTCCTACTCCCCCATCTCCTTTTCAGGGGCTGGCTTGGAGCCCCCCATTTCACAGGTTGAGAAACTGAGGCACAAGCGACTCAGAGCCTGCGGCAGAGCCAGGAACCCAGATCTCTTGGCTCCAGGGCCTCAGCCTCACGGCCGGCCTTCCTCCACCCTTCCCTGTGCCCTGCCTGACAGCTGTCTCTGCATTGCACCACCTGCTGGGTGTCTCCGTAGCCAGCCTTGGCTACTGCCTCCCTGAACCGCCACCTTGCCTGGGGGCCCGGCGGTGGGGGGGGCAGGGCTGTTCCTTTGCAAGGGGGAGTGGTGGTGCAGAAGGCAGGTGAGCTGTGCATGCCCTGCACGGTCTCTGGGGTCAGCCGGGCACTACCCAGGGTTTCCTGCTCTCAGTTGGGAGAGACCCGGCCTGTTGGCTGCAGCATGGCTTGATGGCCGGGCCGGTCAGAGGCTCCTCGGTGTACGGCCTCTTGCCATTGCACGCGTCCAGGGTGCCTTGGGCAGCTTCCCCAGTGCCAGCCTGGCCCTTCCCCAAAGGGGGTGGGGGGCCCAAAACCTGGGTGTGCTGGGGGGCAGCTGGTCTCTTAACGCCGATGCCTCTTGTCCCCGGCAGGTCAGCGGACGCTCCACCACCGGGGGGATGTGCTGGAAACACTGGTGCTGCTCAACCCTTCGGATAAGTCCCTGTGCGACGAGGTGAGCCAGCGGGGAGGGGAGCGGGGTCCAGTGGGGCGCTGGCCCTGCAGGGGGTGGGCAAGGAGGTGCCAGGCCAGCACGCTACGGGGGATGGAGGAGGGGTGGCGTTCCCCTCCATTGTCTCTTCAGTCAGGCCGGGTGCTCTGCTGTGTCCCTGGCCCGAACGCCCCACACGGAGCAGCCTGCGGTGTGGGGCCCCGGCGCTTGGTCTCGGCTCCATTTTTTGTGGCAGCGAAGATCCCCTTGAGCTGGCATGCGCCGGGGGCTGGCCCGGCCCCACCCGCCTGAGCGCCACCGTTCTCATGAACCCTCTGTCCCCAGCTGCGGAACCTGATCACGGACGTGTCCCGGCACAAGCTGCTGGTGTTCGCCGGGCCCTGCGTGGAGGAGACCGGGGAGCTGATGCTGCAGACGGGCTGCTTCTCTCTGCGCGACTTCATCCAGATCTTCGCTGACAAAGAGGTGTGTGTCCTGGCGCGGAGCCCGGGAGCTCGGCCAGGGATCTTGTGATCCGCTCCGGGCAGCTAACCCACGTGGCCGCCTGAGCGGGGCCAGGACATGCCATGCTTCGGCCAGCTCTGGCTCCAGCAGGGCTAGGGGAGAGGCCTGAGTGATCCCCTCTCCCGTGGGGGGCCAGGGTTCAAACCCAGCTTGGGGTACAAGTGAGGGCAGAATGTTTGCCTCCGTCTTGGGGCCCTTGACTCCAGCAGCCCGGCTCCAGCAGTGGGGTGGGGGCTGTGGGTCAGGACGGAGGGGTCTGGGCAGAGCTGTGCGTGGGGAGCCGGCTGCAGTGTGGGGAGCTGGCTGCAGTGTGGCATTAGCCGCCCTGGCTGGCTGACTCGGAGACGGCCGCTCGGCTCAGGGCTCTCGTGCGTTTCCGCTTCCGGCTGCTGCAGGGGAAGTGGCAGAGCTTTAACGTGGATCCCTCTGGACCCTGGTCACTTTTCTCATTTAGCCCCTGGGTCCCGGCAGGACTGGCCGTAGACGAGCCGATCAGGCAGCTCTGGGCACCAGCCTGGAAGCCCAGCGTGGGGCTGGTGGAGCAGTTGTCCATGGAGCTGGATTTCTGCACCGTGCTGCACCCAGAAGTGCCCATATGGGGCCTCTTACCCCTCTCCCCTCCTCCCCCCATCTAGCAGGCGGGGCAGCAATTTCAGTCTCTCGAGAAGGCTGGCAGGCTCAGGTCCCCTTGCTGTGCACGGTTCCTAGGCCCGGCCCGGCCCCACGCGGCTGCGTGAACCGTGCTTTGCTCAGTGGTAGCATCTGTCCCTTCCCAGCAGGGAGCGAGTGAGCCCTGACTCTCCCAAGCAGCTGGACAGCGCGGGGTCAGGGCTGGGGGAGAATTTGAGGCTTAGGCGCTGGCCGAATATGCTCCCAGGAAGCAGAAGGGAAGAGTCCAGGCTTGCAGCGCCGGTCGCCCCAGCGCCCAGTCATCCGGTAGCACAGACCCCAGGGGGAACGATGCTGCGGTGTCACGGCCAAGCTCGCGATGGGGCGGCAGCCCTTGAGGGGCCTCAGTCCCCTTACGGGGTGGGATTGGCCAGTCCCGGCAGATTGGCCTCTGGTCTGGGGACTTGTGTCTAAGCCCAGGTCTGAGCTGCGGCATCTGCCTGGCTGGAACGCTGGACCAGCCAACAGAACGAGGATTTGGCGCGGCAGCCTGTAGCTTTGATGAACTTGGCCGTGCGCCGGCGCTGACCCTGGCTTCTCTCTCTAGGTCGGGGAGATGCTGAGCTCCGCAGACCCTTCGGCCAAGGCCAGCCTGACCATCAGCTGCCCTGACTTTGGGGAGTGGAAGGACTCAAGCCTGGAGCAGTACAACCTCCAGGACTTCATCGAGCTGAGGTTCAACCCGGGCTGCGTGCTGCCGGAGATGGAGGGGCTGCAGGAGTTCGTGGAGTACCTGTCCGAGTCCCTGGAGCCGCAGTCCCCCTTCGACCTGCTGGAGCCCCCCACCATGGTGGGCTTCCTGAAGCTCTCCAAGCCGTGCTGCTACGTCTTCCCCGGCGGGAGGGGGGACACGGCCTTCTTCGCTGTCAACGGGTTCAATGTCCTGGTGAACGGGGGCTCCAACCCCAAATCCTCCTTCTGGAAGCTGGTCCGTCACCTGGACCGGATAGACTCCGTCCTGGTGACGCACGTCGGCACGGACAGCCTGCCGGGAGTCAACAGCCTGCTGCAGAGGAAGGTCTCGGAGCTGGAGGAGGACCTGTCGCAGGGTTCCCAGAGCAACGGGGACTGGGTGAAGAACCTCATCTCCCCCGAGCTGGGAGTCGTGTTCCTCAACGCCTCCGAGAAGCTGAAGGGCATCGAGGGGAACTCCCGGGTCCTGAAGAGCTGTGACGAAGCCAGCCTGACCCTACGCTACCTGGAGAAGCTGGGCATCCGGCCCAGGCCGCTCTGCAGGGAGGGCGGCCCCAAGGTGGAGCCCACCGTGCTCTTCCAGAAGATGGGCGTCGGCAGGCTGGACATGTACGTGCTGAATCCTGTGCGGGGCAGCAAGGAGCTGGAGTTCTTGCTGCAGCACTGGTCCGGCAACGGCCACCCCAAGGAGCAGGAGCTGCCCTTGCAGTGTCTGACCTCCATCTGCGCCCTGCTGGTCTGGCATCCCGCCAGCCCTTCCGAGAAGATCATCCGGGTCCTGTTCCCAGGCTGTACCCCGCAGGGCAGGATCCTGGAGGGGCTGGAGAAGGTGAAGCACCTGGAGTTCTTGAAGCACCCGGTGGTCACTGAGAAGGACCTGAAGGTGCTGGCTTCCCATCCGGAGAAGCAGCTCAAACAGAAGCGGGCGGAAAGCAAGGAGAGCCTCAAGTCGGCCTCCAAGGAGAGCCTCAGGTCAGCCTCCAAGCTGAGCCTGGTGGACGCTGGGCCCCCGGTTGCCAAGGAGAAAGCCCTCAAGGTGGAGAAGAAGGAGGCAAAGCCGGCCCTCAAGGAGAAGGCCAGAGGGCTGGGCGAGGCCAAGGTGGGGCCCCAGGAGGAGAGGGGCAAGGACCCCCGAGCCAGGCTGGACTCTTCAACCGAGAAGCTGAAGCCGGACGTGAGGCCGAAGCTGAGCAAGGAGAAGGCCGCCGCCAAGAAAGAGCCCCTGTCCCAGGAGGCGAGGAAGGAGGAGAAGAGGCCTCTCAGGAAGGAAGACGGCGCGGAGGGGAAGGCCGCGAAGAGGGAGGGGAAAGCCGAGCTGCTGCGGAAGGATGCCAAGGAGAGCAAGGCTGAGGGGAAGGCCCTGAAGCCGCTGGCCCGCAAACCCCTGGGGCTGGAGCCCCGCAAGCCAGCCCCCCGGATGGGGAGCCAGAAAGCCCCTCTCAAGAAGGAGACGGAGAAGCCTAAGGCCAAAGCAGCTAAAGGGGTGGGGGCGGCTGGCAAGAAGCCCCCCAGCCCCCAGGCGGGCGCGTCAGAAGGCTCCAAGTCGCTGTCCCTGGAGGCCCTGACGCGGGAGGCGGGCGCGGAGGCCCAGCGGAAGGAGGAGTCGACGGACGAGGGGATCACCACGGCGGAGAGCGAGCTGGAGCCGTCCCCGCCGGAGAACGGCGAGGCCGGGCAGCGTGCCGGCCCCGAAGGCCTGGCTCCCTGCGCCGGGCCGGGGGCCCCAGGCTGCCAGGAGAACGGCCTCGACCCGGAGGAGCTGGACAGCCCCCAGCGGTTCCGGTACCTAGAAACCAGCCCCCTCAAGGCCATCTGGCCCCCTTCCCCTCTCGCCAAGACCCCCAAGAGCGACCGGAGCGTCGACTTCGACCTGACGCCCACCGGGTTCCTCAACCACGGCCCGGAGGGCGCGGAGGACCTGTGCGGCAGCTCGGAGGAGAAGACGCTGGAGATGGTCTCGCCGGCCAGCGCCGGGCACACCCCCTTCCACCAGTCGCCGGTGGAGGACGACGCCGTCATGGCCGAGGAGCCGGCCTCCGGCCCCGGCGACGGCAAACAGCTCAACTCCTGGCGGGCGGACGGGCCTCCTTCCTCCCACGACAGCTCCGGCTCCTCCCAGGAGAAGCAGGCGGGCTGCCTGTCCCTCAGCCCCTTCAAGGACGAGCTCCCGGACGTGTCTCCCACCATCACCACCCCCTCCCTGCCGGCCGAGGTGGGCTCCCCGCACTCCACCGAGGTGGACGAGTCACTGTCTGTTTCCTTCGAGCAGGTGCTGCCCCCAGTGAACGAGTCGCCCCAGGAGGAGCCGAGCCGGCCGCGGTCAGGCGGGCTGACGCCGGAGCCCGACGCCTCGGTGGGCAAAGGCGGGCTGTCCCTGCCCATCCGACCCTGCCACCAGGCCCAGCGGCCGGACTGCGACGGGGCGGACGGGCTGCGGCGGCCCGGGCGCCGCTCCGATTCCCCCCACGACGTGGACCTGTGCCTGGTGTCTCCCTGCGAGTTCGAGCACCCCAAGTCCGAGCGCTCGCCCTCCCTCAACCTCAGCCCCCGGGACCTGTCCAACGACAGCGACCTCTCCCAGGAGCTGGCCAAGCCCCTGGCCCAGAGGAAAGGCCAGAGGAGCCAGGGCTGCTGGCTGCAGGCGCCACGGGGCGCTGAGACCCCCCCCACCTCCGGCAGCGAGTCCCTCCCCACGCTCTCCGACTCGGACGTCCCCCCCGCCACTGAGGACTGTCCCTCCATCACGGCCGACGGCGGGCTGGACTCGGAGGAGGAGTTGGAGCACCTGGCCAGGGGCCCCGCCCGGGCCAGAGACCCTCCCCCGGGTCCCCTGAAAGACCCCTGCCCCCTCCCCGCCCAGCCTGGCATCTGCATGGTGGATCCAGAGGCCCTGCCTGCTGAGCCGGCCCGCTTGGGGAAGAAGGAGCCCGTGGGCAAAGTGAAGAGGACGCCCTCCCGCCTGGGCTCCGCGCCCACCTCCCAGAAGGCCGAAACCCCCAAACACTCCACCCTCGGCAGCAAGGCCAGAGGCCCCGTGGGCTCAGCAGACAAGGCCAGGCCGCCGGCCCCGCCAAAGGGCACCCCCACGGAGAAGGGCTCACGTCTGGGGCCTGGCGGGGATGCCAGAGCGTCACTCGCGAGCCGTGGTGCTGGAGGCAGGTCGCTCTCGGGGACCGGCCGCTCGTCTCCCGCAGGTAATGGGCACGGGACGGGGTGCGGAGCCGCTGGGGCCGGCTGATCCCGGGTCGGAAGCGGGGCCCTGACGCTCCCCTTTTAGCCCAGCCCCGGCCCGTGGGGACTGGCTGGCTCGGGGGTTGCGGGGTGTGGAGGATACGAGGCCTTGCGGTTGTAGGGCTGGGGCCCAGGGCAGGCGCTGAGGATGCTAGGTGGCCCGTGGGATGAGGTGGGTTGCAGTCATTGCCCTAGCACCCAGGGGGCTGGCCCTGCCCCAGATGCTGGCTCCTTGGGGGCTGAGGTGAGCGTTTGGGTCTGGCAGCGGGGGGGAGCTTGCCCAGCTTTTGGGATGCTGGGAGACCCTGTAGTGCGTAGGGACTAAAAGGACGTTGCTCCTGGGTGGGGATGAGCCCAAGTCCCGCGTAGCTCAGGCCCCCGGCGCGTAGGCTTCAGAAGAGCCTTTTGCCAAGCTCCCAGAGCCCCCCCCATCACCCCCCACCACTTTGCAGACCCGGCCTGGGGAGCAAGTGAGCGGTCGCCCTGCCCGGTGACGCAGACCGCAGCCAACCCCAGCAGCGAAGGGAGCCAGAAGCTGGATTTGAAATCCAGCTAAAGCTCCCGTAGAGACGAGGCTGAATTCTGGCTCCTGTCCCAGCAGTGCTGGAAACACCCCAGTGGCTGGGAACCTGCGGGGGCCTGGTGGTGGGGGAGAAAACCTGGGATCCTGGGCCTAATGTGTCGAGCTCTGAGTGACTGTGGGGTGTCCCAGTGGGCAATGTAAAGGGCTCAGCCCTCTGCACAAACTGAGCCCTCCTGCGGCGTCTGAAATCCAGGCTCCCAAAATCACTGATCATGCTTGTGCACGAAGGCCCCACGATTCCAGGCCACCTGGCGTTCCCTGCCAGCAGCTGGGATGTGCTGGAGCCCGGGCCCTGTCTGTCTGGGGGCAGGCACTGCCCCTTGTGTCTAACCGGGTCCCCCTGTCTTGCGATTTCAGGCTCCAAGGCCACTTCCGCCCCGGGGCCGCCCGTCTACGTGGACCTGGCCTATGTCCCCGGCTCCTGGAGCGCCAGGACGGTGGACGAGGAGTTCTTCCAGCAAGTCCGCTCCCTCTGCTACGTCATCAGCGGGGATGACCACGTCAAAGAGGGCGTCATGCGGCCCATCCTGGACGCGTTGCTGTCGGGCAAACATAGCTGGGGGAGCGATGTCCAGGTGGGGGCTCGCCAGGACAAGGGCTGGGTGCAGCGCTGAGCACAGCTGGGGAGGGGGGGGCTGGCAGGGGTCTCAGATGACCACGTTCCCCTTCACCCCCTGGTGCACTAGGGTGACTCATCAGAGGTGGGGGTTTCCCTCCAGGGCAGCGCCCTCACTGGGCTGCGGCCTCCGCCTGGCTGTGGACACCCCCCGGCGGAGTCCTGCGAGGAGAAACGGTGCTCCTGCTCCTGTCCGGATCCAAAAAGCCCCCGGGTGCGTATCGTTCAGGGCCTCTGCCTACACCTGGCCGAGCCTGTGTTTCAACAGAGGCCATCGAGGGAAGGAGGCTCCTGCCCGCGGACTAGGGCCCGGCTTGAGCGGCCGAGTTACACCGGCACGGCTGCCTGGGCCAGGAGTGGGGGAATCACCCCCTGGGAGGGCAGCTACCCTGACAAACCCGCAGTGCGGCCGGCTCTGGCGGCCCGGCTGGGCTCGGTGTGGGGCAGGTGGTACCGCCAGGGCCCAAGCATAATTTTTTCAGGCCCAGTACGAACTTGTAACACGGGCCCCCTCCCACACACCCCCATGGGAATTGCAGCCTGGGCTGGGCCCCACAGGGCCTCCGGGCCTTGATAATGTGTACCCTCCCCCCCATGGGGGGCCCTGGGTACTGCGCTGGCGGAAGAGTGCCTGCGAGCATGCACAGTGTGGACGGGGGACTCTGCCGCGTAGTTGTGGCTCGGGGCAGGGTCGACTGGGTTCTCTGGAGGCAGGGGCTCCCGACCTCAGCTGGGGGTGGGTGACGGCTGTGCCTCAGTGTCCCTGTCTGGCACAGGAGGTGACCGCTGGGGGCAGGGCAGCTCAGAGCTGGCACGGCAGCAGCTGGAGACGTGACCTGTCAGGCTGTTTTTCATCCGCATTTCAAGGAAGGCAGAACCACCCCGTCTCCCCGGCCTCTGTTGGTCCCACCAGTGTGTTGGAGGAGAGCCCCGGGGGCTGCACAGAGACGCACAGCCCAGCCCTGCCCCCAAAGAGCTTGAGTTGAAAATAGACTGGTCAGAGGGTAGGAGGGGAAATGGGCACAGACGTGACGTGCCCAAGGTCCCAGAGCAGGGCAGTGGCAGAGCCTGGCATAGAAGCCTAGCCCTGGCCCTGCTGCTCGGAGTGACTGTATCGAATTGGTCTCCCCAGGTGACCCTGATTCCCACCTTTGACTCGCTGGTGATGCACGAATGGTACCAGGAAACCCACGAGCGACAGCAGGAGCTGGGCATCACGGTGCTGGGCAGCAACAGCACGGTGGCCATGCAGGACGAGACCTTCCCGGCCTGCAAAGTGGAGTTCTGAAGGCGGCCGCGTCTCTCCCCTTTCCAGCCGGAGCTGGAGGAGATGCTCCGGACATGGCAGAGGGGAAAGTCACCCGCATTTGTCACCTGTTACAGCCCACAGGGCACGGGGGGGGAGGTGTCCCTCCCCTCAGGACCTGACGTGGCCCTGGGGCACTGCGGAAGAGGCGCTGTCAGACTTGAATAAGCTCTCCAGGGCCAGCTCCCTGTCGGGGCGGAGGAGGGGGCAGGAGTCTCCCCTGGACTGGAAAGGGTTAATCCATCCCCTGCTTCTCTGCCCCGCTGGCATGGGCCTCCCGCTGTGTGCCGCACTCACTCACCACCTGGTTCTTGCATGCACACAGTCCCCGGTCTCCTGCTCCGTAGGTGGCCCTAGCCCTGGCCCCAGGGAAGGGGGGCTGGGTCCCGAATGAGCACACCCCTCGCTGGCACAGGCACCCAGTGCATGCAGCAGCAGCGGGCACCGTGGGGCTGAGCTGCGCTATGGGATAGCAGTTCCTCGCCTCCCTCCCCAGCTCACCTGCTGCCCCAGGAGCCTCTGTCTGGGGGCGGGAAGGGCTCTCTTCTCCTGTCCTCCACTTACTCCCCCCTAGCGTGGCCCCCCTTGGGAGTTCCAGCCTGGTAGCCGGCTGAGGGCACAAGTGAAACGAGCCTGCAAGTCCTACACCCAGTCAGGGATGCCGGGGGGGCTTGGCCATGGGCCAGGGTGGGGGGCTGCTATCCTGCGGGGGAGGTTGAATCCCAGTTGACTGCCCTTCCCCCAGCTGCTATTAGTCTCATTTTTGTGCACCCCGCTCCTCCCTCCTCAAAAAAACCCTCAAGTCCCAACTGACGGTTGCTTCCCCTGGAGATGCCCATTTCCCAGGTAGACACGATCTGAGTGCCCTGGATTCAGGGATAGGGGAGGGGGGGGGTTGGAGTCTGAAATTTGGGGGGGATGGGGGAGGCCAGAGTGGGGCGATGGCTTCCTGGGTTCCAAAGGCCAGGGAGGCTGGAGGGGGTTCTCACAGGGTGGGGTGCTGTGACCCCCCCCCCCCCCGCTAGTGCTGGGAGCTCAGCTGGCCCCTCTGGTGGGTCTGAGCGTGTGAGCGGGACCCCCAACGCCCCTCACTTGGCACAGGCGGCCTGCAGCAAAGAGCCGTGTGCTCCCTGCTTCTGCGGCAGCCGACGGCCCTGGCTGGGGGGCCTGGGCCCCTGTGTTGCACGCTGATCTAGTGCACACCTTGTGGGGGGCGGGGGGAGCATGCTGGGGCAGCAGGGGCTATGCTACGTGTACCCCTAGCCTGGCTGTCTCCTTGCTCGAACTTCCTTGTGTGACACGAGAATGAAGGAAGCAGATGGATGGGAGGAGATTTTGGGGGGGACCGAGGTCCCTGAGGGAGCAGTAACGCCCACAGCCCCTCCCTCGTGCCTGGGCGCGCCGGCCTGTCTTGCTCTCAGGAGGTGCCGGCTGGCCCTTGTGCTAGAGGCTGGGCCCTGCCAGCCTTTCCTGTGCCAGCGCAGCCGGGGGGGGGGGGGTGTGGTTGGGCTGGTGACCCTGGCCCTGCACCGTGTCGGCCCTCAGTAACCCTGCTGCTGCTGCTGCTGTAAACGTTTTAAAACCAAATTTCCTGGGGCAGTTTCCAAGTTCATTTGAAGCATGATTGCTGGGGGGTGAGCGCGTCCCTCCTAGGGAGGAGTCGAGTGTCACGGGACCCACCCACCCCCCCTTCTCCCATCCTCATGTCAAAACAGCAGATGGGGGGTGTCCCGGGACCCTCCCCTCCTGCTCCTGTCTCCCGTGCCCTGCTGCTGTCACCCCAACCTGCAAGGCCGAGCAGATGGCCAGCGGGTACCGCTGGGCATGCAGCCTGCTGGGTCTCCATTCCCTGCCACGGTCCAGCTTCTCTGTCTTTCTCTTCCTTTGTCTCTAACTCGTGTGGAGCAAGTCTGGAGAGAAAATGTGAACACTAACCTGCTCTCTGTGTTTCCAACTTCGCTGTTTTGTAATTTTTTTTTTTTTTTTTAAATGAAGGAAGAAAAAAACCAAAACTGTTACACACAGACGGTTCTTATTTATCTGATTGCCACTGTGGGGCGCCAGTGTGCGCCCTGGGCGAGCTGCTGGGAAGGGGGGCTCCTCTGCCCCCCAGATTCCCTCCCCCTTGTATCCACGGAGGGATAATCTCAACACTTGCCTGGCTGGGCTTGGAGCCCTTTTTACATTTGATTGTATTGTTACTACCTGTCCACGCAATGTTGTGTTGGGGTTTTGTTTTGTTTTGGGGGGGGAGGGGGGAGAGGGGGGATTGAATGTCATCTTTAGTGCTTTATATATTTTCTTAGGTAGAAGCGGTTTTTAAAGGGGGGGTGAGGGAAGGAGCTTGAGGATGACCCACGTTTTCACGGCTCAAAACATTGGGAGAAGGGGGGGGGTAGGTGGTAGCTGCCTGTTTCCTCTCTCTCCCCCCCCCCCCCCCCCCCATGCTTCTCTTCTCCCAGGCCAAGGGCGGGAGGTTGGGGGTTGCTAGGAGTTCAGACACCAACACGCACACCACAATGTTGCACACACGATGTTCTGGTTTGGCAACTGTATTGACTAAGCATTAAAGTGATACAAGCCTGACGCTGCGCTGGCTGCTTTGTGGCTTCCAAGCAGGCTGGGGCCCATCCCCCCGCCTTGATCCCCAGCGTACAGTGGGGGGCCCGTGGCTTTCGTAGGGATTCCTGGAGCAAGATCCAGTTGCTGTCCCTGAAAGTCCAGGGGCTGACCTGCCCAAGAACGTGACCTGGGGTGACAGGCCGCAGCTGTTCAGACCGGCCCTTGCACTGGTTTGCATCCCTGCCTCCGCTTCTAGGGGTGCAGCTGTCCTGTCACCAGCCCCCCCGGCCTGCTGCTTTCCTGGCCTGGGAAGTTGCGCAGACATTGCGCTGGGTCCTGCCGACTGGATGCCGGTGGTATGGGCCTCCACCTTGCAGCCTGGGCCGAGGGGAGCGAGGGATTGACATCGCTTTGGCGATTGGACTCTGGTCTAGCTATTCCAAGGCATGACAGGAGACCCCCATTCCCCCCCCGGCCAGGGCCAGGTAGGTGCCCCCAGCCGCTGGTTGTACGCTGCAGCAGCCTTCAGCTGCCAGAGCGCGCTGTGGTCAGTGGTTCTAGACTCACTGCAGGGGGACACGTCTACACTTGCAACACTCCAGCGGCGCCGCTGTAGCCCACGGGGCAGTGCGGGGAGGGGTTCTGCGTGGGGCAGGAAGGAGGTTGACGGAAGGGCTGTCTGCAGCGGGGCTGCAGCTGCTGGGTGTGGATTTTTCCCACGCCGCGGAGACGTAGCGACACCGTGGGAACTTTCGGGGCCGTGCAGCCCTTCAGCCGTGTCTCCACCCGTGACTCGGGTGTAACGGGCTTGAGAAGACACCCCCCCCCTCCCGCTAGCCCTGAGCGTGATCGCACGCTAACCACAGCCATGTTGCACCGGCAGGGCCCGTGCTGGGCGGGGCTAACCACCTCACCCCTGGCTGCTGCTGAGGTTCAAACAGGATGGCACGCGGGGGGGGCCCTGCCCAGCCACTTGTGCTGCGGCTGTTTTCTGCTCCATCAGGGCTAGCGCCACCCCGGCACCTCCAGCTGGGCGTGACCCCTCCAGTGCCCGTGTAGACGTACCTTCGACTACGCCAAGGGCTCCCTTTGCCTCTTTCTCCAGCCTTGCCTCTTTCTCCAGCCCTGGGCCGAGCTGGGTTAGAACCAGGCCGGGCAACCCCGGCGGCTCTCGGCTCCAGCAGGAAGCACTACCCCTGCACCTGCAGGAGGCCGGCCCGGCTGTGATCCTAAAGCCGTCAGCGGCTGGTCCTGCCCCTTCAGCCCTGGCCCTTAGAGGTCAGGGGCCGGGTGGGGGGATCCTTGCTGGGACCCTCAGGGCAGCTGGATGCAGCTGCCAGAGCCGGCGCCCAGCTCCTCGTGCTGCTCAGGAGAACTCCCCTCCCACCCTGCAGCCGGGAGAGGCAAATCTCCACGGCTCCGGGGGTGGCAAATCCCCCGCTGGGATGCTGGCTGCCAGGTCTGGGCGCTGGGTGCTAAGGCAGGCGGTGATGGGCAGTGGGGCCTCGCTCTGCCCCGGACCTGCCCTAGCTGGGCGTCGCACCCTCGCCCCATCGTCTCAGGGCGGCTGCCAGGAGCCAAGCTGGGGCTCTGCCTGGCCGGCCCCGTGATCGCTGCGGGCAGGGGCTGCCCTGGTGCTCAGCGAGCAGGTCAGGAGGAGTGGGTTTTTCAGGGGGGGGGGGTTGGATGGAAATCACTGACGGGTTTTTTTTAAAGCAGAGCGAAATCTGGCCCGGGAAGCATCAGGCTGGGCCCTGTGCGAATGCGTTGCTATGGGCTACGTGGCCAGGGATGGGGTGAGGAGTTGCCATGGCAACTGACTAGAAACTTCTAAAGCGGAGATCCTTGCATGGGGGGGGGGGGAGAAGGAGCCTGGCCTGCAGTTTTTCCCTCTCCAGGCAACCGGGGGGGGGCCTTAAGGACGGGGACACAGAGCAGGGGATCCGGGGGCACCCTACAGCCCTGGTCTCTCTTCACCTGTGCAGTTGGGGGGTAATTTCTGGAGTGGGGATGGGGGTGGGGTGGGAGTTGGCCTGGCGGCAGCGAGGGAGGGAAAGGGGTGATGTGCAGGGGCCCGGTTTCAGAAGCAGCCACGTTTCAGGTGCCCAGCTGCAGAGCTGGTTCTTGCAGGGGCTGAGACTCGAGGCCTGCGGGGGGAGCTGCACGCGCTGGGCCCTGCTGGGAGTCGGTTCCCAAGCTGGTGCTCCAGCGGTGGGTGGGCTAATTGTAGCAGCGGGGTGCCCTGGGGGGCTCTCAAAGCACGTTACCCGTGTGTGTGTTAACCCCAGCCTGGGCCTGCGTGAGGCAGGTACCTAGCCCCGAGACAGGGAAACGGAGCCAGCAAGGGGATGGGACTGGGCCCAGGTCATGCAACACATCAGTGCCAGAAGCTGGCATGGAAGCCAGCCCTCCTGGCTCCCAGGCCTCTGTTCCAGCCACTAGCACCAGGGGGGAGGTTGAGGCTGGGTTTTTCCCCCAAATGCTTCCCTCCTAATAGTCCTGAGCAGGGGCGACTCTGGTGGAGCCGCCCCTGGGTAACCAAATTACTATTGTGCTGCATAAAGAGACCAGCTGGCGTCTGCATGAGCCACAAGTCAGCCTGGCTGCCCCTAGGGGGGCTGGAAGCCCCTCCCCTGTCCCTGGGGCAGGCAGGCTGGGGGCTGAGCTGACCCTTCCGTGTTGCTTGCTGGAACCAAAGCGTGTCCAGAGCAGCCGAAAAAGGACCAGCCGGGCAGCTTCTCAGGCCTGGGGGCTGCAGGGAGCTGCACCTGCCACGGTGCACTGGGGTAAGAGCAGGCCAGGATCTCCGGTGTGATCCCCCTAACTATTCCCATCCGCCTGGCTCTGGGCCCTTTGCCCACTGCAGCATTAGGCGAAGCTGCTCCTCTCCGCGGTTGGCTCCCGCCCGGGGGCAGCAGGGCGTGGTAGGCGTGTCCCAAAGCTTCGGCAAGGCGCCTCCCTGCCTTTATCTCCCGCCAGCTGCTGCTAGCGGTGCCCAGAGTTGCAAGGTCGGAGGCTGCTGCCTCCCTGTGGCTTGGATTTGGGCTAGGGGCCAGGGCTAAGGAGGGGAGCAGCTGCCAGCAGGGCCGCGGGTCCCCGCTTGGACCAAGGGCTGTGCTAAGCACTGACTGTGCAGGGCTCCTCTAGCCCTGTGGGGCTGGAACTTAGCAGCCGTGCCGTGGAGAGAGGGCTCCCTGGCAGCAGGAATCCCAGTGCACCTGCTCCTCCCTAACAGTTATTTTCTGAGGCTCCAGAGGGTGTCTCCAGAGGGTGTCCCCGTGTTGTTGTTTATGTGTAGGTCCTACTCCTGTCCCTGCTCCCGTTGGCACACCCTGGCCTGCGAGCCTTCGCAACTGCAGCAGCCTCTCTGGGTCTCTCCTCTTGCTGGCTCCCTAGCGGGTGCCAGCTCTGCCATCTCTCTTCTCCCTCCCAGCCCTTCCTCGAACCCGTGGGAGGCAGCTTTCTCACCCAGGCTTCGAGTGGGTGGGAAGTGAACAGTGGTGGCGTCTAGACGCAGGCTGGCTGAGCCCACTGGCCCCGTTTTACCGAGCGGTTGCAATGAAACCTCTTTAAGCGTAGGGGCCCGGTGCAGCCATTGACTCCAATGCAAAGTGGGTGTGAAACGCTTCCCCGCTGCTTGGGGGCGGGGGGAGTCCATGTGTGTGTGTGTGTGTGTGTGTGAGAATTTGTACTTCCTCGGGGGCCTGACAGCTGTGAAGGGGAGATTCCTTGTCAAACTGGCATTCAGAAGGCTGTGCCCCCCTCCTTAACCGTTCCCTGACTGCAGCGCTCAGCTGTTGCCCCCAGGTAACCCTGCAGAAGGCAGAGATGAACCCAGTGTCGGGGTGGCAGCTGGCCCACACAGAGATGTTAAAGAAGAGGTGGCAGCAAAATTTGGGTGAATTCTGACCTCCCTGTGACCCTGTGAAATGAATCAGGTCTTTACAAAGAAACCCCAAATCCTTCCCCTTTGCCCGATAGCCCGAGGATGGCCTGGGACGTGCAAGAGAACCTGAATCAGTTTGCTTCTGCGAGTGAAAATGGACTCTGCAATTTGGGACGGGAGAGGGGTTCGTTTAAATGTGTTTTTAAATGAGTCAGCGGGTTTTCCTGGCTCAGCCTTTAAAAAAGAAAGAGCCCCACATACCTCAAAGTAACCGAGAATTCAGCAGCGTGTGAAAGAACGTTTCCCATAAGCCCACTCCACGGGCCAGCGCTCAGGAGCGCCAGCTCTCCCAATTTGGTCACGCTGTGGGGTGATTTTCTTAAAGCCCAGCTCCGGGAGTCAGGTGAATAGGCGATCCGCTCGGCTTCCATTAAAAAGTAAATTGGCAACGTTGCAGTAGCCCTGTTGGTCCCAGGATTTGAAAGAGACGAGGTGGGCGAGGGAATATCTTTTATTGGACTAAGGTCTGTTGGTGGAAGAGACAAGCTTCTGAGTTTGCACAGAGCTCTTCTTCAGGTCTGGGAGCTCGAACCCTCCTCTCTTCCACCAACAGAAGTTGGTCCAATAAGAGAGATTCCCTCCCCCACCTGGTCTGTCTCATTAAAAAGTAAGTACGTTTCTAACCCTGGCGGCTGCAGAGAAATACTTGATCCGGAGTCTGGCCCTGAAAGGTCAGAAATCAGAAAGAAAAGAAGAAGCCTCCATGTCTTGTTTCAATAAGGACTCATGATTTTGGGGTGTCTGACCCTGAGTTTTGAATGTGCAGGGCTGGCCACACAGAGCTCCTCTGTGGAAGGTCGGTGGAGAAATGCCTAAAAGAAAGAGCTGGAGCAATCCAGCAACTCAGCGAATCTGGCTGGGTTTGGATCACTGTAGAGCTGAGGACCTCCCCAGTCATGGACCAGAGCCCCACTGCGCTAGGCACTGCACAGACCCAGAACAAAACGACAGCCCCTGCCTCAAAGACCTTACACTGTAAATACTTACATCATGCCACCACGTGCGGCCTTCCTTCAGCCCTCTGCTTCCCCTTTTGTGATGGGGTTTTTCTGGCTGGGGCTGGTTCCGGTTCCCTGTGGGGAAGTACCTGCAACTCAGCCAGCGTGGGAGTGTAGTCCATCAGTTAGAGCCTGGGCAAGGAGTCAGGATTCCTAGGTGCTGGTTCTGATGTGGGGAGGGAGGTCTAGTGGTTAGAACAAGGAGCTGGGAGTCAGGACCCCAGGTTCTAGTCCTGGCTCGGATACTGCCTGGCTGTGTGTTCTCAGGCAAGTCCCTGTCCTTCTTTGTGCTTCCCTTCGTCCCTCTGTTCCCAGGGCCAAGCCGCGCCCTAGTGAAGAGGGAGGTCACGAACTTCAGTTAATGAACGTGTTTTTGCAAAGCTTGCTGAGAGGCACTGCTCAGTGCAGGAGAATTGGCAGGGCTGCCCAGCCGTTAGCGGGACAAGGAGACTGATGGCACGTCAGGGCACATCTAGCAGCCTGGTGAGTGCATCCCCCTCCATCAGACTCCCCCCGCCCTCCCAGCAGCTGCTGAGCAGGTCAGTGACTGGCTTCAGCCTGTAAACAAACCTCTGGTGGTGTCAGCTGGCGCAGGGGCATGAGCTCACTTCAGGCTGCAGCCAGAGGGGGTGAAGGAATGGAACGTACCAGGCAGCGTGAGGGCTGGTGGTGCGGAGGAAGGCCAGTCCACCCAGGGGGCCGCCCTGATCCCGCTCACTATATTGGCCTCTGGGCCTGGTAGCGTGACGAGGGCACGAGACCCAGGCTAAGATGGGACCCGACGGGGCATTAAACCCCCAGTGGTGGTGTGTCACAACCCGCACTCGGGACCGACGCTGCTGCTGGATGCAGACACAGGCGCATTCTAGGTTTAGGAGCAGTAGCTGCAGTTTTTAGGGCATGGGCTTGGAGGGTCAGATCCGCCCCGGGGGAGGTGGCTTCGCTTCGCGGGCTTTACGGGTTTGAGGCATTAGACCCAGATCATGGTGGCTTAGGGGCTTAGGGGCATTAGAGGCCGAGTGTTGAACACGATAGGTTTAGGGGCACGAAATCCACGATTGCATTAGTGCTGCCCACCCAGGCCGGGTGCCTCCACACCCCGCCCGCCCTCGCAGGCGCCCAGAGCCGGGTTTCAGGCTTTATTATTTATTCAGTGTTTTTCCCCTGGGCCTGGCCCAGCGCCCGGCTCCTTTGCCCCCAGCGGCGCCCGCCGGCAGAGGAGCAGCCCGGCTCCGGGTGGGTGCAGGTGGGTGCCTCCACGGCTCTCCGCCCACCCCCCATACACCATGGGGGGGGGCGGGAGGAAAAAAAGGGGCGCTGTCGCTTTAAAGATGCAAATAGCCAGCCCAGAGCCAAAAAGCCCCGCCGGCTGGGCCAATCAGAGGCCGCGCCTGTTTCCTTTTGTAACCAGCACCTGCCGCCCAGCCAATCCGGACGGGGCTCCCGCGCCAGCCCCGCCCCAGCCCCGCCGGCTCGGCTCGGCTCGGCTCCGCTCCGCGCGCGGCCAGGCGGGGCTGCAGCAGCCCGAGTCCGGCCACTGGGGCGCCGGAGTGGCCGGCTGCGGGGAGGTGAGTGCGCCCTGCCGGGCTGTGCTGCTCGGCTCCCCCCCTCCTTCCCCCCAGAGCTGCCCCTTGGGGACCCCCCCGCCTGCCGGGGACCCGCGCTCCCCTGTGCGCCCCGCTTGCCCCACTGATCCCCCCCATCTAGGGAGCCGCCCCTCCTTTCTGGGAGCCGCCTGCGCTTCCGCGCCGCCCGCCCCGCCGGCCGATCCCGCCTGGGGGTCCCCCCCTCTGCATCGGGGTGTCCTGCGGAGTCGCTGAGACCCCGGCCGCGGCCAGTCCGCAAATCCTCCCCCCTTCCAGGCGGGGGCGAGCAGGTGCCTGTCTGTCTGTCGGTCGGTCGGTCGGTCAGGGGGGTGAAATGAGATGTGTGGGGCCAGATATCCCCCGCCCCCGTTGGGTGGCAGTGGGGGCCCGGCCCCGTCTGAAGACAGCATCACACTAGCTTGGCAAATCCGCGGCTTGGCCTTAGCGGGCGAGGGCCTGGGGGTGGGGGGGGCGTGAGCCGAGCCTGGGGCTGGGGGTGGGGGGGCTGGCAGGTGCCTGGCTGCGCCGGCGAGGTGTATTGAATTGTTTTTGCAGCGTCCTCCGCGGCGGATCTGCTCCCTTAGCCGCCTCAGCCCAGTCACCTGCCTGAAATTTCCCAGCCCTGCAGGTGCGGGGAGGGTGCCCGCGCTCGGGGGCGAAGGTCCTTCCACGCCGGACGCGGAGCTGTGCTCCCAGCTTGACCCGGCCGTGCGGCAGACTCAGGCCTCTCGCCCCGCTCGGCGGGCCTGGGGACGGATTTTAGTGGGTTGGTGGGTGGGGGGTTCTTTAACCGTAGCCTTCGCCGGCAGGCAGGGTGTGATCCCCACCTGGGGGCAGGGTGGTCCCTCTGCCCGGTGCCAGCAGGCGCGGGAGGCTGGCAGATTTCGGCCTGGGTGCGTGTGTCTGCGCGCGTGAAGCGGGAAAACGCCTCCCCAGGCGGTTGTCTCTGCTGAAGCCTGAACAAGCGTCAGGCTGTCAGGCTGTCTCAGCACCCTGGCGTGTGGGAGAGGCAGAACCGAAAGCGCGCCAGCTCCTCACTAAGCGTTCTTCAGGGGCGCTGTTTAAATGTTCTGTTTCCCTTTCATCTGCCACGCACCAGCTCTTTGATACCTTTGACGGGATGCGACGGGGCTCTCGGCTCTCAGCTGATGTGGGTGTTGGTGGCCACGGAGAGCCTGGCTGGGGCCTTGTTTGCTGCCCGTCCTCCGGGGCGAAGGGGCTTGTGGGTGGCCAGAGCTCTCCTTAGCACCGGATCGATCCTTTCAATGAATTCCAGGTCTGGGGAAGCATTTGGCGGGGGAGGCTGCATCTGTTAGCATCTGGCTTGGGCCATCCCGCGGCTTCCTTGACCTGTGGCCCGTGGAGCAAGTGGGTGGTGGGTTCTTTGAGGTCCATTGCGCGCCCCCGGGATGCATCTGCAGGAAAGTCACTGCATATTTCATTCCCTCGGGGGCTCGGCTTGTCTGGGCCTTGTGCCCTTGTTATCTCGATGAGGAGCCTTTGCGAGTCTGCGTTGTGTCTGGACCCTGGGAAGCGCCGTTGCCAGGGCCGGTGGTTCAGGCCAGCGGGGCTGACTCTGTGCTCCCTGCCCCTCTCTGACGAGCTCCAGTAACGTAGCTGCCCAGCTCCCATTTGGGCTCCCACTTGCTCTGGTGCAAATCCCAGCTGGGTTTGAACCTGGGACCTTCAGCCCAGGCCTGGGTGAGCCAAAGGGGTAACGCCACTGGCTGGTAGCAGTAGTAGAGTGTTATCCTCCAGGCGCCAGCCAGTAGAGGGCAACGTGCTGCCCACTTTACAACCCTGGTACATGCTGAGTGGGGAGTGCTGCCAGGCCTGGCTGCAGTCCTTGGCTGGTGGAGTAATCTGGGGTGGCACCCAGCCGGGTCGCACCATCCATGGCCACAGCCAAGGGAGGGCCGGTTTGACTCCTCAGACGTCGGTGCTAGATCTGCTGATTGCTCCCCAGTCCTGCCTGCTCTCGGCACGGCTTCCCGGCCTGTTCGGAAGCCCAGCGGCTTGAGCCTAAAGGCACCCGGTCAGGGCTGTTGCTGGGAAGGGCGGAAAGCCTTCTGGGCCCCTTTGTTCCAGCCTGGCCAGGCTTCTCCTGCCCCGAAGGGCAGGCGAGGCGAGCGGGAAAGGGCTCGCTCTGCAGCTGAGAGCTTGGCTCAGCAGTGGGGCAGGTTCTCTCCTATTGCAGCTTCTCTCTGCGCCCAGATCTGAGCTGGGGAAAACCTGCTAGGCCAGGAACTGAAGGAGGCTAGGGCCCTGGCAGACTTCGTGCCTAGGCATTTTGGAAGGACGGTGGGGGAGCGTCCGGCTGCCAGTTTGCTGTGGTACCAGTTACCGGCGGGGGATTTGGCGGCTGCTCCGGGAAGGGGGTGAGGTCGGGGCCTGGCGTGCTCATTTCCTGTGTCCACGCGGGAGGCGCTGCGGCAGTGCCAGGCTGCTGAGATGAGTACTCAGTGTTTGTGTGTGTTCATCTGCTCCAGCGCACAGCCTGGTTCCTGCCAAACCCGGCGCCCCGCCAGCCCGGCCCTGGGCATTTCGCTCTGACATTCTGCCTCCTGCATCTTATTCAGGCCTTGTCCAGAGCGGCAGCTGGTCCTGGGAAGGCCCCGTGGAGCAGTGCAAGTTCTGGTGCTAGCTGGGCGAGCTGAATTCCTTCCTCAGTTTGCCCCCCTTCTTCCCCTGGGCTCAGCTGGGCGCCGTGCAGCTGGGCGCTGCATACCAGGAGACGTCTCCCTGTAGCTGCAGACGGCTGAAGCTGTGTTTGCTCGGTTTGACTTGGAAAACCAAGGGAGGCCGTGTGCTTGTGAGCCTAGAGCAGGGGCCTAGGGATCAGGAGAGCTGGGGGGCGGGATTGCTGTGGGCTAGTGACCAGTGCCCATGCATGCGGCTGTGGGAGGGCTCCTGGATTCTGTTCCAGGCCCTGCCAGCGACTTGAGCGACTTCAGGCAAGTCATGTCACCTTGCTGGGCCAAACTCGGCCCTGGCATAAGCCTGCAGGACTCTGATTGGCTCCAGGAGGAGCAATGCCTCTGGGAAGTGAATTTCGTTGCAGTGCCTCAGTTTCCCTAACTGAGTTGTGAGGCTTAGCAAAGCTCCTGGAGATCTCTCTGGCCTTGTCTTCGCCAGGGGAATAGAAAGGGATGCTCTGAACTCGAGGCAGCTGGCAGGGAGTGGTCCGAGCCTGGCGAGGACGCGGCAGTTTGTAGCTCCGAGCTGAGTGAGCTGGTCGAGGAGAAGGCTGGGAGGGAGCTCGGCGTTCGCCTCAATCCATTAACGCGGGCGAGAGCTGCAATCCACCCCATCCTCGCCTGGCTTTCACCTCCTGGCGGCTAACTTGCGGTAAGAGCACCTGGGGGAGACAAGGCCTGAGGGCGCAGTTTGGTAGGGTGCCGGACTGTCCAGTGCCGTTCGTGGTGGAAAGAAGCCAGCAGGGTTAGGGGACTGGCCCAGCATCCAGCTCTTATTTATGCCTTGTGTCACTGAGGAGCCCCAGCAACGGCCTTGGCCTCCACTGCGCCAGGCGCTGTACACACAGACCGAAACGATGGTCCCTGCCCCGGTGAGTTTCCAGTCTGATGACACTCCTCCAGCTGCCCCGGAACCAACCTGCCAGCTTTGGACAAGGCTCCTGCCTGCTGGTGCTTTGGGCTGAGGTTTTCGGAAGCTTTTTGCGCTGTAGCGCTGCCCTTGTTCTCCGTGGGAATGGCTGGAGGCTGAACCCTCGTGGTGGTGGGGGGTGTGGCGTCACTGTCCCTCCGCCCCTTTCTTGCCCGTCTCCAGGCCCTGAGTTAGTTTGTTTGTCAGTTCTGCTCACTGCCAAGCACCCAGGGGGCAAGAACCGGGGCTGGAGCGATCCAGGGCTGAGGAGCTGCTGATGGGAAAGTGTGACGGGGCCTAGAACTGCTGGGCCGGGTGCATGAAAGGAGCCAGTGGCAGGCATCGCTTCCTGGGTTACGGCTCCTGCGTTGGGTGTTACCTGCTCTTTGGCCTCTGTCACGTTGCTGTGCGCTGTTAAACAGTGGCCACGTTCCACCCCAGAGGTGGCTGCATTTCACCAATGAGCAGGGATCACGTTGGCCAGGGCCGGAAGGGCTATAGAAATACGAACCCTTTCGTTGGCTGGGAATGGGAGCAGGTTCCTCTCTCGTCCCCCGCCACCACCAACTGCTGGTGATTCTCACCGCCCCAGTAAGGCTGTGTTGAAGGCAGGTGCCGCAGGATATCAAAGCCTGTCGGAGAAGCGGGCTGGTGGAGTCGTCTCTTCCTGGCAAGGGGCTGCGTAGTGATGCCAGGCTGCCCAGCGGTGGGGGGCTGTCCCCACACTGCCACGAGTGCGTCGGGGATTCTCTGGCTAGGATAGTCTCTCTGCACAGTCTGTTCCCAGTCGGTGTAAGGAGCTGCCCAGCTGGCATCCCGGCACCCAGGGCAAGGGCACCTCCCTCGATTGCCTTCCAGCTGGTACAGCAGCGGGGAAGGACCCACGGTTTCCTCCCTCGGCCAGGCAGGTCCCCCCTGTTGATTCCCAAGCCCACAGGCCAGGCAGGGCAGCGGGACTGATCGATTGCCATGCTGGTACACCGCTCTGCTCCTGGCTGGGTTCCTCTCCCTGCCCCTGTCCCCTGCGCTGTGTCTGTGCACAGGAGGCTGCTGTGGAGAGGCAGGGCTAGCAGGGACCCGGCCAGCTCCCCTGCGAGAAGCAGCATCTCCCTGGATGCCTGTGGTAGAGCGCATGAGGGGAGAGGGCATGCGCCTGCAGTGCTGGGGGTGGGAATGTGGCTAGGCCAGAGGCAGCGGGGGGCCCAGTGGGTAGAGCATTGGCCAGGGCTCAGGAGCATTGGCCCGACTCTGCCACTGGGTTGCTGGGGGCCTCGGGCAAGTCACTTCTCCCTTTTGTGCCTCAGTTTCCCCCCCAATCCTTCCCCTCCTCTATAAAGTGCCCTGAGCCCTGTGGGTGAGAGGTAGCGCATGTGCAGAGCAGCCCCATGTGCATGGTGGGGGCAGGGGGGGGCAGACATGGCTTGGGGAGAGGCTGGTTAGGAAATGCCCTGGGCTGAGACCTGCCCGCTCGTGTCACGTGTGTGCCAACCAGGCGAGAGGAGGCGCTGGGGTGCCAGGCCGGCTATGGGGGGGGAGGGGAGGGGGAGCAGGCACTCACAGGTGTTGATTCTGCTGAACTGGCCGGTGCCCCCACTTCCCCCCCCCAGACTCCCGCAGCGGAAGCGGTGCTGTGCTAACTTCTGGTTTCTCTCTCTCAGTAGCACTGGGTCCCCCGGGAGGACAGAGTGAGGATGAGCCAGCCGGGCCCGCGCCCCCCTCAGCGCAGGGTGAGTCCAGTGGCACCGGGGGAGACTGGGGGGCAGGCCCCGTCGCAGATGGGGCGAGGGCTCAGTGCCGGGGCAGGAACGGAGGTGCTGCCGTGGGCCCCTGACCCCCCCCCCGCAGGCCCAAAAGAGAAAAGTTAAAAACAGCGCGCAAAGATTTTCTAGTTTCCTGTTTTTCTCTCCTGCGTGGAGTGGGAGGGGTTAGCTGGGGGGAGACAGGGCTGTGAACACGCCTGGGGATGGGGCTGCCCCCCCCCGGGCTGCGGTCTGTGCTGGGTACCCGAGACCCCAGGCCACCCCACAGACGATGCAGGGGGGTGATTACAGCCCAGCCCGGTGCGCCCCCACCCCCGGGCTAGAGAACTAGGGACCCGGTGGGTGCTGAGGGTCTCTGCAAGGTTGCACCCGGGCCTTGCTTTGTTATATGGCCCGCTGAGCCCCTCTGTGCTGGGGGCTCCAGAAATCCAGCGGAGGGTCGGCTGGGAGCCCAGGATTCCTGGGTTCTTTCTCTCCCCAGCTCTGGGCAGGAAGTGAAATTTAGTGGCTAGGACGGGGGAAGGGAGGATTGGGAGCCAGGACTCCTGGGTTCTCTTCTTGTTTCTGACTCTCTCTGCAACCTTGGGTAAATCCTTGCTCCATGCCTCAGTTTCCCTGCATGGAAGGCACCCCAGGCGTGAGGCTGGTTGGGGAGCGGCAGGCTGTGAAACGCTCTGCCAGCGCGGGAGGACAGCGGAGCTTCGTGCATTATTCAGCTGCGTATCCGATGTCAGCTCGTCCCGGCTGCTTTCCTCCAGTGTCCAATCCCTGGATCCTCGCCGTGGCATTTAGCAGCCGCTGGCTGCCTGGCGCCGCTCAACCCCCCTTGTTGGGCTGTGCCAGCCCCGAGGCAGGCTCCCTGCTTGTGGGGGGGACTCGCGTCCAGGGGCCAAAACCGCTTGGGGTTCAGAGAGAACCACCCCGCAAACTCCGCCCCAGGGGAGCGTTTGTGCCGGGACTGGAGGAGGTCTCTGGGGGGCAGAGCCAGCCCCGTTGGCCCTTGGGGGGGTGAGGACAGACGCAGCCGCTCCCCGGGCTGGAGCGAGTTTGGGGAATAAAGAACAGCCTGTTTCCATGGCTACCGCAGCACAAGGCTGTGAGCTGATTAGTTATTAAAAGAAACGCGTGCCCCTTTCCCAAGCGCTTCGCCCCCGGCAGACCCACTCTCTGCCCCCCCCCAACACCACGCAGTCACGATGGCGTAATCCCCGCCAGCCTGCGGGGAGGATTAGGGAGGCCGGCCGGCCGGTCCTGCTTCAAGTGGGGAAACTGAGGCATGGGGGTACAGTGACTTGTGCAGGGAGTCAGTGGCAGAATCCGAGAGGGAACCCGGGTTCTCCTGAGTCCTGCCTGGCTGCCTGCAGCCTGCCTGTGAGATGCTCTGTGCCGTGGGGTGGCGGGGGGGAGGGTGAAGTGCTTCACTGATCAAATCAGCCTCTGTTTTTTGGGGGGGGGGGAAACTGAGGCACTGGATGAACAAACTATTCCAAATCTGGTAGCGCTGGGGATAGAACTCAGGTGTCTGGTGTTCCAGCTCTAACCACTAGATCCCGCTTCCTCCTGCAGTTGGGAATAGAACCCAGGAGTCCTGAGGCCCCTTTTCCCTTCCTCTCGCCCCTCGAGAATGTTCCCAGCCTGGATGGATTACGTATCAAAGCTATTCCCCGGCATCCCCCTGGGACCAGTCCCCTGTTGTCTCGTTAAACAGCTCCGTCTCTCCAGCCCACCGTGCCCGTCCCCCGCCGGGGCGCGACGGGGAGAAACCATCTGCCACCCCCTGATCTCTCCGTGTTTGCTTCAGAGGCCACAGAGCTGAGCTGCGGGATCCAGGAGGGAGCGTCGTCCCAGCCGGCTCCAAGATGTCCTGTTTTGGGGAGCATTTCTGGGTAAGCGAATCCTTCCGGGGTGGCGGCAGGGGGACTCTGAGCTGGGCAGTTAGAATGGAGCCGGGCTAGCGTCTGGGGTGAGAGGTGTCCTGTTCTTTCCACCAACCCCACATCTGACCGAGGAGCAGCTACTTGGGAAGGTGCGGGGGACTTCATATCCCAGCATGCATTGCCATCCCCCCTTTGCCCCCAGTGGCTCGGGTCCGCCACCCCCAGCACTGGCGTGGGGTTGGATCTCTTCCCATTGAAGAGAATCCCGTCTGATCTGGAATCAGAGCTGCCTGGGGGTAAGGTGGGGGGGGGGGGGGCTAAATTCCTTCTCTGGCGCCTGCTGCGTCCTTGAGTCCAAAAGCAGAGCTGGGCCCTGGCTGGCTGCGGCGTGCGGGGCTGTGGTGGGGTGTGCTCCTGCCCCACTTGTGTAGCGCCTGTCTCTGGCCGGGGGGGGGCCGTGGGGACAGGTCGCTGCCGCTGATTCGTTAGCCTTTCCGAGGCGAGAGGTTGCCGGTAACGTTCGGATTTAATTGGACACGAAGCGCAAGGACCTTGGTAATTGCCGGAAGCTGCTTTAGGGATGGAGGGAGGCTTCTGTGCACAAGGTTGGAATCCCAACGCTCTGTAGCTTGGCCGGGGAGCCCCTGACGCGGGGAGGGCTGGAGGAGTCAGATGAACCAGAGCGGCAGGTTCAGTGCGGGTCGGGTTGTTGTCCAGCCTGGGCAGAGCAGAGACGTGGCTGGCAGAGAACCTGCGGTGCCTGTGGGCAGAGCCGTCACTGGCCTGACGGCTGATCCTAAAAGCCCCTCAAGCTATTGATGTCTTACCCCTGTTATCCAGCTGGGAAACTGAGGCAGTGACGTGCCTGTGGTCCCGCAGCGATGCTGGGAATGCCACCCAAGAGTCCTGACTCCCCTTTCCCCGCCCTGGACCGTAACCCACGTTCCTGTCTCCCTGGCCATGCTGCCCCTCTGCCGGCTGGAACCACGGGGACGACCATCCCTGCTGCAAGCTGGCTTTGAACCGGGACTGCCCCCGTGAGGTGGTGGCGGGGACCTGGCCTAGGGGACCGAGCACAGATCTGGGAGCCAGGAGACGTAGTCTGCCATTGGCTCCGGTGTCTCTGCTGAGCCCCTTGGGTCTGCTGCGCTGCTGGGTTGCACCGGCGAGAGACCTTCCCGTGGGGACTGCAGGGAGCTCCTGCCCTCTCCTGTGCGGCCCACGTCGCCGTGCCTGGCTGGGGGTTTAGTGCAGAGCTGCGGGGGGAGGGGGGGGGGGCTCTGGGGCAGCCCGAGGCCGGGCGCTGTGATGGGCATGAGTTCCCCAGCTCTGGCCATCGGGCGCATTGTCACTCCCCGGCTGGGTTTCCCCGAGCCCCGTCCACACCTGCTCTGCCCGGAGGGGGATTTCCAGGCTCTGTGGTCTCTGCTCTGGAGATCAGGCGGTTGGAGTTGGTTTCCTCCGGTCACGGGCTCGGTCACGGGCTCTGCGCCTCCGGAGCTCGCTGCTGGGAAGGGAAATGGCCCCGGGAGGGTGGGGCCGCTGCCAGAATAGTTTGATGACGGATGCACGTTGCACAGCTGGCTCCGGGTCCCGCAACTGCCCTGGAGGCAGAGTCGGGGTGGCCCTGGAGCCCTGGCTGCGCTGGGAGAGACCATCCCCAGCTACAGACTGGGCGGGGGGGCCCAGCCGTGCCGCATGGTGGAAGGCACCAGCCCCTTTTGCTGGGCTGGGGAAAGATGTGATTTAATTTTGGTTTTCCCCACATCTCACGTTCCCTTGGGCAACTCTAGTGCATACGGTGTCCTGCAAAAACCAGGCCCCTGTTGTGCCAGGCCCTGCCCAGCCCCCACCCCGCAGAGCTCACAGTCTAGAGAGAGAAATGGGGGGGGAGGGCAAACTGAGGCAGAGGGGTGTGTGACTTGCCCAAGGTCCCCCCGCGGCTCAGTGGCAGAGGTAATCCCGTGCTGTCCGCTGGGCTGCACCCCCTCCCTTAACCATCCCACCGGCGCCAAGGCGCTTCCGTGTGGCCGCGGGTGCCGGGAGTCCTGCTCTGCGTGGATTGCAACGGCGTGCCTGGCACGGCCGCGGGGCACACGCTGGCTGCTGCCCGGCTCCGCTGGGATGGGGCCACCCCCCTGCCCGGGCATGGATGGAGGAAGCCGTGAGCCGGCCTGGCCCCTTCAGTCTCTCGGGCCGGGCCCGGGTGCAAGCGACGGGCCGGGCGTCTCTATCCTTCCTCCCCTGCTGCCCGCCCAGACACACCCCCCCCGTTCATCAAACCAGATCCAGTTCATAAGCAGGAGGGCAAAAAGTTGTAGCTAGGCAACCCCAGCGCCCGTAGCAACGGGACCCGGGTGCCAGCCCCCTGCGCCGCCCCCACGGCTCTGCCAGGCGGCTCCTCTTAAAGCGCCAGCGCCCCCTTTTCCCTCCCCCACCTGAAATCGGCAGGGGCAGGGGGCTACCAGGGACCTGGGGATCAGACCTGTGCTATGCTGCAGGGCGACTCGGAAAGGCCGCGGGGTGCACGGTATGTGCCGGAGCTGGGCCTAGAACCCAGGAATCCTGCCTCCCAGGCCCGTTGCGCTGTGCTGGGCCGCAGGTGCTAGGGGCGCAGGGGGTTGCCACAGTGAATCATCCCCCGGCCTGTTTGGCAGCCCGTCCCCCCTGCCCTGTCCTGCCCCACTGGCTCCCCACCAAGGACAGAGCCGGCTGCTCCCTGCCCGCCTCTCCTCGCACCCGGGCCTGGGAGCCAAGGACGCCTGGGGTCAAAGGCTGCTCCTCCCACCTTGCACCAGTCACGTCCCCATCCGTGCCTCGGTTTCCCCATGGCTGAAACATGGGGCTAGTGTTGTGTGGGAGGGTGGGGGGGTTGTGAGTCTTCATTAACTGCTGCATCTCCCCGAGTTCCTGCCCCCCAACTCTGTTCCAGCTGTCACACCCCACTTCCTACCCTTCGGGGTGAAGTCAGACTTTCCATGGGCCACTCCTCCCCCACGTCCTGCACTTCCAGCCTATCTCCCCAGGAGCTGTGGGGTGCTGAGCGAATGGACTGGCCACGGGCACGCGGGAGCTCGCCCACCGGGTGCCTGCTACCCCCCCTCACAAGTGGCCAAGGATGTGGGGGGCTTGGTGTGGTTCAGTGCCATTGCCCGCCCCTCCCCCTTATCCCCATCCGCAGCCCCAGCCCATGGGCGTTTCATGCCCAGGCCCAGCACAGAGCCGGGGACGGGGCGCCACTGCCCCTCTGGTGCCCGCAGCCTGGCCAGGGTAGGCTTGGGGAGGTGCACCCACATCCCTCCCTCCCCCCGGCCCCAGAGCGTGAGTGGGGGCCCTCCCAGCTGTCCGCACGGGGCTGCCACCACGTGCCTCTCGGAGCTTGGCACCGAGCGGCTGCCTGCCAGCCCCTCTCCCTGCATGGCACTGCCGGGACTCCTGCTTGTTTACACAGCGGCTGTAGCTGGCACCGCCCCCCCCACGTGCCAGGGGGAGCTGATGTGCCTGCGGGTTTCTTTGCAAGCGGGCTGGGGAAGGGGGGGCTGATCTGGGGGGGTGAACTAGTCCAGGGGTCCTGGAAGTGGTGGTGGGCATCCCCCCGGCGCCCCTCGCTCCTGGAGCAGCAAATACCATCCTGTCACTGTCTCCCTCCTCCCCTCCCCCCCCGGGCTGTGGGGTGTGTGTTTGCACTTTCTCACTGCTTCCCCGCAGTCCTGCCCGGTCCGCTCTGGGGTCACGCGCCTGCACCTGCTAGGACGGTGGCCCTGGTGCCTCTGCCCCCGTGACCTGGGTAGGGCGAGGGCATCATGTTCCCGTCTGCATCTGTGCCACCAGCGTTAGAGCCGGGCTTCGCGTCGCCGCGTGGCCAAATGTCTGGCCAGCCTGATGCCTTCTGTGAAGAGGTGACTGGCTCGGTGGCTGTGGGGAAAGTGGGGGACGTGATATACCTGGGCTTTAGCAAAGCTTTTGATACGATCTCCCACAGTATTCACAGTATTCTTACCAGCATGTTACAGAAGTGCGGGCTGGATGAATGGACTGTAAGATGGATAGAAGCTGGCTAGATCGTCGGGCTCAACGGGTAGTGATCACTGGCTCCATGTCTAGCTGGCAGCCGGTCACAAGCCGAGTGCCCCAGGGGTCGGTGCTGGGGCCGGTTTTGTTCAACATCTTCATTATTGATCTGGAGTTGGGGTGGATTGCACCCTCAGCAAGTTTGCGGATGACACTAAGCTGGGGGGAGTGGTAGATACCCTGGAAGGTAGGGATAGGATACAGAGTGACCTAGACAAACTGGAGGATTGGGCCAAAAGAAATCTGAGGTTCAACATGGACAATGCAGAGTCCTGCACTTTGGACGGAAGAATCCCATGCACAGCTACAGACTGGGGAGCGACGGGCTAGGCAGCAGCTCTGCAGGAAAGGACCTGGGGGTTACAGTGGATAAGAAGCTGGATATGAGTCAGCAGTGTGCCCTGGGTGCCAGGAAGGCTAATAGCATATTGGGCTGCATTAGGAGGAGCATTGCCAGCAGATTGCAGGAAGTGATTATTCCCCTCTGTTCGGCATTGGTGAGGCCGCATTTGGAGTATTGTGTCCAGTTTTGGGCCCCCCACTACAACAAGGATGTGGACAAGTTGGAGAGAGTCCAGCAAAGGGCAACAAAAATGATGAGGGGGCTGGAGCACAAGACTTATGAGGAGAGGCTGAGGGAACTGGGCTTGTTTAGTCTGCAAAAGAGAAGAATGAGAGGGGATTTGATAGCGGCCTTTAACTACCTGAAAGGGGGTTGCAGGGAGGATGGAGTTAGGCTGTTCTCGGTGGTGGCAGGTGACAGAACAAGGAGCAATGGTCTCAAGTTGCAGTGAGGCAGGTCTAGGTTGGACATTAGGAAAACCTTTTTCCCTAGGCGGGTGGTGAAGCACTGGAATGGGTTACCTCGGGAGGTGGTGGAATCTCCATCCTTAGAGGTTTTTAAGGCCCGGCTTGGCAAAGCCCTGGCTGGGATGATGTAGTTGGGGTTGGTCCTGCTGTGAGCAGGGGGTTGGACTCAATGGCCTCCTGAGGTCCCTTCCAACCCTCATCTTCTCTGATTCAAATGGGGAGGGCACCGGGCTGGGAGCCAGGAGACCTGGGTACCGTGCTCTAGTCTGTGGGTGCCCCTCGGCCCAATCCACAGCCCCTGCTCTCCCAGCTCTGCTGCGGGGAGGTTGGGGCGTCCATGAAGTGACTGGCAATGGGGAGCGACGGGGGAAACGCCCACATGGGGTCCTGTCTGGCCTGTAGCCGGAGCTGGGGACCCCAGATGCCCCTGTGGCCGACCCCACCAGCCCCTGACACCCACTGGCGAACGCCCAGGGAGTGTTCTGCTCTGGGGGGATGGTGGTGGGGGGCAGGATCTGGGTCCCGGCTGTGCTTTGCCCCCTTCACCCTCTGCTCCCTGCCGCCCCCCCGCAGGGAGAGAAGAACCAGGGCTTCGACGTCCTCTACCACAACATGAAGCACGGGCAGGTCTCCACCAAGGAGCTGGCTGACTTCGTCCGCGAGAGGTAGGGCCGGGGGCTCCGCGGTGCGTCCCACCCCCTCCCGCCGGGGGGCCGGCATTGCTCCATCTCTGTGCCAGCGCGGGACGGTGCTGAGCCCTGCCGGGGACCCGGCACCTCCAGGGCCCTGGGGGCTGTCTGTGCCGTTCCCAGCTTCCCAGCGTGGGGCAGGGCAGCACCCCCTTGCCCCCCCGTGGGTACCTCCCCCCCGGGCACTGCCCGTTCCCTCCTCTCACGTTCCCTCCCGTCTCTCTGCTTCCAGGGCCACTGTGGAGGAGACCTACGCCAAGTCCATGGCCAAGCTGGCCAAGATGGCTGCCAACAGCACGCAGCTGGGGTGAGTGGGGCAGGGATCGGGGCCGGCGGCAGGAGTGGGGAGCCGTGGGTCCGAGCCCCATCATTGCGTGAGCCTCCTGCTGCTGGAATGCCCCCCCCCCCGAGCCATGGAGGGCCCTGCGCAGACGGGGGGCCTCTCCCCTGTATCTTCCAATGCCCCCGTCTGCTCCCCGACCCTTGCCCGGGGGCGCCCCCATCGGGACCCCGAGGCCCTTCCCGCCGCCCGGAGACCCGGTCGCCCGTCTCAGGGCAGCACAGGGGGGCGAGGAGGGCTGGGACGTGCTCTCAGCGCCCGCGTCTCTCCCCCGGCAGGACCTTCGCGCCGCTCTGGGAGGTTTTCCGCATCTCCTCCGACAAGCTGGCGCTCTGCCACCTGGAGCTGGTGAGGAAGCTGCAGGACCTGCTCCGGGAGGTGGCCCGCTACGGCGAGGAGCAGGGCAAGGTGCACAAGAAGGTACCCGGCACCGGGGCCCTGCCGTGGGGCACGACTGGGGGGGGGGGGTCCGGTCCCAGGTACAACCCCACCCCGGTCAGCAGGGCCGGGCCATCGTGCTGCTGTTGGCATGGCTGGGGCACTCTAAACCCGCCCCCACCCTGGCATCGTGCGCCCCCCCCGGGTGCCATGTGCGAAGAGACGGGGGGGCCCTGACGGTGGGTGGGTGACCGCCCGCGCCTGGTTCTCGCTGGGCCGGGCCCCCCGCCCGGCTACTGAGATGCCAAGGGCTGAATGGGCCGGGAAAGCCGAATTCCCCACCGGGCGGGCGCCCCTCTGGGATGGGGGGCATTGGGGTGGGGAGGGAGCTTACCTTGCCCCCCCGTCTCCAGGCCCCTCTCTTGCCCCCTCCCAGTCCAAGGAGGAGGTGTCAGGGACCCTGGAGGCCATCCAGCTGCTGCAGGGGGTTGCCCAGATGTTGCCCAAGTCCAAGGAGAACTATCACAGCAAATGTCTGGAGTCCGAGCGCCTGCGCCGGGAGGGCACCCACCAGAAAGAGATGGACAAGGTACCGGCGCCGCGGGGCTGGGGCGGCCCAGCTGGCATTGGGGGGGGGCAGAAAGGGGCTGGCTGCCCCATCACTTGGGGGTCTGGCTGGCATGGGGCGGGGGGTCTGGGCTGATTGGGGCAGGACCGTGCCCCATTTCCGCGGGGGCATGGCCCCGACGGCCTCTCCCCGGGGTGGGGCAGAGCAGCTGGGCCGTCACTCACAGCACGCCCCCCCCTCGTGTCCTGTCCTGGCCAGGCTGAGCTGAAGTCGAAGAAGGCGGCTGAGGCTCTGCGCCGCGTGGTGGAGAAGTACAACGTGGCCCGGGCCGACTTCGAGCAGAGGATGCTGGACTCAGCCACGGTAAGCGAGGAGGCAGGTGGGCATCGGGCGGCTGGGGGGGGGGGGTGGGCGGTGAGGAATGGCCACTGGACGGCAGGGGGGCAGGAGGAGTCTGGGGGAGTCTCATTTGGGGCAGCATGGGCAGGTGTGGGCCGGGAGGGGGCTGCCACCCGCAGGGGCCCAGCTGGGCTGGGAGGGCCTGAGAGTGAGAGAGACACGTCCCCGGAGCGCTGGGGGCTGCCCCCCACACTGCCCCCCCCCCCCCCCGATCTAACCCCTCCTCCCTGCCCAGCGGTTCCAGGAGATGGAGGAGCTGCACCTGCGCCACATGAAGGGGCTGATCAGCTCCTACTTGCACTCGCTGGAGGACACGCACGTGCAGATCGGACAGGTGGGTGCCCCGGGCCTCCCGGGGGTGCATGCACTAGGGTTAGGGGGAGGGGTGTGGGGGCTGGGGGCTTCTGCTGTGGAGAGGGGGATGGGTGCATGCGCTGGGGGTGGGGTTTGGGGGTGTTAGGAGGCAGTAGGTGGGGGGTGTAGAAGGGGTCAGCTGTGGGCCCCCCCCCCCCCAATCGCTTCCTGCCCCCAGGAGGCGCTGCTGAGGCTCAGGGTGTGCTTGGGCGCGGGGAGGGCTGCACTGGGGGCGGTGGGGGAGCAAATGGGGGGGGGGGGCTGGGCAGTGACCTGCCAGACGAGAGCAGCGGCCTCAGCTCGACCCCCCCCCCCCCGCCACCCCCCCAGGTGCACGAGGAATTCAAGCAGAACGTGGAGAACATCGGCGTTGCGGCGCTGCTGCAGAGATTCGCCCAGAGCAAGGGCACCGGGTGCGAGAGGCCAGGTGAGGGGCGCGCAGGGGGGCGGGGCTCGCTCGTGCCCGGGGCCGGGGGGGGCGGGGCTCACTCGTGCCCGGGGCCAAGGGGCTCTGCCAGGCTGACCCCTGCTCTCCGTCTGCAGGCGCGCTGGATTTCGAGGAGTGCCGCGCGGCCCCAGCGCAGGAAGGCACGTACGTCTTTGCAGGGGCTGGGGCCTCGCCTGGGCCAGGCTCCCTGCCCGTGGCAGGCACCCGGGGGTGGCACCCGGGGGGGGGGGGGGGGCGCCCCGTTGCAGAGGGGAAGGGGCGGCCGGGACTTTGGGCTCATCCCTGGGGAAGGGCCAGGAGGGGCTGGAGCCCTCGGCCGGCGGCTGGGCGGTGGCGGCGATGCCCGTGGAGGGGTGGCGGGAGCTGGGAACACCCATGGCCCCGCTGTCCTGGCCCATGGGGCGAGATGTCTCCGGGGGGGGGGGGGGGGCGGATCCGTGCCGGGGGACTGCTCACCCACTATGTCCCCCACAGGGCCCAAGAGGAGCCGCAGCAAAGCCTTCCGCATCCCCGGGCTGAGCCGGAGGGAGAGAGAGCGAGACGCTGTGTGAGCCCCGTCGCGCCCCCCCCCCCATCCATCCCCCCATTGCCCCCCACTGCGTCTCCCCCCATGCCCCCACCCCATCCCCCCACCCCCTTGCCGGGCTGCTTGGCGCAGCGCTGGGGGGTTTGACTGTTTCTCTCTCTTCCCCCCCCAGGGAGTCCCCAGACGCGGACTTGGTGAGTAGCTGTGACCCACTGCCGGCTGGGGCGGGGGCGTCCCGCCTGGTTCCTTCCTTTGCTGGCACCTGCCCGAGCGGCCCCCCCTGCTGCCAGGCTCACCGGGGCCCCGCACACGCCCGCCCCAGAGGCGCCCTCGAGCCGGGGCTGGGCAGCGTCCGCCTGGGGCTGGTTCGGGGAGTAGGGGGCTGGTGGGGGACTCCAGGTGACTGGGGGCTCCCTGAGTCTGGGGGGGGGGGGCGCGGCTTGTGACCCCAGATTCCTACCAGGGCGGGTTCACACCAGAACAGTTTCGGCACTGCAGCAGGAAGGGACGGGACCTGCTTCCAGCCGCCGGGGTAGGGGGGTCCTGCTGCGTGGAAATTGCGTGTTCCTGACCCACAGCCCCTTGCTCGCCCTGCCCTGGGCTCCCCCCAGCCCTGCCGGCGTCCCTCGCTCCTGACCCGCGGCCCCTGCCGTCCCCACCGTGCGGCACTTGCTCGATGCCCCGGGGGCTCGAATGGGTGACGGAGGGAGGCAGGTTGGGGTGTGTGGGCCTCTCTGACCCCCCCGCCCCCCACCGGCACGTTCTCCCCCGCAGACCTGCCCGGACGTGGACGAGGAGGGCTTCACTGTGCGGCCTGACATCACCCAGAACAGTATCCTGACGCCCTCTGCAGCCCCCCTGCGCCCGGGGGGCCAGGCTGGGCTCAGACCCCCGGGCTCTGCCAGGCACCCCAAGGGCCTGGGCTGAGCCTGAGACGTAGCCTCGCGTTGGGGGGAGGGATCCTCTGTCTCTCTCCGGGCATGCCCCCCCCTCCCCAGACTGGGCCCCCCGGGAGCTGGGGACACACAAGTGGGGCAACGGTGGCCCAGCGCTGCGGGGACCGGCCCGGGGTCTCCTGGGGAGTCGGTGGCAGAGCCGGGACCAGAACCCGGCTCCCGTCCCAGCCTGCCCGAAGGAGGGTGGAACCAGCTCGGCTGGGGCCAAGGGAGGGGCTGGGCGAGGGGTGGCCACCAGCCTGGCTGGCCCGGACTCCTGGGTCCCACGCAGAGAGGGGCGGTGAGCTGGGGTGGGGCGGCATCTAGTGGGCGGCCTGGGGAATGGCAGGTGGGGGCCCGGCCCCGCTCCAGGCTGGGGGATTTTTCCCTTGACCGGCTCAGGCTCGGGCGGGCCCCACGGCTGCTCCTCCAGCGACTCGGACTACGAGGACGAGGACGAGCACCCCAAGATCTACGTCCGCATCAAGCCCTTGCAGCCGTGCGACGCCGCCGGCAGCGGCCAGGCCGCCGTGGAGCAGCTGAAGGCGACGGTGGGGAACCTGCCCCTGCCCCCTGGCAGCGGGGTGAGAGCGGCCGGGGGCTGACACGGGGGGAGCGGGGAGCCCCTGGGGTATGCTGGCCTGGGAGCCAGGCTGGTGGCTGGGAGGGGGTAGTGGGGGGGCTGGGGGCGGCTCACTGCCCCTCTGGTGACCCCCTCCCCTTGTTCTCTCGCAGGACACAGTGAAGCGACAGGTCTGCAGTAAGTGCGGCTCGGCTGGTCTGTCCCCCCCACCCCCACCCCCCGCCCCGGGCTCTGAAGCAGAAGGTGCCCTGGGGGGTGAGGGGGGGACGCTGGAGATCGGTGTGGGTTCAATGGGCCAGGCGGGGACCTGGGGTGCTCACGGGGGGTGGGGGGGTCGCAGGATTTCCTCCCAGCGTGGGGGCCTCCATGCAGGGCACCGGTGCCCCCTGCGACCCGTCTGGGGAGACGGTGCCAGTCCCGCCCTAGCAGCGCCCCCTCCCCCCCCCCCCGGGGGCTGGCTCTGCGCCCCGGCCCTCTGGGCTCTGCTGAGCTACCCGTGACCCAGCGCGCTTTCTGACGGGAGGCCTTCACTGGACCCAGCCAAATCTTCCCCCCCATCCCCCTTGGCTCCAGGTGCCCTGAATAACTGGGCCCCCCCCCCCCCTGCAAAACCCCCATGACCCCAGCACTGCACAGGCCCCACTGCAGGGGGTGCTGGCGGAGCCGAGACCACCCCCGGACACCCCTCTGGGGAGGGGGGATTATGCCTCGCGTCGCTGTGCTGGTTGTTGTTCGGGTTCTGGTCCCGGGGCCCCGGTAACGCTCTCCGCCTGGTTATTCCCCAGGGCACTTGTCAGCTGCGACGAGCGTCACGGTGGCCGTGGACTCTGACATGGCCCCGGGTACAGGTGAGGCCACGACTGGGGGCAAGGAGGGAAACGTGGTGCTTTGCAAGCCCCGCCCCTGCTGCTGCAAAGCCCCGCCCCTTTAGCCACAGGCCCCGCCCTAGCATGCGAGAGTCGCTGGACGGTTCTTCTCAAAGGCCCGGCAGTGAGCTGGTTCACACTGAGCATGAGGTGACCATCAGTAGGGTTCAGAGGTAACGCCCCTGCGAGAGGCCCGGAAGAGCATCCCCCTCTGCCCTGTTGGTTCAGCCTGCTGCAGACTCTGGCAGGCAGCCCCAGAGGCTTTACCCAGCCCCAGGGGAGCGTCTGCACAGGCGGGGGCTGTGGCGGGGGGGTCCTATTGGTGGGGGGCTGGGACCTGGCTCCAATCTCTCTTTCCCTGCAGGTGACGAGCCTGGAAAGCCACAGCTCCGCTACCCTGCCGCGTGGACTCCCAGGTACTGGGGGGGCACCCGCGGTGTGGGGCAGAGGAGCTCCTGGGGAGGGATGGACGTTGAGGCCCTTGTAGGACGTGCCTGCTCTCCGTGGCACCAACGCCGGGGAGAAGAGCTCCTGTCCCCGATCCCCCAGCCCTTCCCAGGCCAGGCCTGTGCTGGAGCCCCATGGGGTGCGACGGGGCCCCCTTCACTGCAGGGCTCAGCCCGGCGTTCCCCGTGGCCAGCGCTGCCCGCCCTGGTGCAGGCCGGTGCCCGGGGTGGGGCCGGGAGTAACCGTCTGTGTGGGGGGGGGGCCCTGCTGATCTCTCCCTGCTTTGGTCTGTCCCCAGCTGCGCAGGGAAGCCCCGGTCCGAGGCGGCCCTTTCCGCAGCCCTGTTCGGGCCCCCGCTGGAATCTGCCTTCGAAGCGGAGGATTTCACAGGTACTCGTGGTCTGCCGCTGCCCGCCAGGCCCGCTTTGCAGGCGGGGAAACCGAGGCACGGTGGGGCGGGGGAGGGTGGCGGAGCTGGGACTGGAACCCGGGTCCTCCACTCTGGCGGCAGCTTGGAGCTGGCGCTCCCCCCGCTGCCCGTCCTGTGCGGTGCGGACCCGTGACGGGAGGGTCGCCCTGTCTCCACAGCCTCCCGAGCCTGCGGCCTGACCTCCAGCCCGTCCCCTTTCTCCTCCTCGTCCCCGGAGAACGTGGAAGACTCGGGCCTGGATTCTCCCTCGCACCCCGCCACGGGACCCTCGCCAGACTCCAGGCCCTGGACGCCCCAGAGCCCCCTGGCCAGGCGGCCTGCCAGGGGCTCCCCGCGGCTCCCGGAGGAGCGGCACGCCCGGCTCCCCACCACGGTGGCCTCGGAGGAGCAGAGCGCCTGGCTGCCCTGGCCCAGCAGCCCTGCCGGGTGGCCCCGGGACACCCCCTGCTTTGCCACCTTCAGCGGCTCCGAGCCCAGCGGGGAGGATGCGGGGGCTCAGCACGGCTCCCGCTGCCCCAGTGCCGCAGCCCCTTCACCCGACCCCTGTGGGGACCCCCCGGCCCGGGAGACCAGGCCTCAAAGTCCTGTATCGGACCAGGCCCCGCAGCGCTGCCAGCACGGGGCCTGCCCCCCCTCGACCTCCGTGTCCTCCCCGGTGCCCCCCAGTGGCAGGGAGCCCTCCAGCCCCCTCCCGTGGACTTGCCTGGGGCCCGGCTCCAGGCTGTCAGATGGCAGCGCTCCGGCAGCTCCGGACCCCCAGGCCGACCCCGGTGAGTACAAGGGGGGGCTGTTGCTGAAAGACCTGCCGCCTGGCTCCCTGCTTCCCCGGGCATGAGCGGGGGGCACCTTCCCCCCCCCAACTGCTCTGCCGGTGCCCCTCAATCCCGACCCGCAGCCCCCCTCTTCGTGCCCCGGGTCTCTCAAGCCCTGGCCAAATCCTACCTGCCTGGCGCCTTCAGTCAGGAGGAGACGCGTCTGTTTCGGTGCCCGGCTGAGTCGCCCGCCCACCCTCCTGACCTGGTGCTGGTTCTGGTTCTTGGACGGACCCTCGGCCGGGGCTCGGACTCCTGCCCCTGCGTCCCCACCCCCCAGCCACCTCCCGTGTGCCTCCCTGCGCCCTGGGACGCCCATGCCCCCCACCCCCCTCGAGGTGTCGTCTCTCACCTCCCCTTGTACTTCTGCAGATCCTCCCCCTGCGCCCGCCCCTAAGGTGGCCCCCCCGCGGCGATCCAGGACGAAGCGGCCCTCGCTGGGGCAGGCGGCCTGCAGCCACGGCGACCCGGTGGGTGGCGCTGCTCCATGCTGGGGGGGAGGATTGGGGGGGGCCCGCAGCCAACGTGAGCTCCGTCCCCCTCCAGCAGCTGTGCCCGCTGCGGCCGCGGTTCTGAGCGCGGGCAGCGGAGACTGGCACTGTGGTAGCCAGCGGCGCTCGGCTCGGTCCTGGCGCTGGGCCGCGCCTTGTCGAGCGCCGTCTCCCATCCCAGTCCCGCCTGTCCTCACGGTGCCTCGGGGTGGGGGAGGGCAGCGTCGTTATCTCCCCTTTCCCAGGTGGGGGAAACTGAGGCACGGAGCGAGGCAGTGGCTCGTGGTCCAGGGAGTCTGGCAGAGCTGGGGATCGAATCCCTCCCCCCACATCTGTGGGACTCGGCTGCGTCTCGAGGGAAAAACCAGCCTGGGGGGGTCTCTGGGGGTGGCTGATTCCCGGCCCTTGCTGAGACCCCCTTGGCAGTGCTTGGAGCAGAGGTTTGCTCACGGGGTCGGGCCTCTGCACCGACTCCCTGGGGTGGCTGGTTTGCTCCTGCCTGGCGGGAGGCGGATGGTGTTTGATGGTCAGAGGTGGGGGCTGGTGCTCCTGGGTGCCGGAGGCTTAGGGGTTATCGGGAGACTGGGACGCAGGACTCCTGGGTTCCATTTCCAGCTCCACTCCTGACCCACCAGATGGACCAGGACCAGTCCCAGTCTCGTCCTGTGCCTCAGTTTCCCCACCTGTACAATGGGATGAACGACTTTGACCCTGTTTGCAAAGCGCTTTGGGATCCCGGGCTCTTGGATTCTCCTCCAGAGGCCCATTCCCACCTGGCCCCGACCCAGAAGGTGACCCGCCCTCCTTTGTTTTGCAGTCCCGCTCCCTGAGCCCGTCTCCCCTGTGGATTTATGGCCCTTCTCACTCCGCTCCGGCCAGCCTGAGCGAGCGCAGCTTCTTCATGGTCTCGCAGCCGGCGCTTGGTATGTCCCGCGGCGGGTCGCTCTCGCCGGGATCTGGGGGGGGCGGGCGGGCAGGGTTCTGGGTGGGAGCAGGGGGTGAAACTGTCCAATGGAAGGTGGGGGACCCAAGCTGCGGGGGGGAGCTTTGGACTGGGTTTGATTGGCGGCTCTGTACCCCTTCCCCTCCCAGGTCTCTCCCGAGGCCCCAGCCCTGTGGTGCTGGGGTCCCAGGATGCGCTACCCGTGGCAACCGCCTTCACGGAGTACATCCACGCCTACTTCAAGGGCCAGGACCCCGACAGGTGAGGTGGGGGGGGAGAGACTGCCTCGGTTTACAGCCTGCCCTTTGCTGGTCCCCACAGGGCTGCTGGGCCGTTAGGGGGAACCTCAGCCCAGGAGTGCTCTGGTTCTGGGGCGGGACGTTCCCACCAGTAACAGACGCGTCTGGGACAAGCAGCTTCTGTGCGTCCTGTAGGGCTGACCCGGGCCAAGCTCTGGGGATCTTGGGCCGCTGCCAGTCGTCCCCCCACCCCCGAGTCCGAGCAGCGGGAAGGGCCCTGTTCCCCTTGTTAGGGCCTTTGATTCCTTCCTTGCTTTCTGCTTCGAGTTGCTAATTCAGCGATTGGGGAGGACTCGGGCGGCGGGGGGGGAGCATCGACCAAGCCTCTTGGCCTCTGTTGCTCCGGGCTGGCTGGTCCGGTGCTGGCGGCAGGTGCTGACCCATGGGTATCTCGCACTTGGTGCCGCTGCTCTCCTGGCTGGCGCGTTGCAGTTACAGAGCAGACGCGGGACAGCTCGGTCCAGTCAGCCTGGGCCCCGGACGCGGCGGGAGCTCACGGCAGGCCACAGCTCAGCAGCATTTCAGACAGTCTGAGCACGGCCCGATAAGCCAGCCCCTGCTCTGACCCCGTCGCCAGGCTGAGCCCGGCTGGGGCCGGCCGTGTGTCTGTCAGGGCTCAGGTCTAGGGGCCTTGGTGTGAGCTGACACCCGGTCTGCCAGCACCGCCCCCGCAACCCCCTGGGGCACTGGGCGGCCGGCTCTCCCATCTCTGTGCCCCCCATTCCTGCAGCCCCTGGGGCACCGGGCGGCTGGTTCTTCCATCTCCCCTGCGTGCTCCCTTCTCCCCCCAGTGTCTCGGGGAATGGTGGGAATGGGGTGGGGGCAGATGGGAGATCTGGCCACCCCAGTGCCCTTGGGGATAGTGGGAACGGGGGGAAGGGATTACCCAGTCCCCCAGCGCACTGGGGGGGCCGGACGCCCCGCCTGTTGTCGGGGGTGCCGGGGGGGCTCTGAGCTGACTCCTGGCTCCCCGCAGGTGTCTGGTGAAGATCACGGGCGAGCTCACCATGTCCTTCCCCGCCGGCATCGTCCGCGTGCTCAGCGGGAGCCCGGCCCCGCCCGTCCTCAGCTTCCGCCTGCTGAACACGGCGCCCATCGAGCAGTTCCTGCCCAGCGCCGAGCTGCTGTACAGGTACCGGGGCGCAGCCACGGAGCTGGGGGGGCAGGGAAGGGAAGCGGTGGGGGGCGGGCTCGGAGGGTGCCAGCCTGACCCGCTGCTCTCCACCCCGCGCCCGCCCGCAGCGACCTGTCCCAGAGCGACCCCAGCACCAAGGACTTCTGGCTGAACATGGCGGCGCTGACCGGGCACCTGCAGAAGCAGGCAGAGCTGGCCCCCGCGGCCTCCTACTACAACGTGGCCCTCCTCAAGTACCAGGTGAGGCGCCAGCGGGGCCGTCCCAGCCGCGCGGGGTCCCCCTGCGGCCAGGCAGCGCAGCCAGGACGCCTGGCTTCTCTCTGCAGTGGGCTAGAACGGGGGGGGCTGGAGCATCAGGACTCCTGGGTTCTCCCCTGGCTCTGGGAGGGGAGTGGGGCCTGGCAGGTTAGTGGGAAGGGGGGGCCGGGGCCGTCAGGACTCTGCCCGAGGTGCCAGCCCCTCTCCGCTCCCCCCTGCAGTTCTCCAAGCTGGGCCCGGGCTCGGCCCCCCTGCAGCTGGCCGTGCGCTGGGACTGCACGGCGGCCGCCACCCAGGTCAGCGTGGAGTACGGTTACAACGCCGGCGCCATGGCCGCGCCCCAGCCCCTCAGCAACGTCCAGGTGCTGCTGCCCGTGGAGGAGCCAGTCGCCAACGTCCAGCTGCAGCCTGCGGCCAGCTGGTAAGAGACGGGGTGGTGGGGGGGGGCGCAGGGGCTCGGACCCCGGTGGGTCGTCTGGGACGCCCTGGCACCTGGCTGGGATTTGGGAGACGAGGACTGGCAGGGGGCAGAGTACTGCCATCCCTTGGGGACAGGAGACTGGGAGCCTGGGGGGGGAGATCCAGGGAGGGGCTGGCGCAATGGGTGCACCCCCAGCCCGGCCCGGCGGGGTGACGTCTCCCCCACCTCTCGCCCTGCAGGAACCTGGAGGAGAAGCGGCTGCTGTGGCGGCTGCTGGACGTTCCTGGGGCCCCAGATCGTGGCGGTGAGAGCTCCCGGCGCCCCCTGCTGGGGAGAGGAGAGGGGAGGGGGCCGGCTGTGCTGGGGAGGGGGGGCCGAGCCTCCCACATTGGGGGCTGCCGGAGGCACGGCTGAGCGTAAGCTGCAGATGCTCTCCACCCTCTTGGCGCGTGGGGACCTTGTGCTCCAGGATGGAAAACTGCCTGGGGGCTTGGACGCTGCCTCGCCTGCCCATCCGGCGGCAGGACCCCGCAGGGAGATGGGCTGGAGCTGACGGCTGGCTTCAGGGCAAACCGGCCCACGCTGAATCTGTGCTGGAGACTCTGGCTGTAAAACTGAATTTCTGCTGGTTTACGGGGGAGCAAATGGGGCCCTCGCTTCAGCTCCGGCTCAACTGTGTCCAGACCGTGCTAACAACCCTTCCGCCCCCTGCCCTCACGCCCCGCGGGGCCCAGTCCTGCCTGGCGCTGTTGACTGATTCTCCAAAGCTCTGCTCTGCCTCTGAAAGTCCGGCCTCATTCAGGTTCCCAAGCCCTTGCAGCTCAGGGCTGACAGTGGCTGTCCTAGCCTGGAGATAGGAACGGGACCCTTTGAATTCAGACCTGGGGCTTGGTTAACGTGAGAATTGGCAGGGCCAGAAGGGCACCGGGGGCGGAGGCTGGGGGGGAGCTTGGTAGAGCCTCGACGGCCAATTGATCTGCCCCAGGGCTGGGGGACCTGAGATTTGAAGCTTGACCCCAGCGATTTCTGTTCCTCAGGCCAGAAAGCTGTAACTTTGCACCAACGGAGCTGGGTGCGTCTTTAAACCTGCCCGGCGCATCCTTCTAGTTCCAGCAAGTTTCTGGTGACGCTTTGCCATTTAGTGCCTTTCACAAGGTAATGAATCAAAGGTTCCCAGATAGCTGGCCTGTGTTTGTTTGTTTTTTCTGTTTAAAACCAGCTCTTCATCTGCTCCTCTCGGCAGTTCTGGCTTGCATTGTCATCTGCCATCTGTTCTGAGCCTGGGATGTTAATCGTTAAGCTTCATGCACACCTGAAGTGAAGAATTGCACGGATTAAATGCGCTGCTCAGATTAAAACATTTTATTAGAGGAAATGTTTAAGCACAAAACAATAAAGCGATAGTCAACGTTCAAAAAGCACAGTAATACAGCATCCGGGGATGATATGCAGTGGGGGGGGAATAGGGGGTGATCGAGGATGAGCTGTGGCCCCGTGGGAGGGGCTGGGGGGGTGGGGCTTGAGGGTTGCAGGGGAGGTATGCGAGGGGGGGGGATGCAATCCAGCATGGAGGGGGCGTCCCTGGGAGGCATTTGCCAGGGAAGGCAAGTGAGTCCCTGTGTGGGGGTGAGAGTGGAGGTCAGGGGAAGACGATAGGAGATACATATGTGGGCATGAGGGCACATTTCAATGCATAGTAAAGTCATTGGGGGCAGGATCCAGTAGGAAAGAGTACCAAAGTGCATACGGGGTGAAATGATTCTCATTAGTCCAGTGTTCCTTATGGTCGACTGGCAGGTCAGCCCCGTCTTCTTCTGCGGTGAGTGAGTCCATGCGTGGGGGTGGGAATGGGAGCTGGGGGGGGGCAATGATGATGGGGTGGGATGGGCTGCAGTGTCCCGAATGGGGCGTGGTGGTGTCGGGCTATATCCATCCCCTTCCTGCACCTCCCCAGCCTGCACTAAAAAGAAAACACCAAGTGGGAGGAAACTAAGTATCCGGTTCTAGTTGAGTCACATTTTCTGGCACGATCTCCCCTCCCCGACGGTGGCAGAGTTTTCACCCGCCCCAGGCGTCATGTGTGGAATCGCTCAGGGACTTTGCAACCCCGACCTGGGGGATGCAGTCACCAGCTCCCACATCTGGATCTGGAAACGGTTGCCCCTCCCTGATGTTTGGGGTCGTGGGCTTCGGGCTCCCTCCCTCTGCAGCAGTCTCTCAGCACCCCGTGCTGAATCCAGGGCGCCTGGCCTGGGGCAATCGTCACTTCTTCCACCGGCCATCGGAGGAAGTTGTTTCAATCTGCCGCATCCTCTGGCACCCAGCGTGCTGCATCCTGTAGCCGTGATATGCTGCACCCTGCATCACCTCTCCGGCTTGTGCTGGCCCGGGGGCTGTTTGGCTTTGTATGCACTGCCGTGGCTGGGCCCACCTTTGTACCAAAACATTCAAGGGCCCCTGCTCCTTCCCCCCGCGGCCTGTGACTCCTGCCCCCTCCCCTGCCGGGTGGGGGGGAATGAAAACGGGCACGGCGGAGGTCACCTCTTTCCCCGGTGGGAACTGCTGCAATATCCCGAGAATAAACGAGTCTCTTTTCTAACGAGCGTCCCTGCAGCATGGCTTATGGCGGGTGGCCCACGGGTTGGCTGTGCAGAACTCCAGAGGCTGGGAGGAGCGCTCTGTGGCTGGTGGCTTTGTCACTGTGTATCAGGAATCGGGGCCTGCAGCTGAGTGACCTGACCTGCCGGAACAAGCAGACCCCCCGACCCCCAGTCAGGGAGGCCGCATGTGGCCCGCTCTGCAGCCAGACGCGGGAGGGGATTTTTGGCCCCTGAAAGATTCTCCACCGGAAAGATCCTGGCGAGGAGGGGGAGGGCACGGCCCGGAGGCAGGCGTGACAGAGGCATGAGGGCCAGATCCTTGGTGGGTGTGATGTGGTGTAGCTGTGAGTGCGGGATCGGGACCTGAGCATCTCCCGCTGAAGGAGTTTGAGCAGGACCCCTGGGTCCCTTCCCCAGCTCCGTGGAGGACGGAGCCGGGAGCCGTGGCTGTGGGTTACTGTTTGTGGAGCGCTCGGGTCTGCTTGTGGGGAAGGTGCCGGGCCGGGGTGGGGTGGGGGCTACTTCACTGCTTGATTAAAGGGGGGAGATTAGTCCCTGGGAGTGCAGTCGCTGCTGGGAAAGCGGCATGGGGCTCGCCCCCTAACCAGAGAGGTGCATGGAGAGACGAGCCTGGGGGCACAGGGTTGTGCCTAGCCCGGGTGTGGGGAGGGGAGGAGGAATGTCCTGGGGGAAAAGGGGGGGCTCCACAGCCAGCCTGGTTTGGCTGTTCCCGGGATCTCTCCACCCAGCCGCTGTGACGTGGGCTGTGTGGAAATGACGGGTGCTTGGACTCCAGTTTAGGGCATGGCCCCATATAACCCTGTCCCTGGCATAGCTCAGCCATAAATGACAGGGAGCTGCCGTGGGCGCGACAAACCAGCCGGCCGTGGGCGCGGCAGCAGGGACCCAACCGGGGCAGGTCCTTCCACTGCCAACCTGCCGAGCATGGGAACAAGCACTGCCGGCCTAGGAAAGGACAGGGCGTGACACACGAGGCCAGGGCAATAAATCTCAGAGCAACTGGCCCTGCCCGGAGGAAACCGCTTGCTTAGAACCATGTGACTCTGTCCTGGAGTTGCAGGTGTGGACACAGAGCTAAGGAGCAGGACTCCTGGGTTCCGTTTCTGTCATTCACTCGGTCTCAGCTGTAGAGTGGCAAGTGTTTCTCTGCTCCCCCTTCCCCACTCAACCCGCACACACACAGCCACAGCAGACTTGATCACTAATTCCAGCCATGCTCTGAAATGCTTGAGGTGAAGATGTGATAGAACAGCAGCAGGTTTCTGCTCATTTGTAGGAATCCCGGCAAGTCGGGGAAAGACATCAGCCATTGCTAAATCACGCTACAGGTGCCACATCTGGTCCTGACTCTGGAGCATCTGGGGTTGGGGGGTCTCCTGGCAGGACATGATGTTGTGTCCCCGTGGCACTGAAGTGGCTCCAGGTTGGAGTGGGCAGGGGTGAGGGATGGGCAGAGCGCGTTCTCCCCCGCAGACCTGCCCGCACGAGGACGAGGAGGGCTTCACCCTGCGGCCTGACGTCACCCAGAACAGTATCCTTACGCCCTCGGCAGACCCCCTGCACCCGGGGGGCCAGGCTGGGCTCAGACCCCCTGGCTCTGCCGGGCGCCCCGGGACCCCACAGGCCCTGGGCTGAGCCTGAGAGACGTAGCCTCGCGTTGGGGGGAGGGATCCTCCGTCTCTCTCCGGGCATGCCCGCCCCTCCCCAGAATGGGCCCCCCGGGAGCTGGGGACACACAGGTGGGGCGAACGGTGGCCCAGCGCTGCGGGGACCGGCCCGGGGTCTCCTGGGGAGTCGGTGGCGGAGCCGGGACCGGAACCCGGCTCCCGTCCCAGCCTGCCCGAAGGAGGGTGGAACCAGCCCGGCTGGCCCGGACTCCTGGGTCCCACGCAGAGAGGGGCGGTGAGCTGGGGTGGGGCGGCATCTAGTGGGCGGCCTGGGGAATGGCAGGTGGGGGCCCGGCCCCGCTCCAGGCTGGGGGATTTTTCCCTTGACCGGCTCAGGCTCGGGCGGGCCCCACGGCTGCTCCTCCAGCGACTCGGACTACGAGGACGAAGACGAGCACCCCGAGATCTACGTCCGCATCAAGCCCTTGCAGCCGTGCGACGCCGCCGGCAGCGGCCAGGCCGCCGTGGAGCAGCTGAAGGCGACGGTGGGGAACCTGCCCCTGCCCCCTGGCAGCGGGGTGAGAGCGGCCGGGGGCTGACACGGGGGGAGCGGGGAGCCCCTGGGGTACGCTGGCCTGGGAGCCAGGCTGGTGGCTGGGAGGGGGAAGTGGGGGGGCTGGGGGCGGCTCACCGCCCCTCTGGTGACCCCCTCCCCTTGTTCTCTCGCAGGGCGCAGTGAAGCGACAGGGCGTGGAGGTGGAGCTGGCGGGCAGCGGCTGCAGGATGTCGCTGGTGAAGAAGAGGTTCGCTACAGGTAACCGCAGCAGCTGGGCACGTTGTGGGGGAAGGGGGAGGAAGGATGGGCCGATTGCATGCCGAGGACGCCTCCCCGTCCTCGCTGCCACTGTGCCTCAGTTTCCCCTCTCATCCAGTGTCTGAAAGCTCTTTGAGGCCAGGGCCTGTCTCTGCCTGTACAGGGCCTGGCACGAGGGTGCCTGATCTGGAGTGGGACCAGGCGCAAGCTGTAATACCGGGGTTCCCAGGGAGGGGAATGTAATCTGAGCACGGGGGGTGGAGTCTGGCTAGGCCCAAGGCCCTGTGCTCGGCGTGGGGGGAGTCGCTGGCATCTGTCTCCCCCTCCTTTCACCTGGCCTCCCACCCTTGTGTTTCCTCCCCAGGCATTTATCTGGCTGGCTCCTGACTGGCCACGCTGGTCCCCCTTGCACATTCCTGGTTTTACAGCCCAGCCCCAGGGGCCGCTCGCTGGTTCAGCCCTTTGCTGCCTCCGGGGGTTTCTCAGCTGTGGGGTTTTTAAACACTGGAACAAAGTCAGAGGTGGGAGGGAGCGGGGGACCGGCCCCCTGCCCGAGGGACCAGCTGCCACGCGGGCGAGGAGCGACGCTGCGGGAACCGCTCAGAATTGCACTGGACAGAGACTAGCCCGGCTCCCTGTTAGCCTGATTCCCCTCCGCTGAGCCGGGGTCTCTTTGCTGTAGCTGCGTCGCCTCCTGCTGATGGAGAACCGGCCGTTCCCGTCTCCCAGCTGCTGTCCGGGGGGAGGAAGCTGGGGGGGGAGGTCGCCCTTTTAATAAACACTTTATTTTCTAATAAAAGGACCTGTCTGCTTCCTCTGCCCCTTTTCTCTGCCGCGCTGAGCTCCTGCCCCGCGCGCTGGCTCTGACCTGCAGGGGTGCAGGCCCCTCTCGCTCTGAACTCCGTGGGCCGGGTGCTGCCGCTCGCCTCCCAGCGCCGGCTCAGGGCCCACGTCTGCATGGAAGCTGCAGCCCGCCGGTGCGCTCTGGGGTGTGCCTCTGCCTCCGGCGGCTGGTTCTCCCGGCTGGGGGGCCCCAGCTGGCCCCAGTCTCCATCCCTCCCACAGGGTGAGGTGCCCCCCTGGCTCTGGGCAGGGGGGGTCGCGGAGCTGGTCCTGAACCCCCAGCCTAGATCCAGAGGCCCTGGACGGGCTGGAGGAGGGGCTGGCTGTGCAAACGTGCAGTGGTGGAGTCTGGGGTCTGGGACCCTCCCCCTCATGGGGCGTCCGAGCCCGGCCCTCAGTGCCAGGTGCCCTCACATCCTGCCCCAGCTGTCTCGGGCAGGGCCGGCGTCTCCCCTGCGTGCGTCGGCTGCCAGGGTACCCGTACCACACGGCCGGCCCCCGGGGTCTGAGCGCGGTGGCAGGTGGGCACCACAGGCCCTTGGCTGGGCTCAGCGGCACGGGGCTGAGTGTGTGAGAGCCGCACGCAGGGCGGGCCCCCAGCTCCGCATTTGATGCCACAAGCATCAATCACAGGCCAGCGCTGCCACGGGCAACTTCTCCACCCCCAAAACTCCCTGACTGACCCGTGGGGCCTGACGTGTGACCAGCCGCTGGCGTTCCCAGGCTGCTGCTGTTTGCTCGGCGCCGCGTGCAATGAGCGGGTTCAAGTCCCAGCCCTGCCACGCCCCTGCTGAGCCCCGCAGGCCAAAACCCTGCCACTTGCTGCCTCAGTTTCCTCACTCTGTAGGCTGGGGGGAGGGGATTCCAGCCCTGCTGGGAAGGGGGGGTCCAAGGGCAGGGCCCAGCTATTTCTCCAGCAGCCCAGGAGCCACCTGCAGCTGCCCTCAGAGCAGAAGCCGCCCCAGGCTTCATCAAACTCAACCGCCCTCCCCTTCCTTCCCAGCCCCGCGGCTGGCATCCGGCCGTGGCTGCAGCTTATTTCCTGAGCTAGGACAAGCGAAGCGCCCTTCCTGCTGCTGCTGGTGGAGGCCGGGCAGATGGAGGTAGGTCTGCAAAGCCAGGGGAGGAGGAGAACCGGGGGGGGCTGATGTGCAAGGGATTAAAGCCAGGGCCACATCCCCCCTAGGTCTTCCCATGGGGGAACTAGGGGCAGGGCCTGATCCCCCAACCTTCCCCCCTCACCCCCATGCACCAGCCCTGCCTGGGTGGTTACAGGAAATTCGCCTATGGGGGGAAGCAAAAGTGATGGTGGTGGTGGGGGAGGTTTATAAGCCTGTGTCCAGCCCTGGATGTGCCCCCCCGTCGAAAGAATCAAACCAGTGACTGTCAGTTGTTGTACAGGGAAACGCCCGGGGTTGCCGTCAGCAGATGGAGGGGAGGGGGACGGGGACGGGGAGCTGCTGGGCCCGGCCCAGTTTTGCCCCCTGTAGCGCGGGGAGAGGAACCAATGCCCAGGGTGACTGGACCTCTCCTGGGTGCCCCCATTCCCTGGCCCGCGGGGCCAGCAGTCCCTGGGGGGGGAAGTGGCCCTGGCAGGGCCTATTCCAGGCCCACGCTGGGAGCCGGGTGGGAACCGTCCCGCAGGTGGGCAGAGCGGCTGCGAGCTGGCGTTTTGCTGGGAGGCTGGGCCTGCAGCGGGGCCGGCTAAGGGGCCAAGGCAGCTCAGCGGCAAAGCCAGACCAGGAAGGTGTCAGCAGGGCTCCCCCTCCCCTGGCGAGTCCCTTCCTGACCCAGCCTGGCCTGCAGGCTGAGCCGTGCCCTGGGCAGGGTGGAGGGGGACCATCTACCCCCCCCCCCCCCCCCAGATCTGCATGGGCCACCCCGCCCCAGCCTAGGTAACCAGGAAGGCTGGGACAGCAGAACCAGCCTCAGGTTGTGTCCCCTGGCCTCCCTCCCAGCACAGGCCAGGGCTCCCGGGGTGACCCCGTGTGCCTCTCAGCCATCCCCCCACTGTTGCCGCCGCCTGCTCTGGGTCTCGGCTGGGCCCACGTCCCCCAGCACAGGCGTCCTAGCCCCTTCCCCAGCTGGTCCCGCTGACAACACCAAGGAGGGGGTGCTAGGCCCTGCAACACCCCTTCCGCCTGGGGATCTCCAAGCACTTCACACCCAGAAAGGAGAGTCGACCCTCGCAGCCACCACTCCTGGGAGGCAGGGAAGGGTCATTCCCCACCCCCAGCCATCATCCACCCCCTGGCCTGCCTGGCTCCAAAGGCAGCTGGGAAATCAGTCAGAGCAGGAACACCACAAGGGTGTGGGAACATCCTCCCTAGGCAAGGGGGAGGTTTCTTTCATTGGAAGCAGGTGCTGAAGCCCTGGCCCTCCCCCTGAATGGCTGCCCTGGGGGTTAATTTCTGCAGGCAGGGGGCAGGAAATGGGGGAGTGTCTTTCCCATCAGTTGTGTTGGCAACAAAATCCCAAGCAGGCACCACTGCTGGAGCCTGTGTGTGTTTGTGTCGCCGCCTTGCTGCATCAAGGATTAAAGTCCTACTACTGCTGCCAACTAACAGAGAGGATCCTCCTGGCCACGGGGCAGCATTCTCTGCTTCTCACCCCAGTGCTGCACGTCTGTGTGTCAGCTGGACGTGGCTATCTGGCCGCACAGCTGCCTTGGCCTGTCTACCCTGTGCAGGGCACATCCCCGCCTCGCCTGGGGCAAAACGCCCGTTGACTTTAGTGAGCAGGATCAAGCCCCTGTTTTGCAGCCGGGAGGCGCTGTTCGCCCTCATCACCTGAACTGAGCTGTTCCTGTCCTTCGCAGCTGGCTTGCGTTTCCCTGTGAAACGCCACCTTCTTCTTCTAACGTATAGGTACGACTCAGTTTCTAGAGGCCCCAGCAGTGAGCAGGGTTCTGCTAGACACTGCACATATACAGGCTGAGTCCCTGCCCCCCAAGAGCTTACAGTCCAAGGAGACAAAACAGATAAAGGGTGGGAGGGGAAACTGAGGCACAGCAAGGTGAGGAAGAAAGCCCAGCTCAGAACAGCAGCACAGCACCCTGCACACTCCACCTCGAGGGCCTGGACCTCCCATTTAACCCCCATCTTAGTCTGGGGCCCTCGGGTTAGTTCTGAATTGCCCCCTGGAGTGGAAATCTGCCCGGTGACACTCCTGGGTGGGTGGATTCTGCCCAGCAGCCACTGCACAGCTGCCACTTAACTCCTCCTGAGTGGGAGGGGGCAAACACCCTGATTGCCTCGTTAGCCGCTACGGCTTCCCAGTCACCTGCTGGAGGCTGCACCAGGCTGGTGGGTGGAAGCAGCTGCTCCGGGGTCCCCGAGCGAAGCGGCGTTGAACTCTGCAGTGAGTACTGAGCTGTGCTGGGCGATGGGGGGCTCTGCTCTGCATCAGTGGGACAGCCTCTCAGGAGCAGAGAGTGGGCGATACAGGGAGATGGGGGAGTAGAAATGGAGGCACCAGTAAGGGGTTTTCTTGCTGTTCTTTGAGACGGCCACTCTGTTCCCTTTCTGGATAAACTGCTCTTTTTTATCAGGCTTCAACCAGTAACAGGTGGCTGGGTTTTCCTGCCTGGCCCTGGGTGGGGGGCGGGTGTCTTCCTTTGTATGGAGCGAACGGCACGGCGCCTGGTTCAGGTGAGTGGATAAAACCCGCCAGGATGGCGGGGAACATCTTGGGTCACGGGACCGAGGCTGTGCCGGCCTCAAGTGGCCCAAAAGCCGTGCCTCCGAAGTGGGTGATAGGCAGCAGTGTCATCCCCTGGTGGACTATGGACTTGGAGGGTGGGGGGGTGGAGAAAACCCTCTCCCTTCTACGGGGAATGAGGCGAACGAATCTGTCACTGGCGGCTGGGGAGACCTGGCCTGGGACGGCACCGGAGACTGGGCCAAGCAATGAGCCGTCAAAGGCGCTGTGCCCGCCAGGGCGGACTCTGCCCGCTGGGCGTTTGGAAAAATCCTGTCCCGGTAGCGGGTGCTGCACCGTTTTGGAAACCAGGCCCCATCTGCTGCTGGGGGTGGGGGGCCGGCTGGACGGCGGCCACACGGGTTATGGGGCAGGAGCCGGGCCTGCTCAGAGAAGATTTGAATGATTCGGTAGCAGCAGCGAGATGCCGCTCTCCTCTCGCGCCCTCCGCCAGCACGGCCTCCTTCCCCGCATAGCTACACCCAGTCCAGATTGCGCCAGCCAAACCTCCCCCCATGTCTCGAGGGAGCAGAGTCCAAGGTGGGAGGAAGGAAGGAAGGATGGTGCAGTGGTTAGTGCCGCAGGCTGGGGGTTGGGAGCCCTGGGCTCACGTCTGATCCGCCTCTGCAATGGGGCGTTGGGAGGATAAAAACGACACGGACTGCGGGGCGCTCGGGTCACACGTGCCTTGGAGAGGCAGGCAATATATTCTGATATGGCGCCTCATTTCCCCCTCCCTTTGGTCTGTTCGGGGCTGGCTCCTTCCCCCACTCCTCCGCCCCGTTGCTGAGAGGAAGGCAGCCGGGAGACGATTTGCGGGGAGGATTTACTAAAACGCGCCTACCGGACCGAAATCCTTTTTGTGGCTGCTGATTTTCGCCCCCGCCCTGCCGGGCCCTGCCTCGTGCTTCATCAGCTCGGGGCTGGTTTCTGAGATGGAGTCAGCTACGCTTTCTGTTTCGAGTCTGCTCCCTTGAAGCATCTCACCTGCCTGGGGCAAAGGGTGATCTGTACCCAGCAGGAGGGTGCCCGTCCCATGCCGCTCACATGTGCTCACGGCTGCCAACTCCAGCCCCGGCCACCTGCTGCTCCTCTGACTCTTTTATTTCCTGTCTTCCCTGCTGCCGGGGCAAGGGCCCGCTGGCACAGGCGTAGCATGAGTCCCCCCAGCCCGGGAGCCGCCCGCAGGACATGCCGGGGGGGAAGGGGAGAGCGCCCCGTTTCCGGTCCATCCCAAACACAGCTGGGAGGGGAGGTGCGGTCTGGTGCCGCTGCAGAGCTGTCTGTCTGCAGAGCTGTCTGTCTGTCGGGGGGTGCAGGGCACGTCCTGCAGAGCTGTCTGTCTGCAGAGCTGTCTGTCTGTTGGGGGGTGCAGGGCACACTCCTGTCCTTCCAGGGAGCTTAGGCTGAGCTACAGGCAGGATTCGGGGTGGGGGCTCGCTAGGTCCAGCGCCGCCTTGCAGCTTCCATGCTGACGAGGCCCTGGGTTGGAGGGAGGGGGATTCCTATGACCGGCGGGGCCCTGGACTCAGCAGAAGAGTGGCTGCTGACCTGGCCACTCTCCGAAGTGAATCAGGGAGGGGCCAGGAGACCTCACAGGCAGACTGCAGCTTGCTGCACCTGGACGGTGCTGTCTCCCCTCTGCAGCATCCAGCTTTAATGAGCTGGCCCCAGGAGAACCCAGCCGCCTTTCTGCGAAGGGCAGGGCCGTCTCCTGGCTAAGGCCTGCTCGGCTCTTCCGCTCCACCGCCGCACGGGCATCCCCAGAGGCAGGGCTGCGTTTCGCTCTTGGGCGCCGTCGCTGCGACCCGCCCTAGGGGTGGCTGCATCGCCTGCCGGGCGAGTCTAGCTGGCAAACCCGCTCCCTCCCTCGCCCGGACTCTCCCTGGTGATCGAAGTGAACCTGCTTCTTCGCATCTCTCCGCCCGGCCGGCCGGCGGTGGCTGCAGAGAGGAGGAGCGTGGCGGTGCCAAGGCGCTGGCTGAAGGGGGATTTTGGCGATGGGCGTTTCCTTGCTTAGCCGAGCGACTGCCCTCTTCAAAGTCTCTCTCCATCTTGCCACTTCTGCTCCCTGTCCCCTCACGCCCGGCTTTGCTGCCTCGCCGGGGGGTTCCTCCATCCACCCGGGGGTTCCTCTCGGGGTTCCTGAGACTGAGCTGTCCCCGATAAAAGGATTAACTGCAAAACGGGGGGAAAGGGCCCCTCCCAGGGCTTCCATGGGATTGGAGCGGGCAGGGGGGGTTTGGTAACGGGGAGAGGGAGGATTGGTGGTTTGGAGGGGGTGTTGCTAAGCGTGAGCTGGGACCGGCTAGGCTGGTGCAAATGGGCGCAAGGCCCAGCCAAGGACCCTCTCCACCGGAACACAGCGGTCCCTGCAGTCCAGAACAGGGGAGGCACCAGCTACGTAGGGCCTGATCCTGCCCAAGGGCTGAGGTTCTGCCGGGGCCTTGGGCTCCTGGCACCTTGCAAGAGCCTCAGGAAAGTCCCTTTGAAGTAGCAGCCAGCCTCTGCCTGTCAGAAGGTCAGTTTGCTGAAGGAAAGTTTGAGTGGTGCTAAGCAAACATCCTGGGAGATGCTTGTAGGGCTGGCTAGGGACTCGGCTAATTGGAGTGGCGTGCAGCACGCCTCTGGAGAATAAATCCACCTATCAGGGATCCATGCGGTGCCAGCGTGTCGTGGAGACTCGAGCGGCCCAGGCTGGCATCGCCATAACTACGGCTGGGAGACGGCTCCTTCCCACCGCTCGGCGCCCTCCTCCCCTCCCCCAAGCGCGGTTCTCGCCCTGAAGTAGCTGGCGCTGGGTTGAGATGCTGCTCTCGGCGGCTGGGGTGACTGGGCCCGTCTGAGCTGGCACCGTCTGATCAGGCCTCTCTCGTCCTTGGTGAAGAGTGCGGTTCAATACGGTGAGCGGGTCGGTGCGCGGAGAGACGAAGGCAAGCCGAGCCCTTAGGGACGCTGCCGCCCTGCGCCGTGGGACTCTCCCCGTGGGTTTTGGAGGTAATGGCTCGCTGAGATGTATGGGCAGCTCCCCCCCACCCCAAGAGCAATTGTCTCTGGCTCTTGGCAGATTCAGGCAGCCGTCGCTGTGTCAGTTACACAGGGCAGCTCCCCTCCCCCCCCCTTTTGGAGCAGATGTCTCCGGCTCTCGGCAGACATTGCCGCAGAGGGGATGCACAGGTTGTGTTCTGAGCTTCTCTTGCAGCCCTGAGGGCTAGAATATTTTGTTTTTGAGTGGAAGCTGAGGTTCTGGTGTCATCCTGTGACTGCAGGAGTCGGGACCCCAGGCCAGGCTTAGAGCATCCATGCAATCATCAGCCCCCCACAAAGCATAGTCCGTGCAGAGCGAAGGCTGCTGTCCTTTGGACTTTGTGCCTCTGCTGCAGATAGAGAGAGATTAATTATTAAAATTCAAACATGGGGAAACCTCTGCCTTCCCTGCCTGAGGGACACTGACCGTAGAATCTCCTCCAGAGGAGAGACAACGGGCAAATTACAGGCATTTTCTCAAGAAAAAGCAGGGATCCAGATACAGGGAGCTACCACCTGTGGGCTGGTGAAAAAAATTCAGTTGAAACATTTTCCCATAGAAAAATCCAAAGATCGATTTCACCAGACACGTTAACCAACCAACCAATATTTCCACAGATGATGATTGAAATGTACAAAGTGGCAAAGTAAGAAAAGTGCGGGGAGAAGGCAGAGTTTGCCTGAAGGCTGGTGTTTACTTTGTACGTTTCGACATGGGGTGTTTGTGTTTCAAGGGCTACAAAGCATTAACTTTTTGAAGCTCAACGTCTACTGTCATTAAATACGTGTTGTCTGACCCCCAACAGTTTCTCACAAATGTGAAAATTTAAATGGATATTGTGACCTTCCGTGCCCAGAGCAGCCACCTGAAAATGCAAAGGTCAGGGCAGGCTGCAAAAGGAGAGCAGATTCTCCCAGCACTGGTGGGTGGCACTGAAGTCAGACTTCCCAACCAGCCACAAACTGTGCTTCTGATTCCCCACACCGGTTACCCAGAAGCCAAAATAAAAATACACACAGCCCCCTTTACTGCATTTCGGTCTCTGGCTCCCAATTGGCTACTAGGTCCAGTAAAGAGACCGGTTATTTAAAACTCTATGCTCTTTACCAAAAAGGTTTCTCCTGACCCCAAAGGGTCAGCCACAGCACCAGATCAATATAAGTTTAGATCTTACCCAAATTACCACACTGCCAGCCAATCCTTTAGTAACTAGAACTAAAGGTTTATTATGCAAAGAAAGAAACAAACTGAGAGACATGTTAAAGGGTTAAAGCAATCAGATGCATACAAATGATTTGAAAGTCCATATAGATCAGGTTTTTAACAGAATTGTGGAGTTTGCAGGCTTGTACAGTCCCTCTGGTGTACATCCAGTACCTGGATGGGTCTCAGTCCTTTGTTTCACAGCTTCAGGTCAGTTGTAGATGAGTTGATCCAGAGGAAGGCTGAAGACAAAATGCATGTGGTGCAGCTGCCTTTTATGTCTTTTGGCCTTTGCCATGCTGCTTGTGGAAATTTACAGGAACAAGATGGAGTCCAGGGTCACATGAGTGACTGGTGACTCATCAGGTATATCCCTGACTTCTCCCCCTGGTACCTGTGAATCTCTTAATGTCCCATTAAGCAGGCTAGTGCTGCAGCCATCCTGTCTGGGGTGTCGCCCAGACACAGCAGAGTTTGAAATACAGATATATCAATCATAACTTCCATTACACACATAACACATGACCATAAACATCATCATCTTACTTAGCACATTACAGCCTTTCTAACAGTACCTGACACGGCATATCTCATATGAATTATTTTGAAATGCTGATGTTAAATAATATAATAAATGCTTCCCCCCTCCCCCCCCAATCTAGCCAGCATGACAGATACAAACATGTTTAAAAGAGAAACATCGCAGTTCTCTGTTGGAATGATTTTTTTTTTTTTTTTTTTTAAATTTAATTCTGCCAAACCTAATCACAGGAGAGGATGGCTGTTAGAAATAACCGACCAGGAGCGGATTGGGGAGACGGAACCCTTTACTGCCTGCTTGTTCCGCCTCGACGCCGCCAGTGAGCAAGGAGGGGGTTACTTTACAATCCTTTTATCCAAAGCAGTATGTAAATGAATCCATTTCCTGCAACTTCCCATAGACCCTGATTGGGTTACATTGGCACCTGTCAAATGGATATTAACAACTACATGATGAATATAGTTATACCCGCCCCTCTTCATTGTTTCCAGGATTACCATACAGAGGGCAGGCCCATCCCCTTAAAACCTATCCATGTCACACTAACATTCTTTGCAGTAAAGGCATGCCGGGTGGGGAAGGAAGATAATGCTTTCTTCCCACGAAAGACCTTGTGCAGGCGTGGCGATAGTGATATCAGTCTCAGCCCCTGCGCAGATGGAGAGAGAGAACAGCCTCTAACTAGAATTCCCACCAATTAGCAGAAACAAGGTTTGCCTGTGCCTTGACCCTGTACCCTGTAACTTAGGCCTGACCATTTGTCTAGCTTTTAACTCTTTACTCCCCTACATTGGCCAGCGGGGAGCAGGGCCCCGGGGGCAGACTGGGCGGTCCGAGGGACCCAGAACCACGCTGCCCTGAAGTGCACAGTGGCGGAGACGAAAGCTGCCTCCCAGACGAGATGGCGCCATGTTTCTGAGTCAGATATTTTTGGAGCTGTTTCGTTCTGCCCAAAGTTCTGTTCGTTTGACTCTTCGTCCCGGTTCGGGTGGGCGCCAGATGCCAAAGAATCCCTTTCGTTCCGGTCAGTGCGGGTAAGCGCCGTTCCACCGGGGCACAGATCCTCTTGCAAGCAGGAGGGGTGGCTGGACCAAAAGGGGACGAGGCACGTGGCAACTTGGAGGCAAAGTGACCTAGTGTCACGCAGTAGGGAGAAGTGATGCCAGGTGCAAACTACCCAGACTGGTGAGAGGCCGGGGCTTGCTCTAACTTGCCTGCTCTCCTAGGTGGGATTTTCACAAGCCCTGGAACGTCTGCCCGAGGGGGTGTCTACATTGCCGCGGGGACAGACTGCTGCCACTGGCCGTGCTGCATGGGCAGAGGCTCCCGTGCTGGGAGGGAAACATGTTCCCAGCTGCACTGTGTGTGAGGAAGATTTTAGACCCCCAGCAAAACCCTCCCTGGGGAAAAGCTGCCTCCAGAGGAGGACGGGGGGGTTGGGGTGACAGGGCTGAACTGGGAACACAGGTGCATTTGGGGAGTTTCTTTTAGTGTTTTTCTTTTTCTTTTTTAAAAACCAACAACAGAAAACAAAAATTTTTTTTTTTAAACTGACCCCCTCCCTCCCCCCAGATTTTTGTAGGCAGGAGAGAAGAGGAAGGAGGAAAGGTTGAGGACTGGGGAGGAAAGCCCCAAAATATTTTCAGAATTTCCTTAAACGAGTTGGGATGTCTCGGTAGAGCTGGGTGAAACTTTTTTTGATGAACAATAATATATTCACCAAAAAATGCATCGCTATTCAGGGGCACTAAAGCTATTTGCAAATTTGGGTCGAATTCAGTTGAAAAAAAAATGGAAATTTTTTTTAAAACACGTCAAAACTCTTCGTTTCCTGAGTTTTTGTTTGGAAACGGTGTTTCATTTAGAAATGTAGTAAATTGAAACCAAAAAGGGGTTGGAAAAAAAACCCCCTCTCCCAGTTATTTTGTAACAACCAAAATGTTTCATTTAACTTAAAACAAACAAAACTATTTGGTGAGAAACACTGGGAAAATTCCAATTGCGTTGAAACTGAAACCATTGTTTTTTCCTTCTTCACTTTGTCGTCCTCTCTCCCCCAACCGACAAATCAATTCACTTGGTTCCTCTTCTGGGGCCTGTTCCTGCTGCTAGGAGGAAGCTTGCTGTCGGGTGCGGTTGCTGGGGGCCAGGACTTCTGGGTTGAGTTTCTGGCTCTGCCATTGACTGTGACCTTTATGTCAATCACTTCCCCTGGCTGCAGCATGTTAACAAGTGGTTACCGGCCAGGGAGTGGCAAGTGTGAGGGTTAATTTGTTAAGCCTGTAAAATGCATTGAGATCCACCAATGGCAAATACGTTAACCATGCGGCTTAGTACAGAGCTGATTTGGGTTTTCTTTAGACTCCCTGCCAATGTCCACAACGTGCTATTCAGTGCTGCTTGGAGAGCTCTGCAATCCTCGCAAACACCCCTGGGAAACAGGGACGGGTCAGCAGCACAGGCGTGCGTACGGGGCGTGCCGGGTGTGCCCAGGCAGACCCTAATGCAGGGCTTTCAAACATACGGCCCATGCGTAGAGCTGCCGCCGAAAGAGCAGAGGGCGCGTGACTTCTCGGCAAGACGCAGCGAGCCCCCTGTCTCCCAGCCCCCTGTTTGCCCCACTCCGCCACGCTGTCTCCCAGTGTGCTGGGGAGGTGGCGTGTGCATGTCCAGAGCTCATCTGGGGCTCAGAGCGGGACTGTGCTTTAATGAGGTGCATGCTGGCATCGGGGGACGGAGGCGAGAAGCCGGCCCTGGGGTGTAGGGCCTGCGGTGGAAGCCGAGCAAGCAGACCAAGGAAGGGTCGTTGCCCCGTTTTACTGACCGCAAGGTGCAGGTTCGCGGCGGGGGAGCACAGCAGGGGGCAGTTCTGTCCCAGTGAAATCCACCCACCCGGAGACGGGGCTCCAGTGGTGCTTGCCGCTTGGGAGCTCGGTGGGGCCTGCTCCCTTCCCCCCACCCCCGCGCGGGGACTCCAAAGGCTTTGTTTCCACGGGGGTTTTGCAGCGGAGTGACTCCCTTTATCCCTTGGTACAAAAGGCACCGTTTTCAGTGACGGCAAAGCCCCCGCAGCGCTGCAGCGACCTGCCCGTGGGCACCCCGGGCGCAGAGCCAGGAGTTAAAACCGCAGCTCCCGCGTCCTAGTTCAGCGTCTTAATTGTGGGGCCGCCTGCTTTGTGAGCAGGCTTTGAGGGAGGAGGGGCAGATCAGGAGGGCTAAAAGAACAGAGGGGTGACCTGGGGCGAGTGTGTGCGTGTGTGTGTGTGACCACAGGCCATGGAGCCAGGGCGGGGGGCTCCTGGCCCACGGCCAGACCGCTTCTAAGCTCGTACCTGTGCTAGGACAGCCACCCGGCTGGTTTGGGACTGGCTTGGCCGGTTTTTGTACTCTCGCCCCAGCAGGTGACGTCTCTAGGCTAGTATTTTTGTTGTGTGCTCGCCTGACAAGCGCTGAGATTGTGCAAGTAGCGACTAGGACGTGCCAGGGCTGCGGACGGGCTGGGGCTGGCACCCGGGTCCTGCTCTGCTGAGTTCAGCGTGCTGGGTCCTTGCCTGCCGGCTGCCAGCTCCTCTCGGGGCCAGGGGCCAGCTGGGAAGGGGGCAGAGCTGTCACCCCACGGGCAAGGTAAGGAGTAGGGCTGGGAGAGGGGAGGGCAGGGGGCTCCCTGCAGGACTGAGACTCCTGGAAGGGAGGCGTGTAGGGGCTCCTGGGCCGTGGGGGAGGTGGGGCACCTGAGTGGGGAAGAGGAAGGTCAGATGAGGTGGGGATGGGGCAGATCTGTGCTCCCCTTTCAATGGTGCTGTGCGTCGTCCCCCCCTCGGCCGCAGGGTGAGCGTGGCTGCTGCGACTCGGCGTTTGATAGTTGCTCGGAGAAGCAGGAAGCTGATTCCCAAAGAAAAAGGTCGACAACCTGCCCGGCGCCGGGTGTGCATGGAGCGCGCTGGGGGGCGGGCACGAGGTGTGAACGCACCCGAGGAAAGCGGCCGAGGGCGCCCGTGGAAAATCCCAGACTCACGAGGGACGCGCCGAGGGCGGCTCTGACCCAAGCGCCCTCCCGAGAGGCGCTGGCTGTGGCTGACCCTTGCTGCTGCCATGACCCGAAGCCCAGAGATCCTGGCGCTGAGGCGGGGTTTGAATCCCCGAGCACGAGGTCCCGAGCGGCCCTGCCACGCAAGCGCTGGGCCCAGCTGCCGGGTCCTCGTGTGGGTGCGGGAGGAGTGAAGCCACCGGAGCCGCCTTCCTTCTCCCCGTTTGCGCTCAGAACCAGGCGGGCAAAGCCGGTTTCACTCCAGGCTGAGCCCCGGATTCTCCTGGGCGGGCGCAGGCGAGGCTGAGGGAATGGGACCGGCGGCGTCGCTGTGGGAGAAGCAGCAGCGTCCCCGGTTCTCCCCGCCGTGGGGCCGGCAGAGGCAATGCGCTTCTGGCGTTTCCAAGCTGTGGGGCCGGTGTCCCGCAGCGACTGGGACCCCCCCCCTGACAGGCCTCCCCAGGCCTGTCTGAAGCCACCCGCAGCCAGCGATTCCAGAGGGAGGGCGGGATCCCGGTCCCCCACCTGAGGGGCAGGAGGGTGGGGCGGCTTTCCAGCCTCCACCGTCAGGGAGGGGACTTGGCCAGTCCCCCAGGCAGCTCCCTGGCCATGCTCGGTCCTCACGCAGCACCTTGCTTCCCTCGGGTCCCCGTCCCCCCGATTGCCGTGGGGGAGACGCGAGGGGGTCGGATCCGAAGCTGCCAGGCAAGTCTCTCCAGGGAGTGCGCTGGCCTCCGGGGCTGACCCTAAGAGTCTCTGGGGTGCCACAGCCCCATACAGCCTTGGAAGGGAAGGATCACGGGCTCTAGAATGCAAGACCCCCCCCGGCACCAACGCAGAGCAATGACCGGGCTGGCGGAGATGGCCCCGCGGCTGCGGTGTGTGTCTGTGCTAGGTACTGCGTGCGCACGGTTAGACTCCGCCCTCCATTCAAACGCGTGTGTGCACGCCGCTGCCATCTGCTGGGTGGAACCAGAACTGCTCCACGGTGTGTCATTGGGCCTGTACCGCTAAAGGGAGGCTCTCCCTTAGTGTCGGCGGTAGGGGGAGCTGAGGTCTGCCCCCGGCCTTGCTCTGAAGTTCTGCATGGCCCCTGCTGGGCACCACAGCCTTAGTCACGAAGTCCTGGGTGTGCAGTACATTTCCGCCCCGCCCCCGGGTGCTGGGAATCTGATGTCCAAATATCTGCCGCAACGGATCAGCATCTAATTCCCGGCGCTCGGTTTGAGTTACTCTCCTACACTGCTCAGGGTGGGGTTGGGGTGGGATGGAAAAAGGCCCCACTTGGGAAGTGGTGCAGTCCCCTTTTCTTCACAGGCCCATCCATCCCGCGAATAAGCTGCGGGGAAGAACCAATCAGGGAAGAGGGTGGGAATGTCAGGTGGCAGGGGTCCAGGATGCCTTCTGCAGGCAGGTTTTCAGCCGCCTGGCTCTCCCTCGATGCCAGCGGTCGCTAGGCGCACCGTCCGCTTAAAACAGGTGCCTAAAAATGGCTTCAGAAGCCAGGTTCTGGGCCCAGGGCTCTAGCTCAGGAAGAGCAGCAGAGGGGAGAGAAGTGTTTAGGGGGTTCAGGGGGGCCGTCTCAGCAGCTGCAGAGGAGGAGGTGCTTGCGCCCCCCAGCAGGGCTGGGCTGGAGGCGAGGGGTGAAGGCTTGGAGATGTAGCCCCATGTTATCTCTCAGCTCCTGCCTCTGTCTCCCTCACAGTGGAAGATGGTGTCCCGCAGGAGCTACAAGCTCGAGGTCTTCACCCTGGTCACAGTGGGGCTTGTTGGCCTCCTCTTCCTCCTCCAGTCCAATGACGGTGAGTTCTTGCTGAAGAAGGCCACGCGAGTCAGCGCCGCCAGCACCCCTGGCCCCGGCCCCAGCCCAGCCCAGCCCAGCGTGCTCACCACCCAGCCGCCCGTCCCCAAGTGCCAGGAGAACTCCTCGGCGGCCAACATCTCCGGCTTCGCCAGCCTGCCCGGCCACATCCAGGATTTCCTGCGGTACAGGCACTGCAAGGAGTTCCCCCTGCTGCTGGACGCGCCCAACAAGTGTGGGGGGGCTGCGGGGTCCCCCGAGGTCTTCCTCCTCCTGGCCATCAAGTCATCCCCCGGGAACTACGAGCGGCGGGAGATCATCCGCAAGACCTGGGGGGAGGAGAGGGCGTACCAAGGGGTCCACATCCGCCGGCTGTTCCTCTCCGGGACGGCGCGGGACACGCGGGAGGCCTGGAAGCTGGACCGGCTGCTGCGCATGGAGGCGGCGGAGCACGGCGACGTGCTGCAGTGGGCTTTCCACGACACCTTCTTCAACCTGACCCTCAAGCAGGTGCAGTTCCACCGCTGGATGGAGGCCCGCTGCCCCGGCGCCCGCTTCGTCTTCAACGGGGACGACGACGTCTTCGCCAACACGGACAACATCGTGCACTACCTGCTGGGCATGCGGGAGGACAACGCTGGCGACCGGCACCTCTTCGTGGGGCAGCTCATCGCCAACGTGGGCCCCATCCGCGAGAAGTGGAGCAAGTACTACGTGCCCGAGCAGGTCACCGCCGCCAAGACCTACCCGCCCTACTGCGGGGGCGGCGGGCTGCTGATGTCGGGCTTCACCGCCCGCACCATCTACAAGGAGTCGCTGGGCATCGAACTCTTGCCCATAGACGACGTCTACCTGGGCATGTGCCTGCAGAAAGCGGGGCTGGCCCCGGCCTCCCACATGGGCATCCGGACCGTGGGCGTCAGGGTGCCCTCGTCCCGGCTGGAGTCCTTCGAGCCCTGCTACTACAAGGAGCTGCTGCTGGTGCACCGCTTCGTCCCCTACGAGATGCTGCTGATGTGGCGAGCTCTTCACGGGCCGGAGCTGCGCTGCGGGAAGAAGCTGGAGGTGTACCAGAGCGACTGAGCGGCGTGCGGGGGGAGGGGACACCGGGGAGGGATGGAAGGACAGGTCCGAGGTGATGCTGCCCATCTCGGTCTTCGCGGATGTGCCCCAAGAGCCGCAAACCAGTCACCTGTGCCGGCCCGGGATGCCTCTTCCCGGAAGTCCCATCGCTGGGGGGCAGGGAGGCTTCCAGGAACACGCCTCAGCAGGGTGGGCCAGGGCTTACGACTGATGCTCCCCACCCTCTTGACTGGGTGCCCAGAGGTGCTGAACGCGCACTGGCTTCTGGGTCCCATCCCAACTGGTTTGGCCCGTTTGCCGTTCCTGGGATGTCTGAGACTTTGCTCACAGCCCCTCCCTGGGCCCGGGACCGTGCGGCACATTTCGGACTTTTGCAGCGAGCGATCTCCGAGAAAAGCGAGCACCATGAGGCTGCCAGCGTGGTGTCTCTGCGGGCTGGAGGGGGTTTTCTGCCCCCTTGACTAACGGGCACGTTGCTACCTGGGTGCTCAAATCCCGCGGCAGGACATCATTGGCCTGGCCGTCGCCCCGCTCTCGACCCAGATGCTGCGTCCCTGCGGCTGAAGGTCCAGACGCAGCAGGAAGCGGGGAGGGCATCTGGCGTGATGAGCGGGGCTTGGTTCCTAGGCCCAGCCCCTGCTTTGCTGGCAGCGCTAAGAGCAAGAGACAGGTGTGACGCACCTCTCCGCCCTGGGGCCAGATCTACCTCTGGTGCAACCAGCCGCAAAGTTGATGGAGACGTGTCTAGTCCAGCCACTGGGGAATTTGGCGGGAGCAGGGTGCACAAAGGGATTGAGTCCGGGGTTCTCAGCGTGGCCTGCAGGGGATCTCCGTCCTCCTCGGCCCAGGCCCCTTGCTGCTAATGGTCTGGGTGCTGGATATATTGACCAGCAGGGCTGTTGCTTCCAGCTGCTCAGAACAGCAGAGAAACGTCAGGGTTTGCCCTAGGGCTAAGGCTGGAAGGGGTTGGAGGAGATGAGCCAGAGTGAAAGATCGGGGGCAGGACCCGGCAGGGAGATGGGCTGGAACTGACGGCTGGCTTCAGGGCAAACTGGCCCACGCTGAATCTGTGCTGGAGACTCCAGCTGTAAAACTGAATTTCTGCTGGGTTACGGGGGAGCAAACGGGGCCCTCGCTTCAGCTCCGGCTCAACTGTGTCCAGACCGTGCTAACAACCCTTCCGCCCCCTGCCCTCACGCCCCGCGGGGCCCAGTCCTGCCTGGCGCTGTTGACTGATTCTCCAAAGCTCTGCTCTGCCTCTGAAAGTCCGGCCTCGTTCATGTTCCCAAGCCCTTGCAGCTCAGGGCGGACAGTGGCTGTCCTAGCCTGGAGATAGGAACGGGGCCTTTGAAGTCAGACCTGGGGCTTGGTTAACGGCATTGGCAGGGCCAGAAGGGCACCGGGGGAATAGGGGGCTTGGTAGAGCCTCGCCGGCCAATTGATCTGCCCCAGGGTGGGGGGGACCTGAGATTTGAATGGCTGTTAAGCTTGACCCCCAGCGATTTCTGTTCCTCAGGCCAGAACGCTGTAACTTTGCACTAACGGAGCTGGGTGCGCCTTTAAACCTGCCCGGCGCATCCTTCTAGTTCCAGCAAGTTTCTGGTGACGCTTTGCCATTTAGTGCCTTTCACAAGGTAATGAATCAAAGGTTCCCAGATAGCTGGCCTGTGTGTGTTTGTTTTTTCTGTTTAAAACCAGCTCTTCATCTGCTCCTCTCGGCAGTTCTGGCTTGCATTGTCATCTGCCATCTGTTCTGAGCCTGGGATGTTAATCGTTAAGCTTCATGCACACCTGGAGTGAAGAATTGCACGGATTAAATCCGCTGCTCAGATAACATATCCATCCCCTTCCTGCACCTCCCCAGCCTGCACTAAAAAGAAAACACCAAGTGGGAGGAAACTAAGTATCCGGTTCTAGTTGAGTCACATTTTCTGGCACGATCTCCCCTCCCCGACAGTGGCAGAGTTTTCACCCGGCCCAGGCGTCATGTGTGGAATCGCTCAGGACTTTGCAACCCCGACCTGGGGGATGCAGTCACCAGCTCCCACATCTGGATCTGGAAACGGTTGCCCCTCCCTGATGTTTGGGGTCGTGGGCTTCGGGCTCCCTCCCTCTGCAGCAGTCTCTCAGCACCCCGTGCTGAATCCAGGGCGCCTGGCCTGGGGCAATCGTCACTTCTTCCACCGGCCATCGGAGGAAGTTGTTTCAATCTGCCGCATCCTCTGGCACCCAGCGTGCTGCATCCTGTAGCCATGATATGCTGCACCCTGCATCACCTCTCCGGCTTGTGCTGGCCCGGGGGCCGTTTGGCCTTTGTATGCACTGCCGTGGCTGGGCCCACCTTTGTACCAAAACATTCAAGGGCCCCTGCTCCTTCCCCCCGCGGCCTGTGACTCCTGCCCCCTCCCCTGCCGGGTGGGGGGGAATGAAAACGGGCGCGGCGGAGGTCACCTCTTTCCCCGGTGGGAACTGCTGCAATGTCCCGAGAATAAACGAGTCTCTTTTCTAACGAGTGTCCCTGCAGCGTGGCTTATTGCAGGTGGCCCACGGGTTGGCTATGGGAGAACTCCAGGGGCTGGGAGGAGAGCGGCCGGGCGTTACCAAAGGAAGGAACGTGAAGCACTGATCGCTCTGTGGCTGGTGGCTTTGTCACTGTATCAGGAACCGGGGCCTGCGGCTGAGCGACCTGACCAGCCGGAACAAGCAGACTCCCCCCTCCCCCGGACCCCCAGTCAGGGAGGCCGCATGTGGCCCGCTCTGCAGCCAGACGCGGGAGGGGATTTTTGGCCCCTGAAAGATTCTCCACCAGAAAGATCCTGGCGAGGAGGGGGGAGGGCACGGCCCGGAGGCAGGCGTGACAGAGGCATGAGGGCCAGATCCTTGGTGGGTGTGATGTGGTGTAGCTGTGAGTGCGGGATCGGGCTCTGAGCATCTCCCGCTGAAGGAGTTTGAGCAGGGGCCCGGAATTCCAGCCTCCTCAGGACTCCTGGGTCCCTTCCCCAGCTCCGTGGCGGACGGAGCCAGGAGCCGTGGCTGTGGGTTACTGTTTGTGGAGCGCTCGGGTCTGCTTGTGGGGAAGGGGCAGGGCCGGGCCGGGGTGGGAGCTACTTCACTGCTTGATTAAAGGGGCGGGGATTAGTCCCTAGGAGTGCGGTCGCTGCTGGGAAAGCGGCGTGGGGCTCGCCCCCTAACCAGAGAGGCGCACGGAGAGATGAGCCCGGGGGCACAGGGTTGTGCCTAGCCCGGGTGTGGGGAAGGGAGGAGGAATGTCCTGGGGAACAAGGGGGGGCTCCACAGCTGGTACCCCACCATAGACCCCTGGGTGGTTCCCTAGATGGGCGCACGAGCCCCTCTCTCCTGGCGGCGCTGGGCTGAAGGGGCCCGAAGCCACGCTGCGGCCTGTCCCCGGGAGACAGCAGGGCTCCCAGGTGGCGGCAAGGCCTGGCGCTGTCGCTAGCCAGGCCATTCAAATGACTGCCCCAGCCTGTCTCAGGAGCCCCTCCGCTAGCCCCAGTGGGCAGGGGCGGCTCATCTCCCTCCGTCCGCCCAGGGCCCCGTGCGCTCTCTGCTCAGGGCGGGGGCTGGCTGGCTGGCAGCCAGTGCTCTCCATGTTCGGCTCTCCCGCCCGAGCCGGCCTGGCTCAGCTGTTCCCGGGATCTCTCCACCCAGCCGCTGTGACGTGGGCTGTGTGGGAAATGACGGGTGCTTGGGCTCCAGTTTAGGGCTTGGCCCCATATGACCCTGTCCCTGGTATAGCTCAGCCATAAATGACAGGGAGCTGCTAGGCGAGGGCGCGACAAACCAGCCGGCCGTGGGCGCGGCAGCAGGGACCCAACCGGGGCAGGTCCTTCCACTGCCAACCTGCCGAGCATAGGAACAAGCACTGCCGGCCTAGGAAAGGACAGGGCGTGACACACGAGGCCAGGGCAATAAATCTCAGAGCAACTGGCCCTGCCCGGAGGAAACCGCTTGCTTAGAACCATGTGACCCTGTCCTGGAGTTGCAGGTGTCGGCACAGAGCTAAGGAGCAGGACTCCTGGGTTCTGTTGCTGTCATTCACTCGGTCTCAGCTGTCACCTCTCTCGTTTGCCTGCCTGTAGAATAAATGGCAAGTGTTTCTCTGCTCCCCCTTCCCCACTCAACCCGCACACACACACACAGCAGACTTGATCACTAATTCCAGCCATGCTCTGAAATGCTTGAGGTGAAGATGCGATAGAACAGCAGCAGGTTTCTGCTCATTTGTAGAAATCCCGGCAAGTCGGGGAAAGACATCAGCCATTGCTAAGTCATGCTACAGGTGCCACATCTGGTCCTGACTCTGGAGCATCTGGGGTTGGGGGGTCTCCTGGCAGGACATGATGTTGTGTCCCCGTGGGACTGAAGTGGCTCCAGGTTGGAGTGGGCAGGGGTGAGGGATGGGCAGAGCTGTGCGAAAAGCTGGGTCAGTGGCTGCACTGAAAAAATGAAAGAAAAAATTGCAGGTCCCAACCAACATGAAACTGGTTTGAATTTTTCGTCAAACCAAAAAGAGGATTTAAAAAAACAAATGGGCCGGGTGAAGTGAAACGTTTCCTTCGGCTCAGAACGAAGGGCTCGGTTTCATCTTTGAACTTTTTTTTTTAAAAAAAAGGTTTTTAAAAATAAAACTGAAGTCAATTTTCTAACAAAAAGTCGAGGCGAGTAAAAATAAAATCCGAGCGCGCCGTTCTGAAAATGTCAAAACAAAACCACCTTCTTGGAGTGCTTGCTCACGTCCATTCCACTAGCGGTGCATGCATGCCTCTTTGCACGGCTACCAGAGCTGTTTTCCCCTGAGCAGGTCCCGTAGGGCCGGCTCCGGCACCCCCTGGAGTCCTGCACACATGCCGTGGTATATGAGGCGCTGCCGGCCTCAGTCCCTTCTTTCTGCCCGTGACGGTTACTGGAACTGCCTGCGCTTGCATTGCAAGCGCTTCATTCCCCGTGTTTTAAAGAGGATTTGTTGTGTTAGTGAGTTAGTTAGATTAATAACTGTTGTGGTGGTGGTTAGAGACAGAGAGAGTCTAGCTCAGACTTTACTGGGAGCAGGTATGCGCCAGTGTCATGGCTTCAAGCCTTTCCCGCTAACTGACCCCCACTGCCTGAAGGGGGGGGGAGCCTTCCGTGAGAAGAGTGAGGCTTTCTGACCTCTGGAAAATCTGCCTGAAAGCCTGGCTCATGGAGCCCCCGAGCCCGGCACCTGGAACGCGACATCGGCCCGGCGGGCGTGTGCTACTCCCGGGGTTGTGCCAGACAGGAGCTAATGCCACAATTTCTGCCCATCCCCCCCACCAATTAGGCTCCGTTGGCCCTTGTAATCACCAGCACCCTCTGATGCAATTACAAATGCCTACCGGGGCTCAGAAGCCAAGCCCCGGCCTGCCGTTGGATCAGGTTTCCTCTGGCGGGTGGAAATCAGACAATAATTATTTCATGACAGTAGCCGGGGAGGTGCAAAAAGTGAAAGCTTTATAACCACGGAATCGCTACTTGTCAGCGTCACCTGTGCAAAGTAGCTAGCCTTAAGTCACGCGCGCAGAGCCTCACGCAGCGTTTTTCTGACTTTGCCTCTCTGTACACCTTGATTATTTTGGATGGAAACACGTTTTCCCTCGGTTTGTGTGTGCGGTGAAATCGCTGTGTGCTGCCACTCAGCGAGTAAAACTCGGACCCTTCCCCACCTCGCCCTGCGAGAAGGTTATTTTACAAAGCAGTCTAGCGACCCTCGCATGCTCCTGACCGTGCTGGTTTGTCAGGCGTGCGTATTAACGCTTTGCAAAGCAGCATGAGGCTCAGGGCCTCTGGCATAAGGCGCCTGCTACGCTGGGTCAGACAGTTGGGTTTTGGTCAAACGACATTTTTTGTGAAAAGGTTTCGGGTAACAAAAACATTCCTGCTTTCATTGAAGAGTCAAACCCCGAAACGTCTGGCCACTAAAAACGAAGGGTTTCAGCCTCTGACAACACACAAACCGTGATTTTTATTTTATTTTTTTTCATTTTTAAAAATGAAAATGAAACCCTGACTATTTTCACAGGGAACTTTCAATGACTGTAAAAAAAGAGAAGTTTTGCATTTTCATTTAAACTATTTTGAGGGGGGGGGGGGGGGGTGGAATTTCCCAACCACCTCGCTCCTCCAAAGAACAAAATGTCTTGCTTCACCATAAGAGAATCTTTGTATTTGAACCGTGCTGTCTTCGCTGAATAATTGCATTAATTCAAAATGTTGCTGCTCTTCTGTGTCTCTTTCACCAGACACGGCGGGGGGGGGGTTGCTGAAAGAGATTTCCAGTCTTTTCTCCCCTTCCACGAGAAACTGGGCTGTGAAAAGCCCCGGAGAGGATCTGAAAAGCTCGAGGGCCTTCGGTGTAAGCTCCAGCCTGCTCGTGTGAGAAGAGGCAATTGGGGGCTGTGGGAAAGGCTCCAGAACTAGAGACGCTCGTGGGAGGCAGGCGAGTGCAATCCAGGCGCCAGGTGCAATTCCCAGAGGCTGGTTCCGATTTGCGTTCAAGGCCCGTGTCGCATCACACGAGCAAGGCCCCTAGGGGGGCGTGGGGTGGGGAACGCCCTTTCTAGAAGATGCTTTGATCAAACGCTAGCTGCCGGGCACAGGACAGGGGCCACGGGGGGTGCGATTCTCCAGCCTGTGATACACAGGGGGGCAGACTGGATGGGCTGCTTGGCTCTGCGGCCCATGGCCATGCCCCACCAATGGGCCGCTGGCCCGGCCTGCCCGGTCACCTGCCCAGGCAAACAGCTGGGCACCGCGGCTGGGAATGTGCCTCTGCCCCTGCTCTGCCGCAGCGAATCCGAAGCTGGGGAAGTGACGACCGTGGACCGTTCAGATGCAGGTGAGTCAAACCCTTTTGACTGTTCGCAACGGGGCTGGGCCAGTGATGCTAGTCACCGGGAAGGGCAGCTGAGAACTGTGGCCCAGCACCTGGCCGCTCCGGGGCTGGCAGCCTGGTCCTGGTCCCCCGGCCCCCCCCAAGGCAGGGAGGAGGAAGGTCCTGGGAGGGATCAAAGCAGCTCTGTGGCCTTGAAGCCTGGGGAGCCTCTGGCTGCGTCAGACCAGCCCTCTGCAGCAAAGGGCCCGGTTTCCCTGCCCTGCCTCGTTCACGTGCCGCGTCTGGCTTAGCCCCAGAGCCTGGCTGGAGGCAGGAGGCAGCAGTGGGGCCGCCAGAGACGTCTTCAAGCCCCTCGCATGTCCCGCCATCCTCTCCTCTGTCCTTGGCGGAGAGACCCCTGCCCTGTGTGCAGGGTGTCCCAGCGTTGTCCCGGGAGCGGCAGTGCTGCCAGAAGCACTTGGGATTCTGAGCAGTCCGGCTGGCACCTGCCCCTGGACCCCACAGTCCTTGCCCCTCTAGCCCGGGGGGGTTGCGAAGGGGCTGGGGGCGGCGTGCGTGGCAGGGTCTCTCCGCTCAGGGGGGAGGTGGTGTCTAGTCCAGATGGGAGCAGAGGCCCGGGAGCCGCCGCTAAGGCCCCGGGGCCGCCCTGAGCGGGTCCCGCTATCCTCGGACCTTGCTCCGGCTGTCCCGCAGCGTCTCGATCTTCGGCCCCAGCTCGCTGAACGTGGGCCTCTTGCAGGGGGTGAAGGCCCAGCAGCTCAGCATCAGGACGTGGACCTGGGAAGAGAAGGGGGGAGGGCAGAACTGTGACCGCCGGCCCGTGGGCAGGCAGGTGGGGAGAGAGGCGCGCGGGAAGCACGGGCTCCTTACCTCAGCGGGGCAACCGGCGGGCGCGGGGAGCCGCTTGTTGTCCTTCAAGAGCTCCAGCAGGTGGCAAATGATCTGCATTGGCTTGTCGAGGCCCATCATGCGGAGAAATTCCTGCGGGGAGAACAAGGCAGGAAATGGAACATGGGAACCGCCATAGAGGGTCAGTGCCCGGTGCCAGGCAGACAGAGGCTAAGGACATTTCCGGGCCTGGTTTTGCATCCCTGCCCATCCCGGCTACTAGCCGTGGGTGGACCTGTCCTCCAGGAACTTGTCCAGCACTGGGCGTGGGTTGGTCTCCTGCGGCAGGCAGGAGCGGGGATTGTGAGGGCTCTCTTTAAATGTTTTTTCCCCTTCCCCCCCGATGCCATGTTGTCTCTGCGGTCAGATGTGAGTTTGTCTCCCTCCACAGGCAGGAGGGGGGACTGCAAGGCCACTTGTTTTTTTTTTAAATCCGCTCGGTCCCCTATAGCGTATAGTGCCCACGGTCACACTTCGTTAGATCAATGCTCCCTTTATAAAGAGGTAACAAACAATGAATCAAAGTTCTACAAGCAGGTAACAGATGGGACAGGCGGGCGTTGGCGATGGAGATGTACACACCAAGGTAAGGTGGTGTAGAGGTTTGGCAAGCTACTGACATGTGAGCCTCTGTGACAATGAACCGATGATTAAAGCATCTATTTGTCGTTTATGAACCCTTTCTAAACTGAACATTACCATGAAACACGCCTGCCTTCAGGAGAGGAAGCTGCCAGTTTAGTCTGCGTCGTGGGCGTGTCACTTGTGTGCAATATGTCTGCTCAGAAAAGTGACCGGGGGTGGGAGGGGAAGTTAGCAGTGGAATAGTAGTTGGGTTTACCTGTGCAACTCAGTGCTGCAGGGTATTAGTGAAGCAAGGAGCTTAGCTGCCCTCTAGGAATATCATAGGGGCTCAGATGTTTATTAAATGACATGGGTTCTCAGCTCGCATGCTTCAGGGTATGAGCTGGCTGGGGTCAGGAAGGAATCCCAGCCCCTCCCCAGGTAAGATCACACCATTAGGAGCAGTCTGAGGCCAGGGAATTAAACCTTCTGAGGCATGCAGTGTTGGATCACGGGGTTGCTCGGCAATTCTTCCCGGCAATCCCAAACGTAACGGGACAAGTTTAGATCTGGTGTAAGGGATGGCAGCTCCCACGGGAGTCCAGGGGGTGATGTGCCTGATTCAGCCAAAGGTCTTTCCTGGCAGCAGAGGCTGAGTACCCCAAACTCACGACACCTGTGGCACCGGGGGCAGACAGAGCCCTTAGGGGAAGCTGCGGCAAGTTCTCTCACCTCAGCGGGGCTTTGGCTTCTATTGCTGTACGTGAAGAGCTCGTAGAGGACGACACCAAAGCTCCAGACGTCGGACTCGCGGGAGAACACGTTATCCGACAGGGACTCGGGCGCGTACCTGGCCGGGGAGGAGGCACAGAGCGAGGTAGGTGGGTGAGCGCCAGGCGGTGCAAGCAGAGGGCCCATCCCAAGCGACTTGTGTAAAGCCGGCTGGTTGTGTGGGTGAGGGGCAGAAATTGCAGGGAGACGGAAGGGCGGTTTGCACAGTCAGATCCCCAGCGGAGTCAATGGGCCGAGCTCAACGGGGGTCAATGCACCAGTTTACGCCAGCTGAGCACCTGGCTGCATTTTTAAAAATTCAACATTTTTTTACCGTAAAATCCCCCAGACACGTGGGCTGTGGGCCCTGCACCAGAGAACTCAAACACTCCCCCGTCAGTTCCCCAGAATCTAGGCCTCCCTCGTTGCTGCTGTACGTGCGCTGCGGGGGGAGGCCGCAGCATCGAGCAGATAGAGCTTCGGGCCAGGGGGCACGTTTTATTCCCGGCTCTTCCACTGACTCACTAGGTGGCTGCAGGCCCGTGCCTCAGTTTCCCCCTCTGTCACAGGGGTTAGACAATCCTGCCCTCACCGTGCGGCTGTTTAGCTGACGTTTGCAAAGTACCATTGTTAGCACGGACGGCGTCACAGGATTGAAATCTCCCCCCTCCCCGCTAGCAGGAAGGTTAGAGCGTAGGCTGGGTTGCCAGAGCGCTTGGAATCTCCCTAGCCCTGCGGCAACTGGTTTAGCCCCATTCCACAGAGGAGGAAAAATGAGGCAGAGAGAGAGGAAGTGTCACGCTCGAGGCCGCACAGGGAGTCGGTGGCAGAGCTGGGGGAAAGAACCCAGGAGTCCTGGCTTCCAGCTGCACTGGGAGCTGCAGCCCGCCACCCCCCCAGCGAAGCGCAGCCCCGTGGGTGCCGCCCGCTCGTGTCTATCCTACCAGAACACAGGGCTCTGGCCCGGCTCCCGCACCACGTAGTACTCCTTGTCCTGCGGCAGCAGCTTGGCCAGGCCGAAGTCTCCGATCTTCACGTGGGTCTCACTCTCCACCAAGACGTTCCTGCTGGCCAGGTCCCTGTGGACGTAGCGCTGGGACCCCAGGTACTCCATGCCCTGCAACAGAGATGCCGACAGCCTCCAGCCAGAGGCAACGCACACCATGCCCAGAGGGGTCCCGGGGACCCTGCTCGCCGCCTACTCTGAATCAGAACCAGTTGGCGCTGCTCCCTGGACCCATCTGGGCTCGGGAAAGGAAGGATGGGCTTAAGGCCCTGGGGCTTTGGAGACCTGGGCTCATGTCCCAGCTCTGCCACAGACTCCCTGGGTGACCTTGGGAGAGTCCCGTCACGGCTCTGTGCCTCAGTTTCCCCATTTGCTAGCTCTTCTGCTGCAGGGGGCTGGGTGGAAGATGGCTCATGTGAGGGGGTGCTGGGGTAGGTAAGCAGGCAGGCGGGGGCTCAAGGGGCAGCTGGTGCTGGATCCTGGCTTTGTGGGGATTGGGAATCCCACCTTAGACCCAGATCTGGGAAACCGCCTTGATCTTTACAACGGCCTGATCAGAAGCTCTGGCTCTGCCAGCCCTGAATCGGGACCCTTGCTGCCACACTGACACCCCCAGCCCTGCCCAGGGAAGGCAGGAAATGATTCAGCCTTGTGCTTCCCGGGGCACGGCAGCCACTTGGGCCGCGGAGCTGCCAGATCTCAGCCGCTGGGTCCCTCCCCCCCTTTTTCCTCCTGCCTCTGGGGCTGGACAGTGAATGGGGGGGCAGGACGTAGCGCAGCGGCCCGCGGGGAGGTGCCTAGGGGTGCAGCGGGGCTCCCTGCCTTGCATATCTGCCACGCGTAGAGCAGCAGCCGCTTGTGGTCCAGGCGCTCCTGGTTCTTCTGCAGATAGTCCCGGAGGCAGCCGTTGGGCAGATACTCCATGATGAGCCGCAGGTTCCTCCGCCCTAGCGGGTGCAGAAAGAACGTCACGGGCCTACGGCCAGCCCCGGTTCGGGTGCCCGCCCTGCGCCGGCACTCAGCCCTGGCCTTACCCCCCAGCACCCTCAGTGTCACTAGCGGATGCTTCCCCAGGCAGCGAGGCGCGGTTCTCAGGGCGGAACAAGCGGCAGGGAGCGAGGGCTGTGCGTGGGGCGCCCAGGGCTGGGATAGCCGGGGGCTGTGGGTCAGGACTGAAGGGCTCCGGCAGAGCCGTGGGGCAGGAGGAGCTGGGGGCTGTGGTCAGGATTTGGGGCAGGTGCAGCGCTGCAAACCGGCTGTGACAGGCCCCTGCAGACACTCAGTGACTTTAGGGGCTGCCCACAGAGTTTGCTGTCCCCTCCCGCACCAGGGGACGCGCTAGACTCAGGGCTGGTCTAACCGCCCGGGCCTCCGGTGCCGGGGCATCCGCCTGCAGCCCTCGGAGGCCACAGAGCTCCTGGCCGGGCCGCGCTTTGAGCCTCCCTGGCCCAGGCTCCCAGGCTCACCCAGGCTGTAGCAGACGCCCCGGTACTTGACGATGAAGTCGCTGTGCAGGGAGCGCAGGATGGCGATCTCCCGTTCGAAGTCCCGCAGCTGCTCGGCCGAGCTCTGCTGCAGCCGTTTCACCGCCACCAGCTCCCCGGTGCTGTCGTCCAGCGGGTCGTAGCGACACAGCTCCACGCTGCCGAAGTTCCCCTGCCGAGGGAGAGGGAGCGGAGCGCGTGGGGCCCGGCAGCTGGGGGAACCTGCCCGGGGCCAGCAGCAAGGGCCCCCATCTCCCCCCCCAAGCCACGGCCGAAAAACCAACCACGTCGCCCGCCCTATCCCAGCATGGCTCTTCATCTCCCACTATCGGCAGCTCAGAGCACCCCTCCAGCTGCAGGCAGCAGTATCAGCTCCCTACCCTGGCCACCACTAGAGGGGGACAAAGATTTGCACAGATATGGAGGGCGATACATGCCTGTCCTGCGGAACTCCCTGCTACAAGATACCATGGACGATACCAAGGGTTTTGAACACCTGGCTATGGAGGTGGAGGACGGGAGAAACTGGCTCTTGTGCAGGGCGGCCAACGCACCACTTAAGTCCTCAAAAGTAGGAATCAAGCCTTGTTTTGGCCCTTATCCCCCTCTGTGAAGTTAGGGGGATAAGGCCCTGCTTGAGAAAAAGGAAAGGCACAGCCCCAAGCGCGTCTGGACCCGGGGTCAGGCTGCCAACATTAGCAGCTCCAGCCAGCCTGTGCGAGAGAGCGGTGGGAGGAAAGGGAAATGGGTCCCCCAGCCGGGGAGCTGTTTAACGCCCAAACGCCAGGGTGAGAGCCGTGCAGAGCTGCGGCCCCGCAAAGCGACTCGGCGTGAACGCAAAGCAGACAGGGAGGCGGGGCTGCCTTTCCCAGGGAACCTGCTCCCGGCCGGCTGGTCCCTCAGCCCTGTTGGCCCGTCCAGGTAGGGCTCTGGGCGATTGAAGGCGTCTCGCGGGAGCGGGAGGGGCGCCGTGGGCTGTTTGCTCGGGAATCTTCGGGCCGAGAGCGGCCAGCGCAGTCCTTTGCGGGCTAGAGGGTCTCACCTTGCCCAGCACAGAGACGTACTTCAGGTGCCGCTCCTCGAACAGGGCCGGGTCCTGGCAGGCCGGGACTTTGATGTAGCCCCAGAAGCCGTCCTTGGCTGGAAGCTCGCTGGAGGACAGGTCCGACAGCAGCTCGTAATCTGCAAGCGGGGAGGAGAGGCCAGGCTGCTTGACCAGCTCCCGCCAGTGCCACCCATCCCTCAAACCCCCCCATGTGCAGCCACCTCCTTGGTCTGCAAACCGCTCCTGCTTCCCGCGGGGCAGCAGCGGCACCGGCGTCATTCCGCAGGGCCTGGCAGGGAACCAAAAGCAAGCAGGGCTCCAGGTTCGCCGCCCAGGGGAGCTGGCTGCCCACCCGCCCCAGCTGCGGAGCTGTGCCCAGCTCGGCGCCAGGCACTGCCGCCACCCTGGCTTCTCACCCAGCCAGGCCGGGGCAGGAAGCAAGAGGGACCGTGGGGACCCGAGCCATCCATCGGGGCAGTGCACAGCCCCGAGCTGTTACGGGGGGAGCAGGGGGCTTGGGAGGCGCCGTCGGTTGCAGTCCCGGGACCCGCGTTCTCGAGGCCCTGTCAGCCCAGCTGTCCGCCCCACAGGCGCCAGCCTGGCGCTCACCGGAGGTGATCAGGCTGTTGAGGTCCCTGATGATGGCCCGGAAGGAGGGGCGCCGGCGTGGGTGGTAGTCCATGCACTGGGTGATGAGACTGGCCAGCTCCGTCCACTTGGGCGCCGGCAGCTGGAGGCCGTTCTGGTAGAACTGGAGTTTCTGTACGGAGGTAAAAGGGTGCGGGGGGGGGGGGGGGGGGGGGGGCGTGTTTAGGTGCTCCACTGCCTGGAAGTCACCTGGTTCCCCCCGACTGATCTTCCCTGGCTCAGTACCCGATGCCACTCCCTGCTTCTCAGGTCACCGTCATACCCAGCGATCTCCCGCAGGGCTGGAAGCCATCCTGACGCACGTTCCCCTCGCCAGGAATCGGGGGGCTCGGAGGGGGAGGCTGGATAAAGGGGGGCTGCCCTTGGGAACTGCAGTGCCATCCTGGGTAGAAGCTGTGGCGTTCGGGTCTTCTAGCTGGCTGCAGTTCCACCTGCATTGGCCAGGAGAAGGTGCCCAAACACCCACTTCTTTTCCCACATTTCTGTTTTTAATCTGTATAAATAAGACGTGGTGGGGGAGGGGGAGATTTTCTTTTGGCAAATGCCCCTCCCCCGGGGGTTAGAAGCCGTGTTGCCAACTTATATGGCGTTAGTGCAGGACTCAGGATACTGGGAGTTTTTCATAAAGCCCCAGCTCCAGGAGTCATGGGAGTAGGGGCAAATCTTGGCTTCCATTTAGAAAACAAAAGGTAAACCACGCGGCCAGCCTTCCCGGTTGCTGAGGAACGCTGGAAATTGGGATTCTCAAGCGCTCGGACCCCAGAAGGCAAAGGTAAAAGAACCCAACATTTTTAATTCATGATTTTTAAGCTGACCGTGATTTTGGCGGGGGGTGTGGCTAACTCATGGCACTTTGGGGCTGGAGGGCCGTGTCGGACTCTGATTCCTGCACGTCAATGGCACCTAAACTAACCAATCAAAGTGACCCCCAACCTTCCCGCTATGCCGAGATCATGGGCCCCGATCCTAGAATCGGATCCACCTCTGCCGGCCTGCAGCATCAAGGGGCCGTGTCCGTTCCCAGCGGCGCATGGCCGCCGGGTGTCCGTGAGCCGGGGCAGCACGGACAAGAGACGGCTGCTCCGTGCCGGCATCCGCAGCAGAGGCACTTGGCCGAGAAGTGGTCGTGGCATCGAGAGACGCACGTTCCCTGCAGTGACTGCGGGTCGGACCCGCTCTGCTGACAAGCCGGAGGAGGGGATTTTCTAGTCGCCAGCACCTCCGGGCAGGACTCGAGGAAGGCCAGTGACTCTACCGGGGCGGCCGTGTGGTTCAGACTCATAGGAGGGGAGCAGCGGGGCCGACTCACCAACAGGGGCTCCAGGGCATTCATGGGCACGCTGCTCCCGCTGAAGATCTCCCACAGGGTGGCACCGAAACTCCACTTGTCCGACTCGAGCGCCAGGTTCTTGGGATCGATGATGCACTCGGGGGCCACCCAGGGGATGCGGTCAATCAGCACTGCAAGGGAGCACACGCCGGGGGGGGGAGGAGTGTGACGGCAGCTCTCCAGGCACGCGCCCTGGGGACCATCACCAGGCGTCCCGCTGCCCCCCCCCCGCGGATGTCAGGCTGGCTGCTTAGCACCTAAATCCCATCTGGAAATGAGATTTAGGCTCCTAAATCCATTGGGTGTGGCCACGCCGAGCATAGCAATGGCTAAGTGTCTTTCCAAATCTGGGCCTGAGCTGCCCTGTGCCTCAGTTTCCCCTCTGTGCAATGGGGATCGTAGCCCTTCCCTGCCACACAGGGGTGCGGGAAGGATGAACACCCGGCAGCTTGTCAGGTGCCCAGACACTCCGGTGATGGGGGCCAAGGAAGGACTCTCTCCTTGGCTGAAAGGCAGGGGATGGAGGATGTATCCCCTCCCCCCACCCAAAGGATGCTTCTGTCCCTCCCCCAGCCTCGTGGGGCAGGAGTCCTGACGGGTTCCCTTGTGCTCTGGCAGGGCAAGCTCCGCCCCAGGCACTTACTGTCCTTGGCCAGCATGGTGATGCTGACCCCGGGGTCGCTGAGCTTTATGAAAGGGGGGCTGCCGCTGGCCACGTCCCCCTCCCTGGCCAGCAGAACCTTCTTCGCGGAGATGTTGCCGTGGATGATCTTCTTATCCTCCTGCGGAAGGAGAGAGACGCTCAGTTGCAAACAGCAGCTGGAAAGGTCCTGCAGAAAACAGCCCGGCTGGCTCTATATTTCCCCTTTCCCCAGGGCATTTGGGCATGGAACAACCCCCACACCCACAACTGTCCACCTTTCACCGCAGAATCTAGGGCTCTGATTTACAGAGCATGCACGGTGCTAGGCACATGCAGATGCAGAGCTCCCTCTGCTGACTCACCCGGCAGCCAGACCAGGTGGGCCCTATTACCACCCACTCAGGAGGACAAAATGCTTTGACTGCTTCTCAGAGGGAATTCAGGCTGGCCTACGGCCCTGGAAATGGTGCAGTGGTGATCAGGGGGTAAAACAGGGTGGTCTAGTGCACGGTGCACTGGGCAGGGACTCAGAAGACTTGGCTTCTATTCCTGGCTCTGCCACTGGCCTGCTGGGTGACCTTGGGTAAGTCACTGGCCCTCTCTGGGCCTCAGTTGCCTCATCTATAAAATAGGTTGACGACCCTGCCCTCCTTTGCAAAATGCTTTGAGTTCAACTGATGAGATGGGCTTGATCAAAGCGATGGATTATTGTCACTGACGTTACCAAGGAGGGAAACCCCCAGGAGGGGTGAATTTGGATCAGCCCCTGTGTGAGAGCCCTTGGCAGTGTGTGTGTGTGTGTGTCAGGAGCAGGACGAGTCATTTTCATTGTCAATGTCTGCCCTGGAAGTGTAACCCTGAGGCAGTTTCTGGCGCCTCGTAACCGCCTGCCTGCAGGGCCCCAGCCATGCTGAAGTCAGGTGCTCATGCGCGTCCTGGCAAGCGGGCTGGGGAGGGGGGTCGGGGGCTGGCCATACGGCATCTGCCAGCTTACCAAAAAGTTGAGGGCATAGGCCAGTTGTTTGGCCACCTCCAGCTTCCAGCTGGCTGTCACCTTGCCTCCCGCCTGGTTCTTCTTCAGGTATATGTCCAGCGCGCCGTGCCTGACGTACTCCTGCACCATGATACCTGGGGGAGGAGGGAGCAGGGTCTTGCACCAGGAGGTTGGGCCACGACCGATGGGCGCAGGAGGCCCAGTTTTCCTAACTGGTCCCAGGAAGGATGGTTCCTGGGTCAGAAACACATCGAAGGACCTCCTGCTTGTGTCCTGAGGAGGTCCTCCTGGTTCCAGGGCTGGGAATAGAACCCAGGAGTCCTGGCGCCCAGCCCCAGTAGACTCCACTCCCTTCCCAGAGCTGGGAATAGAACCCAGGAGTCCTGACCCCCAGCACCAGTGCCCCCGCCCTGCCCTCCAACAGAAATGTTGTAATAAATCTGATTCCTAAATCTCACCAGGTGACGTTCTGGGGGGGACTTTAACAGGTCTTTCCTCTGCAGAGGTTAAAGCAGGGGGTGAGGACTCCTGTGTTCCCAGCTCTGTGGGCAGGGTTGGGTCTGAGAGTTAAAATGGGGGCGGGAGAGGCAGTCAGGACCCCTGGGGTCTATCCCCAGCCCTGGGAGCGGGCTGTGGGTTAGAGGGGAAAGGAGGGGGGCTGGGAGTCAGGACTCCCCAGTTCTTTCTGTTCCCGGCTGTGGAGCGAAGTGTGATCTAGGGGTTAGAGCAGGGCGAGGCTGGCTGACTAGTGATTAGCGACATGAGGGTGAGCCAGGACGCCTGGGTGCCATTCTCAGGCAGTGAAAGTGACTAGCCTGGGCTCCCTGGGAGCAGCAACAGCAAACCAGCAGCAGAAAATGTGGATCAAGAACGTGACATTTGGCCTGGCTGCCTCCCCCCTCCCAATAATCCAGCGCGTGAGCCGCTTCCTGCCGCACAGAGGCCTCCGCAGACACGTCCCTTCTCCAGGCAGCATCCCGAGCGCCCGGCCCCCGCGCGGGCGGTACTCACTGTCTTCCCCGATGCTGACGCCATGGAGCAGCACCAGGTGCTTGTGCGAGATCTGGCTCATGACGCTGGCGGCTTCGAGGAAGGACTGGAACAGAGGGAGAAGCTGGGTGAGGGGGAGCCGGCGCCTCCCTGGGACACCTTCCCCCTGGCTTGGTCTCTGGCTTAGCTGCGCTGGTGATGCCAGCGGGTGGGTCAGGGCAGAAGCGGTGCCCGCTGGGTCAGCAGGTGGCTGGCACGGGGAGGTGCCCGTCACCCAGAGACCCCTCCAGCTGCTTGGCTGAATTGGCGCATGGGCGACTGACCCAGCAGTCCCGGGCGCCCAGAGATGGGCAGGGCATGGTGGCGGGACACGGTGTTTTCCCCCCTCCTGCCCTGGTAAGGCCGGGCCCTTTGGCAAGGATGCAGGCGGGCGGCCGTGGGGAACAGCACCCAGGGGACCCACGTGGCTCTGCAAGGGGAGTTCCCGGGGGGAATCCTGCAGCAAGCAGGTGTTGCACTGAGCACCAGGAGCAGCACTGCACAGGTGTGTCGTCGTGTCGTGTCCCCCCCCCCACACACACACGCCGGGCTGCCCCGGGCTGCATGGTGGAGCCACAGGGAGCCCCGTGCGTCGGCTCTGTTCCCCCCCAGCCCAGGCCTCACCTCGGAGCAGTTGCGGTGGCTGCTGTCCATCACCTTCAGCAGGACGTCGGTCTGGTGGCACGTGTCGTCCCCCTGCTCCCGCTTGATGCCCCGGTAGATCTTGGTGAAGGAGCCTCGGCCCAGGTTCTCGCACTGCCGTGGGCAAGAGCAAGTTGAGGGGGGAGGGGATAAATAACGAGGGAGAACCCCCCTCCTCCCTAAGCACACCCCTCCATCCACCCTGGAGCCCAGCCCCCGGGGCGAGAAGGACCTGCCTTCCCCAGATTAAGGCCAGGGGTATAACGAAATCCCAGCCCATCCCCATGGCGTCTGATCTCACTCCCCGCTGGCCTCTCCCCACCTATCTCCCACAAGCCTCCTCTGGAAATCCCAGCCCGATTGTGCCCATCTCCTCTGACGGGCAGTGTAGGAGCAGGGCACCTCCCCGCTGCCTGTCCCCCTTTGTTCCAGGCCTGTCAGGCGCTGGTCCCAATTCACACCAGAGCAAAAGGTTCTGATTCTCGCCATCAATATCCCCCATCTCACAGAGAGGGAAACTGAGGCACAGAGTGGGGCAGGAACTCACCCAAGGTCACGTCGTGAGTCTGTGCCAGAACTGGGAATAGAGCCCAGGAGTCCTAACCCCCCCTCCCCTAGGCCTTTGCTCTAACCACTAGAACACACTTCTTTCCCAGCTCTGGGCAGAGAACCCAGAAGTCCTGGGTATGTCGCCCGTTCTGTGTTTCATCCAGAAATGTGGCTGGGCATGGAGGGGCAGGGGCTGCCCCTGCCCATCCAGACCCTGGCATGGGCTCTGCCCCTCCGCCTCTCCACTTACCCACGTCAGGTTCTCCGGCTGGATCTTGTGGAACATCATCTGGTTGACGCTGCGCCGCGGTGCTGAGGGGGAGCTGGGGAGCTGGCAGCAGCTGCCTCGCACGATCAGCAGGTTGGATTTTTCTGGGGGGGGTGGTGGTGGGGAGATGTAATTTGTCAGATGCTCCCCCACCGCTCAGCACAGGGGGCTCAGTGGGGGGGACAAAACTCCCAGTTAGACCCTCCATCCCATTGGCCAGGCAGGCCCTGGCTCACACCTGTGGGGCTGGCCCGACATGTGCCCCGAGTTCGGAGCCAGGTGGTGCCCCCCCCTCCCCCAGGTGCCACGCGCGGCGTCTCCCCCCGGCTTTACCTTTGGGCCGGGGAGGGCAGCAGGTGCCCAGGCGCAGGGCCACGCCGTCGGCGTGCAGGCTGCAGCGCTGGTAGGTGCAGAGCAGCTCCTGGAGGCTGCAGAAGCGCCTGGCCACGCCGGAGAGGGAGAAGCTCCCGTCCGTGTCCTTCTGGATCAGGCAGCCCTTGTAATCCTGTCCGAAGCGAGTCTGCAGGGCGGGGGGGTGGCCGGGGGGGGCGATGATGGGGCGAGGAAGCGAGAGAGCAGGGGCAGTTAGCCCGAGGGGTCCATCAGCCGCTGGGAGCCACAGCCTGTGATGGGGCCAAAGGGCGCGAGGCGCCGGGGACTGGGCTTTCCTGAGCAAGGTGCATGGTCCCTTGTTTGCTAAGGGACTAACCAACCGAGACTGACTAGCAGGCAGTGGTGGTAGCGGGAGTCCTGGCCCGTCCAAGGGCTGGGCATCCACAGCTCAGGGACATCCCCCTCCTGCTCCCCAGACAGGCCTAGGTCGAGGAGGGGCAGTGGGATGGGAGCCGGTGTCCGTTCCGGGCGGGCAGGGAAATCCGTGCCGGGTCTTTTCCCGGGGGACCATGCCCATTTCAGAACTGAATCCCAGTTCCAGATCTTCTCTCCTCCCTCTGGTTGGGCGACTCAGCCTGACACCTTTCCAGCCTGGATGGCCACTGGGATCTTCCGGACTGGACTCCCATGCTCACCTGGAGCGGATCCCTGTGGGCAGTCACCCTCCCCGGCCCGGGGCTGGGAAGCAGGAATAATCGCTGTGACGCCCAACAGTTTCTGGGTAGCAGCCTGGCCCCCCACTGCTCCCCAGGCAGGCAGCAGAGGAGGGGCCCTGCCGACAGATTTGCCTTACCTGGATGCAGATGGTGAGCAGGTAGCTGTCAAAGTCCTGAGGGCTGCGGCGGAGGAGGTAGACTCCCTCACCATCCCCTGCCAGCTTCAGCTTGTTCACTGCAAACTCAGACCTGCAAAGCCCAGGACGGTGTCAGCACCGTGCTCAGGTCCCAGCCCCCAGGAACCAGGCAGAACCCTCAGGGACTGGAGCCAGCACCGCTACCCTCTGTACTGTCCCCTTAAGATACTGCAGACTGAGCGAGCCTGCGGGGTGCCCAGGCCTGGCACATGGCACATGGTCCCGTAGCCCGTGGGCGGAGGGAGCCGTTGGCGAAGGCCCTGTGACGCTGAACATGGAATGAAGGGTTTTTATAACACGCTCGCCATGGATTCGGGCTCCTCCAGTTGGAAGGAGAGCTGAGGGGTTTGGCTCCCCCTGCGTTTCACAGAGAACTCGACAGGCAAGGTGGGTCTTCAAAAAGAATTAGTTGTGATCTTTTCCCCTTGGATGAGGCTTCCCAACTGAGGCTCTCCAGCTCTTTGCAAGTATTAGTTACGCCTCCTCAGGAGTCAGTCATCGGAAGAAGCAAGAATACAACCCACAAGTCCAGGCACCCAGCCCCATACTTTAAGAACTGGACCATGTACGTTCCCAGAGCTGGGAATAGAACCCAGGAATCTGGACTCCCAACCCCACCCTGCTCTAACCACTAGACCCCACTCCCCTTCCAGAGCTGGGATAGAACCCAGGAGTTCTGACTCCCAGCCCCACCCTGCTCTAACCACTAGACCCCACTCCCCTCCCAGAGCTGGGATAGAACCCAGGAGTTCAGATCCCCTGTATAAGACACTAGACCCACACCCTTAAAAAACAATTTCCCTGTTCGGGCACCATCTCCCTCCTCCTATTTCAGCCCAGCTCCGGTGAACAGAGCAAGTGCAGTGCCCCATCAGAGCCAAAAGGGGGAGAAGCAAGCATTGTTTTTGAGTAGGTCCTATTATTTGACATTTCCCACAGAGGGTATTTTTAATCATCCACCCCCCAAGAATTTAGAGCCCAGGGCTGCCCAGTTGGCAGGGGAGTTGTTGTGCTGTTGTGTTCTAGCCAGGCAATGGCACAGCTGGTAAGGGTCCTGACACCACCCCCCACCTGATGGGTCCGTGACACTGGTTCTCCATGTTCTCCAGGAGCCGGGGGGGAGCCACTTCTTTGCAGAAATAATGGTGGGCATCTGCCGTCAGCCGGTAGTAGCCGTCGATGAGGGAGACGAAGGACAGGGCCTCTCGCAGCGTGAGGAACTCCACCTCCTGTGGGAGGTGGAAAAAGCTTGAGTCAGAGCTCCGGGCAGCCGGGCATGGCTGGTCCTTCCGAGCCAAAAGCCTCCATCATGCTCAACCAGGCCAAGAAGAGAGCACTTAGCCCCGGCCGTGCATAGGGGGTGCTGTGGAAGGAACGGGCAGGGGACGAGGGCACATGCATCATGCTGATGTTGCTGTAGTTGGCCAGTTTTGGGAGCCAATGGGTGGGGGGACTGGGCTGCTCACTGTCCTTCGCCCATGTGGGGGACTGGCAAGGAGGAGAAGGCTGCCCCTGAGCAGCGGGAAACTATTGTGAGGGGTTGGTTCTGTGACGGGGACCTGTAAGTGATAGCTGTGGTGTCATTTATTGTGTACCGTGCCTTTAAATGTCTAAGGACGCGGCCGTCTGCCGCAGGCCATTTTGAATTGAGTGTAGTGCAGACCTCACAGAGGAGATGCACACACCATGCTCTCTCCTGCTCTCCCTTGCTCAAAGAGACTTTACTTTGGTTCTTTCTTGTTCCAGCCTCCTCTTGATCCTTCCACTTCAGAAGGAAAACTCAAATGCGCAAATACAAAACGGGGAATGGCTGGAAAGGCAGCAGTGCTGCAGAAAATGCTGGATCACAAACGGAATGAGTCAACAATGTGATACTGGCGCAAAAACGGCAAACGTCATGCCGGGCTGTATCTCGGGGTAAGGCTAAAAAAGGGGTAAAAACCAAGGGTGATGTCATGGGAGGGGTCTGCTACAGACCCCAGGATTGCTAATCAGGAAGAAGAGGTGGGTGAGGCTTGTTTTTAATCAACTAACAAAGTCATCCAAAGCACAGGACTTGGTGGTGATGGGGGACGTCAACTACCCAGACGTCAGTTGGGGAAATAATACAGCAGGGCACAGATTATCCAACAAGTTGCTGGAGTGCGTTGGAGACAGGTTTTTATTGCAGCGGGCGGAGAAAGCGAGTAGGGGAGAGGCTATTCTGGATTTGATCCTGACAAACAGGGAGAAACTGGTTGAGAATTTGAAGGTGGAAGGCAGCTTGGGTGAAAGTGATCGTGAAACGATAGCATTCATGATTCTAAGGAACGGCGGGATGGAAAACATCAGAATAAAGACAATGGGCTTCAAGAAGGCAGACTTTAGCAAACTCAGAATTGGTCGGTAAGATCCCACAGGAAGCAAGTCTAAGGGAAAAAAGGGTTCAGAGGAGTTGGCAGTTTTTTTAAAAGAGCCTATTAAGGACACAAGAGGAGCTATCCCAATGTGTAGGAAGGAAGTATGGTAAGAGATCACCCCGGCTCACCCAGGAGATCCTCAATGATCTGAAACTCAAAACAGAGCCATACAAAAAGAGAAAACTAGGTCAAATTACAAAGGATGTGTATTAAAAAGCACCCAACTACGTAGGAACAAAATTAGAAAGGCCAAGGCAGAAAACAAGATTAAACTAGCTAGGGACATAAAGGGTAACAAGAAAACCTTCTGCAAATACATTAGAAGCAAGAGGAAGACCAAGGACAGGGTAGGCCCGTTACTCAGTGGGGAAGGAAAGGCAATAACAGGAAAAGCAGTGACGCCTGAAGTGTTAAATGCCTTTTTTTGTTTCAGTTTTCACCAAAAAGGTTAGCAGTGACTGGATGACTAACACAGTGAATGTCCGGGTGGACGGGATAGGACCTGAGGCTAAAATAGGAACAGAACAAGTTAAGAATTATTTAGATCATTTAAACATCTTCAGGTTGGCAGGGCCTGATGAAATACATCCTAGAATCCTTAAGGAACTGGATGAAGGGATCTCTGAGCCATTAGCAATTATCTTTGAGAACTCATGGAAGACGGGAGAGATCCCAGAAGACTGGAAGAGGGCAAATCTAGTCCCTAGCTATCGAAAGGGGGAGGTTTTTGATACTCTCTAAATGACCTTCTCTTAACAAATGAGGGACATATAGCCGAGAGGAACCGACTATACGATGGATGCATAACTGGTTGGAGAACCATACTCAGAGTAGTTATCAATGCGAGAAGGGAACCTTGAGTGGGGGCCCCACAGGTATCAGCTCTGGGTCCAGTTTTATTCAGCACCTTCGTAAGTGGTTTGGTTGATGGTATCGAGAGCACACTTATAACATTTGCAGACTGTACCAGGCTGGGAGGGGTTGCAAGGACTTTGGAGGACAGGATTCGAATTCAAAATGACCTTGACAAACTGGAGAAATGGTCTGAAAAAAGGGGATGAAATTCAATAATGCAAAGTACTCTAGCCAGGTAGGAACAATCAATTGCACAAATAGCAAATGGGAAACGCCTGCTGAGGAAGGAGTACTTCAGAGAAGGATCTGGGGGTTTTAGTGGGTCACTAACTAAACACGAGCGTAACATTGCTGCAAAAAAAAAAAAAAAAAAAAAAAAAAGTGGTGTAAGCAAGTCACAAGAAGTCCTTCTTCCGCTCTCCTCAGCTCTCAGGCCGCAGCTGGAGCATTGTGTCCGGTTTTGGGGCCCACACCTTGGGAAAGATGTGGACAAACTGGAGAGCAACCAAAATGATGAAAGGGCTAGAAAACATGACCTCTGGGGAAAGATTGAAAAAACTGGGTTTGTTTAGTCTGGAGAAGAGAAGACCGAGGGGGGACGGACCAGTCCTCAAGCCCGGAAAAGGTTGTTCTAAAGAAGAGGAGGATAGGACCAGAAACACAGGGCTTAAATTGCAGCAAGGCAGATTTAGTTGGACATTAGGAAGACCTTTCTACTTGTCAGTGTAGTTAAAGCACTGGAACAAATTACCCAGGGAGGCTGTGGAGTCCCTGTCATTGGAGGTTTTTCAGAACAGGTTGGACAAACACCTGTCAGGGATGGTTTGGGTTTTCTTGGTCCTGCCTCAGTGCAGGGGGCTGGACTAGATGACCTCTCAAGGTCCCTTCCAGCCCTGCATTTCTATGAAAGGACATGGAGACCCGGTAAATCTGTGTGTCTGTGTGCAGCAAAAGGGAACAGCACGCGGCAGGAATGAAGCAAATTCCTCCCCCTCCCCATCCCACACACTCACTAGGATCCTGTTATCTGTCTTGGTGACCGTGACGATCCGGTTCTCCACAGGATTGCTATCCCGGCTGGCTTGCTTTATGCTGATGTCGGCGATTTCAGGGAAGTCACAGAAGGGCTGGCGGTTCTAGGGAGCAGAGAAAAGGAACTGGGTCTCTGAACTGAGGATTTTTCCACTGTGGGGGAAAGAAGAACCGAGCCGAAACATCCCCTGATTCTCAGGCCCTTGGTGAGGTTTTAGATGCAGCAGGAGGGTCAATTCTTACTGGCCCTGATTTTGCTGGAGATCACGGGAGGTTAATCGAAGGGCTGGGGCCAGATCTTTTCCCGAGAGTGCAGTTCTCCCAGAGGGCTGGCAGGTGATGGAATTAAACGGGGGTAAGAAAGGACAAATAAAGCACACGGAGAGCGACGCAGCTGGGAGAAAAACCCACTCTCCCGCCCAGCCCCGGTTCTCCTGCTGCCACAAGCTGCCGCGTTCTCCCGCCGGCCAGCGAGTTTCCCAGCACAGAGTGAGCAAGAAAATGGGCTGCATTTCTCTGGTGAGAAACAGGAAACGAAAAACCCTCTTGGCCTTTCCTGGCACGTCACAAAGAGGCATCAGAAAGGCCCCGGCTGGCTTTTTCTTTCCCTTGCGGTGGGGACAGGGCGCGCACAGGGCGGTGTGTGACCCACATTGACACCCGGCAGGGCTGTGGCCCCCTCTAGTGGTTGCAGCGGGCAGCAGGTTTAGGAGGCTGCCCTGGCGTGCTGGATAATTAACGAGCTCAAGCAGATGAGGTTCGAGCTTTTAGATCCACAGGGCCCAGGTTCAAGCCAGAGGTGCCGGCAGGACTGCAGAAGGAAACGGATGGGCAGACAATGGGCCTTCGCCCCCCAAACGCCTTCTCTGGCGTCGACGGTTCAATCCCCCGGCTGACCCATGCGGGGCGTGGTTAGGGTCGGTGTTAGGTGCCCCCCGGCCTCACCTTGTCCCCGCTGTGTCTCCAGAAGATGCCGTTCTCCCCAGACACGTGGATGATCCTCTGCACCTCCTGGCCCCCCTCGCCGCTGCTGGGGGCTCTCACCGGGAAGCTCTCCTCCACCCACGTCCTCTCCAGCTTCTCCAGGTCCATCAGGTACTTCAGCTTGAGGTAGCGCGCGTCGGTCTGGCAGCTGCTGATCCTCTGCAGGGACCGGTGGAACTTCCTGCGGATCCGCTTGCGGGTCAGGAAGCTGTGCTGCTGGATGTGTTGCCGCAGCGTCTCCGGGATGCAGGATTTGTAGCTGGAGAGGGGGATGGAGGAGACCTGGTCCGGATCATCACCCTTGGCCTGGCCTCCCCATCAACCCCCTCTCCAGGCGTTCTGTGAGTGGGGAGGGGGGGTTGTTTGGAAGGTGGCCCCTGGTAGCCAACTGGGACCCATGGAACCTGCTGGCTGGGGGCACCGGGAAGCTGAGCAAGGGGGGAATGAGTTGGGGCAGGGGGGCATTCGTGTCTTGTCTGGCAGCAACTGGCTGCCGTGAGCCTGCAATGATCCCAGCCGGGCGGGGACATGGATGGTTTTGGCCGGCGCTGGAAGCTGCGTTGGGTCTCCTGTCCCCAGGGCGGGTGGAACTCGGGGCCGGATGTTAGAAGAGCTGGATCCGGATCCCCCTGCCCTGCTGGCTCTGCTGCTCCCCTGCCCCCCTCCCTCACCTGACGTAGCTGAAGATCTCCTCCAGGCTCCGCTTCCTCTCCTTGACCATCCTCAGCATGTCCAGCACGGCCAGGCTGAGACACTCCTCCTGCATCTGCATGCTCAGCGTCCCCTCCATGCGCCCGCTGATGAAATCGCTACGAGACTAGGGCCCCCCCACCGCCAAGAACAGGCCTGGTCAGCTCACCACTGGAGGGAGAGCCCCTTCGCCCCACCCCGCAGGCCCCCCAGATCGGCCGGGCTCCGGAGGGTGCTCCAGGAACCCTCCTCGGAGGGACGTGGAAACGGGGCCACGAGTGAGTACGCTTCCTTCCAAGGACTCATGGCACAATGAGGGACTCTGAACCCACCCCCAGGAGATGCCTGATCCCGGGGTGACTCCATCACAGGCAGCGTCTCCCCAGCTTAACAGCCGGGGCTGGTTCCCAGGTGGCTGCGCAGGGATTTCCACGCCCTGTCCATCACCCGGTCTGGGTCTCCGGCGCCCAAGCCCTTCGTGCAGCTGGGATCCGGCGGGCAGTGGCCCACGCTCGCTAGCAGCAGGAGCTCAAGCCGCCAGCCGGAGGGGCAGGCTGCTTTCTTGTGGTCAAGGTGCAGGGCTGGCACTTTGGAGGCCTGGGGGCAATTCCCGGCTCTGCCCCCGGGGCCTCGTGTGAGCCTGGGCACCTGCTTTGGTTCTCGGCATCTCCCTTCCTCAGCTGCGCCCTGGGGGTGGCGAAACCGCCGTTCCTCCCGGGGGGGTGCCTGGGAGATGCCACGTCTGAACCCCACCGCTCGAAGCACCTGGTGGATGCCGCTGGCTCCTGACGTGAGGGGGCGACCCCTCCGTAGCAACCCCCCCGGGGCTGCACTCACCTGAGCAAAGAGATAGTCGATGGTGGGACAGTCGAGCACGGCGCTGGCTCGGTCGTTCAGCAGCCCAAAGCGGTACGATTTCCCCGTCCCAAACCAGTTGGGGAAGAAAAACCTGCCGAGGAAAACGGGCCCAGCTCACGTCTTTCCTCCCCCACGTGTGGCGTGGGCTGAGGCTCGCAGTGTCACTTCTGCCCCTGGGTTCACCAGCTGCCCCGGGGTGATTTTCGAGGGGGAGCAGGCGTGGGCAGGTGTAACGGCCGGGGTTTAAAGAGGACCAAGAATTCTGGAAGGGCGAGAGACTTTCCCGCGTCGGGGCATGAGCGGGAATATCAACCCTACGGGGCAGACGTTAGTCACGTGGGACTGGGAGGATAAGAGCCTGTGACACTATCTTTCCCCGGGAGACTCTATGGACCACTGGAAAACTTTCCAGGGAGCCAGTTGTCCCATAACTGTTTCCTGTGGGGCTTCTTGCACCTGCCCGTGAAGCGGGCCCCTGCCAGAGAGAGACCACTGGACAAGCTGGGCTGGGGGCTCTGATCCGACCCGGCGGTTCCGAAATCGAACCTGGCTCCGATGCGTTCACGTGCCAAACAACAGCATCAGAAAACCCGGCCCGCAAGAGGCCCCGTCATGGACTGCATAATGTCTGGCCCGAGAACAGGCCCGAGGTCACTGCTCTTCTGCTGAGACGCCCTAGGCTTGGGGGCCGAAACGCTGCGTGGCGATGCAGGGTAACGACTGCTGAGTGGTCCACGGGGCGCCAGCCAGGATGCGACGGGCGTGGTTCTTTGGACCACGGTGAACTAGCGAGCTCCTGCAGGGCATCTCTGGGCGCCTCCGCTGGCGAGGAAGCGTAGCCAGGGGGCTCTGCGGTATTTGTTCCTGAGTTAGCAGGCCCGTGGGGAAGGGGGTGAATTCGGACAACACCGCCGGAGCTGTGTGCGAGGCGCGCGGGGCAGGGAGTTCACAGGTACCTGATTCTGTAGATGACAACGTGGCAGCTCGAATTGTCCACGGTGAAGACGTGGTTGGGCGGGAACCAGCATTTCAGATCTTCCGTTGCCAGGGCGAAGAGGGAGTGGCAAACGGGCAGGATCCCTGCAGGGACGAGAGCGCGGCGGGTGAGGTGTTCCTGCAAACCCAGCGGGAAACCTGTGCACCGCGGGGCGGGCGCCTAGGGCAGGCGGACGGCTTGTGCAAAACAAAACAGGGAAGGGGGGGGGAGGTGCGGCCCTGGGGGGAGGAAGCTGCAGTGACAAGGGCTGGTTAGCGGGGGGACGACACACAGAACCTGTACCAGGCTGGGCGGGGAGGCTGCTGCAGCCAGCAAAGGCAGGGCTCCTAGTCCGGGCTGTTTTGGCACCTGTCACTGGTTTGAGGACAGCTGGGGTCCCCTGCCTGAGAAGTGCTCCATTATGGCAGCCCTAGGGTGTGTCTACACAGCAGTTGGGAGCCTGCCTTACGATCTGGATCAAGAGCAGGAGAAAGGCGGGATCGTTCTTCCCATGGAACAGATGCCGGGGGGGGGAGGAAGGAAAAGCAGTTTGCCCAAGTCTAGCCAGAGCTGGGACTTGACCCTGGCTCTCCTGGGGCACAGGGCCAGTCCTCCCCTCCCCCTGGAAATAGACCTTGCCATGGGACACTCTGCGTGTAAACACTGGGGCAAGGGGATTGTGACGCCCTGGGGGTTGGGCTCCTCCCGTCCTGCACAGGGAGAGTGTCTGACCCGCTGCCCCCCATGGCCCACCAGCGCCTCGGGCTGTGGCTACCGGATGGCGACATAATCGCCGCGGCTCGGGCAGGTGGGACGTTGCACCACGGGCAAGGGAGTTGGGGCCGCATCCTCCCCTCCCCTGCCCCAGAGCCCTCCCTCGTCCCAGGGCCCCAGCGCCCCTCTCACCGCAGGCCTTGGCTGCCGCCACGCAGAGCTCCTCCGCCAAGTACTGGCCAAACGTGAAGGTCAGGATGCCGGCCGCGTCGGGGTCCGCTCGCGGGATGTTGGTCGGGTGGTACAGGTAGACCTGGAGGGTCCCCGATTCCATGGAGGACAGGCTGCAGGACCTGTTTCCGATCAGGGGCGTCTCCTCTCCTAGGGGCGCCATGGCGGGAGGCAGCCTGCAGCAATGCCAGGAGGGGACGGGTTAGGTGCATTCTCTGCTCCAGCGAGCACCTTCTCTCTGCTCCGGTACCAAACGCCGGCACAGCCGGGTTGATCCGGGGCCCCTCAGACTGGCCGGCTGGCAGTGGGTCCTGAGCACCCAGATTTCCCGGGACAGCCACCTCCCATCCGGGGCAAACCTCTGCTCTTTCTGCACGTGCCCCCCACCTGTTCTCTAGCGGGTGCTGGTTCTCCTTCACCCAGAGCGACGCCGGGAGCTAGGAAGTCGTTTTAGCGCCACTCCAGCTGGAGAGGCCCAGGCCACTGCGTCGAATCCGCCTCCCCCACCCACCCCGCCTTTCCTCTCCAATGTGATTGTGATCAGAAAGTCGACCATGAAAGCAGCCTCACTGCTGTAGTCTGCGTCATTCCCCTGCATGTGGTTTGAGTCAGAGCCGCTTGGCTTGTTGACCAGAGCAGGCGTCTGTGACGGTGGCTGGTTGCAGAGGGCAGAGCGGCCCGCTGCCCCCCTGGCCCGCCGTGGGCCTCATCCACCCACCTGCCTCTCTAGCTCGAAGCAGGCGTGGGGCAAAGCTGGCCCGAGAGCCCTGGAGAACGCAGCCTTCGAGTGATTCAGGCAGCTTCCCCAATGCCTCTCTGCTCGCACGCCTGCCGGCACCCTGGCCTGGAGAGACCACGGGAATGCCCAGGCTAGAAACGCTACCTGCGCTGCCGTGGTGTAGACACTGAAATCCACCCACCCGAAAGGCGGTAGCAAGGAAGGATTCTTCCATCGACCTAGCGGGGCCTCCGCTGGGGTACAGGTCGGCTTCGCTACATTGCACCGGGCCCCTCAGCAATGTGGTTAAGCCGACCTAGCTTTGTAGCATAGACGGCTCCAAGGGCGAAGAGGGTGGGTCGGCCCATCCTTGGCTGACCAAGAACAGGACCAGTCGGTGCCAATATCACAGGGCTTGTTGTGGACACCTGGCTGAGACCCCCCAGACTCATTTCATGCAGGCACGAGGACTGGCCACTGCTGACCTCAGCTGACCGGGTCACCCTGGCGTGCTTTCTAGGGGAGCCTTTCCGACGTGTCTCCATCTCTCCAGAGCTTAAGTCCCACTTTCAGAAGGGCTTCAGGCGGTTTGAAAAAATCTTACCCCGCCTCTCCTCCCCCCGCCACCGAGAGCCCCCTGCTCCCGCTGGCGCAGGAGCCAAGGCAGCGGGCGGAGCCCGCCTTGAGAACCCCTCGCCCGGCCTTGCTGAGTGAGCGGCGTGGAGCGGAGACGTGGTGGTTAGTAACCACTCCTTCCCAGCGCAGGGGTGAGCTGTGCTTATCTCCTTTCTCTCATCGCTCTGTGCTGAAGGCGGGGCGGGGTGGGGGGATCCTGGCTTACGCTCCGGCTTCTGCAGGCGCCGCCGTGCAGGCGGGGAAGGTGGCGTGGCTCTTTGGTAGAGACGGGCAGGAGAGTGAAGAATCGAGCCCCGTTAGTTCAGCTCCGTCGGGCCGGAAGGGACCGAGAGGTCGTGGGATCTAGTCCCCTGTGCGGAAGTGGGGCCAAGGGACCCCAGGCCAGCCCGGAGGGGTTGGTCCAACCTGGTCTTAAAAAGCTCCAGTGAGGGGGCTAATACTCTGTTAGTTGTTTGCAGGCTGTGGTCAGTTAGCGCCTCGTATGAGAGGGGTGTGGGTGTGACGGAGAGCCAGGGTTCTCCTGGGGTGACAGGAGAGCCGTACCTTTCCCTGCCTGCCAGGTGGGCGACCGGCCCTGCCCTCCTGACAGGATGTGCTGAATCCAGCCACCCCAGCAGGCTGTCTGGCCACAGAGGACGGGTGACTTGCCGGGGAGTCGGGGCAGAACCGGGAGGGAGCCCAGATCTCCTGGGGCCCAGTTCAGAGCTTTGACCCGCAGCACGACCCTTCCTCCAGCCCTGCCAAACCCCCAGCCCCGCTGGCTGGCTTCTCCGGTCGCCCCTCACCAAAGCGCGCTGCCCACAGCCGGCGCTGGCCCCTGCGGCTGGGGCGCGACAGTCCTAAGGGACAAACACCCGTGCCCAGCTGAACAGCCTGGCCCGGCTTCCTCCTCTGTGATTAGCAGCAACCCTTTTCCATTCCCTCTGGGCACAGGCAATGGTGGTGGGGGTTGGGGGGGCAGGAAACCAAGCCTCCCCTCCCAGCTACGCCACAATGGGCTCACGAGCGCCCTGCCAGGCCCCCCTCACCCCCACCCTGTGTGCCAGCCAGCGAGCTCAAGCGCGTTACCTCGTGCGGGGTGGGCGGGAGACGGCTGGTCCCTATGGGCGCAGCTCTGCCCTTGCTGGAGGGACGGACGAGGAGCCGGCGTGGAGGCCAGGGCCGGGAGCTGGGCTGGGATCAAGCTACGCTGCCTCCATCGGGCTGGCTTCCGGGACCTGCGTGGGTGGCTGGAGACGATACAGATTAAAGATGGGGGTGGGGGGGGGGAGCAAAAATCCCCCTTCTCGCTTCCTTCCTGCCCTCAGCGTGGCTGGGCCTTGTGTGAGCTTCCTGTCGCTCGCTTGCCGAGGCTGGGTGCGTGCGGGGAGAGCAGAGCCGCCCAGCGTGGGGGGCCAAGGAAGGGGGCTGAGGCACTAGCAGAAGGTTCTGCTGCGTGTTCTCGGGCGCTGGCTCTGCAGCTGCCTCCCGGTCCCAGGTTTGTCTGGGCCGAGTCCGGGGCTCAGCAGAGCACCCCGGCGCCAAAGCCCCTGTGGGGTGAGCGCAGCCCCCGTGTTGGCAGCCTTGGGAGAGTGTCCCCAGGACTGAACAGAGCTCCCCGGCCCCTCTGAAGGGCGTCCCTGCAGGCGAGGGAGGAACGGGGCAGGTTGGCAAAGGCTGCCCGTGCCGTACCCCGTCCCAAGTATGAAGAGACGCTGCCCAGCCAGCCCCCTGGCGCCGACGCTGCTCCGACCTAGGGGCTCGGTTCTGGAGCTCCCCGCCGAGCCCTTCCCAGCACCCCGAGGGCTCCAGGTGAGCCTCCGTCTCCCAGCAGAGGAGGTACAGGGAGGACACGTTCCCCACCAGAGCCAGGCTCTGGGCACGTGCCCCCAAGAACCCAGGGGGGGCAAGAAAGGCGATCTGGCTGCATGGGCCTCCTGCAGCCCAGCCCTGCTCATGGCCATTCTCGCCCCCCAGCTGGGATTCGAAGCGCCTCGCAGGAGCTTCGACTCCAAGCCCTGAGGCCCGGGCGGGAGGTGATTGGCTCTGACCCCCTCTCCCCGGCCAGGCTAAGCTCTCAACGGCCCGTTCCTGCCAACCCAGTGTGCAGCCCGGGCTGGGTTCCCGAGGGGGCCCCGATCCTGCGGAGGCGCCTGGAGGAGGGAGATCTGCCGGGCGCGACGGACAAAGGAACAGATGCTGCTGCACGCGGCCGGCGGGTCTCCCTGCAGCTGTGCCTGGCACTGCCAAGCGGGGAGGGAGCGCGGCATCCTTCAGTGCCCGCCCCGGGGGCTTCCTGTCGAGCTGGGCTGCAGCTAGTGCATGGCAGGGCCTGACCGCAGGGCCTGGCAGGGAGAGCAGCTTTCCTGTTGCATGCATCCTGCCCTGCGGGTTTCCTCTGCGCGCCGGTGGGAGGGAGACACGGAGCTGGCTCTGAACCGGAATCCAGGCTCCAAGGAGCCACAGGCTTCCGGGGATGCTGGGAGCTGAGCTCTGCAGTGCCGGGGCTAAGCAAGCAAGAGGAGAGCGTGCTGGGAGAGCTCCCTGCCCAGGACACGGCGGCTGTGCCGGGTGGCTCCCAGCCATGGGAACGGGCTTACACTGGCGTAGCTACGTCTGCCTTCAACTGCTGGAGCTGTGCCAACCAACCCCCAGTGTAGACGCAGCCAGGGCCCCAACATGGGGGGGGGAAAGGGGTACATTTTACTGGGGCCCAGAGGTCCTGGGGGGCCCGGCCCAGGCTGCAACCCCCATGGCTCTGTGTGGGAGGGGGCCCGTGCTACAAGTTTGTACTGGGCCCGAAAAAATTATGCTTGGGCCCTGTACGCAGCTATGGCACCAGAGGGTGTTTCTACGCGGGCAGGAAAACTCCCTTGGGTGCGTGCGGCTTCCACACAAGGGGGCTCGGCCAGCAGAGGTTCTGGAGCGTAGCCGGAGTGAAAAGGGAGGAGGGGCAGGTATGTGTGTGTGTGTGTGTGTGTGTGTGTGTGTGTGTGTGTGTGTGTGTGTGCACACGGCCAGGTGTGTGTGCGGCCAGGTGTATGTATGTGTGTGTGTGGCCAGGGGTGTGTGTGTGTGTGTGTGGTTTCCTTTTTGCTGCTGTGGAATTTTTTTTTTTTGGCCAAAAGGTGGCAAAGTTTTGAAAATTTCCAGAGAGAAAAATAGGTGGGGGGGGGGGGAGGGGGGGCCGGGGACAGAGCCCGTTGTGTCGCTCTGTGTTGGCGAAGACACACACCAGGCATGTCCACACAACCCAAACCAAACCTTTGGTCCAACATTTCCCATTGCCAAAAAATGTTGCCCAGTTGCAGTGCTTGGTTTGCCACCCGCCCCCTGCAGTAGAGGCTCTGACCATTAGATGGTGCTGCCCTCCTGCAGCTGTCCCGGCTGTGGATGCTGCCAGCGCTACCTTCAGCGCCCCAGAAGCAGCTGGCAGGGGGTCTGCTCTGCCTGCCGCCCCCCTCCAGCCACTCGCCGCCTGGCACCCTCGGGGCAGGGGCTGGGGCTGTCTGAGGGGCCCGAGACACAGAGGGTGGATCCGCGCCCTCTCCGCACCCGTCTGTGAAGGCCGATTCCCCCTGGGGCATCTACTGGCCTGGCTGGGAGGTGTCCCCTGCCCCATGTTAGCAGCACATGGGGGGGGGGTCACTGCGCTGGTGTCTCTGTCATGCTCGTTTCAATACGCGCGGGGGGGCTGTCGGTGTCTGAACTGCTGGCCCCCACGACTCCTCGCCTGGGAGAGGAGCTGCAGAGGGGGAAATGCGGGGGTCACCGCCCCGAGACGTGTTAGGACCTGGGAAGCTGGTTCCGAGCCCCCGCCTCCTTGCACAGTTTCCCGGCCGCCCGGGGCCCTAGGTCTGAGGCCACTTGCCCTGGGCTTTCTCGAACACGAGAGGCCTGGTTCGCTACGGCCCTTGCCCCAGTGCAGGACGCCCATGCTGACCGGGCAGTGCCTGACCCTCCCTTCGCACTGGCGATATTGACCATGCAAGATGCAGGATGCTGGGAACTTGGGACCCGATGATGGAGGAACAGGGAGAATCAGAGAATCACCCCCAGGGTCCTGCGGGGTGCTCAGCGCCTCCAACCTGCAGCCCGGCCCGCCTCTGGGTGCACTCTGCAGCACAGGCTGCTTCTGGAAGGGCTGCAAAAGGCTCTTCCAGGCAGGAAGGAAAGTGGCCGGGTGCTGCTCACCCCAAGCGAACGCCACTGTCCCTATGCCCATGGCAGGGCAGGTGTGGTGCAGCCGGAATGCCTCTGCTTGCCTGGGGAATGAGGGGAGGGGAGGAAGCGTGGGTACGAGAGTGGCTCTTGTGCCTGGGCTGAGTCATGAGGAAATGTTTGCAGCCTGGCTTGCGACAGGGAGCCCCTTACGTAAGAGGCTGGGATATGCTTTCTGCTGGGCTTCCTCCCGGTCGGGTGTGTCAGCGCTGGGCCTTTGGGGTGGGGGGGGCTGCAGGTGCTTTGACTCATCTACTGGGGAAGACAAGCAGGGGGAGCCTGCAGAGACGGGGATGGGCCTCTGGCTGGCTCCGCTTCCTGCTCTTCTGGGGGTTCCTGGTGGGCTGGGGAGGGGTGCTGCAGGAGTTCTGGCTGGAAGGGTGAGAAGATTGGGGGGGGGGGCAGATCATGAAGCACTGAGCAGCTCCCATGGAGTTCTGCAAGACTGGCAGCAGCTCAGGACTTGTTGCTTAGCAGGGGAGCTAACCTGATTTCAGGGGAGGGCTAGTGGTGAGAGCACAGGGCTGGGAGTCAGGACTCCTGAATTCTATTCCTGGCTCTGGGCTGCTCTGTGATCGGGGGCAAGTTACTGCCTCGCTCTGTGCCTCTGTAAAAGGGAGATAATGACCCGTTGCTCCTTTGTACGGCACTTTGGGACCCCCAGAGGAAACGGGCCCTGTCAGAGCCAGGTCTTTGCTCAGCTCCAAGTCAAGGGAATTTCTTGCATGGCAGGAAGATGTGGCTAGTGGGTGGAGGGGAGAGCGCGCAGGCTGGGCAGCGTCAGTACAAGCGCCAGGTGGCTGCCCCTTTAAGAGAAGCCGCAGGCTCAGTCCACCTGCAATACAGTTCACTCACCTGGGGGGGGGGGGGGGGGGATGAAGGTCAGGTGCTAGGTGGGCCATGTGGGGCAATCAGGCCTCTGGAGTAGATAAAGCAGAGGGCGGCTGGGGGTGACTCAGGAGTGCCCTTGTGCTGTCTAGTGACCCCAGCTCTGGTGCCTCTCACAGGGGTGGGATGCCAGGTAGGATGGCGTGGGCGTGGCTGCTGTCTGGCGAGGGGGCCCTGGATGGGTACAAGGTGCCGTGAGCTCTCGGGGGGGGGGCGGTGGCGGGAGATTGTTTGGGGACTTGGCGGGTTATGTGGAGCCGTTTGTGTTAATAAACCAGACCCCGGCCAGGAGAGCCACGGTGTCGCGTGTGGGGTCGCTCTGTGTGGTGGGGGGTGGGCTCCCCTCTTGCGCGCCTGCTTCGTTAAGGACATTTCATGTTTGATCAGCTCTGGCCAGGAGCTGACGCCCCCTTTTCTGGGCGAGAAGGTACGAGCAAGCTAAGCCCAGCACAGGCTGCTGAGGGAGGCTGTGGAATCCCGGCCAGAGGAGTTTTATTTAAGACCAGGTTAGACAGAGACCTGTCGGGGGGAAGAGGTCTAGGTTTGCTTGTTCCTGCCTCAGTGTTGGGGAGCCTCTCGAGATCCCTTCCTGCCTGAGGTGTCTATTATTTTGGCCCCATTTTGTCAAATCCCGAGACAGTTTCCTTCCGACTCTGGTGTTCCGGAGGATGGGGAATGGGCGCGGACCCGCTCCTAGGGACCATTTATCCCTAATCAAGGGAACTCTCTGGAGCTCTTGGGAACGGTGGGAAACAGGCAGATTTGCCTGTCACAAAACCCAGCCTGTTCTTGAGCTTGCAAACCTCCCCTGAAGTGGATCTTATCGTTTCTGGCCTGTGTCCGTCTCGGGTTGTCCTGGCTGCCCACCGCCGGCCCGTGAAGCTGCACTGTCAGCCAGGGCTAGAACGCTGAGCCCCTGCCACTTCAGCTGATGGAGAATCCCTGCTGGCTGTGCGGAGCATATGACACACAGCAGAGCAGTGCTGATTCTATCCTGCGGGGGCACTGCACATGCACTGCGTCGGTGCTTCCCTTGGTTACTAGCTCCCCCCGCCCCCCTGTCCCCTACGCGCTCCTTTCTCCTAGAGATACAAGGGAGGGGAGTTAGACTTTGCTTCCATCAGTGCCGTCACTGAGGCACTAGGCCTCTCTGCCCCAGGGAAAGCAGGAGGCTGGTTCTCAGACACCCTGATCCCCCTGCCCCTCCCTGCAACTTCTGCTGGAGTTGGGGGTGCTGCGCACCTCGGCAAATCAGGCCCGTAAGGAAGCAGGTTCCTGGGCTCCCCCGTTCCCGGGAGCAGCACCTTCGCTCTGCATGTCTTGCTGAGCACCTGGGCTGGCTGCTGTTGACCGGGGGGTTAGAAGGCTTGAGCTGAGCATGTTTATTGCATGTTTGCTCAGGAGTACACGGGGGGGAATTTGGTCGGCTGGGTCAGGATAAAGGTCCCCCAGGCATTTTTTTCCGAACCATAAGACACTGATTCAGCAGCAGCACTCTGCTGCCAGAGCTATTTCCAGGGCACCAGACCGTGGTGGTGCGCTGATAACACCTTAGCCCTTCTCTGTGGGAGCTTGACAAACATGAATTCATCCAGCCTCGGCCTCCCCTTCGCAGACCCCCCAGCGGGTGGGTCGGGTCTGGGTGATCCCCAGGCAAAGGGACGTGCCTCCGGTCAGTGAAAGAGAGAAGAATAGAACCCAGGAGTCCTGGCTCCCGGTCCAGGGCCCCTAGCCACTGGATCACCTGGCTGGCTGTGCTGAGGCAGCAGAGATGCCCCTTTTCCCTGTAGCAGAGTCATTGCCAGCCAGCTTATCTACCTGTTCACTGGGCCAAAAGGGCGGGGCTGGCCCAGCGGAGCCGTGTACCTTTCCAGAACCACCCGCGCGTCATGGAAGATGGAGCCGGTTGCTTTCCAAAGAGAACACGGCCATTGCGCTTATTAAACCCCCTCTGGGACCGGGAAGCTGTTTGCGTTGGCAGCTTTTTCTGCTCCCGCACTGGGAGCCGAGCGGGGCTGTTGCATGACGGCAGGCAATTCGTTTTCGGAGCCGCTGTTTACTTTGCCGTGTGTGCGCCTGGCTGCTTCCCTTTCATGTGGCGGCCCGGGCCTGTGTTCTGATCTTGCTCACAGCGGGTGGAAACCCTCTGAAGTTAATGGGTCAGAGGAGGATCATTTATTGTTGTGGTGGTAACGCCTAGTGGCCCCAGCCAGGGAGCAGGATCCTGCTGTGCTGGGTGCTGTACAAACAGAACAAAGAGTCCCCTCTGCCACCGGGGTAACAATGGAATAGCTCCACCAAAGAAGTCAATGGAGCTGACATGAAAGGACAATTGGACCCACTGAAGTCAGTGATGTTGCTTTCTATTTACCCCAGAGTCAGTGGGAGCAGCATTTGACCCCTACTTGCCCTCCTGACCCCTCCAAGCACCTCCCTGCTGGGCAGTTCCCCTCTCCTTGGCTTGCAATGATTATCCTAAATCCTTCCACTCATAAAACAATCCACTGAGTCCCAGAGCCTCCCGGTATCTCTTGGGGCTATCTGTTTTCTTTGAAATGCAAGGATTTTTCCCTTCTCTGGGCCCTGCCTGGTTGCACTGAAAACCCCACACGATCGTGGGCTAACTCCAGCCTTGGGATGCCCTGTGGGTGGCAGGGGCTGTGGCAAAAGGACAAAGGAAAAGGATGAAGATGTGCATTCTGCAGTTAGCCGAGCTGGGGTTAAAATCCCAGCAGGTGCTCAAACCTCATGCTTCAGGGCACAAAAAAATCACGGGCAGGGGTCAGGAAGGAACTGGCAGCTCGATGAATTATGGTGTTTTCGTGGCTTCCTCTGGCCCAATTCAGATGCACTGTCTGGTGATTGGGATGATGACCATTGGTCCCTCCCCGGCTAGGGTTCAACATATTTTAATGTAATCGATCAAATCAATATTTTATTTCACTTTCTTTTCAGCTACTGTGTCCTGGCCAGGTTTCTTCCTGCCAGCCCGAGCCACAGCCAGAGTGAAGAGGGTAAGCTTGGAAGAACTGATGAGCAATGCCACCCTTAATTCTACCTATATCTCAGGCCAGAGAGAGGCGCCATCTCCCTTCACTGGCTGGTGTAACCAACGCAGGAGAGGGCCGTGGATTGGCTCATTTGCCAGGGAAGCGTCAGTGGGACGTAGGTGACCCTCTCAATCCTTCAGGAGCCCATCCCTGCCTTTGGCTGCGGAAGCCCCCGGAATGTAGCAGGCAATGTCCCAGGCCTGCCGTGTGTTTGTGCATAGTCAGGGAACACGGGTCTCTGGAACCCAGCTGTGGCCCAGAAGCCGCCTCCTGCTCTCAATATTGTGTAGAGAGCAAAGACGTCCCAGCTGCAGTGAGGTCTAGGTCCAGGCCCCACCTCCAAGAGATTCCCCCCGCCCTTTCTCCTCCTGGCGAAATCTTTCAGTGGCACCCAGGTTTGCTGTTCAGGATTCTATCGGATGTGGTTAAAGGGGACCCTAGAGCGGATCCTGGTCTGTGGGTTATCCTAGAACTTGTGGGGGAATAAGATGGATTCCACCCACCCTCATCCTGGTAGCGAGGGCAGGACGTCCCGGGCGCACCTCATCTGGCATTTGGGGCAGCTGTGACCACTTCCTGTGCAGCCCCCAGAAGAATGAAGGCCAGGACTCCTGGGTTCTGCCCACCTGACCTCGGACAAGTTGCGCCTTCTCTCCGTGCCCCATGGGGACAGGTGCTGGGCACCCCTACAAGAAACGGACAGGCCCTGGCTGGCCATCTCTGTAACATGGCTGAGCCCATGTATCAAGCGCTGTGAAGTCGCTGGTGGAAAACGTTGCAGTGGGGTCCTGCTTCGGGGCTGGGTTCCAGGTGCCCATGAGAGTACAAATAATCAATGACTAGCTAAACACTGAATCTTGCTGCTCACAGTAGACGCCCTTTTAGAAAATGGTTCCTGCTCTTCAGATGAAATTTCCCCTTCTGGGCCGTGTCCTGTTCTTCCTCCTGCCACCACCCCCAAAAACCCCTCCCCCTCCTTCAAATATTTGATCATTAATGGGGCAGGTTCATCCTTCCCGTAACTCTGCTGCAATCAAGGTAGCTGCACAGGGAACAGGTTTGGCCCTTACCCAGTCATCATTTAACTTTGTGTTCAGCTCAACCTTTTCCCTTTTAAGGCCCTGAATGAATAGGGCAAGCTAAGCCGTGGGACAATCACCAAACCCTTCCAAAGCACACAGGAGGAGACAAGCCATCAATTGTGCTGGAGGAATGAGGAACCTGCGTCTCTTTAGTAATCGAGAGCCTGGTTTCATGGCTTCAGCTCCTGGGGGAGCCTGGAGAGCTTCGCCAGGGAAGAGCAGCATTTAAAAGACCCAGGACAGAGGCAGCGGCTGAACTCTGTAGCTGGCATTCAAGCTGATGCATCCATCTCTTGCTTTTGCAAACCCTGGACTTCCTCCTTGAATAGCAAGACCATGTTCCCTGAGCTGGAACTCAGGTATCCTGATTCACCGGTCTCGTCTCTAACCACTAGACCCTACTTCCCCCCCAGAAACAAACCTAGGAGTCCTGACTCCCAGTTCCCTTAATTAACCACAGGCCGGCATCCCTCCCCACCAGTGTGGTGTTATAGGTAGAGCTCTTCCAGGATGTGGTGACCCTCCAGTCCCCTAGGCTTTGTGGTCTGTTGGGACATAATGTTACTTCCCTGATCTCAGTGATGGCTTCTTGCACAAATCATGCTTCTGCCCCAGCCCCCCTGCTCCTGAATGCATGCACGCCCTGCTGATTAAGGGACGTGGTTTTTTCCCTCTACCACGCGTAGGGCTGGGTGACAATGACTGGGCGAGCAGTAAAGTTGGGTTAGGTTGGCCCCCCAAGCACATTTCCTCCTGCGGGAGCGTTTCTGTGTTCCCTGGCGATTAGCCGGCACTAGTTACACAGACCGCACCTGCCAGGCAAATAGCTGAGGGGAGCACTGCCGTGGTGAGGCTACACCCTCTGTAAGAGGGCCAGCTTATCAGCAGCATGTTCTGCCGGTGCAACACTCAGCACACGGGGGCTTCGTGGTCAAGTCCGGTGTGCAAAGGTGTCTGGTATCCGCAACTCTGCCGGGGCCGAGCCAAGGAGGGCTGTCACCACTGCCTTTCAAAGAGAAGGGACTGTTTTCTTAGCACCCCCCACCCCACCCAGCCTCATCGTTAGTAGCAGTGATAATAAAGAGCAAGATTCACCTGCGGTCACCAGGGGTAGTGCTCGCTGCTGCTATTTGCAGCAATCAGCAGCTCCCATTCTGGTAGAGCCGTGGTTCCCAAGCTGTGGCCCGCGGGGGGCTTTAAAGTGGCCTGCCACTCCCCACCCACTAGCTGCAGAAGGCAGCCACTGCCTAGGGACCCTGGTGGTGCACACGGAGCTACAGGATGCAATGTGGTTTCCCTGCTGCAGCCAGGGGGACGGGAGAGCCTCCTCACTGAACTCCTTCCCTCTGGCTGCAGGGGAGGGAAGGGGGACTGCTGGTGGAGACTGGTGGCCCTTCAGGGTAGTAAAAATCATATCTGTGGCCCTCGAGCCACTGTTGTAGAGGGATGAAAAAATAAGGGACCTCCCTTGTAACAAGGGACTGGGGGCAACCCTAAAAGTGAACCGTTGTTCTAGAAGTACACCCAGACCCTCTGAAACAGGAGGTGTTTGTTACAGAAAACAGCTACCACCACACAGCCTGGTTCGCGCACTGCTCACAATCCAGCCTTGTCTCTCTTGTTTACCAGACAACATACCTCTGCAGCCCACAGGGGCAGCTAGTGGCTGAGTGACAGGCTGCAAGCAAACATACCATTACACCAGAAAAATGAACAAGTGCAAAGTACCTGACGTTGGTATTTGAGCTTCAAACTTCCGCCAGCCAAAATGGAAGCTAGTCAAATGCAGAGCAGAAATAAGGTGCACATTGTTCAACAGGGAGGGGAACTAACCTATGGACCAACTTACCAAAGGTCATGGTGGATTCTCCATCACCGGCCACTTCTTAAATCAAGATGGGATGTTTTTCTAAGAGAGCAGAGATTAATTCAGGGAAATCCTGTGGTCTGTGTTATGGAGAAGGGCCAACGAGATGATCAGTGGTTCCGTCAGGCCTTACAGCCCAAGAACTCTTAGGAAGAGTGTGTCAGGGGGGCGTGGGAAGCATGAAGCACTGACTCATTTTATGATTGGCATATCTTCAAGGAAACAGACCTGTCTTTCTCCACTGCCTGGTGCCGTGCCACAGCATCGCGTCCAGCCCCGTTAACACCTCATGGCGCAATGAGATGAACGTGGAACTGCCACAGGCTTTGTGCCCCACCGCAGGAAGGCAGGGAGGGGCAGAGCTGACAATTAAACGCGAAAGGTGCGGGAGCGTTTACGGCTTCTGCAGACTTTGTCTACGGGAAGCCGCTCCCTGCCGAACCTCGCTGCTGAAATGCAGCCACTTCTGGGGTGGCCCTGTCTAGACTCCAAGGGAGCTCAGCAACAATGCACAGCCGTGGAGGACGGGAAGTGAACGAAGAGCTTGTATCCAGCTGAAACCACAGGCGGGATGTAGTGAGGCACCAGCTGGAACGTGACTCCATTACTCTGATTGACACCCTATCTTTTGGAAGGCGCTCTCCCCGTTCCTCCAATGACTGCAGATTTCCAGGGCTCTGTGTTTCAGTAGATTGGGGTAATTCAGCCCCCCGCCCCGCAATCCCGATTGATCTTCCCAGCTGGAATACAGCACTAAGGCTCCTGGGTGGGGCATGGCTGGTTGTCCGGGCCTATTATCCTGCAAGCTTCTTTCAAGAGCCGTTAATATCGTGGGTCCCCTGAGGGACCCGTGTTCCCCATTGACTGACGCGTGGCTGCAGCTGGAGAGGTGGATTCGGCTCTGGGCCTGCAGACCAATGTGCAGGAGCTGTTTTGTGCTAACAAAAACAGAATTTAGAAGCCGTGACGCAGGCTTGGGAGATCCCGAGGGCCTGGGTGAGGCAGGGTTGAAGGTTCTCTAAAAAGGAAATAAAATAGGGAATTTCTGGGCCTGTTTCTCAATGAGGCTTAGGCTGCTCTGACAGCATGAAAGGATGTAAACCCTGTCCCTGACAATCTTCCCGCAGTGAAGGGGGCCGTCCTGCTCGCAGCCCCTGGCGTAGGAGCTACCTCGGGAGTGTGGCCAGAATGCACTGCACTACGGCAAGTCTCTGCTTCCCCCGGGGCCGTGGGAAGCAGAGTGTGTGTTAGAGCAGCCCAGGGACTGATCTACGTTACCCTGGAGACCGAGCAGGGCTCTGCACAGTCCCAGCATGCAAAGTGGCTTCAGTCCACCTTAAACCACCCGCTCCACAATCCAAGCAGCTGGGAACCAAGCTCACCGCCTCGGCATTGAACTGCTGGACTCAAAGGGGCCGGGCGGGAGTGGAAAGGGTTAATCACTGAGTTGCTTACACTTGCTTATCCAGAGCTTGGCTGGCGTCTTTGCACAGACAAGGCCTTTGGGTGGCTCCTTGCTGGGAGGTGAACCCAGACTCCCTGTCCTCCTCAGAGTCCAAACACAGATAACAGCTCGGCTTTTTAAATCTCTCTCTCTTTTGACCCAGGCTTTCTGAGGCTGCAGTGAGGGTCAAACCTGGATCCACTCAGGAAAACGCCCCCTTGAGTGAAAACCCCTCTAGAAAGGGACAGACACCCTGTGTCTCAAAGCGAAGGGCCTGACAGAGGCAGTGTTGTGTGGGGCTAGGGAGAAGGTGCACAGTCATAGGGGCGGGCCTGGACGGCTTATAACGAGAGCTGGTTGGGAAATGGGCATTCTCCACACAAACGTTGGGCTTTTTATGGAAAAATAAACCTTAAAAAAGGCCAAAAACTGAAGGAAAAAAAATCATAAAGATAAAATTTGACTCAAACTGAAAATGTCCCAGGAAAGCAGCTGCTTCCCAGGAGAACTTTAATTTGGTCAAAAACCCACCCAGGTTTATACAGAGAATTGGCCGTGGCTGCTCTGCAGAGGTTGCCAGTGCTCGAGTCACTGCCCTGCGCTGACGTAATGCACCAAGGAGCCGCTACTGTTCTACACAGGCAAAGCGTGGAGGCTCCCCCAGTAGAAGCTGGGCTGGCCAGGGATGGAGTTGCTCCTTGGATGGAGACCAAGATCTTGGATTCAAGGGCTGGAGGAATCAAGCTGGTCGATTTCTGTCTCTAGTCAGTTTCGCTTTGTGTTAAGCTGCACCAGGCTGCTGGGTTTCCTCTTTGCTCCTCCCCTGTGCCCCTCTCCTCTGACTGGGGTTTACGGGGTGGGGGTGACATTTTGACTCCTGCCCCTTAGGGTGCAGTTGCTCGGTGCACCCCTGATCTCTGCCATTGAACAGGGAGCGCTCCTGCCTCGCTCACTGGGCGCTTCTCTGCCTGAGCCGAGGCATTGCAAGAACTCCGGGTCCGGTGGCAGGAGCGCCCCTGGAGATGCAGGGAGCCAGCGGGCCTTTTGGGCATCATTCGTCGCTAACCACAGCCTCCCGATGCTGTGTGCGTGTCTCCGTCAGAGCCTGACCCCTTACGGAGCCGTGGGGAGCTGTGCCAAGGACGTGGGTGTCAGAGGCTCCCTTCTCCAGGGGCAGCGTTCTGCAGACCCGCTCGGCGCAGCGGTAAACGGCGGCGAGGTGCTGGGGAGGCTTTGGATTGTTTCTCCCACTCACTCATTTGGTTCTTTCCTCTCCCTCTTACCAGGAAGCTCCTGACACTTACTGCTCAAAAACGAGCCCCAGTTCCCTTGGCAGCTCCCTTCAGTAATTACTCTCTCTCCACCACTGCGTCAGTGCCTTGCTCATCGCCTGCGACCACTCCCTGGCCCTTGGGCTGGAAAATGCCTTTAAATACTTCCTCCTAACTTACTGCCACCTGCCCCCTTGGCCCCAGCAGTGAAAGGGTGCCTGGCACTGGACACGCGTGCCTTTAGATGATAGCTATGCCTGGATGACCTTGTTCTCCCATCAAACAAATCAACACTCCTCTGAGAAACTCGAAGCAGCCGCCTCCCTTATCGCAGCTCTGCTCACAGACTCCTGAAGAACGCTCCCAGTCCAGAGCTGCCCAGGTAGTCTGAGAAGCTGCTTCATCTCAAAGGGGTCCTGGATCTCCAAGAAGTCTCCCAGGCCGCTTCAGCTGGCAGAAAACTCTCTTCTCCTGCTGTGCTCTTGCTTTCCTAGCAGTTTAGTGGAGTTTGATTTAGTTATTTATCGGCTTATGAAACTTACTGTAAAACAAGACTTTTAGGACTCTTTTCTATTTTTTTAACAGAAGGGAAAAATTTTGTTGAGCCCAGAGCAGGTTTCTAACTGGCAACCTTTTAATCTTTGCACCTGCATCAGTTTCATTCGTCGCCTTTCTTTTTTATTTTTTTAAGCTGGGTATTTTCTTCCTGATGCCCTCACCTTTCGTATCTCCAGCTTCTCGGTGTGAAATACTGAGTCACTGGCATTGTTTCGAACAGGCGAGACCAGGTTTGGTTTAGTTTTTTTTTGATCAGCGGTTCCTAAATCTGCCTGGTGTTAATTTCTAACCACGTGTTTGACGTTCTTGATGGGTGTCCCCCTGAGCATTCCAGTTTGTAAAATATTTTGATTCTTTTTTTTTTTTCAGAAAGAATCCAGCCCAGATTGTTTTTTCTGTTTGTTTGTTTAAAAAATATTTATTCCCCGGCTGAGCCTGACACTGAACCTAGTGACTTTTCTGCAGCATGTGTCACTCTGTGTCCTGGAGCCAAACTGTGAATTTCAGTTTCTAAATTGCTTTGATTTTCATACACCATTTGCTGTTGTTAGTTTAAATCATTATTATTTGTTCCCTTCTCCCACAGTGAAATTCACGTGGTTAATCATAGGGGCTTTTCTACAGCCTTTTGCTGGCTTTCTGTGTCTCTGGTAGCTCTGCATTTGTGTCTGTCTCTCTGCCCGGGATCTAGAAGCTTTCCAAACTGCCTCTGCTTTGCTAGTGGAGCTCTCTGGTGGCTGTGGTGAGCCAGCAAGTTAGGGTACACGACGGACGTCCCGTTGCAACCCTAGCCACTGCTGCGAGCTGATCCGCTTGCAGGGGGGATATTGCGGTGCCGAGGTCCGTGTGTGCCTGAGGCGGGGGCGTTGCTCAGGTACCAGCTGGAACAATGTCCCAGGTGGGCAACATGGAGGTTTTCCTACCGGAGATGCTAACGTTCAGCCTCTGGGACTACGGGGTGTTTGGGCTGATGCTCCTGATCTCCACGGGGATCGGGCTCTTCTACGCCCTCTCCAAAGGCGGGCAGAAGACCAGCGAGGACTTCTTCACGGGGGGACGCCAGATGTCGGCCGTGCCCGTGGGCCTTTCGCTCTCGGCCAGCTTCATGTCGGCCATCCAGGTGCTGGGCGTGCCGGCAGAGGCCTACCGCTATGGCTTAAAGTTCCTGTGGATGTGTCTGGGGCAGCTGCTCAACACCCTGCTGACCGCCTACCTCTTCCTGCCCGTCTTCTACCGCCTGGGGCTGACCAGCACCTACGAGGTAAGGGAGGCTGGTGGGATGCAGGAGAGACAGCTGGGCAGAAGTGCGACCGGGGGTGGGTTGGTCCAGGGTCACTCTCAGGGCCCGTGACTCAGAGGGGCTGGTAGGGCTGGCTGGAGGCATTTCTAGGGGCAGCAGGAGCTTCACCCACACAGCTCTGCCTGTGCCCCTCAGTCCCGACCTGCAGCACCCCTGCTGTCCCAGCTTTGGGCACCCCCCACCCATCCCCCAGCTCCGCTCGGGCCCCTCAGTCTGGATCTGCAGCCCCCTGCTCTCCCAGCCCCGTGGCTCTGCTGAGCACGTTCGCCTGGTTGCTGAGTGGGGAAGGTCGGGAATCGCCTGCTCTCTGCTGGCCTTACAGAGCCCTGGCTCCTTATCGTTAGCAAACAGCATGTAGAACTGGCGCTGAGAAATCCACTGCCTCCAGATCTGGGGAGGGGGGAAATGGGGGGAAATCAGCGGGTGTCCCCTGGGATTGCAGTGTTCCCCCCCTCTCCTCCTTCAGACCGAGGGGAAGGATTGTCTTATGGTGAGACTCAGGACGCCTGGGTTCTATCGCTGGTTCAGGGGCAGACGTGGTTAGAACGGGGGACTAGGAGCCTGGTCTCTGTGGGTGCCTCTATTCCTGGCCCTGGACCATCTTATCCCTGACAAACCCCAGGGCTCCCCACTGGGCTTCCCGCGAGCTCTGCCAGTGCTTTGGTGGGGAAGGAGGCTGGGGCATGGATGGCTTTGAGTGCAAGCAGCTCTCAGCGTCTGCAGAGCCTGGGGCTTTCTGGCTGCTCCTTTCTCTAGCTGCAGTTGCCGTATGAGAGCCAACCAGTTCCGAGAGACTGGCCCCAGCCGAACCGTCTACTCCGGAGCAGGGGCGCTGAGCAGCTGCTCCCGTGAGATTCCCAGCTCTGATCTGCAGAGAGACTGGTGCTCCAGGGGCATCTGAGCTTTTGGCTGCTCCCCTGGACCCAACCATCGGTGGTTCCGGTCCCGCACAGGCAATCGGGCTGAGGCAATCCCTATGCAATCACGTGCGCTGCCCCTCGGCTGCGGGGACGGCCCCTTGGTAGTGGTCTGGGGGAGGGGAGCGGAGAGGTGCAGAATTAGAACCCAGATCCGAAACCCGCCAGCGATGGGGCGTTGGGATCCCAGCAGCAGATCCATCTTTTCCCGGGCTGCGTGAGGTTCTCTTAGGCCAATGCCAGAAGGGCCGGTGGAGATGTTCCCCCAGCCAGGAAACATGATGCCAGGGACCAGAACAGAAAGGGCCCTGGTAACCGACACCCCAGGGTTGCCCCTTTCTCATGGGAACAAGCCCACGGGAGGTGCGGGCAGGCGGGCAGGGTGGAAACTCCTGCGCTGTTCTCAGGGCGGGGGCTCAGAGGGCTGCACCCCTTCGCCGCCCCCCTGGCATGTTTCGAAGCTCGGTGCAAGCCTGTGAACCAGCCCCTCTCAGATCCTGGGCGCTCCATGGCCAGTCCACGTGCAGCACAGGTGGTTTTGGGGGGCTGCCCTGGGGAGGTCACGGGCTGCTCCGTGCACTAAGTGCTTTATTCTGTGTCTGCTTCCCCCTGGCTGAGCATAACCACCAGCATTTCCCAGCGCCCGGCGCAGACTCTATATCTGGGAAGCTCAGCCCTTGAAGGCCCAGTTGCCAGTACCACAGGCCCTGCGGGCCAAGTGCCCTGTGTGAATCCCTGGCGTGTGCTGGGATGTGTGCTAGGTGCTGTGGTATCCCTTGGGGCCAGCCATTCTCTTTGAAATGCAAGGATGACTCCCCTCTCTGTGTCCTGCCTGGTTGCACTGAAAATGCCACATGATCGTGGGCCAGCTCCAGCCTTGGGATCCCCCTGCGTGTTAACGGCGTGTCCCGAGAAGGGGGGCTGCATTAGCGAGCCATGCAGTGACATGCGAGAGGCAGCGGTCTCTGTGGAACCCATGAGTCCCCGGATCCTATGATAATCCTCTGGGTGGGGAGCTGGAAGGGTGGCCTTCTGGTTCCAATGCTGGCTGGGCACTCGGGAGATCTTGGCTCTGCCACGGAGCCCCTTTCCCTCTCTGTGCCTCAGTTTCCCATCTGCACAATGAGGCTGATGATACAGACCCACTCCACTGGGGAGATGCAAGGATAAAGGTGTTAATGATCGAGAAACGCCTGCTACCCTGGGTTGGGGAAGCCAGGTGAGCACCTCGATGCTGAATTCCAGTCCTGGGACTGGAGTGCTACCTGCCCCGGCCATGGGGCATCCTCCGCGGAATGGCTAAGGAATTCGGATGCTCGCCTGCCATTAAAACAAAGGGGGTCTCGGAGGCCGAGTCCCACCCTTTGCCTTTAGCAGAGATGTTCTCCTAGGAGAAGATGTTCTCAGCTCAGGAATGTCTCTCCCCTGCTCGGGATATTTTAGAGCAACAGGTTTTAATTCACGTCGAGTTAGGTTCCTCCGAGACATCTTGGGGGGGGAAGGGGGGGATGGAAATGCAGCGGAAATGCTGCTCCAGGGGACCCTATCTCTCTGTCTCGCACACACACATCAGGCAACCTTGGGAAGCTGAGATCCAGGGGCGCCGGGTCTGTGCGCTGGAGCCCCCGAGCGGCCGGCGGTAATCGGAGGGGTCAGAGCTGTGTGGTTTGAACTCTGATCCCTCCCTCGCTTTTATCCTCCCAACCCAGCACTGCTGTGAAAGGGAGGAGCAGCCCTGACCCGCTGACAGGAGCAAAGGTGGTTGCAATCCTGCCCCTGTGCAAGGTTTTATGGGGGCAGGGGCTGTACCGACCAGCCGAGAAAAACCACCCCAAAGGAAGGAAATGGGTTACATCGAGTCACATGCAGAACTGGATTCGTGCTCGGGGCGTCTATCTGGGACGGTTTCCACTGGGGGTCGAAAGGTGAGGCTGGGGGTCTGCCCCGAGCCAGGTTGGCTTGACGCCCCAGTAATGTTCTGGTGACACCGAGGAGACCGGGCCCCCTCCCATGGAAGAGACGGGCAAAGAGGTGCAGCGGGCCCCTGTGTCTCACACCCTCTCAGAGACTCACAGACTCCCCGTTCTCTCTTGCAGTACCTGGAGTTGAGATTCAGCAAGAAGGTTCGCCTCTGCGGGACCATCCAGTACATCATTGCCACGGTGCGTGGTCCTGGGGGGAGCCTGGGGGGGCCCCGGCTGGGGGAGGGGCCGTGTGTCACAATTGGCCCATGCAGGGTGGTATGGCACATCTGGGTGTGAGGGCTGTGTACGGGGGCCGCACAGGCGGAGAGGTCTAAGCACAGCGACAGTGGGGTTTGAACCAACAGCGCCCTGAGCATCCTGGGATAAAGGGGCCGTGCTGCAGCGTGGCCTAGGGGGTAGTGCACTGAGCTGTGAGGCAGGACAGCCGGGATCTAGCCCCACCTCTAACGCCAGGGGCCAGGTCACGTCCCGCTGGGTGCCTCTGCCCGAGGCATGCCCCTGTGAACAGCTTGAGAGTCAAGAGCCTCCCTGTCCCTGCCCCTGGGGTCTGGGCTCTCGCTGGCCTGGGCTCGGCGTCCTCTGTGCTAACTCTTTGTTCCGCTGCAGATGCTCTACACGGGGATAGTCATCTACGCCCCGGCGCTGATCCTCAACCAAGGTACGTCCCCTCCCTCCCCCCACCTCTCGTGGTTTCCATTCTCAGGCCCTTGAGCCGGCGCCTTGCACCCTGGGCCGAACCCTGAAAAGGGGGGAAAACAAACCCAGGGGCCTGGCCTGCGTACAATGATGATTTCTATTACTGCAGCGCCCAGGTGCCCGCTGCGCAAGGTGCTGTACAAACTCAGACCACGGAGGGGGCTCCTGCCCCAAGGATCTCGCAGTCTGAGCACTTCCTCGATTTCCTCTGCTGCTGTTTGAAGCCATTTGTAGGGCCGTTGTCCTCACAGCCCGTGACTCCCGCTGGCCCCATGGACTCCAGTGGAGCTATGGCTGATGTATACCCATGGGGGGGCTGGCCCCATTGACTCAGTGGGGCGATGCTGATTTACACCCACGGGCGATTCGTCCCGGTGTCTCTTGTGTGTGCCGTCACACTCCAGCTCTGTCTGATGGGCCCGGGCTGCAAACTTTGGCCCTAGATCCACCCAGGCCCCGAAGCTCAGGGGTTGGAGATCTGAAGTTCTGCACTGGGCCCATCTCCCTGCTCCGGTGGGGCTGCCCAGCTGGCGCAGGTAATGTTTCTCCTCCGCTGACTGGCTGCTTCTTTGATTCAGTGACCGGGCTGGATATCTGGGCGTCCCTTCTCTCCACGGGAGCCATCTGCACCTTCTACACCACCATAGTGAGTACCCACCACTCCCAAAGCCCAGCCCACCACCCCGGATGCCAGCAAGCGTCCTTCAGCTGCGCGACTGGGTGCAGGAGAGAGCCCGGAAATCCGCGAGAGGCGGGCGGGGATGGGGTAGCCGGGATCATCCCCGACGGGATATCCTTGTGCTTCGTCCCGTGCAAAGGCTCCAGCTTGGAGCTCCCATCCCAGGCCCGGCGGGATTCTTCCACAATCTGTTAGCAGGTCACACCAGCGATGACCTGAGGATAACATTAGCTGGGGGGTGCCTCTCCCTGCCCCCTTGCAACAAGCTAAGCCATGGGGCCAGGGCCCCAGCCGCTGCAGATCAGCGTCGTTTCACTGATATTGACGGATCTGTGCTGGTTTGCTGCAGCCCAGGGTCTGGTCCCTGGCGGCTCTTTGACGTTACTCGGGAACTGGCTGCCCAGGACGCTGACCCTCCTCTTCTCCCTCTCCAGGGCGGGATGAAGGCCGTGATCTGGACAGACGTGTTCCAGGTGTTTGTGATGCTCTCCGGGTTCATCGCCATCTTCATCCAGGGGACGCTGGTGGTGGGCGGCCCGGGCGCAGTCCTGGAGATCGCGAACAATAACTCCAGGATCAACCTGGGCGAGTACGTGCGTTTCCCAGCGTGAGATTTCACACCAGAGCCCCGCTAACCGTGAGCCGCACCGGCCCCTAGACCTCCCTCCTCTGCCAGAGCCGGCAACAGAACCCAGGCGTCCTGGCTCCCAGCCCCTTGCTCACACCGCTCTGGACACGGAGGTGTCCTCACTGAGTAGGGCTGCTGGCTGCCCCAGGGGGTTTTCCCAGACGGTCTCCATTTTTAGCGGGGTGATCTCTCCCCGCCTGCGTCCATGTCCCCCACCGGGGCCCTGCATGATATCCTCAAGCAACGCAGTGTGCCCATTCCCTGCCCTTCTCTGGGCCATGATGGTGCCGAAATACCATCCCATTGCATTGGGATGTCCCTGCGTGGCTGGGGCAGGAGATGGAATTGCCAAGATGGTGGCCTGCCCCCCCCCCCTACTTATGGGGCAGGGTAAATAGTCTGTGTTGGGAGACTCTCCTCCTGCGTGGCTGGCTCAATCTGTGTCTCCCCCTTCCCTCCCCGCTCTGCCTGCAGCTTCAACCTGGACCCCAGGCAGCGCTATACCTTCTGGACCTTCACCTTCGGGGGCACCCTGGTGTGGCTGTCCATGTACGGCGTGAACCAGGCCCAGGTCCAGCGCTATGTGGCCTGCAAGACCGAGTGCGAGGCAAAACTGTGAGTCTCCCACCCCCACTTCCTGCATCCTCAGGAAGGGGAAACTGAGGCAGGGCGTAACTTCCTAGGGACGTGGGAACCTGGCTGCTGGGGGAGTGCAGCACGGAGAGACGGCTGTGGGCAGGCCCTGGACTGTCTCCAGAGCCAGGGGATTATTGACAAGGGTGGGGGCACTGCTGCCCTGTCAGACTGCAAGCACGCAGCATGGGGGGAGGTAGGATGAGAACCCTGGAGCTTCCGTTCCCACGGCACAAGCCTCCATCCCCCTGAACTAAGGGGGCCCTGGAGCGAGTCTCCCCACAGGTCCATGTGGGCTCAGCCGCTGCCCGGCAGCGCCCCGTGGCCTAGAAAGACATTTCCCTGCCAGTGATGCCGGTGGGAACGTGTAGCCGCCTGGCTCCAAGGGCATTCCCGGACCCCGCCCCACTGTGCCACTTCTTACCACTGCCCATTGCAGATGGCCCTTGCCCCACAGCAGCTGGCCGGTGGCTCGGCGTCCTGCGTGGTGGGGACAGCTCAGGGCGTGGGCGGGAAGGAGGAGCCTTGGTCCCTCCTGCCCGACCACTGTGTGGGAGGGTGATTCGTCCAGGGTTTGTTGGTCTGGACGTGCCACAATCTGCCCATGTGCCGGTATCTCTAACCTGAACGCGCCTCCCCCTCCTGTGCGAGTCTATAGACACAAGCCTTATTCCATCAGACGCTGATAACCCAACCTCCTCCAGCACGCTGATAATGGCGAGCTGCCCCACCCGGCTGGCCAGGCCAGAGCTCAGGCCAGGCCTCACGTACCACAGGAGCTTATTGGTGGCTGTGGTTGTGTCGGTTCCAAGAACCAGCAGAGATTAAAGCTCTTGGCCTTGGTGATATCTTGTGGCAGTGAGTTCCCCAGGCCGCTGCAGTGAGGGATGACATGTGACTGTGGGTACTAGCTGGCTGGGGGTGGGGATTTGTGAGGAGCTACGTGAGTGTCTAGCCAGCTCCACAAGGACTGATGGTTGTTCCCGTCTGACGGTGGCCTGTGAAAATCAGGGCCCGGTGGGTCTCTAACTGGGCACGAAAAAATGGTGGCACGTGGGCTCGGTGGCCACTTGTTGAAAACGTTGGCCCGAGTGTTGCATTCATCGGAGGGTGAGGGGGAAATGACGTGAGGGAGAGACCACGCATTTCCCCGCCTGCCAGGGCTGAGATTTGCACAGTGTGGGGCGGGGGCTAGGTGGAGAGGAACCCTTCCCTGGAGACATTGTGGGGGATCACAGGCGGGAACGCGTCCGAGCTGGCTGGGGCTCGTGTGAAGGGAAAGCGTGGAAGCCGAGAGGGAGGCTTGCCCAGCTGCAGTATGGAGGGAAGAGACTCTCCTGTCGCAAGGCAGCAGGGACAGAGTCTACGCTGCTCAGCGCAGCAAACGGAGAAGCTGCCCAGGGAGGCAGGCCGGGGTACAGCTCTGCCGGGAAGAGAGCTGGGTATTTTTGACCCTGCCGCTTTGGTTTGTTTCGTAGACAGCTGGGACGTGCGCTCCCCAGCTAGGATTGGTCCCAGGGCGTGTCACAGCCTGGGGTCTCCCAGGGGCCAGAACGGTGGCGGGAATCCAGAGCCTGGAACACCACCGCTGATCCCTGGGGGGAGCAGGTGCCGGGTGACAGGAGACGGTTGTTCTCTGCATGGCCAGATTCAGGCCCTGGGTTCTTCACGGTCCCTCCAGCCAGGAGGCCCTTTTTGAGAGGGGATCTGACCGGGCAGTCTCCGGGCCGTGGGCCGAGCTCTGTGGCATTGCTCCCTGCACTGAGCTGTGAGTGGCGAGGGGGCTCGGTCCGGTGCGGAGATGGAGGCTCTCCTCAGAGGTGCTCCGCAGATCTCAAGCCGGGCTCGACACCCCGAATCAATAGGCTCTGTCTGGCAGCGTTGGCCCCAGCGTCCCGTCTGGGTCAGGGTGAGGAGGGCACATTGCCGGAATACTAACTGGAGGCCTGTACAAAGGAACCTATGGGAATTAGGCACCCAAGTCCCACTGAAATGGGGCACCTCCGTCCCAGCCTGAGGCCGGCGGAAGCTTGCCCTGCCTCTGCCGTTGTGGGGATAAACACAGACCACTGGGGCTGCCCGGCCGTCGGAGGGGAACGCTGGCTCCTGGCCAGGCCGCACTGGGCCGCGTTGTTGGCTTTGTCCCGGTTGTGATCTCTGCCGCCCATGTGTCCGCAGGGCTCTGCTGGTCAATCAAGTGGGCCTCTTCGTCATCGTCTCCAGCGCGCTGGCCTGTGGCATTGTGATGTTTGCTCTCTACAAGGACTGCGACCCCCTCCTGGCCGGATACATCTCGGCCCCCGACCAGGTACCCACGGCCCCACTCCAGGGGCCTTGCTCGAGTGAACCTGACCTGCCCCCTTAACGACCCGCTGGAGGAGATCAAGGCAAGAGGCCACAGGGAGGGAGCTTGACATGCGTCTGGTGAAGACCCCCCCATGGATCATTAACTCTTTCGAGTCCGTGGGCAGAACAGGACACCGGGGTTCTTTTCCCGGTTCTGGGGAAGGGATTATTCCCTCATGGTTGGAGTGTGGCACTAGGAACCAGGAAACCTGGGTTCTCCTCCTGGTCCTGTCGCATGACCCGGGATGGGTCCCTTCCCCTTTCTGTGCCTCAGTTTCCCTGTCTATAAAACAGGGCTGGTGCTTTGCTCTCCTCTTGCAGAGTGCTCCCAGGCCCCGGGATGGAAGACGCCACGCCCAGCGCTCGGTATTATGGCTGTTAGCCCACGTCTCTGAGCGCCAACTTTGGGGCATCACCTTCTCCGTGCCCTGCTTGTCGGGTGTAAGCTGCTCTCCGGGGTGGGACCATTTCTCTGCAGAAAGCCCCTGCCTGCCCCCCTTCTCCCCCCATCAGAAGAGGGGATTTAGTCTCACTCTGAGAATAGTCTGGGCTACACTAGGGACTTGAGACAAGCCCTGGAGGCTCTGCTCTCCCCCGTCAGCCTTGCCTCAGGCTCCTCTGTAATGTGGCCGTCTCCTCCTTGCAGTACATGCCCTACCTGGTCCTGGACATCTTTGAGAAGTACCCGGGCGTGCCCGGTCTCTTCCTGGCCTGCGCGTACAGCGGGACTCTTAGGTAAGAGGCAGAGCCCAGCTCCCCTCGTGGGGGGCCGGCTGTCCCACGCCCCTTTGTTACTTGGCTGCTTGGCGCTGCTGGCTCTGGGGTGGAGCTCCTCAGCGGTTTGGGACAGGAAGTGAGGAGGAAGGTCGCTGTGCCCAGCTGCAGCTAAAGGGGCAGCTCCAGGTGCCGACTGGGGTCGCCTGCCCTGGGCACGGACAGGACTGTGCGGCAGGTGCCCCTAACCCTGCGGCCCGGGGCTCAGCACTGGTCCCATGGGCAGAACGCTCTCTGCTGGTTCCCGCTGCTCTCCCTGCAGCCTGTCCCTGCTGGTGTCTGGTCTGGCCCGACCCCACCCGGCCCGTGAGACCGGCGGGCAGCCCACGGGGCCCAGCTGTGCCTGCCTCCCCTCTGCTCACGCCCCCCTCTCTCCCCAGCACCGCCTCCACCAGCATCAACGCCATGGCGGCCGTCACCGTGGAAGACCTCATCAAGCCCAACATGCCCTCCCTGTCGCCGCGGAAACTCGCCCTCATCTCCAAGGGATTGTGTAAGTGCCGGGGGTGGAAGGGAGGGTCCCTGTGTGGGGCTGCCCAGGCCCTCTGCCCGGGAGGGGAGGGGGTGCTGCATTTCACCCAAGCTGCTTAGGGGGACACATGGGGACCCCGAGCTGCTCCCTGCCTCCCCCCCCCCCCCCCGATTCCTCAGCCCCCTGCCAATGGAGCTGGCGCTGGCAGGGGAGGGGGTGGGTCCGATGCTGGGGCTGCTTCCCCGTCCTGAGGCTGGTTTTCTCCATCCCGCAGCCTTGATCTACGGCACCTCGTGCATCACGGTGGCGGCCTTGTCTTCCCTGCTGGGCGGCGGCGTGTTGCAGGTAAGGATCCCCCCGGCCAGATGGGGCCATGCTCCGGGTTCTGCCCGGTCTGCGGCACAGCACCTGCTGCTCCTGTTGGCTTGTTGGGAGACCATGCGCAGCACGGGCTTTGTCCCGGTGCTGGATATATCGGTGCCAGCCCCCTGGAGCTTTGGCGCGTGGGGTGGGGGGAGGGGGAGGGGGAGGGAGCTGTCCCACAGGCTCCTCACAGCAGCAGGATCCCCCCGCCGCTGCTGGGTTGTAGCTCAGTAGCCTGCAGCTGAATCGAATTCAAGTTCCTGTCCCCTGTTTCAAGTCCACGAGGTTTTTCAGACGGGACAGACACACAGTTCCTGGACAGACCCTCCTGAGAGGAGCTGGTCAGAAAACACCGGCCCTTGTCCCCTTTTCTAGCAGAAAACGAACATTTCCACCCACCATTTCACGAAAACCCAACTTTTATGTTTTGATGGGCGGGGCCAGGGGCGGAGCCACTTTCGGTTTTCTGTGAAAATGAGAATTCTCTCCCGCAAATGCCCGTGTGCAAAATGCCAGGTGTTTTTTTTTCATTTAAAAAAGAAAAAGTGTAGATGGGAAACTCTTGACCTGCTTTTCTCCCGGGACCCCGAGCACCAAACCCCTTCCAGGTCCTGGCTGAGTCTTGGCTTCCTTCCCCCCCAATTTCTCCAGGGTTCCTTCACCGTCATGGGAGTGATCAGCGGCCCACTGCTTGGAGCCTTCATCCTTGGGATGTTCATACCTGCCTGCAACACGGTTGTAAGTCCCTGGCGGGGGGGTGGGGGAGCCTGGTTTGGTGCATCGGAAGCGGGGAGCTGGCGCTCGGGGTGACTCTGGGTAAAGGGAGTGGGAGATTGGGGGCGTCCATTGGCTGTATACGGGGCGTATTGGCCCAGGGGATGCCAGCTGCCTTTTTTGACTCCAGCTGCACGTGCCTGTATCAAAGATAGGGAAGATGCTGACCCTGGGGGATGCCCGAGAACCCTGGGTGACGGCTATAGCCCAGGCGCTGGCTGAATCCTGGTTTCTTCTCTGCTTCCAGGGGGTTTTTGCAGGCTTGGGGATTGGTTTTGCCCTCTCCTTCTGGGTGGCCGTGGGGGGCACCATCTACCCACCCAGTGAGGACACCATGGGGGTGCTGCCGTACTACGGGGACCTGTGCCCGCTCTACAACGCTAGCGAGGGGCTCAATGGAACTATCGTCCTGGGACCCCTGCCGCCGCGGAACGTCTCCGAGCCCCTGGAAAGGTACGGCTGGGAAAGAAGGAGCGCGTGACTGAATCCAGCAGGGCCTGGATCCTGGACTGAATCGTGGTGGTGGCAGTGGGTGGTCGGCTGCTGGTCTCACAAGGCCTTTTCCTTAGCTGGAGACCTCCTGTGCGGCCGTGAGTTTCACGGTGCAGCTTCGCTGAGGGGCGCTGTTGCAAGCAGCAGGGGAACGTGCTCCTTGCCTGCATCTCTCCAAGGAGAGTCAGGTTTTGGGGCAGAGTCGCTCCCTGAACTTGGGCGGCGGTCTCTGGGCTGGCAGTCCCGACGGAGGGGTTGGCTACACACCATCTGCGATGGCGCTGGTCCGCGCCCGGTGTAGATAGGGTAAATAAACCAGCAAAATAGGGGTCACTGACTTCTCCTCCAATGGGAAATGGACCTGCAGAGCCCCGACCTCATCTGATGGGCGACTCCCTTATTAGCAGTCTCAGTATTTAGCACTTGTCGGACCTGCAGAGCTCAGGCACGTTGGGGCTCACGGTGCGAGGTTCAGGTCCTGACCCGAAGACGTCTCCTTCTGCAAGGCCAGAGGTCGCAGAGGGCTGAGCCAGGCCTGTGGGCTGGGGAAGGCAGGGTCACAAACATACGAGGGTGTGGGCAACTCTCAGCCTCGACGACCCCCCGGGAACAGAACCTCCCTTGAACAGCCTCGATCGATTGGGTCCGGGTTTTCTTCAGCCACTCGCGACCTCACTTCCTCCGATGTCGCTGTTTTCGCAGGTCGGGCGCTGCCGACGACTTCTATGCCATTTCCTACCTCTACTACGGCGCGCTGGGGACACTGTCCACCGTGCTGGTGGGGGTGCTGATAAGTTACCTGACAGGTAATGCCAGTGCGAGGTGCAAGGAAGGGCAGCTGTGCGCCAGCCCAGCCAACGGGCTGGGGTGCCACTCGCCTGGCATCCTACGGAGCTTGAGACTGGGCGGAGGGCAGGAGAGGAAAGGGCAGATTTGGATGATCTAGTAAGAACGTGGCACGGATGCGCTGCCGGGACGTGTGGAACCCACAGATCCGGGGCAGCGACGGAGCAGGCTTCCCCCCCTTGGGCCGTCCCAGCCGACCTCTCGTGGCCTCTCTGTGGGGCCTGCCAATGAGTGGCCCACCTAGTGACAACACCAGGGACCACGGGTCCGCGGGGCGCTGGGCTGAGCCCCACCGATGCGTGTCACGTGGCCCACCAGCCAGCACTCGGGCAGCCACTGCTTTGTGGCCACCCGCCCAAGCTGGAGTCACACCAGCAACCTACGAAGGATAGGATCTCTGCCTCATCACCCCTCCAGTCTGGACCCCAGCCCGCACACGGAGAGCGTCAAACCAACTTCTGGAGACGAGTAGAGAGCGGCGGCCCCAGGGCACCGACCCGACTGCAGGCCTCTGCCAGGGGAGGGAGGACGCTCTTGAGATTGAGCTTTGGGACTTGGGAGACAGGACCCTGCATGTGATCTTGGGAAAGTCTGATGTCTCCCTGCCTCAGTTTCCCCATCAGTGACTGGGGGAGAACACTCCCTGGCCTGATCAATAGGGGATTCAGTGTCCGCCGGGGCTGGGCGGTGCTGGGGGTGGGCGAAGGCTGCGTGGGCACTGCTTTGCCCTGCTCCTGGTTCGATAGGTGTTGATCCAGAATGGCGATTAGACGGGGACTTGGCCCATCCGCTTTTCCTTGTTTTTCGGTAGGTCCTACCAAGAGGAGCCAGATCCCCCCAGGGGTGCTGTGGTGGGACATCATGAAGCAAACGTCCTCACTGTCCCCGGAGGGCAGGAAGAACCCCTTTGAGGACAGTCTGACTAAGGTAACGGAGTCAGGGTGGTGCTGAGTCCTGGGGGGTCCCAGAGGAGGGGGCGGTTCCTCCTCTCTGCTCTGGGTTTCTGCCGGCTCGGTTTGCAGCATGGTGGCTGCTGGGGCATCTCTAGGGCAAAACCCCGCTTCAGTGCAAAGCTGGGAGCCAGGGCGGCCTTGGCCAGATGTCGCAGCCGGGCATCTCTGACGGGGACCCACCTCCCCGCCTCCCCCCCCGCCAGTCCTGCAGGGCATCTGTCCCTGCGCATCACCGGGGCTCACTTCATCGGAGGCAGCTTTAGCACAGTCTGCCTGGGTTGGGGGGATGAGAATGGGGTCACCTTCCCCCCCCCCCCCGCCGAGCCAAGCCGCCAGGAGCTGGGCTGAGCACGGCGCCCTTGGCACATGTCCCGACCGGTTTGCTGGCCGGGCCGGTGATGCCGCGGGGGCCGGGCAGGGGCAGGAGTCTCACGCTGGACAGATAAGGCAGGGCTCTCCCAGGCACCACGGTCTGTATCAGCCCCTCCATCTCTGCTCTCCCCTGCAGGGTGCAGACCCGGAGGACTCCCCTGTTCTGCAGAAGAAGCCATTCAGCTCCTCCGCGTTCCTGCTGCCGGGGCTGGCGGGCAGTGAAGAGGCCGACCAGGCGCTGCTGGCGAAGCGGGCGGAGGCGGGTGCCCCGCTGGAGTGGGGCTCCGAGGAGTTCCTCTGGCTCTGCCCCCCCGTCGACCCCAGCTGCTGCCACCTGCTACGGGAGACCAAGGTCTAGGGCCGGGCTGGCCTCCTGGGGGCTGGCGCCCCAAAGGGAGGCTGCGCTCGGTCACCCCTGAGCCAGAGTCAAGGAGGGTGGGGGGGGTGAGATGAATCCAGCCCGCACCCCAGGGAAGGAGCTGTGGACGGAGCAGCCCTGGGCTGGCCAAGCCCCTCCATGTCCCCCCCAGCAAGGACAGTGCAGGGAGGGAGTATTCTCAGCACAGCCAGGGGGGCAGGTACAGCGCCCCACGCCCTGCACCGCCCCCTCCAGGGGGTGCCCTGCAACGCAGCTGCACGAAGCGACCTGGGCACGGCAGGTGCCAGGCAAAGCCCGAGCGGGCTTGGGAAGGCAGGAGCCACACGAAGGAGCCAAGCTGCAACTGGTGCTGTACCGGCAGCCCCCTGGCGGGGACAGGGCAGGGCCTGGTCTGGCACGTTGTGGGACGTCTGCATCTCTCTGCAGAGGGCAAGTTTGTCCTTGTCTAGAGCTGCGCAGCCCCTCCACGCCCCCGGCTGTTAACACAGCGACAAATGGAGCCCTGGGATTTAGGTCACTGATTTATTTACTCCTGTTTATGGAGATGGGGAAACTGAGGCAGAGAGCCGGGGGGGTGGGGGAGGGGAAGCGTTTGGCCAAGGCACACTGGAGAAAAGGGCTGTAGAAACAACTCAGGAGTTGAGGCTCGCAGGTTGCTGTGCTGATCACCAGAGCAGCGCTCGCCGCCTCTGCTACTCCAGGGATTGCCAAGGGCAGGCAAGACGCTGGGGCAGGACCCTGAGCTGCCTCCCCCTCCATTCTGAATCCCGGGCCCAGGCTGCCCGCACCCTCCCCTCTTCCTCACATGGCCGGGGCTCAGCGGCGCTCTGGGTCTGATAAACACCAGCTAGGGCAGCCCCCCTCCAATCTCTGCCTCTGTCCCACTGGAGCCAGGACTGGCTTCTCTGCCCCTGGCCCTCACAGCGGAAGCTAGGTACAATACCAGCTCATTCGAATGGTGTGGGGCGGGTAGCCCGAGCTCAGGGGGACAGACGGGGCTGAGTCAGCCCTACCCTGGGCTGGCCTCTTGGGTCAGCAATTGGGCCACGTCCCCAGCGGCTAGCGCCGCTGATGTTCCTGGTCTCCAGCTGGGGCTGCGGGCTGAGCCATCTCCGTCCAGCACTGCTCAGCGCCGGCCGGGAGGTTTCAGGGAGTGTTTGGAATGAATGGTGACTCTCTCCAGCGCTCCGGGCCCCCTCTGTCAGCGTCTCCATCGGCCGGCCTGGCTTCCCACCCCGGGTCCCACTGGCAGGGCCCGAGGCACGGCTGCTGCCTCTTGCGTAACACCTCAGTGCCCCGTGTACCTTATCGACCCACCACGGACTGTATCAGCTCGCGGAATATCTTATCTGCCCACCGCCCACCTTATCGGGCAGACAAGGGCCTGTTGACTGTAAACACCTTGCTCTAATAAAGATTGGGGAAGGAAATAATTTGTGCGTGCATGCGTGTGTGGACAGGGGCGCGAACTAAAAAAATCAGACCCACAAAGGCTTCAACGCAAGCTCCCGGCTCCGGCTGAGGGGGAGATGGCACGTTAAGGCACCTTGGCGCGGTCCCAGTTCTGGGCGGGTTGGGGGCCATGGCCTCAGAGGCGGCTGATCTCACTTACCCCGCACGCCTGGGCTGCCCGTCGAGCTGAGGCTGCGCACTTCGCCACCCTCGAGGGGTTGGAGCGTGCAGGGCCCCTGGGAGGCAGGGCCGGGCTCTTGGCCCCATTGAACAGATGGGGAAACCGAGGCCCGGAGCTGCAGCAAAGTGTCCAGACAATCTATGGCGCAGCAAGGACTTGAACCTGGGTCTGCGGCACGGGCCATAACCCCACCGCACGGTCCTTCCTCGTGACAGCTCCGCTGCGTCCTGAAGCTGCTTAGAAACTGAATAGCTCCCGGCAGTGCTGCTTGCTATGGCTCCATTTCCCCCTCCCCCTCCCCAACTAAGTCCTGCCCTGACAGGCCCCACTCGCCACGCTCAGGGTTTGCTGGGAAAGCTCAGACACCCGTGGGCAGCATTTTCCCCCAGGCAGCGGAGCTGGGCTGAGCCGGGCAGGGGCACCCGTGGGGGGGCGGGAGGATGGGCAGTGCTCAGCTGTGGTGTAACGTGGCTGAGTTGCACGGAGGTTCATCTGGCCCAGGAGGGCTGGGGAGAGCTGTGCCTGGCTAGGACACCAGGAAAATCAAACCCAGCTGGGAGCGGGGTGGCAAGAGGGGGGCAGGCAGAGTACAGCCGTGCCCCCCAGCCCTAACTTTGCTTTGGCAGAAGGCCCTTCGCCCCGTGACGCGCTGCACCCCACGTACGCCCTGCTAGTGTGGTGTGTGTAGCAGTCACGTTCCCCCCGACAGCGTAACTGGGTGTCGTCTCAGGCGACGTATGTCGTGTGAGGTGTTTCTGGGCCGCTCATGACACACTGAACATTATTGTTGTGGTAGCAGGTTTCCTGCAATCTCATGCCTGTGGACAGATATGAAACTGCTGTCGTCCCCAAATGTGTGTCTCACACGGCTTAAATAGATGCAGACCAACACAAAGCTGTGTTTCCACACCCAGCGGAGGTAGGCATACAGGAACCATGGACTGGCCTAAGCACCTGTGAGCACTTTGGCTCCAGCGGAAGAAATCACGCCCATGGCTGGACATGGCCAATCACCCGACCTGACCCCCCCCCCCCCCAAGGGGTGTTGAGGAAACTTGTTAAAAGCTGAGGGGGGCTTTGTCTTGGGCTCTCCCCTGGAACCCATCTTCAAAACAACACCAAAGACTGAGAATCTACCCACAGGGACAGGGGTGGCCTGGTTGCAAGAGGCATCGCAACCGGTCTGTGTGGTAAGCTGAACACAGCCTGAAATATTAGTCTTAGGTTAAGAGGCGAGTTATCTTCTAGTACATGGTGATTAACGCCTTGCTTCATTTATTAATCTTTTGATTTATATTAACCTGACTCAGACCCACTTAAAATCTTGCTGTCGCAATACACTGATTTGTTTGTTTGCTCTAAAACCGCGCATGGGGATTGAGCGTGTGCAGAGCCCTCACTTCGAGTGACAGAGCTGGTGCATAGCAATTGCTTTGACGGACAAGTGTGAATGAACGTGCCGTGTGCAGCACGGAACCCTGCAGGACGGCAGGTCCTGGGGTTGCATCTGGGACTGGGGGTGTTTGCTGGGAGGGGTCTGTCCCATGACGCGCTCCTTCACTAGGCCAGCAACCTATTCCTTGCAGGAGGCTGGGCGTGGGCTGACCCAGGAGTGGGTGGTTCATGCAGCAAAGCGGGGTAAGTCGGGGCCCAGCAGTGAGGCTCTGGGGTGACAGCTACACACCAGGCTGGATTGCAGGGGGGGAACGTCGCTTGCCCCCCTCTAGCCTTGTCCCTATTCCTCAGGCACCGTGTGTCAGGCCTAGTCATTGGTGTGCTCTCAGCAGACTACACAGAGGGGGATATGCACCCTCGTGCAAGCCCCCTGCCCACGACCGAGTAGTGCATTTGGTTAAATACCAGCTGGGTTATCTGCTGGGACTAAAAAATCCCGCTCATTTGGCCCTTGCCAGATGATCCTGCTTCTCCCTTTGCCCATAGCTGCCGGGTAGTTTGGAGAAACCCGGGTCAGCCTAGCGACGCCTGCTGAGACCAGGCACCTAAGTCAGGAGCAGAAACAGCCCGTGGAAGCGTGGCGCTGGGCAGATGCCGCACAGCGCAGCTAACGAGCTGGTCTGCGGGTGGAGCTGGCTGCTTGGCTGTTGCCCTGATCCCTCGTGCGAAGGCAAACCCAGCCGTGCAGCTGCTCACGAGTGCAACGGGGCTACGAACACGGCTGAGTGGAACAGCCATTGGCCGAGACCCTTTGCAGCGTCCCAGCAGCTCGAGGGCCCCTCTATCCGCACCGTGAGAGTCACAGGCTGGCGTGAGGCCGGCAAGCTCCAAGCTGATTGCAGGCAGACGTGATGCGAGCTCTGCCTCCTGTGTGGGGCTCTTTGAAAAGTACCTGATGACTTATCGCTGCAGTGATGTGTCAGCCGCCTGCCTCTGCCCAGCCATGGCTGGAGCTGAGTAATATGCAGCTGCATCATTGCCTAATGTTAGCATGGCAACTTCCCGATTCTCCACACGCCCTTGCTGGTATCTCTGCTGCGGATGCTCCTGCATTTCTTAAGAGGGGGAAAACCCACCCTGGGGCAATGGCTTGAGTTTTCCTTATCAGGGCAGGTGAAAGAAGTGATGCAAGTGTGGGAATATCAGCTGCTGGGAGTCCAGCCCTGCTAAGTAACTAAAAGGTTTTAATTCAATCTTTGGGGCACACTGACTCCTGATTTTATTCCACCTGCTTGATAATCTGCTTTTCAGCCGGCTAATCAGGCCATGGGCACGGTCCAGCTCTGCCGGGAGCAGTGTGCGTAAAGTGAGCTGGAAAAGGTGTGTTGGGGGGTGTCTGTCAATATGGGAGCAGCAGCTTTGGTAAAAGAATGCTTAAGGTGTGCCCCTCGGCAACGCATCTTGCTTTGAACGGGGGGGTTATTGGCTGGATCTGGGACCCTCAACGACTCCCACATCAAGCACTGGCTGGGAACTGAAATGTGTCACCGAGGGCAGGGTTGGCAGCTGGCGTGGCATTAGGGAAACTAGTATCAGTGGAGCGCATAGACTGTGCCAGGGGATTGTGTAAGTGCCTCCCGGGTTTGCTACCAGGGAAAAGCTCTGCAGGGCCATGGGCTACCCCAGGCCTTTAGGCTGTCAAGTGCAGGATGGTTGCAGGAGGAAATGACCCCAAGTGGGGGCCGCTCCAGGGCAGAGAGGTCACTGTTAGACCTGCTTGGGAAAAAATAAACTCTCCCCCCACCCCAACTTTTTTTCAATGTCAGAGTTGGTTTGGGGGCACGGTGCTCAACACGAATCGACCTCTCTGCTTTTAAAATGTAAACAACATTTGTATTGATTGAAAGTTTCAGATTAATTTTTTTTTTTAAAGGAATGGATTTGTTTTGCACAGGTTTTGGACAATGTGAACACTTTTCGGCCCCCCCCAGAAAGCAAAATCAACTCCGGAGTAAGATCCCAAGGAGGCAGCAGTGAGCAAAGTAAGATTAAATGCAAACCATGCTGCTCTCCAAAGCGCCACCCGCTAACCAAGCCCACTCGGTCCTGAGCTCCGAGAGACACTGCGCACAGCAGACTGCGCAGAGATGTCTGGCCCTTTCCTGTCTTGCACTCTTCAATCAGTGGTGAAATCACTGACATTTACTTTGTCGTTGCTAGGGTTCAGAGTAAACGTCCCCACTGATGTGAAAGGGACACAGCATCCTCTCAGGGATACTGTTTTAAACTGGCCGCAGACTAAGGCAGATGTCACTGCATCAGTCACACGTGGGTCACACTGAAGGGTCTGGGGTTTTTTTTGCATCCACGAGAGCTGGAGAGAGACTCTTTTTGCATGAAAGCAGATTCTGAAGCAGAAAAAGCAGCCACTAGAAAACAGCCCCGGATGAATGACCTGGGATTTCTGCAGACTTGCACTTAGTACTGAATCCTAACGCCGTTGGGCCGATCCTGTTTTTATGAAATGCATGAAAGAACAGAGGCACAAACACTGCCCCCCTCTTCCTAACAAGAGACACTTCAGCCTGACACGCTGTGCCTTTAATCAAAAGCTAAAACCTCGACTGACTGGTACTGTTCTACCCTCTGAAATGTTCACTTCAGTATCCATTTACTGCAGAATAATTCAAGTCTGTCTTTACTTTCTATAATTCTATTTGTTTTAAGAGTATTTGTAAAACCACTCCACTGGCCATTTAATCAGTTAGTTTTACCCACTGTCACGCTGGTTGGATGGGAGGGGTGGGGGGGGGCATTTATGATGTTATTTAACATCAATAGGTCAAAATCATAGTGATTCATGTGAGATATGCCGTGTCAGGTACTGTTAGAAAGGCTGTAATGTGCTAAGTAAGATGATGATGTTTATGGTCGTGTGTTGTGTGTGTAATGGAAGTTATGGATATGGTTGATATATCTGTATCTCAAATTGTGCTGTGTCTGGGTGACACCCAGACAGGGTGGCTGCAGAACAAAAGCCTGCTTGATGGCCCATTCAGCAATTCAGGGGCACAAGGGGCCCAGGGGGAGAAGCCAGGGATACACCTGATGAGTCACCAGGACTTGCTCATGTGACTCTGGACTCCATTTTGGTTCCTGTAAAATTCCACAAGCAGCAAGGCAAGGGCCAGAGGACATAAAAGGCAAAGCCTCGGAATCCATTTTGTTTCAATCCTGTTCAGCTTCAGCCTCCTATTCTACTTGTGGATCAAGTCAACTGCAACTGAAGCTGTGAAACAAAGGACTGAGACCCATCCAGGTACTGGATGTAAATCAGAGGGCTATACAAGCCTGCAAACGCCACAATTCTTCTAGGAACCTGATATATATGGACTTTCAAATCCTTTGTATGTATCTGATTGCTTTAATCCTTTGACATTTCTCTTATAGTCTGTTTCTTTCTTTGCATAATAAACCTTTAGTTCTAGTTACTAAAGGATTGGCTGGCAGCGTGGGATTTTGGGTAAGATCTAAACTTATATTGATCTGGTGCTGTGGCTGACCCTTTGGGGTTAGGAGAAACCTTTTTGGTAAAGAGCATAGAGTTTTAAATAACCGGTCTCTTTACTGGACCTAGTGGCCAATTGGGAGCCAGAGACCGAAATGCAGTAAAGGGGGCTGTGTGTATTTTTATTTTGGCTTCTGGATAACCAGTGCGGGGAATCAGAAGCACAGTTTGTGGCTGGCTGGGAAGTCCGACTTCAGTGTCACATGCCAGTGTTAGGAGAATCTGCTCTCCTTTTGCAGCCTGCCCTGACCTTGGCATTTTCAGGTGGCTGCCCTGGGCACGGACGGGTCACACCCACTTTCACAATACTTGTAAAAATCCTATTTTATATGTGCTTAAATCAAACATGAAACAATGTTTGTTTTAAAAGACATGCAAATTCTTCAGCTAGGAGTTTGCACTGAGTGATTGAAGTGTGAACGGCTGAGCAATTGAGGTGGGTGTAGACAGGGAGAGTTATTGAACAATTGGTCTGAGTAAAGGATGTTGAAACATGATGAAGAAAACACCAGCCTCACCTGAAACGTTTGGGGGAGGAAGAAAGGAGCGAAGATAATAACTTTTACTATTCAACTGGCCGAAGAGGAGCCCACCCTGATAACTTTGGAGCCAGCCCACTTCAAAGAACAAAACCTGATCAGGCTTGCAACAATGTGGGTGATTAAGGATCACACCAAATGCAGATGCAGCAGGACAGAGCAAAAACCCACAGACTGACATGGGGTCTTTTCTCTACAGAATGGGACAGAAAGATGAAGGCTGGAGATTCGGGTCTACATCACCAACCAGCCAGGAGTACTGGTGTGCATCGGCAGAACCTTGCTCCTCACCCTCGTGCTGCAGTCACCTGGCCAGTGACTACCACGAGTACCAAGAGGCTGGTAACTAGAACATCTGTGAGACCCCTGTGTATGTGTGTCTGTCTCCGTCTGTATGCCTGTCTGCGTGTGAGTGTGAATGAAAGTACCCATTGAAACGTGTCAATGAAGTACACTTTATTAACAAGAGTCTCTGTACTTGTCATCACTAGGAAAAGCACAATATTAATATTGTTACAGTGTTGATGCTTTCAGAGGGGTAGCCCTGTTAGTCTGTGTACAGCAAAAACAAGGAGAGTCCTTAGCACCTTAAAGACTAACACATTTCTGCGGGCATAAGCTTTCGTAGGCTGCAACCCACTTCGTCAGATGCATGAATTCAGACCCAGTCTGGTTGTGTCAAGTCTGAACAGGGACTCGGAATGGTTCTCTCAGTACCAGAAGTAATGGTCACTGTTCGCACATTCTCACCTTCTGATCAAGGGTTGCGAATAGGCCTCCACTACTCTAACTGAATGGACTTTGGTAGCACTTGGCCTCCCCATTGTTGTTTCTCACCCTTGGGTCTATCTATACCTCCCATCTGTGATTTCCACTTCATGCCTCTGACAGAAGTGGGTTGCAGCCCATGAAAGCTTATGCCCGCAGAAATTTGTTAGTCTTTAAGGTGCTACAGGACTCTGGTTGTTAATGTTGATCCTGTGTTCTTGGTATTTGCATTATTGATACTATTTACCAAATGTTTGTATTCCCGATAAACGTGGCTTGGTGCCTTATCCCCTGAGAAAGATTCTGTGGTATTTGTTATTTGGATAACGACGTAAGCCAGGAAAATGGCACGTGGTGTGGAAAGTCTTTGGAGTCAGACTGTGGCTATTCCCCCGTCTCTGGCTCTGGTAGATGCAGGATTGTATCCTTTCACCTCAATGCATCTGGGATGATGGTGAGAAACAGCCACCAACGAAAGGCAGGAAGGGAAGGAAGGATCTGCTGACTCCGCTACAGGCTCCTTTTCCTCCCAGATAGTAAGAGATCCTGACTGGCAAATTGCAAAGCACCCTCTGTCCAAAGTGCAGGTACTTGCTCGTTTAGTGTGGGGCTCTGCTAGTTAAAACAGAGATCAGCTGTGGTTCTCTAGTGGTCCTTTCACTCTGATTTCTCTAGTGGCCTTTTAAACATTTATGCTGCCTGATTCAATTAAATAAACTGGCCAGCTCACCCACTGAGGCAGGTTTGTTCTTTGCTTCTCTGGGAAAACAAAAGAGAGGCCAAAGCTCAGCCGGGTTTAATAGGAGAGAGAGAAAACGCCTGACCTGCAGCCCCCGCTACTATCCCAGTCCTGCACGCCTTTCACACAAAGCTTTGCTGATGCCACTCAATCCCAACCCGCACCACCGCCCCCCCCGTTACCCAGCTAGCTCAGTCTTAAACTCCCCACCTAACACTCACAATGCATTGCAATCCTGACCTGCGGGGCCCCCCAACACCAGTGCAATCCTTGGCCGCCTTTGAACTTAGCCCAGCAAATTACACCACCTTGTGTGACAACTCTGCAGTGCCAGCGGTATCTGCTATGGGCAGCGCAGAGGATGGTGAACTCCTGGCATGTGTGTACGAACTCAGATTTCAAACAGCATTTTTTGTGGGAGGGAAGGATTTTGGGGTCAGCAGGGAATTCCCTCCCCCCCTCCCCCGGTCAGACCGGCTGTGGGGGGTTTCACCTTCCTCTGCAGCAGGGGTGTTTAGTGGCTGCTGAGATTGTCCGGGTAAGTCAATTCCCTGCCATGGCAGGAGCCTCTCGCCCCAGCGCACCTCAGGGCTTGGCTACACTGAAATGCTAGGGCAGCGCTACCTACGCCGACGGGAGGGTTTGCTCATCGGTGTGGAAAATTCACCTCCCCGAGAGGTGGTGGAATTCTTCCAGTCCCGGAGCACTGTCTACACTGGGGGTGCGGTCGGTGTAGCTCAATCACTCAGGAGCGTAGATTTCAAACCCCGGAGTGACGTAGCTACACCGATGTGACGCCGATGTACGTCGAGCCCAAGGCGCTGGGCTCAGGAGAGGGGTAACTGGCAACTGGCCTGTGGTGCCGGGAAGGTTGTATTAGATGATGGGCTAGGTCCAGCGGGTCTTGGACTCGCTGACAGCTGCGGTATTCCCGTCCCCACTGATCCTCGCTCTATTTCTGTAGCCGTTCGGGGACCTTTCGGAGAAGCTAGGAGGACGAGACGTAGCCTTTATCGCCCCCTGGTGCCACAACGGCCACCAGCACCCGAACACTCAGCACCACCCGCGATGCCCAGTCTCTCTTCTCCGCTCACTTGTGTCTGGCCCAGCCTCAGCCCTTGCCCGGAGGAACGTCACCCGGACCACATCGCGAGGCAGCTCCAGCAGAGTGCGATGCATTGTCAGGAGCAGGACAGACGCCTGGGGCTGTGTTGCGGGAAGGTAACGTGGTCCAGCAGCTAGGGCTGGAAGCAGCAGGTTCTATACTTTGGAAAGCAGGCCCAGCCCCACCAATGTTTAACTTGAATTGTGCTAAGGAGGGGGCCCAGGTTACCTGCCTAGCTGCCTGAAAGTTGAGTGGTGGTGTGACTCGGCGCACGAGTCCCAGCACGACTCACATTTGGCCTAGCTGCCCCTCTGTCACGTCATGCCTACCTGGGAGGCTTTGCCCCCTTGTTCCCCCCAGACCCTCAAGTTTAGGGGCTCTGCTCCTTACACCCCTACTGGGGGGCTGGACCCCGAACAAACATTTTACAAACCCGGTGCCTACGGCTAGGGTGGTGGGAGTCGGGGGGACCTGGGTTCTATTCCCAGCTCTGCCACTGACCTGCTGGTGATCTCGGGCATGTCACTGCCCCACCCTGTGCCTCAGTTTCCCCATCTATAAAATGGGGATAATGACACTGACGTGCTTTGAGATCCACTGCTGAAAAGCGCCATAGAGCGAAGGATATTTATTCCTACCAGGCATGGAGCTGCTCCTTTGACTCCAGAGGCAGAGGAGCCGTTGAGTGCTGAGGAACCCCCATGGGCATTACTGCATGGGCAGAGTGCTTTCAGACAGAAGAGACTTGGAGCCGAAAGTCCCTGCCCTGGTCACTTCCTCTGCACTGGGTGAGCGGGGTGGATGCCATCAGTCTCATTCACCGCCAAGCAAAGAGCAGCGTCTGCAGCCCTCGGTGCCTGTGCTTCCCCTTAAACCTCTCAAGGTCCCTAGTCTAGAAAATCTCAGCACTGAAAGGATTTGCTGGCTGGAAGGCTGTGCACACACACCGGCCTCCGCGGGAGACAGCCCTGGGCACGCTCCATTCCCCAGGAACAGGGAGGAATCAACCCTTTTGGCTGCAGGTTAATGGGGCCAAACAAGCTGATCCTTCCCAGGGCTGGTCTGGGAGGAGGAGGGCAGGAGTTTGCTGCTATTATGAACAATGTAGAAGCCCATTTAGTAGAGACAAGCATGGGCCGGGAGTCACAAACGGGCTCCCTGTGCTTGTCCTAAGACAACCTGTGTGCTTCCTGAGACAAGCAGGGGCCTATATTTGCCCTACTTGCAGAAGGCGTAATCCCATTGACTTCTCATCCCCTGTAGGCCGGGAGAATAAGGACCCAGGAGTCCAGAGACCTCCCCACCTCTGCCACTCAAGTCTCCAGGTCAGCTTGGAAGGCAGGTGAGTGGAATCCACTTTTGAACCAGGCGGCCTAGCTGGTTTCCAGCAAGCACGGGGTTAACAGCCTGCTTTAACTTTACATTGGTGTGCAGGGGTAGGCATGTGGCAGGGCTGGGGACATGAGGAGCTCAAGCCAGCTCTCTGAAGGTGTCTAGGGGAGCCCTGTTAACCAGCTGTTTGGGGAGATGCATGTAGCTGTACTGAGCTGATTGTACCCAGATTGCCTGCTCTCTGGCTGTCTCCTCCACTCAGCCCTACCCTAATCCATTGCCTGGTGCCTTTACCTCCAGCCAGTTGACCTGGGAGACTCCTGTCCCCTCCCTTGGTGCCTCCCAGCCTCTCCTCTTCTTCCTGATCCATCTTACTATAGGTGAGGACCTATGGTTCGAAGCACCCTGTGCACATGGCTGGTGATGACCAAGGAGCAGCAGGTAGTTACCTCCTCCTTAGCAAGCAGTGCTTGAGGGGGAGAGCAGGGGGCAGAGAAGAGGAGCCCTGCCTCCAGGTTCTAGGGAATCTGGACTTCAGAAATCTAGGGTGAGGTTCATGGACATACAACAGAACAGGAAGGGAAGGTGCAGCAGGGCTGCCGGGTGGTACAGTGAAGATCCTACAGTCGGTTTACAGATGGAACGAACAGTCTGTGTGGTAGGAACAGAAATCATTTCACTGCTCTCGCTTCATATCCATACCAGTTTCTCCTCCCCAGTTCGGTTCTGCTGGAGTAAGAGACATCTAAAACAAGGCGTTTTAACCACACTGTTGCACTCCTAGCCTGCCGTGGGGTTGGGATGTGGTAGACTTCAAGGCAGTTTAGCAAGGGATTCCTTATTTTGCATGGACAAAAGAAAACATTGGTATGGTAGGGTGGGAGGCAAAAGCTTGAAGTTGTTTGTTAAGCCAGGAACCAAGCGACAGACCCATGACATATTTCTTTCATAAGGGTCACGAGAGCAAACGGAACCGAAAGTTACCCGATCTCCTCCAACGTTTCCCAGGTCTGTCTGCATCTTCGCAACCCTGGGAAGCTCCCCAAAGAGACATGGGAAGGGGAGGAAACGGACCACGGTGCAAACCGAACTTTTATCTCCCGTTAACAAACGGGTCTGATATTTTAATAAAAGGGTTTTGACAGGACAGCAGGGTGGGCCAGCTGAGAGCATGTCTGCACTGCAATACAAGCCCTGGGGCACAGCCACAGCTAGCCCAGGTGAGCTGACTCAGGCTGATGGGGCTCTGGCTGCAGAGTTATAAAACTGTGGCATAGACATTCAGGCTCGGGCTGGAGCCCAGGTTCTGAGACCCCACAAGAGGGGAGGGTCTCAGGGCCCAGAACATCTCTGCTGCTATTTTATAACCCCGCAGCCTCGGCCTGAAGCACCTGACCTGGCCTTTCTGACTTTGTGCCTCCAGCTTCTCATTGCCGAGAAGGTTCAGGCAGAACAGGGCTTGTGACACACCCGACAGAGGCGGATTAACCTTTGGAACGTGGCCTCGGCCCACCCTGCCCCTCGGGCAGACATCCCCCCTGGATGGGCTGAGCAGAGAGGCAGGGGGAGAGCTAGGGGATAATGGAGGGGCAGACACGGAGTCCGGCAGGCAGGTTGCTGTTGCTCTTCTCCGTGGCAGCATGGGCTAGTGGGGCAGCGAGGTTCTGGTTCAGCTCGTGAGGAAGTTGTTGCTGCTCCTTCAGCTCCGTGCGAGGAGACTGGCCCTTCCAGCGGGAAGGCGGCCAACCCGCCACAGAGCAATTCTGGCTTCTAGCTCCTCGGCTCTTTCCAGGAGGCTGGAATCTTCTTCTTCCCCACTCCCTGAACGGTGCATGACAGACGGGGGGGGGGGTGCATGGTGGGGGGAAGCGGAGTGCACAGCGGGGTGCATGGCAGACGGGGGGGGAACGGAGTGCACACCGGGTGCATGGCAGACGGGGGGGTGCATAGTGGGGGGAAGCGGGGTGCATGGCTGATGGGGGGGGAAGCGGAGTGCACACCGGGTGCATGGCAGACGGGGGGGGGGCATGTTGGGGGGAAGCGGGGTGCATGGCAGATCGGAGGCGAGGGTGAAGGACGGGGTGCATGGCAGACTGGGGGCGGGTGCCTGGCGGACCGGGAGCGGACTGGGGGGGTCTCGGTCCCAGCGACGGAGCGGGTCAGTGGCTCACCGCTCCTCCTGCTCCGCGCTCTCCAGCTTCTTGTGCCGCTTCGGCCCCGGCCCGAGCCCGGCGGCGACCCGCCCAGAGCGACCCGGGGTCGGGTAGAGCCGGCCAGGCGCGGGGCCACCCGCCACGCCACTGCGTGAGGGGGGAGCCAGCCGGCGGCCATCTTGGTGGGGGTGGGGCAGCCAGCGGCAGCCATCTTGGTGGGGGTGTGAGCAGCGCACGGTGATGACGTCACGGGAGGGGGGCCGCCATTTTTGTGCGGGGCGCGGGGGAGGCGGCGGTGGCAGCGCGGGGCGGAAAGGGGTTTTTCCTCCAGCAGCCGCCCCCTGCCCAGCCACACACGATCGTGCTGCTGGACGCGTTCGCCGTACGACGCCTGCCAGGGGTGAGCGGGGAAGGGAATGGGGGGGGGGGAGAAATGACCGAGCGCCCCGCACAAAGATGGCGCCCGCTGGGGAGCGCGCCGCGGGCCTGGAAGGACCCAAGGGGGGCGGAAGCACCTTGCCGGGCCCCACCCCCACTCACGGGCCTGCGCGCGCGCGCCTCCCCCCTGCCTCCCCCGGCGTCCGGGCCTCCCTCCCCAGCCCCCACCCTTCACGGCGGCAGGGCCGGGCCCGGGCCGCTCCCCCTCCCCTCAGCGCCCCCCCGTGACGGGCGAAGCGAGTGACAGGCGGAGCTGGGACAGGCGGCACCGGCAGGTAGGAGCCGGGGGCCCGGCCCGGCCCGGCCCGGCCCGGGCCCGGCTTCCCCCCCCGGGGCCGCTCTCCTGGGGCGGGGCGGGGCGGGGCTCGTGACTCCCGAGGGGTTACTCGCTCTGGGCTTGGAGCCGCGGGGGGGGCCGACCCCGAGGGGGGGACGGGGCCGCTGCAGGGCGGAGTGTGGGGGCGGGGCGGGCCCCATTCTGCGGGGGGGGAGGGGTTTGAAGGAGACGGTCGGCGGCTGGCTCTGTCGGGGGGAGGGGCTGGGTGCGGGGGGGCTAAGCCTGTTTCCGGCTGGGGGCTGGGGCTGGTTGGCCGGGTTTGGGGACTCCGTGTCTCTGGGGTGATGGGGGCTGGGGGTATCTGGTGCGGGGCACGGGGGGGGGTGAGAATGGGGGGGTTGGGGGGTGATTTCAGCAGTAGCCTGTGCTCTGGGGAAGGGGGTGGGCCTGGGGCCGGGTGACCCATCAGAGGTCACCCCATGGAGGTGCCGGCTCTAGGACGCTTGGGGTGCTGCACCGTGGGGTGACTAGATAGCCAGTCTGACAAATCAGGACCGGGGGGGGGGGGGGAGGGTAGTAGACGCCTGTGTAAACCAAAGCCCCAAATATCAGGGCTGTTCCTGTAACATCGGGACATCTGGGCACCCTAGCCTGCCGTCTGGGCTCCCCCCGTTCAGGCGGGATCTTCTTCATTTCAGGAAGGCCTCAAGTGGGTTTGTAAATCTTTAGGGCGCCTGCTTTCGGGAGAAGACTTACATAATGTCTCTGCAAATGCTGCTGGTGGTCCCACCCCTTCCCACTCCCGTTATGCTGGTTAAATGTTTGCACAGTGCTTTGGAAAACAGGAAGTGCCGCGTAAATTAGGACCAGGTAACCGGCTCCACGCCGTTCTGTGCGCTCTTAGCCTGCTTTTCTGAAGAACAGTTTGCAGCGAGTAAGTTCTTCTGTCTGCTGGATCTTTATCTTGCAAATATATATACATTGTGGAGGAGGCTGTATCAACAGCAGACCCTGTACTTGACACAGTACCGTTGTCTTGCCTAGACTGAGATTTAAGCTGTGATGCTAAATATGTTGGGTAATATGCCTCTGATGTGTTTTTAAAAAGTCAGTGTAGTGATGGTACTGTGCCTTTTACATGAGTTAAACTTGGAGTTAAAGCCTCCCCCCACCTTCCACTCAGGATAACCCCTACCAGCTAACACACATTAAAATACAACTTGTCTTCACTATGGGTTGATTGTTATCTAATATGACTTTAAAAACACCTTTTATTCTAATGAAGATGCGGCCTCTGTGTGTGTTTGTGTGTGTGTGTGAGAGAGAGAGAGAGAGAGGCTTGTTTAACAAAAGCTCCCCTGACCTGAGGAGTTTCATCTTTAAATTAGATACTGTAGTGACAAGAAGGTTGGTGGGAAAAGGAAAACAGAGTTCCACAGAAATGGTAGCTTTCTTGGGGTTTTTTATATGCATTGTATTCCTATTTTAACTAGTTTACAAACAAATTATCTGTGATTTATGAATGTGTTTAAGATGAACTGATAGAGGAAAAGGGTCCAGGACTGGAAAGCTAACCCAGATACTTGGGTGCTTTCCTAACCTTCCTTTGCCCTATAATCTATTTTTTTGGAATCCTGTTAAAATCACTTGAGCCAATGAATAGAAGCTTTGAGGTTAATTTTGAGTTATGACCTGAAAAGCAATAAGATATAATGAACATTGCCAGTGGGCGGCAGACCTAAGTTCTTTAAAGGCTAGGGGAATAAACACAATGCAGTGAGTGGGGTAGGAGGGAAAATATCTAGGACCAAGCAATTGCTCCTTTTGTCTGCTCTGCATCACAAAACACTAAAAAGGCTTGTGTTAAAATGCAGGCCATGTGCACCAGTTGTGCTATTACAGGATCGGAAGGTCTCTTGTTTTGCTTCTATTGTAAATTCAAGCGGTTTGTAGAACGGGCAAGCTGTCATGCCTTTTCTTCTGAGAGTGACTAGTAGGGAGAATCCTCACCACAGATGCTTCATAGTCACCAGGGGCTATGTGCACATACACAAATGTGGATGCACAGTTTCTGTCAGTAGTGTCCGAGTGAAGGGCTAGACTCAATCCTTTCGTTGTATTTTGGCGGTTGTAGTTTGCTGTAAAAGAGGAAATATTGGTTTTTTTCAGAGTGCACAAACAGGACCGCTAGTGGAGTAACAACAGTTTATCATGAAGAAAAATCTTTGTTTTTCCAGACCTTTGGCTTTGTTGGATAATTGCATTTTCTCATTATCCAACATCTCAAAGGAAAACTAGAATTTCATTCTGCAGTCGCAGCAGATTTTGGTTTTTTAATGCAAGTTTGGTGGCTTAGTGTGCAGGAATAAGGGCAGCTTATCAGTCCTAAATCATGATGGAAACGAAGTCTTGTATGTGGAGGTCAAGTAACATTACTGTTTGACATTTATAGTGCATTTTTCATTTCCAAAGCACTTTACAAATCTTAACTAACCCTTGCTGTATTCCTGTGAACAAGTTCACTATGGGTGCATGTCCCCATTTTACAGATTGAGGGGAGGGGGGGAACAAAAGAGAACTTGGTTTAGAACTTGAGGTCTTGGCTCTTAGTTCTGCTGTCAGTCCACCAGTCCAAGCCTCTCTGTGATCTCAAAACAGTTTGACTCAGGCTTGGCCTACACTTCGAAGTTATGTCAGCGTAGCTACATCGGTCTGGGGTCTGAAAAACCCCACATCCCCAACCGACACAGCACTGCTGACAAAACGCCCACTGTGGATGCAGCTATATCAATAGGCTTCTGTCAACAAAGCGAATGTCATTGGGGGTGCTGGTTTTCCTACACTGACAGGAAAAACTCCATCTGTCAATGCAGGCTGCGCTTGTGCTAGGGAGCTCTACCAGCATCATCTCTGTCACACAGAGAGGCTGCAGTTGGAAAAAGAAACTTCCTCTATGGAATTTGGGATCAGAGCTGACCCTGTCTGCCAGGGATTTGTGTCAACTGAGCCCATGCGCTTTGGCAATGCTTTTTCCCCGCCCTCTGCAGAGCACCCTGAGGAATGCCCAAGAAGTTCCAGGGCGAGAACACCAAGTCGGCTGCTGCCCGAACGAGGAAGGCCGAGGCGAAGGCAGCAGCCGATGCCAAGCGGCAGCAGGAGCTGGAAGATGCCTTCTGGAAGGATGAGGACAAACACGTCATGAGGAAGGAACAAAGGAAGGTAAATGGATGGGTGGTGTGATGGGAGAGGGATGTGGAGGAGTGTGTGTGTAAGGGGAAACTTGTGGGGAGTCCTTGTGTTCACACCTGGGAATCCCAACTGACCTTGCAGGGGCTACTCCTGTTCCTCTGTCCCAAGGCTACCGTTGATGCTAGAAGCACTGTCCTATACTTTGTTTTCAGGGAAGATAGACAGAAGCAGAACGTAACGGGGAGCATTAGCTTTTATGCGCCACTCAGAGCACTATTAGGTTGTAGAGCTGCCTTCCTCAGGGAGATGGCGAGAGCCCCATTGGAATGATTTAAACCGGAATGGGTAAAATGCAGAAGAACCTGCTTTAGGGAACAAAAGCCTGGATTACATGGACCCTAATCTTTTTTTTTCCATCTCCTGCAAATCAAAGAAATATCTAATCTACAAAGGCTAACGTGATTTTTTTTTCTTGCCTCTGTCACAACCTTGTAACATTGTTTTTTGGGGAAAGATAAGCTTTTTCCAACTTGATTCGATAATCCTCTTACTGTGCCCTGTATGTAAATCATTTAGCTGTTCAATAGGTGGAACTGTTCGATGCTAACTCCTGGACCATTAAGACTTGAAGATTATGTTGTAGGGCAGGTAAGTTTTCCATCCATTCCAGTAACGTCTCGATTTGACCTGCTCTGTCACTGTACAGCTAGGAAGTACTCTCAGTCCCCTTGCAGGCAATACACAAGCAAGTCTCATCTCACTACTTCCATGGGTTTCACAGAACCTTAATTGCCAGCATTAACTGCTGGTAGAACTTGCTTTTGTAAAACAGGATTTGTTTGCCCTGCTCATATCTTTTCCTAGGACAAGGAGTTCTGTGAATGAAAAATGTCCAATGTGTGGAGGTCTGATCTCATTGTAAGCTCCATTAATGGAGCTTAAGTCGGTGTGACTGACTATATGGGGCCGGTATGGGGGTTACAGACTGACTATATGGGGGTTACAGTTTGCCCATTAATTTACATAAACAAAACCATTAAAAGCCTTTATGCTCCTTTTGAATGATGTATTTTGGTCTCTGCATTGCAAGGTACATGTTACAGCTTCACCACCATTGCAAAACAACTGAGTACTCTTTTTCATTTAGGATCCCTGGATAACATTTTTCAAAAGCACTCGTCTGTTTTGTTTTTCTTTTTTATACAGGGTTTGAGTTTTGGCTATTTTAATTTTGCCTTCAGCTAAAATGGCAACTGAACAAGTCCCATAGGAATCAGAGTTAAGAAAAGAAAATAGACACACACGTGGTTGGTTGCCTTTTCTGTGGCTCGGAACTCACTGATTAAAAACCTGTTTTGTTTTTACTGCATCCTGATGCTTTTTCTGACCTAGTTAAAAATCCCTTCTTCACCACCTTGCTCCCTCCAAAAAATAGCAGTAGTAAAACAATTTCCATCTTGGCTGGTACACCAGCAGAGAGGCAGATTTCTAGGTATGCCGTCCCAGGGGGTAGCCGAACCATCTTCTTCTGAGCTAGCGCCCAAAGGAATGTTTATGCCAGGTCATTGCTTTTGATACTGAAAGGCCTGGCATCTTGTGGAATAGCAGGTGGCTTTGGGCTGTGGTTTGGCACCCTTCATGCTTCAGCAGCATGCCTGCATGCAGTGCAAAACCCCCTCTTGGTCAGCTACTGCTGCTTAATGACAGAGCCGAGCAGCTGTCTTTACCCTGATCACATTCCATAAACAGGTGTTGGAGAGCATTGTGGTGGGAAGGCAATAAAGCCTAGGGTCAGTGAGCCAGCATCTCCGCACTGGAGCCAATGACTCTACTGAAGTTAAATCCAATGTGTAGCACTAGTTGACAGCTCTGGTGGTGATTGAGTTACTGAACTGCAAGATGGCTGAGCTGGGGCCTCTGTTTTTGCCATCTTGACTGAAGCAAAGTACTGGGAAGACCGAGTGGAGGGAACAGTCCCTTGTTACCCATGGAGATGAACTAAATGAGAGGAACCCAGTCCCTGCTGTGTGTTAGAGTTCACATTGTGCTGGGTGCTGCCCGTGCCCATTGGAATAGTCTCTGCCTCAAAAAGCTTACAGCCTAAACTGCTTCTTCAAGCTTTTATTGTTGGTATTCTAGGTTTGCTACCTGATGAGCTTCTGTAGTGACCCACCATGCAGCTTGGGCCATTGTTGTGATCAGGAGAGTGAGGGTTGGAGCACATCTATGAAACATGCACGGTAGACTGGGTGGCAACAGAGACCTTGTCTGATAAAGTTGGGGATGCCAGGACCAGTGGCTGGCTGCAGTAGAAATACCTAAGAGTGAATTGAGTCTTTCCATGTCTAGTGTCTCTGATCCTGAGATAGCAGCTTTTGATCCCTAATGCCCATCAGTTCATCTCTGGTCTCTTTCCTGCTGTCTTCCACGGCATGCTGCATTTTGGGTGTCAGAATGAGAAATAAGCCCCTTGCGTTAATGAATCAGGAGGCTTGATGAGCCCTGTCTATAAACACTTTTTTTTTTTTTTTTTTTGGGCTGTAAAGAAAATGTTAGCAAGGAATTATTTGACCTTATCAAACTTGGTGGAGTTGGCTGCACTTGGCATGTGTAGTGGGTTTTTTCTTCCTCTGCAGATAGAAAACTGTTACTAAAGCAATCATAGCTTAGCGAGCTGCTTGGTTCAGCTTCCTTCTGAAGTCTTAATGCTGCTAATGTACTTTGACTGAGGACGTGGCCATGAGACGCCTCAGCCGAGCAGAGAGAGCATTAGACAAAATGTAATATTGGATTCTCTTGGCGTCTTTCCCCTCTCCTTCTTTCTCCTTTCTTTCACCCTCAGAAATGGTCTCTTTGAGCTTAATTTAATCTCGATTTGCGTCACATCTTATGTGCGAGCGTAGACTGAAAACGCCACCCGGGCTTCAGTCTTAAGAACCTGCTAATCAGTTGTGAAAATCTTAACTAGTGCCTGACTCCATGAGTGTCTGAAATTTGTGGAAGTGTCGACCTTCTTTCTATCCCTAGGGAGAGTAGATGGTAAACTTTCTCCAAGTGTAGCATTCTTTTGCAGCTTTGAGAATACCTGTAGTGTGGGGTAGTATTCTCTGTGCCCCTGGGTTGTAGCACGCAATCACTGTACGTAAAACAGAGCCCTTGATTTCAGGACCTGTACATGCTCCTCTCAAATGTCATGTCTTCAAATTTTACCTAATGACCTTTGCTGGCTACCTTGCCTTCCTCACACTGCATTCCTTTTGGGGACTCTGGAAGCTTCCCTTGCCCGGTACCATGTCACGTGAGATCCATGGTAAAGCTGGAAATAGAACCCACATTTCCGGAATCCCTGTCCAGTGCCTCCATCACAAGGCCATCCTTCCTCTCTTTGGTTGTGGCTGTATGGAGACCTGTCTGCTCGGAGCTGGACTGAGACTGTCCCTCTTTGATCTGGTGCGCTCTTAAAGGGGTTTGCTGGTGTGGAAATATTCATTGAGCTAAACTGTCACATCCCCTCGTGGTGATGCATCTTATGTTGGCAAGAGTTCTTTTGCTGGTATAACTTATCCAGGGAAAGCTAGCTGGGCAAAAAGCCTGTTTTGCCAATACAGCTGTCTATACTAGGGCTTTGGCTGGCATGGCTTTGTTGGTTGGGGGAAGAGGGTGGAAAATCATGCCCCTGATGACACAGCTATGATGGCAAAACTTTTAAGTGTAGTCCAGGCCTTTGTGTATGTCACTGAATAGTCATCAGCAGTTAATGACTGGATTGTCTGGGAAAGATTGACAAAATCCTCCAATCCCATTTCAAATCCCCTATTCTATCCAGTCCTGCCCTCTAGAGGTATTTTAAAACCTCTAGTGGTTCTGCATTTTGTCCATCTGTTTAATGTCTCTGATGGTTTTCCTACGTCCCACGACTTTCGTCTCTTTCCTTATCCTGACTCATGTTGTCATTCCTTAGGCCTAGTGGCAGAGTAGATGTAGTCTGCATGGTCTAGATGGCAAGGGTTACGAGAGCCAGAAATGTCTTGTATTCGAATTCTGATTAATTCTAATTCTAACCCCCGCTTGCTGTATGCCCTTGAGCAAACCCCTTGATCACCTTGTGCCTGTCACCAGTCTTCCCCCAGTTGGGTTAAAAGGCAGCGACTTTCATCTGCGCTTCCTTGGGAAACGAATAACCAAAAGGAGTATTATCAGACGCTGCGCCCGATGATACTCCAGCAAATACACAACATGGGCAAAACAGGATTTAAATGGACTGTGATTTTATTCTTTGAGGAAGGCAGAAGCCCAAACGTGAGCAGATGACTAAAGAATCTGTCAAACTTGTTTGGACAGGATCTGCCAAAGGATGGTATTTGGCAGGGGAGTAGCCTTCCTTGATGCATCCTTACATTGCTACTCTCAGTTACAGTGTGTATAGGACAGTCTAGAGGGCAAGTCTTCATTGAAATAAAACACGCGCGGCTGGCCTGGGTCAGCTCACTCGGGCTGTGGGGCTATACAATTGCAGTGTAGACATTAGAGCTTGGCCTGGAGCCTGGGCTCTGGGACCCTCCCTGCTTCTGGGGTCTCAGGGCTCAGGCTCCGAATGTCTACACTGCAATGTCAGCTGCCTTGGGCCAGCCGTGGGTGTGTTATTGCAGTGTAGACATGCCCTGAGCATCTTGTTCATTCAGGAGCAAAATGACTCTTCCCAGATCAGTCCAGGTGATGGCAGTAATGTATTAATAGTCTTTGTGCAAGCTCATGCTAACAAACTCTTCCTCGTGGGGAATGAATGAAAGCCTGGATGATATAATGCTGCAGGATGTGTGTGTTTTAAAACACCCCTCCTCCCTCCCTGCCCCCGGCAGATGCTGACCACCAACACCCTTGTGTTATAAATTAGGATGTAGCACTCTATTTTCCTCAAGCTGCTGCCTCCCAGAGTCATTTCAGGGTTCAGTGACTCTGCACATAGCAATCTGGTGGACTCCGTTAAGCGGTATAGACACTGCCCATATGGTGCCATGCTAATGTCTGATCATTAGGAAGTTTAATGTCCAAAAGGCAACATCAAGGCTAGGCTGCTATGCTTGCTCCTGTTATTGGATGACTCACCTGTGGCATTTGCTCTTGCTGTGTCTTTACATTTACAGCATTTTGAGAGGATCTCTGCTAATGAAGAACAGCATAGATATCATGGCTTTGCTGCGTAAGGGAATGTCTGAGCTAACATCATGCATCCATTTCTTTTCTCCAGTATTTCTAGCAAGAGATCACTTTTTGTCACTTGCCGTAGGGGACTCTGAGTTTTGTGCTCACGCCTGAGCAGCTCATCATACCAACTAGAGCCAGGCAGCATGGCCCAGTGGGTAGGGCACTGAACTGGGATTTGGACGTGGTTTATATTCCAATCTGCAGCTGCCCTGCTCTTTGGCTTTGGGCATGGCCCCCCTCTGCGTCTCCGCATCCCTTCCAGTCCTTTGTCTTGTCCATTTCAGGTTTAATCACCTTGGGGTGGGGATGGTCTCACTGTGCATTTGTCCTGTGGCCAGCCCAAGGGAGCCTGTAGGAGCTCTCCTCGTAGTATAGATAGTGGTGGGCAAGTGTCCATACCCCTCTAAAGACAGCTCTGTCCGGTGCCTTTCAACCTTGACCTGGCTACATATCCTGCCATTCCATTTCTGGCCTTCTGATCAGGAAAGGCCCATTATGCCAGGCTGGGGTGTAAATGTAGACGAACCTTCCCCCAGGTAAAACATGTCACTTGTGTTCTTAGCCATTCTTTCATCCTTCTCACCGCCCCTGCCAGCCCATGCCTCCTCACATCCAAAGCCAGCCTGTTGACTCAGCGTATTACCGTAGCCCTGCCCTGCTAAAGTGTAATGTGTTTGTTTTTCTTGCAATTAACTAAAGTGCAGTCTGGCTGTGGAATACCCTTGAATGCTGAAGCAACACATGAGGTGAGTCTGCAGGGGGTTCTGATGGATGACAGGTTATGAAACGGAGCTATTAAGAATTGGGGGAAGAGTCGTCAAATTGATTAACTGTTGAGGGCTTCTGTGACACAAATAATGTTGCATTTGCTGAAAGCACAAAACTAACATTCAAAATCCTGTTCAAGTTAAGAGGTTTTTTTTTGAATACATCTCTTGAGAAGATGTCCTTCAAAGAAACTTATGTTTGGGGTGTAGGGACGCAGCAAAAGGGAAAACTAATACAGGAATAACAGTTAGTGTTCATCTCGTTTCAAAGAAACATAGAGTTTTACAACTATGTACATCCAGCACCACTAGAATGCGGCTGCTTCTGAGGTGGAGGGTAGCACATGGCAGTGCTGTGCCACTGTTGAGAGTGGGGGTTGAAATGACAGCAAGAGTGCTTCTCCATCTCATGCTGGAGGAAGAGGCTATTCTGACATCCAGGAGATCTTTTAAATCTCTGTGTTCAGCCTAATGGTGGGCTGCCCAGGCCCGGATTTCAAAGATGATAAAAGTTGGCTGCCTATAGAAAACTCAGCTGTGGTCCTGTGTCAGCTGGGAGAACCATGCACTGTTCTCATGGGGAAAGATCTTGGCTACGAGCTGGTCTGGTATCCGTATCCTCATGTCTTCCAGAAATGCTGCACCTCTGCTAGTATCTGAGTCCTGTGACACCCTTGGTCATATTAGCCTGAATCTTGGGGTACAGGCTGGCACCTTTGTATCCTAATGTCCTCATACCATAGTGTTATCACAGGCAGGTCAGTGACACATCTTCTCTCCATCCTCACGGAGGGCTGGCTCACTCAGTCCAGTGTTATTCTTCCGTGCAGCACCATCTTATTTAAAGGTGGCAATGCAATGTTAATCAGATCCAGTAACCGGGCCCCCACTTCCAGATGCTGATATGGATGTTGACTGCAGCTACAGAAGTGGTGCTGAACTTGGGGATGAGTGAGAAGTGAAGGGGGAGAGTGGGGTCTGGTGGCAAGAGGGCAGGAGATGTGGGCTCAGACCTAAGTGCTAATTCCAGCTTTGCCACTGACATGCTGTGACTCTAGTCAAGTCCTGTGACCTTTACTTAGGTTCCCCCACCTGTAAAATGGATCTACATAGGGGGATTATAGAGCTGATCTGTCTGACAGAGCGCTCAGTATTCTGGCTCCAGCTTGCCTACACACCTGTCTCCTTCTGACTATATCAGACTTTGCATTGCCTAGTTCTTCTGCTCTATGAGTTGCATTGCCTAGTTCTTCTGCTCTATGAGAAGCAACGACTTTGCCCTTCCAGCCGAGATCTCTGTGGTGTGTCTCATGCTAAGAGGTTGATTGGGAGTACAACCGCCTCATTTGACCACTTACTCAGAGCCATGTGGATGTTTCTCCCTCCCTCCAATAGGAGAGAATTCATTGTGAAAGTTAATGAGTCACTTCTCACTTGGGTAATTCTCTGCAAGGCTGGAAATTTTATTTTGAATTCTAGAAAGACGTGTGAACAGAACATCCAGCCAAGGAACTCCTCCTTCCATGTGCCCTATTGACTCCCATGCTGCTGGGGGTTTCCCGTCCAGCTGACTGATCACTTTGCTTGTTTGTTTCACTTAGAAAACTAAAGTGTCCCTTTCATCAAAGCACTTGTGCTGATTCATTGTGGTGACAGAAAGAACTAGGCACTTCTCCTGGCTTCACCTGATTAGGAAATAATTGAATTTGTTTCTTAAGGAGCCCCTATGAATCAAAAGCAGAAATATAAATTATACATATCACCTCTAATGTAAGAAAAGCCCACTCAGTAGAAATGAGACCACCCCATAACTATTTAAACATTCGTCCTTGGCATGGAATTTCAGCTGTTCTCAGTCCGTGGAGACATCATCTATAAAGAATCTGTCCCCTAAATGAGAGACCTCTGCACTGCTTCAGCCCATTAAGGAATTTGACATTGGTACACTCAGGAACTTGATGTGAATTTGTTTTTTAAACAATTGGCCTCACGTGCCCGCGAGTCTTATTACGTGGCCACGCATGATCCAATTTCTGATGTCGCTGCCATTCCTGCAAATCCTCTGGAGCTGCAGCAGTGTCCTCCAGCTTTGAACCCCACTGAAGGCACAGAGCAGATTGGAAAGCAAAGTGCTGATAGTGAAACTTGTTTGTGCGTATTTTGCAAGCCCGGTGACAGCTTAGTAATGGTTTGGGCGTGATTACTTTCTACAAGTAGAAACCTCTCAATTGTAATCACTAGAGAGCAGGGAGTAGCATTGTCTAGTGGTCAGAGCAAGGAACTATGAGTCAGGATTCCTGTCCACTTAGCTACTAACTTGCCTTCAGCTCATGCTGCCCAAGTTGCTTCCCTTCTGTGCCTCAGTTTCCCCATCTGTAAAAAGAATGGGCAGCTTATTACTTGAAGATCCTTTTTTGAAAGGGGCTATAGGAATGCATAATTTCATTCCCTGGATTTCAGTACTGATAGATGAGTGGTGGTGCAGTGTAGAATACATAGCTGAGCTAGCTGTCTTGTAAAACAATTTACCCTACTAACAATGGGAGTAAAAGATAAATTTCTCTAACTACAAATAAGGTTTCTGTCCTGAAATGTCGAGATTCCCTCCCTCAGATCATTAGCACGTGTATATCCGCTCCTTATCTGCCTCTTGAATTATTTAAACCTACAGCCAGGTCTGTAGTATCGCAAAGGTGCTTACTGCACCAAGGATTTCTTTTGGTTACCTTGTTCAGTCACACTTGCGCATAAGAGATAGGATAAGCAGTAAGAGAATAGTTTCACTTTACAGTAATCCGTGTTCTAGACACACAACACCAGTATCATGAATACACTGCTGGTTCTCCTGTGTTCACTATAGGTCTAACTAATTCAATTACTTATGCTCTCTCTCAGGTAGCGGTGTTCAGTGATTTCTTCTGCCTCTGTAACTGTAACGAGGTGGTTCCTACTAGTGTGATATTAATGGGGAGCAGAGAACCATTGAGTGGTCATTTAGGCAGGCGGCGGAGATAGCACAGGGTTAAAGTTGCCACTGACTACTGCTAAATATATTCTGCATTGTCTTGCCATGCACCCACCTGCCCCTTCTTGGGACGTGGCACAGTGTTCAGGGTAGTTCCTGCAACAGTTTTGCCGATCCTAATCCATGTTCCTGGATCTTTCCCTAAACAAGGCATGCTTATGACCACGCTATGCTCCCCTGAGATTGTGCTTGAAAATATTGTTGAGACGCCTTGGAGTTGGTGGTTCTTTGCGTGTGGTCTGAAGAGCTAGGAAAGAACAAAAACAAGTTGCATCACCTCCTTAGTGGGAGCATGACTAGAATCTGCTGTCTCCCATGATACCCTTGCTATATCTGCAGCTGTGCCCAGTAAGCTTTAAGAGGAAAAAATGTCCGTTGCTCTGCTTTTATTAGCAAGCGCATACAATGGAATTGCAGAACTGACTCAGCAATGCTGAACAGGGAGTACGCGTGGCTCTTATTTATTCAGCGCAAGTACTGTGATGAGTATCTCAAGTTCGTGATTTATCCAAATTCACTAACTTTTTTAAAGCGAATTGAAGGCTGTAAACAGACTGGAACAGGTTCTAGCAGGCTATGCAGAAATCTCAGCTTGAGTCAGCAAGTGGTGTTGCAACCCGGCATGTGGAGTGGAAGTACCACTCGGGTTTGCCCCTGCCGTCATGATGGGGCCAAATTTCAGTGAGTGGCACAGAGGAGGGGCAGAGCAGTCAAACTTGAGTGGGGCTGTGCCCCCCGCCTGCCAGATTGCAATGCCACTGGGTTTGAGGCCTTCTCCAATGAGGGGCCATGGGTAAACTCCTTTTTGCCCTTCTCCCTCACCTCCAGGCCATCCTGTCGAGAGGCGCACAAGCACCGGGGCAGGGGTTTGATATGGGATCTGCTCACCAGAGCTGTTCCCTGCCATTAGAAAAAGTTCCAGATCATTTGTGGGTTTTACAACGAATTGGCAGCTGTAGCCAAGCACGTTTGGATGCACACCAGTGCTGCCGGTTCTCAGCTGTGGCCTGGAAGCGTGGGTTTGGATACGCAGTCGTTCACCCTCAAACTGCTGTGTCAGGATGGAGAGCGCCGCTTGTGTTTAACTGTGACCATATGTGTGGGCTGTAAATCCAATTACAAGTAATATCTCCTAGGGTGGGGAGCATCAGTGCGTAATAGACTGTTCTTAGCTTAATCTGAATTTGTAACGAAGGCTTTAAAATCTTCAGTTGTGGCATGGCAGGGCTTCAGCTTCGGAGGAAGCAATTGGTACTAGTAGGAAAACCCTCTGCTACTCCAGTCAGAAGTTACTTATTTAAAAAATCTTGTTAAAGCTTTTTTAAAAAAAGAAAACCCCAAAACAGCCCTGACGTGAATTCTTCTAGCTGACCAGAAATACAGGTGTTTGAGCAGTGGAGTCTCTGGGAAAATCACCTGTGGGAGGGCAGGTTGACTGACTTCTAACTGGTGAATGGGACTTGCGAGTGAACAGGCAAGAATTTAAAGAGATTGGGGTTGCAGAGGAAAGAGCAGTTTCAGGGCCAGAGAGAACCAAGTGTAGAGATGGCAGAAATAGAAATAGGTGTTTGTGACACACCTGTTGGCTACTGCTACGGTATTTAACTGTGTCTGCTCTTTGGCATTCTGGTGACAGGAGAGCAGGTTTTATTCTGCCGTATGTTAATAGGTTAAATACTGATGGGTGAATCTTTTCTTGCATCAGAGCCAGTAACAAAAAAAAGATGAATGGCTTTTGGTTTTGGTTGTTCACTCTGAATTTAAAGCATGAATGCAAGTAACATGGGAAGACTCTTCTACCTGTGATGCTCTTCCCTCTTTAACGGAGCCTGAAGAACCCACTCATTTAAGGAGGTTGATAACATAAGATCAAGAAACAATGGCAGAGACTCAATGTAAAGCAAGTGGGCTCATCCAGGTCTTGTGGGAGCCAGGCAACTTACTTAATTTTTGGCGAAGTGACTCACGTTGGAGGAGGCCCGGACTGGCTGAGCCAAGTGCTAGATCAATGTAATGTCATCTCCAGAGGCATCGGAATGAAGCACTTAGTGAGCAAGAATTGAAGCCTGCCAACTGTAATAAGTTTCATCCCCATAATGGCTTTTCCCCCCACTCTTGATTGTAGCTGTCCTAAATCTTGAGGTATGCTAGTATCCTACTTCTTGGTCTGGATTGCAAGTCTTTGTCCTTATTGCATCAAACTGAGACGGTGGCCCTTAGGGCACATTTTATTTTGGTGTCTGATCTGATCTGAACCTCCTTGATTTTCCGAGCTGAGTTACGGCTTAATGAATTTTTTTTCCAAAGTAACTCTAAAACCCCAGCCTTATTTACAGTCTCTGAAGTGGGCCAGGCCCTGACATGCATAGTGCGGTATTCCTTAAACACCGTGAACAAGGCAGGTTGCATTACTGCTTCAGTTGTTTTGCTCCGCAGCTGCCTTTCAGAGCAAAGCCCATGATGGTAATGCCTGATCAGTTAGCTATACCGTCCCTGTGAATAATGGAGGAGACCCATAATTAAGAGTGGCCGTGTAACTAATCTAAATATTGTGACTGGAGTCGCTTTGTGACCCTGGCAGATAAAATCGACCTGAACGGAATGACATTACTACTTCCTGCGAGACTCTGGGGCTTTGAAAACAAAAAAATGAAAATAAAACTCAAAAGCTGCTAAAATCCTAGTGCGTGATCACACCATTGTCTCCAGCGACATGGCTGTTCCATGTCTTGTGTTTGTCTCCTGCTGAAGGACTGCGAGAATTGCTTCAGTTCAGAGATTCAGGTTAGCCTTTTTATTTTGGCTCTTAAAACAGGAGAAATCTGAGAAGCTGCTCAGCCTCTTGAACTGAATGTCAGGACTTCTGAACTTTCAAACTTTGACCCTTTCACTCTTATTAAAATTAACAGCGGAAAACTTATCCTGATTGCTAACAGTCTCGATCGGCATCTCTCTCCCTCCTTGGTGGGTTAGATTTCACTATGCTGACATCACAATGAACCAGGACACGATTACAGATGAAGATTGAGGGGCAGGGGGAATTGGCAACAGCATGGGGAGTGTGAAATTACCTCATCTAATTACTGTTCTGAGATGGGCCTTGAAATCCTGGAATGATGGTCAGAACTCCTGGCCCACTTTCTGTGAGCTAGCCTGGGGAAGGGGCCTAGAGTATAAATTTGGCAGGGCTTCAATGAAATCTGCTGCAAACATTGGTGAGGAGCCCATGCGCCTTCCCCTATTTCACGTCTCTTTATCCTCATGACTCACTGGGTGAGCTGGATGAATGCTGTGCCATTCAGAACTGCTATTCCTGGGCAGCCAGCTGGGTTCGCTGTTGAGTGACACATAGCTTCCCCGTTCCCCAAGCTGACATGCTGATTCAGTGCCTCCCAACAGAAGTAGGAGGGAGACTAGACGAGTTTGTAACTGCAAAATGCTACTGAGCAAGCATAAAAGCATCAATGTGCTAAAGAGACGGTTTAAAAAAAAATCCCTCTTGCACTGTGGATGATTAACTATTTTATTGATCGCTCTAGTGTAAAGGCTGGGTACCTTTGTATTCCCATGTTTAATTACTTGTCCTAAATGCAGATCAGCGCCAGCTTCCTTTAGCATAGTATGCTTATTCCAAATGTAGCATGGGCTTGGTGGCATGCCGGCCTAGCAACTAGGAGATCTCTGGATATAAACAAGGGACACCGCTCATGTCCCTGCATGTAGCAGATCTACCAAGTGCCTCTCACATTCTGGCTTCTCGCTAAAGCAGTTTTTAAGCATCTTGCTCCGAGTGGAAGAGCATCTGGTAAGCTGACTAAATTGTCCATGCTTGGTGGCTTTGGTGTGTGACATTGGAGTGAGGGACAAGGAAAGCAAGTGAGCTGAGAAGCTAGATGCCCATCTCCGTACCAGTCGCTTTCTCTTCAGCCCTAGCAGGAGGGTGATTTAAGTCAGTCAAAATGAGTCTCTTCCATCTGTGTCTCCTATGATCCTAAATTGTTTAGGGTGGCTGACTTGAAGGTGGAAGTGGGCATTGTGGAACAAGAGGTCTGGGGGAGGAGGTGACTTCACATTCTCTCTCCCTTCCAGGAGGAGAGGGAGAAGCGCAGGCTAGAGCAGCTGGAGCGCAAGAAGGAGATGCAGCGTCTGCTGGAAGAGGAAGACGCTAAGCTGAAAGGGAAGTCGCTAAAACAAGTCACCCCAGGCAAGATCACCAGGGCTCAGATTGAGGAGACAATCAGGAAAGACCAACAACCGAAGGAGAACGGAGATGAAGGTTTGCTGCGTCCCTCCATTATACTACTGAATATCCCCTGCTAGCACAAGGATTTGGGATGCCTAGCGGGTGGGATGCTGAGGCCCTTTGAGCACCCCAGAGAGCAATCCCTTTCTGTCTGTCTCTTTGGCAAAGTGCAAGACGTACTGGAGGCCAGAGAATCTCTAGTTCCAATGATACACCCTTGTTGCATCCCTGCCAGGGTCTCCTAGCTGCTGTGTCTGTATAAGTAGTCCCAGTATCTACAAACCCCAGGGAGAGAGCAGGAGAGGCGAGGTTATGGTACCAGGAGGTTAAACTTGCATTTCACTCTCCAGGACCCTGGGCAAACTCTTGCTGTTTTCACTCTGGACACCAGACTTGTTTAACCCTTGCGGTGTTAGCCTTCTCCAGAGTGCCAGCCAAACAAATATTCCTATCCCGAAGTGTCTGCACTTCCCGAAGGCTTAATCTAGCTTGCCACCGCATTTTTTTTCCCTTTCCTATTCCAGTGGAGAAGCAGAAGAGTCACCTTGATGTTCCCTTGGAGGAAAATATCAACAGGAGAGTGTTGGAGGAAGGCACTGTGGAAGCCCGAACCATCGAAGATGCCATTGCAGTCCTCAGGTATCTGGCCGTAGCTGAATGGTGCTTCCCTTGGAAGGGGCCAGTTTCCTTAGAAGCAACCTGCCCTGGTGGTTGGCAGCCCAGCCACATTTTGGTGTTTTAACACTTAAAAAATGTAAGTGTCCGCCTCTGACCCAGCAAGAACAAGGCAAGTACATCAGCCTTCTGCTGCACGCCTTCTAAGCCCTGACAGAAGTTAAACTTCCTAAAAGCATGGCTACTCAGAATGATGAGGTGGGAGGGGGAGCATGATTGCTTTTTCTGTTTCACCTCAGAGTTATTCAGAATTCAATTTCCTGCATTTACAAACGGGACTAAGGCCTCCTTTTGAAATTGCTGGTTTTGCAAACTCCCCCGGGATTGGAAAATTCAGTGGTTCTCTTTCTGGGTGGCAAAGATCCCACCATCTGAACACCGTGCCTTCCACATCGAACGGGAGGAGTTGGCAAAGAACTCCAGCTCGCTTCCTGGGAGCTGTATCTGCTGTGTTGTGCACAAGTGTAAGAGCTGGTGTGTCTGAGTGGGCAGACTGGGCGGCAGAGCTGTCATGTAAGAGGGTGTCTTTCCAACATTGCTCCTCGAATGTGAGTACCCTACAGCCATGGTCCTAGCTAAGGAAACTCAGCCAGAGATGATCTGTTGACAACTGGAAGAGGCCAGTGATCTAGCCAGTGTAGGATTATTTCCCAGGGCCTGTGCCTGGCTGGTGCCAGCTAGAAGCGAGTGAGGTTCTTATTTCCAATATTCTTCCCCCTTTTCAATTCTCCCCTGACAGTGTTGCTGATGACATAGACCGACACCCAGAGCGCCGGATGAAAGCTGCCTTTGCCGCTTTTGAAGAGGTCAACCTGCCACGCCTGAAGCAGGAGAACCCCAACATGCGCCTCTCCCAGCTCAAGCAGCTCCTCAAGAAGGAGTGGATGAGGTCCCCGGACAACCCCATGAACCAGAGGCAAATGACCTACAACAGCCAAAAATAGAACTGTAAAAAAGCCAGCCATCCCCCAAGGACAGTGGGGCTGAGCCGTAGGGCTTCGTTCAAACATGTAAGAAAACAAAGCCACACAAGGAACCTTGTCTCATTTATTCTCCCACCCCCCTTCAATTTCTTTTGCTCCCTGTTGTTGGACTCCTAATTAAACGTGAGGCTTCCTGATCCAAACTGATGCGTGCAACTCTTCTCGGGGCACCCCAGAGCGCCTCTCTCTCCGATCTGGGCTGGAGCCTTGCCCGCTGCAGACACATTCTGAAACTGTCCCTTGCATACAGACCTTTCCACAGCAGCACTTTTTTATATCGTTAGGCAGCTGGGCCAAAGCAACCTGGATGGATTAACTCAGATCTTTAACTTTTAAAACTGTGGTCATAATTTTAGAAAAGCAACTCATGCCCACCCTGGAGAGTCGAGAGTGTTGTACCAAATATGGCACGGCCCCACGGGCATGCCCAGTGCCATTTGTGACTTTCTAGACACCTGAGTTGCCTAGCCCCACGTTAACTCTCTCTCCCATGTGAACTGAAATATCTTTTGTATCCCTATCTCTGTGGTAGCAGCCCTAAGCCCCTTTGCAAGTATCCTCTTGAAATGCAGAGCTGGTTACACGTGGCAAGAGAACAGTCCGAAGAAGGTATCTGGTCTAGGTTGTTCTGGGAGCAGGTAATGAGCTAGTGGGTTTAATCCTAATTGCTAAGACACCATCTTGCCTGCTGCTGCCCACTTCTGTTCCCTTGGTGTCAGTCAGTGACATAGCAAGTGGTGAAGTGGAACCAAAGGACACGCACTGTATTAGAGGAGACTCTTCCAATGCAGCTACTGGGGGTTCTCTGCCTTCCCTTCCATCTCCAAGGTAAAAGCACATGACAGTATGATCGAGTACATGTCAGTTGCCTCCCTAATGCTGCAGAACATAAGGTGCTATTGCTGCTTTACACAGCCTTCCCAGTAGCCCAGGTGTGGGAATCCTAGAGTTTGCACATTACAGGAGAGGCAGAGGAGATCCTAGTGGGACAGCAGCAGAACACTGCTGTACAGGAAGAGCAAGGTCAAGCAGGGAAGGCTGTTGCCTCTTCCAGCCTGGGGCGCGTTTCCTCCTTGAAAGGGGAATTTGGATCTTGCAACATGGCAACTAATGCAAGGGGTCAAAGTGACTTTCTCCCACCTAAAGGAAGGTACTGGTTTGATACTGCCCTGGGCATTGACCCAGACACACCCCTTCACCAGGAACCCTTTAAACTCTGCTCCCTGGCCAATCAGCAGTGCCATTGTATTTATTAATAGTCCTAACTTTGCCCCTTCGGGCAGCTTTACTGCAGTATTGAAGCTAGGTAATGAAATAAATAAGCATCCACCATGAAGTACAAAGCTGAGAATTCCTGAGAGAGTTTCAGTGCTACTAGAAAGACCAAGAGCACAGCTAACGTGGCTTAGCACCAAGCGGCTGCAGTGGAATTCTAGCCCTCACATTGTGTATAATGATCACCTCCCTCCGTTCCCATCAAACTGTTCCAACCACCTCCTTTTGAAATTAAAACCTAATGAGGCGGTTCCACAGCCAGCACCCTGACTCTGTTTATGCTCCATGATTGCAAACACCAGACACCACCTGTGCAATGTCTCTGGCACGTTAGGCAGGTGCTGCTGTAATCTGGCATTTAATCCTAACCGGCTCGCTGGGTGAACGAGGAGATAGTACTCAAATGGTGATGACATTCTTTATGTAAGGTTGCTCCATGAGCCAGCTCATGCTGCTGACTTACATCACCCCCTACCACAAAGCACTAGCCTGTAGGCAGCCTCCCATAACTTCAGCACTGCTTCAATCTGTGGCTGGAAATCTGGCTACACAGGTCAAGTTTATGGCTGGCCTCCATGGCAGTAGGAAGGCGTAGTGAGGTGCTTGTGGAATTCTTAGATGCCAGACTAGAATGGTGGGGATTTCTTTTAATGGAGCTAAACACAGCGGGTAAGCTCCCACACGATGCTCTGATTATGAGTGGGCTAACACATGCCCACTTCCTGGTTGCATTTATTTAAAGTGGCTGCTCAGGCCCTTTGGCATGGGGCAGACTGACGGGCTCTGAGACGGTCGGGTTTGCATGGAATCCAGATCACCTTTTTGCTGCCATTTAGCTATTGCTTTGGCTTCAGCGCCAGACAGGTACTCTTCACACTGATTTCCTCCCCCCCAAATACTTTAGCCTTCTCCTATTGCCCACTTCACACCACCCCCCCCAGTCACATTTGCTTCAGAACCAGAAGGTGACAAAAATAGTTCTGCCTCTTCCACTCCCCCCGACAGTTCAAGGAAACCCGGCTGGCCCAAGGACAGGGAAACCTACAAGATAGCATCTTCCCCTCTCCTTTTAGTGTGAAAAGCTCCTATTTTTTATTTTAATCTAATGTTAAACATAGAAATCTCCACTTGTAAGCGATTGGTGAAATAAAGCATTTGGATCATGCTGGCGTATTTTCCCCCTTCCTTTCTTTTCTATGTATCTGTTCAAGGAGGCAGAAAAACTGTTCCAAGTGAAAGATTACCAGAGTCACCACTGACAGCTTCCTCACTGGGTTCCCTTTGAGGCAAGCACAATTGAAATTCTCTTCTGTCTTATTCCTCTGTATTCCATGTGCCCCCCCCCCCCCCAGAGCCTTCACCACTGCCTTCCATTGATTGAGATTGGTCCTTGGAAAAAAGGGGGGAGCTGAAGTGGTTTGAAATCGCCCTTCCCCACCCACCAGCTGAGCCCCACCATGCAGGCAGGTGCCCCTTTTCCCCTGCTTCCTGCCACACCACGCTTCACCCCACCCATCCCTGCCACCTCACCCCTCCCACGCCAAAGGCTCCGTGCTGAGTCCTGCAGGCATTGCAACGCTGCCAGCCCCGAGACCCAGCAGTCAGGGGCACTGGGTGGCTGTGCCCAGGGAGGGCGAGGAGGCAGCAGGAGGAAAGGAAGCAGGGCCAGACCGGGAGTCTGCTGGCTGCTAGGGGCTGGCTGTGTTCCAGCCCAGCCCAGCCCCAGGCTCCCCCCATTCTAGGGGCTGCCGTCCCACCCAGAGAGCTGGGCAGGGGAGACTGGCCACGGGCCCAGGTTGAATTCAGGAGGTGGGCCGTAGACAGGCCTGAGGCGGTTGTGGTCTGTGGGCCATTCCCAGCGCCCTCTCCCCAGCTCAAATCAGTTCTGTAGCCTCAGGAGCCTCCATTGTATCCACGGTGCTCTCTGCCCCCCTTCTCAGGTGGCTCCAGGGGGGAGTCGTGGGGCTGGGAGGGCCAGGGCCCGGCTGGGCAGAGAGGGGCTTTTCTGTTAGTGCCTCAAAGCTGCTTGCTGGAGAAGTTGCTCAGTGTCAGGGGCTCCGTCTGCAAACACCAGGGCTGGGCCACCCACCTGTCTGCCACGCTTAGGCCCCTCTCGGTCCCCGGCCCTTTGGGAATCCTAGGGACGGGTGTTGGAAAAGCCCTGTTGGCTCATGGAGCCCAGCCCTTCCAGCTAGACCAGAAGCTCCTTGTTACATTCAGCAGGGCCCCGTCCGGGTTCAAGAGACGGGCTTCCCTGGAGACGTTTTCACAGCCTGAGCCATCTCCATCTTCCTGGTACTCAGCACAACAGGCTGCGCCGGCAGCAGCTCGGTGGCCCCTTCCGGCTTTTCAGACGGGTTCCAGACGCTGCCCAGCGGGTATTTCTGGGCTGGGGGGGGCCTGATGGGAATGGTGCCTGGTGGGTAACGGCAGGTCCTCGTGGGTCTTTCTGGATAAGGCTGGGCACCGATGGATGCTGGTGGAATTATTCCCCAGTGGGAAGCAGAGAGTCCAGATGGGGGGGGGGGGGATATATTACTGGTGAGCAGTTGTGGGCACTGGTGAAAATCTGGGGTAATAGTGAGTGTATCACCCTGTGGGTAACTCAAGTCTCCAGTTCTCGCCACCGTGGCTCCTCCAGTCCTTCCCAAAAGGTCTTTGTGCTTCTAGACGAACTCTCCCCTGAAGGGCTCGGGTCTGATCCTTCCCCATTCTAGGGTCGCCTGCATCTCCCCCCCCCCCCATGTGTGATCAGTTTGTACATTAACCCCTTTGCCACTGCAGGCTGGGCTGTCCCCCAGTGCCATCTGCCAGAGGGCTCCTGCAGACAGGGAGCAGCAAAGGAGTTCAGAGAACAGCAGGGCTCGGAAATTCCTGAGGTCCCCGCCCAGTCAGAACCTGGGATCCGTCCTGCCTGGAGAAATGGCTTCCTAGGGAAGTGGGGGCCGGGCTGTAATCAATGCAGCTTCGCACCAGCCCTGGAATCGCCCCTGGGATCTCACCTCACCTGGCTGTTAACTCATCACAGGCCTAATTCTCAGCAGACCTACGCGGGGGCCAGGTGCCCACATCCACATCTGTCTCAGCAGCAGCGCTGGCTGTGGGGCCCCCTGAGCTGGGGTGTGAGTGGCAGAGAGAGGAGGGCACAGATGCTGTGTGTGGATTCCACTGCTGTGTGAGGTCCGTCCACTCCCCTCCCCAACGCAGATCACATGGGCAGCTTCTCCCATCCTGCCCCGCCAGCGATGCGGGAGGGCAGATGCTGCAGCCTTCTGAGGCCTGGGCATCTGCCTTGGGACAACCGTATGGGGGCCAGATCACCGCAACGAAGGGTTGGTGCTGGAGACCCTGCCCTGCCGGGATCTGAACTGGGACCCGGTTCTCATCCCTCCTTCCAAGGCTGACATTTTCCCATCACTGCAGCTGAGGGCAAATGGCTTCTTTGGTCCAAACTGACTACACTGTTTGGATTTTTATCAGAACCAACTCCGCCCATTCTTTTCAGCCTGAAGGTTTCAGCTCCTGACTGTCAAAAGCTGAAATCTGTAAAGTGGGGAGAACGAATCTGCCCTGCCTTCCCTCCCGCGCTTTGAGAGCTACGCATGGCCAGTGCTAGATAAGAGCTGGCTGCTGCTGCTGCTGCCGCCGCCGCCGAGTTAGTTTTATTATCTCCGAGGTTATAATTATTCACATCTTTGCTACATCAGCATGGTGGGCCAGGCCAACAGGCCAGCATGACTCCTTTGACTGCAGAGCAGAGAGGAGGTTTTGCTGCTGGAAATCCCTGGACTTCACGCTGAGCCACCAGGAGGTGGGAATTTATCCCACTTCCCTAGCAGCTGTGACTGCCTGTGTGACCAGCCCTAGTCTGTGCTTAACCTATCCCAACATGCTTGCTGGCCCTTTAAATCTAGGAGATGGGAACAGCTGTTGCCCTGTGGTGTGTGTTTGGTTCCCCTGGTGCAGACAGATTGCAGCCGTCCTGCTTGTAAGTACTTTGTGTGTTTGTGTTGCTGTTGTCTCCTGCTTTGCAATCGCTCTCTCACCAACCCCCTCAAGAGCTCTGCAAAGCTGGGGTGCTGTGTGGGGGTTGATTAAGGCCCAGCTCTTTGTGCCTCTAGGCCTGTGCCACAGAAAATGATGCCTTAGCAGCAACGGGCTCTTGCTCCCCCGAGCTGTCTGAGCCCCAGAGGCTGCAGAATTGTTTTAAGCCACAGCAGGTCTCCGGCAGGCCTTGATCGATCGATCGTCTCCTGGTGCGTTTTGCTGAGGGTGCTCTGAACCGGGATGGTGAGATGGACAAATCCCCGGGGGGGTTCCACTGGGCAAGAGATTGACTTCCAAGGGAGAGGCCTTCAAACCCAATTCAAGGGTGTGGCTCCAGGCCTGCTGAGATTCCTCTGGGTCCTGGGACAGAGTTGGCCCCAGGGTATTAAAAATAGGTGCTTGGGCAAGGTGCCCGTGTGGGCCATGTGTGTATCAAACTTGGCCGCCCTTTGCCTCCCCCCTGCTGGGATCCCTCCCCATTTAGCAATCTGGGGCAGACCGGGTGGTCGTGAACCCCTGGGCTGGGGAACTAGAACAATAGCCCCTTGGTGCTATAGCCCTTGGTAGGGCACCAGGCTTCCCCCAGCAGCACTGGGCCATGCTGTGCATCACAGGGTGTTTCTGGGGGTGTAGTGGGCCCAGGGCGATTGGAGGAGGCTTTCAAAAGAAAGTAGAAGGTGGTGAGACCCTCCCAGCTGCTTGCTCTTTCCCCGGCCTTGCTCGCTCTCTGCCAATCTTAATTTAAAACCTTAATCCCCCAATTGGGGTATGTGGAAAGACGCTTGTGGCCGTTCCCCACAGGTGGGTGACTGCCCCAACGAGCTACAGCACCGAGACTCAGGAGATCTGGGTTCAGTCCCTGGCTCTGCTGACCTTGTCCCTGGGTGAGTCCCTGTGTCTCTCTGGCTCTCCGTTCCCCAGCTGTAAAATGGGTTTAATGATCCTTCCTGCGTCTGTTCCAGCTGCGAGCTCTTCGGGGCAGGGCCCCCTAGACGCTATTGGAATATAAATAACGCAGATGTGTCGATACCACTGTGAAGGGTGCTCTGTGAGATGCTGCAGGGGGGTGGCTGGGCTCTGAATGGCATGAAAAGAACAGGAGATCCTGGTGCCAGTGAAATCTGCTAGACGGTGGAATGATGTTGGTGATTGTCTGTACTGAGGCCCCCTTGGGCTGGGTGCTGCAGGCACCGGCCAGTCTGTCCCTGCCCCCAAGATCTTACAAGTTAAGGCCCTGATTCTACAATGGGACATGCACGTGCTCGGCCAGTGTTCGAGTTTGGCACGTATACGGGTGGTTGTGGCGTCGGGGCCTGTCACCTCCTCAGGGAAGCGCAGGAGGCTGCATCTTTTAAAGTGGTTAAAAGCTAGTTTGGAAAAAGCTCCCATGAGCCAACCGGCAGGGATCGCTGATCTTGTATGGTTCACGGGAATCTGATTTTCTACTTGGGGTTCTATTTCCAGCTATGGGAAGGATTATTGTTTAGTGGGAGTCAGGACTCCTGGGTTCTTCCCCAGCGCTGGGGGCAGGGGATAGAACGGGGCCGACGGGGAATCAGGATTCCTGGAGTCTATCCAGACTCTGCCACTGATTTAGCATGCGACCTTGGGCGAGTCGTGTCTCCTCTGTGCCTCCCCATCTCTCTCCCTTCTGTAAAATCTTTCCCCTACAGCTGAATCTCTTGCCTGAGTGCTTTGAGGCTCCCAGCTGGCAGGTGCTGGGGCAGGGAATGATAACTAAGGTCAGTAAACAATTCCTTGGGATCTCTTAGAGGTCACTGCGGCCTTTGCTCTGCGGCTGGTGTGTTTCAGCAGCGGCCCTCCCGCCTGTTGGGTTTGTGCACGAGATAACCAAGAGGAATCTGATGCAGAAGCGATAACGATGCACCAAAAGCGCTGCCTTCCCAAAGTCACGGCAAGGACACGTTCTAATCCTGTAGACAGACCATGAGGTTTTAGAAGCCGTCTTGCTCCAGGGGCTAAGGGATGCAAGGGGTTAATGTCCCGACTCCTCCCAGCTGGCGACCTGCCTTCAAAGCTGGGGGGGAACAGTGTAAGTGAAATGAGTTTGCAAAGTCTCAGTGGGTTTTGGCATCTGACATGAAAGCAGCTCTGGATGGTTTCAGATGATTGCACGGGGACTGAGATAATGGGGAGGTTGCAGGTCGGGACAGAAGGATATCAACCGAGCTGTATGTGTGGGGAGCCCAGGGCTGGAACAGCAGGGGCTTGTGGTTCAAGACTGAGTGGCGCTGGGGAGGTTGGAATAGCGGGGCTCTGCAGGTTGGGATTGAGGGGTGTGGGCAGGGATAGTCTTAAATCAAAGGGCACACCAGGCAAGGAGCATCTTGGCCTAACAAACTTCCATTTGTTAAACTTTTGTAGACCTTATTTCATTCGTAGCCCGATGCACGACTTGCATGCGTGATTTATCCCCATCATATAAGACGATACATTTGCACGCCAGGAGCTGTAAATCTGCCTTTATTCATGCCGGGTATAAGCAAACACACAAACCTGTTTCTTCTAATCTTAGAGAAACGCTTTTTTTAAATTTTAAGAATAACTGAAATGGATGAACATCAAGAAACTGAACCGAGCACCAGCTCTGGGTGGACCAGTGTTAAACAGCTTTACAGTCGGTGACAGCCTTGGACCGTTAACTCGTGTCCTTGAGTTCCAAAGGTCGCTTTTCTCACCTTTGCCCTCGCTCACGAGTTAAAGCACAGCGTCCAAGAGATCCAAAGACTGGCCAGTGGCATTTTCAAGCGATAAAATAGCAAGCTGGATTGCCTGGGGCCGTCTCCTGCTTACGTAGCCGCGAGGGCCTGGCTGACAGCATTCGAGGAGGTTGGAGGAAAATGAATCCACACACTTTCCTTCCAACCTTCTATTGTCCCTGTTGTCGCTAACAACACAAAGTGCCCCCCAGCCCGGCACCCGAGTTAGGCGCCTGCCCCTAAATTTGGCCCTGGGCAGAGCTGTGGGGGCAACGTTGGAGCTGCAGGAGGCTGGTTACATGTCCCCTGGTGGTGCTCTTATTTCTTGCTTCTCTCAGCCCTAAATTTCCTCTAGCTCGAAAAATATCGACAGCCCCAGCCTGGCCCCCTGGTGTCAGCGAAAGGGTGACCTGGCTGGGGGCCAGTGGCGGCTGCCCGTGGGGCCTGGCTTTTACCTCCACCCCACACTAGTGCCTGTCCTGGGGGTCCCGGTGGGGGGGGCAGCACGGTGCTGTCACAACCCTCTTCCCCCGGCTTCACTGCGCAGACCAGCTTGTGCCAAACACCTCTGAGCTCAGCCTGGGGGGGGCGCAGTTTGGGGTGCCCGTGATGCTGCCCAGAAACAAGCAGCAGCAGCCCCGCCGGCTGGGGCAGGGGATGTGTTTTCCAGACCACTTCAAACACCGCCTGCACCCGGGTTTGGAAATTCTCGCCCGCTGCTTGAAGCAAAATGGTGTGTGGGGGGCGGGGGGGCAGGGACTGATTGGGTAGAGGGGCAGGGAGAGTGCAGGGGGGGGGCAGGGAGAGTGCAGGGGGGGGGCAGAAGAGACTGCCTGAGGGGGACATTAGATTCCCCTTCCCCCCCCCCCCCCCCCCCCGCCATGCCACTGGGAACTGATGGGGTTAAACTCTGCACCCCCTCCCCACCCCAAGTGAATGGCTTCACCCCTCTTCTTGCCATCTTCCTGCTCCGGCAGGGTGGGGCTGAGAGGAAGGGGGGTGGGGGGCAATGGGCCCATTTAACGCGGCCTCCCCCCTCCTGGGATCGCCCGCGCTGGGGAGAGCTGGGGCAGCCCTGGCCTTGATCCCAGCCCGCTCCTCTCCTCGCTGGCCTGCCCGCCGGCATCTTGCAGGATGTGCGCGGCGCTGCATCAAGGGGGAGGGGATTCCCCCCGCCCACACAGGCAGCGAGAGCCCTGCGTGTCTCTCTTCTCTTCTCTTCCACCCCCCCCCCCCCCCCCCCCCCCCCCCAGCCACTGTCACGGGGGAGCCAAGTCTTGCTCCGAGCCGCCTGCGGAAACAGCCTGGAATATCCACCCCCCCCCCGGGGTGTCCCTTCATCCCCCTTGATTCGTTTCCTTCCCCCCATTTCAATTCCGGGGGGGGATCCCTCTGCGCTGGGGGGTGCCCCCCCCCTTGCATGGTTTATTTTCGGAGGGGGAATCCCGCCCGCCCCCGCAAAACGGACGCTCGAGCCCGCCCGCCCCCCGCGCGCGGGGATCCCGGGGAATCATCGAGCGCCGGCGTCTCGCTGCCTGGCGGCGTGGTGCGGAGTGGGGGGGGGTCGGGTCTGCCTGCTGCCATGGCAACGGGGCATCTCCGCGCTGCGGCGGTGGAAGGGATGCGGCGGGGGGGGGGGGGGGAGCCGGGCTGGCAGGAATCCTCCACCACGGGGCTTCCCCGCGCGGCGCGGAGGCGGCTGCTGACGTCACGGATCCCCCGGGGGGGGGGGGGGTGTTCCTGGAATGCAGGGAGCCCTGCTCTGAATGACGCGGAGGAGGGGAAACAAATAGCCCCCCCCCGCCCCCCATGCACCTTCCCCATGCATGGGGGCTGCTCTGCAAGGGGCGGGGCGGGGGGGGTCCTTGCTTTCCCAGGGCAGCTGGGGTGCTGTGTGGGGGGGGGACGACCCGCGGTGGCCTGTAGCAGGCCAGAGCCCCAGCTGCTGTCACTCCCCCGCAGTCAATGGGGCCCGGGGCACACGGCGGCGACCCCTCCCCCCCCGGGCACCAGGCTCCCCGGGCGAAAGGGGGTGCAGGAAGTGGGGGGGGGGCCCTGGGGAAGGTTCTTTCCCGTCCCTCCCCCTGCCAGGTTCTGTCTGGCCGAGGGGGGCTCCCGCTGGATACACGGAAACAAGGGGCTGGGGGGCTGTTACCCCTCCCTGAGTGTGGGGGCAGGGTGGTGGGGGCCGGGCCTTTGAGCCCCCGGCCGGGCTGTTTTCTGGAGCCCCGGGGGCCCTGGCTGGCTCGGTATTTATTAGGAGGCCGGAGCTCAACGCCAAGAGGTAAAATGAGGTGAAAGGAGGGAAGGGCTCTGGGAGGGGGACTGGCCCGTAGGGCAGGGAGCTGGGGAGCTATTCCCTAGTGGGGACCCCTGTGGGCCTCGCATCCCCCTGGGAGCTGATCCAGGAGGTGTATATTCCCTGCTGTCGCCATTGCTGGAGCACAGATGGGGAGCACGTAGGGGTCTCTGTTCCTGGCTTTGCCGGCAACCCTGAGCAGGGCCCAAGCATAATTTTTGGGGCCCAGTACAAACCACTTTTTAACACAAGCCCCCTCCTGTAATGGGGGTTGCAGCCTGGGCCGGGCCCCGGTAAAGTGTACCCTCCCCCCCATGTGGGGGCCCTGACCCTGAGCCAGCCCCGTCCCCGCTCTGTGCCTCAGTGTCCCCGCTCTGTGCCTCAGTGTCCCCCCCCCCCCTTGACTTTTTCCTCCCGGAAGCTCTTTGGAGCAGGGCTCGTTTCTGGTTGTGTCTGAGCAGCCCCCGGCAGGACTGGCCCCAGCTGGGTTGTGGCCTCTGAGGGCAATGAAGATAATACAATGAATTGTAAACAATAAACAAAAATGGTTTTGAGTAATTGACCAGATCCAATGGGGCTGGGCAGGTGGGGGCGGAAAAGGTCAATTGAAGCAGCATTAAGACGGAATTAGAGATGGCTGGATGAGCAGCTGAGCTGACGATAGTTCTTTGTCTCCCTCCTACCTCCTTTTTCGAAGCAGGGGGTGGGTGAGTCTGAGAGAGAGAGAGAGACCGAGACCGAGACCCTCCTGCCAAATGCAGGCTTCACGCTCGCTTTCCCACCCCCAAAGAGCAGCAGCTGCTCTCCTGCTCCATGCGTTCCCAGCTTGTGCTGAGGGGGCAATGTCTGCTGAAGGCTTGCGAGGAGACGGCCCTGGTTCCTCCCTTGCCTGGGCCCGAGGTGGGGGCGCTCAGGGATGATACAAAGGCAACACCGCAGGGCTGGGGGCAGTGACTCGGGAGGAGGAGGATTTCCCCTCCGCAGAGTGGGCTGCTTTTTCTGCCTAGTGTAGAGTAACGGATCCCTTTTCAATTTTCTGCTAAATAAGTACAGGCCTGCTCCGGTGTGACGAGGGTTCATAGAATACTGGGCTCCAAAGCCAGAGGGAACCACTGTGGCCATCTAGTCTGACCTCCTCCACAGCACGGGCCGCGGGACTTCCCCGCGTTCGTGTGACGATGCAGGGTGGGTTTGAATGCAGCAGAATTCGATCGTGTTTCTGTGTCCTGGCTTCTTTGTAACAGAAACTATCACAATGGTGGTATTGCCACGTGGGCAAAGGGCAGGCTGGATATCTGCAGCAGTTCCCGCTAGGCTTGGAGTAAACCCATTGCTAGTATTCTTGCTACAGCCTGCTTTATGGGCTACTGTTCTTCTGCAGCCAGGGTTTCCGACAGCGGGAAATAGCAGGGCCTTTGTCACTAAACAGTTAAGTTTCAGGCTTTCAGCTAACCCTGGAATTTGATCTGTGACAAGATCCTGAAAAGCAGATTAAAAGTCTTTGGCTTGGGCAAATGAGAAAGTGGATCATGGGCTAAACTGAGGGAGAAAAGCTGAGCCAAGAGAAGGGGGGAGATTGGCTGGTGGGACTTCAAAGGCTGAAATGTTAAAAGGGTCTCGCCTTCCTGCAGATGCGGAGAGTATTTGCCCGGTGTGATGTGGAACCAAAGCGGGGGAGCCAGACAATAGATGCCCTGGCTTTGGAGATGGGTATGAATTCTGAGCATGTGTGTGACTGTGCGTGTGTGAGCAGAATAGCGATAATGAAGCTGGAACATGAGTTGTGTAGAAGCCAGTTATCTTTGACCAGGTCTACACTTGGAAGGCTTTGCTGGCGTAGCCGGACCGGGATGCTATACTAGCAAACGCGCCTAGTGTGGACGTAGCTAAGAGAAGCCAAACTGCACTTTTCCCAGCATGGCTTATTTTGGGCCCCAGGAGTGAAATCAACTGTAGCAGCAGAAGCACAGTTTTGCTGGTGGAACTGTCTGTCCTATGGGCGTCTGCCGGCACGGTTATGTTGGTCCAAGACACACCCTGACCGACAGAGCATGGCTGGCCGAAGTCTGTAGTGTAGACGTGTCTCTGTCTAATAATCGCCTCCTGTTTAGGAAGGGCTGCGATTCCATGGAACGGGAGGCCCCGATGGGCTGGTGTTGTGGCCATGGGGGCTCCTGTAGATGGCTCCTCACCCAGCTCGACCACTCTTGCGGGGAGGGAAATGAGAGCGACTTTCACCCTCTGTGGCTCTCTCCAGGCTGCCCCGGGACGCTCCCAGCCCCCAGAAGGATATTGACAAACTGGGGGGGAGAGAGTTCTGAGAAGTGCTGGAAAAATGGTGAAGGGGCTGGAGGGACTGAGCTGGGGCAGGGGAGGGATGCAAGGTTTAAAACACCCGCCCAGGCGGCGCTCGGCTGCGTGGGCCCTGGTGGAGGAGGAGATGGGAGCGGTCGGACATACCTCTGTAGAGGGTCAATGCCAAGGGGGAGCGGTGATCTTCGGTGGTGGGGGCACCTGGGGAGCCTGGGATGCATCTAGGCTAAACATCCAGCCGTGAGATCTGCTGGGCTGCAGACTCTGGGGTACTCTCCGCCGGAGGACACAACCGTGCAGGAGCTGGGAGCAAAGAGGCTCCTTCCAGCTCTGATCTATTTACCAAGCAGAGGGATTTGCGTCCTGTCACCCCCTCCCCCCCATTCCTGTGCTGTGAGCAGTGCCCCCCTCCCCCCGACCCCCAAACCACTCGCTCTCCAAGCTGCAGGGCTGGGGCGAGGCCGGAATTTGGCGGCCGGTGCCAATAACAGTAAGGATGGGTTTAGTGACTCCTTCTGTCTAAAAATAACCTCTTCCCCGGCGCCGCTTTAACGGGACCGGGGGATTCTAGGGAAGGTCTCACGCTCACCACCTAGAGCCGAGAGAGCCCTCCATGTGGGGTGGGGCTGGGGGGCCACCCCACACTTCACACCAAAGATCCCGCACCCTTTCAGCTCTGAGCCACCTCCAGGCTCGAAAGCGGCTTTGACCTGATCTACTCTTAAGGCAAACCAGCGTCTTCCCTTCACGGCTTGCCCGACGAGACCCAGATCCACGGTTCCGAGTGAGCCCCGCCACAGCTGACGAGGTGTGAGCCGCGCTTGGCACAGCTCCTCGGGCCAATCTGGGCGTCTAGGAGGAAGAGGTTTGGCCCCCTGCTCAAAGTAAAGCCCCGGGACCTAGCTCAGAAGGGAACAGGTGTAATATTGTGCTTAGGGGAATGCGCTTGTCACGGGTAACGTTTTACAGAGGGAGGGAGGGCTCGTAAGCTGCTTCTTCACCCACGCTTTTCCGTTTGCTTTTCATTCAGAAGGTGGCTTCTGTGGTGTAAATCAAATGCCAGTTCGCTCTTCGGTCCAGTCACCGAGCAGGAGCCGTTTCCTTGGTGCAGGTCTCAGCCAAGCGGCGCGTGTAGAGCGGCGGTGGCTCTGGGGGTGCTGTGGATCTGGAAGGGCACTGCGCTGCGAACCCTCGTAATGTGACCCTGAGCCTTGCCATGTCTGTGGCTTCCCCCCCCCCCCCCCCGCCCTGAACTCCGCTCCTGGGGTTAGGGGAGAATCTCGGCTTTTCTTGGGGGCGAAGGAGGGCGTGGGGGAGTTTCTAGGTCTCCTGGTTGGGGATGAAAGCTTGAAAATGTGACGTGGGGGGCTCAAAACCCAGCAGGCAAATAAACGAGCCCCAGATTTATTTAGGGGGAGAATCTCAGGATTTTCAAGCGCTTGGGGTTGGCGGCGCAGTATCGTTCCTGGCCCGATATCCTGAAGGACCCAGCAGCCTCTACTGAAAACAACAGCGAATTCTCCCCTCCCCCACTGAGAACAATGGGAGATGTGGGGTGCTGAGCGCTGCAAGCCGGGACTCTGTTAGTTAGCAGCCGAGGCCCCGATCCTGGACCCATCAGCCCCCCTGTGCCCAGTGCAGGGCTGATTGCCTGGAGGACTGATCCAGAGGGGCAGTGGAGCCGGTTAGCACCAGGTACCCATTGGAGCTGGCTCCATGCACACTGAGCTGCAGAATAATGTACTGAATCGCTCTGTCCAGGACGGCCAGGGAGGCTCTGAGCCTGCAACGGCTTCTGGTGGGGAGGGATCTCTCTGCGTTCCTCCGGAGAATTCTTTCCCAGCTGTCTGGCTGGCGGGTCTTGCACATGCTCAGGGTCTCCCTGATCGCCATGTTTTGGGTCGGGAAGGAGTTTTCCCCCAGGCCAGGTGGGCAGAGCCCCTGGGTGGGTTTTGCCTTCCTCTGCAGCCTGGGGCAATTGGATTTTGTCTGCCTTTCTCAGCAGGTTAAACAGCTTCTTTAGTGCCTGGGATTTTCTCCCTGGGAAGGTATTTCTGTGCCGCAATCAAGTCTCCTCTCGGACTTTTTGGATCAGCTGAACAGCTGGCGCTCTTGAGGTCAGGCATTTTCTCTAGCCCTCCAATTTTTTCATGGTTCGTGACATTGGGGCCTGACACCTCCCCACCCCCAAGCTCTGAATGCCGGGGGTCGGCCAGCGCTGGTGCTGCTGAGCTGGGGTGAGTTCTCTGGGCCTGTGCCCGTTAATTTCAAACGGTCCCCGTGAGTGGGAGCCCAGACAGAGACAGGGCATTTCTCTTCTCATGCCAGCTCAGCCCTGCCAACTCCACCCCCAAACCCATCCTAGCTCCCGCATGAAACTGCGCCTCTCCATCCTAGCCCTGTGTTCCCAGGCTACCTGCCTTTACCCCCATCTGCTTCCCCCACACCCACCCAGTGCTTAACTCGTGATGAAAGAGGCGCCAGGGCTCGAGCAATTGTTCTTACTTTCATAACTGACGCAGCAAGCCTAGAGATGCTGGGGCTCAGCCCTGGCAAGCATTAAGCGGTGCCCCAACCTCCTGGGATCTTACACTCATTTCCTAGGCAGGACATAGTCAAAGGACAATAAATAAATCACCGTCATGGAACCTTTTGACAGACAGGGTCTATTTTTAGCTGCAGCCTCTAGAGCAGCTGCTCTCTCGGACTCCAGAGCTCCCCGAGGGGCGAGGGTTATTTTCCGCCCGCCCAAGGGTCTGGGAATATTTTGGATTTGCACATCAGCCAGCATTTTACAACTGGGCTTGCAGGATTGTTTGACCCTAGCGGTGCCGGATCCCCACCCCTCCCTTCCCCCCTGAAATGCTACGCTCCTCCAGAACACTCTACAAACAGCACAGGCAGGGGATCTCTTTGCTTTGCTGCTGTGAAATGCAGCTGCCTCTGGGGTGGGGCACAGCAGCTGTGTGAGTTCATGGTGATGCTGCCTGGGCCATGCTGGGGAACTTGCCGTGTCTGGTTAAAATCGCAATGAGGGGAGTTGGGGGAGGAAGAAGGAGATGAAAGCAGGTTGGTTGGTGGTGCAGAGCAGCTCACAGTACCCCCCACTGATCCGCCAACATCATGGCTTATGGCTGTGGGGTCTCCCATCCCACCACTGGCCTACCCTCGCCTTGTGAGGTGCCATGTGCACACCCAGTACGAGCACTGTTTTAGGCTGACCTGATTCTTTTATTCTGTGTGCTGGGCCCGTGAAAGATGGTCCCTATCGGCTCTCCCAGGATATGGGGGGAATCCGCAGACATGATGTATCTTGATTCTAGTAAGTAATGCCCCGTTTCCCGTCAGGAGCAGCAGTGCAGCCAGGCCAGCAGGGAGCTGGCTTCCAACGCAGTCACTTCTTGGCTTCCAAAACACCGATGTGAATTCTGCCAGCGGCCCCGCATAAGGGGAGCGGTGGATGGAGCAAGCAGCGTTTGTCTGGCAGCAGGAAAGGGGTGGAGCTACTCAGAAGGCATTAACATGCTCCTCTCTGAGGTGTTGCAATGGTGATATCTGCAGTTTCTAGGATCCCCAGGCGCTAGCGGACTAGACTATGGGTCGAATGTTCCCGCAGGATACCCCATGTGCAGTTCCCATTGGCTACATGAAGTGCAGCTACCTCTGGAGTGGGACATAGCAGCTGTCTGGCATTGCTGTGGGAAAGGGAGCCAAGAAGGATCCAGTTGAAGGTAGAGGGGTTATATAGGGAGGCAGAATGTGATTAGAGGAGCTGGGTTGGCCAAGGCCGTGAGGTTCATGCCCTGACTGCCCAAGAATGCCAGGGGACCTCAGGCCATCAGGGTCTCCATTATAGCAGATTTCCACAGAACCGTGTTTTTGTTTCCACTGGAAAATGCCCATCGTATCGAAGCAAATGTGTTCCATGGAAAACTTCCAGTTTTTCAACCAAAGAAGCTGAATGTGATTTGGGGGCAGGGGAACCCAGCGTGTTTTACAATTTCCACTTCTGGTTTTTCATCCACAAACACCTAAAACTTTCCGCAGGAATTTTTAATTTTAAACCATTTTCCCCCACTCGTGGAAAAATCATTTTTGGTTCTTTTTTTTGGTTTGTTTTTCCCCTGACCACCTGTGGGTTTGAAGTCACTGAGACATTCTGCATCTTAATCTGGGACATTGGTCCACCTCCTCGAAGGATTTTTAGGCGACCAACTCCCATTGAAATCAAGGGGAGTTAGGAACCTAAATATCATTGAGAACCTGGGCGCACACCTACAAGCCTGTTCCCTCTCCCCATCCCCCCCATTGGCTTGTTGTCTGGCCTGGAAGGGGTTAAAATGTGTTTACTGAAATGAATGCCCAGCTGGCCCGGCTGCCACCTGCATTGTGTTAGTGCCCATTGTTTGTGACCTGGGAAAGGAACCTGATATGCCCCTGTCAGCACATGCGGAATTTTCCATGCAGCCCCTGTTTGGAGGCCGAGCGGCCCTGGGGGACAGTCCTTGTTCTTGCTGCCCCAATGCTGCTCTGTGCCCCCATCTCCTAGGGGTGGCGCTAGTGAGCAGGGTCACCCCCTGGGGTATCCGCCCGCCCGCACCCCCTTCCGCCCCTTGAGGAGCTGCCTCTGGATCCCCTCACCGGGAAACCCAAGCAGAGGATGCATAATTTACAAGGGCTCCCTGGCAAATAATAGATGCTGTCTGTGCGTGGGCGGCTGGGGGAGGAGGGGGAGGGGGTTTCCTCGGCAGCGCGCTCCAGTTCAGCTGCTTTTCCTCAGCCTTCCTATGCAGCAATTGCCAAGCCCTTGTGAGCAACTATCCTCTGCGCAGGGAAAACCTCCAGACAACTGGGCGTGCCCTGCCTCTTTCATTGTCTCTCTCGTTCCTCTTTTGTCTGTCTGTACTTCCCTAAATCCAGTGTGTCCGGCTAGTCACCCCTTTCTTTGCCTGCCTGCCTGCCTGCCTGCCTGTCTGTCTGTCTTTCTTTCTGAATATCTGTGGAATAAGGAAGGGTGGGAAAAAAATCTCCCAAGGGAATTGAAGCAGGGAAGCGTTTGCACACACAAGGGCGTCAGACCCTGAAAGGACAACCCACAGACCCCAGTCCTACTCCGACTGACTGCCGCTGCTGTAAATCCAGGGGAACGGCTCTCAAGCCAATGGGCAATAGAGGCGAATCTGGGGGCAGGAGCTTCTGGCCGGGCAGAGGTGCCTGGCCCGGCAGGCCGTGGGAATCCCCTTCCGTTAGATCTCTGTGCATTGGGCCAGGGTCCCGCTCTCTTGGCCGGGATCAGCTGTGATAACCTGCCACGTGCAGGCTATGCCCACAGACCGGGTGACTGACCCTTCTCCAGCCGGGCCAGGAGCTGGGTGAGCCCCAGAGGGGAGTGTGACCACCTGGTGCATTCTCTCTCCGTTAGTCAGGCACTAACGAGGATTCCTTCCCCAGCACGCTCCTATTTAAAGCCCATGACCTTTCGGTGCCCACCCGGGGGCAGGAAACCAGCGTGTATTCTGGAAATCTCCAGCCTATCTCAGAGCCCAGGCAGGGTGCGTCACTGCACCTGACATTCTGCAAGGGCTTGTCTAGGCTAGCAAAGGCTTCCCCCCCGTGGGAAGCCCTCTCCAGCCTGTGGGGCTGCAGCATGGATCTCTCCAGATGCGGGACTGGGTGGGGAGAAATGGGAACCTTTGTCCATCTCCTGGCACAGCCCCCTCCGGCTCAGATCCTGTTGTCTTCTCTACCACTCTGGCCATGTGGGGCGAAAAGCACTTCTGGGGTGCTGGTCTCATTGGGACCCACGCGGTCCCTACCCAGCCACGACTTCCCTGCAGCGGCTGGGGACAGAACCTACGGGGGCAGGTCAGAACATTCCACGTGTGACTCAAGGTGTCTGTGCAGCGCCTAGCGCAACAGGGGACCCAGTTTGTCTGAGGCCTCTGTGCGCTGCCACCAAATAGAGGATGGAGAATAATAATGAAGATGAACGTTCTTGGGGGACCGAGTGACACCGTCTGCTGAGCTACACTTGGCCACATCAGTTTTGGTGTGTGCGCGCGCATGCGCAGATCAGAAATTAGCCACAGCTGGCATCAGAGGGTGGTGAACCATTAGAACAAATTGTGGCTTCTCCATCTCTCAATCAGGGCCGTCACCTCACAACAGTGTGGGTGATGGGGGGACAAAGCACGCAGACCGTTGTGCGGGATTCTCTTCTATCCTTCCAAGCGTGTGCAAGACATAGAACCTATAACGGAGCGCACAGACCTACAAAAAGTCGGGTGGGGGCGGGAGAAGGTAACCAAGGCCTGGGGGTGGCTACTGATGTCCTCCGATCCAGCTGGGCGGCTTTTCTGGAAGGTGCTTTAGTCGGACACGAGCCATTGGGCTCAGTCCAGGGGTAAGTGGGTGAAATTCTCTGGTCCGTGCTATGCCAGAGGCTGTGGATGGTCTGATGGTCCCTTCTGGCTTTAGCATCTACGGAGGGGTGTGTGAGAGCTTGCACGGGAGGGAGAGAGTCATCGTGCGTGCGCGTGTTCGAGCGAGGGGAGTGCTGGGTTCCGGGCGAGGCTGGATGTGCGTGATTTCTGCGTACTGGGTATTTATAGATAACATCATTGTTGGTGCTCTTGCCATGGGTGCCCTGCTGAGCCTGGCTGCGGGCTATAATTAACATTAACCTCGCGGTGCCCAAGTATTTTGCTGTTGTCAAGGAGAGAGAGTTTTGTCCGTGGCGGTTTTAAGAAAATAGCCGTCCTTCACGAACGGGGAGGATGGTTCAACCGCTGGGAACCGCTGCGGCCTTTGGAACTTCATTTTCAATTTCCTTCCGTCCCCCGAAGCCTCGTTAAAAGTGAGAGCGGCTGGGAACTAAACATGGGTCGGGTGAGAGGAGTCTTTCCCTTCCTCTTTGTTGTAAGAAGCAAAATAACTGCAGTGGGTGGGCTGGACTCTCGTCAGCCTTTGCAAACTAAGCAGCGTTGAGGCCGGTCAATGCCTGGATGGGAGGCTCTTCCCTGCGAGCCAGTCCTTCAGCAGCGTAGTTTGCAATCCCATGTCCCCACTCCGTGCTGCTTCTCCCAAACAATAGCATTGTTTGCACACCTGTTAAACAGCTGCACCCCAGAGGAGGCTGCATTGCAGGCAGGGGAAGAGATTTTTCCAATAGAAGCTTTGTGATATTGAGCCGGGCTCTCTGCATGGAAAAATGCTCCATCTCAATGCCTCCTTAGATTACGTATTAACTGTGCTGCCTCTGTATTAAATAGTGCAGCTAAAAGGACAGAATGTCTGTGCCTGTTCCAAGATCCGGCTGTTCAACTTAGTCATCAGTGATCTGGAAAAAGGGTTAAACAGTGAGGTGGGAAAATTTGCAGATGATACAAAATTATTCAAGCTAGTTAAATCCCAAACTGACTGCGAAGAGTTACAAAGGGATCTCACTAACTGGGTGACCGGGCAACAAAACGGCAGATGAAATTCAGTGTTGATAAATGCAAAGTAATGCACACTGGAAAAAAGAATCCCAATGCCGCATAAACAATGCTGGGGTCTAAATTAGCTGTAACCACTCCAGAAAGAAATACTGTAGATAGTTCTCTGAAAACATCTGCTCGCTGGGCAGCAGCAGTCTAAAAAGCTAACAGAAAGGAATAGATGAGACGACAAAATACCTCAAAGCCACTATAGAAATCCACGGTACGCCCACACCTTGAATACTGCATGCAGTTCTGGTCACCCCATCTCTAAGAAGGTATATTGGACTTGGAAAAGGCATAGAGAAGGGCAACAAAAACGATTGGGGCGTGGAACAGCTTCCATGCAAGGAGAGATTTAAAAGACTGGGACTGCTCAGATTAAAAGAGATGATTAAAGCAGGATATGCTAGAGGTCTAAAATCATGAGCGGTGCGGAGAACATGAATAGGAAGTATTTAAAACCTGTTGCCCTATTGATTCCATTGGGTGACCTCTGGTTCTTGTGTTATGTGAAGGAGTAAATAACAAACACAAAAAAGTACTTCTTCGCACAATGCACAGTCAACCTATGGAACTCCTTGCCGGGGATGCTGTGAAGACCAAAAGTATAACGGTGTTTAAAAAACGAATTAGCTAAATTCATGGAGGATAAGTCCACCAATGGCTATTAACCATGGTCCAGGTGTCCCTACATCTCTGACTGCCAGAAGCTGAGAGTGGATGGCAGGGAACATTCAATAATTGCCCTGTTCTGTTCATTCCCCCTGGAGCATCCGGCCCTGGCCACTGTCAGAAGACAGGATGCTGGGCTCGATGGACCATTGCTCTGACCCAGTGTGGCCATTCTTGTGTTCTTATCTGCGTTGTTATTGCCAGAGGATTATTCCCCACCCCTCCTGCAATAATTCTCGAGGTGCTGCACCTCTCATCCTTATGGCTCTATCTAGATTTTGCACCCTGGATAACACAGCTGGGACAAGGAGGAGCCTCTGTATCCCATGAACTAAAACAGGACCAACCTTCTGGTTGCTTGAACTGTGGTTTGGAAAAGGCAGCTAACGACAGTGGCTATAGCTGTGCTGTTGTGGGGTTCCCAGAGCAGGAATATTTTGGTTGGGGTGGGGGTGCTACACAGGAGAGACAGGGCTGAGTTGTGGGGGGCTGGGAGGTTGCCCATGGCTTGCAGGTGATGAGGTTGGAGGTGGGTTTTGGAGAGAGGTTCTCATGGCGAGAACGGGGCTGGAGGGTGAGTGGAGAAGTTACCTCTAGTAGACCTGGCTGGGTTGCTGGTGGGTGGGAAGATGCGCAGGATGGATGGAGCTGGGGTTTGGGCAGGTTGCCCTGCCGGTGATTTCACTGGGGCTGGATCACGTGCTTTCTGCAGCAGCCTTTCTTTCCCTCCAGACTCAGAAGCCGTGGAGCCCTGGAAACCCTAGAGGTGCCAGGCAGGGCATTTTAATCAACAGTCATTACCCGGTGGGGCAATGCATTTTCCCTGGCGGAGATAATTTTATTGACGTCCTGACAGGATGCAAGATTTAATAAAGCCCATTTGTGATGACCTCAATAGACGCTATTAGTGAACCGACTGCTAAGTGATGGTTAATAAAATATTTATTTGGAATCCATCTCAGAGGGCCACTCGGCGAGGTGATGCTGGGCTCTCCCTGACCTAATTTAGGAACCCAAAGATTGCAGAGCCCACAGAAAGCCCTGACCCCAAAGGCTGCTCCAGCCTCGATGTGCCAGAAATGCCGCTTGCTCCTGTGTCTCCGCGGCTGTGGTTGGATGAGCCGCTACTGGGGTGAGGATAGCCATTTGCAACATACACAATGGGCTTGTGGAGAGAAGCTGACATGCTGATTTGGGGTGTTTCCGGCAGCTGGAGAACCAGTTTCCTGGGGCTTGTAATCTAGTGAGAAATGAAATTGCAAGTAACCTATGAAATCAATTAAAGGTTGGGAGTGGTGTCTAGTGGTTAGAGAGGGGAACTTGGAGTTAGAACTCCTGGCTTCTATTCCCAGCTCTGGGAGGGGAGTCAGGTTCCAGTCCCAGGTCTGGGAGTGGAGTGTCTGGTGATTGGTGGGGTGGCGGGCGGGGGAGCTGGGAATTAGGACACCTGGGTTCTATGTTTGTGAGGAGCAGTGTTGTCTAATGGTCACAGGAGAGGACTTGGCATGAGGATGCTTGTGTTCTGTTCTGTTGGATTTTGCTGAGTGGTTAGTGTTAGGTGGGACTGGGAATCAGGACTCCTGGGTTCTATTGACTCGCGTGCGACCTTGAATAAATCGCTCCTGGGCTTTGCTTCTCCTGCCCAGCAGGAAGACGCCACCACATGTGTCAAAGGGCAGTCGGGAGGCTCTGTGGAGGTTGGCAAAGGGAAGAGCTGGGTATAAAGGCCATGGGCAGGATGCCATGGGGAGGTGCAGCGGTGGCATCCCCAGCTGAGCTGCACCAGAACCAGGTAGTTCTGGGGGTTGTGACTCTGTCGGGTTTCTTCTGCAGGCCCCTGGGGAGCAGGCACGTGGGTGAGCGGCAGGGCAGAGACGAAACTGCCCCTTAATGGAGCTGCCGGTTCCTGGTGTCTTTGCCTTCTGCCCCTGCAACCTAGGGGCCGGGGGAATGACACAGACAGGGCCGTGAAAGGGGGAAAGGAGGGGTACCTGAGTACATCCTCGTTTACTCCTTTCCTGGCCCGTCCCCACCACTGTAACGAGGCCAGGAAAAGAGTCAGTTCTCCAGCCTGCGCTGGGGGCTTCAGGAACCGTGTGAAACCCACAACCGCTGCCATCCTTGGCAACCGGCACTAACGAAAGCAGCGTGAGGGGGGTGAGATTAGAAACCGATGCGGGCACTTAATGCTTCCTCCAGGCCTGGCTCTCACGGCCCCACACAGTCCCCTGCTTTCACCATTGGACATGCTGCCCCGCCCAGCCGGGAATGGAGCTCAGGAGTCCTAGCTTCCAACCCCACCTGCCCCAACACTGCCCCAGAGCTCCGAGTAGAACCCAGGAGTCCTGGTCCCAGCACCCTATGGACCACTACTAGGAACCCCCTGGGAAATGGGAGGGGCAGCGCCGATCCAGGCTGCCAGCAAGAAGCAGGCAGGTGACTTGGAGGAATCCTTACAAATGCATTGTGCCCCCAGGCAGGGCAAGGTGCTGTACGTTTTGCAGGCTTGGAGCGGAGACAGCAGGCCTTTGAGATGCCCTCACTGATGACTGGGAGAGGAATCTCCTCTCCAGCTCCATCTGCAGAAGGGGCCGCGAGCCACGGGCTGCCTGCTTCTGGGTCCAGGGTCAGAAAGGGGAATCTGGTCTGGCTGCCGCTTGCCCTGCCTTTCCTGGCTTGCTGCTGGAGCTGAGCTGCCCTTGTCTGCGGGGCGGAGGGAGGAATCCACCACTGAGTTTCCTTCCCTCTTGGTTTTAAAGGGGAAGGCCGGCCTGACCGGGGAGCTGGCAGGTGGGGGAAGGGCTGGAGGGGGGGACGGGGACTTCCGCCACCTGCCTGACTCAGGCCCAGGATGGTACAAGCAGAAGAGCTGCCACTGCTCAGCTGCGCGGGAACATTGAGCAAGTGGGGGCTGGCAGCCCCCAGAGCTGGAGGGGGCAGAGGGGTGTGACACCGCCTGGGTCCGCCCTGCAAATGAACCGATCCGGCAAGGTCCAAGACCAGGCCTACATGAGTCCTGAAGCAAGCAGGTGGATGCAGGGAAGAGGAGGGCAGGGCGTGGTGGTCAGAGTGAGGGCTCTGGGGCAGCTGCTAAGCTGTGGCCACTGCACTTACTGAGAGCAGTGTCCCTGTTACCATCCCTCCTCCTGTCTCTGGGGTGCGTCCACCCACCTGTGCCGTGTGATTCACCTGGGCCTGCTCTTTGCTGCAGAGTGAGTCCCGGTCACATAGGGTTGCCCCGCTCGAGTCCTGTTCACAGCCCAAACCCCTCACTCCGGCACGGTGATGCTTTTACCAGCCGTTCGTCAGCCCGGCAGGGGGGGTCCCGGCTACCGCTCAAGTGAGCCCAACCCGTCAGCGGCTGACACAGCTGCTCTGTGCAACCCCAGTGTAGTTTCAGCATGAGGCTGCCCTGGCATGAGCTGAGCTACCCCGGGCGTGTAGATAACTGGAGTTAGCCCTGCAGTGACAACTGACAGATAGCAAACTCTCTTGGGGGGAGAGGCGGGGGACTGACTTTTCATTGTCTGTATGTACAGCACCTAGCACTGGGGTGGCACAGAGGTGCGGATGCTGATTGGAGCCCCTAGGCCATGCAGCAATGCAGCCGGCAATCGTGGGAGCATTGCCAGGCAAATGGGCCCCATCCTTCTTAAAGGGAAAGGGTCCTGCTTTTAATTAATGTGACTCAAAATGGGGGAGGGGTAAGCCTCCTCCTCAGACACCGAGGGCCTGTTTTTCCCCCCCGCATCACGCAGTTGTCTGCATCAGTGCAAAGGGAGCCTGACCACTCCGATTGGGGAGCAGTTTGCACCCCCTAAGCCTGGGTGTCAATGACCGGGCAAGGCTTGGGGCAGTGGGAGATCAGGCCTGCCGTCTCTGGCGGGGTGAATCACGCTCTAAGTACATGCCCTTCATAGCCAGCCTGCCGGGTTCATTTCCACCCCCCCACTCCCAGCCATGTATTAAAAAGAAATTGGAAACCATTTTCATGCAATAAATTTGGCACAATGGAGAGAAAATGATCTGGCGCGGGAGACCTGCCAACATCCCCAGATGTAATACTGCGCGGCCGGGTGCTTGCCCTGCACGGGGAGCCAGATCTCCTCCTGCTCTGATAGTGCCTCTCCCGTCGGCACTGAATGGGGGCTGCTTGTTAGTCGCACTGCCTCTGCCCCAGAGATCGGCGCCTCACCTCCCCGCCCCGGGCGCTTTGGCTTTACGTGGAAGGGAAACACTATCATTTGAAAAGGCAGCTGCACCTCTGGTCTGGGCCAAATGATCAGGCCCAGCAAGTGTGGGGTAGGCCAGCCACGTGTCCGTGCCCAAGAAGGGCACGCTCCCCCTCCCCTGGCATGTTCCAGCTGAAGGTGCCCCTGTGCTTTGCAAATGGCTGGAGCCTCACACGCTCTGCAGGGGGGGCAAAAGGACGCAGGAGCACGATTTGGGCTGGACTGTTCGGAAGGGCTCCGCACCTAGCAGCGGCCGTTGAGAAGCAAGGAGAACTCCATCGCCCCCACCCCCAACTGAAAATACCAGGAGCCGAGCTCTTGTGAAAGACCGGCCGCACAAAGAGCCGGGGGGGAAGCTGGGGATGGAATCCAGGTGTCCTGACACCCTGTTGCATTGCGAACCATTGATAACGACTCTCTGGGTATGGTCTTTCAGCCAGTTGTGCAACCATCTTATCATTTCATTTAGACCACAGTTCCCTAGTTTGCTTATGAGAACAGCATGTAGGACTGTGTCTGAAGCCTGACTGGAATCAAGATATGTCACCTCTACTGCTTCCTCCCTGTCCAACAGGCCAGTAACCCTGTCAAAGAAGGAATTCGGTTTGGTTTGGCATGATTTGTTCTTGACACATCCATGCTGGCTGTTCCTTATAACACCAGTCTCTTCTAGGTGCTTACACACTTATTGCTTAAGAATTGGTTCCAGTATCTTTCCAGGTATCAAAGTTAGGCTGACTAGTTTATAGTTCTCGGGGTCTTCGTTGTTCCCCGTTCTAAAGACAGGTACTATGTTTCTCCTTCCCCAGTCCCCTCCGATCTCATTTGTCTTCCAGGGGTTCTCAAAGATAATTGCTAATGGTTCTGAGATTGCTTCAGCTAGTTCCTTAAGTACCCGAGGATGAATTTCAACTGGCCTTGCTGATTTGAATACATCTCACTTGTCGATATTCTTTAACTATTTCCATTTATGCCTCTTCCTCCTTTTTGTTAATTTTACTTGTGTGAAATATCTGATCACCATGAACATTTTCAGTGAAAACTGAAGCAAAATAGGTGTTAAACATCTCAGCCTCCTGGATGTCATCCTTTAATAGCTCCCCTTCCCCATTAAATGGAGGATTTCCTTCACTTACTCTCTTTTAAATGGGGATTGGATCTTTCTAAAACACATGATTTAGTTCAGCCACAAGTTCTTGGACATGATGCAGGAATGACTGGTTGAAATTCTATGCCCTGTGTTACGCAGGAGGTCAGATTAGCTGATCATAATGGTCCATCTGGCCTTTAAATTTGAGTCATTAATTATTGCAAGAGAAAAACAGAGCCTTTTAAATGCCAGACTTGGCAGGTAAAAAGTTTTTCAGTTCCTCCTTCAAGGTGCTAACAGTTATTCCAGAGAACACCTGAGCTGCAGAGTCCCACAGATCACTGGCCTTAGAGGACATGTCTAAGCTTGTGGTACTGCAAACAGGGTCTCTGCACACAGGTTTTGTACCAGTAGGACCATAGTAGGTTGGAGGTGGTTTTTACCCATGATTTATACCAGTATGGTCCCTAGTGTGGATGCAGTTATACGGGTATGAGGGTGCCTTATATCAGTAAAGCTTATGCCCCTTCCCACCTGGGAACCGCTGTACTAGTAGAAGCACCTCTGGATCCCTGTAACTGCATCCACACTAGGGGAGGTTGCTCTGCTTTAACGATACAGGGAGAGTTAAAGCGGTTCAACTTCCTAGTGTAGACAAGACCCCAAGGTTGCACCAATTTATCTACACCGGCAGCAAATCGTATCGTTGGTCCAACTTTGTGGGCAGCCCTGGGCCAGCTGTTTGCACTAGTCCCTTGTAGCTCTTCCAGGCTGACGACCTCTCTGCTCTCCCCCCGGTATGTAGGTGACCCGATGGCACCTGGTCCCGGGAGACAGGCAGAGGCGCCGCTCCCCCTCCCCAGGCGGAGATGCTGGGGCTGTTCTAAACGCAAGGGCTGCGTCCAGCGGGCGGCTTCGCTGAGCAGGTGAGGGTGACGTGGCCAGGGGCGCCGGGATTGCGGGGGGGGGAGAGGGTTGAGATGTTTTGGTTTCAGTGGGGGGGTCCCTTTTCCTGACAGCGGGGTGAGATTCCCCGCGTGCTTCGCCGGCCCAGGGGCCCCAGTGGGAAGGGGCGGGTTGCCGGTAAGGGCCCCCCCCTGCTCTCTGGGACGGGGGGAGGGGCGGCTGGTTCCCATCCCACCTGTCTGGCCCTGGCAGCTGCAGGGAGTGTGGGGGGGGGCCCGAGCAGCTCAGACACCCCCCCCCGGCCAGGTGGGGAGGAAATGTGGGCGTGGCTCTGAGCCTCAGAGCGGTGGGGGGGCGCGTCATGCGGGTGGGGGGGCGGAACCCACCCGTCCGCCGGCCCCCCCGTTTCCCCCCCAGCAGGCGGCGGGGAGCCGGGCCGGCCGGGCCATGCGGCGGCGCTCGTCGGGAGCTGTCCTTCAGCACCGCCCGCGGCGCGGCGGCCCGGCCCAGCCCCGGCTCCAGCCCCGCAACCCGGCGTCCCCCCGCCCGCCCGGCCCCGGTCCCCGCCCGCTGCACGGGCGCCCGGTCCCCAGCCGCCGCCGCCGCCTCTCCCCCGCCCGGCCGCGGCCCCCGCCGGAGCGGCGACTTATCCAGCCGCGGCCCCCCGCGCTGCACCCCGCGCCGGGATCGGGGCCACGCGGGAGAGCAGCAGGTACCTGGTGTGTGTGTGTGTGTTTTGTGTGTGTCTGTGTGTGTGTGTGTGTGTGTGTGTGTGTGTGTGTGTTTTCTATAGGGACTGTGCACTCCCCCCCCCCCCCCGCTCCTCGTAAGCTCCTCCTCGCCCAGTGTCATTTTGCTGTGCAGTTGGGTCCCCCCGGGGGGGGGGGTGTGTGTGTGTGTGTGTGTGTGTGTGTTGTGAAGCTCACACAATGCACCACTGGGGCGGGGTGGGTGGGGGGAGGGGCGGGGGAGGGGTTTGCGATCTGCTCGCTGCCTTGCTCCCGGAGTCCCGCTAATTGCGGGCGGCCGCGGGGAGATTAGCGAAGTGAGCAGAGAGAAAACCCGCCAAAGGGGGGGGGGCAGAGCGGGGGGGGGGGGGCGGGTTTTAATTCGGCTCGGCGGCCGGCGGAGCTTTGTCTGGAGAGCCTGGATCTGCTGCTTCTCCTCGAGGAAAATGTAGGTACCGGGGGCTGCCTTAAATACCCGGTTCCTTGTTGTGTGGTTCGGCGGGGGGGGGGGGGTAAATCCCCATACCGTCCTAGGAACCTGGGTGCATTGCTCTCCAAGCCTGCCAGCTCACTGGGCTGCCGGGGTCTCCCTGCCTCGCCTGCAGAGCCGGGCGTTAAAACCTGTTCACGACGTGCTCAAACTTTGCCTTCTTCCATCGGCTTGGGCAAGTGGCACCTTGAGGAGTGGTTTTAGTGTGTGTGTGGGGGGGGGGGGTCTGCCCTGGGGCTGAGCGCTGCTGCTCTCTGAGCTGAACGGTGTGACCCTGGGGGGGAGGGGGGAGAAAAATTCTTGAAAGTGAGTACAAATTCACTGCTGGGCTTTGTCCTTCTGGCTCGGTCTGTGACTGGACCGGCCTCGGGGCTCTGCCAGGCTGGGGCCAAAGAATGAGTCAGGGATAATTTTGTTTTTAGGAGAGTGTGGGACCCTGTCCGCTTGCTGTCCAAGTGTTACTATTTCCTTTTCCAGCCCTTCTCAACCCGGGGGTCATGACCCCACAAGTGTCAGGGGGCCACCCCCACCCTGCTCTTCCTGCATTGCTAAATGGGGAGACGGGGTGGACCCCAGGTAGCTGGGAGGGGGGTGATCTCTGCATGGGAAAAGGGGGCCTGGGTTTGGAAATGATTGAGAATCCCTGTCCTTGTCTCTCCCATTTCCCTTCCCTCAACCTTGAGTTTCACCTGATTCTGGGGTTTGGCTGGTCGTTTGTTTTCCTTTCAATTTTATTTAAAGTCCTGTTTGATTCCATCGCCAAATGAATCCCAAACACGCCCACTCTGGGGTAGGGGAAAACGGCAGTACACGGGATAGCCTGAAATGTATAGGTTCTGCTGACTGATAGCATCAGGGGAATGTTGATGCTCATCTTTCTGGTGTTTAGTAAACCTTGACTGAGTGGAGTGCTTTGAATGGGGGGAGGGGGGGAGGCGTGCGTCAGTCGAAACTTTCTAATATCCCTCACATTGCTTGTTGGGCAGAGACCTCTGAAATAAAATGGACTTGGTAACTGTGACAGATAGCGGTGAGAATAGCTTGTGTGTGTGTGTGTGTGTATCTGTGTGTGCATATGTTCATATACCTACCCAACATAAAGGCTGGAGTTTTCAATAAGAACCTAAGTGAATTAGGCACACACATTCCATGGCATTCCAATGGACTTGGAGCACCTAACTCCTCTATAGCTCCTTCGAAAATCTCACTCAATATATTTGGGCCTGATTCAAAGCCCATTGGTTTCAGTGAATTTAAATCAGGCCTTTAAACCCAACACAGGTGTTAATATCTCTTTGTATCTCAGCCGGACCGTCAGCATTTTCTCTTGTTTTTTAATTTACCTATTATTTGATTGAAAGGTTTTCTCCAGAGAATAAAAGATTGCAAAAACAAAATGCACATAACCTTTCCTGCATTAGCTTTATGCTTTTGCCTCTTACAACTTCTCAAAAGGGATCCAAGACTGTAATATTAAGAGCAATGAGTTGGGAATAATATCTTGTATTAGAAGGAGTTTGGAGCTCTTCCAGAATAACAGCTGTTTTGGAAGTCTGGCTGGGTAGCGTTAGCCTTGGGTTAGCATGTTTAGTGTCTGCAAATAGCTGCATATTCATGTAGGTATTGACTTGGCGAGCTTAATAGTTGTGTGTTTCTGCAGTGAAGTCCGGCCATCCAACCCTAAAATATTGCGGTGGCTTGACAGCCTTTCCAAAACCTGGCTTGTAGAAAGAGGTGTGCAAAAGCCGTGGAATGGCTATTGCAAAGTCAATGGATATGGAGATGAAAGGCAGGGGCCTGCCTCTCTTTCTTGCTGTCTCTGCACCCACTGAATTTTCAGAATTAGCAGCAACGTGCATTTAAAATTGTCTGTTAGCAGCAGCTGTAGAGCTCAGAGACTGGAGAGGGGGGACTTAGGATAAAGGGAAAGGAAAATAGAAATGTCACATTCGTGTCCTCACGGACTCCATCACGGGCTGGGAGATGAAGCAAAGAAGGACTGGGGAAGTGGTCTCTGAAATCGGCTCTGAAATAGGTTCGGGAAGGGAGAGAATCAAATGTGAGCCTGCTTGATTAAATGTAGTCTGTTATCGGTATTGGTCACTTACACCCAATGTGGGAAATGATCTTTTTAAAGCAAGGAAGAGCCTGCGCTGCGTTGCAGGAGCTTTGAATGACACCCTTTACTTTTAATACCTTTCCACTGCCCCCTTGCCAAAAAGTTACGATGTTTTTCTACGAGTGGGCCAGATCGGCTGGGATAAACCAGCCTTCATTCTGTTGAAATCAGTGGGGCCAGATCCCCGATTTGGTGTAAATTGTCATCGCTCCATTGAAGCCAAGGGGCTGGATCCCCAGTGGTTATAAATCAGCCACTTTCTCCTGCTGTCAGTGACACTCTGCTGATTTAAACCAGTGGAGGATCTGCCCCGGCCTGTTCCAGTGGTGCTGAATCAGTGAAGAGATTGTTGATTTTGTTCAGCGAAGGGGCCGGTCGTGCCCTGACAATATTTGATAACTGCCTCTTACGTGCAGATCGTAGATGATTTAAAAAAAACAAACTTAATAAGCAGCCTTTGTATGGCTGCAAATCCAGGCTTCGTGACTCGTCCCCAGCAGCATTTGTTTGCTGAGAAAGGCCTACTCTGTTCCAGGTAAGGAACTAGTCCGTCACCCAGCGTGCGAATGGGGGGGGGTTAAACAAGGCAAATGGAGGCAGGCAGCATTGAAGAGGAAAGCGGGGATCCCAGGGAAGGGAGCCGTCCATCTAGTAACAGCCTTGGGGTCTCCCCCTGGGGGGGGGCCCAGTTCAGAGGTGGGGGCGCATGGCCAGCTGGAGGTTTATGTCAGTCATGTATTTCCCAGGATCGAATGCAGCCGTGCCAAAGTCATGCCCGAAATGCATCTCAGTGTGCCGATGGAGCTCCAAGTGGCAGGGTCTATACAAAGCCTCTTTTGCCCCCAAAATAAACCTCACTGGCCCACTCTCCCCTCACTGCTGCCAAACACAGCCCCAGGGAACCTGAGAGGGGTGGGTGGGGGGTGGGTGTGTCTCTCGCTCATGTACACCCTCCCCCAGTGAGGCGTGTCTGTAACTACAGCGTAGGAGCGCAGATCTCTGGGCCCAATCCTGCAAGCTCTTCCTTGCTCAGTTGCGTGGCTCTGGCCAGGTCCTTGTGTGAGGAATGGCTCCTGGCCGGAGGAAAAGGGTTTTCTGGATCAGGACTGCTCCCCGTGTCCTCTGATCTCCATGGAGGCAGGTAGGGGATTTTCTAGAATGACAGCCTGCTGCTTTGCCGGCCTGTGACTTTTACCAAGGACGGCAAAGCGCTTCCCAAAGATGATGTGACAAATCCCCCCCCCCCCCCCCACACACACACACACACACACACCAGACTCAATAAACAATAACAAGCCCAGCCCCTTAGCATCAGGTGGGAAAACAGGGGACCTAGGGCTGGGGTCGCTTGGCTGAAGGTCACGCAGCGAGAAGAGCTGCGAAGAGCACTGAGATTCCAAATGGCCTCGGTTCCTCCCACTGACCCACGTTCCCCTGAGAGCTGGGACTCGAACCCAGGGGCCCTGCTCTCACCCCCAGCCCACCCTCCCCTCAAGCTGTGTTTTGGGTGATACAGAATTTAAAAGCACAGCTGTAACGCTGCCCACGGCCAATGGAAGGAAAGGCCTGGGGTCTTTCACTTCAAAGGTCAGGGCTGCTCTGCTGACACCAGTTCTTGTGTGACCTCGGCCACGCCGCTTTTGTTGCCTTGTGCCTCAGTTACCCCATCTGTACGATGCAAGATAGTCCCTGCCTAGCTCGTGGGGGTGTCCGAAAGGCATTCCCAGCTCCTCGGTGGGAAGCTGTGTGGCTAAAACCGGCAGGCAGCACTGAGCACTACCGTCTCTGTCCATTGCACGTCCTCGGTCCCCCTTTAAATGGAGGGGCCCAAAGGATCCTTAACAACGTGCTGTGCAATGGGCCTGATCCTCCCTTGGTTTGTACGGAGCCTGAGGGCACCAGGTACCACGGCCCGGCACGTGGGCCTGCGTCAGCAACTCGCGGGAGCTCAGCCCGTCTGTTTGGGGACGTGGGGCTGCAGCGCCAACCTCTCTTTGCTCTAAGCGCTTTGTAATTAGCAGAGTGGCCTGAGTGAAGGGCGTTTTTGCAACCTGCGTCTGGAGGCAGAGAACATGAATGTGCTGTGCCAAGCTGGGGACACGCAGTGGCGGTGCCTTCGCCCGGGCGGGGCTCTGCCTGTTCACCTGATTGCAGAGGCCCCAAGAACTGGGTCTAGGGGGCAGGCAGAGCTTGCAGAGTTTATTCTGTATCGTGTTTCATGTGCATTTCAGCTGTGGCACACAATGCTGTGCAGAGGGTTTGAGCCCAGGGCTGGGATTCAGGAAACCTGGATTCTAGTCCCAGCTCTGCCACTTGGCCTGTGGGGTGACCTTGGGCAAGTCACTTTCCTTCTCCATTTCTCGTTTTCCCCTCCCGCCTTTGTGCGTCTTGCCTGTTGCAAAAATCTTCAGGGCAGAGACTGTCTCTCACTGTGTGTCCTGGTGGCAGTTGGGCCTTCTCGGTGCCGCTGTAATACAGAGAGAGAACAGCCCTTGTGGCGGGAATGCCAGCCTCTTGCTGTGTGCTGGGGAGAGCGCTCGACTGGGAGTCAGGACTCCTGGGTTCTCTTCCTGGCTCTGTGGCCGAGAGACTAATAAGGCGCAGGCGTGTCAGTCAGGACTCCTGGGGTTTAGTCCCAGCTCAACACTTGGGCAAGTCACGTCCCTGCTCCGTGCCTCAGTTTCCCCCGTTGTAAAGTGCCGATAACGAGCTCCTATGGGGACCGGCACAATTTGACTGCTGAGCACAATGACTGGCTACTATGAATAACGCAGGAGCTGCTGCCTTATTGCAAATGCCTCCTGGATTCAGGCAGGGCTGTGCACCTGAGGCCCAGAGCCAAGTGGATGACCAGCTATTCTACCACATCCCTCAACCAGCATTTAATAAAACCCAGTCCTGAGGCGGGGACTGGATGCCGGTGCCAGGCAACGTGTGGCCTGCGGTAACGCAGCATGGCTCTTTGTCCCCCTCTAGTGACTGGACCCTATCGAGCAGTTTGAGTTTATTGGTATTAAAGTGACTGCACCCGCTCCTTCAGTGCCGGCTGTGCGGCGTTTAGAGGTGTTTTGAGACCCCAGGTGCAATCCACACAGGCCGGGGGCGGTGGGAGCTGTTACACGTGCACGATGCTGCATAACAGCAGTTTGCCGTTTGCCTTGTGATTTTATATTGACAAGGCAAGAGAATGGAGACGGGACCGTACCCTTGCGTGTCCCAAAAGTGGGGGCTGTGGTTTGCCATGTTGTTCTGCAGGGGACGCTGCCAGACCCCCATGGTAGGTTTCTCCCCTCAGTTTGCCATCAATCCCCTCCCTACAGACGCATCCCCTGAAAGATCAGAGAGCCGTTCCCCCCCCCACCCCCACCCCCGCCAGCCCCGTCCCCATCCATGGGCCGTGGCCCCACCAGCTCATGGCCCCTCGCACAGGGCAGGTAACGTCACCCCCTGCTGAGCGGCATCTCAGCGCTCCCCTTCCCACCCCTCCTGCGGCCGAGCCGGGGCTGAGCTGAGAGGCAAGGCCTGACCTCTGCCGTCACTTACCCGGCGTCGATGTCGAGTGACTCCTGTGAGTTCAGCGGGGTAACCAGGAGCCGAATCCAACTCTGAAGCGAGGGGAGCAGAGAGGAGGAAGAAGAGAGGCTGAGGGGGATGTCCCTCCTCACAGGGGTTCCCAGTGTGTGTGTGGGGGGGTCACAAAATCCACCCTCCCCAAATTGGATCCCTGCTTGATGGACGGATGGTCCCGGGGCATGCGAGGTCATGCTGGTGGGTGGATAGAGGCCAAGCCATAGAAGAACAGGACTGTCCGGCTTTTCCCCGGCTTTTCCCCTGGCCACGTGCGTGGGCCGTTAGCTCTAGAAACCCACGGCCCCTTTGCAGCCAGCTACGGGCAGCTCGAAGTAGGGAGCCGCCCGAACCGTTTGGAAAGGCCAGTGACCATCCTGCGTGGGGTGGCTGGGAGCCCACAGCCCTGGAGAGAGGCCAGAACCGGGGCAAACGTCCATCGCTCTGAAATGGTTTCCTAAGAGGCGGCGTGCGAAAGGTGCCAGATAGAAGCAGCCAGCCAATTCATCTCCGCCTCATTTAGGAAATGTTAAGGACGTTAATAGTCCAGCGGCACAGAGCACACCCAGCGAGAAGACAAATGGCAGGCCCGGCGCGTGTAGAGAAACCAAAGGCAAAAATAATTGCCAGTGGAGGAAAACGTTGCGTTTGAGACTGTCCTCTGCTGATAACCCTGTCGGTCCCCTTTATTCCTTTAGCACAAGTGCAGGAATCAGGGCTCCTGCGTTCTGTTCCTGCCACTGGGAGGAGAGCAGGGTCTAGTGGGTAGAACGGGGGCTTGGGAATTAGGACTCCTGGATTCGAATCATGGCCCTGGGAGGGGAGTGGAGGCTAATGTGTTAGAGCAGAGGGGACAGGGCCCCTAGGTCTACTGCCAACCACGATTCGCAGCGTGACCTTGACAGACAAGGTGGGTGAGGGAATATCTTTTATTGGACCAACTTCTGTTGGTGAACGAGGCTGATATTATGTAATTTTCTCCCCTATTGGATCTTACACAGAGTTCTTCTTCAGCTCAGAAGAAGGAGGGAGGGAATTTAATGATCTCTGCCTCTTACACCAACAGAAGTTGGTCCAGTAAAAGATATTCCCTCGTCTACCGTGGATCTCTAATATCCTGGGACCAATACGGCCATAACTCTGTACACAACAATGTGGGACTTTGAGAAAGTCACTTCTGGCTAAGGTTTTATACCCCAGCTATGGCTGAAGTCAGTAGCTTTGGCTACACTTTAAAAATTTTATTGGGATGACTGTGTTGGTTAGGAAAGGTTGATTTTATTTTTTTTTAAACAGAAATAATTATACAGGTAAGAGCTCTTGTGTGGACGTAGTTAGGCTAGCGTAAAGGTGCCTTATACTGATCTAGTTTATTCCCAGTCCTGCCTGGGAATAGCTATACTGCCATAAGTGCGTCCACACTAGGGTCTCTGGAGCACTTTAACTAGACAGCACGCAGTACTATTTTCTAGCATAGACAAGGCCTGTGTGTCTCTGGGTGTCAGTTTTGTCATCTGCAAAGTGGGGGAAAGCGAGCTGGCTGAAAAGTTTTGACCAAAGCTTTTTCTTTCCAGTAAAAGATGCAGATTCGGATCAACTGAAACATTTTGCATCAATTTCACTGAACCGTTTTGGGTTTAAAAAAAAAAAAGTCAAAACATTTCGTTTTAATCTTTTCTTAACAAAAAAAATTTTTTTTGATTCAAAATTACCTTTAAAAACAAAATTTAAAAGGAAAAAGAAGGTCAAAATGGAATGACATTTTTTCCACTTTTTTGATTTGCCAAAAATTCCAAAACATTTTAGTTTTGAGTTGACCCGAAATGATTTTTTTTCCCCAGAACTGCCTAGTGAGCCAAAAATTCCATTATTTGCCCAGCTCTAGGCAATAAAAATGCTGACTGATGGTCACAGAGCCTTAAATTGCACTTGTCATGAAAGGTGAATAACACTGAGCTCCTTTAAACCAGACCTTCCTTTCTTCTTTTGTGCCGGGCAGGAAGGATCAGCAGGAGCGATGAGTTATTTATTATTATTCCTGACATTTTCTGTTGAAACGAAACAATTCCAGAGGTTGGTCTCAGCTCTTCGTCGGAACATCACAAAACAGTCTCGAAACTTGACATTTTCCCTGCAGACAATTTCAGTTTTGACAAAACCAAATTTTTCCTTTCGGAAAAAATTTTCACACAGCTAATTCCTGTGAGCTCTGATTCCAAGTGGAGGACTTGATTCCACAGACCCTTTGTGGGATGGGCAATGCTGGGGTCGGGGAGCGGCACCCGCCACCCAGGAATGGCCACTTACCCCAAATTTGCCTGCTGAAGCAATGGCCCATCCAACCTCTCTCTGCTCCACATAGCTTATCAGATTTTCTCCTCTCCTCTACTTTAGCCTGGGGCCTGTGTCTGATCCTTCCTCTGGTCTCTGCTGCCGAAAAATCCCTGTGGTTGCTAATGCCACCTCCCCAACCCTGTCACATCACAGCACAGAGTGCACTTAGCTATGGCAGGAGAAATGGGGGTTACAAACTCAGAAATAATGTGCCACTGCTAGTGAAACTCCTGTTCTGGCAGGACCTGATCCTGCTCCTCTGAGTCACAGAGAGATGGAGCGATTCGGCTGGGAATGGATCCAGTGATTTATGGAACTGGCATTCTGCTAGGAGAGGGGCCCATGTAGAATGATGTTGCAGCAGGCGAACCACCAAAGCTGCCATGGAGTGGTTAACCTGCCTGCGGGGTCCCAGTCTCAGAAGATTTTGCGAACATCGATGAATGCAAACATCCAGTCACCCTGTGCTGCTCGCATTTGAATCTCCACTTTACATGGGCAAACTGAGGCAAGGAGGTGTGGGGGAGGTGACTTGCCCAAAGTCACACGAGGAGTCAGTGGCAGAGCTGCGAATGGAACCTAGGAGTCCTGAGTCCCAGCTGCCTTTTCTAACCACTAGACCACACTCCCTGAAAGCCAGGAACAGACCCCAAGAGTTCTCATTCCCTTATGCTCTAAGCCTTATCCTTACAGGGGGGAAACGGTGCTGTTTGTTTTAATATCCATGGACTTGAGGGAATCTTCTCAGGGATGTTGCCTGAGTTTGTGTGGTCCCAGCGTTGCCTGCGGCTTATAACATGTCACATCCTGCATCTTTTTTTTGTTTGTTTTTTTCTTTCAGTTTCCAAACCCTATCTTTAAAACCGGCGTGTCGGAAAGTTTGACTTTTTATATTTAGCCAGAATTCCACCCTCCGCTCACGTCCCAGCCTCTGTCTCTGCTTTTGTTGCCCAGAGGCGGCTGACAATACCGTTTCAGCCCAAGTATTTGTCTACTAAATCATGTACACAATCAAGGCAATGACCCTGGAGGAGAGCTATCTATTTTTAATGCCCTGCTCTTGGTGTGTTTCATGCGGGGAAATAATGAAGAATGCAGCCAAACAGTTCAGAAAGACCAACCCCCACCCCAAATAACTCTAGCCACACACGGAGCTGGAGTGACACCATATCAAATCTGGGTTTTAGAACACAGACCCTAGCACTTGTACTTCCACAGAGCCAGGTCCTCAGCTGGTGCGAATGGGCCGAACAGCCCTGGAATAGATCCTTTTAGAAATCGGTTTCCAATGAGTAATAATTCTGTTTGACTATGTCATTGCTGTGTTGATATTTGTTCATTTCTATAGCTACTCAGGCCCCGTGCTTTGGGCTAAGCGCTGTCTTTTCTTTGTACAGCACCTAACGCAATTGGATCCCGGGGCTGTGACAAATAAATACAAGTCATAGTAACAAAAATAGGTAGTGAGCGAAATGTGAGCGACACCTTTCACAAGAGGGAGGGAGCACTTGGCGCGGGGCCGTGCCGGGGCCTGTTTGCAGGGGGTACTGCTTGTAGTCAGGGGTTGGCACGGAGCTGGGATTGCCGGCCTTGCCTTTGACGGTAGCTCTGCTGACTCCACTGATTTGCACCAGCCGGCGGGGGCTGGATGACTCAGGGGTCGGCGGTGTGCTGCGGCGCTTTTTGCTGCATCCTCGCTGGTTCAGATCCAGGCTGGGTGGGGAGGGGGCACGAGGCATTTCCAGCTAAAAGCTGTTTGGGCAGCCCCTGGGGTGTTGGATGGGACTCAGGCCAGGAGTCAGGGAGTGGGGTTGACGTTAACGCCTGCTAACGGCTTTCCCGAAAGAGGTCAGGCTGGACACAGGTGGGTCCCCTGCTGGCTGTCTGCCGTTGGAGGTTCCTCTGTCTCAGGCACGAGGGAAGGTTGTGCCGGGGGAGGATTTGTAGGGGGAGCCTGTGATCCACGCCACCCGGTCCAGTGGCTGAACCGAAGCAGGGCTGCCCGTCTGGCCCCTATCACAGCCCCTGTGGGTGAGTGGGGATGTCACCTCTTCATCCACGGAGGGGGACCCCAGCGGACGGCGTGAGAGCTGCTGGGGGGCTAAGAGCATCGTCCAGGCAGGGTGGACCCAAGTGAAAGAAAGGTGGAGGCTGCTCTTAACTCGGGCCCTGGGAAGGGGACGTGGGCGGGGGGACGGTGGGCGACGCTGAGACGAGCGAGGAGGATGTGCTGGAGCAGGTGCCTCAGGGTTAGGGCTGCAGGCAAAGCCGGCTAACTGCCTCTGAGCAGGAGAGTGGGGACCTGCATTTGGATCAGCACCACCCTCTGGCCCGCCGGTGTCTTCCATCTGGGGACTTGGGTTCAGTGGTAATTGCGAGGTGAGAGCGCCCTGCCGTCACCCCCCATCCCTGTTCCGCTGCACCCCCTCGCCCACGCTGGGGCCGCGGGACCAGAGGTGAGAGCACCACTACCGAGCCCCCACATGGCCTCCTAGCGCCGCACTGGGCCCGCAGCGGGGTCAATGCTGAGTCCCCAGCATGCAGCCGGCGTCGCCCCTGGGTGTCTCCCCTCTGAGCAGCACCCAGGCCTGACCCTGCTTAGCGTGTGAAGAGCGCAGCGGGAGATGGGATGGCGCCAAAAGTCGCCTCCCCCCTGAGCCAGCGTGTTCTGCTGATTCATGTGTTGGAGAGCAGAGGGCAAGGCAGGGATGCAGAAAGCAGAGAGGTTTCCTGATGCGGACTCCTCGTGGGCACCCAGCCACAGGCGCCATCCAACCCCCCGTCCCACTGGCTCTCACAAACGGCTCTTCCTTCTCTGCCCGTCTCTCTGCAGAGGGCAGGGGCTTTCTCTCTCTGCTTCCACGCTCTCCTCCGGGCCTGCGAATACTGATAAGAGCGTTACTGGGCCCGTCCCTGACGACGATTCGCTCTCTGCTCTGTCTCGTGGGGTGTGGATTTTCCAGTGTTTTGCTTTCAGGCTGGCTCCCATCGCAGGCACCCTGGCAGCACCCAGGGGCAGTGTGGAGCCGCTGATGAGCTGCGTGGGAGACAATGTGAACTGGGTTGAACACCAAATGGGTTTCCTCCTGACCAGCCCAAGCGAGGGGTCTTTGCATTGGTCGGAGACTAAAGTGGCCCTAAGCGGAGAAGGCAGAGAGGAGATCTGGGCTTGCGAAGGTTCAGCAGGGGGGTGTAGGGGTGTGCACACGCGTGTGTGGGGGGATTGGCCTCAGGCTCGTGTGTGCACCCGTGTGACCAGCGTCCGGTCTGTGTGTCTGCGAGATCAGCTCCAGGCCAGTGTGCGTGACCATCCCGGGTCTCTGGGACCGTGTGTGCCCAGGGCCGGATTAACACAGGTAAACGAGGCACATGTCCAGGTCCCAGATTTGGGGGGGGAGAGAGGTAATTTGTGCGTGAACAGAAAATGTCCGTCACTTGAGCGAGTGGGGCTGTGACCTGGCGCAGGGGACGGCCAGGCCAGGCCAATTTGGGCAGCGTTGCCGCCCTGCGTGCCAGGTCTGTGCTGCTCGCTCAAGTGGGTGAAGCACGGTCAGTCCGCGGGCTGATCACGCCAGTGGAGGAGAGGCATCGACGGAGAGCAAGAGCTCACGCTGCAGAGCCAAGCCAGCCGGAGCCCAGGAGAGAGGCCGGAGGGCGCTGGGTGAAGACACCACGTCCTCCTCCCACTGCGCTGAGTGACTGGGGCGGCCGGGCTGGGAATTGACTGCCGTCACGCCTGTGGAACGGAGAGCTGCCCACATGTGCTGTTTCCCGTCCATCCATATATCGGCTGTGGGTGGTTATTCCCAGAAGGCAGGGCCCAGCAGCGTGTGTTTGTGGAGACCCCAGGGATGGCTCTGTGTGTGAGATCAGTCCCCAGACCCTGTTTCTATTCTGTCTCTCGCCCCAGCGTCCTTCACTGGCTGGAGGGGCTCCAGGCTGTCCACACTACTCCTGACCCTGTGCTGGGGAAATGGAGGAGCGGAGAGTCAGTGGGGGCCGAGCACCTGCAGCTCCAAGGAAAGTCAGCAGGGAGCCCTGGGCCAAGCAGAGCAGACAGGTCTGTGGCTTTCAGGCTGTCCTGGCAGAGTATCCTGCACGCCCCCATTGCCTTTGGGCTGCCCCTTCGCCCTCTCTTGGGGCCTGCTCAGTGCTGACAGTCACTGAGCGGGGAAGAGGGAGGAAAGTGCCGCTTGCTGAGGTTACTCGCACAAAGCGCCCCATTGGATTGTGACTGAGCGCCGCGGTGTCCTTGAGTTAACCCCCCCCCGCCCTTCAGACACACACGGAGGTGGGCTGCAGACTGGCCCCGGCTTTCAGCTCCCGAAGAACGCCGCCCAGAGCCGCCCAGCAGCTTGGCTGCCAGAGAAAGAAAGGGCAGCGGGGGGCTGTGCCATCAGCAGGGCTCAGACGTGAGCCCTTCGGCCCCGCCCCATGCACTTCAGCCGCTGGGGCTGAGAGGGGTCCCTCAGCTGACAGCAGTAGCAGGCAGTTATCCTCCGTGCGGAGGTGATGCACAGTTTGCTGGCACGTTGCACCCGTCCCCGGCTGCCGCTCCAGTGGTTATTTTGGTCGTCTGCCCCCGGATCGTAGGCAGCCTGGCCTTTGTCACTGGTAAAACGTGCCACAGAAAATCCTGAATTTCCTCTGCTCTGTAATTTAGAGTGTCTAGGGGCTGGGCGTGTCGGAGCATGAATTCCCCCATGGTCTCTCCCAGTGTCAGATCCCAAGGCAGCAGGACAGGGTAATTTTTGCTTGACTTCCCCCTTCTCCCTTTTTAAAGTGACTCTGCTCGCCAGCTCTGTAATTACCTAGACAGCGCTGCTCGGAGGCTGGGGTTCCACCGGCGTGGCAGGGGGAGAGCGGCGTGCTGGGGGCGTGAGTGCCTGGGCTGTAATTATCCCTGCCACATCACGCCCGCTCGGCTGGAAGTAGCTCGGGGTGGGAGCAGGGACTCCTGGGGCGGCACTCCTCAGCGATGGGTGCAGGCTGGCCGTAGTGTGCGGGGAGGCGCTGTCAAAGCTGATTGGTACCTTGGCTCCTTGCTAAGTGCTGGTTGAGTTGTTAGTGTGTGATTGTTTGCGTGGGGGGTTGTGAGCACCTATCTCTGGGTGTGTTGCTGTGTGAAGCCACAGCGGGGTTTGTGTGTGAAAATGTATGTGATCACAAGCAAGTGTGCGTGTGTGTGAGAGAGAGCACGAGTGTGTGTGTGACTGTTGTGTATACGATTTTGTGTGTTGTATGTGTGAGATGGTGTGTGCGCCTCTACAATTGAAACTAGCTCAGTAAGCGTCAGCCTCTGGCTCCCCGTTTTTGACCCTCCGACCCTCACTCCTGCCCCAGTTTTATCGTTCATTGTCCCCCAGAATTATTTTAATATACTAGCTCCGCCCCTTAGGCTGGGGGAAGGGCCCTCGATTGTGGGCGGGCAACGACGTTCCCCAGATTCTCAATAGATCAAACTAGAGCCGGGCGATTTTTTTTTTTTTTTTTTTGGACCGAAACATTTTTTCCCCCAGTGAACAATGCAGGTTCGGTGACCCCAGCATGTTCTGTGATTTTGCCAGATTGTCCCAGTGGAAAAGAAACCTTAAACAAACAAAAACATTCCAAAAAACTCAAAATGCCGCACAATGATGAATCCACATGACGTCGGTTTGAAGTTTCTTTAATGTTATTGTTTAAAAAAAAAAAAAAATTTAAAATGCTCAGGGTCAAAGCAAAACATTTATTTCGACCCAAACCAATTATTCTTTCACTTTTGATTTGTCGAAAATTTTGAAATTTTCATTTTCAGTTTAACCCCAAATGATTTCCCCCCCAATTATTAGTAGTAGTAGTAGTAGTATTTTTGGAATTGCCAGCGAAGAGATGGCTCCGTTAGTCACACAGCTGTAATGGAAGCGACACTGCGTGTTACCCCATTCTAAGGCCTGGGACGTTTCCGGCCCGAGGATCTAGCCCACGCTTCTGGTCTTGCTTTGTTGTCTCTGAACCCACCTCCTGTATTTTCACCAGCCTTCCTTCCTCCTCCTGAAAGGAAGCTGGGCGTCCTGTGCTTTAATCACCTTCCCCTGTAGCTCGCTCCCTGTGTTTCTCTGTGTCCCATGTCCTTCAGAGACATGTCTTCGATCTGGCCCCCACAGCTCCCAAAGCCGGGACCAGAACAGAACATTTCCACTTCTGCTGGCTCCCTTGACTTTGTTCCTGTGATTCTTGTTCATTAATTTCTGTTCAGATAAACAATGTAGATCTCCAGGGCCCTGGCGAAATGAGTCTCCGAGAACTGGAAGGAGAGGTGCTTTTGTTCCGTCTGCCACCCGGGGAGATCTTGGCTGGAGTAATTCCAGGCTAGCCAGTGTGAAGTGGGGATGCTTTCTGGGTTCTCCTGGAATAGCGCTCCTATCACACGGCCAGGTCTTTTGTGATAAGCTGAGTTAGGCCTGGTCAGTAGTTGGAGGAGAGACCAGCATGGAAAACGCAAGTGGCGCGGGAGCTCGCGGTTTTGATGAATTGCTCCTGACCTGCAGCTTCAGGGGGTGCCTTTCAGATGAACTGTGCAGCCAAGCCGCTCGCTGCTGTCACCAAGAATTCCTGTTGCTCTGGTTAAGCAGGGTGATGCATTGCGCCCCAGAGGTGGGTGCATTTCAGTGGCAGGTGGTGGGATCCCTGGACGTCTGCTTTGAGGTGACAGCAGTAGATCAGGGCTGCTGCTATGGTGGGGTTATTCTCTGGAGGCAACAGCGGCAGCTGCGCTATGAACGAAAGACCGCTGAGTTCCTTCGCACAGTGGTTTGTACAGAGCGCGGAAGATAGAGTCCTAGGGCTGGAAGGGACCTCGAGAGGTCGTCTAGTCCAGTCCCCTGCACTCATGGCAGGACCGAGTAATATCTAGACCATCCCTGACAGGTTTGTCTAACCTGCTCTAAAAAATCTCCAAGGATGGAGATTCCACCGCTTCCCATGGCAATTTATTCCAGTGATTAACCACCCTGACAGTCAGGAAGCTTTTCCTAGTGTCCAACCTAAACCTCCCTTGCTGCAGTTTAAGCCCATTGCGTCGTGTCCTGTCCTCAGAGGTTAGGAAGATGCAAAGTGCTGTTTAAGGGTTAAATATTCCTCTGTATTCAGCCTCTGGTTGCTTGTTCTCTTGACTGTATCAGTCACCCTCCAGGAGCTGGGGCTGCCTCAGACGCGCCAGCCAACACACACGCACAGATCCACGGGCGACCAGATCTGTGTCTTGGTGCCTCTCACTAACCTGCTCCAGAATCAACAGCCCAGTGGTGCCCGTCTGCCCCCTAAGCCCTCCCTACTCCCAGCTACCCTGGTGCAAGCACAGCAGTGGATTTTACAAGCTACTGTAAGTGTCACTGGGTGTCGGTGGGTGAATTCGTACCTGCTGGATGCTTTTAAAAGACCTTGTGGTCCTGGGAAATCGCACAGGGCCCTTCTTTTCTTGTTTTCTTTTTTTTAACCAGCCTGCAGCTGTTCCATGCAGCAAGGAGTTCAGTGGCCGACTTGCTTGCAGGTCGTTTCTGCAGATCTTTGTAACTCTCAGCTCTGCAGTTGCCCAGCTAAGCTGTGTGCATGCTCTGCAGTGAGCTGCCTTTTGAGATGGCATTTATATTTTGGTAAAAACCCTCTAGACGCCCATCCCAGGTGTGTGTGTGTGTGTGTGTCTCCACCTATCAGTCTAATCAGTGTATGCACGTTATCTGCGTGTGTGTATCCTATAACCTTAGACATATATTTATGTGTGTTTTTTCTACCAATACCTGAGTTTAATGTTTAACTGCAGTGCATGTTACAAAATAAAGTTGGACCACACTGTATACCTGGTCTCTGTTTTCTCATGTGCACTGCAGTTAAGTGCTACCCTTTGAATTGGCCGGCTGCCCAGACATTTAAATATATACCGTCTGACCCGCAGTACTGTATGTTTTGTGTACGCTTCCACACTGCAAATGCCCTCCTCCATCTCACTGCATTTAGAATCAGGTTTATGAGGTTATGTGTGGTGCCTCTCTTCGGATATATAAGGTATGGAAAAAAAAAAACGGGGCCTGGGAGAGAGTTTTGTGCATGGAGCTTTGCAGCAGAGAGCACTGAGATCCTCTCGGCTTGGTACCTGGGAGCCTCCCAGGGATGGCCCGTAACCTCACCCCCCTCGTGAGATGGGGAATTGCAGCTTGATCAGCAGGGAGCCATGGCTCAGAGGGATGCCGTGACTGGAGAGCCAGTGGCAGAGCTGGGTACGGAGCCTTCCACCCCACACCAGCCCCTTTCACCCATGCCCATCACCGTGGTACCTGAGCACCCGCTCGCCAAGGGTAGGTCTGACCTTGCCTTTTCTTTTTTGTGTGCTCTGTTTCTCTGCGCCGACCAGGAATGCCCTGCGGTGGGTCGTAATCCCTGTCCCCCCGCCTCCATTTTCCAGGTGAAATCTCTGGAAATCAAGGGCAAATCATATGGATTGTTTCTGACCCTGTTTGTTCTCTCTCTCTCTCTCTCTCTCTCTCTCTCTTTCTTGCATTATTCTTTCCGAGCGATTATCTGAATGAAGCAGCTCTGGCACCTGGGGATCATTCACTGTGCTTGAGTGGCAACTTGTGTGCGCGTGTGTGCGTGCGTGCGTGCGTGCGTGTGTGTTGCTCAAGCTTTGCCGGGGGGGGGGAATGTCCTACCCTGAGTTGATGGGTTCTCAACCGCAGGTCAGAGGGCACAGTCACCTGCAGTCTTTGCACCTAGGAGGGCAGGGGGGTCTCGGAATTATGGGGGGAGGGGGGTCTCCAAACTTTCTTCTGTTGTCACATGGGGCCGTGGTTTTGATGACACAGCCTCACCCTTCCCACCCTGGTCCTTATCCTTCCTGCAAACAGGGACCTCTGTTGGGACATTGACCTTCACAACTCAGCCTCAAGGAGCTGAAACAAGACCCACTTATTTGGCCCCGTGGCCACAAGGTGGGAATGGCTTTGGAGATTGGGCTGGATTTGCCACACCCCATCACCAGCCAGCTGCCATCCCAATGCACCAGCGAGCAGCATTGTCCCCCCTGGGTCTGCAGGCTCGCTGCGTTCTCTCGACGGGCTTTCGGCGTCCTGCGGTGTCCCAAGTAGTTAGCCTGATCTGTGCCTCCCCTTGGAGAGAGAGGAAACAGAGGACCGCATCCATAGCCCGTGGACAGCAGTAGGCCTCCCATTGACTTTGACGGGCTTTGAACCCATCCCAGGGAGAGCAGGGCTTAGGTTTGTGGGGCGGGTCCAGTTCCGCATCTTCTCCTGGCCTTTCTCAGGAGTACTCAAGAGCAGAGCAGAGCCGTTGGAGGTCTCAGCGGCTGCTTTCGGGGAGGAGCTTGGAAATGTGAGGAGAAGCCATCCTGCCTTGTGTTACCTTTCCCGACTGCAGGTGGGCCATGCAGGGGCTGGATGACGGTGCTCAGCACTACCTCTGTCCCCTTTTCTGTGTACCCAGGAAAGCCCCCAGCCCTGCTGCTGTTAGGCTCTGACAGCTTTTTGGAAAGAGGGTTTTGATTTTCATGCTCATCTGCAATGCTTGGGTCTAGTGACGGGGCAGGCTGCTTCAAGCAAGATTTAGAGGCTTTTCATGTCCTTGCAAGAACGAGAGGGGCCATTCCACAGAGCTGGACGGTGGCAAATTGACATCTGGCAAAGGAAGTGCTTCTCCACCCAGGGTGCAGCGAGCCACTTGACACGGCAGCATTGAGACCAAGAGCTGAGCAGCGCTCAGAAAAGCGGTGCAGAGGACGTGTAATGAGAATAGCCAGCATTACAGCCGGCAATTATGAAAAATAAATAGCTTAGAGCTTTGGAAGGGCTCTAAACCCTCATGCTTCAAGGCATGAGCCCCAATCTCTAATAGGGGTCAGGAAGGAAATTTCCCTGGGAGAAGGTTATCCCTCCTGTAGGATTTTTCTCTCTGATACTGGCTAATGTAGGGGACAGGCTAGATGATTTGTCAAAACCAAAACTGTTCATGGGAAAGAGGCAGTTTAGACACATCTCCTGATGGGGGAAAGAAATGAAAAAAAGATTTAAAATTGTTGGAATGGAATGTTAGGCCATTTTCTAAATGAACCGTTTTGGTTCATAATGGCTTTTTGTTTCAAAATTTTACTTAATTTACACGTAAAAGAATTCCTTCTTCTTCTTCTTTTTTTTTTTTTTAAAGGTCAACATCAAAATGAAATGTTTAGAAACTCTCAAAACCAAACATTTTGATTGGCCTGATCTGAATTTTTTGGTGTTTTTGTTATCAGTTTGTGAAAATGTCTTAGATTTTGACTTTGTCCTGATTCAGGATGGGAAAATTTTTTGAAAACTCAAAAATTGTCATGAGATGGGAAATTCTCATTTCCTGTTCAACACTAGCTAGATAGTCCTGTGGTCCAACCCAGAACTGCAGTTCCTATGTTCCTGTGACTATATAGCCATGCATGTTTGTGTATGCATGCGCACATACACAGACTTTCCTCTTCTCTTCCTGCCCTGGCTCCAATGCAAGCAGAGAACCTTGAAGTCGCCTGGGTTGCCTGGGTGGGTGATTTTTGTAACATCCCCCTGCCAGCTATACTAAGCCCAAACAAACTCGTTTCAGTAGTGACTGCGCCTCAGAGTTGGAGCGATTGGCCTGGATGTGCTGGCTCCAGAGCGGGTGGGGAAGCATCATTCCAAATCTGCTGTGGGCGCTCTGTCTCGATGTGCATGCGCTCGGCTAACAGACAGGAGATTCATTCCCCAATCCGTGCCCCGCGCCAGATGCAGGCCATTAATCAGTGCCTGGGAAAGGCCTGTTTGCCAGCCAGCAAGATGGCTCTGCACAGTTCAGGAACAATCAAAGTCTCATTAGAGGGACCCGGACAGACCTGTCCACGCCCCGTTTGCGGCTGCAGCCCTTCCCTTCCCACTAGGCAGCAAACTACAAAGCATCTACCTCGGCAACCCTTGCCTGTCTGCCGATGGTACATGCTGTGTAGGTCAGTGATTTTTATTCTCTTCTTGACTTTCCCCTGTCCCACTTAGCAACATGGGAAGGGCAGCGTGGTCACGCACCCGACAGCTGTTTGTGACCCGCCCCCCCAGGCTCGTGATCCTGTCCCTTAAATGAGTCACTACAACCTGCCACTGTCCAACCCCCCACCCTGGGGTCATTTCAGCTGGGCCCGGAATTCTTCGCTGCCTGCATGACCCTGTCGCTGTGAGTCGCCACCGTTCCCGGGTGGTCAAAGGGATCCCTGTGCACAGTTAAGTTTGTAAAATACCTTTGGGATCAAAGTGTTTTAACTAGCTGAGTTGTTGGTTTATTTTTTTTGGGTGTCTTTGGGAGTGTTCGGATGTGAGAGCAGGAACTGGCAGCCAGGACTCCTGGGTTCTATTCCCAGCCCTGGGAAGGGTGTATTGCCTAGTGAGTAGAGCTGGTAACAATGCCTTAGCATGTGCACCTGTAGCCCAAGGGGCTGCAGAATTCTTTTTCTTTCTTTCTTTCTCTATCTATTTTTTACAGAGTGCCCATCACCAGAGCATCTGAGCTGCATTATACCCCGCCCCATCCTGTCATTGTCCTCTCCTCCTGGCCTGCTGCCCAGGTGTGAATTTCACCTTGCCTGGCGGTTACGTTGTTTTGCAATGGTCCCAAGGGTGGGCAAGGCCGGGCAGACACACCCCGCACCTCTAGGCCAGGCCCTTGCAGCCTTCTCACCCAGCATAGTCCCTGCCTCTGGGCCTCCCCATCCATTCGCTAATGGGGCGTTTATCTTCACACTTCTACAGCTCAGCATCTTGGACTGTCGGGCGTCTCCCTGCCCGATGGGTGGGGTGAGCGCCCCGGATCACCACCACCTCGTCGCTGCAAGGGAACTGGGGTTTGAGGGCAGCTCAGGGCGTTTGAGAACAGGCTGAGGCCTGCACTGCCTTCTCTGCCCATCCTGCCGGGCTGTGATTCTCGAGAAGCGACGTGGACTAATAATAACTAGCCCTCCACCCGCATTAGCTCAACTCCGGCTGTACAGAACGGAGGCTGCAGGCCTGGGCGAAGAAGGGGGCGTGCTCTCCCCTGCCCCCTCTGCTCTCTCTGACCCCAGGTCTGTGTCTCTCTAACCCCGTCTCCTTCCAGGTAAATGCGGACTCCCCAGTTCTGAACCATGCTGGATCCAAGCCGGCGTCCAGCCAGCCTGACCCCTTCAGCGAGATAGCCATGAACAGCTGCAAGTACAATGGAGGCGTGGTCCGAGCCCTGAGCAGCCCGAGCGCCTCCCAACGCGAGCTGCGCGCCGAGACCCAGCCCCTGCAGACCCTCCACAGCGCCGGCTTGGAGGTGGTGGTCTCCAGGACGGAGCAGGCCAAGGGCTCGGACCCCAGCTGGGAGGCGGAAAAGGAGCGGGAGGCGCGCTCCCGGAACCAGAGGAAGAACCAGAACGTCGGCTACAGGCTGGGCCACCGGCGGGCCCTCTTCGAGAAGCGCAAGCGCCTGAGTGACTACGCCTTGATCTTCGGGATGTTCGGCATCGTCGTCATGGTGACCGAGACAGAGCTCTCCTGGGGCGTCTACACCAAGGTAGGGACCGCGGCCGGTCGTGGAGCCGGGGACTCGGGGGACGGACGGGCCTGGTGCTGAGGAGAGGCTGGGGCAAGTCCTGCTTGGGCCCTATGGGGATCACCCTTGGGAAGGAGAAGATCCTGGGCGTCCCGGCCCTGGAGTATAAGTGAAACTTAGCTGGCTCCTCGCGCTCGCGCTGGGCCCGTGCCCAAGGGTGAATTTCATCCTGGTGGGTGGACCCGGGAGCTGGAGACCGGGTGAGTGCAAGACGGCCGCGTTAGCGTTTGTACAGCACCTGGCACACTGCGGCTCAGGACCGGATCGCGGCAGGGATAAGGAAAGCATATGAGAGAGATGGGGGGGGGAGAGGGGGTTTGAATGTCTGCTTGATGGGGGGAGCGCACGTGGATCTGTTGGTGGGTCTGTCTGGGGGAAGGTGGACGTGTTTAAACGTGTGTGTCGGAGCGTCCCAGAGCCTGTCTGTGAGCGTGTGAGCGCGCGTGCACTGGAGCATCTGTGGGTGTAGGCATGCCGGTGGGCGTGCGCGGACGTAGGTGTGTGTCTGCTCTCTGTGTATCGTGTGTGCGCTCCCTGTGCGTCTGGGTTTGCACCGACCCCAGCGCTGGCTTTCCTCCTGGAGCGGCACTGAGGATTAATGGACCCTGGCCTTCGCCGAGACGTCTGACGCTGATGGGCGCTTTGTGCTGACAGCGTAAACAGTCCTGGCTCAGCGAGATGCTTTATCATTCTTGTCCGGCTGGCTCCGCTCCGTGACCAGTGAATCGTACCCCCTGCAAATGCAGAAATGGCGGGGGGGGAAGGACCAGATAGACTCATTCATGCAAATAACCCCCCTGCCCCTGGCACGCTCCCGTACGGCTCGCTGGTCCAGCGCTCCCTCTGCCGACTGCATGTTGGGCACGTGGGGAGGGTTTGTCTGTGACTTCAGAGACCCAGCTCTTGCCGCTACAGAAGCTGGCATGCACATCTGTCCCCAGAGAGCTGGCAGCCTCCAGCGCGAGGCACTGATGCCCAGAACCAGTCCCCGGGGACTCTGGAGAGCTGGATTCTATTCCTGGCTCCTCCTCGGACCAGCTGGGTGAACTGGGGCGAGTCGCATCGCCTCCGTGCCTCAGTTTCCCTGTCTGTGAAAGAAAGGTGGATCCTAATACTTCTCCGGCGGGGGGAGCTGGGAGGCTTAACGGATTATTGCCAAATGCTGGCTGACCACAATAGAGAGGGGCAGAGGGTTAGCATTAAGAATAGCAGTGCGGCCAGGTTGGCATGGGCCACCCGCCCGAGTGCAAGACCCTCTGAGGTCCTAGGTACCCGCCCTGGGCATTACGCCGCTCAGCTGCTGCGTGGACTCACTTGAGATGCCAGCAGCCCAGCCTGGAGTTCAGAGCAGGCGTGGCCGCCTGGTGGCTGATGGCCTGCCCAAGGATTGGAGCACTCCCAGAGTCAGGATCCCTGCGGCATGCCGGTGGTTTGCCGGGCTGCCGCTCAAGGCACAGTTCACCCATGAAGAGATGCTGAGTCCCAGCAGCGCTGCACAGGGTCTTCCCCGACGGATCCGTGTGTGCCTGTTGAAAGAGCAGAGCTCAGACCATCCCCGCCATTGGTCGCAGCGTGAAGGGGAAACCAGGCCTGACGCTGCTCCTCTCTCTGTCTCCCCCTTTTAGGCGTCTTCGTATTCATTTGCACTGAAATGCCTGATCAGCTTTTCCACCATGATACTTCTGGGCCTCGTCATCATGTACCATGCCCGAGAAATCCAGGTGAGCCGCCCACCCCGGCGCACGTCCCCGCCCCTCTTCCACAGCGGGCGGCGGGGGGAGCGGAGTTGGTGCGGTCACCGGGCGCCGCTGATGGGAGCGTGAAATCCGATGGGAACCTTCTTCTGGGAATCCCAGTGCATGTGGTCTAGAGCCCAGCTCGAACCAAACCCTACCCTGTTCCTGAGACCTGGCACCAGCTCTCCAGGGAGCCTGGGTTTGTCCAGTACAGGGGGCGCCTGGTTAGCCGTCCTGGCTGGGTGGACGTGTTGTAGCTTTCCCAGAGCTGCAACACTCAGACCTGGATCCCGGTTTCTCAAGCCCTTCCTCCCCCGCAAAGTTCAGAGGGGTTTGAAGCAGGGAGGGGTTTGAGACTGTCTCTGAGCCCCACAACTGTGCTCCTGTCAGATCGAAGAGGAAGAGCAGGGTCAGGAAGGGCTGGAACCTTTCCGAAGAGCTGCGGGCCGGATTTCCAAGGTTCAGAACCCTCCACGGGACTCGGCTGTTCACAAGAACTCTGCTCCCTTTTAGGGTCAGATTTGTGAGCGGCGTCCGCAGGCTCCCGTTGTGACGTTTATGGGCAGGTTTCGCCCAGCACCCAATGTGCTGCAAATCCAGCCCTGAGCTCTTTTAAAAGGATCTGGCTCCTTCTGACCCAACCCGACCCGACCCAGCTCAGCTTCTCCAATCCCACGTAGCTGGGAGGCCTCCAAGGAACAGGGTGGTGCTGCAGGAAGCAGGGCTGACAAGTCACCTTTCATCTGAGACCGTGCTGATGGCCGGGTGAAATGCTCCCCCGGGGCAGGAGACCCATGGCCCACTTATTAAGATCTATGTTGACGGCTTAAGGGAGACTTTACTAACACGTGGTTAGCACATCCTTCGGCTCAGAGGTCCTGACCTTTTGTGGCATGAAAATCTGCGCAGCACCATTCACAGGGTTGCCAGCTGCTGTGCCCTGCCCTTTAATTACATCTTCCCCATAGTGAATTAACTCCCGTAGTTTCAGTTGGGGGGGGAGGAATTCTTCTTCATTTCCTGTCCTAAGCTGCTGTGTATCTTGCACAGTGGCTGCATCCCACTCCATGAAAAGAGATCCCCCTTCTCATCCCTGAGCGCTTGCTCTGGTTAATTGCGCAGGTTAATTCAGTCGAGTGCTGATAGCCCTCCAGGACCATCTCACGGTTCCCCTGGGCCATATTTTCTTGCCCTCTGCCTACTCCCAAATCTGGCCCCAGCTGAAGTCAGGAGGGGCGAAGGGATGGAGAATCAGAGCCCTGGCTCTTATCCTAACTGAGGGGGTGTCTGCGTTTGGAGCTGAAAGGTGTAATTTCCAGCTCAGATGGACATACCAGTGCTAGCTCGGAGCGAGTGTGGGTGTTAAAATAGCTGCACAGCACGGCCGTGATGGCATGAGCAGTGGGAAGGGCTGGCTGCCCAGCGCGATCCCGCCCGAGCCGCGAGGAAAGCACATGGGGCAGCCAGCCCGTTGCATTTCAGTGACTCTGTCGCTGGTTTCAGGGCGAGAGCTTGATCAGGGCTAGTGCGGGTCTGTCTGCTCCAGCTGAATTGTAAGCAAAGCCGGAGTCTCTTGGAAGTTTGTGCGTCTGTAGCAGCGCTGATAAATGGTTCCTGTCGGGGGCTGGAGGGAATTACTGAATAGACCAGCAGAGAGAGGGGCCTGCAGAGGGGCCACCCTGCCCTGACTTGACGGACAAAGCAAGCAAGCTCTGTGCAACCTATGTGAGTGCCAGGGAAGGTGGAAAATCCCGGCTGCAAGCCCCGGGATGAGAGCGTCCCAGCTGCGGAAGGCTGCGAAGCAGTGGCTTTGGGCTGGGTGGTGCGTGCGGTCATTACTCAGACGAACAGCTCCAGCTGTTGCAGGTGGCCCATGGGGCATCCATCTTCAGGCAGGGCTTCTGCTGGAGAGCCCTCCCGGCCGCTTCCAGTGCCGAGTGGGCCCTGGAGGAGCCTGGCGGAATCCCAGGAGAAGATTGCAGGGCTGAATTGCTAAGAGTCGTCCCATGAAAACGTTGTTATTGGCAGAAATTACCGCTGAGGCAGCGCCACAGGCAACCTGCTGCTGATGGCAGGGAGCAGGGAAAAAATCCATTTTGCAGTGGGTGAGATGAACCCTCTCTCAACCCACGTTTTCCTGCTGCGTTCAGAACAGGGCTTCAATGAGGGGGACTCATCTCTCCGGGTACGTATTCACTGCCGGCAACAAATTCGCCGCCGTCAAGACCGATCTATCCGGATTGACTGAGCGGCCAGCGAAGACCTCGCTCGCTCGATCCGGAAGTCGGCTGGTGAAAACCACCCCCTCGAGCGGCGCGGCGCAGCGAAGACGCCACGCCCGACGGACGTGACAAAGCCGACGGGCGTGACGCGAACTACTCTGCCTCCCTCCCGTCGGCTGCCGCCGAATTTTAAGGGAAGTGTCGAGCCAGGCCTCCCCTTCTGCTCTGCACATCCGGCACCGGGCGCCGGCGGGGCGGACAGGAAGGCCCTTGTTTTTATTTATCACCAGTCCAGCCGGGTGTCGCTGAAGGACTAGAAGGTCGGTCCGCTGGGTAGCGAGCTGGGCGAGGTGGCAGGAGGGGTGAGTTCAATTCTCACCTCTCCCGCTGGCTTTCGGCATGCCCGAGGGTGAGTCGGTTTCTAGGCCTGGCTTCCAGGCTGCCCAGTGAAGGGGGATAACAATCCTCCCTGTAGCCGTCTTGTCCATGGAGGTCGTTCGCTCTCCCGGGCAGGCTCTGATCTCCGTTGCGGCTCACAGCTTGCTCCTCGGCGCGAACGTCTCACCACTGCTTGTCACGTGGCAGTCTCTGGGGACCCACACCTGAGCCGAGGGCCATGTTGTGCCGGGCCCGGCCCTACACATCCCACAGTCTAGGCAGAGGAAGGGTGAGAGGGGAAGGGGTTTGTCCAAGGTCAGCCAGCGGGGCCGGACCCAGAACTCACCTCTCCTGACTGCCAGCTCCATGCGAGGCCTTTCGACCCATCCCAGCGCATGGCCCTGCCCCTAACCCGCCCCTCCTCTCCCCACGCAGCTCTTCATGGTGGACAACGGCGCGGACGACTGGAGAATAGCCATGACCTACGAGCGGATCTTTTTCATCACCCTGGAGCTGATCGTCTGTGCCATCCACCCCATCCCGGGCGAGTACCTCTTCACCTGGACGGCCCGGCTGGCCTTCACCTACACCCCCTCGGTGGCCGACGCCGACGTGGACATCATTCTCTCCATCCCCATGTTCCTGCGCCTCTACCTGATCGGGCGCGTCATGCTGCTGCACAGCAAGCTCTTCACCGACGCCTCCTCCCGCAGCATCGGCGCCCTCAACAAGATCAACTTCAACACCCGCTTCATCATGAAGACCCTCATGACCATCTGCCCCGGCACCGTGCTGCTGGTCTTCAGCATCTCCTCCTGGATCATCGCCGCCTGGACGGTCCGCGTGTGTGAGAGGTAAGGGCGGCTCCTCCTCCTCCTCCTCCTCGTGGGGGGGGGGCGGGGCGGGCTCTTCTCACGTTCCCTTCGGAGGGGCTCGGACCCTCTGGCGTGTGGCACCGAGATGCAGCTGGAGACACTCGGGGCTCCCTTAAATAGCCCTGAGCTAGGGACCCCTTAATAGGTCCTTCCCCCCTCCACAAGCAGAGGGAAAGGGCCCTTAGGTGGGCTGCTACCGGCTTCAGTCATAGATACCACCACCGAGGAGCCCTCGTCATGGCCTGGGAGCCCAGAGTGCCAGGCGCTGTACAGACCCAGAATAAAAAGACGGTCCCTGCCCCAAAGATCTTCCAATCTAAGCATAAGAGATGGTACCAGCCCTTCCTTAAAGGGGAAGCCTTCATGTGCTCAGCCCATGTGTCTGACATTTGGGGAGGGGGGGTGCAGAGAGATGGCTTTTTCACCATAGACACGCTCTGAGGTGCTTGGAAATTAAAGCTTTGGAAGTGTCTCCAGTTGTATTTTAATTCGGCAGCAGCTCTGATGCCCCCATCAGCCGCCTTGGCTGACCTCGGCCAGGAGGGTTCACTGCCAGACAGCCAGGCTTTCACCTCGACTTGACGATTGGGAAAATAACCGTGCTGCTTTTAAGCACCCGGCATAGCACTCTAGGGGAGGTGGCATGCTGGCGTCTCCCCAAGGAGGCCAGGGATTTGGGGGTCATTGTGCGGTTGCTGATGTCACCTATGAGCATGTGGGCGGGGGCTGATTTGCTTTGGCCGGCTGCTGTGACGGGCGGGAGCCTTTCTGAGTGCGTGCTGGGGAGTCGACTCGAGGTGGCCGATCCAGAGCGAGTTCAGCGCGCTGCGTGCTCCTGCCCTGCATTAGCTCTTCCTTTCTTTGCCATTTCGGAAATAAAAGCCAGCGAGGGTGCACGGCTTTGCCCCTTATTTGTGGGCACCACCACGATGGGACCTGGTGGCATCAATGGGCGTGTGAAAAGAGCAGTGAAAGAAAGAACTAATGTAATGTCTCCAGGAGAGAGAGCGCGGTGTATGCCACTCGCTCTGCAAGACCCTCCGTCTTGAGCTGACTTTTAGCCTGGCCTCCCTGGATATAGGCAAGCGGCCTCCTTGGTTCCAGTTCTGCACAGCTCTGCCCCACGCTTCCATAGCTACGTACCCCGCAGTTAAAAACAAGTGCCACAAATCATCCTATGGCTAAGCACTGCAAACTCCACTTGGACGGAATTCCCACTGGCACCATCTGGTGCCCCAGGTGAATTTGGTCTGACGATCTCTTTAGCCCACGCTCAGGGCTCCAGAACTAGTAGCCGGTGCCCCCAAAAGACGGAGCCATTTGTTATGTCAAGCTGATGGCTGCCCCCAGCCCGGGCAAGTGCGGGGGGATCAGTCCCTGACAGATGTGTGCAGCTGGGTCTCTGTGGTATGGACTGAGCTATTCTCCGGGGCATCAGGAGGCTAAGAAAAGAACCCAAGTTTTGTTTAAATGTCATGATTTTTATGCCACCCTCCTGATTTTGGGGGGCCTGACACTGATTTTTGGACCCTCCGAGTTGGCCACACTTCCATGTAGAGAGGGTACCAGTGGCGGGACAGGTGCAGAGAGCTAATTCTCCCTCCCCACAGCCCGCCTTCAGGCGGAGCCGAGATGCACACTGAGCTGTTCCCGTCACACTTTGCTTTCCACTAAGATGAGCCGCTGAGCCCCAACGCCAGTTTGTCCCCGACCTTGGGTTTCTCCCCACGTCTCTCCCTGCTCCACCCCTTCAACCTTTGTTCTTCCCTTCTCCGCCAGATCTCTTTGCCCCCTGCCTGGAGTGACGCCTCTGCTTGGCTGGCAGCGATGCAAGGCCAGGGATCTGCGGCACCCTCGGGGTGAGGGCGAGGGCTCCCCCTGTTTGCTACAAACAGGGTCAAACTTATCCCCAGGCCGGGAGCTCTCAGGGTGACTGGCAGAGACTGCCTCCTCTTTAACATGGGCTGATCCCTCCAACAGGGAGCGTGTCTCCAGCTCTGACATTTCAGCTGCAGAAGAGAAGAACGAGGGGGGATTTGATAGCGGCCTTTAACTACCTGAAAGGGGGTTCCAGGGAGGATGGAGCTAGGCTGTTCTCAGTGGTGGCAGGTGACAGAACAAGGAGCAATGGTCTCAAGTTGCAGTGAGGCAGGTCTTGGTTGGATATTAGGAAACCCTTTTTCCCTAGGCGGGTGGTGAAGCACTGGAATGGGTTACCTGGGGAGGTGGTGGAATCTCCATCCTTAGAGGATTTTAAGGCCCCACTTGAAGAAGCCCTGGCTGGGCTGGTTTAGTTGGGGTTGGTCCTGCTTTGAGCAGGGGTTGGACTAGATACCTCCTGAGGTCCCTTCCAACCCTCATCTTCTCTGATCCTACGATTTAAGGGAGCTTCTGCCTAACGACCCATGCGTGCTCCTTCAGCTGCATCTGAGCCTTTGGTGTCGGTCAGACGGGCCGGTGTCCGAACGGTGCAACGGCCGGCGTGTGCATGGGGTGTGCGTGTGCTCTCTTCTCCCCTCCCCTCCTCTTCTGCCTGCCACTTTACCGCCGCGCCGGGACGGCTCATTAATCTGCTCTTGTTTTCCCTCTCTGATTGCTATGCTGCTCGTAGGGACAAACTGTGAGTCTGCATTGGTAGAAACCACTCGCCACAATCCTGCACGGGGAGCTGCCTCTTACTTCCCAGGCTTGTGCCTGCCACGAATTTAAGATTAGCTGCAACTGGAGGGGTGGGGGCGGGGGTGGGGAGGAGGGCTCTGGATTTGGGGAGGGCAGGCGCAGTTCCTAGCAAAGGGCCGTGAACCTTGAAAGCAGCCGGGAGCCGTTTCACTTGGAACCTCTGCATTTCATTTTGACGGGGCCTGGTGCCTCCACCATTCTGCCCCACCCCTTCCCGCAGGCTAGTCCAGTCCAGGTGCGCCCAGGAATCCAGCGCCCCCTCTCCCCTACCTCCTCCCTTGGGAAGGGCATGGCCCCTGTGCGGCACTGGCGCGGGGTGATGTTGCCAGGCGGACTCCAGCGTGGGTCCCTCGTGCTGTGCTGCAGACTTTCATTGCATGGGGCAGACCCAAGACATTCCTGGGGACACCTCAGGCCGGGAGCTGGGCTGCTTGCCCTGTACTGGCACGAGCCTGCTTTCCTGGGCATGGCCAGGCGGGAGAAACAGACGTGCTCTTTATGAAGGAGACCCCACTCCCCTGGGGCTGGCCTCACCTCAGCATTCATTATAGCAAGGCCTCCACGGATTGATCCGGCAGGGCCTGAGTGTCCCCAGTCCTGGGGGAGACAGCAGGGGGAGCTTTTCATCACACGCCCGATAAGACCGTGCCATTAGGTCAGTGTTAAGATGGCTGGGTGGTCTAAGGCGCCAGACTCAAGGCTCTATCTTCCCCTGTCCTGGGTGTTCAGGTCTCCGTATGGAGGCCTGGGTTCAAATCTCACTTCGCAGCAGCAGAACTGGAGCATCTCCAAAGGGCCAGGATCTGCCGATGGGTTCAGCAGAGGCCAGAGGCCAGGCACCGGTGCTGACGGGCTGGGCAGACAGATCTCATCAGAGCCAGCCACAAGTTCCTGGCTGAGGGGCCAGCCCCTCTCAGTGGCCTGGTCCGCACTTAAAATGTAGATCGGCGTGGCTGCCTCACCCGGGGATGTGGAAAACATCGTCCCCCTGAGCGCTGGGGCAGTGCTGGCCTGGCCCTTGGTGTAGACGCAGCGCGGTGAGCGGAAGAATGTCTCCTGCAGCAACGGAAAAGCCCCTTCTGTCGCTGTCGCCTGCGTCTGCGCTAGGGGGTCACAGCAGCACAGCTACGGCACCGGAGTGGAGACAAGCACTGGGGCAGACGGCCCGTGCCCCCCTGCGCTGCACCACTGGGGGATTCGCGGCAGTATCTGCAGCAGGGTTGCAGAGCCCTGCACGCTCTGCACTCCGGGGGAGTTCAAGCACTAACCCAGGCCTTCTCCAGGGAAGAAGACTCTGTTCTGGACCTCCTGGGCCCTGAAGCTATTTCCCTAGCTCTTCTGGGACTTGTGTTGGCTCTAATTTAGGATGGGGATTCTTGGTTGCTGAGTTTGGTTTCGGCCCTGGCTGCATAAATCCAGATGACACCCAGCAGGGAGAATCCACGTCTACACGTGGTCCTTTCTCTAGTGCCCTCCAGCGAGGGACCTCAAAGGCCTTTACAGACACTCATGTGACTCCTCCCAACCGTCCCTGGGCAACAGGTGACTAGCATCATCCCCATTGTACAGATGGGGAAACCAAGGCACAGAGCGAGGCGGTGACTCGCCTGAGGTCACACAGGGAGTCAGTGCCAGTGCCAGGAATAGATCCCAGAAGTTCTGGGTCCCAGTCTCTCTGCAGAACGGCATTTCACTGCTGTGGCAGGTGTGACGAGTTATCAGAACTCAGCGGGCAGGTTGAAGTTCTTCTCTGAGCAAAGTGAGAGAAAGGTAGTGCCCCACGCATTGGGGGCCAGCACAGAGCCTGCAGGGTCGGGGTGGACTCAGCACCAGGCCACTGTTGCTGTGACAGCTCCAAAGACCAGCGCCAAGCCAAGCCAGCAGCGGGAGAAAGTCCCACGGGCTGTATCTCAGCTCTGACCCACGGGGGAGGTGTCTCCACAGCCCTTGGTTTCTCTGCTGAGGCAATCAGCCAGGTGGCTAGTTGATGCCAGTCCAGGCTGCCCGTCGATGGGGAACCGGACTGCGTCCCAGCCTTCTTGTTTCACCTGGAGAGGTGTCTATCCACCACCCAGAAGCCGTTCCTCAGCACTGCTGTTCAGGTGGATTTGACCCGGCAACCGAGAGGAAACGCCGAAGCCCTGCCATGCAGCCTGCGAGGTGCAGTGAGCCAAGAGGCCATTAAAATAATCGTCTGCCAGCAAGATAACGACCCTGCTCCACTACTGCTTTGAACAACCCAGCGCGTCAAGAGGCAATGCTCTTACCAGCAGGACCCTGGGGAAACCAGGGAGCTGGTGGGATCTCGCCAGCATTTTACCTGGGTTTTTTCCATCCAACAGCCAGAACTGACTCAACTTCAGTCAAAAATCACCTCGCTCCCTGCACTGGGAAAACCTTGTCATCCTCTCTGCCCTCCTCCACGCTATACCTTCTGTTTCTGTCTTCCTCCTCTTCCTCCTCCCCCCTCTGGCAATCCCGCCCTCACAGCACTAAGTTCGAAGAGGTTCCAGGTTCTGCAAAGTTGGCAGTCTAGAAGGTCCAGATGGGAAAGGTTCCAGATTCTGGATCCAAGAGCTTCTAGAAGAGCTGAATCCAAGGATTCCAGATTCCAGAAATAAGATCCAGCTGATTCTCTGGGCAGCTTGTCTCTCAACTGTACTTCTCACCAGGGAAAGGCTGGCAGGTCTGACCAGGGCATCTCTCTTGGTGGAGAGGAAGACCCCAAGGGAGACAGACGCAAGCACTGCAGAGAATTTGCTTTGTCCCTTTTGAGCCCCGCTTGGAGGCTGTTCAGAATCAGCTTCCACCATGTCAGAGCAGTAGAGTCCCGCTTCTTGCCCCCCACACCCCCGGGCTCTGCCTGTCAGCTTCCTCCCTCGTAACATTGTGTAACGTTACCTTGGGCAGCACCAGAAATGTCACAACGGCTGAATGACACACCGTCGACTTTTCAGAGAGTGAGCAGGGCAGCACCCCAGTCTAGCAGTTCGAGCTGGGTACTAGGTGCCAGGACTGCTGGGTTCTGGTCTCCGCTCTGCCCCTGTGATCCTGAGAGCAAGTCACTGCCTCGCTGCGTGCCTCAGTTTCCCCAATCAGTTTCCCTCTCCCACGGGAGTGTTTTAATATGTGCAAGCATGAAAGGTGCTATAGAAAAGCAAAGAACCATTAGTAGTAGTTGAGCGAGGATGCTGTGCCTTTAAAGTTCCACGCTCACACATGGTGCTATGTAAATAGTCAGCGACTCTAAGGTCAGAAGGGACCCTTATGATTATCCAGTCTGATCTCCTGCACAAGGCAGGCCACAGAACCTCACCCAGCCATTCCTGTAACAGACCCTGACCTAGGACCGAGTTACTGAAGTCCTCAAATCACTCCACCAACCTTTGCTTGCGTATTAGACGCCAAAATATAATGGAGCATTTATCCACTGACGGATTGCTAACTTTCCCCTTGCTCGCCCCAACAGTGATTGAATCTGAAGATCATCAATACCCCTGCCTAGCTCCTCACGTCCAGGCTAGATATCAGGGTGATGGGCCCCAGAGAAATGGGCCGTAATAATTAAAGCTGAGGAAATGGTGAAAAAAAATTCTTGCTCAGATTCCAAAGCAAATTTTGAGCAATGCTCTTTCAACGTTTGCCTTCCACGAATGTCTGAGCTCTTTGGCTTTACGAGCACGGATCCTCATGAAAAGCAACATTAAGATGGAATATTAGTCGAGAGTGAATTTCCAGTGAGGGGCTCATTCACCATTAACCTGTCTCTTGTGCAGTCCCTTCCCCTAGGGCAAAGGAGCGGTGTAAAACGCTCCCAGTGCAAGGTGGTAGCATTCGGCACAGGTGAACAATTAATTGAACAATTAGCTGGAGATCTCTCAATGCCGTGACACACGCCATCCAGTCACAGGCCAGGGAGGATGCCAGGTGACTCGTGAATTTAACAAGCCCAGCGTGGAATGTTGCAAAGATTCTCTCTTTCTCTGAAGCATTTCCCTGATCCACAGATAAAATGTACGAATGATGAACGCGGGCTGGAATCTCACGCTCTCTTCCGTGGAGTCACAAATGGAAGGGAACAGAAAGGAGAGAGGGAAAAAAAAAAGGTAAAATTGGTTACATAAATGATTCGTACCAAATCATTCACTGGGCTCCAGTTTTTTACATGGCATTCAAGCAATCTTGATATGGTTCAGAAGCTGGAGTTTCTATGAAGCCAAATGAGTCAGCCCACAGGTGGTCCCATTTCTTACTATGTCAATGGAGCGAGAAAACCTGGACAAGAGCGGCTGGAAAGGAAACATTCACTCCTCAGTATTTATAGCTTGAGGATTTGGCTAAAACGTCTCCAAAGGCTTTTTGCTCAGCTCTGCGTGTTTTTGCTGCTCAGCATTTCTCCCTCTTAACCCCTGCAAGCCAAATGTGCTAGAAGAGTCCCAGGAACGCTCCCTGCAAGTCGGAGGACAGAGAGTGCCAGAGAGAAGGTGAAAACCTGAGGTGGAAGAAGACCCTGAAAATGAAAGAGGGGGAGGAAAAGAACAGGAGAGGGAATGGGGCGGAAAAGGAAAGAGGAAAAGGGGGGAAGAGAAAATGAAAGAGAAGAGAAAAGGAGAGAACAGAGGAAATGGAAGAGGTGTGCTTCTACTGTGTCTCCTGTCTCAGCTCTGTAACCACGTCCGCCCTCCACGCCAGCAGGGCCGTTCAGTGCTGACGGGAGTCCACGGGGGTAGCAGGATGCTGGGTGACATCCTGGCCCTCCTGAAGTCCACAGGAAATCTCATTGGCTGCATTCGGGCCGCATGTTCAGCTGCTGTGTGTTGTGCAGGTGGGCCCCGAGTAACCGACTCAGACCACGGCTGGGTTCCCGACGTCAGGGAGCTGGCCCTTCCAGAATCCTTTGGTCCGCACGAGTGCCCTTCATCCTAGGGCAGAGGCTCGCCAGGAGGCTCGGGTACCGCTTACGTTCCCCTTACGCCCGGGGGTGTCAGCAGGACTCGCGTGGTACCTAGGCTTTGCCCGGACCTCGCCAGGCATTTAATGCCTTTGCACAATGGCAGCTTCCTTGGGCAGCTGTTTGCCTTCACCTTCTCACCGGCACCAAGTTGGCCGCCAGAGGAGAGAGAGGTGGGGGTGTGTGGGGGTGTGTTTTAAATGAACACCTCACTGCCTTTCTTCCAGCTTCCCTGGCATCTGTTCATAGATCCAGGCCCCTACGGGAGCCCAACCTGTTACGCCAAGACTTTTTTTTTTTACCCATAATGCTTCACCGCATCATCTCCCCATGGCCCTTCCGCCAAGAGATGAGCAGCATTTTCCCATAGTGCTCCACTGCCTCGCCTCCCCTCCCCTGCTGCTTTTCCCATAATGCTTCACTGCAGCAGCCCCGCCACCCTGCTGCGTCAGGCGCTAAGAGGTATTTTTTCCCAGAGTGCTTCACTGCCACAGCCACCCCCCTTGCCACCCCTCCCTCCCCACCGAGGTTCCAAGCCAAACTTTCAAAGATTCACTCAACCCTTTCTGCAAAACCCCCTTTTGAGAGTGAATGCATGAGAGGGGGGCTGGGAAGGAAGGGGCTTGTCTGACTGTCGGGAGCTGAGGGGGGGCAGGGGTGTCCGTCTGTCTGAGGGACGCAGCAATCCTAAATTCCGGGTCTCATATTGCTTGGATCTGATTTCTGACTGGTTTGGGTCTCTCTCTCTCTCTCTCTCGCTCTGTCTCATTCTTGTTCCTTTCTTTCTGTTTTGATTTTTACATGCTCTTCTCTTCTCTCCCTTCTCCCTCCCCTGCATGCCTCTGGAGCCCTGCTGCAGAACTTGGACCACTCGGACAAGATCTGCAACACGGCTCAGTGTCGGTTATTCTGGATTGGGTTTTTCCCTGGGGAGCCCTATTTTGTTTGTTGGTTTCATTTTCCAGGTTCACTTGTTTTTTTTTTTTTTTTTTTTGGGGGGGTGGGGAGGGTGTGAAATTTTGCACCATTTTAGGGTTTCCAGGCCAGGCCTGGGGTCTCAAACGGAAGCCTTTGGCGTTAACTCATTAGATGCTGGTTTAAAACGAACACTGCCCCTAGAATTGTCTCTCCCCAGTGTCGAGAGACAGTTGGGCAGGTGTGAGGCGGGTCAAGATGGGCAGGAGAAAGCCTTCAGCGCCCTGCTGAGGTGGGTGCAATCCTTAGCCCCCTCTGTGGTCACGGGCTCCTCTACACAAGGCTTGAGTAGCTGGAGACGGGAAGACGTGAGGGGGAGGATGAAATTCAGCCTGGTGCCGAAGCCCATGTGAGTCCCTTGAACCCCTTCAAAGCAGGGCTAAAGTCATGTCTGAGTCTTGTGCTGGCGCTTCTGTCCAGGAGTGAATTTCACCCCCCCCCCCCCAGTCCATTCTCACCCCCACATCCTCCCACTCCAATTCCAGCCTTGGCAAAATGGATGTTACCCGAAGACACTAGCCCCAGGAAAGGTGACTTATGAGAGGCAGGGGAGGACTCCTGGGCCAAGGGCAACAGAAATCCACCAGGGGAGCTATTCTTGCACCTCCACTGCGAAGCGTGGGCGCACAGAACGCTTTATATCAGATCTAGGTTGCCAGTTCAAACCCCAGCAAATCCGCCGTGACCTGAGAGCCGCTGTTCTCTCCAAGCTGGCTTGGTAGCCTTTGAATACTGAGTTGGCAGATCTCAGGCTGCTTCTCAGAGGGGCTGCTGAAGTGAGGAGAAGCCAAAGTTTGGAACCTTTGTCCAGACACAAACACGGTTTTTGTTTTCTCCTTGTGGTTCTGAAATGTCACAACCCATCGTTTTTGCACTGCTTTTATGCTTCCTGCTGGCACGCAAAGGGCGCAAACCCCGCCAGGAATGGCCACCTCTTGTGACATTTCCGGCCACAAGCAGGAATCTCAGGAAGTGGTGCACAAGGACTTGTTCTCCTGAGATCTCAGGTACTCAGCTACCACAGCGACGGGTTTAGATAGGTAGATCTGCCCAGTTCTGTAGATTCAAATGGTTTGCACTGATTGGCTAACTCGGTATCTGACCCTTTTGATTGGCTAGAGTTTGAGTACTCCTGGGTTCTATTCCTGGCATCACTCTTTGATCTGGGCTGAGTTTCTGCCCCACCTGTGTGCCTCAGTTACCCCACCTGCAAAATAGGGGATATTGCCTACCTGCTGGGGTCGTTGTGAACCGAGATTAAGTTAATGTGCTTTGAGATCCTTGGAGAAAAGATGCAGAAAGGCAGAATTATTATGAATTGATCCCTCAAGGTCACTGGGAGACTAATTTCTCTACTGATCTTCCCCGAGGGCACAGGTAACATATGAAGCACTTTCCTTCATATTCGTGTCACCTTTCAGATGTTTTGCTCTCCCCCTCTGCAGATTTCTGTTGTCCCCGGTTCAGACCCATCTGCAAAATGTCCTGGCTAAACAACTGCTAAGAGGTTGTATCAGGTGCGAGTTTCTCCCCCCTCTGCGAATGCTGGAATAGAATGTGCCCGATGACAGAGGCATGGGGTTGGCCAGCTGTGTCATACATGTGCCTGGCATATCACTTCCATGCCACATCTGTGTTCTGCACAGCTGTCAGGTTGATTTCCCCGTCCCCTTCACACCTTGATGAATCGTTGCACTGCACAATCGCTGTATAGATCTCCTGTTCCCAACGTTATCCCTAAGTGGTCATGAAAGGGGTACGTAAACTGATGCTGTCCCATAACCGGCTCAGTCACCATTTATCTTCATCCAACGAGTCAGCCACACACGGGTGCTGCAGTGCGTCTGGCTGAGCTGATGACTGTGTTTGTGCCAATGTCTAAGCAATAGCCTCTGTCACACTCACCTGCAAGGTAAAAGGACAAGGTCCAGGAGCGATTTTTGGCCTAGCGACTGTAAATCCTACAGAGAGAGAATCCACCATTGTTACTAGTTTAAACCTGGAAGTGAGCCATGCCCAATGCTGCAGAGGAGGGCAAAAAAAACCCCAGGGTCTCTGCCAATCTGTCACCGGGGAAAATTCCTCCCCAACCCCAAATATGACAACCAGTTAGACCCTGAACATGTGGGCAAGACCCACCAGACAGACACCTAGGGAAGAATTCTCTGTAGTAACTCAGAGCCCTCCCCACTCGTGTCCATCGCTGGCCGTTGGACATATTCGCTGCCAACAGTCGCAGATCGACCACGTGCCCGTGTAGGCAGTGTCCGCGTCCCAGCCCCTCCATAAACGTGTCAAGTTCAGTCTTGAAGCCAGCTCGGTTTGTTGTCCCCGCTGCTCCCCTTCGAAGGCTGTTCCAGAACGTCACTCCTCTGATGGTTAGAAACCTGCCTCTAATTTCAAGCCTAACCTTGCTGATGGCCAGTTTATATCCATTTGTCCTTGCGTCCACATTGGTGCTTAACTTCAATAACGCCCCTCCCTCGCTGGTATTTAGCTCTCTGATGAATTCATGGGTTTGGCTTTTCAGGGGTTTGAAATTGAAACCGAAGTTCTACCCGTGTGGACTTCTGAAAGGCATAACTCCGCCCCAGCTCTGCGCGAAGGGGATATAACTTGTCCCCAAACCCGGGCTGAGTTGAGTTGTGTTTCAGGTTTCACTGGGAGGATTTTGCTCTGCTCTCACTAGCTGCTCGGTGCCAGGGGAGCTGTCCTTTCGAATGCCTGACCATTTGCAGGCCTTTGTTTCCTTTTAATCAGCCTGGGCCAGATTCTGATCTCAGTGCCCTGGGTGTAAATGCAAAGCAGCCCCAGCTGACCCAGAGAACTTACTCCAGTTTTGCTGTGTCTGGAACCTGGGCCGGGACTCCTGAACAGCTACCCATCAGCCAATTACAAGTGAAATTTCAACCAGCGTCGGAACCTGAGCTGCCGTTCCCAGTGACAGGCTTGAAGAGGTGGTCAGCATCCCTCTGTTAATGCAAAACCGCAGCTCCAGCGACCTCCAGAGAGACATTCAAATCAGCAGCAGACCTGAGCTGCCACCTCTTCATCTTACATTCGTGCTGATTGTCCTGTTTAAAACTCTAAGCTCCGGATGTTTCTATTTGAAGCTTTGTTTGCATTTCCCATTCCCCCAAAGTCCTGGCAGCATTCAGAGTGTGTCACGCTGACTCTGAGAGGCTCTTTTGTGCCATCTAAAGTTGGCGGGGAAAATGTTCAGAAAGCATCCCTCTTTTAAAACACATACGGTTCCTAGAGTCTAAGGCCAGAGGGGCCATCGTGGTCATCCAGTCTGACCTCGTGTCTAACGCACGGGAGGTGAGTGCGTGTGAATAAGCCTGTACACGCATGCACACGCACCCTCTCTCTGTCACATGCAATCGTGCAAGCCTGGAGCAATCGGAGCTGCCAATAACTGGAGTGGGACAATTGTCCCAGGACAATGGGATGGAGCCACGTGTGTGAGTGACAGAGAGAGACCGACCCTGGGAATGATTCTTGTGCAGTCACTTACCGCAGTGAAAGCGGTTGCAATGGAGAATCAGGCCCCTGGGTGTGCACTTGCGCGCATGCAGTTGTGTGTCACACTCACACCATGACATCAAGAGACAAGGCTCATTCGCAGATACAATTTCTCCAAGCTACCCTGACAGTTGTACACAGGGCTCCCCAGAACTGCTCTGTCTGTGCACACTGGGATCTCCGGGGTCACTGTCAGCTCACTGGAGGGGGCGGTACCTCGGGGAGATGCTGAGCCGACGGGCCCCAGTGCAAGCTCTCTGGCGCCTGGGGACCAAGCCTGCATTTGCATCCCTCCCACCTCACGCACCCCCCGCGCAGGGCAGGAAGGGTCCCGGCACCACCCCCCAGCTGCCCTGGGGAGGAGCGGGTCTGTACCTGCAGGGAGGGAAAGGGGGTGTGAGGCCAGGGGGTTGCAAATGCAGGCTTGGCTCTGTTCCCCCCTGCATTTACCCGCCATGCAGTGCCTGCCTCTCCCGCTGCAGCCCCGCAGCCCGGTGCCAGCTCAGATGGGGCAGCCTCACCCCCTGGACGGGGGCCTGGCCCCCTGTCACCTCCCCCCTCGGTACCCCAGTGGCAGGAACTGCAGGGGGGCAGCTCTAACCTGACCCCTGTGGAGGATCAGGTCTAGCATGGTTCTGTTCTTCCACCACCACCCCCACCACCCTCTCCTGCTCTGCTCCTCCTGTGTCAGCAGGAATTGGGAAGTCACCTTCCCACTCAGATAGTTCCCTGCACAAGCGGATTCTCCCTGGGTCTTTGCCAGCCGCTTTAATCCCGCTGTGCGCTGCTGACACAGCGACTGGGGAACGCAGCCCTCTGGATCTGCACCCTTGACAGAAGGAAGTTCGCCTGCAATTCTCTAGCCCCTCCACAGCAACAGGGCAAAGTCCTTAAATCAACCTAGACCTTAGATCAGTCTCGTACCAAAGCCAGACAAGGGCAGGACACCGTTTGAGCAGCTCTGGGCTTTGATCTGTCCAGGAGCAGGACGCAGAGCAAGCGAGGCGGGCACTGGAAGAGGCGATGCCTTGTGTTCTAGGTCGCAGAGCACAGCAGGCTGCAGTGTCAGTTTTGTGACAGTCCCTGGGCCGCTAAGTCAGCTGCTCAAACCACTAGCTGCTTTTTCACGCCGCGATCCCAGGCGGGTGCCAAGGCCATGCCGTATCACCTGAGGCCACACGTCCCCAGCTCGCCTTTCCCATTCCGGATGCCAGCAGAGGTTTATTGGCAGAACGCCTCCGTTGCTCTGAAGACACTCACCCCCGTTGATGTGAAGGGGGGTGATGTGACGGCTGGGGAAGCTTCTCTTTTCGGAGAGGCTCCGGGTTTTTAACCAGCTTCCACTTCTCCTCGGCCGTGACCTTCGAAATCTGACGTCACACGTGGCTCTGAGACCATGGCAGGAAGCCCCGGCAGCCCTGGGAGGAATTTTAAATACCAGTCACAGGCTAGAAGCTGGCCGTGCAAGGGATTCAGGTGCAAAGCCCTGATTCAATGGCACCGTAATGCCCAGCAATCACCATGTACCTGCTTGGAAAGAAAGGTACGGACCAGGAGCTGAGGCACTGAGCTGAGAGCCAGGACCCCGATTCCCTCTGGATGAGTCAAGGAGGGTGAAATTAACTCCTGGGCAGAGGAGCCAGCACAGGAGGGGTTGCCACCAGAAGGATCACTGCGCTGCCTCTCTGCACTGGGGTAAGTTACCCTGCCACCCTCTCTGTGCCTCAGTTTCCTCGTCTAACATGGGGCACTTGACACTCCCCCATCCCGTGGGGTCAGGGACGACTGATTCATTGGCGTTGGTCAAACGCTTAGCCCAGCATACGACGTTTGCCAGTCTAAAAGGAGCTGCACATCTAAATAAGGAGTTGCACTGGGGTGGTGGAGCAGAGATTCACGCCTGGTATTTTTTGCATTCAGCCAGAAGCCCCGTTGGCCTGATGTTTAGCCCCGTGGCAGCCCCAAGCTGTGGCCCGCGTTGGATTAAGATCCGATGAGTGACTCTGAAATGCTCGTGTCGGGGTGTGCGTTGGTGATGGCACCGTGGGGGGGGGGGGAGTGGAGGGGCCCGATGACCCTTGACCTGTGTTTTATTGCCCCTTGCTCGGCAGGTATCACGACAAGCAGGAAGTGACCAGCAATTTCCTGGGAGCCATGTGGCTAATTTCAATCACCTTCCTCTCCATCGGCTACGGAGACATGGTGCCCCACACCTACTGCGGGAAGGGGGTGTGCTTGCTGACTGGGATCATGGTAAGCCCCGGGGGGCACGGGGAAGGCTGTTGGCCCCGGGCGTCCTGACTGCACAGAGCGAGCTGAGTCAAAACCCAGCTCTGCCAACACAGAGGCGCTATTGCTGCTTTTCTCGCCTCCCCCGCTTGGGGTTTGAACCTGCAACCCACAGCACGAAAAAAAGCACCAGTCGTTACGGCTTGAGCTAAACAAGTGACTCCTTTAGCCGCCAGTGGGAGTAGGCTCTAATCTTCTTATAAAGACCAGTCGCCAGAAAGAGGCTCCTAGTGCAGTTAGACTTCTCCTAGCCCAGGGTGAAATACCCTGTTTCTCACGCCCTGCTGCCATGAACAGGGTGGGCTCCCGTGGCATGTTTCCAGGGGTCCCTGCAAACTTTTCTGATGTCAATGTAACCATCACCCAACGTCCCTATGAAAATCCAGCTGGGTGCTGGCACATCCTCTCCTTAGCTCTTGCTCCTTTTCACGTGCCGGTCTTAGCACCCTCTCTCCTGGTAGCCATGGGTTCTGGTTTCCCTTACCCGGGCCCCTTCTTCTTTCGGTCTCAGGGTGCTGGATGCACGGCTCTGGTGGTCGCTGTGGTCGCCCGGAAGCTGGAACTCACCAAAGCCGAAAAACACGTGCACAATTTTATGATGGACACACAGCTAACGAAGCGGGTAAGGATTCACCACCGCTCCCCATGCTGGTTTCTTCCCCCACTGCCCCCACTCTCCCTCCGCCCCACGAACCCCAGCCATCATGTTCTGGGGGTGAAATTCAGCCCTGGGAAACAAAGGATTCTGGGATTTCCAGGGGTGTGACTTATGTAGCATCTAGGCTTTGCGTTGGCCTTCCTGCCCACGGTGAATTTCCCCCTACAGTCTGGCTCAAAACATGATGGACGCCCAATCTACGCAGCCTGGTAACTCCTATATTTATTTAGTCCTGTTTCCCCCAGGTGAAAAACGCTGCTGCCAACGTACTCAGGGAAACGTGGCTCATCTACAAACACACCAAGCTGGTGAAGAAGACTGAGCATGCCAAAGTTCGGAAACACCAGCGTAAGTTCCTCCAAGCCATCCATCAGTAAGTCCAACACCTTTACCTGCTTCATATTTGGTACCCTCCGGAGTTTGCAGGTCATGAGATTGGGGAAGCAAAGGGTCAGGATTGAAAACAAGCTGGCTGGCATTTTTAACATTCCAAAATTTGGATGAAAAAGGTTGCAATTTGGAAGAAAAGGGTGGGGGGTTTTTTTTAAATTGGGTTGAGAAAATGAGGGAAAATTTCCCCACAATTTCAAATTCTGACATCAAACTTCATCGAAATTTCAAATGTTGACCAAAAATGTGTGTCCAAATTCGACGGGACGACATTTCAGGTCAGAATTGCAAAATGTTCCCATGAAATTTGGCCAAAATTTTTGACCAAAAAGAAAACACAATCCAGTGTTTGCCAATTGCTGTTTTTCAACTAATTTTGCAGCTAGCTGAAATTTTCAAATTTCAGCAAAAACAACTTGTCCAACTTTTGAATTTCAATGAAAAATGTCATCTCAATTTTGAGGGGAAAATAGGGGACAAATACGATTGAAATTTCAAATTTGTCAAATTTTCAACAATTTCTACAAATTGCCTTTTTTTTTCCCCTCCTGTTTTTCCAACTGACTGGCTGAAACTTTTCAATTTTTGACCAAAAAAAGGGAGAAAAAATTTCTAAATATTTTCCACCAATTTTTCCCCCTTCATTTTCCATCAGCTTCCAGTTCTGTCCCTTTCAAATCTCAACTCATCTTGCACTCTCCATCACCGTGACCTCAGCCATGGAGCCCTGACCTCAGCCTGCAGGACAGGAGGAATTTTAAAGGGCTGTCACCACAGTTAGGGATCGAAGCCCTGGGGAAATGGGCAGAGGAAAACCTTGGGACATTTTTCCCCCCAGTGGGACAAGGCACTAAATGGAATTGGCTTTGTCGCTTTCCAGATCTGTGCGAGTGTTCTGGGCCTTTGTGCATGCAGGGGTGGGATGTAGGGGTGCTAGGGCGGGGCAGGGGAGGGCACAGGCCAGCGTGACAGTGCGTGTTGTCTGTCGTGTTATTAAAACGTGTTGTGTTTTGTCTTTGTTTTGCCCGATCCCTCCAGAGCTCAGAAGTAAGTCACCTCCGTGGAGCTGCCAGACTCTTGAATGTGACCTTGTTTTGTGCATGGTTTTGTTGAAGTGGAACACTTTGGAAATTCAGACCCCATTTCTGCCCTGTGAATCCGCACTCGGTCCATTGCACCGCGGGGGAGTCTGCAGCGTGGACTCCCCCTCATCGATCAATTCAGCAGCCTGAACGCCACGGCTAACAGCCATGTAGCAGCTTAACAGGGCTTCTCTCCCTGCTGGGGGCTTGAGTCACTTGGAGCGTCTACACTGCAGCCAGAGGGTGGCTGCGGCTCCGCTCAGATACCTGCACCAGCTTTAATCTAAACTTAAGCTGTACGTGCCCCGGTGCAAGCTGGACGAGCCAGCCTGGGCCCCCGAGTCATTGTCAACCCGGGGCAGGGTCTGCGTTGCCTCCCCTTCCCCACTGTTTTTAGCCAGGCGAGCTAAAGTCAGGCTAGCCCAGGTCCACTCACCCGAGCTGCAGCCGCTCCCCTGATCGCAGTGTAGACGTACCCAGAGCGCACGGGCCAGATCCTGCTCTTGGGGGAGCTGGCAGTGGCGTTATGCCAACTTTAGCCTCAGCACCGCAGCAAAGGGCTGGTTTTAGCAAGGCTGGGAAACGAACGCCCGTCACTCTAGGAAAGGCAGGGCTGGATCCAGAGGACAGTCGTGGAACGCCTGATCCAGAACCTCTTAGAGCTCCCGCCTTCAACCCTCCTGGCCTTGGATTGAGTTTCCGGGCATGGCGGAGGAGGGATTGAGGCGGCGGGATGAGAACTGCCCAGGGCGGCTGAGTGGAGATCAGTTTAAGGCCCGGGGAGGGAGCTGCCGATGGGGACAGCAGAGAGAGGTGCAGGGAGGGGGGCAGAGATGCCTCCAACCTTTTGCTTCTGTGCCTTCCCACGGCGTTGAGCGCAAGGGACCCCCAGCGGAGGCGCCGGGGAGGGAGTGCGGCCATGGGACGTAACTGCAGTAGGGGCTTCTGTGCAGCCGGTAGCCCCGGGTGACTGCAGCAGGGCAAGCCAGGCCGGTGGAGAAAGCCCTTCTAAGCTGTGACATGGCGGGTGCCTCTCCCCACTCCGCGTCAGCCCTGCACCACCCCAAGGTCACTTTTCAACCGCCCAGCCCAGCCCCTGCTCTGAGGGGACGTCGCTTCCTCCGGGGGCCCCATCTCCTCTTCTGTCAGAGGGTGGGGGAATCGGCATCTAAATTCACTGGGCTTCTCTGCCCCATTTCCAGGCCTGTCTGCATGGCAGCGGTTCTGTAGCACCGCCGTCTGGCTGTCGTATGGGTGCTCCCCAGTGGGGCTGGAGCCCCATTTCCCCACACGAGCCCCACGGGGCCTCAAATACCTCCTTGCTCCCAGGCACCCACAAAGGTCGATTGCTTGCCCGGCGCCAGCTCCCGGAGCGTGCTGCGGCGTAGCCGTGTCCGAGGGAGATTTGCTCTCCGGCAGGGCGTGGCGGGACAGGACTTGAAAAGTGCGCCAGGCGTGAGGGTATCGGCCCCCTCGGGGCCGCCTCATTCGACAACTGCATGGCTGTGCGTCTGGGTCCAGGCTCTGGAGCGCTGTGCATGTCATTCGGGAAGGGCCGCCCCAGGCTCCCTTTCTCTCCCCCTGCAGTACGGGGCCACTGACCCAATGTCGCTTCTTTGGCTCTAGATTGAGGAGCGTGAAAATGGAGCAACGGAAGCTGAACGACCAGGCGAACACGCTGGTGGATTTGGCAAAGGTGAGCTGCCAGGAGTTGTCCCCCCTCGGCCGTCTGAGAGCCGGGGTGTAATGGTGAGAGCAGGGGGTGGGCGCCAGGATTCCTGGGTTCTGTTCCCAGCTCCGGGAGGAGACTGAGATCTGGGTTCTACCCCGGGCTATGGGAGGGAAGTGGAGTCTGGAGACTGGAGCGGAGAACTGGGGGTCAGGACTCCTGGGTTCTATCCCCGGTTCTCCGCTGCCTCTCACTGTGTAGCCTTGGCACGTCCCTGTCCCTGGGGCTGATCCGAGCCCTTGGGGACGTGTATCAGAGCCCTAAACAACCACAGCTGCCTTGGGAGCGGCTGTGCCAGGAGCCCTGTTGAGATGGTGTTGGGTGTGAGCCCATTTGCTCGGCATCTGGCCTGACCCCTTCTCTCCGACAGACCCAGAACGTCATGTACGACATGATCTCCGAGCTCCAGGAGCGCAACGAGGACCTGGAGAAACGCATCAGCACCCTGGAGAGCAAGATTGACTCGCTGGGCCTGAGTCTCCACGCCCTGCCAGGACTCATCAGCCAAGCCATAAGCCAGCAGCAGCGAGAGCTGGCCCGGACCTGCGCCCCCAGGTTCTGCCCCATCTCGTACAGCTCAGAGAGGTCCTCCTGGACGCCCATGTGCCGGCGGAAGTCTCCTTCCACAGCGCCCCACACCTCGTCGGACAGCGGGTGACACCAGGGGGCGGGCGCGGCGCCCGGGCCCATTTATGTCTGGCCATTGTGTGGCTGATTCTGTTAGCTTTGTTCTGTAAAGCCCTGTATAGTTAAACTCCCGGCGTTCCTCGTGCTGGAGTGAAGCTAGTTACCGTAGGGTCCTCTACCGTAGTTACGGCTGCCTTTATCTCGGGGAGGAGGGGAGGGGGGTAGAGCAGCACCCGATACTCCAGCAAGGGAGCCCAGCCGCATGCAGAAGTGGGCGCAGGCTGCCTGGAGGCAGCACACCGCGTGCGTAGCAGCAGCGCGGCATAGTGGTTAGGGCACAGGGCAGGGAGGCAGGACTCCTGGGTTCTTTGGAAGGCTTTGGGATGGGGGAGGGGGGGTTGAGTGGTGAGAAGTAGGGGATCTGGGAACCAGAACACCTGGGCTCGGGTGGGACGCAAGAATCCTGGGGTCTCGTTCTGGCTCTGGGAAAGGAGTAGAGGTCTGATGGTTAGAGCGGGAGGGGCTGGAAGCCAGGATCCCCAGCTTCTACCCCCAGGTTTAGGAAGGGGGGGGAGGTTGTCTCACAGTTAGAGCAGAGCTGGGAGTAGGAGTCAGGACTTCAGGGTTCTATCCCTGGCTCTGCCACCAGGTGACCTCAGCTTAGTCACGTTACCACTCCGTGCCTCAGTTTCCCCATCTGTAAAATGGGGGGAATCACACTACTGACCGTTGCAAAGCGCTGTGAGATTCTTGGCTGTGCTATTGAGCCACTACGGACTGTGAACAGAGCAGGCGCAGCTGATCCCGCCCGGCCCAAGGCACTTCTGCTGACGACGGCTCACGGCCACACGGCAGGCGTGACCCAGCAGGGCTCTGAATCCAGCCCCGAAGCATGGAAGGAACTCTGCATCGCCAACGCTGGGTGGCAGGTGGGAGAAGAGCCATCCCCCTGCATGCCAGGGAAGGGGGAAGCTGAGTGGGTCGGCAGGGGCTGTGATTTAATACACCTTAGAGCGCCAGCCTGGGCACGGAGGATAGATTCCTTCCTTTGTTCCCAGCTGCTGAATCCTGTTAAAAGCTGAACATCATATGAACTATGCCCCTTGTATCAAGCTGCTGGGTAACCCACGGAGGTTTTCTGTGATCACAAAGGGCAAAAGAGTGGCTGCGGACCAGTGGGACATGGGGGGCGGGGAAGGTGGGTGGTGGGGAGGGGTGAATGGGAGATGGGTTGGGGCCAGACACTGGGAAATGGGAGGGGAGGTGGGGGCCAGGAGGGGAGGTATCTATGAGACAGCCCTCTGTTGAGGTGTGGTCCCCACCATGGCAATGGCCGAGGTCCCCCACCCTTGGGGGGGAAGGCTGCAGATGAATGGCTGCGATTCAGCACCATCCACGAGGCCCAGGTGGCTGGGCCCAGGAGGGACTGAACCCGGGCCAGCTCCCAGGCACTTCCCCGCTGGGCCTCTCGGCTCTGCAGCTTTCCTCAGCCTCTGGGGAGACGTGGTCTGGGAAAAGGAAGCCAGCCTGGGGACCAAACCCCAGGTGGGGGAATTGGCCTGGAAGCAGGGCCAGGCCCAAGCCATAAGGTTGGACTCCAACCAGCCCGGGCTGGGGCGTCTCAGAGCTGTAGTGGGGAATGGGGGGGGGGGAGGCGCATGTGGTCCATTATAGCGCTGGGGCCACTTGAAAAATTTGGCTCTTGATTCAGATTTGGAACCTCCCAAAGGCCGAGGGGCTGGGGTGGGGCTGAGATCCAGGGTTCTGGTTCTGTCCCGATGGACAAGTCCATCCTCTACGTCAAACTTCAAAGCGATCCCGTGCACTGTGTGTCCTTTTCATCCCAATCCTGCTGTAGGAAGGGTCATTGACACACGCTAACACTATGGGGTGACTCTGGCAGCCCCTTTCCCCCCATCCTACTGGTCACCCCCCTCTCCGGGTTTTATGAATGGGTTCCACGCAGCTCTCATTTGAATAACCTAAGACACCGAGGGGATGCTCAGCCAATCAAAGGCCTCCTCCGGCTGAATGTTCTTGGAGGCGGGTGCCTGGCGCAACAGACCGTTCCATTGTGATTTACCGGGGCGGGGCCGGGGATGGCTGGTCCCCATTGCAAACAGAATTTTAAATGCTCTTGCAAGGAGAAATTCCCAGTCCTGTAGGGATCATTGGGGAAATATAACGGGTCGGGATATAGCCGCCCCCGTGAGCCCACGCTTACTCCCTCTAATGCAACAGGGAGACCCACAGGGCCACCTACAAACCTGGGCACTGACTCTCCAGCGTCATGCACCTTGCACCATCATTTATGCCGGCGCAAAGTCAAACGCTACCGGGTCAGAGTCACAGCGTTTCACGCCCACTTTGCACTGGTGCAAATGGCTGCAGAGCGGCGCAGGGCGTCAGGCCCCTGGCCTCCAGCTTCACTCCAGCAGTGGGTTCTGATGACAGAATCCAGGGAACTTTCCAATAAACCGTTTTCCTTTGAAGCCAAACTTCAGATCCTGGCAGGAGCAGCGGCAGGGGGGGGGGGGGGGGGCCGAGAGGTCCGGCCTTTGTGACTTTTCCTTAGGAATCTCTCCTTTCTTTTCTTTTTTTTTTTTTAAGGGGAAAAAATAAATATATAAAGAGACCAGCATCTGGCCAGCGTTTTGTACGCACTGCCACGGTGCACCATGTGGCGAGTGCTGTGATAATATTTACTAGATGGAACGGTTTATTTCTTTCTCCTGCTGCCGTTCAGCCTCAGCCTGAGATAACTGCATTACCCCTGGGGCTTCCGCTCCTGGGGAAACCTTCCTTTGGGGAGCCTGGATTAGAAGACCACCCCCCGTGCTGCTGGCGCCGCAGAGGGAGATGTCGACAGAGCGGCGGGAAAGCCAAAGGGCTGGCCAGTGTGTATCTCACGGGTGAGCATAGCTTGCGGGGGGCAGAACGGCTTTCTTCCGTTCCCGGTCCATTCCCAAGAACAAGAAATTGTTCCAGGTCGAACCGAAAACCATTTTTTAAAAAGAATTTGGGGCAAATCCCAAATTTCCCCTTTAAACAAGGCCCCCCACCCCCGCCCCACTTCGTTTGTGGCTGGTTTTTTGTGGCCTGTGAAAAATCCTCCTGCCAAGCGCCTTGTGAGGCGTGAAATGAACTTCAGCTGCTAATTGAAGGCTGAAACGGCAGCTGTTCTGTAACGATCCCTCTCCCCAGCGCGCAGACCCAGCCCGGCTCGTCCATCACGCTGCAGCTTGGCCGGGAACGCATCAATAACCGCACGCAGGAGCCTCTCCCGCTCCCGTGATGGACCCGGCCTCTGAGCTCCTTCAGCCTCATCCATCAACCTGCCACCTCGGCTTTGCTGAGAGAAGGAGCCAGGGAAGGAATTGTCTCCGCTGCGTGGCGCAGCCCGCCTCTGTGCGCGCCAAGCTGGTGGCAATGGCAGGTCCTGGAGCCCAGCTGGAAACATCCCCAGCTCCCCTCGCTTAGATTAGCTGGGCACTGAGTGTGAACCGACTGCAGAGACCGGAGGGGGTGGCTGCAAGTCCGGATCGAGGGGCACCGGCGGAGCTGTGTGTGTGGGGAGCCCAGGGCAGGAATAGCGCTGGGGGGTGGGGATCGGGATGGGGGGGGCACCAGCAGAGCCGTAAGGGGAGGGAAGTCCAAGGCCGTGACAGGGAACAGCTGTGTGTACGATCTAAGTGCGCTAAGCCCAGCACAGGGCTCCCGACTTCAGCTGGGTGGGGGCAGCGTCGGATCGGGTGTTGCCGGCCGGTCCCTGCATTTAACACCAGAGCCTTCCCTGGGCACAGTGTGGGTAGCTCACTGCAGGCTGTCAATCGGCCCAGCCCCACTGGGCCAGCTCCCCGGCTGGTTGTAGATCCAACCAGCCCCCGCGACTCAAGCCCACTGGACTCCACAGTCTTGCCAGGAAAGCCGCGGCCTCCCCACACGGGACGCTGCCTGTTTCACTGGAGAGACTACGACCCGACCCCTCTGGCACAGCCGGGAGTGGGGCGGGGCGGGTGACGTGCCGGGTTGAGCTATGGGGAGGCTGTCGGACAGACGGACCCTGCAGTTCTTTGGGGCTCTGCAGCTCCCAGGCGGAGGCAGCCCGGTGTCCGTGTGCAACAGCAGTTCCCAGCCCGTGGCCCGGGGGCCAAGAGTGGCCTGCGGCTCCCCTTCCACTGGCTGCAGAAGGGAGCTGCTGCCTACGGACCTAGGCGCAGCGCGTTGCCGTGGGGCTACAAGACCCATGCAGGCTCTTGCTGCAGCCCCGGGGATGGGAGATCAGCGCTGCCCTCCCCCTGGCTGGAGCAGGGTGCAGGGCAAAGCGCTCCGCCTGGGTCCATAGGCGCGGGGGTCCCTGCTGGAGCCAGGCGTGGAGCACTGATCTCCTGTCCCCCCCGCTGCAGAAGGGAGCCATGCCTAGGCACCCAGGTGGAGTGCACGGGGCTACAGCATGCGTGCGGTGTGGTTTCCCGGCTGCAGCCAGGGGGTCGGGAGCTCAGCGAGGACTCCTCCTGTCTGGCTGCAGGGGGGCGGGGGAGGGCTGCGGGCGGAGGCTGGTGGTCCTTCGGGGTTGTAAAAAATGATAACGGTGGCCCTCGAGCCGAAAAGGCTGGGCCGGGCTGGTGTGTACGGGCTCTCTAAGCCACGATCTCGCACCTTGCCCTTCCACCCGCCCAGCCCTTCCCCATCCACGGAGCAGAGAGCTGGAAAGGTCATTGCCTTCTAGCCGGGGATACCTACCCCCCCGCGGGGAGCGGATCAGCGGGAGCCAGCCGCAGTCCGGCCAGCTGCTGCCGGAGCCCCCTGCCCCTGTCGGGCGCTTCAACATGCCAGGTAGGCTGAGCACAAGCAGCTGGATTCGTGTGTGCGCCGGGGGGGAGGATTTCATTAGCAGAAATTAGGCTCCGGGTGTCTGCGTGGGAGGGTGACCCAGGAATGCTGTGGGCAGGGCACCACCACCGGGGAATGGGAACCTTTGTCATGAAACAAGGCGCTGCCTAGCTCAGTGGCATGGGAGTCAGGACTCCTGGGTTCTCGTCTGGGCTCTCAGAGGGCAAGGGGGGGGGTCTAGTGGTGAGAGAAGAGGACAGCCTAGGAGTCAGGACTCCTGGGTTCCAGCCCAAGTTTTGGGAGGGGAAGTGTAGTCTAGTGGTTAGAGCAGGTGGGCCAGGAACAGGGACTGGGAGTCAAGATTCTGACTCTCTGTGTGACCTTGAACAATTCCCTGCTCTCCCCCCCCCCCCCCACAGTGCCTCAGCTTCCCCATGTGTAAAGTACGGCAAATGACACCTCCCGTCCCAGGGGCCAAATGACCAAGGCAGCGTGGGGGCTGAACTGTGATTCCTGGCGAAGGAATCCTGGAGCGAAGGGTGGGAGAAGCGTGAACTGCCGTGGGAGGACGCCCTCTGCTGCCGGCCGCTGCAAAGAGATGCCCTTTGCCCAGCGCAATCAGGCTCACCCCGTTCAGCTTTCGTTGGACTGGGACGTCTTAAAATTCAATCTCCCTCCTCCCCTCCCCCGACCATTCCTCTGCCGTAGTTCTTTGCGTTGTCCTAGTGGGGTCGGGGGGGGGGGTCTAGTGGTTAGAACAGGGTGGTCTGGCAATCAGGACCCCTGGGCTCTGTTCCTAGCTCTTCCACTGCTTCCTGCTGTGGCCTCGATCAAGTCATGGCCCTGGTCTGTGCCTCAGTTTCCCTACCTGTGGAATGAGGGAAATAGACCCTCCCTCGGAGAAGGGGCTGGGGAAGGGAATTTTCGTGCCCGCAGCGTCTCAGATGAAAGCTCCTCTATCTCTTTTGTTACCTCACCCCTCCCCGCGGCATGGAGTGGCTTTGCTGTGCTTTCTGGGCGGGGCACTGAGAATCCTGTAGGCCCAGTTCAGCCAGACGGCCCCGTGGTTGTCCTGCAGATCCCTGCGCGCTGGCAGTGAGGCCGTGTTCCCAGCGGAAGGCCAGAGCGTTAATAAAGGTGATGGAGCAGCCGCATGCAACGTCCAGTTGTTTCTCACCCCGCTGACACGCTCCAAGAGAAGAGACTTACACTGAGCCGCTGGCCAGAGATCTGCCTGGCAGGGTGAAGAAAATGGAAGTGACCGGTCCTCTCTCTTCGCATCCTCCCAGCAGATGCCCCACCACGATCAGGTGCCCGGAAGGTAGCGTGCAAGGTCCAGCAGCTAGCGTGCAGGTTCTAGTCTTGGCTCTGCCATTGACCTTGGGCAAGTCCCTTGCCTCAGTTTCCCCAGTAGGTTAACGCTGCCCACCCCCCCTGGTTAAAGTGCTTCGCGAGACAGGCAGTGATGCTGACCCACCCCGGCGGGCTGTGGTGGGGACCTTTGGAGCCAAGACCATGAGCGTCTAGCGCTTGAACTAAAGGAGCAGCTCTTCCTGCCGGCAGCAGCAGTAGTGGGCTCTTCGCCTGGCATGTGGAGCAGCCAATAGAGGGCGACAAAGACCCCAGCCGGTGGGCGCCTCGGCTACACAACGGGCAGGTACTTAAGTAGCTGCCGGCACAGCGCTTCCCGCAGGCTGTGATGTCGTATCACCACAGGAAAAAAACCGGGCACTGGTCCCTCCCCACACACACACACACACACGTCCTCTAAAGAAAGGGGGAGTGGTCCTGGCCTCCTGAAAGCTGTCCACGAGCCCAGGCTGAGCGCCCGCAGGTGCCAGAGAGGTTTAGAGATGCGGTGATACTAAGTGCGGCACAAGGGGGGGGAATGGGGCAGGGGCAATGAGGGGGGAGCATGGCTGCTTAGTGCTGGGGGGTAAAGGTCGAGAAAAGCGCCATGTGTAATGGTTACAGCAAACCGCAACCGTTTTCCCATTTCGTCCCAGCCCAAATCAGATTAACCGGGGGCGGGAGGAGTGCGGGGGAGAGGGGGAGGCAGGTCGTGCCGCAGCACCAGGAAGGTGAATGATCCTGACTCTCGTAATCAATTGGAGAAAAGCTTTAGCCATGTTGCAACAGGGCGCACTGGACCGGCGCTGGGCCCGAGGCCGGTAAATGCACGCTCCTGGCGCCTCCTGGAGCAAAGAGAGGCAGGGTTGTCTAATGGATGGAGCTCAGTGGAGCCTGGCACAGTGTTTGCCGCAGACAGACGGGGGGTGGGAGGGCCCACTATGGACTGACGACCTGTCAGTATTAATTAGCTGCAGCTGCAGCATGTGGGCGAGGGGAGGGTGACATGTCCAGACCCGGAAACAAACCCGCGTACGGCCAGATTCTGCTGCTGTGACCCCCACTCCCCATCCTTCCTGCAAAACTTTGTAATAGCCCCGTGGGGCCTCCTGGCAACGGTGGGGCTGGCCCAGGCCTCGACCTATTTGATGTAAAGGAAAAACTCTGCGAGCTACCAGCAGAAGAGTGCCTGTGGTAGACAGCTGAGTCCAGCCAGGAGAGGGCAGTGATCACCATCACGCTGGTCCTAACAGTACGATTAGCCTCCCCAGTCCTAGCCTACTACTGCAGCCGGTTCATGGAGTTACTCCAGCAGGGGGGGAGAGGTCTGTACCCAGCTGCTGCAAAGCCAGAGTTCGAGTGCGGCTGACGGCCCAACCTTCAGGGGCCAGAAGGAATCCACCCTCTGCTGACAGGCACGGAGCGCGCACAGATTTCATTTTTGCTGCCAGTAACACTGGCCCCCCCACCAGGAAGGGTTGGCCGATGGGCAGGAAAGCATGGGGCGGAGTGCCGCCTGCCTGGGTGGGGGTGCTCCAGGAGAACTCTTCCCCCCCCCCCCCAGGGTGGAGCTTATCATCCAGCGACACCAGGGCCCCCGGCTCTGCACACGGGGCTGCCTTGCGGCTGGACGCAGTTAATATTTAACTCCCTGTTTTATGTTGGAGGCTGAGAACGCACCAAGGGACGCAGCTGGGCCGGACGCCTTCACCGCACCCCGACTTTGCCATGCTGACAGCGGGAGGGTGAGGATCAGCCATGAACCTAGGTGCCCCGGCCCCCAAGGCAGGTAACGGCTCACACCGTTTTCTGTTTGAGATCACAGGGACCTCCCTTCCTGTACATAGGCACAATTAGCGGCCGCGCTGGGATAGCTGGCGTGGCCCAGGATACCCTGCCGCTGGTGCAGATCCTATAGACCGCTCCTGCCCTTGCTCCCAACCGCCTCACCCAGTCCGATGCTGCTGCCTGCCGACTCCTGACGGACGCAGAAGTGGGCCCCGGGCGTTGCTGTATGGCATCCATGTAACATGGGGCCTGCAGCCGTGTGGATAGGGTAGGTCCCACTGGCGCCAGCCCTGCTCTCTGCTGCTGCAAGAATCCCCGGTGCAGACAAGCCCCGGGTCCGAGGGGCTGTGCGGCCCTGCATCCTCTCCGCTGGACTTTGTGCGGTACGGGGTAAGGCAGGGCGGCAGCTCAGCTGTGGCTGGTTCTCCCTAAGGGAACAGCGGAGGGCCCCGCTCGTTAGGGCCCGTTTGGGAATTTTTCGATGAAACTTCTTTTTCCACTGGAAATTGCCAATTCGTCAAAAAGAGAAACCTCTGCTGGAAACGCGCTGGTGTGGCCGCCACGGAGCCATCTCAGGTGTAAACTAACCCAGGGGCCGCGGAGCCCCAGGGATGGCGACGTGTGAGGCTCAAGTTCCTGCTCCAGATCAGGCAGCATGACCAGCCAGGTGGGCGTTTTAGCCACTGGGCTGTTCTGGGGGTGTCTTGCTCACGCTTGTTATGTGGGAGTAGCTGGGGGGGTGGGGGGGATTTTCCAATCTGGGACACAACCCAAGAATCCTTGTTTCCCAGTCAGCCCTGGCGTGAATGCCCCCAGTCCATCTAGAGTTGGAAGACAGGAGCTCTTAACTTCTTCTGGGGTATGTCTGGCTGTGCCCTGTGGATGAACAGAGTCTCCCTGGTAGATGGACCCCCAATGTCAATCACCCAGCCCAGCCGAAGGCGTCGTTCCTTCGGATTTCACACACGCACCAACTGCAATCCAACATGGCGTTTTGGCCTCTTGTTCCCCGGGGGTGCTCATCGGTATCCCCGTGACGTTAGCCCGGCTCTGCAAGTGGCGTTAGTCAGCTGAGTAGCCCCTTAACTCATTCACGAGCCATGCAGTGGTGCTAGCCGTGTTTTAGAAGGCAACCAGCCCGGCCGTGCGGCTGTCATTAGTCCTTGCCTGTGGTGGGTCGTTAGTAAACAGGGTTAGATGGGCCCCACCTTGCCCGGGGTGGCTTCTTTATGCTGTTCTCGGTGTATGAAGGGAAAAGCTATGTCCCCGCCGGGGTGGTGCCTGAGCAGAACGTTGGGCCTATTTAAACAGGTGCCCACGGCGGGTGAGAAGGGACGAGAGCGGGCCTCTGGAGGAGGGAAGGGGAATCTCTTTAGATGTGGCGGCCTTTCTTTTATTAGCCGTTGATGTTATTTCGGAGCCGGAGGCGCTCGGCGGGGTCAGTTCAGCAGCGAAAGGGCTCCTGGAAGCTGCTTGTCGTTGTGGCGAGGTGGATGGGAAGGAGCTGCCGGCGGAAGCTTGCCGTGCCAGCCCAGCGCGGCTCCGGTTAATTGCTTTTCACGCCCGACGGAGGTTTTTTGCGTCTCCTGAGGTTTGCGCGATGAGCTGAGAACAATCCCGAGCAGCTGAGAGATTCTCGCCGACTAGCCGCACCGTGACAGGCCAGCCTCGGGGGGCGTTAGTGGGGTGGGTGCCCAGGGGCCTGGAATGCACCCCAGTGTGAAGGGGCTCTTTACCCGTGAGGATTCCTAGGGAGGGGGAAGAAGTGGAGTGTGTGTGTGGGGGGGGGGGGAGGTGACATCACCACTAGCCAATCGGATTGCTCCTTTGGTGCTGAGTTCTTGAGCCATTCATAACTTACCCAGCAGTGAGCGATGGGGGGGCGTCCTGGGGGGGAGGGAGCCGAGCTGCAGGCCCAAGGCACCGCTGTGGGAGATGGATTCGTGGTTCTAATCCCAGGCCCGGGACGCCTCCGCTATCTCCCCACCAGTTGGAGGCGCTCGCCCAGACCACAGCCCCGCTGCGCTGTACGTGCCCAGCGTGAGCCGGCCCCTGCCCTGAAGGGCCCAGTCTAGCCAGACCAGAGGGAGATGCTGAAGCGCACAGATGGGCAGTGACTTACCCTAGGTTACTGGGTAGGGCTGGGACAAAACACAGCATTGCCACTCTCACAAAGGGAATCTTCTTTAACGACGTCGTTAATAAACGAATGGGTTTGTGACGGAGCCCCATCAACCTCAGCGCTGACCTGTCCGTGATTCTTCCCTCTGGCTCCCGCAGGACACAGCCAGGAGGCAGAGAGGGACGTTCCCCCCGGCGCCAGCCGTGACGCAGAACGGTGACTGGAGACTGAAATGCTGTGACCCCCCGTTCAGCAGCCCTCTGGACGCATGGCACATTCCACCTCCTCCAGGGAGAAGAGGAGGCCCATGGTGGAGTCGGACGGCCTGGGCGATCCTCTAAACTCCTCCGAGCAAATGTGGCCGTCAGCGTCCTGGACGAGGGCGTCTGGCAGGTCCTACCCCCCCAAGAGTGATTTCTCGGACTCTTTCGATTCCTCTGCCCAGGAGCCTCCTCTGCACGCCCAGCCGGCCGGCGGGCCCGTCCCCTGCAGCTCGGAGAACCGAGAGGCCGCTCCCTTGAAGCCTGTCAGGCATTTTATCCCGCGGTCATGGAAGAACTTTTTCCAAAGATGGAGGCATGAGCCTGAGCCGTTCCTGCCCCTGACCTACGCGACGCCCGGCGCCCGGCACTCCCCACCCCTCAGTCCGTTGTTCGATCGCCGCGGGGCATCTGGGGATGGCAGCTCCAGCAGTGGCTTCCAGGAACCTTCCTGGTCCAGCCCTTCTGAGACGAACCAGGAGCCAGCCATGTCTCCCCCCAGGAGCCAGCAGGGCCAGCCCCCCGTGCCCAGCTACGAGGAGAAGCTGGAGGCTTACCACCTCAAGTACTCCTACATGAAGTCATGGCCAGGCCTGCTCAGGCTGATGGCTGGGCTGGAGCTTCTCTTTGGCGGGATGGTCTTCGCCTGCGTCTGCGCCTACATCCAGAAGGACTACCAGTGGAACAACCTGTATGGAGGGAACCTGCTCTCGGACGGCCTCTTCGGGGGGGGCTACGGGTACAATTATTACGGCCCCATGACCCCCTTTGTGCTGGTGGTGGCCAGCTTGGTGTGGCTGGTCACGGTGATCCTCTTGGGGCTGGGCGTCACCATGTACTACCGGACCATCCTCCTCAACTCCCACTGGTGGCCCCTGACCGAGTTCGCCCTCAACATCATCATGTTCCTCCTCTACATGGCGGCGGCCATCGTCTACATCAACGACGTCAACCGCGGCGGCCTCTGCTACTCCCTCTTCGCCAGCAACCCGCTCATCGCCGCCTTCTGCCGGGTGGAAGGGGGCCAGGTGGCGGCTATCGCCTTCCTCTTCATCACCACGCTGCTCTACCTGGCCGGGGCCCTGGTGGCCCTGAAGATGTGGAGGCACGAGATGGCCCGGAAGCAGCGGGAAGCCTGTGAAGCTCCGGTGAGTCCTTCTGCGGGATGGAGGCAGAGGGCGTAGCTCTTCTGCCCCCTTCCTGGTCCCCCAAGGCCCAGCGCCTTCCCTTGGCTCTGGGAAGGATTCACCCCATGCAGGGGCGGAGGGGAGGCAAGTCGCGGGCTACAGGGGCCGGCGTGGCCCCTAGTTCACGCTATGGGGGCCCTGTTGCATGCATGTTTCCAAGGCCCACCTAAGCCACACCCCCTCCTACTTTGGACATGCCCCCTCCCTCCCCCAGCCTGCCAACAGCTTTCCCCTCCACCCAGGCCTGCTGGGGAGCTCCCGCGGGGAGCTGATGCCTGGCTAGCTGGTATAACAGGGTGCCAGGGCCGTGGCTAACTTGGCCCTACACCCCCAACCCCACGCGCTGGTGCATTGTGTGGGGCGGAGAGTCCTGGAAATGTTGGAGCAAAGCCCTGACCCAGGCAAACCCGGAGCTGCAGACAGTGGTGGTTTTAGGGAGGGCTCCGGGATCAACCCCAGAGGGACTCAAGATGGCTTCCTGTGGCGGGATCCCAGTGGGGACCCACAAACCGGCGCCCTGATCTGCCTTCCAGCGATGTATGAATCATCGGTCTGGAACATCCCCGGGCTCCATCCTGCCCAGTTGCCTGGCTCCAGCGCCGGCTGCCTCAGAGACGGCCATCACGCCTCGTGTGCTGCTGGCAGCTAGCTGGGCGCCATGCAGCAGCACCCTCCCTCGCTCAGGGCATCGCTGCGTAGCAGCTGGGAAGCGTGTGACCGCGACTCCTGCAGACGTCCTCTGGTGCCGCTCTGGGGACGCAGCCGCGGCTTCCCTGCTGTGCGACCCAAGCTAGCACTGAGCTCTGTATCTACAGGTGCTGCGATCACACCCCCCGCCGGCAGTGTAGGCACCCCCTTGCCCTCTGCATAGGGCTGGGGGCGTGGGGCTTGCGTCACCCGCCCTGTGTCCCTCGCAGTGTCTCCCTCTCATGGCTAGGCCACGCACAGAGCTAGAAATCTTGGGCTCAATCCCCAGGTGGATTGCCGCTTTGCTGCCGAGCCTCACACCTCTCTGTCTCCTGAAGCACAACCCAGCCCTCCTGCAAGCCAGACCCAAGCGGATCGTCTTCCAGGACGAGGTGGAACCGTCCAGGCGCCTTCCAGGGCAGGTCACCAAGCAGCTTGCGTTCTCCGAGCAGGGCGAGGCATCAGGGCCCTTGAGTTGCGCCATCCCAACGGGACACACCCCAAAGCCACACATCGTGCCCGACTATGCTGTGTAAGTCACGGCCCGCCCGCCCCATCCATGCCCCCGGCTGTCAGCACAGCCAAGAGCAAGGGGCCGGGGGGCTGAACAGGCACCGCTGGGTTTATGCTGCACTCTCCATCTGGTGGCTCAGGCACTGGACTGGGATCCAGGAGACTTGGGCTCAATGCCTGCCTCTGTCACGGGCTCCCTGGGTGACCATCAGCAAGTCGCTATATCTCTCTGGACCTCAGTTCCCCAGCGGGAGAAAGAGCCTTCTTGTCTCTACGTAGACCTGAGCTCTTTGGGGCAGGGGCTCTTCCGCTGTGTGTGTGCAGCACCTGACACAATGGGACCCCGGGGGCTCTAGATACCACTAGGCTACACGTAATATCTGAGCATCCACCCAGCTCTGCAGGCATTTTCCTTCCTAATAAATCTCTGATTTCCTCCCCCCCCCCGTGTGTTAACATTCTCCTTGTCTCTGTCACTAGCCAGTTCCGCCCCCACCTATCACAATGTCCTTTTTTTTTTCCCCCCCCCCGAATCTCTCGGGCTTGGGTAGGAAGTACCCGGCGATCTGCTATCCAGAGGAGAGAGAGAAGTACAAGGCCGTCTTCAACGACCAGTACGCAGAGTACAAGGAGCTGCACGACGAGGTCCAGGCGGCGCTGCAGAAGTTCAAGGAGCTGGACGCCATGATGACCAGGCTGCCGCGTCACACACCCAGCAAGGTCAGTGGCTAAGCGGGGCGGAAGGCAGGGGGAGGCTGGAGCGGGGGCTGGGAAAGGGGCCGCTTCCAATCCTGCCTGGTTCAGAAAGTGGGGAGAGTTGGGTGGAGTGAGTGGACGGGTCTCAGCTGATTTCCTAGTGGGACAGGAACAACGCACAAAAAACCCACTAGAGCTGATTGGTCCCTTGCCAGCAGTGTTGGCAAAGAGGAAGGACCAGGGCTGGAGGGTCCCGGAGATGGGTGGGATACTTGGCCAGAGACTGGTACTGGAGTCAAGAGACAAGCATCAAAGGGTCGCCTGACCCACCAGAAACTACAAAGGAGCCGCTGCGGCTCTTGTTACTGAGCTCTCCGGAAACTTTCCTTGGACCAGCGCTACTGCGCTTTGTGCTTCGAGTTCCTCCTGCGCTTCCTTGAGGAAGCCAGTTCACATCAAACCCCTGTGGCCCATAAAACCACATTGCCCCCGCTGGTTTTATTCATGCTTGGAGCAGATGCCCAGGGCTGATAGAGGAAAGGGGAAGCTGGGAGTCCGTTCTTTTCACTGTTCAGGGCTTTGCAATTCGGGTTATTTGCTGCATCTTCAGCTCCGTGGGTGCCTGTGTGTGTGACGCTTCTAATGAGAGTCTGACCTTCTGGGGCTTAAGCCGGTCAGAAATTTATTCTCACACTTTCTTTTAGCATCACTAAACCAAACCTTGCGTTCCGCGTCTCCCCTCCCTGTTCACACACACGCGTCCCCCGACTCATTCCCGATTAGCTACGTTCCTAAGACAGAGGGAATTGTTCGGGGGGAGATCTGAGATCTCAGCCAGCCCCAGCTAACGCAGCCGTGTTTCTCAGCCAGGCCCTTGTCAAAGTTATCCTGCCAGACGCCCAGCAGAAGGTCACAGACGGGAGGTAATTTCCTGCTGCACTCGCCTGCTGCCTGGTTAGGAGCTCGTTACTGGAGCTGGCCGGCAGCAGTCCAGGGGCCCGGGCTCCTGTCGGAAAACGCTGATTCCACAGAATCGAAATGTTCCCCTTCAGAACAGAAACATGTTGCCAAATCTGCTGGGCAAAGAAATGCCCAGTTCCCGACAGCGCAGCCGAGGACTCTGCGGGGGCTGCTTCCTGCGGCTGCCCGGCCCGGCTCGGCCAGCCCCCCCCTCACCCACTGCTTTGTGCTCCCTAGGAACAGAGCAGAGTCGCCAACGTCTGGAAGGAATACAAGAAGAAAAAGAGGGTGAGTTGGAGGCATGGTCCTGGATTCACACCATGCCCCGGGCAGCCCGAGGGGCGGGGGGGCTAGTAGGCAGGCGCTGTAGGGCCTAGAGCTCGCCCCGGCGCAGGGCGTGATTGTAGCGGGTGCGGAAGTGCCTGCACTAGCTCAGGCCCCCGAGCAGTGACGCCGGGGCAGGAGCTGCGCCGAGCTGGCTGGATGAAAAGTTGTGCCCGCCTGCGCTGCGGTCACTGTACCAACATGCCCTGGGGCTCTCCAGCCCGGGTCCCCATTCGAACAGTGCTTGGGGCATCTCTCCAGAGCAAGCCTGGCCCCTCTGGCCAACCGGGGGGGGGGAGTCTCGGGGTTTCCCACTCGTGTGGAGTGGAAGAGCCAGGACGGGGGTCGGATGACCCTAAAGCGGATTCTCTCTGGAGGCGGCTGGACTCAGACCATGTGGTTCTTCTGGGGGCCCCAGACTGGCTGACGGGGTCTGGTGCCGTCCCTTGATCCCGTCCTGCCTGGGACGGCTCACCACAAGGCAGGCGCCTCGGCTCTGGCCTCCCAGCCAAGGGCTCGGGCCCAAGGCGAAGGCAGGTTCCCAGGTGGGAGCGCTGTCTGCGCTGTGCTTGGCGCGCCAGAGCTGTTGGGGACGCAGCTCTCCGCAGGGTTGGGCACGAGGGGGCCGGACAGCGAGCACAGGGCTGGAGGGCAGGTGCCATCCCGGCTCCCCAGTCTGGGCTCTGGTCACTGTTTTGTGAGTGCCCGGGGGGGAGGCGGCGAGCGGGGCTTGAAGCCCGGATCCATGGGTGATGCTGACGAAGGCCCCGCCCTGCTGTCCCTGCAGGATCCCGCCTTCCTGGAGAAGCAGGAGCGCTGCGACTACCTGAAGAAGAAGCTCGCCCACATCAAGGCGCGGATCCAAGAGTACGACCGGGCGGCCAAGGAGGGCTCCATGTACTTCTGAGTCGGGCGCCTGCAGGGTGGCACCGTGCTGCCCCCCGGGCCGGTCCCCAACGCCCTGTCTGCCCGCCCAGAATTGCTCTGCGGGACCTCGGCCAGGAACAGAGCAGAGACAGGACCCCCGGGTCACATGTGGGTCAGGTGCCATCCCTGCCCCATTGCTGCTCCCTCCCCAGCTGGGGCTGGGAACCAACAATGCTGATGTGCACTCTCCAGTTAGAACCAGTTAGGACGGGGGGTGGCAGGACATGGTGCATCAGGCGTGCTCATGGGGACAGGTAAGCAAGGTACACCGGGTCTGTGCTCCCGCCAGCCGCCGTCACAGCCGTGTGGGTCTCGGCTTTGGTGCCGCTGGCGGGCGGCCCTTAGCGCAGGTCAGCTCAGGTGAGTCTCCGGTGTCTGAAGGCCCCTCACTTCTCTAAGCTCCTACCCCGCCCTGCACGGCACTTCCAGCCAGACCGGTCCTCCAGGACTCCAGGCGGAGCCTGCAGAGAAGCCGTGAATCGGGACAAAGCTTCAGGCTGCAGGCGACTGTGGTGACGGGGTAAAACTCCAGCGTCACACGGGTGTAAAGTCAGGAGCAGCGGCGCTGTGGACAATGGACTTGCACTGCTCTGACTCGGGTCGTTGACTGGGATGGGGAGCGACACCTTACCCGTTAAATGAAACACGCCCGGCCGTGCGTGTGCTCGGCGTGGAAATCCCCCGGAGAAGGGCCGTTAAGGTGCGGGGGGGTGGAAGTGTGGGTACTGCTATTGGACTCGATCTCCAGCAAAAGCCTCGTGTGTGGGAGGGGCCTCGCATGGGAGATCAGGGGAGCGCCCTGCTCACCACGTGTCCTGAGACCCCCCCAGCTCTACCCCCGGGGATGTGATTCTGCTCCAGCTTCCCTCCCCGCACCCCGGGGAATTTCATTCTTTAGCTCAAGTTGTAGCGTCTCGTGCTGTTACTGTGAAGGGCCCCAGTTTGATTCCTGAGGCCACCGCCAGACTGGTTCTTGGGTCTCACCTTCTCCACAAATCCTCTGTTCTGTGGCAGCAGTGGGAATAAAGCACCTGAATTCTAAGCATGGGCAACTGGTTTGGTGAAAGAAACCACGATCAACTTGACTCGCCTCCCCCAAGCCTGGCCGTGGTTATTCGTGTTACCGGAGTGCCTAGACGTCTAGCTCCCCGTCGCCTGTTGTGTTGTACAAACACAACCAAAAGCCACGCCCTGTCCCAACCAGCTTCCCATTTCAGTTCAAGACAACAGCCTGGACACGAATCCCTTTTTTGGGAGCTCACGAGAGACCAGCTGCCTACAGGAAGCAGAGTTAGACATGCAGTGTGTCTACACTGCACACTAAGCCCCGGCGCTGACTCGGATTTGGTCCCAAGCCCCCACTTCCATCTACACACAAGTCAGCCTGACTCAGGTCAGCAAACGCTCAGGTCCTAGGACCCTGCTAGGGGGATGGGTTGGAGCCTGAGTCCCACTGTGACTGCTTTCTGAGCCCCGTCACTCTGCAATGCGGATGCAGCTCAAGCCGCAGCCCCGAGTCGGACAGTCTGTGCAGTGCAGTGTGAATACGTTAGCCCAGCTGTGAGACACGGGGCCAGCCGTTGCAAAGCCAGGTTTACAATGCGTGTGCACGCTCAAGCACGGGCTTGGAAACACCAACTCAATAAGCCTGGGTCCCGCACAGACCTGGGTTTACAGCGCAGTGTAGACATACCCCTGGTGAGCTACATTGGTGCGTGCTCTGATTGTTAGCACCGCTGGCCTGCACTGGAGCGGGCCGCAGAGGGAGAATTTCCGAGAGCCCTGCCTGATAGCAATCCAGGGGCAGGTAGCTGGTTGGGGCAGCCCTGCTGTTTGCACCTCCACTGCAATACACCCGGCTTCAGCTTCTTTCTCACTTACAAGCTGCTTTTTATTTAAAAAAAACACAAACACACCAACGAAACTCCTCCAAGAAATAAAACCTGGGTAACGCCGAGGCAGTTTTCGTTGGAAAGGCCCAACCCTCCCCAAAATGCCCCGGGTTTAACTTCATGTCCCATGGGCCATCCAGCTGAGATACCCTCTGACTGCAAAGCCCAAGACCCCACAAACTCATTGCACCCACGAAGGACAAAGTGGCACGAAGGGAGCGAGACTTAAAGAGGAGTAAAACCCCAGTGCTGGGCTGGGATCCGTGTGGCCTGGCAGGGCGTTTCGGGCCAGACTGTGTCAGGCCGCGACAGACCAACCTTGCCTGGGGTCTGCTCCCCCTTTCGGGCCACGGGCGTGACAACCAGAAAGGGTTAAAGTCGAAGCAGCCACGCAGCAAGGCGCTTTGATCAGAGCCTTGCACACGCAGCCTCCACGAGGCGATTTATGGCCGTGGTGGAGCAGGCAGCTGAGATTTAAGATCCGGCTTCTGCTGTTGCCAAGTTTTTGACTCCAGCGGTGCCAGGTTCCTGCAGTTACAAGTTTTCTCTTCAGCCCGGCTGCAGCGCAGCGGGAGGAGGCGACTGGCTGGCTGTTTTTAATGACCGTGCACCTAGTAATGATTAATCCCCGGGGGCTGCCATTTTAAGATGAACAAAGCGGGGAGGAAAACAGAGGGGACCCAGCTAGCTGCTCTTAAAGGGACCCCGGCCCAACCCCTTCTGGGAGCAGTGATTTCAGGAACGGAGCCCTGAGTCAGGGGACCCATCTCCAGGGAACACAAGGCTGATTAGCTGCGCGTTTACCAATAATAAAAGCAACAGCAAACCAAGGTAAGGCAACGCATGGATCGATTCGTGGGGGAGAGCGGCACTGTCAGTTTTGCTTCAGTACGTTTCAGCCTCACCTGAAGCTGATCAATTTAAAGGGCCAGATTCCAGCTGAGGTCAATATCCCCGAAGCCAGCTATGGGTCTGGCCCCATGGACCTCAAAGGAGCAATGGTAACTGAGGGTCTCGCCCGGTGGACTTCGACAGAGCTGAGGATCTGGCCTAGACAAATTCTCACCGTGCGGCTGGACGGCTGTGTTCACACAGATCTAATTCCCAGAGCTGGCTTTTCATGCAGAGCAACTTCAATGTTTACCAGTCGCTTCCATCCAAAACGAAGTCTCTCTTTGTTGTTAAGGGGTTTTGATGGGGGCTGCTGGATTTATTTCTAGCGTAACAAAGCGAGGAAGGAAATGAAAAGGAGCTTAGATGGTTTTAGTGACTGAAAGTGAGAGATTTTTAAACAAAAAATCTTGTGCAATCCAAAGAATCCTGTTCAGAAAAGAGGCAGGAAACTAAGGTGGCATTGCAAAACCTTTGCTGAAAGGGGTGAGGTGTCGGAGTCACCTTCACCGGCAGCTGGAAATTCTTTCGGGGGTCTGGGATCAGACTGGAACTGCAGCTTTTAGAAGCACTGGGAGCTTTTGTTGTCTTTGAAACTTGAAGCCTGGCCAAAGAAAGGAGGCTTGGCAGAGAGAACACAGCACCAACCTTATCGCAGTTTCTCCTAGGGAAAGAAAAACATTTGGGTTTTTTTTTTTTAAAAGGAATGACTAAAGCACATGCCTGCGTGTGAGGGGATCACACCGTTGGCTAGTGCTGGGACAGGCAGGTCCAGGCCCACGAGGGGAGTGTAGCAAGCAAACCCTGCCCTGCACTGAGCTGCTCTGTGCTCCCCAGGACAGCTGCAGCCCTGGGAAAACCGAGACGCATTAATCAGGTGAAATAAGAGAGGTGGCAGCGTTGGCAGAAACTGTTGCAACCGGAGTGGAGGCTGCAGCTGAACTTTCCCATCCAGTGGTCCAGGAAGGCTGAATTCAGCGGGGATCCTTGACCCTGTGTGTTCCTCGAGATCCAAAAATCCAAGGTGAGGCTTAGAAGGGTTACTAGGAGGTTTGTTTTCAAGCCCTGTCCTTTCCTTGAGTTCTCTCCCCCTCCTGTGTGGGGGTCATTGCAAAGAGCGATGGCTAGGATTCTTCGGATCTGAGCCTGTAGCAAATTAAAAAGGCCCTTTTTTAAAAGTGGCCTGCGCTCGCCCCTTCATCCCATTTCTGTGCTGTGAAGGGAGCCCCTGGGCCTGGTAACATTTGTGCATTGAGAACCGGCGCCTGCACCGACCTAGTGGGAGTTTTGGGCGTATGCCTCAGGAATGCGGGGTCAGCAGCTGCTGGGGTATCATCTGCAGAAAAGAGCATTTAAAATGTGGCTTCTCCAAACTGTAGTGGGTGAAATAAGTAAACCTGCATCTTTCTTTGCCGTATCCCTTTAACTACGGTGCATCAAATTCATCCCTGGTGTAGCTGTTCTTAGCAGCCAGTTCTTCCGTGTGTTAGTGAGCCTCAGTTGTGGGGGCTCAGAATCCAGGCGTCCACACTGCAGTTTTATAGCCCCGGGCCAGCCATGCCCTGGCTCTTTTGTCACAGTGCAGACGTACCGTACGACTCCCTTTGTGTAAGTGGCTCAGTTTCTCTTGGCCACCTCTGTTCTCCATAGCAATGATGACCTTTCACGGCCTCACAGAGGAGTTATAAATATAAATGCATTGAATTCCCCCATTGCTGTATAAATGTAACCTCTGAGTACGCAAGAGCTCTCCCCACGGGGTGAAAATGACTTGTGCAGAAGTTGCAAGATCGGGCCTTTTATCTTCTTAATAAGGCTTCTGTTACAAAAGCGTTGCTGTGTCTGAACCTCCATTACCTGCACAGTTATTAACCAACACTTGGAAAGGGCTCTGAAGCGCTCGGCATTGTTGTTGCAGAGAACGCGGCGCTGGGGTAGGGGTTACATGGGGACAAACCGATTGTCTGCCTTGCATTGGCGTATTTCACTCAATGTAGCTCAGCGCTATAGAAAGGCATAGCTGGCTGCTCAGGTCCTTATATGGCCCCTGTCAGCACAGGGTAGGAACATGCAGAAATAATCTTGCTTTTAAACATATAATCTGGTTTTGCGTTTTGTTACCAAAGTGCCTGAACAAAATTACTTTGGTTCATCTGTTGGTGGCTTTTTAAGTCTTTTGCATAATCCCGTTGCAGCAATTTGAGTAAATTCAGGTGAGTACATTTTGTGGGTTTTTTAAATAAAAAAGCCATTGGGTGGCTGGATTGATAGATAGTCTCTTGCTCCAGCCAGAACTTATTTCCCAGGATTTACACCAGTGTAACATGCCTGCATTGGCAGAGTTATTCCAGAGTTACACGGGTGTAACTGAGACCACAGCCAGCTGCTAAACGAGCTAGTCCAAAGGGGGCAAAAATCGTCAGCATGCCTAAGGATCTGTCTTCATTGCAGCGTTTGCTCAGGTAACCCTAACCCAGCCCCTGCCCACACACAAAACCCTCAGAGCTCGAGTTTAGGCTAACAGGTGAGTGTTTACACGTTGGCTGGGAACCCACCCAGGTGCGGTGAAGACACCATCTTGCTAGTCTTCCAGGGCCTTCCCACAATCCGCTGGGGGAAAAAAAACCCTGCAGTTCAGCTTCTTGCAGGGCAAAGACCCAAGGATGGGTCCCCGGCCAGCCTCGCCGCACACCTGGTTGAGCGCAGCACCAGCCAGGCACAGTAAGCTGGGTAGGGCTTTGCCGTGAGCTGGGCTAGGCTAACCCAGGGGCTGCTCCTCACCCCAGTTAACCCAGACCCCATGTGACTTAGGAGCCCCAGCCTCACGGAAAATCAAGAGGCCGTCTCAATTCACGGCACCAAGGTGATTTAGGCTCCCAAGTCATTTATGTGCTTTTAAAAGCACACGCTACTGGGGGGCCCTAACGTTCGACGAGGAGAGCCGCTGCAGGGCTGAGGGCCAAAGTCAGTGGGAATGGCCCCCCCGGAGGCCAGGACTGAGTACAGCCCGGGCCATGGGGCTGTGTGACCCCTGGAGCCTTCGCTAGTTGTGTGGAGATGAGTCCAGTGGAGTTAACGGGGTTTCCGTTCTCTGCGGGGGAGGCAGGTCTCCCCTTGGCCGGGGCGAGGCGGGGCCGAGGGTTCAGGGAGGAGGCTGGCTGGGACTGGGAGGAGGAATCGATCAGGGTGATGGTTCTGGGGTGTCAGACCAGGAAGTCCCGTTGGCTTCAGGGGGAACAGCTCCTCTGCCGGGAGGACAGGATGCGGGGGCTCCGGGATACGGGAGAGGGGAGCACGTCTGTGGAGGGGCTGGGAAGTGGCAGCAAGTGAAATGGCTCCAGGGAGAGCTGGGGTGGGGTGGTGTCACCCTTCCTGTTCTTGACGGGGGCGGGTTGTACTGAGTACCCCCAGCTCCCGCTCACCCGCTTGGCCTGTGGCAGGCAGCGTGGGCTGTGCAGCAAGGACTCAGCTGGGGACGCAGGCCACGGGGTCTATTCCTGGCTCTGCCACTGACTTGCTGGGTGGCCTGGAGTAAGGTATTCCTCTGCTCCGTGCCTCAGTTTCCCCATCTGTAAAAGTGGGGCAATGCCCCTGACCCGGTGTGTGAAGCACTTTGAGGTCTCCTGATGACAAGTGCATGGTATTCTTATTATTTATGGTGCCACTTGGGGACAAAGTCCCTGAGACAGATGCATGGTCTGAGAGAGACATGGACATGCTGGGAACCCAGGAAACAAACCCAGGTTTGCGGTAGGTTCCAGTGTGTTTTGGCTGCAGTAACGAAGGGCTCTATGGAAATGACAAGTTCCAAGCCCATGGTGGCAGCTGAGGTCCCTGGAAAGCAGACGGGTCCGTGTGTTACCTTCACCGCAGGGCTCAGTTCTAGCAATTTTCATCCTCTTCCCAACGTCTCTGCCAGGCCACATCTGTCTGGCACGGCAGTCCCAGGCTTTCAGTCACCTAGAAACCCTGAATGCTGCCAGGAAAGAGACGGCCACGGTTGTAAGAGATGGAGACTTAAACCTAGTAGTACCAAAAAGACAGGGTCCAACCGCTTCCAGCTGGACCACACAGAGGCCCACAAACAGCTCCACGTCTCCCTGAAGGGGCAATGGGCGGATCACGCCCCAAAGCGGGGGTAGCACGGTGCCACGCTGGCCTGCCCTGACTGCCGAAGAACACCGTCCCCAGGGAGCGCTGGAAATCAAGTCAAGAAACAGTCTGCTCGGCAAACCAGCTGGGTCTGCCTGGGGAAGCAGCGCCCGGACGCTAAGAAGCGCTGGGCTCATCCTGTGCTATTCAGTAGCAGGATGAGTGTAGCGCCGCTCTTCTCATGCAGAATTATTAGACACTCGGCTGAATAAAACCATGCGTATAATAACAGCTACCGTCAGATCAACCAGGCTGGCCTGGCCTGGCCGGGCCCCTCCTGACGTCAGGTGACAAGTCACCTTGAAGAATTTTGCTGCTTGAGATTCAAGACATGCCACCTTTACCCCCATTTAAAGAGGCGCTTGTCTTCGCTCCGTACGCCCCGTTAGGACAGTTCCCCTAAAGCACCTCGGTAGCATGTCCCCTCCGTGTAGCGTTCTGGGTGCGAGAACACGCTTCAGACAAAACGCAGCCCAGGAGCCTCACCTGACGAAGCCAACGGTCCAGCCCCCTGGTTCTGACCTGGGGTAAAGTGCGATCCATCAGCTGGGCTGCTAAGGACTAACCGTGGGGTCCGGGTGACTCCTCCTTTGGCCAGCGAGAAGCTGGCAGCCACATCTTTGCAGGCTCCGCCCGTCACCACAGGCTGCCTGGTTCCTTCATGGACATGCACAAAACCCTGGCTTCAGCGAGTGAAGGGTTAAGACACCCCCCATTGCCGGGCGGTGGGGCCCAAGAGGGAACTGTTTTCAGCCCCGTAACACGAACCGGGGTCTGTAGACCTGGGCTCTGAGACTCTCTGCGGCTGGGTTTGCGCAGTGTAAATGGGCCCTTTGACTGACCTGCTTGACTGAGCCATTTAGGGTCACTTGCAATGTCTGTCCAGACCCGTAACCACCCCTATTTTACAGAAGGGGACGCAGGGATTTCCTGCCCCTAGTCGCCATCGATTCGTCGTTACTCGTGGTTATTAGGGTCGTGCCTGAGAGCCGGTCGGGTGCGAGGCATTGCACAAATACAGAGTCGGAGACAGTCCCTGCCCACAAGCGCTTCCGGTCTCAGTGCGACAAGCCCAGCCCGAGGGCGAAGGGCTGTACCGCGCACGCAGAGTGAACGAGGAGGTGGCAGCAAACGGCATGCTGATGGCAGGATTCTTTTTGGGGGGGTGGTGGTGGTGGTGGGTTAGGTAGGGAGGGGATCAGCAAAATGCAAAGAGAAGGGGGCAGAGGGGATATGGAATGACCCTGAGCACTGGAGCAAACAGCGCAGGGCAGAGAAAAGTCCAGGCAGAACCAGGGCACGTTCGCTGCATATTCACAGCTCCCTGCTTTGGCTGCTTCTGCCCCAGCTGGCTGGCTGCTCTGCAGCTGTCTCCCAAGGCTGGATGGCAGCAGAGGGAAACGTGCGTCCCTAATGCCCTTTGCTCGGGAGGTTTGTAAGTGACTCGCTCAAGGCCACAGAGTGACTCAGTGGCAGAGCCAGCCACGATTTGAACCCAGGCCCCTGCGCTCGTCCCATCTCCCGGCTCCACTGCTTTGACTATCTTGTTTATGTGCCTAGGCTGGTCTCCGGCTGCCCATCGCTGTGCTCTCCAAGCGCCCACCCCGGGCCGGCTCCTTCCTCCGCCATGTACAAGAAGCCCTACGACAGCCCGCCCACCGGCTACGGCCCCCCCGGCGACTATGGCTACGACATCCACTCACCCCAGCCGGGCTCCTTCTACGCTGAGGACGCGCCGCAGGATTTCTACAAGTGGAACTCGCCGCCCGGCGTGGTGCGGATCCTGGCGGCCATGGTCGTCCTGCTCTGCATCACCATCTTCGCCTGCGTCGCCTCCACCCTGGCCTGGGAGTACGGCTACGGCTACGGGGGGCTGTACGGGAGCGGGATGGGGAGCTACTACGGGTCTGGCGCTTATGGAGGAGGGATGGGCTACGGAGGCTACGGGGGTTACGGAGGCTACGGGGGTTATGGGGGCTACGGAGGCTACGGGGGCTACGGAGGCTACTACGGAGGGATGACCAACCCGCGGGCAGCCAGCGGCTTCATGATCGCCATGTCGGTGCTGTGCTTCATCGCACTGCTGGCCTTCTTCGTGGCCAGCCTCACCAAGTCCAGCGGCTCCCGCTCCCGGCGGTTCTACCTGGCGGTGATCGTGGTGTGCGCCGTCCTGGCCTTCGTCATGCTCATCGCCTCCATCGTCTACATCATGGGCGTCAATCCCCGGGCGCAAATGACGGGCAGCTACGCCTACAGCCCCATGCTGACCATGTGCAACCAGATGTACTCCTCCGGCGGGGCCTACCTGAACCAGTACCTCTACCACTACTGCACCGTGGACCCGCAGGAGGTGAGATGGGGTGCTGCTTGCTTTCTTCCCTCGACTTGCCCTCCGTCTTTTCTCCCTTTCTCCTTCTTTCTTCCCTCGACTTTCTCTCTCCATCTTTTCTCTCTCACCTTCCATTCGGTCTTTGTCTTCCATTGACTTTCTCTGGGAGCTGCTAAAAAGAAAAAAAAATGGGATGAATGTTTTAGGAAAAATGTTCATGCAGATTTAGCCTGTGTTTGTTTCTGTGACATGTTGATCAAAATGGCAGTTTAAATCTCCCCAGCCGCTTGCTTGCTGTCACAGCTGGTTGACAAACAGGATGAAATTTTGGTCAAAATTGTCATGAAAATCCACCCCCCACCCTTTTTTTTTTTCTTAAAATTTGAATTCTGGCTTGAAAATGTGGCCCATTTCCCAACCAGTTTGTCTGTGATTTTTTTTCCCCATTAAGACCCTTTTTCTCTCCAATGCCTCTGTAAGTATCAGTGGTAACTGCATCAGTACGGAGCTGCAATTTCACTTGCTCTACCTTTTCCACTCGCTATTGGTGCTCTTCTCCAGCTTGCCTCAGCTAAGAGCAATGCCTAGTGAGCAGTGTCCCCATAACCTATTCCAGGGGGAGTCTGTAACCAGCTGCTCTTACATGTGCACAGGGCATAACCCAGGCTAGTAGGATGGAGCTGAGGACAAGGAAATCCCAGGCTGAATAGCAGGAGATGCTTCCAGGTGGACAAAGCTGTGAAGCAATCTCCTAGGGGAATGGCAGAGACCCAAAGAGTTGGACAAAGAAAAATCCTGCTCTGGCAGGTGGATGGGCTAGCCTGGAGGTTTGCAAACCAGCCTGTGGCCCGGGGGGGCTGACTCATCCGGCCTGGTTTCTGCAGCTGAGGGAGGGCCAGAGCTGATGGGAGAGGGAGCTGGAATGAAGAGAGTCTGGTTATTTTTCCATTCAAGCAATTGCTTTAGTTGACAAGGGGATGTTATAGGATCATGAAAGGGAGGGGAGAATGGGGGAGAGGGCAGGAGGTGAGGTATGGGACAGGAGATGGGGGAACAGGAGGGGAAGATGGTGCACAATATCTCGCTATCAAGCTGTGGACCCACTCTGGAAAAGTTTGGGGAACCCTGGACTAGACAATCTAATGGTTCTTTTCCATCTCTCACCATTTTCTGAGATTCTCCGAACCCTCTGTTCTGACCCGCTCAGAGCTCTGCGCCCCTCTCCCCTCCTTGAGCGGTTCTGGGGCTTCTTCGATTGCCAAGACAGATGAGCGCACTGCAGGCATACCTTAGGCCAGTGGTACCCCAGTAGCACCTAGACGCCCCAGCTGAGGTCAGGGCCCCTTTGTGCCAGGCGCTGCACAGATGCACAGTGAGAGACAGGCCCTGCCCTAAAGAGTCTGAATAACAAAGGAAGGTTCATTAGCCACATTTTACAAATGGGGAAACTGAGGCCCAGAGAGATGCAAGGAGGGAGTCTGTATTTATCATATATGGCCTGCATTACTGTAGTCTCTGAGCACCTCCCAATCTTTGATGGATTTATCCTCACACACACCTGGGAGGCAAGGCCTAGCTGTCATCACCTTGGCACAGAGGGGGAACTGAGGCACAGAGCAGCTAAATGACTTGGCCAAGGTCACACAGGGACACTGTGGCAGAGCTGGGAACTGAATCCAGGTCTTCCAAGTGCCAGGTTAGTGCCCTAATCGCTGGGCCATCCTTCTTCTAAGCTAAGAAGCGCCTCTTCCACCTTAGAAATAAACCAGGGCCAGCGCTTTAACCACAAGCCCACCCCTCCTGCCTGCTTCGCCCAGTTCTAGCCCCCAGGACATAACACTGAGCAAAACAGCTTTTTAAAACTCTCCCTCATTCGATGCTCAGTTACGCGGCTTGGCTTGGTCGGTTCGGGCAGGAAACCATGATCTCTGCTCGCTGGGCCCCAGCTGCGAGTCAAAGGTGCTAAGCTGTACGTTGGATAGGGAGGCAGCAAAATATGAACACGAAAGGCCTCTGTGAAGCCAGTTTCGGTCTGGACTGAAACAATTGCAGCGATTTAAGCAGCGGGCTGGGTGGGGCTGTCGCCACCACCCCCGTCTCCAGGATAAGATTAGCCCGGCCTGCTGCGTTCTGTCCGCCTGCAATCCTGAGTCACGGGGAGCCGAGCACTTTGCTGTCGACTCCCTCCTTAAGACAAGGCAGGAGCAGTGTTGCACCTGCCTGATGCATGGACCAGAGGCGACCTAAACTCATTCCCCCCCATCTCTAATTTCTTCAACTGTGGGACGATCTGGGGAATCTCCCTCTCGCGAACACATACGCAGACCAGAACACAAGGCTTTGCACCCCTTCTCCTTGAGCAAAACTCTCGCAGAGCGTAAGCGGCCCCTATCCCTGCTGCTCTCAGCCATGCAGCCTCAGGCGAGACCTGTTGGTTGTTCCAGCATGGAGGGGGAGTCCGCACTCCTGGGCTTTTTCCTTAGCCCTTGAGAAAGGCATTGCCTCTCTGTGCCTCAGTTTCCCAATCTGCAAAACATGAGGGCGCTGGCTCCATTTAGCTTGCAAAGTGATTTGGGGATCACCTCATTTATTTTTGGTTCTTGAGCTGGGCCCAATCCGGGAGAATCAAATCCCAGAAAACTTTGTGGGCTCAATGGTTTTGCTGAGCTCCGCGCAGGATAAGATGATGGCAAGTGAGCGAAGCAGCAGCCGCAGCCCCCATGAGGTTCTGCTTTGTGCCCGGACAGCTGGGGATGCCAGTTCTATTTGGGGCCAGCTTGGGTTACGCACAGACGATATCCCACCGTTCCCCCTTTGAATGCCGCCGGGTTCGTCCTCTGTCACTTGAAGGAGCCATTCTCAAAAGCCCTTGCAAACCTGAGAAGCTGCCTTTCCCGCTCTTCCTCCCCCTAAATCCCAATCCCACTCATCCAGCTCACTTTCTCCTCCGTGGGGGAACTTTTGTGTTTGAAGTAACAATTATTTTCCCTCTCATTTGATTTTTTTTCCCTTTGGCACCTTCATGTGGACTGGAATGATTTCTCCAGCTGAGCTGGCAGGGTGTGTGTGTGTCTCATCTCCCTCTAGCAGCTAATCCACATAGAGGACAACAACCTACTGCTGCTACTAGCGAATGGAGTTCTTCCTTTAGCTTGAGTGGTAGAGCTCAGTGCTGCGGTGGAGACGGTCCTGGGTTTGAACCAAGCTGATGGCTGTGATGAGGCAGGGGGGTAATTACCTTGACTCCCTGGCCAACGTGTTTTTTTTTTCTCCCTTCTAGGCCATCGCCATTGTCTGCGGGTTCATCATTGTCATTCTCCTCTGCGTCATTTGCTTCTTCGCTCACAAAACGCGCCACAAGATCTGGAAGTTTGGGAAGCCCAATATCTACTGGGACAAGCCCCTTGCCTTCCAGGAGGGCCCCAACGTGGAGGAGTGGGTGAGTTTAGCATGGTGCAGGCTGCAGGTGCATGAGTGACAGGCACGTCGAGGCTCCAGCCTGCTCTGGTTAAATCGGGGCATTACTCACCAGCCCATCACCATGGCGTCTAGGTGCCGGAGATACCGCAGGAGCCTGAGTCTTCCTTTCAGCAGCAGAGAAATGGGGCTGTTGGTAAACTGGAAGGGGCTCAGAGACGAGCCATAAGAATGATTAAAGGGTTAGAAAAGCTGCCTTTAGTGAAAGGCTCAGAGCGCCATTTACAAAGCGCCGCACAGGGAAGGTGCAGGGGTGAGTACCGTCAATAAGAATCTACCTGGGGAACCAATAGTTAATAACGGGCTCTTCAGCCAGAAGAGGAAGGTGGGGGGACCAGAGAGCAAGCGTGAAAAAGTGGGACACTTTTGAAGGGGGAGGGGAGAGGTTCAGTTACGTAGGTAAGAGAGAGTCCCTAATATCGGGATGGTCCCGCTGACATTGGGATGTCTGGTCACCCTAAGGAAAGGTCTAACGTCGTCCAGGGGCTGGATGCTGAAGCCAGACAGATTGAGATGGGAAAGAAGGCGTGACATTTTAATGGTGCGAGTAATTAGCTGCTGGAACTATTAACCGAAGGTCGCGGTGGGTTCTCCATCCCTGACAATTTTAAAATCAAGACGGGATGTTTTTCTAGGAGATCGGCTCTAGGGATTATTTTGGGCAGTTCTCTGGCCTCTGTTATTCAGGACGGTCAGACTAGACGGTCACAACGGCCCCGTCTGGCCCCAGGACGAACGAATCTATAAATGGTTAACGACTTTGCCATGTAAATCACCAGCCGTAGGCTTCAGAGTGAACCCGTCATCGTGGTCCATGGCTCTTTCAGGCTGTGTGCAGATGGGGCTGGATTCGTCTGCTTCACCTTCTAAGATGACTGAGGCAACCATAAAAGTCAGGGACAGGTTAGGTTCTGGAGCAAAAGATGGACTAGAGAAAGCACAGTTGCTCCAGCACTCTGCAGTGGCCTGCTAGGGAATGTGGCAGGGTGCATGTGAGCTCCCTGCTGCATGTTGTGAAAAGTGCTAGATAAGAGCTAGTTATTATGATTTTTGTTCAGTGTTTGCACAGCACCTAGCACAACAGGATCCTGGGCCGTGGCTGGGACTCTGGCCTACTACCAGAATATAAATAAATAATAATAATATCATGCAGCAATGAGTTCCATGGGTTAATTTTATACATTAGTGGAGGGGGGAGTGTGTTTGAAACGCCTTGTTTTTCCCATTTGCTATTGTGTCCCCTTGTTGCTCAGATATGAGTAACAGGGTGTTGAGAGCAGGGCTGGTCCAAGCTATGCAGCGAAAGATAAATAAAACGGGATCGGATCAGATAGGCCGCAGGCCTGGAGCCAGCAACACGGAGGGTTTCTGTTCTCTTCCCCTTTGTCCGCCTAGTGCTCTAAAAATGTTTGCTTATGATATGATTTGGTTTCAGCCTCGTCAATGATTAACTGGGCAGCTCTTTCCACGCAGGTTTTCGCCTGGCACGTCTCAAACAGACACCGCGTTCCGCTCCGTCGCTCGGCGCCAGGTTACGTCGGGCTGGCAGTGGGGCTGGGCCAGTGGGGCCATGGAGGCTTGGGGATGGGCTGGGGACGCAGGGTAGCTTGTTGCGGGGGAAATGTCACGGTAGTGTAAGCACTGGGCCCAATTAAGCCTTGGAAAGTCACCTCTGGGCAGAGTGCTGGTGGGAGACCGTGGCACCGCGTACGTCCCAGCGACGCCCATGCCAAGGAAGCGAAGGATTCTGGGATTCCCAGCCACGGGGGTAGCAAAGCCTCGGCATTGTGTTGGGCCTCTGCCCAGGCTGAAACCACCCGAGGGCCATAATTGCAATCATCTCTCTTCCCTCCGCCGCCCCTGTGCGTCCCGGCCTCTCAGAGTGAGCGTCTGATGCCTAAAAGCCTAACGCAGACGGACAAGCCCTCCAGGGCACTGCTGGGCCAGAGCAGAGGGGCTGCTGGCGTCCTCTCTGCCATATGGCATGAGGCAGAAAACCAGCCGTCTCTGCATCGGACCAGGCCGTGGGGAAATTACCACAGGGGGCCCGGCCCGGTGTGCGGTCATGGACAAGGCATATCCTTAGCAGGACACATCCCTCCTTGGTCCTGTTTGGGGTCTTGTCCTGCCCTCGCCACCGCAGGGTCCGAGCGCCTGCCGGTCATGTGCTCCGTGACGTGACTCGCATCTGGCACCTGTGCTTTGTTCTCCGTTCCCTCCCTGGCGGGGAGCTGTTTGTGTAGAGGGAGGGTTTTGTTGCCTTTAGCTGTTGGTGCTGTGCTGGGGTTGTGTCGGAGAAGGCAGGGCGGAGCAGCACTTGAAGCCAGTGTGTGGGTTGGTTTGGGACAGCCCCTGGTTCCTGGGGGAGTCTGTCCCACAATTTGGGATTGGCCCCCGAGGACGCTCTGTTCCCGGCCCAGACAATCTTTACCCTAGTGGCAGAGAGTTCCGCCGGGCCCGAGGAGCGGAGCTGACCACTGCCCCCATCCCAGAGCTTTAGACTCTTACAGATACTATGGGCCGCGGCCGTGGAGCACCTTGGAGAGAAGGGCCAAGCCCTTGAACTTGACTCACTGGCCGGCGTAGAGAGCAAACGAGCGGCTGATCCCCTGCTCCTGGCCGGAGCTGTGGCGAGTAAGACTAGAAGGAAGGGCGCGCTGATGAGGAGTGGCTCCAGGTAGCCTGTGGAGAGCATGAGCTGGCAGGGCCAGGAAGGGAAACAGCTGTATCGAACCCTTTATGATCCGCGGAGGGCGGGGCTCAGGCAATTTAGGGCCCTGCGCAACTGGGCTGTAAATTCATAATAAAAACCGAGAGGACAGACAGCGTGGCCCCGTCTGGATCATGTGCAAAGGCCGCTGCTGGGGGCAACATCCCCTGTGGGGTGTGTTACCCTCTCCCTGCCCAGGACCGAGGAAGGCAGGCAAGGAGGCGCTGTCTCAGCATCCCTGCACTTGAGTCCCGTGCAGTCAGCCGGAGGAAAATGTTGTCAGGACGTTTTGTGCCGTGTGTTCAGTGAGCTGGGGTGTGATAACTGGGCGACCTTCGAAAGGAGCGTGAACTGCCACATCCACTTCTCTCGCGAGGACAAGGAGAGACCACGGTTCAAGGACATGACTGTCCTAGTCTGAGGCAGTGTGGCCTAGGGGTTAGTGCTGGAGGAGGGCGGGGAACCGGGACCAGTGGGTTCTATTCCTGACTCTGGAATGAGACCACCATCTAGGGGTTAGTGCTGGAGGAGGTCAGGGAGCTTGTCTTGCTGGTCTTGTACTCATAGCTCCCGGCAGGGAGTATTGTCTAGCCATGCAAGCGGGGCTGGCAGTGTGGACAGACCAGGCTCTACAGGGGAAAGCTGAGATTTCCCCCGCCCCCCCCATCAGCTCTCAGGCCCCTTGGGGATCCCCCCCTCCAGGTGTGGGAAGGAAGGTGGGAGAGGCGTTCTCTTAGCCAGCCAACGAAGCGCTTTCCAAAACTCCACCAGGGCCCAGACAAGCAACAATTTCTTTCCCTGCCTGGCAAGAGGCTCCATCTAACAAGCCAGGAAGGAAGGAAGGGTGAAGGGGGAAAACATCTGACCTTTTAGGATTCAGTCTAAACAGATTCCTCCTCCCCCTTCCCCGCCCCATTTCCGTAACCTCCAGGAGCAGCTGCGGCCCTCTTTGCCCGCACTCGGCGGTGTCACAAAGCCAGCACCTTTCGGGCAGGGGCCCAGCGCTAGGAAATGCCTTTGGCCTGAGGTCAAGGAGTGGGATGGGCCCCGCTTCCCGCTGGAAGGAAAGCTGCAGGGGCCCTGCAGCTGCACGGTTCTAGCCCAGAGGCAGAGGCCAGTCACGCTCCGGCGGGCAGGTGAGGGAGCGGGCTGCATTATTCAGCAGCCTGCGGCATGGAGCAAAGACGACTCCCACAGGTGGCTGGGGGGGCTGAGAGGAGAGGAAGGGGTTAACGAGTGCATCAAATATCTAATCAGGGAATGAATTGCAAGCATTTAGAAAAGATCTACCTGGAGGAGGGGGGCAGCTAGCCAAGGATGGGGGGACGCGGGCATGACATTTATGAAACCTGGTGCATGTGATCCATCTATCTCTGTGTGCCAATCCCGCAGGCTAAACAATCTGTCCCACCTCGTATTTAGCTGTGACACCCCGTTACCGGTTCCCAACCTGAGGAAGAGCTTGCTGAGGCTCGGAAGCTTGTCCCATAAAAGATATTGTATTGTTGTCAGTGGGCATGGTGGCTATTGTATCCAGCATGAGGAAGGCCAGGTGAATACCATGGAAGGATTGCCTAGTGGTTAGGGCACTTGCCTGGGACAGGGAAGACTAGGATTCAGTTCTCCTCTCTGTCACTGACTTCCTGTGTGACCTTGGGTGAGTCACTTAGTTTCTCTGGGCCTCAGGTTCCTATCTGGAGAGGAGGCAGCGTTACCTATTGGGTACAGTGCTGGAGTGGGACTCAGCAGAGCTGGGTTCTGTTATTGGCCCTGACACTGGCTTGCTGGGTAACCTGGGGCATGTCACTTCCCTTCTCTGTGCCTCAGTTTCACCATCTGCAAAACGGGGAAAGCAATCCCCACCTGCTCTGTAAAGTGCTTGGAGATCAGCCAATGACAAGTGCTACGTAAGAGGGAGTTGGTATCTGTGAAACGGGAGGAATTGCATTTCCCTAACTCACGGAGGGTGGGGATGAGGATAAATAAATACGTTAGCAAGTGTGAGGTGCTCAGATCCTACAGCACTGTGGGTCCTAGATGTACGTAAGACAGATGGATAGAATCCAGCCCTGCAGCCCACCATCAGCAAAAGAGCGAAGCCTGAAAGAAACGAACCGCCCTAGAGGTGACCAGTTGACCAGTTTCCCAGCCCCGGGTGTTTCCACATTCCTCCTGGCTCCGTTTATTTACTGTGTGGGTCGCTCCTGGGAGGTGTTTCCTGAGTTCTGGTGCAAGTGTCTCCCGCACCGGCTCTGCAGGAACCCAGCTCAGGGTGGAGCCGCCCAGGCCAGAACATCCTCCCTTTGTCGGCCCCAGAGACGTCTGGGGAAGGGGCAGTTGCTCAACACATGGCCGAGTCCCGGTCATTTATTGTAAGGGAGAGAGTGAGGCACGCAATCGCCCCTGGGAAAGTGCCGGTCTCTTGGGGCGTTGGCGCAGGAGAGTCCAGGAGGGGAAATTCCAACCTTCTCCCCCCACACACAAAGTGCCTGTTCCCAGGGACGGAGCATTCGCCATTTCCCTTCCCAGGGAGCCTCACATTGCCTTAGCTCTGCTCCTGCAGCTCCCAGCCTTCGGCAGGGGTCGCCTGCCGGCAGCCCCTCTGCTGCGTTTTCAAGGGCAGGTTGTGGGGGCTGGCTCCTGCAGGTGGGGGCAGAGCAATCCAGGTCAGCTGGGCCCCGGAACGGGGGGAAGGCCACACAGTTTAGCCCCACTGCTTGGTGCCAGGGACTTATCATCCACCCATGCTCACCCATCCCCCTGGGCCAGCAGGTTGGGAGAAGGTGGGGCCGGGTGGTGCCAGCCGGCTCTCACCCAGCCAGCAGGGAGGTGGCTGTTTAAACGGCAGGGGAGTTTGTTTGCCGAGTGCCGATTTAGCTTAGGGAGACCCGTCCCACGGTGATACGGGGCTGGGGGGGGCCGCACACACGGGAGGCAGGGAGGGAGCCAGGCTGTGGGCGGTGGTGCCGTGTGCTTGCAATCCCAGCTCCGTGGGGCCCTGCAGGCAGAAGGGGGATTGGCCATCGCCGGCCACCCCTGCTTTGTTTTTCTTTGCTGTTGGGTCTTTATGTGATGGTAATAAGGCCCGAATAGAGCTGGCTGGGCTCACGGCTCTGCCACAGCTCCTCACCCTGCTCCCCCAGCTCAGCCAACGTCCCTGAATCCCGACCCACGGCCCCCTGCCCTCCCTCTGCCCAGGCAGAACCTGACGTCCGGGCCCCGCTCTGGGCATCCTTTGCCCTGGGGATTGGCGCCCGAAGTCAGGCGTGACCCGGGCTCTCGTTAAGGCGGCAGGGCGGAGCGCGGCCCCGGCGTTGTGCCTGGCCCTGCCGGGCCGGCCACGGGTTGCAACGAGCCACGTGCCTCTGGCTGCTTTTCAGGTGAAGAACGTCGCGGAGGACGCCAGTGCCCACGACGAGATGGCCACCCTGGCCTACTCTGAGAGGCCGACCAGCCCCGTCAACGCCCCGGCCAGCGCCTACAGCTTCCCCCGCAAGGAGAACGGCTACTATGCTTCCCAGGCCTACAACCCCAGCAGGTGCCTCTGTGCCAAGCGCTGGGAACCCGGGGTCCCTTCGCACCCAGAGCCCTGGGCTGGGGCTGGGGAGCTGGGTTCAGTGCCCAGCTCTGTGGGACCTTGCGCACACCCCTGCGTCGCCCTGGGCCTCGCTTCCCAGCCGTCTGCAGGCCGGGGACAAGGATCCTTCCGGTGTCCATCCTGCCTGCCCGGCTGGGAGCTCTCTGGGGCAGGGATTGTCGCTCCCCACGTGGCCGGTGGGGCCCTGAGCGTGATGGGGAGCTATTCCCCTGCTGTCGTTAGAAAGGGGTGTCCTGACCCTCTGACCGATAACCGTGCATGTGGGGGGGGGCAGCCCCACAGCTTGGGGGGCTGGGGCTGGGTTCCCTGTTTCACTCCGACCTGCCGCCTTGCAGTGTTGCCAGCCCCCCGTTTGGAGGGTGTGACAGCCTCCTAGATGCGGGCGTGGGCTCCCAGCCGGGTGGCAGCGCGGTTTGGGGAGGTCTCAGGCCGAGAACCCCGGCTCTAGCCTGATCCACGTGTCCCCCCCCCCCAGCTCTCCTGCCCGTGTGGCCAGCGATCAGCCCCCCAGGACCTTCAGCACCAGCACCCTGGAGGAGAAGGGGAGGGAGGGTGCCAGCAAGCCCGCCGCCCGGCGGGGGAGGAGAAGGAAGCGCAACCCCGAGCTGGACGAGTCCCAGTACGAGACGGACTACACCACGGCCATGGAGTCCAGCGACGAGCGGGACCAGGACGAGTGGGGCAGGTGAGGGGCTCGCTCTCCCTGGCCGTCCCCCAGCGGGGTGTCCAGCACCAGCTGTGGAATCCAGCGTGCGGGGCTAGCTGCTCTGACCATCACGGGCCACGGGGGCTGGGCCACAGGAGGAGGGGAGGGGCTGGCCCGTGGGGGAGCGTGCCCCGGCCATGCAGCTGGACCAGGAGTGGGGGTCAAGTCAGCCCCGTTTGGCCTGCGGGGAGGGGCTGCTCCATGGGCCGGGGGAGGGGAGTTGGTCATGCCAGCTTCGCTGCCGTTCTGATGCGCCGTGACGTCATCGCGGTGACAGCGACCTCGTGCGGTGACGTCGTCGTGCCAGAGGCTGGGAGTGGACGACGGGGGAGGGCTCGCGTGACAATTGCCTGTTCGCTCCCTCTGAAGCCCCTGGACTTGGCCACCGTCCAAAGGCAGGACACTGGGCTAGATGGAGCACGGTCTGGCCGTCCCTGTGTTCTTCTGTGCCACGGCTGCAGCGTCTGTGGGACGCCTGCTTTCCTCCCCGTCAGACGGGCGGTGGCCCGGCCCTCCTGTAATTCCCGTAGCCGCTTGCAGGAGGCTGCATCGGCTCCCGGGACGCTCGTGCAAGAACAATGCTGCACGGAAAGAAATTGCAGTGATGGGGGGGGGTCAAATCTTCAGGCACTCTGGTTTTCAGAGACTCAGCCCCTCTGCAAACCAGGACCAAAGTCCCCCCCGTTTGAGTCTCTCTCTCTCCCTCTCCGCCTGCCGGGCAGCTTGTACCCCCCGATTAGCTCAGACGGCGTTCGCCAGGAGTACAAGCAGGAGTTCGACACCGACCTCAAGCACTACAAGCTGCTGTGCGCCGAGATGGACGACATCAACGACCAGCTGAACCAGCTCAGCAAGCAGCTGGATGGCTTGTCGGAGGACAGCCCGCAGTACCAGGTCAGAGCGGGGCCAGGCCCGGGGCGGTCATTTCCCAAGGGGGTTAGGAGCGACCTGGAGATGGATTTATGGGAGCGGCCTCATGCTGGCACCGGAGGGCCCAGCGGAGTTCAGCCCGGCTGTGCCTGGCGCTGCACAGAGACGGACCCTGCCCCATAGAGCTAAACAGACAAAGGAGGGGTTGTGGCCCCATTTTACAGCCAGGGAACTGAGAACCAGAGAGATTCGGTGGCAGAGGCAGGAATTGAGCTGAGGTCTCCTGATTCCCAGCCCAGTGCCTTATCTACAGGGCACCCTTCCTGCTACTTCACCCCTCTTCAGAGGGCCCAGCGTGAAGCTGGAGCCCCGCTCAAGGGGGACGCAAGTCTCATTTGATAACAGATGCTCATGCAGTTTGCTCAGGGTCCCACCTTGTTCCTGTTGATGCCGACGGAGAATTTCGCCCCATCAGCGGGAGCTGGAAGACGTCTCTTCTTCTCCTTCCCTTGTTCCATGCCCCGGCCCAGCCCAGCCTGATTCCACCAGCATGCGGTGACGGGCTGTCTCGGGAGGATTTGTTTTCGGCACCGTGGCTGGCTCTCCAGGCAGTAGCCTGAAAGGGTTTCTGTGTCAGCTCCTGCCTGGTGCCATCACCTGTGCCCTGGAGTAATTATCCGCCATGCGGATAACGTGGCCCTCTCCTCCCGGTTTTTCTCTTTCAGGGAGTCGCCGAGGAATACAACCGGCTGAAGGATTTAAAACGGGTGAGTCTCCAAAATCCAGTTTGTCTTTAGCCATTTGCACCTGTGTATTTTCTGGCAGGCTGGCTGTCTGATCTCCCCTAGGGATTCAAACAGCATCCCATAGTCAGGGTCCTCAGACCAGGGCTCAGCAATTCATCATTTTCTGCTTCGGCGGCCTTAGAACTTGTCTACACATAGATGCTGGAATAGCTTAACTTAAATCGGTTTCAAACCCAGATGTGCGTAAACCACTGCTAGCCCGTGTGCAGGCGTGGATCTCGGTTTGAATCTGGTCCTGTCGGTTTAGCTTAACGCCTGTCAATTTACCTGCCTGAGCGAAACCGCAGGAGCGAGGCTCAAACCGGTTTCAGGGTGTCCACACACAAAGCTGCGCCAGTTTTAATGGAATCGGTTTCAGATCTCATCTTGAGGTGGAGCAGGACAGTTCTGTGCGTGTAGACCCAGCCTTGGGGTGATTGAAGGTGCTGGACTGAGACCCCAGAGCTGGAGTCCCAGGGCGGGGGCAATGTGTAGCCAGCCATGTGACCGGCCCTACAGCTGAAGGGCCCAGCCAGGGATGGGAGGTTAGAGCCGTCTACGGGCCTGATCCTGCGCCTTGCTGTGCACACTCAGTTCTCACTACGCACCTCCCAGAATCGGGCCCCCCCCATTCCCTAGCCTGGGCTGGGAGGAAAAGTCTAAATGCAGCATGTGCTTCTGTGACAGCCCCCCTCCTGGCTGACATACGGGAGAGCGAAGTGGGGACCTCGAGAGCTAACAGGGGGAGCAGCTAAAGCTCCCTGGCTGGAAGGAGGTCACAGGCAGGCATCGTAACAACTCCCGTCCTCCAGGGACTGACCCCAAGGGAGCCTGTAAACCACACTCACCCGGGGGCTATGCTCTCTGATGTGGAGAGCTGGCACCCAGGACATGCACACGCTTGAGGTGGCCACAGAGCCATCAGCTGGTTAAAGGCTGCCGGTCCCTCTGTACCTGGGTCAGGTCCAAACTCACGACGTGGCGTACAATGGCCTGCCGCCCCATGCGGTGCCCCTGCGCTGGCTGGTGGGTGTTAGATTACGCTCTGCGCTGCAGCTTGAAATACAGCATGCTTCAGTGAGCTGAGCAGGAGGGGGAACACATCCTGCTTTCAGAAACGAGTGGACGGCACTTTCAAGTGCCAGCCTGGCCTTCCTACAGCCTGCAGCACAGCTAGGGGGGCCTTCTGAACTCAGCTGATCTGCTCCCTGCCGTGTGGATCGGTCAGACCTGCTGCACTCCCTGGCAAAAAAAAAAAAGTGTGACCTGCTTCTTCTTATTCCCTGGAGCCCTGCAGGGTCAGCCCCGGGATGCGAGAGGGAGCTGGGTTCCACTGTGGCTCCTACATCACAACTGGAATTTTAGTTCCAGTGGCAAAATCTTTATGGCTGGGGAGTGTGCAGGAGGCAAGAAGAAACCCGGCCTCTCCCTCTTGGATCCCAGGTTGCATTTGCAGCACTGGCAGCAAGGGGTAAAAATCTCTCCGTTCACGTGCGAACCGAGGGGGTCTGAGCTGGGATCACACTCAACGCGTGGGGCTTGAACTCAGAACCTGGAGCATTAAGCACCAGATTTTCAAAAGGGACCAGCCCTCATTTAAGCAGGTAAATGAGCAGTCCACCGGGTGCTGAGCATTTTGTTCAATCTGGTTTCCGTTGTGGGCACTGAGCCCTTGAAAATCTGGCCCTGAATTCTTAACATTTGCTCTCCAAAACCACCAGCTTCTACCACGTGAGCTAAAAATATAACTCCATTGGCTGGTAGCAATGGGAGACTCTTATCTTATGTGGCCCAGCCACTAGGTGGCGGTGCATAACACGTGCTGGACCAGCTCCCACAGTGGTCAGGGCTTCCAGAGCACAGATGCATTTAGGAGCCAGCCAGAGAGAACATGTTCCCTGTGACATTATTAATGCCTCCTCCCTCATTTCTTGCTGCCACTTTAGACTCCTGATTATCAGACAAAGAAAATGGAGAGCAAAGCTCTGAGGAACAAGCTGTTCCACATCAAACGCATGGTGAGCGAGTACGACAAGATGAGAGGGTAACCCGGCAAGCAGAAAGCCGAAGCCTTTGGAGGGGGAAGAAATGCTGCGTGTGGCCAGCTGGCTTCCCAGTCCCTCCGCAAAGCACTGCAGGAATGCCAAAGACCTGAACTGAAAGCAGATCTCTTTTGGTTTTGTCCGTTCACTTAAAAAGCAGAATCTCTCTATCTTTGTGCCATTTCCAAACCGAAACCCGACCGATCTCGGCGAGCGGGGCAGGAGGACGATTTTTAGAAAAGAAATGAAACTCCAACTGCAAAGACGTTTGCGCGCTGGTTTCATTCCGGTGGGCGGGGCTGCATCCTGTAATGACCTAAGGAGAAATCCTGGCCCCACTGACTCATTGGCAAAACTCCCTTTGACTTCCATGGGGCTAGGAGTTCACCCTCGGGGCTTCCGTTTGTGCATGCGAGTCATTCATTCAATCGCAGGGAGTGTAAAGCACACGCCTACAGTTGCGGCAGCTCGGCCCCCTCGGTGTGTACCTGTGTGAAGATGTTAATGTGTAAATATGGGGGTGTGTATATAAATTAGCCTCCTGGTTTATAGGATCAAATGGTGTATTTGCTCGGTGAGCCTCTCTGTAGCGCGCTCACAGGTTGGTTCCCATCCTGCACGCCCTAACTCAGTGAAATTCAGCCCCGTGCGGAGGGCCTTGTGCAAGGCCTGTGCACCAGTGACCTTCCACCGAGCAGGGTAGGTGGAAAGCTGGCCCCATTGACCTCAGCGGGGATGGTGCCCTTGCCTTAAATAGAGCCTGGATTTCGCCCCGTTCTGGGGACTCTGTGCTGTGTAAACCTGGTGCTGGATCCCCGCCCAGGAAAGGTTTGCAGGATTGGGCCCGTACTCACTGGTAAGGCAGCTAGCCAGGCTCTTACGTTACTGTTGTCATTCCCCCTCATCCTCCTGAGTGCCAAGGTGATGCAAAGCCAGGAGCAAGGCAGAGTCCTGTCTGCCAGCAGTCTGTCCCAGGCTGTAACAGCTCAATGGAGCTGAGATTGTTCTCTCTTGGCCATGTCTCTTTCTTTTTTTGGAGACTCACAAAATCACCTGGTTTCTCTTAACCTAGGTTAATTCTCTGCCAATGTGGATCACATTCTGTGTCCTCTGAGCGTGTGGCCGACACACCTAGGACGATGATTTGTGTTAATGGTACCACCTCAAGGTCCCAGCTCAGCTCAGGGGCCCATTGTGCTAGGTGCTGCACACGCCTCTAGGAAGAGGCAGGTCCCGCCCCCAAAGAACTTCAGCACAGAGGGTGCCTACCTCTCACTGAAATTGATTTCATACCTCAGTTGTCTCTGAGGAGCTGGGCCTTAGAGTCCAAACAGACAAGGCAACTTGCCTGAAGTCATAGCTGGGAAGAGGCCCCAGGTCTCCTGGGCCCCAGCATATGTGCCACTGAGCCGCCCTGCCACCTGATGTGCCTCCATAGGGGACATGCTTCCTTCCACCAACTAGAATAACCTGGCTGAGCCCGGACAGGACTGGGAGACAGCTCCGGCCAGGCAGTCCTTGCCCAGGCCAAGCGCCCACGTGAGTCAGTGGGTGTAAAAAGGGCACCGTCCTCGGTATGCAAATGGGGCACTTAGCCCCACCCTCCCTGCTGGGGCCTTGCGGGAGTCACATCATGGCCATGCCACAGCGCGCCCCCAGCAGTGGGATCGGGGTCCCCTGCTCCGCCTGCCCGGCCAGGCAGTCCACAGTGCCTGGGAACAAGCCCCGCTTGGGAGGGGGGTTGGCGGTCACGAAACCAGCACTGGGGCCAGCTGCATGCCAGCGTGATGTGACCCAGAAATGCAGTGCCCAGAGGGCATGTTCCCAGGGACAGCCTTGAAATAAACAAGTCCCCAGAGTCTGCAAATGACTTCAGCACGTGCTAACACCCCCACGAGCACGGCCGCACTGGGTCAGGCCCGGGGTCTGCCTCGCCCAGTAGCCTGTCTCTGACTGTGGCCGGCACCAGAGCTTCTGCCACACTGAAGGGAGCAGCGTTGGCTGCAGAATTGCAGCTGGCGTGCAAACATCTCGCAGGACGGGGGCTCAAGGCCGCGGCCAGGCTAGAAAAAAAAGGGACTGGTGCGATGGAGCTGGCGGGGGCGGATTGAAAGCCCCACACACCCTGGGCACAGCTGAACGCCGCCAGCCTGATTTTAGCACTCCCTGCAGGTAGGGCAGCTGGTGAGCCGAGCCCAGGGCCTGTCACGCTGACCCACGTTTGCTCATTGTTTCCTTGTCCTCGCCGGTCTGCTTTCGCCTGTTGTCTCTGGGCTGAGGTTGCAGACTGTCAGCTCTCTGTGGGGCAGGGACCCTTGCTTCGCTCTGTGTTTGTGCAGCTGCCCGCAGAACGGGGCCCCCGACTAGGGCACCTGGTCGCTGCGGCACCCCGAATAATACAATACAGGTTGGACCTCTGTAGCTGTCAGGAAATGCGAGCTGCTAAAATTGAGCTGTGGCCGTTCAGCTCCGTCTACACTGGTGCGAAAAGGGGTTTTCATTCCAGCTCACTCAGCCAGCTCCAGCTGAGCGAGCTCAGTGGAAGAAAAGCCCCTTTTCTCTAATCTAGCCAGGGCCTAAAAGACTAGCGCGGCGCGCAGCCCTGTATCAACTCTCTCACGCTCCCTTGGTGCTTGGGATCTTACCGGCTGGAGCTCAGCCTTGTTTTACAAGCCACACCAGACGTTAAGCTGCAGTAACTAGCCCGTTGCAGCCAGCTGAGGATGACGGCCTGTCTCCCACACCAGCCGCTGAGATCTGTGCAGTCAAGCCGAGTTTAAACATGGACCGAAGATCCAGAGGTTATTCCGCGCCCCCCCCTCTCCCTCTCCGTCTGCGGAAGTGTCTCTCTTTGAGCTGACAACTGAGTTTCGCTGTGGCTGCATTTCACAGGGATGAATAATACATAGGTAACTCCTGAGTCACCCAGCAGAGAAGGCTCACGCTCCTGACAAGCCAGCAATAGCCAGGAGTTGTCTGCCCCACCAAGAGACAATGCGAGGCCTCGTGGTGCCAGTCTTAGAATAGCCACAGCTGCTACGGTTTTACAGAGCCGGCCAGCATGGGAAGAACATCTGAACCCTGTATTTTGTAATGCTGCCAGCACGTCGTAGTCAATATTTCCTAGACTGGTGTGATATTTTGTAGGGAACTGGTTGTGATGTCTATTTTTTTTAATAAACTGTATCTATTGATTTTAAATGTCAGCGTCTGACTGAAAATGAAGCACTTCTTTGTCCATTTAATTCCTAAATCAGTTTGTGGTTTGTTTTCTTTCGTTTTAAAGCAAAAATCTGTGTGTTTAATTGGATGCCCCCAGCCTGGAGTGTTTTGTCACTGGGTCGAAGCACTGTTGGGAGGTAGAAATTGGGGAAGGGAAGAGATTGTTACAGCAGCTGCCTTTGATACATTCACCACCAGCCGTCTCCTGCCATTCAGCCCATCGGCCCAGGGGGTGTCAGAGCAGCTGATAACCATTCATGAATTTATGCTCCCAACACCCAGCTGTGGGCTGTGAGAATTACAGATGGGATCCCAGGCCCTGAAAGACGCAGTGGCATGGACAAGGTCACACAAGGAGTCTGGGACAGAGCTGAAAATTGACCCCCCAGCTAGTGCCTTAGCCACAAGGCCAACCATGCTCTGCTGTCAGCAGGCTGGAAAAGTGCCCTTCCAGGCCTGCTCCAGGCTCATTCCCCCCAGCTGGGGCAGGGTTGCCTTCTTATAGCTACTTCTTTTCCCAGCATGCCTTGCTGGGGGGCGGGGTCTATAAATTTGGCAGAGAGAGGCTGCTGGAGCCCTAAAGTGGCCATTTGCCGGCTGCCTCTCTTCCTCTGCGGGTGAGTATTCTGAACCCCTGGGGTGCTTCCCCTTTCATGCTCTGAACAGGAGCCCCTTGAGTTCAGCGGACGGAGCGAGCCAGGACAGATGCTCCTTGGGGGGAGGGCTCAGCTATCTTGCTAATGAGGGCCCCAGGTTGGGACGGCATGGTTTGTGGGCACCTAGTCTCCCATTTGGTGTCAGCTGCTGGATGCAGTGCCCCTGCCCTGCCCTTCTCTCTGTGCAGGGTTTTAATGTGCAGTTAGTGTCTGGCGAGGTCAGAGAGCAGCTGGGGAGGTGAATGTTGCCCAAGCTGGGGATTTTTATTGCGGGGCTCCCTGGTTCGGTGTCTCTCTCAAAGCGCCAGCGCCCGGAGTCCTGGCCTTCGCGAGCATCTTGGCGCTTGGTTTAAAAACAGATGTTTCTAGCCCTGGTGGTGGCAGGGAAATGGTTTGAACAATGGGACCCACTAAAAAGTTCCAAAAAACAGAAGGAAAGTTAAAACCCCAAAACCTCCAACCCAAAATATACACGGCTGTGAAAACTCATGATTGCTTTTAACTGATCTCCTGATTTTTTTGGGGGGCGGGGAGGGGTTAGCGATACCACAGGCAGGGCTCCCACATTTGGGATCTGCTGCTCACCCGTGCATGGGCCTCTCGAGTTCTGCCCGATTGCACGGGGAGGGGCTGCTGTATCTTCGGTGAGGGTAGGCAGTGCACGTGAACTGGGCTCCAGCTGGGCACTGCAATCCACGTGATGTGGCTAGACCGCAGTTGAAGTGGCTGGGGCTCGGTGCGGACATAAGGGTTCTTGGTGCAAGGCTGAGCCCCCGGATTGAATCCTAGCCTCCCCCAAGCTGAAAACCTGGGGGCTGCAATAGGTGTCCTGCTTGCCTGACTCCTGGCGCTTTGCTGTACTAAGGGATAAAACCAAGGTCATTTCCCGTGTGGCTATTAAACATCCCCCCAGCGTCTCTCACAAGAACAGGGTTCTTGGGGTCACCAGCCAGATCTCGCCTCAAGCTGCTGCACTTCCGTCCCCTTGCCCTCTTCATCCATATTCTTCACCTCCTAAAGGCAGCTGTTCTATGCTGTGTTCTGTGAAACCGCTGCTGCGTTCCACCCCAGACATGGCTGCCGGGGCGGTGGGTGCATGAAGCGCTTTGAGTTCCTTTCCAGATGAACTGTTTTCTCTTAAAACCCCAGCAACCGTTTTCCCCAGACTGCTTCGGAAAAGTAGCTTTAGTCCTAATCCTGTTGAAGGAATCCTGCTGGGGTTTTAATCCTCAATCTCTGACCAATTTTACTGTTCAACAAAAAAAATTCCCAGGGCCCCAGGTCCATGTTATGGTTTATTCACACACACAACTCCACTGACGAATTAAGAAAAGCACAAGAAAGCAGCCTCGTCACCTTCCCCCAGACACACACGCACACACTTAACACGGCATTAGACACTTACATATAATGGTTGAGTTAAATGGACTTGAATTTTCGTTTCCACAGTTCTGCATCTTGTGTGCTCACTTACACAAGGACAAAGGAGGTTGGGTTTTACACCCGATAAAAACAGTTGCCTTTTACACCTCCATCCCACTTGTGTCAGGGCCTGGGCAAGGTGCAAAGTACTGGAGAATTAGGCCCAAATCCCTTTACAAACAGGGTGGGCTATACGGAGAGGCTAACCCGGGGCACTGATTGATGGAATTACAGTAGATTGATTCTCAAGTTAAAACCCAGACACAGCGCAGACAAGCACCCAGAGACAGCTGGATGGGGGTGGCTGGGTTTTGAGGTCATATAATACAGAACGCTGTTGTAACACCATCCCTGGCCACTCGTGGTAGCCGATTGCACTGTTAGCATGAGTTGCAGGCTCCCCCTGGCTGGGGACGCTCAAAGCCCACAACAGCACAATGGGAAAGGTCTGATTTTTATCGGTACATGTCGGGCACCATCGTTGTCACCTTACACACCCGACTCGACAGAACCGTATCTCCCTCAGTAACGATTGAAACTCACAGGTGAGCAAAACAAGCACCATGCGGGTTGAGACGCTGCGCCTCTGATTTACGGCTATTTACAGGGGAGAGTTTGACAGGGGACGTTGACCATTTGTGATGTAGGTTCTAAAGCTTTACGCTTTTTTTTGAAGCTCGCCATCTACTGTCATTAACTAATTGGTGGGCGCCTCCCCCCACCCAAACATTGTGAACATTTAAAAGGATAAAAAAATCTTTTTAAAGGCTTAAAAATAAAGTCCATCAGAGTTACTAAAAAAAAAAAAAAATGTCTGCCAAGCTCGTGTCTGGGCCACAACTCGTGCACTGGGATTCGGGATGTCGTATTTGGGGTCGAGAAGGAATTTACCCCCAGGGCAGATGGTAGAGACCCTGGGGGTTTTGGCCTTCCTCTGCAGCGTGGGGCATGGGTCACTTACTGGTGGATTCTCTGTACCTTGAAGTCTTTAAGCCATGATCTGAGGATGTCAATAACTCAGTCAGAGGTCAGGGCTCTCTCGCAGGAGTGGGTGGGTGAGGGTCTGTGGCCTGCCTTGGGCAGGGGGTCAGACTAGATGATCACAATGGTCCCTTCTGGCCTTAAAGTCAGTGAGTCTACATCACTCGCAGGGCCTGAGCCCAGAACCGCTACTCAGGGACGGCTCCACTCAATGCTGCCATGCCTCCCCACAGTGGCCTGCCGCCCGCAGGGATTTTCAGCCCGGGGCTCCATGGCTGGGCAATGCACGGGGTTTGTTCTGCACCTGAGGAAGGGGATCCTCAGGGGCCAGCGGGGCTCCACTGGGAGCCGCCTCGGTTAGCTGGGAGTGAAATGCCAAGGAGGGGGCGCGGGTGCCTAAGCAACTGACCTGCTGCACCCGGCTGACAGGCCAGAGACAGGCATCCCCCCCCCCCGCCCTGGTCGGGATTAATCTGGCCTGCCAGCGTCACGGGGACCCTCCGCCACGAACCCTCGGCCAGAGTTGAGCACTTGGGGTGCAGCGAGGGCTCAGAGCTGCTCATTCGCCGCGGCGTGGCGGCAGCGTTTCAGCTGCTCTGAAAATGCCATCTGGTGGCAGGGCTCGGGGGCAGCTGAGCGGCCACTTGGGAAATGCCAGCGGCCCCTAAATAGCTGACCTGGGCACCTAACGAGGCAGATAGAGCACCTTTAAGGATCTGGGTGCAGCGTCGTTGGTTCAGGCAGCAGTAGCAAACGTCTACGCACAGGCCAGCCCCTGGAGGGGCACAATGAGTCCCACGGTGAGTACGGGTTGCGCTCTTGGGTCCAGGAAAGTTTATTCCAGAATAAGAAGGCACCAGACAGAAGCATAAAACACGCTTTCTTTATTAAGCTATTCTTTGGCTGAGCCCTTTCCCAAGTCGGCCTTTGCAGGCGGGCTTTGACAGCGCTTAGTCCTACGAGACGTTCAGTCCAACAGCAGCAGGAACACGTTGACGGCATTGCGGCGCTCAGCTTTTGTGAAGGGGAAAAGTTCATTTCCCAGCCCCTTCGGGACCAAGACCTTCGGCATTGTCTCCCCGTAGCAGGATTCAGCGGCCAGGCGGCTTCTTTTTTCTGAACAGGAAAATTGAATGAAGGGCACCAAACCTGACTTGAACATTTCAAGCATCGGCGCGGTGAGCGGTTTTTGCCACTCATGATAATATCTCACAATGCCTCGGGGGTCACCAAAAAGCCCCTGCGCTCGGGGGTTAAGTGCAATCGGGTTTAGTGTTAAGGATCTTTGCATAGAAAAGCAGAATCCAGGGCCTTGTATTTTCAAGCGTGACTAGAGATTTTGGGTACCACCTTTTCTGGATGCCCAGCGTAAGCCACCGTAAAGGGGGCTGTGCTTTCAGAGCGTGCCCAGCACCTGCTTTCTGAAAGTCAGGACCCTTTAAGGTTCTCACGTTGGACCTGCCAAAATCCCGAGTCGCTCTTGGAAAATGCAGGTTCAGGGTCCTATTTGCCTCTGGAGTCAGAGACCACTTTGGAGTAGCAAAGTGAATGTGTCATTATAGTTAGCACTTCACATCTCCCAGCCACCTTGCAAACATGGATTAACTCCAAGCAAACTGAGTCTGGAAGGTGGCTGCCTTTAAAAAACAGTGCATGCCCATTTGTTTAATGCAGCGCCTGCGGCACGAGCATCCGCAAGGGTCATGAGAGCTCTCTTTTTAAAAGGAGTTTTTAGGGGAGTTTGGGTCAAAGATTTGCAAGGCTGCTGTGCTGAAAACAGTCTCCTTCAACATATACTGAAGGGGGAAGCAGGCATTCAAAATCCAGGTAGCTCATTCCGAAGCATGGGGGGTCGAAGGCCAGTACCTTCCCCAATATACGCCCACCAGAGCACCCCTTTGGAGGGATCCTCTTTATTGACTTCAGTTCATCTGTTTAGGATCAGTGAACAAGGATTCTATCTGCAGCAAATCAATCAGAATGGCAAATCCCTCACTAATCCAGCCTCCTTTTGTGTACACGCTGCACCCTGCAGAAGCAGAGAGCAGACTTCCCTGTCGAGTCTGTCCATGGCAAGGAGACGCAGGCTTGCATAACTGTGGGGCAGAGGACACGGTTCCGGGAACAGCGTCTGCCCCAGATCTGCCTCGCTTTGCACTGACCCGCCCTAGCTCGGGTCTCTTCTGCAAGAGCAACAGCCATGTACTCCAGCAACTGCAAGGGATCTTTCCTTGTAGGAGAAATAAATCATGCCCCACGGCCCAGTTTAGCGCATAACCCTGAATCTGGGTCAGCCCTGCCCTCACAAAGAGTGATTTTTACCCACTGCCTGGATTGAACAATGGCTTTTTATTTTGCCAGGCAGAGCGACTCTGCCGCTCGGTCCCCTCCCTTCCACTTCAGGTGTGTGCAGCCTAGCTCCGTGCCTGTCCGCAAAGGCTGGGCAGAATTAGGAGAAGGAAACAGCTGGGTATTTTAAAAGGGGGGGGGGGGCGCAGGGGAAGTGACAATGTTTTCTACATATAAGGGTCTGCGGTGTAAAGCAGCTGCCTGTTAAACTTTCCCCGACAGGATCACAGGTGGAGAAGGACTGGCTTGAGCTGAGACAAGATGGGAGAAGTAAAATATGTAGAGTGGTGAAATGAATGGGGGTGAGGGGGAGACGCCATCCCCAAATCCAGGAAACTCCCGGGCCAGGAACTGTAGGGCTAGAGGCAAGGTGAATTTGGGCTGGGCGGCAGGGAAGCGTAGTTGACTGCGGGAGCCGAGGGAAAGGGGGGAAGCCCGTTGAGTTCTTCAAGCACAGGCAGGGCAAAGCACTGAAGTGTCCAGTCCAGGGGAGCTCCAGCCGAGGAAGGCCAGACTGGACCTGAGCAGGGGCCCGTCTCAGCCCGTGGCCAGCCAGTGGATTAGATGCAGGTGTGGCTGGGTGGCTTGTAAAGAAGGTGCAAGAACCCACGCGAAGGCCTAACCTGACTCCTTCCCCTCCCCAGAAACTGGCTTTATTTCCCTTCAAAACCTCGGTTATTTGAACCCATCGCAGGCCGCAGAGCTCTGTTATTCCCTGTGACGGTCTGCAGTGGGCTAGGAGATGGGGCACCTCGCTCTCTTCCCCCTTCTAGTTCCTAGGTCCAGTCTGCCCCTTTCCCTTTACCTCCAATTCTAACCGGTTCTGCAAGACTCCAGAGATGGCTGCTGACTATTTTTTCTGACATTTGTAATTTAGACCATGCACGCAAGGCAGACGGGGCCGGCACCCCTGGCCTCCTCGGACTAGCTCAGAGGCATTGGGCACAGCGACAGAATAGCCCAGGGGCCGGCTATTTCCCACCTGCGCTGTCCCTGCCCCGGGGACAGGAGTCAGGGCCCATCTCGCGTTCAGAGGTTTTTAAAAAGGGTGGAGGGTTCACATCCAGAAAGCACAAACCGGCTCTTTTTCGTTTGCCGTCGTTACTTGTACAAAGCCGTCTCTGCCCCCTCCCGCGGCTCTGAAAAGTCAGGGCAGAAAAATCAACGGCTCCATCCTTTTGCTGACCCGGCTCCCTGGGTGTGGAGGGGGTTTGGTGCACTGATGGATTGGGGGGGACGGACACATGGGCGAGTTGCTAGCTAACTTCGACCAGTGGGGGGAGAGGGGGGGGGCAGGCACAGCATCTATCCTCCTGAGCGTAGAAGCTTGTGATTCTGGCCTTGAAAATAACGGCACCAGGCTGAGCTCTGGCCTTGCAGGAAATGCTTGATGAAGGGCCCCGCCAGGAAGGGCCGAGCGGTGGTTTCTGGGCGCACGGGCTGGGCTCCAAAGCAGCGGCTGGGCTGGCGAAGGGATGAGGGGAGAATTCCTGCCGACTCCTACTGCCCCGTCCCGTAAGACCAGTTGAAGGTACTCCCGGAGAGCAGCATGTCCCTGATTAGTGTTTCAATGGGCGTCTTCCCCACCAGTCTCATGAAGAAGAGCTGGGAGATGAGCGAAGCCGGCACCGCCCGGAGCGCCGGCAGTCGCAGCAGCAGCCTGCCGAAGCGCTGGGGCTGAGACGGGTACTGGGCCCGGACGTACTCCGTCAGGGCCACCTGGGCTTTCTCTTGCAAGCTCTCCACGTGGGCAGGGTCCGAGAGGCCGCAGGCATCTGCAAAAGGCAGGAGGGAGAATGGTTAGCGGAGAAGAGCGGGGACGGAGCTCCCGGGGGACCCAGCGCTCTACGCTAAGGGCTGCGGGTCCTGCTGCACGGCACAGGTTTGAAGGCCAGGCGCCAGAGACGGTGCCATGCCTCCTTGCCCCCCCCAACATTCTTGCCAGGGTTTGCTGGCCCCGGCGGGTCCCCTCCTTGCACGTGCTCCCGCCTCCCAGTCAACTGCCCTGCGCCTTCTGCAGCCACCGGAGCAAAGTGGGGACCAAACCCTCCTGCTCCGTGCTGGTGGCAACAGCCAGGTGCAGGGCAGGTGACCTGGGCCCGGCTGTGCCACCAATGCAATCAGCCCAGGCCAGGGGCCGCCCGTGCGGGACGGGGAACACCAGCACGGCAGGCGGCAGCAGCGGTACCTACCTACCTCACGGCTTCCATCGCCCCCGCATCTAAGCACTTCCCGGGTGAACTGGCTGAACACAGCAAGGTCCCTGCGCAGGATCTTCTGCTCCCACCCCGCTCCCCTGGCTACGGAAAGGCCCGAGCCTGTGCCTAGGTTGACAGTGTTGCCTAGTGGAGAGAGCACAGACTTGGGCGCAAGGGACCTGGGTTTCATTTCCTAGCTCAGCCACTGGACCTGCTCAGTGACCTTGGGCAAGGCAGACCCCTCTTCCTGTGCCTCAGTTTCCCCATCTATACAATGGCTATGGATACTGTGCTCCAATGGAAAACGCTATATGGAGCAAGGGATTATCGCTTTAGTCTGCACACAGGGACAAAGCTCCCGCAAACGAACACAAGAGGCTGGCTCCCCCCAGCTCTTACGGCACAATATCGCCCCAGAGAGCAGCGTGGTTGCAAGAGCCCCCCACCCCCCGGAGAAGCCTTGGGGTGAGGGTGTAGATTGGTTTCAGTTTAAGCCCAGTGCTGCTCTCCCAGCAGGCTGCATTGGCATGGGAGCCCCGGCACGCCACAGCCACACGCGTGTAGCCGGGCGGGGACCGCCAACCTTGCGTCAGCAGCTTTCGCTTGAGTTCCCTGCAGCCAGTCTCCAAGCGTTAGCAACTCAGCCTGCCAGCTGACACGGAAACACAGCCGGCCTCTATTTTATTAACCGCCCAGCGGCTCGTGGCCAGCGCAGCTGCTCTCCCCAGATTTTTTTTAAGACCGCGGCAGCACGGCCGTGTTAAACGGAGACGGAAAGGCATCAAACCACGGCCTGCCGGTGCCCGTGTGTCACGAGCTCATGGCCGTCAAGTCAGGACAAGTCATCCAGGCAGGAGCTGGGATTCTGAGCCGATGGCTTCAAAGAATAAAGTAGCCAAAACTCAGCAGGTGAAATCCCGGCCCTACTGAAATCAGTGGGAGTTTTGTCATGGACTTTGACCGCGCTAGGGTTGCTCCGGGGGTAACGGGGGCTGCCGGGGCGTCGCGTTTCAAAAGCAGGCCCTGAAACAAGTCTCGCTCTCTCGAGGTTGGGGATCCAGGCGCTGGCAAGCAAAGTATGTGTCTAAGTCCCAGTCGGGTCTAGTTTGACTGAATGGCTCTTACAGGGGCACAGCTGCCGCAGCGTGAAGAGAGAGGAGCCGTTTTGCTGTGTTTAAAGTTAAGCCGGGGTCTTTAGTGCTTTGCTGAGCTGGGGGCCAAAGCTTAGGACCCAGTCCTGCGATATAACCACCATACAACCCCAGTGACAACGGCTCTTAGCACCTCATGCAGCCGGGCAGGGGAGACACAGTCGCCTTGTATTCTATTTCTGTCTAAATGGGCCCAGAACATCACTTGCTTTCCCCCTTTCCCATCCTACATCTCTGGCTACCTTCATTTTCCTGTCACTTTCCCCGGCTAAATCAAATCACCGGCAGTCTATGGCTCTCGACAACGCTGCCATTAGAGGCCTGGTGCGCACGTCCCACTATGTCAAGCCAAGCATTTTGCTGTCTGGCCCCAACACAAAAAAAAACTGTAAAAAGCCTGCCTGCGTTTAATCCAACCAGCGCTAATGGGGTTCTTAACAGAAATGCTACAAGCCAGAAAATCCAACCCGGAGATTTGCGAGAGGATGGAAAGTTCCTTCATCACATTAGCTGGCCCTGGGAAGGAGAAAGAGCTGATTGGCTGATGAGCTACAATTGGTAATTAAATTGTAACCCCACATTGTCAGACTGCTCTGGCTAGCGCGTCGTTTAAAGGGCCCATCCAATCTCCCCCTCCCCCCCTCCTCTTTAGAAAGGAGTAAGAGACCGTAGGCTGGGCAGTGTTGGATAACCAGTTTTCTCTGCTAGTGACAGGCACCTAGCCTCGCTCCAGAGACGAGGGATCCATGGGATTTTGCCTTGTTGCTGTAGCATGGCTGGAGTTTTGCATGGCTCTTAAAGGGACAGCCCTGTTGCGTTGTGCTGCAGTATTAAGAGATGACAGATAACAGCCGTTCTCAGGGCAAGGGCTCTTTAATTGATTTTTTTAAATTAACCGGTTCTGGTTGATGTATCTGGAGCTTTACCGTGAGGTGCATCCTGTAAAGTGTCTCCCCCTGCTGGAAAGTCACCACCTCAGGCTGGGGTTTCCAAAGGAGCCTATGAGAATTAGGCACCCAAATCCCATTGAAACGCAACACAACTTAGGTTCCTAAGTCACTTAGTAGCTTTTTGGAAAATTTTACCCTTGGGGCTTAAACCCCTTAGGTTATTTTGAAAACTCCCAGGCTTCAGCTCGGTTCTTTTGGTACCAGGAGATTGTGTCAGTGGGAAAAGCAGCCATGCCAGGTGCACGTCTTATTACACACTTGCACATTGACAAGGTCTTTAGTTGTGTATAAGCATTCACTGCAAACACACACACAAGAGGCCACTCCTGGGAGCATCCACAACCAGCGACAGCTGCGCCCCCAAAGGCACGGGCTGGGATTTCTCTAAAGGAGCCAGTCGCCAGCGCATGTAGTGCACCGCCAGAGGCAAGAAATGGGCCCTGCAGCGTGTCCTGAAGGTCAATAAACTCGGGTCACTTTGCACCAAGATGCGGGGAGAGTTGCAAAGCCAAGGGGCCTCCCAGACCCCACCCGCCCGCTTGCCTCCTCCACGTGCTAATTTGGATCTATTGACGGTATTTTTATCACACACACACACCCCACAGCATCTGACCACCTCACAATCTTTAATATCTTTATCCTCACAACCCCCCCCCCCGGGAGCTGGGGCAATGCTATCATCCCCCTCGTACAGAACCGAGGGACAAAACCTGTCTGGCCCTAAGCAACTTGCCCATGGTCACGCGGGAAGGTCAGTGGCAGGGGAGAGAACTGAAGCCAGGTCTCCAGCATCCCAGTCTAGCACCTGAAACCCTGGATCCTCCTTGTTCTCTAGATCTACGTTAATTAAAACTGCAGGGCGTTCCTCTAAGGTCCTACCGTGTAAAGACTTCCTGACTCTCTCTGGGGGGCACTGTGTAGATTGATAGATACCAACAGAGAGACAGAACAGTTTTCAGAGCAGCCTGTGGCTCTTCCAGCATGGCCACTCAAAGAGCGGAGGCACAAGCCCCTCAGTAATGCTTCCCAGCAGGAAGTCCCGTCTCCCCAAGGCAGTGCAGAGCGCTCCTCCTTACAGGGGCGATCGCTGCAGCGTGGAGAGGCGGGTTTCCTTTCCACAGCTGGCTGAGCCAGCGTTAAACTCGTCACATAATTACAGCACTAACTTTGACTCCCGACGGCGGCCTCGGTCCTTTTGGCGTCTTGCGGTAGCTGCCTCCTTTCTGACCGTTAAATGGGAAGCCTCTCTTAAACATAAGGATAATTGATTTGGTGAAAGTAGAGGCGACAGCGGGAGCAGCTTTGATATTACTGGCGTTCTCCGCCTCTTGCGGCACACGCGGGCGCTGGAGAACGCTCCAGACGGCAGACGGACACCCGGGTTCAAGGCCCAGCTCTGCCATGGATTCCCCTGGGGAATGTCACTTCAGGCCAGATTTTTAAAGGTACCGATGTCCACAGGAGTTAGGCGCCTCGCTGCTTTTGAAAATCTCACTGGCAGCCACCTGCACCTGTAGGTGCCTAAATACCTTTAACAATCTGGCTCTTGGTCTCTCTCTTGGCCCCAGTTTCCCTACCTATAAAATGGGGATGATGATCCTTCGCCTTGTCTCTCTTTGTAGCCTTTCTGGGAGCAGGGCCTGGCTCTCCCTCTGTCCGTGCAGCAGCCAGCACGGAGATCAGCGGGGGCCTCTCGCCGTGCCCGTGCAATGAAGACTAGTATGCAGCAGCCACTCACCTGGCGTGAAGAGGGCTATCGCCTTCAGGCAGCTATACTCCGCAGAATCCACCTGCAACCTGTTGAGTTTTTCCACCTGATCCTGAAATATCCGGATCTGGTCCATGAAGGACACCACGCGGTCGGCGGACATGGGGGAGGCGTGGAAGCCGGCCGCGGCCAGCAGGGGGGCCATGTGCAGCGGGAGGGCCGACTGGGCGGCGTTGAGGACGAAGAGCTCGCTCCAGCTCAGACGCAGCAAAGCCACCTGGTCCGAGATGGGCAGTTCTGGGAAGAAAGGGATGTTCCTGGCCCACTCCACCGTGCTGAAGAGCAGCCGGGCCGCCAGCTCGCAGATGTTGTCAATGCCCATCACGCTGCCCTGCTGGGTGTACTGCGAGCCGTAGCGGGCGGTCGGGTAGGGCTCCGCCCGGAGCAGCTGGGAGATGAGTTCTGAGACCGGCTGCCCGTTGAAATACTCCCCGCTGAGCATGGCGCTGGGGCTGGTGCTGGAGTGGGAGGGCGGGATCCGGCCTCTCTGGACAGCTGGAAAGAAAGAGGAGAGATGAGCTCCCACCCTGCAGCGAGGACGCTACCGCCATGCGCTATGGCGACCATCGCAGCCTAGACTCCCGCGTTTCATCCGGCTGGGGCCCATCACAGAGGCTGCAAGCTGCTACACAACGAGGCAGTCGCTATTATTAGTGGTACAGTAGCTTCCAGAGGCCCTAGCAGAGATCAGGACCCAGCGGGCTTGGAGCTGTATTGTCTGACATCCAATCCAGGACGGGTCCTGCCTCAAAGAGTTCACAGCCTTCACAAGCAAAGGGGAGGAGAGGGGAGGGGAAGCTGAGGCACAGAGCGGGGCAGTGACTTGCCCACGGTCACCCAGCAGTTCTGTGGCAGAGCCAGGGACAGAACCAGGCACCCTGACTCCCAGACCAGCACTCAACCCACCGGGCCTCACTAGAATCCATCTGGACAGACCTGTGATGCCTCGCATAAGGACGCTGTTTGCCAGCAGGGTGCATGCCTGAAGCCTTCAGCACCACCGCACGGGTCCCTATCACGAGAGCTACAAGAGTTACTCCATTGGCTGGTACCAGTAGCAGACTGTTATCCAGCCCCTGGAGAGATACATGACACACACCTGGCCAGTTGCACATACTAGAAATATTTATCTGAAAATAAGCTAAACCTCCTCAGCACCTGGGTGATATCACCCCCGCGACCCCTAATTATCTGTGAACCAACGCTGAACGCCAAAGACAAGCAGTGGGCTAGACCCTATAGTGAAGGGCACTGAAGGACTCTGGCTGACTGACGCAGGCCCACGGGTCTCTTCTAGATGACTGGAAGCTTTGATGACAGGTCTGGTTTTAACACAAGACCTAGACCAACAACGTGGAGGATTTCTGGGGCTCAGGGCGAGGCATCCCCAGAGACGAACCAGGGGTTCAGCACGATGCGGTGGCTGGCGAGAAGGTGAAGGAAACCCAGGATCAATCAGCAGATAATCTTGGCACACAGCCCACCTCTGGGCCAGTCGATTTCCTCTCCATTAGCAGGCGGGATTCCAAGCTGCATTGAGTCCAGGTTTCTAATCTCCAAGCAGCCGCATGAAGTTTTTTGGGTTTTTTTTTTCACTTGCTCTACAGCGAGATGATTGCTTGCCAAGGTCATTTCCTGGCAGCAATCATTTCTTTGCAATGAAAATGGGCATCTTCAGTAAACTTCTTAACCCTGGAGGTGCTTCTCTTTCTAATTGCATTCTAAGAAAGCTATTTTTCAGCCCCCGTTAGCACCCACTGTTTGCTCGACCCCCAGTAATGAATTTATGAGCTGTTCTTGCAGCACTTAAATGAGAGTTATAAATCATATTAAGTGACAATAATGCTGTCTCGACTCCTCGGGAAGGAGGAAATTATGTCCTGCTCCTAATATCTCTTCCCTCTGCTACGTTTCTACTGAGAAGCAAATGTGCTGTAGCAAGTTGAAACACAAAGGGACCCCACAGCCATCGCTCTTTTCCCACAGCAAGGGTCGAATCTGCCCAGAACAATGGTTGTGATTTTCAAACCTGGGTACTTAAAGTTAGGCATCTAAATCCATAATTAGGCCTCTTAAATAATCCTCCCTAGTGCTTTTCATCAGTAGAGCTCGAAGTGCTTCACAGGGAGAAACTGAGGCACCAAGAAGGGGAAAGGACTTGCCCCAGGTCATCCAGCAGGCCAGAGCCAGGAAAAGAGAACCTAGATCTCCAGTCCAGTGTCCTAACCACTAGGCCATGCTGCCTTTCAGAAGCAGTGAGCAAATCCCATTGGGGTCAGTACAGCCACACTGCGAACCCGGTTGCTTTTCTAAGCATCCAACTTTACACACCTAAGTGGAAAGTGCTGGCCCCTTTCTAGAGAATTGACCCGGGGAGTCTGAGCATAAAAAATGCCTTCAGTCTCACAGATGTAGCTGAAAAGCGCACGCACGCACACTCTATTCCAGCCCCTTTCAACTACTGAACCTTGCAAGACATGACTAGCAGCATGGACACGCTCACTCTGCCCGGTTGTTGGGTCAGATCCCCAGAGGGGCTACACCCATTTACACTGGCAGCGGATCTGTCTTGTCCTGTCCCAAAGCCCCGATTCACTTAACCCGCGTAAATGACTCAAGCGTGTACTGAAGTGCTTTGCTGACTTGGGGCCTGAATCTGTTACGTTGATGGCAGCCTGAGATCCGCTCTGCTCCGCTCCACATCACGTCGCTGCGCGCTGGGGCCAGGCACACAGCTGCTGTGGCAGGGCTCATTAACAGATGTCATGCCCATGACGTTAGTGGCACGCAAGGGGCCTGAAGCCAGGACAGACAACGCGCTCCTGGTCTCCAAACCTTTAGCCTGAATTGACCAGCCGCAGACACGGGGAGGGAAGGGAGGCAATGGAAAAGCACTGGCGTTGGGCAGGAGTTGCTAACTTCCTGGGGGCCACGAGGGCCCAGCAGCTCTGAAAAGCAGATGCAAAGGGCTCCGCCACTTTTCGCTGAGTTCCTCTGATTTATGCCAGCTGGGGAGCCAGCCCAGCACAGGGCCACGATCTTACTGCATGCCACTGGAAACATGGCTGCGTGTGTGGAAGATCTTCAGAGCCTGGAGGAGAGAAGCTAAGAATATCTTGTTCTAGTCCCCACACTGGCCTGGCCTCTGGGGTGATCCTGGGGAAGTCACTGCTCCGCTCTGTACGGAGAATGATCCTGACCTCCTGAGCAAAGCACTTTGAAGTCTAGGGATGAAAAGCACCAGGTAAGAACTAGAGACTATTAAACACTGACTGACACCACGCAAAACGTGAGCAGCGAATTTAAAACTCAAGAGGAATCCACAGGAATTTAAAAATCAAGGCTCATTTGTCTGCTAAACTCTGTCCATTCTCTTACTCATCCTTCTCCCTGCGTCTCTCATCACATCCTCTCTGACACCTTGTGCCACAGTCCTGCACTTTGTGGTTTGGCTCCAAGGCAAAATGGGCGTGAAATGCCACCGCGTATCATCCGCAATGTTTTACGTTCGCTTTGCACTGGTGTCAGTGATTGCACAAGAAGCAGGGTGGGTGGGAAATCTGGAGCAGGGACTGCGGCCTTCATTGGTTTGCACACGCTAGTGTAAGTAGTTATTTCTGTAGTGTCCTATGTTCCCCCTTGTGCAAATCACTCTGCAGGCTCCACCTGTCGCAAACCCATTGTCCTCTCTTCCCAGCAGGTGTCTGTTTATTGTCACTCCCTTCCCAAGTCAGGAACCTCTCGGGGTATCCCAAGCAAGTGAAACCTCAGTGCTTGTAGCTAATCATCCTGACCGGCCAGTCCTGCTCTCAGACCTCATAGAGTAACAGAGGGAGCAGCAGCCTCCAAGAAAAATCAGGCAGACGGGGTCTCAAGTCAAGTACCCTGAATGAGTGGCCACTTCTGAAAACTTTGGCCTAAACTCCTTTGTTCAGATGAAGATTGCAAGCTAGGATCATCGGAATTACCAGACTGGATCAGACCTGTGGTCCATTTAGTCCAGTAGCCTCCGAGAGTGGCCAAAACATGCTGCTTCAAAGGAAGGCACAAGAAACCCTGCAGTGGACAGTTATGAGATAAGCTGGAAAAATTCCTTCCTGACCTCCACTGGTGTATGCCCTGAAGCATGAGGATTTATAGCCATGCCAAAGTTCTTTGTTATTTTAATGCTGCCTGTAACAACATTGGACATTCTCATTCTCCACAGAAATATTCTGCCTCAGTTAAAAACAACTCTGCTCAGTTCTTCACGCCAGTGCTCTTTTATGGCAATGGGTTCCACCGACCAACAGTGCATCATGGGAAAGGATTTGCTACGCCTGCCACCTCTCAGTTCCACTAGGAGGTGCAGAGGAGTCCCTGATTGAAGTGGGGCCCCTGCGTTAAGGGGAGGAGAGAGGTTGGGGGCTGACAAGGATCCCTCTGCTTTCCGGTGCTGGAAAGTCGGGAAACTGACTCAAGAAATGCTTGCGAAGGTTCTACTCAGTGCAACACAATGCCAAAGATAACAACAGTCGCCAACGCCATCTGCCACGCTGTACGCCTCCCCCATGCCTCCCCCCCGGCTATATTGCCACAGAAATTTGCATAACTGAGTCAATATTGGAACTGCAAAGGATTATTCTAAGCCAGTCTAGGTTCCCATCTGTGACCTTTACAGCTACTAGGTCATGTGGTCTTGTACAAGGCTCCAGGTGAGTCACCTAATCTCGCCAAGGCTTCAGCTTTCAAACAAACACCACCTGTTTTACTGGTATGGCAGGCGCCCAAGGGCAGTTTTAAATGGTAGAAATGGTTTTGCATTCTGCCCTGAGACTGGGATTTCACCGTGACAATAATGGCTGCTCCCGGATACCCGCAATCAGCTAGGGTATTTCCTGGCCATCTGGGAGAACGTCCCTGGGCAGCAAGCAGGGGCCAGATCCTCTACTTTGTTTCATGGGTACAATTCTGCTGACTTCAAAGAAGTCTTGCTGGCATCAAACTAGCAGAAGGGTAATTAAATCAGTCCCTCCAGCTGCCGTACCTGGCATGTAATCAACCCCTGTACTATGCATGGTGCACAAGACACATGGGAGGTAAAATCCTCATCTGGTGTAAATTGTAGGGGGTAGAATGTAACTTACTAAAAGAAGCAACTTGGGAGTTCCTGAATCCCCTAACCCTACCCCCACCCCTAGGGCTGGTTTTAATTCTGATTAAAAATCTAAACCTGTTTCCCAGCGGCCCCAATTCTCCTCCCGCTGGCCCAAAGCAAGGAGGAATTCCACTGCACCCGTGCAAATCTGGTGCGAGAGAGAGGAGATCAGGCCTGGCATTTGTAGCCCTCCCCACCACGTGTCCAGTCACATCTCTGTGAAGCACGTGCCTTGGGGTTTACAGGCTGCTTGGGTGGGCCTCGGCTTCAGGTTCTGATCCAGCAACACCATCCCTGGCTGCAGCCTTTGCACACCCACTTTGAGAGGCGGCGGCAGAGCAGCTTTCACTAGCTATAAAAGCCCCACAGAAGGAGAATCTGCAGCTGCTCTGTCAGAGGGAGGGAATGGGGCATTTCAGGGGGATTTTACCCTCTTCCCCTTCTCCAGATGCACTGGTTCTGATTCTGAGCCCATCAGAGCTCTTGGGGCACAGCTCATGGGGGATTTGGGGGAAGGTAGGGGGCTTATACCCCCTTTGCACCTCCCAGGTTATGGGGATGCTGGATCCGTTCAACCACTTGCATGAACTACAGCAGCTCTGGGCACTGCTTGCCCTGGCTCCAATGGTCCCAACCTACAGGCAGGAACAGCTGGAGAGCAGGCTGCCCTCCTTCCCTGAACATGCCCATAGGCTGGGGGTGCTGTGGGTTGCAGGATAGGGCCAGGAAGGGCATGCCCCCTTCACGGCAGGGCTGAATCTTAGCCCCTCCCTGACACCGGAGGGGTTAGTTTAGCTGCAGGCAACAGACGGTTTAAAAACACTGGGAGAGGTTTTCAAAGGCAAAGACAAGCGTTGGGCACCCAAATCCCATGGGCTTCCCACTGGGAGTTAGGTACCTAGCTGCCCTCTGTGCTTTGAAAACAACCCCCACCCGAGGCATGTCACTGATCACAGACGGTGCTGATCCACGCAGACGACGGCTGGCATTTTCGAAGGACCCTACGGGGAATTGCCTGTCCGATTCCTCGTTGAATTTCAAGTGGGGTTTGGAAGCCTCAATCCTTGATAAAATTCCAGCCAGCGTTTCCGGCACAGTCACATCTCAGCACTGGTTAACCACCAGCCCGCCTCACGGTTTCCAAGCAACAGCCATTCGCGAGCTGCTGGTGGAGGCCAGCCGCGCTCTCACTCATGCCCCAGGGCCTGACTTTCCAGAGAGCGCCGTTTCCAGGAGGCACCCAACAAAGTGGCTGGGTTTTCGGGAACGCTCCTTGGCTGCTCAGGGCTCTAGGAAACCTGGCCGCCAATGTCACAGGGGGAGCTGCTGGGGGCTGAGAACTCTGGGCCTTATGATGACCTCTAGATGGGAGCGGAGCTCTTTTGAAAACCTGGCCCCAAGAGCCTAAGCGTGTGTGGATCCGGTCGTATCAACGCACACTGGGGATGACAGACCTGGATACACTCTGCACAGAGGGGGGCAGTGAGCCCCTCCCTGACTCTCACAGCGCGTGTGCATTGGCCACAGCTTAGCGGTGTCCGACAGAGCAACCCCTGAGCAGCTCTAAATTACGTCACCTTGCTCTGGGCTCTAGGGGCACATCCACACTGCAGCTGGGAGCCAGCCAGGTAGACAGGCTAGCTGCCCATGCTGCAACGTCTATGCTGCTATTTTTAGCTCGCGCACAGCTAGCACCTGTCTGCCTACTCCATGGCGACATACTGCCATTGGGAATCAGCACAGCCCCACCCCATTCCCAGGATGTGTCCCCTCCGGCCGTGTTTGTGTGGTTGACATAGGAGCCAGTTCCCCTCCTTCACCCCAGCTGGGATCTCCTCTATGCCAGGGGAATGCTCAGCTGTCTAGCGAGTGCCAGATTCCACCAGTCGGGGCCAGCCAGGTGTTACTCTACCTCGCCCCTTAGCCGCAGCCAGCTTGCAAAACCGTTGGCCAAGTTACCTTCTTTCCTCATTCCCACGCAGAAACACTTCTTCAGGCGGCAGTACTGGCACTGATTGCGGTGGTGCTGGTCAATCTGACAGTCTCGGTTAGACCTGTGTGTAAATCAGACAATAATACACCATTGCAAGAAGGCAGAAAGTGCTGACCGATCGGGTGGTGAGGACAATATCTTTTGGGACAAAAAAAAGTCACCCGCCATGAGGAGAAGTGTTATTTTGTCAGTTAAGTACAGGGAGGAAGGATGATAGTTAGGGCATGAGACTGGGGTTCAAGTCCCAGCTATGCCACTGACTCCCTTGTGGGACCCTGGGCAGGTCACGTCATCTCTCTGTGCCTCAGTTTCCCTGTCCAATGGGGATAACAGTGCCCTACCACAAAGGGGTGTTGGGAGGATAAAAACAGAGATTTTGAAAGGTTCAGATACTCCAGTAAAGGAAGCCACGGAAGTATTTTAGCTAGCCAGACGGGGCAGAGTGTTGTATTACAGCATGGCCCCCATCACGCCAGGTGCTACACATACGTATAGCAAGGCAGTCCTTGCCCCAAAGAGCTTACGGTCTAAACTGACAAGACGGACACCGGGCGGGAGAAGGGAAGGATCCTGATCCCCACTGAACGGGTGAGAAGCTGAGGGCCAGAGCGATGAAGGCCAGGGTTTTCAGACTGGCTCAGCGCCCCAGCAGGTGTCGTTGAGAGAGAGGGAAATACGGGCTCTGAAATGGGGCTGGCTTCACTGGGAACTAGCGAGAAGCTTTGCTCCTTGTGTCATCCACGCAGCCGGTGAAGCGAAAGGGGGCGTTAGGCCTCCAATCCCGCAGTGTGGGTGAGTGCCCTCGTGCCCCTGCGGGACAAGTCACACACCCCACCCTGCCGGGGAAGGGGGCCTGCAGTTCCCGGCAGAGCCAAAGGGAAAGGAGAGTTGCTCAGGATAGAAACTCTGCTTCACCGAACAGCTCTCCTGGTGAACAGGAACTGCCCCCAGCTGCCAATTGCTGGGACCCCGGGATGAAATTCACCCCCTGTGCAGAGGCCCAGCACTCAGCCGCCAGCAAACCATTTTTATTCAGGACGGCGTTTAAGAACGTACTGAAAGCTATGCACGGGCTATGCTGCCCTGCACCGGGATATGCCCCCACACTTGAGGGCTTGTCCAGAATCAGGGCCTAACTGAAGCCTTGTCCATGGGCTGGCCTGGCTGGGGAATTTTGCCTGCCAATCCATCGCTCGGGAAAGGGTCCAGCCCCCACCCCCCAGGAGAGCTGTTCGGTGCAACGTCCCAGCACTGCTCTGCCTCCCAACATGGCAAGCCCCCCAGCAAGCTTTAAGGAGGGTCAGTGGAGTGAAACTGAAAACAGCTGAGCCAGCGACCCTTTTGTTCCCAGCCCCTTTCACCAGAAACTTGAAGAATTCCAGCTATTTCCTATGAGAACATCGTGGCCCTTTCCAGGCAGGGGAAGTGAAGGGGTCACTTCTCTTCCCAGTACACACAACTCATTTACCTCCAGTGCTAAGTAAACAGTAACCGGGTGAGAATAATCCCCACCCCATTAAAGTCTGTTGATTGCTTTCCCAGGTACTAAGTCCTTACTGATTTATTTCCATGGGCATACCATTCAGCTGTCAAACGAAGGCCTTGTCGACAGGGGCAATTTGCCCTGATTTCAACCATTAGCCTGGCTGCCCACGGGCAAACGCGGGTAGGCGGGTTTAAATCACTATCTGCGCCTGGGCAAGTGACTCGCCTTCGGAGCAGGGCCCCTCTGAAGTCACCGGCAAAAGTCCTCAGAACAGATCCTGAACCGTCGGAGCACAACTGAAATCAGTGCAGTGATGACACCAGTTCACGATCTGCCCCCATCGGGTTCAGTGGGGCCGGGATTTCCCCCCACCATTGCAAACACTGGCTTCACCTGCCTTCTTTATGAGTCTTCAGCCTAGCTGCGCTGGTGCAAACTGGGCACGTCCCCTGTAGACAAGGCCTGGGTGACACCTGCTGCTTCCCCCCACTCCCAGTCTACCCTGCAGAATCTCGGTCACTCGGGAATGACCGGGGCTTTCCCCTTTGAAATGGATGAAGCGCGGGATCAGAGAATGCACGGCACCTCTGCTAGTGTCACTGGCCATGTGGGAGCCCCCCCATATTTGGTAGGCTCTGCAAACGCCCAAAGACGTGGGCCGTGCCTCCAGTGCAAGGAGACTGAAAACAAAGTGGGAAAGGACAGAAATGAAGCGTGTGAGCGGCAGAGTCGGGGTAACAAAGTCGGTGGCTCCTTTTGTTTTCTATGTGGACTAGAGAGACCCAGGGCGATCCTCCGCTAGCGTGAACCTGTCTAGCTCCATTGTCTCCGCAAGAGCTGTGCATCTCGCACCAGGTGAGGGACTGGGTCTGACAGAGCTTTGAGGGGAAGGTCGCGGGGGACGAATGGTGGAAAGCGTCTGCATAATGGAGGGGACTCAAGGGAGAGGAAGGGTGATGGGGAGGCGCAATGGAGAGCCGTGCAGAGGCCAGACGTTATTGCTACGCTTCCAGGCGCTATGGGCCAGATGGTGAGCCCCTCTCTGCAGCTAGGAGCAGTTCCATGAGGCTCCAAGCCCCAGTCACTGCTCACTCGCAGGGGCAAGGGTCTCCCAACCCGGCCCGCAGTTCAAGGCTTCCAAAACCAACCCAGACGCTTTCCTGCATGAGCTCAATTGTACAGACTGCATGGAGAGGGAAGTGACTCAGCAGGGTCACTCTGAGAGTGGAGGGGGGTGGACTCAGAGCAGAGATGGGGAAGCAAGCCATCAGCCCAGGTCTCGTCCCCACGGGCTCTTCTCCTGGCCCAGCAGGTGTGTAAACAAGGACGAGCAAGAGAAAAGGCACCTCCCCCCCCCCTGTTGTCACTTTAGGCCTTACCTTTTAGACCAACACCAGGCAAGATGTGACTAGGAAACACAATCAGAGAAGTGAACACGCAGGACCCATAACTAACAGCCCTGCTGCTCTGCTCAGGAGTCTTTATAAAGAATGGTAAATACTAATAATTATGGGGTCCATGAAAGCCTGCGGACCCGGTTTTGCAAAGCACTTAAGCATGTTATTAAATGCCACTGACTTCAAGGAGACTCACACACAAAGTGTTTTGATGACTAGGGATCAGCTGATTCTCACGCTTAAAGTTAAGCACGGGCTTAAATGTTTTGTTGAATCAGAGCCAGGAGGAGGCGTTCTCCTTTCTCTCCAGCCCTTTCATGTGCGATCAGACCCCGTTTGCCATCACATTCAGGGTATGAGAAGCATGTTTCCATAGTCAGAGATGGGAAGTAGCTGAGGGTAGGGATGGGAAACCAGGGTTTTGTTCTCCCACGTGGGCAGGCTATCCGGAGATTCTCTCCAGGATCCAAACCTGGCACCGCACGCAACAATGAGCTGGAATAGGTGATGCACTGCCCTGGTGACTGGGATCCTAGGCCTTCTTCAACCACAGATATTTACTGCCCAACTCACAACTGAACAGAGTTTATTGTTCTATTTAAGAGAAGTAAATGGTGGGGTGCGAAGGAAGCTTTAAAACACTCCCAAAATCTGACCATTTGCATTCAGGGTGAGTTGCCGCCCCTTGTCCCCAAACAGTTTTGCAAATTGTTCCATTGAGCTTTGTTCCTTCATGAGTAGGACAGGGCAGTAGCCCTGTAGGGCCTGATTTTTCCTAAGGGTTCAGCTGCCGTCTAGGCAGTAGAATAAGCAACCAGATTTTCTAAGAAGTTCAGCACATTGGACGCTGAGGTCTTTTCAACACAAATGGCTGGAAGTGTCACAAGGGGAGCAACCCGGGGACCGAGCACTTTGGAAAATCTACCCCCGACTGCGGGCACCGAGTGTTTGAAAATTTGGCCCTTTGTCTGTCAAGAGAGACGAGCCATAGACATGAGGAAGGCGTAAAAGTGGAGGATTGGTTCTGACTTTATAGTTTCAAGGGGATCCACTGGCAAAATAATGCATGATTCAGTGAAAGGCAGGGGGGAAAAATGCAAACCATGCACGGGGGCCAGTCAACCTGCAAAGAAACATTAGCCATTGCCAGCGTGAGTGAAAGCATTTGGTTATACCTCGGAATCCTGACATGAATACCCTAATTTTTACATGACTCCAGAGAAGAACCACATAAGGATTCACCAACAGTTCAAACTGGAATTAATTTACCCTGAACCTCACCACTGTGTTTAACGCATTTAAAATGTGTTGCTGATAAAAAGTTATTCTAGTGGAGAAGCAATAAATCTAAACCTCAGATTACATCTTCATCCCAAGGCTGAGTTACAGTGGTTTGGGCTGGAGCCTGAGAAATTGTTTGGATCACAGATCCTTCTGAAAAGAGGGAGGGATTAGAGTGCAGCAGAAGAAATTTACTGCAGACAAACCAGGGTCTGAATAGTGCTATTGGTCAAATTCCATTCAGACAGTGCAGGCCAAAACCTGAGCTTTCGTGGAGCTAAACTGATCTATACCAGATGAGAATCCAGGCCTCTTGTTACAGGGAGAGCCAAAAATATATGTTATATTTTTAAAAGAGAAAAAAGATTTGTATGTTATTTTCAAACTTAAAGAGCTGTATTTAAAGCCAAGAGTTCTTCGCAAGTTCACTATCGCTATATAGGAAGATGTGAGAACACAGGAGGCGTGTATTGTGCTAATTATGCAATTAGGACAGCTCATTATTTAGTACAAGAACTAAACTGAATCCAGCTCCGTTTTTAAAATTCAAATTAGAGCAATTTTGGCTTGATGTTGCTTTAAGGAAGCGCACTACAGGACTGCCTGGGGAAGAGCCTCGCTTAGGAACTGTGTACCAAGAAACTAGCATTTTTATTTCATCCTGCGTTACGCTCAGCACACAGGGAACACACTGACCCCTGAATAGGTGCTCTGATACCATGGTGACAGGCACAGGGTAAAATCCTAGATATGTTTAAAGAACACTATGTTGTTTGGGCAGCACACAGGCCAGGCCAAGAGGAGAACAAATATATTGACAGACATGAAGGTCTGGCTGGAAAGACGTACTACTCTTCTTGATACATTTGGACCTAACTACTAAGCAACAAAATGCCTCTTATCTTCTTTCTTTGGAAAAATAAATGTTCTGTGCGTTTGTTCCCTCTGTAGTTCAGAATGCTGGCACTTCCAATAGGAGATATATCTATCAATCAGTCTTCAAATATCAGTCACACCTTGCTCTCAGCTAGTGCTTTTCATCAGTAGATCTCAAAGCACTTTATACAGTAGATAAGTATCATTATCCCGATTTAACAGGTATGGGGAAACTGGGACATAGGAAGATGACATAGGAAAGGTTTCATTGAATGTGTTGTGTCCACATACCCAGAATTCACAGTGCTGGCAACATACAATAGGTTTTTAGGATACTGCGACCTTCCCAAACCCAAAGTGCAGGGGACACACAAACTTTGTGCAATTTCTTTTAACAGCTGCAGGATTAATTTCACGCACACCACCTCCGTAAGGTCAGTTGCACAAGACAGCATTCCTGCTGTTAAGAACCCTCTATAGAAAGAGGAAAGCAAGTTCACTCCCAGACAAGAGCCAGGCACTGACCGGTAGGTAGGAGAGTCTGTTAATATAGGCACCATAGTGAGAAAAATCCTGTGTGGAGCCATTCCTATGGAATCTCTAGCGTCACTGGTTTAGCAAGTACCGTTATGCAAAATCTGATGCTTGTTACAGAACCATACATGCATGTGAGCCTCGATTTGCCTTTGTGTACCTTTACTGCTCAGCCTTGAAAAATATTTTTCTTGTAAGAAGCACCAACGCCACTGACCAGCCACTCTAGCCCTCTTGGTTTTCAGAGCTACTCCTGGTTCACACCACAGTGCGAGGAGAACTGAGCTCCATCATAGATTGGGATTTGTGCTTTTGGTGAAAATTAGCCGCCACGTCGCGTTTTTAAAAACATTGCTCTCTGCTGAGGCCCCTGTGAACCTGATGACTTGATATAATGACCCCTCCAGGTTTGCAAAGGACTGTACAGCCATTAGTTAATTAGCTGCCACACTGCACTGAGATGGGAAATCTTAGCACAAGGAAGAGCCTGCCCAGCACCCTGCACCGTGTGTCGTCACCTGTGCTGGTGCAAGCGGTCACACAAGAGGCCAGGGCTGAGGCCCATTTTGCACTGGTGTAAATGGCCACCCAAGGGGCAGGCCCAGGGGATTCTGGCCCACTGCTGCGCTGGGGCAAGGGAAGTTGTGGAATCTCCATCGCTGGAGGATTTTAAGAGCAGGTTAAACAAACATCTGCCAGGGGTGGTCTAGCTGCCTGGAGTGCAGGGGACAGGACTAGGAGACCTCTCCAGGTCTCTTCCAGTCTCACACCTCTGCGCTCCTAAGACAGACCCCTGGCCCCATGCTGGGAGCCAAGCGAGCCAGGTGAGCCCCTACCTGCAAGTGTAACTCAGGTTCCGCCGGATGCTCCGCTTAAAGAAGCTCTTGCAGCCTTCGCAGGTGAAGACGCCGTAGTGCTTCCCGCTGGACTTGTCCCCGCACACCGTGCAGTCCACCTGGATGCCCGGCTTGTCCTCCTCCCCGGGCTCCTGGTCACTCACCACCCCACCTTGGGGCGACACCAAGTCCTCTTCAGAGGGGCGGGGGTAGCCTTTGTCCACCCCGTTGGTCTCTCCGTTCGGGTCTCCCCAGCCTCCAGCCACCATGGCCATATCTCCGTGGGGCAGCCCAGGGAACGCCGACGCTTTCGGAGGGTGACAGGGATCAGCCGTGGGGAGAGAGCAGCAAGGGACCGGTGAGTGGGGGCAGGAGGGGAGCCCCGGCCTGGGCTGCACCTCACAACCCCCCCGCCCTCGCTTCGGGCTCTGACCCCTCCCCCCCCCCACGGAGTCCGGGGGGGTGTTTTAAAAATTCCGGAGAATCAGCCTGCGCCGGAGCCGATTGATTCTGGCCCCCTGTGTGTGGGGCGGGGGGGGGGTGGGCAGCTCCGGGACAAGTCCTGCCCCCGAGCCCCTCGGGATCCCAGCCCCAGCTGGGCTGCAGCCGCCGCCGGAAAAACAAGTCCAACAAGTTTGCAGCGGCGGGGTGGGGGGTGCGCGGCGCGCGCGGGGGCTCGCGGCTCCGGGCGCAGGTCGCGGGCAGCGCAGGGCAGGGCGCAGCGGGCGGCTAGAGGCGCATCGCGGCGCCGGGCCACGAGCCCAGCCCCGGCGCTCGCTGCGGCGGCCGCTGCCCCGGCTGGAGTCCCGTCCCCCCCCGGTGGGCGCGCCGCCCGGCTCCCGGGGGCCGCTGGAGGGGCGAGAAGGGGGCGCCCCCCCCCGCAGCACTCCGCGATCGTGCCCCTACGGGACGCCCGGCCGCCGCCGGGGCTGCAGCCGCATCGCGGCCGGCGCCTCCCCCTGCTGCTGCTGCGGCTGCGGCTCGAACGCCCGCGGGCCCCGCCGCCAGCCTCCGCCCGCCGAGCAGGGCTCGGAGTCAGCCCCAGCCGCCGCCGCCGCGTCGCGAACGCGATGCTCCTCCCCGCCCCGGCGGCCCGACCTCCTCCCCTTCCGCTGCCAGGCCCTCCTCCTCCTCCTCCGAGCCGGCCCCTGCCCTGCCCTGCCGCTGCCCCTCTGCCTCCCCCTTCCCGCCCCCTTCTCCCGGCTCTGCAGGGGCCAGGGCCCGAGGGGAGCCGGCCCCTGGAAGGAGGGAGGGAGGGAGGGAAGTCCGGGCTGGGAGCAGATCCTGGCGTCCCCAGGCCTGGCGGGTCGGTGCGAGGACGCGGGGGGATCCCCCCCCTGCCCGCCTCCCCGCCCCGGCAGGACCCCTTCCGCCCGCCCCCCGGGCTCACCCGGCCGCCGACACTGCGCTCCCCACCCTCGGGCCACTGCTCCCCGTCCCGGGCTGCCCGCCGGGGCCCTTGGCCTTCCCGGCACCGCCCGCCCAGGGGGGATATTACTGGGACTCCTGGCTGCGGCTGCCTGGCCGCTCTCCAGCGCTTGCTGTGCACGTGAAAAGGCGTTTCAATTTCCCTCGCAGTCAGCCGCCCTCTGCTTCCCCCCCCCCCCCCACACACACACACACACACAACACACCCCCTCCCCGGCTGCCAGCCGCCCTGTTTGCTTTCGCCCACGGTCCCCAGCAGATAACAGGAGCCATTTCCAGTTTCTCCGGTCTGGTTCCCGTCGGACTTTCCAGAGGGTGAAAGGCGCTGCGCATTCCTGGAAGGCCTGCAGATAAGGAGGGTGAGGACTGGCCAGGCCGTAGCAGGCTCAGGGTGCAGTACTTCCTGCCCTGGCTGTTTGTCCGGTGTTACAAAATGTCCAGGTGCAGCAAAATCTCCCCTACCCGGCAGCCCTCGATTGTCATCCTGGGGGCATAGGAGTTGGAAACACCCATCCCGCAGCCTGTGCCCACTATGGCACGTTTACCTTAGGAGAAATAATAATATTGCACCAGATCCCTGGACCTGGCTTTAGGGTTACCTCTGTGCTGCACAGCAGCAGTGGGGCTAGGACTCAGGTTCCCATTGTGCTAGGCGCTGTACGTGCACACGTACCAGTAGGAAACACTCCCTGCTCCAACCAGTGTACAATCCAGCCACAGGGCATGAGAAAGGGAGGATTATTCTTCCCATTTTACAGAGGGGGAAACTGTGGCACAGAATGATGAAGTGACTTGCCCAGGATCACGAAGGGCATCTGGCAGAGCCAGGGGGTGAACCTAAATTTCCTGAGTCCCCCCCACTGTACCTTCTCCCCAAGGCCAGCCCGTCTCTCTATTATAGTTTAATTTGACCTTTATTGAATAGAGCAATTCTTTTCCCAAAACACTTCGCACACTATAGTGTTCACTCGCCCGTTGCCCTAGGATCGTGAAAGGTGACCCTCGCACGTTCAGGGTGGGGTGCTGTTTACAGGGTGGGACAAGGACCCCAAATTGAAATGTGACCTTGATATGCTGGGTCACTAAAAGGTCATCGGCTTACACAGAGGATATTCACTTCACCTGTCGGATTGTCACACGGAAGAGAAGGAGTTCCAGTTTGGAGGAATTCGTTCCTGGAGAACAGCCCAAGGTGAACTGGCTGAGGCTATTTCTGAGAGCGGCTCCTGCCCCGATGGCTGAATTGCTCCCAGCTAGAAGCTTGAGAGGAAGACATGGATCGTTACACCCAGCCCTGGAATGCAGCCACCTCTGGAGTAGAACATGACAGCTGTTTTACAGCACACAGCAGGGACGTAGTTTCGGACCACAGAAAAGTGCTGTATCCAGCTGTACTGCAGTGGTGGGGATTTAGCGAGATGGGAAGTAATTACCCATGTTTGGCACGTGGCCAGGAGAGCGTTAGCATATCCCCTCTTCTTACAAAACGTCCCATGGGATATTCATAATCAGAAGTAGCACAAGGTCTTCGTTTTAAGTGGCGTCTGAAACACAGCTCCTGCACCCGCACAGCCCACCGTTGGGGAACAGACTCTGTGCAGAGCACTCACCTGTGGGGACATCCTAAAGCCGCCTGGGTTCTCTTTGTGGGTCTCCCAGCCGCAGAGTAAGCAGGTCTGACCGTGACCTCCCACGGGGGGGCACAGCAAGACGACGGGAAAGAAGTGTGGCTGGAATGTGTGTGCGTGCACACGCACAGTGCCTGCTCACTAGCACATGAGCTCCAGATTTATTCTGGTTAAGCAAAATCTTATTAACAAATCAGTAGCAGGGAGAGAGGCCGTGTGGGAATCAGGCACCTTAAAGGCTGGAAATGCATCCTGCCATCAGTGTAACGCTGACCTGTTAATAATTAACTAAGAAATAAACTACAAACAAGGCAAGTGAACTGGGACTAGATCCCTTGCTGCCCTACGGCCCGTAGCCTTTCACCTGGGGGCCAAATTCTGCACTTGGGTATGTTGCAAGGGCCTGGTTTTGTACCAGAATTTGCAGCCTGGCTTTGGTTAGCAAAGCCCAGGGCAAAGGGCCCAGCCCTGGGACTCAGGTGACCTGCCTGCTGTTCCCAGCTCTGCCCCTGACCTATTGTGTGACCCTGGGCAAGTCACATCAACTGCCTGTCTTGACCAAATTGATTTAGACTGCCAGCTCTTTGGAGCAGGGACTGTCTCTTACAGTGTGCGTACAGCGCCCGACACAACAGCGCCCTGCTCTCGGCTGGCATAGGAACCGCACTGAGCAAACCGCGTGCGCTGCACTGCAGGGACTAGACCAGGGAGGCGGGTTTGAAGGACACGAGAGCTGCAAAGGGGAACTTGTGCAGCACTCTGCACATTTCCCCTTCACTTTCACACCCTGTGCCGCCGTTCCCACGCATCACAAAACATGCATCAAGGAAGCTGTTACCCAAACAAATACGGGCCTTCAGGCAAGCCAGCGCTGAGTCCGCAGGCGGAGCACGGCTAAGCAACGTCTCCTCCTGCTCAGGACAGAAATAAAACCTCCATTGCTCTCGTCTGACGCTGGTGGCTCAGGAGACACCCGCTAACTGGGGCTGCCGTGTGCTAGGTCCTAAGGTGATAGCGTTCCCGTGGCATGCTGAGGCCCGAGGAATGGGGAAGTAAGCTGAACTGTCAGCTGCTTGCTTTTGCAGTTTCACTCGGCCTCCAGGGTCTTTAAATGTAGTTTCTGGAGTGGCTGGTGGGTGGCTTGGGTCTAGCCAGCAAAAAGCAGAGTGACTCGAGCGTTCCTTATTTAAGGTGTGAGTACAGACAGAGAGGTTGTGTGGCAGTGATGCTCCAGGGTCTCTCTCAGCAGCTCCCAGATCCAACACTCGGCAGTTTTATGAGGCTGAAGGACTCTTCTCCCCCCCCCCTCCCCCCCCCCCCCACACACACACACACACACACACACACACCTTCTGATGCTGCAGACGAGCTAAGAATCTTGCCACACCCATTGTGCGTCCTGGGGCATCATGGCAATGGGCTGGGAGCAGCGATTTCTGCAGATGAAGTGGGAGACGTTACAGACTTTGTTTGCTCTTGCTCAACCACATCAGCTCCTGCAGGGCCTGATGGGAGTGAGAACTTGTGGCAGGACGGCCCGACACTTAAAAACATCAAAAACCTGGAGGAATTTTTGTTTAGCTTGTAAGCGAAAAAAGTCCCCAGCTTTCTCTGCACGAAGACCTCTTATCTCAGGAGTGGGGCAGGGAGGGGAGAATACAGCGCGCGCCGTACGCTCCCTGGTGTAAATCCAAGGGTTTAGGCCATGTTGCACCCCGGATGAATTTGACACAGGCTCTTCAATCTGAGAAGCTTTGACAGCGGTCTCCACCTATCAGAGCATCTGGCTTGCTTCCCCCTTGCTCCTCTGTCAGCCGTTGATTTACGGCCTTTTCCCCTACTCCCCCCCCCCACCACTCCGACCCCCCCAAAAATAATAATCCAGGAACAAAGGAGGAAATTGGATCTTCTTCTCCCAACCTCTGGCATTCCCCCTCCCCCAACAGAGGATGTGTTTGTTTTGACATCAATGTCCAGTTGGCGAGGGGGGTTGGATCGCTGAAGGAATTCCTCTCCCCCCTCCCGACCCGGTGCTGCTCCGCTGACTCAGCAACACAAAAGGGCCTCTCACAATTTTAGGCAGCGAGGAGGGGGTTGCGTTTTTTTTTTTTTTGTCGTTGTTTTGTTTGGGCCTTCAAAAGGGCAGCGCCCTGGCTGCCCCCAGAGGCTGCTGCGCACAGGAGAGCAGGATGAAAGCCGTGGGCGAGGAAGGATTCCCGCACGCTCCTAGCACTATCCTGCCAGAAAGTGACACGAACGTTTCAGCTATGCCGAATTTCCTGCAGGCATCTCTCTACCCTTTTCTACAGGGGCTACCAGCTCCAGACCCAGAAACGTCATTTTCCCCATAAAATGGGCCGTTTTCATAGCAGAATTCATAGAGTCACACATTTTTAAAGTCATTCTCATCACCCAGGGCCTGTTTTGCAGAAGTCTTTAGGCAGACAGATATCTAAAGGGATCTACTGAAGCCCCTAAGGGAGTTAGGCACCTAAAGTCTCTCGTCCGACCTGCATAACACAGGCTATAGGATTCCTCCTGCCAGTTCCAGCCCAGCAGCTTGTGACTGCGCTGCAGCAGGTCTTTTAGTCGAATGTGTTTTCTGTGCAGATTGATTTTCATCAAATACCTTGGTGCAGCCCAAACCATCACAGTTCCTTCTTGAGCTCGTTTCCCGTGGCCTTCCCGGCCTGCTTTTGCTCCCAAATACATTCTTATTTACAACTCAGAAAGCACCAGGGGTTTTTCACAGAGGGATTGGGGAGGAGTGGCGGGGGGGGCACTGAAATGTCAACCTCTCGCCTGCTTTCTACCTGCCAGAGTTCCTCAGTTTAAAAAAACTACCTGGCTCACATGCAGATTGCTGCATTTTACTGCAGTTGTCGGGTAAACTCCCCCCATCCACACAAACAATCGCCGGGAGTTCTTTGTGAATTTCCCAGTGGTTTCAAAGCTGCGGAGCTGGTTAGATAATAACACCTCAAGCTGGGTCTGACCCTGAATCTGTTGAAATAATTGCTTCTCTATTTAGCAAGTGACATAGAAAGCCACAAAAGAAACTGTGTAGAACAGAGGTTGCAGGAAAGGGGGGATAATACATCCTGGATGGGTTACAGCAGGGGGGTCTTCAACTTTTTTTTCTGGGACCCCCCCTTTAAAATATTTCAGGATGTGATGACCCTCCCTAAAAAAGTTATGACCCCCTCATGCCATGCCACCCCCACCCATGCCATGCCACCGGTGGTGCCCCTGAGGCCAACTCTGCCTTCAGGGACCCAGCCAGCAGCCGCTGCTCTCCGGCGACCCTCCCCCCCCAATGATAACCTCATGAGCCCTTGAGGGGTCCCAACCCCCCGTTTGAGAACCCCTGGGTGAGAGCCAGGGAACAATTCCATTCAACTCAGGACGTCAGTGGCGTGGCAAATGTTGCCACAATGCACAAGCGAGAGGGCCGGATTTTCATCTCCAGACCTGGCGCCAAGCGGGTCCATGGCGTGATATCCCCCGGGCCCTTGCGTGGCAGGCTCTGGGATACCATGCTGACAGGTGGCAGGATAAAACACTCAGTTAAAGAGCCAGATGCCCTCTCTACCGTCTCTTCTCCTGTCGCCTGAAAAATCAGGCCCTTTTTTTCCTTCGATGCTTTTTAATAACAAGACCCTCCCTGGTCATTTGAGACAGCCCCGTCTCAGCCCCTTGTAGTTCAGACGCTGGAGCAGAAAGTGTCTCTCTCTGTCCCAAGCTCTCCTCTGATCACCTTGGTGAATTGTCAGTCTGCTAGGCTCAGGCTACGCTTGCTGCCGTCACTAGGTCCCCAAGTCTGGATTTGCACATTCAGCTGCAGCGAGGAATCTACTCGCACCAGGGAACGTGTAGCGAGCCAGCTTGTTGTTTGTGACTTGTTCTCCACTCCACCCGCCCGTGACGTGACGTGAGTTGGGGTGCTCGTCCAGTGTGTCCGGATCTTTGTTTGCTCCGTAGGGCTGGAGGTTGGAGTTATCAGGAGCCCAGGGAATGACGATATGCAGGAGCGGGCTCGTGCTTTCATTTGGATCTGATGTTTGATCCTCCAGTTCTTGGCGCTGGTGGAAAGCGAGTTGCTGGCTGCTTTGGCTGAGATGGCACCAAACTTTTTTCCATTGTCCTGCACCTTAGGCCACCATTGAGACCAGGGCAAAAAGATGCAAAGGGAGGCGGGGGGACAAATAACCGCGATAGTAGGCAGGTGGAGGTTTGAATCCATTTTGCCCTGGGGTAAATAACTAGGTCTTTTCTGGGGAAATTGACCGAGCTCTTGTTTTCAGTCATTGTTGCTCCAGAAGGCACCACTGTGATCTTCTAGTTTCTCTCTCTCTCTCTCACACACTCACACACACACGCACGCACGCACGCATGCACACTGTATAGCACAGGACAGTTCCAGTGGTTCACAAGAACCAGGGATATTTGTTTTGCTGAACTACAAATGGAGGGTTTATTGAGCGGTTTTTATTCTGATAGGTATAATCAGCTGGTAAAGTTGGGCCCCAGATTTCCCTGGATCACCACGCTCTTTTTTGGAATCCATTTTCTTTCGGCTGCGTTGGGCTGGGGGCGGTTGACCTGTCACACAGGGAGATGTTTTATGGTGGCCCAGAGAGAATTTTGCAGCTGCTTCCTAACAGGCTCCAGTCTGCGGAGGGGCCCAGCTCGTTGCAGATGTGGGTCGGGGAGATGAAATTGTCCCTGTTAGCAGCACTGTGGATCCATTCTTCTGCCAGTAGCCGGACACTTTTCTCTCCCATGCTCCACTGTTCTGTGTCTTTGTAATCACTCCCAAATGGAGATGCATGTGAGAAACTGCAGCAGCTTTGCGTCTCAGTGGCTGATGTGGTACAAATATTGTCCCTACCTTCCAGTTCTGATCTAAAACCCCTAAATCAGACCGACAGTCACTGACAACTGGGCCCAGAGTCCCTACTTCTGTTCATGTGTCTTAACCACCCCCAGCTGAGTAATTATCCCTGAAACTGCAAATGTCTTGCTCAGCCTTAACTCCACACACCTCCCAGGATGAGTTAATGCATATCTAGGTGTCTGACTTTAAACCAACAAAAGCAGGGAAATTTGGAGCAAGAGAGAATTGAGCCAGATCTGAACAGGCAAAAGGGCCTCACCTCTCATCCACATCTGTGCTATTTAGGCAAGTGCTTTCCCCTTAGCAAATAAGATTGAGCCTCAGATCTCAGGCTCTTAGGGGTGCAGCTGAACTCTCCTGCTCTGGGAGGCTGTAGGGACAGCTTTTCATACAGGGTAAGTATGCAGTTGTGCATGTCATTTGCACACCAGCTACTGTGCTTGTGGGTAGAAATCGGATAACTGTGAACGTGGCTTATTAGGCATTTCTGAGTAGCAATGACCCCATTTGTGCACGCAGTTGTGGCTATTGCATGTGCATTTGAGCATGTGGGCTGTTTGCAAAGCCAGCCTTTGCCTCTTCCCTTTAATGTCATGTAGCAGCTGTGGCTGGCAGGATATTTTTGCTTTTAAAGTGCAGTGAACGGTCTAACAACACCTTCGTCCCTGTCCACAGACCTCCCGCTCCCCCGGCCTCTAAGAGTCACAGCTGCTGACCGTCAAAATTGGGGACAATCATCTTTTCTTTCTCCCTCCTTTTCCCAATCTTGTGTATTTAGACAGTGAACTATTCTTTGCAGGGACTGTCTATCAGTTTGTACAGCACCTAGCACAATGGGATCCTGATCTCAGCTGGGGCCTCAAGACACAACTTATAATAACAATGATGATAAACACATACCCACTGCTGTAATTTCCACAAGCGCCACTCCAGCCATGAAGTCTGTTCTGTTTCTTGCACTGTCACAAGGATGGTGAGCCGAGCTCTTTCTCACCCAGGTCACAGGCAGAAAGAGCCCAGCTGAATTTTCACATCCTGGTGCTCGGGGGTGGAGTGTGTGTCTCCAACAGTTAGAAAAATCTTCTGCCATATGAATCTGCCCCTCCCGAGGCTGCAGCTACTGTTCCGTCACGGTGCCTTCAGCCAGTCCTGATCGTGATAGGGTTTATAAGCAGCTCATTTTTCCTTGCAAGTTTTTTTTTCCCTACAGCTTTGTCCCGTCCGTGGTAGTTTTATTTGGGAGCGAGAAGGCCTTTTAACCACAGCAGAACTGGCACCGCTCAGCTCACGTTTCGGGGCACCAGTGGCAGGGGATCGATCTGTGTTGCCAATTTTCGCGATTTCATCACGAATGTCATGAACTGTGAAGGTTTCCTAAAGCCCGAGCTCCTGGACTCACGTTACGACATGAGAAACTTGTCTGGCTTTTTTCATTTAATATGTCTTAACATAAGGTTCTGGGCCTCCTGGATGTGGTGAAAAGCTTGGAAAACATGACCTGAGTGTGATCTAACGGCTCAGAAAGTAGAAGGCGAAGAGACAGAACCCAGCATATATTATTATTTAAGATCTCATGATTCTTAAGCCAGTCTCCTGATTTTTGCAGGATTTGCCACCTGATTTTTGATCGTTCAGGGATGGCGGCCGGGGGGAGCAAACCCTTCAGGTGTTTCCTGTGGGCTGATTCCCAGAGGATCTGAGCTAGCACAGCCTCCGCTAAAATCAACAGGAAGCTGCAGGTGCTGCTGACTATCGGGCCATCAGTACTGAAAAGAGACTGCACTGGTGGCTTCTTATCAGGTACATTCCTGGGGCCTGATTCTCCAGGAGCCAAGGAGCAGCCAGCCAATCGCACACGCGTGTGTGTCTGCATGTGCGCACACGCACGAGGGTGAGTGGCTGGGTACGTCCCTGCACATGGAGGAGGGGGCATGTGTATATTCCTGTCTGGATGGGCGTGGTGGGCGTGAGAGTGGGTGTGTACACACCCATGGGGGTGGCTGTGTGTGTGTGTGCACACACACGCGTGGGTCTGTGTCTGTGGGTGGACGGGTGCGTGCGTGCGTGTGTACATATCGCTCTGAGTGTGTGTGTCTCTGAATGTGTGTGTCTGCAAGTCTGGCTCTGTGCTGAATGCCCGCAGCGAAGGTGCAGGGGAGGGAATGTGCCTCCCGGCCTGGGCTGGGCGTTCCCTGGCGAGGGCCTCCTGGCCTAACCATTAACCCCGCTGGCCCGCCCGCCTCCTCCCATTGCCAGCCCCGACCTTTGCCCCGCGTTCCCGGGAGGCTGGCTACGGTTAACATTTGACCTTGTCGGAGCCGCAGCACAGCCCCAGACGCCAGGGGGCGGGAGCAGCCCCAACAAAGGGAGCGCGGCCCCGTGGCCATGAGACATCTGCCAGGGGCGGCCTGGGCTGCAGGAGCCAGAGCCAGCAGGAATCGCGTCCCCTGGCAGCGGGCAGGGCCGGTGACCTCTCCGCTCAGCACGGCGAGGCCGCGTCCCTGCCCCAGCCGGCAGCACGCACGCGCACACACACACACAGAGCATACACACACAGAGCATACACACACACACACACACAGAGCATATACATACACACACACACACACAGAGCATACACACACAGAATATAGACACACACACAAACAGTATATAGACACACACACACAACATACACAGAGTATATGCATACACTCACAGCATATATACACTCACAAGCACAATATATATACACTCACACACAAAGAGCATACACACAGCATACATATACACACACAGAGCACGGACCCACAATCTCTCTCACACACACATGCAGACACAGACACTGCCTCACACAGACTCGCAGAGCGCACACACAGTGCTGCCACAGTCACACAGCACAGCTTCGTCTCTCACTTGCACACGCCCATACAGACATTGTGTCACACAGACACATGCACAGGGCACACACAGACACCGCCACCCCCCCCCCCACACACACACAAAGAGGCAGACACACAGACACACACATACACAAAGAGGCAGACACACACAGACACTGGGTCTCACACACCATCCCTCTCCCTCTCCACTCACAGCCCCCAGAACCAAACGTCTCGGCTGGCCCCGCTCAGAGCATTGTCACAGTCACAGGAAAGTCCTGGGGTGAGCCGGCCTGCTAGCCCTTGGCTAGTAACAGGAAGAGACTCCCTCTGATTCCCGTGTTCTGCCTTGGCTGGTGCAATAACCCAGTGACGGCCGCTCCCCCGTGACGTTTGATTGCCACATCCTGTCTCTCATAGCCTGTGGCTAGTTGAGCTGATTATTATTTATTACAATAGCACCAGTGATCTCAGAGCCTCACAGTGCAGGGCGCTGCCCAGACACGTACAGACCGACAGCCTTTGCCTCAGTCCAAAGAGACGGGACAGACAAAGGGTGAGAGGAGAAACTGAGGCACAGCGAGGGGAAGTGACTTGCCCATGGTCACACAGCAGCCCCAGTAATAGACCCCTGACATCCTAATCCATCATCCCACGCCCCCTCCTCCACTAGCCCCCGCAGCCAGCTCTCTGATGCCCCGGGTCTGGTTCTTGAACCCTCCCGTACCCGCCCCGCGGCACAGACGGGCTCCAGCTCATCCTCGGTGAGTGACAATAGAAGGGGGCCGCTGCGTGGGCTGGATGGTGCACGCAGGCTTCTGCGGGGAGAGAGGCTGTTGGGAGCAGGACCATGGCAGTGACAGGCATTGGCGGAGCACCACGTAGACCCTGGAAACATCCCGGCGAGGGAAAAGCAGCGGCAGGCGGAACGTGGCTGCCCTCGTGTGATTGCATGTGGACATCTCCCGGGAGCGGCTGCAGGCCTGGCGGTGGTAAGGATGAGGGGTTGGCAGAGCGGTGAGAGGAGGGAGGGGGCCAGGGTTGGACTAACAGGGGGACCGTGGGTCAGGAATGTGGGTCATGGGCAGATCTGGTGGGGGAGTCGGTTAGAACAGCAGGCCGGGATGGCGCGGCGTCAGCATGGCTGTGCGTGGTCCCCGGGCCTGGAGGAGCAGCAAGGGGGAGGCTGCATCTGCAGGTGAGTTGCATTGGCAGAGCTGAGCTGGCAGCACCCGCCTGGTTTCAGGTGCTTGGTGGCTTGAGCCCCAGAGAGCCTGAGGCCCCAGGTCTTGGCTCTCCCGCTCCTGTGCATGGTGTATTCTGGGGCTGGACAGGGCCCTGCTGGCCTCCGGTGGAAGCTGGAGCAGCCTCAGGGCTGCTCTAACGTACGCGCGGCTCACCATGGCCCTCTGCGGGTGCTGGCATACAGAAAACAGCCATAGCGCAGTGCCCTCCCCACCCCCCAATGCTGGGGGCAGGACAGGGGGGACACACCAGCTCCACACCCACTGCAGAGGCCCCCTGTGCCAGGGGGAACTCTCAGGGGGCTGTTTTCACCCCTTTATGCGGCCAGAGAACCCTCAGCATCAGTCCCCTAGACCGGCTGGACCAGGAGAGACAGACAGACAGATATCCAGGGGCGGCTTTATCAGCGCAGCTTTCGTTGTCTAGATGGATGCCCAAGGGCATCACAGGGGGCGGGGAGGGGGGACCGTGCTATGGATATCTAGCTCTCCCTGCCCCCGCCAGTCACATCCTCACCTGCCCAGGTGCTGCGCACCTGCAGCTCCGCTGGCAAGGCTCCGGGGTTAATCTTGCAGCCGTCCAGCCCCTTTGGAACAAAGGAACCTGCCTGGATGACGCAAGGAGCCCAGAAGGGGGACGAAGGCGACTCAAATCCCCCTTTTGTTGGTTTTCAGCCGACCCATCAGCCCCCCCTGCTGCAGCAGCCGGCTGTGGGGCTCGGGGTTGCGGGGGGGCTGGATTTCCCACAGAGGTCACCCTTACACACACTAAGCCTCTGCTGCACAGGGAGCAGTGATGGGGGGCCGAGGGGCGCCCTGCCCTGGCTCCTGCAGCATGTGGCAGCGGGGGGGCGGGGTGCTGTATTAGGTGTTGGCTGAGACACGGCGAGGGGGGGGCTCTGTCTCACTGCTAAGCTCCGCACGCTGGGATTTTTCCACAGGCAGCCAGGTCCTGGTGCTCCGTCCCGGAGGGGCCAGCAGCAGGTTCGCGGGGTGAGCCCAGCCCCGCGTGGTCCCAGCTGTGTCCCCCCCATTCCTGCCCGCGGTGACTTTCCTGCACCTGCCTGCAGGGCAGCTGGTGTCGGGCAAGACAGGTCGAGCCGGGCCTCGGTTCCTACAGCTCCTGTCGCTGCTCATCGAACCCAGCCACCAGGGGACCGAGTACCTGGATGGGGGAACACCTGGGGCCAGAGTGACGCCTGGGAACGCCCCCCGTGCAGAAGGCCCGGAGCCAGGAGCACTGCGTGGCCAGGAGGACTTGTGACCAAAGCTGTTCCCCAGCGGGCGGCCAGCACGCACAGGTTAGACTAGCCCTAACCCCCACCAGGCCCCTACCCGACCCTCCGCCACCCCAGGCTTGGTGCAGGGTATGTCCAATGAACTGGGGCTTGGGTTCTGTGGGAACCAGCTGTTGCGGGTCCTGACCCAGCACCCCGGCACGGTGCCGCTCCACCCCATTAAACGGCTGCTGCGTCCCACCCAGAGGTGGCTGCATTTCAGTAGCCAGGGAACAGAGTTTGCCCTAAACTGCCCTTGCCTCGTTCGCACGGGAGAAGAGAGGCCTGCCAGGGCCTGGGGTGGGAGCTGGCGCAGGGACGGGTGAAGCGTGGTTCTGGGTGAGCTATTCCCTCCCGTGCTCGCCCGGAAACCAGAGCAGAACAGAGAGGAGACTTGAAAGCAGCATCAGCAGCCCCGGCCTTTCTTTTCGCTCTCGCTGAAGCCTGACCCCGGCTCACAAAGCGCTGAGGACCCCATTTGAATCTGAAAAGGGGCCTGAGCCAAGAGCGCTGACCTTCAACCTGCGGGTCAGCCCCGTAAGGGCCAGCCCCTGGGAAACCTCCGCTGGGGGAGGGAGCGGATTCCAAACCGAGCCAGTCAAAGGGGGAGAGAAAAGAAAAGAGAAGGGGGGGGGCGGGGGGACGACATTGGTGGCTCCCACACACTGGCCGCAGCAGGAACCCACGATCAGGCCATGGGGTGGGGGCTACAGGCCTGCTCCGCATTTCCACAGTTCCCTGCGTCACCTTCCCGCGTGCAGGGAAATTCCCTTCTGCGGGGTCACCGGGAACCCGCTCGGCACAGACAGCTGCAGCTGTTTTTAGTGCTGTTACACTCTCTCTGGTCTTCACGGGATGTGACGTCCCTCACTGTGGCATCTGGGCACCTGACGATTCCTACCCTCCAACCCCCCAGGGAGGTAGGGAAGGGGTATTATTATTTATTTCCATTGGAAGCTCTGTGTTTTCATCAGGAAATGCCCTCACACCAGAATCGAAACGTTTTGCGGAGCCACACAGGTTGAGACCCTGGTGGATTCCCCGCTCAGTTCCAGAGCGAGATCCGGTCTGAAAATCCCACTTCACGAAAACCCTTGCAAGGTTTGGGGGCATTGTTTTGTCCCAGTGTGAAATGACAAGAGTTTTCAAAGCCTCTGCCACCCTTTGCCAAGCGGAGTTACTGCCCTGCAGCCAGCACTGCTCCCAGGCCTCAAAGCCATTGAACACAAGCCAACGTTCTTTAAAGCTCGTGATTTTTGGACCCTGACCCTTGACTTTCGAACTTTCAGGGCCAGAGATTCTGCAGCCATGGATACCCCCCGTCGGCCAACCTCTGCCCCTTCCCCTTAACCCTTTCGCTGCCAGCCACCATGCAGCACAGCTTCTTGACATAAGACTGGGGTGTTCCTGAGAGAGACCCAGAGGTGAATTGAGGCTGCCTTCTCCCCGCCCGGCTTGCATTTCTAGAGCTGGCCCCACCGCGCTCTCTCCGTTACAGGGCAGGGACACGCTAATTGCCGTGAAGCTATTTCTGTGCCCGTTGCGGCTGTGTCATGTGTACTGGGTAATTAGCTTCGTGGACTCGACAGGATCCAGCTACGGGCTCTGGCGGGGGAAGGGATAATTTAGCAATTAATTCACAAACTGAAATTGTCCTTGAAATCCATGTGACTCGAGCACTCCTCTTTTAATTGCAGCTTTTCCCTGCTCGGTCCACCCCCTCTGGGCATTTCCAGAGAAGACTTTCTTAACTCCAGTTCCTGCCCTGACTCTTTGCCAGCCCTGGGAAGGAACACGCGGGCATCATGCCGCATATCCTGCTCTTCCAAGAGAAATCAGCATGGCCAAGAAGGAGTTTAGCTGGCCTCAAGGTAACATATGGCTCTGCCGGCCAAGCAAAAGGGGGGATCCTACTCAGATGCAACACTGCCAGCTCCATGACTGTATCTTAAGTCTTGTAATTTGGTGCTTTTTGGAATCCTGGAATCCTGTGATTACATGAGAATCTCGGCTTTCCTTTCGAATGTAAACCCGAACTTGCTATCCCTTGTGGTTGCGGGGGGAAAAGCTTATGAATCTAACCCTCAGACACGAAAAAGTAGAGCTGGTTGGAACATTTTCGATGAGCCCCATGGATTTCAATGACAGTTTCGACAGAAAAGTTCCTGGGTCCCAAAGTGGATGCTTCCAGGGAACTAGAGACAGGGGTCCCTGGAGATGTTTCAGAACACGAAAATATTTTGTTTCAATGCTGACTTTTTGCAAACTGCTTTTAATTATTTGTATACAGAAAAACAACGCGGTTCATTTAAAAAAGTCCATTCGAAATTAAAAATGCAAACAAGACGTTCCAAAAATGTCCACCTGGGATGTTTCAGCGTTATCAGAACGCTTCATGTAGGGGGGGGGGGTTTCCAAAATGAAAATTCATCAAAAATAGATGCGTTTTTCCCTAAATATCAATTTTGACCAAAAATTGCATTTTTCAGCAAAAAAACCCATTGCAATAAAAGATTTCTGACCAGCTATAAACAAAGACCCCTCCTGTCCTTACGCTCTACCAGTCCCTGAACTGACAGCGTCCTTTTCCTCCTGCTGGGTTGCTGCTAACTGGTTCATGGCCGCCTCACACCACATTCGCCCCTAGTGCCTGGTTGAACTCAGTGGGTGTCAGGACGGGGCTCCTGCGACTCCCTGTGTATTCAGCAGGGATAAATTGGCCTTTTGCTTCCAGCGGGAAGGGGCCACAGCTGGAAACGGATCCACGTCTCCACCGTTCTGGAGTCAGCCCCTGCGTGTGGTTGCAGGACAATTGTGAGGAGCCTGGGTGTGGCTGGGTGATGGGCTAAAGGACCCTGTCTCCATCCCTCCAGCCAGAAGAGGGTGGGGCGGTCCCCCCCCCTCCACCGAAGCAGCATATGACAGCAAACTGGGGATCCGAGGCATCTGGAAGGCTGTCCCTGGACCCTGTGCTATCCTCCAGGCCAGTGATGGTTTGTCTGAATACGGGCAAGGCTGCAACGCCTGTTTGCTCATGTAAGGCTGAAGCTGCCAGGCCCGTTTCCCAGTATATGGGCAAGGCGGCAGTGCCCGTTTGCCCGCCTACAGCTGAGGTTGCAGTGCTGGTTTGTGCACACAGGGACGAGGTGGCCTCGCCCCTCTGCACCCCGCAATGGGCACAAATGCATTTCTTGCACCACCTTCACCCCGCCACGGGGAGCCCAGCAGATTTCCAGAGCTGCCCACTCCCCACCTAGAACAAGGGAGGTGGGTGGATTCAGCCCCGATGACCCGTCATTATGCCTCTGCCCTGCCTCGGGCGCGCACACGCCCCGGCGCACCCGCTGTCGCCTCTCCTGCATGGGCCCTCCCGTTTTCACAGCAAAGACCCACAGCCTGGCTCAGCTGCCCCGACCCTGACGCTTGCACTTTGACACTTGGCCTCCTGGGGGAGGGCCGGACCGGCCGGCAGTTGTTGGCGCGGGGTGGATTAATAGCGCTGAGACGATCTGCTCCTCTGAAGACGCAGCTGATCAGCCCCTTAGCACAGACTCAGGGAACAGCAGGGCTGGAAGAACCTCCAGCCAGTCCACCCCACGCCAAGACTGTCTAACAACCTTCCACCGATGGGGCCAGCAAAGCCAGGGCCACTTGGGAGTCCATATCCCGTGCAAGGGCCGGCGCCGGCACCACAGCTGGCCCCACGTTGCTGGCACGTTGGGCTGTGTTTTGGTGCTGGCCCGAATCGGGGCCACGGCGCTGCAGCAGGGGCAGGTTCTGCTCTCTCCCACTGCCGGGTGGCCCCGGCCACGGCCTGTCCTCGGGGACCATCCCTGCTCCGTCTGCACCGCCAGGGGGGCCGCCCATGGAGATGCACCATGGCCTCATGCCCCCGTCACCTCTGAGCTCATTGTCAGGGTTAACAAATGTCTTCATCTGACTCCAGGGAGGGGGGGGGGTCTTTGTTCCCAGCGAGGGGGCGCTGACCTGCTACGCGGCAGCGTCCCACCCCAGCTGCCTGTGACCCTTGCAAGACACAGGGCAGAGAGACGGCAGGTGGGCGGGGGGGGATGGTGCTACAGAACCTGCTGCCTCTGGGGTCACCCTCCCCATCCAGCCCAGGTTAGGAGGGCCAGGGGGGCATTGCCCAGTGGGTGCATCTCGTGGGCCGAGGGGAGCTGAGCCGTGCGGGAAGGGGCTGGCGTGGACCATGCACCGGCAGGGCGGGATGGCTACGTCGCTCTGTGGCTGCAGGGTGTCACTGCCCTGGTAACACCCAAAGTTTGTCACCCTCCCGCCTCAGCCGCGGCAGGCGAGAACCTTCTCCTCGGCCCTGTGTGGCATCCCTGGCTCTCTCCAGCTCTCCGCCTGCCCTCGCCCTGGGGATGCAGTCAGCGTGAAGGACGCCAGGCAGCTCCCAGCCCAGCCACAACACCAGATTTCCGCTCCGGCTGCCAGGGGCGGGGAGGGAGGCGGGTTTCTTCTCTCCACCAGACCTATCCGTCCGGAGCGCAGTCAGGGCCGCGCGTGATGGATCACCCAGGCGCTGGTGCAATGCAGGGGCCAGTGGGGCAGCCGCTCCCACAGCTCAGCGGCTGTGAAGGGCCTGCTAGAAACCGCTGCAGGGAGCAGGGGTCAGGCTGAAGGGGGGAGGAGGGGCTGCTTTTAGCAGCGGAGAGACCAGGGCACCCAGCAACCCCAGGCCACGCAGCACCCGCCATGGAATCACCATTGCACCCCCCGGCTCGGTGCGCGTGTTAAAACGCATCAGGCACTTTGATAAATGGATCCGGGGGGGGGGGTCCCTGCTTCCACCCCACCCTCCCCAAGCGGCTACTGCACATGGCTCCTCTGCATGTATGTTCCTCTGCTGCCCACAGCACGAGGGCCTGTTTTCTCCTCCTCTCTGTCCTGCCCTTGCAATGGAGCATGGGAGAGAGACAGTGAGTGGGGCAGGGCCGAGGGAAATGCTGCTCTGCTCACAGCCCCTGCCTGCCCGGCTCTGTGCTGGCTGGACGCCCAATGTGCAGGAGGCGAACCAGGGCGGAGCTCGCCATGGCCTAAGGCGACTGCTGATGTCAGAGCCGCTCGGGGGCTGCAGAAATCACACAGCAAAGAGCTGAGCTGAACGGCAGAACCTGGGGGGGGGATTGGCCCTAGACTCCTGCCAAGAGCTATGTCTTGTGCCGGTGAGTTCCATAGGCTCATGATGCATGGGGCAAAACAGCTCGCTCAGATACTTAAAGGCAGCGGGGGTCCAGCGGGGGGGCCTCCCCTCTCCGCTGTTGTCTGAGGCTGCGAGGTCTGGGCCCCACGGTCAGGGCCCTCCCTCCCCCCAGCCATTTGCATGCCTGGGTTTCCCCAGCTCAGAGACGCGCCACGTTTGTGTGCAGCGGCGCCCTCCGCTGGCTCGCGGCTGGCTCTGCAGGACTGTGCTGGGACAGGTGTGACCGCAGCAAGCCACCCGCCCCGTTCAGAGCTGGTCAGACCTCACCTATGCGCTCTTCCAGACAACGCTGAGAAGCCAGGACCGGCCTGCGGCTGCTTTAACTAGCCCCTGGGCCAGTGGCGCTGGCTTGCTCTCAGCATCCGAGGGGGAAGCTCTTTCCCCGGGGGGGGCAGGGTCCTGCTGCCTCTCAGGAGCTGTGGCCAGTCACAGCTGGAGCGGGGAGGGCAGAAGAAGGGTGGGGGGGGGGGGAGTCTCGCTGCACGCCCCATTCGTTCTCCACACAGCCTGACACACCTGGCAGGGCGGCAGCCTTTACTCGGGAGCGAGCCGGGACTGGGCTGGAGACGCATCAGCAGAGGTGTGGGGGCAGCCCAGGGCTGGGATAGCAGGGGGGCTCTGGGGCAGACTTATGGGGCACTGGCAGAGCTGTGGGGCAGGAGACGTCCAGGACGAGGATAGCAGGGGGCTGCGGGTCGGGACTGAGGGGCACCGGCGGAGCCATGGGGCAGGAGAAGCCCAGGGCGGGGATAGCAGGGGGCTGTGGGTCGGGACTGAGGGGCACCAACAGAGCCATGGGCCGGGAGGAGCCCAGGGTGGGGATAGCAGGGGGCTGTGGGTCAGGCTTTCAGAGCAATAAACCACAACCAGAAGAGCCCCTGCTCCCAACTCCCCACGATTAGGGTGACCCCCAGAGCCAGAGGAGAGGCCCCGCTCAGCCAGCCGGGCACTGCCCGCGGGTCTCCCCCTGCGCCCCTCTCCCCACCGCCGCCCTGCCCTAGATGCAGGTCTCGCTGCCAGCCGCACGCTGCTCTTCCAGCCTTCGCACGGCCCGCGTGAGCGAGCGCAGCTGCTCCCCGTGCCACTCGCCCATCGCGCCCATCTGGGCCTCCAGCCGCCGCAGCTGAGCCTCCTGCTTCCGCCGGGCGTTCCTGGAGGCCAGCACCAGAGCGCTGCGGGGACAGGCGGGGTCAGGAGCAGGGCCTTGGTTCATGGGAGGGGGCAGGAGAGCGAAGCTGCTCTGGGGTCAGCTGTGGGGGAGGGCCCTGGGGGGTGCAGAGTGCAGGGTTTGGGATGGGCTCAGAGACGCCTCCTGGTGCTTAGCTAAAGGGCCGCGAAACCCCTCCGCTGGGCGCGCTTTGACGGGGACAATCTCTCCCAAACAGCCTGCTGCAGACACAGCTGGCCAGGACCTAGCCGGGGGCTGGCAGACAAACTCGTGGCCCTGGCTTCTACCCCCAGCCCTGGGAGGGGAGTGGGGCCTGGTGGTTAGAGCACGCCAGGGGGAGGGCTGGGAGCCAGGACTCCTGGGTTCTCTCCCCCGTTCTTTTGCAGATGCCTGCGGGTGAGTCACGGCCCAGTGCCGTTCCCACAGAGATCCAGCCTCTGCCCGTAGCTTTACCAAGCGCTTGGAGCCGTTGCATTGAGGGGCACCGGGGGGCTGCCCTTGAGTCTTTCCCCGCAGGGCGCGTTGCCCCGACTGCCACCCACAAGCAAGGGACAAAGAGCTCCCGGGCCGGGCGGCCGCCCCAGGAGATTTGCTGGAGGGAGCCTCGGGAGTCTGGCCTGGGGCCGGGCGGGGGGGGAGGGGGGCGGGGGCTCCCAGCAGGACCGGGGGGGTGAGAGGCGGAGTTCTCTGTCCCCACCTGTGAGCCTGGAAGAAGGTTCTGGTGACCCCGACGCACTGGGCCTGCTGTTCCCGGCTGGCCGCGCTGCGCTGCTCCAGGGACGCCGCCAGCTCCTGGGCTTGGCCCCTCAGCTCCCTGCTCCTGCCACGGAAACAGGGGCTTGACGGAGGATGGCACAGCTCCCGCGGAGAGGGGAGCCCCTCCTGAACCCCCCCCCCCCCCCGAGCCTGGATCTCCCTCTGCCCCCTCCCCTGAGACGGGATCCCCCCCACTCCAAAAGCATGGACCCTTTGCCTGCCCCCTCCCCAGCCACTGGCTGAGTCTCCAGACGTGGGACGCTGGGCTGCACCCCAGATTCTTCCTCTCTGTGTCCCCAGACGGGCAGGGGCCATGGGGCAAGGGAAAGGGGCCTGGCGCTGCTCATCCTCGACTCCTCCAACCAGCCTGCGGCCCCCGTGCAGTCACAGGCCTGGCCTGGGCTGGGAGGGGGTGGCGGGGACATAGGACACCAGCCGATGGGCCGGAGAGGGGCTCCCCCACGCAGGGAGGCTGGGGTCCTCACCGGGCCAACACCCCGACCAGATCCAGCATCATCCTCTCCCGATCCTGGGCAGCCGGGGGTCTGGCCGCTTCCGCCTCCTGTCTCCCGACGTCCTGGAGAAGGGCAAGAACATCCCTGAGCACAGCAGCGACTGCGGGGACGGGACGCAGGGCAGACGGGGCCGCGGGGGCGCCTTAAAACTCCAGCTCACAACCTCCACGTCCGCTGGGCTCAGACCCCGCCAGGGGTTCCCCCCACCCCCGGGACGGGCAGCCGGGTTCACAACGGCCTCTCGGTTCTTTCTTGGTTGTGACCCAGGCAGGGGTGCTGATTCCCACTCAGACCCCCCCGTGTGGGGGCCCGGCCCCCCTACCCTGTCCCCCGGGCAGGCCTGATTTCCCCCCCTCCCCCCGTGGGGCCATTTCCACTGGTGCACGACGGGTGTGAAATGCTGAAGTCAGGCTGCGTTTCTGGGGTCCACGGCTGCCACGCAGCAGAGAACCAGGCCCCAGGGAGTTTCCTTTTTGTTCCTGCATTTCCCTGAGCCCCGTTGCCTCCAGAGACCACCCCTCTTCCCCAGGGCCCACCCAGGAGGGGGAGAGGGGTGGGGCTGCTGGCGGGGACCCTCTGCCCTGCTGTGTTTGCCTGGCCCCTTCCTTACCCCGAGGCAGCTGCTGCAGCTGGTGCTGTCTCCGCTGCTGCTCCCGGAGCTGGGGCACCGTCCCCGCCGCTCGTCCAGTTCCCCTTGCAGGTGCTGGATGAGCAGCAGGAGGGCGGCCGCCTGCGCCCGGTGCGTGAAGGTGCAGAGCTCCAGGCCTCGCGTCTCCTTCTCCGCCAGGTGCAGCCGGACCTTCAGATCTGCCATTGACTCCTGGGACCAGAGGGAGGCGCCGTCACAGAGGCGGTGGCGCGTGGCCGGCCCTGGGCCATAGGCCAGCAGCTCTGGCTCACCAGGCCTGGCCCCTCCGGCCCGAGCTAAACGCAGGATCCCCAGTAGCTGAAGCAAATCTCCCGCCTTGCGTCCCTCTGTAGGGGCAGCCACAAGAGGGTCCCGTGCGCCACGTGGTTCGCTCCTCCAGCCCCTCACCCAGCCCCTGGGCTCCCGTTACGTCTGCCTCAGCGGTTACCCTCTTACTAGTATTTCACAAACGTTAACCATGCCTCACAGCCCTCCAGTTCCCTGAGTTACAGCCAGGGAAACTGAGGCACAGAGGGGGGACGTGAATTGTGGCAGAGCCAGGAATAGAAGCCAGGAGTCGTGGCAACTCCCCCCTCCCCGCCCATTCTAGCCATTGAACTCCCCCTTCCCTCCCTGCACTCCTGACACTAGACCCCACTCCCCTCCCAGAGCCAGGAACAGACTCCCGGAGTCCTGGCTCCCTGCCCTGCACTCAGGCCACTAGGCCTGGCCGCCTCCTTGCCCTGTGCCTACCCTGGTGGCCCCTAAGTCATGCAGCAGCTGCGGCTTCTCCCTCTTTGGCCGTGGCGTCTCCCCGGGCAGGTCCCCGACCACAAGCCTGACAGCCTCCTCCACCTTGGCCTTGATGGCGTCGTTGCTCCGGGTCACGACACCGGCAGAACCAGGCGCCGCCCCGCAGCCCGGCTCCCGCAGGGAGACCTCCACGGAGGCCTGCTCCGCCCGCAGCCGCCGGATGTACTCGCGCAGGATCCGCTCCTCCGCCCCGCCACGGCTGGGGGCGCTGCTGGGACAGAGAGCAGGCTGGGAGAAGGGCGAGGAAGGGCCATACAGCCCCGGGGGGCTTGGAACTGGTTTAGGGGCTCAGGGTCCCTCAACACCCTTCCCGTAGGAGCTCTGCTACCTCTGCCGTCCACGGATCCCGGAGGCCCCGTCCTGCCCCGTCCCAGCCTCCTCGCCCTCGGGTTCCGCTCTCCCCAGGAGCCTCCTGGCCTCTTCCAGCACGGCCCCCGTCCTGCCGCTGGGGCTGCTGGGGGCACACGCCCCCGGCTCTCCTAGAGCAGGGAACAACGTGCACGTTGGCGCGTCCTCTGCAGACAGGCCCCACTCCTCGCCAGGACGGAGCCTGGGGCAGAGCCAGCCACGTGGCAGCCGCTTCCCCCTCGCCTCCAGGGGCGCCATGGAGCAATGGGCTCCCCCTGCCCACCCCAGAGCTGGCAGCCCCACGGCCACGGGCATCTGGTGGCTGCGGGGCAGGCGGGGACTGGCTGCGAGGACTCACCTTTGTCCAGGGTGTCTCCGTCCTTGGCTGGCTCCAGCCGGGGACCGAACTTCACCCCGGCCAGGGGCAGCAGCACCTCGTAGGCCTCCACACGGCACTCGCTGCCGGGCCAGGACAGAGAGCGGCCTGAGCGCTGGCCTGACCCCCCCCCAACCCGTCCCACCCCATCCCAAGCCCCCCAGCCCCTCCCACCCCATCCCGACTCCTCCAACCCCCCATGCCCCTGCCTCTCACACCCAGTCCATTCCCTCTCCCAACCCCTCTCCAGGCTTCTCTCCCCCGTGGGACACATCCCGGAGCAGGTCTCGGCCCGAACGGCCGCAGGGGCCCCGGCCTCACCTGTACTGTGCAGCCAGGCGCAGGGCCGTGCTGTTGGACTCGTGCTGCCCCAGCTGCATGCTGAGCCATTCCGAGTGGCCCTTACACTCCCGCAGCGTCCCCGAGAGCAGCTGGTTCAGGCCTCGGAGCCTCTCGATGCACCTGGGGCAGAAGGGGCTGCGCTTAGCATCCAGCCGTGACCCACGCGGAGGGGATGGGGCAGGAGGGGGTAGGGCTGGCACCCGGGGGAGCCCAGGGGAGACCTGCTCTAGACCCTGCCCCGAGCAATGCCCAGACAAATACACAGTCCCGAGCTCCACACATCCTCCCACGGGGGCCCTGCTTGCCCCGCTACCCATCCGTGGGGCTCTGGAACCAGCCCCGAGACACGCTGCTTTCTGGGCAGGCAGCCCTGCCCCACCCAGAGCTTCAGTCCAGGACTCCCTCTCCACGTGCTAGATCCTGGGGCCATCGTGACATTACATTGCCGCCGTCCTCGGGTGCTTGCCCATCCTAGCTTTGAGGACGAGAGGCTGAGGCTGTGTTGTCTAGTGCTTAACGCAGGGGACTGGGAGTCCGGACGCCTGGGTTCTATGGCTAGCTCTGACACAGACGTCCTGCGTGACCTTGGGCAAATCACTTCCCCTTGCTGTGCCTCGGTTTCCCGGTCTGTGCCCCCCATGAGGCTGCCCTGGCCAGTGTGTAAAAGGACTCGGCGACCCCTAGCTAAAGGGCCACGCGCGGCTATCGTTCTGTCCTCACCCTCTCAGCTGCTGCATCCGAGCCTCCGCCTCCTGGCCGGCGCTCTGCGATGCCACAGGCCGGTGCTGGGGGAAAAGGCGGCAGAGGTGCTGGGTGCCGGAGCAGCTCTGAAAGCACCGGATCAGGCTCTGAGCCACGGCAACCGGGTCCTGCAGAGGGCGGGGGCGACAAACGAAGGAAGGCGTCTGTGACAGGTGAAGGCAGCGGGTGGATGTTAAATACGCCCGGCGGGCGGGGTCAGGGGCACGAGGGGGCTAGTAGAAATGCCACCCAGGCTGGGCCCTTAACAATAGCTGCTGTCAATCCACGGCCACGTGCGTCCAATCTCCACGGCCATCAGTGGAACCTGGACCCAGCCCTTGCCCCGTTGAATAAACCCCTCGGCTGAGACTGGCAGGCTGTGGTGGTGGCTCTGACCTGGTCCCCCTCCCGCAGCCCGCGTGTCACACCCCCGGCCGAGTGGGCGCGTTCCTCCGTCAGCTCCTGGCCCGTGCACCCAGGGCCCTGCAGTCAGCGGCGCAGCCTCTCCTTTGACCGCTGTGGGCTTCGGACCAGACCCGCAGCTGGCTGGCAACGGCTCATCCCCGTCGACGGATCCTTCCCGGATCTGAACTCAGCAGCCACGTGACCCAGCGGCAAGGGGAGCTGCGGCCCAGCTGGCATCGTAATTCCCCCCCCCCCCCCGCCACTCAGGACCCTCCCCATGAGCAGGACCCAGTGGGATGGGGTGGAGAAGAGGCACTGGGACCCAGGCCAGCCCCTGGCGCCGCACTCACCTGGAATGCCCAGGCCTCCCCTTCCCCGCCGGGGCTGACGGACCCCCTGGCGCTGCTGGCAGAAGCTGAGGGGCTGCCGGGCTGAGATGGCTCCTCCGTCCTGAGCAGAGAGTCCTGCAGCTCCCTGACCTGGGCAGAGAGCAGCAGCTGTCACTAACGCCACGGCTGCTGCGTTGGCTCCGTGAGCCGTAGCAAGGGCTGACTCTGACAGCAGTGACCGGAGTCAATCTGGAGTGGCTCCATGGAAGAAAGTGGTGTGACTCTGGATTGCAGCAGCAGCAGCAGCACAGAGATCAGAGTGATTCTGGCCTCATTTTCACTGCCGGGGAAGTGTGATCCCCCCAGGAAATTAACAAGCTGAACCCAAACAGATCCCAAACCCTGGGAAACTGAGGTCCCCACCTTCCAGCATGGATACTGGGAAATCCCTCCCTCCTTCACTGACCCAGCACCCAGCCACCTTCCTAGTGGACAGCTTAGCAGGCTGGGCAAACCCCTGCTTCCTGGGGCACCAAGAGTTCCATTCCCAGGGGGATGTCCCAGCCCTTTTGCCATCCACAGCAGGTAATGTGACTCTTCATTTTGCCAAGAGATGAGGAATCACAGATCCCCTTAAACGAAAGGTGTTTGTTGAACAAAATGGCTACAAACACACCAGCTTCCACATTGCTTGAGTTCTGGCTTGGTCTGCTTTGTTTACCAGGGAGCCACCCCACCCCGCATGGAACTCCACACAGCACTCAGAGACATCTAGTGGCCGAATAAAATACTGCAAGTAAAAAGATCACCCATGGGGCTGGGTGCTTGGGGTGGTCGGGTTGAGACCTTCCCAGATGAGGTCTGAGCTGCTCTGCATGGACAGGAAAGCATCCATTGCACTGAAGATCTGAAACCCCTGGCCAAAAGAGCCTTTTCCCGCAGGGAGCAGCGTTGCTGCCCTGCACCCCAGAGGTGGCTGCATGTCAGTGGCAGGGAGGGGCTTTGGGCAGGGGGGATATCGCCGCTGTGATGCGCACCTTTCTCTGCAGTTTGTCCCTTTCCTTACAGAAAGCTTGCAGGGTGACCTTGGACTTGCTCAGCTCCTCCTCCTTGCTGCCCAGCGCCGCCCGGAGAGCCGCGTTCCTCTCTGCATATGTAGCTATCTCTTTCTTGATCCAGCTCATCTCCTCCGCGGGGAGCCCCGGGCTGACCTCGCTTGTCTTCTCCCCCAGCGCCCTGGGTGCTGCCTTCCAGGCCCAGCTCCCGCCATCCTCCGGGGGTCCCGCAAAAATCCCCAGGCCTCGTTCTAGCTCTTCCAGGGTCTGGAAATGCAAACCCCCCACCCCGCCCGTCCCAGTCACCCACCGAAGCCACAGGCACTGCATCATGCCAGGAGCCCAGAGCTCTCCCGAAGCCTGGCTAAGGCATCTGTCACCTTGGCGTCTAGGCTTCATCGCAACACAACACCTCTGGTTCCAGGCAATTTAAACATACACCTTCCAGATCAGCAGACTGGCTGGCTCAGGGGGGTGGGCAATGGGGCGCTGGGCTTTTCCCCTCTAGGGGGCCCTGGCTCCCATCCAGCCCCAAATCAAGAGGCAGCCCTGATGGCTGCTTACTGGCCTCCATGGGGTTCGTGCAGGGGCGTCTCGCAGCTCTTCCACCTGCGACAGTATCACAGCTGGCGCTAGCTGCCCCGCCGTGGGCAGCCTCTGCAGAGCCGACTGACCAGGCCCCAGAGAACCTGCTGCCTCTCCCCCAGCGGGGTCCGTGCAGCTCCGAGCTGGGGCCCAGTGCCTGGGCAGGTTGAGGGGGGCTGCAGAGAAACTGCAAACCCAGCCTGTCCCAGCCGGGGGACGTTGAGAGCTCAGGGCAGGTGTTAGGAGGGGGGGGGGGAGGTCTGAGGAAAGTGGGGGGAGGGGGGCCTGCTCACCTCGGCCATCTGGGCCCACTCTTCCCCTGCCCTGCTGGTGCTGCCCGCACCCGTCTGCCCCCCAGCGCCGCTGAGCAGCCAAGCACAGCTCCGCCGGGAGAACACCGCGCTCTCCAGAGAGGCCACGACCCGCTGCAGATCTCGGAAGACGTCGGCACTGCCGCCTAGTGGGGGGGAGACGGGGACGAGTCGGGGGGAGGCCTGGTGGGGCTCGTGCCCCTTCCGGCCTCGGGGCTCTGGGCTCACGTCCCAGAGGGGTTCCGTAAGAGGGACAGACAGGCACCGATCACCGGTGTGGATTTAGCAGCAGGCCCACCACCAGAGCGTGGGGCAGGAAGAAAGGGGCCCCATGGATCTGAACCCCCAGGAAGTGGCAAGCAGGCTTTGCCCCCTACCGTCATTGCACTGACCCAGGTGGGTCGGGGCAATGCAGCAGCGTCACGAGAGGATGAACGGGGGGGAGTGACCCTGGCTGGGGGTGGCGTCCATAAACGACAAACAGCCTGCAATTTCTGGGACCCCGGATCTATCAGGAATCTGAGGAGGGGGAAAGTGACTTGCCCTGGGTCTCCCAGCAGGCCAGTGGCAGAGGCAGGAATAGAACCCAGAAGACCTGGGTCTACCCACTAGACCTCACTGCCTCCAAAAGGCGTTGGCTAGCTTGGAGCAGAATATAATGAACTCCGCTTTACCTTCCTCCCTGCCTCCCACGGGGAACGGCTGGATGGCCAAGCTCCAGGGCCTCTGCCCACACCTGGGAAGGCTGGCGGTGTAGTCGGAGCACTGGTCTGAATACTCATCTTCCTCGCTGCAAGAAATCAAAGCCAGAGGAGGCCTGGGGGGAGTTCCAGGTGAGTGTCTAGCCACCTGAAACCAGCCCTTTAAGACACCAGTATTTTGCTGCCACATAAATATTATGCCAGTGAGCACCAGTGAGATCAAGTGAGCAGATGGATTAACAACCCCTGTGCTCCCAGAGCACCGACAGTGCAGCCTTGCAAATCCCCATTGGGTTTTTGTTTTGTTTTTGCTTTGGGGGGGCTTTTTTTGAAGGGCAAATAAAACATCAGGAGTTTTTTCATCATCATGGGGCAGGAGGACAAGGAAATTGTGGCTCGGAGCCCATAAATATTCGTGACAATTGGGCAGGCCTGATGGAAAGGGGGGAGGGGAGTTTAGAAAGTTCCTGTCTTTTTTCCCCAGGGCAGCAGGAAAAGAAGAAGAAAGCAAAGCCACTCCTGTGCGGTGAAGACAGGCAGGGCAGACCACAGCAGCCAGCCCACTGCCTTGAAAAGAGGCCGTGTCCTCAGCTAAATAATCAGGAGCACAGACACCATGGTGACGGGCAGCGTCTAAGACCCAGGCTAGAACAGAATACAGCAGGTGACAACTTCATTTTAAACAGCGTCTTTGCTACCAGCTGTGTCCAGAAATGCTTCACAGCGCAGCAAAGGGAGCGAGAAACTGAGTCACCAGCGAAGGGGAGGGCGGGGGGTTCGGATGCGAATGAGCTGTGGGGGAATGGCGAGGCTGTGCCCCACGGCAGAGGAGAAGGCTCACGCCCCGGCGTGGAGAGACAGAAGAGCGCTGTTGCCACGGGGGAGAAGGGGAGCTGAGAGAGAGGCCAGGTCCCTGGCAGGGGCTGGAGGGTAATTTTGAACTGGCCCTGGAAGGAACGGAGTGGGGAGGGGTTGAATACGGAGTGGAAGTGGGCGCAGGAGAAGGGGGAGGCGGGACTCTGGGGGGCTGGGCTGTAAGGAGGCCACGGGAAATGCCATCGGCAGGTGAGGGGAGGCAATGGGCTGGGTGAGGATTCCCAGGCAATCAACCCAAAGCCCCATGCTGCTGTATCGACCCCAGTCCTGTGCCACCAACGGCAACTGGGCCCAGAACCACCCACAGCGCAGCTCAGGCCTTTCCCACCTGCCCTGGCGATGGGCCGGGCCCAAGCATCATTTTTTCGGGCCCAGCACAAACGTGTAACACGGGCCCCCTCCCCCCCACATCCCACAATCCCTCGTCCCACACTTGCAATCTCATGAGCCATGACAAATGTTTTCTTCATGGTAATGGGGGTTGCAGCCTGGGCCGGGCCCCCCAGGGCCTCCGGGCCCCGGTAGAGTGTACCCTTCCCCCCCCCATGTGGGGGCCCTGGAGATGGGCTCCATTAGCCGGTAGCAGTAGCAGGCTGTTATCCTCTGTGGGGAGCAGCCACTCGAGGGGGACGTAACACACACTTAGCCAGTGAGTTACAGTCTCTGCACACCCTGTCCTGCCAAGGGGCGGCTGTGCCCCTCCGATACACACACAGTGCCTGTCCCCACCCGGCATTGCTGCTCCATGCCTTAGCACCCAGAGGCAGTGCCCCCCGGCAGGGGCTATGGGCAGGGCTGCTCGGGGAGTGTGACAAGCAGGGCAGGTACCTGGTTCTCCTCTGCTGCAGCCGTTCGGCCTTGCCGTGGAGCTGGGCGACAGTCACCAGCAGCGTGGTGATGCGCTCCTCATAGCGCAGGATTGCCAGCTCATCCGCCGCTGCTCCGTCGGCCTCCTCCACCCCCTCGGCGACCGAGTCCAGCTCGCCCTGCAGTGGGTCCCAGGAGAACCCTCCATGTCTCAGGCACCTTCCATGCCAAAGGACCTGAGAGCCCTGGACTGGCCACGGCCCCGATTCCCCGCCTCCCGTCGCTGACCCCAGAGCCGAGCGCTACCGTTCGGATTCAGAAGCGTTTCCCAGGCACTCTGCACTGCCGACGACAGCACAAGGGGCAGGGCCACCGAGAATCGGGCCAGGAGGGTGCCCCACCCACCGGTGAATTGCAACAGCAGCCACCTCTGGGGTGGAACGCATCAGCCGGTCTGAACTACCCGCACGACCCAGCAATTTCTAGGCCAGGAAGCAACAAGTTTGGTGGCCAGAGGAAAGCGCAGAAGGGTTTCTGAGAGACAGAAGACCCCCGTCATGCAAACGTCACGAACCAGCCTCCCCGTAATCTAAACCCTGGCTTAAAAATCATGAGATTGTAAAAGTGAAACATCTGGGGCGTTCTAGTCCCTGTCGCGGTTGGGAACCTTTAGGGGTCATATTTTCATGCTTTTCTCCACAGCCAGGAGGGCTGGAATCTGAGGGTTTGTTTTTTAAAAAACAAATGGATGCTGAGATTCTCCCATAATCACCTGACTCCAGCAGCTGGGGCTTTAAGAGAAAAAAACCCAGCAAAGATCAGGAGAGCTGGCAGTGCCCTGTGCTGGAATACGGCCAGGACACTTGGGGATGGGGGTTAACCCCCTGACCCTGCCGAGAGCGGTGTGGGATCTTTAAGGACCACACCGGCTCTGGATGCCAGTTCCACACTTCAGCACCTCCACTGCACAACCCCCACCCTTCATACCGGGTCATCGTTTGGATCGTCAGCACCGCTCACTGCTGCCCCTTGGGCTTTGTTGGGAGGTCTCCCGGCCCACCCCTGGGTAAGCCCACCCCTGCTTCATCCACAAGGCTGGCCAGTCTCTGCAGCAGGCCCCCTAACCAGCCTGCCTTTGGAAGCTGTATCGGGGAGATGCCACATAGGGGGTGAAATCTCCTCTGGGCAGGAGGCCCAGGCTGCGACCTCAGCAGCACGTCAGTCCCGTGAGAGGGACAAGCAGCTCCTGGTTACTCTCTGTCCCTCTGGGGCTGGTGCTATTCCCCAGGCAGGGCCCATCACCCCACGCTCACCTGCAGCCTCCCGCCTGCGCCCCCCTGTGGGCTGAGAGGGGGCAGGGAAGCCTTCCGTGGGTCGTTAGCCAGCGGATTCGTTAGCATCTCAGCCAGCGCAGGAGCCAGGAAAGGCTGGAGTGGCTTCCTGTTTTCGGTGGGAACAATGTCCCCCGTCCCCCACCCCCAGCAGCAGGAGCGACGTCAGCCCAGGGCTAACACAGGGCTGCCCAGCGTGAGCCAGCGCCCCCCCAGCACTGCACACCTGGTGTGGAGCTGCCTGGAGGCACGCAGCTCACGCGAGGGCCCTTTCCCCGGGGCCATACAGGGCTCTTATGGCCGGCGGGATCCAGCCCCATGAGGGGAGGGCTTCTGGAGCCGCATGACCCGTGCGGCGCAGAACTCCTTCTGCAACCCCACGCGTGAATGGCTTGTGGGGCGCGTGTGGATCTGCCAGCCATTCCCCCCTTCCTGAGCAGCAGAGGGGGAGAATATGCAGGCCCACGGCTGCAGTGGCAGCCCGGATTCCCGCCCCCTGCAGAATCCCCCTGCAGGAGCCAGGACAGGGGACATACAGGGCCATAGCAGAGAGAGAAAAGATGCGTCAGACTGTCTAATCCATCCCCGTGGCAAGGCAGGGTGGAGTCCAAGGCGGCGCAGCGAGATAGAGAGCTCTGGCCATGGCTGAATTGCCTGCAATGCCCTGGCACTGTGGATGCCACAGCAGGTGCCTGGCTGCTCCCACCATAGGGGATGGGTCAGGCTGGGAGAGCGAGACGGGCCCGGGGTGCCTCGTCCTTCCCAGCTGCAGAGTAAAGTACAGTGAGTCTAAACCCTGGCTCCTCCCCGGAGATGCCTCTCTCATGGCGGGAGGCTGAGGTGCACCCCGCAAGAGCAACTGCAAAGCAAAAACAGACCCATAAGCCCCGCTGCCCTGCAACACAAGGCTCCCTTGTCCAGACACCCCAGGGGGAAGCCACTTGCCTTCTCCATCCCTGTTCCTTTCCCCCTCTCTCCTTCTGCATGAGACGAGCCACATCTGAGGACCAGATCCCGGGGGCGGGAGGTGACAGTCACGGGAAGTAGCAGGGTCCTATCGCTGTCGTGGGAAAAGCCATGGGAGAAAATCAGACATTAAGAAGCCCCTTCTCAGCAACTTCTCTTCCAGGATCTCCAAGACCCCTGGCCTGGCAGCACCGCCACCGATCTCAGGGCGAGGAGAACATGGCTCTGCCAGGATCTAAGCGTCGTCTGTGCTGCTTCCCAGCATGGGCCTTTCCCATTTCCAGATCCTGTGTATGTTTCCTCTCCCTTGTGGAACTTGGCTGCAGGCGCTGCCTCCGGCTCTGTTGCCCTTTAACTCTTGAGCTTCCCGTAGACACGGAAACCAGAGCGGATTCCGTCCTGCTCTTTGCCTGATACGTCGGAACGAAACTTGAGCCCCACTGAGGAAAGCGTTCGAGAGGTCCTGCATGTTGGAAGACAGCCGAAGATTGGACTGGGGATAGCTATAACGGGGCCTGGATTGTTTGTGGCCATCAAGATACTTGGAGACTTCCTCCTGTGCTGATATACGGATGCAGCCTGCATCAGCCTCGAACTCACCAGGATCATCAGCTTCCCCTCCAGATGCGCTGCCCTGACTCTGGACTGCACCAGCAGATTGCCCGCTGGTTAGGGCATGAGCTGGAGACTTGGGCTCCTTTCCCAACTCTGCTGCAGACTCCACGTATGACCTTGGGCAAGTCCCTGTGTCTGTCGGTGCCTCACTTCCCCATCTGTAAAATGGGGGTGACAGCGCGGCCCTGCCTCACCGGGGTTGTGAGGAGCCATATGCTGAAGGGTGTGCGGTGTGCAGATACTGCAGTCATGGGGGCCAGATAAGCATCTAGATGGAGGGTTGGGTCTGTCACACCTGAGACCTCTTCCAGTGGCGCACTACGGGGCCTGGGATAGATGCAGCCTACCCTGCCTGAAGGAGTTTCTCCGTCGGGGTAGGAACACCGTCTTCCTGGGCAATGGTAGCCACGGTTGACACAGCTGTGTCTACACTGGAGTAGTGCTGTATGAGCTTTAGGCCAGGTCTGCACTAAAAGGTTAGGCCGACCCAGCTCCGTCACTCAGGGCTGTGAAAAATCCACACGTCCTGAGAGACATAGCTAAGCCGACCTAACCCCCTGCATAGCCTCCCGTGGACCTAGTTACTGCCCCTGCCGTGGCTGGAGCGAGTGTCTACACGGAGGTGCTGCCCCAGCAGCGTTTCTAGTGCAGACACACATAGCTTGAGGCCTTGTCTACACTAGATTTATGCCAGCAAAACTTTTCTCACTCAGTGTTTGTTTTTTTCACAGCACAAGCAACAAATTTCGCCGGCATGAGCGCCTGTGCGGACAGCGCTGTCGGCGGGGGCTCTCCCCCCAACATAACCACGGGCGCTCATGTAGGTGGTTTTGTTATGTTGCCGGGAGAGCTCTCTCCCAGCGACATAACGCAGCTACACAAGCGCTCTTACAGCAGCGCAGCTGTACCGATGCCGCTGTGCCGCCGTGAGTTTTAAGTGTAGACTCGCCCTGAGATATGACACAATCAGGGCAGGCGCCTGCCTGGGAGAAGCCTAGAGCACCAGCTGCTCTGCAATTGCATAGTATGCACGTTATTATTTGTGCCTTGCCACAGCACCTAGGAGTCCCAGTCATGGCTCCGGCCCCCCTTGCGCTAGGGGCTGTACAAACACAGAGCAAAAATTCCCTGGGCCCAAAGGGTATTGACCACAAGCTGAAATGTATGTAGCTTAGTAGACAAATGAGCTGATGAAATAATTTGCATGAAATAGCACCCCTGGAGCTGTGCCGAACTTGGGAGCGGGGCTGATGGGGAGTTGTGGGCACCGAAGATTATGGGCTCTATGCAAATGTTTAGATAATAAACGCCAGAGATATGCACAGAGATATGCAAATTCCGACAGGTCAGCGCAGGGGCGGGGGCGGTGCTTGGCGAGCACGAGGCTGGACGGAGGCGGCGGGCCGGGAGGGACGCCCGAGAAACTACATCTCCCAGCAGCCCTAGCGGCGCCCAGCCCACTTCCGGGTTGCGAGTTGCGGCTGGGCTGCCCGTGCCCGTGTCCGTGTCCTGGGGGGAGAGACTCGGGCTGGGGTGAGCAGCGCTGCCGCGATGGGCGTGGCAGTGGGGCGAGGGGGAGCGATGGGGGGCCCGAGATGGGGAGCTGGGGGGCAGTGGGAGCAATGGGGGGCCCGAGATGGGGGGCTGGGAGGGCAGTGGGGCGAGGGGGAGTGACGGGGGGCCCGAGATGGGGGGCTGGGGGAGCAGTGGTAGCAAGGGGGGCCTGGGGGGCAGTGGGGCGAGGGGGAGTGATGGGGGGGACCAGGCGGGGGGGGGGGGGCATGGGGTGATTCTCAGGGGTACCTGGGCTGGTGGCAGGGCCCCCAGGGTGGCCAGGCTGGGCACGGAGGGGCTGTGCGGAGGGGGCTGCCCAGGCTGGGGGAGGGGGACGATGGGGTGTCTGGGTCCAGGCGGGGTGATGGAGATGGGTGGGGGAGGGGCTGCGCTGGCTGACTCGGGGTGCTGGGGGCACCTGCCCAAAGGGCCAGGTCTCGGAGCCCTCCCAGCACCAAGCCAAAGGGCTGGGAGGTGAGAAAGGCCCGTCTGGCCCCATCTAGCCCACTCCTGCCAGGCAGGTAGATGGGGTTGTCTGTGCAGCGCCCTGCACCGAGCCCCTTGTCTCCCTGTGCCTGAACCAGGGAGCCCTTCACCGTGTCCAAGCTGGAGTCGCCTGTGGAGCGCAGCTCCCTGATGGACACCTCAGAGCCCGGCAGCGCCGCCGAGGAGGAGGAGGAGAAGGTGACGGAGCAGAGGCCCAGGACTCGCTCCAACCCTGAGGGGGCCGAGGACCGAGCCCTGAGCGCGCAGGCCAGCGTGGGGAACCGCAGCGAGGGGGAGGGAGAGGCGGCCAGTGCGGATGACAGCCCGCAGAGCACTGCCGCGCCCAACGGCAAAGACTGGCAGATGCCGGTGCAGCCCACGGAGTTCCAGGTCAAGACGCCCAGGGTGAACTGCCCTGAGAAAGTGGTGAGTGCCCGTGTCTTCTCCTCGCACGCCTTCCTTTGGGTGGATCTCCTGCATTCTCCGCCACGGCCCGGCTGCTGGGAGGGAGCGAGCATCCCAGGTCGCTGAGCTGAATGGACCTGATTTAACCCTGCACCCTTCTGTTGGCCGTGCCGCTTGGTAGGGCACTGGGGGCTAGTGGTCAGTGTAAAGCCAAAGGTCCTGGTGTGGTGGGCTCATGAATGATCTGAGATGCTAATGCTGCTGTTTTCTTTAATGCAGATCATCTGCTTGGACCTCTCGGAGGAAATGTCTCTGCCTAAACTAGAATCCTTTAATGGGTGAGCAGCTGCTCTCTCTCCGTCAGTGTTTGGTGAATGCATCTAGCGGAGACCCAGACACTGTCCTGGGAGCCAGGAGATCTGGGAGACTTGGCCACGGACTCCCTGTGTGGCCCTGGGCAAATTGCTTCCCTTCCCTGTGCCTCGGTTTCTCCGCTTGTGAAATGAGGTTAATGATACTGACCCTCCTCTTGTAACGTACTTGGAAGTCTGTGGATGACAAGGCCTCATGGGGATGGTGAGGAAAGGCTTGAATGATGGCGGGGCCCGGGGGTCAGGCCAGGGTTCAAAGCATCAGGCAGTGCAGCCTGGGAAATAAGGAGGGAGTGACTAAAGGGGGGCAGATAAGTGAGCCAGAGGGACGAGGCCCAGTTCAGATGAGCCCTGTGGATCAGGAGGCTGGGCTCTCTCAACACCCCCTTAAGGATGTGATGGGGGAGATGGGGGCTGGGAAGGTGTTAGACAGTTTCTGACCTCGACGTGCTCTCTCGCTCGCTCTGTAGCTCAAAAACCAACGCCCTGAACATCTCCCAGAAGATGATCGAGATGTTTGTGAGGACGAAGCACAAGATCGACAAATGCCACGAGTTCGCCCTGGTGGTGGTGAACAATGACGCCACCTGGGTGAGTGAGACCCCCGCAGGGTCCCGAGGAGCAGCCAGGCTGCAGCTGCCCAAACATCCATCTAGTCTGGTTTTCTACTTCTGACGTTGGTGCTTGCACTAGCCCCATGCTACTAGTAAGGTCTTCCAGGAAAAACAGGAGATGAGCCCCAAGTTCCTTCCTTTTAGAAAAAGCAGAAAAAATTGAAAACAATGATCTCAAAAAACTCTGGCAGGCCTGAAAACCAGAAAATACATGGGAGCAAGCCTTGGTCATCTGTTTTCTAGGTCGCCATCAATGTTCTCTCTTACAACAAGACCTAGGGAACCCTTAGTGAGACTGGGGATCCCGTTGCGCTAGGCACTGCACGGATACATTTCTCCTCACACCACGGCGCTAGTGTGTGATTCCAGAGGGGGACTCTGTCACTTTCCTTTAACAGCCTCTGTCTTGTCTCTTAGCTCTCCGGTTTCACTTCTGACCCCAGAGAAGTCTGCAGCTGCCTGTATGATCTGGAAACCGTGGTCTGCAAGTCTTTCAGTATCCTTTGGTGAGGGAGAGGGGAATGGGGATTGGGATCTGTCCTGCAGGTAGATGGGACTGAGATCATTCTTGCTTTCCAATCCCATGGCCTTAGGATGCTGTTGACAGAGCGACATTCTCTGTCCAAACGGAGCTTGTGAACCCTGCAGCCTCTGAGCAACATTTTGATGTGTGCGTGCGGATTCTCCCCTTCTCAGGCCCCTGGATTTCCAGAAAGCTTGGAGCCCAACTCAAGCCAGGGTCCTGAGAGAGTGAATCTCATTCTGGGAACAAAGGACTGGGTTGTAACTGATTTATTTCATAAAGTGTGTGTATGATTTGGGGGGGATCCTTAAATATTTCTGTCATCTGCTGATTTGCCAGAAGATGGCAGCAGATCTCAATGTAAGCCCCGGCTCTCTGTACGGAACAGCGTGATCACAGACATCCTTCCTGGTGTGGTTACTCCGCTGAGTTCCACTGGCGTTTTCCTTGAGCAAGGGCCGCAGGAGTCAGTAGTGACACACCAGCCAGGAAGGACGGTGCAGGGCTTATGGCATGGTCCTGGGACACTGAAGACCTGGGTTCAGTTCTCTGCTCTGCCATAGACACATTGGCAGGTCACTTCCTCTCTCTCTGCCTCAATTCCCCACCTGTACAATGGAGATAATTGCCCTGTCCTGCCTTACAGGGACAATAAATACATGAAAGGTTCTGAGATACTCACTATGGTACCAGGGCACCTAGGATAGATGGAAAACAACATTTTATTGGGAACAATTTGTATGCCCTACCAAATACGCATGTATGTTCTACCCCTTCCCTGTACCCTCTGTCTGTCTCTAGAGTGTGACTGATCAGAAATGTATGATTGCTTAGCACTTATAGCTCTCAGAGGTCTCCCCCAGCTCAGGTCCTATGGTGCTAGGTGCTGTACAAACAGAGTAAGTGCCAGGCCAGTCCCCAATGAGCTCACAATCTAAAAATACAGAATAGCATCTGGAAAGGCTGCGTATGCATAAGGACCAGTCCTTATCTCCTGGACCCTAGATCTGGAAGGCCTCTTCAACCTCATGTAAGTTTGCTGCTCTGTAGAAGGTAGAGATTGCAAATGTTGCTTTTTATAGTTGCATTGCCCCTTGTGTCTGAGCGGTTTAGCCAATATCTGGGGCCGTGTAGGGTTGTTTCCATTAGGATGAGAAATCAGTTATATGAATCAGGTCTTGTTCTTGGTGCAACCCTGCTCATTAAATAAATAAATAAAGTCTTGTTTCCCTGAACACAGTAGCAACAAACAGCAACAGGCAGCTTCCTTGCTGAGAGATCCCCAAGTTTGCCACTCTTGGTCTCTGTGCCCAGGAAACTGTCTCTCAGGGCCATGCTCAGAACTCCTTTTGCTGAACTTCTCCAAAACACACAGGCTGCAGCTGATATCCTGGCTCCCGTACCTGCAAGCAGGGAAACATAGCCATGCAGCTTAGCTCTGATCAGTCACGTGGCCCCGCTGACCGCAGGGCTGGGTTGCTCTTTCTGTAGAACCTGAAAGCGGGTGGTTGGCACCCATCAGCTTTGACGAGGTCTGTGCTTGTCTTCGGAGCCAAGACCCACCTGCTGGCAGCCACAGGCACTTTCCAGCATAACCGTAGCTGTGCAGCTGCATCTGTGCTTATTTAGCAACCAGCCCTAGCCGCTTCACGCGGGTGTTTCTGAACCGCATGCTTTCTCTTTGATGGCACAGACAGCAGAAGATCGAGCTGCCGGTGACGGAAAACATCCAGACGATCCCACCTCCCTATGTGATCAGGACCATCCTGGTGTATAGCCGGCCGGCCTGCCAGCCTCAGTTCTCCATGACAGACCCGATGAAGGTAGGTGCTATTGATTGGGCTGTCCCTGATGCTGCACTCCGTGGTGCCCCAGCCAGAAAGCAGCGTTCTAGCGCTACCAGAACACTGTCCGGTGGTGGCCGGGCGTCAGAGGTGCTGAGCACCCACATTGGAATCAAGAACCTTTGTGAATCAGGCCATAAACCTCTGCTGTCCTCAGGATTGAATGGTACCTGCTGGGGCCTGACCCCAAAGCTGATTCTTCTCACATGCTTGCTATGGGGGGAGGTGGAAGGGCCTGGATGGCTCAGGCTAGATCATAGGGAGTAGTTCACATCCAGCCCAGGTCGGCAGCGAACAACAGATGTTGCCATGCGCTGGAATGCGTTTCAGCTCAGCTCAGTACCCAGCCGGCAGGCGACCATGGCACAGAAGCCACCGCTGCAGATAGCACCAATCGGCCACAGAACCAAGGCTTGAAGTGGGCCATGGAGACAAGCTTCGTCCTGAGAGGTGAAGAGGTGCCGTCAGGGGGGGGGGAGGCTGAGGGTGGGTGCACTGCCCCTTGCTATGCCCGAGGATCTCAAGGGCTGCATAGGTCAGGCTGGCACCGTTTAAACTTTCCCCCACAGCCATTTACCCTGGGATTCTGCCTCCTGGGAGCTGTCTTCCCAGCTTTGCCGTGGAGCCTGCTAATCAGACTACGGTGAGCAGGAACGTTTGGTTTTTTTTCTCTTCCTTCTCTACAGAAAATGCTGCAGTGCCCTTATTTCTTTTTTGATGTGGTTTATATCCACAATGGTGCCGAGGACAAAGAGGACGAGACGAGCTGGAAGGTGAGAGCCCTGTGGGATCTGTAGTATGACACACCTTCTCTTATCTGAACCCTTCCCCCTCCGGTAGACATCGCTTCAGGCACGGACGAGGCTCTGCCAGCCCTGTCTGTCCTGGGCTGCTCCTTGCACATCCTCAGCTGTTAAATCCCGTGGATTTTTCCCTCTCTGAATGGCATTTGACGGAGACGTTCTTTCAGTTGGTCCCTTTTGTGTGTTCCTTCAGCTGCCTGATGGCAGGGCTTGCCCTGGCAGACAGACTGGCTTCATTCTTAGCATGTGGCCCAGAGATTGCCATCTTCTTTTGCTGGAGAATGTTAGAGATAAAGTTTAGTTTAGGACATAGAGCCAGTATTTGGCACAGCGTGACTTGCTCATAGTCCCACAGTGGGTCAGTGTCAGAGCTGGGAATAAAATCTAGGTTTCCCGACCTCAGTGCTGCGCTTTAGCCAGCCCTTGTCTCACTCTCAATGCTTCACTGTAATTGAGCTGCTCTGTCCCATTCCAGGAGATGTACACTTTTTTCAGCAACCTGGACACCAAAGGCACCAATTACAAGTATGAAGTGTCTGTGACAGGCCCTGCCGTGGAGCTGCACAACTGCATGGCTAAGCTCCTGGCCCATCCCCTCCAGCGGCCCTTCCAGACCCACGCTTCCTACAGCCTGCTCGAGGAAGAAGAGCCAGCAGAAATCGAAGCCACCGTGTAATAAATGACCAAGTGCTCAGTTCTATCCACCAGTGTCACATAATTCAGGAGGCCCCTTCTCACTGCAAGGTGTCTTGCGCACTGGGTACTGGTGAGCTAAAAGTCTGGAAAGAGTTTTTTTAGTTTAACTGCCCGTAGAATAGCTGCCTGTCTCTGGCAGGCAGATCTCTAGGAAAACTGTGCAACACATGAACTCTTTGTGACGCTGCCTGTATGAATTGCCTTGAATATGTTGCTGTTGCCAGTGAAAAGGCTGGATCTTTGCATCACACGATAAAACTCATCACAATGGCTTTAACTGGCTGGATTGCTTTCTGTGCGTCCAAGGGTTTTGCTGGACAGATGTTTGATTATCGATAGTTGCAAGGAACATGCATTGGATTTTCCTCATTCCAGAGGTGCTTGCGGGGGCGGAGGCCCATGCTCCGGCTTCTCCCCCATGTTACCTCTGCAGCCCCCCACGGCTTCCTAAGGGCCGGGCCGGCCCAGTGAAAGGATGGTTTAAACAAAAACCCCAGAACGGGTGGTGGCTGGCGGGGTTTGCAAAGACCCAGCCTGCAGCCCCTGGAGGGGAAGGAAAGGTGGGAAGGAAACTTGCCATCGCAGGGTTGCTGTGAGCTGGGCTCACTTCAACCCAGGCTCCTCGCCTTGCATTAGACAAACCCGCCCACTGCTAGGCAAGCTGCCTGTCATGCCCCGCCCCCAAAACCCCCATCCCGCCCTCAGCCAATCACAGCTGCTGTCTCCTGGGCGCGAGTGCGGGCCTGGCCCTGTTTGGGTCGCAATGCAGCGCCTCCCCCCATTGGCTGAGAGGGAGAGGCGCCGGCGGCCAATAAGCGGGGCGCCCGGAGGGCGGCGCAGGCGCAGTCGGGGCCGCGAGGGAGATTCGAAGCGGACGGACGGACGTGGCCGCCTCGCTGCGCGGCCCTGGGGCTGAGGCGGGATGGTGCCGCCGTGAGCGGCCGCCCCCGGCTCGCCCCCCCCCCCCCGGGGACGGAGAAGCGGCGGCGGCCCCTCCCCCCGCGGGATGGATGGCGGCGGCTGAGGGAAGGGGCGGGGTGACGGCGGCGGCCCGTGTGCGCGTGCGCTGAGGGGAGCGGGCGGCCGGGCCCCTCCCCCCTCCCTCCCGGCATGAGCCGCTCGCCGGCGCCCGCCCGCCTGGCCCGGCGGCTGTGCGAGGCGCTGCACGCCGAGGAGGCCCCGTAAGCGGGGGGAGGGGCGGGTTCTGCAGTGGGGGAGGGGCGGCAGGCTGCACCGAGAGGCTCCCCGCGCTGGGGCCAGGCGCAGCTCGTTGCATGTAATGGCAGGCGGCTCGCTGTGCGCAGCTCCCCGCGCTGGGGGGATGGGGGCTGGCCGTGCACGTTGCATTGCTGGGGGGCTCCCTCTGCTCCCCCCCCCCCACTGGGGGACATGCAGGACTCCCTCTACGCACTTGCCAGTAGCTTTGTCCCTTTGCCCTGACGGTGGAACTGTTGCTGCCTGGTTTCCACGCCACCCCCCCGGGGAGCACGAGCAGAGCTACAGGGTGTGAGTCTGCCGGCCGTGGTGCCCGTCAGCGCTGCCACACAGCAGCATTCGTACAACCTGGGGGAGCAGTAGCCTGCCCTTGAGGGATCCTCACGGCGGGGTTGTCATATTGCCCGTGTCAAGCAATTAATTCGTGCTGTCCAAGGAAGTAGCTGGTTTTGGCTTTGCTGGTTGTGTAATGATGATTTGTGGTTATTTCACCCCTTGGTATGTTTCAGAGGTGGTGGGGAGAAAGAGGCTGCTCTGATGTAGCTGGCTGGAAGGTTATATGGTAGAAATCAGTGGATTTCAGTAGCCCCTATATCTTGCAGGAAAGTGAAAATAACCAGCTACCTCAGCTCAGACTGGGAGGAGAGATGTCTGGACTTGTTAGCAGCAGCAGTGATGCTTAAGTCTGATGGCAAGAAGGGGAGGAGCCTTTGCCTTGTCACTGTAAATAGGGCCTCTGGGTTAAACAAGTCAGTAGGAGAAACAGAAAGCCTAACTCTACCATGCCTGCGAAAGCTCTGAAGGTGGAACACCCCCCGGGTGCTGCCACTGGAAAGCCAGCAGCCAGAGGCAACAGGAAGCTTGTGAGGTGTGATGGCTACTGATGAAGTAGCAGGTGCTCCTTGGGTGCATTGTTTTGACAGACAGGAGTTGTTTGCAAAACTTGTAACAATCTTGAATCATTTGCAAATTACAAGTATTTTTCTCCTACCTGATGAGAAGTAGTGTGCATCTGCAGGCGTTTTAGTGACAATAAATTGTTTATAAACTGCTACCAAAATCTTCCTCTTCAAAAAGGCCATTCCACTGTAAGAATTACACCATCCCCTCCCCAAGAAAAATCCCAATCAAAGGGAGAAAAAACCTCATCCAAATCTGTGACCTTCCGTGCCTAGGGCAGCCACCTGAAAATGCCAACGTCAGGGCAGGCTGTAAAAGGAGAGCAGGTTCTCCCAGCACTGGTGGGTGACACTGAAGTCAGACTTCCCAACCAGCCACAAACAGTGCTTCTGATTCCCCACACTGGTTATCAAGAAGCCAAAATAAAAATACACACAACCCCCTTTACTTCATTTCAGTCTCTGGCTCCCAATCGGCTACTAGGTCCAGTAAAGAGACCAGTTATTTAAAACTCTATGCTCTTTACCAAAAAGGTTTCTCCTGACCCCAAAGGGTCAGCCACAGCACCAGATCAATATAAGTTTAGATCTTACCCAAAGTACCACGCTGCCAGCCAGTCCTTTAGTAAATAAAACTAAAGGTTTATTATAAAAAGAAAGAAACAAACTATAAGAGAAATGTTAAAGGATTAAAGCAACCAGATACATACAATTGATTTGAAAGTCCATATATATCAGGTTCCTAGAATTGTGGTGTTTGCAGGCTTGTATAGCCCTCTGGTGCATATCCAGTACCTGGATGGGTCTCAGTCCTTTGTTTCACAGCTTCAGGTCAGTTGTAGATGAGTTGATCCAGAGGTAGGCTGAAGACAAAATGCATGTGGTGCAGCTGCCTTTTATGTCCTTTAGCCTTTGCCATGCTGCTTGTGGAATTTTACAGGAACAAGATGGAGTCCAGGGTCACATGAGTGACTGGTGACTCATCAGGTATATCCCTGGCTTCCCCCCCTGGGCCCCTTGTACCTGTGAATTTCCTTAATGGCCCATTAAGCAGGCTAGTGCTGCAGCCATCCTGTCTGGGGTGTCGCCCAGACACAGCACAATTTGAAATACAGATATATCAACCATATCCATAACTTCCATTACACACATAACACATGAACATAAACATTATCATCTTACTTAGCACATTACAGCCTTTCTAACAGTACCTGACATGGCATATCTTACATGAATCACTATGATTTTGACATATTGATGTTAAACAACATCATAAATGCCCCCCTCCCCTCTGCCCGCCATCCAGCCAGCGTGACATTCCCAACGAGAGATTGGTGCAGAAGGGAATAATCAGAGCTCCTGAATACACGTCAAGGGCCCCCTGATCTAGCCAGTGTCACCCCCCCCATGCAAAACTGATGCAGAAAGGGGTGTTCCTAGACAAGTAGCAGTTGCTCCTTGTGTGCATTGTTTTGAGGGACTGGAGTTTGTTGCAAAACTTGTAACAATCTTGAATCATTTGCAAATTACAAGTATTTTTTCCTACCTGATGAGAAGAAGTAGTGTGCATCTGCAGGCGTTTTAGTGACAAATAAATTGTTATAAACTGCTACCAAAACCTCCCTCTTCAAAAAGGCCATTCCACTGTAAGAATCACCATCCCCCCTTCCCAAGAAAAACACCAATCAAAGGGAGAAAAAACCTCATCCAAATCAATTTAAGAAAAACAAATGTAAATTTAACAAAATGTAAAGCGTGCACAACGTGGCCCCATGTGGACTGCCCCAAAATGGGAGATGTGCAAGAGATTCAATGAAGTTCACTAGGGACTTTGCAATTGCTCTAGATTTTATGTGGCAGGTGCTCAGATACCATGACTATAGGCAGCAGCACAAGACTCTAAAACAGATAGAAAAAGGGAGAAATGTTAACAAAAAATGACATTTGTCAGTGGATTACATCTTCTAGGGAACACCAGTCCCTAACCAGCACACGTCTGGAGATTTTTAGTGGACAAGGAGAGACTCTTGCTAGCAGTGTCACTTCAGCTGAAATACAACTTTATTGTCTAAAGAGGCATCTGATGACAGACTTCTAAGAAATGAGAGGTTTACAGTATTGTTATCTGATACTCACGTAGCAGAATGACTATTGCAGAAACTTTAAGCAGACATTGTCGTTGCCCCAAAGAGCGTATAGTCTTATGTTGTGGGTAGTGTGTAACTTGGTGTCCTGTTGTACATCTGAAGGGTTGTGGAAGCACTGCTGAAACAGGGTGCAGATCCTAACCTCGTTCTGCCAGAGGGAATTGCGGCGATCCATCTGGCGGCTGGCAAAGAAAGGGAAAGTGGTGTTCGTTGTCTGAAGCTGATTCTCCAGTATGATGGAAACCCAAATGTCAGGTAATCTGGGGGAGCTTTTTATTTGGGGAGGAGCGGGTGTTTTTTTGTTAGCAGATGAAACCCATTTAATACTTTGTGCTTTTCAGGCATTAATGAATTAACCCTTCTCCCTTTCTAGTGCAAAGCAGCATCCTGGTTGTTCAGATAGGAAAACTGAGGGGTGAAGTTACTTGCCCAAGGTCACACACTGAGCTATTGGCAAAGCTGGGGCTAGAACCCAGGAGTCCTGAACCCTAGTCTTGTGGTCTAACCTTTGGAAAATCTCCTCCAAACGTGTGATCCTGGATTAGTTTAACATCTCCTGCCTTTCCTCATGCATGCCTGTAATTTCCAAGCACAAAATGAAAGACTTTCTGCTCAGTGGATTATCATCATGTGCTGAGGTGTGGGAGACTCCTGGGCAAGGTTCTATCTGGGCGTGTTCAAACTGACAGGCTGGATACAGATGTGTTCAGTCTGAATTGCGGGGCTTTCTTTCTCACCTGCTGAAAATACAGGACAATTAGGGAGTACATAGTGTCTGCTCCAGCCCAGAGTTTGGAGAATGTGTGAGATCTGGGCACACTGGGTCCTACTGAATCATATTTGAACTGAAAGAGGCTGGAATGACTCCCCCCCCCCCCCTGTTTTTTTGGCACAGCTAAAAAGATGAAATGCATCTGAAGTTCGAACAGAAAAGAATAGTTTTAAACTAAACTTGTGAGACGTGTTACTGTTGAAGATGGTTCCCCTTCAAGCAGGGCGTTGTGAGCCAATGTTTAGAACTGCATTCAGTATGATGATGTGTCTCAGGGATCTACCTTCCACAGAATTGCGATTTAAACCACCCTCTTCAATTTTAAACGTTTGTCACTCTTTTAGAAGTTGCATACACGAAGGAAGACAAAATATGAAACTCAGCTCTCCTATAAAACAACAATAAACTTCCTCTGAATGATGTGTTGCTTAGAAAGCTTGCAATAATACAAACAGTCACAAAGCTTGTTATGGTCTATGTATCATGAGATGGTCTATCATGACCTTGTGCAAGGAGTACAAAAAGAAAAACGTTTGTGTGCCTTATGTTAATATACCAATATTTCAAGTGGTTGCATCCATTCCTCCGCTAGAATCAATCGTACTTTTGACAAGCCAATACTAAATGAAATTTGAGTCTCTTCCTTTGTCCAATAAGATTGGAAGGAGTAGCAAAATGGTATGTACCAAAATATCCACAAATCAGTGCATGTTACTCCCTGTATTATGATCTCTCATTTCTTTTGTCACATTTTAATAGAACATAATAGCATTTCAATCATTTAGTTTTTCTTAAGGCTTATGTGGGATAAAGGATTGGAAAGTAAACCTGGGACACTGTGTTTCAGGTCTGTAGAGGAACTCACACCATTGCATGTAGCAGCTTCTTGGGGCTGTTACAAATGCTTGAAGCTCCTACTGAGGAACGGAGGGGACCCAAACCTCGAAGACCAAGTGAGTATAATTATGCTTTCAGTGTTGTCATCTTCGGGATTGGCATTACTTAAGGCTTTATTGGCGTCTCCATCACTTTACCTAGTCTTCTAGACCAGAACTTTCTAGTAGATACTCTTTCGCTCAACCGAACTTGTGGGCTTGATGCGAGACTCGCTGGGTGAGGTTCTCTGGCCTGAATTATGCCAGAGGTCAGACTGGATGATCATAGTGATCCCTTCTGGCCTTAAGGTCTATGAATCTGTAACCAGCGAGGGACCCTGACTGGATAACCATGTCTCCCTATAGTCCCGAGCAGAGGTTACTGCCTGTGTTGAATTGACTGGTGATTTCATGATGTATGTGAATGTCTTTTAGGGATTAGAGGCCACCAGATTTGTTCCATTTGTCACATTTGAACAAGAACTAAAAAGTTAATGTATTAAACTGTCCATGGTCCTGAGCCCTTATCATTAAAGTTTATTATTTAACTGCTGGTTCTGTACAAGGCACAGATAAAGGCATGGTCCTTGCCCTGAAAGGTTTACATCTCATGCCTCCGTTCACAACTGGAGGACCTAGCTATATTCATTCACCCCTTGGCGAGCCTTTTGCTTCACCTGGGTATAGTATTCTTCTACACCTCCATTCTTGTTGCATTGCTGTGTGTTGTTAAACAGCTGCCACGTTCCACCTCAGAGGTGGCTGCATTTCAGTAACGAAGACATTCCTCCATTAGTAAAGTGCTTTGGAGTGAGAGTCACGATTTAAAAACAGCTGTGGCTTCTGCCACTAGAACCTTTTATTCTCCTAGCTTGAGACGCTTTGTCTCTGGAAACTACATATACATCACATGCATAATGGGCAACCTTCTTCCAGCCTAGGGGTTGGCAAGCCGCCAAATGTGGCTTTCCAGCTGAGTAGTGCAGCATGTGGGTGGTTCCTAGCAGAGTCTTTCCCCTTGAGAAGCAGAGCATGATAAAGTGGTTTGTTTTTCATTTGTGTGTGTGTGTGCCCCTTTGCTCTTCAGGATGGAAAGAGAGCGATCGACTTGGCATTGGAACAGGGAAACAAGATGTGTGTGCAAGTCCTGCAGGGCTTCCAGTGCGCCTGGCTCCCAGAGGAAGCAGATGGAGCAAATGAGCACAGATGTAATTGCAGTAAGGGTTCGGGATGCTGGGCTTGTGCTTCTGAACTGTGAATGCCCTAATTTGTAAGGGTGTCAGCTGAACCAAGCAAATCACCTTCCTACAAGTTGTGTCTGGCCCCTGTTCGGAGCAGGAATTGACTCTTAAAAGAGGGTCCTGTCGTTTCAATGGCCCTCGGTCTTTGGTCTCTCTACCGACTAGCAAGGCCCTGAATAACTAACGGAGGAGGACTCTTGCAGTTGGTTGCCTGATATGACCTAGAAATGAAAGGCTGTGTATCTCTCTATCAATACCCTGACCCAGCCCCGCAAACTGCTCTCAAGCATTTTCACTTACCTGCAGTCTAGGAAAAACCAAAGCAAACCAGATTAATGCTTTGTATTTCTGTGATGATAATAATACTCAGCTCTTATGTAACATTCTTCATTAGTCAATCTCAAAGCGCTTTACAAAGGAGAGCAGCAGTATTATCTGCATCTTACAGATGGGGAAACTGTGGCCCAGGGAGGCGACATGATTTGCCCAAGGTCACCCAGCAGGCCAGTGGCTGGGAATTAATTTGTGCTGTGCTTTGGTTTGATCTCAAAGCACTTTAAAAACGAAGCCTGAGAGCACACTATGAGGTGCATTTTACAAATGGGTAGACAGGCGAAATGATTCTCAAGGTCAGTAGCAGAGCCAGGAATAGTTTCCAGGAGTGCTGGTGCCCTCCTGTCTGCTTTGCCAGCTAGGTGGTACTGCTGATGAACTGCTGTGTGCATTTTGTTAGCATGGTTTAAAATACAAATGTACATTGATGTTTGCTGTTTTAATAGTGAACATTGAGTGCTGAGCGTGTCCCTCTGTCTTGTACAGTCTGCCGTGAAGGCCTAAGAAACAGTGAGAGCTTCCTTTCCACTCTGACTGAAGACTGCACAGAAATCAGCATCATCTCAAGACTTTCCAAAGCTGGCATTGATCCTGGACTACTTAGCAGCATCCAGAAGTGTCTGCCGAATGGGAGTTTCTGTAACGCGGGCCTGGATGTCACCTTTAACAACACGGCAGCCGCCACTGCAGGTGGCCAGCTGAGTTGTATTCCAGGGAATCTCCAGGACCATCTGTGCTGTTCAGTGGATCCGTCCACAATGGCCTTTTGTGCCCATTCACACCATGGGTGTTCCCAGGGATCTGCCACTTTATCTAACAATGGTCCCTGCAGCCGTCCTGGCCTATCTCAGCCAGTGTTGTCCAGCACTCGGCTTTCAGCCAGTAATGAGCCTAGAGAACTAGCTTCAAGTCTGACAACAACACAGTGCCTTCCAGAGGATGAGGCTTCTGCTTATCCTTCCTCAGAAACAGAAAATAGTTTGACACCATCTCACCCTGACAATGAAGACACAACAGACAGCGGTCACAGCCTGTCTTCCCAGCCAGTGCCTTGCCAGGATGGATCCATTTCAAAGGAACCCGTGATCTTCTCTCAACCACGACGTTGCAGCCTGAGCCATGCAGCGCTGGCACGGAGAAGTGTCAGTTTCTGTGAGTCCCCCAAAATGTTGCCCATCCATAACCATGGGAACTGGAAGGAAAGCCCTTTCAGGCCACGCTGCGCCCCTAGAACTAGCATTGCCAACGGCACTCTGGACCTGTCCCTGCTCGGTGACTTCCTTGATCTTGAAATGTTAGTAAAGGTGAATGGCCAGGAAGGCTTGGATGTCACATCCCCAGACCACGTGTACCTGTTCTGTCGTGCCAACTCCACAGCCATCTATGACTTGGAAAAGACAGTGATGGATCCAGCGTCTCTGGCCAGGACACGTGAAAATTCAGACTCTCCTTTCGCAGCTAGACAGGTGTTTAGCGGAAGCTCTGAGAGCAGCAGCAGCCAATATGGCAGCTGTGACAGCGAATGTTACATTAGCGCCGCCGAAGCGTCCGATTGCAGTGAGCCGAAGAAATGCTTGGAAGGGAAAGATGATTTTACCGGTGGAGAGACGCAAAGCTGCAGCTCTTCTCTGCGGGCCGGAGACGAAAGTGCTGATTCCAGCAGCACTGGTAGCAAAGATGGGGGCTCACGAGTGCGCTTACGCAAACGACTGATGGCCAGCACCGTTGGGCAGAGTTTGGAGGAGTTGGTAGAAATGCCAGCAGCACTGAGAGCAGTTGTGTGGCACTTGTCCCCCTCCGGGTCACAGAACACAGAGATCGCAGGAGGAAGGCACTCAAAGGCTAGTTTTGAGGCATCCCATCTTAGCCAAGATGGTTCTGGTTTGACTTCTGCTGGGAAGCCAGCTTCAGAGTTGCATGCCTGCGGCACTGAAAACGGGTCTCTCAAAGACCCGGGGGTTTCAAGCCCTTCCCAAGAGTTACAGGCTCAGTGTGTTTCTCAGAAGAGTGGCAGAGGCTCAAGTATCTTGTCAACTCAGGAACCACATCAGTTGACCCCGGCTGATCTTGCAGCTGAGGAGTCTGGTCTTCGGGAGACTGCCTCCTCTATGAACTACAGGCAAGTTACTGCAGACTGGGAACTGCGGGGTCAGTTGAGGGGGATGGGGCTTTCCACAGACAGCAGTCAATCTTCAAGGCTACAACTGACCAGTAACCAGTGGGTAGCAAGAAAAGCAGATATTCAGAAATTGGATCCCTCTGCAAATGGGTCTGACCCAGAGATGCTGGACACGGTGCCACTAGGCAGAGCCTCAAGCGGGACGCTGGACACGGTGCTGCTAGATGGGGCCGTGGAAGACAGTAACAGAGAGGAAGAAATGAACGGCAACACATTTCGAGGGAGATCGGTGAAGCCTCCTAGTCTGAGCAGTGAAGCTGACACCTTGGTGATCCAGCGCCTCGCCAGTCCCGCCGAGGGTTCTGAAGAAGATGAGTTCTCTCACTTGAATGAGAAACAGAAGATGATGATGTTTCCCCCAAAGTCCTTCCACTCACCACTGCTTCAGATGCTCCCCGGGCCCTGCCACGTCACCCCCAGAACAAAGAGCCGCATGACCTCCGCGGCACGTAACAGCGACAACTCCTCGTTGCTCTTCGACGAGACATTGGAGATGCCAAGGCGGCCCAGGAGAGTTAGGAGCCACCAGGGGATGCCTTGGACGCCAGTTGGTCCTGCCGCCTGTCTGGAAGGTAGCCCTGCGAGGGGGAGCCGAGTCGCTCAGGGGGATGAAAATGCATCGTGTTGGGAAGGAGAAGAAACGAATAACTTGGATGCTACTGAATTAATCGCAAAAGCCACCAGCCACTCAGTGTCTTCTCCTGGCCAGAGCAGCTACCGAGATGCCAGCCCCACGGTGCTGCTGGACTCTGGAGGAGTTGCTCGCCCCAGTGAGTTCATCACTGATGATCAGCCCTTGTCTGGTAACAAGGGAGAAGCCGAGCCATGTGCTGCCTGCCACCCTGGCCTCCCTCTCCGCCCCCCAAGCTCCGACACGGACCGCTCCCCATCAAACAGCACGTGGCTGACGGAGGACGGGGAGGGTGATTGCACAGACCCAACACGGCAGGTTGCTCTTATCAGGCCACTCAGTGCGACAGCCTTCTCCCAGGCTGAGTCGGACGCTGCGAGTGACGGATGTGGGAGAGCGTTGCCCAGCACGTGTCCGCAAGAGGAGCGCCAGCAGTCTCAGCTCGATGCAAAGAGGCAGCTCAGTTCCTCAAGGGTTAGTTTCAGCAGGCTGTCCTCCAGGAGGCCTTCTTGGGCTGCGTCTGCCTCCGACCACCTGTCGGGGAGGCTGAGCCCCGTGCCGGATTCGTGCAGCCAGGACTTTCCTCTCTCACCCGGTGGCCGGCCTGTGAACCTCAGCACCCGGGAGCCGGTGGAATATCTCTACATGGACGAGGAGGAAGGGTACGCTCTGATCGAGCGTCACGTTCCATGTGTGGACGACGCTTCCGTCCTCGCAGACAGCACGAGCTCCGATGACACTATCATTTATGACTGGAAAGCCTATCAAAACAAACTGGCCGGGCAGGATAGCAAGGAGAACCAACCCCCACAGCTCGAGTCACCAAAAGTGACCTCCAAGCTCCATCTCCTCTCTGACGAGGCCCTCGTTAGGAAGCTGAGAAACCTGGGGGCGAACCCAGGGCCCGTTACAGGCCTAACGAGGAAGATCTATGTGCAGCTGCTCGATAAACTGATGAAAGACCCGAACGCCCAGGCCAGGAAGAGGTCTGCAGGTAAGCAGTTTCCGCTCCAGCTGTGGGGCTTCTAGCTAAGCGGTTCTGTCAGAGATGGAGCATTTAGGCCAAGTCTACCTGGGAAAGCTGCACCTGGTTAGTTAAACCAGTGCAAAGTCCTGCTTCAGTTTAAGCCAGGTGTATTTGGTTTAGCTAAAGTGGATTAGGAATCTGAAATAAATCCCTCACCGACAGAAATCAGTGTCAACACGGGTTTGCACCGATTTAATTAAATCGGTTTAAACAGGTGCAGCTTTCCTGTGTGGACAAGGTCTGCATTTAAAAGATTTTTCTGTTGCTGCTTTTCCAGTCCTGGGCCCTGGTCTTGTCTACATGCAAACTTGCACTGGGTTAGTTAAACCAGTGTGAACCCCAGTGTGGACACTATCATCTTTGTTTCGCTTAAATCTGTTCCTAATAGAATTAAGACTTGCCTGCACTTGAAACGCTGCCCCACTGTAGCACCTCAGTGTAGCCACTGCGTATGCTGGTGGGACGGAAGGTAATCCCCCCTCCCTGAGAAGTGGTAGCTAGATTGACGAAAGACTTCTTCCATTGACCTAGTGCTGTCTACACGGGGGTTAGGTCATCTTACCTACGTCACTCGGGGCTGGGTTTTTCACTCCCCTGAGCAATGTAGCGGGGTCAACCGAACGTTTTAGTGTAGAGCAGGCCTCAGTCTGCTTTAACTTGAAATAAAATCCCCCACGGCCTTTGACACCAGTTTAACAAAATCGGTTTAAACTCGCACCTCAAATTAAACCAGTGCAGCCCCTGTGTACAGCGGTTTTATTAAAAGTACAGCTGAGTCCACATCACGGGAAGCCCCAAAGAAATCAACCACTTATGTGACTCCTTTTTCCTCCTCTCGTCCCCCGGGCCAGCCCCTTTGTTTTGTTCCATGGGCCTTCTTCCTGTTAAAAGCATCACTGCTAGAGGAATCGTTCCTTAGCAGCGTCAGAATCCCCATCACCCCCCACCTCCAGTCCCTTCCAGGCATTGCATTGCTCAGTTACAAGCCTGGACTCCACTAAACACGAACAGTTCACCATGGTGACCTCTCCCAGCAGCCCTTAGCACCGAGCCGGCTGTTGAGAGCCGTAGAATTCAGTGTGAAAACCCAGTTGGGTGCGACTGCTGTGGAGACGCTTTGGAAAGGCCGGATTTCTTTGTAGCTTTGCCACCGCTCTGACGTGGCGAGGGCCACTTACGGGCCTAGCCAAGGCGAAGGCTGGCTAGCCAAAGGCCGAGGGGACAGGAATCAGCGTGAGGAAATACAAACCCCGTAGCCCAAATCCAGAGCGTACAAACCTGGTAACCTCCTGTCATTGCAGCCCAAAGAGCTGCAGTCACCAGACTTCTGCTGTGGCAGCATCTCTTGGGAACAGACGATGGCTGAGTGTTGCCTGGCACGTGCACATCACTCCACGCTGCCTAGACGTCTCTGGATCGTCCTGCCTTTTCTAACACATCTGTATATTCTCTTTCCCCTCCCCCTCCCTTTTCGGGGTGGGGGTGAAACGGGCTGTTTCTTGCATTGGCACAGGATACAGCCCTGAGCTGTCCTCTGCGCTAGAGACCTTTCAGATCCCCGACTGCAAGGGCGACGAAATGGCGCTCTCCAGACAGTTCGACCAGCCCGATAAGAACAGGAAGTGGAGGGAGGGCGTGCTGAAGTCCAGCTTTAACTATCTGCTGTTGGATCCCAGGTACGGCATCTCTTCACAGCTCTCTCCTTGTACAATGTCCTCTTGGAGGCTTTTGCCGCCTTTCTCTCTGCACTCGTCCTCCTTACCTTTGAAAGGACAGAGACAAGATTTGCAGGCCCCACATCTGACCCACCTTAAAACTGCCATCTCCTGGGGAAGGTCCACTAGGAGAACTTCCTCTTCCAACCTACCTCTCTGTTGGCAAGAGTGAGCTCCCTGCCCTCGTCTTCTTGCAGGACCTCTCCAGGGGTGGGATCTGCTGTGTTTGCCCTGCACGGAACTGACGCAGACTGGCCAAGGTTTTCAGAAACGACTGGTGATTTTGGGTGCCCAAACTGAGATACCTTGGAAGAGCCTGAGCTAAAAATAATCTCCGGAAACTAGCAGGGGTCCCAGAGGAGAACTGCGGGGCAGCAGCCAGCTGAGAAACCGCTCAGCCCAGGGCTCGGGTGCGTGTAAGGAATGGCAGATGAGATCAGACCTCTTCCGTGCTCAGCATTGCCTCCTCCTGCAGGGTGACGCAGAACTTACCTTTCCGCTGCCACCACCTCAGCCAGGCCGACTGCTTTAGGACTTTCGTCAGTGCCATCTTCTACGTGGGCAAAGGGAAACGCTCCCGACCGTACTGCCACCTCTACGAAGCCTTAACTCACTACAGGGGTGGAAAGAAGCAGGTAATGGGGCCGGGGGGTCATAAAACAAACTGCCACTAGGTGGCGATAGGCCCCAATCTAGACTTTCCTGCTCTGCCCGAGGTTTAAAACCCACCTTTGACAAAAGCTCTGTACGGATAATGAGATCAGCGTAAAGCTGGAGGTCGCTGATTTACACCGGCCCAGGATCTGGCCCACAGCTGTTTAGTAGCCTGTGGAAAGAGAGGTGGGATTGCCAGCCTCCGGGGAGCCTCTTCACCTCAAGGTTTGCTACTTTGAACCCCACGCAGACCGGGCACTGCATGGGAGTCGTCACCAGATGACGGCTCAGCCCTCCGGGGATGGCTGAGGGTGCCGGGAGCTGTCCTGCTTTGTGGCTGGAAAGGGCTTCGGTCCCAAGGGCTGTTACCCGGCACCATTCGCCAGCCTGGAAGTCACACTTTGCACCACTTGTCAGTGGGGGCCTAGGGGAGATCGCCATCAGTGAGGGACGCTGCCAGGGCTGCAACGAGCTGGGCACTCCAGAACCAATTGGAAGAATACAATTGCTTGCGTTTAAATATTTGATTTAGCGTCTCTGGGAACGACCCACACCCAGTGTGTCTAACAGGATAACTTGCCTCTCTGGGTATCACCCCATCATGTTAGAACAGCGGTTTTCAGTCTGTGGTCCGCAGATCCCTGGGGGTCTGCAGACTAAGATTTCCAAAGGGTTCTGCACCTCCATGGAAAATTTTTTAGGGGCCCGCAAATGAGAAAAGGTTGAAAACCACTAGGTTAAAAGGGATGTAGTCACCACTGACCGTCTGTCCTGCAGACATGCCCCAAAGTGCAGCACATCCTGGATATCTGGGCGGGCGGCCAAGGTGTGATCTCCGTGCACTGCTTCCAGAACGTCATCCCGGTGGAAGCTTACACACGAGAGGCCTGCTTGGTGGACGCAATTGGTAAGGCAGCACCAAGTGACACGGTGGTTTTGTCCTAGGTTTGCACAAACTTCCCCCAAGATATTCCTAAAAGACACCCCCCCCACCCCGCTGGCCATTCCCTCCATCGCCTCACAGTGACATGGTTTCGACGGGGAGGGGCTGGGCTCTGAGCCCAGGCCTGGGAGCCCCACCTCTGCAGTTCCAGCTCTGAAACTGAATCCCCCTCCATGACCTGGGGGCAATTGCTTCCCAACTCTGTGCCTCAGTTTCCCAATCTGTAAAGTAGGGATGGTAATAACGACTTGCCCCCTAATGGGGCGGGGCCAGGGGGTTGGCTTGTTTATAAAGCACTTTGAAGATTTCACGTCTACTCACCTTCCTGAGCGTCTAGCCATCCCACCTTCTGAGGTCCAAGGGTTTGGGGCGTTGGAGCCTGGGCCAGTCGGGGTGCACTGCTGTCTGGGGGAGAAAGGAACTGCCCCTGTGTCAGAGCCTGTCTGGTTTTCTAGGTTGCCGTTTCCTGTTTCAGCCTCTCTGGATTCGATTGCGGCTGGGAGCTCTGGGCAGGCACCGCATCCTGCACACTGCTGGGAAGGTTTCTGTGGGGTGCGGGGCTAGACTGAACGCTGCCTGCCCTAGTCGTGAGGGGAAGGGGGGGACAGGTCGTCACTGAGCTGAACTCACTCCTGACACAAGCAGCTGCGATTCTGTTACCCTCCGTGGAAACGCACCTCCTTCCACCCAGGGGGACGTTAGCAGCCAGAGAGAAGTTTCACAGGGCTGGAACAGGCCGGGGGTGATCCTGCTGGGGGTTGTGGGGAGATCAAGCTGTGTCCTACCCCTGCTAGTGGAACCCTCTGACCCCACCTCCTTACTGCAGCTGCCTCCAGTGAGCAGGGTCCCCCCTCTCCTTACAGGGTTAAAGATGCTGTCCAATCAGAAGAAGGGGAATTACTACGGCGTGGTGGCGAGCTGGCCCATGAAGCGGCGCCGGTGCCTGGGGATTCACATGCTGCACAGGGCCATGCAGATCTTCCTGGCGGAAGGGGAACGGCAGCTGCGTCCTGCAGACATCCAGATTGGACAGTGAGGATGCGGCTCCAGTGAGATGGCTGCGTGTGGTGAGCCGGGGAGGCGTACAGCTCACAAGGGGGCGCTGGGATAACAGCTCTTCCCCGACGTGGTCGTGGAGTTACTCAGCACCGCAGGCAGGGCTGAAACTTGCCACTCGAGAAAAGGGCAAATCCAAGCTGCTGTGAAACAAGCCTGCTCCCCTCTTTCCAGAGAGGGAGGAGCATTAAATTGCACTTGGCCACCTGGCTGTGGAAGGGGCCCCCAGGGGTATTTTTAATCACTGCAACGTGAATTAAATCTCTCTTTTATCTCTGCTGCTTTGGGGTTTGGCAGGAGCCTCAGGAGAGCTTCGCTGAGAAGCCAGGAACTGAGAACACAGGGGTTTTAAAACATTTGTAGCGAGTGGAATCCTCTCTCCTGTCGCAGACTGACCGGCTTGCGAGGGACGGGAGGGTTAAATGTAGCTTTTCACGTCTGCTCATGTTCTTGCTTCTGTACGGGAAATGGCGCCCGGAGAAAGACGGGCTGGACGTAAGGCTTGTTTTTCTGCCGCAATGGACGCTGGACTCCCTCGGCTGCGCTAGCGGTGTCCTGGCTGCAGCCCGGCGCTCCAGGAGAGAGGTCACGAGGAGCACTACGTTTTACTTACTGCGAGAGTTTTTGTGCTGCTGTAAGGTTTGTATTTTTGTAATAATCTTCCCCAAGATCGTGTTTTTAAAAAAATAAATCACTGTGGCTGGCTCTTAGCTCAGGAATAGAAGCTTTAGAGCCTGTCTGTCTGTCTGTATCTGTGGGGATCTGATCTGTGTGTCTCAGCTTGTTCCATCCCCCAAACAGTGCAGGATCATTCCTCCTTCCCACCTCCACCCCTAACCCGGGAGAGAGGTTGGGCCTCCCTGTTCCTTCTCTCAGGCATTTGACTCACTCTGGTCCATTGCACTGTAGCAATCTTCAGACTAGGAAGAGCTGGTTTTCTGACGCACCTTTGAACCCAGCGGGGCTGGTCTGAGTACTGGCTCCTGTAGGCTCCTTTGAGAGCAGTGAGACACCTGCCCTGCATGTGAGAGACTTTACTACCTTGCTCATGCTTTAAAACTCCAGGAGGGTCTCCCTGTTACCAGCAGTGAGGTTAACCGATCAGAGCTGCAGTGGGCGGAACTAAAGCCCAAGTGCCTCGTGTGTCTGAGAACAAAACGGGCCCTTCCCCAGGGCTGCAAGAGCCTGTCCCTCACATCAAGGAAGTCACACGTGCTGAGAATATAACATGTATTTACTGTATGAAATGGCACTATCACACGGTAGTGTTTTCATCTTTAAATGCGGATTACAGTGCACAACTTTCCTTTGCTTCAGCACAAGCCGGGTCAGGTACAAGCGGCACAGACGCCAGAATTCATGGCAACAAACATTTAAAAGAACGTGTACCACACCAGGGCACAGTAACAATCACCTCAATACATCGGCACGGTCAAACCTGTGTTTCTAAGTACAAGTCAGAAGGGGGTGGGGGGGAAGCAGCTCTTGGGATCCAGCTGTGGGGAGGGACGGTTAATGGTCAAATCAAACAGCACAGCAGTCCAGGAACAGCAGCGGGCTTCCAGCCGCAGGACCACAGCCGGCCTGCTGGTGGTGGTTAGAGACAGATCCATGGGAACCTCTCCCCTGCAACTTAGCGGGACAGAACCTAAACCAAAGCATTAGCCTCTTTTGTCTGGGAAGGTCCCTCCTCATGGGAGAGTAGCTCCTACCTTTCCATCCAGCAGTGGGGTTAGGTGAACGCATTCTACCCTGATCGAGAGGGGAAGGTGAGATAGGGCTGCCTGCGAGACCCACCTTGTACCACCATTCACGCTGAGTGCGGAGGTGGTGCCGTTCACAGGTGGTAGTGTTTTACACACGGGTGTGACTGCCGGGGTGGGGTGATGGGTCCGGGGCTGCCTCCTTTCCCATGGTCAAAAGCTGCCCAGGATTGCTACTGTTACGAGTGGGGGGAGAATAGTCTGTCTGCCTGGTAGTGCCGCCATCTCCGTCTGCACTCAGCGTGTGGTGTGATGCAAATCCACTACCTGACAAAGGAGTTGTTACTCCATGTTCCTCAGTCTGGGGTGTGGCACAGACCCTCTTGGCTTTCTCAGCAGTATTAGCATTTCCAGACCCCCTAACAACCAGGAATTTGAGGCAGAGGCCCCTCTGCCATTTAATCCCTAGCTAATGCAGCTCTTCCTCCTTGGAAGCTGCTGTGCAGTTTTCCTGCTGCTCTGGGCGGAGAGCTGGCCGCGTTGCTGCTTCTCTTACAGATGCCCATGCAAAACCTCTGCAGAGAGAATCTGTTGTTAATAGTTTCCAATTAGCCAGTGCTTCCCAAACCACGAGGGATCATTTCACTGCCCGCTGAAATGCAGCAGCTGTTTAATAGCAGGCAGCAATGCTGTGCAAGTTTCAATTAGATGGGACAGGGTTAATTTTAAGCAGGCAGAGTGGAACTGGGCTGGAACAATGAGGTTAGCGTCCCCCTGTGCTTTCCCCACAGGCTGTGGGATCTTTAATGACCAGTTCTACATCTCATTCCAAAGCAGTAACGGCTGAGGATTCAGTTTGTGCAGAGAGGGCTCCCTTAGATGGACAGGCTGGTCAGTACCAAAGGGCAGGTTACTACAGCTGTCTGTGCAGCTGCTCTGTAATAAACATCAGAAGGCTGAAGTGCCAGGTGCCTTCCACTAAGAATGAAGGACTTGAATGATAATAGTTCCCGAGATGCCATAACACAGGTGTCTTCCAGCCTTGTCAGTGATGAAGAGGGTATCTAGATGGCGTTAGGCTAGAGATTCTTGCCTCCACAGGTTAACAGCTGCGACTTGGTCACAATTCACGGGAGGCAAAGTCAGCCGTGTAAATGGAAACACGTTTTGAACCTCCTTGTAAGTGATTAACATTCTCATCATGAGACAAACAGGTAAAGAGAGCAGAGCACGGGGTGGGGCCAGGAGCCAACTCCGCCATAGCTATGTGGGTCAAGAGCACCGGGAGCGATGCCCTTCGGTCAGCGATCAAAACCACTGGGGAGCCGCTGGGCAGGAGGTCAGGTTGTTGCAGCATGCGGCAGGCGTGCCGTACTCAGGCAACGTTCCTCCCCCCTGGAAGCTGCTGGCTCAGGAGATGGTTATGGTGTGGAAGGGCCATCGCTAGGCCTATGGCGGTTGCTCTTGTAGCTGACGGTCATGTTAGAGACCCAGGGGCTGTGCTCCCCGGGGCTGAGTCACGCCCAGCAGGGACTTTTGGCTTTGCCCAAGGCTGCTGCTGTCAGGGAACAGGGGGCCTGAGCCAGGCTTGGCCGTGGTGCAGTCAAGCAGGGATGGGCACAGGACCCCCGTCGTGGCCTGGTGTAAGAACAACACCTCAGCCTGGTCTGTGCAGAAAAGCAGGGAACCAGCTGCACTCAGGAGGCCCCACAAGGTCCTTCAAGCAACTTGACAGCTCCAGCAGACACTCAGCCTCTGTTCCCAGGCTAGGGGTCATAATGACCCCCACCCCACTCAATTCTCTGTGGGGCGAGGGGGCTGCACCTCGGAGGCAGGAGGCATTTAGAGGACAACCAGGCTGGTTTGTGTTTCTTTGGTTTCAACGGAAGAAAGAGGAAGCTGAAGCAGCAGAGATCCCTCAGCCCAGCGTGGCTCTGGAGACCCGGGCACAGGGGGATGCTCTGTGCGGTTCAAGGGATATGGCATCCTTATGCCATGCAGGGGTGGGTGGGCAGCCAGCCGCCCACGAAGCCCTGTTCCTTTACGGGCTGGTAGCTGGCAATAATCCAGCTCGGAGCACGAGGGAGCGGACGGGGCCAGTGTGCGTGGATGAGAGCTGCAGTGCTGTGGCCCCAGCCCCCGCCCAGCCTCCCTCTCGCTCCTCGTTACTGACACTGAGGGACGGGGGAGACTTTCCCCCCGTCTCTGGAGCGTTCTGTCCCGCGGCTCAATACTGTTAAACCAGCCCCAGCTCCTGTAACCCCCTCGCGCATGGATCAACTGGGTGCTGCTGTCAAACGGGGGGGAGGGGAGTCCTGCTCCCCACTTTAAACTCTTGGTAGCCCCTGCTCTGCAACTGCCTGAGTTCCTCCCTGCCCCTTGCTGGGTACAGAGAAGCAGCCTGGCAGCGGATTGTCTTTCCACACTCCTGGCTCCGATAGGCAACACGGGACTGATTGTCTTTTGTAGTTATTCTTTCGTTACGTGCATCGTTCTCCTCCCCTACTAACCCTGCCTCCATCACTCAACGCCCACCACGTTGGGGTGCAAAAGGTGTTGCTAACAGGATGGATGGACAGACGGACGGACGGACAATGACGCGTCGTTGCTCCCGCTCCACTTCACGTGTGGACACGCTCGACTTCCTCAGAGCTAGCAAGCATCACGGGAGGCTGCCGCAGTCTGGGGAGGAAACTGCTTGGAGAGGCAGGGCCTGACCCCAGCGAAGGCAGGTCTGACAGATCATGGGGCAGCTAAGAACCGCCCCAACCCCCACTGGGTTAACTGAAGGGTGGGTGGCGAAACTGATGAACGTAGCTTGGATGAAACAAGGTGCTTGAAGTGCTGGTGGTTGAGGATGGTGGAAGGCGCGTAGGGGGTGCGCTGAGAAAAAACAGTGCCAGCCTGCTGCTCGACGGCTTGTCCTCGCTGAACCAGCCCCTCCGTTGGGACAGCAGATCTAGGGGTCCAACCCCACGGGAGGGCAGCTAGTGTCCAGTGGAGGCCGTCCCACCATGCCAGAGCCTGGCTGACACCACTAGTCGCTATCCCCGCTTGCTCTGCCGCCAGCCAGTCCTCACCTCCTCCGCCTCGTCTCCCCGTGACAAAGCTCTTCTCAGGCAGCTCAGTGCGGTTGGGTCTCCCCTCTGAGCGGCAGCCGTGAGCGGCTGCATGGATGGTAGGCAAGGAAAGGCCTTGCAGGGGGCGGCTTGCCGACAGCAGGCAGCATGAAGCCAGAGTCGAGGCTGGCACTCTGGCGGGGAGCTGCAGCTCCTGGGGCTGGCTCATGTTCATTCAGCCAAAGTGAAGAGGGGGAATCTAGTTGCTAAGAGCCTGTGGGACGAGGGATGCCCCTTTTGGTTTTGTCCAGGGGCCAGAGCCAGCCTCATCTCATGGCTTCCCTCGCAAAGCAATGTCACAGCGGCTCCTTTGGGAGCGAAGGTCCCCTTCGTGCCGGGCCGAGGAGCCGAGCTAAGCCCCGCCCCACAGTCTCCCTTCTCCATCCCCCCAATGGGGCCAGAGACATTATAGGACAAGGAAACAGGATGAAGATACTCCAGAGCTGCTGTCCCCTCCCGGGGTGCGTGCCCCTCGGCCAGGTTTGCCCTACTCCTGCCACCAGCCTGCACACGCAGGCCCTGCACACAGGCTCCTCTTGAAGCTGCTGTGCTTTGCCGCCAGCCAGCCCACCTTCCAATCCAGCCGTATCCAGGGAAGGAAACAGCTCCATGCACGGGGGGCCTTTCCGCCACGCACCCCTGCTCTCGCACTCAGACCCCGTCTCTCTCCACGTCGAAAAGTCCCTCCCGTCAAAGCAGCACCACAGCCAGGTCACCACGTGCTGGCTGGCTTATTTCTTCTCCACGTCTCGCCCGTCCCCGGCGGGCGTCTCCGGCTCCCACAGGAGGAACTCGTGGAGCAGGGTGTTCACCGTCTCAGGACACTCCATCATCACCATGTGACTGCCCTCGTCAATCACCTTCAGGAATGCGATCAGCAGGATCTGGGGATGGAGGACAAGGCACGTGTTAGCCATCAGGGCATAGGGAAACTGGCACCCGAGGGCTCCCCCTCCCCCACAGCTCGGCACCAATAGGCACATACCAGGGCTGAATTCCTGATGGTGCAAGGAGGAAGGCTGGAGCTGTCCGACTCAGTGGCAGAGTCCCTGGTGGTTCTGGGAACCCCAGTGCCCCTGGTGCTGAGGTCAGGCTCAAGGGGCATAGACTGACTCCCCTCCCAGCCCTAGTCTTGGCAGCCAGCTCTGGACTTATCTCACTGGGACGCAAGCTGCTGCGAGAGCCCCCCTTGGCCCGTGCCCAGTAACGCATTCCACACTGCGCGTGTCTGGAGGAAGAGGAGATAACACCAGGCAAGGGCAGCTGAAGGGCTCTGCCTGTCTGCCATCACTCACGCCCCCGCTCACCCTGGGGAGCAGGGTGACCTCCAGGCCGGTGAGTGAGGAAGGGGAAGTGACGGCTGGCAGGACAGAAGCCAGAGAGGAGAGGCAGCCTGAGCCCCATGAGCAGGTGCAGGGAAGTAAGGGCAGAGAGTGGGCGGGAGTCCACACCCAGGCTGAGCCACCTGCACCTCACCCTGCTGTCCGTGCTGTGTGCTCTCTCGCCAGGACTGGATCCTGCTGGACCCACTGCTCGGCCTCTCCCCCAGGGCAGCTGGGAGAGCCCAAGGGAGACAGTCAGCCTTTACAAACCAGGCTAGGTAGCATGAACAATAAGGTCAAGCAAGGATGTTGTATTTGCATATGCAAATCAGAACCACCTTTCATCCAATGGCTACAACAGCTCGATTGGGCCATCCAATGAGAGTGCCGGTGGGGTGAGGGCAGGCCCATGATAGCTGCACCTGATGGACGTGTTCCAGCCCACTCAGGCCTGACGGGTTCGAATGGGGCTGAGACTGAGTCGGCAGCGGGGAGGGGGCCAGCCGGGGAGAGGCAGAGAGAACCAGGTGAGAGGACCCCAGGCTCTGGCCCGGCGCAGCAAGAAGGGGAGATGCTGGCTCCCCAGACCAACGACCCGATGCCGCGGAGCAACACCCATCGCTTCTAAACTCCTGCGGCACCGCTCAGCCCACACGTGTCCGGTACCTCGGCCATTCGCTGATCCTCCTCCACGGGGACAAACTTGTCATGCATGCCATGCACCAGCAGGACCGGCACGGCAAGCTCAGCGTGATAGACCTCGTCGCCCTCCGGCCAGTACTGGCCGCTCATCATGGCCCGCAGGACGAAGGAGGACACATTGAAGGCGTTGCCTTCCTTGAGCAGCTGCTTCTCTTTGGCACCCTGGCGAGCGAAGCCAGCACTAGCGGGCACAAGGCAGTGAGAGAGAAGGGAAGAGGTTAATAGGATGGTCCAGGTCAGAGAGAGCTGGGACTGCAATAACCCAGGTGCCCACAGGGGTTCACACAGGGAGCTGGCTGCCATCCCAGAGGTGCAGAAGATGCCTGGCACAGGGAGTGAGCCAGGGCGATGGGCTGGGCAGACAGACGGACGGTCTCTGGGTAATGGCTGAGCCCAGCTGATCTCTCTCAGCTGGAGCCTGGCCCCTCTTGGGGCTGCAGGAGGCTGGGCTGGCCCCTGCCATGGGGCAGGGCTCGGTGCAGCTGTGCAAAGGGGGGTGAGAAGCAGATGTGGGCAGCTGCTGGCAGACATGGCTGCCCGCTCTCCTGGCACAACCCCAGGGCTGCCTCTGCCCTTGCCCAAAACACCAAGAAGCCCATCGTACCGAGTGGGGCTGGGGGCAGCTTTTCGCCCCCTCTGCGCACCTCCCCCTCTCCCACGTTAATTTTCTCCAGCAACCGCTGTAAGGAGAGTTGGCAACTCACTTGAGGAAGCTCCAGGCCAGGCAGGGGGAGAGGCAGTGAAGGACGCAGGTTGGCATGTTGAAGATGGAGCACAGGCTGGGCTCCAGCGCTGTGGGGCCGCCCCCATTGATCATGATCACCTTGTGGACCAGGTCTGGGTACTCATGGGCCAGGAAGGTGCAGAAGGAAACCCTGCGAGGAGGAGACGGGACAGTTATCTGACTGGGAGGGGACCCGCAGTGACGCTAGCCGGCGTGGACATTACAAGGGCTGTCGATACTCGTATGTCTGAGTACAAAAAGGATGGAGGGCTGGGGGCAGGGAGGAATCCCCACCACCACCACCACCGGCCAGTGCTGTGTTAAGGAGGAGACATGCCTTCCCCTGATGCTATCCCAGGCCTGGGCTCCCCCAACACACAGCTCTGCCGCTCGCCCTCAACCCTCACCTGCTAATCCAGGCCTACTGGAAACATGGGGTTGCCCAAGAGCCGAGGAACCCGGGACCATTGCTCCACGTGAAACCCAGTTTGCACCCGTCACTTCGCCTGGGATGCATTCTGAGTACGTGCGGCGCAGGAGCGAATCCTGTTTTATGTACAAACCTGAACCCAGCCTTCCCTGGGGAGCTGCTAGGGCGCCTCCGCTCCAGAATTACACAGCTGCTCTGTGGCTGGCCTCTAACAACTGCCTAGCGCCACGGGCCCTGCTTCTCACTGCTTAGCAAATCAATCATCAGCCCGGATGCGACTGTCCAGCGCAGAAGGACCTGGGCAGTGGGGTCAGCTCTGAGCTAGTCCAGAGCCCAGCTCCCTCCATGTTGTACAGCTGCCTTTCAAACCTCAGCCCCTTTCACTCGCTGGCTCTGAGCCAGCATCTGTCTCATCTCTTCCTGTGCACGCCATTGAACACTGCTGGGTGTCTGCAGCCAGGGCCGGCGCTTTAAGAACACCCCTTCCTCCCCGCTCTGCTCTTTGCACTGCTTAGCTGCTGCCTAATTGACTTTCTTGGACTTACTGCTATTTATAGGCCCCCTCCCCCTGGCAGGTCATCAGCCCAGCTTGTGAGCAGCCACCCCCCACCTGGAGGTCACAGGTGGGGTCTTTGTGCAGCCTGGCCTTCCAGAATTAGAGAGCAAAGGGGAGATGGTGCAGGGAGCTCCCGTGCTGGCAGAGGTGCTCACAAGTGCAATGAGGTTTCCAGACCTCAGTTTAGACCCTGGTGGATGATGCACATTGGTCCTGACCTGGAAAGCAAGAGCTGCTGGGATTAGCTGCCTGGCACTGCCTCACTCTCATGAGCACTAGGGTGGTGAGTGGCCTGGAGCCCTGGGACATGACCGAAGCTGAGTAAGACGGACTGGATGGACCAAGGGGTTGGGAACGAGCTAAAGAAACTTCCAGGTGTAGTCTCCCAGTTCAGATCCAGATCAGGTCTGTAATGACCCCTTTGTGCAATGAGCTGGCTTGTCTCGGGTCAGGTGCCTGAAGCAGCAGGACTTCCACCACTATCTAGCCCTCTCGTTGGAGGTGGCAGCAGAGAGGCCAAGGACTGGAAAGGCCTTGGAAAGTGACCTCCCCTTTCACCCAGCCCCTGCAGCCTGGGGGCAGAGCGTGTCCAGTAACTGTTCCCAGACTGCCCAGCATGGCTCAGAGGTTGCTGCATTGACCCTGCTCCTTCCACGGGGAACTGCCAGCTACCTCCACTCCCATGGACAGCCACTGGCACTGCGTGACCAGCCAGCATTGCATCCATCTCCAGGAAGCCTTAGGAGCTGTGAGCTGGAGATGAAGAGGCCATCAGACTCCAGCATTAAATCCCCCCCCCCCGGGATCACGTGCCATTTGACAGGACGCAGCAGGAGGTGCACTGGGCTTTGCTGCAGCTGGTTTGCAGAGTTCCCTCCCAGATTTAAGACCAAATAAAAAATAATAATCAAAGGAGCAGGAAGGGCGCTGACCACTCCCCAGCCACCCCCGAAGGCGCCTGCTGGGGAGAAGCTATTATTAAAGGGACGGCGTCCTGACTCTCCGGCTGCACATCGACCCTACCAATCAGAGAGCCAGAGCCAGAGATGTCTGCATGAATTACTGCTTCCTCTGACCGTGGTCAGGACGGGTTCCCAGGCGGGGAGGGACTGGGATGGGTAACTCCCTACCCCAGCATAGTCTTCCCTAGTGAGTCTTTCAACACACCATGTGGGGCAGGACGCCCTGCTGAAAGGAAGATGATAGGAATAGAGGGCTTTCAATTCCAGAGCACTCCAGCCAGTCTCATACCCCACCCCACATCAAGCTGGACCCCCTCCCAATCCCTCCCCTCCTGGGAACCCCTCGTGCCAGCCTCTCTGCTGCCCACCAGTGCCTTACCCATACGAGTGGCCTATCAGGACATTCCTTTTCTTTGCGTAACGCTTGAAGACGGCCCTCATGTCCTCGGCCAGGGCGTAGAAGGTGTAGGCAGCGGCGATCTGCGGGGCGGAGCTAGCGCCGTGTCCGGCCAGGTCAGGGGCCACCACCTCATAGCCCAGCTTGGTGAAGAAGTCCAGCTGCTCCTTCCAGATGTCCAGGGAGCCGCCCACGCCGTGGATGAAGAAGAGCACCACGTCGCTCTGCGTCCCCTTGCAGCTGCTGATTTGTTTCTTGCAGTCGATGTTGACTATCTTCTTGGGCTTGCGCTTACGGCGCTTGGCAGGGGGCACTGCTGCCTGGGCGCCCGAGCCTGGGTTGGCAGCAGTGCCCTGGGGGGACGTAATGCCGGCGACGTCGGAGAGCTCCAGTTCCACGGTGCCGTTGGGCTCCACGGCGCCGTTCTGGCAGTGTAGGATCTCGGAGCGGATGGCGTCGCCCAGGTTCTCGATCACCAGCTGCCCGTTGCGGTAGATGGTGATCTTGCGCTTACAGTGCACCACACCCCGCTTGGGCCCCTCGGGCCGGCTCTCCTCGGGCCCCTGCTCGGACTGGCGGATCGGCATGATGTGTTTCACCCGCAGGACCCTCCCGGGCTTCACCTCCACAAAGCTGTAGCCGTCGCTGGACTCCACGCTGTCCACGGGCCCCACCGCATTGGCTGTCTTGCCCATCAGGCAACACATGATCCCATCGGTGATACTGGTCAGCATTATGCTCCCTGGGAAGGGGCGAAAGGCAAGCCAGGAGGAGAGGTGTTAGTGAGAGACCCACGCCCGCTGAACCCATCTGTGGCTCCCAGGCCAGATCTGCAGCTGCTGTGAATCGGTGCTGCTCCAGCGACAGCCGCTGAGGATCTGGCCTGTCTCAGGGCAGGGAGAGCCAAACAGCCCCGTGTGAGCAGGACACGACTGAGCCGAGTTCTTCTCTGCCCTGCACCTGGTGTCATGACTGGGCAGAGGGAGTGTGACACGCTGCTGGTTGGCTCGTCACACCCACCGTGTTTCACACCACCATATTCGAGTGCAAGCAGCGGGGAAGCGGGGCCCTGGGGCCAGAGTCCTTTGTCAGCCTCCCCTGAATCAGAAGAAAGAAATCCCCAGTGGGCCTGAGTCTGCTCTTACTTACCCTGGTGTGCGTCAGCAATAAGTACAGCCAGTGCAGTCGCCCCACGGTAAATGAGATCCGCATGGGCCCCATTGGCTCTGGCCAATGCTCATTTCTCCCGCTGTGGGGATTGAAAGGGCTGAGTGTGAGTGCAGGTGCCCACTGGCAGAGATGCGGAAAATGCCCAGCTGAGGTGCTGGAGAAGACACGCAGCCCGATTCTCTCCTCATGCTACTGGAGCACCACCAAAGCCACATCAGCGAAGCAAGAGGAGATCCAAGATCCGTGAACAGTGCCAAAAACAGAACCCCCGTCCTGATTCCCACAACACAGCAGCAGTCGCCTGTCACTGGCCCCCTTCACAGCTGCAGCCTTCCTGCTGCCCAGCTCACCACACCATGCTGGGGAAGCGATTAAGAAACACACTTGGATTTATCTAGTTCCCTATCCCCTGGCGTCAGGACTTCTGGGTTCTGTTCCTGCCTTGCTGAGTGGCCGTGGATAACTCCCTTCCATTGATGGCAAGCGTGACAAGTGAGTGTGATGCAGAGCCAGCTTGGCTTGAGATAACTCAAGTGGCAATAAACTCGTGTTTAGATTGCAACAATCCCTGGCATCTCGCAGCCACCCCTGCTGGCAGAGACAATTAGAGGGTATGCATCTAGGTCACCACACACACACAAGCTAATACCACTACTCTGCCCTTGCCTAGCGCCCACACATCTCAAAGGACTTTACAGACAAACTCGTTAATCAGAACTCACAAAAAACATGGGAGGGAGAGGGAGATTATTACAGTCATTGGCACAGAGAAGGGATTTACCTGAGACCACAGACTGAATCTGTACCCAGCTGGCAGGTTTTAACCTGAAACCTCCCCCCACCCTGCAAGCAGGGGCTGTTCCTGCTGAGAAAGAGTTAAGTGGGCTCTGGACATAAGGAAAGAGAGAGAGGCTTTTGAGAGAGAGAGGATCTAGGGTGTGGGTTGAGCAGGCCTGTGGGAGGAACAACAGATGAAGCCAAGCCTGAAGGGAAGGCTCAAGTTGGAATTTAGGTTACGGATAAAGCCAAATACCTGGAAGAGAGCCAGTTTGGAATGTGGGTTGGGCAAGGAACCTGCTCACAGAGCCATATAGCAATGGGAATATAAATGACTCCATATTTTTTGTGATGCACAGTTCCATCGCTACTTCAGAAGAATCACCCACCCCTGTAGCCCACCCAGCCCCAGTAACACACACGGTTGCTATCTCCACTCAGTTTTGAATCAGCTCAGACTCTCAGAGAATAATTTAAATCAGATTCTTTGACTTTTGCCAATAATAGGGAAAGAAATTCGCAAAGAAAAGCACATTTTAAAAAATAGTCTGTATTTTAATTCTGGCACCAAATTAGATGCTACGGAAAGGCAGAGCTAAAACCACCTATATATATATATATATATATATATATATATATATATATATATATATATATTTGAATGGTATGAATTACGCATTTCCAGTCAAAAGCACCAGTACAAATATTGGGAGCTTGAAATTACAGGGAATGGAGTTGGAGGGTTTAATTACAATCATTCTGTAAACCAAGTTTGAAAATAATGTGGAAGGGGAGTTTGTGGGAGGTGTAATGACACGGCTGCTCGTCCTCAGAGGGGCGGGAGGTATTCCTGTTAGCCTCCCAGCCTAGCACCAGGGAGCAGAACTTAGAAGGCCCAGCTGAGGATACAGATTAGTGAGAGACCATCCTGGTCTGGGCCACCCCCAGCAAGAGGAGAAATCCATGGAACAAAGCCAAGCTACGAGGCTGCCTTCACCATCACAAACCAGCGAGAGCTCAGACGGGGCCTGTCTTAGACCATGAGCTCCATGGAGCAGCAGCACTTTGGGCAACACTGAGCATGGATGGAGTGTAACAGGGCGACCTGCCTCGTCAAGGGCCAGGAGGCCCTGGATCTGCCAGCCAGGTTCAATTCGCCCCAGCTTGCTGCCCCAGCCCGGGGTGTGGGACTGAAAAGGAGGGAAGCGGAGCCGAGAGCTGGTGGAAGAAGAGGCTCCCTGAGCCGGGGAGAAAGGAGTGCACCTGCGACCTGGAGATCCCAGGTGGGAGACCCGAGTCGCTGCTCCGCAGAGAGGCTTCAACAGGGAAGAAACTGTGACCAGGGGCTGGGAGGGGATCGATGAATAGCCCAAGTGGGGTGAAGAACTCTTGTTCTACACAGCGCGGTAAGTGTAGACATAGCCCCAAATTCTGCCGATATCACTGGATAAACCCCCCTCCTTCCAGGTCCGACGTCCACAGCAGAAGGCAAGAAAGGGACGATCCGATAGCGCGCCTGAGTGCAGTAAAGCAGCCGCTCATAGGGAAGTACTGGACGCTGGAGTGATAGGTCTGAGGGCTGCAGGAAAACGCCTGCCAGCTGCAGGGTGCTGTCTCTTTACTGTGTCCTCACCTTAGGTCCCCATGGTTGCAATAGTGAGTCTCAATCAAGGCTCCTTGAGCAGAAACTGCAGAGGTTGCTGTGCGCACTGCAGCATCTTTGCATCTGGATAACACTTCTGCCAGCCTGCATCCCTCCTTCCCATCTGCAGAGGGAACATGGGCCAAGCCAGTGGCCATGAAGAGCAAACGGCTTGGGGAATCCAAGCAACGCAGAGTCAGGGATACAGGGAAAACTGCAAAATACTTGTGCAACAAGCTTTTAACCCAATGGACAAAGAGGGGGTGGGAAGGGAAGGAGGGAAAGTGGCCACGGTCACAGCAAACCTGCTCTGATCCCCCAGAGATGTTGCTTGCACCTGTCTGGAGGAGAGCTAGGGTGACTTCAAGCCAGGGACTCCGCTCACTGTGTGTTGCTATGCTGAAGAAAAGGGGCTGAGCTCCTCCTCCTCCTTCTCCTCCTCCTGCTGCTGCGGTTGCGGTTCCATGCACTGGCTTACGGGCAGGTGTTTGGTCCATGTGGAGGCTGCTCCACACAGACAAGAGGCGCAGGAGACAGAAGCCCAGGGGGCAGATGAAGAAGAGCTCGCACACTCGTCTATTACCCGACTTCCTCTGTAATCTGAATGTCAGGAGCAATTCTGGAGGGGATGCTGCTTATGTAAACGGGACAGAAGTGACTGACTGTGGCCCACCATTCCGGCACAGCGAGGTCCCAGGATACAGAGCAGATGCTACCAAAAGTATCCACATCCAGATATCTACGTCAGGTCCCGACCCGCTCCCTGCAGGAGCCAGACTAGTCTGGGGTCAGGCAGCCTGTAAGATGCAGTCCCTGCAGAGGAGCTGGGGGGATTCCCCCCTCCTGCTGGGGAGGTTGAAGAGCATTTATCACTTACAAAGCCCAGGCTGGCGCCGTGAATTATTGATGCTGCTGGGCTGTTCAGACGGAAGAGCACAGCCTGATCCATTGCTGGCCAGAGGGGGCTGGCTTATTGGGAGGGCTCCCCCCAGCACCCGCCAGGAGCTAACATGCCGGCACTTACTGCCAGCCAGCCAGCGAATCCCTGCAGATCGGAGGGAGAGAAGAACCCGTTTCCCGCAGGGAATTAATCTTCAAAATCCCAGCAACCCTGGCAGGAGCTGGCCATTCACCCCTCCAACCATCACTCCAAGCCCAGCTGCTGGCGGGATGACAAGAGCTTTCGTTACAGACGACAAGAGAAAGATTTAGTGCAGGCAAAATCCTGGGCAGTGGTGTACCGAGGGGGGCCATGCCCCTGGGCACTAGCCTGGGGGCAGCATGGCTGGGCCCTCCTCGACCCCCTGATGTCGCAGGCGGCCAGGGGCTTTAACATCCCCGGCGGCCGCACTGACTGCAGCTCAGGCCTGCAAGTTGCCCCTGCTGTGGAGGGACCCAGTGTCCTCCTGGCCCCTCTGCCCCCACGCTGGGTGCAAGGAGGGAGCCGTGCGGACCTCAGGTATCAGGCAGCCAAAGGCGGGGCTCCGGGGCAAAGCCCGTCATCCCCCCACCACCGGGTAGTCCCGGGGCCATCTGCCTGTCACTTCCACTCCCTGCCACACCCACAGCGTGGGTGAGGGGACGGGGCACTGCCACTGCTGCTGACTGGGGGCAAATGTAAGCGTTGGCTCCCGGGCGTCAGTCTCCTGAAGACCCACAGTGTGCCACTGATCCTGGGGGACAGGTGGTCTCACGATTGGACCAGGGGTTTAAAGTCAGGGCTCCTGGGTTCAGTTCCCAGCTCTGATGCCCACCCTGCAGTCACCAACCACTCCTTGTTTTACCAAGCTTCCCGTCTGACAGCTGACGATAACAACCCAGGCCTGCCTCCCAGCAGGGGCAGTTGGGGCTCAACAGGTTCATCTTGGTAAGACAAGAGGAGCAGGGGCTGATTCTAGGCTGGGGGGAAGGGATCCAAAACTTCTTTACACGTTGGGTCCGGAGTTCTGATGCGCCTAAAGGCCTTCACATTGCGTGACAGACCACGGCAGCACCCCGCACGCCGTCCTGCAAAGTCCAGTCCAGACTGTATCAACAATCCCCCCACCACAGGGGCTCAGCCAAATAACATTCCAATCCACGTGATGGAGAATAAAACATCTCTGCCAGCAGAAATACCTTCCCCCTCACAGGGCCAGCCCAGCAGCTCTGATACCACGACGATGGGCGCAGTACAAGAATCTGAGCAGAACAGACACCCCTCGCCAGCTCGCTATCAGCAGCCAGCTTAAGTGGTTTTGCTCAATCGGTCACCAGCACAACTGCCAGCTCCTGTGGATTTCTCACCGCCAGGGCAGCCCGCACACTTCACGCAGCTCAGCCGAGCCCCAGTTCCCTTAGCAAAGTCAGAGGGATTTATGCAAGCGGAGTTTTCTCTCAGTTCCCTTGTTCCTTTGGGGATAAGTAGCTACAATTCAGATCTCTCCCAGCTACTATAAGCCCAGCTCTGAAATCAAGGCTTCAGAGGTGGAAGACCCCTGCCCCCCCAACAAATGCCATGTGACACTGGACAGGGAAATGTACCAACAGGACTTGACAGGCAACCTCACCACAACTGCCTCCTGAATTACTGACATCCTGACATTAGCCTGGATTGTGAACTCCCCGTTGGGCAGGGACTGACGTGCTGGCACTACGATGGACTGCAGACACTGGCTGAAACCCCCCGTCTTCACCACAATCCAAATAATAAAATGCAGGGACCTCATGTATGTTTGTACCATATTTTAGCTTGTGCCTAATATGGACACATGCATGCATCGCAAACTACCTCTGTCCATAATGTACACAGCACACGCGTATCCATGTTACTCAGTGCCTAAATTATATCCTGCAAGGATCAGCCAAGGTCCGTGTTAGCAGAACCTGCGCTTCCCAAGGGGACATGTTAAAACCTGCCTCCTGTCAGGGTGACAGATCATATGAAGATCCAGCTGCTGGACCCCAGGTCTGTGCCTTTGCACTGAATACGGCACCACATCCAATGGCTCCTGGCCCTCAGAGTCAGGACCCAAAGGAAACCTGGGTCAGGCCCAGGTTAGCTCACATCTCTGCCCCAGTGGGGAGGAAAGCACGGGTGGAGGCATTCGAGAACTTACCCTGAAAGCGGCCAGCATGCAAGGATGAGAGGGTCTCCCCCTTCCCATCACATGGTGGAGCGGCAGATACCTCGGCTCCCACAACCCTCACCCAGGCCAGGCAATGTCAAGCCAGTGCCCTTGTGCTGTGATTTCTGGACCCTTTGAGCCAAGTACACGTCGGGGTGACCTCTCCTCCCCAACGCAGACATGCCCCACGGGCACCCACGCAGGATGCAGCACTGGAATGCCAAGATCTTTCTGGCAGCCTCCTAATCCTTGTAAACTCTTAATAACTGCATTAAACCAGCTTATGTCATCCACTCTGGTTCTTTTTGCTCTTAAAGGGACAGGCTCTTCCCCTGCTGACATAGCAAAAGACAGCCAAGAAAGGAGACTTCACAGTATATGAAAAGAAGGTTCAATGGGGTTAGACCTGGATAAGACTCCAGGCAAGGGAATCACTTGGGTAAATCTTGGGGGTGGAGCCAACACTGTAAACTTGTTCTGCTGACCCCCATGTTCAACTTTTGGCTGGACAGGGCGTCAGAATAGCTCCTGGGTTCCAGATCAGCTCTGCCATTGATCTGATGTGTGACCTTGGGGGTGTATCACTTCTGCCCTCTATGCCTCAGTTTCCCTATCTGTAGCAATAATACTGCCTTGCAAAGAGCTTTGCAACCTATGGATGAAAAAAATCTGCATTACTGAGGTCCCATTTTAAAAGAATCTTGTCCAGCTGTTTTATGACCCCACCCCACAGTGGGGGTCTTGTGACCAGCAGGGGGTCAATTCTGTTCTCCCACTAGGTCAGATAGCTTTGGTGGGAGTTGGGGAACCTTTTTCCCTTTTGATTAAATACAAGTCAGGATCCTTACAAACATGGGAACAGCCACCGAAAAATGACCAAAAAGAAGCTGAGAAACACCTGTTTCTTATAGAAATACATTAACCAGCACCAAGGGCCAGTCAGCATTGCCTGCACCTTGTGCAGTCAGTCATACCCGGGCCAAGCAGGTGTAACAGCCTGCTACATCAGGACGGCAGCATGCTGCCCTCATGCTGAGACCTGTCTTCCCCGCTGCCAGAAATGGTGTCAATAGCTCCTCCCCGGGGGAGGAAAACTATCTGGACCATTTTACCAGCCTAGGCACAAAACCTACTTGGCCTTCCTCCCATTCCTGGGAGGATGGATCAGGAAAGCTGGTGAGGTCTCCCTTGCCCATCAAAAAAAAAAAAGTTACTCTTCCTGGGCAAGCAGAATTTTGCAAGGTTGCCCTTGGTGGAGCTTCCCTGGGGGTCCTATTGCCCTCGGCTGGTGGTGAGGAGGTAATCTGTCCTGGAGAGGGCATGTGGCTATGTGTATATAATGCATACATGTGTAAGAGTAGAGCTGAGACACCCCCTACTCTCTTCAGCTCCCTTGCAAAGCAAGGAGAGGCTGCGACCAACAGGGGGAGCAGAACCCAGCCTTCATCAGGAGGAAAGAAACCCTGATGCTTGTCTGAGGGCAGGTCTACACTGCTGGCAGTCGGCGGGAGTTACGCAAGCTACACACAGGAGCTTGTGTAACTCCTGTCGACTTGGTAGCTTCCCTTTAGCGTGCCGTCAGGAAATGCGTTCCCATCGACGCTTTTTGGGGAGCTGGTTTTATTAGATCGACTTCCGGATCCACTGAGTGTGTCTTCACTGCTGCTCAATCGAACCAGAAAAATGGATCTGACAGTGGTGAATTTGCCGCTGAAAGTGTGTACATAGCCTCAGACTTGAGGACAGTGCTCTGTCTTACCCATCCCTCCCTTCAACAGGAATCTGCACCATCCTGGCTCAGCTGGTCCAGGCCACCAGGATGCCATATTCCTACTGCTGTTACTGGGTTACAGATGGAAATCCTCCCTTCCCAAAGCCCCCAAACCCTGCTGAATCTGATCTCCTGGGAGCTGTAACATTAGCGGCACTGGATAGGCTTCTGGCAGGAATAATAATCAGGCTGAGTGCTTCTCTAGTTCCTTTCATCCCTGGATCTCAGAGCACTTTACAGACATTTGTTAATGCAAGTTTACATGTCTGCCCCCTCCCAAGAGGTCTGGGCTACCCCATAGTACAGCTAGGGAAAGTGAGGCACAGAAGGAGGGAAGGAATTGTCACAGTGAATCAGGGAACACACAGAGAACAGATCACAAGAATCCTCTGTTCTAATCACTAGAGAACAGCCCCTCCAGAGCCGGAATACAGGAATAACGGAATACAGGAATCCAGCCTCCCAGGCCGCGGCTCTAACCACTGGCTGACACACGCTGAACAAGTAACATGGTTATTACATCCACTGCAGAGAAGAAATAAATACGGGGTGGGGGGGATGTTCGGCACTTCACTACAGGAACACTTGCTCTCTAAGATGGGGCTGACCCTGCTCGGCAGATTTGGGGGCAAGGCACTCCGTCCTGCCCCCCTTCCCTCAGTAGTGCCAGTGAGGCTCTAATCATGACTGAGAGGGACCCACACTGAAAACCCCACGAACCAAATCACCCCAAGGCTCCAAATCCCTGCCCACGTGTCAGAGAGAAGACAGGGTGGCAGAAACCAAGGCAGGGCTTGTCTATTTCCCAATCTGCTTAGGCAGCCCTTGGAAGATTTTCTCACAGTGCTCAGCCATCAGCATGACAACCAGCAAATTAGCAGAGCCAAGAGTCAGCTAATCTCACCCCCTGCAGAGGGTGGAATGTGATCTGAAAAGGCAGAATGGAAGGAAGCCAGATACAGTGCAGGGAATCGTGGTCTGAAAGGCCTTCTCTGCACTCACCTCTTTCTTAGATTCTCGCCCTCTTGCACTGCTACAGGTGCTGCTTATACACGACTGAAATTGTGGGAGGATTAGTGTAGACAGAGCTGGGGTACATTTAAACCACCTGCTCAGAGCTGGGCTACATGACACAGTGCTTATAATGCCAGCAATAGCATCCACACAAAGGTGTCCAATGTTGCTGGTAGCAGTGGGGCTAAATTAGCAGTAGCCATGGTGCTCAATCTTTGCTTAGATTTCCCTAGTATAGCCAGGGCCCATGAGAGATGGGGTCAGTCTCCGATATCTCCATTGAAGGTGACTCCAACCATCCTTTCCCCTTGGGCAGAATCTTCCATTTGAGAGTCTCAGAGCCTTTTGCGTACTTTAAGTTGCACATCACCCTTGTAAGCAAGGTATCATCACCCCCCTTTTACAAATGTGGTAACTGAGGCTTAGAGACACGTGACGTCAAAGGTCACTCAGGGAGTCAGTGGCAGAGCCAGGAATAGAATCCAGGAGTCCTGACAGCCAGTCCTCTGAGTTCCTAGGCTACTAGGAGTCAAAACTCACATCATACCTCACCAGAAAGGTCATTTTCACAGGATTTCCAGTAAGGGCTTGGATTTAAGCTATGCCCTCAATAACACAAGGTATTAATGATCTCCGTATGGGTAATAGGCTAGTGAATTTAATAGGATTTCTGCCTGATCAGCTAGAATTTGATTCATTTACCAGGATAAACTCAATTAGCCCATCTTGCTTGTTTCCAGAACAGATTTCCTTGGAACATTTCCTTCACCATTTCTCAGGCCGGGAACTCTGCTAGCTGGAGAGAGATTCACTGAACAGTCCACAGCAAGAAGCAAATTCTCCTGCCCTGTGCAAAGATTCTTCTCACCTCCTGATTACAGATACAGAGCAGCTCTCCACCTTCTTATAGTTGCTATCTGTCGCCATGTGGCTCCTGGGCCCATTTCCCTGGTGCTAGCCCAAATCCCTCAGCAGGAAGGGCGGTTTGCTTTGCAGATTAGAATCTCACAATTAGCAGTGTTGGTAGCAATGACACTGCCTTAGGCCAGAAGCACTAGGGGCCTGATCCACAGTCCACTGAGTCAATGGGAATCGCTCCACTGACTTCAGTGGGCTTTGGATCAGAACCAGGTCCTTAGGGATAAGTGTAGCCCCAGAGATGATGAATGTTTCTTTGGCTTAGGCCACAAATTGATTCTCAGCACCCTGCTGTCCATTAACCCCTCCCTGCTCCCCCCCGCCTCCAAGGACACTACATTAGGCACACATCAGAAGGCATTTGTTGACCAGGCAGGGAGAAGAATATAGGTCAGGCAAGAACAGCCATACAGACTGATGAAGCACCTCTCGGTGATGGAGCCCAAGCAATCAGCCTGGGTGCTGGGAAGCTCCTTCCACGCTATGAACTTTGAACCAGGCTGCAGCATACAAAGACCTGACCTCCCCTATTGAAAGCGTCATGGAGCCATTCCCCTGCTACACCCCTCCCCGTAGGAGGAAACACTGCCTTTGGAGGAGAAAGAGTTAACTGCACTACCAGCCACAGAACTGCAGCTTCTTCAGCTGAGAGGCCTCGGCTCTCTTGTATCCAGCAGGGAAGGTTGCCGGGAGCCCAGCAAGCTTCCTGGGCCTGCTGCTCAAACCAACACCCTCACCTGCCCTCCCACAAGCTAGGGGAGGGGATTCCTTCCAAACCCCGTGTAGCGATTAGCTGGGGGCTCAATTTTCAAGGGCTGACAGCCCTTGCTAGGTAAAGAAATGAATGGAAGCTGAGGAAAAGCCACCCAGCAATTGTGGCAGATAAACATGGCATTTATATAGAGCCATTCAGCCGCGGATCTCAGAGCAGTCCACTCAGGTGGGAAACTGAGGGACAGAGATTAAGCAATTGTCCAAAAATCACACAGCAAGTCAGTGGCAGAGCTGAGAATTGTACCCAGGTCTCCCACCTCCCACCCCTCTGCTCTAGCCACCAGAGAACTCTGCCTCCCTCAAAGCAGCCAAAAAACAAGGGCTGTTCTCTCCAGAGGATGAAAAGACTGAAAATGAACCATATGGATTGTAGGGAACTTTGTAAAGAGGCTGGTAACCCATGGCGACCAGCCTTCGGTACATTCATCTGCCATCCCCAGCACAGACAAAGACATCAGCCCCCGTTACATAACGCCAGTCAAAACAGTGAGCCAGACGCGAAAGAAGCGTTATATAAGCCGCCTTCTCTCTGCACCGCTGTCCCCTGCATAACCCGCCTGGGATAGGCTCAGTTGAAATATCACAGAGAGGGGATGGAGCAGAGGCAGAGCCTTCTTGCGTCCTCTAACTGAAACCCCTTTAATTAAGAATCTAGACAGAAATGTTCCCACACGACCTCCAGAAGTCAAGACCATATCAGTTCAGCAGTCACAGTTCACTCTAAGGGCTCTGTCCATACAGTCTCAGGGATGGGGTTCTAGCACCGTAACCCCCAGATTGTGTTAGTGCAGCATTTGATCTCTCTCTCGTGTAGGTGAGAGCAAAACAAGTTATAACCATCTTCCCTGCCAGCACTGCTCCCTGGGGGAAAATGAGCCCTGACTCTGCAGTACAGAGATGCCCATGTTCAAAATAATGCCGATGGCTAGTCCTGCGAGATAGAAACAGCCAGTCTTGTCTGCTCTCCAAGCTCCACTCTTGGGCCTTTTGCATTTGAATCACAAAGCTACTGTGGAGCCCCCTGACTTCTCTTCTCCCTGTCCTCCTCCCCCATTTCCAGGAGGTTCGTGCCTGGCAGAACAGGCAGGCCAAGGAAAAACAACACAGTGACCTACTTTGTGCTCAAACGCCTTGATTTTACATAACCTGATGGCAAAAACATCACACTCAGAGAAAAAGAGGGTCAGGACGCAAAGTGGTAGGCTGGAAGGCAAGAGAAATGGATCAGGTAACACTACGTCCATGCATGCAAGGCTCCCAGTACGTGGGGTGCTGTGTATCACAGTAACACTTATACCATCCGCACCCCCCAGAGAGGTGCTGGGCACACTGCGCAGGTAAGCTAACCACCACCACCCTACTCTACAGGGTATAAAAACCAACTGAAGACTAAGGACCAAACCATCTCCCCTGTGGGCTGCTCGGTGCCTGACTAATCATTCCATCAGTGAGCGGGGTTTGCCTGGCCACAGCAGAAGAGGGGATCCCCAGACCAGCCTCCTGGCTTCAATGGACTCCTACAGCAGTCCTGCTCCCCACGATTGTGACTGCCCCTACCACCTCCTTGGGACGCTTGAACCCAGCCGTGGGAGGAACTAGTATAAATGAGAATGCCAGCAGGTCAGCTTTCACATCCACCTGGCAGCCAAGAGCCTTTCTTTCCATCCTGCCCACAGTGGAGAATCCACAGGCTCAAGGGTGGGAGGACATTTTGTCCTTTCATAGCCCTCTGCATCCTTAACTTTTGGCTCACCTCTGCTTACAGAAGTCAAGGGAAGCATTTGGCCCCCATAGATGAACCAAGAGTGTTATTCACTGAAAAGTATGCCTAATGGTTAGAGCAGGAACCTGAAAGCCAGGAGTCCTGGGTCTTCTCCTGGCTTTGCCCCGACCTGCTGCATGACTTTGGGGAAACTAGCATCCCTTCTTGGTGCCTCAGTTTCCCGCATTGGAAGTAATATTTACATCCTCACAGGGCAGTTGGGGGACTTACTATTTGTAAAGTGCTTGGAAATCCTCAGAGGGGAGATGCCAGGGAAATGGAGATTGACATTAGATGTGCCAAAGCTGGGATTCTAATTCCAATAATAATTTGCTCATCTCAGGTGCCTTCCACCCAAAAATCCCAAATATGAATGGAGATAAACAAACCCCCTGCCCCCAGGAACAGGCAAATATTGTTGTTCTCCCTTCCCTCTCCCCCGCCCACTAGTGGAAAAAACTGAGGCACAGAGAAAACATTTCCATGTACAGAGAATTAAGCAGGCCTCTCTAATAAGCACACAGGAGTTAATCGTGTGCACCACTAATTTTTAGGGAGGCATCCGGGCGCCTTTTAAGCAATGCTCCCACTGGGGGGGGGAAGGGAGAGGGCAATCATTCTGCATGGGGGAGGCTATCGCCTGTATTTGTTGCACTGTGCCTGGCTCCCTGCCTGCCCATTGCATCGCAGTTGTTTTAGGATCCTGGGAAGATTTTGCAAGCAATGGAAATGGGATCCCAAAAGATTCCGCTCAGCTTGCAGTTCCCACGGAGCCCTTGCAAGGTGGATTTCGCAGCAGGCACAGGGATGCAATTCAAATAGGCGGCCGGCATCCTTGCAAGAAGGGGGAGGGGGAGTGTCCCGTGGGCAGTGGCAGGACTTTGCTTTGACAGTGCAGACAGATGATGTTCAAAAGCGAATCGGGAAAGCCTGTGTAACATGCCAGCAGCCTGGGAGCCATGGCCAGCTGCCACCCAAGTCTCTCTCCTCAGCGAGTAAGACCTCGAGAAACACAAAAGATAATGCAACGCACTGGGAAGCAACCTGTATCTGACTTCCTGGATTTAGCGGTCAGTTCGCCCCCTAATCTCCCCTTCCAGAGCTCTCCTGGTCTTTCACGCTTTCCCCTTGTTGCCCTCCACGCCGCAAAACAACCCCGCTGCAATTCCTGAAGCAGCAAATGTCACAGCCTTAAACGACAGGAGGGTGGGAACCAGTTGGAGGAAAAACACACACACAAATCAAGCCCAAATCAATGTATTTAAGATGCCCCCCCCGCTCCTTCCCAAACCAAAAATCCCAGGTCTGCAACGCACGGCACCAGCGCGGTGCCTTGCTCAGAGACAACGGTGATTTACTGCAATTGCACCACAACAGGAGATACACCTAAGTGTTGCTGGTGGGTAGCTTTCTCCTCTGCCTAAGCATGCATGGCTGATAGAGCTATTTATGTGCAAACACCCTTGCATCACTCAGACAGCTACTGCCTTCCCTTGTTTTCCTGCGATCCCATTTAACGCCTCTCAAATCCCTCTTGATTTTAAGCTTCCGAATGGGTCTTTTGGCCATTTTGCTCCCCGCGCAGAATACCTCCTTCCTTCTTTCCCCTGTGCATGACCCAAATTACAGCGGTGCATTAGGTCCCCTGTGCAAAGAGAGAGAGACAGAACATCATGCTCACCTCATTTATTGACAAGAGTGTCAGCTGTTGAGATTGCAAATAAAAGGATTAATCTTGAAGAAAGCAAAAGAGGAGGAGGAAGAAAAGCCAAAGTCAGCAGCAGCCGGAGCAAGCAGTTAGCGCTGGCAGGGTGCTCAGCTTTCGAGCTGCTTTGATTGCATTGGTTTTGCATGTGCAGTAAGAGCGGTGGAGCCTTCCCTTCAGCTAAAATCATCGGCTTTAAAATAGAATCTGTCCTTCCAGCTTCTCTCCACGAGCCATGGCAGAGAGCAAAACACCATAGCCCAGCTCTGACTGTGGGATTTTGAGGGGTCTATTTGCCCTTGTATTCTGTAGCCATAAAGAAGCCCCTTAAATCCCGCCCACAGAGGAGGAGTTTCAGGTTGACAGGCAGGGAATCTTACCAATTGAAGCAAGAAGTCGTCCGGTTTACAGCCTATGGAAAGCTTGGGAGAGGAAAAGGGGCAGGCGCGGACGTGCCTTGCCTTCTCCTATAGCCCATGGCATGGGGTGGGCTTCGTGCCAATGCTGAGGCAGGGAACCAGGACTTTTTTTTCCAATTGCATGAGGGTTTCCCTCGACTCTTCTCTGGACACACCTATAAGGAATTTGGCTATATTTGTGACATTCTGGCGCAGGACGGTAATAAACAATGCTTTTGATAGTGTGTGAAGGAAAGGGCATGCAGCTCACTCTGCAGCCAGTAGCTGCGTTGGCTGTGCAGAACTAACATCAGCAGATATGACTGAGATACCCAGGAGGCAGATTTGTGAAGCAAGTAGATGCAATATTGAAAAAGCCAGTTTTGTGACCCTCCCCCTGTTTTTATTAAATTACCCCTTTCCCTGGGCAGCCAGAGCTCAAAAGGAACAGGGCTTGAGCCTTTTCCTGCTGACCAGAATTGTGCAGGATCAAGCCCAGAGAGAGCTCTAACACTGTTGCTTGTTCCCATTAACTTGAATTACAGCGCCATGAAAACAGGGAGTCTTTCAAATAATCCCCTTTTGTTACTAAAAACGTGAGCTACCAAATGAAAGTAAAAAGCAATGTATGCTACACACTCCAAATCAATATTAAGTGTACCTACAATGGATAATCTGCTGTAGTTTTAATTCCTGCAATAATTCATCAAATAGTTTAATCTGGGAAATGCACAAGTCACAGAACCTGTTGGGTAGGGTAATTGGCCCAAGAACAGCTGCTCTGTCCCTCCCCAGAGGTGGCTCCATTTCAGTGGAAGGTGTAATGATCCCTGTCACTACTGTACAGCATCTTAATGCTTAGGAGAGGAGCACCAAAATTAATAATAATGGATAGTCTCCTGTTAAATATCACATGACTATATATTTATGGAGGTCTAAGAATAATCACTCTTCTATAAAAAGTTTCATCTGAAATCTCAAATTGCTTTACAGACATCCAATCTCATAACTCCCCTGGTGAAGTAGTAGTATCATTCTGGTTTTACAGCTGGGGAAACTGAGGCACAGAGCGATTAAAGTGATAACCCTAAGAGGCCTGGCAATGAGGAAAGGGGCAAAGGCAAAGCATCTCCTCCAGCCATGACGAGAACCAAGGCTGTGCACCTTTGTGTCACGTCCATTGCACAGCCCTGTGCCTCTCACATCAGCACTTCAGTCCCTGAGGTAACAGAAAAAACAGCTCAGACCTGTTGCCAGCAAAACCATTTTGACAGAAAATGTATTAGGTTTTTTTAATAATCCACCATGGCAAAGAGCCCACAGCCCTGTGTTGTGGTGACGACATATCCACTAGGGTGGCTAGACATACTGGGAACTGCAGGACAGTTCCTTGTTTGTGAACATCAGTCCTGTGCTTCCATCTCCATTTTTGAGGGATGAGTGACAGGGACAGAGAGAGAAGAGATAAGAACAAATCCTGATGAAAGGGATCATATAAATGCACATTATTATTTAAAGTCAATAGTAGCTAATAATTAGAGTAGGGAAGCCTGGGAGTCAGGACTCCTAGGTTCTACTATTTCTTGCTCTACATGCCTGTGTGTCCAGAGGTTAAAGCAGGGGATGGCATCTTGTCTCAGCTCTGCATTGGCCTCTGCACAACCTCAGGTAAATCTCTTCTCTGTGTTTCAATCTCCCTGTCTGAAAAATGGGGCTACATCTACCACTCAGGATGGAATGGGGATTGTGAAGCTTAATTCATTGTTTGCAACCTGCTTTGGGTAAGATTTTTAAAGACATCACATCAGGCACCCCACCCCTACTGAAATTAAATGGGAGATGGGTGCCTAACACCTATAGGCATTTTTTTTAAACTTCACCCTTCAACACCACTGTATGAAAGGCACTATACATGGATAAGGGATTCTATGAAATATTATTGCACAGTGTGTAATATGACAGATGAGGAGCTACTTACCTTGTGGGTTAGAGGGGTGCATCTGATGCTGTGTTTAAAGCGTCAAATACAGAAGCTTTGTTTAGCTGAGGCTTAATTTAGATCCTCTCCAGACACCAAATCCTTGTGTTATAAGACACAAAAGGTGAACCATTTGGTTTTCACTCCTGCCTTCACGTTAGGCAATAAACAACTTTGGATGAGATCTGGCTTTTCATAGGTGACTCACAAACAATAGTCTTCATCCTTGTTTATGTGGAACACCTGGGCTAAATCTTAAAGAGATTCTGAGCATCCCCTATTGAGATCAACGAGGGCAGAAGGATCAGGCCCATTGATATCACACAACTTGACCCTCTGGCAGGATCTAAACTCAGGGCTCCAGAAATGAACAGCAAATGGCAGTAACTCACTTCACCACTCAGGACCAAATCTAGCTCTTCTGTAAGGTGATCAACCACACTGAATCCAATGAGAATTGCATGAGGGTTGAATCTGGCCTTTAGTACACCATTTAAAGACCGGATTGGGTTTTCCATAGCTGCACCTTGCACCCATGGTTCATACTTGCCCTTTGGCTCTATAAAAAGTTGCATCTTCTCTCACTGGGTGCCCCAGCTGTAACGAAATTTCCATGCAGGATTCTTTGGCAGGAATTGGAGAGATGCTTTAGGATTGTCACACACACCCCTGGAAACTCCCAGTTTAACCAGACTAAGGCCACCATCCGGCAGCTTGTTCTATGTGGACAGTCTCTTATGTCTGTATGGAGCTCGTGGCGATTCCTAGCCACCTACACCTATAACCATTAGCTCCCACTCAGGGATCACAGGCAGGAAGAGAACCCAAGACTCCTGAATCCCCTGCTCTAACCACTAGACCCCCCCGCACCCCAGAGCAGGGGCAGCACCCAGGGTCCAGACTCCCAGCCCCTGCACCCCAACTCTAACCACTAGACCCCCCCGCCCCATAGCCAGGAGTCCAGGCTCCCAGCCCCCCCACTCTAACCACTAGACCCCCCCGCCCCAGAGCCAGGACAGAACCCAGGAGCCCGGGCCCAGGCTTTAACCCACAGGCTGCCCTCCCTCACAGCAGTGGGGCGCTGTCCAGCCCGTTTCCATGGCGACCCCCGGGCCCGAGTGGGGAGGGGGGGGAGCTAGGGAACGGGGACGAGCCGGGAACACTGGGCCGGGCGGCCAAGGCCCGGGGGGCTGAGCGCACCCCACAGAGCCCCGCCCCGCGCTGCGCCGCCCTCAGCCCGTCACAGAGACTAAAGGCCCCGCGGCCTCGGCCAGCACCGGTCGCGCTGGTGACTCGGAGAACTATATATCCCAGAAGCCTTTGCGCCGCACTCCCGCCTGGCGGCGGATGGTGATAGGCCGGGCTGCGGGAGCCAATGGGCGAGGGGCTTGTTGTTGGGTTGGGGGACGATGGCCGCTACCACCAACATGGCTTCCCTCGCGGGCCGCCTGGGCCGCCTTTGGCCTGTGGCTCCCGGTGGCAGGTAACGCGCGGCTGCCGGAGCCCCCCTCGCTGCGGAGGGGCCGAGTGGGGGCAGGCTGGGGGGAGGGCGAGGGCAGAAGAAGGGTCCCTGGAAATGGGGTGAGTGGAAAGGGGCGGCGACGTGTGGCTGGCGGGGGCGGGGAGCCTGGGGGGGGGGTGAGGTCGGGACGGGATCCGGGACGCAGCGATGGCCCTCCGAGCAGAGGGGCGCTGCGTGCCTTGGCTGCAGGGAGCGGGCCGTGGTGCCTTGGCAGAGCTGTGCTGGAGAAGCGCGGCCAGCAGCATCTCCCTTCCCTGTGCCTGGCTGGGGAAACTGCCCCCCTGCTGGGCTTTTTGCGGTGTGCTTGGATTCCGGAAACGCTAGTTCATTGTCTGACTTCCTGTTAACTTCTTTCTCCTGTTGCTTTTTCTTCACTCTACCAAGATTCTTCCTGCTGCAGCGAGTCGCAACCTCTCCCTTGCAGCCCAGGACAATTTCCATCCTCTCGGACGCATTGGGGCAGCCTTCAAGCATCAGCCTGTCCTTCCGAGCTGCAGGCATCTTCCGAAGCATCCCCGGGCAGCTGTCACCATGGAGCCATCAGCAAATACGTACCAAGGCACGCGGGAATGAATATCAACCAAAGAACCTGAAGCGCAAACGGACGCACGGCTGGTGCAAGCGTATCAGAACTCCCAGCGGGATCGAGGTGATCCTCCGACGCATGCTGAAAGGCAGGAAATCGCTGAGCCACTGAGCATTGTACTGCTGGATCTGTTGAGTGTGAAATGATTCAGACAAGCCTGAATATTCATCCCCAGTTCAGATCTGAGAGTTTGCAATGACATAGGCTCTATGTAACACCCATAAGTGACTATTTCTATCATGTTATAAAGTGTGGTGAAGAATTATTGAGTGATACTCTGACAGATGTGGGATGATGGTTTTCTTTTCCACTGGCTTCACTTGATGGCTAATTATTTCTAATGACAAAATTGTTACAACTTGTGGGAGTTCTAAGGTAAAAATTGTGCAACCATGAGATGTAATTACAAAATAATAAAAAATCATATCAAACTTCCTGCATTAATTTTGTTAATACAAAGCTTCTTAGGGAAGAAAACTGACTTATTTCTCTTTTCTTGTGGGATAAGCAGGCATACTTTCTTCTTTCTCTAGAAAGCTTTAAGGGATGAGATTTTCAGTCTGGTGGATGTGGAATTAGCATTAACAACCAGGCAAGGTCTGTCACTACTCCCTGAAGTGCCCAGCTAGCACTGTGCCTTTGACTCCACTTCCTTCTTCCTGTCTTACTCACTAAGGACCCTATCATGCAGTGTGCTGAGTGCCCTCAGAGCTGTTTGAAGAAAACGAGCATCTTGCATGACTGGAGCCTACAGCAGAGGTGGTGTTGGGTTCTTTTTTTCTGTCAGTTTAGGGCCAGACCTTGCAAATAAACATGTGCCCATGAAGAGGCTCATCGGCTTCATGGAACTCCACTTTCTACAAAAAGTCTACCTGCATAGATTTAATTGCAGGATGTGAACCTAGTGGTGGAGCTGCAGTCCTCTTGTAGGCTACAGTGATAGGGGATGTTGGTTTTGTTTTCCTGTTGCTCTTTTCATAAGAATGTCTTTTGTCATTGGGTAAAGATTCCAACTCCCAGCTTCTTCAGAGTTCCTGAAGATTGCCACAACACTTCACTGAACACCCATTGGCGTAGTTTGCTACTGTGTGTTGGTAAAATTCACATCTGTGCCCAAGAACCCACACAAGGCCCTCGGCATTGCTTAAGTTTTCCACTTAGTCCCTCAAATTAACACCCCTTGGAGCATAGGCTTTGTGAAGACTTTCTGTACTAGGGTGAATTTAAGGAGGGGCTGAGCAACCACAGCTCCCATTTAAGGGGAGATTCAGGTCTGCAACACCTCTGAAATATCATTTGTCTAAAGCCATAGCTGGAATCAGAATTAGAACTCTGCAGCTCCTTGATCTCAGGACAGTGTGCAGATACCACAGTGCCTATCTTAAGAGGCCCTGCTGTGCTTACTTGAACTGAAGGGACTCCTACAGAGCATCATTCCAAGTGTGTTTATAACCCATGTAATATATGCAGAGAGCAATGTCCAACTGAGAAAAGCTAAGCAGAACACCTGCCAACTCCGCCAGAGAAAATATAGGAAAAGGCATTAGTGAGAGGGCAACGCAGTTTCTATAACATCTGTGCTGTCATTATTTTTAATGGATCTTTGCATAGAGTCTGGAGAAATTAGAGCTGGAAGAGACCAACAGTATCAGATCAGTAGCCAAAGCAGGATTGTTTCCCACAGCCTATTTGTTGGGGCTTTGGCAAGTCCTAGCTTTACATGTCTCAGGGACATAAATGTCTTAGGGAGGTACCACTCTCTTTGAGAAGTCTTTTCTCACAGCCTAACCAAATAGTCATCCTTATGAATTTTCCCCAGTGTTTAGCCTAATGTCCCATTTAGCTCTAAGACGAAATGTGGTATGAGGAGTATCAGCATCTGTTCTTCAGACTGTTTTTCCTCTGATGTCAGCTCCTTTTTAGGAGTTCAGCTATCATATCTTAAATTGACCTTTGCAGTGGCAACTCCTAGGGTATGGGACAAGTTCTCAGGAGGCCTCCTTCATTCCTCACTTTCAGAACTAACCTGAAAAGACTGTTTGCACAGGTGCTGTTTTAATGTTAGCCCCTTAGCAAAATGCAACCTCATTTATAAAAGGTGGGTCATTCCCCCAGCTAATGGCACTAGTATATGTGGAATGGGTATGAAGATGTTCCCTTGTCCCACCTGGAGGGTAGTGATGGTGGATCACTTCCCTCAATGGCATTGCTAGTGGCAACACATCTACACATGATCACCAGGAATTTAGCACTGGAGATTGACTACTGAAGTGATCCTGTTAGCTGTAACTGCTGCAGAAGGTGGAGAATGCCTGTGAAATAGCTCATCTAGTTTTGATTACTGATTTATTAGTTATTTGATATTGACCATTACAGTCTTAGTTTAGGGTCAGATCTTACAATCAGATCAACTAGCACTGAACTGTTGTGTATCCCTCCCTGCAATATAGCTTGTGTCTTTTGAGAATCCTCTCTTTGTTCAGACTGCAAGATCTCTGGTGCAGGCACCTGGCTTATTGCAGTTTACATGATCAGAGCTTTATTAATAAATGAGTTTTTAATTATGAGTGTTTGATAATCAAGAACTTAATTTGAGTGATTTTAATTATGAAATATTGGTAATGAATGTTTACTGTTTGGAACCTACCACTAAGTTTGATCAGATGGTGGTGGTTATAAGCTATTACTGATATATCACTAATTATGAATTAACCTATCATTGACTAATTATGACTTGAGTACTGATGCTTATTAATCATTGATTAATTAGCGTATGTTGTTGTATATACATTATTCACTATTATTAAATACTTGTTTGTTAATAACGAAACATACGTTATTATTGAAGCAGGCAATGGCCTCCATGGGAAATGGGAACCCAGGTGCTCATTACTAGGACTACAGTTCCCATGAAGCAGCGCGGCCAGCCTCACATCCGGGGCCTTTCCACCTTCTGCTCCCGCGAGCCTTAGGGCGGGCATTTCCTGCCTCAACCTAACAGGCTATTTTCTGAGCATCTTTGAGTGACAGGTCCTCTGACGAATAGGCTTGCAGCCTTGGGCAGAGCTACCCAATGGAAGCGTGATAGTCCGGGCGGCGGGGCGGTTCGGGCAGAGAGCCAAGTTAGGCTGAGAGGAGTGGGCTTTTAGAAGTTGCCGTGCGGCTGAGGCAGCGGCGGCGGCGGGGAAGATGGTAGGTGGCTTGTCCCCCTCCCCTCCCCCCCGCCATACAAAATGGCGGGAGGGGGTGCTGGGCCGGTAGCCTTGGGGACCCCCGGGGAGCGGGCCCCGCCCCCCCCCGAGCCTGGGTGGGGCGAGGCTGGGTAGATGCCCCCGCCCCGCCCCGCCGGGCCATGGGCCCCCACTTGCCCTGGGGTGGGGCTGCCCCTCCCCCTCCCCCGGATGCGGCCCCACGGCCCCTCCTCCCCGGGCTGTGCTGGGGCAGTAGCTGCGTCGGGCCCACCCTGGCGCGTCCCTCCCTCCGCCCTGCGGCCCCTCAGGGGACGGGACCGGGACCGGGCCGTGCCGTGCCGGGAGTGGGGGGTGGGTGAGGTGAGGTGAGGCAGCTGCAGCCGCCTGGGAACAACCCCCTCCCCCCCATCAGTCATGGGCCTCCCAGCTCAGGGCACAGCCTCCCCTCCCCCCCCCACTTCCTTCCCCCCGGTGACACCCCCTTCGGGGCCTTGTTTGGGGGGGCGGCCTTGGCGGTAGGTGGGGTTCGGGCAGCTACGAAACCCCGGGGCCTCTCTTCCCTCCGTCCGGGGGCTTTTCCTAGGACGGGTGTCAGCCCCTTCCCAGCTGTCCCACGCAGCCGTTTCTGGGCCTGCTTATTCAGGGGTGGGGGGTTGATTGCTGGGGTGCAGGGTGTGAGTGGGGAGAGGGGCGGCAGCCGATGTAGGCTTCCCCGGGTCGTCTTCTCTTGCGGCCATACATACGGCCCTTCCTAGGAGAAGGGTTTCAGTGTTTCCTTTCTGGCCTGGTTATCAGGGAAGGGGGCTGTGGTTCTTTATCTCCCCTTCTGTCTCCCCCATTCAGGCCGAAAGCCTAAGGTAGCTGCACTCAGTGGTTTGACTACTGCATCCTTGGTTCCCCCCGCCCCCTTCCACACACACACAGGGCTTCATCTTCAGCTTCTCCACCCCCCAAGGGCCTGATGTGTCTGAGTGGTGTTGCTGTCTCTCCATCTCTCTGCTTATAACTGTGGGCACCGCAGCAATGGGGATTTGTGTCACGTTCTCAGGAAGCTGCTGGGGTGTCTTGCTGCCATGGGAGAGGCAGATGCAGCTTTGTCTCTGCCTCCCTCCTCAAAGCAATAGCAGTGGGAACCTACAGAGAGAGTCTCCAGGCAGCAGCTTAGTCACAGTGGTCCTGTTGCATCTGGTTCCTGCTGTGCCCCTTTCCCTAAATGAAATGGGGAAATGCCTCAAATTTGAGGATCTTCTTCATTTTTGACCCCTCAGGATATTCCTCGGCTCCTTTGGTTTGGCTGGGTCATTTTCCCCTAAGGAAAAGAAAAGGGTGGACAGCTGAGGCAGATAAGTGCTCCTTTGCATGTGTCTGCCACTTTGTTTTCCTGCTAATATCTCCGGTATGGTGGTTGCCCAGTAAGCACTCCCAGTGGTGGTGAAGCTGAATCATTCAAATAACTCCTGGCCTGGGAAAAATAGGGTGGTGGCTAGTAACCAGGGAAACTCCAACTCTCACTTGTTCCCATTAGAGCTAAGGTATCATGGTGCTGCATGTAGTGTAAATGACTAGCTAGGTTCCTGTTTACAGGTGTGTAATTCTTCTTTGGCCTGCACAAGTCTAGTGTCCATCTTGCATTTGTCATTTTTAATTGGCGAAGCTGAACAATGAAACACAACCTGCAGAAATTATTCCTTTAAAATAAATCCTGCGTTATTTTTATACCATTATTTTCATGGCTGTCATTTGGAGCTTTCATCCTACATTTGGACTCTCACAAGCCGAGATGCCTAAGTGTGGGAACAGCTGTACATAATCTAGTAGGCACCTAGAAACACAGTGCCCTGAAAATAATTAAGTTGCCTGCCACCCCCTCTTATTCTGGGGGTGGGGAAGGAGAACTGCTTCTTTTGGATGTTTGATCAGTTTTTATTGCTCTCTGTCAAGAATGGATTCCAACTGTGATCTTTACAATAATGGCTTCATTATTTAAATGGCATTTGTAGATTAATATGTCAAAATGTATAATGTGTGAATGGGGAGCATGGCAGAACAATTGAAAACTAATGTTGCTTTAAGCTGTCTTGCAATCTGCCCAAAGCAGTGCTAAGGGGTTCACTTGGCATGTTGGAGAAACATTTAGTCTTCATCTTTAAGTACTTATTATGGGTCTTATTAGGGGATGCAATGTTGCTTTTTAGTGGACAAGGGGGAAGGTATCCATGTTATTAACATATGCTGAATGTGATACAATTCCTTTACAGGCCCAGTAGTTTCACTCTTTGGCCTGGTCTACGCTGGCTGCAGGTTTTGGTGGCAGTTGACGGGAGATGCACAAGTTACTGTATGTAGCTTGCATATCCCCCGGCAACTTCCATACCCTCCCGTCGACGCAGCGCTACACTTCGTGCTGGGGTTGATTTACAGAGTTGACTTCTGGGTTTGATTGAGCGAGTCTTCACTGCTGCTCAGTAGAACCCACAAAATTGATCCTGCGCTGCTGGCCGTGTAGACATAGCCTCTATGTTGATAGCTTGATTTTAGCACTCATCCATAGCAAATTAGTTTTAAATTAATTTTTTTTACCAGTGACTGGTTGCAATTATTGATTGATTCCTTCTTGGTCAGGTCTCTTACAGTACAATTGTTACGAGAAATGACTTTCTAAATTTGCAGCTTAACCCAACTTTGCCTCTCTCCTCACCACACCTGAATAGGCTTATTGGATACATTCAATAGGACAGAGCCCATATTTCAAGGATTCTGCAAAAGGAAATCACTGAAAGATAGGGTAATGGGCCAGAGTCAATTTAACATTATGGAACAGGAGCTTAAGCTGTATTAAACACCTGAAGTAGTGTAAAATATTTTAAAATAATTACATTTCAGGTTATTTTTGTTATAAGTCGAATAGTAGCCTGAGTTCAGTGTAATAAATGTCTCAAAGGCTTGTCTGTCTGAGCTAGCCTAATGTTATGGTGCAAATATTCAGTGTCTTGCATGGAAGTGCTGCAGTGAAAGGCTGAACAAAATGAAATGGTTTGTAGTGGGATGTCTTCAAAATTCACTCTAAATAAACAGAATAAGAAACATACCTGGAAATTTTGATCAATTCCCATCAAATACTTACTAGCTCTAGTATATAAGAACTCAAGCTCAATTCTAAATGGAGTGAAATGGGACTTTTATTAATACCTAAACATATTTCACTTATTTAGAGTCTGAGAAGGATATAGATCCTCTTAACATTAATCCTGAAACTTTCAGACTGTGTTTCTACTCTAATCAAAACTAACATTGGAAGTAAATGAAAATGAAAGTAGGTAAACAAAGCAGCCCATCAGAGGAGGCATAAGAGTTGGAGTGCACAGCAGAATCTGAAAACAAGATTTTCTGTTCCAGTAGAGTCTAGAGACCAACTTAGATCAGGTTTCCGTTGTGCTAGTCATTGTACAGAGAAGCAAGAAACAGTTCCTGCTCGGAAGAGCTTGCAAGCGCTAGATAGACAAGGCAGACACAGTGTGGTAGAAAGGAGATACTATTGTCCCCATTTTACAGATGGGCAAGAGAGGCTAGTGATTTGCTCATAGTTGCACAAAGAGTCTGTGGCAGAATTGGAAATTGAGACCCAACTGGTTGAATTTAAATCCAGTGCTGTAACCACAGGGCTAACCTAACAGGAAACTTGGGAGGGGGGTAAATTTGGAAACCTTAATGTAGTTAACTTTTCGTAAAACAAGACTACTGTATAAATTGTGCTTTGGAACCTGCCTGACTGCAGCCCATTGCTCTGAATAAGCTATCACAGGTACAAATGTAAAAATATTTCTAACTTCCTCCACAACAGCAGCATTGCAGTAGGACTCTGTTTTCCTGTTGCATGTGACACAGGTTGAATAACTCTACTTGTCAGAATCATCTGCTGCTTTGCTAACCTTTAGAGTTGTTTCTAAAGAAGAAAACATATTAAGTTTATACTGTAAGCTTTGGGGCAGGGTCTGCCTTTGTTATAGGCATGTGTTCTGCCTAGCGTAATGGGGCCCTAATCCTTGACTGGGGCCTCTAGGCACGACTCCAGTGCAAATATTATATCTGCTTATAGAAAAGGGTTTAGGTTAGTTATTTTCCTTCTTCATGGCCTTTAATACACTCCTCTTTCCCTGCTTATTTTAGGGACCTGCAAGTCATATATCAGGACCCCCGGTCATAAGCACTGTGCAAACACATACTAAAAAGACAGTTCCTTCTCCAAGAAGCGTACTTAATGGCTTCTTGTGATATCTGTCCCCATGCTTCCTGCTACTTAAAAGATGCAGCTGTTGTCAGGAGTATTTCTTTGCTCTAGGTTTACTGTGACGGAAGAGGCTTCTCAGTGGTTCTGGATCTGGCATATTGCTGAGCTGATTACCATAATATCCCCTTGCTTGCTTTTAAGACAAACACCCCTCCATCCATATGGGGCTTAACTTGGTTAACTGGGGTAAAAGGTCTCTTCAGTGTGGTGGCTGCTGTTATGCTGGAATGCTTCCTGTGAGGCAGTGCTGCTGTTGGTCAAGTATGTTACTCTGCTATGAAGACTGAACCAGCCAGACACCTACTCAAGAATTTGGGAGTTCTTTTTCATGGAAGTCACTGTGGATTGTGGGGCTGATCCTGCACACACTTACCATGGACCCTGTCGGGAGTTACGTCTGCAAGGGCTGCAGGATTAGGCCACTGAGGCTGTGTAGTTCTTCTGCCTTCCTGAGACTGCCTCCTTTGTAATGTGTTTATGGATCACATGTGACTCTGCAGAGCTAGTAAAGGCTACCAGTTTGACTGTGCATCTTAGGCCTTGACTGTGCTGAGGATTTTAGCTAGTGCTGTAGCTACACTGGAGCAGGTCCCTAGTGTGCACATTCTATAGTGAGTTGTGCTGGTAAATTACATCTGATGGGTTTACACTATATATGCTTTAGGGGCTTGACTCAGTGTAGCTACTGTGTTTGAGAATTCAGCTCATTTTAATGAGTAAACACACTCTGGAGTACAACTATAATGTACTAGATGGAAAGTTAATAGTTACGCTGGTAGGTTCCCCCATGTTTCTGGCCCTAGCAAAACTAGCATTAAGGATGCATCTTGGCTGTTGAGACCTTTTAGAGAGATGGCTACTTGCTACAGGATGGACAAATTTTTTCTTTCCCACTTATTCCCTTGGCTTTTCTGATCACACAGCGATTCGGTATTTTATTGTGCAGTTACAGATCTGTCTCTAAGCAAAACTCAGAAAAATAAGGTCAAGTCAAAACTGGCCCAGAACCTTAGCAAAGGTAAACCAAAATAAATGCTTTTGTGATTTTTTTTTTTTTTTAAATTCAGTAAAACTTTGGAACTCAAACATAACGGCATTGTGCTAGTGCATATGAGCCAAGAAAGCAAAGCTGCTTGTATTGAAAAGTAAAAATGGTTGGTCTGTTTTCATTACTCAAGCTGAGGTGCAAAGGAGTATGCAGCATAAATAGCAAAAAGGTAAAATGTGTTAACCTAACTAAGAGCCCTGATTTTCTTTAAATGATTAACTTGACAATTACCCAATTTAAATCAGACACTATGCCTTTTAAGAAGCGATTTCCTCAGTTTACCATCTTAATCTTAAAAATCAGATCTTACTACACATCTACTGTTGACTGTTTGGTTTTTTTGTTTTTTTTTAAAAAGCCCTCTGTCAAAATGGATGCAGATACAGCAGAGCCACTGGAGAGTCACAAGTCACTTTAGTTGGGGAAATATAGATGATACATAGGACTGGAGGATTTGTCATCTTCAGAAAACCAATGTTCATTCTGAATATTTGACATTTGACCTCGTTGCTGTAGCCAGCATGTTTCCAAATGCTAAAGAAACCAGCCTTATTGACCTGTGCTATTCCCTTGATCTTTTTGCTCATCTACTATTGAATTCTTTACTTGCCTCATTGTTTGACCAAAGCTGTCTTCTGTGTCGTTTTAGGCAGATTTTTTGAAAGGATTACCAGTCTACAACAAAAGCAACTTCAGTAGATTTCATGCAGACTCTGTATGTAAAGCATCGGTGAGTATTGTATTTAAATTCAATCTCTTGAATAAAAACGAGAGTCCTATAGCACCTTTAAAGACTAACAAATTTTTGTGGGCATAAGCTTTCGTGGGCTGCAACCCGCAGAAATTTGTTAGTCTTTAAGATGCTACAGGACTCTCGTTGTGTTTGCTGTCTACAAACTAACACGGCTATCCTTCTGGAACCAATCTCTTGAATGTTTCAGGAGATGGTCTGTTTGCAGTGAAGTCTTGCAGAGTTTCAGAGGACATTAGTGCTTGATGTGGCCTCTAACTGGACCTTGGGTCTCTTAAAATAAGTTACTGCTTGTATCATTTTGGGCTGAACTGTTTATCTGAGATGGGAATCCCATGAGGGGAGACTTCCCAGGTATGAAGTTAATGTACTTCAGAAAAATGCAATATCGGCAGAGCCAAAGCTGTGTGGCATTCCCTCCCCATGTTCTTACATTCTTAGTTTAGCGTTGGCACTGAGGTGCATATATGATAAATAGACCTCTTTTTACATGTGAAAGAATTCACAGCTGTATGGCACAACAAGACTGTGGTATACTGCACTGCCACAATTTTATTACATTGCAGTTGAGATGAACTTGCTGTCAGGACTGGAACCTTTCAGTGGCCTAAGTTGTATGTGGAGATTGGGGGATGGGGGGATGTTTTCCTTTGCACTGTAACTATTCTAATTCTTCTACAGAACAGAAGACCATCAGTCTATCTTCCCACGAGGGATTATCCATCTGAACAAAGTAAGTATGCCCCTCTTTATGTTTGAGGCTTCAAGTGATTTGTACTGGAACTTTATTTTGTGTTTGAGTACATGCCAAATTTTTAATATTAAATCTCATTTGATGGTTTTTTAAGAAGTCTTGGGTCTGCTATCTATGTGGGATTTAAGGGGCTTCAAAGAATGAAGATGCTTAATTTTTGTCACAGCTTTTGCACAGCTTTTTTTCCTATCCTTATTGGATGATTGTAAGGACAGTTAAAAAGACAGTGATGCTGTCACTCCTTTTTAAAAGGAACACATCCTGTATGAAGTCTTAGTCACTGTAGTTTGTTTTAAATGTTATCTCTTAGAAATGCCTTCAGAGTGTTTCTCTTTCCTCAACAGTCATAGTAACAGAAAAGACAAACATACTTTTGCGTTATCTACATCAGCAATGGGACAAAAAGGTATGTTTTCTTTTTTAAATGTAAAACTTTGTGTCTGGTTTTAAAGTGCAGTTTGTTTTGGTTGCTTGTCCTGTGTGTGACCACCAAGGTCTGTAATTAGTCATGACAAATACATAGTTATTAAATTAAGTGGAAGACTGAGCCAGCCCTGGTTTTCTCGATTCTACCAGAAAGAGCTTGTGACAGATTTTCTATGCATGGTAGACTTTGTTTTCACGCTTCCTGTTTTAGAATGAAGAAAGGTAGTCCAATGACGAAGGCAGTAGCCTAAGATTGGAAGACCTCAGTTTGATTTCACTGCAGATTTCCTGCATGATCTTGGGCAAGTCACTTGATCTCTCTGTGCCTCAGTTCCCTATCTGTAAAATAAGGATATTTATTTTGGTACACTTTAGACCATAGTCCTTTATTAGCCTTGTACAAGAGACTGGGAGCCAGGATTCCTGGGTTCTTTTCTGGCTCTGCCGTTGACTCGCTGAACGTATCATTTCCATGTACTTACCTGCAAAATCATATATCTTGCTTTTCTTACAGGGTCACATTAATAGTACACACTAGGTGTACATGTGCTATAAAAAGTTCCTAGCACACACCCTGTCTGAGAGCTTGTGCTCTACAGACACAAGTGGGTACAATACAAGCTGCACACCGTGAGGAATGCCTCAGAGCAGGTATAACCTCAGAATGTGCTTATGTGGGAGGAGTACATGGAGGTTGTTCCAGGGGTACAGAGCAGCAGGACAGAAGGTAGCAAGCTGGGAGTGGGTGAAAGAGAGACAAGGGAGCAACTTTGAGAAGTTTGAGCAGAGCATAGAGTTTGGGGGGAGGAGGGGGAATGAAGGAAGAGTTGAAAGGAGAAACTTAGATGGGAGCAGAGTTTTCAAGAGCCTTGAAGCTGAGAATAAGGTGCTTGAGAGTGATGATGGAAGCCAGTTGGGAGGTGTGAGAAGTTGAGTGAATCAGAGCAACAAGAGAGAGAGAGGGTCTTATTAACATTTATAAAGTACTTGAGTTCCTTGGAAGAAAAAGATGCTAAGAACAAGGCTTGTCCTTTAGCATCCCTGCTGGGCCTGGAGAGCATTTTATAAGGAAAATTCTGTGTATAATGCTTTGTCCAGAACTCTGGTGTTCATCAGCAGATGCCTCTGCTGGTTCATATACATCAACATCTTCCTTCCCCCAAAGACCTTCATCAATTGCTTATGCAAGATGTCATCCAGTAGCCATCTCTGGAGTGGAATGGGATGGAGGATTTCATTGATGTACCTTTCTCTTTTCTTCAACCAGAACGCAGCAAAGAAGAGAGATCAAGAGCAAGTGGAAATAGAAGGTGAGAATTCGGCACCACCACGGAAAATTGCTCGGACAGACAGCCAGGACATGAATGAGGACACTTAAACTCCTGCTCTTACACTATTTTGCAGGCGCTTCCTGTTTTGTCTCAAAATGTGTAAATTTCTGCACCCCCTACCCCTTCCCACTACGCAGCCCAAACCACTTCTGACTTCATGGGAGCCAATGTATTTATTTTTTTCTCCAGTTTTTATTTATGCTATAAAACATACGGAGCGACTGATGGTGGAACAAGTCAGCACATGATGTAGTGTAACTTTAATCCTTTTTTAAAAAAAAACCCATACATGATCACTTTCCAGGTTTCATTAAACCTGTTGCTTAATAACCCAATTTACCATGGAAGCCTGGATAGGAGACATGAATTTACGGCATGAAAATTCCAGTGGTATAGGCTTTCTGATCCATATATCCACTGGTATATTACAGTGGCCAACTCTGTACTGGCTGTACCCAGTCTCGCAGTATTTGGGAGCAGGGGGCTCATCCCCTCTGAAATGTTGCTTCTGAAATCAGCACTGTAGTGAGAAATCCTGAGGGTTATTTAGGGTTATGCTGATCTTATCAAACATGTTGTCAGCTTGATAGAACAGTTGTAGGTGTTTTGTTCAGCAGCATATGTTACCACATACATCAGTGGTCATGGAGAAGTCAAGTGACAGGTGTGTTGCTTTGATTGCTCTGACATTTGAACAGACTGGTGTGAGCAAATTTTCCATTGGAATAAAAAGGATACTTTTATCCTACTGAGTATTTGATCAACGGTGTCTTTAAAACAGTAGCAGATAGAATGGAATTGGGTAGGTCTGCCATGTGAACTTGTTCGTTAAATTTGAGAATCAAATGGGGTACAGCATGGTCTCTAGATTGGCTCTTTCCTTTCTCTCAACCAATGATTCTGAAAAATGGTGCATTGCTTGTCTGGAACTGAGTCCAGGACTTCTGGATGCAAAGTAGCTGAACAAAATGAGCTTCCATGGTCTCTATATTAAAGATCAACCCCTCTTTCATTTGGACAATGACAGTTCAGTGCCTGTCGCCTGTAACCCTTTGCTAACTGTCTTCAGTAAGAGCCAAATACAAGATCCTCAAGATGTCTTGGTGGAGTCAAAGGAAACCAGCATATTTGATTGAAGGTGGCAGAAGGCGTGTGTCTCACTGACTGTCCATTTTGCTTTAAATGTGAAAAACTGAGTCTGTTGTTTTTAAGTTTAAATCTAAATTGTTGCCTTCCATTGCTCTTTTTTGCATCTCTGCTCATCTGCAAATTCTAAACCAACTGAGTCCAGAAACCATGTGAGCCTCTTTCTAGAAAAACCCTGGGTAAGCTTAGCTCTGTAGGGAGTTTGACCCTGGTGGTTAAACTCAGGTGAAAGACTTGTGAGGACAGGGCCTGTGCTGCCGTCTTCAATACCATGTCCCCATGAAACCAGTGGACAGAACATATTCAGAATAAAAGCATGATGGGAGTGAAAGCCACCAGCAGCACGGCTTATCTTTATGCGACAGGACTTTGTGAGGAGCAGGACAGCCTCATGTATTGCTGCATTGTTATAAGTGTGTACAAGGCGCTAATCTCTGATTCTAATATTAAATTAATTAAACTATTTTCAGTGAAGACTATCCAGTTGTTTAGACCTAAAATTGTACCTGCCTTTAAAATAGCTACATTTTGCTGCCGCAGGGCCCCTCCAGTTTATCAGGTAGAAATGCCATCTGTGTTGGTGAGGACAAAAATGTGCTTTCACAACTTAAGTTGTGATTGCCAGTAGATCGCATAAATAGAACTCCTTTTCTCAGATCTGTGCTGCCAAAAAAGATGCTGGTATGTGAAATGCAAGAAGTAAATGGAAAATGCTATGTTAGTTTCAAGGGCCTGTTAAAATGTTTGTAAGATACCAAAAGAGGAAATGGGTGTATAGCTGATGATAGCGTAACCAATGGGGGGGGGGGGGGGGGGGGGGGGTGGTGTGTGTGTGGTGTGTGTGTGTGTGTGTGTGTGTGTGTGTGTGTGTGTGTGTGTGTGTGTGAGAGAGAGCTAAATTTGAGAGTTCCAGCCTCAAAGATTGATGTCTGGCAAGTGCTGTGTAATTCCTTACTAACAGAGTTTGGAGCTTGGCTGACCTCTCTGCTACAGTGAGCGAGGTACCTTTAAAGAGTTGGCAGTTCCATCCTCTTCTACTCTCTCCTCCCCCCAGCTTTGTTCCCTTGACAGTAAATGTGACCTGGCTGATAGCGGAGCCTTTGAATCCTTACAAATAAAGATTTTTTTGGTTTAATTTACCAAAAATCTCTGCAGTTCACACTTAGAAAAAATTTTTCACTTGGCAAAGGGGAAAAATAGTTCTCTTTAGTTTCCTGAGAGCAAGTCTGAAGCAATGGAAAAAAGAACTGTACTTAAAACAAAAACTCTTGAGTGTCCTTTCAATCCAACTGGTGCAGTTTGCTTTTGATATTGACTGGACACAAGATGGACTTCTGATGCTCACCAACAGGCGTCTTTGCTGCGTTTTACTGAAAGTGTTGATGATTTTGCTCAGCTGGCCAAAGTTACCTAATCTGAACTGAAAGCCGCTTCACTCACCATCCAGTTTTCGTGCTGCTAATGGCTTGAAAATGCCACCCTCAAGCTGCCATGCATTCAAAATGTATCCACTGCTGTTTAATACATGTGTATTGGTTTTGTGTTGCATGTAAAAACCTGTCGCACCCAACTGATTTTCTGGTGTCTAAGGCAAATCATACATTAAACAGAGACCCAGATCTTCTCCACCAGTGTTTAGTTTGTATAATATGTAGCTCCTCTAATACTTTCTGATTATCCTGTTACAAAGTGACAGGATTTAGTGACCCTTAATGACGGGTCCTTTGTATATGTCAGCATAGTGGTATTTTTATTGTTTCTAGTATTGATGTATATTACAGAGTTTTTATAAAACTTTAGAAGCTTGTCAAAAAGATGAGAATAGAATTTTTGGATTGAATAATGCGACTTTTAGCAGAAATTGGAGCAGCAGGAACATGTTTCACTCTTTATTTCAATGAGAAGTGGAGGGGACACTGAATCCTGGGAATAACCTAGCAGACATCTGCCCTCCACTGTGAGACAGATCGCTCCTGTACTGGATAGTATTGAAGCTTTTGCTGTCTCTGTTTGGTAACCACTGAGAGAGAGTTGATGTAAGGGGTAAATCGAAGTTATTTCAGTTGTAGACATGGCCTTTTTTTCTTCAAAGACTGGATGTAGTGGCTTTTAAGACAGGATTAGTGACTGACTTAAGGCAAAACCAAAGATGTCTTAGCAAACTAACTCAGATATCAAATGTTGACTGCAGAGAAGTGTTTGCAGGGTTTTTTTATTTCTCCTCTCCTCTGCCTCCTAAACAACTTTAAAAGGTATTGAAGTTTGAAAGGGAAGGGTTTTTTTAAAAACCAAAAACAAACAAACCTTGGGACATGTTCCATTCCAGTGCTCATCAGATACAGGTGGTCACATCTGATCCGCGAAGGCCCTATTTATTTGTATTGGTGGTTGGCTCTTGAGATTTGCCAGTTGCTTTATTTAATATACATTCAGTTAGATAACCTCGGTTTGTTTGGTGTTCAAGCCATTTCCTTGAGCAAACACAGGGACATACAGTGGAATACTGCAAATGCCGAGATAGGATGATCTGTTCTGAGTAAAACTGGCAAGCTAAAGTCCACTACTGTTGGCACTTAGGGGAACTGCATTTGAAAATGTTTTCAGACTCTTAACAGCACTAAATCCATAGTCAGTTACAAATCGAGCTACAATAATGATCAGAAACACTGTGAAAACCCTGCCTGAGGGGGTGTGTTTGTGGGGAAGAATCAACCAACCCCCTCTTTTTAAGGCTATGGCTAGCCTAGGAAAATATACTGTAGTGTTTAACTACTACATCTTAATCACTAGTGTAGTTGGAGTTGAACACCTCTAGGAACCGGTTAGCTGGTTGTGAAGGATTTTAATGGAGGCAAACCCTGTCTACACTAGAGTGTGCTTTTTAAAAATATGATCTAATTTCCCAGTCTAGACGGGGCATGAGACTTTAGCATAGGTAGGGTGTGTACATTGCAATTAAAAACTCACATGGGTTCACGGGGCTCAGGCTAAGGGGCCATTTAATTGCAGTGTAGATGTTCAGGCTTGTGCTGGAACTCAGGCCCTAGACCCTGTCAGGTAGGTGGTTTGTAGAGCTCGGACTCCAGCATGAGCCTGACTGTCCGCACTACAATTAAACAGCCCCTGAGTCAGCCCCATGAGCCTGCGTCAGCTGGCGTGTGGACGGGGGGGGGGGAGGGGGGGGTCTGATTGCAGGGTAGGCATGCTCTTAAAGGGCAGGGTGAAGATCCACCAGTATGACTAAAATGGAACTGTGCTGTAAGGTTCAGTGACAACCACTGGTCCCCTGACACTTGTTGTGTAGACTGGGCCTTAAGTACCAAACTGTACAAGCCGAAAGCATGTTCCGACCTAGGTGCTGAGTGTGGTTCCGGCTGAGCCTGCAGAGTGGTGTCATTCTTGAACACTGTTTACTACAGTCTGGAGCTCCAGAGAGGCTGGGGGGCGTTTGTAGCAAGCTCTGCTATTTGCAGTGTTCAAATAATTCTCAGACACATTCAGTCACATGGGAGTGGTTCCAGGCTGCTGACTAAAAGGACTGCTTTTTGTTTGCTCTTCTTAGGGACTACAGGGTTTAGAGGCTCCTGGATTCTTGTTAGCTGGTGTTTTTCTCCAGACATCATGACTCTTGTGCCTTAAACAGTAATTCAGTTCTTAGCACTTGAACTGTTTCCTAGACTGAGGCAGAGTTTGGGGGGGCTTGCTGGAAAAATCCTAAATCTGCTTCTGCGGTAGCTAGGATCACGTCGGAGCTCATTTCAGAATGTACCTTTTGAAAATAGATCTGACCTATCAAGACTAAGCAGAAGCTGATGTACATCATGGACAGGTCATACAAAAGGGCTTTGGTCCTAAGCAAAGTTGTCACTTACCAACTAGCATTAGTATGTTCATATACCACTAATGTGACTTTATTTTTCTGTTTAAAATGTATACTTGTTTTTTAGTTTTGCAACAATACTTATTGCCTTTTCTTGCCCTATTTATTGACTGGCAGCAGGGAAGTCATGCTACACAATGGCTTTGATTGGAAGGATTAACTTCTGATTTATAAAGTGGGTGTGATTTGTTTGTAGGGGGGCAGGTGTATTTGTGGGAGTAGGAATGAGGCTTAAGTTGGTCAACGTGCCCAATAAAGGATACGGCATCATTTATTTACTCAAGCACAGACTATCCTTCATCCCTTATCGAATGAACATTCGGTGATCTCCACTCAACTGGCTCACAGACATACGCTTGTCCTCCTTGTGTTGAAGAGATTCCATGACTAAAATGTGGGGCCAAAGCCATATTATTGGTAGCTTCCTTGACTTCCTTATTGCCAATTGCAAGCTTATGTAGCGTGGGAGTACTCATTACAGCCATGCTACTGGCTACATGGATTACTCACTTTTTACATCCACCAAGCTACATTTCTCATTTGAGAGGCCAACAGCTTTGTAGCTGTCTCCAGCATTACTGCTGAACTGTGTGTTGGTCATGAATGTGTGCGTGTTCTTCACTGGAGTTCAAAATCACACTAGCAACATTAGAGTTGAACTTGCGCTTCCTTTATATTAACTCCACTGTTCTTGTCGCAACTTTGGGATGAATATTTCCTTCAGGTATAAAGAGAACTGAGCTTGAATTATACATGAGAGCAACTTTGTAAGCCAAACAGAAATTATGATTTTAAACGCTAGAATGGACAGATGCCAACCTTCAAATTATTTTTGCACTAAGATATTTTTTTTTTTTTTTTTTTTAAGACAAAGCTTCTCCCCACTCCCTGTGCCTGGATGCGGTGAGTGAAGAGATCAATCACGTGTACAGATTGGCCTTTTCATTCAAACTGGTTCAATTCCAGTGATTCTTCTTATGTTCTGTAGAAGGGCAAATTATTACCGATGGTCTTAATGTTTTTTGGATGAGCCCTGGGGGACTTATCCTTTCATGACTGAGTCAGCTTTTATCAGTGTAAATCTGGGAGTAGCTAATTGGCTGGTGGGCTAAAAGGGCAGCGGTGTTGTCAAAACTTCTATTTCAATTAAAAACTAACTGATGGCAGAGGTGGGGTGGTTGAGTAAATCAAATTGCACAAGTCAACCTGCACCTCTCTGGTCCTGGATTCTAATACTGTTTGGGTCACCTGTACAAGTGAAGTTTTGTGTGTCACTATCTTTTTGTCCCCTCTACCAGACAAGCACATACTTTAGCTCAGTTGGCATTCTGTGATGAGAGGTGAACATCCAGACTAGAATTGCCAGCATGTTGGGAGGATGCAACTGCCTTAACAATGAGCTGTATGTTGTTGGGAGGTTAACCTGCACTATATCTGGCTGTAGTTACTGCTCTGGCTCTCTCACATCCAGGACGAAAATTGACTGAGGGTGAACTGAAGTTCTCTTGCTGGGTATCTAGTGATGACCTTTCACTGGCTAGCTTGTTGCTTCTCATATTATGAAAACTACATTGATAACTGGTCGCTGTAGCTGTTCAGTGCACCCAAGTACTGTAATTTTTGTGGCTGGTTGTTTATAACAAATCTAAATGTGCTTTTCTTCCTTTGGGAAGAGGGAGGAGATCTAACCGTGTAATTAATCAAATACTCTTCCTTGCTTTGCTAAGTAATGTGTGTATAAAGAGCAATATCTTCATCCCTGAGATACTAACAAAGATTGGCCATTCAGTTATTTATACACATGCATACTTGTAGGAGGAGGGCAGAGTAAATTATTTCACTTGCTAGCCACCTGCTTTGTTCTGTGATGATGGATGTCTGGCTTGGATTGCAGAAGAGTCCTGACACAAATGGACATTGATTCTTCACTTAGAAGAAGTGACATGGAATGCTGCCATGAAATCGGGAGGAATGATCAGTGGTGCTTATTGACACTGCATCACCATGCACAATACAGCTGGGCTGGACTTTCAGATACATGCGTTTCTTACTACTTAATGCAATGAGTGTATAGTTAAAAAGGCTTTACTGGGTTTTTTATTAAGACTGATCTATATAGTCTCCTTGGTCAGTTGCATGTAACAGCTGAATGTATGAGATCGGGCCTTATCTTTCTAGCCATCTCAGATTGCTTTTGTCCGTTACAGTCTGTTTGGAATACAAAATCCCAGGATGATTTTTTTGGCAATACACAGTGTATCCCGTGAAGCCTGTATTACCTACAACCTGTCTTTCTGTTTGGACAAGAAATACCTACTGAGTTCCAACTCAATCTCTTCCCCCTTACTCTTTTTGCAAACACTGTGTCTGTGGGGCATGGGGCGATGCGTTCTCCTGAGGAGGTGCATGGCGATAGAGGGGCTGCTGTAATGGAGTAACTGTAAATATTCTGTTCTAGTTGAATGTCTCAGCTGTTGGATTTTGCATTTATTTTTAAACTATTTCATGTTTGATACTGTGTATAATAAATTTGCAGAATTTAGAGGATTACAATGTTTTTCTTTCCCATTCCTCCTTTATCATTTTTACTTCAGTAGGGTGAGATGACTGTAGAAACTGGTACATGAGTGACTGATGGACTTCCCAAATCAAGCTGGTACTATAGGCTGTTTTTTTTTTTTAAATGCTGTATTCCTGTCCCGTAACTTGAGCATGCAAGTGCACAGAATAAGAGGTACACAAGCAGAGCGGAACTATTATTGATAGAGCTTGGAAAAACTGAGTGAAGATTTTCCATGGGAAAACCTAGTTCCATTAAAATCAAAACCGTGAAATTGTCAATTTTGCAGAAATTTAATTTTGGAGGAAAAAAGAGAATTCAACAATAGTGAAACGTTCCATTTTGACACTTTGTGAATTAAATATTTTTTTTCCCTTTTAGCAACAACTTCTCATTTTGAATTTGTTGAATTACATCTTATAAAAAAAAAAATCAAAAGGGAAAGTTCTTTTGATTTGTCAAAACAAAACATTTAGGTTGATAAGTAGCTAACAATGTTTGTTACTGTTAGGAAAGGGATAGATAAGAAAATATAATGCCAGTGTATTAATCAATGATGCGCCCATATTTTGAATACTGCATGCAGTTCTGGTTGCTACATCTCAGAAAGGATATATTAAAATTGGAAAAGGTACAGAGAAGGGAAACAAAAAGATTACAGGAACAGCTTCCATGCGAGGGGAGATTTGTGGGGGTGGAGGGAAGAATGTCTGATTTCATATAGGCCAAACTGGGGAGACCAGCTGGAAATCGGGGGGCAGGGGCAAAAAAGGGCTTGGTCACCAGAAGGCAAATAACCACCAGAGCCCAGTGTCTGTGATGTTAAAATCTCATCATTTTAAAGCCAATCTTGTGATTTTTGTGGGGGCTGGACTCGTGATGGCTGAACCTGTGGGGTTGACAATCCTGGATTCTAGCTGTGTGTATTCACAGGGCTAGGGGCAGGATAGGAACTTGACCTATGGCTGCCCTGGCCCTGCCACACATTCCCCTGTGTTCCTAATGCGCTGCCCATCAGCAAGGAAGGGGAGGCGCAGAGCAGCATGTCCCCCATCTCACCTGTTGCTGAGGGGAAAATCAGGTCCCAAGCCTTCTAATTTCCCTTATTATCCTGGTTTTACAGCTGGGGAACTGACCGGTGACTCCCCAAAGATAATTCCACGAGGCATTGGCAGAGCTCAGCCCAGAATGCAGGAATTCCGACTCCCGGTTCTTTGTTCTCACCACACACACTGCTTCCTGCCCCAGTGCCGGAACTGAGCCTGGTCCTGGCTCCCATGCCTGATTTAATCCCGTAGCCCTCCAAAAGAAAGGGATCTCCCTGGGCTCCCTCAAGGAACAGCCGCAGGGCAGACCGAGTGACCTCAGATGCACACGCCCCCTCCCTAGCACACTCTTGCCTTTCCACATCTCACATACATGTACACACCCATGGCCTGTGTTGTGCAGGAGGTCAGATAAGGTGATCGTAAGGGTCCTGTCTGCCCTTAAGTCTATTAATTGATCCTGTCTTTATTATCCTCGCACGTCTGAAGCTATTGGTGACAGCCAGTGGGACACTGGAGACCTCCACTAAACTGCATAGGAACAGAAGCGGTGAGAAGCGATTCCCACGGGGCAGACGCAGCCTGCAAAACTGCTGCAATCCATTCAGCAGAGGGCAATACTCAGGTTTGTTGAAATATATTTGTTTTTATTGCATTTCTGCAGATTTTTACAAAAATATGACAAATTAAAAAGAAATAAATAATTCCCTTTATTTGTTTAAAATTGCAGTTGAAAGAAATAAAACACCCCCATTTTTTTTCCTTTTCACGCTGTACAATAATTGCCCAGTAAAAGAAAAAGACACCAGACAGCTGGCTGCTCATATAAATACTTTGTACAGATAGACGTATTTAAAAATTCCCTGGACTACGGGGGGCCTAGCAGCAGAAGGGACTCATGTCCTGTTGTCTGGTAAGTGGCGCGTGTAGGATATAGTTTCAAGAGTGTTACTCTCAGGAGCACATAATAAAGAAGAGCTTTCTCCTTTTAAGACCAGCGTGATTTTAAACCATGACAAAGGAGTTGGCTTCAACAAACTGAACTCTGGTCATTTATGAAAACCAATTAAAACAACGTATGAACACAATAAAGCCATGTTGGAGTTCCCTCCTCCTGCTGCTTTGCTCATCCTGCTGCTGTCACACGGGCTGGGCTGCCAAAAAGCCGGGCAATGACTTTGCATCATTGCAGAGCAGCTCCTTCAGCCACGGGAGGGTTTCTGCCTAGCTCTCAGCTCCTGGGATGGGAAGGAGTTTAAATCAGTGGGCAATAATTGGAGGGTTAGAAAATCCTTGGGGCCAAGGAGGGGAGATCACCCTCTGGAAAGGTGATAATGGAGGGTGCCTAGCAGGGCCATCAGAGAAACTAAAGGTTGGGAGGGTCCTTGCCACTGTTGGTGTCACCCCGACCTTAATTTAGTACAACTAGGGCCAGTCCACCCTGGCAGGGTCAAAGGGGGTGGAAGGCAGGGTGAGATTCGGGCCCTGGTTTTCAGAGCCTGTAGGCCCACGAAGCCCAGCCGCTGGTGTGGGGTCAGCACTGCAGGTGATATGCGAGTGCCAAGCATTTAATCAGATTGTAGCAGGGGCAGATGGAAAAGGCCTCTTAGGTTACCTGCTGCATCCCACTCTGGGCCTTGGGTGGCGTGTGGGGTGCCTGGGAGGTTCTCTGGGGTGATATGTGAGGTTGGGGGGGGTGCTCTCTCCCCACTTTTCATCCCACTTCTGCCACCCTGCTACTCTCCAGTTACTGCTCCATGGCAGTTGTAGGGGCAGGAGGTAGAGACCAACTTGCTGTCCACAGAGCAGCCGCCACCCTTGTCTCTGGCAGCCAGGAGGAGTTTCTACAGCAGCTGTTCCCACCCCCTGTGGGATTTCTGAGGCTGTGACCTTGGCCTCGTGGCCCTATGGAACCCCGTGTTCTCATTCTTCCTGCTCTGTCTGGGACTGTCCTGATTTTTCTCCAGGTGACCCTGTATCTGCCTCCCACCCCAAAGCACCAGCATGTAAGAGTCACGGCTGTTGCCGTCCTTCGTGGGACCCAGGACACGTTTGCTGCCACCACACGGGGGCGCCTAGAGCCCAGAGTCCCTGGGCTGATATGCTACAGAGCCACGAGTTCAATGGCAGCGGGAAGGGGGGGGATGCGTGAGAGATGCAGAGTTGCTCAATAATAACCCCCCCCCCCCCAGGAGCGAGGCCCCTTCTAGCTCCTCTCAGTGAGAAGAGAACAGCCACGCCGCAAGGCGGTGAGGAGAGCCGTGGAGCGCTCGGAAGGTTCTTGGCAGATCTCGGAGGAAGGGAAATCCAGGCACGTGGCTGGAGGGGGTTCCCCTCCCTGCTCTTTGGCTAACTCTGCCCTGTGCTCATGGCTCCTCTCTGAGCAGGGCCACGCACGCGCTGAGCAGCGGGACCCAGCCCCAGCTGATCTTGCAAAGAGGAGATGCCCCCACAGTGACCCCCACTTAAGGCAACGCTGGGCCCCCGTGCGGCTGGCTGCATTCAACATCCATGCACTCGACGACCAAGTGGGCTGAGTCATGGCAGTTTTGCCAGCCGTTGCTTCCCCGCCCTGTCTAACCTTCGTGGCTGGTACCACAGTGGTATTTTCTACATCTGGATCCTCTCCCTTCTCCATTATGCTGGTGTCTGGCCAGTAACATCCAATAGCCAGGAGAAGGTGAGAGAGAGGGCTGACCCCTAGCTGGAAATTCCCTCCAGCCCCAGCCTGCGACCCCCAGCCCCTGGCTGTGGTCAGACCCATGCCGCACCTCGGCCTATGTTATTGCTGCTGCGGAATGGTTATAAAACAAAACCACCATTTTTTGTGGAAGAATAAAAAATAAAATAAAATACAAAATCTGGTGTTTCCGAAGACTCCGGGCTGGGAGATATGTCCTGGTATCACCAGGCCGTGGAATGTCACAGTACTGGGCCAGTCGCAGAGGATGGAGATGCAAACAAGCCGCTCGGAGAACTCCTTCGGGTCCTCTCTACAGGGAGAGGCTGGCTGCTCACACACCCCTGCCTGAACGCTAAAGGTTTGGGGCCAGAGATGGGGCTAGTTGAGCCCCATACCCCCGCTCAGGACAGCGCGGACATCTCCTCCTCTAGAACTGTGTTCGTACCACACACTCTGGAGCTTGGGGGGCAGTGTCAGAGGACACAGCTCGCTGTGGGGCGTGCGTAAGGTAGGAACAGGGGTTCTGGACTTGTCTCCTTCCTATGATAAAGCAGCTCAGGGACCCCTGACATCTTTAGAGTTAAACCGTAACATCAAATAATAAACCATCCTATCAGCCCCGACGCTCAGCCTCCCGGACGCTGCCCCTTGCCCCCACCTGGCATGATGGTCCTATGGCCACTTTGCCTCCTGGGCCATTCTTATTCTGCCCTGCTGAATCCCCCGCTCCTTCCTCATCACACAGCATCCTTTGGTAAATGCACAAAGATTCCTCCACCCCCCTCCAAAGCCAAATCGAAAAAGCTAAGCCAGTCGCCAGCAGAGACGCGTGTCAGCCACTGACCAGTCAATGCAATAAACTAGCCACGGCGGGATGGAAGCTTGGTCGCTAATCCTAGCGCTGCTGAAACGCTGGGGGCGTTGCAGAGCTCGGAGACGTCAGAGTCGTTACAGCACTAGCTAAAACTATAAACTAGCTACGGCAAGAACTGCCCCGCTGCAGAACTGAAGCCAGCCCGAATTCCACACCCCCTGCCAGTACTTGGTTGCTAGGAACGTTGGTTATTTATCTTCCCCCCACACACACACACCGAGCCCCCCACCTCGGGCGGATTCTTTTCCCAGTCTCGGATGTGACGTTTATGTGCAAGCTCCTTATTCCGGGGGGAAAAATGGGACCGTCCCAGTTCTTCCAAAGTCACTGAGGGCTGGAAACCCGCCTTCCCTGCCACTGGCAATCAGAAGAAATAATGACCGGGCGCTCTTTGTTCTGGAAACTGTAAAGCTCAACATTTTGCATACGCTGGGGAGGCAGCAGCTCCCAGATCCTGCCTCCCCCTTTGAAGCCGTCTAAAGAAGAATGGAATCAAGTCGATGTGGCGGTGGGGGGGGTTAGTGCAAGAAATTTCAACCATGCATGGAAATGATGTGGCTCCCCCACCCCTCGGTCTGTTCTTCAAGCAGAAAAACGTCACGGCCCTGGAAAAATCCAGTGCGAGGCTGGGGAGCTGGGAGGCGAGCTCTGGGAACGGAGCGGGAATAGACGGGATTTTCCCCTCTGCCTCCGGTGCAGCTGGGATTCCGCCAGCTTCTGCTTGGCGAGTAGGCGGGGGTGAGCGATTCAGTGTTAACCCACCTCCCCTGCCGCTAGCAGTCTCCACGTCGCCCCTGCGAGCCTGTCCCCGCCGCTCCCCCCTTGCCAGCTGTACCTGGTCCTCCCGCTGCACTGCCCCCTTGGAAAGCTCACAGCCCCTCGCCAGCCCCAGCGGGATTAGAGACTCTGGCCTGATTCTGCAGCCCCGCGTCCTTTGCTGTCCAGCCCTGGCTGGGCCAGCGGGACTAGAGCCCTTGACAAGGGTGGCCCATGAACTAGATCCCCACCCCCCAGCAGCTGGCTGTCTGCCACTGAGCCAGGCAGGGGTGGTGCCAGCCCATTCAGGCCCCCCTAGGCTGTAAGGATGGGAAAGGCCCGTTCGCTCAGCTAGCCCCTCGCCGGCTGTTGCCTGGAGCACCTGGCCCCTCGCCTGCCCTTCACACAAGCTGGCCGGCTTGGCGATGCGTGTGCCGGGGGAGCAGGGCTCGAGGAGGACCTGAGCGCACGGACCAGATTCACGTCCCTTTCTCCCCAGGGGCCGGGGCAGCAACGGACGCAGGCAGGGAGCTGTGCTCTCCGGTGCCACAGGGGACAGGGACGGTCACTGCTGCCGGTACGCACCCACCTCCGCCCTCCTGATGGTGCAGCTATCCACGTCCCAATTCCGCTTGGAGAACAGACCCGGGTTCTGTGGTTCCTTTGCCCGCTGTTTCCCCTCACCCCACCCCCCGTCCCCCGGTTAAAGTTTATGGCCTGTGCTTTCCTCCTCGGCTCTGACCTCCCCCTCCTCCAGGCAGCCCTCGTCCACCACGCCGTTGAGGTGGGCTTTGCTGGGCGGCTGCTTCTCGCCCCCCTCCGCGGAAGGGCCAGGCCGGGGCGCCGGGGAGGCGATGGCAGCGGGGCCGTTGCCCCCGGCCCCCTCGGACTTGCCAAAGTTGAAGAGTTTGCCCGGGTTGAATGGCTTGGTGGGCGACTGGACCTTCTCGGTGCCCCCGTCTCTCTTGGTCTCCGGCGATTTCAGGAACTTGAAGCTCAGGAAGCTGGGCAGCTTGTTTTCACTGCCGGTGGGGGACTGGGGGGAGCGGGCCGTGGTGGTGCCGGCTGCCCCGGCGCCGCCCCCCGACAGGAACTTGCCCTGCAGCGGGATGATCTGCTTGAGTTTCATGACGTTGTTGGTGGCCAGCAGGGAGCTGGGCCTCTTGGGCTTCTCGGCGCCGTGGGACGAGCCGCCGGCTCCTTTGGTTTTGGCCTGGCTCTTCTCGGGGCCTGGCTCCTGCCCGGCAGCCTCCGGCTTGCCCTCGTCGCGGCTGGCTTCGCGCTCCTTGCGGGCGTGGTATTCGGCTTGCCGCTGCCGCTCCTCCTCCTCCCGCTTGCGCCGCTGCTGCTGCTGGTAGTGGTGCTGCGCTTGGCGCTCGTGTTTCTGGGTGGGGGGGAGCAGCTGGTTAGAAAACTGGGGCTGGAGAAGCTGGGAGGGGTCTGGGGCCTCCGGCTCGTCACCCCCTGGGGTTTCGGTGCCTCCAGCCCCGGCACACGGAGGTGGCCGCGGCCCGGGAGCACGGCAGGGGTGAGTCCGCAGAGAGCGGGGCGAGCTCCCCCCACGCTGTGCGTCAGGCCGGTGAGCAGCCCTGATCCTCCCCCCGCACCTCGGCTGCTCTGCTGACGGGAGCCAGCAGGTCGAGGACGTGACCTCTAGGCTGAGACGCCACCAAACTCGCTCCACACGCCGATCCCAGCCGGGGCTGATGAGGGGCGGACGTACGCTCCACCCCTGGGAGCTGGACTCACCTTGAAGGCCTCCCGGCGCTGATACTCCAGCTTCGCCATCTCCTCCGCCACCCAGGCCGGGATGTCGGGGATGGCCACCTGGATGAGGTACTTCAGGAGCAAGGCGAAGTGCTGCAGGAGGAGACGGGCAGAGAGCTGGGGTGAGGGTCTCGGCCAGACCAGCAGAGGGGCGCTGCGTGGCCGCTTTCGAAACTGCCTGGGGCTAGGAGCCCAACCCCCCTGGGTCCCTGGCCTTCTGATTCCAAGCCGGGGCCATTCTAACGAGCTTCCCCTCCCCCAAGCAAATGCCGGTCTGTACTAAGCAAAGGGCAGCAGCCCTGCTCCAACGAGAGACCCTACAATAACAAAGCAGCGTGTATTGCGCCAGCACTCACAGGAGACCCTGCAACAACAAACCGCGTGCACAGACCCAGCGCTCACAGGAGACCCTGCAATAACAAACCGCGTGCACAGACCCGGCCCGGCTAGCACGTCCGTACCTCCAGCACCACCACGGAGATGATGGCTCCCTCCGGGCTGAGCCACGGGAAGAGACGCTGCAGCTGGCCGCACTGCCCGATCAGGTAGCAGTTCACCACGATGGCCAGGACACCCATGGCCTCCATCGCTTTCTGCAAGACAAACAGCCTGGGCATGGGACACGCCACGGGCACCCGCCCCCTGCGGGACGGCTCTTGCACCGAGCTAGAAACCCAGCCACCAGCGGCTGGGGTCAGACACTCAGGGGCTGCTCTAATTATCGGCAGCAGATTTGGCCCGACTGCTCTCCCGGAGGGGCGGCCAGGTCACAGTGGCGTGGCCGCGGGACCCTGGGCGCCAGGTCGCACCGCCACTCGCCCCTCTGTTGTGACGGAAGAGTGGTCGAGCCAGATCTGCTGCCCTGGGCCTAGGATGGCGGGGGAGGCATGCCGAACTTCTGCCGTGGGCGGCAGCTTGTCTTGAACGGCCTCTGCGGATGCCAGAGGGGAAGACGTAAGATCCCCTGAATGGCACTGAACGTGGCAATAGAAAGTTCCCCAGCTTGTCCCCCAGAGCATGGGGCTCACAGCTCATGCCACTGCCAATGAGAGCCTTAATCAGCGATCTCGCCTCCTCTTGAGTTATTCGGCCCCATAACATCCTGTGGCAGTGAGTTCCACAGGCCAAACAAGTACTTCCTTGTTATTTGTCGTCATAAATTGGGGTCCTTATGATTCCTTCACACAGTGCCTCTTTGCTGCAGCCCTAGGGGATGGGCTGAGCTGCCTCCTACTTGCCTGTCATTCGATAGAAACGAATGTCACAGAGCAGCCACCCCAGGTCACCCCCTGCACCTGGGAGAAGAAGAGAACCCAGCATTTGGCTGAGGAGGAAAGTGGCCAGGTCGCTCCTACAGGGCGAGGCAGGGGCTGGGACCCTGGCATGGGATACGCACTGTCTGCACGCTCCCGTCTGCCTGCGGCCCTGGGTAGGAGGGCAGACCTGGCCTGGCCGGCGGGGTGGATTGGAGTCCAGAAGCCAGCAGCTGGGCAGTAGGACAAGCCGTTGCCGCCAGGGCCTACTGGCAAAGAAGGGGGCTGTTGGCTGAGCCTAGCAGGGCTGAAGAGTTGTTTTGGTCCTGGCTCCGGACTGCGGCAGGCTGTACCCGCAGAGGGGCGAGATCATAGACCTGACTCAGCTGGAGAAGCCAAATCGCCACCCCACCCGGGGAGCCTAAGGCAGACAGCAGCAAGGCCTGGGCTGGCCCCGAGGCCCACAGGTCCTGTGTCTAATCCTTAACAAACGCTAACGCGGGTCCCTCGAGCACATCTCACCGAACAGCTCTCGACAGAGACTACCCCGGCCTTTCTCCTGCTGAGACATGCAGCCACCTCTGGGGCGGAGCCCGGCAGGGTGATGAGGAAAGTGAAATCCTGTTTCCATTTGAAAGGGTTTGGGGGGGGGTGGAAGTGGAAGCCGCCTAGGACATTGGGATTAGCATCCTGACCCCTGCCGCTCTTGGATGAGGAGTTCAGGGTCAGACCCTGCCTCTTCTTCTGCTTTCCCAGGCTCCTAGATCCTCAGGACTGGCCTCCTGGTCCCTGGCTATGCCAGCTCTGTGCCGCGCAGGGATCCCCTGTGCCCGGCTGGTGCCCGGGCAGCTGCTGAAACCACTTGGCAGCAGAAAGCAGGGCCAGGATCACGCCCCTTTACAGCTTCTCCTGGCCCCGGACGCGCCATGCGTAGCTCTCCCACGCACCCGTGCCCGCTTTCCCGCTCGTTCTCGCTGCCTTGCAGGGACAGGGGCCCGGCTGGCAGCCCGGCCACTCCCTACCTGCCACTGCCCGATGCTCTCCACCCTCTGGCCGAAGGGGCGCTGCAGCCCGGTGCACAGCTTGAAGGCGTCGCTGCGGATCTCGATGACGTTGTTGATGAGGGCGCAGAGGGCGGCCAGGGGGAAGGCGGAGGAGAAGAGAACCACGTAGCCAAACTGGACGAACATCTCCTGGTAATCCTGGAATGTGTCCTGGGGCGCGGGCGGGAGGGGACACGTCATGTCGGGGGAGAGACGGGGGAGTCCCTGGTGCTCCGTGATCCTGACCCCGCAGCCCCCTGCTATCCCAGCCCTGGGCTCCTGCCACCCCGACTTCTGCCGGTGCCCCTCAATCCTGACCCGCTGCTGCCTCTCTCCCAGCCCCGGCTGTAAGAGCGCCACGCAGGGTAACCCCGGCGCGCTGTGACGTGCGCCCTCTGGGCAAGGGTTGAGAGACACCTCGAGCCAGGATTCGCACTGGGCCCCGGGAGCCGAGAGGCCAATGCACTAAGCTCTCCCCCCCTGCCCCCCCCTCACCTCGTACTTCTTCATGCAGCTCTCCACCTCGGCCTGGGTGAGGTGCGGGGAGTAGTTCTCCTCGGGTGGGTCGATCCAGGAGGCCCGGTTCCGCTTGCCACCTTCCTCCTCCTCTTCCTCCCGGCTCTCGGCCGCCCGGCCCCGCAGGGTCACCGCCAGCTCCTGGGCTTCCCGGAGGGGGCTGCCGGAGGGCCCCTCGCCCTCCTCCTCGTCCTCGCAGAGCTCGAAGACGGAGGCGGGGTCCATGCCCTTCTCCACCATGGTGGGGCTGCCCTCCTCCAGGAAGCTGGCGTCCTCCGCGGCGCCCAGCTCCCGGCCCCTGCGCTCGGCCCTCTCAATGAAGCTCACCTTCTTCAGCTTCAGCCCGCAGTCCAGGAGGCTTTCGTCTTCCTCCTCTTCCTCCTCCTCCTCGGGGACCCCACAGCCGCCATTGAGGCACTTCTCCCCCTGGGGCCCCTCCTCGCCCCCCTGGGGGGCCGGGCCTGGTCCGGCTGCCTGCTGGGCGGGCCGGGACTCGGGGCCTGGCCTGGGCGCCGCGTATCTCTGGGCGAGCAGGCGGAAGAGGGCGTGGGAGACGTCGCGGACGTGCTGCAGGCTCAGGTCTCCCCGCTTCAGCTTGCGGTACAGGTGGGGCTGCGACACCTCCTTGATGTTCTGCAGGAACTGGCGGGTGATGAGCAGCGTGGCCAGCATCTGGGGGGGGACGGACAGGCCGGGGGGGGGACGGGTCACATCTGGGGAACTGGCTCCCTTACCTGTCTCCAGCCCGCAGGCACCGCCCCACAGCTGGGCTGAAGCAGCCACTTTAAAGGGGCTTCCACACACCCCCACTGGGCGTGGTGTGGGGGGGGGCACCCTGCAGGAGCAGGGGGTGCATACAGGGCTCAGTGACACCCCAATAGCGTCTGAGTGGCCCCCCGCCACAGTCAGGGTGAAAGGGGCCCCGCAGGGCGGCAGCAGACTGTACGGTGCCCTCCTCTGCCCCATTGCAGCCCCTCCAGTTCCAGAGCCCACGGGCTGGGCCAGCTTCCCACGCACCCCAGCCCCCCCGAGGGTGAGAGGGAAATCCAGCCTCCAGGACTCAGGTGTGCCTCAGTCTCCCTGCTGAGATTGCTGGAGCAGGGTGTGGTTCATGTCCGCTGGCCCCCAAGAGCCGAGCTGAGACACAGCAAACTCATCACACGCAGATAAACCCCCCTCCTCCCCAACAAGCCAGCCCACAACTGCAAATGTCAGTCTGCTGCCTTGGGGCTAATTAGAACCAAGACTCCTGCCCCCGGGGCCAGACAGCAGCCCGTTCCCCTAGGAGCGAAAGGCCCCATGTCCCATGCCCCTGCCCCGGGGAAGGATCAGTGCCAGAGTCCCCACGTCCCCTTCCCAGCCGCATCCCTGCCCTGGGCCAGATCAGAGCTGGTGCCCCTACAGCGGAGCCATGCCCCAGCCCAGCCCTGGGCGATTGCTGCTTGGCTTTCAAAGGCTTCCCCGTGCCCCGTCAGCCAGAACCATCCCGCGACTGTTCCCCGGCGCGGCGCGTTAGCCTGTCCTGCCAGCCGGGCGACCCACACGGCCACAGGTTCCACGGGGCTTGATGGATTTGCCGGTGGGGTGACATGCATGCACACACGCACACGCGTGCACACACACACACACACACACACACCCTGCCCTCCCTGGTCCTACTTTGGACACTGCCAGGCTCCAGCCAGAGGCCAGGAGGCCCTTTAAGGAGATGAGGTGGAGGTGGAGGGTGATGGAAGGACGGACAGCGTCTTTGAGCTGACGCGCGAGGCTTTGGGAGAGAGAGAAGAGGAGCAGGAGCTGCGGAAGGGACGGACGAACAAAGAGAGACACACAACGAAAAGGAGAAATCAACTCAGCCCCGCAAACCAAGGCAGGGCTCAGCGGGTGGGGGGGACGGGGGGCGGGGAGGGGGTGATGCAAGGGGTCAGCCAATGACGAGGTCCGGCCTCTCCTCCTCAGGGGGCCAGTGATCCTGGGGGGTCTCACTTGAGCAGCCCCCGGGGGCCGCAGCGCTGCAGTGGGGTGACGGAGGCGGTCCTAGCCCCGGTCCCTCGTGGTGCTGGGCGTGTGGGACGGCGCTGAGACCCCGCCGGCCCCTCCCCGGCTCACGCACCGGGGCCCAGCACAGTCTCCCGGGGAGGGGGGGGCCCCCTTACCTCCTTCAGCCGCTCCATGTCTTTGAGGTAGAAACCGATGTAGAAAAGACTCAGGTATGAATTTACAAACTGGAACTGCCGGGGGGGGGGGGGAGAAAGGAGCAGGGTCAGGGTGAAAGAGCATGTCAGCCCCTGCCACCCCGCCAAGATCGGGTCCCCCCAACCCCCCATGCCCATCGTGCAGGGGGGCCCCAGAATCCCCAGCGTGTTCTGAAGCCTCGGGTGGTTGTGACCCGCAGGGGCCTCCCCTGCCTGCTGAGACGCTGGCCGGGGGGGTCCGGGGGCCAGCGGGCGGCAGCTGGGGACAAGACCGGGCCCATCCTCAGGGCAAAGCGGGTCTGTGCAGCCTGAGCGGGAGGGAGGGTGTCCCTTCGCGCTCAGCCAGCCGCAGGCTGGCATGGGGACGGGCGCTCGCCAGCAGGGCACTGGGCTGGGGAGGGGGGCGGGGGAAGGACCCAACCCCTCCCGCCCCCCGGCAGCAGCCCCAAATCGCTCACCAGGACCATTTTAACGATGAGGTGTTTCTCGTAGGCACTCTGCAGCCGATAGTTTTCTGGAACAAGAACGGAGACTCAGGCCAGGAGGCCGGGGGCAGGGCAGGGTGAGTCGGGGCCCCAAAAAGGAGTACCCCGCCCCCCGCTCCAGACACGCTTCATTGGGCCCAAGCACAGGCCCCGGGATGCACCTGCCCCAGTGACAACTGCCCCCTCCCAAGGCTGGATTAGCCCCGGGGACGAGCCGAGCTGGAGCGCCCCCAAGCCTTGGCTGTGCGGCGGGTGGCGGGTGTGGACGTGTTAGGAGCGCTGCGGCCCCCGCAGCAAGGCGGGACCTCACGCTAGGAGCGGCAGGGCCCAGGGATTTGACCCCCGAGGATGCGGGTTTGCAGAACTTCCCAGAACCCAGATGCTTCCCCCAAGCTCGAACCAGCAACCCCAGGCCCCCTGATGACGCACCCATGTCGTTCAGCCAGTACGCGATCTTCCGGTAAAGCTCGTCGCAGGCCGTGACGATGACGGCCAAGGCGATCTTGGGCAGGAAGCGGATGAGCCGGGGCAGCTCCTTGATGCTCAGCACAAACTCCTGCGGGGACACGAGGGGCAGGAACCACGTCACCCCAGGGGATGGGGAGTCTGAAGGGCGCGCAGGGACCCCCGGGGGTGGTAATTAGCCTGCCAGGCTGGGCACCAGCTCCGGGTTCTGCCCAACCCAAGATCTGGGAGAGGCCCGTGGAACTCTCCGGGGCAGGGCGTGAGGCTGGTGCGATGCCGGCTGGCCAGGGGGACGCTCAGCTGCAGAGTTCCCCAGATTCTCCTTGCCGGGTGTGACGGGATTTAACTTACACGCACGCATGCACAGACATTCCTAGGCACACACGTCATGCACATCAACGAGCACACACTCACCGGCACAGGTATACTCCCCCCAGCCACTGGCACACGCGTGTGCATACACACGCATGCGAACACACAGGCAGGCATGCAAACAGCTTCCTGTCTCCTCCGGCCATGCCCCGCCTCGCACCTTCCAGCAAACATCAGCCTCTCGTTCCGGGGACTCAGACCCCCACTTCCCCCAGGGGCGAGCCGGCCCCGCACACGCCTGCCCCAGTATGCGGGCCCTGATGGAGCCGGGGATTGGTGTAGCCCCTGGCGGGAGGAGAGGCACATGGCAGGAACCACACCCACCTGCAGCTCAAAGCAGCCCAGCATGACGAGGAAGACGAAGGAGAGGCAGACGAGGCAGACGGGCAGGCTGACCAGGCCCTGGAAGAGCAGCCGTTTCCACGGCGGGTAGTAGAACTCCTCTGTGTTGGTCACCGGGCTGATCCTCTTGATGCCCTGGGGGGGGGAGGAGATGGCAGCCTGTGACCCTCCACGGGCCGGGATCCCCAACCCCACCGCCCCCTGCCTGGGGAGATCCCAGCCGGGCTCCTGCCAGCCAGGACTTGGGAGCAACCGAGGCAGGGATTCCGCCCCACGCTTCCCAGAAGACCTGCTGAGGCCGTTAGTGCTAAAGGGACAGGTGCATGGCCCCTCGCCATCTCCCCTCCGCCCCAGCCCCCCGCTCTCTGATCGTCTGGCGGGGCCAAGTGGTCCTGCTGCGGAGACGGCCGGGGAGCTGCCCCAGTTCACAGCAGCGGAGCATACGGCTGAGCTCTGGGCGCGGGCTGATGGGGAAGCCTTTGCTGCTGCAGCCTGGCTGCCCCGGTCCTGCAACAGCCTGGTGCCAATCAGGAGTGACTCCGCTTACGGCAAGGGGCCCCCTGGGCTGCCCACCCCCGTCACTCACCCTGAACTGTGGGCGGGGCTCCTCGATGGACTCTGCTGGCGTGTCCAGGGTCCCCCACTTGTAGGCGAACTCAGCCCCCCGCCGCTTCCACTCCTCCAGGAAGAGCGTGGCCCAGATGACGTTGAAGATGGCAAAGACCACGCAGCAGATATCGCGGCTGGTCTGGGGCAGGGAGGAGTTACAAATAGCAAGCGGTGAGTAGCAGAGCCGGGAAGAGAAGCCAGGAGTCCTGACCCCCAGACCCCACCGCTCTAACCACTAGACTCCCCTCCCCTCCCCAATCCCAGCACTGAGAATCAAACCCAGGAGTCCTGAATCCCAGTGCCCCCTGCTCTAGCTAGGTCTCCACTCTCCTCCCATGATGAAGTGACCCGCCTTGGAAGCTGGGGGGGATGGACACAGCACGACAGGTCCCTGCCCCAGTGCAGTGCTCCCAGCCTGACCGCCCTCGTCCCCCCTGTCCCAGGGCTCCTCCAGCCCTTCCCCGAGCGCGGCACCCTCACCTGGTCGCTGTCGGTGAAGGTGTAGAGGATGGAGCCGAAGACGGCGGGGTAAACCAGGGCCGAGGTGTAGAAGCCGAGCCAGGCGAAGTACATGGCGATCTTCACCCCGAAGTAATCGCAGATCTCGTCTGCCGAGGGGAGAGCGGGCATCAGCAGCCAGGCCGGGCCACACGGACGGACGGATGGGGGCAGGAGATGTTCCGGTGCCTTGGGCCGGGCTCTGAATCCAGGCACTGGAAAGTGGGCACCGACCCTCCAGGGCGGCTGCGGTTAGTGTCTAGGTTTCTGGGTGCTCATGTCTGTCTGGGGACTCGTGCGCCGATGGGGCATATCTGGCGAGGCACATCTGGCGAGGGACCCGTGTATGGACAGGCTATTAGCAACTCGGGGGGACTCCCCCCCTTTTCACACCCTCTCCTGACCCCCTGGAATCAGAACCCCAGAGGGTCCTGGCTGTGGTGGTAACGCCATGGCTTTGTTGGAGTGTCAGCCCCTCCCCCGGGGGCAAGCCAGCCCCCCCGGAGGGCCGGACGGGGTGGGGCAGAGGTGGGGGGGCAGGTACATACCCAAGGGCTGGGCCTCGCAGATCGCCTGCACCCAGGACTTCATCAGCCGGTTGAGGATCCTCTGCTCGTGGACGGGGAACACCTGCTGAATGACGCCACGGGCCACCAGCTCGGGGACTGCGTGAGACGGAGGGAGGGGGGGGCCAGGAGCTGAGCCAGCCCCTCCCGGACCCATGTGGCCGTGCCCCCCTCCCCCCAGAGCCCAGCCAGGGGTGTGAGCTGGGGCAGACGCTGGGGGTGATTTAGGGCTTGCACAGTCCCTGCAGGATGAGCAGCTCCTCCCGCCCCACGGCTCTGAGGCTCCCGCAGCCACACGCACCCCGCCCAGGCAGCCTGAACCCCTGGTGCATGAGCCCCCCATTGCCACCCCCTCCAAATCTGAGCGAGTGGCAGTGAGACCTGGCGCCCAGAAACACAGCCCCACTCCTGTCTGGCCCAGCCAAAAGCAGTTGGCACCGGGGGCCCCCGGCCTATGTGACACGCACGCACACGCATGTTCACACACATACACGCAAGAACACCGGCGCACACGCACGCAGGCGCACATGCACGCAGGCACATCGCTCAGCACCACTAACCCAGCCTGCCGGGAAAGGGGCCAGCCTAGAGAGGCCAGTTCTTTGCAGCGGGCAGCGGAGCAGCTGGTTATGTGCCTTTGAACTGGAAGAGCGGCTCCGCCCCAGGCGAGGGACACGGGCCGGGAGGGGGGCCAGTGGGTCGCGGTCGGTTCCCTCCCGCAGGCGCCGCACTCACTGACTGGCTGCCCCTCCAAGAAGTGGATGCTGTGCAGCGATTCCCCGGGCTTGGCTCTCAGGTTCTCCAGCCAGTACCGGATGATGTTCTGCCGTTCCTGCCGTCGGACACAGGGGGGGGTGAGTGGCGGGGCCAGCTGGGGCGAGCCCCCAGGACGGTGCCTAGCACAAAGGGACCCCTGCTCCCCCCCCATCTCTTCCAACAGCATCATCCAATGCACCCGCTCGTGGCTCGTCCAGAGCTGCCAGCTGACGGCCGTTGGCTCCAGAGGCCCAGGACGCTGGCTCCGAAGCCACCCTCCCTGATGGACTCCCAATCCTGCTCCTGCCCCACGGCGCCCGTGCCCGCCCTGCGGGTGAGAAGAGCTGCTGGGGGGGGGAGGAGGGGAAGGCCTGACCCCACGGCAGTGCCAGGGCCCCAGAGACCCGGGGCTCCCACCTGGGAGCTGAAGAAGCAGAGCTCGTTCTCGATGTTCTCGTAGATGTAATCCTCCTCGCAGGAGAAGCTGCGCGTGCCCCCGCCGTACTCGGCCTTCACCGACTTCCGCAGCCCCATCTCGTCCGCCCCGCGCAGCAAGCTGCCCCGGAGAGAGAGGAGAGCCGTGAGCGGGAGGGCGGGCGGGGCAGGGCGAGGGACGGACCCCCCCAGGCCTCTTCTCCGCCATCCCTCCCCAGAGGCGCCGGGTCAGGGGCGAGGCCGAGCGCGCTCTGGGGCCGGCGGGGGCGGCCTACCTCTCGTAGGTGGCGGTGACGAAGAAGGCGTACGCCTTGGTGCGCCGGTGGTGCCGGATCTGGAGGATGAGCTCGGGGATGCCCAGCCGGATGTGATTCAGCAGCCAGAGCAGCGTGTGGTCGTCCGTCGTGTCTGAGGGGAGGGGAGCAGGGAGACGCGGGTTGGCAGCAGCGCGGGCCGGGCAGCGAGCGGGACCCCCCCACCCGGAACGTCCTGCTCTGGCGGCCCCCCGAGATTTTGTGCAGGGCTCGGCTGAAGTGAAGAAGCTGAGCCCGAGTGAGAGCCCCGGCGGGAGCAGTCAGGGGCCTGCTGTCTTCCCCGGCCCAGCTCTGCGGTTCCAGGCCTGCCCCCGGGGCCCCAGCTCTGCCGACGCCCCTCCGTCCTGACTCCCACTCCCACCCAGCTCTCCTGATGCCCCTCAATGGTGACCCACAGACCCGCCTACTCCTCTGCCTGTCTCAACGCTGTTGCTCTGTGCTGAACAGCTGCCACACCCCACCCCAGAGCTGGCTGCCTTCCAGCAGCAGAGTGCGCCCCCCGCGTCGCTGAGCGGCTCCTTACCGGCGAAGGTCATCAGCACGTCGCAGTTCTCCGTGGGCACCGTCTTCATCCAGGATTTGTGGGACATGATGTAGCGCCCGGCCTGGAGCAGCCGCTTCCCGAACAGCTTGTCTGCCGAGGAAGGAGGGGGTCAGGGCGTGGAGGGCAAGGAACTGGGCTGGAAATAGACGCTGGGGACATTGAGCGTGGAGCTCAGACCCTCCAGGGGTTGGGGGCAAGGCAGGGCTGCCCCAGGAGAAGCGGGCGACGGGGTGGGGGCAGACCGCGCTGCGGCTGGGAGGGCAGAGGCTGGGAGTCCTGGCTTGTCGGACTGACTCTGGCCATATGACTGGCATCGCTTAGAGGTACAGAGCTTCGGCCCGGTGAAGGCCAGTCAGGAGGCGGGCAGCAGCTGCCAGCCACTGGCAAGGGCTGAAGGATGGCACACAATCCACAGCACAACACCTCAAGACACATGCACACACCACAACACAAACACACACATCATGATGCATGCATGATACACACACTCAACACTCACCCCCCTCCCGACACCTTGCACAATACGCGCACAACGCATGCACCGGATACACGCACCGCTGTACACGCACACCAAGTCACCCCACCCAAACGGAGCCACCCGCATGCGGGGACACCCGGGGACTCTGGCCACACGCCCATACACACGTATCACCAGCCCCCGGGTCGGTCACCAACGGGCAAAGCCTGAAAATGAAACCCTGGCTTGTTTGGAAGAGTGTGTCAGGACCTGGAAATCTGTGGGCCAAGATCCTGATTTCAGTTATCCTGCTGCAAACGTGGAATAATGCCTTGGCAGTCAGTGGTGTACTATCGGTGTAAATCCAGAGGAGCAGAGATCAGAATATGGCCCGATATCTAGCTATCGTCTGTCTAAGTGAAACGGAAAATCCACTGACTGCCCCATATCACAACACGGCTGACTGACACCTTCACCATCCAGGAAGTCACACCCGCTACCGATTCACACCCAAGCACGCACCTTATGGCATGGCTCTATAGGTTCTTCAGCCCCCCCAGAGGACACCCCACAGCCCAGTGACTGCCAGGCTGGATCAGACCAGGGCCCATTGGGGGCAGTGTCCCGTTTTTGACAGCGGCCAGTACTTGACATCTGTCCCGTCCTCTTCAGAATCCTGCTCTAGGTCTCAGTGATATCATGTGGCCATGAGTTCCACTGGCTCTTTGTGTTCACTAAAAAAGCATTTCCTCTTCAGTGTTAAAATGGCCCCTTTCCCTGTCCTTGAATCCCCCGTTCAGCACTCCATTGCCCTTCTCTAGGCCACTCATTATCTTCTCTGTAAGGAGGGAGGCTATAGGCCTGGTTCAGCGTGGAGCAAGGGAATCCTGGGAGATGTAGTTCCCAAAGGGACGCTGGGAATTGTAAGCTGCCGCAAGGCATGCTGGGAAGGAGTTCCAGGCAATATAAAGAGCTGCCTAGCCTCAGAGGAGGCAGACTGGGAGAGTGAGGAGCTCGGTGTGGTGCAAAGGCAGAAGCGGAGCCTTGGGGGCAGCTGACCGGCTTGCAGTGAGGTAGGAAGGGGTTTGATGGGGGAAGGACCAGCAGCAGTTGCTCAAGGCCTGCAGAGGCAGGAGCCAGGGGCAGTAACATCCGGGGCTGCTTGCGAGCCCAGCGCTGAGCAGGGCACTGGAGACATCCCGTGACAGCAGGAGGCGGTGGCGGCGTCATTCGTGCCTTGCTCTTGTTTGAGTCCCAGGCCTGGGCTGGCTGCAGAGAGGCCCCAGAGCACAGGACTGTGTCTTTCCTTCCCTTACGCTAGAAGGGGCTCAGAGAGCAACCTGAGGCCCATCAGAGCCGGGAAACGGAAGCACCGCCGTGCCCTGATGGGGAGCGGTAAGCCAGACACCTGTGGTTTGCCTTCATCATGTCCCTGCGCATCCACCTCCTCACTAAGTGAAACAGTGCCAGTCTCTGTCTGAATCTCTCCGGGTGGCTAAAGCCTCTGAGGCAGGGCTGTCTCCTGGTTCTGTGTTGTACAGCACCTAGCGCAATACAAATAACCAACAGACGTTCTTGTCTCCTGTCTCTGACCGCCTCCCCCCCCACAGTTCCATTCTGCCCTTTCAGAGGTGGTATGGCCACCAGGTCAGGGGACCCCGATAATGGGGGCAGGGGAATGCTGTGTAATGGCACGATTGTATTCCCGTCTGTCCCATTCCTCGTGCGATAAGCAGGGTTTCCACTGAGCCGCCCCCACCGACACGGGGTCTCTTTGCCGAGTAGCTGGTCAGTGCAGAACCCAGCAAGGCGTCAGAGCGGCTCCAAGGATTCCTGCCAATGGGCTATGCCCTGCGCTTGCCAATGCTGGACTGCTCTGCCGTCAGCGGGCTGCCCGATCCCCTCGCTCAGCCGGGTTCCTCTGTCTCCTCCAGCCGTGACTAACGTGGACACGTGGCCCCTTGTCTGTAGCGGCGCCAGACGGACAAGTCAGCAGGCTCCGGGGGTTTCCTCTTGCATCTTCCCCTGTGCGCGGCCACCTGTTCTGTCTCTCCCAAGCCTTGTGCCGGGGGCCATTCCCTCAGCACAGATGATGCAGAGCTGCTGGCGCTGGGTGGATGCGATTATCTGGGGATGACAGCCAGCCCGGGAGGGGGCAGCTCCCCGCTGTTCTCCTTCCCTGGAGTATTGAGCTTGGACGCCCCCCAAGGGGCTCAGCTGAATTCCCATCCCTGCTGCCCACTGTCGGTCCTTTGCAGCGGGCTGTGGGGTCCCAGGTAACTCCAGCCAGACTGGGGGCAGGGGCGGCAGGTGGCTTTGTGGAAAGGGGTTGGTGCAGGCGGCAGCATGACGGCCCCGTTCCTAGCAGGCCGGTCGGTGGGCCGCCAACTCGGGCCAGGTGATGCGGCCCCAGCCCGGGATGCCCGGATCCTCTCCCCGGATCAGCATCCCTGAGCTGCAACCCGCAGCTGCGGGGGTAAAAAGCTCTGAGCAGGCAGAGCCGCAAGGGGCTCCCTGCAGACCCTGACTGCCGGGAGAACTGCCAGGCTCCAGGTCTGGGCCCAGCAGCGGGGGTGGCTGGAAGGGACCAGGCGGGGCAGCAAGTCCATCTCCCCGTCCCCCCGCCCCACTTGTCTGCAGCTGCCCCATCTGCCAGCCTGGGGCATCTGCCACAGGCAGGATCTCAGCTGTACGGGGCTGAGCTGGACGTAGCGCGCCCGTGTCGACCAGCCAGGTGCAGAGCTGCAGAACCATTTCCCCCTGCCTGGGCCCGCCTCTGCACAGACTCGGTTTCTCCCCCGGCAGCTGGGCTGGGCTCCCTGGCGGGCGCCTGAGGGCTGCCCAGAAAGGAGCACGACTGACAAACGCTCCGTGTGCAGCGAGCACCCCCAACTGAGCGGAGCACAGCCCACGGGAAGAGCAGACCTGCTCCCTCGGCCTGGAGCCGCAGGACTCCCCCTTCCCCCAGGGCACATAGCAGAACACCAAATCCTCCCCCCCACCCCCAAACAGCCCCGTCTCCCCTCCCCCGGTCCAGGCCAGGGGGCAATTCCCAGCTTGCCCCCAGAACCATCAGCTGGGCACTCGCGATCCTGCTGGAGCCGGCAAGTTCCATGCTGCGCCCCCTTGCCCCCCGGTTTTGTGTCCTCCCCTTGCCCTCCATCCCTTTGCTTCCCCCGCCAGCCTCTTACCTAAGTCCCCCCCCAGCACCTGGGCCCAGGCAGGGCCGCCCCCTCCTCAGCCGCAGCAGAGGCCTGCCGCTGCCCTCCCTGGAAACGCTCCGCCAGGAAAGAGAAGGGGAGGGAAAGGATAAAAAGCAACCCGTCTCCATGGAAACCTGCAGAAGGCCCCCATGCCGCAGCCCCACTGGGAGGAGGGGGCCCGGTCCCTGTTTCCTTCCAGCTGGTTGCTCCCGGTTTGCTTAGCCAGGAAAACCCCAAGGGGGAGGCAACTCTGCCTTTCCAGGCACCGCTCCCAGCCCCCCGACAAGGGGTTGACGGCTGGAGACAGCACAAACGGAAAATCCCTCCCTTTATTCTCTTCCCCAGTGACTGCGTGGCCCAGCTGCCGTGTGAGGCCTCTGGCTCCTGCCCCACCAGCTCCCGCTGGAGTAAGGGTCCAGGCAGGCAGGACGTCCTTCGCTCCCTGCCAGGCTGGGAGAAGTGGCCCTGGCACACGGGGCCGCCTGCGTGGCTTCTCTGCGCTCTCGCCCTGCGGCAGAGGACCTGGCTGGCATGCCCTGGTACGCGTGCGCATCCACCTACCCTCTCCCCGCAGCGGGGCAGGCTGTGTGCCCGCTGCCCCTTGGGAGAGCTCCCCTCACGCCCGTCCGCACGGCCACTCGCGGCCAGGAAAGCACACCAAGGGCACACCAAAAGCGGGGGTCTGTGGGGGGCACTGGGGGTGGGGAAGCTACAGACACGCACCCGGGCCTGATCCTGCACATGGCTGAGCTCTCCCGTCCCTGCCAAGGGGAGCCCAGGAGCCCCAGCCCCGTGCGGGATCAGGCCCGGGGAGCAGGAGCTCTTCATGCCCGGGGAAGCTGCCCCTTGCTGGGACGGGCGCCCCGCTGCAGCCCAAACTGCCACTGATGCTTCAATCCGCCCCCTCCCACTCCTAAGGAGCCCAGAACAGACCAGGGAGGGCAGTGCACTGGAGCATCTGGGGGGGGGTGTATAATGGTGACCCCTCCCCCCATGAGGACACCAGCCCTGCCCTACCCCCAGCACTTCCATGGCACCTGGCCAGGCACAGGCAGATCCCCACCCTGCCCGTGGGACCCAGCCCAACCCTGGGGGAGTCTCGGCGCTGGGGCCCATTCATCTCTCTGCAGAGGAGGGGGCTGGCGGGTGCCAGGGGATGAGGTGGGGCAGCTGGGCTTAGACCCACCAGGCGCCACCCCCCTCCCCAAGTGCTCGGCGTGACGGCAGGGCTCCCGGGCAGGCAGGCGCTGTCTGCGGGGCAGGGAGGGGGGAATTACCCCGGGCCTGCCCTGCCCTGCCCTGGGGAACCGGCTCTGCCTGCTGGCCCGGTGGGGGCTGTCCCCAGAGAGGCTGGTTCAGGCCCCGATGCAAACAGGAAACACCCGCCCTGGTGGCTGCCGCCCTGGTTCCCTGTCCACCCACGGGCACAGAACCCCACTGTTCCTTGCCAACTGCCTCATTGCTGTGTGGCCAGCGTGACCTGGCCCGGGCGATGCTGAATGTCCCACAAGCTGGCCCAGCCCGGCCTCGCCTGCCCCTGGCCTGGGAGCAGGTCTCCTCCCCCCCCCCCCCCGAGACTCTGCTAGACACAAAAACTGCTCTTGGCAGAGCGAAGGCTTAAAAGAAAACAGCTGGACCCCAGCAGAGCCGGGCACACGGGGGGGTGAGTCCCTTGCCCAGCTCTGCTGAGGCCCCTCATGCTTGACCCGCAGCCTGCTGGCTGTCCCAGTCAAAATGCTCACTAGCGCCCAGGCTGAGACCCGCCAAACTCGTTTCATGTGACTCGGCTTATGCACCAGCCACTGGCACATTAACCCTTTACCTCCCTCCTCCCCAGGCAGGGCTCCCCACTCTCCTCTGAGGGCCGGGCACGTTGCTCCCGGGTGGCTGGAGGGAGGAGGGCGGGGGGAGAGAACAAGCCTGAAGCTTCTCCAGGCCGGGGAGTGCAGCTGAAAGGATGCCCTGTTCTGGCTGGATGTGGGCGAAGGCCTCGTTTAACCCCGCGGGCACCACGGTGCCCTAAGCAGACCCTCTCTCCAGCAGCACAAACAGTTGGGCTGCCCTTTAGCCCTGCTTCTATGCAGCGAGGTTCCCGCAGGCTCTGGGCGTCTGGCTGGGGACAGATCCCCATGGGGGGCGGGTGCAGGTGGAAACTGGACAGGGGAAAATAGAGGCAGATGGTTGGGCGCCGGGTCCTAGGAGCGAGCGGCCCGTCAGCCTGTGCAGTCATCGCCCCACGGGGCGCGTGAGGACCCCAGACGAGTCAGAGACAGCGAGGCCCCGGGACCTGCGCTGGACAGGACAGGCCTGAGATCTGGTGACCGGCCCTGGGGTGGTGGGGATGGGACCCTGGGCTGGGCAGGGCAGACTGGCATACTCCAGCACTGCAAACACTACTGTGGGCTCACGTCCCAGCTCCCGTGGCACTGGGGCAGCTCCCCTGGCTCGTGGGGTGCATTCTAGCCACGGGCCCCCCCCACACCTCAGCACAGACGCCGCCCCCAAAGTCCCCTGCCTGCTCCGGTCATGAGATTGCCCTTCTCCCACCCAGGCATTCCTGGCTGGCCAGTGTGGGCGCAGAACAAAGCCGGGCTCTCTGAGCGCCTGCCACCCAGCTCCAGGATGGAGAGCACAGACCCGGCCTTGTGGATACCCAGCTAACTGGGCACAGCTGCAGCTGGGGGGGGGGGTGGGGGGGAGAGGCTGGCTGGGAGGATTCCTGCTGCCGGTCTCCTTTAGCTGGGGCGTTCCCCAGGGTTATAACCTGCCCTTAGCGCTGCCCCCTGCACCGCACAGAGAGAAGGGGCAAGGTTCTTCCGTGCCCAGCGCCTGCTCCTGCCGCCCCCCTTTCCCTTCTGCACCTCTGCCATCCTGCCCCCTGTGGCTCTTATACCCTGCGGGTGCTGGTGGGAATCCTTCATGCGTCCTCAGAGTCGCAGGGCGCCCCAGCCAATGCTATCTGTCCCAGTGAGCCGGGGGTTAATTTCCAGCTCTGCACCCCCCCCTCCCTCCCACCGCCTATTTCATTTAAAGTCCTGAAGGCTCCAGCTTGGAAGCGAAACAAACCAACCAACCCCACAAAACCCCGAGGCGGCTGTTTATGAAAAATCTTGGCTCTTGGGCCTGGGTACGAGACACGCAGCAGTGACAGCCCCGGAACACGCTAGTGCCACACATCTGCTGTCCCTCCAGCTTTGTCCCTGTCCAGGACCTCCGATCCCAGCAGCGGGGTGTGTATAATTTTTCCAGGAGATGGATCGTGACTAAGAGCTGACCTCCCGATGGCTCCTTTCATCCCTCCAGCAGACATTCACTCCCGTGCAAAGGGGCTGGCAGCACAAGGGCTGGACACCACTTAAGCTCTGGATGAATTTCACGAAGTCTGTGTACGGGCCTCTTACGTCCCATTTAAACCCAGAGTTTAAGTGAGACTCAAGTGACGTGTAACCTTGTACTGACCCTCACCCTCTCAGTGCCTGGCAAACTATAGGCACGCATCATTTCCTGCTGTCCCCAAAACGCAGCCACCTCTGGGGTGGAATGCATGGTAGCTTTTTAACAGCTGCACAACAATGGTACGCAACAGTTTGGGTCAGCAAATGAAGATCAAGTCTGCAGCAGGTTTGATAACTGGACAAAGGGATGCATTTTACAGACAGAAGATTCCACAATGATTGTCTGTAAACGTTTGCAATGATACAATTGACTATTAACCTGCAGTGTTTTACTCAACCACTCCAGGCAAAGGTGTGGCCTCTGGTAAACAAAAGAGACAAAGCCGGAACTCAAGCTGAGTGGAGGCCTGGTTGTATGGTTTTGTAAACTAAAGATGCAAACAACATCTGTGTAACATCTGTGATTCCATGTAGCATGACATATTCCGAGTGCTTCATTGAGCTGGCCATGGAGGTCTGGTAGTCTGAAAGGACAGAGAGATGCTGGACACAAGAGCCTCCTGTTTTAGAGAGGGCAGGAGAAGGAATGTCAATTGAGGCAGTGTTGCCTGGTGGACAGAACACTGGACTGGCCTAAGGAGACATGGGCTCAATTCCCAGCTCTGCCACGGGCTTGATGGGTGACATTGGGAAGTCACGTCCCCTTCCTGTGCCTCAGTTTCCCCATCTGCAAAATGGGGATAAATCACACTCCTTTGTAAAGCGCTTTGAGATGAAAAGTGCTAGGATTCTTCTTAATTCCTTGCTTAGTTTTGCTTGTGGTAACGAATCGCAAGCCAGCTCCTCCATGAGTGCCAGTGGGCGCAGCAACGCAGCTCCAATGGAGTTACTCCCACGGCTAACTCACACCAGCTGAGGATCCGGCCCTGCCTCAGAGAACTTTGCAAAGAGCATTTTTCGAAAAGGAGTGTTTGGCTCTCGAGTGGAGAAGCCATCTGAACCGGGGGGGGACATGTGGGCTCGTGTCGGCGGCTCTGCCTGACAGCTCCTCTGACTGGACCCGACTTGTGAGCGACGTCTACAGGTGATGATATTAAAAAGGCAGCCCAGAGGATTCCTCTGGCACCGACTTCCAGGAGAGGCTGGGGAGAGTGGGGTGCAGAACCAGCACATCGACTATAGAAGGCTGCACCCCACCCGTCTTGCCCTGTTCACGCAAAAAATTCATTGTTTACGGACCAGGAGAGGAACACAAGAAACTGTCACATCAGAACAGCACCTGGTGCATCCTTCTGGCTCTGGCACTGGTCAGCGCTGGCTGGTGGGCACCCAAGTCACCCAGTTGCCTAATACTGCAGGAGAAACATTTCTTCCTGGCCGCAGCCAGCAATCCGTTTATGCCCTGCAGCATGAGGGCTGAAAGCCCTGGCACTGCGGTTAGCCACGGTGACACTAAGCAAAATAAAATCCTGGGTTTGTGGTGCTGAGGGATCCTGCACATGCCAAAGTGATCTGCAAACTATGCGCTGAAATGCAGCCACTTCTGGGGTGGGACGTGGCAGCCAAGCAGGAAATGAGGATGGATCCTGCAACCAGCGGAGCTGGGGATTGGCTGACAGTGGATTCTGGTGCTGGGATTCTGCCTGGTGAGCTGCCAGCCAGGGACCCTGTTGGCATGCAGACGCATAAGCCAGGTTATAATGAAGCCTTGTATGTCAGTGACCCAGATGCCAGCCTATCTGGTGGTTTCTCTGTCCACATCATTGCAGCCATCGGGTTCGTTAAGGCACCGGATCGACGCACAGTAACACGGCTACTCCCCATGTCTGTGGGTTCCTCCTGCAGCTCTCGGCGACCTTGCCTGAGCCTGCACGCTGACCCTTCCTCCAGGGCTCTTGGCTTCAGCAGCTGTCGCCCTCCCTCCGGTTGGAGGAGGAAGCCAAGCGAGTGCAGAGGACGCCTGAACCCGGGCGTGAGCCACCGAGGCCCATGCTGGGTCTCAGGGCTGGCTCCCATCTTTGGCTCCCACGCCCTGCACTGGATGATCGCCCTCCGGGGAGTCCCGGGGACAGGCTCCGCTGGCAGCTGCCTCCTCTGCGTGATGGGAGATGTTGGGGTGCTGGCAATGCAGCGACAATCTCTTCCCCCTGCAGGGGATCCTCTGGGGCCCATCGGTGGGGCGCTGTCCGGGAAGCTTGTCTGTCGCCCCCCGCCTGTGGGGACAGGGCACTCCAGTCTCCAAGGGGCCGACCCGCCTCCTGCCCTCAGTGCAACGAAGAGAGCGACTGTCCCTGCCCCGGCCCCTGACCAGCAAGCGTTGCTCTGCTTTGTTCCTCCCCACAGCAGATGTGGCTGTCCCAGAGCCCAGCCCCCACTCAGTCTCCTGCTCATCCGCCCGACTTGCATTCCGCTTCGCGCCCCCATTGCCCGGGCGATGAGCTGGAATCTGACTGTCCTCGCGCCGGGGCTGAGGACCCAGCAAGGCTCCCAGAGGAGGTGGGAGAAGCATGCACCGCCTGGAAGAGGCAGGACCCTTTCCTGTCTGGCCACTGGAAAAGCTGCTTGTGTTGGCAGCAGCCCCGCTCCTGAGCAAATTGTCCCCCTGGGATCGGTGTGACCACAGCCGGGGGCAATGGTGAGTCTAGGCCGCAGACACAAAGAGCTCGAGGACCGAAGAGAAAAGAAGCAGGGACCATGCAGCCCTAAGTTTCCAGGTTATGGAATAACCGCCCAGGAGTGTGGGCTCCCCTCCTGGAGCTCAGTAATGATAATGGACTGACTGTGAACTCTGATCTTCATGCTCCAAAAGCCCAAGCTCCTACCCCTTGAGCTAAAGGAAAATCACCACTAGGCGTTAGCTGTATAGGGCCTATGACATATGGATGAGCAGTTCTAGTTCCATCCAACAGAGGGCAGCAGTGTGCATGCACCGCCCATTCAACCCGCTGCACTGTACTCGTCATCACACTACTTAGCCCGAAGGCTCCACCGAGCCTTATAAACAGATACTTGCAGGCAGGGCTTGCGTCACTGCCCAGTAATGTAGGACAGGAAGTGAAAGAGGCTCCTGCATCCAATCAAAACCACCCAGGGGAGTCGGGTTGAAGGATGGAATTAGCCTGGGTTGGAATTGGCCCCCTCCTACTGCCCTCGATGGGGGTGATATTAGCATCAGCACCCTCCACTCTTGTCCCGCGGCGGCACCAGGCCAGTGCAGACTGCGAGGGGATGGGGCAGCTGCTGAGTCAGCAATGCAACACCTGACAGTCTCCTCTTCCAGCCCAGTGGGCGCCCGGAACCCCTGTCCTAGGGCAGACAATCCCGCGAGCCTCCCTCCCCCACCTGACAAAGCAAGGGCTACCGTCAGCTGCTCTGGGGGGGGGGTGTTCACATGGGCACGGCTTTAAAGTGAGCGGAGCCCCGCCAGGGCCCCCAAACTGGATAGAGTTCACCAATCAGCTAGACCCAGCTGGGAATCCCCCTCCCGCATGTTTCCTGTGCCCTGGACACCATGTTCCCAGCCACATGGAATAGGTTTGCTTGGCAAAGACTCCTCTGGGGCTTTCTCAGCATTTCCAGCCCAGCCCTTTGTTTATTTATCAGCCCAGAGCCACGTCCTAGCAGCGCCGCCCCGGGGGAGAGACCAGGTTAGATGAAAGAGCTCCTGATGATTAAAGAACCAGCCCCACATCCTCTGGCGCGGTGTCCCCACCCTGCTTTGTCTCCCATCCGGGTTCTCTCTGGTTCCAACTGTCTTATTTCTGGTGTCGTGGCTGCTCTTCCAAACCCAGCCCTTCCCCACCCCAGCAGGTAGGAAACTGGCTTCTCAGCTTTGCCCGCCTCCAAAGTACGTTTGTTTTCTTGAGCTTCTTCCCGATCTTTATTGTCGGCGAAATCCTGTTCAGCACATCTAGGAAACGGAGGAACAAACTCCTGCCTGAGGCAGACCTGCGAGAGAATAAAGTCGTGCCCAGGGGCTCGGGTATTGCTAGGGATGGTCCTGCCCCAGTTGTCCGGCTGATGAAGCTGTGCATTGACTGTACAGAGCACCTTCCATGTGCGTGGTTTTGCATGGCAGGGGATTCTCATCCCCGTTTTTACTGATGGGGAAACGGAGGCACAGAGCGGGAAAGAGACTCCCCTGGGATCACATCCTGAGCAAGTGACAGAACTGGAAACAGCACCCGGAAGTCCTGATAGTCACTCTATGCCGCTGCTCAAATCACTAGACAATGCTCCCTGCTACAGTCAAGCAGAGAACCCAGGACTCCTGCTGCTAAGCCCCTTTAGTGTGATCGCACTCAAAGCCCAACAGAACTCAGGTTTCCAGCCCTTTGCTGCTTCAGGGAAGAGTTCCACCAGCGCGGAGTCCCCAGAACCAGCAAGGAAGACCTCAGCCCCTGGGGCAGACGGGGCTAGAGCCGCCTGCCCTCCGATCTCGCTGCCGGAGGAGGAGGTTTGGACAAAGCCTGCGTGGCAGAGTCTGTGCTGGGCCCCCCTCAGCGCAGGGAACCAAGCAACGAGCACGTGCGGCTTACGCCAAAGGCCAGCCCGGGTCCAGGGTGCGCCAGGCTCCAAAGCAGCTCTGCACGGCAGGAGCTGGGACGCGGCTCAGCCAGGCCCAGGGGTCTTTGCCCTCGGCCCCTTGAAGGGAAGCCCCGGGAGCCTGAGCTGCAATTCTGGGGAGCCGATTCCTCGCACCAGGTGGGATGAGCTCATCCTGCTGCCGATCATGAATTATTTACGTCTCGCTACAAGAGTTGTGATTGCAGGCTGGGAAACAAAGGCTCCAAGTGTGCGGGCAAGCGGCGCTGCTCTGGGAAGGCGGGGGGAGGGGGTGCTGCTCACACAGATGCACACTCCACTCACACACATGCACACTCACGCTCACATGTGCAAGCGTGCTATCGCACAGGCATTCACAGCTGAGCACACTGCCCTCAGGCCCCTGCACACTCAGACCCCTGCACCCAGCAGCACACACGCTAGTGTAAGCCAGTCCACATGCACACAGATACACACGCCAAGTGTGCAGGTGAACATACATGCCCGGATATGAACACACACCCGCTTGCCCATGAGGAACAGGAGCACATGTATGATGGGCAGGCGAGAGTCCCAGGCTGCTGCAGTCTGTGGCTTTCTACCAGTGATGAAAGGACAAAACCTCCACCACCGCCCCCTGCAATCATCCAACTGGGGAGGAGCCCGGGTCCTTACATTCCCCCGCTGCCAGTCCCACGCCCTGCTCCCTCCCTGGTGCAATGGGACATCTACAGCTGGCCCCTTCCCAGGTTCGGAGCCGGCTTCGTTTACAGCTCCAGAGACCAAAATTTCGTGCAGGGAAGTCCTGCCAGAGCTGAGCTGCCCTGCATGCTGAGTCTGCAGCTGCATCATGCCAGGCTTGGCCCCTTCTGCAATCAGGTTCAGCTACCTGGCTCTAATCAGGAGCCTGTGCTCCAGTCCCTAGCTCCCAGGAAGTCCCACTGCACCACCACAAAAGCCTCATGAATAGCGTGTCTTGCTGGGTAACGTAATTGTCTCTCCCGTGACAGGATCATGTGCCAGCCAGTGAGGTTTGCAGCACTCCCGTTCCAGGCTGTGGAGGGATCCCTTCTGCAGCGGATGGAGCAGGCAATAATAACCCGGAGCCCATTCCCAGCGCTTTTCCACTGAGGAGCTCAAAGCGCTTTACGAGCCTGAATGTAGCAAACCTGACACCTGCACACACACACATCCCTCCCCGGGGAGGTAGGTAAATATTATCCCCACTTTCCCCGTGGCACAGAGGGCTGCAGTGTTTTGTCCAAGGTCACTGAACTATCCGCTGGCTGAGGCAGGAAAAGAACCTAGGAGTCCTGCCTGCCAGGCCCCCGGCTTTAACCAGGCTCCATCCCAGGGCCAAGGACACGATGCGGGAGCCTAACTTTCACTTCTCCCTGCTCCAGCCACGTTCCCTTTCCTGAGCTGGGGACAGACCCCAGACGGCCCGATTCGGAAGAGAGGCAACAGCAGCGCTGCAGGATTCCATTCTCAGTCACACCTGGCCCTCTGGAGTCACTCCCCTGGTGTGAGTGAAGTGACTCTAGATGAACGCTTGTGTAAATGGGAGCGAAATCTGGCCTGTTAGAAATACTGATCCAGACTCCCCCCTGGCGTGACTCCCTTGGACTCGATGGCCCCTCACATGGCTGCCCTGGGGCTGGCTCGCTGCCTTAAAGCCAGTTTAGCTGCATGTCCCTCTCCCGTTCATCCTAGCCCCTGTGGCCGGGCTCCCGTGCAGCTCACCTTGCGCTCACCACGCTAAGGTCACTGAAGCCGCAGTGCTCCTGGGTCCCCCAGACATCGCAGCCCCTGCCTCCCAGGGAAGCCAAGGGACACCCACGGCTGCTGTTCGCTGGGAGCTAATCACCAGTTACACCCTGCCAGAGACGCCCAGTGCCTGGGAGGACGTAATGTGGGTCACTGGCTCCGCAGCTGCCTGGTCCCCTGGGAACGGTGGGGGCAGGGTTTTTCCTTTGTCCCCCACCCCTGCCGCGCTGGCTCGGGCGTGAATTCTCTCTCCCCCGTTTCTCGGGGGGCCAGTCGCCTTCAGTGCAGCCCTTTGGACTTGATCAGAACCAACATGGCCCGGACGGGGCCGTGACCCCTGAGGCCCAGGCGCTGATGAAGCGGGGGAGGCCGGCAGGCCACTTGGGCCAGGGGCATTTTACGCCCCCCCCCCCCCTCCCCGGGCCCGCTCCTGGCTCGTCCTGTGTCCTGCTGCCCAGCCAGCGCCCCCCAACTGCTCCCGGATAAAGCGACCGGGGGGGGGCATCTGCAGGGAGCCCCCCCCCAGCCCCGCTTGCCTCGGCTGCCCCCCCTCCTACCCCCCCGGGGCTGCGGGGCTCGGCTGCGAGCTGGGGCCGGGCGGGGAACCTGCAGAGGCGCGTCCAGGCTGCAAGAGCCCCGGGAAAGAAACGCCCCCCCCCCCCGCGCCCCCCCCTTGCACCCCCCCCCCCGGGCAGGAGCCAGCTGCGGCTGCGGCGCACCCTCGGCCCCGGGCTCGGCCGCTGTTGCTCGCGGGTTTTACCGCAGCGCGGCAGGGGCCGGGCCGCCCCCCCCCCCGACCCCCCCGCACCCGGGCCGAGCCTACCCAAGACCCCGGCCGGTGCCGGCTCCGCGTCCGCCGGGGCTCGCCGCTGCCGCTCGCCTTCCTGCGAGCCCGGGGCCGGCGCGCCGCTCTCGGGCATCCTGGCGAGCCGCGGCCCCCGGAGGGCTCAGCGCGGCGGCGGGGGGCGCGCGGGGGGGCCCGCCCCGGGCAGCGGCCGAGCCATAGGGGGCGACTCCGGCTCCGCTCCGGCTCCGGCCCCGCTTGTCCTCGCGCGCCCGCCCGCCCCGCGGCTCCCCCCCCCCCCGCCCTGCGCGCCGCGCGAGCCGGGGAGGGGACAAAGGAGGCGAGGCGCGCGGCAGGCGGCTGCTTGAATTGTCTGGTTGGCCGGCCCGCCCCAGCGCCATCCGGGCCCGCCCAGCCGGGGGCCAGAGGGGTAGGTCTGGGGGGGGGGGGGGAGTTTGGGGGGTGGATGAACAGGGGGGTAGGTGGAGGGAGGGGGCAGTATGGGGGGAGGGGAGGAGGGGGGATGGATGAACAGGGGGGTAGGTGGAGGGAGGGGGCAGTATGGAGGGAGGGGAGGATGGGGGGAGGGGGGGATGGATGAACAGGGGGGTAGGTGGAGGGAGGGGGCAGTATGGGGGGAGGGACGGATGGGGGGAGGGGGGATGGATGAACAGGGGGGTAGGTGGAGGGAGGGGGCAGTATGCGGGGAAATGACTTCCCCAGGGTCACAGGCACAGCAGGAGACTGGCACTCGGGCAGAGCTGGAAGTGGAACCCAGGAGTTCTGATCCCCAGTCCCCCCCTCTAAGCATCAGGCAATAACCCCCGTCTTGGCCCAGTATCAGAGGCAGACAGGTCGGGGGCAGAACTGAGAATAGGACCCAGCAGTCCTGACTCCCAGCCCACCCTTCTCTGGCCCCTGGTTCCCACTTTCCTCCCAGTCCCCCTGCTCTGGGGACCAGGCAATACCCTTCCCCTTTTCCCCCTCCCAGGCTTACAGGTTGCTTGGTTCCTGCCTTGACCCGCGATTGCTTTCAGCCCTAGAGGTCATGCTGTTATTTCTAGAGCTGAGCCCCTGTAGAAATACATGCAGGTAACCTGACCTGGGCAGCGGCTACTGACTGCCTTGCTAATCTTTAATGAGCCATTTATAAATCTTCTCGGCTTCCCCGGCATAGCTCGTCTCAGCACCTCTCTGTACCCCTCGCAGCTCCTGGGGGAGAGTCTGGGGGGACATGCTGGGGAATTCTTTTTGAAGGCACCAGTAAATATAGGCCTGACTTGCACCCCCTCACCACCATCTCTTGCTTTCGTGCAGCCCCCTGTGCATGGGCCACGGTCCATAAGTCAAATACCGCACTTGACAATCTAGAGGGTTACGCTTTCCAGCGCAGGCGTCTGATTCTGATACGCAGTCCCCTGGCATGTGTGCAGAATGGCCGGGTGCTCCTGTTCTGCAAGCACCACGATATCTGAGAGCGTGGCTGTTACGGCTGGTTTTAAACGCAAGTCTTGCCCAATTTCCTCCATGCTTTAAGCAGCCCGTTGGCGGCTATTTTCGTGTGGCGTGTTTGGTGCCAGATCTGACAGAGCCCATGGACGGCCCCGTAAAGGGGGATTGTTTTTCCTTATGTGCTTTTGCATTTTTTGGTGGGCTTGGGTTTTTGGAAGATGGGGCCCTTCGCCGCTCAGGAGTACACGGCCCCAGGTCAGGGGACCTGGCTGACTCCAAGAGTGCGTGGGTGGGAATGGGACATGGAGTCTTTCACCACTAGGGGATGCCAGCTCCAATCTCACCCCGGGTCAGGGGGATCAGGAACTGGGATATGGGGAATTTCTCCCCTAGGGCATGAGTTCGAATCTGGACCCAGGTTGGGGGGACTGGCTGGCTCAAGAGGATCGATATGGGTCCTTTCCCCTCCAGGGCCCCAGTTCAGTCCAGCCTCCCTAATCTATCTCCATCCTGAGCTCCTTGCCTCTCTGGGATTTCGGTGGGTACAGTGTCTGAGTATGGCAGGTGCGGTTAGACAGAAAGATCAGGAAGGTGTTAATCAAAGACCAAAACCTCTCTGCCTGCTGCCCTAACAAACATTGACAATTGCACCTCAATCGGACCAAGCAGTGGCAGAACCACCCCCACAGCCATCAGTTCTGCACTTTTGCCATGTGAATTTCTCCTCTCCCCACCCCTCATGTGGTTAAAATTTACTCTAGTTGCACAGGGCAAGGATGGGGGGTCAGGGCTCCAGCACGGCATAAGCCGGAGCTGCCCCAGGTTCTAGCAAATGCTTCTGTAAACTGTGACTTGGGTTTTTCCACATCCCTGGGGGCAACTTTCCCCAGAACTTTCTGAATTATTCAGACCTATTATGGGAGGGATTGGTGCCAGGAAAGGTTTTGGGTAACTGCAGAGAGAGGGAGAGTGTGTATGTGTGAAGTTATTTAGAACTGTTACATTAGCTGATAAAACATCCTGACATCAAAAGTGTTTATGGGGGGGGGGGTGCATGGGGGAGGTGTACACATATGGATGGGTTTGTGTTTGTGTGTCATGACTGCCATGTATATACATTTACCATAGCGAGTGTGGGGAACGTATGGGTGTGTTTGTTGATGTGGGGACGGTTGCAGGTGTGTCTGTGTGCACATACTATGTGCATGTGAGGTGTCTGGTGTGTGTAGGAGTGGGGGCGTGTATGTTATCTGGAGTGTGTCTGTGTATGCACATGAATGTGCACATACTGTGTGTCTATGTATGTTGTGTATCATCTTAAAGTTGCCTGAAACCCACCTGCAAAGGGAACTGGGTCAGGGCCCAGCCACCTGCATCACCTTCCTCTGCTGGAAATCCTAGATGCTGCAGAGAAAAGCTCTCACTGTCTAGGATGGCCCGGGGGTGGGGGGAGGCCTTGACTGGGGTCTGCGGCTGCCTGCAGGTACTCCTTTGGGAAACACTCTTCTAGCCAAGAATTCCTCAGTCTTGGACAGAAAGACCTGGTCGGGGATGGGACTCCATTTACTTGGTTAAATCAGTCAGGATCTAGACTGGAACCCTTTTGGGGCAGGGACTGTCTCTGACTGTGTCTGTGCGTCACCTGCACAGACGGACCCTGATCTCGGTTGAGGCGTCTACGTACCACCGGGGACACAGTCACAATACTGCTGGTAAGTCCTGATGCGGGGGAATCTCCTTGGGAATTGAGCTAATGATGGCAGCGTCTCATGGTTTTACCCCTCCTTTCCCTGTCCTGATCTCTGAAATGCTCGTCTGGTCCAGCCATCCCCACTCAAGGACTTCTCCGGCGGGACGTTTCAAAGCACTTTTGACAAAGGGTGATTTAATAGATCCCTGGGGAGGTAGGAAAGTCTCGTCAGCGGCCTTCAATAGGTGGGGAAACTGAGGCGCGGCCATCTGCCTCACCTGTGGCTACAACGAGAGGCAGGAATTGAACCCAGGTGTCCTGGCGCCCAGCCTAGTGTTCTAACTATGAGACCCAGGCCCTTGCTCAGCAGCGCTGCCTTGCACGCCCTCTCCGTGCTGGTCGAGGGGTGACCACATCTCATGCAGGGCTGGGGGGTGGGAGACAAGCTCAGGGTGGCTGGCCCAGCTCCTCCCCCTCCTGCCAGCCACGCACTGCCACCCCAGAGATCAAGTCTACGGCTCACACCTGGACCTCACTGCGGGAGGCCGTGCTTTGGCGACACCAGAGCCCGGCACCGCGTGTACCAGTGAAGGGAGAGCACGGGGTGCGCTGGGCTGGGTGATTCCCTTTTTACTGCGGCCTGCACTCACCCGGAGTCAGCACTGTGAAGCCGGGCTGATGGGTGCTCCTCCCGCTGGACAACGGCAGAGGCGCCTCTCTTGGGTGCAGAGGAATCCCCTGAAGATCCCAGCTAATGGACCACCCTCAGCCCTGGCTGGGAAGGGGCAGAAAAGAGATGCCGTAGAAACAGCCCTTTCCCTCTCTGCTCCGCTTCTTTTCTAGGCACTCCTGTGGCATTCATCCCTGTAGCATGCCCGCGGCTCACAGTCCCTACGGGATCCGTCCTCAGAGCACCTCTGTGGGCAAGGCCGTGCTGTGAGTCTGATTCCTGCTCCGCAGCTGGGGAAGGGAGGCGCAGGGCAGATAAAGGCCTGGTCTGCACTAGAGATGTAGATTGCGGCAGCCACGTTGCTATGGTGTGCAAACAAGGCACGCCCTGATAGTCACAGCTGTGGTGGCGAACGAGCCAGATAGGCACCAGGGCACATTTTTGTGGCCCCTCCCACGGCAGCACCGCCCACAGCGTTCCCCTCCCCCGCCCAGCACCGAAACTCTCATTGGCGCCGTTGGGAGAGGCGGCTGAGGGCAGGACTGGGGAGCACGCCAACCTGGCATTCACCCCCCCAGCACAGGCTCCTGTGTCCCACAGGGCTGGGCTCGGTGTCGCCTGGCTCCAGACGTTGCAACCTGCTGCGTGGGGTTGCAGTCCCACTCAGGTCTGGCACCAAAGCTGACCCAGGCTGCAGCCCCAGGCGCTAGGTTGCAATGCCTGGTGCAGGGCGCCAGGCCAGCCTGGCAGGACACAGGAGCCCCAGGAGTTGCCACTCGGGTGAGTCGCGGATGCAGAAAAAAATCCCGGCTGAACAGAAAATCACATGCTCTGTGACTTTCTTTCGCACCGTTACAGATCGGCAGCCTTAATAATAATACAAACCTTGGAGCCTTCTGCGGCTCCCTAAGTTGCATAGCCCCTGTGCACCTACACAGCTGCACCAGCTGTCCTCTGCCAGTGAGACGGCACGTAGCTGTGCCGACCTATACATGCAGCTGGGTCAACAAAGGATGCTTCTGTAGCTACCGCTGTTCGTGCAGGTGGAGTTCCCACAGTGATGGAAAAACCCCTTCTGTCACATAGTCTGTGTCTGCACTACAGGGTTACGGGGGCACAGCTGTAGCACAAGCCCCCAGGGGACCTGCCCAAGGCCACAGAGAACTCTGGGCTCTTGAACCACTGTTTAGTACCCACTGGCCCAGAGTTCCTGCCCCAGACGCCTCCGGAGTCCCAGCTACGTGGTTCTCAAACACAAGCTTTGACTCCTGTTATCCTCCACAGGGAGAGAGCTGGGCTCTGTCCTGTCTTGCAGGGCTCAGCTCTGCCTCGCTCCCAGCTTCTTCCCAACTCCACAGTCTTTATTCTCTTTGGGGACGTGAGCAGTGGAGAGAATCCGCTTGGATTCCCAGCTCCTGCGAGGAGTTTGCAGCCTGGGTTGGGGATGAGATCCTCTCTTGACTTGAGAGATCCAGGATGGCTGGCCTGCGAGCCCCGATAACATTTTCACGGAGCCTCCTGCTCTGACAAGAGCTGCCCGGGCACCATCAGACCGTTTTGCACTAGTTGTCGGATGCTGTGCTTCCCAGCCAGCACGGCTCTGGGCCCCCGTGGGGAGTTTCCCCGTCTTTCCCGCTTTCATCAGGCTGGAAAGCAGCATCTCGAGGGCAGCACAACATGCCATCTCTGACTGACCTTGCAATCGATCAGCTGTGGGCTGGCCCAGCCACTGACACGTCAGGAAATGACGACTTTATTGTTCATTAGCCTCTGCTGCCCAATGGGCCAGGCGCTCACCTGGCCAGCCCCATGCAGCTGTGGTTTCAATGGCACATGGGAACATCCCAGCAACGTGGCAGCAGGAAGGAGTTAATGAGAAACTCTAGCCTCCACCAAGTGACTCATGCTAAATAAACCTCCTGTCCTTAATCTCAGGAAGAAGGAAATAAAAGATTAAAAAAGGGAGCACCTGCGTTAATAGGGGGACGCAGAAGGTGGTGGAAACTAGGCCTGGTTAGTGGGATGAGGAGGGGAGCTAGCCAGAGAGGCAGTTTTTCTTGGATCCCGCTTCACAGAGCCAACGGAGCACGATTTCAGGGCCAGGGAATGTCTGATATTTTATTTAAGCCTGGAAAAAACCTTAAGAGGAGGCCTCAGCAGGACCCGGCCCGTGAGTCCATGCACAAACCAACCTCATCTCGTGTCCTTTTCCCTGACGGGGCAGCTGTCTTTGCATCCTGGGGCAGTGCCACCAGGCCACTAATCCGGGCGGGTGGGGCTGCCCCAGGGATGGGTGAGGTCATCTTGTTTCGCAGCATATGATCAAAAAGGCTTCCTGGATCTCTCCGTTCACTGCAATAAATAATTCACGCTCCTCTCGTCTTTTCTCGCCCTGTGAGATTCCCCACAGTGAAACACAGGAGATCAAAGGCAAATCTCTTTCTCTCTCCAGTTAGTCGGCTCATTTTTAAAACAATGCCAGAAACGAGCCGTTCTCTTCAGGGTCACTGGGTGGCACAGGGCTGAGCTCCTGGATGCAGGGGCTACACTGCATCGCCCCAGAAATTCCAAACCCCAAGAGGGAAACCACGGTGGGACTCTCCGGCCTTGTAACCCAAGAGCTAGGAGCCGGCTACCCCGTCACAGGACTGGGGGGAGGTAGCCGGGTAGCCAGACCCACCCTGGCTGGGTTTGCTGCTCGTGTGTGTGGACGCGCTTAGCACCTGCGCCGCCGCAGTCCGTCAGGAAGGCAGCTCCGCCCCTTTCTCAGTTCCTGACCAATCAGCGTGCAGCGGGGGCGGGGCCTCCTGCCCACACTTGAGGCCGTGGCCAGCGTCAGTGGGTGCTGGCGGAACCAGGCCTGGCCCGGGACCCCGGCGCTGCAGCTTCGCGGCTCCCGCTCCGGGGGCCAGGATCCGGCTCCCCCGCGCGGGCTGGGGCTGATGGAGGGGGCGCCGCTGGGGGCGGGGTCTGCTCACCTCCACCCCCCCCTCCCTCTGCTGCGCCCTGCCTGGGGGGGCCATGTGGGCCGCCACGTGGGGGCAGGTGTTTGCGGGGCTCGGCCTGGCCCCCCCTCGTGCTGCTCTCCGGTGTGTGGCGGGGGGCTCCGGCCTGGCTTAGCCCCGGGGCTTGCCTGGGTCCCTGGCTCCGTGCCCGCGCCTCCTGGGGCCCAGCAGGGCAGGGGGCTGCGGGACCCGGAGCCGGTGGTTCCTGGGGGGTCCGTGCTGTGGGGTGCGGGGCCCGTGGGGCGCTGGACAGGATGGGCTCCGAACCGCCCGCTGGTGGCTTGGCTGGGGGCCTTTTCCAGCGGGCTGTGAACAGCCAGGATCCCTGCGCCCCTGGCTGAGCGCCAGCGCTTGCCCGGGGGGCGATGGTTCCCTTCTGCCCGGCAGGAGCCCTCGCCGCAGCCCCCGGGGTCGGATGGGTTGGCTGGACGCGGGGACCTGGGTTGCAGTTTCCAGCCCTGGGCCAGTGGCCGGACCAGGGTGCCGGGGGATCTCCAGCCCCTCACCTCGCTGCCCTCTCACCTCTGGGCTTTGGCCCTGGTTGTTTCCAGGCTGTCCACGCGGTTCTACCGCCCTGCTGGGAAGAGAGACACCATCTTCGCCTTGTCCTCGGGCCACGGGAAATGCGGCGTGGCCGTGATCCGGGCCAGCGGCCCTGCCAGCGGGGCGGCCCTGCAGCGTCTAACCGGCCAGCAGGAGCTGCCCCCGCCTAGAGCCGTCACCTTGCGGAGGATCCGCGACCCCAGCTCTGCGGAGACCCTTGACAAGGGCCTGGTCGTCTGGTTCCCAGGTGAGAGCTGAAGACTGGCTCTCTAGGGTGGGGGCCCCAGACCTTGCACCTGGGGAGACTTTTGGGCATCTCCCCAACTTGGAGACACATAGGACGTGCCAGGCAGGTAGTGAGCGGCCAGGGGACATTGATGCTGTGCTGCAAACCGGGACATCTGCTCTGGCTCTTACTGCCCTTCAGAGCCGGCTGGAAACTGCTCCTTGGTGGGAGCTTCCCAGTAACGCACCCCCGGCATCGATCCGCTTTGCCTGCGCAGACTGCATTTCTTCCTGCCGCCTCTGCTCGCGCCCGGCTGCGGTTCCGAGCGCTAACCTGACCGTGCTCAGGCACCTGCAGCAGGGTCTCCGGCTTCATGCGTGTTTATTCCACAGCCCTGCTCTCCCACCAGGGTGCCCCCTATCCCCTGCCAGGCGTGAGTCCCAATCGCATTCTCCCCGGGTGTATTTTCAAGCTCTCCAAAAGATGAAATGACATTCAGGGCGTGACCCTCCCAGGGGACCTGGCACTGACCTCAGCTGGGGTCCTGCAAGCAGAGAACTTTCAGGATCGGGTCCAGAATGGAGGCTGGTAACATCTGGCAGCGGGTAGCAAAGCCCACGTCGTTGTGAGCCTCTCCGGGCTGGGTCTCTCTCTGTGCTGACACTAGATACCAGGGCAGGCATTGTCCCTCACCCCACCTGTGCCGGGCCAGGTCTGGGAGGGGGCTTGGTGCGGGTCTGTTCTCTCTGCAGCGTCGCTGTGCACTGCTGCCCTGCTGCAGCCAGAGGTGGCTGCCTTGTAGTGGTGGGAGGCGAGTTGTAGAAGACTGTGTGTGAATGCCCCTTTCAGGAGCACCCCCCCCCCCCCCCAATCCCCTCTCCGTCCCTGATCACTGTCTGGTTCTTCTCTGCAGATGGAGCTTTGGATTCCTTCTCTGCTCTCCTTAGTCCCAGAGCCGTCTGTCCCTTCCCAGCAGCACCTCGCTCTCACTGGCGGGCCCGCGTCCCGCTGCTGAGACAGGAATAGCTTCTCTAATGTTTAATCCCATGCCCGCTCCAGTCAGGCGGCTCCCCTCCCGAGGGCCCCAGGGGAGCGCGGCCTCTGACCGGCTCTGTGCTTTGCAGGGCCCCGCAGTTTCACCGGGGAGGACTGCGCCGAGTTGCAGGTCCACGGGGGGCCGGCGGTGGTGAGCGGCGTGCTTCAGGCCTTGGGTGAGTGTCCTTCTGTCCCTTTAAAATTCTCAGTCCCTGCTCTGTCTCTGCTGCGCTCTGGGCCTTGGAGGGGGAGAAATGGCCCCGGTGCAGCAGAGAGGACTCCCTGGCGGGGGTTGAGCTGGGTGTCGGAGCCCTCACCCGGGCGTCGGGGCGGATCAGGGGCCTGGCCAGAGCGTGCCGCAGCTGTTCTTTGTATCTGGGTACCTGGGGGGGGAGCAGAGAATGAGGCAAAGCAGCTGGAGGCTGCAACTGACAATGGGAGACGGGCAGGGGTCCTGGGTGGCCCCAGAATCTGGCCCCTGCGTGCATTGATTTTCCGGCTGGGTTGACGCCCTGCAGAGGGGGGCTCTCTCCTCCCGGAGCAGGGGCAGCTGGCTCAGCCCCGCCAGGACCAGACTGTGAGGCCAGGTGTGATGCCCCGGATGGCCCCGTTCAGCTTTGCTGTGTGTGGTTTTTGCAGGGCGCCTGCCCGGCCTGCGCCCGGCCGACCCCGGCGAGTTCACCAAGCGGGCTTTCCAGAACGGCAAGCTGGACCTGACCGAGGTGGAGGGGCTGGGAGACCTGATCCATGCCGAGACGGAGGCCCAGAGGAGGCAGGCCCTGCGGCAGATGGAGGGGGAGCTGGGGCAGCTGTACCAGCGCTGGAGCGAGGAGCTCACCAAGGCAAGTCGGGCCCACCCTGTGCTAGCCCTGTGCAGGCTCTGGCAGTGCCAGGGGTAATGCTAAGGGGTGATGATGCAGTGTCTGGGCTGGGAGTCAGGAGACCTGGGCTCTGCTCCCCACTCAGATCCCAATTCCTTCGGGCGAGTGGCGTCCTCCCTCTGGGTCTCCGTGTCCCCAGCTCTAGCGCCGTGCCCGCTGTGAGACCCCGGGGGGGAAGCGAGGCGTTGGTGGCTGCTGCTGGGTGGCTGAAGGAGCTGGACTTGTGCCCTGGGAGGTTTCGACACCCACGGGAGCCGGAGACGGGTCCGTGCTCCTGGTTCTGACCTCAACGTCCAGCCAGGGGTCGGGGTTTGCCAGTGGCCGCGGCTGAATTCTGCAGTCGGAGCCGCGTGGGCACAGGAGTCGGAGCTGACTGCAGGATCAGGGCCTTTAATTCACACCGCGCCCGCTCCCCCTTAGGCTCTGGCCCACGTGGAAGCCTTTATCGACTTCAGCGAAGACGACAACCTGGAGGAGGATGTGCTGGCTGGAGGTGAGTGGTGCTGATTTTCCCCTTAAAGGGACCTCGTCCACACAAAGCCTGCAGGGCCGTGTCCGCCCGTGCCTCGCACCTTGTGCCGTCCCTGGCACCAGGGTGAAGCAGGGGGAAGAAGCTGTGGTGGCAGCGTCCCTGTAGTCCTGGCATGAATGACGACACGGGGCTGGACAGCGGTGAGCTGGAGCCGGGGTTTCTAGACCCCTGCAGATCTCTGTCGCTGACACCTCGGAGTGTCAAACAGCAAAGGCTTCTGGGGATTCTGAATTTCCTCTGGCACCGTCTGTGCCAGTCGCTGGATGCAAGCCAGAGTCACACCCGTGTCCTGGACGGAACCGACCCGCTGTGCGGGGCTGGAACCACGTGCCTGTCCTGCTTGGCCGGAGCCTGCGGGCAGAGGGGGGCGAAGTGGGGGCCCAACCTTAGTGCTGGCTGCCTGCCCAGGGGTCAGTGTCACGCAGCACCGCACAGCACTTGTGGTTGAGTTTCCATCGCTGCAGGGGGAAGAGTTTAAACACTGGGGAGGGAGCCGCCTTTAAGGGCCATTTTTCAAGCTTTCCAGTCGGTTACTGTTTCATTTGGTAAAATCCCCTTGATTTCATACCAAAGTCTAAATCCTGAGTCCTGGAACTGCTGGTCGAGTGAGGCGTTGATCTGGTTGTGGCACCGGATTAGGACTGGTTCGGGTCAATTCCTAGCTCTGCCACAGGCTCCCTGTGTGACCCAGGGCAAGTCCCTTAATCGACCCTGAATCTCCGTTTCCATCTGTGTGGTGGGGCGGGGGGGGGGACGATCCTCCCTCTGTCTCTCCAGACTGAGCGCTTTTTGGGGCAGGGATTGTGTCTGTGCAGGGCGGGGTCTTGATCTCAGGCGGGGTCTGTGTGCCGCCCAGCATGACGGGGTCTTGATCTCAGGCGGGGTGATTCTTCAGGTGCTACCGTAATGCGTAACGTGCGGGGCCGGCTGCAGGATTGGGGCCGCAGTGGGTTGCTCCAGCTGCAGCGCTTTCATTTCACTTTGCTTTCCCCCCCTGCTCTCCGGGGTGCCGGCCCGGTCTCAGTGGACACTGCCGTACAGACGCTGCAGAGGGAGGTGACGGGTCACCTGCAGGACGGGCGGCGCGGAGAGCGGCTGCGTGGGGGAGTCCACGTGGTGATCGCTGGCCCCACCAACGCCGGCAAGAGCAGCCTGCTCAACCTCCTGAGTGAGTCGGGGCGGGAGCCTCCGCTCGCAGCATCCCCGGTCCCTCGGCATCTCGGCCGTCCGCACCACGGCCCCGTCCCGGGCGGGGTTAGGCGCTGGCTGGACGGCCAAGGAGAAGGGCCCTTCGTTCGCAGAACAGGGACAGTCCCTCTGAGAGCTTCCCAGCCCCTGCGGGGTGCGGCTGGGGACGCCGGGGGCTGATGCCCTGAGTTGCCGATTCCCTGTCGCTCCTGCTGATTGGAGACACCCAGGAATTGAGGCCAGTGTGGCTCAGGCCAGGTGCCTGCGCTGGTGGCCCGGGGGATCAGTGGCTGCGGCTGGAGGCCGGGGGGGAGGCTCTGGATCAGGGCACGAGCCCCTGGGGTGGGTTTGTGAGTCACTTGGCTGAGGACGGGGGCTGCTGGGGGGGGGCTAACGAGAAACCGGCTCGTCGGGAAACTCGCTGGAAGGCTCCCCATGCCCACCAGATGGCAGCACGGGTCCCCGCCGGGCCGGGCGCTGCTGGGGGTGCACCGAGTTTCTGCTGGTTCTCTTAGTGTAACCGGCTGCCGTTTGGCCCGCTGGGCCCCCACTGAATGGGCTGGTGCCTCCTCCCCTCCCCCCCCCCCCCCCCCGGCTAGAGCACGAAGGACTAAAGGCTTCACACTGGGGGCGGGGGGGAGGGGGGAATTAGACTGGGGAGCTGCTGGCCCCGGCCTCCCCGAATCTCTGCCGCTGTCCCTTGGGGTGCCTGGGATCTCCCTGGAGCAGCCCCTGGGAGAGGTGGGGGGCCAGGGCCCTGGTCTGACAGATTGGGGCCGGGGGAGGCGTGGCTGGCGGGGGCACCCCACTGCTGAGGGGCTCCTTCCGGTCTCACGGCCCCGCTCTCCCCCTCGGTCTCCCCCCTCTAGGCCGGAGGCCTGTGGCCATTGTGTCGCCCGTGGCGGGGACGACGCGGGACGTGGTGGAGTCGGCGCTGAACATCGGCGGCTACCCCGTGGTGCTGAGCGACACGGCCGGGCTGCGGCAGAGCCAGGACGCCGTGGAGCAGGAGGGCATGAGCCGGGCGCGGGACAGGTGAGGCCGGCTGGGTCGGGATGGAGGGGTGCCGGCAGGGCTGGGGTAGCAGGGGGCTGCGGGTTGGATGCATGGGGCTGGCCCGGGGTGGCCGGCCGCGCCTCCCAGGTGCCAAGCAGGCGCTAACCAAACAGCCGGATCCTGCCCGTGAGCCGGGCCCACCCGGCGCCTCCTGGGGCATTTCATTGTCAGCGTTGCCAGGCAAATGGGTGCCAGGGGCTGGTGGGGGGCATGGAACCTCTGTTAGGCCTGGAGGGGGGCAGATTTGGCAGAGGCGAGGGGAGTTGCAGGGCTGCTGAGTCGGGCTGGGGGAAATCTGGGCACACGCCCCCACCCCACAGCCCATGAAGGGGAGCAGGGGGGGCTCAGGACACGCTGCCTCGCGGTCCTGCCGTTCGGGCTCCCGGGGGGGGGGGGGGGGTGAGGCTCCCAGACCCCCTCACTCCAGCTGTGGGGCGGGCCGGGGGGCACAGCGACAGGGCAGGGCGGAGTTGCGCTCCGTGCCCTCTTGGTACCATTAACCCCGTGTTTGCCGTCCATTGGGCGCAAACGCCACCTCTTCAGCTGGTCCCGCTCCCAGGGTGGGTCTGGGGGTCCCTGCAGGGCCTAGGGTTGCACTGTTGGGGGCGGGGAGTGTCCCCCCCGGAAGCCTGTCTCCACGGCCCTTCTCCCCTCCAGGCTGCAGCGAGCCGACGTGGTGCTGGCTGTGCTTCCCGCCGTGGACTTTGCCCCGGAGTCCGGCCGCCTCGCCGATGCCCTGAGAGCCGTCCTGCCCCCCGGAGCCCCAGCCCCCCGGGCTCCCTGCATCCTGGTCCTGAACAAAGCTGACCTGCTGGAGGAAGGGCAGAGGGGGGCCCTGCTGGGAGCCTGCCGGGAGGGGGCGTTGCCCCCCGCCTGCCTGCTCTCCTGCAGGTCCGGCGAGGGCATCGACCAGCTCCTGAACCTGCTGGCCGTGCAGCTGGAGCAGATGTGAGAGCGGGGCCGGGGGGGATGAGAGGCGGGGCGGGTGGGACGCGCTAAGCCAGGCCTTGGAGGTGGCGTCTCCTGGGCCAGGCTTTGGGGGTGGCTGTGGTGGTGCTGGGGGACGCAGTGATACCCCCCCCGGCCGCAGTGGGTGCTGTCTGGGGTTCAGGAGCAGGGCTGAGGGGAGCAGCTGCCATTGGAAATCCGGGGTGACACTGCAAACTCCCCGGGGTGTTAATTCGGCTGTAAACGCTGGAGCCTTGCCCTCCACGCAGCGCCCAGCCCCACGGGGTCTCGGGAGCCGGGCCCGAGCGGACTGCGGCTGGTTGCTGGGTATCGCAGTGGCGGCTGGTTGCTGGGTATCGCAGTGACAGCTGGAAGCCACATGTGAGCTCCGGGCCCAGTGTGCCGGGCACTGCACGGAGGGAGAGAGGCTCTGCCCCACGGCGCTCACAGCCTGAATCGAGAAAGGGGGGGGGGGAAACCGAGGCACACAGTGAAGTGACTCACCCCGCAGGTGGCAGCAGAGCTGGGAATAGAGTCGAGCTCTCCGGCCCCCAGCCCGCTGCTCTGTCCACGCAGCCTCCTTCAGCTTAGCAGGTCGCAGGTCTGGAAAACCCCCAGAACAGCTAGAACTTGCCAAGAGCTTTGAGACGCCTCCGGTTTCCAGCTGTTCCTGACAGCGAAGCTGGCGCTCAGCCCTGCCCTGCACCCTCGTGCCGGCTGTCCCCAGCTCAGGGGGGCCGGGTGGCTTTGGCGGGGTTGGAAATGGAGATGTTCCAGCACCTTGGCTCGTTCAAACTGAGCCCGCTTGCTGAGCGGCTGGAAGACGGGACTGGATCCCGCTATGTTGCACGGTGGTGTTTCCTTGCGGTCGAGTGACAGCAAAGGAAAACAGGTCCCGTACACCTCGTCTCCGAGGTCTGTGACCCCCTAGGGCTCCACTTCGGTGGCGGCGGGATTAGGCCTCGCCTCTGGAACGAGGCGAGAATCACCATCCAGTGCAAGCAGTGCGGTGTGTATGACACACAGCAGTGCAGAGGGCAGCATTGTCACCACCTGAGCGAAGCGTCTCTGTGGTCTCCTAAGTGAGCCAGGGTACGGGCCTGACCCTTCCTTTCCTCTGCCAGGTGCGGCAACCCTCTGGCCGGCTCCCCGAGCCTCACGCAGGCCCGGCACCGCCTCCACCTCACCAGCTGCCTGGACTCGCTGGGCCGGTACCACGGCTACAAGGCCCTGGATCTGGTGCTGGCGGCCGAGGAGCTGCGGCTGGCCCGCAGGCACCTGGGGAAGATCACGGGCCGAGTCAGCGCCGAGGAGATCCTGGATATCATCTTCAGGGACTTTTGTGTGGGGAAGTGAGGGGCTATTTCAGCCGAGACAGGCTGGGCCCGGGAGCTGCGAACTGCGTTGGGCGTGATGAGCGGGCAGGTCTCAGCTTAGCTCTGGCAGCGCCTGCCCCCGGTGTGGAAGCCGTGGGGACTCGGGCTGCTCGAGGCCTGGAGGAGCTGAAGTTTGGGGACCGAGGGACAGAGGTCAGTGGGGTGGGGGCAACCCAGCGCTGGGAGAGTGGGGGGTTGCGGGGCTGGACTGAGGGCAGCATGTGGCTGCAGAGGGGGGCACGGAAGGCAGAGTACGGACCCCTCCTGGGCCTGTGTCCTGACTCTTGGGCTGTTTGGCCCCTGTTGTGTTTATTAAACCGTCCCCTAGTCCCTTTCCCTGACCTGGGGTCTGTTCTCTGCTCCCGCCAGCGTGAGGCAGGTGGAAGCAACCAATGGGCCTGGGGGGCAATAGGAGATAGTCCCTCCCCTCCCCTTCCACCCCCCCCCCAGCAGGGCCATTTTCCTTCTTTCCCTGTAGGAGGAAAGGGAGGGGGTGACTGGGTCGGCCTGTGATCTGTAGAGCCCCAAGGAACTGGGGTGGGGGGGTCCCCTCTAACATGCAGGGTTAATGATCTTTGGCCCATGCAGCATCCCACAACCCTCTGCTCACGGGAACGGATTCAGCCTCCCAGCCCTGGAAGCCCCAGTTTACAGGGGGGAAACTGAGGCACGGAGGAGAGCCATCTCCCTGCTCAGAGCCAGCCGTGTGCTCGGAGCTGTATGGGGGCTGGGTGCGGGGGCTGGGGCAGGCAGGATGTGCTGGGGGGGGAAGGGTTGGGAAGTTTTCGCCAAACGCTGCTGTCAGAGCGAGGGGTGGTCAGCACCTGGGGGGAGCTGCTGGGGGGGCTTGTCCATGCATTAAGGGCAGAGCCAAGAAGGGAACCCAGGCATCCAGCCCCTCGGGCCAGCTGCTCTGGTCGCCAGCAGGTGTAGCCGTCCTGGTGGGGGGGGGGTTTCGCCGGGAGATGGTGCCTGGGCTGGGCAGGTTCTGCTGCTACAGTGGAGACGTGTTTTCCCTGAGCCCAGGGCCAAGGCTGAGCGAGGCTTGTTCCTAGACTAACCCGACGGGGGCGCAGCAGAGCAAGGTGGGGCTGTTCCTCTCCAGGTGGGGCTGGCACAAGCAGCAGCCCCAGCCTCTAACCTGCCTGGGAGTGCGGGGCAGTCCCCCTGGACTCAGTGGGGTTCGATGAGGGAGCCTGTGTGTGGCAGATCTTCCCTGCCTTTCTGCCATGGGGTGGGGGTGGGGAGGATGTTTCCGGAGCTGGGGGGCCCCCTGTGTGAACCGTGGAAAACCGTGGGGCTGGGAGCAGTTCTGCTTCCGCGGGAGGAGAGTAAACAAGGCTCTCGAGCAGCTGGAAGGGAAAGACCGGCCTGAACTCCACATCCTGGGGCAGCTTCTCCCCATCAGGCAGTGCCAGGAAAGCCGGGCCCCTTCCTGGGGGGAGGTGTGAGCCGCAGGCTGCAACGCGGCTCAGCGAACGCCCCCCTCACACCCCTGGGGGATGGGGACGTGGCTGCGGGAGCCCTGCCTGAGGTGTGTGGCGGGGGGGGAGCGGGGCAGCTGGCCGATCACCACTGAGGCCAGGTACCAGGCCTGTGTTCCCGCTGGGCCTCATGGTGGCAGCCAGGCTTAAACTTGGGGCACCTCTGTGCTGTGACCACTGGAGCTAAGGGAGAATCCCTGTTAGCTGTACGGGGTGTATGACACACAGTGGAGAGTCCAGCCAGCAGAGGTGTATCCGGGTTCTGGTACCTTACAGGTCGATGAGGGTGTTGCAGGCGCGTCTCCCCTCGCAGGCTGGGAATGGAAGCCAGCGGTCCTGACTCCTCAGCCTACTGGACCCCAGGGGTGCAGGTTAGGAGCTGAGCCCTGGTGCCTGCCGCCCTCCTTTCCTCCTGCTCCCTGCGTGCCCTTTCCCCCGGCAGCCTGGCTGCTTCCAGCGTGTGGCCTTTGATTCCTCTGCCTGCCTGGCCCCGCGCGCTCCCCAGGGGGTCGTTACTGCTGGGGTTCCCGGCTTCCCGCTGAGGAAGCCCGTGTTGTGACGGGCATTATTTATAGATTTCCTGATGCTCCTCCACGTCACGCACTCTCCCCCTGCTCTCCCAGCAAAGCCAGTTCCCTCGCATGCCAGTCCCGGCCACGGCAGCCTCCTGGCCCAGGGTGAAACCGCTGCAGAGACCTGGTTCCCTGCTCCCTGGGCAGTGGCCGGCTGGCTGTAGGCCCCCTTTTTGCACCCCCTGTTCTAGGGCAGGGCAGAGCCTTGCCAGGTGCCAGTCACAGCCTGCTCTAGCTTACGCCCTGCTCCCCATGGCTGCGGCACAGTGCCCCCCACATAGCCCTGCTCTGCCCCCTGGGGCGGGGAGCTGCCTGGGCGCAGAGCCCTTATGCCAGCTCTGCAGGGGTCAGGGAGCGGCTGCGGGGGCTGTGTCCACCTGCTTTAAGGCCCCCTTGTGCGGGCAGAGGGGCCTAGCGGGGGGTGGGTTTGCGTGTCAGGCCCAGGGGTGCCAGTCAGTTGGCAGGAGGGGAGTTTGGGGGGGAGGCAGCAGCTCCCGGCCCAGGCAGACCCAGACACGAGAGGAAAGATGGGCAGGGTCCCGCTTGCCATGGGTCGGAGACCAGGGGGAATCTCTCAGTCCCAGCAGTGTGGGACAGGTGAAGTGCCACAGCTCTGGCAAGCGCCGGCCATGTGGCCTGGTGTAACCCGAGACCACTGGATGCTGGGGGGACCCTTCCTGGAATGGGGGGGGGGGGGCTGTAGATGGGAAGAGCTGGTCCCTGCAGCTTCTCCCCCTTGGGCTGCGACCTTGTCAGCTAAGCGGGGTTGAGTCCGCTCAGCACGTGGGTAGGAGAGAAAAGGTGTCAAGTTGGGGGACTCAAAGGTGGGGTGCCCTGGGGGGTTCCTTTTACCTCCCCAAATCCTGCTCCCCCGACTCTAAATGCCAGCCGGATATATACGTATCCTTTAGTTCTCCCATAGCGTTGCTGTGTGCTGTTAAGCTGCCGCCTTCTCCCCCAGAGGTGGCTGCATTTCAGTGGCAGGGGAGCGTGAGCGCTGCCTGTGAATGACTTTAGGATGTAATGTAAACCCTGGGCCACGCCCCCAGCACTGTGAGCACTCCCCAGGGACTCTGCAATCTAGCGCAGAGTGTGAGGAAAGGCTGATTACACCCGAGGAAGGGGAGATAAAGTCCAGCCATAAATCAGACCATGGCAACAACACGCTAATGGACAGCTCCAGCGTGTCCTGTGGGGTTCTGAACTAACCCGCTCATCCTGCCAAGCCTCAGATGCGTCCTTAGGAAACGCAGCCTGGCAGCAAATCTCAGCCCCGGCGGGATTCTTGTGTTTAACAGGAATAACTGGCAATCGCTCGGCTTCCGACTTGTGTGGCGCCGTTTGTGTACCGTGCACCATGGAGGCGTCTGGGAGTCAGGACTCCGGGTTCTGTGCCTGACTCAGGGAGAGGCAGTGTGGGCTAGCGGTTAGAGGCATCAGCGTCACAGTGCCTGGGTTCTGCTGGGTCTGCCACTGACTTGCTGGCCCGGCGCTGCTTTGTGCCTCAGTTTACCCCTGTCGGTGTGTCCAATGGCTCCCTTGTGGAGCTGCTCTGAGACTTGCCTGACGTTCACAAAGTGCACTGAGCCCCACCCCAGGGGCTGCTGAAATCCGGCTCAGCAAGGGGTGGCGGTGGGGCTAGTGGGGAACTGGGCCAGGGGCTCTCACGCCCAGCCTCACGTTTCCTCTCTGATGGCGACCGAGCCAATGAGGCCTGCAGGGAAAGACCAGGGATGTGATTTATTCCAGCTGCTTTCCTGGTCCAACAAACCAAGGCGTTGGGGGCTAGATTCCCAGCGGGCCCGGGTAGCACAGGTGTGCTGCTGCCTGTCTGGGGATTGTTATTTCTGCTCAGCAGCTGTGAGTGTGTGTGTGTTTCCCTCTCTCTCCCCCCTTCCCGCTTCTCTGGGGCTGATCACAGGCTCCGGAAACAGCCCCTCTTCCGAGCGGCTGGAGCTGGGCCGAGGTGGGAACGAGGCGTTCCAATAAGTGAGCAGGGACGAGGCCAGAGGCCACTCGGCCAGGCGTGGGTCCCGATCCCCGCTGCTCTGGGAACGTGCTTCCGTGTTTGTTTGTTTGGGTCCCAGCACGGCCTGGCCCTTCCTGCGGCATCTGTCAGTCCCTTCCTCCGGGGCGGCCAGAACGGGACGTTCCCCACTTTCTCAAGACCTTGGCCTTGCTCTCAGCCACTCAGACTCCTTGGCAGCACATGCCAGGGGGCCGAGGGGAAGCAGCGTGAGAACAGGTGCGAGGGCGTTGGGCGTGCTGGTGGTGGCTGGCGCGGGAGTTGGCTCAGGACAGCGGCTGGGCATGAGGAGTGGCCAAGCTGGGTGGTGCTGGTGTGAGCCATCCCAGGAGCTGTGCAAACAGATCAGAGGTCGACTCCTTGTTGTGTTGTGTAAGCGGGATGGAGGGAGAAACTTTTCCTTTCCTGGTCTGGTAATGGTGCAGCGCTGTTTAGTGCGGCATAACTGGACTCCGTCTTTGTTAGTTTCTTGCAGTGAGCGCGTTCCTGAAACGTGCACTATTGAACCTGAAATAGCTTGATACATTCTCTGCGTGTGAGTGAGTGAGGAACGTAGGTGCAGGGCATAAAGAGACACCAGCCTAAACTGCTCTGACAACAGAAAGGGGAGTAAAGACACCGACTGCCCCACCCTACCCCTGAGGGCCAAAGAACACCTATCAACAACCCGCCGGTGCAAATAGACCACCCTAACGTACAAAATGATCCACCCTGGGAACCAAAAGTACAGAAATCAGAGTCTAGTCCTGCTTGCAACTAGCTGGTGATTAACACCTGGACTGAACCCAGAGGCAGCATGACACAGCCCGGCCAGAGACTGACATGGGCCAGCAAGTATCACAGATGGGGTAAAACCACAGAAACTTTGGGTCTCGTTCTGCAATCGTCGTCTTGGAGCCGCAGATGCGCGACCCACGGAGGCCTGGCTCCCTCCTCGTGCGCAGCCTCGTTGGCCAGTAGCCTGGCTGGAGCAATCCATTAAAGGTCTGGTAATTGTATGACACCAGCTTGTGGAACGTCCTGGCTAGGAATGTGTGTGGGAACGTGACGCTTTTTAACGTTCTCCCATGTACAATAAACACGGCGGGTTGCCTTGTCCCCCGAGTAAGATCCCGCTGGGCTTGTCCTTTACAAGTATAACAGTGGAAGGGACGTGGCACAGGGGTACGCGTGTCCCCTGCCCCCCACTCTCCTGCCCTCCTCAGAGCACTGGGGCAAAAGCCCCTGGGAGACCCCAGCCTCCCTCGCTAATGGCGCACAGTCCCCCCCCTTGGCTTGGGGCGGGCGACTGCTGTGGTGGAAGGCAGCTACTCGTGGTGCCAGGATAAGCGAGAGCAGATCCAGACCCCCGGCTCAATCCGCTCTGCCCAGCCCCCCGTTACCGGCGCCCTGGCTGCCTGCCAGCTGCCAATAACACAGCACAAGACACGGAAGCCGGGCTGCGTCAGGCGTGTATTCAGCGGGCGGGGGACGAATTTACAGCAGAGCGCCACGAGCCTCCGCCCCGCTGCTGGGCTGATCAGGGAGAGAGGCCGGAGGCCCCCCAGCCACCAGCGGAGAGGGAAAGCAGCCGGCAGGGCTAATGCCACCACCCCCTCCATACAGAGACTGGGCCCTGCACACTCAGGCCGCCAGGAGCCCGCAGGGGAGAGCTCGAGTGTCGGGGGAGCCCCGTGGGTCCCCTTCAGCCGCCGGCCTGTGTTCACATTCATGGCAGATCCAGCGCTGACAGCACCCTGCAGCCCCAGGGGTTGCTCCCACCCCCTTCCCCCAATGGCTTTGGGGTGCCCCCTGGGTTGTGGCATCGGGCAGGGCCCCAGGGCCTAACTTGACCCCCGCGGCCACCTGGGATGGGGCGAGCAGCAGGGGCCAGACAGATGAAGGCTGGGGAAAGGGCTGCAATGTGGGGGGGGGGAGGGGGAGCGGAGGCCAGGCCGGGGAGCAGAGCCTGAGCAGAGCAGGGGTGTGAGGAGAGGCTGGGGGATGTGAGGTCTCAGCGGGGACGTGGGCGTGGCTGGTGCAGGCTAGAGTGGGTCACGCCCAGGGGCTGGCAGGATGGAGGGGATCTCAGCAGGGGAAGTGAGGCTGGGCCAGGCTGGAGGGTGTTAGTGGGGGTCAGACAGAGGGAGCCCCGGTGTCCCCCCCCTGCACCCAGACAAGGTCTACAAGCCCAAGGGAGGGCAGCCCAAGGGTGGGTGAGTGGCGGACGGAGAAACAGCACCAGCTTGGCATGAGCTCCCGCCAGCTGCCCCTGTGCCCTGTGCCAAGCTTCCCGTTTGGAAGTCTCTGTCCAGGAATGTGTGTCTGTCTGTGCATGTCCGTCTGTCTGTCTGGGTGTGAGTGAGAGAGAGAGAGAGAGAGAGAGACAGATCTCAGGCCGGGCACCAGTTCAGTTTCCTAAGTTTCATTCTCGCCAAGCAAGTCACATTTCCTCTCCTTTGCTCCGGCTCAGCTCCCGGCCGCTGCTCCCCGATGCCGCGCTCTCCGGCTAGCCGCTGGCGTGGAAAAGAAAAGAGCGAGGCCAACGCTAGCACCCCTCGCACACAGCCCGCGTGGCCGCGCCCGGGTTCCTGCCCTGCGAGGAAGTCACCAACTGCTGGGGAGGTTTCCTGCGACCCCGGGGATTTCCTGCGGCCCCTGACCTCTCCCTCCCAGCCACTTGCTCCATCAAAGAGCCCAGGCAGGCTGCTGCCCGGCTCTGGCAGGGTCTCATGCCCCCAGTCTAGCTCCTGGCCCCAGCAATCAAAGGGCCTGATCCTGCTCCAGCTGGGGGAGTCGCTGCCCAGGTTCCCAGTGGTGCCAAACCAGGGCCCTGGACTGTATTGTCCCTCTCCTGGTAATAATCAGTAGCGTGTAGGAGGCAGCCCCAGCCCAGCCGCTCAGGAAACACTCCAGGGGGATCTGATCCCTCGCTCCTCCTCCACGTGGCGTCCCAGCAACTCCCCGCACAAGTGCAGCGCGTGTAATCGGGGCTTTGCCCTCGGCACGCAGCTCCTTGCGTCTGAGCAGCTCGCAGCGCCTGGCACACGTTGAATGTTGCCTCTCTCCTCGTCGCCCCTGGGAGGCGGGTGAACGCAGCTGTGCAGCAGGAGCTCTGCACCCTGGCCCCCAGGAAATGCGCTTGGATCGCGCCCAGCAAGATGTTATTTCCACCCCTCCACCCCAGCCCACATTGCAACCGCGTTACGCTGAGAGGGCGTCCACTGATGGGGCTGCTGAACTGAGCAGGGGCCAGAGGCCAGTTGCTGTCTGACCCCAAATCTCACGCGGCCAGGTGTGATGGGGCAAGTGTCAGGAAGGGCTGTACACACACACACACACCAGCCAGGTGCGTTCGGGGGAAGGGGCCGCTGCAGCCTGGGCTAGAGGCAGGATGCTGTGCTGGAAGGGCCAGTCTGCTGTAATACGGCCGTGGGGGGCGTTGAGGGGCAGCTGCTTTGATCGGGGCCGTGCCCTTCGCTCCTTACCTGGGCTGTGCCACGGGTTTTGGGGGGAACTGGTTGGGCAGCTTGGCTTTCTCCAGCATTCTCTGTCCGAATTCCTCCAGGGTGGCTCTGTCTAGCAGGGTGAGAAGCACCAGAGGTCTCTTGGCTAGAATCTACCACCCGTACGTGCAGGGGAACAGGCCTCTCTCCCCTCACAAGCCCCCAAGTCTGTGCTGACCTCGCAGCTCCTGCAGGAACCGGGGACACGGGGCCCCTGGCATGGCAGGAACACGCGGGGGCCGATGGTCCAGAGAGTAGCAAGGAGTCCCCCACATCCCCCGTACACCACCCCAGCTGCACGCAGGCCTTGGATGGAGACGCTGCAGTAACTGCTCTGGGCCGGGAATGACATAAATAGGCAAAGCTGCCGGGGAGCCCCAGGGGCAGTGGGTCCGGGCAGAGGGGCAGTGGCAGTGTGGGGTGGGTAGAAACCTCAAGGCAGTTTGCTCTGTAGAACTGGGCTCATGGGCACGGCAGAGTTTAGTTAGCAACGGGGCGGAGGTGGTGACGGGGTTTCTCAGAGCAGCACTAGGAGAGTGTGAGGAGCCTGGGACCACAGGGGGGCTCCTGGACTGGCGCCCACTGCCAAAGCGAAAGGCCGGCTACAGGCCAAGCTGTGAAAGCATCTGAGCACCTGACCTTGGCCCTTCCTCACGTGGGCACTCACCAGTGTTCCCGGGGTTCCTGAGAGCCCCAGGATTCCTCAGCGTCCCTGGGTTCCCAAAGGTGCCGGGGTTTGGGTTCCCGAAGGTGCCGGGGTTCCCGAAGGTGCCGGGGTTCGGGTTCCTGAAGGTGCCGGGGTTCCTGAAGGTGCCGGGGTTTGGGTTCCCGAAGGTGCCGGGGTTCGGGTTCCCAAAGGTGCCGGGGTTCGGGTTCCCGAAGGTGCCGGGGTTCCCGAAGGTGCCGGGGATCCCTGGGAAAGCACTGACCTGTCAATGAGAGGAGAGTCACACCGGCTCGCGTGCCCTGAGCTCAGATGCTACAGAGCTGCCCACCAGAGCCAGAACTCTTTGCCCAGGCACCAGACAGGGGTGGTGGAGACCCTCCCAGGCTGGCTCATGGCCAGGACGTCGCTGGGCGTGGTTTTTTTTGGGGGGGAAGGACTCCCCATCACCTGTGTCCCCCACTATGGCGCTGCCCCTGCCCTGGAGGCCCCATGAGACCTTGGGGCAGCTGCTCCAGGGCGTGTATGTGTGGGGGAGAGGACGTGGGGGGATAAACACACCATCTACCCTGCTCTCAGCCCACGAGGACATGGCTGGACACGAACACGGCGGGATGGGCGTGCGCGGGTGGCAGGCTGGATTTGTGTGCAGGTCCCTATATACCCACAAGGGCTGACACCCCTACCCCCCCCTCCCCCCAGCTCCTGCACCCGGCACCCCCTCACCTTTGCCTTCCTGCAGCTCTCCAGCTGCGCCCTCACCACCTCAGCCTGGCCGAGAAGCTGGCTCTTCTCCTGCACCTGCCGGCTCAGGCGCTCGGCCTCCTCCTTCAGCGCCTGCCTCTCCTGGTAGCTCCGCTTGGCCTCGGCGTCGCAGGCGGCCTGCTGGCCCTGCAGCTTCTGCTGGAGGCGCTGGCTCTCGCCGTCCCGCTGCCGCCCGCACTCCCGCAGGCTATCCTCGCAGCGCAGCTTCGCCGTGTACAGCTGCCCGTTCTGCTGCGCCTGGCTCTGCATGTCCTCCTGCAACTTCTTCCCCAGTGCCTCCAGCTGCCCGGTCACCAGCTCGACCTGGTGGGACGGCAGGGCCTGCTCCATGCTCATCTGGATGGCCGGCCAGGCGGCCTGCAGCTTGCCCAGCACCTTCTCCCCCAGGCTCCTGCACGCCTCCTGGCCCTGCGCCAGCCCGCTGCGCTCCGTCCGCAGGTCGATCACCTGCGCCTGGCAGCGCTCCCAGTCGCCGGCGGCTCTGCTGGACGCCTCCTGGAGCTTCTCAGTGGCTTTCGAGCAGTTCTCCCGCTGCCGCTGGGCCTCCCGCGCCAGCCTGTCCTGCTCCTCCCGCAGGCCCAGCTTCTCGGCTGTGCGGGGAGAGGACGAGGCGGGGGGTTCGGACGACGGGGCGCCTTGCCCCTAGGATCCCGCTCGCCGGCCCTCTGCTCCCCCAGCGCCCCTGCACCCAATCTCCCCAGCACCTCCAGTCCCTGGCTGCCCCCTTCCCCTGCACCTCCAGCCCCTGCACCCAATCCCCCCTGCACCTCCAGCCCCTGGCTCCCCGTCCCCCTGTACCTCCAGCCCCTGCACCCAATCCCCCCTGCACCTCCAGCCCCTGGCTCCCCGTCCCCCTGTACCTCCAGCCCCTGGCTGCCCCTCCCCCCTGCACCTCCAGCCCCTGGCTGCCCCTCCCCCCTGCACCTCCAGCCCCTGGGTCCCCCTCCCCCAGCACCCCTATGCCCAGTTTCCCCTCCCTGCACCCAGTCCCTCCACTGGAGCCTGCCCTGCGGGGCAGGGCACGACTCCTGGGGCAGAGCAGCCAATCAGAGCTGCGGCCCCCCCTCCCCGCCCCCCAGCCCTGAGGAGTTTTTGGGTAGGGGAGGGAGGACGAGGGAGCAGCCAAGGCCATTCTCACAGGAGGGGAGGGGCAGGAAGAGCCCGGGTGGCTCCGACCCCCCAGAATGAGTCCGTTGCTCCCTGCTCCCCCCCACCGCAACAGCTGGCCTGGGAGGCGCCCCTGGAGCTTCAGGAGCAGAGAGGTGAGACGGGGGGGGGGGGGGCAGGTGGGTGGGGCGCACAGAATGAATTGCTGGACTGGGGGCGGGGCAGATGCAGAGTTTGGGGGTGCAGAACGAATTGCTGGGCTGGGGGAGGGGCAGATGTGGGGGTGCAGAACGAATTGCTGGACTGGGGGAGGGGCAGATGCAGAGTTTGGGGGTGCAGAACGAATTGCTGGGCTGGGGGCGGGGCAGATGCGGGCTGTGGGGGTTCAGAACGAATTGCTGGGCTGGGGGAGGGGCAGATGCAGAGTGTGGGGGTGCAGAACGAATTGCTGGGCTGGGGGAGGGGCAGATGCAGAGTTTGGGGGTGCAGAACGAATTGCTGGGCTGGGGGAGGGGCAGATGAGGGCTGTGGGGGTGCAGAACGAATTGCTGGGCTGGGGGAGGGCAGATGCGGGCTGTGGGGGTGCAGAACGAATTGCTGGGCTGGGGGAGGGGCAGATGCAGAGTTTGGGGGTGCAGAACGAATTGCTGCGCTGGGGGAGGGGCAGATGTGGGGGTGCAGAACGAATTGCTGGACTGGGGGAGGGGCAGATGCAGAGTTTGGGGGTGCAGAACGAATTGCTGGGCTGGGGGCGGGGCAGATGCGGGCTGTGGGGGTGCAGAACGAATTGCTGGGCTGGGGGCGGGGCAGATGTGGGATGTGGGGGTGCAGAACGAATTGCTGGGCTGGGGGAGGGGCAGATGGGGGGAGAGGGAAGAGGAGGAGTTAGTCAGGCTCTGGGTGGGGGGAATAGCTGGACAGGCTGAGGCAGCCCTTCAGCAAAATGCCACAACCCCTGTGATCTTCTGGGGTCTGACTCCTGACGTTTGAGCTCTTGGGGTTCGCAGTGCTGAGTGTGGGAGAAATCGGGGGGGGGGGTCCTGTGGGGGTGCCCCCAGTTGCATGCGGCACCCTGATCCCAGCAGGAATTCTGTGCACGGGCTCAGGCCCTGCAAAGTAAAACCTGGGGGCGTCCCAGGGGCTTCACCTGGAGCAGGGGGGTGCCGCGCCCCGCAGGCTGGACAAAGGGTTTGCATCCCACTCTCTGCAACAGTGAGCTCCACAAAGCTGCCTGGGGCCTTCCCGCTCCCCACAGGGCTCACGGGAGATGTGGACGCAGGCCAGGACCTCGCTGTCCTGTGAGCAGGCTCAGGAAGTTACCCACTGCCTGGGAGGTTGAGGTCTGCCTGCATCCGGCGGGGACCACGTCTGGCCCTGGTGTGACTCCACTGCCACCAGGGGGACTGAGCCTGGCCGGGGAAGGGGTTCCTCCCACAAAAGGGGGCTGAACGGTCTCTCTCAGGGCATGGCGAGGCAGAGGGTTAACCCCCCACCCGGGCAGGGGGCCCAGACGCTGGGAGTTCTCACCGTAGCAGGTGACGTTTAGGATGTTCATGTTCCTTTGGCAATCCTCTGCCATCGCCTTGTAGTACTGGGCGTAGTACACGATGTTCTGGAACATCATCTAGGAAGAGAATGGGGGGGGGAGGGGATGTCTGAGGTCCCCTGCCACAAGGGATAGGACCAGGGCGCCTGGAGCCCCAGGGGAGCCCTGCCCTGCAACTGCCTGGCCTGGAGGGAGAGGTGCATGGAGTGTGTGTGTGTGTGTGGGGGGGAATTGTCCACTCTTCTTTGCAGGAATGTGAGCGTTGTGGACACAAGGGGGGTGCTGTTGTCTAGAACAGGCACTGTGGAAGCTGCTCCCTTGTGAACGTTCCCGCCCTGCTGGTACCCCTCGGTCCCGACTTCCAGCCCCTCTGTTATTCCAACCCTGGGCTCGCCTTGCACCTAGCTCTGTCAGTGCCCCTCAGTCCTGATTTGCATCCCCCTGCCATTCCATTCCTGAGGGCAGACGCTTCCCCTGGTGCCAGGCTGTTGCTGTGTGGCGTGGACACCTGCCCACACGCGCTGTTTTGCGCAAACCAACTGCTCCTGCTGCCCGGACCAATCTGACCAGAGAACTTCCAAGGTGAATTCAGGAGCTTTGCTGGGTGAAAGCAGCCAGTGAAAGGCAAAGGGTTGTTAGCTCAGAGGAAGAAGAATCCAGTGCAAAGTGACTAGGAGAGATGAGCCAATAATCCCTGGCATGCTAATTCCCTCTCCGATTTCCCCCCATGTGTCTGGCCGGGCAGTGTGAATTGTGTGTTCAGCAGTTGGATCTACAGTGGGACAAAGGCGCAAAGCTCTGAGTTCCCAGGAACCACTGGGAAGCGAGGGGGACAGGTCGCCAAGCCCACTGAGCGGGATTCTCTTTTGAAATCAGACTGATGTCCCCATGGGATTTTCTTCCCCGATTTGCTTGGCGTTGATCGGAAAGTCTCACTCTATATTCTGCTCTGGGGCTTCTGTCTAAACCACAGGGGAATTTTGCAGGGAGTCCATGTGAGTCTGTCTGTCTAATAAATGAGGGGGGGAGAAACAGAGAGGGACAGAATGAGAAGAGAAACGCTCGCTGATGAAAAGGGAATGTTGCAACATACCAGTGCTCAGCAACTAAAGAATCCCCCTGGCTAATTTCTGATGTTCAGAGATGCTGAGCCCCAGGTCTTGCTCATTCCTCTGGAAGCTGTGGGGTGCTCAGCGCCCCTGAAAATCAGGATACGTTACAGTTCATATATGGGGTCTTTATAAGAAGTACTGACGTGGCCTGAGCCAAAATCCTGGATCCAAGTCCCCCGATGAACTTGGTGGATCCAGATCTGGCTCTGATTCAGTCCTTTGTTTCTCAACCCCATCTCCGGGAAGCAGATTCATGGGTGTCAGTGATGGCTCAGAGGGAGGGAAGAATTGCTCAGACACTGCGTAGGCCCCGTTTGAGCTTCCGAAAGGGGCATGAACTCTTTTGTCCGCTTCTGAATAGCTCGGAGGATGGAACGAGACACTAGGAGGCCTGGGACTGGGGAAACCTGGGAGATTTTTGCATCGGATGTGTTGGGTTTGCAAGGTGATGTTGAGTTTTGCAAGCGCCTCCCAGCCCCTCGATCCACTTAAGCGAACCTTTTCTTAAGCTAAATGGAACACACGCCTCTCCAAACGCTTGCAACTAGCTGGAATCCAGTGCTAATCAAAATCGTAAAAACTCGGCTTGAAAGGCATTCTTGCCCACATGCCGTGACGCCGGGGGAACAGAATGAGAAGTCCTGCAGCAGCTCAGCATGTGGCTGGCACCAGACAGAACCTGTGTTTGCAAATGGCTTGAGAGCTGCCCTCAGTTCAGAACCTGGGATTTTTCCAGTGGGTTTGAATTTCTGGCCAAGTGAATTTTCAGAGCCAGCCTGTGCCAGGGCTGGACTGGTAGATTCCTTGCCTTGTAGGACGTCAGAGCAGCTGTTGGCAAAGGTGAATATTTAGTGGTCGCTAACTCAACGGCCTGTGTGATTTTTCAAGAATGCAGGATGGTGACTGTTGTGCTCACATGTGCAAATCAGTGGGTAAATGGCCAGTGGAAATTCTAGTTCCACTATTGTCTGCAGAGCTGAGAGTTTGGCCCAGAAATGTACTTGTGTGTGTGTGAGCGACTTGAGCATTGGTTAAAGGTGCCGGATTGCCAGCCCAATGGATTGACTCTGGTCCTTAGCCCCAGAACAGATACAGCAAGGGCCAGTGCTGCTTACCCCTGGCCAAAGAGACCACCCTTGGGAATGAGAGGCCCCTTCCATAGGAAGGATGGTCCCGTGATGAGAGCAATAGCCGGGCGACGTGGATTCAATTCCCTGCTCAGTCACAGACACTGGCTAAGTCACTTTAGGAAAGCGCACACTGCAATTAAACAGCTGCAGGGAGGAAAGCTTGAGTTTCTGGTTAGAGCTGATTTTTTATGAGAAGAAGTTAAAGAAAAAGAGTTGGTTTTTTAATACACTCAAAGGAAAGAAAATTTGAGTCTTTAACGACTTGTTATGGACCAGACCCTGAGGGCGGAGGAGGGTGGGGTCGCAATCAACAGGCTTCAGAACAGCTGAATCACCATGCAGAGTCACTGCAGGAGCTGGTGAGCTTCACGGCACCTGATATTTTTCCAAGAAAACTTTTTTTTTGTTTCAAAATCGGCCTTTTTTCGAAAATGAATATTTTCAACATGAACCCGAAAACAAAACAAAACCTTGGGTTTTGTGGATTGATTTCTCCTTTTTCCAGGGGAAAACCCAAGGCCAAGAAACTGAATGTATAAGAATTTTCATAGAAATTTTTGAATCAGCATTTCTATCAGAAAGTGGCAGAATGAAAATCACCTTGGCTTTTTTACAAGAAAAATCATTCCATTTTCCAGTTATCTGGTTAGCTAATGACCAATGCATCAGTGTTAAGATACTCTTCCAATGAGCATGGTATGAATGGAGAGATGATAGAAGATTAATTTCACCCACCACGATTGAAATGCTGCCACTTCTGGGGTAGAGCATGACAGAAATTTAACAGTACACAGCACCCTCAAGAAGAGATTTCTCTCTCTCTCTTTTTTTTTTTTTTAATTCCAAATTTCCCCTGTTTAGTGGTATCATGTCTAAGTGTCTTGCAATTAAGCCCGCTGGAGAGGATGCGCCGTAGTATGGTCCCAGCTTCCCCACACGAACAAAACAAACATTTTCAGCGCTCCTGTCAGGGAACGAGGCTAATTGGAACCGGTCACTTTCCGGCTGGCAAAAGAACCTCCGTGCCTCACTGGATCATACTGCCCCGAGCAGAAAGGAGAGATGGAACAGATGGGTGGGTGGGCCAGGCTTGGTGGGGACACCGTGGAATTACTTGGGGGGCGAATTTAGCTCTGAAATGAGCATTGCATTTGTTATTTCTCTGCTGCGACCCAGGAGGGATCCTTGCTCTACTCCTTTCTTTTGGAGAGGGGGAACAAAGACAGACCTGGGTCTATGGTGGTAGATGGAGAGAAGCAGAAGGGGAAGGATGACTAGACAGTTCCACACACTAGTTCTAGGGCTGGCGTGAGAGAGAGAGAGATGCACACTAGGATGGATGGATGGAAGGACAGCCAGCCAGACAGACAGCTCGAGCGCGGTGGCACCTGCAGCCCAAGGGCTGGTTCCCGGAGGCCGGCCTACCTGATTGGCATTGCTGTCCCGCAGGCTGGCATTGCACTTCTCCAGCGCTTTCTGGGTCGCCACCACAAACTGGAAGCAGCCGAGCTTCTCCTTGCCGGTGGCGTTGAGCTGGCGGGTGAGGTTTTGGTTCTTGGCGCTGAGCACCACCACCTTGCCGTAGAGCTCCTGGACCTGCTCCTCCAGGTGCCGCAGGTGGGTGTCGGTGCCGGCGTGGGCATTGCCATAGATCATGAAGAGGACGAGCCCCAGGATGATGAGGAACTGGATGACGGAGGTGAACAAGAAGATGTACTTCATGTAAAAGCCACAGCCCTTCTTGGAGATCAGGCTGTCCTTGGACTCCAGGCCGAACTTGGCCATGGCGTAGGCGTTCTTCTCCATGCCGCAGGCTCACTGCTGCCGCGCGGCTCCCCGGCACCCCTTTCATGGGCAGCAGCGGGGGGGGCGGGGCGCGCCCGCCCGTTATCCCCTCCCAGCCCAGTGTTTATATTGCTCTATTTAATATTTCCTCCTGCCTGGCTCCTTCCTGCCTCTCCGGATGCACTGGGCTCTGTGAATGATCACAACACGGCTGCTGTTTGCACAGGGCTATTGTTCCCAGCCTGTAATGGACAGGGGCAAAGCTTGGGACAAAATTCGCCCCTAGCCCCCCGTTTTAGTTGTGTGTCTCCAACGGACGTCCCCGCTGCTGCTTCGGAGCAGGGTGGGGCGTGTGCGAGGGGCAGCTCCCCTGGGACGGGCTCGCAGGGCCCGAGCCAAAGCCCTGGAAAGTCTCCTGTCAGAATCTGTCCCACCGGCTGCGGTCGCCACAGGAAATGGCCAGAGGTTAACGACTTGGAGCCTGGCTCTTACTCCAGCCAGTTCCACTCCTCATGGGAAATGTCATCCCCAGCGCGAGAAGGGGCATCCTGAGAGGGAACCGCTGCGTCCTATCGGACTTATTAGTGGACGAAAGCCCTCCCTCGAACCGTTCAGCCAGCCCAGAGGCTGTAATGAATAGAGGTAATGCCCCCGCTGCAGGGGATAGGGAAGATCCCCTCCTGCGTTAACTTCGAGGGGGTTTTTCCAACCGGGGGCCCTTGCGCTGGACTCAGCAGCGGCTCTCCCGAGCCAGGTGACCCCAGGTGGTGCATGGCAGAGCTAAGAACAGCTCCAGTCCAGCCAAGCACTGCGGACGTGGGGTGACTGCCAGCACATGAGTCATCCCATCACAGTGGCTACTTGCGTGATTAGTTACGCATGTACCTAAGTGCTTTGCTGGATCAGGATCAATGTCCATGGAGGGGGCTGAGACTCACTTACTGGGTCAGGCCACTCAGCCATTTAGTCCCATCTCCTGTCTCTCCCGATTGCTTCAGAGGAAGGGCCAAGAAAGCCTTTAGTGGATAGTTATGGAATGACCTGACCTGGGGGAAAATTCCCTCCTGACCCTTCTCGCTCAGTGGTTTGTTTATGTCCTGAAGCAGGCGGGTGTGCAACCCTTCTAACGGGTTTTACCCTCTGGAATGTAGTTCTGGTTGGTCTCACGGATGCATAAAAATGTCTCATCATTTTAAGAATCCTGCCCGGCTCATTTGCTCTCGGTGCTACGTAGTGGCAGAGAGTTCCACAGGCCGATTACAGCTGAGTTGCTCCTGGGTCATTTAAAATCTGCTGCTTTTCACTTTCATTGAACAATAATATCCCAGCTGCAGTCAGTGTCCTTCGCTATCCCATGGGTTTTCTTTGGTCTCTTCCTAGGGCCTGTCTACGGGGTGAATTAACGAATCTACAGCACACCGCCTTGCCGCACAGTAACATCTCACGCGGACACTGCACCCCGGTGAAGGTCCCAGCAAGCCACAGATTCACACCCTGGTTTGCCGCTCTGGAGCTCACTGTGTGGACAGGCCTCTGGGCATCTTTCCTTATCATCAACGTTCATGGCTAGAGGCGTCAACTGAGATCCGGGGTCGCACTGTGCCTGGCGCTGCACAGACACATAGTAAGAGGCAGTCGTTGCTCCAAGGAGCTTACATGATTAAAAGACAAAGGGTAGGAGGAGAAACTGAGGCACCGAGCAGGGAAGTGACTGGCTCAAAGTCACAGAGCAGAGCCGGGAATAGAACCCAAGTCTCAGTCCCCATCTAGTGCACTAGCCACTGGGCCATGCTGCCGTGCAGAATGGTGCCTTCTTCCTGCTGAACTAAATGGCAAATTTTCTCTAGCCAGTGACTGAATTATCCAGCGATGCTGGTGCAAAGTGACTGGGAGCCAGGGTGGACGTCATGTTATTTTTCGGAGGATTGCTTTGGTGCTGCTCAGATTAGCCACAGGAGTGCAGCACCCGTGGTTGGGTGTGACCGAAGGGAAGGTGCACAGCTGATTTTTGGAACCTGTGTGGCTGATTCCCCATGTCCACAACTGGGACTGGCGCTGGCAGTTCTCACAGTAGGAGCTGACATTTTCTGGACACTCCGTCAGGCCTGGCATCTGCTGGGGTGTGGATCGGGAGAGGCCCAGGAAATGCTTTGCCCCTATTCAGGAGCAGTGGGTCAGAGGGGGGGGGATGTAAAAGTGCTGAGCGTGGCAGCGGCGTAGTGAGTGCTCCCTGAGCCAGGTGGTAAAAGTAGAAATGTCTGTCGTGTCTCTGATTGCCCAGCCATTCCGTCTGAGAGCCGCATGGCCTGCCCTCTACCTGCAGCCCTGAGGGTTTTGTTGGGCCACCAGTGGAAACCTACCAGGTTTGGTGTTTCTCTCCGAGAAACCTTGGCCTGATTTCTGCCCAGCCGTTTCACATCAGCCTCCAGCCGCTCTGTGGCTTGGTGCTGAAAGTGCAAAAACTTTGCAGCAAAGCAGGAAGGTTAGGGCTGGTTTCATATCCCTCAGTTGCTCCTCGCTTTCCTTTTCCCTGCCCGTTGGACGTTGGCTCCCACCCGAGCCCCAACCCAAAACCCGACCCGAAGGGGAAGGTCACAGCGGACGTTTTGTGGCTTTAAGGGTGGGTGAGGCTGGGCTAGAGAGAACCAGCTTGCAGCCGTGGGAACCATGGTGGAGGTTCATCTCCTGTGTGGCTCTGTCCGGTTGGTTTGGCTGCACAGAGGTCTGGGCTCATGTGTAGGGAAAGGTGCAATGGTGCGTCTGGGACCGGCCAGCAAAGCAGCAGTGTTCACATTGAATACGCAGGGACCCAGCTTGATTCTGTCCCGAGCATCCTCCTACAAACGGGGCCCAGCAGTTAAGTGAGTGAGAGGATTGCCGCGGGGCAGGCCTCAGCCAGGGGGGAAGGGATGTTTGCGGCCAAGATTTGAGGAAGGACGTGGACGGTCCGTGGGGCTGAGAGGTTTGGGGAGGCTGCCCCACGTAGCAGGAGCTGCAGGAGCAGGAGCCCGCAGTGGGGAGGTTGCACTGGGAGGCTGAGAGGCCATTGCGAGCTCCGTTGGGGGAGCAGGGGAGCGAAGCAGTGGGGGCTGGGGGCTGAGCATTTCCAGGAAGGTCAGGGTCCTGGAGTCCAGCCGCAGGGGGGGAGGCTGGAGGGAAGGAACGGGGCCGGGTAAGGCTGTTTCTCATGCCATGCACGTGCTCTCAGGGCTGTGACACAGCGCTAGGGAAATCAATGGAAGTCCTGTCCTGACCGCAACGGGCATCCGCTCAGGGCCCGGCTCTCCCGGCTTATCCGGAGTCAGTGCCGAGAGGCGGCGAATTGGAGTCATCCAAAGCGCCCATCTGTACCTGGCGAAGGAGGGCAGAGGAGAGGGCCCCTCTCCAGGGGGTCTCAGGTTCCTACAAGCTCACCTTAGAGGACATCAGGCACGTGGCATTGCCTGGACTAAAGAGGGGCGCCGGTAGCGGTATGTCTGGGAGGCTAGGGCTGCTTCTCCCAGCAGGTTCTGGGAAGGTGGCGCCGTGGGTGGAGATAGAGTGAAATGAGCCGGGGAGCGCAGCGTGCCCGCTGGGTGGTGCAGGGAGACCATGGCACCCCCGTTGGGTGGGGAGCAGCTGGGTCTCTGGGGCTGGCCATTCACATGCAGGGCGCTAGTGAGTTCCTATGCAACCATCCCGGGCCCATTCCTGGCCCCAGCTGGAGGCAGGGGGAGGTTCCCTGCAGCGGGAGTGGGGGGCACCAGACCTCAGCCAATAGGAGCCGCCTCCGTGGCGCCGTCTGTTCAGCCCGGCTGCGCCCGAGGGCTTGGGCCGGACAGCGCGTGGGTCCTGGCACCAGTTCAGCTGGAGTCACGCTAGCCAGGGACGTGAGTTGCCCCATGCGCCCACGGCTGGGGGGGAGCTGAGGGGAATGAAGTTGGGACGGTGGGACTTGGTGCTGGGGTCTCGCGTGGAAGAGCGGGCGGCACTGGGCCCTCGCCTCTCTAGAGACCCCACGGGGTGCTGCGTGGACCCGGCCTGAGTCGGTGCGAGCCCTCCCGGGGGGCTGGGGTGTGGAGAGGCGCCTGTCCGGGGTAATCACCACGGCTAAGCTCGCAGAGCTGGTGCTGTCGCCCTGGGGTAGCAGCAGCATGGGTGCCCCGGGGACTCCCTGTGGGGCCCAGAGACGCGCCGGGCACCGACCGCACAGCAGCAGCTCTGGTGTCCCTTCCCTGCGGCTGCCCAGAGGCGGCTGGGCAGGGCTGGCCAGGGGCTGCTCAGTGTCTGAAACTGCTGGAGCGGGTGTCGGCCGGCTACTGCTGCTTCCTTCCTGAGCCGGGAATAGCCGACGTGAGTCACCGCCCGCCCAGCCCCCCAGCCCCGGGACAGGAGAGTGCCCCTTCTCCTGGGCCATTGCCTGGGTCGTTCTGCCCCACTCTGTGCGCGGGGCCTGCCTGGTGGGTGACCCACAGCTCTGCCAGGCAGACCCCGTCTTCGGCATTGCTGCTGGGGCTCGCCCTGCCCTGCGCTCCGCTCTTAGCAGCGAGGCGGAGTGAGAGCCCACGAGGCCTGGGGTAGGGAGCTCCGTCGGGGGCGCTCCCGTGCGGTCAGCGCTGACCCCGGTGCATCTCACTGGGGATATTCTCATGGGCTGCGAAGCTGCGTGAGAGCAAATCCCTCCTTTTCCCTGTTGGTGCAGGATCGATTTGCCCCGGGATCTGCCCCAAGCTCAGCCTGGGGATGAATCATCCCTGGACTGGAGCAAAAACTCTCCCAGTCCCTTCCCACTGGGTGACTCGGAGTCATCAGCCTCAGGCTGGGCCCCGCATGTTTCACTGGGCTCGCAGCTCCCCCTCGTGGTTTATCTGTGGGAGGGTTCTCGGGTGTGACCCCCCCCCCACCACCACCACCACCACCACCACCACCACAGGGAGCCAGGGCCGCCTGCGGGCGGTGCATTCAGAGGGGACGCCCGGGGGTCAGTGTGGCCTGTGGGGAGCAGCTCCAGCAAAGGGGGGAAGGATTCTGGTTGTGCGTCCCCGGGACCGTTTTGAGCTTGGCCTGATGCTGCACAGGCAAGTCGCAGCCATCAGTGGAGTAGAGGGGGATGGGCAGCTCAGTGAAAATCACCTCCTTCTCAGATGGTTATTTGCACTGGGGTCACCCCAAGAGCCCTGGTGGGGTCGGGGGCATTGTCCCAGCCCAGCGCCTTCTCCACAAGCCAGCCAGCTTTGCCTGGGAGTAGCCAAGAGAAATCTTCAAAGAAGATTGACTTACAAACAGGGAAGGGAAAATGCGGGTTGAAACCCAGCCGTGAAAGTGAATCTCGCAGGGCGTTTGCTGCTGGGCGGAATCTCCTGGGCGGTGAGGGCTAACCGGGGCTCCTGGCACCATGTACCACCATGCTGAGAGGAGAAAGAATCAGCAGGGTTTACAAAAATCTCTGTGGGGCAGGGCAGCTTGGAGCACACGCACGTGTGCGAGTGTGCACGTGCGTAACAGTGTGTGCCTGTATGTGTATAGGCGTGCGTGTGTGAGTTTATAGGCACGTGTGCATGCAAGGACACTGGATTTACCATGGTCCAATGCACGACGAATAGGTGAACGGTCCCTCTGCACGCCTAGTCAGGGCTGTGCACGCAGGAGACGAATTCCTTCCTGGCCCCTCAGCTGACAGCCTGAAGCATGAGAGTCGAGCAGTGCCGCTTGAGTACGATCCGGGAACTGTGGTTAGTGCTTATGTGTCTGTGTCTCATTACGTGCTTGGGAGAGCATTTGTATGTGAGCATCCATATTGCACGGCTGTGTGGACCAGCCGGGACACTTCCGCCTGCCTGCCCATTGCTCTGTGAGCCCCACAATTCAGTGCTGTTGGCACAATTAGCTGGTGGTTTTTGCAGCCTGCAGGCTGGAAACACTTGTGCAGCCGCTAACCGCTTGCCCTCTGCACAGGAAGTTGCTATGTCAGTGGTAGAAAAATCTGAGACTTTCCTGGAAACCGTTCGGTTTGACGTGCCTTTAGAATCTGATAAATAACTCTGTAACAACAATGTCTTCATCCACCCCCTCCTCTCTCCTCTCCATGGCCCAGCCTGCCCTGTCCTGTGCCATTTTCACCCCTGCCAGTCTCCTCGGAGCTGACACAGGTACGGGCGGGTGAGATGGAGCCTTTCCTGCCATCAACACAAGTGGGAGCTGAACTCCCACGGCCCATCGTTAACTCTGCTGGTGCCTTGGATTAGGCAGGGGACACAGGGATGGATTATCAGCACCCAGGTGACATGAGAAAAATCCTCGCAGGTTTTTGGATCCAACCACTGAGCTGATTGGATCCAGAACAAATAGGGGTCCCTGGGACTTGATTTGCACAGAGCCGCTCTGCTTTCATTCAGCAGAGGAGAATTCACAGTGGCGTTAGCACCGAGAGAGCAAACATGAAATTCCAGCCAGCGACCTGGCCAGTGGTTTCATTATGTGAGCTCAGGGCCGTGACAGGCAGGGGAGAACTTGGGGGGAAGCTGAGATTTGCTTCACCCATGGAGACATTCTGTGCAACCGCCCTGCCTTCGTTACAAAACTGCCTTTCTGAGGGCAAACAAAGTCCTTCCAAAGTGACAGTTGCCACCCAAGACCCGTGCAGTAAATGCACATGTATATGAACCATCTGGGTGTAATGTGTCACTTCTAGGAGACACTGGGACAGAGACACCAAAGACAGGACAGCACAATTCTTTGCTTCTCATGTTTTAGCTAGTAACTGGCATTTCTAGTTGGTATATTTCAGATCTAGCTAAGTAACCGGTGTTGCACGGGCTGTTCATTACTCTGCCCCTGCAGAGAAATCAGGCCCATGCGGTGAAAATAGAAGTATTGAATATGGATGGAAATGACTTTTATAAAATATTAAAAGCTAGGAACTGAGTTACCCGTGGCTGTGCTTCGAGTCAGGGGTGGACTAATGTCCTGCTGGGTGGCTGGAAATAGCAGCTTTCAGATGAGACAGTCGGAGAGTACGTCAGCATTTGAGCTGGGAGGTGTGATTCCAGTTCGGGTAGCTAGCTAGCACCTACGACTCGCAGTGTGTCTACAGCAGCCGGGGCGGTGGCTCGGACGACCACCCGTGCACAGGCCCCGGGGTTGAGGCAGGATCGTACTCAGAGCGGCCAGGCCAAGCAACTGCCCATGCTGCTGCGGACGCTCTGCTATTTGTAGGTGCCGTCTCGAGCACAGCTAGCGGGGGGACGTCCACACGTGCTGGGGATCCCACCTCCCAGCTCAAATGCAGATGTACCCCAAGGATTTCTAATCCACATGGTGCCCTCAACCCAGGCATCCCAGCCAGCTTCCATCGTGGAGCAGCGAAGTCGGCTTCCTTAAATGTTCTCGGTAGCTTGTGCTGGAGAATTTATTCCTGTCCCAATCACTGCTGAGGTGGTGCCGTGTTGCTGGGCGCTGTTAAACGATTGCTAAGTTCTTCCCCAGAGGTGGGTAGATTTCAGTGGTGGGTGAAAGATCCCTGTGTAGACATGGCTAAATCTTAACCCCCGCCAACACCTGTACAACCCCCCCGGCTTGCAAAGGCTTGCAGGGAGGTGTGGGGCAGAACTGGAAGCGCCTTCTCTGAAGTGCTTTGGAATTGCTCAGGGACCAGTGTGGATGCGTGGTCCTTGGAGCGGTGCTGGTGTCACTAACGAGACCCGGCAGGCAGCTACTTTTTGAATATTAATGAGCAGATCTGCATACAAACCCAGACTGTTAAACATCCCCCCATGGGTGAACTCAGCCCCAGCATAGAAAACAGAGAGGAAATTAGCACCAAAAGGTCTGACTTTCTACCGGCAAGCGGAATATACGGCCGGGAACGACACGAGGCGGCTTAGATGTAGGCCCAGGCGGGGCAGGGCTCAAGAGATCCAGTGGACTCGGCGTCTTTTCAATTCGTTCGTGGCTGTTACTTTGCGGGAGGAGGCAGCTGGCTCCGGGGCGGGACGGGGCGGTCCCGTGTGGCAGTCGTTTCCGGGTCATTGCAGCTGCTTCTGGTGTGGATCCGCAGTGTGTCCCGTTCTGTGGAAGGGGGGATCGGAAATGGTCGCTCACGAGGCCTGTCATCTCCTTTAAGCCTGGCTGACCCCAAATGCTTCAGACATAAGATTTCAACCCTTCCTGCAGAAGAGAGACGGTACATGACACACACGTCATCACACAATCTGTGCAGGTCTGCTCTCCATGATGTTTCTATCATTCACACAGAAGCATCATGTTAATATGCAGCAGGAAGGACTCAAAGGGAAATGAACAGCAAAAGCCCAGTGTGCCAGGCGGCCCCTGCTCGCCCGGTCTAAGCGCCCTGGGAAGGGGCTCTGCAGAGAGTCACGTCCTGGGCTGGTGCACGCTGGCACAGCCAGGCCAGGGGAGCTGTGCCTTTCGAACCAGCGGAGGACGTGACTCTAGCTGCTCATCCGCCCGGATGCCATCCCCAGCTGCCCGTCCAGCCATCGCCCAGGGCGGATTTCTGGTTGGTGTCATGCCAACGGGTCTTGACTGGCAGTTTTACAGGAAGACGTTAGTGGCTTTATGCGCAGGCGGGAGAGGCGGTTAGGCTAAAGTATGGACAGCAGTTAAAAGGCAGCGGGTCCTTAGAGCTGTGTGTGTGTGTGTGTGTGTGTGTGTGTGTACACGAGTATGCTCATGTGTGCGTCCATGTTTGGGCCTGTGTGTGCCCATGAGCATCCATGCGTTCACACGTTTGTTTATGTACGTGCGAGCCTGCGGGGAACGTGTGCGAGCATGCGAGTGGGCACGTGTGAGTGTGTTTGAGCCCATGTGGGAGAGCAGGTGTGCACGCATGCGCTTGCATGCACGTGTGTCTGTGCGCGTGTGTGCACATGCTTTGCGTGTGCATGCACGTGTGTCTGTGCGTGTCTGTGCGTGTGCACGCGTCTCTGTGCGTGCCCGTGCACGCTTTGTGTACCAAGCCCAGCTCTGCTGGCCGGTCGTGTGATGAAAGCTGTTTTCAGGCGCCGAGTGGAACTGGGAGTTGGGCGCGTGGCAGCAATCCCCACGGCCGTCCAGGGGCTGACTCACCCCTGCCAGCCCCCTCCGCACAGCCCTGCCCCCGCACGCATGCTGTTCTTTCAAAGTCTCTCCTTTCTTTGGGACTTACAAGCGAGAAAATAAAGCAAGGAGAGCTTGCCATCACCCACACAAAATACCAGAATGGGGGGCACCTGCGCCCGGTGGACTGGGAGCTCAGCCGCCGGTGGAGGGAGTCGATTTCGGCCAGGTAGTCCTGTCTGCGGAGGGAGAGCACAGGAAGGTCAGGACGTTCCACCATCAACCCCCACCCCAAACCCACTGGCTACCCCAGCCCCCTGTCCAAAGAGCCAGCAGCCCCCCTGTGTGCCTGCAGGGTGGGGGGTGGTCCTGGCCCCTGCAGCAGGAATGGGGAGGCCAGGCTGGAGGAGGAACCTCAGTATTGCCCATGGGTGCGAACGGTCAGGAGATGGGGTGGGGGGAACAATTGCTGAGGCCGTGATTGGCTGAGAGCCAGGGGTTAATGGTTCCGGTGGAGGGCTGGGAGCAAGAGGACGTGACTGGAGTCAGGAGGGGACAATGGCTGGGGATTTGATTGGCTGGCGGGCAGGGCGTAACGCCCCAGGAGGGTATGATGGGGTGGGGAGCGGGGTCAATGGACAGTGACGATACGATTGGCTAGGAGACGGGGGTTAATGCTCGGCCAGGATACGATTGGCCGGGAGCCAGGTGGTTAATGCTCCCGGGTGATATGATTGGCTGGGAGCCGGGAGGGGAGCCTTTTCTTACATGCTGCGCTGGAGCTCGCTCTGCTGGGCCTCGCACTGCCCCCTCCGCGCCGCCGAGGCCTGGTGCTGCTGCAGGGCCTCCTCCAGCCGCTGCTCCCACTTCCTCGCCTTCCCCTGCCACCGGGCCAGCTCCACTGCAGGAGGAAGGTGGAACGCGGGGCTCAGACCCCTTGCAGGGCAGGGGGCGGGTACCAGCCCCCTCGCCCCACACCCCCCAGCTTTGTGTGTCTCCTCCCTGCAGCGCCGGACCCCGCAAGCTCTGCCCCCTGGGCGCAGCGCCTCCCCCAGCAGCCGCCGCTTACGTAAATAGGGTCAATGGGGCGACTGATGGACCGATGCCAGGGCCCAGGAGGCTGGCGGGATTTCCCAGGGCACCGCCTCGCAACGGCACAAGAGCAGCCGCAGGGGGGGGACGTGCCCGACGCCGCGGGGCCGCCGTTGCTCTCCAGACCCTCAGCCGACTCAGCGGCCTGTTCGTGGGGCTCCTCCCGCCACGCGTCCCTCGCTCCGGATGCCCCTGCCGGCCCCGCACCTTGCAAGGTGACGTGTCTGGCGTTCGTCTCGGTGCCCTCCCGCTGGACGGCCGCGAGCTGGGCGCGCAGGGCTGTCAGGTTGGTGGATAGCGCCGTCTGTGGGGCGATACGGTTAGACTGGAGCGGGCTGGGCACAGGGCTTAGAACCGGCTGGCCGGGGGTGCATGTGGGTGGAGGAAGGGGTAGATAGAGGGGTATGTGGAGGGATGTGTCAGGGGATGGGGGGCTGGATAGTCTCCAGCCATTATCTGTCTGTCTTCATTCCTCTCATCTCCTTATTTAACACCGGCCTCCCCTCACCCCCTCCTTTACCTGATCACGGGCGCCAGAGCCTGACCCCCTGTATCTCCTGCCATCCAGCACCGCCCTCCCCCTACTCCCCCCGGTCTCTTGCGCCTGCCTGTGCCGCCAGCACAGAGTTGGAGCTCCGCTCGAGGCTGCGTGGACATCCAGGCCTGGGGGGCAGCGTGAACGTGGCCTGGTCTGGCTGCCGGCCCCTACGGGGAATCTTTAACCAAGCCACTCTCGGGGTCAGGTCCGTTGTGTGCAGGGGAGACCTGGGACCCACTGGGGTCAGCAGAGCTGCGCTCCTTGGTGGCAGGGCTGATGGCCCCACAGGTCTAGGGCGATGTAAGGCAGAAGGTTTTTTTTATAGGGGGTGTAATAGGGTGGCTTGCTCCACCCACGTTGGACCAGGTGCTCCCAGAATAAAATGAGCAGGAAATTGCAGTCTGGGCACTGCAGGGCGTGAGAAAGTTCTCCAGGCAGGGGCAGAGACTGCGAAGGCCCGTCTGGACAAGCCTGTGGAGAAGGGACCAATTCCAGCTGGGAGATACAAAGGAGTAGATAGACAGGCCCTCAGGGAGCGGGACTCAGCCCCGCTGAAACTGGCAGGACCCCTGTGGGAGCCTGTGTTTCTTTTCAAAGCATGGGTTATTTGGGGCTGGGGGAAAGAGGGACTGAATGAGGGGCTCACCCGAAGGGGTGGGAAAGAGACGCAGGATGCTGGAGCGTGCCCTGCGGGTGGCCTAGAAGAAATGAAATCCAGCCCAAGCGTGAGCCGGCCCCCAGCGCTTGGGTGAGTCCCCTGCGCCTCCTGCAGCTGGCCGGGAAGTGCGGCTTGGAGAACAATGGGAAGCAGCCGTGATTTTTCCAGACCTGTCGCCCATTGTTTAGCAGGAAGCCTCCACAGCCAGCACTTGATGCGCTGGTCTTTACCCAAGGGCAAAGGGGCTGAAATCAAGGCGATGGGGGGAACGGGGGGGCTGGTTGCCCTTTGGACTGGCCCTTTCCCAGCTGGGATTGGGAGCTAATAATAACGTAGGGGAGAGAACAGGCTGCGAGACACCAGGAGCAACCCCCACTGCTGCCTTGAGACACCTAATTATACGTGTCCCAAGCGGCTCTGGTCTGTGTCTCGGCTCAGAATAGCTGCAGGGCTCCTCTCCCTGCCATCCCAGCGCCTCTCAGCTGCAGCCGGCCCACGGCAGGGCCTGCCGGGAGCAGAGTCCGGAGAGTAGCCGCCGGTCACGCCTCAGCACTGCAGACCCCGGGCCCAGTTATCCCCCAGCAGCATGGAGGGAAGTCCTGGGGGTTACTGGGATCTCTCCAGTGACAGGGGTACCTGGGACTGGACTAGGAGCCCTGGCACCCCTCTCTTGAGGGCAGGGTCAGACAGGGACAGATGACCCTTCCCTGCGTCCCATGGGCGTCGTGTCCCCCCTCCCCCCCCAATGCTGTGGCTGTTGCCTCGTCCCTGCTTGGGCAGCGAATGTCTTTCGTACCTGAGTCAGAGCCAACCCACCCGCTGCACTGCGGCCACTTCCTCTCCCCCCGGGGGGTTGTGTGCGCCCAAACACCCCCCCATCCTTCCTGCTCCCGGCTGTGAAATCCGAGGTGGGCCAGGGGCAAAGCTTCCTGGGTTTGCATCAGCGCCAACATTTTTCACTGGCCTTTTTAATGCCCGGGGGGGGGGGGGGTTGCAGAGCCCAGATGCCAATAGCGCTGGTCTGCTCGCTTGCCGGATGCCATCGCTCTGGGGGAGACCAGTGCCCACCTCACTGTGGCCCAAAACATCTTGGTCCTTGTGGTGCTCAGAATGCCAGCAACACCCCGCCCTGCCCTGCCCACCCGGCCGCCGCTCAGCCCCTGCCCTGCCCAGTTTGCAAGCTGAACATGGCGGCAGCATGCTAGTACCTGAGACTCGCCTGCTGAGAACGCAGTTATCACTGGGGAGAGGGGAGGCTGCGGCAGCTGGCTGGGTTATGAGTGAGATGGTGCCCAGGCGGGGGGCGTCTCTTACGGCCCCATTGCCGCAGCAAGATGCCCGTGGGAGAATCTGTAAAGGGGCCAGTTTGGGAGCCCAGCATGACCCTAAATACTTGGCTCCCTGAATCCCCCCTTTTCTCATAGCCCCCTCCTCCGCCCCCAATATCCTGGATCATACCGCACGCTCCTGGCAGGACAGCAAAGTGGCATTGAGTTTCCTGCCCTCGGCCTTGGCCTGGCCCCGCTGTCTCCGGAGCTGCTTCTCCTTCTGGGCGCCTTTCTTCAGCCTCCCCGTCAGCTCGGCCATCTCCCGTTCCAGCTCGGCCACGCGGCCCCCCAGGGCCGAGGTCTCATTGGCTGCCCGCTCCTGACAGCCCCGCAGCCTCTGCGCCACCTCCGCGTGCCGCATCATCACCGCCACGGTGACCGTCACCGCGGCGACCAGGAAGAGCAGGACCACGCAGAGCCCTAGCACCTTTAGGGTGGTTTTGGTCACCGAGGGGTCCATGGTCCCCGGGCCGCGACCGGCTGCCTGCTGCCGCCGTGTGCTGGGAACCAGCAGCCAGGTCGCTGCCTGGGCCACTCTAATTACTGCCTGTGGGTTTTCCTGACCAAAAAAGCTCCTGCCTCTGGCTTCCTGCAGGTTGCGGCTCAGGGCCCATTATAGAATTGCCTGTGTCACGTGCTGGGGGGGCCCTGGCCTGGGCCCGGGGGATGGGGGGGCTCTGAGCTCCCCGGGGAGAATGGCTGCAGGGGGATGTGCATGCCCCGTGGCCAGTGGGGAGAGGAAAGGGGTAAAAAAAATCCCCCGGATTAAGCAGGAGGGGAACCTGCCTTGAGCCTGGAAAAGCTGCGGTAGCTGCTTACCCCTGGAGGGGCATTAAGGGGAGGGGCTGCCTGTAGGCTGTGTGGAGCCAAGGGCTGAGTCTCCATGGTCCTTACAGTGAGCTGGGGGTGCAGGAGGATGCTACAACTGGAATAGTGGAGGGGGGGGTTCAGGATTGAGGGGCACCAGCAGAGCTTGGGGGATGGCTCAGGGCTGGCATAAGGGGCGGCTGTGAGGCGGACCTGAGTGGCATCAGCAACGGTTGGTGGGGGGAGCTCATGGCTACGAGAGTGAGGGGCTGTGAGCTGGGCTTGAGGGGGCATTGGCAAAGCTGGGGGGTGCCCAGGGCTGGGACAGCGGAGGGGACCGTGGGTCAGGGTCGAAGGAGAGCAGCAGAGCTGGCTGGGGGACACTCTAGCCACGTCCTGGTCTTTGATCGGGACCCAGGGTCACGAGGAATGAAAGGGTGAGCCCCGGCTGGTCAGTGTTTGGTGCTAAGCAGGCAGGGAGCAGCACTGGCTCCCCGGGGCGGTGACTGGCTCCTGCAGTGGCTTGTGGCTGAGAACGCCCGGCTCTGTGGAGCACCGCGTGTTTTCAGTCCGTGGTTTCTGTCCCTGAGAGTTGGGGTGGGGGAGGAGGACAGATTCCAGCCCCAGGGCTCAGGCTTTCCATCCCACCCCAAGGCTGGGAAAATAAACCACATTTTACACTGATCTCTTCCCCTCTCGGATCCCCAAGCGCTTCCCAGACCAAAATTCAGCCGCTTCGGGGGTGGAGAGCAGCGCCCAGTGGAGGCACTAGCGCTCTTAGCAGGCAGGCATCACTGTACTGATGAGAGGGGAAACTGAGGCACAGAGCAGGGCAGTGATTCACCCCAGGTCACATAGTGGCAGAGCTGGAAATAGAACCCAGGAGTCCTGTCTCCCAGTTGCCCTGCGCTCACAGCTCCCTCCTACAGCCAAGGATAGAAACCACAAGTGCTGTTTCCCCAGCCTGTGCTCTGACCCCTGGACCATCCTTCCCCACCATCAAGGTTCCTTCCTGAACTATCAGCTGTTTTTGCTTCCTCCTGGGTGCTGCAGGATGTGGAGGGGATGGGACACTCAGCTCTGGTGCCCCCAGCCAGCACTACCCACGGTGCCGATTTCCTGGGTTGTGCGAGCATCCAACAGCCAGATCCACCTGAACCGTCAAGGGGTCAAACTGCACCTCCCCCATCCTTGGGGGGGTGGTGGAGAGAGAGAAACATGGCTGCTTTCCTGCGGGACCCAGCTGCTGACCGCTCTCGGGGTGGGGGGCTTTTGTTCCCTGGCTGGGGGACGAATTGCAGCTGCTCGGCCCAACCCCTCTTGCTCAGAAGTGCCTCTGGATTAAGGGAAACATGGATTTCAGTTGCAGACAAAGCCCGGGGCTGGGAGTCGGCCCGTTGGACTCAACCCTGGAAGGAGGCGGAATCAAGAGAGGCTTTTTCTCCATGGAGGAGTGGGCTGGTGCCCAAAGACTCAGGAGGAGAGATCTCCAGCAAGAAAGTGGAACATCCTCACCACTGCAGATGCTCGCTCAGCGCCCTGGTCCAGCCATTCCTGTATCCTGGCACTGGCCCAGGCCTGGTGCTTTAGAGGAAGTCCTTTCCTTCATGCACCGCGCTGACCGGGGAAGGATCCTCCCCTCCCGCTCTCTTGTGGTGGTGCATCTTTCCTCCCTCCTTCACCGCTGTGGACCCTCCCGGCCTTTCAGAACGAGGTACGCTGCACATAACGAGTGGCAGGTAACGAGTTGATCTAACCCGCAGGCCCAGCAGGCTGGCTCGGTTCGCAGGTAGGGCAGCGGGATCAGAGATCTGTGGGGCATCCCAGGGCACAGAACAAGGCTCAGCCGGAGGCTGAGGCTGCAGAGGGCTGGCATCTCCCATTCCACACATGGAGCTTCCACCCCTAGTAGCCTGTATCTCTGATGCTCCGTCCCCTGAGCACCCTCCCCGTCCAGGCAAATCCAGACCCCTGTGCAGAGACCTGGCTCCTAATGGGAGTGGGACGCATGGTGAGGAATAGCAAAGCCCATTTATTCTGCAAACGTTTTCCCTGCTGAGGGCTGGTTTGTCAGTGCCTTTAATTTCCCTCCCGCTCCCCTTTGCATGTCTCTAGGCCACAGACTGGGGGTGACTCCAGTGGGGCACCCCAAAAACAGTCACCCCAAATCAGCGGCCACCTCTGAAAAAACAATGTCCGTGTCCACTGGTGTTTCCTGATGTCACAGGTGTCATGGGGGGCTTCGGGTGCCGTGTCTAAACCGTAGCTGCAGGGTCCCCTCCATCCAGGGACCCTGCATGGCAGCGCCGCCTTCTGTCCCTGGCCCCCCCTCCTCCCGCCAACCGAGGCTGGAGAGGAGGCTTCCTCCGAATGCTTGCCGGGAAGGACCAGCTCTAAGGCCGGTTGATGGCTCAGTGCAGGTTCCGTAGGGGAGGTGGGTGCGCCAGCCGCCGGGTCCAGTGCTGCTGATTCCCCGGGGGACTCCTGATCTCCCAGCTGGGTGAATCGGTCCTGAAACAGATCAATCAACCAGAGGGCTAGGAGGCTGGGAACCACGTTGCCCGCGAATCCCTGGGGCTGTGGGCTTGGCTGTCTGGCTCTGAGGGACAAAGGCATTTGGCCTCCTGGCTCCCACCAATTTCAAGGCCTGAATACGTGGGTGGCTCTGGGCCTTTGTCCACACACGGCCTAATTCTCCTCTCGCTTCGGCTGGTTGCTGCAGCGTGGCTGCAGAGCGTGCTTGCTGGGATCTGGCCCCAGTGGAGGGATACCAGCTTTCCCTCGCCCTCCAGGGGCCTGTCTGCATAAACACAGCCACCCCAGGGGCATCGACTCCTGAGCTCCCCTCGCCCCAGGAGAGAATGGAACCGGCCTCCGCCCAGCTCTGTCAATGCAGGAGGTGCTGGGCCCAGCTGCGGAGCAGACTTGCACCAGACTGAACCGAGGCCCAGAGAAGAGGCTGCTCCGCCCATGGGACTGTCTCCCCGGGCTCAGGGCCTGGCTGAGCAGAGGGGACAGGAAGGAGGGGTCCAGGGACCCTCACAGCTCTGCCAGCCCTCCTGAATGCAGCACTAGGATGCAGGGCCCCAGTGGGGCCGTGCTGAGCTCGAACCCTTGGCTAATCCGGCCCCTACCCACTCCTTAAATACCTGGGCGCAGATGCTGCTCCTCCCTGCCTGGCTCCGTTCAGACAAGCAGCCGAGCGAGGGGGACCGCCAGCAGGGGCAGGAGACTGGGGAGCCTGGCGCTGCCGTCACTGGAGCGAAGTTCCAGGTGTCTTTGTAGCTGCTGCTGCAGCCAGCTGACCTCCCTGCGGTACTGATTGCTGCGGGGAGAAGTGCAGCGGAGTGAAAAATAGCCCTTTGGGGGATGGGGGGGCTCACACCCTCCCAGTGCATCTCCCCTACCCTGGGGAGTTGGGTCATGGGGGGGCCATCATCCACTCCAGGAGCCCCATGAGACGGGTGACACCCCCCATCCTTTTGCACTCATCACACCGGGCTTCCACCGGGCCCCGTGAAAATTTCTGCTTGTTTGTTCATTTCAAGACCCTGCACAGAGAAGGGCAGTGGGGTGTCCTGGGATGCGCACAGCCCTGGGAGCCAGGGATTGCAGACATTTAACCCTAACGCCTGGTCCCAGGGGACGGGCGCCCGTGGGGAACTGCAGGGCAGGGGTCGCCCAAGGGGGCTGTCGGGCCTTACTTTTGTTCCTGGAGGAGCCGGGTCGTGTTTTTCCAGGCACTGATTTCATCTGGAAAGCAGGAGTGGGAGAGGAAGCTGGGATCAGAACTGCCACAACCCTCCCCAACGTCCGGGCCAGAATCAATCCTTCCCTCTCCCCACCCCTGCCATTGCAAACACCAGACGGTGCTGGGCACGGCCGAGGTGCTGTCTGGACCCCACGCATGTGCCCAGTCTTTGTACTAGTCCACCCGCCGGACTTCTACACTGGGGGCTCCTGGGCACCTTGAGCTGCTCCTCCCTCCCCCCGCTGTGCTGACCCCAGCCCCTACACTTTGTTCTGCTGGATGGACTGGCCGCCCCTCACTCACCCTTTTCCTACATGTGCAGCATCAGGGCCTGGACTATAACCCACGCTGGCTCCTCCCTGCCGCCTGCATCACACCCTGCATCCTCTTCTCCCTTCCCACCAGCCTCCCATTCCGCCCTCTACCCCCCACCCCTCTTCCCCCCGCCCCCGGTCCCAGGAGCTCTCCCACTGCCTGTGAAGCCCATCCTGTCTCACGAGCAAGGCCCTGCCTCTGGCCCATGCAGTTTATCCTGGGTGAGTCCTCCTACGCGGTCACTGGGCAGGAGAGGTTTTGGGCTCGGGGCCGAGCCAGGGGACTGGTTTTGCAGGGCTATCCTGCGGGTGCCGGAGCCCAGAGCTATCTGAGTAGTGCCAGGCACACAGCAGTGGCGAGGGAAGGTGTGTGGGGAATCCTTGGAGATGCTGGCACGGGGCGACACCCCAGGGAGGTCTCTGCCGGCCCTTTCCCCTCAATGAGGCACCCTCTCCCCCAGGAAGGACTTCACACCCCCAGGCACCTGCAGAACTCCGAGCAGCCTCTGCCTGTGCAGAGGGGCTGAGAACAGCAGCCGTCTCACCTTCTAACCTGCGTTTTTCCACCTTGAGCTGGGCAATGTTGGTGTTTAAGCGGGTGACATCCTGGGTCAGGTTGGTGACACTCGCCTGCAGGACATGCTGAACCAGGAGAGAAGGAAAAAACCCCTTAGATTTCTATAGAGCCCGACATCCTCAAAGCACTTTCCAAACTACATGGGACTCACTCAACCCAACACTGAGATGCAGCCACCTCTGAGGGGGCCATGGCAGCTGTTTGTCAGCGGACACAGAGTAATTTAGCACAGGAATGAGCGAAGGCAGGAGGTAATCACCCAGGAGAGATGTTGGACGGGATCCCTGCTCTTCCACCTTTGCTCAAGAGATGCCCGGGACTGACACAGAAGTGGGGCTGCAGGCCAGGACCGAGGGTGTCAGCGAGGCGGTGACGGGGCAGCTCAGACTGGATTCGTAAGGGGCTGTGTGCTGGGGTGGGGTGTTGTCGGGAGAACTGTGTGGATGGGGGCTGTCAAACTCCAGCCGGGTTTCTCTCCTTCCTGCTGATACTTCTCCCTGTTCCTGGCTTATGGGCTGCTCAGGCCGGCGTCTCGTGTGAGCAGATGCGCTGCAGGCAGCAGCTGGGGGGAGGAGTGAGGGGCAGTGCGTCCCATCCCATCTGCCTCCCGCTGGTGTACGGCCCCTCGCCTTGGCGAGGGGTGACGACCCCTGGGACCGAGGCGGGGGGGCTCCGGATGCCAAGTTCGGATCCAGCTCCAAGGAGCCGGGTGTGTTGGCTGGAGGCACCACGTACCTTGTGGTCATTGCACACATCCCAGCCCTCCTGCGTCTCCTGCAGCGTCCCGTTGGTGCCGGCCAGCTTCTCCTGCAGGGCCAGCACCTCGCTCTGCACCCCGCGCTGGCACTCCAGCCATTGCCCAGCCACCCAGCGTTCCTCGGCCACGAAGAGGCCCAGCCCGACCACCAGGATGAGGATGATGGCAAGCTCCGCCACGGCCACAGGGAGCCAGACTTTCCTGCCACCCTGGGCAAGATCCCGGGGGTCTCCGACCATCCTGCTGTCCCCGGCCGGATCCCAGGGGTCTCCCCTGGGACTGAGAGCGCCCAGCGGCAGCCAATGGGTGGCGGGCCACAGACTGCAAAGAGGAAAGGGATGGTTGGGGTTTGCCTTAAATAGCGCCCAGCCCAGCTCGCATCTCCTGAGCATCCTCCCCATGTGCATCCAGTGCGCTCCCGCCGGCAATTAACCTAGTCCACGGTGATTAGCATGATCCTTATTAGCATATTCAGCATTAGCATAACCCTCGTTAACGTCACACGCCAGCTGCGACTCCAGCCCGCCCCGCCCGGGCCGGGTCACGGGAGCCGGGCCCTAGGCCGGGGAGCCCGGCGGGGCTGGGGGTGAGAGCGGGCGGCCGCTGAGCCGGGGCCCGGCCCGGGGCGCAGAGGGGAAGGAACCGAATGGTGGGTCCCGCGATGGGCGCGGTGCGCCCGGAGGGCCCCGCCGGAGCCGGGCTGCAGCGGGACGGGGAGCCCCCCCCAGGGCTGTATGGGGGGCGGTGTGACCCCGGCCGCCAGCCCCGCGCCTGGCACCCCAGTCTCACCCCGGCCGCAGGGACGGACGCGCCGGGGCCAGGCGAGCGGCTGCGTGCGGGGCGAGCGGCGCGAGCGGCGCCTCCGGCTCGGTTTCGATTCTCGGCAGAAGCCGCCGCGGGGCGGGTCCAGCGGGGACGAAGCGAACCCAAAGCCCGGCCCACAAGGGCCGACGGGGCGTAGCGAACCGGGCCCGGCCCAGGCAAAGCCGGCCTGGCGCCTTAGACCCGGAGCTGGCCGATCGCTCCGTGCCCGTCACAACCGGCCCTGCTCTCAGCCGGGGTCTGGCAGCGCTGCCCTGCCTGCAGCGAGGTGCTCGGCGCAGGAGCAGAGGCAGAGCAGGCAGCGTGAGCGGAGACGTGCAGGCAGGCCAGAGAGGGGCAGCCGGCTGGAGGGGGCAGGAGGAGACCGCAGGAGCCTGGGGGTGAGGGAGCAGCACAGGGAAGGGACCCGTGCCTCCGGACCAGTCTGTAGCCCGGCTCCTCGGTAGCTGTGCGAAGCTGCTCCTGGCACAGGGGAAGGATCCCCGCGGGGGACAGAGCCGCAGGGGAAGGCAGCCACACGGCATCCCTTGGCCCGGGGCGTGCTCCATGGCAGGGCTTTGGAGGTGCAGGTGCCAGACGCCAGCTGGGGGTTTGTCTGGGGTGGGGGGGACAAGCAGAGGGTGTTGATGGTTAGCAGAGCCCAGCGTGTCCCTGCGTGCCGTCAGCCGCGTGCCGGGGCGTTCTGGTACCAGCCTCCTGCATGTGTCTGCACGACCCCTGCGCGGCCTGGCGTGTCTCTGGTTCTGCAGCGCCAGCCCTGCTCTCACCCAGTCAGTGAGCTGGACAGGGAGCCTGCAGGCGGGCATCTGCCTTGTAACAGGGCAGGGCCGGGCGGGAGCCTGCGCTTGCTACGTTTGCTTTATGTTGGCAGGGCTTGACTTTGTCAGGCTTCGGCCTCCTACCCGGCCTCATGGCACGAGTTCTTTCCTTCTATTACACCCGTCCCCACTGCAGCCCCACGGGGCAGGGACGGGTGGGTCTCACCTTTGCTGCTAACCCTCCTGGAGCTGCTGTCTGAGCTTGTCTGGCTCACTCAGGGAACGGCAGAAGGGACACGGACCCAGTGTGCTTCTCCCTACATCCTCGGGTGCCATCCCTCTGTCTGACCGGGGACAGCTGCTGGGGGTGCTCTGCAGACCAGCTGTTTGGGGGTCGGGGGGTTGCCCCACGGAGCTCAGCCAGTCCTTAGCAGGCAGCGAGCAGCCTGGCAGGATTGCTCCCTTCTCCACTCCCCCACATTTGGCATGGCTGGTTCCCTGCCCCCCTCCCCGGCCCCAGCTTGTGCCCAGCCCAGCCAGTCAATCTCATCCTCTCTAACATTCCTGTGGGGGGTGGAAGGGAGAGGGGGTGAAGCCTGAGGGGCAGTGGAGCCCTTGTGTGCCCCATCTCTGCATACAAACCCCACAGGGAGGGAGTAGTGGGGAGGGGACATGGCCTGGTTAATTGAGGGTCCCAAGAAAGGCAGCACCGTTCCCTCTTCATGGGAGCAGCAGGGACCCCTCTGTCCCCAGAAAGGCAGGGACAGCACTAGGCGCCCCCAGTATTTGCCGTAAAGGGCGTTGGTTTGGGAGGAAGCCCTGAGCGGTGGGGGTTAGCACCCCATTGAGATGCAAGAGGCGCAGCTTCCCCCTCTCCGAGCAATTGGCTCAGGCTGGCTGCAGACTCAGGCAGTGGCACGGCTCGGCTTACACCGGGTCACATTTGCGAGCTGAAGCTGACATTTTATTTATTTTATTTTTGTAATGAAAGCTCCTGGTCTGATGCTATCACCTGGTTCCCAGTGGGGAGCCCCAGGCCTGGGCCGATAGCGCTTTCCCCTAGGAGCGCCCAGCGCAGAGCATGTCACCCTAGCCCAGGGGTGGGGAGAGGGATTTGCTCCATGCCCCCAAACTGGCAGCAGAATTACGAGTTGCCCCTTCCCTGCTCTCCAAAGGCAGGTCAGGTCGCGCTCACTCCAAGCCCCGTGTCGCTGGTTGGGCAGGATGCGGCAGGACAAATGACCCCACAAGCCTCTGGGGTTGGCAAAATTTTATTAGAAAAATAAAAACCCAAAGCAAGCAGCAAATCCCACAGCTGGGGCTTCACCCCGTTCAGTGCCGCTGTCGGCAGCGCCGATTTCCCACTGAGAAACCCCAGGGGCTTTGGGTGAAGTGGCGCCACCCTCCCTGCGCCCTTCACCCGTGGATCTTCTCCACTTCCCCTCGTCTTCCAGTGCTGGGCAGGAGCCAAGGAGATCCTTCCGTCTCTGTGTGTGACCCAGGGGAAATGGCAAGATGGTAGCAAGCTGGCAGCTTGGAACAGTTCCCCTAAGCGTCTCGGGTTTGCGGGTGAACTGGCTGCGCTCTGCTGTGTGGCGTGTTCCTGGGGGAGTCTCCGCTCACCTGCTGCCTGGTCAGCCCTGAAACACAAATAGTGAGAGAGAGACGGGGTGTTGGGAGAGAGAGAGAGGGAAAGTCCTGGGTCCCCCAACCGCTGACCCACTGCCCCGAGCTAAATAATAGCAGAGGGAGAGAGAAAGGAGAGGTGGGGAGGGGGGAATAGAGAGGAAGGGTGGCCTCGCAGTCTAGGTTTAAGTCCTGGATCTGCCCTGTGCTCCTGGGTGACTCGTTAATCTCCATGAGCCTCGGTCCCCCTTTTGTACAAAGGAGGTGAGGGTCCTTCTCTGCGTGTCCTGGCGACTCAGTGTGAGCAGGGCAGGGCTGGGTTGCAGCGCCTGGTACAGCTGGGCCCTGTAAATGCTGCCCTCCCAGGGAGGGGCTTGGACTGGGATGGGGCGGTACCGGGAGGCCGGGCAGGAAGGTGCTCTTGTAGCCACGGTGGCTGGAGGCAGGAGTTCTCGTGGGTGGCGGTGACAGAAGGGGGCCCTGTAGCCTGCTGTTATACTTACGGAATAAAGAGCAGGATCTTCTTCAGGGGACAAGGCAATAGGCAGCGTTTATTACGAATACAGAAAGTATTTTCGAAAGCAGCTGCCTACACACACACACACACACACACTTCTGCAGGAAGGATATAATTACCAGCCTCTGCGTTGCTCGAGCCGAATCACTGGCCAGGTGAATCAGACATGAGGACAGAGCCGGGTTCTGATGCTCCTTGGAGTTTGCAAAACGAACCCCAAGTCCTTATTTCTTCACCCCATTTTTATAGTGATCCACCCCCATTCGGGTCTATGGATTTCGCCATGTCCGGTTGCTTTTCGTTTGATGCAGCCATCAATTATGTGTGACATTGGAGTGTGACAGCTTTCTGTTATCCTTCCATTCCTGTCTCCTACTTCCTTTGGTTCCTGTCCTTGGGTGTTAACTTCTCTGTGTTCCGGGGTTATCTTGATCTTCGGCCATCTGGGCTGTAAAAGTTCTTTAAACAAAGCACCTTCTTTCCCTCCTGCTCTTGGAGACTGAAAGCCACTGCCTCCTCCTCGTCTTATCTCTCGCAGACTAAAACTGCATTCATTCCTCAATCACACAAGCTAACTTCTTTTAAAACAATTACGTTCATATTTTGTCTAGCTAATACCTGGTAAAATTGATACATATATCGCAGTGGAATACCAATATCAGAACAGTAATACCGATCTTAATTCCACTAACACTTTTACCAGGAGCCTTATTTGCCATTATTGCCTCATGATTTACATATCAGCCGCATTCCTGGTGCCTTAGACATTTATAAATTACAACACCAAAGTTTCAGGATGTTCCCAAACATTCAGACGTGGATCCTAACAAACAGGGTCCCAATGTGCTAAATCACAGAATGTTTAGGCAGGATCTTCCCATACATTTTAGCAGTCAATTCCTTGGTTGTGGAGCCTGGGGTGGCATAAATATGCAATCAATGTGTCCTGAACACCCTTAGCTGTAGAACACACTATTTTTCTTTCGTAGGGTGAGTATTAACCCGTTTATCCATATACCCAGTCCACGCCTACACTAAGAGCACAGGGGTGAGAGAGCCATCAATTGGAGAATTGAACCAAGTCCAGATCCAGGCTCCCCAATACCAACCTGTACAAACCTACTTCTCTCACAGGACGCGGAGGCCAGCAAGGGACAGAGCCAGCAGGGCCATCGCGGGGATCCGGAGGCTGCTCCCACTGGAGCTCTGATTCTTCTGGCTGTGGAGCTGCTGCTGTTCCAGCCGCCGGACGTCAGCTTGGAGTTTCTCTCTGGGAGAACAAGTGAAAGGGAAGGGCAGGGGGGCAGAGAGCTCTGGAGGAGTCCCCTCCTCCCCCGCCCCACGCAGCCCCACGGGGCAGGGATGGGCGGGTCTCACCTCTGCTGCTGAACCTCCTGGAGCTGCTGTCTGAGTGTGTCTATTTCACCTGGAAAATGAGAGACGGGACACAGAGGCCAGTGCCAGTCAGATGAGCCAGCGTGCTTCTCCCCCAGCATGCACCCCCTTCCATCAAAGCTCACCCATGTGTCCTAGGGTGCCCATCAACATCCCCATCCTGCTGTCTGCCCAGCTGGGAACAGCTGACATCACAGCACCTCCTGCCTTTATTTCAGACGGGCCAGGCCCCTGCTGATTAAGTGAAATAAGCAATACATTCCAGTTCTCTTTTTGAGCAACAAACCTCTCAGGTCCTGGACTTCAACCTAATTGCGATGTGTCTGTGAGACTACTGATGATCACTGTGAGACTGTCACCTGTCCAAGGTTTGTAAAACCACTGGTCATTATTTGTGAAACCATCCTCTGTTCAGACCTACGGACAGAGGGGCAGAAAGGTCTGTTGTCGACGGGAACTGCCTGTACCCACGGAGTTGTTTAGAAATGCTTGCAGATAAGAAGGGTGGGATGAAGACGTGGGAAGGATGTCTGAATCTTTTAGATGAACTGTTAAATAATCAGTGTGTGAATGGTGAGCGAATGATACGCCTGTGTGAGACTAGGGAGTGATGGAAGAAGACGCCAGCGAGGGAAGGAAGGGGAGTGAAGATAACAACTATTTACGATCCAGCTGGCCGAAGAATGCCCAGCATGATAACCCCGGGGTCCACCCTGAAGGACAGAAACAAAGTAAGACGAAACAATGATCATGCTTGCAAAGATGTGGGTGATTGATGATCACACCAGAATGCAGACGCAGCGTGAGGAAGCAGAACCCATAGATTTGCATGGGGACTTATTCCTATAAAAACAGGAGTGAAAAGATGGGGACTGTAGGTTTGGTTCTACAATGGTCCTCCAGGAGCATCAGTGGCAAGACCCGGCTTCCCCTCTTGCACCTGGCCAGTGGACTAGCTGTAGAGAGAGAGAGAGAGAGAGAGAGAGAGAGAGAGAGAGAGAGTGTGTGTGTGTGTGTGTGAGTGTGTGTGTGTGTGTGAGTAGATAGGTAATTGCTTTTTAGAATTGCTGCATTCACAGTAAACGCAGCGTATTGCCTTACCCCCTCCCCGAATAAGATCCTGCTGTTTATTTCATTTATAAGTATAATGCTGTGTCAATAGGGCTTGGGGTCAGAGGAGAGGTTCGGGTGCTGGCAGAGGGGAAGGGGGGGGATCACCACCACAATGGGATGAATGCAATATTGGGACCTGCCTAGTCACCTCCCCCATCCCTTGCTTCCAAGAAGATTTTGGCCCCCTGCACTTTATGATGATTATAAATGACTGGATTGTGGCCGTGCCTGGGAGCCCCAGACTCAGCCATGGACAAGGGCCCCCTGGACTGCCGGGCGCTGCAAAAACCCACAACAAAAGGACGGTCCTGTAAGGTCTGAGGCCCTGTTCTTGGGCTAAGCAGTAGCAGCCATAAACTAGGGAGCAGGTGGCCACATCTTCAAAGTCCTGAAATTACTTCAAGACAATGTCATATGGGCTGGTCGGAAGGTGCTACTGTCCTAATAGCACCTCCCACCACCAGCTAAAGGAACAGATCTTAAGATGCTTAAAGAAAAGTCTGTTTGCCAGCATTCTGCCTGGCACGGGATCCCCGATGGAGAGTTGTGGTTGTAAAATCTACTCTTCCCATGGTTTAGTCTTTATGGTCCCCACTTCTCTCGTGTGTATCTGGAAGATTTCTGCCTGGTTCTGGGATTGGTTCTGTCTGATGCATAACCAGGCGTGCACTATTTCAATCAGTTCAGGTGTTGGGACGGGATTGGTTAAAGGGCTGTTTCATATGGGCCAGGAGTGGTGTTCTGTAGAACTTTACTTTAAAACGACTGGTTACAGTCCAGCTAAGTTTTAACTATATAAAGTGAGGTCCAGAAAAGGAAGTTCTTTGGAACCACCTAACTCCAGGACACAGCCCGAGAAGATCAGAGCTGCCAGACCTGCCACCCACACGGTGCAGACACTGGAGTCCCCAGATGAGCTGGGGCTGATTGGCCAGCAGGAGAAGTTTGGCTGCCTTTTGGGGAGTGGTGAGCAGTGGATGCTCAGCCTGTGGATTCTGCTCTGGTGAATTGTTACTAACTAGAGAATAAGAAGATTCCTGTGTAAGGTTCCTTCACTGATAAAAGATCCTGCAACCCCGCAGAGAATCACACCCGGAGCCCTGCAGACTGGGAAAGGGTGACCCTGAGCCCTGGAGTGTGACTTGGATAAAGCGAGGCGCCTTTCCCCCCAGAGCTCTACGGCCTGGGAAAGGGTGGGGGTTCCTTAACCGGGTTATGCCTTGAGTCCTATGGATCGGGGTAAAGGTGGGGTGTGCGGGTCAGTCCCGCCCGCCAGAGGTAACAGTCGAAGTAGAAGACAAGAGATAACACGTGTGGATATAGACAGACTGGGAAATACCAGCGCTCAGGTTCTGGGCCTCGCCCAGTCCTTGGTCTCTCTGCGGGGCTGCCGGCTGTGGTGGGTGTTTTGTGCTGGAAACCCTTGTCCCCTGTGACCTGGGCTGAGCTTAGTGGCACAGCTGGCACACAGCTCCAGCTGGCGCCCGGTGACCTCGGGGTGCAAGGCTCCATAGCCACTTACCGATCCCATGAGCCATCCATTCCCCCTCTCCCTGTCCCCCGTGATAGGTCCCAGCTCAGGACTGCAGAAAACCCTCCAGCCCGAGTGACCCCATCTCCTGGTGCTGAGTGGGCTGGCCGAGGTTATATTGAGTCTGGAGGGCACGTCCTGGTGCCGCTGCTGCTGTAATGTGACTTGGATCTGGCTGAGAGGCCTGGGCCCAGCACGTGGGGCATCAAACGCGCATGTCGCTGACCCTGGACGCTCCATGCATGTGCCGCCCTATGCGAGGCGTCCCCTGCCTGGGGCAGGATCTCTCCTAAGCCACCCAAGGGGATTGGTAGCAATTAGCCAGGAGCAGTTCAGAGCAGGTGTCTCACCTTTTCCCCCTGGTTCCTCAGCCTCGGGGTCTCCGGCTGCCAGCCGGGTGATTTGGTCCTTCAGGGCAGTGATGTTGTTTTGCAGGACGTCCTGAGCCAGAAAACGAGAGCGAGAGAGAAGACTCAGCCTGCCTGATAGCCATTGACACAGGAAAGCCCTTCCCCACTGGTGCTGGGCAGCTGCCTCTGAGGCGAAAGGTGGCAGCGGCTCAGCAGGACCCCGCACGGCTACAGGCACTCATTGCTGTTCCGGCGGGAGGGGACTGAAGTCATTGGAGACGGATTCCTGTCCTTAGAACAGGCCCGGGCGTGCGTGCGGCAGACCTGCAAGCTGGCACCTCCAGCAGCACAACCCAGCCATATCTGGATCTGCAGGCCTGTGGTTCTGCTCCGGATCTCCGGACCACGTCCACACTAGGAGACGGCCTCATCCGACGCGCCGGGACAAACAGGAACGGATGCTCAGGGCCACGCCATCAAACACGGACCCACTTGACCAACCAGCTTTAAGCTACAGGGATCCTCGTCAGCACGTCCGTCTGTCCCGTTCAGTCGCTTCACTTACTCTTGGTTTCCTTCCTTCCCACTTGCTGCCCTCTCTTGTTCCCCCTGCTCCTCCCAGTTTTGTCACAGACTCAGTTTCTCTCTGTCTCTCCCTGGCTCCAGTTCCCTTCTGCCCCTCCAGCTGTCACCTCCCCTCCCTCTGAGGGGAGAGACCACCTCCTCTCTGCAGAACAGCAACAGCGAGTTCCCCTGACCACCCCCTAAACTGTAGCTCCCCAGACAGGGTTGAGTCCCTGTACCGTATTTACACAGCTGTGCAGAGAACGAAATTAATTAGACCGATAACAAAAAGCCACAGGGAACCCAGGTGACTCCCCAGGGCCTCTCACCCCTGCAAATCATGCAGCAGGGAGGAAATGACAGCTGCATGGGACTCATAGTGCCCCGGTCCCCAGCCCACCCCACCCCACAGAGCAACGGGACAAAGTCCTGGCTCAGGGAAGCTCATGGGTGGACAAAGAGAGGGTGATGCATGTGACTGAGTGGGGAGCCCAAGGCGGGAATAGCAAGGGGGGTGGTGACGAGGGACCCTGAGAAAAGCTGCTTGCACTGGGGGGGTGGGATATTGACAAGCCCAGTCACTGCCCCAAGAAGACAAATCACTGCAGCATTTTGAACAGCAGCCTGGAACGGTCCCTAAGTTGTGAGCCCTGCCCCCAGGGCAGGGACTTGCGCCGGTACCTTTGTGCAGCACCTAGCGCTTTGCCTCCCCCCCCCCAGTCCTTGACTGGGCCTCCTGGATGCTACCATCTACAAATATTAAATAGCAACAACATTCACAGCACCCACCGTCCAGCTCCTGCAGGAGTCCCACTGCTCCCACGTCTCCCAGAGGGTCTGGTTGGTGCCAGCTAGTTTCGACCTCAGCTCCGTGACCTCCGCCCTTGCCCCATCCCACTGCCTTTCCAGGGCCCCCTTCTCCTTCTGCAGGCTGTCGAGTTTCCCCGTCAGAGCCACGGTGTCATTCTTCAGCAGCTCCTGGCACTCTCGCAGCTGGGCCGGGACCGAGCAGATATAGGCTACGCAGGCAATCAGGGCAACTGATGCCAAAATGAGGGTGCCCGACAGGCAAATACAGAATGTCTTCCACCTGTTCCCCATGCTTTTGTTCTCCAAGCACACGGGGGTCCCGGGGGTTCAGCGACCCAAGCTCGCCCCAGGATATCACGCGCCTTCTCATGTGCAGCTGCAGCCCGAATGACACCAAACAACCTCGCTGAGCTGACCGCCTGGCAGCCTCTCCCTGCAAAGAGGAAGAGTTTCTTTTTGCCCTCTAGTGTTTATATTTATGCGCCTCATTAGCATATTGGACACATTTACCCAGATTTCTTCTGCTGGGGGGAGATGGACTCCCTCCAGAGCGGGACTTTCCAAGGCATCACGTGGTGAGAGGGAGTCAGGGAGTGCTGGGCTCGGATACATCTGGCTGTAGACCCAGCGCCTTGCCTGTCCTTCCAGCTGTGATGAAACTGGCCAGGCTGGGGGAGCTGCAGAGAGCGATCCTGGTTCTTGCTGCTCCAGGCTGCCAGGCAGGAAACAAGCTGGGTTTGATCCCTGGCCCCTCACCTTCCCCGAACTGCCAGCAGCTGGGGACGCTGCTGAGGCCGGTCATGGGGGCTGGCGCTCTGGGCTTTCCTGGGGGAGAGCCGGCTCCTTCTCTTTCTCCATCACAGGGCAGAAGCTGAGTAGCACTTTGCCAGGCTGGACACCTTGCTCTGAGTCCATCCCTATGGCTCTGCTCTGCAGATGCCGGTCCTGCCGGTCAGTGCTGTGCCACGCGGGGGGTGCAGCTCTGATCCCGGGTCTCCCCACCGTGGGCTGGTTCCCGACAGCAGAAGCTCTGCCTTCCAATGCAGGGCAAGGCCCCTGGGCTGCTCTAACCCTGCAGGAGGCCTGGCTGGATCCCTCCCCTGGGAGCCCAGGCAGCCCTGGTGCCTGGCATCGGGTCCATGCCCCTAGGTTGGTGACGGTGTGGAAGCCCGGCTAGTGCTTTGCCTGGCTGCATGGGGGAGCTGCAGTCTGTGCCCTGGTCTCCTCAGCTGCTAGGGGCAGGCAGGGGGCACAGAGAAGGGACAACAGCTCCCACCAGCACCCGCTGAGGACAGCCACGGCTCATCACTTTCTTGTTCTCTCCCTCTCCCCCGTGGCTGTGGGATTTAATTTCTTGGCAGAAGCTGCTGTGGGGGGTAGTCAGGCTGGTGAGGTGCAGAGGAAGGAGATGATGTGATGGGGTGGAAGGGGGGTAGGAAGAGCAAGGGGTGGGGCAGCTAGGTACAGCCCCTAGCGCAGTGGGGTCCTGCTCCATTGCTGGGGCTCGTACACTCGGCCGCTAGACATCTAACAGGGCTGTCACGGGGTGAGGGCCTGATCCAGCCCCCTGTGACTGTTCACCCCAAGGGGGCCAGGTATGGGAGCTGGACCTAGGAAGGGGTTAATGGGAGCACCTGGGCCCTGTGAGACCCACTGTGCTACACCTGGGGTGGGGAGGGGTGTGTCTGGCTGCAGGGTGGTGATAGGAGGAGGAGGGCAGGGCTGCTGGGCAGACATACGCTAGGGCTTGTCTCTTGCTCAGGGGGGCAGAAGGCAGCGAGATAGCCCCTGTAGCAGGTCCTGGGACTGTCCCCTTTTTGTGTTGCCGTGCCTGCTGTAGGTATGTTTTGAGGGAACCCTGGGGAAGACTCTGGGGGTCTCCCAGCCCTGGGAAATAGGGTCAAAAGACCCAGCTGCGGTATGTTTTGTGTTCAAACCCTGGTGCCGGATCTCTGGTACCCCAGAAGGGAGGAGACTGTGGCCAGGACGTGACCAGGGGGCCGAGGCACTAGACGAACCAGATCACTCCAGGGTCTGGACAGCCGTCCAAAGGCCATTCCTGCAATGCCGGCTTAGCCGTAAGGAGGCGTGTTGGCCAGTGAGACGCGCTTCTAACTCGAAGTCTGTTGACTAGAATACGACGTACATTTTGAACAGTGAGGATAATTAACCATTGGAGCAATTTACCAAGGGTCCTTCTCACAGTGTCGTCCAGTCCAGCCTGGATGCCTTCCTGGAAGCTGCTTTAGTCAAGCACAAGTTATTGGGCTCGATACAGGGGGAGCGGGTGACATTTAATGTCATGAGCTAAGCCGGAGATCGGACTAGATGACTTAATGGTCCCTGCTGGCCTGAAACTCTATGGAACTGTGGGCTGTGGGTTAAAACACCAGGAGCTGGGACGCCTGGGTTCCATCACAGCTTTGCCCCTGCTTGCCCTTGGGCATGTCCCTTTCCCTCTGTCTGCCCCGGTTTCCCCGCTTGTAGAATGGGGCAAATGGTCCTGATTACCCAAGGGGTGCTGTGAGGTTCGTTTAATCCATGTGGGTCGGCAGGAGGATGCTCTGAGCCCTGTGTCGCTGGTCGGGCAGGACGTGCCGGCAGGACAAATGACAACACAAGCCTTTAGGGTTGGCAAAATTTTATTAGAAAAATAGAAACCTAAAGAGAGCAGCAAATCCCACCGCTGGGGTTTCACCCCGCTGAGTCCAAGAAACCGCAAGGGCTCTGGGTGAAGCGGTTCCATCCTCCCTGAGATTTTCACCTGCTGGATCTTCTTCCCCGTTTCCCCATCACCTTCAGCACTAGGCAGGCGCTAAGGAGATCCTTCTGCCAGGGGCTGGCTGGACAGGAGCCCACCTCCATGTGTGACCCAGGGGAAGGGCCAAGGTCGTAGCAAGCTTGTGGCTTAGAACAGTTCCCCTGAGCATGTCACGGAGGGGAGCGAGCTGGCTGTACGCTGCCATGCGACGTGTTCCCAGGGGGATTCGCCACTTTCCTGCTGCCTCGTCAGCCCTGAAACACAAATCCCGAGGGATAGATGGGGCGGGGCGCTGGGGATGGATGATGGAACTAAACAGAGAGCAAGAGTCAGTCCTGTGTCCCCACCCTCTGACCTGCACTGAGCTAAGAACAGCAGCGGGAGAGAGAAAGGGAGATGTAGGCAAGGGCGGAAGGGAGTGGAAGCGTGGCCTGGTGGTTACACACAGCGCTGGCACTAGGCGTAAGGTGGACCCCCCTCTTCGCTTTTTATTGTAAGACCTTGCCTGTTTTAGTGGGGGGGGCAAAATATTTCCGCTTAGGGTCCCCAATGGGCTAGCACTGCCTCAGGAGATTTGAGTTCAAGTCCTGACTCTGCCAGGTGCCCCGGGGTGACTCGCTAATCCCCTTGTGCCTCAGTTTCCCATCTGTAAAAAGATGATAATGAGCTTTCTTTCTTTTTTTTTTTTTTCCTGTCCTGCTATTTGTCCTGTGAGCTGTTCAGGGCAGGGGCTGTGTCTCTGTGCCTGGCACAGGCGGGCCCTGGTTTCAGCTGGGACCTGGAAGTGCTGCCGTAGACAGGAAGAGATGGAAGGTGCGGGGAAGCCATGCTGGGTGGCAGGGGCTGCCTCTCCCGCCTGCAGGGGGAGAACATGTGGACTGACCGGAGATGAGCCGGCAGAGAGAGGCAGCTGGTTGGAGGCAGGAACTGCCTTTTGTAGTGGTGACAGGACGAGACCCCGCTACCGCCCAAGCGCCTGGGGACGAGACAGCAGGAGGATGAGGAATCAACCCGGGTCTCTAGACAAGTCTGAGTCCAGGCGCCTCAATACCTGCATGAAGCTGCTCCTCTCACAGGAGAAGGATCCCAGCGAGAGGCAGAGCCAGCGGCATCAGGTGGAGAGACACACTGTGACCCCTCAGGCTGCTCCCGCTGGAACGCTGGTTTCTCTGGCTTTGGAGCTCCATGTTCAGCCAATGGATGTTAGCTTGGAGCTGATCTCTGCGGGAACAAGCAAAAGGGAAATGCCCTTTAACTCAGCGCTCTAGGGGCAGTTCCCCCCCAGCCCAGCCCAGCCCAGCCCCCTGGGGTTGGGACTTGCGGATCTCACCTTTGCTTCTGGAATTCTTGCTGGGAATCCTGCTGCTGACGCTGGGAATCCTGCAGTTGCTGGGCCTGGCTGGAAAGCTGCTCTCTGAGCCTGCCGATTTCACCTGAAAAATGAGGTGAAGGGAAAGCAGTCAGGTGTCGGTGTGTTACCCAGCCTGCTTTTCACCCCCTTTCATTCCCCATTCTCTAGCACCATGCACTCCTCTCCATCTAGCTTCACCCCTAGTCCCCCGTCTGTCTGTCTGTCTGTCTCCATCCCCCTCTGATACAAGGGATGTCTGTCAAGCCACCCAGCCCCCATGGAATTAGCAGGTGTCTCTCTGGACCTGTCCAGGGCCGTCATCTTACCTTGTAACCCTTGTTCCTTGGCTTCCCGCTCAGCATCCCTGGCTTCCAGCTGTGTGATTGTATTGGTCAGGGCAGTGATGTTGTTCTGCAGGTTGTGCTGGGCCGGGAGAGAGAGGAAAAGGAATCATTTTCACTGACCCTGCGTCCCACAGAAAGCCCTGACCCACTTGAGAAACTGACTGTTTCTGGCCACCGTGTCCTTTGCGATTTAAGAACTCATCCCTTCACATGTCGTTTTCTGCTTTTTCAACTCCCCATTGTTTTCTCAACTTCGAATGAACTAATCATTGAACGGAACCGGATGAATAAAACTGAAATGAAGAAAATGTTTTCTCTGCAGGTCCAGAAAACGCTACTGTTAGGCTAGAACTATATCATTTCGGTCTGTACGAGCGTTTAGGGCCGTGTCTCTGCCTGAGATGGTGTTCAGGGCCTGTGCGCCTACCTGAGAGCTAAGGGCTTTAAGATACACGTGGAAGCAAAGAACAAAGACACGGTGTGTTCCTCTTGCCTACCCGCAACCAGCTGGGTTTTCTTTCTGCTGTGACAACGCGAAGGGATGTAGTTAAAATGGTTCAAGGTGTGATGAATAAACACGCACAAAGGAGGGAAAGCTCTGCCGCCTCGTCAAGACGGATGTCAGAGCAAGGCCGAGCCACCAAGAAAGGAGGTGAAGGGAGGTGTCAAAAAGAAACAGAAACATAGGGCCATAAACTAACCATGGCCAAGATGTGACCCTGCTCCCTGCCCCTCCCGTGGGGTACCACAGGGGTTGTACTAAAGCCCCTAGACCCAGACCCTCAAAATGGAACATGCCCATATATTGGAAGGGGTGGTACCAGGCGGGGGGACGGGGACTTCAGATATGATTAAGGCTAGCCAGAAGAAGGAGGGGGAAGAAAGGGCTCTGTGTGCTACGCACCCATAGTCAGGGGAAAAGGGAGTGCTATGGGCTTGGGGAGGAGGGAAACTCTAGCAGCATATTGAGAAATAAGCCCGACTGGTGTGAAGGGCTTGGAGGGGCGGTTGTCCAATAAACCCGCTGTGGAGTGCCTGCGGATGGGACTCTGGACCGTTGCTTTCCCACAAACTGTGTCTGGGAACGTTGAGGGGACGGGCCGGGGCAGCCCCAACAGCGATTGCTGTCAAAAGCTGGGTCAGCATTTCAACAAACTAAGCCCAGACGGCTGGAATGGGGCAGACTGAACTGAACTGATTTTCATAGATGGTTGCCATGATTCGACAGCTAATTTTAAAGAGATTTATTTTTAAAAGAAAACTGGATAACATTTACATCGCAGAGAGCTGGGTTGGTTTTTTTTTAAATCACCCATTTTTCTCCCCCTTGCACTGCAGCTGCTGGAGGTGGCAGAGAGGTGTAACGGAGACGGAGCCTGTCCTTCTAAAAGGGCCCAGAGATGCTTCCATGTGACCTGACCTACAGACATAGGGGGCTGGGGCACTGAGGGAACACCACAGGGGACCCCGCGAAGCTGTTACATGCTTCAGCCCCGGTCGGCAGGGCTTAGGCTTCAGGCAAGGCTGGCAAGTGAAAAGCAGGCTCCAGTATCGCCCTGAAATGTGCGCAGGACATTGACGTTCCAGTCGATCGATTTTATAACGACGTGGTACACATGAGAAGTCAGCAGCTGCTCCGGAAGAGTGGGGCTGTGACTCTCTTGTGTTGCTAGGTCAGATTTTGCAAGCAAGTCGTTTTTAAGTGAGGTGAAACTTGGGGTACGCAAGGCAAATTGGACTCCTGAAAGGGGGACGCTCGTCAGGAACGGTTGAGAGCCGCTGGATTAGACAAGCCCAGACACTCCCCCAACAAGACAAATCACTGCAATGTTTTGAGAAGTGGCCTGGAAAGATCCCCTAAACCGTCAGCCCCCAGGACAGGGACTTGCGCCGGTACCTTTGTGCAGCACCCAGCACTTTGCCCCTCCCCCCCGGTCCTTGATGGGGCCTTCTGGATGCTACCGTCTACAAATATTAAATAGCAACAGCATTCAAAGCACCCACCGTCCAGCTCCTGCAGGAGTCCCAGCGCCCCCGCGTCTCCCAGAGGGTCTGGTTGGTGCCAGCCAGCTCTGACCTCAGCTCCGTGACCTCCGCCCTTGCCTTGTCCCTCTGCTTTTCCAGGGCCCCCTTCTCCTTCTGCAGGTGGGTGAGCGTCTCATCCAGAGCTGAGGTGTCCTTGTTCAGCTGCCCCTGGCATGTCACCCCACAGAAGGTGAAAGTGATTAATACGGCAGCTAATATGAAGACGGAGGCGCCTACCAGGCAGAACCAAACTTTCTTCTGCTTGCTCCCCATGCATCCGCTGCCTAGACAAACGTGCTTGGGCATGACCGCCCCGAGGGTCAAATGTTCCCTCCAGTTTATTCCTCTCTTGCTTGTGCGTCCTTCCATGCAGCTGCAGCTTAGAGCCAACCCCACTGATCTCCCAGCAGCTGCTCCCCGCAGAAGAGTTTCTCTGGCCCTCTAGTGTTTAAAGCCGAGCCTGTGCCCTCCTGAGCGTGGAGGAAGGGCTCCAGATTTCCTGTGCTGGGGAGGATGGCTCTTCTCCCCGCCAAAGGGGTTTTCCTGGAAATCACATGGTTGCTTGTTAAGGGAGTAGCGAACGTTGAGGGCACATGTGTTTGGCTGAAGACACTGAGTCCCTGTCCATCATTCTGACGGCCTGGTAGCGGGACAGCCTGCGGGTGCTGCAGCGGCTGGCGCTCGGGGCTGCCCCACGGGACACATGGCTCCAATTCCATCCCCAGACTCTTGGAGGCTGGACTCGGGCCTCCTGTGCATGGCGAGGCCCCTGGCTGCTCTGTGATCCGGCTGGATCCTTCCCCTGAGCTGGCAGAGGCTGGGTACCCCGCTGCCCCATCCCCCTGGGCTGTGTGGATGCTCTTTGCCCTGCTGTGATCTGTGCCCCATTCTGTTAGGGGCAGTGGGGACAGAGGAGCCCTGCCCAGGGCAGCACGTGTGGGTGAGATGCCCTGAGGTGCTGGTGAGGTCTGTGTGCTGAGCTCCCCATGGAGAAAGAAGCTGGCGACAGAACAGCAGCCACTATAACACTGGAGTCTGTGGGGCAGCGCCACTTCCACCCTCTGCCGGGAACCCTGCCAGGCCGAGCGGGCATGGCATTGGCACCCTGGGGTCTCTGGGTCTTGGACTCCCAGGACTGCTGGGGTTTATTTTGAGCCATGTTTTATTCTATTCCCCCCTCCCCCCGTGACGATGAGAACAGTAATGGGACGTTGCCAATTAATAACACGCTGCCCCCCTCACGCTGGTCACCAGCTGGGATAAATTCAGCCCCGCCCGGGGGGGTGGGAGGGGGGCAGGTGAGGATCATCGCCACTTCACTTGGGGGGGAAACTGAGGCACAGAGAGGCTGCAGCTACCAGCCAGAGCCCTCTGCAAACACGTTTCCTGCCCCAGGATGGGGTAGCTCATCGTGGTGGGGGGGGGGTTGTTCTCACATGGGTGCAGGAGTGGGGGCAATGGTCCCCACCGGCCCCCCCTCCTCCAGTGGCTGCAGGGACAACTCCGCTTCCCTCTGCTGGGAGTGGCCATGGATCAGTTTCGGTTTCCTCCCCCCCCCCCCCATCGGTTTCGTTTCTCCGCAGAAGCTGCTTGTGTTGCTCTGGGACTGGGCAGCCAGGCGGGGGGCGGGGAGGACGGGAGGGGAGGGCACTGCACTGCACTGTACTGCACTGGTTGGCTCTTGTGTTAGCTACAGAAACCTCTCTTTTTTCCCTTCTTTCTTATACACAACGCCCCTCCCCCCATCAGCCCCCCCAATATCCCCAGGGCCACCCCCCCCCAGCCAAACACAAGAACCCCAGGCCATTCCTTGTCCCCTGCTGAGCCAGCCCCTTCCCCCCGAAACCCAGACCAGCCCCTCTGCCCCAGCCTGGCTGGGGTTGCTCAGATCCACGGGCAGGGGCTGGGTCCCGGCTCAGCTTGGGGGAGCAGGCCAGGCAGAAAGGCTGGGTCCAGACCTGCTAGAACTGCCCCTGGTCCTGCGGTGCTCAGCCTGCGGCTGCTGCGTGGCAGAGAGCCCCGGAGGCCGTGGTGCCTCTTGGTTGCGCTGACCTGGCCGGAGCAGGGGGTGTTTGGTAGAGAATGGCCTTTCCATTGACGATGATGATTATGTACAGCCCCTAGCACAGAGGGGTCCTGGCCCATTGTTGGGACTCGGCCGCTGGACAACTAACAGGGCTGTCATGGGGTGGCTGCCCCTTTAAGAGGAGGGGGCTGATGGGTTGCCAACCCTCCGTACATTTACAGACGGGCAGTAAAAAATGTACAATTTTTAACTGTTAGTAAATCTGTAAATAAATGAAAATTTCCATAACATTGGGTAGAAATCAAACATACCCTATTCCCACACTGACTGCTCTCACTCACTCACCTCTTGTATCATAAAACCGCCCCGAGCAGGACTTCAACCATTTCCTGTTTTCTGTTATTGCACATGCCCAAAGCACCCAGATGGATCAATTCACTGCAGCTAAAGCAATGGCGTCATCCCAAATAGCGCGAGTGAGAACACACTTCTGTGCCGTTGTCGTGTTGTTTATGGTGTTTTTAGTGATGCCAGTAAAAAGTTCACCGTGTCAGTAAAAAAACCAGCTGCAGATCTCCTTGTCAGTAAAAACTAAAATGCCAGGTAGCTCCATTGGGAGGGGACTTGCAGAAGTAAACCTCCATATGAAAACACAAGTGACACAAGCAGTACATTAATAGAAATATAACTCCCCCCACCCCGGACAGTAACCCTAATAAATGAGTGCACCCCAAGGTGACGGGCAAATCTGGTAACAGGTCAGGTGGGATTGGTGCTCTGGGCTGGCAGGTCAGCCGCAATAGCAGTTGCTCTGGGTTCAGGCTTGCCTTGTCTGGGAATCCACCTGGCAGGTCTGGTCCTGCTCCTTTACCAGTCTCTCCCTGGCAGACAGCCCTGGATGGGCCGTCTTGTCTCGTTGTGCTGGTGCCATGTGGTGCAGCTGACCTCAGGATCAGATGAAAAGCCGACAAAGAGAGTGTAAGGCTTGGGATTGTTTTCAGCTAACAAGTTGTAAATCGAATCTCGTGTAAATGGCTAAGGAGCATACCTGATCCTCCAGGACAAAGCCAGATGTCCTCTTAGAGATTCTAATTCCAATGAGAACAGCACATTTGCTTTTAGAATTTCTGTCTGTCTGCCACCTGTCTGTAAGGATCCCCCCTTCTTCCTCCACCCTATCCCCACCGAGTGTAACCCTAGCATCCTTGATGTAAGTAAAGTGATTAAAAGTCTCTCTGCATGTACGTAAGGACCATCATCACTGTTGTTCTCTCCAGATGGGACCATGTCTGTATTTGTAAGTGAACAGATAAAGAATTTAAAACGTACTAGGTAATCGATAAGAAAGGGTATATAATTGACCACTGTAACACCATGAAGTTGAAGCTGATTTATCACACTTCCTGGTAGCGTGAATAAACCTCTGCAGTATTGTCTGTGCTGCCTGACTCTTGGAGAAAGAATCCTTCATGCTTTACAAGAGAAACAGGAGAGAAGTAAAATAGTGGGGCAGAAAGGAACACAGAAGGGAAAGGGAGGCAGAGTGGAATCTCGCATGTCTCTGCTGGCGTGGCGGTGATGGCCAGGTGTTCCCACTGCTGGGCTGAAGTCTGGGCTTCACCACAAAGCGAAGGGCAACATCCCTGGAGCAGAGGCCTGTTAGCCTCCCCGCTCCTCCAGGAACCCTCTGTTGCTCTGCCTGTTCCTGCCCCTCGAAGTCTCTTCTTAAGGGCCACGGAAAAGAGGGGTGATGGGCGGAATAGCACATTCTCTTTATTTTATTCACCAGTTCGGCTGAACTTCTGCCATGCTAAGTTTGGTCCCCTGTGATTTCCGGTCCCACCCATCTCCAGTTTACCAGGCATGATCTTAACACAGGCCTGGAGACCTCTTCATTGGTCTTTCTGTGTCCCACTTTCGCCCCTTTTCCCAGCAGCACTGGTGGTTCTAGGTGGTTGTGACACCCTGACCCATCACTCGCTTCTCACAGCTGAACTCCCACTTCAGGTGAATTTGAAGGGCCGGTGATCCCAGCAGACCCTAACTGAGATCAGGGCCCAGTCACAGGGACAGAGGAGCCCTGCCCCAAGGAGCCTGCAGTGTAAACAAACAAGGTGGTGTCTCCCTGGGATGAAACTCTGATGCTTCCTCAGCGGAGAGTCCGGCTCCGCAGGGTGGCATGGTGGATCGGGGGAGTCGCCGCGGGGCATGTGCTGGGTGTGGGGCAGCAGGGGGCTGTGGCTGGAGAGAACATACCCCACGGCTCATCCTGCTCTCTGCCATTGCTCCTCCCTCCCATCCACAGCCCCGCTCACCCCTCCCTGCTCCCTCGTGCAGCTGTTAAGGAGACAGGATGGTAGCGGTGGATTCTCCTTCTGTGTATTCCAGTCCAGCCCGGCTGCCTTTCTGGAAGCTGCTTTAGTCAAACATAAGTTCTTGGGCTCGAGACAGGGGAGTGGGTGACATTTAATGTCAGGATCTATGCAGCAGATCGGACGATCGAATGGCTCCTGCTGGCCTGAAACTCCATGGAACTGTGGTTTGTGGCTTAAAGTGCTAGGAGCCAAGACTCCTGGCTCCCCATCCCAGCTTTGCCCCTGGTGCCCTTGGGGGTGTCCCTTTCCCTCTGGCTGCTGTGCTCCTCCCGCCCCTCCTGTAGAATGGGGCTGGTGGTTCTCGTGCCCCAGGGGGTGCTGCAAGGGGCGTTTCATCCACAGTGGTCAGGTGCTTTGAGATCATCAGCAGGAGTGCGCGGGAGATGGGCGGCAACTCTTCTGCTTCTCTCCCAGTTGCCAGGGCACAGATCCCAGCGGGTCTGGGGACAGCCCCATGTAGGAGCCGGGAACTGAAACACCGGGGCCCTTCTCTCTTGTCCCGCGGCAGCATCTGTTCCCTGGGAGAGGAGAGCAAAGCTGCAGGGGGGCTGGGTTCTGCAGAACAAAACCCCAGGGCTGGGTTAGATTGAACACCAGGCACCTTCCGGCTTTTGGGTCGGGGGGGGGGAGAGAAGGGGAGATGGGTAAATGGCCTGGGTAGGCTCCAGCTTTAAGAGCCCCCCAGCCAGCTGGCTTTGAGGGCAGGCGAACGTGGGTGCAGGCTCCTGCGTCTGATCCCAGCAGTGCTACACAAAGCCACCAGAGGTCCGTGCAGGCCAGCGAACGGCGTGGCAGGAGCGCGGGACAGCTGCCAGACGAACCTGGAACGGAGGCTGCAGGGCATTTCTTACTGGGCTGGGCCCAGCGTCCCAGTCAGAGCCGTCTGCAGCAACCCCCGCAGGGCGCCCGAGGAGGGAGGCTCAGCGTTAGTATTTGTGGCAGCCAGAGCAGCAGGCCCCGTCCGCACTTCCTGCACCACGCCGCTGTTCTGGGACCCCCTGCCACAGCCCGCAGCCCCTTGTTCTCCCGGGGCTGGGCTCCCTCCCTCCCGCTCTGCTGATGCATCTGGATCCGGGTTCTTGCAGCCCAGAGATGTTCAGGAAGCAGGCATGGCTCATCGGTGTGACGAATTGGGCCCGTTGGCTTTGCGGCAAGTCGTGGTGACTGGCCGGGTGAGAGGTTGGTCTCTGTGGGGCCCTGACCTCCCCGACCCGTCTCCCCCGATCATACAAGAAGTGCCAAATCCTGCACACTTCAGGTCTCATGGTCGAAGCCCCCAGACCCTTTCCTGAGACTGTCCCAGGCCATTTGCGGATGGAGCCTGCACTGCTGTGAGCTGGGGCCAGGAGCGCCTGTGAGTCTCCCCGGGGAGCAGCCTTCGCTCAGGTTGTCTGCGTTACCGAGCCTCGCACGAGCAGAGGCTTCCCCTCCTCAGCCAACGTTTTCGTCTGCTGCCAGCCCTCTTCACCTGCAACGGGGAACAGGGGAGCCCCAGATGCACCCTGGCTTTGCTGCTGCCCCCTCTGGCTGGGCAGGAGGCAGCACCTGGGACAACTCCCCAGTGAGAGACACCAGCTCAGTCCTGTGCTCTCCCAGCCCCGGTGCAGTGCGTGCCCCCAAACGCCAGCACATCCCTGAGACGCCCATAGACTCACACGCACACCCCGTCCCGCTCAGAAACACTGGCACAGACGCACGCACACGGGCGCGCGGTTGCATCAGCCTCCTGCAGTCTGAACCGGGGCGTTTTCCCCCTCCTGGTTATTTTGGTGGTAACTGGACACCGGGCTGGGCTGTTGGCTTTGGCAGCTCCTGCGGAATCCGCCCGCCCGCCGGCTGCTGCATTTCGACGACCTGCCACGGTGGGACGGCGAAGCCGCCCCAACCCCAGTGAGGAAGCGCACGTGTGCTGCGGGTAGGAGGCGCGCTCCCCTTGCAGTCAGGGCTGACCCCAGTTCTCCGGGGGTGCCCGGGGAGAGGAAGGTGCTCTGGACAGATGGAAACGACTTGGTCATTAGAAACCGGAGCCGAACAGGAACCGACTCCTCCGGGGCTGGGAGATTCCAGTGCCCATCCCCAGTTCCATGAGCAAGCCCTCCTGCTAGCCGGCTCTCCCTCTCGCCCCCTCCAATTTCACTGCCATTGTCCCCACTCTGCCCCCAGACTGTCCCGGGGGGCTGCACCAGGTGGGAAGGGTTGGTTTTCACCAGTGATGTATTAACCCTATCCTTGCCGTGTGTCTAGTCCTCTGCCCAAGCCCCCTCCCTGCGTCCTCACCCATCACGTCTCCCACCTCACCAAGCTTTGCAGGATTTGCCCACGCAGGCTGGCACGTGCCCTGCTGCAGCACCCAAGGGGTTAATGGTCTCGGCCTTGCAGGTGGCTGAAGTGGGAGGATGCTGAGTTTGGGTGGGGACCGAGGGGTCTGAAGTGACCCCCATGTGCATCCCCCACCCCATGTTTGAAGCTGGGCCACGTCAGAGCCCCGGTCCCTCCTCTCAGGGAATCTCCGCTGCTGGCGTGGTTAGACCAAGGGGGAGGGGAGGTCAGGACTCCTGGGTTCCGCTCCCAGCGGTGGGTGCTGAGTAGATGTTCGATGGGAGGGCCAGGGACGGAGTGGGGTCTAGTGGTTAGAGCAGAGGACCCTGGGTGACAGCACTCCAGTCCCAGGTCAGACTTGAATTTGTTTCGTGACCTCTGGACGAGTCTGTGCCTTGCTTTCCCCAGGTGTTGACCGGCGAGGATAGTCGCTCCCTGCCTGCCTCGCTGGGGTGCTGGATGGGATGGGATGTCACTGATCTGCATCCGACAGCCTCAGGGGAATGGCTGTATCGAAGCACCAGGCAGCCTGGGTTACATCTCAGCTCTTGTCTGGCCTAGGGCGCATCAGACCATCTTTAGAAAGGGAAGAAGGAGGATCTGGGGAACTGCAGACCAGTCAGCCTCACCTCAGTGCCTGAAAAAATGTGAACCAAAATCAGGGGCCACTTTGTGCCAGGTGCTGCACAGATTCTGCCCCCTCCCCAGCCGAAATCAGGACCCATTGTGCTGGGTGCTGCACAGACACATAAGCTTGAAGAGTTCACGAGGGGGGGCGTCTCCAGTCACGACCATGATACGAATGAATCATTCATAGAAAACAAAAGGCAGGGAGGTTTGTCCCGCTTTTGGCCGCTGTCTGTCTCAGCTACTGCTCTGCCCCATTACCGTAGCATCTCAGTTTCCCTCCCCCTGTACAGATGGGAAACTGAGGCACAGAGTGTCTAAGTGGCGTGGCCCAAGGCTCCAAGGGAGCCATCCTCCGAGGGAAACCTGTTTTCACTCTTTTGCAAAACGTCCCATTTAAAATAGTCCCCCTCCATCTTTCAGAAGGAAATTTTAAAAGGGGGGGTTGTGTGGAGCTGGCAGGGGGAAAAAAGCACATGACGAATGTGCTTTGAATCCTTCACTCACCCACAGGGCTGCCGTAAATCATGTCACTTCGCAGAGTAAAAGATCCAGCTCTGTTTGAGGTCGAACGAGCCCAGTTGTAAAACAATCGGCGTTTTCTTTAATGAGCTCTGACCAGCCAACATTCCTGTCCTTCATCCGCGAATGGCACGGTCCGGAATTTCACTTAATGGTGGGTTCCGTTGTGGTGAAATTTAAACCCTTTTCCCCCCTGGGACGTGTGCTCAAGTCCTCTTTGCTTTGCTTTTTTTTCAACATTTTCCTGCAGACGGTTTTTAATGCACAGTGGAGGGGATGTGGGGGAACTCAACCAAAGTCAATAATAATTGTTCCATCCTCCAAAGGGTTTCAAAATTTTGTGGTTAGACGGGGTGGAGAGCTCTAATTTCTGAGTAATATCTCTATTATGTGTGCCTATATATTTAAATGATGGGGGACTGGATGGCATGGTGGAGGTCAGGAATGAGAACTAAAGTCTCCTGACCACTAGGCGGAGGTGTTTCAGCTGGTAATGGATAAGTGATCAGGTCTGAGGGTTTTGTCTACATGCAGAGTTGCTCTGGTTGAGGGAAGGTGGGGTTTTAAACCACTTTAGCTAAACGGTTGCTAAAGGCCCCTAAAGGTTGATTTTATTTCATTTTAAACCAGACTCATTTCAGTTTAGCTTACATTGATTAGGAACTGAAATAAAATGCTTTCAAACTGAAAGAAGAGTTGCCCTCACAGCGGGTTTAAACCAATGTAACCAAACTGGAGTAAGTCAGTGTGAACTCAAAGCTAGAATCCGTCTCCATTTATACACTAATTCAATGCTGGGTTTGTTTCTCTATCGCCTCCTGCAGTCATTTAAATCAGCACAAAGTGAGCGTAAGCCTTTACTGTAAATCGCGTGACGTTTGTTATATTTTTTAAAGCCCCTGGTCCTGAAGTCTTGTATCACATGACTCCCAGCTTTTATTGCGTAAAGCCAGGTCAGCAGCGGTGATCGACTCTGGGACCTGTGCATCTTAAAGCATCAGTGAAACGCCTCCCTCTGTTAGCTGGGCTTGTCGCAGCTCTCCGTGGCCTAGCCACCACTGCTGGGGACACAGTGCCACAGTGAATGAGCCTGGCTTCTGATTTAACAAAGCAAAGCGAGTTTCTTGCCCTTGTGGTTGCAGAGAAAAGCTTGCAGACGTGAGCCGAGTGCAAGCCCAGGGGATCAGAAAGAAGGCGGCCAATAAAAGGAGCCCCAAGTTTATCATCATTTTAAAAAAGTCTCATGAGTTTTGAACACATGCGGCTGCAATCGTGGTACCATTCTGTTACGCCAGGAGAGAATCTGGCTCCCTGTTGCTATGACAATAGTAACCGTAGAACTAGCTGCCCAGGAGAACTGTGGGAACCTCATCTCTGAGCTCCAAGATTTGATAATCAGCCCCTGGGGCTGCTATTTAGAGCAATGGGAACCATCCATCCAAACTGGGTCGAATGAATCAGAAGCTCCCTGCCAGCCCCACTAGCTCTGATTCTTCGATCAAAATGGAGAGCTCATCCCTGGGTGCTTTGGGACAGCCCCTGAGCTCAGCCAAAGCAAATACAATTAGTAGAGAGGGAGACTTGATCAGCATTCGGAGCCCAGCTTCTCCAGCACGCTGGCTCTGCCGTCTTACAACATGCATTGCGCAAAGGAATGATTAACTCATGGAACTCACTGCTGCAGGATGCTTTAAAGGCAAAGCTCAGCAAAGGCTGAGACTGAGAGTAACAGTAATCTCCACAGGGCCACAGACCACAGTGGCTATTGCGAGGGCTCTCAGTCTTCAAGTTTCCAGGTATTTGCAGGGTCAGGAAGAAGTGTCTCCATGGTATATTGCTGTGCAATGGTCTGGGGGAGGGAAGGATGGTTGTGTATATATAATGATGGGTTCTAAGTTAGCTGTTACCACTCAAGAAAGAGATCTTGGGGTCACTCTGGATAGTTCTCTGAAAACTTCTGCTCAGTGCGCAGCAGTGGTCAGAAAGGTTAACAGAAAGTTAGAAACGATTAGGAAAGGGAGAGAAAATAAGACAAAAAATATCATAATGCCATATCACGAATGGTGTGGAGAAAGTGTTATTTCCGCTTTCCCACAACACGAAAACCAGAGGCCACCTGGTGAAATTAACAGGCTGCTGGCTGACTACAAACAAGAGGAAATACTTTTTCGCACAACGCATGATTCTCCTGTGGAACTCATTGCCATATGGGATGTTGTGGAGCCCGAAAGCATAACTGGGTTATAAAAAGAACCGGATAAGTTCCTGGAGGATAGGTCCATCCAGGGCGATTAGCTGAGATGCTCAGGGAGGTAACCCCACGCTCGGGGCGACCCTAAACCTCTGACTGCCTGAAGCTGGGAGGCGCAGATCGGGTGGATCTCTCCACCATTGCCCTGTTCTGTACCTTCCCCCGGATACTCTGGTACTGCTGGAAACAGGATACTGGGCTAGACGGCCCATGGGCGGGCCCCAATGTGGCAACTGGATGTCCCTTGGAAGCTGATGCAGGGTGAAGGATCTTTGAGCTGGACGGAGTTTGGTTCCAGTGTTCTCCATTTCCTGATCCGCACAGAACTCGGGTCCCTCCTTTCACAGGGGCGTGTGGCAGGGAGAGCTTGATTTTTCAAAACCAGGGTGGCGGAGGTGGTGGGGCGGGGGGCTGCAGTCAGGCTCCCATGTCCACATTTAGACGTTAAATAAGTGGCCTTGTTTTCAGCAGGGCTGAGCAAACCACTGATGCCACTGGCAGCTCAGCCCTTCGGGAAACCAAGCCACTGATTTCATCGCTCCCGGATGGACTTTGGAGCCCAGGCCAAGATTTTCAAATGAAACTAGTGAAGGGTGATTTCCAGAGGGCGGGGGCTGGGCACTCCCTGGAAACTGGGCCCCTTTCGAGTGTCTCGCTTTGGGCACCTTCCCACTGAGGTACCCAGCATCACTGGTCACCTTTGAAAATCTCAGCCCGCGTCGCGATGCTGCCCTCCAACCAGGCTGGGGTGCTGGTATTTCCGGGAGCCCTGAGACTCTCTGGGTCCCACAGCTGGGGCTGGCTGATTTCTGGGGTCATGGTTTCCCGCATACGGGTTGGTTTTTTTAGGCTGGAAAATGGATTGCGTCTTTTTTTATGAAAAACAAATCTCGAAATAAGGCCGCTTCGAGCCAAAGGGCCGCCCAAACCACCCGGCGCACGGAAGGACACGTCGAGCAGAGACTGTGGTGTCAGCACTCGGGGGACCCGGGGAGGGCTATGGTTGGTGGGGTGATGTTCCTAGAGATGAGGCAATTTTGGCTGTGTCTGTGCCCTTCCCAGCAGTGCGTCGTCCTCCCCAGTCCCATGGAAAGTTGCTTAATGAAGCTCTGCTAACCCTAATTAAATGGAGACAAAGCCCTGCGCCCTGCTGCTCACGTGGCTTCCTGCCCGACCCACCGGTCGAATGCTTGGCTTGGTTTGAATTCCACAGGAGCTGAATGAGACGATGGGGAAGGGGGAAGGTTAAGTACCAGGGAATGAGTGGGGTGTGTGAGAGAGAGAACAGCCTAGGGGAGGCCTAGTCCTGCACCACTGGAATCAGTGCAAACGTTGCTATTGCCTCCCGTGGGAGCAGGATTGGAGTCTAGACCTCCACTCTGTAAGGAGTCACCCTGGAGAAAGAATGGCGAAGTTTCCATCTGTCAGCAGTGCTCTAAGCAAGCTCTGCCCGAGGGTAGCTTGTAGCTGGTGCTTCTCTGAACAGCAGTGATGTCGTTAACCACGCTGCACATTCCAATGGCATCGTTAGGGTTCAGAATTAACGCCCCTGCTGAGATGACTGACGCTGGCTTGCTTCTGCCTCTCAGAGCAATTGTTTCAGGCTGCCTGGTTGCAGACTCCCATGGACAACGCTGCGTCGGACGGGTTTCTTTGCAGAAACAAATACAAATCTATTTATTTGCAAGCAAGCTGAATTTCGGCTAGCAGTGATCAGGCCTCTCCAGAAGAGGGTTGCAACTATTTTGCACGGGTCACCACCGCTTACTAGCCCCATCTATCAAAGTAGCCGCTCGTGAATCCTGGCTCCCATTCTCCCTCTTTTTAGCCACTAGACCAAACGCCCCAATGATAATAATAATAAATACCAGGTTGCATTAAAATGCCGCAGCTGGCTTCCTGCCTACGGTAGTAATGTACTGTGGGCTGAATTTCAGCAAGACACCCATTTATCATCCGGCACAGAATCTGTTTTAAAAAGCCCTCTTCAAAATAGCCCTTTCAGTAAATGTTTGTTGTTATTATGTGATCCCCTGCAATAAAATGCAGGGTGTCTGTGAAACTCAACACTCCCCTGCCCCCTCAAAACAATATTTACTGAAGGTCAAGTTTTGAGTCAGATTTTCAACATCTGGAAAATTAAAAAATAAATCCTCTGGCACAACGGATGGCCTGTCATCATAAGGGTTGTTCTTAATGTTATTATTATTATTTATTAGCTAAATATAGGGGCTGATTTATAGTGGAGAGGCCTCAGAAATAAATTGGCAAATGGGACTGGATTTTTTTTGTAAGACAGCCCACATTCCGAACGCTATTCTTCAGGATGCTCAGATATTAAGACATAACTTGCTTTAAATAAGTCTTAAAAGTACATCTAAAAAGCACCTGGGAGTGGAATGTGCTTGTAAAGTCCTGCACCTTGAATGTGTCCTGATATTTGGTGGAGTGAAACAATCGAGTAGATTTTGTTGGCTAGCAGAATAATGTTTCAATTAAGATCTTTACCGAAAAAAATAAAGTCATTATTTGCCATTTCTGCTGTGGTTGAGTCAAGGGGCCAAGAGCCAGATTTTGAAAAGTCTTTAGGTGCCTAAATACCTTTAAAAACCTGGCCCTCACCTGCTTATGTGTGTGCTAGATGCTATCCAGACATGAAATGGATGGGTGGAGCTCTGGGCTGGGTCTCAGGAGGTGTGGATTTTATGCCTACCATTGACCTGCTGGGTGACCTTGGGCATGTCACTTCCCCACTCTGTGCCTCAGTTTCCCCACCTGTAGCAGGGAGATAATGATGCTGATCACCTTTATAAAGTGCTCTGAGGTCTAGGGATGGTGAGAGCTATGTAGTATTATTGAACCACTGCTCCAAAGAGTTTACAGTCTTGAGCCAGTCCGTTGCCATGGGCACACATGTATTAAGTATACTTGTAGCACGGACAGGGTGCTTTTTACCTGCTTTCTCAGCAATAAACCTGGCCTGGCACCTTTGTTACTGAAACGGAGCTTTGGTCTTATTGGGTAATCCAATCGGGGTTTGCTGTATCGACCATCCGTGCGGAGCTGGGACAACACACACGCTGGGAAAACATGCCGCCGACAACTGACAACAATGCCCACAGTCAACAATTCCCTTTTTTATAGTAACAATAATGGCTGGGGGGCAGGTAGGCAGGTTGTGTTAGCGTGTGTCTGTGGCGCATACCAGTACGTGGCTGCAGAGCGTACCTGTGTGTGTATTGGTGGGTGTGTGGGTTTGGGATGTGGGTTGTTTGGAAGCACAGGTCAGTGTACTCATGTCTGTCAGTCCGTCTGACTTGCTGGAGAAGGAGAGCGCCGGGCTCCCAGCTGGACTCTGGGCTGACTCGCTGACCGCCAGCCCCCTCTGCTGTCCAGTCCAGCGAGGAGAGGCATTTATGCTCTCGTCTGGGCAGGGGCTGTGCTGGGACCCTCCATCCTGCCTTAACCATCACGGAGCAAAGAGTGATGGGGGGGAAGGTGCTGCCCCCGGCCTGAACCAAAGGCTGGGCACCTTGCTGGCCACGGCAAGGTGCTTCACACCTCAGGGCTGGCAGCTCACAGGCACCTGGAGTGTGGGGGCGGAGCTTAGAGTCTAGCGAGAGGAGCTGGGCGGGGCCTCTCATTGGCCCCGCCCCCATTCAGCTCTCCAGGAGCTCCCGTAACCCACCTTCTTTGCGAATTTACCGGTGTTTGAGTGTGACGCTGCCGAAAGGAAAGGCCTGAGCGGGGCGAGGGGGGCTGGGCCGAACTGGGCCGGGAGACGAAAGGAGAGAGAGAGACTCCGCCCTTTCCTATCATCTTCCATTTGGGGGGGACTCAAAGCACTTGACAAACAGGAGAGAAGCAAACCTGCCAGCCCTCTCTGTGGGGCCAGTGGCCTCGTCCCCATGTGACATGGGCAACTGAGGCAGGGAGAAGGGAAGAATGAACTCAGGACACGCACCGAGAGCGTGGCAGAGCTGGGGACAGAAGCCAGGAGTCGAGTGCTTTGCTTTAGCTATGCTACCACCCACCCCCCGCCTCCCTTCCTCCTCTGGAGAGCAGCGTCTGTCTTGCTTTTTATGCCCCGGTTCCCGGCAGGCCATGCTGAGGGGCGGTGGGAGGTTGCCTCACACCTCAGCCACAAAGTCCTTGTTCCTAAGTTACACACCAACCTCGGGAATCCCATGTGAAGTGCAGTCCAGGATCAATCACGCAAAACTCCAACCCGCCAACCCTGGGAGTGTAGTGCCCAGCCCCAGACCTGCCTGCGTCTTCCCGCTCCCACCCATCTCTGACACACGAGAAGCATCAGATCCAGAAAGTATTTCAGGGCTGTTTGAACCCTGCTGGGCGGTGTCGCGCCCTCCCTCCGGCGCACAGCCGGGCTGCTTGCATGTCGGACTTTCCCATGAGCTTTCTGCTGCGTGGCCCCTGTCACTGTAGCGTCTGAGCCTCACCATCTGCAACGCGTGTATCCTCACAACACCCCTGTGGGGCAGCGCAGTGCTATTAGCCCCATTGCACAGATGGGGAAACTGAGGCACTGAGGCCTAAGGTCATGCAGGGAGTCTGGAGGAGCTGGGAATTGAACCCAGGGCTCCCAAGGAAAGGGGCTTCTTTGCTCATGGGGTCAAACTCATTAAAAGCCCCTGGTTAAAGCCAAGAGAAGCCAAAAGCCACAGAGATTCCAGCTCCTGGGCGGCAGGTTTCTGATATAAATGGTCGTTTTCTTTTCTCTGGCCAGCTTACTCTATGGATTGGCCCAAATGAGGCTTGTGAGCCGTGCGAGCCTTGTCTTGTGACACAGCCATAAAACACCGAGTAATGCTAAAAAGGAGCGTTCTTGTGTGTCAGCCAAGGAAGCAAGAGGATCAGGTTAAGGAGTTGCAGGTTTCCCAGCTCAACAGTGTTCTCGGAAGCATTTGTTTTCCTCCTTAACTGTTTGTCCAGATCAGGCGAGGGGCGTGAGGCCAGACGGCGTGGAATTCTGTCGCTGGATGTCCACAGATATTCGCTTGTCGCTCTGGGAGAGCATCCACCCGTGCTATTTTTGTCATGCTGGGAGCCCGGCATGGATCACAGTGCTGTATAAAACACAGACACGATGCCCTGCCCCAACCCCCAGCAATCCCCAGCAGTACTTGCTAGTCGTGTAGCACCAAGACTGCGCTATAGGTTGTTAGCGACAGCTGGGAGGATAAGGTCTCTGCCCCTAAGAGATTACAGTCTGCACTCCGCCTGGCTTGCACAAGACCTCCACGCCCATTTTGGCACCGAAAGAAGTGGCCAGGTTTTTAGAGAGCCCAGCACGTTATGTGCTTAGCGCATGTAAAAGCTGGGGTCTTCCTTCAGGCACCCACTGGGTGTTGAGCTCTTTGGAAAAACTGGGCCTTGCTTGTGGGAGATGAGCCCTTGGAAATGTGGCCGTGAGCTTTCTGGAAAATCTGGCCCACAATGTACAGTGGGAAGGGTGGGCTGGGATTCACTGAAACATGGCAGTGGCGTGTTCTTCCTTGCAGGGCAGATGGCTAGGTACTCAGCTGCAATAGACAGGCAAGGCTCTAGGGATGGAGACAGATAGATCAGGGTTTCTAGGACTCCTGGACAGGGAGGTGAGACCCAAGGGCAGACCCAGTGGAGGACGGCATTAGCATGTTGGACCAGTGTAATACAAGGAACAGCTGTTCTCCATGAGCAGGCCCAAGAGGAGTGATCACGGCGCAATGGGTGTTGGAGGAGAGGAAGGACGGGTGGGATGGCAGGGCTCAGGTGGTGAGAAGGGGTGCAGGGGAAGACCAGAGACGTATCTGTTGGAAATGAGGTGGCTAAGAGGTGATGAGCGGGGTAGCTACCTGGCACCACAGGCCGCTGCTCCATCCCCTGAAGAATGGACTGGCAGTAGCACGGACGTGTCCTGGAGATGCAGCAGAAAGTCCAGGCGGGACGTTGTGTTACTAAGTAATGACATTGGTAACGGCCTGGGAAGGTCCCTCCATCTTCCTGACCAGGACTTGGGAGAAGCAAAGCAGAGACCGGCCCTCCCAGGTTCCAGACGGCCAGGGAAGGACATTGCACCTTTCTGCAAGGACATGCTCCACGAAGCTGGCTGTCGGCTTCGTCCCTTACAAGGGCGTGGCAGGGCTTTGATCCACGGTGCACCCAGGGACCAGGCGCAGCGCAGCTCTGGGACAACGTGGGCGTTGTGATGCATTGTGATGTCCTGTGATGGGGTCCCCAGAGGGAGAGGGTTGATTGCCCCTTGCCATCAATGATGCCAGGAGAGGATGCTGTTCTCTGGCAACGTGAATCTTCCCTGTCCGTATGAATGGAGAGTGTGGGTGTCCTAGGTAAAACGGGCCCCGCCCAGTGCCAGGTTCCCCCCACTCCCCAGCTTGTGAGGAGAGATGATCTTTGTCCATAGTGCTTATGGGGCAGTGTGGTGCTTGCTCTGGACTGGAAATGGAAGGAGAGAGGGATGAGCTCTCAATTTGTCTGCACAAGAGTTAGGAGCCTGCTGCCCCTTCCCGCTAGGTGACACAGCCCTTTAGCTCCAGGGGTCGTTGCTTGCATTATTCACTTTACAAGGCCTGGGTTCAAATCCTGCAGGCTGCCCAAGAGGGGTTGGTTACAGGAGCGCTAGGTGCTAGTGTCTGACCCAAATGGACGCAGGAAGGGCTCTAAATCGCATCGGGGCGCCTGCTCTGGTGACACGGCCAGGCAACCGACCCCCTGAACTGTTGAGGATTCATGGATGGTACTAGAGTCAGGTCTGGTGTGAGCCAACCCCGCTACGTCAGTGATTGCCGTGGAGCACTGGTTGATTGGAAGCAGATTGTCCTGGGCTGGCGCTAGCCCATGGCATTTATTAGTCTCTGACCAGGAATAAGCACCCTCCTTCCATGATCACAGAGGGGGCCAGCTACTGGGTTTAGCTGAGAGGTTCCGCAGCCCAGCTGGCCTCTGCTGTGTGGCTTGGCCCAGTGGTATGTTCAGAGCAGCGCTGTTTGTTCAAGGCCCGGAGGATGGCTGGAAATGTGGCTCTGCGGCCCAGCTCCTGCCGGTTGTCCAGGGGCTGAATTACGTGAGGTTTTTTAGCCTTTAGCAAGAAGGAAAATCAGAGGCCTGACTGCAGAGCTTGGGCTGGAGTCTGCAGCGTGCAAATGTCTGGCTTTCCTTTTCATCTCTTGCTCGTGCACGTTCTCTTTCTGCTTTAAGCCGGGCTCGCTCGCCTCTGTTTTTGGTTGATCTTCCTAGTGGGTTTTTGTTTTAAATTGTATTTAAACTCTGCCATTCTGTTTTCCATGATTAAATTAAAAACCGGCAGGAGCCTCCCCAAGTGGATTTCCAGCTCAGTCATGCCTTCGAGGCCCGGGGGGGTTGGAACGTGCTGTCCAGAGAGAACCGGACTTCAGATGGGTCTGGGTGGGGACAGCACAGGTCAGCGCCGTGCCACAGACTGTCTCTATCTTAGCTCCTTATCCGGCCCCCAGGCCCACCGTATCTGAGCAACTCACAGTCTGCAGGGTGTTTATCTCCCCAGAGGCCGGGCAGGGTTATTATCCCCATCCCTCATGTGGAACCTGAGGTCCCACGAGACTAAGTGACTTAACCAAGGTCACGGAAAGACTCTGGGGCAGAGCTGGGGACTGAACCAGCCTTCCTCCTGGGCCCAGCAGGGATCATGGTGTTTGGGGAGACGTGCATTCACCCCCTCCATCTCATCGCAGGGAGTATCTGGAGCTCTGGGCCAGAGATCCCAACGAAGCCCTGCAGATCCAGAGACCAAGTCTGCCCCTTGCTCAGGTCTCGGTTCATCTCTGGCGCCGTTTCCCCTCTGCCTGTGGATGATGTGGGGGCTCCCTGCTCCTCCTCCAGGCTGCAGGGAAGGGGGCCTGGGCTGGGAGTCAGGGAGACGCTGAGACAGGAGGATGGGCTCTCTAGGCCATGCATGTAAATCAGAGGGGACGATGACACGTCCCTTCTCTTCCTGCACTCCTGCGGCTGCTGCTCTGACCAAGGCTGGGTTCTGCTATGCCCAGAAAGGCACAAGGCCTTGGCTGGCAAGACCTGCCCAGCCCCAGGGCGTTAGCGCAGCCTCTCGCTGGGCATGGCCATTGCAGGTGTGAACTCAGCGCGTCTCCTGCTCTCCCCAGCCCTGCCACACACCCTTCGCCCCTGGGTGTCACCCTCCGGGCCCCAGAGCCAACACCCCAGGGCTCGGGTGCTCCGAGAACCCTAGTGCAGTTGGGAAGGGATGAGGCCTGGCCCACCATGTGACCGGACCCCCACGCCTACCCCCCGCGAGCGCAAGCTGAGACGGCGCAGCCCTGCGGCTGCGGTGCCCGGTGGGGTTATGAACTAAATAACCTGGGAGAGGAGCGCACGCTCTGAGCCCAGCCAGGCTTCTAGGGTGACAGCCGCGGGAGCTGGCGCGCGCTTCCAGCTCCCCGACGTTTCGCACTCGGTGCTCGGGACCCAGCCGAACCCTGCTTCACCCGCACAGCACAGGACGGATTTCTTGCAAACCTGGCTTCCCTCATCCCTGCGGGGGCGGCCCAGGTATTTCCTCTGCTTCGGATTGGGTTGCAGGGAGAGAGACTCCGAGACCGCCTTGAAATGCAGGACGGGGCCGTGGAGGAGAGAGAACGGAGCAGGAGCTGCTCAGGGAGTCCGGGTGGGAGCAGGGCCCTGAGGGCAGGATGGGGGGGGGGGGAGATCACCCCAGACACCTTGGGGAGGGCGCGAGGCACCAGCTCTTCATGGCAAAGGCAGTGGCACCAGTGGAGCAAATGCTGTGAGAGCAAAGGACCAGGAGGGCAGGGGAAGCCTGGCAGCCCCTGCCTGGCCTGAAGCGTCTTGCCGTTCTGCTGTCTTGGCTCCAGACCCTAACGTGGTGGGTTTGAGGCCCACGTCTGGCTTGGGCTCGTCCCTGTGTTAGAGAGGATTAGAAAACCATAAAGGCGCTAAACCTTCCCGCTGCAGGGCAGCCGCCAGCTACCAACGGGGCCAGGAGTGAATTTCGCCTCCGGACAAGTTATCAGGGTGTAAGGCCATGGGGCGAGATGGATCCCACGCCGGGCGGTTCCATGGCGCTGTGTAGCCGTGCCGGAGCAGGGTCTGAACGGGGCCCTCTCTAAACTGGGCCTTCTTCTGATCCTGGGGACGGGCCCAGCCGCCTGCCCTAGGGTCAGAAGAAGTCTACGGGGAGCCATGGGCTGAGAGTGTCATGGGTGGGATGCGTATCAGGCCGGTTCCCACCAGCTGTGGTCTTCAGCCCCAGAGCCTGGGGAAGCGTGGAGGAGTCTCCTGGGCTTGGAGCAGCCGTGACCTCTGGCTGCAGTCTCCAGGGCGCTGCCAGTTCTCGGGCCGCAGGGGGAACCATGCACGATGCACGAGGGACCGTCTGGAGAGCACAGCTCCCAGCGGCTGCCGCCTTTTCCCCATGCAGACAAGCTCTGAGAACTCGGAGCCGAGCCTGTGGCAGGAGAGTGTCTCTGAGCTACGGCGGACACGGGGCAAAACGGATCCCTGGCTGGCGTCAGAGGAGTTCTGCTGAGGATGAATCCGGCCCCAGTGCAGAAGGGCAGGTGGTACCGGTAAAGCTCCTGAAGGGAGGAAGCGTCTCAGGGACGTTAGCTGGCAAACTAGTGTCAAGGACCAGGAACCCTGAACCCCTCTGAGTCCCGCTGTCAGGACACGCCACTCCCGCACTGAGCTCACACGAGAACCCAGGCGTCCTAACGCCCCGGCCCCCGCTAGGCTGACACTCCTGGTTCCCGGTCCCAGGCTCTAACCCCAGCCCCCACTCCCTGTTGTTGGGCGGTGTGTAGGATGAAGAGGGGCAGGTATTGCAGACTCTGCACACCAGCCGTGGGGGGTGAGCGCGTGCGTACGGAGAGCTGGTGCGGGGGGGATGCGGCATGTGCTTGTCCCTGTCCCTGCCCCTCGGAGGCGGCAGGATCAAGTTAACTACGCGGCGCCAACACAGCGGCCTTGGTGGCATTTAAGGATGTGAGTGGGGAGCCGCAGAGGCAGACAGCGAGCATCTCGTTAATGGACCTTGGGCTCCGGCCACCTCTAATTGCCGCGGGGAGGGCTGGTTTCTTTCTCTCTTCCCCCCTTCCATGATTCTCTTTTGGACGTGTTTGACGGTAACGAGAAGCAGCTGGGCCCACCCGAGCCCAGCGCTCTGCATAATGCCCCCGGCCTGCGTTTCTCATCAAGGCCTCCCCGGCGCAGCCCTGCCCTGGACCGCGCTGGGTAAACAAAGTCGGGGAATCAGCGGCGCGAGCCAGGTCCAAACCGTCTCTGCACAGCGAGGCCTTGGAAAGGCCAGCCCGGGGCGCTGCTCCCGGCGGGCACGGCCCGACTGCGGCGTGTGAGCAGGCTCGGTCCTTCATTCCTCGGCTGCCGCGTACGGCCTTGCTCCAAAGGCTTCTGGGATTCAGGCCCCGAGCGGCTCATGGGTCTGATCCTGCCAGCCCTTGTGGGGAGGGATCCTGATCAGCCCGCAGCTTGAGGGCAAGCGGTACTGAGAGCTCAGGGAGCAAACGGGGGCTGCCCCGGGCCATGCTGAGCCTGCTGGGTCTCTGTACCCCCTGGGCTGAGCCGCTAGGAGCCATGTCGATCTCTGTGTCGCCTCCCCCTGGGCTGAGTCGGTAGGACATGCCCGGACCTGGAATCGACAGGGACGGCTCCAGCTTTGCCGGTCTCCCCCCGGCGCACGGGGATGGGGTCCTGGCTGGGAGCCCCGCAAGCTGGTAGCGAGTCCGGACAGGGTCTAGAACCGTCCCCCAGGTTCTGCACGCTCCCCCGCTCGGCCTTGACTGCTAACTAAAGGGGGGAGGGCGGCGGGGGTGTGTGCGAATGGCCTTGGGGGAGTTTGGAGAGCCCCTCCCTGAGGCCAGACCGCCCCCAGCGTCTCCCCGGGTGGCTCCGTGTCCCTCAGGATGGTGCAGCCCGCCCAGCATGGTGCATGGAAGCAGGTCACTGGGCTGTCCTTGTGGGCTGGCTCCCGGGCAGCACATCTGGCAGGTGGAAGTGCAGAGACATGGCGTGGTTAGAGGAGAAAGCGGAGGGGGGGAGGGGGGATGCACAAATCCCCTGGGCTCAGACTCCTCATGACGGCGACAACGGGGGCCTCCTGGGTCTAGGGCTCAATGCAAAGACACAGGGACACCCCCTGGTCCTGGGAAGAGCCCTGTAACCACACACACAAGCAGGGCTGGGGGTGGGGGAAAGTGGATCCTGCAGCACATAGTTGCGCTGGCACCCATCTTGAGTGCCTGCCATTGCACATGACCGAGGAAGGATGGTGCAGTGGTTAGAGCACTTGAGAGACCTGGGTTCTATCTCAGCTCTGCCACAGGCTCCCTGTGTGGCCTTGGGTGAGTCATTTACCCTCTCTAGGGTCAGTTCTCCCTCCACAGACCGGATAATAACCCTGCCCTGCGTCCCTGGGAAGATGAATACATCACTGAGTGTGAGGTGCTCAAATCCTCTGGTAACGGGGCCCAGAGATTGCTCCATCCAGCCACCTGTCCTATACCCCGCTGGCTCACATCAGACCCTGGGCTCATCCAGTCCTGTATCCTGACTCTGGTGGTGACCAATAGCGGTGCTGCAGGTGGGGTGGGAGATCCTTTTCCTTCCTGAACTGTGCAACAATCATTCGTGGCCTGAAGCATGAGGCTGGCTCGCCCTTAGCCACGCTCAACCGCCTGCGTTGCTATTGACTGGGTCGTTATCCAGCCCCCTCCTGAATTCAAGTGGACGGTTTGACTCAGGGACCGTCCCCATGAGTATAACTAACTCAGAGAAGGCCATAGCTGCGTGTGGAGAAGGATCCTCTCTGCAGAGCCCAGCCATTCACTCCAGAGACCCCCTGATGGGGTAAGCAGCCTGTTTTCACCCTACCAGTCAATAATTTCCAATGCCCCAACTCCCCTCCAAGCCTAGTTCTGCATAACCCCCCTCTAGACCCAGCTCTGCACCTCGCCAGCCTCCTCGCCCTGGAAAGCAACCGAAGCCAGGCAGACGCGTAGCCACTGCCCCAGCCACGATCCTCAGCAGACGCGCTGTGTTGTTGCTTCTAATGCACCCAGCGGGTTTTCTTAAACAGCTGCATCAGTCCACCCCATGATGCCGCAGACGCCTCAGAGAGAGCTTCATGGGCAAGGAGCTCGACCTCACGATATCCCCGCAACACCCTCCACCGGAAAGGAGCATCTCCCCCCATTGTGCTCCCTGGACCTGCAGGGGCTCCTCTGATCCTTCAGGTGCCAGGGGCTCGGAGCGACCCTGACGCCCCCTTGCATGGTGGGCTGGGCTCAGCTTCGTGGTGTCCCTGCTGGCTGGGATGGGCGGCTCTGGTCAGAGCGTGACCCTGGCGCAAGGGCCGGGGCTTTTCCTCCCTCGCCTCCAGCCAATGATCAGGGCTGGATTTAGGGGCAGGCGACTGCCTGGGGTGCCGGACGTGGGAGGGCGCCAGGCTCCGGGGGGGGGGGGAAGAGCTGTGTGTGTTGTTAGCGGCAAAAGAGAAAACAGAAGTTTGGGGGGGGACGTTTCCGGGATTCCGTGTGTGGATTCATTTGTCACCAACCTGCTCGGCTGGTCCCGACCCTTGTCGAGTCTCATGGTCCCTTCCAGCCTGCCTGGAAACGTTTGACACGTGGCACCTCGCCTGGGGCACCGTCTGGTCTAGGGCCAGCCCTGCCAGTCATGGGGGCAGCGTCGCTGATTTCAGAGGGTCACGCCTCGGTCACACCCACGGGAGTGAGACGGAAACTGGCCCCTCCCCACCCGCCCAGCCCTCACCAGGTGAGGCTGAGAGGCTGAACCTCGTTAAACTCTGCCGATAAAAAGCAGGATTGTGCTCGTTAACCCAGCACAGCTGTGTGCAGAGGCTTTGATTAGCCGCCCGGGTGTCTCTCCTGAAGCTGCCACGCCCGTTGCCCGCAGGGTTCCCCAGGACTGAGAGGTGGGCAGTTATCGGTACCTGCCGTTAGTTCCCAGAGCAGCGTCAGTAGGCAGCACTCAAAAACCCAGACGTAGCTTCCTAGGCCAAGGAAACGCTGCGCAAACAGCTTCCCCTGGGCAGTAATCGGCACGGCACTCCTCACAGCCAGCCCTTTCCTTTTGAGAGGCAGCTTTGCAAATTGTTTACCTCGTCCTCACAGGCTGCCCCGTCCTCTTTGATCTGGCAAATGGCAGCATGGAGAATAAGGCCAGAAAAATGCGTTAGCCCGGCCAAACCATGTTTAAAAGGGAAAACAGAGTCCTGTTACGTGAAGGGGTGTTTTCGAGCTGTAAACACAAAATGTTCCATTACACCATTTGCCAGGAGGGGCCCTCCCTGCACCGCCTGCCTGCTCAGGGCCTTGGCTGTCTCTCGCCAGGATTTTTACTGGGAGATGATGGGGCTTCCTGGACTAGCCTCACTGCCTCTTTCACTGCCGATGTGGGGCTCAGGGTGGCTCACCAGCTTGCTGAACAGTGTCCCGATCTCGCACCCTCTGAAGGGTCCCACCCTGCCCGCAGACGGATGCCCCCTATTGCTTAGCACCTCATCCCCAGATGGGCTCCTGGCTTGCACCCCATTTCTGGTGCTGTGAGGGAGTGTGGTCTAGTGGTTAGAGCAGGAGACGGGGGTGGCTGGGAGTCAGGTCTCCTGGGTTCTGTTTTTGGCCCCTCTCTCTCCTCCTGCCTGACCTGCCGCATGACCCAGGACGGGTCACATCTCCCTAGCTGTGCCCCACATTACTGGGATGCTGCTGCTTTGGATCCCCGGCCCTGGCATTGGCTAGGAACGTGACTGTGCAGAGCAATTGGCTCTTACGGCAGCAGCAGGCTGGCATTGAATGAGCCCTGTGCCAGCAGGGGCAGGCTGCCAGGCTCCTGCATTCGCGCCCAGTTACACCACACCTCGGCTCACGCAGCTGGCGCTTTGTTCCCAGGCTCGTTAGAAACAGCGAAGCCCCCAACTTAAGAACCCAGGCTTCAATTACACCCCAGCTAGGCCAGCAGCAGGCTCCCCTGCGATTAAATCCAGCACAATTAATGCACCACCACTGCAATTTTCTGTCCCTCACCTCCACGGAGCCGGATTGAGCCAAGTCCCCCGAAGCCGCACGATCCTGGTGGTGTTGGGCAGCTGGTGACCCCATGCAGGGCCCAGGCTTTGGCCGGTGACGCTAACCTTTGCCCACGTGACCTGGGCTGGTTGAGAATTCTGCCTGGCCGCCTCCGCACCAGGCGCATGTGTGACACGTTCAGAGTGGGCTGACGAGAACCGTGCATTGCCAGCACAGGGCTATTTCCCTGGAGGGCTAGTACCGTACCTGGCCTGCCAAGCGATAGATCGATCGATCGATGTGTCGGGGGACGGCTGGCTGGGTCGTGGCATGTATTGGTGACGATATAGACTGACAAGGTGGGTGAGGGAATATCTTTTATTGGACCAACTTCTGTCCTCACCCACGTGGTCTGGATAATAGCCTAGGACCTGCACGTCTGCGCCCCACTGCATGCGCTATAGCTAGCCCAAGAGCGCTGCATAGCAAGGGCTGGCACGGGGCGTATGGACTGGCGTGGAAAGCCGGCTAGGTGAGCAGGTGGCGTGATGAAACGGGAGAATGGAGTGGCAGGGCAGGGGCTGGGTGACTTCACGAGCCGCTGACTGGGTGGGTGAGTGTGAGGTGGGCTGGCTGGTGACTAGGTGGTTCGCAGGAGCACAAGCAGCGAGACTCTACACCCCCGTCAGCCCGCTAAGAGTGGCACTAGACCGGCATCCCTCGGTCCCACCTCAGTGCAGGGGTTACAGGGTTTGTGCAAGGCTAACACTGAGCATCCTTCAGTTCTGGCTGGGCAGAGCCCAGGGCTGGGAAGTACCTGACAAGCGGGAGACACGGCCTGAGAGGTTCTGTCCAGAGAGCAAGCACCCACGATGGCCACGGCAGATACCTGCGGCCCAGCCCTGCCGCCAGCCCCGCGCGTGCACAGGGACACCCCGCGTCCAGACTGATGAAAACACAACCCTATATTTTATAATAAATAATGCACAGCTCGGCACAATGTAGTGATGTGACTTGGCCAAACAGAACGCCCGGTGCGGAAAGACGTCCCCAGGCGAACTCGGCCCCCGTCCCTCGAAACACCACGCGCAGCCAGGCTGGTGGGCATGCCCTTGCGTTAAGTTGGGACAATTGCCCTGCTACGTCCCACGGCGGGACCCCAACGCTGGCCTGGAGCCGGGCAAGCAGAACTGCCAGCGCTGGGGTGCCGTGGTCACTGGTTGGACAGGGCAGGGAGCTGCTCTGGACACAAGGCAGGAGGTTTGCACATCAAGGCCCAGTAAGGGTGTCTGGCACTGCACGTCAGCTGGGGACGGGCACGTTTCTGATGTGGCTGTTTTCTAAATGGGATTCTCCCCCCCCCCCCCACACACATTTTTGTCTTCATGTTCCCTCTTTTCCATGGTGTGTGTGTGTGTGTGTGTGTGTGTGTTTGGGGGGGGGGGAGGGGGAGAGGGGTAGGAAAGTAGTTACCAAAAGCTGAAAGGATGTATTTTACATAGCCACATTTTTTGCCATCCCCGCCACCACAAAAGAAAATTAATTGAAAAACTTTGAAAAGAAATTCAAAATGTCAAGTGTGTGTGTGTGTGTGTGTGTGAGAGAGAGCGAGAGAGAGAGAAATAACATGTCCCACACCCCTTCCCCTGGGTACAGCCCATGCCCATCTCTGCCGTCTTGGTCCCTCGGTCCCGGGAGTCCTGCAGAGACCCCCAGGGGCCACTGGAAAACCCACAATTCTGTCTTTCTTGTGTGTATGAAGCTTTCTGCAGTGTAACATGATTTACCTACTCTGAGGCCTTAGGACCCAGAATGACACTGATGAGGAGAAATTCAGCATTTTCTTTAGCTTTGCTATAGCATCAGAAGTCCTGCAAGCAGTATGTGACAACCACTGTTCACTATTAGAAGACCCCATTTGCTCAGGAGGAATTAAGCTGCTGAAGCCCTTAAAGAACGTACCAAATCCGTTCACTTGTCCTTATAATTGTGTTGCTTTTCCTACCCTGGGGGGAAGCAGGGGGCACCATGAAATGACTGTAACAATTCCTACTGTCCTTCCTTGCCCTTTAGCACGGCAGAGGGTGTCGCTGTTACAGCCGGTTATGCACTGGCCTAAGTAAAAGCATGCTTGGAGTGGATGCTCTCAGGCCCGGTGCCTATGGATTTCCTTACCTGCGGCTCTGTTATTTGTTATTAATGCAGGAAGGATGTACAAATCTCTAATCTGCTTCTCCATCTTGTTCACGTTCCCGACCTGGCCAGGCACTGAAAACAGGGGCTGGCCCGTTTCTCTTCCCTCGGGTCAGGTTCAGACCCTGCTCGTTCAGCAGGGAGCAGACTGCCGGCACTGCTGGGGGATGCTAGTCCTGGCCAATGCATCCGCTGCCACTGGAATTTCCTGTTTCAAACACTCTCGGGGGCTGTTTCTCTGTGTGTCCTGCTCTGACAGCAGCTGCTGTAGCATGTGGTGGGGGGGGACACAGTGGGTAACGGAAACCGTCCTCTGGCTCCCTGCTGGAACCTGTAAACCTGGAGCGGGCAGGGGTTTGGTACAAGTGGGGGGGCATGGATGTAGATTGGGGGAGCATTGCCCCCCCAACTGAAAGCTTTGGGCAGGTGTGGAATTTGCCCCTCCCCGTGCAGCCCTGTTGGCTTCTGACTGGCACTGGCCCCCCCGCCAGATATAGAAGTCAAACGTCGCCTATGGCGGGGTGTGGGGGGGGAACCAGGGTTTGGGAGCAGACGTGCGGGGCTGAGGTCACTGCGTGAACAAGGGGTGCTCAGGCTCCGAGAGCAGCGTAACCCTGCTCCGCCCTGGATAAGTAACCGGGCGCCAGGCCCAGGATGGCACCACAGGGTAGAGGGACCGGAGCAGGGAGGGGCCAGTTTGGAGCAGCCAGTGATGGAGGCTGACTGTCCCCCCCCACCCCAAGCTACCACCACCACACGGTGATTTTCTAGTGATATGGAACAAGGCCCCCCCACAGCGACACTTCATGGTAGGAAAGCCTCAGGGCTGGTGTCCCCCCGCCTCTCCCACCACTAGAGGCTTTTCGGGAGAAGCCATGAATGACAGAGACTTGGTGGGTGGGGAACAAAGGGGGGGGGGGCGCTTTCGGAGGGGAGGGAGGGAGTGCTCTGCGTCGGGACGCACGGGAACGTTGTGAAAGGGCTTTTGAACCGGAGTGTGTGTGTCGGGGGGCAGGCGCGAAGGCTCTGCTCATTGCTGAGCCCGGCCCAGGCCCATCCATCTCCGGCTGCTGGGGGTCCGTCTCGTCGGGGTGGAGAACGCGGGGCTGAGGCCGGCGGGGTAGGCCACCACCTGGGAGGGGCCCCGCCGCGCCTCGTTGCCCCTCATCTGGCGCCGGATCTCGGCCAGGGTGTCGGCGGGTGAGCTGAGCAGGCGCTGGAAGAAGCTCTGCCGGGTGACCGGCTTCTCCTGGCAGTGGAAGGTCACGGCCGTGCCCATGTCGGACTTCATCTCCCGGGAGAAGCCGTCCGACGTGCCGTCGAAGCACCTGCCGATGGCGATCTCCTTGGCCAGCCGGGGGTTCTGGTCCGTGACCGTGTAGATGCCGTAGTTGTGGCCCAGCGGGTCGACGGGCGCCAGCATGTTGAAGAGGGCTGTGTCGTTGTTCTCCGCCCCCGGCGGGTGGCGGCCCAGGTACTCCCGCAGGAGGCTGTTGACGGCTGTGCGGCGGCAGCTGCCCTGCGGGACGATGGAGACCAGGGTGCGGTCGATCAGGTGCTGGTCGAAGAGCATGCCACTGCACTTGAACTCCAGGCAGGCCGCCGAGCTGTTGAAGAGCTCCGGGTCCCACACGCTGCGGGAGTCCCGTAGGCCGTAGAGCTGGCCACGTGTCCGGGGGTGGCTGCCGCCCACGCTCCGTGACCTCACCATGTATTCCTGGGGCCCATCGATCTTCACCTTGATATAGCAGGCCCTGAACTCCTGGGGGTTGGGCCACCAGGACAGGTAGTCCCTGGTCCAGGAGGCCAGGTCGCTCTCCTTGAAGGGCACCACGTTGTACTCGTACTTGTCCACCTCCACCCGGGAGAAGCGGAAGTGGTTGGCAGTGACAGGCGCCTCCTCGCATTCCCTCAGGCTCCGGTAGGCATACAAGGGCCCGTTGACCTCGTCTATGTTGTTGGGGTTGGGCTTGGCCAGGTTGATCTGGAAGGCGGTCTTCTTGAGGGCCGGGTCATCGTGGTCCGACCTGCGGTAGCCCAGCTTGTTCAGGTAGGGCTGGGATACCCCCACCGCCTTGGGGTTGAGCTTGGGGCTGGAGGGAACGGCCTCCAGTTCCTCCCCGCCCATGGTGGCCGTGACATAGGCCGAGTAAGCGTCGGCCCGCTGGCCGTCGCAGAAGGCAGGCAGGCAGGCCCCATTGGGCCCGGTGATGACGCTGTCGAAGCGCCCCCAGGCCCGGGGGTTAGAGGAGTAGCCGGGCTTGGGCTCCAGGTTGACGAGGGTGATCACCACCCCCTCCAGCTGCTCGCTGGGGATGAATTTCTCGCTGATGTAGGCCCGGACCTTGACGAAGCAGCGGCGGTTCTCGGGCACGTCCAAGTTGAAGAGCCGCCTCTCCCGGATCTCCACGTTGCCGATCAAGAAGACCCTCTCCTCCCGCTTGCCCCGCCTCTCCTTGGCCTGGCGGAAGGCGCCTTCCTCCTCCCACAGGCCCGTCTCGGGGTTCAGGGACCAGAGCTTCATCTTCTGGAGGTGCTCGGGCATCCTGATCTGCTCCGCATCCACCCGCACCTCCACCCGGCCCGTCTGCAGCACCTCGTTGGTCTCGCCTTCCCGGAAGTCCACTGAGAACATGCCGTAGGTCCTCAGCGGGAAGAGATCCCCCTCAGCATTGACGAAGTTGAGGTCGCTGGAGGCAGCGGCCGCCGTGGTGACGTCCCTGGGGTCCAGGAAGGTCACGCTGGCCTTGACGGTGCCATTGTACACCTCCCCGTCAGGCCGCCGGAAGGAGCCGGCTGGTATAACAATCTCCCCCACCGGCTCCTGGCCCTCCAGCTCTCCCAGTGGGATGGCATTGGCCCGCGTGGCGTCTAGATCCACCGGCTCTTTCTTCCGCATCACCTTGATGTCCTGGTAGACGGCCCCGCCCCGGGGGTTGAAGGGCAGGACCTTGACCGTGTCCACAAACTTCTGCAGCCGGTCCACAAACCGGACCACCAGCCGCTGCGTGTCCGGGGCCACGTCGATGGCGAAGGTGCCTTCGTAGCCCGTGAAGCCGGTGTTCTCTTTGCCCAGGAAGATCTGGGCGAAGCGCAGAGGCTCCCCGTTGTCGGCCGCCGTCACCCTGCCGTGCACCAGCGTCTTGGGCTGGGTGCAGCTCTCGCAGCCGCACTCGGCCACCACCTTGATGGGCAGGCGGTAGCCGGCGCACTGGATCTCCCGCACCTCCATGCGCCGGGTCCGGCAGCAGTGCCCCGCCCGGTCCTGGCACTGCAGCTCGTCTGCCGGGCTGCCAGCGCAGCGGGTGTTCGGGCAGCGGCCCACGTCATAGTAAGGGGACCGCCCGGCCCCCTGGAAGCAGTCGCTGGGCAGCTGGATGAGGTATTCCTCCGGCTCGGCTTTGCAGCTCGGCTGCCCCTGGCCTGGGACGGGGTCGGGGTGCAGGGGGAGAAGAGAAGAGGCATGTCAGGGGCTGTGAGAGGAAAGCCACTCTTGACAGTTTCCCAAGGTGTCAACTGCCCCCCCCAAGCACTGCCCTGCCCTGCCTCTGCCCCGCCACCCCATCCCGCCACGCTGCCACGATGCTGCGCGTGTGACCCTGGGATCCAGTGGAGGAAGCAACCCTACAATAATAAACCAGGCCGGGCGGAGGGCTGGCAGCTGCCAGCCCCAATCAAAGCTGCTGGTGAGTTTAGGTGAGAGGCCCCCCCCGTGCCGGCCCCGCAGAGGACAGGAGCATGGCGCAGCCCAGCCTGGCGTCGTGCCCCTTGCAGGGACCGAGGGCTCTGCCTGATGGGGGGCTGGGCTCGGATCCCACTCGTGTCATTGGAATGACTAATTTTTCAGTCGGGGCCTTGACGGCTTTTCAGCCCCTCGACCTTCCTGCCGGCCAGGGGTGACTGGGGGGGCCGTTAACTCCCCGGCTCTCACCCAGAGCTCTCGTTGGCCATGACGAACTGCAACAGCCGGCCGGAGCGAGACGGGTGCAGCGATCCCCTGCCTCCCGCCTAGAGCTGCCCCATGGGGGGTGGGGGGGCACCGACGCCCCAGGACTCACCGATGACGGTCAGCGCCGCGGGGGAGGATTTGATGGCGCCCACGTCCGTGCTGGCTTTGCAGTGGTAGAAGCCGGCCTGCTGCGGCTGGAGGTCCCGGAGCACCAAGCTGCTGTTGTATTTGTGGACTCGCCTGTCCAGGAGCGTCCCGTTGTGGTACCTGCAAAGCCCGGCAAGCGGAGCGTGTCCGGTTGATCCTGTTGCCTGGGCAGCCAACCGGTCCGGCTCCCGGCAGAGTCCCCCCTGCACGCACAGACCCATCCCTGCCCCTCCGCCCCAACACACAGACGTCCGTGAACGTTAAAGCTGACTGTGCTGGCAACATGCAACATGCTCTGCCTGTGCCCCTCAGCCCCGACCCGCAGCCCCTCCCCTGCTACTCCAGCCCAGTCCCACAGCACTGCCCCCAGCTCAGCCCGGGAGGCCAGAATAAGCCGGGGTCAAACCCAGGTCTCCCACCAGCGGTGTACGGAGGCCAGGCCCTCGGAGGAGGAGCTGCTCCCCACTGACATCCCCGGTGGCTGCGCTGACCCGGCCCCTCCGCCTCCCGCACTGGGCACAAGGGGGAGCCGCAGGGGTCCCGGCCACGCAGGGGGAGAGCGGGAAACGAACCCACAGACACAGACCCCCGAGGCGCTGCCACTGCCACCGACGGGGGGGGGGGCGGGCCCTCAAATACCAATATTGGGCCCTGGGTGCCGGAGACCCAAGATACGTCACGGTCGCCCACGGGGTTTGCCCAGGGCCAGCGCTTCCTGCAACTCACCAGTAATATTTCCTGGGCACAGGGGTGCCGGAGGCTGCGCAGCAGAGAGTCACCTGCTGGCCTGCCAGCCGCACCTTGGACTCAGGGTGCTTCACCATGTAGGGCTTCTCTGCCGGGGGAGACGGAGCAGGAGAGGCAGTGAGGCCCCAGCACTCGCAGCAAACCCCCCCTCTCCCCCCCACACACTGTGCTCCACCTCGCTCTGCCGTCAGCCTGCCCAGAGTCACGCTCCCGGCTCCCCCCAGTTCAGCCTTACCCTCCCCGCCACACACGTGCTGTCAGCAACCCAGGCAGGCTCCTGGAGCCTGTAGTCAGGGGGATCCTGTGCTTCCAGGGCTCCCTTTTGTACCCACCCTCCTGCAGGCATCAAGCCAGGCCTCTCCCCCACTGGAGCTCAAAGAGCAACTCCATCAGCTGGCAGCACTAGTAGGCTGTTCTCCTCTGCCTGGAGCACTCCCCAGAGGCGGATGTGGGACCCACCCCCCACTGGGCAGGGGGCCTCACCCAGCCTCTGGAGCGTGACCTGCACCGATGACGTCCTGGAGCCCCTGGAGACGATCTGAGCCTCGCCCGGGGCAAATGCCTCCAGCTGGACGCTGACGCTGGCCCCGCTGCCGGCACAGAGCCCCCGGATGCTGAAGCTGCCCCGGTGGTTGCTCCTGGCCAGCACGGCCTGGGGCTTGGCCTTGAGGGAGACCCGGGCGTTGGCGAGGGCGGCCCCCTCGGCGGTCAGGACGGTGCCCAGCAGGGTGTGGTCCTGGCACGTGCAGCTGCTGCAGTTCTTGTTCACCGCGCCCGGGGCACAGCTCAGCTGGCAGGCTGGGGGCAGGGACAGAGCCCAATGCAATGAGAGCGGGACACACTGCTGCACACACACACCCCCCCCCCCCCCCCCCCCGGACAGATCAGGAGGGAGAACCTGGGGGCTCGGAGATGGGCCTAGGGGACCCACCTCCCTCCCCAGCACACCAGAGCTGCCTACGCCGCAGATGAGCGCAGCCTGCTCTGCCCCGCGATCTCCGCTCTGCTGTCCGGGGCCATTCCCAGTCTCCAGCCCCGGCCAGGTTGCCTCTGCGGCCCCAGCCGGATGCTGCTTTCGTTAAAGGAGGTAGGAGAGGAGCAGGGCGGCCGGAGCCTCTGTGGGCAGGACAGGGGCCAGGAGGGAGGTGGGCCGCACGCCGAGACGAGCCTGACTCCCTCCGTGGGGTGCGTGCTGCTCGGAGCTGGGGTTCAGGCCCGTCTCGAAGTCGCTGGGCTCTGCTAGGTGCCGGCAGGGCAGGCGTGTCCCTCCTGCCATCACCCCCCCCCCCCCTGGGCTGCACCCACATCTGCAAACCAGCTCTGGGCATCTGCCTTCTTTCCCACTCTGGGCCGGGGGAGGGCAGAGAGCCTGGGACAGAGAGGACACGGGGTCGGAGCGGCGAGGGGGGAGCTCCCTGGCTGGGGTTTTTTGTCTTTCCTACAGACGGGTTTGGAGGAGATCTGAAGAGTGAGAGACTCCAAACACCGCTCAGAGAGAGCCAAGGTCTGGATGGACAGACAGACGGATGGATGGAGCTAGGGGTAATAACAGACAGGCAAGGGGCTGACCTCAGGCCCCAACCAGCTCAGTCCAATTCCCAAATCCAGAGGGTTTTTGGACTGTCCTGAAGAACAACGGTTCCCTGCCAGATACCCCGAAATGCAGGTGCAGGATGACCTGCCCCCCAAACCCTGGCCCCTCCGGGGACTGGTCCCCCTTGCTGTGGGTATCCCCATGGCCAGTACCTGGGCAAGGTGTCCGGGCGCATTTCTGCACCTCCGAGGGGCGGCCAACGCAGCGGGACCTCTTGGATTTCTTGCAGCTCCGGCGCCGGATTCGCTTCCCGCCGCTACCGCAGCTCTTGGAGCAGGGGCTCCAGGCGCCCCACTCGCTCCACCTGGCATCTGGGGGTGGAGACGCCAGCAGACCCATCAGGCAGCGGCTCCTCCATGAGCACCAGGCTGTCCGGAGAACCCTGTGCCAGCTGGACAGGCTGCCCACCAGCCCTGGAGATGGACCCACAGGGAGAGCGCCCCTGCCCTGTGCATTGCCCCGAGCCTGGCGAACGCGCCTGTTGGGGGGGGAGGCGGGATCACCCCACACAGCCCCCATCTCCGCTGAATCCTCCTTAGGGGGCAGAGGTGACCCCTTCCCTGGGCATCCATGCTGGGCGTGGCACCGACCCCATGACATGCTGGCACAGGGCACAGGGCTTTGAAGGCTGCGTCTCCTTTGCCCTCACTGACACCAGTGCACAGTGAGCGTGAAACACAAGCAGAGTGCAATGGCAGCAGTTCACACCTGCATTCACACTGGTGCAAATGACAACACAAGAACCCAGGCAACAGAGACGCGGCACGCTTCTTGCCTTGATTTCCCCTGTGCCCAAAACCGGGGATGTGAGCAAACTTCATTTCACAAAAACTCCCCCACCCGCACCCTGGCATGGCCTGATGTCCTGGCCCCCCCCCGGGCCAAAGGAGGATCACTTCCACGCCAAGCCCAACGCGCACCATGCCGGGGGACGCTGCACACGACGGAGCCGTCCGGACCCAGTGTCAATTTCACAGGCTCAGCCTTCCACAAGCGCCTGCCAAACTATTTTTATGTCCTAGGCCTCTGCTACTTCAATTACCCTGAACAGATCCCACCGCACAGATGGCATGGAAGCTGCCCGTACGGGCACCGCTGTGGAGAGCTGGGTTTAAAGAAAAGCTGCCATGCATTGGGCTAGGAGGGGGGGAAGCAACTTAAAAAATCCCCCAGCTATGCAGAGGTCTGGTGCCTGTTCCCACAAAGAACCTATCTCATGCTCAGAGCTGCCAGCGCCCGGCTGCCTGAAAGAGTCCATTAAAAATATCTGCTCCATAAAAAAAAAATAAAATCAGCCCATCTGGACCACAGGCAAATGTCTGACATTCCTGCCCGTTGATGCGCTGGCTGTCTTGAGGGCCGCTAGTGTTTAAAACGGGGTGTCTCCCCCCCTCGTTTCTGTTCTAGTGAACGGCAGAAAGAAAAAGTCATTGAATGTCATTCAGCTGGCGTGAATGTGCCGTGGTGCCAGGTCGTTGCCTGGTTAAAAAACGGCACGTACCAGAGCTTGCAATAACTCGGCCGGTGGGGGTGGGGGGCACTGGTGTAAAATTAGGGTGAGTCACGTCATGATTCTTTATTGTGTGTGCCCGAGAAGCACTGGGCAGGGGCCAGGACCCTGGTGTACCAGGCACTGTACAAACAAACAGAGCCATAAAGAGTCCTTGCCCCCAAGAGCTTACAGTCATGGTTGATGAACTGGTGTGCGTGTGTGTGTGCACAGGTACGCTGCCCCCTGCTGGCTGGGAGAGTGGGCATGTGCACACGTGTGTGGGGCCCGCACTGCCCTCCCCGGGAAGGAATCGCAGCCGCTCTGCTGCGCTAGTCCCTGGAGATCTTTGCCGGTGGCTTTTTGGGGGTTGACAACCCCGATGGGGGCCTCGCTGCCCCAGATACCATGAGCAATCGGTGCCCCCGGCGAGCTGGGCATTCCCACACCTCCGGCCCCAGGGGGATGGATACACAGCTCCCTGATTAACAGGGGAGCTGATCCCGGGACCAGGGCCTGCCATTGGCATAGGGGCCCAGCTGCCCCAGATCCCAGCAGAGCCACAATCCGTTACCTAGGCAGGGCCCGCCGCTGCACGCCCTCCTCTCCGTGGGTTTCCCTGCACACTCAGGCAGCGGGGTCAGGGGCTGGCTGTCGAGGCAGCGGCGCTGTCGGGTCTGGACCCCGCTGCCCCCGCAGGTGGTTCGGGAACAGGCGCTCCAGGCTGACCAGTGCGACCAGTCGCTGTGCTCTGGGGAGGCCAGGGAGACAAGAGAGGTTACTGGGGGAAGCCGCCAGGGCAGGGAATCCCAGCGGGTGTGAGCTACTGAAACCCTCCTTCTCTCTGCGGGGCGGGGCCGGGCCCAGGGATTGTGCTACCCCTCATGGCCCTGGAAGTGACATCTCCCCAGGCACATTGTGTGTGTGTGTGTGTGTGTGTGTGTGTGTGTGTGTGTGTGTGTGAGAGACACCCCTTCCTCCCGTTTGGCACAGGGGTCCAGCTGTCCCAGATCCCAATCCCTGGGGCCTTCTCCTGCAAGCAGCTTTCCCAGCAGATGGGAGCGGAATGGGACGGGCTGGCAGGCAGAGGATTAACACCCCCCCGGCCTACCCGCATCAGGTACAGGGTGGGGAGACAGAGTGACTCTGTCACCGCAGATGGGGAGAGGCGACTAGACCCGGGCTCGCGCTGGACGGGTGGGTTTAACGATCGCTCCCCCAGCACATGGGGGAATGCAGACCCAGGAGGCTGAAGGTGGCAGGAGGGTCCAGGGGCTGTTGTGCCCCTAGGAGGTGCCCCAGGGGGTGGCTGCAAATTAGGGAGTAGCTAAACCCTCCCCCCACACTGGGAGATGGGCAGATGGGGGGGGGGGCAGCAGGCGGCTTGAAGGGACCCTGAGGGACCTGTAGCCAAAGGCTGCGGTGCGACTGGGTGGCAGGGAGGGGGGGGGGCCGGGCTGGGGTGGGACGGGAACCGTCCCCTGCATGTCAGCAGATCCATCCTCTGCGGCCACGAGCCAGCTGGGCACGTTAGCCCCCCTCTCGGGGGATGAGAGCAGTGTCTCATGGCCCTCCTCCTAGCCCCCCTCTCTGCCATGCCCCCTGGCACATGGCTGGTGGGGTGGGAGCTGGAAGGATGATGCCCCTGCTGCCACATGCCCAAGGGTGATCCCAGGGGGGTAATTTCATGGTCAGTAACAATTCTCTCAGCTGGCAGAAGGATCCTCAGGCTTCAGGTCACAGGGGTCAGGAGGGAGGGGAGGGGCACCCTGGGCCTAGGGCATCACTGGGACGGGGCTGAAGCACCAGGGACTGGCAATGAACAGAGGACAGACCCGGCACGTAAGTGCCCCTGGGCAGATGCAGAGTGCGGGAGAGGCCCGATGCCAAGGAGACAGGGGATCTGGATGTGGCACTTCCCGGTGATCCTCAGGGCCAGCGCCTCCCACTCCAGAAGGGCACTCACCCGCAGGGCACAGGAAGCGGACGTGGTAGTTGGAGCAGGTTTTGCCCCCCGGCTGCTCCTTGTTGATGCACCAGAACCCCCTCTCGGGGCTGTAGTGCACAGTCTCGCCCATGTCCTCAGGCAGCTCCCATTCGGTGGTGCGGGCCTGGATGGAGACGGGCCGGGCGCACACCCGCTCCCGGTAGTAGAAGCGGATGGCCTCCAGGCTCTCATAATCGCCCTCCCCGCCAGGGTGGTCGACATTGAACCAGGAGGTCCACTCGGTGGCGCCTGTGGGGCAGGGAAAAGAACCTGCGGTCACCCCACTTGGAGCTTATGGACGAGGGTCAGGAAGGAATCCTTCCCACCTCTGGAGGTACCACACCACCCCAGCAGGTGCAACATCCAGGTAGCACCAGGGCCCCGAGTAGATGGGCAACTGGCTTGTTCCAGCCTGGCTGGTTCCTTGGCCTTTTGCAGGAACAAGAGGATGTGGGAGGGTGGAGGGGGGTTGCAACATGGACGGCTCACGGGCTCTTTTGGGCACGCAGGAGGCTCTGGAGTCTGCGCCATGCCTTGGATCAGGGCTGGTTTTATTTGTCCCTGTTCCAGGTCACAGCCCGTACGTTTGCTGGCACTCAGCATCCTGGGAGGCAGCTTTGCTCCCCTAAGGAAGCTGCCGCCACTCGGAGCACCAGCTCGGTGGGCCGTCTGAGGTCTGCCCCTCTGGGTGTCAGCGGCCAATGCCCCTGTCATTTATCACCCTCTCGGATGGACGTTTGGTGTTTGTGTGGCCCCTAGCGCCATGGGGGTCCCAGGACACCCCCCCTACCCACAGCTCCTGCACGCCACAGGGATGCAGACACTAAATAATAGTGCAGTGTGTTCTCCAGCCCCACGTCGCCTCCATAGCTCAGGGACTTGGTGCCACCTGCAGGCCAGCAGCACCCAGGCGTCTGGCCCTGGCCGATGGCAGGGCTCGGCTGGCACCGTCCCGAGGGGTTTTCTGAAGCCAGGACCCGGCTGTGGTTCCAGATCTGGGGCCTTTTAGCTGCAACTATTATTATTATTTTTAAAATCTTGGATGAAATGCAAGGGAGGGGGTGGTGCTGCTTTACCGGTGCCCTGACCCACAGCCCCCTGCTAGCCCAAACCTGGGCTCCCCCCACCCCCAGCTCTGCCGGTGCCCCTCAGTCCCGACTGGCAGCCCCCTGCTAGCCCAGCCCAGAGCTCCCCCCACCCCCCGCTCGGCCGGTGCCCAGCAGTTTTGCACTGCGCTGCTCCCCTGACCGCAGCACTCGGTTATTTGATAACAGGGCAGGCGATGACCCAGCAGACAGGGCCGGGTGTCAGCCAGGCACCGACCTGCTCTGTCCACACGGAGAGGCTTTCGCTCCGGTCTCTTTTTCCTGGGTTTCCCCAGCGCGTTGGTCTTGGCCGGTCGGGACTCATCCTTCAGGGGCTCTGTCGAGAACCACACAATGAAAGTGTTTGCATCCCCCCTTCCACTGCACCCCACCGCCCTCTCCCCTCTGCTGCACCCCATCACGCAGCATCCAGAGAGGTTGGGATGACACCAGCGTCCAGACACAGCAAAGACCGTGCTGTGAAAACAAGCACCCTGCTAGGGCGGTGGAGAGGGGTCGGAGCCGGGGTTTGGTGGCAGGATGTTTTCCTCCCAAGCCGTGAAAACACAGTTGCGTTTTCAAAGAAAACCAAGAACTGGGACAGATTCACCCTTTGTGTGCCCCCCTCTCCCCCCCCCGCACCCCCAAATCCGAGAGAGATCCCCTCAAGAACAGCAGAGACTAGCGCCAGCCCGGAGTGTTATACATGGCAGCTGCTCTAGGAGGGTAAAACACATGGGCAGGTCCAGTCACCGGAGCTGCATGGAAGGCGATCCCGAGTGCAGGATCGGGGCCCAGATTCCCACTACGGAGCGGCAGAGCCCTGCCGAATCGAACGGCGCCGGCAGATACCCTGGGAACGGGGCTGGGGGCCCGGATGCGCCGGCCGGGTCCTGGCTCTTCCCCCGGGTGTTGCGGGGCTGGGGGAAGGTGAAAGCCTCGGTCCCCGGGACAGGTGCGGGGGGGAGCGGCAGGGCAGCCCCGGACTGGGGGCGCGGGGCCCCCGTGACATAATCAGGGTTTGGGCTCTGCCGAGTCCCCCCCAGCCAGGCCCCGGGTCCCCGTGGGAACTGGGGGGGGGGGGGGTCAGCGGGATGCGGGGGGGATGTTTGCAGGGATGGGGCAATATCGACCCTGCGGACAGTGTTGGGGCGAAGGGAGCGACCCCCCCCCCCCGCGGCTGGGTCTAACCTGTTTGCTGGCTTCCCCCCCCCCGCACTGCACCTCGGGCGCCCCGTCGCTGAGCTTCGCCGCCCGCCTCCCCTGCCCAGGGACCTCCGGGGAGCGAGGGGGGGCTGGGGGCGAGTGATTCCCCCCCACACACACACACCCCATGTCCCGCCAGACGCCGCAAAGCAGCGGCAGAACCAGCCCCGAGTCGGGACCCAGGAGTCCCGGCACCAGCCCCACCCCCTTCCTCGGGGCAGTAACTCCGGCTCGGGGCCCCCGAGCAGCGGCACCGGGAGGGGGGACCCGCGAGCAGCCCTGGCCGGTGGGGGGGGGTGCAGGACTAGGCGGGCAGGGATCCCCCCCGGCACTGCCCTGGCTCCGGATCCGGATCCGGAGTGTCCTCACCTGGGGCCACGAGCAGGCAGCCGGCGGCCAGGAGCAGCAGGGCCGGCGTGACTCGCACCATGCCGCTGTCCGGGGGCGACTCACCCCCTCCCGCCCCCTCCCCGGAGCTTCGGCGGCCCTCGGGCTCCCGGAGCCGGCTGAGGGCAAACTGGGCGCGCCGAGGCGTCTCCTCCGGTCTATATAGCCGGGCCGGGCCGCCCGCTGCGTCCCCATTGGCGCGCCGGGAGAGCTGAGCGCTCGGCGGGGGAAACCGGACACGGGCCGCCGGGCTCTGCCGGGGCTGGAAAGGTGTCAAGAGGAGAAGGGGGGACCAAAGCCCAGCGAGGGCGGCGTGGCTGCGGGCCCCGGGGAGAGCAGGCGGCGCTGCCAGGCAGGGGTGGTTTTTAGACGTGAAGCTGCCAGGAGCAGGAGCCGCCAGCTCAGAGGGTCCCCCCCGCCGCCGGTCCCGGCCAGAAGAACAGATGCAAACCCCGGTGAACCCCGCCCCACACAACCGGGCTTTTGAAGAGCCAGGGAGGTCCGAGCCCCGCGCCCCTGGCCCAGCGCTGGTGTGTGTGTGTGCGACCCGACCGCCATGGTCACAACTACCCGGGGCAGCCCAGAAAATCCCTGCGCCCCCAGGGAACTCTCCGAGGGAGATGACAACCAAGGAAAATATCACCCGGTCACCTGGGCAAAGCCAGGGCTGGGCTGGATCTGGCCTACCCCTCCTCCTGCCCAAAGACACCTGCCCAGAGCTTCACGTCCTAACTTTGGTAGACACTACAAATCGTGGAGTGAAGAGAGACCCTGGATTTATGGCTTATTACAGCCAGCTGTATCCCACTATCTACGTGAGCGCACACACACGCGCACACACACACGTGCGCACACATACCTGCATGCACTCCTTTCCCTCCCTCCCTCCCGCCTTCCTTCCCCCCACCCCATCTCTGGAGGGGTGTCAACAGGCCACTTCACCTAGCATGGCCCTTGGAAATAAAGTTTATCTAGAAATGCTAAACCATCCATTCCACCTGGATTGATCCCTGGCACCGAGCACGCGTCCCTGCCCTGCAGAACGTTCTGTGGAGCCCCCAGGTTTGTCTCACTCACCAACAGAAGATGGTCCAGTAAAAGATGTTCCCTCCCACGCCTTGTCTCGCTAGGACGAGCTGCTGCATGCTGGCCCAGGCAGCGCCAGCCTGAAAGGGGTGGGTCTATGGCAGGACCAGGGATGCCGTCACTTGTGAGTGGCACAATTAGTTGCCCGCTTTGCCCACCCGTGGCCAGGAGGTGCTTCCTTCGCAGGGCCCAGGTGAAAGAAGAAGCCCAGGGAAAGGCACTGGCAGGTGGTGGAAAGCTCAACCCTTGACACAGTGGGTGCCCCCTGGGACTGGCAGTCCCCGAGTGGGAGGGTGTCACTGTGACGCAGGTAATAGGGTTTATTCTCTATTCAAACTGGCGCTGAAATGCAAAGCAGCGTCTCTGTCACTTGGCATCTCTCATGGATGTTGCTCTAAAAGCGCCAGTCCCTTTTGTTGCGCTGGAGGCAGGACGTGGCGGTACAATTGGTGGCCTGCTGGGCGATGCAGCTGGTGGGACTAGATGACCAGAATGGCCCCTGCTGGCCATAAGGGCCGTGAATCTGGGGATCCCGCTGATGCCACCACAAACCTTTCGTCGGGTCCCTAAAATCAAACTGCACTTTAAAAAGGACCCACGGTGAGGGAAGAATATCTCCTGCGCCCGCAAAGCGCCAAGAGATCAAAGCATCGCAGCAAAATCAAACAGACCGGCCGAGGGGCAGAGCATTGGGCGAGGAATGGGGCAAAGCAGTGCCCTCTGGGCCCACTGCGGTCCCAGGAGAGTGTCCCTGATGCACTCCACCCCAACACCTCTCCAGCAGGATATACAGTGACTCCCCCATTGTCCATCATGATAGCAAACGCTCATTGGCTGATGGAGCGTTGAGGGCGGGACCCTGTGCTCCCAGGCCTTTCTCCTCCAGCAGGAAACCAACCTGCAAGGCCCCCCAGCTCCTGCTACCACTTGGCGAGATTTCTCAGCCCCCTTTTGCAGATGCAGGAGACGCGCGAAATAAGAAGCCCACACACCCTGGGTCATTTCCAGTTCCATCTTTATTAGCAGTGTTCTCATCTGGCTTTCTGTTTGCTACCGTGACTGTGTGTGCGTGCAAACGACAAAGCTTCAAGAGGCCACAGACACAAAACCGTTCAACACACACACACACACACACACACACACACACACACACGAGCAAATCCCAAGGGATCCAGACTTTCTGCTGTGCAGTGCCAAACAACTTTTGACCCTGATTTAATAGCCCGTTCGGTTCCCGTTGGGGGACGGACGCTGCAGTCATAGAAATGGACAAGCCTCGATACAATAATATATACACCTAGCTACACACACACTCGCTTTTCCTTCCCAGCCTGCATGTTACGCCCACGTGAGCACCTCAGCCTGCAGGATCACAGGGTTCCCAGCGCACGGCAGGACATCTGCCTCCTGCACACGGCACAGTGGCGTGTTCAGGTCGGGCGAGCTAGGAACAAATCAGCATCCAGACAGCGCGAGAGGGTCTTGATCAGAAAATAGTCAATGGGGAGAGTGGCCAAAGCATCCTGGGGTGGGAGGGGGCACAGCCAGGCCAGAGCTGTGGCGCTGTAGGGCTCCTAGGGACCATTGAAGCGAGTAGCTTGCGTCATGTGCCTGGGGAGAACTAAGAGGTAGGGAGGCCATGGGCTTGATCTGGCTTCCATTGAGGGCAAGGACAAAACTCCCATTAGCTGCCAGGGTGCAGAATTGGGCCCTGTGTGACGTGCCCAAGGCCCCAACTTAAACGCTACGGGGGGGGAGGGGGGCAGGTCCTGCTGCCCTTGTCTGCTAGCCCCAAGGGTCCCAGATGCGGCATGTCGGGCCGGATTTGGAGAGGCTGTGCATCCCCAATGGACCATGCAGCAAGCTGGGTGGGCTCCCCACGCTCTAACTCGACAACACCCACTAGCAAGGCTCCAGCCGCTTACAAAATCCAGCTCCTAGAAGACGACACGCACAAACATCACCAGAACAAGCCGATCTGGGACGGAGCATTAGCAGCACGTCAGCCTCGCGCTCTGGGCCTTGCTAACAGCACCGGGAAGGAGACAGGGCAACTAACACGTCCTAAGCGCTTGTCATACCATCTGTTCCACCCAGCTTCACTGTGCTTCCTACTCAGCTGAAATACTGTCTGCAAAACAACTCCCGGGACCCTTTGCACGTGGGAAGGGAACGCTCCCACCGAAGCACCGCTTTGCCACTTCAATGCTCTTGAAAACCGGGAGCCGCAGCAAATGGTGTTGCCGCTAAGAGCTTTAACTCAGGACCAGAGGAAGGGGCTGTCGTGGTGCTGGGGTTTGGCCCCTGGAGATTTCACTGATCTGCAGACAAATGCAGGTTCCTCCCCGTATGGCAAAGCGGCCAGGCTCGGAATAGCACCAGGTACAGCTTGGGGCAGAATTCACAGGAGATCCACCCAACTCAGTGTTGCCTGCGCTAGTCAGCCTGGTGGACATGGGCCTAGCCTGGGTCCCCTTTGCCTCTGGGGGACTCCAATGTAGTGACACGCCCTGAACCTCCTCGCCTACCATTGCACTGAACGCTTGCTACGCACACGAACCCAGCCTCAGCAACGCTTTCCTCAGTGGTTAACCCTTTGGCGCTGGCCACCCCAGATGTTCCAGCGGCTCCGAGGCCTCCCTAGAGTTGGTGGCGTGAGGGCGGCTCAGCGACCCCTCGCTCTTGGCAGCTTGGCGGGGAGGGGAGCGGCACGGAAGCCTTCTAGGACCAGCGTCAACAGCCCAGCAGAAAGCAGCCCCCAGCAACTTAAGGAGCGCCCTGTTCTCCGGCTGAGGGGGAGCCGGGCGGTTACACCAGGGAACAGCAGGTGCAGAGGGAGGTCATTTCCCTGCCTTTCCGCATGCAGACGGCTCACGGACAAGGGCTGCGGCTAACCGCTGTGCTCCTCCATCCCCACAAGGGCGAGCAGCCACCGACACAGACGCCAACGGGGCTAGAACTGCACTAACGGCTGCCGGATCCTTCCTCTAGTGCCACCAGCTTTGCCTCCCTGTTCTTTCCATGGCCGGCAGCGGCAGAGACCTGCCAACTGGCTGGCTGCAGGACAGGCTCCTATTTACCAAGGATTCCTGTGAAAAGGGCATTGATAAACCCCAACACATCCATCGCAGCAGGGAGCGATGGAAAAGGCCTGTGAGGTCATATGGGCCCGTCCCGCCAGGGGCGAGGATTCTCTTTGCCATATATTCTCCAGGGCTCTGGATGGCTCCCGGGGGACCAAGCATCTACCTCTGCCTTGGGAGACAATTCACCTTGGAGGGACCTATCCAGGGAGGCTCTTACATTTGTTCCCGTCACTGGGATATCTGAGCCCCTGGCATGCTGGGAACAAGCCACCTGGCCCTTCCTCACCTCCACAATTCAACCCCGTGCCCCCGGCAGCTCCCGTGGGACCCGCGGGAGGGGAGGGGTTTGTTTCAGCGCTGTCTTTGATGCTGGGGGCATTCCCCTTGGCCCCCCGAGTTTAAATGATAAACGTGAAGGCTTGGTCATGGTGGTTGGAGCTGTCCATGGACAGGCTGGGAGCTGCATGCCCTCTGTAGCGGATGCAGCACCCCAGCAGGGAGTCCCCCGGCTGTTAAAAAAAATACAAAACGCTTTTAAGCCTTTTTATTGTGGAGGAGCCGGGTGGCTTTTCCCCTCCCTGCCCCCCAACTCCCCTCCCTGCCCCCGCCCCCCCCCCCAAAGCCTTAAAGCGAAACCACACACTCTGTGCCTGGGTATTCGGGCAGGTTGAGCTCAAATTTCTTCTGCACGTCGTAGGGAAGGAACCGGCCGGCGAGGAAGTGGTGCCTGCCCAGGAAGCGGGTGGCACACTGCTTCGGCGCGGCCAAGGAGATCAGGACGTCAGGGCTGATACCCTCGCTGTTTCCAGCCTCCACATCCCAGCCTGTCATGGCAAAGGAGAGAACGGAAGGGTCAGTGGCGAGCCGGTGCTGAAGGAAGTGTGCTTGAACGGCCTTGGCAGGATTGAGGAATTAGGGGGAGAAAGCGGGCTTCTCTAGAGCCCAGCTGTAGGCGAGGTTAGGTCTACGGGGGGGCTCAGAGTTCCCGGTGGGGGCTACGCTGTTAATAGTCTAACCTGCCCCTCATCCCCCTGCAGGCACTTGCATGTCAGTGAGGAGAGGATTTTTCACCCTCAGTCCTACCCGGTTCTCCCTTTTCCCCCCATGTAACTAACAGGAGTGTCCAGGTCTCACGCACGCGCCCATCGCCGCAGGGATCAATCCCTCTGCTGTGTGAAGAGCCCCCTTTATGTCCCTCGGGAGCGAGCTGGGGACACAGTGTGCTCTGGCTATGCTCTCTCGTGCCTGAAATGCAGCCACTTCTAGCGTGGAGCGCAGCAGCTGTACACCCGGCACGCAGCGACGCTGTGGGAGAGGCAGTGAAGAAGGAAGCTGTATCCAGTCCTCGCCATTCAGGGGATTTAGAGAGAGGCAGAATGCCACTCCCTAAGCTGGAATTTAGCTAGGCCCAGACAGCTACACGACCCCCTGTCAGCCTCACCGTGCACACAGCTGGGGCTATAAAAGTAATCAGCTGAAGAGGACGGAGCAGCTAGCGTGGCTGGTTTACATCCCACATGCGAGGAGGATGAACCAAGCGGCTCCTCTGCCCACACTAGCTGGTCCCACCAGCCGGCGTCCAGGAGAGCGCGCACAGCGCTTTGCAGCGTCGTACCAACGCATCTAAGGAGAAGGAGGGAAGCTCAGCTCCCTGGCAGCGTCCAGCCCAGGGGATGCACAGCCAGGCAGAGCCGGAACCGTCTCTCACACGCAGTCCCTGGCATCAGGCAGCGTTTTTCTTGGTGGGAATTTACACATTTACATCTCGAGGGCTCCTGTTTGTTCTTCCACTGGCTGGGCTGCTCGGGGGTTTTCGCAGCCGTCTGATGGCAATACCAGGCCCGGCCGCCTGACACGGATGTGTTTTGAAATGACATCATGTCTCAGTTTGGGGAGCATATTATTTATTACAACCGCCTTGAATGCATCTTTCGACAGTTACCTTCCAGCGGCTCCACAAAAGTCACTCCCCTGGGAGCCAGAGCCGCGGGAAAGCCCAGGCCAACCCAGAGCAGGGTTTTCTAGCAGGGGAAGCTGGCACCGGGGAGCTGCGATTCGAATGCTCCCCGGGGTCAGAGCCCCAGAGGAGAAGCGAGGTCACCTTTGCAGGGGGGAGAAGTGACACTCCGACTGTTTCGATGGCACGTCGGAGCGAAGCATCAGCGCAGCGTTCAGCTGCTAGTCCCGATTCCCAGTCACCCCCCACGTCCCCCTGCCTTTAACGCCGTTGGGGAACGCGCGTGCTCACTGAAGCTGGGTATCTGACAGCGTAAACGCCAACTAATCACTGTGCAAGGTGCCCTCCAAGCTCTGGCAACACACCCCACTCCCGATTGGCTGCACCCCCCCCATGAACTGCAGGTTGGCTTTGTAATGTGAACAGGTCCCCCTGGGGACTGGATCCCCCCGTGGATCCATGTCTCATGAGCCAGGATTCGAACCCAGGCCTACAGGCAGCATTTGGACTCCTGGGGCCACTCACTCAGCCGCTGGGTCCAGCTCCTGCAAACACCATCAACATTTCTCATGAGCTCTGCAAAGACCAGGCCGTGCTGTCTGCCAGCTCTGCTCATGATTATCTGCCTCGCCCCTCAGGGCGCCGGCTCACAGGCTCTCCACCACATGGCTGTGGGAGGGGACCCAGCTCGGTCCCGGTTATGTGGGTGGTCGCAGAATGGCAAAGGCCGAGACCCACCACCCTTGTTCTCCAGCCTCTTTCACTCTGCAGTTCATGGCCCTTTACAAACACACCAGAATTGAGACTCACAAGAGCCATACCATGACCCCTAGTCTACACGGGGAAGGAAACCGAAGCACAAAGAAGGGAAGTGACCTGCCCAAGGGTCACCTAGCGTGTCAGCGGCAGAGCTGGGAACAGAACCCAGGAGTCCTGATTACCTGTCCCTGCCAGCTCTAACCTGCTGACCCCCACTTCCCTCCCAAACCGGAGACCAGAACCCAGGAATCCTGACTACCAGTCCTCTGCCTTCATGCACATGATGACATGATCTGGCCTTGGGTTTGCTCTTCTTGAAGCTGTTCTTAGCACGTAATCCACTGGTCCCAGGGGACGCTGGCTGCCGAGGGGTTGGGGAGAGATGTGAAGGGTGTGGAGGGCTCCTTACTGGGTTGGCGGGTGATCAGCCCTTCCTGAGGAAACACTCTTATTAAAGCAGGACTGTGCCTAGCACGTTGCCACCCAGGACAAAGGCCCTGCCCCAGGCCGCAGGACGAGGAGACCATCCCCAGGGGGGGAGGAGGAGGTCAGGCCTGCCTGGTGGACCAGACCCTACCCAGCTATTCCAAGGGCAGGAAAGGGCAAGCAGGAGGGTGATGGGACCACGGAGAAGGGTCTGGGAGGAGGAAGCAGGGAAGGAAGGAAGATCATGCGGCTGGCGGAGGTGAGACCCTGCAGCCACTTGGACCTGACGTGGCGAAAAGCAGATAACCAGGGCCAAGGATTCTCGGGTGCGGGGTGGGGAGAGCAATTGCCAAAAGGAGGAGGGTAAAGCGAGAGTCCTGGCGGGAGGGCTCTGGGATCCTGACCTGAGGGCACGTCCAGGCTGACGATGGGGATCCGGATCTGTTTCAGGGTGGCTAAGATGCTGGCGTACGGCTCCTTCACCTCCCCCGGCTCCGCGTCGGCTCCCAGGATGGCGTCGATCACCACGTTGTAGGCATCGTTGATCAGCTGGACCTGGCAGGGGCGGGACACAGTCAGAAACCCCCGTCCGACAGCACTGGCCTCACACTGCCTGGCAGAGGGGCTTTGCTCAAACCACAAGCCCTCCGTGGATTCCCGCACACACAGGGCAAGATGCCCGAGTGCCCCGTGGCCGCATCGCCCCCATGCCCTCTGCCTGCAGCTCGGAGAGGCTGCTTCCCCTCTCCCTGTCACTCCTACGGTGAGGGAACAGCTGCGGGCAGTTCATAGCCATCGCCTGGGGCTCAGGAAGTGGCCTGGGAGAGCTCAGCAGAAGAAGTAAGTGCATGTGGCTGGTACGAAGCGTTATTCATGGTTAGGGCGCGACCTCGAGCTGCAGGCTGGCTGGAGTCGTCGGTAGGTGACGGCTGCAGCTGCTGGGTTTGGTGAGAAACTGTAACCATGAGCCACTGCCCCGGTTGGTGCAACAACGCTGGACTGGGTGTCATCCAACAGGCGTGATGAAAGCCCATCAGGGCCAGCTGTCTAACTGCGCGTAGCAACGTGGCTGCCACAGGTTAGGCCAGGAAATGAAGACTAATCCCGTGCCCCATGCAAAGCGCAGGGGATACAGGGCGGCAGGCTGGAAGTGGTCAGGGCTGGAGTCTGGGCAGCACACGCCGGCTCTTACAAAAACCACCAGAGGATCTTTAATGATCACAAATGGCCAAGGCGCTTCACGGCAGAGGGACGGTACCCTGGGGTCATCTCTAAAGACACAGGCCGAGCGGCAGAGAGTGCTCTGGCTGCTGAATGATGCCAGGCGTCCCAGATTGAGTCATGTGTGTCGTTTTCTATCGTTCGCCTGCAGAGGTTTTTCTTTAAAGGCCTGAACCCAGGCAATGGGGTGACAAGTGGCTTCCCAGAATGAAGAAATCACAAGATTAAAGTTAGCAGGCCTGGTCTCCCGGAGCTTTAGTCAAAGCTGCTGACATCCAGGACCATCAGAGGGGAAAATTGCTCTGCTGCCCAGAGGTCTTAAAGAAGGTCTTAAAGAAAAAAACCATTTCCAGGGTTATTTCTTTTGTCCTGCTGCTGAACTTCTACAGCACAGCTTTAAAAATCGCTGCACCCAAAAAGAGGCAGGCTGTAATAGGTTTTAAATTGCACATATTTGAGCCTATTGTTGCAATAACTAGAAACTTCTCCCAGTGCACATTTCCAGAGCCTGCTTCAGAATCTGCGACCAGAAACCCAAAGGGTTTTGAAGCAATGGTGCTCTTGCCCATACAATGGACTGGAGCCATGTGGGACAAGTAATTTGAGGTCACATTCCTCCACTGGAGTCCAATGTTTAAACAAGAAAATAGCTGGCAGTGCGTGTTTGGGATGGTAGGAACTAGGACTCAGTAATTCCTTTTCCAGCAGTGAATGGATTACATGCTCTGTGTGGAGTTTTTGGAAGTCTGGTGCTCGGATCAGATGCCTGCACGAAAAGCCATAACCAGCCCCGCACGGAATACGCCTCAAATCTAGGTCTGGACCCTGCTTTTCCCCGTACTAACAGCACTCCTTAATCTCAGCCTTTGGGTTCCCCATGCACCAGTAATAGACAATGGACGGTTTAACCCGGGAGCCCCTGCTCCTTCTTTCTTACCGGCACTGAAAGAACGGCCTGTCGTTATCATTACTAATTATTCGTATTACCATAGCACTAGGAGCCACAGTCAAGGACCAAGCCCCCATTGTGCTAGGTACTGTACAAACACGGAGTGAAAAGACAGTCCTGCCCCATGAGAGTTCGAGCTGGGATGCTCTGCTCAGAGGCACGTGGTTGGCACACCCAGAAACCCTCCAGATCCCCATCACTCCACCCACGTGCTGCAGCTGGAATCAGAGCGCAGCCTGTAGCAAGGCAACCCACACCATGACAGGAGACCCCCCCGCCCCCCTTGGCCATTTGAAAGTCTCCCAAGGTGCCTATAAAGCCCCAGCTGTGCAGAAATCTGCTGCCCCTCAAGGCACTGACTTAAACCAGGCTTTGCTGCAGCATAACGGCTTTAAACCCCGGACGGTGGAGGAGGCTTGGAATAACTTCAAGTCAAAGTTGCAGGAACTATCCGAAACCTGCATCCCAAGGAAGGGGAAAAAATTCATAGGCAAGAGTTGTAGACCAAGCTGGATGAGTGAGCATCTCAGACAGGTGATCAAGAGATAGCAGAATGCCTACAAGGAGTGGAGGACGGGAGGGATCAGCAAGGAAAGCTACCTCTTGGAGGTCAGAACACGTAGAGATAAAGTGAGAAAGGCCAACAGCCAGGTAGAGTTGGACCTTGCAAAGGGAATTAAAAGCAACAGTCAAAGGTTCTCTAGCCATATAAATATAAATAGGAAGAAAGCCAAGGAAGAAGAAGTGGGACCGCCAAGCGCTGAGGATGGGGAGGAGGTTAAGGATAATCTAGGCATGGCTGAATATCTAAACAAATACTTTGCCTCCGTTTTGAATGAGGCTAATGATGATCTTGGGGATAGTGGCAGGGCGACTACTGGGAATGAGGATATGGAGGTAGAAATGACCACATCCGAGGTAGAAGCCAAACTCAAACAGTTTAATGGGACTAAATCGGGGGAGCCGGATAATCTCCAGCCAAGAATATTAAAGGAGCTAGCACCTGAAATTGCAAGCCCGTTAGCAAGGATTTGTAATGAATCTGTAAACCCAGGGGCTGCACCGTACGCCTGGAGAATTGCTAACATGGTTCCTATTTTTAAGAAAGGGGAAAAAAGTGATCCGGGTAACTACAGGCCTGTTAGTTTGACCTCAGCAGTATGCAAGTTCTTGGAAAAAAAATTGAAAGAGAAAGTAGTTAAGGACATGGAGGGTAGCAGTAATTGGGATAACATACAACCTGGCTGTACAAAAGGTAGATCGTGTCAGACCAACCTGAGCTCCTCTTTTGAGAAGATAACAGATTTTTTAGACAAGTTCTGAGCTATCACCGAGAATTCTTTCCGGGCGTCTGGCTGGGGAGTCTTGCCCACATGCTCAGGGTTTAGCTGGTCGCCATATTTGGGGCCGGGAAGGAATTTTGCCCCAGGGCAGATTGGCAAAGACTCGGGGGGGTTTCACCTTCCTCTGCAGCGTGGGGCACGGCTCACTTGCTGGTGGATTCTCTGTACCTTAAAGTCTTTAAAGCATGGTTTGAGGATTTAATAACGCAGTCAAAGGTTAGAGGTTTATTACGGGAGTGGGTGGGTGAGGTTCTGCGGCCTGCCTTGTGCAGGAGGTCAGACTGGATGATCACATTGGTCCCTGCTGACCTTAGCGGCTATGAGTCGATGAGTCTTTGGCTGGTTGAGTTTGGGTGTCTGGTGGGACGCTTGTGTCTCTCACATGGCTGGGAAGCGCACGCTCTGGGTGGGAATGGGGGACCCCCTGGGATGGCTCGGCAGGCTGGTTGTATGGAGGAAAGGGGAGGGGGATCGTATGCGTACGTGTGCGTGCACACTCACACTCACACTCACACACACACACTCCGTGTCACGTCGCTCACCTCCGTCGGCAGGTACGAGAGGAAGGGGATGTCCATCTTCTCACACTGGGTGGTGAAATCCCGGTACAGGGAATTCAGGGACCGTTTGGGGTAAAAGATGGTCGGCTCGTATTCCTGAGGGAGGGGGACAGGAGAGAACACTTTAACCCACACCCAACACGCCTCGTCCCACCCCCCGCCCCTTCCTTTCTCTGCCCCACCTTGACTGGACTGCAGGCAACCCAGCGCTTCCTCTCCCCCAGCATCTGAAAGGGCCGCAGGCCGGAAGTAAATCCAGCACTCACGACGAGCCCTAGAAGGACTCCCAGTTTCCAGTGGGCGTTAGATCAGGAAGTGCCGTGGCACCAAGCAAACCGCTGCAGTGGGGTTATTCAGCTGCATCGCCCTCTCGGCATGACTGACAAGGCATGTGGCTACCCGAGGCTGGTCTTGTGGCTACGGAGCAGGGACTCAGGACTCCTGGGTTCCACTGGAAGATGCAGTTCCCTGGGTAACTTCAGGCAAGTCGCTTTGCCTCTCGGCGCCCTGGTCACCCCACTGGGAGAGCAGGGAGAATCCTGCCCCCTGGCCGCAGGGGAGATGGGTTGAGATCACGCTTTGCAAAGCACTGGAGGAGGAGGGGACAGTGCAGCGCTAACATCTTTGCAATGGCTTTTTTAACCAGGCTCCCGACCATGCCCCGGGCTGGCCTTGGGTTTTCCTCTGGGGCATGGAAATGGGCCGCTGGGTTCATTTCCAGGCACACGTCAGGCATGCGTCTGGGTCTAGATTACAGCAGGCGAGTGGATGAGCTTTGTCTGGGCAGGCTCCCACAGCCCCTCGGGGATCGGGGGGAGGAATCCAGGGCAGGCAGGATGGCGCTCGTGGTTACAGGGCCCAGCTGTGTCCTCCCTGGGAGCCCGGCGTGGTTCTCGCCTGCCGTCAGCCAGGATCAATGGAGCAGGAGCTGACCTTGCCCTTCAGAGCTGGGATGTGGTGTGCGCTGACGAAAGCCAGGCAGGCGGCGTTAGCAGGCGCCCAGGGAGATGCTGTACATGCTCCCATGCGGAGTTTGCAGCTGGGCCTGCCTGGCTTTGCAGCATGCTGGGGCCGCTCCGACTGACAGCACTTACAAGAGACTGCGGCATCCCCCGGGACAGATCCCCCTCCCCGCCCCGCATCCCCTGCTTCCAGGCTGTAACAGAGGAGGGAAAAACATGCCACCCCTGAGTTTACCAGGAGAGCAATCCCCCTGCCCAGCTGGGAGCACCCCCGCATGCATCCCCCACTGCTGTGACCTCTGGCAGGGAGGAGACAGCTGCCCTCCTGGGACATAAAGCCTGGAACGTAGGGTAGTCCTGGGCAGACCTCAGTCCGAGCTGGGAAAGAGCCTCTCAGCCAGCGGGCCCCTAGCACCCACCTCATGCGTCTATTCCAGCAGCATTCCCTACAGAGCCCTGTAGCGTCCTGTCCACGTAGCAGCTCTGCCTCGGCTCCCCCGAGAACACCGAGCCAGAGTCGGCAGAGCTCACTGCCAGGGCGTGGGGCAGGAACGGAGCCCGCTGAATGCACAAGCTGCTGTCTGTGCCCACTGCCCTCTAGGGGAAGGGACGGCAGATCTGCTCCGGTCACACAGCCCCGCATCGGCATTAGCTTTCCCCGCGCCAGGGCTCATTGTAAGATCAGCTCCGTTAGCTGCCCCAGGCCCTGCCCCGGCTGTCCCAGGGCTCCAGTAACAAAGAAAAGTTGTGAAAGGGGATTTTAGTGAAAGGCGCCTCTGTCCACAGAATAGGCAGCAAAAGGGGGCCCTCCCGCACCCCCCCACTCTGATCGGACAGATAAGGGGAAGGGATTAGTCTCTGTGACCCACTCAGTCCTGGGTCTCTCTATGAGGGCTGCCCACAGAGGTGCCTGGTCCTGCCAGCGGCACCGCTTGTGATTTGTCCCCCACCGGGAAACAGGTTCAAGGTCTCCCGGGGCCCCGAACAGCCCCTGGGTGTCTCGCTCTGCACCCTGTGGATCTGAGTCAGGTGCCAGGTGCTAGAACAGGAGCACCTGCCCGGAGGGACCAAAGGAACCCCTCTGCCGCAGTGCCGTGGCCGCTGGTGTGCAGCGAGAGGCCGCGGGATCGAGTCTCCTCTCGCTTACAGCGGCGTAAATCAGGAGTACGCTCATTGACGCCGAGGGGGCGAGAAGACAAACCAGCCACGGGTCTGGCTCGCACAGAGAATTGGGCAAGGGATACTGTCAGGGCAGTGGGGGGACCCAGAGAAGGGCTACCGAGAATGCAGCGTGGGGCCACCCACCCCCAGGAGCCCCAAGGAAGGAGACAGCGAAGGCAGAGGAGGATTTGTTAAGGATACTCACAAACACCCGCAAATGCCGCGCGCACACCAAACCGATGGCGCCGTTCTGATCGGGGCCACACACCACAAGCACCGTGGGCTGCTTCCTGGGGAGGGACGTCAGAGGGAACACCTGCAGAGCAGAGAAAACCATGGGCTCAAAACCCAGCCGCGTCCCTGAATCTGATCTCCGCCCCAATTCATATCAGCTTGGTCCCGATGGTAGGAATAACCTCCCCTGTCTCTCTCTGGCCTGTCACCCCAAAGGTATCTACATCCATAAACAGAGACAGGAAAAACTGCATCCACTGCTGAAATGCAGCCACCTCTGGGCTGGAACACAGCAGCTGTTTAACAGGGCACAACAACACTGTACATCAGGAAACGGAGCAATGTGCTGTAGCCAGATGAACCTGCAAAAGGGCGGAAAGGCAGAATGGAGTTCCTCTGATTGGAGTTTAACCAGGATATCGGGGTTCACACCTCAATGGCTGCACAATGTGATCACAGACAGGGTAGACTTAACTTAATGATGATGACCCCCAGGAGCTCGGTACCTATTAGCGCCCTCCTCCCCCCCCCCAACTGGGACACAAAAATCAGCTGGAAATCCCCTTCCTGACAGCTCCCACCCCCCCGAGACATGATGTAATCACAGCCCCAGCGAGCTCTCCAGCCCGCAAACAAAGCTGCTTTCTTGTCGCAGTGCGCTAAGGCACCCGGGGAGCAGGGCAGCTGGGCAGAGTCCCACTGGGCGTCTAAGTGTCTCACTCTCCGCTGCCCTGGTGGAAGGAGCAAAACCAGTTTGAAAATCCCAAGCTGCACAGAGACTGCGGGAGAACCATCTATTTATCCACCGGCTGGTTCTTCCTGCTCTTGGAATCTGGCCTCTAGTTATATCCAAACACTGGACGCAACCAAACTGCACAAGCGATTTGCTGTCCCTGACATCCTGAAGAAGCTCTCAGTACCCGTGCCCGGGCTGGCTCTGCTGTACAGTGGCTGGGACGTTAGACTTCAGACACTCTCCTGTTGCCGTAGTCTCATGGCTCCAGGAGCGAGGGAATGTCACCCAATTTTTGGCAAATCAAAAAAAAAACGGGAAAACAGTTTTGATTTTGAGCATTTTTTTTTCTTTTTTATATTTTCTAAAAATGAAATGAAAGGAAATTTTGAAACAAAAAGTTGTTTTGAATCAGAAAAAAAAAAATCGAACCATTTCCATTGTTTCTGTTTGGTTGGTTGGTTGGTTTGTTTGTTTTTTTCCAACCAAAAACTCAGCTGAAATTGACACAAATTCACAAAATGTTTTTGGGAGTCACCAAATCTGCATTTTTTTCACTGAAAAATGTCTGGGTCGAAAAACTTTGCCCACTCCACTCAGGATGTGCCCAAAGGCGTGGCGGGAGGATGGAAAGTGAATCTGGCTCTCGCAGCGCCTCGCTCACCGCTTCTCAAGGCACTTGATAACACCAATGAAGACAATACTATCTCATTTCACACCGAGGTAAACTGAGGCACCACAGCAACTAAGGGCCTGGTGTCCAGAGAGTGTTGAAGTTTGCTCTGCTCCCCTAGACGCTGATGGTAACTCAGGCCTTAATTGCTTTGAGAGAAAGGCTGGCCTTCAGGATAAGACGCTGGGCGGGGACTCAGGAGCGCTTGGTGCCACAGATGCAGGTGTGTGCTCTGCCACAGATGCAGTGGGTGACCTTGGGCAAGTCACTTCCCCTCTCTGGGCTCCAGCTCCCCCTCTGTGCAAAAGGGACGATGATGCTTGCTTTCTCCCACGTGGCGTCTGTTTAGACTGGGAGCGCTTTGGGCAGGAAGGAACGGTTTCTCGCTGTGTGTCTATGCAGCACCTGACACAGCACGGCTCGGAGCTCAGCTGAAGCCTCTAGCTGCGCCTGTATTACAAGTAATAAGGACGGCCCATGGGGGCAGTAATGAAGTGCTAAGCGAGGGGCTCGCGTTACAGGGCCAGCGCATCCCTTTCTCCAGCTAAGTAGCGGAGCTGCTGTGGCTCAGCTTCCTGACTCCCAGGAGCGATCCTCCAACCGCTACACAACCCAATAACTAGCCCGCACCGGTCCCTGGCGAGGTCTCGCTGTAGCGCTGCACCGCAATTAGTCAGCACAGCTACAGATCTAAAGGCCTGCTGCTCTCCAGAGGCGAGCGCTCGGGCACACCCAGCCAGCGAAATGCGGCGAGGGCCACAGAGACTCCAAGAGCTCAACTCCCAAAGGCGTCTCTTCCCAAAACAAATCGTGTGCCCTTAGAAGGGGGGGGCGTGTAAGCTGGCAAGGAGGTTTAGGATGGAAAAGCTGAGACAGCCCTAACTACAGTGGTGCTATTGAGCCTTTGCCTCGTATGACACAAAGCTATCTTTGCTCTATAAACCTTCCCTTTCTACTTATTTACGCCAAGCTGTAAAAACACACGGCCACCTCTTTTCTCCTTGACGTGGTGCAAGAATGACCTGCAGCGCTCCCAAGTCCTGCCCCGTCTTTCACAACATACACGGCAAGACTGAATCGCGTCTCGCGGCCGAGCGTTAGCCACAATAGAAACGCTTCTTGGAGGATCTTGGCACGTCCAAACATGTCAGCGCAGTGACCCAGGGCCTCAGGATTCTGCAAAACCGTGAGCCTGGACAAGGCGTCCAGGAGTGGCTGGAGAAGCAGTTCTTACGTGACCGACGCACCGAGGGGAATTATTGCCGGGGGGAAGCTGCTGCTGCATGCTGCGCATTTTCACTCCTCCTCATTAACACAGCTCAGGCCTCGTCTCCATCTGAGAGGTTAATCTCTAATTGGAGACACTGAGGCACAGCACGGCCTAGTGGCTAGAACATCAGCCTGGGAGACCAGGGGTTAATCCCTAGCTGTGCCCGTAGCCTTGGGCAAGTCCCTCTGTTTCCCGTCCTACCCTTTGTCTTGTCTACTGAAATTGTTGGCTCTTTGGGGCAGGGGCTGCCTCGGTATATGTGCTGCACCTGGCACAAAAGGGGCCCTGTCATACAAACAATAAATAATGGTTTGATTTGGCCTGCAAGGGGCGGGAACAGCTTTTCACAGCCTGTCCCTCACACGATCCCAGCCGGGGGTAAAGCCTCCCGCAGGCGTGAAGCTAGATTCAGCCTGGAAGCTCTCTGGGGGCAGGGAGTGGCTTTTTGTTCCACGTTTGTGCAGCGCCCAGCACAAAGGGAGCGGAGCTACTGCAATGCAGAGGCTAACTAAGCAGAAGGGGGCAATCAGCTGAACCTGCCCGCTGCAGAGGGGGCCTGTCTGGTCACCTTTCTGCACGCCGCTGTCCAGGACTCACTTGGTCGGAAGCCCGCTTTGCCGTCCCCCTCGCCAGGGCAGTGCTCGCTTGCTAGCCATGGTCAGAGCGACTGGCACGTGCCATGCACCAGCACCGGGCTGGGCAGATGATCTATGCCAGGCAGTGAGGAGTGAGCAGCTGATGCCAATAAACTCTTGACCCCAAGAGTTTGTGGAGCAAGGTGGGGGGAGGTGAGAGGACTCGTGGGCGGGAAAGTGAAGATCAGCTTCTAAGTATAACCTTATTGGCGGCTGCCCCTGGGAGAATCCCAAGTGTTCCCAGGCAGGCTCCGCTCCAGAGCTTCCCCAGGGACTGGCTGAGCACAGGCAGCAGGTGCTTGGCGGGTGTTTAATCGACGACGTCTGAAAATAGATGGGGCTGGTTTTAAAAATACCAGCGGCTGGCGGGTTTGCTTCTAAGCAGACGGCCCTTTGCCACGGCCAGAATTAATCCTGCGGCTCAAAGATAGCTGTGGAAGATGATTAAAAAAAGCCTGGCTGGTTGGGAAGGAATATCTGTCTAATACTCCCGTTAGCACTAGCCACTAGCCCCCGCTCCACCTGGGGAGGGGGCCACGCAATGAACCGGAATTAAATGTTCCCCCATTAACATAACTGGATTTTGACAAAGCTTTGCACACGTGGGGCTGCAAAGAAACACTTCCAGGCCCCTGTGGAAAGTCCCCTGGCTATGTGGGCTGCCCCCCAAATGCAAATCTGTTCTCTCCTCTCCTGTCCTGCCAGCTGGCAGGTGATACATGCGGCTCGTCCACGGAACAGAGCTTTCTCAGAGCTTCTCCCCTCCGGCCTGCACTGAACGCCCCTGGCGTGTGGGTCTTTCATTCGATTGTAAGCTCGCTGGGGCAGGGACCATGCCGTTCACTGAGCCCAACCAGGCCACATCCCTGACTGGGGGCTCTGGGATCTGCCATAATATAACTCAGGAGGGCTGCTGAGCTTCCCAAGCCTTTGCAATACAGACGGGCCAGGTTCAAACAGGCCCCCCGATGTCAGATCCAAGCTCCCCCCCCCGCCCCGATCTACCCTCCAGTGAAATGAGGGCCAACTCGGTGCTTTGGCACCAAAACCTCGTGTAACCTGGTGTTTTGCTTTAAACCAGGCGTGGCGCTGAGATTTTGGGTTCATTCCGATCAGAACTGCAAGAGGCTGCAAATTCAGGAGGGTCAGAACCAAAAGAACTGGGCCTTGGATTTTTCACACTGCTCTCACGGAGAGCTGGGATACTGAGCACACCCGTGTTCACACCCTGTGTGCCGGTGTAATAATCTTTGTACCAGACAGGCCTTGAGAGGCATCATGTGAAAACTAACAGCTCCCTGCCCATCCCTGTTCCTGGTGACGTATGTACACGGCCCTAGGAGTTAGGGATACGTGCTGGAATGATGCCTGCCACGTGCTGACCCACGTAGGGCCGGGAAGCTGGCACCCAGCTCTTTCCAAAGGAATGTGTCTTTACACTGAGCTGCTCAGTAACTTGGGTTAAAGTAGCCAAGTGTTGAATGCTGGCTCCTCCAAAGGACAATGAATCTTAACATCTCGCTGATTGTCCCAGGACAGAGCCGGACCTTTCAGAAGATGTTTCTGGGGAAATTGCGGGCGGGGCAGCGTGTGGAGTCACGTTACCCATTGCTACGAAAGGCCAGGGGAAGGCAGGGGAAAGCCGTGGCATTGCAGGCAGGTTCCAGGATCCAAAGCACTGCCCAGCATGTTCACGTCGTGCAAGGCGGCGTGAGGCAGGTGGGGTTACCGGGTAAGACGTGCCAGCCCCTCACTGGGCTGAATTACACCCCAGCCCGTGACAGGAGCGATGGTAGCAAATGAATCGAACGCCGCGCCCGATTCCAAAACCATGTTTCAGCTGCACCGACGAATGCACGCCCTGCGCTGCCCAGACACCAGCACGGGACAGCTGTGCGTCAGGCTGACGACCAGCCTAGGCATCCCTGCTGCCTTTCGTTAAGGCCCAGTGCATCTGAGCGAGCCCGGAGACCGACTCGCCTACCATACGCAGCCGCCGTGCTAACGTTCTCCACGCCCGCCCCAGGGAAACTGGTACAGTTCACCTTTTCTCTGGCATGCCAGGCACGTCGCCCGGGAGCCTCCGCGACGGGGAGGAGTGATCCAGGAATAGCACGGCGGCACGAGCCAGTCGGCCCCAGTAATAGCCAGTTGAATGAGCGCAATCCACTCTTTTAGCACGTACCGACTGAGACGTAGCCTCCCTGCGACTCTGACGGCTGAGCCGGCAGTCTCTACCGGGTCACCAGTTCAGCAAGCCGTACCAAGCCAGAGCGGGTGCAAACGGGGTTATGGGGTAGGCGGGTTCCCCCTTGCCCAGACCCTGCAGCAGCCTCTCTGTGTGGGGCCAGGGCTCTGTGTGTCCAGGTCAGCTGTGGCCGTGTGGGTCAGATCTTAGCAGCGTGGAACGTCCCCCTCTCCCACCGAGGGGGTGGGTGTGGACAGGGGGCAGGGGAAGGGACAGGCAGCTCCAGGAGTGAAGCAGTTACTTGCCCCTGTCCTCTGTGGGGCTCCCACTGCACCCATAGAGCTTCGGGCACCTGTGGGGTAGAAGCCCCAGCTGCAACAGGAATCGGGCTCACGTTTCACTGCCCTGGCATCACACCCAAGGGCCTCCAAAGCCCAGGGAGGGAACTAAGCTTCCCCAGTAACAGCCTCCTTCCCGGGGCAGGGGGGTCAGCCAGTGACGGCTTGGTCTGATGAAGCAATGCTCCAAGGTGCAGGCATGGGCTGGTGGGGGGTGTGGCGCTTTGGGAAGTCTGCCACTGGTATCAGCTGCTGGCACCCCCTCCAGCCGGCTCCTGCCATGCAACTCATCCCGCCTAATAAACACCGAACTCTTGTTAACAACCTTCCACCTTGCAAGCAACAAGCAGGGGAGGGAACTGGGCCTGGCCTTCCTCCTGCTCCAGGCTCCTGGTTTGCACGGAAACTTTGGGCTCCTTAGCCACTGACTCCCTTTGCAAGCAGCCGTCTCCCTGCAGCATGGCCTCCCCACAGTCCTGCCCCAGGCACTGGGCAACCGGGCGTTGCAGCTGATTCCGGTGCTTGGAGCTTGGATGGGCTTGCGATAAACTTTGCATGCAGCAGGGACAAGATCCCCTTTACCCCTCCCATGCACGGCCTGGGTCTCTGGGAATGTGAGAGCATTTTCCCCTGCAGTTGGTAACCTCAGATCATGTTATTTTTAAAGAAAAGAAAAAAAAAAAGAAGAAGCTAAACTCCTGTGCACGTAATTTAACCCAGCTGAAATAATTCAAAGGTGCTCAAGGAATCCAAAAGCAACAGGGAGAGGAAGAAGGGTTTGGAGAATGGAAAGCATTGGCTCAGCTGCCATCTGCTTCACGTCCCAGCAAACAGCCAGCAGCTGACAGAAGCTGCCACGGCTGAAGCAAATCTCCGCAGCACGACTGATCGCCCCGAGCGGCTTGTGAGCACAGGCCGGGGCAGCCAGGAGCCACCAGGTGCCCATCTCAGCTCTGGCGACCAGGACTCCTCTCTGTGCCTCAGTTTCCCCGTCTGCAGGGGGAGGGTGCTGCTGCCGAGCAGGTTGGAGAGGGGCTGCTGGCGAGGGTTAATCGGAATGCCGGCGAATGCATTCGCGGGGCAGAGGGGCCGTCAGTGTATTTGTGCGCGCGGGGCTGGGAGCTCTCTGGAGCAGGGGGAGGCACGTAGGGCTCCCGAGGCCACATTTACCCCAGTCAGGCTGAGGCTGAACCAGGGCACGCTCCTGTGCAGCTCCAATGCCACCACGTCAGGGTTCGGCTCAGCCCCTCCCAGTCCCACAGCTGCACTTTGAGCCGCCTCCCTACCCTGGTTCTAAGGCAAACGTGGACCTGGCCACTGGGCTCTGACCCTCCAGAACCAGAACACCAGCTCCACCGCAGCCGGACCCAGCCCAGCACCCCAAACTCCGCCTCCCAAGCTCTTGGGAACCTCAGAACCAGACCCAGATGGGGAGCAGAACTCTGCAGCTGGGGCTCGGCTCCACGGCGGGTCTGCCCCAAAATGCCAGCCCCGTTGGCACCCCAAGCGCTCGAGAGCCTTGGACTCTGATCTGGACCTGGGTCCCGACCTTGTGACTCGGGCCTGCCTCCCTTTGGTTCCCAAATCCTTCTCCACAGAAGAATGGACGCAGGAGAAATTGTTCAGGGGCTCCCTGCACCCCGTAGCCCAGCTCCCGGTTTGAAGTGGCTGCCCTGGGTGCTGCGTTCTCCTAGTGCTGTGATGGCTGCAGGGGGATCGAGTCCCCATTGGGGTACTGGCTCCTCCCATCGTAACGCGGGACTGGAATTCGCGCGGTCGTCGTCCCACAGCCCTTCCAAGAAGCACAATCCGGGAGCCGTCGCGCCAGACCAGGCCAAGGGTTTATTTTCCCAGTGGGCAGGTTTTGCCTTTATTTAAGGCAGCGCTGATAGTATTTGGCCCCATTGGCTCTTCCAGGGCCTCACTCAGCCCCCAGAGGAACGCAGGGCTGCTCCGTACGGCACTGCACCGCCCCAGGGATCTGTCACCCCCCAAGGACCCTGTGGGGTTTGAGACTCTGTGAGTCCAGGACATGAGATTCTTCCAGCTCAGGGGGAATCACCGCCATGAAGTGAGACTCAGGAGACAGAGCACGGCCCCTGCTCCATCTGCTTGTTATTTCACTAGCACCGAGAGGGCCACCCGAGCTGAAAACCACCGTGGCAGGCGCTGCCTCGACAAAGAGGGCGAGACAGACCCTGACCCAAAGAGCTCACAGCCGAAATAGACAAGACAGCCACAGAAAGGATCCTTATCCCCCCGGGGGCTGAGGCCCAGAGATGCAGTGGCTTGCCCAAGATCACCCAGGGAGGCTAGCCCACCAAAGAACTGAACCAACGTCACTTGAGGCCCAGCCCACGGCCTTCGCCACGAGACCAGGGTTTTCAGAGCTGAGCCAGGGACAAAGGAAGGAGGGCGCCCCAGGACAGGATCAGCTCGTTAGCTTTCGCTGGAACAACCTTTCAAACAGCTTGGTTCTGAGAGAGAGAAATGCACCAAAAAATAAAATAAAATAAAATAAAGCCCGGAGGACGTGTCTTCTTTTATAACTCTCCAAATTCAGGTTCTTTGGTCTAAAAATATAATTTAAATACGACCACAGCCCACCAGATCTCATCAGATCTCACAGGCTGAGCCGGGCTATCTCCTGTGTGGAAGAGCCCTGTGGAAACCCAGGTGCTATAAGACAACGTGTTGGTGAGTTCTTTCCTCTGACCTGTTACTGAATTAATGCCCCATCGAGGCATCTTTGGGGTGAGACAAACTCAGGATCCAGTTTTTCAAAAGCACCCGGGTGGCTGGGTCAAACTCAGGCAGAGACCGTGCAGGTCACCGGACAGCTTCCCCTGCTGCTGCCATTGGATACAGAATTCGAATTCGCTTCCTGCTTTAAATAGTCACAGAACATTTCTGTGCACCTGGGGTAAAATAATCCTTGTGTATCTGCCTCTTGCCTACCTCGCAGAGGCATTGTGAGGCTTAATTGATCAATAAATTGCAAGGAATGACACCAACAGACACTGATATTGCTGTCTGTCTGTAATCACTAGTCCAACTCTCCCCCCCCAACCCTCTTGCTCCCATCTCTGTTTTATAAGCTGTAAATCAGAACTCAGTCTAAACCCATTAGGACTGGGTTTCTTAGGGGAATGATCTCCTCCCCACCCCCAGGAGCCACATAATGGTTTTAATACCAAAGCCGGGATAAAACTTTGAAATAGCATCTCCCAGAAATTAACCCAAGGAAAGGTCAGAGGCACAGACTCTCCAGTCTGATACCCTGACGCTTGTATCCATTTTTAAAAGAGGTTGCATCTTAAAGCGTCACAGCCCAGATTTTATTTGTAACAAATTTCAGCCCCGAGGCAGCACACTGGATCTCCCAGTTCAGTGTGACAGCAGAGTTCTAGGTCCACAGTTCCAGCCGGTAGCTTTGAAGATCAGTCAGTTATAAAACTAACCACGTACCATTAGCACTGTGTGCGGCAAAATGAATTGTCAGACCCTCGTGCAGAACAGACAATAACCCAGCCTGCATCTCTGAATGTGTTTGACATTTTACCATCTAAGTCTGCCGAATCCGGAGCTGCTTGTTCGAACGGGCTGATTTCAGGTCAATATTTACTGACTGTTCCAGCTAATAAGCACCGTGTTTGCCGGATGATCTAAAGGTTTGAGGAAAGTTTGTGCTACCAGATGTACATCAGTGCTACAAATGCGGCAGGGAGCCCTACCCCACAGAACTTTGATCCACAACCCAAGGAACAGTTCAGAAAAGCCACCCAAAGGTTTGGAACTTTCTGCCAGCTAGAGGTGGGCCAAAAAGCAAAGTTTGGTTTCAGTTCCAAACTTCCCCCAAATCTAAGGGTCTCTGGCTCTGGGCTTGTCTCATTCATTTATTTATTGTAGTCCTGGAGTGACTGGAGCCTGGGGCTCGGTGAAGAACTGGTTTTTCAATTAGGCGGCCGAACTGAGCAAAAATTCAGTTCCTTTCAAACGCAAACTGAACATTTTCCATTTTTCTCATAAAACTGAAGATGCTGCATTCACGTCAACCGAAACATCAATTCCAATCGACATTTTCCAAGTGGAACTGTCTGTTTAGAAATGAAATGTCAAAATCATTCACTTCGAAAATGTCACAAGGAGCCATTTAGACTTTAAAAAATAAGGATTTTTTTTTTTAATTCAGCTGAAACTATTCACCGCATTTGACCCAAATTTGCAAGTTGTTTCAGTCACCCCAAATCTGCTTTTTTTGATGAATTTACTATTTGATGAAAATTTTTTTGCCCAGCTCTACTGGTGACTCCAAATAAAGCCATAGCCCCATTGTGCCAAGTGCTGGACACTGACCTGGAGTAAGAAAATCCAAGTCTCTGCAGGAGTCTGAGTTTTGATTTGGATCCCCTTATCCAACCACTGACTGACACTACGCAGCAGTTTGAGACAGGAAGTGGAGAAGAATCCCATAATCACTCAAAACGGGAAGAAGATTCTGCAGAGTCTGTCCATCTGCCTATGTACCCCAACCGTTGGCTTCTGACTGCACCGAAGGGATGCGACTTCCAAAGAGATGTGGGGTAGAATCTGGTGGCACCTAAAAGCAGTTCCCCAAGAGGCTGCCTGGACATAACATCTGAATCGATGCAGTTAAAAAGAAAAGATCTAGATCTAACAGCAACAGGATGGGGAGTGTCATCTCCCAGGGGGAACCAAAGAAGATGAGGGTTGGAAGGGACCCAGGAGGTATCTAGTCCAACCCCTGCTCAAAGCAGAACCAACCCCAACTAAACCATCCCAGCCAGGGCTTTGTCAAGCCAGGCCTTAAAGACCTCTAAGGATGGAGATTCTACCACCTCCCTAGGTAACCCATTCCAGTGCTTCAACACCCGCCTAGGGAAAAGGTTTTTCCTAATGTCCATTGGATATTAGATGTCAAGTCCAGACGAGAGGATCACACTTGAAGAGAACAGCAGCTTAGTGGACAGATGAACCAAACTCCAGGCATGACCTCGAGATCATGTCAGCTACTAAATCTTCTACAGCAGCTCGGCAAAGAGCTGGTCAATACAGGGTCCCCTCGTTGTGGGAATCCAAGCACATTTTTTAAAGCTGATTGGTTACCGCTGAGAACTGGAGTGCAGCAGCCTCCAAACACTACAAACTGAAGTGACAGGTGATGTTAATTTAGATAGCACAGCAGCTCCCAATTACCTCCTCCAGTTTCCATGTAAATCAGCTAATCTGTAGCGAAGTTCCCATCGGCTGAGTATGGAAAGCGAGCACCGGGCAGGCTGGGTGCGGCCGGCTCTATTATCTGGTTATTCTACGCTGGCTTTTTCCCAGGCCTTCCCATGGAATGGTCTAGGCCTGCTTTTGTGACTGACTCAGCCAGTCATGGCCAGCGTTAGCCAAGCCCTGGTGCTACTGGAAAGCACCCGGAGTTTGCAGTGATGGAGTTATGATTGACAGCTGTACTGGCTTCTCTAGGCGGTAGAACCAGCATCTTCTATTGCTGCAACTCAGCTCCAGGGAGGGAGCCATTCAGGAAAGGACCTGGCCTCGGCAGTGGCAGACAGGAAGGAAGGTTGATCCAGTCCCTCTCTGACTCCCCAAATGATCTCCTCTCTCCTCCAGGGCGTGCCTGGGCCTTCTGCCTCCCTCCGGAAGTCTGGTGGGGATCTTCTCCGCGTCCCTTGGCTGATGTCCTGAAGGTTCATTGCCAGGCAGGGCTCCCCGTCAGCACCGTTCCTGAACTGAGCAGAGACGGCACCAGAGCCACCCGAGGCATCTGCAAGATGAAAGTCACCCGCAGGGTCAAGCTGCTTCTTCCCCAGGGTGATGCAAAGGGCTGGCACTAACCTCCACACCGGCCCATGACACGCCAGCTGGGTTACACTTCGTCCTGGCCCGTCTGCAGACCGACTCTCCTCTGCTTTGCCATCGGGTCCATCCAGCAGCACAGCAGCACCGGGGCTGCCCTGCCAGGATCTGAGCTGACGGAGCTGGGAACGGCAGCTGGGCTGGCACGCGACTGTTCCCAGTCGGAGCCACCAGCAGGGCTTTCTCCAGGTGGGGCGAGGAGGGTTTAGCCGCGTGGTTCTCCTCGCCTCTGGCGGCAGACCCGTGACCGAGCCCCAATGCACCCTTCCCACGGTTCATGCTAGGCAGTGGCACTGGCCTGGCACGTGGAGGGGTTGGGAACCACGTGCAGGCTACGCACCACGCAGGGCTGTGGAGCAGAAAAAGCAGCCCGCTGGAAGGGACAGGATCCAGCGAGGACAGGCGCGCCCGCGCTCCCGGCCCCACCCCCCCATTGCATGCGAAGTTGGTGCTCGTTACCCCACTTCACCACGCTCAGCTCGTCCCCCACATGGAACTTGCTCCGCTGCTTACGTCACCGTCGAATCCAGCCCTATGTTTTTTCAGGAAATATGGACCTTATTCGAGTTCCACCACAGCCCCTTTGCACCACACTGGCAGCACGAAGGGGCTTTAAAGTGGGTCCAAATGCCACGTACAGTGGCAGAGCGGCATCAGAGGGCTTGGGTGTGAATGAGAACCAGGCCCTTTTTTGTTACCTTGGCACTGTTGACTCTGTCTCAGCCCCAGCTGAGCAAATTTGCTGCAAAAATACCTTGCGCTAAATATTTCTGAGCTGACATTTAGCTTCTGCATTAAAATCTGTGCCAGCAAAGGCCACCCCGCACACGGGCTCTGGTTCTGCTACATTTGGGTGAAAGCAGGAATCAAAGGCTGAACCAGCCCAGACACAGGGAGTTGAGAGAGTTCAACTGAAGATCTAAAGTGAAAAGCAACAGCGTCTCACAGCACCGAAGTTCCTGCAGCAGTAGTTCGGGATGGAGTTGACTCACCCACCCACACACATACCTTTCAGGAGCTTCGCGCTTCGCATCCCTTAGGGAAGCCGAGAACCAGCAGCAAAACACACTGTCTGCAGACTGGTTTATTACTAATGGGCTCCGTCAGCTGCTAGGCATCTGCTGAGTGAAGCCATTTCTGGTGCGGCAGGGCTGGGGGCTTCAGAGCCTGGGTCCGGGTAGGTTTCCTGTTTGGATCATTGCATTCTGCTCCTGATCTGATAGCAAAGTTCAGTTTGGATTTTGAGCACATTTTAATTTTTTTAAAGTCAGAAAACAGAAGGAAATTTCCAAACAACGAGTCATTGCAAAGATCGTTTCAAAACCGTTGCAATGAAACCTTTGAATTTGGGGGGATTTTTCTTTTTAAACGAACAATTTGACACAAAGCGTCGCCGAATCTGCTTTTTGCTGGAAAAAAAAGTTTGGGCCAAAAAATGTAGCCCCGTTCTAGCATCTGAGGGGAGGACGCGCTGGCTGGTTCTTCCTGGAGGAAGAGACAGGTAATTCCGGAGGGAGAAGGCAGCTGGCCCCGCTTCTTTTCAGATAGCAGCCTGGGGGCTGAGACTGCAACTGGGAGAATCAGCCCAACTTCTTAAAGAAGACGGGGCAGACAGAGCATTCCTCTCCGGGCAGCTTCTTTCCCCCCCATGACAGAGACCAGCAAGTCCATGAGACAAACGTTGCCTGCTGTCAGGTTTATTCCCTCCAGTTTCCACACCGGCACTCTTGCCAGTTCCCAAAGCAAATCAGTGTTTCAATAGCTGCAGGGGTTACAAACACGGACAGTTTGGCTTGGTCCTGACGTTAGCCAAAGCTTCCTGAAAACGCTTGAGTCGGCTGGAAATCCCACGAAAACAGCCTTCTGCTCAGGCACGTCCAGTTCTGGCCCCGCATGGGAACTACCAAAAAAACAAGCCCTGCCAAGGTGTTTTGGGGCCTCATACCACGGCTGGCTCCAGGGAACGTGAAAACCCTCTGGTCAGTGCACATGACACATCCCTCCCCGAACCAGATCCAGGAGGAGGTGAGACTGCTGGAGGCCCAGCCACAGAGCCAGACCTTTGAGCGCCCCAGTAGAGACTTGTGCTTTCAGCTCTGGGGGTCCCTGGTTCAATCCACGCTTTGCTGGCCAAACTGGTGGCTGTCACAGCAGGGGAGGAGGAGGAAAATTATCCCAACGTTTCTGTGCCTCCAACAAACTGCACTTGGAATTTGGTCCAGTGGTGGGGACGGGGAACAGGGAAGCTAACAGAAAAGCCAGGCTGGGAGAGGGAAAGAGACCACGGGAAAAGGTAACAGCCCAAGGGAGCACGCTCACATGCCAGCCAAGCCCGGGGTTTGTTCTGCACCGCAATCCCCTTTGCAAGCAAGGAGAGAGCACCGTAGATGCACGCTCCTCTAAATCCCAGCATGCCCCCTCTTGGCACGGCGCCGCCCTTACCTTGGTCACAGCCATGGCGCAGGCGTGTCCCCAGATCTCAATCAGCTGCTGCCGGCCAAACCTGTAATCCTCCAGCAGCTCCTTCTCGATCGCTTCCGCCTCCACGCGGCTGCAAGGCAAGAGGAGACGGGCCGTGAGGACGACGGTGGTATCCCCACCGCTGCCACCTGGCACTGCACATGCACGCTCAGGCCAAGGCTTTCCAAAGCCGCTTTCCAAACCCAGGTCCGCGTTTAGGCTCCTAGCCAGGTGCCTGCTTTGGGGATGTGCCAATCAGCCGGCAGCTCCCACGGGAGCTAAACCAGCAACCGGGCACTTGCCACTTAGCATTCGGGGCCTGTGTTGTGACCTGGGGCCCTCCTGAGAGCTCCAGCCTAAACAAAAATGGTCTTGCTAATGCGCTGGTTCAGAGGAATCCCTCTTGCAACTAATGTTCGGGCCCGCTGGCTTCCCCCTACAAGGAACGTCACAGCCTGCCTCTCCCCTGAAGCAGCGGGCAGTAGGAAGCCATGCAGCATTTTGTAATTAAGTGGCACATATCCCAAACCTCAGCCCAGTTCCCCATTGCCCCCTTCCCTCCCGCCCACCCTGCTGCTGTTATTTCAGAAGTCAGATCTTCCATTCGACTCTTCTGGGAGCGCTCTCCTAGCGCGTTTGCCAAATCCAGGGTCTGGGGGGAACTGAGCTCCCACAGGGACTTGGTAGGGTTAGTCGGGGGTAAGCTGTAGCGAAAGGCAGAGCTGCACGCGCCCGGCCCTTCTCTGCACCTGGCCCTGGCCACCTGCGTGCGGTGGAACGGCAGGAGAACACAGCAAGGAAAAGCTGCGTGCCGAGGAACCTGCACATGACATAAAGCTAAACAATGCGTCGCTTTTTCATTCACTGGTGAGTCCAAAAATGCTGGCTTTAAAATTGGCCAATGATGGTTCACATCTGTTGGATCACCTGACTGTGGGAAGAGAAAAACGTGCTGTTTTCAGGACAGGGCCATTTCACTTGGTATTGACATCGAATGTGAAATCTAATTCACTGGACGGCCACAAGACCAGGCTTTTTGGGAACAAGACACCAGGACCCTGGGGTCAACATCAGACCTGGTGTAAACGGCGAAGTGGGTGGAGCTGCATCCATACACCAAGGATCCATTCTTCACTCCCATGCACATTGCATGTCATCGACCCCAGCGTAGAGCGAGCATGTGCACCGCTACCATTCTGCTGTGGCAGTACTTCACACTCACTTTGCACGGGGATCAATGACACACGGTGTGCAAGCCAATGGGGAATCATGAATTCACCCAGGAGTTTTAAAAAATATATACGTATTTCTATGTGCTAAACAGCTGCCACCCCCCACCCCCAGCGGTGGCTGCATCACTGTAGTGGGTGATCTTTGAATATCAGCCAGCATTCACATACACAGCTACGACTCAGCCCTTTCCAGGTGCAAAGTGTTTTATGAGCCATACTACGTCCCTATCCCAGCTTTATCAATGGGAAAATCAAGACAGAGAGGGAGTCTTAAATCCCCTCCATCAAGGAGGCCATCTCAAACAAGGCAGCTGGGAGAAAGCAGTCCCCTGCTCTGGGCGGCCCTGCCCCCCACGTTGGCCCCCATGGCAGTGATACGCACCGTGCGTAATGTGCGTATGGCCGCAGGCACCGCTGAATGGAAGAGCCGGGATTCAAGCTCCCCGTCTTCCTAGCACCCAGCCGCACGCTCAGACCTGGACCCCACGACTGTCTCCCAATTAAAACCACAAACTCATGCCGTTAATTAGGCCCCTGGTAAAACAGGCCCAAGGGACACAGCTTGAATGTGAAACATCCTGGCTTTCGGGCAGCTTCCACACCTGGTATTTAAACGTAGCCCTAAGTCGTTCATTGATAGCCAAGGCCACTCTAGACAAGCAAGAATTCGATCTTCCGCATAATCTACGCTGCACGTTACCGGTGGTGCCAGCCCCCCCGAATGCCAGGGCCCCGCAGATTCCCCTGGGTTAGAGACCGAAATATTTATAGCAAGCAAGAGGCCCGATGCAAGGGCTGGAAAGCGCCGTGGGTCTCTGAGACAAGCAAGCTCCAGCAGTTTGGGTTTACAGTGAATATTTCCAGGACTGTAGCACCTAGGAGACCAGACGCCCTTTGTGGCAGGCCCGGCTCCGAAGGGTTTGCAAACTAGCCCAGGCCGACCAAAGAAGGGTTGTTATCCCCCTTGCAGGGAGGGGGAATTAAGCAATTTACCAAAGATCATGCACAGAGCCAGTAGCCACGCTGGGAATTGAACCCAGTGCTCTGAAGTCCCAACCCCGGACCTTATCCCCCATGGGCCTCAGTCTCTGAAGGCAATGATACCGTCCCACCCTGTGGTGCAGGGAGGGTAGATGCTCAGACACTAGAAAGCCCGGAACAGCCACAGTCAAACAGCTTCCAGGGCAGCACCTTGCCTGCACGCAGCACCCGAGTGAAGTGAGGGCACGCCCTGGCCGTTCAGCTCGACTGTAAGCCTTTCTGTCCGTGCAGATCCTGGGCCTCTCCCCCAGCTGCCTGGCTTGAACTGTGTCCCAGGGGTCACCACACCTGGGCTCTGACAGACGGCAGGGAATTCAACAGGCCCTGGCTTTCCTCTGGGCATGCCTGGGGCAGGACCCCACCACCGCTCCTTCGGGATTGATGGCAAGTGCTCTCCAACTTATCTCCTGGGCCACGATGGGGACCAGGTTTCAGATTCCGGCCCTCCTCGCCCCGGATCTCGCAGTGAAGCACGGGGGAGCAGGGCGCTGTCAGAGGCCAGACTCGCTCGGGATACGGCAGCATCACGGAGCTGCGAACACGGGGCCGTTGGAAACCTCCCAAGCTATTTTCTCAGGCGCTGGGGAACTCGGCGGGTTTGGAGCCGGAGGCTTTGTTCTGACCGGGTTGGAGTTTATGCCTTGCCCCAAAAGATCCTGTGGCCCAAAGCCCCTGTAGAAAGTGGCCTTTAGCGTAACCTGGAATCACACACTGCGGCTCTGCCCCCTCTGATGGCTACGCAATGGATAGCAACTGCTGCGTCTGCTAATGGACTTGCGCTAAGGGTGCTGTTTGCATAGCTAAAGAGGCAGGTGCTTTGTGGATCCAGGGGTCCAAGCCCTGGCGATGACGAGCCTTCCAGGTGCATCCTGTCGCCCTAGCACAGGGGATCCAGTGTCAGCAGTTCTGCAGATTATTAAATTCACTGTAACTTTTCCTATTTGACAAAACGCCTGCGAGGCTGAACTGATTCCAGCCCTTTGAAAGAGGTGTATTCGCTTCGTGCCTCCACAGCCAGCTGCTGCTGCCCTCCAACCTAAAGGGCCCAGTTGCTACATTTCCACCATCCAACCAGCACTCACACAGCCAGCTGCAGCCTCTCCACACGTGCCGATCGGGCCACGGGCCCAGCACATTTGCCCTCGGTGCCAGCACAGCCGGCTAAACCAGACCGCGGCTTTTCAGTGACCGCAAACGCTTTGCTGTTTGGCCTGGCTCCACCCGTGCTCTGCAGCCACTGAACTGTGGCGGCTGAGATCGGAGGCTGCCCCTGTTCTCCCAAGACAGCTGCCTGGGGACCGGTTTGGGATGTGCATGTCTTTCAGATTTGGACAGGAAGCCGTCACGTTCTCAGACACGGCTACTGAGCACGCCTGCAGCCACACGTAGGTCAAAGCTGGTGATCAGAGTGCGACAGGGCGCAGCCAGAAACAGAGACGATCAGAAGCCACAGGTGAGTTAGACTGAAACAGACAAGTGGGTGTGTTTCACCCGCCACTGGGCTGACAGTGCCAGTCCCACCTGGAGCCACCCAGTGGCAGCAAGTGGCACCACACCCTGCAGTACATCAGCCACCGGGTACAGGTGTTTGTTGTTATTATTTGTATTATCCTAACAGCCTCCCCTGTAAATACAGACTCCATTGAAGAATGAAATCTGTCTGCAGGTTCCAAAATGTTCCAATAAAAGGGGGCCGGATGGTTATCTGAGCCCAAACCCTTTGTTTTCTTTGAGGCTCAGCCAGCCAGCCAGCTTAAAGGCATTTTTAGTTTAAAAATGATATAAATCTACATAACCCTGTTACTAGTGTTCAGAGGGGCCTGTCCAAAACTGCACGGCAGTAAGTTACAGCAGGCCACAAAACTTTGCACCATCCCATCAGTGGATGTTGCCTGTTTTCTGGGCTAGCACAATTACAGCACCTGATCCAGGGCCGACTCTGAACAGCAGCTGAAGGTCCAGATTCTCTACCCTTGCTGCAGCCACTTTGCAGAACTCAGGCGCAGGCAGGGGGATAACGTGGCATAGCTGGTCCCTGGGCCAACTGTCCCCTCACACCTTGGTGTAGGGAGCCAGAAGGGTGGAGTGGAGTGCATCTGCATGACGGCAATTCACAACTTGTGTAAGGTCCCGCAGAGCCCATGGCCAGCTGACATAAGGTAGAGCAGCCTAAAGACACTCATTTATGGTGTTGGCTTGAATTGCACAGATGCACCGTGAGAAGCAGGGCTGAGCGGCATAGCGCCTTTCTTAGGGCAAGAAGAGACCATGTGGGCCAAAGAATTTAGTTGATGACCCTAACCAGATCCCTCCAACATGTCTAAAGACGGAACGTTATTGCGAAGGTCGGAGCACTGGGGATTATTGAGCCGGCTGGCTGAGAAGCAGACAAGAGTCTGAAACCAGCTGAAAGATGGAAGTTGCCATTTCATGCAGGAGTGTGAGCAGAGTTCTAGCGAGCACGTCCCCTAACAAAAGCTGAAGAGGATGCAGTAGGACGTGAGCTAATTATCACACACAAGAGCCTAATTGATATGCTGCACTCTCCGCTAAGTTTATGCATAAAATGAGTGGGTTCCATTGCAACTCATCTGTGATTTTGCTTGATGAATATGGGACAAGCCAAGTTGAAATGAGTTTCTGAAATCCATTCCATGTGCACCTGGATGTGATTCCATACAGTGCGGTCTGAATGTGCAGCTGCTGGGCCAGCCCCTCAGCTGGCATAAATGGATGCAGCTCCATTGATTTCAGCTGGTTTCCTGGACAACAGGACTCAGTGACAAAGGTTGAATCGCAATTAAGAGCAAAGGATGCAGACAGCTTTTCAGATGTGCGTTCCCGTTGGTGTGTTATTGCAACAATATTCCAGGACAATGTGCGATTGATGCTCCTTATTCCTCAAAACCTACTTCCAGAATTAAGTCCCCATTATGTGTAGCACGGAGAAGCCGTGGTAATTGCTTCAGAAGGATGCCACGAGTAAACAGCAATTCTTGTTGTTTGACTTAATTTAACTAGATGGCACCCGGGGGTAATGGTAATAACGCAGCTTCATGGGCAAAGTGGGACGTGTTCTTTTATCGGTGATTTCTGCTAAAGTCAATTCAGGCATTTCTTATTTCAAAACTGACAGCTTCTTGGAATTCAATTATAAGCCAAAACAACATATGGGCAAGAGAGTTTCCTCCAGCAGCTGGTATTCAGGAGCAATTCCCCAAATTCATCTGGAATAGGAAATTGTAGAATTTCCCTCCTGTGTAACGGAGAAGCAGGCGATGCCCAGTTTGGGTGGCATTCAGAGAAACTCCAGTGAACTCAATGGTATGAGAGCAGAGTATTTTCATCATCTATTGCACGTGTCACAGTAGCACCTAGAGGTCCCCACTGCTCAGGGCCCAGTTCTGATAGGCACCACACAAACCCATAGTCAGTCCTGCCCCAAAGAGTTTATAATCTGAAGAGACAAGGAGTGGGAAGGGAAACAACGGCACGGCGAGAGGAAGTGACCTGTCCAGGATCACCGCCGGGAAGAGCACCGAGCTCCTGGACCATGCTGCCTATGAACCACATTGTCCTAATCCCCAGCTCCCCTCTGGTGCTTTTCATCCTGAGATTGCCCCCATTTTGCAGATGGGGAAACGAAGGCACAGAGAGGTGACGTGACTTGCCTAGGGTCACACAAAATGTCAGTGGTAAAACCAGGCCCAGAACCCAGCTCTACTCAGCCTCAGCCCAGCACACCACCTAGGAGGCTGCATCAAGCCTGGTATGTTCTAAGCAGCCTCTTCTCCCTCCCTGACAGCGGCTCCTCAGTTCCTGCGGATGGAAGGCTCAAGAAACAAAGAGCATTTTCCTAATCCTTTGGTGCCCCCTAGTGAATTCTAGTCCAGGGCCCAGCTCCCGAAACAGAGACCTTGGCCCCATAGCGGCTTTCCTCTAAATCCCAGGCTCTCTGCACACATGCAGTGAAGGAAACTGAAGGTTTATGTAACAGGGGAAAGCTTTGTTCTGGCAAAATGCTCTCCTGCCCTGCAGCGAAAAGCAGCAGCACAGAGCTGGTGACCTTCTGCAGGTTCCAGCCACTCAAAGTCTGGCTTCAAAAGACACTGATATCCACAAGCCGCCCTGAACCCTGAGCGCCCAGCTCATCACGTTCTGAAATGAGCGACAGAGCGTCTCCTTGCCCCCGTGTTTCATTTAATAGCCATTCGTGCAGCCGTTTAGGTTTAAAAAAAAAATGTCCACTACAAACCTCGCTGGAGCCCGGTGAAGCAGCCCGGAATCTCGGAGGCCCACGGCAGCTCTTCCAGAGGGAAGGAAAGGAATATGTGCGGGTTACAGCTGACCAGCTAGAGTGAGATTCAGCAAACCTGGATTCAATGTCCAGCCCTGCCACTGACTCTCGGGGTGACCTGGGACAGTCACTGGGGCCAGAGTTGTCAAAATAGCTCCGCATGTTGGATACGGAGCCCTTTGGAAAATCTGAGCTCTTAAAATTTGGCCCTGAGCTCATGTGAAGGAAGATTGGAGCCTCAGCTCCTCACCTGTAAAATGGGGGTAATGATCCTCCTTCTCTCTCACTCCTTTGTCTGTCTTGTCTATTTCATTTGGAAGCTCCTCAGGGCTGGGACATCTCTTCTTACATGTCTGTACAGCACCTAGCACAATGGGGCTGCAAACACAGCCAAGGCCCAGAGATGCTACTACAATGCAAATTATAACAACACTAACTAGCTAGGAAGCCGGGGGCAAGTCACTGAGCCTCTGTGCCTCAGTTTCCCCATCCACAAAAGGGGGATCACAGAGGGTTGACTCTAAAGAGCTTTGCGATCGTTTAGACAAAAGATACTCTGGAAGCCCAAAGCACTAGAGTTTTGTTAAAAGAGCAAGACTAAAAATAGCTGGATTGGTAGATTAGACAGAAGCCTATTATCTCGCACTCCTCCTTACTCGACTCTTAAATACATTTTCCCATTTCCTTTCCCAGCTCTGGGCTCTCTAGAGAGATTAATTTCATTCCATTTCATTCGCTCAGGGAATTCAAGAACAGCAGAACACAGAGGTACATGTCAGCCAGGAGATGAGCAAATGTTTCATTGGAGGGTGTTTGGGGAGCTGTCTGGGAGGTACGTGTGTGTGTGTGTGTTGAGTATGTATATATATATATATATAATTTAACATTTAAATAACACAGTAAATGATCAAATCAATTTTCAATTAGCGTCAGAGCAGTGAGGGGAGATGGGGCAGGAGGATACAGCTGTATGAAAAAAGCTGCACAAAGCCTTTACTTCCAAAGGTTGACAGGCTTTTTTTTTTTCCCTCCCTTCTTCAAAGACAATCGGAGAAAGGCAATTATTCTGGTCATTAATGCTCAGTGTCCCTGTTATTATGGTTATTGTCAGCAGCTGCGTTTGCACTCACACTTAACAAAAGCCCCTTATTACAGCCCTGCCTGGCTTTAAAAAAAGATTTTCTCCTTCTAAACCAGGGGAACCATTTCCTTTAACTTCTGCTGGGAGGGGTCAGGCTGGAAAAAAACATGGTGGTATTTTCCCAGGCTCCACCCACACTCCCAGGTCTACCCGCTCCAGGCCCCACAATGAGACTCCCTCTCAGCAGAGGGTGCAGATCTTCATAGCACATTCAGCCCCCTCCTGTCTTGTGTGCACTGACAAGCAGCGAAACCGTTAACCATGTTGCCATTTAGCATTAGGTTTCAGGGAGCTAATGAGGCAAATGAATGGGAAAGGGATTTTAATCACAGAGCTTAACCATCTCCCCCCCTTTTAAATGATACGTATTTAACTCCAAAGCCTAAATAACAATGGGGAGAAAAGACTGTTGTCAAAAATTCAACATATTTCCACCCTTTCTGTTCAAGGCGCAAGAACACACCCCTCCCAAACAACAACACACACCTTTTCAGGTGAAACTGTCCATAACATATACGGGGAAATTAAAAGAAAATCCTGTGACAGTCCAAGGATATCATATGACCAGCAAGATATTGTTGCTTCTCTGCCAAGTTCTAGCAGCCACTGGGGCTTTGCAGGTCCATTTGGACAGGAGAAATCAGCGACCCAGACTCCGGCTATTGTCCTGCTGTGGCTAGTTTAATTTGCACCATACTTACCAGCCCTAGAACAGAGGTGGAACGGTGCGCAGGCCAGACCCTCTTTCAGGGTTCACAGCCCAAACACCCAGGCCTGGGGTCCAGGTAGCAACTTTGCACCAAGGACTGACTCTAGCGAGAGGTTTAAGACTGAAAACAAAGTCTCCAACTGCTTGCACCAGCTCCCTCCCAAAGAATTTATACCACAAAAACCAACAACAATGCAGCACTCAAAGACCAGACACCGCTCACTCGCTAAGGAAAAGAAATTGTGGGACATGTGTAACAGCTCCCTCCGCTGTCTCCTGCCATAACAACACAATGCAGGCTTCTCAGTACATTTCTTTATCAATTTTTGTTTCCTAGCCACAGCTATAAATATTTCCAAACACTGGCTATTCAGCCAGGTAGCACAAGAAGCGCTTGGTTGATTTCACTCCTGAGCATTCGTTGGGGATTCTGCTGCAGGCAGCATTTGTGTTCCAGCACCGACAATTTTAAGTTTACTTGAGATGTGGTGACCGGAAGTGTAAAGTGCATTGCTTCGCTTATATGGGTGGGGCCTGATCATGGGAGATGGTGTGTGTTCTCAGCTCCCATTGGAGCCTGTGGGAGCAACCAGCGCTCCAGCCCATTGACGCTAGCGGGGGATGCAAACCCCACGTGTGAATCATGCAGGGGTCCCAGTGCAGAAGTTCGGAGCACTTTGGGGAGGGCTGGATTCAGGCCTTTTACTTTGCCCTGTTTTGTTCTGGCCCAGACACTCACAGTGGCACGTTTCCTTCTCTGTTGAATGGGATGGATTCTGTTTCCTGCCCCAGCTACTCCCTACCTCTCTGATAGCCGATAGGGGCTGGCACTGAGCTGCGGGGGATGGGGACAATTCCTCCCAGTGCAGGCACAAGGTAGGGCCTCCATAAGCGATCCTGGACTGGCCCCCTCACAAGCCCTAGCGCTGGGAGTATGGCCAAACTGGGGGCAGGATGTCAGAGGTGGGAGGAGCCTGCCTAGCACACGATTCTGGGTAGTTCCACGCTGCAGAGTAGCCCTCAGGAGGCTGCTGCAAATTAGAACACCCCTGGGGCTGCTCTAAGTTACACGGGGGTTGTTTCAGCCCCCAGAGCAGCCCAGCCCCTCAAGGACTGAAAGACAACCTTAAAGCCACCATCACCTCTCGTCCCTGGCCTGAGCCAGAGCACAGCACCTCAGCCAATGCTCCTGGGTTAATATTCATTGTTACAGCTCACGTGCGAGGACAGCCAGTGCGAACGAGCTAACCCACAAATACCGCGTGAAGGTCCAGTTCTGGGCTGACAGCTCCCAGATCTACCGCTCGACAGCAGAGCCGTCTCCGTCTCTCCACACTAAAACCTCAGCCTGTCTCAGAGAGCATCTCGTGCACGTCTTGGCTAAAACAGAGCTCCTAGTCGTCCCTCCAGCACCCTCCCTGCTACCTCCTTCCTCAGTCGCCACTGACAACACCCCCCTGTGGCCTGCCACTCGGGCCCATCAGCCTGGCTGTCATCTTCCCCTCGGCCTCTTTGTACGTCCTGACACCCAGGCCAGGTCTCGCTGCTTCTTTCTTCGTAACATTCCTACAGCCAAGGCGCGGGTCAGTTACTGCAACGTCCTTCTCTAGTCTCTGGCCTTGCCCTGCTCAGAACGGTGCTGCGAAGCGCATTCCCCTCGCCCGTCACTTTGATCACGGCAGCCTCTCTGCACCCCACCAGCTCCCCCGTCTCTAGCAGCAAGCACAAGCCACACACCTCCTCTTTCAAGGCCCTTCACAGCTGCCTCCCACCTGACCGATCACCTCTCACTCACTGTTGAGATGTCACCTCCCACCTCAAGCAGCCCGTGAGCCCAGCCCCCATCTCCCACTTGTTCAGCCCCGTTGTGCTCCCTCCCCTCCCTGCAAACACCCACAAAGCTCCCTCGATATCTCCCTTCAAAGCCCTCCTTACAACTCTCCTTTGCCAGGATGCCGACACAAATCAGCCCTGTGGTTGGGTCACTGGTGCGCTGAGACCACTGCCCGCTGTGCTGACCAAGTGTCTCCTTGTGCTCCCCCGTCTGTCTGTCTCCAGCTCGTCTCACATCTTATACGGAGATGGGAAGCTCTTTGGGGCTGGGACCACCTTCTTCGTTGTGTCTGTACAGCACCTAGCGCAATGGGGGCCTGCTCCAGGACTAGGACTCTTAGGTGCTACGGTGACATGGTTAGACCCAGACCAGATTGGAGCGTCTTGCTGCAGACAGATCCTGTCCTCCCGGGCGACAACTGCTGTGCTAAGGAGCTCCGCTTCTGCATAGCCACGGCTATTAGAGCCCACAGAAGGGAAAGGCATCAGATTTGCTGCTTAGCAAATGAAAGGAGAGAGCGCCAATTTCATGACTGGATGCATAAGCCTCACTGGAGAGCACATGGGACCGTTAGATCATTTCCCTCCTGGGCATGTGAAAGGCCTTGTTCTGAAGGGGCGGCGGGGCTCTGGTCACCTGTGATTTATGGGACAGGTTTTGCTTCTGGTCCATCGGGAGCGGTTCAAGCACGAACCTAGCCTTGTACCATCTCCACGAAGCCAGCTAGCAGGGGGGGGATTTGGTGTAACGATGGGGCAGTGTCTGAGCTTTCCAGCCCGCCTAGAAACACTCCCTCCCTCAAGCGAGCACCCAGTGACCAGGATTCTGCTGAAACCCCTCTAAAGGGCAGGCTGCAGTTGCACTAGGCCCCAGGTTTTACTGTCCTGCCCTTCTGCAGCGCAGCGACTTCGGACGCAGCTTGGCTGGCTAATCCCCGTTTGCACGCAGGAATCTGGCAGCGAGGGGGACGTGGAAAGGCACAAGCCGGAACTTTAAATCCCTTCCCCGAGTTTGGATTCTCCAACCCCCTTAGCATCTTGCCCTCTGCTGTTGGGAGGCGAAGCAGAAGCTAGCTCGCGGTGCTGTGCAGACGCTGCACTGCTAATGTCACTGCATTGTATTTTTAAGGCTTGTCAGTTTAAGAACACCCACTAATAGTTGCTGTGGTAACTGACACAAAGGATATGTTAATGGTGGAGCTGCACTTTCAGGTCACTCTTTGTAAGGGGGGGTGTGTGTGAGGGAGACTTCTGGGGAAATTCATTAGCGCAAGGAAAAAAACACTCACTTAATAATTTATGCCCCACGTTTAGGCCCTGTTGGTTACATTTGTTCTTTGACTTCTCCTAGCAAAAGGAAATGCAAGGCTGGGAGAAAGCGTGTTCGATTGCTGCCAAGTAGCACCCCCGTTCCAGGAGTGCCGGTAAGAGGTTTAAGCCTTCACACTTCTCCCTGGAAAAGGTTTCTAGACACTTAGTGATACAGAAATGTTTTTTTTTTTAAAGTCAGCGTCAGTTGCCAGCTCCTGTGGTTTTCACATCACTGGCTGCTGCTGCTTTTCTTACCCACGGGTGAATGCACCAAGATTCTGAGCTTTCATGGTACAAAAGTCTGTTTCTAGCCAGCCCGGTGGCAGAGAACACGCGCCTTCCAGGCGGAAAGGCCAGAAGGCGAATAATCAACAGAACCCAACATCGGTTATTTAAAAATCTTACCATTCTTACGCCAGATCTCACGACTGGGCGGGTCTGACTCGTGACTCTTGCTCGCTTGGGGGAATGTAATACTGACGTTTTGAAGGAGGGTGGCCTAGGTTCAAACATCCCGCAAACACCAGGGGGCCCTGGTTGTGGGCCATGCAGAGCACCCACAGTCCCAGCCAACACCAACAGGGACTGAACTGGAAAAAAAGAAAAAAAATCAGCCGAGCCTGGATTGCGCTAACTCTGGAGGAGCCGGGAAGTGGAACTGAACCAGCATGGCTGGAATTGGCTCCGAAAAAGCAAACCAAGGCCCGTTCTGCCCTGGGATTTCAGCCAATGGAGCTGCACTAGTGCAAAGCCCTGGGGTCGACACGCCTGGTGCGGGTGGAGCACGACTGGCACAGACGTCGCTCGCTCTGGCGTCACGCCCCTTCGCCAGCCTGGCTCCCCTGAGCCAAAAGTGCTCGAGGGTCAGGCGCAGCAGGGCCGCCGCCCCCGGGGATGTCCATCAGCCGGGCGGCTTTGCAGATGCAGAGGCAGCTGCTAGCCCAGCGGCAACCGTCCTACCCGGAGCCCCGTCCTCTGGAAGCAGAGTCTAAGGGCTGCGCTGCCACCAGGGCATATTAATGATTAATCAGCTCCCAAACAGGCTTTCCAAGGGCAACGTGAATGGAGGTTCCCAAGGGACCGAGGGCAGTTTAAGCAGACAAGCCACAGGGAACAGAGCAGCTAGCCAGGCAGCCCCTCCCTGGCCCCCTCAGTGGGATGGGGAGGATCTGGCCTGAGAGCCCAGCAGGAACCTGTTGCAGCAGTAGAAACTCAGACACTGGGAGGGGGAGATGGACGTCTGGCCACCAATGCAGCACAAACGCAAAGAGCACGAGCAGGGTCTCTCTCCCATCGCCGCCTCCACAGGGCGGCTTCAGAGGAGCCAAGAGGGGGTGCAGGGCTGGGGTGGTTTAAAAAAACATCCCCATATTTTAGCCCTCAGCCCCTGGGGACAGGGGATCTGCATCCCAGCACAGCCGGTCCAGGCCGTGCCCCGCATGGCGTCCACCCCTGCCTCAGCCGTCCCCTACAACACGCCCTGTCCACCCTGTGCTGCCCATCGCAAACCAAGCCCCCCTCCCCGCCCAGCTCCGAGCCCAGCGCTGGATAGGGAGTGGGGAGCAGCCTGGGCGTTGGCCCTTGGCTCATCCCCTCACAGCTCATCCCCCAGGAGGACGCCCCCAGCCAGCCCGGCCCGCTGCCTCCCTGACAGCGAGGGAGATGGGTGGGCGCCCACCAGCAAACAAGCCCGCTGAATCCATGGATACCCGGGAAGCAGTTTCCTTAGCAACGGCAGCTGCTTCAGCTCTGAGTCCCTCCTCCACCCACAGGAGGCCGGGTGAGGTCGGGGCAGGTTTCGGCGCAGGCCAGCCATGAGGGTTATTAGCACCTCCCGGGGTGGGTGGCGGCGATGGCATTATCCCCATGGCACCGGGGAAGCTCCATCATCCATCCTGGGGCTACTGGGGGAGGGGGCAGGCAGAGCGAGGGCTGGGGCTCAGGGGTTTCTGGCCTCTCACGGGCCGACTTTCACTCTCCCTGCACACCAAAGCATGCCAGGGGGACGGTCACAGCGCGGCAGGTTAAATATCCAGCGCGACATCCCCTAGGGCTGGGGAGCAGGGTGGGAGATCAACCCCAGGAAAATCCTTCTGGGGGGCAGGCAAAATCCGTAGCCCCTTCCCCCTGGGGGGGCGGGGAGGGGACAGGGCCATGTCTGCAGACCCCCCCCATGGGCCAACTCCGTCCATCTTCCCGGCCTCTCCAGCAGGCTGTGGCGACTGGGAGGCATCCAGGCAGAACTGGCTGTGCCAAGCATCAGTTGCGCTCGGGGGGGACGGGGGGGGGGGGGGGCTGCGCGCCCAGGAGCTGCCAGAGGGATGAGAAAAGCTGCCAAGATTTTAAGCCCCTCCATGGCTAGCGGCTGGAGGCAGCTGAAGAACTGGCGAGCGAGCGACCCCGTCAGGGACACGGGCGCCTGCTCCCAGTTCATCCTCCACCAGGCAACTGCAGGGACGGCGCCGCAGCCCCCCCACCTACCCCACCCCTCACTGCTGCCTCCTGGCCTCGGAGCCCTGCCCAGAACTGAAAAAACACCAGGGCAGGGCCCCTCACACCTGACCTGCACCCCCTCCTCCCCCCCCCCCACTACCCTAGACCTAGGCCTCTGAACGCCCCAGCTCCCAGCAGTAAGGAGGAGGAGAAGGTTTCTCTTGCAGAAAAGCCCGGTTCGCCTTTCCCAGCGAACTCCCCGTCACATCCATCCATCTCCCCTCAATCGCTTTTTAATTTCGTAATTACAGCTCAGCCATTGCAATTAGCCGGGAAGCGTCACCGCCTCCGGCTGCAGGCAGCGGCGCCCAGCTGCCGAGAAGCTCACACACGGGACTGCCCTTCTCCCCGAGCCCCCTGCACAGATGGCAGCTAGAGATGCCCCAGCTGCTTCCCAGCCCCTGCGCTCGACTCTGAGATCCAGCAGGGTCCCCAGGCCTGGATCCAGGCACACAGGCAGGGGCCCAGCGCGGCCTCCCCCATGGTCACCTAGGGCTGGGGCTCCTGGCTCACCAGCCAGCCTCTCTGCAAACCCCCTTGGGGTCCTGGCCCCCCGACCTGGGGCCAGACCAACATGAGACACGTTAGCTAGGGTAGCACTGGTGGGTAGGGGGCTGACTGGTGACGTTTCTCACCCGGCAGGTGCAGCGAGAACTGCCTTGTGCCAGGCTGCGGTCACCTGCATTGACACTCGGAGAACACGCCGGTGTCGCTCTGCTGGGATACCCGCCCTGGCCAATCTTCCCTCGTGCAGATCTGGCCGAAAGCTCTCACACCAGCCGCAGCAGTACAGAGCTCTTCAATCCTGACCTGCAGCCCGCGGGTCTCCAGCCCCCTCTGCCCCAACCCACAGCTCCTGCCCTGGCGCGCCGCGGGGGCTGGCAGAGAGCTTTAGTTATAAGGCAGAGACGTTTCCACCAGCCACGGAGCAAAGAGGGGCCCCACGAACACATGGCAATTATGACCTGGGCCCGTTGATTAGAATCAGCCTGGTTAATCAGACAGGGCTCCCACGCCGGTGGCCCCGGGAGAACAGTGCTGTGAGGAGTGGGAACGAAGCAGTGTCGGCCGAAGAGGCTCATTGTATCACAGCCCCAGGCTGGTTCCCCCGGCACTCACTCTGCACGGTGGAGAAGCCCTTGTGTGCGGGGAGAGACTTTCCCCTGCATTGCACCTGCCGGGGGCCACTGAGTCCCGACCTGCCTCAGCCGGGGGGAGCATCCGCCGAGCCTGGCTCCGAAGGGACCTTCCCACCCAGTCACACCCACAACGGGTTTGGCCAGGCCATGGCACGAGCAGAGCGTCTGAGCTGCTCTGCATCACCCCCGAGACTCCTCTGTGCCTTGGACAGTTCCCGGAGCTGCTCCCTCCACCAAAAAGGCTGGCCCAGGCCCACCAGCCAAGGGGGAAGAGAAGCCAGGGAGGCCCAGAGGAGAGAAGGTGCCACCAGCACTCGGTGCTACCTGGAGTCCATGCCAGGCAGTGATCAGCTGTCAAGGGGAGGCGTGGAGAAGCTCAAACCATCACAACCCCTCGCTGGGCGCGGCTCTGCGCAGGCCGAGGTGCAGCGTGATGGGGGGAAGCTGCATTCTTTGGAAGCACCAGTTAGCAGCTGACGGAGCAGGTGGCTGGTGGCTGCCGGGAAGGCCCCACGTGCCATCAGTCCAGGCTGTGATTTAGTACCTGTCTTATGATTGCACCGAGATCAGACCCCTGCAATGCCGGGTGCTGCAGAGACAGCCAGCAGCGATCTCTGCCCCAACGCGCTCGCAGTCAGAATAGACAGAGTGGGAGGGGAACTGCTGCAGCGAGAGGGGAAGGGATATGCTCAGGATCACGCAGCAGATCAGCAACAGAGCTGGGAACAGGCTCCCGAGTCCCACGCCAGCAGCCCTACCCACTAGGCTATGTTGCCTCCACCCTTTCCACGTACCCTCTCACTTCTTCTGTGTGGCCAGCACCAGGAAAACAACATTCCTGGCCTGAAGGTACCACCTGGCCCTGCCGGCTGGGGTCAGGGTCCCGTGCTGCAGGCGTCGGCCTCACCTTCCGCCACAGCCAGCTGGGAGGCTGAAGACGCAGCTGCAGGGTCCAGCACCTCCCCAAGGGCTGCGCTCACACGCGTGAGGTTTCCCAGGTCCTCATTCCTGCAGCCTCCCAGACAAGGGCGTGGACAATTCAACCCTTCCTGGGCAGCCAGGTCTGGAGACGACGCAGCCGGCGCATCCCCCACCCCGCCGCAGGGACACGGGACTCCTCTCCCCAAGACACAGCCTCTGGAGGGGGTGGAGGGCGAAGAGGAATACGGGCAGCTGCCTCTGGCACAGTACCTGGCTGGGCTCTGGCTCCAAGACCCAGAGGGGAGGATAACCCTGCCCCGGCCTCCAGTGGGACCACAGCCTCCTCTGCTCTACCCCATAGGCTGCCCTCCCCGGACAGAATGAGCCACTGGCCACGTGGCTGCTCCCGCAGGGGCCGGGTGACGCCGAGCGCTACTGCCGCACGCGTTAGAGCAGCCTCCTGATCCCGGGCGTGAGCTGCGGGCTGCAGGGGTCAGGAAGGGGAGCCCTTCCCCTTCTCCACTCCCAGCCCTGTGTGACCGACCCGGCGCGTTGCTCCTGGGAAGTCGCCTTCCTCCTGAGCAGCGCAGCAGCCACTGGCCTGGGGTGATGCAGCAGCGTTCGGGGCGAAGCTGCCCCATCCCAGCAGACAGAACAGGCCCAGCAGGGGCCAAGACTGGGGCAGGGACCAATCTAGAGCTCGGCCCCTGCTACCTGGGCCCAGATGGGGCGCGAGCCCCAGTCAGCACACAGCAGGTTCCCCCACCGGGCCCAGACCAGCCCGCAGGAGTCACCTGGGGGGGCCACGGTGGGTGTCTGAGCAGGGCCCCGGCCCCGCCCAGCTGGGGATACTCCAGCTGCAGGACAACCGGGCTCGGAGGAGCAGCTTCCTGCAAGGATGCTGGGAGTGGGAGCGCGCAGGGTCCCATTTCCCATGCCCAGGGGTGCTGGGCAGGTGGGTCCTCTCGCAGGGCAGGGAGATGCCAGCGGGCCCGTCCTGGTAACCCTGGCTTTGAGAGGCAGCACGTCTCAGGATGCTCTCACTTTGGCCCCTCCTCCACCATTCCAGTAGATTATCCGGGGGGCAGGAGGGGGATGGGGCAGCTCAGAGGGGTCCCTGGGTAACAGCTGGGCCCTGCAGCACGAAGGCTGAGGTGCCAGGACTGGGGTGCCCCTGATACAAGTACCCCACGTTTTCTCTCTCCTTCCCGGGAGAGGCGTCCCTGGGACAAGAGCCGGGAGCCCTCTGCACCGGGGGGCTCAGGACTGGGTGACGTCCCCAGAGGCTGCTTCCTCGATGCCTCCCCTCTGCTTGAACGTGGAGGGGCCCAGAACAATCCCTGTTCCAGGGACAGAGACGGAAAGTCCCCTCTCTCCTCGGCCTGGTGCCCCCCGCTGGGCTCCCCACACAACCAACAGTGACTGCAACAATTCAGACCGCCCCAGCGCTCTGGACACCTCCCGCAGCCCTGCTGAGCTGCCGCGCCTCACGTGTGCCAGGGACAAGGGACACAAGGGGTTAAAAACCACGGCCAAAAGTGGCCTCCCTGTGACGCCAGGCGCCCCCCCACCCCCGGGCGAGGGCAGCCCATTAAGATTCTGTGCCAGCCCTGGGACCCGTCAGGCTCGTTACAGCTCCCGAAGAACCCACAAGCTCATCCACAGGCGGGGAGAGATGCTCAGAAGGGGAGCGTCTGCCCCCGGATCAGCCCAGGCCGAACCGGCGCCCGCGAACAGCCCGGCTCACACGTCGAGGGAGCGGCAACAACAGGGCGAGGGTGTGATCAGAAACAGCAGCCAGTGCCAGCCGGCGCGTCCCCGCCGGGCACAGTCTGTCCCAGACCAGAAGGAGCCAGCCCCGCCTCACCTGGGGAACCCAAAATAGCTCTGGGCGCCCAGCACGTCCAGGCTCCCTCCAACGGCAGCCGAGCCCCCAGTGCCGCCCGGGCGAAGGGCAGGGACAGACTGCCGGGGCGCAGGGGAGTGTTTGTCAGCTCTGCTGAGTGGAAGATGCTGTATGAAGAGAGCCAACACGGGGCTGCACCTCACACTAGTGCCCAGGGCACGGCCGTGGGAGCCCTGCTGGGGCAAGCCCCCTCCCTGCCTATGCCAGAGAGCACGGCTTGGAGCTCCGGGCACAGGGTGGTACTTTCCCTCCTCTGTCCAGCCACAAACCCTCCAGCCCCTCTTTGGGTCAGCAACTCTGCCCGGGCGGGGCTGCGCCCGCTCTGCCCACCTTCCTGCGCCCACCTCCAGCCTCCTGCGCCCTGCAGAACCAAGCGGGAGTTCGGCTTCCTGACCTAAGCTCCCCGCTGGCGGGAAAGGGGCGCGGGCAGCCAACCCGCCGGCACGGGCACCTCCTCCCACCACCCCTGCCCGTGCAGAAACGTTCCCGGCTCACCCCCCATCTGCTCTGCATCAGCGATGGAGCCGCCGGCTCTGGACTGCCCGGGGGTCCGGTCCCCGCTCGCCGGCTCAGACTGGGCACCCTCACATGCCCCCAGGCTCTGCGCACGGGTTAGCAGGAGACCCGTCCCCCTAGCCCAGCAGCCCCACTCACCTGAGGTACCTGAGTGGCTCGATCTGCTCGCTGCTCTGGGTGGACGGGCAGCTCATTTTCCCTGGCTCAAGGGCTGCCCCGCTCTCCGCCCTGGCTCCCAGCAGCTGGAGCTCCCTGCGCTGCCGCTCCTCGTCTTTATGGCTTGGCGAGCAGGCGGGCAGCCAGTCGGGAGCCAGCCGCTGCAGCAGGCAAGGGGGCGATTGGTTGTAGGAACAAGTGAAATCCCCTTCGCCCAATGGGAAGCGGGGAAGGGGTTAACCCCTTCCAGCCCGGCTGGCCATCAAACAGCTTCAGAAAGGTGCCCCGGGCCGAGTCATGCCCACCCCAGGGAACTGGGGCGATGCCCTGGGGTGGGACCAGCTGGTAGGCCTCCCTCCTGGCCCGCCGTCACAAACGGCACAGCTGGGGAATGGGGAGAGAGGCTGAGCGCTTAGAAGGGGGCTCCGGGAGAAAGGTGCGCGATGGCACCTGGAGAGAAGCCTGCCCCGGCTTCAGGGCGCACTGCGCTCAGCGCCGGCTTCACCCCACGCGCAGCAGGGCAGGAGCTCGGCTGATTCCGAAGTGCCCGGCTAGGAGCGGACCCCAGGGGCAATTGAACCCGGTCCTGCTCGTCCTTGCACCAGCGTCACCCCTTCGGCTGCAGTGCAGCCCCTCCTGATTCACACCCCAGCACGAGCAAGATCAGTGAGCCCCGGCTGACCCGCGGCTGGCAGGAAGGCCAAGAGATCGGTGGGCTCAGTCAAATCCCACAAGAAGCCTCCGTACCCTGCCACTCAGACCTGCCCTCAAGGGCCGGACGCGGTTTGCTGTGGAGACCAACGTCCATTTCCTCAGCTGAGTTCTAGCTCCCCAGGGCACCTGCAGTGTGAGGGAGAAGTTCCCTGGAAACGGCCACTGCTCCTAACAGGCTGTGAGCTGTGCAGGAACCAGAGCACAGGCTGGGCCAGAGCGGCTCAGCTGCTGAATGCAGCCACCTCGCTGCCCCCCGCCACCAACAGCCAATGCTTCAGAAGAGCAGCAAGACCCACAAAGCACCCGGCCTGGCACCACCCTCCCTATCCCTTCCTGAACCACACAGCCCTGAAGCCACGCTTGTGCCCTGAAGTACATTCCCCACAATCCAGCGGGGCCACTCACAGAGCTCCTTGTAAAACACAGCTCCGAGCTGTCTTCCTTCCCTCTGCAGCTGCCCCCCAATAGTCACTGGGGGCCTGTAGCCCTGCTCAAGGGGGGCAGCAGCACTTGACAGGATGGCTGGCCAGCTCTGCAGAGAAGACAACTCCTTCCCCGGCAGATCCTTGGGAGCGGGAGGGACCTTCCTTCCCCAAGTCCCCCTCACCCCCGCAAAGGCAAAGACCCCAGGACAGCTCACTGATCCTTCCATCGCCCGGGGCCCAGCGAGATCTCGCCCACCTGCAATAAGCCTCATCCAAAGCACGGGGTGGATTATTTCGAACTAGGCCACGTCCCAGCCCCCGCATTCTAAGGGACCAGGCTGCCCCCAGGGGAAGAGGCAGAGAAGGGGATTTGCTCCTGGAGAGGAGGCAGACCCTGATCGCCACAACACAGAGCAAGTTGGTAGGAAAAGTCTGTCACATGCAGATGAGAAGTGAATTGAAGAGGAAACTGCTGCCTGGACAGCAGAGAGCTGACAGCCTCCCTGCAGGCGTGAGCAGTCAGTGGAGCCTGGCCTGCGCGGTCACCCCCTGCCCAGGGTGTCAAATTCACCCGGCTCAATCCAGTGCTGCAAACACTTGCACATGGGCTTAACCGTGCTGCTGCTATCATTGGTAAACTTAAAGTTAAGGACAGGACCCAATCCTCTCCGTACCCGAACAGGGCTCTTCCCCTGCTGAGAGAGAAGCAGCTGGATGTAGCCACAGCGCTCTGAGCATTCAGAACCGGCACAGCCATCAGCAACCCAGCAGCGAGGCTGCAGGCTGGACACAGTCAGAAACTCCCCTCAGTCCCTAACGTGGGGAGGGCAAAATTAGGCACGTGCATAAGTATTTGTAGGATCCAGGCTTTACCATGCCCTGGAAGGGCAAGCTTCATTGACAACAGCTTAGAGGCAGCTGATCAGCACCTCCTGCCAGGCAGGGTCAGTAAAACAGAAATTCCCACTAAGAAAGGAGCCCAGAACAACAGAGACAGTGAAAGAGAAACAAGTGGGGTTTTTAAAGCACATTTTAAAATGCCTTTTTTTTTCAAAATTCGTTTTTGAAAAATCCCTACAATATTCAGAGAGGGTGACTGTACGTAGCTGCTACGGTACCGGTCCTACTCACTGGGGCTGTGTAAGCAGACCTAAAATGCATTTCTAAGTGAGTTACGCTTTGAACGGCTCTTTCCATGTTTGCATATAACAAGCCCCCCCCCTCGTGGTCCTTCAATCGCCCTCCAGCAGCCTGCACTACAATTCCTAGAAGCTAAAAGGCTGCTAAAGCCCAATAATTTTCCTCCATGCCATTCTGCCTGCTGCTAAGGACGACCGTAAATGCAGTCTGCCTTTCTCCTGCACTCACGTTAGCTTCTGGCACTGCTGTTTTAAATGAAGGCTTTAATCAGGCAGCTGGACAGAGGCATACATTTCAGGGACCTGGTCTGTTACATTTTAAAAATACCAGACAGAGCACTGAGGAGTTTGAAATGTCCCCCCCTTTTTTTAAATAAGGATGGAGATTTCCTCCTTTGTAGGTCCCCCCCCTTTCAGTTTAACTAACTGCCAACTTGTTCCATTTGGTTCTGCAGAATGGAGGGAACAAATCCAAGGGGCGCGCTGGGTGGGAAAGGAAGCCCATCTTTTACATTACACAGCTCTCTGGTACAAGGAAGGGTGCTCTCACAGTTAGGGTGCTGGTCTGTATTCAATTTCTGGCTCTTAGATTTTTCAGGTGACCTTGCTGCAGTGAGTTGCACAGGTTAGCGACAGTGCCTGAGTCTTCCTTTGTCTCCATTTTAAAGTTGCTTTCAAGAAGTCTCTAAAGCCTCTTAAGACAAGGTGCTAAAGGGCAATGTAAGAATTACTTAATCCAGAGAAATAGTCATTTCCATGTCAGATGAGACAGCCCATCTCCAGTCTGTCAGCAAGATCCAGACCCATCACAAAAGCTACACCCCAGCCCCTAGACAAGGGATCTTGGCACCAGCTACAAGAAGAATGGTTCTGGTGGGGGCCTGCTCTGAAGTCTGTTGAGATTTCAGCTAAATGAAATTGCCCTTTAAACTGGCAGAAGCCCCCGGCAGACAGATTTCCAGTAGCACAGCAATTCTCACTCTTCCCCTCCTGTGCAGTGACTCAAACTGGTCATACTGAGCCTTAGGACAGAAAAGAGCTGGTTTTAAAGCATAGGGAAGAAGTGAATGCAACTTGTGATTTGACTGATCCTTTCTGACACTGGAAATGTGACCTCGCCTGTGACTGGAGGGAGCCCGATATGCTGGGCCCTGCCCAGACCCTTATTGAGAGACTGAGGCCTACATTGAATAGGCCAGGCCAGAAAAGGAAGAAATCTCTGTAAAATGGGGGAAAGGAGGGAAAACAGGGAACAAAGCCAGATTGGGGGCAGATTTAGGAGCTAGCCCCTGGGTGACTGGGGAAATGAACCCACTTCTCCTGAGTCCGAGCCCAGTGCTTAACCACACAACCAACATCCTTCCTCAACATTTCCTGTCCCTATGAGAGACATAATTGAGGACAAAGGTTTTAATGGGGCTGCACAGAGCTGGGAGTGTGGCACCAGGAGAGCCTGTTACAGCAGGAGGCTTTGTGCCCAGAATGAAGAGCCCAGGAAGTACAGATAGCTATTGAGAAAATAAATGCGCACACACACGTTTCCACCACATGGTTTAATGTCACACCCAGAGAACACATGGCTGTCGAGCATTGCAGCTGACCTAGATAATGCCAGCAGTGCAGTGACTGGAGGGAACGTTGGGCTGGGAAGAGTCTGGCTTCAGCCAAGCTTCAGACATACCACTGAAAGCCATACTTCTGGTGGTACCGCTCATCCGAAGGCCTGAGATAATAGAGCTCATCCGCTGTCGGAGTAACCCAGCGGTCAGTGTGGAACACAGACTCCCCCACCTAGAGAGAAAGAGCTAGTTACTGCAGCACCAGGGCTGGAGTTTGTGGAGACATTCTGTTCCCACAAGTGCCCCACCGCAGGATCCCAGCACACCCCTACGCTCTCAGCCAGAGAACACAAAGCAGTGCCCGGGGGCCTTGGCCTGTATAGAGTGGCCCCGTGTACGTCCCATGAGGGCACATAAGAATGCGTGGGAGTTGTGCTGCCACTCAGTTCCATCATCAGCATGAAGCAGAGCCTCCACAGCGGAGGGGAAGGGGGGCAGAAGGTGGAGCACCCATCACGACAAAACGCCCTGGAGATTCAAGGTACCACCAGGTAGGTAAACTCTCCTCCTTCGAGCGCAGGTCCCTACGGGGCTCCACCGGAGGAGATTCCCAAACAGCAACTCAGTGCCTTGGATCTGCCTCCTCGTTTTGGAGGACCACATCATCCCTGGACGCAGGTAAAATGAGGCAATGCCTAACAAACAGCTGGATGGAAGACCAAGCTGCAGTCCCACCGGTTTCTGTTATGGGAAAGGCTTTCAGCAGAGCTACAGATGGTGCCGGAGCTCCAGGGGAAGGTGCTGTCACTCTCTGAAGAGCCTGCAGATTCATAACAGGTTAAAATGCCACCCCAGACCCATTTTGACAGTCTCTGGGTAGGAATATGCTGAACATTCATTCTCTCTGCAAATGATACAAATAGCCTGGGAGAGGACCAGAAGGTATCTAGTGCACACAGGCTGGTCTCCTCTCTGGAGAGGACACTGGTAAGCGGCTCTCTCGCATAGTGGGCATTCCAAAGGGAAGCGAGGGGGGAGATGCAGTGTAGCCTTCTCTCTGCAGAAGGAAGTAAATGGCGAGTCTGCCTTGAGCGCACCAAGCTCTCACATTCGTCTAGCTGAAGTGATGGCTACGCGGAATGAAGTCTTGAAGGCAAGGAGAAGGAGAGAACAGGTTTTTTGGTTTAATGGGGGGTTTCCTCAGGACCCTGAGAACCAAATTAAGGTCCCAATGGGGGGCCAGGTTCTATATAGGGGGAAACAAGCTGTGTTAGCCCTTGAGTAATCTGGGCAAAGAGAAGTGAGCAAAAACTGAGAAACCCTCAATGGGCAAGTGGAAGGCTGTGATAGCAGCCAAATGCACTATGAGTGAGCTCGTTGGTAGACCCAGTCTCTAAGTCCAACAGGTAGCCTAGGATCTGGGCGAGTGGAACCTCTGAGGCTTGAGAACAGCGAAGAGGACACCAGAAATGAAAGCGTTTCTGCTTCTGAAGGTACGTTTTGGGGGTACTAGATCTCCTGCTAGATAGAGCCAGCTGGATCTTACCCACACTGGTTAGCTCCACGCTCAAGAACCATCTAGGAACTATGCTCTCAGGTTCAGAGAGAAGTTGGGAGGAATCCAAGTCCCTGAGTTCTGTGATCCTTCCTGAAAGGAAGTCAGAGAGGCATAGCCACAGAGCGGTGGAGGAGGCTCATGTACCACAAATTGCCTTGGCCACGATGGCGCTACGAGGATAACTCTAGCTGTTTCCTGACGTGGTTTGATTAGGGTTTTGAGAATTAGAGAGAGAGGTAGCTACAGCACACAGCAGGATACAGGGTCATGGTGTTATCAGGGCATCTCCCAATGAGTTGCAGCCATAGCCTCCTTTGGAACAGAAAAGGTAACATTGCATTCTTTGGGGTGGCAGAGGCCTGTTTCTGGGATATCCTAGGTCTGGCAGATGCTATGGACGACAGAATAGTCAAGCTGCCATTTCTGGTTCTGAGGTAAGCTCCTGCTCAGGGAGTCTGCAGCTGTATTCCGGAAGCCTGGAAGATAGAAACCACATCAGTCTGATGGGAAATGCACCAGTTCCACATCTTCAGCGACTCTGCGCCCAAAGACTGGGATCTTGCCTCCATCCAGTCAGCTGACAGAATACATTGCTGTCCAGCACTACCCTGACTGAGTGGCCCTGTATGGAGTGAAGGACATTCTGATCAACATTCTAGAGCCAAGAGCAGTTTGATATGCTTATATGGACTGTGACCTCTTGTGCAGGCTACTTGACCTGGGCTGGGTCACCCCTTGGAGGTGAACCTCCCCATCCATAAAGAGAAGAGTCTGTTGTAAGGGTCTTTGAGGATGGGGGTGTGTGTGAAAATGGGGTTTCCACATAGAACTTCAGTGGGTTCTTCCATCACCTGAGAAAGTCCAGAACTTTCTGAGGTACTGGAGGCAACAGACTGCAGCCTCATCTGAAGGCAGCTGAGGTCCAGTCTCACAGGAGTCATCACGAATGTGGAGGCCAAGAATTGTACTCAGCTCCTTGCAGTTGTGTTCAGGCTGTGTTGTATCATCAAGATTAGACAGGACAGAGTGGAGACTGTCTTTCAGGAGATAGCGAGCCTACAGCAGCTCTGATGAAGTATATTTTTTTGACCTGGGCTCAATACAGACTTCTTCCAATTAATACCAAGGCCCAGAGACTAAAATATGGCTAGGGGTTGGTCCTGCTTTGAGCAGGGGGTTGAACTAGATACCTCTGAGGTCCCTTCCAACCCTCATCTTCTATGATTCTGATTGATTCTAGTGCCTTGGAGGTTACCAAATGGACCTCTAGAGTTGATTGACCCTTGAGGAGATGGAGTGGGGGGAAATACTGCCTCATCTGAGGATGACAAGGACTCTGCTGTTGGGGGATAGTTTTCTTCCATCTACGTGCCTTCCTGTTCTTGGTGCCTCCCAGTGCCGAAGGAGCACAAGGTACCCGGGGAGGTGGAGGGGGGAATGATCCTGCAGTGGCTTGTGAGTGATGTGATACTGGCAGGTATTGGGGTCTTTCTGGCTGGCACCCTATAAAATTGTTCACCAAGGTGACCCCAAAAATTCCAGTAAGCCCACAGAGGAGACTGATGGGGAAGGGTCCCCACGAATACTCATAACCCTTAGATCCAGGGTGTATGGCAGGGTCTGGAAGTTCCTCTTCAGAGGACTGGCTCAGCAGGATGTGATGGCACAGCGATGTAAAAAGCCCTGTTCTGAGCTCTCAGAGTCCAAAGATGTATCATCCCCTAGGCTGAAAGAGGGCACCTCATGTGCCAGTACTAAAGGTTGGAGGTCTGACCAGGGTTCGGTCTGGGAGGATTGCAGTTGCAGGTTTCTGAGCTGTACCAGGGAAGGGTCTTTCATATGGATCCATAGCAAGGGAGACTCCGGATCCTCCAGTATAAGCAGATCCTCTATGGAAAGAAATCTGGAGGGTGCTGGAGGTCTATGGCATCTGGAAGTTTGAGGGGTCCTGAGGCCTGGAGAAGGGTCGGTACTGAGCCCAGTACTGGAGAGGCTTGTGGACGAACTTCAGAGCTTTGGTGCAGGGAAGGCAATGGCACTATAAGAGGCCCGGGCACATCTTGAAGCCAAGAAGTGTCAGCTAGTACCTGGTAGATGGTTCCCTATGCAGTCTATTAGAGGACTTCTCCACAAACTGCCTCTTGTGCAGTACTGGCGGCTCAGAGCTGGCATCAGCTGTACCCCTCGAGGAATGCGAGGTCTCCTAGGAGTGGGACTTATAGGGTGGCCAATCCCTCTTCTCAGCTTCCCTGGTAAAGAAAAGAGGTTTCTTCTCTTAGCAGTCCTAGCCTCTGAAGGTGCTGCTGGAGCTTCAGCCGCCACCGAAGCAGCCTGGGATGTTGAGGCTGATGTACAGGATGGGGAAGCAGACCTCGCTGGAGCTAGTGAGCATTTCATCAGGAGGCGCTTCAGGAGCTCTCAAGACCTGCCTTTCAATCCCACATAGACCTTACATTTTGATGGGACATGGGTGTCTTGGAGGCAGCTCAAATGCCCATCACTTTGGGGAAAAGCCACCTGGCAGGGTTTAAACCCCAGGGTCTTCGGCTTAACCCAGAGAGGTAACAGATCAAAATTGGGCTGTGTCAAGTCTTAAAAGGGAAATAAAATAACTAAAGACAAAGGATAAACTAAGAAAATCGCTATGCTAAGAAAGGTGGGAAGCTGAGAATCAGCAGACAGGTGATTGCACTCTCTCACACTGCAGGCAGTTGAGAGGGAACTGAACAGCAGCGGGCCTCTCTCTCCTGACATGCCGTTGTTTGGAGGCTCTGCTCGGCACAGGCCCAGGCCCAAAGACAATACTTTGTATTCTCCAGCAAGGAGCACATGCGCATCTACTGCACAGCACTCGTAGGGACACACACCCGAAGAACTCACTGCTGCTGGCTGCATTGTAGCTGCTCCAGGGATTAAATAGCACTGCAGTTTGTGCTCCCCAGATGGAATTTTAGCAGGGGTCTCAAACAGGAGCAATTATCACAAGGCTGAAACCCTGCATGTCCTGCAAACATGCCCTCTGGGCATTAATGTACTGCAGTTGAGAAGCTCTCGATTTCCCCTCTAGGCTCACAGAACTTGCCAGTCTCTCCCTACACAGAACGCTACTTGTCTAACAACATTCACTCCTGTCCTATGGCCCAAGGCTCCAATACAGCCCAGCATTTCTAGGATTAAGTGCTGGTCCCACCCTGCTCGGTATCTGCAGGATATGGTCTCATTCATACCCTGCCATTAGAAGGCCACCTGGCTCTAATGCCTTCCCTCAGAAACACATTATCTGAGGCTGAGAATAGAACCACAAGATAGACTGAACCAGCCTTCTGACTGATGAATTTCTGCGACTGGTTGTAAGTGGTTTTTGGGGTACTCACTAAAAGTCAGCCCCAATGCACCATTGCCAGGAACACTAGTGATCTGGTATCAGTGACTTCCACCAGCTTTCCTTCCCCGGCAGACTGTGTGTTACTCCCCTTGCCCTTTGCTACCACCATTGCAAGGTACAAACCTTCCACCCCGGAACATCTTTCATGATATTGGCCTCCTCCTCGAGGTTCTCCCGTAATAGGCGCAAGGTCCTTAAACAGAAAGAAAAGTTTGTGTCTGGGTCAGAAATCACAGGGTTACATTCTACCCTTCAGCATGCAGGAGTCAGACGAGATGATCCTTACGGACCCTGCTGGGCCTAGTTTGTTTCAGAGGCTACAGGGCTGCCATGGACCAAGTTTTAAAGAGGCACAGTATATTATTCTGTTTGAAGTACCCACAAACACCCAATGAAGTTAGCACTGGCAACTAGGTGAGCCTTAATCAACATCTTTACAGATACCAACCGGGTCCACCTTTCATAGGGCACAGAATCATGGCACAGCAGAACACAGGGCTACAAAGAGGCATTGTTTTTGCAGCCAAAGATTTAGCTCATCAAGCTGTTTCCACATGTGATCTGCAGCACTGTCAGGCATTGCAAAGCAAAGGACCCATCAACTGCCTTTGGAGAGACGAAGCAGTGCCTTGTCTCACTTAACAGTGATTCCTTCAACACAGGAAGGAACCTTGCAGTGCTCCAGAGGTTTCACCTGCAGGAACCCACCAGGGTACCAGGCTGGCACGGGTCTTCGGTCAGCATCCCAAGTGCTGGGGGCTTTACACAGACTGGGCCCTGCCCTAAAGGGCATCCAGTACAAGACAAAATAGAATATGGGTGTTGCAGGGGAATGGATACAACATACAGGCAATGAGTTCCACGTTATTTGCAAGCTTTGTTATTTCCAGTCCACTCTGGTCAGCCTGCTCACTCACTGCTACTCCCATCCCCTCAAACAGATGCCAATCAAGGCCAATAGTTAGAGCCAGCTGATGGAAGGGGGACAAGAAGCCAGGCCATCCTCTTAGGTTCATCTGCTGAGCCCTCTGGCGATAGGGCAGACAGCAGCTCCCCTCACAGCTCATCAAATCAACCAGCAGCTCCAGCCCCACCATGCAGAGTGAGGCAAAGCCAGTCTTGCATGGTTCTTTGGTTGCAAAAAAAAAAAGACAGCATCACCCTATGTAGGGGGATGGAGCCTGCAGCCCTTATGACTACAGGGGCAGCAGCAACAGCAGAGTAAACAGCTGCTCAGGAGATCAAGGTAAGACTGGTCCTTTATACACAGGCAAGTAGGGGCATGACAGTGCTGCTGGGTGGTACAGCAACCATGACAGTGGGCCAGCAAGTGCAAGATCCTGCCCTCCTTGGACAAGACTGTCAGTCACCATCAGGCCCTCCCCAAAGTGAAGGGTCAACAAAGCAGGCAAACACGGTGGCATATGGAGACCAGTACCCTGAATCCAAAGCATCAGCCCCAGGGTGGGGATGAACTTACCTTCGGTCTGACTCCGCTTGCAGAAGGGGAAACAAAGCGATACGGGATTCCAGCTCCTCAATCAGCAGACGCCTGGTACCAAAGATAAGGTTTGAAGAGTGGATTTCTTATCTGAGAACCCAAAGGAACATTTCTGTATCTTCATTAAAAGAACACCTGTACTGAGACCGTCAGACTACTGCACAGCCCCGTGTCGGCAAGCCAGCCCGTCAGCAAGGATTCCCAACCTCCCGCAACGTATCGCCACACTGCGCAAATCTGGGAGAGCCACTCGGCCGCCTGCAAACGCCGGCCCCTCACTCAAGTCGGGCCGCTTTGTACAGCCTATGGGGCAGAACACACAGCTGCCGAACAGACCCTTACCTCCTCTCTCTGTTCCACTTGATCAGGGTGTAGTAACCCACCAGCAGGCTGCCAATGCCAAGGGCAAACAAGCTGTAACCTGCCAGAAGAAAAAGGGAGATTAACTGGGCAGCCCCAGCTCAGAGCTTCCCTTCAGCCTCTCAGCCTCCCGCGGGCAGAGCCGCCCGGAATCACGGGCTCCCGGTAAAAGCTGTGCTGAGGGCCCGGAAGCAATGGGGGGCAGGGGCAATAACAGCCCCCGAGGCGGGGGGGGGGGGGGGGGGGGAGAAGGGCAATAAGAGTCCAGGAGTGATGGGGCACTAGGGGGAGGGGCAATAGCAGCCCCCGAGGGAGAAAGGGTAAAAGAACAGCCCCGCGGGGGGGGTATCGAGGGGGGAGGAGGGGCAGGAACAGCCCCGCGGGGGGTGGGGGGCACCGGGGTGGGGCAGGAACAGGCCCGCGGGGGGGTGGGGGGGCGGCTCCCCCCTCCCCGCCGGCGGCGATACCCGGCCGCCCCCCGCACTCACCCGAGAGCCCGCGGCGCGGCAGGTGCCGCTTGTAGTCGATGGGCCCGTAGCCCCCCGCGGGGGGCATGTCCTGCTTCACCTTCGCCACCGCCGCCATCCTCGCCTCAGCCGCGCGGCGCCCGCCCGCCCGCCGTCAGCGCCCGTCACGTGACGTCACTGCGCTCACCCGGAAATGACGCGGAGACGTTGCGCCGCCGCCATCTTGGGGGCGGGGGAAACCGCCGGCCTCGTCACGTGACAGACGGCCGCGGCGGGGAAAGACTTCCGCTTCCGCCGCAGTCACGGGCCAACGGTTCGAGCCGCGGCTTCCCCGCCCCGCCCCTCCCCGCCGGTTGCGTTGGCCACGGACAGCAACAGCAGAGCCCGAAATAGAACCCAGGAGTCCGGGCCCGCCCCGCCCGCTCTAACCACTAGTCCCCGCTCCGCCCCTCAGAGCCAGCGGGAGAACCCAGGAGTCCGGGCCTGCCCCGCCCCCCCCCCCGCTCTAACCACAGTCCCTGCTCCGCCCCTAGTCCGGGCCCGCCCCCCCGCTAACCACTAGTCCCCGCCCCTCAGAGCCAGCGGGAGAACCCAGGAGTCCGGGCCTGCCCCCGCCTCTAACCACTAGTCCCCGCTCCCCTCCCAGGGCCGCGCATCCAGCCCCGCAGTCCGGGCTCCAGGTCCGTGTCCCTCCCCCCCGACAACCGCCTGCCCCGCCGCTGAGCACGAGCCCGGCCCTTCCCCCGCCGCACGCAATCCCGCGCACCCGGGCGAGCTGGAGTGATCCTGGCGCCTGTAACAGAACACGACCCCCCCCTTCCTGGGCCGTGTTCACGGGACTCCGCTCCGGCCCGGGGCCGGTTTGCAAACCCGGCTGCAGGGACAGTCAGCGCCCGCCTCTGTTCTCCTACCCCAGCCCCTCCAGCGCTGTGCGTCCGTCGCACGGTCGGACCCCGGCCCCGAGGGGCGGACGAGCTGTCCCCATCCCACTGAGCCCTGGGCAATTCCTTTTCTACAGCGTCTGCACCTAGGCCCGAGCGGAGCCGCTGAGATCTGGGCTCTGTGGCCTGTCGCAGGTCGGCAAGAAACAGAAAAAAGAGGCTGAGCTGAGTTGCCCCCGGCCAGGCTGGGGAGGGTTTGCACTGGGCTGTGACTCAGCCCCTGGTCCCTCTCATTGTCCTTTCCCTCGCACTAGATGGCGTCCCTCCCCCGCCGTTATTGCAGGGGCCCTCGGAATTGCCATGCACCTGGATTTGAAAGCGGGCATGTGAGCGGGCGCCTTCCTAGCCCACCGGTGACTGGAGGTACGTGACCCGGTTACACACCAAGCCGGGAGCTTGTCTAAACCAAACCAGCAGGAGCTGAGCCTCCAGCCTGGCCTCTCCTGGCTAGCACAGAGGGTAAATGCCCGGCCCAGAGCAGGCTGTTGTCTCGTGTACTAATTGCCCTGGGGTTCTGTATGCAAGCCCAAAGGCACCACCTACTAGCTTGCACTTCAAGTGGATGTTAAACCCCTGGCTTCCCAAGGAAGGTATAGGAGCCCCATAGCAACTCAACAGGGAGGAGGAGGAATTAAGGAGTCACAGAAGGTCCGTGGCTCCTCCCAGGGGAACGGCAAGAAAGAGTTAAAAAGATGGGGGTGAACAGCCTGCATTTTGGGGTGGAAGGGTTCAATGCATGACCCTCACCATGCACAGATCCTAGAGACCAGCCCTGGGATGTCCGTGCAAGGAGGCTCCAGCAGATGTGGGTGACCATTAATCTTCCCCCTTGTGCACATGCTGGGGCACCTCTGCACAGGGGGTGGACTGGGCACAGTCAAGCCCCTGGGTTTAAAGAGCCGTTGTGTTCAGCACCAGAGGTGGCTGCATTTCAGCAGCGGGCGACTGGTGTAGGTTTGTACAACTTGTAGGGAGCTGGCTGACGATGTTTACGGTGCTGTTAAGAGAAAATGAATTTGGAAGCCTGAGATTTTAATGTTCTTAGGGATTGAAACTATAGGTCCCAGGTGGACTAATAATGATCAGCCTTGAGGTCACCTCGCTGGGATAAGGGGAGATGCTGTTTCATACTGGATGGCCAGAGCAGTCACCCAATGCCAGGGTTTAGCTGGGTGCAGCTCGCAAGCCCCCCAGCGAGGGAGGAGACTGTCCTAGCGGGGAGGTTTTGCAAAGGCAGGTCCTCGGAGCTGGCTCTAGCGCTCTGACAGGGCATGGCAAACGTGCCAGGCGAAAAAACCTGGGTGTGACTGTAAGGTCCTGACACAGCTGAGAGCTAGGGCCAGAGCGGGATCACATCTACCAGCCCCTGGCCCTTGAAATAGCAGGCTGCCAGAAGCGATGACAGTGGCAGGAGAGAACTTTTTGCCTCTTCAGTTTAATTTTATCCCACATTTTAGACGTATCTGTTCTTGACATTTTGCCATCCTGTTATTTCTGGCGACACTTCAAAGGTAACGCAGTAGATCACGAGGGGGAAGGAAGTGTTAGCAGGTGCTTAGAGTTGTGAGACTAGGGGTCAGGCTTGCTGGGTTCTACTGGCAGCCCAGGGAGGGAAGTGAGGTCTATGAGCTACAGCAGGAAGATGGCGAGACAGGACAGCTGCGTTCTGTTCCCAGCTTTGGGAGGGAGTGTGACCTAGGAGACTTCTACGGAGAAGTGGGAGACAGGACATCTGGATCTGCTCCTGCCTCACTGTGTGACTTCAGCTAAATCACTTTACCTCTTTGGGCCTCAGTTTCCCATTTGTAAAATGGGTCTAATGACACACCTCAAGCACCAGCGTCCTTAGAGGTCCCCAGCTGATAAGCTCCAGCCAGGGGCAAAGTACTGTTAATGAACCATTCTAATAATTGACCTATTTGACATGGGGCACTTGCGACTGAAGAGGTGTAAGAGGGGAAAACTGCCCCAAGACCTCATGTAAAACGCACGGGTGGTCACAGCTGGTGCCCCTCCCCCTTGCCTAGGGCCTGACGCCAGCAAGGAACTTTGCCCTGGCCAAACCGGTGGGAGCTGGGCTGAGCTGATCGCAGCCGGGAGACTCCTGGCCCGAGGGGAGGAGCCAGGTGAGCTGGCCTGGGCAGCTGTCACTTTGCCTGTGGAGCAGGAGAGCCCAGAGAGCTCTGCTGGGGATTGGCCTGCAGGCAGGAGGCGGCAGTGCTGCCTGGGCGGGGGCGGATCTGCTCCTTCCCAGCGAGCTGCTCCTGCTGCCCTGCCTCCCCCGGCCCTGGGGCTGTTCCCTGCAGAAAACTCATTTTCACACCTCCCACGCTTCTCTTGGGTTTGTTTGTAAGGCTTTATTAAAAGTTCCTGTGGAGCAGCACAGCGTAAACAGGCCCAGGCGGTGCCCGGGGCAGCCCTGCCTCTCCAGCCCAGGAGGAGAGCCATGCTGCTGAGCCGGCTGCTTGCGCTGACTGGCAAGGAGCTCAGGCCTCCCAGTACTCGCCAGCGCCAGGGCCACAGCGCAGAGAGAGGATGTGCCCAGAGCCAGCCCAGCGCACGCCTGCAGGCCGGCTTCCTTAGGGACTAGCTCCCTGGGTGCAGGTTTTGGGCCCGGCCCGGAAGTGGTCATTCCCTCGACCAGGATTATTGCCGGGAGGGAGTGGCCTGAGAATCCTGGATTTCACCTGCTGGCTAGGTGAGCCTCCGGCAAGCTCCTGCCTCCCCCAGCAGGCCAGGCACGTGGAGGAAGAGGAGAAGAGATTCTGCGGCCCCACCGGTCTTTGTGGGGCCAGAAGTGAGGTGGGCACTCCTGCCCCAGGAACAGGGCTGCTCTTGCTGCTGGAGCCCTTAAAGCCTTTGCCCCAGCCAGAGTACCTGGAACTGCACATCATCCACTGCCAGCTCCCAGAAAGCCCCTGCTGGGCCTATGCTGGTCTGCCTCGGCACTCCTCACTAGCGCCCTCCCCCAGGGCTCCTCTTCTCCCACATCCACCATGGCCGTGAGAAGCAAAGACTCGACTGGCTGCGGCAGCCGGGCACCAGCCTCTGTCACCACCAGGAAGTCCCAACTCCAGGAAGAAAGCGACAGGAGGCTGAGGGGCAGCTGGCCCCAAATGGCTGTGGGGAGGGGCCCTCGGAGACACATGCCAAGACGCTGCCAGCCCCGCGGTGATGGTGCATGCAAGGCTCAAGGTCGCCTGCCTCCAACAGGTCATTCGTCGCTCCAGGCTATACAGGGGCAAGAGCCAAGCGAGCTGTCTCCTTGTACCCTCTCTTCTCCCCCAGGGTGTGGGACGAAGGCCGGATCTTGACCTCTGGGGTTGAACGTGGACATCACACACCAGCTTCATGTCATCCAGGCAGGGAAGGCTGACAGGAGCCTATTGAACCAACCCTCCACAGGCTCCCCCCTCCCTTCCAGGCTGAATTCCAAGCCCTGGCTCTCTAGGAGACAGGACCTCAGCCACAGCCTTGCTGCAGGGGATGAGGCAGCTGGAGAAGTCCCGCTCGAGCCTCGTGGGGGCTGGGCAGAGTCGTATCGCCAGCAGTCGCTGAGCTGTGGAACGCCTTGCCACAGGAGATGAGACAGGAGCCCCCTCCCACTCCCAGCCAGTGCAGACCTTCCCTCAGTAACTACACCAGGGCCAAAGGGCCCCGGGCGGCCTGGCCAGAGAGAAGAGGGGAGGAGGAGAGCAGAAGAGGGGACGCCTCCGGTATCTTGGAAAGAGCCGCCGCTGGGTGCTCGTTAAATCAGTTAAATGCAGGCATTTCCCAGGGCACTGACCCTACCAGAGGGGAGCCGTCCGGCACTGCTCACCTGGGTTAGCTTTGAACAGCAACCTAGAGGTGAAACTCCTTGAGCCCTGAGCCAGTCACTCCTCAGGCAGGGGCAGCGACAGGCAGCAGCGGCCAGTACGGTGCTGGGACCCCAGGGAAGAGCAGCCAGAGTCACCAGCCCTTACGCTGCCCGTGCCCCCTTCTCAGGGCTAGAGCAGCCGGTGCCGCGTGAGCGCCTGCAGCCTGGCAGGAGGCCTGTGGAGGCCTAGAACCCATCAACCAAAAGGGTCACGCTCATCCTGGCCGCCACCTTTGGTGGGCGTCGGAGCATTGACCCAGAGCTGGCCACGGAGCCCAGGGCTGGGAGCACAGGTGCGGGGAGGGAACAATTAAAGCAATTACTGCCTCCGGTTTGATTATTTTATAAAGATCCTTCTGAGGCCACCAAGCCGTCCCCCCTCCCCCCTGCTTCCTAAGCTGTTGAACGTTTCAGAGCAAGGTCACTCTTGTTTTAGCTCTAATCAGTGCTCATAATCGCTCAGCTGCCAGGGACTTAACTTTGCAGATGGTTGGACCAAGATCTCAGACAGCAGAAAGGAGCCGGTATCTGCAGCCATGACTTCCACGGGGCCCCTGCCCCCAGGGAGATGGGGGTTTCTCTCCTACTCCCCCCAGGAGGAGAGGCATCATCCCTGAAGAGGAGACAGCAACCAGGCATTGCCCAGCCAGCCCTGGTGCCCTTTCACCAAGGCGCTGAAGTGACACTAGAGACAATAATCACATGTGCCTCTGATTGCAAAACGCAACCGGCCTGTCTGTGCTATTCCTGCACTATCAGGCAGGGTGCAGGATCTCGGGGGAGGAGGAATGTTGCTTCCTCATGGCCCCCGCTTTCTTGAGCATCACAGGCAGTTCCCTGTTTGAGACACGGGGCGGCCGGGCTGGGCCGTTACCGTTAGGCCCTCACGTAAAATACACACCAAAAACCTGGGTCCTGCAGAGTGCAGAGCTGGCTAAAGGCAGGGAGATGCCTTGCGTCCAATGGCCCTGGCACCACCCCTGCTGTCCCTGCTCTGGGCCGCTTGGAGCAGGCCAACGCTGCGGTGGGAGCCAGCCCCCCCAGGGGATTGATTGAGCGCGCCCAGCTCAGCTCACGGGTGAGCACAGCTGGGTGTTCGCCTACACGGCTCCAGTTACACTGCGCTCTCCCTCCCTGCCCCCCAGCCTGACAGCCCCACCCCCCTTTCACTAGGCGTAAGGGGCATGGCCCAGATTTTATAGATGCCACCTCTCCCCTCCCCCTGCCCCCATTTCACAGGTGACAGCTAATCTGTGTCACTGCCGTGCGGCCTTAACCCTTGCGCTGCCGGCGTTTTCCAGCCCGCCAGCTGCCACCGGGCCATGCAAGCAGAGGCGGATACCTGCAGCAGGCAAAGGGTTAAGCTCTAGCTTTCACCCTCTCCTAGCAGGCCACTCACCCCAAGTCTGCCCTCTCCCCCGGTGCCAACGGCCCAGCCGTGCCCGAGAACGGGGTGCTGGGAGCCGCCCGGCCCCAGGCCCTCGCCCATGTTTATCTACTGCCTGGAAGAACTGCAGCGCAAGAGCGTGGTGGAGCCCACAATGATTTATTGGCTCAATCTGCAGGAGATTCCCTGGAGGGTCATTCCTCAGCTGGCGCTCGTGGCGGGCGCAGGCTCCCTCCAGCCCCGTTTAAATCCTGGCCGTGACTTTGGGAGGGGGAGCGTGGGGGAGGGGGGAGGTATGACGACTGGCAGCGTGATTGCAAAGGACTTTTGTGCGCTCGATTTCTGCAGCTCTCCTGGGCGGCAGCTCCGGGGTGGGGCAGGGCGAGGGGTTGTGGGCGCCTGTGGTTTTCTTCCCCTTCGGTGGCTCGGTGACGTTGCACAAGCAGCCGCCTCAAATGTTTCCCCGGGGGTGGGGAGAAGGGAGGGAGCGTTGGGAAAAGTGGGGGAGGGTAAAGGCTTAGCCCTGTCTGCCACGGTAGCCGGGAGAGGGAGAGGCCGGCGTCAGAGCCCGCCAGCCCCACGGCGTCAGATGCTGTGCAGAGCCCAGGGTGGCGGCGCTGGGCCTGCCCTCTTGGCTGGAGTACAGGAAAATGGAAGGACAGGAGAGCAGCAGTTCAACAAAATGGCTGCAGCTAAGCCCCACCCTTCCGCCCTGCAGCTGCCCACTGCTGTGCTGGCCGGGGGTAACCTCGGGCTGGGAGGGGCGAGGAGCAAGGCCCCCACGGCTGCTCTGCCAGGGCTGCCGTGCGCGGCCAGCGCCCCTCCTTTAAGCAGCCATGGGGCAGAAACCCAGGGGACCCTCGCCCCCCGTTGCACTCCAGGCCGACAGTCACGGGCCTGGCGGGGTCTCTCTGCACCAAGGAGATGGCGCTGCCCCGAGGGCGTCAGGCCCCCTCGCTGTCCTGAGCCTCCTCTGGGCTCAGCACGCTGAACGGCCAGTGCCCCACTAGCCCCGGCCTAGAGCGCTAGCCCCATGAGTATGGCGCACAGGGGCTCCCCTCCCAAACCAGGGCCCCTGCCAGCCTCGGGCTAGGACAGGGAGGGGCTAGCAGAGCAGGCAGGACTGAGCGAGAGCCCAGGGCCGCAATGACGGGGGCTGCCGCTCAGGAGTGAGGTGCACCAGCAGGGCCGGGGCAGCAGACACGCGCCCAGCCACATTCTGACCAACATGCGCAGCTTGGTCTGTGCACAGGGCCTGGAATCCACATGAGCACTCAGGTCTGGCTCCTGCCCCAGGCACTGGCAGCACCCAGGCTGTCCCGGCATTTCCCAGGCAGAATGAAGGTTTCCCTCCTTCAGGGCAGAGCTGCCAGCCTGGGCTCCCTGGCAGAACAGCTGCCTTCTCCTGGCTGCATGGAAGAGAAAAGAGCCGAGAATTGTCCATATGAAAGTCCCACAGCCCTGACTCTGCTGCCAGCCCTCGGGGAGGGGACCGCAGGCAGCCGCTGGCCGCTAGGACGGTGCTTTTAGTAGAAGGCAGCAGTGCGGAAATGCCCTCTGGAGGAATCCAGGTCAAGGAGAAGTTTGCAGCCAGCGCGTGGTTATACAGTGATGGGCTCAGGAAAACCTGTCCATCTTCGTCCTTTTCTGCCCCCACTTCCCCAGGCAGGTGAGCACCTCACATTCCCTAGCAAGCCTAGTGATGGCAAATGGAAAGCCAGCGATGTTAAGTGATTTGCCCCAGTTCACCCAGGGAGTAGGTAGCAGAGCCAGGGAATTCAACCCAGCCCTCAAACCCCTGTCCACGCTCCCACATTCATTTGCCCTGCTAAATATTTAGAGCAACGCTCCAGCCAAGCCCCAGCGTGTGGGGAGAATGCTGGGTGCTAGGCAGGCACCCGTCAGCTCTCTGGCAGAACAGGCCAGGTGCAGGCCGTTCCCTTAGCTAGATGTCCGAGTCCCTCGCCCCCCACTAGGCCAAGACCAGCCCCTTTGCTCGCTTTGCAGGGGCCACTTGCAAATGGTTGAATCCAGAGAGCACAAGGGGAGGCAGCTCTGGTTAATCATTCACGGGCGAGTTGACAGGGCCTTGAATCATATTTTAATTTAACAGCTGCAATGCGTTATGGAGTTCGGTCACGAACAGTTACCACCCCATTGGACGGGTCTGAGAAGGAGGAAGTCATTTTTCTCTGTCTAATGCTCAGTGATGGTTTCCCTCCTCCGTCCCTGCTCCATCCCAAACCCCATCCAGGGCCCATGGTACAACCGAAAAGCAACATCTTCGAGTTGGAGAGAGAGAGGCAAATAGAGGAAGCGTCTCACACAGCAGGAGACTCCTAGGAATGGGTGTGGCCTCACCTCCCCTCTCCTCATCCAAAGGAAAATATGGCTCCATTTACCATCGGCAAGAAATACAGTGACCAGTTGTCCCAGTTTTATAGGGACTGGCCTGACCATTGGAGCTTTTTCTTCTCTAGGTGCCTCGTAGGCCCCTGCCAGCCCCATTTTTCACACTGGCGCTATGGGCACCAGAGCAAGAAAACACGCAATAGACCCAGCCTTGAGGAATCCCCTCCCCGGCTGCTTTGAGTCAGTCCAACATCGGAAACAGGCCCACTTGGCAGGAACACGAAGGCCTTTTGCTCACACTCTAGCCCTGGAGAAGGGAGACAACACCCTAGGCATGCCCTGCCTGGGGCTCCCTTCAGTGCATGCAGAGCCAACTGCAGGCTAGATGCAATCCCTGGTCCCAGCATCTCACCACAGCTGGGGCAGGGGAGGGGCACAGCTGCAGCCCTTGCACTGTGGCTATCCTCTGCTGCCCGGGGCTCCTAGGAGGCACAAGCAGGCTCTGGCTCAGGAGAAGGAACTGAGGCAGTTCTCCCCAGCAGCCCTACATGCCCTGGGTGGGTGCCACGATGCTGGAGTGGATGCACAGAGCTTGTCACCTTGCCCATTGCTGGTAAGTGGACCCCCCAGTGCCCTGCCCCCTTCTCTACCTCAAGGCCTCCCTCAACCCTGCGCTAACTGGACTTCTGGGGTCCGCTGCATCCAGTGCCAGCTCCCCTTTTTGACTGGACTCAGCTACAGCCGCAGAAACCCAGACAGCTGGTCACCTGAGGCCACATCTCTGCTGGAGAGGTACGCGTGCACCTGAAGTAGGGCACCCAGCGGGATGCCCCGCACAGAACCACCCACCTTGGAGCAGCCTCGCTGCTGTGAAGTACAGGGTGCAGCGAGTAGGGCCCTGCCCAGCCCCCCCCCCCGTCCCCCGCTGCAGGGAGCACACAGCTGGCTTAACACCCTCTCCACCCCCACCACAGAGTAACACACTCCAGTCAAATGATTATGATTCAGCTCTTACTAACACCAGCATCAACCAGGAGTGAAGTCAATGGAGCTACGTCAGTGTAAACCCGATACAAGGGGAGGAGTTCAACCGCAGGAAAAAGATACACAGAAAGCAAGCTTTTCCACAGGGACCCTCCTTGCAACTTACTCTTGGGAGGAGCACAACTTAACACTGAACCCCCCCTTGCAGGGCAATGAAGTGACTACAAACAAACTGCTAAATGCCCACCGCTTTGCTCATTGTTCATGCACTATTTGGGTGTCAGACCGAAAAATGAAACCGCCTCAATCCCTGACAAAGAAATTCAGTAGCCCCGTAAGTTCTGTGGGACCTCGGTGAACGCCTGGTTTCCCATGCTTGCCTTGTTCCAAGGGTCACAGCAAACCCTAGGCCCAGTATTCTTCGAAGAGCCTGGATGACGTGGTGGAAATCTCTCCACAAGGCAGGGGAGAATCCGAGCGGAAGGGCAGTGCTGCTGGGGAGTGTGCGTCAGTTGAAGGCGGCTCCATGGTAATTGCGGCCTGGCGCTTCCAGGTTTGACTTGCTCAGTTTACAAGTAGATTTTTCTCATTGCCAAGACCTCTGGCCACCCCTGGGAGCGGAGAGTCAAGCTGGGTTCTTTCCTTCTTCATGCATGTTCTCCGTAAGGAAGATGGTATAGGTAAGGCCAAATACTGCATCCATCTCAGCTGTGCAGAGCCCGGGGCATTGCCCAGCAGGTCTAGGCTAATGGGGTTTCAGAGAGAAGCCACCACGCTCTGCCTCCTTGGCACAGCTTGCATCACTGGAACAGCTCTGGGCCCACATCGCTTCATTGCTGCCACCAGAACAACTGAGGGCTCCTCTGTGGCCCCTTGACCCAAGCGCTTCAGGCAGGTGGTAGCAAGACAGAGGCCCCAGGTTGATTCCCACCTTGGCAATTGCCCTCTGTTGTCTGTTTGTCCCTTTGTAGTTAACAGGCCCATGGGTTTCTGGTCTGCAGGCTGAACCCGGCTGGCTCTGGCACTTTCCCTTGGAGGGAAGCTTCAGTAAACAACCTGCAGTTACCCTGAGGGGTTAAGTCATTAAGTGCTACGTGGCAGTGATCTCTGGAGTGATATACATCATCCAGGCCCTTTGTTTTCCTACTCAGCCGCAGTGACAGAGGAGAGCTCAGGCAATCACTGGCTCCCGATAAAGCTCATCTAGAACCTACACCAAGAATGGGGGTGGGGTGAGGAAAGGTGACGCTCAGCTGTGCTATTTTCCTTTGCCTGCCTTGCACAGAGCAGAACCTGGCACTGCATGGCGTGGCTACACAGTCCTTCGTTTGTCTCTCACGCCAACCAGCCAGCCCAGCCTACTGGAAACCAGGAGCAGATTGCATGTCTCTCTGGGAAGGTCTCCAGAGCCAGGGAGTGAAGAGGAAGAGAGGAAGGCACTGCAAGCCTGTCAGAGGCAAGGTGAATGCCACTGTGGGCTCTTGGAAGAGGAGTTAGCCAGCTCCAGTGCAGAGAAGTAGATTTATCTTCCAGGAAGTGAACTAAGTTGGGGGGGAAGAAATGCTGTCCGATCTCAAAGCAGACCTGGTAGCAGGAAGAAATTTCTTAGCGAGGGTGAGAGTGTTTTCTGTACACACATGGAGACTTCACTAGTGAAACGTGATGCTGGTGAAAGCTAGGTTGTCGGTACCAGGATCTCCTCTCTCTTACACCTCCATGTACTGTTTACTACTCAGATTTTCTGTAAAAACAGCATTGCCAACTCATGTTTTTTTCCATGAGTCTCATGATTATTTTGCTTAAAGCCCGAGCTCCTGGAGTCCAGTGGATGTGTGATGATTTCAGCCTTCATTCTTAAAGGAATTTCTAGCCCTCATGGGTGTGGAGAAAGCTTCAAAACCTGACCCCACTGCAGGCTAAAGCAAAAGGAGAATAAATACCCAGTCTAGCATTTGTACATCATGATTTTGAACATCTGGGGTTGGCAATACTGCAGTTAGACGGTAGAGCTCTCTGGCCCATTGTGTGCACTGAACACCTGCCAAGAGAAGCAGCATCCTCCCTTAAGGAGAGGGAGGAAGCAGCGAGGTTCACCACTCATTCACAGGGAAAAGGCTCCTTTACCAAAGGAAGTCTGGTGCATTTGCCCTTCTCCATTGAAGGCAGCTGCTTTTACAGCATTAACTAACTCCAGGCGCAGTTCTGCTGAGAAGTAACATTAGGGCTCCATGGTTTGTCAGCCTTAGTGATTTCCTAGATCACAAAAGGAAAAAGCAAACCAAACCCAACCCACCTTTTTATCTGCAGCCTACCAGGCCAGCTGCTCCGCCTAAGAGTCGAAAGCAGAGCTGGGCTCTTTCATTATCAGTGGGGATAATGTGGGTCAAAACGCTGACCCTTGTTCCAGCTGTGTGAACCACTTCAGGAGAATTCACTCATGCTGTAGCATCTTTCCGCATGCTGAAAGGGGCTAAAAAGCCCCAGAGTTTGTGGTAGGCCCCGCAGATGTTTTGCGGCTCTGCGCCTCCAATGCCAGACACCCTAGTGCAGAGGGCCTGTGTGGGTGGCTCTGTACCTCGGTGATTTGTATCAACGCAGTGGGCGACAGCCAGGCCCATGTTCAGAGCACACTGTGATCTCTGCCAGAGTGGTCGGGGAAGCAGAGCTGTTAGCTATCAGGACCACTGCCTCAGTGAGATAGAGCCCGTCTTGAAATAGCATTTTTTAGAACAAGGGGGGTCCAATGAACCGAGGCTGCCTTCCACAGAAGGACTTGAAAACTAAAACTTCACAATTTGGTACCCTCAGCTCCTAAATACGCTCTAGGGTTGGAGAGCTAATCTGGGAGTTGTTTCAGTACAGTGCAACTGTTTGTTTTAAAAGAGTTGGCTCCACTTCTAGGAGGGTTTAAGTCCTGGAATGATCTTTATTTGGAGAAAATTGTTCAACAGGAGCAGCTGAGAGTCCACAGTGCAATCCTTAGCAGAAATGCCTGGGAGTATTCCGCTTGCTAGAAGCTGAGAGTTCAGATGATGGTCATTTTGCTGAACATAGAAAGCGGAGTTTACATAAGCATGTGTTCCAGTTCTGCATTGTAGGAGATGAATACATACATTCGATCAGCCTTCCCAGTACTGCCTAAGGCCGTTAGCCCTGATTTACAGTTCTCCGGCCATCCAATAAGTACTCCCGCATTTCCAGAAACTCTAGGAGTCCCGAATGCTTTACAAAACAAGGCTATTGTCAGAGATGGTGCAGGGTGTTTGCGTTATAAACAGTGTGTTTATCAAAGGCACTTGTAACTAGCAACACATTGGAGGCCAGACTCCGTTCCTGCCTCTAAATAACTTGATTTAAGGATACTTTGGGTTACAGGTGGCTAATTTAGTTCACTGTAGGTGAAATGCATCCGTGCATAGGCCAGCTAAGAGCTAGGGGGTTAAACGGGCTTTTCCCTTGTCCTGGGTCCTCTAAGCAAGGGGTGATATTTCCCTCTTATGCTCAGGCAAACGAGAAGGAAGCTATTCTTATTCTTTTCTGAATATGGCTGCAGCCAGTAAGAATCCATGTAACCCCACCTACACGGGAGTGCTTTTCCCATTCAAACTTAGGTTTTAAACTAGACTACTACATTGTAAAGGGGGTGGGAGAAGAGAGCATTTGCTTTTCAGAAGCAATTCCTTGCCAGGACTTCATAAAACTCTTGATCATCTGACATTTCCTCCTCTTTTAAAAAAAAAAAAAAAAAAAAAAAAAAAAAGCCACCATCGAGCCTTAGAAATAGGAGTGGAAGCAGAACGAGATGCTTGCTGTAAGTGTAGGGAAGATGCCTCCTTACTAAGCAGCAGCTCAGCATTCTAGCCCATTTCCATTCCAATTCTTAGAGACCCCATGAGAAGGCCCCTTTTGTGAGGCCCTGCACATAGACACGAGTCTCTGCCCTGTAAAGCTTACAATTTAAGTAGGGTTGTTAGCCTCATTTTGAAGATGAGTAACCAAGTGACTAGCCCAGGGTCTCACAAAGAATCTAGGGGGGAGCTGGGAATAGAAGCTAGAGCCCCTAAACACCTTAACCACCACTTTTGTGCATCAGGTTTGAAACCTGTAAAGCTGTTCAGGGAAATGCCCAGGATAGGCAAGTCCCGGTAGCTAGCTCCCTCCTCCCCTTCTCTTAAAAGGCATGACTTGGACACCATTGTGGTGCTGAACACAAAACAATTACTTCTGGAGCCAAGGTTTAGTGCTTCCCTGGCTCCAGCTCTCAGATGAATTGTTGGCCTTAGAGTAACACAATCCATGTTGCCACATCATGTTTTACTTCTACTTTCTCAGTACTGGCCAGGGGAATCTATCAAGCGGCAGGCCTAGGACTCCCATTGATTGAGTTAAATCTCTCACAGGACACACAGCACCCTAAGCAAGGTAAGATTCCCCACCAACTTTCCATAGGGGCGGCTTTATTTAACGAGCTGATGCAATCCTCTCCCATTGTTGCATGGCAGCAGCATCAGGCTAGAATCTTTGGCACCAAGCCACATGTTCATAAGATTGAAACCGTGCTGAAATCTCTGCCTCCAAAGAGAGGGCCGCGGCAGCTCCCAGTACACAGTGGGGAAATGGTGGAAATCTAAAGCAACAATTGCAATCTCTCATGGCATGAAGGATCTCTTCCTCTTGCAAGATGTCCCAATGTATGGAGGAGAGAAGATAGCCGTGTTTTTAGCATTGATTCCGGCTATTGGATTGTTTGTTTGTTTTTTACAATATGCAGATGGAAACCTTTTGTATTTGATGGGAAGAGAACAAAGGCACGTGGAGAAGGGTAAAGAGGTCTGATTTAGGCCATTTAAGCAGTACCCTAATAGAACTTTGTTTGCCACATATAGGTTATCCCTATGCAGAATCCCAAGACACCAGCCGGGTGCATCAACTTTGTTTCTAAGTTTTTAAAAAGTCTAAAATACAAAAAAGTTGCCCTTGATATTTCAGGATTTACTGGTGGGAGGGGGACAGGTGACAACACTCACTCACCCTTTAGGCGCCTTCCCACAGCTTCCTGGAGCATAGGGTTGTCTGGCGAGGGGACTGGAAACAAATTAAAGCTACCAGAAGTGAGGGGAGAGGACTGCAGAGCTTAAATCCTGTTAATGCTTTGGAGGAAACACACTGAGAAGATTGCTCCAACCAAGACAGCCTGCAAGTGTCCTGATGTCAGAGGACCATCTTCATGGAGGTCCCCCCCAGCCAGGCCTTTGTCCAGAATCCCAACAGATTCCGACCACATCACCTTTTAAGAGTTTGTCTCAGGGCTCCAGCTGCATCCACAGCAAACGCACAATAAAACAGGCAAGTGAAATGTGGAACTAGGATTCCAGCAAGGGGCTGTGGTGAAGTCACAAACCTGAGCGGGAAGATTATCCTGGCTGGGCCTGTTTTGTTATTGTATGGGCTACATAGAATCCATCCTCCTTCCTCCACCCTCTTTTTAAATTGCCCCTGGAGCAGCTCAGCCTTTTAAGTGCTGCCCAGACTGCTACAGTTGGGATGAGGCAGCATCAAAAAGCCTGTAATTTTCATTGGCTGAATTTTGTAACTCATGGAGCAATGCCCCACCCACGCATTGTAACTTTTGAAGGAGGATTGCACTGGGTTTAACCCTTTGGAGGGTGGCAAGTTCACCTGCCAACTAAGTCAAGGCTTAGACTGGATACTGTACACATGTCCACAGCTTCCAGAGGGTGGAAACACTCTTGGGGCTTTTCCTACCTCTGCTCGTCTCCGATACAATATGATCTTTCTGATGCTTGTAAACGGGCTCAGGTTGCTACTCCTGCTTGCCAGGGTCAGATGTTACCAGCCTCCGCCATGTACCATGTGCATCATCCTCCATGTACCATGGAGCCTCCACTCCATGTATCAGATCCCTAATTAGGTGGCCAAACATCTTTGCCTGCAGTAGATATTTTAGCCGAGATTTATAACCTTGATTGCCTGGAGCCTATCACAGGACCATGTTATTACAGCAGCATGGCTCTGAACGGGTTCCTTGACTTTGTGGAACTCTGAAGCCAGGCAGCTTCACCAGCTCTGGAAGAGGAGGAGTTTGTACAACCACTATCTGCACAGCTCACATGATGTTAAGAGGTCCCACATGATTATCTATAGCACCTAGGGTAAAGAAAGATCAAGGGAGAAAATGCAAGTTGAAGAGAGATTGCACAGGGGATTTTCACAAATGTTATGAATTCACCACAGCTTGGACCGTGTTCAAGGCAGGGCTAGTCCTCAGTGCAGATCTGCTCTCAAACTGGGCTTTTCCTCAGGCAGATGGTATGCTGCAAGGGCCACACAATGTCCTTGTTTATTTCTGCAACAGCATGTTTTCCCCAAAACATGGTCTCTCTCTGCTAAGGCAAGGAGACCAAAGGCTTTCACCGTGGTTTGGACACTTCTTCCATCTTCCTCCTAAACCGCTGTTCCATTTCAAGAGCGATGTCACACTCAGGGAAAGCACACAAGAATCATTACTTTGGCAGCAAATAATTAACTTTCCTTAGTGGTCTGAGGCATCTGCGGAGATGATGAGACCGAGCTCTGGGTAGCTGAAAGACAAGCATCATTGTAAGTATCCCTGAGATGACATTTTCCCTCACTGTAATAAGGTGAAGTTCCCAGTAGGAGGAATGTACTGTCTGAACGAAACTCCCCCAGCTGATAATCTTGTCTAGGCACAGAAATCTCAGCTACTGGGAAAACCTTACCCAGAGCTGTATGGAAAGCAATATCCAAAAAAAGCGTATTGATGGTCTCCTCGACCTCTTCCTGTTCCAAGAACTGAAAGTTTTCCAAGACTTTGGAGAGTGTTGGCTAGTCTGTATCAGTCTCCACAAAGAGATTTGATATTACTCCAGATAGAACAGATTAATTTTGCTACTGAAGTAGCCTTTGTACATCACTCTGCAGGTCTGGGGCAAGACTCATAAGAAACGCTTGATGAACCAGAGTAGATCTGAAGTGTCTGATGAGACAGTCACAAGCATTTAGCATCAGAGATCCAGGCAGAAAAAGCCACTGACTGCATCTGCTGGAGGAATGATTTTCAGGGGACACAGAGGGATCCCATCACAAATGGGTACGCTGCATAACATAACCTAGTTTTCAAAGGATTATATATGCAGTGAAGTGATGCACATTATAGCTTGTATCTTCTCCTGATCAAGACAGAGCTGATCTCAGTCTCTAGAAAATAGCTTCTAACAGCTGCTCTGGGCTGCAAGAAGGGGAAAGGGAAGAGGCCAATGGGTTACAAAAGTTGATTAGCCTATGAGCAGGGAGAAAAGGCCACTCCAGGAGTGTATCAGAGTTGTGTTTAAAGATTATTCTTTCCTTCTGGCTCAGTCAAAAGCCTGAATTGATCTGAAATAAATTTCACACAAGTTTTTTTGTTTAAATTAAGGCTTTGATTCTAAAGCAGGAACTGAATGGCTTATCTCCAAATAAATGCATGCAGAACACATCTCCCTCCCTCCCCCCAACCACAATTCTGAGCTTAGTGGTGTAGGATAGCTGAGAGCTAGTGGGACTGACTGCCCTCCTAAGAATACCAATGACATAAGAGAGGATACCCCAAAGACGCGGCCCCCAGTGTGTAGAGATATACCAGGGGGAAGTAGAGGGTGTAGCTAGAGCACCCTGTAGTCTGGTTCTTCTGGGCTACTGCAACCGCTCAGAGAGCCAGGGCTGGAGAGCACAAATTAAGTGAGCTTCTGGGACTCCTCTAATTTACAGCAGGGACCGCATATGCTCCCTGCTGCCTCCAGAATCTGGGAAGTATGAACTTGACAGAGCCATTTCCCTACTATTCACAACCCCATTTTCTGGCTAAACTGAGTTCAGCCAGAAAGAAGAATCAGGTCCAAAATCCATAGTAAAAGTTCTCATTCAAGCTTGTAAAATGTTTCCTTCCTCACCCAGGAAACGTATTTTCCCAGTGTCTGTTTTTCGAATGTATGTTGTTGGGTTTTTTTAAGTGTTTAAATGAACATAGCACATAATTTGAAAAATTTTGGTACTAGAAATAGTAGGCTGTAATTTCTAACATGAATATAAAATTTAAACTATTCCAAGAAGTTAAAGAGGGAGGTAAATGAACTCATGCAAGGTTATTGTTACCTCACTTAGGAAACAGGAAAGTTACAGAGTGGTCTAGAAACTAGAGGGGAAAGGGAATGGCTGGGGCCATTAACGATCAGAGAGAAGAGCATAGCTAGAGTGAGTGGATTAATGGAAGACAAGACCGCTGAAGTAGGAATTTTGTCCACTTTCATGAGTCCTGCTGTAATGTTGTCCAGCCCACCTGTCTATGGCTTTAGCACATTTAGCTTGGTCTCATCAAATTTTAACAGGAGGAAGGTGGGTGAAAATATAGGCATCCAAAAGAGCGATACATAGGGTTAACTAGTCAGCAGGCTAGAGGTGTGTGTATTGTGTTTTACATATAGAATTGCAAGTGGTCTATGTGCTTTGTGTTTCATTTGATGAAGTCTGAGTGGATTTACTCTCCCGCCCCCATTTCAGAAAAAGTATTTGAGGGATAGGGGGAAAAGAATCAGCCTCCCTGTTCTAAGGCAGAGGTCCTTAACAACTCTCTTCCTAGGCGTGTCCTTAGCAATTGTGCACCTCAAGATATTGAAAGCCTGTCTCATTCTGCATGCAGTAAAAAAGAAGCCTGTAGAATGAATGTTTCCCTTCCCCGCTAGACAAGAGTGCAGTGCACTGGTAGGGCTGGCATGCCATGCCTGCTGATTGCTACTAACAGGCACTGCGATGTAGCATCTTGACCTAGACAGCTTCAAAACATTTAAGCCCAAAGTCTGCTCTCAAATGCACACATGTAAGTCCCACGGACTTTAATAAGAGTGGTGCGCAAGCTCATCTAAAGAATTCAGAACATAACGAAGACCAAGCTTAAAGAAAAGCAAAGCAGACAGCAGTTTGTCCATTTGTTTATTGTCATTCAAATACTAAAAATCCCTCACAATACAATATACAGTTATTGATTTCAGGTTCTTCCTTCCATTGAAATTGACTATCAGGCTTTAGTGGGAACATTTTTTAATTTTTTTGTTTTATTATCAAAGATTTAGAGTCACAACAAATATGAGTGACAAAAACATACCCTGCACTGGCATAATGTTATTTCTGTTAGTTTTTTATTTGTTAAATGATTATAAATTTAAAAAAAAAAAAAAGCACAATGCAAGTTATTTCGCTAAATGCAATATACAGCGTAACTCTGCCTTAAGCAGACAAACACTACCGTGGTTCCTTGAGGTCTTTTTGCATTATATATATATATATATATATTTTTTTCTTTTTAAAAATGTCAACTCTGTCCCCTCCTTACAAAAAGGAGAAAGTGACATTGAGCCAGATAGGGTTTCTGATGAGACCACTGTATAAGCCTTCTCCCCTTCTACTGTGCTCTGAAACATGAGTCCCCCATTTTCATTTGCTTAGCTGTACTTTGGTAAATCCTTGTTTCTTTTAATAAGCAAAATTTGGAAACTAAATTTAATAATTCAGAGGTAACTGAAGTGTTCCTAAAAACAATGATTAAAATATCTATAGAAAACAAAACACTACTATTCAGAATTAAAGATTAACCAAACAGTATTACAGCTGGAATGCCATTTACAGGAATCCCTAAGATACAAAAGTTAGCAAGGTCCAACTTTACATGAACTGGGATGCTGTCGACATCTTCTGCACTATAAAAATAAAAGGTTCAACCAGGCCACTTTTCACATTTCTGGGCAGAGAATAGTAATCTATTCACTGCCCAAAATCAAACAGATAATAAATTAGGTTATAAAAAAATAAAATTAAAAAACCACACAGCTCCCAAATTTCAACACTGGTTCAAATGAAAGTCAGGGGTTTATTTCACAAGTTGCTAAAATCTAAGTACAATAGTTAGTCATTTTCATTATTACTGTATTATAAAATCTTGTAGTTGCAACGTCTCAAAGAAAAAGGTTATATGGCTTGCAAGAACCAACGCTGCTCTAACCCTCTCCCCAGGAGAGGGGGGAAGCAAGCAGCATTTGAGCAATGTCAGATCAGCTCATGCGGCAATTTGCAGCAAAGCAATGCAGGATTGGGGAAATGGAATATGGGGTATGTTGCAATATGTACCACCTAAAGGAGATCAATTTGCATGTTGTACTGTCAAACTGTACATTGTCTCTTACTCAGAGAGGGAGCTTTAGGTACAATTATGCCTCACCTAGGATGGGGGAGGATACCTATTTCCAGGCCCATATGAATGAGTCAGCAACCTGCATTGCACTGGGCAGCTCCTAGAAGAAACTAGTAGCCCTTCTGGTGGCAGGAATTCCGAACAGGACAGTAGTAAAAATAAACTGAAGATTTTGTTCTTACAATGTGTCTAAAACTCCCCTCCTCCACAATCAAACTTAACCTTTTAAATCACAATACCATAGGTTTAAAAATAGATTCAATTTAAGTATTGTTTTTTGTTATATATTTGGGGGCAGGGGAGGGGGCTGGGAGGGAAAGGGCAGGTAGGGAGGAGAAATGGAAGTTATTTGGAAAGATTTGTAGCAAATCCTAACAGTTTAAAGAGTGTATAGTAGAGTTTTAACTAGCTAGGTAGAGCAGAGTCAACTGAATATACAGCTCTGAACATATGGACTGAGTAAGCCAATCTGGCCTTGACACATGTAGAGCACTTGAATCTTTTCTTGCTGAATTTTTAGCCAAAATCTTTTCAGAAACAGCATATGCAATAAGTATTATTTTTAAATTACTTGCAACATCCCAAGAACCATATATAAAAACAATATCAAAACTGTTTTTAGATTCATGCTGCACAGTATCTGCAAAATGAGTTTTTGATCAGTCTTTTACATTGTGTCCCTAACACAATTCTGCCTCAGTATATTACTTAAAAAAAAAAAAAAAACTTAAGTGGAAAGAGAATTGCCATATTGCATCAGCATAATTTTGGACGAGGGGGGTAAAGTCTACAAGATGCAATATGTGCAGGCTTTGATTTTTATTTAATCTTCTGGCCTTTAAAATAGTTCTCATTTTCCACTGAAATTCAAGTTTTAAATGCTACTGTGCTAATATTGGCACTTTCCAAAATAGTTTTGACATCACTTTTAACAAGCAACTTTCTTGCTTCTTCCCCTTCTTCCATCCATCCCCCCGTTACAGCACTGGCTGAAACGATAGCTGCCCCAACAAAAGGGCACAGTTTTTGACCTTAAAAGTTGTTCATACCCTAGGTTTCCAAAAAAGCCATTTGGGGGCACAAGATTGTAGCTTGAGAAGTGAGATTTAAACTCAGAAACGCACTTTGGCCCAGATCATTAAATAGAAATGGACAAATGTATTAATGAGTGTGTAAGACAGGTATTTGCCAGGAACAAAAAAAATTCAAGAAACTGAAATACTTTCATACTGTTTCATAGTGCAAAATAATATGCACTTTCTTTCTCTCTCCCCACCCCCATCAAAACAAAGAACCCCACACCTTGGAATGAAAATAAAAATTAAACCAAACCCCTCTCATCCCCATCTAGCTCTTAATACATTCAAAACAAAATGTCAAACTGAAATTCTAGGGCTTTATACAGCAAAAAATTCATTTTGCAAGACTAGGTCATCTACACTACTGATATTTAAAAAAAATGTATCTAAATATTGATATTCACACAACAGAAGAGGGGTTAAAATAAGCTTATAATGTGATAGCTGGATCTGAAGAGGGGTGCCCTATACAGTAACTGTTTTAAATTAAGGATCTAACTGAAGCTGCTAAGAAAACAATACCAGATTCAAAGTAGAAACTGGATAGTAAATCCCCTTCCTCTCTATATATATAAATTTTGAAAATAATTCATATCAGTACTAGTTCTAGTACCAATATGCAATACAAGTAGTAAGGTATGTATTTCTGCCACTTGTAACCCATATAAAGTGGGGGGGGAGGGGGGGGAACCAAACCTGATGATTCTAAACATATTTGTGTAATCCCAAAATATATTAAAACCACACAGAAACCTGTTCTTAACGCAGGGTTAGCTAAATCACTATCAAAACTGAAGAACCGGAGTGATATGATAGAGGGGAGCATGGAAGAATGGCAGTCTAGGGATCAGGGTTAAAAGCAGTACTGCCTGAAGTATGCCCAATGCATGCTTGTACAGGCATCACACCACTAACGCATAGACTAGGAAGGATCGTTTCTCCACTGGTAACAGAGGAAAGAACCTGTTGCCTGACTCCCATCTTTCACCCTTTTTGATTACACACAGCTTTGAGTGTCTAGTTTTTTAATACAACTTCTCAAAAGAACAAAACCAAACAAAAACAAAAAGGTTTCACTTTTTAAAGTCTCTGGGAACTTTTGCAAATGCCGATTGCTCTCTGCTGGATTAGAGAGACTGAACAAGCTATTGTTTATTGTTCAGTAATTTAGGTTTTAGACCATCAAGTGTCCACAAAGTCTATTCAACAGAATCCAATGAAAGAGAGAGAGGCCTATACTGCCTCCCACTTGCTGGGCCTGTCTGGGCAGCAACCAATCCATTAGAAATCATGCCCAACTGGAATTTGAGTTTGCACTTATTTATCATTAGCTCAATATTACCAACTGTAGATTGCCTTTCTGGGGTGGAGGGAAGAGGAGAAGCAAACATGAATTGAACCTGCTAATTGCCTCTGCAATCACTGGGTTCACGTTCCACTTTTCTTACAAACTGCATCCTTGATTGCCAGTGAACACCGTAGGCTTGGTGACTAGCTAGCTCATAATGTAAAGAAACCAAAGGCAGAGAGTCCTTTTAGTCCTCCTTTTGTGCTGGTGACAACCACACCCCTCACTAAACACCGGAATACATAAAGCCAAAAAAAAAAAAAAAATTCTCCCCCTTCCTGACAGCCTTCACCATCAGCCAATCACAAGAATCCGACAGCCAAATGAGCTGAAGTTTGTTGCCACCCTCGTGGTGTCATTTTCTCATAGCAAGGACAGTAGCACTCAGTGGGATGAGAAGCAGTCTTCTTGCTTCCTACAAAGCTTGGGCAAATCCAGCTAGTTTTAAAGCAGATTCCACTGTACTGTGGTATTAAAAAAGAATGGCAGAAACAGGTAAGTCCTCCTCTTGGGCATCCCACTGCATTATTTCCATGTGGCAGATTGAGGGATGGATCGTGGGGGAATCATATCCAGGAGATATTCACGTTGACGGTCTACTGCTGAGGAAGTCTTGTGCACAGCTAAACTAGGGTTGACAAAAGCTAAAGCCCCACCTGACAAAACATACAAAAAGAGAAAGGAGCAAGTGTCACAATATGCTTAGACCATGGGACAGGAACAGTGGAATATACATAGCTCATATAGCACCCAGATACTATGGGGATGGATGCTCTCAAAATACCATCACCCAGAGCAGGTCAATCTTTCAAAAAGGAAAAAAAAAAAAAAGTCTCCATAATCATCTGCACAAATGGTGCCGAAAAACATCCCAGACAGCTCAATGACAAGACTATTAAACAATCAGAGTTGTCCACATAATCCAATTTAATTTAGAGTTGAAATAAAATGGTATAAAAAGATTTCAATATTGGGCAGAAAGAACAAAGCCACCAGAGAGCTAGCTGCTGCAGCATCTTTTCCGTGGGAATTCCAATTTTTTTTTTCTTTTTTCAAAAGCAAAGAGACCAGAAGATTCTTAACAAAAGTCAGGTCCTCCCTACCCTTTAATCTAAAATGTTAAAATGCTAGTTTAATAGTTAAATATTCTGTGAAGCACACTGAAAAGTACGTGTTGTAACCTTTCCTAAAGCAAAAGATCTAATCTTTCCCACTTTCAGTAGAGGCAGATAACAGTACAGCATTAACTGCACACACAGGAACAGACCTTCATTGTCCTGCACCTTGTACAATCATTTACACCTAATGGTAAAACACGACCATTCTCACTGGGTAGCATTTTACAGCCACTTTGGACAGGTGTAAGCAACTGTATCAAGTATGAGGCAGTGGAGCAACAGGAAGGTGCTAAAGAGGCATACTTAAAGAATTAAGACTGTTGAACAACAAAATGCAACTAGCAACTACAAAGAAAAGACAACGTTAAAGAAAAATGTACCTGTATGGATGGGGGTCTTCTTCCAGGTAGTAGCATTGCCCTTGCTGGCAGGTCTCTCAGCATGCTTACCTGGCCTACTACCAAGTGCTGCTGCTGATGCATTCTGCAACTTGGGTGACTGACTAAATGCATGCAAGACTCCACGGGGGGCTCCTGAGGGACCTCGAGACAGCTGACTAGGAGTCTAGTGCAAGAGAAGAATTAATTAGTAGGACATAGGAACGCAAATTTACGTCTCGCAAAACGTTCAGTACAATAGCCGTGACAATGCTTTACTGGATTTCTTTCCTCTTCCTTTCCTCCTCCTGTCAAACCCGGTACTGTCTGCAAACTTTGTGTTATCTCTAAATCAAAATAAAAGCCAGTTTTTCTGTATGTCAACAACATAGCTTATTTTTACCTTTTCAAAATGAGGTGTGCATAAAAGTGAGGCAGCCCTACTAACTGGAAATAGCAAAGAAGGTATGTACTGTGTAAACTTCCTCACAAAGAAGCACCAACAGACTACAATCTTGACCTACATAATCAATCCCTTGGCTACCCCAAGTTCTGGTCTTCCTTGAGCGGTGTTCCCAATTCCATGGTCATTTTGTGAGGCGTAAAATTGGAGACTAGGATTAGAAGACCAAGGAACCCATTTTTATTTATGATCTGAGTTGCTATTTGAACCCAAGCCTCTGACCCAAACACTGAGTGTGCACTCAACAATGCTGAGATCTTACAGCTCACAGTATCAGGAATTCCTTGCTCCCACCTCTAGACTAGGTTTCTAAGTGTTTCCTATAAAATTTGTGATCTAAATTAAAGGGGATGTCTAAATTAGTGAAATTTTCACTAGTGTAACTACACTGATGTACTTGCACTAGAGCAGAATTTCCCCAATCTAGACAAGCCCAAAATTAAAAAGGCACAGTATGTAGCATATAAGAATGTAAGAACAGCCACACTTACCAGAGCACATTGGATTAACAACAGGACAGCCAAAAACTTAAATTCAAAATACACTTCAGAGCTTATACAACAAGCTCTTGTATCAACTTTCACATCAGTGTCTTGTGCAAAATAAATGCATGGTCTTTTGAAATATATGGTAGGAGCACTGCGGAGATAGTACACAGTGGGCATGTACAGCAGTAGAAGCCTTGATTGATTATCTGCAATGGCTAATTTAGTATTGAAGGATTCCTACCTGTTTGAGTGAGTGGTGCTGGACTATAGGTTCTGACTTGATCTGTATGGGAGAAGCAGTCTGTTGCAGTATCCGCTGCTCGATCTCCTGCTCTTGCTGCAGTGCTTTCACAAAGGCAGCCTTCAGTCGATTAGTGTGCTCAGCCTTGAGGGCCTTTTTCTGATTAGATGTCATACAGGTTTCACACATAATGGTTCCGTTCTTCTCTTCCCTCCAGCGGCAAGTGAAGTCAGTCTTACACTGAGCACACATATAGGGCTCATGAGAGGAGGCCGTGACTGAAACTTTACCTGTGAAATGCAACCAGGTTAGCTCACCAATGCAGGGTTCTAAAAATGGTTGAAGCCTTTGTTCTCAAACTCCCATCACTCAAAATGTTTGTCTGCTTTATGTTCCTATTTTATCCTCACACAGTTTCATTTACGACTCTTAATGATTTTAACTAATTTTGATCTGTACATCAAGTAAGTCTGAAATTATGGCAACAAGCGTCTACCAAAGCAAACTACCTCAGTGATACACAGCGAGCCACACACCATCCCAGAGCCATCAAGTTAAATAAAGCCATCTCACAAAAATTAGATCCAAAGATTTTGCAAGTAAATGCTGGAGTAGAATTCTTCCTTTACCCTTATATTCAGACTTCTAAAAATATCACTACTGGCCAGCAACTATGACATTATGCCTCTGGTTTCTAAATGACGACTAAGTGAGAAAAATTTACCTCACTTTGCCCCCTATCCCTCCACTGCTCAAATGAAAGGAAAAAACTACTACTTTAAACTGCTCCAAAGTATACTAGACACTTGAAAGGCAATAAAGTCCTTGTTGCATTAAACTAAAGTCTAATTTTTGATATGACAATAAGTAATGATGATTAAAAAAATAGAGGTGAGAGAATGGGCTAAGGAAGGATGAGGGCTACTTTATGGTTATCACATGGTTAATTTGCACATCTGACAGTTTTTTTTCATCTTTAAAAAAAAAAATTATGTCACCAACTTGACATTCCAGTCTTCATTCCAGACCCTGGCGAGCAATATATTAGTATAGCATTTTTTAATGGTCCCACCCTCCCCATTATTGTCATCAATTGTTCCAGTAAGTCTAACCTATTCTACAGAGACCAGTTAAGTCTATGGCATGAAAACCATCTATTCAAGGTTATTTAAAATTTTCTTCAATATCCAAACTGACTAACTAGACACAGATAAAACATCTGACAGTGTCACAGGAGCGTCATGAAAGATTATGCATGGGTTTAAAAAAAAAAAACAAAAACCCATGACCATGGTTTTAAAAAACAGGAACTATATATACTTAAAAGCCATATCAGACAAACCCAATTTTCTGAAGGGTTTCAGTCATCTGAAGCTTTCATATGAAACAGAGTTTGGATGGGAAGCATTGCTGTCAAATGGGCATGACCAAATCACTAGTTAACTAAACAGGGTTATACAGTATGCTCAAGTCAGCTATGACGACCTGTAAAAAGTCTCATCATACGAAGTAAATGCCTTATAAAAAAGTATTCCCCTTCCCTCACTCTTTAAAACACCTGTATTAGCAAAACCTCTTTAAACTTTTGTTTTCTGCATTTCTTTCCCCCCATCTCTCTTGGTTACCAATGCGCGTCCTCTACTTAACAGCTTCCTCATGTCTCATCGTCTTGCCCAAGTCATTCTGAGACACCACAAGCCAGCATTAACAGCAAAAGAATTTCTTCCATAAGGAAGATGGATTGTAACATCAGTGAATGGATCAGGCAAAAGACACAAGATTGTTAGTAAGGATGAAAGCTATTTATATCAAATACTAATTTAAAAAGCATATTTTTTTAAAACTTTACTGAAGTGTGGCAATGGATCTTTAGGGGAAAGAACCTTTTAGATGCTGAGCCCACCTATCCACATACTAGTAATCTGCATGTGACTAGTACCATTAACCTGCTAGGAGGAAGTACAAAAAGGTCACAACTCCAAGGAAAGCTGGCTGTATCCTGGGGGTGGATCTGATGGCTCTGGATTAGTCTTCAGTGATTCTCAACTTATTTACCATTGTGGGCCACATATGCACCTCTCTGTGTTAGGTGGGCCACATCCACACAATTATATATATTGCTTGTACTGCTCTGAGAATGTCACATGGGCTGCAGCTTTGTGCTAATTGGGCCACAAGTGGCCTGTGGGTTCAGAACCAATGGTAGGCTGAGAGGCCAAGGACTGAATAGCCAATGGAAAGTGAACCTCTTTCTTATTTTGTTTTAAGAGATGGTCAAATTTATAAACAAACTAGTGAGGCAGCATGGTGGTGGGTAGCGTCCACTGCTATCACCACTGACTGGCACAGAGTGAGTTCTTGGGGTGCTTTTTACTTTACTATGCGGGCACTGCCCAAAAGCCACAGAGTCAGTGACCTAATGTGAGACTTCACAGATAGTTGAGTCAGAAATCTTCCAAAGAAACAGGCAGTGGATCCATAGGTCTTCAAGGTTATAAAGTCAGAGGTTACCGGGTAGAAACCTTTGTTGTCTAGCCAAGTCTTAATTACAGTCCTCATACCTAGAGCTCCACTGCTAAACAAAATTATCAGATCTAGGTCACTTTGAATGTGGACGTCAACTTCCTTCATATCCAGCAAGCAAATTAAAGTTTTTCAGTTACACGAATTGGGTTACATTTGGAAATGCAAATCCTTTTTGCTTGTAGAAATAGGTGGGGATAGAAACCTGCCGAGATTTCCAGGTAACGTCCATACCAGAACATTATTCTGAAACTGGTCCTTCTCTGAGAATCTTATTAGGGTAGAGGACCAAAGGGAATTGAAAACAAAGAAGGGCAAGGAAGCTTTCCAGAGAAAAGTCCTTACAATCACTATCCAGCACCCAAGAATCCAGGATAATAGTGGGCTTCTAGACATCCCAGAGTTAGAGAACTCAACTTTGAAAGTCAAGAGATTATTGAAACCAATGTTACATTTTTGTTCTTGGTTTACCTAACTACTGTGGGAAAATCCAAAGTATTTCTTCTGAGACAGCCGTTATTAAAAGACATTGCTACTCAAACTCTTAGAAGATAAGGAAGAGCCATCATGTCATCTTTTGCCTGAGGCTAAGGAGGCATCCTCCACTGCATAAATCAAGACAATTAAAGAAATAAATTTAGCACTTCTACTGCTCTTTGCATTTAAAACTGTGTGCAAAAAAACCCATTTTTAAGATGAAGAAATTAAGGAAGAGGTTAAGCAACTTAGAGAAGTCCATATGGTATCAATGGCTGAACTAAGGGCTAGTCTACACTCAAAACTTACAGCGGCACAGCTGTACCGATAACAGTTGTGCTGCTGTAAGTGCGCTTGTGCAGCTGTATTATGTTGATAGGAGAAAGCTCTCCCACCAACATAATAAAACCACCTAAATGAGCCACGGTAGCTGACAGCGCTGTCCACACAAGTGCTTATTCCAGCAAAAGCTATCGCTCACGGGGTGTTTTTTCCACATCTCTGAATGACAAAAGTTTTGCTGGCATAAGTGTTAGTGTAGACAAGATCTAAGACTAAGTTGCATGCTCTTAACACTAACCCATGCTGCTTCTAAAACAGGTGAGGGTGGTGTGAGAAGTCATACTACTGGATATTAATGCACTTGTATTAAGGAGTCTTCATAGTAAGGTAGAGCGCAAAGTTTATCAAAAGTCAGTGTGTATACTTGAAACAATTGTCACTTCTACCACATTTTAAAGCCCTCAAGAAATAAGCCTCAAGCATTTATGGTACTAGCTTACCTTGAGTTTCTAGCAAATTCTGCACTACTTCCTCCAAACCAACTAGGTAAATAAATTCATTGTTCGCTGCACTTGGCAGGAAATTCATCTCTGGTGCAGGTGGTTTAGGAGGTGGGATCTCCAGTAGCGTCTTCTCCAGCTGCTTGCGCAGTGCAAGTTTGGCAGCAGCTTGCCGGCTGGCTGGGGACTCATTGGAGTTCACTATAGAAGCAACACTGGTCGTAGTAGCATTAGCCTGAGCCGAGGTCACTGTTGTACCTTTTATTGAAGTAGGTGAGGCCTTAAAGAAAATACAAGCATGGTGTTCTGATCAGTAACAGCTGCCTTTATAGTTTAATCCCGTTGGCCCATTCTAATCTTGACTTCCCTGAAGGCAACCAACAAGAAGGCCAACTAGTGTCAATTGAGATAGTAGTTTTCGAGATACGGACTCTTGTCTATTTGGAACTGAATTGAGCCACCTCTCACCAAAAAAACATATTTCATATAGCCCACTGAACAGACGACATTAGGGTATGACTTGTGCGCTAGATATGAATGGGTCGTCTAGAGGTGCAACACTAGGCATCCCATTCAGTCATCTAGTCCCTCTATCAAATACTGTTTCAGAGTTCTTAACTTTTGCTCATTCACCATTTTTTGTAATGCATTCTTAGAAGCTTGAAAAGGGTATTTACAGTACACTTTCCTTTAATATTTTGTTCTTTTTATTTGACAAATGCTGCCTTTTTCCTGCATATCTTATGAATCATAAGCCAACATGCTCTTCTTCCTTTACTACATTATTTGTGTGCTGATAACAGTGAGGAACTGAATACCACTCTGGGAACAGAGTTAGTAGTTTGCTTTTGTCTCCTTCACTGGTTCACTAAAAGAAATGCACTACCCATTTTGTATTCTGCTTAATCTGTGGTTATTTTATTTATGCAAGAAAATTCTTCCTTAGAAGAGAAAAGGGGGTGGGAGGAAGGAGATGAAAGGGGAGGGGAGGGGGAAAAAAAAAAAAAAAACCTACTAAAAAAACTGATTCTGGAGGACATTTCCACCTAAACATGTCCAACGCCCAAAATTTGTCCACAAAACTTGTATTCCTTTCAAAGTCTTGTTTTGTCAGACCCCAGGACATGACATTTCCTTTTTCTTCTTACAGAAGATACAAAAAAGTAAATTTAAAAAATTTACAGCATCAAAAGTTAGTTTAATATGCATTTAACTAACAAATTAATAGATTTTGATTAGGTCTGAACCAATCATAGGGACTCTTTTTTCCCCTCCTATGTGCATATGTTATCTAGAGCTTCTGCAAACTTTGAATGAAGATAGAGAACAGCATGCAAGCAAAGAACAGAGGGGAGTAGTAGCAGCAATATGCAATCACATCAGTTAGGAGAGAAGATTGCAAACAGTAATGAAATGCAGTAACTGGACAATCAGTAATTGTTTTAGTCTCAAAAGAACAGAGGTGAACAGTGTTATGTTTGACATGTAACATCTTTTGGATCTCACCTGTGGTATATTGACAAGCAGGCTGGTATTGGGAACATTGGCAACGCGGATTAGACCCTGTTGTATAATTCTCTGTCCCTGAATCTGTACGCTGGGGACGGATGCCCGTGGTGCCAGAAGCAGTGGAGGTGGCCCTGTGCTGGAGTGCTGTCTGATATTGTGGATTTGCTGGGGAGAGACAGAGATGGGCTGATGCAATGGTTCCATGAAGGATGAGATGGGGAGGGTTAGAGAAGGTGGAAAACAGTGGGTGGGAGGTGGAGTAGGATGAAATGATGCATTGGAAATGATGCAAGTCAGGGGACAAAAAAAGCAATAATATTAACATCACTGTCAAAACCTGCAGCTTCATTTTGACTGTAAATAAATTTCAAGAGAAGCAACGCAGAATGAAACATTAGAAAAGATGTTTAACCTGAGAGCACTGTGTTTATCAGCCAAAACGGTTAGACCTTTGGCTTAAATTTTAAAGTCAACAGTTCCTTTCCAAAATGTATAGCTGCTAAAAGTCTGTTCAATGTTAAGATTATTAGTGAGACTATTCAACTTTACAGTGAACAAAGTTTTCTGCATATTAATCAGAACCAAAAGGAAACTAAATCTCATGTGCCATACTGTATTCCTTAACATTAGCCATCCAGCAGGCACAGACTGTTAAAAAAAAAAAAAAAAAAAAAAAAAAAAAAAAAAAAAGAAGTAGCCCCATGATTGCAAAATAAACGTCCCCTGGGCCAGACAACTATTTCCCTGTATTATACAATGGTCACAGTAAATTCAATAAGATCCACTGGAGTTAACTCTGCTCCCCTCCCCACCTTGCTCCTTTGGTGCAATCACTACTTCCCTCCTCATAGGAGACAAATGGATTTAAGAACAAAACACCTTCACAGCATTTTCAGTTTTCCAGTTTGCTACCTCATTCTAGCAGCCCATTAGTCAGTTTGGCGATGAAGGCATTGAGAGAGATTAAAATGTACATTGGTAAAACAGGAGAGAAAGAAAAATGTTTAAGAACCAAACAAATACACAGTAGGATTAAGTCTTCTATATTGTTCTGCTAAATTCCAGCCAGTAAGGCTGGCCCAACAGTACTGCTCTGCATCACCACATGAAATCTGGGTTAGTCCTCATCATAAGTCTCTTAGGAGTGAGATCATGCATTTAGACAGCACAGATTGGAAGGACCTTGCATCACTCAGCAGTAATGCATCCAGCCTATTAAGGAAAAGATCCTATGAGAACCCCATCCAACCCTCTTGTGTAAAGGAAATGGTAATCATGACTTAGAGCCTTGAAATTGGAATGTAAAAGTGGAGAAAATTATTGAGAATCCCCCAGGCCCTGAGGGAAATGAAAAGGACATCTGATAGGGATGAGGGAGACCTGCAACCACACCAACTCTTACCTGTGCTCCTCTGACAAGCGGTGGCATTACTATCTGCGTATTCTGCTGAGATCCCAGTTTTGAAGATACCTGTTGCCCTCCACGGACCAATGGAGGAGGAATAACAGTGCCTGGTATACGTGTAGAAGAGGTCTACAAAATAGAGGAGCATTTACTTTCAAATTTATCTTTATAAAACAGAACATGCTTATCTATACAGATGTTTATATTTAGTCCTTTAGTGGTATTTGACTGTTTGTATGCCTATGTAATTTCCAAAGACTGCACCCCTTCTGAGGGGGGTCTCAGACCTTACACTGAATGTAAAGGCACGGAGGCTTATTACTTAGAACTGCTTCAGTGAGAAAAACGGAAAGATTAATTACACAGTAATAGGGTATTCTAGGGTGAATAACTTCTTTTACTATATGAAATACAGCTCTGTACATCTGGGTATCTGTTTACTTGGAGAAGCCAAAAAGTGACCACTGTTCATGAGTTAAGGTTCTCACAAAAGCACTGAAGCTTCCACTTGCACTATCTACAGTAAGTAATAAAACTTCCTATTTGAAGGGCACAAGGGAAGCTTATATTCACTTGCATTGTGCTTTTCATTCAAGAATTTCAGAAGCGCTTTAAACATTAACTAAAAACTTTTCAATTTTACAGTTAGGTAAACAGATACAGAGAGGTTAAGTAACTTGCCCAAAACTTGTACAGAAAGTAAGACAGAACAGTAACAGAACCCCAGACTCCTGACTTCCAAGTCCCTGTGCTTTAACCACCAGACTAGATGCCTTCCACAACTGAAAAAATTTCCACAGTCTTTATTCCTTAAAGATTTCACTTGTGCTGCAAATTCCTCTTAAAAGTACTGTCTTTAGTGAGGGCAGCTTTCTCTATGTGCAATAGAGAACGCCTGTCAACCTTCGAGTTGCTCATTTTATTCTAGTGCCCTGAAACTTGCTTATGATGATAGGACAGTTTCATAGCAAAATTAAGCAGTGTGCTCTTTGGCCAAAGGATCTTTCATTACCTCTTATATACCTGTCAGGAAAGTGGATTTGGAATTTGAATAAAATCAGCCACTGGAATATAAGCTTACAGGCGTTATCTGCCTGAAACATCTTGTTCTCCTCCACTCCCATTTTAAAAGTTTATTGTAAGTGGGTATGGGGGTTAGCACTGGTTTAATCAATAAAAAAAAATTCCACTTGGAACCAAACAACTCTTTTTGTGACAACTAACTGAATTGTAGACATCCAGTCCTATGACAAAGCTTGAAGAATGCTTTTTGTGCTAGAACTGTTCATTACTTGAAAGTTGAAAATTCATTATCTGCCACTGTATAGTTTTGCTGGAATGTTTAATATTAGAAGTGGGAGAGAAGTCACCAACATATTTTTACTACTTTTCCACCCAGCAATATATGAAGCAACTTTACTAGATTAAATACTGAAGATTATCCCTCCTATTTACTATGCATCTTCACCTCCCCGGCATGCCCCAAACTTGGCAACACATGAGGTCCCCACACTAACCTGAAGGGATGGCTTGCCAGCAGGAACATTCTGTGTTCCCCGCACCAATGGGGGAGGGGTGGCCACAGCATTCCCAGAGGAACCGGGAGGCTGCAAGAGAAAAACCAGAAAGAAAGCACACTTGTGAAAGGGTGTGAGCAGATCTACATCAATTGAGAATAAAAATATTTACCTCCTTATACTTCAATGAGTGATTATTCCAATATATTGGTATACTCTCTCCCCCCTCACACAGTCTAAGTGGCATATTTAAACCCATAAGTTAGTATTCAAGTATAGATAAGAGATTCATTCATTCTTACTGGTATATAAAATATATTGCTTTAAAGCCTTTATAAAGGTATTATGAAAAGCAACAGTTTAGTAATTTACAATGAGCCATTTAAAAGTTAAGTAGGTCTCAATATAAAATCTAATTCAGTCGCCAATATGTGGGCAAACTTCATTAATTGTTAAGGATTGTTACCCGAAAACCAAAAATCAGCACAGACATATATGTTGTACAATCCTTTCAACAAAGAGGAATGTAATCTAAAAGTTCACCTTGTTGTGCACTTTGAAATTCACAAAAAATTTAAACAGAGGCTTTAATTGAGATATTAAGAAAGCTTTCTAAAATGAGTTGTTCCATTCTACTTAGTCAATTCAGTATCCAAAGTTCGCTTCAGTGTTCAGTAGCAGATTGTGTAATGCATGTACCCAACACATCTAGTTGGTTTCAGTAAACAAAAACTTGAGTTTAAAAAACAAAGGACTCCAAAAGAAAAATATCACAGAAGTCAGGGAAATAAAATATTTCTCCTTCCCCACCTCCAATGTGAACTGAAATGCTTTTAATATAAAGATGTACAAAAACTGTTAAGATCCATAAAGTCTCACAAATTTTAAAATAAAGTTAAACAGGAAATGACTTTCAACTGTATCTGCCAAGACTAGAGTTCAAAATTTTGAGTTTCCCTTGCATGGGTTTATCAGTAAATCTAGAGCAGTGTAAGGGATACAGCTCTGCCACTGATTCTGTATGTTTATGACTCTTAGATGTTTAAATAATGTCTCAGAACCATGAACTCCAATGCAGATGGAAAAATCCTTTCAAGTTTAAGTGATATTAAAGTATTTAAGTGATATTAATGCTGGCAAATATTCTATTAAGGATTTTAATTCTTGGTTTTTTAATGATTTTAAGTGCACTATATTCATGCAGAATGATTAAACTGTCAAAATATCTTCAAGATAAACATAAAATTGATTAATGGACAGTTTTAATAGGAAAACTAAAAACAGCAAAAACACAAAGATGACGAGGACATGCTGCATTTTGGAAGAGCCATATATGCAATAGCAAAGTTCTGGTAATTGTATATAATTTTAAGAAGGATATATTGCAAATCTCTTACATTACAAATGCATATTCAAAGTCAGTGGAAAAGGTACCACCTCGGAAAAAGTTAATTTAATATGTATTCTTCTACAAAGTTTCCAGAACTAGAATGAACTTAAGTACATTCTCTGTGTACACTACCCATTTTGCAGAGAAGAATAGATTTTAAAAGGCCATTACTTTTATGGCTGAAAATCGGCCATTACTTTTATGGTTGTTGGATTGTTTTGAGAAACAAGGAAATTCACTTAGAATGTTTGGAGAAAATAGCTTTTTCTGCTAAAGAGAGATTCTGAAGTGTTACAGTACATTTTGATTTGAGAGTTCTACAGGGCACCACAAATTACGGCATCAACCATGTTCGCAATGTTTAGAAAGGAAGACCACCACCTTGTTAAACGTCTGTGAGGAAATCAATACCTTCTGAGTAGTGGTTTCTTTCTGTATTTGACTCTGCCGCAGCTTTTTCAATAAAACAAGTTTTGCTTCTTCTAACCGTAACTCTTCTTTTAGCTGTTTAATCATTCTCTCGCGCTCCTCTGGACTGCTCTTCTGTAAGGGCAATTAAGGTATTGGAGGGGGGAGGGGAGGAAGAGAGGAAAAAGGAAGATAACATACAAGTACTGACAACCTACAGCAGAATAACTCAATGGGACTAATAGTTTTTATATCTGTATGTTCCAGGGTGAATGCTAAGTGCTGAGCAAGAGTTCAAAGCGAAAACAGGCTTCAAAATTCATCCTTTACTAAAACTGGGAAAATTAACAGCTCACTTTGCTTTAAAACAAGAAGTTTCTACTTCTGAAGAAGAAATGCTGCATATATCATTACTGTGCTATTTTAAATACTGAATGGGTGGCTAACAAGTTTTCATATTTTGCTGTGAAAAAGCATGGGGTTTAATCGGGGGGAGGGGAGGAGAGGGGAGAGAGAAGGTGAGGATTTAAGGAGTAGAAGCCCAAACAGACTTCAGTCCTTAGTACCACGTCAGCCCCAAAAGCTCAAAACTGCATGAAGCTGTATATGAAGGTGAAAACAGCTGCTGAATTTTACATCCTACAGTCTCAATTGCAACTCAGAATAATTAGTGCCTGTTTCAATAATACATCTAAATAACAGCCTAGAATGTATTAAAAAAATGTGGACTCACCATGAGTGCCTCTGTGTTGGTCTCTTTTAATGCTATTTTTGTTAAACCATTCATTCTAGGGCTTGAAGGTTCATTGTCCGATAACACTATAATATCAGGTGAGGGGACTCTCTTTTCTCTCTTTAGATCACTGTAAATCAAAAGAGAAAGCAAGGCCATTTAACTTCTCCCCACAGCAAAGAATGTTACTTTTTTCAGCTGTTACTGACAGATTAACCCTGAATGCCTCAAGTGTGAAGAAAGTTTTAGTATATCCAATGGAAGACCAGAGTTCATTTCAGATGCCAGTTTCGATCTCAAAATTGTAAGCATAATAAGGCAATCATGATTACTCAATAAATAAGCTATAAATGAGAGCAGGAACAGGCCTTAAATCAGTGGTTCCCAAACTGTGGGGTCACGACCCCAAATGGTGATCGCACAATCAGCAAATGGGGTCATAATGATCCCTAATGTAAGGCATATGCCATTTTCCTCTGCACAGCGTGACCTCGCACCATATGTAGGAGGTCACACTGTGTGGAGGACACCCATTTTATAGAGCAAAATTGGACCCTCCATGCAGCACAACCTCTCACACATGCTCTGTGCGAGGTCATGCTGTGCAGAGGATGCCACTTAGTTCTTCAAAATGGTTTCCTCCATGCAGTCTAGGGTCCTGGCAAGAAATACTTCATTAAAATGGGATTATGCAAGCAAAACCGTAACATTTGAGAACCCCTGCCTTCAATCTTTGATGCCTCTGTTGAGATGGCCAGCAGAGGTGCCAAACACAGAGGCAGTTTGTGCAATGGGGATAACATAGTTCCTAACAGGAGGATCAGTCAGTCAATTCATTCAAAAGGCAGATGGCAATGACTGAAAGTCATTGCCGACGAACACTGCAAGCAAACCAATGATCAAGAGGCGAAAGGGCCTATATCCCAGGGCTATTCTGAAGCCATCCCATTTTGCTGACGGCACTTCTTAGAATGCCGAAAGGCCTAAAACTCTTCAGGCTGTGTGTGTATTCAATGACCAACATTTCATCAGGTTGCTTCCTTTATCCTCTTCCCTAATACAAACATTTCTAGGTTATTATTCCCCACCCAAGTTACCATTTTATTTCGCAAAGTCCTACTGAAGCAGGAACAAAGGTGCACTGCACATACAACTCACTGCAGCACAGCATGCACAAGAAAAGCATTTACATTAAAAGATTTTACAGCACAATATTCTATTAACACCACAAGTAGGTGCCCTACTACTTATCAAGTTAAATGTCACACTGGCCTAAAATGCCAATCAGCATGCCTGATTTATATCCAAACCTACAGAAACACTTTCTCCAGGAGCAGATATGTTATGCTTAGTTTCATTTCACCTTACTGACAATGTCTGGAATTTTAAGTGACTAAAGAAACGTTAGTTATTCTTGATGTGCTGTATCTTAACGTGCTGGATTCAGAGACCTGAACAACCCTTTGAACTCTATCATAATCATACAAGAACAAAGTTATTTAACCACACCAGCCAAAACGGACTGCTGAGACAGATTACAGTGCAGCATAATGTAACAGCAGACTATCGTACAACTCTTTCCACTGCACTGTACAGCTTCCTGATTGGACAGACTCCCTGTAAAACCTTCCTGGCTTTGGGATGTCCAGCGGAGGCCATTTGCCAAGCAAATTAAGAACCTGAGCTGAAATGAGGCTTTAGTAAAATATAGCTGATCAGCTACATTAACCCATTGGTGCTAGGATTTGGGATTTTCAGATCCCAGGTGTATAGTATTTCACAGAAAAGATGGCAGCATCACCAGAACCAGCTATTTAATAGGTGATCTTTTACTGAGACAATAGCATAGACTCTACCCATGCTGCCAGAATTTTCGTTGTTTATGGGAAAAGTAGAATCACTTTAGAAGAATACATCTCCAAGAAATTGTGTTGCAAACCCAAACAAAAAACTACAAGAATACAATGAAAGCCTTTTTCATAAGTATCCTGTAAATGGAATAACTTTTAAATGCATTATTGCTGACCAAATTAAACCTGCCAAATTAATTTTTATGAAACAACCCAAAACAATTTTTAAAACAGTTAAGTCAAATGAAGGAAATACACAAGCATCCATTAAAAAAAAAAAAGCCTCCTGTGCTGCTAAATTATGCACTGAACTACCTTTAATCTGTAATTTAGGGTGAAAGTTACCTTAATTTGTAATCTGGAAACATGGCAAGTCAGCCCTCTGTTCCCCACCTTAAATTAGAGCTTCCGGAGTTAACTGTAGTACTTATTTTGACATACAGAAGTTACTTGAAGAATCCAGGTATTTAAAGTTTTATCTTTTTAGTTTGTATTGTTAGTGATGCACCAGATGTAAGAAACACGAATACTCTCAAAACAGGGATAGATTAACTCACAGTTGCACAGTACCTTTACTGTAGCTATAGTCCTGTACCATTATTGATAAGCTATGTACTAATGTAAACTACACACCCTCAGTAAAAGCCATGCTAGTTCAAACAGTTTTCTGAGGACTAAAAGATGGCTGCTATGAAAAACAGGTAGTCTTTGGTATCAGCTATAGTCCTATGTTCAATATTGCATTTAATGAATGCAGTTGTCCACCTTGGAAAAAAAGGAGCAGAAAAGTGAATTGCAGTTTCCTCTAGGGGGCAGTGAGCCACTGAACCAATCTTTCAACTCTGACGGGGTTTAGAAATATCATCAGGGGCACAGGTGAAAGTTTTATCGCCTGAGCTTTTCTCTGACTGAAGTACACCAAATGGCTGCCTTGATTAAAACAAGACGGAGAGAAAAATAAAGTTCTTGACATCAAGAGACTCAAATTAAAGAGGTCTCAGTATAGACTTAAAGACTAAAGTACATCTTAAGTAACATCACTTTACTTTTTTACCCATCCTGCTAAGTGTGGAAAAAAAAAATTACCCAAAAATGGAATTTTAAAGAACACTTAATTAAGGCACTAATCTCATTACTTAGGTAATGTAACCTTGTGTTGAAAAACTCTACAACTCCTCCAGATCATGCAGCTAAAACATTAGGATTGTAATCTAATTCAGCATATTTTAAATGATACAATAGATCTTTTCATAAATTCTATCCTTCGTATTTTATAAATTGCGCTTCTGTAGGAGGTAAAGCTATAAAGAGGTACTTATGCAAGCACAGTATGCTTTAAACTAGTTTCTACAAGTACACTGCCACAAGGTACCATGCAGTTGTATTTATTATGGCTATGAACACCGATGGAGAACTGAAGGTCGCTATTGCCCACCAAAAAAAAAAAAAACTATTTGAAGTCCTACAACCTTGACAATTAAACAGTTTTGTAAAATGAAGTAAATCAGATTATTGACTCTTATCAGTTTCTGTAGCTGTGAAAGCAGCAGCTTAGGTAAGCTTCAGAGTATCTGGGCCACTAAAAGAGTTTTCTGTGAAAGCGTATCAAATCAATTTTTGCAAAATCTCCATGTGAGGACCAATAGATATGATTTAGGAAAACTGAACCCATTTGAACCAAGTACAGACTTCTATGACACTCAACTCTGATATCAAAGGATTATCCTTTTATCCTTCTGGAGTAGGTCTTATCCCCACTAACTCCCTCCACAAGGGGACAAAATATGGCACAAATTTGGGTATGAAACAATGGTAGTTTGGAAAAATTCTATTGGCAGACTTAAGTCTGCTGCATCTTAGAGACGATTAGCCATATTTAAACTGTCACATTTAAAACAGAAGATACTTAAACCTTATTTGTCAAAAGGAAGTTGAATTCAAGACAACATTGCTAATCAGGGAATAGTGCATTGACAGAAAGCTCGTAATGTCCTGTTTTAACCATTTAATTCTCAAAGCATCCAGGCACAAGAATAATCAATACATGTGTGCAGCAGGGGTGATGTTACCCCATCAATTATCACAGCATCATAACAGCTAGCAGGGAGCTAACTTCCTGTATGCTAATCAAGCCACCAGAGAGTCATGTGAGAAAGGCATTTCCCTCACTGGACATGTGACCCATTAACTGTTCCTTCCATCATGAAAACCATAGCAACAGCCAGTTCTAACCGGCTTGTGACACATAGCCTTCATTTTATGAAGTGAGGTAGGGTTCAGGTGCTGTAAGAAAATGGAGCAGACTTTATGCTTAAGGGGCTGCCCTTGTACTATAGAAACTTCCTGGATCAGCTGCCCACTTGAGACTATTAATAAAATGCATCATGTACTGCACAATAGAGAACACAATCCCAACAGTACAGCACTGAGGTATGCTCAACTACTCTACTACTTTTTAAAGTTTGGTAACTTTTATAGTTGCTGGTCTGCTTCAAAACTCTGAAAATATGCACCTTTAGTCAATTAGATTTTTAAAAAGTAATATCAATTTAATCATGGAAACAAGTTTCAAGCAGTCACTCGAAATAAAAGTGAAAAAACCCCAAAGGGTGGCCTTTTTTTTTTTTTTTTAAACACAAGTTTTTTCCACTTTTTAGGCCAGGTGAGAATGAGAAAGCAAAGCAGAAATTATTAAGAGACGAGTGATAATACAGAATTGTGAGAAAGCAAGAGCAGATGTATTTGGTGGTATTACAGTAGAACAGTTCTTTAACTAATCAGACCTGCTAAAAGCATATGCCGGTTAGAAAAGAGTGAAACTTCTACTGAATACATTTTGCTCTGGAAGTTTGTGTTCATCATGGTTATTTGGATGTCAAAGTATCTTTGAAAAATTAAATGATTTGATGACAAGATTCAGATAGTAAGATAAACAAGCACCACAAGTTCCATGCTCTGAGAAGATCCTATGAATTTCATAGTTAAGAACAGTTTTAACATGGTCCACGCAAAGGTCCATGATTAAAATGGATCATATGGATATCAAAGAAAAATAATCTTTCACTATTTCTTTCCACTCCTACCTATCCAAAGATGGCTTCAGACACAGAATAGCAAGAGTAAATAGGAAAACGGATTGGCTTGTTTTGAACAGTGGTTTTGGACATTAACAGAGAAGTGTTTCATTACATTTCACTCCTCCAAAGATGCTACCAACATACCCTTCTATTTAAGTTAAAGGTCTTCTGGAGTGCTCATTAAAAGCTCCATTTGTCAGGGGAGGCACAAACAACATTCACACATTTGTTATGCAATTGCTTGATACAAATGCCATTGTTTTGGATATTTTTTAAATAATGGTTTAAAATAAATCATACCCATCTAAAACTCAGAGCATTAAAAATGAAGATTCCACGTTCAGAGGATTTTATTAACTACTTGCCCATAAAATGGCCTAAATGCCTGCAAATTTTCATATGGTGAGTAGCAATAATTTTTTAATTGGGGCTTAGCATGGGAAACTAACGCAGAACGTCTGGTTTTGTAATAAAGACTGTCCTCCTTTAGACATACAACAGAGACAGCAGTGCAATATATATTTAAAAAAGGGTTAGCATGTTACCTCCCTGCCCTTTAAAATGTTCCCCTAAAATCTATGTAATTTCCCCAACAGCACAGGTTACATTACAAAATGGCTGATATTTATACAAAAATGGCACTGTTGTGAGCCACCACACATTTTTCTCCCTACATAGTCCACTTCTTACTATTTGTTTGGCTAATATTCAGTTTTAAAAACCCCCAAAAAACTGATTATTGGTCTCAAATTTCCCTTGCTTCTCCTACAGGAGCAAGATAGCAGTTGAGAAAGGATCATTTGCTTATTAATTTGATTTCTCCAAATTTATATGCTAGTACTAATTATTCTGTCAACTGACAGAAACAAAGACACAACCTAGTCACCCTTTTAATCTGAAGGGTCTGAGGATATTTTAGTTGGGCTTTTTCCTCTCTAGTGTCCAACCTGAATTTAAAAAAAACACACCACTACCACCTCCTCTCTCCTACCGGCTCCCCAAACCCCATCCCCAATCCACATGGTAAACCCTAACTGATTAGATACCTGCTTTCTCCAAATTCTGCTAACCAAGTCCAACCTGGTAGGTAGCCTTCTCTGTTATTCTGCAGAAAGTTAAACACTTAGGAATCCTTATACAGTACCAAAAAAATATACAGTGTTTATTTATGGGTGAGCGATTTAATTATGATATGAGAACTTGCAGATGGCCTCTATCCACCTTTCACTAGTTTTTTGCAATAAGTTTTGCTCATAGAACCACAATAAGCTCATCTTTCATATCATGGTTGACTAATCTATTCAGACCTTGACAAAATGACCAATTACACAGTGGACCAGAGTGCAAAAGACTGAACTGTATGAATTCAGACTAGATCTTCATAGTATAGTCTTCCTCTTAAAAAGAAGCTTGCTATACTCTATTAACGTGAGAGATTAAAAAAGCTGCCATATTTCTCAACATAAGAATGACAACGTAAGTATCGATACTTTACCAGCTTCAATAGTGAACTCAGACAATGAACCTTTAGCCTCTGAAGTCAGCCACCCAGATCCTTTAGCTAAAAATTCTATAATGATCCTAGGATGTTTTATAAAGCCTCTTTAGAACAACTTCTGTGTTCCCATCCATTTAGTCTCCATCTTAAAAGCCATGCTCAGGAGGATGGATCTACTTTCATCTGCCTAGAAATGAATGTACAGCTATCTAAGGGGTTATAGCAATTAAAACATGCTCTCAGCCACATACAAAGTTTGTTAAGCCTTCTTTTTGAGCCCCTTTGTCTTGTGTGGACCACTCTCCATCCAATAGCTTCTAAAATGCTTGTGGGAAAAGATTTCCCATAAAATTTTTGAGCTGCTGAAAAGAATCTTAGTTGAAAGCTCCATTTTAAAAAGCAGTTTGGATATTTTATTCCATTATTAGAAGACGCATTTAAATCTCTTCAACTGCTTTGAAAATCTTATCCTCCATGTTTGTTCACCAATAGTACACAGTGCCACCAAAAACTGATTTACCAAAGTTCACACAAAGTCTGTGCCAGAGCTTGAAACAGAATGCAGACCTCCCAAGTCACAGCCCAGTATCTAAGGCTGGAGGCTACCCTATCTCAGACTTACATCCACCCATTTGAACATTTGAGAGAGTTGGGCATATTTGCTTTACAAGAAAGCTACATCAGTCCAAAGTATCCTACTACAATCTCTTCACAGCTCCAGCAGAAATTTAGTAGACAACTGCTCTTTAGATAAAAAGCATAACCACCAACAGGGCTAACCTACATTTGTTGACTTCAGTAAAGAATAGAGGGTCATCCAATTCAATACACCCCAGGTGGCAAAGTCTATCCTTGGAGCATTGCTTCCATTTAGTTGGGACAGAGGCAGACTAATTATGCTTTTGTCTTGAATAGGACATCTGAGGCCCAAAGTACCTTGAGACAGACAAATGTTGTAATGGGCCCATTTTCCTCCTAAGAGGGCTATGGTCAAGAATAGACTCTTTTCAGCTGTATGGCAGGGGTCGGGAAACCCCAAGTCTACCTATGTAATATTAAGCAAAAGGAACCAGTTGTGCTTCGGACCATTAGGGAGGAAAATGAAAGTCACAAGTTGTAGCACTGGAAATGAGCTCTATAACAGGGTGCAGGTTACAAGCAGTAACCCAAAACTCAGGAGTCCAAATATCTTCCATCAGCTGGCCACATTACCTGCTTTAAAAATTCTGATCTAAACCCCCTTTCCCCAAAAAACAAATGATGCCTTGTTACCTGGTATAAAGTTCCTTTAATAAAACCTATATTACCAAAAAGAGGCACTTTCAACCCTCCAAATGACTAGTTTTATAGGACGAGAAAAGTAACTGTTTAGCAGTTCAGGTTTTTTTTTTTTTTTTTTTTTTGGGGGTAAAAGTTAAAAAAAAACAGGAAAACCCAAAACATATGGAAGTATCACTTCAGCTAGGAGGCTAATCTGTAAAAGAAGTGATCATGGTTTTTTTGGATCCCTCATTCACAATGTCACCACTGCAATGCAAATAGTAATTTCTGTAGCACTCAATAGTGACATGGATCATGAAATGCCACTAAATACAGAACTCATGATATTTGACTGCAAGACATCTGAACATCTTCCACGGAAAACAGATCTGCAACTCTCTTTTCAGGTAATATCAAGCTCTGCTTGAGATTGGGTGATTCAGAGGTTATTTTTTGTTATATTTGAGGTGGCAATAAAATACATTCATTGAATGTCGCTAGGTCAAATTCAGCCCTGTGTAAGTAGGCATAGCTTACTTAACTTAAGACAAGGGCATAGTTCTCACACAAGATCTGAATCTAACCCGTTAAATTTTAAGCCTAGAAAAGTTAGAGAGCCCAGTTCATCACTGGCCTTCATCTTGTACAGATCAATAATGAAATGGCCCCCATGACTGACATAACCCAATTATAGTGGATTTAACAGAACAAATGCCAAAAGCATATCTTGTTTTTTCAATGCAGATCCCAGATTTTTAAAATGGGAGCTAAATAGCAACCCAGAATTAACTAATCACTTATCCAGATTGGGTTTATGTTACATTATTGGACTGGTTGATACAACTCATGCCACAATGGCATATGGCATGAAACAAAAGGGAAAGTTGAAAAGGCTTAACAGACTTTAAGCATAAAAAAATTTGTGGAATGTCTAATTTTTCTCATCCTCTGAGCTACAATCCCATGACAGCTGAGCAATATATCGTCTCCTATTAGGAAGTAAGGGAGATAGAGTAACTGTCACTCAGGAATAATGCCTAACCAACAGCAATATTACATACTGAAGTATGGAACAGCTTTCTTCTTATTCCATCCAACAACCTCTCCTACCCATTGGGAGTATGGGGGTGAAATATAGGGAGGAAGGTGGCAGAAGATAACAAGGAAAGAGCGAATTTCTGGAGATGTAATGTCTAAATGAATACCAACAAAAAGTGTCAGTGCAAGTCTCTGGATGTAGTGGTATAATACTGAAACAAATCATCATCAGTAAAATTCACTCCTTTCTCATCCCTACACACCCAAGAAGAGATTTAATAGAGCTAGGCTTGCATTTTAAAATAAGGCAGACTAGTTCACAAAAGCAAGAAACCTGTACATCAGGTTTTCCACAACATCCTTTAACTCAGCTGTTTGTATCTAAACTCACAGCATACAATCTATTAGGGAGTCCTACAACATGTACCTGCTCCTCTACCCAAATGAGAGAAACTGGCAACATGGAGGCCCCATTTATACTGGGTCAGAGTCATATTTTAAAACTTTTGTTCACACAGTTCCAGCTAAACCAGTTACCAACATGGTTTGACTAGTCAAAGTGCACAGTGTTATAATGTGCTTAAGAACACATTCTAGACACTGTTCTTGCACACTCTGACCCCATGCACAGGGGCTGACCAAACAGCATTGGAAGCCAGTTTAGCAGGAAGTATGTTTAGATAGTGTTTCTTAATATTGCATTAAGCCAGAAATAGCCTAATTGGACTAGTGGTTTGTTGGTTTTTTTTTTTTTTTGCGCGCTCAACAGGGTAAAGCACTGTCACCGGACTTGCCCCATTTTAATGTTTCTTTTTTGAACCATAACTGTTGAAGTACCCTACTCTGAAAAGTGCATGTATATCATATGCTAGGGTGGTCCAACAGGCAACCCACAGGCAAAAGTACAGCATGTATAAAGACAGAAAAATCCTTTTCTTAAAGAAAGGACTAAGTCTGATACTCTGAGAAGAGTGTATTGTAAATTCCACATAGTGTACCTAGGGCAAGGAGAATTACAGTTGTAAACGTGTCACTCAGATGGTTCTTCAAAAAGTTTTTACATATAGTTTTGTATCCCCTTTCATCTCCCTCTTTACTACCTTCTCTTCTCTTCCTACTGTCACCCTGGGCTCTTTAATTCCCACATACGCTATACTGTTATTACTCTCCCCCATGCTCTATTAGTAGGTGTATCACTATGGAAGCAGAGTTCTTTGGAAGTGCTATGTGCAGATACTTCAAGGATCACAGTTTTTGTACATTTAACTTTGTTTCCAGTGTGTCGTACATAATGCAGCAGAACACTACAATACAGCAAGTTCAAGACCATACCCTATCTCATAAAAATCAAGACAACTCCCAGGGAAAAAAGAACTCCAGGTTTTTCCGTACTGTGAAGGTACAAAAAGTGTTGCATTAAGCATATAGGCTTCGTTCAGAATTTCCACACATTTGCGGATTTGACTTTCACTGAATTTGGTTACCCTCCATATTCCCATTTTAGTCTTTAGAATCCCTCCATTTCCTTAACAATTAAGGACCCATATTACAGCAACCATCAATCCAAGGGAAGAACTGTATACCATGCCTATGGAAGGGGTATTTGTCAACATTATTTCCCTTTCCCAAACAGCATGGGAAGTGGCACGGGGCAAAGACTGGGAATTTAGTGCCACATCTCTGACAATACAGTTCAGATCACAACCATTAGGCTAACCTCAGTGCAATTCTGACACCTTTGTGTGTTTAATATGTACAATTATTTTGCATTTCACTGAATAACAAAAGAATGACTACATGCTCTGCTACCCATGCAATTTTCCCAGAACTATCCATTGCAGATCTCAGACAACTGCAACTTCCAACACTGTCGTGCCCCCCCCCTCCCCCGACTCCCAATATCTAAGTAAACTGTAAAATAAAAAGGAGCTGTATACAGATAAATACGGATTAGGACGAGCTTGGTGACAGAAAGCTATAACTGTTGGGAAGCCTTCAGATTCCCCACCCTCATTTTTTCTGGCAATTTTCATTTAGACAAAACAAGTAGTGGCTAAAGCCAGCCAGTCTGCATGTAATTTTAAGAAAACAGGATCTTAAAAAGCAGAGGGTGTGTCAGATGGCAATTTAAAATAAATAAATAAGTTTGCTGCTAAGGATATCAATTAATTTAGCCTCCACTAGGTCAAATGCAAAATTGTACAGCTCATCCACACTTTCGTTTTGATTGAAGGGAAAACTATGACAAAAAAGTCAAGCCATGATCCAGATTACTATGTATTCCTTCTTATATATGGCCTGATCCAAAGGACACTGAAGTCATTTTGCATTTATCCACTGATTCTAGTAGGTCTTGGATCAGGACCTTAGTTACATGCTGCAGTTAGGATGCTTTCTGCAATACTCTTACTACCAACAGTGAACAAGGGAAATATGGGTGCAGTTGCTCCACTGATTTCATCAAAGGGACAAAAAGGTATTCTACTACCCCAAAGTGTTTCCACAAGTAGGCAAACTAGATAAGTTCATACTAAGATTTAATGTTAGCAGTATGAAGCAAAAAGAGTGGGGCTATCAACACAACTGTGCTAACATGTAAGCCTTGGGTGTCCAACAATTCTTAGTGGAAAAAGCATGCCAAAACTAAGTTAATATTACCTACTACTGCTCGCTCTACCAGAGACTCCAGGGAGAAGACAGCAGAGACCATGACGACTCTGCCCCAACCCTAGAAAAAAGTCTCTACATGGGGTACTGTTAGACACAGACTCTGGATACTGGGACAACTAAGGATATTCCTGATTGGCTAGCCAGTCTTTTGCATTTATTTCCCCACACTGCCAATCCTCTAATGCTCATCCCATTGTCGGTTTACGATGGAGAACAGGGACAAAGACAGGAGATGCGAAGAAAAACTAGAGGGGAAATGAAACAATAAGATAAAAAAATACTAAACTAGAAGGCAATTTGGAGGCAATTTATATTATGGAAGCATTGGTCACAAGCGCAGTTAAGGGGAGCTGAGTTGTGCATATTAAAATAAAATACCATCACCATCTTGGCAGTTTTGCTTGTATGTTTTCCCACCTCCCCTTTTTGCAGTGGAGTTTTTAGACTAAAGTTATTTGGGGCAGGGAATACATCTTTCCATAAATGATACCACATTTTGGGAGTGTTTGTAATTTTAAATAATACTAAAAAACTACCTCAGGATGTTCTACAGCCAAGTAGAACATGACAGCTCACAGGATTAAGGACAAGTGTTCCAATAGTTATTTTTAGATTTAGTTACTCTTCTCAGTTAGTGATATTTACTTTAGCTAATATACCATTTGTTCTGTATTTGTGCTAAAATGATGCAAGTGGAGATACAAGACAATATATAACACGTATGGTGTTATTAAAATCCATTGCTACCATGAACACACCACAGAATTTTGACCAAAATTCACAGGTGACAAGTCAATATTTTTCTCTCTCTCTCTTTTTTTTTTTTTTTTTTTTTTTAAAACCACACAAACTGAATCAACTTAGGCGGATACTTAAAAATTAAGATACTGGAATAAAGTTTAAAGAGAAAGGGAAATATAAAAAGGGAAAAAGGAGGTGGCTACAGGAGTTTAACACTATTTGTTAAAACTTTTTAAAAGGCAGTTTTAAAAAACAAGGTTATAAATGTAATAAGCAGCCTCTGTTTCAGCATTGCCAGAAAAGAATTAGTATGGCTGCAAACTAAAGGCATGATAGCACTTTACAAAACTTTGACTAGATAAGAAGCTAGGATATCAAATGTATCAGTCAGTCACAAACAAATCTACTATATTGCCTTTACTTCAAAAATATGTATATACAATTTCAAACTCTTTCCCCATTCCCAAGTACACACAGTCAACTGCAAGGACAGTACTCAGTATAGGAAGTGTAACCTACATATGGAGCGTCCCATATCATAGCAGAATCTCTCTTGGATTACCAGAATTATTGTGTGAATTGAGCACATTACTATGAAGTTTAGTTTGAGCAGGTCCCAGAATTAGCTTGATTTTCATTTATCACTTGTAGAACAGTGCTTTGTTTCCTCAGGGAAGTAAGTGTGTAGCAGCATATGGCTAAATCCTTCTATGACGGGCACAGCAATGGGAGAGCAGACCTCCTCTAACAAGATCCTTGCTAGCTAAGATAGGGTTCTTCATGGAAGGCATAAGGAAAGTCACTCTGCAGTTACAGAGCAGGAGCAGTGTGCTCCCCAACTAGCTGACTGCTAATACTTGTGTCAAATGGCAGCATACACTAACTGGCTTTGAGGTTTGTGGGAGGTGGGTGGAGAGGGAGAGAAGTGTCCACACACAAGGACAACCCTCCTCAGCTTGCCGACTTCACTGTGCATTAGCTGGCTCTCTTGAGCATATGAAGGAATACTGTTCTGCTGTCTGACGTTCGGGAGAAGGGATGGGAAACTCCTCTTGCACTGCAGGATAGGATTTAAGCCTTGGTCTTTTGGTTAAATTCTTCAGGCTTTATATAGGAAGGGTTTTCTAACCTTTTTGTAGGATATGCACCCCTTGCATAAAAATTGCTCATATTTATAAATCCACATTATAGATATACCCAGGAATAACACAGAGTTAAGGATTTAGAAGGGCACACTGAGAACCTAAGTTTTTTTAAACTGACTATTTGTATAAGTGTGGATGCTAGGAGCCCTTTAAAGGGATCAGACTAGTCACTTAAAAAAAAAAAAAAAAAAAAAAAAATGGAGGCACCTGAAATCATTAGTAACTTTTAAACCAACTCCCCCCCCATAGTTCTGAAGACACAGCAGTAGGTACAAAAGGGGTAAGATGCAACTAAACCACTTCCTTTTTTAGTAGTCAACCGAGACAAGCTCTCTCTTACCTGTATCACCCATATGATTATGAGCACAAGCAAGCAGTCCTTACCACATGGAAGTAATCTCTAGAGTCAGCTACTTGGAAAGTGTGCCCCCCTTTCTGGTTTGCATCCACTCCTTCACTCAATCATATTTCCCCTTTTCAGTATTCATCTCTTACAGTAGCTGCCACAATGGCAATACTTGCAGGTAGAACAAGCAACAGTTACTGTTTTGAAGCTACAGCACGATGTTTGGTCTTAAGAGGAAAGAAACACTCAACCTCTGAAATAGGTTGGTGTTCGTTTAATATACTTAACTCTGTTAGCCATCCCATAGATTAAAAATACAGAGTGTCTATTCCACGTTATTGAATAGGTCATTTCCCCAAATTTTGTTGTGCAGGTAACTCAAATACTGAAGCATGACTACAGTGTCTAGGTAGCCACTCACCTTTTTGAGGTACTCATGTCCACAGGTTCATCGCCTGTTTGCACCTCCACTTTAATGGTTGCTTTTACCTCCCCTCCTTTTAATAATCCTTGCACTTTTCCAGTTCCAGGATCAGTCTTTATTTTAATGTCACAGTCAGTCTTTATATCTGTTCCCAACAGTCCTTTCTCCATTTTGATTTTTTTACTGTCCACATCATTTTGGGTTATTTCTCGTTCTAGTGCTCGCTTCTGACTTCGTGTCCTGCATGCTTCCTCTGTCATTGTGAAGCTCTAGGGGAAAAAAAAAAAAAAAAAAAAGGAGAGAAATCAGTAAAGTGCATTCTGAGAAAAATAAATCAACTGTTAATTTCAAAAAGAGGCCAGAGATTGGATGGTTGCTGCAAAAGAAATCCTGAGAGAGAGCAATTGAAGTGTTGCAGTGTGCTTATTCACCCTATCCTAAGAGTAGATCTCAGTCTGAAGTTACTATGGAGTTACTCAACATTATTGCATTGCACTTTTTTTTGTTTAAAAGCACCTATAGTTGTAAGATGCAAACCATAAAAAAATATCTTGTAATAGAATGCAGGAGACCATACAGGCACACAATTGAAACAAAAGTTTGCATGTTTATCATAAAAGGGGGCAGAATTTCTCTATTTGTGCCTTATATGTAAAGGAGTAATTAAAAAAAAAATCTAGGATTAGATTGGGGAGGAGGTAAGGGGGGATATTTCTACCATGAATTTCTTAGCACCTGTATCTGATTGCAAATTTCAGGGAATCTAATGTTATGGAGAAAAGGACTACCACGCCCTGAGTAAAGAGAATCTCTTCCATATTTCCTTATACTTTGCCACTAGAGATTAAGGCATTGCCATTGTAATATTTAAGTTGATACTTTCTTCCCTCTTAATGAATGAGCCAGGCTTTTCTGCTTGCTGCACAGGAAGTGCTTAACTCCTATGGGATCACAGTTAACTTGTTGTATGCCAAAGTCTTAGAAACTTTTGCTTTTGGTTAGCTTTGGCATTTCAGTCTACCACTTTACTGTACCTGCAAACATATCTGATAAAAAAGCTGAGTCAGTTTTTGATCCCATGACATCATTGGGCTCCACATGACCCTTCCCAGGATTCAGTCTGAGACACAAAGCACTTTCTAGAAAACCAGTCTGAACCGGTTCCAGACAACAAGCTGAAGTGTTGTTAACCCTCACAGAGACAGGACAGCAGCAGCAGCATGTCTGCAAGACTGCTGCTGGCATTCCAAAACACAAGTCTGGGAGAGCATCACTGCTCTTAAAGGGGCAGTGACTTTAATTTCACATCCAACATAGCAGTGCATCTGTTGTTCTGTTCACCATAAACCTTCAGGGAAAGCACAGCATTCACTTTTGAAAACAGTTTTAGAAAGCATAGCTCTTAAAAGAAGTTTAGTTTCTTATAGATTAAATTCAGCACAAAGCCAAAAAGACTTAAAAATCACCAGTTGAACTTAAGCTTCAAAAATTCTCTAGTGTCTGGAAGTGAGGGGCAATGGAATAGATATACCATATAATTTATTTCCTGTTCCAGTTTACACCTCCTGTTGCCATCAAGTCACGATCCTGTATCTACAGCATACCAGATTGTCGTTTCAAAAACCTCTGTAGAAGTTTATGCAAAAGTAGACTCATGACAAATTTCTTTACACACTTTTGCTTGGAATCTTAGCCCAAAAAAAATTTATAACTGACATCAGCTAGTGCACAATAAGGCCACATTTAAACAAAAACCTTGAACGTGCTTTTTAAAAGGAGACAGGTTGGGTTAATGTTGGTGTTCATGAAAGTGAGGGACTAACAGCACAGTCCAGGCAGAAAGCCAGGTGCTGTTGAGATTTTCTACATAGTTTAGCCAATACACCTCCGTTCTGACATGCAGCAACCCCTGCTATTCCAGTTCTGGGCCTCCCCATGCAGTTTTTCCAAAGCACCATAGTTCTTGCCTGCAACATCCTTATTGTTCCACTCTAAATAGCACATGAACAAGCAAGGATGCCACAAAAAATGGCCATACACAGAGCCTTGCAAGGATACAAATGTGTGGATCCGCAGGAATAAACTTTAACCCCACCCACAATCTGCCCTCTTAGATTTACCAGCATCTGCACATCAGCTGTTTTGAAGCCAGCCAGCCCTCCATCAGCTGTTGAGCCCCTGCCACCCCAAACAGCTGATGAGCCCTCCCCCCAACATCATCTCAGTTATTGAGCCCTACAAATTGCCTAATAGCCACTCCAGCCCTGTCCCAGAAGTCCTGACCTCTGTGACCATTGGACTGCAATCTGCAAGAAATGGTCCACGGATATCCACAGATTTGCAAGGCTCTACATACACAGATGAAGGGTTGGGTCTATGCTTAAATGTTAGGTCATGGCTGTGTCAACAGATGTGAAAAACACCTCCCCTCCTCCAACATAACTATACTGACCTAATCCTGCAGTGTAGAAGATGGCTTCTGTTGACGTGGCTAAATTTGTATGGGGAAATGATGGTCCTATTACACCGATAGAAGGGGTTTTTCCCTTTTGGCGTAGGTTGTGACTACATCACAGGGTTATGCCAGCATAGCTACACCAACATAGCTTTGCTGCCGTTTCCATAGTGTGTGTGTATAGCCTAAGATGGCACCACTAATTCTTATCACTAATGACCCAAAGCATGACAAATTGGAAGCCAGGCTACAAGACAGAAGGCTAATCTATTAACCCAATGTATTGTCTAGTCCGTTTATTCTAGACTTTTTGGTTTTTTTTTTTAAAATGTGAACATGCTGAATTTCTTGGTCAATATTTTTTTAAAAAGTGTACTTATTCTATTGGCAATCTGCAACATAATAAGGAAGGCTTGGGTTTATTTTCAATTTTTTATTCTGTAGTCTAGCAAAACTGGAAATGCTGTAGATCTACAGTGTCACATCACTGACAAGAGGGGTTATGGTTAAGGGCTGGCTTCAAAAGTAATCTGGCCCAGATTTTGGCAAGATTGTTTTAAATTCTGGGAAGAATGTAAAACAAGGTGGTAAATCAGAAGGGACTAGGAGACAAGCTTCACAGCTCCGAATGATAAAGACCCCACACCTCATAGAAACTAAGAGAAAGTTAAAAATCTCTAGCAAATCCATTCATTACATATGCTCCAATAAAATGGGAAGTCTTGTAGTTAAGAGCATGGGACAAGGAATCAGGACTCTTGGGTTCTATACACAGTTTTTACATGGACACGCTGCATTAGCGTGGGAAAGACAATCCTCTCACTGCATCTTCTAATGTCTCTCATTGCATCCATATCCTTATTATGAGTATTAGAGAGAAAGGTGGGTGAGGTAATATTTTATTGGACCAACATCTGCTTCAGCGCTGAGTAAGCTCGAAAGCTTGTCTCTTTCACCAACAGATGTTGGTCCAATAAAAGATATTTACCTCACCCACCTTGTCTAAGATTCTGGAACCAACACAACTACAACACGGCAAACAATTTATGAGTATGCTATTTATCCACTCAGAGGGCATCTTGATGCTTAATGGCAAGTACTAAAAAGTGTAAAATTATCACGGGGAAGTGACAAATGAGACCATTCAATGGAAACAGCCTCCTCTTGCATAACTCCCTCCAGGCCTCTCAAAAAATCATGAAACATTCCCCAGTACAGATTGGGCTTTCCCCAGTAGATTTGGCTTTCCCTGGCATGGAAAGAAGCCCAAACCCTCAACTCCTGAAAACGTTAAGTTTTCTTAATTCATTAAAAATAAAAAAAAAATCCTCTTTTGAAAATGAACAAGATCTCTTTTCCATAGCCTTCCCAGCCACAAGTGTCCAGTGGAGGAAACTGGATACCAAAAGTCCGGTTTTCATAGATACTGAACACCTGCAGCTTCCTTGGACTTCAAAGGAGTTTTAAATGCTGAGCACCACTGAAAAGTCAGGCCCCACATTATCCTAAAATATATTCTCAAAATGTTCTCTATTTCAGAGATTTCATCTTCTCCAGTTACATGATATGGGTGGGTAATCCCAAATGTTTTGAATAACCTTTGGGATTCCACAACATTTTTAATGTCCCACGAGAATCCTTATTCTGCAAATATCATAGCATATTTTCAAGTTCTATGCATTATTCTCTATGGCATGTAGTATCATAAGCAACAAAAGGAAATCCAAATCTCTCACATCTGCACTTTGTGAACTCCATCCTCCACCGTATTCATTTTAGAACAGAATTCAGAGTCTTGGTTCTCAATCTGACGGCTTTTAGTTTAGATTAGTTATTCCATAGACCACCTCATTTTTTCTAGTCCTCCAGGGCAGATCACTCCACAAGAATGATAAAATAGAGATTACACATATCAGGCACTGAAGGCAGAGTGTTTTCCATGGTGGACCTTCCCCATGAAACATCTCACCATGAAGTCAAACAGAACCCAAACCTGACCATCTTCACATCAAAATGGTAGATTCACCTTTTCAAGACCGCCTTTCCCAGTATTTTGTTCTGCATGATTGATACTTTGGACATCGAACCAGGCCCAAATTCCTTTTGTACTTATTGAACACATAGCTTCCATTTTTTTCTTGAAAAAAGGGAATGTCATGTCACATGTAGATTCTCTCACGTCTAAGACCACACCAAGAGAATGTCAACAACAGTAATGCCAGGAACTCTTAAGACTCTGGCTCACTTGAAAGAAGGTTGTAAAGAACATATCCACTTCTTCCTATAGCATTATTTTATGTTCCTGCATGATCACATCTTCTCCATGTACTAAAGCTACCTATTCTGCTTTCATTTTACAATTTGCTCCCCCTACCAGATACTGAAAGATGAGAGTACCATGAACTACCCTCTTTATCCTGAGCGCTATGATAATGCATCTGGTATTTTCCAGGATCAGTTTTCTCCATGGTAGCAGTTTTCTCATGGAGACTGAGTGGATCAGAACCTCAACCCAGTTTTCTTTAACGATTTGCAATATTTTGCCAGAACAGGGTGGTTTTGGAAGTCCATGGGGACATAGTAATATTCTGCCATATAGCAATTGCTAGAAGAACAGGTGAAGAAGCACCTCCAGCCAGTTACATTGCATTGCTAGAGACTTTGGGGATAATTGGCACTAAGATTTTACAGGTAAGACCGAAGAGGTGCACGCAACTGCTTTAAAGTATTGAGTCTGAAATATTTTCCACAAATTAGATGGACATAAAAATGCTTTACTTCAAACCTATTGCTTTTCATTATTCACTTAGTGCATGGGTTTTTGAAGCTTTTCTCACCTTCAATGATCGATCCTGATTGTTCCCTTAAAGTTTTGCACCACAACATATTGGTTATTGTTTCTTCCATCTGTTGCTTAAATGCTGAAAAATTCTGCAGAGCTTGGGGTGGGAGGGGGAGGAGGGGAGAGATGATGTGCATGTGCACAAAGAACAGAGGTGAAGAGGAAACTGGTGGAACTCTAGTAGCGTCCCACTCACCACAGCACAAATATCTGTATGTAGTGTCCTCCAATGATTACTTCCCAACTCTTCCTCACCCCTTAGTAGCTCCTTCTCAGATTCTCTTCCATTGGTAGCAGTTGCCGCCCCCCCCCAATCTCCATTTCCCTTTCAGTGGGTGGCAAATGGACCCCTTTTATCCTTTCCCTGGTGTCTTACTTGAGCACTCGGGTTTAACTAGGGGAGTGCGATGAAATTCAAGGACTGTATACACTACAACACTACGCAAGGAGAGCCAGTTACAGGGCTGTTCCCCAATGTAATTGAAACCACAGATCCGTTTGCTAGTATGGATGGGACCTCAACTGTGCCCACTAACACAGAACTAAGTTTTAAACATTTCAAGGAACAAACTGGGTTGGAACTGGATTTCTCAATATTGCTGTAAACGTAAACAGGAATTAAAGGCAAATTTAGTCTGGCATGGGAGGGAGAGGAAATAATCAGGAAGATTTCTTAAAGAAACTGCAGAATTGTTTCCCAGGGGGAAAAGGTAGAAACCACATAACTTGAATAAAGAGAATAGAGACTGTAGGGAAAAATCCCGCAGGAGTTTGAAGGGATGATGGTCTTTTCCATTCAAACCATAATAGATAAGTATATCGCTTGTATGTTTTTATAAAATGATTAACAGTGAAATTGTTAATATTGACATTTGGCTTCAGGTTAGCATGCAGTTGAAATAAAAATCGGCAATTCACACTTCTGAGCTATTGTTTCAGTCTCTGTAGACTTTTTGGATGACAACAATGCATCTTTTTACATTGGGATGGTTATTTTTCCAGTACTAAGGGCTAAAATTTATTTAATTTTGTCTGAAGGGTTAGATACATTAAAAAACTATTGCTAGAAGTGCTAGACTGATAGTCCAACTTACTCTGGACTGTAATAAATTTACACTATTAAAATGTATTTTGAAAAATAGAGGGGGGAAGGATTACACAGAATAGCTTCTCTCTCTCACACATGCACATTACAGATTTGCATAGAGCAATCCAATGGCCCCTTTTACGGAACTGTCAAATAAAAATTAGACAAGATGGATAAAGTAATATTGTTATTGGTGAGAGAGAGAAGGGAAGGGAAGGGATCTGAAGAGGAGCTCTGTAGAATCTCCTAAGCATGTGTCTCTGACCAATGTCCAGCAACATATTATTTCACCCCCCTCCCTTGAGTTTCTAATATCCTGGGGCCAACAGCTACAAAACAAAATTAGGTCTTTTGGATCAGGAATCTATTTATACTAGCAGGTCAAATACCATTCACATCTATGGTGCCACTAGCATTCCCACTGACAAAGACTGCAACAGAAATGCTTCCTGGAACCAGTCAAAAGTTCTTCCCCAATCCCCCTCCTGCCAAAAAACAAAAAACAGCAAAAATACAAGACAAACCTGGTTTGATTCAGCCAGTGTCTTTTCCAACATGGATGTGTATGAGACACTCCTATCACATACTGCCCAGAACGCCTCCCAGTTGCAAAGATGACAAAGGATTGGGAGATCCTGGAATAATTATCTGCTCGTTTTCTTTTGCCACTGTAGGGGAAAGTGACAGAACAGGAAAAAGATAAGTTCTAGTTTAAGACTTGGGAAATTTGACTTAAATTTGAAATAAGACTTCCCCCCCACCCCAGGTGTGCAGTCCATCCAGGAATAGCCAGATTCCCAGTGACAAGAGTCTACCTGAAGACCTTTGTATATTGAAGTCCTGAAAGATTTGAACTAAACAACCATGTCTGATTCATGGAAGTGGGGAAAGAAATCAGAACTCTACTTTGCTGTATTCCAAGACACTGTATAGGATAGTAAAAGCTGTCCAGTTAAAAATAGTACAATCACACCATTTTAGAAGTCTGCTTCTACTGCTGGGGAACTTAGCCAGAGCTCACTTCCAAAAGTTCTCTCTCCAGGTGGCAGGCAAAATAAACCAACCCCACCCACCGTCTCACACAGCACATAACCCTCCTCACCCTGCTAACATGCCAGCTCACTTTATCGAGTATTTCCAGATTCACACTAGTTGTAAACAAGACCAACCCCCACTCCCACCCTGGCCCCCCCCAAAAAAAATCATCTTTCAAACTTCTAACAAATATCAGTAAGGTCACATCTACAGTACAAACTGAGTTCAACACAAAAGTTACTCAGCATACGGCTGCTGACGTTTCCATAGCCCTTGGCTGCATGCATTGGCGCTGCATGTACTCACCAGGAGTATTGATGTAAAGTACTGTGCACCACAGGTAGGTATCCTAGCGTGCCATGCGGCACAACACCTTTCAGGAAATTTTGGCAATGTATCATGGGACAGAAGTGACTTGCATGCTGGGGATTTGATCCCTAGCTACCAGAGATCGCTGGGCAACATTCTTCATCCCATAATGCCATCAATATTGAATAGTTTTTATGTGTTTTTTTTTTAAAAAATCCCACAAACCCCAGTAGCACTTTTTGACGTCTGCCATCTCTGACAGAAGCATGGAGCCCATAGAAATCTGCGCTATTCTCATGAACATTGCAAATACAGGATACACAATTCTCTGGTATTTGAAGGCCTGCAGGAAAAACCACAACAATACGGGAGAGTGAAAGATAATTCAAAATTGTTTAAATTCATGGAGCAGTTGCAGATGGTAAAAAGCCACTTCTGGGCCTAAGAAATGTGCACTAACTGGTGGATTGCATTGTAATACAGGTTTGGGATGATGAGCAGCAGCAGCACTTTCAGATGCTAAAGGCATCCATGTGCCGAGCTCACCCCAGCCCTTTAGTGCATAGACACCAAATGAGAGCTGCATTGGACAGTGGACAAGTTAGTGGCGATCACACTCTGGAACCCCACAACATCCGACTACTACCGATGAGTGGGAAATCATTTCGGTGTTGGATAATCCACAGTGGAGGGCCATTATCTAAGCATTAGAGCCTTTAGTCATTTACTGCTATGCAAGACTGAGCCCCTGCAACATGCAGCAAATCTGGATAATCTGCAGCAATGGAGTCCCCAAATTGCGGTGGGGCAAAAGATGAAACGCCTATCCCTGTTTTGGCACCAGCCACCTTGCCAGACTACATCAACAGAAAGGGCTAGGTTATCCAGTACTTCCTGTCTACTCCAGGTGGGAGCATATCTAGTGCATGGAGCTAGCCTGGTCGGTTGGGCAGTTGCACACAAGGGCAAGCTGCTAGGTATGCTCACCAGCGTGGGCAAACAGGAAAAAAAAATTTAATTTAATTTAAAAAAATGTGTGTGTAGGGGGAGGGCGGGTGTTAGGGTGGGTGGCGTGGCTTTTGGTCTCTGTGACCCTTGGTCAGTTGAGTTTGAAGTTGTGACCAGGATGATCAGTGTCACAGAGAATGGGGCATTGTGGGACAGCTCCTGGAAGACTGTTAGGGTTGACACAGGTCATACAGTGTCTATACTTGCACTGTATCAATCTCAGCAAGTCAACCATGGCTCTATACTATTTGAAAGGGTGGTTTCACTGTGTCACTGCCATGGAGTGCTTATGTCAGACAGACACAAAATTTGCATGTAGACATGCACACACAGGTTGTATGTCGCCTTGTATCGACCTAACTTGGTGCTGTGACTTTCTACACTACGAAGTGGATTATATACACTATATAGTTTTCTCAACAAATGCAAAGGGCCTGCATGAGAGAGTTCGAACAGCACCTTTTCTATGATAAGTTTGTTCTCCATTGCCAAAATGACTTGTAAACAACGAGCCTAGAACAGATAGGGCGACTATTTTGGGGCTAGAGATACTTTGTAGTATATTTAAAATAATTCTTTGGAACTGATGTTCTCTCTCATCTCCACTGACACAAGTGGCAACTCAGAACAGCCAACAAAATTTAAAGAAGTTATTAGGTAACCAACCCATGTAATTAAAGCAGATAAGCAGACTGGCTGAGGAACCAAGTGATGTGCAATTTTACGAACACTCTTCAACCATGACCAGATATGACTGATAAAGAATTAGGTTTTGAATACTGAAAACAGCAAAAAGCACTAACAATTATTATTGAAAGTAAAGAAGTCATTCCCAATTCTCTCTCTATAGTATGGAATACATTTTCATAGGGTGTCTTGCAGGCTACCTGCTTCCCCCCCCCCCCCCACTCATGATCTCGTAGAGCATCTCTTCTCCCATTCACAACTTACAACACCTGTAGCAAGTACAGCAGTTACTTGCACAGAAAAGTATTGTGACTGAATATATTTTTAGCTGCCTTTTAGTGCAATTTAGCAGCTAGAAATAAGGAGGAGTTGCTGGCACCATAAAGTCGCCAGTTCTCCATAAACCACCAAGTGTTCTGCGAACCTTCTGTTGCCCATGGACCACAGCTTGGGAAGCTCTGAAGTAAAGAGATCTGCCCTGCCCCTGTGTAACTTTGTTATTGAATAGGTGCATAATGAACTTTTCTTAAAATGATTTTTCAAAGTCCATTAAAAAAAAAAAAAAAAGTTAAGGTGACAGTTACATAAGAAATGAAAGATTTCTCCTCCAAAGACTTACCTTGAACTTCTGATACTGCTCTTTAAAATGTGCGATTTCAAGGTTAGTCTCATCAGCAAAATACTCCATTTGCATAACAGCAAGAGTACACCACCCTCAGGCTGCATACCTCAAATTGTAGAAGTACACCACTACCAAAACACCAACCAATCAGAAGACCACACAAGAAATTAACAGTAGTGCCATTTTCATCAAGCTTGATTTTGTCATTAACACAACATCTATGACCGATAATATTGACACTGAAGTCCTGCCAATAGACACTGATGACATTTCCAGCATGTCTGTCTACAAACTGCCATACAAACAATTCAAGTTCACTAGCCCACATAACCTCAAGACATAACAGGTGATCATCAGGGACCCCAACAGTCACAGCGTCAAATGGGACACTAACATAACTATGAAAATGATTAGTTAGTTGAATCACCGGTAAATGCACACCACTTGAACTTAATTCACAACACTAAGCTCCCAAGTTCTTTCAACAGCAGCTGACGGAAACAGGGTTACAACCCCAATTAGCATTTGTAAACAACAAAAACATAGTTTGGGTCCAATTCCATATTTGCAGCACAGGCCCATCACCATCCAGATCAATGCAGCCATACTGCCAAGCAGTACTATTCCAGCAATGCTTTAATTTTAGAAAGGGAACAGAAGGGCTTCACCAATGACCTCGATGCCATCCTAAGAAAGACTGAACCAATACCAAAAATTTACGACCAGCTTGTCAATATGGTTTGCACTGTCTTGAAGAAGCATGTTCCATAAGGCCAGGACTATCATCTGAGTTACTGGATTGGTACGCAAAATACAAGCAGATGTTTGAAGCAGACCCATTCTCTGAGGAGACTATCAAAGCTGGCGAAGACCTGGTCTCTGCATTAAAAGAGGAAAAACAGAAGTCATGGCAGAATCTCACTAAACAGCAGCAGCAAGAAAGCAAGGATAACCATCCAGGAGCTTGACAGTGACCCAAGGTAGGAAAAAACAAAACCACCACATTACTGCAGACCAGGTCGCACATCAAACTTCTAGAAAACGGCAGGGCAACAAACAAAAACCACCCAAGATACGACTTGGGTAGCAAGAACACCAGGAGACTTATAATTTTGGGGCACAGTATACAATGACCAAATTAACCTCTTGAGGGCAGTAATTCCAGAATGGCAAAGCAGCCAGCCTAGATGACATTCGAAGTGAATAAATCAAAACACGGACGAGCAAGAACTGTTTACTCAAGTTATTTAACACATGCTTAGCCACATTAAAAAGTACCCAAGAACTAGTAATGAGCAGGTGTTGAGGCACTCCTGAAGCCAGGGAAGGATGCAACACAGCCAAGAACTTCAGGCCTGTATCATGACTATGTTATCTCTACAAACGCTAAGAGCATCTCATCCTAACCTACCTATCACCACTCATTGAAAAGCACCTAATCCCAGAGCATTGTTGAGAAAACTGTAGATTCCAACCAACCAGTGCATAACTTGTCTGGGCAAGTGAGGTACATCACTCAATATTGAACATGGCTTTGAAAAAGGTATGGTAACAGGTGCCATGTTTGTCGACCTATAAGCAACATGCAACATAGTAAATCACTGAAGGCTCCTTCCTAAAATACACACCACCACCACGAAGAGCACCAACTCATATGAATGACAATCTCAACTAGAGAACAGTCTTTTTACGTCCAACTAGGCAAGAAGCAGAGGTGATGGTGGCAACAGAAAGACTGATTATCACAAGGGAGCACACTCTCACCAATACAAACCATCAACCAATCCATCTTGGTACAAGAAGTTTTCTGTATGCAGACAACTTATGCATCACTACCCAAGTCAAGGATCTTGCCCCAAATGAAGTATGCTAACACAGAGCCAAGACATTTTCAGTCAATTACACCAAAAACCAACTGCACACCAACCAAGCCAAAATACAAGTAAATCTCTTACATTTTCAGAAACAAGAGGGCAATAGACAACTCATTATCATCTGGCAGGGGATATCACTTGCCCACTGCTGGAATCCTGTCTAACTTGGAGTGACACTGGACCACTCTCTCCTTCAAAGCACACCACAGAGAAGACAAAAGGCAAAGTTAGTGCCCAGAACAGCAGTCAGGAAGCTTGCAAATTCAAAATGGGGAACCAACCCAGCAATATTAAGAGCCACCACACTTGCACTTTGCTATTCAAGGGCCAAATATGCACATCCAGGGAGGGAAAGATGGATCCTGTTCTGAATGACAGCTACCATTAAAGTCGCAGGATGTCTAAAACCAACAAATGTGACAGCCTTTATGTGCTTGTTGAAATTGCTCCACCAGATATCAGGAGAGTGGTCACAAGCAAAACTGAACCATTATGACAGGTCAGAGGTATCAGATATCTGCTACATGGCCACACCACAGCAGCTGGCAGCCTGAAATGGAGGGAAAGCTTTACCATAGCAACGGAACTGCTTAAAAAAAAAAAAAAGTCACTGACAACTACATGACTAGAAATGTAGCGCAAAATCTGAAAATACTCAGTGAGAACATCAAAATGCACATAGATGTTGCCAAATGCCTCCCCCCCCCCCCGGTGCGAAGGACTGGTCAACCTTGAGATGGTTAAGTTGCCTCTGAACAAGAGTTGGCAGGTCAAAGGTCAATATGCAGAAGTGAGTCTAATCCAATGACCCAGAACACGTGACTGTAGTGAAAACACAAGCTATGGAACATCTGTTGATCTGCCAGCTCCTTGAGGAATCATGCTCCATGGAAGATCTCTCCAGGGCTACAGCCCAGGCCATAATCATGCACCCAACATTGGAAAAACCTATGAGAAGAACACCAGCAACCAATATTACCAAAGAGATATAAGGAAGGTCAGGATACAGCTAATGGAACTACAGCTCCTAGATAGTTCATCTGGATTTAGGGAGGTACTTTCTAGACAAAGTATTTTCTCTAGCTGCAGATTAGGACATGAATCAGAAATCAAGTTTCATGAACATATTAGGGAGAAGAAAAGCGAAGACGTAAGCCTAGTAATTCCCTGCATATATTTTCTCCCTTAACACATATGCCGTCACTTCAGGCACACTTTTAAAGCCACAGTACAATATTGTTAGGGATCAAGAAATATAAGCCCGAGTAAAATTCATGGGGCTTCCCAAGCAGTTCTGCTCACTAACTTGAGGATACAGATCAGAAGCGATTTGGGTCTATGAAAAAAGTCACTTAATTTTTGATTTTCATGTACCAGAGAGAAGTGATAGTGATGCTATAGTATAGTTAATAGTTTGAGGAGACACTTCATTACAGCCTGTTTTTAGTAATTTGTAAAATTAGAGAAAGTGACATTTCTGGGCTGAAATCCCATGCTTTCTCAGCCCAAAATTAAAGTTCTCTTTCTTTGAAAGTTGGTAGGAGTTTGTTTGATCCTAAATTATCAGCATGAAGGTTGTGGATGAGGAAAGAAAGAATACCTATTCTCATGCTTAAATAAAAAAAGTTCAGACATTTGTACTTGTTTAACTCGATTTTTCTTCGTTTTATTTTTAACCTTGCCCTAGATTTAGCCCCAGTAAAAACAAGTGTTTTTATGTGACAGAAGATTTCCTTTGCCTCAGGAACCATAATTAAACCCAACTTACATGTGTAACAATCACCCATAACAGTATGTCAATGGACATCATGAGAAGGATGTAATGTGGTATTTTAAAGTAACAAAACGTAAAAAGTGTCTAGATTTACAAAGAACTGGAGTAGCTTACTAGTTCTTGCTGGACAGAATGAACTTTATTCTTTAAAGATCATTCTCCAAGATTAACCTGGAATTTCAGGGATTCCCCTTCTAGCTAAAATGCATTCTTAGACCATACACAATCTGTAAGAGTGATATGTCCCAGATTTACACAACATACCCCTCTTCACCTTTCCCATGGGAAAGGTGGAGAGAGAGAGAGAAGGTCTAAGATTCCTCCCCTTTCTATTTTCCACCATAAGGCATATGGAGAACTACCCATATAAAGTCAAACCAGGAGTGGGGCAAAATACCACATCGGTTGCAGAAGAGTATTTGATATACAGCAGAATCCCTATTTTACAAGCTAACGGGGGATTGAGGAATTCATAAAATTTAACATCTCAAAATTACAGGAGATTTAGTCCATAAATTGTAGTGCGGTGCACGGTATTGCTTTGTTGTACTCCAATGCACTGGAAATTGCTTTGCAGTTGTATGAAGAAGGCAGCAGAATGTGAAAGAATGTTGACTTATTCTTCATCAAGACCACTTTTGTCAGGCAATTTTTTTCCCCACTGGGAAAAATAGTTGGTATAACTGGTCATTTGTAAGACTGGTGTTCATAAATTGAGGCTCTGTGATTCATACATAGATCTCATCCCTACTATAGCTTGGACACTAACAATATGAAATTGCTGGAAGAGCATTTTGGGTATTGTAATGCAAATTAACATAGAAAGCATTTTAAAAAAGCATTCCCCTATTTTTTTTTATTTATTTATTTTTTTTTAAGGGCTCCATTCTCCTTCTCCCCTCCCCGTAGGGAGTGGGTTAAAACAGAGAATTAAACAACAAAATTGGTGAATTAAATGGTGGTAGTGTTCCCTTATTCATTTGTCAAGCCTTTGGTGGTGGTACTTGTAGATCTCAAGTCATTATCTATCTACTGAACATTGTGGGTTAATATATTTCATTGACAATGTCTACATCATTAAATAAGAAATCTCCAGGCTATATTATTCCTTTCCCCCCAAATTTATAGTATGTTGAGATACACAAAGTCTTCGAAACTAAAGCAAGGAATTTGGGATAGCAGTACCCAAGTAAAAAACCAAATGCCATATTTTATGCTGCAACTGAAGGGGGAAAGAAAGGGATTATTTGGGGGTGGGTGAGGTTAGGGGAAATAAGGTTAAAAAATACAGCAAAAAAAATTGTAAATAGGAGATATCACCATGGTTTCAGAGTCTATGGGCAGCACTGAACAGAACAAACCAAGTCCAGGAAAATAGGAAGCTAGTTTTCACATGCAAGAACATAAATAGTATGTTATGTATTACTGTTTGTCATAAAAGTATAAAACCTGAGGTGTATTGCCTGCATCACCCATTGGGAAGGAGAGCTCTATTTCTCTAAAGTTAAACATTTGGCTATCAGTATTGAGGAGTGAGAACTTAGAGCAGAGAAAAACGTGAATGAGCTTAGATCCAACAGCTGTCTCATGGGAACAACTGGTGAAATTTCAGCTACATACTGTTTCTACAGTACCAAATATATACTGAACGAATTTGCTTAACTTCACCCATGCTTGCCAGTAAAAATGATAAACAAGTTAACTCTTAAAGTAAGTTCTCTCAGGCCTTGAATTGTATATATTTCTATCTCCTGGTGTACTAGGATATCTGCTACTAGCAATTTTAAGAGTATGACACACGTACATAATATGCCCACATGACTTAAAAAGTATGTATTGATAATGTTTACAATTAAGGATTTCAGTACTGCATCAGATATAGCTTATTTTACAACATTTTTTCACATCCTCATATAAGCCAAGGGCCATCCATGCAGTTCTGAGAATTCCTGCAGCTGAAAGTACATCTGATTCCTAGTCATTATTAGTCAAGAAAAAATTCACAACCCATGCCACAGAATATTCTATAGAAAACCTCTCATATCCATTACAAAACATCACCTTTTGTTTGGAGTCTAAACCTCAGTTTATCTAACTATGAGCAGAAAGAGATTCTCTAGTGCACAGTTACAAAGTTAAGACAGTCATATTCAGGCAAAGCAGATACTATAACATTTCTAATGAGAACAAGGTACAAGTATTTTTCTGCTATTATGTACAGGCCATCTACAAAAGAGTTTTAGGGATGCCTTAAAAATTGTTTGTTAGGGGTAAGATAAGTTGTGTAGAATTTGCTGACCTTGACTGCCAAATCAAAAACAAAGGACTGACAATAAAATTCTTCCTCTGATGTATGAGCCTTATTCCTGTGACTGTTTCAAGAAGTCTGGGGAAAAAAATTGCAGAAAAGGAAGCAGGCAGGTCAAGAAGTGTTTGAGTGCATTTCCCTAAGTGAAGATGTTTAAAGAATACTGCAGTCAGTCAGTTTACTAAAAGTAGATGGTTATTGATCAACGTTAACTTATTGACTTGTAGTACTCCCATACACCATGTCAGACTCAAAACCTGGATGTCATCTAGGCTTCCCCTGAAGTGCAGCCCGTGTAACTAAGAGCTTTGATGCTTTATCAGGGAGTGCCAAGGGTCCCCCACGTCACACCCCAGCTCACCAGGGGAAACAAGGGGTTACAATAATGCACTGTTTCAAGGTATTTCTAGCCTCATTAAATCACTGCTATTGCTTTTCTAATTCCCAGTGAAAGTAACTTCACAGAAATCTGTCACATTAAGTAAAAAACAAGGTGTGCCACAATAATTGTCAGCCACATTAAAAAAAAGTCAAAGGCCAAGATGCTGCCCCTACCATGTACACCACCTCCCCATTTCTTTTTATTTATAGTTAAGAGGACCTTCTTTTGAAAAAAGAGTTTTGAGTTAAGAATTAATCTTTAAAAAAAAAAAAAAAAAAAAAAAAAAAAAAAAAAAAATCTACTGATTACTTTATGCCTTAGATAGTAGGTGGATGCAGTCGAGTAACTGAAAATCCTCTCTTTATTTATCACTTTAGTAATAAGAAAAGCAGCAACCAAAGACAAGCTAATTAGCCCTATGGCATGAAAGTGACTATTTACCTCAGAAAACTAAAATCAACAAAAATTAAAAATGTTTTAAAGTTTTTCTGGCATTGTGACTGAAGCAAAAGAACTGGTCAGCAGGCCATATATAGCTCAAAACAAATATTTTTTAAAAACTTGAAGTCTCAGTTTTAAAGAACAAGCCTAGCTTCTGAGATGCATGTTTCTGGCTGTGAGGCACTACAACTCACAAAGGGTTAAGCCCTGCCATTTTGGTGCCATTCACTGATATGTCCATTAAGGGTGTTACATAATAAAATGGCAGACCTTAACCCTTTGTGTCCCATACTTTCATCATGCCTGAGTCAGACATGAACACACCAGTCTGTTCAAGAAATCAACACCTTTCAGGTTATGAATTTTTATAGCTTTCAGGGAAGAATAAGTGAGCTTGATTAGGAGGCTCATTAAATACTTATGATTAAAAGCAACAGAAAACTTGCTTAGGAAGTTGTCATGCACACTTTGTACAAAAAATGCCAAGACACTGCAAGAAAAAAAGTTTTAAGTCACCATCATCTTGCTAGCAAAGAAAAAGTGCAGACAAGGCATGTATGATCTGCCATTAGATTTCAACCATTGCAGAAAACGTTATGGTGACACTATAGCTCAACAAATTGCTAAAGGAAAATGTGCTGCTCTGGTTTAATGCTTTTCAGGGCAGTATTCAGTCTCAAGCTTTGCTACAGTAAAGAACAGTTACTTATCTCGTAACTGTTGTTCTTCGAGATGTGTTGCTAATTCAGGATGGACATGAGGTGTGCACACGCTGCATACACTGGTGCCGGAAATTTTCTCCTCGGTGGTATTCGTAGGGCCAGCTCTAGTGCCCTCTGTAGTGGCGCGCGTATATACGGTGCTGCCGGCCCCCCTCCCTCTCAGTTCCTTCTTGCCAGAACTCCGAAAGAGGTTGGGACGGAGGGCAGGTTGTGAATGGACACAAGCAACAGTTATGAGGTAAATAACCGTTCATTCTTCAAGTGCTTGCTCATGTCCATTCTGACTTAGGTGACTTACCAGCAGTGCCTCCGGAGGTGGGCAGGAGTTCATGGCTGTGAAAATTGGAGCACCACTCGGCCAAACCCAGGGTCCTCCTGAGCTTGCTGCGTGATTGCATAATGGGATAAACATATGTCTGGAGGACTATGTAGCAGCTCTACATATGTCCTGAATGGGCATGTGCCAGGAAGGCTGCCGAAGACGCTTGCGCCCTTGTGGAGTCAGCGGATAGGGAACCCGGGGGAGTGACCCCTGCCTGCTCATAGCAGGACCGGATGCAAGCTGTGATCCTGAATGAAATCCGCCAAGATGACACTGGGTGGCTCTTCATCTGGTTGGCGATTGCTACAAAAAGTTGCGTGGATTGGTAGAATGGCCTGGTCCTGTCGATGTAAAAAGCCAATGCTCTCCGTACGTCGAGAGAGTGAAGGCGCTTCTCCTTGTTGGACTTGTGAGGCTTTGGATAAAACACTGGTAGGAATATATCCTAGTTCACATGGAAGTGGGAAACCACCTTTGGCAGAAGAGCTGGGTGTGGGTGAAGTTGCACCTTGTCCTTAAAGACCGTGTATGGCAGCTCTGATCAGAATTTTCAACTCAGATACGCTTTGGGCCGATGTGACCCTTCACACTGATGTGATCACCACCAGGAAAGTTATCTCATGCACCTGTCCTGGAAGGTAACAGGAAGTCTACAGATCAAACAGTGGTGCTGTAAGCCTCGAGAGGACGAGGTTCAAATCCTACTGTAGGACCAGATCTCAAAATCAAAGGAAAAAGCCTCTCCAGACCTTTAAAGAAACCTAAAAGCCATTTCACGGAAGAAGACCAACCTGCCATGGATTGAAGGGTGAAAAGCTGAAAATTGCTGCCAGGTGAACTTTGATAGATTTGAAACAAGAGGATCTGGCATTCACATGAAGGAGATTCTCCTATTCAATTGATCCTGGACTGTCAGTCGGCAAGGTATTTTGATTCCCCACCCAGCAGGTAAAGTATTTCCATTTGGTTAAATAAGAAGCCCTCATTGAAGGCTTTCTGCCTTCCAGCAGAACCCTCAGGATCTGGGCAGAGCAGTAGCGCTTGTCCCTGCTCAGCCACGGAGCATCCACGTCATCAGGTGGAATGTGGCTAGATCCAGGTGAAGTAAGCAGCCCCGGTCTTGGGAGAGAAGGTCTGGCCTCAACAGGACCGTTCACGATCAGGCCACTGAGAGCTCCATCAGCATCCCAAACCAATGCTGCCTGGGCTATGCCAGGGCTATTAGGATGACCCGTGCCCCTTCCCTCTTGGTCTTCACAAGAACGTTGTGTATGAGGGGCATTGGGGGAAACGCGTACAAGAGAAAAGCGTCTGGCAGGGAGGCATCCTCCATCCCTAATAGGGAGCAGTACTGGGCACACTTCTTGTTTTCCTCGGTGGCAAATAGGTCATGAACAGCACTCCCACTTGTATGTTCTGAGGCTCCAGTCACCAGGACAGGTAGGTAAGTACATGCTGGGTTATTGTGAGCATTGTCCAAGAAGTGTCTGGCTGGGGCGTAAACCATGGCAGGCCACAGCTGGAGCGGCTTGAGTCACATTCTGGCATGCCATACCACGTATGTACCAGCTGCCATGTGGCTCAGGAGGCTGAGGCACACGCTTACTGTGGTGAGGAGAATCAGCCGTTAGGCGGGCTATGAGCTCTGACAATGCCAGGAACCTGTCCTTGGGTAAGAGCGCCTTGGCTTGATCCGAGTCTAGAATCACACCTATGAATTCTATTCTTTGGACTGACATTAAAATCGATTTCTGTTAATTTATTAACAGGCCCAGCAACCGACAAGTGTCACGATCACCTCTTCTCCCGAGTCCGAGGAGCTAGATGCTGGCGCCGATGCCCCCTGCTTCCTTGAACTGCCTCTTGCGTGCCTTGGTTCTGGTGACAAAGAGTGGTGCCGGGAACTTGAGCTGTGCTCATGTCTATGCCGCATTTTATCCCTAGGCTTCTTATAAGGGCTTTCACGGCATCTGGTCTCCTGAGACTCTCCGCAGTGCCAGGGGCTCGGGGAGTACTGCTGTTCTGAGGATTGATGCTGGTGAACCTCAGGCCATTACTGGTGCTCTGGGGACCGGGCGCCAGGGGACCATGGGCTTGACCCCAACCTATGATGACATGGTGCTGGGGAGTGGTGCTGGGACTTGGGTGACCGCTGTGAGCCCGGCATGGACGGGAGAGGCTGTGGTGTAACCCACACTGGGGTCCCTTTTGCTAGTCCTCCAGGCTGGGTATCCAAACCTCAATGACCTGCCCCATCCTCCTGCAGCGTAAGCGATACTGGTAGAGCTAACAGGTCCTTCATGGCCTGGAATGCTTCAGGCATAGAAGGGATCAGTAGATCACCAAGTCCAGGGAGTGGCAGGGGCCCACGTCGTGAGGCCAGAGTCAGGCTCGACGCCCTTATGGGCGGCAACGCTCTTGGTACCGACTCAGGTTTTCCCCTGCAGTGCCTGAGTCCTTCTTAGCTGACTTTAGGGCTTTCTGGGCATGCGCCTTCTGCTTCTTCAGTGCCGGCGATGTTGATCGGTGCCATGCAGGCAACAGTACAGAAGGTGTGCTTCTAGTCATCGCCGTTGTACTAGGTGCGGCGTCCGAATGCAGCTCCGACAGTGGCCTGGGTGCTGGTTCTGTGAGAAGGGCCTGGAGCCTAATGTCCTGGTCTTCTTGGTAGGGGAGCAAAAACCCCTGCAGATTTTGCACTTCTCCCAAAGGAGAGCTTCCCCCAGGCACTTCAGGCAACTCTGGTGCAGGTTGCTCAACAGCATAGGCTTCTTGCAAGAAGTGCAGGGTTTAAACCCTTTGGACCGGGGCATGCCTTGACCCTGTGTAAACTACTAACAATCAATCACTAATAAACTCTGAAAAAACAACGATATACACTATATAAAGAAACAACCACTAGAGCAGTGTTTCTTAACCTGGGGGTTTAGAGGGGTCGCAAGTGCAGAGCTGGTATTGGGGGTGGCAAGAAAGGCAATTGCCTGGAGCCACAGGGGCGCCATGAAACTAAGTTACATGCCTCAGCCCCGTGGGGGTGGGACTCAGGCTTCAGGGGTACAGTAGTTTGGAAAGGTTAAGAACCACTGCACTAGAGGATACTGAAGCTCGCGGAGCGAGAGATAGTGTTCCAGCACCGTCACGAGTAGTAAGAAGGAACTGAGAGGGAAGAGGACTGGCGCCGCCCTATATATGAGCGTATACACGCGCCACTACAGAGGGCGCTAGAGCCAGCCCTACAGATACCACTGGGGAAAAAAATTTCCTGCACCAGTGCATGCGGCGCGCACACACCTAATTCAGAATGGACATGAGCAAGCACTCGAAGAACCTCATTACTAATCTTGAATTATTTTGGAGCACACATCTATGGTAATCCATTCATTCTATATCTTGTTTTTCTATATTGTCAAAACTGGTTTTATTTCTGTCCCAGTTACTAGACAATATAATGTGGACATAATATAAACAGTGTTAACAATTCATCAGCTCACAATTCTTTTAAAAGATTGGTTATTATGAAGTAATTCAGCTATCAAATTTGAACTAGACAAAAAGTTACTGTAGAACATTTTCAGTAAGATATCCTAATTATTTCTTCTCAAATGAAGCTCAAAGCTTCCAACTTCTATACATGAATGGTAAAGGGACTTCTGTAGTGGAAAACCCATGGAGTGAGAATACCCACTGCCTGTGGTTTAAATTCTGTTCTCCATTATACTAGCATGACTCCATTTAAGCCACTGGAGCTGCACCAGTACAGCAAAAGCAGAATTTGGAACCATGTCTTAAGAAGTTTATAATCCAATTGCCTCAAAGTGTTTAGGTATGGAACTTCCATTAACAGAAAACTAGATCTCCTCATGTAATGTTTTACTACAGATAAGAAAAAAAATGTATTAAATGTTTAACTTCTGTTAATTGCAGAACCCATCTGAAAATTGCTAAACTATTCCAATTCAAGATGCTGTTGACATTGTATACTTCTTTCAACTGTGAGCTACATAACAGCCATTACTTATCTTGCAAATCACATAATGGAAATATATCAGACACATCACTCCCAGATGTTTTGATAATATGTTCAACACCCAGCCAGAGGACACAGTCTGATATTTTAACACACAGCTATGATTGTGTCACCCTGATGCAGATTTCCTAGTTTGTGTTGGAATGGGACAAGGGTTTTTACTATGTTCTGAGGTAAAAAGATTTGTACCTCTAGTTTTCAGCAGGTGGATATCACCATCTCTGATTATATGTTTTCCTCTTTGTTAAAGCACTTCGGACAAACAAAAAACTATCAGACTCTCCAACCATCTAGTAGATTTGTTTATATTAATAAACTAACTCTCTCTGTAATAAAAACTAAAGAAACTTTAAGCAGCTACTATTAAAAAGGTGGCCTGACTTCATACCTCAGTAACAGATAACCTCATCCTCAGTTTATGAATGACCAGGAGGAATTCTTTACTGATCCCCATCTCCTTGGTCATTAAAGGACAAATTAGAGGCATTGTCTTAACCCAGCTGGTGAGACAATTTGCTGAACAGTGGGACTTTGGTTTAAAAAAATCAAGTCTTTCACTCACTTGTAAATTAAAATGGGTTTAATCCTGTCTATACAAAAGAAATTAAAGAAAAAAAAAATCAGTGTTAGATAAGATCATAACAAATTTAGGAAAACATCCAAATACATTAAGTTCACACGTCCTTATTGGAGAGACTGATCCCTATGAGTAAAGGTAGGGAGGTAAGCCACACAGTTTAGCATATCACTAAGGCAGTGGTCCCCAAATAGCTCCATCTATTTGAGCATAACAGAGGAAAGAATAAGGGGTGACCCAATTACAATCTCAGCCATTTTACCACCAGTGATGGCTTAATTGTTAACCACTCAGGCTACTTTGAATGTTTGCAATAGTAATTGATAGCCCAAGATTGAATTCTGTAATAAAGCAGGTCCAGTCAGAATAAAGTGGTTCATAGTGCATCAGAGTCATGAGTAAAATAAACCAACTTTTACACATGGTGTAACTGGGTTAGAGAATAAAAGTCAGTCAGAAATTAATAAACACTAGACCACTGGCTCTTGAGCTACTGTAGAAGGAAGAATAATTGCTAAATAGTGCTTTATAAGCATGAATGTCTTAAATCAATGTTACAGTGAGTTAGGTGAATATCCCTAATTTATGGAGAAACAGGTCAAGAGAAGTTCCACTGACTTGCCCAAAAGGCGCACAGCATCACTGGCAGAGGTGAGATAAGAACTCATGAGTTCCATTCCCATTCATGTGCACTTTCACTGAAGCCACACATTACTCTGATCCAGATTTGGGGGGCAGGTGGATTTTGTGCTTATTTTTCTGCTTCTCATGCTCCCAGGGACTGAAAATATAGTGCAGTTGTAGTGCTTTGCCCAACTGGAAAGAAGTAGGTAAGAACAACTCGCTGAAATGTCTCGGCCTCAGTTTGCCCATTTGTAAAATTAGGGATCTTCATCTACTTCACTTGATTAACTAGAGAGGAAAGATGTTCTTATTGTTAAGGCACTGGAGTGGGAACTCAGGAGATCTGGATCAAGTTCCAAGCTCTAACACAGACTTCCTGTGTCACCATGGGCAAGTCATTTAAAAACTTCTCTACGCCTCAATTCCCTATTTAAAAAAAAGAGGAAACTGACTTTTTTCTTACCCCCCAGGGATGTTAGAGTTTACAAAAGGTGCTACCTAGTATAGCACTATGGAGCAACTCCTACCTGTCAGAGAAGTTCATGGGTTCCAAAGAGAATCTTATCGGGTTCTCCTGGCTGTGAGATATGCCCACAGTGAAGGTCCTGGGGAGGAAGAAGGGATATTTTAGTACACCTTGAGCTAGACTGAAGATGAGTTTGATGAGACCTCATTGGCAATATAAAATGAATTCAATTGCACAGTTTGTCCCCCCCATGAAAGTGTTTTCAAGCCATAAATTTATTCTCATTTCTGTAACTTGTTACATCAGCCACTAACAATTTGTAACAAAAGGATACATCTGAGTAGAGAGAATAAAAGAAAATACAATAAGCATAAAAACTTAGAATTTTAACTGCTCTGATACAGCAAGTCAAGACTTCCCAATATTCACTGCCTGCAGTTAGTTGTAAGACATTTATGAAGGGGATAGAGCTTTTTAAACTCAACTACCTGAATCCAAGGATTACAAAGGGATAGTAAAAATACCTTAGACTTTTCTACACTACAGCTTCCACAGGTGGAAATTACAGTGTAGCCACAACCTGTGTGTTATGCTCAGATTAAAATGGTACATTTCTTACAAGTATTTAGACGTTACTGTGTTCCTCACAAAAATCACAGCACCACATTCAATTAATATTTCAGGGTGTAGTAGCTCAATGCTCTTAATAAATAATAGTTTGATCCAAACACCTGTTACTGCTGGAACAATGTTGCAATTTCTCATCAAGTGTCCCTTAAGGTGAATCAGACAATGCCAGCCCATTGAGTCGTACCAACAACTAGCACAGTAGGAGTTCACTATGAAGAAGTCCTGTGGCTGTGTCACTACCCACCCCCACCTGCTGTTCCCCTCCCCCTTTGGCCAGTAAAATGAAAGACCATGTGGGGGATGGGCATTACAAGACAGACTTTTTTTAAAAAAATAAAAAAGATGAATTCTCCCCACCCCTTAGCCTTAAGACAGTGCCTATGGCACGCTATCCTACACCAGCATGCTTGTTTTAGGACAGGGACAACACTGACAAACAGGGAAAAACAGCCTTATTTCAGGAAGGTTTCCAGCTGCTTTCAGTTTTTATTGTATCCTATAAGCCAGCAGACTCATTTTAATAGCAGAGACAACTTAGTCAGTTGCATGTAACAAGGCAATTCTCCTCCAGTGCAGTCTCCATTTAGTTTAGTTAGGCCTGTGACATGAATATGGCTGCTAAGGGCAGAAGAGACACTAGATTTAAAGGATTTGTCAAGTACAAACAAAAACATGAGAAGAGTCTTTATGCTTAGCCAGACTACCAAAACCTTGAACTGTGTAACACAGAAAAGCAGCCTAGAGAACAGGATTTCTCCAATCTCTCTCTCTTTTTACCTAAATCAAAGGCTAGGAGCAAAATTTGGTAGGGTGATAGCGACCATTCACCTGACTTTACATCCAGAAGTGGCTATATATTGTGGCCAGGATTTTAACATTTATCCCAGCATTAACCATCTGTATCTCTGAATGTAATTAACAAATTCAGATTCAGAACTGGCAAAACAGCACACACTGCAAAAAATGCAAGGGCCTGACAGGCTATCAAGTTACCTGTTTGATGGCAAGTTCCCATGCTAACCCGTAAAACAAAGACTAAAGTGAAATGCAAAGATTTAAAGTGACTTTAAAAAGAAAGGCTACAAAATGGTTCAATGAATCGATAACTTGCCAGAGACCACCACCCCACAGTATAGATGAAACAGGTTATCTAGGTCACTGGTCACATCTGAGAGTATAACCACAATTTACAGTGGGAGTTTCCGCAGTGTCACATACAAAGCAAAAGAAGGAGGGGGAGGGGAACTTCTTATGAGGAAGCTTCCTCATATTAGGAGAACAGATTGAAGAGCTAGCTCATGCTCTTTCAGACCTGCTCACATTTCCAGGGCAGTTCAAGGGTTGACATCAGTAGGGTTGGAAGAGCAATACCAGTCAGTCATAAATGAGACACAGACTTGCGGTGAGGGAAGGAGAATTGTGGAGAAAACCCTTTAATTTTGCCGTTCCTTAGAAAGACATCTCACCCAACTTATTGTTTTACTTATAGTACAGCTTTCTGGATTTTTAAAAAAAAAATATATAGTATCCTTAATACAAGAGATTACAAAATGCTTTAAAGAGAAATGGAAAGTTTAAAGCACTTATTAGGCAGATTTTTATTTTCACAGTCCACTGAACATAAAACAGCCAACTTTGCCATACTGTTGGAAAGGCAGCAACCTAAATTGCATAATCTTTTCAAACCTTTTCCCTCACCTTATAGTTTACAATGTATACTATGTAAATATAATAAGGGTAAAAGAGATGCCAACCCCAGCTTTAGCTGAGAGTATTGTAGAGTAGCATGCATGTGGTCAGACTAGTATCAGTTCCCAAAGCACATCAGTATTGGACTGCAGATGAAGCATGATAACTGATGCACATCGAGCATGAACATGCCTCCTAGGAACTAAAAATTCTGCTAAGCCACCCAGAATTGAGTCATTTCCCTCCTCAAAAGATCCAGAACCATTTTCTTCTGTCCAGGAAGGCAGGGTAGCTGCTGACTGCTCCACTGATGCCATTCTCTCTCTTTGGATGAAAGAAAAATAGATTGGATGAAAGAAGCACACTTTCTGCACATCCCCCTGCACCTTCAAATCAGGTTCTATTAGATTAGTGACCAAACAATGGAAGCACAGTTAAGAGATGGCAGAGTCCCCTGCCTAAGACTATATGAACAGATATTTATTAGTTTCTGGGCCCTGATTAACCATCTAAAGGGCAGGCCTTACTAAGTATAGCTCATCCTATTAGTCTAATGTTTTTCTAATTAGTGGTCAATTGAAAATCATTGCTATTGTTACTTTAGAGATTTTATAAGATTTCAGCAGTGCTGTATAGACTGAAGGGAAGCCAGCTGCCTTTGAAGGATTGCATGCTGCATCCCAAACATCTGGCTTAGACAGTAACAAATATTTCTTTGGCAATCAAAGACTACATTGCTGTATTGTGTACTACTATTTGTAAACATATGAAAAGAGCTACTGGACAGACTTGAAGTACTGTAAACTATTAATTTATAAAATAGGCAACCACAAGTTTAGCAGGGCAACAGAAATTCATTATTCTATCCCCTACCAAAGCATCCTGGGCCAAATTCAGCAACAAATATCCTCTGAAACACCACTGAAGTCAGATGGGGTGCACAGGATAAGATATCCTTAACTAGACCCACAGTTCATTGATCAATGTTGCGTCAGTTTTGTTATTAAATCCATTCAGCTTTAATCAGAGGACAAAACTGTATGTCTCTATTAAAAAACTACATTAAGTCATGCATTTTCACAAAGTCTTTATTGAACAGCACAAGCATGGTTAACTTGAATTTTTCAGCAACAATTGTTTTGTCAGAGCTCTTAATTTGAGGATATATCTACACAGTGGAGACTATCCTGGCATAACTACATTACTACAGCTATGCCATCATAATCCCATAGCATAGATATAGCCTACACTAGTGGTTCCCAACCCGTGGGATCTTTCTACGTGGTCCGCCACTCCTCTCCCATTGGCTGCAGAAGGGAGTCGCTGTCTAAGGACCCAGGCGGAGCGCGTTGCCGTGGGGCTACAAGAACGGTGCAGGCTCCTTGCTGCAGACAAGGGGATGGGAGATCAACACTCCCCTCCCCCGGCTTCAGCAGAGAGCACAGCAAAGCACTCTGCCTGGGTCCATAGGTGCTGGGGTTCCTGCTGGAGCCAGGGGGAGGGGAGAGCAGTGAGGAGGCAGCTGAGACCTCCATCCATCTGGCTGGAGGGAGGAGGGGGAAGAGAAGGGGGAGAAGTGGGGGGCAGGCAGTTGCTGGCAGCAACTGGTGACCCTTCAGGGCTGTAAAAATGATATCTGTGGTCCTCGAGCCAAAAAGGTTGGGAACCACTGGCCTACACCAAAAAGGAAAAAAAAAACCCAACTCATTTCATTGGTGTAGGAACACCGCCTCCCTCAACAGCAGCAGTTAGACTGATGGGAACATTCTTCCATTGACATTGCTGCCCTAACCCCATGTAGATACAGTTTAGCAACATTGGTCACCAGTGTGGCTTTTTCACAGCCCAGACCAACATAGCTATGTCAACCTAACTTTTAAGCGCAGACCATCTCTAATTAGGTCTTGCTTAGAAAGAGAATTGCATTGGGTACTAAGCAAACAAGGCCCAAATGCAAGAAAGATAGAAGCATTTCTTCCCTTGTACAAAGTGAATTTGAAATCTAGATTCATGATTCATATCAGTGTTTTTGAACCTCTAGCAGTCGTCATCCATCTGGATGAATTTTGGCAGTGAACTCCCATACAGGCAGTGTCATGAGACTAAGCTAGTTTCCATCTTGCTAGGTTAGTAGTTTAACTGCTTTGTTGCTGCCTAATGTACATAGTATATAGAACACTGCACTTCAGTGCTGACCCATACACAGTATGCCAAAATTTCCATTGAAATATTGAGGGTATGTTAGCACTGAAGTTTCAAGGAGGCAACACGTTGTAGTGATCAGATCTAATCCTATCACTCACACAGGCTCCTGCTGTATTTGGATGAAATCAGTAAGCCACTCTATAGCTCGGTTTTCCTTCACCCCCTCAGCCATGAAAGTGAGATTGATACCTGCCTCAAGTGAGGTATGGGGAATATATTAGTTAAAAGTGTGTTAAACAGCTCTTAAGTCATAAAGTTGTATTTAAGTAGCATTATTCAAACATTACAGTACAGGCCAGCAGTGAAGCAGTTAACCAGAAGCCTAACTTTAGTGTTTAAATGACGACTAGTAATCTTTAGTACTACTGCAGCTATCAAAGGAACACTTTAAAGCAACATAGAAATTAGTTTACAGTTCGACAAATGGATTGCATACTTATTTAAAAAAAAAAAAAAAACCCTAACAAGTGATCAGGACATTTTGCCTGCCCAATCTGTGATATGACAAAACACTGTTACTGGCTCCCACACCACTTCCTTCACAGTTTAGGTTTTAGGGATTATTTTTTTTTTTTTTTAAAATTAGAAAAATTAAGTTTTAGCCCTCATCGCAATGAAGTCAACTCTGCAACTTAACTCATGTAGTCCCATCCCAAGTTTATAGACAGGAAAAAAAAAAAAAAAGATCTGAAAAGGTATAAATAAATTGTACTCATCTATCCTAATGGGAAAGCAACTCTGAAACCTAGTGATATGTATAACAGGAACACAGTTTGCTAGATTATTTTAGCTGAAACATCCAGCTACTCTGGGATTGTTTTGAGAATTCTATTACTATGTTGTCTTCCTTACCTCCTCAGAGTGTCTTACTCTAGATCAAAATTGTTGATAGCACAAATGACTGATACATAAATTATTTTTCAAATTAAAAACAGTATTTGAGTTGATATGGTAATGAGTAAATTTACAAGGAATTGTGCTGAATGAAATAAACTAAAATATTTCTAGATTATTGGTTCTAAAATGACAGACTGAAGAAACATTTTGATTTCCAATTAGGTAACAGAACTAAAGCTCGATCGAGGGATTTATCAAGAAAAGAGGAGGATGCAGGTACGAAAATAAAGATGGTTATCCAACAGCCTTAGAGAAGTGCATTGGGATTTTTAACCTTTGGACTTTAGATTACCTGACTATTAATTTTCAATACATTCAAAGCCAAATGTGAAACATCGCAAAATTAAGTTATATATTCTAATCAGAGGGGCACTTATTTTCTAGTTAATTGTGTCACTTTGGAGGTGATCTGTAGTCTAAAACTGCATTTAGTGCATAGGATATTTTATATACACAGACCTATAACCACCCCATTCCCTCCCTCCACCAGCCCCCCCCCAAAAAAAATTAGTCTATCTTTCAAAGAGGAATTCCAGTGGGAGAAGTTTGGAGAAAGATTACAGCTGGTGTGCATGCATTAGGATAATATAAATGATCACCATGGCAGTTTATTTATGTTTAGTCAGAATTTAAGTCAGATTTTTATTTCCTATTAAAATGATTGGGGGGGGGGGGGAAGGGGGTATTTACAGAAGTTCCTATGAAGAGTTTCCATCCCCTAGACAACACTCATGTTGTAATGCAGTTTCACATGCTCTTTATAGTCCTGAGGTAATTTGATTGTGACAGGCCAGGTACAAACAATGTCACAAGAGCAAATGCTAGAGAGAAAATAGCTAAGCAGTCACTCATTTTCAGTGCCATTAGTCCTTTTTCTGTATCGTGTAATTAATATCAATGTCCCTGTTTAGGTGGAGTTGTGTATGATGTTGCGCTCACACAAAGAGGTGGTGTGGAGATAAAAGAGGGAAATACAAATTTGGGATCCTGCTGCCAAAAATACAAAACAAACCATCTTGCTAGAGGGCCCAAGAGGGATTGGGGACCTCATCACTGTCCTAAGTACTTTACAATACAGTAGGAGAGCATAATGCAGAGAGCATGGTGGCAAATTTGTGACATGGGAGTGAAACTCAGCAAACATCTCATATTTAGGCCACTCGCCCCCATGAGATGGGAACAATTTTTAATCTCTAATGAGTTAGACTAGAGGCAAACTGAGTGTCTGGAGACAAAAATCTCTTTGAAACCGAAAGTAATGTGTAACTTGCTACTAGAAAAAGTGCTTCTTCCTGTTCTTATAGATACAGTTCCCTTTCAATACCCTAAAAATGCTACAATAAAATAATTACCAGTACAATATCCAAATTTATTTCTAAAGTGTTTTGTGATATAAAAATCATTCCTAACAATTACTCCAGAGTCCTTACACTAGCGATTAAGATATTATATACAAATTAACACATACTTCTCCCTCTCCCATGAGACATCAGTGGAGTCTCAGCTTTCGGAACCACCGCATAAGCTTCTTTCCCTTCAGCTACATGTATGGGGGGTGAGGGTGAAGGGGGTAGAAGAGATGAAAAACATGCTGTCACCCTCTGTATAGACTAGACCAGCCAACACATGGACAACACACTTTGCTAGCGAGTTATGCAACTGTCTGGGAGATAGAAGAACGTTGGATACAGAAAAGTAACTTATTAGTAACAGTTCTTTGAGAGTACCACCTCTGCAAAGTCACACATTTGGAACCGGCACAAGGTCAATGCCAGAGGGTGCCAAACCCATAAGTGGGATCAAAGAGCCGTTTTTTATTCCTGGTTCTAGGAACAGAATTGTCTAGCGGTTACAGACAGCATAACTAGGTGTAATATGCCCCTAACCGGGTCCTTTGTGGGGACTTGAACCCAAAGGCCTCATGATGTAAGGTATGAAGAACTACCACTTGAGCCAAAGAATCAAATCCATTAGCATGGAGGGAGAAGTAGAGTAACAAACCTCTCTGGTCCAATAAAAAGGGACAGAGCCACACTGTGGTAGCATGAGTTACAGAAACATTTGGCATTTTTTCTGAAAGGGAGCATGGCAAAATGGAAGAGACTGGGCTGTTATATTAGAGATCCAGGTTCTATTCCCAGCTCTGCTTGAAGCAAGCTTGTGCAAGCGCTCAGTAATGACATCTGTAACGTTACTGAATGATAATTACCTCCCCTAATGTAGCAGTGAGGCCTTGGGTAAAGGCTTTGATTGGCACAGAAATATGAACAGCAATCGGTGCAAAAGCAGGGGATTAGAACCTCGGGTCTCCTGGCTTGCAGCCCAGTACACTCTGCCCCCAAGTTACAGGGCACTGTGTCTCATGAAAAAAAATCTCTCACCTTGTATCCTCAAAATCCTGTTACAGGAGAAGCTTTGGCAAGAGTTCCTGTAGCAGGGGCCACAGTCACATTGCTCATGATCTATTTGAGAGAGCTGGAACCACAGGTATGTGCTTTAAAAACAAAACAAGAACTACATAGCTGTTTCACAGGATGCATACTCTGCTGTGCTAAGAATCAAGTTCAGCCCTTTTCAGCCCCAAAAATCCTACTATTCATGCCCCAGAGCATGGCAAGAAGGAAGAATGAGAAAACTCAGATGTTCTAGAATCCCCAAAAGATCTAGTGATATCAAAAAGGGTTCACCCTAGTATAATTTGGAATCAAAGCCATGATTTCTAGACCCTGAGTGCAAAGTCAAGATACATTAGCACTTAGAAGATACTCCAAATCACTAATGCCAAATACACTGCACAAAACATTACTATTTTACTCAGACTAGATCTTGACAATTTTTAATAGAAGTCAAACAAGAAAATTATTTAAAATGAAATTAAAATTTGGCAGAGGCAAAGAGAAAGTTTTAATAAATAAAGGCTTAAAAGGAGGGAAAAATTAACACTAACTGGGATTTCTCAGAAAGTTCATTACTCAAAGTCTGGCTCTGGTTTCAAACCAGGGATGACCAAGGCTTGCTGCACTAGTCAGCAATTTACAAAGCCAAAGTGTACAGAGCAAATGCAACAAAGAGGTCACAGATTCTACATGGAAAATGCAACACTAGCTAACCCCAGACAGAGACCTAACTCAGCACAAAATGGAGTACATTTCTTTGCAGGTTGATTCAGAAGATCAGGCAGGCTCAAAATACTCAGATCACGATTTGGTTGACTACTCATGAATAGAAACACCCAATTGTCTTGGGTTTCGTCTCTATGGACTCCAACAGAAACACAAGCATGCAGTCTGCTTTTCACTCCAGATACAAGTTGTTTCATGAAATGGGGGGGAGGGGGAGAAGAGGGCAACTCCCCACGCAATCCTGAGAAGTAGCCCACCACAATCCAAGCAGTCCATGAGAAGTTGCTATTGCCATCCCAGACACTGATACTTGACAAACTTCAGAATAGGACATATCAGATCATTCATCCTCTTGTGAAGATAGCAAAGTTGGCATTTTAGGCAGAGATAGTCTCATGATTCACTTTCTTTGGATGGATCAGTTTTATTTGAACTAAATTGAAAATCAGTTCTCAAAACAAAAGCAAGTTAACTGTAAAACTATATTCATCCTGCACAATTTATAGGAGGGACCTTCTTGCCTTCACCAAAAAGTGCTGACATTTATATAGTGTACAAAAATGTAACCGTAATAAAGTCTTACGCTCAGAACTAGTTTTATAATTGCTATTTTAAAATTGATACAGTCATGGACGAAGTCAAAGTTGTCTTCTCAAATCTTTAGTTTTGTTTTTTTTAATGCTCAATGACAAAAACCCCCAAAATCCCAGATCGATAGGGAATTCTGTCAAAAAAAGGGGGCTACTGAACACTGTCTCTTCAGAAAGGCCAGGTTCAAGTCCAATAAGTTCTTTACAGCTGTTTCACATTTGTCTACCCAGATGTAGCTTCACAGGGGATGCACTAGTAAGACTGAATCATTAACTCCCAACACTGTTATGAGAGGCTGACTCATGAAAAGAAAGTTGTGTCTTTTTGTTAAAAAAGGCAATAGCTAATAAGTAGACAAAGCTGTTGATTTAAAAAGAAACTGCAGTACATTTTGTTAATGCAATGGACTACAGCTGCCAGAACAAAAAGCCAGATTATACTTATTTATTTACATTACAGGAATTAGTATAGTGTCAGCCTGATTGATTGTCCATGGGTACAGAACAATCATATTGACTTTGATCCTGTACTGAGCTCCACTAAAAAAAATCAATGCTTCTCCATGCATATCCACCTGTGTGAAGCTCCTTGCAGGATCAGGACCTGTGACTAAAATACTTCAAGGATACTGCTCTGGTGATGCTTCAATGCTACCAGACAATTTTATTTTTAATTCTATAAAACTGACACTGTCCAGCTATACACTCCACTGGGAGGTTGTTTTGAAAAATGGGTTAGCGAAGGCATAATTAATATACATAATGAGGCAAGTCATCTATGATAGTTGTATAAACATTTTTCAAGAATTGGAATTACTATTTTCAGGAACATACCCCTCCCCTCTTCAAAAATCACACACACACACACACACACACACACACACACACACACACGTTTAATATATCACTTACTTATAAAACAGCCACAGATTTAAAAAGAATAAAAGACTAACTAGTACAGGCAGCAGAGAAAGGCAACATCCAAAACAAGAAAATTAACAGGTGGCAGATAGTTACAGCCAGCCATGCTGGAATGTCCTCTTTTTGTCTTTAATCAGTAAGAGAAATGTCTGCGTTTTTCATTTGTCTATGGAATCCTCAGAGAAGGTATTCCATCACTCTCTGGTGTCTCCTGCTGTGATAGGATGGGTTCAAATTTCTGCCAGTGCTCTACAGCCATTTTTTGCTTATTGAACACTGAAGCCTTTAACAATCAAATATCAGATAAATCATATGTTTCTTGCCACCCTCTTCCATTTAGCTTCAGCAACTGCTGGATTCCTCCTCAAAATTGGGTTTCCACATCACTAGCTCCACTGCTGATTACTTGAAATATGGAAACAAGATTTCTGGAGTTGAGTGTAACACCTTACAGCAGAGAGATGAACATCATCATTAGAATATCAATACTTTTAACCACCCACTCTGAAGTGTGAAGTAGCAAGTCTAGTTGAGACAACTTAATGTTAAAATTGGAGGGGAGGGGAGGTGGGGAAGAGAAGAGAAATCAGTCAGAATGATTTAATGGAGGGCCTGAGGGCCACACCTATTTGCACAAAATGAAGCTGACTGCAGCCACCATCATCAATATTCAAGTTCCAGAATGTGGTGCTCCATTTGATTCAGATTGCCTGCCAAAAATCAAGATGGAGCACCACACTGAATTTGTGGTCTCCACAGGACATGCTTCTATATATATTATATTAATAGATCTCTGTAGAGATCATGAGGGCTGTAGGTCATGTCTGGCCCATAGACTGCATTTTATCTTGGGGGTGGAGGGAAACAGTATCTTGTTGCCAAGAATAAGAATCATCATCATCTTGAAGGAGTCTAACTGACAGTGATAAACTTGCCAGCATCCTTTGACATAGAGAAGACATAGGGGTAAACAGACTCACACAATGAGCACAACAGGTTAAGGTAACTTTTTCTAGAGATGAAATTTTCTAAGTACATTAATGGGAAATGTATATAGATAACACAAAGGGATAAGTAAAGACCATAGTAATCCAGTGAACCAAACACATTTAATCATTTATCAATAGTTTGTGGCAGTCTATATCAGCCATGAAACAGAATTTGAGGTTTAATCAGCTGATGAGATTTCTTTTTGCAAGAGATGACTCTAAAGTCTGATCTACACCAGACAACTAACATTACTGAAAAAGTTCTGTAACTGTTAGGCTTCATCATACTGGCTGTTTAGAATCTGTAACTCTCCACCAGTGATAACGGGCTGTAGTGTAGTCAAGGGATGCATGCACTTCTACTTTCAGGGGAATAGAGATAATATTTTATATTTGAAATACAGGATTTCAAGCTTTCAGATGGTCACTGGTTTCTCAAGCTAGCAATGCTATTTTGACACTTATATAGAACTTGAGATAACAAAACACACCCACCAGGCTAATGCCATCTTTTCTCATTAGTAAAGATCAATGAACCTTGTACTCCAACTTTCCATCACCTTACCTCTATGAACCACTTTCATTCCATAGGATCCCAAACACTTCATAAAAAAATATTTCACAGTAAGCAGCTTACCCAAAAACAAAAATTAAACCATTTCCGGGGTAGAACAACACAAGCAGAAGGGACAATTACAAAGCATAAATTTTCTGAGGAAAGAGGTACTTTGATCAGAAGGTGAAGGCAAAACTATATGCTGATGAAGAGTCCTGCATGTACAATAACCTCCTAGGACAGATAGAACCTTGTTTTTTTAACGTCTTTTTTCTAGCTTCTTGTATGGTTGCAACTGTAATAATATCCCAACACCTAATATCAGAAGTGTCTTTTCCAAAGCTCTTGAACAGTGACCCATGTAGTTTAACTCAATTTACCAATTAGCATGCCTACTTCACCTGCCAGGATTCAAACGTGTGGTTCTAGGTGGTGAAGGTGCTTCACCAACCTTGATGTCTGGGCTGCTTACTAAACCATCATCTCCTAATAGGCCACAATATCAGTCTCACTAGCTACAAACTATCTGGTTTGAGTGTCATCCTACCCTGTAAATGAGAACAGAATTTTAATTTGTCTCATGTATAGTTACGGATAATAAAGTTTTAATGAGAACAGCAGTTTCCAACTAATGTTGACATGCATGATTATTAGCTGCTCAGCTTTAGAACCCCTAATTACACAAATTGTGTTCTTGAAATATTGAAAAACAAGTCATCCACTTGTTGACACCCTTCCTTTCCAGAGGTTTGTGTTAGGGAAGCAACCTCGGGAATTCTATTTCTTGAGCTACTGAAGTTCAGTTGCGGTACTGTTTGTCTTCAAGGACTTGTCTTGATTTTTTATTTTTTTTTTTTTAAACTAGCCACACACATCAACATGTTAAAAATCTTAGAGGAACAAGGAAAGTCAGTTTAAACACACTAGCTGGTTGATGTAAGAGCAAGGCTCCCCCCAGGGTTTACCTCATGTTACATTTGTGCATCTAACATGTTAAAAATTGCATCTTTTCCCTTGTGAGAACGTGGCCCAAGAGGAAAGAGTGCAACCCACAGAACATCTTAAATACCTCCTTCTAGCTGGTGTCTAGAGAAGAATATATATGGGAGACCTGAGAGGAGACTGTGCAACTCATTTGCCAGCCCTAGTGCAGGTTTCTAAATCAACAGCATTAGAACAAGATAATTTGAAACCATTTACCATGTAAACTACTTTCAAATATATACATTTTAAAGAGTAGGCATACATAGAGAATTTAGATATTTTGGGGGGCGAAGAATGAGGATAATACCTTAAATTGTTAATCAGTTGAAAAGTTATCCTGATAAATCTGATCATCAGGGAAGTAAAGCTTTCAGAATTTTTGGAAGACAAGTGAAGGAAAGACTTCCCTATCACCCACTCTCACAACCAAATCTAAGACCAGAGTCTTAAGGACAAATAAAATAATGTAATAATTAATATTTTAAATGTTTGATAACATGATCCTGTTTAACATATTTTATTATGTATTGGGTTTCAAAGTCACTAGATCTGCTTTTGGTACAGCATATTCACCTCAGTGGACATTAGTCAACAATTAGAAGCAGAAAAAAGTGAAATGGAAAGTCCATGTTAAATATAATTCTACAGAGTGCCAAGCTAATACTGTACCTGCATTAGTGAGTGAAAGATTATATCTGCCTATCTGATGAAGAAAAATAAGAATTGCAAGATTTTATACTGAATTTAATAGTTGGTTCTCATGCGTATGTATATACATATATATTAGATGCACACACACATTTGTGGTTCACAGTTCAAGACATTTACTGAGGACCTATTAAAATATGAAAGCTTTTGGTTTACTTCTTCCTCTAATTCTTGGAAGTATCTTAATGCCAGTCAGTCATGTGACTTTCAACAACGACCTGTAGATTTATCCATGTTAGTTTAGGACAGGACTGTCTAGTGATTAAATTACTCCTCTTTATACTGATGAGTGACTAATAATTGGCACGAGACCAAATAATACAGCTCATATTCTAGTCTGTGTAAAGACTTTGGAAGTCCTCTGCATTGTTGATATAAACCAGACTAGGAAACGGACCTTCTGCTGATGAAGCCGCATAAAAAGTGACTTAACTGTTAGTGCAGATAGGACAGCACTGTTTTCAACAGCATTCTGCAATGGTGCTGATTGTGGTTTTGTTCCATCCACATTAATGGGTAAGCCATTTTCACTACTGGTTCAGGGAGACCCATTGCTGTTAACCATTGTCAGTAATAGATCAGTTTTCTAGTGCACATGCAACTGGTGTTCATGAAAATGTTGGTGGCTCACATCATATTGAGACTGAAGTCAGCAAAGAGTAAATTACAATTACCAGACATCACCCAATTACATTTCTTGCTCAAAGCCCATCCCAGATTATTACTGAAAACACTCCTGTAGGCTTTGTGAGGGTACTGAGGAATTAATATTTGTCCCCGTCTTTTGGTTCCTTCTCCAAGACAAGTCAGCAATATTGAAATTGCATCTCAGACAACATCATAAAGTGTCCCTTCACCCTCCTTCCCCACAGATAAGCTACAACATAGCCAATTACTTAAGGAAAAAAAAAAAAAAAAGACTCCAACAATTTACTCCTTCTCCCCTCTCAATTATCGATACTCAGGGTTCACTGGAAGAAGTAGGGGGAGGGAAGGAAAATAATTAGTAATTCTGCACTCACTATAATTGATCTCTAATCAAAGACAGTATTTGTGTGCACCAAATGAATTCCTCATATAGCCCTTCCAAACAAGGATATTTTAAATACAAGAATAGTGGTCATAGCTTTGATTTTAACCCTGTGGTGTGAGCATAACCATGCTAAATACACACATTTTGAAACACTCTGGTCACACAAATTTCTGAGGGAAGTGGTACTACAAAGTTACCAAACAGTTAGCTCTATTAGGGAAAGAAAGAAAATAAGATCAATTGACTGTCTTGTGAAAATTAGTTTAGAATATACATTTCTAAACTTCCCTCCAGCACTCTTTAGATCAGTCTGTGGTTAATTGGTGATGGACAGTTTTCATTCTGGTGGAAAAAAGAGGGAAACAGTACTGTAAAGTCTCACTCACTAACAGGTATTTAAAAAGTCAATAAAGTGGTCCTCTCAGAAGAGCTAATTTTAATCAGGAACTCTGCAAATTAAGACATTCAAATAATCTGAATGGGAAAAGTTCACTTAGTGATACATCTCAGCCCTACCATGAAGAACAAAGTTCAGTTTGCAGGCCCTCATTTAATTCTCAACTCCTCCAGCCCTATATCTGAGCTGTTATAGATGGAGTGACAAAAAACAGCACTCCCTTCATAGATGCCTCTGGTTAATTGGTGGGCTTCAGACAGTGTACGGCCCAGCCACAAGATTGTATAATGAGGCAGTATCTCCAAGGGCTTGTCTACAAGGACTAAGCGGAACTGAAATTAGATGTGTATTTAAACTGAATTAGTTATTTTGGTTCAACTTTCCATGTAGACAAGCCCTATGTCAGAGGATGATCCTTAAAGCATCAACAAGGACAAAGACCCTAGGTGTCTATAGACTGCTGTTTTTCATTCTGGAAGAGATAATGGATCCCCTCAGTAGACCATCAGCGTGCAATACATTAGTTGCCTCCAATCCCATTAATAATTACTATAAGACTATCCTCTTTTCATAAGGGGCTTTAATTTCAATTCAACATCAGCTGGAAGGATACATATTCTCCTCCCCAAAAAAAAGATTCAAGGGATACTGCAGAGAAGCAACCTCCCCTGAACGCCATCCAGAAACAGTGACAAAGTCTCACTCAGGCCTGTGGAGGCGAAGTTGCAAAGGGGGTGGGGGGTGTCAAAGCATACAATTAGCCCTCCCTCCCCCCCAAAAAAACCCAGACTTTGAACAATTAAAAAAAAAGACGGGTCAAAAAATAAGTTTTAAAAAAGAAAAAAGGAATGCTCAAAGAGGACAGATTGAGGTGGATTCTCAAGGAGTTGTGCATCAGAAACAGTCATGCCTGGGCATCCAAGAGCAATTATAACTGTGTTAGCCTAAATTTTAATCTAATAGAATATATTAAAGCCCCCACTAGACAGTCTTTAAAAAAAATAACATATAAATAAGCTCAAACATACATGAGTACTTGAGGTAGTTTCATGTGCTTTATGTTGGCAGCACCTGACCAGGCTTCAAGAGACCTTGAAGAGTATCATGGAATGCCACCTGTCAGGACAAGAACCTTAAGCAGATAATCAGCAACAGGTTTCCAAACCTTAATATACTATGTTAGGAAAGAGACAAGCCTGAGGGAGTGGTTGACAAGCAACCCTGCATTAGGGAACTGGCACGGTATCCTATGAGAAATCCACTTGAGTGCCGGGAAGTTGTGTCACCCTTCCCTACTGCTTTTGAGGGCCTCCCTGGCAAGGTTAATGGGATTAGAAACAAGGTTGGAGGGACAATGAGCCCATTGAAATAGCTGTAATCATTTTGCTAGAAATATTAGTGTTTACTGTGCCAAGAACATGCCACCTGTATCTGGAATTCTTGTTAAAAAAACCCAACTATTTGTTTATCTTTTCTGTCCTTCTGTGTGTCTTAGCAATCCATCATTACTGAACACACGTCTTTAAACCTGTAGACCCGCAGTGATGTAAAATGTTAATTCTGATGTCTTCAAATATGGGAACAGCCAAGACTTTCCAACCAAATCATCAAGACTTATCATTAAGTAATGAAACAGATTCCCAGATAGATTACTTTTCCCTGTTGCTATGAATACAAGAGAACATATAGTGGATGCTACAGATTCATAGATTTTGAAGTAAGAAAAGACTGTTAAATCTAGTCTGACCCAGACAGGCTGCAGAATTTCAGGTACCCCAGTACTGAGCCTCAAAACTTATGTATTATTAAAGCACATATTCCAGAACGGAATCCAGTCTTGATTTGAATATGTAAGATATGCTGAATCAACCACTTCCTTTGTTAGTTTGTTCTAAGTGTTCAGCGTCCTCACTGCTAAAAATGTGCACCTTATTTCTAATTTGAATTTGTCTGGCTTTAACTTCCAGTCATTGTTTTTCATATGCTCTTCTCCTCTAAAGCCTCCAAGAATTTGCAGTTCCTAAAACTATAATGAACAATTTATTAGTTTAGGAGGTAAATTCATCAAAACTGTAAACAGAAAACAAAACTATATTAGTAATGATTACTTGAAAAATAATGATCTAGTGGATCACAGGAAGTTATGGAAGGACAGTTACCCACACCATTATGAAATCAATTATTTAAAAAAGAAAAAAAAATGTAATATTAGATGGAATTTTTATTCCAAACAGTATTTGACACTTCTATACTAACTGTCATCTGTAACACTCAAAGTATTTTACGGAGGTAATTAGGTATCATTATCCCCATTTTACACAGGAGGCAACCAAGGCATGGAAATGTTTAAGTGGCTTAGCCAAGGTTATATAACAAGTCAGTAACAAAGCCAGTAAGAGAACCTAAATTTCCAAGTTACCAGTCCTGAGCTCAACCAATCCCTAAACCAGCCAGTTTTCATGATTATCCTTCATTTTTGACATCCTCTAGGATTGTAGTTTATAATAAGGGGGAATTTGGTATCAATCCCTCTATTCAGGCTGTCTAACACCATCCATTAGAGAAAATTCCAGAGCCTTTGAGGAGGTACATGCTTCTTTTTGCAGCTTAGGTATAAAACATTTGGTAGGGAAAAAACACTAGCACCAAAGAGTTTTTTCTTTGTCCCATGCTATTCCATTCAGGTTTATTCAAAAATGAAACTTATGAAAGTCACCATTTCCTTTTTGTTGCTTGAGATGACAGTAAAAAAAGTTTGGCAGAATGCCAAACTAACTGCATATTAACATTCTAATCTAAGACTGGGCCTACATAGCCACCAAAGCAGGGACAGCAGCAAACTCACTCTGCACTGGGAACCAGAAGAAGCTGTCTGCTTACTTGAGTGTGAAAGGAGCAAAGAAAGAGCCAGGCCATGTTCTTTCTGCCTGGCACCCCACCCAGGTCCATCTCTCCCTCCTCCCCTTGGAAGACACGACATAGGGATTTTCCTGCATCTGCTCAGAAGAAATTGGGGCATGGGGGAGAAAGGAAAGACAGGCTGGGTTCCCCACCTTCAATTATCCCCTGGATCCTATACATGGGCTATACCTCTCTTGGAGATAGACAGATAGAAACAGCCTTCTTCCACTGCTAACTAGTTTGTCCTGCATTGCTGAAAGATCAGTGTCAAACCCTACCAAAGATGCATGATTGGGTGGGAAATGGTGTTTTCAGTTGCACAAAACATTTGTTTTTACTTTTTTCTTTATCTCACTTGAGACATCTGGGGGCCTGATATGCAAGAGTGTAGAGCTGTGACAACTGAAATCAATGGGAACAGTAGATTCGCAACACCTCTGGCTGTAAGGTAGTGTGGTCTGGAGCAGTGGCTCTCAATCTTTCCAGACTACTGTACCCCTTTCAGGAGTCTGATTTTTCTAGGGTACCCCCAAGTTTCACTTCACTTAAACTCACCTTACTTGCTTACCAAAAAAATCAGACAAAAATACAAAAAAAAAAAAAGTGTCACACCACACTTACTGAAAAATTGCTTACTTTCTCTTTTTTACCATATAATTATAAAATAAGTTGACTGGAATATAAATATTATACTTGCATTTCAGTATATAGAGCAGTATAAACAAGTCATCGTCTGTCTGTATGAAATTTTAGTTTGTACTGACTTCGCTACTGCTTTTTACGTAGCCTGTTATAAAACTAGGCAAATATCTAGATGAGTTGATGAATTCCCTGGAAGACCACTGCAAACCCCCAAGAGGTACATGTACCTCTGGTTGAGAGCCATTGGTCTGGAGGAACAAGCACAGGGATAGGAGTCACGAGTTCTTAAATTCTAATTTTGGCCCTGCCAATGATTCATTAAACAGCCTTAGGCAATCTTTGACTCAGTTTCCCCCTTGGAAAACTCAGGATAATTCTCTTAACTCATACTGTTGATATCAATGTTTGTAAGGCATTTAGATATTGTAGTGATAATTGTTCTAGAAGAGATCATGAAAAAATGAATAATCTTGTATTTATTGCAAGCTTTGGATGGCATATAGTAAATAAGGCAGGGACCCATCAATTGCGTGACGGAGGATAATGCTGAACAGCAGCCTCATTCCCTGAGCACTGTTCCTCCTATGCACTGAATGAGGTAGGGGGTCCTGTGGAAAAAACAACCTGTGATCTTGTAATTAAAAACTATCAACACATTTGAGTAAGGGAGCAGAATTAAGATTGTGCAAACTAAAAATCTGGCATTTCCCAGCTTTCAAGTGCTTGACTTTGAAATTAAGTAACATTCTTAATACAGGATTTTATTTTATGTATTATATAGTTGAGATGGCTTGGTGGAACAAACAAAACTGATGTTTCAGTGAGAACACATGCAAATGGCAATGCCTTATCTGGTATATCCATAGTATGTTCTCTTCATTACTACTTGCTTGTACAGTAACTCCTGTTAAAATTAAGAAAGTTACAGATGCACATCAACGGAATGTAGTCTCAAATATTTAACACTAGACAACACAAAGTTAACTGTGCTTTTGTCTCAGGAAGGTTTCAGGATCAAGTCTCAAGCCAGGACATGGACTCATTCTCCATGCTGAAGAGGTGCAATATTACTGATGGAGGATGGAATGCTTCACTGTTAGACATTCTGCCTTTTAAACAAGGCACTAAACTAAACTTCCAAGTGATCAAATAGAAGTTAAAGACAACAGGGTGCTAATTTGAAGGGGAGTAGGGCAACATATCTTCACTCAATTGTCTAATATCTAAGATTGTGAGGGAGCTACTATATTATGCTTTCCACACTGGTCTCCAAAAAGGTATTTTGAAAAACCACTCTGAAGTATCACAAACATGAAAGGCATTATATAAAAAGCAAGTTTTGGGGTTCCCCTACTCCAAGTCTAAAAGCAAATCTACTCTGTTTTCTCAAAGGTAGGGGACACACAGTTAACTCTGGTTTTGTGAGCACTTAGAGAAAATGTTTGGACCTCTTTATAAATATTAATTACATCACTACTTTACATCAAGAATTTACAAACACCCAACATACATGTCTCTGATTTTTTTAAATTAATGACCAACTCATACCCCAATAAGGACACTCCTCCAAAAAATCCAGCACCAAACTCAGACAAACAGCTTCACAATCACCATTAATCCTACCTCTAATATTAACTAATAAACACATTGAGATCCTTGTTTGAAAGATACTATACATATTCAAAATGTTTTCCTTCTTGCTTTATCGTATTAATTATATGGGGTTTACATAAAGTCTGTATTAGAAGGCATCTATATTAAGAAAATTTCCAGGTGAGAGTATCCAGTATATGCCATAAGAGTATGCTAGAGAATTTGTATCCCTCCTCACAATACAGTTATAAAAAGCCCAACTATAACATCTTGTGCAATATTAGAAAAGTAAGCATATTGTTCACCTGGGAGACTGATGTTACATAAGCAATCAGCATTAAAAAGGTTCCCAACACCCGCAAAAGGATCGCTTTATAAATATATTAAAAGTTTTATATTTATTTTGATCTATAAATTATACAAAACGCACTCATGTTCAAGTCTCTTAACATGCATAAGAGAAACAAGACTTATTCAGTAATATGCCCCGAGTAAGAATACTGAATCTGTTTACAAATGTTTTCTGCACCACAAAACAATATAAACTACTATGATGTTCTCCATCAGATCTACACACAGGGAGTTGGTGATCTTTTCCAATGGCAAGTTTTATGTATAACTGACACGGACCTACCCATGAAGTAAATTTAAACTGCATTGGACACAGCCACCCTGTTATCTCAGCCTGACTTCTAAATTTCTCAAGAGGGAGTCACTGAGGACTCTTCCAGTTGCTTAGCAACTGCCCTGGGGACCTCACAACATGGACACCATTTCAGAAGGCAAAGTGTGCCATAATTCAAACAGCCACCTAAATTCTCAAATCCAGGCTCATCACATTTGTAGTTAGTTGTGAAAATTAAAATACAAATTCCACTTACATTTTAAGAGCTAGAGCTTCTGTTAATGGCACCTTTCAGCAGTACTAAAAGCACTTTTTGAAGAAAATAAAATGAAGCAGAAAACTGTATCCACAGAACAGGTAAAGCACAATTAGTTCAATGAAAGCCCTCATACTGTCCTGTCTATTTACATAAATCCTAACTTAGAGGGGCTACTTCAGGAGATAGTTTTATAGTGTCTAAGGCCAGAAGGGACCATTAAATCACCTAGTCTTACCTCCTGTAAATATCACTAGCCATGAAATTTCACTCAGATACCCCTATAATGGGCTCAATGATTTTAGTTAAACTAAGCATTTCAGTCCTCAGGAGACTAAGCTATTATGTGCCACAGGCAGAGAACAGGGGATATCAAGGTATCACCAAAGCCTGAGGCCCCTGAAATGGCAGTGAATGGATACGGTGAGATATGCCCAGATGATCCTCTGCACCATAGATAAGGTTAAGATTCTGTCATGGGTATTTTTTGTAAACGTCAGGGACAGGTCACGGGCAATAAACAAAAATTCACAGAAGACCATGACCTGTCTGACTTTTTTTTTTTTTTTTTTATATATAAATAAAATACTGGGGAGGAGGGAGGGAAAATAGAGCTATCGAGGCTTGCAGTTGCTCCAGCCCGCTGCTCCGCTGCCCAAGGGCTGGCCGTCAGTTAGCTATTGGGTGGCAGCCCCAGGACTGCCAGCTGCTCCAGCCCTGCCCCAGAAGTTATAGAGGTCCTGGAATCCATGATCTCCGTGATCAAATCGTATCCTTAACCATTCATTGGGCATGGATTGTCTGCTGAGGGGGTGGGGGACAAAACACCCCCGACAAAAACCCAAAAACAAAACTCACCAAGGTCTCTTCCAATCTTATCTGGGAGAAAATTCCTTCCCAACCCCAAATCCAGTGATCATTATCATCTGATCACATGAGCAAAACAATAGCCAGGTACTTAAGAGGATCCTCTGGACCATCTTGGAGCACTGGTTCACTCCATCCACCTGTGTCCACCAATGCCCAATTTCTGATACTTCATAGAAAGGCAAATAATCCCCAGAATACTTCTGATTACATGTGCATGGGGGAAGGGGGGCAGGAGAGACTGGGGAAGAGAGAAATCCTTCCTCACCCCTGTAGGTGACTAGCTAAAACCCTGGAGCATGAAATTTGATCTTAATGTACAGCTGCAAGCATTTTTAACATCCCCACCAGACCATGAAGGAAGGGATTACCTGGAGGATACTTATGGTCCCTTCTGGCCTTGGAATCTCACAAACATCCATCCTGAAGCCTAATTAAAGCACATATAGTAAGAATATATATAATCTCATTTTAAAGACTCCTGATGAAAAATAGCTCCACATCCATTCAATTCTTAGCCTATATGATGAAAGGTGCCAGTTATGTATATGGTTGTCCACCGAGAAGTCACTTTAGACTAGCAACTCAATTCATATAGGACTCAGAGACATTAGATGATAACCATATTCAACTATTACCAGCATTAGCTGGATTTGAACCAACCACTTTGAAAAGATGCCAACATTTGATCAGTGGTAATCACCAGAGAACACCTGCAGATGACTAAATGAAGCTGCAGAGCCACAAAATAGCCACACTGAATTGTGATGTTTAGCAAATGATGCTGTTGCATCATCACACGTTGATGTATCATACTGTAACTATGCAACATGAGCCTCTTTTCTTACTCCTCTCCACTCAAATGCTAGGAAGGAGAGGGGTTTCCCCTCTCTTCCCATCCTACATCACCTGAGAGCCACAGTGTCATGTAACTTGAACAGCATAAGTTGACTATCATATGCTAAGACATCAATCTTCCAGGTTCTCAATACAGTGTACAGTCCAAAGGTCAGAATATAAGACTGGAAATCAAAAGAGCTGGGTTCCATTCCTAGCACTGCCACTGACTTCATGTGTGATCCTGGCCAAGTTACTTAACCTCAGGGTTTCTCGATTTGCAAATGTTTGTGAAATGCTTTGAGATTTACACAAAGAATGGTATGCAAGTACTAAATAGCAGTATTACAAAATATCATGTGCAGGTAATTCTCTGTAGCCATATATATCATAACCTGTGATAACTAAATGTTTGAGACTTATGCTGGAGAGAAGATAGCAAGCATGGGCAATTTTTTTCCACTGAGCTATCACACTGATAACACTGAATACAGTCACTGCTTATACTGCAACGTGCATGCAATGTTGTTGTAGCTGTGTTAGACCCAGGATATTGCACTGCAACATAGCTTGTCTGTATTTTGTCTGCCTTTCAGTGCCAGAAAGTTACTGTGGCACCACTTCCACAAAACCTACAGCACGGACTCACAAATTTATATATTATGTACCATTCCTTAATTAAAAAATGGTCTCATGGACTGCTCATTCATGGTCACCCAACACCCCTGTGCCAACTACAGAATTTGCTTGCATGGAAAAGCAACAGTCTAGAAGTATTTAGTGTTTTTCATCTGCCTTTAATATACTAACTTGGAGGTGGGGGGTTCTCTCCTTTCCCATCTGTTATGTTCTTCTTTGACTCCCTCCCCTGCATGTGCTTCTCTGCCACCTGGTCCTTTTTTCCAACTGCATATGCTTACCAGTTTCCTGCCCCTCCTCTTTCCATGAACATGCTTCCCTGCCACTTGGAATCTTCTCCCCCAGACATATAGTACCGCCCACATGCTTCACTCTCTTCTACTGATGGCTAGCAACTCCAATCTCATTGGTGTCCCTCTTGTCCCCAAGGGCAGCTCACTTCCTCTCTTCCTGTGCAGCAATGGTCTCCAGTAGAGGCAGCAAAGCTGCTGTCTCACTTCCGGCTGCTTTATAGGCCTTCATGCTCTTCTTTGCATTTAAGAGCCTGGACACCTGTAGAAGCAGCTGGAAACAAGAATTAGCACCATGTGTGCATTTAATCTTCCATGGACCACAGTTTGGGAACCTTTAACTTTGGAAATGGGAGTCTACTGTATGGAAGATAAAAAATAGAAAGGGCAGGGGTAGCTGGGAAAACACAAGAGAAAGTAAAACCTAAGTGACTCACTTAGACTTTCATATAAGAGTCTGAAGGCCACAGACTTAGCATGCATCTAGGTCTGATCAGACCTAAGGAGGGGGGAAGGGGGGCGGGAATCATAAAAAGAAACACCCTGACGAATAGTACTGGGGGACACAATACTGAGTGCCTCAGTGGTTTTGGGCAAGTGACTTAGCTTTGGTGCCTCAGTTTCTCCATATGTAAGTCAGGGATAATAATACTTACCTCACAAGAACTTAATGCTTGACTTTGAAGATGTAACATACGAAGTACTACTGAAAATATAATCCCCCTTCCAAATCCATCCACTCCCGAAAACCTTTCTATGTTTAAAATTGAAAGCAGGTGTAAATAAGGAAGGTTCAGGGAAATATCCCCTTTGAATTTACTGTGCAAGGATCCCCTCCCCGCCCCCCCCCACATTCACTAATACTTTACATAACGAAATAACCAATACAGACACCTAGGCAATAAGCCCATTTAAAGCCATTTTTAAAAAAGCAGCAACTGTAGATCTGTCTAGTCATTGCTGATCCATTATAGGTAGAAAAATCAATACAGATCACCTTGATCAGCCAATTAAATTGAAAACCCTACCCTAAGGGGGAGGGTTTCTAACCAGGAAGGGGGAATCTTTGGCACAAATGTCCAAGCTGCCGGCTACACCTTTAGCAGCAGGAAAGACAGTGGAGTGAAACAAGGCAAAGGGAGGGGAAAAGAAAAAAAAAGAAAAAAAAAAAAGAAAGAGAGGGGGGACTCTTATTCTGACACGAGATTCAATCTGGCTGCCAGCCGGGTTAAGTGCCACGACTGGGGCTCAACCAAGACACACAAATATGTCCACTCTCCCCCCACCCCTCCAACACACCTTCCCCACCCTGAAGACCACTCCTCACCCTCTAACGAGCTTTTGCTACACTTCCCCCAAAATAAGAGGAGGGACAAAGCAGCTACCCCGTTACTAATAACACCCCCCCAAGAGACCTCAAACTGAAACGCGCCCCACTTCTCTAACCACGCCTTCCCCACCCCCCAGCACATCTCCCCCACGCAAAAAATACTACCCACCCTCCAACAGAAGAGGCAGATCTGAGTCGGATCATTTTAAAATCGCGCCTTTAGATGCAATGGGCTTTCCCCTGCATCCAACTCCACTACCGGCTCTTCCCAAGCCGGGAGGGAGAGTGTGTGAGCGTGTGATGGTGGAAGAGGAGGAGGAGGAAGAGGAAGGAGGCAGGGTTGAAAGCCTGTAATAAGTTTCCCAAACAAATGCTTTAAGGGCCTTTTAAAAAAAAACACACACACACACACAAAACCAAAACCTACGATTTGCACCCAAACCAACCACATTTTAAGACGCTCCTCCTCTCTGGAATTTTGGAGCCAGTCATACAGCAGAAACTTTTCAGGCACCCTTGAATTTCATTTTCCTAATTTCTCTCAATCATAGCCCCCCATAACAAGCAAAGGTACAAAACTATTTCCTTTACAAAAATATAAATTAAAAAACTCCCAAGGCAGAAATAGTTAAATTTTAGCAGCCGGACAAGAAGACTTTGCACTTTCCCCAGCTTAGCGAAGGCTGGCTTTAGTCTCTTTATATTGGGGGAACGCTCTCTCCAGTTCCCTAAAAGCAAAAAGAGGGGCATCCATACCAATTTCCTTTTACAAATAACTTCTATCCCCTCCCTCCCCCAAAATAACCCCAATAATAACTTTGAATCGGTGAACTTACAGCCAGAGGCACTACCCCGTAGCTCCCCACAAAGCCACGCGATAGAGATCCTTTTCTTGAGTTAAGAACTACTGTTACCCCGAGCTTTTTGTGCAGCCGGGGATCCCTCTCTAATCCTCTCCGCGGCTGCTCCCCTTGCCAAATAATGCGCTTCTTACACATGGAGTCGCGGCGTCACTCCTCAGAGCATGCGCACTGAGGCCAGCACTTTAGCCCTCACTAGCTACCCCCTACACACAAGGGAGCTCTTAATTAGCTCCAGGCTTGCAGCTGGAGGCTCTTGCTGGGTGCCGGGACATATGGAGCAGCTGGGGGGTGGAGAGGGTCGAGTTTCCGGGTAATGGTGGTCCGGGTCTGTGACCTGGGGCACCATTGGCAGAAGGGGGTCAATGCACATGGCACAAGAACAGGGATTGGCTGGTGGCTTGTGAGACGCCAAGGGAGGGGTCGAGACTGGTTTAAGGAGTTGCCGCCGCTGCTGCTGGGGAACGATCTTTTTTCTACTACGTACGCCTTGGGCCACGTGGATAAGCAGCCAAGAGGAAGAGGAGGGTGCTGCGCTGACCGCGGATTCAATAACGCCAGTGGCCGACTGGCCCTAGCAGGGGCTCCACGTGTTCGGGGTGAGTATTACAGTGGAGCGGCTGCCTCCGTTCTGGTTCCTGTTCTCATAACCACGCAAGGTTTGCAGCCCGGTTCTCTTTCCAGTGCGATTGCAGCCCCTGGCTTACTTCTCTGGAATTCTGAGCGGTAGTGGTGCTGCCCAACGTTGGGTGTGCAGGGTTCACACTGCTACTTCACTCCTTTGGAGGTAGTAGGGTGGGTCCTCGCCTCGGCTGCTTGGCAAAGAAGAAAGAACTCACAGCCCCACGTGGCTTTTAATCCACACCCACTTAGTGTCATGATGTGAGTTTCCAGCTACAACCTATGGGTCACCTATTCCTGCATTTGACTCCATGGTCTGGCCACTGTAGCTTTCCTAGGCTTCTACCCTTTCCGGGTATTAGTACCTGTGCCAAAAACTCTCCAGTGCTTCACTCTGGTGGAGTTTAACATTTGGACAGTTAAGAGCTACCTTCTTTTCTCATTAGTATCTCTTAGCCAACAGTCCTGAGACAAGTAGATCCTACCCAAGGGCTTTCCTTCTTCCCCTAGCCTCTGATGTTGGGGTGTGTGTGCCTGATAGAAGAGCAAGGAGGAAGCAATGGGATGGTAATGGAGGCAGCAAGTTTCTTTCCAGGTCTAATGGGGGAAAGCTCCTTTTGGTTGTGGGACTTAGCAGAGGTCATGGAACCAGTAGTACTGGTACGCCGATACCTTAGCCTGGATTGATGGGGACAGGACTCCAACTGCTCCTAAAGCTAGAAGTTATTTGGAAGCAGGTATGCTGGGGACACTCACAGCTTTGCCAGGATTTAATTGGTTTTATGATGTCACAGATTGATGTGGTATTAGAAGCTTGGATGCTGAGGTCCAAAAGGTTGCTGGTTCATATAATGTTCTAGCTACACATGCCACACAGTACAATTCCAACACAGAAAATTGATGACTCTCTGGATAGAAAGAGGAGAGGAAATTAAAATTAAATGCCTAGCAAGCTTGTTTAGCCTAGCAAAATGAAGGCTGAGATATGATTGCTTTCTCTCTAGCCCCCCACCCAAACACCAGGGAGGGAAAAGATATTGTTAAAGGATAATGATGGCACAAGAACAAATGGGTATGAAGTGGCCATGAATAAATTTAGGCTGGAAATTAGGTTTCTAACCATCAGAGAAGTGATGTTATGGAACAGGCTTCCAATAGTAGTAGTGGGGGGCAAACAACCACAAAAACTGTAAGATAGAGCTTGATAAATTTATTAAAAGGATACAACAGGGTTGCCTGTGATAGCGGAGGACTGGACTCAATGACCCTGGATATCCTGTCCTATGTAGGCAACCTACAGGAAGCAGAGATTGAAATAGCTTCCCTGTTGCATAGGAAGCAGCAACTGGATTGATAGGAGGCTAGGTATGAAGACTCCTATGAACCTAAAGATGGCCCATACTCTGATAGAATGAAAACTTGAATTCCACACAGAGATCAGAACTAACAAAAAGCAACCTGAGAGATCTTTTTAAATACATGGAAACAAATATCTCAGTTGTGGAGTACAAAATGGATTTGCCTCTCTTTAGAGAGGTAAAGACTAAGGTGCGCTATGAGGTATGGAGCAAAGAGGCCCCACCCCAATTAATTTGCCCAGGATCTACATGCTGCTGTTGGAATACCCAGACACAAAAGCAAATCATACTTGTAGGATGATTTTACCTGTCTCTGTGTTTGATTCATAATGAGGATCCTTTGAAACTGTATTTTGCCAAATCAGAAGGCTGTTGGAGTCATGTGGGCCAAGTTATTACTGGAATTTCAAATTGGCTGTGTTGCTGGGCTCTCTGAACATGTTTCCATTACCTAACTTTTGGTGTGATCCCTGAGGAAGATACTTACCTGGAGTCTTTTTCTTCTCCTAAATCAAAAGTAGCTCAGTAGTCTAACTGACCCTGAGGTTTGTTTGGTATGTTAAGGGTTCTGACCAGATTGTAGTCATGATTCAGGCCTACAGAAGAGGGGTGGTGATGGCCAACTGACTAAATCAGCTTTCTAACTGTTACCAGTTCATTCCGGGGGCTTGGATTTGTCTGGCTTGAATGGACACTTATGTTATGACAAGTTTAATACCAATACAGATTTCTTGTGCGGCTTTTAAAATCTCCGGTTCACCTCACCTTTGGAGTGGACTGTTTTGTGGGAGGTGATCTGTTGACTGGTAGCTCATCACCTTAATGGTTCAGGCTAAAGTGAGGCAATGTCGAATCACTTTCAGCAACACACATCATGTTTTAGGGTCTCCCTTTGGCTTTGAAAGAATGAGGATCCTGCCCCAACAGTAATTACTCTGCCACAGTATTTCTTTTAAAACTCATGTGAGGCACACATCTTGTGAAAGAAAGTGAGTAGCCTGCAGGAATTTGGAGAGCCAGCCAAGGTAACACTTTGCCAGATTTTTTGACCTGTGCTTGTCAGGCACTGAATCCAAGTTGAGCATTCTCTTTGCATTTGTACTCCACTATGCAACCATCCATCTATGCACTTCCATCCATTACCATATTAAGGTTACTGGAGATATGCAGGAAGACTTCTCTGTCTGAGAGATGAACCTTTCTAACAATGTAACCGTTTGTCATCCTAGCACTCCAAATGGGATTGGCCTTCAGATCAACGACTATATTATGTATGCATCTGGGGGATTGTTCGGATGCTTCATTATCAGGGGGTGAGATTGTGTTTTGTTCCATAAGAGATACTATGTCCAGAATATATCTAGTTATATGACAAAATGCATTGCCAGTTCTCTCTCTCTCTCCTAATTCTAGGAATACGGTGTTTTGGCTATAAAGGCATACTGAGATTCCCACAGTGATCCCGAGAAAAGTCCTGGGCCTCTCTATGGTCTGGCCTCTTTCTGTGGATCACATCCTGTAATTTATAGCCCACATAGAGGCTCAAGCGCTGGACTGTTTCAACAGCAGCATATTACTTGCCACAGCATCCTCTGTTTCCCAGGCAGCTGGGTTTGGGGAATCTTGCAGCGCTTGTTGCCTAAAGAATGATGAAGGAATGGGCTAAATAACATCCTCTCATAAAAGATTAATTGCCTTTCTCTTTACAGACCAGCATGAGAACTTGGAGTATATGATGAAGACCACTGCATCAGAAGTGGAGGGCCTCTTGTTCCACACAGTATTTACAGCAGCCATCTTTGACATCTTCAGGGTTGGAAACTTGGCAATGGGATCAGGTGGATGGCTTGTCTGGAATCTTGTTGCCAAACAGCCACTAGTTGGGGATCATAGGCGGCATCAATGCTGCCACCTCCCTCCCCCAAGCATACTAACAAATTCAAAGTTCAGTGGTGCACCTCTGCTGACAAAGCGAGTGGCAGTGCCTGGTCTGGAACTGGAGACTTATCTGCCTCTACAACTGGTATGGGAAGGGCTTATTTGTCCTGCATGGGGATGGATGTCTGCTGACGTTTTCATCTTATAGCAGTACTCCAGAAGGCTTTTGGCTGTCCTTGGCTGCTTCCAGGTGAGGTTTAGCCCAATGCATTTTAGACTGAGGCAGCAACATCTGCAATGGCAGATGGTTTGCTGTAGGTGTGTCTCCTGGTCTTTGGTATCTGGGGATTGAATTGCTGTAATGTATCTGTGCATCAAGAAGGACTGAGTAGAGGAGAGACTGATTTCTTTTGGTAGTTGTATCTCTTTTCATGCCCCAGATCTGTGGATACAGTACAAACTGAGTGCACAAATTGGTGCAGCAGAACTATATAAGAGGTGTGTGTTTTGTTTTTCCCATTTGCACACCATTAAGTTGTGGGAGGGACTTTAAGGGACGAGATGGGACCAGCTCCTAGTCTTAATATATTCTGTGATATTGCTAAAAGAAGCTACTTGGTAATAGGGTATGGGAATCATCTGTTGGTTAAGCTTAAAAGACTGAGTGGTACTCAAACAGATGTATTTGTGGCAAACCTGGTTTGGCCAAAACTACTATCATGGCTCGTAGAGAGAGGGATTACAGAACTAGTAAAAAGCAAACTGTAAAATAAATGACCCTGGAAATTAGAACTGCCATTCGAGTCGCCTTTTGAAATATGACATTGTGTATGACTGTGCAGAATTGTTCCACACTGCCTGGGTACAGTATTACAGATTGAAAAGAACACTTTCCTTTTGCCTACCTGTATGCTGATGAAGAACTTGGAGGTGAGGTGCACCAGCTAAGTGATAAGCCAGTAGCATTTCACAGGTAATGATTTGAGGGCGGATGTAGTTTAAGTGCAGCTACTGGTGTGGAAAGTAGGAGGTTAAAATAGGCTGGTTTCTCTTTAGTGGCAAAGTTAAAATCTTAACTGACAGATGGATCAGTTTCAAATAGCCTCACTATTATGCAAGCAAGTAAACAGCATTGTATCTGCACTTGTATCTACTCAGGAGCCTTCATTTGTGTTTAGAAGTCCCATGTCTGTCGGCATACTAGCTGATAAATAACTGCAAAAGTTCTTTTCAATTATGCCCACATAAAGGTTAGGTTCTAACTTTAAACAAAAGTGTTTATATGGGCATTTAAAAATACGTGAATAGACTCTTCATGTCTGGAGCCATACTGCTTTGCGTTCACGCACACCAAGTAGTGAGCAAGGTCAGTATGTAGAGAGATCTAGGTGGTACAGAAAATGTTTCAGTAAGTGATGCTTTTCCCTGTGTCAGTAGCCAACAGAAACTGAGCATGATGTTGGTGGCTCAGTTGCTGTAAGTACCTTCTTTCATATGAGACTTAAAGCTAAGGTGTTGACTACTTGACCTTTTCCACAATCATGATACCTCTCAGAAGATGAGGATCTTTAGGTCTAGCGTTTTAGTCAAACATCAACTTAGGTAACTATGTTCTACCTTCCTAAATTCACTCTGTAGTTTGTTTGTTTGAAAAATAATTCACTATGTCCTAAAATAGCACATGGTATTCCTATGTGCTTAGTCTCACAACAGAGGTATTTGCATCTCTCTCTCTCTCTCTCTCTCACACACACTATATATATATATATATATATATATATATATATATATATATATATATATATATAAAATGTATGAATGAGAGAAAGAGAGCGTGCTTGTTTAAAAGGTAAAATGACTTGGGATCTTTCAAAGTGAAAGATGATCGAAATGTAAGTATATGGGAAAGAGAGCTTCTGCTTAACGTGATTGGGGAAGGGGGCATAAGGACTTTGTCATTCTAACAATTTCCTTCATGAGTGATGTGGTGCCTTTAGAGGAGAAATATAGATGGAGAAGGAGCTACAGAAACAACTTTGATTGCATTTTTGTCAAAGAATTGAGTTACTGTGATATGTATCACCTGACCACATGAGGTTACTTACTATAAGCCTTCACATAAAATGAGCATTTTATAACACCAGCAGTTTGGCGAGCTCAATGTCTGGCTGTAAATCAGCTTGAATCCTACAAAATAGTGTGTAAACAAATATTAAAGTGGGGCTAACACTGGATTGAGGTGCAGTAGTGAACTTCTATTGCATTCAAAAAATATCAATTTTCAACAAAAGCCAGAGTCTAAGAAATATCTATTTTCTATCAAGTTTTTAAAATCACTCTTGAAATTAAATGAAAATACTTCCATTATCTGAACTTGCAGAATGAACAAGACTTCAGACTGCTTGCAAGTTCCTCAAAACACTTTTGCCACTTACTGTTCTGCAAGGAAGACTATCTATATTTATAAAATTGTCACAAATTTAGTTCCTAAATCTGGACTGTAATGAGAGGGTTACTCATCTTGTGCAGTAACTGAGGTTCTTTGAGATGTGTATTCCTGTGGGTGCTCCACTCTAGGTGTTGGCATATCCTCGATCAGAGATATTTTACCAGCAGTGCTCGTCCAGGTCACGTATGCACTGTCCCTGTCTTGCAGTGCCGTTGGCACCCTTTCAGCACGCGTGGCCCGATCTCCTCTGTTCCTTCTCTACTGTGGAGCCCTAACACTTGACTCCGAAGTTGAGGGGAGGAGGGTGGGTAGTGGAGCCACCCACATGGGGACACATCTCGAAGAACCTCAGTTACTGCACAAGGTGAGTAACTCTCTCTTCTTCGAGTAGTGTTCCTGTGGGTACTCCACTCTAGGTGACTCTCGAGCAGTACCCTCAGTTGGAGGGAAGACTTTAGAGTTGTTAGGTTGTATGGAAGAAAGTACTGACAGTCCAATTGATACATCAGCTCTTGATGCTTGGTCAATGTTATGTAAGAAGGCTGTGCATGTAGAGACTGACCTGGTATCCTGAGCACTTGTGATGCTGGTATACCTGATAGTGGATTTCAGGCTGCATCCATACATGCTATACACAATGTGTGGATATTCTCTTTGGATCGTTCTGCAGTCGATACAAAAAGTTTAGGGGATTTTCTGAATGGCTTTGTTTTTTCCAGGTAGAACGCGATGGCACATCTGACATCCAATGTATGCAAGGCCACACCCTGTGCATTACTATGGGGTTTTGGGTAAAATGTAGATAAATGAATAGGTTGATTTAGCTAAAATGCTGCTTTGACTTTGGGAGGAATTTCAGGTGGGGTGTAAGGGTCACTTTATATTTGTGGAAGATTGTGTGTGGTGGATGGGCCATGAGTGCTCAGAGCTGATGTGATGGTCACTTGGAATGATACTTACATAGACATGTACGTTAGCAAACATGTTGCTAAGGGTTCAAATCTGTGGCTTGATTATTCTTAGGAGTAGGTTAAGGTCCCACAGTATTGTGGGGGACGTATATTGAGTATATGTTCTGTATACCAGTCATAAAATATTTCACAATTGGATGTGCAACGATTGTCTGATCTATGTGGCTGTGGAAGGTGGTGGTGGCTGGTAGATGCACCTTGAGTAAGTTAATCAATAACCCTGATTCTTTTAGGCTCAGAAGATAGTCAAGTAGCATTGGGATCGGTGCCATTGTGGCAGAGACTTGCTTCTGTTGGTACCATGAAGTGAACCTGCGCCATTTTTTGAAAGTAAGGTTTTCTTGTAGCAGGTTTTCTGCTGTTTAGTAAGATATGTTTTATTGGTTCTGAACACTCTAGCTCTGCTTGTTGGAACCAGTTAGGAGTCAGGCGTAACGTCTTCAGGTCTGGATGGAGGGATGCGTCCCTTGTCTTGAAATAGGAGATTTTCAAGCAGTGGGAGAAAGATCAGTGTGCAGACTGATGCCTCTTCTCTTTAGTTCTCTTCACTGGAGAACAAGATAGGAGAGAGAGGTTCATCCTGGGTGAAGTGTACTGGGGAGGTGACAGTCCCATACAGTGGTGATAGAGGATGTTAAAAATTCCTCCTCTTGTTCATGATGTCGGCACTTCTCTGTGTTGTGGCATCGGTGCCACCGATGCCATTGTCGTCATTGTCGGTGCTGAGGTCTGCTCTCTGCTGGGAGTAGGTGCCAACACTGTTATCGGCACCGTCAGCACCATAGATGTTGTTCGTGCCAGTGCAGACAGCTCAGCGGCTGTCGGTGCTGTACCGCTTGTTGGTACCGAGGTCTCTGTTGGTGCCGGCAATGTGGCAGTTGTTGCTGTTTTGCGGACCGTTAATTTTGACAGTGCCGTCTCGCAGGAGGGCTGTTTAGATTTGCCTCTTGAGGCCATACCAGAGCAATGAGAGTCCTTTGGTGTCATACTAGCGGGTGTACCTGAAGAATCTACAATCTTGTTGGTACTAGATCTTTTACCTGTTGTGGGTGGTAACCTCCTTCTCTTGGCATGGTCAGTTCCAGGAGGGATTGAATGTTCTTCTCTCCTCCCCCCACCCCCCACTAGGTTTCTCCTGTGACAAGGTGTTACCTTGTCCAGGGTCAGAAGTAGGTCTGAGTGACCTCTTCATCAAAATACGTTTCAGCCACAGGTCTCTGTCACTCCTGGCTCTGGCTTTCAAATTTTTCCAGTAGATACATTTCTGAGCTGTGTCCCTCACCCAGGCATCTGATGCACTGTGAGTGTCCATCAGATGTTGGCATTGTGTCCCTACAGAAGATGCATCGTTTGAAGCCAGGTGAACCTGGCATGGTGCACCGTCCAATGGAAGGAAAGGAGATAAAGCTAACAATCTATGAGGAAGGATACGGTTGGAGAAACTTAATAAAAAAACCCAACAAACTGGTAAGTAATAAGGCAAAACTAAGACTAAGCATAAGCTGACTAAATTTGTACAGAAAACTAACTATTAAGGAGTTATTTAACGAGCTAAGAAGAATTGCTGAAGGCTACGTCTCAGACCACAGACGATTGAGAAGGAACAGAGGAGATCGGGTTATGTGCACCGAAAAGGGCGCCAATGGCACTGTAATACTGGGATGGCAAATGTGTGACCTGGACGAGCACTGCTTATAAAAGTCTCCAATTGAGGATGTGTCAAGAGCGAGAGTGGAGCACCCACAGGGATACTGCCTGAAGAACTGATAGTTTCTCTATAGTTTTGAGCTATTTTAATAAGCAAACACCTTTTTTACCCAGCATCTGTGGTTACTGTGTGTCAAAGAATGTATGTTCGCATTACTTCCCCGCTCCTCACTGGGCCCTTGATTGCTGTGTTTGTACTTAACTGAATACATATTAATGTGTGAATAAACGAGAGAACAATCTGAGACAGCCAGCAGGATTCCAGAGTTGAGGGGCAGGTTCTGGGTGTCACTAGGTGACCATGTTCTGCAGAGGAGGGCATCAGCTGCACTCCATTAATGACATTCCTTTGTAGGTGGGGGATTCCTGGGAGAGGGCCCTTCCCAGCCAGTGTTGCCAGCTAGGCTATTGGAACAGAAGCAGTTGTATAGTTTTAGCTTTTATTGGGAATGGATGGGTAGGTGGTGGTTAGGAAGAACCAGAACTAGCACGTCTCAGAATAAACATCTACTTGAGCTTACTGCTGCTAAGATGAGGTGAAAAGCTTTCGCTTATGAATAGGGCACAGATGCACAGGATAAAAGTGGCAAATATTCTGTTCCAATAATCAGCGCTGATGCAATATGATCCAGATTCATGCTAAAGCTGAGCACCTAATTAAGAAAGCAACATGATAGCAGGACTTTATGGCTCCAGCTGCAATTAAACAGCCTTCTCCCCACGGTCTTTCCCTAATTCCAACCACCAACTCTATGGATACTAGTGTGGCTCTTGTCAACTAATCTTTCCTTTATGCTCCAATACTTCATCCTTCTCACACCAGTAGTTTAACTCAACCATTTTGTACACCCTTCACCAAAGTGTAGGTGGCAGTTCTTGCTTTAATAATAAAGCAGAATTAAATAGTTGAGGGAACCTGAAAAAAGGGTGTATTGTTTAGGGCAGGGTAAATAAATGTTTGGTCAAGATCTTAATTTCTTGGTCCAGGTCCAGACTGACTCCAGAGAAAATACAAAAATCGGTAAAATAAAAAGATTGTGGGGTCTGTCAAAAGCACTTGATGGCCTGGATTTAGCCCATGGTCTGCCTGTTGACTACCCCTGATTTAAGGTAAATCCTAATAGCATTGAACGCACCTTCCTTTCAATGTATGAATTCTGCCAAAAAGTCATTAAAGTCCTGACAAACTATGCTAATTCTCTTATTAAATCCAAGACACTGTTGTACATGAGAGGTTACACTTTCACAAACCCTTCAATAAGGAATGGTGTAGAGGGACAGGATGGCTTAAAGGAATGGTGAAAGCCATTACACTGTGGCAGGTTACTGTTGCTTTTAGTCTGCATCCAGCCCAGTGCATCAGTGATAAGTGATCAACTATTCTAATGACTAAATGCTATTGTGGATCGTCTACTGTCCTATGATTGGGAGGGGAAGTGGAGTAACAATCTACCTGCATGCGAGGGAGTGAGACTGGGTAGCTGCTGTCCTTAGACTCAGTTAATAGCCTGCAGCCTAGCGTGTGGAGTTGTGGTCTGTCTCCACAAGCAGAACAAGGATGGCAGGATTTGGCCCTCTGACTTTGGTTCTGTCTGCTAGTGCCAAATGTCTTTTCAGCACCATGCCCAGCTGAGCTGGATTAACTCGCCAGGGGCTATTAGATTTTTGTGGGGCCACTTATGGGCTGGTGCAGTGGTGCTCTGGGGCGCTCCAGCACTGGGGCCACCCAGCCACCCTGGGTGGTGCTGAGTTGAGCCACACAGAGCAGGCCAGGGCTTGACGGGAGAAGGGTGGAACGGGTGTGACTTCGGGTGGGCGGGGCTGGGGGCTAGCCTCCCTGAATGGGCGATCCACCAGCAGTCTGGATTTATTTTTGCGGGGCCCCCTTTAGCTCGAGGTCCTGGGCTGTAGCCCTTAAAGCCCCTGCATTAATCTGGCCCTGATGCCTAGCCTCAGCAGCAAAATACCATATGAGCATTCAGAACATTTAACAGTTATAAGGCATTCAAAACACTAATGAGGTTCACATACACACACTACTTTAATAATGACACTATGAAAATCTCTTCATAGTGCTAGGTTTGGAGGATCTATTTTATATTTAGTGACTTAATAAGGTTTAATCACATATACAACAGTGGATTCTCTTGAGATTCCACATCAAAAAGGATAGTTTAAAGTAGAAGCTAAAGACTTACAGGGTGAAAGCCAGTCTACAATAAGTGGATTGTTTTAAACTTTGTTCCAGAACATTCACGCTGAAAAGCTTTATATGCACCACTGATGGAGTTTCTTTCATACATTTGGTATATTTGGCAATAATTCTGTAAGAAAACTTACACTAATTCTAAATTAGTATATGCCAAAGTGTCTGGATTCATGACCTTTAAGAAACTCTGTCATCACATCTGTATAGGAGGGGTTAAATAGGCATAACTTAATAATACTGTATTGAACAGGAAGTAAATCTCCCACTTGGTTTTAACTGTATGCATCACTTGGCAAGGACTATCTTGCGTGTCTGTGGTAAAACCACCTACCTACATTTAGATCAAATTTTGGTCTCAGAAAATTAGTATTTGAGTCATGTTTACTTAAATACTACTAAAAAACAAAAAATCTAGACATACACTTTTCTTGGTAATTGATCTTAGTACAACTAACAACCTACATTAGAACTTAGCATTTCTGCTAATATCAGTATACAAAAACAGTTTAAATATGAAAATTCTCTAAGCTAAAAAGCAAAAACATTCTTTTAATAGGGATTAAACTGCAGAGTTGTGCAATGGTTCAGATGCTCAAAAAAACAGAAATGCAACTATTTTGAATGTTTCTTCCTAAATCTGTTCCATTCCCTTCATTTCCACCATCTAGCTACCAAAGATAAATTGGTGACGTTTTCCTTGCATTTGTGGTCCAAAAGCCTTCTATGACAGTGGAATATAAAGGGCAACCCCTTGTTTGTAACTCCAAAAAAACTGGGAGGGGGCGGATCTTAAAATATTGTTAGGTCACGAGCTAAGTTTAATTTTTATCAAGATCATAGAATATTAGAGTTGGAAGGGACCTCAGGAGGTCATCTAGTCCAACCCCCTGCTCAAAGCAGGAATAACCTCAGCTATATCATCACAGCCAGGGCTTTGTCAAGCCTCAGCTTAAAAACCCTTAAAGATGGAGATTCCACCACCTCCCTAGGTAACCCATTCCAATGCTTCACCACCCTGCTAGTGAAAAACTTTTTCCTAATGTCCAACCTAGACCTCCCCAACTGCAACTTGAGACTGTTGCTCCTTGTTCTGTCATCTGCCACCACCGAGAACAGCCTAGCCCCATCCTCCCTGGAACCCCCTTTCAGGTAGTTAAAGGCTGCTATCAAATCCCCCCTCATTCTTCTCTTTTGCAGACTAAACAAGCCCAGTTTCCTTAGCCTCTCCTCATAAGTCCTGTGCTCCAGCCCCCTAATACAGATACATTTTTATAAGGGGGAAAAAGCCTAAGCTTTTAAGCATGATGCAACTAGGGAAGCAGTATGAGGCTTCATAACAAAAGTTTTAAGATAGCTTGTGCTAAGAATGAAAGGAATTCCCCAGACTTCAGACCAAGAGAACTTCTATTTATTGATGGGGGAACTGGCATTCATGGTGTAAATTCAGTTGCAAGTCACACCTACCACAGGCTGCTGAACAAGATCGAGAGAAGTTACTTACCAATAATTAGTTCAACAATGTTAAGATGGAAGATCAAGTATTTTCACAAGAAAAGGCTAAAACACTTCAACAAATAGTCAAAAAAAGTTCCTGGGTACAGAGCATGGATCTTCACTTCTGGAATTAACACTTCAATGTGAAATGAATTCTGGACTACAGCAAGATACTTTCCAGGCTTGAGAATGTCATAGATCAGAAACAATGGATGTTCCATATCCAAGTAGAGAGGTGGAATGACTCTAGACTGGGATGAAAAATGAGGCTGTCTTCCTGGGACTGATACGTTTAATAAGTGGAGGTTTCTGTGAAAAAACTAGGAAACAAATGAATGTTGCTTTGCCCAAGAGGGAGCAATCCGAATCAATCACCCACTCTTGTCTTCTCTCTTACGAGCAGTGTTATCAGTGGAAAAGAAAATAGTAGGTTCCTTGTCTTAATTCAGTGGTTTTCAACCTGCAGACTAAGATTTCCAAAGGGGTCCGCACCTCCATTCAAAATTTTTTAGGGGTGTGCAAATGAAAAATGTTGAAAACCACTGCTCTAGTTCATCAAGTGTTTAATGACATTTCTATCCCCTTTCACTTCAGAGCAAACTCAAGGACGCTTACTAGTATTACTACTTGCTGCAGAGATCTGTGAACAGACAGCTCCACCTCCTGCTTTAGAGCACATTTGAGTTAATCTTGTGGTCTTCAACTTACTTTGTTTGCTGGCAAGATATATATCCAATGAGTCAATCCCACAGGGCCATCACTTTGACAGAATGGCTGTGAGGGCACACCCCTTGCTTTTTATCAATCAGTTAGATTGCGTGTTAGCATTTTTACTTCTGGACCCTGATTAAAAGCAGAAAGGACTTTATACAGTGTTCACATGGAGTTGGACTTTCCAGATAGTCCATCTGCCATGAACGGTCATGAGAAACAGGACCCCCAATCACTAATTGGATGCCTCTAATGATTACTAGCAATTGAGGGTTGAAGGAAACCTTATTTCCTACCAATTAAGGACTCAAACTTTCAATTTCCAGAAGTGCCCTTGTCATGTACATTTACCAATCTGTTATTGTAATTCCTATGTAGCATGTCATTCGTTATGTAGGTAGAGGAAGCCTTGAGGCCTTTATCACTATTGTCATGGTTCTCTCTCTGGAGATGTATGGCTTGTTAAATGTCCACAGATCTCTACTCTGGAATGAATGTTCAAATAAAGGCTGTCTAGCATACTCCATACTTAAAGGAATAAAGGACCATCTCTAATATGTTGCTTACAAGAAATCTGCCAACCAGTGATGCTTGGCTATACATCAGTTGGATAGCCGATCATTCATTTTAAAAAAAAAATTTTTTTTAAATCTTTGAATGTTCAAATTGTAACAGTCCTTGCTCTTATTTTTGTTATCCTTGTCTGCCCGCTTTCTCTGGTCTTCCTCACTTGTTGCATCTTGTGTCAGCTAGACTGTAAGCTCTCCGGGCAGGGACTGTCCCTCTTTGTGGGACCAGATCCTGTATAGGGCCTCTCATTGCTACTGCAATACAAGTAATCGAAGGCTGCTTCTTTTAAGGCCAATAATGAACATTTCCACTTGAATGCATTGTTCTTTGTTGAACTTTGTACTCCAAGATTTTTTTAAAAATTGCAGAGAACAGTCAATTCATAATCCACTCACAGTCCAGCACTTATGCACCTATGTTCAGAGATTTGGGATGTTACAGGCAAGTGGCCTGAGAACCAAACAAGTATGTCCAAGCTGAAGCTGCAATCATCACTTGGGCCTTGTCCTTTTTTGCTCTTTATAGTCCTTTTGAGTGAGAGGTAATTGAGGAAAGATGCACACAATACTGTCAGGAATCCATAGTTCTTGCCAGTTCTGGAGCAAAACTGGCTCTATTTTGCATCCTCTTTCATGGGGAAAAAACTTCATTCTGTAGAAGAAAGACATAACCATAGTGTCCTTGAGCGAGTGACTGGGCTGGCTCGTATACTTCTTTCCTGAAATATCTTCTTTTCCAGCAACATGAAGAAGTAAAGGCAATGTTGGTCCTGCACTGTGGACACCATGCCTAAAACTTTGACTATCTCCTGACAAGACTAATGTGCTCCCCCACCTATGACTGATGTAGCAAATGACTGCAATACTGGACTGATCTGCTTCTGACTTGAAAGAGGCTTGGAAAGCCAATAGATTGTACTTCAGTAACATTTGTGAAATGACTGAGGATCTTACTTTGAACTGAAATCATTCAGATTTGCTCTCTTGCAGGCTCTGAGTTTGTCACTAGTGTTCTGAATTTTTAGGACATAGTTGCTATTGATTTCATACTGGCATTGTTGCCAGTACATGATTCTTAACTGGGGCTTTTGCAGGGTTGGTTAACGTCTAGCTGTCTGTCATATACGGTGCAGGAAGGCATAGCTCCTGAAGGACTTTGACGTTTTGTGACTGGTATTTCACAAGCTATTGATTTCTGAATATTTTGAAATCTCTGTTTGGGGGGTGAGGGTTGAAATATAAAGGGCTGGAATATAAATGGCAACTCCTTGTTTGTAACTCCAAAAAAACTGGAAGGGGGCGGATTTTAAAATAGTTAGGTACGAGCTAAGTTTAATTTTCTTTTGAATTTTTGGAAGGTAAGTGGACTTGTATACATGGAATGAAGAACTCCATAAACTCTGTTTGATGTGGTTCAATCCAAAGGCAACTTGGATCCTTAGTAGAGATGGTGATCTGTGGCAGTAGCTAGCCATGTTGGGCCATAGAGTTTCCAAAGAAAGCACTCTGTACTGGTCAAGAGTTTTGGCCATACAGAATATTAGGCTATCCATTTTCCTCAGACCTATCTGTAGAAAGCCCAAGAAATGAAGTCAGATGTAACTCAACTCTTTTCTTTCTTCTGGAGTTCTTTGAATGCAAGGACTTTGAAGCTAGGCATCAAGCATTCCTCTGTTGCTAAAGACATTGCTGGCTATAAGCAGCTAGGCTCCTCAGACTGCACATGTACAGCCTTCTCCTGATGTAGTGATTAAAGACCATATACTCCCATAACACATGACATTAATCTAAGCAGTGGAATTATTGGTCAGTTACAGGCATAAATATAAAGCAAGATAGGTACAATCTGCACCCAGACTTCCTGTTGGGATCAGTCTTGTTACACTACACTGATAAGAGCAGCAGGATGAAAAAAACAAGGATAACTTTACAGTAAGCTAGACAAGGAACTAAAGTCAAGTATGGAAGTCTTGCAATAATGCAGAAACTAACCAGTACAACTCAACTTTTGTCAGTGCATTTTAAGGCACAACTAAAAAGGGAGGGACTTTCTGAACAATGACACGGAATTGAGGAATGATTGATATGGTATCCTTTTCTATCCTTGAATGCAAATATTCAAAGTTTGTGAAGGGGCATGTGCAAAAGGCCTCAACTATCTCTGCTTTCTAGAAGGTTTAAACTAGATATCAACATTGCAAACGCATCCCATGAATAAGGGTCTGAAAATAATCCTAACGAAGAAGACTTGCTCACAGATAATATTGCTTAACCTTGATTTAAAGTAATAGCAATGAGACCATGTAGTTCTGTTGACATGAGATCCGGGTTCTGTCTCTCACTTTCTATGTTGTTTTGGATCAGTCACATAACCTCTCTCTATCTGTTTCCCCACTTGTAAAATGGGAGTATAAATGTTTTCTCATTGAGGGCAGGCTTCCATAACAAATTTTAAAGAGCAGATACTTGGAGAGCGTATACAACTCAAACTACTAACTCCCTCAGCCATCTGCAAATCCCCTTAGGGCTAAAGGAGGCATCTTGATTGAGAAGCTGGCAATGTCAATTTGCTGAAGCTACTTTTACCATAACCTATGTTTTTCTAGGAACATCAGCGAAGGGTTCTTAGTCAGTGTGGAATAACTGGGAGACTGAGTTGGATTACCTTATCTATGAATCTGGAACCAAACCTCCTTTTAAAATACACAGCAAGAGAGATTAGCCTAACAAAATGATATGTTAAATCAAAACCAATTGTTTCCAGGACAGGTTGTGCACTGCTCCTTAGGGAATACTATTTCCATGTTGGACTTCAACCCCCAAACTATTCTGGATATAAGGCCATTTAAATAAGTAAAGGGAGAAGAAAAATATCTTTCTTCTCTCCTCTCTGTGTTTTGGACCTTTTTTTACTCTTATTTCCCTAAAACAATCTTCAGCTAGAGACCAAGCACAAAGCACTTTCAATTCCAAATGTGAGTTTCAAAAAGTTCTGACTGAAAACAAGGCATTAGAATAGGAACTATGATGTAACCTTAACTAAAGAGGGTTATGCCCACATTGTAAGAGGATGCACTACTCATGCTTTTATAATGGAAATGGTGAAAGTATTTCCTTTGTTTGTAATTACTTTGTTTAAATTTGACCCAACACAAATTTTAAGAATCACGGCAGCATCTCTCAAGCCATGCACTCCTTTCTTAGATGGGAAAGGTGACTAGGAGTTTCTGATGATTTGTTTTAAACTTACTCTAACTAAACAGTTTAATATTTTAAAAGATGACACTGCCTCCTTTGACTCAACTTCTTCCAGTTAACTCTTCCTTTAACATTGAAAAGTTATTGTGAATGCATAGTGACTATTTTCTGTAAATATGTAAGTCCAAAGTGTATCATAATTAAATTGACATTCCATACACTCAAGGACAGTTGTGTGCCTACCCAAGTTGAGGTTTAAGAAAGCATAAGTAGATACTGATCTGAGACAGACTTGGGCTAGACATGGAGTAAATTTCAATAAAATGTTTATTGAAGAGGCTGTACTTCTAGGATAGCTATCTGAGTCTCATACTCCTGTTTATTACAGGATTTACCAACATCATTCTTCTTGACAAAGGACGTACTTGAAGTTGCTCTGTAGAACACCACTGCTTTTTCACTAACTAATAGTTACTCACTACCTTCAATGGTAGAGTATCATCTCTGTCCCCCACAAGACTAGTGCAGGTCAGTTCCATAACCTGATTTTCTGATGCAGGACAAGAGTCACAGACTGAATTTATTTTTAATATGAGGATTACCAGTTACAATCACTCATCCTTATTTTGTGGGGAGAGGAGGAGAAGAGATGGGAAGAGGCAAATTTCAAAGGAAGGGTGTTACAGTACTTAAAGAGGCTATAGCACCCCTGAATTAGAAATACAATCTGTATCTCATGCCATCAATATGCAAAAATTAAAGCTAGTTGCTACTCAGAGAAGAGTCACATTTTAACTGCTGTGAACAGTTAAATTGTTTTTTATCTCCCAACATTCACATAGCTCTTCACAAACATATACATAAGAATTTCCCTTGAAAGCTTTATGGTGGAATAGACTGTCTAACAGAGCACAGCACTCTACCCAAGTTTTGGACAGGAAGAAGGGAAGAATGCTGTACCCAGCTGAAATTACAGGTAAACTTTGGTTAACAGATTGTAATTATCCAAGATGAAACTTGGCCAGGACCCCAAAGCGAAATACCCCTACTGCTGCAATAAAAAGTGTCTCAGGGAATTTGCACACGTGATCAGGGCTTCTAATTTACATCAGAGGCCAAAGATGACCCCTTCAATAATACACTATCCCTAATACGATGGTGAGGTTTTGGCTGTTAGGGAAGAACGCCATATACTGCATCATCGAATCTTGCATTGCCTTTGGTTTTTCTTGGATAGGAGAGAAGCTCTTACCAGACAGGTCTTATCCTGAATCTGTACAGGACATGAATATGTAGAACAGGTATATCATGTAAGAGGAAGAAATTACAAGATAAATTCTATGGTTTCAGTGGTCTTCTGAACAGATACATTCTATACTTGGTTAATAATTCCAAAAATGGACAGCCCAGCTCTTATCTGGGTCTCTAGAGATTTAACATCCTTGGCATTGTATCCAAAAGGAAGGAAATTTCTCACTTCCCCTGCTATTTCAGTTATATAAAATCAATTGTTGGATAGCTAACTGGTCCATGAATATGAATTGAAGTGATTATATTTGGACTTAGATGGTCTTTAGAGTTGTTTATCTATACATGAGCAATAACTTACCAGTAAATATACACATTTAAATTTATATTGCTAGGTCTCCATAGCTCTCTTATATATCCAAGAACTTTTAAAAAATTGTGAAACTTCTTGTTAGATAAAGACTCACTTAACTTTGTACTGGCATCATAATCATAATTGATGAGTGCCAGCTCTGTTATATGCTAGTGCCAGCAGCAGGACAGGTTCAAGAAAATATGGGCCTTCTGAAGCTGTGTTGAGGGGAGGGGGACACAGACAAGCCACAAGATTCTGTGACCCTGCCCCCCTCCAATCCCACCGCCTACCTCAAACCTCTATGCTTTGTCATCTATGAGAGTGAGGTGAGGTTCCATTAAAAAATGGGGAGAATAAGGAATGTATCAAAAACTGGTGAACAAAAGTAGAGGTTACTGTTAACTAAAGAAAAGCCTGCAATATGTCCTAGCAAGAATAGTAATAAAAGTGGAGACCTCCTGATAATCTAGTGGGTTCAGGTTGCTATCAAACAGCTGTTAGCACAAAGCCACTGATTCTATATACCATGCACCAAAGAAGCAAATGCAGTAGACAACATACTAGCATTTCAACCTCCACTCCAATTATCCATGTGCCCCCTTGTAGCTTTGGCAGCAATTGTCTGAATCTGCCCTAAAAACAATGGAATTCTAAAGGATGAATTGATGCCATGACTGACTTATGTAGCTCATGTTTTAAAATTAAATTGTAATAAGGCAGGCAAATTGAAGTTCTGGTTCCATATGTGCTCTGTTCTATTTGGGGGGGAATAGAGTGTTCACTATGATCATGTTTCACGACCAATCTTAATTTGCTTACTTTCCCTAATCTAGAAACTTGTCTTACTTTAATTTAAGACTTCATGCTTTTTCACATCTTGAATTGTAGCTTTTAGTAAGTGTAAATGTGGGTATGGGGGGAAAGGGAGCCTTTTAAGATTGCTCCTCCAACTCCACCACAGTTCCAAGTCAAACTACCATCCTTTAATCAAGTAAGGTCGTCTGTGTTGATGTGGCTCTGGGACTTGGAGGGCCCAATACAAAACATTAGTCTCTTCCTTCTGAGGCAGCACAGCAATGGCAGCTCAGCAAACAGCAGGTAAGCTCTGCTCCCAACATTGGCACTCTGGTGTTCAAGGGGCCTCTTATTGTACAGTCAGCCCTTTGCACTAGCAGATACCTGAAGCTATGGTTCTCCACAGCGTTCATCCCTCCAGCATAAGCTTGGAACAGTGTTGGTGGGCTTTGCAGAAAAGTACATCCTACCCTCCTCACTGGGAGAGAAGTGCAAGGTGAGCCTGTAAAGGGATATTATTCTTAGAAAGTGTCATCCTCACCATTGCTCCTTGGATGCCACATCCATTTAGCTTTTAAGTGTACCAAGACTGAGATGATGAGATACTCTTGATCAGGCCAGAAATATGAAAGAGAGATCAATAGTAAAAAACTACCCTCCATAACATTCTTATCTCAGAGAATAAAAGATTGAATCCTGATACCTATAAGGCAATGGACAGGCCAGGCCCAAGTACATTTTTTTCAAGTTCCCTCCCGTCCGTCCATCCATCCCCCCCTGAGGGACTCATTCCTTCAATTTCTCTTTTTCTTTCTTCCCCACTCTCCAAGTGAAGCAAAGATGAAAGAATCAAAGAAGAGGTGGAAGATTTTACTTATCTTGGGTAGGATTAGCAATGCTAGTCCATTGCTGGTCTCGTGAGCAAGAAACCAGAATTCTGATTCCACTGCATTGTGCTACTGCTAAACAACATTTTAGCATTTTCTAAATCCTATTGAACCTTTAAGGTTGATCAAAATTGGACCCAAGGCTCATTTAACATGCCCCACCCTTACTTTTTTTTAAATTTCCTATATGCTTTGTGGAAGCTGTGAGAGCATACGAAACATTTCATCCAAGAAGACTCAACTGACTCCCTAAATTCAAGCACAAGAAGGTACCAAAGTGGAAAGCCACCCATATAGGAGAAAAACAGCTTCAGTCCAACAGACTTGAGCTCTACTGAAACATGAGCAAAAGGTTCCAGGTTATTCCCATATCTAGCACTACCCTTTTATTTTTTGCTGCAATGAAAAGGCTAAAATTGTTTTTATGTGCTGTTCATTTAACTTAAAAGGTTCAGGCTTTATAGTGTCAGGAACTGGGTACTACTGGATGAAAGCTAATTCACATCTTTCAAGTGGCTTTTCAGAAATAGGAGAAATACATATAAATAAATATATGAGTTGCTTGGTTTAAAACAAGTTTCAGTTTCACAGGCAGAGAGAAATTTTTTGCCACATGACAGTGGCAGAAGTTAATCTACTTTATACCATAGTAGATCTATTTAACTGGTTGCTATTTGGAACGTGTGTGTATTATTTTTCACACTTGCATGCCGTAAGAGATTGTCTCAAATCTCTCCAAAAGTATAACATTATGAAAATAGATGTTAGAATAGAAGTTGAAATTAAACCTTAAAAAAAGGGACTGTTCAACTGGAAAAAAGTGACATTTTTCAGAAAATGTTGCCCCTACTGTTACAAATGACACTAAAATTACTAAAAAAAAGTTTGAGGGGAGGGAAAATTCAAATATTTTCAGTTTCTGTGCCTCTGAAAGCACTTTATACAATGGATTAATGAAATGTATACAATCAATTTATCCTTTTCTAACTATATAAGCTAAAGAAACCTTAATAAATATCACTGGAGAGTAGAACACTTCTACTTTTTTTTTTTCCCTTAAAGTTTTTTTTTTTTTAATTTAGGACATGCTGTTTAAACAGTTCTGACTCAGAAAACAGAACAGGTCATTTTCAAATATTCAAGCTGAATGGATTCTTTTAACTATGGCAACTGCTACAATATATATCATGCATACATGTACACCTTTTGCTAAGTACACAGACTTACATGCATGGACCAAAAGTCATTTATTATAAAGTGACAAACAATGCTGAGTTGCTAGTTTTCAGTCTAACCCTAACACTGCTATCACCTGAGCAGAACTTTCATCCCTTTCTAAGTTGGTACTCAAATAGTCTCCATTTTGTCTTCCCTGACTAGTGTAGGGTAAAGCTAGAGAAGAAATGTTGTTATGCCCTATGGACAGGAAAGGGGGGCAGGGGGGAATATAAAACACAAAATTAATACTTTTTTTTTTTTTTAAGCAACCTAGAAACATTCTCCTAACCATAGCTGGGGGGTGAGGAGAAGATGGTAGACCACAGACAAGACAAGACTTTATTTTGTATAGAGTTTGTCTTGCACACACACTGTATCCCCTCCAAAGGTATTACAGAGATACTCAGCAGCAGCAAAGAGAAAAATTCAGACTTATAGTGGCAAAGGAATAAGAGAGGTGGTGTCAGATTAGAGGGGGGAAATACCCATTTTTCACTTATTTCTACATGTAACTTCTGCACATGTGCGTGTAGATGGATACTTAAGTAAGTGCAGTTACCCATCTTTGGCACCAGCCCCACAAAAACACCTCCATCTTAAACCCCATCATGAGCTCATCCCATCTGGCACTCCTCAGCACGCAATCAGTATTTTGCAGGTACTTTCTTCAAGCAGCCTCATACTGCCTGCATTCACCCTTTTTTTGCATGACCCATGCAAAAGCTTTGTCTGCCCATACCATGCCACTTTCCCTTAAGGCACACACCAAAGTAGACACCACAGATGCCTGTGCCATAGTCTCTTTTTTGTTTGTTACCCTGAAAAGTGCCCTCCATTTTCAGCACCCACCTCTCTTTCCCCACTTCATAAATCCTCCCTCTGGCATGTCCCCCTATCCGATCTCACTTGGCTGCTGACTGTGACCTTTCCCAAACCACAGCCCGGTCCCTAAAGTTCGTCCCAAGATGCCCATCTTTGGCACATTATACTGCCCCATACCACGTCTCTGCCCTTAATGATCTGTCTCTGCCTCTCTTGGCTGTGTTCCTTGGGCAACTCCCAGGATGCACCCTCACTTCCTCCCTGTCAGCCTTCCCCCTTCCCCCACCCAGCTTTGCCCACCCTCCAGATGTCCATGTCCCCGGTGCTTCCTGGGCCCTGTTCTCCCTTCAGATGCCCCTCTCTGCCCAGTCCTGGGGCTTCCTTAGGCCAATCTTCCCCAGCGTCCCCGGGCCCTTCTCCCAGCCACCCCTCCCTGAGCTCTGGGCTGGCTCCCTCAGACCCGACCCCACTCTCCCACAGCACTCGGCCTCCCTGCTGCTCTCACTCCCACCCGCCGGCCTCTTTCCTAAGCCCTTCCTGGTTCCCTCAGTACCCCCCTTGCCTCAGGCCTGCTCTCCCCCCCCCCCCCGCCTCAGGCCTTGCCGGCCCCCCTTTCTAGGTTCTAGCCCACCGCTCTCATCGGCCTCGGTACCCCCCTTTTTCCTTTGCCCCCCCCCCAGGCCTGTCGCCATATCCTGGTGCTCCCCTCAGCGCTGCCCCCCAGTATCCCCTTACCTCAGCCCGGCCCCCCTCCCTTCAAACCCTCCCCTTTCCTCAGCCTTGGTGTCCCCCTTTTCCTCAGCCCGGCCCCCCTCATTCCCTGTCGCCCCCGAGCCCCACAAGTTGCTGGGGGTGGGGGATGTCACTCACTCTCCTCAGCCCCCTCAGAGCCGCCTCCTCCTCCTCAGCGGGGCCCGGGCCGGACTGGGGCCGTGTGGGGGAGGGGAGGCGGCTCCCTCAGGTGGCCACTGACAGGAGGGGGGTGGCTGCGCGCGCAGGGAGACCCGCCTCGCGCCGGGTTCCCTCCCCCGCGCCGCGCGCCACCGGCGGTGCGGGACTCCCAGGGTGGCGCGCGCGCCACCAACCGTCACCTTCTCAGGACGCTTTTTCCCGCCCACACCCGTTGCTAGGCCGATTTTACAGACTGCCACTCCGCCTCTCACTGGAGAGATTTGACAGCCGCGACAGCCAATAAGGAGGTAGACCTATAACCCCGCCAACCAATCAGACAGAGGAAGGGGCGTGTCTAAAGCCGGAATGGGACGGGAAGGGGGGGGAGGGCGAAAAAGCCGGCCTCTCGGTAGGTGGTAATCGACAGCCAGATCGGCCAATGAGAAGACCCGGAAGCGGATGGCGGCTCGAAAGAAGGGGGGCTTCGCTTCAAAAGGGGAGGGCGGGACTCTTGGGGGCGGCGAATCGACGGTCGGTTAATCCCCGTGGGCGGTGTCTGTATGGTGGGTGCGGAGCCCGGCCGGGATAGCCGGGGAGGGGCGGGTCGGCCGTGACGGGGCCGGGGATGGCCTAGGGGGAGACGATGGGTCGCATGTGGGGGGCAGGGAGGACGGGACACGGGGGGGGGGGGTTGGGTGCTGAGCGGGGACAGCGTGCGAAGGATGGGGGGGTGGCAGTGTTGGGGGGGAGGGGAAGGCCGTGAGGGGGGAGGGGGTGGTGGGGTGGCCGGGCGGTGATCGCAGAGCGGGCAGGGTAGCATGGGGACACCCAGTGAGTTGGCTTGTCCCCACCATCGGGCGCGTCTTCTTTCCGGCGATTGAGCGGCTGCCCCTGCGGCACATTTTAGGAAGAAGCAGGTCACTCCAAGGCTGGGGACGCAGGGCCGAGAGTCAGGAGATCGGGATTTCGGTCCATGCTCTGCCCTGGTCTGGCTGTGTGACCTGAGTCAAATCACTTCCTCTCACTGGGCCTCAGTTTCCCGTAGGGTGAGATGACGTGCAAAGAGAACTGGCTCAGAACGTGGACTCCTGGCCACCACTCTGCAGGGTTTCTAGCAATTCTTTCATATAAGGACTCCACCTTGTTTGTTACCATTTCCCCAAGTCCCCAGTAGCTGTGCCAGCACACCTTTTTTAGCCACACTCCTGAGTTTCAGTAAGCGTAGTTGGGTGTTCCTTTGGTGTCAATACCACACAACCATCACAGTTTCCAACTATTTACATCAAGGCTCAGTCTAAAGACCATCATAAACCTCACCAACTTCTGCTCCAACTGCAAGGCACGTTTCTCTGAGCCATCTTCTCCAACGTAAACACAGAGCAGCACGTACATGTAAAAAAACACAAACCCTCCCAAAACAAAACACTTTACTGCACACAATTGTTCCCCCTGGAGAGAGGATGAGAAAACAAACCACACGTGACAGATATTAGTCACGTCGCTTGATGTGTTCTGGAAGGCACTTCGACACTAAAGTTGACAGCAGTCTAAAAACCGATCTAGAATAGACAGCAGTGTTAAAATAAAAAATGAGTTCTGATGGACTGGGTAAAGGAGTGAAATGAATCAATTTAGCAATAGTAAGAGAGACAAAGATTAGAGATACTTGATACTGCCCTAGCTTTGAAATATTAACTAATAATTTATTTCAAAAGAGCAAGTTGATTGAAAGATGCTCTTCTGTGACAGGTATCAGTTTAGTCTTTCTTTTAAGCAAGCACTTTTCTTTCTATATTGATTCTAGTTAGTCCCCAGTATGGAACTGTTCTTTTTCTTCATCTGAAGGAGGCATAATCTTTCTAGGGCCCAGGTATCTGTTAATGGAGGCTGCTAGCTATGTTATAGTGATGTACAACTGAAAGTTCAGTCATGTTGTGACAAGAGCATCATGTTTTAGATTGCTGAACAATAGTATTTGAAAGATTTTGAGAACATGAATTAATGAAAGGAAAATTTACTGTAATTTTCTTCTTGAAATCTTATCTTCCCCTTGGCTTCACTGACTCCACGCCTGGTTCTCCTCCTATCTCTCTAATTACTCCAGCATCTAATTTGAAGGATCTTCCTCATCCTCTCCTTCAACTTTCTGGAGGGGGATTTCACAGGGGTATATCCTTGGTTCCTTTTTCTTCTCCCTCTGCACCTTATATTTAAGTAATCTCATCTGCAACCACATTCGACTACCATCTCTATGCTGATGACTCACAGATCTACCTCCATACTCCAGATATATCTCCTTCTGCCCAAACTAAAATCTTGGCCCATGTCTGACACCTCATGGATGTCTAGCCCTCAGCTCAAGCTCAACATGACTAAAACTGCTCTTAATCTCCCCCCTGCAAGCCCTCCCCATTTACTCCTTTTTTGATGATTGTGCACACCACCACCATCCTGCTAATCACTCAAGCTCATAACCAGGGCATCATGTTTGACTTGACTTCTTTCCAGAAGCCTTAATGTCTTTGTGGAACTGGGCCTAAGTGCTGACTGGAAAACAGGCTTGGAGGTGTAAGCAAAGACAGTGACTCTTGTTTGCTTCCTGCTGTGTTCAGGGAAACAGGACTTTGTATATTCTTTGTAAATAAACAGAACTGCATCACAGAAATACCTGACTCCATCACCGATTTCCTCTCATGAATGGAACAACCTGCAAGACTGAATTTTTGGCTAACCATTTGAGTCAAAAGGGATGACAGTATTAAAGTTCTAAAAAGTAAGTGACTTTAGTGTACTGGGAAATCATGGTGTCATTATTCTTTCTGTGCATCCCCATTGTATATGCACTCGGGGTTTATGTTGAGTGATACATACCACAGTTCAGTGCTCTAGTTCTTCCTGGCATTATCACTGATACACTATGGGCTTCCACTAATAACCTGATAAAGCTCGATAGCATTCAAGGGTCTGTTTATAAGTGCTGAAGCATACTCTTTAGTTACTTTGGAGCTCATGAAGCAATTAAAGCTGGTAATCATATGCTGGCAAGACTGGCACTGTTTTAAACCTGAAAGATATATTAGTTCTGCTGAATCTAGAGGTCACAGCAACACCTACTGGTTGTGGGTGGACTGCAGGATGAGGCAAGATCATTTGTGATAGATCAGATGGCAACAGTCAGTATTATATAGTGACTCACCCCCACTGCCTCCTTGTATCTAGGTCAGGGGTTCTCAAACATTTTCATACCATGGGCCACACCTCTTAACAGATGAGCCATAAAACAGTCTTCTCTGCAAGAGCTTTGAAAAGGATATTAACTCTTGGTGCTCCAGGCCATGAGCCAAGCTGTAACTAATGGGGGATAGAAGGAAACTTTCTCCAGGTGGGGGAGGCAGGAAGAAGTGTTATCACATCACTGCCTGCTGTGAGGGGTTTCTTCCATCTTCTCAATCATCTAGCTCTGGCCACCAGCAGACACAAGGATACAGGACAAGAGGGATCATTGGTCTGATGCTATCTGGCAATTCCTCTGTTCCCCTATTTTCACTGACTACCCTTCTTCCACTCTGATCCTAAGGGAAAAGACCCTGTGGCAACTATAATTGCTTACATGGAAGAGCATTTAGAAAGCGCTTCCATATACCCCCAATGGCCCACAGACAAATTTCAGGAGCTTCTCTCTTTAGACACCCCACTAAGGACGTCTAAATAAATGCAGCATGGAGTGGGGGGAGGCAAGTTTATATTCACTATTTTATTTTCTTCAGTTACAAGGAAAATGATAGGACTGGGTTCTGTTTTAAAAGAGGTTTTTATTTTTATTGATTGAAACTAGTCTTATTAACCAGCTAATTTACACATGCAACTAACAAGGGTCTTTCTGGGATTACGTGCATCTTTTGATGAGATCATTCAGGAGCTCGTTTCAAAGGAATAGGAACAATTAGTAATGAGCTCTCATCTAGTGCTTTTCATCCACAGATCTCACTGTTTAACAGATACGGGAAAGTATTTTCCCTATTTTACTGAGACATGAAAGGGAAATGACTTACCCAAGGTCACAAAAGAAGTCAGTAGAAGAGCTAGTAATAGAATCCAGGGCTCCTGGTTTCTAGTCCAGTGTCCTAGCTGGCACAATAAATACTGCACTATGTCTCTGAATAGATTCTACCTGTGATCATGAAAACTATTTACTCATCTTACTTTACCTGTAACTCATTCCATATGGCGTTTAATAACCCACACTTACCTTTAGAAAAAGATTGTGTGGTAGAGAGGTATCTTGAAAAATGGCAGTTTTTCCTAATGTATCTTTACAGCAGGAGGTTTACTTTCAAGAGCTCAGCTGTAGTTTTCAAATGATCAAGAGTTTAATAGCAGTAATTCACAACTAGTTGTTACTCTACAGATTTAAGAGCCTTTGGCGTTACATCAAGCTATTCAGAACCTTACAGGTAACTACTGAGGATGACAGATACTTCTAGTTATACTTTAACACACATTTATTTGCGTTCTCAAACTTGGGCTATTTCACTTGTGTGGCATCAGAGGTTAAAGTAGCCTTTAGCACTAGAAGTGTTACACTACCTAGTGCAGTTTATTAAAGAACATGTTTTCCAGCATTATCAGAAATCTGTAAAGAGTCTTTGCAGTCTCGCTTTATCAAAACTTTGCTCAGTCTAACAACGTAATAGGTTCTGACCTCTGGAGCCTATCCGAAGGAATGTGCTCTAACAGCTCTCATTTAGTTATGTTTAAGACTGTTTGGTCCATTTTACATTAATAACTAGATATCCTGCATGTCAAAGGTTAAGTGTAAAAAGCTAATACGGGAGAGCAAGCTGCCTACTCCTAACGAAGGAAATGACCCACAGCAAGTGGAGAGAGTGCCTGGCTGCCACTGTTAATGAAGTTATGGCAGCCCATGACATGCCTCTGAGCAGCTCCTGATGAACAGGCTGCAGTAACACAAATAGAATTTGCCTGCCCCTCGCTACTGACAAGTAGCCCTTGTGGCGCATCCATGTGGACATTATTGGTACTGCCAGGTATGACCCTGGGCAGATCTGTAGTGACGACAGGGCTCTGGGAGCAAGTGTGGAAGACTCAGGAGTTTGTGTTCTCATCCATCCTCCCTGCTGAGGATAAGGGCCCAGCCAGGAACATACAGAGCCAGGAGATGAATGCACAGATAGTGTAAATGGAAGGATTTGGCTTCTTCAGCCATGGGATGCTGTTCCAGGAGGGAGGTCTGCTGGGAAGAGATGGGGTCTACCTGACCAAAAAGGGGAAGTGCATATTTGCACACTGACTTGCCAACCTAATGAGACTGGCTTTAAACTACGTTCCAAGGGGGCAGGTGACACAAACCCACAAGTAAGAATAAAAAGGGCGACATGGAAACCTGCAATAGGGTCACAGGAACAATAAGAGGAGGGAAATCTGTAAGACATGACATGTAACGGTCCTGCTCTACCTGCTCTACCTGGTCCCAAAGCCAGCAGCACCTTATACTGTCAAAAGCAGATCTAGAGGATGGGCTGAGAAACCACCTCCATAAGAGAAACCACCTCCTTAGTAGTCCATGGTTACCTGCACCTAGTGGAACTTGTATTTTACAAGTTATTAAAATTAGAGATCAGATTAAACTTTATTTAAAAAATCTTCTAATATAGAAAACAGGAGGAACCAAACGCAACAAGCTAATGCCTAAGGTTACGTCTCATTACATGAGTTGCTGTATTTACAGTGTTAGAAGATGTAGTCCTGGTATTTAGGGAGAAGACAAAATACATTGTACAGACCAAATCCAACATGAACGGTTCATTGCAGCAAACAATTGAACGCTTGCTCAGAGACAGCAGACTAGCACAGACACCTATTACTTCACTTTGTTGATTTCACCAAAGACTTTTCCGTACAAGCTGAAATACTGATTGGCCCTGGCACAAAAGCGCTCTGATACTTGTGCCATGAATGCCATATATTACAAATGCTAATCAGGTTTATTTAATGTGAGATGTAGTTTTGTCAGCAGCCTATATATTAAAGTAAAATGCTATACTAATTAAAATTGCTGTCATAAAAGATTAACTATCCACTCTCTGGGTAACTTGAAAAACTGACTGAAATCAAAGCGGTGAAACAACAGAGCATAGCTAGTGCTGAACTCCACCTGTCCATAGGTAGCATAACAATTCGAGGCTCTAACATGTTGTACCATCAGACATTTTTGCTTGTGTGTGTATACCAGGGGAGTAAATGTCACATCTTCTTTTTCAAGTAATTGCGAGCTAATTTAAACGGTCTTTCCCAACTATGCAATTTATTAACTGAAGCCTCTCTAAAGTCTGTACTTTAGGAAATGAAATATAATAGGCAAACACTCTTTCAGACTTATCTATATATAATTAAAGTTTTTACACTATCTACATGACCACGATTAAATGCTTTTGTGTAAGTTTTACTAGTCATTTAAAAATGCTAAAGAAAAACTGTACAGTTTTCCTAATTACATCTTTCGAGAATTTTTTTTTTTTTGGTTAGAAGTTCATAAAAACGACTTCTTGTATATGTCTTATAAAAGGAATTAAATGACAGGAATACGAAGACTAGAAACACGCAGTGTTGATCAAGTTAGAGTCAGATGAAGCATTAAACCAAAAATTATTTCTAAAGTGTAAACGTCTAGTTTTCTGTTCATCTTGACATACAGATGACCAAAGACACTATGCATTTTTAAATTAGAAAGAATTTAAGTTGAGACCCTTATTTTAATCTGTGCTACATACAAAATGTATTGAAAAGCAAACAACTATTAAATAATTTAATACACAAGTGTAGTCAAAAGCACTGTACATTGTAGCAAATGTACATTGAATTTCAGAGATACAAAATTACCAGGTTAATTCAAATGTACACAGTCTGTAAAATTCTGCACATGGGAAGAGCGCAGGAGAAAGGGAAGGGAGTTTGAATTCAAACAGAGTAGGGGTCCATGGTGAGTGATACCTCAGTTGTCAACAGGCATGAACTAGCATGCCATTCTGTCCAGAGAAGACTGGAAATGCCAACACTTGCTTCGACAACAGAGGATGGTGCTGCTAGTCAGGAATTCCCATGGTTATTTTCTATAACTTTACCAGTTTTCTATAATTTCTACAGATAGAACAAAGCAATCCATATGTGCCAAGGTCTTGCCAACAAGCAGCTGGAAAATCATCACTGCAAACTGAAGAGCTGCACAGAGGATAATACATGGACACTTCATAACCCTTAGCCTTGAAAACCACTTCTAAGACTTTGAGGCATAACCCCCCCCCCCCCCCCCCGAGAGCTTGACGGCAGTAATGCTAAGGGAGCCAATCTACCTGTGTAGACTCAGTGAACATGCCTGGCTTGTTCGGAGGCCCTTAATGTGAACCATACCGAATCGTCTGCACTCTACAAGTTTGTGTTTTGTTTTCCCCCCTCTGCATCGCTTCACAGAATAGGCATTTGCTTGACTAACATTTATAATGTATTTCTTTCAGCTGAATGGAAACATGATGGGTAAATAAAGAGTTTATGGTGGATGACAGAAGCCTAGAGAAGGAACAGCACTTGGATCACCTGAATAGGCCTATCTTTGTAGGGAATTTTTAAAAAATATTTGTATTAATTTGAATATTATGTTATAGAACAAGGGTGTTCCTATCAGTGGGAAACCAAGACAGATGCACACTCCCCCACATTCTGTAGAGGCTTCATTCTTTAACACATCATATCCAAACACGAAGTATAAACACGTTCTCAACCAAGATTCTTTCACAGGATTTTCAAGAGTGACCAGTTGGGGGCATATTTTAAAGACAAGTCAGCAACCAGAAGTTGAGAATCATGGGGAGGAGAAGAGGTGCTGAACACCATGGAGAACATAGCCACTTTCCATAGGTGTTTCAATGGGAACGGGCGTCTGTTCAGCCCTTTTGGAAATCTGGCCAGAGATGGATGAGAAAGACTAATTGCATCATGCCCCACAGTAAAGGTAGTGGGCTTTAAGAAGGGACATCTTAAGACAGGGGCCTGGATGACATATGGAATATGGCGCCATTCACTTCAACATCTCTGGATGAAAAACAAAGTGACTGCAGTACCGCAGCTGCACGGTGGCCTGTGGGAAAAGCATTGTGCCAGTACATTTCCTAGTGGCAGATGCACATATCACAATCTGGCACCTTTGCTGGCAGTCCCATCAAAGGCCAGCGACAGAACAGACAGAATCCTCCTGGTGAGGAGTGAGGCCACACTGGTGCTGTCGAGCAAGCTCACAGTGCTGCTGCCAAAGCTGTCTTATGGTGAGAGAGGGTTTCTGGCTCCAGAGCTGTCAACCCGAGACCCTTCAAGAGAACGCTGCACTGTGCATAATTCAAAGGAACTCGGCAAAGAACACCCGACGTAGCGTGCACCATGATCAACTAGCACAGCCGTCCTTGGGTACAAGAACGGCATTCCAGTCTGGGCCAAAAAGCCAGATAACATCCACAGAACATTGTGTTGATTTAAAAGAAGAGACACTATCAAAAATGTTGTGGAACAGTTTCTATTTGCATAACTATGAGAAGCATGGGATGCTTATTTGCATAAAAATATCCATAACCCCATCTTTGTGAGCTGGCAGGGCTTTATCTTGAGTTCTGGAAAGAAACTAAGTTTATGTTGCATCAAGTACTGCTCTGCTGACCTGAAATTGAATCTCCCCCCCACCACTTCTGGAGTCAATAATCTTCCCTTTAATGTGTATCTAATGAAGCCTAAAATTACCATGGCTTGTGCATCAGCACAACTCTGAGAACGGGGGTTAAACAGCTGCAGTACAGCGGGCAGAGGGAGCACAAAACCGCACCATTACATGGACAAAAACAGATTTTTGTCCCATTTTTTTTAAAATTGCTCAATGGTCAAGTTATAGAGTTTAATTTCTAGAAGGCAAGTGGCAGTGTAACATGTTGCCTGGCAAATACCAGGTTGCTGAAGAGGGGAAGAACCACCTCAAGAGAAGTTTAAAAAACACTCCTGCGAGACTGAACTATTTCAAGATCAGAAAGTTACCCCAAAGATAAGATTAGCATCTCTTTAAAAAAAAGCCACACAAATATTACTGGGATACCAGCAGTACTCATCTGGTTAGAAATCTTGATAATAAGTATTTTTCTTAATGAAATATGCAGAGCTACCAAAAAGGAGAAAACATATTTAAACCCAGTGAGTATGGTGACCTTTACACCATTCTACACTCAACATGCTGGAATCCCAGTTACAAGCTTTTGACACTACTCTACAGAATTAACAGTTCCCAAACTCTACTCTGCAGAATGGACATGACCAAGTTCTGACCACATCTTTCCTATTTTAGTAGACAGCTGGGCAGCACAGTGAAACAGAGAAACACAGTAACTTCCCAGCAGCAGGGTTCCAAAAACTGAGGTACAAAACAGAAAAAGTTGCCTCGCAGATGGAAAATAGTTTGGAAATGCAAGATTTCCCAGATGCAGGATTGTAAGAAGCCTCTTCTATGCAGACATTCACATCAGATTTGGGGACTGTTTACCCTAAACCACACAGCAGTCTGTATGGATCATGATGGACAGATTTTGCCAAGCCCTTATGAGGATGCAGTGGTAAAGATGCAAGATACTTCTCCTCTCCCACTTGTAAGAATCAGGTAGAACACTACAGGAACTTTTCCTTCCCTTTTCCTTTGAGAGTGAATAGCACCCACAAAGTAGAGGAGTTGGGTGGCCCATGACTCTGTCGCACCCAGTGGGGAACTGGCCAACAACAAACAAATGGGCAAAGTAGCAGGCACATAACCTAGCTGGCACCTGGGAGGTGAAATGCCTCCTCCTGCTCCCTATAAGACAGTAGAGCGCCACACCACCCCAACACAGGGCAGGGCCAGAATGGTTGCAAATGATTACCCAACTATCAGAACCCAACTCAAAAATTTAACTAGTAAATGAGCTAACTGTTGCCTTCATTATGGGATTCCAATACTCCTGGCACTCTCAAAGCCTTGATACAGAATAAGAAGAAAGGATGCCATCTCATGAACCAACTTCCGAAGTTTGCCGTACCCTGTGGCCAGTCATGATTATATCCAGTTACTCACAGGGAGTAAAGAGCACAGAAAACAATAAAAGCAGGCATGCATCATTTCAGGTAGGGTTTAAATATTTAGATGATCACTGTTCCAATCTGAACACATTTTCTCTTCATTTTCTATTAGTCTTTTTTAAAAACAAACATCTAACCAATTTAAGAAACGAGCATTCCTCTTTGTCTAAACCTTAATTCTGGACAAGAGGAAAACAAGTTAAAACCAGAATGTGTCTATACACACAAACTAGCTGTATGTTCACACAGGCTATGTAAAAGCAGCTTAAAATGCCCTTCTCGCTTTGTATGTCTATGAAATGTACATTACGTGATTATCAATCCATTTCTTATGAGGCCCTCGCTAGAAGAGGAATTTGCTGTTTTCTTTGCAGAAAAGTTTTTGGAAAATTATTATTTAAGCATTGTCCTGGTAGTTTCTCTCTTTCACAGGAGACTGGCCAGGCTGGTGGTAGGTCCATTCTGAGCCTGAAACTGTACAGGAGGCGGTCCATCCGTCCACTGAAAGACAACACACTATATGACAATCCTATATTCACTACTTGGGAGGGGGGAAAAATCACAGCAAGGCCAGAAAGGAAAAATTGGCGATACAATATTTACCACACTGAGATAATAAAAGTGAGTGCATCAAAAGGAGTTGAGAACCAGAATGTTTGTTTTTCATCTGTCAGACGTTCCCATTATTAGAATACATCACAGAGACAAAATGCTGCTATTCAAACTGCCAGTCATGCCTGCATCCAATTTAATTTCAAACATTTGTTTGTTACTTCATTTGACCTGGGATGGACAAGCTATGGAGTGAATGAATTTCCTGTTCCTTCTCATAAGAATGTGAAGGTCCAATCCTGAAACCACTCACAGAAGTATAGATTTGATGGATAGGGCCCCAAATTGAGTCTGTCTCCAAGTCCATTAAAATGCTCAAGCTGTAACCAAAATTAAATTCAATAAAGGCCTGTTCCTCATGCATCTTAATAACTTTGGGTGTTTTATATTTTACGAAGTTTGCTTACACAGATAACTAATTTTTGCATTATACATTTTTTCCAATCCACACTAACTAGCCTATGCAATCAGAACATGGATTATGATCATTCAGCAATGCAGGTAGACATCAAACTGGAGTCATTAGCACAGTGCTATCACTGAAATCTGTGTCCTCTGGGATTGCAGGTTATTTATATACACGTGCTCCTGAGAATCACACAATTGCTATGGGCATCTTTGTAAACAAGAGGGTATATCTCAAACATTCCAACCTCTGGGAAATCACTAAAGGGACCTACTGCAGAGAACTCAATGAAATGGTTTCTTCCTATTCCCCATTCTCCCTCTTTTTGTCTCCAAAAAGTTAAGAAAGAGGTTTAAATTAATAACAAAATTTTTGAAAATTTGGGTTGCGTCTTTACCTTTCCAAAACAATTTGAGTGTCAGAACATTTTGACATGGATATAGTCAAAGTTAAGGAGTCAGAGGTTAAGGTAATTCTCTGGGTTCCAATTTAAGACACTATTTAGTTCTGTTAGAAATGTAAGTGACTTTGGAAGATTCAAACAGGTAAAAAAATCAATTTATGGCAATATCTGTATAAATACAAAATACAAGATCAAACCAAAACCTAAATTGGCTACACAAAGACATTTCTATTTAGGCACAGAAAATCTCAACATGGGATAAATGTCAATAGTAGTGGGTATTTCTTGCCATGTACAAGACAGTATTACTCTCAGATCAAAGGTCTGGGAGCCCTACTATAATCTCATAACAGATCTAGAACATAACTGGTTTCTTGCTTTTGAAAGCAAGAACTTTAAGTAAAATAAACCAGCTGATTGGTTACAAAAGCCACTTTGCTCTTGCAATAAATAATCAGTGGCACCCAGGGAAAAGCACACTTGAGAAATAAAGACATCACCAACCTAATAGCCTTTATAAAAGTTAACTCATTAATTTGACCTCCACTTCTCTTTTCTGTTATCAGTCCATTTTAAATATTAGGAAGTAGCCAAAAGCTTGGCGACTCAGAGAGATGCCTATGTGCTGGGGGAAGGGTGGCAGACAAGAGAAGAAACCAGCATGTTTTGGTTTTTTTTAAACACACACCACACTGTTGAAAGATAGATTGCCTACCGTAATTAGGTTGTGTTCTGGAAGACTACAAGCTTCAATATGGTCCTGAAGAAGCTGCTGTGAAAAGTTCTGATGCATCTGTGCTGCCTCATGAGCATCCATTGCATTTCCACAGGCTTTGTTCAGATCTGAAAGTGAAAAAAGTGGAGTATGTCACATTTTTGTACTGAGAGAAAGATTAAATGGCTGACAGTTCAGGCAGATGGCTTTTTTATTGCCTAAGAATGCTCCTTTTTATTGGCTGGAGGAAGAGCAGGTCACTTGTGTAGCCCCATGTGGAACTTACTTCCTGTCTCATACTTTTTAAAACACTCACCACCTTCAAGGGACACAGAACCCAAAGTTTTTTAAATTGAATATCCTCCCCCTCAAAAATATGCCCTTTAAATAGCATGCCCTTATACTTTTGTAACAACGCCTCAGAAAAGTTTAAAGGTGTTTCTGCTGCACTGGGGATGTTTATAAAGTAATTTTCAGCAAGGGGGAACAAAGAAAGTAATGACAAAGGGTTTGTCTACACTAGAAATGTTGCAGCGACACACTTGTAGCGGCACTGCCGTAGCTCTTGTGTACACACTACCTACACCAACGGGAGGGGTTCTCCCTTCGGCATATGCAATCCACCTCCCCAAGAGGCAGTAACTAGGTCAACAAAAGAATCCTTTTGTTTACCTAATGCTGCCTACACTGGGGGTTGGGTCACCTTAACTTCGATGCTCAGCGGTGCAGATTTTTCACAGCCCATGAGTGACATAGCTGGGTTGACTTAACTTCTTAGTGTAGACCAGACCAAAGGCTGGAGTTTTCAAATGAACCCAGGTGAATTAGGCACCCAACTTCTACTGGTATTCAGTGGGAGTTTGACTCCTAAGGCTTCCAGCCAAAGTACGGTCTTACTACACAAAGTAAACAAACTGAAAAGCTAGTAGAGAAAACCCTCCCATTTACAATTTTGGTAACACTGGGTGTTACCTGTAGCTATAGCAGGTAGATTGTTTGGGTGGAAGAGTGAGTTTAAATTGATGGTCCTTTGTAACAAACACTTACTTCTCTTGTTACCCTTACAACTCATCCTAAAGCACTCTGTGATAGCTACCAAGACAATGAGATGCACTGCAAGTGCTTTTACCTCAGCTACTTAATGGAAAGGCAAGGGGAGACAGAACTGGACCAAAACATCCAAAAGTTACATTCGGGGCTAACTTCTACCCTCATAGGCACTCCCTCTCAGTATTTTCAGTGGGGGCTGCACACTTGCATCTGATCGCAGATTAAGCTTAGATATTGTGTAAAATAAAAAATATTCAACACAATATGCTTACAGTGCTTGATGCCAGTCACATCTCACATTCCCCACTAGTGCACTGTCCTATTCTGCACAATGAGAAGGCAGGAGACAGTTTCACTTTTGCTGAATAACCTATCATCTTTCCCTGTTCAAAATTTCTATTTGTGTGCACCTCAAAATGTATTCGTTTTATATTTTCAACCCACATGGACAATACCCCAGTAGCTCCACATGGATCAGTAATGCAGTGTTCTTACTTGAACAGAAAACATGTGCTTGGTGTCAACATTTGACAGTGTATCTAGTTTACAGTGCCATCTACTGGGAAAAGTGTGGGTCTGCATGCCTTAATAATTACAAGAAATCGTATTAACCTGACAGTAGTGCTGATTTTAATCAAAGTTGAGTTGTAATTCTCTATTACAAACCCTAAATTCTGTGGGGTTTGAAAACTGCACTGTTTTAATTCACTACAGGCTGAAACTTGGCATCACTGTCTCACCCTTTATAATATTTGTTCATTTAAAATAATTCACCCATTTTTAGCTAAGACTTAAGCCAAAAGAGCACACAATTCTGGCTCACATATTTTGAAGCATTGTCTGGAGGGGTAGTAACACTTTGCACACAGGAGTCCTGGTGCGTAAATGCTCCTTCTAGTAGCTTTGTCCCTCTCCACATTTGTCAGACTCTTTTTGGCATTGCCTGGGGGAAAGCAGTCACAGCTGCCTTTACTTTACACTCTAGGCATTACCCACTTTTGATTCTGCTTGCCCCGAAGGTCAAAGGTCAGTTTCTGCCAAAGATGCCTGCCAGTCTCCCTCTCAACCCTAAACAGAATACACACTCCATTTGATTTTCCAGGCTCCTCTAATATCAGTTGACTGAAGAACTTTGTTTTGATACTAAATATCTCTGTTTATACAGAAAATTCTTATGACTGACACTCAAAGTAGGATGGAAGTTGGCGCACACACTGAACGGGTTCTTATATTGCTACTTGGTATCTAACAGACATTACAGCAAGCAAGACCAGTTAAATATACAGCATCAGAAACAACAAGGAGAGTCCTGTAGCACCTTAAAGACTAACAAATTTCTGTGGGCATAAGCTTTCATGGGATGCAACCCACTTCATCAGATGCATGAAGTGGAAATCACAGATGGGAGGTATAAATATACATCCAAGGGTAAGAAACAACAATGGGGAGGGCAAGTGCTAACAAAGTCAATTCAGTTAGAGTAGATGAGGCCTATTCACAACCGCAGAAATTTGTTAGTCTTTAAGGTGCTACAGGACTCTTGTTGTTTTTGCTGTATACAGACTAACGCAGCTACCCCTCTGGAACTTTTCAGCATCAGAAATGGTTCAACTAAACCATATTCCACATCTAAAGCTGAAATACAGCCAAAGTTACTGAATCTGCGTCCACAAGAGAAAAATGTTAAATTTTTAAATGCAATTTGAAGAGATGGAGAGAGTCAGCAAGGCCCAGAAACAGAGAAAGGCCGTTCCCAATGGGAGGAACTGCAGAGAAGGCAGCTCTCATCCCAAACAGCGGTAACATGGTCAGAAATCATGTGAGGATGACCATGCTAGAGAATCCGAGGAAGTAGGAAGAGGTGTAAAAAAAGGCTGAAGGTAGACAGGATCACTGCAATGTTTAGTAGTGGTGTGAAGTTTCAAAATGCTATGCAGATTAGAGAAGGGCGCTCTTAAGGGTGTCAATCTGCCTTTAGCATTTCCATTTTTCCAGAGTACTCTAGGCAACTAGCAACCCAGTGCTTTTTCATCAGCAATTCTATGATGCGAATATGGGAGGAATTTATGAGGTAAAGCTGCATTATTTTGCAGTCCAAAAGGGAAATCTGGGCTGAATAAGCAGCTATCATTTTGCTTAACTGAAGATTATTTATGCATAAAGAAGTTGTCTTCAATCTTTTATCATCAGAGACCTGCAGCAGTGCTATTCTGCAGTAAATACAATACTTATTAGCAATCATGCTCTCCCTCAAGCACCTAAATTGTTTTTTAAAAAAGTTACCTGGGATGATAGTGCCCAGAACACAAGACAGGGTGAAGCACAATGAATAATGTTGGAAAGGGGATACTTTGAGAGAATCAACTACATATGAGAAGGAGAAAACATTCTTTAGAATCCTACCCAAGTTTCTGCCCATTCATTCACCCTCTCAGCCTTAAAACAGGCTAACCTGCCTTTCTAGTCAAGAACTAGATAAATCTCTCTGGATGAATTTAATACACTCTTGTGCTAGCCACATGGGATTGCTAGATAGCAATACAAGATTCTCTTCCATCCCTTTTACAAGCTGTTCATGAAAGGAGACACTAAACAGTAGGCATTAGTGATTCTACAGCTGTAGCAAAACATGCAAGGATGATCTCAGCATCCAAAAAATCTGGGGCTGCTGTCAAGATTCAATAGGCTCTGGGAACTGCTGTAAGCGTCCTTCTGGTATTTTCCTAGGGTTTACTTTTTTGTGTTCCCATTTGACCATCATCTCTCCCTCCTTCTGGTTCAATTTACCTTCCTTTCTTTCACCTTGCACCCTAATACTCAACTAGAAAAGTTGACATTAAGATTTGAGACTACCACTCCTGCTAGCAGGCACTGAAAAGCCACCATAAGAAATATTTCCTGCCTCTTTTTCCAGATTGTGTTGCACAGCTCATAACTGTCCCCACTGTCAGTCAATATATCCTGATCTTCTCCCTCTGGCAATCGCACCTGTTTAGTGACTGACAGGTGGTGGTACTTCTGGGCAAATAAGATCAGCACACAAGTTGCCTGATAGTGGGAACCATTAGGAGCTAGTGCAGCTGTCTGAAAAAGTAGGAGAAAAAGCTTCTTAAAAATTACAGGCTGCTAATGAGACACCAAGGGCCAAGATTTAAAAAAAAAAAAAAAAGAGTGACTAGCAATTTTGGGTGTCCATCTGGAGAAACTATGTGGGGCTGATTTTCAGAGGGTGGATGCTCGGAACTTTCTGAAAAATCAAGCTTCTTTAAGGTGTCAATTTGGACTTTCAGAATCAACCTGTCCCTTTTGAAAGTCTTGGCCAAGATAATTCTGCCCAAACTCAGGGCATCAAGTCTGCCCAGCTGCAAATGAGATGCCGCATTAGCACATGCACAGCCAGATACTGGTAGTCAGGATTTCTGACACTCAAGTGACTGACCACCAACTTCTCCTGCACAGCGTCTCTGAAAGAACCACTTACTTTCTATGCACTTTAAATGTGAGCACAGATGGTCACAAAATTAACACTTCTGTCTTCCAGACACAACAATCCTAAAAAACTTGTTGAGTACATAAGATGTTTATGCCACTAGCTTCTTGGTAAGCCTTAGAACTGAGAAGCATGGTTTTTCCCCCTCTCCCCCTGCCACTATCGCTGTTTAAGACCGAGAACTCAACTTGCTGCTTGTCTTGAACACAGATGTATGAACTACACTTTGACTAACTTACCTCGCAGCAGAGCTGAAGACCATAGTTGCACAGACATGTCTGGGATCTTGCTAGCAAGTTGCATGGCTGGTACTACCATGTTATTACTTTCCTAGTCAAGAATGCATATTACGGTCAAACACTGTCATTTTATCCAGGTATTTTTCTTTAAGATATAAAAATATTCCATAAAATGTGAAATTTGTATAACAAGTTGTACAATGGAATGCTCAAACACACCTCCCAGCCTCCGATATTCACCAACACATAGAATATCTAGCTAACTCTTAACCCAACACTGTTCTCATGTATGAGGTAAGACCCACTGAGGGCAATTTCTACCTATGTAGGAACATGACCGTGGCGTTCCTGGGCTATTAGAACCCATCTCATGTGAGATTATATTCCTCTATGTAACTCCAGTTTCATTATTTCATCAGTTGCTGGATCTGCGGCAGCAAAGTAAATCCAAACATCAGGTATCAGGATTTATTTAGAAGGGACTACAAACACCTGAACACACAGCCTATCCATTATGTGGAAAATGACATACTGAACTGCCATTAAGTCTGACACGGGTAGAATACATATTGGAAGTTCAGAGTTAAAGTTTACTACTCCCTAATGCATAAGAAAAGCGAATGAGGACTGAGATGGCAGAGGGACAGAACTGCTAACTGTACAAGGGATCAATTAAGGCTAATCTCTTCAAAGCAGGTGACCTATTATCAAGGAATTTGTTTCAATATATAAATCACCAATAATTACAAACATTAAGTTATTGCTGAAATTGGAGCAACTTTGATAGCCACAAAATGGCTGCCATGTCCCAACACAGGAGGTGGCTGTGTTTCTATGGTAGGACAGTGACCCCTAAAGTGCAGTGTAAAGTGGTCTGGGATCTTTCTACACAATAGAAAGTAGAGTACATCTACTGGACATAGCAGGGAAAATATTGCATGCATCATCTTGCCACAGCACAAGGATTAAAAAAAAAATGAGGATCTGAATTCAGAATCCTTTCCAAAACAATCTAGTTCAAACTATTTCTCCTCTACTGTGATCTTCTTTTCAAGTGACTTTAAACATCATGAAAATACAATCTTCTGAAATAGATTGCAAATGTCATGGCTTTGTCAACATACCACTAAACATGCAAATCACAAATTGAACAGTCAATACCCTGCCAGCTTTAGGTGGACTATTGCAATATGTGGAGCTCTTAAGACATTACTTTTACAAAACACATTGACTTTTTGGCAAATAGCAAGTAAAACAAGCAGAAATACTGAAGACTGTAAAGGCTTACCCTGTGATTCCCTAACACATAGAATATATGACCCAGGAGTACAAGAGAACATGCTGTTAATCGGTTCAAGTCTTCTGCATTTGACATTTTCAGAGTCTCTCGCAAAAATCGTCTACCAAAACAGAACAAAAAATAAAATATTCTCCTTTCCTTCTAATATGTAACACGTGTAATAACTATAACCCTGAAGAGAACGACTAACTGTGCAAATCAAGGGGCAATACTGGGATTTAGGAGATCTGGGTTCTACTCCCAGCTCTGCCACTGACCTGTTGTGACACTTTGGGCAAGCACATTCTCTCTGTGCCTCAGTTTCCCTTTCTGTAAAATGGATATAACAATACAGACATTTTTAAAGTGCTCTGAGATCTACTAATGAAAAATGCTAGATATTGTTAGTTCAAAGCAGTAGAGAGAAGAAAATCTAAATGGGAATTTCTCTAAGCTGTTTATCTCTCCTGTTTAGTAAAACAGCAAGTATTAAATTAGCCTGGGCAAATTCAAGGGGAGAAGGATTCTGTTAGGTCTGAAAAGGCCTCATTTCCCCCCCACTTTTGCATGAAAGAGCCCTTTTCTCCTTTCACTTCCCCTTTCCAAATGGCACTGACTTTGCACTCACTTTGCTTCATTGTATCTTCCTTGGAAGAAGGAGAAGAGACCTCTGATGTAGAAAGCAGCTGCTCGGAGACAGTGGGAGCTAGGGACAAAGCGATAAATTTAAATCCAAGAGTTATACAATAATTAGATGTGTGATACATTCTAAGAATTATTTTCCAACTTTTCATCAAATCAAAGCATAATTCTTAGTGCCAATGGTCAAAAAAATTGTCATATTTAAGACACATTAGGCGCCCCTTCCTGGACATCAAAAGCTGATCATTTGCTTTTCACACAATCCCCCCCCCCCCCTTTTTTTTTTTTTTTTTTTTTTTTTTTTTTTAAAAGAATTTTACAAGTCAAAAGCCACAAACACCCTTGCAAAAATAACATTTAAGAGGTATCCAGAATCCTTACCTTACAGGAAAGTTGTGGTCTGGATTTATCCTTTCCAATAAACTGTAAAGCTACAGTCAAGAAGCAGAAATGGGAAAAAAATTGTTTCTAACCAGTATTAGCTTACAGTACGAGATACAAGTGTTTTAATGGAAGCACCACAAAGTAGAATGCTGCAAGTTATATAAAAAAACTTAGCAAACATCTGCTGTTACTGACTAGAACAAAAGATGGAACATTCCAACCTTGGAAGGGTACCATTAGCTCAATTGTGACCCTAAAAAAAAAAACAATTTTCTATTTTTTTTTAAGACTTCGTAAGTGTTAGCATGAAACTTCAAGTTTCACTGGAAAGACTTTTAATGGAAATATATCTGACTAGAGTATTTGCAACCTAAAAGTTGAATCATCTTGCTAATTAATGAGAACCAGAACTTGACATTAACCAAAAAATTAAGTTGACTAATTTTCATTCTCCTATCTCTTCCCTTTTAAATATGCTTCATGATTGTGCTTGTTGAAAATGACAATGTACAATGTGTCTACAAAAGACTTAACACTTGAAAGGACTGTTTCTGAAAAGCAGCTAACAAAACCAATATGAAGTGGTACATAAAGAGAATACGCAAATGTTGCTCTCTAAATGATAGACACTTGAAAGTTACTGTAAATTTCTTTGGGAAGAAGGTTGGTTGGTCAGTTCTCGGTGGGTAATAATTAGCACCTGCATATGGCCATTTCCAAAAACACTTCATAATCATGTAATTAATTCTTACTAAACTCCTTGTAATATAGATATCGCCCTTGGATACAGATGGAAACTGAAACAGACAACTTAAGTGACTGGCTCAAGATCACAGAGGAAGAAGTGACAAGCCTGAGACTAGGATTCTGAAGTTCCTGGCTCCCACTGCTGTGCTCAGATATCCAAACCACACCTTTCTGTAGGATCCAAAATGCTCCAGTTTCCTTTAATGGTCTGCACTGAGCCAACTCATACCCCCAAGTGCCTGTAAGTAATATTAATAAATGACACTATGTTGATCAGGTGGGTTGCTACCCAACAAAGCATTCCTCCTTGTGGCAAAGCGCACCAAGAAGGAATAATCAAAGGGCTGGCCTAAAATGTTTCCCTCTTGTAAATGTGCACCTTGGAAAGCCATAAATCAGAAGCAGCCAGTCACATACCTCTTGATGCCTGTTGCCTTCCCTAATGTACACGCTGGCCAGGTTTGTCACAATAAATGCCCACAATTCCTGATGTGTGGTGAGCTAAAAAGAGAAGAATATAAAATACAAACCAAAACCAGAAATGGCTGACATGGTATTAGTTAGGAAGCAGCATGTTTACAGCTCTCAAGACAAAAATAGCTCAGCCCAAAAGATCCAAACCATATAGACATTCAAAAGTGCATTCATACACAGGCTTATTTCTGAGAAGCTGTTAATAAATGTTAAATTCAAAACACATTCCTGCAGTGAGGCTTCTTTGTTTTGTTTCATTATTGCAAGCTCCTTAAGAATTTGCTGCTTCATCTTAGTTTTTCTTAGGTCTCTTCATACTAAAGTGCTCTCAATTTGGACGAGACTAAACTGCTAAGTCAGCCCTTTGAGAACAGGATCCTCTGATCTTGCCGCAAATCATAGAATATTAGAGTTGGAAGGGACCTCAGGAGGTCATCTAGTCCAACACCCTGCTCAAAGCAGGACTAACTTCAGCTAAATCATCCCAGCCAGGGCTTCGTCAAGCTACATCTTAAACACCTCTAAAGATGGAGATTCCACCACCTCCCTAGGTAACCCATTCCAGTGCTTCACTGACCCCTGGGGCACTCCACTTGTGACCGGCTGCCAGCTAGACATGGAGCCATTGATCACTACCCGTTGAGCCCGATAATCTAGCCAGTTCTCTATCCATTTTGTAGTCCATTCATCCAACCTATACTTCAACTTGCTGATAAGAATACTGTGGGAGACTGCATCAAAAGTTTTGCTAAAGTCAAGGTATATTACGTCCACCACTTTTCCCTCATCCACAGAGCCAGTCACCTCTTCATAGAAGGCAATCAGGCAAATAGCGCATGTAAATCCATTCTAGTAAAGAGAGAGTTGTGAGCACCAGTGATGACAGGCTCTGCACCCCTCAAGTCTTATTCCTCCACCTCTCAACAGGAATATTGGAATGATCCGTTCAGATGTTTACCTGGGTAAGGCAGCATTGCTTTACCCAAGGAGATATAAAGCAATATCCATGGCTGCTTCATATAAAAGGTTAGTAGAGGATAGAGCCTAGAGAAATTGAGGGGAAATCTATTCTGCACCTACTTCTACATTTAATAAAGCTACAGCAAGTGGTTTTAGCATTAAATCTTACCCTCAGTGCTGTAGTAAACTGTGCTTCTGCATTGTCCATGCAATTAACAGAAATGCAGTACAGCCCCTGTAAAAGAATTGTGTTTTAGACTAAGTATTCTAGTAACTGTAGTGAAATTGCAATCCTACAAGTAAAGGAGATGGTCGGAAGTTTGATCCACTAAATCCTTGAGTTACAGGGCGTTAACAGGAAAACAATTTAATACGTGTTATGCCGGACACTAATAAGCCTCAGTTTTGTTTGGGAACTTAAGAGCAAGTAATTTCTGTATTGCCACCTTCTCACCACATTATTGTAAAGTTCATTTATTCTTAGAATCTATTTGTTTCATATAGAATTAAAAATACCAATTCTACATACAGTGAATCACTAGAGCTTATTCTGTTACCAAAATGCATTGCGTAAAGCATACAACATACCTTGTGGATGTTCACTTGCAAAGCTCCCATAATTAAATGGGCTATATTTTTAAAGAAAAGTTTAAATATTTAACAATTCTACGGCTGTTACAAGATGCTCGGTGTTAGCCTAAAAGACAGGTTGCTGCAATATACAGGAGTTCTATACAATTACTAAAATGATTGCCTTGCTTGATGCAAGTCTAAAAAACAGGCCGAGATTTGCATCCTTACACTCACAACAGTTATCTGTAATAATTAAGGTGGAATTGTAGGTATGGTGCTATGTATAGGCCAAAGTTCAACAGTAATAGCATGTACTCACTAGGAGAGTATGAAGCTGCGCAGCATGATTAGAAAACAGCCTGGGAGACTGCTGGCAGAGTTGACAGACTTGTGAGATCTGTTAGAAAAAAAATATTTTAAGAGATTAAACCAATTATTTCTTTATTATGTCTAGGCTAGAGCTGGCCCCCACATCCCAACTGCCTGAACTGTCAGAGGCTTTCAACCTATTGCTGGGCTTTGCTCAAAATTAAGTTAAGCTATGTCTTGCACCTTTAAAGCAGAGCCCAAACATATTGCAAGCTAAGCTGCACATGGATCAGTGTGTATATGCTCTTCCCTATATTGGGATGTGTACCAGTTAGTGTTCAGTATTATTTGCTTTATGGTAGTTCCTATCATGTGCTGGGCACTGTCCATCTACATGAAGCCATAGTTCCCGTCCCAAAGAGCTCACAATCCAAGACATCATGCAAACAAAAAAAAGACGGAAGAGAGGGACAAAATATTTAAAGGTTTGGGGGGTGGGGGGTTGTTAAGTAAGAAAAACATGAACTATCACCAACTGCTCCTTTATTCAGCCACTATTACTTAATTAATTTCTTCTTAGTGCTGTGGTAGGAAGTATTAAAATAGTGGTTCTCAACTTTTCCAGACTACTGTACCCCTTTCAGGAGTCCGAACCCAAGCCACACCATCTGGAGTTGAAGCTTGTAACTTAGCTTCACAGGCTCCCTGTGGTGTGGGGCCCCGGGCAATTGCTTTGCTTACCACCCTCTAATGCCGGTCCTGCACTTGCGACTCTCCTAAACCCGTCCCACAACTTCTAGTCCCCAGGCTGAGAAACACTGATCTAGATGAGCTGACATACCCCCTGGAAGACCTCTGCATACTCCCAGGGGCACGTGTAGCCCTGGCTGAAAACCACTGTGTTAAAGGATTTGAAAGGTCAGTGGACCAGTTCAGAAAACATCTTCCATTTAATGTTATTTATGGAACAAAATGCAGACACATTTGGGGGAAGACTGGACAAAAGAGTAGCTGAGACTGGTATTACCATCAGAGGGGAGGAAGAAAGAGGTGACATAAAAAAAACAAAGGTAAGTAGGGAAGGGCATTGTTATGAAGGGCTGGGAAAGCCAGAGCAATATGCCTGATCTTGAGCCAAATAGAGATCAGGGAACCATTGGAAGGATTCAAAGGGGGATTGACATGGTCAGAGGGATTGCAACTGCATTTCTTTTTTTTCTTTTTTTTTAAATCAGGCGAGTGTCTGGAGGAAGTGGTTACAGTTGTCAAGATGGAGTGGAGAGCCTGGATGACAGTTTTAGATATATGAATAGAAATAAACAGTTGGATCTTATATATGCATAGGCTGAAGTGTCAAGCTCTGGACACTACATGGAAGTCGGGAAAAGAGAAAAGTTTAAGACAACCTCCAGTTATGGGTCTGAGTGAAGGGAGTATGGTGGCATAGGTAAGAGTGACAGAAAAGAGGATGAGGGAGAAAATATCTGGAACTCAGCTCTGGGCATCAGCAAGCTATACTATTTTAAAACCCCATGAGTAAAATCTCTGAAGTGCTCCCAAATGAGGAATGGAAGGTGGTTTAATTTCAAGGCTTCAGAACCTCGCCAGTGTCTTGTTAAAGATTCCCAGACACTGCTATGCATGTTAGTAGTTAGACTGGGACGACTGGTATCCCAGTGAGTCTGAATGTGTTATTAGGAAATTAAATTTCCATATTTTTAAACCAACATTTATTGCAAAGATTCATGAATATTCAAAAGCTTAAATGAGCACAGAAGTGATCAAAAGACAGTTTTACCTCCTGCAGTGCTGTAGCTTTGTGCCCCGTGACAAGCCGACACATGATAATATGTTCCAACAAAATAACTTGGAAAGATGACAATATAGGACTGCAGTCCAACACTGAAGAGGGAAGCAAAGTGTTCAGGAAACAAAGTTATATAGTACTGTAACATCCTAACCCCACAGCCTAGGCCCTAAGTAACTACCAACAGCCAGCTTCCCTCATGCCAACAGTTCAACAAAACTTCAGCACAGACTTCTGAGCAGAAGTCTATATGCTGAAGTCCTGATGAATATGTGGCACTGGAGGAGCCAGCTAGCTCCCACCTACTGTTTCAGTTGCCACTGGGGAAGTGAACCTATTTTTAAAGGAGAATTGTCCCTTGAGCAGGAAAGAATGGCAGTCCAAGCTTCACTTATCTGAACCCCTAGGGAACATGACCTTGTTTCAGATAAGCAAGATCTTGAATAGTCCAGTGATTTAGATAACCCAGATTCTAAAAAACAGTTTAAAAACAGCTAGGAACTGGTAAATTAATCTTTTTGTACACCTATAACTCAGCAGGCTAACCAATAAAAATGTATGGGATGGAATTCCTGCTCCGGGCTCAGCTTTAAAAAAAAAAAACAAGTTTCAGACCAGAGCAAAAAATTCTTACAGCTGAACAGTAAATTCTCAAGCATAGGTTTATGGAAGTAACCCTGAACAGATCAATTGCATTAGAGGTGCCTGTTCTTGCAAGCAGATTGCATTTTTTGACATTTCTATGTTAGCATCAGATAAAGGTACCTTGCAACTCATCGATAGATCAATAATCTCCATACTTACTTTTTAGCTTTTCTAGCTGCATGAGTGCTTTGTCTGTGTACTTCTGTGCCTTCTCCAAGTAACCTGCTTGCATGGAATGCATCACTGTCACCTGCCACAGAACATAAGAAAGACAGGAAAAATTAACCTTTTCAAAAGGGTCTGAAAGCCTAGAGCCAAACTCCAGAACTCAAGTCAAAACAATTTAAATCTTCAACCTGAAATCTAGTCAATTTAAAAAAAAAAAATGAGTTTAGTTTCAGGAACATGGAGTCATATCTCCATGCTTTGTTAAAAGAATAAGCTTCTGCTGCTGTCAGTCATGAAGAACCAATATAGCTCTTGGAGAATGAACTGGATTCTACTTGGCTCATGTATAATGTCAGTTAACTAAGTTTCTTTTTAGGGCTTCTTGTACAACCCCTTTGAATGCTGCTCTCACTGAGGCGAATAAAGTTGCAGACCAGATTTTCAATCTAATGGTACAAGGTACAACAAAGCAACATGCAGCCTGCAAAACCTTTATTACCAGAAATTATGGACAAGCTAGACAAAAACCACTTGACCGTCAGATCCCAGCTTTAGCTGGCAGGGCTGGAAATTAACACAATGACCATGATGCCATCTTTGCAAAGTCACTTTCCAGAGCGAAACTCCATATTAGGTCATTAAACTTCCACATAAACTAACTGCTCTTCCCAGCTGAGTCTCCCACAACATATGACACACACTGCTATTTAAAAGACCTTGATTGTGATCTGCAACTCACCATCTGGTGACTTGGATCATTAGGAACTAGATTTGAGAGCACCAGATTTATGCTTACTTGTGACCACTCTGGTTTCTAGAAGCAAAAGGCTATTGCATTAAAAACATTGCATTTAACACACACTACAACAGGGTGGGGAATGGCAAGCTCTCCTGGCCAATTCTTTCAGACCATGGTTGTTTTAAGCCATAAGTCCCCATACTCTGACCTCAGTAAGTTTGAACTTACAGCATGAACTGCATCTTTTTTATCCCTGTGGAGAGCAAGAGTTAAGCATTAGAAGAGAAGAACGTATGCACGTGGGAGGGCAGAAGTAAATACTCTTTGCTCTGTACTGTGCATTCAGTCCATATTTAACCATGATAAATTCCACACATTTAAAAAATTAAAGTGCCTGTACACTGGATCATGCTCTGGATACAAGGTCCTCCTGTGTACGGAATGAGCACATATAACCTGCATCTCATTAGTTAATAATGTCCACTTAAGTAAAACAAAAGCATCTCACCAGGTAGACCAGCACACACATGTGTTCCTTCGGCAGCCAGTGAAAGAGATCTGCTGGGTTGCTGGGTAGAATTTCGTCATCATGAAGAGTTGATATGGTCTGAATGCACTGCTGGAGCTGCTTCAGACATGGTTTCACACTTTTCACCTGTGAAAGTTGATTCATATCAGACACAGTCCATGCCATTTGGGACACAACACCTGAATATTTATAGAGATCAGTAAACATGCCAAACAGTTAACAGTCCTTGCCTTAAAGAGTTTAGTTTACTTTAAGGCATAAAGTGATACAGTAATTTCAGAACTCCCCACGGCCTTTTGGACAGGAATCTTTCCCTGATTCCCAAAGATGTAACTTTGCAGAATTATCATTCACATACCTGCCCAGCATCCAGGTAATGAGTCACCTGTAGCACCAAGAAAAATACACGCAATGATTCTTTCTGGATGGGGTTTCCTTGCCAGTTTTCAACTATCTGTCCACACAGAGTAAGGAGTGGGTGCACTTCCTGCAGTTTCCGTTCCATTAGAAGAAGCTATAAGAAAAGTATTACTCATATAAACAGTTCAGAATGAATAGTTTAAATGCTCAGTGAAGGGGAGTGGAAGCTGTTGAGTGCTCTTCACTTTTGAATGTCGAGTCTCATTTATTTAAGTCCGTAACTGTAGTCTTAGAACATTAATTTTAAAGGCATTCTTTTTTTAAAAAAGAACTGGTCATTATCTGTTACTGGACCTTTCATCCTGCATCACGAAAGGGCTTCTTTGCTGATTACAATCAACTTCTCTAATCTGGGATATGCCAATGATTAATGGTGCTTGGTTTCTTCATAAAACTACTTGTACTTTGCTATTGTGAACAAGCAAGACATTGAACTCCGTAAGAATCCTGCATGCCAAAGAGCAGATTTCAGATGTATTTAACACATCATGCTTACTTACAGAAATGAAGCAGAATATGCTTGGCACAAGGAAAGCACATAACACATTCAAATCAGACATATAATTTCAAGACCAATAGCTTTATTTTGTCCCTTTAAAGTGTATGTACTGAAGTAACAGTAGTCACTTGTTAGCTTACTTGTTACACTTAAATATATCCAACTTACCATCCCTTTACTTAGCAGAAACAGTGCCCTGAAATAAAACAAAACTGTGTCATAGCTCTAAGAAGGTACAACACTGAACAAAATATACTCATGAAAGAAAACTCAGGGTAAGACACTACTGCAGATCTTTTCAGCACGGACTATGTTGTGTCAGAGGAAACAAGCTATTGGGATAGGCACCCCTTATCATGCTTAGGCTGCCTGGAACCATGGGACAAAAATCTAGCAGAACCAACTCAGCCCTTCCTTCACCTGTCGTGGTAAATTTAGACCATGCAGTCTACCACCTGAGGGTCTTACAAATGAGATCTTATGAAAAGAGGTCCTGCCTGTTCTGCAAGGCCATGATCCCATGGTTCTATTTATCAGAGCACAGGTGTCCTTGGTCAGACTTTGCCCTCCCTCATTACTATGCAGCATGCTGGGTGCACTGGCTGGATGCTAGGACTTCAATAATGCTGTGGGACTTTAGAGTACCTTTGATGTAAAAGACACAACATAAGGTAAATTATAAGACAATGTGTGGAGTGGGAAAAGAGGGTTTAAGCAAACTTTTGCTGACTATGAACCAAACCAAACCATAGGGCTAATTTACACTAGAAATACTACATTGGTGTTGCTGTATCGCGTCTGGCGAAGACAATATATGCCGACATGAGAGCTCCACTCCACGAGAGGCAGAAGCTATGTCGGCAGGAGAGCATCTCCCACCAACACAGCACCAGCGTGGACAGCGCTTAGGTTGCTGTAACTTGCTTCACTGAGGGGGCAGCTTTTTCACACCCGAGAGTTGTAAATTATGTTGACTTAAACAGTAGTGTAGACCTGCCCATAGAAACTCCTGTCGTCCTTCATCTCTGGGCCCACTCAAAACAGCAATAAAGTTCCTGCCAGAGCTAGAAGAGGAAAGCAAGTTTAAAGTTGGAAAAAGGAGTCTAAATCACAGTGCCAGGGAATTAAAGAGTCTGGGGCTTTAGGTCTGTATCTATGACATGGAAGGTCTCTATTTGTGAGGGAGCCACAGGCTAAAACCTGCATGTTGGGAAGGTGTGAGTAGATGAGGAGGCCAAACAAAGTTCTGTTTAAGAACAAGGTTCTCCAGAGATTTGGCAGATGCTGCTGCTGCTTGCTTTCTGCTAAAAGCAGCCTTGGATAGGAGAGAGCAAGAGACTCAGATTTAAGAGACAGAACACCTGAGAAGAGCTGGTTTGATTATGATGGGTTTTTACAGAAGCTCATTTGCAACCAGCATCTCTACATAAATTAGAATAAATTAAAATGTTTGGGAGAAGTAGGTGAAGGGAACATACCTGGTATATTCTGACCCTACTACCCTGGCATACTCTGCTCCAACTCCTAGAAGGTCACATGCAGATACCAAATCTTTTTCAAGTGTGTGTAATTGCTGGAGAGAAAAAAATTGGTCAGTTTTCAAGCTAGTATTTTTAATCAATCAAACTTGTATTCTTTTTTGCTCTAGGTACTTGTTACAATTGGACATTTTGTTATGAAGTTAAAGTTGATACAACTGTTTTACAGGAGTTCTCTACATATCACCTGACCACAATAGAAGGCCTTTTCAGGAATCTATTCCTATTGCTCTTCTGAAAAAAGTCCTGAACATTTCAAATAAAAGCTCCTTCAAAGCATGGTTGATTTTTTTTTTTAAACTTAACCAAGTTATCATAAAGTAAATTACATACAGCCTAATCTAAACCCAATGCACAGTCAAAAACAGCAGTGGTTCCTTTGGCAGGGAAGGCACTATCAAAGACTGTGAGCACCACCTGAGATTCAATGCTCCAGGCCAGAGAAGAAGGAAAAAGAGAGGTGTAGGGTTTTTTGTGATGCATCCTTAGTTTCTGTAACTGGATTTTCCCAATCTCCAGTCAAAAAGCCAATTCATCTCAGTGGAATGTGCAACAGAATAAAGATTTCAGGCCCTTTGATCAGGAAGACCCTAGAAAGAAACATGCCACAAAACCAGCAACACTTTTCGGGCTTGTAGGAAGATTCCTTCACAGAATATAACTGGAGGTAAAGCTTCTTATAAGTACACTCAGGCACGCAGCTCACTGAGAAACAAACACTTGTCCCTTAATTGACAGAAATGCAAGGCTCTCAAAATCTCAACTCAAACTGCACAAGAAGTCCTTTTCAAGGAATTAAGTTGTCCAATTTCTTTGAGCCTATGCAAAACGGGGGAAGAAGAGGAACACAGGTGACTGTTAAGACATCCTTCGAGAGAATAGTCTGGCAAGCTCCCTTTGAAAGAAAGTGCTTCTAAAGAGAAACTATTTTCCTCACTTCTTATCAAAGAGCCTTCATTGTATTCTGCATATCTAGTAACTGCTGAAAAAAGGCACATCTTGGAACAGATATTGCCAAATAATGATCTCTACAATTGTACAGGTCCAGCAGAGAGCATGACCTGCCTCTCTCATTGCTCGGTTGGTCTGTAAACTCTTTGGATGATATGATGTGCTTCTAATCCTCACAGGCTGGGATATCCAATAGATAAGTTATCTGAACAGATGTACAGCAAAAGAACAAGGTGTCAAGCACACTTTCTAATTCCAAGATTCTTCTCAGCTGATGCCCAAAAACCAGCAGTGTTAAACATGAGACTGAAGCCAGGCCTAGGAACATTTACGAAACAGGAAGAGTAAAACTTCTGATGTTGATCCGAGGCCTTCACAGTAATTCCACTTTCTAACCTAGTTCTGCTTTGAATGTTAGGGCAGGTTGAGAACAATGGAACCCACACTTCTATCACAGCATCCTCAGGTAGGAAAGTCACTAGTCAATCCAGTCAGGCTTTATGGGGAGAGTTCTGTTTTACGTACATTTTGAAGGGGGATTCTTCCACCTGTTCCCAGGATTCTGTGTCCCTGCTAGAGTTTGAGGATCGCCCTCTTCCTCCCACCCCCTGCTCTCCTTCTTCTGCCAGCCATACCACCACCAGTACAGGCAAGGAAGCCTGCATTAGGCTCCACTGAAGTCTGTCACAATAGTACAACATGAAGCACTCCCCGGCGATTCAATTTACTCTAGTCCCAGCCACTGTATTAAGAGACACTCAAGCCTTGTTGCTTCTACAGCAGCACAGCAGTAGTCTCTCTTCTTTGCAAAAAAAGCTAGAAATTTACAACTGCATTATACTTTCTTCCTGCCATTTTCACAGTCCTTTTATGCAGCTTTGTAAGCTGAATAATACTTACTGCAAGCTGAAAAAGTAGTCTACAGTGCCAGTATGGAGTCTGCTGTGAAATCTGAATGGCTTTACGCAACAGAGGCTTTGCTGCATCAACTGAATTCTGAAATAAAAATATGTACCTTAAAGTCAACAGTAAAACCAACCAATATAAGGCATCTTCAGCATTAAAAGCAGTGAGATTTAATTAAGGGTATTCTGGTTTGTTCCCTATTTAAAAACCTACGAAGAGGTAAAAATTCTTAAAGCAAAAAAATTGAAACAAAACTGAAAACAAACATTTGACATGAGTGATCACATTTTCAGTACTCCAAAGACATGCTGAGCCACATCAGCAAATAAATCCACCTGTTCATTGATATAACCCTTCATATGTGCACAAATATGCATACTAGAGAACACACATGGGCTTACTTGAAAAAATTGCAGACCCCTTTTAAAGGCCTTTTAGTAAATCTGATCCAAAATATTCAAGGGGCATAACGAAAGCATCTCAGGCAGTCCCCAATACGTTAGCCTGTCCTTTCTGCCACAACTAGTAATGGAATAAGTTGGGATAATAAACTCATTTTATCACAGAACTGCTTAACTGTAACTATAATTTCAACTAGCATAACGTGATATATTGAAACACTTTGAAACATCCATGTTACTTCACTATAAATGAAACTTCCCTGCACCAGAGACCACCCATAATCAGGATTCACACTATGTTGTTACTGATGTGTGTACATATGGTTCTAATATAAAAAAAATGTATTTAAAATGTCAAAAACCCTTCATTCACATCGTTAGGGCACTTAAGATCAGCAAATACCATATTATAGAAGTGGCCACAACACACTTACCTCTTGACAATACAGTTCAGACAGAAGGCTTGCTGCTTCAAATTTAACATCTTCAAACTGGGGAATCTAGCAGCATTAGAGTTAAGTAAATATTAAACTTTGCTGTATTACTCCACCAATCAATGCTCAATATGCCAAGACAAAACTTAAAAGATTTAAGAAAGAAGCCCACATCTAAGGAATTGGCTAGAGCTACCTACAAAACATGGAATCAGATTTACTCTGACCAGCTTTGTTTGCAGAAATATTTTGTATTAGATCCCGACCATAAAAGTCAGTTTTCAGCTAGTAAAATTATACTTCCAGGTGGTCGGGAAAGGATACTTGTTGTGATATCAGCCACTGTAAAAGAAGACAACAGATTAGTTCGCAGCCCATGATCCTATAGGGTTCATTTAAGAAACTGCCCCATTCTCTCTCTACAATCTCTTTGGTAAATCTACCATAGCCAGACCATGGGCCTCGGCAGGGTCTCCCTCCACGGAATGAAACTTTGCACTCCCCCACAGACAGTGGCCTGTCACCTGGCTCAGTAAGGCACTTAGTAGCGAGCAGGGCTGGGGCAGAGAGGGGGAGAGCAGCCTGCCTGACCCGCATTCAGGGCGCCGGTCACCTGCACAGGGAGAGCTGGGGTCAGCCACGGGGGGAGTTGCAGCCTCCACCCGGGAGCACCCTGCAGAACCCACCTCTCCTGCCCCCGAACCCCGAACCCCCCGGCCTTAGCGCCCCCCCCACTCACTCCTGGTGCCCGCCAACCCCCCCCCCGGCCTCAGCGCCCCCCCCCACTCACTCCTGGTGCCCGCCACCCCCCCTCCCCGTCTTAGCGCCCCCCCCCACCCCGCTCACCGCCTTCTCCAGATGCCCGCGGGCCTGGTCCCCGTTGCGGGTGTGGTGGTAGAGGACGGAGCCCAGCTGCAGGTGGGTGCGGGCCTCCATGCGGGCCGGCGGCTTGCGGGGCAGCACGGCCTGGAGACAGTGCACGCAGAGCCGCACCTTGGGCGGGCTCGACGTGCGGAAGTGCTCGGCCAGGCCCAGCAGCGCCAGGTACCACGACTCGCCCCCGGGCCCGGCCCCGCCGCCGCCCGAGCCCGCTCCGGCCCCCGCGCCGCCCCCACCGGCCTCCCCCGAGCCCGAGCCCGCCGCGCCCCCCGCCGTCTGCTGCGGCGGCGGCTGCTGCTGAGGGGCCGCCCCGGCCGCCGAGCCCGAACCACCCGCCGCTACCGCCGCCATCTCAGGGCCGCCGCCACAACGCGGGGGCGGGCCTCGGGAGGGGTCAGCGGCTCCCCGCGCAAGGGCGCATGGGACATGGAGTCGCTGGCCGGCCTCCCAGCGCCGGGCGGCCTCGCCGAGCATAGGTCACGCGAGAACGGCGAGCAAATCCCGCGCGGACGCAGCGGAGCGGAGCGGAGCGGCACTCACTCGGGAGAAGGGCCCATGCCCCGCGAACAGGCTCCTGGGAAATGTTGTCCTTCACTGCCGTCAACAAATTACGCGAGAACTGTCTGCTCACAACGGGATTTCCCGCGCGCCGTTACATGGGAGTTGTAGTCCCTTTCCTCAGCCCTGCCCGGGGGGGGCCGAATCCGGCAGTTGGGGGCCCGGCTGGTACCTTGAGCCTCATACGGAAGCGAGACGGCCTTTAATCCTTCCTACCCACCCCCTCGCCTCCCGCTTTCTGGAGTTAGGATTACCACTCCCAGGCTCCTTTGCGGCGCATTAGCCCCTCCCCCCGCTTTCCCCGTCCCATAAACCCAGGTAACCGCGTTGCATTGTGGGATAGGGACATCAAAATGGACAACTCCCGGGATGCTCCAGGTACCAATTTTGTCTCCGCAGCCCAGGCCTAGCTCGGAGGGGGATCCCCCTCCCCCAAACCTCCCTCAGCCCCTTGGAGAGCGAGGCCCTCCTCCAGCCAGGCCCCACCCCCCGTCCCCTCCCCAGCAAGCGGGCTGGCCCCGTCTGCTAACAAGGGCCCGCCCCCCCCCCGCAGAGGGCTTAACTCCTAATCTCCCTGCGGGGTTTCAGCCCCCTCGTTCCCTGGCCAGGCTCGAGCTAGGGGCCACCCCTGCAGAGCCGGCCTCTCAGCAGCGGGCCTGGTGGGGCGCCCGCTGTGGGTTTGCCATCGCTGTCACAGCCTCGCCCTGGAAGCCAAAAGCCTTTCTGCCTCGTCCGTGCTAAGGAGATCTGCAGCCACGGCCTGCGCGGTGACTGCAACGGGGTGACTGTACAAATGAGGGAGCCTTTTTTTTTTTTTTTTTGTAGAGCGATATCGCAGATGACTGACTGATCCCTGTATAGCCAAGCCCTGCCATCTCAAATGTAAAAGTCTCTCACTGAATATAAGAACGCCTTGTCTTTCTGTTGCACTTTTTGTTTGAGGGTCTCTAAAGCATTCACGAAGTGTAGGTTAAGTCTCCCAGCAGCATCCTGTTACAGGGGGCAATCGAAGACCGGGTGTACACTACAAGCACTGATGGAAAGAGGTTTCCCACTGCTGTAGTAAATCCACCTCCTCGAAAGGTGGTAGCTAGCTGCATCTACAGTGGGGGTTAGGCTGACCTAACTGCATTGTACAGGGCATGATTTTTCACAGCCCTGAGCAATGTAGCTAGGTCAACCTAAGTTTTAGGTGTAGACTGGGCTTGAGTTAGAGGTTAAACAACTTACCAAATGTCCCCTGGTCAGATGATGTAAAAGTCAGGAATAGCAGAATGTGGCTTGGCTTTTTCTTTCCTGCCCCAGAAGTTATTTACAAGCACTCTAATAATTTGCTAGATGCTCTCTCAAAGGGAAGAGAGAGGTTTTAATTTTGATCCCACTTTGTTTCTCCAGGGAAAGCTAGCAGGTGGTTTGGTGTTACGCCATCTAAATCTGTGAAGATGAATATGAACATCCTTCATCAAGAGGAATTGATAGCACAGAAGAAGAAAGAAATTGAGGCCAAAATGGAGCAGCAAGCAAAACAGAATTATCTGGCCAGCCAACAGCCCCCTCAGCTCAATGAGTGCGTATAACTCATGGGGTTTTGTCACTACATTTTATTTCAGAAATCATTATATATGTGACTGTGATTAAAAAAAAGTTAGTACAATTAAACAGCTCCTTGGTTAAACAACTACCAACAACAATTAAACACGATTGTGATTGTTGTTAGGAGGGTCCTAGTATATTCCCTGGGGCTTTCTGCCTGATATTTGTATTATGTAAATCTTGTTTTGGAAATCACTGTGGAGTTAGTCTCAAGCATGGTTTGGTTAGTGTAGTCCTCTGAACAAATGCTTTCCCATGCTGCTCAGGGAAATGATACAGAAACTCTGCTAGCAGCAGCCCTGTTTTAGTAGGGTGGGGAGTGAACTATTTGGAATGCACACATAATTCCATAATAGACAAATTCTGTGGCTGTGAAGCTTTAGAAAACTTAGGGACATTTTGTACTTTGAGAGAGAAATAGAGCACTCAACTGGGAATCAGGAACACCTGAATTCTAACTCCAGCTCTGACCACGACTGACTGTAGGTTTAGAATAAGTGACTTGCTCAACTGTTTCACTTTCCCAAATATTAAGAAGGATTACTAATATCGAACAGGGGCATTGGGTATATTAATTAATAAATTTAATGTTTTGAAAATGCTTTATGATTGGGAGGTATTGTTTATTACTAAGACAGGTGGTCCCTTTCCATCTTGAGAGGTAAGCAGTTATGGGCATTTTATCTCACTCTGTGTGCTACAGGGAAGGACATTAAGTATCTCCTCTCTTTCTCTTCTTTTTTACTATTTAGAGATGAAAGTGGTGAAAACGAAGCCTCTGTTTCCAACAAGTTTGCCAATGATGGCAGCTTCCTCCAGCAGTTTCTCAAGCTACAGAAGGAAAAATCAAGTACTGGTAAGTCGACTCTTGAGCCACAAGAGACCTTCCTCCTTCCCCTTTGTAACACCAGCAGCATGGGAGCTGCTATAAAGTTGTCTTTACACTAAAGAGCCCAAAGTTAGAGTATGTAAACTGATTGCTAGCATTAGTTTCTTTAAATACTGAAATAGAGGTGGTCTCACCAAACTGATATTGAGGTGATTTGGTGAGGCAGTATGTGGAATGGAAGCTTGCATTGCTACAATCTGTGTTTTACCTGCTCTGAGGATAAACAGAGGCTGTTTATAAACAAGCCCTCCTCTCCACCTTGAAATGCATTTTCTTAAAACTTCCAGGAGATCCTAATCTTCCTTAAATTTAGCTGCCTGACTGAGATTGATGTATACCAACAAATATCTGTAAACCTAAACCTAAATCTGTAAATTAAACACAATCAACTGCTGTATCTATATTAGTGCATACATAACCCTATGCAAACTACTCAGATTTAAATCAGAAAGGATATACAGGATGGATTTTTTTTCCCCCTCTTCCTTTTCTAAGAAGCTTCTCCAAGTTCTGCCAGTGTTTCTGCAAACACCTCTGCTTCAAGCACTGGGAAGAAATCCATTCTGATCGGGAAACGTCCCAGCTTGAGCACAAGCAGCATGCTGAACCAAGTGAAGAATTACTCCCATTCCAAACAGATGCCAGTTGCTAATCGCCTCAGTGTGTTCCAGTCACCAGATGATGATGAAGAGGAGGATTATGAGCAATGGTTGGAAATTAAAAGTAAGTTGCATCCTATTAACTTAAGTGAACCTGCAGGCAAAATAAATAAGAGGTGAACTTCAGTTTATCAGTAAGAGTTCAGTTGGGAAACAGAGCTTGGTTTAATGCTTTCTCAGAGTTCTGTTTATGGGGAAAAATTATTACCTGACGCTTTCTCATTGGAAAGATCTTAATTTCTCATGTGCTGTGATTGGTAGTTCTCAGTCCAGATCCTAATGTGCAGGTGTCTGCATCACAAAATATAAACACTATATGTGGCACTGATTTCCATGGTTGCCAGCTTTATGACAGGGGCTGAGGATTGAATTATTGGACCATGGAGAGTGAACTCCCACCTCATCCTTAGATACTGTTCCTTAAGTTTGGGGCTGATGCACATTTCTTAGCCGGTGCAGAGGAAGCTTTACCAACCATTGCCTGTGCTGTGGATAGAGGACTTTCTTCTCGAGGACTGTCAAGTCAGCATCTTTCACCATTACAAAATTCACACACTAAGGAGTAGGGAGAGGAAGGATGTATTCTAATCTTTCCTCCATTTAGTTGAGTTTGCTTAGATGTTGGTGGCAGGAGGGTGTCTGCCTTTCTGCAGCGATAAGGCAGGCTGGATGATGCACAACTCTTTAAAATGGTGGTCTTGAAACACATCTGGTTTCTGTTTTTAATCAGTTGAAAATGAAAGATTCTCATTTCGGGAGTGGCTGTTTGAACACTAAGCATGTTATAGAGATCAGATAGAAGTGAAGCCCTTCCATCTTTCCAGAGCTTCATTAGGAAATCATTTCAGACATCTTGACTGTGAGCTGATTTCCTTATCCTTTAAATCAAGATTGGATCCTTTTCTAAAAGAGGTGCTCCAGGAATTATTTTGGGGAAGTTTACAGCCTGTGTTATACAGGAGGTCAGACTAGATGATCACAATGGTCCCTTCTGGCCGTGGAATCTGACTCCTTAGTTAGATTGGAATATCAAGGAGAATAAAGAATGTTGCAGCATATCAAAGTCTAATTTAAACTGGGGGCCAAGGTTATTTTATGAGAAACTTATTGAGCCCTTCTTTCTGGCTCCTAACTTGAATTTCCATTCATGTTGTTTTTAGAAGGAAAGTCAGTCTGGGATACTTACAGACCTGCTATCTAGGCTTCATGTCATGTGATTAAACCAACTGTGAAATGGTCTTAATGGCACGTTCAAAAACTACTTCTTGCTATATGGGATCAGCCTTGTTGCTATTTCCAGCAGAAACTTAAGTAAAATCTCAGGAAGGCCTGCACATAAGTGTAGGAACCAAGACAGGAATTCAACATCCATATAACAACTGGAGAACAAGTGTGGGAGACCAATTGCCTAATGGGAGTAGTAGTAGGCTATGGAGCTTTGTTTTTTGGTCATTGGGTCAAATCTAGTCTAGGTCAGTGCTAACAATTCTGTTACTGTCTGATGGCTATTCAGTGGCCTGTGTGAAATTTGTTTGGTCTCTGTCTAGTTCCCAGTGAACATGTGTCCCCTATTGGACTTCCCATGACACTTGCCAATAATTGGCCCTTGTCGGCAGTCTCAGCAGAGAGGCCAAAGTGTAACTTCACAGAGAGTGAGTTCTTTCGCCTGTGGTAGTAGTCCTTCCTGGTTAAGGCTAAGGCACACTGGGAGGTGCAGCATGAGAAAGCTTACACTCCCACTGCCCAGACTATGTTTGGTGTGTGGATAGAGTGACATCTCAGGAGCTGAAATCTGTGACCCTTCATGAACAATACATTCGTTTTAAAAACAACCACATTGTTCCCACCTCTGTGTGTGTGTGTGTGTATGTTAGAATTATTAGTAGCTAATTACATAGCAAATGGCAGTTGACCCCTAAACTGTAAGGAATCCAAATCTTATATTTTCTCTCATAAAAGATTCTAGTCAGATCATTCCTTTCCCACTGGGAGGGTCAGGCCTGAGAGTAAATCAGGTTTGTAGCTTGTGCCGCTGTGTAAGACTGGCTCCCCATTTCATCCTTTCTCTCCTCATCCCCATCCCACTCTTGTCTACCGCTGTGGTTCTTAGAAGTAATGTGCCTGTTGGGTGTGTGAGTTGAACCCCAGTACTGACAGCCTGCTTAAAGTTTTACCCCCAGAGGATGCAGAGACCCGGAAAGTGGTGGAAAAGCTGGCTCGGTTCGTGGCCGAAGGGGGACCAGAATTAGAAAAAGTCGCTATGGAAGACTACAAGGATAATCCAGCTTTTTCGTAAGTTTAACAGTCTTTGTGTGCTAAAGCAGCATATTGTATCTGTATGTGAAAAACTTAGGCCCTGCATGCATAGAGCTTATTGCAAGATCTGAGGCTTTGTGATCTTCTAGAGAAAGGGGTGTGGATCTTTATGGTGTCAGTTCCTTCAGGTGTTTTCACAAAATACCGTAAGAATACTCTAAGCATCTGGAGAGCCTTCTAGCCATGGATCCCAAAGTGTTTTACAAACAGCAGTCAGTTATGTCTCACTATCTCCTTTGAGGTAGCTGAGTAGTATTGGCCTTGTTTTATAGGTGGGACAACTGAGGTAGAGAGAGGCAACATAATGTTGCTGAGGACATGTAGCAAATCAGTAGCAGTTAGGAGGGGAACCCAGGAGCCCTGACTCTGTGCCAGTATGGTCTAGCACATAAGAGCACTGGGCTGGGAGTCAGAAGACCACAGGTTCTATCCTTTCTCTCGTTGGTCAACTGGGTGACCATTTCTCCCTCTGTAAAATGGGGCTAAGGTTGCTTATCTTCCTAAAATGCTGAGAGATTTATGGATATCAAGCATTATATGCTATGCAATTTATAAATGGAGTCATTTAAACTATTTTTGGAGTAGTTTATCTTCTGATTTTGTCTAGTCATTTTTTGTTTTGCGCCATGTGAGCAGAAACAACAGCTCAAAACATGCTTTAGTGACTTTTTTCTCCCATCCACTGCAGATTTTTACATGATAAGAACAGCAGGGAATTCCTCTACTACAGAAAGAAAGTAGCAGAGATGAAAAAAGAGAATCAGAGTTCGCAGACATCCTCTTGTCAGAAAGGTAAATGAGGGGGTCTGGAGCACAACCTGTCTCCAGAAATGAAGATAATAAATTCTTTGTCAATCTCTCCATAACTGCTAGTTAGATATTTTAAGAACCAGTCCAAGTGGAATATGCAGCAACTTGCTGTTGGTCACTTGCTGCCTGTAAGTAAAGCACTGTCACAAAGGGAGTTATATGATGTTTCCGGGCATTGAACTCTGATGCCACTATATTCATTCCTGAGTCCATAAGAGAGCCTGATCCTGTGAGCTCTCCACGCATGAAAGTCCCATTGAAATCCATGCGAGTCCAACACACTGAGAGCTTGCAGGATTGCTTCCAATGGAGGAAGTGTATCTTAGTATTTTCCAAACATCTTCAAGAAAGTGAGCTAGAAGGAAGAATTTTCTGCATTGTTTGATCTTGAAAATGATGTTCCATTTGTCTGAAAGACAATAGATTTAGAAGCTGTCTTGCTTCTTTAAATGGAAACAAGGTCTTTGTTTCTTCTACATTTATTCCAATGTTTCTGCTGCTTATTCCCCCTTGGAAGTCATTAAATTCTTCTTGCAACAGAATTCCATAGCCAACAGATGGGTTCTTGTGAATTGGCAATTGTGTCTGTAGGTGGAAAAGCAGCAGGAGCGGATGATTTGCCAATGGATTAATGTCCTGGGCAGTGAAATGCAAAAGCTTAAATATTTTGGGAGGGAGGAGTGGTCTGGTGAGCTAAGCGTGATTTCGCAGTCAGGGATATCTCACTTCTAATCCAGCCTCTGGCACAGAATTGCTGTGTGGCCATGGCAAATCACTTAACTTCTCTAAGGGGATTATGCTGTTTACCAGAGCAGGGTGTTGAAGATTTATTAGTTAACACTTACACAGTAGCAGAGGTTTCATAGAGCTTTTTAGGTCTACACACTTTACAAGCATCAACTAATTAATCCTTGCATCACCCTAATAGTTAAGTGGTATAATCCACACTTTACAGATGGGATATTGAGGCAAGGAAATGTTATAACATGCCCAAGCCCATACAGCAAGTCAGATCTCCTGGATTCCTACTCCTGTGCTCTAACTGCTAGAGCATGTTGCCGTAGTGCTCTGAAGATGGGAAGTACTGTATAAGGCAGTTGTATGTAACTAAAATACGTGTTTGATTGATCATAAGGGGGAATTACTCTGACAATATTCGTGGTCAGAGCTTTCTCCATACCATTGGACTAGGCCTGCAGTAGTCTTCTCTTCCAGGTAAGGGTGGGACCAAGGCTTTGTGCGGAGCACTGCTTTCCCTGTTTGCCCCCTGGAAGCACAACGATGAGAGTAAAACAAACCACTCTTTCTCCACAACTGACCTGCCACACTCATTCTCTAGGGCTGCAATCCTGGCAAAGCTCCCACTGACTTCAAAAGTGGGGCCCTAAACTAGAGAGAGCACAAAACCATAATGCAATTGGCTATGGGTAAATACCTAGTACAGGAAGATGAAACTAGCTGCCTTCCATAGGTTTGAGCAACAAATAGGGGTGATTGGAAGGGGAAAGCTGGATCGTATATTAACCTACTCTCACCTGCCTCCTGGCATGCAGAAAATCAGAGAGTGAAAGTCCTGGCTATTCCCCTGCATACAGAGCCATCACACTAGCTGATACCTCACTGCTTACCCAGTGATATGAACTCTTGATGGTTTGACTGTGTTTCTTTACATTATTCTTAAAAATAAACCCCTCCTCTTGCCCTTATTCCACTCTTGGGGTTCGTAGAACAGATAGGCTTTTGACTGTTGGGTGTGTGAGTTGGGCCCAGTATTGACAGCCTGCTTAAAGTTTCACCCCCAGAGGATGAAGAGACAAAGAATTTTGCTGAGAAGCTGGCCAGGTTCATAGCAGACGGGGGTCCGGAGGTGGAAGCTATTGCCTTGCAGAACAACCGGGAGAACCATGCTTTCAGGTAAAGGAAGAAGCCTGCAGCTCAGTGTACATGTCTGTTTGTATTTTTTAAGCAGGGTTTATAGGGGACAGACTTCTCTGATAAGATTAGGATACAAGCTGCAGAATGATTAGACTGAACTAATGTCTTGCATTCCCATCGTGCCTTTCATCTGAAGATCTCTGAGTTTTATAAGGATCGATGGTGCTTCCTAATTCAGACGGAGACACAGAGATGAAGTGACTTGCCCAGTGGCAAAGCTGGCTATAGATCCCAGGAGTCCTACTTTCCAGTCCCCTTCTCCCACCACGTCACACCATCTATCTGCATGTTAATGAGGTTTAATTGTCCTGAAGTATGAGCTTTTGTTTTCTGCTATTTCCACTTTGCCAGTGCTCCCCCATCGATGCCCTGTGTGCTCACTTCTCCTGCAGCAGCATCCACGCTTCTGTTTCATGTTCCCTTCTGTGCATAGAACCATTTTTCCTGAGTATGTTTACACTCTCATTCGCATCGCTTCATAATCCTACTGCTACTTCAGTGGCTGCTAGAAATAAGTCTAGCATTATTTCTTATTGCATCTTCTCTTGTAGTAGACATCATGGAACTGGAGCCATGTGCAGCCATCGCCTGATCCCTCTGTGTGTATGTTGTGTCCTTTTTCACCCCCCTTAGTCTGTTTTTGTTGTTGTCTTAGGCCCTGATCCTGCCGTGAGCTCTGGTGGGTACAGGGGTCCCTCTGCACAGAGCTCATTAGAGCATCAGGTCATAGGAATGTAAATGTTGGGTGCTGATGCTGTCTCCCCTCCATGTCTGTTCAGCACATGTTACAGTAGCACCCAAAATGTGTTATAAATAATGGACACTGCTTTGTGCTGGGTAGGTCGCCCCTTTTTGCAGTGCAAGCACTCGCAGTGCAGTGCAACGCAGCTGTCATTCTACTTAGTTCCTGCTACAGGACACTCCAATAGCGGAGCACGCCTAGAACCCAAATCCCAGCCCACGGCTGCCATTTCTGAGCAGAAAGTACTCTAAACAAGCCGACTGGCATTTGGTTGCTGTTTGATTTCCCTAGTTGTACACTCACTCCCTCCCTTCCCTGGCAATGAGCTAGTATCAATTCTAATCCTTTACACCCTTCCCAGCAGTTGCCTTTCACCCAGTGCCTCCATCAGGTGCTCAGACTCACTGCTGCTGTGTAGAGTGCAGTGTAGTGTACCTTAACTAAATTCCAAGTAGAGCCTCTCTTCCTTCCTTTGGAAAATTTCTCATCTGTTTATCTGACAGGCCCCATTCCTCACAACCCCCCACTGGCAACTGCCTAGTTTCTCTTCTCACCCAAGCAGCTCATTGTTTCTGCCATTACAAAAGATGACAATATGTTTCCTGGGAGTGAAACTATACTCACCAGTTTTTAATTAGCTTGTTCTTTCTTGAAATCTTGGCATTATATTGGCTGCTATTCTGCCCTCTGGAAACCCCCCTTGTGCTAAGTGGCATATCAGACAGATGTGCTAGTGTCTGAGTCACTTTGTCATTTAATTCCCTTAAAGCCCTGCTGGGAATCCCATCTGGGCCTGCTGGGGAGGTCAAACAACACCTCTTCCACTGGGTTACTTCATGTATTCCGTGGAGGGTCTGATCCTGCACTCCATTCTCTACTCTGAAACAATTCCCACTGAAGTGCACAGCAGTTCTGTCTGAGTTAGGGAGCGCGAGGTCACACCTTGGTGAATTATAGAATGAAGCAGAGATACGTGTGTGCATGTGCCTGTGTAAAATCATGCAGTTATAGATGGCAGGTACTTATACCTCACTGAGTATGTTCTCCTACAAGAACACAACAGAGAATGAGAGGATATATCCAATAGTAAACTTATCCTCTAAAAGGTGAGGGGTGGGGAAGTTAGAAGGGAGTCAAGGTTTTGTGTTAAAATGCTTATGTTGAAAACGGGGTGGGGGAAGTGGTGGATAGATTTGTAACAAATCTGAGCGTGTCTTATCTGTTAGGCTGTTGCAGACACTTCATATTCTTCCCACAGAGACTGAAATAGGATTTTCCTTCCACCCAAAAGGAAAAAGACACTTATTTCTGTGTAGGGAGGCGTACCACCAATGGCAATGAGCTCTGGGTGGGGAGGAAGGGTGGTTTACATAGGCCGACTCTTAGTATCAGTAAGTGTTGTCTGGTCATCTGAGTACTTGATTGGAAGTGTGCTCTAACTGCTAATCCATGTTTCCATTTGGTAAGGTGAAGATGTGTCTGTTGTGAACTGGAACAGACTGTGTCAAGCACAGATGAGGGCTGTGTGGGTGGGTGGTGACTTTGTGTTTCCATTGATGACATGATCTCATAAAGGCATCAGATAACTAAACAGAACAACCATTCTTATTACTTCTGTGTATTTCTGTGGTACTGTAACCATTAACCGTAGTGCTTTTACAAACAGGAGATAAAGTCCCTGTCCCCAGGAGCTCACAGTCTAATGTGCACCATAAGCAGATAAGGCACCAGTGGGGAGAGAAGTGTCCAGGGATGAAATGGAAAAAGAGGGTTTGAAGGAGGCGGGAGGTATTTCCAAGCATGTGTCGGGAGGAGAAGTCCTGGCCAGATCACTGTTTAGGCCTATCTCTGAATTGAACTGTTGCACGCAAAACTTTTTTTTTTTTTTTGTCCCCTTTCTTCTATATATACACTTAGGTTTTTATACGAACCAAACAGCAAAGGCTACAAATATTACCGGCAGAAGCTGGAGGAGTTCCGTAAGGCCAAGAACAGCTCCATAGGGACGCCTTTTGTGCCAGAACCCAGCCTGAAACACAAAAGCATTCCTGAGGCCACGCCATCACCATCATCCTCTTCAGCTTCCTCTAAACAGGCAGCTGCAGCTGCTTCTAAAAAGAAGAGGAAGAGCAGATGGGGGCCAGAGGAGGAAAAGGTTGAGTTGCCCCCTCCTGAGCTTGCCCAGCAGGACTTGAACTCTTCTCCCTCCCCATTGTCAGGTTAGTGGTTCTGTATTTTGGGTTGATTGGATTTTTTTTTCCTCCTAGCTTGTGATCTGTCCAAACTCGGTTGGCTCTGTAAACAGGATCCCCTGCGTGTCTATTTCTTGTTCTAATCTCCCCAGTCAGCAACCTTCTATCTCTCAGCTAAGTCTAGCAGCTAACTCTCCCTGTGTGCAAATCCAGATAAACCACTTTATCTCATTGACACTGGGGATTGGAATCTTATCATTTTCCAGCTATCTTTAAAACTCTACTGAGCTGTTGCTCATTATAGCCTCAGCATCCATGCTGTTTAGGGCTATTTCACTTCAGGAATAGAAATGGTCAGAAAACAAATGTTGAAGTCTGAACTCTGTTTATTCCCCATGGCAGGCTAACATCCTTGGGCAGCTCTTCCATCCACACTTTGATGGTGGCGGGTCAGAAGAGTAGCTAAACATAAATAGCTTTTCTCATAGCGCTGAGGGATGAAAGCAAAGCTGCTGGTCTCTTTCAAGTCATAGGACTGCACCCTGTGTTCATGATCCCAATCCAGGGTTGTGATTTATCTCCGAGGACAGCATGATGCAGACCCCTTTAGGGGTGCAACTCACATCAGATACGAGTGGACAGCTTTTCCAATAGAGGCACTCCTACTGTGCCTGCAAAATTTAGTATGCATGTGCTGATAGGTAGTGAGTCAGACTGTGCGCTGGGTATGTGCACATGAATGCAAGACTTTCAAGGGCAACTGGTGAATGCAGACATTTTTCAGATGCAACTTAAAAGCCTGTCTTTAAATACTTTGCACATCTGGCGTGATGAGGAGAAAGGATGTGGATAGGACAGAGAAAAGGATGAAGAAGAGAGAAAGATGAGGGAGGCAATGGAAAGGGAGAAGAGCCAACATACTGCAGAAGGAGTAGTGGTGTTAGTATAGAGAGAGTGGAAACATACTCTTTCTAATCAGGACCTCTTTACAGGAGATGATGATAGGGCAGATGAAGTGGTACAAATAATAGAAAACAAGCTGTAATGTCTTTCTGAGCTGCAGAGTGAATTCACAGGTGCATATATTCAGCCTGTGCAATTCACTCAACAGCAAGTCATTGGGTCATGTACTATGGCAGGGTTTTTTAAGAGAGACTGGATAATTGTATGGCCATTAATAACATTGGATGGCGAAGATAAAGCATAAGACATGCTTTGTGGTGTCAGCTGATGGCTCAGGGATTCGGAATAGAGCTGGTCGGACATTCTTTGTCAAAATGTTTTCACGAAAAACGCTGTTTCCATTGAAATCTAAATATCTTGAAAAAAAAGATTGATTTCAACAAAAATTGTGGGGGCGGACGGGGGGATATTTTGAAATAAAAGTTTTCATTTTGGTAAACTTCATTTAGAATTTATTTTATTTATTTTTACGTCATGACATCAGTAGTAGTTGAAATATTTTATTTTTAAAATCATGATGGGCAGCTGCTACATAGCACTCATTGAAACATCTTATCTTTTCTAGATCAGTGTCTCCTGTTTGAGTTGCAATAAAACAGTTTAGCACTGATACAGTTTGGAATTAAAACAGATTTTAAAATGTTGAAACTTCCTGCAAAATGGAAATTTTTGAGTTTCAACCAGCTCTGTCTAGGGGGAGGTGAGATACCGGGTTAAATGGACCACTGGTCTTATCTTATATTCCTTTTCCTAGTGAGACAGAAATCAAATGCCAAGGTCTCCCCACGTTCTGTATTTGGAGTCCTTCTTTCCTTCAGATATCTAATGGCTCTAACAGTCGCAGTAGGGCTGGTGTGTAAAAGCCAAGCTACACGGGTTGTCACATCTTAGTTTATCTATTTTAATACATTTTTTTTAAAAAGTTAAAAAGCCAGAGCTGGGCAGATGCTATCATAATAAAATAAGTGAATTTCAGCCTTGCGCATCAAGCTGCACTTGGGGCCTGACAGTCTTACATCCGCACATTCCTGTGTGCCTTCCTGCTGAAGTCTCCACTTGCTTTTTCCTTTAACCTCCATGTTAGCTTCCTATTAATTAGACAGGTGGCATGCTAGCTGTTCATGCTCACAATGCCCTGTGGAAAGCCTCAAGTAAAAGAAAGGACAGCAAACAATCTGCCAGTCATAAAAAATCGACCGTTACCGCTGTGTTAATGCTCTGTGGGGAAAGTGTTTATTGGTTCAGATGGAATAATCTTCTTCTAGAATTAACATCTTTAACCTGGCAGATGACTAGAATACCGAATTATAGCCATGGCCCTGCTGGAGTTAGAGCCACAAAATGTGCTTTAGATTGTTCTTGCCCATGCCTTCCTAGCCCCACATTCTTAGTAAGTGTTGCTGATTTGGAGCTTTGGACAGTTAGGCGAGGACTGTTTATTTCTCATTCGTTTCCCATCCGTTTTCAGTCATAAATCAGTATCATGCAGTGAATAGAGTGTAGATGGTCCTTTTGGACAGAAAGGATGCTCCTCTTACATATATTGATGTTTAGATGCTTAGTAGCTTGTCTACTACAATGAGGGGTGTCTTCAAAATGCTGAATAGCACAGGGATGCTATTAATTAGTAAAGTCTCAGAACTACAGAAGAATTCATTAATGTTGTCTAGGCACACCTAATGCTAACTTTGGATTGGGGGTGGGACATGTTTTGGATCTGTCTTGTTGTAATTAATATGATCTTCAGAATACTGAGCCAAAAGTCAGGCAGCTCATGGCTCCTTTTGGGTGTAGAGTAATTGCACTTGTAGTGTAAGGAAGGAGACATCTTCTCCAGGCGTGTGAGCAGGGGTAAACCTTCAGATAGTCTTCTGCTAGATGCTGCAGATACAGATTGCACCGTGTTGTGGCCAAAGCTAATGTTTTGCAAGACACGCTTTTCCTAGGATGAAAGCAGCTCTTTGTCCCAGGCTGAAGAGCAGTTCTTTGGCTTTTGCATGGCACTAGCATGCTCCAGCGAACTCTTTAATTCCCGTGGTCCAGTTTTATGTTAAGTGTGCTGACTTTTGCACTGTGTGCAGATTGATACAAGTTGGCTTTGTTCTATGGCAGCTTTCCCACCTGCAGCAAAGGCTTTCCTCCTTCTGTCAACTTTGCCTGGTTATAATATGCGACACTTTGGGAGATTTTTTTTTTTATTAACCTTGGTGCACACAGCTAAAACACATATAGTAGGTCTGTCAGCATGTTATTGTCATGTTTCCCTGGAACTGCAAGATTGTGTGTTGGTTCCATGAAATCAGGTGTACAGTTTTAACACAAAAATGAGCAAAGGCGTATACTGTATCTTGGATGAAAAGGAAGATTACCACCCTGTCTCTCATCTTTCTCCTTTTAAGGCTGTTAACTCACTGGAGGCATGCCAACATGTATAGGCCTACTGAGCTGTGTTGGGCTGTTAGTTCTGGATGACATAAACACTCAGGTTAAGTCAAAGAACTGCTGACCTCTCTGTGAAGGGCATACAGATTTCTTCAATGTAGCCAAAGAAAATCTTCCCATTCCTTGAGAATGGGGCTGACTCAGTGTTTGGGGCTGCCCCTAACGTGCCTCAATCTCACATGCGACTTTTTGAGTCTGATTTCCTCTCATCAGTCTTCCATCAGTGGCTTCAATGAGCTGCTCCTGATTCTCACCAGTGTATGAAAGAATCAGGTGCTTTATTTGAAAGACCTGTGTCTGATATTTTTATGCATATGTTTGTTTTTCTATATGCTATTATTTCATTGGGAATTGAGGGCATGCTCCAGACTTCACAGGGCCTGGACTGAGCAGGTTTTATCTCTAACTCTGTCTTAGAAAATCTCTTGCTGTGTCTCTGCTGAACTCGATATACACAGTTTGCTCTTGAGGCTGATTATATGAGTATCCATAGGAGAGTGAACTGCTGGATGGCTTTATGTCTTTGTTAGAAGGCAGGCACTAAGGAAGCCACTTTCCAGATTACAACATGCTTGACAGAAAGCGTATGGGGGAAGGTGGTAAAGCGCTTTGATCGATTGCCGTAAGTGAAAATGAGGGAAATGGAGAGATGACCCCTGGGACCTAATTACCATGTTGCATAGGCACTTGGTGTCATGAACAATGATCCTATTATTATCAGGCTTCATAATTAATAGAGAGTGAATAATTAATGAAGTATCATTTAGCCATAGCCTGGGCTCACATTAAAATTGAGGTTCTTGCAGCCACTAGGAAAAAATCCTTCCTCCTGTATTGAAAACCATCATGTACTTTCAAGTGCGGCTGGGGTGGGTTTTTATTCATTTGTTTTTAAATCCTTTGAATATTTAACTGCTAGGATTTTAACACTTAGATGTTTAAAAACTGAAGCTGTCAGCCCAGTTAGTTAGAAATGGACTAGTCTTGCAAGTTGCTCTTCATTTTAAATCTTGGCTTCAGAATCAGTAGAGTCCTGCCCTAATGAATTTAAAACCTAATTGCAGGGCTTATCCAATACAGTAGCAGGTAAAATCATTCCAAAACAGGAGTTTCAGACCCAGGCATAGCAGAACAGGGATATACCAATGGGAGTCATCAAGCTGAGACTTAAAATATGTCTCCTCTTTGAAGGTAGGAGGCCTGAAGTCTTTGGCAGTGCCCCTTTTTGAAATCTATAGCTGAGAAAGTAGACGGTAGAGAGTAGTAATTTCCAAAAAAAAAAAAAAAAAAAAAAAGTTAATGCTTACCTCTATTTTTGGTGCGATCATTTATTTATCTTTCTGAATGACGAGTAGCTAGTCACATAGTAAAACACAGTATAGTTACTGCATAGATTGGCTGAACAATATACTGACAGGCCAAAATCTGCTGGTCACTTAATGCTGTATAATTAAATACCGGTTTCTTTGTGGTAGAGAGATTCATAAAGGAGCTTAACGAGAAGAAATAAGCTTAAATTAAGAGAGGGTAATTTTACACTGTTTGGAGGAATGAACTTCCTGACAGTGCAATCTCCAAGACAGTGGAATAGTTTCCCAAGGGAAGCTGGGGAATATCTAAAACTAGACAGAATGAAGCTCTGGAGAACATAAATGTAGGGAACGGTTCTGAGTTGGCCAGGAGGTGGAGTGTAACCTAATGAGTCGTTTTCTTTTGTGAATCTCTAAAGTTCTACTGGGAGTTGTTGTACAGCTTAGCATTTTAACACTGGAGTTATGAAACAGACTGTGAGAGTTAAACTGATAGGATTTTGAGATATGGTTCCATTGTCTTGAACAGCTGGCTCTGTTTTTTGAAAATCTTTAACATTTACTTATTTCAGTTCAGGACCTCAAGGGTCTGGGTTATGAAAAAGGGAAACCGGTTGGACTAGTGGGTGTGACAGAGCTTTCTGACGCCCAGAAGAAACAGCTGAAGGAGCAGCAGGAGGTAATGTCATGAAATGATTTCTAAGCTAATTTGTGCACCAGCACATTGCATTGCAGCGTGGTTGGGTTAGGAGAGGGAAACATAGGTGGAAATGGACAGCGGAGATTTTCCCAGAGGTCGAACAAACAAAACCTCTTGGATTCATATTGGATTCTTAAGTATCACATGATGTGTGGTCAGCAGAAATGTATTACAGGGCATTGGGGGACATGAGCAAAATCCAACCAACCCATCTCCCCACTAAAAAAAACTGTTCTTCCTGTGAGCTCACCTTTCCTCTTATATGCTACCCATATGGGACTTAATTCCTTTTCCAACTAAAGCCCAATATCTGTAAGGCTTATTGCATCACTTCTCTTCCCTGCTGAGATTTGTGTTACTATAGTTCAGGGGAGCATAACTGGCCCCTTCTGGGTTCCTGAGAGCTGCATTTAAATTACAAACTACATGGAAAGGATCACATGGCAGCTGTCCTCATTGTCAATGTATGTGTGCAGCTCTCCAAGGTGCCAGCAGGTGATGCTCCAGTTGGACCTAGCCGTAAACTGCTTGCAGCTTGCTTCAGCATTGCCTGCTGGGATTTGTGGTCTTCATGGCCTGCATTTCTGTCTCATAGAGAAGGCAGTTGTGCTGTGTTGTAGAACGTAGGGACCTCCCTGTGTCCACTCTGCTGCTTACAGGCTGGCTGCCTTACTGAGCAGGCTACTGTTTTGCCTCCCTAGATGCAGCAGATGTATGACATGATCATGAAACACAAGCGAGCCATGCAGGAAATGCAGGTGATGTGGGAAAAGGCGGTTCAGCAACACCAGCACGACTACGACAGTGATGAGGAGGTAGACAATGATCTGGGGACATGGGAACATCAGCTTCGACGCATGGAGATGGACAAGACACGAGGTGGGTGGGAAAGCCGCAGCACTGGATTTTCTCTCATTCTGCTGCTGTGCTGAGACTTCCATAGAATGGAGTATGAGGTCTTGTGGCTAGAGCAGGAGACTAGAGTCAGGACATTCCCAGCTCTGCCACCAACTCACTGAGTGCCTTTGGGCAAGTCATTTAACTGCTCTGTGCCTCAGTTTCCCCACCCGTAGAATGGAGATAACATCCACTTCACATGGGGTTGTGAGGCTTAATGCTTTGTAAAGAATTTTGAGATCCTGAGGTGAAAGGCGCTATAAAAGGACACTCTTGATCATTACTGTATTTTTTTTTCCCTCCCCTCCATGTCCTGAGCAGAGTGGGCAGAACAGCTAACTCAAATGGGCAGAGGGAAACATTTCATCGGAGACTTCCTGCCGCCTGATGAGCTGGAGAAATTCATGGAGACGTTCAAGGCGTTAAAGGTGAAACGAGCGACAGTTTCCTAGGCCACAGTGGAACTCTCCAACAGAAAACTGATCTGTCTGGTAGCACTGAGGGAAAGAACTCAAGCATTTTCAACCATTTACCTGCCTGCCTGCCTGCAGTTCTAAGAGCCACTTATTAATATAGCTTCTTCGCAAGCGAGTTTTTAGGTTTTTTAAAAATACTTTTCTGCAACTTGATGGGGAGCTTAATGTCTGCACTTTGTGCTGAACCTCTTGGTATCAGCCTTTGGAAAGAGTGCGTGCCTTGATTCAGCACAGCTGTGCGATGCTGGTGTTTTTCTAACATCAGAGATTAAAAGAAAAATAACTCCATTCCCCAGGGGTCTTGTCATTGTAGGAAGTGGGGGCTGATCTCTTGTGATTCACTAGGAAGAGTGGCTGTGCTAAGTGACAAAACAGCATATCAGCAAGGGGTACAAGGTTCTAGGTGACATTATAGTGAAACAGACAAAGCTTTCAGACTGTTTGCTGATGCGTCTGCAGCTTCTGTTTCAGAGCAGGATAAGCAATCACTAATACCACGTAGGGAAAACTGGGATTTTTATCTAGACAAATAAAGCAAAAGTATGAAACCCATTAAAAGCCTATGGAGAGCCCTTGGCTCCTGCCAACTCTTACTTGTACAACTTGCTGCTGGCATCCTTGATAGTGTTCCTCTGTAGCCAGCACAAGAAATGGGGCCTGAGGTTCCCTGGAGATCTCTGTTTAAATAAGAGCCATCTTTGGAGCCAGTCCAGTGAGCAGCTTTAAATTCAGAAGCCTAATATTTCTCAATTTAATTTCACAGTTGCACTCCCTGGGCTTTGCAGATTACATTCTGGAGTCTGTGTGGCTCTGCTGTGCTGTATCACTTACCTGTTTCCTACCCTGTGGTAGACTAGGAATGGAATCCCAAGAAGTTTTGCTAGTTAACAGTCCCTGACTGTTTTGTCAGGCCCACACTAATCTCTACTACCTGGTGCTTGTGCTGCTCCCCTCCTCCAGTGGAGTAATGTAGTGTAACTCGGGTTGCCTTTTGTTGCCCTGCAGGAAGGTCGCGAACCAGATTATTCGGAGTACAAGGAATTCAAACTGACGGTGGAGAATATAGGCTACCAAATGCTGATGAAAATGGGTTGGAAGGAGGGTGATGGGCTTGGCTCCGAGGGACAGGGGATTAAAAATCCAGTCAGCAAGTAAGCAAAATGTTTTCTTTTCCTTCGGTTGATTTGGTCCTTTTCTGTCAGGTAGATGTTGATGCTCCCATCCCAGCTTGTTGGAAGTGAATGTGGCTGTAGTTCATCCTTTGGACAGTGCATAGAACCTTTTTAATAAAGAAAAAAATAATCTGTAGAGGGTTTTTTTGGGTTTTTTGTTCCAGAATTAATTTACTTTACACAAGATAGATGATCTATGATCTGAGCATGAGTCAGGAGCCTCTGAATTCTAACCTTGACTTTCACTGCCATCCTCTGGGGCATACTCTCTGTGTTTCAGTTTCCCCATCTTTACAATGGAGTTAATGCTTACTTGCCTCACACAGGCCATGTGAGGATTGATCAATGTTTGTAAAGTGCTATATGTGAGTAAATATCTCCTGAATATCCAGTGCATGCCTTATGCAGCTGGAGAACTCTGATGCAGGCTTGCTGGTCTCTGGTGTGCTGTGCATCGAAGGCAGTTACCAGTAGATGGTACTGCTTTTGAAAGCCACTTCAATACAAAGCAGAAAGCTTTGTGTGTGCATGCAACCCCTCTGGACATCAGTCTGTTTTTCTTACTCAATTGTTTTGGGTATAATAAAGAGTAATTGCATCCAAAATGGATCAGAATGACCAGCTGTTTGTGCTACATGCTGGACTGTAGGGAAACTAAATATTGATGATGAAAGCAATTAAGAATGTTTCCCATCCAGTAGGTCCTTTATAAACTACAGTTGTGCATATCTAGTGGAAAACACAGATGAAGTGTCTCTACAAAGATATTCCTGAGAGAAAGGAGCTGAAGTGCTATCTGGTGAAGCAGTGGCCAATTTAAATCAAGAGCTGTGGGGAGAGATTATTGTGTACAGAATAATGAGGCTTCCACTCTACCTTTCCCAAATATGCTGCAGGGAGCAATCCTGCATGGCACAGGGCTGGGCAAGATGTGACTTACTAGGCTCTGCCATCTCTGATGTTTATGACTTGGAAAATGGCAAGGGAGCTGTCTGATGCACAGAAAATAATACTGTTTTATCTTCCTGTGACTCCTTTTTGGGGGTGCGAGGTAGGGACCTTCTGTTTAATGCCTCCTCCTTAAATAAATAAGGTCCAGGTCATTGCATTTGGTCACCTTGACTGCCGGAGGCTAATCAGCAGGGCAGGGGATCCTTCGCTAGGGAGGCACCCAAAGCACTGAGAATTATTCCTGTTACAGCTCTAGTTAGCTGCAGCTTCTCTCACTGGTGCTTTGGGGAGTATGTCCACCCAGCACTGGGGTTTGCTGTTTGGAGGAATGGAGTTGCAATGTTGTAACAGCACTGCACTGCTCTGTGGTCAGAACTAGCTACTCTGATTGCTCCAGGTCTGTCTTTGCCTGTGCAATGCAAACATGATCCCTTGGTCTCTGTGCCCTGGTTAGAAAGGGCAGATCCTATGGGATGGTGGGTGCTTCTGATTAGCAGGAAGATGATATGTTAGCATCTGCTTAACTGGGAGGGTGGCTTTTTTTTTTTTTTTTAAACAGGGGTACGACTGCAGTGGATGGAGCTGGGTTTGGGATTGATCGTCCAGCCGAGCTATCAAAGGAGGATGACGAGTATGAGGCATTCCGCAAAAGAATGATGTTGGCCTACAGGTTCCGACCCAACCCTTTGGTGAGGTGACTCCTAAAGCACTTCAGACAAAGAGACGCTTCAGTAGTGTCTCTGCCCATATCCTATATGGGGAGGAGTGTATTAGTGCTTAAGAATATTTTACCTTTATGGCAAATTTCCTCTTGTGTAAAAACAGAGAGGACATGATGTGACCCCAGAGAGTGCTTCCCAACACCAGCTAATCTTCACAGCACCCCTCTGAGGCAGGCTCTGGCTAGCACAGGAATCTAGGAGTCAGGACTCCAGGGGCCTTATTTTCCTTTGTCCTGCCCATTGGGTAGCCATTTACACCAGTATAAAGTGGGTGTGAAATAGTACCAAATGTGCGATGTAAATTACTGTACAAGCGGCAGAGCCATGGGGAACCACGCCCTAGCTCTGCTACTGACTCTGCAACCTTGGGCAAATCATCTGCTTGTATTTCAGTTTCCCTACCTGTAAAATAGAGATGCTGAATCTAACCTACTCCTTTGCCTCCGGAGAGAATGTGAGACTCAGTGTTTGGAAAGCGCTTATATTGCACCTTTTTATCAGAGGATATTCCTAAATATCCCCAAGGGTTCAATTTTAATAGAGTAAAGAAGGCAACAGTCACAGGGAAACGATATAACAAGTCACTCTGGGAGATGTTCCTTTTGGTTCTGTTCTTCTGTTGAATCAAATCATGAATACCACATCACCCCTGACAGTCAGCTCCCCTTGCTGTTATTTTAATACAAAAGTTCCTGCTTTTAGCTGGAAGCTGTATGTGCCAAGTATAAACACTGCACACAAAGGAAGTTGATGGGTTGTCCTTGAATCCCAGCACATTTTATGTTCAATAGTCATTCTTCTAATGGCAAAAAGCTTATTAGTTTGCATCTGACTCTGCATTACATCCAGCAGTCCAATGCATCTAGAGTGTTGCATTCCATTTGTAGTGTTCCAGAGGAAACCTCAGATTTTTACCTCCCAAAACCCCCTATTTCAGTGGAGTCCTCCAATTCATATTAATTAAGCTCAAATGCTCATTCTGTTCAGGTTGGAATTTTAATTAAACTTCTGTTGTTGTTGTTCCTTTTTCTACAGAACAATCCGAGGCGACCTTACTACTGATAGTGTTTTCAGGACAAAGTATTTTCAATACTGTTGTAATTTTACTGTGAAATGTTACGAAACTGCATTATTGTCCTTCTTTTGCAAATATTGTAAAATCTATTAAAGTCACAATACCATCTTTCGCCTAGAAGCCCCACTCACTGCACACTTGAGTGCCATGACAACGACATCGTAACAAGGTCTGGGATGGTATTCAAAAAGGAGAAGAGAGCAGATGAGAATGGAGGTTTTTATATGGTGCCCTCCTGTACAGAATGGTAGCACCAAAGATACTAATGGGAATAGTTCAGGGACTCCATTTGTTTATTGCTCAGTGCCATCTTACTTGCCAAGAAATACATTTTTTGTGGGTTTTTTTTTTTTTTTTTTTTTTGCATCCACTGCTCAGATATGCAGCCTATGCTGCCTTGTCTGTAGCTTTATTAGCAATATATATACGAGGCAGTCCTCTTAACCCCAAAAGGTGAGTATCAGTTAGTTGACTAGCCGTTTCCTCTGAAGATCTGAGTTCAAATCCTGTATTAAGTTACAAGTGTAAAGAATCTGCCCTCCAGCTGAAACTGCACAACCAGTGCCTATTTGTTTTATCTCTGTTTGGTAGACAACAAGGGTTGGAGCAATGCATAGAGCAGCACTGGGGGGGGATTGAGGCCTGCTGGGGAAATTTGCCCAACACCAGTTCCATCAGTCCCTCACTTTCCTGAACTCTAAATTTACACACAACTTTCAGCAAAACAAGGGGCCCACAGATCTTTTCTCTGGAGGTGAGTGACGGAGAACAAGGCCTTCAACCCTCAGTTGTTAAAGGCCAGTGAATTTTTATTGGACTATGAAACACCTCTGCACTGCAACACTCCTCTGCTCAGGCTGTAAACAAACTCACACCCATCTGCCCCCTAGCTTTTTATCACAGACTAATCAGAAACAGGGGCCATGTCACAGGTTTTTGTGGGGGAAAATACAGCCCCATGGTATTCTTTCAAAGCATCTCAGAAACTAAGATTGTTTCCCCTATGTTTATTTGCCCCTTTCTCCCCTGCCCTGATACCAAAATCTTGCCATCTAGTATGTGATTCACTTTTCTGTTAACCTTTTAATGATGTAGAGTTAATGGCTTGGCTTTCAATAAAAAATAAAAACAAACTGGTCAATTTGATATGAGTTCATCCCAGGAAAATTAAAATGTATGAGCACCTTGGAACCAGGCAGTCAGGCTTGCAGCTAAGAAATATGTGATCCATTCCTGGCAGTGATCTATGCCAGTGTGACAGGTGCACTTATTACAGCTTGCACACTGGGGCATTGCAGCTGATCTGGCTAATCAGTACATGGGCAATAACTATGAAACATTGGGTAATAAAGGTAGGACATTCTGGGAGGACCACTGGTAAGGCTGAGCTTCTCCCAAAACTATTAAGGCTGCTCTGACATTCAGGTTTTCCTGGGAAGTTAAGGGACGAATCTGTTTAGTTTATGAGCCTCACCGTGTGGCGTGCACTGCTCTGTTCTTGCATTTTTTCTCCACATTTGGCCATGAATGAAACAAAGCAGAAGTTTGTAACAATGTTTCCATGCTTATGAAAGCCCAAAAGCACCAGAGGGAGCGGAGCTGGTTGCTTGAGCCAACTGGGCTTCGTAAAGTTAACTTACAACATTGAGTTTCAGTGATTTTACCCAGGTGGGCTGAAGGCCCCCTCCCGTAGCTCTGGGGATAGCAGCTGTAGACAAGGGCACATTATCAAAATCCACTGTTCACTTCAAATATAGGTGTAATAATATGTTGAGAATCCCTCTTAGCCCAGCCAGTAACGATGTTTACCATCAAGGCAGCGCATACTGGTGCTTCTGCAGGTCTCATGTTTTAAACAGCTGGTGAAATATCTAAAGCTAATCAAAGGCTGCCAAGTGTTTTCTCTTGAAAAGTGGGTATGCCCTGCTTTTCCCATCCATTCTTCTGTTGGCAAATGTTCTTTATTCCTCTTTTTCAGCAAACACCAATATGGCAATGGCCTTGTTTCTCTGAAGCACCCTGTACGTTGACCATAGGCTTTGTTCCTCTGTGTGGGCATCTCTCACTGACTCAACTTGTATTTTATTTATTTCAATTTAAATAATTAAAGTCACCGAATGCACTGTTAACACCACATCTGTATCTGAGCAGCGTTAAATGATCCGTTCAACAGGGGAGCTCAGCATGGCCCCTACACAAACATCTTTCTGTCCCTTTATCATTGAGGAAGCATGTCCTCAACCTTCTCCCCTAACCCAACCAAATAGCTGTCTTGTGCAGTATGCCCAGGAGGTCTCTTTCTAGTCAAAGGAGAGCAAGTTCCAAAGTCTTTTTATTTTCCAATGGACTATTAGATTGCAGGAAAAGATTCCTTATTTTAGTGTAGTAGTCATTCTAAAGTGTGCTTAACTTTGGAGGCTAAGGTATTTGCTGTATTGTCCAGTACTTGCAGGAGTAGCCAGTCACAGGCAGGATGGAGGCCCCATGGTGCTGGACAGACAGTGTCTTCCCTGAAGAGTTTACAATCTGAATAAAAGTCACAAGGATTGTAAAGTTATGCACTTTAACCAGTGGATGGCCGTGGGGAGTCTAGACCTTTCCCTCTGTAGGTCACTGGTTCAAATCCAACTCAGGACACAGAGTTCATCCCCCAGCATTTCTGTGGCTTTGGTGAAGTGAGTTGGGTCCTATTCTGTTTTGCATCACAAAACCACACCCCAAAAACCACTGCCCCAATTGACATATCCACGGGCAGGCCCAGCCCTGTCTCTGAGCCATGGAGCTCAAACTCCTGTCTCAATCCCTGAAGGGAATCAGTGTGTGTGTGTGCAACTGCCTGTACTTTGAATTGTTGCTTAATACAATGAATTCTCATCTCAGGGCATATTCAGAGTAACCACTTCTGCTGCTGCATAGTGAAGCGATGAAATAGCATAGGGCAAAGTGCACAGCCACTAACTCATCAATGGACTCTGAGTCGTGATGGAGCAAAGGAATGACACAATGGCTCAGCTGGAAAGCTTTTGGGAGCAAGGTGAAAGGTCATCTGACAGTTTTGTTTTTGTGAATGTCTGACAACCAACGCTTCATTTCTTGGAATGTTTCTGGCACGTACTAAGTGCTACCAGTCAGCCAGGTCCCTCCCACAACAAACGGCATTGACTCTAAAGCTCTGAAAAGATAGGTTAAAAGGAGAAGTCACAATAGCGCTGGAAACTCAGCCTGACTCAAGCAAGACCTTGAAATACCCGCTCTACTTCTGCTGATTTAAATTCTCTCAAAGACACGTGAAAAGTGTTGGTTTTCATGGGCTTTTTATTCTCTCTCTTTAAAAATCTGAAGATATTTTTTTCTCTTGAGCTGTTTGAATGCTTCAGGTTTCCAGGATGACTGGGGGGAATATGGTTCAGCCACCAACCTTTCAAAACACCTTGTGGAGTGCATTTTATTCTTCCATAACAGCATTTACATGTGAATCTAAAGGAGACTATTGTGACCCCTTTGTATATAAACTTAGTTAAAAAGTCTATGGAGTGGGGCTAGTCAGCAAAAGGAAGGAGGTCCCTGTGTGACCTTAAGCAAGAATCTAAGCCTCCTTTCCCCATCTGTACAATGGAGCTGTTACTTGCTATGAGGATGCATTCATTAACGTTTGTGAGGAGCTCAGCTACTGCCATGCTACGGAGTTAGATATAGATAAGACCCAAGACTAATGAGATTAAATTAAGCAAAACAGCATATTGGCGGAAAAACTTCCTAAATCTGTTTAGACTGTGGAAGAGCTTCCCAGGGACAGAAGCAGAGACTCCAGCTCTGGATACTTAGAGAGAAGATGTGCCGTAAGGAACAATCCCACAAGGCCGTGGCAAAGTGACTCTGTGACCTACTGAAACAAGTCGTTCTGTCTCCCTAACAGCGGGTGTTGACCTCTGGGCTTTGTCTATCTTTTACTTTGGGTGGAAGAGGGTTATGTTCTTGAACCAAAGCGACATTATTTCATTCACAGTCAGCAAGAAGCCCGGGCTGCATCGTATGCTGTCAGTAAAGTACTGACCGAACAGTTACAGAGGAATGGAGTGTGATCAGACTACCGCCCTCAGCGCTGGTATGTCAAGGGTGAAGAGATGCAATATTCTTGGCTGTCACTTCCACGGGAGAGAGATTTTAGGGAGCAGAAAGGATACCCACTGCTTCTTTTTAAGAACCTAGAGGCACTTGTGGCATAAACCCAGTGAAATCAGAGCGGGAGTAACTCAAGGGGCCAGAGAGAGCAGGACTGTCTGATGTTCAGCCTCATGATTATGAAATGGGGAAGAATGGCCAGCCTGGATCAAACTCATGGGCCATGGAGTGCAGTGTCCACTCTCTACAAAGGATGGTGCAAGAAGCCCCACCGAGGGGCAGATGTGGGGTCATTTCCGCCCATAAATGTATCCTCCTGATTCCTGATAAAAACTGGCTTAAATCCTAACAAATGAGGTTTCATCTCCCTCCCTAAGCTGACTTCATTAGCGCTGACTACCAGTAGCCCGGCTTATTCTTGTTATCAGGTAAATGTCCAATCAATCCCTCGTCCCATTTTGCTAAGTTCTCTCTCTTGATATCCTCCTTTTGCGATGAGTTCCACAGGTCGTGCCAGGGCTGGGGCAATGGGAGCTGACTGGGCTTGCCACAGGTCACCAAAGGAGCCAGTGCAGAGTGGGGGACAGAACCCAGGAGTCCCAGCGCCTGGCTCTAAGGGGGGGGGGGAGTGGGGGGAGCCTCCCAGTCTTGAGCCTGTTGATTTTTAAAAACTTCCTTTGCAGGGACTGGCTAGTAGCGGAGCGGAACGAAACCTGCAGGCGGGCCAGGGGTGGGTGAGGTCCGGGTCCGCCTCTTCCAGAGCAGCTCCACCCTGGCCGGCGGGAGCGCGCCGTGTTGACGCGGCTGGTTGGGTTTACACGAGCGAGTCCGCCCGTCGCCCCGGGGGACAAAAGTCTGCGACCTTTGAATGGAGGCTGGGCGAGCCCTGGCGCTCGCTCCGCCCGGGGTCCGGGCACGGCGGGCTGGGCTGCAGTCGGGCACTGACTGGCCGGGGCGCTCCGCTGCGCCGGGCACCTGGGGCCGCTTCCTTCGGGAGCAGGGGCGCTAGAGCCGCCCTGGGCCGGGCCCCTTCGCCATGCAGCCGCCGGCAGTCCCGGGAGCCATCGGCCTGTCCCTCGCAGCCTTCCCCGTCTCCTATGCGCTCAACAGCGTGTCCGCCTTGGCGCAGTGAGTACCCGGCCGGCCCAGCTCTTAGCCCGGGGGGGCCCCTGCACGGGCGCCGGGGGGCCGAGCCTCCAGGGGGGCCCCCTACACGGGCGCCGGGGGAGCTGAGCCTCCAGGACTTGCAGGGTCGCACCCGGTCCGGCCCGAGGGGCCCCGATTCATTTCCTGGCGCCGGGCACTCGCTGGGGGGACGCGGGGGTGTCTTTGCCGCACCCTGGCGCTGGGAATCTGACAGCCAAGCAGGAAAGTTTCCCTCTTCTCCTTAAAAGCCGCTTTCCCTGTGGAGTGGCGGCTGCCTGGCAGGTGCCCATCCCTGTGTCCCCTCCAGGCGTGGGTGCCCTGCCCTGCCCTAGGACAGATTGACACCCCCCCCCCCCCCAAGGATGGGGAAAGGGACCAACGAAGAGGGGGGATGTGGGGGCAGTTCTCTGTCCCCTGTGATGCAGGAGGTCAGAGCAGGTGATGGCCGTGCTCCCGTCTGGCCTAGGGGACCCAAGTCCTGTCGCTCCGATTTGCCTCCTGTAATTAGGATGGAGTCGGCCAAAATAACGCCTATGAAGAACTGCCTTTAGTGTTCGTATTCCCCTAGCGCCCAGCCCCGGTCAGGGCCCCGCCGTGCTGGGCGCTGCACAGACGCCCAAAGAGACAGCCCGCCGTAAAGACAAACCAGCCCCAGGGGGCGAGAAAGGCAGGGTCGCTGCCCGGAACGTAGGTGGGGAATTAACGGGTGTTTGTCTGTGGCGATGGTGAGCTCTTCGCCTCTGGCTGGCCTAGTCTGTCTGTGCAGCACCTGGCACAGCGGGGCCCTGATCTCACGTGGGGCCTCTGGGACGGGTGGTGTAATTCCTGTTCATAAGGCCGTTGTGGGGAGCATCAGACAGCGCTTGGTCAAATCTGACGTATCACCGGTATACTGGGGGTGACAAGACCAGGCACGCACCATTTTCAGCCTCTTGCAATAACAGAGCATGGCTGCGTGAGATAGGCACCGCTCACACACCGGGTTTTAAGCCTGCACTCCACTCCACTCCCCCTGTACGCGCGGGGGCAAGGAGGGGCTTTGCTCTGCTTAAGGGAGGCTGTTCTCTGCTGTCGTGCAGCCTGTGCCCTGCAGATGAGCTCTCCGTCTGCTGGCCGATACTTTGGGAGTGTGAGCTGTTAACGCTGCCTGCTGAATGCCTTTCCACGGGCAGAATCAGTGATGGCTTTACCTTTTTTTTTTTTTTGCATCAGGGTTAAAGTCTTTAGTGGCAAATGCCTTAATATTTTCAGCTTTATCGCTCACAAAGCAAAAGTCTCTGCTAGTCCTGTAGCTCTTATAACTAATGGAATTGCTTCTTGGAAGAGGAGAAGAGAGCTCAGGATAGATTTCCCTCCAACTTACTCTCTCTCTCTCTCTCAGCACAAATTTGCAATATCTGTCCCCTCATTATAGATTTGCTTTCTAATCGGTTTACATGGTCTCTGATAATAGCGCCTCCGCTACGGGCCATCCATATTCATATGTGCTGGCAGCGCCGCTCCACAGAAAGGAGATGGAAATCGTAATGTTTCCAACGAAAGTGACATTTCAGAATAAAACCCAGCATGTGGTGCCTGCCTGGATGGATGCCTTGGCATTTTGCCCATTGTTACAAAGGCCTGGGCGGTTGGGAGACGGAGAAATGGAGTCGGGGCCCCTCTCTTTGTACTTCTGCAGGAGACTTCTTGAAGCAGCTCTAGCTGTGATGCAGGTCCTGGATTTCAGGAGGAGAAAGTGCCTGTCGTTTCCCTCCATGCTCAGTGGTGTCAGATTGGGACAAGTCATTTCCCTTCGTTGTACCTCAGTTTCCCCTCCCACCCTTTGTCCTGTCTATTTAGACTATAGGCTCTGTGGGGCAGGAACTGTCCCTCGTGTGTCTGTGCAGCACCTAGCACAATAGGGCCCTGATCTTTACCAGGGCTTCTAGGTGTTACCATCATACAAATAATAATAGACCTGGACCCTGCTGTTCTGGCTCCCCTGCTCCTGCTCCCCCGGTGCCACCCTTCATCTCCCGAGCTATGGAGTCGCCTTATGTTTGTCACAAAGCACCTTTTCGTGGATCAGCGCTCGGCCCTGTTCCCGCGGGAGCAAAGGGGGGACCTGGCTCGAAGATGAGCCAAGTTGGCTGGGTTGATGGAGGTCACAGCACTGTAAACCTCTGCTTGTTTGTAGCACTGTGTGTGTGTGTGTGTGTGTGGGGGGGGGGGGGTTTCCTGCACCCAGGGTCCTCTCTAACGCCACAAAGTCAGCAGACAGGCAGGACTCCCTCTGACTGCAGGGGATCTTGGATCAGGCCCTTACTGAGCGTTGGAGCTCAATCTGCCCAGCTCTGCCCTGCCGCATGGATGCTGCCGTGTGCTCTGCTCAGCCCGAGGGCTGGGCCTGCCCCAGCATGGAGCCTGGCTGTACTTTGAACCTTGCGGCTGGTGTTGGCAAAACCCTTCCTACCTCCCCCACCTGCCCTTCCAAACGCAAAACCCAGGAGGAGCTGCAGATCCAGCCTTTGCTCTGCTACGGCGTCTCCTCCCTTCCCTGCAGCCCAGGAGGCAGAGCCACACAGGATCCCAGCTGGGAGCTATCCCCGTGGGGTTTGCCCAAGGGATCCCAGCCGGACAGTTGTCCTTTATGGAGGGGGGAGGGATGCAGCATGAGGTCCAGGCGCCACTGCAGCCCCGAGAGGTTAGGCCGGTTCATGGCATGACCATTGCTGCCTCTGGTTTAAAATACTGACGGTTCAAATCCAGCTGCGGTTTAAATATCCCTGCTGACGCTCCAGCCGTTCGGGATCAACGCCTCCGCTGGTGTCAAACAGCCTCACTGCACTGAAGTCGCTTACACCAGCAGGTCCCTCAGACCTACTGTAAAGGGCTGTGGTGGGGAAAGGGGGCCACTGGGGCTAAGATTTTCAAATCCGTCTGATCTCAGCACCTTAAAGGGGCCAGCTTCTCAGACAGTGCTGGGCCCCCTCCTTCTGAAACACCGGCCCCGTTAAGATGTCTCAAGCTGGGTGCCCAAAATCACTGGGCAGATCTTAGCCTGTGCCCGCAGGTGCCTCCCCAAAGCGCCATCTGCTAAGGGCACAGGGCCTGTTTGTCCCCATGGCCAGGGAGCGGGAGGGAGCGCGGTGGTCAGATTCTGCCGACTGTCCCTGGTACAAATCTAGAGTAACCCCTCTGAATTCAGCAGGGGGGAGTGAGATCAGGACCCAGCCTGTGGCCTCTTACCCACTCTGCCAATAGGCCCATGGGGGGCTGGCGGGAACTGAAGCACGGGGCGAAAGCCTGGCCCCGTTGAACTCAATGGCAAACTCCCCGTGCCTCCACCCCAAGTCTTCAGCCGCCCCTGCGGATGGGCTCCATGGGGCAAAGGGGTTTGTCGTGCGCTCAGCAGCCCCTTGCGTGCGTCTGACCTGTCCCTTGTCCGCTTGTGTTGCAGCCCAGTGGCTGTCACGGTGACGGGGGTGCTGGTGCTCCTGGCTCTGTTCTCCATGGTGTATCTCCAGGGTGGCGAGAGCCAGTCGCGGGATCCCCTCTTCTACGGTGAGTCTCGGGGCCCTGGCTAGAGAGCACCCGCCGTCTCCCCTTGTTTCCCTTCCTTGGGTAAGAGAGGCAGCACGTCTGTGTGACTGGGGGAGCCCTGAGTCTTTGTGGGCGGCAGGCGGCAGTAGCTGGCAGAGCGGGAGAGGTTTAAGGGCACTGGAGGAGCGTCGGACCAGGTGCCCGTGGGTCTGGATGGCAGCGGAGAGCCCACGCCAGGCTCAGATCCAGCCCTGGCTGGCAGCGACTGGAGGCTGCTCCTGTCTGACGGCCGTCGGGCGGCCTTTGTGGGGTGAGCCTGGCGGGGGCACAGTCCAGTTCCCAGGTGAAAGGTGCTGGCGTGGCTAAAACACATCAGTTAGCACACGCTGGCCCCGCAGTGACCGGCTAGGGCTGGGACACCCGCGAGAGGCAGGAGGGGCGCCACAGCAAGGCGGTGAGGTTGGACGGTGTCTCCGTTGCCAAAGCGGCCATCGGTGAGCCAGCCTCCCACCAAAGGGCATCCAGGGCGTTTCCATGGCGGAGCCCCACCCGCACCAGAGCCAGGATTTGAGCGCCCAGGGCAGGATGGAACCAGCCAGAGACGCCAGGTGACCCCTGTTACGGTCTAGGGGGCGGAGAATTCCCCAGCTGACAGGTGAAGCAGGGATTTGTAGCTGTCTTTGCGGGTCCCCTCTGAGTGGGGGAGAAGCCTGTGTGTTTGGGGGGCCTAGGACAGCCAGGCAGGCAGGTGGCTGGGGCCCCCCCTTGCAGAGACGAACCCGCCTCCATCTCTCTCTGCCTGCAGTGTTCACCGTGTTCTCCTTCACCTCCGTCATTGACATGATCATCTCTCTGGAGGAGGATGGCCACATCAGCGGCTTCATGGAGTTCTACATGAAGGAGGTACCGCCCTGGGTGCTGGATTGCCGGTGGGACGCCCGCCTGCAACGCTAGAACTCCACGCCGCCCTGTCCAGGTCGCCTGGCATCCCATCCCCCGATTCCTAACCTGTCACCTTCCAAATGCCGTGTGCCTGATTCCCTGCTGCCCTACGCCTGGGGCGGGCACTTCCTCTGGTGCAAAGAAGGCCTCGAGTGCTCCCAAACCACGCTGCTCTCCTGGGCACAGGTCTAAGCAACCACGCAAGCTGCAGCACGGTGGAGAATCTGACCCCCTGCCCCCACTCCCCGTTCCTTTAAACCCGCTGTTGCTTCAGCTCCGTGCATGTGTTAAACACAGGCGCAGTTCCATCTCCTAGTCATCCGTGGCTCCCCATGCCCGGCAGGGAGCGTTGAGGCACAGGGCAGGGCAGCCAGAGGGGGGCAGGCACCTGTGGGCAGTGGGCCGAGCGGGTCCATCTCTGGAGCCTGTCGTGCTCAGCTGGGGAGGTGACTCGCTGCCTTTCTGGTTGGCAGGGAGAGCCGTACCTACGCACCGCGTACGGCATCATGATCTGTTACTGGGACGGCTCCGTGCACTACCTGCTCTACCTTGCCATGATCGCAGCCATAGCACAGAGGTAAGGGGGGGCTGGGGCAGCAGCAGACGGAGGGGTGTGGGGTCTCCTGTTCGTTCCTTGGGCATCTCAGCTGCCGGTATTAAATGGCTGCTTTCAAGAGGTGGGTGGAGGAGAAGGGGGGCTGCTTTTTGCTGGCAGAGGGGCCAACAGGCAGCACTAGGGGAACCAGAGTCCGCTTTCCAGTAGGTATTTGGCAAGGGGTAACAGCTGGGATTGGAAGCGGCAGGAATCTCCTGTTCTAGGGGCCCTTCCAGCCGGGCCCTGCAGCTTCCGGGCACGGAGAGCCAGGCTGAGTAACCGACACGAATTCCAGCCCTCCTGGCATTGGCATGATGCCGGCGGGGAGCTACGGTCGGCACGGGACAGCAGCCCAGCTCTGCCCAGGTGGGCGAGGGAGTCTCCGGGCATGGAAGTGCCCTGCCCAGCTGGTGGCTGCCCAGCGAGCGATGCTCAGCACCGTGAGCCAGCGTGGGCAGGAATCTCCCGAGCAGTGAGGCTGGTGGGGTGCAGCTGCCGGGGCTCTCGGGGTGCTGGGAGGCCAGGCGGGGTATCAGTCCCCTCCCGGAGCTGGGATGCTGCTAGGGAGGAGCGGCTGCTCGAGGGGAGGCTGGTCCGTGGTGGTCTGAACCCACGTGCCGTGAGCGTGGCGGGGCTGAGCCAACCTGGCCACTAACCCGGGAGAGCGGGCGAGGGGACGAATCCTGCGAACGCAGCCGGAGTTGGGTGATGGGGTGAGTTGGGGGGGGCTGCTCTGAGCCCCCAGAGGCTGTTTAATTCCCACTGTCTCCCCAGGAAGAGCTACAGGAACCTGGGTCTCTACTGGCTAGGTTCCTTGATGATGAGCATTGTCGTCTTCCTGCCTGGGAACCTGCTAGGTAGGGGGCTGCCTGCCCGTGACCAGCCCCGGGGAGCTGCTCTGAGATCTGGTCTCGTGGGGTCTGTGTCCTTCCCGCACTGCCTGTGCTCGCCTCTGCCTCTGCAGGGGCACACCCCAGAGCTGCGGGTTCGAGTCCAGTTTGCGTCCCTAAAACCGGCGCTGACTGGCCCCTTTGTTGGCTGAGATGCCGGGGCGTGCGTGGGTCAGGAGCCCTCTTCTCCCAGCCACGGGGCTGGGATGTTGCAAGTGGGGGTGTGGGAGCCGTGGAACGTAGCCACGCGCGCTCCACGGGGTTAACCAAAGGCACCGGTCTCTTGGGCTGGTCCTGCTCCATGCGCGACCCGGGACTCCTCTCTCCTAGGGAAGTATGGCTCTGAGATCCGCCCCGCCTTCCTGCTCAACGTCCCATACCTCCTGATCCCAGTCTGGGCTGGCGTGAGACTCTTCAGGCAGCCCAAGTCCCTTCCCTGCTGCACTGCCGACAAGGTACGTGGGCTGGCTGGGCGGGCGGGCATGCAGGGGTTGGTGATTGGGCCGGTGCAGAGCCGACACCTTCCATTGGGTCTGGGACCTTGGGATCGTTGCAGGGCCTTCTCGCAAGGCTTGGGGTGCTGTTCCTGGCGTGGGGTATGTGCTCTCCAGCACCGGCCTCCATCCGGGCTCAGGACTCGGCTCGGGTTCACACTGCTGATTGGTTTTCCCCAGATTCCAGCCCTTTATTTTACACCCTTGTTAAGGGAGGGGGAAAAAAACCCAAAAAACAAACCCGTTCTGGAGGCTGGGTGAGCAAATCCGGCAGGGATTGCCCCTGTCCCCGTTCCCTCCCCCATGCCCAGCTGACGCCCTTTTGCCGGGCTGGGGGGATGGCGACAGGCAGCGGCTCTGGGGGCGGGCGCCAGACGCTACCTGCGTCTGCACCTGTCTGCCTGCACTGCTGCCCCCTGCTGGTTGGTCTGCGCCTCGCCCGCTCGGGCAGGGCCGCGCCCTTTGCCAGCTGAGCCCAGGTGCCGCTTTGGCAGAGTCCGGCCCGTGGGCGCCTTCTCTTGCCACGTGGCTTAGCCTCCTCCAGGCCTAGAGACCTCAGCCGAGATCAGGGCCCCCGTTGGGCCGGGCCCTGCACAGTGAGAGGCAGGCCCTGAGGAGACAGGACAGGCCCGGCTCCACACAGCAGGCCGCTAAACAGAGCCCGGGTCTCCTGGCTCCCATGCGGGTTCGCTCTGCTCCTGGAGCTGCAGGTGTGAGTCCGTTGCAGCGTGGATGCGGGAGGGGCACTGAGTGTCTGATCCCCCTCCCTAGGGACGGCTGCAAGTCCTTAGCCCGCTGGGCTCGGGGAGGGGCGAAATCCTGCCTTTTTTTCTTTGAAATGACTTTAATTTGTAAAAAAAGTTTTTTGCATCTGAATGGGGGGGTGGATCCAGTGCCTTGAATGCAGCCCATCCCCCCTCGCTTCCCCCGGCGCTAGGCCTCTCCTGGAAATCCCAACAACCGGCGCAGACCCGCCACCACGTGCTGCCTGTTTAGAAGCAGAACGTGCCGAGGCTGGGAATGGATCGGGCCCTTCCAAGGGAGGAGACCTGCCTGCCCTGAGCCAGAGGCCCCTGGATCAAGGTCTCTGCCCAGCGGGGGGGAGGCAGAGAGAACTGGCTTTTTGAATGGTGCCCTTTAAAGTTTCCCACGTAAGGGCCCTGCGTCCCAGGCCCTGCCACCCACGGCGGCTGCTTGTGTTCAGGTTGCGCTGGAGCAGCAGAGGAGTCTGTATCAGCGGCCCCTGGACCTGGGCTTGGTGCTGTTCTTGGTCGTGGCTGCAGTGTTCACGTTCTTCAGAGGGCTGGTAAGGGATGGCCAGGCGTAACTCAGCCGGGGGGTCGGGGGCTGGTGCAGGGGTGGGTGGGCGAGGTTCTGGGGCCTGCCACGTGCAGGAGGTCAGACTAGACGATCATGATGGTCCCTTCAGTGGGGTTTGGGGCAGGGACAGGCCGGCTCTGCCATGCACTCTGCTCATGTCTCCGGGGGGCAGCCGGGCGTGGGGACCGTGGAGGGGAGGTGTCTGTGAGCTGTCGGAGCCGGCTGTCCCATGCACTCTGTGCCTCCAGGGGCAGCTGGGTATGGGGTCGGGGGGGGGGGGGGGTTGGGTTTCAGAGCTGGCTTCCCCATGCACTCTGCTTGTATCTGCAGGTGGTGCTAGACTGTCCGTCCGACTCCTGCTTCAACTACATTTACCAGTACGAGCCATACCTGCGCGACCCTGTTGCCTACCCCAAAGTGCAGGTGCGTGTGCAGCCTGCTGGGATCCAGCTGCTCTTGGTGCAGGTCCTTGGAGGCTGGTGGCTGCTTCGGGAGCTTTTTGGTGAAGAAATGGGGGTGCCGCTATAGCCCCGATGCGCTGGGTGTGTCCCCAGGAAATGCACTGCGGGACCAGCTTCCCCCGCGCCGTGCCCCCTGGGAGCCTGCCCCCCATACTGGAGAGTGGGATGTTCCATCCGAATCAGCAAAGGGGCGGGTGGGGCTTGGGATGGGCTGGTGGCTGGACCCCCGTGCACTAAGACGCTGGGCTGAGACCCACTGACTTGGGGCAGGTCGAGTTGCTGCCAGTGGTCCAAAGGCGAAAGGCTTTTCAGTCCCACGGGGGGTGGAGCGGAGCTTGGCGCCGGGCCTAGTGCGGGTGGGGATTGCCAGAGCTCCGGGACCTGCAGAGCAGGGAGTGTCTGTCCATCATGCCGCCCTGTGCTGGGCGTGCGATTCGTGCGGGCAGCGTGGCTGTTGGGAGGGTGCCTAGAGGGCTGTGTGGTGCCAGGCGCTGCACAGACACAGTGAGGAATAGGCCCTGCCCCAGAGAGCACCCAGCGGCACAGACAAAGGGTGGGAGAACGTGGGATCTGGAGCCCCATCTTCCAGACAGGGAGTTCAGGCCCGGAGAGGCTAAGGGGGAAACTTTATAAAGGCCCTTCCGGGATGTCGGCGTGTATAGACGTGTGCAGCTAAACCCCACAGGGGCGGGTGCTGCTTATTCATTTATTTGAACTGCCTGGGATTTTTGGGGGCTGCTGCAGGTGACTCTGGGGGTCTGACCCCAGTTCCCCACAGGGCATTCCCCCAAGCGCAGGGCAGTGCCAGATCCAGGGTTCTGGTCCAGGCCCACCTCTGTTCTTGGGTTCGCTCCCTCATTTCTCCCAGCCCCTGCCCTGTGGTCATGGTTTGCCCCGGCAGCATCCTGCTCAGGCCTGCGCTGACCTCTCTCCGCTTGCTCCCAGATGCTGGTCTACATGTTCTACGTCCTCCCGTTCTTCTGCCTTTGCATTTACGGGCTCCTGCAGCCTGGCTGCACGTGGCTGCCCGACTGGGCCCTGGTGTTCGCTGGAGCCGTAGCGCAGGTAATGGGGGACCCGGGCTGGGATTTCGGTGGGAGAGTAGCAGACACTGTGCCTGTTGTTAGTGGTACCGCAGTAGCACCTAGAGAGCGCAGATGAGATCTGGGCCCCGTTGTGCTGGTGCTTCACAGAAAGAAAGCCCCTGTCCTCAAGAACTCACAGTCTAGAGAGAGGTGGGCAGGGGTGGGGGGTGACTGGGCCAAGGTCACCCAGCAGGTCTGTGTCAGAGCCGGGATAGAACCCAGGAGGGTCTAGGTTTCAGGCCACGGTCCCAGCATCCTTTATACACCTTCTCTAGGCTGGCGCTGGTCTCTGAACTGCAGACATCAGCTGCCACTCCACCGAGCTGCTAGCTATCCGCGCGCCAGGGTTCAGCAAGAGCAATGCACCGAGCTGCCTCTGCAGGAGGGAGCCACGGGCAGTGCAGGGCCAATGCATCACAGGGCCAGCGCATCCAGGGGCCGGCGTGTCGCCAGGCCCGTGCCCCAGCACGAGGCTCCTGAACAAGCGTGTTCTGACCTCTCCCTCATCCCTGGGTTTGCATGCAGAGCAGTTTCTATGGCAACGAGCGGCGCCAGATGATTACTCTCCACTGATGTTAATGGCCGACATGGACGAGTTTCACAGGCGTAGACTGGGGCTAGCGCCCCATGGCGCTATGGGGAGGGCTGGGGGGGAATATGCAGCCTTGCCATCAGTATGGGCACAGCTGCCCCACCGTAGCCCCAGGGGCCGGCTACCCCAAGCCCCATGGCCCAACAGGGACCAGGGTCAGGTATGTCAGAGACAAACCCCCGGGTGCACCTGGCTGTGCACCATTATCTCCCCATGATAATTCCTTCCTGACCCCAGCTGCTGATGCACTCACATCCTGCAGCATGAGGACTGGGCTTACCCTGTTTAATCCTTAGCTTGTGGCCCTGCCACATCACAGGGTCTAGGCCTCTTGTGACGATTAGGCTGCGGGGGGGGGGGGAAGGGGAACTGGGGCCAGGCCTTCCAAGGAGATCAGCCCTCAGCAAATCCCCATTGGTCTGAGTGGAGAATCTGCCCCCAGTTTTCACGGTGGAGCAGCGTGAGAAGCCGGCTCCGTTGGGTGGGTGGGTTGCTGGAGCTGAGAGGGGAGCGTCCGGCCCTTGCTGTCGTGGGGATGTGAGTTCAGCTGGCGATTTCTCCCCGGTGCGATCGAATTGAAGGCACTTTCCCTCCGGCGGTCCCCTGTGAACAGGGGTGGGAGCCAGCGCTGCCTCCTTGCTGACCCTGGCCCTGACACGGCTGGCCGCCCCCTTAGACGAGTCTCCTCCTCTCTGTGGGTCTGGGGCCCCGGGTTCCCTTCCCGCTCACTGGGAGGGAGGGGCTGGCAGGGGGGCTCCCGGGGCAGCGCTCCCACCGTCCGGCCCTTCTTGTGCATTTCAGGCCCAGTTCTCCCACGTGGGCTCCTCGCTGCACCACCGCACCCCCTACCCCTACCGCACCCCGGAGGAGGTCTGGTGGGTCTTCCTTCTCACCAACATCCTCTACGCGCTGGGCCCCCACCTCCTCGCCTACCGCTGCCTCCGCAGCCCCGGCTTCTTCCAGCCCGCCGCTCCCCCCGGCCATCACGGGAAGAAGAAACATCAGTGAGGAGCTGCTACCTCGCCCCCTCCCGCCGGCTCCACTACCCGCAGCCGGGCTGGATGCGGACCTCTGTCCCTGCTGGGGCAGCAGCTGGGCCGGCTCCAGGGGACAAGCCATGGAGGGGAAGGGAGATCCCCGTGTGTGTGTGGGGAGGGGGGGGTCTCCATGCTGATTGATTTGGCTGGTGGGTCCCATGTGTGTGTGGGGGAGCGTTTCACTGCAGGTGTTTGGGGGCTTGGTACATGGCAGGGTCTTATTCCTGCTCTCGGGTGCTGGGCTCTTCTCCCGCCCTCCTCCCCATCCTTCATGGGGGTCTGGAGCCCTCAGTGGCATTCCTTACCCAACCAGAGGGGGCGCTCTGGAGTGAGGACGTGTCCCCCCCACCCCTCCCCAGCACTCCCAGCTCCAGAGCCCACAAGGGAGCAGGCAGGGGTGCTGAGTGATTGTCCTGCACCCCTGCCCCCCATCCTTTGCCTTGGAGTCCTTATGGATCCTTCTGCCCTCAGCAGTGCCGTGGGGCCCCCTGCAGCCGGTGTCTCCCTACGGGTGCTGCTTATGGTGTCATCTGGTTCCCAGTGGCCCTCTTCAGAGTCCTGTCGGTCGGGGGTGGAGGGGCGGAGATGACAAAAGGGGGCTTGTTCCTGAGCCATGCTGCAATGCTGAAAGGGGGGGCAGGCCAGAGACCCGCCCCAGCAAACTGTTTACAGAATAAAATCATTTTGTGGTGTGACTTTTTAACCCTGCTGTGGCTGGGTTGTTTTGGTGTTTTTCCGGGGGGTGGGTGGGTGTGTGAAAATATTTCCTGAACTGTGTTGTGTGGTTCTGACAGCGGGTGCTCACGGGGAAGCTGCCCGTGCCCCCAGCCCTATGTTCTCCAGCCCCCTGATGGGATGCTGGGGCCTCTCCACTGCCCAGAGCATCAATGGGGGGCTTGCTATGGGATGGGGCCCTCCTGCTGTTACACCCCAGGCCTAACACTTTCCAGAGGGGCCGCAGGCTGGGCCTGGCTAGAGGCACCTGGGCCTGGTTTTCACAGGGGCTGAGACCCCCCCAGCTGCAGCCAGGAGTAGCGGGGGCTCGGCCCCACTAAGGAGCAGGCGCTCGGTGTCACATTGGGCCGCCACAACCTGCGCTGCCGTACCTCACCGAGCATTTCTGGGGTGCTGCCTGGCCAGGAGGGAGAAGCTGGGCCCTTCCCTCCCCATCTGCTCACATTCCCCAGGGGGCCACTGGGTAATGGAGGGGGCTGAGGTAGGGGGTGGCAGGGCTGGGTCTGTCTATCGCCCCCACTGGCAGGGCAGGGTGAGGGGAAGGGTGGGAGATTCTTGACTCAAACCTGAGGGCTCCAGCCCCGGGTGCAGAATGGGAGATGCCCCACGCTGCCCCCGAGGCTCTGCTCAAGCCTAGTTCAAATCCTCCCCCATCCAGGTCTGCACTAGGGCGCTCTCCCCACCTCCACCAGAGCAATGGGGCCGGGGAAGCCCAACCCACTGGGAGCCAGCATGGAGCAAAACCCCCCTTGAGCTGGGGCCAGCCCCCCGGCTGCTGGCTTTTGTGCTGCAGGACTGAGCGCTTGGATCTGTCTGTGATAAGGGCTGCACGGCCCCGAGGGGGGGCTTAGAGACACGGTGCCAACAGCCCAGCATGATGCAGGGTGGGGCGCGAGGCTGACAGAGACCAGCTCCCGCACACGCACCCCTATACCCCCATGCCAAAGTGGGGGCCCCTCCCATTAACAGGCATTCCCTGTGCACAGGCCGGCTAACGCAGCAGCGACCATGACGAGCCGTGCAACCCATTTAAGTTGAGGGCTGCACTAGGAGCCAGAGCTCCTGGGGTTGGGGGAGGGAGTGGGGTGTAGTGGTTAGAGCAGGGCCAGGGCAGGCTCCCATCATGCACTAGCCAGAGCAAGAGGCCAGTGACCCTGAGCACGTGTCTGCCTCGGGAAAGGCCTGGTGCCACGTCTGAGCCGGGGGGCACGTCCAGCCAGCAGGGAGCGAGCGACGCCAAGGGGGCCCGGCCAGCAGCAAGGACTCGGCCCAGCCCGCGCTCGATGGACTGGGGCAAAACGCCTCCTTGGCCCGCTGCGTGCTCGTTCCTTCTCCGCTGACCACCGGATACCCCCGTCTCCGTGCCACCCCGCCGCCCCCACGGCCCCCAGAGGAGGACTGGACACGGGAGTCCTGACTGCCGGCCCCCTGCACCTGCCCCACCGGGGGGCGGGCCTCAGCCCAGAGCACAAGGCTCTGCTGGACCGACGGGCAGGGCAGCAGGGCTGAGCTGGGGGACGGATGCGGCAGGGCTGTCAGGTTCTGGCTCCAGGAGCCCCCTGGGCAGCCTCCTCCCAGGTGGGGCAGCGCCCTGCAGGTGAGGGACCCCCATCCGCTACGTGCTGCCCCCTAGCGGCCACAGCGCAGAACAGCACGCACCTGCCCTGCCTCCGGCTCTGTACCCACCTGCGCCGGACAGGTGGGTCAGGGAAGCTGGCGCCATGCGGCGGAGAGATGCCCAGGCTCTGCCCAGGGTAAGCCTTGGTCGGGGGGGGGGGGCGGGCTGGGCAGCACCGGGCGGAGGGAGGCCTGGGGAAGGAAGATCAAGGAGCGAGGGGGGGGGGTTCTGCTCATCGGGGGGCTGGTGGTTAAGGCCCCGGACCGAGGTTTAATGCCCCGGCCTCGCTGGGTGGCCCTGGGCGAGTGGCTGGGTGGCCCCGGGTCTCAGAACGAGCCCGCCTTTGCCTGGGGCGCTGAGCCTGGGGGCGCTGCGGGGCAGGGACCGTCTGTCGGTGATGTCCCCCCCCATGGGTCTGGCACAGCCGCTGCTGCTCGCACCCGGCAGGGACCGAGCCTGGCTCCCCCCGCCCCCCGCCCCGGGCTCCCGGCCCATCCGCAGCCCGGAACCGCAGCGGCTCCAGCGCCCCCCCCCCCCGGCCCGCGGGACTTTCTCTCGCGAGCTGGGACCCGGCGCCCCCTTCGCAGAGCGGCCCAGGCAGGGAAGGAGCCGAGCCCGGGGGCTCCTCGGATGCGCCGAGCCCCGCTTCGCCAGCCGGGGGCTGCCCCGGCCCGGGGAAAGGGTGAGTCCGCGCCCCGCGGGGTCACCTTGGGGTGTCCGCGGCCTGCGGGCCCGGCTCGAGGGCCGGGGGGGGGGCAGAGAGCGGGCGGGGGGGACATGACTTTCGATCCCCCCCCGGGTCACTCTGCAAAGGGGTCTGGGCAGCAAGGGGAGCCCCCCCCGCCCCCGCCGCACTCGGGGATGGAGCCGGGGGGACGCGGGGCTCCTTCGCCAGCACCGGCCCGCGGGGGGATCGGTCCCACGCCGCGGCAAGGATCGGGGCCTGCGGGGGTGCCCCGGCTCGGGGGCACGCAGCTCCTCGCTCCAGCTGGCCGGCTCGGCTCCCGGCATCTCCCTGCCCGCCGCTGCCGAAACTCTCCCGGGGGAGGCTGCCCGGGTGGGTCTAGCGGCGGGGGAAGGTGCCGGGGGGGCGGCAGGTGCCACTACTGCAGCCCACGACACCCTGCCCCCCCCCCGCATGCCCAGCTGGCGCCGTTCCCCCGTTGCCCGCTCTGCTGAGCCTGGGCTGGGGGCCCCTGAGCTGAGACCCATCAAACTCATTCCACAGAGACCAGCCGCCACAGCGACCTCGGCTGCAGCACTTCCTTCCTGTTCCCAAGGGCAGAGCCGCAGGTCCCAGTCTGGGGGGGACATTCGTGTGTCAGCAAAGCTGCCCTGCTCTGCCTCCAGGCCTGGTCCCCCTTCCACTGCCCGTGGGCAGGCACTGACCCCCCGGGCCCAGCGGGCAGGACTCACCAGCGTTCCACACCCACGTAGCACGCCCTTCGCACAGGTGCAAGTGACGGGGAATTGCTGCCCCTTTGCACGGCTCCTTCCCACCCAGCCGGAGGGACCCAGGGCTGCACGGGGGAGCTGCCCCCCGGGGGCAGTGGCCACTCTGGGGGTGGGGGAATCTTTGAGGCCCCCCTCCAACAGGCCATGCTCAGCAAGAACCAGCCTCCCCTCCCACCCCGAAACGCCAGCGTCAATTGCGTGGCCCACAGGTCCAGTGCTGGGTGGCAGGACTCTGCATTAGCCGAGGGCAGGCTGGGACCTGGGCACCTGCCCCCTTCCTCTCTGGCTGGTGAGCTGCTTCGGAGCATCCCATGAGGAAGGGGACGGTGAGTGCACCATTCCCTCTCCCCTATCACAGCAGCAGCCGCCTCCCAACTTTGTGCTGGGCCAGAGGGAGGAATTGGGATTTACCACCATGGCTGCGGCTCTGCCCTTGGGAACAAGGGGCAGGGTCTGCAGAGCCCCCAGAAAGAAGTTCCCCCACCTGGGACTACAAAGCCATGGGGCGTGTGTGTGTGTGTGGGGGGGGGGGGGGGCAGGGGAGAGCTGTGTGCTAGCCCAGACTCTGAACACACAGTGCTCTGTTGGCCAGGGTTGGGACTGAGGGGTACCAGCAAAGCGGGGCATGGTGGGGGGGGGGGGGGAGCCCAGGGCTGGGATAGCAGGGGGGCGGCAGGTCAGGACTGAGGGGCACTGGAAGAGCTGGGGGAAGAGGGGAGCCCAGGGCTGGGATAGCCGGGGGCTGTGGGCTGGGACGGAGGGGCATAAGATGAGTTACAATAGCAAGGATTAAAAAATAACCAGGAGTTTGGGAATGGCTCTAAACCCTCCTGTTTCAGGCCACGAGCTGACCTCTAGCTGCCGGGGGTCAGGCGAAGATGTTCCCTGGGAGCGGGTTGTCCCATCACTGCAGGGCCCTTGCACCTTGCTCTGAACCTGCTGGTGGCAGGACACTGGCCGGGATGGACCCCATGGCGGCTCCAGTTGTTAATCACCCTCACTCCGAAATTTCCCATCTGAATGGGACACAGGAGTATTATTGCTGCATTAGAACAGTTTACCCGGGGCGTGGGGGATTCTCCATCACAGGTGATTTGTAAATCAAGATGGGACGTTTGTCCAAGAGATCTGCGCTAGGAATTATCGGGGGAAAGTTCATGGCCTGTGCGATCCAGGGGGTCAGACTAGGGGTCACAATGGCACCCTCTGGCCTTGGAACCTAGGAATCGATGAATCTCTGGAGTGCCCGGCTCTGCCCACGGCCCATGCTGGCTGGGAGCTGGGACATGAACCTCTGGGCTTGGAAGCAGCTGATCAGCCTCATATTATACGCGGACTCCAGCGTCCATCCTGCCGATCACATCCTCCTTCCACGCAGCGGCCTGCGGAGATGCTCGGTGCAAATGGGGCAGTCGGGGTGCAGCCGCCCCGGGGCGGGGCAGGCAGCCCAGCTTGGCGGCCAATCGGGTGCATTGCCCCCCTGCGGCGCAATTAACCGGCTTCAGAAATAATATTTTCCCACAAAAGCTGAGCCCCCCCCTTGCTCAGCAGGGCAGGTAATAGGCGCATTAGAGCCAATTTCATCACCTGCTCCGGATTCAATTTGCTTTAATCAGCCAGTGTAATGGAGTATGGCGCTCTGAGCTGGAGGCAGCGAGGAAAGGGCACCTCCTTCCCCACGGGTGGGCATCCCCGGAGAAGCAGGGATGGCCCGGGGCCGTGCGGCAGTGGGGTTCGGTTGTCGCCATGGGGCGCCGGCCGGGAGCGGGCTGTGACACCGTGGGCCTGGGGACAGCCTAGCACTCCGTGAGCGCTACCGAAATCTCAACGGTGACTTGGGGGGCGCCAGCATCCCCTGCAGGCCTCCAGCTGCATGGGGCTTACCAATCCAGGACCGGGCAGTGTGCAGCTCACCCGGAGGCCGCGGGGCTCTGGTTCGCCTTCTGGCGGCTGCGGCAGGCTGGGTCACACTCTGTCCCCGGGTTAAAGCCCAGCCCGTGAGCCTCCCCCGGGGTGCGCAGCTGGGGAAAGCCAGGCTGTGGGCGGTTGCCGTGACGCACCCCGAGGGTCAGTGGCAGAAGGAGAACCCGGATCTGCTGACTCCTGGGTCCTCCCTTCCGGCTCTTGCAAAGGCAGGTGCTCCCGAAGGATGGGCTGCCACGGCAGCAGAGTGAGTGCTGTGGAAAGGGGTCTGGCTTGGTGCAGAGTGGTGGTGGTGGGCGGGGGGAGAGAGGGGGATTAAAGCACAGAGGGGGTGGAGCTTGTTAGCAAGGGGGAGGGACTTGCTGGCGTGCCCGACAGCACCCGAGTCTCCCAGTGCTAGAGAGCTGGGCTCCAGCCCCCGCTTGGATCCAGAGGGGAAATGTCTCTGCGGCTGGAGGGGGGGTCTCCGTTTCTGCCCCTCCCAGGGAGATCGAGGCCCGGACGGCCCGGTGCACACGCTGGTGGGGAGCACTGGACCTGTCTCTCCAAACACAGGACAGGCCCCTTTGCTCCCTCCCCACTGAGCTGCCCCATTGACACCCGCATCCCCCTCCATCGCCCCATGGGACACACCTGGAGATGCAGCCCCGAGATCCTGCCCGAGGCCGAGTGCTGCTCATGTCTGCACTGCCAGGGGGTGCCAGACTTCACCCCTGGGAGCCCGGGGCTGCCCAGATGCTGCGTCAGGCCCCAGGCACTGCATGGAGCTGGCTGGTGTACAAGGCGGGGGGTACGTGAGCAGAGCAGCCTTCCCTGGGGCTGTTAGCTCACACGCAGAGCCACATGTGTCACGGCTGGAGCAGGCAGTGCTTGGGGGGGGGCTTTGCCACAGCTGTTTCCAAGGATCTGATTCTCTAGAATGAGCGGGGAGGGGGTGAGGGGGGGGTTTAAGCAGAGACACAGGGTCGTTGTTTGTAAGAAAATATAGTTAATTCCCAGCGGGAGGCACTTAAACCCAGCCGGAGGGAGAACCGTGCCCACTGCACTGCCCAGCTCACGGTCCTAGGGCACTTTACAAACACCTGCCTCCATCCATCCATGGCCATAGCCATCCGTCCGTCCTTCTGTTTCTGCATCTGTCCATCCCTCATCATCTGTATCTCTCTGCTGTCTGTCTCCCTTCCTCTCCATCCATCCATCCGAATCTCCACCCCTCCTTCTGTCTCTCTTGCACTCACCCCCAGTATCTGCCCCTGTCCCCCCTTCGTGCTGGGTCACACACATAGGATGCCGGGAAAGTCACTGTGGTCTGGTGCTGGTTCCGCCCTGGCCTCGAATGAGTCCCCGCGGGCAATTTGATGCCACCCTCCAACACCCTTTGCATGAGCGTCAGCCCGTGGGATGTGCACGCACCCTTTGCTCTTCTCGGTGCGTAGGCACCCAGAGCTCTGGGCCAGCCCTGCCAGCCAGGCCGGTAATGGGTGTTTCCCTCTCTCTCTGCCAGATGCAGCCCATGTGCCGTGCAGCTGCCTTGCTTCTCCTGGTCACTGTCCTCTCGTTCCACCCAGTGCTCGGCGAGAGGGGGCGCAAGAAGGTCGTCCATGTGTCGGGTGAGTGAGGGGCGGGCTGGCCCAGCTCCCCCCGGATGGGATCTTCTGCCCCCCTTTGCTCCCTACGGAGGTCTCACGCCCTCCCACCCCAACGGAACGGTCACCTCAGGAGAAAGGGAACAAAAAATGGGACGGGGAGTGTTCCAGCCCAGAGACATGGGGAGCTGTTGCCATGGAAACATCACCCAAACCTTTTCCCCGAGTAGGGAAACTGAGGCACTGAGCAGGGTCACGTGGCCAGTCAGCGGCAGAGCTGGGAACACAGCCCTAGGGTGTCAGCGCCCAGCTCTGCCCCCTGCTCGAGCCCGTCTCTCCTGACTGCACCTTTAACTTGAAGGGCATCACTCACTTGTCCCACTCCGGATGAGACACAAGGCTGGGGAGGGAGATGGGGGGGCTCTGCACCCAGCCCCCCTCAGGTAGATTTGATTTCCATCTGCAAAAGTGTCTAAGACCCTCTCTCCCTGTTAGACGGACATGGCAACGGTCTAGTGCCTCTTGGGCTGGGCTGCGGGAAACCCAAGTTCTGTTCCTGATCCACTGCATGACCTTGGGCAGTCACTTGGTGCCTCAGTTTCCCCTTCCACCCCTTATGTATTTAGTCTGTAACGGGTTTGGGGGCAGGGACTCTCTCTCACTGTGTGTCTGTGCAGCCTTTGTCTCCTGCACAATGGGCCAGCTGGGACTTTAGGGACTGCTTGACTGCAGATACTGGTCTCACTGGATAGGAAGGTTGTGTTTATAAAGGGTTAATACATGAACACAAGACGGTATAAGAATGTTACAGACCCGGCCAGTTGGCTGGTACAGGTGGTTATAAGAACTGGTCAGAATTCTTTTTTTCAAATCAGTTTTCCATTGGAAAATGCCATGTTTTCCCATGACACTGTTCTCATTCGGACAACTTCCTTCTGGTTTTTTTTTTTTTAAAAACCCATTTTCAAACTGTCGATATTTTTGAAAGGGGAAGCTTTGATCTGTCATTTCAAAGTGACCTTTTGCTTAGAAATGTACTTCATTTTATACATCAAACCATAACAGAACAATAATAAAACAAGCACAAATTAAAAATAATAATTTTTAAATGGTCAAAATTTAAACAAACTGTTTTGACAGGCCAAAAATGAATTTAAAAAAAAATTTCATTTAATGAAAAATTTCAAACCAGGGGCGTTTGGTCCCCATTTGAGCTGAATTTATTTATTTTTTAATCTCGACATTTTTCGTGAAATAGAAATCCATTTTCCAACCATTTCTGGTTGTAAGCACATCCTTCATCGGTGTCAGGGATGGTTTCAAGTAACTTATTGATCTGTTGGACTCTAAGAACAATCAAATCACCATATATTAAAGCATCCACCGCTGATTTATTAACCCGTGATACACTGTTTATAAATGGACCCTTCTGTTACAGTGGGACCCAGATAATAATGGCTCTTTGGCTGGTTTTTCCCCCACTACCGTCCTGTTGGCAGTGCCAGAGCCCGGTTTGGGACTGCACTAGCTGGGCACTGACTGCAGTGCACCTCCAAGTAGCAGAGCGCTCTGAGCCTGGAGGTTTCTCAGTGTGTGCGCTGCAGGCTGCAGGCTCAGAGTCAGCCCCTCTCTGCCCTGTAATAGCCGCTGGCAGATCCTTCAGCTCTGAAAGGCTCCAGCGTGGAGACAAAGAAGCTGCTAGAATTAACTGTGGCGACATATGAAAGAGGCTGGTCCCGCCGTTCACTGGAGCTAGAAACAAGCGCGAAGGTGCGAGCTTTGGGATCCAAAGCGGCTCCTGCGTAGCGGCTCCGTGCACAGGACTGGGTGTGACTCTTGCTGTCTGGCTGGTCTTCTGAGGCCGGGATGATTCCGGACGAGGGTGGCAGAGTCCCCTGCCCGCTTCCCCGTCTCCAAGCGCCTGGCTCAAAGGTGCTTTGGAAGCAGGGAGACCAGATGTCCTGATTTTATAGGGCCAGTCCCGGTATTCAGGGCTTTGTCTCGGACAGGCGCCTGTTACCCCCACCCCCGTCCCGACTTTTCACACTTGCTGCAGTGGTCACCCTGCTCGGAAACCTTTATCCACTATCCCTATCCACAGGCTGTGGGGACCTGCTTGGGAATGATCTGCCTGCACGAATGACTCCTGGGCGGGGGTGGCGCTAACACACCCCGCCACCCCGGCTCTGCTGTGGGACAGGCGCCGTCGCTAGGCACAAGCGCTGTCCCTGCTCGCTCGGTGACGCGTTATTAGGGGGATGCTGCTTTGTCAGTAGGATTGAAGCCTCCAGCAAGCAATGCCTTGGTTCAGTCTGTCAGACGGGCCCCCTCTCGCTCATTCCATTATATCACATCTCGTTAGAGATCATTCCGGTTCTGATTCTTCGTCCTTTGTGCTGTCAGGATCATACCAGCTCCAGAAGGGTTAATAAACTGCCTGTCCCCACCATAAAGCATCAGCAGGGTTTGAACCCCGAACTTCAGCGCATGCCTCCTGAGCTAAAGAAGTAACTCCAGCAGCAGCTACTAGTAGTAGGCTGTTATATAACAGTGGATGAGCCACTAGAGGCCTCAACCATGACTGGGCTGCCATGGTGCACAGACAGTGCGAGGCAGGCCCTGCCCCGAAGAGCTGACAGTCTGAATAGACAAAGGCGAAAGGAAGGAAGGGTCTGAGGCACAAGGAGATTAAAGGCCTTGGACAAGGTCACACAGGGAATCTGTGGCATAGCTGGGAGCTGGACCCAGATGCCTGGAATCACAGCCTGCCCAGCTGCCTTCTTCCAGCCCCGAATGCAGGTGCACTCCAAGCAGTTTAAATCTGGTTTATAGCTGGTGCGCGCCGTTCAGTGACATTTAATATCGATTTAGTTAAATGGGTGCAATTTCCTAGTATAGCCAAGGCCAGTTGGAGAGCAAGAGAGCGTGATGCAGAGCGAAGTGGAGTCAGAGAGACACAGACGAGCGATGCAGGAAGCATGAATCACCTTATTTTCGTCCCCAGTAAAAAGGAAGGTTTATTGCCTCTCTCTGAAAATCTGAGGTTGCGTTTGCAGGGGTGGAGTCACGCTTCCGACCCATCCCAGCATCCTGCAGGCTGGGGACAAGGGGGTAAACTGCTGACAATGGACACAAGCTTCTGATCGGGTCCATCTGTCTCAGGGGAACTCTCTAAGGGCTGGCCGTGTGACACCCTCCCCATTCCCCTAGCTGCACTGGCCAGCCTGGGGCAGACAGCTCACAACGGGCATGTCAGTGGAGGCACATGTAGAAGCAGGAAGTGCTGGGTTAGCGGCAGCTTTCTCCTTTCAGAGCAGCCGGCAAGTTACAGCTGGAAGAGCCCATTGCACAGTCCAGCCCTTCTCCCAGCCCAGCTTCCTGACGTTCAAAGCTGCGAAACTCCCACCCCCGAACGTTGTGTTTTCCTTTCTTGGGGGTTTTTTCCCTTCTTTGGTTTGCAGTTTGGTGCAGCGGGGCACGGCAGGGCAGGGCAGGGCAGGGCAGGGAGCTGGGGGAGGCATCTCAAAGCCAGCGTGAGCCTTTGTGTGTGTGTGTGCAGAGGATGAGAGCGGGGCAGTGGTCGTGCAGACGGCGCCAGGGAAGGTGGTCACCCACCGGGGCGGGACCATAACCCTCCCCTGCCGGTACCACTACGACGTGTCAGCCCACGACTTGGACGAGATCCGCCTCAAGTGGACCAAAGTGGCGGACCCGATGTCTTTCGTGGACGTCTTCGTGGCCATGGGGAAGGAGCGCCGGGCCTTTGGGAGCTACCGGGGGCGCACGGTGCTGCAGGAGGATGGCACTGGGGACGCCTCCCTCATCATCCGCAACGTCACCCTGCAGGATTACGGGCGCTATGAGTGCGAGGTCACCAATGAGCTGGAAGACGACACGGGCATGGTGAAGCTGGATCTGGAAGGTAAGGGAAATCCCGGAGATACTAGCAGGGCGGCATCCCCGCAGGCCTGCAAGTCCCCAGCTACGTTGCACACCTCATTTCACGTGCACAGCTTTGCATGAACACGGCCTAACTACCCGACTTGCACTTATCAATCCTGTTTGCAAATGCCAGCGCTGGGAACCGCAGTGCCCCACGACCACACGGACAAAACCATGTGTGCCCAGGCAGAGTCTGGTTTTGCAGATTTTACCCAGCGTTGGTGTTTCACCCCTGAGAAGCCGCCGGTCAAGGCGAGCTGCTGCGCACTCCCGCTCACCATCACAGGCAGCCCTGCCCTTGGCTTTCCTTTTCAAGTCTTCTCCTCAGCGTCCAAGGCTCAGCAGCGCATCCCTGCACTCAGCAGCCTGCCTGGGAGCCCCTGTACAGGCGAGGTCATTAGGACCCAGTCCTAGAGCCTCACCCTTGTGCGGCATCTTTTGTCTGCGGTTCTCAAAGCATTTTTGCAAACCGTTCATTCACCCTCCCAACGCCCCGGGAGGTAGGTGTCCGTCTCCGTGTGCAGCCAGCAATCCAGAGAGTAAGTGACTTGTCCAAGGTCAGAGAAATGACACCGCCAGGAATAGAGCCCCAGAGACCTGACGTCCCTTTCCTTTGCTCTAGCCGCTAGATTTCCCTCCCCTGCATCCAAACTTCCTCCCCCCCCCCGTGATCACGCCATCACACTTCGTTTGCTTTCCTGGTAGGGGAGAGGCAGGAAGGCGGCACACAGCCCTGGTGTGGCAGAAGCTCTCGCCATTGTGCGTCTAAGTCCCAGGATTTGTGGGGTGGGGGGTTGATCTGAATGAGGGTGGGGAGGACAGCACGCGACAGCTGGAGGAGAGGTGTCCTTGCAGTCTCCCTCTCTATCCATCCGCGTGCACCTCGCTGTGTGACCTGGCGGAACCCGGGCACCGGCGCAGGGCAGGGGGGGGAGGAACAGATGCCTGCGGTGGTGGGGCTGAGAGACGCGGCCGTCACGCCCGGCTGCAGAGGAGGGCGCTGTGGGATGGCGCCGAAGAGCTGCCGGGCGGCAGTTGGGCTGGGTGCGTCCCAGCTCACCTTGTCCTACTTTCTTTGCAAAAGCAAGTGCCGTGCGCCCACATCAGAGAAAAACCCAGCAGGTGCCAGGGCAGATCAGTCTCGTCGCCCGGGCCGTGCCTGCCGTCTGGACAGCAGCCCCAGGGCCGGTGGCAGATGATATTAGGCTCAAGCTCTGGATGAACGTTCAGGTGGTTCCCATTGTACACAGGGAGGCAGGGCTGTCCAATGGTTAGAGCAGGGTGGGGGGGGGGGACAGACGGGCACTGGGAGGAGAATGGGGTCAAGTGACTAGAGCAGAGGCCTGGGAGCCAGGCCTCCTGGGTTCTCGATCCAGCTCCGGGAGGGGAGTAGGGGCTAGTGGTGGGAGCTAGGGTTCTCTCCTGTGGGCTGGAGGTCGGATCACAGGACCAGGAGATAGGATGCCAGGCTTCCCTGGAGCAGACCATTGGCCCCTCTAGCCCCTGTCCCTCCTCCAGCAGTGGCCAATGACTGGTGCTTCATAGGAAGGCAGGCCATAATACACTTGAGGAGGTGGGGAGAGAAATCCCTTCCTGACCCCTTTGGTGCACAGTTGGGGCCCTGAAGCCTGCCCGTTCAATGGCTGCCATGGGACCCCCAGCCAGCACGTTGCTCTCTTTGCACATCCCTCTAGGAGTGATCTTCCCGTACCACCCGCGCCTCGGCCGCTACTCCCTCAACTTCCACAAGGCCCAGGAGGCGTGTCTGGAGCAGGACGGCATCCTGGCCTCCTACGACCAGCTGCACCAGGCCTGGCTGGAGGGCATGGACTGGTGCAACGCCGGCTGGCTGGAGGACGGCTCCGTGCAGTACCCCATCTCCAGGCCCCGAGACGAGTGTGGCCGGAAAGACACCCCAGTCGGGGTCAGGAACTACGGGTACCGGCACAAGGACGACGAGCGATACGACGCCTTCTGCTTCACGTCCAACCTGAACGGTAACCGCTCCTTCCCTCTAGGGGCAGGGCCACGGGGAATTGCGCTGGCCCTCGGGGCACTGCAGGGCGCACACTGAGTGCGCGGCAAGGACGCAGCCCTTCGCGCACCCTGGGTGTAGCGGGGCGGCTCAGGTTCAGTATCCTCGTTTTACTAAGGGGGAAACTGAGGCACAGAGCGGGGTAGGGGAGCGACCTGCACGAGGTCGCACAGGCAGCCTGCAGGGCCCGAGCCCCGTCCAGCCAGGCACGAGGCTCCGTGACTCCCTCTGTCACCTGTGGTTCATTGGGGGACGGGTGCACGCAGGGGAGGTCTTTGGGGCACGGCCGGTGTCGGAGAAGGCAGGGCACCGGCTGGAGGGGAGGGCGGGTTGGTTTGGGACGGCCCCAAGTTCCTAGGGGAGCTGGTCCCACAGGCTGGGACTGGCCCCGAGGGAAGCTCTGTGCCACGTCCAGACGAGCAGAGAGGCAGGGCCTGAGGAGCGCAGCCGTCGCCCACTCTCCCCCTGCCGGAGGGTTAGGCTCTTTTGGATTCCCTGGGCCCCTGTGCACTATCTCCTGGTCTCCCTCCGCTCCCTGGACGGGGGGCTCCCTTTCCCGCTGGCGTGTGGGGCTGGCTGCGCAGCACATCAGGCCCTCCTGTAGCTGGCCGAGCAGTGCCATTTCTGGTCAAAAACTTCTGGAAAAAAGTGGCATTGAAATTTCCAGAAATGCTCCTGGTTTCCACCTGGCTTGGTGGGGCTGTCGCCACCCACCGGCCCCTCACCCCGGGCAGGCTGACCTCACTGGGAAGAGAGCAGAAATTCTCCTTTAGGCCCAGGCTTTGCTCCCTGCCATCAGCTGGGGCTGGTTTTGTCCGACATTTTCATTATTGATCTGGAGTTGGGGTGGATTGCACCCTCAGCAAGTTTGCAGATGACACTAAGCTGGGGGGAGTGGTAGACATGCTGGAAGGCAGGGATAGGATACAGAGTGACCTAGACAAACTGGAGGATTGGGCCAAAAGAAATCTGATGAGGTTCAACAAGGACAAACACAGAGTCCTGCACTTTGGATGGAAGAATCCCATACACAGCTACAGACTGGGGACCGACGGGCTAGGCAGCAGTTCTGCAGGAAAGGACCTGGGGGTTACAGTGGACAAGAAGCTGGATATGAGTCAGCAGTGTGCCCTGGTTGCCAAGAAGGCTAATGGCATATTGGGCTGCATTAGTAGGAGCATTGCCAGCAGATCGCGGGAAGTGATCATTCCCCTCTATTCGGCATTGGTGAGGCCGCATTTGGAGTATTGTGTCCAGTTTGGACCCCCCACAACAGGAAGGATGTGGACAAGTTGGAGAGAGTCCAGCAAAGGGCAACAAAAATGATGAGGGGGCTGGAGCACAGGACTTATGAGAAGAGGCTGAGGGAACCGGGCTTGTTTAGTCTGCAGAAGAGAAGAATGAGAGGGGATTTGATAGCAGCCTTTAACTACCTGAAAGGGGGTTCCAGGGAGGATGGAGCTAGGCTGTTCTCAGTGGTGGCAGATGACAGAACAAGGAGCAACGGTCTCAAGTTGCAGTGGGGCAGGTCTAGGCTGGGTATTAGGAAACCCTTTTTCCCTAGGCGGGTGGTGAAGCACTGGAAGGGGTTACCTAGGGAGGTGGTGGAATCTCCATCCTTAGAGGTTTTTAAGGCCTGGCTTGACAAAGCCCTGGCTGGGCTGGTTTAGTGGGGGTTGTTCCTGCTTTGAGCAGGGGTTGGACTAGACACCTCCTGGGGTCCCTTCCAACCCTCATCTTCTGTGATTCAGTCACTCATCCACCCCCAGGCCCCAAGCCCCCAGAGCAGCAGCTGTTCTCTGTCCCACCAAGGGGCTGCAGGAGCAGGCTGCATTCCCAGCTCACCGCTCGCTGAATGGGGGAGAGAATGCCCCATCACAGAGCCCTGTGCCTAGGTAACGGCCCCTCAGTTGTTTGATGCTTTTTGCTAGGCCAGCTGCCTCCTGAGTGTCAAAGCAAATCTCTCCTCCAGCTGAGGGTGCTGGAGCAATGTGTAGAGTGGGGAGCTGAGAGTCATTGAACTGAACTCTAAACCAGGATATAATGGAAACCACTTCCAGCTGCACCCCGAGTTCCAGCACAGCTTGCTGTAGCTGTGTGCGGTATTCCCTGTCCTCTCCCAAGAGCACAGCCTGGCACAGCTCTTTCCTGCCCTAACTCTGCTCATTGCAGCAGAAATCCCTGAGATGAAGAATGTTATTGCCCTTTAATGTTATTTATTGCTGGTCTGGTCTAGCCTAGCCATCATCACCTCTCATACAGGAGTTTTCTCCCTCATTTGCAGACCCCTAAATCACTGCCCCATATATGAGCAAAAGACTCAAGCACCCTCTGAAATGCTAGTGAAGCTCGTGTGTGTGTGTGTGTGTGTGTGTGTGTGTGTGTGTGTGTGTGTGTGTGTGTGTGTGTGTGTGTGTGTGTAAGGGAGCAGGGCTTGCTGTGGCTGAGGAATTTATACCCGCTGCACCTGGCTGCAGCCCTTTGTGCCCAGGTGTGGCTGGTGGAGCTCCTCCCTCTCCGTTAGCCCCTGGTGATTGGATCCTGGACACGCCTGGTTCATCGCACTGGGATTACTGGGGTTTCATTGTGCGCTGAAGCACTTGAGTGAGCAGCACGGGGTGGTTACTGCTCTCCTGCGCCTTGCACGACTTTCACAGTCACAGCTGCGGCTGCTGGGGGTGGCAGATTAAAAGAAGGGGTTGGAGGGTGAGGAACTGGGAATGTGAGCACCCCCCCAGGCCAGGCCAGGCCAGGCCAGGCTGTGCCGCGCCTCTGAGCCCTTGTGCTGCCCCGGCCCCGGCCCCGGCCTGGGGAATCGAAGTCCAGATCCTCAAAGTTAGCTAGGTGGCTAAGTACCGTGCAGGGTCCGCGCCAGGGAGGGGAAGTGCATGTTTTCCTAGGTGGTCTCTAGTTCTGGGTGCCTGGCCTGGGAGCTGAGCACCCCCCACCCAGCCACAGCAGCTGGAGTTATGGCCATCTAACAAAATCGCCCCGTCTGCGCCCCCTGCCACCAGGATATTGCTGCCGCAGCAGCCCTGTGAGGTCAGGAGATGCTGTTCTCCGCATCTGACAGCCGGGGTCCCCATGGTCCACTCAGCCCTCAGCTTTTCCGGCTGGGTTTGCCAATGATAGGGACCAATCGCAGTGGAGCCCCCATGGGAAGTGGGCTGAGACCCTCCCCACTTGTCTCACCTACCGGAGCACCAGCCTGGAGCACGGCTTCGGATGGGCGAGTCTCTTTCACTCCCCCGCTCTCTCCTTTAAAAGCAGCAGGGTTTTTAAGCTGTCGGACTCCATCTCCTCCCCGAGGAATGAATCCAGGGTGGGATTTGGGGCTGGGCACACAGCAAATGTGAGGGCCCTTGCTGCAGAGGGAGGGTGCCGTCCCCCAGCTCTGCTCCAGCTGCCGCTAAGTAGCGAAGAGGGAGGCGTCTCTTGCTGTCTTTTAACGATGACTTTTATTGCCAGGCCAGCTTGACGCGCTGTTGTTGAAACATTGCCTGCCCCATAAATCTCCCCCCTCGGCGCTGTTTTACTGCGGCATCGTGGTGCTGGGGGCCATGGCCGGGGCCCACACCTGGGGGAGGGGGGTCACGGAAGCGCACGCTGGGGGTTGCATTTCGGCAGCCGTCTCCGCTCGCTGGGGCTCTGGGATGCACAGCTGCCAGTGGAGGCTTTCGGATGGGCCAGAGCCGGGGACCCAAGGGCTGTTTCGCTGCCTGTGCCGTGCAGTGAGTTTGTTGAGCCTCAGTGGTGACGAGTCCACCTCACCCCAGCACTGGTCTGTGTGGCGTTGGGGGGTGCGTTAGATCAGGGCCGAGACCCCTTCTGCCGCCTTCCTGGATCCACCCCTCAGTCATCAGCAGGCTTTGCACCTGGGCCCTTCAGCCTGAAACGCCCGGCCCTTCACTGGCAGAGCTCAGGGAATAACTGCGCCAGCTGGGCGGCACGTACCATGTGCTCAGCATCCTTCACCAGCGCGCCAGCCACAGTTAGCCACCGCCCCCGCAACGCACAGGAGTGCTTCAGAGCTTCCTAAGTGTGTGTGTGTGGGGAAGGGTGGGGGGCTGGCTTGGGGGTGAAGGGGCGAGGCAGGGTGGGGGCTGGGAGGGCGCACGTCTCTGATTGTTCTCCGATAGCTGGCAAAGATTTCCAGGGATCGCTGAACATCTCCAGTTTCCCCGGTGGCTGCAGCTCTGCCCCCCTCCCCCTCCACACTCCCACACAGCAGCCCCTCCCCCTCCTTTTGCAAAGCCACCCCCAGACCTCCCAAACCCCAGAAGGACTGAGTGCAGACAGAGCCCCCATTGCCTCCTCCACAGGCCTAGACTTTGGGGGGGAACCTCTCCACAGGGTGAGGAGTGCGGGTGTGAACGGCGCCAGCATTTCCACCGTCGTCCGACGCGTCCGCTCGAGGCGGTGGTGAAAACGCTGGCGCTGTTTACACCGGCTCCCCCTGTGCAATGAGCCGAGGTTTCCCCGGTGGAGGAGGCCCTTTGTGCTGTAATTCCTGCGTCCCTGGGGGCAGCAACGGGGGAAGGAGCAGCAGGTAATTGCAGCAGAGAGCGGCTCGGATGATGGATGAAGCCAGGGCTACGCAAGACAAATCTGAGCTGGAAGGGCTGTCCCTGTGTGTAAATTACTCCTCGGCTGGCAGGGCTGCGGGGGGAGGGAGGTGCAGTGCGGGCAAGGGGGCTCTGCAGATGTTTATTTAATCATGGCAGGCGGGATAAATAGCGGATGTAATAGCTGTGGGGACTCATTCCCGGCCATGGCGCTGCAGCCCCCATCAATCTCGATGTGTCTAGGAATTAATTTCCAGGAGCTGCCTTTATTCCTCTGCCGCCGTCTGGCTCAGCTATTCCCCTGCGCCCCACCTTCGGCTGATGAAGGCCTCGCTCCGTCTCCCCGTGGGGGGGGGGAGGGGTGGAGTCTTTATGTGCCCCTCCCGGCCATCTGGGCCCAGTGGGGCGCCTCGCCCTGGCGCAGAGGGGTCGGAAGAGGTGGTGCGAAATGGGTGGATCCCAAAGCCGGGAGGAGGCTCCAGCGGCACCGGCACCTTCCCGCACGTGCTAGACTGGGCCACTCCAGCCCCGCAGGGAGGCCGTGTCCCCGCACTAGGTGGGGACAGAGCAGGACTGAGCAAAACCCAAAGGTCCCCCTAGCGTCTCCGGTCACTGAGCGGACGATCCTGGAGCTCGAGGTTTAACGCCCTCCCTCCTGGCCGCGCGCTGTTCAGTGACGGGGTCCTCTGGCGGGGGCTGGCATGATCTGCGGAGGAGCCGAGGGCCGTGGTTCCCCCAGAAGCCAAGGGGAGCTGGGGATGCCAGGCCTTATGGGACCAGGTCCTGCCAAGTATGCATGGCTGGTGCCCCGGGCCTGGCTCTCGGCACCTCTTGTGGGGGGCTCCAGCCCTTTAACCCGGCTCCTTTTCTTCCCCCCCAGGCAAAGTCTACTTCCTGAAGACCTACCGCAAGCTGAGCTACCCTGAGGCCCTCCAGGCCTGCAAGAAGAACGGGGCCCGGGTGGCCAAGGTGGGCCAGCTCTACGCGGCCTGGAAGATCCAGCTGCTGGACAAGTGTGAGGCGGGCTGGGTGGCGGATGGCAGCATCCGTTACCCCATCGTCAACCCCCGGGCGCGTTGCGGGGGCCGGGAGCCCGGCGTCCGCAACCTGGGCTTCCCGGACAAGAAGTACAAGCTCTTCGGGGTCTACTGCTACAAGGCGGCGGGTGAGGGGTCCCCCAAGAAGGGCAGGGAGGAGCCGGGCCAGCGGAGGCCTCTCCAGGTGTAAGAGAGAGGCAGCCAACACCGCCCGGCCGGCGGCAGAACCGCTCTTGCACCCACGAGCCAGGTGCCGCCGCGGGAGAGTTGCTACCCTGCTAAGCGCCCCCGCCGCCCCTCCCCATCCCTGCTCAGCGTGGAGCCGGCCGAGAGCCAGCAGCGCGGTACTGACTGCCTTGCCCAGCCATGGGGACCCGGCCTTTACTGGCAACAGCATCACTGGAAACAGAAGGGAACCCCCCCCCCCGCATCCCTTCCCATGGCAGGTGCGGACCGTCCCATGGCATGGCAGGCAGGGGAGGAGCGGGGCTATGAGCGAGGGGAAAAGGGCTGGAGGGGGGACCAAGCCAGCTTCAAGTCCCTTGCTTTCCCCTACAAACGGACACCCAGGTTTTGTACTCAGAGGGGTCGCTGCCCCTCGCCTGGCACCCCGGCCTTCTTGCTAACAAAACCCCTGCCGCAGCCAGCGTCCTTCCTGGCTCCATGCTGTTGTCGCTAGCGCTTGAAAGCTATTTTTTCGGCCTCTCTGTCTGTCTGGGGCTGCTGCTCACTCGAGTAACGCATGGGGCCAGCTGAGCTCCTTGGCAGGGAAGTGGGTGGATGGGCGCAAAGTATCTGCGAGGGCTGGCACTGCCCTGTGGAGTTTACTGCCCGGGCCTGCCCTGCCCTTTCCCTGCAGTGCTTTAGCTAACAGCAACAGAGCAAAATCAGCAGCTCCCCCTTCCCTGCATCGCTGACTGCAAAGGGAAGCCAGCGGGACAGCAGCCGAGGAGAACAGTGGAGGCAGCCGGCTATTTAGAGTGGCGCTGCCTGGGATCTGCACAGCTCAGCACCCGGCCCCAGGAGCAGAGCCCTTCGCAGCCTCATCGCTCCGCGGGGCGGGATTCCAGCGGGAAGCCTCATGTTCCACTGATGCCGACAAAGCAAAGAGTCAATTCAAACCCTGTGAAATAAGCATTCTTGTTTCTACACCATTCCTGACCAGCTGATCTAACTTCACAGGGACAGAACGCCGACCCTCCCGCTTCAAGGACACATCTTGAGCTGAAGAAGAGTCCCCATTAGCACTATGCCATACAGGGCACATGACACACAGCAGCACAGCTGTGATTCCAGCCAGTAGGTGTCAGTGGTGCCACCCACACCAGTCTGTGCGTTGCGATAGTTAGGGTGAATTACCTGGCTCCTCTCCCACTGAACACACTGAACAAAGCACTATGGGAAAGGAAGAGTTTGTGTATGTTGATGGTGCTGGCAAATCGGGCGCTGTTAAGATCAGATGGGCACTGACCATGGCAATGGTCATGGGTCGCCCGTGGCTGACGCTTGCTGCTCTCCATTAAACAATCAAAGCACAGGCTGATTTTTTTCCTCCCAGGCACAGAAAAAAAGTGACCGGATTTTACTGTCCTTACAGTGCTGGCCTAAGAGAGCCTCAGCCAGGGCCTCCCCCATGACAACCCCCGAGACAGGGCGATCTACTCTGGAGTCGGGGTGATCAACACGGGTAAATACAGCATTGCGATATAGGGGCCGATCCCATGAGGGGCTGAGCACCCTCATCCACTGAAATCAGCCCCATGCAGGATGGGCCCAGCATCTACCGTGAGCCAAATATAGTGAGTGGGAGGAGCCAGGAAAAGGGGGCGGGGATTTGGCTCCCCCCTGCCCTACAGATGCGCGCTGTCTCCCTCGGGGTCGTTAACCCTGGTGGGCTTGTCGCATGCTTCCCTGCTTGAGGTGCAGAGCCCGTCCCGGTGGCTGGGGCTGTCTCCCTTTCCCCAGTGCATGCGGTCCATTTGCATCTCCCCAGAGACGGAGCCCGCCACTCTCGCTGCCCTGCTGCATCGCTGAGAGACGCCCGCGCGTGCCTTTGTTTTCAGCTGCATGCATGCCCGGGGGGATGGACACGGCCAGCGACAGGGACGGAGCCCCTGGTCCCTCTGCTCTGAGTTTAGCAGCAGAGCTGACCGAGGTCTCAGTTACTGGGTCTTGGGGCCGGATTGCAATTGGGATGCGCCTGCAGGAGTCTCTCAGAGCCGGAGATCCCAAATAGGCTCCCCCAATCCGCTGGGGCCTCCCGCCTGGTCACTGCTCGTGGCCGCTGAGCTAAGGAAATAAAGGCTTGGCCGCTGATTGAGACTGAACCGTGGACTCACCTCTCACTTTCACTGCTGGCTCCCGGGCATGTTGATGCGCAAGGTGCTGTACAATGCAGGAGAAACAAACGTGGCCGCTCTGGGGTGAAGCCCCGATGTTTTTTAATGGTACCCAGCAACGGCAGGAGGGCTCTAAAGCCAGTTAAAGCTGCAGGGGGAACGAGGGAGGTAGATTGTGGGACCCTCACTCCTGCTCCTCTGGGGTCACTCAGGAACACGAGGCATAGGCGCTCGGAGGGGGGGCGTCTCCAGCAGCGCTGTGCCCCAGGGCACATTGCTCGGCGTCCGCTCGAGGGGCAGGGGTGCGAGCTCATCTCGGATCAGTCACTCAGCCTTCCCGGAGCTCTGCCTCCCTGCCCTTGCCTGGCCCAGCCGGAGATGGCTGGCTGCAGGATGTGTCTGTCCCCCACTTGGCTTGCTCCGTGCAGGAGCATGCAGCTGGGAGCTCATCTCCCTCTTTGGAGCCGGGGGGCCCTGCTGGGCAGCCTGGGATTTCCCTCTGCTTCTTGTGCCAGCAGTCGTCAGAACCCAGCCGCGGCTGCAGCCGCCCGGGGCCCCCATTAGCCCATTAAGCGAGCAGCTCACCGGGGGCTGCACTCGGCACACTCGGGCAGAGTCTGCATCTTCCAGTGGCAGCCTCACCGCTACGAACACGTTGTACAACATCTGCTTCGCCCGCCACGGCCGAGAGTGGCCAAAGCCAGACGGTGCCATGGAGGGGGAGCTCCCCACTGCCTCAGAGGGGGGCATCCAGCAAGGGTGTGGGGCGCTTGCCCTGCCATTCCCCGTGGCCTGGGGCTAAACAGTGGAAATACACAAAGCCCTGGCAATGGCTCTGCCTCCCTGCTGCCAGCGCAGTGCTTGTAACCTGATCTGGGCATCTGCTGGGGCGGCTCTTACACCAAATACAGATTTGCCCTTGCACAGGGGACAAGGAATGCCGGCCAAAGCTGCTCCACGGAGCCCTTCCCTTCAAATGCCCAGGAAATTGCTCTGGGGCTCCCGGGACGGGAACCTTGCCGGAAAAAGCGCCATCATGTTCTCAAACCAGCTTGCAAAAATAAATAGTGCACCTTCCCCAGAGCCAGTCCTGCTTTACGCCCATGTGTGAACAGGATCGGGCCCTCTCACTATCTCTCCCCCTAGCCGATCTCACCTATTATCTTCCCTGAGCAGCCCCGGCTCTTCAAAGGAACTCTGGCACAATTTGTTTCAACCTTTCACTAATACCCTCTCTTCGAACGCCGATTGTGCTGGTGCATCGCGTGGCGCATGGAGGCTGGGGTCTGGTCTTCCTGACACGCTCTGTCTGTGCAAGCCCCTCTCCCAGCCCCTGAGAAGGCGAGAGCTGGTGGTGGGTTGTTTAAAAACCTCCCAGCTGCGAACGTGAAATGGCTTCATGGCCAAAGCTCTTGTTTGCCGTAACTGGCCTAATTCTCTGGAGCAAGGAGCCCCCGCCGCTCTGCCTTTCATCTTCCCATCAGCTCTCTGCCGCTGTGCGAACGATCCGGCGGCTCTGGCTGGGGCTGGCTAATCAGGAAGGCCTGGGTTATGCTGGTGTTTTATCTCCTGTGAGGGGCAGCCGAGCGCGTTTCATTCATCACATTTATTGACTTGAAACACTGATGAAAATAAATAGCTGCCGGAATTTGAAACACTGTCATGCTGGCCCTGGCTGTGCTCACAGCAGCTTTGCCGCGGCAAAGGGGCGGGGAGGAAGAGAGGGTCTGAGCCAGAGGCCGAGAGGGGAGCTGAGCTGAGCTGAGCTGGGGCTGGGGCTGGATTTTGCTGTTTGCAAAGTGCTTTGAGCAGAAGAGAGCGAGGGGGCGGCTACAGCAGGAGGCCAAAGGGGGTCTTGCCTGGAAAGGAAAGGCTGAGTTGCTGGTACAGCCCTGGGGAAGGAATGGGCCTGGGGTGAAAGTCAAAGGGAGTCAGGACTCCTGGGTTCTCTTCCCAGCTTCAGGAGGGGAGGGGGGTGTAGTGGCTAGAGAAGGGGGAGCTGGGATTCAGAACTCCTGGGTTCTATTCAAGCTGGGGGAGGGGAATGGGGTCTAGTCACTCAGCCACCAGGCATGTGAGGAACTGGGCGGGGGGCTCTAGGACCATAAAACTAGGAGCAATGACGGCGCTTCCCGAGGCGCCAGGGCTTTGCTGCCTTGGCTCTCAAAGCACTTTGGGAAGCAGAGTCAATGCCCTCAGCTGCGGGGGGGGGGGGAAGGCCTTGCCCCAGATCCCCAGGGGGTGATGGGCTGGGAGGGGCAGGTCAGGCTGAATGTCGGGAGCGAATCTGCGCCCAAGGGGGACTTCCGGGTTATCGTGGGGCTAGTTCAAAGGTTGCCCTGACACGGGAGACGGGAGACGGGAACATTTCCGCGTGGGAGCTCAGCTCCAAGAGCTGATCGTGGCACGGGGCCGCCGGCCCCACGCTGCGCCGAAGCCCCCGGGGTCGACGCTCCTGGGATATGTCGGCTGAACGCCGAGACTTGAATGTGCTTGGGTCGGGATTTGTGCCACTCCGCCCGACCACCGGCAGGAAATGCAAACACGGGGCTGAGGGCCTGCCCTGCCCGCTGCACTGGCGCGCGGACCAGCTCGCGGAGCAGGCCAGAGGATGGAGGGTTTGGGGGTTTTATGGGCCGTTTGCCTTGGCCTCGTGCATGCAGCTCCAGCTAGCAGCACCCACTGGGCCTATCTCCTGGGCTGGCAAGGGGCGCTTGGGATGGGTGCACCTGGGTCCCCCCTTCTACACCCCAAGCAGCCATGAAGCCCCTTCTCTCTGCCCAGTGCTGGGTGAGCCAGCCCAGAGGCAGAACTCACAGGAGTGCCTGGATTCAATGGAACCAATCTGCCTCCTTTGTACATAGTGCCAACTGCCCCCCAGCCTCCTCTGCCCCCCCCCCCCCCCCCAGGTCCCATTCACTGCCCTCGGGGCAGCAAAGCCGGGGCCCCTCTGGCTGCGGGAAGCATGAGCCGTTGCTCACCGGGGAGGCTTAGTGGAATGCACGTGCTCTATGAAGGCAAGCAGTGTGGCCTAGTGGTTAGAACAGAATGCGGGTGGGGACGGTGTCAGGACCGCTGGAGTCTCTTTCCCAGTTTTGGGAGGAGAGTGGTGCCTAGTGGTTAGAGATGGGACTGGGCGTCCGGGCTCCTGGGTTCTTTCCTGGCGCTGTGTGATCTGGGCCATATCACTCCAGGCCTCTGCCCTAGCAGCAGGGCACAGGAAAGGCTCCTTCCTAGCGTCCAGCGCAGGAGACTGTGTTGGTCAAGCTCGCTGGGTCTCCTGGCTGGAGGAGGGCAGCAGATTACCAGGGTCACGCCGGTGGAAGGGAGTTGATGGATGGCAGTGTCAGCCGGTGATGCAGGAGCCTGGGTTTCATGTTTTATGCAGACGACTCCCTGACAAATTCATTAATGCCTCTGTGTCTTCTCCAAACGGGCAAACTAAAGTTGCCTGTTGTGTATGAAAGGCTGGTGCTGCTGTATTATTCATGGCTTTGTTAGATAGCTGCCTGCAGAACCCTCCGTGAGCCGTCCCAGCCGCAGCCGAGCCGGTGGGGTGATTCATTAGCGCTTGCTTTACAATGAGACGTGAGCAGGCGGTGGGGCTGGGGAAATGAGCCCTCCGAGAAGCATTATGTTTGCTTAAAATTAATTTAGGGCCGGTGAAAGGAGCGGGATTGACAGTCCTGGAGATGAAAGGCTTTTATTTCTCAGCCTGGGGGGAGGGTGCGCTCCCCCGCCATCCCTGCTTCTGCTAAGGGGTCTCTGTTCACACGGGCAAGGCTGAGCTGGGTGCTCGGTCCTCCCGGCCCATCCAGCCCTCGGCCTCTTTGCTGAGCCTGCCGACACGGGGCCAGTTGGTGGATTTCTGCGGGGTCCACGAGTTATTGAATGCAAGCCACTCCACAGTCGTCGGCCAGTAACCGCTCCCAGCCGCTGGACTGGGTCAGAACCAGGGACCGAGCTGTGGAGGGCTCCATCCAACCCAGGGCTGGTCCCATGGACCGTTGGGAGAAATGTTTCCCAAGGTGAACGTGCTGGGTTCCGGCGTTCCCATTTGCCGTGTCTGCTCCAGGAGGTCCTGTGACCTGTGCCCGCAGGAGATGGGACTGTACGATTGAGCCTGTCTGCAAGGCTGCCCTAGGCTTTTCTACAATGACCATCACCACCGTGTCTAGGCATGGCACGGGTACAGGAGAGCCCCTTGCTGGGTGCAGAGGGATCTCTCCCAGCTCCGGTGATCCTGTGTATCTTGATGGTGAGAGCTGGAGTGTCTGGATGGGACAGGCCCAGAGCAGGGGATCCTGGGCCAAGCGAACTGGGGGGGTTGAGCAAAATATTCCAGCGTCTGTGAGTCTTGGTCCCTTTGCACGCTAAGAAATCCCACGCTGTGATCAGTGATTAATTATTAAACATTGGCTGGGAAGGGCTACGGGTGCCAGTAACATGGCTCAGACGGCTGCCACCCCCCACCCCTGATGGGGAGGTGCAGTCCCCACCTCATTCACATGCCAGCACAGCCAGGGACTCGTTGTGCAGGGCCAGGCAGGGATGATCTGAAGAGCTCCCGGAGTAGCAGGGTGTCAGAATCAAAGGCAGATGCTCCCAGGGCTGCCTCTGATCTCCAGACACCTTGTTTTATCCGGGGGGGCGGATTGGAACCTGAGAGTCGGCTACAAAAGGGATCAGCGATGGGACCAGCCTAGCGCCTGGTCAGGCCTGTGTCCCCTCCCCTCAGCCCTTCCCTGCCCCAGGAAGGAGGAACAAAAGAAGAAATCAAAATAAAGGAGGAGGTGGTGAAAAACTGACAACCTGCCACTTGTGCTCAGTGGAGGGACGGGCCAGGGCACCTGGGTGAGTGTGCGGCAATCACAAGGTGTGAGACAGACAGACGGAAATGCATCCCTCCGTCCTTAGCCCAAGGTCCATGGCCCAAGCCCCTTGCGCAGTCTGCTGCTGCCCGTTCCCTGCTCCCAGCGGGACCAGCGCTGGGAGACTGACCTGCCAAAGGGCCCCGGCTCTGGAGCTCCACCAGCAGCTCTGATCGACCCGATCGCCAGCTCCCACGCTGGCCCCCGGGATCAAACTCCTTCCCCTTCCCGGCCCTGCTGGGCACCCGATCATTCTTAGCCCACAGCCAGGGGATGGTGAGGGAGCACCCCAGGCTGATGTGAGGCTGGGCGAGGGAGGAGGGCAGGGAATCTGCCCGACTGACGCCTATACAGCCCAGAACCCACCTGCTTCTACATGCAAATGCCTGTGGAGAGAGACTCAGTGCTGCACCTCCTGGGGGCAGAGTGCAGAAAGTTTAGCCTGGGGGGGCAGAAGGTGGCTTTGAGCCACCCTTGCACCCTCCCAGTTCGGGGCTGTCAGAGGCCGGGGTCTGCTCTAACGTAGGGCAGCCAATTAGCTGCTCCTCAGCTCCAGGCAGCAGGGAACTAGCTACAGCCTGGAGCCTAGCCTGCCCCATCCCACCTCCAGCCATGTCTGCTGCACTGAGGCTTGGGATGCAGGGTTAACACGTGGCTGCCTGCCTTGGGGGTCTGGGGGGGCTTCTCTCCCAGTCGTTTGTGGGGCAGTAAAACCCCCTAGCTGTGCAGTTCCTGCATGGCACTTGTAGACAGCAGGACCTTTACTTTGCACCCAAGAAGAGCAGCTGCAGGTGTCAATTCTCTTTTAGCCTGAACTATTCCGTGCTTAGATCTGGAGACATTTCAAGCCAATTCAGCTGGAGTTCTTTGGCGTTTTAGGCTGGAACAGCCAAAAAAAAAAAAAAAAAAAATCCAATTTTTTTTTTAAGGCTCATTTAAATGGAAATGGGAAGACAGGGGGAAAAAATCGAAAAGAAGGACAGAATAGAATTGTGTGCGGCAGCAATCCAGCGGCAGCAGCAGTGACGTTTGGAATTAGCTGCAGAAAGATGCCCCCACAGCATTAAATTAGCCGAGCGCAGGAGCCAGGAGTCTCAGCTGTGCCATTGCATCTGGGAAAGGAAACGGAAGGCCAAAAATACAAATAACAATAATAAAAAGCAGCTTTCAGGGGCTTATGAACTGTTAAAAAAATTTATTAAAATGTCGAGCAGTACAGAAACGCAGCGTGTCAGAAATGCCACGGGAGGGCTGGGGGCGGGGGATACAGGACATCGCGGTCACATCGCAAACAGCAGAGACTGGAAAGCGGCCGGCTGTGTCATTACACAGGCTCACACACACACACACACACACACACACACACATGCACACACCAGATCAAACTGAATAAATGACGACAAACAGAAAAAACAAAACAAACAAACAAAAAAAAACCCCCAACGACCCCAAAACAAACCGGAAGGGCCTCAATCCTGCAAAGGCAATGGGACTGATTCTGCCAACCTCGGGGTGCCCTGCACAAGACCTGTGCACCATGCAAGACTATGTCTGCTATGGAGCTGGCGGTGTAATGTCCCATGAGCCGCGGCGGTGCTGGCGGCGAGATGGGCTCGCTGGCCCGAATACGAGCCCAGCCGAGACCCTAGGTATACACTCGGGTGGCTACACTGCCATTTTCCGTGCACTAGCGCGATCAGGCGCGGCCACTCGAGTTGGAAAGAACAGCTCCCGCACAGGTGCCGACGCACCCCGGCTTGGTGTCAAACAGGCCAGCTCCCGTTTGGATGTCTAGGAGAGGCAGCGTGGTCTAGTAGCGGACAGGACTGGGGAGAATGTGGGGGGTGGGGTCCAGGCCTGCCTCTGCCTTGGGTGAGTCACTTCCCCCCCCCCGGGGACTCTGCTTCATGGCCTGCCCTTTGGTTGTGCAGGCTGGGAGCGCCGTGGGGCAGGGCCCGGCTCTCGCGGTGGCTGGACAGTGCCCGGCACAAGGGGGCCCAATCTCAGCGGGGGGCTCCAGGTGCTACCCTGAAAAAGGGGAAGCGCTCAGCTGGGATTGATGCAGTGTCCTTGCGCTGACCTCTGTCCGCAGCTGAATTTCACCCCTTGGGCACGTTCCCTATTCCTGGAGGAGCCCCACTGAAATCAGCCAGGCAACGCCAGTGATGGCGGCAGCATCTAGCCCTTACACACCGGAGTCACTTTACTCACATGAGTAGTCCCACTGAAGCCAATGGGGCCAGAGTCCTAGATGGTGTAAATCAACCCAGCTTTACTGGAGTCAATGGGCCGATCTGCAGCTGGTATAAATTGGTGCAGCTCCATTGACTTCAGGGCTGACTTACCCCCTGCAGAGCTCTGGCCCGACAGGATTACTCAGGTCACCTTTGTAAGGTCAGTGCTTCAAAATGGCAAGGAAAACTAAAAGCAGACCCTTGATCCTTGGTCCGTCTGTACTGGGGCAGGCGCTGGAGACCGGAAGAACTGTCAGCACAAAACTAAAGTCTCACCGGGACTTCTGTGGCCTACGCTATCAGATCCAAAGGGAACGGGACAGAAACGTGAGAACAGACCCCGCAGAGGGTTTTCACGCAGAAACCGGGATGATTTTTCCTTTTGTTTGTTTGTTTTCTATTGAGGAAAGTCCCAACACCAGGGCAATACTGGACACAGATAATACCTGCTCCCCCTTGTCTTTCATGCGACACATTCTCTACCAGTTGCTTCTTGCCCCGTGGAAAGGAAGATAGCAAATAAACTAAAGACAGATGGAAAGAAAAGGATTCCAAGCTGATTATTGTTTTAACCTGTTGGTGGCTGGGATTGCTTTGCTTTTCTGGGTCTGTCGGTGAGACCAAAGCTGAAAGAAGCTCGTCAGCCATCTAGGTAGGACCCTGATGTGGGCTCGTTCGGGAACTGCCCTTGGTTTTAGAAAGGACATTCGTTTTTCAGTGCCGCGAATGTGAGCGTGCATTGCTGCCATGGGCTTCTGCCCTTCTAGCCAGTCAGGAAACCACTGGATCCGAAAGGAAAATAACGAAAGATAGATACCACTGGGGGAGGAGCGGAAGAAGAGGGAGGGGCCTATAGGGACCTGCTACTCGGGGAGGAGGCGAAAAGGAAGGCAAGGTTGTTTATTAAAAAGCTGGAGCCTCCCTTGCAGAAGACCAGTGGGACTGGCGATGTGGCGTCATGCTGGGGGTCTTGCCCAGCAGAGGAGCCCAAGCAAAGGAGGGCGAGAGAGACGGTGGGGAAGGGACCTGTCTGTCCCGCCTCCCTGGGCACATGGGCCAGATCCCCCCAGCCCCACTGGAGTCAGTGGACATGGCTCCGTTCCCACACAACCCCGCAGCAGCGCGTCTCCGAGGCCGGGTCAGCGCACTCGTGCTGGTGGGGCTGGGGCTAAAAACAGCCTGACAGTTGTTCGTTAGCCCCACCGTGCGGGGCCCAGGTGGCTGGCCTGGCCTCTGAGCCCCGCTGCCGTTTCGCTGTGTAGACGTACCAAACCGGGCCAGAGCCCCTGCTGGTGTGAATCAGCGGAGAGCCCCTGACGTGACTCCGTTTACACTAGCTGAAGATCAGGCCCCGCGCCTGGGAGCCGGGCCTTGGCCTCTGACGTCCATGGGAGCCTGGACGGCCTGGGGCCCCACAGCTTGACCCGGCGTGGTGCTGGGCGGCTCCTGACGGGGCTGAGAACCGAGCAGGGTCAAGGCCGGGCCCTATACACCGTGTGTGCGCACAGAGGGACACCAATGCACACACACGTGTGTCCCCCCCACACACACACACACGAGCACTGGCCTACAGGGTTGGGGGTGTCCTAGGAACTAAAGCAAAGGGGTTTAGAAAAGGGGAGCTGGGGAGTCAGTAAAGGATGCCTTCCCCCATCACACACACGGGCCCGGCTCACTGCAGGGCGGGCTGGGCGAGGGGAGTTTGTGCTTGCGCGTCGCTGGCCCCTAGAAGTAGTTGCCTTCCTCCATCCAGTCCAGTTTGAGATGCTTCCTGCGTTTTCTCCGCTCCTTGCGGGAGTTGTGGTGGTGGCGCGGGTGGCTGTGGTGGCGGCGGTGGTGGCGCCGGGTTCGGTGGGACCGTCTGGCTAACGGAGGCAAGGAGGAGAAGGAGGAGGCTCGTTACTGCAGGGCTAAGCCACACACCCGTCCCCGCCCCCCCAGGGGCTGAAGCCAAACCGGTGTCAGGAGTCCTAGGGCTGTACCAGGGCTGGGGCAACCCCAGTGTAGGCGCTGCAGGGCGAGGCTAAGGGGCCGGGGCGGCTGGACTGTGACAGGTAGCATCTTTGGGATGGGACCAGCAGACTAAGGCTTGTCTTCACTGCAGGATTCGCCCAAGCATTGCCCCACCTGTACTCCTGTCCACACACACAAAGCTCTAGTCCAGGTCAAGTGGTGCTTGGAACTGGAGTGAGCTGGCCCGTGCGGGCGCGCACGAACGTTTGAAGGCTGCTGACGTCCGGCCCTAGTTATGTGGCGGGGAGGAGTTACAGCTTCCCGGCAGCTGCTCGCCCGATCCCGCTGTGCAGCGCCAGCCCCGGGGGCGCGGCGCCGTCATGCTCACACGGCTGGAGTAACTCGAGCTAATCTGCAGTGAAGACAGGCCCTGCTCCGGGCCAGCTGCAGCCACTTCTGGGGCGGAACGCAGCAGTGGCTCAGCATTCCAAGGCAAGGTTCCCCTCTCCACTGGAGAACGCAGGGCAGTGGAAGCATGGAGAGATGCCCTGGGATCTGCCCTGGGGAAGGTGCCCTGGGTTTCACCTGCGTGACAGACGGAGCCACAGCCACCGGGGTGAGCTGCTGGTTCAGCAGCGGCCCAGAGGGAGAAGCCCTGCGCTAGGTCCCGCAGCGCCGAGTGAGTAATGGTGGCTTTGTCTGTAGAGGCGGGGGCGTCCCCCTCCCCCGCCAGCCCCCCAGGGCAGGGATGGGGAGCCAGCACTAACGTTTTGTGCAGAGGATTTTGGGTCTGTCCCACTTTCCGTTGCTGTGGCACTTGATGGTGGGGACGTGCCTCTGGACGAAGCCGTCCTCGCACTGGTACCGGACGGTCGAGTGGATGCGGTACTTCTCCTTCTGCTGGCCGACGGGGAAGGCGTGCTCCACGGCCGGGGGCGGCCCACACAGCACTGGCAGGGGGCAAGGCAGCGGGTGTGGTTATGCCAAGAGCCGGGGAAGAGGGGGCCACGGAGGGTGCCCCCCCCATCCGATGCAAATGGCTCATGGCCTGGGGGCTGTAGGCGGGACACCAGAGCAGCCCTGGACCAGGCAAAGCGCAGGCACCTGCGGCTCCGGCAGCCACGTCGGTCTGCAAACAACCAACTTTTGGACTCAGCTGCAGAGTGGCCCCCTGCCGTCCCCCCCATCCATCTTCATGGAGTGTGGGGAGGGCTGGCCAGACCCACGGGAGGATGGACTCAGCATGCAGGGGGGCTGGGTTTGGGACCACGGTGCATTGGCAGAGCTGGGAGGGGGCGCCCAGGGCTGGGAGAAGCAGGGGCTTCGCTGAGGCTGCCAGTCCGGGGCACCCAGTAGCACGGGTGGGGCGCTAAAGTACGTCTGGGCAGTATCTGAGCCAATGCGCACCACACCCCCTGCGGCAGGGCAGGGCAGGGCTGTTCTCCCCATTGTACAGCTGGGGAACCGAGGCCCAGAGAGGCCTAGAGCCAGACCATTCCAGGTATTTAGGTACCTAAAGAGGCAGATAGAGTCTTCCGAAAACCCCACTAGGCGCCTAACTCCCACTGGTCTCAGCACCTTTAACAATCCAACCCTAAGTGATTCACACACAGTCACACGGAGTCGGTGGCGGGGCAGGGACCGGAACCCAGAGACGCGCCCTGAGCTCGGCACCATCTCATTTCACACAGGGCCCTGGCCAGCTGGCAGAGTAACCCCGGCCTGGCCACCAGAATCGTGCCCCCAGCAGTGCACAAGACCAGATGCCTCCAGAGGAAGTTGCAATTACGGCCGAGCCCAAAGGGGAAGCCAGAGCAGAACCTGGGCACATCCGCCCATGCCACCCTGTCCTGTCAAACTCCTCGCTGGGTGTTCACAGCCCCTGGGTTTTCTCCACTCAGCTGGGCTCCCTATTAAATACGGACGTCATCTCCCTCTCTGCCATACATTTCCAGCGCACTGCTTATGTGACACATGACGCTTCGGGAAGCTGCCGATGGGCGCCGTATAAATCCAGTCTACGGAGAAGGCTCCGTTGACAGATGTGCGCCAAGGTGTTGTGGAGGATTTCCATATTTAATGAATGGCCTGACCGGCACCAATCTATCATTCCATGTGGCGGCTGGAATTTGAAGCATCTTTCTTTGGCGCGGCATGAACAGCTGGAGGTTAATATAACTTTCAAGATAAGGAATGAGAACTTAATAGTTTTAATGGTGGCCTATTAAGCAAATTAAAGCAGAGGGGGAAGAACTAAGCAGTATAAAAAGCAGAGATTAAGAGAGGTTATTTGCATTTTCTCTGTCGAGGGGCTCAAAGGGCAGCAAAAGGGGAGGAGGATGGGAAAGCCACCTGTGTCTGGGGCCCTTCCTATGCAGAGTCCAGCCTGCATCTGATTTGCCTTCTTCTGCAGGGAGATGACGTGAGCCATCACAGAAATCTCTCTCCCAGAGGCAGGGCTCTGGATTTACAGCCATAAAATCACTCCGGCAAAACTCTCCTGTGAGGGGGATTAGGATGAGTGGCAGCAGGGCTGTCACTGACAGACCCTCAAAATTCATCCCTGTCCCCCAAATCAGGAGATTGGCCTAAAAATCAGGATATTTAAAAAAAAGGAGTTTTTTTTGTTTCTTTTTCATTTGCTTGCTGAGATTTGAGACTTTAGGAGTCCCACGTTCCAGCTCTTCTCTATAGCTGAGAGGGCTAAAATGCCATTTCTGAAGAGAGAAAGCCAAGATCCTCACATGACTCCAGGAGCTGGGGCTTGAAGAGAGACACCAAGTCCTGTGAGTTTCCCAACGAACAGTGAGAGTTCGAAACACCCTTGTGGACGCCTCCCACTTCTAAACTGATTTTCTCATTAGTGAGCCTCCCTGGGCTGCCCCATCCTGCACCAGGCCGTGCAGCACTGACCACTCTGGCTCCCGGCTGGCACCCCCGGCTGCGGGGTCAGTGCGGCTGGAGGTCACCCCCGTTTCAATAGCGCGGCTGAGACAAGCCCAGTCTCGGCCCGAGGCCTGAGGCAAGCACAGCCAAGGGTCACTGCTGGAGCTTGCTAGGCCAGCAGGACGCAGCCTCCCTTGGCCCAGCTCCTCTCCAGCTGCAGACCTGTCCACAGGCAGAACTACCGGGGTGAGTTTAATTCCCTATCGCTCTCAGTGGGGGAGGGGAGGAGGGACTCCCTATTGCTCTCCGTGGGGGCTGACTTTTGAAGCCCTGACCCATACACGTTCCCAGCCACCTCCACCGCCTGCCAGCTAATGAGCCCAGCCCCACCAAACGGAGCCCATTTATAGTTCCACTGGCCCCACCCCTTTCCCATTCAGCCAATCAGAGGCTGACCCTGGTCACTGGCCAGGAGGAGCTGCCTCCTCCTCCCCCCAGCCAGCCAGAGTCTCCGGGGGTGGGGGGAAGGAAGGAGGGGGCTGTGGGCGGCTGGCAGGGTTACCTGTGCCCTTCTTGCAGATGTAAGGCAGGTTGTAGTTGCAGGGCACGTCGTTCCACTTGCCGATCTCGTGGGACACCAGCACCACGCAGTCCTCGCCGCCCGCAAAGAAGTTGTCGGGCTGGTTCTCCCGCCAGTTCTCGTATTGCTGGGGAGGAAGATCACAGCCAATGCGGCAATCACAGCCCCTCGCCCGCGGGCCCCTGCCCACCCGCCCGCCGGGGCAGCAGCCAGCCTGGCAGGGACCCGCCGCACCGCTTTCTCTGCAGCACAAAGCGGGGGCGACTGCCAGGGTGTGAGCCCCTTGGAGCAGGGCATGGGCTGCCGTAGGCCCTGGCTGTGCCCCCCTCCATTTATACGTGACAGGGCCCCTGGTTTATCTAGGGGCTCTCCCAGAAACTAGAGGGAAACTGAGTCAGCTGCTCACAGAGTGGTGTCCTGCTCAGACAGCTGAATCCTTGGCTTCCTGCCGGTCTGGATTGTTGCCTCCTCCTCCCCACCCCCCCAGGTGGCAGCTAGCTGGGCAGGGTGGGACTGCAGGGCGACTAGCACACTTGTGTCACACGCTCACATGTGCTGTCTTGCACCCACACCCCCGTGCATAGTCACATGCTGTCACACATGTGTGCACACTCATGCTTACACACTAGGACACACACAGGCCTGCACACGCACACTCACGTGCACACTTACGCTTGCACGTTGGCACACACGTGCATGCTCGTGCACACTCATCATCCCCCCACACACTCTGAGGCCTCCCAGCCCCCGCCCTCTTTCATATTCCTCAGACTCACACACGTTCACATTCACTCCGTGATTCCACACACACCCTCCCTTGCACACTCACCCCCCCACCAGTCCCCTGGGGATCCCCTCTCTCCTCCCCTTTACATGGGTGCTGGGCCCAAACAGCTAACAGGCATGTTCTAACCCTGATCCCTTAGGACAAGCCTGGCTCGACCAGGGCAATGCCACACTGGGGACAGCGAAGGGTCCCTGAGCAAAGGCGCTCCCTGCCAGAGGCACTATGAACTCACCAGGCCCGTGTTATCCGTCCACTGGAAATCCTGCTCCACAATCCGGTCATTGAGCCCGATCCAGGTGTTCTCGTGCCCAAAGCCTGAGGAGAGTCACACAAGAGACCCACGTAACTGTCTCAGAGGGACTGGCGCACCAGCCGTTGCATAAGGAGCAGCTGTGCAACGCGACCAGGAAAGCACTTGCTAGAGCCAATCATTTTCCTTGGCAGACATCACCTGAAATGCTTCTGGAGGGTACGTGACAAGCGCTAGATCCTGACACCAAGCGCTGCTGCTATTGCTGTGTAATATTAGACAGCTAGCGTGCCATGCTCCACCCCAGAGATGGCTGCATTTCAGTGATGGGTGATATTTACCTGTTGATTTACCAGCTGCACCCTGGCTTTACCCAGGGCACTTTTGCTGGCAGGGTCTGTATGGGTTTTCATCCACAGACTTCAATGTGCCCTGACTTCCCACGGCTCAGCCCAGCACCTAGCGGGACGTGAGACCAGCCAATTCCTAGCAGCAGGAAGGGCAGGGCAGCCCGTGCCCGCACCGGCAGTGAGCATCCCTTTTCCACTAGCACAGCGCTGGATGGAAAGGCAGAGCAGAGACTGAACAAAAAAAAGAAAAAAGAGTCCAGCCTTCATTTCCCCTCTGCAGCAGCCGCTCCGCTGGTCATGTAAATGGCCCGAGTAAATAGGAAGCATTTAACAGACTCCCCGGCCTGCAAAGTAGCACAGGGCTGGCTCCGCGGACCTGGGCTCTCGGCTGGCAGGTGCATGGGGAGAGGGGAAGGGGTCAGATGGGCTCCAGCTGTGTCAGAGCTGGAAGAGAGCTTGCACTGTGGGCCTGCCGTGCTCTCGTGTCCTGCGGGAGGTGTGTGTGCAGGGGAGAGGCTGAGCGGAGGAATCTGGAGGAGGCAACGGGCGCTTGGCCAAGCCAAAGGGGTTTGCGCGTGAGGCTGGACTGGAGCCAATGGAGAAGGAAGTCTTCTGCTTAGCTCCAGGCCCAGGGCAATGGGGCAGCCCCGTGCCCATGGGCCAGACTGGAGGGAGCCCTAGAGGGGTGAGCGGGGCAGTCAGTCCCCGTGGCCCACACAGCCCTTGTCCTCTCTGCTGAGATGGCGAAATTGGTGCCAATGGGACAAAGGCTTTATGGTGTGTGTGCTCTGAGGCCCAGCAAACTCACTCCATGCACAGCCCTGAACCGCCCACGACAGAGCAACCAATCCTGGCCGCTACTGCCCCACGCCACTTCCCTACCACGCCCCAACAGGCGGGAGGCTCCGTTTCCATGACAATTCCCCAGCTGGCACCTCCGTGGCTCTTGGCCCAACGAACGCCTGGCAGGGAAAGGCCCCTCTCAGCAAGAGCAGGTCCAAGCATGGAGCTGCTCTGGTGTGGGAGATTTCAGCACTGAGAATCAGCAGAGCCGAACGGGTTTGAAAGCTCCCCCGAGGCGTCAGGCCGGCCAGGTGTTGTTTTGAGAAAAGGCTGAAATTTTGTTTCAAAACAAACTTTTTGCTTCGGAATTTCTCTTTTTTCTCCCCCGTTTTCCAACACCTGGCTTGTTTTTCCTTTATTTCACGCCAGGTCAGTGGCGACAGCAGATCATACGGCACATCCTGTCCACCAGGGCTACTGCCACTTTCTGTCGTCAGAGAAGAGCTGGATTACTCCGTGCTTGGATTTTATTTTTGACATTAGTTTATTTTTAAAATCATGAAGGCAGCTGCCACTTGAAACATCGGCTCTTATTGCTCAGATCTCAGGGGTGGTTCTGCAACGCTTTGAGCACCCATAAGCCCCATTGAGGCCAGTCGGGGTCGGGGACGATTGGCACTTTGCAAGACCGAGTCCTGGGACCATATGAAAATTCCCACCCCACACAATTGTGCAAAAGTTCATTTTCCCCAGGGTCGATTTTGCAGCCGCAAAATGTTGGTGTTTGGGGTGGAATATTTTTTTGTTTCATCTCCAAACCAGTGCAGAAGTTCCACCTCCCACATCTCACTGTGTAACCCGCCCCTGGTGTGCAGGAAGCAGGGCATTTCGGAGTGTTCCCCGTTCAAAGGGGAGAAAATCTTGAGAGAAGAGAGCTCTTTCATCTCAGACAAAAGTGGGACATGATGCAAGGGCTGGGAGTTGAAGTCAGACTTGAGATAAGAGGCGCATTTTAACAGCAAGGATAATTAGCCATTGGATCAGCTCCGCAGGAGAGGTGGGAAATTCTCCATCGCTTGGAGTCTTTGAATCAAGAGGGGGCGTCTCAGCCACACGTTCTGTGGCTCATGCAAGAGTGAGATTCTCTGGCCTGTGTTTTGCAGGCGGTCGGCCTATATAATAACAATACCCTGCACTTCGACAGCGTTTTCATCAGTCGATCTCAGTGTGCTTTACAAAGAGGTCAGGATCATTATCCCCACCTGACAGATGGGGAAACTGAGGCACAGAAAGGCGATGAGATTTGCCCAAGGTCGCCCAACTGGGCAGTGGCGGAGTTCAGGTCCCCTGAGTTCCAGTCCAGACTATACTGTCTACTGGTCAGATTGGTCCCTGCTGGCCTTATGAATCAGCAAGCTTTCCATTCACCTCTAGAGCCATTTCCTCAAAATTGCAATGGCGACACCTCCCGGGGGGCGGTTTTTGGTTCCCTGCAAACCGTCGCCCTCTGAACACCACTCCCAAGCCTTGTGCTCCCGGCAGCAGCAGGATTAGAGGGCCCGGTGCCCGCCTAGGAAGTGGGGCTTGCTGCATTGCTCGGCCCACGGCGTTGCTGACACTACAAAGCGGCACCACTCTCACCGGGCTGCGGGCGGCTCTGGTGTATTTCCCTCCCGTGGTCTCATGAAAGCAGCACAACCCTCCTCAGTCGTATGGCCCAGGACAGGAGAAGGAAGGTGCTAGACCAGTGCAGGCACCGTCATATCAGTACAGCCACGTCCACCCTGGCGCTTTTACCTGTATAGCGACTGGGGTGAAGAATCACCCTCTAACCGACAGGTGTAGAATAACCCCCACTAGGATTGGCCCCCGGGCTCCACCCCGCCACCCCCTGGCCCACAACAAGCTGCAGGAGCAGGGAAGCACCCGCCCTACTGTTAATGAAGCTGTGTTCCTCCCGCGAGTGGATGCTGGTTAGGTGGCCGGCGCGCCGGCGGCAGTCCCGCTCCGCGTCCTCCCAGGAGCGCCGGTGTGCAAAGTAGCGGTAGCAGTGGCCCTGGAACTTGTGCCAGCCGTGATCACATCCCTCCGTGTCTGCCGTCGAGGGGGGAGAAACGGAGTAGGTTAGCGAATGCCCCCAGCACCCAGCGTCAGCTCCCGGCTCCAGGTCAGAGCGCTGGGGGGGCAGGGCTCCCGGGTTCTGTGCCCAGCTCTGACTTGCTGCGTGGTAGTGGCTCAGTCCCTGGCCTGCTCTGTGGCTCTGTTTCCCCCTCTGTAACATGGGGGCAATGAGCCGGGTCATGAAGCAGGAGTCACGAAGCCCCAGGGTCTGCACGGCACTGGCGCTCGCTGAAGGGAGGCCGCCAGCAGGGCCTGGGTCAGATCAATGCTTGGCAGGGACGGGTGGATTTTCCACAGCCTGCAGAACAGACTGAAGGAGGAGTGATACGGGAAGGCAGCAAATCCCCATTTCCCATTGCTCGCTGCTGCTCAGTGGGGTGACACAGTCCCACTCACAGAGGGGGGCAGCCAGCCAGAGCACACTCATGCCCTGGCCTGATTGCTGGGGCTTTGCTCACAGGATCTTATTAAACGCGTCCTTGTCTCTGGCAGCACCTGAGACGAGGGAGGGGCCTGGTGGCTGGAGCCAGGTGGGATGTGGGAGTTTCCTGGCCCGGGGGTCGCTGCAGGGAAGATTCTTTCTTTGGTTTTGGTCTGGGGCTGGCAGGGCAGGTGGGGCAGGGCTGATGTTGGGGAAACGCAGGCTCTGAATTGCACACGGAGCAGCAGTTTGGAACGAACCGCAAATCACCCGGAAATTCACTTCGAACTAGAGGCAGCTCAGGCTCAATTTTAAAGTCTAGCCCAGCCCTGGCCCTGAGCCGAGCCCGGCCGGCCTGACCCTGACCCGAGAGCATCCAGACATTTCCAGAACCGACCCAGCCTGACCCCGACACCTCCCCTGAACCCGTGTCAGCACCAACACCTCGCCCTGGAGGCTCAGCCTGCTGGGGGTTTGCTGCTCCCCTGCTCCAAGCCCACGGTCCAGCTCTGGCTGCCTCCAGCCCGTGGGAGGGCAGATCCGAGACCCGACCCTTTCGTGCCATGCTGTGCTGCGAGCGCCGTGGAGGGAGGGGGCGCCACAACCCCTTTGCCACACTCACTTTGCAACACACCCAGTGCTCGGTGAGGTGCCAGCGCCTGGCAGGGGGAACTGATGACAGCTGACTTCACCCGCCCCTGACACACATCCCTGGGTCCTGTTCCCCACCCCGTCCTCTCCTCTCCACCCCCAGATCCTGATCACGCCCCGCCTCTCTCTCCATCCTAGCTCCTAGGGTGTCTATCTGTCCATCTGTCTGTCTGTCTATCACGCACTCGGCACCGTGGAATCTGAGCGCCAAGATTTTAGGTCCCCTCCTCCTGTCCCCAAACTCTGCACCCTGACCTCCGGACCCAGACGCGATGTGGAACTTCTCTGATTTAACTCCGTCCAGTCTCGCGTTGTGGGGGGACCTTGCTAAAGGGGTGGGGTCGCTAAGCCGGGCTCCCAGGGCTACCCTGTAGGCCAGGACTGCTTGGCTCTTACCTTTCTGGCACAGGCTGTCGCCATAGCTGGGCAGGCAGAGGCAGATGAAGGAGTTTATCTCGTCAAGGCAGGTGCCTCCGTTCTGACACGGGCTGGACTGGCAGTCATCGATATCTGCCGAGAGAGAGCCGGGGCAGCTCAGGGCCCAGCAGCGACACGCCCCCTCCCAGGCAGTGACGTGTGCTGGAGACACACGCGTGCACACGCACACACACATGCATATGCACACACACACAGATGCACATATGCATACATGCGTGTGCTCAAATGCCGGCTCTGCCTGCCACACGGAGGCTGATGGTGTGGGCGTTAAAGCAGTGGCACTCTCCGGGGGAGCTGCCTGAGGGATGATGTGGTTCTGGTTAGACCCTGAGCATGTGGGCAAGAACCAGCTGGCCAAGCGCCTGAGAGAGAAAATCCCCCTGCGCTGGGGACCAGCAGATCCCTCCTCTGCAGCTGGGCAAGGCCCTGAGAACGGGAAGGAAGAAACCTCAAGGGTCCCAGTCTGATGCCAGCGGAGGCAGCTCATAGGTTGTATGGGCTGGGAGGGGTGGGTGCCGGGAGCTCAGTTCTCAGCCCATCGCAGCCCCTCGCTGCCCACAGATGGGCTGCGCCAGGGTCTTAGTTTAGTGATTCGGGGAGTCACGGCACCTTTCCAACAAACGAGTGCGGGCATCTCTCAATGGTGCTGATGCTATCAGGGGTGCTCTGATGCCGCGGTAACGGGCACCTTAGAGAAATCACGGACAGAGAGAGAGATGGACAGAGTAGGAGCTAGGGCTGTGGACAGATGGACGGATAAATACACAATGACCCAGGGCTGGAGATAAACAGACAACTGGGAGCCAGGGACGGGGCTAGCTGGATGATCGATGGGAGGGGATTGCGCTAACGCTGTCTCTTTCAGGCAGGCAAAGGGCACAGCTGTCTGAATCCTAAGGAAGAGATTAAACTCCAAGGAGATCTGCAGGGCGGATGCGCGGGAGTGGCCGGGGTCTCAGCGGAGCAGCACGGCAGCGGGGACACGCGTCCCACTGCTACCCCCACGTTTATATCGACTGGCACTGGCTCAGCAGCCTCGTCCCGGCCGGGAGACGGACACGGCCTCGTCACAGACAAAAGGGGGTGGACGTGGGGACACCGGCTGTTATTGCTCCTGTTCCTGACCCTCCCCACCGCTGTATCTTTGCAGCTGGCCACTTGGGGCAATGGGGGCGGGGAGGTGGCCTGCGATAGGAGCCAGTGCTAGAGAAGGCAAAAGGCAGCAGCAGCGACCGCCCATGCAGCCCAGGAAGAAGCTGATGTCCCTGTGTGACCCCAGCACACACACAGTGCTCTGCAGTCCCTGCTCCGCGAGAGCAAAGGCCGCCTGGGCGGGACACGCAGGTCACCGGCGTCCGAGCAAGCTGCCGTGCTGGGTGAGAGTTTTAGTGCAGATGGAAATGAAAGATGAGCAGCAAACGGCGCAGGCCTCGCTGCTGCGGGCCCTCGGTTCAGACCCACAACGCCTCTGCCCGCCAGGCCTTCCCCCCGGCTCTGCCCATGTGCCACAATCCAGACCCACAACGCCCCTGCCTGCCAGGCCTGGGGCTCCCACACAGTTCCCATGCAGCTCAGTATGGACATGCCGGGCTAGGAGGCTTTTCCCATTGCTGTGGTCCCCAGGCACTGAGCTTTCTTCCTCATGGAGCATTCTGCCAGCTCGAGTGCCTCGCAAGGCAGGGCGCCAGCACCCCCTTTTCTCTCTCTCTTCCCCCCCCCCCCACACCTTGGGACCATGCAGCCAGGGCTGCGATGGAGCCAAGCCAGTGTCTGCCGAGGGGGAAGGACAAACCCCGGCGCTGGAGGAAGGACTTTAGGGCTAGAGCGTGATGAGAACAGAGACATCTCTCCCTTGCAGTGGGGTGGGGTCGGCGGCTGCCCCGAGGGATCCTAGAAGTGGGATGAGGCGGCAGTTTCGCCACAGGGGGCCCTGGGCTGAGTGTGCCACATGCCACCAGGCTGATGGCGTCGCTAATGGTGTATCGGATTCTCCCCGCCAAGGACAGGATGCAGCTGCCATCGCAGCTGAGGCTACTCAGCCACGTCTGCCCCGCTCAATAGCGCTAATTGGAGCTGATTTATCTGTGGCTAATGAATTATCAGGCTGACGTGTTCAGTTCTGGCAGCCGTACCAGAGCTGGTGCCGAGGGCTGGGCGGTGCAGGTGGGCTGGCCAGGGGGCCCCCGGATGTGGCTAGTGATGGGAGAGACTCTGGGAGTCACTCAAAGACGCCTGTTCCAACCAGGACTGTGCTGGGGTTCCTGGTGGGATCGCAAGACCTCTCCGCAACTGGTGCTGCGGGAAGTGTCGGAGATGGCCCGTGCTGGTCAGATTTCCAGCCCAGCTTCTCGGACATGCTCCCCTGCCATTGTGGGGCAATTCTCCTGGGGACGCGGATACTGTCAGGCTCCAGGGCCTGATCCTAACCCACTGGAGTCCATGGAAAGGCTCAGTGGGCTTTGAATCAGGCCGTTGGTCACTGCTGGAGCTGGGGCATAAGGCGGGGTCGTGACCCTCTACCCCACCGTCCACTCCCCGTGGGAGCTCAGCGATGGTCCAGTGATCAGGGCTCTATCTCTGGCTTCAATTCCATGCTCTGCTACCAACTCACTGGGTGTCCTCGGGCAAGTTCCTTAGTCTCTCTGACCGTCAGCTCCCCACCTGTAAACGGGGCTAATCGCCCCATCCTGCCTCTCAGGGTGTGTGAGGAGCTCAGCTGTTGCGGTCATGGGGGCCCTGACGGGTATGGGGGGATGCACAGTCAGACCCAAGCCCGTCCCTGCCATGACCTGGTGGCTGCGCGGCAGGTGTTGATCCCAGCAGGGAAGGCACTGAGGGGTTTGTTACGGCTTCCTGGGCTGTAAGAAGGAAATAGATGCTGCTTAAACGTTATTACCTGGCTCTGGAAAGGTTTTTTCTCCCCATATTTCTCTCAGCCTTTCTGACTTCAAGCCTGATATTCTGGTGCTGCTGCTGCCCTGGGCCCCGAGCTGGCCTGCAAAGCACGGCAGACTGGCAGGGCCCAGTCCTTCACTGGAGAAGCAATGGTCTTGGGCTCCTGCAGCAGCCCTGCTGCACGGTCAGAAGCCAGTGTCTCCCCCAGCAGCCCCTGCCCTTGGGGAAAGGCACTGCATGGGGACCCAGGCGACCTGCCTCTGCTCCATCTCTTGGGGCCTCGATTCCCTCGCTAGGGCAAAATGGGTGATAAGGATCCTCCCGCTGTCTGTCCGGGACCATCTCCCACTACGGATCTGTGCAGCACCCTGCACAAAGGGGCCTTTCGCTTGTACTGTGCGAGAAACAGCGATCGCCGGGAAATGAACATACTTGGAAAGCAAGAGCTTCCCCTCCGTAGGGTCCCCCCTGGGTGGAGTTTGGGGCTCCCCCATATCCCATTGCACAGCCTGGGCATGGGCTGCTTCGGGGAATGATGCCCCAGGGGAACCACAGGGAGATTGGGGGTAGGAGAAAGAGGATTAAAGAGGAATCAGCGTCATTCTCTCTCCAGTTTCCAAGCCAATTTGAAATCAGCGAGTGTGGCGGCCCACGAGCTGCAGATAATAGCCCAGAACCTGGCGTGCTTGATCACAGCACGGGCGCGGCGTGATTTAGGAGGGTGAGCTTGTCCTCGGCAGCCATTAACTGGGGAACGGTGCCAGCTATTCGCACCACGGCCGGGGAGGGAGTCAGCTCCCAGCACACGGGCCAGCTGGATTTCCAGCAACACAACCAAGGTTCATTAGCCAATAGATTGGCTCGTTATGGGAGGGGGGGACTGCATCAGAGAGGTTTCTAAAGAGCAGCTTGAGGCCCCTGCATCCTGGTGTGCCAAGCCGTGAAATGAGGGACGGACGCAAAACAGCAGGGCAGGGAGCGTGAAATGCCTTCGAGCTGCTTCCTTCCTCCCTAGGCATAAGTCTCTGCTGGGCAAGCTCCCCATCGCATGGTGAGAGATGACTCTGCCCTTGATATATACAGCCCATTGTCCAGGGTGCGTCATGCAGCCCGATCCGCAGGGGACAAGGGTCTGCAACTGCACACGGCCAGGGGCTTAGCTCAGGATGAAGTGGCTCATCCTCTTAGCCCTGGAAGTCTTGGCTCAGGTCCCCGGGAGGATGACTGTGGAGGTCGTTACGCACCCAGCTTCCCTGGATCCTGAGGGGCCCCCACTGCTTGGACCGTCTTCCTTAGAAACTAGCTGGCTTTGATCTTTGTGAATTATCCAGGTCCTAACAAACCTACAGGACTAACAGCGTCCTGGACTTTCTCCCCCGCGTCTCGCCCCCCACGGGATCGCTAGCGCTCAGCGACGCTGAGATCAGAGCTCACAGCTGGGTCCTAGCAGGCAAGTGGCAAAAGGAGGTTTCTGCTTCTCCGCTGAGCTCTGTGCCCTTCAGCGTCACCGCCGCCTGCTGCCCCACCCCACGCATCTGCTCCGTCTGCCTGGTGCATCCTGCCCCACACCCAGACTGGGAGCGTCCGAGGCCGGGACTGCCTGCTTTGTTCCCTGTCTGCGCCGCACCCAGCTCCATGGGGCCCATGAAAGGAACACTGATGACAGAAATGAACCAGGGAGGGATGGCCTTGCCAGAGACAGCTAGCCCTGGATTTCGCCTTCCTTTTTAGCCAGGGTTTTACCTTCCTCCTGGGGTAGAAACATTCCTGGGGTAGCTTCCTTCGGCCCTCAAAAGCGACAAAATCATTCCATAAAAAAACAGAAGCAAACGTTCCTCTGGGACGGTGACACCCAATTCAGCCGCCTCCCACTCAGGTGGGAGACCCAGGACGTGAAATGCACCCGGCTGGGCTGCGCTCTCAGATCCCCCCTGCCCCTGCACTGGGGGATGGGACAGAGGGGCCTCACGCAGCCCGTGTGCTCCCTGTACGTTGGCCAGGTCCCACGGTAAATCAGAGCCGCGTCAGGGTGGCCGAGTTTACGCTCCTCTCCCGAATGCCCCCTGTGAGTGCTGGGAAGTAAAGAACATAGTGCCAGCACCAGCCATGACCCCCAGCCCCCATCTGGGAGAGGGGTGGGTTCAGGCCCTTAAACCAGCTCCACATCAGATGGGGGGGGCGGATTCTCAGGGTACCCCTTCACACCGCCAAAGTGGCCCGCATTGCGAGTGCGGCTCATGTAGCTTTGATCGAGACACACACAGTTCTCCTGGCCTCTGCAGCCCCGGCAGCGGGTGGCAGCTGGCAGGTGCAGGCGGCCTGAGCTAGGCAGGCCCCGGCCATGCAGCCGCCACCAAAGCCTGGCAGGGAGGCACCGAGGGGCCTGGCCAGGCGTGCGCGCGCGAGGAATCGAAGGCTGCGGGTGGGAGACGGCATTGCAAAAACCGGAAGCGTGAAATAAAAAGGTGCTTTAAAGGACAGGGCCTCACCACCAACTTGCATCCATGTCCCCGTGCTGGAGAGCAGGGGGATCTCCCCCGGGCAGGTGTAGCAGCAGAAGGAACTTCGCACCCACCCATTCCCGGAGGAGAGCTCCGGCTGCGTGGCTCACTCCATCCGTGCTGCATCTGAATCAGTGACAAGCCTAGACACCACAGAACAGCCCCCAGCACGGAACCGTTCGCGGCCACGCCTGCCTTGGCTGGATTTGAACGCGTGACTCAGTGACCTGGCACCAGTCCCCCCCGCACCACCTGTGATTGGCCGGTTCTCAGCCCCTGCCGTCTCTCCGGGGCAGAGCCACTCACCGATTTCGCAGTTCTCCCCGGTGAAGCCCAGGTCGCAGCTGCAGCTGTAGACGGTTCCGTTGGACTGGCAGGTCCCACCGTGCAGGCAGGGGTTATTCTCGCAGGGGTCGGCCTGAGCTGCAAGACACAAGCATAAGGCATGGGCACATGAGCACAGGTTACAGCTTGGTCCCCTCCGGAGCCGGGTGCTGAGGCCCTCTTTCCCCCAGCCCCTCTCAGACACCCAGGACCCACGGAGATTACGTCACACGTGGGCTCCCTGCCCCCCGCCTCCAGCCGGCAGCCTCCCCGCATCTCTGCTGCAAGCCGGTCGGCAACGTGGCGGCTCATTCGCCCACCCACCCGATACCAACCAGGGGGTCGCTTTGTGGCGCCCGCCTTCAGAGAGAGAGAGACCAAGGGCCTGTCTTCGCTGCAGAGTTCTCTCTGGTTCCCATGCGAGCGTTGCCTCTAAACTGAGCCCCATCCTCACACACAGGCCTCTGGCTAAGCAGGGTGGTGCTTTGCACTCAAGCCGGCTGGCCGACGGGGCACAGCCTATACCCTGCAGCCTGGATGCAGGTATAAGCCATCCGAGTCCTGCTAGTCCTCCAGTGCCATCCCACAATTCCCCTGGGCCGTATTTTCTTGCCATCTACATACTCCCTGCTGCTGAGACATCACACACCACAGCCCGGTTCAGTGTTTGAACCCCACAGGGCTCCCTGCCCCTGCAGCATGGTTTCTGTGGGAAACGGGGCCCTGAGCGAACCCCAGGAGACAGCAACATTTGCACACCATGCTTCCTTGAAATGTGCGTGCTCGGGGCCAGCTGTTCGCAGGGATCCCAAGGCTGCAGACCCGCCAATGAAAGCGCAGCTCTGCAGCCCTCGCTCCCCGTCGGTTCCTGGCGCACGTCTAAGCCGGGACAGGCTCTGCGCTCTTGATCTCTGCAAGCTGGGATTTTTCTCCCGGTTTTATTTTGGGCCCGTGTGTGGAAACTGCCACGCATGCCCGGCCCCCAAACGCAGCGTTAAAATATGCAAAAGACTCGCAGCGAAGGCGGCTCAGACGCCTGACAGCTGGCTCAAGTCGGGATGTAATTCTTTCTTTTTATAATTAGTTCTGACTGACTTTAAACAGTCTCTGGGGGAAGGAGAAGGCAGTCCTTGCATGTCAATGAGGAGTGCAGCCGAACGCCAGCAGCCCTGCGAAGTCCAAGATAGGCGAGCGGACTTCGCCGCCGTCTGAAGTGGAGGAATCGCGCTCCATTTACCTACACAGAAGCACTTTAATGAGCAGGGACGACTCACCAGGCAAAACAACAGCTGAGCCACTCCGTCAGGAGCTTTGCAACGCGCCCGGTGAAAGCCCCCGGCGGAGGGAGAGCGAGAGCGTGCTGAGAAATATGGAGAGTGGATGGTCCAGGCGACTGGACGAGCTGGACGGGCAGAAGAGGCTCCTACAAGCAGATTTGACATGCTGTGCGCTGTCACTTGGGCCATAGGCAGAGCTGGCTTAGCCAGACATTTCCCAGCCGTGGTTCCAATCCTTCTAGGTACACGGACACTGCAAATGACGGTGTGTTTGTAGCGTGGCTAGGGATACCCCCCACTAGCTTTAATCCACCAGCACGGGGAACAACAACAGGGAAGATGCTGCGGCAAAGGCAAGCAACCCAAGTATTCAGGATCCCAAAGAGCTTGTACCTTGGAGTCTCCATCCCTGCTCCCCGCTGCCCACTGCTGCCTCCAGAGCCCTCTGCTGAAGGCTGGATTTTCAAGCACTCAGCACTTCGAATTGGGGCGCGATTTCACAAGAGCGCAGCATGGGTAACCGTGAGTTCCTGCGAAACAGGCAGATTCTTCCCAAAAGCATGTGAAAGGCCCAGCATTGTAAAAAAGGCATCTCTCTCTCGCCCCACTGCCTTCCAGCCACGGTAGCTAGTTCTACAGCAATTCAATTCAGAGGCGGAAAGTTTAAAACCGATAAGAAGAAATACTGTCACACAATGCATCATTTAACCTGTGGAACACACTGCCACAGGATCACACACCCATCTATCTACCTATCATCTATCTATCTCTCTATCGAATCTCCATACACATTCGTCTATTTGTCATCTCTTTGTTTAGATTCCCATCTTTCTGTCTAACCCCAAGCTGGAAAAAACAGCTCCCTGTGATTTGCATGCCAGTAGGTGACCTGAGGGGATATAACGCGGAGACTAATGGTGCCCCCTCACCTTCGAGCGTCTCTCCCGGGAGCTACATCAACAACCATCTTATTTTTCAAACTGATTGCCACCCGCTCCAGGCACCCTGTGTCCAGCGCAGGAGCTGGGTCTCACCGGGGCTGGAATGATTTTACAAGCAGGACCAGTAATGTTTGGAGCTGCACAGGGTAGGACAGGGCAAGCCACTCTCACTCCTCAAGCCACCGCTGACTGTGCAGGGCTCATCAGCACAAACTCCAGCCCCTCCCCGTGTGCAGCTCACACAATGGACCAGGCGCATGCGGGAAGATGCCACCTTCTTCAGACGCAAAAATCAGGGGTGCCAGATTCTGGGATGGACGGACCAAGGGCTCCAGCCACTCTGGTGAAAATCCTTCTCCTTGTCTGGGATAGCCACACTTCATCCCTGACCCCCCACAATTGCTGTGTGCGCGCACGCGTCTCTGTGTGCAGGCTGGAGGAGATGAGACCTGCTGTGTGTGTGTGTATCAGCTGGTGTCAAGGGGAGCGCGGCCCAGGGATGGGGCTGACTGACTCTCAGTGCCATGGGGCCAGGAGTCTCCTTCGCGCTCCCAGCCACCAATTCACAGCCCAGAAATATTGTCTGCGTCTCAGGCTTTGAAGTTTCCTGCTGCTGCTTTCACGTGCCGCGCTCCTGTCTTAGCAGCTTCATCCGCGTTTGCTTTGCTTGGCCGGAGACCCAGAATCCTGGCAGTCAGGGTGGAAATGGTCAGGCGGGGCCGTCCGCTCTGGGCTGGGGAGGGGGCGTCCCCGTTGTAGATTTTCTAGCGTTTTTGCCTCTCTAGTGTTAAATGTCCCCACTGATGGGGCTCGTGGCCCTCCCCGCCGGGGGGACAATTTCCCAGATGGATCCATCCCATTGTCAGGGAGCAATGGGGCCCCCGGCTCTTTTCAAGGGGATCATCCTCCAGTCGGAGCCATCTCATGGGCATCTACTCCAGGCTGCTGAGTGAGCAGAGAGGACGGCTGGCCTCGCAGTCAATGCACTTGGCTGGGACTCAGGAGCGTTGAGCTCAGTTCTTGGCCCTGTCACAGCCCCCTGGGCGACACTTTGCTCTCTCTGGGCCGAAGACCTATTTGTAAATCCTACCTGCGTCGCTGGGGGGCCGCAGCACCTGCATGGATCTGGCCCCAGCATGCAGAAGCCCCGGGAGCCGGCAGAGGTGCAGTCTGGGTCCCCGCCTGCAGCGGAGCCGCGCGGAAGGGGGGGCTCCAGCAGCTTGGCGGTTGGCTAACAGACTGGCAGCCATTTGCCATGTGGAGGGCTTGGTGCTGGCGTGGGGCGGTGCAGTGAGCCGGGGCGAAGAGACCTCTACCGGGAACGCCGCCAATCTCCAGGCCTGCTCCGCCCGAGGCTTCGCTCTCCTGCCTCTCGCGTCTCAGCCTGATCTCAAGGCACCAAGGATGGCGGCGAGGCCCTTCTGCCTAATTTCCAGCCTCTGGGGTCATTTGCACCCGGCGTGTGCTGCGTGCCAGGCGGCAGCTGGGCTCAGCCAAGCCCTGGCACTGACCCCACCGCCCCGGGAAGGGCTGAATTAGGACCCGGGGACCGGACAGCACGTGTTGCTAGGTGCTCGTGAGCCTCCCACTGACTGTTCTAGCAACCTGGCTTCCTGCCCTTCAGTTGCCCACCATCCCTGGCTTGCAGCTGCAGCACTGGCTGCTCACGGCAGGGCTGCCTGGGGGCGCTCGGCGGGGTATGTTGGTTTGTTACTGGCCACAGACGCAACTACAAGTTCACAGGCCTGGTCTGCCCAGTGGGAGGGTTGGGGATGTGCGAGGGAGAGGGACAGGTCCCAGCTGGTCTCGCTCAGCCAGGGCTGGTCCTTGGAGATGGGGAATGAGCAGGATTGAAGCTGTCAAAAGCCAGCACAACCTGGAGTGGGGACGGTGCCTCCTTCTGCAACCCTCCTGAGGGAAATTCTGGTTGTGCCCCTGCCTGTGGGTGCTGGGCTGCGTACACTGGTTTGTTATTGTAGGGTTGCCTCTGCGTGCTGGGCTGTGTACACTGGTTCGTTATTGTAGGGTTGCCTGTGGATGCTGGGCTCCCTACTCATCCTCCTTCACCCCAGCCAGAAAGCAGAAGAGGAACCCAGGGGGGCAGAGCCCGGTGGGAGCTGGGACTGGGGCCAGTCTGGGGCCAGCACTGATGGAGCAGACCCCAGCAATCAGGCAGGCGCAGTGCCCATAGCCAGCCTGTGCAAAGCTCTGTCTGCAAACAGCGCAGGGAGCGGGGAGGGCGGATGTGCTGGAGCCGGGGAAAGGATCCAGGAGCCCTGCAGATGTTTGTTTGCTCAGCAGGCATCAGCGCCACCAGCTCCCAGAGAGCGGCGGGGGACGCGCCGTCGCCGCTGGCGATGGGAATGGAGCAGAGAGACTACTGGAGAGCGACCAGGAGTAGATGTGAGCGAAGGAGGCGCTGAGCGCATGGGGGAGGAATAGGGAAGAACGTCTCCCCAGCTCTGGGTGAACTTTCCTCTCCCTTTTGTTTGTGTGTCTGGTTATAGATCCACCGAGATCCAGTGACAGGGCTGAGCACAGGAAGGAAGGAAGAGTTAAAGAGGAGGAGAGAAAAGAAAGAGAATCGACGTCTCTTTCCAGGCTGAGCAGTGTCTTGGCCCCGTGAAACCCCGTCCTGTCCAAGCTGCTTCCCCTCGGAGCTGTAAACCTTATTAAAAACATCTCACATCTTGCCCTGGGCTCACTGGGACCTATTAGCAGGGTTGCAAGGAGCCCCGGGCCTGCCATCAATATGCATGAGCACATGCCCTCCCTTGCCCAGGTGCTGTTCTGCAGCCAGCTCGAAGCTGTGGGTAGTGGGGGTCCCCTGGATGCTGACACTGCTCAGGCCTGTGCAGGGGATGCTGGGGCAGCAGCTCCCCGTGGCTGTACAAAACCCTGGGGTAGATGGGTGAATTCCAGACCCAGGACAGGCAGTGTTCTGGGACCTGGCCCCACGCGCCACTCACCGGGATCCCTCCAAAACGCCCTGGGGATGATCAGAGAGCCCCAGCAAGGAGAGGGGACATGCCTGCAGCTTCTCTGCCCCGGGGTTTATACACATGCCCCACGTGGCTCCACCCAGGGTGAGGGGCTCCCTGCTGCTTGCCTCACTGCGGTGGGAGACCCAGCCCCGATAAGGTGAAGAGGTTACTCTGGGACTGGACCGTAGCTCCGGGCTGGATGGGAGAGGCAGGGAATAGCCTGGCTGGAATGAAATGCCCCTGGCCCTCCCGTTACAACCCTTGCTCATGCTGCTCCCTGCCCCCTGGCCCTCCACCCAGGGGTCATCTCCACAGCATGGGACGGCTGGCCAGGAGCAAGGGACCAGTCTGGGGGTGGGAGCTGCCTGGCTCACCCCACAGGCCCACGTAGGTGGGACCCTGAGGGTTATCCTGAGTGGGGCACTCCGGTCCCACAGGAAGTTCTACAAGTTCAAAATCCGGTTGGTTTTGACCTTATTATCGGGACTATTAATTAGTTCATTACAATATCATAGGAATACAGGCGTCTGAAGGATAAAATGGAAATGAAAAGTTCTGATAATTTCCTGTGGAAATTTAGACAGAATTGTTCTGTTCCCACAAAACGTTTCGATTTCGTGGAATCAGCATTTTCCAATGGCAAATCGTTGCCGCAGAAAATTTCTGACGGGCTCTTGCTCTACCTCACAGGCCGGTTCATCGGCCTAGAGAGAACCAAGCTGCAGCCCCTCCCTGTGCCCCCGCACTCAGCGCTAGCTGGGCTCCGGGTGCTGGGAGGAGAATGTGCTGGGCAGCCGACTGCCTACGACGCCCCCCTGCAAATGCCTCTGTGGTTACCCCTTTAACGGAACAGGAAGGGGCATCTCCAAGGACTGCAGGGAAGCCAGCTCTTGCCGGCGGCGTGCACACTCGTTCAGGGCGTTGCTGATACGCTTCATGGATTCCCAAGGTTTCCAGGCAGAAGGGACCATTGTGATCACCTCGTCTGATGCCCTGCGTAGCCCTGCTGGAGAATCCCTGCAGCGACTCCTGCCTCCGGCCCAGATCCCACGGCTGAGCTGGGGCGTACTACGGCAGGGACCCAAGCGCTAACCCCAGCGGCACCGCGGAGCACGTCCTGCTTCTTCCGACTGCCACTGGGCACAGGGAACCGCAGTGGGGATGGGCAGGATATGGGGGGGCCCAATACCAGCAGCTCCTCTGGGAGTTGGACCACAGCTGTTTGCAAACTCTTACCTGTCCCAGCAGCCTTCCTGGCTCCTCCCCCACTGGGCGGAGCTACCCATCAGACGGGACACCCGGCCAGCACCGCCAACGGGTGGAATCTGGCCAGAGGACTCGAAGGGGCAGGCGAGATTCGGGGACCCCAGAGACTGAACACGAGACCCACTGAGAACAAAGCCGAGCGGATCGAAGGGAGGCAGGCGCATTGTTACTGAGCCAATCAAGGCTGTCTTTGTTTGTGGCGGCCAGAGGTCGCAGTAATAAGCGTCGGAGGACTCCCCAGGTGCAGGCATTAACGAGGGCTGTGTGAGAAATCAACGGCTTCACTTAAACGAGTGTTAATGAGCCTCACTGGGGGATGGAGACTGGATCAGTGCTTGATCCTGATTCAACCCAGGCTTCGGGAGGCAGTCGGGGAGATGACAAGGGAGCCCCCCTCACCACTCCCTGCCTCTTTGCACTACAGCTTCCCACCTCCCTCCCTCCCACAGCCTCATCCTCTCACCCCCTGCCCCATTGCACCAGGGCCTCCCACCGACCTAGCCTCATCCCACTCCCTCATTGCACCACGGCCGCCAGCCCATCTACCCCCGGCCCTCTGCTCTGGATCCATGCTAGTTCCCTCCTAGGCCACCCCCTCACCCAGTCACACCCCTGTCCCCTGGGATAGGCACCCCGCCCCTCCTCCGGTCCCTGGCTTGACAGGGTCAGGTCAAGAGCCCAGGCAGTGGGGAGCTGGCCCTAGGAAAGCAGAGCATGGTGGGGAATCGCTCCAGACATGAGTCCCCGCTTGACTCAGCTTCCCACTGGCGGAAGCTCTGACTGCCCTGCACCGCTCCCAGCATTAGCCCAGCAACAGAACAAAGTCCGCATTGCCCCAGGAGCAATATGCTGGGGGCACCAGGTGAAGGATGGAGCTGCCACAGTGCATCTTGCCATCAGGGAGCTGTTTGCAGGGGCGCCGCACGGTAGCAGCTCCAGCTTCCAACACTGACGCAGATTTCACTGGCAACTTTCTTTCCCAGCAGTGCGGGAACCTCAAACTGCTGAATATTAATCATGTTGACTTTCCTGCCTCTCAGTGGCTCTAAACTTTAAATATATTTGTTGCCTTTTTCCAAGCTAGTAAAAGCCTCTGGATGCTAAATATTCCCTGCCAGCAGCTGCCTCTCTAGCTATTATTATTAGCAACTGCAAATATTAAATATTTAAAAACGTGGGTTCTTGGCTCGTTCTAATAGCACGGATCGCTTAGAGAAATCCAGGATATGCCCGCAGCCCCGTCATGGTTGGAAGGAGAGCTCTGTATAAAACGCAGCAACCAGTAAATTGATGCAAATAAAATAAGGGCACCTGAACCATTGGCTTACAATTGAATCAATCTGTCTATATCCTAGTGTGTCTATCTGTCGGGCTGTCTGTCTATCTATCTATCTCCATTCCTACCATCTAGTCTCTCTCTCCTGAAATTCTATTTAATCTAATCTATCTGTCTAATCTCCTCAAATCCTACCCAGCCCCGGAGCCTCGTGGGTCTATCCACTCTGGGTTCTGCATTGTTCTCTCTCTCTTTGAATGCACCCTGGTTTTAGCAGCTGGGCAGACTTGTTTGCTGAACTACGCACGAGGACTCCTCTGTGTTTCCCCCTCAGAGGGTCCCTGCGTGCTCAGAGCCTGACAGTGCGCAAGAGAACCCGAGGCTATTTTTGCCAAGGTGAATGTATCCAAGTTGCCTGTCATCAGCCGGGCCCATCCCTGCCTTCCAGCCCCTCTGGAGTGCCTCCACACAGGGCATGGGGGTGGCTGCTCGGGAAGCAGAGCCACGGAACTAAGCCGGATTCGTGTGCTCCTTGTTCCGTGTGAATCGAGCGAGAGGGGGAGCTCCCCCTCTGCCAGGGCTGGCTTCAGCCCCCCAAGACGTCCCTCCTGACTTCATTAGGCTTTCGGTCATGCCCTGGGATGGAGGGAGGAGAAGTGCAGAGGTGGGTTGCAGCTACCCAGAAACCTGGCGTCGGGCCGCAGCTGGCAGGCAGGCAAACGGCAGCCGGGGAAGAGGTGGGGGGACTCAGAACGGCATCCTGCAATGTGCAGACTGGTTCCTCCCCAGGAACGAGGGGCTTTGGGGGACTGGTTTTGCCAGCCCGGCTGTGAAGACCTGAGCAAATCCTGAGCAAGCAACACAGCCGCCACATTGCGTAGCTGGAGGGGGAGCCCAGGTCTGGGACAGGAGGAGGGGGGCTGTGGGTCAGGACTGAGGGGCATCTGCAGAGCTCTGGGGGGAGCCCAGGTCTGGGTCAGGAGGAGCGGGGCTCTGGGTGGGCAGCGAGAAGCCTTGGCTCATGCTCTGCCCAACTCTAGCAGGTGGCCTTCTGCTTGCAGCATTTACCCCTTCCCAGCTCTGCGGGCGTCACTTACCCAGCGTGCTGGCGTTGCTCTCCCCCATCCAGGCCGGGCTCTCCTTCTCCCTCACCAAGGGCAGCGCTTGCTCCTCTCCGCTCCCGCTGTCGGCCTCCCTGTCCACCAGCGAAAGTCCCGTGGCCTCGGCCACGTCGCCCTCTTGGGCCGTGTCGATCACAGGCTGGAGAATGAACCTATCCAGCTCCGCCTTGGACAGCTCGAAGGCCTTGCTGGTGCGCACGGGGGGCTCCAGACTGGAGGACTCGCCTTCCTCCTGTGACCCAGGCAGCAGCGGGGACAAATCAGTGGGCAAGCTGTGCGGTGGCTCCTGAGGGCTGGCGCTTGTGCTCTGTGCCGGCAGGGGGGGCCCGGCTGCAGAACCCCACGGTGTCAAGGGTTCCTCCCTCTTGGCTTCTCCCGAGGCATCCTCTGCGCCGGGTTCTGTGTCGCTTGCAGCAGCTGGTGCACGGGGCGAGCTCTCGAGCCCCGCGGTGCTGGTGGCTCCTGGCAGCCCGGTCGTTGCACCGGCAGCGTGGCCAGCACGGGCCGCTCCTGCTGCAGGGGCTTGGTTAGCAGCTGCGCTGGGGAGTGTGGGTCCCGGTGGGTGGGGGCGGGCAGGCTCCGCGCTTGCCAGCGACCGCTCTAGGAGGCTGAGGGTTCCTGCCTCCTCCTGCTCCCTCGTCACTGGCCAGTGGGTCCCCGCAGGCTTGTAGGGGCCCAGAGCCGCGGCCTGGGTGGTGCCAACAGGGAGCGTGACGGTGTGCTCCGCTGACCCATCCCCGGACAGCGCTGCAGCCAGGTTCGTGTCCTCGTCCTCCTCCTCCGGCTCCTGCGCCTGGCTGGCTGTCATCACCCAGGCTGGGCTGGGCTGGGCGGCAGGTTCTCGGCCATCCGGCTCGCTGTCCCCGGCTGGAAACTGAGCTGGTGCCGCCCGAGGGTCAGAGCGGGCGGGTGTTGGGGATGGAATATCCTCGGCGGGAGGAGTGATGGCGCCTTGGCCTTGCAGCTCGGCCAGCCCATCCTCTGCACGCTCGTCTCTCAGCTCCCGGGCTGGGCCGGGCAGCGTTTCCTCCGTGCCTGGCGGCTCATCCAGAAACTCCAAGCCCAGCGCCCTGTGGGCATCTGTGCCAGCTCTCTGCCTGGGATCCTTGGTGCCGGAGCCCTCAGCTCTGGCTGGGGGGTTGCCAGCATGCCCAGCCAAGGAGAGGAACCTGTCGGTGAAGGCCACGGCTTTATCCTGCCGCTCCTGGAAGCTGTACTCCGCCGCGCCGCTGCCGTCGCTCCCCCCAGGCTGGGGATCGGCGGAAGGGGGCACCCCTGTATTCTCAGCAGCGGGGGTGAGGAGTGCATGCAGGTGGGTCCTGGGGAAGGCAGGCAGCGGCAGGATGGGGATAATTCTCTCCTCACTGGAGGTGGCCTCCCCAGAGAAATCCTCCGCATCCTCCCGGGGGAGCGGCAACCCCAGCCCATCCTCGTGGGGATAGTCGCCTCGGATGCTGGAGCCGGTGAGCTGCGGGCAGACAGCAGCCTCCTCCAGCTGACGGAGCGCGTCTCCCGGGGTCCCGCGGCCAGCCTGGCACAGAGACGGCTGACTGGCTGCCGGCGTCGGGCGAGCCAGCACCTGGGGGGCATCTGAACTCTCGTCCCATCTTCCTTCCTCTGGGCTGGCTGCCATTGTGGCAGGCCCCCGCGTGGCCGGCAGTGACACTGGCCCCCTGTTGGTGTCGGCCACCTGCCCCCCCCAAGGACTGTCGCTGGCCGTCTGCAGGTGCCCTGGGTGTGCTGATCCACTGCGCCCTGCAAAAAGCCACGGACATTGGTTAGCAGAAGGCCCTGGGGCATGGGCAAGGGGGCAGCGAGGCACGTGGGTCACACGGCCGGCTACACAACGAGGCCCCCTTCTAAATACGGTAATCAGACAACGGCAGGAATCGCGCAGGGTAAAGGGAAGGGCCCAGTCCTGGCCCAGGGCTTTGGCTCACACCGAAACTCCCGCTGGGGCCCAGCCTGGCTCCCGGTCGCACGGATTTCAGCAGGGTTGGGGGGCACTGGGGCAGTCACTCCTGGCTAGGACAGCAGGAGAGCGACACAGCAACCAGCTGAGCCCAGTTCATTCTGCTTCCCTTCCCCGCCCCCCCATCCCAGCTGCTATGGAGGATGCGTTGTGAAGCGCTGACGATGTGCTCGGAGCTGTACAAAACCCAATGCACCAAATGGAGAGCCAGCTCCGCCCTCTGCGGAGGAACGACCGACTGTAACGGCTGCGGAGCTCATTGCTGACTCCCTTCTCTGCTGGGGCGGGGGCTCGGCCCTGGGAAGAGCTGGGAGGATGTGACTGTAAAAGCTCAGGTCTGGGCATGTCAGTGAAGACCACGGGGGCAGTTTGAGAGGGACGAGGTGTTTAATGTTGGCAGCGAGGAAGGCTGGGGGTGTGGTCAGAGCACAGAGTCAGGATTCCTGGGTTCTCTTCTTGGATCTGGAAGGGGAGTGTTGCCCGGTGGTGAGAACAGGGAGGGCTGGAATCAGGCCGCCTGGGTTCTCTACAGGGCTCAGGCACCGTCTCACCTAGGGCTGCATTTGCAAACCGTGTCGGGATGCGGTGGCATGCGGGGAGCTGTGTTTGACGTGCGGACGCAGCTGCCACATGCACACACCTCAGATAAGCGCATGTGCAAAGGGCCAGTCCGGGCGATCTGCACTGGCACGCGCACGAATCATTTGTGCAAATTCAATGTGCAAACAATAGCAATGCTTTTGGCCACCTGGGCCCTTGCTCTGCCTTGCACTTGAGCGGGGGGCAGGAGCTGGCCTGGCTCTCGGGGGCAGGGCGTGGGGCTAGAACGCTGGAGGTCCATCATCCAGGGACAGAAAGCACCCTCCAGGCATGCAGGAGGGTCTAATGAGAGGCGTTACTGAGTGGATGGAGGCCCAGCACCCCGACCCCTCTCCTTGGTCCTTAATGAGCGCTGAGGACTCAATTACCCAGCTGCGCTTTGAAGGCTGCCAGGCTGCCACGTTATCGCAATGACTTGATAATGGCCTTTAATGATGAGCAGCGGCAGATCCCGGCTAGGCAAGGTTGCCATGGCTACTGCCTCCTCATCACTCTGGCAACATCTGGGGAGGAGGCTCCCCCACGCCGAAGGCCTCGTTAGCTGCCAGGTGATGACTGGGGGGGGGGAGGGGAGGGCAGCCTTCTGTCCAGGGGAGGCTCCGTGAGGTGTTGGGGGGAAGGGGAATGTGGGAGACGGGGTAGATAAGGGGCAGGAAGGTGACCCACAGACCCCGGGAACAGCGTGTGTGTGGGGGGGGGGGAGTGAGAGGAAGGGAGTTGTTTCCATAGAGACAATGAATTCAGTGCAGATGGAAGGGAGGGCTGCCCCGGCATGGGGGGAGGGAGGGAGGCCGCGGGCAGGGAGGGAAAAGGGGGCAGAGGGAGCTGGGGGGCTGGTGTTGTTTTGTTGGGGTTCTCCAGCTCACTGCCCCTCGCCGTGCCCACAGGCAGGGATGTGCAGGTGTATCTCACCTGGGGGCTGGGGTGAGGCCGTCCCCTCTCTGGGCCTCAGTTTCCTGAGCTGTAAGAGGGGGCGCCAGTGGGGGGGGGGGGGGAAAGGGGTGCTGAGCGAGCATTCACACAGCGTCCCGTTGCCCAGGGAGCTGAGCACTGAGCGATGACCCTGCAGTTGCTGAGCCCACGCAGCCGAATCACCACGCAGCCACGCGGGCTGAGCCCTCGCTCGCTTGTCACCCTGTGCACTGGCCCTGCCTGGCGTTGGCAGCCCTGCCTACAGACACAGCCTGCTGTGAAACCGCCTGCGGTCATAGGGCAGGCGGCGGGAAAGGCTGGAGATCAGCGCCCATGGGGAGGCTGGGAAATCCTGTCGTGTCAAGGCAACTGCAAGACAGGATCAATCCTTCAGTGGCCTGGAGGGACCCCCCACTAGTGGGGAGAGGGGAACCCCAGCTCCATGGCCTATTCAGCCCTCGGCTAGCTGCTGCTAAGGGGTGGTCAATGACATTTTACTTCCAAAGCCAAAGGCCTGAATTTGGTCTAAATGGGAGGCGGGATGATCTTGCATTGACAGCACCCAACCGGGAGCCAGGAGATGTGACTTCTCCTCCCAGACCTGCCCTGGCTTCCCTGGGCCAGTCCTGGTTCCTCGCTGGGAAAGTGGGAACAAGGCCGCTTCCTTCCTCTAAGCTCTCACAGCCAGACAGTGTCCATCACGGGATATCTGTGCAGCGCCTGGCCACGACAGGGCCCTGATTCAGTCAGCGTCTGTGCAGCGCCTGGCACGAAGGGGCCTGATCTCGGTCAGTGTCTGTACAGCGCCTGGCACCATGGGTACCTGAACTCAGCTGGGGCCTGTGAGGCTCCCAGCACAATGGGGTCCTGATCCTGTAGGTGCTACCACGTTTCAAAGAACAAGAAGTCACGCCAGGGCAGATCAGGAGTAACCCTGAGGCCGTCTGTGGAAATGCCGGTGTAATGAGCAAACTAGAACATCCTTGGAACAGGGTGAAACGGGCACGACTGGGAGGGAAACACTTCTCTGTCTCTCTAGATATAAAAGGCTCAGACCTGGGGCTGCCCCGGCCAACGCAGGGGCAGACGGCCCGTCCTGCATTATAAAGCAGCAGCCGCCCCCCCAAGGAATTCCACTGCCCCCCCGGGCTGTGACAGGAGCGTCCCCTCGGAAAGAGGCGAACAGATTACTCACCCAGGCCGGCATGCCCCTCCACTTCATTGGAGATGCGGTAGGCGCCTTCCCCTGCCTGGGCCTCGGTGGGGAGACTGGTGGTGGGGAGGATCTTGACCGTGTTGTCCGCGGTGCCTTTTCTCTCCAGCGCCAGGACAGGGGTGGGAGTGACGCCTCCCCCTGCGCCCTGGGCTTGTCCCTCGCCCTGCTGCTGGAAGTACCGGCCGTTCAGTCCCGAGGAGATGCTCTTCTTGGTGGCTTCGGGGCTGCGGGGCAGGTGGCTGGATTCACCTAGAGTGGGGGCGCTCGGCTGCCCGGGCTTGTTGACAGCAGATGCTCTCAGGCCGTCCTGGGCCATGGTGCTAGTGACATGCTCCTGGGGGAGCTCTGGAACCAGGCTTTGGGATGGTGGCTGCGGATCAGCTGCCAGGGGCCCCTGCGTGATGCCAGCGTACCAGGTTGGCTGGAAGGCATCGCTGGTCTCCCCCAGGGCTGGGGCATCTCTTTCCACAGATGACAACTGGCTGGGGCCAGGTGTCTCTTCCCAGGGGTCTGTGGTGACGCCCAGCGGCTTGTGGGCTCCCTGATCACTGCTCACCCCCGGTGCTGGGGCCTGGTCGACCATATTCAGAGACTGATCTTCACCCAGCCCGGCCGCAGAGGAGACTGAAGGGGGCGTCGGGGACACGCTTTCGGCCAGAGTCCCGGCCCCTTCCAGAACGGGAGCTACCGTGGCTACTGCCTTCTCCGATCCCACCGGGGGAGGCCCTGGGTCTTTCCCAGCGGGCCTCGCTGTCACCAGCTGCAACTGCTCATCCTCTGCCAGGACCGGCCCCAGCAGCTTGTGTAGCAGGCTGTAGCGATCGCGAGCGATTTCCCTGGAGTCCCCGGACACGCTGGAGTCCTCACGCTCCTTGGGGATCAGCTCGTTTCCTGCCAGAGGCAGCCGCTCCTCCTCGTGCTCCAACAAGACGTTGTCGATGCCCCGGGGGTCAGGCTCTGCCGGCTCCGGTCCAGCCAGACCCTGCTCCAGGGGCCCATGGTCCAAGCTGCTCTCTGGTTTCTCAGGAATCAGCTCATCTGGTTTCTTCTGCGGTGGGGATGGCTGCTGAGCGGCTGCAAAGAGATGAAGGGGCAGGAGCTGACCCAGGCTGCTCTGCTCCTAGGGCGGATACAGAGACGAGAACCTAGGGGCGCCTGCTTTGGAGGGGTGTGTGCCAGCAGGGACTCAGTGGTACTCAGTGGGATTCACCCCGCCAGGGCGGGAAGCCCCCCAGTGAACTAGGCAGGGGGAGACCCAGAGCCAGGTGAAACCCAGGGGCAAGGGGGTCTCGTTTGACTCCAGCACCTAACGGGGCTGCAGGAGCGTTGGGGAGCTGACGCCCGGTGAGCGAGCGGGGGGCCCAGGGACTCCAGAACGAGACAGTTCCCGTTCGAGTCACCAATGGACGGCACGCGAGGGAGCCGGCACTGGGAGAGGTGCTGGACCAAGCGACTTGCACCATCCCCAGGGGTGTAACCGACGCATGGCCGAGCCCCTCGCCGGGATCGTTAATGGAGGGGTCACTGCATGCAGAGCAGGGCTGTGGCACGGGCGGGGAGCCGAGCCCAGAGAGGCTATGGCCTGGTCTGTATAAGGATTTGGGTGCCTGACGACGCAGATCGGCGCCTCATGGGACTTCAAAAGGGGCCTGAGACCCCTCCTCCCCCCCAGCATCTTCAGGTACCTAAATCCCTGTAACACTCCAGCGGTAAGGGACTGGCCCAAAGTCACACAGGGTGTCTGTGGCAGAGCAGGGAATGGACCCTGGCTCTTTCCAGCCAACGGCTGGACTGTGGGGTGGATGGACGGTTTTAACGACATGGAGGGTGATTCTGGGTCAGGAACTGGACAGGCCCAAACGGCCATATCCCTGGTCTGATCTCTCCCTGGGAAGGGGAAGCCCCTCACTCCCACCTACCTCTGTAGCAGTAGGCGTCGAACTTCAAGGCCGGGTCCGGGAAGCCAGTCCGGTTGGGGAACTGGTACACAGTCCTCACGCCCGGCTCGTCCCCGCCACATTTTTTACGTGGGGTCCTGATTGGGTAACGGACGCTTCCGTCAGCCAGCCAGCCTGGGTCGCACTGGTCCAAGCCGTCCCTCCAAGCCAAGTACAGCTGGCCTGTGGTGGCAAGCGAGGCACCCCGGCTCTGGCAGTGCTTCCTGGCTCCCTGAGCCGTCAGCCGTCCAGGCGTGGTGACGTAGAACACTTTCCCTGCAAGGGGAAGAAAAGCCCACTGATGTATGCAGCTTGCCATCCACCCAGAGACATGTGGCTCATTGCTGCAGTGCAGCTGCCTCTGGGGTGGAATGCAGCCACAGCAGTATATAACAGCGGGGATGTGAACTGAAGACAACTGGTGCAATAGAGCCATCAACGGTACTAGAGTTACGCTGACTTACTCCAGCTGAGGATCTGGGCCTGATGCATCCAATAGAATCTGCACGAGGGATGGCAAGATCACACCAGCATCCAGCCCAGATACACAAACTGGCACTGCCCAGGCCTGGGAACCTCTGAGCCCTCAGGGCCCCCCCTTTCCCTCTCAGCTGAAGAAAAGCCCCTCCAGGAGCACAGAACCTGCTATCATCCTACTGGGGAACTGGTGCAGAACCAGCTTGGAAGGGCAAACATCACCTGAGAGGCCTTAGGCTCTCCCCTCCACCCGCTGAGCCAACCTAATCCTGCTTAGCTTGCAAAGCCTGCCAAAGTGCAAATCCCAGGGGGGTGCTGCTGGGTCACCCCTGCACTGCTGCCTGGAGAGCTACACTGCGGCTCAAGGTCACCCGAAAGGCGTCAGGTGCAAAGAGGCCAATAAATTCTCCGTTGCTCCGCTGGTGACACGACCGTGAAATCAGCATCCGTCAGCCTGGGGAACTCAGAGCGGAGTAATGTATTTTTAAAGTCTCCATTACTTAAGCACTAAGGCACAGCCAGGTGCACTGTGCTCCTCAGTTTATCACTGCTCCCCGGGGGCGGCACGCAGCCATCAGTGTATCGCCAATTCAGCAGCAGCGCCCTGCCTCCCGAGCCGCCGGAACGGCCCTCCTGGAGCCTGAGCCCTGGCTGAGTTTGAAAGGGGAGCTGGGAGGCTGCAGGTGGAGGGGAGATCGCCAGGGCTTGGCCAGGTCCTTTCTGCCAAGGAGCCCGCTCCATCCCTTGAACCTCTCTGCACCCAGAAGGGACTGGGGGACCCCGCTGGAGAGATGCCGCCCATGGCATTTACCAGCCCGGAGGTTCCAAGGGCAATTAGCTGCCCTCCTTCAGCACTTCCAGCCACGTCCCAGACCCACTTTCCAGCCCCTGAAAGCAGGCGGTAGGAGAGGCTGTTTGGGCCTGCCTGGGAAAGCGTCGTTGGGAAGGGGCCTGTGCCCTGGGCTTGCCTTGGAGCTCCCTGGCATAGCAGTAGACGTCATAGACTTCGTTGGCTTCTCTCTCCCCGTAGCTGCGGATGCCCGGCAGGCTGCTGCGGTCTCCGTAGCAGCCAGGTCTGGAGAGCGTGATGGGATACCTGTGGGGAGAAGGTGGAGGGCAGCGGTCACGGGCCCAGATCAGCCACTGTCCTGCCCATCCCACAAACCTCTGACAGCAACAGAAGAGATGCCCCTTCCATGATGCAAATGCTTTGAAGTAGGACGCCCAGAGCGCGAAGGGGGAGGTAGGGTCTGCAGGGAGCTGGGGTGGGGGTAGGGAACCGTGTCTCTATCAGGGGCCCTTCGACAGCAAAGAGGCCGAGCCTCAGAATTTGTGACGGATCTGCCTGAAACTCACGCGGCAGCAGCGGCAGCACATTGATCTGGCGGAGAATCACTCACCACGGGGAACCGCATGGAATCAAGCAGCCGTCACTTTGATTCAGCTCCGAAGCGGAGGGTGTCTGACGGCAATTTCAATTAGAACGGAGAAGAGGTGGAGGGGGAAAAGTCTATTTATATATAGGAGAGCCGGGGGTGGGAGGCCCAGGGGATGGAGACAGGCTGAGGGAGGAGGAGAGATGGAGTGGGGCAGGGGAAGCTGGAGGTATAGACGGGAGATGTAACTTCAGATCTTTGTCCTGAGCCCAAAGGAGAACTGTCCTTTGCAGAAAGCTACTAGTTACCAGAAGTGACAGCCCATCCCCGCTTGTCAGGGATTAGTCAGCCTCCACCCCGCCCCCACCCTCAAACTGGTCAGGGTCATTCTCCCCATTTTGCAGATAGGGAAACTGAGGCACGGAGCAGGGACGTGACTCACTCAAGGTCACACGGCAAGTCAATGGCAGAGCTGGGAGAAGAACCCAAGAGTTCTGGCTGCCCGTTCCCTGCTTTAGCCCCAGAACTACCCCCCAGGAAGGAGGGTAGAGAGCAATGGCAGTGCACGAGCGCTTTCTCTGAGGGAAGGGGAGACCCTGGGGTGAATTCTGATCAGGGGAAGTGGGCTGAACGCCACTGAACTCGACAGCCCCTTTCCAGAGTCACAGAAATGTTGGGATCTCAAGACATCTCGAGTCTGCGCCGAGGCAGGACCAACTAAACCTAGACCATCCCCGACAGGGGTTTGTCCAACCGGGTCTTAAAAACTTCCAGTGACGGGGATTCTGCCACCTCCCTTGGAAGCCTGTTCTAGAGCTTAACCCCCCTCATCGCTGAAAGCTTCTCCTAAGATCTAACCTCCATCTCCCTGGCTGCAGATTAGCCCGTTGCTTCCTGTCCTGCCTTCAGTGGAGGTGGTGAACAATTGGTCCCCATCCTCCGTATAACAGCCGATAACAGACAGTTCTCTGGTCCCTCCTCCGGCTTCCTTTCTCCAGACTACACATGCCCAGTGTGTGCAGCCTTTCCGCAGAGGTCACGTTTTCTAAACCTGGGATTGGTTTTGTTGCGCTCCTCTGGATTCACTCCAATTTGTCCACATCTTTCCTGAAGCACGGTGCCCAGAATTGACCCCGCACTGCAGCAGAGGCCACACCAGTGTTGAGCAGAGTGGGACAATCACCTGGGGCAAAGGGACCGCAGGGTGGGTGTACGGGGAATACCTCCTGAGCAGGGGGGGCCTCTCTACCTGGCCAGGATGGGCTGGGGGAGGAGGCAGGTATGGCCGGGGAGCACCTGTGCTCTGGCAATTCTGAAAAGCCCAATGGGGTCCCACTGCAACAGTGTGGAACTTAGGGCAGCCACAGGGCTGCTCTAACCTAGGCCAGGGTCTGCACCAGCCCCTGAAGAGGACGCACAAGCTGCTGCACCAGACCAAGGGACTCACACCTATTTATACACGGCCTGAACTCGGGTCTTAATTGTGCACCTCCACCTCTGCTTCGCTCACCCCGCAGCCCAGCGGACCCTCTTGGTGCCACCATAACACACACAATAGCAATAACGAGAGATCCAGCGAGAGGCGGGCGCTGTCCTGTTAGATTCAGGACACTAGCCTAGATGGACCATGAATTTCTTCGGATGCCAATATCTCTGTTCACCGGCTGAGAATGAAGAGAGCGCAATGTCCAGAGAGCTGCAGCGCCGGTGTCCCACGGAGAGTGCTGGCGTCAGGAGATAACTGGGCAAACAAGGATCTCCACGCCTGGGACAGGGCCCGCCCATGGAAAGTCACCACTGTGCAGGAGTTACCTCCCCCCCAGCCTGATCTGTACCAAGGTGCATTTGGCACATGCATTTTGCATGCGTAAGCCCCTGCACTAGCACCTGCTTTGGGCGGATTTTGCAGGCACAGGTTAGTTCGCTGGCTGCCACTTGGCTGGATGCTCCTGGGCCACCGGCTTGGCTGCTTGGCTAGGCCAGGGTCATGTGACAGGAGCCTGGGACCACAGGGAACTAGGGCCAGGAGTCCAGCGCAGCCAGGCGTGGGGCGAGATGCAGAAACAAAGCAGCTGCGTCGCGCTGCGAAGCTGTCCCATAGTCCCACCCCCCACCACTGCGTGGCCACTCTCCAGCAGGGCTACTCCCCAACCCACGTCCTGACAGAGTCCCGGCTCAAAGGCTCCCCCGTTTACCGGACGGTCTGGTCGGCCAGCCAGCCAGCATCGCAGTTGTCGTAGCCGTCGTCGAAGGCAGCCTGCAGGTGACGCGGGGAGGCGATGACGGCGGAGTTCTCCCAGCAGGTGCGCTGGGCCTCGGGGAAGGTCAGCGCGTAGCGGTTGCTGGCGGCTCGGTAATGGAACACCACGCCTGGGGAGAAGGAGAGATGCAGGGCGTGAGCACGGGACGGGGTCGATGGGGGCTGCGCAGGGAACCCCCCCGTCAGCCCAGAGCCAGTTTGTCTTAGGGACAGAGTCAATTCCATGCTGGTGAAAGGGGCTGTAGGTTTCCGTTTGACCCCAGAGAAGGGGTTTGCCCAGGTGACGGTGACCGAGCTGGGGACGTGACTGAGGCAGCTGTCTGGATTCCCAATCCTCAACCCCCATTCTAACCCCTTGATCACACTCACCTCCCAGCACTGGGGATAGGACCCAGGAGTCCTGACTGCCCGTCCTCCCCCGGCTCTAACCCACGCCCCCTCCCAGAGCCGGTAATAGACCCTCCCAAAAGAGTCCAAAGGCCCCGGTCTGTAAGTGCTCCAGCCCTGCCGAGCAGCGAGAGCTCCAGGGGCAGCTCCATGGACTCAGAGCCCGCAGCACTCGCGCCTGGAGTTGGCAGCCCCAGAACGGGGACGTGCTCAGCCAGGGAAGGAGCAGCTGGACGGGAAAGCTGCCGTCAGTTCCCCTTTGGACGCAAGCTGGCCGTGCAGCCCGGGCACAAGCCATTGGCGTGAGTGGGAAGCTGCTGCGGGGCGTGTGAGACTCCGGCGCACTGTGGGGATGATCAGGCACCGCCCAGGTCAGGCCCTGCTGGCAGCAGGTTCACTTGCTCCCCGTCTCCGGCTCCCGAAGACGCTGCAATCCCTTGGCATCCCCAGTGGGGGCAGGGACCAGGACTGGAGCTAGCGGCAGGAGAACAGTCAGGAGCCAGGCAGGGCGTAAAGGGGGCCTGGTCCGAAAGCGCGGACAGCAGCAGGACGTGGGTACTGCCGTGGGAAGCAGGAGACCTGGCTTCTGTCCCGGGCCCTGCCAGACCCGCCCAGGGACAGTTGGACCCAGGAGGGCACAGACACGCACGCACACATCTTGTGCACACACAGGTACACCCGTGCTCAGTGCACAGGCACGCACGCGTGTGTGCTCACATACACACACCTCCTATACCTGCAGCCAGCCAGTCCTGCAGACAAAGGAGAGAGACACAGGGCCAGAGAGACGCCAGCCCCACTGCCTACCCTGCACCTACACCAGGCAGCCGCCGCCGCGGTGACGTCCCCCTGCCCCCAGGGCTGAGTCCTCCTTCAGCTACCGGGGCTGGCACGTGCGGCGGTTTCTGGGGTCTGGCCAGCTTCCTGGGGCCAACATTCCTGCAGCGGCTCTCCCAGGGGGCGGCTGATGGGAAACGAATCACCAGCTTGCCTCGTGCCTCTCTGCTCGGGTGGGCGTGGGGGATGTGGAACGGCCGGTGACCGGGGGAAGCGTCCGCACCGGTGCTTGCCCTGCACGGCACATGGGTCCCATCCTGCCAGCGGGCCCCCGGCGGTCATGCACCCAACTCACCCGTGACCTCCAGGGGCACCAGGTCCTGCTCGTCGTCAATGCCGGCCACCACCTCGCAGCGATACAGCCCGGCGTCGCTGGCCCGCGCCGCGCCAATCAGCAGGGTGGCGTTGTAGCGGTTGCTGGGGTAACCGGGCAGGGACACCCTCCCCTCGTAGGCCTTCACGACCTTCACCACGTTATCTTTGGCCACCAGGACCGGCGCGGCCTCCTTCTGGCCGGATGCCGACTGCACCTTGCTCCATTTGATGCGAGGCGGGTCTGGCGGCTCGTTGGGCCCCAGCGAAGCCGACGGGTGGAGCAAGAAGAGGCAGGGCAGGGCCACCGGCTCAGCCAGCCCCACGAACCGCGGCTGGTGCTGGACTTTGTTGATGCGAATCACCTTCCCATTGTCCTGGGAGCCTGCAGGGGAGAAACAAGGAGGAGTGGGGCTCAGAGGGAGGGGTGAGCCTGGGGGGAGAGGGGGCTGGACACCACGGTGATGGGCGATCAAGTCCCTTCCCTGTGAGCGGCACATGGCGAGGACAGGCCAAGATCAAGCAGCCCTGGTGAGCCCTCGCTGACACCTGACTTACCCGTGGGCAAGGGACAGTTCGCACCAGTGCTGGTGGCGGCACCCCTCCTCCCTGTTATCAGTTCCCCCTGCAGGCCTAGGACCGCGCCCACACTGGGCTGGCTGGCACCACAGACACCTGGGGCTTTCTGGATGATGGGTATAAATCAAGTGAGCTGTGGCAGGGAGCAAGATCCCGCCCAATGCTGGGGAGCGCAGATCAGTTCTGGTTTCTAGCTTTCACCCCCCTCTGGCCCCAGGGCTCTGGCAGCTGCAGACAGCCTGAATCAAATCCGCCAGGTAGAAAGGCCCCTGGGCCGCGGTGGTGTCCCCAGAGGAAGCCCAGCTCCGGGTTTAAGGCCGTCTCCAGCACTGAGCTGGAAACGCAGCAGAACGGCGCGCGGCAGGCTCTCCCTGAGCCAGGCTAGGCGTGCAGAGCCAGGCCTGGGCCCTGCAGGCTTTGCTCATGCGAAGAGCCCTGTGGGAGTCCCCGGGCCCAGGTGTGGCCTCGCTGCCAGCAGTCACGCCACGGAAGAGAGCCGCTACCTGGGGGCAGGTGAGCGCGGGATCAGAGGAGCGAGCCTGTGGTCGGCGTACGCTGGGAATCAGGAACGTGCTGCACCGACAGAGATGCACAGCAACGGCCGCCCAGCCAGCCCCATGTTCTGTAGCACCGCAGGGCTATCTGCTACCTCTGCTGGAGCTGGGACCAGGGTGCGGGTGGGGCAAGGCAAGATGGCCCATGACTCTCTCCTGCTAGGGCCCTTCTCTGTGCTCCTGCATAGCACGCCCAGTGTTGGAGACGCTGGGATAGATTTAGCAGCAGGACTGTCCGGGCATGAAAGAGTGTCAGGCAATCTGAACCCTGCAGGCAGCTCGGTTGATTGGCCCAAGCTGTGCTTAATTGCATGAGTGCTGACACCTGCAGCAGGGAAGCCAGGTATAAAAGCAGCTCTGGCAACCTCTCTGGCCTTTTGTCTCACTAAGGGCTGGGGGGCAGGTGCGATGGGGAGAGGTGTGCTCTAGGCAGGGTTTGTTACAGAGGAAGATAAAGTTGCTAAATATCAGCTTAGATCAGGACTCCTTCCTAAGCGGCAATTAACAATTCTCCTTTTTAATTGCATGTTTGCAACCCTCTCCTCCCAAACACGCTCTGAAAACACCCAGGGTGCTGCTTTTCCATATGCAAGAAGAAAAGCGAAATCTTCCCTGGCAGAATGCAGCAGGGGTCTGCTCCAGAGCAGGCTGCCTGAGTGCACAGGGGCAGAGGCTCTAAAGTTAGGCAGCACAAGCCTGAGACCAGAGGGAGCTGCGCTCCAGACACGGCAGCGTGTGACTCTGGGAAGTCCGGGCCTCCCTCGAGGTGTAAAAGGGGGTTAATGACCCTCCCTTTGTCCCAGGCTGCCAGTGTTGTGAACCTCCAATTAACAGAGCCCCGAGCTGGGTGCCAAAGATCATGAGTTTGGCTTCCAGATGAGATTTAAACATAACGAACAATGGGTTCTTTCCTTTTGCGGTCTCCTTTCGGAGCCATTTTCCATCTCTTCTCCCTGGCCAGTAGAGCCACAAACATACCTGTTCTAATGACAAGAAAGCTGAGACTTTCACTTCAGCCCATAATGCAGAAACCAGGCACTAAAGAAAAACACCAAATGCTGCGAGACTTGTGATGCAGTGGGGATTGCGGGCAATGAGGAGCAGGCTCGTGGGGGCAGGTGCTGTCTCTGGCTATGTTTGAGCAGTGCCTGGTGCAATGGGGGTCTGATCTAGATCGGGGTCTCTAGGAGCTGCCCCAATTCACATCATAAGGAGATGGGGGATTTTCTGAGACCCAGGCCACAGACTGTATTTCCCCCCCCATTCCCACAACTACCATGAGAATGATTAAAGGATTAGAAAACATGGCTTGTAGAGAGAGACTCAAGGAGCTCAATCTACTTAGTTTAACAAAGAAGATGGAGGAGTGATTTGACAGTCTACAAGTACCCACGTGGGGAGCACAGATTTGACAACAGAGGGCTTTTCAGCCTTGCAGACGAAGGTCTAATAAGTGCCAATGGCTGTAAATTGAAACTAGAGAAATTCAGACTAGAAACTGTACCATTTTCTCTCTCTCTTCCCCCCGCCACCCCACAGCAACCCGGCATCAACAAAAGCCATCACGAGGTCAGAGAAGGCAGTCCTGCAGGTTAGCCACTATACGATCACTCGAAAACACTGGAGCTTTGAAGTGTGGTTGCTTAGGCTCACGTCCAGGAATGGCCAGGCTGGATCAGACCATTGATACATCCAGCCCAGGACCTAGGTCAGAACTGACACGTCAGATGAAGGTCTGCAATGGGCAGTGCTGGGTGAAAGTTGGCAAACACCCCTGGGGTCAGAGCAATGGTCCAGGTTCCTGGAGATCTCCTGATCCCCCAGCCCCACTCCCCATAGCTCGTGGGAGCAGGCACAAGGCTGCGGAGCAGTTCCTCTGCTCTCCAGCCAGCCTCCATGACTGGAAGAGGAGGACAACAAGCTCCCTCTGAGGCTCAGAGTCTGAGATTATCTCTGCTGCCCCCAACCACAACCCATTCAGGCTCCAGCCCCGCCACATGCAGTCAGGCCTGGCTCCTGGTCAGCACGCAGCGGGGGGCTTGATTAAGTGCAAACCCAAATGCCCCAGGCATTACAGGCGTGTAATCTATCCAGGACAACCTGCCGCCCCTTGAATTCGTCTAAAGACCCCGCCCCTCTGAGCTCTGGGTTTCCTTCTGTACCATTTTCTCTCTCTCTCTCCCCCCGCCACCCCACCGGGCAGTCCTGCAGGTTAGCCCATAGCCTGACCACCATTAGTTAGACATCCACTGGTGTCCTGGAGCCAGGAGGACTTGCATCTTTTCCACTCTTGGAGCAAGATTTCTCCCTCAGCGGCAGCTACAGGCCTTGCGGCTTTTATTCTTGCCCCATAACTTCCTGATCTCCATTTGTGACCATGGCCCAGCTATAGAGGGAAGCAGCATGATCTAATGGTTAGCATGAGCATCAGGACTCCTGGGTTCTACTCCAACCAGCTCTGGTGCTGACTCTCTAAGAGCACTTCCCCTTTCTGCGCAGCAGTTTCCCACTCTATTAAGTGGTGGCGGGTGCGGGGGGGCCTGCAGATCAGTTTCCTGTTGGGGAGAAATCAGTGATATGGAATCTGGGTATTTTCCTAGTGTAACTCGTTTATTTACCCTATACACACCAGTCCTGGAACAGAGGTGGCCACAAACAGCATACAGCCAACCCCCCTTGGTCAGGACTCTCAGCCCAAGCAGCAATGCCTGGCCGACTCCACCCTAAGAAATTACTCTAGTTACAAAGATTACGGCAGGGAGCAAACTCCTGCTGTTTGCAGCAGCTCCCCCCGATTTAAGCATCTGCAGCACAAAACTAACAATGCCATGTTTCCTCAAGGACCGTACACTGTTCACACACTGAAATAAAGAACTTGTGGGACTATGGGGAACGGCGCCACTTGGTGACCTCCCACCATAACAGTAATACCCTGCAGTTCACCATTTTCCACCAGCCTTCCACACCCTTGGCATTTTCACCCTTGTCCTGCTCCTTTGGAAGCTGTGTTCCTCTCCCCTGCAGAATCTCGGCTCCTCTTCCCATGCATGGCTCTGCAGTGAGATAGTCAGCGCTCCACCCTTCCTCCTCCTGGCCCAACTGTTCTACCGCCCTCTGCTTGCCCTGCTCCCAGCCTTCCTGCTCTCCGGCCTCTCGTTCTGATGTGCTTGTGTTTCAAGCAGTTGTGCATCCAGGAGGGGGTTTCCATGAGGAGCAATCTGAGCTGTGCGGCCGGGGAGGAGGGGCTTGGACTGGCTGCATAAATCGCTTTAAGGGAGAAGAAATAAGCAACATGGGCTGTGCTCCCCTTCAGGGATAAAAACTGGCATCAATACATCTAATTATGCAAAGCCATAAACTGCTTTTATCCCCTCCATAAATGACCAGGTAGTGAGTTGAGTCACTTGTTGAGGGCGTTTGCTGAGGCAATTTATCCCTTTGGAGAAGGGCTGATTTATAGACTGAATGAGAGGACTGAAAGGATTGCAGGAAGCACGTGTGAAGTAGACACTCCCGGACAGCCATCTTTATTAAAATCTTCTTAACTTATTATTTCAATTGCAGTAGCACTTCAGAGCCTCAGTCACGCACCAGGAGCCCATTGCGCTCGGAGCTGTACTTTATTATTACACATTTATTGCCGGGGATCTGACAGGCTGAGAGCAGCTGGATTCTGCTTGGGAATCTCTGATGCCCACATGGCTCCAGCATGTCCTGTTCTGCTCAGAACACTTTCCTGGCCATCTCCTCTGATCTACAGCTCCTCGGGGCTGAACGCTGCGATGTCTGCTCCTGCCTTCCCAAGGACCTGGATCCCACAGCAACTCCCCGGAGTCAGATGCTCTTGAGCATGACGCGTGTGTAGGAGAAGGGAGAGCTGAGTGATCTGAGCACAGGCCTGGGAACCAGGAGCGCCTGTGTTCCAATCCCACTGCTGACACTAGCTTCAACCTTGGGCAAAGCACCTACGACTCTGTGAACTGGGGTTTATGAGTCTCTGTGCCGCAGGATCATACTCTATCAGCCCCACAGAGTCACCAGGCCTCCACGTGAGGAGATGCCCAATCCTCCAGGCACGGTGCCATTGCCCTGGCTAAAATTGCACCCTTGCCACCAGCCCAAAGTCTGTTCTTTCCTGCATACAGAGCGCTAGGCAGGCAAGTCATTCCCAGCCCATCTCAAGCCCTCACAATGATAAAGTCCTTCTCACCCAGCTAATCTGCCACCAGCCAGTGCAAGCATGGAGCTCGGGGCCGTAAATCTCCTGTAATTATCCTCCTCACGGAACGGCTTTCACGAACGCACAGTCTAAGATGCTCGGCTCTCCTAACAGCTTCGACGCAGGAGGCATGTGGTAATAAATAACGCTCCCCCCTCACGGCAGTTCTCCACTTAGCCTAACACCCAGTGACTCTGCTTTGCAACCCTATTAATGCTCTGCCCCTCCCATTACATCTCTGCTGGCTGCCAGAAGGAGCACGTGGATGGGTTAACACAGCACAGGCCATGTGGGAGGCGGGCGGGCCGGCCATGTTTTATTTATCTTTCATTTCAATTTCTTCCTATGCTCCTGTTCCGGCAGCTGAGGGATGCTCTGGGTCTGGAACACGGAGCCTTTCTCCTCTGGGTCCTGGGTTTGAATCCAGCCCCAGATCAATCGTTACATGCTAAGGGCTCGCTCCTGGCTTGTGAGTGGAATGAGTTGGATGGGTCTCAGACCGATTCCCTGGGGGCAGGGGTCACCATCTGGCCCCTTGTCAACCAGCTCAGAGGAGAGGCCAAGGGTTGAATGGGTCTGAGAGACCAAATCCCGCCTCCCTCCTGCCTGTTCAGCACTGAAGCTCATTGACTGGAGTCGGGGGGCTGGGGCCATGGGAAACCCTCCCCTATCTGCACCCATTCTATGGATAGGCTGAGCCTCCCGTGCTGGGCTGTCAATGTGGGACCACCACCCCACACTACAGAGAGGAGTGAGGAAGAAGAAGCAACAGCAGGGCACAGAGGCACCAGAGAGGAGGATGTGGGAGAATTTTTCTGATGGGAAAGAGCCAGGAAGATGTTACCCAGAACGTCCAGGGCGAGGGCCTTGCGCTGTCCACCTGGAAGGCCCCAGAGCAAGAGAAGTCTCATTTCCCAGGCCCATCCCCAGGAGCGCTCACCCAGAGGCACCTACAGCCCCTGACTTGCTGAGGTTGCACCTGGTTTCATTACCAGCGAGTTTCCTTTCATTAGGCACTAGTCAGAGTAAAGGTGGAGAGAGTCATTCCCAGCCCATCTCATGGCACAGCCTCTGCCCTTGTCTTTGCATCTCCCGGGCAGCCAGACAAGAACGGGGCGTTGGGGAGTCGGACTCTTGAATGCAGCGGAGGAAGGCAGGATAAACTGCAGTGGCTGGGCACTGAAGACAGATCCATTCAGGCTAGAAACAAGGAGCAGATTTTCAACAGGGAGGGAAATGAACTGTGGGAACAATGTACCCAGAGACGGGGTAGAACCTCCATCGCCGAGAGTCCTGACATCCAGACTGGATCTGCAGCTCAGCCAGAGGTTCTGGGCTGCGGGGTGGGAATCCATGTTTGGGCCCGTGCTGTGCAGGAGGTCGGACCAGATGATCAGAACGGTCCCTCCTGGCCTTGTTACGAATCCATGAGCTCTGCGGCTCCGGCACAGCTCCATGGCCGACAGCCAGCTTGGACCGGACGGGTCTCAGCACGACGTGTGCAGCCAGTATCCCTGCGATCCGGAGCAACCCGACAATCATAAGCCACCACGTGCCGCCCCGTGATTCCACGCCAGCCTCCGATAAGGAAGCAGCATGAGGAGCCGGCGGGCCTGGTTCTGACAGCGCCGGACTGGGAAGAGGCCCCAGGCAGGAAGGGGGTCCAGGAGACGAGGGGAAAGGCCCATGATGCCTGTAATGTGCTAGTGAAAGCCCGGCCGGCCTCCTCATGGAGGCAGTTTGCATGATGGCCTCAAACCGAGACCCTACAGCAGGACCCAACAGCCAGGGACGTGTGCCTTGGCCCCTCTCTGCCCCCGTTCATCCAGGCTGGGTCCCACCCTCGCTGCTGCTTCCTCCAGAATGTTCTCAAGCTCAGACTTTCTCTCTCATTGCATCTCTCTCTAGGCCCCTCACCAAATCCTCTGGCCTTGGCCTCGGCCCCCCATCTCCCTCCCCCGCCTGCAGCCAGCGCAAGCATCTCGTCCTCTCCCGCTGACCCGCCCTCGGCCGGCTTCTTCCACAGCCGCCTCTGACGCCATTGCCTGCCCCGCCTTCCACGAGCACCGCGCTCCCGTGGCCCTGGCAAGGAGCCGGCGAACGGCGTCCAGGCCGGAGGGCGGGTGGGGAGAGCCGGGGGCAAACGTGCAGCCTGTCCTGGGGGAGGCGGAGGCGGAGGCTCCAGATTCAGTTCATGAGAGCAGAGTCCTGCCTGTAGCGCGGTCCTCAGGGGACTGGGGGCATTGGCTTTAAACCTGGGCAGGTCCAGGTCAGGGCTGTGGGCCCCAGCCCCAAAGAGACCCCTGCCCCTCTAGAAGGTTTCACCTCCACCGGCTTGGCTGGCCCGAGGTGGGGCAGTGCAGGAGTGCTGCCTGCAGCCGCTGGCCATGGGCATCGCTGGAGCCGCCACGTGCCAGGCAGCAGAGCCAGGAGCGGGGAGGGCTGAGCAGGTCTGAAGGCTGCACTTTACGACTCCCTGCACTGTCCTTGGCCTCCGGGTAAAAGCAGAATCAGCAGCAGCCGCAGCAGAGCCACAAATAATCCCCAGGGAGGAGCCCCTGACACATGCGGAGCAGGCGGCTAATCCTGGCCGGGTGAGGGATCACGCTGGGAGAAGCTGCTGGCGCAGGGCATTAGCCGAACCAAGCCCGGCTGACGGGCTCGGAGAAAGGGAGAGAACAGGATTAAGGGTTTAAAGATTCGCCCGTGGAGGATTCTGGGGACGCCAGAGAAAACTCAGACTGAGGTGACTTTTCTTTTGTTAATCTCCCCCTTGCCTCGGGGTCCCGCTCCTTGCCTGGCACCCCCGCTTGGTGCACGGCCCCTCCGGCGCCACAGCCCCTGCCCCGTGAGGCCTCGATCACTCTGAAGTGTTCAGACTCAGACCTACTCGCCAGCTGCATTTTTATTTACCTGCACTAAGGGAATCAAAATGGTGTAACCTGCCACAGGGGGCAACGGGGTGCAGGGAAGCCCCTAATTAGGATGCACAGTGAGCCCCACAGTCCGCTGGCCGGGGGCTCCCCAGCTGACCCCAATCAGAAGGGCAAGGAGAACAGTAGCATGCACCAGGAGGTGCTGGGGTCCTTGCACTAGGCACACCAGGGTGCACAGCCGTGCACGTGGACTCTGCATCTCCCTCCTCCTCCCTTGGGCAAAGTCATGGCCGCCTCCAGTCAAGCGTGTCAAACCCCTCAGCTCTTGGACGCTGCAGCCGCCAGACCCCACGGGACAAATCCATCCTGGTGCAGCTGCCTGGCAGGCTCTGAGCAAAGTCAAAGAATCTCCCTGGCTCAGGGCAGGTGGAGCCGCCCTGCCTGGCAGAGTCTTCAGAGCAAACGGCAGCCAAGGCCCCACATGGCCGGGCAATTAGACAGAGCTTCGGGAACAGCAGCACCTCTCTGTGGCTGCTGGGAAAGGTGCCTGGCCTGGCACGATGCTAGGTCAGTGCGTCCTCCCCCACCAGTCAGCAGCGAGCGGGGCCCAAGCATCATTTTTTTGGGCCCAGTACAAACATGTAACACGGGCCCCCTCCCACACACATACACAATCCCTCATCCCACACGTATCATCTCATGAGCCATGACAATTTTTTTCCTCATGGTAATGGAGGTTGCAGCCTGGGCTGGCCCCCCCAGGGCCCCGGTAAAGTGTACCCCTGGCAGCGAGTAGAGCAGGCGTCTCCGCTCCAGGCCGGGCGTTTCTTACGTCAGCTGCTGTTCCCAGTTACTTGGTGTCTACTTCTGCAGTTCAGATACTAAAGCTGAGGCTAGTTTTCGTATGCCCAGCATGGGATTGTTCCTATCGCTCATGATGAGGCATCGCTATCTGTTCACGCCAGTTAATGGGTTGTTATTGACTAATTATCACGGGCTATTTGGCACTGGTCATTAGCAGTTTATTTGCTGGTTTTGATCAGGGATCATTAATACTGATCCTCTCCCCGGGTCCTCGCCTCTCTGGAAAGGCAGGAGGCAGTGAACAGGCGCCAAGGTCGGGAAAGCGTTTCCATAGCAGCCACGAGCACGGCGTTTATTTGACAAGTTCTGGAGCCAAACTGCTGGATGAAGGGGCGGGCGGTTGAGGCTGTCAGGAGCAGAGAGGGAGGGAAGGCAGGGCACCTGCACTTTGCTCTCAGCTCACCTGGCCTCACGTTCTGCCATGTCTTGCTAGGCAAACTCCTGCTTCCAGGGGGGAGCTGTAAATAGAGTCTATGGAGGAACCCAGAGCTCAACTCTCAGCGAGATCCTGCAGTGTCCAAATGTAAGGAGCCGAGCGGGGTGTGGTACAATACTGGGCATTGGGCCTTTAACGGCTGAGCTTCCCAGGGCGCTGGGGTGCTCCCCATGTGGTGCACAGTCAGTCAGAACAAAGCAGAGCTCCATCAAGTACCTTACGTGCCGCTGAGCGATCGCTGAGCACCACATGGCACCACAGGACAAAGGAACTGAGAAAGCCCCTGAGTGGAAGAGCAGAGCAGGTAAAAGCCCCATGGAGCTGAAACTCTCTGGAAATATGGAAAACAACCGGAGAAGGTTTAAACAGCCCGTCACTCTGTATCGACGCAATGGGCCAGAAGATAGTCTTCTCCTGCCAGTCACCAGCTCTGCAGCTCTCAGTGCGTTTACCAGTTTTCAAGCTGACTGTGGAAGTGTGTTACAGAAACGCGAGGGGCGCTGCCCTCCGCAGAACCGGGAAACACGGGTCAAATGCTTTTAAACAGAGGGTCCAAAAACCAAGGTGAAACTCGAGAGCCAGCCTTGGGAGCTAATGGAGTCCATGGTAAGACAACGGATCGTTCTGGGGATCTGGCACAAAATACACAGAGAGGGACGATTGGGAGACCCAGCGTTAATCTGTGACAAAACAGGTGGAATTTGCCAAGCAGGGGAAGTCGCTCAGCCCAGACGAAAGCTCTTGGAGGGTGGACAGTGCACTGGGATTGTGAGCATGGGACAGAATCCAAAATACAAAAAAAGACCTGGGGCAGAAAGGCCGGTGCAGCTCAAAGTCGGAGTCCAGCAAAAACAAGCACGTGGAGCTGCACACGTTGTGGCAACGGGCCCAAGCCAATGCCCGGCAGGTGGGAAAAGATGCAGGAACTGCAATGGAAGACATGGCTCGGCAAGAGTTCCCGGGCACGGCTGAGTGTGCGCGGTGCGGACAAAGAGAGCGCCAACGGCGCCGCCAGCGCAGACCAATGGTCCGTCAGTGCAGTGGGCAGTGTTACAGCACCAGGTGACGGGACGGTCGGCCTGCAAGCGAATGGGACAGTTATTGATTTTCGATGGGACACGGTGCACCAGCCAACATGGTGTCAGAACCCGTGTTATCCGCACGAAAGGAGAAGCCACAAGTATTGGGTGGTAAACGGATAAAACTCAAAGCTTGCTGTGGGGGGCTTGTCCCCACTAAGGGCATGTGGGAACTCCACGTACGGGCTAATAACGAGCTGGACAAGATATGATTTGCAATGGTACCAAGAGAGAGAGCACCCATTGGGCTGGAAGCATGTCATGCTCTTGGTCCTATCAAGAGGGTGCACTTACTGGAGGGGCAGGGGACCTCGACAATTGAGGCCGAGTTGGAGGATGGCATCCAGGGGAGCTCTCCACAGAGCACAGACTCCGAAGAATGAAATTTGTACAAAGGGAACGTTTCCCACTACAACATAGGTGGCCGATGCAAGAGATTTTTCTATGCTGGATGCATCAGTGGGTCCTGGCAGGTGCCCTCAGAACAAGCGAGTGCACATTTGTGCACATCCCTTTTGGGAGACGCCGCTTCCACAGCCTGCCGATCGGGTCAGTCTCCACGGCGTTTCATCTGGAAAATACAGCACCCTTTTGACAGCGTAGCGGATATACCAGCTCTTCTGAGATGGTGTTTGGATCAAGGGGGAAAACAGTGGAAGAGCAACCAGAGGCTCCAGGTAGCTCTGGGAAGACCCAGAACTGCTGGGCTAAAGCTGAATACATGAAAATGTAAAGTCCGTGAGACAGAGCAACCATCCCTGGCAGAGATGTTAACACAGCAAAGGGGCCGCGCGGATCACGGGGGCTGAGGCAGCCCCAGCACGCTCGCCCCAACAGATGAGGGAGAGGAACAAAGATTCCTTGGCATGGTGAGAAAACAGGCCTCACCAAGCTGCCCGAACCAGGAACCAGACGGCGTGACTGTGCAAAGATGTCCAGTGGCCCCTGGATGCAAATCTGAGAGTCGGAGAAACAGACCGAGCCAATGAACGAGGCCCCAGGCCTGAGGTTCTAGGACAGACAATAAGCACAGAACTCGGCTCCTGGGAGGTGCTGGCGCAGTCCTCAGACCGCAGCGTGGTCCAAACAAGAGACAAGTGGCTGATACATCACAGCTGCTAACACAAACCGAGCGTCAACGTGCTCAGATAGTGCAGGAGGCTTTGGCCTGAGTCCACGGGTATAAAAAATGTCATGACTTTATTGAGGGGAGGCCAGCGCTCGCTGAGAGTGACCATAAACTACTTCCTGCCGTTGCCAAAAGGGGCCTGCCTGGCAAACGCCCCCGGGCTCCCCTAGAAGGCAGATTGGCTGCTCAGTTACAGAGGTAGGCTTTGCACACTGAACACACGCCTCGGCGAGATCTGGCCAGTACTGACGCTCTGAGGTGTTTGTCAAATAGGCACTGCAGCCACGGCCAGAGCCTGACAGTGTGCATGTCGGGCTGATTAAAAACACCTATCCAGGCTCCGACCAAATGGGAGCTGGGCTTGCCAGGCTGCTGCTCAGGCTGAGTGATTACTGCTGGAATGCCCCGCCGGTGCTGGAGGCTGGTGGGCCCAGAGAGCAATGGGAACAGCACAGGCTGGCGGCTTAGAGGTAGCCTCATGGCACTTAGAATATTTTTGTTAAAGGGGGGAGCCCGGAACAGCTGCTCTGGGGGAGTCTCGACAACTCCAAGGATTCATCTCAGGGCACTTGAAGTGGGGTGAGTGCGAGCCCAGGACAGCTGCGAGCAGGTGAAACAGACAGTGGCAGAAAAGGCTGGGGGAGTCTGGCAGGAGGCTGCCTAGCGCTGGAGGGGTGTGGAGTGGGGGAGATGCCAGTCACCAGTGAGGCAGCAACCGGCACCAGAAAAGGAGAGAGGTAGCAAATGGAGAGGGACCCCGGTGGCCAAGTTGTGTCGTCAGTGGGACGCAAGGAACAGAGCTGAAGGGAGAAATTCCAGTTCAGGGAGAAGAAGACAAGAGTGCACTTAAACAAGAGGCAAAACAACGGAAGAGTCTCTAAGTAATCTTAGAAATGAGTAGAAAACCTTTGTTAGAAAGCCCTGAGAAAAGTAAAGCAAGGCTGAAACGGGAAGGAAATAAGCTGTAATAAAAGATAAACTAATGAAAGAGAAACGGATTTAGGAAAGGAGGAGGAAGTGAGCTGTAGTGAAAATAAGACAATAGTAAGGATCATAACACAGAACTTCTGGAAGTGACAGGAAGAGAGAAATTCACAAAGGGACTGAAAGTGAGAACGGAGCAGAGGGATCGTTGTTCAGACAAGAATCATCTGTCTTCATTTCAGCTGGGACTCAAAATAGCAACCAAACACTGCAAGAGAGGATTGCACAAGAGATAACTAAACATCCTCAGAACTTTTCCTCCAAACTCTGGGCTTGCAGAGGCTGAAAACTGAAAAGGGAGTCGTATACCGGTGGGGTTTATGGTCTAGTGCATTCTGTTTTCTAACTCCAAATTCTGTTATTCCATAAATCTAAATTGTTACCTAGAAAGTGAGTTTAATTAAGCTAGGAGCAGATAATCGACACTAGATAAGAGTAATAGTTTACATGAATTTATGGTGTTAGCCGAAGTAGTAATTCCTGCTAAAACAACTAATGTTGATTTCGTTAGGATTATTCCCTATTTAATTGATTTCTACTTTACCCCACCTGATTGAGAGAACGTAATTTGGTCTCTTAGATTTCCTCTGCCTCTCCTGATTGCTCTGAGTCACAGCACCCCTCCGTCGGGCTGGTTACACTATCACCAGTCCAGGGGGGAACTCTCCGTAGGAGATGGGATTTTTTTTTCAAAGTGCCAGGATGGTGTTTCCTCAGGTGTTGCAGAAGAATACATTAAAGGACACATGAAGGTCATTTAGGCACAGAAAAATCTAAGCAAAGGGCCAGAGATGTTCTATACGGGCCTCAAATGAACAGCGACGTTCAGGAGCAAAGTAGGCATGGATTTATTTATGCTGGCTGGAGGAAAAAAGCTGCACTCATCCTAGACAATTGTTCTCACTTCCCTGAGATACCCTCACTAGAAGGGTTTAGTGTAGTCCCAGTTTTCTGCAATCCCGTGGGTTGGTTGAAAATTGTGTCAAAGTAATAAAGCATCTACTGAAAAAGGCTGCAGCGTCAGGCTGATCCCTAGTGATCCTTGTTACATTCCAGATGGGCACCAAAGACGCTTGGGTGTCACCTGCTGACGTTGTGTTTAACAGAAAACTGACAACGGGCATGCTGGCACTGTTCGATACTGATGTCGGAGTCACAGGGGACTTACAGACGTCTACGGAGACAGACCAGGCAAAACAACAATCTGGGGTTGCTGGGCGTCTCTGTGATGGGAAACAATGGTCCTAGCCAGCTGTGGCGTCGCCCCGTGGCCAGGTGAGGTCGTGCCCCCAGACAGACACATTCTGTGGGGGAATGGGCGGCATCTTCTTCATATCCCAGAAAGGAGGGTGATGGGGAGGTGCTGAGTTGGCCCATGTGCCCTAGAGCATCTCAGACAGGCAACAACCACGGCAGGGTGAGACCCGGCCACGGCACAACCAGAAGATGTGGACCGGCCGCCTCCCAGCCACAGCAGCGATGATGTTCCAGGACAGCCCAGCCGCAGGCCTGGACAGCCGCCCGAGTGCTCCAGGGACTTGCTGCAGACGGCTAGTGGGTTTAGCTGTTTGGCTGGCTACCAGCATTTGCACGTGCGTGTTACGGGAACGTTGGTTTAAGGCTGCTATTAAGTTTGGGCTGGGGTGGGAAGGTGTGGAACTGGGGACTCTGCTGCTAAGGACTGAGCTTCCCAGAGAGAGAGTCTGGGTGGGGCGCTGGGAGGCTCCTGCCTATGATGCACAGCCGGCTAGAACTTGCCTGAATGTCACAGGGACACACAGGTCCCCCCAGGCCATGGGCAGAGGGGGACAGGCTCTGCCCACACTCCAACAGGCAGAGGGATACTGGGCTCTACAGTGGGAAAAGGGGATACAGGCCCCCACCCCACGATGGGCGGAGGGAGACGGGCCCCCCAGGATGGCTGCAGGGAGACGGGCCCAGCGACGGGCTGAGCGACGTGGCCCCAGTGATGGGGGGCTCATTGGTCACATGTTGGAGGGTGGGTGACTAGGTGCTTAGACAGAGCAGTGGCAGTGAGCATTAGCGCCTGGCTGGGTCTGGTGGGGTCTGCATGGTGCCAGGACAGCCGTGTGCTCTGTAGCAGACATGTACCATCTGCAGCGAGGCCAAGGAGTTTTACAAATCAGGGTCATTGTCCCTGTTTCGCAGATGGGGAAACTGAGGTACAGAGGGGGACAGTGACTAGCCCAAGGTCATACAGGAAGTCGGTGGCAGGGCTGGGAATAGAACCAGGAATCCTGATTCCCAGGCCACGCTGCCTCCCTTTCACAGGCACTAGATCTGTGACTGTGGAGTGACCCGAAGGCCTGGGGCCTGGTGCGTCAGCCTCTCTGGCGTGAGCCTGCGCATCTCAGCAGTGTCCCAGCTGTCAGGGGTCTCAGCCATCCTGCCAGGGGCTACATTGCATGGGGTTGGGGGAGCCTCCACGGAGCCCTACGTCCCAGCAAAGCTTCTCGCCGGGGGTGGGATCTGTCACTTCCCCGAGGCCTCACTAGTTTCCTTGAGAGAAGATTTCACAGCCCGCCCGCCCCCTTGGGGGAACAAAACCCCCTCCCCAGCTGGGACGCAGCAGAAGCTGCGGTGATCCCCATGGCCCGCGCTCGCCCGGCCTGGCGTCACTTACCCAGCATGGCGACGGGGAGGAGGGACAGCCCGAGCAGGAGCCAGCAGCCGGCATCGCCCATCACATTTACCATCCTTACCCTGCAAGGAGAGAGAGTTTTTGGAAGACAAATTCTCCCCCTGATCCCTGTTTGTTAAGTGTCTGCGCCAGCTCATAAATCACTGGTGGCACCGAGGCCCCGGTGACACCCAGCCTTCCCCCGTGAGTAATGCCCGCAGTGCAATCTCCACTCCACTTAGGGAGACGGCTTTAAAAGGAGAGAATTTAATTTCACTCTCGGTGGGAAGACGCTGCCGGAGCCGGGTGCTTGGAGAGGCGGCTGGATGGGGCTGCCCACGCGTAGGGTCAGAGAGGAGGAGAGATCAAGGAGAAGGCGTCCCGGTGCAGCTGCTCCCGTGAGGGGCATGGGACCAGGTCATCCTCTTGCCTCCCCGGCCCCGCATTCGAACCCAGGCGGAGGTCACCAGCCCGATGAGCTGGTTTGTGCTGCCAAGGGGGGTGTGTCCCCAGCATGTCACACTGTCTGTCTCTGCTCAGGAAGGGCCTGGGCTGGGATAGCAGGGGCTGTGCCCCAGGGACCCAACATTGGCCTCCTTCTCTTCCTGCTGCTCGGGGCGATTTCAAGGCTTTGTTGGCCCCCCAAGCTTCCTCCGCAACCTCCCCCTTCCCCCATTGGTGCTGCTCTGGAAACACAAAGGGGTTAAAACTCCTGGTGCTTTGGACATTTACTGTTCTCCCTGCTGGCCTGAGACCTGCAGCCCCACTGCACGGCCCTAAATGTAGGTGTCTGTAACAAGGGTGGGCTAAGGAGCTCTGGGTTCAAATCCCAGCTCTGCCACAGACTCCCCAAGTCACCTTGGGCCAGTCCCTGCCTCTCTCAGGGCCTCTGCTTCCCAGCTGTACAAAGGGTCTAATGAACCCACTGCCTGCGAGACTCTGCGGCAGGGCTGTCTCATGGCTCAGTGCATCGGCCGGCACAGCGATGGACCCTTTGTCCCTCTTCCTGGGGGTCCCCTCGCCTGGCTAATGGGTGATGTGCTGAAGGGGCAGGCCCCCCACTTTCCTTCATCTCACTGGGGCTTTGTGATGCCTGATATTCCTGCATTACGGACCTGCCTGGATCACAGGGTCAGATCCTGGTGTCCCGCCCTGCCAGGCTCTGGCTGATTCCCTCACCGAGTGCCTTGCTGGAGCGAGTGGATTGTAGTCGCGTAGGACCTGCCCCCAACCACACACAGTCCCGTGGCTTGTTTACGGGACGGTAGGAGGCCTGTGGGGCAGGACTGAGGGGCAGCCGCAGAGCTGCGCCCAGCATCCAGCCGGTGCGCTCCAGATCTCCCGTTCCCCAGCATTACCATTCAGCAGAGGCCTCCTGCCGGGGCGGCGTGTGCTGCACAAAGACGGCAAAGCGACTTGCTTAAAATCTCCCATTAATCTGTTTTACTGCAGCGCCAATTATTATTTTCTAAATCATTTGCTCTCCAATCTAGGAGAGGAAGTTCAGACAAATCATTCTCTCATCACAGCATGCAGGGACTCAACTGCCGGCTGCTTTTACAGCCCCTTTTGGCCTCAATGCACCTTGCTGGTCTTTGTTCAGAATACAAAACGTTGCAATTTTAATCAGCCTGCGGTGTCCCCCTCTTCTCCCACCCCGTGCTGCCACACACAATGGCCAGTGGGGAGCAGGGGCCCCAGCGGGGAGTCTCAGCCATTCCAGGACCCAGATCTCTGGGCAGAGAGACACCAAGCCCTGGGCTTGTACCTGCCCCTTTGGGGGATTCTTGCCCCTGGCTCTGCCGCAGGAGGTGCAGGCGGAGATGGGACACTGGCTCTGAGCTGCAGCGTGGAAATCCACTGAAATCAATTGTGGCTCTGGATTTACACCGGGGGTCCCTGCGATCAGACCCCATCTGTGATTTCCCCCACCCCTCTGTTGGGGCTTTTCCCCAAGCAGAAGGATGGAGATCCTCACTCCGTGACCTCCATCCCCAGCTCCTTCTGTAGCCTCTGGATGCTGGGCCCAGGGGTCAAGGAGCCAGCCGCCCATGTGAGCAACCGGCCCTTCTGCAGAGCCACCCTGCAGATTTTAACTCATCAACCCCCCCGATTCATCAGCCAACGTCGACCCCGAAAACACAAGCAAGGGCTAGTCCATTTGCGTTGCTCTCCCGTTGAGTTTGTTCATGCAGGCGCTGGGCCTGCCCCCCGGCTTGTATCGAGGGGCTTATCTACCCAGCGTGGGAATGCGCACTGCAGGGGCGGGGGGTGGTTTCACAGCACGCTGCTGTGCTGGGTATTCATGGCTCTGGGCAGACCCTGCTGGTGCACGCGAGAGGTTCCCCAGCACTGCAGCGACGGGCTGTTTGATACGACGCTATGTGGGAATGCAAAGAGAACCCCCCGAAGTTCCCCCATGGACATCTACACAGAACTCAAAAAATGCAAAAAATGACACCCCCCCATATTAATAGCCCCCCAATCAGCAGCCCTGTGGAAAGGTTATTGCACTTGGAGTCTCTAAGACGCCATCTCGCCCCAGCCAGGCACCACCCAGCCTGGATGTCCTTGACCGGGCTGAAATGAGCTAAGCCAGGCTGTTCCCGAGCCCCCGCGATCTCACCTTGTGGCCACACGTCCCATCCCCTGCACAGCCCCTTGGGCCAAGCAAAGCGCTCCCTGCCGGGACACTGGGGAATGAACCCCCAGCACGGCCGCATGGCTGGCCTTCGCAGCAATTCCATGCAGCAGAGCTTGGGGTGGGCATGTGCCCCACCGACACAGCAAATCTCCCCAAAGTGGGGGGGGGGGGGGAGCTGCCAACTCTGCCTCTCAATCCTGACCCACAGCTTCTCTCTCTACCCCCTGTTCCAGTCCTGGGTTTGCGTGGGTTTCTGTCTGCCCCTGAAATGGGGAAACCTGGGAGGAGGCAGAAATTCCCATAAAGCAGCTGAAGGTCTCCAAAGAAAACCAGTGTGGGGAGAAACGTCGCAGTTTAGCTTATCCAAGGGCAGGTGAAGAGGTGACTTGATCAGGCTCTGCCTGTGTCTCCACAGAGGAGGGGTTTCTCACAGGGGCTTTTCTCTCCCCCTGACAAAGGCAGCACAAGCTCCAGTGTCTGGAAGCTGAAACTGGACAAATTCAGACTAGAAAGAAGAAGCGAGGACAGAGAATTAATCATGCGGACACAGGCCCCTGGGCTGCGGCAGGTTCTCCATCGCTTGGGGGCTGCACATCAAAGCGGGATCTTTCTTACAGACACACGCTCGCTCAGCCAAGGAAACTCTGGGGGAGACTCTGCAGGAGCTCAGACCAGATGATCATCATGGGCCTTGTAATCCGTGAATCGATGACAACAGCCCCAGGCCAGCAGGGCCTGTGCAGTCGACCCAGCCTGGGCCCCCCTTGAAATACTGCCGCCGGGGTCTGTCTATATGGGAAAGGAGGCTCCTGCCGGCAGTACCCAACTGGGCACCAGCAGCGCAGGAGGGGAGCCAGATCGGAGCTGGGAACCACCCCCCGGCGCCTGCCAACTTCGCACCAGCAGCTTCTCCCTTTGCCAGACGGGCACGGCGTGGTGCACTGAGCCCAACGGGCAGAGCCACCCCTTCCGCCTGCAGGGACGGGCTGCTCGCTGTCTTTGCACAGCAACACCCCCAGAAAGACCGGGCTGGTTCCATGTCAGCACCTCTCATTGCAATCGAAGCTGAGCTGACATTCTCCCCCGTCCGATGCTGCTTTGGGGCAAGAAGCGTCACGCTGGGCTCGGCGCGTGACCCCAGCCGGGGCCCATCTCACGCCTCTGACATGAGGTGGGGAAGAGGGAACCTCTCGTGCCTGGCACCCGGGGCACAGTTGCAGCTCCGTGGGTATGGCAGGTGCACTTGGCTGCTTCATGGTTTTGGGGGGCGGGATCCCTGCTCCCCCAGCTTCCAGCGGAGATCCGGGTGCATGGCAGGTCGCAGGATTCAGGCTGCAGGGGGGACGCCCCAGACCTGACTGTGGAGGGCTGGTTGCTGTTTCACACCCAGGAGTTACTCTCCTTTAATGAGCCCCCCCAGCGCACATTGGTCCTGCTCTGCAGCCCTCTGCTATCCCAGCCCTGGGCTCCTTGTGCACGCAGCTCTGCTGGTGCCCCTCCAGGGTGGGGGGAATCCTTGTCTCCAGGCCTCAGCCTATTGGCGCAATCACAGCCCTGGCTGCTCTATGCCCCACTCTCCCGGGTGCAAGGCCGGAGCAGGCAGGAGGCTCCGCAGAGCTCAGGTTCCCTGGTGCAGTAGAACCTGGTTGGTCTCATCCAGCCTGGCAGCCTCTGTGGCCACAGAAGGCAGGGCAGGGTCACCGCCCCAGGTGCCTGGCCCAAGGGATGTTGTGATACCATGAGGCCAGACTCTGCAGGACACTGATCCTGCAGGATTCCTGGTGGCGGGTGAATTCCCACCAGGCCCCGCCGCGCTCTCATGTTCTCCAAGCCATGTGGTAGCTGCTGCTGGCAGCGCGGGGTCAACAACTCCCACCCAGCTGGGATTTTCTGGCACCCCACCGGCCCTAATAATGTCTCAGCAGGCGGGAGGCACGTCTGGGTTCAGTCAATGGATTCCTAGCAAGGAGGTCGGACCTCTCCCCAGGCAGGAGCTGCCGGTCACACTCTCACGGAGCGATGGGGCCACAGCCCAGCCAGCGGGAGACACCAGCCACTTCCCTCTGCACGGCCGGCCGGCGAAGTGGCCAGATAACAGCAGGGCTCTGGGACTGTGGCAAGCCTGAAATAGCCAAGCCCAGAGAGCAGCTGCTGGGATGCTGCACGTCTCTGATGGGCAGCGGTGTGGAGCTGGAATGGCTGGATATCCTACGGGATTGGGAATGGGATATGGGCTTTTTCCCTCTAGGAGACACGGCTCTGAGCCAGCCCCAGGGCAGCAGGGAACGGGACACAGGGCTTTCCCCTCTAGGAGGTGCTGGCTCCGACCTGGCCCCAGGGTGGATAATAGGATATGGGCCCCTGTCTAAGCAGAGAGGCTCAGACATGGGCAGACCGGGGTTTGGTGCGAGGCTTGCTTCTGGCATTACCCCGGGGGCAGACGGCGCTGTGGAAACCCGTCCCTTTAAGATCAGTGCAAACACAGACTTTTACCCCACCCTCAAATTCCACAAGGAGACTCTTAAAGGAGCATGTGCCAAACCCCACTTCCATGCATCAGGCGAGAGGGCCTCACGCTTCAGTCCAGCCCTGCCCATCAGCGGGAAGCAGAGTCCTCTAGGCTGTATTTCAGCTTCCCAGTCCAGACACAAAACCACGCGAAACTTCTCCCTTCCTTCCCATTCAAAGACCAAATAACTTGACATTAGCAAGCTCCGTGTGTTGCACATTTCCAGATCCTGCCCATTGAAATGCTAATTTTGACTTTCTCCAAGGCCTCAGGAGAGAAAAAGCTTTTCCATCACAAACAACCAATGTCTGACGGCAGCCTGCTCTGGGGAATGAGGCGTCCCCCAGGGAGCCCCTGGGCCTCACCCTCCTTCCCTGTCTCTCCCCTCCCCTCCCCTCCCCTTCCCCCCCCCCCCGCCCCCTCGGACTGAAACGCCTTGCACGGTCTGAGCGCTTTACAATAACTATGTGGGCTTGGGCTGCCGGGATGGAGCCGGAAACCAAAGTCGGGACTGTCTGGAGAAGCCGCCGCAGGAGGAAAAGTGTAGTTATGAAAAGTCCACGGAGCCAGATCCAGCTGGAGTGAATCACTGGAGTGCCATGGAGCCGAGGGAGCTGAGTCCATGCACCCCAGCCCATGTCCAGAGCCCCTGCGGTGAACACGGCACGGGTGAAAGGGTTGATTTGCAAAGCCAGCACCCGTCAGTAGAGGCCAGGTGACAATGCCCTTCCTTCTGGCTTAGACTAATTCTCCTGAGCACAAGGCTTGTCTGGAAGCGGGGCAGAGCAGGGGCTGAAGGAAGCGCCCATCTGACGGGAGTCCTGGTTTAAGAATCTGAAGAGCAGCTTTAATGTGCAAATGTGTAAATACTCCAATAAGCCCTTCTCTGTGTACCCAGCAACGTTGTTTTGGAGAGTGGATCCCATCTGAGCAAAAGCCAGGCCAGCACAGCTGGGTAAACAGTTAGTATTTTATTTAAATGTTAAACATGAAAGTTGCTCTTCGGATTGTTAACTTGGCATCCGAGCAGGTTGTAAAGTGGATTGAAGGGGAGCCGGGCTGAGCCCCAGGTCAGATTAACACAGCCTGCATCCCGGCTTCGCTCCAAACTCCGGCTGGGGACAGGGGAGGGGACAGTTTGCCCATGGTGTTACCGGCCGGGTGGAGACAACCACCTCCTTGTGTTGAGATGCGGCAGAAACGCGGCTGCTCCCACTGCCAGCTGGTGAACATTGTCCTTCTGCACAGTGGGGCAGCTGCCATCTGAACTGAAGGTCAAGTGTTGGGGCCAAATTTGAAATGAACTTGGGCCAAGTTCTGGGTGCCCAGGCGGGATTCTGCTGTAATCACCCACCTAGCACGCGTCTGGGAGCAGATTAATGTTAGTGCTTCAGGCTGAGTTTTCACTGATGCTCAGAGGAGTCATGGGGGGAGTTGTTCAACTCAAGGCACCAGGGAGGTGAGGCTTCCACCGCCGGAAGCCACTTCCACGGAGTTTGGCACCAACTCCCTTTGCCATCAGTGAAGTTCTTTCCATGGACGTCAGCGCCAGGGTCAGGGCCAAGGCCTCTGGCTCCCGGGGGAGGGCAGGGGGAGATGGACAGCTCTGAATGCCAATTTAGGCCAACACATTACATCTCACTGCCTGGCTCCCAGCTCTGGCAGGGTAGGAGGAACCAGTTCCCGCTCCCAGCTCAGTGCCAAAGGCCTGCATCTATAGGGCCTGGGGAAGGGTGACATCAATGGAGCTTCACCGTCCAGCCCAAATGTAGGTTGCGTCCTGCCGCCCATCACCGTGGTATCTGGGCATTCCATGTCAAACCGGTCGGAATAGCCAAGTCCCTAGCAGTCTCTGTGGCGTCACACGTTGTGAGACTGTGTCAGCCCCTGATCAGCTGGGTGGGGAGGTGGACAGTGGGGCCTGGCGACCGAGGGGTCACCGTAGGATGGCCATGTTTCTGTGGAATCAGATTGTGCAGCGGCGAGGGGACGGCAGCTCCTCCAAGGACTGACAGCCCTGGCTGGGATTGCTCCACACTGAGCACAGCCCCCCGGCTGTGGGGCTGGCGGAGACGCACTGGCGGGTGCCCCCCATGGCCCTGCCACTGGGAGGCGATGCCGGGGGACTGAGTATCTGAGGCTCATAGCAGAGCAATCGGGGGAGTGTGGGGGCGTCTCCCAGGCCCTGTGAATGAATGGGCAGGTCGGGCGAGGGCAGGGCCAGGAGCTCTGGGTTACTCGTTGCGTTTCCCGCAGGGATCGTGCCCCGAGCTGGGAGCGTGGCCATGGTAGACGGGTAGCGCCCTTGTCCATGGTGCTGAAGCCACTGATGCAGGGATCACAGCCAGGGCGCTCCCGGGGCCTCGCTGCCATCCAGCCGGGACAGAGCCGGAGCCAGGTGTAAGCTGTTGCTTGGGGTCCCCTGTTAATTATTAGTGTGGGGGGGCATATTCCTGCAGAGGGCCCCCAGTGGGTTGGCTGTCCCGGGACGTGGGTCTGATCCCCTCTCCCAACCAAAGCCCGGGCAGCCAACAGCCCCTCTCCCTTTCCACCCTCACCCTGGGGTAAATAACTCCACGCAGCCACCTTGGTGTCAAGGCAGTGCAGGTGTGTGGAGAATCGGGCCCAGAGAGCTCACGGAGAGCCTGCCCCTCCCCCAGCACCCCCTGTTTGTGTACCAACCCCCCCACCCCCACAGACACAGCAAACACCTCTCCCAGCCCTGACCCCCCAGCACACACCGTGATGCAATGCACAGCTCAACGTACATCCCAGCCATGCCCCCCTCCCACACACCCAATGCACTGACACAACGCAGCCAGGCAAACATCTCCCCGAGAGTGGCCCAGGCCCAGGGCCAGGAGCCCCCAGCCAGCGAAGACAAATCAGCGCTCTCACGGGCGTGCGGGCCGGGCTGGCTGCACGACACCCCTGCCATCCAAACGCGGGGTCTGGGTATTGCCCAGTTCCCTTCAGGGCAGCTCAGGTGCGCAGCGTCATTACGAGCGAGCAAGGCGCTGGCTTCTCGGATGAATACAGCCACAGACACAAAGCCGGCTTGGCCCTGATGGAGGGAAAATTGCTTCATTTCTGACACGTTCCGAAGTAATGAAAAGCAGGAGACGGGAAATAAACTGCTAATAAGTCACCGAGACTCACCTGGGAGCTGGAGCCGGCTCTGGCTGCAGCAATGTGGAGAGTGGCTGCAAAACCTGGGCTGGGGCCGTCCTAGCCAGAGACCGGACACTGTAGGGAGAGAGGCCAGATGCTGGGGGCGGGCGGAGGGGGGATCAGTGTGGAAACCTATGGGCTGGGTGGAGGAGAGTGTGTGAACGATGATTCCCAGACTGCAGCTCTCCTAACACCATGTCTGTGTGTGTGTATGTACAGCACTAAGCACAGCAGGGCCACAATGCTGACTGGGACCTTTGGGTGCGACTGGAATATCAATAATCCCCCTAATGAGCCCATGCTGAGAATGCCCTGCCTGGGTCCCCCAGCCTCAGCTTTTGATTGGCTTAAAATCTTAGTGCTAATCTTTGGGGAAAGAGCCCAGCTCACGAGGGGTGTTCCACCGGGGACACCGGGCACAGGGATGATTAAAGGCCTGTCAGTCCCCTCCCCCATCTCCAATACTGCTGCTGGGGGCTGGGGAATCTTATGCTGGGCTCAGAGATCAATTTAGGGTTCAACCCACTAAGCAAAGGGGGTGTTTCACTGCCCCCCCCAAAGGGGATGTGCCCCATCTCAGGCCCCTCTAGGGTACAAGCTCCATCCCTCCACCCACAGACAGTTCCACATCTCAGAAAACTGCCCTAGGAACGTAGATACCACGGTGATGGGCACAGACGGAGGGGGATACCCAGGCCAGGGAGACAAGTTGACGGATAGATGTGGCAGGATTGAGGGATGGAGTTGGAGATAGTTGGATGGATGGATGGACAGAGGGATGAAGTGCCTGGGGATGACTGGATGGATAAGTAGGCAGGGAACCCGGCCTGGGTTCGGAGCACTTTGCTGCCTGTCTCCCTCTCATCTGGGGGGCAGGAAGGCACATTCAGTGTCCGGAGCCACCCGCAGAGATGTGGCACTAAGTAGCATGCAACTTGGGGGCAGCTGGGCAGCAGGAACACTCCTGGCCATCGGCCTCCCCCGGAGAGAGTAGCTCCTGGCTCCTTGCCAGTCATGTGGCCGGAGGGCTCAGCCCCTTCCCACGTCTGCAGGCAGGGACACCACTGTGCAGGGCGTGTCACCCCCGTCACGTGTGCGGACACGACGGCAGAGGTGGATGAATTCATTCACATGCACAAATCTGCTCCCTTTGCAGCTGAGCTGACATTTTACAGTGGGATCCGGTTGCAGCTCCCCTTCTCTGCGAACCAGGTCCCCCCCACTCTGATCACACTCACATGCCAGGAACAAGAGCCGGCTGCCCCTGGGCATGGCCCGGTTTTCTCCTTGTGTCCCAGGGCGAAACTCCATTCCCCCAGGCTCCTGCCCCAAGTTCCGGGCTGCCCAGTGCGGGTCCTTCTCCAATGCAGTCTGATGGACTTCGTGTGTCCATCGGGCGGCAGGGAGGAGCGATCCCACGGTGCTTGGAGATGCAGCAGCCAGGCGAATCCCCCACCCCACGTCTGACAGGTTTCACAGGCATAGCCAGGCATAAGGAAGATCCTCCCTCCAGCCAGAGGCTGGACCCTGGCAGTGATTGGGGTCAGGGGGCCGCAGCAAAATGCTTCGCTGTTCAGAGTTAACGAATGCGCCCGCTCGGCTGTGGCACCGTCCCCCTGACATCAGCATTTCTGCAGGTTTCTCTTAAGCAGCAGGGAAGATCCAGCGGCCCCAGGGGAGGGGATGGGGAAACCGCCTGCAGGCTGCGATCTGGCTCTGAACTGGAGTCAGGAGCTGGTGGTGGTGGTGGGGAGTGTTATTTTGCGGGGCTGGGGCCAGTAGGGGGGCAATTAATATGCTGGGTTAGAAGCCAGGGGAAGGCTCTGCCCCCGCCCCCCTCAAATGGATCTGTTCCTGGAGCTGTATACTTAAGGCTAAATGCGCAGTGTAAATGGGCTCAGCTCTGCTGAAGCCACTGCCAAGGATCTGTCCCCCCCCCAGCCAGGGCATGTCCTTGTCCCCGTGACTTTGGATTTCCCAGGAGTTTGCATTAGTTTTACTAAACGATGCAGCTTCGCTGGGCCACCCCCCAGAATGTCCCTGCTAACCGGCTTTGGGGCCAATGAATACGCCCGGGCCAGGAAACTGACCAGAGCCAGAGGCACAGCTCAGCAGGGAGCTAAAATGGCCCAGGCTACCCTCCCCTTGGGTCCAGCGAGAATCTCAGGCCATAGCCCTGATCTCCTCTGTCCAGGCATTTCCCAGGCTGGAGCAGGCTGCGGAGGGCTTAAATTCAAAGCCAAGGAAGGCAAAGAACAAACCCGACGACGCCCTGGCCTGTGTTCACTGGCCTGTAACGAAATCAGCCCAGCTGGGACCTGCTAGGGGAGCCCCCAAAGTGCTCAGGCAGCTGCAACCCGGCAAAGTCCGTTCCAAGGTCAGAAGAAAAGGTCACTGCAGTTCCTGTCCATCCCAGCTTCTCTCCACACCCCCCCCCCCCCACCTCCTCCATGCCTTTGCCAAGCGTCTGCCTGGTCTGATTCCTTGGGGGAAATCCATGGAGGTGAAGTGGAGTCAGCGGTTGGCTCCGGGGGAGAGCACGGTGGCTGTCTGTCTGTCCATTCTTGTGGCAAAGCTGGGGAAGGATGGAGGGAGGATACGGGTGAAGGTGGCTCCGGGCGCTGGGGATAAGATACGGAGCCCCAGGTCGCTGGCTGGGATGCAGCTCAGAGCCATTCCTGGAAATTAGAGGGAAGGGGTCTCCCCCTCCTCTCCCTGGCTTGAGGAACAGCCCCCACCCCCATCCCATCCAGCTCATGAGAGCTCATAGCCACTGGGTGGAATGAGTTAGTGGCTCTTGGTCCAGCCCTCAGGCATCCATTCAGGACTGTCTTCCTCTCCCTGCAACCTGGCAGGGTCAGAGGGTTCAAGTGCTGAGCGGATCACAAGGGATGTAACCCCCCCCCACCATCCTCACAATCAGAGGGGGTCCCTCCAGGGCAGGGCTGAGGCCCAGGGGTGGGAGTGGCTGGCCCTGCCCCATGGATAAACAGAGCATTTCAAGACTGTAAACGCAGCACTTCTCACCAGCTATACGTTCACTTTCTAAAACACGCCTTTAATTGAGAGAGCGCATGGACCAGCTCTCCACCCCCGCCCCGCCCCGCCCCTCCCCGCTGAGCAGCAGTGAGAATATCGATACATCCCTATCGACCCTCCAGCCAATGAGCCGGCTTCATGTTCCCGCCGAGTGCTGACAGCTCATTAATTATTCAGATCTCTCCCCCTCCTCCCCCCATCCTTCCTTGATCCACTAACCCGCAATCAAATTCATCCTTCCCCCCAACCAGCCCCCTCTTCAGTGGAATGGCCCTTTCCCAATACGGGAACGCTGCTAGAGATTGATCCCGATCCATCTGACCTCGGTGTAGCAGGGAAAGACACGTTCATAAGCCAACACCAGGGCTGGAAAGGATTAAAGGGAGATGGGAGAAAAGATGGGTCGTGCAAGGCTTTAGGCTGGGAGCTAAAGGGCTCTAGGATTGGCTATAGCTGGCTGAAGTAAGGCAACCTAGAACCCAGATGGCTGGGGAAAATAAGAGTCTAGGCTGAGCTACAGCAAGTGGTGGGGAAACCTAGAATCTGGACAGCTCGGAGAGGAAGGGTTCTAGAGTTGGCTACAAGAAGTGGGATAGGGAAACCTAGAATGTGGATGTCTGGAAAAGAAAGGGTTCTAGATTAGGCAACAGCAGGGGGTCATGAAACCTAGAATGCAGGTAGCAGGTATAGAAAGACTTCTAGATCTTGCTATGGCAAATGGCAAGCCTACTTAGAACCCATAAGAACAGCCACACTTGGTCACCAAGGTCCATCTAGCCCCGTGTCCTGTCTTCCAACAGTGACCAGCACCAGGTGCTGCAGAGGGAATGAATAGAACAGGCAACCATCAAGTGATCCACCCGGTTGACCATCCCCAGCCTCTGGCAAACAGCCATCCCTCCCCATGCTGGCTACTAGCCATTGATGGATCTATCCTTCCATGAACTGATCGAGCTCTTTTTTGAACCCCGTTATCTCTTGAGTAATTGTGTATCATCTGCAAGCTTTGCCACCTCGCTATTTACCCCTTTGTTCGGATCATTTACCAGGTGTCTGACAGAGGCGTACAGAATTTGGCTTCCGCCAGGGGTTGGCTTCTCTTCACAAAAGGACCTGGATCTCCCTGAATAGAATGCCATTGTCCCCGCCAAGGCAGAGCTTACACAGAGCAGACTTGCAAGAGACGTGCTTCCCTTTCATGCCTTCTCATTGTTGGTTCTTTCTAATTTGCTTAGCACTGTACTTCACACCACAAAGGGCTCCCGGAAAGCACCTCGCCACTGAGGAGAGAATGAGCAAGGGGCAGCATGGATGGTTTGACTCGGATGCCGGCTAATTTCACTTCGCCCTGACCTGAAATTCTAAGGGGAAAGCTATTCCTGGATGAAGCAGAGAGGAGGGCAGGAGAAGTTGCCTCTCCCCGTTCATTGCCCTCCTCCTCCCCCTAATGCCTCTGTCTCCCACAGAAGGATCGCTGCACTTCGTGTTCACATCTCACGTGTGCACAAAGTCACGCTCACCAGCTCAGCCTGAACTTTACATTAGGCCTCTGATTAAACGTCCCCTTTGCTTATGGACTCATCTCTCCCTCTAGTGGGTAGAGGCCTCTCATGCAAGGTAAGTACCACTCCCAGCAGTGGCTGCTGCAGGGGGCTGGAGCAGCTGTTTCTTGTGACCCGAAGGCGGTGGGTTGGAATCCCTCTTTGCTCTCACGCTAGTGCCTAGGGTTTGCCTGGGCTGAGCCCTGCCACCTCTAGCCTTGGTAGTTCACAGCCAGGCACCGCTGGGCTTGCTGCACCGGTTAGGAAAGTAAAAAAATTGCTTGAGGCCTGGCACCTCTCCCATCACAGCCTCAGCGCTGTCTTACGCCCTCAGCGCGGGGGCTTTCCCCAGCGAGATTTTTCAGGGTAACGAAGGAAGAGCTGATTTGGGCTGCTCTTGGCAGGGGGGCAGGATGCTGCTGCTGCTGCTTTAGGTGGGAACTCCCCAGCTTATTTGCCACCATTTGGATCTTTAGTTGAAGGCTAAAGCCACGTGACTCAGCGGGAGGGCAAACAGCCCTTCGGGTCAGCACTGGAACAATCCCCCAGCCCCACCTGCCGCAAGGAGCTGCTGTGCAGCAGGGCAGTCTTGTCGTGGAGGCCTGTGTCTCTGTAGCTCAATAGTGAGCCAGTCCCCCAGCGCACGCCTCTTCTTGCATAGGGCACAAACCCAGCAACGTTAGCGAGCCCAGCCGAGGCTGGCCAAGCCGATTGCTTACTGCACGGATGGCAGAGAGACAGGCTCGTCTGGGACATTGGCTGATGAAATGTACCATAGTGTGAAGTCCATTTCCCCAGTCCCAGATGGGATTGTGTCTGGGTCCCCACTTAGGACGGAGGCAAGCACATCTGTGCGGGCTGTGGGGGGGTGTCAATTAGCCAGCTGAGATATACAACAGAAGCCCACGCATGGTCATTAGGGCGCTCTCCCTTGGCCACACCCATCCATGTGTGAGTCCTGCAGTCAATTAACAATAGCTACGATCGCCCTCGGAGCTACTGTTAAGACCCAAGCTAGTTATTAAAACAAAACAAACAAAAACAAGACAAGAAAGGAGTGAGTGCAAATAAAACAAAGCAGATTCTCCCCCCTCCTCTAAGCAAAGAAATGAAATTACAAGGCAGCTTGTCACAGCATAAAAGCGTTAGCAAAAAAAAACCCCACACCCAAACCCTTGAAATGCCTGCTGTCTGAGCCCTTGTGTAATAGACAATATTTCACTCATCCTGCAGCTTTTTGCAATTAAGGAGACATTTGTAGGCAGTTGTTTGGCACACGATGCATAAATACATTCCATTATTTTCACTAGTCGGAGAAGACGGCTCGGCTACTAAACACGCCTCTTCAGCGCATGGGAATCTCATCCCTTTCTCACACGGGACCAACCCACAGAGCAACGTCTGCCTATTAAAATCGGGATAAACACCAGATTATATTGATTTAAAAAAATACCCACAAAGCCAGCCTCCTCCCAGCAGTGGTGAACATATTCACATCTGTCGCTGGCTGTCACCTCATGAATAATTCATCTATCTCATGAATATGCAAAGATGGGGCCTGTGATTAGCTTCAAATGAAACACAGCCTGTGAGGAATGAAGCTATTTGGATGCTGGGATGTCCCTGGTCATTATCGTGGCTTTTCCCCCTTTGAACCTCCCAGTTCCAATGCATGGGGGCAGAAGGGATTCACTGCCCTCGTGAACTTGAAGGAGTTCTCCCAGTGCGGACACCTCAGCCTTCAGGCCGTCTGGGGAAGAGGTGACACTGGCAGGTTCCTTTGCAAAGCGCGGGAAGCTGTGGGTGAATCTGGCATGAGTTAAATGAGGGGGACGGCGCTGGCTGGAACTGATGGGTTTTGTGCAGTCTGGCTTTATCCCAGCACCAGTCTTCAGCCATACACAGAGCTCTGGCAATGCATTTCGGTCAGGATCAGCAGCACCTCCTGCTATTCCAGCCCTGGACCCTCCCACTCCACCACACACTGAGCTCTGTCTGGGCCCTTCAGTCTGACCTTCAGCCCCGCTGCTGTTCCAGTCCAGAACCCACCCCACCTCCTGGAGCAATACAACTGCCCCCAGCCGCCTCTGCTAGTCCAGCACAGAGCCTCTCCCAGACTGGAGAGGGGCTGGGTTGAGACCTGACCAATTCGGTTCAACTTTCCACGGTCTGAAAATGAAAGGTTTCTTGCCTTACTGTGGGGACTGCCCACCAGCGGGCCCATCTTATCTTTGGGGGAAGCCAGCATCTCCCAACGCCTCCAGCGGGAGTCTGGCACACACATTTCAGGGCTGGAGAGTATTATAAGGCTGATACGCAGAACCTGGCTGGAATTAAAAATGAAGGGCCTGAATGGAAGGGGAGGAAATCCCTGGAGCTCAGAATTAAGGCGGAAGCACCATGCACCTGGCTTCGATATCACAGAGCCGTGGGGCAAAGCCTTGGAAGGACGCTCTCAGGAGCCCCCCCTACTGGCTCCCCTTTATTTGCTCCTTGCGCTGCACCGTGAATCTGAGCTCAGGGAAAAGTGCAGGGCTTAGGGGGCACCTGCTGACTTTTCTCAGCCCTGGTAAATTTCACCCCCTCCCTTACTAATCCACACTGCATTTCAGACTGGAATTGTATAAGGAACGCTCCTGTCCAAATGGGAACTCTTGAGGGCTGTCCTATGACCTGTGCTGTGCAGGAGATGAGGCGAGATGATCTCCGTGCTCCCTTCTGGCCTTGGAATCTATGCGCTTCCCTTTGGTTTGGAAGCTGAATAGTGATTCCGAGAGCAGAAAACGTGTCGGGTCGGCGGCTCGGCTACTGGAGGGCTGTGTGGCCTTGTGGATCGGTCACTGGACTGGGCGGGAGGAGAACAGCTCTGCTGTGTGACCCTGGTTGAATCCCTCCCCCCTCCACGTGCTTCCATTTCTCTTCCCACCCTTTGTCTGTCTGGTCTATTTAGACAAACTGGAGAAACAGTCTGAAGTAGATAGGATGGAATTCAATAAAGACAAATGCAAAGTGCTCCACTTAGGAAGGAACAGTCAGCTGCACACGTACACAATGGGCAATGACTGGCTAGGAAGGAGAACTGCGGAAAGGGATCTGGGGGTCAGAGTGGACCACAAGCTAAATATGAGTCAACGGTGTCATGATGTTGCAAAAAAAAGCACACCTCATTCTGGGCTGTGTCAGCAGGAGTGTTGTAAGCAAGATACAAGAAGTAATTCTTCCGCCCGACTCCGCGCTGATACGGCCTCAGCTGGAGGATTGTGTCCAGTTCTGGCTGTCACTTTTCAGGAAAGATGTGGCCAAATTGGAGAAAGTCCAGAGAAGAGCAACAAAAATGATTAAAGGTCTAGAAAACACGACCTGGGAGGGAAGATTGAAAAAATGGGGTTTGTTTAGTCTGGAGAAGAGAAGACTGAGGAGGGACATGAAAACAGTTTTCAAGAACATAAAAGGTTATTACAAGGAGAAAAATTGTTCTTCTTAACCTCTGAGGATAGAACAAGAAGCAGTGAGCTTAAATTGTAGCCAGAGCGGTTTAGGTTGGACATCAGGACAATCTTCCCAACTGTCAGGGTACTTAAGCACTGGAACAAATTGCCATGGGAGGTTGTGGAATCTCCATCACTGGAGATTTTTAAGAGCCAGTTAGACAAACGCCTGTCAAGGATGGTCTAGATAATGCTCAGTCCTGCCATACGTGCAGGGGACTGGACTAGATGACCTCGTGAGGACCATTGCAGTCCTACAGTTCTATGATCCTGTGTAAGATCTCTGGGGTAGGCACTGTCTGATCACACACAGTGTCCGCCATAGTGGGGCCCTGAGCTCAGATTAGCCTCCAGGTGCTTCTGTAATCTAAATAATTAATGGTGTAAATCAGCCTTCGATCACGCTGCCCCAGTTCAGACCAAGCAACGAGCCCATTGCAGCTGAACTCTGCAACCAGATGCTGAGGTGGGGTTAGCAAGGCTGCATCTGCCACACAGGATCTTTAAAGTGGGACTGGGGATTATCCTGCCAGGAACAATCCTCCAGTGGTCGAGGGGGATCTGATTCCTTCCCCACTCCCTCCAACTGCTACGGTCATGGGTAACTCGGCTCAAGAGAGCTACTGACGAACAAGAGGGATTGTGGAGTAAGAGCAAGACAAGCGGTCGAGGGGCCGGAGGGACTCACCCGAGAGGAAGGTTAGAAAAGCGCCTGGTGGCTACCCTAGGCCCAGAGGTGTCGCAGTGGGACATGACCTGTCTAGCAGCATTTGAAGTGTGGGAGCAGTGAGGCTGGAGAGGGGTAATGCAGGGTGGGCGTCTGACAGGAACGCGGGGGAACTCGTAGGGAAAATTTGGTCGGACTGTCTGGAAAACTTCCTGCCTGGTGGGAGGGATCCAGATGGGGACTCTCCCCTCAGGGGCAGGGAGCATGGCAGCAAGATGGAGCTGGCTGGAGAATTGTGTCCTAAGGGAAGGGGCAGAAGCACGGTCGCTGGGCACATTTGTACAGTGGTTTGAGAGGGTGTCCTCACCGACGAGCCTTGGCCCTCCCCGTGCTTCCAGACCTGCTCAGCTTATTCCCAGCAGGTGAGAGGCGCTGCCTTCCGCAGCTGTGCCACTCAATGCCTGGGAGTGGGGCAAGACGCACGAGCTGCTCCACAGACTGGCCAGCGGGGGGAGCGGTTTGAGAGGGTGCCATGCAATCGGAGGCTTCAACCGATTTTACAGAGGAGGAGTTGAGCCAGTCTGTGCAAATCTCTGCCCAAAGGGACCCTTCCCAGCTGCTGCCTCCCTCGCACAGCAGGAGGATAGCAGTTAGAGACCAAAGAGACCTCTTAGCTCACTGGCAAGATACAAACCCTTGAGAAGACGTATTTCCCAGCACCCGCCTCCAATGACAAACTTGATCTAGGCTTCTGTCTTCCAAGGAGGGGGTTGGGTTTTGCTTCCACCCAGCTAAGAACAAGAACCAGACAGACAGAAATCCACACGCAAATCCCAGCTCTTCCTTTTTTACCTCCGCTGCCTACCATCCACACAAAAGGATTTTGCAAAACTTGCTATCATCCAATCTCGCAGGCAAAGGGAGTGTTTTCCCCTCCCCCCACCACTCTGCTAGAATAAATTAGCACCTTGGAAAGCTGCGATCTTGTCCAATATGGGCTCTTTAATAGGTGTGATTTTTATTGGGCATACAGTCTGCATCCTTTATGTCAGAATATTATTTATTTTTATTTGATTTTGCTTTCTGTATCACATTGCAGGAGCTACCCAGGAACAAGAGAAATTCATAATGTTAAAAACCCACTTTCAGCCTATTCTTTTCCTCCTGTTAAACAAACATGTATATAATCCCCCTCCCCCCTCCAACACACACAGACAGGAGAAATGCCCTCAAGCTGGCATGCACAATGGCAGGTGCAAAGAGTAGCTTTCAAATAGACACACATCCCCGTTGCAAGACTGCAAATATTTTTCACTGGTAAAATGTGTTAGCAAACGAACCAAGACTCTTAGCAAAGTTAGCAAAGGTCCAGTCATTTGTAGGGTTTCTTTTCTTTCTTTGCAAACACTGCAATTAAATCCAGCTCAATTAATCCCCCTAGAGAGCCAGCTACCCCTTCTTTGTGCCTTCTTGGAAGGCGTAGCCAAAAGTCTGAGATTCCGGCGTGGACTGCCACCGCTGTGTCTGTTTAGGTATTCTGCATGGGAAAACCACCCCTGACTCTTGGCACTTGGATATACACTACCCTCATCTCGCTGTGCCCTGCACATTGACATGCCAGGACAGGGTTGTAGACAACATGCTCCAGCAATGCACGACATCACAACCAGCACCTCACACCCATCCTCGACTAATCTGAAAGGGGCTTCAGCTTTGCTCTCTGCCCATAAAACAAGGCGGGGGTTGAGGTGCAATGCTGGGGCTCAGGAAGTTTGGATTTCTTTCTTTCTTTTAAAGAAATGGTAAGCCCCAGCTCCGACCTGTGGGAGAATAAGAGCCTAAGAACGGCCATTCTGGGTCAGAGCCACGGTCCATCTCGCCCAGCGTCCTCTCTCTGCTGCTTCCGAGGCCATGAACAGAACAGGGCAATTATGGGGGGATCCATCCCCTCCTGAAATCTCACAACAAAGGCAGTGGAGATCAGGCTATAGATACAGCTAGCTCCTTTGTAAGCAGAGGCTGTCTCTGTGTTGGCTTAGCTACCTCTGAGCTACTTCCACAAGACTGGAGGGGGGTGGGGGGGGAGAAGAGAATTACTCCAAGGCAGAGCCATTGATCTTCACAACGTTATTTTCCATCCCCCCCCGAATTGCTTTGGTATTGCATTTATTTCCCTGCCCACCCCCTTGGTTTACAAGGTGACAGTGTGAGTTACCAGGATATAATCCTTTTTAATATAAATGATATTTCCCTCAGTCTGCCAGCCCTGGTATCAATTCCTTCTACTCCTGCCTCATCACCCCCCCCCCCAACTCCATTTAGCTGAAATTTTAGTTTCAGCATTTTCCTACTAACAAGAATAAATAATTCAGCATTTCTCCACCTGTCTCATTAGCACCCATCTCTCTCCTTCTACCACCTCATCCTGCCTCGGCTCAACCCTCCCTGCTCTGAATCTAGTTACCTGAGGCTTATTTTCAGTCAGTCAGAGACTCTTGTCTCTCACCAATAATGTCAGTGCCCGGGGGGTTGTGTCGGGAGGAAGGGGGGGGGGCTCATTTGCCACCTTTCCTTCTGGTTCTCCCCCTTTCTCTCTGTGTGTGTTTCACACTCTCATAAAACCGCTTCGTTTGGAACGAATCCATGGGTCTCCGTTCCACTGCCCAGGCACCAGAGCTAACATTTTGCCAACCTCTCTTGAACTCTGCAATCTCCGTCCCACCGGGATGGTTGGATCTCCCACCCAGTCCGCCTCCCTTACCTCCTCGTAACATGGCAGGCTGCAAAAATAAAACACCCCCGACAGCTCGAGCCGCCACAATCCGTTTAAAAAAATAAATACAGCAAAGCCCCAAATTCCTTGAACCCAGAGCCAGCCCCGCTTTGTTCCGCTGAGCTGGCCGGTGCGAAGGCGCTGAGCCATTGCAATGAGACATCAGGCGAACCCCCTGGATCCGCTCTTTGAAAAGCGGGGGGAGACCGGCCCCGCTCCTGCAGCGTCTGGGCAGGGACAGGGAAGATTTTTGCTCTCGCCGCTATTCTGCAAGGCGAAGTCCGCGCCGCGCGCCGCGCCCAGGAGCGCGTGGGGAAGCGGGCGGCTCGCGCTAAGCAGCGGCTCCAGGTGCCCGGCCGGCGCTGCGACTTCGGGGGGCCGGGCCGGGGATCAGAGGCGGCTGCAGGGGAGGAGCGGACCCTGAGCCAAGCCGCGGGGGAGCAAAGAAGTCCGGGCGGGGGAAGGAGGGGGGGGGGGAAGCGAGCCACATACCTGGTGCAGAGGTGGCCCCTGCCACCCGCGTCGCGCGTGGAGGAATGCACCCCCGGTCAGCGCAGGCTGGGCAGCGACCGCATCTCGGGGCGCCGGCGGGGGCGGGGAGCTACCCCCGGAGCGGGCAGAGCCGGCGCGCCATGCCCAGCCCCGTCGCTGTCTCCTGCAGAGGGCTGGGGGGGGGCAGAGCCGATGCAGGCTCATCCCCGGCTGGCAGCGGGGTGGGAACAAAGGGGGCACCCAGCCGAGCGCAGCGCCGGCCGCTGGCCCCCTCCCCCGGGCGGCTCGCGTCCCCCCGCCCGCAGCCCCGAGCCGCCGAGCCCCCTGCCCCGGCTGCCGGTCCCCGCCACCTGCCCGCAGCCGGCAGGCGAAGATGCCCTGGAGCCCAGCGCATCAATTGCTCTTTCCAGGGGAGGGCGTGTGTCCGTGCTGCGCATGCGTCGCTGGCTTTCCCTCCCCCCCTCACCGTTACCATCAAATTCCTGGCCGCGCCAACACCCCCTCCCCCCCCCACCCACGCGGAACCGGGGCAGCCCCCGGCAGAAGTTTTGCAAAACTTTCCCCGATTATAGGGAAGAGGCGTGGTTCGATCTGGGGGGGCTGTTGGGAGCTGCCCCATTTCTTTGGGGGGTGTTTTGTTTTTGCTCTTTGAGGGATGCAAAAGCTATGAAGCGACACTCCCCCCCCCCTCCCACCCCCGCAAGAGCTGCTCAGCTGCCTTATTTATTTAGCGAGCTTTAAAGTTTGCAAACAACCTGATCAGCAAAAAACAAAATCGACTCGCATTCTGCAGGTGCAGACAGTTCTGGTATGGGGGGCCCAGCAGCTGCCCCGTTGGATGCCCGCTGGGCCCTCGAGCAGGATTCAGAAGGGGGTGCTGGGTTGATTTGTGTTTTTAGTACCACCCATTTGGTGCATTGCTGTTATTCATTCTTTATATTCCAGTAGCATGCAGAGAGCCCCTCGCCCCGCCGAGATCAGGGACCCAGCTGTGCCAGGCGCTGCCCAGACACAGTGCGGGACAGGCCCTGCTCCAGATTGCTCACAGTCAAAACAGACAAGACGGCCAAAGGAAGAATCATTATCCCCATTTTACAGAGGGGGAAACTGAGGCTCGGACAGATCAAGTGACTTGCCCAAGACTCCAGCGTGGTGATAGTCAAGCATAGGAAAGCAGCTAGCATTTAAATGTAATAATAATACAAACTCCAGGAAGGTGACAATAATGGGTAAAGGGCAAGAAATGAGGCAAAGCGCCGTGGTTAAAATAATGCAAATAAAAGCCAGTTTTCCAATCTGTAAAATGGGTCTTATACTCAGCGGGCCGTTGAGGGTAGTAACTTCTGAAGGGCTGTAAATCACTCTGCAACCACTCAGGAAATACTAGAATAGGGGCCCCGTCCTTGTATCAAGAGATGGTGGGTGAGCGAGGCTTTGGGGTAAAGGTTACGTTTCTCCTTGGGGGAAGCTCCTGTCACATGCACTGGAGATGATTAAAGGGATAGTGGCCTATCAACGGGTAGCGGAGCCCCCCAGAGAGGGATCTACAGACCTATCGACGTGAATGGAGAATGAGGGTCTTGCTGTGTAGTTCTTTGGCACCAGGCTGTGGAATGCTATAGCGGGGACAGAACTTCCTATTCATTTCAGGAAGAGGGGCTGAGGAGATCCGACAGGAGCATTCTCGTGTCCTGTTCCGGTGCAGAGGGCTCATCCATAGGAGCCTTGGCGCCGTTTCCTGCCTTTTGTCAGTCATTGTCACAGGCCTAATCTTAGTTACACACAGAACCCTTCTGTCTCCCCCTCCGCTGTGTGAGTGCAGCTGCAGGGGGCTGCTCTCCTCCCAAGGTCCCCAGGCAGTGATGAGATGGGCAGAGAAGTTAACTGATTTGCTCAGAATCACATGCTGAGTGAGAACTGAGAAGAGAACCCAGGAGTCCTGCCTCCTGTTCCTCCTCCTCTAACCACTTACCCTTATGTGCCTCCCAGACCCTGACTCTGAGGTCCCCCTGCTCTCCCCCAATAGACCCCGCTCCCAGAGCTACAAATAGAGACCTCCAGGCACCACCCAGTCTCCTGCTCTGGTCAGACTCACACCTAGAGGCAGCAATAGAACCCAGGAGTCCTGAGTCCCAGTTCTTGGCTCTAACCCCTAGACCCCACTCCCCTCCCCCAGCAGTGCTGACTCCCAGTCCCAGCTCTAAACATTACATCTCACTGCCTCCTGGACCCAAGTCCTTTGCTCTCTCTACAAAGACCTGAAACCAGGAGTCCTGCCGCCCCATTTGGCTCTCAGCCCTGCCCCTTGACTACTCCGTGTTTTGAGAACAAGCCTGGGTTGTAGGTTGGAAGGTCTCGCTGCAACCCCCAGAGCAGCCCCTGCCCTGGGGTGACCAGACACAGGACCTGCCTTTGCCCTGTTTGGCCGTGCAGCCACTTGGCCGGCATTGGTGCTGTCAGGAGTCAGTCCTGCTAACCGCAGCCGAATCCCAGCAGAGGGGCCTGGAAAAGGTAAACCAGAATCACTGTATTTTCTGTGAGGTGGGGATGTCGTCTGTGCACGATGGGCGCAGATAACTACAGCGTTGCCTCTGCTCCTTGCCTGGGGAAGGTGCCAGCGTGTGTCCCGAGATGCTACTTTCCCCATTGCCCTTGCGTCTCTGGAATGACTCCCCGTGCTCTCACCGCCCTTCATGAGGAGACACCAAGATGGATCATTAATTGGACAACGGGAGCCTCATTCATAAGAAATAAAGAAAGGGGCCTGTGGCTGCGGATCTTTTACCAGCGGGGAATGAAGGAGGAAGAACCAAAGCAGGCGGAGTTTGCAGAGCGGGAAAATGGGAGACAGCTGGGCAGAAAGGGCACCTCACCTGTTCCTTGACTGCCACTCAGTGGATGGACATAAAGAGGGGCCTAGGGTGAAGGAGGAAGGATGCTCTTGTGGTTACGTGGCTGGGCTGGGACTCGGGAGATCTGGATTTAAATCCCATCTCTCCCACCTCCAGTGGCATGGGTGCGGGCAGGCCGGGGGCTTTGCTGGAGGTCCTGTGGAGTTCTCTCGCCAGCAGCCCCCGGTGGGGCCCTTGTGAGTGACTTCTCTTGCAATCTCTCATGTTTACTTGGCTGCCTCTTTCTTGGCGTCTCTTGATTTTCTACCCTGCTCTCTCTTCTCTTGGCCCTTGGGGTGGGCAGTGGGCACAGGGTGTCGCCAACTGGCTGTTGGCAGCTGGGCTCCAGGGTTGTTTCTTTGCCTTCTTAGCTCCTTCATTTAGAGAAAATCCCAGACCCTTTGTTCATTGGTTTTAAAAGTAAAAACAGTGAAGCAGCAGTTCTGGGAGAACCTCCCGTCAGCCCTGCAGTTGATAGCTGGGTTCCAGCCCCCTGACCTGAGTTAGCTTTGCCCGCCGTGGTCCCGGATCAAAGTTCTGGTTCTGGCAGGTGGGGAGATCCACCCCATTCAGAGGCGAAATCACTGGGGAACAGCCCATGCAGTTTCAGCTCCATCCACTCCAAGCACGAGATTTACCCTCAGCAGATCCGAAACTCTGAGCTGAGCGTTGCACCCAGGCAGCTGCCGGCTCCTCAGCCTGTGTCTAGCAGCTTCCAACGTTTCAAGGGCTTCGGGGGAACGGGAATTGTCTGGCCTTTGACAGCTGCACTCTCGCTTTGCTTCAACAGGGAAGTAACAAGAAGTGTTCAGGCCAAAGTAGGCCATTTTTCTAAGTGTAACTTCTGCCCTGCCAGATAAACCCTTGACAGACGGACAGACAGATCTCAGAAACCAACTGCCTCCTCGCTCGCTCTGTTACTGCTTTCCCCTTTGTTCTTGGTGCTCGCTGTTCAAACCCTTTTCCTTTCCTTCTCTTTATTTTTCTAAGCTGCAGATGAAAAGCCAGAGGCTACAATACAGACTCTGATCTGCACAGGAGTGTGTGTGGGAGGAAGGAGAGGGGTTGTATTAGTTAATTTACTATAACGTGTGTCTTCCCATTATCTTGGCAATGTGCATTTTTCTGTGCGTGTACACACACACGTGTTTTCCGATCTCTGCTGGGTTTTCCCCCAGTGCAGAAATTGCTTTGGGGAATTACAAATTGTCACCCAGCTGGGGCACGGGGAGGGGAGGGGGGCCAAGAGGGGGGCCATACATGTGGAGGCTGCTCAGTGTTGCATTTACTAAGGCTTGAGAAAAACCAGGTGAGATGACAAGCCATGTTCATGTTTATTTACCACGGGGAGCATGGCTGGAAGGAACGGGGGGGTCCACAGGCAGGCGAGTTGGGTGATTCTAAACCCTGGGGCTAATTTCCATTGCTTTGCTCGTACTGTGGTTGTTGACAAATGCAGCCTCCTTCTTGATCTGGACAATCCAGGGGCATGGGCTGACTGTGTATCAAGCAGAGAGTTAAGATGCAGATACACGCACATGGACACTTCATTCTTCATTGTCCTGCACTTTGTATAGCCCCGCTCCCACGCCAGAAGCTGCGTTTTGCACTGACGTGGCCCTGGTGTAAATGGCTGCACGTAGATGCCTGCTCTTCCAGAAGCACCTCCCTGAAAGCGCCAGATGTTTGGTGCGTCGGCCGTTTTGCCATGCTGATCCCTGAGCCCAACCTCTTTGTCCATGAACCTGTCAGAAAAGCAGGTGGAAACTCACCAGATCTGAGGTTTCCAATAATCCTCGGTCAGGAGGGGAATTTATTGCTCATTAGCTTTGTTAGCAGATGTCTCATTAATTGTTGTTGTTGCGCGGGTGCGAAGCAGTGTTGCTCCAGGGACTTCAGCCGAGTGGTGCTGATTTACACAGCTTGAGGATCAGGAGGCAGTGAGAGGGGGGACAGACCCTTGTGTTTGCTGTTCGCAGACTGTGCGTCTCCCAGCAGGATGGGCATCTGCTTCACAGTGCAGCCAGCTCCTGGGCCAGAACAGAGCCGGAGGCCGCTCTCCCAACCCTGAGCTGGAGGAGTTGATCAGAAGCAATCAACAACCCAGTGAGTGATAAAGGTGGAAGGCTGCTAAGATGGGAGAGATGGAGTCGGAGGGAAATACAGCAGAGGGATCAATGGAGCTGGAGCCGAGTGGCTGGGGAGATCAGGCGGCACGAGGAAAGAATGGAGATCGCTTTATTTCTGCCTCTTCCATCCAGAGGCTGCGGCTCAGGGGGGCGTTGACTGTGCCAGGGGCAGGAAGCCAAGGCCTCTCCGGCGTTCCTCGGGCTTGAGTTCGAGTCAGTTACGTCTATTACCAGCTGGCTGCCCAGGAGAGCGGCCCCTTTGTGCGAAGGCGGGGAGCTGTCTGACGCTGCAGTGGCCTAGCCTTGCCCCCCCCCCCCACGGAGGCAGATTGTTGCAAGCGGATTACAGAGCCGGGGCTCCAAACTGCTTGGGGTAACCCAGGCGCCCTGCAGCGCGCCGGACGGAAATCCTGATGGAAATTGGCTGCACGCTGCGGTTTTGCCAGGAGGCCCCAGTTGCTCTGAGCCACCGAGACCTGCCTGGACCAAGCAAACGACCCTCGTAACTGCTGCCCAGCCTCGACCTCGGGAGCCCTGTGTGCCCCAAATGGCTGCAGACTTTGCCCAGCTGCTGTGTGGCTCTGGAGCCTGGGGCATGCCATGGCTGCCCTGAAGAGAAGCTGTATCGTGGAGCGGGCAGCATGCAGGGGCAACGCCCAAACTCCTCCCTGCCTGGCCATCCTGTGCCATAGGGACGAAGAGAGCGGCACGGCAGGAGCCTTGTTTAAATACCACCTGCGGCCGGAGGGGGCCAGGAGGGGAGGCAGGCACCGGTGTGTGGGGCAGCGCAGAGGTGCTGGACCTACGGGTGCTGCCGCCCCCCCTGGCTTGAAGTAGTTATAACAACCCATATCCATGGTTTCTGCCTTCAGCGCCCCACTATAAACACCGGCCAGAGAGAGCCTGAGCCGTAGCGAGAACACCTGCTTTACTCGACCAAATCTGACAATCACATCACACACCACATCACACGCAGGCCCCACCCCTTCCTACACGGAGGTCTCCCCTTCATCCTGTCTATGGAGGCCGGGAGCACTTTGGGGCAGGGACTGTGTCTCCGTGTCTGTGCAACACCCAGCACAACGGGGCCCTGATCGCTCTCGGTGCTACCGTAATACCAATAATGATCAATACTGAATCCGCTGGGCGGGTCTCTAGAGCTGTGGGGGAGGGGGTATGTGTGACGGCGCTTTAAACGACATCCGAAGGATAAGCCAGTTTCTGCAGACATCAGACAGCACCTTGGAGCAGCTGCCTTTGTCTCCTGCCTGCCTGGCGCATTCATGTGCCAAGAAAAAACTTCCTTTGTCACAACTTGTCAACAAGCTGGGATTCCTGCTGGGCTGGTGCAGCAAGATGGTAGCTCTCAGCAGCAGACAGACAGGCTCCGTGCACAATTAGGGCGCAGTCGGCACCGTGGCAGGATCCCGGGCATCTTCACGGGGCTCTGGAAATGCATTTATTGTTGCCTCTTTTCGACCTGGGCGGCCCTGTGGGTGTTCCAGTTGGGAGTGGAAAGTGGGGACAGGGCGGGTAAGTCTCTGAGGCCGTTTTGTTTCGTTTCGAAGGCCGTACGAAGTCCCGGGTCTCTGAACGTAGAGGGAGTCAAATAGCAGGAAACAGCTTTTCTTCACAGCACCAAGAGCATCTCGACCTGCACCCTGACCCAAAAACGTCTCCCTCAGGTTCCCTGCAGGGTCAGACGTCGTGCTTTCAGCTGCTCCTTCCGGCTGGCTGTCGCTTTGAGTCTTTCCCCATTTTCTGTCTTCTGCCTTCCCTCATTGCTCCCACCCCAAAAAGCCCCTCCACCCACACAGTCCAAAACTCCTGGGCGGACTCTACGGGGGCCTCGTTTTAGGTGTGGCCCTTTAACAGTCTGCAGCCCTCAGAAGGGAAGGGTGTGTTCACACATCAGTTCCAATGAGGTTTCACCATTACAAGGTTTCACACAGCAGTGTAAATATTGGCATAGCTGTCGGAGACTCTGAGGGTAACACTTGGGCTCCTGTCCCCTGGGGCTCAAAGGGAGACTCTCCTCGACGGATGGCACCAGCACACAAGCCCTAGGGGCCCCTTAAGTCCTCTGCTCTGGGGCAAATTGCACCCACCAGTGCAACACACAGAGATGAAGGGGAGCACCTGAGGTCACCGTGGCGGAGTCGAGAATCGGGTGCAGGAAGCTCGGTGGAAGTGACGCTGTCAACGCCAGCAAAGTTGCATCGATGTGAGAGGGCTCAGAATCAGACTCCGTGGCTCTCATGCCAAACACTCTGGGCCCAATTCACTGGGGCCGCGCCCCTTTCACACCAGTGCAGAGTGCACGTCGGTACCGGGCCTGAGTCCGGTGAGCCGGAAGGAAATCTAAAATGGTTGTGGGTAAGGTTTGCAGGGGACACTGAGATCGGGGTGTGTGTGCGTGTGCGTGCGTGTGCACTTAAATAATGATAAAGACCAGTCAGGAATGCCAGTTAGGTAGGGTGAGCTGGAGCAGCTGGGTTCATTTGAACTCGGTCTGTTTTAATGCAGCCAAAGGCACGGCCGTCCATCGAAGAGCCCAAACGGTAGGTCACACGGGATGAGGGACGGGGCCCAGAGGATAATCAGCTGAGCAGGAGTCTGTGCCCGGCATTGGTCAGACCGCTACCGGACGCTGTGTCCAGTCCCGGGGGCCGCACTTCAAAAAGGAGGTTGATAAACTGGAGAGAGCTCTGAAAAGAGCGGCAAGGTGGATCAGAGGCCTGGCCAGCCTGCCTCGCAGAGGGAGAGTCAGGAAGCTCGATCTATTCAGCTTATCAAAGAGAAGGCGAAGAGGTGACTGGATCAGAGTCTAGCAATACCTCCCCAGCAGAATGGCTTCTGAGCACAGAGGAGGCTCTTTCATCTAGCAGGCACAGGCAGAATGGGATCTAAGGGCTTGGCGCTGAAGATGGCTAAATTCAGACTCGAACTAGGGCACAGTGTTTTCTAACAGGGCAGGGAAGTGACCTTTGGAACAGCTCATCCAGGGAGGCGGCGGGTGATCTTTAAATCGAGCCTGGCTGCTTTCCCAAAAGAGATGCCTGCGCTCGGCCCCGAGATCTGGGCTGCAGGCGGGACAGGCTGGGGGAGCTCCTCAGGCCTGAGTTACGCTGGAGGCCAGATGAGGGCAGGGGTCCCTTGTAGCCCATGGCGCTGTGGTTGGGTGGCATCTTACTCCCACCTCACAGGGACGTAACCGGCTGCACAAGGGGCTGTGGAGAATCAGGCCTGCCCCCTCCTACCTAACCCCAACTGTTTCCTCTCCCCCACCTCCCCTGGATTGTTTTTAACCAAGGGCTGCAGGACGCACCAGGGGCTGAGGAAGCAAGTGAAGACGTGAGGAGACCCAGCGGAAGAGAGAGGCGCAATCTCCATTGCAAAGCCAGGAGCGACGGCCTGCGAGAGCCGCCAGGAGCAGGCTTCTTACGGGAGAGAGATGCTAACGGGGCAAGGCCTCCTGGCCGCGAGGCTGGGGCGGCCAGCCCAGAAGCCCCATTGCTTTGAATGGGTTCTACCTGTGGCACTGGATGCCTCCCTGGAAAGCAAATAGAGCAGGCGGCGGGAAAGGTCCCGTGGCGAGCGCAGTGCAGCAGAAGGGCTCAGAGTGCCCGGGGCCGCCAGGGGTTGGGAACACGCCTGGATCCTCTGCAGTGGCTGCTTGCTGGCTGCTCCCGCGAGGGGCCCAGGGCAGACAGCAGGCTGTGCCCCCAGGCCGGGTGGCAGAGCCAGGGAGCTGAGGACCCTACTTTGCTCTCGCCAAGGGCAGCGAGGGGCTGACGGTGGCAGCAGCCCAGAGCCTGTGAAGGGAAATGAGGGTGGGGGAAGTCCCGGGGGCACCCCTCAGAGAAGGGGCTCGGAAGAGGAGAGCTAGATATGCGCTGTGCAGTGGGTGCAACATTCCCTCCCTTCCAAGCCGCTGCAGGGCCGTCACTCAGCGTGGGGCAGACCCCGTGCTGTCCTCAGGTCGGTGATACCGACCGCAGGGGCTAGGGTCCCCTGCCACCTCCACCTGGCCCAGAGCCCTTTGGCGTGTTTCTGGTAAGCCAGGGCAGCAATTCAGGGTGTCTGGGGGCAGCCAATGCCCCGCCCCCAGGTTTTTGTACTTGCTCAAAGTTCCATGGGCTGCAGGGCTGGGGGTCGTGGCCTGACCACTTCTAAGCAGTGGTCCCAGTGCAGCCACTGCCGGAGCGGTCCAGAGCATCGCTCCGGCTGCACGGTCCCAGCGCCGCAGTACGGACAGAGGGGCAGCCAAGCCGAAGGTCAGCGAGTGGTGCTGGGAGCTGGTGCACGGGGTTCCATCCAGACAGAGGGGTGGCCGGGCCAGGGGTGCGGAGAGCTGGCGCACGGGGCGTCTGTTCCTGCTCGGTGGAGAACACGACTCCTGGAGGCACTGGCTCACGCGCTGCATGGGTGAGAGGGAGGGAGGGGAGACGTCCTTGGCCAGTGGGACCCAGGATCTCTGTGTGGGGAGAGAGAAGCGGGGACCAGAATGCGCCCCCCAAGAAATACCTGAACTGGTGCCACTGACCCGTTAAGCAGAAGGACGAGCGGCGCCTGCAACCAATGGGGGGATGCCTCCATCTTGCACGGGGCTCCCATTCCGCTCCCCACCATGCCTAAAGCGGGGGGCTGCCTCCCGCCATGCAGCACGGAGCCAGGGTAGGAAGCAGCAGGGCAGCATTCGACCCCTTCTGCACCGGGGCTGAGCCACAAGGAGCCAGGGGGCCGCTGCATTGCATCACCCTGGCTATCGAAGCACAAAGCGTTAGCCGAGAGCCAGATGCACGCCCGGAGCAGCTCCCTTGGCTGGTGGAATCACAGCAGCCGTGCGTCCAGCTCTGCATCTGCACTGCGGGCCCGATCCTGCTCCCTGTGGCCCCCCCTTTGCAAACCTTAGTGACTTGGGTGAACTCCGTACAAAGGTAGCCCTGGCTCTATGACCTCTGCACCCTGGGCCTGGCTCATGTGCTCCCATTGCAGCGTGTCCTCCCCCATCCCCTGACCCCACCACTGCTGTGTTCTCCTCTTGCTGCCTGCTCCTCAGCCGGCACAGCAAACACTCGATGGCTAATCTGCCCTGGGCCATTCGTCTTCATGAGCGAGGGCGCCGGCAGTGAGTTATCGCTGCTGTTCTCTCGAGTGAAGAGAAGTGTCATAACAGACACCGGCCATCATGGCTTATAGATGAGGATATAATAGACACTCTCCCCTCCCCCCGTTGCTCTCCCCCGTGGTCGCAGTTTCAGCTGACAGGTGTGTGGGGATGGAAGGGGAAACCAGCAGCCTCTAGTGGGGTGGGAACTCGAGGTGCAAATCATGGGCCAGGCTCTCCATTCGTACCTCAGTAACCAGCAAATGCAACCCGCGTGAGGATGGGCGTGTAGCTCTTTCTCCACCTGCCCCACCTCGCTAACCAGCTGTGGCCTTGAAGCATGAGCACTGACTGCTGGTGGATTAGTAAGTGTAGCTGCAAATGATCTGTTTCGCTCTTAAATCCAGCCCTGGCATTTGCTTCCTGTGGCAGGGAGTTCCGCAGATGGACTGCAGAAAGGGGTGCATTTCTCTTTGCTACCCGATGAGCCCCTACCACCCTTGGTAAAGTGCTGCACTGGGCCAGGCTTCCCCACCCTAAGGGAAAAGGCTAGTGGCCTCCACATGCCACAGGAAGATCGGAGCTGGCTCTGAATGAGGGCATGCAATGGAGGCAGCACCCCCAGCCAGGCGGGCATGAAGAATGGAGAATGGGCTGCCTCATGCTGCTCTGTTCCTTCCGTGCTCCCCTTCTCCGTGTTCCCAGGGCCGGCTCTGAGCCCCAGCTCCTCACAGTCGGTTAGTACGCCCCTACTGCTGGAGTTCACCCTCTCCCGCAGGCGGCACTCAGCGTGAGCTGGCAAAGCCGTGAGTTGGGGCCGGGCTCCCGAAAGCAGGTTCTTGGAAGACCGCGCCCCGTGTTATTAACCAACACAAAAATACCACAGCGGGCACCAGAGTCCCCTGCTCCCACCCCACACAGAGCTTCACAGGACCCCTGGCTCACACGCCATCCCTAGCAAAATGCCGGTGCGTGGACCCCTCCTGCCCATGATGGGTTCTCAGCCAGCGGGGTGTCAGGCTCTCTGGAGGGGTGCAGTGAACCTTCTGATGGGTCAGGGTTATGCTAGAAGTGTGGGGGGGGGGGCAAATGCCAGGTGGCAGCACCTCCCACTCAGGTTTGGCCTGGCTGCCCATGCCAATCTAGGCAGGATCTGCCACCCGAGGCGGCTAGTTTTCCTGTAGCTAGAGTGCCCCTCCCCACCCCCCTCGATTTCCAGCACACAAGATCACTGGGCCACCCCAGGCAGCCTGTAGTGATCTGTTGTGGGATGCTTCAGAGGAGGGTGCTCCGTCCTTACCCCCCAGCTGTAATGCAGCTAACAATGGGTGGGGCGGGGATAATCCTGGCCCCTGGCTGTGACCCAGCCCTGAAGCCTGAGATTCCCCCTTCCCTTGGCAGCTGGAATGGGCTGTTGTAAATTGACTTGCAGGCACAGAAGGACCCAGCTCAGAAGGTTTCTGCCAATGCCAGCGTAGGTGCTGGACCAGGGGTACGGGGGGAGCTGCCGTACCCCCGGCTTGAAGTGGTGTCCATCACATGCAGGATTTACAGCTTGGTTCAATGGCTCTCAGCACCCCCACTCTGCACATTGTTCCAGCGCCCTTGGGTGCCAGTGAATTCAGTCCCATGGGAAATCCTGCCGTTTCTGAATCTGGCCCTGCCCTGGGCAGTTCCTGGTAACTGACACCTGTCATTGAAAGGAGGCTGTTACCAGACCCCCACACGATGGTATCAAAGGATGTGCGGATCCAACCGGTGAAACCGGCGCTGGCCTTTCACCAAAACAGAAACCCAGCCTCAGCCTGGGTTTTTCAGGAGGGTCTTAAAAGTTTAGGTAACTTGGCCTCTCATTTTCCATCATCTCTGCGCTTCCAGCAGGGACCAGACACAGACATTCTGCTAGGCAGCGCGAAGCCCTGGTGCTGCAGCCCAGCCGGGAGCACGAGGAACCAGCAATCTTGGCGCAAGAGAAGCTGCATTCAGCTCCCGCTCCCAGCACGTAAATCAAGGGGCACCCCCTGGAGCAATGGCATAATGGCTGGTGTTACTCCAGTTTGAGTGAGAGGAGAAGGGGAATTGGAGAGTCTCTTAAAGCTGGAGACAATCCATTTCTCTCTGGAAACCAGCCGCAGCGTTGCCTTGGTGACCCTCCTGCAGCTCCCCATACAGCTGATTTCCCTTTGCTGTGACAAGACAGAGGAGCGGGCAGGGCATTTTGGGGAAGACAATTAGCACCTCAGGATTGGGACCTTTAACAGGAGGTTCCTTGCCTTGTTGCTAGCGCCTTCCGGCTCACACCAGAGCTTAGACCCATCAGGGCCCAGCCATTGTCTGTCACCATTGGCACGATGGCTCAGAGGACATTCCTAGAACCCAGAGCCTGCCACCCTCAAATCCGCAGCAGGGGAGCTGCCATTAAGATCCTCAGATGGGGGGCACTAGAGAAATTGCAAAGCTGCCAGGAGTCAGCGCCATCTTGCAGCCATGTGTGCAGTGCGTTTGGTGGGTCACAGGCTGGTTCCCGCAGGGCACGTGGCCGTGTCACAAACAACACACCCCTCCTGTTAGCTGACGCAGCAGGGACGCTAAAGGCTGAATGGATCTTGGAGCTGGAATTCACCTACAGTCCTCACTGCTGAGAGAAGGAAGGATGGTCTAGTGGCTAGAGTGCTAATCTAGGATATGGAGACGTGGGTCCAAGTCTCCACTCTGCCACAGACTCCCTGTGCGACCTTGGGCACCTCACTTAACCACTCACTGCCTCGGTTGCCCAGCTGTAAAGTGGGGCTAATAGCGCTGCAGGGGGTTGTGAGGATAAATAGGTTGAGGAGGGTGAAGCACTCTCTGGAAATTGGGCTGGTTAGGTAGATGAGCTAGTGGGTATCAGGGGTGGGGACAGGACGGAAGAGCCCAGGCAGCCAGAGTCTGGACTGAAGCTGCTCTCTGGCTAGGCAGACAGCCTGTACGCTGGGGCTCTGTCCATCCGCAATCAGTTCACTATACAAAGAATAACAGGGAACCTGCTCCAATCTCGGAAGGTTTCTGGAGAAGCGAATCGTGGACCCTGCTGACGTCTCCCATGGAAACCCAGAGGCCCTGACACCGCGCAGCAGCAATGGCAGGTGCCTGTGTAATGTAGGCAGAGCGCTGGCTCCAGAGAGGTATGAGGGGAGCTGCACCCCAGCCCAGCTGTCAGTGTCTGCGCCTCCCGCTCAGCCGCCTCTCCTGGCTCGCGGCCGCCGGAGCAAATGGAGCAGCTTGGTCCAGCCACGTCAGTGTCCCGGGGCTGGCCTTTGAACGGAGACGTGTAGGCTTCTCCTTAGGGACTGAGCCCCTTCACCCGCCCTGCCTAGGCCCCTCAGTCCTGACCTGCAGCCCTCGCACCCGCTGGTCCAGGGGCACCCCACACAGCGCCACCCATGCCCCCCAGTCGTCACTGCAGCTGTCCCGCCCCGCTACAATTCCAAGGAGAGAGACGGCCGCTTGCAGGAGTTTGTGACATCGGCAAATTGCCCCCGGGATCTAGGCTGCAGGCCCCTGGAGTCCTAGCTAGCTGGATGGGGTGTGAGAGGAGGGATGGACGGACGGACAAGTGGACAGACACTGAAAGTGAGGGCAATAGATGGATAGAAGGCTTTGGATGGGGATGGTTGGGTGGCAGCTCACTGGAATCTCGGCAGATAGGTGTGGGGGGGATGGATAGACAGAGGGACCCACTAGGGTCCAGACAGACAATGGAATCTGCATGGCCCCTGTATGCCGACAGGCACGTGCTCCTGCTCTGTGGAAGGGCAGAGGCCGCCCCGCTCGGCCGGGAGCTGGTCAGCACCTGATCCCTTTATCCCAACAGCAGCTTCCCCCGTGCGTCTGTTTGCAGGGATGATGTCTGTGTGTGGACACGTGCTCCCCATCCCGGAGCTGCCTCGTCCCTGATTCCTCCAGCGGCCGGGTCCTCACAGGGCGACCCTAACCCCGGGCCTGTGGCATCCTTGGCCTATTGCCATGGCAACGAAGGTGATGTCACCCACCAACACTCGGGATGACCTCACCGAAGAGTCTGGGGAGCCCACGTCTCGGTGTGTTTGGATCAGCCTCAGAGAAGAGGGAGGCGTGAGCTAGAGGGAGGCACGACTGACTCCTGATGGTGAAACCAGAGACCCCCGGCAGCTATCCACAGCCCAGCAGCGAAGTAGCTGCCCCCACATCTCCCAGCCTCCCCTCCCCAGCACGGGCAGATGCCGGGAGGGGAGTTGAGGCTCCGTGGCCCATTCCGTCCTGAGCCAACAAGGAGGCCGGTTACTGCCCTCCGCTTTGGTGGAGTTTTGTGCCACGGGTACCTGCCGCTCGACCCAGCAAACTCTGGGACCTGGAGCCGCCTTGGCGTTCCTGTGAAGCGAAGCCCTGGTCCAGAACTCCCGCTGGCTCTGCTCTGAAGCACCCGGAGCAGGGATTGCTGCAGGGTAAATGGCTGCCCTGCCTGGGATCGGCCTGGGGTTGCCAGGGTTGGACTCTCTAACGCACCAGAGATAAGCCAGGAGCCTGACTTGGGAAGAAGGGGCAGCAGTCAAATGGCAGCAGGCTGCGGCGTGAGGGACGGAGCCAGTGCCAGGGCAAAGGGGAAGGGAGGGAAGGACAGACAGACGGTGCTTCCGCCCCCCTCAGGTCGGACGATCCCGGCAGCCCAGCCTTGCAGCATGCCGTCCCGCACAGCCAGTGCCCCCGTGGCTAGCGGCTGGCGGCAGGGGCCCAACGTGCCCCCGGGCTCCAGCGGGAGGAGCTCTGCGGCTGGGCTGCGCTGACAGCCCCCGCCGCAATTAGATTCCGTTACAGACTGAGCCAGCGCCAGGTTTTCATGTTTAATTCAGCGTTGCCTGGAGTGCAATCCCGCTCCCTGGAAAGCAGCCAGCCCCAGCCAGGCCTGCAGCTGGGAGGGAGTGGGCCTAGCTGTTAGAACAGGGCACCGAGGACGGGCTTCCACGCCTGGCGTTTGCGCCGAAGTGGCTACTCTGATCCCAAAGCAAAGAGACCAGCATAGATGGGGCCGAAGAGTCAGGACTCCTGGGTCTATTCCTGGCCCCCTCTATGGCCACGGGAAGGCCCTGCCCCGCTCTGTGCCTCAGTTTCCCATCCTCCCGTGAGATGAAGATACGCGTTTGGGGTTGGGGGGGGTTGGCATGTGAGATCAGGTCAAGGGCCATTGTACCACTATGTCCTTAAAAGCCACCCTGTTGTCTGAGACACAGGGGGAGTTCGGGGGGGGGGGACATACCCCTCCGGGGTGGGGTGGATGGAAAGGGAGAAGAGAGAGGGCTGGAATGGATGCAGAGAGCCTCCTGACCAGTGTCCCCGACGGCTGCCTGGGCCGTGCCCGCCAGGCCAAGGTGCCCGGGCCCATGCCCGTGCTGGGGTATTGAGCCGCCTGGCATCCTACAGAGCCCCCTGGAGCGCTAAGCATGGGGCTCCCTGTCCTCTTCTCCCCCATCCCGCGGAGCCGTTTGTTATTCTGCTCGTGTTCCCGGCTGCTAATGAAGGCTGTTCCAGGAGAACGGCCACATTCATTCGGAGACTGGCTTATTAATGAGGCCGCTGCAGCTGGGGCCAGCACCCAGGGTGCGAGCGAAAGGGAAGAGAGGCTCCTGCAGATGGACGGGCGGGCGCCTGCCCCGGTACCTAGCTGCCCCAGGAAGGGGGCGAGATTGTCCCACCGGCCCCAGAGGTGGGGGAGGACAGAGGGCTCTCTGCGGCTGTTTGGGCCTGATCCTGCCCGTGGTGGGAAACTTTGGTCTGGCCAGTGCTGCAGGGGGGAGAGATGGGGGTTTATGGAAGCCATGGACTGCCCCCGAAGCCCAGGCTCTGCCCCTGAGACGGCACCAGCCTGGGATGAGACACTCTCCCCACCAGATGAGCCTCCCCCGGCTCTGATTCCAACCTGCCCCCTGACCAGAGGGGATACCAGAAGCACTTGGGCTCAAAACTTGTCTCCCGCCAACAGACGTTGGTCCAACAAAAGAGATTCCCTCCCCCCCCTTGTCGCTCAGACTTTTTATCCAGCTATTGAGAAATGGGGCTGGATGCCCCTGCCCTTGGCACCCTTTTACCCGGGCAGCAGGTGGCTAATCCTGCTTGGTGCGGATTCTCTTTGTTCAGTCTGGGGAGCTCCAAGCCAGTTGCAAAGGCAGGCAGAGCCTCTGTTGGACAGATGGGGAAACTGAGGCACGTGTCAGGGAGGGACACTTGGCCGAGGTCACCCAGCGAGCCACTGGCAGTGCCTGCACACAGGCACCCCCTAACTCCCTTACGAGGTATGTGCTCTGGAACGGGAGGAGTCGTCTCAGAGGGAAGGGGAAGGGGTTTCCTCTGCTCTGAATTGATGCCTAATGCGTTTGCTTAAGATGAAACAAAGGCCTGCAACACCTCTATGGCTTGGGGTAAGGGCCAGCTGCAGTGCTGGCTCCTGGATAAATCAGTGACACCCTGAAACACAGGGCCACTCTGCACTAGGCCAGGCCATGCCCTCCTCCCAGAGCTGGGCTAGAACTGGGAGTCCTGGCTCCCCGTCCCCTGCTCAAACCCACTAGACCCCCTCTCCCGGCCCGCCAAAGGCTTCCTTCTTCGTTTAATTCTTTCCTTGTGGAAAACGGGGCCTCATTTCCCTCCCAGTCCCCCGTTACACGGCGTGTGTGCCTATCATGCCAGCCATTAGACTCAGCAAGGACCATGCACCCCGTGTACTGGAGCTGGGTTTGCTAGTGGTTAAGGCAGGGGATGGGCATCAGGACTCCTGGGTTCTATTCCTGGTTCTACCACCCACTCATTTGTGTGACCTTAGGCAGGACACGTCCCCTCCCAGTGCCTCAGTTTTCACGCCTGCAGCATGGGTTTTGGTACTGGGCTCTGAAGCGTGAGTGGTTCGTTGACGTGTCTGACGGGTTCTGAGATCCCTGGTGAAAGGTGCTGGAGAAGGGCAAAGGGGCCGTCATCGCTCTAATCCTCTGCTGGCTGCATCAGTGAGGTGATAATCTGTGCTGCGGAGACTCCCACTGCGTTCAGGGGTTGGCTCATTTCCCCCAGTCCCGCTGGCCCAGGCCCTTGCTCTTGACCCCCCACAAGTTTTTCAGATCAGCATTTAACACAACGAGAAGACGGCAAGTGAAGCCAGTGAGGTGGAGTGTCTTGTTGTCCCCTCCACCTAGGCTCTGACTTGGCTCTCTGCCCATCCTGTGCCCCATGGTGTTGCCTCGCACCCTGCCTCAGGGCACAAGGGCAGACAGCGAAGAAGCCATCCACACATTGCAGGGTTGGGGCCTGAGTTAGTCTTGGGGACGCCACATCCACTTGTTTCCCCCTTCCCCTTGGTCCCTGACCCAGGCACTCAGACGGCAAGAGCCCAAGTGGTCCTGCATTACATCCAGGACTGTCTGACAAACACCATAAGGAATCGCTTCCTACACTCCTGAAATGCAGCTGCCTCTGGGGTGGAGCTGTTTGACAGTGCACAGCAACGCTGCCCAGCGGCTTAGGTTGGGGAGTGAAGAGGAATATCCCAGCTAGTTGGAGATGCAGCTAGGATTCAGGGAGGCAGGCTGGAATCCAGGTCCCAGGGGCAAAGTTCAGCACAGTCTCTAGTGACCCCAAGGGGACAGGGCATCTGTCTCCCCATGCCCCTCAGTGGCACGTTTCCCCGAGCTGGCAGAAGCTGCCTTTGCACTCGCTCTTCGACCCCGGGCAAATGAATCTCAGCCCTTCTGCTTCCCCCCGCCCGGGTCCGGTAAAAAGGGAGGCGGATCCATGTCCTCCCCCTCACCTCCTTTGCAGAACGCTTTGATATCGAGCTGCCGCCTGAGAGCGCAGCCGATGGTTCTCATGCTCCAGTGTGATATAATAAGAGCAATCATTTAACCAGACCCAGCCCAGGTCCCAGCTCCCCTTTCAGCAGGCGCTGGGCGACTTCAAACTAATTGCATGTGATTCTCTCTCCTCCTGCTCCGGCGTATCTGCCAGAGCTAATTACGGAGCTGGCAACGCCTTGCGCCTGCCACATGAACGCAGCCCCGGCAGCCGATAAATTACATCCAAGGTGACGCTTACCAGGGTGACAGACCAGCCTGCTCCCCGGGCTGACCCTTGCCTTTCAAGTACTCCATCATCCCTGAGCCCCTGCGTCAGCACGGAGGCGCTAGTGTGTGCAGAGAAGCCCTGGTCCAGAGTTTGGGAGCCCTGGATTAATTCTGGTTCCTATTGTTTGGTGACACGTGACAGCAGCTGGCCAGATAAATCGATACATCTTGGCCCTCCGGCTGCCCCCGCTGGGAGCTGAGATGATTATTCTTGTTTGTTCTCATGTGTCTTGCAGTAGTGGCTAGAGACCCAGCTGAGACCAGGGCCCCGTCGCCGGGGCCGGGCGCTGCATAGACACAGTGAGACCACCTTCCCACCCAGCAAAGAGCCTGCAGTGTAAACAGACAAGTCAGAGGTGGGGTGAGTGCAAAGTTTCACAGATGGGGAAACTGAGGCCCAGAGCGATTAAGGACGGATTTTCTTCAGACCTTGGAAATCAGCGCACTCCTGGAGGATTGGGGCCACAGAGAAACCCTTGGGGATTGGGTCCATTTGTCCATCCCTCTTGTCATTCTAGAGTCACAGGGACCAAACGGACCATTTCTCTTCCCTCCCTCCAGCCATTCTCCCGCCCCAGGCTGTTTGGCGTTTCCAGGGTTTCTCTCCCTCCTCTGAGCCCTGACCTGGGCTGGCTGGACAGCGGCCAAGTGGGCGTGGTGCTGTCTGTCTGTCCTGCCTTCCTGTCTGTCTGTGGAGGGCTTCCTGCAGCAGCAGCCCGGAGGCTTGGGGTGTTTGGAACAAGGAGAGGCCTTTTGTCTCTCTTCCCCCGGGCCTCTGCTCCATCCCTCTCTGGGCTGGCAGCTCAGCCCGGGCCTGTCCAGCCCATGTGCTCTGTCCCCTGCTTTGCCCAGAGCCGCAGTCGAAGGCACGGAGGGTTCAGCCGCTTTGCCCCCAGCAGCAGGGGAGCTGGCAAAGCCTCCGGCCAAACCCCTCCAGCCCCCGCTGGACAAGTGCTGCCTGGGACAGCAAGGGACCAGCGGCTTCCAGAAGGGGGGTGAGCTCACTGCTGCTCCGACCGGCTCAGCGCAGGGGGTGGCAGCGTTGAGGCTGGCCCAGCCTGGCTCCCACAGTGTCAGCACATGGGGGGATGGTGGGGGGGCGATGCCCAGTCAAACCCAGCCCCGTGCGGTGCCAGCAGCTCCGCTGCAGGGAGATGAACCCACAGTGCCGCTCTTACGGGGTTCAGCCTCGTGACAGAGGATCCACTGGACCCAGGTCCCCATCCACACAAGCCCCATTCGCCACTGGCTGAGGAACTGCTCAGCTGGTAAGACACTGCAGAGGCCAGTTGGTCCTGGCCTGGGACAACCCAAGGGCAGGGAACACGGGAGCAGGTGCAGACTCAGATGCTGCTCCCTGCAGGCTGGCTGCATTTCAGTCTCTGCTGTGACTCTCATGGTTATTTACCCGGCTCAGGAGGGAAACCACCCGCCCCCCCACCACCTTTCAGAAAAAAACCCGGATTGAGGAAACAAGCCGGGCCGACGTCTGTGGAAGTTCTTCCCCCCCCGGGGTCGGGGATCCCGCGGTGCTGCTGCAATCCGGTCCCCGCTGCCGTCGAAATGCCATTACCTCGGTTTGTTTGGCTTTGCGAAGTCTCATTACGTTCCTGGCCGGGAAATCAGACATGAAAAATGAAGTGCCTGACACCGTGTTTCATCTGCAGTCGGAACATTCCCAGGGGGGCGGGCGGGCGCTGGGCAGGTGGGGGCTCCAGCCCCTGGGGGCTGTGGCAACTTTTAATCAACACGATGAAAGAGCAGGAGGCGGCCTCAGCATCAGACTCAGGCCCTGGGGCTAGCGAGCCCCGGGGGGGGGGGAACAAAGAGCCTCAGCGGGGCTGGGAGATCTGGAGAGGGACAGGCTTTGGAATGGGTCGTCAGGGATTCCCCCTCCTGCAGCACCGCTGGGGGGCCCGGCTGCCAGGATCCTCATCCTGCTCTGCCCCCATGGCCCTTCGCCCACTCACCTCGCTCTGCCCTGGCCCCCACCCCTCAGGGCCCCCAGCCTCCCCCTGGCCCTGGCCCACCCCCGGTGCCTCGCAGCATGCTCTGCCCGTCTGTGGGACACCGCGAGCCGTCCGCAAGGCCTCGCTGGCTGGGGGGGCTGGCGGTGGGGAGGATGGAGACGCTGGCATTGGAGATGCCATTGGGCTGAGGAGCGGAGGCACCTGAAGTTACAAGGTCTGAATTGGCTCTTGGGAAGCTTCTCCCCCCGCCCCACCCTTGCTGGCCGTCTGTCTGTCCCTCTTTGCCCTGTGTGTCCGGGGGCGGGTTTGCAGCCTCGGTCAGGGCTGTCCCCAGGGTTCAGATGTTGCCACAGCAGGCATCACGGCCGTAGCTCCACCATGAATCCCGCCTGTCTGAGCTGGGAGCTAGGGTCCGAGGCATTTCCAGGCTGGGACTGTGCTTCCCCAGCCCTACCATGCAGCTAGCTTGCGTCACTCTCCGCTTCATTTCCAGGGCGATACTGGGGACATCCCCACCTCCTCTGCAGCAGTTGCTCCCGGCAGCTGCAAAAGAAGGAAGCAGGGCAGCGACTGAAAGGGTGAGAGCGGCTCCTTGTAACCACAAGGGCTGGAGCTGGAATGGTGACTTTTAATAGCGGCTGGAAATCTGCAGCCGACGGCAAAATACGCCCCGGAAAGGAGCCGAGCTGGCAGATCTCAGCACCCTGGGGGTCACGCTAGATCCGGGCAGGGACACGAGCAGTGGTGCTGCACGGTGCCAAACTGCTCCCTAGCATAGGGCAGAGGGCGACATCCCAGCATGGTGCACGCCCATACATGCTGCAGCTGAAGCGTTGACGTTTTCCAGCTCAATCTAACCCGAACCTTTGGAAGGCACCGTGCATCTGAATGCTCCCCGAGGCAGGGCAACTCGCCGGCTGGGCCAGAGCGCCCCCATTGCAGTTGAGCAACCCAGCTCTGTCACAGGCCCGGCTCTCTTGCCGCGGAAACCATCGAGCAGCTTTGCCAGCGGAGCAGGACTGGCCCAGCCCTTCTTGTTTTCCTGGGCTAAAGACGCTCGGTTCTAATTTCCCGGGCTCCAGAGCGCGCGTTGGCAGGAGGGGATTCTAGCAGCAAGGTTCCTCCCAGGGGATCGCTCCCTGAATCCCTTTTACACGATGATGCAGAGAACATGAGGGGCCTGGGGATAACCCCGGGGAGGAGAGGGTGTTCAAGCTATCAGTTTGCTGCTCCTGTGCCTGGTCTCTGGCAATCCCCCTCTGGCTTAGCTGCCTGGTGCAGAGCCCTCCTCTGTGCACTTCTGGTGCCATCCATCAGCAGGCAGCCTGGGTGCCGCATGAGGCTACTGGGGGCTCAGAATGAATATCCCCACCGCACAGATCAGAGAACCAGAGAAGATGAGAGTTGGAAGGGACCTCAGGAGGTCATCCAGACCAACCCCCGATGGGGAAACTGAGGCCAAGAGAGGGGCCGGGACTGGCCCGAGGGGGCTTAGCCACTCATCTGCCCTGAGTGCTGTGCGCTAGACCAGACTGCAGCAGGAGAGGGCACTGCCAAGAACTGGGGCTGATCTGCCGCAGGGGAGGGGCAGCGGCGTTGGCGAAACGCACGCCCATCTAGACCGCATTATCCAGCCCAGTCTCAGCTGCGCAGTTGGCTCTGCCCGGGCCCGTAAGCCGAGTGGTGTCTCCAGTTAGCAGAGCAAAGGCTCATTAATGGTAAATTATACACTGACGTCTGCTCAGAACCGGAGCCTTTGTCCCTCATGGACGTGCCGTGCTCCAAGTATCCCCAGGTACAATCACTGCTATCGACGAACACCACCCTGCCAGGGGAACCAGCCACTCGCTGCTGATGGGGCCCGCTGCGTGACAGAGATCGGCCGGTGCTGCAAAGTCTGGCTCGAGAGCCAGGTCTGAACTTTCCCAGGCCCCCTTCTCTCCCACATTAACTAGGAATGTGGGACTTTCCAGACAGGATCTACCCAGGGGTCCTTCCCGTCCCAGGCCAGCCCAGTGTCCCATCTCCAGTAGCAGCTGGCACCAGCTGGTTCAGAGGAAGGTGCAAGGAGCCCTCTCGTGATGGGACAACCTGCTCCAGGGAGAAGACCTCTCCTGATCCTATCAATTACAGCCTGAAGTAGGAGGGTTCATATCCCTTGGGGGGAACTCCTGGCCCCAGGAAACCCAGGGGATTCTTGCCTTTAACTTCACTGGGGCCAGGATTTCCCCCCAGGAGGTGCTGGGCTGTGTTCTGAGCATGCATGGCCTCGCTCTGTAAATGTCTGGACTCTCTGGTGAATTCTGCTGAGCTCTTGGCCTCAGCACTACCTTGTGGCTGTGAGTTCCACAGGCCACCTGTGCTCTGCGCTGAGAAAGCACGTCCCACCATCGGTTTGAAATTAGCCACCTTTCCGTCTTATTACATGCCCTATTGTGTGTCCTGGGGTGAGATCCAGCCCTTACATCCTCCCCAGCTCAGCAGTCTCTGAGCCACCTGGCAACAGCGAGCCCGTCCCCTGCCTCACCCCACTAGGAGGGGAGACTGGTCTGTGGCCTTAGCTGCACGGTTCTAATAAGATCGTTATAATTATATCCCCTAATCTGTCTCTTTCCAGAGGGAGATATTAGTCTCTGCTCCAGAGAACTTCTCCCTAGCGCGGGGAGCTGCTTGTGAAATGCCACCGCATTAGTATTATGATCATCCTATTTAGCAAAGAGCATTAATTACGGAGCCATGTTCCCTGACGGCTCCATGACAACTGGTCAGTGGGCGCAGAAGACGTGGCAAGTCCTGCCCGGTCTGCGCCTCCCAACGCGTCTTGTCCCCGTGGTCGGTGCCCCCAGCGTGGCAATGTCAGAGGGACAGTCCCGCTGGGATAAGTGGGGGGAGAGAAGAGCAAGGGGGTCGGGGCAGGGCAGGGGAGCAGAGGATACCAGCACTGCTCTGGGCAGCGCCAGTCTGTCCCCGCCAGGCAGCACTTGCCTCCAAGACACTTTGTAAACAGAAGCTGAATAATCCTTCCCCCTCTCTCCAGGTGTGGTCTACACGCCCTGACTAGGATCGGGGCCCTGCTGCATGGGGGCTGCACCGACACAGAGTGTGAGGCAGCCCCTGTCCCAGAAAGCACATTACCAATCTTCCTCTAAGTATTGCTACAGATGGGGAAACTGAGGCACGGAATGAACATAAGAACGGCCATACTGGGTCAGACCAGTGGTCCATCTAGCCCATTATCTTGTCTTCTGAGAATGGCTGGTGCCAGATGCTTTGTAAGGAAAGAAAAGAACAGGGCAATTTTGTGTCATCCATCCCCTGTTGTCCAGTTCCAGTGTCTGGCAGTGGTCAAGTGGCTTGCCCGGGGTCTTGTGGGGAGGCAGTGTCGGGAGGGGGATTAGAACACAGGTGCTCCTGGCTCCCAGCCCTGTGTTCCAGCTATTAGGATGTGCCATAGGATTCCCCTGACTCCTTTCGGGGTGGCTGAGCCATGTCTGCCGGGAGCCCCCTTGGTGTCAGAGTGCTTGAACACCTGAAGTCGCAGGGGGGTTCTCTGAGTCTGGAGCCATCAGTTGCTGTCACTGGCCCAGGGCAGCACCTGGCGCGTGGCTTCCCCTACAGTGACACCCGCTCCCTGGCACGGCCAGTGAGGCTGTGGAATAGAGCAGAGGGGAGCCGGTGCAGTACCTACAGGAGACCACGAGGGGACCGTGGGGGAAGGAGGAGGCTGATGAGATAGGGGACGGGAGCTCTGGCGCAATCTGAGTTTGCTGGGATGGAGAGAATCCAGTTTAACCGGCCCTGAAATCCCAGCTGGGCGGCCAGAGGCTCATTTTTTTTATGGCTGGCGTCTGGGTTAACTGGGCAGGTCCAGTCCAGCCGCGTCTGGCAGAGGCGCTGGAACTAGGGGAGCTGCCGCATCGCCTGGCGTGAAGTGGTTCCCATCATATGCAGGGTTTGCAGTTTGGTCCAGTGACTCCCAGCACCCCCACTCCACACATTGTTTCAGCCCCCCGGCGTCTGGCCACCTCTCGCCTGACACAGCCGCCACTTCTCCCCCGACCACGCCCTCCCCCCCTTGTCCAGGGCCTGCTCAGTCTGTTCCGGGCCGCGTCGCACCCCTTGGCACGACCAAGAAAATCAAGGGGGAGGGCCGGGTTGCAGAGGCCCTGGCCGTGCGCGGGAGGCGGCACCGAATAGCCTCTGCGCTGTGTTCAGCTCTAACCGCCAGTGTTTACACAGAAGTGGAAATCAATTGCTGCAACTAATTAGCTCAGAAGTGCTCAACACCCACTTCTGGTTCAGAAACAGCTTGCTGCGCCGGCCAGGGGGGGCTCAGCAGAGCTCACACACTGAGATCCCTGGCGCGCAAACGCCACCGGCGCTCGCTTCCTGTGCAGGCTTCCAGGTCGAGAGCGCGCCCTCACCAGCTCCATCCCAGCGAAGAAAAGCCTCTTGCGCTGCCGGCGGAGCCGCCACTGATCGGGTGGCGGGAAGCAAGACCGATTCCTAGAACTGTGGATGGGCTTTTCGTGTTATCAGCATGATGGTGCCTCACGCAGGGACTGGGTCCTGCCAGGTGTTGGGCGTACTCCCCTTGACTTCGGCGGGGACCGAGAGCTCTTGCAGCCTGAAGGATCAGGTCCTTCCTAAACAGTTTCTGCTTCGTTACCAGAATGGAGATGTTAAGCCCCAATCTTGCAGGTGCAAGGGCCCCACGGATCTGACAGCAGGATTGGGCCTGAGTCCCAGCCAGCTCCTTGTTAAACACCAGTTTTTCTATTAGCTGTTTTATAAAATGCAAACTACCCCCCGATGGGCTGCTAAGTGCCGGGCTGGAATGCAGCCTGGAATCTGTGCGGGGGGGGGGCTCTCTGCAACTGCCTTTTGAGCGGCTCTCGCTGGAGGAGAAAACTAAGCAGCTCCATTTATTGTCCGCATCTTTCCTAGAGAGCGCCGAGCAAAGAGACTCTCCGGAAATGGGGCTGATAATCCAAGGGAAAGAGCAGCTGTTTGCAAACACGACTGAGTCCGCCCCAGCCTCTCTGAACGAGGTGGCTCAGGATCATCTTCCCCGTTTTACAGATGGGAAAAGGGAGGCGTGGAGTCGGGGCGGAGCTGGGATGAGAGCAGCAGAGAGCAGCTGCCTCCCTGGCACAAAGAGAGCAAAGACCTAATGCGCACAGGTGCCTGCACCTGGCAGAAGAATGCATCCCACGGTAACCTGGGTGCCAGTCGTGCACTGAGCTCTCTGATGACAGGGAATTGACTACATGGAATTCAGTGTCCATGGCCCATTCAGTCCTTGGGCTTTCTGGAAATGTCCACACTGCCCACTAAGCCTGGGTCTATGGGACCCAGGTGTCTGGGCTCGGTGTTTCTAGGCCCACACGTAAGCACCCACACTGCACTGTAAACCTGGGTTTACAATTGCTGGACCTGGGTCTCAGAGCCGTGCTAACGCGTCCGTACTGCGCTACGCAGCCCTTCTGGCTTGGGTCTGCAGCTTGACCTGCATCCACACTGCAAAATGACAGGGTGTGGACCCGAGTCCCGGCAGGGTCAGAGCCTGGGCTTAGTGTGCAGTGTAGACAGGCCCACGGTCAACCAGTGCCAGCTGCACTAGTGGCAGAACTGAGCTGAGACCCTGCAAACTCATCTCACTCAGGCCACTGAGGCAGCCACTGGCAGTACTGAGAATTCTCTCTCAGGTGCTTGGCTGGCTGCTTCTGGCTCGCATGCTCAGGGTCTAACTGATCACCAGATTCAGGGCCAAGAAGGAATTTCCCCCCAGGTCAGATGGGCAGGAACCCTGGGGAGTTTTCACTTTCCTCTTAAGCATGGGATGTGTATCGTTTGCTGAGATCATCTGGGGCTATCTCACCTAATCAGGTCCCTGCCACGTGCCAAGGTAGGGGCATCGGCGGCACCTTGGTCCCTCCTTGTTCTCTGCCTGTGACATGCGATAGGTTAGTCTTCTGCAGACTGAAATCCTTTGGCTTGATTCTGGTTGTGGCTTGGGGCAGAGGTGCTGGGTCGGCTGGTGATACATAGGAGATCGGACTTCTGTCCTTAAACTCACATTCTGACAGTAACAACTTTCACCCACAGCTCCCCCCTGAGCGTTGGGGGGAGTTTTCTCTTCCCTGAGCGCCCCACCCCCTGTGCCTCGCTGCAGTCCTGACGGGGCGTCACTTTCCTTGCAATCATAATCAGAGGGGTAATTTTATCCTGCAGGAAAAAATAGCAGGAAGGGTTTGATTTGCATGGCAATACTGGGGCTGACAGCTCAGTGTCTGTACACAGACAGCCCATAAAACACTGGGGGAATAGCCAACTGCCTGTAAATGTCCATCATAAAATACTGTTGTCCATAAAAAATCATCCATGGGAAGCAGGCTGCTTTCTGGCTGCTCTCTCTGGCTTTTTCTTTGGGTGCAGGGCGTCAGATTCCATCATTCTTTTGAGTTTGTAGTGGGGGGAAATGATGACATGGGATGTAGGCGTGAAATTGGCTAGGCACTTTGCCATCCTTTTATTAAGGGCACCATCCAGTGCCCGCTGAAAAGCCCCGCGTTAGTTTGAAGCGGCTTTGAGGAAGGTGCTAGGATCCAGAGCCTGGTTTTGGGTTTTCCTCGGATGTCTTTGCTTTTCGTGCCGGGGAAGAGTTGTCAAAAAATAAAATAAACGGTGGGTGTCTGGGGCAATGCAGCAGCCACTCATCACAGGATTGTTTGTCTCTGGCTTGGCAGCTCCGGATAATAAGCATCGGGTGTGATCATATTTTTGTGCATGGCACTGAATTTGCCATCCCAGGCACTGGCCAGCCCCAATTCCCAGGTTGGGAGACGTCTATTCATCACGAGTGCTTTCTAAACCATGCAGAATAACATACAATTTGCTGAAAAGGCTTTGGAGAGGAAATTACTGTCAGGTGGGAGGCGCCGGGGAGACAGAAGAGCTTGGGTTTTGGGTTTTTTTTCTTCCCCTTCTGCCTCAGTGTTTCTGAAGCTCAGGCTGGATCAGAAAAATAACAGGGAGCCCCCAGAAAACCCAGAGCACAAATTAAAATGATGGGTGCGCAGCAAAGACACAGCAGATCAGAGGGACCATCTGGGGAGGGGTTGGCTCTTTAAATACGTCATTTCACCTGCATTTCCCAGCTGAGCAGCAAGCAAAGCTATGGATAGACGGAATCGGGGGGAGGGAACTGCACGTTGACACTCTAACAGAGCTAAGGAGGGGATCCAGAGACAGCAGGCCCAGTCACAGTTAAGGTGCTTTCCTTTGGACCCAGTTTCCAAAGCAAAATGGGGAGGAAGGAGAGTTACAAAGAGCATCTTCTGCTGCCGCAACTAAGACCAGCACCCTGTGTGGGGAGCGACGCCCAGTCCCACCAGACTGGCTTGGCCCCGGGTAGATAAACACCAGCCCAGATCTGGAGGAGGTGACGCCCAGGCCAGCTCCTTGCTGCTCCTTCCAGTTCAGCCCCTGGTAGGCTCTGTTGGGTGTCTGGAACCTCCAGCCATGACGGTCCCATGCAGAGTTCTGGCTATTGCAACGGGCAAGCTACGTAGGCAGCAAGTAGCGGCTCTGCTAATGGACTGAGCCCCACGGCAGCGTCAGGGCCAGGACGGGCAAATACAGCAGATCAGCCTGCGTCTAACAGGCTACGGGGAACCTGCACGCATGCACGCCCCCCTGCGCTTTAAGTGAGAGCTGTGCTCTCTCTGCGCTGAGGAGAACAGTTTGGGCAGTGCCAGGGCAAGCTTCCTCCGAGCATTGTGCCTCCAACGTGCCTCAACCTCTAGGGGCCACAAGGGCTCCATCTGGATGGTCCATTCAGACCTCGACGGGTCGGCCCCCTGACCGCCAGAACACCAGTAACAGGCTGAGACCTACCAAACCCACGTCAAGTTGGCCACCAAATGGGAGTGAGCAATTTCCAGCCACTGCTGACCCTAGCTGAATTGGAACAGAAAGAGCCTCGGGTCTAAATTTAAAGCCAGGAATCCGTTGCTGCTCACCCACCACTTGGAAGGCAGGAAGGCTGGTCTGGGTCGAATTCCTGGTGCTGCCACAGACTCCCTGTCCTTTAATTCCTCTGAGCCTCAGTAATGCTTTTTTCTCACTTGCCTATTTATATTGTGGGCTTTTGAGGGCAGGCCTGTCTCTTGCTGTGTGTCTGTGCAGCACCTGGCGCAGTGGGGCCCCGATCTCGCTCAGGGTCTGCAGACCCGGACCCTACCACAGTGATAAGAGGGCTTGTAGGGTACTTTGGATTCTTCCCGGCTAACTGAGAGTGAGCGTGCCCATAAGACCAGAGCAGTGTGTTTTCCGGCCCTGAACTCTGCTTGGTGCCAATACATTTGCGATAAAGGCCCTGTTATTGTTAATGACTGTGTTTGCTTCTGCAGGAGGGGTTTTTTTTAAGAAAGGAACCGAAGCCAAACGAGCCCTTAATTACCAGCATATTAAAAGCTGCCTCCTAAAGGAGGAGGAATTAAAAAAAAAAAAGGTTACCTTCCATTCTGCACAGTTGTCAGTATAAAAACCGATGACAAAACGCACATCAGAAGTGGCTCAATTAGCAATCTCTAGGAGCTGGGTAGGTTGTTTTTTTTATTCCCCACTCCAAGCTGCCGATATGATGGATAAATAGTCCTGAAAAGTTGCTAATTGAACAGATTTCAAACATGATTGCCAGATATTTTGCAACCAGGCCTTCATTACCATGCAAATTCTGCTCGCCTGGGTTGGGCGAAGGGGGGTGAGTCACCAGGGAGCAGGGACGCACAGCCTGTGATGGGAACGGCTCGAAGTGGGGGATGGGAGGCAGGGAAGAAGGAAAGGAGTGGTGAGAAAAGTGGGGGGAGGGTTTTTCTCAGTGGGGTTTTTTGATGGGTAATAACAGATCCTGGCCTTGAGAGGTTTAAGACAATCCCTCCAGTGCCTGGCCAAAGCCCCCTTTACTGCACCCTGCCAATGTAAAGGTGAGGAAAGAGCCATGAGAATCCCCCCTGCACGGTGCCTGCTCCCAGTCCCTGACACAGCATGGCCCGGCCCCGGGGGCAGCTATTCTCTGTGGTCTCAGCAGCCCCAGGGAGCAGCGTGTAAGACAGAGCAGCCCTGAGGCAGCACCGATACCAGAAGCCGGGAGAGGGGAGCGTAAAGGTGGCTGAAAGCCCAGGGACAAGGGACCGGAGAGTCAGCCCCCACGCTGGAATCTGGTCCGTGGCATCCCCAAGCCTCCCTGCCTGCCGCCACGTGGACATCTCTCCCGCTCCCCAGCGAGGTCTCGCGGAAGCTGGGTCTTGGCCCTGGCCCGCCGGGCTGCGGGCAGGGCAGGCTGCCAATGGCCCGGGCAGCAGACGTCTCAGCCTTCCCCGGGAGGGCAGGAATGCCGCAGCCAGCGCCCTCTGATCCGAGCCAACAGACGCTGCCCTGAGCAAACGTCTCCCCCCATTAGCCTCTGCTGCGGGACACGGGCAGGGGCCCGGGAATGGCGCCTCGTGGCGGTTTCCTTTACGCTCCCTGGAAGGGGCTCTGGCTCTGTGTGTGGTGGGGGGGGACTCCCCCGGGATTTAAACACCACCCTAGGAGGGCAGGAGGAGAGCTGGGCGGGCAGGGCCGATGCCTCCCTCTGACAGCGGGCATCTGAGCGGCGCGTGTGCTCTGGCAGAGGGGACAGTGCACGGGCTGGGCATCCGAGCGAAGGGCTGGGCGCTCCTGAGCCCTATGCCTGGCCTCCTTGCTTAGCCGGACCTCCCCGGGAAGAGCCTGTCACTCTCCCAGGCACTGCTGGCTGTTGACGTTTGCCTCCCCAGAGAGCCAGAACCCCAGTGGCTTGTCCTGTGAGCTCCCAGCTGGGCATGCCTGCATCCGGGATTGAGTTCGCATTGTGCCTGGGAACGCATTGGAGACGCCGCCGGGGGAGCCAGGGTCTCTCCTGAGCAGCCGTTAGAATCGCTCTCTCCCTCCAGCAGGTCCCATGCCAGCGTGGGGAAAGGAGCACGCAGCCAGACTCAGAGGAGATTGTGAGGCTGGGGCCACAGGGGTTTTCTTTAAAGCCCCAGCTCCTGGAGTCAGGTGACAGCACAAAAATCTGATTTAAATCCAGAATCTTGATTTAAAACAGAGTTTCGAACTCTCATAATAGTGGGGGGAAAGCTTGAAAATGTGACCCCTCAATGCTCCACCCCCGGCAGCAAACAAAAAGGACCCAGCATTTAGTAGCATTAAAGTCTCGCGGTTTTCAATGACTCTGGTGATGCTGCGAGGAGCTGACTCCCGCTATTTGAAAGCAGGGAGCTGGCGGCACGGAGACAGCAGCAGGATGCTGCGGCCTATGGGAGAACAGGGGGCAGCTTTCCTCCGGCTTAGCAAGGCAGGGGCTGAGTCAGGCTGCTCAGACAAAGCTCAGTATTGCGGTCGGTATTTTTCCATCTGAATTGAAAATCGTGCTTCCCCGGTTGGCACGAAGGGGCACATTCCAGGGCTAATAATTCACAGGAACCCATCTCCCCACCACCACGACACCCGCTAGGTTAACTCCTTGGGATGTGCTCCTGTCCACCCCAATAAAACCACAAGCTGGCCGGTGCAGAGCCTCTATCCCTGCTCGTCTCAGATGTCAGCGGTGCTGCAGAGCGCTTGACAAGCCGCTGGCCCGGCTGCTGAACTTTGCTAGCTCGGAGATCGTTAAGCCTAATAAACTTGATTGCTGCTTCCCTCTCGTCAGGCATGGGGTTTGGTTTTTTTCTTTTCTCCTTGATCTGACATGAACCTCCTTCCCAGCCCACATCTCTCCTCTGCTGGTGCAACCTTCCAGATGCTCTGTCCATTCTCCACCACTGGTCACTCCTTTGCAGCCTGGCTCAGGGCAGGGAGAGGAGCTGAGGCCCCAAAGTCTCCGTCCAGATGTTAGCTCCCTGTCGCAGTTTCAAGCGGATGTCGTTCTCCTCTTCTTTTTCAGTACTAATCCGCTGTTCTGGTAAGCACAGGCAGGCAGCATCCAGAGGTGGCTGCATTTCAGCAGTGGGCTCCGGGTACCTTGCATACAGGTATACAGAGGTGACAAAGTGCTTTGGGATCTTTGGGGATGAAAGACATTAAAACCCTGTAACCCAGCATTGCCTCTCTCCTCGTGGGCAGGTGCCCGTCAGCATCCCCCAGGCACCCCAGCTGGCGTCTGGCAGCTACCCTGGGCCTCAGCGCACACACAGCTGCTTGAATCGATGCCTCGGGCCTGGCTCGACCAATGCATTTTGCCATCACCCTGCACTGCGAGCGCTGCTCCCACAGCGGAAGGCCATCCTAGCGGCCTGAGTGGACAGAGATAGTCATCGGTGGCTTTCAGGGGGGGTGGTAAAAAGCTGTTCACCCCAAATCCAGCCCAGGTGGCTGGGAACTGGGCACCATTGTTGGGTGGCCTAGGGGAAAGGGAGCGCTGGGCCCATTCCAGTTCTTACCACCCCTCGCAAATTGGCTGTGAACCCCCACCTCATTAGCACTGCAGCCTCAGCAGAGCGGCCGTGGACTAGCGGCTGGCTCGCCATGCTTCAGGACTGAAGCCCATTGCTTAAGCAGTGGTATGGGTGGGTGCCTGTGTGTGCATGCTAGTGGGAGTGTGCACACGAGTCTCAGTGCGTGCGTGTGTGCGGGCACACGTGCATGTTTGTGCAGATGTGTGTGTGCCCTTGTGCGTGTGTACGAGCCCGCACTGGCCATGCCCTGCGGCACTTGTCCGATGGTCCCCTGGGTGGCTAAGCTGGCTCCTGTAAGCAGTGGGCAGATGATGCCTAACAAAGGGAATGGAAAACCGAGCGCGGACGCAGCCCCAGGCGCTGACACGGGAGCCGAGGTATCGTTTACTGCGGCGGTCCGTGCAGCGCTGCACAAAAAGCTGATCTGGGAGGTCAGTCACAGGTAAGCTGCTCCAGCAAAGATGTGCCTGGCCCGGCCCTGGCAGGCAGCGGGCAGCTCCACGGGGATCAGGACTGGGTCTGATTGTCTCATTCACCCATCAGTGACCTGGAAGAAAGGACCAGGCAGGACAGGGCCGGGGGGCTGGGAGTCAGCGCTAGGTGCCAGGGGGCAGACGGGGCTCCCGGACACAGACGTGCCCTGCGCTTCTCTGCAGCTGGAGGCCTGCATCTGCCACTCCCACTGCAGGCTCAGCATTGCTGGGGACAGCCCCTCTGAAAGGCGCTGTCTGTCTGTCTGTCTGTGCTACACTCCCGGGAATGATGTGCCCCTGGCTGCGTTCCGCTGGCTGTAGCTGAGAGGCAGCAGAGCCCAATGGCCAGGGCGTGGGACTGCGGCTCACGAGAACAGAGTTCTATTCCCCGCCCCGTTGCAGGGCGACGTGGCCCTCCCAGCCTCCATGTATTTAACCGGTCGGTTCGCCGGGGCAGCGCCTGGCACAACGGGGCCTCTGGGCGCTACCGTGACACGTGTGCCAGCGGTTCTCATTGGCTGTGGGGAGCCAGCACCCCAGGGTCAATGCTCAGCGAGAGGTACCAGGGCAGCTGTGATGCTCTGGGTCAGCCTGGCTGCTTGGGATGGGAGATGCCGTTACCAGCTCACGGTCAATGCAGCTGAGCTGAGCAGAGACAGGCCTGGAAGGGATCCCCTCCCCTGGCCATACAGCTGTTGTGTTATGGTTGTGGGGTTGCTGGGGGTTTTATCCTCTGCAATTAGCAGCAAGTCTGTGGCCGAGGTTCAGCGACCCTCCTGGACTGGCGCTGCTTTTGCAGTCTGGCTAATTGTTCCACAGCTCGTTAACGGAGCAGCTTTCTTGCTTTGCTGATTTTTTCACTGCCCGGTGGCTAGGTGCATGGCACATTGGCCACCACATGCCCAGCAGTGCCCTGCGTTGTGTCCCCCATGACGTGGGACGGAGGCTGGGCCCCTCCTCTGCCAGGCCCTCCATCTCATGCTAGGCTGCGGCGACGTGTTGTGTCAGGATAATTCAGGGCCAGCGTCCTGAGATGGGACATGATGGAAGCAAGACACAGGAGTCAGTTGCTGGGGGTAAGAAGGGGGGAATCCCAGAGCAGCAGTGAGCTGGGAGCTGTGGGGTGGGGAGAAGGTCTGAGCCTACTAGGAACCCACTAGCCGCCCCAAGCAAGTGGGGGGTAAAAGCAAATGTAGGCACCCCACTCGTTAGGGTGCCTTAGGAACTTGCCTTCATGAGTTGGTCTCCGAAACCATCCCCCACTCCCGCTGTTTAACCTTCCCCTGCACGACCCACAGCAACAAAACTACAAGCAAAAGGGCAACGGTAAAAAGAAAGGGTTGCGTTGCCTAGGGGTTAGAGCAGGGATCCTGAGAGCCAGCTATGAGGGAAGGAAGAGTCCCATACACCTGGGCGGGCATGGCGTGCAGGGGGGCAGGACGCTAAGCAAGCAGGGAACTGGCTTCCCGTTCCATCCCTGTAGGCCTAGGCCATGTGTAACGTGCCACGGGCCACACCCAGCTCCCACCTCACCCAGCTACTAGGTCCCTTTGCAGCTTCTGGACTGCGGAATGTGGAGGGTGGACCACGATTTGGATCGGGCATGGGCCGAGGGCTTGTGATTTTCAAGAGCGGCCACTGAGTAGGGAAGCCTCCGATTCTCAGATCCCAGCTTGAGAGGCCAGATTTCTCCGAGGTGCTGTCTGTGCGTGCGAGCGCGTGCATGTGTGTGGAGTGGGGGTGACTCCAGTTGTGGTCACCGGGGACCCCAGGGTGACTGCACCTCTCTGAAATCCAGCCCCAAGCCCTAGCCTCAGTCTTGGCCGGGGTGACGTGGCGCTGATCTCGTGTTGAGTCATGCTTTTGGGTGGAGGGCAGTTCCAGCAGCGGGGCCGGTTTGCTTTCCCGTGTGCGAAGGCAGGCTGTGCGTGCTCGGCGCGTGACTCATCCAGACTCAGCGACGGAAAAATCTGGAGGCTGGGGAGTGCTGCAGATAATACGTTTGGCTCTGGCTTTGATTTCCTCGCACAGAGCATCGGCTGGGGGTATTGACGAAGGCAGGGGGGTTCAAGGGACTGGCGATTGAGCTGACTCATTGTATTCCAAAGGCGCCTCTGCAAATCTGCAGGTAAATTGGAGAAGTGAGAATGCGCCATCTGACAGGGAAAGTTAATTTTAGACGGCTGCTGCTGGTGCCTCTGTGTGTGTGTGTTGGGGGGAGGGGTGTTATTTCTCCCTCTCGCAGCTGTTCCCCACTTCTCCACCACTGTTGGCTGCTCTGCCCCAGTAGGTCCCAGTTTAATAATGTGCGGCAGCGAACGGGGTTCCAGGTGTTGCCTCTCAGGGAGATGCAGCTGCGCTTTTGTTCGCTGAGATGCAGCGAGAGAGACAGAGGAAGAAATGGGGCAGCAGCAATTACCTGGCCTGCTCACTTTTCTCAGCTGTGCACCACCAGCACCACGTCCGGCACAGGTCCCTTCCCTCACAGGCACTGCAGTTCACGGGCCGAATTCCCTTCCCCCCAGGTTCAGATCTGCAACTCCACTGGAGTCAGCGGGTGAATTTGGGCCCATGGGGAATAGGAGAGACATTGTGCCTCTGTGTGATGAACACTTCTAGCCAGGTGAGAGCCTGCACTGCTTCTGACTGAGAGTGAGGGGACGTGGCTGTCGGTACCGAGGACTCGCAAGAAGTTTCTGTATCAAGGATACTTGAATAAAGAGGAGGGGTCCCACAACCACGAGTCCCGGGCAGGGATTGAACCGAGGACCGGCAGTGCTAAACACAGCCGCCGCCACCACTTTGGCTGACGGAGAAACTTTGTCTGTGGCTCAGGCGAGTAGAAGGCCCAGCCGCTAAGGGGTGACATGAAATGTGCATGGACCCAGTGGGTTACACGGGCTTTGCCTTTCTCTGGGTAAGGGCTGGCGCCAGGTGGGGGGTATTTAATACAGTCTGATTGCCCTTCAGAGAGGGGCTGGGAACTCTTTGGTGGGTTCCTGTGGGACCTGACGTTTAGCCTGACCCCTTCCCATTGCAAGGTATTGGGGGTCCCTCCCTCCGGTCAGCCCTGACATTTGAATCCAATGGCTTCCATTCCCCCTGTCCCTGACCGGGCAGTCCTGCAAGCCCAAGCCGGCTGGCTGCGCTGTGTGGACCACTGGGGAGGTGAGCCCAGGGCCGCGCTCTGAGATCTAAGCCCTGGTGCTGAGGGCAGCTCCGACAGCTGCCAGGCTTGGATACACACACACAGCCCTGCGCATTTCGGTGGGCGGTGGATCAGGCCCTAACACCAGCTCTCTCTTTAGCAAGCATCCTTGGGAGTGCATGCACATGCGTGCACACACGCAGCCCCGGTGACACACTCCTCAGGCCACTGGCAAGTCACTGGCCCCACCAAGTGGTGTAAAGGAGGTAAAACATCAGCCCATTTCCAAGGCATGCAGTGTGGCAGACTGGTCCTCATCCCGTTCTCCTGTTGCAGGGCCTCGGCCGGGTAATTCCCAGCTAATAAAAGCTCAATGGGCACCTTTTGCCTTCCACCCCTTGCCCCCTGCTTCCTGCCTTCGCTCTCAGAGCCGATCAGAAACCCAGCATGCCCCGTTTACATGTCGGGACGCAGCTCCGCATCCCGGATTGTCAACGCTCAGCTTCTCCGGCACTACTTCAACCTGTGCCTCCAGCCTGGATCTCCCAGCAGTTCATGAGCAATTTGAGCAGTTGGCGCGGGCCCCGGCAGAGCTTCCTGGCAGGGACCAGGCCGGCCTCTTCTTGTTCAACAGCTGTGGCATCCAAGAGACAGGTGTCGGCAGAGCCCCACAGTCAGTCCCTCGCTGGCAGCACCACGTGGGAAACTTTCCGCTGCGGGAAAAGAGTGCCTTTGTGGCTGGGCTGGGGTCAGTTCCTGGCTCTGCCACAGACTCCGTCGTCAAGTCACTGGGCCTCGCTGCGCTGGGTGTGGAGTGGGGCTAATAATCCCTCTCTCCTCCCAGACCCCAGAGGCTGGATTCCCCAGTCTGTGGCGCAAACACGTGTTGGCTGGCAGTTGCCACTGGAGAACTCCCCCTGCAGCAGGGACATTCTGGTAGAAGCGGCTCTGCTGGAACCCCCACGTGGAGGAGGGCGTATGGCAGGAGAGGGGAACCCTGTGACCGTGGCGTACATTAAGTCTGTCCCCCTGCAGGACAATCTGAGGGGACCGAGTTTGAGGAATGCTGGCAAGGCAACAGCCTCCAGGATCGAGCTCTGTCCCTCAGTTTCTGCTTTTATCTTTGGCTTTCGGATCATTCATTTCCATGAGCCCTTAGTGCCAGCAGCCCAGGAGGGGAACTCTGGCTGCCTTTGCCAGACCCCTTTCGATCAACTCTAAGATGGATCCTCCCCCCTCCTTCTGCTCTCCTCGTTCCCACTGTCCAGGGGAGGCGGATGGGAGGTTTCCATCACGACACGGCTCAGGGATGCTGCCAAAAAGAGGTTGCCTTTGCTACATGAAGTGACTAAGTGGCGAGCCGTCTAACCTGGGAACCGGAGGAACTGGGCCGTTCCTTGATTGGCCATGATTGTTATGTGCAAGCAATTTCCAGATCGTCATTTCAATTTGTTTAATTCCTTCCCTGATTGTTCTGCTCTGGGTAATTCCCCTGCCACTGCGCTGCGTGTAATGGGCCCGTATCTCAGCTCCATTACAGAGCTTTCCCCAGGAGGCTGGTGTGTGCTTCCATAGCCCCTTGGCAGCTGCGTGGGACAGGATTAGACTCCCGCCATCGGCCCCAGAAGGCAGGGACACCCGTGGCAGGAGCCGTGTGCGCATCCTCGCTCTCCACGGCGCTGCATTCACTAGGAATACATGTTCCTGTTCTAGACTCTCTGCAGCCTGAGGAAGAGGGCACGGCCATGAGCCTTCTCTTGGCAACTGCAAGGACTAGAGACTGTGAAGGGGAAGTTTGACTTCTGCTTAAAGTGGTGGGCCAAAGCACCGGAAAGACAACCTCGCTGGTAATGTAGCAGCGGCCCCGGGCTCTGCACTCGCTATTACAAACATGGTTTAGGAAAACCAGCCCCAACCCACGTTTAATTCTGAGCACACAATGTTCCCGTTTTGTTCCTCTAAAACGTACCGGCCCGCTGCGTCCGTTCAGACTGGGCTAGGACAGGGCACAGGAGCAAATGCACGGGCTTCCCAGGGATTTCTTACTGCATCTTCCCTGTTCTCCTTCTGTAGGTTCACAATCACCCTCACACACATGCACACCTAGCCACCAGTGTATTCACACAGCAGTGCACATGCAGAGACATACATTTATGTGCACGTGTGCGCTCGCAGGTAACTGCGTGTACACGCGCCCGTGGCCTTGCAGTCGTGACACGTCCATCCACTCGCACGCAGAGCCTTCGGTTTCTACATTTTAAAAGGTGCTCTTTGGGGGCAGGGACTCGCACAGTTTGAGGCTGATAGTTAAACAAACACTTCCAGGGCGACATTTGGCTTCTCTACACAGAGACCTCTGGGGGTGCTCTCCTCCCACACTCGCTCACCCCCTTGTGTCCAGGTCTCTCGCTGGCCCCGGTCCAGTTCTGCAAGGATTCACAGGCCTGGCCTGGCCTGGCCGGTCAGGGTTCTGTCACCTTCTTGCTCAGTGTGTGGCACGGAGAAGGTTGTTAACCCCATTTTAGTCAGGGAAACAGGCTTGTTGTGGACTTGCCAAGACGGGCATGGGAAACGGGGACTGTGAAGGCCGTCTTCTGCGCTAACCACCCGCCCACTCTCCCTCCCAGAGACAGGCATGGAACCCAGGAGTCCTGACACTCCCCCTCCCCCCCCCCCACTTGCCAACACTTCCTCCCACAGATGGGCATGTCCAGTGAAAATCCAGCCAGCTGGCAAGTAGTAGGTTGAATACCTTTCCTAGAGGGGCATCGGGGCGGCAATAAAATGATGGTGCTGGAGGAGTCATGTCTGACACAGGATCCCAGAATAGCTCCAGCTGTGCTAGGGGGTGAGTGGCAGTGTGGTCTAATACCCCCCCTTCCCTCGGGGGGGTGGGGGTGCATTAGGATTCCTGGGTTCCAGTCCCATGTCTGATAGCCTGGGGTCGGAGGGACTGAGAACCAGGACTCCTGGGTTCTTTGGCTAGCTGTGACAACGCAGTGCGGTCTAGTGGTTAGAGCCGGGGAGAGGGGCGCCCTAGGAGGGGGCCATGCGCGGGGGGGGCCGGGCCGGGCCGGGCGCCCTCCCCCCCCAGCGGAAAGGCCGGGCTGGGGCCGGAGGAGGGGACCCAGGGACGCCGACGAGCTCGGGGCTGTGTCTCTTTAAGAGGCCCCGGCCCGGCAGCCGCAGGAAGCAGTTCGGGGTTTCCGCAGACACGCCCGGCCGGAGCGGAGGCGGGGAGCCGCGTGTGCAGCCCGGCCCAGCCCGGTGTGCGCCTCCCCCGGCCGCCGGCCCGGCCCGTCTCGTCTCGTCTCGTCTCCCCGGGGCGCAGGGCCTGGGCGGCCCCGCGAAGGCTCCGGGCAGAGGCAAGCGAGCGCCCCCGGGTTCTGCCGGCGGCTCCGGGCGCTGCCGACCCCGGCTCCAGCCTCCGCTCCCCGGGGCGCCCCTCGCCTGGGAAGCAGCAAGAAATACGGGGGGGGGGGGACTTCAGTGTAACTCTGAGCGCGGGGGGGGCACATTCCACGGCCACAGGGGCCCGTCCCCGAGCAGAGCAGCTGTGTGAGCAGCACCTCCAGTCGGGATTTAAACACGGCCGGCCATGGGGAATCCTCCTCCAAATCCTGCCGCTGCTCATTAAACCCATTAAATTCCCAGGCTGCATGTCAGCTTCCAGCCAGTGTGAGGCCAGCTTGACCAGCCCAGTAGGAAAGGTTGATTTGTTCGCAAGTAGATAATTACCCACTGCCAGCAAGTCCCCCCCACCCCCAACCTTCCCTGTGCTAGGCTCAGTAGACGGGTTTCTCTGACTATCGCTGTAAGGCAGGTTTTCTAACCCTTTCATCATTCTCTTGGCTCTTCTCCGACCCCTCTTCAGTGTACCAACGGCCTTCCGGAATCAATCGCGGGCACCGGAGCAGGACACGGGGTTCCCACCCGTGCCAAATACGAAGGTAACATCGCCTTGCCTGCCTGCGATTCCCGTCTATGCACCCTGGGATCACGTTCGCTCCTATGCCCGCCATGTCCCAGCGGGAGCTTGTGTTCAGCTGGTCATCCACCACAAGCCCAGATGGTTTTCAGAGTCCCTGCTTCCCAGGATAGCCTCCCTCCTTAGACTGGCTGTCGATCTGATGCGGAAGGGCCCAGAGCCTGCGGTGATGGGCATCAGGCTAAAACTCAAGTCTAAGCTCCTGGGGACTTTCTCAGAATGACTGCGCTGGGAGCTGGTATTTTCCAGTTGTGCTCTGAGCCTGAAGGGCGATTTTGGGGGGGATTATTAGCAACCCATACAATCCTGCATATCATTCCTGACGCCCTCCCCCTCCCCCCCCCAGCCAAGGCGCAGCTGGCGGGCGGGCTGCGGCTGCGTTGTACGTAGTGCTCCTTGTCTTCAGGAGTCTCTGCGACTGATTCTGGGGAGTTGCACTCATTTCAGGACCGGTGTTTTGTGACGTTAATCTTTCTGCAGCCCCCAGAGCCGCACAGAGAGCTGATGTCCTTTTCACTCTGAACTCCGCAACGCTGCTCCGGCCCCATTGCCCCTCGCCCCTCCGGCCCAGTCTGCACCTGGCTGCTTTGGCACCAAACCTTGTCAGTGGAGCGTGCTGTAGGGCTGCCCTGGCTGGACAGGAGCGGTATTTTCAGCAGCGAAATGCCTGCGGCACCCTTGATCTGCAGTGAGACCCTGAGCAGGTGAGGTTTCCTTCCTGCCTCCCAAGGAATCCACTCCCCTGAGTTTTTCCATGCTGTCCTGTGGCGGAGGAGTCACAGTGGGGAAGGGGCGAGGGAAGGAAAATCCCACCAGCCTTTGGGAAAATGAGTTCTCAGGTGAGCTAGTTTCCACATATCTACCTGACCGCCCTGGGTCCGAGCACTTGTGGGTCGTGGCTTGGTTGTTGATGCCAGCAGCGGGCTGGGCACTCCCCACATGGGGCGGAAGCCCCGAGGACCTCGAGGTCTGCACAGATGGTGCTGGATAAGGTTCATGCTGTTGCCACCTGGCGGCTCTCTACTGGCCTGAGCGAAACAAACTTGATGGCTCTGTCTAGTTCCTACTTGGTGAACTCTCCTGGAGCCGCTTGTTATCGGTGCTGGCAGAGAGGGGTGACCCCTGAACTCCCCTCTCCGCCCTTGCAGGGGTTGCTAAGGGCCAGTGTTGTGGGGAAAAGGGGTGAGGGCAGCTTGTTCTGCTGGCAGCATTGCACCTGCTCTGTGGGACGTCAGGCTCCAGTTCCCAGACAGGTTTGTTCTCCCTGGTCTTGTCGGCCCAGCCCCCATCGTTACAGACGGTCTCCTGAGAAGCCTGGCCTTGTGTCTCTGGATACTAGGGCTCTGATGCCGTGGGCGTGGGGGGCGGTGCTGGGCATCAGAGCCCAGCCCCCAAGCATCACCGCGGGTGACTCTGCTTTTTGCCTCTAGAGTGAGCTCCGTGCTCAACCGGGATGCGAAGCAGTTTGGGAAGAAGCACATGTTCGACACGAGCGAGGAGACCTGCTGGAACTCAGACCAGGTGGGCGGGACGGACGAGCCCCTTTGCTCGCTCCATTAGGGCAATGATCACAGTGATGCCTGGCTTCCACCTGGGGCACCTCCACCCCCCTGGAGGAAATGCCCTGGCTGAGGATCAGGGAATCAGGTGTGGGCTATTGCTGAGCATGCTTGCCTCCTGGGGCACTGCAGCTGTGCCATCGCTGCCTGACACACTCTGCAATGCAGCGTGTGACAGGAGCTGGGCACGACCCGGCTACACAGCACTGGTCCTGTCTTACCTCGGGTGGGGCGGTGGATGCACTTTAAACAATGCTCGCTCCTGCCTTTACGGGCCCAGGGTCCCTGCACGATCTGTCCCTGCTGGGGGTAGCTGGCGGAGTGTAACGCAGGCTCCTGTTTTTCGTTTCTGGCCATAGGGCTCCTCCCAGTGGGTGATGCTGGAATTCCCACAGACTGTCAAGGTGTCCCAGCTCCAGATTCAGTTCCAGGGCGGATTTGCGAGCCAGCTGTGTACACTGGAAGGTAAAGAGCCTCCACAGCTGGGGAGCAACGTGCGGCATTGTGGGCCGTTCCTTCCGGTCTGCTCCAGGGTCACTCATCTTTCCGGAACTGGAGTTACGGGATAACAGCAGACTGGGGCTCAGATCATGTTCTGCTGATGCTGCCGACATGCCAGATGAACCGAGACAAGAACTAATCCAGGGAAAGATCTGTGGCCGATGCAATGTCATTATTTTCCGTTATTAAGAAGAGCCCTTGCAGTTCTCCAGTGCCTTTTATGGGAAAGCATCTAGCCAGAGAGCCTGCGACACTGGATTGTAAATCCGCATCACGCCGTGTTAACTTCTGCAGCTCTGAATCTGTGGCATTGTGCAGTGTGCGGCAGTATATCCAGATGCAGAGGACTGCACTGAACTAGATATTACAGTATCCATTGTATTTAATTCAGCATAAATCTGTTTGAATGTCTTGCCCCAGACGTTTTATTCCGGTGCTGGGGTGTGAGAGAGCTTTGGTCCAGTTTGAATTCGCAGCACCTAGACTGAATCCCATTTTATAAAGAGGGAAGCTGAAGCCCAGAGAGAGGAAGTGACTTGTCTAGGGCTGTGTAAGTAGCTGCACAGATAGCACTGTAGAGATTGAAGTGCCAGAACTGGAAATGAAACCCAGTTCTCACCCGGACGCCCAGTCCTGTATTAAAGCTAAGGGGCAGGATTTTTCAAAAGTGCCAAGACAGGTGGGCCCCCAGTTCCTAGCCTAGCCCCGCTGATGATGGCAATCTAACCGTGCAACCCCCGGTGCAGACATTTCCATCCTCTCCTCTTGCTTCTTAGGTTGCAGAAAAGGTGAAGAACTTGTGAAAATATCAGACTTCTACCCTGAAGACATCAATGCCCTGCAGATATCCTTTCGCTCTCCGTGGGGGCTAGGTTAGAATGGCTCTTCCCTAGAGCAGTGTTTCTCTACAACTGGTCCGTGGACCGGCACCGGGCCCTGAGATCTCCCTGATACAGCATAGGAAGCTAGTCCCTGGTATCAAAAAGGTTGAGAAACATTGCCCTAGAGTACACGGCCAGAAGGCACTCCTGTGATCATCTGGCCTGACCTCCTGCATAGGACAGGCCACAAGGTTTCCTTCCATTAATGCCACTTTGAACTAGAGCAGAAAAACTAAACGATCTTGCGGTTAAAACTGCCGGCGCTGGAAAATCCACCACCGCCCTAGGGAAGTCGTTTCAGTGGCGCACAACGCCAGCTGGGCAGGATCCGTCTAACACGGGAATATCGAAAGGCAAGGGGCGTTAAATCTGTTTTGTGCAGCTGGTAGACGGAATCTTTCCACCCTGCGCCGTGTGCGGGAGGGCGCCGAGGAAGCTGGGGGTTGTGAGGTTATAGCAAGTGCCCCAGCTCGCTGCCTGCATCGATTGGGTTGTGCTGCGTGAGTGATTCTCTTGCTGTGTTGGAAGTTGTGCAGGCGACTGTGTCATGTACCCCCCGCTCTCGTTTCTTCCTTTACTGCTCTGTCCACAGCTTCCAGACAGAAGAAACAACGCTGGATAAACTGAAAATCACCTTTGAGAACAGCACGGACTTCTTTGGGAGAATCATCGTGTATCGCCTCAGCGTCCTCGGGGAAAAGCTCTAACCTGGGACAGAAATCACACCACCGCAGCCCATCACAGGAGTAGTTTGTTCCTCTGGGTGTTTGATCACAGGACACTCCACCTTCCCAGCCCCCCGAGGTGAACTGGCAGGAGGTGACCTATTCGCCTTGGCAGACAGCACCTCTCACGAGGGAGGGGAGATGCTTGATGTGTCTAAAACTGAAATGTAACCACTTGGAAATAACCCAGGAAACACTCAGACAGAAAACAGCCCTAGGCATTAGCGGAGCAAGGCTGGGCTCCTGGACCTCTCCCCACCCAGTCCCTTGCTGTTTCATTCCAGGGAGCAGACCCTGGTGCTTGTGGGCTGCCCGCGCAGCGCAGACCGGCGTGCGACAATCCATGTGCTGTAACCTAGTGGCCAGTCTGTGGCCTGTTGTCACGTGGCGAAGCCCATGTTCAATGGCTGAATAAATGCTTCCCACCTCCCCGGCCACGCTGGGTTTGGGGCAAGAAAACGGTTCTGTAGAGAGTAAATGAATCACATGCTTCGTTTGGAAACGGTCTCCTCCTCCCCCCCCAGCTCAGGCCCAATCTGCCCATCCAGTGGGGTCACAGATGTGGCGGCTCCAGGCTTCGTTCAGAAAGCGCTGTTGAAGAGCTTCTTCCCGGTTCCTGCTTTCAGGGCTGCAGCGGATGTAGCTTGGTGCGTTGTAAGGAGCGAGAATTCCACTCTGCCCTTTCCCACAGGGTCGGAACTGAGCCGCTCTGGCAAACCAACCAGCTGATTTAAATTGCCTTCGGCCTCATCTGCTGCAGCCCCGAAATACCTGGGCAAGGGTGGCAGGTGCCTGGTGACAGCTGGCATCATGCACTCAAGGGCTTTGAGACAATGGAGGTTTCGTGCTGCTACAGGAAACAGAACCATGAAATATCTTGTGGCTCCTTCCTACAAGATAGGACTAATAGCCCCTCTCCTGGCTCGTCTTAAGCCAGTGTTACTATGCCTCCAACACAGAGCGGTGATGGAGAATGGGGCTGGCTGGCTGGCTGCCTTCCTCTCTGCAGGGGGCAACGTAAGAATAGCAGTAAATTTATCAAACAGAGGGAATGTGACCAGTTGTCCAGACAGCAATTTGCGAAGTATCATTAAAACCTCCAATCAGTCAATTCACCCAGGCGCTCACATGTTGGTGACAGTGTATGCGCTCGTGGGGGGAACAATCCCAATGAGCCAAACCATCAAGGCTGTGTGCCCAAAGCCATAGAGTCGGCACTGGGGCAGGGTACTAGCTACTGAATGCTTGCAGTATCATCTGCTTGCCGGGTCTCGGCAGTTCACTAAAGAAGCCAAGCAATTATCAGTGTAAGTAGCAGAAGATTCACCCTTTGCTATAAATGCAGCATGGAGTTAGGTTAGAAATTAGCTCTAATGGAATCGGGACTGCAGATTGCTGGCCTGGCCTCTGGAGTGGGGGCTGGTCCCAGTACCAGAATCAGACCCCAAAAAAACAAAAAAGTCCCTCTAGGCCAGCTCCCTTTTCCAGATAGCACAACAGCCACTATCCTTTTTTCTCTCTGAAATGGGTCGTTTCTGTTGTTTGTTTTTTAAATAAGACGATAATCCAATTTCTCTAAATACGCTCTCCCTCAAGCATGATTATGTTAACTTCAGCATTTGGAGGAAAGGAGATAAAATAAACAACCAGCACCCTGGATACTACTTGGGTGTCTGGCTGTTTTAGTTGCGCTGTTATTAATTAAACACTGTACTCCCTCAGTTAAGCAAGGCAATCTATTATTGATGCACCAGAAGCTAGCCCGTCTAACACCAGTTAGATTTCTGTGGGTCCAAAGCTAATGGTTTTGCACAGAAATCAGCTGGTTTCTTTCTATGCTCACTGAAGTCCCAGCTTCCATGATATCTGGCAGAGGGGACTGTTGCACATATGCTTTAACCAGTTCAGGGCTACCTCGTGCAACTTCAAGGGCACTTTAAAGAGTCTCCTGCCCCTCCTATGACCCATGGGGTGCAGATGATGCCTGGGAGAAGGCAGAGGGAGGCTTCCCCACAGCAGTGGCGACATAGAGAAAACTCAGGTGCTCAGCGTGGGCCATGGGGGCTTTAACGTTGGTGGCTGGATGTTCTTGACGAGCAGGCAGTGCCATGGGCTGAGATGGGAGAACGGGCTGGATGGAAGTGGTGAGGGTGGCAGTGGGGCCTGGTGGCAGAGCTGTGTGCAGAGGCAGCTCTGAGGGATGTGCACTGAAAACTGAAGAGGGGAGGAACCTCTGCCCCCAGCCCGGAAAGGGTGAAACTCAGGGTAGATACAAGCTGCTGGTGTCTCCCCTCCACGGACACAGCCACTGCCAGGCAGGAGCATGTGTCCAGCCCAGTTGCTGGGTGCGAGTGTATTTCTCACCACGCACCCTGCTGCTGGGAAGCCCCTAGACCAACGAGGCTGCGAATGGGCCTCGGACCCCAGAACGGCGCCTGTCCTGGCTGCACTGGGAACAAGGCTAAACGCAGCAGGCAGTTGTTTTCACAGCCTTGGAGGGGTATGAATAGCAAGGGGAGGGTGGGGGGAGCTCTGTCCGGTGAGAGCTGCTAACAGCGTTCACCCAGGGGAGGCGGGTAGGTGTGACTTCCCCCTAATGCACACGCCTCCACCGGGACTCTCTGCGACCTGAACTCTTCCTAAGCCGCTGCAACAAGCATGGTCAATGGTAGCAGCTTAGGGCAGGGGAGAAGAGGGTTGCCCCAGGCAGGCAGACTTTCCATCCCCAAACGCCCTCCCTGTCAAAGGCAGCGGGGTTCATCCCCTCCTCCCCTATTTGGAGAACAGGCAGCATCCCGCAGATCATGTCTCTAAGCAAGCCCGACTTCCATATGCAGCCCGCACCCCCCGGCTCCCGCATTCATACGGCCAGGCAGGGCGTCCGCAGGGTTCACGTCCAATATTTAATAGACACACAGGATCCTGAGGGGCAGAGGGAGGCGGCTTGCAGTCTCGTTCCCAGCTGAAATGCAGCTACCCGGACAATTGTGTCTCGCTGGGTGTGGGATGCTTCTCTTTTGCCACCTGGCTGGAGACTCCGTAACGTAGCTCCTCCTTCTTCAGGGGCTTCTCCCAGCCTGGCTTCTAAGCCTCCCTCCACCCCAGCTCTTCCATGGAAGCACAGCTCTGCTGCAGTAGCTCCAGGTCTTTGAAAAAGAGCACAGCTGGCAACCTGGTTCGCATCTCCTGAGCGCTGACAGAGAGATCAAAGTCCCGGTTCTTCCAGGCACAGCGCATGAGCCACCCTCACTCCAGTTCCTTGTTCTGAAACAGCTTGAGGATGTGGTTTTCAATCACCTGTTGAACTAATGCACAAAAAGAGAAGAGACACCAGTAATGTTTCCCACAGGCATAGGTGAAGTGTGGCCAGCCTAGGTACACTGCAACCACATGGCAGCAACAGCTGGGGTTTCTCGGTCATTGTCTTGCTGCCAGTATCCCCTGGGACGTTGGAAATTTACCGTTGTTTCTATTTGGCTCACCACGTACAGCACCCAAACCCTCCCTGCCTTGGACTGTGGGTGCAGCAGGCTGTCAGCGCTGCCACTGTCTCTAGTTTCTATAGATAATCTGATTTTCTAGGACAAATTCTGCAAGCAGCGCCGGGGGAAGAGCCTCTGTCAGTGCAGATTAGCGAATGCCATGGGCAGAACTGGGTGGTGAGGAACCATTTTGGTCTTCTCAAAAAAGGGAGCGGGGCAGGGTTCAGTTCCAAACCCCTGTTCTAGACAGCCCAGAGGGAAGAAAACTTGCCTTTCTTGTGTCCCAGCGCCACGGCCAGATCCATGGGGGTGTAGCCGGAGTCTGCTTCCGTTGTCAGATCAGCACCACGAGCTGAAAGCAGGAAGGAGCCTGTGCTCAGGGGTGGATTCCTCTGCTGAGTGGCGCTGAAGGGTGGACCTGGGTGGTTTGATCTTCCCCAGATGGGGCGAGGTGACCACTCCGAGGGCAACCAAGCATTTGCAATGACCCTTCCTCTGAGTCCGCATGCCAGTGCTGGCGAGTGAGACCTAGCTTTACTTATCTTGGCCATTGTGGACAGAGACCCACGCCAAGGCGCAAGCACTGGAAATCTGCAGCAGTTCTGGGTCCCGGGAGCCCTGGGTTTGGCCCAGCTGTTACCTGCTACTATTTTTCCAGGGATGAAAAATCACTGGCTGATACCCAAATAATTCCACGCCTCTCCCCACACCAGCCACCCCCAGGGCAGCACTTCCAGGCATGATTAGCAGCAAAGAGTCACTTAAAAACCAGCACATGCAAGTCCGTCTTGTTACCTAATAACGCCTCGACACACTTCACGTGGTTGCCACGCACAGCATACAGCAAAGGGGTGCCTCCGTTCTGCAGAGACAGGAGACGGCAGCCATGAGAGAGCAGCCTGAATTCCACGCGGCGGCCAAACGCTCAGACACCAGCTGAACTCAAGGAAGTTTCCCAAGGTGTTTTGTGGTAGCTTAATGGAGTCAGCAGCTGCTGAGCTGGCCACACAGCTCCCTCCACCAGCCCCCTTCTCTAGCGCACTGAGCAAGTCAGCAATGAGGGAAGAGCTTTGTAAACGAAGGACTCAGTCCTGCTGCTCTGTCTTCAGGTTGCGCTGGGAGCTCTGTCTGAGTGGGTGAGATGTCAGAGACTTCTTAGGCCTGCCCTTGGGCCACATCTCCGGGTTGTGTCTCTATGGGCTGGCGGGAGCTTTGGTTCTGATTTTTCAAGGCTCTGCAGGGATTTTTATTCTCTGGAGCTTTAGTTTTGTTTTTGTAAAAGTCATTTGATTTCTAAATGCATTCGCTTGTAGTTTGTGAACCACCCCGAGAAGGAGCAAGTCCTGGTCTTAAGAGGCCACTTTAGTCTCCCAGGACAGTCTCTTTATGTCTGTAAAATCTATCTCCAGCAGGCAAATGATTTTGGCTGGCTCCTGCAGTGGGCATTTGCACTGCCGGTCCTGTGTGGAATCTTAACCAGAGCCAGACCCACGGGCTTGCTGAGGACCAGTGAATTTCTCCCCAGCCCGGCATCTGTATTTCTTTTTAAAATTCATTTCTTTAACCCCCATCAGCAGCAGGACTTTTTCTGAAGCCAACATTTAGCAGCAGCCAAAGCCCCGGCTGGCTGTGACAGGACGTGATCCTGGCAATAAGCCGCAGTGCACTTACCCAGTCATAGATATTGATATCTACGTCTCTTTCCAGGAGCATTATCACTATGTCCGTGTATCCTCCGGTGCTGGCCAGGGACAAAGCGCTCTCCCGCTCCTTTGCCAGTATGTGGGGATCAGCACCCTGGGGACAGGACAAGGATTAAGCCAACAGTGCAGAAGAAAGCAGGTCACACACAAGTGCACGGGGCTGATCAATGTTCTGTCTGCTCCTCGTTCCTGCCGGGACATGCCACTTAGCCTGTTTAAAATGGAGGCCTTGGGAAGATCTCAGCATGCTCCCCCGCACACCCATGCTTATCCGTTCGCCTGTGTGGCTCCATGTCACCGGTGTGTTGTCTGAACGCTGAGCCCAGACGGAAAGGTCTGGGCATTGCTTCCTAACACTGCGGATTCTTTTCTACCCTGCTTCAAGAAATTAGAGATTGGAAAAGATCCGTGCAGCTACCTCGACCTTCGCCCTCAGCTCGGGTCCCTACAGTCCGGGTCATTCATAGATTCATAAATTCCAAGGCCCGAAGGGACCTTTGTGATCATCTAGGCTGACCTGCCGGATAGCATGGGCCATAGACCCTCCCCCAACTAATTCCGAGAGCAGATCTTTTAGGAAAAAATCCACTCTTGATTTACAAATGGTCTGGGACGAAGAATCCACCATGACCCTTAGTAAGTTGTTCCAATGGTGAATTACCCTCCCTGTCAAAAATATACACCTTATTCCCAGTCTGAATTTGTCTAGCTTCAATCTCTAGCCATTGGGTCATGTTAGGCTTTTCTCTGCTAGACTGAAGAGCCTGTGATTAAGTATTTGTCCCCAGATAGGTGCTTAGACAGTAATCAAGTCACTCCTTAACGTTCTCTTGGTTAAGATAAATAGATTGTGGGCTTGTGGAGCCTATCATTAGAAGGCAGGTTTTCTAATCCTTTAATCATCCTTGTGACTCTTTTCTGGACCCTCTCCAATTTATCAGCAAACTTTTGGGGTAGCAGTTTCTCCCGGGATTAAACACCCCAGGCAGCAAGGAATTTTGCTTTATCCAAAAGCTAAAAATAAATCATCCCCAGCTTCAGAAGAATAACTGACAAATTTCTAAAGGCCCCAGTCGCACGATGGTGCAGCCTGAGGACAATGCAGCACCGAGTTCATTAAACGTAACAGTATTTGGGCAAAAATATTGGTGGATTATGCAGCCCAGCGATAAGCCTGATCTCAAATTACCACTATGCAGATCTTTAATTACAAACAGCTCATGCGAGTCACAAGATAAGGTTCTTCATGCTCCCAACTTAGCCCACAGACTGCTTGATCAGAACTGTCTGATAACAGATGTTAGGAAAACAATTTTGCAAGGTTAATGGATCTGTTTTGTTCCACTGGAAAAAAAAAAAAAAATCAGCTGATAAAGCCATCAGTCAAAAACACCCTTCTGTGAAGACCTGAAATGGAGATAGCATCGCCGGCTAGATGGAAATCCCAATTGCTCTAGGGTCTGGCAGAGGCTTTTCGGGGACAACGATCTTGCTGTCAGATCGATTCCGTAACTAGCACAATGGTAAGAGGCCATGGGGGAAAGAGAGACGGGGGCTCAACGTGTAGGAGCAAGTTTGGTGACCAGCGTTCAGTCTGACAGAGGTGGCACCTTCACCCCAGAGGGTCCGGGGGGAAAGCAGGGAAAAGCTCCTTGCTTGTTCCATTGAAACCTGGCTGGCTAAGCAGAGCCATTGCCAGATGCCAGGCGAGGGGCAACTACACTCTATGGGAGTGGTCAGCACAGCGCCTTTGATTTTGGTTGTGGTGAGAGAAATCCAGAGGGGCATCCTAGCCCAATCCCTGGCCAGTACAAACACCCCCACCGGCGCTGGGCTCTTACCCAATCTAGCAGATGACGGACGGTTTCAATCTCCCCGAAGGCAGAGGCCCAGATCAGAGGAGTGAAGCCTCTCTCGTCGGGCTTGTTCACCAAGTTCTCCCCTGAACCGACAAGAACAAAGAGCCGTGTAGATGCAGACCATCCACCATTTGCTCCCAGGCTTACAAGAGCTTGGCCTTCAGAGTGCTTTGCATTCATAAGAATATTCCCCTCCACCCCTGGACGGGGGCCAGTAGCATTAGCTGCATTTTGCACATTGGGAAACTGAGGCACGGAGTGGCGTGGTGACTTGCCCAAGGTCACTGAGCAAGAGAAGAGGTCAGAGAAGTTCCCAGCTACCAGTCCTGTGCTCAGGCCACATGCCTCCTGCCCCCCACTTCCCTCAGGGGAGCATTTGTACGCTTAAAAAGATTCCCCACTCCCAAAGAGAGGCATTTCACAACTGGATCGCGTACTGCTCTGTACGTTGCTCTCCCAGACCTGGCAACTGGCTCAGAGCACGGCTCAAGGAAGGAAGGGAACCACAGGGCTCCAGGAGGGATATAGGGGAAGGAAAAAATATTGAGAAGCAAGAAGATAATGGAGGGAAAATACAAAATTTAATTTAAAGAAGAATTGGTGCTACCAAATATGGGGGTGCTGCCTGGTCCCTGGGGAGGAAGGGGTTAGTCTCAGCTCAGTTAATCACAGCCTCCCCTTAGCCTTGCCCAGAGGCTGCTTGTGAGACAGAGATGGGCCCCTGTCAGTGCGGAGAAGAATACTGCCACGCTGGTGCTTCAACCAGAGGAGTCTGGGCTTGGTCTCTAGTAAGAACTAGCCTCCCCGGAGGAAAACCTTTTGTGATTGCAGCTGCGGTTTGCTCCGGCTGAATACAAGGTATCGGTGCAATAAACGCCAGGTGAGGGCTTGAGCTGTGGAGGGGCCCTGACCATGCAGCCCCCACCGTGGCCTCCTTTGGAGATCTGAGCGTGGGCCATGTCTTCAGTCTATGGCACAGAGCCAAAAGTCACAAATCAGGTCGCCCCCACGTCTAGCGTAGGCGAGGGCGGCAGAAATGCTACCCTGTGTTGAGGCGCTTCACTGCTCCAAGAGAGGCCTCTCAAAGCAAAGGGGGAGAAAAAGCCAGGTGCGTGCTTAGGACTCCGGGTAGCCATTAAAGTTCAACATCAAAAACTTAAATTGTCCCTAAAAACCAGGATAAAACAGGGGAGGGAAACAGAGAGAGAGAGAGAGAGAGAGAGAACTGAAGCTGGAGACATGCACCTTTTCGAAGATGCTCTTTCAGCTGAGTGAGTTCACCCTGAGCAGCCAGTTGGTGGATGGACAAAGCTAGTGTTGGAAAGGAAACAAAAGGTTAGGACTGCGTTTGCCCCTGCCTGGCTAGTGTTTGCAGTCTGGAGATAGGCTAGATGCTCACGTGTGGGAAGTTAAGCAAGTGGCACAGCCTAGGCAAGATCAGGGCTGCCCTGACCAGGCAGTTGCATTCTGGCTTCGCATTTGGTGCTCTGGCTGGAGTGGGAGGTAGAGTCAACTGAGCCAAAGTGGGTGAATTAGGCGTTCCGGGGTCTGCTCGTGGGATTAGCTCACTAATCCTGCTCAGAAAGCTTGCTTGGGATAATGCAAGAAAGATGATCAGGCTAAAGATCACACCTTTAAAAAAAAACCCTCTCCATCAATAGTTCTACTCCGGGACATCCAAACAAAACTACTTGGGAGATCCCATTATAGGCCTCAGACTGCAGATGTTTATGCCTGTGTAATTTCTAGATGAACAGTCCCACGGAGTCATTGCAACTATTCCTGCATGTTACACACGTGTTCAAATGGCTGCAGCACTGAGGCCTGGCTCTTTACCAGCAGAGCTGCTGCTTTGCGTCAGTCAGCTTGCACAATTAGCCACAAACGGACTATCATTAGCTAGCTTTGCTTTCAGACTCCCCCGCGCTAGCACTACCCAGAAACGTTTGGGTTGCAAAAACCTGTAGGGATGGTCACATCTAACCAAACGCAGTCAGCGACTTTTGTTTGTTTGTCAGTTTCATGCAACCATTAATCTGGGTTTGCCATTTAGGTTTTATAAACATTTTATTTTAAAAAAATCTCTCTGTTAAACCTAATCTTTAACTCGCTGAGTGTCCCATTAGTAAGAGGGAAGTACAAACACAGTAAGATATCAGATCCTATCTTGTTTGAAAGGTTTACAACGAAGGTCACAATTACTGGAGAGCTATAAAAACATGGGGAAATGACACCGTGTTTTCCCCTACCATCTTACCAGGCCAGTGGTTTTAAAACCACCATGCTGCTTATTAACTAGTGCAGGAGAGGAGTGCCTACATATAATTAAAACAAACTGAATGCAGTAAAAATACTCTGGGAACGATTTAACAGTAAGAGAGAAATACAAGGACAATGTTACGGTGGATGTCCTGATCAGCGCCACATTGTGGAAACACAAAAGGTCTGTCTACACAGTAAAGAAAAACCCGTGACTGGCCTGGGCTCGGGCTGTGGGGTTGTTTCATTGCTGGGTAGACTTCCAGGCTGGAGTCGGGGCTCTGGGACCCTCCCACTTCACAGGTCCTAGAGCCGGGCTCCAGACATCTACATGGCAATGAAACAGCCCCGCAGCTCGAGTCGGCTGGTCTGATGATGTCTAGGAGCTGTGTGGACATACCCCCAAAGACCCCCTGGGTGGTGTCCCATGTGACTTGCAGGAGCAGATGTAGGAAAAGTGACATCTCCTGGCGTCTCAGCTTCAAATGCTGCTCTTCCCTCTGCCCTGGCTGAAAAACTCAACGCTCCACCCACGGGGTTGGGACACAGCCTAGTACACAAGCGTCTTTCACGTGGGAAACGCCCCTCTGAGTTTGGGATCTTGAAGCCCTGCCATACTCACTGTCCAGGGTTGCTGGGAGGGCAGAGACCTCGTTGCCTCTCTGTCTGTTCGTCAGCGTCATCGAGTGCTTCAAGGCAGTACCTGTTTTGTTGCAAGAGAGAGTTGAACTGGTTACTTGTTGCAGAGCAGATGCTGGACTAGTTCCACCTGGGGCTGAGAGCATCTAAATCTAGCGAATAAAATTTTAGGATTGTCGCTCTGAAGCCTAGACTGGCCGAGTCAGTGTGAAGGGATGGAAGCAGCTCCAAACGTGGTTTTTTGTTCAGAGAATCACCAGGGTCACTCAATCATTAATGGGATTCTCAGCTTGTTACCAACCCAAATTTTTAAGTTCTCAGCCATTCTGACTTTGCAGATCACACCCATGGGGCAGCGCGGGCTTTCACCACAGTAAACGCGTATCTACGTCAAAGCAAGAGTCCTAGGCCATTGTGATATCAGACATAACCATTTTGGGAGGCAGTACCCCAGAGATGTGACCTCAGCCAGCTGCTCCAGGCTGAGTTTCCACCTAGCCTGAGCCAGAGAGATGGATGCAGCTGTTGGGGGGAGAAGGGAAGCATGAGGAGTCCCAGGGGGAAGACTGGGGCTAAGATATGGAGACTGGAATGCAGGGTGGGGTGAAGAGGGGACTGAGAAAGGGTCAGGATGGACGGGTCGGAGGCAGAAGGGTGTGTGCCCGCTAGAGCACGTTCCCCTCTAGAACGTGGAATGGAAGCCACGTTCCCCAACTCTCAGCATCCCTTTGCTGTTAGCAAACAACTGGGAAACCCAGCGTAGGACCCTGCCTCATTCGCTGCCCCTGCTGGAGGTGCTCGGAAGACGAATCAGTTGTGCAGAGAAGGAGGCTGTTGTCTGTAAGGCCCCATCTCATTTGTTGCAGAAGCTGGAAGGTGTGCAGCAAATGTGTCAGGGGATGGCCGGAAGGGCACAGACGGTCTCATGGTGAATGTGGCCCTGGAGAACTGGATTCTGACCCTGCTTCTGCCACAGAGTTCCTGTGGGATGCTGGGCAAGTCACTTACACCAGACTTTTCACAGGTGGCCACTAATTGTGTATGCCCCATGTCCGGGGGGCCCACCCTGACACCCTGGGGTCTGAGGTACAGAAGAGCTGACCGCTCACAGTTGCAACGGAAGTCAATGGACATTGCACTCTGAACATCTGAAATGTTATTTAATGCTGAGTACTCTGAAAAATCAGGCTCTAGCCATTTCAAATGGGGCACCCATAATTATAAAGAAAAGCCCATGAGGAAATTATCGTTCTGTGTTCAGAGCAGGGTTAGAATAGCATGCAGCCTGCGGCCACACACTGAACAACAGGGAGAAAATAAATATTGATTAGCTGCTCATTCACTTAGCACCAGCCATCCTGAGCATTGAACGAGGCAGGGTTTCGGCGTTAAAAATAGCATGTGATCACATAGTTAAAGACTGTGTGATAATGCAAACGAACGAGGCGGGTGAAGGAAAATTGCACAGACAACCTTAATTCTGGCATTTCCTAACTTTGGAAAGCCTGACTTTGCAACCGGAATGTTTACTTACCATATTTTAATGCAATTTCCTACAGTCTTTAAAAAAAGGAAAAATTGGAGAAAAAAAAATAACACCCCTAAAAATCCGTCATGTGGAACCACATTGAACCTTCACACATCTGGATCATCAGCAGGATTAGGATCTTTGGATTCATGGCACAGTCTTCTACTATGTGAACTAACGGAATAACTGGCAGCAGTAGAAAGCTATTATCTTCTATGTGGACCTGCCACCAGAGGAGGACATGACACACATGTTGTTAGTGGGATTCACAGTTATTTGCTAAACACCAAAGAAATGCTAAGACTCTGGGATCCTGGATCACAGCCTTTCCCGGGAGTGTTTCACAGCAGATGCCGTGCCTCTGAGTTTGTAATCTTCACGCCCTGCAATACTCACCATCAAGGGTAGCTGGGAGGGCAGAGACCTCACTGCCTCTCTGTCTGTCTGCCAGGATGGTCGAGTGCTTCAGGAAAGCACCTGCTTTGTTTAAAACAAAAACAAAAACAAAGTTAAAAAGGGGTTAGGAACTCAAGAGGGGAGTTTTCTTGTTGAAGAGCAGAATCTGGGCTAGAGGCAGGCTAGTCCAGCGGAGGAAGTCTCCCAAAGGACTGATAATATATAAAATAATGCCCAGCACACATCTTCCAGGCGCTACACAATGTTTGCTAACTAACCCCTAGGAAATAACCCCGAGGGTTTTCCTCTGCTGGGTTTATCTCCCACTCATGGTGCACAGTGACCACCAGCTTCTGGATCCATTCCTTCCAGCTATTCACCACCCCGCCACTCCCAGGCAACTAACCAGTTTGCACAGCCAGGCCTTGGTCAAGATCTGCATTGGTATCATCCTGCGTGCATGGATACAAATGCAGAAGCACAGTTGCTGAACTATTCTCATCCCCACCAGCAGTCTCATCCAGATCTCCTTGTGGGATGTCTTCCATCATTCAGCTTTATGATCCTTCAGGCGCTTACCAGCGCTTCTGCTGCTTACAGAGCCTTCCTCAGAGTGGGTGGTGACTGGTTTTTCTCCTTCCTTGGATACAGCTGCTGTTACACAAGGAAATATTAAGGACTGGAAGTAACAGACAAAATATCTATTACAGAGGTGGATGTGGACCTATGTATACACACTTCTATCAGTGAATGGGCTTCCAAAGAACTTGACCAGTGGGAAACTCCATGTGTAACTAATAACTTATTAAATAAAGCAGGAGCACTGCTGGAGATTGCAGGGTATATGCTGCAATTATGATTAAAAGTGGATCTGTTCTGCAGAACCTGTCTGTGGGCATAATCTGGAGCCAACTCAAAGCAACAGGAGTTCTGGCGCTGGTTTAAATGGGATTAGGATTGGGATATATCAGAGATTTGTGTCTGCACACCCATTGGTGCACTTCTCCACGCCAATCGCTTGCTCTCCAGCCTTGAATCTTGAGCAAGTCAGTGTAGATCAGAAACTCAGAAGCCCTCTTATGCCAATTACTCCCTAGGTGTATTTGTAGCTGTGTGGCTCCCAGAATCTTAGAGAGACACGGTGGGTGAGGTCATCTCTTCTATTATATTATAGTTGGTTCAAAAAAAATATGATCTCACCCAACTTGGCTCTCTAGTTACTATCAAGAACACTTATATGGCTCCTATTACTATAATTTCTGAGCACCTCACTATCTTTAAATGCATTTTTCTTATCCCCCTGGTGCTGGAGGAACATGCAATTAATCCCATTGTGCAGATGGGAAAATTGAGGCACAGAGAAGCTAAGGGACTTGTCCAAGGTCATGCAGGAAGTCTTTGACAAAGCTGGGAATTGAACGTGGGTCTTCTAAGTCCTAGCACCCATACCAGTGGACCATCTTTCCTCTCTACTTACACCCCCTCAGAGTCCCTTATAAGAGCAGATAATTTACAAGCTCTTAGTTGACCCTCCAAGGCAGATTTTAAACTATCCAGAAGGCAGCATATGTTTTATCTTTTTAAAAACTGTCCCCGTTCAAATGAGATCTCAAAACACTTAAATAACATTAACTGAGCCTCCAAAATGCCTTGCGCCACAGAGGGACCTGAATATTGTTATCTTTCATCTCCAGCTGTGCACACAGAGACACAGTGGGGTTAGCTGGCTTGCCCGGCATGGCATGGCATGCCCAACCAGTCAGAACCAGGGTCCTGACTCCCAGGATTTCCAGCTCCAGCCGTCAGGTGCACGTCCGCCTGCTGCTCTGAAGATTTTGTTACTTTGCCCAGGCCACTGAAGAAATGTTTGCACGGAACTGCAAAGGGAAGGAAAAACCTTCCAACGGCAAACGTTGAGTTTAATGGCCCATCACTAGCGAAGCCTGGACGCCAGTATCATCCCTGGTCCTAGCCCTCCACTGGGCCAGCCCCAGCTGCCCAAGTCCGGCCTGCAGAGAGTACCAGTCAGCTGGCCCCGGCCCAGATCGGCTCAGTGCCTCTCTTGGGGGCTGGGGCCATGTTCCACGTGGAGTTGCTGCCCCCCACCCCTTGCAGAGCCTGGCCACGGCCAACCCAGCTGATGGGACCGTCCCCTCTGGCAGGTGGGCAGCTGCTGGCACGTCCCACTCCACGGGGGCAAAGCAGGGCCCAGAGGGGCTGAGCCCAGCATGGGGCATCACCCCACCCCTCCAAGCCACAGTGTGGCGAGCGGCCCCCACTTCTCTTTGCATCCCGTCCCATCACCCCAGCACGCGCCCCTTCTGCACCTTCTACCCGCGGCTCGGCCAGCGCAGCTCCCCGGGCCCCCCCCCAGTCGCGCCCCTTCCACCCTCACTCCGAACTGAAAGTAACTTTGTTGTCCCACAATGCACCTGACCTGAGCCCCCGCCACAACCGCGGGTGCAGAGCCCGAGCGCGCCTGGCCCTTTAAGAGTCCCGGGGGGGCGGCCCGGGGGGGAGCAGCTCTGAGCGGGGCGCTGGCATTGCACAGCGGCCCGGGGAGGAGGAGGAGGAGGAGGAAGGCGGCTCTGCATCTGCTTCTGCACCGGCTTGGAGGGGAGCCGCTATCAGCTGACACGGGCTGGGAAGGGCTTTGCGCAGAACCTGGTTTTAAAGGGACAGCCGCGTGCACTTGGCATGCGACCCAGCCGCGAGGGGTGACCGTGGGTGGCCCTCCGGCCGGAGATGCACAGATGGCCAGGGAGGGAAAGGTGAGGGGTGGGGTGTAGCCTTCGCTAATCGTGGCCAGACTCTTCCCCCTTATTGCAGTATGGGTCTGCGGGGGTGCAAATGATACAGAATCTGGACCGATGGGCCCTTATTCATGCTTGAAGCGGCCTGGTGGAGTCTGTAAAAACTGCCCAGTGAGCTCATACCAGATTGGTGCAGACCCAGAATTCAGCCGTGAAACCCTGGCTCTCTGGGCTACTTGGATCCATTCAAATCCACCACCTGGATGATTGCTGTTTGTAACACACCTCTGCCGGAGGTGCCAGTCATTTCTTCCCATTGCACTGGGCGCTGGAGAAAGCCAGGCCTTCAGCTAGCAAGGGAGGGCAGCATGGTTAGGAAACAGAGGGGCAGACAGTTATAGGTGGGTGTGGTACTAGTGCTTAGACGCCAAGGTGCCTAGATTTCACATCTCTTCTATTATTATTACATCCTCCTGACCCCACAGCAGTACGGGTGCACAGAGCAGAAACTAGTCCCTGCCATTCCTATCTGTCATTTGCTGCTGCTTCCAGCTGCTCTGCGGTGTTCAGATGAACTGTTCTGCCTCCCCTGCTAAGGGGTCTTCTTAAGGTTTCTTTTGGGCATCCTCATTCCTCACACCAGTTGGTTACCCACTTCATGTGGGCGTCTGTGTGTTGGCATGCAGAGTACATGCCCCACATGTGTCCAGCACTTCCTTCTGGTGCTAGTGGAGATGAGCTGCTGGTTGGTGACTTCCTGGATCTCTTAGTTGGTGATGAAGTTTTTCCATCCAATGCCAGGATATTTCAAAGGCTTATTTTCGAAGGTGTCTCGTTTTCTCACATCTTGTAGCTGTATGTTAGCACCGAGACGACACTGGAGTTAAAAATCTCATTACTAATTGCTAATTAAAATTTCCCGTGAAAATCCCTCTTCTTCCCCCATTGTAATCCATGTGTGTTCTTTCTGGGGAATTGGAATCATGGTGTGCTGCCCTTCTTTCTGTCCTGGGATCTCAAAGAGCTTTATGCACCCACTGGATTAAGGTAGGTAAGGGGCAAATGACTTCTCTGTCATTCTGCTTCTTTGATCGTCTCACCCGAGTGTCACTGTACAACGCATGCCTCCAGTGTGAGACATGCAGGAGTCTCACACCCCAAGAATACAAACAACCCCCTTTCTCTATCTAGCGACCAGCACTGTCGATCAGGAATTGGCAGTGAGTACCCGTGTGATTGTCTAGACTGTGACCCCTACATACATCGCTGCCTCTTCAAAGAAAACCCACATGGGGAGGAGAGCTGGAGGGGGGATGAGAATCCTGCAAGACAATATCTCCAGAGAAACAGAACAACGTGTAAGCAGTTTCCTCTTCTCTAAAGACACCATCTGGGCCGGATGCTCACCCGGGGGTCGTATGTACGGCCAACTGACCCGAAGGGACAGGCCAAAGAAAGAAATCCTTTATGGGGATGAATTTGGCTGCCTACTCACCCCTCTGGAGACAGCCCCCAGCACCCCAGTGATGTCATTTGCTCCTCTCTTGCCTCAGGGCAAAGGGGAGTCATTAAGGCTCTCCCCACCGGAGGGGGGCCGTGGTATGTAAGAGAGAGGTGCGGCTCACGGGCCACCAAACTTCTCCCCCAATGGTGGTGCGACCTTGTGGAGAGGAGTGGGGGGAAGGGCAGAATCTCTGCCCCACCGTACTATAATCACCAGGGGTAGCTACCCGGGGACATTACCTCTCCACTCAGCCATGGTACATGGCAATGGAGGAAGGGGGTTATTGCTCCCCGCTCCGAGGACACCGATGCACTGGGGGGAGGGGGGGGAGCGTGGCAGTCAGTAGGGCCAAAGGTGATTCTTTGTCTTAGCCGCTGTGGTTGTGTCATCGTCTCATGACTCTTGCACGGAGGCGTCGGCTGCAGCTGACTGTGAGTCAGTGCACCCTGCCAGGCTGGTGCCAGGCTCCCCTCCTCAAGGACACCTCTGGCTACCAAGGCACTGGGTGGAGAGCGGTTGGGGGAGAATACCTGGCCACTGCAGCGAGCCATCCTGGGGCCCTGATCTCCCCACACTGGGGCTCATGGCATCAGCAAGGCAGACAATGGCTGCCCCTGATGCCACTGGGGAAACGAGGGGAAAGAAACAGAAGCTCAGAGTTAGCAACCCTGGGAGCCCGGAGCAGCCAAAGGGCCTCGCTTGAGTTTCAAGCCAAAGGCCAGGACTGAGCTAAGCACCAGCCGAGCTGAGAACAACTGAGAAAAGTGGCTCTGAGCACTGCCTGGGGCAGCGGCCTCGAGGTGGCTGAGATATAGTGAGACAAGCAGAGAAAGGGAGCGGAGGAGCTGAGTGACTGGGCTGGGATTGGAGGGAAAGGAATAATCCAGAATAGGATTCCCAGTCTCTTGTGGAGGGGCAGCCAGGAAGAAGAGGGAGATAGGGCCCCAAGCTCCATAGAGGAAGGACCAGCATCTGGCAGGGAGCACACCTCTAGCTGCTTTATGTCTGGAGAAAGGTGGCAGTGAGCAAGGAGAGCAAGGCAGGGAAGCAGATGGTCTCCATTTCCCTACAGCCTTTGCAGGTGGCAAAGAAGCTGCCCCTAGTAAAGAGGGCCATAATCACCCATTTTCCCCAGGTCACTGGGGCAGCGTGAAGGAAGAATGTGAGAAGAACACAAGACAGAAGAAAAAAAGGGACAGAAAGGGGAAGTGACTTGGGCAGGGCCACACAGTGAGTAATTGGCAGAGCTGAGAACAGAGCCCGGTTCTTTGTTCCAACCTTTACACACACATGCTCCCCTGTGAATGTCATGTCAACCTCTGAGAGCCGTTAATGGGGTGTATGGATAAAGGGGCAGCTCCCTTCTAAACTCATTGAAATGCACTGGACAAGCAAGATCCCTGCAAGGGAGGCACTGGTAAACAGAAAGATAGTTTGCTAAAAGGAATATTCTTTCCTTAGTTGTCTTTCCTGCCATCCATAGGGAGCATTGGCCAAGATGCAGCACAGTGTGAGCCGTTTAAACAACCTGCCCACTTGTGGAGCTGTCTCCTCGCTTGATGTTACTCTGAGTTTTGCCATATGTGGTGTTTGCTCCAGGAGTCGAGTTATTTAGTGAGAACTTCAACTTTCCCTTTTGTAAAAAACGGAATGTTTTAGCCCTCGGTCTTGCAGAAAAAAGCCTGAAAGTGTGTCCCACGTTCATCTCAAAGGTGAAAAAAAACCAGAAGGCAACTAAAAAGATCCCATATTGTTTTTGTTTGTTTGTTTGTTTTTATCTCATGATTCTAAAGACAATCGCATGACGTTTTTGGGCCTGACTTGTGATGGTGAATGCTTGGGGTTAGCAATCCTTCCATCACCTCACAGTGCTGACTGACAACTCCGGAGGGCGAGTTTCCCTCCACCCTGCACCAAAGTACTTCACCCTTCACTGAAGGGATCCCTGCCGGGGGGAAGCAGGGAATTTGTTTTCCATGTAAAGCAGCATTGCCAATGCCATGCAGGGAGGCAGTATAGCCCAGGGGATAGGGAAGGGAACTGGGACTTGGGTGCAGTTCCTGGCTCTGCCATTGGCCTGCTGGGTGATATTGGGCAAATCAGGTGACCTCACATCCTTATGGGGCCACACAGCTGGTCGGTGGGGGTGGCGGCCTGGGAAATGGGCAGTAACAGCGGTGGGCGAAGGGGAGGGGGCTGGAGAAGAGACGGAACCTCTGTGGCGTCGCGCGGTTTCCGGAGGGGCTGCTGAGAGCGCCGCACCGCGGAGCCGGAAAGTTGCCCCGTTGCCAGGGATTGCTTCCGGTCCGGGCTCGGCGTCGGCCTCCCCTCCCCCTGCCCGCCATGGAGGAGTCCGAGATGCAGCTCAAGGTGAAAAAAGGTAATGGCGGCGGCCGGCTTCCGTCCGGGGGCGGGGACACGTAGCGTCCCGGGGGGGGTGGAGCCGCTGTCAGCCCTACCGGCGGCTCTGGGGGGGCTAATAGGGTCTCGGGGTAGCCCCGGTGGGGGGGCGCGGAGCCGGGTTAGCACAGACCGAGCCGGGCACCCGGGGCTGCGGGGGGCACAGGCCGGGGTTCGGAGGGGCTGGTGGGGGGCAGGCTGGGGCGCGGGAGCTGGTGGGGCCACAGCCCGGAGCCAGGGGCTGAATGGAGAGAGGGGGGCCGGGCCCCACGGGGGCGGCCGACGTGGTTGACTGAGTGGGGCAGGCTCGGGGCCAGTCAGGGTCTTCATGGGGGGGCCTACCCCCCAAAAACCTCTTCCATATTTCACCCCCCGCCACCCTCCCGGTTCACTCCCAGGCTCCCCCCACCCACCAGCTCCTCCCTTTTTCTGTGGGTCTGCCTTGTTACAGACACACTCGCTTTGAAATAAATGACCCCAGCCATTGAAGATGTCGCCACGGTGTCGTTTTGATGCATAAAATGTGCAGAACTGTAAAGAATGTGTAGTTTTTTTGGCACGGAATTCCCCCCGGGGGAAAAGAAGATCAAGGGGTGACTTGATCATTGGTTTCAATAAATGGATTGATCTCCTTTTGGAAACCAGTAAGCAGATTTGGCTAATTTTGGGCTACTTTTTAAGTGACTCCGAGATATTAATGCAGTAGAAATCGGCAACCCTGCATCCGGGACAGCGCCGTGGGGTGGGGGTCATAGGGTCCCAGGACAGCAGCTGGGGTGTGGGATGTGGTTATAAGGCCCCTATGTGGCCTCCCCTAGGCGGGATGGGGGAGGGCACTTATAGCACCTCAGGGCAGCTCCCTGGGTAGGGCCCTAGCTTGGCCTCCATGGGTGTGGTGATAGGGCCACAGGGCATCTGCATATTGGGGGCAGGGCAGTTATGGAGCCCCGGATCAGCTCTGTGGGTAGTGCAGTTGTAGGGTTTCTATGTGGCCTTTCATGGGTAGGTTGCCAGGGAATGACAGTTATAGCCTAAGGAGTCCCTTGACCACCACTAGTTTGTGTCTCTTCAGATGAATCTTGATTCTTTTTTTACCCTTCCTAAGCTGATTAAGGAGTTCTGCGGGCTGCTCTTGTGGTTCATTTAAAGAGCATTAAAAAAAAAAAAAAAGATACATCTTAAAATGGTTGTTTTGACTTTTTATTTCATCGGACTGCCTTGTCCTCTTGCAGTGTATTAAATCCATCACTGTCCGACTTGCTGCAGGTCTGTGGTTAGTAGGCAGAGCCTTTGCATGTGAATTAAAACAAGAGGAAGGATTTAGTTAAAAGAATTTCACTGGGTTTATTTGCTACTGGCTTAACTACACCAGTTCAGATATGACTTATGCTGCTGCTGCAGCCCAGTTTGAAGCAGGCACCTGGGATAAGATGCACTAGTGTAACTTTTGTTGCACGGGTGTAACCACATTTATGCTAGGGCTTTGCACTAGTGACTAAAACCCCAGTGTTGGCAAGGCCTGAAAAATAGTGACACTTCTGGGCTTTGGTGTTTTATGGGCATTTGGAAATATACAAAGGCAGCTGATGTGAAGGGGCAGGGATATGCAACAAATGCTCCAGGCTAGAGATGGAAAGTTTCTGTAAAAGCAGACTGCCACATTGATCCCCAAGGTGTGAGTCTGGAAGTAAAAAGGGATTTCATAGGAATTGCCAGACTGGCTCAGACCCAGGGTCCATCTAGTTCAGCATCCTGTCTCTGACAGTGGCTGGTATCTGATGCTTCAGAGAAAGTTGTAAGAACCTCCCAGTAGCAGATGCAGGCCTGCAGTAGGTCTCATCTTGATCGCTAATCATTAAGATTGGCTTAAGTCTGAAGCATGAGATTTAATATCTCTTCCAAAATGTTCGTTAGCATTAACTATTATAACTCTGGATATTCTTTCTGTCCAGATAACTGTCCAATCCCCTTTTGAATTTCACATTCCAGTGCCTTACCATCCAAGGATTTGTTCATCTGTGCTTAAGAACAGTCACGTAGTTGCTATTTCCTCTTTCTCTCTCCTCCTTGCCACAGCACACTGTGCAAACCCCAGCACAAACATGGCCTCACATCTGGAAGTCAGATGAGTAGTGGGTGTCATTGTCCTTTTTGGAACATGCAGTTGGCAGGTGGCTACGACTTGTTTTGCAGAGCTCAGCATTTCTCTACATCTGTATTCAAGTAGTTTGGAAAGTTGGCTAACAGCAAACACTGCCACAGCTGAACACTCGCAAATGAAACAAAAGCTAAGAACTGGGGAAGCAAAACTGTTTTCCTTAAAAGGAACTTAAAAAAAAAAAAAAAAGCCAGCTTTCATTCAGTTCCAAAAGGTCAGCCAGCTTACACCATGCATGGGCTGAGGGCTAGTTAAGCCATAAACCAGTGTATTTAAAAATAGTGAAAAATACCCACTTCTTACTTTTACTGTGATTAAAAAAAAAAAAACTACACCCACTATTGAATGGTTACTCCTGAAAACTGCCTCTGATCTTTGTGTTTCAGATAGCTATGATTTATAAGGGATTGTAAGTGCATATGAGGCATTGCAAACCCACAGGGAAGAGCTGCTCTCTTCCCCCAAAAAACTTGCAATCTAATTCACAGGATATGGAGCTCGTGAGCCAGAAGGCAGCACTCACATCTCCCCTTTGTGTATGGAGCCAGGCATGCTTTCTGTGCTCAATAAATAAAACGTTTAAATCATAAGAATGTTGTCAATTATTTGTATTACAGTCGTGTTTAGCATCAAGATCATGAGCCCCATTGTGCTGGACACTGCACAAACACCTAGTTAGAGACAATCCCTGCCCCAGAGAGAGACAGATTTAGGGCGAGAAGGGAAAGAGGGGAAATGACTTGCTCAGGGTGCCACAGTGGGTCTTTGGCAGAGCTGGGAATAGATTTCAGGTCCCTACTCACTAGACCATGCTGCCTCTCTAAAGAACATTGTGGGAATATCAATGGGGGCAGGTTTCCTGAAGGAATTGTGCTATTAGGAGGAAGAGGGAGGAGTCAGTTTGCCCCAAGCATAGGGAGTGGTGAGAAAGACGGTGCAATGCTAGAATGGGAGGAGAGGAAGATTGGGAGAAGGATGGGGAGATCACAGAGGTGGTGGGACAGAGTGATGCACAGCCTTGAGCACTGGGAGCTTGAAAGTGATTCAGCACTTTCAGGAAACAGCATTTAGGGCCGCGGGTTTAAAAGCTGTTCATGGAGGCATCAGCAGGACTAGAAAGGAATTTGTTTACCTCTTGCCTCAAAGCAGTTTGCTGGGTTTTAAAGCTATTGTGCTGTAGCCCTAGGGTTTTGCTCTGGCAAGGTACTCTATGGCCCAGAGCCACGTTCATACAATGGATCCATCACATCGACTGCATGCTGCTTTTTGTTCATGGCATAGTCTGTTAGGACTCCCATGGGGGCTGCTGAGATGTAAGGAGCATGATACATGAAACTGGGTTATATCTGAAAAGTGAGCAGCTGGAAAGGGAACCTCAAACCCAAGGTCAGACTAGCGTTCTGTGTTGTCAGAACCCCCCTCTCTGCCATTAGCTTCTGGACTGCTCAGGCATTCCGCAGAGGAACAAAAACTAACATCCCCTTCAAGATTATTTTTAGGCTCTGCTAATCTGCTGACTTGGCTAAAATGCCCCAGAATCTGTTCAAATCTGTTCCCAGAAAAGCCACCAGATTCCAGAGCCCCAGAGGGTACATTAAACGCTGTGCTGTGAGCCTGCGGGGGGAAAGATTCTGAACAGAAATCTGTGCTTAGCTTGATTTCGCTTTAGCATACCTGCTGATAGGCTAGAAGCATCAAAGGGGTTTGGAGCTTTTCTCCCTGTTTATTCCCATTTTAAATAATGCAGCTGTTTTGCTTGTTCTAGTTACAGACAAATTCACGGAGAGCATGTACATCCTGGCCAACGAGCCATCTGTGGCTCTGTACCGACTGCAGGAGCATGTCAGGCGCTCCCTTCCGGAGCTAGCACAGCACAAGGTGAGATCCAGTGTGGGCCAGGAGTCTAGGGCTGGCAAGGAACAGAGTACAAGCTGTCATTCTCCCCACGACACTGGCACTCTTTGTCAGTCTTTCCTGACTCTGTGAGGCAGGAGAGAACAGGAGAGTCAAGTCAGGGTGGGAGTATGGTTTAATGTTAGAGGAAAGGTGTTGGGAGCCAGAGTTCCTGGATTCGATCATTGGATCTGCCATTGACTTGTTATGTGATTTGGGTGAGTTGCTTTGCCGCTGTGTGCCTCAGTTTACACATCTGTAAGATTGAGATGATAAGAGTGAGCTTCCAGGGCTGCTGTGAGACTTATCTAAAAATGCTTGTAAAGCACTTTGAGAAGCAAAGTAGTGGCTTCAGATAGTTGCTGGCAATGGACCCAAAGTGACAAGAATCCCTTGGAAAATCATGATTTTGGTTGACCTTAAAGCTCCAGGTTGATGCTGGATTCACTGTCGACTAAAACAGAGTGAAAATTACTTTGCAGGTGGCCAGCCTCTAGTGACTGTGCTTTACACTGCTGGCTGGGAACCTTGAGTACCGTGCTGGGTCTCAATTCCTTGCTTCCTGGGCCAGTGACGGTAGGTGGTGGTCTAGGAGTGACGTGTTCCTCCCACGTCCACTTGAATCTAGGAGAGATGAAATGCCTTTCCAAGTTCAAATGCTGAGACAGTAGCAGAGCCAAGAACAGAACCCAGGAATCTGAGTGCCATCCCTTGGCTCTAACCACTAGATGACAGTCCCTCCATTCCATATGTGGAGACAAAGGAAAATGAGCTACTTGCCTTGTATGGGGAGAGGGGGGATGTTAAATCTCATTTTCCGTGGCTAAGCTGCAAGGTGCTTTTATTTCCTACATAAAATATGGGGAGAGAAACAAGTAAAAAGAGCCCACCAGAGGCAAAGGACAATAATGGATCACAGCCTACAGCTGTGCTTCCATTTTCCTCCAAAGCACGGACTGCAGACGCTTTAATGCTAACCCTGGTGTCCTTCTCCCTTTTCTGCCAGTCATGATTCATTAGGAGTGATGCCTCATGAATAGATTACTACTCCATGTCTATGCTAAGGCACTGTCAGTCCTCATTTTTCACCTTTGCTTTACAGCCGTAGTTTCCAAATTAACCTAGATTGTGGCACTTTATTATTCAGTTATTTATTAACTATTTATATACGTGTCTGTGTGTGAGTGTTGGTATATAGAGTTGTATAAGTATGTATAGCGCAACATGGATCTGATCATATCATTGGGATGTGGGGGACAGGTTTGTAATATAATTCCGTGCTGTCACTTGCCTTGATTTAATCAGAACAGGCCCAATTTCAGAGCGTGTGTCCTAAGCAAAAGAAAATTGAGCAGATTGTATAACAAGCCATGCAGAGGGAAGAGCTCAGGCTCCAGCACTGAGCAGTTTGTGCCAAGGAAGGTAGGGGGCACTGAAACCCTAATGGAAAAGACAGTAGGGTGAATGCATGGGGGACCCAGCATGTTGTGCGGCAGTGGGGGGAGCCTTCTGAATCTTTTATTTCCTGACTTTCTCAGGTAGGCAGGGTCATCTTCATGATTATCTGCAAAGCTGCATGGCATCTCTGGCGATTGCTTAAGTTCACATTCATAACCACTCGCTGTCCCTACTATTTTTAGCAAAAATGTGTCTTTTTTCACTTTCCTCCCACAAAACAAGACTGTCACCTAGTCAGATGTGAATGACCCGGAGAGCCTTGTCCCTATTTCCACCACGTAGTGTCGCAGCAATCAGTGTTCACATGCACTGATGCCTTGGTGCTCTGCTTGATCCCTCTCTTGCCTTGGCAGCCAGCCCTGACTCAGGAGTGACTGTTGCCTGAAAAGGGAGGAAATTAATTTACCTAATGCCTCTGCAAAGGCAGCAGATGAATGTCAAATTGCTCTGCTTTGCCCTCTGCTGGCCATCACAGAATCAGCATGGTCACTGCCCCAAAGGGAGCCCTCATTGGCTCAATGTAGAGTGTGATGATGATGATAAGGGGTATGGAGCACCTTCCATATGAGAAGAGTTTAAAAAGACTGGGACTGTTCAGCTTGGGAAAGAGATGACTGAGGGGGCATATGAGAGAGGTCTATAAACTCATGAGTGGTGTGAAGACAGAATAGGGAAGTGTTATTTACCCCTTCACGTAACATGAGAACTAGGGGTCACATAGAAAATGAGGGTTGGAAGGGACCTCAGAAGGTATCTAGTCCAATCCGCTGCTCAAAGCAGGACCAACCCCAACTAAATCAGCCCAGCGAGAGCTTTGTCAAGCCATATCTTAAAAACCTCTAAGGATGGGGTTCTATCACCTCCCTAGCTAACCCATTCCAGTGCTTCAACATCCTTCTAGTGAAAATGTTTTTTCTAATATCCTCGTTTTATAAAGAGATGAGGCCAAAAATGAGGGGAAACTGAGGGACAGCGTGGGGAGGTGACTTGACCAAGATGTCACAGCAGGTCATTGGCAGATCTGGGAATAGAACCCAGGTGTTGTCAGTCCCAGTCCAGTGGTCTGTCTGCTGCACCATGCTCTCTCTCAAGAAATATGTTGATTGATTTATTTAGTTACTTATAGAAAATGTTTTTTCTTTTAGCCATTCCCCTGTGGTATTAGAAACCTACACACAAGAACCAGAAAGTGAAATTTGCTAGAGACAAAAGTGAAACTGACCAGACTGGTTTTACTTTCCAAACTGACATGAAAAAAGTAAACGCAACATAAACCATAGAAAGGAAATTAGACCTTAAAAATTATTTGTCTCCATCTAGCAAAGTATGTTCTGAGTGATGAGCATATAGACACTTGGTAAAACATGGTTTGTATCTTGAGCGTGTCTTATGAGGTGACTTTCGAGTGATCTCTGCTGCGGCAGTGGCCTGTGTTTGTGAATGATCCTCTCCTGTATAGAGAACTGACTAAGTAGCTGCTTGAAAAGTCCTGCTTCCTTCTCAGTTGAACACCATGTAGCAAAACATCCTGTTACAGTGAGCAGCATAAGTGATGGTGAATATGATCCAAATCCTTCTGCTACATATGCAGCTCCCAACTCTCTCTAGGTTGTCTGTGGGCCTCCCACAGAGTAGCCTGAGGAATTGTCTCTCAAAGAAAGCAGTGGAAGCCCCATCACTTGAATCTTTTAAAACTCAACTGGACAAAATCTACTGTAAGGGAAAATCCTGTGCAGGTTGGGGGGTGGGTTAGATGGGACTCAATACGCCTACTCTAGTTCCAGATCACATGGTTCTACGCCTCAGAGATTCCCAGAGGGTTTGAATATAGGAATGAACTGTTGGGGATTTGGGAGAAAAGGTTGGTGCAGGGAGAAGGTCACCTCTGTAACTTCCTTTGATTTGATTAAAAATAATCTTAATACCTTCATCCATCTCAAGCTCCCCAGGCAGACTTAACACCTCACTGATAAGATAGCGCGAGATGCAGGGCCCAGGCTGCGTCCCTGTGTCTGAGCTGCATTGCTAAGCTCTGCTCTTGTGCTGCACAAAGAAGCCTTTTTCTATTTCCCCTGATCTTTCAAGGATGCAGAACTCCTTGATAATTTACTGCTGAGCGACTGTAATTCATCATTAGTGCTATTGCATATCATTAGCTGGCTTTAGCTATTAAACTGTATCCGAGGAGATGTCCTGGGAATTCTGAGAAAGTACATCGTGAAAAGATTAAAAAGCCAGGCGTGCGGTGGAAGGGCTCTTTTTTCTAATTAAGAACATGAAAGCCCCATGAAGTGGCGAGAATGCTGGGAACGGACGTCGTGGCCTGGCCTCAGATACAAAGCAACGCTGGAAATCTGCTAGTACTAAGTGATGTTGGGGCCAAAGCAGAACCTCTCTGGAGTGATGTGGTTTTGAAATCTCGTCCTTCCACCCCCAGCTTCTCTTTCACTTCCCCCTATCCTCTACCTCAGCCACTGGTTCAGTCCAGCTGGCCAGCTGTCACCTATATGCTCACTCTGTCGGCTCGCATGAGTAACTAGAGCAGAGCTGAGTGGAGCAGTGTGGAGCCAGGCTAGTACTTGAACTGGAAATCTTAAAGGAGCACCTCGGTGCTGCAGAAACCGGTGTTGGGGATTCATTTACTGGGGTACTCTTCCCTTTGAGTCAATACTGAACCAATGTGCCAGAGTGGGGGTAGGCAACGCTGTGCTGCTGGTTTTAGATGAGAGCCATTGTGACCACTAGTGATCGTTAATGATCCCCTGGCGCTATTTGCAAAGGCAAGAGGTTGTTGGGTCACATTTTCAAAGGTCTCTAAATGACTTCGGCACTTTTATAAATTTTACCAGTTAAGCTTACAAGTTCTGGCCAAATTTCCGCATGGATCATTTCCATCTTCCCCCTCTCCCTAAATTCACCTGCATTTGCACTGTGATTTGTTTTTTTCACTTTCTATTTTTAGCAGTTCCGTAATGTTGCTATGTGCTGTTATGTGCCACACCACAGTTGCTGCTTATCCGATTTGCATGAAGTGACCCTCTGCGTAGTTTATGTAGCACTTACTGAGCCCTTGAGATGAAAGTCACTATAGGAATGTGCATTATTACTATTAATAGCATTAGTCATTACTTATGATCTGGCACCCATTGCACTGGGATTTCAAAGCAGACTGGAGGAAGGAAAAGTCTGTTTGCAAGCAGGCTGTAAAAATGTTCACCAGAGCAGTTCGTCTGAGATTCGTGAATTGTGAAAGAAGCTGATTCTGTCTGCCTTCCTCTGGGGGCTCTGGGTTGGACTTGATTGGAACTGAGCCAGCTCTGATGGTGTCTGCACCAGCTGGAATGGACGTACCACCCGGGCAGAATGCTTTGGAACTTCCAGATGATCAATAGCATTTGCTTTAGCTGCTTAGTGCTATGACCCTGCCTCACCTTGGCTCTCTGCTGTGTCATGCGTCCACGGCCAAGAGAAATGTTGCCAGATTGTGCAAAGTATTTAGCTGCAAACAGCAGATTCTTTTTAAAACAAACCTAGTGGTCTTTTTAAAAATGTTGGAGGAGTCTGAGTATAGCTCTCGGAAAAAGCCCCACAGGTGACGCTAGCCTTTAAAATGGGAGATGGAGTCACAATGTGGTTCCTGCAGAAAGCAGCCAAGGACAAGTGTTGAAGTGATGTGGGATTCATTTTATGAATGTGCACAAAGTTTACAGTAACCTCAGCATCGAATTCAGCCGGCCTGCTCTCAGTTCCCAGCTATAAACAATGAGAACGCCAGGCTGTGGGAGACAGATGGACGCTGGAGTCTAAAAGGAAGGTGACATCTAGCTCTCAGATGTTGCAGAGCATGGCAGTGAATTAAACGTTAGGCACAATTTAAGAACTATGTGCGTATTGTATGTGTGGTATGTATCGCTGGCTGAGCGGAGCCTTTCCAGGAGAGCCTCACTAATGGTACGTCATCTTACTAGCTCTATAGCACTTTACAAAGGAAGAAAAACAGCATTTTACATAGGGAAACTGAGGCTTAGAGAGGTAAAATGACTTGCCCAAGATCACCCAGCACATCAGTACCTCAGCTGGGAGCAGAACTGAGAAGTCCTGGTTGCCAGCTTGCTGCTCCAGCCACTGAACTGTAGTGTCTCCCTGTTAGACCATAGGTAGCCTTTTCTTCAGGCGCTACATATATTTGTGTAGCGTGTCAGTGAACGGGCTGTGTTTGTTACTAGCTGTACGTGTAATGTGGACGGTATGTCTGTGTAGTTACACATCAGGGCGCCTTCACTTTTCCTGGCCGAATGTTTCATTCTGCATTCCCTGTGATCTGCCTTTCAGTCTGACATGCAGAGCTGGGAGGAGCAGAGCCAAGGAGCCATCTATACCGTGGAGTATGCCTGCAGGTACAGGAGGGGGGTTGGGAAAGCTTTGAAGTTGGCACTTCCTTGGGACAGCAGCCCTCCCTTTGTAAAACCTTTGATCAATAAAAGGAGCTGGCGAGGGGGCTCACATGGTTCTCCTTGTGACGTTTCCACCCAGCCTCGCCCATGCTGGGGATTTCACAGTACATGTGGATACTCACCCCCTTGAAAACACCGTCCGGTTCACTGTGTCGTGCCCAAGGTTTACCCTCCGGATTGTTAGTGATGAGAAGCTGTGCTGGTTATTTTCGGCAATGGTGGGTTGACTGCTGATTCAGCCTGGGGGGAGCAGGAAGTATTTTAAGAACTAAACGTAGCTCATATTTTCAAACCCGAGAGGTCAGAGCCAGGTGCCTACACACATGGCTCCTTAGATGAAGAGGGCCTGCCAGAAATGCTGAGCACCATCAACTCCTACTGGCATTAATGGGAGCGGTAGGTGCTCAGCACCTCTCCAAATTGAGCTACTTGTATTTAGGAGCCTAATTATGGAGTCAGGAACTTCCCTCCAGTACCTCGACTTGGACATTTTGGCCTCTGATTTAAAACCCGGCCAACCCCAAACCTGTCCCTTTATGGATGTTCTTGGCTGGTCTCACACAAGATTCTGTAGGAGCTTCCTGCCGCCCCCCCATTCCACCAGCACAAGCCCAGTTCATGCTTCTCATGTGCCCCGTCGAGCCATTCACACCACGGCAAAGTAAGTGTCACGCTGCAGAAATCCGAAAGTTGGCAGTTTGCACTTGCTCGGCCCTGGTGTAGGTGCAGCCGAGCCCACAACTGGCTCCTGTTGGCCCCATCTCAGCAGAGAGCCCAAAGCCTGAATGGGCAGTGAGAGGGTGAGGGCACAGACAGGCTGAGGCATGTTGACAGCAGGCAGGGCTCTCTGAAACGTTACTGTGAAATCTAGGTCTGTTCATTTAGTTTGATGCACCCTTTCTTCCCCTGCCATTGAGGGCAATGCAGACCTGCCTGTCTCTCCCAAAAAATCCACCCCGTAGCTAGTGTTTGAAGATGCAAAATACAATATGTAACTATAACTCCTTATTAGCGATTCCCTCCTCAGGGTGCATGTATATTCTAACCCAGTGAAGCCACAGAAGGTACTAACTGCACCCCCTCTTCCCCCTGGTCTGTTTCAGTGCCATAAAGAACATGATGGACAGCAGCGTGTATTTCAAGAGCATTGACAGGTTGCTGAAACATGCCATCGCGGTGAAGGATCAGATGAATTCCACGCAGGGCCGCAGGTAGCTCAGGAGTCTGACACCCTGAATTCCGATAACTGCCCTAGCTGTTGATAGGAACGACTGTTCTGGTTGCTGGAGGCTTCCCTGCATATAAGAGTGCAAACTACAGCCAAGCCCAGCAGTTCCATCAGTCATGTGACTCTGTGCTGTTATTTAAAAGAATAAGCTCCTTGCCCTGCAGTGAAACTGTGATTCTCTTTACTTTGGGAAGAAAACCCTCTGTTTACACCATGTTTACTGCAAAAGAACTTCTTTCCCTACATTTAAAAAGGGGGGGAGGGGATCTTTTGGGCTAATATGTAGCATTTTTGTGTCGTGTTAAATACATTTGCAGCATGGCTAGGCGTCCTAATAAAGGAATGTTTCAGTGCTGAGGAAGCAGGGTCCCCGCCTGGATTGATACTGGTCACTAGCTCAGTTGTGGGGCTCTGTCTGCGGACGGGATTTCTAAAGGCCTCGTGACGTACAGGACACTGGTCGATGTCGTAGGAGGATGCATTTTACTTTGTTTGCAGCAGCAGGAAAGCTGCTACAGCATCTGCCAATTGATGGGCTGAGTCTAGTGTGTTCAGTCCATCGCCCCAAGAGCCTCAATGGCATGAGTGTCAGAGATGTCAGGGGAATGAGATTCACCAGTGCCGCTCCTCAGACCCAACAGCTTTGAATTTCACGTTGCTAGCAATGGCTAAAGCAGGCCGACTGCCTGGTTCTGCGCAGAATGACACTCTCTGTACTAGATGTTTGTGGCTACGGGCTCTTATATTTTGCCACGTTGCCAGTTTGCCGGGGCCTCATCGCATTTACACACAGTGGAGTAAATTCCACCAGCCCTTGTGTTTTACATGGAAGTGAGGCCACAGAGCCTGGGGTCATGACACCCCAGGAGGCCTGGTGTGGGGGCCACGTAGCCTCCGTTGGCTCCCCTCCTGCACCAAAGATGGGCATGTGTGAGGGCCACAGTTAGAATTCCACGAGCACATGGAGGGCTCCAGGCTTAGGGGCTGCATACAAGGAAGCCCTGGTGCTTCACTCTCGCACGGACACTGCCGTCCTTACCTCCTGCTGGATGTGATTGTTTTCTTACAGCGCCGCTGCCCTGCAAGCCATGAATCCGCCAGCCAGCTCCTGATTTCAGACCAGACTGGCCTTCCTCTGCCTTTTTCATCCAGCCCAGGTCAGTGATCTCTGTGGCCAGATGGAAGGGTGAGAAATATTCCCCCCCTTAAACCTTCTGGCCAGTCTGTGAAATTGCTTAGACTCTTCCCCTTCAGACTGAGAGACAGGGTGCAGCAAAGGGCAATGATATTGACTAGACATAATCCTCCCTGTGTTGGTGGGAAGCATGTTTAATTTTGGAACGCACATGTCCCCTTTTAAAGGGGAAGCATGCTTATTTTGCTTCTGCCTTTTCCTCCTCTTTTATGATTCTAGGCTGCCACAACATGTCTTTCCTGCTAGCTCTTGGCCTTAGAAATGCCGCGGTGACTCTGTTGTGTCATCAGTGCTTTTGCTGGAGGGCCATCTGGAGTCCTGAAACAGGCACTCTTCCACTCTCAGTTGAAGGGGTGAAGACATATGATCCTTTCACAAGGAGAGCTTTTCGTGTGTCTATCAGGAGTTTGCTAATTATGGATTAGGGAGTAAAACCCCAGTAAGAATGCAGAGGATCTCAGTTGCTTAGGATTTTCTTCATCATCTCTCCAGTCTTCCAAAGGGTCTTCCAGCAAAACAAGGACATCAAGACAATGACTTTCTTCTAATGTGAAAAAGAAGCCAATCCCACTCCCTCCCAGCCCCCCAAAGACCTCCTTTATATGCCATAAAGAAGTGGGATGGGGGGAAAAAGGCCTGCACATAGTGTGGCGGTTGGAAAGGGGTGTTGCTTAAGTTTTGCTTTTTCATTGGAGCCAACAACTCAATGTTTCTTTTCAATGGAAAGGAATTTAAGAAGCAAGTAGTTTTCCCAGGCCTGGGAAGGAAGGTGCTTAAGGGAGTTTGAGACCAGAAAAAGGTTCTTAGCCTGGTGTTTCCACAGAGGTAAATAACCCAAAACAATCACACCGCACTTTAAAAAAATAAACTCTGTATTAGCCATTGGTTTGTGTTCAGGAATGTAGACCGATTTTAATAGTGTAACGCGCAAGGTTTGTGCGTCCTCTGTCTTTGCAATGCTTCACCCCCGTTGCTGAATGGCCAGCTCCGTCCTAAAGCGAGTACAAGAATAACACAGCCAGGAGTCAGAATTAATCAGTTGCACTACTGCATTGGGCAGTTTGGAATGAAGTTTGCAGATGGCAGGGCAGGGAACATGGCTTTAAAAAATCCCATGATTTTATTTATTGCCAGTTAATTGTGCTGGGACGCCTAGTATAAAACACCTTGCAATCGACGGAGTTATAACAGTGAAAGTAACACAGTGGTGAATCAGATTCCTTTTAAAGAACTGTGGCTGTCTCATGGTAACCAGCCCCATCTGTTGTATTTGTATTTCCTAGTGTACATTTCTATCGTACTAAAAGGGTAGTTGCACCAAAGAGGGCCTTTGTTTCACTGGCTCCTGTCCCATCAATCCTAACCCCATGTGTGTACCTCACCACTGCCCTGGCAGCCCACCCTGCATTGTCGCCAGGATAATCCTTTACAGTGGGGAAAGAAGCAGCAGGGCCAGGGGAACAAAGATCCTGTTTCCTTGTATTGTCCTTATGGAATAACAGAACAAGCAAAGGTGAATACAGAGGCTGGTGTTTACATGGCAGCACCGTGTTTCTGTCAGACAGCAGCTGCCTTCATTCTGCCACATCTGTTCACGCTGGAGCAGAGGTTTTGCCACAGGAAGTGAGCTTGTTCACTGAATTGTGTCTGTGTCCCAAGTCCTGGAGGTCTGGGCAATGTCGGGTCACTGAGCAGCAGGCCCCCCCTCACCTCCCTTTCAACCTCCTCCCCCTCAGCTAACTCTCCAGCTGTGTCTTCTCCAATCCCTCCTATCTGTGGCTGGCTGCTCCTCTCCCAGGGGAACAGCAATCTCTGCTTCTCCGTAACACACGGCAGCTGTGTTTTTAGTGTGTCTTTCCTATGAACTGTCTAAACCCCTGTAGTGTCAAGTAAGGAACGACAGGCGCAGGATGGAGAGGGACTAGCAGGGACAAACAGCTTGGGCTCCAGAGGGGAGCTGGGCGGGTGGAGAAGGCAGCACACAGGATGGGCCACTCTCCTATGGCTGATATAGGCTGTTGGTTTTTTGCCTTCTCTTCTCACCACAGTGAGCAACTAATGCCATTCTGCTGTGCTGAACCAGTTCCTGTCTGCCTCTCCCAGCTCAGTCTGACCAGCAGGGAAGGGCTGATGGGGACTTTGAAGTGTAGCTGTAATCAGACAAGTGACTCTACCAATCACCGCTGCTCCAGGCACCTTCCGCTCCCTTTCCTGCAGTTTGGTGCCTCTTAGTCCTCCAGAGCAGTCATGGTGACATGGGCCCTGTTCTGTCTCCTGCATCCTGGCTGCTAAATTGCCATGGTAGGATCTTTACTCACAGGAGGGGGATGCAAGAGGCAGAATGCAGTAGGGAATAAATAGGGAGCATCAGGCTATAGATTTTACAGAGCTACCTTTCTGGCTCTAATAGCCTGTTGTGGTCATTAGGTTGGCTGACAACAGCCCCGGCCCAGCTGGGAAAGGGCTTGGACATAATCCACCACACTTTAGGAGGAGTAAGATAATTTTAAAACTCAACACCCCGCTCAAACCCCTCCATCTCTGTGCAGCCTGGCCAGGAGGGTCCACCAAGTCTCTTTGATTGGGGTGGGACAGTAGATTTCCCTTCGGCCAATGTCTGATTGAGCTCTGGGGCATGTATCTCAGCTGCTCAGGTGGGGATGGAGTAGGGGAGTGGCCCATGTTAAGAGCTAAAGGGCGATGCAGATCTCGATGGTGTTGCCCGTGGCCTCCCTGTTATATGTTGGGCTGAGGCATCCCTGCTCCAGCCTTCAGACCAAAGTTGAATCCTTCCCGGAGACTCCTGGCTTCCGCGACAAAATATTCCTCATCTCCTGCGTGACGCTGTTCCAGGGCTTGCCCTGCACCTGCAGCAGGCTTGGCTCTGCCGACAGCGTCCTGTGTGTCCGGGGCAGGTTGCAGCAGTCCTTCTCAGCCAGGGGCCTATGACTCCCTGGCAAGGTGAAGCTGCCACTGGCCAGGGAGGTGAGGTGAGGCTTCTGCTCTGTGCATGGCGGGTAGGAGAACTCGCGGTGGATCTCTGGCCGTGGGCGAGCTGCAGCCACATTCTTGCTGTTGTTGAGGTTGCTGGCAGGAGTGTCACTGCGCCGGGCGGAGTCGTTCTCATAGAGGGTGCGGCAGAGCTCAGACTGGGTGCGCCGTGAGGCATGGGAGGTCCTGACGAGGGCGTGCAGCACCGTGATCAGCAGGATGATGATCCCAGAGGACAGGATGCAGGCGCTGGTTATGCCGGTCTCGATTTCAAACAGCAGCAGCATGTAGATGGAGAGAGCTGGAGAGGAAGGAGAACAAGGCATGGATAAGAAGGCCAGAAGGGACCGTCTGACAGGCTGGGGAAATGGACCAAGTGAGTCCTGGGCCAGCCCCACCTCTTTCGGCTGAGCTAGGGCCTAGCTTTTGGGGAGAGACATCCAGTTTGATTGAATGGCCAATCTGAATCTGAGTGAAAGCAATTTCCTGGCTCTGTGACAGCCTCACTAGCCTGATTCCGCCCTCGGTCACTGCGGAGTGAATCTGGTCTACACTGAAATCAATGACAGCACATTGCCACTTACCCACAGGGCCCATTTCCCCGGCGGGAGATTTTCAAAGACACCCAAGGTCCTGATCCTCCAAGGTAGTTAGGCACCCATCCCCCTTGTGGATCTGGGCCTAAGTGAGTTAGGAGCATGAGTCCTGTCTACTTGGCTGCTTTGGAAAACCTACTCACTGAGTCATGCACATTACTGAGGCTTAGATGGTAACTGATCCCCGTTTGCTCTGCCTGCCTGTTCTTGGTGTTTGCTTTTCCTCTGTGCTGCTCTTCTGCGCATTCTTTACCAGCAGCTGGCGACTGGCCCCTTCCCACACTGGCCGTTAAATAGTGGATTTAAATCTGGGTTTTTTGGAAATCTTAAACCCCAAAAGTATGGGAGTGTCGAGCTCCATGACCACCCCTGAAACCAGGCATCCAACTCCAAGCTCCTTCAAGGTCCACAGGAAGGGCAGGAGGGGACTTCCCCTGGGAATGGGGTATCCCATCACCGCAGCGCTCAGATGCCTTCCCTTGAAGCAGCTGGCATCAGCCACAGTTGGAGATGGGAACCTAGGCCTGGCACTTCCTCTGTCCCTATGACAGGTACGAGGGTGGGGTTATCAGCAGCGCTGGCGTGTGGGGGGGATTCCTGGCTGTGCCACGTTGAGCCTCCAAGGTGCCCATCGATAATGAGACGCTTGCCAGTGAGCCCTTTGCTGTTTTTGTTCTCTTGCAGCATTGGATGGCGCAGGTGCCAGGAGAGGACGCTGCCCACGCACCTCTGCCTCTGGGGCTGTGCAGGGGGAGAGCCTCCAACTCCTTTTAAAAGCTTCTGAAGCCAAAGGCAGACGTGAATAGCCATGATTGGTGTGTAAAGGCCCAGTGAAGGACGGGGATCTCCTTGGGCGGATTTCGTGGCCCTAGATCCCCAGAGCTCATTGACTATTCGCCCTGTTGGTGTAAAGTCAGGGCCTGGGTTTGGGAACTTGCCCTTCCCAGCCACACCCATCACAGGCTCCAGGGAGAATGGAGGCATGCTGTCCGCATCAATCTCCGTGAGGAGGGGTGGCCTGTTTCTTGTGCCTTTGAATCCCTCCATCCCGGCGCTTGTGCTGCAGCCTTCCACCATAAAACAAATGGCTGAACCATTCCAGGGTCTCGCCCATGGCACAATAAAGTCTGTTTTAAAAACACTTGCTATTGTCCATCTCCCCTTCCCCCCCGAATCCCAAACCACCACAGACACCTTCTGCTCGCTTCTCAGCATTACGGCCTCTTTGCAGAGGGAGAGACTGAGGCAGAGAGAAGCTAAGTGGCTGGGCCAAGTTTGCGCAGTAGGTCTGGCTGTGGCACCTGTTAGTGTAGGATCTGAGCCCCCCCCAGGGGACTCAGGAACCTGGTGCTGCCGGCTGGAAAACCAGCAATCATTGCAGCCTGGCCTGTGAACAGCTGTTCAGCAACCTACTAAACACCAGGGGGAGGCAAGTGCTGGAGCATCCCTCGATGAAACATGTGAGTTGCGCGTGGGCCCAAGCCCTTTCTCCCTGGGAATGGGATGCCGGCGTTCAAAGAGACATGAAAGTGCTTACCTGCTAAATAGACGGACACGCCGCAGCAGAATAAACCAATGGCAATGTGCCGAATCACCCGGCTGTCCAACAGGAACCAGTCAGTTCTGCAAAACAGGCGAGAGAAACACTTCAGCGGTCAGTTTTCAGCGGTAAAACAGAGCAATATATAGTGATGCTGAGCGCCTTTATCCCAGTGCAGTATCATTTTAATCTTATCAGAGACAGCCCCTAGCAGAGGCTTTTCCTTCAGGGGGATTGACTTGGTCACCTAGTGACCCTAAGATCTTGTTTTCTCAGAGTCTATATAAAGCAGTGCAGGGCAGATACATCAAGGGTCCAATATTCTGATGTCCCAGGCTAAGGGTTTCTACACGCTGTAAAACTCCTGCTCAGCCCAAAATCCAGACTTTGGGTGAAAAGGGCATTTGCTGCACGTTCTAGAGTGCGTCTGAGGTGCTGGGATGCATTTTAAGTCCTAAACTTGCCCTGCCATGGAGCCGAATTCTGCCCTCAGCACTGTGTGGGGCTGTCCCTCCCTCTGCAAGCACAGAGGGCTGATGTTGGTGGAAGATTCACACATGCAGGGGGAGCAAAGTAACTGAGCCTACATCTGCCGTGCAGTTCTAGGAGGAGAGGATTGCCCGGGCAGTTCTGTTGTGGTGGGGCAGGGTTGCCTTAATTTAAAATCTCTTTCCTTCCTATTCCCCCCACCTCCACCCCTTCAGCTGGCTGAGAAATGAAAACCAAACCCAGCCAAGCCACCTCCACTATGTTAGCTTTGCTTGAGGTTCAGCCAGCCAGCAGAGGGAGCCCAGATTAACCAACTCCTGTCCAAACACTGACGATGCAGCTACATAAAAAAGCAAACAAAGCAAAGAGCCGCTTTTGCTCACAGGCTTCATGTTTCTACAAGGAGGGAGATAAACCTAGAGAGGCTGCAAGTGGAAAAGGGGGGGGCAAAAGCAGGTGAGAGAGAAATACTTCAAGGCGTCTTAAAGACTATTGCAAGAAATGAAGAGCAAAGAAAAATGATGCATGTTAGTCCATAAGCCTATCACCCTTTAAAGAGCATGAAAGGGTGAAGCGCTGCTGCCAAGCCAGGATGCAGTTTCATCTCCAGCACTGAATTGCTTTGCTTCACTCGGATCCTAGACGTCTTAATTTAGATCTGCATTTGGGAAGGGGCTGACCTATTTTTTTTAAACTGCATAAAACGTCAAAAGATGAACTCCTGTCTTGTCTTATCTAGGCAGGTGCTCCATGCTCCTCATGGTAGCATCTGAGCCCTTCCACTCGATCTATTCCGCTCGTTCCAAGTGGTGATGCTGGGTGGTTTCTGCAGGCTCACAGACTCCAGCCTGACTTGCCAGCAGCCCTGCCATGAGGCACTAGTGCGCTCTCACTAGCCGTCCTTGTCCATCCTGCAAAAGCTGCTTGGGATTGTTTGTTCCCTTCATGGCAGCTGAGGTGACCTACAGAACCTCAGCACTCCACTTCTGGGACTTTGCGGGCCGTTCTCATCGAAGGAGGTGGCATGCCAGCCTCTTGTTAATTGTGAGAGCGGAACATAGTCATTACAGGAGGTGACGCAATGGAAAAAGGGCCCAAAGTGCTGCAGGGTTAAGTGGGGTGAAAGGTTGTGCCTGAAAGATGCTGCGTCAGTCTGCAGCACAACTGTCCCTGTAAGAGGCTGGGAAAGGATTGTGTGGTTCATCCACGAGAGAGAGGCTGCGGATTGTGTTGTTGGAATGACTGGCACGGGGGTGGGGGGGTTCACGTTGCTGAGAGGGATGGGTTGGCAACCCCTGGGGAGTGGTGCGCTGTATTTTCCCAGCAGTACAAGCTTTCCCCCCACCCCTCCTTGGCAATGCGTGTGGTAGCTTTGACACTGAGGAACTGCCCCAGGGGTTGAAGGGCAGCTCAGTCTCCGAGGCCCAATCAGTCCATGGCCTCAGAGACTGGGGACAAAGGGGCCAGTTAGTGTGAATGGTGCTGTTTGTCTTTGTAATGTGGACATCTGTCCATTGGGAGTTGGCTTCAGACCTAGCAACTCTGACACGCAAGAGCCACTGAATTGCCTGCAGCCAGGAATGAGTTTTGGTCTTTTTGTTTTGAAACATGCAAACACTGAAGCAAGCGAGTGTCTTTCCTGCCTTCTCCTTCCATTGCTTCCCTCAAGGGAGAACTTTGGCAAGGATGTGGGAGGGTCAGCGCGAGCAGCTGGTGAGAAAACACGACCCAGGAGAGTTTGATCTCGGGCACTCAGCCCTGCTGGTCCAGAAGGGCAGGTCAGTTTATGGTGTATGTGTGTGTGTGGGGGGGGTCCTCTGGAACCCCTAGTCTGAGAAAGCAGAAGAGTAATGGCTCTGCTTGCATCTGGAGTAACTGCATCAGGAACAAGTGAGAGGGAAGAGAATAACTCACAGCCATTGAGCCACCAGCTGATGAAAGCAGTGATACGTCCACCTGTCAGTGATACTCTGGCCTGTGTGCTCCAATTTGCACTACGCTTTCCCGCTCACTCCGGCCACCTAGCATTTGCAGGTATGGAAAAAGGCAACTGAGGGAAAGTCTCCAACTGCTGCCTCTACAGCCGCCCCTGTAGGGAATGGCCCTTCCCCTGGCTTAGAGATTACAAGGTGGATGAGATGGAGCCCACTGGGTCTTTTCTGTCTTGAACTCCTGGGCCGTCTGAGCCTGCCTAGGGCTGGGCGATTACAGTCAGAACTTGGAAGGGCTCCTGCTCCCTCGTGTTCATTGTCGGGGAAGAGAAGCCACTTTGTTTTATTAATTACATGATTTGGGGGATTAGTGGGGGCTGGGACAGCCTTTGTTCAGAGCAGGCCAGGGCCATTGAGTGCAGAACTGAAAACTGGAGCAGTAATTCAGTGTGACAGGCCCAACGTGGGAAAGCCGGCTCCTACGTGAGCAGATCCCCTAATGAAACTAGAGCCCATCTCCCTAGGGACAGGGCTGTCCTACAGAGATGGGGATGGGCAGGATGAAAACACAAGCTTCAACATGGTGAGACAATAGCTAATCCTGTGTCAATGGGGAATCTCTCAGGGAGGCAGGGCCGTGAGAATTAACCCCTCACCTGCTGCCATTTTTATACGGTAACCGTGTTTTCCATTCTAGGGTCTGAAAGCAATTTGCAAACAAACTTTATTTAAGTCACACACAGACGCTGAGGTAGGGGTATAACTCCCAACCCCCTCATTACAGATGGAGGGACGGAGGCCCAGAGAAAAGAAGTGACTTGCTCAAGGTCACCCTGTGAAAGTGGCAGAGGAGAACAGGACCTAGGAGTCCTGACTCCAGGCCCCTGCTCTAACCAGCTGCCTCTCTTCAATCCTTCAGTCCACTCCCCTCTCAGCGGATGCTCACGCCCTCTGCAGCAGAAGGGTGAAGCAATAACATCCTTTCACTTTGCTTAAGCACTGGATGGGGAAAGGAAGCTAAATTAGGACAAACTATTTGAGCCAAATTGGTTATGGGAGCTTTGCTGGAGCCTGGCCCCAGGGCAGCAAGGTGCGTGGGATTGGATTGGAGGAGGGATCTCAATCCCACCCAGTGAGTCCCAGGTTGCTACCTCTGGTGCATTGGCTCCAGCTCTCCCAGAGGTGGGAAGCCCTTTGCTGAATGGCATCATCATGGCCCCCTTCTCTCCTCAGCTGCTCTCTTGACCTCATGGGCTCAGAATAAATTACTGACAATTAAAAGGACCTGGGACATTCTCAGCTTTTATTCAGAGAAATCCAGAACCTGTCTGTGTTCCGCTGTCAGAACCAGACTGAGTCCAGCTGGACAACAGTAAATGTTCGTTAAAGCAGTCATAGAATCATAGAAGATTAGGGTTGGAAGGGACCTCAGGACGTCATCTAGTCCCACCCCCTGCTCACAGCAGGACTAACCTCAGCTAAATCATCCCAGCCGGAGCTTGTCAAGCCGCAGCTTAAAAATCTCTAAGGATGGAGATTCCACCACCTCCCTAGGTAACCCATTCCAGTGCTTCACCACCCTCCTGGTGAAAAACTTTTTCCTAATGTCCAACCTAGACCTCCCCCACTGCGACTTGAGACCATTGCTCCTTGTTCTGTCATCTGCCACCACTGAGAACAGCCTAGCCCCATCCTCCCTGGAACCCCTTTCAGGTAGTTAAAGGCTGCTATCAAATCCCCCCTCACTCTTCTCTTTTGCAGACTAAACAAGCCTAGTTCCCTCATCCTCTCCTCATAAGTCTTGTGCTCCAGCCCCCTAATAATTTTTGTTGCCTTCTGCTGGAGTCTCTCCAATTTGTCCACATCCTTTCTATAGTGGGGAGCCCAAAACTGGACACAACACTCCAAATGCAGCCTCACCAATGCTGAATAGAGGGGAATAATCACTTCCTGCAATCTGCTGGCAATGGTCCTACTAATGCAGCCCAATATGTCACAGAAACATCCTCTGAATCTCCTTAGTACTTCTAATTTCAGAGCTCTTTAGTCATGTCAGTTAATTAAGCCTCGCACCCCTTGTGAGACAGGCAGTCTCTGTCCCCATTCTACAAACGGAAGACTGAGGCATAGTGCAGTGAAGGGTCACAGTGATTCAGTGGCAGGGCTGAAAATAGAGCCCAGGAGTTCTGATTCCCAGTTTGCTAAGCTGGCGTGGGTCTCTCCAGCTTGGGTCTTGTCTCACTTCCCCTCCGAGTGAGACAACTGTCTGCAGCTGAAGAGATTGATTCTGTCACATGGGATCAGGTGAGTGCCCTGTTTACATTGCCTGAGGCCTTGCCTTTAGATGTTTCACCCTGTGCATGACATGCTTGCAGTTAGCCAGGGCTCCCCACCACCTTTTCAGAGCGGTTGCAGTCAGTCTCCCCAGCGCCAGCACAAGGCGGACAGCTGTGGCTGGCAACCTCAGAGTTTAACAAGGAACAGAAACAGGAGCAATTGAGACGGGAGTGGCAGAAGTGTAGGAGAACCCTCCCCGCCCCCAAGCAGGGTTCAAACGGCAACTCCTGCTTGCAGCGTGGGGCAACAGGCAGCGTGGTTGCTGTGTCGCCGGAAAGGCCTGTGACGGCTGCAAGCCAGCCAAATGGTGGTGAGGTACCAGCTGTGCTCAGCTCCAGAGGCTCTTGTATATCTGTGCTCAGGACACAAGCAGCTGCTATCAGCCCTGCCGCCTCCTCCCACCAGCAGACTCGATACAAAGTCGCCAGGTTCCGATTATCCAGCCCAGCCCCTCTTCTGCAGCTCTCCGGGTCTCACTTGGGTTTTAATGGGAGCAGTGCAGACTGGGCTGTAAGCGTGACCGATAGCCTCGTAATAAAGATGTGCTTCTTATGGAGCTTCCAAGGGGCTTCACAAAGATGGATTGACTGAACCTCACTCCGTGCGTCGGAGGAAGGTGATGCTGTGCTTTAGTTCTCCGGGATGAGGCCCAGAAAGGGGAAGTGACATGCCTAGAGTCACACAGTCAGTGGCAGAGCTGGGAGTCCTGCGTCCCAATCTCCTCTACCCACTAGTGACGTTCCATCCCTGAAAGCAAGGATCGGATTATTTTAGGAGCATTTCTGAGTGATTAACAGATTTTAAGGCCAGAGGGGACCACTAGGATCATCTAGTCTGGTCTCCTGCACGACACAGGCCAGAGAACTTCACTCCTCTCACTTGATTTCTGCATCAAGCCCATAACGTCTGGTTCAGCTAGCACATCTCTTTTAGAAAGACAGCCAGTCTTGAGTGAAAGACCCCAAGTCATGGAGAATCCACCCCGGCCGGAGGAATAGTAAGCTGTTTCAATGGTTCACTAAAGGTAGGACAAGAAGTAATAGGCTTAATCTGCAGCAAGGGAGATGTAGGTTAGATAGTAGGAAAAACTTTTTAGCTATGAGGGTAGTTAAGCTCTGCTTCCAAGCGAGGTTGTGGAATCCCCATCATTGGAGATTTTTCAGAACAGGTTGGGCAAACAGCTGTCAGGGCTGGTCTAGGTTTACTTGGTCCTGCCTCAGTGCAGGGGGCTGCACTTGATCTCTTGAGGCCCCTTCCAGGCCGACATGTCTATGATTACCCTCATGATAAAAATCGGCCACCTTATTTCTAGCCTGAAGTTATCTAACGTCAGCTTCTAACCATTGGATCTTGTTCTGCCTTGGTCATCTAGAGTAAAGACCCCTCTGCTATCAGAAATCTTCCCATTACAGATTTTGATCAAGCCACCTCAACCTCCTCTTTGTTAAACTAAATAAACTGGATTTTTGTCTCTCTCCATGAGGCAGGTTTTCCATACCTTGTATCATGCTTGTAGCTCTTTTCTGAACCCTTTCCAACTTTCTCTCTAACGAGTGGACGCCAGAACTGGTTTCATCAGTGCCATCCCAGTGGTAATAACATCTACCTACACGACTCAACATTCCTGTGTTTGTATGTTCTAGGATTGCACTTGCTCTGGTAGCCATCACATTGCATTGCAGGCTCATGTTCAGTTGGTTATTCACCATGACCCCTAAATCCGTTAATGAATCACTGCTTTTCAAAACACAGCCCCCGATCCTGTAGGTGTGACCTGCATTCTTGCTACCTAGATGTATGACCCTGCATTTAGTTCTCTAATTAGCTGATTGACCTGTTTCAGTTTTAATGGGGAGGGGGGTGTTTCAAAGGTGAACTGCAGACCTTTGAAAATAAATACAACTTTTAAGGTCCTCACTCAGTACTGGGTGCTGGGCCAAGTTTACAGTTGGTCAGGAATTGTTCATCAGAATGATTTTTCCAATGGAAAATGCAGTTTCTGCAAAAGCAAACTTTTCAACAGGAAAATTTTGATTTTGCAGAAATGTTTCAATTTTCTGTTGGGAAAGTCACATGAAGTTTTGGTTTGGGTTGGTTGGACTGCTGTGGGTTGGATTGTTGAACTGACTCAAAAGGTTCGTTTTTAACCCCCTTCAACATTAAACTGTATTTCCCTGTTGTGCATGTGGCCTTCTGGGAGTTGTAATTCAGGCCCCATTGTTTTCTATGAGCTGGACTCCCGGGTTGGACTATATCTCCCATGACGCAATGCATTTTTTCCCTCCAGCTCAGCACTATGGAGGATCATGAGTGACGTGGCTGCAGGTGCATGATAGGAGATGTAATCTAGCAAGGGAGCCTGCCCCACAGGGCAGAATGGGGGCATCTGGCTTCTGAACTACAACTCCCATGAGGCAATGCACCCCATAAGGAAATGAAGTTTAACATTGAACAGATTCAGAGTGAAGCATTTCTGCTTGGTGTAACAATCCCCGATTCCACACTGTCAAAATGTTTCGTTTTGATCAGAAATACCAAAACAAGATGTTTTGTCATGTCCAAATTGAAATGTTTCAAACCCTTTGTTCCACGAAAAATGGAGATGTTTCAACATTCTGTCCTGATTGGGGATGAAACCAAAACGTCGACATATCGGAATTTTCCTCAGCTCTATTCCAATTGATCTCGAGTGTGAAGCACTCAAGTCCATGGCGTTAGTTACACCAAGGGGGACTATCTGTGCCAACATCATCCAATGTCAATACGTTTTCAAACCAAATATGTGCAAATCCCTTTCCCTTTTTACTTCCCAACCAAGGCGAGGCACATGTGTTTGGCCAGAACCAGCCCCGTATCAGCCACTGCAGCTGGGGACGCAATGAACCCTGGTCCTGGCAGGCGAAGGAAAGAGGCAGTGTGTTCAGAAATGTTTTTGCAGATGTAAATGTGCTACCAATGATTAAGTCAAACTGCGTCTCGGGGTTAATGGTTTGGGGTCTTGAGTCCCTTCATTCCAGTGCAGGGCACCTTTGAAAACACCAGACACCAATCAGGAGAATCCAGCTCGCCAATTCCTAAAAGAAGAGGCCGGGGTTGGGGTGGGAGAGCAGGCTGGTAAGCGCTGCAGATGACAGAATCTTGGGGCAGGTCTCCAGCTGGGGTAAACAGCTGCAGGATCTGGCCAGCTGGCCTTCTTTTCTGAGTTTGCACTTCCTACTATAGAATCTGCTAACAGGTTTCTGGGATGCTAATGAATTGCAGCGTTAGCTGCGGGTGTGAGAGGCGAGAGATCCTCCTTAAGATATTTTCTGTCTCAGTGTGGTTTTGGAGCTGCGGTGCATGGAGTGCTGGCTGGTCACATGGTGCTGGCTCCCCTGTCCTCCAGCTGCTTCTACAGATGCCCAGGCACTTCACTGCAAATGAGCCTGCAACAGCAGCTGGAAACACCGAAGAGGAGCCAAACTGAGCCATTGCTACAGGAGCCAAGATCCCAGCAGCAGTCAGTGGGCCTAGGACTACCATCCACCACTGGGCATCAGGGCTCCTGGATTCTCTGACACTGACTCACTCTGTGCCTTTAGGGCATGTCAGTATCTGTGCTCAGAAAATGTGCCTCAGTTTCCCTGCAAAACAGACCTAATAGCATTTAGGGATCTTGGATGCCTCCGTTCACTGATGTGCTTAAAGTGCTTTGAGCTCCTCAGGTGGGAAGCCCTACAGAAGGTTAAACTAGCCCATGCTCAGCTCATTTATTGCCCCCTCACCCAGTTGGCAAGGAAGGGATTGTGTCCTAGTGCTAATGGTCCAATGCTGCGTCTCTCCGGCAAGTATTGCTGGCTAACGCGTGGATGACACATTCCTGGAAAAGACGTGTTTCCAGCTAGACCCTCAGTTGGGGGTCAGGGGGCATCCATCCCCCCACTGGAGTTAATGGAGCGACACTAGTTTGCACCAGCTGAGGCGCTGGCCCCAGGTATTTCTGCAACGAGTATTTGGGGCGTTAATGCGGTATGTAATGTACCCAGATGTAAAGGCAGCTGTAAATTTGCTCTGGTCGTCAGTAAAGTCGCGAAGCACAGAATACACACTGCATTAAATAGCACGTTTATCGCCCTGTGGTTTGCCATCCACAGCGATAACCCCAGCACTGCTCTCGCCAGGCAGCCAGACACTCAGAAGATGAATTTTGGCACAGCCAGATAGCTAATGATGATGCTAAGCAACGTAGCTCATCCAGGAGCTTATCTGGCCCCCTTCTCTATATTCTCCTGTGAGGCAGGGCAGAGCTGGACTATTGTCCTCATTATGGAATGGGGATCCTGAGTCACAGAGATCCAGTGACTTTCCCAGGGTGTCAAGGGCAGAGCAGGGAGTTGACCCCAGATTTCCTGAGTCCTGGCCCAGGACCATAACTACAAGGCCCCTGTTAAAGAGATGTGGAATGGGACCTGCATGGGGGAGTTCTGGGCAACTGGGAGCCAGCCGAGTGCCAGGCACTCGTAATTCAGTGCCTGGCTTTGATGTCGGCTTGGCTGAAAGCAATCTTGGTGGGAATTGCACCATGCAGAAGTTGGGAGGAGCTGCATGAGGTTGCAGAGGATGCTGGGGCAATGGGGCAGGGGAGATCTCTCTCATTCACCCCTTGCCAAGAGCATCTTAACTTCTTCCTGAGTCCTCCTCCTCCTCCTCCTCTCTGAGCACTTACCCCAGGCAATTTGGGAGCCTTTGAACCCCTGCATAAGTTGGGAAGCTGGTAAGGAGACTTGGGTCTAGAGCACCCAGCCCCAGCCATCACACTGCCAGGAGCGGGCAGCCTCCGCCCCTGCTGGGCGTGGGTAGAATGGTGTTAGTTTCTGAATGGACGGTGAGAGACCCTGATGCCAGGGTGACCCTTTTAGAAAACGGAGGGGTGGATGGGGATTGGGGCCAGCCAACAGGCCTCTAATGGCACTGACTGGCCCTGTCCTGCCAGCCCGGGCTGCCGGAGGGAGCGGCAGGAAGTTCTTTAGCTGTTTTCCCCCTTGCTTATTAGCAAAAGCCGGCCCCCAGCCGCCGGCGTCCTCACCCTGACCTCCCTGTCAGCGTGGGAGCAGCCGACCCCGGCACGCCAACCCCTCAACGGGCTCCACCCGCAGAGCTCCCCCGGGGCAGGGGGCTGGCCGGGAGAGGGTGACCCGCGCAGACCCCTGGCCCCCAAGCCGCAGGCGTTCAGTTCCTGGAGACGCCCCTGCCCCAGGCTCTGTGCACAACGTTCCCCAGCGCGGGGGACCGAGCTTGGTCCTCAGCCCACGGTGCCTCCTCCCGCATCCCTTCCAGCACCGCGCGATTCCAGGGGAAACTGGCGTGAGCCCCAGCCGACAACCACCGCCGCCGCCCCGCAGGGCAGCATCCCGGCCGAGCCCCCCGTTACCTGTCCGGCTCCGGGGCCCCCCCGCACACCTCGGCGCCGAAGTAGCTGTGCAGCAGGCAGAGCACCAGGCAGCTGAGGTTGAGCAGCAGGCAGAGGGCGGCCAGCGCGGCCGAGAGCGGCCGCAGCACCCCCGCCGCCCGCTCCGAGAAGGCGCCGGGGGAGGCGGGCGAGCCGGCCCGGCCCCGGCCCGCCTGCAGCTGGAAGATGAGGCTGGAGGCCAGCACGGCCATGACGGCCGCCAGGGTCCCGAAGAGCAGCAGGGCGGCCAGCGAGCGCTGGGCGTAGGCGGAGGGCATGGCGCCGGGGCGGGCAGAGGACGAAGAAAAGAAAGAAAAAGGCGCCCCCAAAAGTTGTGCCGAACTTCGCCGCCCGCGGGGACCCGCCTAGCGGAGCCTGGCCCGGCAGAGCCGGCCGGGGACAGGAGGATGCTGAACTCCGCCGGGCAGCCCGCGGATCCCACCCCAGCCCGGGCTCGGCGCTGCAGCTGCTGCTGCTGCTGCTCCCCCAGCCCGGGGCTCCGCGCTCTGCCCCCGCTCCCGGGCGGCGCCGCTCGCTGCCCGGACCCGCCGCCACGCGCACAAGCGAAGGGAGGGGTTTACACGGGGCGCCGGGCACCGCCTGTGCGGAACGATCCGCTCGCCCCGCCCTGGGCCCGCTCCGACTTTTGGTCTTGTTTAAAATCCAGCCAGCCCGTCCATGGCCCCGCCGGGCTGGGGGGGGAGGAGAGGAAACCGGTCCGGCAGGGCAGGGCTGGTTGGCTGGTGTAGACACAAAGGAAGGAGGCTGGGATGCTCTTGGCGGGTTTTGGACCCCGTGTCTGCTCTTAGATGCCCCAGGTTTTACCGTGCCCTGACGCTAGCCCGTTCAGCGGAGTCACTTCGGATTTACATCGGCGCACCAGGCAGCAGAACTGAGCCCTTCGTGTTTAAAAACGAAGGGCCAGATGCGGAGCTGGGGTAAATCCAGAGAGAGGCACGTTGATTTACATCAATTCAGAATCTTGCCCCCAGCACCTTTTGGCCCTGAGCCAAGACGCCTAGGACTCAAGGGGCCGTTTCCCGTCGGTGTCAGTGGATTTGGATCAGGCACAGTGGATCAGGGTTTGAAAGATTTCAGCACTGGGCAGGTCCACAAACCTGCCTGTTGGCAGCAGGGCGGGAGCTGCTGGGGGCTGAGCTCTTGAAAACTTGGCCTCGCAGGAGCAGAGTCTTCAACAGAGCCCTACAGTTTGTCCCTGGCTAGGGAAGGAGAATTCGGACCCGGTTCTGCTCTTGGTTACACCAGGAGTCGCTCCATTGAGTTCCACTGGTCTGTCAGAATCAGGCCTAGGGCCTTTCCTGTCAGGTAGCCAGGAGGCAGCGTCCAGAACCTTTGGCCTGTGGGGCGTGGGGTCAGCGTTACCTTGGACAGAGCCGCCTTTGTTTTACATACGATATAATGGCCAAGTGCTCAGAAGGGGAGGAAATCAGGGAAGCTTTCTTGGATCCGCAGAGCAAAGCTGATTTGCCTCAGCTGAGGACCTGACCCTCAGTGCCGTTCTGTGTTGAAGAGGGAGGAGATGGATGAGAGTCAGATGTCCGGGCTGCCACCTTGACCCCCTGGCCTCCTGTGCAGCGCACAGTGGCGTCTCCAGCTCATCCTTCACTCCTGTTCTCCCTCAGGTTCTTCCATGTGGTTCTTTGTGCAGCCCTTAAGCTTCTCTCTGAAGTTTCAGCTCATCCACATTTTCCCCCCCCCCCTCCGTTGTTCCCATGGTGACTCAGCTAACCCTGGCTTTAGTTTCTGCAGGGTGAGAAAATGCACTCAGTTCATCAAGGACTTGGATCAACCTTATTAATATAACTCGCAGGTCGAGGGCTCAGCACTTCTGCATAGCTAAAAGCCTGTGAGTAAATAGCCCCTCGCTGCAGTCGGTAGTGGGGCACGGGGTGATACTTAGCTCTGGCAGAGAGGAATGGGGAAGGAAGAATGGGAAATCTGCCCTGATTCCTTTATTAGAACAACACAATCGCCTAATCTGCCTTCCATTGGCAGCGATGCGGTCAGTCATCTGAGCTCCCTGAATGCATCAGGAGGATCTCAGTGCACTTTGCAAGCCAGGGACGCCATTCTGCAGTCCACAATCAGGCAAAACTCCCATGATCTTGAACATGTTTTGCTTGGCTAAGGACTAAAATGCAGCCATCTCTGGGGAGGAGCATGGCAGCTGCCTAACAGCTCACAGTGACACTGCGATGTCATTTAGAACAAGAAGGGATTAATACAACATATACCTCAAACTCCAGGGGGAATTTACAGAGGCAGAGCAGGGTTATTCAAATGAGAACTTGGTCAGGAATGTCCCACGCTTGGGTGGACGATGTGTGTGGTGCTTGTGGCAATGGACGTCCACAGTTCCTGCAGATAAAAGCAGCTGTTTTAGGAGGCACTGAGGGACAAGCCACTATTTCCATGCCTGCTTCCCTGCAGGTCTATGTGTCATCCTTCCATGTGTCCAATGCGGCATTAAAAAGCCACAGCCCATCACATACAGTAGGGGCAGCTGGAAGGGATGGAGGCTATGGAGGTAGCAGCAACTTTTCCAGCGTCAGTGACTCCATCAATACCATTCTCCATTGCTTGTTGTATTTTTAGCAGGGGCCTTTGCCCCCATTGTGTATGTTTCTGCATGGTCCACCTGCCCCAGCAGCAGCACAGGTTTAGAAGCAGCACCAGGCATGGGGCAGACGTGGGAGGGAGCAAGCAGAGTGGGTCAATTGATAAAGGCTGGGGGACTGGGCGTTTGGACCCAGGAGGTCCATTGCTTTGCTGACGCCTTCAAGCCCCCTGGCACTGCAAAAACTGGGCTAGCAATGTGCCAAGAAGGGGGCTGTGGGGAGATTCCCAGGGCTTCCGGCTGGGCCAGTCTCATGAGGTTCCACTGCTCGTCTGCCCGCTCACACTCTGGAAGCACAGAGGCAGGAGCAATAGCAGCAATCAAACGTCTCTGACCTGCCCACGTTTCCTGTGAGATTTAAGGGCAGCTTTGGGGTGCTGGTTATTTGACTGAAACAGCTTCACCTGCCCTGTCATTCGCCAGACCCCCCGCCCCCAGCATGTAAAGCTGCTCTGGTAGAATGAAAGCAGAGAGGAATTCTGGGACTGGATTTTCCCTCCTCTCTCTTTTCCCATGGCTGCATGATCTTTTGTTTAAACCCATTGTGCTGCCCTATTTGCCTTGCTCAGCAGCGCCAAGGTCCCCGAAGCACGTGGGTAAAATAGGTATCAGTCACCCTTTCCCATCCGACTCCATGCAGATGAGATGTCTGCGGCTTAGACCGGGCCCTACTGCCAGGAAGGGGACTACAGACTGCTTTGGTTTGTGTCTGGTTTTCGCGGGCTTGTTTTCCCTCCCCACCTCGTCCCCATTGTACAAGGTGTTAGTTGCAAATGAACATCAAAAACACAAGGTGAACCACGTTGGGCGCCCCGGCGCCTCAGCCCTGTTACAGATTGCCTGGAGGCTGTTGAGGCAGGTGTAGTAACAGAGGTGGTTCCAGCCATTAACTGCCCAATAAGGAATGCACAGGGGAAGAGAGGGTCACATCTCTGGCATGCCCTGGGCCGTAGCCCCAAAGGGTCTGACATGCTCGCAGCAGGGCAGGTGACAGATGAGGAGTGCTGGACAGAGCCGTGCCTGGAAACTACACAGCCCCACACAGGGGCATCTGTGCACACAACTTTTTGGGAGGACATAAAAATCACGTACGCTGCCTGCCCCCACCCCTCCCCTTTAATAGAAATGCCAGGAACCCTTTGGATGCTGTAGCGATGGATACACAGGCATTGCCCTAAACGTGAACTGACCTAGGTATTTATATGGCCCAAATCACGCAAGTAGCCGGGCTCTGTCGTTTAGCTGGCAGCCTAGACGCCGTGAGGAACAGCCGTCCTTCCCAGCCCACCTGTGAAATCACTGTGGTGGCTCCTGCGACTCTTGTCCCATGAGATGTGGGTGTGAGCAGCTGTTGTGACACAGGGTGTGACAGAGACTGACTCATGCTGTGTGGGTGCCCGTTGTGTTAGCCCCTGGATGCGTATAATGAAGACTGACTCTCGGGATATTTCTGGTTTTACCTGTGCTCTCTTCCTAGTGGCTTTTTGCCGTCTTTTATAAATATCTCGGAGAAGCAGAAGTGCCTCTCCCCTGGGGACAGCCCTTCTGGCTGCCACCCCAGGAAATCACATTCTTCCGTGTGAAAGCATTCCTCCTCCTAGCAGGGCTGACCCTTCTACAGAGAGCGGGGGAGGTTTTTCTAGCCCATAGTTCACCAGGTGTTTTGACTGGTCCCAAAAACGGATCCATGTCCCTGGTTCTGCGGAGCTGTGGGTGTCTCTTTGGGGGGCAGAGCTCATTCTTCCTGTTGTGTGATGCCTAGAAACACATGCAAACACATTCAAATGACGCTGGCTGAGCAGAACCCGTATGCACTGCGCTGTGAGCTGCGGGACTGCTAAATCAGCAGGAAGGATGGTGCAGTGCTTAGGTGAGGGGACTGGAACTCACCATGCACCTGCTCCTTTGTTTGCACCGCACAACCATGTTTTCTCAGAGCGAAGCTGCAGAGGACATGCTGCTTCTACAGCTTGTGGTTCTGTCATTGTTACTGTCCTGGCATCGTGTTATGCTCATGGGTGGAAGATGTACCAAAGCAGGCACTTGCTGCCCAGATACTTGGCACCATCCATCCACGTTTTAGGTGGCGTGGCTCCAGGTCTGCAGGCAGCCCTGGTTCTGAGCGTCATCCATCATCTGCCGTACCCAGGGCCTGTCCAAACTGCCTCAGTTTGAAACCTCCCCACCTGAAGCTGCTGTGATCCAGTTTGTGCCAGGATGGAGCTGTGATGCAGGCAGTCCCATGTTCACTTGCTTAGAGAATAGGGTTGTATACGGAGTGGGGTGTGGGGGAAGGGGACTGATTCTTGTGTGGTCACTTACACAAGAGCCAAAATGCTACTGAAGCAGGGTGGCAGCCTTTTACACTGGTGCAAGCGCCTACACTAGGCGTGTAGGGTAGAATCGGGCCCAGTGCCTTTCAGCTTCTCCGTACCCCTGTGCAATGAGCAGGGCCAAAGGCAGGCCAAAGGAGCCAAAGGCAGCAACCGTTGTGGGCCCAGCAGCATCTCACGCACAACACTGGATCATGCTTTACCGAGTGGGGGAACGTTGGCTGGGACTCCAGGCTTGTCCCTGCCTCTTTTCTAAATATACCACAGAATCGCTCCCAACCATTCAGCAACCCGCCGGAGAGAGGCAGGGAACTCACTTTAATGCCTCATCGTGATGGACTCAGGGAGCTAGGTCTGTTTCGTTGAATAAAGAGGCAGCTAAGGGGCGATGTGATCACAGTCTGTAAGTCCCGGCATGAGGAATAAAATTGGACAATGAGCTCTTCAGTCTAGCTGACTAACACGGTCTAACAAGATCCAGTGGCTGGAAGTTGAAGCTAGATACATTCAGACTGGAAATAAGGTGCCAGTTTTTAACAGTGAGAGTGATGAAATATTGGAACAACTCACCAAGGGCTGGGGTGGAGTCTCCGTCACTGGCAATTTTTAAATCAAGATTGGATGTTTCTTGAAACGATTTGCTCTAGGTCAAACGGAAATGAATTCAGGGAAGGCCTGAGTTCTGCGGGTGGTCAGACGAGGCGATCTCAGTTCAGTTCTGGCACTATAGATACAGAGGGCCTCTCGAGGTCCTTTCCAGCCGTGCATTTCTGTGACTTTATAAATCCTCGTCTTGCATTGTAACATCCGCATTTGGGTCTGACCCTCAGTCCTCATGTGAGATTTGGACCCGTGACCTTCTAGCTGAGAGGCAGCAATGCTGCGAATTGCACCACTGACCAGCCGGGCTCTTTCCACCTCTGCCCAGTGAAAATAAGGAACGTGGACTGTGTTGAAAGCCGGCATGCTGGCCTTGGCAGGAAGTCTGGTTTAGCTCCTGTTAGTTTCCAGACCACCCGCCATTTTTGCCGTGGGCAATTTCAGTTCCCTGTCCCGTGTTATTGTAACATGGTCCATGGTCGTGAGCCCATGAGCCTGTGCCATTTATTTCCTCATCATCTCCTTTACTGCTGTCTGCTTCACGCAGACAGCTGAGTCAGGGCTGTCTGGGATGTTCAACAGCCAGGTGGGAGCAGCATCCCTGCGTCTGTTTGAAGAAGAGCGGAAGTTCTGGGAATATGTTTTGTAACACAGAGATTTTGGTAGACCTGGGATGCACCAAGATTTACTCCATCGCTGGCCATTCCAGTTAACAGCCCAAGATGCGGTTCAGCAGCGTGACCAGTGCTCAGTCAGACTGGTGTCTTTCTGACGCTGGCTGCGCTGCTTCTCTTGCAGAGTTTGGACACAGCTCACAAGGAGGCAAAGAAAGACAGTGGCCCGGCTGGGCTCCAGGCCATTTCTACACAGAGAGCGCCTTCCCCGCTCCCCAAAAGGAGAGCCTCAATGGGAGGGTTGTCCGAGTTCGCCTGGTCTTGGCCAAAGCTGAGACCAGCCCGTGTAAAGTGGACTGCAGCAAACACTCCAGGGAGAGGAGTAGCTAGCCTGTGGCAGGGTTACTCCATGTCTGGTCCCGATAGGGGACCTGGGAGTCCATGGCGCTGCGCCTGCCTGAACTGCAGGGATGAACTGGTCTCGCTAACTGTCAGCACCATAATCTGCTGTTGACTCTCCCTCCTTCCCGGATTAGCCCCCTCTTTTCTTCCCCCTCTGTGGTGCATGAAACCCTGCTTCCCTGTTCTGACTCTGGTCCTCTCTCCAGGTGGGCTAAGGCCAGACATTTGCTTAGCTCGCTTCTCGGGGTATAATGCCCAGCCAGGGGGACCCCTGACAGGCATCTCAGCTGTCGTCATGCTGCTGATTTATCTCCCACATCCACTGGCGCTCACTGAGGAGCAGAGATCTAGAGACAGGACAGGCCTCAAGAGGGAGCCAAAGGCTTTCCAGCTCCAGCCCTGATCACCAAGGCAGGAGCAGCAGAGACCGGAGCTTGCAACTGAGAGCCTGGCCGGCCAGAGCTTTCTGGAAAACGAGCATCCCCCAGGCCACCAGATCCACAAGCAACAAGCAGAGAGAGCTCCCACCAGCCCCCTGAGGGTCAGGGCACAAACGCTGCAGCTGGGAACCAGCCCTGGCCCTCAGGGACACACCTTGGGCTGCCCCAGGTGCCCACATTGCCCTGCCCGCTTTGCTGGCTGGCTCAGCAGAAATCAGACCTCCTGTTATGGGCCAGGGCGATTGAACTCCCGAGTCTCAGGCCTGCAGGGCCAGGGGCATCTCTACCCAGGGCCCAGGCGGCGGGGGAAGGGGCTCTCGCCAGGCCAGCGGCATAGTCTGTGGTCCAAGGAGCTCTTAGGGGACCCAGCATACGCGGTGTTGTTCCACACACACTGACAAATCCTCTGCCCTCCCTCCCCCACCAGGATCAATTAAGATTATGAGCGAGGCTCATTAACACCCTGCTAATTGCACTCTGCAGCTCTCTACAAATCACCAGATTTACAAGCAGGCATCAGCCACAGGCTGCTCTCTTGCACCCGGAGCCGCTCCCAGCATTCAGGATGGAGAGCCCTTCCGCCTCGCTCCCCTTCCCCTCTCACGCCCTGCTGCTCCTCCAGCCTGGGGCTCTGCGGAGGATCCCAGCCAGTGCTGTTTTCAGGACATGACCGTGCGTGGCTAGGCCCGAAGTCCAGCGGGAGCTCTGGCTGTCGCTAGACGTCCTGGACACGCCAGCATGGCAGGAGGGATGGACCCAGCGATCTAGCACGCCCTGCCCAGCCTCAGCGTTTGATGGCGGCAGGCAGAGAACGGCCCACGTCCTGGCAGGGCGCTGCGTGGCAGCCAGGCATCCCTGCGGTCAGCACAGTGGACTCGGAGGTCAGCAGTTTGACTGTTGAGCCAGGCCACACGGCACTGATCTCTGCCTCTGCTTCCCCCTTTCCCACTGCCTCCTCAGCTGCCCCGTCAGGGCCAGGGTGCAGTCTCTGGGGCTCATTCAGTCCTTGGCCTGTCTGCTGGGACGTGCTGCATGGCAGCGGACGTGTGCCAAGGGCGGGTCTGTTCTATGCACATCCGTCCAGCGGCAAACGGGACTGAGCGCCAGCCACTGACCTCACAGAGGCCACCACAGAGCTCTCAGCTGACTGGCTGTTGGTCGCTGCCCGCACACCAGCTGGATTTGGACTGGTGGCTTAGAGGCGTCTCGTCCCCCCAAACCTTGGGCCATCCCGTCTCCCCAGTGCTAGCCTTTCTAAGGAAGCCACAGACCCTATTTGGGCCCCTAGGAGGGTTAGTTTGGGACGTCCTGTAGGAATATCGACCTGTTGTTTATCGACCCAAGTTCATTTGCTACCTCTGGACATGGGATGAGTCCCAAAGCCATGGCGCTAACCTGCCCATGGCCTTTAGAGTTTTACTTGTGGGGCTGGGAACTAGGGTGAATGGGGGGGAGGGACAATTCATCATGCCCAGATTCTCCCTGGAGGCAGGAGCCATGGCAGCCCTGTGTGACCCTGCGTTGCCTGCGTGGGGCTGTGGAGAGAGCTTATTTCCTGACAAGTCCTTTATAATCCAACATCCCACCTGGTACCTAGGCAGCTCCTCTCATGTAACTAGAGCCTGGAAGTTGCATCAGTTCCATTTAGCTGCTGTAAACAGTGGTGTTCTCCAGGGCCCCCAGCTCTCCCCCAAGGCTTCTGAATCCAGCTGCTAGGGCAGCTCTTTACCGCTATCTGGAGCAGAGCTGAAGATGGGCTGAATGCCCCGTGCAGGGGGAATGGGACGTACCTTTCTGGGCAGACCGTTAGCATCCAGTAGCACTCAGGGTAGCTCTTGGGGCCACTGCAGATACATGTTTCCTTCCCAGAAATAAGCAGGCTCTGTCAGACAGTGGCCAGCAAGCCCACCTGCTTTGGGTTTCTCTGGCCCGGGACAAACCTGTTCTCACTTCTGCCCCATGGGATTGCACCTCCCCCAGACTGCAGGGCTGAGAACGCCCAAGGACTCAAAGTGAAACTCAGCCAAAAGCCCCTGTTCCTTCCCCCAAGCCAGCTACACCCTGAACTTCACCAGCCGCAGCCCAAATTTCAGGGTTGTAACCATGTCTGAGCCGCCCGTGATGGAGTATATTACAGTTGCCCCTAGAAGCACAACAGACCTCAACTGTATAGGTGTTGCACAGACACCAAGGGCGACGTAGTCCCTGTCCCAAAGAACGCTCAGTCTAGGTAGACAAGGGAGGGGTGCGGGGGGGTCACCCAGCAGCTCAGTGGCAGAGCTGGGAGTATAACCGAGGTCTCCTGAATCCCTGTCCATTTCAGTTGCTCCCGGGCATCACCTAGGCATCTCCCCAGCTCTTGTCTGCGGCAGAATCCAAGAGTTGGGCCCAGCTTTGCTTTCACATGGACATGGGATTATTCCATCCACCAGCCATATTCTGCCCCGGGGAATCCAAATCCGTTGTGACGTCCCCCATCACCCAGTCCCTGCTGCCTTTGGGGCCTGTCAGCACGGGGGATATTTGCACGGGTCTCACTGCATTGATGCAAACCCCCAGCGTTAGATGCACGCGAGTGCTTTCAGACTGGAATAAGATGCAGGGATGCAGGTCCTGGCTTACGCTGGTGCAGCTGGTCTGCCCTGGAGGTGTAGCTATCCCAGGGCAAATATCGACTGTACTGCGAGGCCGAGGGCTCGCTGCTTGGTACTGACAATGTGTTCCATGACATGACATTCGCGTGCCGATCCCAGCCACCAGTGTCCCGCTGCCAGAGAGGGTGGAGACCCCTACGCCCCACGTTGGACCTGCAAGGCTGAAATGAACGAGGGCTCATAGGGGAGGTGATTGCACCAGAAGAGCCAAATGGGAAATTATCCCGGGGCCTGAGCTGCTGGGAGCTATCCTGAGCCGGTCTCAGCTAGATATCGCCAGGAGCCGTGCTGTGCCACTCTCGGCTTAAAGTCACTGCAGACGGTGTCCTTGGGGCCTCGCACACTGACCTGCTGCTAGAGAGTTGGGCGGAAACGCACCTTTGGAGAGCAGGGCTAAGAAACCAATCAGCTGTGTTATCACTGGTGTGGAGCACCGCAAATCGCTCACACTCTCCTCACGCCTTCAATGTCCCCCTGTGTCAGGGCAGGGCAACATTTGCTGGTGCTAAAGTTTCTTGCGGTGACTCTTCGCCCAGGTCAACTCATGGGCCGTGAGTCGAGACTGGCGCCAGGGCGGAATTTTGCCATTTCTTTGCTTTTGCCTTAGAGGGATGTTTTGTTCTCCAGAACTGACAAGCTTTTTGCCTCGCTCCAGATTCTAAGCACCTTCCCTCGGGCAGAGGGTGGGAGTATGTCACTCCTTGTGGGAGTGATCATGATGATGTTTCAGACCGATTTTAATCTAAAACATGCTGCCTGGGCTGTACTATCCGTCCCATCTGGGGCAGGATTCATCTGCCCCACACAGTTCCCTCCAAAAAGCTTGCCCCATGATGTCCCCTCAAAGCTACGCTAGGGTGTGACCACCTGTAGGACTCAGAGAGGCGCTTCGGAGTCAGAGACCATTCATGGAGATTCACTTTCGTTTGACCTCCCATCACAAGAGATGCTAAGGGCTCCTTCTTGATCAGCGACAGGTTAGGTCCTAGTAGGATTCCAGCAGGCCTCTTTGCAACAGCTTGCCCTCTTGTAAGCTGAGGATGATGAGACTGACCTTCCTTCATGAAGCGTTGCGAGATCCAGGGATGAAAAGCGCCGGATCAGAGCTAAAAATGCCCCTTGTGCTACAGTTCTGTTTACAAAGGGTTAATAAAGGATTAGTAGCTGTTTCCATGAATGGCTGATTGATTGTTATAGAGTCCAGCCGGTCAGCAGGTTACTTGTAAGCACAGTTTATAACCATCTATAGCGGCTTCTACTCATGTTGAACATGCCCCTAGCCCCGAGAAGTCTGCCCCGTTAAGATTTGTTGTCGTTAGGAAGGCTCCTAGCTGCAGTCCGCTAGTACTGCTGGGTAAGTGTCAGCCTCAGAGATGAATGAGGAGAGCATACAAATAATTAATAATCATGAAAAGGCTGTGTTAGGGAGGGGCTCTTCCTTACACTGGACCTGATCTTCCCATCACCCTGCACCAGCCTGAGTGTAAAACGCAGCTGTTTGGATCTGACAGCCCTTGGCATGGTTGTAAGTGGCTGCACAAATGGGAGGACAAAAGCAAATCTGGCCTATCAGGGGCAGTGCTTTGCCTAGCCGAGTTGTAAACGTCTCTGGCCCCAGAGATGGATGCACTAATATACCCAGTTATGCTCCATCCCCATGCACACGGGGACGTGTTTAGAGGAAAGGAGATTGGGTTTCAGAACCAGCCCGCAGTTGAGCAGCTCCAGCCTCAGCTATTCCGCTGTGACTTTGCCCTGGATTATGTAGCTCTCACTGTGGGGAGGCCTGGGCTGCAGTTTAGAACAATAAGCCACTAAAAATGGTTTGTGGCAATAATTAACTCAGGCTGTGCCTTCGCTCTGGGCAGGTCCCTGGGAAGCCAGCAGGCTCTGCCCTCACTGGAGATCAGCAGCTTTGGTTGGTTGTTTGTCCCATCGCCGGTACCCTCACCAAATGTACTTTTAAGCCTCCCCGCATCTGTGCTGCGTTACCTTCTGGGCCCCAGAGGCGAGCAGGGGGCGGTGTCAGGCCAGGGCATGTCTGGGACCGGATCTGAAACCAAAGCGGAAGGGGATGGGTGGGAAGAGGCTTTAGCTGAAGGCAGTAAGGAAGTGTCTGTGTGTTATTATTGACATGTATTACAGGAGCACCCAGAACCCCCCCAGTGATGACCCAGAACCCCATTGCGCAAGGCACTGTGCAAACATAGAACAAAAAGAGAGTCCCTGCCCCAAAGAGCTTCCAGTTTCAGTATGCCTGTGTGCATGTGTCTGTCTGCGATTGAGTTAATGAATCGTAAGGCACTTAGCGCATGAAAGGGGTCAGACTGAGCACTGACCCCTATCTCCACCGTGATGGGACAGCACAGATGGTGTCAGGGCAAACGGCCCTCCTCCTCCACAACCTCCCCTGCACACACAACCTCAGCTTGTGCACCCACCTGTAGAAAGGAAAGGGGAAGTCAGGTCCTAGGGCAGCTCAGGCCTGGATCTCTATTCAGACAGCTGCCAAGGAGCCAGTTATACTAGAGGTCTTATTGTGAGGTCGGTCCCTGCCCTGGGCTGAGACCCCACCAACTCATTGCAGAGAGTCTGGCAGAATTTGAACGAGTGGCCGAGAGGTGAAAGGCTGTGCAGCCCGTTCCCGAAGCAGAGGCTTTGTCGTGGCATTGACAAATACTGGTTGTCTGGGGAAGAGGCGGGCGTTATCATCCCTTTGTTTGGTGGCTGGCCCACAGAGAAGGCTGCCTTCTGGGCCCCATGTCACACAGTGATGAGTGCCAAGGTAGAAGGGAGGAGACCTAGCCGCCAGGCCCTGCTGGGAGGGGAAGGGAAGTCAGCATGGAGGAGGTTAGCGGAGGGGAAATCCCAGGTGCTAAGATTTTCTGATTGTTTTCCACATTTCCTGGGACTTGGCCAGTGTGTGGGAGGTTCATTTTAAATGTAACAAAGTCAAAGAACAATAAGACCTTGGCATTCGTGTCACCCTCCCCCCTCCCAGGAGATTTACTAGCCTGCATTAAGCTTCATAGGCCCACCTGGCTGTTTAGGGAAGCTTCATTACAAGCATGGTGGAGATGGGGAAACTACTGCAGAGAGAGGGACTTGCTCAAGGTCTGTTTCATGTCAGAGCTGACAACAGAACCCAGGTGTCCTGAGTTCCAGCCCCTCTGCTCTAACCACTAAACCACGCTCTCTCCCAGTCTGAGGAAAGAACCCAGGAGTCCTGAGTCCCAGGCCTCTGCTCTAACTGACCAGTGCGCTGCCCATTTCCAGTGCCATGAGGATCCCAGTGAACTGAATCCAGTGAAGAGCCAAGGCCGGATTTTGCACAGACTTGAAGCCGGGACATCCCTTGTGACGCCAAAGACATTTCCCAGAGGGTCAGTCAGCCTCGCCTTTGGCCCCCAGTGTTTAAAGCTGCGGACGCTGGCAGTGTTCAGATTCCTGTCCAGCTGCTTGGGCTCAGCTTGACTGCGGCTCCGCGGCCTTCGCGATGTATGTAAGAGGCTGCAAGTCTGCGCATTGATGGCCTCCCGCACTGACTCCCTGAGGCTTGGGGGGAAAGTACTGAGATAATTGCAGCACTTCTGTCGTCCCTGAAAACTCCAGGCAGCGGAAGAGCTGGCCCAGATTTTCAGCGTTCTCTCTGTTTTGGGGACTCAGATGCGTGGATCATTTTAATAGTGCCTTCCTGGAAACAGACACCCATCAGCAGCCAGGATGCTTTGTAGCTACTAATTCTACTCATCATCCTTCAAGCTTTCTCTTGCACTCCCTCGCACGATGTCACCACGGTACCTTAGCCCCCACTCAGGTTTCCTACCGCCCCACCGATCAGTATTGTTATTAATCCTGTGTATTATAGTAGTGCCTAAGAATGGAGCCCCATGGTGCTAGGCACTGTACAAACATGGCAGAGTAGATGGTCCCTGCCCCCAAAAAACTCACTATCTAAATCGGCAGAGACAGGGCAGGAGCGGAAACAGAAGGACAAGGAGGGAGTGACTCACTCAAGGTCAAACAGCAAGTAAGTGGCAGAGGTGGGAATAGACTCCCATTCCCCGGCTCCGGGGCCAAGCTCAGGCTGGGGGAAGGAACACAGGTCAGGAGCAGCGGGGACAGTGAGAGGGCAGAAGCCGTCATGTCAGTGCCAGGGTGTTTTTGGCGGGGGTGTTACTTGGGAAGGGGAGGAGGGGGAGACAGGGGAGGCGGGGGGGGGGGGGGCAAACAGCAGGGAGCAGGGAGCACAGAGCAGTCTGAGCAGCAGGGAGGTCTCGGAATGGCCACAGGTCCTGGATCCCAGATCCAGAATCATTCCCCAACCGCCTGGATTGGGACCCCTGATCCAGAACCCCCCCCTCCTTTCTGGATCCAGGCCCCACGGTCCAGAACACCCCCTCACCCCCGGAGTAATTCATAACCAGGGATCCCAGTGCCTAGCCAGACCCCGCCTCTCTGAGGGGGCGGAGCTATGCCAAACGCTTTGCCGGCCCCCACCAATCGAAACGCGGCCCGGCCGCTCGGGGCCAAGAACCTGCCGGCGCTGCTCCAGTCAGCGCGGCGGGGGGGCGTGGCTATGCAAACGACGGTCTGTGCCGCCCGCGAGCCAGCCGGGCAGCCGGAGCCGCCGTGACTTTTCAAGAGACTTTTGCAGTTCGGCTCCACCCCAGCCCGTGACAGCGCCGGGCCGAGCCGAACCGAACCGAGCCGAGCCGGGCCAGCCGGAGCGGAGCAGCTGGGAAGTGTCGGGGCCAAGCCGCGGAGCAGGTGCGTGGAGGGATGCAGGGCGCCGGGGGCGGGAGATGTGCTGCCTCCCCCTGCCCGGGCAGGGCGGCTCCGAGCCCCGCGGGGGCGGCCCGGGAGCTGCCTCGCCCAGGACATTAAATCCACGCGGAAGTGGGGCCTGGGGCACCTGCCCGTGCAGGAGTCAGCTGCAGAGCGGGGCGGCTCTGAATTGCTGCCTGGCCCCCTGGGAGCTTCTCCCCTCCCTCCCTCCTGTCCGGTGCCTTCTACCTCCTCTCTGCAGCGGGCAGCATCTTCTCGGGTCTCCTGTGCCCTCCTCGGGGTGCCCCGCACCCTCTGGGCGCTGGCCTGGGGGAGTCTGACCCTGCCCTCCCAGGAGGGGCTGGCGCTGGCCTGGGGGAGTCTGACCCTACCCTCCCAGGAGGGGCTCCACCCGCTCACCCCCTAGGCCCTTGGACAGGCTTCTGGTTCGGGCCATGCCTAGCCGGGCGCTGAGCCGGGCACAGGCAGGCCCAGGGCATTCACGCCATGTTCCCCTTTGCCACGCAGCTGGGGCCGGGCGGGAGGGTCGGATGCTGTTCCTCCTGGGCATCCTTCGCTTGCCGGTGCCCGAGCGGTGTGTGAGGCGGCTGTTCAACCTCTGTTGTGCGTTGGTGTTCTGAGTGATGCAAGGGGCAAGGGACCAGCGGGGCCTGGCAGGGCTTGTCAAAGACAAACGCGTGTTCTCTGTGGGTCAGTGACAGAAGTGCCATGGTACGACAAGTTTGAGAGCGCCGCGGCCAGGCGCTGTCACAGTGACGCTGTCGTAGGGCCACGGATGGCACACGACAGCCTCCCCGCGCCAGTGTATGCCAAGGGGGCTCGGGTTGATCCTTTTACAGTGAGATGCCTCGTGCCATCTCCTGAGGCTGCCCCGCGGGAGAAGGTTTTAACGGTTAATCGCGCTCCTCCTCGCTATAATCCCTGCAGCGATCGCTCTGTTTTGCAGGCTTACAGCCAACGTTTTCAACAGCGACCCTGATTTTCTGTGCCTCCATTTTTGGGGGGACCTGTAACGAGACACCATTTTTGGGGGGACCTGTAACGAGACACCTAGGCCAAGATTTTCACTAAGTGGGGCCCATGGGTTAGAGGCAGACACCTAAGGGAGCAGCCGGATGGTCAGAAGTGCGGAACCTGTCACCAGCAGAACGGGCTGGGAGCTGCTGGAAATCAGGCTATGTAGGTAGGCAGCTCTCATTGACTTTGGCTGGTTGTTTGGCGGCTCAGCGGTTCTGGAAATTCAGGACAAAGGGTTTCTATTTGGGCATCCAAAATCAGTGCTATGAAAGAGGTGCCAGCATGGAAATTCTCTGGAGGCTGGACTGAGCAGGAAGTGACCCACTAGGCAGGGCACTGGCTGGGGATGCCTGAGACGCTGGTCCTGGTTCTGCCACTGACCTGCTGGGTGACCTTAGTCAAGTTACTTCCTCTCTCTATTCCTTCTCCTGGCCTCTGCCCATTGTGCCTATTTAGACTGTACACTCGTTGGGGCAGAGGTCGTCTCTTACTGAGGATGCATTCCTGGCTCTATTAAAATCAGTGAGCGTTTTGTCATTGATTGTAATGGGGCTGGGGCTTCACCTGTTTACACAGCGTCTCGTCTAGTGGGGCTCCAGGCTCAATCGGGACCACTAGGAACTAGAGTTTTAGAAAGCTGGACGGATTTCAGAGGCGACCAGATTTGCTGGGAGTCAAAGGGACAAGACAGAGTTATTGTAGCCATGCCCCGGCCTTGTAGACGTGTGTCTGGGCACTACTGAGTTTTGCTTAAGTGGCCTGTTGTTTTATGGATCGTGTTCTAAAAAAAGGCTGTGGTTAGCTTTGCGCTTGGCGGTTATTTTTACTTTTGTGTCTGCTCAGAGAGGAACGTCTGAGTTTAACCCAAAAGTGCAGATTGTCATCAAAACCCAGAGCCCGTCTGGTTAGTGCCATTTGCCTGGGGTCTCCAAGTACGTTACAAACCATAACCAACCAACCAGGCCTCCCGACCCCCTCGTGAGTTCTGCCACGCCCGTTGTCAAGCAGGGTAAACTGAGGCATTAAAAGGCGGAAGGTTTTTGCTCAAAATCCCATAAAGTCTAAGGCAGCAGCTGAGCTGGCTCCCAGACTCCTGCTCTGCCCACTAAGCGAAACTGTCTCCCACCGTACACTAAGCATCTCGGAAACTTACAGGTCACTCGTTCTCCAAAAAATCACCTTCATGTCCCTGAGTTCTTCGGCATCATCTAAATGCACAGCGGCATGTATGTTGTAGCAGTTAGGGCTGAGTTGCACCTGCTTCCTCCAGGACTGAGTTTGGCCCCTGATTACTTATAGGCATCACAGGAAAACACTGATTTTTTTTTTTTTACTTGATTTCAAATACCATCTGCTGCACTGGGCACTTCCAGTGGAAATTAAAACGCACACTAGAAAAGTAAAAAACATTGTCCACACCTCGCCTCCTTCCATGAGCTTCCTTTCACCCACCGCCATCATCTCCATAGCAGTGCTGACTCCCTTCTCCAGGCGTCCTACCACGCAGCCCCTTCTCTAGTGCCAAGGGAAATGGCAGGCTTTGCAGGCCGTCTGGGCTCTGGCAGGCTAAAGGGAGGGAAGGGTGGATAAGGTCAGATACCTGACGTACTAATCCTGTCTCAGGATCACCTAAAGCTACCCCCGAGCCTGTGCTGAGTCCCAGCGACTTCAGGGGGGGTGCAGGATCAAGGTTTCATCCTGCTTTCATTTATCATCGTGGAGTTGGGCTGCCCAAAGAATATTGCATTTGCCTGTGAATCCACTTGCAGGGTGTATTAAGTTGCTGATGGGACTTAGCTCCCCTGAGCAAGTATTCACCCAGAGTCTGTGTTAGGTGGGCCCGGAAATCCGGTCTATGTTCTTCTGTTTATGACAAGTTTCCAGCAGAATCTCCCCCCCTCCCGCCCCCCCACCGTCTGGTTCAAGTTCATCTTATTACCTTACATTTCCTCCCTGGGGACAGGTCCCAGCGAATCTTTTGCTGTATTCTTCTGCCCACCTGCAACTGATTTCCGGCAAGACCCTGTCCCAGAAGGCTTCCCTCTTCTAGTGAGGGAAAGTTTCCTAGGGCTGCGAGGAGTTTTCACTGGAAAAGAATTAATTGTGCAGCTTGCTAGTGAGATCTGTGCAGCGTCTGGAAGGCAAGAACCTGCTTCTTCAGAGCTGAAACCAGTCCCTAGCTTTAGACACCAGGATGAGACCTCATACCATTATCTCTCATCTGCTACTGCAGGGCTCTTACACCTACCCCTAAAGCGTCTCATGCTGGCCACTGCCAGAGACAGGAGAGAGAACAAGATGGGCCCCTGGGCTGACCAGTCTGGCTGTCCCTGTGCTCCTACCAGTTAATCAAACTAACCGGGCATGAGCCGCGTGCAGTTCAGCTTCACTGTGTGTCTTGCAGAGACTTACATTTTACTCTTGTGCCTGCAGGATCAAAGCAGCTGACTTGGGGACTGAATTTGGGTGGGGGAGAGAGGATGACACTGGGACTGTCCTGGGAAATTCCGGGCACCCTGGAGCAAATTGGATTTAATTTTTTCCCCAAACACTATTTTAAGTTTATTTCCCCCCACCTTGAAAAAATCTCTTGGTTCCTCAGTTGAGCGTCCCCTTTCCACCTCTCACAGGAAGCTGGTCCAGACAGTGCCGCCCGTGGCTATTTCAGTGCTGGGCCTCGCCCCTGAGCGGGCAGGGAGCAGCTTCTCTTGGAGGCCGGGCTGGAATGAGGAGCTGTCCGTATATCCCCACAGGCCTGATTCTCAAGTGCTGAGCACCCCCAACACCAACCGAGCGGGGGGTGCTCAGCACCCTGAGAACCAGGGACTGTCTTGAGCAGGCCAGCGAGGTGAAGTGGAGAAATATGCAGCCTTCGACCGGGGTCTGCATTTAAAGACATGGGGTGAAATCTCAGCCCTATTAAAGTCACAGGCAAAACTGCCATTGCTGGTGTCAAAGTGGGCTGGGATTTCACTTCTGGAACTGACCAGAGACAAGTTCAAGCCAAGTCTGCCAAGTCTGCAAGATCAGGAGAGCCCAGGAGGATTCACTCTGGGGGACCATCGAGGGAGGCTGGAAGCCTGATCAGCCAGTGCTGGCAGGGGGCAGAGAATGGGGCTGGGCACCAAGGTGATGGCCCCATTAGAAACAGAGAGCCAGGAAGTGCTGGGAGCATGGAACTAGGCAGAGATTTCAGCTGTAAGCTGGCTGGCAGATGGGCTGCATGGTGGAAGCCACAGGACAGAGAGAGGGAAGTGAAGGAGGTGTCAGGACCGTATGGAGGAAGGGAGGGTGAATAGGGGAGCTGGGAAAGCGGGGGAGGAGATGTCCTGTCTCCAAGGGCTGCAGTGGGATCAGGGGTTATTGCTTGTAACCCTGATGGTGAAACGTTCTCAGCCCCTGTAGAATGGGGTCAGGGTGGGTGGGGTTTGCATGGGACACAGGGCTGGGGAGTCATTGGCACGGTGGGGTTGGGCATGATTTAAATCCAACTTGAGAAGAAACCGAGCGGACGACAGGTCGGAGCTTTGAGTGGGGTAGAGTGAGGACAGGTGGGATCGTCAGCGTTCTTCTGAACGCCGGCCCCCCACGATAACAAACCGCTGTGATGACCCGTGCGCCTATAGCAACACACCTATGTGCTCATCCCCTGGCCATAACCCTATAACAACAAGCCAATCGAATTTCCAGTTAAACGACTCCCCCAGCTGAAACACAGAAGGTCTCAGGCCAGAAGGAAACCATGGTTTTGTGATTGATTGTTATTTTTATTGCGGTCGAGTCAGGGAGCCCCCATCATGGGCCACCAGCCTGCTGCACTTGGTGCCGTACAAACCCAGAAAAAGAGACGGATCTTGTGCCAAAGCCCTATACTCTAGAGGTTACATCTGCACTACAAGCTAGGTGTGCGATTCCCCTGCGTGCGTGCATACACTCACGCTAGCTCTCGTCCAGCTGGTGTGAGTATAACTAGCAGTGTAGCCGTGGTGGCACGGTGGCAGCCCCGCAGGCGTGACTGAGCTGTGCGGAGGACGAGGCCGCGCGAAACCAGCGGGTACGTCCTCAGCATGACGCAGCCATGCCTCTGCTGCCACACTGCTGTTTTTACACACGCTAGCTCAAGTCTGTGTTCACAAGCAAGGGACTCGCGCCTCTGGCTTGTAGTGCGAAGTGTTTGTGTGTGTGTGTGTGTGTGTGTGTGTGTGCGCATTTATTCGTGTGCGTGTGTTTCATCCATTTCTAAAAAGATCAGGCCTCCTTTTTCTGGTGCAGTAGAATCCTCTTCTCCTTCCACCGCAGTTATTTTTGTAACAGAAAATACTCCGCCCTCCACAGAAGTTTCACTGTAAGTGAATTTGCAACAAGGCAACTCTGATGCATCGAAACGGTGTGGGACTTTCATTCTGCATCACTATCCGCGTAGCCGGGCTCATTCTGTGCAGGCAGCCCGGTGTGGACAGTGCAACGTTTCACTGCACTTCTGAATCTCTACAGCCATCCAACAGCCCCTGCATGGAGGGCAGTGGGGGTGGCAGTGGTAGGAGACAGGATGCTGGCTGTTGATCCGTAAGATGGATTTGGATTTTGAGAGATCTGTAGAGAGAGATTGGGGTGGGGGAAGAGCCAGGAATGCTCAGTCTACAAAGGTCTCCTGTGCGGGGCATGATGGATTTTCAAAAGCTTTTTTGGACCAGATTTGTAAAGTGTGTGTGTGTGTGTGTGTGTGTGTGTGTGTGTGTGTGTGTGTGTGTGTGTGTGTGTGTGTGTGTGTGTGTGTGTGTGTGTGTGTGTGTGTGTGTGTGTGTGTGTGTGTGTGTGTGTGTGTGGAAAGAATTGTGAATGCAAATCACGTGCCCTGTTAGCCAGTCTGGCTCATGAACTGGGCTGTGGGTAGAAGTGGGTGTCTCATGGGTGCATGCAGTACCCTGACCTCCTCTGATATTTTGCTTTTTTATTATTAAATGTTCCCACTTCGTTTCCTCAGGCTGAAATATTTGGGGGCTGGCCAGGCTCCGTCAATTGCAAAATAGGCTTTGGTTTCTTGAAAAGAAATGGACTAAAAGGGCTGATGTGTATTTAGGGCCTATCACCTAAAGATCCCACAAACTATAAATGGTGATTGCTTTGCCCACTGCTGAAATGCAGCCAGTTTGGGGTGTAACCCAGCCTCTCGGTAACAGCACGCAGCAGTGCTACGCAGCCGTCTCAATGAGGAATTGAAGGGAGAGCCCTGTGTACAGACTGACACTGAAGTGGGTGGGGTTTTTATGGAAGCAGAATATAATTAACCCGTTGTAATTTGGCCAGTTTACCACGATTAGTGCCATGACTCTTGTGAAAAGTTTGAGCCTGTGTGTGAGTGAGAGGCCTTGCAAAGACAGACTATTTGCCATCAGTGCATTTCACAATCACCTGAATCAAGCTCCCAGGATCTGATCTTTGCACTCTAAGCCCCAGCCCTGCAGTAAATCTGTTAGATTCAAATGTTTTATCCTCTGCACAAGTCGCTTTAGTTTTTTCTCTTCTGCTGGAATCTGTGGTTCTGGCTTTCCCCTCTTTCTATCTGCGCAGTTTTGTGCTGCATTTCAGACTCTGGTTTATACTGGTTTGTTGTTTAAACAAGCTATAAAAAGCAGGAAGCCCTGTCAAACTCAAGCAAAAATGCTGGTAAACTTTGACTTTCCTGAGTTGGAACTGGGATGCTGTTTGCATTAGGAGGCCTCGGAAACAGAGAGCCGCAGTCCCTCTGGGACTGTTAAGAGAAAGGAGCCCTGCTGGGTTGCTCTGGGATATGAAGGGCGTTCAGCAGAGTCACTGTGCAGGGAGCAGAGCTAGGCCGGGGTGAAATGCTGCTTTACGCTCACATTAGGAGATGAAGCCCCAGGTGCAAAGTTGAGAACCAGATCAAGAGCAGAACTTTCCCAAGCTGTCAGAGGAGTCAGATCTGGGTTTGAGTTAGGCCCAAGTCAACTAGTCAGCGCCGAAATGAAGCAGAAGATCCTTCTGGCATGATGGCCAGGGATTTACTGGTTTTGGATGGGTGTCGTCTCCCTTTGTCCGCGCTGGTGAAGGAGACTAGAAATCGCTTGTGTTTCCTGGCAAAATATTTTGATTAAAAGGATTTTTTCCCCTCATTTTCGTCAACATTTTTCTTTACCATTTTGAGTTTTTTTTTGTTTAAAAAAATAAATTACCAACCCCCTCCCCTCCCCCCGACGCTCCCCTGAATTAGTTTAAAACCAAAAGATCTTCAGGTTATGGGTTTGGGGCAAAAACCTGAACGCTTTTGGCAAAAAGTGACATTTTTATTGAAAATTTCTCTTTTTGTAAAAACACTTTTCCATTGACGCAATGTTTTGATGGACGAATGCTGACCGGCCTAGTCTAAAACAGACACTGATCTGACTTTGCCAAAAAGTTGCGTTTTGCAGATGTCACAGAAAATGCCCGTTCTTGACATTTCAGCATCCGGTATGTTAGGGAATAACCTGAGTGTGTGTCCCTTGTTGTACCTTTCCCCCTCCTCAGCCCTCCATGTCAGAGCTGTTATTCTGGGATAATTAAACCTGTGAGAAACATGCAAGTTCATCTCTTCCACACATAAGGGAGAGGAATGAGATGAGAGAAAACTCCCTTGGCTGACTCCCACTCGATGTTCTCCCTGGCTTTGCTAGAGGAACTCCGGCACAATGCAGGGTTTACTGGGCAAGTGTTTTGAAAGCCAGAACTGCTGGCCAGGGCAGTTGGTCATCAGGTGACGCACTTGCAAAAGAAAAGCCACCCTTGGCTAGACACCAGCCTCGTATCTGTCACGACCTGGTCTGTTGAGGAGGTGAGAAGCATTTCAATGGACAACCAAATAGCTGAGAGTTTCCTGCCGAGGATGGTGTCGTGTTATTTTGATAGGAGCTGTGGGATTCCGCAGACCCTGAATTACTTTAATTACTTGCTGTTTTCGCTGCAGAGAGTTGGTTACCACAGTGGATGAAGAGGGGCCTAGTGTCTCGCATCCATTCCTAGAGACGGGACTCCCTTCCTTTCTATTCTTGTGGTTTGCTCAGTTCTTCTGTAGTGGTTTCCTGCAGAGGAGCTGCTGATTTTCTTTTTGCTGCTGTGTTTCTTTTCATGCCAGAGGTGGCTTTTGTTTCAATATCCTGCTTTTCTTGGGTGATCCTGCTAACACTCCATGATCGGCTGAGGAAAAAGCCTGCCACTCACCCAGGGATAGGGATTAAAGTTAAATAAACAAATACATCAAAACCTCACCTGGCCCTCCCAGATAAGGAACCAGCTCCCGTGGGATGTACAGTCCAATTCATTGTTGCCGTCACCTTGCACAAGCATTCACACCAGTGCAAAATGCTTCCAGTCTGGTCTGAAAGCCAGTCCCCCCTGCTTTGCACTGCTGTAAGTCATGGTTAAATCACGGATGAACTGGGGCCCCGTAAAGATAGAATCTGATCTTTGTTTTTCAAGGTGACTGAGGATTTTGGCTGCCTCCATTTTTGAACCCCCCAGATGGGATAGCTGAAAGGGACCAGGTGTTCAATGCTGAGCAGCTGCCCTCTCCAAACTCAGCTTGCCATCCAAGCTGTCCCGGTGCCCCAAAATGGACGAGTCCTGGTTTTTGCCACCAAACCATGCAGCAGTGTGCGGGGGCTGCCCGCGGCCCCCAGTCGCTCCCTGGAACCCTGCTCACTTTGCTAAACTCTTCACAGGACCCCGGCTGGGTGGGGGAGGCTGAGATCTGGGGGAGATTGGCTTGGAGCTCTGGCTCTGAGTGAAAGTTGTTGAACTTGGCAGCCGGGGCCACACTGCTTGGTTCACTCAGACGCGACACAGAGAGTGGCAATGCCCCAAGGACTGGAGCTGGCAACACAGGGCCACAGATTCCTGTGGCTCAAACCTGTGGAGCTTTGCCCGTTATGGTCACCGAAATATGAGCAGGGTTTACACATGCAGAGCGAGTCCTTGGCTTCGCTCCTTGCTACGTGTGACATTAGGACGTTGCTTCGACGCATGGAAAAACCTGGCTCTCCTCAAGGGGCTCCGACGCTTCTTCGAGCACTAATTAGGGTTTCAAATGGGAAGTTTGCACACACTGCCGTGATGTGCAGATCTCCAGCGTTAATAATAATCCTCCTGGCAGCAGCAAGGCCATGCAGTCACGGCCTGCGAATTTCGGGACTCCTGCGACGTTTCCACCGCCCTGTCGAGAAAAGCGCAGAGTGGGGGGCAGAAGGCCTTAAAGCTGAGGTGTGGCTGTGTGTGACGCGCTGCGGTTTGTGTGAGCGAGCACGGGGAAAAGGACAGAGCACAGGAGAGTGAGCTCCGATCAATGGACTTGTCAGCACACGGGGCAGCTCTGGGGCGTCTCAATCAGAATCACTTCCGCATTTGACACCAGCAGGTGAGACCTGAGGATGTGCCTCTAGCGGTTGGAGACTGGTTCTAGCAGGGCCTCGGGGTGCAGGAGAAGATGGGGATGGGCTGGCATTCACTCCCAGATCCCGGGAGGCTGTAGAGAGAGCCGCACCCACTCTCTTCAAGCTGCAAGGCTGACCAGCACCACGCTGTGCGAGGCAGCAGGGTGGAGTGAATGGTCCCCGGGGTCCCCCGAGGGGTGGGATTCCTGGTGGATGGGACACGGAGGAAAAAGTGAACCAGCTCTTTGCCGTTTGCTGAGCCAGCGTCCTGCCTTCTGCGTACGTTCAGCCACCTGGCGCTTGTTTCCATGATGTAATGCTTCTGTCGTCCATCCTGTTGGCTGAGCGTGTTCTCATTCAGTGATAGACAACAGATAGCTATAGATAGATAGATATTCAGTGCGGGAGGAGCAGCGCTAGGTCAGAGCAGGCGCCTGTTTGTTCGTGCAGTGGAACCGAGCCGTTCGGAAGTGACTTTTCACCCCCAGTTGCTCAGAATGACTGCTCCTCCACATGCACCACGGAGCAGCCTTTCTGGAGGGAATTAAATGATGTGTGAGGCAAACTGCCTTCTCCCTTGCCCCCATGAGACAACCCAGCCCTCCACACACGCCCAGCTCCTGCAGCTGAATCGCACGTTGAGCAGAGAGATGCATCGCCCAGTAAACCCCGCCTGCCCGTCGCTCACACCCCCTTTGTATTTTACTCCTGGACACATTTCAAGGCCACGGCGACCTGCCTCGATAGCCCCGTCCTTGCACCCAGAGCAGGGAGACTGTGGTGAGCGAGCACGTGTAGCTGGAGAGTGCTATTGGTCCCCCAGCCTGCTGTTCTTGGACGAGGACAGCTGGACCGATGGGGCGGGTCTCTGACGCGCTGGAGCAGTAGCCCTGCAGACACAGGCCGGGGGGACTGTCTGTGGCTATGAAATGGGGTGGCCGCGCAGCCCAGACGACGCCTTTTTAAAATAGGGCTAGTCAAAGCAGAGCCGCCAGGACAGCTCCGTCCCGGGAAGGGGGAAGTGGACAGAATAGCTAAAAGGAGAAGCTTGAGCATGTTCTGAGCAGAATCGATTCAGCTGGCTTCCGGGCTCCATTTTGGCCAAACAAACACCCTCCCCCCCCCCCCCCCAGGGATTTCTAGCCTCAGCGCTCGACCGGAGCTGCAGCTGGGGAAGAATCAAGCCAGCAGCGGGGCCCGCAGCCACTTGTCTAGTAAAGTGTGAAGCCTCGTCTTCTCCGGGCGCGGGGGCTGGGGTTAGTTGCGCCCGTGCAAGCCCCTACTGTCGAGACCGTTTACATGGGTGCCAGACGATAAACTGCACTGGTGCAAGCGGTACCGGGAACCGTGTCTGCACAAGGGGGTTGCCTTAGGGTTTTGTATCAGCGGCGTAAGTCCTGGGGCCTGATGCTCAACTGGTGTAAATCGGTGTACGCCAGTTGGTGCCTGCTGCCGCTCGGTGCAGACCAGCTCTACTTGCTGCACGGGGAGACACAGGATTAGGGCTCAGGACCTCTCTCCATGTATCTCCGAACCACAGCCACCTCCTCCCGGCATGGAGAGGAGAACTGGCTCGCCAGGCCCTCTGTGCTGAGACGGCCAATTAGCACCCGCCCTGAAGGTAGCTGTTGTGATGGGGATGGACTGAGACCCATTGAGCTCGTTTCATGCAAGGGCCTCCCATCGGTAGGGAGCGACGCTGGGTCTGGAAGAGCCAGAGTCTGAAGGGTGTTAAAAGTAACTTTGGTGCCTAATTCTCCTTGAAAGTCAGTGGCTTGGGGTCTGTCTACACTGCAGCAGGAGGTGTGAGGGCAGCTTGGCAAGCACACCCAGGCCAGCTTTAAGCTAGCCAGCATGGCTACCAAGAGCAGAGAAGACCTGGCCCCACAGACCTCCGATTGCAGCGCCGATCTGCCTGCAGGCTTCTAAGTCACACGGGGAGTTAGCCGTCGTCTTAGGCCTTGCAACGCTGAGCGGAACAATACCTTGGCGCCTTTAACCCTCTGGGCCCACCTGACCTGGGCTGGCTGGATTTGAACCAGTCACCAGCCCCATCCCTTTTGCCCCCTCTCCTTGGGATGGTGCATTTTCATGGGCAGTCTACACTCTCCCCCTTCATTCACACTCCTCTCTCTGGCTCCCCGGGCCTGTTAGAACGGCAGCGGCTTAGGGGGCATGGCTTCCCTAGCTCCCCTTCCAAAGCCAGGGTGCAGTGGGCCTGACGCACGTCTGCACCTCGGTGCCGGGAGCTCCCCCCTGATGCGGGGGTGGGAGGTTGGAGTCACTCTCTCATTGAGTGGCCCTCTCTCCCAAGTTCCCAGTTGCAGCCTCTCTAATGAGGAAGCTGTTTGACTGGCAGCAGGGGCGAAGAAAGCAATTAGAAGCAGCCGGGTTTCCCCAGGGGCCTATCCCCTCACTCCATGTTGCTGCTGAGGGGTTTTACAGAGTCCCAGTCGCCGAGGCGGAGGCGTTCCCGGCACACCTGCTCTTTCCTCTCCAGCTTCCCAGGGAACCGGCTGCAGCAGTCAGGGGCTGGGGGCAGAGGGTGGTACTTCTGCTGCTTTTTCCACACCCACCTGCTTTCTTCTTCAAGGCCACCTGGCCTCATCGGCCCCACCCCTTCCTGGCCACCCATGTCTGCATCCTCCCCCCCCCTTCTAAACTTTTCACGCTCTGTGTAATTTGACCCCCTGCCACTGTGCATCCATGAGCCGGAGTCCGGGATGGGGCCCGAGAAGCTCCCAGCATGCACTGGGGTGAACATGCGACGGGGGGGTTCTCAGGATTCATTTGGGTGGACTTCGTGGTCTATTCGATCCGTGGCCTTTCTGCCGACACGGCCCAGTTAGTGCCAGCGGCAGTCGTGGTGATGCGGACCCTCATCCATCCCAGTGATGGTCCCTAGCTAGCCCCTCGCCCCATGGGAGCTGGGCTGCGATGCACCAGCCCACAGACCAGCCCTCTGAACGGCGGGAGTTCTCCCTGAGCTGGGGCTGGATTGGAACTGGCAGCCTGGAGGGGAAATGCTCTAAGCCCAGCCACGCATTGAACACCGGGTGCAAGTCTCTGCCAGCACACAGAGCTGTGGGCGGCCCAGGAGGAGCAGGATTGGAGTCCTGGACATGTCTACAGATCAGCTGGCGCTCGGTGGACCCTGCAGTCTGAAAGCAGTGGTGCTGCAAGGGGCGGCTTCTGCATTCATTGAGCGGAGCGAGCAGCTACTCCCCGTACTCCATCGCAGCCTGCTGCCTGGAGATGGGAAGGAGCGCCCCGTGCCCCTGCCCTGCGCGCACAGGGTGGGATAATTGCCTGCAGCACTAATGCTGCTTATCTGCTTAGCAGCCAGATGAAGCAATTAAAATCTGGAGTGAAAACATCTCCCTCCTTAATGCCTGATGGAGCGAAGCCAACAGGAATCCAGTCTCCTGCCCGAGGCCCGTTGGGAAAGTGAAGCAGAAACGGCCCTGCAGTGACCTGAGCTCGCGACAGGATTAACCAGTAGCAAAACCTCGCGCCTGCTCTGGGCACGGGTGGGAGTCAGGCCGGGAGAGGACGAGGACAGTGGAATGAGGAACAACCTTCAGGGGATGCCCACTGCCTCCCGTGGTCATAAATGGGCTACTCTGCTCTGGTGTCCTCCTGCCCAGTGCCGGGGCTCCAGCCCAGACACCCCCCGTGGCCTGGTATAGCAGGAAGGTAGGACACGGGTGGGGAGACCAGAGGTTTGATCCCAGGGAGGTGGGGACTGAGGGATGAGAGGCAGGTTGTGTGCGGCGTCCTGGCTCTCCTGGTCCTGATTTGCCCAGCTGTGCCAGTGAACCAGCAGGTCCCGGTGCAGATCCAAGGCCGTGGTGCGAGTGGTCAGGCTTTGTGGATTTGCAGGGGGGCAGGGGGCTCTCACTACACCGGGCAGACCGGAGAAGGAAGGGGAAGGAGAGGGGGCTGCTGCTCTCCAAGCCAGGGAGAGGACGGGTCGCTTCCCTCTGCATTTAGCACAGCCTGGAGAGCTGCAGTCTGTCCCTCCACCCCCTCTTCCTCTTGCAGCGTGCAGGGGGAGTGTAAAGGGCGGGGGAAGCTGCCTGGTGTTGTCCTGGCACAAGCAGCCACATGCAGCTCTGCTGGCTGGCGCTTCACGAGCGTGCGCGCCTGAGACCTAGCGCCACCCCCGCCTCTGCCACCAGCCACACGGGTTTGCAGCAAATCTCCTGCACGAGCTACTCGGCACCGTGGCGGTGGGGCTGCTCGTGATCACGAATGGAGTTTTCAGGGCGCTGGCCCGGGAGCTGAGAGACGCAGCTTCAGTCCCCAGCTGTGCCCCAGGCTTCTCGTGGGACCTTGGGTGAATCCCCCCCTGTCCCTGGCCCCGCCTGTGCTACGGGGATGAGAGCAGTTCTATGTCTTGTGCGGGCCTGGCAGGGGGACTCCATTACAGATTGGGAGGTGCTCAGACCCTGGGGTAGTAGGAACCAGGTAAGTGGCTCTGCTCAGCATTTCGGAGCGAGTCTCCCTGCCCAGGCTGACAGACACGAGTGCTCTGAAAAGAGCCGTGTGGCCAGCGCGTAGGGATGGGGATGGGCTCCAGAGCAGCATCTTCCAAGGGCCGTGTACACAGCTATTTACAGAGCACCAGCTGGAGTTTGTTGGCCTGGGCGGCTCACTCCTGAATGCCGCATGGACAAACCCTGGAGAGCCAGCACCTGCTCGGAGAGCCAGGGCGGGTTAAATAACTTGCTCAGAGTCACACAGAACATCCCTGTACCTGGCAGGAATTGAAACCGGCTCTCCTGACTCCCTACCCAGTGCTCTCTCCATCAAACCACCCTTCCCTGCCCCCCCAACCCCCCGCACTCTGCTTCACTCCCCCTCCGGGAGCCAAGTGGGGAATTTGCTGCTGGGGAGAAAAGGGTGCCGTGTGTTTTCCTATTGCACACGTAGAACCCAGCTGCCTTCACAGACCTGGGCCCCATCCAGACAACGGGATTTTTTCCATCTGCCTGTTCGTCTAGATCAGAGATACCCCGGCTGCCCAAGCCCCCGAGAAGGTGCAGCAAAGCAGCTCCCTCTGCCCTGTAATGAGCCACTTGGGGAGGCGGCTGATGAAACCAGCCTGCGTGTTGCATCTGCACTATTAAGTGTATACCCTGAAGATGATGGCAGCTGCGGGGGGAGGGAGATGCAGCGGCCAGGGATTGGGGGCAGGACTAGGATTAGGACCCACCCCCTCCGCTCTTCTTCCGTGTTCCCCTGTAGCTGCGCTGTGCTGGAACTCAGCCGCACTCGGCTTTCATTTGCCTCAGCGCCAAATACCCTCGGCCGAGCCCAGCGTGGCTCTGCTGAAGTCCAGGGCTTGCTGCGCTGGAGATCCTGGCGTGGCTGGCATGGCCCCAGGGCTGCCCTGCGCCCTCGGGTTTGGGAGGCGAAGCTCCCACTCTCCAGCCATGTCCCATCCCAACGTGGCAGCTCCCAGTGTGGCGGCTGCTGTAACTTCCCCTTTTCTCACTTTAGACTCCGTGTCTTCGCCCCCCCTTCTATTCTCAGCCTTGCGCTTTTGTTGCGTCACCAATCGCTGGTGGCTGGGAGGGGAGCCAGAGGATGTGACTTGTCACTCACAGGGCAGAAGGTCATTAGGATCACTGGGTTTCTCCTGCTCTGGTGGGGGCGGAGAGCCCTGCCCAGAGCAGGGTGGGCACTGGTCTCTGGGATTTCCATGCCTTCTTGACCTTTACCTAGCTCCACTCAGGATGGGGGAGATTTGTCTTTCCTAAGACCACTGAAAACAGCCAATATTTGTGTCCCTCTGATTGAATAATAACAGGATTCATTTCTCCAGGGCCTTTATCTCAAAGGATGCCAACACGCATTGCAAGAGTAGCAGGGAGATGCAGCTACCTCTGGGGAACAGCGGAGAGGGGAAGGAAATTTCTGGCCATGTACAGAGAGGCGAAGGCCTAATTCATGCACCCAGCACCCTGTGCAGAGCAGAGCTCTGCGGGAAGGGGGGGTCAGTTAGCTGAACTGGAGTCCATGTACCTTCCTCTGACTAGGATAAGACCCACTGGTTCCAGGGAGGCTGGGCAGCTCAAACCTGGGGCCCGATTCATGGTCTCTTCCTGTCCCTCTGTACCAGCTAGGTCTAGGGTGTGATGCCGGCAGCCCAGGGTGCTGGAGTGGAGAGTGGGCACAGGGGGAAGCTAGAGGAGGCAGGAGTGGGATGTACCTTCATGCTGGGGCTGGTGCACTCCTGCAAAGCCCCCCAGGAACCAGTGCAGCAGGGGGCAACGTAGGGCAGCCTCAGGGCTGCTCTAGTCGGTGCCGCCAGCCTCTGACTATGGAGTCACAAACTGCAGCCTCTCTGCACTGGCCTGGCTCAGCAGTGGCACTGCCCCCTAGTGCTTAGATATCCTGCTCCTCCCAAGCCGTCTCCTTTGTCTTTATAGAATTAATTAGCCAGTGCTGTGGATCTCCAGGCCACATGCTCTCTGATGTCAGAGGGGCCCTTTGCCGCCTCTCTGTAGATTCCCCCCCTCCCCAGTGATCCCTCTGAGCAGGACCTCTCAGGTGTGCAGTAAGTGCTGGCAGGAGCGGGGCCGAGAACAGACACACTCACCGGGGAGATTTTTTCGCCCCATGCCTTTGGTCCACAAGCATATTTAGGCCAGACAATGATCAGAATGGAGAGCATGCGAGTTTATAAATGCTGCCTGGGCGTCTCCAGCGCTTACCAGAGGAGAGAAGGGTCGGGTGTCTGTGGAATGGCCGTCAGTTTGGGCAATGCCGAGGCCTGGACTGGTGACTTCCAGCGCTGAAAGCATGCCTCTCGAAAGCTTGAGCTACAGCGTCAGCCTCGAGCTTAGCCGTAGGAGGCTGCCCCAGCCCTGCACCCTCTGTGAATTGGCCCAGAAGGGGACATGCGACGTTGACGAGCAAGCCACATCTGCATTAAGCATTTGCACAGCGGCTGCAGATGTCGCTCGTCTAGACAAGCTCTGAATGTCTGATCCCCCCCCCCACCTCCCCCCCGCTTTGCGTCCTGTGCAGCCTGGCTATAAAAAGCCACCATTCTGATTTGGTGGCCTTCCACCCTGGCTTTGCACCGGTGCAATCGACTGCGAGCGTGCAGGACTGAGAGGCAGGCCCCTTCGCCGTTTGCAGGCAGAAGTAAGTCTGGGAAACCTACTGAAGTTTTCACCAGGGAATATCTGGCTCTTTCCGGTAAGTCCCTTCCCACCAGAGGTCCCTAGCGCTGGGGTATTCTCGTCACCCTGGGCATACCTTAGTGTCATGCGTGGGCTGAGGACATAGAGTGGCAGTAGGGTCGTGGGAACTCCAGCATAATTTCCTTCCATAAATTAAAATTAGTTTTGATCAGCTAAATATAGCAGCCGAGCAGGATGGTAAATGGCCAGGGCTTGTGAGAAGGCAGCAGGATGAGAAATGGCATTCGAGGGAATGAAGGGCGGGGTGGGACGAGCCAGCCCCAACACTTGAACCCAACCCCAAGCTTTGGGAAAAGTTCCACTCATGGTGTATTTAGGGGAAGGGGGCATGGGTGGATTTTTGGCAGAGCGCCTCTGCGGAGCTGGGAGTATAACTGGGGATGCTTCAACAGGATGATCTGGCCAGGGAGGATCACGAGAGAGCCCCCAGCCTGGGGAGATCCCCAGGTCGAGAGTCAAGCGATTTGGGGAGCTTCTGTACAAAGCACTCAAGTCCACATTGAGCCAGGTCCGAATCCAAAATAGGAAGGAAGGGAAAAGGGGATAAAAGAATCCCTGTCTCCCTGGAGTGTCTTCCTGCCAGCTGCACCCTTGTCCATCCTCTGTTGTGTTTTCCCTGCACCCTACCCCTGGGGTTAGTAGCAGCTCAGCAGGCACAGCTTGGCTGAGCCAAGACAGGTTTCTTCCCCTGCCCAGGGAGAGCCGCTCTCCCGTCTTGCCGGTTCGCTGGCCCCTGCGGTGGTGTGGTGTGTGCCCACGGGGGTTTGCTGGGCTGTCCCTGGACCGTTGTATAGCTGTGCAGCGTTCTGGACTCCTGCAGCACCTCCCATAGGGTCCAGGGGCTCTGGGGTAATGGCCACATGGGAGGTCCAATGTCGTGGGATGGAAGAAGCAGCTGAACTCGGGCAGTTGAAAAGCTCGTGGCTTCCTGCGCACGCTGAAAAGCACCACTGGTGGCACTGATTCCGCTGGCCCTAGAACCCTAGAAATGCCGGGCCGGAAGGGACCTCGAGAAGTCGTCGAGCCCAGCCCCCTGCGCTGAGGCAGAACCACGTAAAGCTAGACCAGCCCTGCCAGGGTTTGTCCAACCTGATCTTACAAACCTCCAGTGACGGGGATTCCCTGGCCTGCCTTGGAAGCCTGTCCCAGAGTGTAACTACTCTGAGTACGTCTGGCCGCTGTCAGATCGATCTGTCTGGGTCAGTGAAGACCCGCTCAGTTGATCCGGAAGTTGACAGGTTAAAGCCACCCCCTCGAGTGGTGCGGCGCAGTGCCACCACCGCATCGAAGGGAGTTATACGAGCTATGCAGAGTAGCTTGCGTAACTCCCGTCAACTGCCGCCAAATTTGAAGGCAAGTGTAGACCAGGCCTTAGAGTTAGAAAATTTGTCCTAATATCTGACCTCCATCTCCCTGGCTGCAGATTATCCCATTGCACCTTGTCCTGCCTTCAGCGGAGGTGGTGAACAATTGATCCCATCCTCTGTATAACAGCCGATAACCATATTTGGTGACTGTTCTCTGGTCCCTCCTCCGGTTTCCTTTCTCCAGACTACACATGCCCAGTGTGTGCAGCCTTTCCGCAGAGGTCATGTTTTCTAAACCTGGGATCGGTTTTGTTGCGCTCCTCTGGATTCGCTCCAATTTGTCCACATCTTTCCTGAAGCGCGGTGCCCAGAATTGACCCCGCACTGCAGCAGAGGCCTCACCAGTGTCGAGCAGAGTGGGACAATCACCTCCTGTGTCTTACATACGGCGCTCCCGTTAATACACTCCAGAATATTCGCCTGTCTCGTAGCTGCATCACTTTGTTGACTCATATTCAATTTGTGACCCACTGTAACCCCCCAACCCTTTCCAGCAGTACCAGCACCTAACCCGTCTGTTAGTGTGGGTTTGGTTTTTCCTTCCTAAGCGAAGTGAATTTCATCTCGTTGATTTCAGACCTTCCTCTACTTTGTCAAGGTCATTTTGAATTCTAATCCTGTTCTCCAGCCATCTTGGTGTCATCTGCACATTTTATAAGCATACTTTCCACTTACTTCTCCAGGTCATTAATGAAAATACTGAATAGTCCCAGACCCAGACCTGACCCCTGGGGGGATCCCACTAAATACACCCTCCCCGTTGGAGAGCCAACCATGGATAACTACTCTCCGAGTGTGTTTTTCAACCAGTTCTGCTGGCATCGTATAGTCATTTCATCTAAACCACATTTCCCTAGTTTGCCCTTCCTGCAGGGGTCATGACCATCTGCTCCAACCAATGCTCATGGCAGCTGTTGCACGTGGATGCCAGGGGCTTGTTAGGAGCACTTGCAATACCTCTTCCACTTCAGCTCCAACCATCTGTCTGCCACTGGGCCCACGGAGCCGGAGCAGAAACCAGTTTTGTCCTGTGTACCCTAGCACTTTCAGTACAACTTCACAGGGATTCAGCGTTACAACAGGTTGATTTCTTACTGCAGGGCAGGACCTTCACTGTAACCAACTTGCACCAGGGTCACTGCCAGAGACCCACCTCAGGGGCGAAAGGTCGGAATTGACAAGATTTCAGGACCCAGGAGTCATGTGGGAGTTAATCATGTCCTGGGGGTGTGAGGGGGATACAAAAGGAGAAAAGAATCCCTGTTCTTTGGGGAAGCAGGGAAATTTGGGGTCTCTCTCTCTCTTCTGCCCTTCCTGCCCCCACCCATCGCTCACAAACTTACAGTATGAAAGAAGTGGGTGGTTTTCATTGTACAACTTCTCATGCAACCACTTCCTGACCTGAACATGTCTGAGGTCAAATTCAGTCTGTATCTGGAAAAAAAAAAAAGTTGCTTAAAAAAAATTGTAACACCCTTCCCCCGCCCAACCTAAAACATCCCCTTTAGCCAGTGGAGAAAAACCCTCCACCCAGGTCTGTATTCCTTTGTAACTGCTCTTCAAATAACCTGGATCCCGGAGTCAGCGATAAAAATAATCTGTAAGTGATCATCTAGTGCTGCTCTTGACAAAGCTCACTGCTATTTTATACGGGGGGTTGGGTTTTGAAATGCAAAGATTCCCTCGTCTTTCTGAATGGAGGACTCTGGGTTATTAGGGCAGGTGTTTTCAACTGCCTAAGGGGTTTAGGTGCTCATGTCCAATTGAATGTCGATAAGCATTGGGTGGAGCTCGGTGGGAACCCCTTAGAGAGCCTCGCCTTGTTGATTCGAGGAATCGATGCAGCATGTTGAACGTTGCCAATGATTTCATTGTGGGAAATTTTGACAAATGAAATGGAAAATTTTGACCAAGACAACTAAGAAAAGTTTTCCAGTTTTTGATGAACTGAGAATCATTTTGGGTTAACATTCTTGGGTTTCTGTTTTTTATTGAGAAATTTAAACATTTCATCAAAAGTTGATTTCCCCCTGAAAAGTTCATCTTTCATGAAATCCATTGTCAGCGAACTAGCTCTGGGCAGAGATTTTGGGCCTCTAACCCAGAGGTGGATGGGTCAAAAGCATCTTCGCCTAGGAACTGGTTCCCGTGTAGAACTGTGTGAATCCCAGAATCACCTTCTCCACCCAGTTCAGGTTTGGATTCAGGTCTGAGCCCCAACTCTTGGGCCGATGATGGCAGGTTCAGAAACCTGGATCCTCTGGTCCTTAGTCCTTAGAAACTTGGATCCTTAGCCCTGTTTGCAAAGTCTGTTTAACTCTCAGCGGGCTGCTATCAATGCAGACACTTCAGGGGCCATTTCTTTCTCTATTCCAGCCTCCCCCCCAAACCAGCAGTGAAAAATGGGCCGGAAAAAAATACAGATCAGTCGAATTTTGGACCAGCGCAACCGGCAGGTAAGCCTCAGCCCCCGGACCCATTCAGAAACTGAGCGGGGGGATGGGGGGAACATCACAGAGTCAGTATCGTGGCTGACGACGTGGTTTGGATTCTGTAGTGGGGAAAGGTGCAGAGTTGTTGACCCTGGAAATGCAGCGAACAGAGACGGAGCAGGCTGCTCCTGCATCCAGTCCCTTGGGCAAAGTGCCACAGCCCACCCGGCAGGAACCCCCAACGAGAAGCTCAAGACACTGGCACGTCAAGGCCTGGGCCCCTCTGCGTGCATTAGCCTGGACTGGCAACTAGACCTGAGCCCAACAGACAGGGCAAATGTCCTGGAGCAGGACTGGAGTCAGGGACCTGGGGGGTGAGATGCTCTGTGTAACCCAACACCACTGCCCTGAGCCGACCGATTCCTCAACCTGGCGCTGGGCTTGACCGCGAAGCCTCCATGGCTCTGCCCCACGCACTGCAGCCTCGCCAGAGGTTTGCCTCTTGCCTGGGCCGTGTAACGGAGGATGTGACCCAGGCTGTTATGATAGCCGTTGGCTGCTGTGACATGCCTCCTCCAGCGAACTTGCCGTGTGCACAGCAACCGGCTGATGCGGTTTCACTCTTGCTCGCCTGACCTGAGGTCCATAAAAGCTGCAGGCCGTGCAACAGCCAGTGAGGCAATGGGACAGAGCTTTGCCAGGCAGTTCGAAGGCAGTGGGCAGCCAGTGCTGTTCCAGAGCGGCGTCTGGACCATGCCTGCCAGAGAGCTCAGTCGTGTGCCCAATGGGAGATGATATTTATAATGGAGCTGAGAAACAGAGAGGCACGAATTTAGCCCTTTTGCTGGGCCTGGCTACTCCGGGCTCTGCCAGGCTGGAGGACAGCGCTGGGGCAGCTGGGGCAGCTAGGCAGGCAGAAGTTCATCTGCTGAACTGAAATAGCAGCACCTCTGGGGGCCCAGTCCTCCATGGTCATTTCCCCCAGCGCCAGGTGGGCGTGAAAGGCTCCCAGTGTCGAGTTTCTGCTGGTGTAAATGGCTGCACAAGGAGAAGCGCACCCAGGGTTCGAGCTGGTTGGGAATTTTGCAGTGAAACAGGTTTACTGTCGGGAAATGCCGATTCGCAAACTCGAACCTGCTTGCTGGGATTTCTCAGGTCCGGGAGATGGTTTCTGCTCAGAGCTCGGGGGTGGGAACAGAGTAAGTTGGCTGGTCTGGGCCCTCACCTGCCGTGCAACTTCAGGTCTCTGCTGTGTCAGAGTCAGCAGGGCTCCCCCTCGTCCCCGCTGAGTGCCACTGGGCTGCGGCGTCTCTGGCCCAGTTGGTGTTGAATTGTTTATACCAAGTGCACAGCTCCAGCAGGAGAGGTGGGGAGGGATCCTTCCCAGAATCCCTGGAAGAGTGGTGGCTAGCTTCCCACCCCGCACCCCCCAGCGTCTCCATCCTTCACCGGCTCCAGCGCTCTGCGAACAGGCCGCCCAGGCACGGTGACGAGTGGGGTGATGGAATCCCAAGGTCGGCAAGACCTCTGAGCTGCTGGCATTGGCCAAGGAGCAGGGAAGGGGGTGGTAAATAATAGACAGGAAGGAGGGTCAGGAGGAGCCGGGTCTGCAGGAGCCGGGTGGGGGCGGGCCCGGGCGCTAAGCCGTCGAGGCTCAGATCTGAGGGGGCTGGGCTCCAGATTCAGCGTTTTGGTGAAGGACATTTGAAGCCTGGGAAGAGCTGCGTTACAACGAACGAGGGTTCGAGGCAGGGCAGGGGCCTGGGCTATTCAGCGGCAGATTAAATGGCAGCAGTGCATCACCGCCAGCGAGGAGAAGGCGGGTGTCGGCGGCTCTGCTTCTGTGCTGGAGCCTGGGGAAATGATGGAGAGAGATTATAGATGCAGCAGCCACCCTTCTCCTCTGCCCCGGCTCCAGCCAGCAGGGTCTGTCAGGCCGGAAAGCCAATTGCTCCAAGATGTGCCCCCTGGCACCGGGCACCAAATGCCAATCCACCAAGAGCATCGCTCCCCTCGCCACAGAGCATCTCATCTCTTGAAATGAGCTGTGGAAAATGCACAGAGGGGCACATTGCAACCGTGGCAGGGATCATATGGGGGCTGTGGGGCCTTGGCCGTGCTAGGGAAAAGGGTGCGTTCTGGTCATGTGACAGCCGACTCCTGGTAACTCATATCCAGGATGATCCTAGCGTGGACAAGTCTGCAGTTCCCGTACCTGTTGCTGAGTGAGGCAAACCCCCCCTTTCCCCTCGGGTTTCCCTTGACTTGCAGGCACAGGCGAGCGCTGCAAACGGCCTCGTCTGCGCGAGGATCTTACCACCGCTGAGCTAAGACATGGTTAAAAAGCCACCGTTTGTCGTCGTGTGGAAGTGCTGTGAGTGTGCGTGTGGGTGTGGTCACAGTGGTTGTGCAAACTGGACAGGCCGGGTGTGTGTGTGTGAAGCACGCAACAAAGGCAGTGTATGCTCAGAGGCGAGGGCCAGATTTAGTGCTCCGAGGCTGGTGCTAATTATACTCCACGCCCACGGCGAGTTGTGTGTTCTCAGCCACACACGCACAGGGCCAAATTTTCAGACGCACGCCCCACACTGGGGTCTGACTGCTGGCCACCTGCATCTCCCTGGGAGCTTCTGGGAGCCGAGGTGCCTGAATGGCCGCTGAGGTCTTTGGCAGGCGTGAAACTGGCCCTGAGCACTCGGGGAAATCTGTCCTGCGACTGTGTCCCCGCCGTGCGACCTTGGTGTAACCCCTCTGGTGTCAAGGGAGTTGCACTGGTGTAAATCGGGAGGTGAATCTGGCCGCTGGGTCTCCAGGGCCGTCGCTCCGGCGCCACCTACTCGCCCGGAGCCCCGTGTGGAACGGTGCCCTGTGTCCTCCCCCCAGGTGACCTTCACCAAGCGCAAGTTCGGGCTGATGAAGAAGGCCTATGAGTTGAGCGTGCTGTGCGACTGCGAGATCGCCCTCATCATCTTCAACAGCACCAACCGCCTCTTCCAGTACGCCAGCACCGACATGGACAAGGTGCTTCTCAAGTACACGGAGTACAGCGAGCCGCACGAGAGCCGCACCAACTCCGACATCCTGGAGGTAGCGCCGCCCGGGCTCGCCGGGGAGGGGCCGAAGGGGGGGCTGCAGGGCAGACCTGACGCTGGTTCTAGGGCAATAAGAAAGGCGAAGCCAGCCTAGCAGCAAGCTGCTGAGCAGTCACTGCATGAAACGAGTTTTGCAGGGTCTCAGCCTAGAGGACAGGTGGCCACTGGCAGTAACTGACCCACCCCTTGCTGGCAGCCCCAGCAGAGAGGCGGAGGGGTGAGAGGGCCTTGGAGACCCACCGTTGCCTCCCACACACCCCTCTCGCCCCGCAGCAAAGCCCGAGAGTGCAGATGGCCGGGGGTGGGGGCTGCTGTATCTGTGCCAGGGTCTGGGGGGGAAGGAAGCCGTGAAGGGAGTGCAAGGTGAGAGGGAGCCAGGCCCGGAGACCTTGGTCCCTTCCCCCGTGCCTGCCTGCCAAGGGAATCCCGGCTAGGCCCTGCCACTCACCGGCTTCCTCCCTGCCAGACGCTGAAGCGGAAGGGCCTGGGGCTGGAGAGCCAGGAGCTGGAGCTGGACGAGGGGCTGGACCCCATGGAGAAGATCCGCAAGCTGAACGAGGGGGTGGACTTGACGGTGGCACGGCCCAGGCTCTACGTGAGTAGCCCGATGCCCGTTCCCCGCCCAGGGGGTCGAGTCCATGGTGCCGGTGCTGGCCTGGGGGTAGATCGCTGGCTAGCCAGTGCCAGCTGGGTCGTGGCAGAGATCCACCCTGTGCCTTTCCCCCACCCACAGGGGCTGCCCCACCTCCACGGGCCCCCCTCCTGTGACTCCCCACCCCACATCCCGGCTCTCCTCTTGCAGTCGTCGGCCCCTCTGCTCAGCCACGACGTGGCCTACGCCAGCACGCCGCCCTCCGGGAGCGAAGGAGAGCCCAGCAGCACCAACGGCTCCCCGCAGCATCACAGCCGCCCGCCCGCGTTCAAGTCGGCCATCCCCAAGCACGGCCAGCCTTTGGGGCGCTCCCCGGGGCCACTGCCACCAGGTGGGTTCTTCCCGCATGGCTGTGGGGAGGGGCCCTGGGCCACGGACTCTGGAGGGTGGAGAGGGCAGGGGCTCAGCCATGGGTTCCAGGGGTCATGGGCGGGGAGTCGACCACGGACTCCGGAGGGCAGCGAGTGGCTCTTAGAGGCAGCACTTGAGCTTTGCGTTGCTGAACAGCACCCCCCCTTCGGGTCGAGGAAGGCACCAACACCAGTGAGTGCCGCCGATCTTTGCCCTTCTGCGCCCAGGGCCTGGCTCTCCCCTGGTTAAAGTGGCTATTCAAACATAGCATCCTGGGCTAGCGGTGAGAGGAGACCCGGCCCTGTGGTCAGGACCCTTGGGTTCCATTCCCGGTTCGGCCACTGGCTTGTGAGGTGATGGGAGGCAGGTCTCGTCTCCCTCTGCGCCTCAGTTTCCCCACCCATCCCTTGGCGGATGGCGGTCCTGCCGAGAGCGGAAAGCAGTCATTCCGCTGCGTGGAGGATATCGATATTTTGGAATCTGGTTTTATTCCGCTTTGGAACTGAAGCCAAACGTTTTGGAATTCTCTGGGAAAGGGAAGACGCCCTGGCGGCGGGGCCATCTGCCTGGCTGGCTACCCGGGATTCACTGACCCTGGGAGCCCGGATGGTGGAGGAGCCACAAGCATAAAGCTTGGGCTGCCAGGCCTTCGAGCGTGTCCGCTCCCTGTCAGCCTGCCCGGAGCGCTGCGGTTTCCACAGAACCTCGCTGCGTTTGAACCGGCCCCGTTAAACGTTTTGAGGCTGAGAAACCGACGAGTTCCGAGGACAAAGTGTTTTGTTGGGATTTTTCCAACCGGCTGCAGTCCTGACCTGTGCAGAGCTGAGGGATCCTGGGCCGGAAGGCGCTAGAAAGTGCAGGAGCTTCTCCTGGGTAATGACCAGGCTCGAGAGGGATCAGGGGGGATGAGCTAACACAGTCAGAGTTTGCAAAGTGACTGTAAAAATGGCCCCGTCTCACTCCACGCAGCTGCTTCCTTTGTTTTGCTGAGTCATGTCTGCTGATTTTATGCACACTCACACGCATGCACACTCGCACGCATGCACACTCACTCGCACGCATGCGCACACGCGCACGTACACACTTGCATTTCTGCTAGCGATGGGCATTCCCCAGCTCCCCTGCACTTCGGGTGGGGTTTGAAATCTGCCCCGTGACCAGGATCTTACACTGATCTCTCCAGCTCGGAGGGGAAAGCGAGGTGAGGCGGGGCGGGGGCAGCATGGCAACCTCCGCCGCCCTCGGTGCAGTTGGGCTCAGAAGTGACTGTGGGCTGGAAAAAGTGACTGAGACTGACCAGTGGAAACTCCCCGGGCGCGGGGGTGAGGGGAAAGTGGAGGGATGACGAAGGTGTTGGTGGGTAACACGTGGCTTTGCTGTGGCCGCGTGATGCTGGGGACTGAACTCCGTGGGCGGGTCCCAGGTGATCCGGGCAGGCCCCTCGCTGCGCACGGCCCTTCCTCACGGGGGAGGCCTGATGTACTTTGCGCCAACGAGGCAGTTTCCAACCCCCAGCCTGTGGTGGGGGAGCTGGCTGGGCCGGATCGCTCTGCACTGTCCCCGCACCGCCCTGCCAGCCCTTGGCCTCTCCACTGGGACTGCCAACCAAGTGTGGTGTGGACGCTTGTCCCTGGGTATGGTACTGAGACCCCCAGCTCCTTTCGGCCAACGCCTGCCAACCAGGGGGCGAGTGGGTACCAGTCCGCCCCCCTTCCCCCAGCCACACCCTGAGACTGGAGGGGGGCCGGATGCCTGTGGGAGACGCATGGGGAATGGCGCGATGTGTCACTGGAGGGCCCCATCGCTCCACGGCAGGAGAGATGACGGGCGAGGAGGGGGTAGCAGTTCCCAAAGCAGGCCTGTCTGTGGGACTCTGGGGGGATATGGAGGAAAGGGTGACGGAGAGCAGGCACTGCTGCCGTTTTGTACACTCTGTGTGTGTGTGTGTGTTGGGGGAGGGGGCGTCACCCATGGGAAGCAAAGGATCCCGGGCGTTTGTGCCCTGGGGAAGTGGCGCCAGCCTGGCATGAATCTGCCTGCTGAGCAGGGCCATATTAGCAAATCGTTTCCGTTCCTTGCCGGCGGCGTCCCGTCCCCCACTCCTGACCCTGGCGTCCCAGCCGCAGCCCAGGTGCGACGCTGCTCAGAGGAGCCCCGCGGGCCGGCCTCTCACAGGAAGTGGGTTTGCAGTCACAGAAGCAGAGGAGGTTTCCGCCACCCTTCCTTCATTCGCACTTCTTAAATGAGTGGCCCTGCTTTCTGCCGCTGCTCCGGGAACACAGGGCTTTCCGAACTGCTGGGCGGGCAGACGGCGTCCACTTCCTCCCCACAGGGCCTGGGCACCACTTACATGCCCCTTTTGCCATCTGGACTGGGGCTTCCAGAATCCTTTGCTTCCCAAGGGTGCTGCTCACCCCAGGCAGAGGCCTGGCACAGGGCCTGGGCACAGTTTAGGTCCAGCTTATGATCTTCCTGCGAAGTATCACTAACCCCAAGCATTCGAAAACGACAAGTCCGACCCTCTCAGATTGGCTTAAAAATCACGAGACCTTTCAAGCAGTGATCCGCCGGGGGCGGGAGCAGGGGGATTGTTCTCTCTCTGAGCTTTTGGGCTGTGCTTAGGTCACCGTTTCCAGCCCTTCTCCACAAACAGCAGGGATAGACGCTGCATTATTTTTGAAGGAAAGCCAAGAGCGTCACGTGATCCCCTGACTCCGGGAGCTGGGACTTTAAGGAAACCACCGCAAATTGCGAGACTCGAGAGCTGGCAGCTCTGCGGCCTTCCTAGGTTGTTTTTGTAACCAATCCTCCGGCCCAAGTGGCACCTCTTCTTCCAGGGAGGCTGGATGTGACGACAGCTGGGGGCATAGAAACGTAGCTTATTAATTGAACATAACCTTGCTCCAAAGGAGATCTCTCCGGCCACTCCCCGGGTGCAAGGTCATCGCCTCCAGTGGACTTGAGCCCACTTCTGACAAGGGTGAATTTGCCTCAAGGCTCCTTTTTGTTACTGCTGTGCACAGGGAGCCCACTGTGCAAGGCGCTGTACATACCAGAGTGAGCTATATTGTGCCTTGTCTGAGACTTCAGGGCAAGCACCCTGCCTTCCCCTGAGCTGGGCTTTCACCACGGCACTTCCCAGATGCACTAACGTTTTCCTGCTTCTCCCTGTCCAGGCCTTGGCTACCCTCTCTTCTCTCATGGCAACCTGAGCAGAGCCCTGGCTACCAAGACCCCTCCCCCAATCTACCTAGGAGCAGAAGGCCGCAGGGCGGATGTCCACAGCAGCTTGTCCAGCTCCAGGAGCAATCTGACATCAGTGGTAAGGGCCTCGCCCGGTGCGTCTGGTCAGGAGAGTGTAGGAAGCCTCCCTCTGAAACACGGATGTCTGAGATCCTGTATTTAATGGGCGCTGTATGGAGAACTGCCCCCTGTGCTACAGCTCCCCTTAGCATCCGTGCAGCTGGGCCTGGGCTGGGGCTGTCGGAGGCTCCGGGGGTTTGTTTTAGGAGCAGGAGTGTCTTCGTTTGCACTGAGGGATGTGGGGAGAAGGAGCAATGCTCCCAGGGGACATAACTCAGATCTTTGCCCAGCCGCCCCTTCTCTGGGGGTCCTGAGCCCTGGGCGGGAAGAGGGTCATTGATGAAACCTTTGGAAGAGCCCCGAGTTCGGGGAAGCGCTTCGCACTCCTTTGCACTCACAACGTGCAGCCACATGCCACGTGCCCGCTCAGTTGCAGGCACAGGCACAGTCTTGCACACACATGCCAGTTGCACACTCACCCGGCCACATGCATGCAGCCAGTCCTGCGTGCACAGCCGTATACACACGCCCAGCCGTGCTCACACACACTCACCCGCACACACAATCACACCCACCTGCCCCGTCGCGCATGCACTCTCACGCCCGCACCGTCAAACCACGCGGGTGCACACTGGACTTTTCCAGGGGGAGAAGGAAAACGCCGGGGCCGTTCAGGAGGGGGCTGATTGTGGGGCAGGGCTAAGAATGACGCGGCGGGGAGCAGGGGAAGGACACGAGCAGGGTGTTTATTGGAGGCCTGAACGGAGGGCGCTTGTTTGTCTCAGCAGCGATCGGTCTACCCTGGCATGCAGACGGTGAGCCCCGTGGTGCCCACCGGCAGTGCCAACATGCCAGCCCATGGGCTAGGGGCTTTCCCCTTCCTCCCCTCAAGCCAAGCAGGTAAGCCGCCCAGGGACAGCGCCTAGCCCGGCACCCCCACTCCCGCAGCGCCTAGATCTCTCCCCACACCTTGCCGGGGCTGCGGTTTCAGACCGGCCTGCCTGTGACCCTGCAGGGGATCCCTGTCCCAGCGCTGGGCTGGACTGCGTCACGTCAGCCTGCAGTGACTGCGCGGCGCCCATGGGGGCGGGAGCTGCCTGAGCCAGGCTCACCCCGGTGGCTGGATGGGAACCCCGGGCCCCGGAATCTCCCCCCTGGGCTCAGGCCACCCCCAGCCCCCAGCAGGTGTAAAGGGGGCGTGGAACGGGAGCTCCCTCCACGCTCACCTGCTGGCCCTTCTCTTGATTCCCGTCTGCTTTCTGCTTGGCAGAGTACGGGCCCGGGGAGGCCTCCTCACACCCTGGCTTCCTCCAGCCCAATGGCATTGCCTCCTGGCAGCATCACCGAGACCTGGCGGCCTCCGCGCACCTGCCGCTCGGGTAAGACCCACCTCCAGCCGCGGTCAGGGGCCAAGGGGCTGAGAGGGACTTCTCTCTGGGGGACGTTCTATGGAGGGCCCCGGCCCCAGCTTCTCTCCCCCCCCCTCAGACCAGCAGGGCTGGGCGCAGGGGCCAGATCGTCACGTCTGGGGGCGGCTGCATCGCCCCCTCTCCCCTTCCCCCATTTCTCTCCCTCCGTCGCCCCTTCCCCTGCTCCCTTTCCCATCACCGGCTCCCAGGGCCCCAGAGGGCCCCAGTGCATGTGGGATGCCGGCCAGCAAAGCCCGGCGCGCCGCCCTGAGCGTAAAACCGGACCAGACCCACGCTGGATGGGAACCTTCTCGTGGTTCTGGTGCCACCTGGTGGCAGGAGCTCAGCACGGGCGGGCGAAGAGATGGGCTTCCTCTGACCCCCCACCTCCCCGCTCGGGGGAGTTTGTTGGCATCCACGGTGGCAGTCGAATCGAGGGCGCGGGCAGCGGGGCAGGGGGTATCTCAGCAAGCGGGGGCTGCGGCTCCCGGTGGGCTCCGGCTGCTGGGCCGCGGACGCGTGGACTGGCAGATACAGGCGCCCTCTCCTTGAATGCAAAGGACAGCCCAGCCCGGGGAGCCGCTCCCAGCTCCTTGGCTGGACGGTCTGTGGGGGAAAGTGGAGCCCTGCTTGCCCCGAGGCCCCGGGACCCAGCGACTCTGTGGCATGGGCCCAACACACAGTCATGACTGCAGTCCGGCCCCGGGCGGGAGGGGCAGTCGAATGCCCAGGGAGTGATTCACGTCTGGCGCCCCAGCTTCCGAGCGAGCCCTGCTCCTGGGAACGGCCCCCGCCACCCTATCCCAGCGGGTCCAGGCTGCTTACAAAGCCTCTTTAAAACGGTGTCCCACCCTCCCCCCAGCCCCACTGAGCCCGGCTCCAAGCTGCTCCCCCAGGCACATGGGTGGGGAAGCGCCTAGGAACCTGGTGCCCCATAGGGTTGTGGGCCGCCAGTTGGAATCTCGCTCCGGCCGGGAGGGAGGAGGTCGTTCATATTTGGCGGCTGCCGGGTGGGGAGGTTGTGCTCGCTGGGGCTCAGCGTCTCCCCAGCACAAACACCACCCAAAGAACCGATACCAGCTGGCCCAGCCACCTCCTCCAAGAGAACAAGGAACAAGGGCAGGGGGCGGCCCGTGGGTACCTCGGCCAAGGGGGAATAGCGGGTACTGGCACTGGACCCTCGCCACACACAGCAGCTTAGAAGACCCCCGGCCCCCAGTGCAGAGCCCAGGCGGGAGCAGGGCAGCAGCCCTATTCTTGATCCATGGGATAAGGAGGGAGCTTCCCCCTGCCCCCAGGTGTGGAATTCAAGCAGACGGGGTGTCGGGGTGCTGGATGTTTACAAGCCATCTTCCTGCCGGGGCTAAGGGGGGTGAGAAATGCAGCCCCAGCCCAGCGGCGTGGGGCTCAGAGATCCACTGGGACCTTCCTCCTCCTGGCTCCCAGCCTGCCTCACGCTTTCCTTCCCCAGGCCAGCCGGCAGAATCCTCCCCCCCGAAGAAGCAGTCCCGGCCCCCAGCAGCTCGCCCCACCACCACCAGGCCGTCAGCATCAAGTCTGAGCGGGTCTCCCCGGTGCTCAGCTGCAGCTCAGCCCTGCCTCAGCATCCCCTGAGCGGCCTGTCCTCCCTCGGCGACGTCCCCAGAGGCCCCGGGGACCCGCACCAGCGAGACGAGTACGCCAAGGCCTATCACTACCCGCTGGTCCTGTCCCGGCCGCTGGCAGAGGAGCAGCGGGGGGGCGTCCCCGTGCGGCGCCTGCAGGTGACGGACGTTTGGCAGAGATAGTGGGGCCAGCTGTCACACTCCTCCTCCTCTTCTCCTTGGAAGCGCTTTGTCCTGCGGTCCCCTGCAGCCCCAACCACCCAGACAGGGCAGGAGGTGGCACCACAGAGCACGGCCGAGTGCTGGGGAGGGGGAAGTCCAGGAACCCCCTGGCTGTGAGTGCCTGAGAGGAGCCCCCCTTGGTGCTCTGTACCAGAACCCCCTGGGCTGTGAGTGCCTGCGGGGAGCCCCCCTTGGTGCCCTGTCCAGGAACCCCCTGGGCTGTGAGTGCCTGCGGGGAGCCCCTCTCTCCGTTTGAAGTACACCCCTACCCGCTTCCCCTCCAACTCTCTGATTTCATTGTTAATCCCTGTCTGGGTGCAAGGTCTGTACCTCTGAGCTGGGCCGGGCCCCCGTGAGCAAGGGGCCCCACTCCTGCTCCTAATGCCCCAGACCAGCTGCAGGTGCCTAGGAAACTCCATGCTGTCACTGAGCCCCAGGTCTGCTCCTGTCTGTCTGTCTGTCCAACACCTCCCACCCGTCCGCTTGTGCCAGCGCAGAGCCGCTGGGGCCCAGCAGTGCTGGAGGGCCGGCACAGACAGGGCGCTGGCCTTTTAACCCTGCGCAGAGCAAGCCGGGAAGGTGGCGGGGCTGCGTTAGTGCTGCCCCATATGACGGGGAGTGGGGGGGTAAGAGGGATTCAGCACAGAGCTAACCTGGGCCAGGCCAGCAGGTGGGATTCACAGTGTTCAGATTCCGCGCGGGATTATTTTCTATTTATTATGTTATATCCAGCCGCGGGTTCAACCAATAAAGATTTGGGTGCGTCCGGCCCTCCGGCGTGGTCGTGCTGCCCAGGCGGTCGGTGCCCCTGAGCTGCTGGGATAATGCTGGCGGGAAGAGTAAGCCACTGTGTGCCAGCTGGATCTCTGCCCGCCAGCCAGGCCGTGCGTGGTGGGATCTCGGAGACTGAGCTGAGTTGGCCTTTCCTGGGCTTCGCTGGGAACCCAAGAGGGGAACGTGACAGCCCTGCTCCGAAACCAGGCTCCAGAGAAACCCAGCACAGACCAGCCCCTCTCACCCTGTGGGCAGGGATCCCTACTGGGTAGAAGTCCGGGGGCACATGGGGCCAGCGTACAGCATCTGGCGCTCGACTCAGAGACTGTAAGGTCAGAAGGGACCAATGTGATCATCCAGCGTGACCTGCTGCACACCGCAGGCCACAGAACCGCACCCAGCCCCTCCTGTAACCGACCCCTGCCTACACCCACCCAGCACGCGTTAGCGGAGAGCATGGCTTTGTGGCCCGCCAGCGGCTGGTCCCCGTAAGAGGCTCGCGGGAGCTGTGCTATAGCCAGATTTCCAAGGGAGCTCAGCACCCAGCGTTGTTCCCCAGGGGAGAGGGGGTGCTTCATTGTTCTCAGTGGGGCAAGGAGGGGTTCTCCTTTGTCCTCACTGGAAGGATCCTCCACTGTTCTCAGTGAGAGCTGCTGGGTGCTGAGCACTTTTGACACTCTGGTCCTGAGTATGGCAGGTCCTGGGTTCAAATCCACCTTTGAGCCCACGTGTGTGTGGGGGGGGGACATGACACAACCCCCCTTCTCCCAGGGTGAGGTGCAGCCAGTCTGTAAAACCCTCCCACGCCTTGCACTGGTTTCTCACAACCCTCACGCCCGGGTAACGTGGCCTCATGCTGGGGACGGGCAGTACCCCGGGTAGGCAGATAACAGGGGCGCTCTGGGAGGCGGGGTGTACGTGTCTGGTACCTAGCCCAGGATGTGTGGAGGATAACAGCCGGTTAACACGCCAGCTAGTTTTTGCACTAAAGCTGTTGACTGGCTCGCGACAGGCCCTCGCAGTTTGCAAACGTGCCCTGAGCCCCAGAAGGCTGAGCCGTCTGGCTGCAGAAGGTCTCAAAGACCTGGCGCCCTCGGGCCCTGCACAGATCCTGCGCCCCGGGCAGAGGCCCAGGCCTGTCCTAGGGGAGGTTCAGCAGAAGCCTCGGGGGGGGGGTGAGCAAGTAATCCCGGGACTCCCTGGCGCGCAGCCGGGCTGAGCCGGTCGGGGCTGGCACCCGGGCAGTTCATTGATGTGATGGCCGAATGCCCAGCCCGGAGCAGGCCCAGCAGTCGCTGGGTAAACGCACCCCGGGCCTGGCATTGGTGAAGATGAAGCTGGCGGCCATTATCCAGCCGGGCGTCAGGCCCTGAATGAGGCGCCTGGACCCCGAGGGCTCAGTGGGGCTCGTACTGGCAGGGGGCAGGGCTGGCTGCAGTTTCACTTTGCTCGCTAGATGTCGCTGTCTGCTGAGCTTTGTCACCCCCAAACCCCAATTCCTTGACAGGCCCGGCTGGCTCGGGGAGGAAAGGTCGGCTCAGGAGGCAGGGCAGCGGTGGGTGGGCTGGAGCTCCCCAGGGCAAGGCTTCTCCAGGCTACTTCTCCAGGTCTGGTCCCAGCCGTGCCTGGGAAAGAATGGAGCAGGGCGTCCGTTCCACAGGCTCCCCAGGGTTCCTGGAGCACGGAAAACGCTCCATTGCCCCGGGGGGAGCCAGAGCCCGTGGGGGCTGCATGCGTCTCTTGGCCTCCACCCCGCCCTGCAGCGAGGCTGGCCATGCCAGTGCTGAGCTGCACCCCCAGCTCCAGGGAGGCCCTTCAAGCCGGGCCCACCGCCTCCTTGCTATTCACTCCCCAGCTCTGCCAGTGCCCCGCAGCTCTGCCCTGCAGCTCCCTGCTAGCCCAGCCCTGGGCTCCCTCCCGTGCTGGCGTCTCCCCATCCCCCAGCTCTACCAATGCCCTTTACCTGTCGCCCTGCTGCTATTGCAGTTCTGGGTTCCAACCTCCGCTGGTGCCCCTCAGTTCTGAGCACACAGCTCTGGACTGCACCTCCACACTGACCAGCCGTGCAACTCCTGCCCCCCCAACTCAGTCAATGCACGTCAGGCTTGACCCACAGCACCTCCTGCCAGTCCTCCACGCAGAGCTTTCGGTGCCCTGCACTCCAGCCCACCGACAGGCCAGACCTGGATCCTTTGCTGGTTGGCCTTTGAGTTCTTGTTTTTTTAATAAAACAGGGACCTGAAATTTTGCCACAACAATATTGCAGTTTCTCTGTGACAACAGTGCATTCCTACCGTGGTCAAACTCAACCCTGCCACCGTCCCTAGAGCATCAACACCCTGGGGCGCCGGGGCTTGTTTCAGATCAACAGGTAGAAGTTTGGCTGCTTCGCCAAACTTCATGGGTCTGTGAAACTGAGCTACAACGACCCAGTGCCCCCACGGGCCATTGACCAGCCCCCAGAGCTTCCCAGCATGGCCTGGAGTACAGAGGATCAAAAATAAACAGCGGAAGAAAGATTGCCCCAAACTTTGCCAAACCTCAGTAAATGTTTGGCTTGCGTTTGGTAACGTGGGGTGAAGGGTTAGGGCAGAGTGATCCTCAGAGCCTGGCGTGCTATCTCCTGCGTCCAGAAAAGAAGGCATGGGTGGATTGTCAAGTTAATTCACAGGCTTCAAGGTCTGCCCACAAGCCAAAAGATATGAAGGCAGGGGTTCGTCTTGCAGAATTTCTCGTTAGTGCTGCCAGAGGGAGCTGCACAGGCCGACCAGAACAGCCATCCACCGCCTCATGCAAAACCGGACTGTACCTGCCCCCCCATGTCTTTAGACACCACGTCTACTGCTCAGCCGACCCCGGTGGAGGTGGTTATTGGCACGGCAGCAGGAGCCTGGCTGCTGGCGGAGTGGGGCTGTTAAATTGCTCCTGCAGCTGCTCCTCCCCCTCCCATCTCACCGAAAGGATTCTGGGTTCGGTTTGGGTGCAAGGCATGAAGGTGATAAAAGGAGGAGTGAAAGATTCTGGCTTCACTCAAATGCTCTTCGGCGTACAGAGCAGGTTCAGAAAGCCACCGAGGAGAACTGTTTATTGTGCGTATCTTCACGGCCCTAGCACCTTTAGGAGGCTCTTGCAGTCAGAGCATAAGCCAGGGAATCACATCTGGGTTTTCTTCCTGGCTCTGCTGAGCCTTCCTCTGTGACTTTGGGCAACTCACATCACTGCTCTGGGCCTCAGTTTCCCCATCTGTGAATGAGGGCTAATGATACTGGCCCCGGCAGACTGTCATGATGTTAGTGTTTGGAAAATGCTACCAGCTCCTCAGCCAGCACATGATACATCAACGGAAGTATTTAGTGACTCATAGAAATTATAAATAGACCAGGCCTCTCAGCTCATTGCATCTAGCCCTGTGCACCTGCTAAATCTGGTCTAGTCAGGCAGAAGATACATTGATATTACACATAGCCACTTCGCCAGCCACGAAACTGCAACCAGCTCTGGGGGGTGATGCATCGCTGCTGTCCAACCAGCATACAGCTGCACTGGCCAACAGTTTGGACATCAGTGATTTTTTTTTAATGGCACCTGTGCATCAAATGCAGCTCTGGGATTGCACCAGCCCTAGCCAGTGACATCACAGTTTGAGCTGCCCTGATTTGATTTGTATTAGGGTAGGTCCCAGAGGCTCCAGCTGAGATCAGGGCTGTGCTGTGCTAGTCTCTGTGTGCTTAGTGAGAGATTCTAAAGAGCCAAGAGGCTAGGAGGGTGAAGTGATTTGTCCAAGGCCTCTCGGCAGGTCAGTAGCAGAGCCGAGATTAGAATGAAAGTCGCCTGCCGCCCAGCCTTAGCTACCAGACCACGCTGCCACCCATTCATTGGCAGCACTGAGGTGCTGAACTCCAGTAAGGGTGGGTAGCATTTCTCTACCCACCCCCACTGGGCCTCTTCCTGCACCGATTCAGTTTTAATTGTGACAAACCATCCCGCACGGCAGCAGCTCGCACCAGGGGTGACTGACTTGTCAGATTTACAATGTGCATTTAGCCATTTCCCTCCCGCAACCCCCCGGGTGGCTCACGCATAGATTATTGGTGGCTGTACCGTGCGAATAAAACACAGACAGCGGATTAATCCTGGGAAGACTTTGTTGAGTTTAATACAAGCCCAGAGAGATTGACATAAATCCTTGGACTGGCTTTGGCAGAAGCTGAGCACTCTGCTGCCATCCTGGATGGCTGGGAACCCAGGACAGTCCAAACGGAGCAACCTAGGGCCAAGTTCTCAGCTGGTGTCGCTCAGCGTAACGTAGACACCTGCTGAGGCTCGAGCCCATAGATGTCACACCACGTGGCTAGAGAGACCCCAAAGATGAGTCCAGCCACCACTTCTCTCATTACCCAGGGCTTCTAAAACCAGCAGAATGACAATATTCATATTATTTCCATCCAGAGGTTTTACAGCTAGAAGGGCCCATTAGGCCCCTCTAGTCTGACCCCTTGCATAACACAGGCCAGAGAACAACAGCCAGTGACTCTTGAGCCCAGTAATAATATTGTAGTAGAACCTAAAGGTCTAAGCCCTGCGGCGCTAGGAGCTGTACAAACGTGGAGCAGATACAGTCCCTACCCCAAAGAGCTTACCGTCTCTGCAGAAATCTGGAGACAACGGGTGGATGCAAACGACAAGCAGGGGAGCCACCGTAGCCATGAGTTTAGTCTGATCAGTGGGTGGTGGTAAAATTGCAAAACAATCTTGAAATCAAAAGATGAAATTCCCTGTGACTCAGACTTTATCAATGATATTAATTTTGGTCTCTGGGGAAAAGAAATAAAGAGCCCCAAGATATACGGATTCATACCAAGGTGAGTTGGCATGTGGTGACAGTTGCTTGGAAATGTATTTTGTTTTCTGCAAAAAAAAAAAAATTACTTAAAAGTGAACATACAAAAAAATATTATTACTTTTTTTGGATAAATGTTGTGGATTTTCATTTAAAAAAACAACAACATCCCCACACGTTGAATACCGGGGAAACAATTGGAGTGTGTGTGGGGGGGGGAAGAGGGCAGGGATTGGATGAAAATATCCATTTTGTTTAAAAGCGATCATCTGTCATTAAAAAAAAAATGTCAAGGAAGTGTTTTGACCAGCTGTAATCAGTGACGCTGATGTAACTGACTAACGCAGGCTGCAGCAAACTGCTAACACAGCAGGAACGGATGCTGCTGGTAGGTGGGTGACGGGTATCACACCCCAAACATGGTGCACAGCCCGGCGCTGGGGGGATCGTACCTTCCCCTGCTCAGGTTTGTCTGGGTAGGCCGTCACTGCGGAGTTTTCCAGGCTCCTGGGTTAACCGAGCTGGCTATGAGCCTTCAGACGCCCGAGCTGCATGTAGGTTATAGCCACGTCCACACTGGCCCTGCCATAACCTTCATGGATTCCCAGGCTGGACGGGACTCTTGTGATTGTCTGGTCTGACCGCCTGTGACCCAGCACTAGGGTTTCTGGGGGCACAGCCCATGGCTCTTAATACGATGCCCAGGCCGGGGCGTCCCCAGACAGCTGCCACACCCTGGGCACTCCCCAACGGCTACTGAACCCAGGGGGGTTTGGGGAGCTACTGGGGCTGTAGCCCCAGCCAGGGCGCTGCCCACGGGAGCGCTGGGTTGGAGGAGCGCCTGGCTCTGCCAGTTGGTTCCACTGCACTATTTAGGGCAGGAGGAGGAACAGGAAGTTTGTCCGAGCACCGAGGTGTTTTCCTGTTGTGGCTGGGACGGACCCTGCGTCTACCTGCCTCCAACCCGGTCCCTGCCCTGCTCCTGCCTTTGCCCCCGATCCCGCTGTGCTCCTACACGGTGCTTGATCCTTGCCTCCTGCCCTTACGCCTCGCCTCCAATCCTCTGGGACCACTCCTGGCTCTGGCCCCGGCCTCCAGCTTCTGACCTTGGCTCCGGCATTTGGTATCTGACCTCGCCTCTGGCCCTCAGCTTCAATGCCTGGTTCTGACTCCGGTTCAACCCCGGCTCTGGTAACTGGCAGTTGCCTCTGGTGCCAACCCTCAGCTTCATTCCCCCACCTGGACTCTTGCTGCACCCCACTAGACCTGATTCCTGCTCTGACCACTAGGCCAGACCGCCTGTGTCCCGGTCCGTAACACTGAGGGCCGCACTGAGCCGAGCCACGCTAGGAGTTGTTCTGCACTGTATTGTGGGAGAGCTTGTGTGACTCTGAGCTCCGGGGCGGAAGGATTCTTAGCCTGTCAGCACAGCAAACTAAGGCATGTCTGACCCTGCCCGCTGCTCCCTTTTGTCCCTGTCCCTTCCAGCTGGTGCCAAGGCAGGAATCCAGGTCAGGACAAGGACCGGGCCCCTCTTTTGGCTGCACTGGGAATGCAGCAGGATGCAGACAGAGCACATGAGACACAGCGGACGGCACAGAGGGCCTTTTAAAGCAGGTTGTCTGGGACGCTAGCACCAGGATCACAGAGCCATAAACAGCGTGTGCAGTTCTGTAGCTAGTGCTAGCCATGCAGGCATGCCTGCTGCCCCACTGCTGCTAGTTTTGAATGCACTAGTTAGCCAGTTAAAGACTCGCTAGAATAAACCACTCGCTGCATGTTTGCATTTTGTTCCTTGCTTGGAATACAGCTTGGATCACGTGTTGAGAGAGCCCCAAACTCTTGTTCAGTTCAGGGCCGGCTCTAGCAACACAAAGCAACTCAGGCGCCTAGGTACCAAACAGCAGAGGCCTTTGCAGAAAGCTGGGCGGGGACAAGGTGCACCCATCCCACAGAGGAGCCCCTGAGGGAGCATCTGCTCCTTTGCTTTTACAGCTCTGCCTAGATCAGCCATGGGGGGTGGACGCCCAGCACAGGAGGGGAACGTGGAATGCGTGCCAGGGCACACTGATGGGGCTGCGCAGATGGGGAGCTCGGGGGTGGGGTGGGGTGGGTGGGAGAGCTCTAAATGAAGGAAGGGCAACCCCCTGGTGCACTGGGAGGGGGAGATGGCTTGGTGACCTGCTGGAGAAGGCGCTGAAGGAGTCCCGGCGGTGAGGGGGAATGACGGGAGTAGGCCCCCAGAGCGGAGGTGGAGCGGAACGGGGAGCTGTGCAGAGCCCGGAAGAGGTGGGAAGGCTCCCCTGCCATTGGCGGCGTGTGCTCGAGACATGCTGCTTTTGGACAGGCTGGGGTGGGGAGATGAGGCACAGGAGACCCAGAGCGGGAGCCATGGCAGGCACCTGCTTTGGGAGACGGTAAGAGAGCAGCTGGCAAACAAGCCAGCGTCTCCACGGCAACTCCTTAGGATGTCTCCAAAGGGGAGTCCCAGCCAGCGCTCCCCTGCCCAAGGGGGAGGGAAGCTGCCGCGGTTTGGGGGAGGTTGTAGCGTGGGGGCAAATGGGACAAGAGCCACAGGCAACCCTGGGAGAACAAACAGGGGGTTCACACTCGCTCTTGCGCATCTCTTTGGGGATGTAGATGCCCCCTGGCTGGGCAATGCTGTTGGGTTGTTACAATCTCGCCCCTTCCCCAGCTCTGCACACCTTTGAGGACAAGGGCCTTCATTCCCCATCTGAACGGAGGCTGGCACGGCCCTGCCTCCCGGGCTGGCAAGGGTAAATGCAATCAAGACGACGAGGCGCTCTGACGTTATGGCCATGGGGGCCAGATAAGGACCTGGGCTATTGAACACCAGAGGCTCCCCATGCATTCCTCCAGCGTGGCGCACACAGTCCCCAGTGCCATTGTTCTGTAATGACCGGACACTGGAGGCCTCTCAGTGCTGCAGAATGAGCCTGCAAGAAGGGATCTCCAGGCTTGAAATGAGACGGCGGAGTCTGCTTTTTACATATGTAGTCAAAGGCAGTAGTCGGGGAGGAGGGGAAGGTTGGAGGGGGGTTTTAGCCCATTGCTAATGTCGTTCTAATCAGACGTTTTTTAAATAAGGAGCAGCAATGGCCAGGCTAGCGGGAGCCCCAGAAAAACACCAGGGCTGCCCTTGGGAAAGCTGCTCCCCAGCCAGCAACGGACTTATGAATGCTCACAGGCAAGCTGAGCAAGCTGGGGACTCAGGAGGGGAGGGGGGATAAGGTGGGGGAGAGGTGCATTGTGAGACACTGATTGAATAGCAATGACTGCATGATTTATGGTTTGCATTATTACATGGCTCATTTGAATATATGCTAATCAGGCTTTTCGCCTCGTTTTGTTTGTAAGATTTAAATTTGCTATGGCAACCTGCTGGCATGGAATGAATGCCAGGAAATGTCAGAACGGGGTGAGCACAGAGATGGCGCGCTGGAGCAGCGGTGCTGTGCGTGCCGGGTTGGGGGGGGGGGGAGAGCCTTCCAGCCAAAACGAGGGGTCAGAAATCCTGGCTGTACAATATGAAACACAACAGCGCACAAAGTATCTGTCGGTGCCTAGCATTCCCGCCCACAGCAGGCAGGCCTCGATTTGTAATGAAAGAGGGGCCGCGGCTCAAGCAATTTTTTTACATTCATAACTGATGCAGCAGGCCCAGGGGGTGCTGGGGGCTATGAACTGCCAAGAGCAGTGGTGCCGGGGCTCAGCCCTGGCACAGATTAAGCCCTTGCAGCAGGACGAACCAGAGAGCGATGCCATGGGCATGGATCCTCCTGTATTTCTGTAGGTAAATTAGTATGCAGCTGTTTGAAACGGACCCGAATTTTAAAGTGAGGTGTCATCGGGGTGGAGGGAGGGGGAGTTGTGCTGCTACACAGAAGAAAAACTTCCCATTCCGGGTCCATGTGAGGAAGGCAAGAGACGGGTTGAGGCGTCTGGATCCTGCAGTTTCCCCAGGGATTTCATTGGCTGCTGGCTCCCACCATGTTTCCACTGAATTTCAGGCCACCGTCCCTTGGAGGCTGGTTGTGCCAGACCCAGGGAAATCAAAGGCAGTTGCTTTCTCGATGGCAGGGGCCCGTCCTCCCATGCAGACTCGGGAAGGGCCCTGTTCCCGTCTGACATCTACAGCAACGCTCCCGTGGTCTCTTGTGGGCTCAGGCTCTGGGCCCCGTCGTGCTCCTATTCGAGTGGCCTGGGAATCTGCAGGCCTGTGTCTGTTGAAGTCGATGGAGTTCGGCTGGTTGAATGGAGCGGGGCGAGGGGAATCAGGCCCAGCAGCAGCGTTGCCCAAGACAGAGGCTGTGGGCTAAGAGGTGCTTCTTCCGGGCCGTGTGCCGGAATGCCGCCCTGAGGGGCCTGCGCTAGTTTGCAGGAGGCAGCCTGGGCTTATGGAAGTGGCCAACCGCTGTAGCGGCTGTGCGGCCGGGAAGCTGCCATGAAGGGTGGGGGGCAAGAGAGCCAGGATTTGTATTCCCCCTGCGTAGCCCTGCCCGTCTGTTCGGGCAATGGGCGGGAGGAAAGCGTCTGCTGTCTGTGTAACAACCTCGCACACAAACCCCGCTCCAGAACCCCAACCTGCCCCACCTCCCACTGCTCTTCCTGCCATTAACATTCCCATGCTGACTTCATCCAGAGAGCCGGGCGGCCCAGAGTCTGCCCCAAGCTATTTATCATATCAGAGTTTTGTGCTAGGATGTGGGACGGACGGACACACACGATGGATACACACACACTCACACTTCCCTCTGCCAAAGTCACACAATGGTGTGTCTGTGTGTTCAGTATCAATAGCTTCTCCCAGCACAATTGCTGGGGCGTGGCTGGGAACCATCAGTTCTCAGAACAGGTAGCAGCTTTGTGGAGGTGAATGATAAATTCAGGGTATCACTGGTGGTCTTTTCTCAGAAGAAAGCCCTGGGAAAGTTACTATCCAAATGTGTCTGGAAAGGTTAGCACTTTTGGGGGGTTGGGGGGGGTTATTGATACATTTTCTTCCATCCCTAAAACAATCCAGCCATGGCTACAGAGGAAGGGTGGGAAGTGAAGACAAAGAAGTCAGTTCAGTGATCAGAAAGGGAATGGTAAAACGAATTATTGTCGCCCCTCGATAAAATTCCCAATGCCTCTGCTAATATCAGGAGAACCCCCCTTCTCTGATACTACAGAGCAGGGATTTTCTGGAGAAGAGAAACAAAATAAAATCAACCAAAGAAAAAATATTCTTAAGGAACCAAAACATGAAAATTCAGGAGCAAGAAGCTGAATTTTGAATTTGAAAAAGGGCCCAGCCACACACACGAACTGTCCCTCCTCATTTAAAAGAATATCGGGGTTTGTTAGGATTGTGCAAAATGACTAAAAATCCCTTCGCCTGCTCTAAGCCCCTGGTGTGCTCCTCTCCACCCCACTTACTGAGACTGGATCCAAAGAGGCCTGAGGGTTTCCGCTCTTTAACCCAGTTTAGAGAGTGGTAAAAAAAACCCTGATTCTGTTGAATGACTGTTGTGGTAGCTGGCTCTGCCTGGGAACGCACTGCTGGGTTGTCTGTACATCTCCCGTTTGTTTGGGAAGCCGTGGAAAGGCAAGCGACTCCTGCAGTGCCTTTCGGGTTTGTATCACTCCCTAGGAAAAAGTTACGTGTAGGTGGGGGACACTGGGACAATTGAAACGAAGGTAGATGGGGGGATTCAAAGGAATTGGCTCGTTTTCTGTGTCTCTTGTTAATTTCGGGATTCATTTGGCCTGCATGCTAATCTGCTCCTCAGAGCTGGCCGTCCTGACCCTGTGCTTGCTAAATGCAGCTGTGGGAAGGAGTGAGCCCGGCTATTTAGCATGCACATGTTTCAAAGGAATAAATAGAGAGAACCCCATGAAAAAGGTTCGCTCCAAAACGACACATTGTAGCTGCCCGATAAACACATTTCCCAGATCTCCCCCCTCGTAAGTTTTAGTCTGAAGTAGAGACAGAAAATGAGCCCCTCTCAGCTCCGTACAACCGATGTAATAACAGAGCTTCAGAGAACAAATTGCTCAGCGAAAATCCCTTTAGCACAGACTCCTCCACGGGAACTTGGACTTGCACCTGAATATTTACCACTGGTCCCCAGTAGCGTCTGTTAGCGACCACTGGGCCGCAGGCGTGTCATTTAAAAGAGGTTTTGTTCAGAGACCCCCGCATTCAGAGCTGACAAATACACTGCGGGGGCGGGTTTGTCCAGGGTTGGGGGAGATGAAATGTACAAACGGGTTGGTTGGTTTTTCCCCTCCCAATAAATAACCGCAAACCAGGCGTGTGTGTGTGTGCGCGCGGGTGCACATACATGATCCTGTTTACACGGAGGCTGTTTTCACTCTGAAATGTGTCCGGCTGGAAGTCCCAGGTGTCTCGGGTGTAAATGGCCATAGCTCCCGGGACCCGAGGCTCTGCCCTTGGCGTATATGGGTGAACTTTATCAAGGCAGGGAAGCCGGCATGACCCAGACCCACCCGGAAGGGGAGGCGGGGTTCCGAATTTTGTACATTTAAACGTGCAGCTGAAAGAAAGGCCCTGCCTCGGATCCAGCCTGCAGAGAGAATTGAAAAGCCCAGCCCAGGCAAACGCCGGGAGCCCTTGTGCTAGGACTAGGCGGCATGAGATTGTGCATGTCTCTGGACGCGCTAAATTCGCTCCTGGACCGTGTGGGTTCCAAGCTGGGTGAGTTCCTCCCCCGGGGGCCGAGCCTGCACCCCTCAGGCGGCTTTGTACTGTACATCCGAGGGAGTCGGTGCCCCCTCGTTAACAGAAACCTCGGCCTGTCTGGAGCTAGGACACGGGGAAGGGGCCACTGTGGTGCCTTCGGGGAAGCCGGACGCGATCTGCGGGTGTCCCTCTGCGCACTGAGCCGTGTGAGCGCATTGCTGCCCCTGCACGGCTCGGGTTGGTCGAAGGAAAAGAATAAGAACAATGAATCGTTCATTCATGAGGCCAAAATGCGTCTGGTTTTTAAAAGCAGGGCCTGCCCGGCCAGTATTTAGTGCGGGGGGGATGTATCTTCTCCTTCTCGGTCTGCCGAAGAGCCGGGGAAGTGAGAGGCGCAGGGAAGAAATCCTTTACCCGCCCGCCGGTTATGACGAGTTTATTTTTAAATGTAAGTTTGTGGTTTGCAGCTGAGGAGCGGGACAGAGCAAGAAAGTCAAACTGCAGAATGCGACAGAAGCGCTCTTCTGCGGAGATTGTCTGCGGGTCTTTGCTGCGCAGAAAACGTGGCATTGCTTCGTTAATGCATGTCCTATCGGTGTATCCAGCTAGCGGATATCGGTGTCTCTAGCGGATATCGGTGTCTCTAGCTGGCGGATATCGGTGTCTCTAGCGGATATCGGTGTCTCTAGCTGGCGGATATCGGTGTCTCTAGCGGATATCGGTGTCTCTAGCGGATATCGGTGTCTCTAGCTGGGGGATATCGGTGTCTCTAGCGGATATCGGTGTCTCTAGCGGATATCGCTGGCGGATATCGGTGTCTCTAGCTGGCGGATATCGGTGTCTCTAGCGGATATCGGTGTCTCTAGCTGGCGGATATCGGTGTCTCTAGCTAGCTGGTAGCGTTTGTAAAGCAGCCTGTACGTTAACCGGAAACTAACCCCACCAAACGATGGGGAGAAAAGGAGAATATCTCCCGCGCTTTCCCGTTAGTCCGAACTCAGGACACGAGCGGAGCCGGGTTTTGCTTCTTCACAGGCAGGTGCAATTTTGCTTGTTGGCTTTAGTTGTCGGCAGCAGTGCGGCGCCGGGCGGCTGTATAACGTCACACCCAGCCCGGTAGGACGGGGGCAGGTGTAACACGCCACGTTTGGCAGGGGCCTGCGGATTGCTGGGGACAGGTTCCTGCCGTTTGCCAGCCGGTACCCGCCGCTTGCGCAGCTCCCAGAAAGCGCCTGGCTCTGCGGGTTAAACGGAGCTCTCCCAGCTGAGGTTAGCCGAGCACCAGCTGGTTTCCCCCGCTCGGTCTTCTCTCTCCTCTTTCCTTTCTGCGGGTGTTTCCAGACGAGCTGCCCCGGAGGAAGCCTCGGCCCCGCCGCGTTCCCCTCTGCGCAGCGAAGCTGGGACGCACCCGGGGTAGTTCTAGCCCCCGCCCTGCAGCTCAGCGCTGCCTTTGCTGTACCTCGGCCTTTCCCAGCCTTCTCCCCAGCCTATTCGTCAGTCGTTTGCTCGGTCTGACTCGGCAGCGCTTACGAGGGAAGCCAGGCACCGCGGAGCTGTCTGGCTGGCTACAGGCCGGGCTGCAGGGAGGCAGCTGAGGCCATGGTCTGATGAAAAACAGCCTCTTAAGCCATGAAGAAACAAATATGACTTGGCCACCGCTGGCCGCCTTAGCCCAGGTATCGCCCAGACTCTCCGTCGTTCAGCCCCCCTGCCCCCCCCATAGACTAGCTGTAGGACTGGCTTTATCGGTTGAACAGAAATAAAGGGCTTCTGTCTCCTAGGCATCAACGCCTTCCCTCTGCTCCCCCGTGTGCACCTGGGGCCGGACACCCGGCTGCGAAGGCTTAGGGCTGTGTCGTTGCGATGTGATCGGGGGAAATACCAAGGGCAACACAGGAACAGCGGGAGTGAAAGTCCCCAGTGTGAACGTGAACTGCCCCAGCGCTGAGACCCGTGTAAACACATTGCTGGCTCCCCCCGCAGCGCGCCCGTTTCTGAGAGGGTTCAGTGGGAAGCAGCGGACGGTGATGTGGTGTGGTGTGGTGTGGTGCAGGTAACAGTCACCGTCCTGCAGGGGCCTGGCTGGGTGGGTGGGGGGTCTGGTTTTGTGCATGTCACGCAGATCACGCAGGTCTCAGCCCAAGGGTGTGAGGTGCCTCCGAGGCCCCAGTGGCTGGCGCCCCATTTGCTCCGGACCAAGCCAGCGGGGAAGTGTCTCCGGTCTGTTGGAATTAGGGCACCGGCGGTGAAATCAGCGCGCCGGGCGGGGTGGCAGGTGGGGGTTGCTGGCGGAAGGTCGAGCAGCAGGGCAGGACAGCGGGGTGAGTCGACAACTCCGGGGATATCAAGTCTGGGGCGGCAAAGCTGCCCCCAGTGACCGCCAACGACGGACGGCAACACTCTCCCCGCTCAGGAATTCTCTCTCTATCCCGCCCCCCCCGCGCCCCTTCTTCCTTTGGGTGGGTTTTGTCCGTGTGACATTTTCCAGCGATCTTCGTGTCAGGCTGACTTGGCGCTATTCTATCTCAGAGTAACACGGGCCTGTCTCCGGTTCTGGGGTGTCCCTGCCAGCCGCCTCCTCCTGGGCGATGTGACTTTCCCTTCTCTGCTCCCCTTCCCAGAACAAAACACTCCGGTAAGTCGGCGAGCGCCGGGTGTGTTCAGATCTCGGCCCCGGCGTATTTGGCAGCCTGGGACCCAGTCAGGACTTTCGCCCCAAAGATCGATGTGTTTTGCCTGATGCATTAGAAGCAACGTCAGCGCCGGATTCTCGGGCGTGTCGCTGGTAATAATTTTCCTTCCCTTCGGAGTCTTCCTTCCACACTCGGGACCCGTGGCAGGATGCCAGGCGAACCCGGGAGCAGCACGTTTAACGGGTGCCAAGAACCGCCTGTAAAGAAGTGTGTTTAAAGTGTGTTTAGGATTGTGGTGGACGCAGAGCAGCTGCCTTTATAGGTGTCTGTCTGACACAGACCAGTAAATAGACGGCACCGGATTCACTCCAGAATGCCCAGTCTGAACCAGAAAGCGGAGCTGCGAATGGATGTCACACGAGTCACTGTACGACCCCCCGCCCCAGGGGCTCGGTTCCAGGGGCTGAAGCGGGTCTGTGCCCGAAGCTGTCCCGTGTTAAGGCCGGCGGTGTCAGCTAAGGAGCAGCTTCGTTGTGCGGCACTTGTGTGACTCGGCACCTGGCCGCAGGGCAGGGAAGGCAGGCGGGGTGCTGGAATAGCGACCCCCGCGGTGAGAAGAGACGGCAGGGGAGCGGGATGGGCGGGGGGTTCTCAATCGAACACAAGGAGCCCCTGGGCCCAGGAACTTGGGGCAGGTCGAGGAGGAGTTCGGGGGGGCTGGGGGGGGGGGTATTGGAAAGGCGCCTCCGAAAGCATCGGACACCCAAGGTCTGGGCACAACTGGGCGCTCGGCCCCGGGAGGGTTTGGAACGCAGGCTGGGGGGACGGAGGCTTCACAGGAGAAGGGAGCCTGGTCTGAGATGATGGAGGCAGGGTTTGCTCATCTGGGTTTCACACCTGACCCATGGCAAGGCGGTGGGGGGGGTGTGTGTGCAAGAAGTGGTGGGTCCCAGCTGGGAGAGGGAAGATTCATTGATTTCAATAGAACAACAACCACAAAAACCCAACCCCAAATGCCCAAGTTTTTTGAGTGTGTGAATCTTTCTTGGAGGAAGAGATGAAGGAGCAAAGGGGGCGCAGTGAGCCCCGCTGCTCAGCCCTTGGTCCCCGGCAGGGACCTGCGGAGAGGTCACGGTTCAAGAGACCCCCTAGCTACAGACTAGCTGGACTCGGGTGTGGAGTGGCCGCTGGCGGGGGCGGTTCCAAGCAGGCCGGAGTGGCTCCGGAGCGGGTGGCTGCGGACAGAATAGCACGGAGTCGTTCGCCAGCCCTGCCTCGGACTTGTCCCGGGGGCTCCATTTCTGTGGGTCCAACAGTTCACGGCTTCGCCATCGGGCAGTTCAGGAAATGAAATAACAGAATTCAACCCGAAACGTGTCTTTTCACAGACCTTGGGATGATGGGGCGGGGGGGAGGGAGGGGGCGATGAGTTTACTGAAATCTAGAGTCCTCCAGAACCACCCAACTCGGCTGCCTACAATGCCGCAGCTGTGGTCTTCCAGCTGTGTTCCTTTAACAAACCTCCCCCCAGGATCACTTCTCACCTTCACAGCCTGGAAACAATGCCAGGGCTCGGTTTCTGACTAACTACGTCGATTTCCAAGCGCTGCGGGTAACTTGTACAACCCCTGGGAGACCCGGCTCCTGGTTCCAATGGCCCCGGGTTAAAGATTTTGTGGGTTTAGCTGGTTCTGGCTTTTCGGGATCTCGGGGGTGTCTCCGGTTTCAATGTCAGCGCGGGGAGCTTCGCCGCTGTTCCTCGAAGGAGGTTTGGTCCCTTTGTGGTTTGCTGTTCACGGTAGGAACAGACGCGTGGAGACCGAGCACCCTGTGCCCGGTTCGGCTGCAGAGCGGAGGCGGTGACTGACTTTGCTCTGGGCTGCCCCGGAGCAGATGACACATTCGCGCTGCAGGCGGTTTCGATCGCGGTCCCTTTAGGCCGCATTTCTGCCCCGGCATCTGCGGGGCGACCAGAAACTTTAGCTGGAGATCGGGATCTTCAGCAAAATCTACCCCCGCGTTCACTTCAGGCGTACAGCGCCTGGCTCCTACCCCTCACCTGCAAACCCCGCGGGAGGGAAATGATCAAAAACGGGCATCTCGAGGAATCGGGGATCAGGTGACGGTATTTCTCTGAGTTACAGCCAATGATCTGTCCTTCCCTCGGCTGCCCGGTCCTGGGCGCCGGTCTAAAGTCTTTAAACTCGCTCCGAAAGAGCAGGTTCACCAGAGCGGCCTTGAACGCTTGGAGGCCGGGGGAAGGAGGGAGGGGAAATAACGTTTTGCTCGTTTAAAAACCAAAGTGGCTGGTTCTGTAGGGTGTGAATCTGGGTCCGACCTCACCCATCACCCCCCCAAGTTCCAGGGTTCGTGGTCAGCCGGGGCAGGGGGGATAGTTCTCGATTCTTGGGGCTGCCCCCCAGACCTGTCATGGCCCCAGCACCAGCGGGGAAGGCGCTCGAGGGCTGGCCAGGGGAGCCCAGGCTTTCTAGGCGAGGGCCGCAGTTCTAGGGGCAGGGGCGCACTGGGGCAGGGGCTCGCGGAAGGGCTGAGGAAGCAACTGAGACGCGGCTGCAAACGGTCCGTCTCGTCGAGGCAATAATGCGAGGCTGGAGGGACGAGGGCTTCCCTGTCCCGCCTCGGCCTCCGGGTGAAATTCACGTCTGAGGCGACGGGTCTGCGGAGGGGGGGTCGCCGGCTGGCTGATTTCGGTGTTCCCCAGCCCCAGTGAAGACCCTGGCCGCCCCCCGCTGGCTGAGTGCTCGGGGGTCAGGGCTCCCCCGCCTTGTTCTGGGGCCAGCCCACAAAGAATTGCAAGCAGAGGCGTGACTGCAGGAAATCAACCCCTCGTGCAACATAGAGCCGTGCAGCCTAGGGTGACCATGGGGCTGACGGAGGGTTCCCCCTTCCCCTCCAGAGACCCCGCACCCCATGGGCCCCCCGCCCCGCCCTCGTCACCGCTCCTGGAGGTCACTAGCCCAGGGGCCCCGGCAGACCGTCCAGTGCACGCAAGGGTCTTGTCCACCTGCAGCATTGCTGGGCCCTGGGCCCCTCCTCCACTGTCAGCGCCGCCTGTGTGCTGGGCTCTTCCTCACACACACACACACGGGCTCTTTGACACACACACACACACACACACACACACACTCCTCTTTATTCAGATTTATGCCTCGGCTTCCCCACTTCTCTCCTCTCTTTGTTGTTCTGCAGAAGCACTAAAATATTCATAACTAGCTGCAACGGAGATGTCTTTTTAATGAATTTGTGATCAAAACATTATCAGCGAGTCAAAATACACAAGCAATTTACACACACACACACACACACACACACACACACACACACTGCTCTTCCATTTAATTCGCTCCTAGAAAGAGGTGGGTTTTAAAGATGTGGGGGCGGCGGTGGATGACAAATCTCTCCCCCCCCCCCCCCATCCTCTTCAAGTGGCGGAGAAGAAGGATGTTCGTGTCAGGGAGCTGCTTTCTGGTTTCAATCGCTCTGAAAGACAGGTGTCAGACTCCACTTTGCCTTTCTCCTGCCTAGTTCATCAATATTTAAACCCCTTAACACGGGGCTGGGGGTGAGCGCGAGTCAGTTGCCGGTTAGAAAGGGAAGCCAAAGGAATGGGGAAGCGGATTCTCTCCGGGACGGAAGCTCCCCTCTGGCCCGTCCATGCCCCGCTCTGACCTCCCGCCTTCCCCTGGCCCGGCCTAGACGCCAGCAAAAAAGCTTCCCAAGAAGAGGATCCGATCTGTCCTGCGCGGGGCGGCTCCCTGCGCTAGTTCTATTGATGGGAAGCCCAGACCTCCCCCTGCAGTTTGTCCCTAAGACAGGTGTTGCTCGCCTGCTGAATTCCCCCCCCGCCCGAGGGGCAGCCGGCGAGGCAGGGCTGGGTGTATCTGTTGCAGGTGGGAAGCGGGCCCGCCCCGACTCCGCTCCGCTGCAGCTCCTGGAGCTAAATCTCTTTTCTCTGCAAAGAGGGAGCGGTCTGGCCAGAAGACAGAGATCGGGCTTGGGGCGAGGGGAGTTCATCTTCTCTCTTTGTTAGGAAGTAACTTGATTTAAATGCCAATGGTGTAAGAGACCGTTCGCTTCTTCTCTTCCTGCGGTACAAAACCTGCCTCGCGCTGGCTAGCAGTGGGGGCATTTGAAGTGAATGGTGTTTGTACGTGTCCTCCTCTCTCTGTCCGGGACATGCATCGCTCGGCTCTCGCTGCGAACTCGAAACATGCAATAGCTGAAGCCACTGCAAGAGAGGCCGTGAAGACGTGCCTGGACCGAAGAGTGGTTTGTGGTGGAGGCCAAGTCAAACGATTCTCTTTGTAAACCACCTTCTCCTGACTGGACTGCAGAGCTCAGGCTGATTTCTAACACACTGAGCCGGATTTGTGTGTGTGTGTGTGAGTGAGAGAGAGAGATGGCTGCTCTGTGCATGAATATTAAGTATGCATAATAACGTTACAGCGTGAAATAACAGCCCTCATCTTTGTTTCAGGGAGGGATCTGGACGCGCAGCCCCGGGTGGAGGTGAAATGAGCTAGGCAGCAGATTCGCCTTAAAATGATGGCCCCCATCCCCCCCTTATATATATATACATATAAAGCCAAGCCTCGGGTCGGGGGAACATTTGATTCGCTTTGCCTTTCAAAAACCCTACACCCCAAAGAGCTGCTGGGTGTAACCTCAGGCTGGGCTGATATGAGTCAAAGGCACCGGCACTTTTAGGAAGAACAGACCGTCTGTAACCTGTGCAGGCTGCCGATAACTGGTCAGAGGAGCCTGCTTTAACCACAGCTCCCGGGGCTGTAACTCTGCTCGGCCCAGCCCCGCATGAACACGTCTCTGAGCCGGCAGGCATCAGGCGCGTTTGCTGCTCGGCTGTCCTGTTTTTCTTGCGGTTGCAGGGGAGGGGGAATTATCTACCCCGCCTAGGCGTGTCGCTGTTTTCGACAGCGCTTCGGAAACGCCTGGTGTCGACTTTTGGTGCCTTATTTTAAAAGGACCTGGTCGAAGGCTTTGGTGCAAGTGACACCCGGAGGAAGGTCGGCAAAGCTCTTCCCAGCTGCACCCGGAGTGGCTTTCGCTTTCTCGGCCATGCTGTTAATCCCGCACTTGTGCACGCTCTGGTGCGGAAAGCAAGAAATCATCCTGACCAAGCCCGGCATTTACACCGCGCTGAAGTTGGGCGTCTTGAATAGCCCAGCCGGTCCGCTCCGGTCCCAGCCTGGACCGACATTCGTTAGCAGAGAAATGCAAACGCAGACCTCGTTAGAGAAGCAAAAACTTCCACCTGCGTAGGTAGCATCTTCGGGGGGCGATCTGCTGACACGCACCCCCCTCCCCCGCCAGCTGGGGCTGAGGTTTAGCTGGCCCCAGGCCCCTCCCCGAAACAAATGCCCTGCAACTCCAGGGGCCGCTCGTCTGTATTCAGGACCGACCGCGGCGTCGCTGGTGGGGAACCCTGGCCGGCTCCGAGGCGTGTTCGCTCTCTCGGCCCCGCGCCGCGCCCCGGAGGGGTTTGCTCCGAGGAGCTCAGCTCCGTGGGACCCTGCGTCGGTTCGCTGCAAAGCCGCACGCGCCAGACCACAGCGCAGCTGCCCAGGGCGTGTCTGGCTGCGGACACCAGGGAATGAACCAGCGCTCGAGGTACTTTATTCCAATGCACCTGTGCGGACCGCCCGGGCCCGACTCGCCCCGTGCTCAGAGGTTCGGCGGCCTCTGATCCAAGAAGGGAGTCGTGGGCTGAGGCGCCCCGGGAACTTGCTGAAACTAGGTCCAGTTGGGCTGCCTGGCCGGGGTAGGGCGTGTTACGATGCACGGGCGTGGGTGTGATGCACACAGCGCTGCAAACACAAGCAGGCGTGTGCAGTCACCGTTTCCTGGGCTGTGTGTGTGTGCAGAGTTGTGTGTGTGTGCGCACACGTGCGTAGAAGTCAGCACTGATAGACACGCGGAGGTTTGTTTTTGCGTATGTACATGTAAAATACATATCACGTGTGTGGATTACAACTGGAGTGTGTGTAACACAATCCAGCAAAGTGTGTGTGTGTGTGTGTGTGATACAAAATAGATGGCATTCAAACAGAGAGGAAGCTTTTCCTCTTCCAAAAGGAAAATATCTCCTTCATTAAAAGACAGGCTTTTTTTTTTTTTGGTCGGGTGCCTGCACCCAAAAGAATAACACGGTGGGTGTGTGCGTGTGTGTGTGTGCGTGTGTGTGTCGGGGGGGGGGGGGGTTGCAGTGTAACCTTGTACGCAGCTGAATTCCAAATAGATGTATCTTTCTTTTGCAAACATTAAAAACATCAGGGAAATCCACCTACCCCTAAACCCGAATCGCTGCTCCCGGCACCCGCGTGCGAGCAGCCTGCGAGCCGTTCCCTTGCAATGCTCCAAGAGCAGATTGTGGGGTGGGTTGGTTTGGGTTTTTTTCTTAACGCTTTAATGCTTTTCTACCCGGACTGCGATGTAAATTCAGTGGATTTTTACCGATGCTAACTAAGCCTTAAGAATCGCTGGGCACACAAGCAAGCTCTCCTGTGTAAACTGTGAGCAAAATAATACCTGGAGCTGAGTAATTTGCATTAGATGTTGGGGGAAAGAGAAGACATGCAGGGAACCTTCATCTCACCTGTTATTTTTCTAGCTAGTCAGACACCAAAAGGGCAGAGCGAGAAACCTCTGTGGATTTTGTGGGTGAGCCAAAAAAACAAATCCTAAAAGTGATCTTGGTCCCACAAATTCTAAGTTACATCGTGGCTAATTTCTGAGCACTAGTAATTACTGGTGGCGACTACTAATTTATTGACCATGTTAGCCAAACTGGCCTGGACACAGGATATCTGCTTGGATGGGGGCAGAGGGTTAGCTGGAAGATGCACATTTCATTTGTAGATATATTTGGATGAGGAGGGGGGTAGGTTATGAAGCGATGGGGGAGGGCCTTTTGGGATCTGCACTTGCTGTCTGCTTTTGGGAAATTTAGTTTTTCTAAGCAGGATTTCATAATATTAGTATTTAATGAGAAAAATAGTTTTCTTGTGCTGGTATGCTATTGTATGTAATAGGAGGCTTCTAACGTGTGTGTGTGTGTGTGTGTGTGTGTGATCTCTGTGACACACACGCCCATTGCCTCACGGTAGCAGTTACACCAAGAGCCTGGAGTGTAGCCACAAAAAACAAAACAGGTAAAAACCCTTACGGCTACATTAGAAATCTCTCTCGGTGGCTATCACCTCTGCCCTGACTTCTGCAAAGCGGTTCTCGTCCAGCTACCTTCACGGGACTGTAAACTTGTAACCGGCCAGGAGAAAGGTCTGTGTGTGTCTGAACTAAAGATCGACATTTGTCTTATCTAGATCAACACCTCCTTGTTTGGGATGGACTTTCCTACCTCAGCTCTCTGAACAGGAAGAAATGAGAGCGGTGTGTGGGGGATTTCTTTAGCCATTCTCTTTGAATTAATCTCTAAAAACCTGCCTTTATTTTCTCCTTTAATTGCCTACGATTGCGGTGATGAAGTTAGCCCTTTTCTATATCCCAGTGGTTACAAACTTATTTCCATGAGATCCAAATAAAAGAAATCTGTCTTAGATTTACAGCCACATTTAACGTAGACGTGGGTTCTTTAAAAAAATCTTAATCTCGGTTGTTTCCCCAGCTCCTAGTATTACAAAAATTAACATGAACCATCCCCGGGGCTCTGCATTTTGTCTGAACCGAATCGGGCGATTCTGCACCATTGCTTAGCGTTCGGAAATGCGTTAGAGCTATTCTCTGCCAGAGACCGTCCATATTCGTGTGCAGGGCGCGTCTCTTTCTTGTACTGGTCTGTGTGGACTTTGTCTTGGGTAACAGAGCAGCGGGTGTGGAAAGTTAGTAGCAGCCTTTCCATCACCAAGCAGTGTTCCCCGCCCCACACACGCGGGTGTCCCAGTATCGTATTTAATTTAGCGCAGAGAAAACATCCCTCGAGCGCTGGAGTCTGCACCGATAAATATTGCATGGGACTCTGTGTATTTCTGCTGCCTACCGAAGAGAAGCGATTTATTTTCTGTTCGTTCAAGAAGCCGCCTGGTTTGTTTGTTTTTTTTTCCTTCCGAGTGGATCTTCCGACCCCAGTGTCCAAAGCATCACCTTCCCCTTCGCCAGGCAGCCCCATGTTTCCCCCGCTTTCTCCCTGGGATGCCCCAGTTTCTAAATCAACCCTTTGCAAACTAGCCCCAAATGCTCCGGGCCCGTTCCTCGCCAGCAGAGCTATCCCACGTCCGTCCGTGCACGAGGAGCTACTCACGGAGGCAGGCCGGCGTCGAGCTGTCCACAAATCTGGGCGTCTCTGCAGATGCCTCAAATACCGCTCCCCGGCCCGGCCATCACTTCCTGCGGCCAGCAGCCGGCCGCCAGGAGTCTGCAGAAGTTGAAGGTGGCTCGTACGAAGCCCTCGCTTCCTTTCACATCAGCCTAAGCCCCCCAGCCTTTGGGGCGGGGGAGCGATGCTGGAGAGGGGGGCTTTCTCAGCGGCCGTGGGACCTGGTCCCTGGCGTGTTTGCCGATCGCAACGTTTGAAAAGCGGGTTCTGGTTTAATCCCACGGGCGATATCCGCTCAGCTGCCCCCACTGCCCCGGGGCTTTAGGTAGGAGAGGGGAGAACCAGCGATTTTAAAATGTGGGTTTACAGCCCTGATGTACACGTCTCCTGCTGCACGACAGACGCCCTGGGAAGCGCTGAAAACGCGCGAGGAATGACTTGTGCGATGCAAGGTTTGAGGCACCCGGATTAAAACAAACACACACGAGCACGTTTTTAGAGCGGCGTTGAATCGGTTTGTCCTAGATTCCGTCTTCATTGCCAAGGGAAACGAAGCTACGTTACGTTAGTTTCACCCCTCGGCTTGCCCGGCGAACACGACGCGGCCCAGCCGGATTGGCAGGAAGGATCTGTCCGCCCGCCGCGAGCAAACCTCTGCCAGTGGTCTCGGGATCAGATCTTCCGGAGGTGATTTTTATAGCCCGAAATCAGGGTCTAAGCTTCAACCCGGTAACAAAAAATCGCCGTCTGTTCAAAAACTGCTGGGGTGGGTTGTTTTTTTTTGGGGGGGAGGGGCTGTTAAAGGAAAAAAGTGCATTTCTAGCAGCAGGAGAGAGGATTGCTTTGCACATATTATCTTCCTACAAAAAGTGGGATTATATATAACTGTGTGAGTGTGTGTGTGTGTGTGTGTGTGTGTTCACACCCTACAAAAACACAAGCAAACGGGCGGTGGACGTGCCCCCTTCTTGAGGTGATTTATTTGCGGTCTCTTCGGAGTTTAGCGATATTGACTCGCATCCATCGAAGAAAGATGCCCTCGTTTAGTTTCCAGAGGCGCTGGCTATAAGGTGACCGCTCCACGCTGGCTCAGAGATAGATCCACGGGCTGCACCCTCATTCCTTGCACCTCCAACAGCCCTGCCACGAGAGAAAGCGCCGGCACCTGGTTTCCCGATACACCTGGTGCCATGAACAGGGACTGCTTAGCACGGTAAGAGGACGTTAAACGGGCGCTGGCAGAGCCGCGTAACCGCAGCGCCTTTGACGAGCTGCAGCCTGCAGCTGGCTGAATCCCTGCGAGCTGCTCTCCGCGCTGCTCCGGGTTCGGAGCCTGCCGGGAAAGATGCGCTAGAGCGAGCCAGGGCTAATCGAGACTGAGACATTTTGCAAACCAGCAGGGCTCGGAGCCGCACCCCCCCCCCCCTCGCCCGTTTGTGGCGGTGTTCGCTTCGGATTAGCCGCCGGGGCTGGCGAGTTACTAGCACCACGACGTTTAACGCCCCGGTCTTTGGAGCTGCTGCGCGCGGAGCGCAGACGCGCAGCTTCGCCCCCAGCTTCCCCCCCCCCCCCCCAACCCCGCGCAAAAAAAAAGCGATTAAAATATGAACGCAGCGAACCTATCCTGCTCCACAACGTCACGACGTCATGCTTGACGTAATAAAATATGGAGAAAGGGAGGGGGGGGACATTTTCTCTCCCCCCCCCCCCGTCGCCACCCCTCTCCATTTCCAAAATGGATGGCTGGGTAATATTCCTCTAAAGGTGCGTCTGTGGGGCGTAGTCATCGTCCCCCCCACCCCCCCGCTCAATCCAGGCAGCTGTGAGACTTCTCCAAAGCGCCCCATTTCCATGCCAGAGGTGGGGGGGGGGCAGACGTATCTATTTAACCCCACGTAAAGACAACGTGATCAGCCAGGCTCCGCTTCCCATCGCTCCGGTGCTCGCAGCCTTCTCCCGAGCTAGAGCCTCTCTGGCGGCTGGGCCGGGCTCGCCCTGCCCTGCCCGGGGCGGATTTATTTCGGGTTTTTTCCTCGCTTCCTTCGCAGCCCGGGCTACTCTCTGTCTTCTGCCGACCTAACGCCCGGGAGTCTTGTCCTCTCTCCCGCTCTCTGGCTTTCCGCCGCTGGAGTCGCTTCGGCGCCGCGCTGGCAGTCGGGGTGTGTGGGATCTAAGTCATTAAGGATGCAGATGTGGGGCGTGTAGGCGGTAAATACCCTCCACCCCCCTTCATCTCCTCTCGCCTTTCTGCCCCCCCCCCCCCCCCGCTCCTGCTCATCCACACACTCGCTCAGCGGCTCGAAGCAGGGTGAGAATCGCGGGCGCCTGGCATTTGCTGGCACCTGGAAGTTGCAGGGACTCACGCAGGGGGAGGGGCGCCAAGCGGCCCCCCGGCTTTCCCTAGACACCCCTGAATCACGTCGCACCCAAGCCAAGAGTCTGGCACGTGGAAGCGAAGGGGGAGCCCGCCAGAAGAGCCGCGCGAGCCACAGCCCGGCGCGGGGCAGCGCCGAGAGCCCGTCACCGTCGCCTCTGCTTAGCAAGTTGGCTGCGGGCTGGCGGCGCTCGCTGCGGTCTCGGCCTGCGCTGCCGGGGTGTCCGGACCAGGCGGGGGCTTCCTCGGTGATTTCTGCAGACCCCCAAAGGCGCGAAGGAAAAAAAACCAACCCAAAACCAAACCCACCCTCCCTGCAGCCCGCGCCGGGCCCGGAACAATGGACACCGCTTCGTGCGAGACAATGAGCGCCGGGCTCGGCTGCTTGGAGTGCGGGCCACGTCCGCAGCGGCTCGGGGGGGGCCCGGCCCCAGCGGACTTGGCCGAGACTCTCTTCTCCCCTCCCTGGAGCTGGGAGCGAACGTGCGCTGGGGGCCGGGGAGCGGGGCCCTGGCAGCGGAGTCCAGGAGAGTCTCTGCTCGCCCCCCTTCACCCCTCTCAAGACCCCCCCCCCCACCTCCTCCACGGCTCAGCTCCCCCGCGCAGAAGTCAGCGGCCTTTGGAGATGAAGGGCCCGAGGTGGGCGCGGGCCCGGGCCCGGGCGGCAGAACCCGCCGCCCCTTGCCGCGGCGCCGCGGGCCCCGTGTCCTGGAGAACTTCAGGGGGCGCGGGGGGCTTTTCAACCAGCCTTGGCGTTTGAAACCGTCTCCGAGCAGCTGCCGGTTGCGGGCCGGGCGCGGTGGGATTCGGACTCGACAAGTAAGTCACGTTCTCACTTTCCTTCCCCCCGCCCCGCTTGGCCGTGGCAGCTCAGGTCTCCTGGCGCCAGGTGCAGCCTGAGTCGCTGAGAAACCCCCGCTCAGACTCCGCCTAATCTCCCGGCTTTGCAGAGCGGGCGGCGCAGGCTGCGGGGGGGCGAGTTGCTGGCTGGGGAGGGGGGGGGCGTTATTTGTATTTTTCTATTTAAATGCTCTGTCTTTTTTCTTCTTCTTTCAAGTGCTCCTACTTTCCTCCTGCCTCCCCCTCCGCTGGTTTAATGACCCACCCTCCGAACCCTTCATTATTTCTTGTTATCATAAGGCGAACTCCAGACCCAAACCTTGGCATCTGTAAGACAAACAGTTGTGTGATTGTTAGCGAGCCTGGGAACATGGGGCTGGCCGTGTGAATAGGGGGCTGCCTCGACGCCAGTCCCTCTTGTTGAGAAGACTTCTGTTCGCTCAGACTCGATTGTTATGATAATAACCTTCCCGCATGCTGTTGAACTTGATGTTGACTCCTTTTCTTTGGGCCTACATGTCTTCCCGGGCACTTGTTTGTGGGAAAATTTTCTCTGGGGCTACAGTGTGAAATTAATTAATCAGGGCCTCTCTCTGGGAATGAGACACAAAAGGGGAGAGACGGGGACTCTGGCAAACTAACAAAAGCGACCCGGTTTTTCTAACCTTGGTGAGTTCACAGGGAAATAGTCCCCCCGTTAGCCTGATTACAGTAGGGAAGGGGGCTGGAGAGAGAGAGTGAATTCTAGATCCCTGTTGGGAGCAGAGAGGGATTTGGTTGTTAGGATTTCAGGATTCAGAGTCTGAGCCTGGTGAGGTTAGTAAACTGGAGTTGGGGTGGGGTGGATTTCTCGGGCGGTGTATTTTGTGTGTGCATCCGTTCAGTCCTTTCGGATTCTCATTTCAATGCCCGCTGTACCCTGCGCCTTCATTGTTAACACTCTTAGCCAGAGAGAGCCCAGAAACTTTTTTTAACAAACACCGAGAGGGAGATCTTTCTGAGACTCCCCGGGGGTGTGTGTGTGCGTGTGTGTGTGTGTGTGGGGGGGGGGGGGTATCTCAGGTCATTTTTGCACAGAACCACGCTGCTGCTTTACACCTTCTCGTTGCATAAGGCTCTGATTTTCTCCGCGGTATTTACTGGTCAGACAAATCTCTGCCCTGCGTCCGAGGGAAATATCCCGCCCCAAGTCTGAGGTTTTGGTTTTGTTTGGGCTTGTTATTTTATTAACAATAATAGTTCGAAGTCTCGGGTGCCCTGAATCTTTTCAGGACCCGTTTGGATTGCCTTCCCCGCATGTGAAATGTCAGGCAGAGACCGAGATTTTAACGCACCTGATGGAGCAGGAACCTCTTGCTGGTTAGGGCAATCAATCTTTTGCAAAGCATGCGGGCACAGAGACTATTTCTGCACAATGTGAACGTCAAATACCCTCCTAGTCTTTGTTGCTAAAGCACCTTTGGCTGATCAGCTCGGGGGTGGTGGAAATCGACCCCCACCTCCTTCTAGACCTGCAGGTTATGGAAAGAGCGATGTTTCCAGTCTGACTTTGCATTTTGGGGACATTTTGGTTTGGGCTCTGAAAAGCTTTTTAACCCGGTTTGTTTTTAAACACGCTGGTTCTGCTCCGCATAGAGTCATTTGCGGTGAGTGATAGTGACACAAATGCAAACGCACATCCGGAAAAACAGCCATAAATAAAGAGCAACTTGCTACCGTCTCCCCGGAAAGGTTGAACTGTTCGCTTCGAGGGAGCCGATGGGCTGTGTGGTGTAAACCTGCCCGAGGTTAGCAGAGGCATTCCGTGGCTTCGGTTTCTGTGCTATTGAGGAGTCCAAGCAATGTTCCTCCGGGCTGTTTGGGTTCCGGTTCCATTTGTCTATGTGTGATTTCGAACGGCCCCTTAGCTCGCTCTCCAGCGGGGAGACGGCGGGTAAGATTGCACCTGCCTAGTTCTCAGTCTGTGCTTCTCCCCGGGAGCGTTGTGTGGAAACCGGCCGTATCTACCGGAAAGGAAATATCGCCCTGCACGGCTCTCGCCCCACCTGCCCCCTCGCGATCTTGTAGGGCCCAGCGCATTCCTGCGTTATTTGTTTGTGTTCCCACGGCTCCCATTGCACCTGGCTGTGGTGCTGGTGCAAGTTCTTTACACGGAATTTCAGGGCTGGTTTTACTGCTGCTTTTTTAAAAGACCATTTCCCCGGCTTGGCTGCACGGAGGGAGATTCTCCTAGCCCAGTGAAACGATTTGCTTTGGGGGTTAATATTCTGCTCTGTGCTCGGTCTGACGCCACTTCTAGACTTTCCCGGTGTCATTAAGGAAGAACCTGGTATTCAGGCAAACGGGCTGCCTAGTTTTTCGCAGCTGGTGGTGTTTCGATCACACACAGAACACGTTTGGTACCGGGCAGCTTCACTTCGCTTGACAGGAGCTCTTCGGCTGCTGTAATTCCGTGAGTTGCCCCAGAACTCATCTTCGGAGCAGGCACAGGGGAGCGAACTCGGGTTTTTAAGAAATGCTGTTCGTTTACATCTCTCTGTGGAAGGTAGCCCCGAGCGGAGCAATTCTAGGCCACGGTGCTGCATTGGCTTCTCTGGTGATATAAATCCCCCCTGCCCCGTCTCTCTCGTTTTAGGTAAGCTCAGAAAAGGGGACTGACTCTCCCTTACATTGGCAGCTAGGACCCGCAGGTAGATTGGAAATGGTCTGTCTGCTCCCCAGTGTAATCAGACTAGACCGTGAGTGTCTGTTCCGCCGGTCGCTAATAGCACGTGCACCGCGGCCTGCTGCACACCTGGCTGCGTGGGGGGGGGGGGGGGGGGACGCTGCCCGACCTGTCGTAATTATCCAGGCAACTGAAAACGATGGAAAGTTTTTGGGATCTGTTTTTGAACCAGGGCAGTTAACGCCTTGAAAACGCCAGCAGCAGCCCGCCAGCTCCGGGGTATGCTGCGTTCCAGGAATGCCACCTTTTGTTGTTGCATTTCAACACACCAGGCGGCTCGGTTTGTCGAAACACCCCGCAGACTAGACGGCCTGTCTCCGCCTTGGAGTCCGTCGGTGCCGGCCCTCCGTCATTAGCTAAGTTACTCTGAGCGCGCGGGCTGTGTTTACACCAGAGGCCAATATGGCTGCGGCAGTGAAGCTATTTCGCTTCACGAGAAGATGCACGCGTTGTATATATCGAGAGAGACAGAGAGCATCTTCCCGGGTCCATGAAATAGTTGTGGGTGCAGGGGAAATTATGCAGGTAAGTGGCAGATAGGAAAGGTCACTCTTGGCTCGAGGCTGTGTGTGTGTGTGTGTGTGTGTGTGTGTGTGTACACACACATATAATATTTGCTTCGTTGTTATTAATTTTAAAACCTGCCTAAACGCTCACTTAGAACACAAATGCGTGAGCCAGGAGGGCAGAGAGGGAGAGAAGGAAACCTGGCATGGGCAGTTCTTGGGGTTTTTTTAAGATTTCCGTTGTCAACCACAGGGACGCTCTTGAAGAGCAAATCTCACAATCCCTGCCGGCGTTGCTGGAATGCAGCGAGCGGGAAGTCTTGCGGGAATGCAGGGGCAGCAGCGGGGACCCGGCTGGAGAGCTCTCCCCATGGTTAGGGGATTGAAAGACCCGGAGAAAGGATTTAGGGGCCACTGGGCTGATTCCCTCCCGGCTTTCCTAGAGATTATTTCCCTGCTTCCAGCCACGTGCAGCGGCCGCTCTGCTCTGGGCAGAAGGGAAATGCGGGCGGTGCGGGAAAGCTGCCGGCTTCCTGCGGCAGCCCGTAGGTGATGAACCATCCGAGCAGCCCGTCCAGCGGTTTCAGCCGTGCACAAGGAAGGGCTGGGATTGTTGTTAATTATTATTTGAATTTAGACAGCCCCCCTCCCCCACTTCCTCCTGGCTGAGAAGTTTTTCGCTCTGCCGGTTATTGCTGAGGACGAGCAGGAGCTGTCCTTCTCTGGCCGGGCGCGCCTCAACATGCATTTCCAGCCCCAGCCCGCCGGCCTGCCTGGCTGATGTTTTGGGCCCACACCCTAGATATGCCTCGACTGTAACTAGCGATACAAAGGCAGGGTGCCGGGTGTGTGTGTGTGTGTGTGTGTGTGTGTGTGTGTGTGCGGGGGGGGTCTCTTGGTGAGACATGTACATTTAAAAATCACTCTGGATTTTTCTTCCTGGAGGGTACCTGTTTTCCTCCCTCATTAAATACATCCATATCTAGGTGCGCCGGCGTGCACCAGACAGGGGGACAAGTAGGGATCGAGCTATTTATTTTATTTTACCGCTTGGCATTCCTCCGATGGGCTCTTGCTTTATACTAATGCCCAGCTTTTGCACGGGATTATTTACAGCGAGAAGTCCAAAAGTGAGCCCCCTTCGCCTCTCTGGAGCAGGCTGCCAATACCCGTGCACGGCGATTTCCAATGGGCGGCGGGGGAGGCAGAATAAAAAAGAACAAATGTAACGTTATGCCTGTAAATATGCCTGGTTCCCCCAGCTCCAAAATAGCCACCAAAATCCTTTGGAAATAGACAGCAAATTTCAGGGGGAGGAGAGAGGAGAAGGGGAACTTTCTCAAACAGATCTTAGCTGTGTTAAGGAATTTCCAGCCTCTCTAAAACGAGCGAGAGAGACACGTCGGTATTAGAAGAATCATTAGTTATAGATTTATTCTTTTTCTCAACAACAACCAAAACAAAACAAAAGGCCTGTCCGTGCAGAGCGTGGCATTTTGCGCATCTAGGGCACAGTAATGACGGAAAGAAAGACGATTTTGTACGGCTGAAGCAGTTCCGATTTGGAAACAAATATATGAAAACTCCCTCTGACCAGGAAGGTTCCCTGCAATATTTTAAATGGTGATCTGCTTAAGCCGAGACCTGAAAAATATATTTACAGGATTGTTGGTAATGGCTCACACAGGAAACCCTGGTCCAGGTCGTTCTGTAGATACAGGTATCCACTGTTATCACAAATATGGTGATAAGCGTGTGTATATAGCAGACTAGTAACGTGTGTATATGGCAGAGGACAGCATTGACTGTATACACCGAGATGTAATAAACACGTGCACATATTGTTCTAGAAGCGGAAGCACGGATTTCGTACGAATAGTGTTCGTGTGCTAATTAAACACTCGTGCAATAAACACACCAACGAGGTTGTTACAAAATAAGTATTTTTATAACAATGTTGTGTGTCTGGTATACGTGTGTTTAATTAGCACACCAAAATATTGTTATAAAATGTGTGCACACACAGATGCCCAGAGGTGAGTGTATAAATAGGCGTGTACACATACTTCTGTATCAATATGATCGGCTATGTAACACACACACATATTACACAGTTTACAGGAATAGTGTGTCTACATAATTGCATTCCCTGGAATGGGTATATTTAAAAAGATCTCAATTATTAATGAGATTTTTCTGACGTCATTCTCCGTGTGAAAGTCTCGATTCGGAGCGTCTCCGGGCCTGTGGAAAGATTGATCTCATTTCTTATCCACAATAGGTTTAAATAAAGGCGATAGAATTGTTTTCTGGTCAGAATCTCACAGTCCAGTGTGTGGACTAAACATCAGAACCCCACCCCAGCGCAAGGACATTGTAACACGTACACACCCGATTGCCGGGCTGAAAACACTTGTGTCAAACACAATGTAATGCAAAACGGGCCAGGGCTAAAGCGAAACTGCAGGTGAAGTTACTCGGAGTTTCACCTGAGTGAGGAAAGCAGCGAGCGCGGGTCCAAGGTGGAGCGATGACATTACATTGAAATAGTTCGAAATAGATGAAAAGGGGGATGTATATATCTACAGCTAGTGTAATGTATACAGTCTGTCTGTGTGCTATTTGTGACCGTGTGTGTGTGTGTGTGTGTAAATACGTGTATGTATGTCACGTCACACACAAACATACACTATGTGTGTTACATGTTCAAACGACAGCTAATCCCCCATAGCACAGTCACTAGATGATAAACAGTGTGAAATCCTAGCAATAAACCTGGTCTAATAATAAGCCACATGGTATAAAAACTGGGTGACGGGGTGTGTGATATCTAGCCTGGTGGGCGTAGCTGGCATTCACAATAAAATATATATAACACCTAACAAAGGAGGTGACTGAGACGATGAGATAATACCCCCCCCCCCACACACACACACACACACTCACACACACACACACACTCACACACACAAACACACTCACACACGGTTAATATTTCACATTTTCAAACATTGCCATTTTGGAGCATTTCTTCCATGTCAGTGTAGTGGAAGAAACTTGCTGTGTGCGTACACACACGCCCTCCACGTGTCTGAGACAGAGCATGATCTACTCAGGAATATTTACATTCTACAAATGCAGGGGATGTGAGCGGTGGGGGGGGGGGGGGGGGGGGGGAATAATAAGCTAACTAGATAAACAGTTACCTGGGCAACAACACCCTCTCCTTCCAGCACTGTTTGCCTTTTCGAAATAAATCTGAGTGACAATAATGATCATTAATAATAAGCACCGTGCGCCGTGCAGTAAAAATCCCCCCTCGCTTGATCAAAAAGCAGAACCGGGGCCTGCCACTTCCCGGCTTTGAAATGGGAAGGTGTCAGCTACAAATCCACAGGCCGGGTTGACTTTCTGCCGGTGCAATCCAAGGCGCTTCACACCAGCCTGGCTTTAGTAGTCCGGCGCTTAGGAAAACGCGGCAGCCGCGGCTTGCGTTTCAGCACCAGAGACAGCACTGGGCCGGTCCCAGTCCCGGTGCGTGTGTGACCCGCGCCGCCGGAGCCAGGGTGTGACACCGAATTGTAGCACCCTGCAGCCCGACGGGCGGGTCGGAGACCCGTGCCAGCTCTGCAGATTAATCTGCGTATTCCTGGTTCGGTGGGGGTGTTGTTTTTTTTAAACGAATAAATAAACCCGGGGGTTAATTTAACTTCTGGGGTTGCAATGACGTTCATTAGGATTTACTTTTAAAACGTGATTTCCACCTGGGGAAGGGTTCAAGGGCTCAGCCGCTGGGCGTGCAACGGTAAAAGGGCCCCGAAACCGAGCTGTTCTTCCGAGCCACTGCACCCCACAGCCTTCGTGCCAAGACATCCGCCTGGCTCTCCTGCTCGGGAAGAGTTCCTCGGCCCCCTACGCGTGGCGCAGCCCTGCCCCGGCCTTAGCACAGGCAGGGCTCACAAGAGAGGAGCGTGCTTTGCCGTGAAAGACGAGGTAGGGCCAGTAAAGCCCAGGAGAGCAGGATCGGGGCCATAATATACTCTGGAGAGTCCAGTGGATTCCTCTAACCCGGGCAGAATTACGAAAAAGCAAAGGAAAGCGCCGCGTGCTTCTCCATGGATCGGCCCTGGGTGCCCGCGGGGATGTCCTAGCCCCGTAATTAACAGCAGGGTGTTAATAAGCGAGGCTAGCGGCAGTTCTCCTGCTAGCTGCGTGGGAACCCGGGGAGGGCTGCACTCCTAGAGTGTGTGTAAAAGGCAGCGGGGGAGAAAGCCGGGAAAGCCCGTCGCCCGCCTGGTCCTTTTGCTGACGGCCAGGTCTGTCCTTTCTCTGTCCACGAAAAAGCCGCTTTAATTCCGGAGTAAGAGAGAGCAGCAACAACAGCATGAAATGGAGGGCTTGGCCAGGCCCTGACAACATCTATTTGAACAGATCCATACAATCGCAATCAGCAAACGACTCCCCCCACCCCGACCTGCAGAATCGGTGCCAGCTATGCCCCGCCAGACACCGGAGTCATTCCGATCAGAAATGCACACGTGGGAACGACCAGGTCTCCGTAAAGTCTTTTTGGCGCATTAAATGTGTGGCAGAGCCCTTTCGGCTCCGGAAGAGCCTGCTCACGGCATCTTTCCCAGCAGTGACTCGTCTACCTGGCGTGCATATTAATGCTTCTGGCAGGGGGCCGCTTCCTACCTCTTGGCTAATTGCAGACGGGGAGCTCTGTGCAATAGATCCGGGTTTGTTGGCTAGGATGTTGCCAGTCCTTATTAATCTATGTCAGAATAGGGAAATTGGGCGCAGGGGGGGGGGTCTTAACTGATGGGCTGCATGTTGGGTTTATTTCAGTCGGATAAAAACGTGCATCCAGGGTTTTTTAGACATAGGTGGAAAGATCACGCATTTCCACTGGGAAGGGTTTAAAGCTGCCTGTGTCAGCTGACGCCTGCAGTCCAATGGCAGAGAGGGGGGGGGGGCAAAAATAACAATACAGTCAGGCCAGAGGAAAATTTAGGAGGCTGGGAGATGGATAAGTTATCACAACAGTGTGTGTCACTGCAGGCGCGTGTGCCTGCAGGCGTGTGTGCATGTGTGTGATTGCAGGCGCGTGTGCATGTGTGTGATTGCAGGCACGCGGGAGTGTGCATGTGTGTGATTGCAGGCATATGGGAGTGTGCATGTGTGTGATTGTAAGCGTGTTTGCGTGTGTGTGATTGCAGGCACGCGGGAGTGTGCATGTGTGTGATTGCGGCATGTTCACGTGGGTGTCTGCAGGAGGAGGATTAATCACTTCCTTTGTTATCATTTGATCATTGTTTATTTTGATTTTTTTTAAAATGTCTTTTCCAGTTACTGTAGCGCTTGGGAAAGGGGCTGGATCACCAGCTCTGGAATCTGGCCTCTCTTTATGCCTACGACAGACGCAGCCTGGACAGTGGCAGAGCAAGCTTCCCCTGACACAAGCCTCCCTATGTGGCTCAGTTCTGACCCCCTCTCGGAGACAGAGGGCAGCCCAGGCCTCCTGGCTCCTTCCCACCTCGGCCTGTCTGTTGAGCCTGCTGCTGACAGCGGGGCCAGTCAGCTGTCGTTGTAATGGGGACACCCACCCCCTAGGAAAGGGCCTGAACCCCACTGATTTCACACGCAGGCCACCAGGCAGAGAGAGGCTGAAGGGGTGGTAAAGGCCTGCGGGTACTGCAGCTGCAGTGTGAGCTCCTCCAGTGGGCTCGGAAGCCTGAGGCCGCCTCCCAGCCCCTCCACAGCCGGAGGAAGGGCTGCCTCTGAGTGCGGCAGCTCCCTGGTGCTGCCTGTCCTGTCCTGCACCTTGCACACAAGATGATTCTATTATTTTCCTTCCCTGCCCCCAAAGGGAGGGAAAAGCCCCTCCTAGAAATGGGCTGCCTGGGCCTGGGCCGCCAGCACTTCTCAAGCCGGCAGAATGTGTCACCAGAGATTTGCCAGACGGGCGAGGCCCATTAGGTCACCCGCGGCTCCCCTCTCGGCCCAGTCAGGGCTACCTCGAGTGCCAGCCCTCTGGGGCAGTGCCCGGGGTTTGGATTTCACCCGGCACCAGGGGCTCCCAGTCCACGTTCTCTGTGTCTGACACTGAACACACGTGCGGCCGGACCTGACCTGACCTGACCTGACCCGACCTGGCGTTAATTAGTGGAGGACCCCTTAGCCGCGCGCTCTTGTTTACTGAGGCGCCGATGGTGCCGTGGACACACAGGGCAGAACCGGCGAACATCCCTCGGCGGCTCCGCCTTTCCTGCCCGCAGCGCCCCGCCTTCCGTTACGAGTTATTGCACCCCGCGGGCGGGTTGGGGGGCTTGCCAGGGTCCCCCGGGGGGGGGCCGGCCCCTTTTCTGCGGCGCCACTTTCTCCCCAGGCTGCGTGACACGGACGAAGTGTGAGGGTTGCAGGGAGGGACTCGGCTCATCTTTAGGAGCAGTTTCCATTTCTTCTTTTCTTTTCTTTTCTTTAAAGCAAGGTTCAGCCCGCCTTGCTGCTGTCAGACCAGGAGGAAAGCTGGGCTGATAGGGCTCCAGACTGCGATGGTTCTGCTCCCTCAGGTCCCAGCCCGAGTCCCACTGAAGTCAATAGGCTTTGCGAACTGCAATCTTCGGCGCGGTTGAAGGTGAAGCGCTTGCTTCGGTGCTTTGCTGGATCGGGGCCAGGCGCTCCAGGGCTGGTCCCAGGGGGTTGAAGTCTCCTCCAGCCCCGGGGTTTGTAACGTGCTGGGCACAAGCAGGTTTCAGCGGGGCAGGGCCGCCCTCCCTGCCAGTCCGGCTGGACGGGATGGGGCCGCTGACTTCAGAACCTTCGGCGGGGGAAATGCCGGGAAAGTGCTCAGAGCTGCTCACACAGCACGAAGGTGCTTTCTGTCTGCAGACAGGATCTCGGTGTTGAATATAAAACCCAAGGTGGCAGATGTGCTCAGACGGCCCGGAGATGGGCTTGCGGGTTCCCCCTCTCTCCGTCACACACCGGCTGGCACGCCCCAGCGAGAACGTCTCGTCCGCTGGTGGCAGTTACGTTTCTAGAAGTCCGCATTGATCCGAATTGATTCCTCGCTAGCAAGTGTCATCGGGTCCGCCGTCCTGCAGAGAGTCGGTCTGTCTCAGGGGTTCCTGCCCCAGGCCCTGACTTCTGCCGGAGGTAGAGCGGTGCGTGGTTACACCCGCGCCGGAATGTCACCCCGGGCTGTGGCTAGCCTTCCCCGAGCTGGAAGGGGGACCAGTTGCTACTTTTCGGGAAGCTGATTCAGGCTTTTCGGCTCCCGCAGGGTCTTAAACCACACGCCCACTCTTCGGGGGACACTAGAGGAGAAGGGAAAAAACCTGGACACATTTTTATCAAACCCGTGTAGTGTGTTTTAATTGCAATGTAAATCGGAGTCGCTTTCTCGCAAGTGAAATAACGTCAGTAGGCCGCAGAAAGTCTGCCCCGGGACTGGAGACACCCGGGACCAAATGCACCTGACCTGTGTCGGAGTGTGACAGGATCTTCATGGCCACATGCTGCTTCTTCCTTCAGTGCTTGTAGAGTGTGTGTGTTACAGATGTGTGTGTTACATGTGTATATGCACACACACACACACACCCATGCATAATACCATAGACCACACACCTGCTGTGTTACGGAGGTGGATGGAGTTGGTTGCCTGCACTTTTTAAAATGTCCCTCACTGGGGTGTGCCCAGCGTCAGCCGGGTCTGCACCAGGAACAACAATAATTGGCGAGGGGGGAGGGGAGGTTATTCTTCTCTGGCACGATATTAACGGCCCGCCGCAGCCGGGCCCAAAGCGGCTCCGGGTCCCAGCGTTTCGGAGGAGTTGTGTGTGTGTGTGTGTGTGTATGTGCAGATTCACGGAGGGAATGAACGTGTCCACACTGAGTGTGGCTCTCTGCCGGACAGGGCGTGTTCACATCACCAGGCCCTTCCTCCTAGCGGGCTCAGCTCCCCGGTTGGGCAGGATCCCGGACTTTGGGCGGGCAGGTGGAGCTGCTCGCCCCGGGTGTCCGGCTCTGGCTAGCTCGCGTGGGGCTTTCCGCCCCCAGGTGTTGCGCCTGGGGGACCGCGCTACCTGCTCGCCAGTGGGCCCCGGCTGGATCTCAGCCCCCGCCGGGCTCGCTGCGGTTTACACGGGTGCATCTGGGCTCGGACTGCGGGCGTGCGGCGGCTGGAAGCTGGGGCTGGGCCTGGCGATAAGTGTCAGCGCCGAGGGCGGCGGTGGAGCTGAGGTTTCAGGCCGGCCCAGGCCTGGCTGGGTGCGGGCCGCCTTGGGGGAGGGAGATGTCTGACGCTCAGCCACCCGCTTCGGTTTGATCTCCCCCTCCGGGTTTAGACGAGGGACTTGTCACGCGAGCAGGGGTGAGCTGCGGCGGGGAGGGGCGCGGCAGGTCGGATGCGGATTCAGAGTCAAATCGCAGCGAGCGGCCGCCGCAGGCGCCTTCCCCCCTCCAGCTTCCTGCGCTGCAGGTGCCGGGTTCGGGCCCCGCTGGGTCTGCTCCGGTGCGGCCGCCAACTTCCAAACGGAAGAGACCCGAGGGCGCCTTTAGCTAGAAGGGGGGCGAGTTTCTTTCCCACGCCTGCAAACCCTTTGCCCTCATTAATGAAGCAGCCTCGGGTAATTAGCTGCCGGCGGAAGCCTTGGACGCGTTTAATCTCCTGAGGCAGGGACAGAAAAGAGGCGGTTAGACCGGGGAGTCTGGGGGGGGATAACTGGCTGCTGCTGACTCTTCTCAGGCCCGACGGCAGGCTCCCGACCTGCTACAGCGGCTGCGAAGGGCAGGCGGGGGTGGCTCGCAAATCCGCCCCCCCCCCGCGTGGGGGACCCTGCCCTTCGCAGCGGGGTCTTGCAGCGTCCCCCAGACTCTAGACAGACACGCACGGGTGGGCCGAGAGGGGGTAGGACAGGTCCTGTCTGGGGGTGCTGAGCCCCGGCTCGGGCCCCGGGCCTCCTGCTGCCCGTCACCGGGGGGCTGGAGGGGACGAGCCCGGCGAGGCTCCCACGGCCCCCCGTGGCTGCGCGCGTTATCTGTCCAGGCCGCACCGGCTCCGGGGGTCCCTAAAGCTTGGTTAACACCCGGCCGCTGCCCCCCATTTACCCTGTCCGGGCTTGCTGCCTCTGCCCCCTTCACCAGAGCGCGCGGATGATGCGGAGAAGTGGAAAAGGGGGAGACGTGGCAGGGGACCCCCCTATCCTGCACCTGCCCGCGGCTCACCCCTGGAGCGCCAGTTCCTGCCCTCCACCCGCGGGAGATCGCTCCCGCCCCACGACCTGAAATACAGTTTGAGCTAAAAGTCTAACCCCCCTTTCCCCACCCCCATGGCCTCTCTTCGCCCCCAGCCCCCCGAAAAAAAAAAGATCCCCCGCTTGCTGCAGATTCCCGAGGACGCAGAGGAGTTCGCGGACGGTATTTGGGTTATCCGGGCGGCCGCTTGCCGGCTGCCCAGTTGTGTTCGTTTTGCCCGTGGAAAGCCGCCTGCGGAGACGTACAGGTGTTTATACAACGCATCGTGGGGCTTAGAGGAGCACCGAGAGCACACTGCTGTCAGCCTGGGCCAAAATATCGCGTCAGCAAGTAAAAGCTGCTGGGCGCCTGCCCCGAATACACCGGGCCCTATAACTTTATGGAAGGAGCAACTGCCTGGTGAATGCAAATTCGCTTAGCAGACAGAGGAGGAAATGTCTGGATCTAAGGGGTTAAACGAGCAGATACAATCAATGCGCCAGTCGCTGGAGGCGGGGGGTGCTGGCCGGGGCTGGGTTATTTGGTTTGTAAATGCAATGTCCCGTTAACATGCAGAGACCGGCGATGCTGGGTAATCAGCTGCGTGTCCGGGGAGCTCCGGTACATTTCATGTTAAAGACATTCAGTCCGGGAGGGAGAAATCAACTGAGCGGGGGTTAAAAGTTGAAAAATAATAAAAAAATGTTTAAATCCTAAAGTGATCTGCGGAAAAGCCGAGCTGGGAGTTCAGGCTACGGGAAGTTTTGTATCCGCAAGGAAGAAACCAGACGGACACCGGCAGGAGTTTTAAACAGGGGCATCCTCGGAAATCCTGGGAAACAAAACACCTGAGCCCTGCCCGGGTCGTTTGGAAAGCGGGCGGGTTAGCGGCGGCGGCTCGGCTGCGTTTTATGCCAACAGGGGAGCGATTCTGGAGCGCTTTCAGCGGGAGTCGCTGCCCCAGTAAATTGTGTGTCGGTGAGACGCACGGAGTGTGCCGTAAGTGCGACTGCAGGGCAATCGGATTGCGTGTGTGTGTGTGTGTGTGTGCGTGTGTGTGTGTGTGTGCGCGCGCGCACAGTTTCCTCGTTCTTCGGGCCCGGTTCCGGAGGCTGACGCGGGTTTGAAATGTGCCCAGATTTGTTGCTGTTTGTCTGCATCGCTAATCAGCTGTTTTTGGAAGCAAACAAAGCAGCATCCTTGCCCCGTCTCTGCTGCTCCCGGGATGCTCTCCGCGCCAAATGACTGGAAGGACAATCTTCATCTTTCAGCAACTTCAGACCCTGCCTCCTCCCCCCCCCCCCCCGAACTTTCACCCCCGCCCCCCCTTTCCTGAGAGATGTATCTAAAAACCAGTCGAAACCTCCCCGAGAGCTGGAAGGGCTGCAAAAGCCCAGACGTGAGGCGGGCGCAGAAGACGTGGTTTTCCTGCCTGGTAACTGTCTAGTGGTTCCCAGCATGAGAACGTGTCCCAGTCCTCGGGTTAGAAATCGCTGAGCTGTTGGGTGGTGGTGGGGACGGACGGACGGACATTCAGGTGCTTTCCCCTAAGAGAAGGGTCTGGTCCTGCAGTAATCCAGGGTGAGAGAGAAACGATCTCTTAGGATAAACCACCCGGCAGACACTGCCCCCCCCCCCCCCCAGCACGGGCACTGCCCCAGTGCGGGCTGAATTCTGCTCCGCGGTGTAAATGCAGGGGTCACACCGAGCTCACAGAGAGCAGAATCTAGCCCCGGACATGAGCCAGGAGTCGGGGCAGCAGCTTGTGTCAATGGCTAATGGGACCTTCTCGACTTCGAGTCGGCGAGCAGAATTCGCGGGCAGATGGGGGCGGGTAGAAGGATTTTCCTGCGGGAGGGGGAAGTGGCTGATGCTGCACAAATCGCTCCTCTAAGAAGTGTTGTGAGCAGCTCAGTTCCCCCCTCTGCAAAGAGGTAAAACGGGAGGGAAACACCCTGACGCTGGAGACTGTCCCAAGGCGTGTGTGTGTGTGTGTGTGTGAGAGAGAGAAAATTGTTGCTGTTGCAATCGGCTCAATTTTATTGTAATAAACCACTTAGCTCCCCCAATCTCGCAGTCCTTGCTCAGGCAGGGACGCCAGTGGGCGATGTGGGGACCGGGGGGTGCGTGTTGTTGCTCTTTTTTGGTTGGTTCCCCCTAGGTCGGGGCGTGCCCCCCCCCCCCGGGTTTTGTCCAGTTTTGAATGTTTCCAGTGTTTTGCACACGAGCGGGTCATCGCACGAGTCCCTGCTCAGGCTCCGTGCCCAGGCCGCGGCAGTTCGGTGTGGGGCAGGACCCCGACAGCCCCTGGGATGCTCCGAGTCAAGGGGGGCTGGGGGGCGGGGGGCGGGGCTGGTTGCACTTTCTAACCCAGCAGCGGCTCGGCGAGGGAACTGGCTGCCCGGAAAGGGGCCTGGGGGAGAGACGGGCCGCCCAGAGCGCCCCCGCCAGACTTCAACTTGCTCAGCCGTGCGGCGATCAGCATGTCTAATGGTGCCGACATCCGCCCGCCCGGCTGGCCCGGCCGGCAGACAAGAGCAGGTTGTCCCAGCCCAGAAAGTCTGGCATTGTCTCCTGCAGCCGCCCCGCCCCCGCCCCCCGCCTCAGACTTTCTCAGACCCCTTGTCTCCCACGTCCCCCCCCCAGGCCACGTGCACGTCGGCTGCTGCCCGGAGGAGACTTCGGATCAAGTTTAGGGGGAGTTCACAAAAGTGCCAAGCGCCTGCGTGAAACGCGGTTGTGCTGGGTCCGCCGGAGTGCGGGGCGGGGGCGATGATGGGGGGGGGCTTTTTGCCTAGAGTCCAGCCAGCGTTTCCCATAGACACACACAACCTCCTCCTTCTCCACTCCGCACGGCTTGGAAGGAGCAGCAGAGCCGGGGGCTCCCTGCCATGCGCGGGGCAGGTCGATCCCTCTGGCCCGCGAGAGGAGCAGCAGACACGGAAGGAGGTACGGCGCTGCCCTGCCCTGCCCTGCCTTGCGCCGCCACCGGGCTGGGCTGGGGCGTTTCGTCCGCTTTCCTCCGAGCGGCGTTACTCCGGAGCGGAGACCGCTTCTCTCTCCGCGTGGGCGGGTTGCAGAGGGCAGAGGCAGCGGTTGTGCGGCGCGAACACACACCCACACACCCCCACATATACATACACACACACCCACACATATATACGCGCGCACATATACACACACACACATATACACACATACACACACACACCGGCCCCTGGCCGAATCACTCTTTCTGTTTGCTACACGAAGGGCAGGTCAAGCTGCCCTCGGACCCGCCCGGCTCGGTGTCGGACCTGCCCGTTTGTTCGTTTTCTCCCCGCGGGAACCGGGAGTAGTTTGCGCAGGGCGCGGGGTTGCGCCGGTTTGTCGGGGGCTGTGGCTGGCGGCGGCGGTTTGGGGCCGGTCCTTCTGCTCGGGGCAGACAGAGGCCGGGGCTTGTTTTGTAATCCCCCCGCTTCGGGCGGGACTGAAGAACTCCGCTGGGTCTGCCCCGGGCCGGGTGCCGGGCAAGGGGGGCAGAGAGAGATCCACAGCGAGGAGGGGGGGGTGCCGCGGAAATCCTGGGCGGGCTCCTTCAGACGGATAATTTCTTTTCCTCCGCGGAGTCCCCATGACTCAGCACCTCCCAGCTCGGTAATTTCTAGTAATGACACAGTCCGTGCGGGGCTGGACGGGAAACCTGGCTCTGAGCCCCAGGCAGATCTCCCGGGGGAAGGGACAATCTGGGTGAGGGTTACTCTAAACAAACGATTATTTCTTCCTGGTTGCCCGTGTGTGTTGGCTGGGAATGTTGCGTTAGGGTGCGCGGATTTGCGTGTTGCATGAGGATGTGTGTGTGTGTGTTGCATTAGGATACACGGAGTCACAAACCCAGCCTGCATTCCTACTCTCTGACTTCAAATAGCGAGGCTTCCTGGTTCAGAAACCTATAAAACGTGGAGGATCCTGAAAGGCAGGAATCTCCTCTGTAGAGCCAAAGGGATTAGTGGCTTATTTTGTACTGTGTTGGGTGCACGAAGCAGGAAATGGCACCAGGATCCACGCCAGGTGTGTGTGTGTGTTGTGTGTGGGATGGCCAAAGCCCATTTTTAAAGGACTGGGTTGGTTTTTGTCTTTGGTTATCTAGCTGTATGAGTGTATGTGATATCATAAAGCTAGAGAACCGAATGTAGAAACTGATTCACTATTCTCCAGGACTTCCCACCACCTGAAAGCTCTCCTTGTACTTAAAGGGGGAGTGGATTTCCACAAGCCACCGGCCTCTCTGAATTGTTGGCAGCTTTCTAAAGGCAATGCATGCATCTTTTGCAAAGGGAGAGATATTTAAAGTGAAATGTGCTGTGTCTGTTAATTTGAAATTTCAGAGGTTTTTGTCTTTAATCATTTTTTATTGAGACCCAGAAGTAGCTTCTGTCTTTCTGGTGATTATTTCTGTTCCAATCTAATGGTCCCTGGGCCAGCTACAAACTCCAGCAACTTCTTATTTTTCCACAATGGTTTTAATCTTCACATTGACAATTAAATGTGGTGGTTGTGCATGTACAGAGATAAATATAGCAGAGCCTGCGTAAAAGGAATCTTAAGCAAAACCCCACTTACAGCAAAGTAGAAGGAAAGTTGCTTAAATGTGTTGCGACAAGCGAATTGTAACATAGAGTAAAGCACATACAGTCTGTGTGGAGCGGAAGATCTATCTATTTGGGAGAGAAAACCAGTCGATTTCACTGGCAGAAGATTCCGTTGGTTGTCTCTGTCTAGGCAGAATTACAGCTGTTCATGGCAAGTCTGAGAAGAGCGCTCATTCTAAACCCTTTTGTCATTTCTGGGCAGTCTGTCCGTCCAGCTTGCTTCACTATTGGTAATATTGTGAAATATCTTGGAGACTCTCCACACAATATCCGCTGGGGTGGTAGTATGATTATTTTCTTATTACTACCCCTGAGTCTGACTCCGGAGGGCAGGGCAGCCTCCAGTGACCCCTCTGGGAGCTCTGCCTGTGCAAATGCTGCAGGGCTGAGCAGTGTCTCCTTGGTTTTGGACAGTTGGCGGGGGACGCCGTTAAATCCACAGGTGTCTGCACTGTGCTTTGCCCTGGCAGTGGCAGGCTGTCTGAGTGAAGGAAGCAGCCTTGGCCCCTGTGTTCAGGCCCAAATCCACAAACACTTATTTTTTGTATTGTGGTAGAGGAAAAAAATAATTTATTCAAAAACACCAAATGGCCCCCTCACAATTTCCCTGGTCCCATTCTGCAGAGCCCAGCTGCTATTTATCTCATGCTTGTTTTGTTATAATTAGGCCTCTCTTCTCTCCCTCTATTTAAACCAATACCGCGGGAGCCTGCAGATATGGAGCGAGTGTAATGCTGAAGATTTTGGGAGGATAAGTGCCTTTGCTCAGGGTATCTGTGTGGTCAGTTGTTTGCAAGCATTGGTGAAGGCGAGTTCCCTGCTCTGGGGATCTTACGTTCCATGGGACTGATCTGGTATCATAACTCTCCAGGTGGCTGTTACTCACATATACCTACATTGGCCTTCAGGTGACTGCACAGGGTTGCCTGTGTTGGACGTTAAGGTGACTGCACAGGGTTGCCTGTGTTGGACGTTAAGGTGATTGCACAGGGTTGCCTGTGTTGGACGTTAAGGTGATTGCCCTCTTAAAAACTTCCCTGCTAGTGTTGCCATTGTCCCTGTGTGTCTGTAATTTGTTGATTCATGTATCCGATCCACAAGGGTCGATTACGCTGGTGTATCCTGAATGAGGCCCAGTCGTGGGCAGGGAGCATCTGCATAGGCAGCCAGTGCCACAGGCAGCTAGGGACGTCCCTGGGAAAGCAGCCCTAGTTCCTGGCAGCAAGCTGGGGAGCATCCAAGGTTGGCTCGATATTCAGCGCCCAGGTTAGCGAGCCGCCAGGCAGGGGGCATTTTAAACGTCGCCGCCCAATTGGTGCATCGCTGCCTGTGGGATTGGGTCTTCGAGGCCCTGCAGAACAGGCATAATGGAAAGAGCAAAACAAGGTTATCCCGGGAGGAAGGATGGGGTCGTGTTAAGATACCGGCCCCAGCCCAGGAGGAATGAATCTGATTTGTCCCCATCTGCGGCTGTGAACCTTCTCCATGTGGGGTGGTTCTTATTGCCATGAAGCCCAGGCTTTGCCCGCACAAGTGGCCCCAGCGAAGTCAAGGGGACTATTGACAAGAGTAAGCGCTACTCCCAAGAATAAGAACTGCAGGATTGGCCTCCAGTTCACGAAGGTCCCGTCTCAACCGTGTCTGTCCAGCAGGGCCCTGGCACCGTGGGGGGGGGACGACTCGCGTGCGACTGCCACCATCACAGCGATAACCATGCAGAACAGGGCCTGCCGCCCAGCAGATGGCTGGGGAAATAACTCGAGGTGCCTTGCGACCCCGTTAGTGATCTGGAAAGGAAGGGCCTGGACCCACGCCCTGGTGAAGTGGCTGCAGGTGGCCCCTGGCGGCAGATCTGGGGCTGAACTCATTAGGAACACTCTCCCAACGGAGAGGATCTTGGAGGCCTCCGTGGGGGCTGGGGGGTAGCGATGGGGATGAGCACTGACCCTGGGAGGAAGAGGCCAGGCTACAGTCACAGTCTCGCCGTGTCTGCCTCCTGCCTTTGAGCAAGAGCGAAAGAGTATGTGCCCAGCTTTCCAGTGCGATCCTCCCACTCAGAGCCAGGCCTGCCGTTGCCCTGGCTGGGCTGGGCCCTGGGGTGGGGATGGCTCTGATCTGCCGGTGGATTTATTGATGGGCTTTGGCTTCTCTTTCAGGCCCAGCGAGCCAGTTCCTTTCCCCTCCCACCAACGGGTCGAGCGTCAGCCCCAGAGGTGGGTGGAGCCCACACCGAGACCCATTCCTTTAAGTCACTGCATCTCAGGGACCAGATCACCTAGCCTGCCTGTGTATCGCAGGCCACCCGCCCCACCCAGCACCCATCCACTGCACGCCACAACTGAAACGAGATCCACGGATCACAGCCCACGGGAGACGGGGCTCTGATCTGCCGCAGGCAGTGAACTGGAGGGACCGAGGCCCCACAGCGGGTGGGAAAAGTGGCGGTTTCCCCTCTCTGAGCATGCTGGGAGGGGGTCCGGAGCACAGATATTTGCACCCCCTCTCTTTGGACGGGGCCTGCGCAGCTTGTACCGCCTTGGCCTTGCCGAACTACCAAACTGGGGTCTGTCACCAGCCGCTCTGTTCCCATCGAGCTTGCAGAGTGTCACCCCCCCCCCGCCCCACTGCGTGCTCCCGGCAGCAGGCGCCCCATCACCCATGCCCCTGGTCTTGACCTCCCCTCGTCCCCTCTTTGTGACTCCATCAGCCTGGCCTCATCAGTCCATCAGTGGGGAACGCTCTTCTTCTTCAGTCGGCGTCGCTTCCCCTTTTCAGACCCTGGCTTTAGAACCTGCCTGCTCCAGGTCGCTCTCTCTCTGAGGCTGTGTGCTAAGAAATTCTCTCTGTCCTGCACCCAGGGCCAAATTCTCATCCCATTTACTCCAGAGTAACGGCACTGACGTCCCAGGAGTCCCTCTGGATTTGCGCTGGTGTCATCTTGCGTCTCTTTCTTTCCCTCACGTGGGTTTCCCTCATGTAAGTCTCATGCTAGGTTTATATGACAAGGGTTCAGGCCATTTTAATGGGTTTCTCTCCCTGTGGGAGGGTCCTTCTCCCAACCTCCGCAGACACCTTGTGTCCATCTCACATTGCTTTTCCCGGAGCTCCAGGATAAGAGTTTATTAACTGCTTTTTCTTCCTTCTGCCCTGCTGGGAGGATAACTGGTTTGGGCTATGACATCAAAGCTGGCTCACACACTGAACTCGGGGTGTCGGGAGCCCCAAGCCAGAGAGGGAGAGAGGATCCTGCATGTGGCTTGTTTCAGATTATGCCAAGTGCCGCTTCGCCTGATGTCCACCGTTAAGCCAACAAAGAGAATAGAAAGAGAAAAACATCTGACAGCCCCTTGGTTTGAAGGCTGAAGCAGAAATGTGGCAGGGAGACAGAGAGGGGCGAATAGCAGAGTGATCTCAGACAAACATGGACTGTTTTCCTTGGGTTCTTTATTCAGCTGACAGCATTTCTGTGCTGATTATTTAGCAGTGGGGCAGGGCGAGTTCTGTTAATAAACAGCCACCAAAGACACCCCTGTTTTCCTGGCCAGTAGAACACAGAGAGCTACGTAACGTGGTGTGCTTAACACGGAGGGATGCTTTGCGGGCTCTGGGATTTCACTCATCCTTAGCACAGGTGGCTCTGGCCACCAGACGACCCCTTCGCAAAGACTGTGTGGGATGTTTTGGCCAGTCCAGCTGCCTCCTGGGGGTTTTGTTGTTGCAATGTGGCACCGTTGCTAGACCGCCAGCCCCGCCAGCACTGCAGGGCCAGAATGCCAGAGGCAAGGCTGTGCATGTGTTCGGTGGAGCACCCACCTCTGCGTTCCTGGGTGGGTGGAGGCAGTGGGGAGGGGGGCAGGGAGCGTAGGATTCTGGGGGAGATGTTTTAATTCCGAGTTGAAAGCTCTGGCTGCCGCATTGTTACATCTTGAGGCCCTTTGTCCAGCCGAGGCTTGAGTGGAAGGAAGGCAGGCAAGTCATGTCATTAGCTGGCCTTTCAACCACAGGTCCTGGGGAGAGAAAAGTGCCCATTGAGCCAGCACGAGCGTGTGGCCTTCGCCTTGCACACTTCTCTCCCAGCCGGATGAATTAGACAAAGGCAGCCGAGGACCCAGCCCGGAATTAACTCAAAGAGGGAGTGGGGTGGAGAAGGGGGGAAGGGTTGTTCTCCACTAGGAAAGTAACCCACCCACCCCAGTGCCTTTGTATGTGTAATAGAATACACCTTTTGATTTGTTGTTGGCAGGTCAGGCTGGATCCATTTACTCCAAGTATTTCCAATCTTGCATTATCTGGGAAATGTTTTGTTTAGGGTGATTTTCACTTCTACTGTGCTGGGCTATTGTCTGGGACTGATGTGAAACCTGCTCACTAGCCACGTTCATTTCTTTCAGTGGGTCGGACCTCGGAGTCCCTGACAGAGGCAATGCTTCCATCGACTCCATTGTGAGTCTGGCCTGAGATTTTTCAAAGGTGATTTTCAAAAGGGTTATTCGCCCAACTCCTATTGAATTCCAGTGGGATTTAGCTGCCTAACCCCAGTAGGGCCCTTGGCAAATCCCAGCCTTTTTGCAACTACAAGATCAGGACCTGCCCTTGCCTAGTTCCCATGATGCTGTAGCCTTCTCCTGGAACCTTAGCAGGGTGCAATGCAATGAAACTGACACGTTTAGTATGTTTCATGTTGCCTTCCTGGACACCACCTGTTAAATTCTGCACTCATGCACCCCAGGCAGGGCGGGGTCAACTCTGTTGAAAGAAATGGAAACTGATGATGGTGGAAAACATTTGCCGTGTCTGTGCAATACTCGTATTGTCGTGTTAACCTGTCGGACGGTATTTATGCCACAAAATAATCCAAAGGAATAATGCCTTAGCGTCCGAATCCTGGCTCCCTCTGCTGTGGGGGCCCAGATTGAAAGGGATTCTTTGCAGGAAATATTTGCTTGGTGACATCTATGTTGATGCCTTTTTTTGGAGCAGAGGACCCTAGAAAGATCTCAGGCTATGTTGGTTTCTGGAAGCTTTCTTTTTCCTGCAGCTCCTTGTAAATCAGTCAGGAAGAATTTCTTAAAATAGGTTCCACTTTAAGGACTTATCTTGCTGAATGCCATTAATTTTCTGGGGTTCGTTAAAAGCAAACTTGGTATCATAGCAACTGAATCTATTCCAGGAAATCAGCCAATTGGAAAGCACCTTGTCTGCAACCGGGGGCAGGAGAAAGGAGCCATTCAGGTTAATTCCTGGGCATGAGTCTCAGCAAGTGAAGTTTTGATGTTCAGGATGTTACTCCCGTTTTCATTGTTGTTGTTGTTATTTTAGCGACAGCGGGAGAGAGAGCGGGAGAAATTCCCCACAAGCCAAAATATTTGTGAAGACCTCCTCATTTTATCAGCTTCCTCCCACGCCCCCAAACCAACAGGAAACCTCACCTCAGAGCAAGCTCCCAGATCATGCAAGGCCTGTGGGCTGCGACACTGGTTGTTAATCTATCAAAATACCCAGGATTTGCAAATCAAGAACAGGAGCAACAATGAATGTAGATACCATTTTATTTCCTCCCTGTAAGGAGGGGGACATACAAATGGCCAGGTTGAATCAGACCAGTGGGTCCATCGAGCCCAGGATCCTGTCTCTGACAGGGCCAGTACCAGCCGCGTCAGAGAAAGAAACCCTGCGGCAAAGGACTAAAGCGCTTGCGGGGAAAGTTTCTACTGATCCCCAGTAGTTCAAGGGTGGCAAGTTGAGGGGCACAGCCGGTCAGCTGCCATCCCACCCCCACTGCCTCCTGGCAGCAAGAGAGAGACTGAAAGGGCCTTCCAGTCCCCATTCTTTGCAAGCTTTTGTGCAGGGCATCCTGGCAACCACTGGGAGGAAGGAAGCTGGGAAAGGGACGGTGCCACCAGCGCCTCAAAAGGCCAGGGCTGGCCAGTAAGCAGCTGGCTCAGCGGGTAAATGGAGGTGCTCACACACACAGCCAGGCTCCTTCTGCCACGCTCTGTGCCGTGAGAAAGATGCGGCAGGGCTGACCCCTGAAGTGGTTGGTTTTAATTCGGAGCTGCCAGGAGCTTCAGCCCCAGGCTTGGCTCCCGAGCCCAGTCAGCAATAAAAAGAGGCCTTTGTCATGTTCCTAGGGCCAGTGTCCAGATCCCTCTTTGCTAAACTGCCTCCAAATCAGCCGCCCTGCTCTCTCTCAGATCCCCGGTGGAAGGACGGACCCCACGTTTACTGTGTGTCTGGCCTGGATGTCTGGGTTGTGGCTGAGTCCTCAGGCAGCGGGGCGGATTTGCTTCTTGGGGGATCATACAGAGCGACTGCATCCCGCGTCTTGGTTCACGGGGGGCTTGAATCTCCCAGAGTTTCCGGTGCAGAGGAAGCCTGAGGACCTCATTCTGACCCCGCTCCACCCCCATTGGCTTCAGTGCAGTCGCGCCTGACTTACGCTGGGCAAACCAAGAGCAGAATCAGGCCTAAAAACTCAACGCAAGGAGGGGCCCAAGATGCCACCTTTTGCCGGGTTGCCATAAATCAACCCTAGACCCCTGCAACCTCTGTTGATGTTGGGCCAGGGTGCTGGGTTCTGGGGGCGGGAGGCAGGTGCTCTTCCTCCAGGCTACCCTGGATCTCAGTGGGATGGATTCCAGGTGAACTTCCAACGGGAGCCCTTGGCATCACCCAGTTGTTTTCGTACTTCAGGGCAAGTCTGAGTCGAGGGCTCCTGGGCCAAGATTTTCGCAAGTGCCTCGTGATGGTTGGGGGCCCGACTTGAGATGCCTTCAGGGCGACTGGTTTTCAGATGGGCCCGGGGCGTGGTCCAAACACCAGGCCCCTTTGGCACATCTCAGGATGGATGCCCAGGATCGTTCGTTGCTTTTAAAAATCCCAGCCTCATTCATCCCCCTTCCCTGAGGTCCCTTCTCTGGATGGACCCATGTGCCGTCTGATGCCCTGTAAACTGTTAGCGCCGAAGGAACTGCAGGATATGTTCCCCCACGGCCTTGCCCCTCCCCTAGAGAGAGCATCTGGGGACAAAGGGCCAGTCCGACTCCCTGGCCCACTCAGTTCTGGGCCTCTGTGGGGAGAACGGCAGCAAGGGTGGGGGAGCGCTGTTGAGTGTTCGCTGTCACGGTGAATCCCTGCCCGCTAGGACCCAGATCAGCCCCACAAACCAGGCGTCGGATGGCAGCAGTTCTCAGCTAGTCTCTGCCTGGGCTAGACATGGCTGAGTTGCCGAGAGGTCAAAGGCTCCAAACCCTACACCCCTTCCCCGGATCCGGCTAGTCCTTCTCATCCCCACCCCCCAGCTCCGGGTGAGCTTGTGTTTCACAGGCATTTCTGTGGCACTGGGGAGGCGTCAGGGCTCTGACACTGACTTGCCACCTGCCGCCCCAGTGGGCAGTCACCCTGCTCCTTGTCGCAGAGGAGGCCGGACTCTGACCGTGGAATCCCCCTTCTGCAAGAGGACAGATCTCTGCTTCAGCACCTGGCGCTTGATGGGCACACGTCTCCCTTCACTTGAAACAAGCGCCTTGTGACCCGGTGGCTAGAGGACAGTCCTGCAGAGCCGGGCCTCCTGGGTTCCCTGCTTGGCTCTGCCCCAGAGTAGCTGGACCCTTGGATGAGCTACTTAGGGTCACAGTCAACGACTCAGCTCACATGAGAAAGAGCTGCGAAATTAGCCCCTTTGCTGCTCTGTGACTCAGTTTCCCTTCTGTAAAATGGAGTTCGTCCCAGGGAAGGGGCAGTTGGAAGGCTTAATTCATTAATGCAGAGAAAGGCCCTTGAGATGCTGAGATAAATGGTGTGAAACGAAAGGCAAAGTATAATTATTAAGGAGCCTCTTCTGGGTGGGGCCAGGTTCCACTCTGCTTCACGCCCTCTCAGCCCCACAGAGGCGCACAGGGCAGAATTTAGCCCTTGCGGTTGTATCTTCACAGTGGCGAGTCTTTGCAGCTGAGGCTGCATGGTGGGAATGGGGAGGGAGGGCGGCAGACCGGCCCGAGCCACCAAAACTTCGCCTCTGAGATCGGAACCGACGGGCAGCTGAGTCGGAGCGTGGTGAAACCCGGCGGGTGAACACAAAATGGCAGGGCTAAAAAATCCCAGAGGGCTAAAAGGAGCTCCGCAGAGAGGCTGCCTCTCTCCTGCATGTGTTTAAAATGTTCAGCTGGCAATCGGTGGGGAGAGAAAAGATGGTGACACGTGCAGCGTTTCTGATGCCCAGCCTGCCTCTGTAATGGTCCTGAAACAAGGCCAGAGCCCAGATCCTGGGGGGGCGTGTGCGAGCCCACAGCACCGTGGGTGTGTAGATGCAAGACCCTTGTGTTTAGACCATGGCGCACAGGATGTTGGCTAGGGAAGGTAACCGGTTAGTCAATGCACGCACTCTTACTGCACCTGTTTATCTAAGAAGAGGGGCTTGGGTGGGGAAATCCATGCACATGGATTTGTCACTTGCAATGTGATCTGGTGTCCAGTGAAGTGGTGGGGAAGCTGCTGTCAGGGGGTTTGGGTCGGCCTTTGGGGACCGAATTTCCAGCCGGGCTCGGCACCCCTCAGCAGGGACAGCTCTGCAGATCTCATCTGGCAGCAGCTCCCTTTGAGAAGGATGCAGGAGCCAGTCTCCTGTTGGCCCCTTTGCGCTCTCGGGGAATCCTGCCCCAGCCATGGGCACCGAGCCCTATTGAAAGCACAGAGGAGCGGGTCTGAAAATCTTCTGGCTTGGGCTGGTGTGAGCCACGTGTTTTCCTTCTACAGACTCATGCAGTTAGACTCGTGCTGGTTGAGAAGTGATTTTTTTTTCCACGCCAAATGAAAACTATTCCCCCCCGTTTTTGACGATGTTTTTCTTCAAATTTTTGTTCAGGTTTCTGTCAAAAAACGGAGGGAGTGGGAATCGTTTCTTGGACAAAACGTTTTTACTTTTAGACAAAAGCTGCCATTTCTTGTGCACGTTTCTGTTGTTGTCGCCCAAAAAAACCCCTTTTTGTGGCCCAAAACTATGACGATAAAATGTTGGTCAAAATAATTTGTGGCCAGCTTGAGTTGAGATTCTCTTTGTGATCTGAGGGGTTCCCCCTGCCCCAGCCCACTCCTTCCAGGTCCAGGCTTTGCCATCTGGTGTATGAAAAATTCCCTAATGAGGGGGCAGGGGTGGGGGGTGGGGTATTACCCCTCCATTAAATCAAAGTGAATCAGCTCCTTGGAGGAGGGATTTTTCTTTGCTGTCATCTGAGGCAGAAACTTCTGACTTGAATGCTTCGTCCCTCCACTTGCTTCCGAGCTGGAGAATGAAAGTAGATGATTTTCAAGCTCCGCCATGTACTGAATAGCAGGGGGAAAAGTCATTTATGATCAAAAATGTCACTTAAGAAGATGAAGAGGGTAAAAGCCCTGGACAAAATCATATCCCTGGGCTGGAGAAAATGAACAACACTGATCTGTTTAACTTTAGGCCATTGAAAAGTAAGCACTGAAGAGGGAACAGTAAATAAACATTCCTTCCTATCAGGTAGGTGTCAGTGCAATGGTGAAACCCCTCTTTGTTTACCCAGAGCTGGAGGAGGATGGCCCAGTAGCTCTTTAGCTGCTAATTTGTATAGATGTCAGGCTGGAGTCTCCAAGCTGGAGAAATCAGCCGCTGGAGGTGGAGGAAGCTCTCTGAGTATCACGCTAGTGCCCTTCCTTAGCAGAGGAGCACTCGCCCCTCCCAGCCATGCAGCCAGCTCACACGTGCATTCACACCGCAGCTGTGCTAAGAGCACACCCCCATCCACACTCCTTCCCCTGCATGCACGCACACACAAACACAGGGTCACAGGCATGTGAATGCGTCTATGTGGAGACACACGGTAGCGGCATGTGCACACACACACGCCTGTGATACTTGCACAGAGGCAGGCTCACACAGAAACGTGCCTGCACGTGTGGGAACATGCAGACACACGCATCTGTGATGGGCGCCCCCTTGGCTGGCAGACCAGGGACTGAACCGGGAACCTGCTGCAGCTTATAGCTGGGGGATGTAACAACTCCTCTACTCTGGATCAGCACACGGGGGATGGACATATGCAAACACACTCACACCCCTCCTTTGCCATGTGACTGGCTTTTTATTTTTCTCCCAAGCTCAGCCTTCCTCCCACGTGCTGTTGTTCATGATCCTGTCCTCCGTGGCTAGTGCCTCATCCCAGCACTCCGGCCGGCCCCCAATCAGCTGTCGGAGGAGCCCCAGGCTGGCGTGCGGGGCCGACTGCGCCTGGGCCCAATGGGCATGGCCACCCAGGCTTCACCGAGGGAGGCCCTCTGGCCTGTGTCGGGCAGGAAGTCAGGCGAGATGAATAAGGCCAGATCGGGGCCCCTAGGTTTGGATAGTCCTTGGCCGGTCCCTGCTTGCAGAGCACGCAGACATCGTCACGGCAAAGAGCCAAGAGGGGCTGTTCACATTGGGGTTTCTCCCCCCGGGAGCGGAGTTATAAAATCACAGAAATGTCAGGCTGGAGGGGACCTCAAGAGGTCGTCACGTCCTGGCCCCTGCGCTGAGGCAGGGCCAAGTGAACCTGGACCAGCCCTGACAGGTGTCCGTCCAAGCTGGGGTTCCGCCCCAGCCCTAGTAACCTGTTCCCCGGCAAATGGCCCTACTCTGGATGGAGCAGGGAGGGCCAGGGGAGATGCGGGCTAGGGGAGTTGCGCAGTGTTCTGGTGGGAACCATTAGTACGAGCAACTGCTCCCCTTGCTCCATTTCCCTCTGCCCCGCTCAGAGCTACTGCATGCCTCACCTGACAAGGAGACAGGCGTCCCCCTCTCCCCCCATAGATGGGACAAAGCCATGCTCACCCACACGTGCCCCTATCTACAGACTCCTACCCGGCTTCCCATTCAGGCTGCAGTCGGGTTAGCCCCTCGCCTCTGAGCTGAGCAGGAAGCTGGGTCTAAAGAGCAGTAAAACAAGCCTGATCTGGAAGAGGGGATGGGGAAGACATGGCGGGGGGGGGCAGCGGCAGTGGTTAGTGAGGGAAGCAGTGGCACAGCTGGGGGACAGGGGGCCAGGACTCCTGGGTTCTATTCCAGATCTGTTGCACGGCCACACCTAAGGCAGGTCACTGTGCCTCGGTTTCCCTGACGGGGATAATGACACGGACCTGCTGGAGTCTGCGTGCGCATGTCGAAGCTTAGTGGATTAACTGGTGCTTATAAAGGGGCCGGAGACGCCCAGGCAAGCAGTGCTGCTGGAGGGAGAGGGTTCGCATTACCACTAAAATAGTGCCGTGGCCAGCAGTCCTTGCGTCACTGGAGGGCTCCATCCCCGCTGGGCTCTGGGCTGATGCTGGAGCACTGCTGCAAGGACGGCTGAGCTGGGGTGCCTGGTGTACGGTGCCCAAACCCGGCCTGCATCGTGCACTCCGGTGCGATCAGTGACCTTGGCGGCTACCAGGAATCAGCCCCCTCAGCTCCGCCAGCCTGGGCCCCTGGGCCATGAAACACTCACCCAGCAGGTGATGAGCAGACGAGATGGGGGCGGGGGGACCCCCAAATCAACCTGTGCCTGGAGGCAGCGGAGGATGGCCACTTGGCGAGCCCCAGGCAGCACAACCGGCCTGGAGAGGAGATGGCAAACGGGGCAGGGTCTCGGTCAACGAAAGGGCCGGTTCTTTGACAGGCTGGCAGCGAAACGCGGTGCGCAAGAGCCTTTCCTGCCGAGAAATGGTTATTTACAGTTTAATATCTTCATGTTTCTATGGAAACTCCATGGCTGCGCTGGGTGGAAAAGTCAAAACCAGCTGGGGAAATGGCGATATTTGAGAGACAGAGAGAGGGAGAGGGGATGGGAGGTGGGTATGTGGGAGAGAGAGCCTAGAAACCTGGCGCCAGGCAAAATTCTTCTCCCCCCCCACATTGCTGTCATGAGAAAATGTGGTGGTGGCGTGTAAATATCTTGTGTGTAGCCTGGGGCCTTGATTGTTATTCCTATTGGCAAAGAGCGGGTTAGCGGCCGCTGTGACTAGTAAACTTTCCTTACAAATCTTTCAAGTGTGTGTGTGTGTGTGTGTGTGTGTGTGTGTGTGTGTGTGTGTACACATGCCTAGGAATTTCTTTTTTTTTTAAAGTCACATATACACCCTGCTTGATCCAACGCCCTTTCAAGTCTTTGGAGAGACTCCCACTGACTTCTAGGAGCTTTGGGTCAAGCCTAGAGATAACAGACGAGTGTGTTAAATCACACCCAAAAATCAATGCGCAAAGAACAGTAAGGTTCCAAAGGCAAGCACTGAAATGTTAGGAAATGCCAGAGCGGAGGCTGCCTTGCCTGTGCCCCCGTGCGTGCGTGCATTACAATACCGTCTCTGAGACACGATCACATATTATTTCTCCCACCGGGCCCCAGCCTCCAGCATGGACTGTGCTGTGGGAATGGGCCAGGAGGGGAGGAGGCTGTCTGTAGGAGCCCTGCCTCGTTTTGCTGTGGAGGGTGTGCAGTGAATGAGGCAGGGATCTATTGTGAGCAGCACCTGCAGCCTGAGGTTGAGCTTGCTCAGTCACTCCGTGGGGATGGCACAGGCCCAGTCCGACCGCCTGTAGGAGCGGTGAGGGGATAGAGCATGCTCAGTACAGCTGGAATCTTTGGAGAACTTAGGGGACGAACTCTAACAAGTCTCTACTGAGCACGTGCGAAGCGGGCTGTATAACTCGGCCAAATGTAGCCGGATTTTCATGGGGATGGCAGAAACCACAGCCCTGACGACAAGCTCCTGCTCCGAAGCACGGACGTGCTAGAGCGTCTCGATGCCACGGCTGTAAGAATTGCTTTAACGGGGGCCAAACGACGTGTGTTTCCCTGATCTCATTCTTGGAAACAACAGAACCAGTTTTTTCCCCCTGAAACTTTCCCCCTCAAAATTCAGATGCCCAGCATGGGAAATTTCAGCCCAAACAGTTCAAGTTTGAGCAGCTGAAAAGAAGGTCTTGTAATAGAAAGCGTCGGGCTCCTCCAACTTTAAGTGAAAAGCAGTGCTTCCACCTCTGCTGCTAGCTGGCTGTGTGGGTGCATGGACATGCTTATCTGCCTCCACCTTTCAAAACAGAGCTCTAAATATAGGGCACACACACGCCCACGCACGCACACTCACAGCTAGATCCAAATCCCTGTAAAGTCAGTGGAAAGATTGCCATTGACTTCGGTTCATTTTGGCTCAGCCCCAGAGAGAACAGACGTGTGTGTGTATTAATAGCTGAACATGTATACATTACAAACACACAGCCATTTATTAACCATAGAGAGGAAATGAAGAGCCCAATTTCTCCCCTCTCCAATTTCTTTTGCCTTTTGGTTTATCTATTTATTTTTCCTCCAGAAAATACAGACTAGATGCCCCTTGGATTGCAAGCAGGGAATGGGGCTTGGAATCCATCCCTAGCTAAAAAGCATGCGGGGAACCCATGCGGGGTAGGGAGGTGGTAAGATGTCCGGGTGGGGGTGGGGGGAGGGGAGGTGCAGCAAAGTGCACTGCGCTGGGTGTGTGAGCGAGGGGGCGGTTTGTTGATCCAGTTTGCTAGGGTTAGGTGTGAGGGGGCTGGAGACGGAGGGAGGTGTGTACAGTGCTGCACTGGGGAAGGCGGAGGATGGGCTGGGTGTTGGGGGAATCCCTTCCTGACCCTCTGTGCTGAGCAACCTAAGCCCTGAAGCAGGAAATTTGTTTGGCCTTCTCTTCTCTTGCACGCCTATCCCCGGTCTGGGTGAATCCTGCGAACTCGGAACTGGGCTTTGGGGTGGTGCAGTGGTTTTGGGGGGGGGGTTACCCCTTTTCCTCTTATTCCTAGCAGCACCGCCCTGCAAAGAAAGAACAGACACCGAAGGAGATGTCAGAAAGAGACTGGTGTGTGCCCTAGTCCATGACAGACTTGTGCCCATGGGGGGTGTCAAACTCGCCTTGCCCAGCTCCAATTTCACGTTTCTCAGCATTTTCCCCATTCTGTATCCCTTTAAAGGGCATGCTGGAAAGAAACCAAGCGCCATGCACTAGCTGTAACCCCCTGCGTCCCTTCTCCTTCTGCGCCTCCTTCCGCCCCACACGTCCCGGTCTTTGCAACTGGCTGGAGCCGAGCTCTGCACCGTCTGCTCCGTCTCCAGATTGATTAGGGCAACGTCCCAGGCAGAGAGCGAGCCGGAGAGCCGGGCTAGCGGCATTTCAATGCAAAGCGGCTGGGAACAATGAGGTGTGTTTGGAAGGCACTGTGAAAGGGGAGTTGCTGAATAACTGAAAAGGAGGAAGGAGGCGGGGAGGGGGGCGAGGGAACCCGGGTAGCCCCTCCATTAGTTCAGTGCACCAGCTAGAACAGCTGTGAAAAGAGCCCAGGCCTTTTTCCCACGCCCGGAGAGCGGAGCGGCTGGAGGAGCCCTCCCAGCGGGGTCAGCCTCCGTCACTAATACACACACAGGCTGTGGCCTCCTTCACGCCGCCCAGCGCAGGGCTGTTTAATGCACAGACACTCGTTTCTCCTTCCATTCGGTCCCTCCCCTGGGGCGGCCCAGGCTGCATAAAACCATGCGAAGGCTCCTGGGACAAGGCGGCCGCAAGGCCCCCGGCGAACCTCCCCCCAGCCCCTGACCAGCAAGGTCAAGAGGAAGCTGAGCGTGGCTCTGCGTCCGTTCCAGCTGCCCTCCCTTGAGGCTGCCCAGCCTGCACCGTCCCGGGGCTGGTGGGCTGCCCGCTGCGTGGCTGGGCGGGTTAATGGATGAGGTTTATTCTGCTTCTGCAGACAGGAGCTAGGGGGCATTTGAAACATGGAGCAGAGCCTCGGCAGGTGTAAATGGAAGGATCACCATTGGTTCTAATGGAGTGAACCCGATTTACATCGGCCGGGGACCTGCCCCCGGACGCCAATAGAGCCACCTGGGCTCTGTTCCCAGCCCTGGAACTAACCCTGCTGGGCGACCTTCAGCAAATCCCTTCCCGGGCCCGTGTTCCCCGCCTGCTCTCTGGCTGGCTTGTCTAGGCTGTGAAGCTTTGTGGGGCAGGAGCTGTCTGTGTGTGTGTGTGTGCGCGTGTGCATGCGTGTGCAGCGGCAGGACCTGCGTGCCAGGCGGGGTGGAAAGGACAGTGACGTTAACGACCTGGAGAGACAGGGCGGGTGAGGTCCTCGGTGTTTGTTGGGACCCTGCTGGAGGGTTTGTTCCCTTTGCTGATCTGGATGCCAGAAGGCGACAAGGTGCCTGGTTGACACCCGCTGAGGATCTGGCCCCACTGTCTTCACCGTCGCTGCCCCGGTGGCTCTCCCTGACTTCAGTGGAGGTTGGGCCCTTAGCCAGAGAAGCCAGGCCCAGGTTTGCCCCATCTCCTTGCTGCCTCCAGTTCAACGCCGTCAGCCGGAGCCATAGTGTAGACAAGGTGCCGGTGCTGTCACCGCTGTGCCGTGTAGAGCTGCTCTGAACAGAGCTACACAGCACAGGCCCACTCCTGCCCCGGTGAGGCAGAGTCAGATCCTAACGTCCCTTTTTTGTAGCCACTTTCCCCCGAAGACAGACAAGCTTTGTAACTGCTGGTCTCGGGGGGCCCAGAGGGGGTGGCGTGGCTGTGCCACCAAAGCTTCCCCTTCCGCTCCCTGCTGTCCACAGGCAGCTGGTTTGCGGCACACATGGCATGGCACAAGGGGAGGCTCCACGAAGCGAAGAGGCTTTGTAAGACCCGGGCCTGCAGGACGCCAATGTGCAGAACGGCTCTTGCTGTGGACGGGTGCTAGGGAGCTGTGTGCTGGGTGGGGTTTGGCGACAGGTGGGGGAGACTGGCTGCCACCAGCCATGCATCCTGACTCCTGAGACATGCCAGGAGCCTTCTGGACCCCACCCCTGCCTCCCTCCCTCCCTCCCTCCCACCTGAGGAAGTCTGGGCTTTCCAGGAGCCGCAGAGATCGCTAGAGCTGCTTGAAGGTTTGCAACAGCCCGTCCCGTCCCCTGAAACCCCCCCAGTCTCCCAGGTTTATTGGAAGGTTCCTTAACCCTGCGCCGGAACCTTTGTAAGCTCGGCGCAGCAAGCGCCGTCTCTGTGCTCTGCTTTGCCCAGCGCCTCGCACAAGGGGCTTCTGCTCTGTGGCCAGGAGATACCAAAACACCAACCGGTCAAGCCAATCTGGGGCTGACTCAGGAGTCAAAGCCAGGAGCTGCTTTCAGGTTTGCTAAGCTCTGGTGTTTTTTACCAGGCACGGCTCTGGAGTCCAGAGCGTTGGGGTCATTTTAAGGGGTTGTGAATACGACATGCCGCCTGCCCAAGCTTACACGCGCTGCTTCCGTATGGCTGTAGTTATGGCCTGGAGCATGGCTCTAAAACGATGCCATTTCAATGGCATTTCCCCATGCGTGTGTGCTGAGTTAGCAATGTTAGCCGGGGTGCTTTCGCATCCTTCTCTGGGGCTCCAGCCAATAATTACACATGGGAGAAAACGTCGCATTACAGCACGTCCTGTTGCTCGGAGATGGGCAGTAGAGGAGAGGATCAGCCAAGCAGCCAGTGGAGAAATGGGGCCTGGGTTAGGAGATTTCAGTGTCTCCCCACAAGGGTTCCAAATTACAAAGAAAAATAACAACAGCAAAAAAAAAACCTATTGTGAAAATTTACTCCGTCCTTCAGGTTTCAGGGTGGGGTTGGAATCGGGGCCCAGCCCGGGTCCGTCACAGTGGTTTTCTTTGTGAGCGGTAATATAGAGCTCAAACCAATTTACAAAAAGGAAGAAAAAACTTCACCCCTAATTTACACCTGGGGAAACTGAGGCCCAGAACAGGGAATGACTTACTCGTGGTCACCCAGCAGCACAGCCAGGAGTAGGACTCAGCTGTCTTCAGTCCCAATCCAGCCCTGTAGCCACTGGGCCACCCAGCCAATTCCCTGGGTAGACTGTACACACCCAGGAGCGAGAGAGAGCAGACAATAGCGGGCGGTGCTGGGCTGCATCCTCACGCACTGTGTCTGTACAGCCCACAGACAATACCCCAGTCTGTTAAAGGTCTCACCACGCCGTGTGAATCTCTTCCAGGACGCTCCGAACCTCCCAGAATCAGGCCTTCATTTCCCAATTTGCAGCTGCTAGCAAGGGTCGTCCCGGTGCCCTTGCCCATCTGGGCTATCACGGGCACGGGCCGTGCCCTTCTCCCAGTGCTTTCCAGAACAGCTGAATTTCTGGCACCCTCAGCTCCCCGCCACAGCTCAGGGCCCATTAGCCCTTTATTTAGAAGGTCGTTCGCGATTTGCTGTTACTTAAGGGGGAAACTTCACCCGCCCCCGCCGGCCATTTCCGTTCAAGTTCCTCTCCTGTCTCGGCCGGATGACTGCCCTGGGCCAGTAAACCCTGCCTGGGGCAATTCCTCCCTCCATGTTGGGCTGCTGCTGTCCACGGCAAACTCTGCTAGGGCAGACGAGAACAAACTCTGATGGTAGCAGCCAGGATGCTGCTGTCCCAGTACGGAGCCTGCCTCGCTTTTCTCCTCCAGAGCCTTGTTCTCCGGAAGCAGGATTCCTGACTTCCTGGGCATCCCGGTCCCTCTGCTCCAGGCTCTTCCTCCTGTACTTGGATTCCTTTGATTACGCCCTAGGAAAGCAGAACTGACTCAATTAAAAAAACAAACCAGGGGCTCCCGCGCTACTGTCTTGGGGCCTGATACTGAAGTCAGTGGGGAGTATCCCACAGGCTCCTGTGGGTTCTGGATCACAGGAGGCATATGGTGAGGGGCTGCCTAGAGGAAAAGCCCCTGCGATGGAGGAGGAGGGTGTGCAAAGAGAGGGGGGCTTCCCACAAGTCCTTTCAGAGCCCAGATCAGCCAACCTGTCCTCTGACGCCGACAGAGAGGCTGGAAAGAGTCGATTTTTATCGGTAAATGTCGGTAAACTTCAATTTCACGGTACACACCACAAACTGACAACGAATATTCCCATTGATAATAGGCCAAGTTTACCGACAGGCGGCAAAGCAAGAAAACTGCTGCCTGAGAACTCACTCGAGTTTGATTTAAGGCTACACATGTTGTCTGTTTTGACACGCCATGTTGACAGTTTGTGTTTTAATGCTTATAAAGCTTTAACTTTTAGAATCTCAGCGTCTACTGCCAGTCAGTGATTGTTGTCTGATGCTCACACCCATAGTTTCCTGTAACTGTGAAAATTTAAATCAGGAAACATTTAAAATTGCTTAAAATAAACATAAAATGATCAAAAAGGAAAAAAGGAAATCTGCCAAGCGTGCCTACAATCCCAGGGGGCTGGGAGTGAACTTATGCTTGTGAAGTGCTTTGAGATCCTCGGATGTGAGCCGTATAGGAGGGCAAATCTCTGCGGCTAAGCTCAGCAGCATGGCTGTAGTCTGCTCACTCAACATGGAAGGAGCCAGGCCAGGCGTCTGGAGCTCCAAGTGTGTCCCGTTGTGGTGGGGCTGGGCTCAGAGCTGGCCTGATACTCACAGGTTTGTTCACGGACTGAAGTCAGATGCTTTGCCCGCAAAAGCTCTTCCTGAACCCATTAGCCAATGGGGCTGGTCTCTTCCATGGAAAAGCACCTGTGCAGAGATAACACTGGAGTCTGGGTGTACAAAGAAGTGCAAGGTGGTCCAACATCACCCCATAGTTAGTGCGCAGGAGATACTAGGCCTGATTCTCCCATCCTCCACCGCATGTGGATTTTGCATGGCAAAAGCGAGTGCAAAACACTGCCATCCTGATCAGGGAGCCCCTTCGTACCCACGGTGCATTGCTGTAGCAGGGACACGAGGTACAAGGCCGCGGAGAACCAGGCTACTAACTTGCCGGGAGGGATCTCCCTCACCTCCCCACGCCGTGCGATGATCCTGTGCCTTGACTCACGCCCCGGTGAGGAAAGCCCGCTGCGCTGGGACGGTGGTCTGGGCGACCCGGCAGCAGCCAGACCGTAGGGCTGCTAAGGAATAACCACAGATAAATCAGGCTTTGTTTATTCTCGTGCCTGTCTTGTTGTGCGAGTTCATTTCGAAACGTTCTGCCTTAAATTACAGACTAATCAATCAATATCCACTTAGAGATGCAGGCAAATGGGAACAGTGTGCACAAAGAATTAAAGTTGGCTCAGTGGCTCTCACTCTCCACAGAGCACAAGGGAGCAAATCCCCTGGCACACTGCCTGCTCGCAGCCTCGCTCTTCCCCTCGCACGCCCCATGTGCATGGGCATGGGCACGCAGGACTAAGGCATGCACACAGGCATGGACATGCGCAGCCAGCCCGTCCTGCAGGCAGTGGCCCTGGGGAATGATAGAAAGAATCCTAGCCCTGCAGGCTTCTTGTTTGCAAAGTTTTCCCCGTCAGAAGGAAAACGCCAGGGCCAGTCTCTCAATAAACCTCCCTTCCCCACCAGCACACACCTGCTCCAGCAGCCTGTAGCCCTCCTGTCTTGCTCCCGCCTCTACCTTGCCGCCTTTCCGCTCCCCGCTGTTTGGGCTGCATCATGCACTTCTCTTAGGGCAGATGCTACAAACGTGCATTGGTGCCGCCGCAGCGCTTCTGGTGACGATGCTCTAAGCTCTCCCGTTGGCTTAATAACTCCACCTCCGTGAGAGGTGGGAGCTGCGTCGGCAGGAGAAGCTCTGCCGTCTACACGAGGGGTAAGCGGGGAGTGGTGGGTGGAATAGCCCAGCCCTTCATTATTTTGTCTGCCGAATAGGCCTAGTTTCTGAGAGACCAATTTTGGTTCATTAATTTCCGGACCGCCATGTTCTTGTTTGCTAAGCATGATCTCAGCACTATCCTGGAGCTCTGTCAGCATCTGTTTTGTCTGGACTCATTCAGTTTTTCTGCCTGGTTTTCTTGCACCTGTTTATAACATTCTTTGCTAACCTCCTTTTCCTGGTTGAGTCCCAAGCAGGCAAAAAGTTACAGGCCCAATTGTCACAACAGAATCCACACATGGAGTGAATCAGGAGTAGCTAATGCACTTCAAACTCAAACCTCGCCTTAGTCCAGACTGACTGTCACATGTGGACATGCCTTTAGGTGAAAGACACTTGAGACATTGAAGTTATTATGGCGCTTCCATTCCAGTGGTCCCAGCTCTGCTCCGAATATGCCACGATGCAGCGTCTCCAGTACACCTAACATCTAACCTGCCCCCTTCCCCCCCATCTTTGCATTTGAATAGTTCTTAACCCTCCCCCACTTGTCTCTCCCCAAATCCTGACGCTGGATGGCAGCCCCTTCAAAATGCACGGCAGCCCCTTCCAAGCACCCAGTCCTTTTGAACTAGGAGGATTTGTTCAAATGTACGGATGTTATTTATTTATCATGCCATTATGCATTATTCATTTATTGAAAAATGCATGGCAGCTGCAAGCCGGCTGTTTAATCACCGGTCGCGGGCGAGACGGACAGACAGCGACAGCGACTTCTTCCACTGATAACCTGGTGCAATTCCATGCCACTGGGGACTGGAGGTTTAGCATTAATGTGCTTAAACAAATAAATAAATAAATAGCCCCACCCCAACCCCTGTGTGTGACAGGACATCGAGCGCGTGGCTGGACCAGGGGGGTTGGCCATGCGTCTGGCTGAGTCCATCTCAGGGGACGTTAAGAAGGAAGGAGGCAGCAGTGCACAGGGCACTAGACTAAGATTGGGGGTTCAAACCCCTGCTCTGCAGCAGACCCCCTTGTGTGACCTGGCCTCTGAGCCTCCGTTCTCATCTGTCCAAGGGGGAGAACAACCCTGCCCTGCGTCGTGGGGTGTTGGGAGGATAAAGATTGCGAGGTGCTCAGACACGATGGTAATTGGGGGCACACAAATCCCTACGATAGATAAATGGATATTGCCGCTGGCTAGGACTCCTGGGTTCACTAGCCCTTCCTCCTTTACATCCCTGCTCACTTCTACTGTGATGGCTACAAGACATTAGCCAGCTAATGGTGGCAAGGGAGGGATCGGCTGGTGGTTATGTTGTTGAGGTGGTTTCAGCTCTGCCACAGACCCACTGGGTGACCTTGTGTGAGGCGTTTAATCTCTCTGAGCCTCACTTCCTTCCCCAACTGTGAAATGCTTCCTTTGTCTGCCTGTGGGGCAGGGACCATCTTGTAGTATGTGCAGCTCCTAGCACAACCAGCCACTCTTGGGAGGGGCGTTTAGGGGACATCACAGTACAAAAATCAGTACAAATGGTGACAAGGGAGAATGTTATTTAATTTAATTTTTTTAAAATAATGTATTTAATTTTTTTTAAAATAAACATTCTTTATTGTCTGTTTTATCCCTTCGCCCGTGTCTCCATCTGCACACCACTGTGCGGTGCCTCAGTTTCCCCATCTGTGACATGAGAAGGACGATGTAACATCCGCTGAGATCTGCACAAGCGCTAGGCATTAGTAATACTTATAAAGAGTTCTGTGGGCCAGGATCCCACCCCCATGGTCAGCTGTGTCTGCATGGAGCTGAGGGGGCAGTTGTGTAGCATGTGTGATCAAACTAGGCCACAGACAAGCACAAGGATTCCTAGGTTCTATGCCTGACTCTGGCAGAAACATGGGGGGCAAATCACTTAGGCTTAAATTTTCCAAAGCGGCCACTGCTTGTGGGCACCCCGATTTCCGGTTGCCTGCTCCTAAGATCCCCGGGTCTCAGATTCAAGAGCAAATCGGCGCTTGCTTCTCCCCAAGTGACGCTTGAGGTGGGGGGCCTCAGCTCCTCTGAAAGTTGGATTCCAACATGCCTGGCTGCTGAAAATGTCGCCTGTAACTTCCTTCTGCTTCGTTTCGCCAGCTGTAAATTTGGGCCCGTTCTGGAGGCGTGGTGGAGACCCTGCAGGAAAAGTGGCGTTTTGCCTCCACGGTGCGTCACCTGCACAGCTTCGTTAACGTGCAAAGGGTGATGAGTCGGCAAATGCAAGGCACAAAAGGCTAATGACACATTTCTTCCCCCAAACCGCATCTTCCTCTGGATCTTGGAGCCAAACTCACGTCGTGTCGTCTCCCCCTCCCCGTCTCTCCTCTCCCCTCCCCGTCTCTCCTCTCCCCTCCTCTTCTCTTGCTTTGGCCTTGCTCTAATTGAGACAGATTCTCCCCCTGGAGTTCGGCTGCTGCTTCCTCCCCGGCGCAGCGCATTGTCCGCTCCCGCCGGCTGGATGTAATCCCCCAGCCTGAGCGACACTTCCCCACCCCACTCCCCGGGAAAGGGCATTAGCTGCCCAATGAGATCATTACTCTGCAGGCCGCCCTAATCGCCTTCCCCGGTGCTGAACTACTTTCCATTGGCTGGGAACAGGCCTCCTCGTCTTGGAGCCCAGCCAGCCCCATGCCAGGGAACGCTCAGACCTTGCCACGGTTCAGCTCAGGCCCTGCTGCCTCTTGCTCCCTTTTTGTCTGGGCTACAATGAGAGGTCTTGTCTTCCCCTGCCTGCCACCGCTACAGGGGCGTGAAGCCCAGCCGGATTGCGGCGGTAGGGGCTGGCCCGGCTCTTGCTTACGCCAGCGTTCCCCAGGCGGAATGCCGTTGATTGACACCGGTGCAAACGCCAGCAGGAGCAGGGGTATCCAGATCTGAACTCCAACAGGCCACAAAGTTTTGGGGTCCTGGGATTTAGGGAATATGATGCAGACCTAACTCTGCTAGAGACTGCTCCCCTGCCGCTTGGCACAGACAGAACCTCTCACTTGTTATTTCCTCTGCCTTTGTCAGCTCTTCCTTCGCTACATTATAAAAAGCTGCAAAAGTAATAAACTTTCAATGGGGGAAACCGCCCCCTGCAAGGGAAACTGAGAGCTGCTGGTAGCAGGTGCATTCTCCCAGGGTGTGGCAGAAAGATGGGGGATGGGTTCCCTTCGGAACTCCATCCTCTGGTGCTGGCTTTTCTGGAGAACAAGCACGATTTTGGAAAGTGTCTGTGCTGGTGAATCTTCCCGTGGAGCTATCTAGAGGGGAGCCCCACGTATTTGTTATCCCCAGAACGTATTCGGTCTGGAGCTGGTCAGAAAAATGCCATCACCTTTTGTTTGTTGGAAAAATGGCTTTTAGACTAAATTGAAATTCTGGGGAGAAAATGTCCATTTTTTTCATCAAAAAAATTTCAGGTTTTCATAAAAAGCCGAACATCTTTCTGGGGTTTGTTTTGGGGGTGGAGGGGGTGGTTGTTTTCTTCTGACAACTGAAATGTCAACATTGAAAAATGCTCCGTTTTTACCTACTCCGCCTCCCAAAAACTGTCAACAGAAATGACACATTTTCATTTTCCTCTGAAATTTGTCACAGGAGGGAAACCACATTCTTTTGACCAGTTCTAATGGATTTTTTTCCGCTTACGAAACAGAGTCCTAAACCCTGCTCAGAAATGGCTCTAGGATTTGATGCTGGGTTATGTAACTAGAGATGATATTGCTAGTGTGTGTGTGTGTGTGTGTGTGTGTACATGTACACATATATATCCATCCTGAAAGAGGCAGGGCCTCTTGGACCTTTGAAAGGGCAGCGGAAGAGTAAGCTTTGCCTGTCTGTCTGTGTGACAGCCTTCTCTTGGCGTAGCTACGCGCAGCCCTGGCATAGCTGCTGCTCCCGCTCCCAGTGGAGGGCGATGCGCCGGCCTCAAATCATGGGAGGAAAGGGCACTGCGCTTGGGTGCAGCTGGGAGGAAAAACACCCCTCCGCTATGACGTGATCGGCCGGGCTCGGCTGCGGATGGTTGGTCTGGCGTTTAGCTGTGCACTGGCAGAGTCCTTGTGTGTGTGACATGTGAGAGCTCGTGTGCACATGGCATTAGCGTGCACACACACACACACACACCCCCATCAGCAGCCGCTGATAACAACCGCTGATAACAACTCTGCTTCAGCCTGCCCAGCACTGCTCTGAGAACCGCCTGCTCCCAGCAGATTTCCCAGCTGCCTCGACCCCGGCTCGGTCTGCATCACCCCCACACAGCAGGGGTTCTCCAGGCAGGTATAGCTGGTGCCGTGTTTATCTCAGGGAAAGCAGCCAGTCAGCCAGCAGCAGGCTGTCCTCGCGGCCTGGGATTCTGCAGGCGCAAGGCGTTCTGCCCCAGTTAGGCCCTCGCTGGGCGGCTGAGGCCCATCGCTCACTGCGGGACACCTCGTGCAAACAGAGCGTGAACTGGAATCCTCCGCTCACGGACATTGCACAAGTGCCAACTGGGCCCAGAGTGAAGGATTCTGGGTATCCTGGTGCCCAAGGAGTTCTTTGGGTGGCTGTTGTCATCAGTTCCTGCCCTGAGCAGGAGCAAGCGTGGGGGGGGGGCGGGAGGGGCTGGTTCCCCTCTCTCTGAAACCGACTCTCCAACCGGTGGCTCCATCAGCCCCGGGGTGAGAGCTGCTCCTGATTTTACACCAGTGGACAGGAGGGGAGAATTGGGTCCTAGGTATGGAAATCCCAAGTCAGGGTCATGGTTCGGCTTTCCCCTCTGTAGGGCATGAAGCCATGAGGAGCTGGGTCAGGCAGGAGTGGACGTGCTGCCGGATCGGGCCCTTATCTTCTCCTCGGGACTGCGAGGCTGCGGTGTAGACAATGAGCCAGCTTCTCGGCCAAGAAGTGTGGGCCCAGCGGAAGCATCTCCCTCCCCTTCTCACGAGCTCAGGGCTCCCTGTTTGCTCAGAGGTCGGGGCCCATCGCCAGTCACCCCTGGCGTGCTACAAACCGAACGACCGGTGCTAAGGAGACTCCCCACCTACCCGCCACTGCCCAAACTGGAAAGGCAGATCCAAGGCTCTTGTGCGCTCAGCTGGGAAGACATGCACTGTCGCTCCTAACACCACGAGAAGCCACGGGAACCTGCTCTCAGCTGCCACTGACTGGTGCTGTCAGGAGCATCCTGACTGATGCCCTAGTGTGAGGCCAGGAGTGACTTATCGGGACCATGTAGTTCCTGCATAACTACAGGGCCGTCGATCCCTGCGTGGAGCCCACGAACCAGGGGCTGAATCCAGCACGTCTGTTAGAATGAGACAGCCAGTCTCCATTTAAAGGCCCCCCAGTGATAGCCTTTTTTTCCCAATGTTCCTGTTGGCATCTGTCTCCTGCTCCAGCTGGGAAACCTCCGCTCCAAAGACAAAACATCCCTTCAGGACGGAGTCACCTCAAAGTCCAGCTTGCAAAGGCACCCTAAAAGTTTGGATGCTTCTCTGGATCTTTTGGGGCCTGACCCTTCCCTGCCTTGCTGCTGTGATAATCGATTACCCTGTGCCGAGTGGGCACAGAATGCTACCAGGAGAGTGGAGACCTTTAGTAGCATTTTCCATGCCCTTCGCACAGGAGGTAAGTGATGGCATTAAAGGCCCAGCTTCCCTCTGCCCCGCCCCTCTTGGAGTCATTCAGGGTAGTGCAAGATGGGTGCAAGACACTGCCCAGATCACAAGAGGAACATTTCACGCCCCCCTTGCACTGATGTAACTCCACAAAGGCTGAGGCAATGGCAGGTCAGGCTCCGGGCCATGGGAGACCGGGTCCGAGAGCTTCCAAGTAGCTTCCAGGCACGAGGTTGGCAATTCAGCATCTGGAATTGCAGAGGGAGTTGTGCCGGGATCCCTTGCCAGCTTGTGTCCCCGTTGCAAGCACATGGCAAAGGGCAGCTCAAAGAACTTACGGTAGTTCCAGCTCTTCAGTCGTGAGTACGAGTCCTGCTAGGGGACAGTCGATGGGCATGGGAGGCCAGTAGACCGAGGAAAAGCCCCACGTTCCCTTCAGGTGCAGCGATAGCCACCGCTGGGAAACCCAGCTCGGGAATTTCCCTGGCTAACTTTTAAAAAGAGAAGCGACACCTCAGCTGCCTCCAGGAGCAGGTTCTAAGAGGCAAACCCCAGTCCCTGGCGAAGGGAGGAACAAGGCAAGGCGCCAGCGCCAGCTTCTTTTAATGGTCCGATGCTTAAAGAGAAGTGCTGGGGAGGGGGACTGAAAGGAATCTGGCTGTGGATGTCTAAATTGATGCCTGTTTCCCAGTAATCCTACCCTTTGTGGCTCTCACGGGGACTGCCAGGGACCCCCCCTCTCCCAACAGGCTGGACATTGGTACAATAAGAGCCATGTTTCAGGGAGACCTAATCCTCGGTCAGTCTCTCGGCTCAGAGGATGTCTCAAGGCAAGGTGGCAGTAGACCCCCGAAGAGAAGAAGAACTAAGGACCTGTCCTCTCAGGATCTCACCACTGAGGCAGAGAGGCTCTCCATATGTTCTGGTGCCTGGGGTGGTTAATTTGAGCTTATTCCAGCATTTCCCGTGAGCACGGAGAGTAAATGCACATCGAGGGCCGTTTGCCTCCGGAACAGAGGCGCTGCCAGTGGAAGTGTCCATGGCCCTGCACCGTTCACTGCAGTGCAGCAGGAGGATGAAGTGCAGTGAAATCAGAATGGGAGCGCTTCCCCCACCAGCACCACCTTTGCGCTGGTGCAGCCTGCTACACGAGGAGCAGGGCGATGCAGAAACAGACCCGGATGCTCCTACCCTCGGCGTGTCTATTCGATGTTCAGGATGCTCCCTTCTGGCCTGAACATTTGCACGGGGCTGGCAGGGGGGATGTGGCCAGAGGGGAACAGGAGTTCAGATGGGTCTGTCCCTATGGCTCATTGTAATTTACCGAAGGGCGGGGGAGAGCTCCCAGGGAGGAGTTTCCCTCTGCAGCCCTTTGAATATTTATGGCTGGGTTGGGGCCGTAGAATGCCTGTGCTGAGGGGGCCCCATGTGGGAGCCGGCCCCGGCCCCGGCCCCGGCCCCTCCCTCTCTCTTTCTTGGCCGACCTCTCCTGACAGACAAACACAGTTTTTCTCCTAAACAAAGTCCTTGTCCAGCCAAGCACACAATGCAACGCCATTATCCAGTGGGGCTGGAGAGCAGGGGCGTGGGCAGGCGGCCTGCTGATTCTGCACACAAGTGGCCAGCGGAGAAGCCCCTATTGTGTCTGGTCAGGAAGGGCTGAAGCCCAGTGAATGGGACCATTGTGTCTGAGCCTTCCATCTTCTCAGGCACCCCCCAGCCGCCCCCTCTGCTCCATCCTGCGTTGGCCGCCCTTGGCTGCCTGTTCGGGGCTGCACCAACCCATGGCAGCAAAAGTTGCCTTCTCAGTGCCCAGATGATTCCTCTGCAGAGTGGTTTTTTTCCAGCCTTCTAGTAAGAGGAAGGAGCAAAACCTTTCCTTTTAGAGCGAACGCGCTGAAGAGCCTTTGCAATCCCACCATCGCCATCTTGCAGGGCTCGCTGCTGTTTGTGGCAGATGCTGTGGGCCAGGAGAGGCAGGCGGGGCCTGGGTTAGGATAATCAGTGACTAAATCAAGAGGGATGATCTAGTCTAGTAGCTAAACAGTGGGATTGGGCCCCTCTGACTCCTGGTTCTAGTCCCAGCGCTGGGGCACTCACTTCCTCTCTCTCTGTCACAGCTTCTCCAGCTGTAAAAGGAGACTGGTGCTACTGACCTGTTGAGGATGTCAGGCTCCACAGGCTGACTTTGTAAAGTGCTTTGAGATCCTCAGGGGACCGGGACTAAATAACAACAGATCATTTGGCCAAGATCTTAAAAAGTGCCCAGTCCCAGATTTGTAACAGTCCTCAGTCATTGCTCTGCTCCGTTCTTATGTTCTGATCTTACACTGGTGGAGTTATACCCTTGATCTGAGCCAGTGTAAATGAGATCAGAGTCAGTTCTTCCAGCTTTCTTTCTGCTCCGTTCTAACCCCTACCTTTGCCCAGGGCGCAGGAACAGGGAATGTCTGCCTGGGGTTTTTGAGCTCCAGAGAGTTCATGTTTTAGCCTCTCAAGTCTTCTTCCATTCACAGTTACATAAAGGGAGTGAATGGCGGGGGGCAGAGTCCATCACAGGCTGGTGGACACAGAGCTTTGGTTGCATTCCCCAGTTTGCTGGCTTATTGTGCTGCAGGGCAAATAGGGGGATTCTAAGGTTCCTAGGGCGAGACCTCCTCAGAAGCAAACACTGACTGCATCCCAAGCACAGCAGCCTCAGAGGAAATCTGTAAGTTCCAAAAGTTAGACAGAGGAATCTGTTTGCTATCTGGAAACATAAGCTCAAGCCCCGTGGCCTTCCAGTGCTGGAACCTGGCTAGAATCTTGTCTCTTTTCCAAAACTAGTCTTTGAAGTCTGTCTGATCCACTTTTTATTTGTTTTGCTTTTATCTGCTGATCTCTGTGGCTCAGGCTTGAGAAGTCAGGGTTCCCGTCAACTTCACTGTTGCTAGTAAATTACAGTAGAAAAAGAGGAGGCAACTCGAGCCCTGAGTTATTCTGAGGAAAGCTTTGTCTACTGGACTGAACTCAGGGCTGGGAACCAAGAAATTCTGAGTTCCAAACTTAAGTTGTGACCTTGGGCAAGTCACTCCCCCCTCTGTGTGCCTCAGTTTCCCTATCTGTAAAATGGGGGTGGGGCTGTTTATTTACCCCCCTGAGTTGGGTGTGAAGATTAATTAGTGAAGGTCAATAGGTGTATAGATGCTATGGTGATAGTCACCTTTATAAGGATGTAGATAAACAGAGAGGCCCACCTGAACTCTCCCTTCTCATCGGGAATTGGTAGAGCTGAGGGGAATACTGCACTTACCTACTGCAGCTACAGAGTGGATAGAACACATCCCCTAACCTGGGATACCCTAAAGGCCACATTTGGAACTGCCTTTCCCCTCAATCTGACCTCTTCTCCCAACCCCCTTCCTGGCTATTGCCTCTGCCTCCAAACAGATGAATATGGTTTGGTTTGCTTTGGCTAGGGTTTCAAATCCCAGTCGCTCTGGTGTGGAGATTTGAACTCATGGCCTCAGTGGGCAGCTCAATCAATGACGTGTTTGCAGAGGTTTCCAGCTGTGTTGGACAATGCAGGAGTCGTGATGTGGATCTCTCAGTTGGGAGTGGAGTTGAATCCTGTGGTCAGCAACAGCTGGTAGATGGTACCAGGCTAGGTGTGTCCCGATAGATTACTGTAGGCCAAACTCAAACCTGCCGTAAGCAGGCGCAACTCCACTGAAGTCAATGTTACTGCACCCACGTACATCAGCTCTGAATTTGTCCTTGGTCTCTTCCAAAACCATGCATCCTGGTGAAATGTTAAAGCTCTGGACAGACAGTGCCTGGAGATGTTCTCCATTTAGACCTCTAATTAAGTCTCCATGTAAAGCTAGAAAATGTCAGTCCCGCAAGGGTTAAATGCACAGCTCACCTCTTATCTTCCTATGAAAACCAGGGAAGGAGGATAGCCCTTTCTTATGACAGCCCCCTCAATTCTGGGCTCCAGAATGACAATCTGGGCATGTGAAATTGTCTTCATGCAAATAAAACAGTGGCTCATTTAACTGGAAGCCCTAAACTACACAATTTCTGGGAAGACATCTCCACATGAGAAATTGCCTTTTGAGCTTCCCAGATCTCTGCCATCAGTACCACAGAGCGACGCTCATGGAGAATTCCCCAGAGAGCTCTTCTCAAAATCCAAACTCTGCCTGCTTCTTGGAATGATCAGGGCAAACAGAAACCCTGTGCCAAAGTCTCACTCTGTCAATAGGGACAGCAGAGGAGGGAAAAGCCCACATCCAGAACTGAAGCCCTAAAGTGGAACTCTCTCTTCTCAGGTCTTGTTTCCAGGTGGGGAGTGTTATAATGTAACACACCGCCACTATCTATATAAACACCAGCAGCAGGGCCAGGTGCTTTAGAGGAGATGGGTTGTGCTCTGTGTGGGAAGTTACCGTTTGGGATTTAGCAAAACAATCAAAGCAGCATATTTAATAGGGTCAGGTATGATCCAGTGATCTGACAAAGGGAACATCAAACCCTTGGTATATGACTCCCAGTCCATTTTGCTTTTGCAAGAAAGGGCCTATTCTTGTCAAATAATTTCCTTGTTGCCATGATTTTTCCCCACATCCCACCTCACTTGGTTGCTTGCTGTATAACTTTTAGGTGGCAAGCGATGCTGCATGCATTTTTTTCCCCTTCTTCCAAGGCCTTACCCAAGAGGGTAAGGAGAACTTTATGTGGCTTGTTTCAAAGCTCTGGTGACTCTTTTCATTTTTTTGAAACTAGACAGCAGGGTTGGAGTGTGGCTGCCTGAGGCTTGCTTGAGCAGGGGATAATCTGCAGGCATCATGGTCTGATTGGCAAAATCAGGGTCTGGTATCAGCCCCTTCTCTCATTCCGCTGCCTCACCGGGGGGGTTGGAGAACATGAAAGGGAGAATCCTGATGCTGTGACATGGGACATCAGTTCAGTAGCTGGAACACAGGGCTAGCGGAGTGCTGCTGTGTGTTAGTGATTGCACACCGGGCTAGGAGTGAGGACACCTGAGTTCTATTCTTGACTTTGCCACTGGCCCGCTTTGCAACCTGCGGGGGTCACTTCACCTCTCCTCACGAGACCAGGAGCATCTGTTGTTAATCCCAGTGTCCTGGCCACATTCCACTTCTAAGATTCCCATGTAGTTTCACCTGGACACAGTATTCTTTACTTCCTGACCTGGGGGGTTTCCTAGGATTGCCGTGTGTTGTTAAACAGCTGCTGTGTCTCTCCATGGAGATGGCTGCTTTTCAGCGCTGGGCGAATTGAGGCACATATACCATTTGCTAAGACTGAAAAGGCCTTTGGGATCTTTTTGGCGGTGAGGTGCTATATGCCCTATATTTATTGTGAGCGACCAGGTAGGTCAGGTCATACCTTGTGTTGGACCAACTTCTGTTGGGGGAAGGTACAAGTCTTGGAGCTTCACAGAGCTCTTCGTCAGGTCGGATTTATTGTATTGGTTGAAGATGGTCTTGTGGTTATGATACTGGACTTGGGAGACCCGGGTTCAGTTTTTGGCTGTGCCGCAGAGTCCCTGCATGAGCCGGGGCAGGATCTGTGCCTCATTTCCCCAGCTGTAAAATGGAGGATCAGGGTACATTTCTGTCCCGTCTCTTTAGGCCGTAAGTTCCTCAGGGCAGGGACTTGGTTTATACAGAGCCCAGCGCAATGGGGCTGTAATGCTCATCACAATCCCGGATAATGCCCTGAGACATAGCTTAGTTTTCACCTTCTTTCAGGACATTGTTTTACCGTCTTTTTATTTGTTTTTCTCTAGCCTTTTGCAGAAGAGGGGGAAAAAGCCCCCACCACCTCCTTCCGATCCATGCAGTTCAGCAGCAATCCCAGCCAGGGAAGAGGGATGGAAAGAAACATGCCGAGCTAAGAGGGAAAATAAAGGACATGGGAACACGCAGGCTTGGAACTTAACATAGCCGAGAGGATTCTGCTCGCCATACTGGGATGTGACCTACAGCACGGCACATGAGAACTACCTAGGGGTGTGTGTGCCAGCAATGCATGGGCAAGATGCAAAACTTTCCACAGGAATCAATGGGGAAAGGAGCAAACAAACAGCAATCTGGCCCAGGGTCTGCACAGAGACAGCCGGGGCTCGAGAGAGGCAGGGTACGCCTCTCCAGGCCCATGGTGCGCTGGACTTGTCCCATCTGTGAGGAATTGCCTAGTCAGGAAGAGACAAACGTTGTTGTCTTCCACCTGCAACGCTTTGCTTGGCTCTCGAGGACGGGCTGGCTTGGCTGTATAACTCCAAGGCAAGGATGAAAGTCTGAGGGATCCAGGGAGGGAAGGAGTTACTGTGGATGGTAGCGGCACCTGGTTGCCTGTCGCAGAAGGTAAGCCTCAGCTTTTCTTGCATTGCTACTGACCTACCCCACACACTCTACCTGCCCCTTCTGCCCATCCCTAAACCCCCAGAAATTTCCCAGATATGCAGGGCCAGTGGATGCTGCACAAACATCTCATGATTCCCACTGCTCTTAGGGGAGGTGGGTTTCTACCATGGGGAAAAGGGCAAACAGACACTGCCCTGAGCTTCAGGTAGCCTCGGTATCTCCTGCACCACTCCGTGTGTTTGAGCAGCCCTGGGGCGAGGGGCAGAGGCGAGCCGGAGGAGACGGGGCGGGGGACGGAGCTGTGACGCGATGGATGATAACAAGAGGAAACTCTTGGGCGGGTGCTGGGAGTGGGGAATCGTGCTGCTTCGGGCAATCCCCATCATGCACACCTGGTTCTCTGGGGACCGAGTAAAGATGGGTCATCCGCTCCGGGTCCAATGGCTCAGCTTCCCTTGCATCGCAGGGCGTTGGGATCTGGGACCTTGGCTTTCAGGCCTCTCTCTGCCACCGAATGACAGCAACTTAGCAGTGGATGCAGGGCTCCCGCACAGATGCCTCCGAGGCACCCATGCCAAACGGCAGCTGGATGGAGCAGCAGTGGGGCGTGTGTCCTATGTAGACTGGAGTTTGGAACTGGAAGGGGGGCAGGGGGAATGAAAGGGCAGGGCTGAATTTCCCCCATGAGAAGCAAAGGATTTTGGGAGTCCAGCCATGAATGTCAATGGGAATTAAGAAGAGTCTAGGCCTTGCGCCAGCCTCTTGGCTAGGGGTGAATGTCACCTGGGAGACCTCATTATCATTTGTGTGATCATGGGACCGACAAGCCGTAGTCACGGACCAGGGCCTCATTCTGCTAGGTGCTGTACAAACACCAGAACGAAAAGCCAGTCCCTGCCCCCACAAACTTACAAGCTAAATATGAGACAAGAAACAACAGGTGGAGACAGACTGACCGGGGCAGAGAAGCAAACAATGAGACCATGGTTTTGAGATTTCTTTTTGATGCGCAACGGAACAAAAACTAGCCCGTCCAAGCCCCGCCCCCCAGCACAGCCAATAGCTTGATGATCAGAGCACTTGACTCATCTGCAATGTGGGAGAGCCGGGTCCAAGTCCCTGCTCTGACTCCGGCAGACTCCCACATCCCAGTGAGTGTCCTGCCCGTGAGGGTCTAGAGTCAATCCTTCTCAGTCGCTCCTGGTTCATTTTATACAAATAGTTAAATATTCATTGGGCCAGAGAGAGAGAAATTCCATCCGGGACCCAACAAACCTTCCTGCAAAAGCTTCATTAAAACGGATGAGTTTCTGCAAAAAGTTTTGGTTTTGACAAATTGGTATTTTCTGATGAAAAACCATTGTCAAAAAATTCCTGACCAGCTCTGACAACTAGCTGGTTTTGTTTACCAGGAGCCCGTCCCAGGCAGGAGAGGCAGCATGCGAGGAAGCACGAAGGTGCTTGTTAGAAGGTGCACATCTGAGCCGTATAGAGCCGTGGTTCTCAACCAGGACTACAAGCACTGCTGGGGGCACGCCAAGGTTTTTCAGGGGATACATCAACTCATCTAGATATTTGCCTAGTTTTACAACAGGCAACATAAAAAGCACCAGCAAAGTCAGTACAAGCTAAAATTTCATACGGGCAAGGACTTGTTTATACTGCTCTAGATACTATACACTGAAATGTAAGTACAATATTTATGTTCCAATTGATTTATGGTAAAAAGGGGAAAGTCAGCTGTTGCTCAGGGATAGTGTTCTGTGACACTGCTGTATCTTTGTCGGATTTTGTAAGCAAGTCGTTTTTAAGTGGAGTGAAACTTGAGGTACACAAGGCAAATTAGCCTCCTGAAAGGGCCACAGTAGTCTGGAAAGGTTGAAAGCCACTGGTATAGAGCCTGCAAAACTGGGCTGGAAATCTCAGAATCAGGGCTGGGGATGTCACAGGAAATGGCCTCTCTGGATATTTTACTGCTTCCTACCCGAAACAGGAGTTAAAGAGGCAGAGGCAGGACAATAATGATTTAAAAACAATGCAACCAGTTTTCTCCGGGGATTAAGGAAAGGTTGGAGTTTCAGACCAAGATCTAGGGTTTGGTTCTCATTCCATCTGAATTGGTTCAGGTGTCGCTTGAACCCTTGGTCTCTTTTAATCTGAGTCTGGGACTTCCCAAGGTGTGCAGGGGAATCCGGTGCCCGATCCTGTTGAATTTCAAAGGAAGTTGGGCACCTTCGTTGCTTAGGATCCTTTGGAAACCCCAGGCTGAAATAATAACGGGGAGGTGGGCTTTGCCCGTCCTCCTGGGCTGCATGCCCTAGCCCTCCCATCAGGCACAAATGAAGGCCAGAATTTTCAAATGCATTCAACCCTTGTGCCAGCCAGTCTCTCGTTGAGTAGTGCTGCGCTTCACAAATACCCTCTGATATCCCTGAGATCACTTGCCACAGACAGGATCGCTCCATGGCAGTGGCTAAGTAAGTGGCCAGATTTTCGAAGCGTGTCGGGTGCTAATCTCTAGAGAGGCCAGGACATGATTTTATTATTATTATTATTATGCAAAAGTTTTGATGAAGAAATTTTTTTTCATTTAATTATTTTTAGTTTTTCATAACCAAACAGAACAACTCTAAAAGGCAGGCTTTGGTGATGGGGAAACTTTTCAGCTTGAGTTTTGTTTTTTAATGAACACACACAACTTTTCAATAAAAACGGACACTTCCATTGAGTCATCATGCCCTTTTCCATGGGCAAACTCCTTAGTGGGAAGTTACCAACCAGTGACCCTGAAATCCTCTGAAAATCTAGCTGCAAATGTCTGAGCTCTTTCTGGAAAAAACTGGCCCTAAATGGCAACTGAACTCTTTGGGAGGTCCAGCCCCAGTTGTGGGTGCTGAGCACTGGATAATCTGGTCCTGTGGAAAATTCAACCTCATCATGTAACAAACTCAATCCACAGAAGAAGTTTCCAGAGGAGGCGAACTCCTAAACTCACCCTGCCTGTCTATTTTCCCTTCCTCCTCCCCCGCCCCGCTGTCCTCATTTCTCTGCTGTGAAGTCACTTTCCATTGATCCTGACTTCCTACGACACAGACAAAACCCCCAATATATATATATAAAGGAACATTTCTTCCTTGAGGCATTTAGCTCCCAATCCTTGGCCACAGCTGGAGCTGCCAGCCTTCTCCATCCGAATGCACAGACCCCTCCTTCCTACCCTGCACAAACCTCCTTTCATTTGTTTTCCACAGAGGGGGCAGTCAGCCGAGCAAAGTCCGGCTCCGTCCCACACCCCGGGTTGGTTTTGGTTTTGGGCTTGATGTTTTTAATTTCCTAGCCGCTCACGTCACACCGGTGACGGGGGAATGGAACACGTTCTCTGAATAAGAACGCATCCCTGGGAGTTAGTCAAGAGAAAAACTACATGCCCTGGGGTCTTAAAAGCTCCGACTTTTCACGTGACAGTGGAGCTGTCCAAAACATTAGAAAAATAAGTTTCACCTTGCCTTGTGTGTTTCTAAATGCAGAGCCAGCCCCTGTTTGCAGGATTCGCAGCGCTATGTCGCCCTTCATCAGCCCTGCTGTAACAAGGGTATTTTTTTCTTCTTCCTTGGTGCAACTGAGCTGAGTGGAGACCCACAGAGACTGAAGGTCCATGTACAGCATGCAGCCTCCCGTCCCACACAGCATGGGCGATGGCAAGCTCCCCCAGTCCCCTATCCCACATCAATGGGCTTCCCACTCAGCTTGGAGCCCACCTCTGTCCCAGCTTAGTCGCTGGCGCCCAGTCAATGCTTGGCCGCTCTGCTGCGGCTGCTGCTCACAGAATGGTGGTTTGGGTGAGGTGGATATTTGTCCATTCTAACCTGGACATAGAACCCTCGACTGGTGGCATGGAGGCGACTTGGCTGCCAGGCAATAGCAGTGGCTGTTTTGAAGCCTCTGAGAAGACCTGGGACCTGATTTTCAGAAGCTGCTGAGCGCCCACAGCTCCAGCTGAAGGCCCTGATATCAGTAGGCGCTCGTCTTCTCTGAAAAGCGGGCCCCTAAAGTGAAAATCTGGCTCTTACGAGGCAGGGGAGTGCAGCCCTGAGGCCTAGTCTCCGACGTTAGGGGCCATCTTTAAACGTGGCTGCTGCTTGGCCTGGTTTTTACTCTGGTGGTGGTTGGTCAGTGTGGGTGTGTGACTTCGCCGGTCTGTGTCTCGGTCAGACCAGCTGTGAAATGAGGCTGATGCTTTCCTAACTGTGAGACTTGTTCAACTGACCATGAAGTGGTTTGGGGTTGTCGGCTGAAAGGGGTCTAGGCAAGGGTGAAGGCTTGTTGTTTGATTTGGGGGGGAGGCTCTGATGGCACCAGCTCTAGTCTTCCTCCTTTGACAGCTTTGTTTATTAGCCCTTCGTTAGGCTCTTGAGGACTGGCAGGAGCTGAGTGTTTTCCTTACAAAGCCAATGGGGTGGCCATTTTGTCTTGTTGGATTATCTCTTGTGAAGTTTCTTCAGGAGGTGGCAGGGGACTGGCAGCTTGCCTACCCCATCTCTGGAACTGCTGGCATTCACTTCTGGGAACAAACCACCTCTTCCTTTTCTATGTTTAATCCCTGGACTCCTCGCTGAAAAACACATCGCTCTTCACTGAGCTAATGAGCCTGACCACAGGCCCAGCATTAACTGATTCTCTTTGAAATTACTGCCTTCTCCGTCCAAGCTGTGCTTCCCAGATTACCCAGTGCTGCAGCTTCTGCTTCCAAAAGACGGCAAAGCATTCTTAGTTCTTGTTCAAACCCCCACAGCCAGGTTCCCAAAGGATTAACATAAAAACAGTCATCCTGGGTCAGATCAGTGGTCATCTAGCCCCATGTGCTGTCTTCCAACAGTGGCTAATGCCAGCTGCTTCAGAGGGAATGAACAGAACAGGCAATCATAGAATCCTAGGGCTGGAAGAGACCTTGAGAGGTCATCTAGTCCAGTGCCCTGCACTCATGCCAGGACTAAGTAGTATCTACACCATCCCTGACAGGGGTTTGTCTAACCGGCTCTTAAAAATCTCCAGTGATGGAGATTCCACAACCTCCCATGGCAATTTATTCCAGTCATTAACCACCCTGACAGTTGGGAAGTTTTTCCTAATGTCCAACCTAAACCTCCCTTACTGCAGTTTAAGCCCATTGCTTCTTGTCCTGTCCTCAGAGGTTCAGAAGAACAAATTTTCTCCTTCCTCCTTGTAACAACCTTTTATGTACTTGAAAGCTGTTATATGTCGCCGCTCAGTGTTCTCTTCTCCAAGCTAAACAAACCCAGTTCTTTCAGTCTTGCGTCACAGGTCATGTTTTCTGGACCTTTCATCATTTTGTTGCTCTTCTCTGGACTTTCTGCCATTTGTCCACATCTTTCCTGAAATGTGGCGCCCAGAACTCGAGGCCTAATCAGTGTGGAGTCAAGCAGAAGAATTACTACTCGTGTCTTACTCACAACACTCCTGCTAACTCATCCCAGAATCATGTTTGGTTTGTTTGCAGCAGCGTTTTGCCCTGTTTAGTGGAAGTCCTTCCTGGTTGTCATTCCAGCCAGAAGAGGGATCTTCCTGAACCATTAAGATTGAGGTGGAAATTAAGAGTCGAAGTTAAAGCCAGTTAAGCCAGTGGGAGTCTTTCCAATGACTTCAATAGACTTTTGATGAGGCCCTAGGGTCTAGATTATCAGAAGAGATCCCCTGACACCCAGCAAGCTGGGCTCTTTTGAACATCTGGTCCTACATCTTCAAGGGGAAAGGAAATTAATTCTTCCTTATAACCTACCCTGGCCATCACTTTGACAAGAACAGGATCTGTTCCAGGAGACCCTTCATATGTGTCTGTATCCACGAGGGTTTGTGGGGTAAGGATGAGATTTGATGCCTAGTGGGGACAGAAAGGGGGTTATTGTATGGGACAGCGTCTGCGCTTGCACAGATTTTAAAGCCGGAAGAGGGGCCATCGTGATCATCTAGTCTGACCCCCTGCAAAACACCAAGCCAATTTGCACAGTGTGTTAATCCAGCAGTTAATATCTGTTCTGAAGTGTAGACCATCATGAGCTCCTGGATCCAACTGGCTGGAAGTGCCTGGGCCCTGCTGGAAGGTGACACTGTTATGCAAAATAGTCACCAAGAAGTTAGAAAGCCTCCTGACCTTGAGACTTGTCACATTTCGTGACACTGGTCTGATCTTCTGGGAAACCTGGCGGATTATGCAAGTTCTCACTGAAAACCAGGCTGGTTTCCCAATACTGAGTCTGCTGTTAGAGGTCCCAGTGCTGCCATTTGGTTCAGCTGCAGATCAGTTTCTGAGATACCAGGCATTTTATCTCCCACCTTGCTGTAGAATAACATGAGCGCGGGGGGGAGGAAAAGCCCCGCTCGGATCAGAGGCTGCAAACGGCATTGGCTCATCTTGCCTTGAGTTTTCCCTTAGCCAATAATGTCACAGAGGAAATTCTGCACACGCAGAGCTCAGCCCCCAGCTGGTATCAGCCAGCGTCCTTGCCCTGAAGTCAGCGGCAGTCGGTGGAGTGGCGTCGGTTCCCAGCAGCTGGGCATGTGGCTCGCGGTGTCTGAGTGTGCTTAGAGTGAGCCATGAGACCCCCCCCACACACCCACACCCCTGCACCCTCACCCCCGTTAGCTGTGCAGCCCAGAGCAGCTCCCTGGGAAATGAACAGCAGCTCTGCGTAGCATCAGAGGGAGCAGGATCCGGCCTGTCAGGAGGGAGCGTCCTGTGGATAACTGCCACGTCTCCAGGCCATCGCTGGCTGCCTCCTGCTCCTGGAGGCTGGCCCGTAGGGAAGAGTCCTCCGCAGAGCATCGGTTACTCGGGAAGGGAGCGTCACCCTCTTGAGACTGAGAAGTGACGTCTCCTCGAGGTGCCGCACGACCGCCCCCGGTGCCCGGGTGTTCACGGTGCTGGGCAGAGAAAGAGGCCAAGAGATGCCACTGTCCTGGAGACCTGCCGTATGGCAGCCACGGCCATTCCCGAGCGCTGAGAGCAGCGACGGCCACCTGCCCCCTCCCCGTCCCCCCGCCCTTGTTTACAGTAAATCGCTTAGGGAGATTAATCCTCGCCTCGGCACTAACCCCGGACGCCCCCGGACGCCGCGTCGTTCCATCTGGATCCCTGGGTGCTCACTGCCCTGGAATTGCATCCTGCCTCTCCAGCTGCCCAGAGGACAGGGCTGGGTGCAAGAGATGGCGTCAAGAGCTCCAGTGGCAACTAATTAAATGCGCAGCCCCGTTAGCTTTGTCCCCACCCCCCCCTTCCCGCTTTGCCGCCTGCATCATTTGTGTCCCTTTTAAATAACCCCCCAACCCCTCCACTTTCTCGCCAACGTGGTAAAGAGGGGGCTGGCTCCTTTTCCTATTATCCTGAAGAGACCCAGGGTGGGAGGGGGCAGCCAGCTGAGCATGCGTCTCGCTGCCCGACAAAACTAGGGCACCCAGAGCAGACGCTCTTTGCCTGAACCTGATGGGCGAAGCCATCTTGTGCCTCCATGCCTCGCTCTAAAATGGCCGCCCATCCCAAAATGGTGCTGAGCACGAGACGCCATCTGCAAAGCTGGTCCCATGCCCAGCTTGGCCTTTTTATGCAAAGCGGAATTAATTAGATTTGAATATGGTAATTAAGCCATCAAACCCTCCAATACTAGTAGTTTTGTTCCTTTCTTTTGGCTGTCTCCTCCCCCACCCGCCTTTGCGCCCAACGAACCCTTCCTGCATCCTAATTAAACGTTTCATGTAGGAAATGCCACTGCTTTCTCTTCCCCTTAACTTCACCAGGCTCTGTTTTATCTTGGGGAACCCCATTCAGTTCTCTTTGGCAAACCCCCCTTCATCTCTAGCCTTCCTTACCAAACCCTCATCTCCCCTTTACCTGAACCGTAGCTACACAACACACAACAACCACGCCAGGTTACACTCTCCAGTGGATTGATTTGAAAAGCCCTTTTTTTAAAGCAATATATTTGTATCCCAAAGCACATCTTTAAAAATGTAGGGCCAGGTGTTCAGGGGATGTGATTCTGATCTAGTGACTTCTGTGGAACTATGGCAATTTACATCAACTGAGGATCTGGCCCTCAGCCTCCAATTCGAATAATACAAAGACTTTTCTACCTTCAGTATCTTTCTGCACTGAAACCGGTTACTGTACCTGCATTAGCCAGATGTAGGTGGGTAGCTACATGTATATATATATTTATTTATCTAACATGCAATAATAGCTTTGATTTAAATAATATTGACTGGGATGTTCAGTATAAATACGACTCAAGTGGGAAAAAATGTTTCTAAACTATCTCCCCACATGTAAAACAAATCCAGGGGATATTTTAAACATCTCTTCTATGTCCTTGTGTCACTGACATCTCCATTTCCTTTCTCTTGCATACATACATTGTGTTTATCTGCGGCTGGTTGTTTCAGCGCAGCTGGAGTGGCAAGAAAAATGGTCATCTAATGGTTAAAACAGAAGACTGGGAATCCGGACTCCCAGGCTCGCTCACTCGGAGCTGGAGATAGGAGTGGGGTTTAGTGACTGGTGCAGGAGATTAGAAATTGGGGCTCCTGGGAGGAAATCCTGGCCCTGCTGAGTCAGTGGGAGTTTTCACCCCAGGTTCTGTTCCTGACTTTACCATTGGTTTTTCTGTGTTTTCTTGGACAATTCTGTGCCTGAAATTCCAGATTATATATCATGATGGTAAAGACACTTGCCTCCCAGGGGTCTGAGAGTTAATGAATGGTTAATGAATAGTTGGAAGGTGCTTTGAGATCCTCAGATGGAAGGAGCTATAGAAATGCAAAGCTTTGTTGTTGTTTATTAATTAGAAGATCACATCTAATATTGAAATTCATATTTACACACATACCAGATCTTAACTGATGCACACAATGAATGGGGTTGAGTTTCTTTTGAATTTCTCTTTGGATATTTTATCATCTAAAAAGAAAAAAGGTGTTTGAGTGTACTTTCATCCCTCCATCCCTCAAAAGGAAAGATTTTAACCAGGAATTGTAGGGGTTTTTTCCCTTTCCCCAAATTTCCTAACTGTATATATCTGATTGATTGAGCTGCTCTGAGCCTGTAGTCTGCCTGGTTGCTGTGCTTTTTGTGTATGGTCAAGAAAGAGCATGTGGCTAGACAGTTGAATACACTTTTACACATCTACAACTTGTAAGGAATCTTTTTATTTTCCACATGAAAATTTTTTTTCATCATAAGTTTTCTTTTTCATTTTGGTTGGAAAAAAAAGGGTTTTGATATTTCTCAGATTTTCATCAAAGACCCTAAAATTGATAACTTTGGGGTTCACTTGCTGAAAACCCAAATAACCACCCGCTTTTCAACAGTATTGATTCTTTTTTTTTTTTTTTTTTTGACAAAACAGAATTTTTATTTTTGAGAAAAATCCCGTTTTCTCCACAAGCCGGTTTCCAACTGAAAAAAAAAAGCCCAATTAGCCGTCAAAGGGTTAGACTCTGTGCAGATCACGGAGAGTTGGTGGCTTTTTTTAAAGCTAGTAGAGAGCATCAGATCATCAAGTCTGGCCTGCTGCAGACCTCGCCCTATTTTCCCTGTATGGTCAATTGCACCCAGCAGCGAGGATCAGCTTCCCTCTTGCACCCAGAGGGGGTCTCTGGGTTGGGGCTGAGACACGCTGGTGAAGGGCAGGAGCTGCAGGAGGCGTTTGCCCTGCCACTGCCTAGTCTGAGAAAAAAGTGTGATTCATCTGGTCCAACTAGTCTCCGTACAAGGCCTCCATACAGGGCTTAAACCGGGTAAGCGCCTTGTGCTGGCTTCTCTGTACAGGGCTGGAGGATTTCCCCCTGAGAGAGAGAGAGGGCGCGCTCCCGGGGCTGTCAGTGCAGCAACTTTTAACATCCCAGTGAGGAGGCAAGTGGGGAAAGACCAGAATGGCCGTTGGAATTAACTAGGGAGGGAACGGGCTTTGCCGTGGTGAAGTGACCGGTTTCTGCCTGTGTGACCTGCCTTACTGATGAGGAATCAGGGTTACCCCAGGGATGCAGCTGAGCAAATAAGTTAGCTCCGTGGTCTTGGCTGCTTTGCTTTTTCTGTTGGGCTGTGATTCGGGGCAAGTGCAAAGACAAGGCTTCATTGACGCCCTTGCACGAGGGTGGATTCGCCCCCCGTGGTGTGCAACACCCTCTCATTTCTCTGCTCACCCAAGGTCGTCTGAGCCCCATGGAGGGTTCGGCTGCAACTGGGGGAAGCGCTAGGTGAACCCCTCCCCCCCCCCCCCCCTTCAACCCTATCTTAAAGTGACCGGCGAAGGGGCAGGGAGCATCGGCCGATGTTAACGAAGGCGTTAACGGGACCGGGTGTCACTGGCAGCCTGGGTTTAGGTGGCTATTTGGGGAAGCGCTGGGGCGAGGCTCCGTCATGCTCACCCTCCTCTCCCATCTCCTCAGCCGCCGCTGCGTGGAGGAGGAGGGGAGGGTGAGGCGTTTGTTTCTCACCCACTCGTGTGGAAGTGCAGCCGGGATGCAGCCCTCCAGCAGGGCCAGGGCTGAGCCGTTCCACCCACGGACTTGTCTGTCAGAGTCGTGACGGAAGGCCCCAGCGAAGGTCTGGTCTCTGGATGGATTTGGAAGGGCGGAGATGCCCAGGATGAGAGCACAACCCTGCCCTGCAGTGTCAGGGGGCACCCTTGCCCCCCACCTCGCCCTGGGCTTTGCTCCCTAGCTCAGCCCTGCCCTGTACCATGACAGAGACAGAGGGGCTGTCCCATTCCTGCATCTCCTGGTACCCTGACAAAGCCCGGCCTGCGGTGTCAGGAGCTTTTCCTGCTCTGACCTGCCCTACAAAGCCACAGGCACTTTTCCCACATTTCCCCGCTCCTGCTGAGGTTTGGAAAAGGGTTGCAGTGGTCTAAATCTCCTGGGATGTTCCCAGCTACCCCAGTACAGTCTGTGGGTCAGTGGTGCTCTGCAGCTAGTGACATGGTGCTAGAGCCTTTTCCTTGTTCTGGCCTGGCAAATTGTATTAAAGGAAGCTAAGAGTCCATGAAACGCTTTCCCCCATGTTACCGCGCCATCTATGCAATTGCTGTCACTGCCACAGGGGCCGTTACGTGATTGTGAATGAGAGGGACAGGGCTTGAAAAATCCACTCATGCGCTCACCCATGGTGAAGGAGGAATTGTTCCTGGGTGAGTGCAAGCAACTTCTGCAGAAAACTCCCCTCAAATGTAGGCTCTTAGCCATTCTGATTGGGGAGAAAACCTTCTAAGCATGAGCCGAGTGCAAAAGGTGCAGTGTGGTCTTCCTGAATCTGCAGCAAGATTGCTCCAGTACCTCCACTGTGGCTCATAGCCGTGCCAAGCTGCAGTGGAGTGAAACCTGGCCAGGATCTCATCCGTTTTCACTGTTGCTGTTTAGGAACCTGTGGGCGGCAGTAAAACTGACCAGAATGAAACCCTTCTACTGTTTGGGTGCGTGCTGATGCTTTTCCTCGGGAAGGATAGCCCAGAATGAAGCCTACTGGGGAAGAGACGCCCCTTCTCAAAATCAGCAGGCTATAAGGCAGAAGAGGTGAATAGAGAGTGACCTGATGACTAGGACACTAGCCTGGGACTCAGGAGACCCGGGTTTTATTCTTAGCCCTCTCCCAGTTTCCTGGAGCACAGCCCCTCTCTGTGCCTCAGTTTCCCTTCCCACCATTTATTCATTTTCTTTTCAGACTGTAAGACCTTTGGGGCATGGGTTGTCTCTTACTTTGTCTGTACAGGGCCTGGCACAAAGGATGCAGCCTCTAGATGCTACCAGAATACAGATTGTTAATCAAGAGAAAATGCTCCTTTTTCAGAAGGACTGGGTGGGGCAGGGAGGAGTGTCTCAGATTTGTCAGGAGCCTACAATACTGTGCCGTAGAGGAGGTAGTCACAATGTGGGGAAAGAGAACGAGAGACGGAAACAGGCCCTGGGGTTAAGTTAGGGAAAGATCTGCCCCGGTTTGTTACAGGGATGGGAAAGGTGCAAAGAACCAAGAGAAAGAGCCAATCCTCAGAGAGCTGGAGTGCACTACCGGTTATCAAATGTGTTCAGTAACAAGCTGGCCACCATTCAGTCCAGTCCAGTCCGGCTTTATGCCTTTAAACTGCAACGGGCACGGCCTTTGTCACTTAGCTGCACAGCCGACTCTCACTCTGGCTTAGTGCTGGAGTGAGTAGAAGGCCGGGTCCATTTTCCAGGCACTGGAGTCCATGTCATTGCAACAGAAGAGGGATGTCTTTGCAGACGGAATCTCCGGCAAGATGTCCCTCGCTATGGAAAAACAAGGAGGCTGTGGCCCAAAGACACCGTGGTGGGACTGCGCTCCCCCGAGGGAGGCGGGAGGAGCTGTTGTAGTTCAGGTGTCAAGATGAAGTGGAGGGAAGAGGAGGGTCTTAGATCCTTCAGTCCTGGGGGGGATGGGCTGTAGTCAGAGTGGATCCTGTATTTCAGCTTGTGACCTTGAAACTGCTGGTCCTGGTAGTCCAGCTGGCTGCAGAGAGACCAGTTAAGGGGCCTGGCCAGTTACTAAAAATAGTAGCTGATCTGACTACTTGAGTCATCTAATTATTCACGTCCACCATATCGACCTGCGACTGTGGGACTTCACTGCTGCACCCCTGGCTCCGTTTGTGTCCAGCTTATGTTATTAGGAATAGCCAAGGCAAGCGGGTTTGTGTCCATTACTGCGGTTCACGAGTAGTACTTGTTTCAGTAATAGCAGGTTACTTGTCACTCCACAAGGCAGATAACAAGAGAGTCCCTGCCGGGGAGAGTTTACAGTCCGGATTGAACATCCCCAGTTCCATCCCAGGGTCATTGTGTGATCTGGGGTAAGTCTCTCTCTTTTGGCCTCATTTTCCCGATCTGTGCAATGGGCCCAACCTGCAAAGTTAAGATCCCAAAGTTCAGGGGTGTTTGGATACAGAAGTCTAGTTGAAATCAGACTCTAGTAAAATGGGGATAGTTCACCTTTGGAACCAAAGAAAATAATGGAATAAGCCATGTATGCATGGGAAGGGGTGCGTGCGTGCACAAATGAACCCCACTCCCTGGATGGAATCAAATCTGGACAAGTGTGTGTCATAGGCCCTATAGTGCTAACATCTGACAGGGATTCTCCTTTTCTTCAGGTAACAGAGGTCCATGCTTTTGGAGCTCTGAGGTTACCCTGATGCCACTCCGCAGCTCTGAGTGTTCTTGGTGTGCAGCAGAGTAACTCCATTGTTTTTATACTCAAGTAATCTGCTAGTCTTAGTTCATTGCTAATAACCTGACAACACTCAATTAAAATAGTACAAAGATGACTAGCGAAAGCTGAATGTATATGTGATTTATATTTTTATTACTGATTTATAATTGACATAATTCAGTTATGGAACATTGCCATTACAAGAAGGTTTGTTACCTGCCCAGTTGTTACTGAATGGAAAACTTAAACAGGTACCTGTGTTTTTTCAAGAAAGATATAAGGACAGAAATAAGTATAAAATATCAGCTGAGTTTGTAGCCAAAGAATTATTATGACAGAGGACCACATAAAACAACCTTATTTGAAACGGAATGATAAAGTACGTGTCTGTAACGGTAGAAACAGGGCTCAGAAAGCCACAGGAACCCCACAGCGACAAGTGCCCACATCTAGGTGATGGCAGCTTGTTTCTACATTTGCACCAAACCCCAGGGAGAAAAACCCATTGAGCTCCACAGGCTCTGATGGAAATCTCCTGGTGTGTGTGTACGGGGGCGGTGCTGCTCTCATCCCATGAGGCTGCTGCACCAGGAGCTCTCGTGTTGCAGTAAAACAGTCTGCCCAAGGGGTTAATTTGCTCCACCACATTCCAAAGCATGGGGACAATGAAAGATTAAACCTGGTTATTTTACATGGTTTAGAAATCAGGATTTTTACTGTTTCTCCCTCTTCCCCCCACCCCTCCATACACACATTAAAGATCCTTAAAAATCAAGTGAGGACTAGACAGGGATGCAGCCAACTTATCCTTCCCCTGAAGGGCCCCTTCTGCCCCTGGATGAGTGGAGCCCCTGCTCCGAGATGCACACTGCTGCAGAGGGACACACGCTACAGCCTCTGTAAAAGGCATCCAGCAATTTAATACAAACTGGCATCTGCACCTGAGGGAGGGGGCTATCTTCTGAATAATCTCCAGGGATGAAAGCCCCGGACATTCCCTCTGAGCGATGGATGTGACCTACATAGCTGGGCTCCAAATAAGGCTGCCTGAGCTGCCTCCGACACCCACTTAAAGAGACAAAACCCTGCCATCTGCCAGGCCTGGTTTGCCAGCGTGTGCGGGGAGGGGCCGGGCCCCGGTTGGAATCTCTGCCCACCTTAGACGGATGGGACCCTGGTCGGACCTGCAGGGCTCTCAGTCATTGGTTAGAGGCCAGGTGGATACGGACGAGCATGTGCTGGGAATGGGGATTCTAGAAAGAGGCTTGGAATTCCATTCCCCACCCCCCAAAACCAGAACACATCAGGGCCCAAGGAAGGGAGGATGTTTTTGGGGGACGGAGGAGATCCAGCCGCTGCTTCGTCTGCCACCCTCAGCTCAGTGGGAGATTAAAGAATTGTCTCTTAGTCCCAAAGGGCACCTCAGGCCTGGGACCCAGGCGTTAGGCAGGAAAGGGATCGGACTGAGTCGGGGAGCAGGGGCGCCCCGCCGTGCAGTGGAGAGGATGGAGCACGCGAGGTGCCTGGGTTGCTGCAGGTCAGGGTGAAGATGGGGAGTGAGGGCAGGGGCAGAGGAGTGAGCCCGTAATGCTGCGGGGCGGAGGGGAGCCTGCCTGGGAATCAGGACTTGGGGGCGGGATGCTGCAGGGCATCAGCACAGAGCCAGGTCGGGGGGGGGGGGGGGCGGCTCCCAGCTGGCAGGAGCTCAGCCCTACAGAGCCGGCCTAATCTGCCCCTGGCCAGAGCCACTCCCTCCCCCTTCCAGCTCCCCTTCTTTCTCTCAATCACCACATTGTATTTCCCTGCTCAAGTGAAATAAGCAAGAAATGTTTTTCTTTTCCCTTTAGTCCCAGGGCTGGGCTGGAGCTCGGCTCCTGCTGCTGGGAAAGAGGGGAAAGGCCCAGTGCGTCCTGTTCCCTTTGAGCCCTGACCCGTTCTGCATCTCTCCCCCACGCTGGTGTGCGGCACTGACGCTGCTTAGCCGCCTGTCTTTGCTCTGAGTCCAGGGATCCCAGCCCATAACCTGGGATGGGTCCTGTGAATCCTCCTCAGCTGCCTCTAGATGATAGGCTGCACCGACCTGCTGAGTTCTGTCCTGCTCCATCCGTGACCTTCCGTGCTCATTACGCGATGAGCGGCTGGGCATGTTTGCAAGCGATTGGCCTGTGGCCGTAAACTGAAGTCTGTGGTCAACGCACCCCTCCCCTGAGCAGTGGTGGGGACACAGAGTTGCTGGCAGCACTAGCTGGTGGGGTGGGAGAAGTCAGGTCTTTAAACCATGATCTGAGGACGTCAGCCAGAGGTCGGGGTCTGGTGTGGGGTGGGTGGGCGAGGTTCTGTGGCCTGCGACGTGCATGTCGCACTAGACGACCGGGATGTTTCCTTCTGCCCTTAAAGTCGCTGAGTCTGTGAGTTTAAGGTCGTCATTCAGGGAGCACCTGCCACTGGAACCAACGCAAATGATGAGCTCTGCCAGGTGCTGAGCTTCCAAGGGGGGCCGTGGATGGGACTCGGGATCAATTCTAGTCTGAGATTGCAGAGGGGGCCCAGTTCTTCACTTGGGGGAGGGGGTGGAATTTGCATTCTGCAGAGCCCTATGCATCACCGTAGGGGTCTGTGCTGGTCCCTGCATGGGGTCGCTTTCACTTGGCAGCAGAGTTTACTGCAGGTATGTGCAGGGAGGGGGCTTTATCTTGTGGCTCATGGAAGGAGGGGGATGCATTGATATTCAGGACACGCCACTGTTTACGGGAGTAAATCCAAAGGATCAGAATAAAGTGCAAGTCCAAGTTCACAGGCGTTGAGAGAATCTCTTGCCGTTGGGGTGACGGTGGTTTGGGGCAAATCGGAGGGGAGGAGATTCCAAACTTTAAAGTTTTGAGAAAGTTACATCTTTTTTAAAAGAAGTTCTTTAGAAATGATTGTGGGTCCCAGTTCAAACAACCCTGATTCCTGGGGTCACCAGCCCCTTCATTTTGAACTTCAATCCCAGCAGACCTGGTGGGGCCCAGACTCTCAAAACAGCTGCACTTCCACGTCATCTAGGGGCTTGGAGGAGCGTTGAATCCTTTTGAAAATCAGGCACCTCTGCGCTTTGCCTGTGTGCGAGCCCCTGCACGCTGTACGAGGAGTCCGCCCGCCCTGTACGTCTCTCCATCTCCTGCCGCCATAGCTCTCTCTGGTTTAGAGTCTGAGCCAAAGCCTATGGAAGCCACGCAGAGACTCGGTTGGGGTCAGACCCTAAAACAAGGGTTCTCAAACTTTTCTTTGCTGAGACCCCCTTTGAAAATATTTCAGGCTGTGACAACCCCTCCCCCAATAAAAGTGACGACCCCCCCATGCCATGCCACCCCCCCATGTCATGCCACCCTTACTTCTGCACTGCTGCTGGGAATAACGCTGCCTTCAGAGCACCCGATCAGCAGCCGCTGCTCTCTGGCCACCAGGCTCTGAAGGACTCTGGCTGTCAGCCATGCACGGGGCAGACAGCCGCAGCCCCGGCATGCGCGAGGGCTGACAGCTCGTGACCCCCCATAATAACCTCGTGACCCCTTGAGGGGTCCTGACCCCCAGTTTGAGAACCCCGGCCCTAAAACAATGGCTAACGAGAAGGACCCGCTTCTCCGTCGCCCTGCACCTGGGCAGTCACTTACCTTGGTGCGAGACAGGTGCCGTCGGCTCAGTTCTGATATAATGGCCCCTGTGCGCTCGCTGGCTGCTGATGGGAGTGATTGCACCAAGTGCAGGGTCAGGGGGAAGTGGGTCTGAAGCATTCTGTCCTGATTTCCTTGCGGGCCTCTTGCAGGCAGAACGAAGAGGCTGGTGGGGTTTAATACGAGAGCCCCAGCCAGCTCTGGGGGAGCGAGAAGAGACGCACAAGGGCCTGGAAGTAATAGGCCGTTTCAGGCAGCATGGACCAGGTTTTCCAAAGAAGGCAGCACCGTGGTTGCTGAGCAGGACTGGCCATGCTCGAGCTCCAGCCACAAGGTCGGTGCCTGATGCCAGGATCCTCGGGTGACGTCCCATGGCCTGTGCTCTGCAGGTCAGACCAGATGATCGTAATGGGCCTGTCTGGCCTTACACCCTATGAATCGCTTTTGAAAATCAGGGCCATCTGCAGCCGAAGGGGGTGCTGAGCGTCTGAGCCTGGCTTCCTTGGGAAATCTGGCCGTACGTGTTCATATGCTGCCTGATACCTGCGCCACAGGAGTGCTAGCTGGGGCGTCTGGATTTACAGGAGCTTCCCTGCAAGCCCAGTCCCCAGCCTGGGGAGGGAAGGCAGGAAATGAGTTAGAGAGAGAGCTGTGGGAAAAGGAAATGGGAGAGCTCAGCTAGCTGAGAGAGACAGAAAAATGGAGGGAGAGAAAGCTATAGAGCGGGCAAGAAAGAAAACAGATGAGAGTGAGATACCAACGGAAAAGATAATCGAGAACATGGCTGGGGGGAGATAAAGAGCCAGAGCCAGAGCGAAGATAATCGAGAAGTTGATAGAGTGATAGACAAAGAGAGAGGCATGGGGCAGGTATTAGCAGAACCCTGTGCTGTGCGTGGAGCTGAGCTGTCCTGGATGGCAAGATTCCCCCCAGGTTCCCCCGTGTTCTAGCTGCAGGCTGGGCGTTTGCTCTCCTTGGTTTATCCTAGACTGGGTGCAAGGCGCGAATTCTGGTCACCAAGTATTTGGAGAGTCCAGTGTTTGTCTTTGTTTGATTCGGAATGAAACCTGACCCCCTGGAAATCCTCCACCAGAGGAAACCCTGAAAAACGCCATCTGGGGTCGATCAAAACGTTTCATTTCGATTGCACCGCTTCGATTTTGTATTCTGTTAGCGAATATACTGCAGCGTTTAAACAGACTCAAACCCACGCTGTTTCCAAATGAAAACTTGCAACGTTTCGTTCCGGTTAGTGCTGAAATGACATTGCGACTGTGTCAGAACCATTGTTTCCCCCAAACATAAGGCCAGGTAAATCCACACGATTTCACGAAGTGCAATGAAGCTGCCTTCTCTGCTGACACATGCGCCTGCCCACCTTTTACTCACCTGCTCTAGTTTTTTCCCTTCCTCCTGCGTTAGCTGTTTGATGGTCTAGCAGCAACGTTCCCACTGGGGGGGGCTGTATTGTCACTGCTCCACTTTGCTTTGTCAGTCCCAAGCCCCCCCCCCCCCCCCCCCCCCCCCCCAGCGAGGGAAAGTCCCACAAGAAATTGAATGGAAGCTTTAAGCAGTGGTGTACCGAAGGGGGGTGGGGAGGTCCAGGCCCCCAGGCTCCGGCCTGCGGGGGGGCACCAGGCCGGCCCTTCACAACACGCAGGAGGCGGGGGATTCAGGAGGGTTTGAGGGGTGCCCCTCAGCACCTCCACCCCCTGCGCGTCGTGAAGGGCCGGCCCGGCACCCCACCCCCCAGACTAGGGGCCCTTCACAACAGGCGGAGGGTGGGGGGCGACCCTCAGTGCCTCCCCCCTGCCCCTTTCTCCAGGCGGGGGGTGTGGCTGCCCCGTCTGAGCTGGTGCCGGGCTGCAGCGGGGGCCACATGGCGGGTAAGTACGGAGGAGGGGGGCACGGAACCAAGCCTGCATTTGCATCCCCGCAACCCTCACCCCACCCCTCCACAGGACAGACCCCCCTCTCCGGGCAGCTGGGAGGACCTCTCCTGCCCGGCGTGGGGTGGAGGGGATATGAGACCTGGGGGGTGCAAATGTAGGCTTGGCCCCCAGGTGCCAGAGACCCTTGGTATTCCACTGGCATTAAGGTTTACACTGTGGCCCAAGGGATAGGTGCTGGACTGGCATGTGTGAGGACTGGATTCTGTTCCGGGCTCTGCCACGGACTCCTTGGTTGACCTTGGACAAGTCATTTCACCTCCCTGTGCCTCCGTTTTCCCATCTGTAAAATGGGGATACTGATACTGGCCTCCCTTGTAAAAAGCCTCGAAAGCCACCGTTGAAAAGTGGGACTGACGTATGGAAGAGCTCAGCTGCCAAACAGGTGCCCAGAACAGGGAGGAGATTTGGCCCAGGGTCGCACAAAGGAATCAATGACAGAGCTGCAAATCCAACCAGATCCTCTGAGTCCCAGGACGGGACAGTGTCTTAACCACACGGCCAGTCTTCCCCTCTCCTTTCAGCCGTCCCAAGACATGTGGAACATCACTCCCTGCCCCACCCGCTGTGGGGTTTGTTCTCTCTTTCCCATTGCAGTGCTCGGCCAGCTACACAGATGTGCTTTTGGCTGGTCAATTTCTTCTTGAAACGCTGCCAAAAGAATGATGCCTTTCATGCCACCTGACACACAGAGCCCTCAAGACCCCCTGACCAGTCCAAAAAAACCCCAACCCCTAACTTGAAACAAATCAATCTAAAAATGTTAATGAATAACATTTAGAAACCCCCAAATCCCTCCCCTACGCAGAGTTTTCACCCCAAAAAGACAGACGTGCCAGAGGCTCTGTGGAATCCACTAATGACTTTGCTGTTACTACGTGGAAGCCACCCTGGTGATGGGACAGAGAGACAGAGACAAAGTACAGTGTCAAATGTGTCCTGGTGTTGCTGAATGCATGCCTGCCAGGTGCTCAGATACGCAGTGATGAGGACAGTCTGAGAACCACTACGGAATGGAGTGGGATGGGTAGCAGTCTGATACCCTAAAATAAAGAGATTGACCCCAGGTGTCTAGGGGCGGGGTGGGGCAGGTCAGGTTTGTGTCCTCTCTTTCAAAGGAGCCGAAGCCTGGAGTTTAGTCTCACACACAGAGCTCCAGACAACAAGTGCTTCTGTTGTATGAAACGCTAGCAGATCATCCCCAAGCACCGTTATCATCTTGTCTATGAATGATGCTAATTAAGTGTTTCTCATAGTCTCCGTCTGTAATTTCGTATGCCGTTTCCCTGGCGCGCACACAAAGCTACACATGCACATACCATCTAGGGAGAGTATGTATTCTGTGAACATGGGCAGAGGTGTCTCTGTGTAGTGTAAAGACACACAATAATAATGCGTGGTGCTGAAAACAGGCCTTCCAGCCACAGCGCTTTACAAAAGCACTGGGCCCCACTCCTGCCGAGCCAAAACTGTCCTGGGCTTTATAAAATAAATGGATCGGGTGGTTGGAAATACAGGATTAAGGGCTCAAGAATGGGGGCAGATTATCCCACATCTGCCGATTGCAAGGTCTCCTGCACCTTCTTCTGAAGCATTTAGTATTGGTCAGCACTGGAGACAGGATGCTGGGCTTGATGGGCCCACTGGTCTGATCCAGTACAATAGTTCCTATGTTCCTGCTGCAGGAATATATTAGCTCATTAATCAGGCCCACTAGCTAATTAATCCACCTAGCAGCCGTGTGAGGCAGATAAGCAATATGCAAAGTGTGCACATGCGTTGGAATTACAGGGATATAAATCCAGCAAAGCAGGAGGGTGACATCATAAACCAACAGTGAAATTATTTGTAATGGCTTTTACCACGCTTTCCCCTTCTTCCTTTATACGCCATGTGAATTTCCCACATCTCCCACAGGAGCAAACACTGTCTTTTGTCTCCGTTGTCTGCCTGTTTGTGTCTCTCTCCTCCGTGATCCCCCTCGTTCCCCAGCTCCGTTCATAACGTTCTTCTCCTCCGGATGGTGAAAGATGAGGGACAAAAATATGTAAAGAGCAATTTAAACTTAAAATAAACATGACAGGCGTGGTGGCGGCTGCCCCCTCCTGTAGCTGGGAGCCACTTGTCACTAAACAAAGGAGCCCAGCCTCGCACCCATGTCGTGTGGGCCGAACCTCTCAGTGATTTCAGCAGTGCTGTGGGGTAGCCCAAGGAAGAAGACATGAGGGTTAGCCCTCATGGAGAGCTGGACCGAGTTACCCTGTCTAAATGTGGCCTCTTGACTTTCCTCTTCCCTGTCCCCAGTTCCACTGGAGTCCCAAGCCGCTCTCTCTGGCCTGAGACCAGGCGAGATGCTCGCAATGGTCTCGTCTGGCCTTAAAACCAATGAATTCGCATTGTGGGCTTGTCCTAAGGTTGTTCGCTCCTGGAAGAAGGGCCTGCCCTCCTGGGATGCAGCATGATGTGGGCTCTGCCATAAATTTGCAAATAATTGATCAAGCCGTTCCCTGGTGCAGGGTCCCCAGTGGAGCTGGGTGGTCCCACCCTGACCAGCTGCAAACGGGCACTAGAATCTGAAGAAGACCAAAGGAAAGATGCTGTGCTGCTAAATATCCTTCTCCCACCCCTTGCCCTGTTTATTTTGACAAGTGTCATTTTGTTTCACTGATTAGTGAGTGCACTTCTCTGGGCCCCAATGAGCAGATTGCACTATGGTTGTGCCAAAAAGTGACCAAGTCTCAATTAGCGGAGAGTGCTGTCCTGCACAGTCTCTGTTATTTAGTGAGGCGAGATAGTGGGGTAGGAGCAGGGAGAGTGCATGAATTGTGCAGCTTATGAATTAAAGTGAGAATCAGCAAGAAACTACAACATTGATATTGTCTCTTTATCTATCCCGACATCCTAGTGGAACCCTTGATCGCCTATCTATCTATCTATCTATCCATCCATCCATCCATCTATCCTAGATCCTTGTCTGCCTGGCTAATTATACATCTTCATTGCAGAATTATCATGAAAATGGTCCCGGCGAGTCAGATAGAAAACCACTTATCCTGCCCTTTCCCATCACAATAATTTACTAATGTTGCTGATTTACTAACAACATGATATTCACACTTTCTACAAAAAAATTATTGCAGACGTGTGGAATTTTGCAAGGCTGAAAGATATAAATGTGGCCAGCTATAGAGAGTGTGAGATACGTATAACGTCCAGTATTGAGTGAGTCTGTTGATGTACAGTAATTGTAATGTCTGCTCTCTGTAGTGTGTAGCTAGATGTACTGTGTGTGCGTATAAATATCTACATATACGATAACAGTGGTTCTCAACCAGGGGTACGTGTACCCCTGAGGATACGCCAAGGTCTTCCAGGGAGTACATCAACTCATCTAGATATTTGCCTAGTTTTACAAGAGGCTACATAAAAAGCAGTAGCGAAGTCAGTACAAACTAAAATTTCATACAGACAATGACTTGTTTATACGGCTCCAGATACTATACACTGAACTATAAGTACAATATTTATATTCCAATTGACTTATTTTATAATGATATGGTAAAAAAGGGGAAAGTCGGCCATTTTCCAGGAACAGCGTGCTGTGACACTTTTGTATTTTTATGGCTGATTTTGTAAGGAAGTCGTTTTAAGTGAGTTGAAACTTGGGGTACGCAAGACAAAGCAGCCTCCTGAAAGGGTGACAGTCGTCGGGAAAGGTTGGGAGCCTGTGTGTGTGTGCGTGACTAGGTAGATGTGCTGTGTCCAGTGTATATAGTACACTGGGGGCGGTATATACACATATAGACACGAAATATCACGCACACATGCAATGTGCTTCCCGGCTGACCCGGGACTGTCCCTTTCCTGTGTCTGTGTCAAGAGGGGATTTGGTGCAATGAGTCGGGCCTGCCCACAGCTCAGGGCCCAAATTCACTGCGACACTGGGCGTTTGTGGGCTTACAGATGCCAGCGACAATTACTGGCCCCTCTTTGTGCCCACCCTGCTGTTCAGGGTTTCTTTGTTGGTGAAATGGTGGACAGGTTTCCCCCCTTCCCGGCCCCCTCCCAGGCTGTCCGTCGGGCACAGATCTATCTCAGACAGTCCGGGGGAAAAGCAATCAGCCGGCGTTTGCATATTCAGAGCAGGTGGAGGCCCATATGCCTAGGATGCACCAGACAAAATTAGCCCCTATAATCATAATCAAATGTGCATTTATGCTGGGGGAAGGGACGGGCTGGCAGACGAGCGTGATAATTATGAAACCCAGCATGTGCACAGCGGTTCTGCAACAATTATGCCTAGTTCAGCAAGCCAGGACTGGTGCTTGTTACAACAATCCTCAATCTCCAACCCCCCCGCGGTAGTTTGCTCCCCGGAGGGGTGTGCTAGATGTAAGATGCCAGCCTCTCGCCTCTGTGAAGTTCCCTCCTTAAAGAGAGCGAGCAAGAACGGAAGGAGGGGACATGGCTGGATCGCAGGCTCTCCGTGCTTTTACTAACCCCCAGGAACCTTCCAGCTGCTGGGTTGCTGCAAACAGCGAATTCTCGCTTGGTGGCAGAGGCTGGCTCGATTGCCCACAAACCGTCTGTTCCCCAGCCGTAAGCGTTCACTACTAACTTCATAGCCTTGCCATCGCCCCGTCCCACCTGCACCCCCCAAGAGCTCTTACTCTGCATTAGTGTTTGCTAAATTATGATTCTGCCACGTTATTTCCTGGTAGCTTTGGCTTTTTTCAGGTGGTTCCCTCCTCTCTAGGAATTCCACCAATAAACCATGCACACGCAGTGCGAAATAAATGGGAGGTGGGGGAGGAGTAAGATCTCCCCCCCTCCCCCCCAAAAAAAAAAACCCCACTGCAAATAAGAAACATCTCAGTGAAATGTCACCCCATAATCTGAGTAACAATGTGCTGCCAGCATGGATGGTCGATGCTTTTACAGAAAGAATTTGTACTGTGACTCTGGATACACACAGCTAGGTCTACATATCCCCCTCCCATGACTGGTTCCCCCCCTTCTTGTGAGACTGTCTTATTTCCAAGGCGTCGGAGGAGACGGGGAGTCTCCACTCCCGCTCACTGCAGCAGCGACTGCTGTGCCTGCCTCCTGTTATTGAGGGCGGAGGGTGGAGATGACAATCCAAATTCATCTCCAGACTCCGACGCTCAGGGGCCAATGTCACGCAGCATTTCTCTGAACGAGCCCTGCGGGAACGGGAATGCTAAGAGAGCAGAGACTTCGGCACACGTCCCCACGCTAACATCCACAGCCGCGCATGTGTCTATATATCAGAACATCGCACTGGGGAACTAATGAAGAAAAAGGTGTGCTCGCTGGCCTTGTGCTTCGGAGAGAAGCACTCGTGTTGACTCTTTTTGTCACTAGTGTGCGTCACCTCTTGCCACTGGTGTTTACTATTTGTTGTGCAAATCCAGCCGGGTGCCAAGCCAAGGTGTGTGCAGGAAGCTGTTCTGTGCATTTCCAAATGTGCCCGCTTGACGAGGACGGTAACAGATTTGTTTCACTCATTTAAAATAACTTCCCCTGCTTCTCGTCCTTCCTGCGGGAAGGACTGAAACATTCCCACCGAGATTCGGACCCACCAGGTTTGGCATCTGAGCTGTTGCTATGTCTTTGTGTTCCGATGCGGCCTAGGAGCCCATTGTGCTACAGGCTGCTGGGAGGATGCATTTTTGCCATGCTTCCAAGGTGCCCGGTACCGCGGTGATGGAGGGATCATTCAGGATCCAGACAAGGAGAGAGAAAGTACAGGAGTTCTCCGTTCCTGCGGTCTCAATCGGAATGTCACTCCGGGTTATTCTGGGTTCATTGCTTCAAAGCGCCGATTCCTTTAGGGGACGGTATTGATCCCCTGAAGCAGCATGTTGGGTCAAACTGTACCTTTGATTTTAAAATAATCTCTTCGCCTTGTTACAGACGGCCAAGGTGCTAATTGCCCCCCACCCCCTCACACTTGTTTCGCTCCCGCTCAGCTGCCAATCCAGCAGGTTGCACCGCGCAATCCGGGAGGCGGTCAGCTCTCCAGCTCTGGGTTGATTATTTGATTAGTCTTTGTGCTGTGTCATTAGCCTGCAGATCCTGCTGCACTGCATGGCGGCAGCCACAGTAAGTCAGCTAAGAGGGAGCTTTGCACCTTGTAAAAGTCACAGCTCCATTCTGCACCCCCCTCCTCCCCGCTCCCGCCCTGCCTGTCAACCCCCCACTGCGCTTTGCAGCTGTGCAGTAATCTGAAGAGGCAACTGCTATGTCCCTTTCAGGGAAATAATTCAGCCTCCAGAATCTAAGGTGCAGCCCCTTCCGTAAAATCCTGGCCCTAGGACAGAGATACCCTCAGCAAGGGTATTAAGTGGGTCAAATGGACCTTTTTTTCTTTGTAGCGCAGCTGTGAGATGCACTCAATATCCAGCATTACAGAAACATCTCTGTCCACTTCAGATTTCTATCTTGGCACAAAGAAATGTTCTATAAATGCAAAATTACCTGCTTGTGTTTTCAGGCAATTATCCTGTTCAGTACTGTAGATCAGCTGATGTCTGTTTTGCTATCAACTCACTTTCTTATAAGATCAAATCACAACTGGAGAAGGACCTGTTAGGTCCCATCTGGGTCTCTTGATCTGTCCAGAATCACTCCCTTCACCATTTTCCATGGGGCTCTATGAAGTCCACTTTTGCGTAACCAACCTAAGCAACAGGGCTTCACAGACATCGTAGATGTACAGGCAAACATGCTGGTGTAAATCAGTGCAACCCCGCTGACTTGAATGCAGCTGTGCTGATTTACACCTGCTGAGGGCGTGGCCCTTTGTTTTTAAAACCAGCTTGTGGCTGGGTGCACTAAAACCAACTTTTCGCTACGTTCCCTTTGAATTTTGCAATGGATTCTATCTGGGCGTTTGCTTTCCACCAACATTCAAGCACATCCATTTTTGCTGGCCAAAAAAACCCAAAAAAAGCGGGGGGAGGGCTTGGCAGGAAGTGAACATCAATGCCATGTTCCCAAACACCGAATTTCTGATTCACAAGTCCAAGTATTCACACTAGAAGTCGAAGTGCTGGTGCCCTCATCTAGCTGGGGAACAGAAACAAGACCATTTGACTCCGCTGACCAATCCCCCCTTAGTTTGAAGCTAAATATTTATCAGCAATTCTTCCTCTAAAAAAAAAACCCCAATAAGGAAATAGCTGGGAATGATGGAAACCGGGAAATAAGCTAGAATTGTTAAATTAATTGCAAGATTTTCTCTCAACTTGAATAACGTTGATGAGGAACTGAATTATACATCCCCAGATAAGGTTACGTGGGCCTCATCTAAATCCTCTTCAAGTCGGTGGGAATCTTTCCATTGGCTTTGGATCACACCCCATGTCATTTTAAAAAAAAGGACAGGGAACATCCATAGGAAATATCTTCCTGTGTGTCTGTCTTGTTTTGCTCTGTGGATCATGGAACCAAATGATGCCATAGTAGCTAGCTGCCTGGTGAATGGATAAGGAGTTGCTTGTGGCTCTGTATATTCACTACCACCTTGACTGCTCTGCTCTACAGAGGGGCTGGAACAATGTGTACAGTGGGGGTGCTGAGAGTCATTTACCCAAACCATAAACCCTGGATATGAGGGAAACCACTTCAAGCCAGACACCCCTAGTTCCAGCCCCTATGCTGAGAGCATCTTGGAGGCCCCGGTGGATTTTTCTAGCAGACCACTGGCGCCTTCCTCTTTATTGTGAATATGAAGTATCAGGGTGAGCTGTGATTTTTCATTTCAGTGCAGCCTAAAACCAGGTCCTCGGCCGGTACAAACTGTCATAGCTGCACGGGAACTGTGACAATGTACAGTACAGTGCTGGCTGGGGATCTGCTCCAGATCCGTTGCTGTCCTGGAACTCGCTTGTGGTGAATTCGGGCAGAGTGAAACAGGCAGTTATGTGGAGAGTCATCTTGGTTGCTACGTACTGAAAAATTGTGCCGGTTCTGCTGGTGGTAGCCTCTGGGGGGACCTGTGGGCCTGATCCTTCAAACAGACACTACTGATCGTGGTGAGTGAGAAATATCATGGGTAGCAGCTGTATTGAAGTCAGTGCAATAGCTCTTAATAGTAAGCATTGGTGGCATTTGTCATAGCCCCCTTCACTCCATCTCTAAGGATCCATGTATTTGGAGCAGTGTGGTTCAGTGCGGAGCTGAGTGGGGAGCACTGGGTGTTAAAAATGGATCTCCTATTTCTTAAAGATGCTGGATTTTTCTGCTCAGCATCTGCACCCCTTTCATTATTCCTGTGAAGAAACTTTAAACCACAAACATCTGAGGCTTTCTTTTTTTAAAATAAAGAACCTATGCACTTCAATTTAAATAATAATTGAGATTTATCCACGGCTGTAGCCTGTTAATGAATTATAACCCCCATGCGCTGAATCTGAAAATAGCACAGTGAGCATTTTGCTGCATTCGTTTTAAGGACATGACAAAAGGCCTGATTCTCCTCCCACTTAAAATTTCAGAGATATTACAGTCGGACCTCAGAGTTATGAACTGACCAGTCCGCCACACTCCTCGTTTGGAACCAGGTGCACAAGCAGGCAGCTGCAGAGAGAGAGGAAGGAAAAGAGCAAATACAGTGCAGCACTGTGTGAAATGTACATTACTAAAAAAAAATTAAGGAAAAGCAGAGTTTTCTTCTGCATAGTCATGTTTCAAAACTATCTTAAGTTAATGCTCAGTTGTAAACTTCTGAAAGGACAACCGTAACGTTTTGTTCAGCGTTACGAACATTTCAGAGTTATGAACAACCTCCATTCCTGAGCTGTTCGTAATGCTGAGATTCTGCTGTACTCCTGATTTACACCAGCGTCGGTGAGAGGACAATCAGACCCCAACATTTAAGTTGACTCCCGTACCAACCATCACCTACACTGTCACAAGTGTACGTCTTTTTAACAGAACGTTTTAGTTGAGGGATTCTTTACAATCGCAAATATTGCACAGGTGAAAATACATATTAGGCAACCACAAATATCAATGGAGGCTACGACAGAAAGAGATCTGTCACTGAGACTGTCCTATACAGAGACAATAGAAAGTAAGTCAAACCAATAAAGCTGGTTCAAGCCGCTTCAGATCGGAGGAACCATGTAAAAACAGTTTCGACTCCCAGGTTTTGCTAGGGGATAATACAGATTTGGTTTCTGGTTTGTGCTGGCTCTTTTTCTGATATGGTTTATTTTTTTGACAGATCGTGGCTCTCTGGTAGGAGTAAAGCTCCAATTTTATTGGTACTTAAAAGAAAATAGTTTAACTTAAATTATATCAAAAATTGCCTCTTTCTTCCAGAGTTTCCATGCTCTTTAGTGAGCAACAACCCCTGCCCCAATTTTCAACTCTGCAGCAATTGTCAATTCAAGGTGTTTTCTGTGTATATTTTATACAAACCTAGTCTCAGAATTTGGCTTCAGTTGGGTTTTTATTGCATTTAACCGAAAGGCCACTAACCCCAGTTATAGTTCATTCATTGTGGAGCTCTCTATGTTCCAGTACAGCCAATGAAAGTCAGCACGGCGTTATTCTTAGCGGATACAATCGTTCCAGCCACTTGGCCCAATTACAAACGCTGCAGAGAGTCAGAAGTTGAGCACTGTTTTCTTCCAAGGTGGAAACAACTTAGAGGCAAACTGGAATTGTGTCAATTCCATTTGTATAAATTACCCAAAATTAAAATTTGGGGCTAAATCCTCCTCTTCCTTACACAAAAATTTCCGTTTATCCAATCATATCACCAGGGAGAATTTCACCTAGTAGTTTAGTACAGACTTTAAGGGGGACATTTTCAAAGACTTATGGGAGTTGGAGGCCTCACTGTCCTTTGTGTCTTTAAAAATCTCCCACTCTTTTTTTTTTTTTTTGGTGTCAGACTCTCTCAGCTGGTCTCATTCTGAATGAATGACTTTATAACATAAAGAGGCTGATCCAAAGCCCACTGAAGTCAATGGGAATCTTTCCATTGATTCTTCAACAGGCTTTGGGTCAGATCTTAAATTCCCACAAGGCTGAAAGAGAATCAGGCCAGCAACTCTTGCACACCCCTATTATCTCATGCAGAATAATCTAAAATATTCTTTGCCGGCATTTTACTTTTGAGAATAGCTTTTCTCGCCTTTATTTTTGGTTTTAATTGATGGAGGAGTTATGCAGTGAACAGAAATGCAATGAAATAAATCAGGAGAACCTTTTCCCAAAGCCATTCTTGTAAGTATAATGTCATTGCTCCAAAGTTTATTAGAAGAGGCTTGTAGTATTTGGGAAAAGCAAGAAAAATGTCTGTCTCTCGGCTGGAGGGGAGGAGACTGGTTCTGTGTGTGTGCGTGTATGAATGTATGCGCATATTAAAAACCCTCTCTTTATGGAGAAAACTTAGAGAGCTCTGAAGAGTGGATACAATTAAACAGAGGCATGTTGTTCACACACATGAATGACACTGGAGAAGATTTAAACTAGAATTAGCTACTCCCAAATGTTGCAGGTCAACTGGCTAAATACCAGCAGCTCTGCTGGCAATAAATTAATGAATTCTCCCAGTCTTGCTAGGGGTGTCGGGCAAATCCTTCTTTTATTCTGTGCCAGGCGGCCGAGAAATAGAAAAGGGAGGAGGGGCGAGAAGGTGACTGTTTACTCCATAAATATTATATTGTGGCTTCTTTGCATTTTGGACTGGGCTGGGTGACAGTCGGGCCAGACAATGCCTGCATTGAACTGTCAGGCGGCGGCTAGACAACCCAGCTGTTGTGAATGGGCCGCGCAGCGGGTGAAAAAGGACCCGTGGGTTCAAGGTCAGAGGTAGCCCTTCGTGTGTTATTCAGCTAAGCCCCTTTACTTTTGTCCATAAAACTAATAAAGTTAACTGGAGGTGACATGCCGAATGTACCGACTGTCTGCCAGCGCCAATCCGGGGGGGCCGGAGAGTGGGAGAGGCCAGCTCAGGGTCGGAAAAACCATAGGTCTCACCCCAACCCACAATGGACCTGTCCACGTGAACACACGTGCACGCTCTGGTGGCTCAGGAAAAGTGCATTTCCGGGGAGGTTGACGAAAGATGCAGGGGGCAGAGGGGACGGGATGATGCTCTGGGGGGTATGAAGGGTGTCAGTGCCAAGGGTGGGGCACAGTTCTTTAGACTGGGATTTTCCCAGGAGTTCAGCACCCAAGTGCCCCTGACGCCTCTAACGTCCTCGGGACGTCCCAGCCCGGGTGTTGTACACAAGTGTGCGACTAGGGGAGGAGTTAAGGAGGGGAATGCTTAGGGCCAGATCCTCAGCTGGTGTAACTTGGCATGGCTCGTCTGAAGTTACACCAAGCTGAGAATCTGTCCGGTAGCCTGAATAGATGTAAAACTTCCTGCCGGCCAGCTGCACCTGGCTGGGGTGTCAGCTCCCCATCACCCCCTGCCACACAAATGATCCAGCTGAGGAATTGTCTGCCCAGGGAAGAGAGTAGGAGGAGCCCTGTAGACTAGTCTGGGCAAAAGGCTTGAGAATGTAGCCCAGGGGCCAATCCTGCCCTGGCCCTGGGAGATGGGGAGGGTTGGTTTTAACAGACTTTTCTATTGTGAACCGCTCTGATTCTCTGAATGTGGTTCCGGACTCCCATGTTTGGTTTTTCTGTCTGGCTACGTTTTCACACTGTGCTCATCATGGCTGGGTGTAGAATGTGCAACGCCCACTGGATTCCTCTGTGTATGCTTGGAAGCAGAGACTTGAGACCGAGTTAGTGGCCTGTTAACCCAGGTGAGAAAAAACAGAATTACAAAAAAACAAGAAGAAACAGAGAGCAGCGGAATAAGTCATGAGGACAGGCAGTCTCGTCAGAGATACGGTGCTTCCAGCCATCAGCCAGGAGGCAGATACACAGGAACGGCCTTTCTCTTGCTCTTTTGGCCCTTCCAGTCCTGGCCAAACCTAGCAAATGCCGTGAGAACTGCTGTGCTACTAACCCCAAGCATTCAAAAAACATGAGTCGGGCCCCACAAAAACCCATGAGAAATCAGGAGATTTATAATAAATGTTGAATTCTTTTTTCTTTACCTTTCTCAGTTTTGGTCTTGTAGAGGTCGTATTTTCATGTCTTTTCCCCACAATTTCAAGAGCTAGAAATGTTTAAAAGTGAGATTCTCACGTAATCACATGATTCCAGGAGCTGGACCGTTAAGAAAAACACCAAATATCACGAGCGTCACAATGAAATGCTGAGAATTGCCAACGCTGGTGCTGAAGAAAACAAAAGATAACCCTAGACTTAACCAAATATATTTTTGAACCTCAGATAAAGACTCTGGTTCCCAGATTTCTCCTGCAATTTGGACTGATTCTATCCACATTAGAAACCTGGCAATTGCTATTGGTTTTACATGGAAGGCACTCAGATACGGCAGTGATGGGTGGCAGGATAAAGACCTAAGATAGATAGATCTAAATTGCTTTAGACCAGCCCTCAGTGGCCTGTAGCCATCTCATGCTGCTCAGAAGCTGGGACTTTAGAGTTGCTGTGATTCTACACACAGTAGTCTGAAATCTGCAACTTTACTGGGAAAATTTTTGCTCGTGGAAAAAAATCGGAAAAGTTTTAGATTTTAGATCTTTTCTAAACCCCGAAAACTGGGGAAAGAACTGGCAGCCAAAGACACCACTGTGCTGGCCAGGCACCCCATCACCCCGTTCTGCTATTGGCTCTGAGAAAGAGGGGTCTTTGCCTGGGAGTTTATTCAAACTGATCTCAGTTTGTGGGCCTGGGATACAGAGGTGCAGAGCACACCCACATCCTGCTGGTGCCCATGGGACCTTCCGGTGTCCAGCACCTCTGGAATCAGATCTCGCCAAGCCCCCCCGAGGGAGAGGGAAGGGGGTGTTACTGGTGTCACCGAAGCCCCAGATAATACGATAAAGAATCAGATATGCAAAAGACACGGGGTTTCCAAGCAGGTTGTGTGTGCCCTTCCCGTAACAATGGTATCTCTGTCTGAGTTCCTCTTGGAGTGGGTCCTTACCGCTGCTGGGATTTTGCGGTGCTGTTGATGACGATAGGGAGGCAAGAGCTTCGGAGAGGCATCTTTTTAGTGTTTTAAATCTATCTGCATTATATGTGTGTGTTTAAAGGGGGGGACGTTCTAGTAACACATGCACTGCTCCCCGTACTGGGTGTGCGCCTGTGCTTCAGACACTCCGTCAGTGCTGCCCGGCACACGTTGGTTCTGCCTGGCGTGTGTACATTCTGCTGCCAGGGTTGTGCGTGAGGCTGTGTCCCGGTCTGGAGGTGAACGGCTGATATCCACTGCCTGTGCACCTCTTCTGACCTACTTACACCTTGTCTGGAGGCCGCAATGGTTCACTGCTGCGTGCGGCTGGCCCTCTCTGCACTGCGGTGATTTTCGCCTGTGGGTATAAAGAGGTGGACCCTGGCGCGTTCTCTCTTGGCTCCTATCTGCAGAGAGCAAACCCTGCAGGGACAGCCAGCTCCTGTTCTGCTGTGTGACGGGGGTTATTGCTTTTCTTTGCCTACGTGCCACGCTTGCCAAAATGATGCCCTCAGGTGCGTGTGGACAGCTTTACAGATCATTGTTGTCCAGCCTGTTGGTTCTGTGGGCGTGTGTGTGTGTGTGTAAGTGACTGGCCATTGCCGGAAGTCAAGCAATGAGACAGCGAGTCAGTGTGTGTCTGTGTGAGGCAGCACCCAGAGAGCCATGCTGGGTAATGCCCAGCCAAATGCACTGGCAGGCCCACCACCACCTCTGCCCTCTCTCCTGCCCAGCCCTGAGCACCCAGATTCTAAGCACAGCACCACGAGAACTTGTCTTTTAGAATATTTGACTACATATTAGCCAATCCCTTAGCAACCCTTGTTTCCATGGCAAAGAACCTTTGTGCAGATGCTGAGCTGAGCTTTAAACTGTAATTCAATTAATTTCGTTCTAGGCATCAGCTCCCTTCTGCCCCAGAACCCAGCCCTGAAATGCCAGCAGGCACTAATCGGATGGGGCGGGGGGTGTTAAAATCCAGTCTGGCTTGTAGAATTTGCCCTTGGTTGGGGTTTTGAAACACAGATCAGGGGAAACACCCAGATGTCCCCGCGGCACCAGGAGAGAGAGCGGAAGGCGAGACTTCCCTTCATATTTCCGAAGAAATCCCTAACATGAAGATCCTCCTCCCCAGCATGGTAGAAAGTTTATTTTCTCTCTAAAGGTTGCTCTCTTGCTGCAGCCTTTAAGCCGGTCGGCGTCTCTTCTGGGGCCAAGCTGGCTCACTCGCAGTCTTGGAATTGCTCCGTGGTTCACAGGATTTAGAACCAGGGTCATGTCCCGTTTTGGTTTAATGTAACAGCTACTGGCAAACCATGAACAAGCGGCTGCAGCATGTCTGAAATGAGCCTTGTGAATCAGCATGGCAACCAGGGCTGGGGGAACCTTTCAGCCCAACTCTCGGACAGAAAGGAATTGAGATTCGGGGTACCCCTGTGAGTTAGGACAGTGGGGGTAGCCCCCTTTTGCAAAGGGGAAACTGAGGCACAAAGCGGTGAAGTGACTTAAAGGGCGCACAGAAAGTTGGTGGCAGAGCTCATATTTGAACTCAGGAGTCCTGCCTCCCACTCTCCTATTCTAACCATTCTTCTTCAGCGAGCCCTCCGTCTGCACAAAGGGGTCGTTAGTGGATTTTTTAGGTGGATCAGAGCCCAGGAATCTGGACTCCCCATCGCTCCAGCCCTAATCAGCAGATCCACTTCTGGAAACATCTCTGTGGTGAGGAGAGCTGACGGAAGAGCTGCGCTTCCGTCTGTTCGATGAGGTCTTTCTGTTCTGTCCATCAGGGTGCCAGAACATAGTGAATGGGAAATAGCACCAGGGGCTATTTGTTCCAGCTCCCTGCCGGGTCTCCTTTGAGCCAGGAGACACCATCAGTGTATTCCTTATCCACTTGGGAAGCTGAAAACTTCACTGTATGGAAGAAACTATGGTCGAGTGCAGGGGCAGTCAACAGGCAAACCGCGGGCCAAATCCGGACTGCAGGATGCTTTTGAAAGGATCCCGAAGTGGAGTTATTCTTTCCCTCCTTCCCTTAACAGGTTCTGGGGTTTTGGTTTTAAATATAAGGATGTCTGTGCGGGTTGGGACTGAACCTACCGGTTTGTTATGGTAGGGTTGCTTGTGTAACGCACAATTTCATTATCTTGCATTGTTACTGTAGCGTTGCTTAGGAATGCTGGGGTGTGTATCATATTAGTATAAGGTACCTTGAGAGCTCTGGGCTGGTGACACTTATTGATCAGTTTATTAAAAGAAAAGAGGGTATTTTACGTGGGGGTGCTTCTCCTTAACAAGCCCCCAAATACACACACATTTAGGGCTCAGTCCTGCAAACCTCCTTCCTGTGTTACATGGGCAAGAGAACCACAAAGAACCAAACAGACTTCACCGAATGTTGTGGGGAGAGTAATACAAGACAGTCTGGGAGTTTCATTAGCCTTCCCCATGCAGCAAAGCATCTAGTCCCCTGCTGGTCTGCTGTGCGTGAAGAGGAGACGGTTTGGGGATCGGCTTGAGTCAGGAGGGAGGAGAAAAGAAGCAAAGATTATTTGTGTCTTTAAGCATCACCAAAGTTTGCAGCGTGAGCTAATTCCCAGCAAAAGCTTCTCTCTCAGGGATACTGTTAACTGATGCTCTAGAGTAATAATAATAAAGATCAAAGTGCGGGGGGAGGCTGAAAGCAAAATATATATATATAGGAAAACCAAACAACTCAAATCATGATCTTTTTTCCCAGGCATTATCACCATCTAAATCCCTAAACAAAGTAAATAAAAGCTGCCATTTAAAGGGACCCTGGCAATTTTGCTTTGGCCACAAAAAGGTAGCCCGTGTTCACTGTGAAGTGGTGTGGTCGGAGGATTTAGGCTGGGGTTTGCAAACAAGTTTAAAGGAGTTAGGTGCATAGGATTTAGGCTTGAATTCTGCAACTTCATAGCAATAGGTTATATGTTCCTTGGCGTTAGGGGCCGTCTTTATGTTCTGTGTTTGTACAGCACCTGGCACAGTGGGGTTCCGGTCTTTGATTGGGGTTTCTAGGCAAAACAGCAATACGCAGAAATAAGAGCAATAATAAAGAATAGGAAACGTTTTTCATTGCGTTGTTTTTAAAAAAGGGGAAAATAAGTAATTTGTGTTTGCAGCTTTTAATTTCAAGTTTCCAAATCCCCCAGTGCTGGGAATTCCAGGGCCGGATCCCCCACTGGGATAAATCAGCATAGCACCATCAGAGTCAGTGAGCGACGCTGATTTGCACCCACTGAAGAGCGAGCCCTGAAACACACCAGCACTGCGTTAGGAAAAGCACTTACGTATGTGCTTTAATTTTAAGCACGTACTTAAGGCAATGGGACATAAGCCCCTCCTTAAAGTTAAACGCCTGCTTTAAGTGTTCACCTGCACTGGGGTCTTAATGCAGCAGACTTTGCAACTGCAGCTGCTTGGGGAAGGACCAGGAGCAGACTGCAAGTGGCAAGCGACTGTCCAGGCTGCGTGAATTAGTTCATTTCAGCTTTCCCTGGAGGGCTAGAAATTCCAGGGCCAGATCCCTGAAATCTCAGTGAAATTGACAACAGCTGACCACCTGCAGGCCCCTTGATCCTGCCAGGTCTTGGACAGCATGCGAGTCAGCCTCACTAGTCGGAAGGTGGAGCTTGATGAATGTAGGAAGGGAATGACGTGGCGGGGCTGTCGGTAAGAGCAGGGGTTGGACTCAATGGAAGTCCCAACCAGTGCTGTGTGAATCCGCAGGGCTGCTTGTCGGCAGAAGGCTTTGCAGGATCAGGGCCTTAGCTTGAATTATTATGCTGTAATTTAAGTTTTATACTGTGGTGCTCCTAAGGGCCACAGCCAGATTGGGACACCACTGTGATGGGCACCCGACAAACATATAGAAGGGTGGCAAGAAATTTTGGCACAGAAACGTGCGATGTTTGGACAGCTCACAGCTTGCATCTTTGCAACTCTCTTGTATTTATTGGAGCTGGTCAATATTGCTCGGATGAGCAGCTTTCCTGCACAAAATGTGGTTTCATCAAAAATCAAAACTTTCTGCAGGAAAACGTCCGTTTAGACATTTTGAAATCTTTCCAATCGGGGAAAATCCAAGTGAATTTTTTTTTTCTTTCGTGCCGACATTTTGAAACGAATCCATATTCTTTCATTGTGACATATTGATTCTAGATTAAAAATGCCACCTTGAAATATCCAACAGTTTCCTTTCGATCAAAAGGATCGAAACCATTTGTTTGGGTGATTTCCAGTTGAAAAGGTTTGGGAATTTTTTGACTCTCTGTTCTGATTCAGAACAAGGAACTCATTCTGATATAATGACGTTCCCTGCCGGACAAAAATTCCATTTGCCAACCTGCTCCACTATTCATTCTAACCTGTGCTGAGTTTCCATTGGGGGTCCCCATCTGCAGATGACTAAACCCAATGGCATCAGGGCCTCTGGTGGGATTCTGTTTCCATGAGCTTCATTCAGGGCCTAGGTGCTAACAGATTTACTTTAGCACTCTGTTCTCAAACGCAGCTTAGCTGGAAATAAGATGCAATTATAAGAAAGAGACAGAGAAAGAAATTGTTGTCCCCTTGCTTCTGTTCAAGGACAGGCAGAATTCAATGTGGTTCCAGTTTTATTCCCCCTCCTCCCACCCCAAACTCTTGTGTTTGGTTTAAAATGCGGGAGGGGGGTGCCTCTTTCTTTCAGTTCATAATCAAAATATTTGCCATCCTGAGGAATTTGCCTTCACATCTCATAGAAAAGGAGTCTAAAGCGGCTCTAAAAGGAGTCTTGTCCTTCATCTGGGAGTTGAATAGATGTGTCTGGTCACAGGTTTCATAATGAAGCATTGGCAGCATTGAACTGAAGGGCTGTTATTCCAGCCTTTCGCTTTTCTTCTTCTGAGAGCAAGAATGCGCAATAAATCTTTCTTCTCCCCTTTCTCACTCCCCTGAATGTGGAAAAAGCCCTATTGTTGGGGCACAAGTTTGCGAGAATTGCACTGCTGTTTACGCGAAGCCCGTTAGATCCCGGCCCCAGAGCTGCTGGTCAAGGTCAGGCTGCAAAGAACGAAACGCAGGTGGAGGAACCTTTATCTACCCTGTTTAGTCTCGTGTCGTAGCGAAGCAGAGACCTCCTTCCTCCCGGTAAAACGCTGATTGAATTCAGACTAAGGAAAGACCTAACACAATCCAACGGCTGGAAGCTGCAACTAAATACACTCAGACTGGAAACAAGGCGTACGTTCTGAACAGTGAGAATAATTAACCGCTGGAACAAATTACCGAGGGTCGGGATGGATTCTCCATCACTGGCTATTTTGAAATCAAGCTGGGATGTTTTTCTGCTCTAGGATTTATTGGGGGGATTCCATGCCCTGTTATACGAGGGGCGGGGGGAGCGGGGCAGACTAGACGATCACAGTGGTCCCTTCTAGCCTTGGAATCTATGAATCAAACTACTTCCTACAGCAATTGTTACCGGGAAGGAATCTTTACACACACACCTTTTAAAGTTAAAAAGAGTGGAGCGGAGGGCATGGGCAGGTTTCCCTTGCTTTGCAGCTTCAATTTTTCATTAAATCTAATTTTAAAAAAATCTCTTTGCATTGGTTATTTGGAAACATTGTGGGCATTGAGTCCAGAATCTTAAGTCGATCGGCCAGTGCCTTCATTCTGAATGGGAAAGACAACCCTTTATTTTTTACCAGCTTGTTTCTAAAACCCTTCCTGGGCTTAGTTCCAGCGGTTAAAACTGAGGCCAACGAAGATGCTCTGCTCCCGTTGACTTTAAGGTTATCAGGCTTCTTGTCTATTTCTCGGACACTGTGAGGGTGCACTCCTGTCACCCCAGCTGAAATCAGGACCCCGTTGTGCCAGGCACGGCACAGACAGAGCCAGGCCCTGCCTCGGTGAGCTCACAGCTTGACAAGGCAGTCACAGGCTGGGAGGAGAAACAGAGGCATCTGTGATGTGCCCCCAGGTCCCACTCCAGCCAGTGGTAATGTTAGGAGCAGAACCCAGGTTTCCTGAGTGCTAGGCCAGTGCCCTGTCTTACCAGCCAATGCTGTATCTAGCAGGCACTGCCTCCCCCTGTCCTTCCTCTCAGCCCGGGGACCTGCCCCCATTCCAGCCCTAGGCATCTAGTCACTAGCGCGAATCCCTGGCACAGACAAGCAAAGCTGTGATTTGCACCTGCTCACTCCTGCCTGACCCACACTCAGCTGCACTAATGCAAATCCCAGCTCACACACAGCCTTTGGGCAGGGCCCAAGCATCATTTTTTCCAGCCCAGTACAAATTTGTAACACGGGCCCCCTCCCACACACATACCCAAGGGGGGTGCAGCCTGGGCCAGGTCCCCCCAGGACTTCCAGCCCCGGTGAAGTGTACCTTCCCCCCATGTGGGGGCCCTGCATTCATGCAGGCGCAGCTACACTGATAGCTGGCCACCGAGGGCCGGACTCAGGGCAAATCCTGAATTGGAACTAGCACTGTAGAGGTGATGAGACCCTGTTCTGTTCCCCAAGGCTCCTGAGCCAGCCTGGGGTATCTAGTCCCGCCCCCCACCCCCCAACTCCGGCGTATGTGGCTAGGGCAAAACTCCCTCACTAGGAGAACTATGGACATGGATGAAATGTAGCTGGAATAATAGGGTTTTGCTGCAGAACAGGCTTCAGCTTCTGGAAGTTGCCCCTCACTACCACAGCTTTCCCCCTCTTCCGCTCGAGTCAGAAGCCCCCGCAGCCATGTGCTCTCTGCTCCAGACGGGACCCACACCGGAGCAGGCCTCTCCCTTCAATCCCTGATCCGGCCTCCTGCAAAGTGGGGGTGGGGGGCAGTGGGTGTTTGCACGGTGCCCAGCCAACGGGGGACTGGCTCCCGTCTGTGGCTCAGAAGAGCTTCTACAATGCAGATGACAGCTGCTCGTTACCATTACGCTCCGCTGTAGCGCCGCTATCTTCGTCGGAGGAGTCGGCGCGGGCAGGCTGAGTCACCCAGCGCACGGAGGATAAAGGGAGAAAGCCCTGCGAGCGCCCCGGTCTTAAAGCACCAGCCTGCGAGATTTCCAAAACAAAGCATTCTGCTGAGAGGAAGGCCGGGCCTGCCATGAAGGAGCTGGGCTGGGGCGCAGGATTGCTACATTCAGTTCCCAGCCTTGCCTCTACTTCCCTGCGTCATCTTGAGCAAGTCACATGATCTGTCTAGGCCTCAGTTCCCCAGCTATAGAATGGGGGTAAGAAGGTTAGACCAGAGACATCTATTCAGGGGGCACAGGCGGTCAAACTAGCTGATCACACACACGCTGCTCCCTTCAGGCCTTGGAATTGATGATTCTATGCTTCCTATCTCCCACCTCTTCTCTATATAGATTACAAGCTCTTTAGAGAACAGACTACCTCTTACTATGTGTTTGTACAGCACCTGGCACAGTGGGGCCCCAAGCTCAGCTGGGACCCATGCCCCATTTCACAGCCATTTGCGGACTCCCCCTAAATCCTGGGTAAGACGTGACTGCGGTCACCCCACTCCAAGAGCCAAAATTTCTTCCCAGCCAGTCGTGGCTCAGATGATTCAAATGTCCAGACCGCTCCTCTGGGGTTGTGGTTAGTTGTTATATTGCCTGTAATGAGGTCTTGGCGTTCTGTCAATCCACGGCTGGATTCTTTCCAAGTGCGGTGCATTAAAACCGACGGTTGCACATGCTGATGCCTGGGTCTGCACACAGACACCCCTGCTTGGCGCTGGGGCAGCCCTCTCTGGCACTGAGCACACTTGCAGATCAGACTGACCCCCACATCTTCCCTGGAGCCTGGATTTAAGCTCTGGAAAGAACGTCTGGTGGTTAAAGTCTCTAGTTCCCTTGCCCCTCGGTGCTTGCTGGTCCTAGTTGAACCCTGACCCCGTAGCCTGATGCCATGTCCCTGGGGCCAGCCTCGTGAAAAAGACCCGTCAAGCTCAGGCCTGGCCCATTCCGTATGAGTCTGCAGGCACAGCTCTTCCCCTGTGGAAGCCCCATCTCATGACGCGCACAAGACCGGACAAAGCGCTGGAGGAAGCAAACCCCTCCTGGCCAGTGGGATTGCGCTAGAAGGGACCCGGGATTCTGGGAGCCTTTGCTTTTTCATTCTTCCCGCTGCGCTTTCCTCTCTCAGAGGGTCCCGCTCCGACTCGGAAATCTTCCCGACGGTGGGTGCAAAGAGTTAGTTTTACGAGCATCTCCCCTCGGCCACCCCCACCCGCAGCGACTGGGCACTGGCACAGAGCAGCTCTGTGCCCGGCCATCACCCGGCACCGCTTGACACTGATTGTTCGGGGCAGGGTGGAACTGGCTCGACTGAGCCTTTGCAGACTCACCTGCTCCCGGCGCGCTGGTGGTTTGGGCTCGCTGTCCGTGAGCCTGGAGCTACTTTGTCACCTCACAGCAGGCCTTGGGGGGGGGGCAGTGCGGCTGTCACCATCTCACAACAGCTCTATTGTGTGCGTAACCCCGTGAGGAGCGCTCTGGCTGCAGGAGCTAAAGTCCTTAAGCACCGAGTCTGGCGATGCTGGAGAAGAGAGGCCTAAATCCCATGTTCCCACTGACAAAGGAAAGCAGCCCCCAGCCAGCAACGTTCCAGGGTGAATGAGGCTATTTGTGGGGCTGGAGAATGTGCGGTGAGAGGAAACAGGGGGGGCAGGGCTGGGGGCAGCACTCTCTAGGGCCTGGGACTAAACTCCAGCTCTTGGGAATTAAACCAGTCCCCAAAACAAGGGCAGGGAAAAGGCGTGGCAATAACATGCTGCCATAGGGCGCTGACCTGGGCCCTCGGGAGACCTGGGTTCAATTCGTGCTTCCACTTCAAAGGCTTTTGCACTGGGTAAACTCACTGCAGGAGGGAGCCAACAGCCAGGTGGTGAAGGGTTAAATACTCCATTCCCCCAGCCATCCAGCACCCACCTGACCCAGGGCTAGCAACCTAGAGGCGAATGGCCCCCAAACTCACGCCTTGTTGCCCTCCGTTGCCCCCCACCCCACAATCAGCTGTTTATAAAAGGTGCCTGAAGGCCTGCTCGTTTGCTAAAGGCTTCAGGTGCAAATCATTTTATTACTGGGGAGTTATTGCAATGCCTGGATTTTTTTTTCCTGATGCACCAAAATAGGAAGCCTTGGTTGGGGAAGCACCAGGTAAGGAAAAGGCTTAGTCACTTATTAGCATAATTATTTATTACTAACTAGCATTGGGAGCCTCAAAACCAAATGACTAGAACAACAGGCAGGAAAAGAATCCCAATCGAAAACCAGATCCAGATTTTCCAAATACCTGCTACCTTTATAACAGGACAAACCAAAACCCTGGAGCCAAACAACACCTCTGTCCTTCCGGGAGCTGGAAATCTAGAAGTGGGTCAGAAATGTTTGGCTTGGGCCTGTCTCGGAGGCTCTAAGTGGCACTTAAATAAAGGGCAGCAGAGCTCCAGACAGGAACCCATCCATGCCCAGCCTATCTATTCCCTGGGAAGCAGGAGATTAATAACTGGGAGGGTGGAAGAGGGGGGCCCACCCCTGTCCCTCCTGAATCCCCAGCAAAATATTCTCAGCCCGTCTCATGCAGCGCACCAGAGCCAGCCGTAATTGCCGCCCTCCCGTGAGCAGCCACCTCAAAGGGCTCCAGCCGTTTATCTCGGCTCCCCCCACTGCACTCGCCCTCCCCCATGACCGCAGTAACCCGCAGCCTTGGTAGCAGACTCTGAGTCCCACTGCCGAGGTGGGGGTGGAAGGAGGGAGAAATTAATCCATATGGAAATGTATTTAAATCAATTCCCTTACTGGAATCTCCAGCTGTTTCCCCGACACAGCTTTTCCCAGCGTGCTCTTGAGGGTGGGGGGGAAGCAAATGGAGGGGGAGCTGGCGAAGGGAGGGGCAAGGGGTTGAGCAGAGGAAGGAAGGAGACCCGGGGATGGAGGAGGTAAAGTGTTAACTCCCCTTTTCCCTTCATCTCCAGATGTCTCAATGTGCCTGAATCCTGGCCTGCAGTGACAACAGCCCCGTCCTTTCTAGAGAGCTCCGTAGGCTGTTCTTGGGAGGCTAATGCCCCAGGATGCTTCCTCTGCCAACCCCACGCGCACTGAGCCATGTGCGTGAAAGGTTGGACTAGAGCCTCTGAGAGAGGCACCGCGGGAGCCCCCGGGCTGCGTTAAGTTACCCAGCCAGGCCTCGGCTCTGCGAGTACAACAGTTCCCACCGGGAGCCCCAGGGTAGAGCAGGTGCTGGCAGCTTCTGGAGCGTTTGCCACCGTGCCAGTTAAACTTGCACATGAAATTATCATCATCTTCATCGCTGGCTGGGAATTTTTGGATGAGATTTGGCGAGTGGTGAGGCGGCTGGAAAATACCCACCCATCAAAACTCCACCTTCTCCTGGGAACTGGTCGGTTTGACAAATTTCTCGACTCGAAAAATTGGGGGGGGGGGGGGGGGGGGGGGGGGGAGTGTAGTGATTGCCAAACCCTTTCAATGTGACGTTTCCAAAATGAAAAATTCTGCTGCTGCGCTTCCGGTTCCAAGTGACTTTTTGTTTAGCAGTTTCATCTGATTCTAGTAAAAATCATTAAAAATAACAGCGGTCAAAATGGAAATGAAACATTTTGAAATTATACAAGCAAACCATTCTGACTGACCCAAATCCAAATGTTTCTCGGGATTCTCCGCGGTCAAAAGCTTTCCATCCCCATTCGACACAGGAAGAACTCTTGAAATCTCAGACATTTCCCACCAGCTCTAATTATCCTCGTCTGTGTCAATGGCAATAAGCCCTGAAATGTCAGGGGGACATAGCTCAAGCCTTCATTATTTCCCTTATTTGTTATTTCTATTACTGTACGGCTTAGGCGCCTCAGTCACAGGCCAGGATCCTGTTGCGCTAGGCACTGTACAAACAGAACAAAAAAAACGGTCCCTGCCTTGAAGCGCTTACAATCTAAGGGTAAGGCGAGAGGCGACAGTGGGAAGCACAAGGAGACGAGGAGATTTACTCCTCGAGAGATTTGCAGGAAGCCGGTTTGTGTGGCTGAAAGGATACCATTTTGAAACCCATGTGCAGGCCAGAAGCTCATTGGATGAGCGGCTTTGTTCATGAATATAGCAGCCATTGCCCCGCTGCATTGGCTGGGAGCCCTTCAGTGGACCGGGCTTCCAGAATATTTGTACAGCACCAAGCACAGAGGGCCTTATCCTGGTCCTTGCAGCCTCCAGGTACTGCCACAATATAAAGAATAGAATAATTGCTGTGCACATCACTCTTCACAAGGCAAATCCTCTCCAGCACCTGCATAGAATCAGTTACCGTCTACCCCAGGCAAGGCCCCTTTTAAGATTGGTCACAGACGTGTTATTGTCAGGTTAGGAAATGAAGGACTGGAAGGAACACCAGCCAGGATGTGAGAAAGTAAAGGGTGCAGGCAATGGTTTGGCTTCTAAGGATGGGTGTGCATGAAATATTTGGTCTGGGCCAGCCCCGTGGTTAGAGCTCTGCCCTGCAGGGGAGAAGTGCTGGCTTCAGTTCCTCGTCCAGGACTAGGCGTGCTGCAGAGACAATGAGCCCGGATTCTGGCTGTGTGAGGAAAATGGTTCTAACGAACGCCGAAGGGAGAGCTCAGCGGGATGAACTGTGGGTGCAGTGCAGCGCACTGACGGTGTATGGACAGAGGCTTATAGAATAGCGGGAGACAAAGGGCTGAGAGAGGGATGTGGGGAGCCACACACGGATGTATTAGAGCTGGTCAGAATGTTTTTAAATAATTGGTGCAAAGGTTTGAAATTTCAAACTTGTTTTTATTTGCAAGGTTCGAAATGGATCTTTTTTTGGTTGGTTGGGTTTTTGGGAAGCGGGGGTTGAATTTTGATATTGACATATTTTATTGATCTGAACTTTTCATAGATGCCTAGATTTGTCAGACCAGAAGGTACCATTAGATTGTCAGCCTGAGGGTGGGGGCACAGTGTCCATGGTGTGCAGGTGGGGGAAGGGTTGAGGGGCAGGGGGGAATCCGGGTGGAAATCTAAGTTCTACAAAGAAACGATTAACTAAGAGCAAGAGAGAAAGTACAAAGGAGCCAACTTCTGTCCAGAGCCCACCCAGCTGCTAACATGATTTCTACATTCATTTCCAGGGATCTATGCCACCCCACTTGCCTGAGACCATCACCGAGAGCTCCACGCACAAATTCCAGCCACTGAAGGGGGTCAGGCAGCCCTGGAAGGCGACTCACACAGCTATGGCGAGTCACACTGCGCATCTCACGCCACCATGACTGTGCTTCTCCGGGGGCAAAGTAAGGGGGTTTTAACATCCATGGAAAAGAACTACGCTAGGCTGGGATTTCCAGAGCAGCCTATGGGAATTAGGCACCCTGCTGGGCTGGGGGCTCAGCACTTCCTGAAAACGAGGCCCCCTCAAAAATCAGGACACTCACAATTGCTAGTTGCTTTTGAAAATCGTGCCTTACGTGGCTTGTCCGGGGTCACACAGAATCTGGGACAGATCCAGGAACTGAAGCTCAGTGTCCTGAGTGTCGCAGTCCGGTGCTTTCCACCGGGTCGCCTTTCGTCTCCCTGCTATTGACACCGCCAGGATTTGAACCCACCCCCTGTAATTTGTTCTTTGTTCTGCCAAGATTTCCTGGGAAGTCCTGGCCCCATCGGTGCGCGGGGTCCCTCAAACACGTGGCCTCACTCCGGCTGTGGCTCCCGCCGAGCAGCCATCTGCTAGAGCAGTAATATCCCTTCCACAAAGAATAAAGGGCCAGGTTCAAATCCCACTGGGAAGGCTCCCATTGCATTCAGTGGGCTCTGAATGGAGCCCTCAATGCTGCAGGGACTCTGCTGCAAGCAGCAGGCTTCGGGGCACGAACATTGGTGCACTGTCCCAGCCACACTGCGTGTGCCTCGCACCAGGCAATGTGATCTCGCATCACAAGTGCACTAGTTCTCAGCAGCCAAGCGGTTAATGTGGTCTCAGTAGAATCTCTTTTAATGCATCCACTCGTCCGCCTCCCTGGTGACACCTGACCGGTGGCCACCTGTGTCGAGTGAAGAGGGCATTTATAAATGACGATTTCCCATCAGTGGAATGAATAAAAGGGGGATTTCCGTCACTGGCCCACAAGTTCAAGGTAAAGCATAAAACCTCTTATTATCATCTCCTTCCCTGCAGCTGGCTCAGAGGAACATGTCACCGCCCCGGCTGCTTTCTGCAGAAGTAGAGGGGGTTGTGGTCATTACTGTGTAATTTAGGCTATGGGGACGACGGTTAACGGGAGGAGAACAAAAGGATCTGCCCAACTTCTCGATAATTAAAAAGAAACAGGACCCAAGACAAGATCTGGATGGAACATTTCCTGGAAGTTCCCCAGTCCTCTGGCTTGTCTCTTGTCTGTGTGTGACGAGGGCCGGCTAGGCAGGCTGGGCCCACGGTGTGAATCAGAGAGTAGCAGAAATCAGAGATGGGGAAAACTTCTGTCAGATCATCCACACCGCGCACAGTCAGGGCCAGGCTGTTCCCTGCAGTGGAAATAACCAGTGAGCTTTCTCCCCTCACCCCATGGCTCTTGTTAGACCCTTGTTAATCAGAAGGGCTTTATGACCATCTAGGTTCACTCACTGGCGTTTGGGTCATGGTAGGACTGAGACTGTGACACCAGTCGCTTCACAAGCACATAGTGAGAGACAGTCTCTGGCCAAAGACACCAGCCAGACAAAGAAGGATTGTTATCCCCATTGGGGAACTGCAGCCCAGAGGGATGATGTGACTGGTCTGTGTCACGCCGGAAATCTGGGGCCGAGCCAGGGACAGTCTCTTAAGTTGCAGTCCAGTGCTTTAACCGTAGGGCCATCCTTCTTCTCTGGGCTAGATAAGTGGTTACATGTCCACACCAATCACAAGACGCAGGTCACCACTGCAGAATTTGCTGGGGCTCCACCAGGCTCTTGTTTGACTGGGTTATAAAAATAAAGGCTAAGATTGTCAAACCTGGGGGTTTAGGGTGAGATTCCTCAACCCGTCTGGAGAGCCCCAAGGGAACGAGGTGTGATTTCCATCTGTGCTGAGCACTGCTCCCTCCCAGGGACTTCTGTGGGATCTGCAGGCACTCAGCATCTTCTCACCAAGTGGCTAAATGTGGATTTAAGAGTAGAGCTGGGTGGATAATTGAATTTGGTTCAATGGCTGAACCAAAAAATTGGGGGCAGAAGTAATTGTTTTGGACAGAACTGAAACAAATCTTTCTGAATTTCTCAGTGAAGCAAGAGAGTAAAAGAAAAAATTCACATCAGGTCCAGCTAAACATTTCATTTCATTTCATTTCGGGGGTTCTATGAACTTTTTTTATGTTTTATTTAAATAACATTTAGGGAAATTCTGAAACGAAACATCTTTCCCAAACAAAAATATCAAACTATTTCTGAATTCATTCTTTACTTTTTCTGAAACTATTCACCAAAATCAACCCAAATGCGCAAATGGTTTGGTCGCTCTGAATCTGCAACATTTTGGCCAAAAAAAATTGGTTTTGCATGAAAAATTTCACCGCATTTTATTTAAGAACTGAACTTTCACAGCCTGATTTGAACATTTTGGCCAATGTCTCTTAGGGCTGGATTCTTGGGGGTGCTGAGCACCTGCTGTTCACATTGAGGGGGAATCCGGGCCCCACTGATGTTAGTAGCAAAATTCCCTTGACTTCATTGAGGCCAGGTTTTCACCCTCTGATGAAAGGAGTTGTGGGTACCAATTTGTCTGGAAGTGAGACTCTTGGAGTCCATGTTCCCAGTGAGGCAGGGAGTAGGGAGATATGTGTGATGTCCTATCACTGAAACAGCTCTCTCTGACTGACAGGTGGCGTAATCAGAAGATGAGGAGTTGGATGCCCATGAAAGCCACAAGAACGGCCCAGTATTAGCAAGATGTTTCATCTGAAGATTTGTTTCCTTTCCAAAATAAAAACCATGAGTAGCGTGCGGAAAGCGTTGACGGGAGGGATAACTTTTTTTGTGAACAATGGCAAAATAAATAAAGATGTGATGCTTGGTCAGTGCATTTTAAGGAATAAGACAAGCTGTGTGCCTCCCCTCTGAGTAAACAGAGCCTAAACTAGCCTGGGGGATTCTGCCTCCCAAAAGTCCCCCTGTGATGTCCACTGGATATGGGATTATTCTTCACTTCCTGTTCCACACAGTTGGATAGTTGTAATCAACTGCACTTGGCCACTGGTGGGATGTCAACCCGTACTCTTCGACGCTAAGCAGCATTAGTGCTTAAGCTCAAAGACTAAATCCAGCAGCTGGAAGCCGGGGTAAAGTCAATCTTTTATGTGGACTAATAACTAGAGGGTGACCAAAGTCCCGCAGCCCACAAACACGGGTTACATAGCATTGCTGCATGCTGTTAAATGCTGTGTTTCCCCCCAAAGGCAAGTAAAGCTGATCCCCTACGTATCATTTGTGTATCAGTTTGTAATGTGTCTTGGGACCCTACAGCATGAAAGAAGCTATTGGCCATTTCAGTTCTTACTGTCCTGGCAGCTGCTGGGTGAGATGTGTTTAAAATCCAGATGTGTATTAAAAATATGAAATTGACTCATAGTCTGGACTCTTTATTTATTAACTTTGCTGCAGCTTGTACCACTGATGTTCCCATTTTCTTGAGGTGATAGCCAAGAACCCTTCCACGTTCCTGAGCAGTGCTACAGCTCACACACATCCTCCATCACATGCGCCCTGTTAAGCATCCCTTCCCCGTCTCAGGGTGGATGGGTCTTTGTAAATAGTCCTCTCATTATAAACCATGGGGCCACCTCACCGGCCAATGGGCAGTCAGGTGAATTCTGATTGGCTGGTTGAGGAGGAACAATCCACTGGAGTACTTTTGGGGGGAGGAGGGTTTTGTTGTAACAAAAGTCTGAGATTTTATGATAAGGAGAGGGTGGCAATGGGCCTGTTTCAATACCACCTTCCCACACACAGACTTTGGGGCATTTGCAATCCAAACCTAACAGAAATGTTGCAAATGGCCCCTCTCTTTGTGATACCGCCCAGACAGCCCCTGCTCCAGCCCTTGGGGTGTTCAACATCCAGATTTTGGATTTTGTTGTTTCCGACCCTCTTTAATTTGTGATAAATTACTCTTCTTGTTAGCATGCGGGGGAGCTGCTTAGAATCCAGATGGGCCAGTGCTGTGACTGCTAGCCACGTGCACTGACACAGAGGCGTTTTTCACCGCTGCAGAGACAATACAGCTCTGGGAGAGCGAAACACAGTCTGTTCTGCCTCATGCACCATCCCCAGAATCTACCTTTCTAGTTCCTATCTGGCCCCTGGCACTGTAATATCTGAGCACCTGCCAACTTCCCACTGTGGATCTTTATTTCTGAAGGGAGAGGCAGAAAGACCCCAGCTCTGCTTAGCAAGTGAAGTTCAAGGTTCCAGTTAGAAACACTTGTACAAACAATGGAGCGAGTTGGTACTGGAAGCTGCTGAGACAGCATGGATTTCCCCACCGCCCCAACCCACCCCATGGGCCCAATTTTGAGAAGTGATCAGTATCCACAGCTGGGTTCAGATTTTCCAAAGGGTGCAGCTCCCATTTAGGCATCAAAATAAATGGCCAGGTTTTCCAAAAAGCTTGGCACATTAGCTGCACGTTGGGTGCGCAGCCCTTGGAAATTTGAAAAACTGGCCCCCTGGCTTTTTTACAGAGTCACTTTCCCATCTCAGGGATTCCTTAAGCATGTAGCAAACTTCAGCCTTCCGAGCTCAACAATCCCTTCGTACTGTGGCTTTCTTAACTGATTTGTTCCTTCGAAAGAAGAAGTAGCAGGATCTCGGAAGGAAAAGCTAAGGTGATTTGGGTTGGCTGTACAGATTGATTTCTAAAAGCACATTCTCCTCTGTCTGGCTGAGCTGCCTGGCTCTGGTATTTTCAAGGCAACCTGTCTCAGCCCCAGAAGAGGTGTCCCCAGAATGGGTGGTTTTTCCCATACCCAGGGAAACAAACTTTTAAAAATAAAATAAAGGAAGAAGTGGTTAAGAAAAATATTTTAGAAGAACGTGGTGGGGGGAGGGGGAAGGAAGCATGTTCCAGCCCAGGAAGAAAATACTTCCCTGTCCTTTTTTTGGCTGGCTGGAGGCATAAAAAGTCTGACCAGCCCTCATGTTAATCCAGCTTTAGGCCCCAGACCACCCACTGAGGGAGCAGTCAGCCATGATATAGTATAAAATGCATAGAGAGTTTACAAGGGACTTGGGGCTTAGCCAGATTTCAGCTGAGAGGCATGGGGACAAAAAGTCTCCTCGCGCTCTTCTCACCCTCCCCCCCCCCCCAACTCCCCAACCTTAAAGATTAGGTTTGTTTCCATTTTGCTTGAGCAGATCCGCTGAATTCCAGCACCCGGACTTTCCCAGCAGCTGCAGCAACCACCTCCACAAGGCACTGCCATTCCGCACGGGCCTGACTTGCCTCTGAAATGCACAGATAATAATCAAGGCATAACAAGGTCCATAGGCCCAGAGTCTGGTGTGTGACATAGGCGTACATCGAGACTGGAGTGACTCCCGCTTTGCACTATTGAACCTGGGAGCAGAACCAGTCTTTCAAACATACCCACTAGACCCGCTGTCCCATCAGGTCAGGAACCCCTTTTCCAAATCATTGCACATTCTGCCTTGGCCTCACGCCTAACCTACCGACTGCGGAGCTGACCTGACTTTTAGAGACATGTCGGCAGGCATCAGAATCAGACTTACAATGGAAACTCAGCTGCAACCTGAACTATGGAGAAGCTAGCGTCATTCTACTCTCAGGTTTGGGATTTGGTAAGGTGAGAGCCATAATATCATACAGTCAAGACATACTAATTAATAGAGAGCAGTTGCTATAAACTTTACAGGCCAGCCCAATCAGTTCTGTTTAACACAAGAGCGAATCCTGTCCCCTTTGAAAGGTTTATGATACATCCTATTCTGTAGGGCGGGATGGAGCCAGTCCAGCTAAGACCTGTGCGTAAATACCACCTGCAAACATGGAGAAGCCAGTGGCTTGTTTATGCAGGATAAAGGCACCTAGAGGGGTTTTCTTTCAAAAAAAGAAACTGCTGCTTGTTTTGTGTGTGAAGAAAAGCAATCCATGCCTACCCTGAAAGACTTCATGGTAATGGGAGAACTTGGGGGCTCATGACATCACAAGAGAATGAATCCAAGTGATTAACAGGAGACAGAAGTTTAGAATCCTTGCCTAGCATCCCAAGAAGGCTTTTAAAAAGGAAAGAAATTGGCACAGTCAGTATTCAGCAAGGTAGCCAATGCTCACAATTTAATCACGAGTCTATGTGGTGTTTTTCTTAAAGCCCCAGCTCCGGGAGTCATGGGTTTATATGAGAATCGTAAGTGAAAATGTGACTCCCCCATCAAGTATTGGCACCAGAGGGCAAATATTAAGAACCCCAAATGGTTTTTGTTGTTTTTTAAAATCACTTGTTTTTAAACTAATCCTGTGATTTTTTTAGGCTTCATGATTTTGAACACAGGGTTGAGAAGACTTTGTACCTTGAGTTAATTGATTGTTAATTGGGTACTTAACCCATTAGTGAAGGCTAGTGGGGACACATCACACAGCTTTGTACTACCAAAGTTTGTTCACTGTGTGAGTGTTTACAAATGTGTTAAGTCCCCAGCTGGCTATTGGGTACCTCGAGGTATAAAAGGCTCATGAAGACAAGGTCACTGTGGAAGGAGGTGATGAAATTAGACTTCCCCCAGTGGGTTGCCTTTATAATCTGGGAAGTGGAGCCTAAATACATGTGGCTACAGCTGCCCCCACACAACTCCTGTGGCTCACTTGTGCTGTGGATGTGCTGCCTGCTCAGGAGATCAGCTATGCACTCAGGTGAGGGGCATTTTGAAAACCAGAAGTGGAGCAGTATTTTTCCTTTGCCTGGCAGCCTTCGAGATCTGGGTGCAAAGCAAAATATCCCCCAGACCTGAACTCTCAATGGGGTTAGAGCTGGGAATGCAGCCGCTACTCTGCGGGTGCTGGGAGGAAATGCCTGAGGCCCCTCCCTGGGAAAGCCCAATGGCTTTTGGTTTCTCTCTTTGCGGATGTATTCTGCAGTGTGTCATCTGTGACTATTGTGACTATTGTGATTGCCCCATAACGGGGGCCTGGCCATGTGTTCCACGCACTAGTCACATCACTTAAAAATACATCTTTAGTGCAGCAATTGACATTATTCCCCCTCCACACACACACACACACACTCTCTCTCACACACACACACACACACACACAATTTCAGTCTCTCCCCCCCCAACTTGTTTTCAAACCCTAGAGGAGTGGGCTGGGACATAAACCATGCACCTGCCTTTGGAGTCAGGTAATTTCAGGCCAAAAGAGAGCAAATTTACAAGCACTGGGGCCTGCCCCTGTGAATGCCAGTCAGCAGCCTGGCCCCCGCTGCTGCTCTCAGCTCTGGCACCATGGGGCAGTGACAGAGGAAGGCAGGCCCGCAGCCATGTGGGGATTTACAGGTGAAACGCCGACCCCTCCAACTGAAATACCAGGCTGTCCCTTCGCCCTGCTGATCTGCACCTAGCAGCTTGTGAGAGCAGCCGGAGAGGTGGGATGATGCATTTGCGAACGTGTATGAACTAAGCCTGTTAATTTAGGGCCTGAGTGTCAAACACCGAGCGGAGGCATCCTGAGCCCAGGTCTCTCTTGTAGCTGCCCTTCCCTGGATCGTAGCCGGAGGATTATTGTACAGCTGGAAACATGCAGCAGAGAAGGATAGATGTGTCCTGCCTTATCATAGCAATGTAGGGCTTGAAGGGACCTCGGGAGATCATCTAGTCCAGCCTCCTCGTTCTCTTCCCTCCCTCCCCCCCCCCCCGTGCTAAGACAGGCCCAAGTACACTGTGACCGTCCCAGACGGGAGCTGTCTACCCCGTTGTAAAGACAAACCGTGCTGGGGATTCCACAGCCTCCCTTGGAAGCCTATTCCAGCGTTTACCTGCCCTTGTCGCTAGAGCGTTTTTCCTAACATCTAATGTGACTCTCCTTGCTACAGATGAGGACAAGCGGTAACTGAGGTACTGTCAGCGGCCCCGGAGCGCACTTGCCCACCCTCCGCTTTATACCAGCCTTTCATACATTTGAAGACTCGTCTCAGCTCCGGGCTCAGGTTTCTTGTCTCCAGATGAAACATGCCCAGTTTTTGTCCCTTCCTCAGAGTCCAGCTTTTCTGCATCATTTTGGTTGCTCGGCTCTGGACTCTCTCCAGTTCATCCGCATCTTTCCGAAAGTGTGTCCCCTGGCATTAGCCCCCTGCTGCTGGGTGGCCATTCGCACGCTCCTGGATTGCCGGACGTTCCAGGAGTGGTGGGTGGGGTGCCCCACCCGCCTCAGCGTGACCTCCCGTGCACTGTGTGTGCAAGGCGGCCTCCTGGGGGAGCAACATTCTGCCCTGGGGGGCGCCATGCTGCCCTGCCCGGCTGCTGGCGTGAATTTGCACACACCATGTGTGCAAGGTGACGCCAGTGGAGGCACGCCACGCTCTCGGTTATGGCCCGCTTCCTTTTGAAATCCACGGCAGAAGGCGGGCCCCGGGGTGGCGGGGAACAAAGTAATGGCCAGGACAGAGAAGGTAAATGCTATCTGCCCTTTCACGGTACAGGGATGTTTCTACAGCAGCTGGCACAATGGGGCCCCTCCTGCCTGGGGTCTCAGGGCACTACTGCAGTGTTATCGAGCATGAAACACGCAAGGAAACTGGAAAGCAGCAAGTTCAAGCCTGAGCAAAGGCAGGACGTCTCTGCCCAAGGCACGCTGAGGTGGTGGCAGGGAGTTTCCCAGGCTATGATGGAGGCTAAAAGCTTAGCCTTAGGTGCTAGATTCTCTGCTCTGCCCAGCTGCTGTCGGGGGAGCTCCCTGGTTTGTTGGCACCAAGGCCTCCCCAGCCCTGCTCTGACACGGCCCCGGTGCTGAGGGCTGGGAGGAGGGAGGCCCAGCTACCCTTGCACTGGGCCCACTGGGAGAGTCTGCAGCTGAGCGTGCAAGGGAAAGGGGAAGGAAAGGGGCAGGGAATCTGCCCCTAGGCTTGGAGGATCAGAATTAGACAGGCCGGCTGTCAGCTGGCCCTGACCTTCCTCGGGAGCAACTGGTGCTGGATACGGGGCTGGATGGACCCAGGAATCTGCCCCAGGCTGGCAATCCCTCTGCGCCAATTAGGCTCTGATAGAACGCCAGGGGCTGGAGTGACACTAGCATCACCCACCCCCAGCGTTGACACGGCGAGAGTCAGACCCCCACAAGCAGGAGCGTGAGGGGCTGTGCTGCTGCCAGACCAGACAAGCCACGTCACAACTTGCATTGCACCCGTGCAAGTGTACCCTGGCTTCAAAAATGGGGCAAGATGCACCCGGGTAAATCCAGCTCTGCTGGTTTACACTAGGGACCTCGCTCTGTTCCCATGGCTACCACTTCTGGGTAGCCAGAGGGGGAAATGGTAAGAGTCCAGCCAACGCAGACACTATCCCCGCCAGTTTCTCTGCATTATTGCAGAGCCTGTGCTATCATCTGTCCCAGCCACCCCCGCACCTCCAGCCCCTGGCTCTGGATTTAAACAAGCCAGACATCTCCAACCAGTGAGGGGGGAAAACGCTACGTTCCCCAAAGATGCCCCTAAGACACTGGCATGGCCGCGGCTGTGCCGGTGATGGGTTAGGTGGAGGGGATGTTTAGCAGGCGTCCTGCCACAAACGACAAGGAGCTTTGCAGTGTTTTCCCCATCTCTGCTAGTAGAATCATAGAATCATAGAATCATAGAGTTGGAAGGGACCTCAGGAGGTCATCTAGTCCAACCCCCTGCTCAAAGCAGGACTAACCTCAGCTATATCATCCCAACCCCCTGCTCCCCTCTGAACCTGATAAACTAGCCCCTCCAGAGCTGGCTTAGCCCAGTAAAATGATCCCCATGAGCAGCTGCCCTGTGCTTGGAATGGACCCGGCTGTCCCCCATGGCAGGCGTATTCCCAGTGTGCCCCGGGGAAGCTGCAGCCAGACACCCCGGAAGGTCTCCTCCCTGTCTGACGGTCCGAGCCGTCCGCACCAGGTGCAGCGCGCCACCACGGCCGCCGGAGCGTGGCTCTCCAGGCAATCACGGGCCCACTGCAGCTGCTGCACCCTCCCTGCATTGCGCGTATAATAAAATGAAGGCCCCGGTTCCCCTAGGCAGCCCCTCGCTCCTGGTGGCTGCCCGCAGAGGCTGGCTCACCCGCTGGTTAGGCGGATCGCTTGCTGTTATCCTGGGAGCCCGGGGTGCCAGTCCCTGCTCCCGGCGGGACCCTCTGGGCCTCGGCTCCCTGCCTGCCAAATGGCACCAGCCGCTCTGCCTGCCTCTCAGGGCGCCTGCCAGCACACGTACGGGCCGCGGGCGAGCACGCAGGGCCCATAGCCAGACAGCACACACGTGCCCCGGGGGCTATCCCAGGCGAAGGGAGGGGTGTGGAGGGGTTCTGGTGGCTGCTCCTTGTTTCCAATAGCAGCAGCAGATCCCCGAGTCCCGTCCCAGCCCAGCTGGGGTCTGGTGGCATCCTCGCTCCATCCATCAGACGCTCCCACACCGGGCCCCAGCGGAGACGGCTGGGAAGCCGCCCTGGGTGGGGGTGGGAGGGGCCAGCTGCCCAGATGCCCAAATATTGAGCTATCTATGAAATGACCCTGCTGAAGGGGTGGGAGGGAGTGCACGCATGGCTTCGCGGGAGTGTGTCGGTTTGTTATGCTAACCCAGGGGGTTCCATTCAGGGGACCCGGCGGAGAGGTCTGAAGAGCAAGGAGTTCACAGGCCCTCTCCCTTTGTCATGCTAAAAGTGCAACACACAGAATATCTACAGCCAGCTGCTCAACGGAGCGTGCGATACAAGTGATTTCTTAGGGAGCCCTGGCTAATGCAATGCAGCGCCAGACAATGCCAGGCCCTGCCCCAGCCCAGCCTTTGTGCAACATGGAAAACGTACTGTGGGTGAATGGGCCGGGGGGACAGGCCAGCTCTCAGCCTGCCAGGTGCAGGGGCAAATAGAGATCTGCGGGTGGAGAACGGGCTGGGAAAAGTCGGCGGGGCTGGCGGGGGGGGGGGGGACGAGGCGAGGAGGGGACTGTGCAGCTGACGCACATGGGCCCAGGTGTAAATCCATGGACGTCAGTGAGGATTTCCACCAACTGAGGCGCTGGCCCTTTTTGCTCCGCTATGTGCGCCGAGTTCCTGCGTGCCAGGCTTTTCTCCTCTCCAGAGATGGAGGCTCTTATTCCAGCACTGCCAGAGCCCTGGAGGATGGGTCTCTGCTTCTCTGCATGGCAGGGAGAGAACAGGCAGCGGCCGAGCAAGCTACACACTCCCCTTGTGGTGCTGCTGTATTTTGCAGGGATCACCTGCCAAGGGGGGGTCTTGGGGACTCAGCCAGTTCTTGGCCTCTCTGCTGTAGCTGCCCATAGGAGACCACAGGTGATGGTGAGCATCGGTCCCCAGGCGCTGGACTGAGACTCACCAAACTCATGTCACAGCAGCCCCCAGAGGGGTCAGGTGCCCGTGACTCTACTGAGCGGGGCCAGGCTGCACCCCATGCTAATCTCAGTTCAGCGCCTCACCTGTCTCCCTCTCCTGCTCGCTTCGGTGTTCCTGGGACTCCCGGTCCGAGCCGCGAATGCCGTGTGAGCACTTGGGCTGCCCGGTCGCTAGCCCCTCGCTCCTAAGCACGCAGAGGGATGGTGTAATGCAGGGATGGCTCTTGCTGTCTTAGAGGATCTGCCACCCGGGCAGGCCACGGGGGAAATGCCCTCCCCCCACGTTCCCATCACACAGAGAGCCGTCCGTACTCAGTGCCATGGTCTTTACTGACATCAGCTGACGGCCCTGATGCGGCTCAGCACTGGGGTGCTGGAAGGGACTGGTTCGCCCAAGACGCCACTTTGATGCCCTCTGCTCCATGCAGAGATGAGCGTGGCTAGGACTGCCCTGTGACAGAGACTTCAGTCTGCCCCCCCCCCCCCCACGCCTGCACAGACACCCTGCGTTCCATGTTACCCCAGCCGTTAGACACCGTCTCGTCTCGGAGGGCCATGCCCAGCAGGGCGTTGGGGGGGGCTGGAATCTCTCATGAATCTGGTAACGTCCGAGGTCACCACAACAGGCCATTGTGGTGCTTCCATTTGCTGATGCTAACGTCTGACCGGCGGTGGGAGGAGCGGGATGGTGTAAAATCAAGTCTCAAAGGGGGTTTTGTGTCATCGGCGGGAGGGGGGAGCCGGGAGGCGACCCAGGGAGGGGGGAGCCTGAGCATCCATCTTCTTTTTTTTGTGTGTGTGTGTCTCATGTGAAATGAAATTTGACACTGTCTGGGAGCCGCTGGGTTCTCAAGGCTCTTGAATTAGTTCCAGGGACACACAACTAAGCTTTTGTGTATATCGTGTACTTAGCGCCCACGTGCGCCTGAAGCCCCGGCAGAGAGGGCAGTCACAGCTGGCTCTGGGTTACACCATAGTTATTACAGCAGCTCCTGCGGCCCCCGTTGTGTCAGGCGCTGCACAGACACAGCGACAGCTCCTGCCCTGACGTGTTAAACCTCTGCAGAGACAGGCCTGAACGATTAGCCCCATTTTACCACTGGGGACTAAGGGACTTGCCCAGCTGAACATAATCAGCTCAGCACGAGCTCCCGGTGCAATGCTGGGGCCAAAAGAGCCACCGTGGTCCTGAGATGGATAAACAGGGGACTGTATTTGGCACTCGTGTGAACGCCGCTGGAAACCTGTCTCTGGTTCTGGTGCCCACAGTTCAGGAAGGTTATTGCTACATTGGTGAGGGGTCAGAGACTGATTCGAAAACCCGCCTTGTAGCGATAAAGTCCAGGAACTTAATCTATTATCTTCACAAAGAGAAGATTTAAGGGGTGACCTGAGGAGCAGAGGCAAAGGAAGACAGAGGTGCTGGACATGTGGATGCCCAGGAAGCGATTTCCCTGGCTACAAGGGCTGCATCTTAGAGAGGTTTGGTGGTTAACCCTTCCTCTGCTGGTCCTCCCCAGACCTGCTGGGGCATGTTCCATGGCCATAAGCGGGAGACACCCAGCAGCAGCCCCGTCATCTACCTGGGTGTAGCTATTTCATTTAGCAGCATAGCCCGGGCGTTCCCCCAGGTGCCTCTGACACAGGCAGCAGCATGGCAGGGAGGTGGTTCCGCCCGGCTGGCCCACGTGCCTGTGGTCCCACGGTGGGTCTCCACCTGGGACGTTCTGCAGCCACTCGTGGTTCAGGAAAACCAGCCCCTGAATTTGAAAATAGCAATAAGACGTAGAGCACGACAGAGAAGCAACTGAAACTCCCACTGGCTGTATAGAGGGTTGCTCTCCTGGACTCGGAGCACACTCGGCAAGCTCTCACGGCAGCTACGCAATGAACACAATGGGCCGGGCCCACTCCAGGGACGCCACCCCCCCTTTGCCTTGTGCTCCCCTCCACACCTGGCTGGAGAGAGGCATTCCAGCTACGGTGCTGATCAGCAGTGCAGGAAAACTGCGCCGTGCGAGTAGCTAGAAGAGGTGAGGCTCAGAATGAGGGGGTCTAGAAAGGGCTGACGAAGCACAGGAGGTGACTGACAGACAGACAGACGCCATCACGCTCTGACGTGTGCTTCTGCTCGGTCCATCACAACTGCAGCTCTGGCCCCGTCTGAATCCCTGCGTTCCTGCTCCCAGAGTACATGAGGAATCTGCACGAAGCGCCGGCCTAGGAGTGAGCGTGTCACAGCCCAAGCAGGGTCCCAGGGCTGGCCAAACAAGGGCTTCCCCTGTGCCCTCTCCCTGCACCTCTACCCCGGCCCCAACAGGGAAAGGGCAGCCTGGGTCCCGGTCGTGCTCCATCACAGACCCACCACCACACGCCCCACACACGGATGGGGCCGTGGAGATTGAGCACCCCTCACGCGTAGGCCAGGCCCCTCCCCAGCGGAGGCCCTTTAGCAGGAGGGCAGCATGGGCGTGGGCAGCTCACCCGGCCACTGCCAGCTCTGCAGATCAAAGGAGGAGGTTGGTTCCGCCAGAGTTTCCAACACAACCTCTTGCCCTAGCGCTAAATCCCCTAAGAGGCGTTCAGGACGAAAGGCAGCTGGGCGGGGGCGGAAATGGGATTCTTGGGACCTTCTCTAGCCATCCTGCTGCCTAGGCTGAGCCTCCTCTGGCCCCAAGAACAGACACAGGGAGCAGCTGGGCTTGGAGGGGAGCAGCCCAGCTGAGAACACTCATGGCAAAAGCCCAGGTAGTAAACCCACACTGGGGGGGCGTTTTCCTCTTGCTCTGTACAGAAGCTGCGCGGGAGGGGGAACGGTTGGTGCAGGGGGGGAGGTTTGCTGTCCAATGGCCAGGGAGCTGGCTGGAATCGCTTTGCTTTGGCTCCAAAATTGCATTTGCCAGTCCCCTCCAGCAGCTGAGTGACAGGCCGGGGTGAGTACAGGCGGCTCAGGCGTGGCGGGTGACAGGGATCCGCATGCCAAAACTGCGGCTAACAGGCTGGTCACTCGGTCTGCTGCTTTACTGGGGTGCAGGTGTCAGGCTGCTGCTGCTGCTGCTGCTGCTGCTCTTCGCGTCTGTCTGCCTGGGACCACCGCTGAACTACACAGACTAACGCCAAGGCCACGCTGCTGTGAGGAATAGAGTGTCTGAAAGGCGAGTCAGCCCGGACAGGCGGCCTCTCCAAAAGGTTAACCCCACCCCGTTACGTAGCGGGTATGGGTTTTACGGTTTGCGTTAATGAATGGCAGAGGCTGGGGTGGTCAAAGGTGTTTCAGGGCGTCAGGTGCCCGGCTCATGTCAGTGAGGTTCAGACACATAGCGCCTTTGAGAGGAAAGAGGGCTGCAAGGCACTGGCCAAGGCTGGGGTTCTGGGCTCTACTCTGCCACAGACTCCCTGGGTAACCCTGAGCAAATCACTTAACCGCTGTGCTTCGGTTCCCCAGCTGCATATGAAGGATTATATTTAATGATGAGACAGACCGTGCTACAGGGCAGGTTGATGCTGCAGGAGACATTTTAACTGTCTTGGCTTTTGATTGCTTGATTTGTCAGAGTCACTGTTCTGTGCAGGCTGTGTTTTCGCTTTACCTTTCCTGGGGGGAGGGGTGGGCTGGATTTTGTTTTTTAAGACATGCAGGAATCTGATGGATTGGAGACAGTGCCGGCGACGAAGTCACCAAAGACCCCCAAAAAAGCCACAGCCTTGCAGAAGTCAGGCACCCCCCCGGACCGGGGACTGTAGGAACGAGCAGAGGCGGCCTTACGGGTGCTACCCTTAAGAACACCCGGGCAAAACTCCCTATTGAACTGAACCAAGGGGCATGTGCAGAATGGTGGATTTGTGTGCTCAGCGCAGCAGCCGACTGATTTCCTTCAAACGGGGACTGAGGCTTGTCCCCTCAATGACAGCTGATGCCAGCAAGCCAAGTCTGACCTTTCCAGCACTGGGTCTGGGTGAGCCACGCACACCTGGGATGCTCGGGGCAGTGTACGGGTTTCCCCTTTCACGGCACTCCTAAAGGATTTAACCGATTTTGATCCAACTGCCTCTCACACGCACACCAAGAATTGACCCAGGGGCTAAACCCAGCCTGGCCAACTTCAGCTGGCTCTGCAGAAACACCCCCTGCTCCGAGGCCCCTCCCTTCCTGGAGACAGGGCACGTAGGAGTCCCGGCAGAGCTCCTGCACTGGACACCTCACAGTAGCTAGAGGCACATGCCCGGGCAGCACCTTGACACCACCGTGCTGGGTGCCACTGAAATACCGAACGCCATTAGCTGCTGGCAGAACAATTGACCTAAGCTGGAAAGAAAGGGATAGAACCCAGGCATCCTGGCTCCCACCCAAGCCCGTTCCCCTGCTCCAATCCCTGCCAGAGACAGGGATAGAGCCCAGGCACCCTGCTCAGGGAGGCTGGGCCGCCCGGCCTGCTCTCGGAACACACCCAGGAGCAGGCAGCGGGGGAGACGCTGCTGGGGCAAAGGCCTCGCTAGTCAGCACTGTGACGGGAAGCGGGATGCAGCAAGCGAGACGTGGCACCCCTGCCCCCCGGCTCTAAAGCCTCCACAGCTGCCATAGCCCCATCCCAGCACAGCCTTCCCACTCCTGAAAGGGCCCCCAGCTGCCCCCAACACACACGCCCCTCTCCCATGGGAGCAGGCAGGCTCTGGAATGGCCCCGGCAGGGCTGGTTCATGTTGCTCCCTGGGAGCCTCTCGGGGATTCCCAGCCAGCCGGCCAAGCAAGGAGATGTCAGGGTGTCAGATTGGGGGGGCTGGGAGCCTGCCTCGCCCCCCACTCCAGCCCAGAGAAGGGTGCAGGGGCACAAAGCAGGAGAGGGCAGGGAACGTGCTTTCCCAGCGCCAGGCACAGCCTGGGCATCTTTGTCTGATTTTTGAGAGCCCTTCCCCCGGTGCATTTACCCCCTCCCCGACCACGCTGGCCACCTTTCTCCCTCTGGGTGGGATGGGGGCCCCCTGCCTCCTTGTGCACCATAAAGTGACACCCCCCCGCACTGCAGAGCAGGTGACGTGATGACTTGTGAGCCTGAGCCCTGTAAACCCTGGATATGATGGGAACCACCTCAAGCAGGGGGTGGCAGCTCTAGTTCCAGCACCGATGTGCAGGAAACCATCCTCCCCACGTGGGGTGGGGGCAGCTGAGCCGCAGCCATTTCCCAGAGGCCATCATCTGCCCGGATGGAGTCTAGGAGAATGAAATAACGGAGCTGGGGAAGTGGGGGGATAACCTGGGAGACGCCCCTGCCCCCAACACACACACAAATGCTCCCCGGGCAGCTCCATCCTGGCCTGTGCGCTGCAGGAAGGTTCCCGAGATGGGCATCCCGGCCACCCTGGCCCAGGCACGGCAGGGAAGGTTTGAAGCGACACCTAGTGGGATAAGGAGCATCTTGTCGTGGTCTAACGGGGACTCGGAGGAGGTATAGCCATGACAACCCGGCTCCCCCACCTCGCAGAGCCCAGCGGCTAGCAATCCTCATGGCACGGGCCCGGCAAGCTGCACCCCTGGACGGACCCGCCCGTGCCCAGTGGCTGTAGCCGGATGACGCAAGCCAGAGCAATATTGCCAACCCCATTTGGCCAGGAGCCCGGAGGCAGGTCCCCAAGACAGCCCTGAGATTGGCTTAAAAATCACGAGATTCTTGGGAAAAAATAACTGTGGAGTTCTTCGTACTGGTCTCCCACTGGCGCAGCTCTTTAGGGGTCACGTTAGCGAGGCAGCCTCGGCAGCCAGGCAGGCGAGAAACTTAGGTTTTTTTAAACAAACGCCAAGATTCTCCCCTCACCCCAGGACTCCAGGAGCTGGGGCTTTCGGGGAAGCACCAAACATCATGAGACTCAGGAGAGCTGGCGACCCGGCGGAGCCAATTCAATCAAGATTTCTAGATGAGGGATGGTTTCTTTTCCCTCACACTCCACCTGGGGGCTGGAAATGCAGCTGGGGGCTACGGGGCTGGGGGGGGGGGGGGCTGTCTCTCTCTGCAATGGGGATGCCAGCTCACTCTCCCGTAGCTGCCTGCACACAGCTGGAATGGGAGCACATGTCGAGGCGCAGGCTCGCTGGGGAGCAGGGCGGAACGGCTGTCCACGGCCCCCTTTTCATGATCCCTCCCGCTTTAGCTGTTGGGGTGTAACACAAATGAGCACGGTCAGCTCTGCTGCCCGGATAAAGCTGTTCACATGGCCCTCTGCACTGAGCACCTCCCCGTCTTGTAACGTATTTATCCTCCCACTACCCTGGTGAGGCAGGGCCAGGCTATCTGCCCCACTTGCAGATGGAGAAACTGAGGCACTACGAGACGAGGGCACCTAACTCCCATTGATTTCAGGAGCCTAAATACCTTTGAGGCTTTGGGCCACAAGCGACTCGCCCAGAGTCACAAAGGGAGTCTGTGTGGCAGAGCCGGGAATTCAATCCCTTCAGGCCAGCACCCCGACCCTGGCCCAGTCCCACCTCTCTCTGCTCCCCTGCCCCGGGCCCTCCACCAGCCACCCCCAAAGCCCCACATATCCTACCTTGCGTTTAAGGGGTACTGCCATAGTGGAGCAGTGCCAAGAGCCCCCGCCCGGGTTCCCCAGGGTGCCAAGCACAGCAGCACATGTTAAGAGACAGGCTCTGCGCTAAAGGGCTTGGCCTCGAAAGCTTGAGACAAGACGCGGCAGGGAGGAGTCCCGTGGGGCCAGGCCGGTTCCTGCAGCAACAGCAGCATGGGTGCAGACATGGCCTGCGGGAGGGTGCGGGTCAGGGTGCTTGACAGAGCCTCTCCCCTTCTAGCCAGGGATGCGGGAGGAGCCAGAGAGGGGGGAATGGGGCACAGGAGTCCTGAATCCTAGCCGCCCCTGCTCGAAAACAGCATCTCCCCGTCCTATGAATAGGATCCAGGTCTGCCTCTCCGGCTGCCTCGGTTGGGAATGGAACCCAGGAGTCCTGCGTTTTAAACACCAAGTTCTTCCCTTGCCCTGCAGAAGTTCTGCACAGAGTCAATCTGTTTAAACTCTGCCTCTCTGGGTTGGTCAGGCAATCAGTTCTGGGGTAAGTGTAACTACATGGGGGGCCCTCTGGGCAAAGGGGCTCTGTTGTGCTTTCACACACCCCATCGGCCTCACAACCTTGTCTATGCTCTTCCTAGGAGACAGAAATGCTGTCAGGCTATAATGGAGGGATAAATCTGGGAAGGGAACTGATTTATCTTGCAAGGAAGACTTGGGCAAAAGGACACAGCACACAGGCGAGATGGCTACAATCTGTTCTGAAGCGCTATCGCTCCCATCTCAAGGTTACGCTGGGAAAGGAGGCAGAAAATGTTACAGAATTCGCATATTTAAGACGTGACGTACGGCTGCCTCTCCCCATTACATGGACCGGGCAGTCATGGCTGCAGGATGCAAAGCCATTGCCTGCCATCCACGGGGTGCATTGGGTGCTGGAGAAAGGTGCCAGCCAGGCACCCCAGAGACTGGCGTCCTCTGGACCTGATCTGCCACTGCCCTGCACTGTATGAAGTCATTTGCATTAGTGGATATAAATCACAAGTATTTCACCCCCGCTTTGCACGAGTGTTAAGACCTCCACAAGGTGTGCTGCAACAGCCAATCAAGCCCATCTCTGGATATGGCACAGGCAGACGCTTCCTCACCCTGCACACTGCCCTGCCGGTCTGATTCAGCCCTGAACGGGAAGGCTGCCCCCCATCCACACGCTGGGAGGTGAGAAGGGAGTTCAGGATCCACCTCTGGTGCAGCCCTTGGTTTCTCTGCTGAGGCTGCTGACTGGAGTGTGGCCACTTGCCCACTAGAACTGGGCTGAGACCAAGCTAACTCATGACACCAAAGAGCCAGCCCTGCCCACCTGGTTTAGGATTGGCTCTGCGACTGAGAGGGGAAAGGCCCTGCATGCTGGTACGGCCTCGGTCGCCCAGCGGAGATGCACAGTTAACCTCTGCTTGTAAAGCGTGTTGGTAACATTTTGTGGGTGAGAAGGGAATCAGGGGGAGTGGGGGACATGAGCCTCTGGGTCTCTCTAGTCCTGTTCAGGGGATGGGTGAACTGGAGCACTCTGGTCATTTCCAAACCCCTGGGCAGTATCATTAGCTGGTAAGCACTCTGCTAAATCCCTCCTGGCTCCCCCCACCCCTGGCCTGAGTGCAAGCTACTGTCCTGCTGTCTCTCTGGAAAGCCCGGAGCTCTGGGCTTTCTCTGCTCCCTAAATGTGGCTTCCAGATGCAGTATTTCTACTGTGATCCTCAGAGATGGGAACAGGGTGGGATGTGAGCAGTGCACATGCATGCAAATAATGGGGGTGGGGGGGTGTATGTGCAGCATGCCCAGCATGTGGGTGCCGGATGGGTGTGTGCAGTGTGCAGTGTGCTATGTGGGGTGAAGTAGAGGGGTGGGCAGGCAGGGTGTAGCTGTGTCTGGGCGTCTGCACAGGGTGTGTCTGGCAAGGTGCTGTGCGCGCGGCCCTGTCTTTACTATGCACCAGCTGCTCTTTGTTTAGCGACATCTTGTCAGAGCCCATCAGCGGAGCGGGCTGGGCTGGCCGCTGAGAGGCATTTTCAGGATTTCATCTCAAGTGCAAGGATTCTCTTTGGTTTTTGCCCAGAGCTCTCACTACCTCGGGGTGGATTTGCGCCAAGCCAGGCCAGCTGAGTAGCCCACGGCCTGGAATCCCTTTACTGTTAATTAGGCAGAGACACATGCAAAAAAGTTCCTGCCTTTTGAGGTGTGCCCAGTGTCCGATCTGCAAAGAGGGGCTCCCAGCCACACAGACTCAGCACGGCTTCTACCAGCGCGGCCTGGAGAAATGCCTGCCAGCTGAGCAGTCCCTGCAGCTTAGCCCAGGGGGTAGCAACTCCCCAGGTGGGACCAGCTCAGCATAGCGCCTACCAGCTCAACCCAAGGGCAGAGGATTCCCAGTAGAGACCAACTCAGTCTAGGGCTGGGGGAGTTCCCTTTTGGCTCAGCCAATAGATCTGTGGCCTATGCACTAGCCGGGTTCCCCGACGCACAGTCTGGCCACCAGGAAGGGGCTCCGCTAGCCAGTTACAATCCTGAGCAGGCTGATAACGCTGAGGGGCAAAAGACTCAGCAGCCAGTTATCCCTGGGAGGCCAGGGGAGAGCTGTCCATCTAGAGGAGCAGCAACCCGACAGGCCATCCCGTGGCCGCTGTAGTGAGGGCAGCCGAACTCCTCATGTTCCCAGTGAAAATGCACAGAGGCGGGTGTGCTACTTTGCCGCTCTCCCTCCACCTGCTCCCCGCTCCTTTGCCATCCCATGCTGTGCACCTCCTGTGGTTCACAGCCTTTGTCAGTGCTGACGAGCGGCTGGAGCAAGGGGCACTGAAGTCAGGACTCCTGGCTTCTGTTGCTGACTGTGGCCCAGTCATTTCACCCCTCTGGCCTTCAGTTTTGCCCCTCGGCAGAATGGCAATGCTAGTAATTCATCACAGGATAAGTCACCCAGCCCTGCCTTAGCAGGGGTGAATGGGAGAGTTAATTCATTGACGTTTCCAAGACGCGTGGGCATCCCCAAGGGGACGGCGCCTTTTCATGGCACCGGGCTTGTTCTACGTCATCCTGGTTACTTAGCGAAGCTCTCTGGGTTCTAAACAAAACCAGTCACAGCACAGACCCCTCCAGAGGGACAGGAGCCAGCTGCAACAGCGTCACCCCTCGCTGCACATCTGGGGAGCCAGCAGCTGCGTGGGGCAGGGCAGGGCCACCCCCCCAGGTCTCATCGGGAGAGGGGGTAGGGTGACCAGATCAGATGCCCTGATTTTATAGGGACAGTCCCGATATTTGGGCTTTTTCTTATATAGGCCCCTGTTACCCCCCACCCCCACCCTGATTTTTCACACTTGTTCTCTGGTCAGCCTCAGAGGGGGGTGGAAGTCAGCTGGATCCAGAGGCAGGAGGCACCAGAAAACTACAACTCCCAGCATGCAATGCGCCGGACTCCGGCGAACCGGAACCAGGTGGTAGAGGAAGAGGGAGGGCTGAGTTGGCCTTACATTAAGCCCCGCCCCTCTCCGAAGGATTGCACTCTGATTGGCTGAGCTGGTGGCAGTCACTTGCAGGGCTGCCTGTGATTGGCTGGGGGGGCTCCAGCGAGGCGGGTCCCTGTGGGGGTGGGGGGGTTGCTGCACTTGCTGGAGTTGCTGCCCCTGCCGCTGCCTTTGCCCTGCCCCCCCCGGCAGCATGGTGAGTCCGGGCACTACCCCCCCCCCGGGACAGCAGCGTGGGGCGGCCGGGGCGCAGGGGGCCGGGTGGGTGCAGTTGGGGCTGGGGTGGAGCAGCGCAGGGCCGGTCACAGCTGGGCTCCGCGCAGCCGGTCCCCTCCGCCGCCCCCTGCCCGCCCCACACCGGCCCGTGCGCTGCTCCTTCCCGGCCCGGACCCCCACCTTCCCCGGCGCGGAGACCCGCTGGCAGCGGGGGGGAGCCCCGGGTCCCAGCCAGGTCTTGGGAACCTGAGCCGAGCCCTGCCCTGCGCCTATAAATAGCAGCTCGACTCGTGGCCGGGCCGGGCCGGGCCCGCCCCATGGAAGGGCTGCAGCGCTGCCTCGGGTCTGCCTCGGACGTGGGCTTTGGTGTCTTTGCTCTTGGAGAGACGCGGGCGCAGCCCCTGGCCCCGCTTTCCTGGCGGGATGCAGCGCCCCAGAAAGGTGCGGGCTCCCCTCGAAACCCAGCTGTGGATCCTGGAGGGACCAAACGCCCTGCACTGCACCAGGCCCTTCAGGAGGCCGCAGGCCTAGGACATGTGGGGCAGGCTGGAAAGGTGGGGGAATAGCGCCCCGGGGGCTCCACGAGCCGCTGTGCACCATGCACCCCCCCCCGCTGTGCCCGCCTAGCCCCCTGCTCTCAGCCGCTTTCAGAGAGCGCCGGCCGTGCTGAAAACCCGGCCCATCCCTGGGAAAGAGACGCCACTGCACTGCACCTAGGACTCTGGGTGGGGGGATTCTGGCTCCCAGGGCGCGCTGCCGGTGCTGACTTAATGGCTTTGACTGGCTTCTCTTCCTTGCCAGGCGGTGATGGGGGTGCAGCTGGTGCTGAGCCTGCTCACGGCGAGCGTCATGCAGAAGTTGTCTCCACACTGCTCCTTCGCTCGCTGGCTGCTCTGCAATGGCAGGTGCGGTGGCTTTTCCAGCCGGCTGAAAACTGGCCCCCCCCCCGTCTACTTTTGCACCTCTTTCCTCAAATGCTGTCCGGCCGGTGACCCTCAGTCCCGACCCACAGCCCCTTGCTAGTCCAGCCGTGGGCTGCTGCCCTCATCCACACACTGCTCTGCCCACGCCTCCGGCCCAGCTCCCAGCGCCCTCCCCTGCACAGCCCTGCCACGCTGCACCCCCGGCCTGCAGCCCCTTCTCCAGAGGCCTGGAGCGCTGCTGGTTTTCACTTGTCGGATCAGGCGTTTCTGACTCTCCCCAGCACTCTATTAATTATGTTTTTAGCATTTTGTCCCATCATTGACCCCGTCCTGTCCTTCCCTCCAGTCTGTATCGCTACAAGCACCCGTCGGAGGAGGAGCTGTGTGCCCTGGCGGGGAAGCAGAAGCCCAAGGCCAAGCGAGACCGGTGAGTAGGTCCCCAGTGAGCAGTCCATGCTTTATTGGATGTGACCATTGGATAATGTGGAGTGTGGATTATTTACTAGCCTCTCCTCTTCCAGGCCTGACTTCCCCACTTGTGCCTGTCTCTGGGGAGAGATGGGGTGGTGAGCAGAGTCAGGGCAAGGCGTCAGACCTGGGATTTAATAGCGATTTGAATTGCAGTAGCACCCAGATGCTCTGATCGGGGCCTGTTGTAGAAGGGGCTGCACATACACACCCACCCTGCAAAAAAGGTGGCCTCCGCCCCCAAAGACTTCACAGTCTCAAGCCTTGTCTAGACACCCAAGTTCTAGTGTTTTAACTAAGCCATATAACGCGCACACAGTGTGAGTGTGAACAGCTGCGGCTGTAGAAGTGTGCTGGCAGGGGAGTAAGCTATACTGATATAGGCCACGTTTGTCCTGGTATAGCTGCATCCACACGACCAGTATAACTATACATCAGGAAAAGCAAATCAGCCTCCGAACTGACATAGTTCTACCCGAACCAGATCTGGGTGCAGACCAGGGCTAAGCACAAGGTGAGTGGCCGCAGCTGGATATAGCTAACGGACGCAGGGGGCATGAATTGCCGCTGCTTTGTCCCACCCTTGGTGTGCTCCGTTCCTGCCATGCTGAGCCTGTTTCTCTCTCCCAGGAGGATGAACGGAGTCACAGAGGATAAGCCCTTGTCGGTTCCCAAGGACATCGACCTGCACTTGGAGACCGCGCCGATAACCACAGTGGATGCCCTTGGTAATTCCCGTGGATCAGAGTCAGTCTGTGCCTGTCGCCCTGGTGGCTGAAGGCCTGCAGAGAGGCGGGGAATACCCTCCAGGAGTTCTGACTCCCAGCGCCCCCTGCTCTAGCCTGCAGGACCCCACTCGCCTCCCAGAGCCTGTTACAGAACCCAGGAGTCCTGACTCCCGGGGCCCTTGTTCAGGCCAGTGGCCCTGTCCGGGCCACAGAAGCCCAGTTAGGGAAGCATAGCTCACTCCCCCCTCTCCCCCGACTCGCTGCAGGGGGTGGGGGCAGGGTGAGCTAGCTTCTTGCACGCCGGCCGGTGGTGACAGCCCCGTGTCTCTCTGGCCGGTCCAGTGCTGCGCTATTTTCTGGAGTACCAGTGGTTCGTGGACTTTGCCGTCTACTCCACCCTCGTCTACCTCTTCACTGAAGGCTACTACTGCCTGGTGGAGCCCCGGAAGGAAGCGAATATTGGCATCTTGTGGTGCCTGCTTACGGTCTTCTTCTCCATGTATCCTTTCTTCTGCCTCGGGGCTGGGTCGGGTTCCCAAGGGGGGATGGGATTCCCTCCCGTGTGCCAGGGACTGGAGGGAGGGGGATGGAAACGCAGGCTGGGAGCCAGGAAAGCTGCCGTGATGGTGTGGGATGCAGGACGCAGGGAGTACGAGGGGGAGGAACGGTGGATACAAGAGGCACCTGGTTCAATTCCTGGCTCGGCCACAAGCTCCCTGCATGACTTCCGACAAGGCACCAGGTCTGCCCTAGACGCAGCTCCCCAGCTGCAAAAGGGGGAAGACGCCTCCCTGCCTCCTGTGAGAGTGTATGTCCAGAAACGACTCCCACGTGCTCCGATCCCGCAGTGGTGAGGCGGTAGGAGTACCTGGCCAGAGACTAGGGGAGCCTCCCAGAGCAAGGGGTAGACTCCCCATTATTCGTTACCTGCATTGCCGTAGCACCTCGGAGCCCTGGGCAAGGCCCAGCACCGTGTTGCGCTAGGTGCTGTACAAACGCAGAACAGGAAGAGGGTCCCTGTCCCGTCACACAGGGATTGGCTCAGGGAGATGTTCTCGTCTGGATGGTGTTGGATCAGCCCGAAGCTCCAATGTCCTGTCTTCCATAGGCTGGTCATCCCTGAACCCAGCTGATCCGTTCACCTCACCCTCATGCCCAGCTCCCCTGGCCTGTGGCCTGGCCTGGCCTGGGCTGCCAGAGACAGGCACGATAACGGGGGAAGAAACCCAGAGTCCTTTTCAGTTAAAAGCCCAGCTAAGGCCGAATGGCTTAATTTATGGACTTATAAACAGCTCCCTGACAAGTGATAAAGCTGGGTAATGAGAGCCTTCCCCACGGAGAGCGGCCCGGCCTAATGAAGTGCAGGCTGTAGGGGCAGCTAATGCCGCAGCGGCTGTAATCGATGGGGATGAAAGGCTGCGGGACACTTTTACAGGCTGTTGTAAAGCAGGGATGCCGGCGCAGGCTGTTTATCCCCATGGAAAGGGCAGCCACTCCCCAGCCGTTTATTGAGGGTTTGTGTTAACGTCTGCGTGGCCAGGGGTGAGCCTGCAGGTCCTTCCCCCGCTGAGGGAGGCCATGTGCTGCAGGACGGGAAAACTGGCCGTCTCCCGAGGGCTGAGCCTTGTGGCCTGGCTGCGATCAGGGCGGGGAGCAAAACCCCGGCGGGGGGGACCCTCCAGCAAGGGCTTTTATTGTTTCCGCTCGTTACCCACCATCCCTCTCTTGCCAGCCAGCAACATTCACGCGAGCACTGCTGAGCGAACCCCTGAGGCCTGCTCCTCTCCAGGGGGGGATCTCACCTGTCTCCCCCTCGCCGAGCTGGCCCTGGGCCAGGGCACCTGCAGCTCACGCAGCGTGACCAGCAGTTCTTCCCTTCGCAGTCTGGGGCCGGTGGGGGAAGGACAAGCAGGCAGCCTCCCGAACGCCAACATATTCTTTAACCTGAAGAGTAGGCGCAGAGCAGAATGCGCCTCAAGCCCCGGTTGTTCAGGGACACTTCTCGCCCCCCCCCAGCATCCCCAGTTTTCTGCCCTGCAAGCCGAGACGGGAGTGGTTCCGGGGGCGAGCTGGTGACCCCAGGGCGGAGGGGGGGGTGCGGAAGGTGGCATGGACACTGCAGGAATGAAGGACACCCAGCATGGCTGCTGCTTGGCCCCGTGGGAATCCCCACAGGTAGAGCTGGCTGCTGGTGGGCCTGGGGGAAGGTCACCCCGATTCTCCCCTCACGAGGAGGCTGCACTGTAAACCACTCTGCTGGAGGCACCTGGCAGCAGTCGGGGGGACCTGCCTGCACTGTGATCACTCTCCACGCTCGCCCTCCTTCGTGGCTGGGGGGAGGGGGGTGACAGGATGAGCTCCTGGGAGACGGCCGGTTGGATTCAGGGTCCCCACTCTTGGCCACTTGTTGATGTGAATGTGCCTCCCCCACGCCCGGCTCAGGCCCCACTGAGGCTGTTGTTATTGGAGCCCCCCCCCTCACATTAGATCACGAGCCCCTTGTGCCAGCTGCTCCCCTGGCCCGTGTTGACAGACAGACAGCCCCCGCCGCACAGAGCTTGAGTACGAGACAGACCCGCGGGTGGAGGATTAGCCTCCGTGCCTTACGGATGGGCTCCGTGCCTTGCCCGAGGTCGCCCAGGGAGTCAGCGACAGAGCAGGGAATTGAACCCCGGTCTCCCGTGTCTCAGCCCAGCACCGTGACTCCAAGGCCCCCCCACATCCTGACGGCTGCAGCCCTGGTCTCTCCCGGCCAGACGCTGACTAACCAGGGGGCGCGTTTCATTTTATGCTGGTTTTGTCTTCCCTGGTGAAAGATCCAGCTCCGCGTCCCTCCCCCAAGCCAGAGCAGCGATAGCAGCAGCCGGGAGTGCTGCTCCCCTCCCCCCCAGGGGGGACCCGCTGCTGGGCCCCAGGGGCAGCTGGCTGTCTGGGGCCCACCCGGCCTTTGGCCTCTTGGCCAAGGCTCCAATAGCCATGGCCACCCGTGCGGGGGAGACACGTTGCCACGAGGAGCTGGGCTGAGGGGCCAGCAGGCAGGAGCCGTCCGAAGGGGGAGAATCGGAGCTGCCAAGGGGGGCCCCCCGGCACGAGAAGGCTGCTCTGTGGGCTCCTGGGGAGTGGTGGGGGCGTTTACAGGCCAAGCACCAAACCGGGCTGGTTTCTTTAACCCTCCCACCCCCGGCGTCTGCAGCAAGATCTTCTTCATGGTGATGCGGCACTATTTCCGCTCCGAGGAGGGGGGCGAGCGCTCCGTCTGCCTCACCTTCGCCTTCTTCTTCCTCCTCCTCGCCATGGGGGTGCTCGTCATCCGGGAGGACTACCTGGAGTTCGGCCTCGACTCGGGTCAGGGGGTGGGTGGGGATGGGACCGGGCGGGGGAGGGTTTGAGTGTCACAGCATCGGGTCCCGGGGTAGCACCGAGCCTGGCCTGCCCGAGGATTTAACAGCTGTGCTGGGAACCGTCTACAAAGGTGGCCATGGAACGCGCCCCGGACCCCGCCCCCGCTCGTGTGCACCCCTGTTTCTGTGCGGAGCCCCGGGCTTCCAGCTTCGGTTGCAGGATCGGGGCCCCTGTCCCATCCCCATATTCAGATTGACGCTGGGGATTGTGCCTAGTGTTGCTGGTCTGCGAGCGATCCCCCTCTGGGGTAGATGCGAGTGGGCCGCAGGAAACCTGCCCGGTTTGGCCCTCCTGGTATAAACCGTCCCTATGCCCGTTGAACCATTAACCCCCGTCTGTCACGGGGGTGTCTACGCTAAGAAAAGGGAATAACACGCGTGCCTTTTTGGGGCCTGGTCCAGCGCTACACTAGGAGTGCGTTACAGACACAGGAGTGTGGTGTACTGTACCGGCAAAGCGTTCCTCGTGTGGATGCAGCTACACTGGCAAAGCTGTGCTTGTAGCAGTATAACCTGGGGCGCTCCTGTGGGGTGGTTTGACTACCGGTATGGAGCCCAGCTTTATCCGTAGAGCTGTGTCCCGACTAGGAGCGCTTTGCTGGTCAGTTGCTTAGTACACCGGCACGCCTATACCAGGCAAGCACCCCACCTCCAAAGCAACATACGCTAAACTGAAAAAAGACCCACTTACACTGGACCAAGCATGTCCGCACAGGGCCTTCTCCCAGGATAGCTGGCGTGGTTTACATTCACACCCTGGCTCATACTGGAATAGCTTGTCTAGGGTGCGTCCTTAGGAGCTTTTGAACATTTCGCCTTTAGTGATGGACTCTTAGAAACCTGCTGGCGCGATTGGACTATTGCTTGGTCCTGCCGTCCCCTTCCAGCACAGTCACTCCCCTGTCTCTGTTCCCTGCAGGACTTGCCAGTGTCACGGATAACCTGGAGGTTTTCTTAAAGCAGCAAGCGTGGGAATGGACGTAAGTCTGGCCGAGCAGCTGATCCAGGCAGGGGAAGGGTGAGGAGGAATGAGCTTGTTGAGTCTTCGCAGCTGTTCCTTTCACCGGCCCATTGTGTCACCAGGTCAGGAACCTGCTGTGAGGTGGTCAGTGAAAAGGAGGATGGGGGGGTCATTATTTTTATTTTCATGTTGGTTTTTTTAGCCTTTGAAATATCAGGAACGTTGTCTGCTTTTGTTGGAGGATCCCTTGGCGGTCTCAGAGATACGAACTGAGTTTTTTTTCTCAGCCTTTACTGGCAGGGACAGGAGTATGTGGATCTTTAACCAAGAATATTTTTCTCCTCTGTGTGTTTTGGGCGTTGGACTTAAACAGATGTTGACCAACCAGACCAGAAACAAAGACTGAATTCAAAAAATCTGACCCATCAGATTTCTCTTCTGTGATGTCACAGTGCTGCTGGGCCCCCAGCTGCCCATCCTCTTCTGGGGGAAAACCAGGGTAAACGGGCCTGAATTCTGATTAATAGCGGCTCTTATCTGCCATTACAGAGAGATGCTTTCCAGGCCTTTTTTTAGTGCGTCAGAGAGAAGCGTGAAAAGGGCACAAGGCCGGTGTGTTTTCCCCTCTGCTGGTCCTCTGAGGAAGAGCCTCCCCCGTCCTGCAGGCTGAATTCTGTCTGTGCGCGTGTTGTGTCCTTATCTGACCCTTGGCCCCTGCTCCGTGTCTGCAGCATCCCCGTCGCCAAACTGACCTTCAAGCTGGGGCTGGTGGCCCTTTGTTCATTCATTGGCGCGTGCCTGACGTTCCCGGGGCTGCGGCTGGCGCAGACTCACCTGGACGCTCTGAAGATGGCTGCGGACAGGCCAATGACCCAGTTGAGTAACCGCCCGCTTGTCCGTGAAGCAGCCAGGGTTACGGGTGGGCTGTGAGGCACAAGCTGCCGCCGCTTGCTTCTGTCGCAGCACCTGGGAGCTTTGCTGCCCTGCCGCTGCCAGCCGTGCCACTGCCTCCCCCCCCCCCGAGCTGGCGACAGTGCTAGGCTCGCACAAGCCCCGTGGCACAGAGCGTGCTTTGCACGTGTAAAGCGGGGCTGTCCTTCATGCAGCCGGCAGGGGGGGAGACCGAGAGGTAGGAGCGCTGCCGGGAAAAGCAGCGCTGAGCAGCGCGGCAGGGCTGTGGAGGCGCTGCCTGTCTGTTGAGGGCAGGGCAGGGGCCAGAACCCTCCCCGGCCACTGTCCTCTCCCGTTGCCTTTTCCTGGTGAGCGTGGCATGGTCCTTGCCAGAGGGTGGCTATCGCCAAGCCGAGCATCTGGCTTCAGGTGATGGGTGGCAGGAACCCATGAGAAGGGTTCTGGACTCCGGGTGTAGCTCTGGGTGGCGATGGGGGACCGCTGGGCTTGGACAGGGTCTGACTTCAGTTCTATGCCCCCGGCAGGATCCTGCTCCACACGAGTTTCCTGGCGCCCGTGGTCGTGGTAGTGATGTGGATCAAGCCAATTTCCCGAGACTTGCTGCTTCACGCACCCATGGGGAAGCAAACCGTCCAGCTGTGAGTGCGCCTCTGCGGTCACAGGCAGGAGAGGGGGGGGGGTCCCCTCCCAGCCACGGGGTGCAGACACATGTCCGTCCTCCCCCCACCCCCCCGTCAAACAGTCTTAAGTAAATAACCGTCCTGTGCCCTGCCCAGCCCAGCATCTGCCGATGCTTCATTAACTCAGACGCACCGTCCCCCGGGAGGTCAGGAGGGCAAGTGACTTTCCACCAAGGTCAATGGTAGAGACAAGAAATAGAACCCAGGCGTCCTGGCACCAGGTACTTCTCGCCTCTAACCACTAGCCCCCACTGCCGGGAACAGAACCCAGGCGTCCTGGCTTTCAGTCTCTGCTCTACACTAGTAGCATCCCTGCCTCTTCTGCATGTGGTGGCTAAACTCAGCCCAGGCCCTGCTGTTTCTGATGGGCCCCTTGCTGTATAGCCCCGGCGCGGTCTGAGCTGTGCCCTTCGGAGGTGAATTCTGCCCCCTTCAGGGGTCGCCCCGGATAACGGCCGCCTGTCCTCTTGCCCCAGCATGTCGGACGCCGCCTACAACTCCACACGCCTCTGGACCATCGTCGCCCTGTGCCTGCTGCGCCTGGCCATGGCGCGTCACCACCTGCAGGCCTACCTCAGGCTGGCGGAGCGCTGGGTGGAGCAGATGAAGAGGGAAGCGGGGCGCATCACGGCCCTGGAGATCCAGCGCAGGGTGCGTGCCGGCGGGGCGGAGACTCACTCTGGCGGCTCGGGCACAGGGCCGCTTCCCTGCTGTGGAAACAGCCCAGGAGGTTTCAGAGCCAGCTCCGTTTGAGCCGCCTCGAGAAGCCGCCCCACAGCCGAGCACCCCTCAGTTCTGGGGCGGTTTCCCTCGCCTGGCTGGAGTCAGAGCTGTCCCCCCTGTAAGCACCAGGGCCCAGCCGGGTGCACGGGTGACGGTGCTGTGCATGGGGGGGCTAGGCAGCACCAGGCTGGAGCAGAGAGCGGCTCTGGGCGAAGGCAGGCGCGTTTCCCAAGCCTGGGTCTGTCTCGGTCTCTCTCCTTCCTGGCTCTCCCCTTTACTCTGTGCACCTCAGGGGGCCAGGCCCGGCACAGTGGGAGAGGCCCTGCCCTGCAGACTCCGTGGGCAGGGCTGGGGGGGGAAGGGGAGAGGCGCTGAGAGGGGCAGGGACTCGCCCAGGCTCTCGCATGGCCGGTCAGTGCAGAACCAGCATTAAACCCAGGTGGCCTGAGTCTGAGTCCGGGGCCTCTGCCCGCTGGGCCAGGCGCTGCCCCGGGCCGCCTGCGTCCCATCCGTGCTGATTCCCGCTTCGTTTCCAGGTCACGAGGATTTACTGCTACGTCACCGTGGTCAGCCTGCAGTACCTGGGCCCCATCATCCTCACGCTGCACTGCACCCTGCTTCTCAAGACGCTGGGTAGGGAGCCGCCGGGGAGGGGCTGGCCGGGCTGGGGGGTGGGCTGCCCTTTTCCGCTTGCCCCCCTCCAGGAGGTGCGGGGAGACCAATCCAGGCCTCGCTGGAGGGACTGGCAGCAGGTCACCGGAGCAGTGTCTGCCTCCACCCACTCGTCCTGAGTACCTGTCTGCTGCAGCTGAGGGGCCCTGTGGGAAACGAGTTTGTTGGGTCTCAGGCCACTGCCTGATGGGCAGTTTTCCAGGGCCATGACTGAGCTGTGGGGCCCGAACTCCCTGGGGTCCCCGCAGCTGGGGCTTGCTGGCAGGAATCATTGTAAGGGGAAGGGTGCCCTGGCCCTGAAGCCCCAGCAGATGGTCCCACATCGGCAGGGTTCGTGCACCTCCCCCGGCAGCGGCTGGTACTGACCCGGGGACGCTGAGCTGGGCGGACCCTGCTCTGATCCGGGCTGGCCGTCCCTGCATCCCCTGCTCGGCCTCCGACGTTGCCCCTCCAGCACCCCTGGCCCGGCGTCCCCGTTCGCAGAGGGGAGGGGAGCAGAGCTGCCGAACACCCCAGCAGCGGCGCTGCAGGTGCGGTTGGAGGGGTGTGCTCTGGCTCTGTCCCTGCCAAGGGGGTGTGCGGATCAGCCAGCTCCCCCCACGCTCACCAATCCCTCTCGTCCCCTCTGCCTTGCAGGAGACTACTCGTGGGGCCTGGTCCCCGAGCCTCAGCCCATCCCCCCGGCGACGGATGCGGCCCTGGCCCTTCCTGCTGCTCCCTCAGCGGAGGAGGGAGGAGGAGACGACGTGCAGGCCACGGTGGCGCAGATCACGGCCGCCCTGGGCAGCATCCTCACCCCGCTCTTCTACCGCAGCCTCTTCGCCTTCCTGACCTGGTGGGTGGCCGCCTGCCAAGTCCTCACTAGCCTCTTCGGCCTCTATTTCCACCAGTACCTGGCGGCCTCCTAGCCACGGCTGCAGCAGGACCGGGGGGGCCGGGGGCTCTGGAAAGGACCCTGTGGGCTACGGGCTGGGACTGGGCTCAGCTCCCGCCCGACAGCTCTCAGCCCCACGGCTGCCCCGGTGACCGTGCAGCACCGCCCTCGCCCCGCCCCGGCTTGGGACCCCAGCTGCCCACGTTGTGTGTCGAGCCTGACCTGGCCGCAGGCGCCCGCCGCACGCACAGACTGGCACATGCGTGTGAGCACGTGCGTGTGCGGCTGGCGCATCGCTGCTTCCCAGCCTGCCCTGGAGCGGGGTGGGCGGGTGGAGCAGCGGCAGAGGGCAGGGGGGCTGGCTGCCAGGCTGGAGGCGACATCTTCTAGTCTGTTTCTCCACCATGTGCTTTGGCTGAGCCATTTCCTCCCCCCTTCCCCCGGGCTTCTGATGGGTGGGCCACATTCTGCTGCTGCCGCAGCCCACCGAGCGCCCCGGTGGCCAGTCTAGCCAATCCTGCTGTGGGTAACATGAGCTGGTTCAGCCGGGAGCCAGAGCCCCGGAGGGCCTGGTTCTCCGGGGAGCTCGTGGGTGGTGTGTGGCTAAGGCTGGGAAAGGGGAGGAGGATGCTGGCTCCTAGACACGCCTAGACGATGGCCTGGAAATGCAGCGGGGGGAGAACAGCGGAGCTGGGCTGTCCACAGGGCAGCTGCCCGCCTTGCAGGCAGCGCGCTGACTGTGCAACCATCTAACCCCCTCGACGGCCTCCTCCCCTCGGCCTGCGTGTCAAGTGCAACCTGGATCCCATCACACGAGTGCCTGCGGCGCCAGGGGCCGTGTCCTTTCGCTGCTCCGTCGCTCGCCGCCAGGAGCCCAACGCAAACCCCAGCCCAGCGGGAAACGTGCATGCTTTCCCTTGTGCCAGGCCCGACTCTCACTAGCCGGTTCATGGCCAGCAGGGCTTTGGAAAGCTAGCAGTGTGTGAGGGCGGCTGGGCAACCGCTGGGTTAAATCTTAGCACAAACGGGTTTTTAGTGGCTTTGTTTTTCCACAGCTCCTGTCATAGCAGGGCAGCGGCAGCTGCTCTCCTCTGGGGGCAGGTGTTGGACGTTTGCCCTGGAGGGAGCTTTCTGGGTGCCTAAATAGCAATTCTCCCTGAGACTATCCGAATTATTTATTTGTGTGGAGGTCTCTGTCACCTGCATTGATTTAATGTCTCCTCAGGAAACCATCCCCCTCCGCTGCTGGTGTAAAAATCACCCAGCCCAGCAGCCTTCTTACGTATGACTCCTAGAGTAAATGCAGCCAGGTACAGGGATAGTTCATGAATAAATACGTAGAACTGGTAACCTCCTTGCTAGATTCGTGCTGCATTCATTGCACTCAACCCACTCCCAATGCCTCGGTGGACAGCGGATTCTTCAATTCACCATCCACATGCATGGTGCAGTTTTGCAGTGTTCAATTAAAGCAGCTGCTATGTTCCGCCCCAGAGGTGGCTGCATTTGAACAATGGGGGTGGAGGGAGGGGACAGCCCCTCATCTAAGCGGAGCCTGGGAGGCGCTTTGGGATTGAAGCTGCTATGGCACTGAGCTCAGCACATGGCAACATGAGGGGCTGCAGCCCAGCTCCTGCCTGCATGCACTTCATCCCTGCCCCATGGCAGCCCCCTGCCTGGGCCTGGAGCAGAGACAGCGAGGGCCTTGACCTCTCCCTTTACTCTCCCCCCCCAAGCCTCAGCTTCCCCTTTTAAGGCCCCTCCCCCCAGCCCAGTGGCAAGTGTCTTTCCACACCCCCCGCAGGGAGAAGGGAAATGAGGGCCACAGGGGGACAAGGCGGGAGCAGAGGCAGAGCCTGCAGTACCCACGGCGGGTGCTCCTTGGCCCCCAGCCAGGGAGGGACGCAGCCACAGCCGTGACCCGTGCGTGGGGAAGGGGGAGCAGGGCCCTGGTGTAAGCTCAGTTCAATTAAACTAACCCCAAACCCAGGAAAGTGCTGGCGGGCTGGGATGCTGGAGGCTGCTCTGGACCTGGGCGGCCCCGGGAGCGGATTTGTCTCCTTTTTCCTTAGCCAGTGCCGGGGGCGGCCAGGGGCCGAGAGCCCAGGGAGGCGTTTGCAGCAGCAGGGCAGTTGCTAGGGCCCTGTGTTGTGCTGCACTCAGACACGCAGACAGCGTCTGTCCAGAGCCCTGCCCAGACGTGACCCCAGCCTGGGACAAAGCCTGACAGCCGGCCCGTGAACGGGGGAGGGAGAATTCACAGGCAAGATGCGAGCGTGGGAGCATCCGCCAGGCCCTTCCCTGCCCCCACCAGGGCCCCGCTGTCGGAGCTCAGCCAGAGGAGAATCATTTGGGATCAGTCAGCTCAGTTAACTCCTCCCCCTCCCCCCACTGCCCCCTGTGCTCAGAAGTCCCCCACTCCCCCCATAATTGCCCTCCTCCAAGAGAAGAGGCACCCCGGTTAAAGGATTCGAAATGATGCTTTATCGTGAGAGAGTGAAGGAGTCAGCCCCATTAGCTTAGCACAGAGCAGCGACGGGGCGACTTGAGCTCAGGTTGTAAGTCGCTGCCTGGGAACAGATATTTAATGGTGGCTCTCCAGTCTCGCCGGGAAGGTCTCACCCGCACCCAGGGCTGGAAGCTGAAGGGAGACACATTCAGGCTGGCAATCGGGCGTAGCAATGCAGCCAGGGTTGTGGGGATGCTCCAGCAGGCAGGTTTTCTACCCAGCGTGGCCGTTTCTCCCGGCCTAGGAATCCTTGTGAGAAACTTCTCAGCCCAGGTTAGACAGGACGACACAATGGTCCCATCTGGCCTTGGAATCTATTGTAACAGCTCCACGAGGCCTCCCCTTTATCCCAGCCCAGGGACAGATGGGGCTGGAACTCCAGCCTGCCCCCCACACTGGAGGCACTTCACTTACCCTGAAGGAGACTCCTCACTAGGCCCGGTACTGCTAATACCTATGACACACAGTCGCGTAGTTCCTACGCCCTGCAGCAGAGGACAGTGTCGTGGGCAGCCCGTGGGCAGTGGGTCAGGCATGTGGTGCTCGACCCCAGCGGCAGCTCCGTGGAGCCCAGCACGTTCCTGCCTTCCAGGGCTTGGCTGGTTTGAGAGGAAGGGGACAGGCCAACCTGAGCCAGAGCTCGCTCCCCTTGCTAGCACAAAGCAGAGCCTCACGGGAGAGCAAATGTTGCACAAGACAACGGGGCATTCGCCGAACAAACCCAGGCACGCTCGGTCCAGTGCCTTGGTCTAGACCCACTGCCGTTCATGTGCCCCATGCTCTGCTCGGAGCCGCCCCGTGGTTAAACGGCAGCTGGCCAGAAAGGAAACAGGAAAGACGACTCAGGAGAAAAGAAACCCAACTCAGCCGTCCCTGCTCCGTCTCCAACCCGCCCCCGCCGCCTGGCAGCCCCTACTTGCAAATACCATTGAGGGTGAGCAGCAGCTTCTGAACCTGCCCCACAAGTGAGGGGGCAGCAGCCCTGAAACGAGGCGCAAACGCAGCACGAGGAAGGACGGCAGAACCCAAACTTAGCCCTGCTCAGGAAGCAGGTGCGGGTGGTTGGAAAGCAGGCGGGGTGCTGTACGAAACCACGGGGCTGCAATCTAAACAGCCTGGCCAATGCATTCCCTAAGGGGCAGCTGGCCCTGGGAGAGTAGAAGGGAAGGACGGTGCAGGGCTTAGGGTGTTGGCCTGAGACACCTGGGTTCAATTCACTATTTCCTGTGTGACCTTGGGCAAGTCACTTAGCCTCTCTGGGCCTCAGTGCCACACCTGCCAAACGGCGAGACCGGCATCGCCCTGCCTCAGACGTGTATGAGGCTACAGCCAGGGGAACTGTGCAAGGCTCGCAGAGTTGGAAATGGATCTTGGACTGCAAGGAACTAATAAACCCGACCGCTGCGGCTGTTCAGCTGGCTGCATCTTGCAAACCCAGCTAGAGAAGTGAGAGGCAGACCGGCCTGCTTAACGCAGCACGGAGACTGCTGGTGTCCTGCACGCAGCTTGCAAACTTCAGCCCCAGGCCTGACTCCAGCCAGCCGCATGCACCTTCCCCAGCCACTGCTCCTGGCTCCCAGCGCAATGAAAACTAGCCCAGGGGCGCCCTCTTCCGCCAGAACGCTCAACTGAGCCCAGCTGGAGTCCCACGCTCCTGAAGCAGCAGCAAGCGCTTGCTCAGGGCTTTTGCTCACTTGGGCCTGGCCAGGAGGCTGTCCCCTTCGCCCCAGACACAGACCTCGTTCGGGCCATGCCTGCCTTAGTCACTGCAGGAGGAGCCCATTGCAAGGGGCCCCACACGCTGCCCGCCCTGCAGGCTCAGTGCTGATGTGGGGTGCAGCCGCTTGCATGGGAAATGGTGGGTGTTGCTGGGATCAAGACCCCGGGGCCTTGAGACCTGCACTGGCTGCCTGGCCAGATGGAGTCTGGGCTGCTGGCCTTGGCCTACAGAAGTGCGAGACGGTCCAACCACGTTGTCGCTCCTGCCAGGAGCCTGTCACACCTGAGAAAAGCGGAGACAAAGGGAGCTTCTAGCCAGGCATGTGCCTGAGCCCGAGGGCCCCTCAACTTGGAAATTCTCTGGGCAACGCTGGGTTTGACCTGTAATTTTTGCAACAGTTGCTTTGCTCCCCTCCTTTGAAATCCCACGCGCTTCTGAACTGGGAACTCGGGGTACGTCCGCACTGCGGTGTAAGCCCAGAGTTCAAATTCAGGCTCAAGCCTAACCCCCCTTCATCTGCACCCAAATCTCACTAACCCGGCGATTGGACTGTGTGTGCCAGGACCCCACCAGGGTGGAAGGTCCAAGCCTGAGTCAACCTGGGATCCAGGGTTCAAGCCCTATTGCTTTGCAATGTAGACAACCCCACTGGACTCGTGGGAGCCCACCAAAAGTATCCCACAATCCTACAGGCTGCTCTGGCCCATCAAGTCCCCCCCCCACTGCACCACACACACAGGGTGAAAGCAGCCACACTTTGGGCAGGCACTAGGAAATCTGGGATGGGCTGGTGGGACTCTGGCCCCCATAATGCAGTGCAGACACAGGCGCTCCAGGCTGGGACCCAGGGTTCAACCATTTCTCACTTGGGGTTACCAATGAGCGTAGATGCTCAGTCCCACAGTTAACACACCCATGGTCTGCTCACGTGAGCGCTACACCCTTGGCTTACGTTGCAGTGCAGACACCTCAGGGTGTGTCTAAGGCCCTGTGCTAGGGACTCCAGAGACCGAGGCTCAATTCCCAACTCTGCAGAGACCCCTTGTGGGGCAAAGCAAAGCCTCTCTGTGCCTGTTCCCCACTTATTTAAGGAGCTAGTCCCTCCTTTCTCCCACCCGTCCCCAGGCTGCAGGCTCAGTGGGGCAGGGATTGTCTCACTCCCCGTCTGTGCAGCACCCGGGGCAGTGGGATCCTAAGGCGGCTCTGCACCAGCAGCTGGAAAAAGACGTGGCTGAGAAAAGCCACACACACGTTCCAGAGACGCGAGGATTTCCCACCCACTCCAGTATCCTCGCAAGTAAGAGCTTCCATCGGTGAGGGGAATATTCCCGACCTCAGAGCACCAATAGCTGCAGCCAGACAAACCCAGCAGCCATTTTCCTTCCATGCAGCTTAACAGGACGCAGACCACTGAAGGAAACAGGCGCAATGCTGCAGTCTGGTGCCTTTCCCCGACAGCCCCCAGACCAAAGTCCTCCCGTCACCCAGAGCAGCAGCTGCCTGGGCTCAGCCCTAAGTCAAAGGAAGGTCGGACCCCACGGCCCATTCACGCCTGGACACCTGAGCCAAGACTTGCCGAAACGGCCCCATTTAGGGAGGTCAGGATTTCACCCCCTGGTTTTGACCCTAGATCTTACCCGAGCCTGGCAGGTGCTGGACTGTAACCACGTGGGACCATGGCTGCCTGGTTCCAGAGAACGCTGCGTAACCATTTCCCTGCTGGGTCGAGCTACCAGAGCAGCCGCGTGTCTCTGGAGTCATGGCGTCCCGCTCATACCCAGGAGAGGCCTGCCCAGTGGGGCGCTGAATGGGAGCCCTTCCCATGCGCTCACTGAGCCACAAGCAGGGCTGTCACCCTCTCACGCAGTGCGCCAGAACAGCTGCCTCCCGCTGTTCCAAACGGTTTTGAGCAGAGGCTGTTTGGAGGCCATTGGGCAGCGCTGCCTCTGGTCCCTCGCTTTGACACGCCTGCCTAGCCCGACCTGCACTCCTGACAACGTAGCGCTCGGGTCCCTGGGAGAGACAAGACAACCCTTCCCATTGAGTCTCCGTGCCGGCCCCAGGGCAAGTGCTGAATAAGCTGAGTCCAATATTCTTTCAGTAACCTGGGCACTTGCGGGGTACGCGCCCATGCCAGCTGAGTTACCCGCTGACAGGGTGAGGATGGGGGAGGGTTCTGGGAGAACTCGGTTCCGCACCAGCAGAGACCAGTTAGGAATTTGGGAAAGAGATTTCTGGGAAGACCTGATGTTGATCTGGGAGCAGAGAGAGAGACCTCCCAAACTCACTGCGGGAAGCTCTCCAAGACCGGCTGGCATGAGCGAGAGACCGATGCCTATTGTCCTTGCAAGTTAGAGAGCAGGAACCTCCTCTAGGTACGACACCGCAGCTGACGCGCACGGGGTGCTGGACAACAGGTGACATGGGATAAGGAAGGCATCGCTCCTCCTATAGGACTGAGTCAAGCAGGCCAGGCACACACTATACTCAGCAGAGCTCAGTGTGCTGGGCCCTGGTGAAAATCTGATGCTAAATGGGCCCAATGCTGGTGGCTGCAACGTCCGCTTTCTTACCCTCTCAGTGCTGGCCCCCATTCCGTGTACTGGGACGAGAGCCCGTTTTGTTCTGGAACGCGTATTGGCAGCGCAGCCCCAGGCCGGCGCCTCCTTGTGGCAGAGGCACAACACAGCACACCCAACGAGAATCCAGAAAGTCAGGTTAATTTTTTATTAAATATACTCTTGGCACAAATGTTAAAATATAAACATTATATAACAGTGTCTGCCCTGCCTTAAACCGGAGCTCCAGCGCCAGGGACAGCAATCACCTTGGACACGTGCGGACAGGTGAGAACATCTTTACAAAAGGCATTTGTGCTCTATGCATAGACCGTCAGCGAAATTCCCTGCATCAGGCGGCATTCGAGGGCACAGGTGGGTAGGAGGAACCAGAGACCGCAATTTCGATAATCAAGCCTTTTCCGTTTCTGGCTCCAAGCCATAGACCGGGCGCAAAACACCACGTTGGCCTTAGGATCAGAGTTAACGTAGCTACATTCAGATATTTACTATTTTCAATGCAATTTTTGCTCGTCTCCACTATTTCGCTTCCCCTTTGCCACCAATGCCAGATACCACAGATGTCTCAGACTGGTGCTACCATGTAAACGTCCCATTTACCACGGGCTTCTTGTGAAAAGAGAGCTTCTTCTGAAATGCACTGGCTGTGTCTGTGTTAAAGCAAGCACAGGGCAAGACCTGTAATACGTAGCACTGCCAGGCCAATGGCCGTCAGGTGAAGTTACCCACGGACCATCATTTCCTCACACCAGTTGCTAGGCTGGGCTTCTAAAAATTACCATGGAAACGTGGGTGGATATTCCCACTGCGCTGCCTGACTCGCAGGGCTCGCTGGCCCGTAGCTTCCACTGGTAGTTACTCTTACAGATACCAAACCTCCTCACTATTCCCCTTCTCCATGCAGAGATCTGCCTCCCGCCTGACTTCCCACCCCAGTGCTCTATTGGCAGACTCAGGCCCTGCAGAACCAGGGCTTGGAGCACGTGTCCAGGGATCAGTGAGCAGCCGCCAGCAGCAAAGGGTCTGCACCAAATGGAGGAGCTCGCCTTGACACACTGCTGGAAAGCCTCCACAGCTTCCCATACTGGTGCCCCTTACCTGACCTTCAAAACTCTTTCAGAGGCGCCAACTCCCAAGTGTTATCCACCCAGGGAGTGGCCAGATCCACACAACCACAGAGCTGAGCACAGGCACTGGGACATCATTGGAAGGGGTGTCATTTCACACCCAGTGGAGAAGGGGAAGGAACCACACCGGCCAAATGAAACTCAAGGACTTTCCAAAGGAACTCACATCCCTGGGGATTAAACCCCTCACCCCTGTATTCCACAAGGAGGTTTCCAGTGCTGGACTGTTCTGGAAACCATCATCAAAACTGCACTCATGCCAGTTTAGACAGCCTCCATCAGACCTGCCTTCCCCAAACAGCCAGCGTTGGACCAAGGGCACTAAACTATGGGAGAGGGGAGCTGAAGAGAAGGAAATGCAAATTAATAGTGTTTGGCTGCTAATCATTATGGTAAAAACACCTGCAATTTTAAATGATAGACATTTTGGGGTCAGATGGCCAACAATTCCAGAGAAATGGGAGGGGACAGATAGAAAAACTTCACATGGGACTTGGCTCCTTCCTGAGGGATACAGAACAGCCATGGGAGATGCCTGGACCAAAATGAAAGTCATTTCCATTGCAGGTGACACCATCCACGTCTACCCAGCATGCTAGACAGACGCTTCAGGGTCCCTCATTTCAGGCAGCAGGTTCTGAACAACTTTTAATTCATGCAGGAAAACAAAAGAATTAAGCGCTTTGGTTCCCCCCTCGTACATCCAAACTAGGGGGGAAACAGCTATTTAAAATGTACACAAAACACACAATTATTTTAATTATTTCTGTTGTGCAAAAAAACAAAAAGAACTGAGAACATAATTAGATTGAAATCAGGTCTGCTTCTGGACTAAATACACAGTCGGAAAAGACAGGAAAAATGGCTAAAATATAAGTTTTTTAATTAGTTGCAGCTACTAATTATGAAGAAAACACTCACTTGCCCCTCTAGGTTCAGGGCTTCCAAACCTGCACTTTCCTAGAATCTCAACTCTTCGCTTGGAGGTTTTGGTACAGATGCCCTGGGCTTCTAGACAGCCACAACTCGCCATCCTTGCACTGTTTTCACCCCTAGCCAAGTGGGCTCCCCCAGCTGAAGGCTGTCCCCCATCAGGATGTCTTGGTTCCAGTCCCTCTTCAGAGCAGTGCTTCCATTGAATGCTATTTTGGGGGGGACGGGACGGGGGGAGGGAGAAAGACTACTGACTCAAGGAAGATGTCTCATAAGAAGTCACTCTCCCAACTCAGTTCCATATCCATAGGATCAGGCCCCTAAATGAGAGTCCATTTTCAAAAGGCAGGTGCATCTAATGCATCTCGCGATGGTCTCATTCGCTATCTGCTGAGGGGGGAGACACCCTCGAATGACTACCTCACTGCCCAGCAGGATGCTGTGTGATCCGGACGGCAGTCAAGAAAACGGAGACTGGTCTCCTCTGGCGCACGTACAACTCCCATTCCCGGCAGCAGGCATGGCCCACCTCCAGCGCTGGACGTCTCCACACCGCGAGGGTCTAACAGGGATTAGATGGACCTTGGATAGCCACACGTGTTCAAGTCAGTCATTCAGAATCCCAGCCACGGGGTCTGGGATCTCCATTCAGGGAGTGATGCTGCCATCTTGACACGTCCCTGAGCCCCATTCAGCAGTGCAGACACAGGCAGCAGTAACCAGCTGCTCCACTTGGGAAAGGAAAGTTTCAGAGATCTTGCAAAGGGTACGTGGTACCACTATTCAAAACTTCGCCCACATGACGATGGATGACCAGATGGCTGGACGCCTCCCTCCACCAACAGGAACAACTGTTGTTTTCGGGCTATTTGTATCATCTGTCACAATAGTTGCCATTTTCTTACAATCTTTTTTAAATTGAATTACTTTGTACTTAGACGAAGTGACCAGAGACATTGATTTTACACTGGAGATTGTCTTTAAGCCAGCAATTGCCAGACACCTCACAGAGGTTACGCCGTATCTGTGCACCTGCTGTCAGCACAATATCAATACTATACTTTCTAGCAGAAGAATGTGCACACCAATACTCCAGTACCTAGACTCTCTGGCCAATCCCACAAGAGGAGAAAGGACCCAGCACTAGAGCAGGTGCTTGTCATTAATCACTATGAAAACATTTGGCGTTCGAGCAGCGTCTGCTCCAAAGAATGAGTGCAAAGACTAAAGAAGAGAGGAGAGGACTTCAGTTTTACTAACTGTGCAATCACCTTCTTTCTGACTAACGACCAGATCTGAACTTTAACCCTCACGATCAGCAGTGTCAGGAAGGGACAGATTTTAACTACAACCCATTTACACTCTGCTCCATCTCCCTTCCACACAAACAGCAATCCTGCCACACAGAAAGGATCCCTCAGTTTTGGACACTTGGCTGGTGAGGGGTGTGCTGCCTGGGGGTTAGGGGCCATTGGTGTCATTACAGAAGGCTGGACAATTCTTCCACCTCTCTTGTGCTCCAAGTTTAAAATAAAGCCATCCACCCTTCAAAGTCTCTCAAACCTAGGATTCCCACAACATCATCAGCGTTCAGCTGTCACACTCAGAGGTGCCTTATGGTTCACGTCACGTCACACTTGCAGCTCTGAGGACTGGCACCCCTGGCGTTATTCCCAATGGGGGACAATTCAGTTACTCTGGGTAAACTGAGGAGTATATTTTCTAACAGCCACGTTGGTCCAGCACAATTCTAAGCAGCAGCTAATGGAATCAGAGTTAATCGGCTGAGGGGACGTGACCTACACAACACGCACACGCACACACAGGAGGGTGTTCCAAAGCAGGGCCAACAACTTTAGGTAAAGATTAGTTTGAACCCATTCAAAATGGCCACCCTGAAAGGATAGTCATAGGTGTGCTGCCCACACACACACACAGTTTATTCTCACATTGCAATTTAAACAGCAACCATAATAATGATGTAATTGGTTAAACTCTATGTAACACTTCCCCCTCTTAAACCTCCTGTCATAATACTGCAATCTGCTAAATCCTTCAGCAAATGCTGCCTTTAAAAATACAATTCCGGGATAGAGAGGTTTTCCAGTGGTCTGAAAGCAGCACTGTGTTCCCATGATCCTAGGGACAATGCTGATGGCGGGCATGGGAATTCGAGATTGAGTTTCTCTCCGAACCCTCACTTTTTGGTAAGTTTACAGAGGAGCAGTGCTGATGTGGGACGTTTTGTTCAACACAAAGTAAAACCAGAACGGCCGAGAGATCTGAAAAGACGTACACTTCCAGCCAGTGTTCACATTAAAAATTTTGGAGTAAAAAATTATTTTTAAACTAAAAATAAAAAACGTTTAAATCCTGGAAGTTCCATTTCAAAGGATGTGAACGCTCTCGGATCACGTCTGAAGGTCACTGCAGACTCAGACTGAAATTCTGCACTTGACAGGTTGCTTACCGATGTGTAGTTACTGAGAACTGCCTACCAGGAAGAGCGGTCACCTTCAGGATGCCCAGCTCCATCCAGGCAGCACTGTGTGCCCTCTTCTATTATCCAAAGCCCCTCATCAGCCCACTGAGCCCAGGAGAAGCCAGCAATAAGCTTAGTGTGTTTGGTAGACCCCACTCCTGGCATCGAAGAGTTAAACAGAAGAAGGCAGCTACTCAAGAGAAGGCAGCTCTGCTGTCACCCAGAACCACATGGAGAATTTTATCTCAGCGAGGGTTAGGTGCAGGACTAGGTTTGGAGAGAGCTCAGGGGCTCATTTAAAAAAGGAAAAACAAAAAGTAAAATCTCAGCAGTGGAGGATAGCACTAACAAAGTGGGACAATGCTAGTGTTTGCCCCCTCCCCACACACACACACACTGTACTTCTCCCCTGCAGCACTTTGGGAATTAAGCCACTACCTTTCAACGTGAGCACCGCACTGTAATTTACGGAGGAGGATCTGGGTAATGTCAAAGGTCGTGAAGCTTATTCCCACTGCGATTGGACCTTTGACCCAGTTCATGCTGAGTCCTTTGTACAAGCCTCGGATTAGTCCTTCTTCTCGGATAATCTCTTGCATGGTGAGTAGGATGGAACTGTACATGTGTCCCGTGACGCCTGCCGTCTGCATTCGCCGACGCACCACGTCCAGAGGGTAGGAGGCGGACTGGCCGATCAAGCCGGCGCAGGCACCAAACGCAAGACGTTCCAGGGAGTATGGCTGGGCTCTCCCACTGTGGTCTGGGAAGCAGAGAGGAAGAGGCAGTGTATAAATAGCTTCCTGAAGTAACTGCATAATTACAAGGTTGTGTGGTCTAATGGCAAGCACAGCACAGCAGGTCTCAGGAAACCCACTAGCTGACTCACTGCGTTACCCTACGCAAGCCCTGGAGGATCAGTTTATTCAGCTACAAAATGGAGAGAACACCATTTCCTGCTGCTTCCAGTCTGACAGAGGCGGGGGGAGAGGAGACACCCTCCGGTGCAGAACGGGGAAGTCAGCTTTCAGCCCAGGACGGGCCTTTATGACCAAGTGCTAAAGCTCCGAGAGGCTATTTTGCTGCCCGCCTGAGCTACCGTCATCATTCCGGTGCAGAGCGCAAGCGCTGGTTTTACCTGCGTGCAGTTTCTTCAGTGTTTCGTAGGTGAAGAAGCTAAGCCCGGCGTACGGGATCACCCCAAGGATAGTGGGCGTAAAGCCCCTGTACAAGGTCTTTAACCCCTCCTCCCGGGAGATTCGGAAGAAGACATGAAGGATGTTGCTGTACCTGTCGAAACACAGACCCCCCCGGACATTACTGTCTGTGCAGGAAGCCCAATGGGAATGTGACCGACGTGACTCTCGGGGGGACCTACAGGTAACCTGCTTGCTCGGCTGGAGAAGTCTGCCAACGTCCAGCTCCGAGCGTATGACAGAGGAGCTCAGGAGGGACTTGCTTAACATCCAAAGCAGCTTTCCCATCGCTTTATTTTATTTTGTGTGTGTGACCTGTGACACCCTCTGGCAGGTCAACATGGGGCATCTCCTGAAGGAGCTGTGGCAAACGGGTCTCCTGGTACAAAACCCGCACACAACGTACCTCTCACTTGCGAGCCAGTCACTCTTCGAACACGGACGTTTTGGGGAAGTCTCTGGCCTGTTATACAGGAGGTCAGACTAGACGGCCTTGGAATCTATTCATCTCCTTCTGGAGGAGACAGGCCGACGGACCAACCGCAGCACCCAGCTCACTTACATACAACTCAGATACTGCCAATGCCCCAGGCTGAGCCACGTAACCCAGAGCTGCACCAAAAGCTTATTGCGTGACGTGACCCACAAAGCTGGATTAAAAATCATCTGACCTTCAAAAACATCCACCTCCATCCGCGGTGCATGCACGTTCCCATTAGCCACTTACATCTCCTTCGGCGTGACGGCCATTCGGGCGCGCACCAAGTCCAAGGGGTAGGTTAACATGGCTGCTGTCGTACCCGCCAGCGAGCCGGCCAGGAATCTGGGCAACGGAGCCAACGTTCTGAAAACGAGAGGGGGAGACCAAACCAAGCGGATCACATCGACACGGAACAGGGATGGTGCTTTTTGTTAGCCTGCCTCCCACCGCTACACTGAGCTGGCTTCCAGCAGCTACTCACACCGGGGAGGGAGCCGGGCGCTACTGACAGGCTGCTGTGCCTGCTAACATCAGAGGCCGTAGCAAGCCGGATCTGGGACTTTCAGACACCGTCTGCCCTAAAGCCTGGGGAAGGGAACAAGAGCCTAAGACAACAGGCACGAACGCGGAGGGTGGTTGGTTTTCCGCTCTCTGGGGCGGCTGTGTCCCGGTGCTTCTCTTGGCAGCAGATTTGTACTGCCCACCTTCTGGCAGCACAGGGAAGTGCTAACCTCAAATAGTACCTGGGCCACTCCCTGCTCACCCCCCTCCCTAGACGGCAGGCTCTTATCAGAGGGAATCTGTCTGGGACACAATCCAGACTCTAGGCAGCAGGAACCCCCCCTTAGCTCCTGCCCCCAGGGCTCTACACGGCTGCCCCCTCTCTAGAAGGGCGAACAGGGCCCTCCCCTAGTACAGCTTTGACAAAGCAGTGCCATGCCCCCGCAGTCTAGAGGCACATGCTGTCCACACAACAACCCTAATTCCTGCAGGTCTGTAGGTTTCTCCACCGCCTGCTCCCCAACACATTCCTCCCCCACCCCAGCGTTCAGACTCTGCTAGCACAAGGCTCAAACCCGCAGCTTCTTACTTTCCATGAAAGCCGCAGTAGCGCCCCAGCAGCTGCTTGTATTCTTCATGTGCACAGAACTGGATGGCAGCGTACGGGATCACCCGGACCATCGTGGCAGAGTTCCCTCGCCACAGGCTCCAGAAGCCTTCATTGAGGTAGGTGCGGTAGATCAGCCGATAGGCCTCCTGCATGCAACAGGAAAGGAAACGGGTCGGAGGTGAGAGGAGGAGACAAACGCTCTCACCGTGTCACCTAGGACGGAGCCGCAACATCTTAAACAGGAGAAAGCAAGCCCCGGCGAGATGGCTTCCCTTCGCCCGCAGCCACAGTGCGGTGGGAAGACATCAGCTATTTACGTCCATTCCCCTGGGCCATGCCCTGGATTCACAGAAGTAGGGCACCTGTTCTCTCAGATCGCGAACGTATGTTTTTAGAAAGAATCGGACACAAGCAAAGCTGGGAAGTTTCAAGGGGCTCACAGAGCTGTTTAAAGACGATGTGCTTTTTAGTCCCTCTTCAAGGACAAGCAGCAGTGATATCTGCACAGACCGCTTTTCAACCCAAATCAATATACTCATTACAACGCAGAAGTTTTGGGGGATTATAAATATTACAATTATTATATGTAGCATCAACTTCTCACACACATAGCATAAAGCCCTCTGCAAACCACCCGCAGGGTGCCCACCCACACTCAAATTTGCAATAATCTTTTAAACAATTCCACTACTGATTGGTTGATAACACTGGAGGGGGGTAAGCAATACCACATTGTACCCAGCAAATGGAGCCTAGGGTGTCACCAGATGAATAACAGATTATTTGCAGCACAGTAGCACCTGGAGGTCCAGAACAAGGATAAGGGGGCCACTGTGCTAGGTGCTGTACACCTGTATGATAAAGACAGCCCTTACCAGAAGCACTCTTCATTGTAATGAGTCTTTTCCTCTGTGATATTTCACTATAAACCAAGGGGGAGCCAAACTGTGGCTTATAACTCTTTTACATTTAAAGTGTAGCTCATGGAGACCTGTATTCCTCCCCCATTCTCCACCTACCAGACTGGGGTGGGCAGCTCAGAGCTTCTGCCCTGCTGCAGGAGCTAGAGGATTCTGCCTGGGGGGCGGGAGGGGGGATGGTGTGTCTTGGGGAGTCCATAAGTTTGGCCATCCCCGCTATAAACATTGCTAATAAAACTCAAGCAAGGCAGATAAATACAAGAGAGAACACTTTTATTGCTATTCCTGCCATTAATCAAACCCTTTAGGTCAACAGGAGGCAGACATCCCCTCACCTTGGCAGAAAATCTTTTTGCAGACACTAAAAAGAAAAGAGAAGAATGTTATAGCATAAGGACTTGCTACACATGTGACTGGACAGAATCCAACGGGCATGCAAGTCAGTGACTAAAAACTACAATAAACGAAACCCAGCACACAACAAATGGAGATTTGTAGCCAACAGTTTCAAGCTTCCAGACCCTTCCGCAGAGAAAGGTTTCCTCCTCAGCATGCATACAGTGGCGGCTGGTTACTGTAGGGTTGCTCAAAGACCCTGTGGCACATAATCTGATCTCTCAGGGTAAGAGTCAAGCGTATTAACAGAGGCTTCCCATGCACAAATTACAAGCGAAGGCCGCCATACGGCACAGGGCAGGACTTCAATGGGACTCCATGAAGGAAGGAGGCTTTACCTGTCTGGAGTTCATTGCAAGATGGGGGCGTAATTTCTTTTCTTGCACCTGTTCAAAGTTCTGAGAGCATTCCATTCACTGTGTGGCATGCAAGGTGTTTGGAGATGAAATGACAGGGTGCTGAAATGCTCTGGTCCCATTGCAGGCATGAAACAGGATCACCAGACAGACAATGAAATCTTGTTTCCTTAGCAATCAGGCACCTCCTGCAGTTGCATTCCGATTCCTGATAGATCTGTAACCCGCTCAAGGCCACGCCGCCAGCCCACGCAAACACGCCTTCACTATGTTGCTCCTTTATGCAATCCATGACTTTTTAGGACTAGAGAAAGGCTTGATAACAGCCTGCAGCCAGCAACTGTGTCTACAATGGGAACAGCTCTTCTGCCCTCCCCACAGCAGGCTGCCAGTTACTAATCCACAACTAATTCCTAACTTTTGTAGCCCACGTGGCCGCTTCCAGCTGCCTCTACAGGAAAGCCACTCCCAGGGTAAAACTCCCTAGACAGCGAGAGAGAAGGAAACTCTCCTGGATACCAAGAGATCAGCCAGAAGCGGCCCTTTTCAATCAGATCATTAGCCTCCTCTGCAGAGTTTAACTGGACATAGGATTTGGCTTTTTATAAATAGACCCGTACAAGTTAACGGTGATTTGTACATTAACTCGCCCGTTCCCCAGCTCCCATTACACCCGTCAGCCTTAAATCAGGATCTCTTATTGAAAGCCTTCAGTAGGTGAACTGAAGTGCTCATTCCCGTGACAGTGCAGGCAGGAGCTATGCTACACACACCTCTATCCCGCCCTAGAGTCACCCTGGCTATCCTAGCTGGCAGATCTCTCCCCCACCCACCTACATCAGCTCTGCTGATGCACTTCTGTCCTGTACTGCAGCCGCTTGCTACTCCAAACGGGGGCCTCTGCTGAGCAGATATTGATGATCAAGACAAATCACCTCCAAATGAAGCACATCTAAGGATTAGATTCAATCTAACAAATGCCTTTAATCTGGGATGCAAACCAGATTTAAATCCTTGGCCTCTCAAAGTCTGCTACATTAGGCTACAGCACATGCTCCCCCCTCCCCCCATTTGCAATATTTAATATTCCTGGGCAGTACTTGCACTGAAACAGGGATTTATCAGACTACAGCTGCAATCTGACAGATGAGAAACATCCTCCCAGTTCTGATCAAATGCATGAGGATTTTCTAATCAAAACAGCTGAATTTGGGGTTTCAGTTATGCACTCTTAGCATATGGGATGTGAAAGGAATTTGTACTATAAAGCCAGGTATTCTGGACTCTGCTCCACCGTCTCCCGAACACAACTGAATTAAACTGCAAACAGAATATTTTAGATCAAATTTGTTGTTAATTTTTAGCCAGAAAGAAGATAAATTTCAGTAAACCTGTTCTCCTTACCCGTCCTTTACTAGGAAACCCCAGGTGTCTATTTACTTCCTTCTAATTTTCCCCACGTCCCCATTCCATCCTTCCCACATTCCCGGAGGTAAAAAGCAAAACAGCATCTTTGTTTAACTTTCCAGTTTGTCTCCAGACTGAACAGTCTCCCGAAACCAAGGCATGGAAACCCAAACCACTACGCCAAGCCTTCAAAATGGCATCACACATCCCTTCCATCTTACAACGCAGGGTTGCTAAGAACCTGCCTCCCCCACCCACAGACAATGAGAGCATGCCAGACCCACATTTACAAGCTGCCCTCACTCATCTTCCACGGAGAAACAGTGGGCTCTGCCCTACACCACAGAAGAGACAAAATTCCTACGACAACAATGGGAGTAGGATCCAGACCTATGGGCCCAATCCTAACAGAGGTTTGTCGCTGATGGACACCTCTAGGGATCAAGACTTATGTCCCACCAGCAAACATCCTCCTGTCAAAGCCGCACAGGGTTTTCAGCAGGTTTAGCTGTGCTGCTCAAAGCTGTGCTCCATTCCAGCTTCAAGGGCTCACAGCATTTACCTTGAAATATGATTTTCGTCCTATCCAGGGGGGCTACTGCTGTTTTTGCAACAGCACCGGCCAATGCACCAGACATCAGGGAGTTGATCACTTTCTTCTTCTCCTGGCTCCCCTAAGAAAAACAACAAAATACATTACGTTGCTCAGTGAAGGGACAGAGCTGGGTGACTGGGATTCAAACAAACATTCCTGCGCGTGGCGTCTAAGCATATGCCTTCACTGCAGAGTTTATCCAGGCCTGGGCACTGAGATATGGGAACCGGGGCTAGCCACAGCGGGGGGAAAGTGTTCACACTGCTAAGCAACACAGAGTCAGACCTGTGCAGCTGCATCCATGCTAGTGCTGCACTAAGCAGGTTAGCCCCAGAAAATCCTAGCGCCTCTCTCCCAAGATTCTTACTGTTGCACTAAGCTGCTCTACGAATTGTGCCTCATGGGTAAAACTTGTCTGTCCTGAGGATTATCCAAGTTCTGGAACTGAGGTTATAATCTGCATGCACCCTGCAAAGTAGATGGGTTACAGCCTGCGTTAAAATGAAGCCGTCTCTAATCTACATACCCAACCAGGTAAGGAAGCCTGGATTCAAAGCACATATAAACTGTGACGCTGGCTGGATTAGGGGGACCATTTATGATACTATTAACATCAATATTTCAAAATTACAATAATTCATATGATAGGCCATGTCAGGTACCATTAGAAAGGTTCTCGTTTGCTAAGGATGATATTATTTATGTTCATGTGTCATATTTGTATTGGAAGTTATGGATATGTTGGATGTATCTGTATTGCAATTTCTGCTGTGTTTCTGGGCGACTCCCCAGACTGGATGGCAGCAGCAATTATCTGCTTAATGGCCTATTACGGAAACTCACAGGTACAATGGGCCGGGGGAGAGAAGCTGGGGCTACACCTGATGAGTCACCAAGACTTACACGTCACCCTGGACTCCATCTTATTTCCGTAAATTTCCACGAGCAGCATGGCAAAGGCCAAGGGACATAAAAGGCAGCTGCACCACATCCATTTTTTGTCTTCAGTCTTCATCTACCTCTGGGGATCAACTACTCATCTACAACTGAAGCTGTGAAACGAAGGACTGAGACACATCCAGGTACTGGATGTACACCAGAGGGACTATACAAGCCTGCAAACTCCACAATTCGACTGAAAACCTGATATATATAGACTGTCAAATCATTTGTTTGTATCGGATTGCTTTACTCATTTAACATTTCTCTTATAGTTTGTTTCTTTCCTTTTATAATAAACCTTTAGTTTTAGTTACTAAAGGATTGGCTGCCAGCGTGGTATTATGGGTAAGATCTAAACTTATATTGATCTGGTGCTGTCGCTGACCCTTTGGAGTCAGGAGAACTTTTTTGGTAAAGAGCATAGAGTTTTAAATAACTTACCTCTTTACTGGACCTAATGCCTGATTGGGAGGCAGAGAATGAAATGCAGTGAAGGGGGCAGTGTATACTTTTATTTTAGCTTCTTGATAACCGGTGTGGGGAATCAGAAGCATTGTCTGTGGCTGGTTGGGAAGTCTGACTTCAGTGTTACCCGCCAGTGCTGGGAGAATCTGCTCCACTTTTGCAGCCTGCCCTGCCCTTGGCATTTTCAGGTGGTCTACCCTAGCACAGACGGGTCACACAAATCCTAATAAAAGCTGTGCATGTGTGCATAGCAGGAGAGGGTTATGGCTAAAACCCAAGCACAATTAGGAGCATTAGGAGCTGTTTCAGGGATCTTGGGGGTACATTTGCTTAAATATTATTTCAACATGGGGGAAACAGCAATTGGCAGTCCTCTGCTGCTCTGTTTCTTTAGTGAAAACCTTTTATCAACAGGGATTTAGGATAAATGGAAACCAACATCAGGGCTTCAGAAACTCAAATACCATCCCCAAAATGCCAGATACTCAAAAGCAGATATTCAACTCTGAGCTGGACCCTGAAGAACAAAGATTAAACTAGCCAGGCAGGGTACAAAGTTCCAAAGTCAATGACCTCTTACCCATAAGGTGGTGGCCTACCCCTCCTTGCTAAGATTACAGGGAGAAGCACTGCCCCCTCCTGATTTAAACCAAGTACAGAAAGCAAGTGTCTTGTTTTATTTTAAACCTGCACTTCCAGGGACACCATGGCCTTATTTCACACTGGCCCCAACATCACAGAAGAGTAAGAGAAGACAAGTTTCTCCTGTGAGATAACAGCAATGGAAATAGCTTGGTTTCCTATATGCCTGTCACGTTTCAGATTTAGGGTACAGCTTGCTTTTCATAATACATGCACGTGAAAGCAAGTGAAATCTGACACATTGAAGGCAACGAACTGTCAGGAAAGCAGATATCAGCCTTGCCCCTGTTCGCTTTTGAAGACACGTTCTGTGTTTGCACAGCGTGCATTGTATGGTAAATGCTCTTTTCCCAGACGGATTTGCCCAGCTTTCACTGTACCCACCCCTAGGTAATGCTGACTCTCTTTCCCTCAGCCAAAGATCTTTAAAAAGCTACTGTTATCAAAGATCCTGCTGAAGTGTAGTCAGCTCTCGACCTCTGCCTGCCCAATGCTACATGCCCCAGCACCAGACGTGCTACCTCAACCTGAGCCTAAGTTCTGGCCAAATAAATTAGCGGGGAAACAAGCCATAATTACTTCTTTATGCGATGCCTGTATCAGAGCCCTCCATTCAGCCACACACCTCCCTTCTTAACATCTGCCACTAGACTTCTCTAAGGGGTCAGCCCAGTACCAAAGGCAGCAGCACGTGCCACCATGGCTAGGACTCCCAGATGGTGTCTCACTGCCGATTGCTAGGAGCTGACAGCACCCCCCCTCTGGCTTCCCTCCCCCACAGCAATACTAGGCTGACTCCAGAATGAGCTACATGCCAGCCAAGGTAGGGTAAAGGAGAAGCCAGCCGGACACAGCCTTTGGAGGGGCTGAGAAAGAACGTGAGCAGGCCGGAAAAATCCATTCCCAACCCCCCTGAAAGGTGCAGTGTGGTGCCGAGCTCTATGGAAGAGCATCAGTACAGCCTGGCTATAAAATCCAGGAAGTGTTTCCAACCCTAACCTGCTAGTGTCCCAGATAAGTAAGAGCTGGAGTTGGCAAAATTGCACGGCGTATTCTAAAATATGGCGGTGAATTCTCACTAGCTCCGACCTACGCAGGATCCTAACCCAGGGAGGCTGGGAACAGGCAGCTACTCTCAGCACTAGCTCATTCTCTAGGAGTCACTTTTGTTCCTTTTCTGCCAGTTCATTATAAATGTTTGTTGGGTTTTTTTAAAATATCAGCTAGACACTCTCTTCCCCATCATATTTTCCTGACACCAGCCAGGAACAAACTCATCCATACCAGAGGTTTGCTTCTCTCTTCCCCAGATTATTATTATAAAGGAAAAGGGGCAAAATGACATTCACAAGAGCCTCTAAACACAGCAGGCTTAACAGAACACTACCTTCGTAAAAGGACATTGGGAACAGATGGTTTGACCTTCACATTATTTTTTAAAATCCACTGATTCGGTTTATATTAATTCCTATTCAATACTTCTATTTTCACAACAGCAGCTTCACGACTAGGGATACAACACAGCAAACACAGTGACCTAAGGCAGACAGAGGAGATGCTAAGAATCTAGTAATTAGAGCAAAGGCAGGGAACCAAGACTGTATTCCCAGTCTGCTATCAAATGCAAAACCTTGGACAAGGAACAAGTTCCCTGTGACTCAGCCTGCTTATCTCTCAAGTGGGATACATACCTACCTCCCAAAGGGTGGGCAGGAGGCCTGAGGCATTTAATTGATGTTTATAAAGTGCTTTGAAATTTTCAATGAAAGCCACTTTTGTACAGCATGATACTTGTAAGCACTGCAGCTACTTCAGGGCTCCCCAGATCAGATGTCATTTGGAGCAGTGGCCAGACAAACCAAATCCCCCTCCTCCCCTGAATATTCATCTCACCCCCCTCTCTAGACCTCATAGCTCTTACCTCAGATAGAACATGGGTGGGTACAATTGGCTCCACATCATTCTGTTTTAAACCCACTTGACCTTCCTTCACACCATTACCCATACCAGTCGTGCTTACTAGGCAGAAGAGTTATGGCTCCTAAATTTTAAAACAATACAAAAAAACCAAACAAAGAGTGGTTAAATGAGAGTAGAAATGAACACTTGCATATTGCTAACAGCTTGCCCTGGAGCACACAGCCTGCAGTAGAGGCCATCTCCAACAGGCAAACCCCTGTCTTAAACAACCACTTTAAAAGTACCCCAAAGGTTTCCAACCGTTTATCCTCCATAAGCCAGCCAGCTTCTGCTTAGCAGCTGATTTCTAATGTTCCTTTCTGTGTGTGGTTTCCCTGTAGTTCAACATGGGCTATTCTCACTCTGTTCTTCCCTGTAACACTAGAAAATATGAATTTCACTTTTGGAATCCAATTTATTATTTCCTGTGTCTTCACTGCTGTGTTTTGAACCTTCAGAGACATTTAATCTTTGGAGCCACTGACAGTTTAACAGATCCATGCTCCAGAAGCATCTCTTTGACTTCAGTGGAAACAGATAATTAATTGCACCTTTATGCCTTAGTATTTTAATAGCAGGGGGAAAAGTAATAGTCATTGTACTTGCTAATGTTACAAATTAAGACTCCAACTGGAACTGAAGGTTCTAAAGGACAAATTCACAGGAAGAGGCACTACAGATTTTAACTGTTCTAAGAACCAAGATAGAGACACAAAAAGGATTCAAAATGAGATTGATTTATTTTTGTCTTTGTTGCCATCTGACATGTGTCTCATTACATCCTTTTATTAATTTTTTCTGTTCTACTTCTTCCCACAAAGGATTTCAATAGTAAATTGTATTACTCTTGGTAGGGAGTCTTAAAAATAGTCTGTTGCATCTCTTCTCTAGCATGTATTTCTGCTGGGGCTACGTCTAACATCCCAGCTCTGGAGGACAAGTTCAAAACATGCATAATTTCCGGGAGCTAAGAATCAGATAGTAGACTGTTTTATTCCATCATCTGTAGCAAAACATCCAAGTTGCCTATCAGTCTGAGCTTCTAGATCACATTGGAAATAGAAATTTAGGACCTATGCATGGAACATGGAAAAAAACAGTCACAGCAACACCTTCAGGAAGTCTGAAATGAGTAGCCGGGTGTTATTTTAGGAAACTGATAGATCCAATGCATCATATCTGCCAGAGAGACTATTTTGACAATGCCAGTGATCTGAGTGCATAAATATAACACTTAAGTATCTTCAGAATTTCATTTATTCATACTAGTTTAAAGCATGTGTGTATTGCAGCTCATTTAACAGTTTACTTAGGTTTTTCTCACTGATACACATGCTCTCCAACTACCTCATGAAGGAAAGGATCACCCAAACCTTAGCTACAGAAGCACAAGGATAACACAGATACTGACCTGAAATATGAAACAAATTGTCATGACAATAGCTATTCTATCATCATCTCTGCTCTACTTCAAGTTTTACATTTTCACAATGAAAGAGATTAATGGTTAAATTTAAAAATTCTAAGCAAGCAGCTTTTATCCGAGGCAGAAAGTTACATCAGACCCCTTTCATGAGTGGGTCAGAGCTTTCCTAGTGGCATTACTGCTCCTACGTCAGGAGACCTCAGGTTGTCCTATTTTGTTAGGCTCCATTGCAGAACATGAAGAGAGTCTCATGATTACAGCAAGGAACTGGAGGTAGCATTCCTGGGAGCCCATTCCTGGCTCTGCCAGACTCACTGGGCACCCTTAGACAAATCATTCATCTTTGCCCTTGTTCCATACATGGGGAAGCGGAGGCACAACGGCTTACCCATCCGAGAGAGGTTTTATGCAGCTCTCCTGATCATACCTAAATGGTTTTTATGAAAGGCATCGAACAAGCATTCTTATTGTCCTATTTTATCACATCACTGACGTAAAATACTTCCAAAATCCCCTTAGTCACTGCAGCAACATTAACGTACACTGAGACACAGCAGAGCCCTGTTTGTAATCACGCATGACCAATGTGTTCATCGGGAAGCTATGCATGACCCATGCACTCACTTCACAGGAAGACAAACAGAGATGCTGCCTGTTTGACAGGTTCTAGACACAGATGACTAGGTGCGACATAAGCCAGGGGGTTTTAAGCACAGTTACAGTGACTGTTACACGTCAACAGAAAAAGGATCCCATTAGCCTGGAGATGGACGTGTAATTATGGCATTAGAGCCCTGCAACCTGACTGGACCCCATTGGGACCCAGCTACAAGTGTTGGGTGTGAGTCTAGTCAACTGGGAAAATAACCCAATCCTCTGAGGCTCAGGACAAGTCTCCTCCTCCTGCTGCTGCTCCTCCTCATGGAGTTGACAGAGCATCCGCATGCCTTGCTACTGCCAGCCCCTGCCACCTCACTGCACGGTGGAGTGACTGTGCCGAATAGTCACAGCGCCTCTCACTGCATAACCCACAGTGCCGCAGCGGCCAGCAGGAGTGCACACAGCAGCTGCCATCCCAACCCCATGGCAGGAGGCGGTGGTGCGAACTCAGGTTCAGGTCAGAAAAATGATTCGACTCTCTTGGGCTCAGGTCCGTGGGCGTGTGTCCAGGTCAGGCCTAAAAGTGAGGCCCAAGTAGACCTCTAGGTGGCATCAACTTCTTCAACTGATGTTCTTAGAGACACATCCTTGTTCACTGGTTAAGGCCCCAATCCTGCAAAACCTTACACACACACTTCACTTTATACATTGACAGTCCCAATGACTTCAAAGCAACTACTCACTTGCATAAGTGAAGCACATGTTTAAGTCTCTGCGGGTTCAGGACTCAGGAGTGTTTACTATTTTAAGTCCTATTTGCTCTACAAAGATAGAACTACTCTGTGCCATATTTACAAAGTCACATTGTGTCTTGTACGGCACTGTGCACAGCTGGTGCTGAAAACAGATTAGGCCAAGGTTTGCTGGAACAGAAAAACAAAGAGTGGACAAATGCAAACTGGCTGTACTTTTTACAGCGTGTGTGTGTGTTATTTATATTGTAGTAGCACATAGAGGCCTCAAACAAGCATCAGGGCCCCCATTGTGCTAGGGGTGTACAGACACAGAATGAGAAGACATTACCTGGTCAGGAGAATTTATCATCTGAAAGCAAAGCTTTTGGCCAAGATGGGCTTCCAAGATTGAATACATTTAGCAAGTAACATATACATTGTGCCTTCATAACAAGATTCTAGCCTGCTTGCTAGAAAGTGTAAAAAGAGCTCATGACATCTACCAACTTAAATCCTGTGACACCCACTCTAATTTTTAAAGGAGCAGAAGAGGAGAAATGTCTCTATGTTCTAGCCAGATGCAAAGTGTAATTTACCTTTTTAGGATTCTGCAGTCAGCCAGCAATAAAATGCACAATACATTTCCACTGAGCACCCCCAAAAGAAGTTGCTCTTAGTCACCTTTATCCACATTCATGTGTGATAGACAAGTAGGTTTGTTGTCTGGCTAGCTGACAAGCCACGTATCTAGAGGTCTTCTGACAAGGGATTCCTTGTAGGCATCCTAAACATATTTTAGCAAAAGCAGAAATATTGATGTGAGCTAAAATGAGCTGTCTGTGCACTGTCTATTTTTGGCTGCATGCTATGTTCTATGCATGTTAAAACATTAAGCAGAAGGGTGTGACTCATCTCTTTAGCTGTGCTCCCTGAGTTGAGCAAGCTGCAGCCTCCAGATTCAATTAACCCTTCGATGGCTCAGGTGTTCTGCTTTCTCAAAAACTAGTTGTGGTAGTTCTCCCTGATTAAAGGAAGGGCAAAACAGACTCAAGTTCTTCAAATAATACAGACAAGGAAGAAATTAATTCATTGCTCAAAGAGACTGAACCTAGAGGGAACAGGATCACGAGCTTTCTGAATTGCTGTGCTTTCCTGGGCTGTGGCATGCAGCCCTAATGCATCTACAGCTCTTTCATTTAAAAAAAATCAGAACTTACACTGTAACTCATTACATAAAGATGGATTCACCAAGACACCATGCAAGTTGCAATAATTGGTGACAAAGAATTAAGCCTGAACTCTCTGGATACTGAACCAAAAGTAACAGAGCTATATTGCAGGTTACGATGAGTCGCCTGTTTAAACTGACTTCTCAATTAAACCTATTTACAAATAGTTTGGCTTGATATAATCTGATGTACAGCACACATACAATCCATAGCTTGTCATCCAGCTACATCCTTTCCCGGGGCAGCCTGCACAACAGCTACAGCAGAAAGAACAGCAACTGGAACAGGTTCTCTCTTGGCCACCTGGCAAAAGCTAATCCTGAAACGATCACAGAGACACTCACATTGCATGATGATTATTTACTGCTTGACTAATGCAGCTGTTCTGATGCCATGCACAGATTTTGCAGTGCCCAGCTGCTCTTAAGAACTCTGACACCCTGGCAACCATAAAAGCAGACCTCCTCACTCCAGTTTACACATTTACTACTGTGGTCAGAATATAGCAGAAGACCAGGCATCCAGCACACACAAACCGGCTTGCAGCCTATCGTTGCAGAAACACATTTGCCCTAAAAATCCCCACTGGAATTTAGACCCATTACAGGACACTAACATTTCTAATGGAATGTCAATTACGCCAGTGTGAATGGCAGAGATATTACAAAGCAAACATTCAGCAGCGTCAGGTAGTTGCATGTCAGCGGTGGTGATTTCCTACGAAACATTTGCCTTCAGCTTGAAGAAGGCCAGTGGTGACTATGAAAATGGTTTAGAACAGGGGACACAGTGGAGTTCTGACTGACAGGCAGTGGTACAGCCACACGGCTCTGGCCACTAGCAGCACGTGCCCCATCTCCATCTGTAAATTCCATTTCACAACAGCAGTAAGACAAGCAGTGTATTTCAAGTTAGTTGCATTTTTCAGCAGTTGAGCATTATTGCGGCTTTGTGCCACAAGAAATATGCTCTAAGCACCCGGAAATACAGTTGTGATTTATCCTTTGTAAGTGCAGGGATTAAAGAGAAGCAGGACCGAAGGCGGTGAAGAGCTATTAAGTGTAACAGGCATACAGCATTCAGGGGCCTAGAAGGCATTTCATTCTATAATTAAAGCTCAGAAGTAGATGACCAGTGACAAAGGGAGATTGGAAGGAAGCTGCTGCTAGTTCTTCAACATAAACTCTCAGCATATAACGAAGTCTAATCATTCACACTTATAAACATTCCATTCATCCCCAAGGATTGCAAAATTTATATACATAGACAGATTCCTTTTACCACTACTGAGATGCAGAAACCAACAGCACAAACCAACACATATGGGCTTTATATTAGCTTATATCAAGAAATGATAACTATAATGTTCAACTGAAGCTTCAGAGGAATTTAGGAGGCAGGATGTAATTGCCTATGTTAAAATTCAACCAACACACTGGGGCTAACACCTGTTTTTATGAGAAGCACCATGTTTGTATTTCCTCTTCTCCTATCGCTTTGCACTAGTTTCTCAGACGAAGTTTTTTAAGGAGGGAACCACACCCCTTATATGATTGTGCAGCACCTAACATAACAGGCTCCCATCCTGATTATGGCCTCTAGGCACTACCATAAGAAACACTGTCTGAAGTAGGAATTCACACCTGGGGTGGAATTCCTATCTGATGCAAGGAAATGTATGTACCTAGTTCTCCACAGGTACAGGGCAGTGCAAGCTGCATTCAGAACTGTTAGTCCCCTTAACTAACCAATAGCTACTTAGCTGCTGCTGTTCAGTTCGTTTGTAATCTCACTAATGACCATTTCTCCCTGTTCTAGTTTATGGGAGCTCACTTTGCAAAACAGAGTTTTCACACATTTTCCCAGGCAAAGTGAACACTTAACTGAAGATATTCAACACCAGCCAGGGAAGTCAATTTATGAGGATTCCCTCAGTTGTTAAACTGAGTAATTGAGCTTGACAGAAAGAGGTTTCAGCTGTTACCAAACTCCAGAGGTTAGAATTCTTCCTTCAGGTGAAAGCCCCATTGCTTTCCACATCCATCAAGCCAGCTCTGAAAAGCTCACTCCATAGATTTGGACTGCAGAACTCGTTCAAACACAGATTTATGTACAAACTTGATCCTGTTGCATTAGGCCTGAAGAGCTGATGGAATTTTATCCTTTTAGCAATTTGCATGGATGTTTTTTAGCGTAATATGAATGCACTCTTCAATGATTCATTAAGGTATCACTTAACAGGCCTTTGGCTACCAGAAACGTATCTTCAAGTTTAACATGTTTTCCCTGTTCCAAAGTACAGGCAAATGCTGCTTGTCTTCCCCTACAGCCAAAGAGACAACACTGTTCCAACCAGCACAATAACTTACGAGAAAGGAGATAAACATTCCTTGCATGGTTTTAGATGATCTAGCTTGAACGGAGAAAAAAAAAAAATCACTGAATGCTGGGGACCTGCTATTTAAAAAGCCTAGTAATGAAGACAACGGTGGCATTCAGTGCAGTCCAGGCAGTCCACAGTTTAAACTGAGCTCAGCATGCCTGTTCCACAGAATGGAAAAGCTTGGCAACTTCAGAGACCACCACTGATTCTCTGAAGTGCAGCTGGGAACTCCTCTGCAATAGCTTCTACAGCCAAAGACTGGAGATCAGTTCTTAGCGGCAAGACAAATAGCAACCCCGTTGAACACGGGAGGGGGAAAATTAATTGATGAGGGAAATATGAGGAGCCGGACTATCAAGGTGAGGAATACATGGTCTCTACTGGAGCACCCTCCCAGAAATAGGAGCGAAAAAGGCATTCTCCCAGAAGTCTGCAAGACTCTTGGAGGGCCAGGCAAATGCAACCTTCCCACATGTTGATTTTTCAGCCAACCAACCTCCATCCCCACTTACAACACCCCTGTCATTCTAGTGCAGGGGGTCTCCTCTGCAGAAGGCACTGGATGTTCAAAAACTTAGAGAAAAGAATAGAGTTGAGGAAATTTATTACAGGTGACATGAGGCAGATATGCCACAAAGCTGCAAACAGATGTTCAGTGTACCCTGCATCATTACCTATCACACACACACACACAGGTTTTACACCTCCAGAGGCATGCCTGGTGCTTTGCAGAATAAGACAACCCTTTGCCCAGCAGAGCTTGCACGCAACTACATGCAATAGATAAGAGACATTGGGAGAGAAGGGGCTAAATGAGAGGGGAAAGAAGTCACGTGATCAGTTTATTTCACATTCATCTTGTCCGCACCAAATCTCTATTACTGAGTTACACTTCAAGAGCATGAAGTCGGGTACAAGCAGAGGTTGGGAGTAGATGGGAGGGTGGCAGCAGAAAGCTAGCCTGGAGAGAGGAGTTTTGGGAGGAGATGGAGGCTGCTGGCCTATGGGATGCAGTTCCAGAGACAATGAGGGAAAGAGGTACTGAGTGGCTGGCAAGATGTTGCAACAGTGAGACACAGTTGATAGGTCTGGTCTCATCCGAACAGCTGTGTGTGTGTCTGTGTGTACACAGACAAAAATCTACACTTGATTTTTACCTGGTCCATGACTAGGGCTCCTACGGTAATATAAAAAATACTTGGTGTTCTAGGTTTAGATAAATTCCAGTTAAAATGGCTTAGAACATGGTTAGGTGACCGTGGGAGAAAGCACAAAGGCAACTGTTTAAAAATGTCATGGGCGATGACTGGCAGTCAACATTTCAACAGTGAATGAGAGATGACAGGTAGCTTGGGAATAGGCTACAAAGGGCTTTGAAAACAAAGACAAGCATCTTATGGTTTGAACCATTGGAGAAAAGGGAGCAAAGCAACGGGCTAGGAGAATAAACTTGGCAGCAGCAGCATTCTGAATGGGCATGAGCAGGGCAAGACTGCATTTGTCAAGACCAGACAGGAACGTAGCAATAATCGAGATGTGAGAATCAATGACAGTTTTCCTATACATCCACTCAGGTAAAGGTTGTATCTTAACGATATTATGCAGAATGTCTAAATCTTGCAGATTCTGAGTCTGGATATGAGGACCTAGAGGGGTCTGAATTGAAGAGGATACCCTGGTTATAGGCCTGAGTGACAGGCAGATCCCAGCCATAACTACAAGCAAAGTGTTTCCCCTTTTCTCGCTGTTACTGACTGGAAGACAAGCATTGCTAGTCTGAATATCTGCAATCTTCATCAGGAGCTATTTCAGTGCAACAGCTTTGATCATTACAGCCTCTGCCTTAAAATCCACATTTCTTTAAGTGGGTCAGAGCTCAAGATGATAAAACATTAACTCAGTCTTACTTCATTAAACCAGAACTGAAGTGGAGGTGCCTTAACAAAACATTATTTTTCTGATTTCTCAATAGTGATTATGCTGTTTTACGTTACATACATGGGTTGAACTTTAGCTGGAAGTATCCAATTATTTCCATTTGTTTTAATCATGCTATTTCACTTCTTATATTAAGTTGCTACCATGACCTTAAGCATACATCCTGCCTAATCAAAGCACTTTGTACAATGCTGTTAAGATACACCAGGCTTGGTAGGCCCAAAGTTTGACATAACGGTGCATCATATTTTGACTGCCATGCATGACAGCAGGGTCCAGTGGATTAAGTGCAGGTCTGGGAGCAAGAAACTCCAGAATTCTAACCCCAACACCTATGCTGATTTACTTCAAACAACTTAAAGTTTCACAAACTGGGTTTCTGCTCACCCCCTCTGCAAAGCGGGGAAAATATCTTCCCTTCCCTGCAGAATTGCAACAATTAATATTTCTACAGCAATTTGAAGAAAAGCAATACATCAGCATTAAGGCATTAGCACCCGTTTTACATGAGAAAGAGATCTACATCTAAAGGGTTTCTTTGGTATATTGGCAGCAGAATTACCAAGGAAAAGGTGACTGGTTCCTGGACCTTTTCTAACACTAAATTTGCTTGTCCTGGTATGTAAACTGCTTCAAGAGGTAACAATACACTCATCTCAAATCAGCACTGGTCACAGCATTTTACTTCCTTAAGCCCTTCAGGATAAATTCAGCATGCCGGGTACATCTGTGAAACACTTGCCCCAGGTTGCCCTGACCCTGCCTAAGTCAGTGTACAGCTGTTGTGAATTGCTGCTGAAGTGTACAGATGTTACTGTGGCAAAGGCTGTAAACTGGCCTGAGGCCAGCAGCCAGCCAGACCTCAAAGCTGGTGCACTCTCTGCCCCCAGGACCCAATCATTCGATGCACAGAGCTCCTGCTGAAGTGAAGGAGAATAGCGACAAAGGTCTGACTGAGAAAGACTGCAAGAAAATAAGGCCAAAATGTGAAGGGTGGGCAGGGGGTTCAGTGTGAGTGGCTGATTACCAGAAAAATGCCAAGCACACACAATTCCTGCTGAAGTCAGTGGGATGTGCAGATGCTCCATACCGCCAACAATCCAGCTCTGGCATTTCAAAACAGGCACCTAAATTTAGTGGCCACTTTGTTAAACATGAAATTAGACCAAATTTTTCCAATCAGGTTATTTTTAACTGCATTCACTTTTAGATTGTGGGTCAATCATACCAGCCCCCTAGAAACCTTACAATACAGACATGCTTCTCTGTTTTTTTGCAACACCCACTGACTACAGATGCCTCCTGTTACCTTTGAGCCATTAAAGAGAAAAAAAAAAAAAGCATGTTTCCAAAACATTCCAGTTTTGCCCACCACACAAACACCCCAAGGACAAACAATCTCTAGAAAGAGCCTTGCATGTTAAGAGACTGTGAATGCGACCTTATCTTCCAAGTGAGGATGAACTTCAACCCACAGTTTATAGTTAGCGGACTAGCATTTCTGATGGCATTGACGTTAATGAATGCAGATACATCTTTAAACCCTCAGCACTACACAAGAGAGCAGTTTTCTATTGTAAAAGCATGATATTTTATAACATAGCAGTAATTACTGCAGCTTTCATGTAGTACCTGGTGTAATCAGAAGCAGCACAGAAGTGTTGAATGGCACTGATTAACCTATATGATCCTTTCCTGCATTTGCTGTTTTTTGTATTTGTTTTTTTGTTCCACCTTTAAGACCAGTGGGAGCATGTTTTCTACATTTGGAGGCAGTCAGAGAAGTGCCTTTGCTCAATAACATTCTGCCTAAACTGGAGTGGGATAAGGGAGCAGGGATTCAGAGCTATCAGTCCTGCATGTGTTACTTCCTAGCTCTCCAGTATGCACCTCTGAGCAACAATATCAACCCCCCTATTCTTCCTATATTTATTTCAGCTTACAAAAATGCACTCTTCGAATAGCCTGGAAACACATATCTGAAGGAATATTTGACTGGAACAGGCCTTGATGTGACCATATATAAGAAACAGAGTCCTGATATAGAAATCTTCTGTACCTAATGTATTATATTTTCAGATCTGGTTTTAAAGTGATCAAAAGAAGTAACATTCAATGGGAAAATGAGTCCATTGAACTGTTTGTGCAGAAACTTGATGGTGGCAAGAACAGGAATAGCAAGTAGGCCTTTTGCTATCAGATCACGGGGAAAGGGCAGAGAAAAAGGAATTACACCAAGTTAATCTATCTGATCAATACCGCCTGTTAATGCAGCGCACCTGAGCAGTCACACTAAGAAATGATTCCTGGTTGTTGGCAAGCTGACCCGCCGCTAACCCAGCGTTACCTGTCTGCTGCCAACGGTGCCAGGAAGCTGAAAAACACCATGCGCTTTAACACCTGATCACGGAGTCCACAGGGCGAAAGGGAGCGGGAGGAAGGGGTGGGTGGGAAGCATGGCAAAGAGCCCCCAGATGTGCTTTCCCAGATGTGCAGACCCTGTCAGCCAGATGTGCGCTGGCATATGCAGCTGACAGGAGCCAGGGACACCATGCCTCCAGCCCCCAGCTGTGTCCCCTAACAGAGCACCAACCCCCCGTCACTGCGCTAACACCGGGGGGGGGCCTTGCCCCATAACGAGGGAGGGAAACGGACCCCCCCCCCCCCGAAACCACCCGTCAGGGTCCCCGGGAGTCAGGGGGCAGAAGTGAGACGGTCGCATCCCCCCCCGCACGGAGGAGGGCCCCCACAGCAGAGCCTTGTGGGGGGGGTGCTGCCCCCCGCCCTCAGCACCCCCGGGGCCCGGCAAGGGGAGCAGGGCAGGGGCTGCCCGGGGGGGGGCCCAGAGCCAGCGAGGAGCTGCCCCCCGCTCAGGGGCTGTGTGTGTGTGTGTGTGGGGGGGGGACAGCTGCCCCCGTTGCCCCAGCGGGGCGCTGCCGGGGGGGTGGGGGCGGCGCCTCGCCCTGCCCCGCTGCAGTTGGGGCCATTACCCCGGACAGGAGGCTCGACCCGTCCAGACACGGGGGGGCCGGGCCCGCCCTAATACGTGCGGGGGGGGGTCCCCGTCCCGCCGCCTTGGGGCGCTCCCCTCCCCCCAGCGGAGGGCCGCACTCACCCGCGCTGGCGTCCCGCTGCCTCCCCGCCCCGCTGCCGCCGCCGCCTCTGGGGTCCTCCCCCCGCCCTCCCCACGGCCGCCCCAGGCGCGGGGCGGGGCTCGGCTCGCAACCCGCCAATGAGCGCGGGGGCCGAGGGGCGGGGGGGCCGAGGGGCGCGGCGATTGGCTGCGGAGCCAAAGACGGGCAGCTTCCTCAGCCAATCAGCGAGGGGGAGGGGCGAAGGGAGAAGGCGGGGGTGGGGGGGGGAGAGGTTAGCAGCTGCGCCAAGCCTCGCCTCGTGTGCGTGTCCGCGCGCTGGGCACTGCCCCCCCCTCCCCCGTACTGCCCCCCCACTGCCCGCCCCGCACCCACGCCACACTGCCCCGGGCACCTGGCACTGCACCCCTCACTGCATCCTTCCCCCTGGGTGACTAGGTCACTGCATGCTCCCCACAGGACCGTGCTCACTGCGGGTTCTGCACTCTTGCACCGTGCCCCGGCTCCCCGTGCCCACTCACTGTGCCCTGCCCCCCACCCGCTGCCCCCAGAGCCGCACTGTACTGCACCCCCCCGCCCTAAGCTGTGCTCTGCTGGCTACTCCGCCAGCTGTTCCGTGCTTGCGGGGCGCTGCAGTCTGGTGTGCAGTGCAGGAATCGCACTGCTTCTTTACAGCTCAGACTACAAGAAGAACAAATAACTCCAGGCTTCATTCCAGGGGGAGAAGCGTTCAAGTACTGCTGAGTGTTCCTTGTTCTGCACTAGCGCTTAGAGTCCCCAGACAGGGCCTCGTTGTGCTAGGTGCTGTACCAATACATAATAAGTGAATAGTCCCTGCGCCATGGTGATAGGATCCAGTAACTATTTCAGTGGGTATTTATCATCTGAGTTTCTTTCAGGTGATATCTTTTTGTTTTCTGCCATCCCCCCAGGAAAAGGTAAAGCAGAATACAAGACAGAGTGGTCTTGTTTTCTCATTTATGGCCATCACGACTCAGGGGTCAATGACATACAAGTCCTCTCACCTCAGGTGAAAACAATCTATCCAAATTACAGCTGCGGTGCTGAATTCAACTGTGGGATTGCAAATTCCGCTCAGGATTAGCCAAGAGCTGGAGTCATTTTAACATGATAAGATCTTCAAACAGCACTAGGACGGGGCATGGAGGTCAGTTCAATTCAATGAGACTTTAACAACATGACAAGATGTACAAGTGCTGCCAAATTGTAAAAAAGTGCCAGGTATCTCAGGGCTCTGTCAGAGGGGGATACAAACCACCCAGGATAAGGTTAAACACTGTCTTTGGGGGGAGAGGGGATCGTGTCCAGCTAGACATAATGTCTTTGAGCCAGGGCCTAGCATAATGGGACCCTGATCTCAACCACTGTAATATAACATAAGTAGATTTGGAGGTTTAGATTTTTATCAGCAAATGTCAATTTCATGGTACACACACAAACCATTTAAAAATATTTCCATAAAGGATAATAAAAATCTAAGGACAGGCAAAGTTGGAAAAATGCTGGGAGTGTTTGATTTAAGGATATTTTCTTGTCTATTTTGATATGTGATGTTGACAATTTGTGTTTCAACAGTTATAAAGCTTTACATTTTTGAATCGGTGTCTTCTCATTAAATAATTGACTGACCCCTTCCTATTGTCTGCCCTCCCCACATGATGTCCCACAACTGTGAAAATATAAATCAATACAAATTGGAAAAAAGCTTAAAAATAAACATCTATATTAGCCATCAAAATGATAAAAAATAAAAATCGAATTCTGCCACACCTGAACATAAATCACAATCGTTTAGAACTAAATAGGATTTGGCTCTGTTAGCTCTGTTGACTTTAAAAATCTCACTGCATTTTTTCATACCAATTTGCTAATGTCAGTGGCAAAATTAACTCTCTCTTCACTAGTGCAAGGTGCTGTGCACCAGCCTCGAGGTGCATTTTAGCAGTGCTGTGCGTATAAATCATGTAAAGCCCTGGGTGTGAAGAATCTGGCCTTATGGGCAAGGCACTGGAGTGGGACCCAGATCATCTGGTTTCAGTACCTGACCCTGCCACAGACTCCCTGGGTAACCTTGGGCAAGTGATTTTGCATCTCAATTCTCTATCTGTCAAGTGGGGATAATAATATTCCTCCCTCACAACAGTGTGGGGAGGATAGATCCATTGAGGTTTGTGGAATGCTCAGATACTGTGAACATCATAGAAATGCCTATGAATCAAAAGAAGCGATTAGTCCATAATTAGCAATGGGGGGGGGGGGGGGCTGCATCTAAGACCTGATGCCACAAAGTATTGAGTGCTCACAATTCCCAATGACTTCAGCTGGAGTTAGGGGTTCTTAGCAGTTCACCTGATGAGCTGGAAGATATTTATCCACACCAGCATCTTTATTAGTCAATAAAACCTGTGATTACTAGCATGTATCTTTTAAAGGTAGTAGTTTCCTGTAGAGGCAGTAAATAATGTCAGAGTGGCCCTGAAATCTCTCTGTGTCATGACTGCAGCTCTCTGAGACATTAGACACAAGACAGGATGAACAATGTCACTGAAGGAAGCACAGACTGTAGAGCTGTCTGAGGGTGGAAGCATTGTCCGGGGATAGAGCATGAGGCTTGGCGTTAGGACTTTTGGGTTCCATTGCTGACTCACTGCGTGACATTGGGCAAATCACTTTCCTGCTCTGTGCCTCAATGTCGCCGTGAGGGTAATGACACTAACTCACTTTTGTAAAGTGCTTACAGATCTCTGGAAAAAAGGTTCCTATCAAATTGACAAATATTATTTATTAATAAAAGGGTGATAATCCCCGTCTCCGGAGGCTGTTACAACGCTTTATCAGCTGATCTTTGCCGAGTGTGTGAATAGCCCGAGATGAAAGGTTCAGTGTAACTAAGGAGCTGCTAGTCTCTGAAGAACAGAACAGCAAGTGCCCTCAGTGTTTGACAAACAATGCCAGAGCATGTGGCCATCCCACATGCTCTAGAGCACTGGGGTGAACCTGTTCAATTTAATTTTTCAATTCTGAAAGACTAAGATAAATGTTGAGCCTGAGAGAAAATTAACGTTGATAATAAAGGGCTTAATGTGGAAAGCAAATGCTTTTAAAGCGGATGTCTATGGACTGGATGCAATGCTGGCAGTCAGTTCTTAATCCGCAAATTACTGCGTAATGCCTGGAATTCAGGGCTTCTTTTGGGAAATGTATAGAACCAGTATCTCAGATTTCTATAGTGACTTTCAATCCAAAGGATCGCAAAGCACTTTTCACAAACTATAGAAGAATCACTTCCAGGAGCACCTCTGCGAGCCGCTGTGTGAGCCACCACTTGGGCCTTGCCCTGTACTTATTTGCCTAGGATGAGAGAGTCATTTATTAACTCCCAAAATGCAGCCACCTCTGGGGTGGAGCACCAGTTCAGGACAGTGAAGAGGAATACATGGCTACGCAGCTGTGGCTGATCTGGGCGCTGCCTACCTGAAAGATCACTCTCCTCAGGTGAGGCAGCTGCCACCACACTCGGTGGAGGCACTGGATCTAGTAACCCTTCCCTTTGGAAAAAGGAGCTCGTGGCCAAGGTTTCCCACACAGGGGGTCCTTGGTTTAGATCTCAGTCCAACCAAGGCTAGATTTCTTACCCGACGGGCATGGCTGTGCAAAGCCAGGAACTTGAGGAACTTGGGGTGGATGGGCATCAAGCATTGTATCATTGTATCATGCCGGGCATTAGTGCAGTCTGGTCTGGTTTCTTTGCCAGTTCACTGGGCAGCATCTGGATTTTTTACTCCTGTTTTTTGGGCACGTGACAGGCCATGAAAGCAGCTGGACCTGCTCCGTGGAGCCTGAAGTAAATGAAACTGGACTCCAAGGGCAGTGCGATAATAAATAATACCTAGCTTTACAGAGCACTGTGCAGCTGCCGGTCACAACGCGCTTTACAAAGGTGGTCAGGCTTCCTGTGTCCATTTTAGACAGGCACCCATAGGGGAAGTGGCTTGCCCAAGGTCACCCAGCGCACCAGCGTAGATCCACGTCGCCTGTGTTCTAGTCGAGCGTTCTGTCCACTAGGCATCACATCCACTGCAGACAGCTGGTGGCTCAGGGAGCTCTTTTTGTTTGCATTCTGGGAGGTGCTTTCCAATGAACCCAGGTGTTTGTGAACTCTGAGCTGAGGGGAATTTTCTTTAGCCAGTTTGTCAAGGAATCTGCTCTCTAGCCAATCTAGAGAGGGAGGAGGAACAGTGCAGCCAGGACCCAGAGATCCCCATTTGCTTCAGGAGTCTGTATAATTGCTTTCCTTCTTTCTGAGCACCACTGTCTGCATTTTGGCTGGCAGGGCTCCAGTCATGCCAACCCCAAATCATGAGTTCCACACCCCTCCTCGGCATCACGAGATTGGTTTAAAATGAATAAGATTTTAAAATAATACGTGTAGTGTTGGATTCTGTGGTGCCAGGAGCTTTAGAGGCCACCATTTCTCTGCAACCAAGAGGGCTAGAAACTTAAAACAAAATGAAAGACGAGATTCTCTTGTAATCCGGTGACTCTGGGAGCTGGGGCTTTAAGAATGAGATCAAAGAGCATAAAACTTGCAATAAAATCACAGGAGCTGGCAATCTTGAGGCTCTAAAAGGAGGAACTGAAAGTGCAGAGGACAAAGAGATACAGCAGGGTGGAGATGGGGAGCCTGGCCTGCTTGAGAGGCCATTTCATTGGCCAAGTTGCTTCTGTGATGATTCCACTTTGTATTTCAGCAGCACTTCTCACCAGAGGATCTCAAAGCACTTTCTGGCCTCCCTAATACAAAGTAAGGAAGGGCAGGCTCCTCCCAAATTTCTCCCCACCCCTGGTTAGGCAAGGTGGTAGTAGTATTAATTATCCCTTTAGTATTATACCAGAGACACTGAGCAGCAAAGTGACTCTCACAAAACCACACAAGAAGTCAGTAGCAGAGGTAGGAATGGAACCCAGGTGTCCTAGCTCCCAGCCCCCGTATCTAGAACACAAGATAAGAGTTCCACTTGATTTGTTCCACTTTCTAGCCTTATAAAGTGTGTCTAGTTCCCTTTAGCCAATCACCTGCCAGATCGATCATGCCTTGGCCCTGGAGATCTTTGTGTTCGCTGGTGTAAAGTAGGAGCTAGTCTTGGGCAAAGCCCCCTTTCCCTGCCTCGGCTGTTTTTGTCTGAAGCTCTAAACTAGTTGATTTCACAGGTGATAAATTTAACTTCCCACATTCCCATGGTCTGAAAGCTGCTTCTATTTCCTTCCTCCCCGCTGGGGAATATGAGATTGTAGCTCCTTCCTTGTTGTGAGAAGCGCTGCCAAACAAAATAAACTCTGCATCGTCCAGCAAGGCTTTTAGAATGGAAGGGGTGAAAGCCCTGAGGTAGAATAAAGGCTTCCTTATGTGTCCTCTGGTGCCCATGGTCAGAGATGGGAAGGGATGGAATTCCTGCAGAGGTGCCCCAGAAACACAGGGATGGGGCCAGCTGGACTAAAGGTCATGTGGCTGCAATACCATATCTAGTTCCATCCCTCCATTGGTCCCATTCTTATTCATTGGACCATGGCCAGGACTCACTTGAAAATTCATTTAGTGGCTGGTGCAGGGGGGTTGGCTTGGCAGATTTGGAGCTTGATGTCCTCTGTTTATCCACAGAGCAAGGACTGCAGTAGGGCAGGCTCCTCCCAAATTTCTCCCCACCAGTGGTTAGCAAGTTGATGGTAATAACAGCCAAACAGTTTCCACCACTGCTATCATGTGGAAAGGGAGACCAAGGGGACTTACCTGTCTGAAACTGGGTAGGATAAATGCAACCATGAGAGAAACAGGAGTTCAATCTCCACGGTTCATTCAATCTATGGCCTCTCTGCAGAACGTGCCAGGGAGGGGATTTTAGTGGGTGATGTAGATTTCAATCTCCTAGGAAATGGGCTGAGACCCACTAGCTCAGTTCATACAGGAGCCACTGAGCAGCCATGGGAGGGCACTAACCACAGGGCTCTCACAGCCCAGGCTGGAAGTGAAATGATGGCAACCTGGAAAAATAAAGGTCCAGATTCCATTCTTGATCCCCACAGCCAGTCAGTCCTCTTTGACACCTAGGTGGAGAGAGCTATGCTGGGGCTCGGCCCCGGTTCTTGGCCCAGTGCTATTTAACATTTTTATCAATGACCTGGAAGAAAACATAAAATTATCTTGGACAAAGTTTGCAAAAGACACAAAAATTGAGGGGTTGATAAATAATGAAGGGGGCAGGTCATTGATAGAGTTATTGGATCACTCGGTAAATTGGGTGCATGCAAACAAGGTGCATTTTAATACAGCTCAATGTAAGTGTGTACATCTAGGAACAAAGACCGCCAGTCACACTTACACGATGGGGAGTTCTGTCCAGGGAAGCAGGGAGTGGGCAAAAGGTTTGGGAGTTGGATTGGACAGACATCTCAACATGAGCTCTCACTGTGCCACTGTGGCCAAGCCAGCTCATGATATCCTGGAATGTATAAACAGGGGAATCTCAGAGTAGAGGGGTTTTTTACTTCTGTATGTGGCACGGGTGCAACTGTCCAGGTGTAGTGCCCATTCAAGAAGGATGTTGATAAATCAGAGAAGACACACAAGAGTGACAAAAGGGTTAGAAAACCTGCCTTATAGTGATAAGCTAATTAGATGGAGCTCTGAGTCTAAAAAAGCAAAGGTAAAGAGGCAACTAGATTAGTCTGTAAGCATCTATGTGGGGAAAAATATTTAATAGTGGGCTCTTCAACGCAGCCGAGAAAGGTCTCCTCTAACATGATCCAATCCTGGAAGCTGAAGTAAGACAAATTCAGACTGAAAATAAGGGGTAAATTTTGTAATTAATCACTGGAACAACTTACCAAGGGTTGTGGTAGATTCTTCATCACTGGCAATTTGTAAATCAAGACTGGATGTTTTACTGAAAGATCTGCCCTAGGAATAATTTTGTTATACAGCTGGTCAGACTAGATGATCACAATGATCCCTTCTGGCTTGAAGGATAGGTCCCATCAATGGCTATTAGCCAGAATGGGCAGGGATGCAACACCATACTCTGAGTGTCCCTAGCCTCTGATTGCCAGAAGCTGGGAGTGGACAACAGGGGATGGATCACTTGATGATCATCTGTTCTGTTCATTCCCACTGAAGTACCTGCTATTGACCACTGTCAGAAGACAGGCTATTGGGCTAGATAGACCATTGGTTTGACCCAGTATGTCCATTCTTACGTTCTTAATCTAGTACTATTTCCCTACTAATGGATTTCCAGAGAATCTTTGAAAAATACATTGGGTTATGATTCTCAGCTGTTGTTTGTATTGTACTGCTGCATAACGATATCCATGCTCCACCCCAGAGGTGATTGCACATTTCAGCAGTGGCATGAGGGTTCAAACAACAGAGTTTCTAGGCAACTATTCAGGGACGCTGCGATTCCTAGGTGAAAAGGACCAGACAATGTGGCTGTTCCCTGAAGGCCCACCTCTGAAAGCACATTGATGCAATCCTTGATCCCATTTGAATGTATAAATCTAACAGATTGTGGCAGGGTCATTCGTGGGCTGGAATAAATTGTTAAATCAATTTGATTTCTAGAGGTGGCCACAAACCCAAGGTCCACATCCAAATACTCCTGCACTTTGGCTCCAAACCTGGATCCAGATCTGAATTTTGCAAGTGCCCCTTTACCTTAAGTACAGGCTCAACCAAAACCCACGATCTGGAGCATCCCTGAACTTCAGGCATTTTGAAATCTTTATCAAGACCGATATTTGGGGGTGCGAGCCTGCCTTTGCTGGTTTCCATAGATATATCTTCCCTGATGTCTGCTTATTGTGTCATCCCCCAGGGATGCGTTCAGACCCTTTATGATGTCATGTCGGAATGTTTGCTTCGTTATCCCCTATGTGGGCTGGACAGAGCCTGGAGGGGAACTCAGCCAGGGGGGGCAAAGGGATGTTGACTTCTGTTTTGTAGATGAAATTCAAGGGTGGAAGCAAGCCCCACAAGAACACTCCTTACAGCTGGACCATTTTAAGACCAAGTTCCTCAGTCCCTTTCGAGGCATGGCAGGAAAGCTGGTAAGTGCACTGTCTAACCTAAAACAGACAGAGAATATTAACCAAAACCCAGCAACCTTTATGGATTTTAGGCTGGAAAATTCTGCATTTTAAACATTGTGGGTCAAATTCCTCCCTGAAGTCAGCAGCATTACACCAGACATGATAGCCAGAGTAGTTATTCTGCATAGGGTACAGGGGATCAAGCAGAGGACAGTCCTATCATCCCTTATTCATCCATCTTTCTAATGTAATATTCAGAGCGAGTTGCATTTTTACAAACACAATTGGAAATGGTCACCTGGGGGACTGGGATGCATGTTTTCTCCACTCGGTCCTCAACAGGACTTTACAGGTGATAAAGATGGGAAAGCCTCAAAAAATGGGAAGGTTCTGTATGGAGAAGCAGCCAACCCAAATTTATCACAAGCTCTTTCCTCTAGAAATAAGGCTCAGGGCTCCTGAGAACATGACTTTCTCCTCAGGCTTCCAGTTCTGTCATGGGACTACCTGCTGAATAGCCTCTCTGACAGTAATTCCATCCTTCTGGTTCTGGTCTCGGCTCAGCTGAGGAGAGGTAGCCAGAGATGAAAACGAAAAGTTAACCAAACTGTCTTGGATCTGGGGAATGCTAGATTTGAGTTTGGGGTGAAAGTTCAGGTCAATTCTTTATTCTAGAGTAAGTGGATGCAACCCTGCCAAAGTCAATGGAAACTGCAGCCACTTACATTGGATCTGAATTTGACCCACTCAGATGTTTTGTGTAACCCAACAACTTCTAGTTTGGGATGAAATTCAGCTGTTTCCTCTTTCATTCTGTCTCACACATCTGGGAAGCACAGGGGAAAAATCTTTTGCCAAAGTACCTCCTCCAGGCCCACTTTGCTGATGCTCCTAATTCCTCTCCCTACAGTTCCCTGAAATATTCATAGGTGATTCTGAGGACACTTACAAGAAACCACCAACTGGAAAAAACACCTATGGTACCAAAAGAGATGTGAGGTTGACAAGCCCGTTAAGTGCAGATGAAGAATCCCATCAGAGTAACAGTCTAGCAGACTCTGCTGAAAGAAGAGAGGTACCAGTCCTTTCATAGGAGACCATAAACATCCCTCCTGTTTTTCTAAGTAGGAGAAATAATTCTGTCCTAATGCTCTGTCCTAATTACTGTACATTGGTGGCCAAAATTCCTTCACTCATATTCAGCTGCCAGGTCCCACTGCTCATATCTCACTGGACCTTGCTCTCCTTTGCTGAATAGCTTACCTGGCAAAGATATCCTGCAGAATCACACCACTGGAGCTGCTGGGTCATTCTAGGTTCTCTCTGTGAGGAAGGGAAAACCCTTGATGATAGAAAGGGAGGGGGCATCTTCAGATTAAAATCAGGGCGACTCATACACTGTGTCCATCCTTTGCACGTCAGGAGTTTGCTGCTGAATACAAATGGCAAAAGGATGGAGATGGTTCTGGCTGTAAAGAGGAGCCTGGGTTAGAGAACAAATGCAAGCTCCCTGAGGAAACTGGAGCATGCAAGGAGGGTGAAGGAAACCAGCAGCAGCAGAAGCCAGTGTATATGTCTTTGCTTGATTTTGGATGGGTATGTGGAGACGTACCTCTTTATAATGCAGTGTTGGGGAGAGAGAGCGAAGCAGATGCACACAGACCAGGGAAAAGAGAACAAACAATCCATGCCCTGGGAAAGGATTCGCTGGAGGGAAATCACAGAAATGAAGCAAACAGTGGAGGATCATCACAGATTCATAGAGATTCTGTGCCCCAGCTCCACACCCCCTCCCCATGACAGTAGGAGGGAGAGGAGGAAGGAACATTTCAGAGACACATTTGCTCTTTCTTCATGTAGCCCCAGTGCAGGAATCTTCTCTATTTCATGAGGTTTGTGTAACTCATGCAGAGAAAGTCCAGTTGTCCCACAGAAAGGAGGAGGTCAGTCTTGGCAGAGAAGAGGGGTTAGCTGGTGCATTGCTCATGTAGGAGAATTTCGGATAATAAACTTAGATACACATACATTAAAAGTGAAGGGCTGAACATCCACATGGGCTTGGAATTTTTCCTGCTATGACAAGACCCCACCTTGCCAAACTGAAGAGCACAGCAAAGCTTCCATTATTTATTCCAAATTTAAATTAGGATGGGGAAAGAGAAAGGCAGTGCTTAAATCTGATTTCAGGGGGAGGCCAAGTGAAATTGGTGACATAGACTGAGCTTTGCTATGAGTTTTCTGGTTCCAAAACTCATGGTGAAATTCAAGGTTGGAAACCATTGAAAGCAAAAGGAAAGAACACTGGGTCAACTCTTTGCAAACAGGGGCCTCTTACTTCCGCACAGCTGGCAGAGGAAGCGGTTTTGCTGCTATTGGGCAGAATCACACACCCAGAGAGTGATCCCAGCGAGAAGCCCTGACACTGTGTTACAATGTTTGCGTCAGAATATGGTGTGGTTGTGACAGAACATGTCTGCAAATCGCTGGGATGTCAGGGTGCAAATACTGCAGTGCAACATCAAAGTGGGATCACTCTGTTTCTGTCCGATATGTTATCTACCACATGACTGTTGGGCAGGGGATTGTTGAGGCCCCTTTCCTTATCTCCATCAGGAAAGATCCCAAGTTGTTTCCACAGTACTGGTTATTTTGCTCAGTGCTTCATAAGTGGTTTCACCTTTGCATCCCCATGATCCCCTGATCAGACCAGCAGGAGCTGCATATCAGGCCCTGGGATTGAGAGGCTAGGAATCATCGCTCTACACATTTTCCTTTCCTTTGATGGCCATGGTGGTGGCTGTCAAACGTGCTGGAAGGTGGATGGATTGCATAATAAGCAAAGTGATTGTTCTGTGATTCTCAGACTTCTGATTGTTTCTGTTCTACAGTTACATGAGATGGGAGAGGAAGAGGAGGAGAAGGAAGGGAAACTACACCAAGATGTCCCAGGCAACATCACTGAAGACAGATGTTCAGGGCTGGCAATGAAGGAGATTTCTAGTGATGGTGCACAGCAGGAGCTTTGGACAACATTCATCAGCCATACAGAGGAACAGCTGGAGTCCAGAATGAGTGAGGTACCATGCTTCTTTTGGGGAGGTGCTCAGATACTACAGTGAGGAAAGGAATGTAAACTAGGTGGGTAGGTAGATATTGGCTGAAGGCTTCAATACAATCATGTTTGAAACAGTTTCACCATCACCTTACCCATTAGTTTAGGACAGAAAACAGACTAATTACAAATGCTCAGAACAACGGTGAATTTGGCCTACTGGTTTCCATGTGATTGTCTGCATAGTGAGGGAGGAAACTTGCAGGACTTGGCCTGATGAAAATAAGCAATAAGTGTGGTACTTAGGCAAAGGCAGGCGAGGTTGAGAAGAATGATTATATTTTGTCTGAGCTGGCTTGTTTCTGCCTTCCAGCTGGGCTCGTCCTCGCATAATTTCGACATAGAGGGTAAAATTACCCCTCCATTCTCCAGGCCAGAACACCCCGAGAACAGTCCTGAGGACTATGAGAGCTACTGCTTCTTAGATGAGGATTCCATCCTGAGCGACTCTGCTGTCTCCACCGGCTACTTCCCCTGTTACAGAACATACGTTGAGCTCCCACGCTACCAGCCGCCCCGCAGTACCAGTTCTCCACCAGGCGATGCAGAGGGGAGGACCGGAAGCAGCTGTGATGCCAGCGTCCAATGCACTGGATGCTCAGAGGAGGAGCTGAATGTCTCAGATACAAGAGACAGTGACATCACTCAGGACTCCAAAGATCAAGGTGAAGGATTGACTGGTGAGACCATCCACAGCAATCCCAACGCACCAAGCAAAGGACCACTGTCTGAAGGCAACAGACACAGAACATGTGGAAAGGAATTAGAAGGTCGAAATGATGGAAATTCTAGTGAGCAGCGTCCAGCACTGGAGAAAAGAAGGGGATTTCATCCAGAGGTGAGTGAAAACCTGAAGGAGTCTGAAGAGACCATCGCAAAGGAGGTTGCCTCTGAATTACTCATGCAGGGGAACACGTCCTCAGGGTCTGTTCAGGCAGTTGTGAGGAAAGACTCGGGACAGCTACCAGGGGCTGAGTCTCAGAGCAACCTGTTGCCCAGCAAAGGCAAAGCTCCCAGATCATTACACTCTGTAGCCACCACCAAAAAATCCCCCCCCCCCCCCGAAGAAACAGCAAAAGCAATGTGGAAGGGAGGATGAGGCTGTCCGCCTTCCAGAGCTCGCCCCGCGGCTGGGCCCAGGGGATGCTGTGCCAGGGCAGAAAAGAGGCTCTCGATTTCCATGTTGGCGCAGCCCAGAGATGGGGCACTGTGAGGTATGTGAGGTTGGGAAGCAATGCCAGCTGGCCCTGGACACCTATTTTGCTTCCAGCTTATGGTACTTCGCTCTTGGTTACATTTTCGAACAAGCGCCTTCATGCTTTCTCCCCTGCTGCCACGCACACATGGGAGCTGCTCTCTGTAAGCAGCCACAAAGCCACCTCATTGCCCCCTTTCAACCTCCTCTGGGCTGCGACACCTAAACAAAGCTTGATAATGGCCAGGCAGCTGGGGTGCCCCAACTGTGGCTCATCATGCTGACCAGCATCTTCCTTATACTCCCCCTTTCTGTCTGTCTCATCTGACACTCCAGGGTGAGGACTCTGGGGTAGGCACCATCTCTGTTACATTTGTATAGTACCAAGCACGACGGGGTCCCGATCCATGACTTGTGCCTGTAAGCGCTGCCATAATAGAAATAATAACTAATGCTCCCTAGCACCAGACACCTTTTTTGCTTCCAACTTATGGTACTTAATTATTTGAGTGCTGGAACACCTGTGCTATCAGGACCAGCCTGCTCTCAAACTGGCCTTAATCTGAACACTTGAGGATACACTTTACTTGGCACCCAAATGCCACATTGCTGGACATTCTCCATCTCCAGCAGAGAGCACGGAAAGAGACAACTCTCGTGGTGAGAGCAGAAGAATAGGAGACAGAATTCCTGGGTTTCATTCCCAGCTCTAACACTCTCACTGTGTGATCTTAAGGAAAGTACAATCTCTCTGTGAAAATAATACCCAAATAATTAAATAAAGTCCCCCTGTGCCCCTCACTCTGGGACCATGCCAGTGAAAGAGGGGACTACAGTGTTCTCAGTTTCCCTGGAAGCCAGAACCTTTGCAGAGAAGTGCAGGAGAATGGAAACTCCCATGCTGGTGCCTGTGGCCAACCCGAAGCCCTGGGGTGCTCTGCTCCTTTCCAACAGGTACTATTAGAGCATGGCTACAGCTAAGATAGTGTCATGGGCCCAAGTGCTAACTACAAGCCTGCGGCCAGAGTGACCGCTGACAGTCCAGCCCACCTGCAGGAGGATGGGCTAGAAAAAGCTTCTCCCTCCAACTCCTCCCTGTCATTGGTATTTGCAGATCGAAGCATCAGTGAGTGGAAAGGAAGGCGGGCATGGGAAGACATCACCGCGCTCTCGTCCCATGACCTCTGGCAACCTTGCTGGTGAAGAGCCACGATCTACCCCCTCCCGGCTCAGTCTGCGCTCCTTGGTAAGCTGGGTGCGAAAGATCTTCAGGTGGTCATCTACAGTGCAGCCACAGGCTGGCAGCAGCCGGGGGACAGAGGAGGCCAGGGGACGAGTGGGCAGTAGGCTGAGATGGTGGATCTACCGTAGGCGGAACCGCATTCACCCCCATTACAGCACCTCCCATCCACCTTCCAACCAGTAACTGGCCTCTGTGAACGTCAGGAAAATGAAGACGACCTGCCACACACCAAGGGCCGGTTATTTTTAAAAATATATTATTTCTGTAACAGCTGCCCGTTTCCTGTTTTGCTTTTCTTGGGGGGGGGCCTGGGTATTCTCTCTGAAGAGCCAGCATGGATCCATACCCTTGTTCTCCATGGAAGTGCAATGCCTCATGTCTTGGAATCCCCCTGTAGCTAACACAGGGCAGCACAGACCCTGCCTAGTCCTCTGCAGCCGGACAGGACCCTGGGATAGACACTCAGTACTGTCACATTTGTATAGTACCGAGCACAATGGGAGAGGAGTAAAGGGAGAAAGATTGGGGCTACTCTGCAGAAGAGAGTCATCATACCAACACTTGTGTAAGACAGGAGGAAAATTCATATCCATCCCCATCCTTCTGGGCTACAATTTGTCCCACTTTTCAGTCCCTAATGAGCTGCTGGCCCTTCCAGCCCATCCCAGACCCACTGCTGAAGCAGTGTCAAAAGGGCAGGCCAGCATCAGAGAAATGCCCCCTCCAGAATGCTCCCAGGCCCCCTTTCGAATGCAGAATGTCCAGGTCACAGTTGAATTCTGGCCTCTTTGTTAAGCCCAATCAGGGCCTGTACCACAGAGAGATGATCAAGTGCAGCCTGGCAGGGTTTATTGAACTGGGATTGCAGAGAGACAGACAGGTAGATGCAGCTTTTACCGGAAAAGCAACTGAGAAAGGGAGGAATGTAAGCAGCTTAAAACAAACACACACTGCACATAAAATTAGCGCTTTTGGGGCTTTCACAGCTGGTCAGGTCTTTTGATGCCTGAGAGGTAGATAACACACCTGGCAGAGTTTGTTTAAAATGCCTAAAGGCATTAGTCATCTTTTCCACCTTCTCCTCTGTACAGATTGGCTTGAATGGGGCCAAGCACCCTTTACGTTTTTTGCAGTATGAATTTCTCTGCAAAGTATCAGCTCAAAGTCATTCAAGAATGAAGCAAGTGGCAATGGAACAGAGCACAGAGGCTAACAGCTGGAGCAGAACTGGATACCACTGGGACAGCAAGAGAAGGGATGAAATTCACAAAAATGCTTCCTCTTGGCTGGGCAGGGAGGGGGATATTTAGCATGAGTGAGGGAGAAGCCAAGAGATTTCAGACTGCCCTCTCTCTTTTTGCTCTAGTTCTGTTGTCTTCCCTCTCCCAGGAGAGGCATGGCCTGCTGATCAGAGCAGACAACTAGGATACAAGACTCTTGGCTTTGGGAGAGGGTGTCTCTAACGATCACAGCAAAACATGGCTTTATCACGGGGGTGCACCAAGCTATTTTTTCCCTGCCCCCAAAGCTCTCGCTCTCTCATATCATTTGATTGCTCACATTTGGAATAACCCTGTCACATTACATTTATTTCTGGAAGCTCAGCGATTATAAAAGTGACACACTGGGCCATGACCTTTCCAGTGAGTATCTTGCATTTTTTTAAAACACTATCGGATGGAAATGGCTACAGTCAACACACTGAAACACACAGCACGCTAGTAACACAGCATTGGGACAGGACGGTGCACATTCGCTACACTGGGGTCATCGCCCCCAAATGGTACTGGGGGTGTCTAGCCACCAGAGTGACAGAGCAGGGATCAGGTAGATAGAACCAAGGCTAGTTATCACGGCAGATGCCAAACTGCTGCAGGAAGAGATCTACTTGGATCACAGCACAGACAGACACACATGGGAACAGCTCCATACTAGAAATGAGTAACAGACAGCAATGGGTGTGGGGGAGTGGAGAGTACGGGGGGGAGGGTGGGTCTTTCCAGGCATTAAACTGTAGGGAGTAGATCATCATACCAAGTTTACCTGTAGCCTACACATGCAGACAAAGGCATCTCTGCAGCAGCTTAGATGCGCCTGTGTAATAGTGCCCGCACCACCACAGCCCAGGAATTGTCTTCAGCTGCTCTGGGCCAGTTTGAAGTGCAGATTATTCAAAGCCACATCTTTTCCTGTAGATGCTGCATATCGAGATGTCTCAACGTTCCAGGCTCTCTGGGGCACTGGTTTAGGGAGCCAGGCTTCCCTTTTGGCCTGTCCACAGCTCCCGGAGCTCCACTTTACAGCCAAGGTCTCTCAAGGCAGCTTTGGCTATGTCATCGCAGTCCTTGTGCACCGCGCGAGCCTCCACAATCAGCTTCTCAGCTCCCATCTCCAGGATGGGCTGAGAGAAGTCCCGGTTCCGGGAGACCAGGTTGCGGATCAGCATGCATGCCTGTTTCTGAGGAGAAAGGCAAAGGAGAACAGTGAATGCCTCACGGAGGGTGCATGAGGAGGAGCACAAGGCCATCTACAAGAGAATCAGATGGTGCACACGCCACAGCACAGCTGGGCTTAGTCTAGTGCCTCCTTCCCACATGAGGGATTCCAACATGCTTTGCACAAGTTCCATCCTGACAAAGTAGCAGCCACAGACGCGGCAGCCACTTGGCACTCAGGCTCACAGATTAAAACCTGCTTCAGTGGAAAAACAGTCCAACTCCCCAGTGTTATCCCTAACTGCTGCCTTAACCAATCCTAGGATCTTCTCTGCCTCTTTGGCTGACTCAAGAGATAGGCACAAGGCACATGGTTAATCCCTGTTTAAACAAATCCTTCTCTTAACACACAGAACCCAAGCATCCCAAAGTGACTTCCTACCACCCTCAAACAAGGGACACAGGACGCTGTCTGGGGAGCTAGGCGCACCAGTCCTGGGCCTTTGGCAGACGGATGTTCCTGGGGCTGAGAGGTTAGGAAGTTAGCCCATTAATTGTCACATAGGCGAGGACAGCAGATCAGCCTTCCACTCTGGTCCCTGAATTCACTGAGGGCTGGGGATACTTTTGGCATGTAAGAACTCAATGCCATGGGATGTTGTGATAGCCAAAAGTATAACTGGATTCAAACAAGAACTAGATCAGTTCCTGAAGGACAGTCCTTCAATGGCTATTAGCCAAGATGGGCAGGGATGCAACCCCATCCTCTGGGTGTCCCCAAACCTCTGATTGCTGGGAGCTGGCAGGGGAAGGCAGGTGGATCTCTACAAATTGCCTTGTTCTGTACACTGCCCCCTTCAGCTCTGGTACTGGCCACTGTCAGAGAGGATACTGGTCTGAATGGACGTTGGTGTAACCCAGTCTGGCTGCTCTTATGAGGGTTACCATGGTCTAGCACAAAAAGGTTTCATTTAAAACATTTTAAAATGATATAAAATATTTAGACAAGCTGCAGAGCAGGTAGAAGATCCTACAGAACTCGAGGAATGAGACAGGGGGCTGATTTTTTGCTGTGCAGGGGTCTCACTGCCTTGGGGTCAGGCAGCGTGCTTTTCCTGTGATCATCTTGAGCAGTGCTGGCTGGCTCTGGAAGGAACATAACCCCATCCTCCCCCACCCGGCCATTTTTTCCTTAAAGGCCTCAAAGACTCAAAGCAGGATAAAGCTGGAAGTGTCAGAAGCGCCCTGAGGGGCTGGGCTCAGGACTACATTTACACAGGCCAAAAAAACCCAGGAAGAGGCATCAGTGATACAGGCATAGCTTGAAGAGTGCAAATTGCACAGCAAGGTCTTTGGGACTGAACCCAGGCAAAGGACAAAGCAGCTCAGACAGACGCCTCTGAAAGAACTACAGACCCCTGCTCCACCCTCAACTCTTTCATTATCTTCACCACACAGCTGCAAACCCCAGGCAGATGCTGGATGAAAGACAAAGAAGCCCAGGGAGGCAGTGAGCCCTATGGTGCTGAATTAGTAATAAAGAGCTCCAAGCCAGGTACCTGCACAGCCACTTCTCTTGGGTGTATCTTCATGGCCTGAAGAGCTGCCAGGGCCCCTCCGCCTTCCATGATGACTTTACAGTTCTCTGGCTTGCGCAAGGCCAGCATGCACAAGGCTGCACAGCCCTGCTCACAGATCTGAGGGACCAAGAAGAAGAAGGGAATCATTGGCTGAACCAATTGCAGCAGGAAAAAAGAGTCAGCATCCCCCGAAGCCTCCGCCACCCCTAACTCGTGCCCCAGGGAGCAAGGAGGTTAGTATCCCAGTGAGTCAGCACGCCAACTCCCAGGGGATTCACACAGCGAGTCGGGTGCTGGTGTGACACATCAGATTGACAGGCCTAGAGAACAACATCCTCAATCTTTCCACAGAACAGGCACAGCATGGCCAGCAGCCAGACAAACGGCCCCTTCTCACAACACCTCATGCGAACGGGCAAGAAAGGGCGGGACCATCTCTGTTGTCCACTGAGACCTCAGCTTTGCCAATAAGACGGGCAACTTGAATAAGGCATGGGGGGTTTTTGATGGTAACATTTGCCTGCCAGTAACTAGTCTGAGTCCCATGCATTCCTTTTACACAGAGGCCACCACACAGACATCAGAGAAGAATGATTTCCAGTGATGGCTGGATTTGAACGCTTGACCTAGTTGTGTAAAGCTCAGTATCCAGTTTCCAATCCCCCTGGGCCATCTGGCCTAGTGATGACAAACATACTAGTACGGTAGAAAGTGGTTAACTGTTTGGATGTCATACAAACCTTGCCAAAGTATACATTTAACCTGTCTAGAAAATGCGAGCATTCGAGAGGTCAATGCATGCCTTATTACACTGTCCATGCTGGGAGCAGAATTCTACTAGCTACGACCATGGAAACACACAACCACAGCCAGCACAGTTCTGCTCCCAACATAAGCAGGCCATTATTTTAAGTCACAAGTAGTTGTATGGGTTGCGAGTAACACTACCTGGGAGGAAATGCAGGCGAGGGCACTGTTATGGTGTTATCAGTACTGAAATAATGGGCAAAACTCTGACCCCCAAACCCAGACACAGAGCTCCAAATCACAGTGAGCCCCAGCACACATCCTGTTGTATACCTGAGGGTTGGCAAGATGATGGCTCATAGCCAGCACAATGAGGTCTGTTCCTCCAGTGTTGACTATGGCGTCTTTCACCTCATCGTTGCCTGCAATAGCCCAGATGGCACTCAGCACCTGCTTCACCAGCTCCTGCAATCAGCAAGAAAGACAACAGAGAGGAACAAAATTCACCAGATTCCCTGTAAGTCAGGCAAAATGGGTCACAGCAACTCTGCCTGAAAGGCAGCACCTTCCACCTCACACCTGACTGAGACTCAAATTCACAACTCCAGTCAGGACCACTGGGGGTCAAAGACTCCAGCTGAAGAGTGACAATTTCCTCAGGACTCTCATTTTCCACTGGCCCCAGACAGAAGGTCCAAGTTGTCCTGTTCAGAGTAACTGGGGTTTTCAAAGAAGCCCAAGAGAATTAAATATCCAAATTCCAGGAAAAATTAAATGGGATTTGGGCACCTAACTCCCTAGAAAAATCAGACAATAGGTAAGGTAGAGGATAGCCAATGGTCCAGCTTTTCTGAGAACTAGGAAGGCTCTATTCATGGATCTGGAAGGGTTTATAGAACAGAGGCTAAGCGGGGATGTGTCTGAAGCTGGGACTTTTGGGTTCTGTTCTTGGTTCTACCTCCAACTCAGCACATGCAACCTTGGGTTGTAGAAGGTAGTAAGTGGGTATCAGCAGTGCTGTTCGTCTGGTAAGAGCCAAAGGATAGAGGTTACCAAAGCCTAATGCTCATTTATGTTTGGAAAGTGCATTGAAGATGAAAAGCACCATGTTAAGTGCTAGGAAATATTATTTTCAACCCCCATCCACGAATACCTTCTCTTCCAGGAAGGCAGCCCACTCACTGTACCTGATGGTCAATGCAGTCAGCCATCAGGGCCACCATGAAATTCAAGCCTCCAAGGTCCACAATCTCTTGACAGAACTCGTTCCGGACGGACAGGCGAGCCAGGGTGGCACAAAGCTCACTGAGAACAGTGGAGTCGTCTGTGAATGCTGCAGGAGGAGGAAAACAAGGGAGGAAAATAAACAAGAGCTGGGGAAAAGGAGGGGGCAGAACCAGAGAGTTTTACATGGATTTTAGAAGAAGGATCAATTCTTAGTGGGTCAAGAGTCCATGCTCCAAAACTCACCATCACAATTGACACTGACTGCCACCCTTGCGTGGAGACTCAGAAGACACAGGCTATGAACTGAATGAGCCATGGAGCCTGACCTGCCTTTGGACTCACAGGTCTTCTCAGGCCAAGGATGAGACACATGCGTGGGATAAATTTACACAGCTGTTGCCTGGGTTGTTAACAGCTCTCTAGCCAGGTGACTGTTAGTTCTGAAAACTGAAATGCCAACCCTCTCAGCAACCATTGGAGCAATTCTTCAGTACTTTTCAGAGGATCTGAAAGCATTTTAGCAGCAGCAGATTTTAAAACCCTTTCTGGGAGGCTAGCAAGTTATTACCACCATTTTATAAAGGGGTAAACTGAGGCCCAAAGAGGTTAAGCAATTTGCTTAAAGTCACACACAGAGAGTTGGTGGCAGGTTTGGAAGAGAATCCAGAGTCCTGACTCCCAGTCCTCTGCTCTGACCACTAAACAACAACATAAAGTACTACAAATAAAACCTGCAGTTAAGCAGTGTGATCTTGGGGTAGGAGAACACAGAGGGTATGCGATAACAACCAGCAGCCAAAGGGTAAATACTACCTTTTGCAGCCTCTATAAGGATCTTTAAACCATTGTTTTCTGATACAATCATCTTGGCGTGATCATGGGCATTCCCGAAGGGTACACGAATGTCATCATCAAACGTCATGACCCTGAGCGCTGAGCAGGCCTCCTGGACCACTCCAGCACAGTCGCCATGCCGGACAATGGAGCCTGTCAGCACTGGCAGGATGCCACCTTTCACCAGGTCCTGGCGGTTCTGCTCGTGTTTCAGACAGGCGTGCCGGATGCACCGGATCCCAGCTAGAGTCATTTCAGCATCATCTGCATTTTCCTTCAGAGTTTGCAGCAACAGCTGTTGGCCAGCAGAGTCGAGCAGGTCCGGCTGCCCATCCATGATGGCAGACAGAGCATGCAGAGCCTTCAGCATAGCACTTCTGTTTCCTGAGGCCATCTTGCAGGCAGATAGCACCACAGAATAGGCATCTTTCTGCCCAGCCAAGTAGCGGGAAGCCAGCTGTCCTCTGCATTGCTCACTGAAGCGCACTAGATGCCCACCAACCTCATCGAGCACCGAGTCAGAAATGGATTTCCTGAGTGAGTCTAATGTCTAAGGAAGGAAAATGGAAGATAATGTTCTCCCCATCAACTGAACTCCTGAGGGAAAAAAATCCACTGCATCATCACATCTGCATATTTGTAACCATTTCTCCCCTTACATTTAAGCAAACTTGGCACAGATGAGAAATGCTAGACAGCCCTAGAGATGGAAGTTAGTCTTTAGGCACACAATGGGGTCAGAGGCAGCCTAGCACTGCACTTTCCCCACAGTGTGCCTCACTCCTCACACCTCTAGGGATGGGAGAGGAATTCAATCCCCATGGCCCATTCAGCCCTTGGCCTTTCTGCAGAGTCTGCCTGGAAAGTGCTCTTCTAATGGTGATTTTTGTAAAGTGAGTGAACTTACCCATTAGCAATTGGACTGGGTCCCACTAACTCATTTCACACAGGCCAACAAACAGGCATCAGTAAATAAGAACATAAAAGCTGCCATACTGAGTCAGAATATGGTCCATCTTGCCTAGTATCCTGTCTCTGACAGTGGCCAGTACCAGAGATTCAAGAGGAGTGTTCAGAACAAAGCAATTATTGAGTGATCCGCCCATTATCCACTCCTGGCTTCTGGCAGTCAGAGGCTTACAGCCACCCAGTGCACTGGGTTGCATCGCTGACCACTTTGGCTAATAGCCATTAAGGACTATCCTCCATGAACTTAACCAATTCTTTTTTGAACCCCCGTTATACTTTTGGCCATCACAACATCCATGGCAATGAGTTTCACTCACACTGATCTGTGTGTTGCATAAAGTATTTCCTCTTGTTTGCATTGAACCTGCTGCCTAGTAATTTCATTGGACGACCCCTGGTTTTTGTATTGTGAGAAAGGGCAAATAATACTTCTCTATTCACTTTTTTCCCCACACCATTCGTGATTTTATAGGCCTCTATCATATCCCCTCCTTAGTCATCTCTTTTCTAAATTGAACAATCCTAATCCTTTTAGTCTCTCCTTATATGGAAACCATTCCATGCCCTTGTTCATCTTTGATGCCCTTCTCTGAACCTTTTCCAGTTCCACTGTATCATGTTTGAGATGGGGTGATGAGAACTAGACTCAATATTTGAGGGGTTGGTGCACCATGGATTTATATAGGGGTATTATGACACTTCATCTTATTTTCTACCCTTTCCTAAGAGTTACTAAGGGCAGGTCTATACTAGAAGCGCTACATCAGCGCAGCTGCACTGCTGTGGTGTGTCTGGTGAAGACGCTGTATGCCGATGGGACAGCTCTCTCCCGTTGGCATAATTACTCTACCTCCACACAGGTGGAAGCTATGTTGGCAGGAGAGCATTTGCCTCCAACATAGCACCAGTGTGGACAGCTCTTAGGTCGGTGTAACTTGTGTCGCTCGGGGGGGGGGGCTTTTTCACCCCCCCGAGTGATGCAAGTTAGATTGACTTAAGCAGTAGTGTAGCCCATTAGCCTTTTTGATTGCTGTTGCACACTGAAAGTTTTCAGAGAACTATCCACAGTGACTCCAAGATCCCTTTCTTGGGTAGCAAGAGCTAGTTAATAGTTGCCATTTCACTCACTGTTCACTCCTTTTCCCAAATCATTTACAAATATATTGAACGACACAGATTCCAATACAGATCCTTGAGGAATGCCACTGTTCACCTCTCTCCAACGTTATACTCACTGCTGACCTAGGGCTAGACTGGAACCGAAGACGAGAGGTGAAAGGCTCCACATTGCATTCCCAATCCTCAGAACAGCCAGTGATCCCATTTATGTTATTCATGTCCTTTTCAGAACATCTACAAGGTCTCACGTCAGGCTGACCCTTCCTACTGGCCAAGAGGGGGCTGGCTGAAAGCTACTCAAGGCACTTTTTGCTCCTGTTGGCCAGGAAATATTATTTTGCACTTACAAAGCATCTTCCACCTGAGATGCTTCAAGAGCGAGAGCGACACAAGCATATCCCCGTTTTACAAATGAGGAAGTGTTAAGGCCCTGTGAGGTTAGCCATTCCTCAGGGCTCACAGGGAATCAGTGGCAGAGTTAGAAGTGGAAGCCAGGGCTCATGATTCCTAGCTCCTTATTCGAACCACTAGACCACACAGCTTGTTGAAAAGCTACAGTTAATGTTTCCTACCTGCAAAATGTCATGTTTTTGCTCTTGGCCATTTTCAGAGGTGGGTTTCCGTGCAGCTTTTACAATAGTACTCAGATCAACACCTAAAAGGCAACAGAGAAGTAAGGAGGCCATAGATACAGGAGCTGTGGTGAAAATTGTGAAGAACATTAAGCTAACATTCAGTAAGTAGACATAAGCCTACACACAAGCATGTATTTTTAGGATGTTTGTTACGACCTTTGGAAGAGACACAAAACCAAAGTCTTGGCCATTTGTGATCAGAAAGCACTTAAAAAAACAAACAAAAAAAACAAACAAACAAACAAAAAAACAAACAAACAAGGGGCAGTCCAGGCTAAATTCCAGCTTGGGAAAAGTTCATTCTGCCTCTCTAAATTCCCCCATGCTGTTTCAGCTAGAGCAGTTTTTCTATCATGACCACTCCTGAAAAATGGGGTATTGTAAACAACTTCACATTCCACCCCAGAAGAGGTTACATTTTAGAGGCAGGCAACTGATCCTCATGTGCAGATTCTCAGAAGAGCTTTGGGATCTTTCAGACTGAAGTGCCATAGGAAAAAGAACAAAATGGTTTAGAGAAGTACTGCTCTTTATTAGGGGTCAGTTTCCAGAAGAACTGAACATATATTTTGGGATTCTTTAACACCTATAACTGGTTTACATGAGAACTAAGTCAGCATTTCTAACACATACCCAAAAGCTCAGCTGACCCCTGATTTTTAATAAGTTAAAAGCATTTTAATTACACGTCATATCCTACTACTTCAGAAGGAGATGAATTTGCAATACCTTGAGATTCAAATTGCTGGACAGCTTCTTTAATAGCCTCATCTGGATCCATTTCAAATTCTGTGATGTTTTCTTGCACCACATCATCAAACGTTTCCTGTGTGATCCGTTTTAATGCCATTTTATTTGGTTACTAAAGAGAGATTCAATGGCTTCTTGACCTGCCATCAGGAAAACACATAATTAGACTTCTTCCAAAACATTATGAAGTTTTTGACAGCGAGAAACAAAAATGTTACCACCCTACTATCTGTCAAAATGAAAGCAAAGAACACAGAATCACAGAAGTGAAGGACTGGAAGGGACCACAAGAGGTCATCTTGTCCAGTCCCCTGCATTCAAGGCAGGACTACATAATAACTAGACCATTCCTGACAGGTATTTGTCTAACTTGTTCTTAAAAACCTCCAATAACAAAGATTCCACAACCTCCCTAGGTAATTTGTTCCAGTGTTTAACTACTCTGACAGTTAAGAAGTTTTTCCTAATGTCCAGCCTAAACCTCCCTTGCTGCAATAAAGATGGCTAAGGGGACTGGGAATAGGAGGTAGCACCTGATCCCAGCAGTTATAACTTTATTTGTTTTAAACATTTGCAGTGTCACTTTTCATTTGTAGGCATCTATCCTGTTAGATTGTAAGCTCTTTGGAACAGGCACCAGGTTTTCCTCTATGTTTTGTATAGTTTCCATCACAGCATGACACTCAATAGATAAGAGTCATCTCCAAGGAGAAGCTGTGCTTTTATAATTTATTTAAAATTCATTCAATTTTTTTTTTTAAAAACGAGAAATTCGAAGCCACAAGACCTGGAACCAAGGGCTCTTTGTTCCTGACTGCAGATGCAAACGTTCACATGGCACTGATCTCACTGCAGCCCTGCCTCTCCACAGCCTCCGAACAGAAACCGCTGAGTTATGGCAATGGCACTTTTGGCAGGCTGCGCTGGCGAGACAGCCGCAGGAGGAAGACATGACTGCATGGAGATTTGACGCGGCACTCGGAGTACCTGCCTGGGCAGATCTTTACCTTATTTATATCACAAGGCCCTGGGGCGGGTGCGCCCACCAAGAGGCGAAGGACGGTCAAGAGGCACGGGGATAAGCCCCTGGGGTGTGTCCCAGGACTGGTGTTTTTAGGCACTGACTAGCATGCTCAGCTTTTACCTGTAAACTAAAGATACTCCTCTGTACTAGGCTCCGGCTTCCCGCCCGGGCTGCCCTCCTTCTCCCTGGCCCTGGAGCTGGGGCGGGGGGTCTTGGTGAAAACGTCACTCAGCTGGCGGGCAATGAAGGGCCCCGCCAGCCCCAGACTTGCACGGGACGCGGGGGGCAGCTCGCACGGAGGCTGGAGGCGGCAGGCACGTAGCGGGAGCACGGGGCGGGGGAACAGAGGGGCTGGCCAGCCTGGGTGCAAGCGGGGTATTGCTGAGGGGCCACACAAAGGGCAGCGGGCGGGGGCTCGTGTGACACCCCCGAGGGGGGGGGGAGCTACCTGAGGAGGGGGGAGGGGAGCTACCTGAGGGGGGGGGGGGGTGGATCACCTCACGGGCGGGCAGCCTGCACTGGGGCCACTGCTGAGGCCCATCCGTTCTCAGTCCCTTCCCCACTCACCTGTGGGCCTCGCTGCTCGCCGTAGCAGCCCCTCCCCCCTTGCTAGTGCCGGCCCAGCCGACGAAGACTGAGACGCGCTGAGAACGCGACTGCCGCACTGACCCAGCCCGGCCGCCATACGCCCGCCGCAGCGCGAAGATCCGTCACCGCCCTACAGCTCGTACGCAAGCGCACTACGGGGCGCCAACCGCTACTATCATCACACAATGCACAAAGAGCGCGGAGGATGCGGAGTGCGCATGCGTCCGTAAGGCATCTCGGTACGCGTGCGCAAAAAAAACGCATGCGCACTTCTCCATCGCTCTAACGGCCTCGGGGGTAGGGATTGCGCACGCGCAGAACCATCCTGCGCGTGCCTTTTCTTCTCTCTTCCTGCTCAGTCAGCGGGCGCCCCTCACCCTCTCCAGCGCATGCGCGGTACGCGATCGTTCAGCCCAGACCAGGCGCGCTGCCTGTGTGAAGACTTTGTCGCTCGCGCAACTCGCGACCTGGACGAGTTTATCGGAGCTGGTGGATAAATCGCTGCTACCGGGCAAGGCTTTGGCGAGCCGCCGTCTGCACCGCCCCGGGGGTGAGAGGCTGCGCTGCGCTGCGCGCGCTCCTAGTCAGTCCCGCCTCCTCAGCTGCCCGCGCGTGGGGAGCGTCCCTGGGGTTTAACGTTTTCGGGTTTTAAATACAAAATAAAATCGCCCTCAACAGCCGAGAGTCGTGTCCGGAGGGGAGTGACTGCGCATGCGCAGGGCGGGGCTTGAGGGGGGCAAGGAGCAGAGGCGCATGAGCGACGGGGGTCTCGCCTCGCGCGTCAGAGGTGAGCCGCAGAGGCTGCTGGGAGTTTCCTGTACAGCCCCGAGCGCGAGCTGGGAGTGGGTGGCTGGGTGCGTCCTGCCTGCCTGCCTGCCTGCCTGCCGGGGCGAGGTGGGGGGCTCATGGTGGAGAAACCGGGGGGTGGGGGGTGTTCGGGGTACGATGGGGGAGGGGCAGTCTGAGTGGGGCTTTAGGAAATCTCGCTTTAGAGAAACGGGACCCGCATTCCTCCCTCTGCCCCGCGAGAGTGCGACGCTTGGGGGCAGGGTAGAGCCCGGGGGCGGGGCAGCCCCAACCCCCAAGGAGTCGTGGAAGGGTCGGTGGGAAGCCAGCAGGGAGGCTTTGGAGGCACTTACCACTTTCCCCCAGGCTAGCAGTTAAACCTGAGTTTCATTCCCGTCCTGTGCTGAGGCCCTGCGCTCTGAATGGCCAGTTGATGTATTTTTGTGGCCAAGAGGAACAGAAAAAAATCCACCCTGTGTTCTTATGAAAATGCTGCGCAGGCCCTCTCCCAGGGGAACATACCACTCTTCTGTGGCTGGCTAAATGCACCTGGCTTAGCCCTGCCTTTCAAGAGGCAGCTCGCTCTCCTTTGTGTGAGAAAAATACATTTGCAAATAGTAAATGTGTGTAAATCAGAGATTGAGTATCTTTCTTCTCACAGGGTAAAAATGGCCTCGAGACGGATTACGCGGGAGACTTTTGATGCTGTGGTGCAAGATAAAGTTAAAAGGTATCGGATGGACCGAAGTGATGCTATAGAAGAGACAATCCATCATTTTAAAGGTAAGGCCCCAAAGTGTGACTCGCCTGTGGGATGTTAGTTGCAGTAGGAATCATAATTTTTTGGTATTTTTAAATTGACTACTACAAATTTGCATTAATACAGCTTTTTCATGTTTTCTTTGTTTTCTGTGTTTTCCCTTAAAGGCAAAGAGGTGTGACCAACATCAGCCTAGTGAATTTATTTCAGTTTATAATGAGTCCCAAACGTTTTCAGATATCTTATAGTGCATTTGGATAAACACTTGGGACCAAATTCTATTCAAATCACAACCATGCAACTGTTCTGATTTCATTGGGGCTTCAGAATCATAATCGTAGCATAGAATTTTATCCAGCATGTCTAATCATTGAAATAAGTGCAGGAGTGAGAGGGGAGCCCCTAATAATTTCATATGGGTACATGTCACTATTTGGCCATCTGCACTTCATGTTGTTTTTTAAAAGGAAGAAAAAGGTGCGGGATATTGGAGTAATGTCCTGGATGTGTGCAGTATGTGATCTTCAGATGCTTTTAACTTCATTATATCTAAATCTGATGTCTTTAAACATGTTAGAGGTACCAGTCCTTGATGAGGACTACTTCCATAGGGCTGGAAATTTTAAAATAAGCTAGTTTCCATTAAAATGTGAATTGTCCAAGCAAGAAAGGTAATAGTGTTGATGTAATATACTTAGAATTCTGTAAGGCATTTAACTTTGTACTACGACATTTTGATTAAAAAAACTAGAACAATATAAAATTAACATGGCACACATTAAATGGTTTTAAAATGGGCTAATTGATGGATCTCAAAATGTAACTTTTAATGGGTAATCATCATCAAGTGGGTGTGTTTCCAGTGGGGTCCCCCAGGGATTAATTCTTGTTCCTACACTATTTAACATCTTAATCAATGACTTGGAAGAAAATATAGATAAAGTTTGCAGATGATACAAAAATAGGGGGAATGGTAAATGATGAAGACAACAGGTCACTCATTCAGAGCTTGGTAAATTGGGTGCATGCAAACACTATGCGCTTTAATATGGCTAAATGTAAATGTCCTTATCTATAGACTATACTTACAGGATGGAGGACTCAATCCTGGGAAGTAGTGACTCTGTAAAAGATTTGGGGGTTGTGGTGAATAATCAGCTGAACATGAGCTCCCAATGTCACACTGTGGCCGAAAGAGGTAATGCCATTCTCGGCTGTATAAACCGGAATCATGAGTAAGAGTAGCAAGGTTATTTTACCTCTATTTTGGCATTGGTGCAACTGTTGCTGGAATACCTTGTCCAGTTCTGGTGTCCACAGTTCAAAAAGAATGTTGATAAATAGGAGAGGGTTCAGAAAAGAGCCATGAGAATGAGTTAAAGGATTAGAAAACACGTCTTATAACGATAGACCCAAGGAGCTCAAACTATCGAGTTTTTAACAAAAGAAGATAAGGAGTGACTTCATTACAGTTTGAGTATCTACATAGGAAAATATTTAATAATGGGGTCTTCAATCTAACAGAGAGAGATCTAACATGATCTAATGGCTAGAAGTTGAAGCGAGACCAATTTAGACTGGAAGTAAGGCAGTGAGAGTAATTTACCACTGGAACAACTGACCAAGGGTCATGGTGATTCTCCATCACTGACAATTTTTAAATTAAGATTGGATGTTTTTCTAAAAGATAAGGTCTAGGAATTATTTTGGGGAATATTCTAGGACCTGTGTTTATATAGGAGGTTAGATTAGATGATCACAATAGTGTCTTCTGTCCTTTATTAAATTTATAAGTCTATAAAACAAATATTTTAAGTAATTATTTCTCATTCAAAAACTCAAACATTTTTTAACATTTACTGCTTTTCTATTACAAGGTGGAAAGTACAAGAAGAGAGAGAGAAATATTTCATAGAATTGGACTTGGATTCTAATTCTAAGGGATGTTTAGGAGTGCTGGTTGCTCAGATGTCTAAATGTGCTTGACCTCTTAGTACATTAACATGTTTCATGTTGTACTCATTTCTTCTTTTAAACTGTTCCTTGCAGCTCATTCAAGATCGGTGCCAAGACCCAGGTATGAAGATAGTTTTCATGATGATGGAAGATATTCACACGATGGTTCCCAACACCATCCTCATGATGACTGGAGAGAAGACCCTAGAGAAGACTATCCAGGGCCTTCTTATAGATCTAGTAGCCCTCTCACGAGGAAAGATAACTACTATCATGATGACTATGGCCGCCCTGCGTCTCGGGACCGGGACTATGGCCGCCCTGCGTCTCGGGACCGGGACTATGGCCGCCCTGCCTCTCGGGACCGGGACTATGGCCGCCCTGCCTCTCGGGACCGGGACTATGGCCGCCCTGCCTCTCGGGACCGGGACTATGGCCGCCCACACCCTCGGGAATCCTCCAGATTGCATGACACAGACTTTGGCTCTTCTGAGCTCTTGGGTGATTTTAGGTCACCAGGACTGTTGGAAGAGGATTATGGGAACATAGAAAGTCAGGATTATGACCTGGAATATGGAATTCAATCTGAGAATGAGTTCAGACCCCCAGTACGCAGAGGCAACATTGGTAGAGGAAGGATTCTGCGAGGAAAACGTATTACAAGAGGCATTATTAAAAATAAAGTATTTAAAGGAGATATCAAAACTCCTCTAAAGAAATGGAACACCAAGAAAACACTACCAGTAACTAATCAGAAGCCATCTTTGCAACCTAATCAGATGCCACAAACTACAGAACGACCTAACCAGAGATCTGCAATTGTCCAGCGCCCTACTCAGAAGCTCATTTTACGACCTAATCAGAGGCCAACTGTGGCAACCCAAAGGCCTGTCCTCCGACTTCCTAAGTCTGCACATGTTTTCAGAGATCTTAATTTTGATCTTGTGGACAAGTCTGACATATTTTCAACCTTTGGAATAGAAATAATAAAATGGGCTGGATTTCACACAATAAAAAATGATGCAGAATTTCAACAGCTCTTTGGGGCTCTCTTTGAGCTGGAGACAGAAACGTGTGCAAAAATGCTTGCTTCATTCAAGTGCTCACTAAAGCCAGAACACCGAGATTATTGCTTCTTTACCATCAAAAATTTACAACATGCTGCTTTGAAGACTCCCAAAGTAGACAATGAGTTCTTAAATATGTTGTTGGACAAGGGTGCCATGAAGACAAAGAACTGCTTCTTTGAAATAATAAAGCCTTTTGATAAGTACATAATGAGACTCCAAGACCGCCTTCTGAAGAGTGTTACGCCTCTGCTTATGGCCTGCAATGCCTATGAATTAAGCATCAAGACAAGTGGTTTCAGTAATTCTGGAGATATGGCAGGTGCTTTTGAAACCACCATTTCTCTGTGTCGTAAATCTTTGGCACTTCTGGGCCAAACGTTTGCATTAGCTTCTGCGTTCAGGCAAGAGAAAATACTTGAAGCAGTTGGTCTCCAGGAAATGGCTCCGGCACCAACATCATTCCCAAATTTTGATGATTCAACGTTATTTGGAAGAGAGTACATAGACAACTTGAAAGCTTGGCTCGAGAAGAGTGGCTATCCAATTCAGATGAAGAAAATAGAACCCGAGTCCACAGTACAGCTTAAAAAAACTGCTCCTGACACACGACCTAAAACTAAGAGTGAGTAAAGTGCCATCAAATATCCTTCTGATACATAATTACTAGATTTTTTTCATAGCAGTTAGAGATGGAAAAAGTCCTATTAGACCATCTAATTAATCTCTCTCCAGTGTAAGACTGTTCCCTATAATACACTCATTGGTGTTTTGTCTAGTCTAGATTTAAATGTTCCAAATGGTGGGACTTTCAACCTTTGCCTTGTGTGACAAATAACTTGCACTTTACATTTTCATAGTAATATTCAAATATAACTAATCCTCATAATGCTCTTTTGATGCATATAAGTAATTCTCATTTTGTAGATGAGGTTAGTCTGCCCAGACTAAGTAGGTGGCCAGTGACAGATCCAGGATTAGAATTTACAGGGTCCTGGCTCCAGCCCCCTGCTCAGTCCTTTAATCCATATGGCTTCTCATAATGACACTTCCAGACCTAAGAAATCCTCAGAAGTTTTTCCTGTTTTATTTTTTCAGCCTAAATTTTCCCTTTCTTAATTTATTCTCACTAATTCTACATGCATCTTTCTGCCTACGTTTGAAAAGATAGGAAACTGTAACTGTAAAATCACAAATATTGACAGGCAGACTCAGAGGTAAATGTCATACCTGACGCTACTTTTGACTTTTTTTATTTTGACTTAAGTTTCAAATTGGACTAGATTCCTCTAAATAAGATGAAACCTCACACCAATCCCTTCCAGTACCTCAGTAGACACTTCTCACCAATTTATTATATTGCTATTTATCCTGAGCCTTTTTTTATGATTATTCAGTGATGGATGGATCACTTGATGATTGCCTGTTCTGTTCATTTCCTCTGAAGCACCTGGCATTGGTCACGGTCAGAAGACCGGATGCTGGGCTAGATGGACCATTGGCCTGATCCAGTATGGTCGTTCTTATGTTCAGTTCATGTAACACTTCCTATCTAAGCCAACTTGAAATAATTTTGAGTGAGATTCTGAGATGTTCTATCAAATGATGTGCTAAAATTTGAGTATATTGCAAACAATAATTTTGTATCTTAAGAGAAAAGTTATCTTATTAATTCAGAAAGATTTGTTCTTTACAATGCCCCCTGCTACTTATTCTTGATTCCATCATCCTGGATGTGTTGACTCTTTCCTCAATATTTGTTCCATTATTTGACTGGGAATTGAAACTAGACTTACCAGCTAGTAATTGTCATGCTATATAACTAGTATAATTAATATGATCCTGGCATGTATCTCCCAACCCCACATTCTAATTATTACATGGTCAATTTCCCCTTGTATTATGCTTATTAAAATGTCAGTCTATTGAGAATGGGTCTATAGTGTGTTAAACTGGCTTACTCCTGGAATATTGCTATAAACCTGGTTGGACATCTTGACATCCCGTTCACAAAAATAATACAATGACCGTGCTTTTTGTCATTACAGTTCCACAGCGAGCTGATCAGAGAGTTGTAGAGACGATTGAAAAGCTAGTGAACAGTATTGTTACAGGCACTTTGTCAGCAAAAGAAAGAACTGCTCAAAAGAGCTGCCCTGAATATTGGTAGGTATCTTGGTGACGTTAGTTGTAAATATAGCATAATGCTACTTTCCCCCTATTTAGTGTCTGATCCTGCTCCATTGAAATCAGTGGCAGCGTTGCCATTGATTTCAATGGGCTTAAAATCAAGCCCATAGTGAATTTTTCATCTGATTAGCTGAGAAAACTTTACAAATGCTAATTAAATTTCTTATCATACCTGGAAAGTAAATGATATCTGCCCAGAAGTCCTAATTCTTAGTCACCTGCTCTGTTTAGTAGACTAGATTCCTTTTCATCTGTCAGTCCCAATGCAGGAAGGCAAAAACAATTTGAGTAGAAAGCCATAAGACATTGGGGGATAATGAATGTATGTTTGTGTGAATTATGTATTCAGTCCCATACTCATAATGTTGGGAAACAGAACTTGAGAAACTTAATTTCATATGTGTGATGATGTCTTAATTTTTTAACAGCAATTTGGGTGTGAAATTTAAGTTGTAACTCGTATTAAACTGAAAATGAAAAGTTTTGTAGTGCTGTATGAAACCTTGTTGGTCCAGGTTAAAATGCTTTTATATGAAGTTGATTTAATGTCAGTAATTTAACATGAATATTCCTTTTGAAGATGCATAAGAGGGCGGAGGCCCTGATCCAGCATTGACCTCTATGTGGGCAGATCCTTGTGCCACCATGTGTGTCCCTATGAATCCAGACAGGCACAGGGAACTGCTTGCAAGGAGCTCATTGCAAGGTTGGGGTCTAAATTATAGCAGGTCAGTAAAGACTTGAATTTAAATCTTGGTTTAGGTTTCATGTGAGCAAACCAACATTGAATCCTTTCAAACCAGTCAATTTGTCCAGATCTTTAACAATATCCTTTTATTTTAAAGTGAAACTGTCTATTTGAATGTTATGTTAGTCTGAGAATTGGCTTCTGTAGTTACAAGTTATAGCTAGAAAAAATAATTTTTCTCTATTTTTCCAGCTTGTTCACTTTGTAGTTTGGACAGTGCTTCGGCACTGATTCTAGAAGGCATTCAAACTATGTGGTTAACTTTAAGCTTGTGAGTAGCCCCATTGTCAATGGGACTACTCATGCTTAAGTACTTCCCTAAATCCAGGAAGTATAGTTTGTGTTAACTGTTGCTTCTATACAGGCATTGTTTCTTTTCTTGTTGAAAAGACATTTATAAACATCAAGAGTGAAGAAGAAGAAAACTTGTTTTTTTTAAATCTGGGACATACTCTTTAAAAGACACTCTTTTCCAAAATGGAATTATTTTAAATGAGTCAACTTCGAAAAAATTAATAATCAAGCTGACAGTGTCACTTTTAATATGAGCCACAGTATAGCTGTTTTATTACTGGCAACTTAAGCTATCTTAAAGCAATCTGTGATTTGGCAGCTTGGAACAACTTATCTTTGCTTACTGCTTAGGAAATGGAACAACTGCTTATCTGAGGAAAACCCATATCTGCAGGCTGTTTTTAGTAGGGCGAAGGGCATGTGTTCTTCCCTCAAATATACCATCAGCTACCATGAAGGTTTTGAGATATTGAGGGTTGCTTTCGGTATATGTTTTCATTATACATGCTGCATGAATTTTTCTTTTCTAATGTAGGTTCTTGTCGGAGGAAGATAGTCTAGAATACAAATATTACAAACTGAAGTTATCAGAGATGCAAAGATTGACATCATCTACAAAGGAGGGAGGCGGAGAGGGAAAAACACCAGAAGAATCTGCAACAGAATCAGTGAGGGCAATGTTGTACGCGAGGAAAGTAGCAAGTATCAAGAAAAGGCTCTTTAAAAGAAAAAGACTTGGAATTGTTACACAACATGGAGTGAGAGGCAGGAAAGTGAGAAAATCAACCATAGGGACACAGACTGTGCTTTCAGCTGGTACGATGCTGAAACGTCAAGACAAGCTTACCCAAGGCTCAGTCCAGTCGAAACCTTCCATGTCAGAAACCAGCCTCTCAGAGAAGAACTCTTCATTGGACACAACTGGATCCTCACAGCATGGCAACAGTCCAGATGTTTCTCTGTCACTGGGAGAAGTGGCAGACACTGAGGATTTATCAGCATCCACTGGACATTCCCAGTCACTGTTGTCTCAATTTCCTGATGGTAGGTGAAGATTTGAGATTATATCATAAATGCTCTAGTAGTATGAGCAAGGCATTAGCTTGGATATCAGTAAAATGTTCTGCTTGGCATTATTTGTCGTGTCATAGTGTCTTGAGATCTCAATTGCTCTACACCCCATTGTTCTAGGCAATGTACAAACATACTGTTTCCTCATTTGCAGTTGATGCTAAAACAATGGAAACTGCTGAGAAGCTGGCTAAGTTTGTGGCTCAGGTGGGACCAGAAATTGAGCAGTTCAGCATAGATAACAGTGCAGATAATCCAGATCTTTGGTGAGTAACCTACAAATCCATTTGTGTAAATAATCTAATAAGAGAAATTACAATACCAAGCTTTTAATGTAGAATTACTGTTTGACATATAGAGCTGTCTTTTGGCAGCTTTAAATTACATACATGTTTGTGTAATATCACTGTGTTGTGGTCCTTAAAAAAGATATAAACTGTAACATTTAAATATTTTTAGGAATGTAGGATTTGGATTTGTTTTACCAAGTCAGATCATTCATCCATCTTGTTTAACTTATTGTTTCAGTTATTTTTTCAATATCTGAAGCTTGAGAGGAGGCAAAAATCTTTCCAGAATGCACAGTCGTGATAGATGGGAGATGTAATTTTTTTACATGCAATACAAAGCAATTCTTTGGGGGTGTCAACAAACATTTGGACACGAGTGTTCTAGAGGATATGGTATACTTGGATTTTCTGAAAGTCTTTGACAAGGTCCCTCATCAAAGGCTCTTATGCAAAGTAGGCAGTTAATGGATAAGAGAGAAGTTCCACTCCTGGATCAGTAGCTGGTTAAAAGGTAGGAAGCAAAGGGTAGGAATAAACAGTCAGCTTTCACGGTGGAGAGAGGGAGACCTCGTTATTTATAAAGGATCTGTAGTGGCCTGGAGCCTGTGTAGTTCAACATATTTATAAATGATCTGGGAAAAGAGGTGAACAATGAGGTAGCAAAGTTTGGTGACCATACGAAATTACTTATAGTTAAGTCCAAAGCTGACTGTGAAGAATTACAAAGGGATCTCTCAGAACTGGGTGACTTTGGGCAACAAAATGGCAGATGAAATTCAATGTTGATAAATGCAAAGTAATGCACATTGGAAAACATCCCATTAAACATGCAAAATGATGGGGTCTAAATTAGCTATTAGTAGTCAAGAAAGAAATCATGGAGTCTTTCTGGATAGTTGTCTGAAAACACCTGCTCAATGTGCAGTGGCAGTCCAAAAAGCTAACAAAACGTCAGGAACCATTAGGAAAGGGATTGATAAGACAGTAAATATCATAATGCTACAATACAAATCCATGGTATGGCCATGCCTAGAGTATTACATGCAGTTCTGGTTACTCCATCTGAAAGACATATTAGAATTGGAAAAGATACAGAAAAGGACAAAAAAATGATTAGGGGTATGGAACAGCTTCCATATGAGGAGAGATTTAAAAAAAGACTGGGATAGTTCAGTTTATAAAAGAAGTAATGGGGAATATGGGAGAGGTCTATTAAATCATGAATAAGGTGGAGAAAGTGAATAAGGAAGTGTTGTTTACCCTTTCATGTAACACAAGAACCAGCAGTCTCCCAATAAAATTAATAGAAAATAGATTTAAAACAAACATAAGAAAGTACTTCACACAAACGCACAATCAACCTGTGGAACTCACTGCCGTGGGATGTTGTGATGGCCAAAAGTATAACAGGGTTAAAAAAAATTTAGGTAAATTCATGGAGGAGAAGTCCATCAATGGCTATTAGCTAAGATGGTCAGGAATGCAGTTCCAAGCTCTGGGTGTCCCTAAATATCTCACTGTCAGAAGCTGGGACTAGCCAACAGGGAGTGGATTGCTTGACAAATTGCCCTGTTCTGTTCATTTCCTCTGAAGCATCTGGCATTGGCCACTGTCGGAAGACAGGATGCTGGATAGATGGACCATTAATCTGACCCAGCATGGCCATTTTTATGTTCTTAACACTTTTTAGAACTTTAAGTCCTCTGATGTTGTAAATTGGCACAGCTCTACTACTTTCAGTGGGGCTCTGCCAGTTTACTCCAGCAAAAGATTTGATCCAATGTTATTTGTGTTTGTCTCAATTTAACCAAGAGACATTTTTACATGTGGTTGGGAGTTCCTATGGTATTTCATAATAGTATGAAAGTACCACTGTAATGACTACTTCTAATCTTTTTTTTTTAACTAAATCCATTTTTAATACCTAATTTGATGGTAGCTCATAAGATTTCTCTTTTAATTGTTGAATTGAAATGCTTTTCAATGTAATTTGTTGTCCAGGTTTCTACAAGACCAAAACAGTTCTGCTTTCAAATTTTATCGAATGAAAGTCTATGAATTGTGCCCGTCCATCAATTTTAGTGCTGTGTCAGAAACAGTTGAACCTGAGGATAGTGCTAAACCTGATGAGAAAAATTTGGATAATTTAGAAGAGGAGGAGGAGGAAGAAGAGGAGGACAATGGGGAAGAAGAGGAAGAAGCTGAGCTTGAAGAGGATATTTCCCAAACCTTGGAAGAAGTGGAAATGGAGCATGCAGAGGAGGGGGAAGAAGAGGTCTCAGCAGGTGCAGCTGAGGAGATTGCATCCAAAGAGATGCTCTCCAAAACAGGAGAAGAAACTTCAACTGGTGAAATGCAGCCAAGCTCAGCTTCTGATAGTACTACACCAAATCTGTCAACACAGGTGCCAGCTTCTGCTCCTGGTACCCCTTTCCCTCGCAAAAGAATCAGCAGCAAATCTCTGAAAGTTGGCATGATTCCTGCATCTAAGAGGGTGTGTCTCATAGAGGAGCCAAAAGGTAAGTATCATTTCAAGGATGTTTTCTACCCCTCAGCAAGGAGTCCCTGAATTCCAGTCTGTTTGTGGTTGTTGATTTAATAAAGGGAATAAAAAATGCATTTCAGGTGTCCATTCAGTAGCTGTTGGCACATCCCAGTGAACAGGTGGACAAATCACTGCATTTTGATGCCATAGTAAAACTTGCTTCTAGCTTGTGTGTGGTGTAAGGTTGTCTCAACAATCCTTGTATTCAGTGAGTATATGTGGATATTGCATACCCACACTCCTCTTTGCTGTTGGTTAAACAAAGCCAGAGAAAGGTGGGTTGGTGAGGGATATCCATCACTTGTTTCTAGTTTTGAGTAATGTCTCAAATCTGGCAATGAACATATTTAGAAAGTCAGACTAACTGTTCTGAATATTTTACAACATGAAAGTATTAATCAGGAAGTATTTTGGTTTAATGTTCGTATCTCAAAAGCTAAGAGGAATTTGTCAAAGTAGTTTGACAGTATGGTCATGTTATCTTTTTTGTGTTCTAAAAGAACAAATTCTAACAGTTGAGTGATACTTACGTTGAAAACTGACACATGTTCACTGACTACTTTCTTGAGTGGCTTTACCACATATAGATAAAAATGGTCTATGAATAGATGAACTCCATATGTGCTGTGGGAACAAGACCCAATGAATTGATTTAAGTGTCAGTCTTGACTTGGCTTTCCACCAAAACATTTTCAAAGTCAGTGAAGCTGAAAGAGATATGAAGTCATTGCAGAATTTGATCCTTAGCCTATATTACTTTTTGGGGAGATTGTCAAAGGTACAAAGGGCAGATAGGTGCCAATTCCCATTGAAAGTGAATGGGAGTTAGGTACCTAGTTCCCATTTGTGCCTTTGAAAATCTCCTTTGTTTTTGTGCCTCTAACTTTATTGTCCTTTGTAGTGGTATTCGATTAAGGCACTAAATGGGAGTCATGTATATAAGTATGTATTTTGCTAGTTCTATATTAAAATTGATCATCTTCATGGTTGACCTTTTTCTTTGCTTGATTCCCAGTTCATGAACCTGTCAGAATTGCTTATGACAGACCCCGAGGCCGCCCTGTTACAAAGAAGAAGAAGGTGAGGAACCTGTGTGTAATTGCACTCTGTCTTGTGAAAATAGTGCTTTTGCAGGTTCTATAAATGTCTGCCAGTGATTTCATGGCAATCTGAACCTTAAGCCCTGATCCTGCAAGGAGCTAGGCACCCCTTGAGAGTAGCCAACTGCCCTCTACTCCCAATGAAGATAGTGCAAGGTGACAGCTCACCACCCCACAGGTTTGGGTCTTTATTGAAGAATTAAATCATTTGTTAATCTGGTAGCTTTCTCTTACCTTTTTCATAATAATTTTGCAAGACTGATGTAAATGTGTTTAAAATGGAAATTTTGTAATAATGACTGGGTTAACGGTTCAAACCTTTCATCTGCTTTTATTATCAGAAAACACAATTATTAAAACAGAAAATAGTGTGCTCTACCACTTTCCTATTTTTGATAGTGTGACTAAACAAACGATGACACAAAATAAAGGTAGCTTGACCCAAACTACTCTTCAGCAGACATTTTTCATCCAGATGAAGAAACATCACTTAAGCATTTACTTTTAAATCTATTTCTGTACATCCAGGACCTTGGACACATTCAATTTGCAGGAGATTACTGGTGAAGAAATCAAACGTGGTTGCTTTCTGTACCGAAAACGCTCCCCCTGTTCTTTGTTTCTCTGCAGAAACCAAAAGACTTTGAATTTTTACACAAGAAATTGACAGTTAAGAATGTGGGTTTCCAGATGCTTCAGAAGATGGGCTGGCAAGAAGGACGTGGTCTTGGTTCACAAGGAAAAGGAATCAAAGAGCCTGTGAAAGTGTATGTAATGGGAACAAACTGCAGAAATAGACGTATTTGGAAAATACTGTGCTACTAGTAGCAACTGTGGGTCTCTTGCCTGCCCTGAGAGGATCAGTCCAGTGTCTCATTCCCACTTTTGGTCTGCTCCTTGGGCTGGTCAGAGTTGAGACTGGAGACGTCATGCCTCTGCTAATCAGATTGGGTGGAACTTGGTGTTTTAGGGGGAGGTTATTTCCTGCCATCTGAATGAACATTGCTGACGGCTGGGAGGAAATGCTTCCTGATGCTCTTTATTTACCCACCTAAACCCTGGATGGCACCCTGCTGTGTGTGGAAGCCTTGTAATGATATAGGGGTGCCCTGCTCTGTTAGAAGGGGGAAAAAACGGTTTTACTTGCAAGCTCTCTGCATGCAGAATTGGTGCCTGGATATTACAATAATGGGTACATTGTAATATATAAATAGACTTCATGGGAGTTCCACACACAGTACTTACGAGTTAAGGTTAATACACCGTCTCACTATAAACATAAGATTCTTTCCACTGCATCCTGCAAAGAGGTAAGTGCATCTCCCAGAAGGTAAGAATGCTTTTTTCTTGAAATGCATACATTATTATTTTCCCATCTTTTCTATGTTTTAAGGATGTCTTCTCCAGTGTTCTATTCCAGCCCAGATAGTAGGTAATAGCTCTTCCAACCTGCATACAGAAACAAGGAGCACAAAACACATTTGTGATTTTACTCCCCTACCTATATGGGAAACTCTCTGGCTGACTGAAGTACTTCGTTAGTTTATTGTTTGTTTTCTTAGGGAAAATTTTCCACTGTCCTTCTCTTCAACAGAATTAGTTAATTTAGTTTGGGTGTGCAAGTTTCTTTGCATTTCTTGGACCCCTGTGGTTAGGTGGCCTACCTCCTTAGTCTCCCAGCTCCTTCCTTCAGAAGGGAACACCCTATGGGAAATCAGCCCATCTGGTCCATAACTTTCTCCTCTGCCAGGATACTGGATCCTTAGCTTCCAGATCTCCTCGTCCTAACATACTTGGAGGAGCCAAGAGCACATGCAGCCCCTTGGTTTCCTTGGCATGCAATTAATAGTTGAGTGTTAAAGCCTATCTAGTTAACTTACCAGCTTCTGAAGAAAGTTTAGAGCCCTCTGAGGGGAAATGTTTTAGGTATGAAAATATGCTATTTTTTCCCAACTGAAGCTGTCCCCCTTATAGAAAGGCACTTGTCCATAGCTTACAGAAGTGAGAACTGCTTGTGCTTGTACTTCTTGTACACAACTCTCAGGAAAATTGTGCTGCCCTCTTCAGTTTAATGTATAGAGGGAGTTGCAGCTATGTCTTTAGGTAACACCAAAGCACTAGATTCTTTAATGGTCTCCATTGCTCTTTCCTTTGTCTTCAGAGGGAGGTCTGAGATGATCTCAATGAGAGTGAAGCCATTCTCTGCAATTTACCTTTTTGTGTCACTGTGGTGATCTTAATTGCTATACAATGCAGCTTTTCATCTACTCAAGGTGATCCATGGCTCTTACTTTATAAATGCTCTATGCTTTGGAAACCAGCCGCACGTTTGTGGACAAGTATCAGTTTGAGATGTGGTTAGAAGGCCCACAAGTTGGGGCTAATTCTCTCACCAAAGAGAAATGGACAGAATTAATATATGAGAGGGTTTGGAGACAGTCCAATGTAATGTTAGAGTAGCCATTGATTGCTGTGTTACAGCAACAAGAGCACTTGCCTCCAGGATTGATGCACACAGCCACGTCAGTCTTCATGTATGTCAAAATAGAGCAGAAAATTGAGGCCAGCCTCTGATAGGGAAAAGATAATGGCTAATCTTGGAAAGGTTGAGAATAACAACCTGTTTCTCCTCTTGGGTTTCTCTTCTTCCATCATGGAGATAAGAGATGGGGAACACGATGCCTCCTGCTGGAGCCAGTAGTTACAGAAATTTCAGTTATGGGAATCCTCTACTGGTCTTGTGTTCTCTCTCCCTTTCAGAGAAGTGATGTTACAGCTGTGGATCTGGCCAGTCCTGAGGCTGAACTGAGGAAAGGGAAAATTTGAAGGCAGAAGGTCATTAGAAATTAGACTGGCTTTAAGAGTGATCACCTAACTTCTCTGATTAGTCCCTTGTACTCTTGCCCTGAAAGTTGTCCCAGAAGGAGGACTCTATTGTAGATATGATAAGAAGGACTATAAAGTCTTCCTGGTTCAGAAATCCATTATTACTTAAGCACCAATGGTTGACGCTGTCCAAGACAGAAAATGAAGACAGTCCCTGCCTGGAATGGTTGGGAATGGCATGTTTCCATGGAGCAAGGGGCAGGTTTTGGACAGTGGCCTATCCCTGCCAGGAAGCCATAGGATTGTTAGGTGGCTTTATGCTGTTCCTAAAGGGTTTTTAAGTTGATCTTGCATCTCCCAACTCAAGAGTCTAATAATGCAGGGATTGCAAAGAAAAACCACCTTCCTGGCACTTGGTTGCAGCCACAAAGTCCCTGTGGACTGCAAAACTGAATCTGATAAAGAGTGCACGAATATTCCAGAGCTATATAGCCATGGGAATGTGGTTACAGAAATTGGATAATGAAGATGGTTTCTTTCTTGATGCCACTTATGCCATATGAGTTTCTGTTTGTGGCACAGCAAGCCCAATTACAACTCACCAGGCCCTGTGGTTATGTTCAGGTCTGGTAACTTGCCCTCTAATTATTTTTTCTCCAACATAAAGGCAGGGGGCCTTAGTTCATGTTGTGAAGTCCTTTAAAGATCATTCACATGTAGCTGACTTGAAGGATAAAACTACTACAGTAGATCATTACTTTTGGGGCGAGGTTTCAGTAAGCCTAGATTTTGGGAAGTACATGTCCTGCCAGCATGGCCTGAAAAGAGATGGGCTTTACCCAGCTCAAACTTCTGGGTCACCCCATCCAGTTTCTTCCATAGTAAGAAGTTTTATCAGATAATCCCAGAGGCCCCCTCAGCTTCTGTTGGCCTTTTATGTGCAAAGACATGAATTAATGACATGCTTTCCTCCTAGATGAATGGTACCACGTTTTTTTCCAGGAGTGGACCCCACTCAACTTCAGCTTGCTGAGTATTAGAAACTATCAGGCACCATCAATTTCTTTCAAGGAAGACTGGGTCTGTGGTACGGGCTTGGGAGTCATTTCCTGTTCCACACAGTTCCCAAAAGATCTGGTGGCTCTTGTGCCATTTCGGATTTTAAGAAACAATGCAATTTTTGGGTGTCATCATTTTGAATGTGTCATGAATCAGTTGATCAACCCAGAGGAGTTTGTGTGAAATTGATCTGCTAGATGATTACCTCTATCTCCATTTACCCAGCAATATCACAAGAGCTTTTGTTTTGTTTGTCTGTGGGGAGGAAAAGCTATTACATAGTTGGCCTAGCATATTAAGGGACATGGAGAAACTGAGTTAGATTCTTATTCTGTAACTCTCTCTCTTTGAAACTGTTGTTGTTTTACATCTTTTCTGCACTTTGTCAAATAATGTATTTGAATCAAATTGTGCTAACTATCCATTTTACTCCCTAGGGGTACTACCTCTGCAGGGGAGGGCTTGGGTGCTGCAGGGGAAGAAAATAAAGAAGATACATTTGATGTTTTCCGTCAAAGAATGATACAAATGTACAGGCAGAAAAGAGCAAGTAAATAGGTATGTGCAATGGACAAGTCTGGTTTATGAATTCCTGCAAACATTAAAATACTGCAGTTAAAAAGCCTTCCTTTTACCAGAAGTCAAAGTGTTACATGTTTCCACAAATGCATCTGGGTTTTTATTTTTTCCATGAAAATCCAGAACTACTTTGGACTGCTGAATTACCCAACATCTTACTTTCTAGGTTTGACACAAGAGACTCGTTTGCTAGAAAACATGGATGTGCAAAAGCTGCTGAGTGAAAGGTTTTCAGCATACTGCTAGTCTGAAGAACATTGTGTATTGTAGCAGTGAATTTGAATACTAATGTACCAAAAACATTTTCCAAGATTAAAGTTAGCCTTGTACTTAGATGTGCAAGCTGACAACTTGGATGTCATCTTCTGAGGAAGAAACAACTGATTTGCTCTCAGACATGCCTGTTTCCCTCTCTCTTTGGCCAAGAATGCCTACTATGTAACACGAAGATTTGCTTCAAACAATGTAAGCAACATGGAAAATATGAGCTGGAAAAGCAGTCTGCCCCTTTCTCAGGCTGAGAAGCTTCTCAAATTCAGATCTCTTTGAGAGAGAATTTTCCTCAGTACCAGATGTTTTATTTTACTAAGCTTTTTTGAATGGCTGCATCTTTTGAACTACTGCTGTGATCTGAACAAAGGAGTTCTTGATATTTTTTTCATTCATAGAACAATATGAGAACAAAACCTTTAAAATAAGCACACAGGCATCTAGGAATCCATGCCTACCTATGTAGGACTAATATAATGAATCCATATGAGAACATCCAACTCTACTGCTTAACAAAAATCTCAGCTGCTGAGATTTTCACTGTAACAAGCAAGCTGTACCAATTTTAAACGTACTTCTTGTTTTTACGTGAATTTGCAGATCTTGCTCAAAATCTTGTATAGTTTCTTTCCCTCAAAGAAATAAAGCTGTGAACAAGGTGTAACTTGGGTTCTACAGAAGATTGGTACTGTGTTTTAAAATAGTATTGGAGGTCAAATATTGAAGATCCTCTGGAAGCCAAACATCTGTTTTGTAAGTCAAAGCATCCCTTTAGGGAGTCAGCATATTTCTAATCCTATGAATATTGCTCTTCAGAAGTTCTTTTACTGCAAGACCCCAGGAAAATAAAACAAAACCTGAAATTTTTAAAGAACTTTGTATTCCATTATTCTATCTTTATTTAAATCAAAGAGGAGACTCAAGTAGTATACTCTATGCTTCAATAACAAAACTCTTGGTGAAGCAGTTCTGAAGAAATGATGGAAGACTTAGCAGTAGTATTAGAGACAAATGTTCAAGGTTTAGTTGATCATTCATCTTTCACCAGATTTGCATGTCAGTAAAGACTGGATTGCTGAAAGTGACAATTTCATAGTATTAGTTGCACTTTTTAGCTTACTCCTTTTTTTTCCATCATTACACTTCTAAAAATAGTTGAAAGCCTTCACTATTTTATGTGATGGTGGCAAAGATTACTTCATTTCAGTCCTCTTGAAAGAGGCTTTGTCTTGAGTTGATGCATGTTTGGCTTACTAGGAGAGTGCAGGCGTATTAATGATTTCATCTGGCACTATGCTGCTTATAATGCAAATAGCTTACAGTACAGTCAATACAAGACTTTACAGTAAAGCAGCAGTGTCTGAAATTCCTAAATCATGAATATGCAAGAAAACTTGATCTCCATTTATCAACTCACCTGTGCCTATTGGGCAAAGGGCAGTCTTCTCCTTGCTATAAAAATAAATAAACCTGCCATTGTAAGGGAGTATCTTAATTTTCATTCTTTAGCAGCAAACCTTTCCACTCCTGTAAAACCAATTTACTTAGTTTATGAAAGCGAGATTTCCCTTTGCTTTGTGTGTGTGTGAAAGCAATAAGCCACGATATCATGCTACAGTATAATTTTCTGGTCACTCACTTTTAATAGCTTGAAAGCACATGACCACTAAAAACAGTAAATAGCAGATATAGAAATGATTGTCATGTTGATACAGTTAAATTTTTCCATGAACATCACGTTTTTCCACCTTTACATTACAAGAAGTTAAAGCATCAGGACCATAAATACAAATGTCTGTTCTCAAAGTTTACCTGATTCATCCTACTTTATTCAAGATATTTGGTGATGCCACAGAGATTTATCCCATAGGCCTTGCTTGGAAATGTTTAGAATCATAAACAGCACAATCATGCTGGACAGAGGCTGCCTTTAAGTTCAGTTGGTACAATATTTGGCAATATTACACTGACCTGTTTGGAAGTGTTTTGCAGTGCACTTTTTCCCTTTCCTGTGCTTAATTAGACATTGTGTTGGATACAAAAATTGAGTCTTTTTTTTTAAAGAGGAGTTCCACCATTCATGGTCTGTTTTAGAATGACACTCTGGAACCAATACTGTTGGCCCCAGAGTTATTTCTCATACCCTCTAATATGGGTTTAACTTTCCTTTTAGTTTCATTGATGAAGCTGCCATTGTTGCTGTTTACAATTTTTTTTTGTTTTCCACATGCTTCCTGTTCACCTCTTCTTTCACATTTACATTTTGGAAGCATTCTCTTGACTACATGCTGTGCTATTTGCAGGAAAAGACACAAATCAGTGTGTGGCTTCACACTATGTTGGGATCTGTTTTCTCAGTCCCCTCGACCTTGATCAGCATTCTGGGCTGTTCTGGTTTAAACAGATTGGGCACAGTACCATTTGGGGTACATTTGCTGAACTTATCCAGTCTGGAAAAATTCAGTATCCAGAGTGGAAAATGGTACATTCCCTGCTGATTTCAACTCAATTTAGAACAATTTCCTTGAGTATTATGCACTCTTGAAAATAAATGTGAACAATAGTTCTTAGGGGAATCTTAATCTGCTGCCCTGGATAACTGTAGTATGGTCAATCTTTCTTGTGCAAGCTTTACTTTTGGACAAGATATCAGCAGAGCAGCACTGGTGCTAAGATTCCAGTGTTGCTCTCAAGTGGGTTTCTGTGTACCACTTTTATCTTGTTTTACCAAGAGATGACCTTACTCTACTTTTGCAAAAGGAATTCCCCCCCTCCCCCTTTATTTTGACCTGCTTTTGCAGGCAGTTCTGATTTTGAAAATTTAAATACAGGTACATATGTGAAACGTTGTGCAGATACATTGCCTTGTTTACTAGTTTCTTTTCTGTTATTTTAGTTTCCAGGCTCTCTTCCATGAAGACTACAAGCATCAGTGAACATTTTAACTAACTTCAGTGGTGTGTCTGCTGTCTTTTGGTTGTTTTTACTGTTGATGATCTTGTAGAGCAATTTGCTAGTTTTTGTTCTGTGCAAATTGGCAGTAGTGCTAAGCTAGTAATAAATAGATGCTTATTATTGGATAACTGAAGTTTCTTTTTAGTATAAATAAAGATGTTAACGTTGTTAATCTTTTAAAATCTGCAATAAATGTAGAGGTAAACAGTTTCCTTCTTTCAATGATGTTTTGCTTGTGAATGTGGAAAATATGCACCACTTTTTGGTACTGACACATGACATTGGGATTATGTAGTGTTATATTGCTACAAAATCATCCATTGACAGGATTACTTTTTGGATTATTTCAGAGCTACTTGATTTTCCTAGGGTTCCAGTGCATTAAACATTACTCTGACTTGAATGCCAATACCAGTTTGTACCAGCCAGAATGTGAGTTAGGTTCAGTGCTCCCACATCCCAGGATCCAAACCTTATCTCTATGATTATGGCTTGTACATTGAGCTGTTTCAAATAACAAGCAAAAATAGCTTTATATATATAAAAATAAATCAAATCTGACCATGGGGGGGAGGAAGGGAGAAGCCACAGCAAACTGAAACAGTTTATCAGTAGTAGTTGTTGCACAAGTGTCATCTGAGAAGTAAAGCCTACTCAGTGTGTGTTTGAGAGAGATACAAACCAGGGTATAAGACCTGTCCCTTGCTCCTATACTGGCTGTTCCTGGTAGCTGTGTGGATGTGGGGAGCGCTGAGTGGGGTGCAGGGGTCCTCCATTGTTTGCTTGGGAAGGTGCCCTAAAGGAATAGACGGGCAAATAATGCACTGTTGTTGGAAATGTGTTGGACTAATCCATACAATTATTGTTCTGTTGCTTTCATATCTTAAATTAGATGTAGTACCAATAATATATTTTCCTCCTATTATAACATTTATAAAAATCTATAGCATCTTTAATATATAACGTTTAAACAATAAGCTTCTCAAATATAGCACACAGTTTTTATTTGTATTGTTACTTTGTGCTATAGCTAAAGTTAGTTGTGGGTCATTTTGCCCAAACTAAGTCTGGACCCAGTCTAAATACAAACTTTGATTTGTAAAAATATGATCTTGGATATAAGATGGAAAATCATTATTTTAAAAATGCACGTATGAAGATTCTGTACCATCTTTATCATTCACTGTATCTCATGGCTGTGGCTACTGAGTCCTAGCCAGAGTGCAGGGTCGAGCAATCATGGAATCACAGAAGATTAGGGTTGGAAGGGATCTCAGGAGGTCATTTATTCCAACCCCCTGCTCAAAGCAAGACCAACCCCAACTAAATCATCCCAGCCAGGTCTTTGTCAAGCTGCACCTTAAAAATATCTAATGATGAAGATTCCACCACCTCCCTAGGTAACCCATTCCAGTGTTTCACCACCCTCCTAATGAAAAAGTTTTTCCTAATATCCAACCTAGACCTCTCCCACTGCAACTTGAGACCATTGCTCCTAGTTCTGTCATCTGCCACTACTGAGAAGCCTAGCTCCATCCTCACTGGAACCCCCCTTCAGGTAGTTAAAAGCTGCTATCCAATCCCCCCCATTCTTCTCTTCTGCAGACTAAAAAAGCCTGGTTCCCTCAGCCTCTTAAGTCATGTGCTCCAGACCCCTAATCAGTTTCATTGCCCTCTGCTGGACTCGCTCCAGTTTGTCCACATCCTTTCTGTAGTGGGGGGGCCCAAAAGTGGACATAATGTTCCAAATGAGGCCTACCAGTGCCAAACGGGAATAATCACTTCCCTTGATCTGCTGGCATTGCTCCTACTAATGCAGCCCAATATGCTGTGACCCTTCTTAGCAATATGGGAACAATGTTGATTCATATCCACTGTAACCCCCGGTCCTTTTCTGCAGAACTGCTGCCTGCCCAGTTGGTCCCCAGTCTGGAGTAGGGCCTGGGATTCTTCCATCTTGTCCTGGCTGAACCTCATCAGATTTTTTTTGCCCAATCCTACAATTTGTCTAAGTCACTCTGTATCCTATCCTTACTTTTCAGGATATCTACCACTCCCCCCTAGCTTAGTGTCATCTGCAAACTTACTGAGGGTGCAATCCACCCCATCCTCCAAATCATTAATGAAGATGTTGAACAAAACCGGCCCTAGCACTGACCCCTCGGGCACTCCGCTTGTTACCAGCTGCCCACTAAATGAGAATACATTTAAACACAACACAAAGTGATTACTTTTGAAGTAATAGCTTTTGTGAACCTTGTTTAGTTGGTACGTTGCTAAATTAGAGCAGGTATGGAAGATGTTTGCCTTAGCTCTGGGCACTTAAATCATTGCTTTTTAAGAAACCATTGGCAACTAGTGTGTTCAGTTTAGCTTTGTGCCAGAAGGTCTTAAGAAAGGCTGCAATGTTGACCTTCAACTACTACATAGCTCTGAAGGGCTGATAGTAGCTGGATATTGCTTCCCTTAGCTGTCTCATTGAGTATTAATAAAGAAAGAATAAAAGGACGCATACAAAGCAAAGCATTTATCACTTTGCCTACATGTCTTGGTTTAAAAAAGAGCAGCTCACACCAAAGTTCATGGTGGAAACATCTGAGGCATTTGGAATCATCTAGCATTCCCCATTTGAAGGAGTTGTGTTGTTTCAGAAAGTACAACCATTTTTCCATATATATCAGGAAGAACATAAACTGTTTAAAATGTCTCCTGAGTTATTGAGGCTACAGTAGTCAAATCACAGCACGAGTGGAAAACAAGAGCCGCCTGCTATGGTGGTGTTTTCAATCTGATCAATAAGTTTATTTACAGATTATCTTTTCCTTCTTGCTGGTAATGTATGGTCAACTCTAACTTGCAACCACCCCACATACATCAAATACAAATTACAGATGTATTGTGTTCTACTCTGCAACACTCCTGATCAGCAAGACCTAATGTTATCTAAATGATTACCCTAAGCACAAACCATTTATATGTATTTTTATAATCTACAAAAATGTGAGGGATGTAAATATCAAAGAAGAGGAACTATAGCAGCTGTGTAATCTGAGATGGGATAAAACTGAAAAGGAAACTTTGTGCTAAATAGTAGGAAAAACTTCTTCCACCTGGTCTACTTTACTTGAATAATATCTTGCAGGAAGTGAGGAGGAAAATACCATCTTCTAGCACACTTAATTAGAAGAGCTAGAATACTAGAAAATGTACTGCAGGGGAGAAAAAAAGCTACATTATTAAGGAGGTGAAGTGGATGACTAATAGGTCTTTTATCTCTAATTGATTTTCCTTGGGTTCTAAAATAGCAAATTTTTAGGGAACTTTGGTAAGTATAAATATAAAGATGTCGGTTTCTCCTGAGAGCTCCTTAGTTACTCTGTTATATTTCAAGTGGGAGAAAATGGGCCCTTTTAGTTGACGAAACCTTTGAAGGTGTTTGGATTTAGCACCTGAAGAGGAGCACAGTGTAGCTCAAGAGCTTGTCTTTCACCAGCAGAAGTTGGCCCAATACACAATATTACCTCACCCACCTTGTGTCTCTTATGGCCTGGGGCCTGCATGGCTACAACCACCCGCAAGCTGTTATTAAAACAGGTTTTCTGTCCAGTAGCTCTTCTGAGATGAAGTTTAAGGAGTGAATAAAAATGTATTTCATCACATTTGTAATTCAGGTTCTTGGAGTAAATAAAAGTTATACAAGACACAGTGACTGTCAGACTTCCCCCACAAGCTAATTGGCGGTCCCCTGTTTGTTTGTTTCTTGCTATGCTTCCCCCGTGCTTTTCTATAGTTGTCTTTCCAACAGTATGGGTGCAGCAACTAGGCGTGAGGGGAGGAAGGGTATGTAAGGAAAGTCACACTCCGTCCTAGTGAAATGTAGTAGAATGTTACTTCCCTCCCCTCCCCTCCCTAAAGTGTCTCAGGGTGGTGGTGGGGTCACCCATGGAAAAGGCAGGCTAAAGGCAGGCAGTGCAGCCGAAACAGGTGTGAGAGCAGCAGGTGCCCGAAACGTGGGGGTGCAGCCAGCCCGCCCGACCCCTGACTGCACCGCTGAGGGCACTGCTGATAGACGTATGTGGTGGTGTTGGTGCGAGTTACCCTTTGAAAACCTCCCGCGGGGCAGCCCCAGTGCTGCAGGACTCGGCCTTTGAAAACCTCCTCCCTGGCGGCGCTGGGGCTGGGTGTGGGGCTGGCTCTGGCCGCGCGGCCCCACAGGTGCGTGCGCCGCGTGTAAGTGCCAGAGAAGGAGCCGGGCAGCATGCGCGGGTCGGAGCCTTTTCCGTTCGGGTGACAGGACGGACAAACCCACCCTGCCCCTGCCCCTTCCCTTCCGCCCCCCAGCGCCTGGGAGCGACGCGCGGCGGTGGGGATCTTGATCGTGCCTGGGACAAGGAATCCCTCGGGCCGGGCCGGGCCGGGCCGGCTCCTGAGTCTGCCCGCGGCCCGCGTGGGACGCCGGGGAGCAGGTTAACTTAACCCGCCGCCTCTCCTCAGCGGGGCCGCGGGCGGCTGGGGGGAGGGGTGGGTTTGTGGCGCGGGCGGGGGGCCCAACCGCCGCCGCTCTCCTCACAGGGGGTAATGAGGCAGTTGGGGGGCGGCTCCAGTGCCGGGGTGGGGCTGGATGAGGGGTGGCCCTGAGGCAGAGGAGCTGAGGGGGGAGGGTTTGCTGTGGAGGGTGGTGGGGTGCTGGAGGGGGGCCCCCGCTGACTGCACTGGGACCTGCTTTGCTGTGTATTGACTAGTCCCTGAGGCAGCAGGAGCCTTGGAAGGGGGTTGAAGAAGGACTGGGGGGGCTGGTAGAGGATACAGGCCCCCCACGGCCCCCCAGGCAGTCCTGGGACTGCTGGCAGAGGCCTGGAGCTGAGGCCCTCACAGCCTAGCCTGGCCTGGCCTTCCTGTCTCCTGGGAGGGGACAGCGGGGCTGGAGATACCCCCCCTTCCATGGGCGAGCAGGGGGCAGGTGTCCTTTCCACAGTCCGGGGACCCTGCCGGGTGCAGCCTGGGCGAAGAAGTAAATGGGCAGTGGAAGGAATTGGCTCTGGAGTGAGCCCTGGCACAGATGGCTAGGAATGCTGAGTTTGTGGGCTTCACGCAACATAGGCTTTCGAACTCTCTCCACTGCTGCCCTCCCACCGGGGATGGCATGAGGGGGTAGCAAGCAGGGCAATCGCCAGGGGCCCCAGGCCACAGGGAGCCCCACAAAGCTAAGTTACATGATCAGGCTTTAGCTTCAGGCAGAGCTCTGGCTTTGGCTCTTTAGTTTCTGCCCTGGGCCCCAGCAATCTAATGCCGGCCCTGCCTCCCATCCACTCACGCACACCTTTCCCTCCACACTGGTACAACTGCACAAAGAACATATTTCAGGCTCTCTCCCAAAAGGAGACCGGGGATTCAGATAAAGTCGACCAATGTGGAACAAAGACCAGAAACACAGGAAAGCAAAAATAGTCTAAGTGAGAGCTGCACACAACATTGTTACGTTAGCTCTGTTGTACCTACTTACTGCAGGATGTATTGTTAGATCTGATCTAAACATTCATACGTACAAACAAGGGTTGACAAGTTGGCTAGGAAAGGCCACTAATGTACGAGGTAGCTGTAAAATACAAATGAAAAAATACTTAAGAGTGAAGAATACATTTTTGTTATGAAAACTAAGGTAATAAATCAATTGGTCTTTCAGTAATCAGTTGAAGTAATCAGTTGAGTTGATCTTAAATTGCTTTTAATTTTAGGGCATGTCTGTTGGATGTTAGTGGAAAAGTTTATTTGGAAAAAAAAATGTAAAAGGCTACTTCGATTTGCACAAGCTTCATAAAATGTTAAAAGCTACAAATATCTACTTCTGAGATGTCCTAACAAGATATTTTCAAGAACCATGCAGAAAATGCTGACTGTAAATGTTTAAATGTCAACGAATTAAAACTGAATAGATAATACTCTAACTGGATTTCTGAAAATGAGTGACACCGCTGCTGTCCTTTGTCTCTATCTTGTTTGTGCATTAATGCAACAGACGGAAGCGTCTATCCTGAACTGCATTCCCAGAAAAACAATAACATACCAAAGTAAGTGTGATACAACTCTTGCATTAAGGATACATGCTGAAAAGTGGTAGGGATCCCTGTGTGGTAGGTACGTAAGAATTGCCAGCTAAACTGATTGAAACAATTATTTCATTTTCATTGTGAGCTTTTGGCCAGGATATTAGTATTATGAACTCCAATCTCTTGGAAAATGCTATGGTATCGTATCTTTAATGCCCATAAGCAGTTTTCACATTTTAGGCTTTATGTGTCATCTGAAAGATGGTACTTTCAACAACATGTGTCACCTAACACCAAGTTGAGGCATTGGTTTTTGTACAGGATCAGAGAAGATGCCACCTACTGCATCACCAACACCTCTTTTGTCATCCCTTAGTTGTTTCCACATCCAAATACTGACACATCCCAAACCTGCTTCACTTGTGAGATCTAACAGGTAGAAGAGTTTCCCTTTTCGTGCAAAGAGCCCTTTCTGGTAGTCTTGAAGACAACACAATTTTCAACAGCATTGGTCACTCTTTCCTCCCCCCCTAAAAAACTCTTGTATGCATGTTTTGCTGTGATTTACCCTAACATTAAATCTAGTGGCCTGAGATTTTGATGTCTAATTAATAATTACTGTGTTTTGGTTATTTTCCTATATAACAATGGGAATAAAATATCCATATATAACTGAAAATTATTTAAAACCAATCCTGGAAAATTTGTATAAAATATAAGCCTTTTTCCCACTGTTATCCCTTTTTCAATCTGGCATTTTTGTTTCATGGCAATAGTACTCCAGCAGCAAATAATTTTTCAAATAACTTTAGAACTTGTATGTTTTTAGATGGAAATATAAAAACTTTTATGAAACCAGGATTATCCAATTTTTCCACACTCTTGGTGAGTGAAGAAACTGATACCTTATTTGTTGGAGCCAGAGATGCTATATTTGCTCTTGACTTGAATGACATCTCTAGAGAAATAGCCAGTGTAAGCTGAACATTATTTATTCCTTTTTAAAAAAACATATCTTGCTTAAGGTTATATTTTTTCTGAAATCATTTAATTTTCAGATCTGTAAAGACAACAAAGCGATGTCTTGCAACAGTTAATAAGAGAGAGATGTTTAGTCCTATGATCTGGGGAATTGCAAACTGTGTCTGAAGTTTTTCCAGTAGGAATATTGATCACTGTACTTAAGAGTTTACACATTCAGTGTAGTGCTCAGCGATGATAATATACCTTTCAGATATGTGAAAATGTAGATCAAAGGCCATATTCTTACTCCTGTGTGTGGCCCTTATGTGTGCAGAACCATTGAAAGCAGTAGGACTATTTAACGATTATTCCCATGAGTAAGCGTTTGCCGGATTGGGATCAACATGCTTAATGCATATGAGTGTGTGTTGTCAATTGTCATTGTCAATGACTGTAGAAGTAAGGCCCTTTTTGTACGTTTAGATTCTTGGTGCTGCAAAGTGTTGAGCATCACTGAGTTTAGTTGGAATTGAGATTGCTCAGAACCTCACTTGACTTACTCTCCCCCCTTGTGGGATCAGTCATCTTAGTTAATGATAAAAGTGTGGGTTACAAAACCTCTGGGCTGCTGTTAGCAGCACAGTACTATCATTTAAAAACTGTTGGCTCTCTGACTGTAGACTGCATCTCAACCCACCAATGCCCTCATGTGGAACAATGACCTAAATGACACAATATGATTATTATTTTAATTGAAATATTTTCATAAAACCAAGGTAAATAAATACCTCAGTTCAAGGTGATGTTATGCGCCACTCAGTGCCTGCCCATCTCTTTGTACTTCCTGTTTTTAAAACTGAAGACATAGCTGTTCTATGAAGCATTCAAAGCTATAAAGACTACAGCCCACTCAGAGTTAGCTCTATTGGGTAGCATGCTATTTTTTTCTATTGTGCACCTCTGTATCATATTGGTTTGTGCCTTTAGACAGTAACAGTTTAATTTTTAAGGTTCTGAGTACCCAGAACTCTCGCTGACTTCAAATAAAGTGGATTTAATGTTTCTATTAGGTTCCTCACTCATGAAACCTGTTTTGTGATATGGCATTTTTTATGTAAATAATTTACAAGACTAGAAGTGAAAGAACACCAAGATATTATGAGACATCTAAATTTAGATCAAATGTGAAAAACATGCCTCTAATGAGGAAATTGTGTCTTCTGTGCGGTTTCCGTACAAACTGGGACCCTCCTTTTGTAAGCTGTTCCATGTGGGTGAACCCTACATGCCTGTGCAAAACCCCAGTGAAAGTGAGGATTTTACTCACACAGAGCAGCTTACAGGATTTGAGTGTGGCTGAGCATGTTGCAGAGTCTACAGAGGAAAGTGTCTGCGCTTTGTGACCTCATTGCCGTGTTCAAGTGATGTCATTGGATGTAATTAATTTATAAAATGTGCTTCTAGCATGTGTTCCATGTGATAACACAAAGACCTTCAGTAAAGACCGAATCCAGGAACTCATTGCCCAGTCCAAGCAGAAAGCCCCTGCTTACGTAGCTCTGTGTTCTCTTGGGTCCCTTACCATTGGTATAGCCCACTAAATCTAGTTCCCTGTCCTTATGCAGTGGAGCCACACCAGCACCATTGCTAGAGGGATCTCCATGGAGGTGGCAGCTGGATTTGCTCCTTAAAACAGAATCAAAATGTAGATGTGTTTTGGTTTTGATTTTACATTTAGAATTTTAGACCAAAAATCACGGTGTTCTAAATATGGGATATTTTTTGGTTCCAGGAGGACTGGTTCGCAACAAGGGATAGACAATTGGAATGCATTCGCAGAGGAAAGGACAAAGTAGGTAAAGTGATGGTTATCACTAGCTAGTTATTAAATAAGTTACCATATTGAGTAGCTTTTTAAAAACAATAAGCAAGTATATAGGAATCTGATTCTGAAACTTCTGTTCTTTTACAATGACTACACTTCTGACACACCCCATTCTGCATGCATTCTGTCCTGCATTTATTTTCAGACTATTACTTGTTTTGCAATACCCTTTATCTGTATAGTGCTATACACATTTAAGCCCTGATCCTGAAAAGCACTTTAGCACATGGGCAATACCACTGAAGTCAATTGGGACTACTCACATGCTTAAAGGTAAGCATGTTCTTAAAGTGCTTTTCTGGGTCTGGGCTTTGGACGACTATATACATAATTAGTAATTTCTGTAAATACTGTAAACATACTTTTAGGATCTGATACTGAAAATTGTTGAGTCATTAAAATTTGCATTACTCATTATCTGTTGATCTTGAGTCCAGTGTATTTAGACACATTCTGTGCGTTTAAAGTCGTGTTTGCTTTTTGTGAAGACACCTGTAAGCTCTCATGCAATCGCCTCCAGTGTATGAAAATTTACTATTATTTTTTTCTGTTTCAGGTAGATTGCCGAAACTACATCCTCCTCCTTCATAAGATAAATGACACTAACTTATATGTTTGTGGAACTAATGCATTTTACCCAGCTTGTGATTACGTGGTAAGCATTTTTATATACTTAAAAACAGTCTTTACTGCATATGTATAAAATTATTTGAATAACATGGTAGATCTTTAAACACTTTTCCGAGTATTGTTCCTATTGAAAATTGATATTAATTATTTTATTGTAATTATTTTTTAATTTAAAAATTAATTATTTTTAATGTATAATTGGTCATTATGAAGCAAATTTAACAGCAGCATTAAGTACTTGTGTTATGACTTCTGTTATTTTCCATTTCTTGTTAGAAAATTTTATTTCTGGGAACAGACATGGTCATTTCTTGTGTTGTTGCCTTATCTCTGTGTATATATTTAGGGATGCATTTCATGTTTACTTACTATATGTATATTTCACTATTCTTATGTTAGTTTAATCTTTTTGTTCGTTTGTTTGTTTTGAACAAATTTTGTTTAAAAAGAAAAGTTAAAATGAAACAGGATTTACATTTCAGTTGAGTGCCAAGAACACAATTAATGCTATATAAATAATAATAAATGCTGACAATAGGCTGCAAATTGGATGAATGATATTTTTTCACCAAATGCAACTGTAAGAGCCTAGCTTTTAATTTGAACTTACTTTCTCATGTAGCAGGCAACTTATAAAGACTGAGGGCTTCAGTGTAGTGACACTTACATCAGATTTGAATTTTGCTCATCAGTATTTAGGGAATTTGCATTATTACTTCCAATAGAAGAGCATGCATTTTAGAAAGAAATACATTTTCCAATCCAAAATGTATTGACTTGGTTTCTTACCTTCCACATAATCTCAGTAGATTTAAACCACTACTCTGGGTATGGTATTTTGACAAGGGCCAATTAAGTTAGAGAGGAGCTTTCATAGTTGTTAATTAAAAAACAAAGAAGCCCAGAAAAAATAGACCAAATACATGTTTTTTTGTACAAATATTCACGTTTCCATATTCACTTCATGATTATTCTCCTTTAAAATAAATTAAGCATTTTATTTTATCAGATGTGAGTCTTGCTTTCATCCTGATAGAATGATTGTTTACAACAGGTCATCAACAGCACAGATATTCATCTGCAAGGGAAAGCTGAAGAAAGCAGAGGAAGATGTCCTTTTGAACCTACTCTGAAGTATGCATCTCTGTTAGTTGGTATGTTTGGGAATTCCATGTAAGCCTAAATAATTTTTCACCGCTAATCACAACTGTCAGATACTATGATCCTAATTTGATGCCTGTGCATGTTCATGGAGTCCAAACCAATGATTGTTGTTTAAGACTTTGAAGAGAATACAGATGAAATTATTATATGAAAAACTAAATGGAGCAGTTTTTAGTGCATTGACATGTGTATTTACTTTTTGGCCTCTATTGGCTCATTTATAGGGACTTTTTCAGAAAGACTCATTGTTAATGACTTCCTTAGTATGACTCTTGCAACCATATCTGATATCCTTGAATCTAACCGCTTCCTCTTGAATGTCTTGGGTTTCAGATGTGTTTGAAGGTCACACAGGCACTGTGAAATCTTTCAGATGTAATTACTAGAAAGCCACATGGAAAAGATTTTCTTCCTTGTGCAAAAACTATCCTTGAAACCTTATTCACTGTCCCTTAGCAACATTTGAGATTACCAGATGGGTCATCTAGGTCACTTCTCTGAGAGTCTGCCTTGCAATTGTTGGCTTTCAAGCATTCATTGTATGTTTTGTCCTTTGCCTATTAAACCATGTTCTTGAAGTATTCTTATATTAATCCTTTGATCTTACTGGAACTTTAAATTCATGTTGGGTTCTCTCTATGTCAACCCATTTTGGGCATATGCACAAATACAGAGTGGAATCTGTTTTAAAGAGACTGCTCAAGGGACTGACAAAATCAATTGCTTAAAAGAGATGACCTTCAAAAAATGATAAAACAGAATTATATTTGGCAGGTTTTAGGGATATTTGGCTGTTTTTTAAGACAACAAGATGCCTAACAGGACTGATGTCTAGTGTATGTAGTTCACCATGATTCATTATAAATGGTGATGAGGATAAATATAGAGCTCACACAGCAGTGTTCTTCACATTTTCCTGTTAATACTTCTTAAAGTCCACTGTAGGGTCCTATAGATACTCTGAACAATGTCAATGTATAAAAGGTATATATTCAGAGATCTTTAGTTACAAGCATCTTGTAAATTCCACCTAGTTGTGCCTTGATCCATTTAAGACAAATGTCTACAAAGCTGACACAATGAAACACCTTCCTGTCCCAGCATCTTACCATTTTATTAATCTAATTCTGCATGATGCTGAGTGGACTCAACTCCTAATATATTCTGTAGGAACTGAGGGCACTCAGCATCTTGCAAGAGCAGCAGCCTAGACTTTGCAGCAGATAAAATCATACCTATACGTGCTCCTTAAGTTACTCTTGCTGTAAATATTTGCATGTGATAAATACATATAACTTATGACTGTTTCTTTGCATTGTAAAAAAATATAAGTATTTTATGCACTTTTATTTCTTTAAACTCCTCACAGATAGTGCATTTTATTCAGCCACTTCAAACAACTTCTTGGGCACTGAGCCTATTATACTGCGCAGTTTGAGAAATCATTTAAGGACAGAGTTTAAAGCATCATGGCTTAATGGTAAGAAGTTTTAGTACATAATTTAGCCCCTGAAGGGCAAGTATTCCATCTTGCTTGATTTTTTAACACAAAGTAAGAACTTCGCCCCTTTTTCTTCTCAATGCAGTTATGGAAGTCTGACGTGGGTACTCTCCTTTGCCATATGTAAACAGTGACATGTAATTTAAAATCTTAGTTTTTAAATACAGCTGTCATTTTTAAGATGCCTGCTGAAAAGTGACATAAGTAATGAATCTGGAAGCATGGGAGCCAAATATTAGATCATAATTATTTTCAGTCTTTTTCAATACCGGTTTAAAATTCAGTTGAATTTTATTTGATTATGAAACAGGTGTTTACATATTAAAAAATAACATTTGTTGGTTACTGAATAAGTATTTCAATAAAGCAGAAACTGGTTTAGGATCTCATCCCAATTCTGTCAGTGTTGTAACTAACAACCCTTTTTGGTAAGCACAGGCAGCAATAGATTTAGCAAAACAGATTGTGTGTATGTATTTCAAATACAATTTATATCTTATACACAGTGACAAGTGCTCCACACTGTGAATAGTGTGCTGAGCAAAAACTGGTTCAGCTTTTTTCTAACCACTTTCCATGGCATGCTAGATTTCACCAATTAATATAATATAGGCAGACAAAATGCAAATAGACAAGCATCAATAATGGATTTCAGTGCTTCTTTAGTCCTGTTATTAGTAAACACCATGACTCTTAAGGCATCCTTGTAGGAACTGCTACAATTTATTACATCAACTCTTATACAGGTCCTAAATTAAAAGAAAAATAAACTGCTTAAAAAAATCAGATGCTGACTTTGAATTTCCTAGTTTTCTTCAGAGTTAAGGCTGTCACTGCCATCTTTAACTCACTTCATCTTCTATGTCTGTATTGCAGGATCTGTAAACATCAAAACCTATTCTAGCCATGCTCACTTTTGTGGAGTGTTGTTCAGTGCTTAATTTGTAATGAAAGAGGTGCCAGGGCTCAAGCAATTTTTTCACTTTCATAACTGATGTGGCAAGCCCAGAGGTGCGGAGGCTCAGCCCTGGCACAAATTAAGCACTGGTGTTGTTTTTTACTTCTTTAGGCCTACTTTATTGTCCATAAACAGACTCCTCTTTCCATACAAACCTCATTCTGCATAAAATTGGAAGGAGCTAGAAGAGCATTACACTCCTCTATAAACTTTATTTGAGGAAATGTAAAAGGTTCCCATTTAGCATTAGTGGTAATGAATTTCATCTCCCATAAAAGATTAATCTAGGCATCAGTGTACTTCTTGCTGTCTGAAATTAATATATACTGATTTTGCTGTATCCAGAAGAAGCAAGCTCCTAAATAGAGGACTAGCGAGCTTATAATTAAGGACTAAGGTGAAGAGACGATTAATAGTCCATTTTCACTCATGCAAACACATTTGTAACCCTTTGATAGATTCTTTAAAAAAAAAGTACTAACTTGTAAGTTCTTTCAAAACATTATTTTACTACAATTTTTTTAAAAAAACCTTTTAATGTGTATGGTATCTCATTGACTTTCGTTCTCTACATTAGAAAAAACTCCGTAGCATTATGTGTGTTTATATATTCCAGAGCCCAGCTTTGTCTATATGGATATAGTACAGGAAAGTGAATCTAATCCAAATGGAGATGATGATAAAATTTATGTGTTCTTCACTGAAACAGCTGTTGAATATGAATTCTATGACAAACTCCTGGTGTCAAGAATTGCTCGTGTCTGCAAAGTTAGTATTTGTAGTATATTAATTTTGTTTAAAATATGTAAGTAGTTTAGATAAAGCTTCATGGCAGAATGAGCAAATATGATTCCACCTGCATTGTCCATCTTGTCAATTAAAATTCTATCACCAGCCTTCTATAATTGAACTCATTTCTTCCTTCTTCCAGACTTCAGAATCCCCTGTTCAAACTTCCCTATGACATTCAAAACTCTTGGCTTTGAAAATTCAGATATGTATAGGAAGACTGAACCAAGCCCTTGTGTGACAATGCTACCACATCTGTTTACGTGAGTGAAATCAGCCTTATTTATAAACTCTACAATGATGACACTTTTCCTTCATACAGGGTGATCATGGTGGAAAACGCATATTGCAGAAAAGATGGACGTCATTTTTAAAATCCAGACTTGTATGTTCTGTTCCAGAATCAAATTTCCAGTTTAATATTGTTCAGGATGTCTTTTTACTTAAGAGAGCAGACTGGCGAGAAACCATTTTTTATGGGATTTTTACTCAGCAATGGTAAGATATAAGAAATGCAGCTATTACTAATGTTTTAAAATAGTTTTTCAAAGCCGAGATTGCATTTATGTACCTGAATTATTTTCAGAGATTTTGTAAACTTAAATGTAAAAGCTTTCTGGCACATGAATTGCTGCTGCATTAGACTCAGCCCCTAAGCAAAACTTTACTATTGTAGTTCATTCTATAAAGTTCTTTGAGGACTTGTCCATATATATTCCACAACTTACCCTCTTTCCCCGCTACTGTGGAATCTTGAGCATATGCAGCATGTGCACACCCAGAGTGGAATATATATGGATAACACATCTCAAAGGACTCGAATTACTGTAAAGGTAAGTAACTTTTCTCTGTGGCTTTGAGGTGTATTGGTGAGTTATTTGCATCATAAAAGCTTAAACTATTTATTTATGTCTTCACCATCCCCTATCAAAGTTGAACTGCATATGGAAATTGATTTCACTGAAGACACAATCTTCTCTCTGCATCATTTTCTCTTTTGGTTTTTATTATATTGTAATAATAATTATAATAATAATAAAAGGATTATGAAAGTACTTCAAAGTTGAATCCATCACCAGAATCAACAGTGAATTCAAAAACATCTTCTATTGCAGAGCTTCTGTACTTTTTGTCTCTTGTTATAACCACGCTGATGTGAATTTGCATTATTTGTGAACCCTTTACATAGACTGTAAGCTCTTTGGAGTAGGAACTGTCTTTAACTATGTGTTTGTGCAGTGCATAGCACAGTGCAGCCCTGATCTTGGCTGGGCTTTCTACACAGTACTGTAACACTCACACTGAAGTAAATAACTACAGATTATTCAGTCCTTGTATAATGGAACTCATGCAGCTAGCTATTTATATCATAGTTTTATATCTATCGCTTCCTGATGGTGAAGTAGCCATTCTGGATCTGTATGTTCACTGTCTTTCCTCCAGTGGTAACTTGTCTCTAATGAATGCAGATGAAGCTCAAAATTGAATAATGAGCTCTCACTTTAGGGTTAATGGCCTGATTGCTGCCATTTATCAGTGACTCATAATGAGAATGGATCAGTTATTCTACATATTTGAATGGACCAGACTTGTGTTCACTTAGTTTGATTTTACTGAGCTAACACTGCCATTTTCTGATGCCAGGTATTTTCAGTTTCTGGGCTAAAGCTAAAGCTTTTAGTTGAAGACTAGCCAAGACCAAAATCCTGACTTCTTCCATTGTTGTTTCCTCCACCAAATGAAACAGCTGGCCTTCCAAGATGCAGAAAAATAAGCAGTACCCTCATGAGAGGAAACCACTGCGTGCTGAATACCCTTCTTCCAAATGCAGCATCTGTCAAGGCCCATTTGTCTAATCTAGTACTTTCTGAAAATAAAACAGGACCTCATGCTACTGCTTTACATGTTTTTACAGCTGATGAATTTGAACTCACTGTTCTAAAGGATATATAAATAATATAAAGAGGCACAGACAGAATGTACCAGCAGCAGAACTGTACATGTCAAAGGGTACCAGTGGCAAAGTAATCATGAAAAGGTAACTCTGGTGATTTTGTAAAGACATCAAAACCCTGAGATACATTAATACCCAGATCAATGGAAGTTTGATTACTTTGCCACTTACAATCCTTTTCTGATCAGTTTATGCCCACTGTGTAATTTACATCACCATTTACAACACCACAGATGTTGGCCCACAATGTGCATACGTGGGATTCTGTGAGAGCTCATCTTAAACTTCTGGCTATGGAAAACAGACACTTCAGCATCATGGAATTCAAATGAAAGGACTTATTTACCTAGTTTGTGTTTTCTCAAGGGCCAATATAGCTATGAGCATCTTCTGCCTAGATTAGAGAATAGGCCACATTCTGCCTTCAGTTACTTCAGTGTAAATCCATAATAACTCAAGTGAAGTCACTGGTGTCTCTCTGGATTTACACTAGTGTTACTGAGGTGAGAATCTGACCCAAAGCCCCAGTTTACCTGTAATCCATTTAACCTTTCAGACTTAATTTTGAAAAATATTTAAGACTGGATGCAAAGAGGAAAGACGTACTCTCCTTCCCAGGCCCCATTATTTCATCTGGCTAGAGAGAATTATATATAAAAAGTGGAGAGCAGAAAGTGAGAAGCTGACTAACAGTGATGCTTAGACCTGTCTGACTGCGGTCACCTAATTTATCAGTGAAGTGTAAAGAACTAGTCTTAAAGTGTATGTCTCCTAGGCTGTTTTTATTATTTGAAGAATATTGCTTGGTTTTTAACAAAATACATATTTGTAATAAAATCCTTTACCCAATATCTCTTTTTCCTAAGCCTTTCTCGGTAAATTACAAGAACAGTGAGACGCTCTTTAGATGTATATTTATATGGACATATATTCACTAACCCTAAGAGCAAATAGCAGCGTGCACTGTGAAAAGCATGTTGTTTTACAGCCTTACTTTCTACATAAAAGGCAAAATAACGCAAATTTTCTCTTTCTTCTTTTTCACCTCCAAGGGGAAGGTTGGACATTTCTGCAGTTTGTGCATTCAGCATGAAAGCTGTCCAAGAAGTCTTCACCAAAGGAAACTATAAAGAGCCAGTGACTGTGGAACATTCCCATGTTAAATGGGTGATGTTCAGGGGAGAAGTACCACTCCCACGTCCCGGTGCTGTAAATACTCATTTACTCTCCTCTAAAGAAAACATTCTCTAAATTTTTCTTTCTGCTAGAGAATTACTTGTCCAAATTTTGGCAATGTAGAGGCAATTCCATAGCCAGCACAGAGCCGCCTCCCCTTACCTCCCCACCAGCCATGGGTGTGTGTGGAGGCCCTTCTGAGTCAAGACTTCCCCTACTCAACTCCACCACAGGGCTTAAGTGTTGCGGCTATCCTTACACAAGTCCTCAGCACCTGGGTGAATTTCATTCATAGTGAATGATGGTTTTCCAGTGTAGAAGTTGGGTAGAAATACCTACAAATTTAGTACATAGTAACAGTTGTCTGTAAATTGGTGGACTATAAAAATGGTTATAATCTTGTTTGTTGTATATTGTTTTTAGTGCATTGATAATTTTGCCCGGAGTATTGGATACAACACTTCTCTTGATTTGCCTGATAAAATTCTGCAGTTCATTAGAGACCATCCTTTAATAGATAATGCCGTAAATCCAATTGGTGATAGGCCAGTGCTACTGAAAAGAGGTTCAAATTATACCAAGATTGTAGTAGACAGAATCACTGGCCTCGATAAAAAAACATATGATATTCTGTTTATAGGAACAGGTAAGTGGTTTTATTTTAGGGGGGCAAAAAGACTTCTTATGGAGGCATTTGTTTTAGATTTTTTTTTCTGAGCTTTCAAAAAGTAAAAGGATCTACTGACTCTTAATAATACACCAAAAATCTTTCATCTTAATTTACCACTTTGTAATGTATCAGACAGCAACCAGGCAGGGAATTTTATGTATTGGGCCTGCAGTTTCCTTTTTCCTCCATGTTATGTTTCTAGCTGAATTGCTTTACTTCCCTAGTATTAGATATTGTCTAATGTGTGGGGACAAATTTCATCCATTGGGCCCTCCTTCAGCAAAGCTCTTAATGCTTGAGTCAGTGGGACTTGGATACTTTGCTGAATTGCATATCCTTTGGTGCTTTGCTGAACTGAAACCATTGTGTCTGTAGTTAGGTTGATGTAAGTTTTGAGTGTAGACAAGGCCTTAGTGTAGTATTTGATTAATGGTGTTTTATTGTCTGTTTCTTTCCTTTTTAAAGCTTGTAGATACAGTTTCTAACCTATGTTATCATTAGCTTTACTGAGGATAAGAATTTTCTTTGTAGCCTCACTGTCTGTCTTGTTTTCGTCAGGAAGTCTGCAATGATACCTATTTTCTACTTACACACTTTTCAGTTGTAATACCAAAGAAAGTGGCACTTAAAAATATACCACAACATATATATACTTACAAAAAATTATATATATACTTACTTACAAAAAATTCATCATGGAAATGTCTCCAGCTGGCTTTCTCTAACAAAATGAGCCTTACATGGGACATAAGTGGTGTATAGACCTTGCTGGTTCTCTGCACAGGGGTGAATCTCATTTTATCAAGAGTCGTGAATTCCTTGAAGGAAAGATTAAGATTTTTGTATAAGTGATTGGGGGTAGATTTCTAGCCCAGTTCCTAGGTGAAGTGTGTGTTTGTTTTGCTGGATGCTAAGAGGCTCTGTTTGGAAATCTTTCATATCAGAGGAGCCTCAGTACAGGGAAATCTTCCAAAATCAGGGACTATTCCTTTGCTTAGAAAAACCATTACTTCTTATTTATTGTAAGGTGAGTGGGGAAAAAATATTGCTGTAGAATATTTAGGAAATTTCCTGTCCTCAAGATTTGTTTTCTAAATCTCTCCAGATAAGGTGGATGAATTTTAAAACTGAAGTGAAAATGCTGTTATGCTATGTTTGAACGTTTCTCTTTAAAAATACATTTCATTTTATGCAGATAATGGATATTTGCATAAAGCTCTCAACTGTGACGGGGAAATGTTCATTATGGAAGAGATACAGCTGTTTCAGTCCCCAGCGCCTGTACAGTCTCTCAAACTGTCTTCCAAAAAGGTAGATCCTCTCTCTACATCTGCAAAGGGATTGGTATAATGGTATGCTTCAGGCCTTCCTCTTTTACACTGTACATTTGATTTTTCAATGCTTGGTGTATATTGCACAGCTCTACTCTAGCATCATGCTGATCAATAATAAAAACGTATATAAGATTTTGTCTGTGGAAGTAGATTTCTTTTGCATTTTAATATAACTGAAACAAACTTTCAAACAGGCATTCAGCAATTTACATCACTGTCATTCATAAGCAATTCCCAAAGTGTTCATAAAGACTATAATCTCTTCAGGTCAGGAACCTTGGTTTTTTATATGTTCTGCAAAGCACTGTGTATATTCACATTCTCTTTCATTAATAATCTATTGTTTCAAAGCATATAGTTGATTTATTGTCAGATCACTGAAATTGCTCTCTGTATGCCATAAAGTTTAAAAACTCACACAGTCTTATAAAATAACAGTTCAATACTGCATTTCTAGGGCCTGCTGTATATAGGGTCTCCATCCCAAGTGGTACAACTCCCAGTTTCAGTATGCAGCCGATATAAAGACTGCTTGGATTGTGTTTTGGCAAGGGATCCTTATTGTGCATGGTCTGAGTCGTCTGATGAGTGTGTTCCAGTGGCTAATCAAACAGGAGACTTGCAGTAAGTAAAGAGATTTTGCTTGAGATCCATGCTTGAGATGATCTTTATCTTGCTTTTTAAATTCAGTTCTACTGTCTGTAAACCAGGATGCATTCTACAGCTGATGTCCTAAAAGTTTGAACATATTTTTTCATACCTTTATGGGGTATTTTTTTTTATTCATCTCTCTTTCTCCAGGAATTTAATTCAGAGTGTTAAAAATGGTGATGCTTCCAAATGTCCTAAAGTAGGTACGTGAACATTTATCTTTAAGAAAATATTTTTGAAACATAGAATTAATTTCCTTTTTGTACTATCTTGTGGGTCATATATCTATGGTTATTGAAATGCCTGATATTGTAGCTAAATTAAAATACAGCCCAGGGGTAAAAACAATGTTGAGGTTTTTTTTTGTTTGTTTTTTTTTATTAAAGAAAACACTGAGCTGATTTGCCTTGTTTGTTCTTAATGGTTTTGAACTTGGAGTCAGGATTTTTTAATTCAGACTGAAACCACTAATTTCAAGGGAAGTAGAAAATGTGAGCCATGACTTTTGAGGTTGTTGGTATGTTTCCCCCACCCCATATTACAGAATTCACGGGGCGCATAATATGTCCTGTTAACTCTGTCATTGTGACTGACACTTGGTATTGCTCTGCAGAAATACAACTCAAATAGTCAACTTTTTTTTTAAACCAAACCCCTGCTTGTTCAGAGACAGACATTTTAAAATATGAAATTTTAATTTTTTAAAAAATTTTAATTTTTAAATATTTGCAGGATTAGGGACTTAAACTGCACTGAAAACTAAGAGGCAACCATTGTAGATTATAGGGCATCAGTGTAATGTGGTGAAGTTGAGAGCATTTGTATCCTCAAAGCCCTGTTCAAGCACTAACTGTTTTGTGAGGATCGAATAACAAGTGTGCAAATTGGGTGCAGAAATAGAGGCACAGAAAGGTGAAGTGATTTACTCAAGGCTACATACTGTGTTAGTCTGTGGCAAAGTCAGAATTTAAACTCAAGTTCCTGAATTCCAGCCCATATTCAGACTGTTAGTTATCACTGAGAATAAGGCCAGCTAGAACCAATCTGTGCTATCATGCCCTTTTAGCAGATAGGAGGAGACAGTTAAATCTGTGGATTTCTCTAGTTTATTCATGCATCTTAAAACACTTACTGTCCTTTGTGTCATGTTCCTTAATTAATCTTGATGTTTCTTTGAACATATTTGAGGTCATTTGAGTTAAACTAGGTCTTCATTGTTTTTAATTAAACTAACCTTCATAATTTCAGGAAATAAAGTCAGAAACTGTCCCGTTATCATTGACAACAGTGTTCATCTTAAATGCGCACCCATATCCAACCTGGCTAGGATGGTGTGGAAGTTTAATGGAAGCAGTCTTCAGGCAGAAGATTCTAAATATCTGCTTTATGATGGAGGAATAGTCATATTTAATGTGACAGTGGCCGATGCTGGATTTTATGATTGTCATTCTGTGGAGAGAGCTAATGGGAAAGAATTCCCTGTTTCTGTGGCTAGTTACGTTCTTTATACCCAACGGGATAGTGTTTTCATTGTTCCTAAAAATTACACAACAAATCAACCAAATGCAGACACAACTCTGAAGATTAAATCTTTGGTATCATCTTCTTTGCTGAATGACATGGCAAAAAAAAAATCCCTGGAAGACCAAAAAGAAAAGCTTATTTTAAAACTCTTGGGAGCTGGATTTGCACTCCTTTTTTCTTGTTTGCTGGTTTGGAACTTTTGCAAAGGCCATCTGTCTCTGCCTTGGAAGAGCAGAGAAAAAAGCTCAAAAACAGTAAATGCAGATTGTTTGCCAGGTCCAACGTTGGCTACAGAAGGGCCGGGCGCTATGCGGAAAAGTTCAGCCATTCAAACTAACACCTCCACTGTTAATGAATCAGTACCACTCGTGAGCTCTCCCTCAGAAGAGGAATGCAGCACTAACGTACAACACAACACAAGTCTCACAAGGAGATCTGGGACTTGCAGCTCACAAAGCTGTTTGGTTGAGGATGATTCGATGTTTCCTATTGAGGAATGTGGAATGTAAAGTTTGAGTAGGAGTCAAAAGCCCAAAGGCTAGTGAGCCAAAAAGTCTATTGAACATATACTCATTTCCAGTTGCTGCTTTTGAAAAAATTGTTACATCAATTTTTGGTATGTTTTGAACTTGTGTTGCAAAAATAAACATTTGTTAAAAGTTGGTACTGAGCTCCTTTTCCATAACATCATGTGTTGCTCCACCAAAATAGACATTAAAACTTCAGGAGCTGTTAATAATCTTTAGCATTTAAATAGTGCTTTTCACCTTCAGAGAGTGTCTAATTAATCTACAAATAACAATTTATTAACTCTTCCAATATCCCTGTGAAGAAAGTATTATCCCCATTTTACAAATGAGATTAAACAACTTGCTCATGACAACAGATGGACTCAGTGTTAGATCTGTGGATTAGAGATTAGCTAGGAAAATCTAATCTTCCTTCGCTCTCACCACTGACCACGAAGCCTCCATCTCTCTCTCTCTCTCTTTCCAGGTCTTTGAAGATTTAAAGCATTGTACATACATTAACTTAAGTTCCTAATGTATTTTTAATTACCTTTACAAGATATCTCTCCCTGTCCCAAACAGTATCATGACCCAATTCATGTACTGCATAGCTGATGCAAATTTATTTACCCCAGAGCATGGCCAAAATGCAAGTACCATAACCTTGTTTGTTGAATATCTTTGAATGCCCTACATATTCTCCTGAAACGTTTTTTAAAATGTCTCCGTCTCCTTCTTTGGTGAGCAGCCTGGGTTCTCCCACACTGAAATCCCCAAACAAAGAGCTGTGCTGCCTCTCTTTATGCCTAGTGCCAGAGGCATGAAGAGGATGAGTGGATTCCACTGCTTCCTTCTCTCCTCTCCCAAAGATGTATGGTTTGCTTTCTCCAGTTCTTAAGTAGCCTTAGAAACAGAGGTTTCCAGGCCTGTTTCAAACCTGAGTCTCCTGTGCAGGAGCACTTACCTGCCATTCCATCACTTCTGCTTTAAAAAGATAATTGAAAAAGATGCTCAGAAACCAGCATGATGAGTGCAATATAATGACCTAGATAGATTACAAAGAGAAAAGACTAAATCAGTTGTCGTTTAATGTTTCCTTCGCACTATGAGTTAAAGTGTTTTTATGCTAGAGCAGAGTGTCAATCTCTCCTTTTATTCTTTAAAACTGTTGTGTTTTACAAGGGCTCTTGTATACTGTTATGTGTAAATGCCACACAAATTGTGGCCAGCTGTTGAAACTTACTAAACAACCAGCAGTGCTCATGTTCCCAGATTTCTGTATTTGGCAGCTGTGCAGATGCTAATTAATAACATTTGCACTTTTCATGGAAGGAGCCAAGGGAGGGAATAGCCATCAGCCTTTCTAGCAGGATGAAGTAATGGGGGTGGAAAGTGAGGAGAAGAGGATTTCACATAAAAAATGTACAGCTGAAAATGAGATGGCTGAACAACTGCTGTGAAACCATAATGCTAAGGGCCATCTGACTGCAATACCAGTTGTATCAGTGAAATGCAAAGAGCTAGTCCTAAGGTGTGTGTCTTGGCCAGTAATTTGAAAGGGATTATATGGCCATTCAGGATACCCTTTAGGTAGTAATCTGGGGTGTGCTCTTGTCTCTGTTCTGAGTCACTGTGTAAAGAGCTGCGGGAAGATTAATGGTGCAAACTTGACAGTAGCTGTGTAACTAATCACATGGGGGTGGTCAAAATATCTCACGTCTGTTCTTTTCTGGAGGGCAGGCTACATTAATTCTCCTCCCTCAGAGGGAGAAGGCACAAATGGAACAAAACCCCTGTTAAAGGACATCCTCATAAGGTTACTGACACCTGATTTTAGTTCAGTTCCTGCTGATCTAATTGCCCTAATTTTGACATGTAAAATAATTAGCTTCTAAGAAGAGCCATAGATAACCCACTGTTAGCAGGTCACTCTGAAAGATATTGTGCGTCCTACTTTCAGCAGAGTCTTCAGTGTGGTTTATTTTAGTCCCTTTGTCACTGGTGACCATGATGTGTATATGAAGGACAGAGAAAATGGAACAGAAGAAGTCAGGACTCAATTCGTCCATGTCCTGATATTGAACTTGGCTCTGGATCTGGGAGAGGAGGCAGTCCTGAAGCTGCTGGGTTATCAAACAGCTTAAGTTAGAGAGGCATGAGAGGCTGTTTTTCCCCTGTTGCCATGGCCTTTCTGACCCCAGTGTCCACTTGAGAAATGTCAAAATTTTCTCTGTCATTTCTAACACTGGTTCAGCTCCACTGGTGTCAGGGCTGGGAGCTCTGGTATAGATGGGTCATTGGCTGCCGCTGCTGTTTGAAGCACTGCATCATCTCACTTTTCTCAGAATAGGTCTAGCTGTAGCTCACTTAATGGTTAAAACTCTGGCACTAGAGGTTCCCAGCACTGTGAACACTGGTGACAAAGGATAAGGATCCTAGATAAATTTCCCTTCTGTGTATACTGTGATTTGAAACACAGATGAAGGGGATACCCCGATAGAGAGAAGGCGGAGGAGCAGCAGTTCTGTTGCAGCATCAAAAAGTTTGAGTCAGGAACCAAGTCCCCGTTATGCTATGCACTATGCACAAATACAACAAAAAGTCCCGTGCCCTGAAGAGCTTACAGTCCTAGCATGAGGTTTCCCTTAGCTTTTTATAAGCTCCGTCCAAGTACTGCTAAAAGAATGGATGCTACCTCTGCATTTCCTTGTAAAATGACTAGTGTACAGCTTATCGTAGTGCAAGCCGGCAGTTATTAGGGCCAGGAAAAGTTAATGTGCAGAACTGGCTGGAATTAATGCAAACTCTCTTGGGGAAATTCCTTATTAATGCAGGCGAACTAATAAAATCACAAGCAAAAATGAGATTGGCCTCCCCCAGCAACCACACAACTGAACACCACTGGTAGTTTGGTGAGGGGAGACCTGGCGTTAGACTAGTGGGGGGTTGGAGGTCAGTGCTGAGCACAGCGACAGTGCTGTTTGTGGGAGCCCGGTGAGTAGTATCGATCTAAATCACGATAGAAGCACATTGGCAGAGCTGTGTTCGTGAGGATGGGGAGAACTCTGGAATGTCCATGTGTGTAGCTAGAGGTGTGAATGTGAGCACGTGCAGAACTGTTGCCTGTTCTAGTGGGTCCATGTGCTCACACACTCAGACCCACGTGCAAACGTAGCTGCCAGAATTCAATGTGCAAAGTAGCTGCAACAGACAATGATTCCCCCACCACCACTGCCTCAAATGTAGCGGATCTGTTCAAAGGGAGATGTGTTGGGTTTTTTTGGTCCCTCAGACAGAAAGACAGTGCTGTTCACAGCAGAGGCCATGCTTATGCCTGTGTTTGTACTGCATCCAGAATGCTTCCTGTGTGGGCCCGGAAGCATTTGTGTGGTTATGGTGCTGTGGGTTTGGGGACCATGTTGGATCAGTGGGAAAATGATGCCAGTGAGCAGCTGCTGTATGCAGAATCCCCACTAGCAACCTGATGGAAAGGCCAGAAGAAGAGTAGTGTTCATTTCCATTCCCTGCCTTCTGTCTCTTGTGTGGGGCTAGCATGCAGGTTTAACAGGGTGTGTGTGAAGAGCAGACTCCACTGGGATACTTTGGATGGGAAGGACTTTGAGAATCAGAATGTATGTAGCATTAGAAGACAGCAGCTCATTCAAAGACGGAGGTGGTAGCAATTCTGTTGTTTCAAGTGTTTTTACTCTTCCATAGGTTTGTCCACCCAAGGGGATGATTTGGCCCCATTGTCTTAGTGTTCTTTATCAACAACTTGGAGATGAATATTTAGAGCCTGATCCTGTGTTGCTCTGCACTGTGCCTTGTCATTTACAGCAGTGCAAAGGGCATGTAAAATGCTGCCCTTCTAATCGGGGAGCGTTTGTACTCTGCACTGGTGCAAATGATTGCACAAGGTGCAGGTCATCAGAGAGTTGAGCACATAGTCATCAAACTATGTAGGGCTAGACTCCTCCCTGGTGGAATGCTAGGAAAGTCTCTGGACTTTCAGCTGGGAAGGGTCTGGCCCATTGTGTTTGAACAGCACTCAGCACAATGTTCAAATGGAGTAAAATGGGATATTGTCATATGTATATTTACTGCTAAGCTACATGCTGTAGGCCTGAAGATATATTTTCTTTATTATTGTCTAATCTATTTCCATCCCTAGATCCCAGTGCTTCTGTTTGTCTGTCTCTGTCTCCATCTCTAGAGTCTAATGTGTTTATCTATTCATCCAACCTTCCCTTTATTCCTGCATCTTCTCTAGGGGCCTCCTTCTCCACTGCTTTGAACCTAGTTCAGTTATTTCCACCTGTGCAAAGTGGATGTAAAATGCAACCAGATCAAAATGTCAGTGTTTCACACTCGCCCTGCATGGCAGTAAATGATGGAGAAAGGAACAGAGCAGTAGAGGGATCAGGCCCTTTTCTGAAAGGGTCTGGCTAGACTCTGATAGAAGATGTGGGGTTTGGTTTTATAAGTGTTAGCCAATATGTTTGAAAATGCTAGTGTAGAAAGGGTAAATTGTATTTTAACATGGACTAGCTGATCAAACAGCTTCCTTCCGACTCTAGACAGACCCAAAGCCTGTATCAGATTGCAGGATCAGAGCCAAACCCCAGAAGAGAGCCCAGGAAAAGAGGAGGTGGGAAGTGGGGTTGGGACATCTTTGCGTGACTGGTATTTAGCAGCTTGGTGTTGCAGTGTGTGCAGAGTTCAGCTGTGCCCAGCAGATGGTGCCTCTGAGCCAGATGGAACCCATTGGAAATAAAGTCAGGAGAAAGAAAAGAGAAATGTGACCGAGATGGGGCAGTTGGCAGAGGAAGGAAGCGGATAAAAAAATGAGAGAGAGAACAAAGAAGCCACAATCGAGGGACAAACTGAAGAGGCAGCTTCACTTTTGGGGGTGTGGAAAAAACTTCCAGGACATCTTAGTCACTGGAATAGCAGGGGGCAGGCTGCATTGTCACAAAGGGTTTGCGAAAGGAGTAAATAATCTTGTGGCTGCTGCCCATGCTGAAGGGAAGAAGGAATCCTGTGAGCAAGAGCGAGGAGGAAACTGCTAGCCAGAGACTGCAACATCTCAGCAGCAAAGTGTGCTCCAAAGTTCTCCCAGGAAGGATCCCCTGGGCTGCAGCCCTTGGTGGGGAGAACCCCCACCCGGGAAGGTTGCCTTCGCTCTCACCCTGTCCCCATCCCCCTGCCACGCACGCTTTGGGATTATAGGTCATTTTTGAACAAACAACAAAACTAGCGGATTTCAAAGTGAAATTCCGGAGGAAATTTAAAGAGCATCCGGATCCGGAGAGAGAGAGAAAGAGGAAGGAAAAAATAAATCAAAACGTGGAGAGAATCTAAGGCAACCAAAGAAGGGACGAGGAGAAAAAAACTGACGCCAACGTGGAGATGGGGTGAGATTAGCGGTTTGGTTATAATTTGCGTGTTGGTTATTTTATTAATAATTTAAATAACCTGGTGTGTGCTTAATGTAGCAGAGTTGAAGGAATTAGGGTTTCCAGTTGCAGTAAAGAAATGCAAGTTTAAATATAAAAAAGTCCCCTCACCTTTAGGGGTTCAGGAGATAGTTGCAGAGATTTGCAACTTACTTTAAGTGACCCCAGGTGGGGGTGCAAGACTCCAGGGGGATCCATATCTTGAATGAAATTTAGAATGGTCCTTTTGGGTGAAGTAACTGCCTTTGCAGACCTTCTCAGAAGTTAGAGATTTCTGATTTTGTTTTGTGTTGTGACCTTGAGGTTCAGTAAAATGATCTGACTAATGTTTCTAAATGGGTAAATAGTTTGACTGAAAATTTCTGGTCATAACCCCTACATTCTTTTAGGGGTGAAATATACTCTAAGTGGCTACCAGGTATAGGCATGGAAATGGGTGTTGAGCCTGGTATTAATTTATGTACTGGTAACAAACCCCAACTGAGTAATTTTAAGGATCTGACATGCTGCTGTGAGTAAGTTGCTTGTGTAATGAACACTTCTGGGCCACTTTAGACGCGTGCTGGGGCTGGAGAAAGTCCCTGCTTGTTCAATCTCTCCAAGCCTTTGAGTTTGACATGAGAGGAGAAATAAGTAACATTTTAGTGGCTTGTGTTTTTTGCTGAGTTTTTTATTTCCCTCTTGGGCAACCTCCTGGATAAAATGACTGAAGAGGGTGAAACAGATTCAAGTGGCAGAAGGAGCAGGCATGGATTCTGATCTCTGAGTCCCAGTGTGAATCTAGAAAAAGTCCATCGACATCAGTGGGGTTTCCAGTGGGCTAACTTAGATCAGAAACTGTCCCTGCTTCCCTGTACCATCTCTGCAATCCGTATTGTCACTCCATAGCCCCTCATCCATCCTTCCTGGTAATTCCAAGGTTAGGTCAGGACTGGCACCTTATTTTCCAGGATTATCATTCTTCTTGGAACTGTCATGGCTACACCCAATGGCTGTGCAATTTCTTTAGAAGGTTGCTATGTCTCATGCAAAATGTTGAGACTGCGGCCACTGGGACAGTTTTCTTAGATTTCACGATAATTATAGTGTTGAGGCAGCAACATTATATTTCCACCCAAACCCCTGTTTTCAGTCACATAGAACTTCTGAGCTGAAATTTCTTTGTGTTGTGGATAGATTGCATGGAAATGCTGAATAGCTAGCAGCAGGTTTAGTCCCCTGGATTCCCAAGAGAGTAGGAAAGCATCACCTTTGAAATGATTTTTCATCTTTTGATTTTAGTTGATTTATGTTTTAAGCAAGGAGTCAGTCCTTTACCCCTTGTTGACTCTTAAAGCAGCCTGTAGTCCGATTTCCTTGTAACTCTTGTTCCAGTAATATCCATGGTGTAGCTTTCATGGATAATTCATTCCTGAACGCTCACATATCCCTGGTGTACAGTAGGTTTTAAAGCATTGCCCTTTCACCTTTAAATAGCTAGTTGTAAATGTCACTTGGGTCACAAGGGAAGTGAATTCAGTTACCTCCTAGCTGAGCCCATAATGGGCATCTGTCCATGTCAGACTAACACAGGAAAGGCCTAGCGTGGCTGCTGCTCATGCTTCAGGAGCAATACTGGAAAAGCAGCAGGGCAGAACTAAGGGGCATTGGCAGAGCTGTGCAGCCATCCATGCTTGGGACTCGTGCTGTAAAATGAAGACACATGAGCAGTAACATGTTTGAGCACATTAGCGTGTTCACAGATGGTGGGGGCTGGCGATGCATTAGCAATGCTATCTGGGAAGCCCAGGACTGGACTGGAATAGTAGGGGGGCTGCAGGTCAGGGCTGAGGTGTATCAGCAGAGCCGTGTGGGGAAAGCATGCTCATCTATGCCTGGTGCTAGCTGCTGTGATGGACTCGCTTTCTATACTGGAATGGGTAAAGAATGACTTTGATACACTTCGGCCCCATTACAATGGAGGACGTGGATTACTGTGCAAATAAGATCCTTGGTTTGTGTGTGGCAAAGGAGATGCCAAGAGAGGTTGGAACCGGGGGGGACGACAGCCATCCCAGCATGGAAACTGTGCCAAGTGCTGGGCACCCAGGAGCGGAAGCTCAGCTCTGCTCAGGATGCTCCCCCAGAGGGGATAGGTTTCTGGTAGAAGAAATGCCTAACAATGGCGCTGAGTCTTACGCTCCCCTGGTTCCCTTCCCCTGTGCCTGAGCTTGCATGCTTGGCATTGTGTTCCCTAGGCTAATCCGCCGAGAGCACGTTCAGCCAGGATTCCTCTCCAAGCCGCTTTTCATTCTTCACACTGAGCTTTCCTGGTTAATTCCGCATAGGAATTCACAGTGGGAGCTTCCGGAGAGGCACAGGCTGCACCCCTCCATTCACCCATAGTGCGAGGGGCTGCAAGTCCTGCCACTCTTCGCCCCATCTGGACACTCAGCCCACCCTGGCCTTTCCACAAAGCAATGGTGTGTGGTATGGACCGGACTCAGGCTCCAGCTAAGAGGGCTCGGGAGCCTGAAGGGAAGAGGCAGTATCTCTAGTGGGTAAAGCAAGGGGCTGAAAGTCAGGGCTCCTGCAATTGCATTCCCAGGTCAGGAAAGGAGCTGAGGGCGGAGAGAGCTCTGTGCCTGCTGCATCCAGCACAATCTCTCAGCTGACTCAGCGTGGCAGTGGGCTGAGCTCCAGAACGGAGCCAGGTCCCTCTCACGCTCCCTCTCCCTTTCCTTACCCCTTTGGCTTCTCTATGCGTTGTGCCACCCAGGAAACAGAGCCAGGGCTGTGGGAGGGAGAGGATGGTTAGGATATGAAATGAGAAATTGAGTGATAAATGGGAATGGCTTTCAGATGGGGCCCAATAGAGCAGGGACAGAGACCATCAAAGGGGAGGAGACATGGGGTGTCTAACTCCCCAAGTCTCATTCCCCTTAGAGCTGCTCCTAATGTCCACCTGGACACTCCAGCAAGTGCAGAACATAACTACACCTTCTGCGGGCTGGCATGAACACCTATCTCTGCAGTGGCTTCCGGTAAGTCCCCAAAACGTCTGAGGCCCAACTTGGGAGCCCCCTTGGACCTCTCCACAGAGGCTGGGAAATCCTAGGTGCTCTCTGAATCGCCCCGTGACTTTCTTTGCCTTGGGGCTTCTTCACTTTGGCAGCCAGCCAAGTCCAGGGCTAGCAGCCGGCAGGGCCCGATGCTGGGACATGTTTCTTGCGGTGATCCTGCTTTCTGTGGTTTGGAAATGCCCTGCTGCCCAGATGGAACACGCTACAGAATCGGCAGCGGGAGCCCAGCCCCGTGGCCCCTCGTGGCTCCCCAGGTGGGAGGCTGCTGCGGGAGCCGTTTATCTGCTGAGCTGAGCCGCCTTGGCCTGCCGCAAGGTGCGTTGTGGTTTTGCAAGAATGTGGCCCAGGAGCTGCCCAGGTCTGGGCTGAGGTGTTACGCCATCGGCATCTCAGAGAAAGGAGAAGCTGCCTTGCACAACCAGACAATTCAACAGCCCTGCAGTATGGAGTCCTCTCATTTATCCAGAAACAGGTCTAGCCTGCGCAGTGGGAGGCGAGCTTCCTGCACGCACCATCACGTCTGTCCGCATGGCTCAGCCCTGCACTGGCATGCCCTGCCAAGGGGAGCAGCTCATGCTCTGTGGCCCATCCACCCCTCCCTGCCGCCGGCCGAGGAGGGGGCCACGTACTGGGTGCATATGGTCATGCTTCCTGTAGTGGACACCCCTTGTCAGTAGGAATTGGGCTGATTTTCCAACTGCTGCTTGAGTGGTAAAATGGCTCATTCAGAATCCCCTGGGCTATGTGGTCCCCGGAAACCTCACTCAGAGACCTGCCAGAGCGAATCTTCCTCTTAAAAACTCATGGATGACAATTCTCCCTTTGGTAGAACCGCTCATGCGCATCCTTCAGCATTTATAACGGGACACTAAGCATCAGCTTCTGGTGAAAGAGCAGCTGCGTTAAGGCCCATCACCAGCGGAAAGATTAAAAGACACGTCTTGCTTGCATGCATTCAGCACCAGGGGCAGGGCAGGTGAACGTGCAGTGATAAGCACTGCAATGTGCCAAACGTGGGCCCCACAGGCTGACAGTCAGGATTGCGGGGCCGGGATCGGTGGCAGCCAGGAACAAAAGAGCCTCCAAGGGGAGAACTTCCCCTGAGGTGTGTCACAGCCAGGGCAAGGCCGGGGAGAAAGATGGAAGCGAGTGAAATAGCAAGGAGAGAGCCTGAGCCAAAGGCAGCTTTGTGGAGACAGAAGAAACCGCTCTCTGCACCCTCATCTTGTTCCCACCCACCAAAGAAACCCATTGGATCCAATAAGGATCTAAAGCAACCAATAAGAACCTGATTCCCTATCTCCACCCTACCCCAGGAACCTTGGCAGGAGGGCTGCATTTTAACAGATGCCCTTGTGGTTAGGATAGGAATTCACAGCTGCGGGAGAAGTTGAAGCCAGAGCTTGGAAATGTCAGGCAGGAATTCCCCGGATTGCTGCTGCCTGCACAGAAATATCCCGAGAGAGCAGAGCAGTGGCTGAACATCCTTTCCCTGAGGGCTCAGGCAGGGTGAGGGCCCTGCAGGGCTGCTGGGATTGTCAAAAGAGAGAACAGAGAGGATGACCAGTGAGAAGCAGTGGAGATGCTATGGCACTGTAGAAACTCCAGAGATAAATGCTACTGAACGGGCTTTTGAAATTCCATGTCTTTATCTAACCTGGTTTATTCCTGACTATGGGAATCCACTTCTTTTGTAGGATTTTGCACCATCACCTTGGGGAGAGGGGCAAGCGATTGTTGTTGTTAGTGCTTAGAAGGGAAGTAAATTCTAATCCCAGCGCTGCCACTGACTCCTGTGTCTTTGGGCAAGTCCCTGCCCCTCTGTGCCTCAGTTTCCACACCTGTAAGACAGCTCTGCAGCTCTAATAACGAGGGTTAATGAATGATTATAGCAAGCTGCTCTGATCAAAGGCATCTGTAGCCTTTGGCTCCTTGCTGGCATGCTGGAGGTGTAGCGAGGTGCGTGTGTGAATGCTCGCTCAAACAATCCTTTGGGGCAGTGATGGTGAACGCTGGGATCTGATTCACAGAAGGGTTCAAGAGCTGAGCTCCCCAGTGGCTGTGCCAGGCTTCTCAGTTACAGCATGAATGTTGCCTTGGTGTAGCCTGCCAGGCCTGCATCTCTGATGCGTGTGCATATATCGAACCATACAAGTGCATGCATTACAGACGCATTCACGCAGACTTCCTTAGGGCAGGCTCAAGAGGGTCACATGTCAGATGTTTCTCCGGGTGTTTGCGGGTGGGGGGAGGAGAGGAGGAGGAAAGGACAGATGGGGATGCGTGTATGCATACACGGCTTAAACCACATGGGGTCTGACTGGAATTTAATTTGCGCCCTGTGCTCAGCAGATTCGGCCTATCGATCTCCAGTGCTGTCTTGGAAGGAGGAGCCGCTGCAGTTCCTTTTGTGGGGGCTGCACTGGGAGGCGGGTTCTCTCCTTTCCCCGCATGGGGTGGCTGAATGGGCAGGGTCAGGGCAATTTAAAAAGATACCCCTTAAGAATTGGCCTGTAGGAGAAGCTGCCAAAAGGAGATGGTAGTGCATCTGTCCTGGATGGACTGGATGTGCAGCTCTCCCCCATGGCTCAGTCATGCCATAATTCTTAGAGGATAAAGGGGGTGGACTTTGGCTTTTAACCCTCTTTTAACCCAGGTTTTGCTTTCAGTAATGTAGCACTTGTGAAAAGCACTGGATTGGCAGTCCTAGAAATCAGCGTGGTCTCCTTATCCCCGGATGGCAGACGTTGCCCGGGCAGGCTTCCCTCACTGACATTGTGTCCTGACGTGGAAGGGCTTACCTCTAGGGGCTAGAGGGGAATTCTGTCTCTTTGGCCCATTCAGGTCTTAGCTCCTCTGACAAGACCACCGGCAAAGGGGACAAACCAATGATTAGCTGTTCTGGTGTTTGTCATGTGGACACCAGTCCGTCAGGAACTCAACTCGGAAACTGTGGTGATGGCAGCCATACAAGACTAGCTAGAAATGAGACCAGCCGAGTTTCACATAAACTGCCTTTTGGCGGGCCTGCCAAGCCAGGCTGTGGTTCAGATCTATGGCTGAGAGGTGAATGGGTCCATATCTCCTTGTCCAATTGCCTGTCTCCTCAAAACACCTGATAGTCAGTCTCAGCAGGAGTCGTTTTCCTCCTGGAGGCAGATCCCTCAGGATAAGAGCTCTCTGCAAGAGGAGAAAACAACAGTCTTAAGACAGCACTGAGATGCTGTAATTCTTGCAGGAGGTGCTTGATACCGTGGTGCTGGGCACACTAGAAATAGCTAGGTTAGCTAGGCCACCTCTTGGTTCCCTTTGAACCTGCGGAGTTCTGTCCAGCTGGGTGGCTAGTTGGACGCCCTGCTGCCAGGATGGCAGGGCACTTTCCTCCGACAGCAGGTCATCTTGAACTAGCAGTGGGACACTTAATAACAAAACTCGACCCGTCCCCCTCAGGCTGGAAACAAATGCCAGCACAGAGGGGCCTGGATCCCTTCCAGTTACCATCAGGCACTCGCTGATCGTGTCTCAGTCTGAGCCAGATCTTTGTCCTTTCACTCTGCTTCTCATTTCTTAATTATCAGCAAGGGGGTCAGCCCCGGAGCTGGGGGGATGCAAGTGACTTTATTTACACATGCCCTTTCCACAGCCCTGCCGGTGTCGCTAAAGGGAGTCCCAGCTGGGAGCCAGAAAGGAATGGGCACCATTTACTGATGTGTACTGGCATGTAAAACGGGGGTGGGAGGATAGACAACCTCCCTATTCCAACCCAGGCCCTTTTGAGGCCATTTTGAAATGGTTTATGGTGCTCCCGGAAAGGAGAGACCAGCGGAGTGCAGCCAGGTGCTGAGCACTCACCTAAACTGCAGCCCCCCTGCTATTCCAGCTCTGGGTTCTCCGGCGTAGCCCGCCCCTGCTGGTGCCCCTCAGTCCTGACCCGCAGTCCCCCTCCCCCTGCTAGTCCTGTCTGGGGCTCCTCCTGCACAGCTGGGCCGAATTGTCCCATACAGCATGGTGGTGTGTAGCTGCAGAAAGAATGATGGGAAGGAATAGGTGGAGGCCATGCAAGTCACTGTCGTGTGACCTCGGGAAGGTTTGCCCTTAGGTCTTGGCATGTCCCTGGCTCTTTCACCAAGACTTCCCCAAAGCTGGTGTCTCTCACTGGCAGGTTTTCAGTTCCTATTCCTCTTTTGTCTTCTCTCTTTCACTTTCCTGTGGAGTCTGTTTCCTGCCCCCCCCCCTCTCTGTCCTTTGTTTCTCACTGCTTCGTTGCATTGCTCAGACCCTGGGGAAGGCTTTAGTTTCTCAGCTCTTGCTTTGGTCTTGTCGAACAAACAAGCCAAAACCGAGAGGCAGATCTCATCTGCCAGCCAGAGTCCTCAGCAATGAATTTCTGTACCCGCTTATTGGCTGGGGTGAAGAGAAGGCCTCCTGCTCCTCCCCCCACAACTCCAGCACCAGAAGAGGGGCCTGCGGCACAGAAAGTGCTGCTGACGAGAGACGTAATAACTAAAGCATCTCTGTAGTTCTCCTACGCAGATCATGTGCCAGAGAGGCACCATGACTCTTTAGTAGTGGGGTACTTAGGGGAAGGAAGCAGCATGGGGGACCCATTAAACTGGTTCCAGCCATTCCAGGAAGCAGGCTTGTGTTAGCAGGGGCGGAGGAACGTTTGAATGCTGGAGAGAGAGAAGATGGCAAATATTACCACAGTCCTGCAGTGTGTAAGTTAGTTTCACTGTCTAGCGGGAGGAGAAGGATGGGGTGGGTGTCCCTGATATCCCAGCATGCAATGCACTTAATCCTTCACCCTTCATTAGCACTTTCCAGCTGTTGGTCTCAAGGTGCATGAGTGAGTGGAGCCTCCTCAGGAGATAGGTTAGTGTTTTTAGCTCCATTTTGCAGATGGGGAAACTGAGGCACACAAAGGGGTAGGGACTGAGCCCAAGGCCACACAGTCAGGAACAGAGCCTCGGATCCCTGTCATACAGCACTGTGCTTTAACCACCATTCACAAATGCATCTGCATGTGTGAGGCTGCTGTTCCCAGCTGCAAAGAGGAGAGGAGCAGGGTGGCAAGACAGCCTCCTGGGTTCTGCATGTTCTGCGTCCTTGGCCCCTTGGAAGCGGTGTTGATGGAGGAATCGCCTCCCTGGCAGCTGGTAAATGTGCGTCGAGGTGCAGCCCCTGCAGAAGCAGCCAGCTTGTCACCTGTTCACATGGGGCACATCAGAGGTCATTGGTACCTGTTTGGTTTGGGGAGTTGGTGAGGCTTGGACCTATGTTGCCTGGAGGGACAGACGCTTCCCCTGTTAGCCTGAAGTCTGGTAGTTCCAGGGACGACCGTAGGAGATCAGCTGGCACGTGAGTGGAGCCCGGACAATAGCCATCAGCAGGAAGTCCCAGACTTCCCCTCCACAGCATGGCACCACCTATTCCAGTGCATCCGAGCCTTCGGGAGAGAGGGTGCAGGACTGGAGCCGTGTAAGGGGCGAGGCGGTTGCATGGATTTAGAGCACCCAGTGCTGCCTGGGGTACGTGGGGAAAGCCACTGCAAAGAAAAGGTGTGAAATGGCCAGGGCGGCAGGGCTGCCGCTTTCTTCCCCTTGCCTTGGGATCTGCAGGAGGCAAAGTAGTGTTGGCCTGCGCAGTTATTGTCTCACGGGTACACCATCAGCAGCCAACCAGATTGTCCCTTGAGTCTTACCCATCTTGGAGCAATCAATACAAAGATTTTGGCGGTTTCCAGGCAGTAGAAGCCAGCAGTAATGGTCCCCCTCCAGGGCAGCCTCAGCAGAGAGCCCGAGGACTGACGGGCCCAGGGGAGTGGGCTCCCCGTACCCCTTGGAGGGGTTTCCCCCAAGTGGTGATTGACACGTTGGCTCCTTTGCGGTCTGCGCTTTCTGCGTCACACGGAGAGCTGCAGACAATAACCCGGCAGGCACCATGGGGCCGTTTGCTCCTGATTCTAATTTACAAAAATTAGCAGCAATAATCATCTCCCACGCGCCATCCACTCTGAACAGCAGCAGAAAGCGACGACGAAGGTTCCTTACAGCCCTGGGGCCTGCTGATTCAAGCCCTGGAGGACCCTGGAGACCATGGTGTCTGCTGCACCCTGAGGGTGGGTGGGGGAGCGGATGTGGACTAGCTCATGGCCCCTGAGAAGGGTGATCTCGTGGGGGGGCAGCGAGGCAATGACTGTTCAGGGATATCGGGTGTGACTCTGGGCCTGATCTAAAGCGTGAAGTCAGTGGGAGAGTTTTCACTGGAGCACAGCCTCACCCGGGGTCTGGCTACCCGTTGTCGGTCAGTGCCATGGGCAGAGCAGTGCCGGACACACCGGTGGAATCAATGCAAACTTTTCGCTCCAATGTGTCCCAGGCTGTTCTTGCCCGAGGGTGTGAAACCGCAGGCTTGGAGAGACTGGGACCAAAGGAGTCTCCTAACTGCTGCTCGGCGAGGCGCTCTCTGTGTTGTGTGAGAAATAATGGCTGACTTTTCCATTGCCAGGAAATGAATCGCTGAGGAGGCCTGACCAAGATCTAGGAGCCCTGGGAGGGAAGCAGCTGGAAGACTGATGCGTACTAACTACCCAATAGTCTGTCTCACCATTACTAACCAATGTCAACAACTAGGTAACAAACTTCCTTTGTCTCTGTCTCACCCTTCTCCTGGACTCTAGGATCAATGTATCCCACTCGGTGCAAATTGTGTCTCAGAGCGGTAAGGCAGGAATTAGTCCTCCCCTCCCCACAAAATCCATGAGCTGTGGATAAAATGCACCATGTATTAGTGGAGGAAAATCCATCGGGGTTAGGCAAACTGATCAGAGGGAAATCCGGAAGCTACCTTTGGAAGGAGCAGGCCAGGACTCCAGAATCAGCATGACATGCCACTGTGCAAGGAATGAGTACAGGACTGGGCAACGGGGAGAGAGGGGCAACCGGGCAGCAGAGGCAGCATCTTAACCCACTCTCAAGCCTCAGTGACAGGCTCCGGGCGCCATGGGCCCAGCCCTCCTTGGCTGGAAGGGCAGTTTGGCTTCACTGCAACAGTGAAGCCTTAAGTTGGGGCAGGAAAGTAAATTTTCAGATTACGGGGGTCGTCTCTGGGCCGCACCAGCTCTTTTCATGCCTCCAGGTGTTCATGGCTCCTGCCTGCAGGGCCCAGGGCCTGAGGTTTGAAAGGCATGCCAAGCAAGGGAGACGCTTTCCTTCCTGCCTTCTGCTGTGCTCAAGTCAGGGCTTGAAGCCTGAGATCTGAATCCCGTTGTTTAGCGTGAGTGGTATTGGTCATGAAATCCAGCCCTGGCTCGTGGCTTGCCAGCCTCGTGCAGCGGCTGATTCTACACTCTGGCTGCACGTTGGGTGGTGAAGTGCTTCCTTCTCATTCATTTTACGTGACCTGCCTTTAGTCCCGTTACGTGACTCTTTGCTGCAGCGTGCTGGTCCCGCATGTGAGCCGCAGGAGGAAGAGATGGGCTGCAGGGGAGGCACTGCCTGTGCTTGAATCCCCAACCCAGTCTCCATCCCACATTTTCTTCAGGAGCGCCAAGCCCCAGGCCCTCTGGGCAGGAGAGGTAGCGCAGCAGTCGGGCAGTCGTATGCCAGGAACCGATGGTCGTACCAGCCGCCAGCTAGCTGCTGTGGCGCTGGCTGCGCTGTGTGAAAGGCAGTTCAAATCAGGCTTCAAATAACGCGCCCGCTCCCCTTTAACATAACTACCCCACGCGGACCATGCCGCAGGGGCCCCCGTGTGTGAGAACCTGGTGTCCTATGAGCTCTTCTCACTGGAAGCTGCATGTCTCCATGCGGGGTGTGTGTGTGGCTGTGACGCACTGACCCTGGGTCGTGGCTGACGTGACAGATCTGATCTCTTGACTTTGTGGCTGGAGGGAGGGGGCAGAGCACTAGTAGACCTGGCTGCTCTGTAGCAGTAATACGGGCTCTGCAGGGTGCAGAGAAATCTGTGGCCATCATGCTGCTGGCTGCCATGGCTGGAGGAAGGGGTGGAGGAGCCAGCAAAAAGGGCTGCAGGGCCTTAGTTTTCTTCGCGCTGGCGTCGGCTGGTGGCCCCCAGTGGTTCATGAGTCCTGGCTAAGAGCATCAGGGAATGTCCGGGTTTTAGGCCGTCTTCCTCTGGAGAAGCACAGAGTCCCAGAAAGGAAGGAAGCTGGAGTGGGAGCCCCTAGGAAGAATGGGTGACCTTGGCTGTGACTCCTATGGGTGAGTGCGGGATGCTAGAGTCCTTCCAAGCCAGGAGGTGAAGCGCTGCCTTTCCTTTGGCTGGGCCACGCTTGGCTGGAGGTTGCTCATTTAGGATGTGCTCCCCAGAGGTGCTGGGTCAGTGGGATCTGGGGGTGCTCAGCACCTCATGTCCCCGGAGAGACGAGAAATGGCAGAGAGGCAGTGTGCTCCGTGGAGTGCGATGCCGGGAAGCCGGCTCACTTCCCACCCCAGGCTGTATTCGGCACCGCCCACTGCCCTGACAGCTCTGCTCCTTCTGTTCCAGGGAGCAGCCGATCTTCAGCACGAGGGCCCACGTGTTTCAGATCGACCCGGCCACGAAGCGGAACTGGATCCCGGCCAGCAAACATGCCCTGACCGTCTCCTACTTCTATGATGCCACGCGCAACGTGTACCGGATCATCAGCGTGGGCGGCACCAAGGTGAGGGCCCCACGGAGACCAGACCAGGCAGCGAGCCAGCAAGTGTCTCTCGGGCTGCGATCTCTGAACGCTTCCTGCTCCCATAGGGCACCATGTCGGGTAGCCCTCGGAACGGGGAGGGCGGGCATGAAAAGCGATACGGTCGGCACCTTGACGCTGACCTGTTTAACGGTCAAGGTGAATTTAGTGCCGGTGGAAAGACAGCGCAGGGCCTGACGTCCCTGTGCACAGAGCATGCGCTGCGCAGCACGGGCAGCCACTTCCTCCCTCCGGTCAGCCTGGCCTTGAGGGCTGCTCTGGTCCTTCTGGCCCTTGGGCTCTCTGCTGGCCAGTTGTGAGGGTGGGTTTGGTGGCAGGCCCTAGACACGCAGGACCCATCATGTCCCATGGCCTGGTGGATTTGAATGGCGTATGGTCACTGCTGGCGTGGGCTGGGCTCCGAGAGGTAAAAGGCTCCTGTATAGCCCCACGACGGGTGAATAATAAATGTGCGGGAGTCCCCCGAGCCAGCCCCGCTGTGGCACTTTGGGGAGAACGAGCCGTCTTGCAGGCTAAAGGAATTCCCTTTCCTTCCCCCCCCAGGCCATCATCAACAGCACCATCACCCCCAACATGACCTTCACAAAAACCTCGCAGAAGTTCGGACAATGGGCAGACAGCCGCGCCAACACAGTGTACGGGCTGGGCTTTGCCTCGGAGCAGCATCTCTCCCAGGTAACGTTGCGGGGGCTGGCGGCCGGCTGACCTGACCGAGTAGTTGAGGAGCGGGGGGGAGGATCGCTACTTGATCTAATCCACCAGTGACAATAGCAGTGATGCCTGGACAGCCCTTCTCTGGCCCCGGCTATGTTCAAGCAGCCAGGCCATGCTGCTGCAGCTTTCCCGCTGCTGTTACTGGAGCTAGGGGGATCAAAGCAGCTCTGGTAGATCATCACACCTGGGATGGCACCTAGCCCCCTCTGACAGTGCTGCTGAGCACAGCATCCCCACAGCAAGGGCTTGACACTCCACACCCTGTCCCAGCAGGCACTGGGCTCCCTGGAAAGCCCAGCACGGACTGGCTGGCCCTGCTTGGGTGGGGTGGGGCCGCTCTCTGGACATCACCACCAGCTTTGGCAGGAAGCAAAAAACCTGCCAGATCCCTGGAAAGAGGGAGAGAAAGAGAGACCGAGAGAGGAGAGGAGGGAAGTAAACCCTAACGTCCATTCTGGTTCGCCAGCCGTTTCTGTAAGTGCCCCTCTCCCCACCTCCACCCCCGTAGTTCGCCGAGAAGTTCCAGGAGGTGAAAGAAGCAGCTCGTTTGGCGAGGGAAAAATCGCAGGACAAAACGGAGCTGACCAATCCCGCCCTGAACATCGCATCTCACCAGGTAACTTTGGCGCCAGGGGTGGGGCTGCTAGGGAAAGTGGTCTCCGCCCATCGCCTTCCACAGGGTACCGGCCGCCAGCAGGAAGGGCCCTGCATGCAGATCTCCATGGGCAGCATCAGGCACTGAGCCAACTGGCCGTAGCAATTCCAATCCCTCTCGCTCACATGCATCTACAAAACGCCTCCCCGTCTGCGGGAGAATGGCCCATGCCAGGGCTCCGCTGGGGACGCGTCCTTAAGGTAGCGCTGACCGAGTGAGGTGGTCTGCAGCCAGCCCCTCCACTTCCTTCTCCCCTGGAGATCACGCCCCATCCCAGGTCCCCTCCCTAGCGGTGGCATGTTGCCAGTGTCACCTGTCTCCTTAAACCAGCCTCTGGTGCCAGCAGGATGGAGGAGAGAGGATGGGCCTGGTGCATTCTCCCCCCCTGTCTTCCCGCGGCGGCTCCTCAAGAGCTGTGCACCCTGGTGGTGCATCCCAGAGGTGGCTGTGCATTTCCCTGATCTCCTGGCAACAGAAGGGGAGCTGGGAGATGGAGGACGCTGCGTTCTCTGGGCCGATGCAGATGGAGCGGCAGCAGAGGAGGAGGAGGCAGTGAGAACAGCACCTTGGCCTGCAGGAAGAAGAGGAGGAGGAGGAGGAGGAGGCTTGGCAGAGGCTGGAAATGTTGTACATGGTGGAGCAAAGGGAGAAATCTCTCCAACTTGGCTTCCATTGTCTCTCCCTACCGCCTCCTAAGGGGTGGTCAATGTGGAAGGAGAGAGAGAGCAGAGTGCGGCCCGCAGAGCCCGCATCCACAAAGGCGATCAGTAATGGGGTCCGAGAAGGTGATCGGCGATGAGTTACAGGAGCGAGAACCCAGGGGCTAGTCAGTGAGCGTGGCCAGGGACCTGTCTGGGCTCTGCATACCAGCTCTGTCTGGGAGAACCGGGAGAGAACACCTCCAGCCCCTCTGACGGGCCGTGCAGGCTTGCAGCAGAGGCCTTAAAGTGGCTGCTAGTTGACATTGCTCCGTGTAAATGTAGCTCAGGGGAAGGTTTCGGGGTCTCTCGGTCCCTGCTACCTGTTTGACTCAGCAGCACTGAAACTGGGCCACGGCCACCTGAACACACCGGCTCCTGCTGTGAAGGGGGGTGGGGGCAGAGGGCACAGGGGATGAAGCATCGGCCCTTTATGCTTCCTTCTCCTCTCTCCCCCCCCTCTCTCCGGGGAGGGATGAGACAGGCAGTGGGCAGCCTCACGCAGAGCAGCCGGTCACGGCCATGGCAACACACCGCTCGCCGACTCCTCTACTGCATCCATGTTCCCGTCCCCTGCTCAAGGCCACGCTGCCGGTGTCTGCGTGGGGGAAGTTGTGTCAACGAGCCAGGTGCATTGTAAGGCAAGGTCCCCTTCCTCTGCAGCATTCGAAATGGACGGCTGCTGGAGGAGGCGTGATGCTGGGCTGGATGGAGCAGGTGGGGGGGAGAATTCTCTCCCCCCGCCCCACCCCACACATGCTCAGAAAGGTCAGCTGCTGTTTCCTCTGCAGCACCCTGCGTGTCTCATTCCCAGCTCTGCCCGTGGGGAGAGGCCATTCTCTCCTCAGAGGCACGGGAGGGCCGATCCCCGCGCCCGGCCCTGCCCTCCATCCCACTAACCACAGCTCTCTCAGGCTCTGCCCCTCGGGGCGTGTGGCTGGTTCTTTGGAATTTGCTGCGTGCACATCGGCCCCTACGGGCCACTCAGCCTCCGGGGCGCTTAGTAAAACCCCCTCTGGAAACCACACGGGGCCTCAGGCCCTTCTCACGCCAGCCTCAGCCACTGACTTCAGAGAAGCCACATCAGTGTAAAACCGGGGGGAGCGAGATGAGACTCGGGCTGTCCTGTGCCTCTGTCTGGGTCTGGTCCTGGCAGGCACTCGGCCCGGGAATGTGCTAGTCTCTGGGATAATGGCCTGTCAGCCTAGCTAATGCTGTTCTGGAAGCGGGTGTGTTTCCACAGCAGGCGGCTGATACTCCAGCTCCCAGGTCAGGAATTAATATCCCACCAGCTGCAGCGTCACTTACTCACTTCAGAGGCTACAACTCCGACAGAGCAGCACAGCCTGGGGGTTTGCCGGACTTGTCAGAGGCGTGGTCCCCGGGGCAGGCGCTGAAGTACTGTTAGCACTGTAAGGTGGGCAAGAGCCTCTACACACAACGCCCAGCCCATAACCATGCTGCCGGTCTGTATGCACAGCCAGACCCCTCACTAGTCTGTACACGCTGCCCCTCGCAGCCCCACCTACCTGCAGGAACACACACACACCCCTTTTCTATCCTCCTCACTGGACACATGTGCCCCCTTCCCACACAGCCCACTGCCAGCCAGCACACACAGGCTGTCCCATGCACCCCTCTGCCGGCCTGCACACACCCCCTTCCTCACACTCCAGCACTGATGGGGACGCATGCACCTCAGCCCGCATACCCCTGCCAGCCTGCACCACACCCTCATACGTCCCCTGGGCGGCTGCTGCTTCGGGGTCTGTCCATTAGCGGGACTTCTCACATGAGCCTCGTCCTGCAGTAATTGACTGTGTTACTGTTTGCGGGCCAGAAGAGAGCGGCTCTGTCTCCTGTAATTAACTCAGGCCTCCGCATTTCCCTCAGCTCCAGCGACCTTGGGCTTCAGACTTTCAGAGCTGTGGATCTCACTTCAGTGGCATACCGAGCGGGGGTGGGGGACCATGTATAGGAGGCGGGGAACTCGGGAGGCTCTGAGGGGCACCCCTCAGTGCCTCCCCCCCTCCCCCACGCAGTGTGAAGGGCCGGCGCGGCCCCTCTCCCCAGGCCAGAGGGTGAGGCTGCTCCTGTCTGAGCCAGCACCGGGCTGGAGCTGGAGAGGCAGGCGTTGCGTGGAGGGTAAGTGCGGGGGGGAAAGAGGTATCGGAGCCAAGCCTGTATTTGTGCCCCCCCGAAGCCTCACACACCCTGCAGGTACAGAACCCCACTTTCCAGGGCATTTGGGGGGCGGTGCCCGAACTCCTGCTGCCCTGCGCGGGGAAGCGTGAGTCCTGGGGTGGGACACAAATGTAGGCTTGGCCCCTGGGCTCTGGAGCCCCTCCGTACGCCACTGTCTCACTTGGCAGCAGCCCTCCTCTTTGTAGGGGCCAGGCCCCAGCCTATGACCCGTCCAGCACTGCTTGCTTCTGCTCATCAGACCCAAGGTATCCCAAGTGGATGCCCAACTATGGCAGGCCCCGAAAAGCAATAGCAGTTCTGAAAATGTCCCAAGGTGCTGAGTAACCTCAGCACCTATTAACTCTAGTGGAGTTCAGGGTGCTCAGCACCTCTGGAAATCAAGCCCTTACCCTTTCCCTGCCTCAGTTTCCCCATCTTTAACATGGGGGTGAGAGGTAAGTAGGGAGAAGGTTGTGTGTTTATAAAGCACTTGAGGAGCCGTTACGTTCCCAGTTACCCGTCCTGGTCAGCAGCTTTCTATTCAGGTCTCTCCACACACTGGCTTTCGACATCGCTCAGGCCCGTGTCTTACTCGTTTATCAGCATCAGCAGATTCCTAGGCCAGGTGTTTGTCCTTACCCTGGAAAGTCACTGAGATCAGGTGACCGGGTGAGCTACCTATAAACCCTGGATGACTGCAGTGGTCCCCTGGGCTGGAAGGCCAAGGCTCTGTCAATCCCAGCCTAGGGGTCTCTGATGTCTAGCGCTCAAGCTGTCTTTTGAGAGATCAGTTTGTAACATCGGAATCTAGTTCCTGCCTTGCTGTCAGCAGACGCGAGAGGAGCTGGGGGCTCCGAGGGGGCTGCGAGGTATAGAATCTGCTCGTGCCATCTGCGTATACATCCCTGCTCTGTGCCATCTGTTCTCTCCAGATACAATCTGGGAGGATCTTTTGAGAAATCCCTTGGGTGTTCTGTCCTGATGCAAGCAGAGAGCAACACAATGCCATAGAGCAAGGATGCTCCTCAGGGCAGGGACTGCATCTCCTGTGCGTTCAGAAAGTGTCTAGTGCCTTGTGGTTGCTGATGCAGTATGTGTAATCATAGCCCCTGGCTCCTGCCTTCCCCATCCCTGGGCTTTGGGGGGTTCCCTTCTCATCTGAGCTCACCGCTCACCTCCCAGAAACTGGACTGGGCAGCTGAACCCAGGTGTTCTACCCAGCAGGGCAGAGCATTAGCCACTGGGTCCCTCCAGGAGCCACAATCTGAGGCCAGGTCTATATTAGAGACGTTTGTTGACCAAAGTCAGTTCTTTGCGCCAAAACAGGGGTGGTGTACACACTACAATCACCCCCCGCGCCGACCCAACTCCCCTGATTCTGTGACAAAATAAAACCACCTCAACGAGAGGCATAGAGCTTTTTGCTCTAATCTTCGAGCGACAAAGCGTTGGTGTAGACACCGCGCTTGGTTCTGTCACAGTAAATGGCCTCCAGGAAGTGTCCCACAAGGCCCATGCTGACCACTCTGGCGATCAGTTTGAGCTCCGCTGCCATGCAGCCACCCATCCCTCCCTCTTTAAAGTCCCGGAAATTTCTGAAATTCCACTTCCTGCTTGGATGGCGTGGAGAGCTCACACTGCATCTTTCCAGCTGACCCTAGTGGCTCCACAAACCAAACACTCTCCCACTTGGAGCACATCAGAGCTTCTGGATCTGATCGGCATTTGGGGAGAGGAGACTGTGCAGTCCCAGCTCCACTCCAGCCGAAGGAACTATAATACCTACGGTCAAATTACTCGTTTATGGTGGAGAATGGCTATAAACTGGACACACTGCAGTGCTATGTGAAAATCAAGGAACTGTGGCAGGGATATACCAAAAGGCTATGGAGTCAAACTGTCTGTCTGGTGCAAAGCCAAAGACCTACCACTTCTATAAGAAGCTGGAAACCATCCCGAGGGGCGACCCTACTTCCACTGCCAAGAGACCCTTGAATACCTCTGCAGGCCCAGAGACAGTGGACTCTACCAGACTCAACCCCAACGAAGAAGTCATGGACAAGGAGGTCGAGTTGGAGGATGATGCAGAGCAGGGGACCGGGTTGTTTGCTGGCGTGGGGAACCAGGACCTCTTCTCGACCCTGGAGGGTTCGACCCAGTCCCAGCCCAGTTTGTTGTGAATAATTGTTATTTAATAAAGAGACTCTGTGAAGGATAAGCAATCTTTATTTGTCTCTTGCACATGGTGGTTGCACCTCACGTTGATACACAGTGCAAGCTAGATAGCAGTCATAGCATGGCACAGTGCTGTTTTCAAAGACACCTTATTGGTGCTGATTGTCAAAATAGTTCCTCAAGGCCTCCCTGATTCAAATGGCCCCTCAAATAGCCCTGACGCCAATTTTTTCATATTCAGCCACAAGGCGATCCGCCTCTGCGCACCACCCAGGGGGAAACTTTTCACCCTTAGCTTCACAAATATTATGGAGCACACAGCAGGTGGCTATAACCATGGTAATATTTTCCTCATTTAGGTCTAACCAGCCATAAAGGTATCGCCAGCGAGCTTTTAATCTTCCAAGTGCCCATTCAACAGTCATTTGGCACCCGCTCAACCTGTGACTGAAGTGCTCCTTGCTGCTATCCATGTTGTCTGTATAAGGCTTCATGAGCCATGGCAGGAAGGGGGAGGCTGAGTCTCCCAGGATCACTGTGGGCATTTCAACATTCCCCCATTGGAATCTTTTGGTCTGGAGATGCACATAAAGAGGGAGGAACGTCTGGGGAACGCATAATGGAGCAGCTGGGCTCTGCGCCCACCAGCTCAGAGATTTTTGTGCTAGGACTGCTGCCAGCGGCACAAGGCAGTCACCACGGGATAGGGCAGTGCATGGGGGAGCCACTGAGCAGTGTGGAGAGGGGCTTATTAATCTGAAACCGATCAGTCATCTCTCCCCCCTCTATGTGTCTGTCCATCTATCCCTCCCTCCATCCTGGTTTGTGCGTCTGGTCAAATCTTGGGCCCATCCTTTGGTGTCTTGGGCATCAGTGCTGCTGTCAACAAAACCAGGAGACAAGGTGGGAAGGAACCCTCCCCCCCCCCGGTCCTGTTCCAGCCCCTCCAGCCTCCCTCTATGGAGAGTCCCCCATTTTAACCTCCACGGTCTAAAGCCCTGCAGCCTTCGGCAGCCTTCCTGCAGCTGAGATGCGGCTCTCTCCATTCAGTGCCTGTTGATGTCATGTCTAGGCCGGCTACAGGGGGTCACTGCTGGTGATATTAGAGGCTCCATCCCCCTTCCTCCCCACCCAGGAGATGAGCACAGCACCCCCAGGAGCTGAATGGAACCTGGGGTCACCCCACGGCACTGACCCGAGGGCCCCCCACCTGAGCCCGCCCTCCAGCCCCTCTAAGACCCTGGGGTCTTGCAGAGACGCTGCGTGGCCAAGTGGCCCAGCCCTTCCTGATGTGTGCTAACCCCCCTGCAGGCGCCGCCCAGCTCCATCATCAGCTCCAACGGACCGGGAGATGATAAGTTTTTCCGGAGCCAGAGCGCCGACGTCGAGATGACAACCGAGAAGGAGCGGCTGAAGAAGATGCTCTCCGAAGGGTGAGACTTGGGCACAGCTGGGGCTATCAGGTCCCCGCTCCGCTGCTCAGAGCAGTCTCACGCTGCCCAGGCACCCTGGCTTGGGCGCCAGCCCCAGTGGGGAAGGGGATTCCAGCATCTCCCTTCAGCGATGAATTAACACTTCCCCTGCCCCGCACCCGGTTCCCAAAGCCAAACGCGGCAACAGCAGGAAAGAGACACAGGTTCAGGCCTGGCCCAAGTGTCTCGATTCGGGAAGAGAGACTGAGGCCAGACTGAAAGCAGCCTGAGCCAGGGAAGCAGCCCCATCCTGTCTGTCAGCACCGGCCAGAGGAACGGGAGACGGCTCGGGTGTCCGTGTAGCTCCAAGCCCTTCTGGGGGTATCAAAGAAGAGACTCTCCATCGCTGGGTCTTTTAGCTCAGTCGTTGCTGGAGAGGCATGGCCAGGGGAGGACAATGAGGCAGGGCCGGAGGGGACCCTGTCACCAGCAGTGGCGGGTGGAGGACTGGTTCTGATGGGTGCTTGCAGCATTTCTGTCTTGCGTTGCAAGTCACCATTGCTCAGCATCGAAGTCTTGGCCTCCATGGCAGCCTCTGCCAGGCTCCTTCCCTCCTTGACGGTCAGAAGGGTGCGAGGCGAGGCTAGAGAAGCCTGTGGGTGGGTGGGGTTATGTTGGACTGAGGTATGGGCTCTGATCAGGGCATGTCACGCTGGGCATTGGCTCATCAGGAGGCTGCCCAGTGGGGGAAGGGAGGCCTCTCTGCTGAAACACCCCCGGCCCCTCACTCCCAGCATGTGTTTCCTGCCCCTCTCCCGCAGCTCGGTGCCCGAGGTCCAGTGGGAAGCTGAATTCTTCACCCTCCAGGACAACAACAACAAGCTGGTGGCTGCTCTGCGCGAAGCCAATGCCAGCGTGGAGCAGTGGAAGAAGCAGCTGGCCGCGTACCAGGAGGAGACGGAGACGCTGCGGCTGCGGGTGAGCACAAGTGGGCGCCCTGCCGAGGAATGGGGCGAGGGGGCACCCTGGTTTCAAATCTACATGGGCCCCCAGAGCTTGCGGGCCAAGGGCTGCCTGCAGCCCAGGGATGTCAGCGGGAGATGGGCTGCAGATGAAGGGTGCTACATGGTGTGAGAGGAAGAGAGCTGTTGCTATAATGGATCGGACCATAGGCCGTTTAGCCTGCGGTGCGGTGCGGTGCGGTGCTGTCTGCTGGTAGGGGAGGGCTGCGGAGTTAGATTCCCATTTCCACCCGCCAAACCTAATGGCCCAGTGGGGTGGGACCGCTCATTAGAGCCTGTTGCCGGCATTCATTAAGGAGCCAGAGACGTCACTGCTGAGTGACAGCAGCTCCTGCTCCCCTGCCCTCCGGCAGGCAGATGGTAAAACACGGGGGGATCAGAGCCCCACGGCGATGGTGGGGAGGGAAGCATGTAGGAGTGTTTCTCCCTCACTGGCGTTGCCTGAGGTTCCCCAGCTGCCACCCTTGGTGAGTGAGGGCTGTGCTCCTCTTCACGTCCCCTCCAGACCCCTGAGCTGTGCACCTGGGCAGTCATCTGGCCTGGCACCAGACGGGGCGAAAGCCACACTGCTAAAATTAGCTCAGAGCAGCAGCAGCAGCAGCGTGATAGTCGGGCGGCGTGAGACAAACAGGCCTTGTACCCAGCCTGTGGTGGAACAATAGGGTCTTTTGCGGTCGTGGATCAGCTGTGTCTGCAGCAGGCCGGAGGAGTGAGAGTTGCACGGCAAGGTTCATTGGGGAGAGGAATTTTGCAGAGCATTTAGGAAGACGGCTACAGAGTCTCTGCAGGGTTTGGCTGGGAAGGGGCTACGGAGCCCTCGGAAAAGGTTTGTGGAGCCTTTCCGCTTACGAGGCCGGTTGTTTGAATTACATCCAGGTCTGTAGTAAGTTCCCATCTGGGGCTGGTGGGTGGCCCCTAGATGCAATGCGTTGGCGCGTTCCAGGCCGTTGTCCAGTGAGCATCCCAAAGACAGTCGCCAGGCCTGATGCAAATTCTCAGCAGAGACACCAAGGACTGAATGAGCCCCAAAGAATGAACTTCTCTCTCACCCCTAGCGGATGGCCTCTGGGGCGTGGCTGAGATGGGGGTGGGTGTGCGCACATGCGGGCGGTGGAAGGAGGCAGCTTGCATCACCTAAAACAAAGGGCAGCGGAACCCAAGGTCTCTCCCCGTCAGTGTTTTCCCGTCCAAAGAAACGGTCGTGGGTCTAATGAGACTGGACGTGGGGCTGCTGGTGCAATAAACGGTGACTTGAAAGAACCAGGGAAAAGATCACAGGTCATGAAGTGTCCAGAGAGTTGCCCATTAATAAAGCAGAGTACTGCAAGGAGCACCCATCGATGGGCCAGTGAGGACCTCCAAGGGGCCAGACCTCTGGGGATCTTGACAGCTGTGATCCTGGAAGTCTGACAGCTTGTGATCACAAGCATCCAACTAACCCCACTGCAGGCCCAGCCTCCCCGCTGTAGCCAGCCCCACCCCGCTGGCCCCTCTCGTGGTGAGCCGTACCCCACCGTGGCACGTGCTCCCCTGTTTGAGCTGCCTCAGTAGAGCTCAGGGCAGACCAGGTCACGTAGCTGCCTCCGAGGTGTGGGTCCTGGGATGAACTTTTAAAAATGAATCCCCGGCCGCTGAATTATTTACACTTCTGTGCAGCATTTTTCAGAAATGGCGAGAGCCTGGGCCAAACCCTCTCCCTGGTTAGGCTGGTGTAAATCTGCAGTAACTCCACGGACTTCAGCAAAGCCTTTGGTTCCACCACGCTGTGACTGAGAGCAGAACCCAGCCCTCTGCTCTGTGCACATTTCAGGATCGTGTGCCTGATGTCAGCTGGCCCAGCTTCACTGGAAGTGCCAGACTGCAGGGGAAGGGGGAGCAGACTATAGATAGAGCGGCTCTGATGTTCGTTGGAGTGCGTGACCTGCACCAGTGGGAGGGAGGGAATCTTTGTTCAGGGTCAGCCCGGTGGGAGCCATTGGACAAGATCTTGCTTCTGTGCTTGAAGCAGAACCAGGGTTTGCAACACTTGCAAAGGGAGACAGAGTTCCCGTCACTGGTCACGGGCTGAAGGGCTGCCCGAAAGGCCTGGGTCTCTGTGTCTGGGGAAGGGGACAGCCTGGTTGGACTTGGAATTTGGAGGAGGAGGAGAAGGGAGATTCTGCTAGAAGAGAGCGGTGCTTGTGGGGAAGAGGCGATGAGTGGATGTGGGGAAGGGCCAAGGTGACAGGCACTCAGAAATACCGTCGATAGATGGAGGCCACCTCTGGAGCAGGGCTGTGGCAGCGACAGAGTGAAGGGGCAGGCCATGGAGAACTGAAGTGGCTCGGCTGCGTTGTTCCCAGTTGCGCTGGGGTGGAGTTTCCCAGCTTTCGCGGCCCACGTTGACCGTAGGAAAGCTCCTTCCCCACTCTGGCCAGGAGAGCTTTAGGGCAGTGGCACCTGATTCTCCGAGAGCAGGACCAAGCGCTCAGCTGCCCACAGAACCTGCGCGTGTGGGGTGGACGTGTCCTAGTTAGAAGCCACGAGGCTCCCTCTCTCTGTGGCTGCTGGTGCCTGGGGTTCTCCTGGGCAGGAATAATCACCTTGCTCAGCAGCGCCCTTGAATCCACTACACCGGCCGAGAGGTTTGTGTCGACCTGCCTCAGCACTCCAGCCCCTGCCCAGCCCCGTAGCTGCCTCCCCAGCCTGCGATCCCTGCTCCGGCCGGCACGTGGCCCAGTGACCCGATTCCCTTCCTCCCGGCATGTCCATGTAGGTGGCTGAGCTGGAGCTGCAGAGAGGCCACGATCCCCACAGTGAGGGTGGCAAGGAGGAGCTGAATCAGACGCTGGAGGAGCTGGAGCTGCTGATCAAGGCAAAAGACGAGGTAACAGCAGTGGGGCAGACAAGGGCCCGGAGCAGAAGCTGGGTGGCCAGAATGTCTGCAGTACCCCAAGGGAGGCAGCTAGGACAGGCCCAAAATGGGGGTGCATCTGGGCTGTCTCCCCACCCCGTGCTCCCCACTCTCTCTCTCCCTGACCTGAGATCCTGGACCCATATTTCCCCCATGTCCGTTCACACTGATCTCAGGTGAGTTCTGTCCCGAGAGCAGGGGGAAGAGCATGCAGCCCCATGCTGGTGCTCAGATAGTGACCTCCGCTGGGAGCGTGAGAGTGCTCTGCTCTGCTCTGCGGCACTGCGCCGAATCTTACCTGGCAGCCCAGCCCTCCTCACGAGAACAATGCCCTGCCGTTTTCTCCAGTGTGCTCTGCGCGCCCTGTGGGCTTTGTGCCCTTCTCCCCAGCGAACGGATCTGCTACACTTGGCTTTCCCCGTAAAGGGGAGCAGATGTCTGCCAGGGGCCCGGGGCCCCAAGACACTTCCTGAAGTCTCTTCTGCCTCCTCTGTGCCGAGTGGTGAGAAAAGCCCCTGCATAGGGGAGGGCGGTTTCCCAAGGAGAAGAGGGTGGACAGGTCAGCACTCCAGGGGTCCCTTGTGTCCCTTGGGGAGCGATCAACCAACCCTGCTCCAAAAAGAGAATTGAGGCTGAATAGGTGTGAACCCCGGCGGTCCCCGTGTGAAGGCTCCTGATCCCCGGCTGGGGCGTCAGACACCCCCTGGCTCACCCCCTCCGAAGACAGCCTGTGCTGTGGCTGGTTCTGCGGTAGATGGCACAGACCCGCGCCCTTCTCCTCAGCAGCTACATTTAACCGCTCGCCTAACTATCGCCTCTTGCTCTCCCAGCGTGTAAACGAACGGTTTAAAGCAGAGCTTTAATTACAGGGGCTGGCAGCGGGGGGGATGTGGAGAGAGACGCCGGGCTTTGTTCATTTGCGCCTTCTTCCCGAGCTGTGCCAAGTGGGGTGGGTGGCGCTGAGCCGGGGGAAGCTCCTGGCAAAGGGGGGTGGGGCGGGGGAATCGTTCCTTCAGAGTGTGTGTCAGAAGCGAGAGCTCCGTCCGCCCCAGACGCCTGGCCAGTAGCGAGGGGAAAGGCCTCTGTGGCTGTAGTGTGCGGCAGGCCTGGGGGGGCCCTGCCCCTGGGAATGAGCAGCGGGGAGCAGAAGGTGATGTACAGAAGGGAAGCCAGGAGCCGGCTGCCGGGGGGTTACTTTGCTCTTCGTTTTGTAAAGAGCGAGGGCTCCTCTGCTAGTGGGGGCTGGGGAGGGGCTTGCCAGAGGAGGGGGGCGATAGGCAGACGGGTCGGGAGGGGGCGGCACGGACGGAGGTGTGGATGTGAGCACTGGAACTGGACACCCGCCGCGGGGCGCAAGTCTCCCAGCGCAGGGAGACAGACTCACCCTGGCAGGGTTCAGGCTCCAAACAGCCTCACGCTCCCAAGTCCAGCAAGGCGCTGAGAGACCCAACTCCAGCCCCAGCTGCACTGTCTGCACTGGCATTTCTAGTGGGCTAACTCGAGCCCCACTGGTGTGAGTCTGTCCCTTCCCCCCTCCCCCACCTCCCGGGGCAGTGTAGACGTGCCCTGCCGGGGTGTCAGGCGAGCAGCGTGGAGTGAGCCAGGAGGAGAACGTGGGTGGAGGGCCTGGAGACAGGGCCGGGTTTGCTGGGAGGCTGGATTTGGCCATAGCTCTGCGTATGGGGGTCAGCGGGGCGCCCAGGAGCCGTGTTCTCCTGGGCGTGGCGTGTGTGCGGGTCACAGACTGGGTCACCCTGCATCAGCAGCACCGGTGCAGACAGGACGGGCTGGACCTGGCACTGATCATTTTCCTTTCTCCGATGCAGGAAATTCAGCTGCTGAAGAGCCAGAAGAGCGGCCAGTGGGCGGCGGAAGGGGAGCGCGAGGAAATGCTGCAGAAGCTGCAGGTGCCAGAGGGGATGTCAGCTGGGGAGACCCTGGGTAGAGTGGCAGGTCTGGGGACAGCTTTGGCTCCATCTTGAGACACCGTTAAGGACTGAGCGTCAGCCAGCACCACCGTCCTGGCTCGCCCCTCTCCCCGGGGACAGTGAGGATGCCGGTCCGGGGTTCTCACTCATCTTCCAGCCCATCTAGGCTGGGGGACCCCCCTCCCACACACTCCTCCTCTTTCTGCAGAGCGGCTGTTACAGGAATTTCCTCAGCCGTGCCCAGCAAGAGGCCACTAGAGACAAGTGGCCAGGGTTCGCCCCCTGCCTGTGTGTTACTGGAGGGCCGCTGGAGGACGGGGGCCGGCCCCTGGTAATTGGGGGTGCTGGGGAAGAGGACTGGGCTGTGCCGCCTTCTCCTCTCCCTGCCACACCCTCCAGAAACGCACAGGCACACGCGGGACGGGCGCTGGAAAGATAATGAAGGTGTCACACTCCTCCCCAGAGCCTGCTGCACCCCGCTGGACGTGGAGCGGGGGTGGCATGGTGCCTTGTAGCCCTGCATCCCGGCAGCCCCAGGAGGCCGTGCGCTCTGCGTTCTGGCTGGGCCCCGTTGGAGGCAGGGGACGCGCCCAGCGGAATCTCTGCAGCTGACCCGTCAGGGTGGAGCTCTGACTGCCCCAGCTCACAGGGGAGGGACGCAAGCTGCTCTGTGCCCCCAGGCTAGGACGCGGATGGCAGCTCTCCCGATCCATCTCTCCAGGCTCTGAGAGGACTGCCTGCCTGTGCCTGTCAGGGCCTGCTGGAGCCTGGGACTCCGATACGGGCGCTGCTCACAGCACAGGACTCTCTTTTACGGGGCAAAGTTTTCATAAATAAGAGCTGCTCCCTGAGCCTGGGCGCTGGGTGGAGAGAGACCCCCATGCCCTTATCCTAGGCCTGCAGCTCTGAGGCTGGACATACGCCTTGGAGAGAATCGTTTCCGCTGGGCCTGGGGACAACCCGAGCATTGCGTCTCCAGCGGCTGGTGCCGTGAGATGTCTGGCACGGGACGAGGCGCTGAGCTCCCGGACGCCTGCCACGTGCAGTGTGTGGCGGGGGTGGTGACGAGACCAGCGGTTCAGGCAGGCGCCCAGCACCACTCAGGCTGATTGCAAAAGCCTGCCAGCCCCCGATACCCGCAAGCAAACTCCAGCCTGAGCTGCTGGGAGAGTTCAGCAAGGGGCTCAATAAAGGGCCATGCTTTCCATGCACTGCGTGTGCACCTGTGAGCAGGGGCAGGGCGGGGGATTGTGCACCAGTGTATGTGATGTGTAGGGGTGTGTATGTGGGCAGCTGTGGTGGTGTATGGGATAACCTGTAGGTGTGTGTGTCAGGAGCAGAGAACAGGTGGGGCATGTGCGTGTGTGCGCAGGTGTTCGGGTACAGGCGTGGCTGTGGGGCGTGTGCTGGCTGTGGGGCGTGTGCTGGCTCTGGGCGTGTGCTGGCTGCGGGGTGTGCACCTTTAAGGCGCAGGGGTAGCTGCATCACTGCCCTTTTGTTTGCATCCCTGGCCAGGAGCTGGAGGGGCGCAGCGAGGAGCTGGAGCACCGTTTGCAGGTGGCGGAGCAAACGCTGGCCAAGAGCCTGGCCGAGCGGGAGAAGATGCAGGGTGAAGTCACCAGGGTGGCCGAGCTAATAGATGTGAAGATATTCGAACTCAGCGAGCTCCGGCAGGGACTAGCCAAACTGGTGGAAAGCGACTGAGCCGGGCTGGTCCCAGAGACCCCTCCCGGGCGGGGCCAGTCACAAACTGCTGCCAGGGCTGCGGAATCGGGCTCTGGCTCTGACCTGGGCAGGGTCCAGCCACAGACGAACTGTACGTGGAGACTGGCCAGAGCCGCTTGCTGTGTGTTGGGCGCAGGCTGGGTGCTGCTGTGCACCTGAACTCAGGGGTGGGGTGTTTCCACCCAAGGGGTGCCCAGGAGTCATGTCCAGGCCTGTCTGGACGGCAGGGTGGACGGCAGGGTCTCCCCGTGCTGCTCAGTGACGCTGTTCTCCTGGCCTCGCTCACCACCCCATGTTTCTGACATTTTTACAGCAGGAAACACTCCTTTTCTAGGGAAAGGGCTCAGCGGCCTTTGCATTTTTCAGTAGTTTTTCTAGGGAACCACTTGCCTCTTGTGAACCAAACCACCTGGCTCCTGTGTCCCAGCCCCGGGAGGAGACGGCCCATCACACCATGGGTGGTAGCTGTTCCTTCTCCCCCTCCCCAGCAGAACCCACGCCCCATCTTTTAACAGACTCTGCTCACTTTGTATTCACTGTCAGGGGCTTCCAGGAACCCCAGGGGCAGGGACGGACCCTCACCCAGCCCCGTTCCCCTGTGGCTGCCCACTCTCATCCTCCACGGGGGAAGAAGTTGCCGGATTCCAGGAGGTGCTTTGTTTTCAGGCAGTGGATTTTATTACTTTAGGAAGCTGCTTTAAGCTGGGAGAAGCCGGTAGAGCTGGTGGGGGAGTGGCTGGGGTTTGAGGAATGGGTGATTGAGGGGAGCGATCAACCAGCTGCCAGGCTGGCATCTCTCAAGGGCTGCCATTCACCTGAGTTACATGCAGCAAATCCCTGTTGTCATCTGCTGGGACGCCCGGTCCAGGGAGAGGACAGGTCCCGTGGAGGGTGCAGGTCCCCATGCTATGCTCCACCCTGGGCCATGCAGCTGGATGAATCTAGAGCCTTGGACATTCGTAGCGCGCTGGGCCCAGGCTCCCTAGGGGCTGTGGGACCTTAGGTCCTCATGGGTGTTGTTGAGTCATATAAATCCCATGCAGCCTGTGGGGGGAGGGCCTGTGAAACGTCTCCCCCCACGGCTTTGTGGGTCCTGTGTTGCCTAGTAGCATGTGAAGTAGTGTGTGTAGCGGTAGCTAGCGGGCCCATGGCCTGGTTGGTTTTTTAGTGTAGACAGCAGTAATCATTGGAAAACGTGCAGGTGGGATTGTGGAGACGCTGTAGGGTCTGCCTAAAACTCCAGCAAACCCTGGGGCCCAGATCCTACCCTTTGCGGTCAAATCCGCCTTACACTCACCCCTGGCTAAAAGGAGTCAGTCAGCTGGGTGTGAGCCACCCGTCTACCTGAGAGGGAGTTTCAGGGTGAAGCTGACGCGAAGGAAGGGTCAGGCCTGGTGCTGCTCTGATTTGCCAGCTCGGCGCCCTACGGTTCCCTGCAGTCCCAGCCCTGAGCAGGGAATTTGGCCGGACACTTTCAATGCATCAATGCAGGAGGCGGGTCTGGGGCGATCCCGGAGCAGAGGAGTTGTGATGTTTGTCGGTGGGACAGAGCTTGTGTCGAGGTGAGTCCGACCCCCCCCCTTCCTCCCTTTCAACGCTTAGACGGGGTGGGGGAATGTAGCGATTTCTGGCCCTGTGCAGTCCGGAACCCTTGTTTGCATGAGCTGCTCCCACGCCTGTGGGGGGCTCTGGCTAGTGGTCAGGTGAGCCAGCCGCAGAGCGTGTGTGGGGGGGGCTGGGGGCGAGCGGGGGGATGAGAAGGGCTGGGGGCCGTGCAGCACTGTGTTCCGGGGTTGGGGGGGGCGGCAGCCCCCTTTGGAAAATAGAGATCAGCCTGCAGGCAAGGTGCATTGGCTCTGGCTCTCCTTCATGGTGGGGTGGGGGTGAGGTAAGCGGGCATCTCCCATGTATTGCGTCAGCCTTTCCCCACCCCGTGTCCTGGCTGTGTCTGGGCCCAGCTGCAAACTGCCTGGAGAAGGGGTGTGTTAAAGGGGCCAGGTCTAACTTCCAGCGGGTCACCAGCCTCCCCCCGCCATATCCTCCATCTCTGTCATGTGGCTGGCGCCTAGCCGGGCGTTTCCCAGTGATCGAAGCTGGCTGGACCGGCTTGAGCAGCATCCCCGGATGAGTCAGCTGCTCCCTCCAGGGAGGCGACTCTCAGACAACCCTTCCCGGGAGAGCGAAGAGGGGGTGCTGAGCGGGGCAGGACTTACGCCCTGGGGGAATGGAGCAGACGCAAGCCACAGCTGAGACTGCAGTTCCGCCCGCTTCACAGGCCCTCTCTCCTCCTTGCACACCTGTGTGCCGGGCAGCACCGAGCGGTGCTGGCAGCCGCCCCAGCGTGCCCCAGAGTGTGTAATGACCCAGCCCCCCTTCGGTAGCATTTTACATCTCACAGGCCCGGCCCGGCCCGGCTGGTGTAACGCCGGCAGAGCTGAATCGGGTTCCCTGCCTAACGGAAGCACAGCCAGTGGGGGGGCTCCCGTCATGCCGTGATGTCACAAACACCCGCGCGGCACCAGGTGCATGGCAAACCCTGAACTGCCAGCCTGGAGTTAGCCCGGCTTGCCCGGCTGCACGCGGCTCTGGAGCCATGGGCGGCAGGCTGAGTCCAGTATTTGGCCTGCGTCCCGTGGGTCCAGGGACTGCTCTCCCTCCTGCTGCCCTGTCATCGCATCCCTGAGTCACGGCCTCGCACCTCCGCAGCCGGCCGTGCGAAGGCAGGACGCAGACGGGCGGGGTAGGGTGAGTCAGCGGAGGAGCGGCCCGAAGACAGGATGGGGCACGCTCTGCCCTGCCTGCCTGTGAGGGGCCAGGAGAATGCGGCCTTACCACTTTTAAAAAAAACCGTAATGTGAAGTGTGGGCCCTGAACCAGCCCAATCCATTCTGGGGGCCACATCCCCCCCTACACCCCCGCCCTGCAGGAGCCGGAGGCTCCAATGTAAACAGCGTGTCAGGACATTCAGTTAAAGTACACCAGGAAACCCCCTCTAGCTGGTGACCTAAACTCAGGCACCACGTAACGACCACCCCGCAGGTCCCGCCACAAGGGGCTGAGGTCAGCAGGAGCTCAGCACTTCGCAGCACCACGGCCCTTATGATGGCCCAGCAGCAAGACAAAGCTCACCCCTGAAGCACTCCGGCAACACGGAGCCATGCCTGTCTTGATTCAACGCTGCCCCTCCAGGGGGGATAAGGCAGAGGGCAACGTGGCAGGGCTCTGAGCCCCCCTCCGGGGGTAGCCAGCTAATCTGCAGCGGGCCCCGCTGGGGTGCAAAGCCTGGCACTGGTTTGCAGTCCGGAGCAAAGTGGGCGATGCGGGGTGTCTCCAGCAGCTCCCTGCCGGCAAAGGCACCTCCGCAGGCGCTGAACTGCCCGAGAGCGGCCGGCTCCATGCAGGGGCCGGGGCCCAAGGCTGACTTGCGATGCTGAATGATGCAGCCCCAGCCCCGCCCGCCGGCCAAGACCCTAAAACGTTGGCGCTGCATCATCCAATCGGGGGGCACCCGGGGCTCCCTCCACCCACTCAGAATGGAGCGCGGGGCCTGTGCGTGCTGGAGGGGGGGTGCCCCTCTGGGCTGATGGGAAGCATGACGCCCTGAGCTGCAGCTGTTACCAAGGTTTGAGCTGGTTTCCAGCCTACGTTTTGACCCGAAGAGCACAATGACCCTCCTGCTCCTGGGGCTGCCCCTCCCATAGAGCCCTCGCGACCCAGCCCGCCACACGAGTGATTTGGGGAGCTGCATGTTCCCTGGGGCACAGACCTTCTGCAGCCAGCTGGGGAGGCCCGGGGCCAGTGCTGCACCCAGAGAAACGAACGAGCCGGGGGTGCTGTAAGTCTTGGGACGCCAGTGCCGCCATCACCCCAGCACCGAGCATGGAGCCGGCAGACGTGCCCCAGGAACGGGTTGAATTGCTCTCACTCTGAGACCTCCAACGGTGGAAGCAGTTGGCTGAGCTTCCCAGCTGCCTCCTCACTCGGGCGCTGCCGCAGTCTGCGGTCCTGCCTGCTGTCGGCCGGGGCCCAGCAGGAGTTTGGGGGTGTGCATGCAGCGAGCTGTGCGGCCTGCGCCGGGCCGCGGTTAGGGAGCCAGAGGCAGCGCGAGCCATTTTCCTTTACTGCCGCATTTCCCCACAGGTGCTATTTGCAATTTCCTCCTTTGCCGGCATCATCTGAAGAGCAGCTTTTTAATCAGCGCTGCCCTGCGGCCCATGGCCATTAAAAGCCTTTTATTGCGGTGGTGCAGGGCCAGCATGTGACAGACGGCCCTGGGGGCGCCTCCCTCTGCAACCCTCGTCTCTTCCACACGAACGAAACCAGCTAGTGCCACCAGTGCCCTAAACCCAGACGAGGCAGCACATGGCAGCTGGGTGCAGCGCAGCCCGGATGGGCTCCACCCCATTCCCATCAAGCACGAAACATGCACCAGGGACTAGAGGGGATGTTCAAGCAACCCACTTCTCACAGCAACGCCAAAAGCTTCCCGGCCCAGGAAGTGCCGCCTTTCAGCGCCCCAGGGACTGCACTTAGCGTAGAGGGGTTTTCCCCCTAGACGTCTGTCGCCAGCACTTTCAAATCACTTCCTTATGCAAACAGCCAGCCCTTGACGAGCAACTCGGCAGCTTTTATTGTTGCTGCTCTCTCCCATGGCAATTCTTGTCAAGCCGCCCAATAAAGGGGGTTCGCTGTTGCCAGGGGGATGCTGCTGACTGCACTTAGTGCCTGAGGGGTGTCTGCTGGCAAATGGGCCTCTTAATTATTGATGAGGGATTGCAGGAAAGGCCAGCCCGACCGGTGTTCGCGTGAGAGATTTGCCAGGTCTTCAAACCTAAAGATCCGGGCTGGCCTTTCCCCAGGGAATTCGCTGACTGCAGGGGAAATGGATCCCGGACTGCGGGGAGAGTCCCAGATTTCCTCCTCCTCCTCCTCCTCCTGGCTTCGTGGACACTAGGTTTGTACGTCTCCTCTCATCCCAAATCACCTGACGGACGCTTGGTGGAGACAGTGACATCCGTGGAACAAAGCCCCTCCGCAATTCTTCTTTCAAAGACCCCTGGCTGCAAAGGGCAGGTGGGAGCAGGCGCTTCACGAACGCAAACTCGCCCCGCCGAGCGGCTGGCAGGGGGTTTGGCGACTTACCACAGTCTGAATTCTTCCCCATCCGTCTTATTTTACCCTCCTTTTAAGAGGTGTTATGGGCAAGGCCAGCACATCCCCCAGGGCTCCTCCAGCCCATTGTCCATTCCTCAGGAGCGTAAGTGCCTCAGTTCCAGCTCTGTGTAATATCCCCCCTTGCAAAAGCTTCTCCCAGCTAGCAGGGGGCAGGAGCAGACGTCCTGCAGTTGGGAATCCTGGTTACCTGCAGCTATGCCCAGTGTGACTCTCACGCCCCGCTGAGTGGGAGCTGGATTAATACAGCGCAGGCTGCGGGCCTGTGTTCCCCCGGGGGCCAGACGAGGTGACTGCCCGCGTCCCTTCTGGCCTCGGACTCTACGCCTGGCCTAGCCCGAGGGAAATTCGGTGTGTCGCTCTGCAGGGCACCGAGCAGAAAGCCGCAGCGAAAGGACCCTGGGCACCATGTCAGACAGCAGATGCCGGTTCAGGGCCATTGTGCAGACACAGCCTGAGTCACGCCAGGCTGAACCCACAGCTGGCCCCCTGCTCAGAACAGCAGACAGGGCTCCCCATGGCTGCTCTCAGCTCTGCCACTGACTCACGCTGCAACCTTGGGTGAGCCATTTGACCTCCATAGGCTTCAATTTCCAAAGGGGATAATCATTGTCTCAGGGGAGCTGCAAAGTGCTTGGAGATCCTAGCAGGACGGGGTCATAACCCATCCCCCATGAATGTAATTTAACAGACGGAATGAAAAGTCGATGCTCCCACTAACACGCCCGCAATGCCCTGAGCCTGCAGCGTCTCAGCGAACCAGCCACGCGCTCCTGCCACAGATTATACCACGGCTCCAGTTTGGGTCTGCATTAGCATGACCAGGGGGAGCTGCTATGGAAGCACGGCCTCAGGCGAGGGGAATCAGCAGGGCACGGTGGGTTAGCCTTCCGAGGCATCCGCAGCTGGGGGAATTGCACTGAAACAGCATCACTAATGGAAACAGGTGACCCAGCGCCCTCTCCCGCCAGGCCTGGGGCCATCAGCTGCTCTGGGTTATTTTTAGTTGGGACCTGGGCCCTTTACACTTCACAGCCTCCTTCCTCCCCACACCTGAGGATAGCGTCTGGGGGGGCTGGGCAGAGGCAGTTAAATGCACTTATTGGGGTAGCGGTGTTAGTCTGTGTACAGCAGAAACGCAGAGGAAGGAAAAGCGACGTGCTAAGATGCTACAGGCCTCTCGCTGTTTTTATTGGAAAATGTTCATCTACCCGCACTGAAAACATGCTCCGGGGAGATCTGCCATCCCCCTCCCAGCGTAATTTGTGATTATTACTATCAGTGTTCGTTTCTGGTGCAAGGGGCGGGGGCTGCTCTCCGGGACGTGCCTGTGCTGGGCGAGAACATGAGCTGGGTGGACAATTATCTTTCCTCTAGGCCCCTGCCTGCTCCGCTGCCCCCGGCCAGCTCCTGCGACTCCTGGGAGCAGCCGGCTCCAGGTCTCACAATCGCCCCCGCCCCATGCGATAGAAACCCGAGCAGCAGCCAGAGCTGGAGCAGCGCTGGGAAAGGCGACGCTCACGTTAACAGCCCAGCAGACTGCTCACAGCCCACAGGGACCCACAGCAGCCTAACCACCGCCCGGTACATGCGTGTGCTGCTGCCTTCTAACACGGGGCATGCAGCCAAGCTGCTCCCTGCCAGCCCATCGCCCGTGCTCCTGCACACAGGCCTTCGGAGCCAAGGTGCTGCATCTATTCCCTGGTGCCACGTGCAGCCTGCTCTGCCGGCCCCGCACAAACGTTTTCAGCCAGGGAAAGTTACGACCAAGAACAGACCCAGGCGCCAGCTGCTCCCATGCCGCCGGCGCTGCCTTCCAGAGCCTTCCCTTTAGTGAGCCCATCACCCAGGAGACGCATCGCATCCCCGCAGCCAGGTCGCTGCCCAGCAGCTCTCTCGCCCTGCAGGACCGGTCAGGACAGACAGCTACGGCAGAGGCACACCTGGAGAGGCTCATCCCTTTCTCAAGGGCAGAGCCCGCATGCCTCTTCCCGGCAAGTCTAGATGCCCTAGAGGGAGCAGCAGGGCTGCACCATCAGGCCACAGCGCCAGCAGCACAGGCCAGGATTAAGCTGGTTTTAAGGCTGGTGGTATTACAGGGAAGAGAGAGCTCTGCAGCCCGGCCCTGTCTGGTAACAAACGGGTGGTTAGTCACGCTCACTGTGTTTCAGGTCCCAGCAAGCAAAGATGCAACAAAGGCAGCGGTGGGCGAGCCGTGGCTTCTCTCCGGGACCGATTCAGTGCCCCTGGGGCCACCTTGCTGGCGGCTATCGATGGCCTGAGCTCTGGGTGCAGCTGTGGAGGGATGGCGGCAGCGGCAGCTTTCAGGAATTGGGGGCCGCAGCAGTGGCGTCTCTGTGCCCACGCCGTGGCGGGGCCTGCTGGATGCAAGTGACTCTGGGGAGCGGGTCCAGCCGACAGAGGCTCAGTCCTGGGGCTTTACGGACTGGGCTGGGGGAGGGTATGATGGAGGACTGCGTGCAGGCTGACGGCATGCACCCGTCACCTCCACCACTTCGTCTGGCCGAGGCCCACTCCCTTTCCTGCAGCAGATGGGAAGGCAGGTGAGTGGCCCCATCTCAGCCCTGCTGCCAGCCTCCTGCCCAGAAGCCAGGACCAGCGCACAGGGCACCTGATCCACACCAGTAACGGGGGGGAGGCTGGACTGAGCGAGGTTAGACGTCCCCAGCTAGACCACGTAGGACTCGCCCAGCCGTGAAATCTGTGGGGCTGGGGACCCTGCCTGCAGCACTTCTGGGAACGCCCGTCCCCCATCGAGTTCAGCCAGGTGCCAACCCCTCCCAGGACAGCAATGGAAGCCGGGCGCAGACTCGGCGGGGGCGGGAGAAGAGAAGAGGGCACGTTCCACGCCCAGAACGGGGCCTGAGAGGCTCAGGGGGCTGCTGGAGCCGCGACAGGCCGGGGCAGACAGACACAGCATCGCCACTTTCACACCCGGCTGGGGCAGGCGCCGTGCAAGGCGTCAGCGTGCAGCACCCTCTGGTGCATGCACCGAGCGCACGCTGCTCCGGGCGGGCCACGCCTTCCAGTGCCGCAGGGCAGGGCGGGCCTGGCTCCAGGGATGGCGAGATGTTTGAAATGCTGAACGGGGCTCGGTCTCCATAGCAACCAAACCAGGGAAGCCCTCCAAGAGCAGGGGGGGCTGGGGTGGGGGCAGGGCGCTGGATCTGAGCGAGTGAAAAGCATTGAGTGTGCGACGCACGTGGGAGACTCACAGCAGCCAGGAATGGGGGCGAGGAGGGCATTAGGTCATCACGAGCTGGCCCAGGGATTCGGAGCGACTGGCAGGTGAACGTGCACGATCAGCACATTTGGTGCAAAGAGGGAGGGTCTCGTGACTCAGACACAGCCCGGCCCACACGACCTGCCCCATGGCACGCTGCTGGCACAGCCCCCGCAGCCAGGCGCCTGCCCTGCGCCCACCACAGCGCTCGTGTGCTCCCGCCGAGGCAGCCCTGCCTGCTGAGGGCGCCGTGAGCTGCGCTTTAACGCGAGACCCTGAAGGGGGGCAGGTGCAGGAGGCTCTAAGCCGACAGCACTGCCTGCGTTCGCACGCAAGCGAACGCCGTGTGACCCAAGCCAGCGCCAGACACTGCACGGCCAGGAACTGGCCCGGCTCCCCCCTCTCCTACTCAGCCACGTCCTAGCCCGGCTGCCTGGACTCTACTCTACCCTGACTAACGCACGTGCCCTGATTCCCAGAGACAGCTGCTCAGGGAGCACGAGGCATTGACAAGAATGCTGAATAAAGCATCAAGAGACAAATCCATGATCAAAGCCTGCAGCGCGCTGGAGGAAGAGGAAGAGGACGAGAGACGTCCTCAGCCCGTGGAAGCGAAGAGACTTCAGAAGGCAGAGCAGGGAGAGTCTGAGAGGAGATGGGAACGGCACAAAGGCAGCATCGAAAGCAGCCTGTCCCAGGGAGGAGCCTCCTGCTACTGGGCCTGCTCGGGAAACGGGCACATGCAGGGCGGTGCCAGTGTCTCGTATTCAGCGAGCACGCCGGGCGGCTCAAACCCAGCGAGCTGCGAGGTCCACACAGCAGGACTGCACGTTCCTCTTCCTTCGGAGGGGCCCAGGGGAGCCAAGCACAATTCAGACGCCTCCTTGTGACCAGTCTGGGCCACCCCTCTCTACTCACATGCCCCCATATCCAAACTTCATGCTCCTCTGGGTGCTGCACCTGGGGGCTAGGCCAGCCCCCGTTGTGCACAGAGGCAGAGGGCCCTGGGGATTCTCATGGCAAACCTGTGCCAGGCGGGGCGAACGGACCTTGCTCTGCAGCAAGCAGGTTAAGAACCTGCCCGAGGTGGCTGAGCCAAGGGCCGGGACCAAGAGACGCCCTTGAGCTGGGCTCAGCTTTCCAGAACCACTGCCCTGGCCCCTTGACAGCAGGGACTCGGTGCCAGGCCTGGGGCAGACTCGGCCTACCAGAAACCTGTTCGCTATTTGGACCAGCCCCCTGAAACAAAACAGGGGGTTGCCCTGCCTGCCTCCAGCTGCAGATTCCCTGATCCATCTCACTACACCAGGGTCAAACCGACCCTGCAGTCTGAGAGGTCCCCACGAGCATCAGCCCTCCCCCAAGCCAGGAGGGGAGGGTCCAGACACCCCGTTCTGTATTGCAAATAAATATTTATTGGGGGGAGGAAGATGTTAGTCCCAGAAAACCTCCACCATCACCAAAGCAGAAATAACTTCCCTGCTGGGCCCTGGCACTGCGGGCTGGGAGTATTAAATATGGCCCCACAGACCAGGAGAGAGAGAGACAGGAGCTGAATCTAGCCCCAGCCAGACAAAACTGGAAGCGGCTCACAGGCGGGGGCCAGTCCGCCCTCGAGCTGTGATTATTTCTGAGGCTCCAGCTGGAAGCACAGAAGGAAGTGCATCCCCCTGGCAGTCACCCCCGCCATCCAGGTGCATTTGGTCAGGTCCCCGCGACGGGACGTCCGGGGCCATTCTTGGTGCAGGAGTCCCTCATTCATGCGGCAGGGTGCAAACCGGCAGCATTTTGGATCAGCATCATCCTGCCATGGAGTCTAGTGGAAGTGTGAGGGAGGGAGGGAGGGAGGGAGATTGCAGCCCCCCCACAGGACCGAAAGCAGGATCCAAACTGCTGTGGGTTGTTTAGGGCTAAGGATTTTCTCTTGGATGCTCCAAGAACCGGAGCTGGCCGGGGAATCCTGTCAGAAGATGTGAACATCAAAGGCCTCTGAACTGGGTGAGGTGGAGACAATCCGCGGGAAACCTCCATTCTCGGAAGGAAACAGGGCCTGCGACGTTCCCGTGGATGTCCCGAGCAGAGCGGCTGGGGAGCTGTGGAGTTGCAGGTCAGGGGACAGATCTGAAACGAGGTGCAGAGGGGCCTTGGGATACACGGGTTCAGGTAACAGGTGTCACGGGCCTTAGGAGGAAGGGAAGTTACCGCAAAACAGGCCAGCCCAGCCTCCCTCCTTCTCTATCAGCTATTCCCTGGGCAGCGCACCCGAGCTGGGCCAGGGAACTGACTCGAGGAGACATTGCCAGTCTAAATAGGAGTGAGTGGCAAGCAGCTGCCCTGGGAAGGGAGGGAGCCGGTGAGACGGAATGGAGAGAGAATCACCGTGAGCAGGACCAGCCTTGTCTCCTCACAGCTTACAAAGGGCCAAGAGTTTGGATCCCTCCTTTGTGGGAGGGGGGCAGAGGAGGGGAGGGGGCACATGAAGTACCCCCTTGAGCCCCATCCAGCCCATGTCAGGCAGACAGATGGGCCAAAGCAGCTGAGTCTCTGGAGGGAGGGAGAAGGAAAGGGGGGGGGGGGGGTCACACTGCGGAGAGCCCCTCCCTTTAACACCGACATCAAGCCAGAAGCTTCCACGTGGACCACCTCCCACAGGTCTCTAGCTCCCCATAACGTCTGGGCTAGGAAGGGCCCTGGGCAGCCCTGGCTGACTGGCAGCAGCTCCCCTGGCCCAGCTGTAAGTGCCCGGAGCTCTCACTTCTCCTCCTTCGTGGCCAGTCTCTGTTGCCGACGTGCTTTCTTCTGCAGCTTCCTCTTCAGCTGAAGCTGCTTCTTCTCCTGCAGCGTCTGCTGGACCCTCTGGCGGAACTGCTTGTTCTTCTTCTTGATCTTGGCCAGCTCCGCCTTCCTCTTTGCCTCCAGGTCTGGGTCCTGCAAGGGCAGACACCAAGGAACTGACGACCTGCAGCACTGTTAGGTCAGCCCTGCCCCACTCAAAAGGGCCCCTGGCCGTCCCCAGCCGCCTGTCCATCTCCGGAGACACTGCCCCTGGTTATTCATGCCCTTCCAGCACCCTCTGACTCTGCTTGCCCACCCTACTGCCATCCCCTTGCTCGTCCATTCTCCACCCACTAGGAGACCTGGGATGAAGTGTCAGGACTCCTGGGTTCTATTCCCAGCACTGCCCCTGCCTTATGTGCAAATCTGGCCAAGTCACTTCCCCGCTCCGGTTCTCCCATCCCACCCCGGACGTCCTGTTTTCCCAGCACTGCTCTGCACGGACATTCCCCTCTGGGCTCAGCTGCTGCCCGCTTTGCTCATTCTGCTCCTCCCGTCCCTGCCAACTCTCCCCCCCGGTGGGCTGCGAGTAACGGCAGAGTAACTTAGTGTAAAGTCTCTGTACAGCCCACCTGCTCTGGGCGGCACGGCTGACTGACCCCGGGTCTGAAAGACGTTGGTCAGTGTCTTGTCCTCATTCTCCTCTCAAGGCAAACAGATGCCCCTCGGCGGGGAATGAGGCAGAGGCAGCGCGGCAGCGACGTCTCTTGCTCTGGGACAGGTCAGCACTTGGCCTGGCAGGAGCGGCTGTTGAGCGTCACTCACCTTCCCTTCCAGGATCATTTGCTTCCGCTTATTGATTTCCTTCTTCTCGTCAAAATCGGTCGCCTCCAGTTTCTGCCAAAGCAAAGTCCAAAAGCAGGCTCAGGAGCCAGGCACTCGGACTGGCCCAGAGAACGGCTGCAGGGCTCTGAGGAGGGCTGTGGGTCTGAGCAGAGTTCGGACGGGCGTGGCACCCGGCAGAGTCTCGCTGCAAAGCCCACGCCCACAGCGCACGCTGGAGCAGGTCAACCATCACCAGCACAGCACAGCCCAGAAACGCAGAACAACAGAGCTGGGCCCCTGCCCCAGCAACTGTATTAGAAACCCCCCGTTCTGCACCGGCCTCCCCTAGAAAACGGAGCAACACGTTCCCGAGCTCCCCCCACAGCTGCATCTCGAAGGAGGGGGCTGCACATCCCGCCAGAGCTAAAAGCACATGGCAGGTTAGAGGGGGCAGCGTTTTGGTCACGCCCACCTGTACTGGGAGCCGGATCCCAGGCCAGGCCCCCTGCGCCGCGCTGACTTACTATTTCGCATTCCCGCCGGGCGACGTTCACCTGGGTGAGGATGTTGAGCACGGCACGCTCCTCCACCGAGAACTCCTGCAGCTTCATCTCTAAACACCACATGAGACACGCACAACTCAGGGACTGCAACCAGACCAGGGCCAGCCCTCAGCTGGTCGGAACCAGGCTCATTACGGACTCTGTGCGCTCCGGGGAACTTCCCCGTTCAGCATCACTGGAAACAATGGGGCCACTCCTCCCACGGCAACCGGAACCAGCCCTCCCTAGCCTCTTCAGCCAATCACCCCACGGAGCCGAGACACCTGGACCCCCAGCCACTGCAGCTTCCACGGGTGCAGGAGGCTGCTCCACCCCTGAAGGAGTGCTGCGTGGTGTTCAGCAGCTGCCACCCTCCATCTGCGGGGGGGAGGTGCAGCCCTGCGAAGGCCTTTGAGACCCCGCTGGGTAGGAGGTGCTGTGTGCAAGTCACGCTACTGGAGTCTCAGAGGGCAGGTTTGGTGAGGGGGCCGCTCCCACCCAAGCATCGAGTGCGCTACGCGGGGGAGGCTCAAAGCTACTAGATTTGCCGGGTCTTGGCTGCAAAGTCAGGGGAGAGAAGCTGTTTTTCGGATACCAGGAGGCTTCTGCACCATACGCCCTGTGCTGGGGCTGCAGGGCACCGGAGAGAGCAGCCCTGCCTGTGCTGATACTCTCCACTTACTGATCTGCTCCTCAATAGCATGCACCAGGTGGATGTCGTACTGCGTCACCAGCGTGATGGCAAGCCCGTGCCGGCCTGAGGGGGGAGAACCAGAAGGCAGCCGGTGACTGAGTGAACCGATGAGCCGGGATGCCCAGTGTTAGCCGTAAGAAAGGAGAAGGAAGGAAGAGGGAGCAGGGGAATAACCCACCCTGAGGCTCCACTCGCCCCCAGGAATTAGCACTGGGCAACGAGCCAAGGCCTATAGGAGCGGGGGGTAGGGGGAGGGAGGCAGGGCGTTCTGCTTGCCCTGGCTGCTGTCAGAGGTGGGACCAGCCAAGGCCAGTCAGCTCTGTGACCATGAAGGCAGGACACTGGATCCGTGCTCTGCTCTGCCACGGACGCAGCGGAGCTGGAGCTGCCTCACAGCCAGCAGAGGTAGGCGGGGGAATGCAATGGCCTGTGATATACGGGAGGTCGGCCTAGCTGGGTCTGGTCCCTCCCTTCTGGTCAAACTCCTGAAATGACGAATCAGGGGAGAATCCCACGACCAGGTCTCCCTGGTTACTGTGGCACAACCCTACACACCCCTCTCGCCAGCCTCACCTGCACGGGCCGTCCGGCCCACCCGGTGGATGTAGATTTTTGGCAGGCCTGGGGTGTTGTGGTTGATGACGACTTGGACCGTTGGGATGTCTAAGCCCCTGGAGTACAAGCAAAGAGAAGGGGGCTGGGGTGGCAGCAGCTGGGCATGAACAGCTGAACCTCCTGTTCTCAGCTCTCCCCAAGAGCCCTTGGAGAATCAGACACTCCTGGGCCCTGCAGTCACCAGCCCAAGTCGATTCCAGGGACATAACCATCTCCACAGACAGTCCTCAGAGCCACGGGACAAGACAGCCTGCCCCTGCGTGTCACTCTGCTGCCGTCAGCTGCCTGCCACGCCGCTCGGGGCCCGGGGGCTGCCCAGCCACTCCCGCAAGGCAACCTCCTAGCAATAGGTGGACTCGCGGGCGACAGCGTGAAAAGACAGAGGATGAGCTGAGAGTCCAGCTGCAGCAGGCACGTGAGCGAGCTCCAGGGCATTCCCTAAACTGGGCTGTGACTGAAGGGACCAGCCCCCTGCCCTGACCCAGACAGGACTAAGAGCTCCCCTCTCCCAAACCCCACCCCACAACCCTGCTGCTCAAGAAACTGGCTGGAGGTTTGTAGCTGCAGAGAGCAGCTTCCCTTTCTCTTACCTGGCAGCCACGTCAGTGGCAATGAGGATCTTAAAGATGCTGGACTTGAATTTTGCTAAAGCTGCAAAGCGCTGCTTCTGTGAAGGGAGAAGAGTCTGGCTTAGGAGCACGTTAGCCCTCAGAGGCCGCAGGCCCTGCACAAATGTTTGGCTTCAGGGAAAACAGCGATAAGAAAAAACGCGTGCGTCCCTGCCGAGGCTTGCAGAGGGCAGGCGAGGAGCGAGCGAGCTCAGCAGAGGTGGGTTTCTGAAGCCGGCACAGCACCCACCTGCCTTGCCTTTTCTGTGAGACGCTCTGCGGGAAGAGAACAAGTCAAAAGCCAGGCGCCTCCTGAACGTCCTGGCTCAGCAGATAAATGTGTGAAAGCCTGAAGCCTTCCTTCTGCAGCACAGCCAGGACGTGCACTCCTTCTCACCAGGATGCTCGGTGTCCCACCACCCACTGCCCAGCCCGCTGGGCCGCTCACCTGCTTCATCATGGAATGCAAAGCCACCGAGGGGAAGTTGAACTTCTTCAGCATCATGTTCAAGATCTGGCAGTTCCTTCAAAACAAGAGACGTTCCCTGTCACACCCCTGACCCCTGGGGAAGTCGATGGCCTGGAACAGAACCTCTCACATTCCAGATACACAGCGCCCTGGGTATGGGGTGCAAGCCGGGTCCTATTCCATGTTGGCACTCACTCACATGTGGACATTGGATTGGTTTTAGAGAGACAAAGAATTTTGGTCAGGACACTGGGGAGCCCAGATTCTTTGAAGAGCACCCTGGGATTTCCCATTTCACCTGGGACAGTCACATCTGGGCTTAAATCCCTGCAGCTGGAGTCCCCGACAGGAAGGAAAGGGTGAGGCAAGAGGAGAGGATCGTAGACAACTGGAAGGGACCTTGAGTGGTCACTCTGTCCATCCCTCCACACCGAGCCTCCTAGACTGGAGAGGCCCAGCGACTCTCAGCACGGCAGTGCCCAGCACAGCGGGAGAGGAGCTGTGCTCACACCCCTCCGCCCACTGCTCGGTCGGGACTAAGGCAGGTCAGTGGAGAAACTTCGGGTTGTCCCTTCCACAGCACGCTATGTTTCTGGGCACCGTGAAGCACTCACATCTCCCAGGAGGCAGGAAAGGGCTCTGAGCCCACGGGAGCGCTGTCCAGACGAGGGGAGCACGTGCCTTTCTGCTTTACTGTAGTTAGTGGGGAGCCTGGGGTCTGAACTACCAAAGTCAAAACATTCACGTGGCCATGGCCAGATCAATCAGCAGGAGGCTCCGGACTCACTTGCAGGTGCTGGTGAAGATGATGATGGACCAGTCCTCGTGCTCATCCTGGAAGGTCTGAATTAAATGGACAAGGTAGGCGTCCTTGACTTTCTCCGGCACGAGCAGGTAGCGCTGGACCAGCTCGTCCACGGTCCGCACTCTGTTTGGGAGGGGAAGGGCCATTATCCGGAGAAGCTGAGATGGGTCAGATTTGGGGGAGGCGAAGGAGTCAGTGGGGAGATGGGGCCACGAGCAGAGGATGAAGCCAGTTCAGTTTTAGCCAACTGCCCAGGATTCTCCCCTCAGGCCCAATCACTGGCAGTCCCTCGAGCCTTTTACTAATGGGACTAAAACTAACAGAAAGCTGGGTGCTGGGGGAGGCAGCCTGTCCGACTGGCTCCCCAGGTTCTGAGGCCAGGGGCTCCAGGGCAGCCGGACTCCTTAATACACTGTAATTGCCATGACTGAGCTCTGGTTTTTGCCCCCATGAACTATGTGAACATACAATACAATTCAAGTGGAATTGACCATTTCAGCTATGTCCAGCTCTGTCCTAGTGACCCACCTTCAGCTGCAGGCCACAAGGTACGGCCACAGCACTGGGGAAGCTGGGGCGAAAGAAGTGAGGATCAGCATTTCCAGCGCCAAGTTCCCCGCACCTAACAGCATAGGGTGTGACTGGGACTGAGAGTCAATGGGGAGAGAAGGGAGCCGTCTCCCATCTCCAGCACAGACCATTCCCCTGCTGCCAAGGCAGTCATTGGGGGGGGGTGGGTGTGGGTGTGGGGGGGGGGGGGGGCAGTGCTCCGACATTCACAGCCTCCACGTTGTACACGGGAGGGACACCACGACACAGCAGGAGACTTACTCAGCCTGAGACTCCCAGAAGAAGGGTTTGTTCATGGCGAGGCTCTTCAGCTCGTTCAGCGTGTCCGTCAGGGTCGCACTGAAGAGCAGCGTCTGCCTGGTCCCTGGAACAGCCCCCAGGATCACCTCCAGGTCCTTGGTGAAATCAGTGCAGCCCTGTTCCAGCAGCCGGTCAGCTTCGTCCAAAACCTTCACACGCAGCCAGAGACAAGCAACACGAGCCAGCCTGAGAGGAGCAGCACCACGAGGAGGGGTACGGTCCCAGAGCCAGCCAAGCCAGGCTCTAACACCCAGGGCTAAACCACTGCCCCTGGGCCTGAGTTTCCCCACCTGTAACCCAGGGAAGATAATCCTCACCTCCCCCAGGCTGTGCGTACGAGAAAGCAATGCTTGTAAAATATGGGCTGTTAAGTGTTATCAGCACATGGAGTCGACGCAAGGCACGGCAGACGGCTGTACAAGAGAGACCGTTTCACAGCAACACAAGAATGATACCTCGTGCAATTGGCCCCTGACAGTGTCTGCTGCACCTCTGAGCCCCCAAAATGCTTCCCCATATTAAAGCTACAGGGCAGCGAGCAGCATTGGGGCAAAGTTACCAAAACCAGCTGTGGTGAGGCTGCACAGTGGATACATGAAGGGATTCACATGTAAGATGTGCAACAAGGAGACAGAAGCGAAGGATTGCAGGCAAGACAAAAGAGGCTTTTGCATGAAATCTGTTCTAGGGCACAGAGCTGCAGCCAGGCTGTTTCCACTAAGGCAGACACCATCTGTAATTCAGCACCCGGACGTCTTGAAGAGGGGCGGCTCACAAATCCCATCGACTCCTTCTGCAGAGTCCAGGTCCCCGTCTGTGACAGCCTAGTGCTGGTGGGTCGGTGACTGGTCAGCCAGTGGAAAACTCAAGCATCTGCAGCACCTGGCCCAGCCCAAGGTCTTGTTCCCCAGATGCAGCAGGTCACTTTGATTGCTCCCATGTCTAGAAAAGGGAGACTGTCTTAACAGCAGGAAAGGAGCCAAGGAGCTGCCTTACCAAGAACTTTATCTTTCTGAGGCTGAAGGTGCTGGAGCTGCGGAGATGATCGGCCAGCCTGCCGGGTGTGGCAATGACAACATGGGGCTTACGGGACAGCTCCAGAGCCTGGGCCACCATGTCTGAAACAACACCAAGGGAGCAGAGTTATACGCCACCAGGCAAGGAGCTGGGAAAGCAGCCAGCCTGCTGGAGAGATGTTCAGGGCCCTAAACCCACACTGCAGTAGGAATGAAGGGTGCCCAGCATCTCACAGGGCCAGGCACTAAAACCAGGCATTACAGAGAGGAAGAAGCACAGGAACCACTGAGACAAATAGGCTCCCTCTTAAACCCGCCTGCTGTTTGGGACTTTCAGTATCATTTATTTACCAAGGATCATTAAACGTTGGCCCTCTCCAACCCGGTTCTCTCCAGCTACTTAACGTAGCAATAAAACAACTAATGACGCTAGGATGTTTAAAGCTGCCTAAAGGAGTCTTTGAAAATCCCAGCCCGAGTGAAATGGAGACACCTGCCTCCTTTCCACAGCATCGGTCCGACACGTCCTCGCAGAGTATGACAACTCTGGGGCAGGAGGAGAATGTAGCGTTTGAGGGAGACAGGCTCTCACCTCAACTGAAATGCGGGATACCAGGTGATACATGAGGACTCGTGACAATGACGTTACTTTTTTTTAAAATGCTTGCCTCATCCGAAGGGTGAGGCTGGGCCTCTCATCAGCAGACATGGGCACCCAAGTGTTGCTTAACTTGGCAGTTTACTAAGAGGCACTTGAGGGCTGCAGTTTGTTTCTTAATCAACAACAAATCACACAACCAGCAACCGTAACGTCTGCTCAGGTTGTCCCTTCAATGACAAAGTACACCAGCTACAAAACCCCAAACCTGATTAGTTTTGCCCTCCTCCTGTGGTTGCTGGGAAGGGACAGCCATACATTAAATATAAAGAAATCTGGCAAAGGACCAAAAAACCACCATGTTTTGGTGCATTTCTGGTGAGTATAAGGTTTTACTGGAACTAGAGAATTCCACATCTTTTGGACAAGCACAGTTTCCCTAAAGCCACCTTTTCCTCCTCAATCACTGCACAGGTTTCAAAGCCATCAGTGCTTCGAAACATCACAGCCCCTTAGGGCGAATCAGACACTGAACTGTGCCTAGTCATCTCAGAGAGTCCAATTTATAACCAAGACACACATACCCATCCCTCCAACGATGATGCAGTCCTTCAGACCAAGCGGCTTCCCCAGAACACGGAACTGTTCAGCAATCTGATAGGCCAATTCCCTGTCAGAGAGAAAGAAAAAGGGAAAAAATAGGACATGAAAATATTACAGAGGGTTAGATTTATTCCCATTGTCATGGATGGCTGGTCCCTTTAAGAGAATCAAAGCCCAGTCTTCCTATGACAAACATGAGCCCACCTCAGCCCACATGTGAGCACTTACCCGACAATCAGCCTGCTAGGTAATTAATTGACTAATGAGCACCAGGGCCTGCAAAGGCCACCAGAGCTCAGTTAAAAAGAGGCACTCCTAAAGAGAAGCACCCAGAGACACCAGCAGGAGAGTGTTGCTACCTGTTCAGCTCTCCCAATCCAGGGACAAGGACTAAGGTAAAAAGGGAACTGGCTGGAGAGTGCAGGTGGCCTGAATTAACCCACACAGCCCAAGAAGAAGGGCTGTAGACCTCCTATGCCAAGAAAGAAGCAGCTTGAGAGGAAATCCCCTCGGCCCCAAGGAGGGCTGAGAAGCCCTCTGATCCTGAGGGGAGCTCTTCTGGGGGAAGCTAAATTAAACTAAGTAAACTGGGCCCCAGGAGAAGGGGAATATTGTTTAACGATTCTGCACTGCAGGAGAAGGGATTACTGAGGGGATCATGCTAGCAGGGCCTTGCCATAGCATGAAGGGAGCTCTGGGGCAGCACAGAGCCACGCTCCTGTGTTCAGCTACGGAAGAACAGGAATGCAGGGAAATGGCAGCTGGAGCCAGGAAAGTTGTTTGCCCAACATGTTCCCCCTGCCTTTGGCAGGTGGGAAAATGTCTGTTGAGATGCCAGGGTTGTACTGAATTTACATTGCAGGAGATCAGTGATGAGAGAATGAAAAGGCTGGACTTCTTTACCATAGAAAGACAAATAACAGGATAATATTAAAATGCATTAAACAAAGAACGGTTTAGAGAAGGTGCACGTCACTTGTCCTGATCTCAGCACTGAAACTAGGGAACAGTCAAAGCAAAAGGCAGCGAATTCAAAACTGGAAACACTTTTTTCAGACAGACGCCCACTTAGATGGTGGGAACTCATTGCCACAGGATGTCCCTGTGAAGAACTTACTAAGATTCAAAGGGAAAGTAATTTCTACGGGTATCAAGAACATCTAGAGTTACAACTGCCACAAAACAGTTTTGGAAGGGACAAAAATCTCATCTCTAACTAGGAGGCACAAACCCTTCAGGGGAAGGAGACTGCACCCTCCACTTACAAAGGGGTTTCTTGCACCCTCCTGTGGGGGGCTAAGACACTGCCGGAGCAGGGAGGTGCTCACGGGCTTTGTCATCTCCCTGAGGCGGGAGCAGCACGAACACCTCGTAGGGCAAGAATCCGCCCTCGCCTGTCACAGGCGATAAAGGGACCCCTCAGAAAGCCCGTGAAGGAAGGGAGGCGGTTCCCCTTACCTGGTGGGGGACAGCACCAGGCAGAATATGCCATAGGGGTCCTCGGAGAGCTTCTGCAGCACCGGCAGGACGAACGCAGCCGTCTTGCCGCTGCCGGTCTTGGCGCACCCCATGCAGTCGCGACCTGCGTGCAAGAGCCCAGCGTGCAGGGAACCGGCTGCAGCGGGGCACGGCCCCGGGGAGCGGAGCGGGGACAGGCTCTTCGCTCAACCCCTCCCCCACCCCGGCCAGGGACCGTTTACAGCCCGAGAAACAGGGTGTGGGGGCGGGGCGGGGAGAATGAGTGCCCGGAAGGGGATGAAGGGCCCCCGGGGGGAGAGGAGGGGACAGGGCCCGGGGGGCCCGAGGGGGGGGAGGGGACAGCGCCCGGGGCCCGAGGGGGGGGAGGGGCCAGCGCCCGGGGCCCGAGGGGAGGGGAGGGGACAGCGCCCGGGGCCCGAGGGGAGGGGAGGGGACAGCGCCCGGGGCCCGAGGGGAGGGGAGGGGACAGCGCCCGGGGCCCTGAACCGCTCACCCTGCAGGATGGGGGGGACGCAGGCGGCCTGCACCGCGGTGGGTCGGCCCATGCCCAGCTGCTGCGCCTGCTCCACCAGCCAGGCGGCCAGGCCGAGGTCGCGGAAGCCGGACATGGTGACCGGACACGGGGACGGACGGACCGACCGACCGACCGCACCAGCTCCTCCTCGCCGCGCGGGCGTCGCAGGCCACGCACAGAACCCACTTCCGGCGCCGACGATATACGTCACAGGCACCGCTCATTCCCATTGGCTCCTAGCTGTCAGGCCGCGGGGGAAACTACGCCCCCCTCCCGCGGTGTGCCCCGCCCAGCACCCACTTCCGGGACCGAGGTTTGTTTTACATCCCCGCCCTCTCGCAGCCCCTGTGGTGCCGTCCTTAGCGTGCGCCCGCCGGAAACTACGACTCCCAGCGCCCCCTGCGCGAGGGCTGCTTCCGGAGACGTGGCCGGCGCTGGGGAAAATGGCGTCCGCGGCGGCTGCGGGCCCGGCTGGGCCGGGGGGGGAGGCGGACGAGCTCTTCGACGTCAAGAACAGCTTCTACATCGGCGCCTACCAGGCCGCCATCAACGAGGCGCAGCGGGTCAAGGTGGGGCTGCGCTGGGCGGGTCGCTGGGCCCCGCTCCCAAAGCGCCCCCGCCCGCCCCAGCGGGGTGTCTCCCCCCATCTCCTCACTCCCCCAGCCCCGCCCCCCCAGTCTCCCCTCCCCCATCTCCTCACTCCCCCAGCCCCGCCCGCCCCAGCGGGGTGTCGCCCCCCCATCTCCTCACTCCCCCCAGCCCCGCCCGCCCCAGCGGGGTGTCTCCCCTCCCCCATCTCCTCACCCCCCAGCCCCGCCCGCCCCAGCGGGGGTGTCTCCCCTCCCCCATCTCCTCACTCCCCCCAGCCCCGCCCGCCCCAGCGGGGTGTCTCCCCTCCCCCATCTCCTCACTCCCCCCAACCCCGCCTGCCCCGGGGGGGGGGGTGTCCCCCCTCATCTCCTCACTTTCTCTAGCCTCGCTCACCCCAGTCAGGGGAGGGGGGCTGTTCCCCCTCCCCCACAAATACAAATTCCACCACCACCCCCTGGCATGGGGCGGGCATCTTCCCCCTTGCTCTCGCAGGCGTTGCATCTACTCTCCCCCCCATGTGGACAGACTCTAGTGGGCCTCCCCACACACATCCTCCCCCAGGGCAGAGGCTAGGGTCTCGCCTCCTGGCTACAGTTCTTGTTCAGGGCTGTGTTATTGTAGGGCCAGGATTTATTGTTTCAGGGATCCGGCAGTGCTGCACAATGAATCTGTCACCCCCTTCTTTTGTCTCTTTAGCCGTCCAGTCCAGAAAGGGAGGTGGAGCGGGATGTCTTCTTGTACCGAGCCTACGTCGCCCAGGTGAGATCACGGGCTCTGTATGGAGAGGGGCCCAGGGCTGAGCGCAGGGAGCTCTGAGTTCAAATCCAGCACCTCAGCCTCTTGAGGTCTGACACCGATTCCTTCTGCAGGCTTGGGGCCCATCACCTCCACCCAGACTAAAAAGGTGATGAGCACAATATGAATGATACCGTATTCCCCCATCTTTGAAATAGAGGTAATGCCTCTCCCCTCATAGGGGTATGCAGGATTAGTCGTGTCTATGACATGTTATAGGAGTCCCAAATAACATCAGTTGTGTGGAGATGTGCTTTTGCTGTTCTTTGTGGGTGATGGTGAGTTATATCTTTAACCAGTTATTTCCCATGTTCTCGCATGCCTGCTGCACTTCTCCCTGAATGCAGCCCAGGATAACCCACCTTCACCAAGCCTGGAATTGTCTCTGTCTGAGTTTATGTCCAAAATGTAAGGGTCTTTTGGTTTTAATTACAAATACTCTATTAACTTTTTATTTAGTGTTTTAAATACTTAATTTTCTCAATGGCAGCCTTTCTCTTGAAGTGTTGGGGAACCCCAAAAGTCAGACTTTTCTGCCACTTCATGTGATGTTAATGTTCCTTACAACTTTGTAACTTATATCATAGTGAACAGTTTTTTTCTTCTTTTCTTAAATTACTACACAATTTGTGTGTCTGCCCTCAACAGAGAAAATATGGTGTTGTTCTGGATGAAATCAGAGCCAATGCTTGCCCTGAGCTCCAGGCAGTGAGAATGTTTGCAGAATATCTTTCAAACAACAGTCAGAGGTAGGTCTGACATTGGATTACTGTAACAGACAAACACTACCCAGCAAAGAATTTGCTTCAGTAGTGGGAGCATAATCTTAGACACTGCTGCATATAGCCTGATCCTGCAATGAACGTCAGTTGGGTGTAATCCTAGGCTTGCATGGAACTCTCTTGAAGCCATGCAGGATGAAGGCCTATGTTTGTGCTGCTATCAGAGCTTTTTCTCTTGCTCCAGATTTAGCAGGTCATGATATGATTTTTGGCATAAAACTGATGCATGTGGGGTGGGAATGACTGAAGTGTTTTGGTGTCTTAACCAGTTATTCTCTGGTTTATTAAATGTGGGTCTATACATTTAACATTCTAGAGCAAAGTGTCTGTGGCTATGTTTCCTATACCAATGCACAATGAAACACTTCCAGTCGTCAGATGATAGATGAGTATTGAGGGCAGGTTTTAGCAATTCTTGCTAGTTGGCCTAACTGGCTTATCTGTCTAACTGCTGCTCACTGGTTCATTATTTGAAAATTGCATTGCATGCAGGATCGGTTCAGCTGACCTTGGTGGAGGAGCACATATAGTATTTGTCGCCATCTCCATTGCTTGCTTTCAGGCATTTGATATATTTTTGAAAAACACTATTTGAGCTGAAATTCTTCTGCCATGCTGTATTGTTGGCCATGCTTCGTAAAACTCCCGAGTTATTTTTGAATGTTGTGGATATGAAAACATTGCTCTTTTGCCAATGGTTTTTCATTCAAATAATTTTTAAAAGGCTGAATTAAAAAAATTCTATGGCCTTCCCTACTGGAGGTGACAGCCTTTGCCTTGGTTAGAAAACTGAATGATCTGTTCTGAAACTCACCAGCTCACTCTTCCCAGGGATGCAATTGTTGCTGATTTGGACAAGAAGATGGCAAAAAGCGTTGATGTGACCAATACGACTTTCCTGCTGATGGCTGCTTCCATCTATTTCCATGACAAAAACCCTGATGCAGCTCTGCGCACACTACACCAAGGGGAAAGTTTGGAATGGTAAGTGAAGCTCAGACACCTAGGCATCACCCACCAGTGTGTGTAATCAAAAATGTGCTCTGTGATGCAAGGAACTGTTGCCATAGAAACAGATGAAGTCTGACTTGTTTTCTAGAAAACAGCAAGCGATTGATCTGGGGATGTTAATGACAAGTAATCAGGTGTCCATCCCAAAATAAGACACACGTTCACCCAGTTTGAGGCTAAGGGAATTCAGGCTACCACATCTCATGCATGTTTTCAGTTTGTGAGATGGGCATTAGAATGCCACAGCCATAGAGCAATCAGAGTCCTGGAGCAGGCTTTCCTGTCTGTACCCGAATCACGCTGTCTGCTTTACTGCCTTGCCACTGCAAAGAGAGTAAGGTGAAACACCTGCTCTCACTCGCTAGCACCATGTCGCTGTGCAAAGCAGTAGACTTCCAAAGAGGCAGGCACTGTCCGTGCTGTGTACCCCTGCAAGGCTGCTTTTCGTTTTCCAGTGCTTTGAGTTGCACTTGACCCACAGTAGCTGAATGAAATTTGGCTGAAGTTTCTATAGTGGAGATCTAGGCACAAGAGCAGTGAGCAGTTTCTGGGGATTCTGAGTGCTGGGGCCTCTGCTGATGGTGTATTCAGTGGGGGAGGAAAGCCCCAGGACACCACAAAGTCGTGAAGGGTGATTTAGCTGGAATAGTGATTAAATATTTTATTAAATAAAAGGGGTTGATCTTGGAATCTTACTCCACAAATAAAACAGACGCTTGGCGATAACATGCTTTAAAGCACTGTTAGAAAGGGAAGCTGGGACCTAGGAAGACCTGAGTGTAGGACTAGACATCAGCTAAGCACGCACTCCCATCTTCCACCAAGGGCTCTGACAATTCTGTAGTGAGGCTGGGGGCCTGTGTTCCTAGGAGATTGGGGGGATGCTTACATTTCAGTCACTGCTGTGAGTGGGGAGCAACAAAGCCTCCAGTGCAGCCTCGATGTGCTTTTGTTCCCTACAGCATGGCAATGATGGTTCAGTTACTTCTGAAGCTCGACAGGCTCGACTTAGCCCGGTAAGCTTACGTCTTCCGTGTGCCACGTGGGTGCTGTAGCTTATTTGCATCACATGTGAAATTCCCTGGCTTTGTGTGGATTTACTTGCTCGTCTTGTCATTGACACCATGCCAGGAGAGGCCCTTAGAGAGGGGGTTTAATCCACCCAGACCTGTGGGAAGCCATTACTCAGCTCTGGTTCTGCCTGGGGGTCAGCATTTCAGGCTGATGGTCACAGGTGGACTGAGCAGGAGTCCCCCTTGGCTGGTGTGAACGCAGTGTGGCAGACCCTTCTCCCTCAGGATGCTGGGACCCTGGGACTAAAAGGGTAACTGAGTGCAGCTAAAGAAGAAGCAGGGTTTTAGGGTTTAGTCGTGACCTTAGTGGAGTGTTAATTGAACCTCTGATGCCTGGATCGCCTGCTGCCCCAAAGGGAAATAAAACAGCCTTCTGCCGACACCAGATCTGCGTCCCAAATGCTGCTCCCTTGTGGGTGAGATGGTTTCCACAGGGCTCCTCTCTGTAAATAAAATACTCTGGAGGTTTTTGTCCACACTATGAAGGTCAGTGAGCCCAGTGGCACGGTGCCTCTCCTGGGCGGGGAGGGTTGGATTCTGGGGAACCACAGCCTCAATTCACTGGGCTACAAGGGCAGCGAAGACCAGGCCTCTGCAGTGAGGGGGCTCTTTCTCCTACCTCAGGCCTTATGCTTGGGACTTACAGAGCAAACTGGACTGTGTCAGTTTCTCACTGTGTGGCCCCCATTTGTGTTTACTCAGCAAGGAACTGAAGAAGATGCAGGAGCAAGATGAGGATGCTACCCTCACCCAGCTGGCTACTGCCTGGGTGAATCTGGCTGTGGTGAGTATTGCAGGCCGAGATCCCGCTCTAACCCATGGGCGCTGCTTTCCTCTAATGCTCTTCACGTATTCTCAGAAATGCCATAAGTACATGAATCCATTCGCACTATGAGCTACTGAACGGGAAAGGCCACACTGGGCAGTAGAAAGAATCCTGATCTTCTCCAGGAAGTTGTCCAGTCAGACCCAAGCAGAGCGAGGTGGTGTTGGCATTTGAGCGCACCTAGGTGTGTGATGTACTGTTGTGGAACAGAACGGGTTTTGTGTCTGAAGGTGAGATGAATGCATTTCATGCATTTCATTGAGATCATCTCGTAAATGTTCAGGTACCTTCTAAAGCAGGGACTCCCAACTGCTGGTGTGTGTCCTTCAGGCTTCAGTGACTGGTAGTCTAGGTTCCCCATTCCTGCCTTGGGCCCCGATTCAGCAAGATAATTATGCACATGCCTAAGTTTTAGCACGTGAGTTGTCCCTTTTTGAGCACACAGACAATGCCATTGCCTTCAGTTAGGCAAATGCTTAAGTTCGTGGCTGAACTGGGACCTTAATGATGGCCTCTGTGCATCACTGCTTCCTACCAGTCATTCAGCTGTGCGTGCTTAAGTGGCTTAAATGGTTCTTGGCCTGTGCCAAAGTGTAGCCTCGCCTAATGTGAAGCGTGGGTGATAGCAAGAGGGGCCATAGCTGTGTGGGAGGCAGTGGGGCACTAGCGGATGTATCTGGGATCTTGGTCTGCTTAAACTGGAGCAGGTGCCTAGAAAAGCTGGGCCCCCATGTCTCAGAGCACAGTACTGGCGTGACTCCATCCCATTTCCGATCCGTCTCCCTTTGCCTCACTCTCCAGAAGGGCAAACAGCTCTCGCAGAAGGACTTGAAAATTCTTTTCCTTTAGCATCTTCCTTTACCATGTGAGTTTGCTTCCCCTGTCGGTGCCTAGGGAATAGCCATGTTTGCCCTCACAGACTAATTGGTTGCTTTGCGTGCGAGCCTTTTTCATGTGTTCAACTTGATCTTTAACTCAGACACAGAAGAGCTCCTCTTTCTCAATAGATGAATAATTCTCAAACGATTATAACATAAAATGGGAAGCCGCAGTCTGATAGATACTTCATTGCTGGTCATATTAGACCTTCGATGAAAATGTAATCATTTGTCTTTACGATTGAATGTTTTTGTGCGTACACATGATTCTATAAATAAAGCACAGCTTGAGCTAAGCCCACTTTCAGTGAAACAGGCTCGGTGGAATGTGTGGCAGCTGGCATTTATCAGACACCTGCAGGTTTGACTCTCTGATTTGTTTATGTTGTGCTGTGGTAGCTGCTTTTCACACTTCTGATTTCTCATCGCCCCCTTCCCACACGTTCAGAGAAACAGCTTGATGCCTTGAGTCTGTGGAAAGCCATTGGAGTTTTTGTGGCGCAGAGTCCTGCCTCTGCTCGCTGTTCATTCCCACCGCACTTTGAACTGTGTGCACTGCAAGTCAGTTACTCTGCCATCACTTGGCTTCTTCTGAACGTGCCAGTGTTGCTGTCGTCTAACAGAACAGCGAGGGCTGTGGAGCCCAGCTCCTTTTTAGATGCAGGTGCAGAGTCTCTGATAAATGGGACCATGCCAGAGCAAGCTTCCCTGCTGCCGATGTATCTCCACCCTGAGCAGGAGACCTAGTTCTAGAGGGCAGGAGGAGAGTTCAGTTTCCAGCCTGTCTGCTGGGACTACCCCAGAGGCGACAAATCTGGTTTTATGGGTTTTTTTTAATTACCTGGACATGTCGGTCACTAGGAACTGGACTTAGAGATCTCTTAACAGCCATCAGTGCTCTGCTCATGCCACTGTCTCCTGAGTCACTTTTAACGTCTCGTTCCTTTAATGTCAAAGCCCTCTTTCTAGGAGCTCAATTGCTCAGCTTCTCGGGAACAATGGAACTGCCTTCCCGTGGGGCGAAGCCTCTCCCTTGTAAGGGCTTTCTCGGGGACTTGCCGACTTGCCTCGGGGACTTGCCTTGATCAGATTTCACACTTGCAGGCCATGAACTTGGGAGCTTTCCGGTCCACTTGTGAAGCGCGCCCCTTTGACCTGGCTTTTCTCTCAAATGTGCACTTGCAATGAGAGGAGTTTAGCTCAGGAGAGAAGAGGGTGCAAAAGGGTCCTGAGCGAGTTGATGCTGGATGTTTTTATTCTAGAGGGTGAGCTGTACAGCGGTGAGGGACATGATGTAAGCACCTAAATGGAATAGAACCATATGAGCCACTGCTGACTTGGCCTGGATTCAGACTATTGACTTAGAGGTGAAAGGCTCCATATCCCATTACTAATGCCACAATCCATCCACTCTCTCAGTGACCCCCTTCGACATGTGATGATCTGCTTATTGTAGGTTTAAATTGCCAGGACCGAGGTGCTCACCTCTCAATCAGAAAGTGTGGGACAAAAAATAATAGTGTCAGGTGCTTATGACAATGTAGCATCAGCTTCTGGGAAGTAAATAATGTTTTCTCTGCCTTCAGTCTCATAATCTGGCGCTTGAATGGCTCAATAACACATGAGAGCGCAGCAGGCTGATGTGATCTAGGGACTGTGGAGAGGGATGCAAACGGAAGAAAGAAAACAATGGACCAAATCTTGTTGACTTTAATCAGGCAAAAACTCCCACTGACTTTAACAGGACCTTGGAAATCAGTTTTGCCCAGCCTACTGTTCTCTGCGGTTGCAGCTCTCCTGTGTGTCCAGATGGGAGGGCGACTTGTATTCTGCTTGATAGTTCTGCTCTATGTTAATGTGTGTGAATTTCCTTTAGCTGTGGGGAGAAATTGCTGTATCCTGTTGAGACAGCATTTTCTCTTGTTTTTCATGTGCCTTAGTAACCAGGACTGTAGTTAACTGTTTTGTCTCCTGTCAGTCACAAGGCAAACCTTTCTAAAATTATGCCAATGCACAGCAGTCTTCGTACAGGGGGTGGAGGGGAAGAAAGGGATGTTGAGAGCCAAGTCATTTCATCCCCAAAATTGTTAAAAATTTTATAGTCTACAAAAACAAAAAATGTTAGGCCAGATCTTAATCGTGTCTCTGCCCGTTCAGGGAGGTGACATCCATTCACTTAGTTAAATGGGATTCTTACTGTGCCTTAGGGGACACCAAGATTAAAGACATGAAAAATAGGTAATTTATGAATGTCCTATTAATAAAGGGAAGGTGAATTTGCTGGGATGAAATAAGCAGATGGAGCTGTGATGAAAGGACTGAGGGCAAGCGTCTCCGTTTAGAAGGATTTATACTCTTCCCATCGTCTTGGTGGAGCTGGAAGTCACCCCTCTTCCAGATTTGGGTGGATTTCAGTATCTGCTCCTGTCCCATTTCATTGGCACAACACCTTCATCGGAAGGCCTTAGTATCTTCAGCTCATATCATGCAGTCTGCTAAAGCATGGGTAGCAAAGCTGGTATTCTTCAGTTTGATGGTTATATTGTATTTGTCTTTGTGGCAGGACATTTTCAGAAGATCTTTAAAGTTCCAGTTCTGACTTTTTTTTATTCAGTTCATTTTCTGAGAGATCCCATTAGTTCCATCATGATTTCAGAGGAGTTGAAACTCCGTTTCATATTAACCCAAATGCTCCTGTTTTCTATATAGAGTCTGATTAAATTTAAATGAATCGTAGTTTTTTTTTTTTAACTAAAATGGTCATCAAAGAAGGTATGGTATTCTCTTCATAAGAACCTCTCCAAGGATTGTTGTCTTCCTTAGTCAGGTAAGGAGTTGTTTAAGCATGCCAGATTATTAATTGGGGAATCAATTAGTCTAAATATTTTTATAATCCAACAGGTTCAGATATTAGTGACTAGTTATTGCAAAGTAATTTGATTCCATATAGTTGACCACACATCTCACTATTTACATAGTGATATCGGGCAGTTGTTAAATCTTACTGCATAGTCCACTTGACTTATTACACCAGCTTCTGACATTCTTTTAAAGTAAAGAATTTAAAATCTGTCTTCACAAGACACAAACTTCCAAGTGGCTCTTAATATTTAATGGCTTTGCGCTTCTTTCTTCTGCAGCCTTGCTAAAGATCTGTACAGTTACAGGAGTTTCTGAATGCCAGAAACTGTTAGGCAGAGATCGTCTGTTCATTCAAACTCTGTAGACTTAGGTGGGGTCTACATCTGAAATTTAGATCTACCTAGTTACATCAGTCAGGGCTGTGAAAAATTTCACACCTTGTGCGACTGAGTTAGGTCGACCTAGCTCCTAACCACTGCATTGTAGATGCAGTTAGGTTGACCAAAGAATTCTTCTGTTGATCTAGTGACTGCCGGATGGATTTACTACAGCAATCAAATACCCCCTTCTGTCACTGTAGTGAGAGTCTGTGCTGCAGTGGCCTAGCTGAAGCACTGCTTGTAGTGTAGACAGACCCCCAATTTATAACCGCTTAAAAATTAATTGGGCAACCCAGTGGCAGATTCATTGAAACTGGCTGGATGGTAACTGGGTAAGACTATTTCTGAGCAAGCTGAGGTGGGTAGACTACGCTGAGTGGTCTGAATGTTGCTTTTGTGAAGAACAAGCTTCCTAGCTTTTCCAGCTGTTCTGACCATGGCGCACAGGCTACTGATGGATGGGAGATGATGACTCAGGTGACCTGTATTTAATCATGGGGTACCTCATCACTTAGTGTTTAAACCCTCACCCACAGCAGCACTAGAGCCTCCTTGGCACAGTGCAGCACAGTCACAGGTTACCTGTCCTGTTTTTTCACAGGGTGGGGAGAAATTGCAGGATGCCTATTACATCTTCCAAGAGATGGCAGACAAATGCTCATCTACCCTGCTGCTGCTTAATGGACAGGCAGTCTGCTACATGGCTCAGGGCAAGTGGGAAGACGCAGACAGTGTGCTCCAAGAAGCACTGGACAAGGTGGGTTTTCTGTCTGGGAGCAATAGAACCTTGGATTCAAATCTGCCACGCTGGAAAGAGGCAAGAGAAAAGGAGCAAGAATGTTCGCCATTAAACTTCATGCATGTGTCTCTTAACTGCTCCAAAAGCTCCTATTCTGTCATCGTGCCCAGGGCTGGCTGTTTGCAGCGTATGAGAATTCAGGACATGTTTTTTAATTTGTTTTCTGTCTAAACCCAGAGTCTGAGTCCAATTAATGTCCTCTGAAACATCCCCTTCAGCTCTGGGAGCTACAATGCTACTAATGAATTGTCCAGGCAAACTGTTGTTCCACTGCGTTCTCAGTCAGCTGACTTCCAGTTCAGAAACCCCCCACTTACCTGAATAGGTGGAGTCTGTTAAACACTTTTTAAAAAATGTTCTGCCCATGTCTCTAAAACTCGGGTCTGGCTGGTTTTGCCTCGTATAAATCCCATTTCAGAAGAGTGTTGCATCTCACGAAGATGTGCATTTCAGAGCAATCCTTGCACTTGGGTAGCTGGGCTCTTGGCCTTTGATAACCTGTCCTAGAACCTCGTTGGCCATGCTGCGTTCACCCAGGAACGCATTGCCTGTCACCTCTTGGTGCCTGACTCTTCCCCCATCTATGGATTCTTAAGGAGAAGCTGGTATCCAGTTGCAGAAACCTGCTGCACCTGGGTAAAGTAATGGGGAGGCAGGACAGATGGGTCTGATGTGTTTTCTCTTTATGCTTCCAGGATAGCAGCCATCCTGAGACCCTGATCAATTTTGTTGTCCTGTCACAGCACCTGGGTAAACCACCAGAGGTGAGGCTAATTCTGCTCGTCTAGGTACAGTACAGTGGGCGAGTGTGCTCCTGCAGTTAAAGTGGCTGTTTGGGGCCTCTGTGCAGATACCAGGCTTGCTTGGGTTTTATGTGCTCCTATCATAACTGGAGGGGGGGAACAAAATATTTTAGCCTACCTTGGCTAATCAGCAGAGTATTGTGCCACTGTCTACAACCCTTGCATTCCTGTGTAATTGAGAGGGACGGTTGGGATGAGGGAATGAGAGAGCCGGAGTATAAGACTGGAATTCCAGGCTTCCAATCTCATTTGCCACTGACTCAGAGTATGACCATGAGCACATCATTTAAGACCTGATTTTTCAAAGCTGCTGAGCTCCCATAGCACTCATCGACTTCAGCTGGAGCTGTTGGTGTTCGGGGCATCTGAAAATCAGGCTGTGACCCTCTCCCATCTGATGATACTTATTCTAACTGTTTCACTAGAGTTAGAATGCCTGTAAAGCACTCTGAAGATCAACTCTCTCGGGTGCCGGTTTAAGCTCTTAGCTTTTCTTCTTCTGATCTCAATGCTACGGTCTCATTTGTATCTCTTCCACCCAGGTTACCAACCGCTACTTGTCACAGTTGAAAGATGCACATAAAAGTCACCCATTTATACAGGAGTACCAGGCAAAGGTAACCAGTTCATTTCTTAATCTGAACCCACTTGTACTGTGAGTCACGCCGTTGGCTATATCATTTAGACTAGGGATTCTCAAGCTATTGGTCGTGAACCCCGAGTGGGTCATGACCAGATTTCAGGGAATCCTGCTCATGCCCCTGGTTTTACACTTCCATTCAAAAATGCAAATTGTGTTTCTGGCCTTTATGGTAGCAGAGGCAACCCTGAAAAAGTAAACCAAGTATAAATCAGAGAAGCAGTGCCTGCCTGAACATACAGTGATCTGAAGCATAGCTGTGAGTTGTGGGTTCTCAATCAGCGGTTTGTGATCTCTGTCTCCTTCCCATATTGCTTAAAGGGGGGGAGGTGAACCCTGTTTAGATAGGAGGGGGTTGTGCTGGGAAGGACCTCACGCAGAGAAGGTTGAAAACTGCGGATGTAGGGCATTTACAAGCTCAGAATGCTGCTCTTTTGCCCTCCTGAGGTGTTGTAGGCTTTTCTTTACCCACTAGCAAACAAGGTTTCAATAAACTTTCAGTAGCTAAAAACCAAGAGCCTCTATTTTTTTCTTTGTTTGACAGGAGAATGACTTTGATCGGCTGGTCATGCAGTATGCCCCCAGTGCGTGAGGACTCAGGGAGGCAAAAACAAGTGCAGATCCACGCTATGGTACCTTGGGAACTGGGGTGATGTGCAAAGTCTCTGTGGCCCTGTGGAAGAGAGTTCATTCTGCAAGTTGATCTGGCATCTGTCTCAGCGTGGCAGGGTCATGCACTGTCTGCAAGCCAATGTCGAGCGTGTATGTAACACATGGAGATGTGTAGCCTAGAAACCTATGTCCTGACTTAACTAGGTTCTAAACCCCTTGTTTAAAATACAGTGCATGTCAAGAGCATGCAACACTGTACCTTAAACATTTCCAATAAAGCCTTTTGTGGATCAGTGTGGCCCTTCTACTTCGTGTGCTGGAGTTATCTATAAGGTGACCATTCCTCCTCGATAAAACGTGAACTTTACCTCTTCCTTTCACTGCTGATCTTAACAGCTGCTTTGGGGACATGGGTGGATCTTGAATTACCACCTTTCTGCCCAGTCTGACCCCTGAGGGTTTCCAAGAGCATGATGCTGAGCATCTGCTCTCCCATGGACTTCAGCACCACTGCCTCCTGCTGCATCTCCCTAAAAGACCCATTGGAGATGGATGCACAACTTTCCCTGCCTCCAGGATGTCCTGGGATGCTATGGGTAGGAGGGAAGGGAAGATTCCCCAGAATAAAAGAAGCCATGTGCAAAGCACTCTGATTGCAGAGGGGCCGATATTGATCTCAAGGTAGTAAAATCTAGTGAGCTCGTCACAGGGACAGGGAAACATCATCTCTGACTGCAACAAAACATAGCGCGATCTGTGATAGCTCCTTGTCTGTCTGGCCCACTGTACATGTACGGGTGCCCTTGCCCAGATTTCATTAAAAGCTAAAGAACTGATCAGCGTGACATACCGTACAGCAAATGTGATGTAACGCCAAAAGATTGTGCCTCTCTGTAACCTTAAGTGCAGCTTACGCACCATGTAATATTACTGTGTATGTTGTGTTCTGATGTAATGAAATATTCTATTGCATCAAGCATGCAAGAGTCAGTGTGGGATCCTCAGCTGAGATTTTTCTAGTGTTTAACTATGCTTGGAGTCTTATGTTTGCCTCCTGCGTGAGGGTTACACTCAGCTGCAAACGTTTCTGGCTGGCTTCTCCTTTGTGCCCGCCTCAGTTGTGATTGCTCTGAAAGGGCTCATTGTCCCTTTCCTGGGCCTGTTTAGCGAGCTGCTATTTTCAATGGACCATTCAATGGATTCATGGTCCAGTCTTGAATGAATGTTCTCTTTGTGGAGCCGTCTGTGGGAGAGGTGAAAGGGGTTTGTGTTTTCAGTACAGCCATTACCCTCTTGATGGGCCATGATAAATTGACTTAAAAATTTAAACAATAAAAGCAAGTGGCAGAGGAGCACCCAGTCGTGTCAGCATAAAAAGGGGGGAATTTGCTAGCTAGCAGGACAAGTTTGTTCTATTACTGGAGAGTTCCCTGGATTTTCTCTAGTTGATCTGAGGGACACAAGTGCAAAATCTGACCCATTTCACAGCATGGTTGTGATCAAAGCAGTGACCTCAAATGGCATCATGCTTGTCCATATTCCTCTCCTTTGCCCTGTCAAACCCACTCAGGTTTACAATTCAACAGGTGAATTTTCCGGCTACAAAGTCCCGCGGGGTCTTTCTGCTTCTTGCATCAACCCCAATAATAAGGATCCTGCCACTGGAACTTAGTTGGTGTTTGGTTCGTTGCATGAGGCACAGCAGAACCCGGCTTGCCCTCCTGTAGCTGAAGTCTAATCGTACTGTGCCCTTCTCAATTTCCTGTTTGAGGATTTTGTAAATTAGAAACCCAAAAGAACTGAGTCTCATGGGTGAGTTCTGTAAGCTCAGAGGTATCGTCACGTTACAGATGGCCTGGGGAAGCTGAGGCACGGAGACGAGGACTAGCCTAAGGTCACAGGAGCCAAGGGCAGAGCTGGGTCTAGAACTGAGTTCCTGTCGGTCCCGTGTTCTATTTTAAACCCTTGTTGCAGGGCCAGCCTTCTGTCTGGCCTGGTTAGCAAAGCTGGGGCTGTACATTTCTCAGTGAAGTCAGCTGAACTGATGTCAAGGCACAGGGAGCAGGTCTGGGTGAGAAGGGCCCCTTGGCATGGCCCCTTTGCAGACTAAACATTGACTCAACATTTTATTTCAGCACGTGGTAGAGCGTGCTCGCACTTGGACACACTGCCATGGGCCCGTGTCCTGTGAAATCAGCTGCATGTGTGGAAACTGGCCCAAAAGCAGCATAGTGTTCGCCTGTGTGTAAGGGAACAGGATTGAGCCTTAACACGCTGGTGGTGTGTGCGCATGTTTAGTGGAATGGCTGATGTGCCCACAGTGGCTTGGTGGAGGAGCAGCAGCGAGCCCTGCCTCTGTTAATCAGATACACATGGCAGCCTAGCCACGTGCTTTATGCTCTCGCTAGCACCTTGCTCTGATGTTGGATAGTGGAGAGGAGCAGGCGCTGATCTGACTGCTAAACAGGTGCTGTTACCTGAGAGCGGTGTGTGAGGGCAGCCTGGCAACCCGGATCCCAGAGCAGGGGAGCCGCTTCTCTCCAGAAGTGAGTTCGGACATTCCACGGTGAGAAGGCAGCACGCTCATTTCATGGGAGGGAGGAGAGCATCTGGTGTCAGGAGATGGCCCCAGTGACTGGCTATCTGGTGTTTCATGGGGGTGGGGGCAAGTAAAAGGGAAGAATAGGGAGAAGTAGAGAAGCCACCTACCTTCCTATTTCCTAATGGAGCACAGAGACACGCCTGGCTCTCGAGTGGTTATCAGAGAACTACAGATCTATGGCTTTGAGTTTTCAACATGCACATGAGGAGAGACTGACTTCACTATCCCATCTTGTACCTAAATGAGCAGCTCTGCAGTGGCTGGCGTGCTAAACTGATTGATTGGTGTTAATGGCTTTGAAATGGTGTATTTAGCAAAGGCTTTGTCAGCTTGGAAGCCAGATTGACCCTTCCTGCTTTAAATGTATGTTTGCATTTCTTCCGATTCATTGCTGGCTATTCTGGACTCTGCTATGACTTAACTGTACCGTGTGCTCGACAGTTCAGCCGTGCTGTGTTTCATGTGCTCTCTGGAAGGTGTGTGGAAGGCAGAATAAACCCAACCTGATTTCTCTGCACTAAGCTGCCTACTTGGCTCTCATACCTTGTGCTAATGCGCATCTTCCTTCTGCTCACAATATCGTCTTGCCGAGATCCTTTGTGGAAAGAGGAAAGCTCCGCGGAAGTCTTTGTTTTGTGTATTGATTCAAAAAGTATTAAACAGTTAATATTTTATCAAGGGCTCTGAGCGCACACAGTCCTGTATAAGCACTTGCAGTGCTCCATGTCCCCCACTCACTAAAGCCAAGGGTAATATCTGGCCTCCCTCCCCCTGAGTGTACCTTGGAAAAGAGCTGCTCCTGCTTTATCATCGATCATCTTGTTTTGATGCTGACTTTTGTTTCCACTTCTTGCTGTTCCCCTAGTCATCGCCTCTGGTCTCAACTGGCCACGGAGGCTGTAAGGCCAGGCTCTTGTCATGGTTTATATTTCAACAGCATAACTGTGTTCTGTTTGACCTTTTCAGATTCTCCTGTCATTTCAGTTGGAGGGTGGCTCTGCTGGATAACTTTTGGATGGGCTTTTCTGAAAAGCTGCCGCCCTGTCCCCCAGAGGTGGCTGCAGCTGTGGTGGATGAAGTGATCCCCCTTTAGACAGCGTGTATCAAACACTGGGATTTCAGGGGGCAAGCAGGCGCAATACGTCAATGTCACTCATCATTCCTCCTCCTTCGTTAGCGCTCTGGGCTAAATGGGCGTGGAAGGAAAAATGTGAAATCTGTAAACATGGAACGACTCTGGCCTGGTCTGTACTGAAAAATGAGGTCACCCCAGCTACCTCCCTTGGGGGTGTGAAAAATCCACACCCTCAGCCACGTAACACCGCCGCCCGCACCCTGCTGTAGACAGAAGGATCTGTTGATGTGGGGACTGCCGTGGGGGGAGATGGATTAATTACAGTGCTGGGAGAACTCTTTCTCCTCTCCCCCCGGGGTTTGCACTGAAGTGCTGCCCTAGCAGGTGAAGGGGAGATACAGCCTCTGTCTCCGGCCCAGCGTTTAGCGCAGTGGGAGTGTGTGGGTGGAGGGTGCTAGACGGCAGGCGGCAGTGAGGTCCTAGGTGTAGAGGGCAGGATCTGGGCCAACTCTTCAACAATGACCTGTGAGTTAGGGGGACCAGCTCGAAAAAGGGGCCCGATTTCCCCCCGTGTGAGCAGAGCAGTCAGGACGCTCTGGCTGGCCCATGCGTTTGAGGGGAGAAAAGGGAGCCCCTGGTCCCAGCTTTCTCTCAGCAAGGGCCAGGGGGCTGTAAGCAGCGGAGCAATAGCTACAGGCCAGGCCCATGGGGGGTGATTTTCCCCACTGCCCCCCACCGGGGGCTGGGGCCGGGCCTTTCCCGCTGCCAGGCCGGGGCTGGGCACTTGCGCTGCGTTGCGCCGCGCAAGTCTGTCCGTGCAGGGGGGGCCCAGCCGGAGCCTGCTCCCCACCCCCAGCTCCAGGCGCGCAGGGCCCCGAGCTCTGGCCGCTCTAGGCCGGCGGCTCCGGGCTGCGGCGGGTGGCGCAGCCCTTGCTCCAGCGCGCACTGCTGCCCCCTATCTTCAGCCGGCCCCCCCTGGCGCCTGCGCGCTGCGCCCAGCCGCTGCCGAGAACAGCTGGATCCCGGGCGGGCTGCGCTCGCCGCGCGATGGGCCGGGGGCGGCCGCGCCGCCTGTGAGCGGGGCCGGCGGGGGGCCGGGATGGCGCGGCCCGAGCCCATGCCCGGCTACGGGCAGCTGCTGCAGCGGGGCTACCGGAGCCTGGCGGGGGCCGTGCGGGGCTGCACCGACTGCGGCTGGGAGCTCTCCCGCCGGACCTGGGCCGAGAACGCGTCGCTCGCCTGGAGCGAGACCCTGCTCTGCCTGCTCTGTGCCGTCGGCTGGACCTGGCTGCGCAGGGGCGCCGCCGCCTGCCTCTTTCGGGTCAGTCCCGGGGGGCCGCGGTGCACGGGGGTGGGGGACGGGGCGGGTGCGTGGAGGACCTGTGCTGGGCTGTGCTGTGCGGTGGGGTGGATCTTGCTACTGAACTCCCCGCACCCCCCCCCCCCGCAGCCCCCTAATGCACGTGGGGGGGGGGGGGAGTAATGAGATGTACTCCTTGCAAACGGAGGGTGGGGGCCGGGCTGGCTGCACCCTGCATGGCTGGGGGGGGGAGCGAGTGAGCTGCGCTCGTGCACACTGTGGTCACACAGGTGCAGGCTAACCCCCCCCCCCCGAGCCCCCCAGCTGCGGTGATAAAAGGCTTTAGTGGGGATCGTAGCTGCAGCACCGGCCGACCTAGTTCAAGGCGCTGGACATGCTAGAATGACATTTACACCCTCCTCCCTTCCGCGGAGGGTTAGCGGATCAAGTGACTGCACGGGGAGGGAGGGAGAGAAGGGCCCGACCCCCCCCCCCCCGACCCCCCGGTGCAGGATTGCTCCGGTTTCGCCGGTTGCACTGAGACATGGGGTGAGGTGAAAGCCGCCCCGTTTTCCTGCAGTGTCAGCCAGGATGCAGGGGGAGGGTTGTGCTCTGCTGGGGATTTACCCTACCCTTGGTGGGACTGTCAAGGCAAAAGGCTGGAAGATGCTGTGTCCTGAGTCATGTGACAAGCCTGAGCTGTCGGAGGCACAAACCAAACCCCTTCCTCCCCGCCGACAGTAGCAGGGTGAGGAGACAGTTTCCAGGGCCTGGGGGGAGCTTGGGTAGGGGGCGGTTCTGCCTGGATACATAGTCTGCTGCAGTGTAGATGTGCTCCCCCCTGGAGCAATGGCTGTCTCCAGAGGCGACTCGCTGTGGGTTGAGGGAGGCTGCAGGGAGCATCATTATGTTAATAATCATCCATCCTCAGCCCAGTAATTGCTCTGGGCCCGGTCCCTGCACCTCTCTCCATCACACGCTGAGGCCTTCTTGAAAGGAGGCTCTGCCCTGCTCCGTACTGACTCTCAGAGAATGAAGGTTGCCCTGTTGCCAAGGCTTAGCACAAAGCCTGTGTGCCACTGAAGCCCTCAAAACAGGGGTTAGGTGGGGCCTCTATTGCTTTGTGCTGCCTTTCTGCACAGGACTGAATGTCACCTTCTCCCTGCAGCCCGCTCTTTGCCTGTAGCTAGGGTTGAGCAGCACCTGGATATCTCTGGATGCTCCAGGGGGTGGGGAACTGGCTGGGAGGGAGTCCGGACTGCTGGAATTTCATCCCGACTCTGTCACTATCGCACTGTGATCTTCAGCAAGTCACTGAGCCGCTGTCTTTGTGCCTCAGTTTCCCCTCTGTAAACTGGGGGAGAATGGTGCTCCCTCACCTTTCTGAAGTGCTTTGGGATCTGAGGCGGGAAAGCGCAGGAGGAGTGCTGTCTGTGTTTGCTTAGCTGGTGCTCCACGGGTAATGGGCAGCGGGGGCTGACAATGAAGTGCCTTCCCTTCCGAGAAACTGGCCACGCTTGTGCACAGACGAGCAAGGGGGGCTGATCGGAGCCAGTTCTCGGGGCTACGTCAGGATCATGTTGCTTCGCCTTGAAATACCTGCCACCAAGTGCGGTGCGGTGCGGTGCGGTGCAGTGCGGTGCTGGGGTCCATTTCCCACCAGCGGGTAGGTGCGGGAGGAAACAGGGCCTTACAAAAACATACAAAGCGTGTGCATGGTTCACGTGCTGGAGAGTTGAAGGGGAAAGTGGACGGGCTGGCTGTGCCGGAAGAGTGTTGCCATTTTTAATGAGAATTGGGCTGCACTGCTTGGCATATATCTGCACTGGAGGCTGTTCAGAGGAGTGGTCATTCAACTGCAGGTGAGTTGAAGCTTTCTCCTCCTCCATCGCCCTCGGGACCTTCCAGCTGCTTCCTGCCCTTGGGAATAAACACCTCTGTACTGGAGGCAGTAACTCCCCAGGGTAGAACCCAAGTGCAGTTGTTCCTCTTTGTCGCTTGTGTTCAGATCCTATGTCTCTGCCAATTAATCCTTTAATGTTCTCTCAGAGACTGAAAGCCTCATGCCTGTGAAATCAATTAATTCTGCGTGTCTCAAGGATGCCACCTTACAGGGCATGAATTACTATAAGTAATAGATCTCGGCACTGGGACTGTAGCTGCTATGCAGCTAAAGAGGAATTCACTTTCTTATCATGAGGACTTGAAGATTGGGGCTTAAAATGCACCTACATTTAGCTCTGGTTGTGACCAGACATCTCTGAAACAAGCCGCTTAAAGAAACACACCTCTGCCTGTTACACTTGTGCATCAGCTAAAGCTCCTGTTGTTTTCACTTAGGGTGTGCAAAAAGTGCAGAACCCAGGTTTCCAATGTCTTTAGAAGGCGCTGGTAGCAAAGCATTTATTTAAATGCCATGCCCTTGCTATGAACTATCCCACAGAGCTTGACTAGGAGAGATAAAGTGAGGGGTGGAGGGATAGAGAGAAGGTTGTGGGGGAGGGGGACTGGCATGGACTTTACCTGTTGTAATGGTCAGATTTGTATTGTAGATATGGCTTCTCCAAAGTGATCCTTGGAGCGAAGATAATTATTTTGCCCGTTGCCTTCTCGGCATTCAAATCTCAGTATCCGTCCCTGTAGGAAGCAGGGATCATTTCGGCACAGGAGCGAGGCGAACTCAGTTAGTTGAGCTCTGGTGGCAGCACACGTCAAACCAACCTAGTACCCTTCTCTGACAGGCTAGAAAGGCGTGTGGGTTGGGAAGCAGCAGTAGACGTGATATCTCTTGACTTCAGTAAGGCTTTTGATACTGTCTCACGTGACCTTCTCGTACGCAAAGGAGGAAGATATGGCCTAGATGAACTTACTATTAGGTGGGTACACAGCTGGTTGGAAAACTGTACTCAGAGAGTAGTTAGCAATGGTCCCCAGTCAATCTGGAAGGGCATATGGAGTGGGGTTCCAGAGGGATTTGTCCTGGGTCTAGTTCTGTTCAGTATCTTCATAAACGGTCTGGGTAACGGCACAGAGATCTCACTTACAATTCTATGGACAATGCCAAGCTCAGAAGGGTCGCAAGCGCTTTCAAGGCCCAGATTAGAATTGAAAATGGCCTGGACAAACTGGAGAAATGGTCTGAAATAGGCTGAAATTCAATAAGGACAAATGCAGAGTGCTCCACTTAGGAAGGAATCATTCGTCTCACAAATACAAAATGGGCAATGACGGCCTAGGAAGGAGAGCTGCAGAAAGGGCTCTGGGGGTTATAGCGGATCACAAGCTAAATGTGATCAACAGTGTAACGCTGTGGCAAAAAAGCAAACCTCATTCCGGGCTGTGTTACCAGAAACGTTGTCAGCAAGACACAAGTAATTCTTCTGTTCTCCTCAGCACTGGTAAGGCCTCAATCGGAGTATTGTGTCCCGTTCCGAACACCACGCTTCAGGAAAGACATGAGCGAATTAGAGACGGTCCAGAAGAGAGCAACAAAAATGATTAAAGGACTAGAAAGACTGAAGGGAAAAAAAGGGTTTGTTTAGTCTGAAAAAGGGGAGGCCGAGGGGGGACATGCTGACAGTCCTCAAGTATGTCCGAAGTTGTTAGAAAGAGGAGGGTGATAAGTTCTTATCCACTGAGGACAGGACAAGGAGCAATGGGCTTAAACTGCAGCGAGGGAGATTTTGGTTAGACGTTAGGAAAAGCTTCTTAACTGTCAGGGTAGTTAATCACTGGCGCAAATGAGTGAGGGAGGCTGTGGACTCTCTGTCACAGGAGGTTTTTAAGAGCAAGTCAGACAAAGACCGGTCAGGGATGGTCTAGATAATGCTTAATCCTGCCTCGGTGCAGGGGACTGGCCTAGCCTGTATGACCTCTCGATGTCCCTTCCAGCCTGAGATGACCAGCTTGGAAGGGGCCCTGGGGCCAGTTTTATTGGTCTGCAGGGCACCCGTGAGAGGACGTTTATTTCTCGTCTGGTTTCTGTATCCTTCTGCCTCTTCTCTAGTAAATGGAAAGAATCGTCATCCTCCCTTAGTGGCCGGAGCAGGCCCTGAGCTTTTAAAGCCAGGTGTCTCCACAGTCAGGACCTGCAGCACACGGCTGCCTAGGAGATGCCGAGGCCAGGTCTAGGCAAGTGCCTCTCCTCTCTGGCCCCCCAGCCTCTCTACAATCTCTTTGGTGGCCCTAACTCTGGTCCGTGGAAGGCTGTGGTCCCTGGCATCTCCCCTCCGCCATGAGCAAAGCCTGAGGACGCAGCTGCTAGCCAAAGGCCTGGAGAAGCTGTGGTAGATGAACAAAGCATCAGCCTGCGTGGTGCTAAGTGGTGTTCATGTAATAACCCACTGGGAAGCCAGGGCTATGTCTCAGGGGTTTCCTGGTAACCGGGATAGGACAAGGGTGCCCAGCCTTGATGAGGAAACTCGACAAGGTGCCTTATAGCCCATCAGTCCTGCCCTGGCTGCTCCGCTTTCAAGCAGGCCTAGGGGCTGTGCACTGAAGCTGCATGGATTTAAGTGAGGGCAGAACCGGGCCCTGGTGCCTTACCCGATACACCAGGGACGAGCCAGGTAAAGGGGGGCAGACCTAGATGGACGCTGCCTTTGCTGTGCTGATGGTAGATGCGGTTGGCTTTGTGGCCATTTGTGTCGGGTGCTGGGACCAGTGTGACATAGAAAGTAGCCCTTGGGTGAAACTTTCTTTTTTAATTAAAAAAAAAAACCCCAGCACTGGTGAAGGTTGGAAAACTAGCTGCTGTAATCCATAATCCAGGGAACAGCCGATGAGAGAACTGTTCCAGGCTAAAGGTAGTAGGTCTTCGGGGCACCTTATCAGGGAAGGAGTATGAGAAATCCCGATCTGGAGAAAAAGCATGAAGGTGGGACTGAGAGACATTCATATACTGGTGCTAGGACCAGAGCACAACCCAGGCAGACCCTTGGAAAGGGTGAAATCCACACGCTCTCCTTCTGTTCTTAGCATCTCTCCCGCTCTCTTTCAGGGGACACAGAGCTGTCCTCTCAGATGAGATGTAAAACCTAGGTCCCAACCACTTGTGGCTGTTAAAGACCCCCTGGTATTTTCACAAGAATTAGAAGTGTTTTAACCCCCGTGTCCTGGCCAAAATCCAACTTAAATAACTGCAGCCTCTGAAACCAGCAGGCCGACCCTCCGATTGCCCTGGGAGCCGTGAGCAGTCTGTGGTGCGGCTGTCCTGCAGTGCTAATCGGTGTGAATTAATCCCTCTCAGGCTGCAGAGAACAGCTCTCCTGTGTCCTCTCGCGCGTGTCATTCGTAGCCAGTGCTGGAAGGAAAAAGCTCAGCAGGCCGATGAAGCCGTGAGTAGAAAGCCACAACAATGGGCTGTTTCTTCTGTCAGAGAACGAAGCCATTTTCGTTGTTTCAGGGCGGGGGCTGCTTTTCATGTGCTGCTTTGTCAGCATTCAGGCAGGAGCCGAGCTGTGCTGGAGGCAGCAGCGTCTGGTCCCCAGGGGGTGTCTTCTCCTATGTCTCTTCTGCACTAGCCAAAGTCACTGTTTGCAGATGCAGGAACGAAGAGGAAACGGCTTTTAGTTATTCACGGGACCCGTCGTGATATCTGTCCCTGGCTTTTGCAAAGCCTTCGCAGCATCCCGAGGAGGCAGGTGAATGGTATCCCTGGTAGGGAAACTGAGGCACGGAGCATCTCGGTGACTGGCCTAAGTCCATAGATAGGGTTGGTGTCAAGAGCAGGGTGGGTGTGTTGGGGGTCCTCAGGCCGGTGCTCAGACCACACCCTTCCCTAAGTGGTTTAGTGGTATCCTTAGGCCGAGGGACGGCTGGTTCTACAGGCATTATCCCAGGGTCTGCAGGCTCGGGGGACCCATTTCGCCGAGTTTAAAGGCAGGTGCAGACTTGTTTAATTTTCATTCCACCAAGCCCACGTGCAGGGCGCCAGCTGAGTGTAGGGGGAACCTTTCCAGCGTGCACCAGAATTCCAGCCGTGGCCCTGCTGGCATGTTCCCCATAATCCTCAGACAGTCTCCCCTGGTATCAGCAGAGTGGGGGGTGCCCGGGCATGGAGGGGCAGCAGCAGGGCCGTGGCAAGGCCCACGCCAGAAAACAGTAAGGGAGCTGTGGCAGTGGTGGAGCCGTGCATGGGAGCCAAGGTCCTGGCTCCAAACTGACACCTGTCACCCTGGTTGCTCATCAGTATCTTCTGCCGTTGGAAAAGCAAAACCATTGGAAAGCTGCCAGCACTCAGGCCCTGGGGGCACTGTGAGCCAGCCACTCCCTTTCATGCCTCTGGGCACTTCTTTGGGTCAGGAGCGAGATGCAGCACGGCCGGGACTGGACTAGTCTCGACTCAGGGCTCAGTAGTACGATTCCCCTTTAGGGCAAGCCTCGATTCCTGGCCCGTCACGGAACATTGGTCCTGGGGCTGGGACGACGCCTGCGCTGCTGCGTCCCTCCATGCTGGGTTTAGAGGGACATGCTTCAGTTCCATTCCTCTCACACTGGAGACAATGAAAAGAGGGAGCGTTTTGGGGCTCTGTTTGAATTTCCTTTTCACCATGGATGTTTCTGAGGCCTCCGTGGAGTCTTGATCAGGTTCTGTTTGTTTTCGCTTTCTGGTTCCCATGCCCGTGGTCAGGACTGTGCTGTGGTCTGTGCTTGGAGCTGTACAGAATATGGAGGAAGATGCGTTCCTGCAGCCAAGAGCCTGCAATGGGAGCAGATGCAGCTGAGGAATGTTTATACCCACCCACCCCCCCCCTGCTTTCAGTTCATTTAAAAACAGAAGGAAATTGGGGGGGGGGAGGAGCAGGGGGGAGGTTGGGTCCAGCTTCCCCCACGGCGGCGCTGGCCCTTTAAATGCAGCCGCCTTACATCAGTCACCAGAACCTGGGGCTCTTTCAGCCAGAGTCTGCAATGCATTGTTCCTGCTGCAGCACCCGTTGCCCCTAGCAACACAGGCATCACTCCGTCGTTGCTATGGCGACAGCAGCTGGCTGATGGCAGAGAGGGGGCCCCACCCCAGCACGAAGAGGAGAAGGAATTGGTGCCCGTCTGGCGCTGCGGCGCACGGTGAGAGCTGGGCTCCTGGTCCGTCATTCAGGGTGATGGCTGGCTGCCCGCGGGAGCTGTTCATGCACACGTGCTCCCCCAGTGCCCGTCTGGGCTGTGAGCAGATGGAGCCGGGACTGCCCCGATGACCAGCTCCCCGGGGGGTGTTCGAGGCAGTAATTTTACCCCTCCTCCTCCAGCCCTTCTGTGTAGGCGTCCTCTGGGCTCGGTGCAGCTGTCCGTGTTCTGCTGTCCCCCACCCTCGTTCTGCTCTGCCTCTCTGGGCTCCATTTTGTGGAACCACAAATAATTCCTGGCAGCCGGGGGCTGGGATTCCCTGCCTGTGCCTCCTCCGCCCTTAGCACCGCTCCCTTCCCCGGCGGCGTCTCCCAGCCGAGCCTGCAACGTTGGGCTTTGACTGGGCCGGTCCTGCTCTGCCGGCGGGTTGTGGTGTGGGGAGCGGGGGCTGCACGTTCAGCGGCGGAGGCACAGACACAGCGGCTGGGGTGACGGGTGGGGTGTGGGATCTTGCCCGTTCCAGGGTATTCGCCAGCCTCGGGGGTTGTAAAGCTGGTGCTTCCACCCCCACTAGCAGCTGGTGCTGGGAACGCGTCGGCAGGACGGGGTTAGCCTTTGGAAGGGAGCCTTTTGCATGACTCTCTCTCACCTGTCACACGCACAGGGCGGTTAGCGGGGCCAGCCACCTCCACTCAACAGCTGGGGTCTTAATATAGCCCTTCAAGAAGCCTGTGGGAGCCAAGCAGCCGGGTCTGGAAGCTGCTGAGCTGGGAAGGGTATGGTTGCTTGGCAGGCATTTTATTTTCACCTTGAGCTCATCCGGTGCTTCTCTGTGGCATGGTCAGCCTGGGCCCTTGTGCGACGTCCGTGTGCGGGGCAGTGACCAGTCCCTTGAGCCGGACTCCTGCTGGCTGTCCGCTTCCCCCGTCCCTGGACACAGCATGCTTCTCGTTTCTAGCAGGAGTGACGGGGGCTGCGACTCCAGGATCTTTTGTTTGGCCCCGGCCCCTGCTGCATGCAAGTGACACACACCAAACCGAAGGGCCCTGGAACCTTGGAGTGGGGCGACTGGCTCTGTGTAACTGGCCGGCGTCAGCGTGAGCGGAGCCCCGCTCTCCGAGTCACGTCGGCTGTCGCCTGCTTTGCTGGTGCCAGGCCCGTTCACTCCTCCCGGCCGTGCTGGCTGGCTATGGCTGCCAAACACAGCCCAGTCTGAGATTATTTGAGGTAGTGTTTCTGGAGCGGCTGGAGGTCCCAGCTAAGCTCAGGGCCCACGGTCTTGGGCGCTACGTAGGCCCCAGCGGAGACTGAGCCCCTGTTGTGCCAGGCGCTGCACGGACTCAGCAAGAGACAATCCTTGCCCCCGAGATCGTATACAGACGAGAGACATGGGAGAGGGTCAAGGGGGGGCTGTGATGCCTAGTTTCCTGCTGGGGACCCGAAGCTACTCTGGATCCCTGTTTGTTATTTTATTAGGGCTTCTAAGGTGTCCCTTGCCGTAGCATCCAGGCACTCGAGTTTTTCCTTCCCCCGCTCTGTCTAGCTGGAGGTTTCTGCACCAGGCAGTTTGGGCATCTGCCGACCCATGTGGTAGTTGGCTGTGGGAAGGGCCCGGCAGTGGGGGAGACAGTTTTGTTGTTATTGATATGGCTGATCTGACGCCTCTGCTTGTTCTGTCCTCAGCCCCGCTTCGCCCCATAGAACAGGAAAGACATTTTCTTTTAAATGGTTTGGCGGGTCCCAGACACGGCGAGCATCCCTGTGGACGCACCAGCGACACCCATGGGGGTTTTATTGCAAGCCAGTAAAGACTCGGTTGTGAGAAGCGTGTAAATGCGTGCAGGGGCGCGTGTATTTGGGTGTGAGAGGCCCCCTCGGAGTCAGTGTTCCAGCCCTGAAATGCTTTTTTCTCCACCCCTCACCCGGTCCGTGAAATCCACCCCTTCTCGCCGCCCGTCCCCCCTTCCTGTGAGCGCCTGGGATGCCTGGCTCTGTGTCCTTAGAGGTTTGGCAAGGCCCCATCTGATGTGAAGGTTCTTTTCGGGGGAACACGCTGGCAGAAGCCCATTCCCAGGGCACCCAGGTCACGTTACAGCGTCACCCTCTGGGTTTCTTAGTGCAGCTGGGATGCTGGATTGATTGATTTTTACCAGGCCCCTGGCCCGGAGGAAGGGAGTGCGGCGTGACCCTGGCGGGCGTTTGGAGACCCCCGTGCCTTTGGCTTTTGCTGTCTCCGCTGCTCAGTGTTGACAGAAGCTGCCGCTATGGCCGAGTCTGAGCCGGTTGGAATTGGAAAGAAACCTGAGCTTTCTTTTCTCCCTCTCTGGGCTGCCTGCCGGGACCCTTCCTTCCCACCTGCTTTTAGCAGTGGCAGGAGCCTGAAAAGTTTGGGAGCAGTGGAGTCGGGCCTCTGGCCCTGTTTTCCCTCCTTTCTGACGGAGAGCAGGGGTGGGACTGGGAAGGGTCTTTCGAAATGTTCTTTCTGCCTGTTTGTTGCCAGAGACGCAGCTGGAGGGTCGCGTCTGGTTTTCTCTGCTTTGGTAGGAAGACGTCCTGGAGGCCTTGCACCTTCCCTGCGGCTGCTGGGGGTGTGACTGTTGCACAAAGATATCCTTTCTCCCACATGTCCGTTGGGCATCTGAGTTAATGAAACCAGTGTCCGGGGCAGTCTGCCTGAAACGCCTTCTCCGATCCATGTTTGTGCCCCTCTCCCGTGCGGCGTTACTGGTTCCCTCCCAGCTCCGGGGGAACCCCAAACACACTGGCACGGGGGCCACCTCTGTGCAACTCCGAATCTGGCCTGCGGGACATGTCCTTGGGGGATGAGGCTGAGCCCAAGGAGCTGCCCTCAGGCAGTTTTTGCTGAGTTATAAATGTGTGGCCCCCAGCCCTGGACCTGAGTCGCCCCATTGTGGCCTGGCTGTGGGCAGCTCTGCCGTCCGTGTGTGCAGAGGGCGGGGGGGAGCTGCCGTGAATCCCCTGGAGCTGGGCCCTTGCTGTGAGGCGGGGGTCGGAGGTGCTGGCCACCTCCCCAGCCCTGCTCCATGTCTCCCCTCTCCCTGCAGCCGTTCGGGGAGTGGTGTCAGCTGCAGCCCAAGGATGCTGCCAAGATGCCCGAGAGCGCCTGGAAGCTGCTTTTCTACTCGCTGGCCTGGTCATACGGCACCTACCTGCTTTTCTTCACCGAGTACCCCTTCTTCCACGACCCCCCCTCCGTCTTCTACGGTACGGGAACGCCACGGAGGAGGGAGCGGCGGCGCCAAGGGTCAGACAAAGGGGCCAAAGTCGAGGGGGAATCCATAGACCAAATTCCCCAGATCACCTTCCTTGCGGTCCCAGTGACGCGAGGGGGGCAGGAGTCGTGTCCGGCGGCTGCAGTACTGAGCCCGTGACAGCCAGCGGCTGGAGCAGAGGATGGGGGGCCAGGACTCCTGCGTTCATTCCCGGCTCTGGGAGGAGAGTGGGGTCTGGTGGGTTAGCGTGAGGAGAGAGGGGGCTGGAAGCCAGGACTCCTGGGTTCTGTTCTGGCCTCTGCCTCTCTCCCAGGCTCCTTTGTGCTGTTTGTTATCAGGCCCTTGGGTCTGAGTCACTGTGGGAGCCCAGGAACTGTCCCTGGTGCAGGCTCTGGCTGCGGGGCGGGCGTCTCCCTGCTGAGCGTGCTGTGCTGGCGGCGGGGGTAGGGCGCAGGGGGGTCTGTGCTGGGCTCACGCAGGGATCTTTGTGCCGCTCCTAGGTTGGAAGAAGGGCATGGAGGTCCCCACAGACATTGCCATCGCCTACGTGCTGCAGGGCAGCTTCTACGCCCACTCCATCTACGCCACCGTCTACATGGACGCCTGGCGCAAGGACTCGGTGGTCATGCTCATCCACCACGTGGTGACGCTGACGCTCATCATCTTCTCCTATGCGTTCAGGTGAGTCCCTCCCCCCATGGCGCACACGGAGCTGGGGGGGGTCCCAGCGCCAGGCAGAGGCAGCTGCCGTTCCCCACCCAGCTACTGCGCACGCCAAAAACACCCCCTGGGGCTGGCGTGGACCCTCCCCCGTCCAGCAGCGAGCGTGTCCCTTGCTCGGAGCTGCCCCAGGGTGTGACCCCCCCCGCGCCTGGCTCCGGTGCGGTCCACCCAGGTGGAGCCTGCAGCACCGATATGGCCTGGCCTGGGCCTGGAGCCACGTGCGCTGCCCCGGTCCCACCCGGCGGCCAAGACACACGCGCGGCCCCTTCTCCCCGCAGGTTCCATAACGTGGGGATCCTGGTGCTCTTCCTGCACGACATCAGCGACGTGCAGCTGGAGTTCACCAAGCTCAACGTCTACTTCAAGCACCGGGGCGGGGTCTACCACCGGCTCAACGACCTCATCTCCAACCTGGGCTGCCTCACCTTCAGCGTCACCTGGTGAGCTCTGCCCCCTGCCCAGGGGACCCCCCCGTGCTGCGAGCTGGCAGGGGCAGGAGGTCCCTCCCCCGGGACGGCTGGCGCGAGTGCGTCACCCCAGCACCCCTCGTCTCCCGTCCGCAGGCAGGCGGGGAGCGGGAGGGGAGCAGCAGCTACGTCCTCCCCTTGCAAACCTCCCCGTGTCCAGGGAGCCTGGAAACCTCAGGGTCCAGGGGGAGCCTGCCGCTGCCTTCCCGACAACACAGGTCTCCTGCATGGAGGCAGCCAGGCGGGTGGGGAGGGGCTAGACCGTGTTGCCTGGAAGTACTGGAGGGATGCTGGTCCCCGGGCCCCTCGCTGGGGCCCCCCTCGGTACCACTAACCCCCGTGTCTGTCCTGGCAGGTTCTGGTTCCGCCTCTACTGGTTCCCCCTCAAAGTGCTCTACGCCACCTGCCACTCCAGCCTGCAGTCGGTGCCCGACATCCCCTTCTACTTCTTCTTCAACGCCCTGCTCTTCGCCCTCACGCTGATGAACATCTACTGGTTTCTGGTGAGTGCCCCTGCCCGGACCCCGGGGCCAGGCAGCTCTGCCGTGCCACTGACAGCCCCCCGCTTCCTGCCTGCCTGCGCCCCGGGGAGCTGGAGCCGGAGCCCCTGTGCAAATGGGGGGGGGGCTCGTGTGGTTGTGGGGGGGGAATTAAAAGGGGGTGGGAGGACGGGGAGGACGGGAAGCACAAGGTGATGAGGCCGGCCTCCTCCCAGCTGGAATCCCGCCTGTCTGGCACCGCTGACGGAGTAGGCGCTAACAGCTGCAAGAATCACAGCCCGGGGCATTTCCTGGGGGCCAGGCCCGAGTGGGAAGAGGCTGTCAGTGGCGGCGGGGGCGTGGGGGTGGTGAGAGCCAGGGCAGGGTGTGCCGCCATCTCCCAGAGGTCACAGCCACCAGGCGTCCCCAGAGCCCGCAGGGCAGAGCTGGGGTCGGAGTCTGGGAAAGTCAGAGCCCCGGGCTAGGAGTCTGGCCAGGAGGCCGTGCTGCTCTGGCTGTGTCCGGTCTGACCCATGCCTTCTCACAGGGCTGCTGCCTGCTTCCCTCCAGCCCCCTTTTGGCCTAGGGTCCCCCGGCTCCTCCCAGCCGCTGGGGAATTGGGGGGGAACTGGGGAACCTCCGGTGGGACTCCATCCCCCTGTGCGGGTGCAGCTCCCGCTGGCCTCTCGGCACGATCCTGCCATCGCGAAGCGTTGCCGAGGCTCTGAGCTGCCCCCTGGCCCTCCACTCACCGGCACTTCCAGGTGTCCTGACCCCTGCCCCGCCGGGAGAGTCCCAGGCAGTGTGGGGGGGCGGAGCAGCGGGGGTGACGGCGTGTGGAGCAGAGCGGCATTGACGTCTCCTGCACTTGTGCTGGGCACATACATAGCTGGCGGGTGGGGCTGCAGCTGGGGCGCGAGGGGTCATTCGTACCCCAAGAACTCTCCAGCCCAGATACATTCGTTTGGAACTGTGCCCCCCCCACACACACACCTCTTATCCTGTGTTTGGGGGGGTGGGGTGTCCAGTGGTAGTGCTCCAGCACCGGGCTGGGAGGGGTTGTCTCTCTGTCCTGACTTCATCAGCTGCTGGGATCTCCCTGCATGCGCCTTGGAGCCCAGCTCCTTTCACCCCCCTGGGCGCGAGGCAGCGCAGCTGCTCCCACCCAGCGCCGGGCTCCAGGCACCCAGACCGGGCACTTTCCTTCCTGGAGCCCCCTAGCCGAGGACGTCGCTACTCAGTGGGTAGCCCTACTCAGTGGGTGAGCGTGGGCAGGCAGGGCGGAGCGGGGACCGTGGCCCCTGGGTCATTGCCTGCGTCCTGTCTCCCCCAGTACATCGTCCTCTTCGTGGCCAAGGTGCTGACGGGGCAGATGCAGGAGGTGAACGATGTGCGTGAGTACGACATGGAGGAGCGCAAGAAAACCGCCGTGCCCAAGCGCGTGGGCGAGGTCCAGCGCCCCAAGTCCTGGAAAGAAGGGTGAGCGGGGGGGGAGGGGGTCACACGCAGGGCCCCCCCCGGTGGGGGGGGACATGGCAATGCAGGAGGCTGGATACATGGGGGCCACAGAGGGAAGGGTTTGCTGAGATCAAGCTCCCTGGGGTCTCGGCGTCCCGGGCCTGCCGTGGGGTCAGTGACGGGACGGGCGGGGGCAGGGAGTTGGCGCCTGAGCGGGGGTGATTCTGTGCCCAGCGAGAGCAGCGGCTGGATGCATTGCTGCAGGGCATAAACGGGTCAGCTGTCTGTCTGTCCATCCATCTGTCCCGTCCCAGCCCCACCCACTGGCCAGGCCTGGCCCCTCTGCAGCGGAGGGGGGTTCTCCTGGCAGCGGGTAGCGGTGCATTGGGCCGAGGGTCTCATCCAGCCTGGCAGGAGCTGGCCTGCCGGAAGCTGATCCCGCCCGGCCCCCCTGCCTTCCTGGGTGGCACTCACGCCTTCTGCGGGCGAGCGTTTCGTAGGCTGCAGGCCTGGGCTGCGCAGAAGGGAGGGACGCGTGGGGCTGGGCTGAGGGGTGACCCTGGGGGGGCTGGTCAAATACAAGGGCTTCACTGTCTGCCTCTCTGTGTGTCTGACAGGAAGCACCTGAAGAACGGGCTGATCAAAGACAAACGGTTATAAGGGAACCGCTTGTGACTGGGCCGCCTCTGGGGACGCCGCTACAGCCAGCCGACGGGAGCGCCACGCGGAGATGGTCTGCAAGCCCCCGACGCCCCCACCCCTCGCCTGGAGCTGGGAGGAGCCGGCAGCCGCTGGAAATGGCCCACGCGTCTCAGCCCGGCTTTGGCCAGGCGTCAGCTGACGCTGCCGTCGTGTCTGTAGCCGGTTTGCGCTGGGCGCCCGGCCGGCTGTGGGCTGGGCAGCGGAGGCGGTGGGGGTGGTTTTCTTAGCAGGGGCCAGGTCAGAACTGGAACTGGCTTTCGGCCACCTGAGAGCCCGTGTGCCACCCCCACCCGCTGGCCAGCCTCCGTCGCTCTGCGCTGCCCCCGACCGTGCGTGTGGGAGCCCAGGCAGCTCTTGTCTCTGCAGCACTGACTGACGCCGTGGGGTGGGGTGGGGGGCCCTCAGTACCCGTCTGCCAAGCAATGGAGCCCAGAGCCAGCTGTGCTGTAGCTTGCAAGCTGGGACCGGCGCTGGCCCGGGAGAAGTGGGGTGCTGCTATGCGCACTGCTGTCCTGTAGCGGTCAGTGTAACCCAGTCAGCTGCTATGAGTGCAGCCACCCAGGGCTTACCCCACAGAGCAACCCACCCCTGTCTGCAGCCCACCCCGCCAGAGCCTGGCGGCTTCCCCTCCCCGAGGTGTGGTGTTACTCCCGAGGCTGAGCAGACAGGCCTGCCCTCCTGCCTTCACTACGTCCCTCGGGGAGCCAGGGAGATTAAGGGGCAGGGCATCCGCTAGGGTCTCCTGCCTGGCTGAAGCCCTGGCTTAGAGGCACAGATATTGCTGCATCCGCCACAAAGAGACGCCCTGGAAAACTGACGGGGAGGGAAAATGAAAACATGACCCAAAGGCTTAGATTTGGGCTGAATCTGCCAGGCCGCCCCCTCGCCTCCCACACTCCAGCCGCACGTGACAGGACAGGAGCGTAACCAGCCCACCGATTCGGCGCGTTTGTTCCCTGACTTTCAGACTGGGATCTGCCTGGGGTTCAGTGGGACAAAAGTAACTGACGGGGCCGGATCCTGCTCTCCTGCCTGCACTGAGGCCCGGGGAGGCTGGAAATGGCAGCTCGCTGCTTTATTTTCTTTGTATAATTTAACGTCCTGGCTCCACTGAGCGGCTGCCCGTGCACAGGGTGCATCCCACGTTGCTCAAGGGCCCGGCCAGGACAGAGCCGGCCCTGCTGGGGCCCTGTCTGGCTTTGCTCTGCAGGGAGCCAGTTGCCGCAGCGGGTGTGGAAATGCTGGACGTTAGCAGCCCATCAGGCTGGATGGCTGGGCGGGGGTCGGTGTGTGTGTGTGTGTGTGTGTGTGTGTGTGTGTGTGAGCGAGAGAGAGAGAGAGATCACTGCAGCCTTGTGGAGTTGGAGGGAGGACAAGCTGCCCTAGGACCTGCACATGGCCCGGCCCTGGCCCCAGCCGGGTGCTTTACAGCTGTGGCAGGAGAACGGCCTCGTGCCTGGCTCCAGGGAGGGTTTTGGGGCTGGGCCGGGAGGGGCCGGGCAGAGCGCAGCAGGGGCTGTGTGTGCGCTGATGCCCTGACACTGGCGGGAGCGCTGGGCAGGGACCAGCCCTGGGCAGAGCCCGGGAAGGGCCAGGCTGGCAGCCGCGGGTGCAGGCTACGTGGACGAGTGCGCCCCGCTCGGGTCTGACCATTGCCCACGTGAGCACCTGGCCCGCCTGTGCCCGTGCCCCCGCCTGTGTTGGCCCCCCCCCCTCATGCGCAGGGCAGGAGGGGTCCTGGTGCTGCGCCCCCCCCCAACCAGCTGCCCCGGGGAGGAGGGGGCTCAAATGCAGGCTTGGCCCTGTCGCCCCCCCCCCCCCCCACTCCCTGCACTTACCCGCATGCAGTGCCCACCTCTCCCGCTGCAGCCCCCTCGGATGGGGGCAGCCGCAACCCCCCCCCCCCAACCCCCATCCTGGGTGGGGGAGGGGCTGGGCCAGCCCTTCAGGACATGTGGGGAGGGGATGCAGGACTGGAAGTGGGAGCAGCTGCCCCTCAGCCTCCTGCGTCCTCCGCCGGCCCGAAGGGCTGGGCCAGTGCGCCCCCCCCCGCATTTACCCACCACTACAGCCCAGCCCCGTGCCAGCTCGGATGGGGCGGCCTCACCCCCCCCCGCATCCTGGGGAGAGGCGCCGGGTTGGCCCTTCACGGCGGGACGGAGGACGAGGGGCGCAGGAGGCCGAAGGGGCAGCTGCTCCTGTGCCCCCTGGCTAGGGGAAAGAGCTGCCCCATCTGAGCCGGCACGGGGTTTTGGGGGGGGGTCAGTGCGCTCTGGGCCAATGCGTCACGGGGGGCGCAGGAGGTGCTGTGCTGCTCAGTGCCTCCTGCATGTGGTGGAGGGCCGGGCCGGCCCGGTGCCCGCCCCCCCCGCAGGCCTGCGCCCGGAGGCTCATCCCCTCTCGGGAGGCCACGGCCAGCTGCCTGCCCCACGCAGCGGGCACAGCCCGGGCACATGCAGCGGGCTGGACTCCAGCATGGCGCCATGGCGAGGCCCCTGCAGGCTCCGGGCAGAGCAAGGACTGAGAGGTCTGGAGCCCAGCCGTCATGCTGCAGCCTGAGACACAAAACCCTCCCTTGCCCCAGCCCCCCGCCTAGGGGCAGCTCTGCCCCGCTTTCTCCCGGTGGCACTGTGTCCACACGCACGTGGGGGGCGGACTGGGCAGAGGGCTCCCTGAGGCCGGGCGGGGCAGGGAACACGAGAAGAATTTGGGGCTGGCTGTCCCCACGAGGCTGCGCCAGGCAAAGCCCCCTCATGCTGGGACTCAGGCTCACTGGACATTCCCCTCCCACCCCAAAGGGTTAATGGGCTCCCAGGCCTGCCCAATCCAGGGATGCCTGGCTGCTAATTGTGCGCTAATCAGATCAAAGGCTCCCACCAGGCAATCAACACTCCTCTCTGGCCGGGTGTCTCCAGCGTCCCTCTGAAGACAAGCGCGGGGCTGCCCCAGCTCTGCTTTGTCTGCCTGGCACTGCGGGACTGCCCAGCCATGGGGCCTGGCTCCACCACAGTCGGCTTTGCTGCTGGCCTCCTCTGCGCGCTGGTGGCCGCGGCGCTGGGCCTGGAGGGAAGCAGGCAGGAACGCTTGCTTTTACAATCCTTGGGTCTGAGTGCCAAGCCCAGCCCTAAATTCCCGGCGCCCGTGCCCCCCGTGCTGTGGAAGATCTTCCAGAAGAGAGCACGTCCTTCCTCCGCGGCCAGCGCGCTGGACCATGCCTGTAGGGTGGAGGAATTTAATGTCCCTGGGAACATCATCCGTGTCTTCGCTGACCAAGGTACAGAGGCTCTCGGCTTGGGTGGGTTACGGTGCCTGCCCTTAGAAAGCCCACCCAGCCCCTGGGGGCCCCGCGGGGTTTGGGACAGTCAGAGCAGAGGGCTGCGAGCCCGGCGGGCTGGCTTGTCCTGCGTCACAAGCCTGGCAGGTGGGCGCCTTTCGCCAGCTGGGATCCTGTTCATCAGGCCTACTGGTGTTTACTGGAGACAGGCAGTGGGGCCCAGTGGTCAGAGCAAAGGCCTGGGGACAGTAGGTTCTGTTATCAGCTCTGGTACGGACTCTGCAAGCTCAGGCAGGTCACTGCTCCGTGCCTCAGTTTCCCCAGCTGGCATAGTCTCTCCAGGGCGAGCTGAACAGGCATGCGTGTGTGTAACCCCTGTTGAGATCCGGCAGGACGGTGCCGTGTCCGAGTTGTTATTCAGCCTCGCCCACTTCCTCTGACATGGTGGGAAGCCCCAGGAGAGACGTTTCCTGTGACTGGTGCTTATCTCAGGAACCTGCCAGTGCGGAAGGTGCTGGGGCCAGGATTTCAGTGCTCTGTTGTGCGCTTCCCCAGGCCTGGCCCCGGCGGTTCGGTCTGTGATACCCGGCAGCAGCAGCCCTGCCCAGATTGTAAAGGGCCTGGGGCCGATGGGGCTGGGGTTTGGGTCCCTTAGCGGGTGGCACTAACACAGCCAGCCGCTGTGAGAATGTACTGCAGGGACAGGCCACAAACAAGGCGGGGCTGGTTTTCTCTCTGAGCCGGAGGGGACAGACACTGGCTGCAGGTCCGGCTCCCACCCCCATGATTCACCTCCTGCTGTTTCAGCCCTGGGCCTCTCTGAGCCTTTCCCAATTTGGGGTTATTATTGGCTATACCTTAGGCTGAGGCCCCACTAAACTCACTTCATTAGTGATCTGTCGTCTCCGGTTGAAATCAGGGTCTGAGTCCAAAGGGATGAGTGCTCAGCGTGTCAGCAGACCGGGCCTGTTCTAGCAGCCACTGGTACAGTAGCAGCAGGATGAGCAGCACGCTATACACCCCCTGCCAGGAAGGAGGCAGGTACCCTCTTGCCAATGGGCAGCTGAAGCACAGAGAGGTTTAGTGATGCTCCGAGGGTCAAACAGCGAGGGGCAGAGAACCCAGGAGTCCTGACTCCCAGTTCTGGTCTTCAGCCACAAATTCAGATGACCCAGCCCAAATCTTCGGCAGACCTTTGCCTCCGGTGCGGGCTCTGGTTTGTTACCCTGCTGCCGTCGGCCGGGTTCTCTTAGCTAAGCAGCCTTCGCCTGCCACCCGGGACACGTGGATCCTTGCGATGGGGAATCTCGGCTGGGGTGGAGCCTGGTGGTGAGAGCATCGCATCCCATCAGCGGCTGTGTCATTGAAATACTGGCCCTTGTCCAGGCCCTGAGCAGGGGCCCTGCGTGAGAGCAAACTCCTCTCTGTGTTTGTTGCCTGTATCGCCTGGTGGGCAGAGCACACCCCGCAGCCAGGACCGGGCATGACCTCCTCCCTCCTCACACTGATCCGGAGGGGGGCAGAGACTCAGGACTTTGTGCTGGGGGAGTAACCGCAGCGAGCTGAGTGGAGAGCGCCGGCCCCCGGGCAGAGCCTGAACCAGGCGTGTGGCTGATGAGAAATGGGGGTACTGGGGAAACGGAGTTTGCCTGCGTCTCGTTTGGGGGCTAGGGAGCTCAGCTCAGGTTAGGTTAGTTCAGCTCTTTCCTTTCTGGCTGCTGCGCTGAGTGTCCCTGTCGGGGCTGGGAGGCCCTTCCTGCCCAACCACGCCACCGCCTCTGTTTTCCTTCCCTCTCAGGCAACTTCGTTCACAGTGGGGAGCCTGACACGTGGCTGTGCCTGGAGAAACGGCTCTACTTTAATCTCTCCGTGCTGGAGGAGGGGGAGCAACTGACGATGGCTCAGCTGGAGATCCAATTCAGCCACAACTCCTACCACCCTTCCGGCTGCGGGCAGGTCTTTGAGCTGCGGCTGTACCACGCCCTGCAGCTGTCTCTGCGGGGAACGTCCTCCCACCTGTACAACCAAAAGCTCCTGGCGGCACAGTCCTTCGCACAGCTGCGCAAGTCCCTCCTCTTCAACCTGACCGAAGTGGCAAAGGGCTGGAGGAATCCCAGCAAGAACCTGGGCTTGATCCTGGAGATCTCTGTAGGCAGCAGCAACGGCACCTTGGCCTGGCCTCCCGGGAGGCCGCCGAACCCCTGTGCCAGCATCAACTCCTTCCTCAGCACCTCTCTGCTGGTGGTGTCCCTCAATCAGCAGCAGTGCAAGGCCTCCAGGAAGAGGCGAAGCTCCTATTATGCCCCGGTCACCCCGAGCAACCTCTGCAAGCCAAGACGGCTTTACATCAGCTTCAGTGACGTGGGCTGGGAGAACTGGATCATCGCGCCACAGGGCTACATGGCCAACTATTGCCTGGGCGAGTGCCCCTTCCCACTGACGGCAGAACTGAACAGCACCAACCACGCCATCCTGCAGACCATGGTGCACTCCCTTGACCCGGAAGGAACCCCGCAGCCCTGCTGTGTCCCGGTCCGGCTGTCTCCCATCTCCATCCTGTATTATGACAACAGTGATAATGTGGTGCTGAGACACTACGAGGACATGGTGGTGGACGAGTGCGGCTGCAGGTAATGGAGCGGCTGATTGAGATGTGAATATCGCATCAGGTGTGGCACGGAGGGAACGATCGATGGCTTGGGTGACTGGGGTTCTGGGTTGATGGAATAGGTCAAAACGTTACTGTCTCCTTTGCATGGGTGGGCCGGGACCCTCCCTCCCAGCCCTTGGGGCAGGTCCTGGCAGACCTTCCTCTTCGATGCACTGTTGCAAAATGCAGCTGCAAGGGGGGAGATCCTGACGTCTGGCATGAAGAGGAGAATGCAAGTGGGGATTCTACTTTAACGCAGAGTGGAAGCAGGCTGCCTCCAGCCACACTTGCATCTGCTGTTGGTTGCACCCACCTAGGGGCTCGCTGAGAACCTGGTGAAATCTAACGGTGGGAGAGCCTGAGCCTCCCCTCCCCCCCATGCCACACAGTGCTGAGCAGAGGATGGTGGCACCAGTCAGAGTCCCGGCTCTGTGCCTCCTTCCTCTGTTCCTACCCAGAGGCACTCGTGTGGCATAGGACGGCCTAGAGCCTGTCTGGCTGGAGTTGGGGGCTCTGCCCATGACCCTGTGCTAGACATTGAAGAATGAGGTCTGCTGGATCCTCAGTGCCCCTTATGCCCAGCCCCCTTAGGTGGTCCACGCCGTAGCAGCATCCATCATCGCTCTGAGGAGCAGCACGGCTGGACTGGATCCTGCCTTGGCTAAGCTTTTTGAGCCCCGTGCACATTTTTTCCCAGAACAGGAAAAGCATGTGGTTGAATTCTGCCGCCTTTCCAGTAAATGAAGAAATAGCCAGGCCTGAAGTTTGATGAAGTCATTTCTCCTCCACCTGGCCTTACTGCACCTAGAAATAAATACCACCTCTGCCTGGAGCCTGACCAAAGTTGCTCTAGGTAGCACGTTGACCAGTTGTTAGATGCCAGGGCAGAGAAGGCTAGCGGGAGGAGGTGAAGTGATTCAGTGCAAAGAGGCATGTTTTCACAGGGGGAGCGCTCACTGGAAAACCCTAGCGATGTAAAACACCTTTCTGTGGTGAAAATGTCACCGGGTCTGGCCCCTGAAGTTTGGCCGACATGTTTATTGAGGGGGCCAGTGGGTTTGGGTGTCCAACTTGATTGAGGGATGCTTAACCCCACCGATCCCACTGACTCGTAGCTGGAATTTCTGTCCTCTGCTGCCCACCAAAATCAGGGGGAAAAATGAAGTGGCCAAACTCTTTCAAAACAAACAGAAGTCTTTCATTCTTTAGCAATCAGGCACACGTCTGCAGAACACAGTAGAAAGACAAACAAGAGACAAGGCCTCCTTTTAAAAACGTTTTCACCTTAGTGCCAGAATTCTCTCAGTAACAGGGACAGAAATCTATCCCCCCCCCCGCTGATCTGCCTTTTAGAAGCCCCGTCGCACAGTAGGAGCAGTCAGCGCAGAACATCCCCGTGAATCAGTCTGGTGAGTAAAGCGATGGCTTGTGCAAGTATTTAATGCACTAGCCTGTCACCCATGGCAAGGTGAGAACTTGGGGCTGTGAAAGTAGCTTACGGGTCTCATTTTAGCATGATGCCAATTGACACCCTAAGGACTTAACAATGTTTGTAGCAACTTAGAACTGAAGTGCCAAGCAGGGCCCCCCCATTACCAGGAGGAAAAAAATGTTCATGACTCATTGTGTGGGAAAAGGGAGTGTAGTATATATGGGAGGGGGCCCTGGCACAAGTTTGTGCTGGGTCCAAAAAAATTATGCTTGGGCTGTGGCGCCAGGGCAAACCAACTTGCAAGGGTGAAGCACTTACAGCTGACTGCATTGTTCCCCTTAGTGAAGGAAATAAGAAGTGCTGGTTCCGATTGCCCTGTTTAAACAGATGAAGGCCCATAGCAGTGGCAGTGTGAAAGGCAGAGGACAATTGCTGTATTTAAGCCAGTGGGGGGTGACGACCCACCATCTCCTATGAATGAATCACTGCAGCTGCTTGTTCTCCATAGGACAGGTCTGACATGAAAGACAAAAGGGCTAGGACTTCCACTTGCAGAATCTCCCAGGGATCCTTCACAGCTGCAGTGCTCAGCATAAAATCCAGACTACCAGGGACAGCTGAAGTCTTAAGGGGGCCCCACCTACCCTACCATTAGCAGAGCATCAGACTGCTCTGTTCTGAACGTGAGGCTAGTGCCAAGGGGGGAGGCAGCTGAGGGATGGTCTGCTTTCTTTAAACTGGGATTCATAAAATAAGATTTTGGAGGGGGCATGGGGGTGAAGTGAGTGTCAGTCTTCAAGTAGCTATGCTTGAAGCCTGGGCAGAGCTGCCAGCTTGTTCCCATCTTTAAAGCCAGGCCCGTGAGGGGCTACACTTGTTAAAAGTAAATCAACTGGCATAACCGCAGATGCTAACTTGAAGCTCATGTGACTTGAGCAATCACGACCCCGACACTCCCCTCCCCTCCCCTCCCCTCTCCTCCCCTTCCCGCTGAAGGGGGCTGGGGAAGGTCTAAACTCTTCCCCTGGCACTGAAGCCTTTCACTGAGACTGAATTTTTGACAAGTTATTACAGCAAAACATTCCCCCCTCTGAACATTACCGAGCCTTGCAGCTATCCAGCTCCACTCCACTAGTCCCTCCCTCCATGCTGGTGTAGCCCAAGGAATAAGAACATAGCCATTGCCACCTACAACTGCTTTACAAGTCACCGGATCCTACGTTTTAGATCTGTGTGTAGTGGCAACCTCCATGCGTGGATGTCAAACTGGAGATCCAAGTAACGTTTTGCCTTTCAGCAGACAAATCCAGGACAATTTTAACTATAGGGTTTTTGTTTTTGTTTTTTTCTGGGGGGGGGGGGGATGAGGGGGAAGCTAAGAGAAGGAACAAGGGATCTGAATGAGACTTGAAACTGTTTTTTAAAATGTGAGTCAGCTTGAAACCAGTGGAGACTTGTTTTGGGTTTTTTTGTATCTACCTTATGTCTTAATATTTAGTGAAACCTTTGTTAACAAGAAAGACCTTTGTTCCCATGGGGAAACTAAAGGTTTAATCACTTATTTTAATTAAATTTGCAAAGACAGTGTCCTTTCCCTTCCCCATGAAGGTGTTGTGCTAATGGATAGACCCAAACCTTTGTTGAACAGGCACAGGTAGGTGGAATACTTTAAGGCTGCCACAATTCCACACAGGTGAGCTGCTGTTATGCGCTAACATTTTCAGGCAGACATTCTCTGCACAGCACTCTAGAAAGCTCACTCATTCACACACATGGGATGCTGCAGAGTTCTAAGATAGTTTAGCCCATTCTGTACAGTAAACAAGCCCTACATCAAAATCAGCAACAAACATTTCATAAAGAAATTGGATGCTACCCGAATGAGTGACTATGGTTATAGGAGCTATCAATTACTGAAGTTTATAAAAACAAACAAGTGGCTGGTCATCTTAAAGAAATCACCATCACTTCTGAAACAAATAGAAAGGAACAGTGGGCAGGCCCAAAAAATCGGATCCATTACTGTTTTCCTTAATGTGGCGTTTAATTCCTGGAATTGGTTAAACTTGAATTTCTATGAAGGAAAAACAATTTTAGAGTTTATGCTGAATATTTTGAAAAATTAGTCCATAGCAGACCAAGGAACTCAAAGCTCAGTTCGTTCATTTAGGACACACTTGTGAGGGAGGTTTTTGCTTCCCATCTAAATCTCCACTTGTATTTACCAAGGCACAAAGAGATGAATAAGCAATGGGGCTCTGTCCTAACCATTGTGCAGTCCAAATTATTAGAGGATTCTCTCGCTAGCATGGGAAGACAGATGTGACCATGTGTAATACCTTGTGGATCAGAGTGGACACATGAAATAACTACTTCAGTGATCGCAACACCTGTGAAGTGAAGTCAGTTCACTAATATGAAAGATGCTCAGAGCATCAGCAGACTGCAATACTAATCTGAACTTGTGCTTCAGGCAGAAAGCAGAGTGAAAAGTCGACTGTATTTGTACCTTAAACAGTGCCATTCTCAAATGCTTGACTACTGTGCCAAATGCAGCTGGTGGTGACAAGACTGGGCCTAAACATTTAATCAATCTAAGCTTTCCCTGAAAAGGACTCACTCAGTTACTATGTTGTCTCAGATTTACCACCACAGCTACAATCAGCAGAGCAAATTAATGTTTTGATGAATGATAGTTGCCCCCTAACCATGCAAAGCTGGTAACTTGAACGGGGGCAGATGGACATCTTAAAAGGCTTTTAGCACTACTTCCACCAGGTTTTATGCAAGGAGTCTAGTCCCAGTCTGAAAGAAATAAGCTCTAGCCATCAATATTAAAAAAAGAGCGAGGTCCTCTAACAGCCTTTCATGCTGACTGACTACTGCCACGGAACGACTGTATAAGATCAATGCATGGCCACAGAATGCCTCAGTGGGTTTCTAAACATTTCTAAGGCATGCACGTGTTTGGACAAGACCCAACGAAGGGACCCAGGGAGGGTACTTGTCTTGAGCAAACTTTTCACAGTTCATTTGCTTATCCATGTGTGCTATAACACACCATACTTTTGTACTAGTTATGTTAAAATGTAATAAACTTGAAGTTTACACAATCAAACACTGAGCCAAATGGTCACAATGTTGTTTTAAAAAGGTCCAAAATGATTACTGAAAATATAGGCCCCGCTTGAAGGCAAGAGCTGTTTATTATTTTTTTTTATTGATGACAAACATGTTTAAAACAAACAGACAAAATCAAAGTAGAGTAACACCGCTCTAGCACTGATGGCTGTGGGTTTATAAAACTCAGAGTAATTGCTACAAAGCAGAGGCAAGCATTCTGACCAGTGAAATAAGGGCTTGGGGTGCAGGGGTTACATTACTCAATGGATTGCACTGCACAAAGAGTTACAGCTTAAACCTATGTCAAAACTCTGCAGCTACGCAGCCTACTCAGACGGAAAAAATTAAAAGTTAATAAATAAAATAGTCCCTCTTACGTGAAGGAAGGTGGCCTGTGTCTCCATTCTTTGCACATTGTAGAAGTCTAAACTCTGGAGGCTTTTTATGAAACAAGAGCATGGTTATTTTGTTTCAGGAAGGTTTCTTTATTTTGCAGTTTATGAAGAGTTCACTGCAGGACTAAACAAAAAGTGAATTCAGCGCACCTGTTCTAAATTTCATGTGCACACTACTTACAAAGCCTGCGGGTATGCTACACTATACTGGAGGCGGGAAGGGGAAGATGTGAAAAACTACAGCAAATACAGGTTATGAAAGCAGATCAATAATCTACAGAAAAGACAGAGTAATGTAAGGGGGTGTTTCCAAATTACAAGAAGTGGGTTTTGTTATTTATTCTAAGTACATTCACTGAGAGGGCTGGTTTATTTGTTTTATTTCCTCAAAAAAAGACTAGAAACGCTTGGAGCCCTTTAATTATAAAGCTAACTTAATTCAGAAACTTTAAAAAACATCTAGTTTAGTAATTCAGACACTACTGATTTTAGCCAATGAGGAAGTAGAGGTTATTCTAACTTAGGGATCTGATAAAATTGGGTTAGTAGGAATTCAGGTTCTCTGTGCTGTTTCTAAAGATTTAGACAAATAAAATGCTCCCAGAGTTCCCACTTGACTTGTTTAAGACACAGATGCAACTTAGAAATCGGATGGCTTTTTTATGTGCTGTTTTTCAGTTCGACTTCCAACTACTTCTCAAGCCAACTTTGATGCCACAGCCATGTTTACTACCTGAAAAGCAGGCTGCAGGGTGGTTTTTAACTTCAACACCTGAATCATTCAGCTATCTGCACTAACTCACTGAAGAAGCCACACAAAAGCCTAATCCATTATCTCTAATTATACCCATCTATCAGAGGCCACCTTCCAACAACTGCCTGCTTTTTCCATTTTTTTTTCCAACCTGCTTCAAAGTCATTGTAGAGTCTTTACTTCAAAACCAATATAATCCCCAGTTTCCACTACTTCCTCCCAACATCTGTGGGAGTGAATAAAGCAGGCCTAATAGCGTCTTTCCCTCCAGGGTTGAAGGGCACACGAGCCCATCCCCTTTTAAGCGCGCAGTTCATCTTACAGAAAGGCTTGTTTTCACAGAGTAGAGTCCAGACAGTAGCCAATTAAAGCATACAGAAAACACTTTGAAACCCTCCTCCTGCTTGAACATGCAGGCTCCTTTCACTCCTAACTGCTATCTGTTGTAGGAAGAAGAGGCTGATTGCTGCAACTTTAAATCACACTGACAGTTCTCAAGGTTGGTGCTCTAATTTAGATTTTTTTTTTTTTTTTTTTTTTTTTTTTTTTAATTTTTTTTGTAAGCTTCTCAGAACAAGGATCTCCCAGGTCCACTACTAAGAATTCAGAGACACTACGAAGAATTCAGTGCTCCTTTGAAAGAATCTCTTTAAAACCACCTTGTCACGAAATACCCGTTCAGAATGTGGGCGACATGATGACACTAGAATTTCAGAGCCAGTTTTGGACAACAAAACCTGCATCTCAGCGTTGAACAGCCGTCATGTTCTGCCTGGTTTTCTGCTTGGCTTACTGTCATTTTTAGGCAGCATCTTTCCTCTTTAGATACTCTGCTTTTAAAACGTCAACAGTTACTGCTAAAATATAGTACCTTTTAAAATGAGAACAACTCTGAGATGAGGGTTTTCCTCTCCCCTCCTGCTCTGAAAATTGATGCCCTGCTCGCAAAGAGAAGTATGGAATGAAGTGAAACCTGCTTAAGGCCCTTCTCTCAAACTTGTTTGACTGGGGGAGCAGGGACTCAGCTGACCACTCATTCTTTCAGGGCGAGTTGCCTTCCCAGTGAGGCGCCAGCCAGTCCTTTGGTGCTCTCTCTCCGCTCCGGTGAGTCTCCTTGTCTCAGTGAGCTAGCAGTGGGCTCTCACGCGCGCTCCTTTCTTTCTCCTCTCCGTTGGTTGGTTTCTCTTTCTTTCTCTCTCCTGTTGCTCTCACACAGTGGTGCGTCAGTTTTAGCAGTGGAAAACAGGTATCCATTTTATTTTTTTTTTTATTACCCAGAATAAAATGCTGATGGAACTAAGCTCCACACAAGCTTAGCTCTTCTTCCTCAACCTAAAAAAAGGAAAGGAGAACAAGAGTCACATTAACCATTCCCCTATTGCCATGTGCACTAGATGTTGCTTTTATGAACTTAAGTCATGGGAGCAAAGAAACACAGAACTGAAGCCCGAGTGCCTTACACTCTAATACTGTGACAGTCCCGTCACTCCACCATGTTGATATGCACGTTCACCCTGGTAAGTAGAGTCCTGCGACAGCGCCACATCAATCTGAGATTTAAACTCATCACCAAGGTAGCTGTCCTGAAATGAGAGAGTTTTTCTATTAAGCTCCCAAAACCTTTGTAGTAATAGGGTCTCAAGTGTGTGCTGCATTAGACAGCAGATGGGACAGTGACTGCCAAGTCACCTTCAGACTTCTTGTCCCCTAAACCAACCCCTTTGCTGCTGAATTTCTAGTGATTCTGTGAACGTGTGGGGGAAGGGGCAATGAAAGCCATTCACAAACACAAGACACACATGTAGCCTGTCCAAAAAGCCACTTTGTAGCCTAGGCAGTTTATAAGTAGGATTATTATACTCTTACCTGTGATAATTCTGGTTGGGAGAGTCCTGGCTGGCTCATCTGTGATGGTTGACTCATGGAGATATAACCCTGAGTCAGTGGACCCTGGGAGAATGGCTGGGACACCACATCTTGGCTTGCTTGACTGTTTGGAAGGTTTGACTGGCTAGTTCCAGGAATTCCAAAACGATTTTTCTGGCGCCCACCACGACCAGTCTTTCCTTTAGGTGTCCCACGCCCTGAAAAAGTTGGTCCCCACCAAGGGAATTAAAATATTTTATACATGTAATGATTTTACTTTGTTTCTAATCAAATGTATACTGGTGGCTTATCAAACTACACAACATTATACATATTCAGGTAGCATCTATCTATGAATCTAAAGATTTTGCGATAGTATAAAATATACTGTTAGATCCTGATGGACAACAAGTTTTCTTAGCAACTGGAGGATGATCAGAAACTTTATATCATGTCCACCAATCCTTGCAGCTGAGGAAGACTAGACAGTTTCCTCTGAGACCATCAACTGCTGAGTTTAGCTAGAAGTGTTACCATAAACTGTTCTAAGATACTCCCTCCATCTGGGCCTCAAAATGCCCCTTCGGTAGTGTTCTCTAGGAGGGAGAGCCAAAGTAATTAAGATGGTATTTTGAGTCTATATTTAATAATTACATACCTGCGGCTGGTCCATTGGCCTGCCCAAAATATCCTGGTGGTGGCATTGGTGGCATCACAAGGTTGAAAGGGATAGGAATGTTCATAGCAGTGACATGGCTGGGTCCAGCACTTATCATCCCAATCTGATCATGTGTTTGGAAGTACATGTTGGACGGGCGCCCTAGAAAAATGTAACAGCTTAGTTAATAGCTCAGTGTTGTCGTCTGTGAATTTTTTCTACTGTCAAAGAATTCTGCAGATTTAAATTCTTGTATGTAGACCTATCCAGTCAGATCAGGAGCAGCCAAATGGTTAAGTCATGTTTAGTCATGATACAAAATAATTTACACTAAGGGACTTACACTTTACTTTAGGATTTCTCAAATGCCATGTTTGTATGGTGGTCCATGCCACAATTAAGTTTAGAAACCAAAGTTTTTCACTGTAAAATTCTGCCCCAAGCAGTTTACTTTGTAGATGGTGAGAAGCCCTTCAGCTGGCAGCTTTCAAGAGAAATCCCAGCTCAGCATCAAAAAGTAAAGAATCCACATGATAACTATATAATTGGAACAGTCAATAAAGGACTTAAACTCCCACAGTTTCCTTACCTTGACTGCTCCGATCATAGACAGATCCTGGGATAATAGCTTCACGTGCATCGTACATGGCAGTAGTCATGAAACGGGCACCCTAGAAATGTTACATGAAGTTAAACATTTAGAACCAATGCTGCAAGCTGGAAAGCATTGCAACTTTAGAGTAAGTTCTTTGGGGTCGGCATTAAGCTGGGCTCTACCTGTTGAAGCATCAAATACATTTTAGCTTTTTATATATATATATATATATATATATGCATGCATGAAAGACACCCAAATCTGCCATTTAAAACAGTCATCTCAGTTATTTCCAGATAGTTATTATTTTAAGTGTTTTGGGCTGGAGTTTCATATGAGTGACTCCATTTTACAGTTCTGATCATTCAGTTCTTCCTTGCTCCAGCCTCACAATTTATGGTATCACCAGAATCCAATGTCAAGAATTATTTGTATTTCACTGCCACTCATCCATATTTAGCTGAAGATAGCTTAAATGTGCTTTTGTCCTTAATAAGTTTGGTCATATCTATGAAACCTGACATTCCTACAGAATGCTTCATCTAAAAAACTACTTCCTACATGTAAAACCCCACACTAGAAAAGATTAGGTTAACTGCAAAAAGGCTTCTCATCCAGTAGGGCTGGCCCTGGAAGCAGATCTGAGGAAGCAACCTGCTTGGTTACATCCCACCAGCTAAGAAAAAGATCACAGAAAACAGACACAGTCACTAGGAACCAACAAGTGAGGGAATGATCATCTCCCTCCCACCTCACTGCTCTGCCTCTGGATCCCAGGGCAGCTTTCATCTTTCCCTCATCCCACACAGGGCTCAACTTCAGGCCCTGGGAAGTGGGGCTTCAAGAGCCTGCAGAACTAGCCCTGCAATATCCTGAAGCAGTGCTGTCCCTGGAAGAGGACTCTGCAAGGCAAGAGAAAGCACGACACCCACTACCATCTCCCACAAAAAAGCTAGCCCCACCCACCATCCATCTGTGGTTTCTTGCCAGAACCAAAATCCCAGATTCCCTCTGACCAAACACTTTTCAGATAACGTGGGTCACAGGAAAATCTGACTATAATGTTCCCCTTTCTCCCATATAAGTTTTTTTTTTTTTTTTTTTTTTTAAGTCCGACTAGTGTATTTGTAGTAACTTACCGGGTTGATGGTATTGACAAGTTTACGGGGCTTGCTGAACTGCATAAGGCTTTCTCGGAGGTTGTTGAGTGGTCCCTCTACCAGTACCTTCTGCTCCTTGTAGTAGTTCAGCAGGTGATTCCAAAGTGGTTGTTTAGACAGAGCTTTTGGGTTCCCAACAATAATTACTCCATATCTAGGGAAGATCAGATGGCCATGTCAGATAAGCTTGACAGTGAACTTCTGACTTATTTTTAAGAAGTTCTACATTAACCAAATTAACATGATATGACAAAGTGCAGAATAAGATATTGTAAATTGCTCAAATCAAGACATTATCCCTCTACATGGCTGTAACTCCAACTATCATTGCATGCATAAACTGCAAAGAGAATATAGTCCCTGAAGTTATTTATCTCAGTTCCAGTTCGGCTCAAACTAAGGTCTCAGGTTCCTATGCACACACTTGAGCGGCAGTTGAGAAGTAGGTTGTGCTCGTTTTACACTCTGCTTTCCTCAAAGCAGTGGAGTTCACAGAATCTTGCTAGTGGTTGTTTCGTGCATACTAGTCCCAAAAGATTGCCCCTCAGGTCTCTCAGATTACTTCTGCTTACAGCAGGAATTGTCAAGGAGAGAAGGAAAAGAAGGAGCACGTGGGACTGCAGCATGTTTGAGTATGCTGCTTTTGCTGTGCTAGTGAACATCTGTGCCTGCAATTAAACACTTACAGCCTTAAATATGACCTCTAAACTCTATGGTTTGGAAGAGGTCAATGAAAGTGGATGCAGCCCTCAGAGTAACTAGCTCCTCTGCGATAGACCAAGGCATCTAATGAAAGTCCATTAAGGTAAAGCCAAGAGACATTAAAAAGACTTTATTATCGCACACAATCATTTCAGAAAGATTGCTGAAGTGATCTCATTATACCAGAAATTGTATGCTATATTGACTAGTTTAGCAAACAAACCTACTGTGTACTTCAGTCAGATTCCTTTACCCAAAATAACAGCTTTTAAAGCAAACCTGTGGGTATCAGTGAAACTGACCATGAAGTGTCAATTTCACACTCTCCCTCTTCCTTCCCCTCCTGTTCTTGAATAAGCCATGAGGCAGAGGCAGACACTAGAACCATTCACAGGAGAAAAGAACCCAGAGAAACAGTTGCTGAGAAAGGGACAGAGCAGTCAAGACACCCCACTTTTCAACAGTCAGTAGAAGCGGGGTAGAAAATGGATGAGATGGAGCTCCCTTTCCACTCCAGGAAGGGGGAGCATGCCTGCTTCAAGCTTAGACTCCTCCATTTACAAATAGGTCATTTTCTGGCAATCTGTAGTCACCTGAATGTTAAAGCTGGATGGCTAATGTAGTCTGTTGGTATGAGAGCGTTTCTAGAGATGTGGGAATCATTTTAATGTTCCCGGCAGCTTATTAACTGTTCACACTTACATTTCCAATAACGGCTTAATTTTTGTTGTGCAAGAGCTCATGTAAGTAATAAAAGTCTGCTACGTCCATGCAGAGTATTATGATCGTACTACTGTACCTTGCTCTGGTGAGAGCCACATTAAGACGTCTGGGATCATTTAAAAATCCAATTCCTTGGTGCTCATTGGCTCTGACACAAGAAAGGATAATAAAGTCCTTCTCTCGTCCTTGGAAAGCATCAACACTTGCGATTTCCACTTCCTGAAAAGGAGAACCACCATGTAAACTATGTCTCATCTGAAGCCCAGTGCAAGGAGGAGAACTGTGCTATTGATCAGTATTATAAAGCATTTTGGCTGCACATCTCTAACCAACCCCATCATTTTCAAACATTCTTCTTGTGATATTAACTGAGCTGATCATTCCATTAAATGACTAAAAGCAGTTTCATTAAGGGAGAAAAAAGCATTCTTGATTTTAGAACAAATAACTTGTGTCAGTGCTTTTCAGTTACGTTATCATCACTCGGAATACTCTCACATTTGTACCAGAAAAATACATTATCCCCTCTACAGCCAATCTGCACTACAGACTTCCCACTGTTCTGAAGCACTGCTATTTTAAACAGTCGCAATCAGTGTTGCAGCTCTCAAGCTACCGTACTGGAAGATCTGGATGACTGGCAAACAAATTAAGTTTACTCCTGCCAGGAATATTCCACTAGCCTATTTCCTCTAAGGTCTTCCTTCAGTGGAGGATCTATTCCCAAAAGATTTTCAGCTTTATAAAAAAGGGGCTTATATATTAAGTACACAGTTTTGGTTTTGTTTGCAGCCATGACCCAAGAATAGAATACTTGGTACAATATAGTCACTGGGGGAGAGGATGTGTTTTAAAGTAAGCTGAAACAACTGGAATTTCATAATATCTTGAAAGTGAAAAGAAGCCAAAAAATAAAGTATACTGTGAAACTGTATAAAGACACTATACCTGGTAGAGTTTTGTATGCAAGGAACCACTGAACTGCATGTACTGCACCAGATAAGAGCGCTGACCCTCATAGGGAGTAATAATGCCAATCTGATCAGGTTTTGCACCAGCTTTCAATAACTTTGTAGTTATCTTCTCCACATTAGCAGCTTCCGTCCTAGGAAGAGAGTTTTGTTTTGGTTTTTTTTTTTAAAGTCACTAAAGTAAATATATTGCAGAATTAAGGCAAATATGTTTAACTTGCTAAATACTGTTTGCAAGTTATCAGGGTCTATATGAAACTCAAGACTTAATGCTGCATTAGCCTTTTATCTGAAGGCTATTTTGAGTGGAAAGAATTTCCTCCTACAGTAATAAATTCACATCACCACAGACCTGTGCTTGCTTTTGAAAGCGAAAGCATATATCCAACAGAGTTACATAGCACACAAGTACACTTAAATTGACATACAATCATTTCAATCTCTGGTGTTAGCAGGACTTGACAAAGTCTGAACCCTTCTCTCCTACTGATTTTAAAACAGTATTTTGGAGTACAAACAACCTGGACTAGTGCAATGCTGTGTAACTGTATTCCAGTGTACTGGCCTGAAGTACAAATATCACTTATGAATATAGAAATTAATTCCTCATCTAAACGAGATGGAACTCTAACTTAGATGCCTAAGCTTGCTTATAACATGTTTGGCATCACCATAGTATCTGAGCACCTCCCAAATATTAAGACTTTAGCTACACGAGAGCCCTGTGACAGGAGAATTTTTCATTTTACAGAGAGGGAACCGAGGCAAAGAGATTAAGTGCTTTTGCCCATGGTCACAGTCTGACTGAGCTAGGAACTGAACCCGAGTCAGTCTCTTGAGTCCCTCTCCAGTGCCTTAGCCACACGGCCATCCTTCCTATGAATATTACAGGATCATTAAGGCTCTAAATGTGAAGGCAGATGGGAAAAATGAAAAGGGTGTAGGCACTTAAGTTTCATTGATTTTCAATGGGACTTAGCCACTAATGAAAATTTTCCCCCGTCATCCAGCATTAGCATTGAAGTTTGTTTACCTGTTTAAGTAAGAGGTGCCTGAACTGGCAATTTCTTCCTGACCCTGTGTCACATAGAAAAACATTGGCTTATCTGGCTGGGGCCATTGGAAATCAAATCCCTTTTTCACACGGTCCGCTGAGGAGGAAAAAATATAGTTAAACCAAAACATTCACAATGGTCCTTTAGCACACCACACCTTAAATGAACTGAGCAATTATTAAGATTAGCTGCAGTCCAGAATCAATGCCTCCTTTTCAACAAATGGAGTTAAGACATTCTGTATTAAAGAATCCCTCATTCTGATTCTCAGGGGATTGCATGGAAAACGATTTGTACTGTGCCAATTGTATTTTACCTGCAGTAACGCCATTCTGGAGTGACCCCTCATAGAAGATGTTGGATGGAAAAGCACTAAGTGCAGGATGCATACGATACTGCACTTGCAGGCGAATTGGACGGATACCCAACACCACAAGCCTCTCAAAGAGAGACTGAGACAGGCCTGCCTTCGCAGCTTTTTTACACATCACAACAGGACCAAGCTGGCAGTGATCACCTACAAGGATCAGCTGTGAAAAAAGAAACAATTCAACATTAACTATAATGCACATGAATACAATTTAGTATAGACACCTGAAGTTTTCACGCAGCTGTCCTAGCTGATGCAATGCTAGAACAGACTGATTTCAAGTCAGACTGAACATATAGCATATTACTCTAAAACTTATCAGTTAGAGTGCTTTATACCCAGTAACGAATAGTAGACCTAGTAGTCCCCTAGAGTCATCAATATGTTGAGTCTCCAGTTAGATCTTAACACTTCAATCACACTGAACCAAAGATCATACTTTGGAAATAGAAGGATTTTATTGCTGTCACATGAAACTAAAATTGTTTAGACCTGCAACTGGGAATTGTCTACCCAGACAATGGAGAATTTTCACTCCCCCTAGAGAACAAACAGGGAAAATTTCAACAATAATTTTCTGTGAATTATCTAGTCATTATTTATATCTGTTTGTATCTGCATAAGTGCCATTATTTTTACAGCAACCCTTCCTACCTGTTTGGCTCCCAGAACAACTGGCACCATACATTCTGGTTCAGTAGCTTGTGTGCTTTCATCAATTAAAATGGAACGAAATTGCATTTTTGCAAGTCTTGGGTCACCTGCTCCCACACATGTGCAGCAAATAACATCTGCATTCTGATAAATAGAGAAAAACACATATTTCAGCATCAGCACTCATTAGTTACAAATTTCAGCTACGAATGGACATGCTGGTAAATACTGACCAAATAATACTTTTTATATGGAAAACCAAGCAAATTTTTTAGTACCTTGGAACAATTTATCAAGGGTAGTGGTGGATTCTCCATCACTGGCAATTTTTAGATCACTATTGAATGGTTTGTTTGGTTTTTGTTTTGTTTTTTAAAGATATGCTTTAGGAATTTTCTTCGGGGAAGTTCTATGGCTGCGTCAGGCAGAAGATCAACCTAGATGATCATAATGGTCCCTTGAAATCTACGAATCTGAAAGAATTCCCAAGCAGTTCATAAACTACACACAGATCAGTGAAGTGCAGCCACCTCAGGTTGAAAAGAGGCAGCTATTTAAAGAGGAACACTACTTAATCAAAGGTTGTAAACAAATTGTTATGCCTATATTACAAACATGTAGATGGACGTGGCCCTGCTCCAACGTGCACAAGCTGAGATTGTAGACAAGCAGCATCGCTTGCCCCAGAACCTCAGCCATGCAGAATGCAACGCCATCCACAGCCTCAACAACAACTCTGACATTATAATCAGAGGCAGACAAAGGAGGTGCTGTAGTCATCATGAATAGGTCGGATTACGAACAGGAGGCTGCCAGACAACCCTCCCACACCACATTCTACAAGCCACTACCGTCCGATCCCACTGAGGAATACCAAAAGAAACAACATGTACTTCAGAAACTCCCTAAAGAAACACAGGAATAAATCTACACAGACACACCCCTTGAATCCCGACCAAGGTTATTCTATCTGCTACCCAAGATCCACAAACCTGGGAATCCTGGACGCCCCATCATCTCAGGCATTGGCACTCTCACAGCAGGACTGTCAGGCTATGTGGACTCTCTCCTCAGGCCCTATGCCACCAGAACTCCTAGCTATCTTCGTGATACCACTGACTTCCTGAGAAAACTACAATCCATCGGTGATCTCCCAGAAAACACCATCCTAGCCACTATGGATGTAAAAGCTCTCTACACCAACATTCCACACAAAGATGGACTACAAGTCATCAGGAACATTTTCCCTGATGATGATATGGAACACCTGGTAGCTGAACTTTGTGACTTTGTCCTGACCCACAACTACTACAGATTTGGAGGCAATCTATACCTTCAAGTCAGTGGCACAGCTATGGGCACCCGCATGGTCCCACAGTATGCCAACATTTTTATGGCTGATCTAGAACACCGCTTCCTCAAAACTCGTCCCCCAAGCACCTCTCCTGTACCTACGCTACACTGATGACATTTTCATCATCCGGACCCCTGGGAAAGAGTCCTTGAAAGAATTGCACCAGGATTTCAATAATTTCCACCCCACCATCAACCTCAGCCTGGACCAATCCACACAAGAAATACACTTCCTAGACACTACAATACAAATAAAGGATGGTCACATTAATACCACCCTATACCAAAAACCAACTGACCACAATACATATCTTCATGCCTCCAGCTTCCACCCTGAACACATTGCACAATCCATTATCTACAGCCAAGCCCTAAGATACAACCGGATTTGCTCCGATCCCTCAGACAGAGACAAACGCCTATAGGATCTCCATAAAACATTCTTAAAACTACAATACCCACCTGGAGAGGTGAAGAAACAAATTGATAGAGCCAGATGGGTACCCAGAAGTCATCTACTACAGGACAGACCCAACAAAGAAAACAGAACACAACTAGCCATCACCTACGGTGCCCAGCTAAAATCTCTCCAACACATCATTAAGGATCTACAACCTATCCTAGCAGATGATCCCACACTTGCTCAAGCCGTGGGAGACAGACCTATCCTTACTTACAGACAGCCCCCACAACCTGAAGCAAATACTTACCAGCAACTGTATCCCATACAACAAGAACACTAACCCAGGAACCTATCCTTGCAACAAACCCCGTTGCCAGCTCTGCCCACACATTGACTCTAGTGACACCATCACAAGTCCTAACCACATCAGCCACACCGTAAGGAGCTCATTCACCTGCACATCTACTAATGAGATATATGCTGCCATGTACACTGGCCAAACCAGACTGTCACTATGCAAAAGAATAAATGGACACAAATCAGACATAAAAAAGGGTAACATCCATAAACCAGTCAGAGAGCACTTCAATCTCCCAGGACACACTGTAGCTGACTTGAAAGTTGCCATACTTTTCCAAAAAAGCTTCAGAAACAGACTTCAGCGAGAAACTGCAGAGCTGGAACTCATACGCAAACTTGACACAAACTGGGTCTGAATAGGGACTTGGAATGGTTCTCTCATTACTAGAAGTAATTGTCACTGTTCACATATTCTCACCTTCTAATCAACGGTTATGAATAGGCCTCAACTACTCTAACTGAATGGACTTTGCTAACACCTACCCTCCCCATTGTTGTTCCTTACCCTTGGATGTATATATATACACCCCCTATCTGATTTCTATTTCTTGCATCTGAGGAAGTGGGTTGCAGCCCACGAAAGCTTATGCCTGCAGAAATTAAATTTGTTAGTTTTTAAAGTGCTATAGGACTCTCGTTTTTATTGTTTAACATTTATCTATCCAAACTTTACTAGTCTGCAAAAAATGACAAGTCCTAACAAAGAGCAAAGGAGTCTTTACCATAAGCAATTCACGCTCTGCTGTTCGTTTCAGTGCACGATAGCGTTTCTCATCAGCAGATGACAATTCTCCAGTTTCATCTTTCAGCTGCTGCAGTTTCTGGAGCTCAGGCATACTACGAAGCAAAGGAATTTGTCATCAAAACAATCACATTTTCTCTTTAAAATTCAAGTGTAAAATTCTTGTTATTTGGGGTTCTAGGATTCCCTTGAGCAAACTGACAGTTGTTCAGTGGACTTTTTTTGGCAGTCCACAAGGGACAACTGAACTCATTTATTAAGTCACAGCTGACCCAAGTCATTGCATTAAATTAAATGCATTTTGCCGTTATCATACAGCTAACCCACTGCTACACCAAGCCCCCATGCAATTTTTCTCGGATATCTTACCTATCCATGTTTCTGATCTGGTTGTGCAATGCCAAGAAAGATACAGGAGAATCAATTGCCTCACGGCTTTTAGCACATAGACGAACCACTTTTAGTCCGGTCTGATGGATTTTCTCAGTCAGCTGATCCACAGCTATGTTACTTGGGGCACAAACTAACACAGGCCTTAAAAATTAAATAGAAGAAAAAATTAATGTCAACACTAGTTCAGAGGAATTATAAAACTATCCTAAAAGAAAAAGAGCTAATCAAGACAAGATCAGAATCATCCAAAATCTGAATATATCCTAAAGATAAGCCATTCACATATGTTTTTCAAAATCATCATTTTGAAAGTTTTTCAGGACTTGCACACTTCTGGAAGAAATGTTCCAGCCACAGCAATACAGAGTTGTATTTTAAGTATATACTTCCATAGCTGTAGTAATTTTTATTTATCAATAAAGAATAAGTGCTTAAGGTATCAAACAGCTTCAGCTTATATAAAATATTCAGTTATCAGTTAAAATTTCTTACCCGTTGCCCTGCCTAGCTAAATGGTAGACAATAGTGGCTGATGTCACTGTTTTTCCTGTACCAGGGGGACCTTGGATAAGGCTCAGAGGACGCTGCAAGACCGTTTTTACAGCATAAACCTGAAAAATATTTAGCTATTTTAGCATGACATATGTACTTAAACTAGGTAAGCATATTTAAATTATTATACATTTTTTCACTCAAGTCTATAATCCTTGTATGTAAATCCTTTATTAAATTATGGCTGACTGATAAAAGATAGGATTACCTGAGAATGGTTGAGGTCAGGAAGTCCTTGTGCTGTGAAACGCTTTGGAAGCTGGCATTTAATAATCACATCTTCTACCTCGTGACCTAACAGTTTGTGGTAGATGTAGCCAGACACTGAAGTTTCATCCACTGCAAATGTTTTTAAAGCACTCTGCATTCTGAAAGTGAAAACACAGAAGATCACATAATATGAACTGAACATATTATCTGCAAACTTCTGAAATGTGCAGGCTAATTAGGTACAATGTGCAACAAACTCAAAAACATATTAGCTTAATAAGAAGACTGGGGAGGAGACAAAATACTTTCAACCTGGCAAACAAACAGAGTTAGCCTTCCATCATTCTGTTAACAAACACTGAGCTCCCTATGTTCTTAGATTATGTTCTTGGCTTAGGGAACCACAAAGTGTTTCCAAAAAAGGAAAAACTTTCAAGAAGGCAAACAATACTACAGGTAGTGAAGGTTACTTTAGACACGCAACTCAGGATTTGAGGAAAAATTGTGTTAAACAGGCTTCTTTTGGAGCAGCCTCATATACTTCACAGAACTCTGTAAATACATATAAGGATTTTACTGTCCCAATGATTACTAACTCCAAAGACTGCAGTTCAGATTTCATTGCAATTTTCAGCTGATAAAGTTTGAGACATGAAGTTGGATAATTATGCTACTGAACAGTTACGTGATTTCACTGCAAAGGGAAGGTGTGTTTATAGAACATATGGGCTAGCCAGCCAAGCACAAGCCCGTCAGGAACCCTGGGCACATACTCAGGTTGCTAGCCTGTACTAAAGCCTGTGACATGACATTTTCACTATTATTTTACCAGTGCTATCTAGATTAAAGCTAGCATGAGTGTGCCTATTCATGTTACAAGCACACCTTCACTTGCAGTGAAGACGTATCCAAAATGGATTAAAGCTCTGGAGAATAACCAGAAAAGATCAAACACTGCTGAGCAAGCTGCTATGTGGGAAAGCACCGACTCCAGTCAGAACACAGGAGAAAAGAAAACTGCTAAGGAAAAGTTTGTGTCGCCTTTCTTTTATATTACCAATAATATTTATGATACAAATCAATGTGCATTCAGAATGAGGTACACAAATAAGGAGTTCAATGATGCATTTGAGATCAGATCAAGTTCTAAATAGAATACAGAGAAAGAAAATACTTCTCTCTGAAGCAAAGGATCTATATGCTCCCAATTTTGGTATGGGCACCTCATTTTTTCCCTGGAGGTGAATTTCGTGAACCAGTACTTCCTCCACAGTAAAAATTCAAACTGAACTCCAGGAAAGAGTTTTTTGATTGTCAAACAAATGCTGGACCCTAAACTCCTTTCTGAAGGCCAGTAAGTTTATGTACCTGTCAAATGAAGTAGATTTCCACACAAAATCCACTTGGAAGTTATGAGTAACCTCCACTGGTGCTCCAACGCTGCTCCTCAGTTCAATAGCTATCTCATCACCATAATCTGCAGAGCCTTGTTAAGTAGTAATTTATCCTACAACTTTGGAGTTTATTTTTCCACTTTAAAAAAGTGAAGTTTACTTTATATTTAAAAGCAGATCCTTTTAAGCATCAACTGGACAGTGATTAAAGCAGTTTCAAAGTTAATTTGCCTTCTTCCTCTTTTCCTGTCTTCTGTGGGCAGATCATCTCAGCATTCCCCATTACTGTAGTGTTTGAGCACTGCACAGTCTAATGTTTTTACCCTCACAACCCTCCTGTGAGATAGAACTGTACTATTACCCCACTGTACAGATGGGAAATTGAGGCACACAGAAGTTAAGTGACTTGCCCAACGTAACAAGTACTTTACATGCACTAGTGAAAGTATTAAGTTAGGCTGGAAGCAACAGAAACCTTCATTTTCTTCTGAAGAACTGCCTCAATCCCACTATCTTACCCCTCAGATCAAACTGATGAACCACTCAATTCACAGTGCAGTTGTGCCATTGAAATGATCTGCATCTTTGAAAAAAGAGACGAAGTAAAGGATACTATCAGGAACTTTAATAACATGACCGATTCCTTTCCACAACGGGGCTAGATCTCCTTTATATCTCAGGCAGATTTCGTCTCCCTGCATAAGACGCATATCTAGAAAGAAGATTAAAGCAGTTATTTTTTAAGTCTGTACAGGTAAATCCACCCTCCAACAAAAATAATGTTATAAACCTGTTCTGTGCCCCAAGACAAACCATCATACTGTATGCAATTTTAATGTTACTCACTGGTCATAACACACCTAACTCTAAGCAATCTAAGAAGGTATAACTAAGACATCATTACCTGAGTCAGTCTTTGGTAAAGTGAAGTAAGCAATTCTCTTCTTGTTCAACCCGAGGTCCCATCTCACCGTGATGTTATCTTGGGTCTAAGTTGTAAAGGAAAAGGTATCTTTTACTTTCTTAAAAACTGTACCAGAGATGTTTCTGACAATCCTCCTTTTCTATAATGCTCAGAACAAGCAAACATTTACAAACACAAAAAGTAAAAGTGAGTTTACACCATTTGCATAACAACTGTATTTCTACAAAAACTGGGTTACTTACCAGCAACTGGCACCATAGAGGTACTGAGTCATCATCTCCAATTTCTTTACAGTTTCTTCAAGAATGTTGCTTTTGGCCCCAAAGATGTTGAAATTTCAGGCACTGTACATAAGCGTGTGCGCTAATCACATATGCCACGTGTTTATGTGCCCCCATACGACACCCTAAGTTCCGCTGGGAGCCCATCTGAGAAATCCAAAACTGGCAGATAGGCAAATGTGGTTCCATGGAGGAGATGACTCAACAGAATGCCAATGAAACTGGTAACAGTTCTCTCAAAGTTGGGATATCCTCCCACAGAATCACATTCTTTGAAAACTAAGAAGGCGATTCCCTCTCAAAAGAAAGGAGAGGCTGAGGATTCAGACGTGTTTCAAAACGCAGTAGCATCATCACTGTTGCTTTCTGTCAACCCCCCGCCTCCAATCTCTTCAAGTTCTCTGTATGATCATTTTCCGTCTACCTCCCAGGTACAACTAATTGTAATGGTGACAGTTGCTACTGTAGTAAAGAGCTTTACATTTATTTCACTCAAATCTTCTCTCTTTTCTATTGTTAGGAGCCAGGTGTTTGATATGATCAATACAAATTGCTTAAATATAACTAAATAATAAACATCTTTCAATGTTCCAATCACACTACCTGAGACTCCTTGAGTTTCTTGTCGTAATCTGCCTCAAGTTTGACTAGAGGTCCAAAGATGTTTTGGTACTGATAAGCATCCTCATATCGAAGTAAGACATGCTGTGGCTCTTCATCAACACCAGGTTTTTCCAAGTCTTCAAGGGTTGCAGATGGATTTTCCTAGAATTGGGAAATAGTACATTAAGTTCTAAGGCATGAGACCCAGAACGTGAAGCTGACCAGACTTTCATTGTCCAAGCTGAGATAACAGTAGAAAACACCATAGGGAAAGTAAAGTAGATTTTAAAACTTTTTTTCAGACTAAAAATTCAGTCCTCAAAAAACTACCTAAACACAGCATCATAGGGTTCCTTATTTATCATCTGACTTTTGATCAACTTTGTTTTTTAAACTGTCATCCTGCAAGCTCAGACTTGGACATGAAAAGTTAAGCTGTGTTCTCTGGGTCCCACATCACTATCAATAATAAATCATCGAAGGCAAAATTCTGGCCTCAATTAAAACTGTGCAAACTCATTAAAGTTGCTCTCCCTTAGTTGGGTTGTCTCTGAACTGCTAATAGTGTAAAAGTTTCTCACTGAATTTATGTAAAACTGAACACCAAGAGCAGATTGGCATCTCCTTCTGCAGTATTTGTACATAATCACTGTGTACAGTAGAACTGAACTTCAGTGTAAAGTGTTAATACAGATAAGGAAATTTGATTTTACAGATACAGTTTAAACTGACATTGCCCTTTCAATTTTAAATGATAAAGAGTGTGTTGGAATTTTGTGATCTATTAAAAAATGCAGAATGCAACAAAAATTCAGAATCCCCAGCATTATCCACTATTAACCGAACAATCCTTCCTTCCATCTGATTAGTAATCTCTCAAACCCTCCCACTCATGAACAGCTATCCTGTGTCCAATTTGTCAAGAATTTGAACGGTAAATTTGGTGTGGGGAACATGTCTGGGTGAATATAAAATGCTGTGTAAACCTAGGGCATAATACAAACTGTTAATGAGGTCTCTTCCCTCCTGGTCAAATACACAGAATTTTTAATATTTGGCTACACATTTCTAATTTAGAGTGGCACATACTTTCCAGAGTTCTTCCAGTTTGTTAATTTGCTGAGCTGTAATCTGACGTGCTCTCAACTGCTCCTGTTCAGAAGGAATCTTTACCAGCCAAGAAAGGAAACAGCGGTCTTGGATAAGAGGTTGCCATTGTGAGCTGTCCCAATTAATATCCTTTAAACTGCTCTGACTGGCACATGGTTGCCTGCACAATCAAGATATTGATAAAGAATTTATTAAATTAGACAGGTGCAAGAACAAGTTTACCCATGTGAGGTTATGCTTTTGAAGTCAAATCTTTCAATATTTTCAAAAAGTAAATTGGGCCAGGAATCCACTATGATTAGACGCTGCACCTGCCACTGTGATACCATGGAGATGGGTGCTCTAGAAATACCCATGAATTATACTGCGTCACTTTGACAATCCTGGCATCTAAGTGAAGCTTCTAAGAGTGTTCGCCTCTAATTCAGTTACTGTTCATTAGGACTGTGTACAGAACAGAGACAGTGGACTAGTTCTGATATGGCATTACATAATTAAATAAGAGAACAGAAGCTTGAAATGGACCTTCTACTGCCAGATAAATGGCAAGCTACAGCATTTAACAGATATAGTAGAGAACATGATTTCATGACCATGTTTTGTTACAGGACTATGTTCAATTTACTACACGATTACTCTGTTCTTGAACAGCTGCAATCTTAGGGGCTGAGAGAAGCCTTGTTCTGTGATTCAGACTGACACCACTCTAGTTAGAGGTTAACATGTCAGCTTCCAACAAGAAGTGTTACTCTGGTATATCTGAAATAAAATAATTCAAAAGTTTAATGCGTTTAATGAAGGGAAAGACTTATTGTCTGAGACTCCCTTCATAAAACTAGGATGATATCCCAGAATAAAGACAGTATCTTTATTCCAGTATGCCTTGGAAAATGTTATTTAATACATTAAACCTATGCACTCACCCACAAAGTGCCTGATGACAGCTCAGAATGGAAAAAATATTTTTGGTATTATGTGAAAACACAAAGTGTTGCCCTTTAGAAATGCATGAGGCTATTCCACCAAATTCAAATCGGCATTAGCCTTTATTTGAAATCCCCCCAAAAAGGGATTCTCTCACCTGCACAGCAATACGACTACCGAGTCAGCTTTAGCTGGAATGAAGCCAAGGAGGAACACATTACGACATCCACAATTATAACACTCCAAGACAGTCTCTCCCAAAGGACCATCTTTGTGAAGAGTCACCTCTTTACACTTTGCTCTCACGAGATGATTTACAATGTGGCTGAAACCAGAAAATACACCTAAGTTTGCATGCATTTAATGCCAGACAAAATTTCCATCCACTGGAGTCAGTTTTAACTCTAATTTAAGACAACAGAACAGCTCAGTTAGTACTAAACACAAAGAATGGCTAATTGTTACAAATGCTTGCTATTTTTACTAACAGAAGAAGTTAACCACCAGCACATCACTCAACTGGTGAGAAGCTGCTGATCTAGAGCTTGGTCTACACTAGGAATTTATGTCAGTATAACTATGTAGCTCATAAGCAATGCAGCTATACCGACCTAAACCCTGGTGTAGACAGCTCTATTTCAACAGGAGGGCTTCTTCCGTTGACAAAGCTACCATCTCTCAGGGAAGTGGAGTACTTACACCGACGGGAGAAGTTTTCCCTTTAGTGCAGGCAGTGTCTTCACTAAGTGCTGCAGCTGCACCTCTGCAGCGCTGTAAGTGTAGACAAGCCCTTGGACAGATAGGAAGGAATGACTTGGCTCCCAGGGAAAATGCAGATTTTTTTTTAAAAAATTACTACTAGTTAAGTGTCCGGGGGGTTCCTTACAGATCAATTGCAGGACAAGAGCAGAAATTATAGCTGCAGCTGAGCAACAGCAGGGGACAGGAAACAAAGTTCATCCAGTAGACAGATGACCAATGAAACCATTGCTACCCTCACCTCATTCGGACAATTCTCTCAAATCAGTGTTTTTGATGAGGTGAGGGTTTCCTTGGTATGTGCTGGTGATAATGGGAAGATGGGGGGCAGAAAGGAAGCAGAAAGCTCACGTTCAAATCCACAGAGCAATTTTTTTTAAAAAAAAGGGTTAACGGTGCATGTTAAAACTCGAGTAGACGTTTAAAAGCCAATCTTCCTTTGAACAATCACATGAGAAAGTAAAGTATGCTGCATCAGAAACCGAATTTGTTTTCTCTACAAACACACTTATTACTATTGTCACTTCTGTTATTTTTTCATTTACCTGCCAGATGTATTTCCACGCCCATTACAGAACCACTTCTTGCTGGTATTGCAATAAACCACACAAGCTGGGTCATGGATACCACAGTAACTAAAATCGAAGAGAGAAGTAAAAAATAATCAGGTAACTATGTTTACAGGAATGTACAATTAAAAATGCACAAACCATTCACTGTACTATAGACATAAGCTGAAACTGGCAACTAGGAGCACCGGGATAATGGTCTGAAATGGGTTGAATTATTTATTATTTCATGTTCTTAATTTTCATTTTGACAGTATCTTCACAATACTCTGTGCAATTCAGTCTTTAAACCACCAAGTCAGCCTCTGTCACTTCCATCTAAGTTGCACTAATCAAAGTCTGATTTTGAAGTTAAACATCTCCCCGTTTTAATTGAGATAAATATTTTAACAGTTGAATTTATACTAAAGGGTGCTTTGCCTCGTGCATTATGTAGACAGTGCCTCATCAGTATTCCTACTATTAGCCACTATTCCTAGGTATACCCCCATACTACAATATGCTGAAACTGCAATGGAGGAGTGATATTAGTATTAGGTTAAACTGTGGCACCTGCTGCTTGTATGCCAATTGAGCATTTGTGTATTTACTACACAGGACTCAAGACTTCAGTTAGTGACTTGTATAGCACCTCCCATCCACAGTTTTCAGAACATTTTATAACAATTAAATTAGTCCTCAACACCCCTGAAAGCTGGGTAAATATCCCCATTTTACAGACAAACAACTGACAATCTGACAATTTCTCAAAGAACACAAATCAACAGCAGAGTTGGGATTAAAGCTAAGATCCAATTTCCAGTCCTGTGCTTAACCAATGGACGACTATTTCATTTAAAGGCAGAAACAAGTTTATTCATATCAGGTATGAAGGAAGTGCTTCACTAAAAGGCATACAAATGGCTCTCAAGCTTTTAAATTTTGGCTACAGTGAAAGACAGGATATATTTTCACCTTACATATTTACACAGATTCCGATGTCCCTTTGATATTTATTGGGTACGCAATGTCATTAAGATATATACAATCTTCAGTTTGATTACTTAAGCCTAATTGAGGCTCCCTCTGAATTTCATGCAGATCTTAGACTACCTGCAAGCATGCACAGGAAGATCCTTGGTGTAATAGGTATCTTCTTCGTCTTCTTCAAAGTTTAATTCTGCCAGCAGTTGGCTGGTTTTAGCTACATTATCATCCACTGCACCATTCTGGAGGATCCCATCAGGCCCATTAACCTAAAATACAAAGCTGATGGTTAATATTACATAATCAATGCCCCAACCATAAATTATACTCCATGCCAGAAAGATAGGGGTTGGGGCACTAACCTACTTCACAAATGCTTATGATAATGTAAAATGTTTTTGAAAGTGTTTAATTAGGAGAGAAAACGAACCTATAAAAGATTAGCATTGGAGTATATACCGGTAACGAAACAAACTTTGACTAATATGAGTCTATAGGAGAGATGCTAGAATAATCCAATAAAATATAGTAATTTTAAGAATACAGATGGGCTCCTGTTCTGTCCATAGTCAGTATAACCAAATAAAAAAATATGCTCAATGCTCAAAAGATTATATTAGTGTTAAATATGTTTTTCATCACTCAGAGTTTACTAAGGGTATTTACCTAAAAACAGGATCTTTATTTTTTAGGTTTCTCCTCATTTATTTCCACTGTTCCTTGCCCACAAACCATAACTTTGTCTGGAACATCAGAATTATGATTCTATTACATAGGGACATCAATGAGTAAATGAATCTGTTTTTGCAAGTCTAATTAAAAATGAGAGACGTACAGAAAATAGATTTAAATAAAAATTGTTTCTAAGCAGATTATCTTTCAAAACTCTCCATGAGTGTTTCTGATGCTCTTTAACAAGTACCCATTCCCCAAATGATAATATTAGCTATATAACATACTGCATCAAAAAATATTGTTGAATATTAGATCTGGTATAAAAATTACTATACAACGTATTTTTCAAGCTTGTTTTAGCTATTTCATGATTCTTCCAATTCAAAACTCAAATAATGGCTTTTATCACTACAAAAAATCCAAGACAAACTTTGGAAGACCCAGTCTGAACTGATAGCCTGTCTGCCAAGCTTCAGAGAAACATGATTTCAAGGATCCAGAACAAAGCCTGTATAACAAGTGTGATGAAAGTACTGCTATACCCCTTTACTAATGGAGCACTATTTACCATTACCATGCAGTTCTGCAACACTGATTCAGGATATGTGACAGCAAAATTTATGCTCCAAATCTCAATCTTATTTATGCTATAAAGGTATTTTTTCCCTTTTATGCTTATGTAACATTAGCTCCTCGGCCATTGGAGATAAGCACAAAGAAAGTGTATGCCATAAAATGATCATACTTTCAGGGATATTTAGAATACAGTAGTTGATTTACCACATCTCCCAGCACCTGTGTGGTACTTCAGGGTTGGGTGCGTCTGTTATGAACTTCATCAAGAAAAGAAACTGACTCAGTGTATCAGAGAAAAGCAGCCATTACCACAGAGTTACAGGTGCTCTAGTTTAATCCCAGAATCAATTATAACAATCAGAAAGAAAAATTAGCTTGCTATAACTCTCCTGAAAATTGGCTGAGCTAATATGTTGGTGTCAGAAGAAACAAAGCCAAGATGTATGTCCCAAAAAGCTTTGTCCACCTCACCAGACCTTTAATCTTCTAAGCAAGACCACCCCAGGCAGGCAAGGAATAAAACAAAGAGGAATATTGCTTAATCCCGAATCCCCCTTTAGGTATGAAGTCTGGGAAAACAAACACCACAACCTGACAATATTGATTAGCATAGGCTTAATCAACATAACATTTTGGAACAGTGCTATGGGCTAAAGTTACTCCACAGAAGAAAGACACTTTCAAGGGACACAGATATAATTAAATTCCTCTATGGGGATTAGGTTAATTAGATGGGATCAGGCAAATACATGGTAAGTATTTGCTTCTGAATGTCACAGTTAAGGGAAGTTTAACACTTAACATTTGGTCAGTGTGAGACCCGCAGTTTGATATTAATTAAATATTTGTAATAGGTTTACTGAATCAGACATTTAATTCAAAGTCGATTCTGACTGCTACTTTCAGTTTCGAATTATTCCTTAAGTTCTCTCAGACAATGAAATATGCCTTTCCAGAGAAACTCTTTTCTTCTAACCTCATGACAAGAGTGCTAAACCTTTAAAAAAATTAAATCCAAAAAATGTAGGTCTTCTGAGCTCATTTAAGGATTTCTTCAGACTTTTGTTGTCCCCATTTATAAGCTCAAGGATTTTCTGAAGTAGCCTCTCTGCAGTCAGAGCAAAACCAAGGCCAAGGAGTGAGGGAGGCACATTCTTTCTAGGCTTCATATTCAGAGATAAACTGCTGTCTGAACACTAAATATCTCATTGATGTAGCCTTAGCAGTTTTTTTCCAGAAGTAATGCAAAATCTATATAAAATTAGAACAAAATCTATCTGCTTCACGGCACATCTCTCATCTAGATACCCAGGTAACACACAATTCCAGTGTTAATCTCAAAAGCAAGTAAATTCTAATTTACAATATACAAATTAGAATGGACTTTAACACCTGCAAGCTAAAAATGCATCAGGTGTGATGCAAAGCACTGGGCCTTCAGCCAATCTAAGAGTATGAATTTTTAGTGTAACTACCTCCTCAAAGTATTGATTTTATTTAAAAGATTTGTAGTCAGCCCCGGGGCTTAAAGAGTGAAGAGTGCTACTATATGAGGAATCAAGGTTCGTAAAGAAAAGAAGAATTCCAGTGGCCACAGGACTGTAATACTGAACAACAGCACATTGGACTGACTCCAAAGGAAAACAAATCCAAACTTCTTCAGCTAAATGACTGCACAACAGTCCCCTGGAACACATAGAAAGATGATAGCTGGTAACTGCCTTAAATATATAGTGCAGTTTTGCAATTGTAATAGATCATTAACTGGTCACGAAACATGACAAGAGTATTCAGATCTTCAAACAGTTTGAATTTCTTACAACACAAATGCTGAGGACATACAGGTGCACTCTGAACGTAAATGGCCTAAATTCAAAAAGCAATTTTATATTAAACTTGTCAAGTACCTTGTCTGTAATCAGACTGTTTGGATGCTTACATAAACTTAGATGTCAAAGTGGATAATTAGCTTCTGTGGAACTGTACAAGTTTCCATTTCAAAGGACAGTGAAATTAAAAGTATTTAATCAGTTAAGAGATGAGTTCAGAGCTGTGCGATACTCCTGCAACAGGTGACCATGCCAGTTACACCCAAGATATCACAGGGAGTGTCCATCTTTTCAGAGCTTTAGGTGTACATGTCACCTGTTGCTAGGTACACCCAGTAGCCTAGACGCAGGGCTTGGCAGGCAATTAATAAGGAAGTGACTCAACTATTGTTTTAAAACCTACTTGTAATTTTAGCCTATATACACATTGTTAATGACCTGGCACAAATTGTTTAATAAAGAGATCTTGTGTTCAGCTTAAAAATGATTAACACCCTAGTAATAAACATTTTGAAAGATGGGGGCTTAGCCAATAAAAATACTGACACCACAAAAGAGTTGGTCTGCCCCTTAGCATTTTTGTTCTCTTCTCTTGCAAAACTGATCAGCAACAAACACTATCAGACTCGGGACAAAATTAAAGAACAGCATTATTCTGTTTAAGTAAAGTAGCAGAAAGATTCTTGAATGGAGGGGTTCTCCTGAGTATACAGATTACTTCCCAAGTCACTGGTAACAAAATATCATGGAAGTGCCATTCTTAATTTCTGAAAGAAGGCACTGTCTGGCAATCCACTGATCTATACACAGGCATGAATATATCCACTTACTGCCCTTCCACTTATAGCATGATTAAAGCTACATAGGGTTAAACAATAATGACTTAAACAAGTATATAGAACTCTTCCAGTATTCACTTAAACCACGCTCATTGTACAGGACTGGACAGCTAAGTAACAAGATTAGCAAAACTAAGGAGATATTAATTCTTGTTATATTGTTGTTCAAAAAGAACACTGCCTGTAGGACATCTAAAAAAAACCCAGTATGTGAAACAAGCATTTGGAGGCAAAAAGAGTATCAAGAAGAATATGAGAGTTTGTAAAAGCTTCTTAAAGACAGTTTCAGCAGCTTGTTAAAGAGATAGAAAAACAAGTTTTTCTACAGGATGGCTATAGATTTTATTTGTTAGTATCTAAATACATGTTTAAAGGAAACTGTATTTGATATTAATTGTTAGCCAGGGACTTTTTGCACCTGTAAGACACCTAACCAGAAAATCTGAGAGGAATATTATCTAGATGTGACAGAACTACAAAGTATAGTTTATTTAGAAACTTACAAAAGACTTCTAAAGACTTTTGGGAGGACAACATAAGGTATTAGTATGGTTCTCTCTTGTAGGGTGTGTGATTATTTATATACATGTAGAAGATTACTACATAGGTAATCTAACTAGAAGGTTCCATATCAGTGGTTCTCAACCTATTTACCACTGTGGATCACATATGTAGCTCTGTGTTATGTGGACCACATCCACACAATACTTATACTATCTGTATGGCCCTGAGGATATCACATAGGCCGCAGCTGTGTTGAGAACCACTTTTCTATATAAACAGCATGTGGATAAGATAATAATTGAGTAAAGTATGAAAAAATTGCAATTTTGTTAATATTTTCCCTCTTTCATTTATTAAGCATCTTGAAAAAAAATTGTCCTCTGTCCAGGCATATGCATACTTGGAGTTTTGCTAAGATTTGATATCAGAGTGCACCAAGTAAAGAGACCAACGAAGATGAACTAAGAATCCTTTTAATTGCCATGATTTGAGTTCAGAATCTGGGTTTCTCTTACAATGGAAGACAACAGCAGCAGCTAAAACAACTCAGTGAGTTGCATCCCTGATTCTGTCTTAGGCAGTTGTCAACTGTAGGAGAGGACAGAATTCTGAATACAAGTCTTCATAAATAGAGAAATAAAAGCACACACAATATTCTTGAACTGGGATCTTAAACTTATTTTAACAGCACTTCAATTCACCTTTAAATCTGCATTTTAAGCTGTACACTGTTTACAAACAGCTCATTGTTGGTATCAGGATATCAGTATTTGCTTGTCTATGCAGCCTGTCCATGCAGTTGACTAATTTGCATATTCTCTGATCTTCTTAAATATTACAGCAAGTATGAAGCATCAGATTTTTTTTTTAAAAACAGTAATGTACATTTTTTGCCACATACAGTCACAAAGACTAAATTTATGGTACCCTCAATTACTGTATTTCATTGTATGCATGTATGCCACTAACTTCCTCTTTTCTTTCACTCACTACTCCAAGAAAATCCTGGTTTCTCTTCTTTTTCAATATCAGGAAAGACACTACACAAGGCTAATGCTCAGTGGTGTATTAACTGTTACCACACTGCCCTAAAAATGTTTTCTATTTTGCTTATTATGTTTTTAAAAAAGTCTCAGAACTTCAACTCCAGGTTGCCTTGACAGGCCGGCATATGCAAGCCCACAACAAACCAAGGTAGCAACAACGCAATCAGGAAACGATGGATAAGAAAGGGGGAAAGGGGATCGGGAGCATGAAACGTTTTTCCGAATTCGTTTGGTCAAAAATAAACGTCCAAACTGGAAAGTGCTATCTATGCCCCAAAACGTGTCATTGTTCTCCAGAAGCAGCTGGCCCGGGTTCAGCCAGCTGCCACCCAGAACTACACTTGGTTAGGGCAGGAAGAGACACAACGTGTCATGATGCAACCGTGAAATCTGACACTTTTACAGGGTTTCCCCTCTCCCCTTAACCGCCACGTGTTTCGAGAAGCGAAAGGGCACAGGTAGCTCTCGGTCCTGCCCTCGCCCCCGCCAGCCAGCCAGGTGCAGCCGGCCTGGGCCGGCAGTTCTCCGCGGGCTAGGGGCGCAAAAAACGCTGTAAGGCCAGAGGAGCCAGCCCCCGACAGAGAGCGAGCCCCCCTCACACGCCGCGGGGTCCCGGCCGCAGGACGCCAGCGGCCGCGTTGGCGCCCCCAGGGGTAATGCCCCGGCCCAGGGAGAGGCCGCCGGCTGCAGCCGGGAGGGTGCCCCGCGAACACAACCCACGGGGGGGACGCGACAGCCGGAAAAGACGGGCCCAGCCCGGAGAACTCCGCGGACGCCCAGCCCAGCCCCGCTCCCGGCCTGCTCGCCCAGCCCAGCCCGCCCGCCCCTACCGCGGACACACCTGAGCCTCGATCTGTCCGGGCGGCCCCTGCCCCGGGCCGGGCGGCCCCTGCCCCGGACCTCCGTGTCCGGGCCCGGGCGGGGTCTGGGTCTGGCTGGGGAGGGTGAAGTCGGTGAACTCGAACTCGGAGCCCTGGGTGTCGGCGCCGAGCAGCTCGGCCTCCTCGGTGTCCAGGAAGGTGAGCGTCTGCGAGCTAGGGCCGTACGCCTCCACGCTCATGGCGGCGGCAGCGAGGAGCGGGGCTCAACCCCCCCCCCTCGCCAGGCCGGCCGGGCCTCACCTCACGAAGCCCGGGCACCGCGCTACGCGAGCCGCGGGACCGGCCGCGCGCACCAGGCCGCGCGGCGACGAGCCGGACGCCAACGAAGCAACCGCCTCCTGGGCCGGACGCAGCCGACTCAACGGGCTTCGGGCCGCAGCGGAACCGACCGAGCCCCGACGAGGCGCTGGAAGCGGAACAGTGCGGCAGGCGCGCGCGCGCCAGCCAGGCCAGGAGGGGGAGGAGGAGGACGGAGCAGCAGGGGTGACGCGGAACGCACGCACGTACGCACGGACGGACGGAGGTGACGACACGGTGCGCCCCGTACGCGCGGAGGCGTGACGTAAGCACGCACCCCAGGAGCGGAGGGGCGGGAAAGGCGCGGGGGAGGGGGGTCGAGCTAGGCGCTGACCAGAGGCCACGCCTCCGTCCCGTGAGGGGGCGGGACGCTAACTAGCTCCCCCGCGGGGAGGCCAGTCTCTAACTGCCCCCCCCAGTGGTGGAGGTCTCTAACTGCACCCCAGGGGTGTGTTGGGGAGGGGCAGGTCTCTAACTGCCCCCTGTGGATGGGGGTGGGAAGTCTCCCCTCCAGTGGTGGTGCTCTCTAACTGCCCCCCCCGGGGTGGGGGAGGGGGAGGTCTCTAATTGCTCCTTCTGGGCGGGTGGGGGTCTCAGACTGCCCCCCTCCACCGGTGGGTGAGGAGGATCTATGGGTGTCCCCTTCCCCCAGGAGGTGGAGATGGGCGGAAGCTCTGCGTTATCAGAGTAGAGCTGGACAGTGGCCTACGGAGAGGCCAAACCTACATTTGCGCCCCCCCCCAGGTTTCATGCCCCCCCCCAGCGCAAGGCAGGAGGGGTCTCTGTGCCACCCCCCAGCTGCCCCAGGGGAGGGGCGGTCTGTACCTGCTGGGGGGAGGCGTGAGCTGGGGCGGGGTGCAAATATAGTCTGGGACATACGTTTTTTTCGCTATGTAACCTTTATTTTGTTCCTAGTTTCAGCATAGAAGAAAGCCTATGCCTAAAATGCAGCTGCCCATCAGATTCTCAAGAAATATTCACACTGATGGAGACTGGCAACTTGCTCCTTCTTTCTCTTTGAAATATCATGCGCCTGCAAACATAGAAAAGCAAATAGGGAGGTTGGGAGGGTCATTATTTCCTCACGTAGCTTGTTTGAGTTCACCTTCAGTTCTAAACCTCTGTAAGGAAGCAGTGTGGGTTCATCTTTAAACTATCCATATTCAGAATCACTTGAATCTCACAGACATTAAGGTCAGAAGGAACCATTATGATCATCTAGTATGACCTCTTGCACAACACAGGCCACAGAACCTCACCCACCCACTCCTGTCATACACTGCTAAGTTATTACTGAGTTATTGAAGTCCTCAAATCATGGTTTAAAGACTTCAAGGTACAGAGAATCCACACCTATCATTGGTATTGACTCAAACAAACCTCACATCAGTAATCAGTGTAAGAAAAACATATCATCTAAGTTAAAACAAATCGCCATCTGGCTTTAGTTTCTTAACAAATATTAAAATTTCAATTTATATATATTAACCCAAAATGGAAAATGATCCCAGAATCCTGAGAGCATATGGTGAGTATGTGTTTAATATGCTGCCCTTTTTCTCACATCTAAACACAAAGTCCATCAGGCTCATGCAGGGCTGGTCAGTCTAGCTGTAATGACATACAGTCAGTGATTCTTATGCTTAAGTAGGTGGCGTTGCTCAAGGCTGAGTTAGAACACAGGGTCTTAGCCGGCTGCATACAGCCAAGGTGCACGTTATGTAGCACAGCGCTGAGTGATCTACAGCTTGTGATTGGTGCATCAGGGATGATGTCACTAGGATGAATTCAGTCCAACCTTCTTCTCAGTGGCTTGTCTCATTCCTGCTGCTCCCAGTAGTAGGTACAGAGGGATGGTTTCAGTGGTGCCAGGCACCTAGTGATTCAGCCTCAGGTGCCAGCTCTCAAGTGATTCAGCCTTTGATGTCAGTTCTCAGCCTCTGGGGTCACCATTCAACTGCTGCTTGGGTGTCTTCTCAACACAGCAGCCCTCTCACAATGCTCTCCTTTCTGTATCAACAACCTGAACTGTGTTTATATTGCCACGAGGAGGACCTAGTTGGGAACTGACTGTTCAGTTAGGGGGGAAAATCCCATTGTTTCTGATTGGTTGGAATTCCCGACTGATTGGCTCTAAGTGAGCTTTGCTCATTGGTCAGCCTTTTCCACCAATCCAGGACATTCCTTTTCAATCCTGCGCTCCTGCCCTAAAAAGGGAAGGATGTTAAAATGACATTCATCAGGTTTTCATGATTTGGGACTTTCAAGGCACTTTCTGTTCTGTGTGCTATGACAGGAGAGTTATTGGGAAAGGGAACTGCCAGAGACTTACAGTACTACTCAGTAGTTTACAACTTCCTCATTCTACGGAGGAGAGGAATAAATCAGGCTTGATCTATACATCAGGAACAGCAGAGAGACAATTATCTGGGTCCTGAGACTCCTCTGGATCTGGGGCTCATCTCAGTCATGAAGCTCTGGATGGTCATAGCATCTCATGGATAGCATCGCATGAAGTGCTTGTAAATACACCGTATTGGTGGGTATATATGGTAGTGGAGGCTGGTGATAAGTGGCTAAACAAAACCAACAGAAACGTTTCAGAACAAGGAGCAATGGTCTCAAATTGCAGTGGGGGAGGTCTAGGTTGGATAGTAGGAAAAACTTTTTCACTAAGAGGGTGGTGAAGCGCTGTAATGGGTTACCTTGGGAGGTGGTGGCATCTCCATCCTTAGAGGTTTTTAACACCCAGCTTGACAAAGCCCTTGCTTGTATGATATAGTTGGGGTTGGTCCTGCTTTGAGTAGGGGGTTGGACTAGATGGCCTTCTGAGGTTCCTTCCAACCCTGATTTTCTATGATTTCTCAGCCAGTTTAGAGCTGAGGGTAAGAATTATAAACCCTCTGACTCAAAGTCTAGGCTTATCCCAAGGAGTTCACCCACCACATAGAACCCACTTGTGAAAAATAATCCTGAATTTTATTCTGGTAAATGGTAACAGTCCAACAGCACTGAAAACTGAAACCCTGTTTATCCACAGTAGGCATGGCCTGGGCAGCTGCCATGCAAGCTTCTCCCATCCTGTTCTCCAGCAATACATTTCAGCTGTGTTCTGGAGGGAACCTATTTAAAACTGAGAGTATTGTCTTCTCTTCCAAGATTGCCAATAAAGGGGATAATTGTGGCAGTGGTTTCATGATATAGAAACTGTACCATAAGAACTCAAGACCAACAACTCCTTTCTCAGAGATAGGTTTGGAAGGATTAGCTTTTTATCAATAAATGTTGGTAAATGTCAATTCCTCCACACACATACACACACAAATCGCCAAAAAAATATTTCCATAATAATAAAAATGTACAGACAGGCAAAGTAAGAGAAATGCTGCTTGAGCACTTTTGAGTTGGATCTAAGGATATTTACTTTGTATATATTGACGTGATGTTGACAATTTGTATTTTAACAATTATAAACCTTTAACTTTTTGAATCTCCACATCTACTGTCATTAATTAATTATTGTGTGACACCCCCTATATTTTCCTGAAACTGAAAATTTAAATAGATAAAAATGCTTAAAACCCATAATTTTGTACAACTTTGAAATGTAAATTGATAAAAATTGAAAAAAATGCTTAAAAATAAACATTGATACTATCCATCAAAATTTTAAAAATAGAAATTGATTTCTGCCAAGCATACACATAGTCCACTGGACCATAGCAGTTATGATTAGCTCATTATCAACCTAGGCCAGATTCACTTGCTGACCTAGAAGTTTTGAAAGATTTTGCATCCCCTTTGAAAACCAGTAAGCCTTTCATTTTTCTGTAGACCCTCCTCTTAATTTTGGAGAGCAGTTCGCCCTCTCTTTTGGGAAGCTGTGACTTCTGTAGCAGAAAAGCTTAAAATGACACTGAATACAGGCTTCCATATCCATGGACTACGGTCAGTACAACTTAGGGTCATTCTCAGTTCAGTTGTCCAAAAATAATGAGTCGTAGTCACCAAAAGTTTCAAAGTATTGTACATATACCAACTTCACCAGTGTTACAGGATAGTCTGAGTGATCAGTTTCTTGTGATTCCCTAAAGGGTGATAATAGGGTGAAGCTGAAAGATGGAGCAGTTCTTCAGAATTCTGGCTTACAAAGCATGGGGGTAGAATGAAGCAAAACTGGTGCATCCACAAACACCCAGTTTGTTCCCAGACAACAGTACAATTGGAAAAGATCAGTAAATCCTACTTCAGTTTCAAAGCTATTTGTCATAGCAGTGCTGGAGAGGAAAATGAAGGTGTCAAATAGGCTGCTCATTTGGTTTCATCACCCAAAATGCCCTTCCATCCTTTGTCTGTTCTACGGCATCGTCTATGTCTGAGTTCTGTGGACAGATCCAAAGATTTGGAGCATTGCTGATGGATGTCTTGATTTTTTCCCTTGTACCCTGTATAAAATGGAAGATAAGCACGGAGTTTACCAGAGTAATTTTGAAAGTGTAAACAACACTACAGGCACAAGAGGGCCCCTGGTGAATTCTGCAGCTGGTTCAGCTTCTGAACTGGGAGCACCAATATTGGCCGTTTCCTCAGGCAAAACCAGGCTGCTGTCTAAGGTGCTGAAATGGGAGGGCTGCAAAGAAAGTTCTCCAGTCCCCCACCCCTTCAAAATTGGTTCAGTCTCTCCAGTGCTCAAATAATAGGCAGTAAACCATAGTGAGCCAGTTATTTGGGCACTTTCTGCTCACTTTGATATGTTTAGACAAGGCTCGCCCAAACCAGACTGGTCATTAACCAAGAGCCTGATGCCCACACCTAATTTGTGTAAAATAGATGAGACCGCCATTGCTCTTCTTGTGAATGTGAAGATGGGGCCAGTGAAGACTATAGGTTATGATTTCAGTAATAAGACATTTGACAATATCGCCCAAACCATAGAGCATTCACACTGAGACCTGTACTCTGTATGGACAGCCTGGACATATTTAAGGTGAAAGTGCATCTTTAGGCTACATTGCAGAATTTCCATGGCTGCATTTGTCCTGTGAGCCACATTTTGACCAACAGCACTCTTAACCCTAAGTTTATCTTTTAATTCTTGCCCATGCAGGGTTGATGGCCACTCACTGAGTCGTTAGTCTTCATTGTGACATACGCAATATGAAATTAAGGAAAGTGAAGCTCTGGAAAGTTAGAGCACAAACTCTGTAGAAGTTATTATTCTTTACCAGATTTGTGCATTATTGTAAGTCAGTTTTTATATGCGACTCGGTAGTATAGAGCTGCGCAAGGAAGCCAACATGGGTGGATTTCTTTTTGCAAAGGCTGCTTTATGTTTGTTAATTGCATGCTTCGATGTGCAAGATGGTTTAATTTGTTTATGGTTCCCCATGGTAATGACTACTCCAAAGAAATTATTATAAAGGTGTCTGTTAATTGTAGCTATTCAAGTGACATACACAACAGTTCATCTGTCAGTGCAAATAACTCAAGCCACTTTCAGAATAGCCAGCTTTGCCACATGATTTCACATTTCACTCCCAAGACACATGAATGCTGGGATTTGATAATATCCCCATTCAGAGAAAATAAGCTGTTACGAAAAGAAAGAAGCTGATTGGTCTCTGAAAACTCCAAGCCGTGGAGACAGTGTCAGGAAGTATCACTATGACGTGAAATGTTCAGAGCCAATAGACATCAATGTGAAAAATCTCAACACAACTGCTTGTTTGAAATGACAGCCAAAAACCCAAGCAATTTTATCTGGGAAGCAAATAACCCAGGGGGAGAGAATCACAGAATTATCATGCAAAGCACATGCCCACGTTCACCTGAATGAACATCAGATCTATTCATGAGGGGGAGTTCTCAGAGGAAGAGATGCTGCAGAGGGAGAAGAGAGAGTGTGGGCCGCCTTGGGGGCATTTGAAATGCATCATTTTGTTAATGCAAAAGGACTGAATTTCAGACTGGCCCATAGCATTCAACTCTCCTTTTTAGACCTGTGTTTACCTCTGTCCTGTTAGAAGTAATTGTTGTCTCTCACTTTTCGAAGTATAATTTATTGGCGTGAAGTGCTGCCAATTATAGAAAAATGATATTTATGCCAACGATATGAACCGCATATTATTTTAATGTGCTTGTGTGGCTATGTTCCTTGTGTCCCTTATTTTTGTTCTCTGGCTCAAATTTCCCACCCTCATCCTCTATGGTATGGACTACTCCAATCTGCAGTTGAGGCAGTGAAGACCAGTTTTTTAATAACAAGCTGCTTATAATTTAGGGATGCAATTAAATCAGGGCTTCTAGTAGTGTCTTTGCACTACATCTGGGACCATCTTTTATCTGTAGAGAGCAAAGACCAGTAAGATAAATACAGTTTTTGGCATGTAGCTCTCCAGTTTCCTTTTTGAAGTCAGCCCCGTCCAAAAGACTGAGTATCCATATTTATGTGTCTGATGGTGCGTAGCAACATTCCTTAACAACAGTATGCTTTCAGAGACAGCCAACATCAGTTGAAGTGGCTCAGGGAAGGGTGACGTTAGGGATGGTAAATTGCTACACAAGATACCATTGTCTGTTCTAATTATTAAAACAGTGCTGCTTTTCTACTCCCATTGCTTCATCGAAACAGTAATAGTTCAGATGCATGCATAGTATGCAGCAGAATACATTTGTGTCACAAAAATTGTGCAGCACATGCTGATGAGATAGTTTCTGAGGAGGAGAGAAATAACTTCTCTCAGGGTATGTCTACACTGCAGAGTAAAGTCGATTTACTTTAACTCGATTTTCACCCGCCGAATTTTAGAAGTTGCAGGAGCATGATCACACCACGCTCCTTGCGCCAGGCTCTTGTGTCCCCACTCACCACGCTTGGGTCGACATTCAAAGCAGTGCACCGTGGGTAGCTATCCCACAGTGCAACTAGCTGCAGAGGCTTTTGGGAAGTTTGTCGTCCTCCCATGATGCAATGTGCTCCCTCCCTCTCCCTTCTTGTTCCAAACAAACTGCAAATGCTTTTTCACGCCATTTTTCTATGCCATGTGCCCGCTGTTGCTGGAGAGACATGGAGCCCGCTCAGCTCTGCACTATCATTGTGAGCATCACAATAACCTCACGGCTTGTCCTGCAGCATTTTCAAAGGAGATGTCTGCTTACTAGCCTTGACATCAGTGAAAAGAACATCCCATCAGTTATAGCTGTGTGCTGTGTGCTCCACCATTTGTGTGAAGCGAAAAGGGAAAAGTTCCCCCAGGGTTGGGCCATGGAGGCTGATAGGCTGGCTGCAAATTTTGAGCAGCCAGATTCCAGCGCCACGCTCAGAGCCGACCGCCGACCGCTTCAGCTTCGAGAAACATTGAAAAACTGGTTCTGCAATGAACTGCAGTAATGTATGTCTGTGCTGTGCCTTTATTTCCCATCCTCCATGCTCGCTCCAGTGGCTCCTTCCCCTTCTTTCCCCACCCAAGTGATGAATAAATAAAGACAGATGTTTTTTAATGCAACAAAGTTTTATTTGTGACCTCTTTTAACGGGGGGAAAGGAGGCTAACTTAACATTGTAAAGTGTCACTGTGCAAGCAACTGTGGTTGCGTGCATTTCTTAAAGGGGCCATCACGTCCTTCTGCTCACCTCCACCGGTGTGAAGTGCAGCACGTACTGCACCCTGCTCAGTCTCCTCCTAGACTGCTTGGGTATGGGGGCTGATAACAAAGCGGTAGGCAGCGGAGCATTTGGGGGGGAGGGGCTGCAGAGGGAGTCTGTCCTGCCACTACTCTTCCTGAAGCTCTACCAGACGCCTCAGCATGTCAGACTGGTGCCTCATAATATGCAACATCTCCTGTTGCGTAGCACACTCCTGCTCCTGTGCAGATCTGTGTTCCATGTCCATGTCTAGTTTTTCAGACAAGTTCATCCTCCAGGCTCTAAGCTCTGTGGCAGCAGCCACGGAGGCATTCATTAGTTTGCTGAACATGTCATCCCGTGTTTTTTTTTTTTTTCTGCTTCCTAATCTGGGAAAGTCTTTCAGCTGGAGTTCAGCAAGGGGGGGCCAAAGGCTGAGGTGTCTACTATAAGATAAGCAAAGCACAGAGTTGCCATTGTTAGCTGACCCAAAGTAGTAAAGGAATGGTTGCAATGTAAAAAGTACTCCCCTTCATGTTCACAAGGCTAAGCCAGGCCCGCATTCCATTCTGTACATCTCGGAAGGGTTGGGCTGGCGTTACAGACATGGTAAGCAAGGGGCCCTTGCATCTGTTATAGAGAGGCTTCATTAGCATTAAAATCCACAATCCATACTTGAGCAAGGAGAGGGATCACTGGGCTCCCCTGTAACATGCCAAAGACCGGTTTGGGAGGAGGTGGGCAGAACAGATTAGAGGACACTGCAGGTGAATTGTAGCGGAAGAAAACATAGGGCAACCAGTGTCCTGACCCATAATGCCCATTTCAACAGTACTAGGACTAGGAACGGTCTTGGGGAGGCGCCCAGGGATCCCATCCACGGCAGAGGAATAAAACGGAGTGACTGTATTGGTCGGGTGCTTTAAACTTGTGCCATCTTGCCTAGGTGATCATGTGTGATATCAATCTCCTGAGGGTAACGCAGCGGAAAGGGAAGATTTGCTGCAAGCATTGGAGTACAAGCCTGGCCCTTATGCTGCTATGCTGTGTTCCGCAATGATGCCTGGTCTTTTAATAGCAGAGTGGCGGGGAAAAGTATCCTACCATGGCAGAAGAAATAAGGCTGCCCTCCCCAGAAATCTTCTGCAAAGGTTAACTGATTACCTACATGAAAGTTTCCTTGAGATATCCACAGAGGATTCTCAGAGCATACCTCTGCACATAAATAGTCTGTTCCGGGAGTAACCCTCCACCAAAGTTTGCCACCAGCCAGTCAGACCCTCCCCTCAAAAACACAAACTCCTTTTAAGAAGCTGGACTGGGGACATAACCGCAAAAAAAGATTTGCCACATGCACTCACCAGATGTGCCTACCCCTGCATCTCGATCAGTCCTGCTGGCTTGTGTGTGGCTGGATTGCTCTGGGGTAATGAACAGGTCCTGGCTCTTAGGGGACATGGATACCCCACTCTCCTGCACCCTGTCTCTGCATCCTCATCCTCCTCGTCCACAGAGTCCTCCTCATTTGTCCTGGACTGGGATTCTTTGGAGGTATCGCTGCTGAGAATTGCATGCAGCTCCTCGTAAAAGCAGCATGTTTTGGGCAAGGGGCCAGAACAGCTGTTAGCTTCCCTAGTTTTCTGATAAGCCTGCCTCAGCTCTTTGATCTTAACACACTGCTGCTGCGCATCCCTGTTGTGCCCCTTCTCCAAGATGCCATGAGAGATCTTCTCGTATATATCTAAATGTCTTTTGCTGGCTCAGAGCTGAGCCAGAACAGACTCTTCACCCCACAGATTGATTAGATCCAAGACCTCTGGTCAACTCCAAGCTGGAGCACGTTTGGGCTGTGCAGTCACCATGAGCAGTTCAGCTACAAAGCTTTCTCCATGCTGTCTAAACCAGAAATGGAAATTCAAAATTTCCCAGGGCTTGAAGGAAGAAGCTATTTCCTGTGTACATGGCCACGTTACAGCAGAGTGTGAATGTCCAGAGTGGTCACAACAGGGCATTATGGATACCTCCCAGAGGCTAATGGCGTCGATTTACGTTGTGCTCTGCCTACACTGACGCTAATTCGACCCATGGAATTCCAGTTCAGCGCTACGCCACTTGCAGAGGTGGTTTTATTATATTGACTTTCGACGCATTTTAAATCGACAGAACTTACGTGCCAGCAGAGACGCATACTTTAGGGGGTCGATGTAAGCGGCTTTACATCAACCTCCATTGCCAGTGTAGACCAGGCCTCAGACTCTCTTTAAACAAAGATTCTGAATTCTTCTCCCTGGTTTCACTTTGGACAAGGATAACGTCAAGAAAAGATGAACAATTCATTTCAGCAACTAGAATCTGGAAAGGCGTCTGCCATCAGTTGTCTCCCTCTCTCCCTGTCCGCATCTTTCTTTAATTGTACTCACCACCCCCAGACTTATGCTGATTGATTTCTGTTATGTTTCTTTGTATGTGTGTGGTTTTCCCACTAGAGATCTGATGCTGCCAGTTTTCCCTCATCTTTCTTTATAGTGTGTATGTTCATGTACACACACACACACACATTACATTACATTTGTGTTGGTAATACTCATCTGATAAAGAATCATGTAATGAATTACAGAATTGCAGAGCCATGTGATAAATTAATTTATCATGCACATTTAACCACTTCAACTTCCCTCTCTGCTCTGTCATTCTCATTTCTTTGCTTCGTCATCGCTTTCTTTCTGCCTTTCTTACTTGTTAACTGAATGGATTTTAATATTAAATATTTAAAAAAAAATGTTTTTAACCTACAACAAAACACATCTTCCATTTGGAATCTTGTAAAGTTTGCCGCACAGCCTGGATGCAGTGAATACTTCCTGATCTTTCATCACTAAGATCAAGTTTCTGTGTCAAGATATACAGGGGAAATTTCAATTTCAAAGAATCTTGACAATGGAAACAAAAAAACAACAGCAATTGAGCAAATTTGGGATTTTGAAGTAAATAAAGCAGCTACCAAATGCTGCACTACTCTTCCTTCACCAAAAGAGGGACATAAAAGGACGTCCGTGTAGCATTGGCAGTGACCAGAGAACAGCTCCGTGCAGATACATAGCAACAGATATTTTCTTTTTGTTTGGAAGGTTACTCTGGGATAACAACTTTTCTTTCTATAGCCCCTTTCATCCCAAACAATCCCAAAGTGCTTTGCAGCTGTTAGAAACTATGATACTAATTATTATTAACTAGGGTGATTCTTTTCCCAAGCCTTCACACCTTGCAGCTTGTCCTCCCCTTTTTCCTTTTGGAAAATTGGCCGTAACGTTGGGTCATGCAGCGGGTGGGTTGGCTTCATCTGTGTTCTCTCTCTAGCTACTGGACCAACAACTATTGGAGTGTCTCTAATATGTGGACTAGAAGGGTAGGTGGCAGCTAGTATTTGTATTTGTTTTTCATGGGCTTTAGGCTGATGGTGAAAAATGTCATGAAGAGTCCAGATCTCACATTATTTCAACCCTGTAAATGGCTCCCTGAGACAAAAGAAGCCTAAGAAAAAACAAAAAAATGTCAAGGTTTATTAGGCTCCTGTGGAACTCAAAAGCACAGCCCTAGTATGTGCTACTCTGTACTTAATGCACAGTGAATATTCAAACACATCCGACCTTTGAACCCCAGGGACCTCAGTGTGGTGTTACCCCCTGCCATGATTAGACTATGTGGAACATTCTGGGGGTGCATCTTGGCTGCTGACAACAGGCTCTAGACTTTTAGGCCGGAAGCACACTTTGTACACGTGACAGACGAGTGAGGTGTCGGAGTGAGAAAGTAGTGAGGCAGGCAGCAGGCGAATTCACCGTACCCATTTGGCAGGTGTTCAGGCATCCCATGATGCCAGGGCGAATTGTCATTCGTTTTGGAGTTGTGCGGTTGTGGCAGCTATGGAAGATTCATCCTCAGAGCTCGTCTCAGAAGGCATGGCAATTGCTGGCCTCAGTGGAGAGGGGGGGGGGGGGGGTTGTTTATGTGAGTTACATGATCAAGTTATCTAGGCATTTTTGAAGATTTGACCCTAAGTTCCATTTTCAAAAGTGACTTAAGTGCTTAAAAGCCTAAGCCACTTGAAGATAGCACTTAAGTGTTTTTGAAAAACATACCCTTAGTCAACAAACGGCTCTGTAGTGTTAGCTACACCAGTGTGCGTGAATATTAAAAACAAACACAGGGTGGGTGTATTGAATACAAGTGAGCGTGTCCATGGTCCTAGCAGACAGAGAATGCAGAAGTTTCTTTGAACTCCTGGCTCCGTGTCTTCCTTTTTAACTGGACAGCCCTGGAGAAGATCCACCAGAATAAGAGAAACCCACAAGACAGTAAAGAAGCTATTCCCCTTTCTGAGCTCCTTTTGTATTCCCATACCTGTTTTGGTTAATTTAATTCTGGTGAAAGGCAGATCTAGAGACTAATGTCCGGTGTTTATCTGCAGAATGGGTATCACACAGGCAGTAGAAGCTTCCTGTGAATGTCTCTAATCCTGCTCCTGCCGGGATATAAGAAGACAGTTCATGCTCCATAGCCTAAACAACCCTTGGCCCTTCTTCCAGTTCAGATGTGGACACTTAGCCACTAGGAGCTTAACACAGATTCACCAACCAATTTCAGACAGTGACCACTGACCAGTCATTAAGTAACTTTTAATCACTACCAACCTAATCTGGATTTGACTTGATGATCTAGGCCTGCCTATGGAAACTAAATGTGTGCTGGACTGAGGCCTAGAGGCTGGATCTATTTAGCCTCCTTCAGCTTTCACAATAGCTGTGATTGCTGATGCCACCCATCTTGAAATTTGAGATGTAACATGTTTAGGGCCCGAGCTGCTACTTGGGTGGCAGGCAAGTAAAACTGGTGTAACCTCCTGGTTTCTGAATACTCTTGCTTTTCTCAGTTTGCATACCCACCTGCAGCTTATCTGAATGTTATTTTGTTCTTCATACCAACTGCTATCTACTCTCAGATAAACGTTTTATGAATGGATGGTGAATTAATTTCATATGCACACTGGTATAAATCCCTTGTGTGCTTCTCTCTTGATTAGCTCTCAAAACAGCCCCAGAAATATGAAGAACTTTTCGCAAAGCAAATTTGTTTTGCTAAGAACAGTGAGCTAACATCACCGCCGCAGTAAACCCATAGAAGCAAATATATTTTCTATATTAATCTGCTCAGAGAGTAATACAGTTCACTAACATAAATAAGAATGGTATCACCCTTTTATACACCGGTTTTGGATGAGTCACTATAATATAGAGAGAAGAGTTCTGGGTTGGGTTTTTTTTTTAGTTTTCAGGGAAGCTGAAATAAAGCTATTTAATGTTGCATTAGAGCTATACAGAGCACAGCACTGAACCTGGAACCTTTCAGAGCAACAAAAGGTTAAAGGGACGTTTTTAAGTATCTTTAGGCTGAACATTTAGGATTTGTTTAAAAAGGCCTTTACAAAATAAATGTTTTCTTGAACTCAAGACATTGTCATGAAAACAGGCACTTCTGTGAATGTAAACGTTTCCCTAAAGCATCGGAAACCTGAACATAACAGCAGATGTAGCCCAGCTGTGATCTCAGAGGCTCCAGCTGTCGAGCACAGCCCATTACTGTGGAACTTTCTTCCACCTGAGATCTTGCAGCCTTCAGTGAGGTGTAAGAATTCTCTCTTCCAAGGGCATTCCCCTGGCTACAACTTGGCCATGGAAGGTGTTCCTGAAGTCAGTCACAAGTAAGTAGCTTTAAAAATGTGTGGAGGGAAGGAGGGTGGAAAGAGAACTTGAACGTGAGCTGAACTCCTGAAGGATCATTCTTTCTGTAACGAATCTGCGTATAGGTAACAGGGCCTAGGTACTATGGTGATGGATGCCATAAAAAGGCATATAGTAATAATGGCACTTCATGAGCCCCAATAAATAAAACTAGTTATTAATACAGAGCGCTGCAGACTGGTGCGCCTCAGTCCCTCCTGTTCTCTGGGGTATCTGATCATCTAGTCTCTTGTGGCCTGTGATACTTTGGTTTAGTATCAGTTGTTGGGTTTGGTGTGTGGGTGTTGGGTTTGGTGGTCTGTGTTATACAGGAGGTCAGACCAGATGATCTGATGGTCCCTTCTGGCCTTAAACTCTATGACTAATGTGATTTCACTGTCCAAGTGGGGGGGGGGAATGAAAACATGTTAACAAACAGCTGAACTGTGAAGTCAGTTAGTTTTCAAATATCAGTAATGTGGGGAAATATTTCTTTCAATATAGGATCTCTTTCCCTCCCACCCCCGGGGCAATATCCCTTTAAACAAATCCTCCATTTTCCCCCTCTCAAGTGACAGAGGAAATAACTGAGCATCTGCACAGATGCAGATGCCAGGTTCAGAGGTTTCCCAAAGTCATGGGATAACTAAATATCTATGTAGCATAAACAAACAGCTCCCACCCAGGAGTTCTTGGTGACTATCACAAGTAAAACGTGTCTGCTAGTAACCAGAGGTTTCATAGGAGAGGGCTCCCTTGGCCTGTTTAAAAATTGAATAACTCATTAAGGGACAACTTCTACCTGGAACTGTTTGAGGACATGCTCCTGCTAAATGTGCTACGCTTATTCCCATTTGTAAATCAGTAGGTTCAATCTTCATCCCAAGCAACTGCAATGTTAAAATAATTCTGAAGTTAGGGAATGAAAGTGGATGAAACTCCTCAAGAACAACATATGAGTTTTGTTCACATTTCTCTCACTAATAATAATTAAAAAAAACCAACTAGATGAGCTGAATTATGGGTTGGACTTCTTTTAAGTGACTGCCAAAAATCAGTTTGCTACCAGAAAGGACTAGCATTTAAAAGTTCAAGCAAATTTACTCAAAATGTTGGGGATAATTTCAAATAGTAGCTTGAGAGAAGCAGTTGCATACTGAAATTGGCTTTGTATAAGTTCTATTGCATAGACTCATTTATGCAAAAGAAGTTGTCTGACAATATTCAGTTTTCCAAAGGGGCATCATGTGTTCTTTAAATAGGATTTAAAACAACAAACTATCTTTATCTAAGTTTAAGTTTAAAAACAATTTTTTAAAGTTCTTGATTCACTAAAAGACTGTGTATATTTTTCTTTGTTTTAATTTCTGGGCACTTATTTGAGCAGATGGTGAGCAGTGAGGTTATTTCAGTGTAATGTAAACCTGACACCACACACAGGCTTTTTATGTTTGTTTGAATTTCAAAAGCCGATGGATCTTCTGTGTTTCTCCAGAGGAAAGAAAATAAGAATAGTGGGATTAAATTCTCATTGGTGTCTCATTTACGGCTGTAAATATTTCAAATTGTAGCAACATGATTTGTGATTATGGAGACTGCTTTCTTCCTCTTCAAATCTGTGACTGCCTTCGAAATTTGTTTTTAACTTTGATGTGGTGTAGTCTGCACAGAGGTTAAATCGGAATTTGGCTTTTGCAAATGACCTCTTGAGAGAGTGAATTATATTTGAAAAACAATATTTTTGAGTCCCGCCCTGCCTTTTTCATTACTAGTTGTTGCTGTGTTTCAGCCTAGAGTGGAATTGAATAACATCTTTACTTGGAATGTATGCATAGAGTGGAAATAGCCTTCTCCTGCTGTGGGAGAAATCTGTTAATTTGGCAGTTGTGTTAAAAATGAAATAATGCAAGGAGCTCACTAATGAGGTGCATTGCCCTCTGGGTTTGGCAGTTCTGTGTCTAAACCCTTCTGAAAGTTGTACATGTAACAATATATATTTCACCATATGATGTGGCAGTGTTACTTGTACTGAGTTAGCACTTCAGACCCCCTTGGGCTAGGCACTGCACAAGCACGTAGGGCAGTCCTTGCCCTGAGAAGCCTACAGCATAAGGTCCTGATCCCATAATCCCTTGATCGACGTGAGTGGACCCTTACAGCGGCAGCAGCACATGCTAATTCAGACCACACAGTCCCCATCTAGTGCATCTTGACCTGCAACCTTCCCTGGTTTCTTGATGGGCTTCTTGCTACTTTCTTAACAGTAAGTGCAGATCCCACCAAGTAAACAAAATGTTTTCTCTCTGCAGATGTTAAATCTTCACTAAAATCAACATCAGCTCTTCTACACCATGGTAATTGTGACACTGGCTGAATTAGGGGGACCATTTATGATATTATTTAATATCAATATTTCAAAATTACAGTATTCATATGAGAGAGGCTATAATTTGCTCAGACTGATGATATTGTTTATGTTCATGTGTTATGTGTATTGGAAGTTATGGATATGTTGGATGTATCTGTATTTCAACTTGTGCTGTGTTTCTGGGCCACACCCCAGACAGGATGGCTGCGGCACTAGCCTGCTTAATGGCCCATCAAGGAAACTCACAGGTACAATGGGCCCAGGGGGAGAAGCCAGGGATACACCTGATGAGTCACCAGGACTTACTCATGTGACCCTGGACGCCATCTTATTTCTGTAAATTTCCACAAGCAGCATGGCAAAGGCCAAGAGACCTAAAAGGCAGCTGCACCACATCCATTTTGTCTTCAGTCCTCAGTGGTTAGTTTTCAGTCTTCACTTACCTTTGGATCAATTTCTCTGTAACTGAAGCTGTGAATTAAAGGACTGAGACACATCCAGGTACTGGATGTACACCAGAGGGACTATACAAGCCTGCAAACTCCACAATTCTACTGAAAACCTGATATATATAAACTGTCAAATCATTTGTATGTATCTGATTGCTTTACTCATTTAACATTTCTCTTATAGTTTGTTTCTTTCCTTTTATAATAAACCTTTAGTTTTAGTTACTAAAGGATTGGCTGGCAGCGTGGTATTTTGGGTAAGATCCAAACTTATATTGATCTGGTGCTGTGGCTGACCCTTTGGGGTCAGGAGAACCTTTTTGGTAAAAAACAGAGTTTTAAATAACTGACCTCTTTACTGGATCTAATGGCTGATTGGGAGCCAGAGACTGAAATGCAGTAAAGGGGGCTGGGTATAGTTTTGTTTTAGCTTCTTGATAACCGGTGTGGGGAACCAGAAGCATTGTCTGTGGCTGGTTGGGAAGTCTGACTTCAGTGTCACCCACCAGCTTTGGGAGAATCTGCTCCACTTTTGTAGTCTGCCCTGCCCTGCGCATTTTCAGGTGGTCTACCCTAGCACAGACGGGTCACAGTAATATTGCTAATCCTGATGTTATATGTAGCCCTGTTGCTGTTTCTTCCCAACCCCCAACAAACCACGGCTCGAGAGGAGGGGAGAGAGATCACAAGGAGTTATAGACAGACTTGCCAGTCTGAAAGCCCTCGTAGTACAGAACCGTCAGTCCCGCTAGGATGTGTTATTCCTGCTGTCCCAGGAGTCAGGACAGGACAGCAGGAGATTGGATTTGTAAGCCAGAGTGGTTTGCGGATGGGGAGGCTGATTCTTGGTGGAAAGAATGTGTCTCCCACGGAGAATGTTGACCTCTCAGCAAGTTGTTGGTTTGAGAGGGACCCAAACCAGCACTGCAGGTAGGTCAATCGTGAATGGTTACAGTGTAGCCATGTGTTCCCTCCCACAGTGACCCGGGCCCATTCATGAGTGGAGGAGCCGTTCCCATATCCGATGTGATCAACATAGCGAGAACCACGATTTTAACTGTACTCTGGAGAGTGGAGATCTCAGATGGCAAGAGCATCAGCTTCCTGGGCCCAGACCTGACCTGCAGTGGGTTTGCCTCTGCCTCCCAGAAGCAATCGTTCCGAATATTCGCTGAGGGTTTCATCTAGTTCTCTTGTCTAAGGGGCACTGTTTGGCACCCCTCCTTCCAGTACAAGGGGGCTGTCCATAAATTACATGATGCGTTAGTGTGGAGGGAGGCGCGTTCCCTTCGCATGTTTGTTTTTAGTGTTCCCAGCGGTGGGTGGATCTCAAAAATCTCCAAACACTGTTATGTAATTTATGGACATCCCCCTGTTCAGCCCTGTAGGAGCAGAGAGAGGCTCCTCTGAGCTGCTGCTGCTGCATGGGGGCTGGCACCAACGGCCTGCTGAAGACTGATGCAATGTGTGACCCACCCTAGCCCTTCATTCCCTACCGTGAGAACCCTGGCACCTCTGGGGACAATCTCTGGGCCCCAACCAAGCCCGAGCTCCAACAGTCCCAAAGCACCACTCAAAGCCCGATCGTCCTTTTGGTCCTCTGGGTCCCCCCTTGTTCCATGAAGCAGCCGAGGAAGCAGAGACACTGAGACTGTAAACCAGTGACTGACTGAAGTGCCACGAAGAAATGGAAACAAACAGGGCACCTCCATGCAGTACAAACGCTACTTTGTGTGTGTGTGTGTGTCTCACACTCACTTAGCAGTAGCTGGTGCAAGCTCCATAATTAGGAGTAATCTGTTTGCATTTCTTGGCTCTGAGCTGGGCCCATGGCGACACTGACCGGAGTCTGGGGCATTGTAGACTTGGGCTGGCTGAATCAGAAAACAAATTACCTGGCTTGATTTATGACCAAACAGAAGCATTACTCAGAGCTGTTGCTGAGCTCTGGCCCAGAAATCCAGGAGCTTTTGCTTATTATCACATGGAAAAAACAAGAGGGGAGAGCATCTTCTTATGCAGTTGCTGGGAAAAAATGTTTATAAGAGAAAGAGAGAATGTTATTGAACTGACCTGGACCCCACATCTTCCCCGCATGGCTTGTGGTTTCAGATGCTGCACCAAGGCAGAGTGAAGGCATCATGTGGTTTGCTTTTTGGGAAACAAATAGCATGCTGGTCACTGACAAAGGATTTAACAGATGATAGGTCACCCCGCTGGCAACGGATTTGCATGTGACCCTGTTGGAAGGGAGGCTCACAAATGGAACTTGATGGAAGGTTTGCAGATCCATAATTCTAAGTGGCACTTGAATAACAATGCCTTTATCGCCCCCCCATCCCCGCCGGCCCTCTCCTCCCCTCCCCCTCTCCCTCCCACCCAACTCATGTTGCGTAATATGACTGCATTGGGCAATGGACTTCTTTGGATAAAGAACAACACCGGGCCACTGGCCAAAACCCATCAGGACACGGGGAAATGCTGTCAGCATCAGGAGAGGCACTTGCACAACATAATAGACGGCTCACAGGAAGTCCAAGGCAGCACAGGGCAGAGGAGGAAAGGGCTCCAACAGAAGTTGGCAACAATCCTTTTTAAAAAAATCAAAACAAAACCCAGTAACTCCACCCGATCTGGGGATTAATGGAATTTGGAGGGAAGGGAGATGGTGCATCCCATTCAAGTGACAAATGCATTCATCTGCAACCAGACCATGTGTTGCTGGTCTTGAAGTTAGAAGTCAAATCCTGGAATGAGTGTGCTGCTGTGCAGAGTGGCTTTTCGTCTCACTCTACGGATGCCCTCTGGCTAACGTAAGAAGTGATGGAAATGCCTCCCCACCCGCCCGAGCCCAGCTCTCGCTCTCCTTTATCCTGATGCACAAACTTTGGTGCGCAGAATAAAACTCAGACGGTTTCTGACCCAGAGGTGAGCAGGCTTTGCCAGGGGACGTTGCCTGCCTGGTGGCATGCTTTATTGTTAGATATGGGGCTGCTGACCCAGTCTTTCAGGTCATACCCTGGGGGAGCGAAGTGCTATGGATGGCAGAACTGGTTTAGGTAAAATAAGAACTGACCTGAACAGTTGCCAAACCCTCAAATTGATCTTGAACCTTTTTTCTGGAGCTTAGAAAAATGTGGTTGATTATTTTTCCCTCCACCCTGCAGTGGGTGTTCTTCCTGTTGGCTCGCCTGGACGCAGGAATGCTGAAATACTCCTTGGAGGGGTTGTTCTTATGGTGTGTCTGGCCTGATGAGCAACAGGAAGCACCAGAACAAGTCAGATGAGAGCCTGATTGTGTCAGATTATGACCCAGTTATGGAGATATGATTGGTCTGAATTTATGGGTTCTTTAATCCCAACATCTGGCCTTTAACCAGTTGCTAGTGCCCATGTTGCACAGGAAGCTCATGGTGCATGGCTGGTCTGCTTTGGAGGAGATTGGGGGCATGAATCCATCTCCTTTTTGTGCTGTTATAGTGGGGACTGTTCTTCCTGTTTACCACTAGAGGCCACCGCAAACCTCATTTCAGAAAAGGGCACCAACTGGAATAGATGGCAAATAGCTGTGTGTGTTATAGGGAGTATCTGGGCAGAACTGGAACTTGGATTTCCCTAGGACAATTTGTCTGCCAGCTGAGTTAAAGGGGCAGCTTGCAGATGTAAGCACAAGCCCGCAGGTCACCTCTGGCAGTGATCTCCTCAGATTTTACACAGGAAGTAGGGTCAGACCTGTCCATGCTTGGATGGCAGAGCTCCTGGGAAATCCTGGGTAAGTGGGATTTCCCCTAGAGACATACTGACCTCTGTTTGCTTTACTTTTTCATATAAGCAGGAAGTAAAGAATCATGCAGAGATGACCTCTTCAGCCACCATTGCTTCCCCCTGCCTCGCCATTCAAATCTCTCTCTGACCATGGTGGTGGTTCATCTGAGGCACAGTGTTTCCTTGAATTGTGCATGTTTGGCTGAAAGAAGTGGTGAATGGAACGGTGGACGTTGAGAAGGCCTTGCAGATTGAAAAGCTGTCAAATAGAGGCGAGACCAGGCATGTGAGGAGAGCTCTCAAATTCACCCCATGACAGAAATCTGATGGGAATGGGCCCTGAATCGTCAGCCAAACCACCATGCCAATCCTCCTCTAGTGCTGAAAATAAATAAGCTTTTCCTTGCTGTTTTTCTGCTTGGCTGTCTCTGCAGCTCCAGGTGGTGCCAGGAGCGGGAAGGGCCAGCTCCTGTTTATGTGAGTTCTGGCCTGATATTTTTGAAGACTCAAGAGGTTTGACTAAGCCTCAAGACTCCAAAGATCTGGAGGGCTGCCTGTCACTAGTGAGTCAGTGCACATGTGCTCCATCTCGTGCACCTCTCCAGGGAGAAAGCGTCAGAGTCTTCACCTGGAGGATGTTGCAACTTGGAGTTTTCTCCTCAAGCTTGTGACTGATGCACAAAGATGCACAAATTTCAGACCTGGCCAGTATCCCGTCACATCCAAAACGTCATGAATACAGCAGAAGACGACACAGTGAGGTGACATGACAGCCTAGAGCAGCAGGAGGCGCTCACACACTGGTGTTTTGGTGTGTCACACTGGAAATGAGAGGGGTGGGTCAGGTAATCTCTTTTATTGGCCCGACCTCACCCACCTTGTCTCTCTGCTAGCCTGGGACCGACACAGCCACAACTCCACTGCACCGACTAGAGAAATGGCAGCTTGCAGCTTTATTGTCTCAGTTTCCCAGAAACAAAGTTGTGTGCATTTTATATGAAGTCACTAGTAGACTCAGAAGCCGGCTGACTCCCCTTGGTTAGTAACACGTTTAAGGTGGATTAAGCCAGATAATAGAAATGTTCTCAGCACGGAGCAGGAGGGTGCTTCGCATGGGAGCGGCTCGGAGCACTCAATGTCATTTTCTAACCCGCTGTGAACGAAGCCTCATCGTTTCTCCTTGAAACTCCATCTTCACAGCAAGCTGGGTGTCGCTTGTGGGAGAAATTGCTCCCTCGCCCAAGGACAACGGCTATGTCTTTCCCACTCCTGCAGCGTGGGCCGTGTAAACATCTCTCTGTCCTAGAACAGCTGTGAGTGTCTTTGACAGGGACCGACTGGTAAGGAGCAAGCGCTGCGGCAAGCTTCCCACTCGTGGTGTAACAGGGTCTCTGTCAAGGACACAGGGTTTTGCAATTCCACACACACCCTTGAGGAGTCTGCGTCCTTCTAAGAGATGTAAGCTTTTGGGGTAAGCAGTGAAGGCATTGAAGAGTTTCTGGGAAGGAGAATTTTCATTGCCCCAAGACGTTTGCTAAAAATCATCCAAGCAGCCTCCCAGCCCACCCCCAGAACATATGGGGAAAGACATAACCTGCACGACGGAGGCTCTGCTACCGTCCCAAATGCAGATTGTTTGAGCCCTGGGATTTTAATTCCACCGGGTGAGTAATCAGGATCCCGCAGCATGCAGTCCTGCCACGCTATTTGGGCCAGGCGTATCTTTGTGTGCTTTGCACTCTCCCTGAACCTCCCGTATGTGAAGTGCCCTCCCATTTCCATGGCAACTGCAGAGAGCACCTGCACCTGAAGAATTTCCATGGCAATTCATAAAGTGCTTTCTCCTCCTTTCAGAGAATTTCTCCTCTGATCTCTGTTTCCCTGCATGTCTTGTTACTGTAAAGAATCTCTCGGCTCTGGGGGCCATGGCAGCATCAATAAATTAGTGTTGAGTCCTTCTGAGAGTGGTTTTGTTAGTTTCCTGAATGTATTCTTAAAAACAACCCCCCCAAAATCTCTCACTCCAGTTCCCAGTTGTTGTGTCCACACTGTGAAATCCAGTGCAGTTGGGCCCCCCAGTCAGCTGCCTCTGGGCACATCAGCTTTGTTGAAGAGGGGATTAGGAGGTAAGCCTGCTATGTTGCTGCCTGTGCTTTGGCTGTTCTTGGAGGACTCCCATCTCCAGGTCAGCATTGTGAGCATTAAAGTTAATAGACAAAACTAAGGACAGCCACGCTGAGGGGTTAGCAGGAGTCCATGGACCACAACGAATTTGCATGAAAGGGAGCCTATAAAAAGCTTCCTTAATCTTTCACAAGGAGAGGTTTTCCAGAATGCCATGCTCCATCTTCATCAGAGAAACTACACTGCACTGTAGAACTGTCTGTGCAGCTACCTCTCCAAGAGCCCTTCACCCCGCTTATTCTAAGAGCTGATATTTGAACTGGGCTCAGCTCTTCTGGCCCTTCTCTACCCTCTTTTCGTACAGGATGCTGTAAACTGCAGGCACCTAGAAAATAGAAGTTATTTTGCATAGAAAGGACACTAGAGTCCATTCGAGTGAGTGATCCAAAGAGGAATTTATTGGCTACTGGCTTCCGCATGCAGTATGATGATGATGGGGAAAGGCAGACATAAAACTAAAAAATAAGGATCCTGTGAACAGACCCATTAACTACCTGAAGGATTTAATTCCAGAAAATCCCACTTTCCTGGAAATAGACAAAGCATGTGTGTGTTTTCTTCAGAAGGCAAGAAAATTGTGTGGGTTAAAGCTTGGTGGAAAAAAAACTTAAGTGGTGAAAACAGGCTTGAATTATGCATCACCCTTCGAAAACACAGATGTCAGTTATGCAATCCAGACACACTGGATTGAGCCGCGTTGAACAAAGATCTAGATGTCTGAGCCCATTATTTCCAAGATCGCAAATTAAAAAGAGCAAGTGGTGAGAGTAGGGTGGGGGAAGAGAGTCAGAATGTCTGGTATGTTCTCCACTTGGTGAATCCTGGGCAGTAGATTTAGAGGGCTATGCAGGTAATTTTACTGCTGTGAGGGACCTCTGAGGAGAGGCTAATTGTACCACCTGCCTCCAAGCCCCAATCTCTACCTTTTCTTCATTGATGGAGGTATTTAGCATTCCTATCTCTGCACCTAGATTGCTTAGATACCGAGAGCAAAACTCGGGGCTGTTTTCCCTAAACATTAGCCATGAGATTCTAAATTGTTTCTTTTTAATTTTTTCCAGGGAGTTGGGGTTGTAGGGTGCAATGTTGTACTTGCTTTAGTTTGCGGATTTACCCTTCAGGGCATCCCCCAACTGATAATACCGGCACGTGCAGCATAGAGGTACCACGTGGCTTATCCTCCCCCTTCCCCCTCCTTTTCCTGCAGTATAATCCCAACTGCGGGCACCAAACAGGGTTACGTCTCTTGGAACATCTGACAGCAGTTGGAACATCTAGAACAGTGCTTCCTAAGCAGATGTGCACTGGCAGTCTGCAAAGAGCTGTCCCTTCTCACTCCCAGCTGATAAAACAGCATTAAACAGCTAAACATTCATTAACTCTTTTCCTGGTGTCTCTTCTTTGGGTAAGCAAACTGTCCCAGGGATGTTCTGTGAGCATGACAAAGTGGCAGGAGAGATAGGCCCTCTGAATGCCAATGAGAGGAAGTGTCCAAAAACAAGCCTTTATGAAGATTGAGGACTAGTGTGGTACAGATCGTTCGGAGGCTTGGATCTCTCTGTGCTGCGACAAACCGTGGTAGATAGAATTTCTTGATGTTTCATTGGGAAACTCCTAGTTAGCGGGGACAGCTTTGTGATCTGGTGTGAAACACAATGCTGGAACCACGGGTTCAAAATGCTGGCGTTGGTCTGACACTGCGTCTTTTCACGGTAGAGTTTACGATGCATGGGGGTCTTTGGGTCAGATCTTAGAAACAGAGGCTGCCTGTTGTGAACCATTTCCTGGCTCTTACCTACAGGAGGTGAGGTTTGCTCCAGCATCACTGGCCAAACCATTCCTCTCCTCCCCGCGGCTGGGTATGGGGAAGCTGCTCTCCATCCCAAAGGTGGCTGTGTGGTGGTGGTGCGAGACGCGTACAGTTTGTCAAGCCCTTTGGGATCCTTCAGGCTACAAAGCATGGTGGAAAGGTGAGGCTGTTTGAAGCTGTGCTAGAAAAGGGCTGTAGCCGGTGGTGGTGATTGGAGGGCAGTGCATGTTAGTCTGCATAACGCTGCGTGGAAATAGGGCCCGTGTGTCCTAGGTGCCACGTGCCACGGCCCAGACTGTTCAGCAGCACGGCAGGTGCAGTTAGAGGGCTCTAAGAACATAGGAATTGCCGTAGCAGATCAGATCATTGGGTCCATCAAGTCTGACATCGTGCCTCTGGGGGGGTTGATACCAGGTGCTTTCGGGGGGGCTGGAAGAGTTTTTATAGCGGGGGTGCTGAGAGCCATTGAACCAAACTGTAAACCCTGAATATAATGGAAACCGCTTCGAGCCAGAAGGTGCAGCAGTGCCTCTTGTTCCTGCACCGCCGGGTGCTTCTGGAGTGTTGTTAAAAGAGCCGATGAAAGACCCACACCCCCTTGCCACTCTGTGTTCCATAAGAAATGTCCCTAGGATGCTTCAGCTTGTACATGGTGTCTCCACTCTACACGTGTGATCTCGGAGCCCTGAGCAGCTCCAGTCCCTCTTGCATGAGACAATTCCTGTTAACACCATTGCTAAAGATCCCCTGACGACGCAGTAGGAGGCTTTGACTGCGTAGGTGGGTTACATACATCGCTTTTAAAATAACAACTTGCTTAGAGCAACTCTTTTGAACTCTGCCAAATCCATGGAAGTTTTGGGAAGTGACCTGGTGCTCCTTGTGCATGGAGCCAACAAGTGCAAGCAGTTGGTAAACGGTGTTGTTTGTCTTAAGGTGGGGTCTTCTGGGAAATAAAGGCAGGCCAGTGCCAAAGTGGTTTTACTGCATGCTGAAAATGGTGCCTGCTCCTAGCCCTGGGGAAAACTTCTCTGAGCAAAGCATGCAGGCTTAACCACACCATCAGTTTGCATTTCCTTTTGGCAAGAGCAGACCTCTGTCTTCTCCTTTTCCCCCCAGCCCAGTTCAACTAATTATCCCTCCCCCCAGCCTGAGTTCCCGCTGGCTCTTGGAACAGGAGTAGCTCATTGTTGCAAATGAGTTTAATCCAATGTTAGAAGCCTTTATGGTCCCTAATAGAAAATGGCATGAATAGCAAAGGAAAAAATGTCAGCTGTTTCCTGTCAGACCTTTAACAGCTCTCTGGGGTGTGTGATTACAACATGTGCGGAGGATAGTTCTGAGCAGGGGAGTGGCGGGGAAGAGGCGCTCTGGCAGCATTTTACATCCCCATCTGCGAGCCTCATTACAACGAGCTACTTGAGGGGAAAAGAGGGGGGAAAAAAACCACCAAGCGAGGCTCTCCATGGCCGGAGCACATCACCGCTCTCCACTCCCCAGAACCCAAACTTGCCAAGGAGCAAGAGCCTCTCATCCCAGCAGGGTTAAACTGAGGATAATTGAGAGGGAATTGTGGGAAGTCTGTAATCTTATAACCTGACCACCCTTCTGTCTTCAGGTTTGTGAAGAGTCCAGACATCTAGGCCTCCACACGCATCAGGCTCTGAGCTGAGATTTGGGCTTTGCAGAGGATTTCTCAAGATGAGCTTTGAGCCTCACCAGCCCCAGAGAGTTCGGCAGACAAGCATTAAGGCAGCTTGACCCTTCAGCTAACCCCCGATATCACCAAGCCATTGCCTAATGGGCCAGGATGACCTGACCACACCTGAGAGCATAGTGGTACCCAGCGTGACCCCAAAACCTCTTACTGCCACCTGTCAAGGGGGTGCAGTGGGGTTCCAGGCACCTCATGGCTCTGGTGTATACTTTCTAGTTCAGCAAAGGTACAAGGTCTTGAATAAACGCATCTCACTCGGTCAACAAAATCCTTGTGGAATGGACGCACAGACACATGCAACGTGAGTTGTTGCACGCCTTGCTGGAACTGTCACACCAGGCCACTGCCTTCGGGCGAGCGAGGACTTCGTCAGAGAGGTTAACCTGCTCGTTACCTTTCGTCTCTAGAAAGCGTGCCTGGGATTTTGATTCCGTTTCCAATATTCTTACTCATTATTATCACCTGAATCTGTGATGAGAAACAAGCATTTCCTCTCTAAATAAATCTAAGTGCTGTGGTGGTAAGCAAAGAACTGTTTCTTTGGGAAGAGCGAGCCTGTAATTCTGCAAGGGTTGCGGGGCTGAGGGGCTGGATGCTGCAGGGAATGCTCTCTGCGTATGGGCAGGTCGGTGTGTGCAGAATGAGGCCTGGAAGGTATCGCTGATGTTGCAGAGGCTGGTGGATTCAAGGAGCTGCTGCACCGCAAGGACAAACCAGGCTGCCACGTGCTAAGGGCAGTGGTGCTGAGCTGCCTCGTAACCCGGGGTGTACACTCGAGGAACAGCCCCCTAATAAAGGATGTATCCATATCCTGTTTGTCATCATCTGCACCCAGAGCCTTTGCTCTCCTTTCCCCATGTGTTCTCTTACCTTTCGGGCAAGTCCAGTTCCTAGGGAGGCAGGCCCAGCTGACACGTAAATCTCTCCAAACGCCGCAGCACCTTTTCCACAAGATGATGCTCTCCTGCTGCCCCTTTCGGGAGCTGATTTTCCCCTTGGCGCTTTTCCAGCATTTCAGTCTTCTGTGGTGCTGCCTCGCCTTCTCCCTCCTTCCTCCTCTGCAAGGAGCTAGGTCTGGTTATATAGAGCCCTCCCACTCCCAGGAGCCTCTGAGAGGCATGGTTAATTGGAGTCAGCTGCCTGGGGGGAGGGTTTTCCCTGCCCTAGGTGACATTTCACACTGTCACAGAGCTCCAGATGCACAGGACGGCTAGTGGTGCTGTGACCTTGGCAATGACAATGAACAGCACAGAACAGAGAGGCGTGGAAACCAGTCGCGCCCCAGCGAAGGCCGTTCTTGAGCCTATTTCAAACAGGGGTTATTCTCTTGCTGACTCTTTTTTTCCCCTTGAAATTTAGATTTGTCAACCGTTTCTGTCATGGCAGAGAGAAACTCAGGAGTGCAGTGAGTCAGAGGAGAGGAAAATCCTTCATTTCCTGTGCAGGCAGGTGTGCTCTAGCAGTACACTCACTGGTGCAATTGACAGATGTTCATCCTGCACCAGGGGGGTTAGAATTCAGCTCTCTCGGATTCACACATTTAACAGAGATTTGGACTTCCACCATCTTTGGCTCTTCTAGGTTAGCCTGATCCCGATTCCCTGCTGATCCGTGGCTCGGGATCTGTGGTGTTCTGTTACAGCTGGATTCTGGGGCTGTCTCTGGGGAAGTATATTTTTATTTTCCTGAAGAGAATAGTTACTGAAGGAATCTCTGCTCCTTTTCCCTCCTTTTTTTTTCTCTCTTTATCCCAGAGCGTCACACACTTTATTCCCTGTCTGCCCCGAAAGCTGTGCTCTCTGCTGTCAACCCCCTCAGTGACTCATCCTCCTAGCTACCAAGCTGCCCTTCGGGAGTGGATACCCTCTCCTGAGACAGCTGCAAGTGGAGGGGGGGTGCTCAGTCAATAGGCATTGTCTTTGTTCAGGTGGCATGTACTGACTGTACTGCTCATCACCTCTGCCAGCTCCTAAGCATAAGGAGAAGAAGGATGGGTCGATGGTTACAGCAGTAGCTGGGAGAACCAGGTTCAGTTCCCTGCTCTGCCACAGACTCCCTGTGTGACCGGGGTCAAGTCACTCCTTTTCTCTATGCCTCAGTTCCCCATCTGTAAAACAGGGAGAGTAGCCTGGGCCCGCCTCACGGGCATGTTGTGAGGGGAGCTCAGATACTTCAGTAATTGGGGCCCTGTGTGTACCCAGTCAGCTAGGGATCCCCTCAAACCACCTGGGAGATTCTTGGGGATCACCAGCGAGTTCAGGGGATTGGTAGCGAGAGATGGAACCTCTTTCACCTCTAGATCACTGCTGTGAACGTGACCCTGGAGGGTGGGAATGAGAGCAACTTATTGTTTAGTGGGCTCAATGAGAAATGAGTCTCACAAACGACTCCCGCAGTTGGTGCTAGCTGGTGCCCTTCCCAGGCGTCTAGGCAGAGACACCAAGAAATAAGTGCACCAGGGGGACTGGAGTCACTCACACCTTGAGTAGTGGCCTGTCCCGGGCAGGGCTGAGTCACACTGGGGAAGATGGCACAGCCTGCACTGCCCTGGTTCTGTGGATAAACAGCGGCGGTCAGGCTCCAGGGATTTCAGTCCAGCACAGAATTCTCTTTACAAAATAAATAAAGCCTGTGATCCCTTTGTCCGTACGACACCTTTCTGTCTTGTCTTGCCTTTGAAGGATTACACATTTCTCTTACTCCACAGAGAACTTACCAAGTGTGCATTTGTTACACACTTCCTACGCAGCAGGACAACACTGGGAATAATTCCTAGTCAAGTCATGCTCATTTTGATTCTGACCTTTGGCTGGAGGCTAAGAGTTGAAGAGGACAAAGAGAATAAAAATGGGTTGTTTGATTTGTGGGAGTTCTCCCTCAGACATTGGAAGGAATCTCTCCTTAGTTTAGTTTCACATTTACATAAATATATTTCTTCATCCTTTCACAGAGGGATACAGCGGGCGCTCCATAGCTACTTGCACACTGTAACTTGGGGAGGTGTATATTCAGCCCTTCTACAGTTTTAGGAAAGTCCAGAGGGTGAAAATCAAGGTGACAGTAGCTTATATAAAAATGCCAGGAATTGTATCCTCCATTGGGCTACACTGTCTCACCTTTGATGGAGACATGTCCATCTCCTCGTTCCATCCTTACTACTATGATGACTATTCAGCTCCATTTTTATATACTGCATGTATAAAATCTCCATGAACATCAGAACCGCTGTATTCTACAAGAGCACAGGACTGTCTAATATAATCACCACTTTACAAAGGACATTGTCAAGTACTTTGTAAAATTCTATTCTAAAGAATATAAGGGTTTATTTTACTCTTGGTTTATAACAACCTCATCCTTTAAGGCTTGAAAATAACTCATTTTTCCTTCCGATTTTGTCCTTCACTGAATATTTTCCATCCTCTGTGTTTCTAATTGAACTTGAAACCTACATTATCCTTTTGTTTTTATTTCCTTGTTTGTTGCATTAGCCTCATTGATGTCAGCACAACTCAGGTAAAGTGTGCATTAAGTTCTGCTATTGCACAGGGAATAAATGTTACACTAGGGTCTACGTAAACACTGGCTACTGTTCATTTTTGTCTCAGTGATATTTATCTCTCTCTCTATATATATATATCTTTAAAAAAACACTGGAAATCTGGAAGACTTTTCCCCATTAGATCAAAACAAGTTTAAGGTACGTCAACAACTTTTAATATGGACTTTTTAAGAAAAAAGGGTGCGGTAAGCTCTGACTGAACCCTTTCTATTCTGCTACCGTGTATTTAAGCTGGTAGAATGTTGGCTTTACAGTGATTTCTAGCGCTGACCCAAATAAAGAAAGGGGCAGAATGATTCCAAGGAAAATAAGAGTAGGAATGATCTCACCCAGTGGGGACACAGTGTGCTTGCTAAACTCCAGACAGACATGTAGAAACTCTGACTGTTTTCCTCTGCATGTGTGTATGCCTATGAATAAGAAGGGAAAGGCTTCCAGAAGCTGTTCTGGAGGCAAGAAAAATGACCTGTAACTTCCCAAAAAAAGGCTAAAACCATAAGAGATCTGTGTCCCTGTGTTACATAAATATCTATCAAGAAAAGTAATGACATCGTATCTGAGTTTCATAGGCTGTGCACTGCATTTTCCTTCAGTTCAGGGGGCCAAGTGAAACCTTTCCATCTGCCATCATTCTGCATGGTACTGATTTACTCACCTGTCAAGAAATGGACAGAGATGAACGTCTCCTCACTGAGCTTTCCTGCATTCAGAGAGAGGTATCTAAGACAGCAGGTTCCTATCTAGTGTCCCTGTTGCATTGCAACATCTCCATACACTTCATTAGGGTGACTTACCATTTATGGTGGTGCAGTGAGAGAAGCAGCAGGCCCAGATTTCAAACATGGTACCTAGGAAAATGCACTCATGGGGAATATTTCAGGGCTGCTGCTTTGGAGAGAGACCCGTCTTCTCTATCCTGCTGAAAAACTCTGCATAATATGTATATATTTAAAAAAAAAGGGGGGGGGCTGGGGTGCGTGGGGGGAGGATTTTGGTTTTGTTCTGTAGAATACAACTTAGCTTGACTTACACCCCTATGCACTAAGAATGAGGCCTACATGGATTGGTGATGGGTTAAATTAAAAAGTTTCCCCCTCTGGGTTTCTAGTTCCAACCTAGATGAGGAGGCTAGGGGACTGAAAGCTGTCACATCTGACGTGCACAGAATGAAGTGGGGGTGGGGAAAGTGCCCATCTACACTACAGTGTCTGTATCCGGGCCAAGGATTGAATGGGCAATAGAGACTGCCCTTCCCTTCCACCCCCGGATCCTCCACGCCCGTACACTGGTAACAGAGGAACTGTGCAATTGGCCATGTTAGGAGGGCCCAGTTGTTCTCCACTCTTTTACTGGCCAGCAGAGGCAAGGGTGACAGACAGTAGCTCTGATGACCGTTTGTGTATCCATGATATCAGTCTGGTCTTCCAAGAAAGCCCAAGTGAGGCATTGGCTAGCAATGGAAAGAGGCATTTGAGCCATAAATGCTGAGCCCCACGCAGAGGGCTGAGGATTCCTGCTGATGTCCACGACTTTGCATGGCTCCGGGTGCTGTCCCCTCTCTGGCTAGGGGCTGTGTAACTTCACATGTCAATTCTCCATGGTCTGGCAAATGTCTGCTTTGGAGCAGAGACACAAGGGAGGGTGGAGACTTTTTCTTTTTGATTTCCTGAAATTTTAGTAACCTAGAAGTCTCTGATTGCAAAACTAACAGTGCAAGAAAATAAAACCCTCCTTAACTCAGCGGGAACAATTCCTAGGGCAGCTGAGCTGGTCTAACCACTTCGCCTAACTTCCTGTACTTTTTCTTATTTTCTTATGGGGGGCAGCACATGTCCTGGTTCACTCTTGCCTGGGCTTGGCGAGGAGACCAATGGGGCTGGAGCAGGACCGAGTGTGACATGGCTTCCAAGCACCTCTTTTTATGGGGTGTCAGACCATCCAGCGTTTTGTTGCCCCGCTATCAGTAAGCAACACCTCGCTTGGATGGCAGAAAAGGCTATTACAGTCCAGACACGTTTTATTTGCTTTGGACGAATGGTTCCCGGTTTTTATTTTTGTGATGCCGGGGTTTTGATTGGCTGGTCTGTGTCTATATAGATACAGAGATTTCTCCACGTTACACACATCCTCTGATGTGAATTCCTGCTGGGATGAGCTCACAAGGGACCCTTGTGTGCACGCCTCATTCCACCTGGCTTATGTCTCTCTTTTCCTGGAGTCGGGTGGCTTTTCTTCCTTGAACCAAACAGCTGCTTTGGACAGGTGGTGCTGGCCTGCCATCGTGAGCCGGCAGCCTTCTGTCGAAGCAACGTGCGTCCCGTCAAACCCCGTCACCGCCAGAAGTGGCGCTAATGGCTTCCTGGGTGCCCTCCAGCAGAAAGGCCATAGACTGAATGGGCCACAGAGAGTGAACAACCTTCTTGCCCATGAGTAAAGGGTCTTTCCAAAGTCGGCTGGAGGGATGTTAGTTGGGGGATGATGTGTGGAAAGCCTGCATGGCTGCTGCCCACGTGTATCCCTTCTTGGGACAGAGGACGTGGTCTCCAGGGCTGTCAGTCCAGCACCTTTGACAGAATTTAGTTCACTGAAATTTGTTGGTTTAAAAAAAATAAATAAAGTAGGGAGCGTCACTGGGCTGGCTACTGCTGTGCGTGGCCGCCGGGAGAGGAGATGTTGGTTGTTGGGGAAGCTCTGACAGTCATGGTGGTTTTGCTTTGGTTTGCCATGCAAGGATGATGATCATTCCGGGATGGGTGGGAAGTGACTGTTGTTTTGAATTTAAGCTGAGCTCCTTTTATCTACAACAAATACAATTGGCATTGTTAGTATTCCTCGGGGTTCCTGACCCGGCTGGAGCGAGCCCCAGTTGGCTCAAGCTGACTCTTGTGTGTGTCAGACAAGTTAAGAATCGTATAAAGTCTGCTTAGCAGCTGCAGATCACTGTATTTTAAATACAGCTCTGGGCTGGCTCCACCAAATGAAAACTTCCTGTTCTCCTAGTCACAATGTCAAATGAACTGCTGGCCCGTCGCCGTCGCAGAAACCTCCCCTGCACCTTCACCAGTGCAGGCCTTCCACGTCCCCTCACCCCCCACACCGTAGCACACAAAGGATGCTTGTAGCTTTGTCTTCAGGCCTCACCAAAAGTTTCAGACGAGCATCCAAAGGGCCTTCGGCAAGTCGTGCTGCCGTACCAGCCTACGGCGCCCAAGGAGCCGAGCCACGGGGCTCTGCTGCCTGTGGCACCTCCAAGAGTAGCGCATGATTGCTAGACCCCCCCAGCGCGCAGCTCCAGCCAGTCACAGCTCACAACCGCTCTGCCAGAGGGCACAGAGCAAGGAGGAGCGCTCGCTGGCTTTTGTCACTCCTGATAACCTTTCCTTGTGGGCTGCAGCTGAATCCATAACTTCCTCTCCTGAGAGGCTCCTGTCCCAATCCCAGTCTGGGCAGGGTCATCCCATGGCAGCCTTGTAAGTGGATTTTTTAATCTCCCTGTGGTTGCTGTGTGCTGGATGGAGACTCCATTATCCGCCCAGCAGCACCAGCAAAGGAAGCCGCCGAGCGAGCTCTTCCTCCCACTGCCCTGCCAAGGGGATTCAGCTTTGTCCGGAGGAGCCCCTCTTGAGGGGAGGGTCAGAGCCTACATCTCCACGGCCTGTTTAAAGTCTGGCCTCTTGTCTAAGGTTGCTAACAAGAAGGCTAACTAGCACCGCCTGTGTTGAAGGTTTGTGCGACACAGATGCTTTGCCGTCTGACAGAGTAGAAACCAGCCTGGGTCACCGCAGGCCCCCAAATACTCTTGGTTCAGCTCAGCTGTGCTAAGCCTGCACCCCGTGGAAAGGTTCAACAAGCCCTTTCAGTGGTGCTGAAGGGGGGGAGCATGGGATGGTTTGGTCTGGAAGAGGATGTAATAATCCTGCCATGGAGCGCAAGGGGTAGAATTGTCTTTTGGGACTCCAAAGGACCCTGGATCAAACTTGAGTTAAGCCTGCATTCACTGTAAGCTAATGTTGTCTTGTGAGTGATGCTAGAAGGAAAATGCCACGGCAGACGGGGCTATAAATTCCACCTCCTACCCCACCCAAAAAAAAAAAAAAAAGTCCGTGATCCAAAAGGGAATTCATTTAACTCTGGAATTTTCTGACCTTATTTGTGGTGCAAGATGGTTTAAAAAGAAAAACATTTGTAAGCTGCTCTCCTGATGACTTTTTCATATTGTTTACTTTTGTAACCTTTCTCTGTGGACTGGGAGCCAGAAATTACGTCCACCCCTAGTCCAGCATCCGAGAATAAGAACTTCAGAGGAAGGAATGCAACTTCATAAATAGCAAACCTCAGACACTAATGGGGAGCAGAGGCAAACCTGCAGGTTAACATTCCTGCAAGAGAAGCCCACACAGCCTCACGTCCCTGGGATTCAAGCATGATTTTGACTTTAGCCTTCATTTTTCTCCTAAGCCTCTCTTGTCCTTTTGCATCAAGTCAGATGACACATGCAGGAGGTAAGTAGGTTTTAATTACCTCTGTGTGCGTGGACCCTCTCTGCACGTATATTTGCAGCAGAGAAGTGAGAGAGAAGATGACATGTCAATTACAGCTGGTGATACCTGAATTCGATTTTTATCAGTTGCTTCATATAAAACCTTGAGCCAAAAGGTTTAAATGTTCCAGTCCTAGGCTGTATTTTTTTTCTCTGTTTAATGATGTTTTTACAAATTAAATCTCTTCCACTCGCAGCTGGAACTGACCAAATTTTCATTGTTGTTATTTTGGAAATAAAGCGCCCCTGGTAATTCATCTTTGTTTTGCAACTGATACGATTAAAGACACATTTGATACAGGATGTTCTGTGGCAGCTACCTGGGATTTCTGTGCGCTCTGCGTACACAGAGAGTGCAGGGAAACCCTGTCATCTAGGAACTCAGCCCCTTGCGGGACTTGTGGCAGTTCTTATTTCTTGAGCAGGACGTTAGGGAAACCAAATCAGGAGGAATCAGAGTCCCACATCCCAGCAAAGTGAGACCTAAAAGAGCACCTTTGAAAGGGCAAAGTGTGTTTTTAAAGAGTGCGAGGGAGCTCCGGAACAAAGGGCATGTTTGCAAGTGCTTAGACTGCCTGGGGACATTGCATTTGGGCACCGGGGCGTGCGCACGCGCGTGTGTGTTGAGCTGGTTTAATGTGCAATCTTTTCTGCTGCTCATTTTTAAAATAGCATCTTGCTACTAGGGACAGGCAAACCTGTTCAGATCAAATAGAAACTGACCCGAACCTTCAGCCAGAACTGGCGTGGAATATTTTGTGAAGCCAAAGAACATCTGCCCATCCTCCAGTCCTGTCTCTCAATAGATTGAGGAAAGCGAGTTTCATGTGGAATTTGACTTAGAAACTCTTGTGGTGTTTGTCAGTTAATTTCTAGATCTAAGGGTGCTGGAGAGGTGACGAGTATTCACCCAAACTGCGAGGTGCTTGTCAGAGCCGACCCCAGACAGGCCGCTCTATTCATCACAGAAGAACATACAAGCTGCTGTATGGGGTTGGAAGGCTGCTCGTGAGCCTTCAAGTCTGATACCTGGCCCCTGGCATTGGCAAATCCCTCAGGTTTCAGAGGAGGACGACAGTTCTAACTGGAATAATGCACCGGACCAATTATGCAGTGCTGTGTGTGGAAAGGAAATACCCTTCCCACTCCCAGCGCACGGTGCTGAGGGATCAGATTGGTTAGAAATGCCGTAGGGACATGAGAGAGAAGAGAAGGGTGATCCTCCTCTTGGGGCCAGGAGGGAAGCAGCACAGCTGATCGACTTGTCCAGTTCCAGCTGTTGTGTGGCTTGTCCAGGAAGATTTTTAAATGTGCGGCTCCACAATGGAGAAGAGATGAGCTCTGCAACGTGCCTCAAAGGCTGCCCGGGTTCAGGTTTTAGCGCCCAGAGCAAGAGAGGTTTTTCGGCACCGTTGATTTCAATGGACATTAGAAGCCTAAATACCTGTGTGGATCTGGGTCTGGCAGACCAAGGTAGAGGAAACTGAATTCCTGAGCCAAGGGCCCCCTGCTGAAAATCTCTTGCCATTTGCCCCCCATTTTTATTGGCTGAAGTGACACTGTCGATGACGCCTGCTATGGGATTGCACGAGGCTCAGGGGGTCTCTGTGGCAGACAAGACCCAAACCACTCAGACTTCGCAGGTCCAAACAAATGCCTTGAATTTCATTGCAAAGCTGACTTCTCTGCCGGGGGAGCTGCTGCTGTCTGCCAGTGGGCAGGCAAACCTGCCCCGTAAAGGGCCCATCTTACAGCAGCGGGTGAAGAGCCTCCTGTCGCCATGCTCCGCTGTGTAGCAGCTCTTAGGGCCTGCCGGTGTTTGCTGCTGCCTCTCACAGAATCCTCCACAGCCTTGGGCTGTAAATTGGCTCCTGCCCTTCTACCGTGTCAGCCGCCGACCCCTCCTGTACGCAACCAGCACAAAACCTGCCCCACAGACAGTTCTCCGCCCCACTAACCTGCCAGGCCAGCTCACGCCTCGGCTGTGGGGATAATTGGTATCTGGTGTGAGTGACGGATCTTGGCACATTACCCAAATGTCACCCACACCCTCCATCTCCCCTGGAGCAAGGGGGGCAGAGAGTCCATCCCCCATCTTGCTTTTCTTCCATGGGTCAATCAATGCGTTCTAGAAGTTGACAGCTCACCCTTGAGGAAGAGGGGTCTGGGTAGTGACTGTGGGGTGAAATGAGGATAATTCAAAATGAAGACCGGCTCCTCCTGCGGTTTTGATCAAATTAAAAGGTTCTCCCTCTTGATCAATGATTCGTGATAAAGCTCCTGCAGTCTGGACTTCAGCAGTGCTGAGTCAGCGACTAATGTCCTCTTCCCTAGCACGTAGCTCCTTCCAATTGTCAACAACCCTTCCTAGCCCCAGACCGGGGAGGGTTCGGGATCATTGCCTGGCGGGCTGCGGTTAGTTGGAGAGTCATAGCAACTAAGGGCCAGCAAACACAATACATAGGTGAGCAGACTGGTGCTCCTGCTCCACTGCTTCCTTCATGTCTGTGTTTTCAGTAGGAAGTGACGTTGGGCACCAGATGCTTGCAGAGATGAGAGAAACGAACCTGGCACTGAAGGAAGTCCGGGATTTGCTGAAGCAGCAGGTATGTGAGAAAGTGTCCAGGTACTGCCCCGCAGCCTGTGCGAGCGGGACCGGGGAGGCTGTTGTCTCACACACTGACCTGTGGAACAGGGCATTTAAAATGGTACTTTCATCCCATGGGAGGGTAGGATCCCCCGGTGACCCCCAAACCTAGCTCGGAGCGTCCCTCAATTCTGGGATAATTTGGATTCAAATTTCCATGCAAACTCTGCTGCCTGGGTCCTCGTCTACTGCAAACAAACCCCACTGAAGAATGAGTTTTTTAAGCAGACAAACTGCAGTAACGTGGCAGGACAAGTCAGAGTCACTTTTTCCTTGGTTTTGTGGGCTTATGAAGTCGTCAAGCGGAGGCCAGGCTGGAAGATAGAGGAGCCCATTCAGCCACCCAGTAGGTCCAGGAAACAAGACGTCACATGGGATGTAAACAAGCCCTGCATTCACTGTCACTGGTTCCTCGGGTTGCTTTAATCCTGCACCTATTCGGCTCCAGCAGCACCGGAGGGAGTTGGGAACGGTGGGGGAATGTGGATCTTTCCCTGTTTTACCGAGTAAGTGGCGGTTTGTCTGGTCAGCTCTTTTTTAACTCGGGAGAAAGGTTCCATTCTCCCTCCCACGACCCGCTGCGCTGAAGGCAGCAGCCTGGGCCTGGCAGATAATTGGAATGGCAGCCAGGCCCCTGTGCCAGTGCAAACTGGGCGGCTTCTAATCTGCAAAACCGTATTGCACTGAGCCACTCTCATATCTCAGGCTGTTGCATAAATATCCAGTGTTTGCTAGGAATCAGGTCAGACCTGGCTCCTGGCAGCCCGTGGCCCTGCTTTCCACCGGTCCCGTCCAGCTTAGCGGTGCTTCTCCACACCCGCTTTTTTATTTATTCCCCCCCCCCCCTTTAATCTCCCCCTCTCTTTTTGCCATGGACTCATTCTCAGACAGCGTCCGGCCTCTTCAAAAGACCCTCGCAAAGGAAGGCCTCATGTACATCAGTAGAGAGCCCAGAGGGAAGCTCCCACAGACGTGCTGTTCGTTTCTGTAACATGCACAAAGATTTTCTATTCCCTTATTTTCCATAGTTCCGCATTTCACACATCAGTAACCAGAGCAGCACCAGGCCATTTATCCAGACCTAGCCCCCGGCACTGGAACCCGCCCCGTAAAACAAACCCAGCTGAAGGAGAGAGGGGGCCAGGGAGCGGCACGCCAACCTGGCCCCCACCTCCCTGACGGCTTGGAATGCTCTGGATTGGGGATGTTGGGTTGGAGCTACAATGGATTAAATTAAATTATTCACAGCCCCTGATATTAACCTTCCTGTAGCCCCATGGGATGTAGAAAAAGTCTGGTGTAAAAGGAGCCTGCCCTGGTCCGCAGGAGCTGTGGGCAAGGTCTGAACAGTGCTGCTGTGTGGGCATGACACCGCTCACAATACCAGATGGGGGGGGGTGCTGGAGCGAGACCAGCTGCCAGGGGCTGTGCCTTTCCCGTCTGACTTCTCCCCTGCCCCGAGTCAGGCAGGGCTGCCCCGGCTCCCTACGACGTTATGGAGTCACAGCAGTGGGAGCTGACAAGCACCTATGAAATCCAGACAATTCCCCGGTCAGTAGAGCAGGCTCCCAGCGCGTCAGGCTCTGGCGGGGCCATTTACAAAGGGGTCTACACGGGGTGCAAAGTCTTGCCTGAAAACACCCCGGCGAAGGCGTTTTCCCGGGCGCAGAGGGGCCCCGGATGAAATGAGTGGGACCAAAGTGGCAGCCCCATAACCAGCCCCAAGCCTTGGACTGGTCCTGCCCTTGCTATACACCATGTCTGGGCTGTAACCAGGCGCCGGCTGGGCTGTAGCGTTGGGGGGGAGGGGGGGCAGGAAGAGAGCTGGCACGCTCCGTCCTACGGACGCTATCTGGGCCAGGCCACGATCCTGCACTTCACCCAGGGGACAGCCCAGCTCCCCTCACCCCCCACCTGCAGAGCAGCAGGGGACAGAAGCCGGACTCAGTGACCCGGTTTCCCCCCCCCCCCCCCCCCGTCTCTGAATTAGAGGAAAACAGGGCCAGGCTGGTGGCTGGCTCCTCACAGCCATTCCGATGGCTGGACCCCCGCAGGCTGTGAAATGAGGTGGGGGCTCCCCGACCTACGTGCCTGTTAGAGACAGGCAGGAGCGAGGCCACCAGCAGCTCTGCACTTAGGCCAGGTCTGCGAGAGGCTGTGGTCCAGCTGTGGCGCTGCACAGGCGCTGACACGCAGCTCTCTCCCGGCCAGGGAGTCTCTCGGCGCGGCCCGTTTCCCACCTGTCTGAACCCAGGAGATCCTCCGTCTTGTGTGAGTGGGTGGGTGTCGGCCCCTCACACGTACTCATCCCTGGCCTGGCCCTGACTTTCCCCTTCGCTCTTGGGGGCAGCCCCTCCAGCGCAGAGATGAGCTACCTCTGCAGGGAATGGGCTGGGGCCACCCCCCTGCTTTATCCAGGCAGGACCTGTGCGGTGAGGCAGAAGGCAGTCGTCTCTGGGGCTGCCAGCCCAGCACCGGGCCTGAGCATTAAAGCCCCTGGACCAGTGAAATCTGTCTGCCCCTGGCACTGGGAGTCGGGTCAAGTGCAGTGTTTCCCTGCCCGACTCCTCCACTGTCCCAGGGTGAGCTCTGCTGGGCAGCAAGTGGCACCTACATCCTACAGCGGGGGGGGGGCGGCCCCCATCCGGGTATAGAAATTGTCTGGGGAGCCATTAATGCTTTGGGAGCGGCTCCAGTCAGGGGGCTGCTGGTCCCACGTGCTGGGAGAGGGAGCAGCCGCTGCGGCGCCGCACAGCTTGTTCCGCAACTTTCCTGCGGATCACCCGGCTGGAGCTGGCGGACACTGGTTGAGCTGGCGGGCCTGATGAAAAGCTCACGCGGGCCGTAGTCTGCCCACCTGTCCTAGAGGCGTAGGGGTGGGTGAGAAGTGGGGAAGGAGAAAAAGGGAGATGAAGCGGCCCCAGCCCGCACCCTGCCCCACACCAGGTTTTGGTGCAAGATTGAGCCTCTCGTAAACAAACATGTAGAAGCAAAAGGCGTTTCTGGCACTGAAAATCTGCAGTACATGTCAATTGGGGAGAGAAGGGGGGGGGGGGGAAGAGGGTAGGTGGAATCCACCTCCCGTGCTGGCTAACTGGGGGCTCGTTTCCTCTCTAGATTAAGGAGATCACATTCCTGAAAAACACAGTCATGGAGTGCGACGCCTGCGGTGAGTTGCTCTATTTAAATGCCTCTTGCCCAACTTCTCTCTACCTGCCTCCTACCAGCACCAGAACATCGCCTACCACCCTGCCCCCCCCTCCAGGAGTTGGCTTGTTCCCGTTCACTTGACGTGCAATCGGATATGCCTGAGATGTGCTCCAGCCCCTCTTCAACAAACTCCGTAACCGCTAACTAATCTCCAACCCGGTCCTGGGGCCTGGGAGGCAGCGGAGGATAAATGATCCCTCATTCACAGCTGGGTAAAGTGAACAGAGGAGCAACGTGCCTCCCGGCAGTCAGTGTCAGAGCTGGGTTAGGACCTGGCTATTTCACTTGGGTAAAGCTTTGCCCTAGAGGGTGTCACTTCCTTGGCAGTCACCGGCTGCAGAATTAGCTAGGGGCTGAGCTGGCGGCTACGCACCTACATCAGCTTCTTTCCTGCTGAGATCCAGGCTTCGCCCTGACACAAACACGCCTGGTTGAATTGAACCGGTGCAAAGAGCCGGGTGGACGAGTGGATTTTAGACGAGGAACACAGTTGAGCTCATCCACGTAAGCCAAACTGTTGCTCTGGGACTGAAACCAGAGCGTCACCCGGCCCTTTGCATCCGTTTGACAATCACGCCTTAAGGGAAAGAAACCCTGCCTGTGGGTGAGCCCTGAATCCGAGGAATCCTCTCGATCTACAGCTGCCACAGGAACAGCCTTCAGCCACAACCCCAACCAACGCCCACCTCTTCGTATCCTCAACTGTCCATAAACTCAGTTCAGAACAGCCCCACGCTGCGCTCTGCAGGGTACTCTTCATTTCTCAGGTGCATAAATCCCCACAGCCTCGGCTCTTTGCATACGCCCCACGGCAGGCATGTTGTAATCGCCCAGGAATGCATCGCCGGGTGTGTCTGCTCGTTAAAACTGGCCGCTCTGGCGCTGTGAATGAAATGGAACATTACTCCCCAGAGGTGCTCTGCGCCCTTCCTTCCAAGCCACTACCCCCCCATCCTAGCCAGGGGGCTGGCTACCGAGGAAACAATATATACAACCCGTTGTGAACTTGCCTTCCGCGCCCCCATAAACGCCTTTCTGGACTGAGCTTTACTTCCCGTCTATTTGGCTGTAGCAAAGCACAGTTCATGGAGATGCTCCGTTATTTGCCAGCACATCCAAAGGCTGGAGCAGTAACTGCTTCCACATTTCTGCAGGGAAAGAGATTAGCCGGAACCTCTGGGACCTGCCATACAGAATCACACTCACCCCCAGCACTTGCTTTAAGAAGTTCCTCATAAAATTGTCTTGAACTTTCTTCCTCTCACTTGATCGCTGCCTTCCCTGCTTATTGTTCTGGTTTATAAAGGGGGGGGGGGGGTTACTTGGCATTCCTGGGGCCATCCTGGGAGCTGCCAGGACCTTGAAAGAAAGACATTAAAACAGTCCTCCCATGCGATAACCTTGGAGCTTCTGAAATAGACCCTCATCTTGAGTCCCATGTGGGAGTCCTATAGCACCCCTTCCAGAGCCAGTTCCAGCCCCACTGCGACCCCGCGGAGTCTGGATACTAGGCTGTGAGCGGGAGGCCAGCAGCCTCTGGAGAAGGATATTGATGTGATTGAAGTACCAGACAGGGAGTCAAGACTCCAGGCTCTATTTCCTGCTCTGCCACTGAGAGCCCTCAGACAAGTAACTTCTTTGTGCTTTAATTTCCCCATCTGCAAAATGCGAACATGACTGTTATCTCCCAGGGCATTCCTGGGGCACCTTCACTACTTGTAAAGCACGAGGAGACCCTCCACTAGAACGTAGCATGTAAGCGTAAGGGATGACAGGTGCTGGCTGTGGGTGCTCTGTTTCTAACATATCTTCTAATCTCCAGGCATGCAGACGGGGGCAACGGGCCCAGGGATCAGCACAATACCGTATCTCAGCTGTTTGTCAAACCCTTGTTTCCCTGGAGTTACCTGCATGCAGACTGACACGGGCTTCCGCTGCGGAGCCTGCCCCCTGGGCTTCACCGGCAACGGGACCCACTGTACAGATATCAATGAGGTCAGAGACCAGCTGCAATGGGTCATTGGCAGTTACAAGAACTGTGGCTAACTCCTCTCGGGGGTTCCTCACTGGAGCCCTGTTGTCATTAACGGAGGTCACACAGTTAAATGCCCCTGCTGCACACAACACACCAGTGTCCTTCACAATTTAACTGAAGTGAAATCCAGGTCTAATGTATTAAACCCCCCATCCTCTAGATCCGTCACACGGGCTCTTGAAAAGCTGGGGATGTCTCCCTGAAAGGGATGCAATGGCTCAAACAGGAGACATGGGCTTGATGCAGAAATGACGGGGGAGGGTCTTGGGCCTGCAACATGCAGGAGGTCAGACTAGATGATCATGATGGTCCCTTCTGGCCCTCTGAATCTAACGGGACAAACTGCACTGGAGACAGGGCTAGAGGCCGTAGGCACCAGGTGCATGGAACCTGCACAGCGGGCTCCCTCTGAACACGGTAGAACAGCCTCAGTGTTTCAAATCCGCTTCTGCAGCTTAAGATCCGCTTCGAGTAGGCGGATGATTTGTTCCCCGACTCTTCGGGTGGTCACGGACTAAAGACAGATTTTACTTCCTTGGTACAGATATAATTCTGTCGAAGTTTGTTGGAGGTCATCAGGTTTCTTTGGTTAATGACACTGTGCGTATAATGCACAAGAATTGAGTTCAAATGACGGGGGGAAAAGATTGAGAAATTCATAATCAAAGGACGTATACGCTTGGGGCTGGATTTGCTGTGGAAGCTAACGTGCTCCTTCTGATCAGGGCACTTACATCACAGTGCACTGAATAAACCCTGCCCCTCAAACCAGCCTGACAAATGATACGGGACTTTGGACTCGGAGGCGCTACCAAGAAGTCATGATGTGTACGTTGGCTCCCTGCAGGGGAAACCAGAGGGCACCGTAGAGGAATGAAGGTGAAGGAATCTGGTCAATTGATTGGCTTTGCCTGTCTGCGCCCCGGGCCGCCGGGGAGAGCAGGCTAGACAGGGGAGCTGAACTTTCCACTGACACAGAAATTCAAATGTCCCTAGTCACTCTTGCTTGTATATTGCTAAAACAAACCAGTGTTTGGGGCCTTTCCTTCTTGCCACGTCCCGTAAGGTTCAGGCTGTAGGAAGGGCTGGTTTATAACCAAAACTAGCAACTCAGCAGGAACTTCCCTTCTCGCCTACAGTGCAGCATGAATCCCTGTTTTCCAAAAGTCAACTGCGTTAACACTGCCCCAGGCTTCCACTGTGAGCCCTGTCCCACCGGCTACACCGGGCCAGCACCTGAAGGTCTTGGGCTAGCATTCGCCAGAGCCAACAAACAGGTACATCCACCCCCCCCCCCACTCCCAAAAGCCACTGTAAGCGAGATGGCTGCCTGCTACTGAAGTGTGACGCACCCTCCCACTTTCTCCTGCCCGGACAGGTTTGTACGGACATCAATGAATGTGAGACGGGCAGCGCCAGGACTTGTGTCCCGAACTCCATCTGCATCAACACACGGGTAACTAGCACCAGCCAGCCTGGACTAGCCTGTGCCCCCAGACCTCTTGCAGCTTCTCCTTTCAGTGGGGACGGGGTAGTTGCACCAGTTTGGGGGTTTCAAGCCAAGTGTTCCCAGCACCCACGTTATTTCTTGTTGCTCCTCTGGCAGGGATCCTACAAGTGCGGGTCTTGTAAGCCGGGCTTTGTTGGGGACCAGGTCGTTGGGTGCAGGAGTCAGACGGAGAGTCGTTGTCCCAACGGGGAACTCAGTCCATGCCATGAGAAAGCTCGCTGCATCCTTGAACGTGATGGGACCATCTCGTGTGTGGTGAGAACCAAACTGCCCTCCGCTTAGACGGGGGGGCTTCAGCCGCTGCCTTTTTTACCTTCACATCCGTCCTGCTTTTCCAAGTGCCCCGGGTGCCAGAGTCTGTCACTGACCATTTCTGGCCGGCATGTCCCACCACTTCCTTCTCCCAGCTGCGCTAAGAGAGAAACTTCTCAGTTAGCCCCCCACAGCACGGCCACTGCTTTCGGAGAAGATGCTGCTTACGTGCTGAGAGCTGACGCTCTGAGGCCTCCGTTTCCACAGCCCTAGAGCATTACACGGGCGCTGAAGGGAGGTGAGCCCGGTTCAGGGGATTATGCTGATGCCAGGGGCAGCCCAGGGCTGCTGCGTGCTCAGCTCTGAGCTATGCCACGTCCCAGCCCAGCTGCCTCTTCACGGGGATATTTCACCTGCCAAAGGAGGCTTCCAATCCCCCAGGATTTCCGAGACCAAGCGCAGTCCAGTGCGTGCAGACCCGCAGCCTGGATGTGTGGGGGCAGTAGAGCAGGTCCGCCGTAGACGCCTCCCAGTTCCTCACTCCCCACATCCGCTGTCCTGCAGTGCATTGTCGGGTGGGCAGGAAATGGCTACGTCTGCGGGTGGGATACCGACATCGATGGATTCCCTGATGAGAAGCTGCGCTGCACAGACCCAAAATGCCGCAAGGTAAGAGATGCCTGAACTTGTCCAGCAGGGTTACCAGGGCCACGCCTTGTGAGAGGCCAGCATCTAAGGGCTCAAAATGCAGGTCATATCCTCTTCCCTACAACTGGGGAACCAGAGTCGCCTAAGCCATGCAGCCTGGTCACTCCCAGCATCACCCCGAGCGGCGAGGGAGCGACCTGGCTCCAAGGGCAGACTGGCCAGTGTGTGGCTGGTGGAAAGACCTGGCCAGCAGAGCCCAGAGGAAAGGGAAGGCGGCTGCCTGCCCGGTTAACACCAACCAGACCGGGCGGGGGAGGGGGAAAGGGTAAGAAAAGCTGCACAATGTGCCAGCAGCTCGAGAGACTTCCCTGCTGCTTTTCTGCCAGGATAACTGCGTGACGGTCCCCAACTCGGGCCAGGAGGATGCGGACAGGGACGGCATTGGAGATGCGTGTGACGACGACGCGGATGGAGACGGGATATTGAATGCAGAGGTTTGGACTCTCTAACGCTCACCCCCAAGACACGCCAGCACAGAGCTGCACAAAGCAACCACCTGCCTCTCTAGTGTGGTGTTGGGGCCGGGGACGCTACAGACGCCAGCATGCAGTGCTCCATCTCTAGCCCCATGGGCTGGGACCTGTAGCCTTGCAGACGGCACTTTGATACTGACGCTGAGGCTGGTTCTACTCAGGCTCCTGACAAGCTGCGTCTCTGCTGGGCAAAGCCTGGGCAGCCGCTACCGTCCCTGCATCCAATGGGGTTTTCTGGGGGGAGGGCCAGAAGGACCCATGGTTTTGTACAGTGCTGACAGGAGGCTTTGCTCCCCCACTGCGCTGATCAAGGCAGGAAGCAGCGGGTAGGTCCCAGCTTTTCAGCGCCTGGTCCAGGGCAAATGCTCTCGTGGTGTCTTGCTGGTACAGCTGACCATAAACCGGTCGTGGGCTGCCAGTGGCACTGCCTTGAATGAGGGCATGTTCCCCGGTGCCCTGGCTGGGTTCACATAGCTCAGAGTAGGTCAGTCCTGTGACCCCTTTTTGTACCATTCCCCACGGCCGGGGACAGCTGCCCCGCGTCTCCCTGAGTCACTGCCCGCTCTCTGACCCCTCCCACAGGACAACTGCGTCTTGGTGCGCAACCCAGAGCAGCGCAACGCTGACAAGGATAACTTCGGCGACGCCTGCGACAACTGCCGGCACGTGAAGAACGATGCCCAGCGGGACAGCGACGGGGACGGGAAGGGAGACGAGTGTGATGACGACATCGATGGGGACAGTGAGTGTTGGGTGGGAGGGTGGAGGCAGGCCCCCCAAAGCCCTGAGAATGGTATTAGTAACACACCCAACTGAGATCTGCGGTGCCTCGGGCCAGCCCAGGCGCCTTGTCTACAAAGTAAGTATCCAGAACAGGAGTTACACGGGGCAGAAACCAGAGACTGGAGCCGGGTGGCTCCAGGAAAAGCCCTAATTTCTGATGGACTAAAGCCCTTACTGTGTCGTGGGGCAGTGATTCGCCCACAGCCACCCAGGACAGATGCCAGGAGCTGTCATGGTTCACAAGAGGCCACAGCACACGCAATCTACACCCTGGCCCTAGAGCCCCGGACTCCCCAAACCACAGCTGCAGCAGCTTCCACATCAAGGTGGCACCCAGTCTAGGCCGCTCCGTGGAGGGAGGCTGCTGCTCAGTGCTTGACCAGCCACACGCGTCTTCCCTCAGGCTTAGGAGGGAAGACGCAGGGAGTTAAGACAGCAAGTGTCAGGGCCAGGTCCTGGCAGAGGTTTGCCTGTCTACGTCAGCAGCAGATGCTGTGCATTCACCCCGAGCCCAGCTTTCCAGAGCCAGAAACCACAACGGCCTCTGGCCTGGGAGAGAGGAAATTCATTTACAGACGGTTCCCCCTGGCAGCCGGTGCCACACAAGCGTCAATACCGCTAAGGAATCTGACTGGCGTGATTCAGTGGTGGAGTACTTCATGGCACTGCGGTAGGAAGTGAAGTCATGCAGGTGGCTGATTAAACGGTTTCTGTCGTGTCTCAAGCCTTGCAAAGATGCTGTCTTAGTCTTCCAAGTCCAACAGCCACGATGGCATAAACAAGGCAAGGCTAATGCAGAAAATCTGCTTTAAAGCAGTTTGGGGAAACACTGACAGCTTTGGTCTGAACGCTCTCCAGCCCGTTACTCCCAGCTGGACACGGCGTGACTGTCTGCAGCTCTGTCACTCTGTAATGAATGCAGGTGTGAGGCCAGCTCCTCTCTCAGGCCTGCATCCTGCAGCTGCACGGCGGACTGATAACGTGGAGGCGGCACTGAATGAATTTACACGGGCGTCTCTCCCTGTCAGTCTCGTGCAGGGGTTTGCAAACTTCTGCATCGTGGGAGCCCATCTCCACAGACAGTCTTGGGGAAACTTTCCCTCCCAGTCACGATCCCATAACATGATGGCAACTACAACGACAGCGCGCGTGGCACTGCAGCTTGAAGACAGGCCACCCAGCCCGCTGGTCCGCTAGACCTGCAGCCCTGTGTGGCTCCTGTTCCTCAGAGGAAGAAGTGAAGCTGGCTGGTCCCCCGTTTCCAGGTGCTTTTAGAGGCCTCTTCTTGTAAGGGGAAGCCTGGAGACTTGCAGAAGCAACTGTTAGAACCAGAGTCTGGGAACCACCTGTCCACGCAGATTTTCTAATATTTCTTATACATATTTTGTCCTCCCACTAGACACTCTTCCTTCCCCGCTGCAACAAGCTGGATGGGTAAAGGGGACCAGGCAGGATCCTGCACCCTGGGGGGTGTTCTGGCTGCCTTAACCTCTGGCTTACTGATCTGTGCTTGGAAAATTAAAGTTTCTCACTCTTCGAGCTGCAAAGAGGGGGAAAAAATCTAGTGCAGACAAAGCCCACTTTGGTGAATGCAGCAAACAGCTGGGGGCACTGATTTAGCCAGGACAGACATAACTGCCCTCTGTAGGCAACCTCCTGATATTGCTGGCCAGAACCCACGTCAAGTCCATTCACAGCGATAGTGACTTTTTTGTCCAAATGCAAAAAGCCTCAACAATTCCCTGTTCTCCTCTGGCCCCTGGTGCCCTTCAGGCTGTTTATCTGAACCAAACCTTTTGTTGCCTTTTTCCCTATTTAGTTAGTAAGGTTATACGAGGCTGAATAAACCAATTCATGTTTGTAGGCATGTGCTTTTGCCTTTGAACCATTAAAGGGGTCAAAACAATGTGGCCTTTACTCTTCTGATTTCAGTCCCTGGGATGATTCAGCCCCAGAATAGACTCTGAGGCAGTGAAAAGCCAGTGAGTACGAACACACACACAGTTTGCATGATGGCACAAAGAACACACACTAGATACATGAACGAGGGCAGTTCCAGGTTCCTGTTCTCTCTAACCCAGCCAAACTTGCTGCACACACCTCTGAGCGCAGGGCTGGTTTAAAGGGCCCTGTGTTTGTGGCTTACAGAGATCAAAAATGCGGTGGACAACTGTAAAAAAATCCCCAACCCTGACCAGAAAGACAGCGACGGGGATGGAGTGGGAGATGTGTGTGACAGCTGCCCAACCCTCAGTAACCCAGACCAGGTAAGTAAACATCGCTCCTACTTGAGATCTTGCTGCTTCCGTCTCTCTCCTCCACCCTGTGTGGAGGCAGGGTTGCCACCCACGTCGCCCAGGCCCGAGCTGCCTATTTGGTGACCTGACAAGACTGTCACTTGCAAATCAGTAGCTCTCATCCTCGCTAATACAGAAATGCAGCCTGCAGAGACCACAGGGCTCTTTGCATCCTAGGACATGCTCTCCACGACCTGCACTTTCACATTAAATACACTGTTGGCAGGGGAGCGGGGGGAGGGAGGGGGGTGTGATAAATCTACCACTTCACAATGAGTGCTACAGAAGAAATTGCTTCCTCGGGGAGGCTCTCTCCACTGTGATCAACTCTAAATCTCAGTCGAGGCAGCAGATACGTACAGGCCCAAGCGGTGTCTCCCTTCTTGCTTGAGGTCTCACTCTTGACCCCAGCTGTGGCAAGTGTAAGCTGATTGTTCATGGTTTGTTTTACCAGAAAGATACTGACCACGACCTCGTGGGGGACCTGTGTGACACCGACGAGGACCGGTGAGTACCAGCTGCAACTAGTCTTGTGTAGGCCCCACAGAATCCGGGCAGTAGGAGGGTTTGGGAACAAGTAACCGCGTCTCTTTAAGCAACTATTGGTCTACGGAAGACAAAGTCCAGCTAAAGTGAATTTAAACTTCATCATGGCTTAAGTCACAGGCTAGATTTTATGGCTGATGAAACCACGAACTGCCACTTCCATGCAGGATCCACACTCACCTACAAGGTGGGTGCATTTGTGTTATTTTAACACACACACACACACACACACACACACACACACTCTCTCTCTCTCTCGTTGCGGGCTTCTTGCAGTTGTCTGTAGGGCAGCGTTCATGCATCTCTGTGGTGCCCTTTAGCATCCACTGGTCACGCCTGATGTTCTGATATTAGCTTGTCTGATGTTCTCCCTGCCAGCGATGGGGACGGCCACCAGGACTCATGGGACAACTGCCCCTCAGTTCCCAACAGCTCCCAGCAGGACACAGACCACGATGGGATGGGCGACGAATGCGATGACGATGACGACAATGATGGGGTTCCAGATGAGAGACCTCCAGGCCCTGACAACTGCCGGCTAGTCCCCAACCCTGGCCAAGAGGACACAGACCGTAAGGGGGAAAAGCTACGCAGGCGTTCAGTCACATGCTAGCCAGTTTAAAGAACATTTAGGAGACTTGACTTCCCTTTCTCAGATGTAGTGACTGACCTGGGCATCACCCAGGTGCCCAGTACCCGTCGGGGGGGTCCAGAGAGGGGAGCAGGGGTGCTACTGTCTCTCCAAGCAGCTCACCCACTGTAGAACATTGCAGAGGTTAAAAGGTGAGCTATTCCCCCCCTCATTAACGGCATCTGTTAATGGGAGGGGGAAACAGCACCACATGGAGATTCCTAGGGACTGTCTCAAGAGAATGCCAGCTATGCAGGGCGGGAGCAGTGCCCCCCCAGAGCACATATCCTCGGCCCCCAGCAGAACCCCTCCCTGGGACGGTGGTTATATTAACTTCGCTGGAATACATGGGCCAAAGACGGGTACCAGACCCTAATCGTGCGAAACGAGGGCTGGGGTTTGAGACCTCGGCCTCCTTAGCATCATGGTGCAAACCCTGTTACAAATGGCACAGGAAATGAAGGAAGAGCGGGTCAAGCATTTGAAATATAAAGTATTAAAGGAGGGTTTTATATTAACAACATCCCTTGTTCCCTTCCCCTTTCACTGGAGAGAGTTTTTAGGACTCCCCCAACCTCCCCTGTTCGACCGTGTCTTAGAGCGTATTAAAAATGGCAATAAATTGTCCATTTAGGGAAACCAGAGGAAGTTAGTTGAGATGGGCTGGAGCTGCTGTTAAAAGAGGAAACAAGATGAATGCACCAAAGGGGAGAGAAAAGAGCAGCAGAGAGAAAATGCAGCTTCTGGCTCTGGCATGGACTTTCACTCGCAGCCTCACTGCTGGAAAACCACAGGCCTGGCCCATGGTCTGCTCCAAGACCTGGCAAACTTGTACCAGCATCGGGCTGTTTTCGACACGCTTGTAGCGGCCTCCCTGATCACGGGTTTACAGCAGTGCGGCAAAATGTTGGCCAGCTAAGCCAGACTCTTATCAGACAGAAGGAAAGAGGAAAAAATACGGCAGGGAAGGAGAAAGGGTCACATCTGGAGTGTGGGAGTCACCCGGAGCTGGTGCAAGTGGCAATGTCATCTGGGTCCCTCTCTCTGGCCTGTTCAGGTCCGGCCATCTTGCAGGGTAGGATGAAGAAAGTCCAGGGTCCCCAGAGATGGTCGGGGTGGCACCCATAAGGGAGAAGCTCATTCCTTGCCCTTCTTCCAGATGGTCAGCATGGCAGCAGCCTCCCAAAAGGCAGCAATGGCTGGAACAGTCCCTATTCCCATTAGTTTGCCCACAATTAGGCCTGATTTGACACACCAATTTTGGTTCATTGATTTTTTTCGATCTCACGATTGTTTGTTGTTGTTTGTTCACGAGGCATGATCTTAACACAGCCCTTGAGTTATATAGCAGGAGGCCTTTTGTGTGGACTAATTCGGTCTGTTTCACTTTCGCACCTTGTCCTGTCAACATTTGTTGTTCTAAGTTATTGTGATGTTTTGCGACCTTTCACAACTGGGTACATTTGTAGGCCCAATCATCACCACAGTGTGGATACAACCACCCTAAAACCAAGAGCCAAATGGGTGGGAGGAGACGGGGGGGTCAGGTAGATGCTGTCACTGGAGAAGGGGAGACTTAGTGCCCTTCGTCATCGCCTCCCACAGGTGATGGTGTGGGGGATCTCTGTGAAGAGGACTTTGACAAGGACCAGGTGATCGACAGAATCGACGTGTGCCCAGAGAATGCAGAGGTGACTCTGACAGATTTCAGGGCTTTCCAGACAGTCGTGTTGGACCCAGAGGGCGATGCACAGATTGACCCTAACTGGATTGTCCTCAATCAGGTGAGGAGATGGTTTCACATCTAGGGTGAGGGGATGCTAGGAATTCACGAGCTATGCAGCTCGATTGCTTAGCATTATCCACTGACTTAGCACCGCAAACCCCAAAGTTCTTCCTTTGACTGGCTGAATGGGAGTGGGTGTGTGTGGAGGGGGAGGGGGGAAATGACCTGCAAGGCTTGAACCTGCCCCCACCCTTTGCCCTGTTGTGTTGTCATTAGGGAGAGCCATAAGGCCAGGAGAGATGGCTCGGGTTACATAGCTAGAGTCCCCTAGGGGTGGTGCTGGCATCACTTCACAAGCCTGCCGCAGTTTCTCTGTATTCAAATCTCTCCCCTAGCTCCTGACCCTTGAGGGTGGGGATTACAGCACGTCTTAAATCAGTACTAGAGTTTCAGATGCTTGGAATGAACTCTCTCTGCACCTGCATCTCCCCTGGGGGGGATTTTGTGATCTCCTCCTTGGCGAGGGAAGCATATTTGCACCCCTTTGCCCCAAGTCCATGTGACAAAGTTTTCCACCCCAGACGGTAACGAGTGAACGCTTGCATTTCACAGGGCATGGAAATTGTCCAGACCATGAACAGCGATCCCGGCCTGGCTGTAGGTAAGACACTCCGCGCTCAGTCCTTGTTGGACATTAACAGGTGCAACCCCTCTTCTCAGCATGATTTTCAAAGAGCATTTTAGAGACTGTTTTAGCAGTTCAGCCAAATTCCCTCCACTGGAGGAAAAAAATTCTTGTCTTGAATGTTCTGGCTCAGTAATAAGCCAGCTGGGTGCATTTCTTCGTAAAACCCAGAACAGGGCAACTTCCATTTTATCCAAACTAGACACTGGGGCAGGAGGTTCCGGTCAACAATGAAAGGGTCTGGTTTTGATCTGCTATTAGGACCTAATGCTAGGGGAATAGAGCGAGAGATGCGGTTCTGTGGGTCTCTAGATTAAGCCCCTGAAGGGAAAGCATGGAACCCAACAGGATGGTTCAGACTTTAGGGGGGATGGTGCTGCTTTGTTTCTTGGCTCGTGAATGATGATTATTTCTTCCCCCCCTTTCCCCTGGTTGAGGTTACACTGCATTCAACGGGGTGGATTTCGAGGGCACCTTCCACGTCAACACTGCCACGGACGACGATTATGCTGGCTTTATCTTCGGCTATCAGGACAGCTCCAGTTTCTATGTGGTGATGTGGAAGCAGATGGAGCAGACATACTGGCAGGCAAACCCCTTCCGAGCAGTAGCACAGCCTGGAATTCAGCTGAAGGTAAGACTAGAAAAGAAACACACCACGGGGTCTTCAGATAGCCCTGATTTGTCCTCCCTTGGTCTCAGCATGGCGGGGAGGGTAGTCAGTTGCTTTTAGAATCAAGCACATGATGTGGGGGAAGGGAGAAGACATTCCAGCCTCGCTGTTGCTCCGGCCGGAGTTTCTCTTTATGAAACAGAAGGTATGAATGAAGCTGTAGCTTCCTCTAGTGTTCCCACTACACGATGCTGGCCATTTCTCCTCCATCAGGCCGTGAAATCTAAAACAGGGCCAGGGGAATATCTCCGCAATTCCCTTTGGCACACTGGGGACACTACAGATCAGGTCAAACTGCTATGGAAAGACCCCAGGAATTCCGGCTGGAAGGACAAGACCTCGTATCGCTGGTTCCTACAGCATCGGCCTCAAGTTGGATACATCAGGTAAGGAGCAGGGCTTGCTCTGTTCCCTTTGCAAAGCGAGCGGGAGTCAACCCAACAATTGCGCTTCGCACAATTTAAGGAATGAGGAGCCAACTGATCAAATCAGCTCCTGTTTAAAGTCAAACACTGTGCCCCTCTCCTAGAAGAGGCAGCATGCCCACACCCTGGGATAAATGGGGAATATTCCCTCCACTGTTGGGAAGGGAAATCACTTTCACTAGGGCTAGGCCTGTACTGTTAAGAGTCATCCTGCCCTTCCAGAGCTCGCTTCTATGAAGGCCCTGAAATGGTAGCAGACAGCGGAGTCGTCCTTGATACAACCATGCGAGGAGGTCGTCTGGGCGTCTTCTGCTTCTCACAGGAGAACATTATCTGGTCCAACTTGCGTTACCGTTGCAATGGTGAGTTGCTCCCCGTGCTGACACTTTGGGAACCTGCATCTTGCTCCCATCACCTGGAGCGTTGCTGCCTGCTGTCCCAGGAAAATAAGCAACACAACTTGCATTTTACTCTAAAAGATGCCTCTAACTCAGATCGTGTGGTGGGAAGGCAGAATTTAACTGCCTGTCATTCCCCCATCCAACTTTTGGCAGCTGCCTCACAAATGACAGCACCACTCCTTGTTCCCCTGCCAAGGGACAGCTACACTTCAGTGTCGGACAAAGATTAATCTGTCTTCTATAACAGAGCTGGTGAAGCATTTGTGGGATCCCCCAGGAATGAAATATGTTTCGAGCGGGCTCTCTTGTCCATTATTAAAATGCAGCCAGTCTGGGGTGAAACTTGGCATCAGATCTTCTCTAGCAGCACTGTTTAAGACAGGAAGCAAAGAGTTTCATTTCAATAAAATTGCAGGGAACTTAGGGAGACGGAATGCAGTCACTTCACCTGAGCTTGGCTACAACCGTGCTGGCAATACCTTACACTTGGTCTGGATCTTAACTGGGTGTTTCAGACAAAAAACTCTCACTATGTAACATCACTAGCAAACCCACACCCTTTGAATCGTGCTTGGTGTTTCTTGAAAGGAGCTTCCCAGTCTCCTCTTACCTCTCCCTATCATTCAGGACTTGTCTGATTTGTTTGCGCACAACAATGTTGTAAGTGCCTTTATTTCATGTTAGTGGTTTACTCTGCTTCTCGTTTTCAATCTTGCTGCTAATCTACACCCACTTCAATTTCATCCCCTCCAGATACCATTCCTGAAGATTATGAGACGTTCTGAACTCAGCTGGATCAGCCCCTGGCTTAAATGTTTGTCCATCAACATTTGCTTTTAAAAAGTATTCAGCTGTCCACTACTGCAGCTCTGATATACTGTATAAAGAACTAGATGTAATGTACCACTCCCCCCTGTACAGCAGCCGGTATCACTGCCTATCGGGCATCTTTTCTGCAACAGCAAACCCCTTTAACTGCTATGAAATTATACTGGAATTGCAGAGGTTTTAGGTGCTGGAAGGAGGTTCATAAATGAAGTGTGAATAGAAGCCAAAATGACGACTGTGCTGTTAACACTAATCTTCCACACCGCATGGAAACAGATGTGCTGAGATGCTACCTGCTGTGGCTGGAACTGTTTGAGTAACTGTCCCTACCTGGTGGTGCCAAAGCCTTAAAGATCCTTTTACTCCTCCTGTTAGATCAAGTCCCATTGCTGGTGCAGGCCAGAAAGTGTCAGTCTGAAAAGCGCGCACACAGTAGCGATGGCATGATGTTCGAGTTACACAACTTTAAGAGGGCACCTTTGTTCTGGAATAACTTGGATAATAAAGAACATTCTAATAGACTTATGTACTTTTCTTGGATCATTGATCATGTTTAAATCTCCTTTGCTGACTGGCTGTGGCAGGTGAGAGAAGCAGTAGGATTTGCTGTGTTACATTTATTAGGGTAGTACCCAAGAACTCACCAAGAACGTGCTCATCGGCACTGCAGAGAGTAAGGCATTCCCTACCCCAAAGAACTTACAATCTCGGTACACAACACACATTTTCTTCTGGGTTTCGTTGGGAGGCAATAAGTTGAATGGAAGAGCAGGGACACTGCAGCTGAGAAGGGGGGGAGGGGAAGAGACTGCAGGAGGATGAATTGGAGCAAAAAGCCAAAGTCCAGTCAAAACTGTAGGAAGTTCTCACTGTCCGGAGGTGGCTACTCCTACGGGCTGGAGTCTCTGGCTGGTTCCCCATTACAGCCTGGCCAGAAGGTGGTGGTGGTCCCTGCAGTTCTGGGTTCATAAAAATAACCCAAGCTGTTCCCTTCTTTTCTCCCGCTCTTCTAGTAAGATACATCCACAGCAGTTGAGCAGCTCCCAGAAGATCATGGGGTTTAGGTGGGACGTCTGCTCTCAGCAGCTGAAATTCATGTGGACTAGAGCTCAGCTGAAGCAAGCCCATATAGGATCAGCTCCAGGCTCCGAGCACTACAAGACTGTCAGAATAGCACAGGCTCCCTCCCGCTTGGGCTCTACCATTCAAAAGACTTCTTCCCCGTCCTCTTCTTTACATCTCCGTTTTTACCTACCATGTTCTGCCTCGCCCCTACAAACATCTCACCTCTCACTCCACCACAGGGGGAAGTTGTAGCTATTTTCTGAGGTAGGTAAGCCTGACCCATAAGAGCACTTCTCAAACACTTAGACTAGTGACAAGGAAAGCAAGTCCTGAACACCACAGGATACAACCTTTCCCTCAGGATAAACAATGAGGCTGCATGGTGAATTTGCCAAGAGGATTCATCTTGGAAGGCCCCTTTGAATGGCTTTTCCCTTTCTGCAGGAGTGGACTAGAGCGAGGACTGAATTCTGCAGGGGGAAACAGTTGATGTGATGTTCAGTCCCCTATTTATCATACCAGCTTTCACAGTGGTCTCAGCAGTGCAGGGGGAGGGTCTTCAATCAATCAGTCCTTCCATACTTTGGTTTGCAGAACCGCATTCTGTGAATGCTGCAGATAACAGGCCTAGTGCAGCTGGACAGGAGCCATCAGACCTTGCTTCTGCCCATACTATTCTGGGCAGCCATTCCTTGAAAAGATACATGGGATAAGGTGCAGTTTCTGCCTCTGTTGATTGTCACTGTGTAACCAAGCACAAGTGTTTCAGACCTGTGAGAACCACAGATGTTTTCTCTCCCCCACAAAAAACCAGAGTTTATCAGAATGTTCTTCAGCAATGAGCCACGACTGCAAAAGCTTCAAACCTCACATAGCAGAGCCCAGGTCTGACAAGATTTTGCATTTGAATGATATTGCACCCAAGATGTGACATCCATTTTGCACAGCCCTGCTTACTTTCCCATAACCCACCACGTGTTGGTTAGTGAACCAGTTCACGGCATAGTGCTTGCCACAATAATACTGCGGTCCTCCTCTCCTTGTAACAAGAGCCTAAGTGAAGCTGCCACGTCAAGTTTAATTGTTCTAGCCAAACGCATAATGGGATGGGGATTTCTCCGATCAGGTTTCTTGACGGTGTCTCCACCCCTTTAAGGTTACCATGAAAGCACAGAGCCAATCAAGTTTTTCCTCCCATCAGAGGACAAAATGCAGAACAGCAACGTTCCAAAACAAAGAATGAAAAGGTGTAAGTAATTTAACAAAAATCCCAATGCAAGATGGACTGGGGCAGGAAAAGAGGCATCAGAAGGACAAGAATTAAAAAGTCAACCAAAAATTATCCTTTGAGACCTCAGTGAAGGAAAAGCCCAGCAGTCCGTCTTGTTCATCTGCTGGGCCCAGAGCGTGTTTGTTCAAAAGACTTTCTATTCTCTAGGATTCCGTCCCATCTAGTTTCAAACAGTTGGAGAGATGTGGATTCCACAACTTCCTTTGAAAAACTGAATACATCTTCAGCATGGCTGCTGTCACAAAGAATAAATCATTCTATTACGTGCACAAAGGGCATGTGTCTATTGTACATATTCATCTGGTCATACTGTGGGTGGATTCTCCCACAAGGTAATATACACGCCTCATGCAAAACAGAACTGTATCTCATCACTGTAAGATCAGGACTGCTGCTGCCCGTTAGTTTAGAATTCCGGCTAGAGCTAAACCTCCATCAATTTACCTCTCTCAAACAGGAAAAAATCAAAATGTAACAGAGGCTAATTCCCTCCAGGGAGGGTTCAGCAATAGCTAAATAATTGGTCACAATATCCCAGCTATGGATTACCTTTGTAATACAAACAGAAAACTCGCTGCCTGTTCACCCCGGGAAAGGCCTGTCTTTCACCTCTAGCAACCAACTTATAAAGTAGGTTTCACTGCATTTGTTGTCTGCACCCAGTTTTTAGCATATGTGCATAAGCTTGAAGGTTCAACCAAGCAAACTGCTTGAACTTTTACAAGTCCAGTTATAGTTTAAAAATGACTCAAAAACAGCCCCCCCTTCTCACTCTATAATGTTCTAAAATTACATAGCACTTATCAACATTAAAGAACTAAGTCCAACAACTCCCCTATACATAAGGGATTAGCCACACAGTAGATGGAGCAGGGCATGGAGGTGAAATGACTTGTCCAAGGTCACACAGGAACTCTGTGATACCAGGAAAGAAAACCAAGTTACCCAACTCCCAGTCCTGTTATATCCATAACCTCTCCCCATCCCAACTCACTTCCTTTGACCCGCCTGCATTTAGCACTGCAGAGCCAATACACAGCTCTAGGAGAATGGGCTTGGGTGTATTCTGCACTGTACATCAACAATAAGATGGTCTGCTAAAGTGTGGCAGCAACTATTTTAGATCCCAGATGGAGTTTGGGGCACTGCCAGTTGGGGAAAGCTCCTGATTCTGCTCAAGTTTATCTACAGATCATTGAAATACAATGTGTGTGGAACTCACAAAGTAATTGTATTTTTAGAACCTTTTCAGACATCTTGGACTTTGCCTGGTTACCTGCTATTTCACAGGTCGCTGAGCTGGGAAGGATCCGTAGGATCCGTGCTCCCATTAGTGAAATGCAGTCACTGTGGCAAGACCCCCATGCCAATGTAACACAGCAGCAATAAGTTAGACCAGGAAGTACAGAAGAATACCACCACCTTCTACAGAACTGCAGGGGGCTCAGCCAAGGCAGCTACAACTTACCATATTCAGAATTCAGTCAGGACACCAGCATTAGACACCCCACATTTACAAAAAGCACCATACAACCAGCACAAGCGGTCAGAACTTTGGTTTATGTCCCAGCAGAAAGATGGCAGTATTGATCATTCCACTGTTATCACTGGTGCTGAGAGGACTTCTCTATGTATCTTCAATGCTGCGGGTTAACATAAAGCTTTATCATCTTTACAGAGCTGTTATCTTAAAGCGGGAGAATTCATTACCTACATAATTTTCAGTTTGCATATCCACAAAAGCATTATCAGGCATAATGTTAGCCAGCCACAATAATTTCCCTCCATGGTCTCCTGTAAATATTAACACTTTTTTTTTTAAAAACCACTTGAACATTAAAAAGCTTCAGTAAGAAAACTATTAAGGAAGAAAAGCTGAGCAGCCAGAGACGAAAACATTTGAACTTTATTACATTTCATTTACAAATAATGCAAAGATACAAAGACAAAAGCCTTCACACAAAAAAGAAAAGATTGAAAAGAATGTACATTGAGTTGAGCTGCTTTTTCACATCATTTCTCAGATTGCAAACACTTAAAGCCAACTTCAGTTTTCCACTTTACCTATAGAAAAGCACAATAAATTAAACTTCTATGTCGCAGGGACAATTTCTCCAGAGTTCCTGGGGCACCAAAGCTGTAGCTGAATATAGGATTTGCATATATCAGTGAAATAATCCACAAGTTATTTTGATAGAAAAGTTTAGCTCATAAAGAACAGTATATTATACTGTCTCCGAAAATACATAAATCCATCATGTTTTCCCCCAAACTCAGTGAACTACATGAAGTTGTTTTTAGCTGCCAGTCTGTGAGACAAGCTGCCAGAAGCAGCTGGATTTAGCTTTATTGAAATCAGACCTTCCCTTCATAACTACTTCCCTATTGCATTCAATCTGCAGTTCTTTTAAAGGAATCCAATCAAAGATGGGGACCCTGCTTGGATAAAAATAAAAATGACAACTTCCAATTCCTTCCAGAAGAAAACACAACCTTAATATCTACTATCCCTTTTCTTAGAACTGATTGAAATACAGTATTTTTAATTGCTAAGCTTTATAATGCTGACCAAACAATATCTGGATGTGTATAATATGTATTTATACATGTATATAACATGTATCATTCTAGGTCTGTAAATGCTCATGCCGTAAATATTTAGTATTCGGTAAGTAAAGAAAGATTTGTTTAAATGAGTCCTATTTCCCCTCAATACTTTGTCCCATAAATAATTACATTTATTTTCTACTCTGCAAGTACAGAAAGATTTTTCCACCCACTTAACTTCCTTATGTTTGTTTAACTTTCTTTCAGATTCCAAAAATAATTAGGCTAGTGATTAGGCCGGACGATTACTTTTTCCTCGCAAACCATGACTGTTATGGCATTATGTAAAGCATAAAGACAGCTACTAACTACTAGTTTTCTTTTTCTTCACCAACAAATACGCAGAAAAGATTTTAATAATTTTTGCCCCTAGGTATGGTAAATTTCAAACCAGAGTTAATTTCTATGTCCAAGTTATAAGCCCCTACAATTTCTGATGTAAATACTGACACACCATTATTACAGTGGCAGAAACGAGCCCCTACACTAGATTTATAAATAGAAACACCCTCCATCGCTCCTTTTTTCTTTTTATACTATGGTTAAAAAGATTGGATTGAATAATCCATAGGACATGTACAAATGAACTTTACACTTCATTTACTGTATAAATACAACAGTTCAGAAGGCAGGGTAAGAGGAGCTTCTGAAAGCAGACACCAGCAGAAGGTACAACAGCCGTTCAGTAAATTGCTTTGTACTTTGCTTCCCAAAGTGAAACAAGATAGATTAGACTGGCTACAAACTGGCCAAATGAGCCTCACCCTACTGCCACAGATTTAGCCAAGCTTCATTACAGACGTAAAACTTCTGCCATCTGATGGAACCCCTCCTCTACCAGTTACTCTCAGTTACGACAATTTAAGCATTTCAGGCAACAACTTGCATCGCAAGCTTAGGAAAGAGAAACCCAGTTCACACATCTCAGACTGATCTTTTTAAAACGTACATTAGCAAACTTACACATGGCAAGACTTTACCCTCTCCCAATGGGTAGGATGGAGAGGGTAATCATACCACCGTGTTCTCTTTAAACATCTTTTCCTGTAGCTTTACATGTTGATACTGAAAAATCCTAACTGCAATTATGAAAAAAACAAGGCTTTGTTTCAAGTTTACTACATAATTAGGGCGTGCAAAAATGAGTTCCCTTTCTCAGAATTCAGTAGATGTGCTTTTTCTAAAACATATAACGGTTGGGAGTGTTTTTTAACATTTAGCATCCACATGAATGAGTTTTTTGAAAGGCTTATCGTCAAGCAATTTGTATTTGATTCATCTGACATGGCGTGTGGTTGTTACACTAGGGTGCTTTATAGCACAGCAGTCTCAAAGCAACACGACCCAAATCAGTGCTCTCCTTTTTCTCAGCTTCAGCTAGGGGAAGTGACAAAAGCCCTTGAGACATTTAAAATACGACTGATGAACTTAATGCAGGGAAGAATCCTGCACTAGCAAAGGGGACTCGCTATTAAGAGTTGACAACAGACTTGGCACTTTACAAGGTACAAAATGAGACACCAGCTGCCCAAAGAGTTTAGGGTGGAAAAACCTAGGCGGCCTTTACCGCTGCTCATTTCTGTGATTCTAAGATCTACATTTTCTTCAGTATCATCACCAGCTGGTTCTGTCATCTCATCTGCATGTTGCTTGTTTATTTATTTGTGAGAGACAGCGCATATCATGCGTCTCATTGAGTGCATGGAGAGGAGGCTCAGATACGTTTCTTCAGTCAAAGAATGTAAACTTTCAAGGTGATGGGAGCAGCAGAGGAGAGCTTAGGTTAATATTAGTTGCAACTTAATTGTTGCAACCCCTAAACCCAATTTAACTGATATGCTGAGAATTTTTTTCTTATTGTGATCTAATTTGTCTGCTTTAAAATAGTCAATTAAGGATTTTTGAAAGCTCTGCCCTCCAGAAACCAATAGGGGGAAGGAGGGAGAGATCACTAGGGTTTTTTAGTCATTTTTTAAACAGATATGTAGAATTTTGAAAACATATTTAACAGCCAAATGGAAAAATATCATGAGTCAGCCTTTGTCACACTCTCTAGCACGTTAAACATCCAACTTGCTCATACCGATTCTAACACTGAAGGTTCCAACCTCATTCTGACTCATCTACCACACAAAGCTAAGGAAAATACTACAAGAGATGACAGGCTTGATCCCAGGATTAGACAAAAATGCGAAGAGCTGTAAGAAATACAGTAACAGAGCAAGCACCTAATTCAACCTAGCTGAACTGAGCTCTATACATCAACAAAGGATGCAAAAAACACATGGTAGGAAGAAACTCTGAACACACCAGCAAGGGTCACAGCTCAGACCCAGCATCCTACCCCCAACATGGTGCTGGGATCTTTTCTGTACTCCAACTTCTGGTACTGCAGATGTGTTAGATATGTTCTATCCCACAGCACACATTCAGTGCTGAGAACTCAATTCAATTCTAGGAGTGCTGACACAAAATAATGGAGAGGATTCTGTATTCAAAATAGAATTTTAAAACAAATTCACTTAATTTACTAATGCTCTCCTGACCAGGAGGTGGAGCTGCTGGACTATTACACCTTCACACATCCACAGGCCACAAAGTTTGCATGCCAGATTTTACAGGTAGGAAGTAACGTCCCAGCCTGACAAGCTGCAAGGTGGATGTGTGAGTGGGAGGCCTTCTTCAAGTCAGTAATGAGCACCCTCAGTTCTTCCAGAGGGTTTAATGCTAATGCACCAGCTCTACAGCACACTCCTGATTTACAATCAGGCAGTGTAGGAGACATCTGTTTCACGGAGAGGGAGGAATCCATGCACCCCCGCTCAGAAAAGCACTCCTCTCTGCACAGAGAAATCTAAAATTGCTAGTTGAGAGCTAAACCATTTCAAATAGATAATTAGCTTTCAGCGTTAGCTGGATTTAGTTTAGATTTCCAACCACGGCACATGTTCAAAATCTAGAGCTCATTTAATACAAAACCTGCAGAATTACTGACTTACAAAATGCTAACATTCTCTCTCGCTCTCCAAGGCAAAGTGGCATAGAAGGTGGCTCCCTGAGGTCTAGCTTCCTAATGTTTGAAGAGAGTGTTTTGAGAAGCTATGACTATGCCTACACTTGACACATTCCTATGCATAGCTTCTGCATGTACCATATTTTGGCTATATAATCTGGTTTGTGATTAATTTTTCTCCTGAAGCCAGTTCGTAGAGCTGCCTTCCACTCATTCGCACCCCGCACTGTATATTTTAACTACAAAGAAATATTCAACACCCTCAGCAAATTTAAAAAGTAAAAATTTGTAAGTTATAATGACTGCAGGAAAGCAAAATTAAGAAGTAAAATAGTTAACACTGTCCTCTTCATTTCCACTTTGCCATCAGGATGTGGAAAAGTCGTTTGAGGTCTCCAGGAATTTACTACAGCGTGCAACATGCACCATGCCTGGGCAGCTGATGAATACATAATTATAATGAAAAAAATAACTGCAGTGAGTCCATGGTTTAGGAAAATACGCAGATACTATATTCACAGCTTCCTGATAGCTGTTGCTAACTCCAGCAGAGCTAATGATTCGCGAGGTGTTTGTTCTTTTAATTATTAAAATGTTGCCGCTATCACATTAGCTACTATAAGTTCTCATTAGTCAGGGCAAGCCAGATCTGTGCACAGTAAAACAGCTTCAGTGGTTTTGCAGTGTTCTCCAGAACTCAACTTTCCTTCCAACACAGAAATGTAACCCTTTTGATTGCCAAGAACGTTCAGAAAATGACCAATAAGCAGCCGTGTGTAACTGGATAAACCAGACACTGAAATGAATAGCAGCATCAACAGAGATGTTAACTTCCCCTCCCGCTCCCCCCGCCGTCACATTGCCTGGGGAGACAGCTTGTTACAGTTTGAAGCCTAGTTATTCTCTCTCAGATACCTACCAAGCACTTCGCTGCTGAGTGACATGCCAGATCTGTTCAGCAAGTGTCCCTGCCCAGCACAGCTGGACGTATCTGACAGATCTCAGTTCAGACCCTCCACAGTAAACTGCAGCCAGAGCACACAAAAGCCCTTGTGACAATGACTGGGGATTGGATTGGGACTCTGACAACAAATGCATAACAGCCCAAAACAAAGCAATTATTGCCAGCTCAGCAGAACTGACACTGCTAACCTGCATACTACTTGACAGGACATGTGTGGCTTACCAGCAGATTGCTGGAGACTGCCTAAGAGACATTAAGGTTTTATGTTTTGTTTTTACAAAGAAGATCTCACCACAGATGTTTTCTCAGCTGAATCATGATACTGCATTAAAGCTAGGCCACGTACCAGCTTAAAATGCAGTTAATGGAAAATAGGATCTTCAGATATACCAGTAAATACAAGATTACGTCATTTGGCTGATTCCCCAGCAGGTGGAAACTACAAGTCAGAAATTCAACATACATAATTTGCCCCACTCTCCTGTAGCTATTTAATATACAATCCAGCATTTCAGCAATAAAGAGTCAAGCTAAAATTACATGAAATCTATTTATGCACGTCTCTTGCCTTCATTTACCTACAAGACTAAGTACAACCCAAAAGCAGCAATGGTTTAATTCAGCTAGTATTGAGGAGATGGCCAGCATTCCCTTCAGCTGACAGACATCAGAACAGAAGAAATAAATAGCATGCAGATGACTGCTCTCTTGCTAGGGGATTTACATTACAAAACTTCGCTATTACACTTTACGTTAAAAGTCACTCTGGTTTTAATTATTAACACCCAATTACTGTGTCACTGTGCATCTAAGGGGAGTTTTACAAATGCACAAATGCAAACAGGACACCCAACTCCCACTGACTTTCAATGGTAGCTGGGTGACTAATGCCCTTTTGTGTCTTTAAAAATACCCCCATAAAAATTAGCAATAATACTTGGCTGTAATAACCTGAGTAGATCAGGAGTGTTATTCTTATAATTCATCTCCCGCCACGCTTTTTAAACTGCGCCTGCCACCTGAGACTGTAGCAGATTTTTTCCTGTAGTGTCTACTAGGTGGCCTTTCTTAGAGTGAAGGCAAGTGACACTGCTGCAGATACTGTACTAGCTTGGATTATAGTAGCAGTGGCAAGAGTGCTAATTCAATGGCACATTCCTGTCCCGATCCAATGTAAGAATAAAGCCATATATTAACCACCCTGCCCCAGACTAACTGGAGTAAAGGCACCTACAGCATGCAGCTGTTAGTAATTCGTAACACAAGGCCAGTGCTCACAACTAAAACACGCTCTACCACATATGATCTACCATATGCAGCACAACTAACAATTCCAGCTCCAAGTCTTCTTGCAGATTGCACTTAGAGCAAATTTACATTCAGCCTTCCACAACAAACAGACAAACTGTTCAATCCTTGATTTCATTGCACTGAATGTTAGGCTGCAGGACCTGAGACACATGCCGGTGAGCTGATATTACGCAGGCCATCTAGGAGAGCACAGGCATTGAGCAGGCAAGCTCTTCATTCCACCTGCATCTAGACAGCATCAATAAATACACATGAACTATTTTTTTGGTATTGAAAATTAGAGGGACACAAAATTAGAAACAATCCATTACTCCATGGCAAAGAAATTTCAAACCATGAGAGCTGTTATCCTAGATTATGCCACAATAGTGTGGGCTCCCTATGCCATGGTTCCGCCATACCTATTTGCTCATGAATTCTCTCCTCAGAGCTGTATATGTTCCTGCAATGCTACTGCAAGGAGAAAAGAAACACAATGGAGACAAATAGATTCTAGATGCATTTGAAATCAGAGGACAGGAAAGAGAAATTCTGTGGCTCTAAACATGCCTCCTTAGATTTGTAACATTATAGGAAGATGTGAATGCAGACTGAAAGGTGTGGGAGGTGTACAGGGAGAGGTCAAACTGCCATGTAGGAAGAACAATCATCAGAAGTCTTGTATTTGGGACAATTTTACTGGCGCTGTTTTTAAATACACAACCCCCTGGTTAATATAATGCTCTGTAATCTGTGAATATACAGCACATGCAAACTGAATTACAGCCTCCTACAGGAGTTCTTCCAGTTCCCTCCCTCTCTTCTTTTAGAATACACCTTTTATGTCCTTTGATAATTCCTATTGCCTGGCTTGTTGCAGCCTTCAGCAACTCCCAGCACAATGCATAGCTCCAGTGCATCCTTGATACTTCAGGCTCAAAAAACACACAGCAACCTCTTGCCAAGGCAGGTGGTAATACCATCTGTCAAGTTCCTGTAACCAACAGGACACATGAGAATAGATTTTTTGGGGCGTGTCCAAACCAAATCTTTTACTAGATCGAGCTTCTACAAACAACTGTAGAATATATAGTTGGTGTGCTGGTACAGGTTAGACTATTCACTACAAAATGATTGGCATAATAATCGCCATATAAACTTCCAATTGCTCACAGGCCTTTAAGATTCTTCATTATTTGTAGTCATATTACATAGCTGGATTTCCTGTCCTATAAAGATTTTATATACCATGTATTTGCTTCCCAAGCTTTCTACAACACATTTTTCTGCAGATACCTCTGTGGCAGCCCCACCTTGTATTGCTGAATAAAACAGTAAGCATATTTTACCCCCTTATGCCTTTATTTTGATAAAATTGGTCAAGCCCACATATAAGGCAATATACACCACAGTTAAAACCACCCCCTCCCACCGACAAAAAAAATAAATAACACAAATGAATATAGTACTTAATGTAGTGCTTTGTTTTGTAGTATAGAAATTCCACACAATGATTCTGTTTAAAAAGGTAAAAATGATTTATAATACACAGTTATCGTAATGTCATCATGGTGCCCGCATAGAAAACTGACATGCGCTCCATGCCTACACTGCGCAGTATAAATAGTAAGCAACTAAAAATACAAATAACAGGAACACAACAATTTTTTTTCCTTTTTAAAAAAGAGAACATAGACATATAAGAAATACTAATTGCTCTTTCACATTGCCATCACAGTGACAGGGGGTCCGTTCATCAAAGTAATAAATGCTGTCATCCTTAAAGCACAGAGTACATTTTAACCTACTATATGATGAGAGGGTTTTCCTCTTCCATATTGTACATTGAGGTGGTTTCCAAATTGAGTAATATCTTAATAAGGGACGGGCAAGTCTTAAATATCACTGCTACTGAAATAGAGCTTTTAAAATATAACACTTCATACCTTGCTCTGAAGTGGAAGTTAATAAAAAAGAATCCTGTACCAGTTACTATAAACTTAGTGGCTCTATTCACCTAGCAGGAAGTTTTAAGCAACCACCTTTGTTAAGAGGGTTTACATCAGTATTCTCGGGCATAATTTTTTGTTTCAAAGGAAAACAAAAAACAGTACATAAATTATCAATGGTTTCTTTCATAATTAAAAGTCAACATCTCTCTTTCTGCCTTTTTTTTTTTTTTTTTAAAGTAAAGGTTCTCTCTGTACAGGAAAGGTTTTTGCACAGTTAAAGAATGCTGGCAAAAAGTGTTCACTAGCACGCAGAAGCAGTAGTGAGACAGACATGTGTGATGCTGCCTGCGGTCAACCATGCAGAACTACCATAACTCAGCCTTTGCAGATCCATTTTAAAGAGAATGCAGAAGTCAGTACTATATACAATGCAAAAGAGCTTCTCTTGTCCCCCCCACCACCACTTAAGCTGCAATAAATAGCAGAAGTCCACTTTTCTTTTAAATCACAGTATTTTATGCATTGAGTTTATTCCTATTACTTCCTCAAAGTAGTGGCAAATGCAACAGTCTGTCTTGGGAAATTCTTATAAAAATGTAGCTATACAGAAATCAACCAGAAGGTACATATTTGGACATTAACCCTATGAGACATGAGACCATTTAAAAAATGATTTACCACTGGAACGATTAGGTCTGATGTAATACTTCCAATTTTTCTTATTTCCCCCCCCAAATAATGCGCTTTCTTTCCGTCCTCCCATAAGTAGCTGTGTAAGCATCATGCGTTCCTTTATTGTAATGGCCAATGCTTTTCCACATCTACCACCCTCATAAGCAAAGTAGAAAATGCAAAAGGTATTACTACACTTGAAAATGAAATATAAATCTACTTACGTTCTGAAAGCATTGGGGATCCACCCTGTGTTTGAACTTGAAAACTTTAAACATTTATTGTTTAAAATAATGTAAACTCATACACAACTGCTAAAAAAATCAGATTTAAAAGGAAAGGAAAAATATTCTTCTACTAGAATAGGGCACACGTACTGCTGCCAAGGGGCCACTCTCCCAGGTAGCAAAGTACAGAAACTATTGAAATGTTACTGACACTGCACTAAAATAACCACTCTGATTCTCAAAGGGTTAAAAATTAAAGTACCTAGCCTGCCCCCTACTGGGGCTGAAGAGATGAAGCACATTCTTTCATACACATCCATCATCTCCTTTAAGGATGACTTCTCTCTCTCCACTTATCCCCTCCAGAAAAGAAACACAAAGTAAAAATATTTCTTCTAACTAGATGGTCCCTAATCTCCCCCCAACCACTTTTTGTTTGTTTGTTTTTTTGAAAATTGCATCTAGATGGGTTTATATTTCTTTTTAAATTAAGGCCATTTTAAATGTCTACTTACAAATTTAACAAACAGCTCTCCTATATACACATGTAGTTTAAAAAAAAAATAGAAGGTAGCACTGAGCGAAATCTCCCTGTGAAACTATCCAGTCAGAATCTATGAATTCCTAACTGGATGCTTCAATCTGAAGTGACTCTGGTTTTAACAAAATAGATCACCACAGACAAGGATTACATGCATAAGAGACAGCTGAACAAGAGGTCAGAGATCCAATCAATGAACTAACAATGCTGTCAAGGCAATTAAGTAAACTGCACAAAGCATACTCAAGTCACACTGTACCTTTGGCTGCTTTGAAGCAAAGAACTCCATTATCTGTGCCCAAATGACTCCCGTTCGTTTAGGATATCCTCCTGTTTGAAGCTACCTTTTTTTTTTTTTTTTTTTTTTTAATTGAAAAAGCATTAATTTGAAATATGCAGACACTGGGACTAACGTACCATCAGGCTTAAATGTTGATGAACATTATAAACGGAGATGCAGGATAGTCTTGCAATTTTGTGGGGAGGAACCAAAGAAAACCATCCTTTAACAAGTAGCTTACATATAAGCTATGAGACAGAAAAAATAAAAATCCCACATCACTTTTAGTGCAAATGGGCAACTAATGGCACAAATATGTGAGCAAACACGTAACCCCATTATATAAGAGCCAAGCAGTAATTCCGCTCAGCAGTGTCTCCGTCAGTCTCAGGACAGCACCCCACAGATTTCTGGAAGCACACAGAAACCTAGCTATAACTCATTAGGAGTAGCCCACTTTTGCCATGGACATTTACATACCCTGCTCAAAAAAAAAAAAAAAAAAAAAAAAAAAAAAAAAAAGAAGCAAGGAAAAGGTTTTTTGGGGGGAGGGGTGATTGGGTTGAAGGGGTGTTTTTCAATAAAAAGTTTTGCAACTGAAAAAAACCCTAACTAATGCATTTTTTGACTAAATGCAAAACAGGGCAATGCAGACTCAGTCAATAGGAGCACAGGATTTGGAGAGGTTGGAGAACAAACACCATTCCTGAAAGGGGAAAAAACAAACCAACGTCTTTAAATATAAGTTAAGAAGGCTTTTTTATTTGAGACTGTATTTATCAAAAATATATTTGGATGTTCGGCCCCTGCTGCAGGGAAATAATCGCTTTTAGCAGTAAGTCCTTCATTAACACATTCAATGTACTATTTATAATCAATTTTCTTTGTTAGTACAAGTCAAATAATGTTGATTTTAACTTCTGCTGAATAGAAGGGTCATGTATTTATGGGTTCTATTGCTGTGAGGACTATAGTGTAATGAACACAACATTTTAACAGCTTTGCTTCTCAGACAATTACTGTAAGTGCACTGGGCTCTTAGTAAACAGAGGTAAGCATATTTCTCAAGATTTGTAAAAGGTGACCTAGTGCCAGGGATCTAAATTTCAGCTATTACATTTAAGCAAAATCACCATTTTCGAATCAATGGGTGATTTGTTTTTTAAATCATTCATCCCTCTGTTATGCTGCACCAGAGAATATCAGCTGTGACTAACAGAACTAGTCTATTAGGAATTTAAGAGTCTCAGAATGCTCCGGGACACAGCATATTTCACTATTAGCAAGTGACTTTTTCCCTGGGTCACAGACTCATAGAAACAGAGCTGGAAGAGACCTTGAGAGGTCATTAAGCCCAACCCCCTTGCGCTGAGGCGGGACCAAGTAAACCTAGAACATCCCTGACAGGTGTTTGTCCAACCTGTTTTAAAAACCTCTAATGATGGGATTCTACAACCTCCCTTGGAAACCTGTTCCAGAGCTTAACTACCCTCATAGCAAGAAAGTTTATCATAATATATAAAGTTTATCCTAATATATAACTTACATCTCCCTTGCTGAGGATTAAGCCTATTATCCCACTTCTTATCCCACCTGCAGTGGATATGGAGAACAATTGATCATCTTCCTCTTTATAATAGCCCTTAACATATTTGAAGACTTATCAGATCTCCCCTCAGTCATCTTTTCTCAAGACTGAACATGTCCAGTTTTTTTAACCTTTCCTCATAGGTCAGGTTTTCTAAACTATATCATCTTTGTTGTTCTCTTTAGGAAGGATGTGGATAAATTAAAATGTCCAAAACTGTGGCACCCAGAAATGAACACAGTACTCAGCTGAGGCCTCACCAGTGCCAAGTAAACCATGACAATTATCTCCTGTGTCTTACATGTGACACTCCAGTTAATAACCCCCACATATTAGCTTTTTTTGAAACTGCATCATATTGTTGACTCATACTCAATTTGTGATCCACTATAAACTCCAAATCCTTTTCAGCAGTATTACCACCTAGCCAATTATTCCCCATTTTGTAGCTGTGCAACTGATTTTTTCTTTCTAAGTGTAATACTTTGCACTTGTCTTTATTGAATTTAATCTTGCTGATTTCAGACCAATTCTCTAATTTGTCAAATTCATTTTGAATTCTAATCCTGGCCCTTCAAAGTACTTGTAACCCCTCCCAGCTTGGTGTCAGCTGCACATTTTATAAGCATACTTTCCACTCCATTATCCAAGCCATTAATGAAATACTGCATAGTACCAGACCCAGGACTGACTACTTCAGGACCCCACTAGAAATGCCCTCCCAGTCTGACAGTGAACCATTGATCACTACTCTGCGTACAGTTTTTCAACCAGTTGTACATCTACCTTTTAGTAATTTCATCTAGGCCACATTTCACTAGTTTGCTTATGAGAATGTTATGTGGGACTCCGTCAAAAACCTTAGTGAAATCAAGATAAAAATCACATCCATCTTCTCCCCTATCCAGTAGGCCAGTAATCCTGCCAAAAATATGTATGTTCCTGTTACCCCAATGTGAATACATAAAATGGAAAACACTTCACAGACTTGCCCTGGGTTTCCTTACTTCTGGTCAGCAGCTGCTTCAAATTCCAATTAGTTAAAAAATATTATATATAATATTTCTGGAATAAAATAATAAAAGGATGTACTGTACGCATATTATGCAGAGTGCTTCAATTGGCCTTATGTAGTTTAGCTACTTTTCTAATATCCAAATACTTAAATTAAAAATCCATAAATAAGAAAAACAGAATATTTAATAGGTAACGAACAAGAATAAAAAAATCATAAAAATAGCCACCATGACTTGGGCTAGGCATTGCTACATAATGGCCTTCCTGTTGCCCATGAATTTCACACAAGAAGTAGAATTTAAAAATAAAATTCTCTGCAATTTAGCCACCAATATACTTTTAGTGGCTTTAAAATGCTCCACTCACTCCTTCACACTCACCATGTAATGAATTATAGTACTTTTTTGTGTGCTCAGAAATTTAAAAAAAGAAAAAGGCTCTGGAAATAGTGTTTACAGTTGCTTTTTGGATAACCGGCTACAGAGAGCCCACTGGGCTGCCAAGCCGCTTTCCTGCTTTGCCAAGTAAACGAGTTTGCTCAGGACATACAAACAGGCAGTGGGTGCTGGACAACAGTCAAGGAAACAAACCTGAAAACAAATATGGCATATCAATAAAGGGAGAAGCATTTTGCTCTACAAAGCAGCTGTCACAAAGTAGTCTGGGAGAGTCAAAATCACAAGCCTTCCCCCTTTCCCAGAGGGTGGCCATACCGGTGTTTTGCTTTACAGTTAGTGAGAGGTCAGTAGTCTGAGCGTGTCCCCTCTCAGTCTCACACGGAGATGGCTGTTGATCAGTTAACAGGAACAGCCAATGATCAAATGCCAATGATGTGGTATTTTACAAAGAGAATCTCTTCACCCTTGACTCTGAACCTTCATCATCTACCCAGAAACACCCCCCTTCTAGTGCAAATGATAAATTGACAACCTTATGCTGGAACTTTGCTGGTGGGGGTTTGGAGGGGAGAAGGCTAATGCAAACTTCTTACTCATTTAATCGCAATGAGTAGATAAGGAATAAAATATGGCGCCACGGGGAATAGGGGTCTGCAGCACTGCAAGCTTAGAACAACAAGCCTTACTCATTGTACATGTTGTACATGACGGAGCTACTGCTCTCAGTAACTCTTTAATCTGACATGACTGACCCATCGGACTCTTCAGTTCAGCTGGGCTCCAGGAATTAATTTTATTCCCAGGCTCATGGTGTCCACAGTCTACAGCCGGTCCATCCTGAAAGTGTCCTCTGTGGCAGGATCGGTGAGAACCATATCTGGGTCATTAAGCATGTGCAGTCCATCCAGGGTTAAAGGGTCAATTTTGAGTTCATCCAGAGGGAATTGGGAATCCGAATCAAAGCTGACATCTCCAACTCCTGCCAAAGAGCTGGTCAGTTCCTTTGATAAACTGGGAGGAGATTCTCCTGTCACTAGAGTGAAGAGAAGGGGAGACAGGCCTCAGTATTGATGCTCAATTACCAAAACACTCACTTCTCTTCCCAATCTTCTGGCTAAAGATAAAGTGAGGAAAGAGCTTGCAAAGAGATCAGAGTAGCTTACTGGAGTAGCAAGGATACATTTGAAAAAGAAAAGCAGATCCTAAGCTGCACTGCAGGTTTGTCCAAGCGCATTCCAAAACCTAACTTAAAGGGCACTACATCATCATGAGCAGCTGAACACAGAGCAAAACTCAAATTAGGTCCTGTGGGAGCGGAACTGAAAATGACAAGCCACACTCACATGGCTATCACACCAAGGCTTGAGTATTAAACAAACAATGTATAAAGCTTTACAGAGGCACCTGTAGGAGTAAAATGGTATTAACTTCCAACTGGGGAGTGCGGTCAGGCCAAAGCTACACTTCGCTCCTCCCCTCCCTAAGCTCTCTCCTTATCTTAACATACAGGAGGACAAGGACTAGACACCAGAAGGATCCTAAACTGAAATTTGGACTAAGCTACTGACTTGTTTAGTGACTCTGGGGGAAATCATTTCACTTTCATATCCACCTCAGCTGCTTTAACTAACACATTTGGTACTAGGGTTTCTCTTGTAGCCAAGTATCAGCAGAGAAGCTGAAGATAAAATGGGCCATGAAGGCTGAATTCTTCTCACACCATTACAGATGGTGGTAGAAGGTCAGGGATGAAGTAGCTAGCATTGTCACTGCAAGTACTGTCTAGGTTGTGACTAAATGAAGGATGCCAGCCTGGCACTTTTCACTAGCATAAAATTCATGAACATTCGTATAGTCGATAATACCGCTAAAATTACTGGTCCCTTTTCTGTTAGGCTAGCAAGTGCCTTACCTGTAAGAATGATGTTGGGGATGTTTCCATGGCTGGAGTAATTCAGCTGTTGTGAGTCCTGTAAGTTGCCATGACTCCCAGTAAGTCCCATCATGGCTGCCTGGGAGTAGTTAAGGGTGGAGCATTGGCTGTACAGGCTGTTGGAACTAATGGCGTTTTCTATCATATTAAACTGTTCAAGCTGAAGATCAAGGCACAAAGGAAAAGTTACTTCTAACCATCAGGAAATACAGTGAAGCAATTTACAAACCTCTAGTTAGGGAGATAACATTTCAAAAGGCCAGGCAAACAAATTCATCTTTAGGTTTTGTAGATCAGAATATGGCCTATTTCCACCTAACTTGGCAGAATAGTTTACTGCCAAATTCAGCTTTTGCACCAAATCAAATTGCTGCCTACAATATCCTACCAGACTGTCAAACCTTTGAAATAAAGAAAGAAAACACTATTCTTAAAAAAAATGAAAAAACAGCAAAATAAATTAAAGCGATATGATTGATGCTATTTAAAGCCAAATAACTGCCTTCCTCAAGCGCAGTCCCATTCTGAAGCCATTTCACTTCTTCACCTACAGTGGCACATTTAACTGCTAAAGCATGAACTATAGTGGGTGGCCGGTCTGTCGAAGGCATGGAGGTCTGCTTGTTAAATTTTGGGATCCCACACATCTTGGTTGCAAATTATAGATTTATGTATTTGTTGCCACCCACAAAGTGAGATCTTCCAAATGGGACCACTGTCAAGAAAGGCTGTTTTTAAAAAAATAAATAAAAAAAATCTAATAGTCTTGGCAGAGTCCCTTTAAAAGCCATCTGCTATAATGTTTAGGGGGAACAGCAAATAAAATGAAATACCAGTGCAATTACAAACTAAAACAGAAGTAATAAGATATGGACAGAAATGTGATCTTTAGAATAGCCATAAACTGAATTCTATGTATTTATTTTAATCTCAGAATGGCCAAAATATAGTTCAAAATCTGAGATGAATTTGCTCACCTGATGGGATAGGGCATTAGCCTGCCTAGCTGTCATCTGCTGATCGTAATAGGAGTCACCAAATACACTCTCCAGAATGGAAGAATGCTGAAAACAAAACAGAGTCTTACGTTGTGAAAGTCACACAAATAGTTAGGCGTACCCAAGGTGTATAAGTGACGGAACACTTCCAACTGAACGGTATCAAGTTTGGTCGGAAATACTGTTCATTATTAAGGCAAGCTAATAAAGAACAAATAAAAAATATGAGATTTTCCCCTTCAACCACAACCAGTCCTCCTCTGTTACACTTTTCATTAAGTACAAGAAATGTAGACTCTAGGAAGCAAGCTTGCTCACACTGGGGACATGCATAAACTTCTGCTTTAGAACAGGATTTATGCAAAGAAAAACGCCCTGCAATTTTTGCACAAGAAACAAATATTTTTCCATTAAAAGAATAAAAACTACAAATACAGCTAAGGCAGCAAAGTGCACGTTGCAACCAATATGTAGTGAAATACTTCTGTCATCAATATGCCTGTGATGGCTATTTACCCATCTCTCTCACCTGGTATTTACAAAATGAGCAGTTTAACTAAAACAATAGGGTGCCAAAATGAACCACAATGTACAGTATCAAGTCTTTTCCATCAAGGGCAGATCAGAAAAATTACTTATTAAAATGCCTGGATATGAAATTGTCCTTTCAGCAGTACTAAGAGAAGGAAAATTTGCAGAAGGAATTCTATAAACATGCTTATTTCCTTCTTTTCCTTCTGCTGAAATGTCCAATATCAGTCATTCTGAAGGTAACCAATAGCTTTGAGTTGTTGTGTTGTTTTGTTTTTAAACATCAACCAACTCTCAACTTCTATTTACCCAAAAGACTACTGGCTATAACAGAAATCACAGGAGATATAATTTCTTCTTTAAATTCCATCTAACTCTGTAGATTCTAGTTGAAAATCTACTGTCCCAAAAACAACTAGTGTATTTATCGAAAACCTATTTGGAAAGTTTGTTTCATGTTAAGGATGCATTTGTTTTAGGTTTTTAAATGTCTTGCACAGTATTTTCCAGCAGTTTTAATTTCATGAAATTCATTACAAGACTAAGAGACTAATCATTTTTCCCATAAAAAAGTTGAATGACACAAGAAATTTTAAGCAAAAGCCTAATTAGTGAGTATATAATTACACCAACTAATACCACTAACGATGTTAACATGGCAAAGTTGCAAACTACTCAAAAGCACAGGATGAAGTCCACAACAGTGAACATAAAATCAATTTAGGAGACAACGATTATGATAACTAACAGTAACATCTCAGATGAAACACTCTTCCTAATGGCACTGAACATTTGTGTGTGAGAGAGAGAGAGAGAGAGAGAGAGAGAGAAATATTTCAAACAACATGAAAGAGGAGAGGGGATGGCTGCCTGGTTTTTTCAACAACCCTTCCGACAGTCCTTTGTAAGAGGGATCCATCATGAAGCAAACATGATGACAATGCCTTTTCAAAGCAAAAGAAATGGACTTTTTACCTTGAGGCAGAACCTTACAGTGCCGTTATGCTGTATGGAAACTCTTGGGCTACTGTGGCATTAGTGGAGAAATTCATAGCTTGATTACTAAAAGCCTTGAGGACAGCCCACCATGAATTCAGTGTGGCTTTGGATGCTGCACATACTCAGTCCATTTGTTAAAAAGATCCTATTTGACACCAGGCCTGTTCTTAATAATACTGTGAACCCTATTCCATTGTGTGTGGGAAGGCAGAGGGCATCGTTTGAGTGCACGTAGAGAACAGAAAGCTGTTGAACTCTTGAGCAGTGAGCATTCTGTATAATCCAGCACAGTGCTGGACCCTTGTAACAGAGCCTCTAAGGGTTAGGCTTACGTCTAAACTGCAGCTAGAAGGGAGCCTCCGACCTCGGGTAGACAGACAGCACTAGCAGGGCTCAAGCTAGCACAGTAAAAATAGCAGCATGGATGTTGTGGCTCGGGCTCTCAAGTCTAAGAGGTCAGGTCGTCAACACTACTATTTTTAGTGCACTAGCTTGAGCCCGACTAGTGGGAATCTGTCTACCCAGCCTGCGGGGCTCACTGCTAGCACGTCGATATCCCCTAAGGGTCTGTGCGCCAAACTGTGAGGTGTAAAGTCAGAAAATATACTGCTGCGCGGCAAATCTTGTCTAGCAGGAAAGATCCCCTTAGTCTCCTGTCACTCTAAGAAAGGACTCGGCTATTAAATGAAGCGAGGAATCTTTTATTTAACACTGATTCAACAGCGAGAACAGGGTTTCACAGAGAAAACAAGGTTTCCTTCACAGAATATTCCCACTGTTATTGTCTTACATTTGAATGGGATGATTCAAACACACTCATGAATTCTTAAACTAAATTATAATGAATAGCATCAAAGTAAAAAATAAATGCACTTTTTCCATCTAAGGCCTTGTCTACACTAGAAAAATAAGTCGACCTAACATAGGTCGACTTACAGCCATCGCAGTAATTACCGTGGAGGCTGATGTCTACACTGCCCTCTTGGTGTCGAGGAGTCCATCCTCACCAGGAGCACTTCAACTGACCTAAGAGGGGCAGTGTGGGGTGCCGACAGCCCAGGCTCTCAGCTCCTTGCCAGGAGTCCCACAGGTTTCTGGTGGGGCCCCCCCAACATTCCCCACCAAGAACCAGGGCCAGGTTTCTCCCCTCCCCATTCTCAGGCGGAAGCTGCCCACGCTTCTCTCCCTGCTCCCAGCTGGGAGTGGAGATCAACTGCTTGGCTCTCAGGGGGGCTTTAAGTGGTGAAATTGAGAAGAATGACAGCCCCACCGCCAATGTAAGGGACACAGCGTCTACACTGATACTGCGTCGCCCTAACTAAGCCGACATTGAGGTGATTTTACTATGTCGGCATAGCAGGGGAGTTACATCAGTGGAAGGAGCATTTTAGTCTCTACACCTCCCTTGTTTTGTCAACAAAAGCTGACCTTTGTTAACAAAACTCTCTCTAGTGTAGACCAGCCCTAAGTAACAAAGTGTTTTGCCAGAATTATATCCTGCATGCTAAATAAGGAGCTTCTTTGCCAGTAATTAATTGTCTCCCGCTGTTCACTTGTAAGACATGACAGCCCTACCCAAAACCAACCTCAACAGTGCCTTCCTGGGGAGTGAGAGAAGAGAAAAAGATCCTGCCTCCCAGTCCAATACTTAAGACTGTTGTACCTCTCCAATATCACTGGAGTGATTGGGGCCAACAAGCTGGTAATCAGATGTGGGCAAAAGTGAGAGTCTAGCCATAAAACAGTAAAGCATTACGATGAAGCACCATCTTTTTAAGAAAGTTATGTTTAAAAAAATTAAACTGTTTTTTTCTTAAAACTATCAAAGTTTTACTTTTTACACCACTACACTTTGATCTATAACTATTCTAACAGCTACTCACCAAAATTCAAAACTATCTCAACCAGTCACATATACCATCTGCAATAACGAAGTGTACAAGTTAACACATGCAAGCCAGCTAGGACTAGCCAACTTCACCCTACCAAAGGATAATTCTCAGCATTTCAAATAGCTAGCAAGGTTGCAACACAGTTATTTTTTGCCAAAACAAAAAAACTTCCAGTGTAAAAATTCACACTTTCCTCTTAATCACCGTTTGTCGACAGCTCTTAGCATATCAATTGCCAGCTTTAGTCTCAGAAAATTACATCCTCAATATGAACAACTAAAGTCAATCTGGAATTGTCATTAGAAATGCAGGTGACATGAAGCAACCCCAAACAGAACCCTTCTCCTTTAACTTCTAACATTTTTACACACGCTTTTCAAAGTGATGGCAGAAAAAGGAAGGAAGGAAGGTCGGTCGGTCCTTGCTATAGTATGGTTATCACGGCTCCCTTCCTGGAAGCCTGCAGCAGAACATGAAAAGTAATGAACTGGACAAAATTCTAGTGTGTTAGCCCCTGTACCTAATGAGGAGCTCTGAACAAATCACAGAAACCCAAGTTATATTAATTTTTTCTTGAGACTCCTAAATGCACTATTTAATAATTTTATTAGTGGTAAAGCTCCCTAAAGGAAATCAACTGGAAAGTGCATTATTTCAACACTTCAGGGTCCAAAAATAATTTATCAACTGGTCTGAAATACACCTGACTAACCCACCTCCTCCAGAAATACTACACGAGGTCTGTTTTGTCAACAGTACATCTTCCTTAGTTAATGGTGCAGTGACTGCAAAAAAACCTAGCTTAAATCATTGTCTAAAAAGACACACTATACATTCTAAGTATTCAGCTGTTCTACTAAAAAAGCAACTTTATATCTAATTGAGACAATGACATAAAGGAAAAAAATCAAGTAGTGTTAATGAAGAGCCATGCAAACACAAGCTAAGAACCACAAGCAGAGCTTTTCAATTCATGTTTTAATGGAAAGTCCCTTACAGATCAGAAATAAGCATTTGGAACTCAAGAGAGTAGCAAACAGATTTGAGGGTGGGAAAGTTGAGGAATAATTCCTGTTGCATGAACTAGATGTGATTAAACAAGTTATATTCTAAAAGTTTACATATATAAAGTTCTACTATTTATTACTAAAATGTGGGATTCACCTAAAATTAATCAGAAAAACAGTAGTTAGAGATGGCAGAGGCCCACAAAACCACATCTAGCCCACCCCTCCATCCTCAGCCAAAGCAAGGTTGTTCCCCTTCACTACATCTTCTAGTTTCTTGACCAACCTATTTTTAAAATGTCTCAACTGATGAGAGTTCCAACTCTTTCCCTGAAAGATTATGCAAGCATCTTACAGATCTCACCATTAGCAAGTTCTCCCACCATCCCACCCCAAACATTGAGAACTACATGTCCTATTCTTATCATCCTCTTTCTCCTCATTATACCCTTTTCTATCACTCCTCTCTCTCCTTAAAAATATGTAGATAGTTGTGTCACCCCACCTCCACCCATTGGCTTACATATGTGGAAGGGAGAATATGTTTTCTAATTTAACAAAGTATCGAGAACTGTTTTCCAATGTTTCCCATTTAGCTTTTGTTAGATAGCAAACCCTATCTCAGCATCCTATTTAGAAGTAGTTCGAACCATTTATCTTAAGTTCTTCTAATTTGGAAACTAAACCCCAACATTAATTGTTACTTATAAATTGGTCTGACACATATCCCTTTGCCAATGTACCAAATATAACCTGAAATTTTTTTAAGAGGCCAAATACTAAAACAGGCAATGCAATTAAACTCCACCTTCTTCCACGGTCTATTAGCTTAGCAGACATGTAGTTCCTCCTCTAACTAATTAAAGTTACGCACATCATGGTGGCTTGGCCTAGATGGGGAGGGAAGACCAATAGGAAAAACTACTCCCAACTACATTCCATCAGCTTAGACTGTCCTAACTGGTCTGAGGACACAACCAGGGAGGAGTTACTGAACAGCCAAGGAACAATCAGTAGATGCTTACGTTGGGTGCATTGCCCAAATGGCAGTTTCAGGGCTGAGAATTAGCAACAGTGTTGGGTGACAGCATTAAGCTAATGGAAGCGTAGAGAAAACGGTGTGTGTTTTCTTGCCTGCTCTGAGCCACACAGACACAAAGCAGAGCTAGAAGAGGCAGGCAGAAGAAAGAGTTACGGTGGCAGTTAAGTGAAGGTTAAAAAAGTCACACTGACAGCCCTAACCCTCATGCCTATTACTAAGTTCATTAAACTGTGTCTGAAACCACCAGTTTACATCTCTGGCTAATGGCTGGGAGAGATGCATCTCCTATGTTGAGGTATAATTCTGTTTATTTTATTTATGCCTCTCCTTACAAATATCTTTTAAAAGTTAAAGTAATAGAAAACAGTGTCAGATTTTACCACGGTGTCCAACGAGAATTCCCTCTTGCACCCCATCACCACATTTGGGATGTAGGAAAAGGCAACAACTTTGACCTATTTCTGTAGCACTAGGAGATTCCAAACTATTTTGGCATATCTGATTAGCAATTCACCCAAAAACCTGGCTCTCACTATTTCTTCAATTGCCCTGCAGCTGATGGATTAAATTCTTGCTGCTCTGTTTAAATATGTGCACAATGATTTGTGGGCTGTGTGCACATACAAATTCATATTTACACAGACAGGAAGATAGCCAGCCTGCAAAACTAATTTTTATGTATTTCTAACCTGTTTCTTTCGAGCTGTCACATGGAGTTGTTGCCTTTTCAAGAGTTCATTTTCTACAGGGGTTTCTTTAGAAGTGCCCATTCCTGCTTGTTTCCTGCTTTAACTGCACCTGAGGATGTGAGCTTTATTCAGAGGCGCACGAACCACCTGAACAAGATCCCTCACCCCCTCACTTTCTTTCACATCCCCACCTCCTTCCAGCCACCGCAACAATCACGGCTATAGACTTACACTTCCTAGGAGGCATCATTCACTTCAATGAAAGGGATCTTTCTGGATGCATGTTTTGCGGAGCTCTCCCAAAGGAGTAATTGAGTTTAAAAAAAGTTTAACAGTAGCTTCAATTAAAAAAGTCTGAATTTACCAACTTTTGAAAAACTCTGTATCTGAATGGAACTGCAAACATGATGAGACATCCATCAGTGATGCATGAAGCACATAAAGTTACAGTGACACAACCATGGGTCAGTAATGGAAAGACTCAGCTAAAAAACAAACACAAGAAGCAAGGCCTGTGGAAGGACAGAGTCCCTTACTTGAGGGGAGCTGCCAGGAGAGAAGCCTTGATTGGAGACAGGAGAGGTGGGAGACTGGTTGGCTGGGGATCCAGCATTACTGCGGTACTGCTGGAGTGAAGCCTACAGAACAACACAGAATTAAAGACCATGGGATTGATGGAAGGTTGAAAAATTATATATTTATTGGTGTACAGCTGGGGAGGTCAGGTGAGACCGTCTTCGACAACTTCAGGACATCAGCAATTATGCTATGACTGTGAATAATGCCCCAAACATCATGAAAAAGGTCAAGATACCAACATGGCATGGTCTGGTGTCTAGCTATACACATTTAAAAACAGGGAGGTGCTGTTATTCAAGGACAACTGAAGCATTTCTGATTTATGTTTTGTTTTCATTTTTAAAAAACCTGCCAGCCAACACATGAACTGTGGAGAGACCTCCCAATCTGGAAATAATTTTTAAACACTGGTATTTACACCCTCAAACTCAACTGCCACCCCCACATTATTAGTTTGATGCCTATAGCCCTTAGAAAAGTGATATAAGTACTGTTCTTCCCAGTCTTAAGAATTAATCTAGGTGTATTAACTAGGTTAAAGTGTATAATTGGACAAATCTTTTTCAGAACTAAATTATTTTCCACCACATGAACTAGACACTGTCTGATAATTCACAGTAATATTCTGTAGGCTAATGCTTGCAGTGTCAATGTGGTTTGCAGCCTTAGCAAGATAAGACATTTACAGAATTATCTTTTCACTGTCACATAATGCACCCCGGATTAAGGTAACGGAATCATTGAAACTCAAAACAGTTACAGTGCAGCTGTTTAAATAATAAACTCAGCTCTTTCTATAATGCGGTCTTTGGGAGCCAAGATTGTTATAAGGAAGAACTAGAGTTCAATATCTCTGAGCAAAGAGTAATTTATTCGCAGACAGTTTTATATTGTGGAGGAGTGGTGTATTAACACTTTGACACTGTTTAAAATGCATAAATAATAACTCAAGGTTAGTACAACTTCTTGACAAAAAATACTTAAGCTCCACAGAATTCAGGTATTATGCTGAGGTACCGCAGAGTGGTCTTCAGTGGGACTATGAGGATTAATGGAAAGCCTTTCAATGAAGCTGCACTGTAGCTTAGAATACCTTTTTATTCAAGTTTAAAATGTAGTGTACTTGTATACAATTTCAGTTCTAAAGAGAAAGCTAACATCCTGAATGCTAAAGGCTTAGAGAAGTTTAGGATGAGGAAAGCAATGTGGAAAGCAGAGAAGGAAAATCAGAATATCTGTATTAGTTATTGTATGACCATTAGAATCAAAACATTCAGACATTGTTTTGACTGGCTGGCATGTTAAAACCAATATCCCTTCAAACTACTGATTTCTCCTTCACCTTTATCTTCTCCTACTCTTCAGAATCCTGGCAGAGAAATCACCTCTTTCACCTCTTTCAAGAGCGAGTAGCATGTACCAGCACAACCGGTTTTAAACCTGATCCCAGACTGACGCCCACAATCATGTCTTAGTACTCCATAGTGGCATGGCTCCTTCTCTGGTTAGCTAAATAGTTGTTAGTATTGACCCCCGGACAGCAAGAGAAGATGTTTCAAGGAAATAGGAGACAGCAATTCACTGTCCTTCAAAGAAGAGCAGATTCAGCAGAGAATGTGCCAGGTACCTCTAACTCACAATGGGATATCATCTTAGGGCTGGCCTGTTATGATGATCCAACTTCTGGATTCCAGTTTGTATGAACAGACTGAACACGTTACCATGGAAAATGCTTGCCTTCTTGGTTTAACTCTGCCCTTGAACTGCCATACATATAGATATGTATATTCAGCTCTTTAGAGAAACTTGAAAGTAACTATAACCAACTCGAACTCGACAAGAAACAATGTTAGCCAAAAAAATTTCCTCTTGAACAAATTGCTGTGCTGTAAAAAGCAGCATCTGTAGTTTTCTGTAACTTTTCTGTGGAAAATGCTGATTAGCCCAACTTTATTAAAATTCAGTTAAATTTCTCGTCTTGCTTGCATTACATTTACATTACATTGCTTGCTTACATTTAAACCTTCAAGATGTGGTTTAAAGGGACTAATTTCACATTTTGTTTGTTGTAAATAAATAAAAAATGTGTTTGCAAACCTAGTTTAATGTTAGATTTGGGAGCTGAAAATTCAGTCAGTAAAGGAAAACCATCTACTAAGTCCCTGTTCTGGGGCCTCTGAAGGACCAAACTAGAGCATGTAAAGTAGGGCAGAGCAAGCAGGCAGGTGCACCAGAGGGTCACAATCCTAAGAGCTAAAGGAGTTTCTCACACGATTCCGGTGGAAGCATGAAACACAAAAGAATCTTGTGATGGTATCTTCAAAAGGAAGGTATTTTCCTTAGTGCTGTTTATACCAAGGCCTTGGAAGACAAAGTGAAATTATTTCCTTAAACTGCTCCCCACTGTCTTACAGCATTCATTCATTCATTTTGGGAGAATTGATTAGGTCTGGCTGCTGGCTTTGTTATTTTTTAAAAAACAGCCCCCAAAACATTTATTTTAAAAATCAATGGAAAAATGACACTAACTTTACAAATATACCTAAAGGAGAAAATTACAGAATTAATGATGTGACCACAGTTTTATCAACCTTGCAGCTAACATTTCCCTATGTGAATGCAGTTAGGAACAGAGAGTTATGATTTAAAACTTTACGAAATGAAATAAGGTTCGTTGTTCTTATAAAACGTACTGCTTCTCCAGTGCTCCAAGCATCCTCCTACCTGAGTAATTGGCGACAGAGGTGAGAACGTGGGAGACATCTGTTGGGACTGTGGTCGTCTTGAGTCTGCATTCAGTGAGAGGGGACTGACAGCTGGCTGCCGGGAAGAGGCTTGTGTTGTCGTCATTCCTACCATTAAGGAAGAAACCTGTTTACATGGGAACGGTGCTGCTGATTTGTTGATGCTTTTTTACATTTCACAATTTATGTATATGAAATCAAATTATGATGAATAAACAGCTGAATTTTACAATACTTTACAGTGAAGTGTTGAATGTGACTAGGCAACATTCTACGCTGAACGCAGCATCAGGGCAAAATTCTTAGCAAATCTGCAATGGATTTTGTGACATTGAAAATGCCACGATGGAAAGACGATTATTGCAAGCATCTCTATTGATCACTCCTATTAACGTATAAACAGATACTGCCATCCAATCAGACCAGTGGTTGTCAAACTGGCATGCAGAGTCTTTCTTGATGCTTCATAGAATGAAACATTTTGAGAACTGGGCAATGCAGTTTGGGATAGAGGGAGCAGAAAGTGTGTCTACAATATGATCCCTTTCTAACAAAGTGGCCCACAGATTGAAAGTCAAAACCACCAACCTATCCCAAAGCCTACGAAACCAACTGGAAACTTCCATGGGCAAACGAAGTCAGGTTATTTTATAACATGCTAGCAGAGCCATAATTTTGTTTCCTGGAATGATGGGGAAGGCTGTTATTTGCATTTATCTCATAGTCCTGAGCCACTTCTTATTTCCCCTACTGTATATCCTGCACTTTCAAGACCCTGCGTTGTGGCTACTATTGTTCCATGCCAAATGGACTACCTTTGGCTGCAGGCAATGCTACTTATTAATACCTACTCTGCTATGACACCTTTCATTCACAGATCTCAAGTGCTGTACAGACATTAATTAAGCCTTTCTCAGACTCTGGGAACTACATAGGAGGCCCAAATCCATAAGTAATCTCAGGTATTCATATACAATGATGAGGGCCATACAAAGCATCTAGATAGAAAGTACCTGTTTGACGAATCAGTGATGAATGGTTGCATTTTTACTGGGATAAGAGGTCAGATTTGTAGGTGAGGGAGGTTTTAACTGTCAGCACAGAGTGCTCTACAACAGTTATGAGTGATGTTCTTACTCCTAATCATTTTGCATGGTAGCAGTACTTTTCATCAGGGGCTCTCTGAGCACTTCACGTTAATTAAACCTCACAACACCCCTGTGGCGTAGATATTATGCTCACTTTGCAGCTGGGTAAATTGAATGCACAGAGATTAAATTATTTTCCCTAGGTCACGGAGCAAGAAAGTGGCAGTCCGAACTCCACCATCTCCTACTCTGACCACTCCTTCCACCCCCAGAGAGCTGCCATTAAATGAGGAGATACTTTCTCATTCCTCAAGCTCTTGGGACTGAAGATAAAGTAAGCAACCTTACGATGACAGATGCAAAGATGTTGTAATTTACCAACTCTTTCTGCAGTGAAGGAGCAAGACCATGTTTCTGTGAGCAGTCATTACTGAGGCAAAGTGAGACTGAGGCAGCAGTCAGAGGGACAAGGACCATCACGAATCTGACACCAAATTTTTTGCCACAGTTTGAAGGTGCTTCTGGTTCTCATTCATGTGACAAGATTGAGCAACCCAGCAGCTCCAGATGGTATGTCAGAATTGCAGAAACTTGGAGCAGGAAGACAAGGAAACATGTTACTCAGGCCTGGTCTACTAGAAAATTAGGTCAGTTTAACTACGTCCACCAGGCATGTGAAAAATCCACACCCCTGAAGAGTGCTATTAAGATAACCTAAGTCCCCAGGTAGACAGCACAACATCGAGAGGTGGATTTCTGTGCCGATGGGAAAACCCCTCCCACTGAGGTAGGCAGTGTCTACACTGAGGCACTACAGCAGCACAGCTGTGCCGCTGAAGTGTCAAGTGTGGACATGCCCTCAGTCGTGTGCTTCAGTTCAGCCCTTCCCCCCCGGTTAAATGTACTGCCCTGGTAGTATATAACACAGGTATTCCCTCCTACCCTGCAATTGTCCTTATGCCAGAGAATCCTGAAAAATGCTTCTGCCCACTGTATTCACCAGCCCTATCCCAGCTGCAGATGAAAGGAGATAAATGGTTTACCGGCAGGCAAAGAACAAGGGCAAAGCAAGAACAGATTCATTTTAAATGTAACAGATTTGTTCACATATGTAGATGAACAAGTAATTTTCATTACAATAAACTTAACTGCATTAAATCTTAATTCCCCACTAAAGCAACAACATCTCAACAGGTAACATCTGTCAAGATTCTCCATTCATTCTGACCTGTACTGCCTATTATTGGCTTCAGCTCATCCTTGAAAACCTGGGATAAAGACAGCATTCATAGAAACACTATGTAGTTAATGTGAAAAGTGATTTCAATTCTTAACTGTGACAAAATGCCTTCTGTACCCACTGGCGGCTGATGCAAGAAGCAACACCACAGAGATTGCCAGAGACTTTGACACACCAAAGCAACTGAACTTAATTTTAGGTATGTTGTGGAGCAGGGAGGGGATGGGTCCTTTTCAGTACAGCTTTGAGTCTGTTTCCTGAGCAACATCTCAGCATCAGAGAGTTATTGACAAGCTGGAGGGAACTGAGAAGAGCAGCAAAAATAAGCAGCTGGAGAAACTTACAAGTACAAAAACTGACCTACAAGCAATTGACTAAAATAATTAAACACATAGTGTTATTAAACAATGGTTGGGGTGTGTTGAGAACTGGGGTGGAAAGAGAGCATGCAACATGACAACAGTTACAAATTTTTTTAATATTCTATTTTTAAATCAACATTGAAAGATTTTCTAAAAAATGTGTTCTGGGAATCATTTTGGGGAAGTTATCTGGCCTGTGTTTTACAGGTCAGACTAGATGATCACAGTGGTTCCTCCTGCCCTTAAAATCTATGAACAAAATCTAACTGGTGCAAAACACACCAACATCATGCTGCCAGTTCTTTCTCCGTCACTTACTTCCCTTTCTCCTGGGTGCTACTGGCCATCTAGTTGGGAAGTAAACATCAGTAAAGTTTGTACTGCTGGTAGCTAAGTAAGGCTTTTCCTACTCTCTTTCCAGTCTAGCTTCCATTTTGTCTATTCTACTCTCCCCATGTAACTTTTGTCTTCATCGGAGACGACTTCTCTTTCCCATCTTCTCTCACTGGATTTGCCATATATGCACCAGCATGACCTTCTTTCTTCTCCTCCCTTCTGTCCTTTGCCTCTTATTCTGTTGTCAGTCCCTCTCCCTTTCCATTATCTTTCCATTTCTCTGCTTCTTTTGCAGCCCATAATAGGACACAGTAACAGAAACAAGCTACACAAGAAGGGGAAGGAAGAGTGCAGTACAACCAAGACAATTTGTATAAAGAAATTAATGCTGGCACACTCATTTAGTGGCCTTCTGGGCTGGTGTTTTATAAAATGCTATTTCTTTGCTAATGGTGTTTTTAGTAATACAAGGTGGCTGCTTGCTCAGGCAACATGAGTTAGTTCTAAATAAAATAAAATAACTCAAGTCAGAGATCGATTCTTTTTTGTTCACTGGCTCAGGATATTTGCCTGGAAAAGGTTATTGTCCTGAAAATACAGTATTTGTGCTGGTCCACTGAGATTTTTCTAGCATGGCAGAGTGTGATTTTTAAGTATGTATTATTTATATTGCAGCAAGCCCTGAGGGTCCAACTAGCATCAAGGCTTACTGTGCTAGGAGATGTACAAAAAGACTCCTTGCCCTGAAGAGTTTACAATCCAAGAAGACCAAAAAAACAAAGGGTGAGTAGGATACAACATTAAGGCAACATGGTCTGGGTGGTGGTAAGTTTATTCCTGAACACCTTACACAGATGGGTTTATTTAGAATCTCTTTCAAAATTCAATTTGTTCTATGAAACAAAACAGCCAAGTTTACAAACACTCCCCACTAGAACATATTTTTAGGGAGCTTATATATTAATTCAGTTGCTTGAGAGTCCACATTTGGTTCAGGTAAAGGAATGATACAGGAATGATACAGGAATGATAAGAGAATCGCCACAACAAAGAGGCCAGAAGGAACGGAAACAAGAAATCAAGAAGTTTGCTGCAGAGGTTTCCCTATGTATGTGCAAACTGGCTTGGACTCCATCAAATGAGCTGAGTTACTGCCAAAATATGGGATATTGCATCTCACCCTGGGAAGACTCACATAAAATAAAACCAGAATAATACATGTGTGCCAAGAATAAAAGATGAAAGAATGTCACAGTCGGTATATGCAAAATATAGTTAATTAACGATGATGGTTCACATTTCTTTATCCCAAAATGATTTATACGAATTGCATACACAGCAATCATTTCAACCACCAATGAAGCCAACCCTAAGATGAAACACAGCACCTGTTTTAATAATATTCAGCAATGCTACATAACTGTTCAAAGATGGGAAGTGACATTTTACTGACAATCTGTAGGTTAGTCCTATGGCTATGTTCTTACCCTGACTGGCAGTGCTGATGCCCAAGTGAGTCAAGTTGGTTGCAAGATTTCCGGTGCTATTGGAGCTACTCAGGGCTGGGAATGTGGATTCCTCAGGATCTAATGGTGTTGGGAGGGGAGAAGGGAAATGGATGTTTGTCAGGTCTGGCAGAGAGCCACCTGTGTTATGTGTAGCAGGAATCAGCGTTGTAGTGTTTTCCTGGTCAGCTGATGGAAAGATGCTAAATTAAAAAAATACAGTAACAAAAGTCAGTTGAGATTTTAGTCTACATACATCCTTCCTAAATGATGCACAGAAGGAAAGTTTATCTAAAGTTGCCATGCACAAAGCTATGTAAAAAATATACACAAAATATTTAGAGTGGTCATCTTTATAAGTTTCAACATTTACCCACAATTGTCACATGGCAATATTTTCACTGGTGCTGCAATTGTTTCCATATTATTTAGAATAGAGAACCACACTTTGGTGCATTTCAGGATGTTTATAATCCCTCGGGTGCTTATGACTAACTCCACTTGAGGTATGCATAAGGTATCACGCACACACATGCAATCTCCTGTGTCTTAGTCATTTAGAAACATTTTTTGTACACTCACATGTTTCTGCACCTGATAAAAGTTCGCTGACAAAGATATCAAAGATAACTGCAAAGCAGTATCAGTTTTGAGTTAAGCCTAGATTTGCTGAGTGCAATTTGTAAGAGATTCTGAGAAGTATTTAGCCAATAACGTGTCCTTAAAAAATATCCCCTCTATGAAAGAATTCATTTGTTTGGATTTGCTAGAGACCCTTCCTCCTTCCCCACCTCCAAATACATCATTTAAGGCAATCAACAGGCTATTCAGGCAACCTCTCTGGCTCTTCTTGTATCTACTCCAGAACTGCATTCTGGGGCACATTTGGAGAACTCAAAAAAAGCCAGAGGACTTTTACTGTGTGCAATATGCTTTCATGATTATCTCAATGCTCTTTACAATGCATTAATTGAAGATCTCAGCCCCCAGTTTTACAGATTGTGAATCTGGGGCGCAGAGAGGTAAAATGAGTTGTTCACATTCATACAAAACATGCCAAACTGGGGATAAAACTAAGAATTCCTGACTCTCTGGGTACGTCTATACTGACGGCGGCAAAGTCGCCACCGTCAGATCAACCTATCTGGATCGAGTGAGTGGTCAGTGAAGACCCGCTCAGTCGATCCAGAAGTAGACGCTGGTAAACCATCCCCTCAAATGGCGTAGCGCTGCATCAACAGGAATGCAGTTCCCGTCGGCAGGGCGCAGTGCAGTGAAGACGCTGCGCAGAAGGGAAACACAGCAGTTGAATCACCAGGTAAGTGTAGACCAGGGCTCAGTCTCCTGCTTTAATCACATGTACTCCTATATAATTAGTTAGGGACTGAATCTAGAACATTTTTTAAATGGTTTCATCACCTGAGCTATCATGGCCAAGCAAACCATGTTCAAGTAACATTAGCATTCAGGTTTAAAAGTAGCGTGGCTAACATTGTTTCATTGTCAGTACACAGGGAACCTTAATCAATAGAGCTTGTGAAGCAGGAAGCTTAGGTAAACACAGTGAACTTTCTACATGCATCCCTCCAAGACCACATATCCCACCCCAAACTTACTTGATTCCTGGAACTTCACATGATTTAGGTCTTGATGACCCTGTCTAAAATAGAACAGAAAGACATTGTGATAGGGAAAGACAGGTGCTAAATAATGTTTAGGAAATAATTAGTTTAAAAGACAGATTGTTTCATTTAGTAGGTTTCCTAAGGAGAGCAGTTTCTTAAATGCTCTTAAAAGCCTCTCTTTGCTCACAATGGGTATTTGGTGTCACACCAAAAAAACTGATCTCAATGTGGACTTTAAGTCATCTAAGCTTCACGGTTCCAATGATAAGCTAAGCAGAATGAAGATGGAGCAAGGATAAAACATCACCTCCTTGAACTATTACCAATTACTTTAGCAAGCAAACGTCGGCCATGACATTTTTCTTACAAAATCTAAGCCTCTCACTCTATTTTGGGGGTGTCAACGTTAAATGAATGAAAATCTACAAACTATCACAAAGGCGCTACCATAGTGACAGAAAAAGAAGCAGCACTTTTAAAAAAAAGCCTTGGAAAATACAAGACTGGTATAGTAATAAAACTTTAATAGGTTATCGGAGCCTTTATGGTCTCCCACCTCACAGTGCCGCCCTCCAAAAACTCCACAGCATAGCAACTTTCATACCAATGGAGGCTTTTCTAACACTGCTCCATGAGTCTGCAAGAGGGCTGCATAGAAGTACTTGCTCTCTGTATCTCCAAGCTCAGATATGGACTCTGATCCCCAATGTTCCTTAGATCAAGTATTTCCACTTTGATGTTTCTTACTCCTCCTGTTCCATGTCACATTTTGTTTTCTTGAAAAGCTGTCTGGACAACTGCAGGATACATTCTACTGAAAAAGGGTTGCAACCTTCCTGTTCAGACATAGTATTATGGAATGTATTAACTACGGCATTTCCTAGCAAATCTTTGTTCTAAAAGAAGAGTTATGAGAAACTAAAAGCTCTCAGTCAGATGAGTTGTAAGACTATGCATACAATTGTTATTAACCAGACTCAGTCATCAGCAGTACATCCAGAATATAAGTCCTACTTCTATCTTAGTGAGTTCCTCTAGACTAGAGAAACTTGTCTCATCCATTTTATGAACGTGAATACATTGGTAATTCACAGAAAAGGAACCTTACAGTCTTTCCAACAATGTCACTTTCAAGGCTTCTCGTATGAAAATCCCACATGATGGCAGCAGACACACTTTGTATGATCATAAAGCAGAATTAGCTACTCACATAAATGAAAATCTGCATGTGACACAGGGAATGATCACTTGATTAGCTAGATACATACCTTTTTTTAAAAAACGCCTACCCCTTTTTTAAAAAGCTTACATTTGCTAAGGACTGACAGTTAAAACACCTAATTCCAAAGGCTAGCAGAGAGACCGTAGCAGAGAGACAAGAACAGGGAAAACTGGCATGCTGAGAAGTCACAGTTAGACTTTGGAAATACGTTAACATATAGAACAGCTCATGAAAATAATTAATTCAGCCTTGGTTTTGAGGAACTTCGTGAACCAAACATCCTTTCCCAATTGGTTCTTTAATATATTTTTCCAAATCAAAAGTGTATTAATATTCAATGATTCAGACTTAAACATCCAGACTTATGTAAACATTAAAAAGATATTCAGATCTCAAAAGCAAATGCTACCATTGCTAGTTCTATCTAGTAACCAAGGTGATGGGGGAAATATGGAGACAACAGCAGCTCTATAGGAGCCAAATAACTAAAATCCTGAATATTTACAATGTGTTTTACAAACAACAAAAATCTGATAATTGTTTTGGTTCTGAAGTTGCCTTGAAAAATGCCAGTTAGATTCACAGAAAAAAAGAAAATGAGAAGAGGCAGGATGGGGACTGGCAGAAATGAAAGCAGAGATACAAGTAAGGGCAGAGTGCATTTTATTTCATTAAAGTGGGTTTCTCCATTTGAAAAGATGATGGAAGAATGTTTTAATTCTGTATTTCATTGATGTTCTTATCTCTGCGCCCTTAATACAATAGTGCAAGCTAAGGAGATATATCAGCCTTCACTTTAAAATGTCCTGGAATTTGTCAATTCCCGACAAACCTTAGGAAGTGAACCAAATGCTTGTGTGCTTTTAAAAAAAAAGCAACTGCATATGGGGCCAACCTATTAACAGAGTTTATACATGCAGACTTAACGTTTACAAATTAATATTTAAGCAAGACAGCTGGAAATCATTTTCTGCCTTATCAATTCAAGTTTAGAATACAGACTTTCCCTGAGACAGTTGACAATAAGGCCCAGAGAGATAGCACGCTCATTTCTCACTTTAGGTGGTTTGTTGCAGAATACAGAACTTCAACTCAAGTCCCAGCAATGCAACATTATTCAAAATGTTAACCTAAATATATTTACAAAATAAAGTCTCTGTACTAGAACTTTTGAACCTTACAGCAGATTTGGCATTTCTACCTTTTTAGTGTCCCATGCTTGTTTAGGGAGGGTTTTGTCCGTTTCAGACGTGCTTTCCTCCATTCCCGGGACAGTCAATAATAAGACTAGAAAACGGAACAAACAGTTAGTGCATCCTAATACGAAAAATCTGCTAAATCCCACAGAAACAATGAGATATTTCAGCTGGGGGAAACCTGTGGCCCTTTTTAACTCTAAATAATAAGTACTATGAAAAAGAAGATACATTTCTGAATAAAACTATATCCAGATGAGCACTATGTTAAAGAAAACGAACATGGAACGCAAGTGTAGCTCACCAGCTTTCTAAAAACGTATTTGTAGGACAAAACTTTCAAAAGCATGTAAGGGACTTTGCCTAAGTCCCACAGACTTTCAGTAAAGCTTAGGCTAAGACATAAATCATTTTTGAACATGGGACTTAGGGCATCTATTCACTGCAGCATTAACTTGGGAGATGGGCACATGGGTTAGCCTAGCCCTGGTGTGAATTAGCTTGACTGGATTTTCCATTCCCTCATCCACCCCTTCCGATTTTACCTCTTTTTTGCTGCATGTCCTGTGACCCTCCTGAAAAAGACTCTTGTTGAGCTGGGGTCATTGTACTTTGATGCAAGGCAGAATCTGAATTGGTCCTGAAAAGAAAGCAAAGAAACCTGTTAGCTTTTCAAACTAAGGATGCTTACGAGGATAACAATCCCCTTTAGTTACATGGGAAATTCAGCAAATTAAAAGGAACCTGCATTGCCACTTCATAATTGTAAAATATTACACTGGGATTATGCTGGGCAAGATTGAATTATGAAATGGTGGGATAACTTTACAGAAGAGAATTTATTACAGATTTAAAGAGTAATTGTTTCAACAACAAATCAGAGTTTAGGAGGAATATCAAAGACAAACAAAGGACTGCTATGCATTGAAAACCATTTGGGGTGTACTCTCGCTGGTATTGTTGGGGCAGTACTTGGTCTCATAAAATAATAAGCAGCAGCAGCACTTTTGTAGTTGAGAGCCATTTATAAACATTGCTTAAGCCTCACATAGCATCTCTGTGAGGAAAATATTATCCCCATTTTACAGAAAGGGAAACTGACTTGCCAAGGAACACAAAAGTAGCCTTAGAGCACATATTAAATATAGGAGTCCCAGGATCCCAGTCCTCTACTCAAATCATGCCACCCTTGCATGATGCAGTGTCCTCAAACTGATAAGCACAGCAAACTACACCACACAGGCACTTCTTGACCCCAACTGTCAGGCGCAAGGGGCATGGTGGTGGGGACAGATGACTCCACATTCCTTGCTCACTGATTGCTTTTGAGGGAAGACCAGCCCACTTCCAATGCAGTGATAAAAACCTAAGATTTTCTAACTCTGTGATTCTGAGTGTCTTACCCCTCTATGGATGTAAGCCTGGGCAGTTTCACATCCAAAATCTAAGTATGTAGCTGGCAAACTTTAAGTTTAAAAAATAACCTTTTAAAAGAATCCATAAAGAGTTGCCAAAACATAAAGTTCTAGATTCAGTAAAAAATATGGCAATCCAGATTATCCTGAGTACTGTAAACTGCCATAGGGAAAAGCAAATGTTTCTTGCACTTTTAAGAATTGTCACAGTAGCTAAGACCTTCGACCAGAGACTAATGCAATTGGAATTATGCCACTAACCTTCTCCAGTTTGTATCCGATGGAGGCGACAGATACACAGTGCCATATGGACAACTGTCCACGTGATTCAATTAGTTAAGGGCAAGAAAACCAGGAACTTCTTGTTTAAATAACAGGACCATTTGAAAACTCTGAACAAGGAACAATTTAAGTTACTCTGTCAGAGCCCATACATTCTAGTGAGAAAAGCAAGGAGCATTCCCTGTGAAGGCCATGCGATTTTGGCATGACATTTCAAACAAAATATGCATGTTAATGGTGGTTTTATAGGTGCTGTAGGAAAGAATGTTCCTATTTAAAAATTCAAGCCTGACAATACAGAAACAAAACCTGCTTACACTTACTTGGGTGGAGTGTCACAGAGGGAGTCACTCTGAACAGTCATTTGAAGAGGTAATCACTTTCCACCTCCCTTTCTTAACCTCCTCCCTTGCAATGCTATGTTTCCCCTAGCCACACACTAGTGTCTGAATGACCCCTTGTGGTACAACTGTCTTGCGCAATCCACTCCTCCTGCTTCCCCCCACCACACACACACACACAGGTTGAAGTCTTCTCAGACATAACAAGCCTGGGTGGGTCACGAAACATGGAGCTTTGCTAGTAGGACATGTAATTCAACCTGCAGCTTCAGATACAATGTACCCCACACCTACACCCCCACCACACACATATCTATTCCCCCCGGTGTCTAGAGGTTGTACCACAACTTTCCTCCGAAGGGAGAGAGATTATATAATGCTGCTCAACTGGCAAGCAGTTGTCACTTTTGAGTAACAGGAGGATCCCCCTCGTTTCCAATAGCTGAGAAGCCTACCTTTGCCCTCACTGTCATTGTCCCAGACTCATCCGCCAACCACTCTGGCACGGACACTTTTTAAGCTAGTCAACAGCAATAAGCTAATTCTGTTTTATGAAAGTCAGCAGGAAACAGTGCTTAGCAGATGCTGAACTGATATGAGTCAGCTTGTAATAGAAATGGAAAGAAATCACCTGCAAAAAATTTCTTCAGTCCTGGTTCTACTCAGGTTTGAAGCAGGAGTCAGACCCACTAACACTGCCATTTGACACTTCTGTGGCACTTTTCACTAGACGGTGTCAATGCACTACTTAAGACTCTCCACAACTCTGTGAGGTACGTATGTATTATTATCCCCACTTAACAGATGGGGAATCTGAGATACAGAGAGGCTAAATATTAGGGTTTGTGAAAAATTAGACATCCATGTAATAACAATGAGACTATCCAGTTACATTAGAGCGGCTAATGCTTCAAAACAGGAGATATTAACTGTCCAGGTTTCAGAAGAAACATCCCCTGCAAACAAGACAGTTGTCCATTATGGGGTTTTTGCATGAAATGCTTTGAAATGATCCACTGTCTGAGACAGGATACAAGACTGGATGGACTTCTAATCTGAGTCAGTATAAGTAGTGCTATGTTCTTATGGCCAAGATCACAAAATGTATCAGTGGCAAAAACAGAATGGAACTCAGGAGTCCCCCTTTATGATCCACACTCACCATCTACAATACTTGCGTTTTATCTTTTTTGTTTTTTAAAGCAATTTGTAAAACAAGCTTTAAATACGAACAATGCTCACAAAGACAGAATTTTAATGTCACATCATAAGCCAAAGGATATCTGCCTTCCGTGTTTATCCACAGAGAGTGGACGCCGGTGTGGTGACCCGAGGCGGTTTCTGTCGCGATACACTCTGTCCACCAGACCATGATGCCGAGTTGTCCTACTTGTATCCAATCCAGATGACTGAAAAGGAGTCTAAGGGAGAGAAAAAGCTATCAGAAAAATACATGCAGAACCCACATGCCCAGAATCAATACATCACAGCAAGGCCTAATTCTGTAAGCACGTTAAATTGTGGAGACTGCATTCTGATTTTAAAAATAAACCTGACAGCTATGAACATAATGGCCAATCATCATATGGGCAATGTAACTTTATCCTTAAATGTAATTTTCATATACTAGACAGATCACATTATATGTGGAATGGGGTCGCACTGGAAACTACCTCCCAGAAGAGAGGCTAGTAAAAGGGGGAAGCAGACAGCATCAGATCTCCTAAATTTGCACTATTTCTCCAACCTTAAAGTCTTAACACATCTTTGAAACACCAGGAATGATAAACATGGGTAGAATAATCTATCAACCTACTGCTAACTAGTACACAGGTTATTCCTGGTGTATCATGCAACATGCATCTGGAAGGAACATGCTGACAAATGGAGCTTAAACTTAACTATGAAGGCAACAGATGCAGGAAGGGGATGCATCCAATGCACTGGTTTTAAGGTACAACCCCATGAACAGTGCACCAATAAACTAATCAAGAGGTAGCAATGGCATGAATTACTGGGGTGAGGTGCACATGTGACAGAGAAGTTGCGCCTCTTGGCCAAGCAGAGACTTTAAAAAGGAGATCTTGGACATTGCATTTCTCTGATATCCAGGGACACACAAAGATCCAAGATGACCCCCAACCTGTGCAACTGAGAAACAAATAGCAGGCCAACTCTCTCAGAGTATGTCTACACTACAGGCACTACTGCAGCACAGTACAATGTAGTTAATTAACCTCTCTAAGAGGAGGTACCTAGGCTGACTGAAGAATTATTCCGTCAGCCTAACTACGGTGCTCAGGCAGTGAAATTTTTCACAGCCCTGGGCGACATACTTAAGTCAATCATTTTTAAGCGTGAACAAGGCCTGGAAAAGTTGATATCACCTCTTATGTTTCTTCTGATTTCTCTCCACAACCTACCTGCATACCTTCAGCCTTATCAGGATTAAATCTCAGCCAGTTTGCCTTTCAAATTCTCAGTCCTAGCAGAGCATCTGGTAACTTAAATCAATTGTACCACTCAAGTGTGATAAAACCAAGCAGATCTCAGTGTCTACTGCATACTGGAGACAACAGAACTTCAACTGCCTCACTCTCCGCACCGTGGACCCACATCCATGAACCAACAGACGAGAGACCAGAACTCTTCAAAAACTCATGAGACAGATTTGATGGGTTGTGTACCCGACACAGGCCCTGACAGGCCAATAAACATACCAGGCTGCACCTGGAGGGGGAGCCAGGCTTAACAGATCATGATGACCAGCTGGGCAGGAGCAGTCTGGTTAGTATAAAGAAAGGAAGTTTGTAGCAGAAAGGGGCCGCAGGGGAATAAGACAGGTAAGAGGAAGATGAAGAGGTGGGGGGCGAGCCTGGGATCGTAGCCAGAAAAGCTGAGTGGCAGGGTAAGGGCAGGGTAAGGGCCTTTGGGCAGCAGGCCCTGAGAGAAGGGCAGGACTGGGTAAGGGTTTTGAAAAGGGAGTAAAACCCTGAAAGAAGGGCAAGACTAGGAAAGCTGGACTATGGAAGAAGGCCCAGACAACAGTGGAGTAGAAAAATAGAGGGATTTTCAGGAAGGAATTGTACAGAAACTGTCCTTGAAGGGAGAAGGCAACTGGGAAGAAGGAGACCCTAAAGAAAGCCCTGGAGAAGAAAGGCACCAGAGAAGAAGCCCTGACAGTCTCTGGCTCAGGAGGAACCAGCCCTCCATGGAGAAGACCCTGGGAGGCAGCTCTTTGTGATACAGTGAGAAGGAATTCTGCAGAGCTGGAGAGTGGGGTGAAAAGTGGGCAGTGGATTGATTCTGCGGAGGATAGAAGAGTTTTTGTTCCTTTGAGCTGGACATTATTGCCTTATTCTACGGAAGACAGAGGAGCAGAGCACTTAGATACTACAGATTGACATTACACAAAATCTTCAAATAGAATACAAGGAACCTAAATTGAGAAAATTAAATGAGATTTTAAAAGTTTTCAGTTTCAGTAATATTGGGTATTAATCAGTAACATGGACAAAAAATGCATAAATAGGATTGTCTTGACAGTGTCCTTTTAATACAGGAGCAAGTTAAGTAGATGGAGCACGCTAAGTAGATTTACTACGTAAACCACATATAATGAAATGAAACAAGCCACCAGCGTCAGGCACCATGGGAAAAATAATCTTCTAGATAAAGGAGTCATCGCAAAAATTAGCCAGCGCATAACAAAACCTCGGTATTAGCCATACTGAAGAATGGAGCCTACTCTGAAGCTGAAGTTTAGCCAGAAGACATTTGATTAAAGCATTTTACCCCCTCAAAAAAAGTTTCCAAGAACATACACCCAATTCCACAAAATATTCATACTGTAATGGAATCACCTACCCACCCCCAGCTTATTCTGTGGCCTGAATTATTCTGTCCAGTTGGCTTCCACTTTTGCCTTTAGACTGTCAGCTCTTTGGGGAAGGGTCCTATTATATGTCTATTACTGGTCACACTATGAATAAGGCCCTTTGTTTTAATTTGTTTTACTGAAAAACTCCCAGCTTTTACAAAAGCTATTAGTCGTTTTTTACCAATTTTGACCCAATTTACAGACCACTTAAGTATATAAAAATACTGATTATGTTAAGAAAACACAATATATTAAGTAGATGTGTTTTTTTATCTATGTATAGAGGCAAGGTTGTCTGTTAAAGTCAGGCAAAGTAATGGCAGATACACACACTCATGCGCATGCATATGTACTGTTCATGTACAGTTCATGAACTAAACTACAGCATTAAACTGTTTTTACTTTTTCAATATGCTTACTTTTCTCTATTTGTTGCTTTTTTCCTTTCCTCCTGTCCCCCAATATTTACCGAGGAAATTATTAAATATATTTGTGAACTGATTTTTAACCTGGTTTTTAATTTTTGTAATAAACGCCAATAAATTCCCAGGAAATTTTAAACAAAATAAAAACTGAAAATGAAGGGTCTTGCCTCTGAACAATACCATGCAGATGTACACGAGCACTATAATCATTAATAAAGCAGAGTTGCTGTTTGGTAGTGTACACTGATACATGGCACCAATTGTAAAAGTTGTTCACAACCAGAGGGCAGCAGAACTATCAACCAATTTCTTGGGAACATAGATATTTTTCCCTAGAGTACTATGCGCTTTTTATATTTTTTAATTACATTCTTTAAGACTGATTAATCTTAATACAGTTATGCTTATCTGCAGAGGTTATGACTCTGTGCTCTGGGCCTGTTATCAGCAGTTATTGTACAGTCTCCAGTTGAAGAAAGTCAGAGCACTGATTTAAAGTGTATAAATAGCAGCTGAAGCTCACCTGGAAGGGCAGGTCCATAGCACTGTTCCCAATCTGATTCACATTTGGCAGTGACCCTCCATAGTACTGGCCACGACTCTGTCCCAACTGCAAATATTGTGTTTTCTGTAACTGTAACTAAAAGACAAATAAGAAAAAAGGGATGATTGCAACAAGGAGAGGTACTTAAAACATTCATTTTATTCAACTGTGCTTAATTTCAGACACCGCCGAGAACAGCTTCCTCCCAAAACAGTGTGAAAGGAAAACTGACACCAGCTCACAAATAAGTTTAACTATAAAGAGTAAGATTGAAGATGATAGCCTGCCAAACCTGCTTGACAAATGACAAAGTCAGCTTTGTAATCACAGTGATCGCATGCAAGTTTATATCAACATGAGAAACCATAAGATAATTTATCTCATCTACTATACTAAAGAGCTAGAATTTAAAAACTCACATTAATCTGATGTTTGACCATGATAATGCCAAAATTAGGTACAAGATCAGAGAGCTCAGATATATAATATGTAACAATCATTCTCATTTAAAAGTATATGTATTTGTTTAACCAAACTTGCAAAGTTTTCAGCATTTGTGCTTAAACAGAATCAGTCAGTCTAAGTTATAACTTTATATTACATAGGAAATCCTCTTTACTGTCCAGGAGTCAGTTTCTTAACACTGGAAAAGGATCTTCAGAGAAGTTGCAGAAAGACTGAAATGTTACCTTCTGGATGTAAGAGCTAAGAGGAATTTCTCACTACAATATACTTGTGGGGGAGTAAACATGGCACAAGCAGCCACAGTTTCAAAGAATGCAGGAAACGTCTTACTTTCAAATGTCAGATGACAACACACTACTTGAAAAGCATTTTAGCATGTTCTGTATGTTCATCTAACCAATGATAGTTTTTGTGAAGAAATAAAGGGAAAAAAGCACCTTTGCACATGGAATTAAGTCATCTTATTTTCACAGTTATTTCTTTTCTTTTCAGAGAACTGTATGTCCTTAACCACTTTTGATTAACAGAACCTCCTGCCTTTTAACAAAGTTTTAAGTTACTGGCTCTCTTTTCAAGATCAGAAAATCTTGTGTCCAAATCATATTTGCTATGATTACTAACTCCATTTTCAGCCATTTCTGGTCAACCTCTGTACTGCTTTTGCATAGCAAATTCAGATCTGATGTCACTGTGACACCAGGTCCCTCTGCCATACTGACCAAGTGCAGGCTGGAATCATTTCAGTGTAACAGCTTTGCTGTTTTACTTTCTGAAAAGCATGAAGGGCATTCCTAGATTGGTAATGATCACTTGTTTAAAGGATGTTCAATCCTTGGATTAGAAGCATGGTAGCATGTATATCAACAGATCTCTCATTTTCATTCACAAACAGATCATTAAGCTGTTCTCTTGGAATCCCAGGATTTCAAAGAATGAAGTTTGGAAATGCCACTAAAAACTGGCATCCTTAAAGCAGAGTGTTTACATTTTTGTTTGTTTTTCCTTTCTTTCCTTTTCCAATTAAGTAATGGATATGGTCAAATGGAACCCATGGTCCCGCATTTAAAGGCCTAAAACAAAGACTATGGGATTGAGGGAAGACATTTACATCAAGGTGAGGAACTTGTTTCCTCCTAAAAAGTTGGAAAATGTTACTATCGAGGACTACTCAGATAAAACAGTAATAATGTGACCAAGCCTTCGGAGTAGTTTTGAGTATGCGCAAATTCCCCAGAGGATAATCGTGACTGAGGCAGAAAAATACACTGACCTGCTTGTATTATGCCTGCAGGGCTCTCGACAATGTTCTCAGGTCGCTCAATTTCATGAGCACTGAATTCACTCTCAAGAGACAAGTGTGCATACTGAGATGATCAAAATCAAAACCTTACCAGAAAACAAATCCTTTAACGGTGAACATCTACCAGAAACGACAGTTTTCCACACACCCAGTAAACCAAGATCTCTGAACTGTTTTGCTTGAGGCACTAAATCAGACAATTCTCAAATTTAATCTCAACTGTAGAAATTTTATTGTCAAAAAACCCCACAAAAATTAAGCTAGCTGTTTACCACCTGTAACGCAAGTGGCCTGAGCTTCCCATTCCTTAAGAATGCAGCTCAATCTGCAGAGGACAGAAGAGTTGAGAACCAATTTGCTGTATTTAGCAGTGAAAATGATTTCTTCCACTATTCTTGGATCAGTCTCTTGGATAAAGAACAGTAAAATAAGCTTCTTAGAAAGCTTTGATACATCTTTCATTTTACCAACAGTACTTTCAGTGAGCAACATGCAGAAAAATTACTAAACTTTTTATTGTTACTAATTACTAGTCTTCACCACTATGAAAGTTTACATTTCACTTGTATTTTTATTCATTATTCTCCTCAGCTCTTCCATTTTAAAAGTTCTGCCCTGCAACGGCTGCTGCTGGTTATCCCACAAGTTAAGTCAACACTCAACCAACTTGGCTGTAACAGTGCAAAGCTGTCTGAATGCCTCACCTAATACCCTTCTACCAAGAAAACAACTGTTTTAAAAGACTGGGAAATTTATAACCCACTCTCATTCACGATATGACTTGCAGTACAAAAGAGAGTGTTACTTACCTTACAATAAATGGTGTTTGAAATGCGTTGTCTATACGGAGTCCAATCTTGGGTGCACATGTACCCCATGTGCCAGAGACTAGAACCTTTTGGCCAGCTGTGCCATTTGGCCTATGCCCTAGGTGCCCTCCTGCTCCCTGCTCATGAAGGCATAAAAAGATGCAGTGGAGCCAACTGCCTCAGCTTCTCTTAGCCAACCAGAATTCAAATGCTAATGGATTCCGAAATAGCAAGGAAGGAGAGCAGGTCACAGAACAAACATAAAAACACATTTCAAAGTACACCAGTTATTGTAAGTTAAATAATGGTCTTTCCTTCTTTGAGCAATTGTCTCCATGTATTCCACTCTTGGGACTCAAGTAGTAACCTTGTGCGGAGGTGCATAATCAGAGTCTTAACCAAATAATGATTGAAGGATCACTTTGCCAAAGCAAACATCTGCTCTGGATACCTCCCCAATAACATAGTGTTTTGTGCATGTATGAATTGAATGCCAGGGAACAGAGCTCTACAAACTTCAATGATGGGGACATTCTAAAGGAAGTCACAGATGCAGAGTGACCTTCTGACTAGTGACGGGGATCAAGGTTACCTATTTGATAACACAGCCTGATCCAGATTATTCATAGCCTATGCCTGTGCTGTAAGAGACTCTGAATGGCTATCTAAATGCAAAGAAAGCTATTAGAACATCTAAAGAGTAATTTTGTTTAAAAAAATCAGTGGCATAGGGTTTCAGAAAGAAAATAAGTAAATGAATAGTCTAACATGAAAATTAGATGTTATTTTATGTCCACCCAAGGTTCCTACTTAGAGAGAGACCATATCCTTATGAAAGTTAGTGCATGGTGAGCCTGCCATTAAAGCATGAATTTCTCTCACTCAACAAGCAGAACTAACAACCACGAAAAAGGACATTTTCATGGAAAGATGATGTAATGAACACAGATAATTGTTCAAATGGAGGACCCGTAGCACCAGGTAACACTACACATTAATAGTCTACAAAGGAGAGGATTCTCTAATCAGAGGGAGTACATGTACTAATCCCCTCAGCAATCTAGACACTGTTTGATGTGTAAACATTGTGCACATCCTAACTGGATCTGTAATTTTCCCTCCCAATAGCACTTCTTCTATGCTACTTAGAGAAATATGTATCTTAAATTAAAATAAATTTCTTCATTAAAATCAATGGTTTTGCATTAAGCAGTTGTATATCATAAATTAAATGTTACCCAAATGAAAATTTCACACTACTTATTTGCTATCTTATATTTGTGAAAGGAGCTATATTTAAAAATAAAAACAAACATACATTTCCAAAAAGCTACAAAAATGATACAATCAAGAACTTCCAGTGTGCTGACAGCACCATGAAACAGTAATTTGTCATGTAACAATTTGGTAACTTGCCTTAACTGCCTGCAAAATCCAAATAACTATATTCCTAACTCAGTTACACAGTGAGAACCCAGAAATATCTTGCTGAAGTTAGTGGAATTACTCTGGATTTACAACGGTATAACCTAGATCAGAATCTGGACCAGAATCCAGAACCACCTGGTTTAACACAATTACTGGCTTCTCCTAACAGCCAGCAGTGCCACAATTTCCCCTTATATCTGCTTTATGAATTGCACATAAGAACTAGAATGACATTCACTTGACTTACCTCCAAAAGTCCCATTTAAATTGGGCTAAAACTTTCTAAAAATATAACAGTTTGGATGGTGGGATTCAAATTGTGCTTTGGGGGGATGGGGTGGCATGGGAGAGAAACATCTCAGAGTGAGAAGTGTGTTATTTTTACATGGGATTTCCTGCACAACATTAAGAAGTATCAAAATAAGCAGGTGGAAGCCAAAGGAAGTGCTAACCTTTGGAAATAAAACAGCATTTATGCAAACTGAACACTAGCCGTTCTCAACTCTTCCAAAAAATATTCTCAGGCAAATTACAAGCTTGTACACAGAACTCAGCTGCAATAAGATGACCAATTTTAACAGAGAACTGTTTCAAGTCCCATTATGATAACCCTTCTTAAAACATCTCTTTATAAACATTCAGAATGCTTGGCTCCCACAAGTCTAATATCATAATACGGGTGGAGTGTCCTTTTGATGAGAACACAGATAATCTCTTGTGAATCCGATGAACACAGGAAGCAATAGTTCACGAGAGCTGTCAGTTTGCGGTTTCCATACTAAATTTTATATATAAATTGAAACTTGGCCATCCCAGAATCAACCAGTACTTTCAAGATAAATATACAGAGAATTAAACAAAGATTTAATCTAATTTAAAATTTAAATTAAAACAGTAAAGATAAACTTTTCTGATTAAAGAGCTAAGAGGAATTTTCCTAAATCCACACAGTTACACTACAGAAGACTCTTCAGGCAGTTTGCTAATACAAACCTCAACTGAAATGAGATTGCATGGAGCAGCACACCAAGCAGTCTCCAGGTAAGACATTTAAAAGTGCTCAGTAACTGCCCCTGCTAAATGACCACCTGGGAAATAGGAACATCATCCCAGAAGTATTTACAGTTGCTTGGAAGTTTTTGGGCTGGCACTCACACTTACTATTCAATAGCTAATCTGTGGTCTCCTGTATGAAATGAGGTAGGGGTCCCAGTCCAGTTCCCTCTGTGCACATCCACATCAACAAAAAGCTACCATACCATAATAATTACTGGTTGGCCATCTCGGCAGAGGCCAAGGACCACAGGGGTAGTTGAGACCAAACTCCCCTCTCATTCCTAGAGACGGGCCCTGTAGATCACGTGGGAGGCACACCAGCAGTGCAGTAGAAAAGCTTGCCAATCCAAATGCACAGGCTGTAACTGACCTGTGGATGTCACACCCTCCAAGGCTGTCAGTCTGGCACCTTTCTCCAGTTCTAAATTAAACACAAAATTTAATAACCTCAAGACTGGCCAGCTAGTCTCAAATTCCCTGTGGAAACATTTTCCCAAAGTAAACAAGACTCTTCCCTGTCCACCACTCCCACAAAGATAAGCAAAGCAAATAAAATCTTAAAAGGAAAGATAAGTGAATAGCATAAAAGAGAGTCACATATATGGATCTGGACTTGACAGCACTGCCTTCAGCTAAAAACTTCATCATAAGCCAACCAGCCACTACATAAAGCAAAGTCTATTTAAGCCATCGAAAATTAAAGTGTCTTGTTTTTTTCTGCCTATGTTGAGAAGCTTCCCAAAACTATACAATAGTTTAACTATTCTGAATATAAAATCATTGTAACTATCAATGAACAGCCCTCTTGTTCAGACTTTTGAAATTCACTTTGCATTTTTAATGCTAGAAATCTTAATAAGAAGGCATTCACTCTCTGATTAATCTATATAATAAGGTTCCAGGATTGTCACTGTCCCTCTCTCTCTCTGAAGCCTAGAATGTCTGTTGAGTCAGCGTGAACCAATGGAAACAGCTAGAAGCATGGTTGAGAGCTCTTTTTGTTTAGAATATCAGCAGGTTTCGCAATCTGTTACCATTCAATTTTTAAGTTCCGTCATTTTAGGCTTTTTAACTTTTTACAAATTTCTGTACCCCTGTATGACAGCACAGACCCCTCACCTAGTGCTATTTAAGATAGCCTCCCCCCCTTCACCATGGACTCTCTTATTTACTAACTAACATCACCCTACCCACGAGTGATCTAGAATTTTTATTTTAATTGTAAATCTCTCTTTTTCTTTTTAATTGTGATCACAAAAGTTTTCATACAAACCATGAAAAAAAGAAAATTTTGACCCTGATGACCCATATGTCCCTTCTCAAGAAGGAAAATTTGAAATACGTACCCACATTTTCACAAACCATGACATGTATCCTGCAATCAGATACTTGCAGGCAGATCAACATATCCCCCTCCCATGTCAGAGTCCCATTAAAATCAATTATTAGAAGCACAATGCTAATGGGCAGGTCCCATCCTCCTATACAAGAACGGTCATAATGGGTCAGACCAATGGTCCATCTAGCCCAATATCCTGTCTTCCGACAGTGGCCAACGCCAGGTGCTTCAGAGGGAATGAACAGAACAGGCAATCATTGAGTGAATCATCTCACTGTCTACTCCCAGCTTCTGGCAGTCAGAGGCTAGGAACACCCAGAGCATGGGGTTGCATCCCTGACCATTTTGGCTAATATCTTTAGCTTCAAGGTATTTTACACTTTATTAGCCTAAACACCCAAAGCATCCTTAGGCAAGTTATCACTCACTCAGCATAATGGTGGGGAGAACGGTTAACATTTGTCCAAAAAACTCCTTAGACTGTTTTTGGCCTTGAATGACATGACTGCTTGATGAAGTGTGTAGTTTTATTTGTTTGCTTTTTCTTTTTTAATTCTTCTGGTCCACAGCAACAAAGATTATGGTGAACATAAGGCCACTTCAGGATCCCTTGCATTCAAGGATACCAGATTATGTATGAAGTGAAACCCTAAACATTACATCTGAGGGTGTAATTTTTAGTGAAAATTTCCCCCCATTAAGAGAGGCTATGGTGGTGGTAGAGTGGGGATATTGGAGAAAACGAAAGGGGAGGGAGCTGAACCGGTGGTAGCAACAGTGAGAAATTTTAGCCACATAATCCTAGTCCATACATAGCCCACGAATGAGTGAATTTTAAGAGTACGCCTTCTTGTGATGTATTGATCATATGAGGGGGAACGCAGGGACAGTAGTAAGAGGGTTTGACAATTAACTCAGTTATTAAAAGATCTTCAGAGTTTGGAAATTACAGATCAACATTCACCTACAAGTTGTATTGGTAACTGAACACGTGGCAAAGTGAGAGAGAGCTGTCAATGTGCAATTTTAGCCCTTTAAATTCAGTTTGCAAGATATGAAAAGTTAGATGACCAAATCAAAGACAATGCCATTAATACTGCCTCTTTCAGTTAAGTTTACACCCACCAGAGCAAGTATATGATAGGAGTTGCTCTTTCATTCAAATCATTTCCTGGTGGGCAGAGGAAATAAAACGTATCCTGTAATAATACTCCCATCAGGTTAAATTTCACACCATCCAACCCTAATGCACCCACTAATACAAAAAAAACCCTAAACCCATTTTAGGAAGCAGGAGTGAGAGTTCTTGGTCTTAACAATGATTTTTTGGAAGGGGAGATGAAGCCAAATCTATATGGAGAATTAAATGGCAGTTTTCAAAGTCTGTGGACACTCTTACAAAGTTCATTCTTCTTGTTAAGATGTAATCAGCCCTAGTAGTATTTCCCATTTTACAAGAAATCTCTTCAAAATCTTTTTTCTCTAAAACCAGAATGTATTTTTAAATGTACCCACCATAGTCTATGTGATGAGCGTTCAATAATTAAGCACAATGGGAAGAACCAGTAGTGACTGCATAATAAAGCCTGGGTTGAAATTTACACATCAAGTAGGGCTAAAAATTCCCATTTCACATTTTTAATGACTGAAGTTTAGTTTCTAAGTTTGATGTAATAATTCTTCAAAGAATAACTGAATTTTCCATGGAATTTTTAAAGTAAAATATTCACTAACTTAAAAACATTTTTAAGCATTTCTTTTTTTGAAGTTTTGCCTGGTCTCATTTTGGGGATGGTTCCTCTAACTAAATCTTCCTTCTTACTCCTGGCCATGCTTCCAAACCCATCTGTGAGGGGCACTTATGTGCAGAAGAGGCAGGAATGTCAGAGCAAGGGGGGAGATCTGCCTCCAAGTACATTATATTGATAGTGCTCACTGCAAAAGACTTAGTCTAAATTCAAACCAGTGGATTTTTTCCCCAGCCTGCTGGGCATGGCTTACTGTACAGCAAGACAATATGGGTAAGCACATTTACTAAAGTGGACCAGTGACTTTACAAAGTTTGCCTTCAGCACAACTCTTCACAAAACACAAACTGCAAAAGGGAGTCAGATTTTCAAAGCTTTCATTGTTTTGTAAACTAGTAAAATGTCTGACAATCCACTGAACAATGAACATGATTTTTTTTTTTAAAAAAAAGCAGCAAACATTTTGGGATCAGAGGGACAACTCACAACAAACAAGTGGGCCACTGCTTGAATACAGATGACAGCCAAGAAGCAGCATCTTGTATTATACTGGAAACAGTGAAGTGAGAGTTACAAGTGGCCATTACATCACTCAGTATATATCTTGGAGTATCTGCCCTGCGTGTCTGGGAGAAACGCCCCACACACACCAAAAAAGCAATCTCATTATTGTCTTTCAAATTCTATCTTAAAACTTTTCATCATGATGCCTACAAAATATTTGCCAACAGTTAAGCTGCTGGTGTGCTGAGACCACAGCCATCAGGCAGACCAATACAGTTTCATTGTTTCCTCATGCTCCCACATCCGTCTATCCGCTCTAGTCTTATACTTAAGCTTCTTGGAGCAGTGACTGTTTTTTGTTGTGTTTGCACAGTCTAGCACAGTGGGTCCTCGCTCATGACTAGTGCTCCTAGTCACTACGGTAATACAAATAATTGGAGTAGTGAGTGCAAATAGAGGATGTTCGATAAAGAACAGTATTAAGGGGGAAAAAATTTACTCTAACAAACTTAGCAAGAACAGTTGAAAGATATTTCCAAATGGGCTCACAAGTTCCAAACACCCTAAATCAAGACAGCATATTATCTGTAACTGAAATTGCTGGTTTTGCTGTTTCTTTTGAACATACCCACCCACCACCCCAAAAAGTCACACTCACACCTGTAGTGGTACAATCCTGACACTTAGGCCTGGCCTACACTAGAGTTTTCATTCTTGTCAATTTCACTGTTCCAAATTGACAAAAAAAAGCCCAAGTCTGGAGTGCTGAAACCCAGGCTGCTGGTCCCCGCTCTCAGCTGGGCAGCCAGGGCGAGAAGCCCCAGTGCTTGGGGGCAGCTCAGGGCGAGAAGCCCCAGTGCTTGGGGGCAGCCTTGTCAATTACATGGCTGAGCTGTGAAATTGACATGGCTGGCTGTTCTGGTAGAGAGTGGGGAAAGGAGAGGGGAAAGGAGAGGGGAAAAGTCCCTGGCAGCTCCCCATGATCCCTGCTGGGACCGGGGGAGGAGGGCAGCCCACAGAAAGACCGAGAGTCTCTGGGGTCCAAGCAGGGAGTTGAGAGGCCGGGTTCTCAGCTCCTCACACTGCCCCGTAGGTCAGTGGAAGTGCTCCTGGCGAGGACATGCTCCACCGATCCAAGGAGGGCAGTGTGGACCTCACCCACAGCTGTAATTACGGCCATGGCTCTAATTCAACCTATGTTAGGTCAACTTATTTTTTTAAGTGTAGACAACGTTTAAGATGAAGGCTTAAAAATTCCTTTCAGTTCTTGACTGAGGCAGAGGTGAAGAAATAACTGCTAATTAGCAAGGGTCATCAAAAGGAACATGGTGAGACTTTTCCATAAATTTAACTAGTAATTCTAGGCAAATGCAGTTCAATTTCCAATTATAATCAAATGATCACTGGGGTTAACTCTGGGCCCTTGATTTATCTTTTTATACTAAAGAGTGCAAATCCCTGTATTTGTATATAATTTAATTCTGACTTTGAGTCACCTAATTAAATACAAGGATTTTTCAAATTGTCAAACCACCCAAGCATGTATTTATAATACTCAACACAATGCCTCTGCCTTGCCTAGCTTAGATGCTACAATTCTGACTCTTGGTCTATCTCTGTCTAGTTCAGGGTGTCAAAGAGGCACTAACAGATTTTAAAAGTTTTTGGGTTTTTTGTTTTTTTTTTAAACAAAATTCCATTATCCAAGGCTCTGATCGTGCAAATTATTCCAGGCAGGCAGACCTTTGCACTCATGCAGAACCCACTAAAATCAATGGGGACTCATGCAGGCCTACGCATCCATCTGCGTGGAACTACTCATAGGAGGATTAGGGCCTATGTTAACACCTTATTCTACACACACACAAAAATTAAAGAATTTAAAGCAGCTACACCTGGTTTTCACAATTTGCACTATTTAATCAACTTGAACAAGAAGAAGAGACCAATTTCTCTTTATGGTTCATATTCACTAGCACCAAAGCTTTAATATCTAGATTGCAAACCCAACAAGAGAATGTTTACATCCAGCCAGAATCTGCTTATGCTGACATTTTAAAATGTTAAAATGTTAAAATTTTTATTTTTTAGCAAACCTAAATTTCAGGGCATACTACCTAGTTGTCAGATTAGTTGTAGAAAACATTAAATATTCATGACAGTAGATCGATTTTATCTGTAAAGCCACTAGTGTGTGAATTCATCTAGAAGACACTTAACTATATATTGTGCTAGAATAGAACCAGCAGCCAGCTTTTTCACAAGTCTACTAGGACAGTGCAGACACACACTGCACAACAGAATCTGTACCAAAGAGGAAAAAACCTAACAAATCGCTTTCTCCTCTTCCTGTTTCTCTGCTGTCACAATTGGGAAGCAACGTCAGCAAGCCAAGCTTTCTAAAGACACTGGCTGGCTGCAGTTCCTAATGCTGATCAGACAACAGTGTCTGGATCCAAACTGGACTGGCATAGGAAGTGAAAGCCTGTAGCGTACAGCAAAGTTGTAGCCTATAGTGATAGAACCTACACATTCCAGAGCACTCAAGGGCCATAACGTATCACTGCCATCCTACCTTCATAGTGAAACATTTTGTAACAGTTTTATTTTCTTACATGCGTGATTTTTTTTTTTGGTTGCTCATAGAAGAGAAGCACAATGACACTGGCTACAACCAAATAGTATAGATAGGACTGTGAAGGTTTCCCTACTTGCATCTGCCAATGTCTTCAACTTGAGTTGTGATGCCATTAGTATTCAAGTGCTATAGGTTCTACGGCACAGACAACCAAGCCAAATCTGGAAGCCAAATGACTACCACCAACCAAGCGAAAATTATCAAAAAAGCCTCTCACCTGTAACACGTTAGAAGTTCCCAGCCAGTGACAAAAGCAATGACACTGTGTTTTTGCTACATAGATATACTTCATTAGAGCTTTTTTTTAAAAATCCCACCCCTCTTCAATAGCATCAAAGCAGTAAAAGCTACCCATTGCTGGGGCTCACAATTTCCAAAAGAAGACCCCAATCCTGAAATTGATTACATATGGGTGGACTGCTGCACCTGTGCGTAGCTCCACTGACATCAATAGTCCATCTCCATGCTATCAAACTCAATACTGAAGCCCAAGAGCCAGAAGTCTTCTTCATGCACTAAAAATTCATCTATACAACTTCTCAAACCCTTTAAAAGCATCTTTGTCTGAAGTGCGTTGCAACTTCAGTTATTCTCTGCTAACCACAAGGTTTCTAAGGCTATGGACTTGGTGGAAAACCTATACAGGTAATTTAAGACTGGACAAAAACACTAAGAAATTTGCACTAAACATAAGAATGGTCACTATCAGACCAGTGATCCATCTTGTCCAGTATCCTGTCTTTCAACAAAGGCTGGTGCCAGATGCTTCAGAGAGAATGAACAGAACAGGGCAATTATTGAGTGATCCATCACCTGTTGTCCAGTCCCAGCTTCTAGCAGTCAGATGTTTAGGGACACCCAGAGCATGGGGTTGCTTTTCTGAGCATCTTGGCTAATAGCCATTGATGGACCTATTCTTCATGAATATATCTAATTCTTTTTTGATCCTACTTACACTTTTGGACTCCACAACACCCCCTGGCAATGAGTTCCACACTGCATTGTGTGAAGTAGTATTTCCTTTTGTCTGTAAAGCAGATGCTAATTAATTTTCTTGGATGCCCCCTGGTTCTTGTGTTATGGGAAGGTATAAACAAACACTCCTCTATTCACTTTCTTACCACTCATGATTTTGTAGACCTCTCTCATATCCCATATTAGTTCTCTTTTCTAAGATGCACAGTCCCAATCTTTTTAATCTCTCCTCATGTGAAGGAGATTCTGCATGGAGTGATTTTGATTTGGTCAAGAGGAATGGACTAGTTTACTGGTTTTCAAAATTTGGGTGCACCTCCTGTGGGATGAGGTTATCAGGGGAGCAAGGACTGTAGAGGTGCTTCTGAATCAGTCACATCGCCACTGCAGGCCCTGCCCGGTGACACAGGTAAGAGGCTGCTGCCCTCACTTGCCAGACTGGGGGAGGGGGCTTTGCTCAACTTTGGGCCAGGCAGACAGCATGCACAACACAGGGGTAGGGTTTGGTGGAAGGGAGAGGGATCACTGCAAAGCAGCAACAAGGAGGAAGTAGAGCCTCCCAGCAGTGGCAGATCATCTCCCTGGGCTCAGCAGCAAGTAAGAGGCAGGAGCAAATGGGCACCTGGTACTCGTTCGTGACAGGAGTGTGACTGAGGGAGGGGTGAGAATGCCCCTGCCTCTCCACCTCCTGCAAGTACCCACTCACTCACCCCCTGCCTCCCACACAATCTTCACCCTGCATCTTCCCAGGCACTCACCACCCTTGCCTCCCGCTCTTCCCACAGTTTAGCTGGCTGGGCTATCCCTCTCCTGTCTCCCATGGTGGGGGGCGGCCTGCATGGGACACAACTCTCTGAAAGGGGGCACATACAAAAAAGAGTTTGGGAACCTCTGGACTAGATGACCTCACAAGAAGTTCCCATTTATAATGTCCAAGATTCTGTGAAAGCCATCTTTTCTGTAAGATTATTATAGCGGCTCTATAAAAGGAGAACAATTATATATACACACACACCCATTCATTCACTTTTGAAGCTCTCATATCTTATAATTATAATGCCGTGTTGTTAAAATCAGTGCAGACTAGTCAAATGACACCCAGTCATAAGAGCTCAGAGTTGAGGTATTTATTGATCTAAGTTTAGTCAGTAATCATTCGATTGCCTGCCAATTAGGCTTCTGAACTTGGTGTGGTATTCATTGCACATTTACCATTACGAAGTAATCAAGAATTACTACAACCTTCCATGCGTTTATAGAGGGCTTTTTCTGCCTTCTTAATGAAGAGATTATTTTTGAGCCCTCAGCTCATTTCACTGAGTTATTTGTTTTCTTATGCTTCATCTGTAAATTCCATAAAGCTAGAACTCCAGGACACTTCTAGATTCTCCCTAAGCTTAAAACAAATCTCCAAAATGGCCTCAATTATAAGGTTATTTGTCTCACGAATAAAGCAATATTATATATTTTACATAAGTCACACACACAGATCACCTCTGCAAGAGAAGATATAGTTGCTGTTATACAAAAGTTGTCTTTATTATTCTGGGAGCAGCCAATTATGCATTTTAGGAGTGAAAATATTTATTATTCATACATCATGATAAATTTGCATGACACTTCACAGACAAAATTCCTTTTGCATATGAATATGAATCCAGATATGACATACTAGAGAAATGTGGGGGGGGGGTGAATTAATAGAGCACTGTGTCACTTTTTTATTCCTTAGCCAAATTCAAAGTCTTCTGGAAAATGAGCTAGTATAACTAATTTGAGTGCCTAAGGAATCAGACCATGTCTTGCAACATTTGTAAAAAAATTTAACAGATTGTTTTTCTATGTTTAAATACACTTTGCTATTTCTAGTGAACAAAAGTTTGCAGTTTAAAACTCAGTCACAACTGAGTACCAAGTAAAAACAGGATACAGCTTAAAATAGTGACTGTTCTTCAGAGTTCTCTCTATCGCTGGGCATGGAGCCAAGCTAAGCTACAATACAAACCAAACCTTATTTTTCTTTCTTTTTTTAAAAAAAGCACAAAGTCAGATCTATTGCCAGTCCTGCAAATGTCACCCTTTGTTTTTGAGAAATAGCCAGCCAAAAGGAGAATGGTTGACACTGACAATTAAATGTAAAACCTCAAACTGGACTCAAACTTGAAACGTATTGGTTATTTTATTATAAAAATAACTCTCCCATCTGAAACGTTTTAAGGGTAATGATGTACAGCCACCTTTAGGCAATTGTTAACAAATCACAGCATGATCTGGATTGAAGTGTGCCCCCCTAATACCTGATCTTTGCACCATGCCCTGCTCCTCAAAGAGAACTGACTCAGGAAAGATCAAACAAAAGCAGAGATGCCCTCATTAAGCAAGAGAAAAATAAGTTTTTATTTTTAGCCACAGAATGTGTTTCATAAATCAAAAGGCAAACAGGGCATATTTACATTCTTTGAAGTGTACTATGAGGGCACATGACCATACACCACTGACAGGTAGCTGGGAGTATGCCTAGTATGATTCATTAGTTAAAATGTTATTGTTACAAAATAAATAAATGATTCAGCCACTGCAGAGTCTTGTGTTCATTCATACAGGAGAGAAGGTTATTTAACCATGTCGGTGCTATCAAATTTGCACTTCACCAATCCCAATGATGTCATAAACTGTGCAACACGCTTTTCCCTATGACAGTTTTTGCAATTGTAACCACACTTGCTCTTCAGTCTCAGCTCTTCTACATATTGTACCTCAAGAATTGCACTAAGTTTATATAAGGAGGCACAAGCTAAAAACTCACACAGATTTAGTCTTTTGCTGTTCAAGTGAAAAATATGATCACTGAGAAGATTCTGTGCACCAGGGTGGGAATCAGGCACTTTTTCAATGTACACCTCAGTCTTCCTCTCTGATGGAAGAATGCCACAAAACTGGAAGAGGGGGAAAATCTATATTGCACCCTTTTTCACAATCTTTTAAGCAATCTGCTGGCCACTGAATATACAGTCAGTAAACCACTCTACCCAACAATATTTGAAGCCATAAAAGTGATCTCAGTGTAACACTGAGGAAAAAGAAAAGGGAGCTCCCACGTGATAAGTAGACATTGCCTTGCCCCCTGCTTCCAGCTGTTCTCAAAAGAACCAGCCCACTGGAGGTCTCGGACCACTCCTTGAGGGATTTCAGTGCATCAGAACAATTAAACATGAAAACAATGAAGAACGCTCAGGAGAACCACACACCACTACAAGTGTCTGTTTCTGACATGATGCCTCTGAAGAGCTGGCAGTGAATAGTTAGTTGCCTCAAATAGCAACACACCTTCTTGAATGATCTGGGGAGGATTCTCAGATGGCTGATGTCTTGATGAGGGTTTGGACATTCAATTCTAGTTTATCTCCCTTCTGAAACCTTGATGATCCAGGAAGGAAAACAAATCCTTCACTAATAATAAAGCAATTATATGCTGGGAATCCAAATGAATGGAAGATTCACCTACTATCACAGCAATTTGCCATTAGCACATTCAATTACTAACATGCAAGAAACTCACAAGCTGCCTCAAAAATTAAAGTATGTGGGACCATCAGGGAGGGTATTCTCCCCATCACCAAGAAAAAAAGAGATGGGATTAATGGACAAGAAAATAAATATTCTAGGAACACTTCCTAATAATAAATATGAACTTTTCTAGTACCTTTCATCCAAGAACCGCCAAGTGCTTTACAAACATTATTCCCATTTTACAGGAGGGGACAGCACATGAAGGTTAAGTGATATGCCCAGGGCCACACACACCAAGTTATGGGCTGAAACTCTCAAGTCAGGAATCCTAGCTCCCAATAACCTACTCTAATCACTAAACCACCATTCCTCCCAATAGCAAAGTGATCATGTTTATGGAATTCGAAAATAAGAATATGTCATTCTAATCCTCCCCCCACAAACAAACAACAAATTTAAGATCCATTTCATGTGATTAATATTCTTTTTATAATGCAAAGGATTGTTCCAGAGAGAGACGAGAATTTTTAGTTCCTAGGAAATCAGTGCTATAAACAGTGCTAACATAGTTATTCAATGACAGCATTATAAGTTATACAATAGTGATGCATTTTCAAACATCTTTGATTGATAAAATATGCTCTTTTGCAATGCTAATTTGACTGTAAACACAAGTGCCAATGGAGACTTTGACAAACATCTTTACATCTTGTTCGGAGCAGTCATGCATAGCGTGTTCAGTACTATAGGAAAGACAATTTTAAACAAACCAAACAGCTATATTAGAGACTAACCTCCTGAATTCCATTGTTTCAAATAGATGGAGGTCTCCACTTTGGCCACCACTACCTTAAATTTACACTTGTCTTTGGGCTGCATTTGCTGAAATGCAAGTAGTTGAGAGCAAAGCAGCACAAGGGACGCACTGCTGAGGTCACAACCCCTTGCTGTCACAAAATGAACATTGTTGCATGTTCATGTTAGCAAAAACTGTGACAGAATATTTTGACAGCCTATTTCATTTCACCTAGTTCTCCAATGCCATCAGCTGCCATACATCTGTCCGTAACACAACTACAATAGCAGTTATGATACTAGAGTAATATTACAACCCTAAGAGACTGAATTTTTATTTTAAAATGTAAAACCCCTTATTTTTAATTCTCTCAGATACGGTTTTACATTTGCTGCACACAACAGTAAAGTTGTGAGTTCCTGATAATATATTCAGTACAAAAACATCAAAGAAAACATAAAATAAGCTATAGTGCACATTAGTATTTTCACAGCTGCTTTGACAAGACTGCTGCAATAATTCACTATTACAAATTGATTAAATTGTTTGCAATTTGAACAAAAATTTACTTTGATAAACTTAACTTTTTTTTGGCTGAATCTGAATCGTTTTAGCATTACTGCAAGTTAAAAAAAAATTTCTCAAAAACTAAAATTTCTCTCAATTTACCCCCCACAAATAAATTTAAAACAAAAAGGTTAATAGCAAGAAGATTTAAGAAGTTGCTGCTAAATCATAACTGCATTTTTGAATAAGAATATATCATTTTAAAATTACTAAGCAGCAGTACCTTACATGTTAGACATTAGGAAAAAGTTTTTCACTAGGAGGGTGGTGAAGCACTGGAATGGGTTACCTAGGGAAGTGGTAGAATCTCCATCTTTAGAGGTTTTTAAGCTGAGGCTTGACAAAACCCTGGCTGGGATGATATAGCTGAAGTTAGTCCTGCTTTGAGCAGGGGGTTGGACTAGATGACCTCCTGAGGTCCCTTCCAACTCTAATATTCTATGATTCTATGTTCTCAATGCAGCCAGACACTTTGCTGAAGCATACAAATAATTAGAAGAATTACTGTGCTCAAACATGAAAAGCTGAAATAGCACCTCTCACAGCCCTGATCCTGCACAGAGTTTCAGTGGGGCTCCATCTGGGCACAAGTCCACTCACACCCAGTCCAATGAAGGATTGAGTCCTTACTCTCTTTAAAAAGTAGCAAACAGTTTGCAACAAAATCAATGATAGATTAGCTCTAGCACTAATTACTTGATTGCTATTTTAAATGTAGTATTTTGTTGAACGTTAGTTTTTTTAAAACAAGTCTGCATTCTCCTAATCGGCACAGTCAAATCTAAGGCTGTTTAAAAAAAAATCAAGGTGCCAAGGAAAAAAGCTGACGTTCTCATCATTTTGTCCTGTGGAAAATGAGATGCAGCTGGCAACAGAGATTGTGAGAACTGGTTATCTTAAGTCTTATCTAGTGTAAAAAATTGAACCATTACTGAGCATGGTTTTCTGCAATGGTTCTCCTGAAACAGGACTGAGAGATTGACTGTACAAAACTGTTCTCCCTTGCTTTCTTACACCAAATCGCAAACACACTTCTGAAATGTTACTGAAAATGGTTTGCACCTGATCTACATTCAAACATTTTTAAGGGAAACAATGTTGCTAAGACATTTTCAGCAGTTGTTCAATATTTAGTATAGCACAGACATGGTTTTGTGATCCAGTCCAACAACCCCTTCCTTATTCATGCAGAAACTCTTATTCACACGAGCAGCTCTCCACTCAGATCTATAGGCCAACTATAACCAGGTAACTATAACCAGTACTAGTCAAAATTACCAACTTTGGGTCATAAACAGGGCGCTGAGAAATTAGCAACCCAAAACAACTTTTTGGGATCTTAACTGTGGAAAATCTTGCTCTCAAAACTAATGGTTCTAAACTATTGATCTACAACCCAATACCCAAATACTGCGACTTCTGGCATTTTTCTGGGATGCCAAGAATGCATTTTACTGGGAGAGAGAACCTAAATTCAACTTCAAACTCACCTGGATGAGTTGGGCATACCTATCTTTCAGAATGGATCGGCTTGTAATCTGAGTAACTCCTATGAAAGCAAACCACCATAGGTATTCTCCAGCACTTGAGCTAGAGAAAACAACTTCAAAAGGCAGAACATGTTCAACTCAATCTGGTGTTCTCCTACTGCCACTTACAAGATGCTGTTGAAACATAACAGATTTTTACAAGGGTAATTTCTTGTGGGTCTAAAAAAAATACTATGACTCTAAATACAAGAACACTGAGATTCTATAGGAAAAAAAACTTCCTCTAAGAAAATTCAGCAGTCTGAATGCATGTAAATGACAAAGTAGTAGCAAAGCAATTTCTTCCCTTTCTCTCTTCAAACAAAATGTAAGCAAGTTTATAGTAGGAAATATTACACTGGTAAATAAAGGCTGCATGTATTATACTATGGCATATCAACAGCAACCCAGGTCTGTTTACCTTGGACAGCGCAAACTAGTTAAGGAACACTGAGTGATGCACAAGAACAGAAACTCTTTATTCCCCTCTGGGTAATTAACTTTCATGTTCACACAATGCAATTTACACTAAATCTTTCAAAGAACGAATGACATTTGCTGCAATTATTCTGCACATTTAATTCTGCCTAAGCTTGAGAGTATCAGAAGTACAAGATGCACAAAGCCAATGGGCACACAGTAGTGCTCCTTGGACATTTAGATCCAGATTTTGCAATTTGTTGCACAAAAGCAGAGCCCTGTACCCATACAAATCCTCAATCACTACAGAGATGCTACCTGCAGGCATAGGTATTCACCCACACACAGCCAATTGCAGGATTATGGCTCTATTCTGTGTCCTGCCACAGAAATTCAGTTACCATACTGGAAGATTATGAACCAGTCCTAAGTGATCTACTCTTTGGCTTGGAGATGTGGTATTCAAAGGTCTGAGTCTTTCTTTGGCATTGAGAAGGACATAAAGGGGAGGACCTTAATTAAAAAACTAGGGAACAAAGTCAAAATTAACATGTACATTTCAGTCTAAAATCAGGTTAACTTCCTTTATAAGTATGTATCTATGTACAATACACAAGCAGTCTTCTATTAAAAAAAGAAAGATCATGAGCAGCACCAGCACACCAATATCTTTAAATTCATCAAAAGTGAAATAAAAAAAACTAAAATGCAGTGTCAGAAAAGACCATTCTAATACCATATGATTTTATAATGGCTGACTAATTATTTTAAAATTTCAGTTACATGGCTTATGTTGTATTCAAACTCTGCTGTATCATCTGTGTGTTGATTTTTAGGTAATATTTAAAAGATTACCAAAGCACAATATCAAATAAAAACTGTTGTTCCACTTAAGAAATTAGGGCAGCTGAGATCTGAAATAATACACAAAAATGACTAAGCATTTTAAACACTGATTAAGTAACATAGGGGCCTTATCTCAAACACTCACACTGAAGTGTAGTGCTTACTACCATAAGTAGTACTATTGACTTCAGTGGGACTAATCCCAGTCGAAAGCACTACCTGCAGTGCTTGCAGAGTTGGGCCCTAATTTTTCATGATATATTTCTTCAACATATTTTAGCTGTACAGATTGGCATAATGACCATCTAATCTAGTCACCATTTTCATCAAATTATTTTAACAAAAACAAACCATCACCATCATTAATTTTTAGCCTGCCTTTTAAAAAAACGTATGGATTAGCATTCTTGGTTTAACTAACCTTTTAAATATTGTTTTGCATAGTGTTTACCTTTGATTGATTGCAAATTGTGTGTTCTATGAACATATAAGACATATTGCTATTATATATAGGCTTTAATTAAAAATAGAAGTAATGAAATTCTCTCTCAATTTTTTACTGCATATACACAAATATAATACACACACAAACATACTGATCTCTTACCCTGTTTATTCTTTCATTCATTTTTATTTAATTTTACTTCAGTCATATGGCTACACTTATATATACCAAAGTTATTGTTTTTACTTTCTGTGTTTAAGATTGAAAAATCAATTTTAAAACTTCATCGTTATATAAAAATGTAAGCATTTAGGCTTAGTCAAGGTGAACTTTGAGCAGGTATTTCACAAAGTAACTTACATTACCTGTTCAAAGGTTACTCAGTTACTAAAGGTGGCATGTACCATTTTCTTATGTCAAACATATGCAGACAAACACTGTTACAGTACCATCATACAGACTGATAGGGCACTGGATTGTGCACTGTAGAACATAATAAAGTAAATGTGTGGCATCGGGGATCATAGGTTTATTATTATGATTATTATTTGGAGTCCTCAGATGAAGAGTGTTGTTAGTATTAAGGTTGAATGAAACAACTCCACATATTTCCATTACCATAGGGATTTTATCCACAACAGAAACCTTTGCACAAGAGTACTGGACTAATGCAAAATGTTTCCAACTGTTGACATGAAGCTAGTTTTTTTGTTTACTTCCTTGTTTATGAACCAGCATCATCCATGTCAGCGCAGCTCTCAGAGCAGTGCTTACTTAGTTAACACTGCTGAGTCCAGAAGAGGGAGCTCAAATACTGTTCTGGCTGATATCCCTTAAATCCTAGTGACTTTAAAATAATATAAAAACAGCTAGAACCCAGGGAACATCTCCAACTGGATTAGAACCACCCTTAAAATAATGTGACATTCTGAGCCTAAACCGATTTTTTTAGACCCTGAATTTCCTGACATTTGGAAGTCCACATATGATCATCAACATTATCTGAATATTTTTTGTGCTTAACATGTTGGTCCATATAACCTTAAAAAATGGAATAAATATTTATAAAGATATATTAAAGCTGCTACTCCATCGTTCAAGATGACATACAGTGGCAAAGCATCATCAGGCTGTGCTATAACAGATACTTTGTGTGGAGAGTGATGTAGATAGCCCATTCATCAAAAGAAAGTAGTAATTGGTAGAAGGAAAGCAATTGGAAGTTCATGCCCTGTCCCAAAAAATTGCAGAGGGGTAGCCGTGATAGTCTGTATACAGCAAAAACAACGAGAGTCCTGTAGCACTTTAAAGACACAAATTTAATTTCTGCAGGCATAAGCTTTCATGGGCTGCAACCCACTTCGTCAGATGCAAGAAAGAGAAATCAGATAGGGGGTATAGCTCTCCACAAAAGAGTTACTGCCCAACTTAAAAACAGCTCCTCCTACTCTCTGTTTAGGATCCTGAAGTCCATAATAAAGAGAAGTTCTTTTCACTCACTTTGGGAAGATGGGAGTCTCACAGGTCTCTCCAATTACCCACACAAAGGTCCCATACACAAGGAGCAATTCCATTTGAGACACATCCCCTCTTCAGTGTGCTCCCTGTATTAGCCACTCACCTCCCTATCCCCATGCACTCTGCCTGACCCCCCCCCAAAAAAAAGAGAGAGAGAGAGAGAGAGAGAAAGAGAGAACATGCTCCCAAGTTCTCTCTGTTGCAGGATGGGCCTTCCTCCCCACTGCTTCCTGATGAGGGTAAGTTACCTTTAAAACTAAAATAATTTAAAATTCAGGGGGAAAATATGTTTCTGCTGTGAAAAAAAAATCAAGACTTTCTGTTTCATATTTAAAATACTTGGATAAGAACAAGAAAATACCATGGCTTCAAAAAAACCAAGACGGACTATATTGCATAAATAGTTGGAAGAAAACCAAGTCAGAAAAGCATTAGTGTATGTGTGTGCACAAGCCTTAGCACAGCAGTAGCTCTTTGCTTCTGCTCTGACCAATAACTAACACTAAATAGACAAGATGGTAAACTTTGCAAAAAGACAATTACTAATAATGAAAAAAACAAGAGAAATTTTGGGGTGGTTCCACAAATTGAATCAGAATAATGTATTTTCAAACTGACAGCAAACTGTGTGGTTGCTAAGTGAAACTGAGAGCAAACAGCGATACTGTGCTTAACCCTTTTTATATTGCATTTTAAGCACAGATGAAATCATGCAATAAAAAAAATCCACAAAGGAGACATTTTGCTCAGCTATTTAGCCAAAATTTCCATCACTTCAGAACCCAGAATCCTGAAACAAGTTATTCAGCTTAGGTCACTTTCTCAATGGTGGTTTTCCTTAAACTAAAGATCACTTCCATCTGCAAAATTCAGAATGGGATTTTCAACATCAATATTTGGGTGTGGTTGGAGCTGGGACTGTGATTTATATCCATCCTTACTTTATATAAATATTTCAAACTGGGAATGCTCACTATTGAATATTACTTTTCAACAGGCACATTTTAAGTATATGTTTCAGAAATTCTCTCTCAAGAATATCCAAATCTTGAGAAGTGTCCAGAGGGTTGAAAATGGCAAAGGTTGTGTACATTTAAATAGATTCTTTACAAAACCCAACTTGTCAAACTCTACCAGGACAACAGCAACACTAGGAATAAGAGATGATTCCGACAACTGCAAACATCACAAAACTGCTCTCAGTATACCCTTAACGAACACAAGGAATGACATTTCATGGAGGATGCTTTGTGTAGTTAACAAATAGTTTAGCATGAACAGAGTCACACCGTAGTAAGACTTTGCTGATAAAAGTAATATGCCTTTGTTTTATGAGAGACACAAGGTGTGTGAGGTAATACCTTTTACTAGACCAACTTCTGCTGGTGAAAGAGACAGAGCTTTTTAAAGTAAACCAATAATAAACAAGTATTTAAACTATTCTGATGGCAAGGAATATAAAGCAATACAGCACATTCAACATGTTCTACTGTTCCTTTTCATGTTGTGATTGGCTACAAATAGGCTTGCATATTTTTTTTAAAAACTTAAAGCAGCATAAAAAACGTTGATACACACACGTAAGCTGAAGTCACTAATGGAGAGCTCACGTTCTCTTTCCCAATCATCACTAGAACTAAACCAGAAAAATCCATAAGCAGTCAAAAAGGCACCGTGACATTTCTGGCAAGCACTGAACATTTATTCACTACACTGTAATTTCTAATTATGTGTTTCCCAAAGACAACACAAGACAAGAAGGAGCTGGAGGTGCACTAATTAGCACTGATGACAATTAAAACATAATGGGAAAAATATTGGTGATGTTAACTCCATGCATTCACTCAGGTTCTACTTATTATCAGTATGGTAATACAGGTGCCTCCTCCACACCTTCCTGTATCTAAACTCATCCTGCATAACGTCTAAGTTCAGCTGTAAGCTACTCAAGTCAGGGACTTCATTACTCCATGTTTTGTAAAGCAAAAGGAAGCTCTCAGCACTCTACAGAAGGTAGCAAGGAAGCAAATGCCTATTTACATTGAAGGAGGACGAGGATCCGATTATAAACTCTTTGTGAGTGAGACAATGCCCTTCTTTCTGTACGTCTGCACAGGACCAAGCACAAAAGGGCCCTGAACCTAAATGGTGCTACTTTAATCCTGCTCAAAAATAGGCGGTTTGGAAACTGGACCACACACCCAGATCACGGTCCTCTCGCCTCAGACTCGGCTCTGGCGCTCAGGAGGATGCTCATTGCTCTTCCTAGGTGCTGCTTCTACCCCGCAATCATCATCTGCCTCTGTCCAGCGAGTGGGCATCACGGCAACCACCCAAAGCGGGGCCGGGCCACGGGGCCTGCAGGACCCATTGCCACAGCCGCAAGCAGTAGCCGCTCCGCAGGCTCGCCGGGGGCGGCCGGTAGATCTGGTGCCCCCCACCCTGGGCAGAGAGGGGGGAGTCCGCCGCGGGAGCCTCCGCTCTGCAGGCAAGGCTGTGACCCCGGCCCGCGGGCTGTGTACCGTGCCCCGTCTCCCTCAGCGCCCCCAACGGAGGGGGGTCAATCCTCCCTGCCCCCGCCCCCCAACAGAGGAGGGGTGCCAATCGTCCCCTCCCCCTCCGCAGCATCCTCCCGCACCCCCAGAGGGGATGTGACCCGCCCCTCCCCCACGAGAGGGGTGCTAGCTACCCCCGCTCAGCCCCCCAAAGAGGACACGACCTGCCCCCCCCCCCAGGGTGTCAGCCGCCCCCGCCGCGGCCGCGCGCTCGCTCACCCTGTGGGCCCGGGTCAGGCTCAGGTCCTTCATGACCTCCTCGAAGGCCGCCGTCTCCTCCGCCTGCTTCTGGTTGTGCAGCGCGATCTTCTCGCTGAATTTCCGCGGGTTGTTCGAGGCCGCCATCTTCCCCCGTCCGCGTCCGCATCCCCCTCCCCGGGCCGGAGCGGAGGGGGCAGGGCGCATGCGCGAGGGACGGGGCAGGGCGAGGGGGAACCCGCGCGCCCGCGCCTGAGGAGGAGGCGAAGTGCCCCCCAGTGCGCATGCGTGCGCGGGGCGAAATGCAGAACGCGCCATTGCGCAGGCGCGGGGCTGTCTTGCTTGAGCCCGTTACTGACACTGGCCCTTTAAAGATGGGGAGGGGGGGAGGAGGAAGAGGAGCAGGTCGGGTACCCTGCCGTCCAATGCGCATGCGCGCGGAGTCTGGCTCTGCCGCTCTTGTTCACTGGTCCCTTCCCACGTGCCACTCCCACCACCCACCCCCTAAGAGCGAATGGGCGGGGGGCACCTAGCCCGGCTGCCCCCCCATCCTCCTTCCTTCCCCCCTCCCCCGGCTGCCCCCCCACTCCTCCCTCCTTCCCCCGGCTGCCCCCCCACTCCCCCCCAGCCCTGGCTGCCCCTCATCCCCATCCTTCCCCCCCCTCCTTCCTTCCCCCCGCTGCCCCCCAACTCCTCCCTCCCCCTTCCTTCCCCCCCATCCCCAGCCTGCCCCCCCATATGGAAAACACCTGGAGGAGAGGCCCAAGGGCCCCCCAAGGGATCAGGAACCAGGGGCTCAGTAACACAGCACCCCCCAGCCCTGCTGTTTGATTTCACATGTAAACCCAGCTCACTCGTTTTAAGGGCCTGACTTCTGATTGCTGGGGGGGGGGGGGTGTGTGTGGCAGAAGTGAGTTAATTACAGATACCGAGCGGGGTTTGTTACAGGAAAGAGGCTGCCACCGACTCACTGTGCAGCCTCTGCCCAGTCACTCCACCTCTGTGCTGCCCCATTGAGAGAGAGAATATTTATCCACCTTTGTAAAGCTCTTGGAGATGGCTGGATGAAATTATGCCTCTGTAAGCACAATATATTATTACTATTAACAGCAAGGTAATATTTTACTTTAAGTTCCATTTGCTAACCTGCAGTTCATTTATAACTTAGTGGCTGATGTATTATTGAACAGGAATAAATAATTAGATAAACAGCAAACTGAATAGTTAAATACAGCCCATCAGAGTAAATGGAACAGACTGTGCAGTGGTATTAACACTGTGCAAGCTGCATAATGGATCTGTAGCACTAAATGCATGTAGATATTGTGACTTACTGAGATTCATTAACCACATGCATTTATTTTTGCTTGGGAAGGGTAGGAATGATTTGTAGAGTTACCCCACTCTAAGAACTGACTAATACAAATGGGAATATCAAACAGCCAAAGACCCAGATATCAATCTGCTGATATTGGCATCAGAAGATTAAGGGCTAAAGATGAAATTTGATATAAATACTTCCTCCTGATGTGATTAAACATGGGGTGAAAGACTGAGGATGACCACTTGATTAGATTTAATCCCCAAGGCAACAGAACCTTTTACCTCCTCTGACTTGAGGAGAGATAGATATTTGGTTACCTTTTATTCAATACTCAACGTACATTTGCCTGCTCCCCTCCCCAAAAAAAGCACACCTGTCCAATTATTCCTGAATATTAACATCTGATTAACATATTTTAAAGACCAGGCATGGCTAACTTAATAAAATCACTAGACATGACATTATAGTGTTGTAATGTGTTAACAGCCTGTCAAATAGAAAGATCTGATAACTATATTCTTGAATCTCTCTAAACAAAAGCTAACTGTTGTAGTAATTTTGTTTATCCTGATATTTACATACCAAGTATGTGTAAACTTGTTAAAACTTCTTAAATAATTTTTTTAAAATGTATTACATTTTCTTTAAAACAATTCACACATTTATTTGTTTCTGGAGTCTCTCACCCACTCAAAGCTGCACATTGTGGGGTGTGGGTGGGATCTGGCCTACAGCTGAGTGCCTGGCCTGGAAGACAATATAAATCTTAGAATCATAGAGTTGGAAGGGACCTCAGGAGGTTATCTAGTCCAACCCCCTGCTCAAAACAGGACTAACCTCAGCTAAATCATCCCAGCCAGGGTTTTGTCAAGCCGCAGTTTAAAAACCTCTAAAGATGGAGATTCCACCACCTCCCTAGGTAACCCATTCCAGTGCTTCACCACCCTCCTAGTGAAAAACTTTTTCCTAATGTCCAACCTAGATCTCCCCCACTGCAATTTGAGACCATTGCTCCTTATTCTGTCATCTGCCACCACGGAGAACAGCTTAGCTCCATCCTCCCTGGAACTCCCTTTCAGGTATTTGAAGGCTGCTATCAAATCTCCCCTCATTCTTCTCTTCTGCAGACTAAACAAGCCCAGTTCCCTCAGCCTCTCCTCATAAGTCTTGTGCTCCAGCCCCCTAATCATTTTTGTTGCCCTCCGCTTAACTCTCTCTAACTGGTCCACATCCTTTTTGTAGTGGGGGGTCCAAAACTGGACACACTACTCCAAATGCGGCCTCACCAATGCCGAATAGATGGGAATAATCACTTCCCGCAATCTGCTGGCAATGCTCCTACTAATGCAGCCCAATATGCTATTAGCCTTCTTGGCACCCAGGGCACACTGCTGACTCATATCCAGCTTCTTATCCACTGTAACCCCCAGGTCCTTTTCTGCAGAACTGCTGCCTAGCCCGTCGGTCCCCAGTCTGTAGCTGTGCATGGGATTCTTCCATCCAAAGTGCAGGACTCTGCACTTGTCCTTGTTGAACCTCATCATATTTCTTTTGGCCCAATCCTCCAGTTTGTTTAGGTCCTTCTGTATTCTATCCCTACCTTCCAGGGTATCTACCCCTCCCACTAGTTTCGTGTCATCTGCAAACTTGCTGAGGGTGCAATCTACCCCATCCTCCAGATCATTAATGAAGATGTTGAACAAAACCGACCCCAGCACCGACCCCTGGGGCACTCCGCTTGTGACCAGCTGCCAGCTAGACATAGAGCCATTGATCACTACCCGTTGAGCCCTATGCTTTAGCCAGTTCTCTATCCATTTTATAGTCCATTCATCCAACCCATACTTCTTTATATGGAATTGACTGCATTAAGGCTCTGGCAAGAAGGCAGTTCAGTTCAGTGCCAGGTTTCACCCTTCCCCCAACAAATGCTATACCAAGTATTTGACAAAATGATGAGCTGATGCTGTAAATGTTATTTATATGTCTGCCTGTTTCCCCCTTGAGCACAGATGGGCCATACCAGAACACTGGTCTCACTGGAAAATGCAACAGGGACCCCCTGGGATGGTAGAGATACCTAACTCATCCCTCTACACCTTTTGTGTTGGAAGCACCTTTGAGATTAGGACCGAAATGCTGAGGATGCTCTGAAGCTAATGGGGAGTTAGTGAAGCACAGGCTAAAAGACTTGCATTGGGCTTTGTCGCAAACAAGGCTCTGCTTTAGAAGCATCCAACCGCAGGCAGTGGGCATTACAACAGTCAAACCTGAAGGTGACCCCCTCCCTCCTTGCCTCATTGCAATCCCCAGTGCTGGGATGGGGGCCTCTCAGCTTGTCTGGTGGGAGGTTTCAAATTACATGGAGCTACAAGTCTCTTGTACCCTTCGACCTCTCTCTGTATAGGTTATAATTCATTACACTGATACAGCGTTTTTAATCTCGAAGACACTGACTCTCAAGGAACTTAACAGGCTGTATAGACAGAGCTTACTTCACCCACTGCTGAAAGGCAGCCTCAACACTCCCTATTGAGTGGATGGGTCTTAGTCCAGGTTGTGGTAGACAGATATCCACACCACGGATGGCAACCTTAGGGGCAGTCTCAGCAGTGAGGCTGAAGGAAAGCTGTGGTCTATCTAGTCCAGGATCCCATCTTAGTCCCCAACACCAGATGCTTCAGAGGAAAGGTGCCAGAAGCCTCCACAATGGACAATTCTGGAATAAATAGCCCACAGTAGGAGTTCGTTCGTAGCCCCAACCAGTTAGCTTATGCCCTGAAGTGTGAAGGTTTGATCCCTCTCCTCCCTAACGTAACTGTGGATGTTCTCATTAGCCATAAAAACATCTACTCCTTTGTGAATCTCATGGAACCCTGACTTCAGTGAGATCTTGTGGCAGTGAGTTCCAGAGACTCCTTTCCCCACACAAAGCACAGGTATTTCCCTGTGTCAGTTTTAAAGTGGACGCCTTTCCCACCAACCCCCCAAACAGACGTACAGAACAAGAAGAATGAAAGGAAAGGAAAAGAATTACTCACCATGTGCTGTAACTGCAGAGCTTCTAGATGTGTCCCTACAGGTGAGCCCTTCAGCAGAGACTTGTCGTTAGCAATGTCCATTCAGTCCACGCGTGAGTCCTATACATCCTTGTGCTACACACTGAGCCTCTCTAGGACTGGGGGTGTGTGTGAATCACCCTCAGTTCCTTCTCTATCTTAACTTCCCACAGAGAGCAGTATGAAGGGGTGGGGAAGGTAGAGCAGCACCCATATGGACATACATCTCAAAGAACCACAGTCACTGCACAGGGGGAGTAAACTTTCTTCTTCTATGTCGTCTTCTTCACGTAGCGTTCCTATGGGTGCTCCACTTCACTTGACTCCACACAGTATCTCAACAAGGAGGAGGGAGCATCAGAATTGAATCCAGAACTAAATGATGTAGTTGGGGTTGGTCCTGCTTTGAGCAGGGGCTCAGACTAGATGACCTCCTGAGGTCCCTTCCAACCCTCATCTTCTATCATTCTATATGATTCTATGAACTGAAGACAGAACCAGATTACCCAGTGCCACATCAGCTCCAGCAGCATGGATCAAGGCACAGTGGTTGGAAAATGTATGCACTGAAGCCCAGGGAGCAGCCTTACATCTCTCAGATACTGGCACATTTTTGCAAAATGCCGTGGACGTGGCTCGCAAGCTGGTAGGAAGCGCTATCACCCCGTTGGGCTGAGCACCGGCTTCATCACACAACAAGCAACAGTACACTCAGAGATCCACCTAGACAGCCTCTGAGTGGAGATAGTCTGAGCTGGAAACAAACCCCCTAGGCAACTTCCGAAATTGCTTGGTTCTATCTAGAGAGAAGGCCAACACCCATCTGACTGCCCTGAGTTCCAACAGGATGATATGGAGACTGCTTTCCCCAGGTGACCATCTGCCCTGAGCCACGGGAGTATCAGGTGAGCTCCCCATCCCAACAGGGATGCATCTGTTGTCACAGTGATTGTTGGAGTTGGACGAAGGAAAGGAATGCCTGCACCCTTAATACGAAACTACAACTATAAACAAGAGCGACAGCCAAGGAACACTCCAGGCAGACGCACGAAGGCTCCGTCTCGTGCTGAGGCAGCTGAGAAGGAACCGAGGGCAGTTTGCGCACTCAGCCCCACATAGGCTTGGGATGTGACACAAGGATGCAGAGGACGCACACGCAGGCTGAACAGACACTGCTAACAAAAAATCTCCTATGAAGAGCTTGAGGGGCACATGTGCATCTGAAGTGGAGCACCTCTAGGGACACGACTCAAAGGAAAATATTCCATTTGGTTCACGCGGCGTGTTAACTTCATGTTTTCACCTGTCCTACTCATCAGAACTAAAGACAGCAGAAAATTGGTGCAGGGCCCTGGGCCTCACCACTGCTGCTTCCTTGCCTAGCTGAACATTTTAAGTGAAAACAAAAGGTCAACACTGTACCTCCTTCATTTATATTTAGGGCTCACAGAAATCAGAAGTAGGAAGGAGGAGAACTGAGTGACTTTTTGAAGGCGGAGGGCTGTTATTTGTTGCATTGGAACTGGATCACCAAACAAACTAGAATGCCTGGAAAATCCAAGCAGTTCACGGGTTCGAGCGTCTTAACTTTCACTAAGACATTGCAGAAAGTTGTTCATTCAGCAGTATAACAGCCCAAGTGTGGTCCCTGTTTAGTGGTTTCCATAACTAGACTGCTGTCTTTGTTGTCTGAGTCTGACCTTCACTTGTACTCCAAGTTTCAGAGAAGCAGTCTTTAGCGATTAAGTCCTATTTCAGCAAAGCACATGAGCACATGCTTAATGTTGTGTGTGCTTCTGGAACTTTGAAATACAATCTTAAGTGCTTTGCTGAATCGGAATGTGATTACTAACGCACTTCAGTGCTTTCCTAATCCAGGGCCTAGGCACCTCAAAATGGGTGCATTTTCTAAGCAGCTTCTTAGGCTCCCCCTCACTAGGTATGGCTCATTCATTCAAACCCTATTTTCTGCTTCATAGAATTCCCATCCAAAGCAGAATGGAGCTTCTCGTTTTGCACTATGCAAATGACAGATTCCCCAAACTGCAAGCTGTAAGCCACACGCAGCTTTTTGGTTATTTTCTAGGCTTCTGCCTAAAACTCTCCCATGACAAGATTGACAGGGACAAGGCGCCAACAAGATGGCATTCATGCCCTGATGTAAAGGCTGGAATATTTTCTCTGTTAGTGCTACGGCCAGTTATAAGGACGGGCTTCCCCTGTACCCCAACAGCTGCAGCCCCAGAGGACAAACAGCTTTCCCCTTGTCTAAGATGGCCTAAAAGTCTCAGATCCTGATAGGGAAAGCCACAAACCCAGCACGTGCCATATGGTAAGCAGAGACAGGCTAGTGTAGGCCAGGGTAGTACAGGCTGAGTGGCCTAGTTTACACAAGTCCTGGAAAAGCAATAAACATTTGTCAGGTTTGGGGTGAGGGCAGCGTTGTTTAGGTTTTTTTTTTAAGTCAACCATTTCCAACTCCTCCCACTTAGGAAAACAAACCCTTCCGGTGGATTTCTCTAATCAACCACTTTACAGTCCAGATCTCAAAGTGATGAGTGTTGACCTAGACAAAAAGGTGCAGGGTAGAAAGTTCCTCCCTAAGCAAACCGAATGCATTTTCACCCATGGAGGTGGTTATAATGCACCCATCACTGTGGTATCTGACCGCCAATGAGCACACCTTCCTAGGAAACAGCCAATATGCACATCTAATGCAAAAATCCTTTCCCCAAATTCTACCCCACGCACATAGCTTTGGCATACTGACTTCATCACTAAACAGGTTTCTCTCCTTCAGTCCTCAGTGAAATCCACACATTTATTTATGCCTCGGTATCATAATGCTGCCATTAACACACTTACTCTGAACCCAAGGTTTCAGCTCAGCGAGATGAACAGATGTTGAATCGGTAAGTCTGTGCCTTCCAAGCCTGCATATTTAACAGGACTCCAGCCGAGTCTGCACTAGTGGATTAGGGGAAAATGATGCACTTAAGACAAAACAATGGCAAGCTCTGTTCGTACAAAGAGCAGTGGTCTGATTAGAAACTTATCAGATAACACCGCTGGGTTCAATTACAAAGCAATGTGAGTGGAAGAAGATACACATCCCTACTCACCTATGGGGCTAAATTCTGCTCTGGTCACCCTAGTGTTAATCTGAAGTAAATCCAGTGATTTCAAAGGAATTACTCCAGTTTTAAACCTGTGTAGCCAGAAGCAGAGTTTTGCCAGTGGCCTGCATGAGAAAGTGAAAAAAAGGTTTTTTATTTTATTTTTAAGAAGCCACAGAAATTGCTCTTCCTAATTATGTGACTGGAACCTGGGTGTGAAATCACAACGGCAAAGCCCCAGGGACCAAGCCAAGAGGCTTTGATTTGTTCTCTCTGCAGTAAATAAACCTTAGAGACTTTTGCTGTAGCAGTCAGTCTGCTTTCCATTTCAATTTGCAACTCCGGGCTCCCAATGCTGCCCAGTCCTTGGGTACTAAATCTTTACCTTTTGTCTTCCAATCTGAATCTAATTTCAGGCTGCAGATGAAGCTAGTTTGGCAGCTGTCTCCGAGCTGCTCCTTGCCAGACTCCACAGCCGAGATCTCAGGCAGAGTTAGCATGCTTAATGGAACAGAGGGTTTGAACTGTTATGAAGTTAAAATCACAACTGGCCCATAAATATAGCTCCAAACGTCACTGTGCGACTCCCTTCAGTTTAAATATTCAACTAAAAAGTGCCAGGCTTGTGCTGTTGCCATTCAGTCATTAGCAACTTTGGGATGAGGGTGGAAAGCCAGGTCCAGTCTAGGGCCTGCAGGGTGAGTGCCATGCCCAGGCTGTGTTTAAAACGCACAGCACAATGCGATAGTCCCCACAACAAATGGAATTAGGAGAGGTTGTTTTTCATTAAAAAACACTCCTAAGTGAAGACCTTGCAGATCAAGTTTCTTCCCAAAGCAAATCACAGAAAGGGAAGGCTGGAAGGGACCTCGAGAGGTCTTCAACAGCAGAGTTGCAAACACCTGAAATATGGTCTGATCAAGCATCAGCAAAAGCTGTGTTAGAAGGCACTGCTGGGAAAGCTCCCACATCCACCTGACGTTTTTAAATAGAGCTTTAGATGTATTAAATAATGCTATCTTTCCTCTCTCCTTAAGGCACCTGCAGTGAAACCCTGTTGCCTCACACTAACGCCAGGAGGCCTATGGTAACTTATAGCACTTGGTCACTTAATAAGTCTACTAACAAACATGACTTTAAAAAATCCATCCCAAGGTAAATCAGAGTATATTGTGATAATTTATTTTACAAAAAGTAGCTAGATTTCAATCATTCATAATGTTTCACAAACTAGCAATTTTCATCAGTAGATCTCAAAGTGCTTTACAATGGATTATTAAGCAAGTTTCAATAATATGGATACACGGCCACAGTTTGTCAGCAGAGGAAGTGATGCTAGATATAACAGAGAGGGGTGCGGCTGGCAAGATGTTCTCAGTAAAGGCCATGTGACTCCTGGCCCTGCTCCAAAACAACCCAGATTTGCTGACTTTCAGAGGGCACTACAGGGCTTATTCTTTTCATTCAGCCTCAGAAGAGGGGTAGATGGACTGAGGTACTGGCCACTGGACAGCTGTAGGAGTCTTTGAATAAATGTGCTGTGTCTTGCTGAGAGGAGTGAGCCAAACATATTGTTTTTTCATTTTAAATAAGCAGCAGGGCACTCAGAACTAGCCGAAGAGTGCTTTTACTCATTCTAAATCAAAATAAAATATTCCCAGCAATCTCCCCTCCCCACCAGCCTCAAAGTTTTGATGGCAGGGATCTATTTGTGAGAATTAGCGAGGTTCTATTGTCGGGAGAAACAAAAGTAAGATTACAAAACAGACAGTACTTCGGGAAAGTATTAAATGACACCAATGTAAGAAACAGACACTCCCCAACACAAGACATTGCCAAAAGTTCCCATTTTTCTTTACAGTTTTAAGTACATTTTCAGGCCCATAAAATGTGAGACGACGGGCTATTATTGTGGTAGTGCCATGAGCCTCTAATGGGACATGCATACTCTGCACAAATACCTAGAAGTAATGACACTTTGCTTTTACCGCTCCCCATCTGTTCAAGTGTATTGAAAAATGTGCCAAATCAGGTTTCTCTTTTAATGTTTATTGCTGCTTTGAATCTAACAAATGACTCAGAGTGCAATCAAACATTTATTTGGCTTTGTTCAGTCATAGAGGGGAGAGGATCCCTGTCCAATTGCTGTTCATGCAGAGTGCAGCTCCACCAGCCAGACATGGCCAATGAGGAGGGTTTTGTTTTGGGTTTTTTTTTTGTTTTTTGTTTGTTTTTTTTAAAAGAAAAGTGAAGCAAGTCCTTTCATTCCACCCCACCCCACCCCACCATACATTCTGGACAAATCTCTGCATATTTATACTGAGCCCAATACCAGTTTGATACCAGATTGTTACAGGCACAAGGCCAGTGAGGTCAGGGCAAAGGTGAGAATCTGCACCCAGACAGGTCCATGCTACTTGTAACTAGGTAGATGGTTTCATAGCAAACTCAGTACCAGATGACAAACTTGTGATAAAAGAATGCAAAGAGGAAAGCTGAACCATTTGCCCTTATTGAGTCCCTTTAAAACTCAAAGTTGTTGAACTGTACGTCCGGGAAACAAAGCAGTATTCTATCCAGCAAAGAACCCAGGTTATTTTCAGGGTAACAGAGATTATGTATATAACACCTCAGAACCATTAATATGCATTTACATGAGTAAAACAATTTTTATTATTGGTATGCAAGATATACATTTTCACAAAAGCTCATCCAGTTTCTTTTAAATTAAGAACAGCTAGAATTTTGAAAGTTAACATTATGAAAAATATTTTGTTGTATATATATCTATAAAAGGAACATTCCATTAGCACACAAATGGTGCACAGCACTGCTTTGCCAGCAGCCTTCAGGAGAGAATCAGGAAACCCATCCTAGCACCAATTTCATGGGGCATTGGAAGGGGAGTATGGTGACTAGGCTAGGTCAGTGGGTGTGGGACAGGTTACAGTAGGTCTGCTTCATTAATTACCACTGTGGAATGGCTTTTTGTACTTCTCTGTCAAGGAAGCCACCCTCCCAAAAATTAATTCAAACTATTTTTACAAGGGTAATTTAAAAAGGACACCAAGGATGTATTTTTTCATAATTTCTGAAGTACATTTCTCTTCTCCTCCCCTGCAACAATTTAATCACCATCTTGGAAGCTTGAAATGAAAAAAAAAAAAATCAATTTTCCTGAGCACCAGGCTCCAACCTCATCCATCATGCAGGCTCTCTGGCCTGTTTATTGTAGGGTAGTTTGTGAGTACTGGGACTATGTACCTTGGTTTGTTATCAGAGTGCTACTCTGGGGCTCTGCATTGCTGGTATAGAAAGAATATTTATATGAAAGTTATAAAAAAAATAAGGAAGAGCATTGAAGTGTTCCTCTGCAAGGACACCCATGCAAAGTTACATGTATTTTGCAAACAGGAAGAAAAAAGGCAGATTACATTTGGGATTAACTAACCTTTGATAAACGTACATAGGTAGAATATTTTAATAAAAGGGTCTCCATTATCTTGTTACTTCATGCTTCTATTAATATTTTTCCTTTCACATTTTGTCCATTATTTGGCAAGCCACCTTTTTTGCAGTGGCTTTAGTACATCTGCAGCAATGTCAGCACAAGTGGACACAACATGGGGTGGGATAACGACTGCAGAGCCAGCGTGTGGAGCTCACACATTGAGTTTGAAATCTTGCAGCAAAATAGGGGCTTTATTTTTATTTATTCATCAGTGGCAAAACAGGGAATGAAGATGGAGAATTAAATTTTCACTAGATCATCTTAACTCCTGTCAAATTTGGGGCTTAGCCAGGTAGTATGCATATTTATTGTACCACTTCTTGAAATACTTTAATGTATGTCGTAGAGAAAGATCTCAAAATGAATTTGAATTATGAAGCTCATGCTTTATCAGCTGGGCAGAAACAGGCAAAACCAGACATTTTATACTCCCTACAGAGGGGACAGCTCAGCATTTATATAACACCAGTACCTAATGGTTTCTCAAAAAAGGTGGCATACACCGTAAAAAGAGAAATACAATGAAGCCCATGGAATAGAATTCCCTATAAAAGGAGAAACTTCCAATGCACCAACAGGTCGATTTCCTTAGAAAACTGACCTGGCAAAAGAAGGTATCTGAGAAGTAATGACTGTCTGTGTGCAGAAGACACAAATATATTTCACACGCTTCAAAGCCCTTTGAAAGTGAATCTCTAATGAAAGAATAAAACATTTGGGGGCAACAGAACTTTACATTTCACAGATTTCTGTTGTATTAGGAGCTGATGTTTCTTATTCATAAATGAGGTTGTGGGGGAACCTTTTAGCACGAGGGCAAGCACCACCTGGCTCTTTGGTTGTATTAAACAAACACACAGTTTGGGTGACTTTGCAGAGGGGAGGGAAGAAGAGGAGCTCAAAGGGGAAGGCGATGTGACAGACAGTCAGTGGAGCCCTAGAACGCAGCGTTGGGTGCTCTCTGCTTACATCATCAGGGTGCAGACAGCCAACATCACCACGGTTCTTGTTGCCAGGGACACCACACTCTCTATTGGCATTTATGAAAACCATGCATGGTTAGATTCAATCAGCAATGCACTCACGCTCCTGGTGAGTTACCAACATGGCCTCTTGGTGTTGCAAAGTTTGGTGCCCCAATTAAAGGGGAGTTTTGTTGACTAGGACATTACATGGTTATCTGGAGAAATGAGGGAAGGAGGAGCTTCATCCAACTCTTTGGTGAAGAGCAAACGGAATCAACACTGGCCTCAACGGCAGAGATAAACTGTAGCCTATTAGACAAAAGGAAAGGGGGAAAAAATCTCTTATTGGAAAGCCACAAATGGACTTCACAAGCCAAGCACCTCAGCTCTTCTACTCCCCAGCATCCCCTTATTGCTTTGGGAGGTCAGTGCGTTCCAAAGATTTTGGTTTTGTTTGTTAAAAACAACAAGACAACACAAATCTACACACACCAATGCGTTTTTTGGAACCGCAAAACATGAATGAAATCACCTCGGAATCATTTACACATCGCACAGTATGTAACAAAAACTCCTGAGCTGCCACTGCTTGCAATGCATGACATGGTTAAAAAGATGGACAGTCAGAGAAATGCTGCATCTCCCCAAAAACAACAACAACAACAAAAAGCCTCTTCCAGCTGTAGGAGCTGTTAAGTGTAACTGGCTGACAAGTCCTTCTGATGAAACATGTTGCCAGAAAACTACATAAGAGGAGGAAGGATTTCCTGGAGAAGAGAATGCAAGCTGTTTTCCTCCTTCCTTCCCTCCCCCTCCCCCAAACAAAAGAAACGCACAACGTTATTTGCAAACAACAAAAAGACAACACACAATCCTGAGAACATGCAACTCGAGAGAGGAGTTCACAGATAGCACAGTCACACATGGTTATCTCTGGGTTGTTATTTGTGGCAGTATAACAGGAGCACATGCTATGCCAGCAAAAGACTCTGGGAAATGTAGGTCCCTTTCCCATTCATCTGTTTCCGTGTTATACACCTGCACGATGCTCGTTACATTGTTCAGGTGCCAGTTGTACCCTCCTACAATATAGATCTTCTTTTCTAACAAACAACAACCAGCTTCTGACTGACCTGCCCGCATAGGGTTCACAGTTGTCCACTGGTCAGTTTCAGGCACATAGTATTCCACAGCCAATACATCAAAACAACGGTCAACGTGGTCCATGCGCCCTCCTAGGGCATAAATCCTCGTATTTGCACTGACCATGGCATGCAGAACTCGGGGTTCATTCATTGGGGTTTTAAACTCCCATTGATCTACTGCTGGGTCATAACAGTGCAGGGCTTTTTTGTCTTCCACTGATATTCCATACCCACCTGATATGTACAGCTTGCCTCCCACTGTGGCCCCAGCATGCCCCCACGTCCTGCGTTTGAGGGAGCACACATAGGTCCACTCATTCTTTTTAGGGCAATACTTCTCTACGGAGGCCAGGCTCCCCGACCGGTTCCTCCCACCTGTGGCATACACCATGCCATGCAAGACGTTCAGCTGAAATTGTATCCTGCTCTCTTGCATGGCTTGGATGCGCAACCACTGGTTCAAGTGTGGGTCATAACGGTAGCAGATATCGACAGCTCCCTCACCGCTGCGGTACTGTAGATGCTGACCCCCTACCATGTAGACAAAGTTATCGAGGACAGCCACACAGGCATGGCTGCTGCCAACCTCCATCTCAGTGAGTTCCTTGAATTGACGCACACTGGTGTCTGGCAAGTAGTACACTTTGCCGCTCACAGTCCGGTCATTGTCCGTGTACGGGGTGCCGCCAAAGGTGATGAGGGACAAGACGTCTGAGCGGATGGCGGTTCGAGGAGACTGCATCTCATGCTGGCGGAAGGGCAGGATCTGGTAGTTGAAAGCCTCCAGCAAATACTGCCGGCACAAGACGTCTTCCACCATGATGTCCAGGGTCTGCACGCTGTCCACCAGCTCGGATGATTTCATGAGAGGGAAGCGAATGTGGCAGAGCACCTGGCTGGCGTTGGCACGGCGGGACTGGTCATACTGCAGCCAGCGGATGGCGGCGCGGAAGAGGTCTATTTCACTGCAGCTCTTCAGTTTATTGCTCTGCAGGAAGAAGACGAGGCGCTCCAGGGGCAGGTGGAGGAAGTCCTCTTCCTCGGAAATCTGAAGGAAGTGCCTAAAGGTGAACGCGTCCACTGATTCCTTCAAAGACGCGAGACTGAAGGTGGTGGCCATCTGCCCGATATTAAGACATGTTTCAACACTCATAGCAGACTTCAGGAACTCTTCACAGAGTTCCACCACAGGCACCATCTGGAGGAAGACTGCAGCTCCCAGCACATCCTGAATACAATCAAGATCGAGAGTCACTTCAGCACTGTACGCAAAGTCTATTATGTGTTTCAGTCCTTTTGCGGATACACCTTTCAGTTCAATCACATCTTGGTTGGCTTCTCTCATCCCTCCTGTGAACATTGCCCTGAAGGTCAAGAACACAAGAGAGATTTTTGTTTCCAATCATGCGTAAAGTGATGCACTGTCTACCTTAAGATATTTTTAGGGGGTGGGGTGAGGGCTGGTAATCAAAGCACAGCATCGTGAAAGGCCTAACTGCAGAAGAGAAATGGGAGCACAAAATAACAGATACTGAGCTTATGCATGGAACATACAATGAAGGTAAGAATGAAATATTCCAGTTATAAAACATATTAGCTCTCACTCCTGCTAAAGGACCTGCAAAAACAATTGGGTAACTGCACACCTAAATTTCTGGCTTGCAAGTGCAAATGGGAGTTTTGTAGGTGCAATGAGAGTGCACAGATTTCTACAGGCACTGGCATTTGGAAGTTCAATGATGCTGTGAATTTACATGGAGCAGGGCCTTTCAGACAAGGATCTGAGTTTGGCCCATTGTATTGTGTGTTAGCTTATTAATGGCTTTAAGATTCTGGACACAAGAAGAACTTTGCAGTTGGCTGCAAATGTCAATGCAAGGATCTGACTTCTTCCTTTGGTTTAAAATTCCATTTGGTATCTGTGTAGAGAACCGCTGAGAGCACGCTGCTGAACAGTCTCTGAGACATCCTGCCGGAAGCTAATGTCCAGCATACTTTGGCCACATCTCTTATACACCCACCACTCCAGCTGTGGAATCAACTCAAAGGAAGGCATCAGTTGCTGAGTCTTTCAGCTTCACAGAAACATCTGGACCGAGCCTATTAAAGGACCAACAGTGTTTTTACTTGACAAGGTCTAGAACTACTTAGCTACAAACATATGCTCCAGTTACGTGCTTTCCTGCAGGCTAGTGCAGTGGCCATTCTATTGTCCTTAATGAGGGCCATGACACCTCAGACAAATAAAACAACATTTAATAGTTGAAAATAACAATTTCGCATTTGCATCATTGCTACTTAACATCTCCCCTTGAGGTACTTTGGCCACCATCCTTCCAGCTGAGAGCCACTCGGTGACCCTCCTTAGTGAGCTGGAACAGCCATTGCTGTGCGGCACAAAGCCTATTTCCCGCCCTGATAGGCAGAGAGCGCTGCCCATGCAGCCTGTGAAAGGAGACCAAGACCTGAAATCAAATACTGAGCAACTACTCACTCTGCAAGTAATCCCACTGATGCCAGCGACGTGAGTGAAGGTATCAGCATCCAGCCGTAACATTCACAAACAGTGTCCCAGCAAACTTTCCTAGCGTAAAAGAGGAAAGGCAAAGGAAGAGATGCCTGGTTCTGCTTTCCTGTCAGATTCTCACCTGAAGTAATCGCTGCAGGCAGCCAAGACAACTTTATGAACCCGAAATGCTTCGTTATTTATAGTGAGGATGACATCAAGCAGCTGAGCCTGAGCTCGGAGCGAGGCCAGTCCTTGCAGGAGAGTGGTGCTGTGGCCAGGAGCAGAGAACGTGCATTTCAGGGGGCTGTTCTTGTCAGCCATGCTAAAAACAGAACAAGAGAAAGAGACTGGGTTTTAAATTTAAAAAATACATGCTATACCTACGGAAGTACATGCTGGGGAAAATGCTGTGACGTAATGCAGTCTGACAGCAAGCGTACCAGACTCTGCAGCTCCAATGTCGCACCGAACATTGTGGTGTCCATAGCTTAGCTCTCTCTCCCGCAACCCCAAACCTATTTCAGAATTTCTAAATGATGCTTTCATGTTACTGGTGAGAAGCTGTCAGTCTGCAGCTTACATGGGCAGATCAGAGCCAGCCGAAACATCAGCAAACAGGGCCGAACAACTCACACAGCTAGGGCCACACAGTTGTGGCTAAGAGCCAGTTGTGACACAGAGCCCATTTGCACCTCCAGCTCTGGCCCTGAGACTGGGGAGGAATGCAGCTGAGCCCTCAACCTCCCCAGTACCTGCAGCCGGAGGGGGGCACAAGTAACAGCCCGTTTCACGCTGTGGCATATCCTAAGGCCAGCCCTGCCAACCCGATTCAGTGTTTCCTTCACCCCAACTTGACCCTCACCCCGAGAGGGGATGCAAAACGTGAGAAGGTCATTTAGGCAGCCAGTACAAAGACAACATTTGCAGCTGCACTGTAGCCAGGCTCTTCCCCGTGTAAATATCGTCTTGGTTTTCTTGAAACGTGTGTGTACGTTCTTCGCTATGGGGGAAATTCTCCCCTCAGATCTTCATGCTGGGTCTTGACTCCACTTCCTCACCCATTACACACAGGATTTTCACTAGCATCAGTGGTTTTCTACACAGGCAGGGATTGCTGAACATAAGAGCCCAGATCCTCCATGCAGCTCAGAAGACAATTACAATTAAGATGTGTATTGCCTAGGCTGAATTTTGAAGCATGACTGATGCTGGACCTGCAAACTTTGATCTCACACCACTTTAGAAGACGGAGTTCACACAATTTTAGAGGCCTATTTGCAAATTTGACCCACTGTTCAATTATTCTTATCATTTTGCTCAACATCCCACACTTCTCTGTCTTTTTGAAAGAACCTCAGTTTTCAAACCAGGATTTCGAATTTCAGAAGTTATTCTTTTTTGGGGGACTATTTTGATCATCGGATTTTAAGTGGCATATTTTGTGGAAGGGAGAGGGAGTGATAGAAGAGCTCCAGATCGGTTCTGTAGAACCTGATGAGTTGCTGACATAGTATTTACACAGTAATCCATGGATGTACATGGAGGTGTAAGCCATGTTATGCATGCATTTGGTATTCTAACTGAATGGGTGGGGGAAAGGATAGTTGCTATTAACATTTATATTACAGTGGTGACTAGAGACCAAACAGGTTGGGCCCCATTGTGCTAGGGGCTGTACAAATATATATTAAATGACAGGCCCTGTTCAAAGAGCCTGCAATCTACAACAAGAGACAGAACAAGTGGATCTGACAAACAAGCAGGTCCAATCGGGGGTGGGGAAGACAAGGTAGCAAAATTAGCAGGATGTTATTAGCCAGTAAGGAGCAGAGTGTGATCCGTCCGTGCCTAGGGTAGCCCACCTGAAATGCCAAGGTCAGGGCAGGCTACAAAAGGAGAGCAGATTCTGCCAGAACTGGTGGCTAACATTGAAGTTAGGTTCACCAAACAGTGCTCCTGATTCTACACTGGTTATCAAGAAGCTAAAACAAGAAGTTACACGGCCCCTTTACTGCTTTTCAGCCTCTGGCTCCCAGTCAGCAACTAGGTCTAGTAAAGAGACCAGTTATTTAAAAAACTCTATTCACTTTAGCAAAATGTTCTCCTGATCCCCAAAGGGTCAGCCACATTACCAGATCAATACTGGTTTGGGTCTTAGCCAATATACCATGCTGCCAGACAGTCCTTCAGTATCTAAGACTAAAAGTTTATTATAGAAAGGAAAGAAACAAACAAGATGAGAGATGTTTAACTGGTCAAAGCAATCAGATACACACAAATCACTTCAAAGTCCATATACATCAGATTCTGAGCAGTACTGGAGTTTCCAGACTTGTACAGTTCCTCTGGAGTACATCCAGTACCTGGATGGGTCTCAGTCCTTTGTTTCACAGTTTCAGATGTAGAGTTGTACTTGATCCAGAGGTAGGAAGGAAGACAAAATGGAGATGGTGAAGCTGCATTTTATAGTTTCTGCCATGTGGCTTGTACAGTCTTTGTCCCAAACACAGCCACACAGCAGCACATGGCATGGTAAAGCCTCAGAGTCCCCTATCCACAGGCATGTTCTTACATGTCCTGGTGACTCATAAGGTATAGCCCCTGCGTTCTCTCTCTGGGCTCCTTGTATGGCTGACGGCCCTCAGTGAGTCGTCAACGCTGACACTAATCTGCCCGGGGGGGAGGGGGCGGGGGGGGGGGGGGCGGGGCGTTCCACAGCAGCACAGCACAAGTGTTTGGATATAGCTATATCACACACATCCATCACTTACAGCATAAGGATGATACACACACAAACATCATCATACTTAGCAAATTATAACCTTTCCAATGGTACCTGGCATGGCATATCTTGCAAGAATCATTGCAATTTTGTCATACTGGCATTCATAACATTATAAATGGTCACTCATGTACCAGACAAGCATCACACAGTGAACACAACTTGCCACCTGCCTCGCAGTTATCAGGTTGCAATTTCCTGTATGCCATGCATTGTGGAAGTGGCAAGTTAAGGAAAACCTGGGAAATCCATCAGAATCCTGAGAGGCTGGACAGCGTTCTGGTCAGCTGTCATGCTCTGCCCCCGAGGCAGCTGCATTTCAGTGGTGCCATGAGTATGTGTTTGTAGAGCACATCAGGGCATTAATGTAAGGTTATATTTTGGGGAGCTGTCAAGCATGGCAGCATCCCTCTAGGGTATACGTAATTCATTGCTACAAATCAGCTAGCTACCAGAAGGTCAAAAAGTGTTAAGAAGTCCTAGTTCATAGAGCTAAATCCAGTTCTGGCATCAGATGTATTTTAGTGACAATGTCACCAGTCCCCATCCTTGTAAGCAGAAATGCAGGCAGTCTTTATAAAAATGCCGTTTCCCCCTTCAATGGCTAAAGACAAATGAGGCTGGAGCATATGAAGCCTGACCCATCTCCAACTCATTTCACTGTGCCCTGTGAAATAACCATTAGCCCAAGTCTAGTTAAATGAGAAGCTTAAACCGAAAGGTTCTGATGAAACAATGTTTAAAACATCTCCTCTGGCCAGCTGTTAATCTTGGAAAGTAAAGATGGAAGAGACTGACTAGGTTACGGCTGGTTCCCCCATGAAATGTTCTTCAGGATTCTGTCTGTTTAGTTTTAAATGTCCAGCTTTCCTTGGGAGACTATTCCGCAGCATAAGGGCTTGTCTACGGACAAAGGTTGCACTGCTTTAACTATACTGACATAGTTCAAGCCACACAGCCGTCCTAGTGTGGATGTCTGTCTGTCTGTCTGGGAGATATGCTTTAGCCAAACATCAGTCAAAATACAAGTTGTTGGGCTCAACACAGCGTTAAACTGGGTGAAATTTCGTGGTCTGTAATACACAGATCAGACTTGATGATCTAATGCAGCGGTTCCCAACCTTTTGGGCTCAAGGACCACAGATATCATTTTTACAACCCTGAAGGGCCGCCAGTTTCTGCCAGCCACCCCCCTGGGCGGTGTAGCCAGACGGAAGGAGTTCAGCAAGCAGGCAGGCTGCCTCCTCGCTGATCTCCTGTCCCCCCGGCTGTAGCAGGGAAACCGCACATGTCCGGTAGCCCCCTGCGCTCCACCTGGGTCTCTAGGCAGTGGCTCCCTTCTGCAGCCCGGGGGATGGGAGATCAGTGCTCTCCTCCCTCTGGCTCCAGGCGGGACCCCAGCACCTAGAGACCCAGGCAGAACGCTTTGCCCTGCTCCCTGTTACAGCCAGGGAGCGGGGAGTGCTGATCTCCCGTCCCCTTGGCTGCAGTGCACCGGTCTTGTAACCCCACAGCAGCGTGCTCCTCCTGAGTCCTTAGACCACTTTGAAAGATCCTGCGGGCCACTTTTGGCCCCGAGGCCACAGGTTGGGAACCACTGATCTAATGGTCCCTGGCCTTACACGCTATGAATCTATACTAGGATAGCTATTTCCATACAGGACAGGGAATGAACTATACTGGTGTAAGGCTCCTTGACATCGCTATAACTGGATCTCCACTAGCGGTTGTGCTGGTGTCACTATCTTGGTAAAAATTTCACACCCCTAAACAAAATAGTTCAAGTGGAACAAAATGTGGGCATAGGCCAAGCCTCAGAAGAGATCTCACTGCTTGCAAGTTCGCCCTGTACCACTATTCCGCCTTCATTTTCCTTTATTTCATTTCATCTCATTACCCTGAGTTATGCCCCTTTGCACCATGCTCAACAATTCCTCTGTCTACTTCATGTTTACGCTCATGGGTGAAAAATGCAAAGGTTCCAGCAATTAAAGTCTCTTTAGATAAAACACCTGAAAACTCCAATCTCATAAGAGGAGTATTATTGTTGCCCATGTTTGCTGGAAAGTACCACCCCAAAATCTTCACAGAATAAAATGCAGAAACTGGAAACCCTCAGTCCAGTTGAGACAAATAATCACAACCACAGGAAAGAGAAGAAGAGACACAGAAAAGCCAAGAGGGGTGGGGGAGAGGCAGGAACAAGCATTGCGTTGTGTCTCAACACCGCAGTTAGTAAAAGGGGATTTGTGATAAAAACAGGTTATGCTCAAACCAGTCTGTGTCATACCACGGGGCACAAAATAATGGTGCAATACATAACACTGTGTGGCCTTGCTCTCTATGCTTTGTGCTACACTAGAAACGAGGAGAGGCAGCTGTTGGATGCTGGAGACTATGCGGAACAAAAGGAAGCCTTGAATATTTGAAAGTGCCTTTTCAAGGCTGTTCGTATCTAATTTGAGATCATCTGCATATGCCATGCACTTACCGCTGTAACTATTTGATAGAGGAGAAACAGCCTCACTGGCAAATGTAAGGGAGAGTCACCATCTAGCACTCTGTTTCAGAACATGCCTTCAAGCTACTGAGCCTTCTTCACACAACAGTGAAAAGCTATTCTCTCAGTCTGCAAGGCTTTGATCCCTCTTCTCAAATCAGATAGGATGAGGGGTGTTTCAGGATTTTCCTTATTTTTCCTTCTTCACTCTCAAAGCTAAGCATTATGGGGTCCCTCCTATGTTGCAGAGCCTCTCAGAGGACATGCAGAGACCGCTAGAGAAAAGCAAAGTGTTCTTCTCCCAGGGCTAAGCATAACTGCTACTGGAGCACTTCAAGATCCTCCCAGTCCAGGGAGCAAGGTGAAGTGTCTGTTTGTGTGAAGGAGGCAGAATTACCTTGCTGTAAACGTTGATCAATAAAAAGACACAGTCACATAAAGTAACAACACTATCTTCAATGTACATTGCCTCTGCTTTATACACTAACTTCAAGAGGGCTTGAGAGTATTTGCAGGATATGGGCTTTTAACAGTTACACTGCCATAGTGAAGACTTACAGTTGTGTGAGGTTAGTATAGAATTATTCCCTTACAGGAACAGCCATTCCAGCATATAGCATCTTTATACCAGTATAACCACATCCAGTTAGGGAGGCTGTACTGCTTTAACAGACCGGTGTAGTTAAAGCCATACAGTTTTCTAGTGTAGACATGCCCACAGTAGGGTAAGAGCGGCTCATTGCTTGTGATTGTTTCCCGGGCACTTCCCATGCCTGGGCCAATGTTCCCTTGCCATAAGCGCAGTTATATTTAGTGAAAGGACTGGCTGACTCAGAGACAGGTAATGGGATAGAATGCCTTTCATCTCTGTGCCGCTGTTTGAAGCCAGCCCAGGCTAAAAAGGATTTAAAGCAATTACTACGTGATAGCTGCTTCACAGCCCGTGTGAAAGGGATATGGTGGGTCTCCGCGGTACAGATCACAAAAAACAACCTGAAGAAAAAACAGACCTGGAGGAAAGCTCTGTGTGGCTCGAAAGCTTGTCTCTCTCACCAACAGAAGCTGGTCCAGTAAAAGATATTACCTCGCCCACCTTGTCTCACAAAAACAACTGCAGCATTTGGTCTCTAGACTGGGCACAAGCACGGTATTAGGAAACATGACTCTTAACTCAGATATGTTTAAGATAGTTTCTTCCCTGTTCGTGGCCAAAGGCTGTCATGTTTCAAGACACATTAGCTGGTCATGGTTAGCCCTAGGAGTTAACATTCATTATCACCTTTTCTAACATGCATTTTCCCAGTATAAACAGCAGCCTCAAGCCTAGTCTACAAGGGGGAAAGGGACCGGCATAGCTATTCCAGAATATTCCATGTGGGCACTATTCCAGAATAAAAGTCGCTTTGATTCCAGAACAGAGGGTCCAGAGGGGAGCTATTATGGCAGAGCTGTTGCAGAAAGCTTAGTCCGCCAAAGTTATGCTGGTCCATTTCCCCTCTAATCCCTCCACTGTGTCTACGCTAGAGAATTTCACCACCAATGCTGACATTGGTCTAGCTGAAGCCCCGTTGGTGCCATTGGGAGCCTGAGACACGTAGTGGTTCTCAACCTTTCCAGACGACTGTACCCCCGAGGCCCAAGCCCCACTGCTCGGGGTGATGCATGCTACTTAGCTTTGCTGGACCCCAGGCAACTGCCGGGCCTGCCACCCCCTAATGCGGCCCCTGCACTTGGGACCTGCCTAAACCCGGCCCAAGACCCCGCTGGGGGGTGGGTTGAGAAACACTAGAGAAATGGACGTACCCCCGGAAGACCTCTGCATATCCCTGGTTGACAGCTACTGCCCTAGATCACACAGGGCTCTGTAAGCTTCCAGTGGCAACGTGGTCCAGTGTTTATGGCACTGGATTGGGACGCAGAAGACTTGGGTTCTACTCTTGGCTCTGCCACTAGTCTGTTGGGTGCCCCTGAGCAGGTCACTTTCCTCTCTCTGTGCTTCTATTTCCCCTCCCACCCTTTGTCTGTCTGTTTAGACTGCAAGTTCCTTGGGGCAGGGACTGTCTCATACTTTGTACAGTGCCTAGCACAATGGGACCCTGACCCCAGACAGGGCTTCTATGCACAACTGTAATTCAAACAAATAACAGCAACAACTGACGGTGATAAAGACAGGTCTCACCACAAGAGCCTCATCTGCATTAAGGCTCCCACCAGTCCTAATACTGATGAAGAGGGATAGCACTGGTGGGCCTTTGTTTGTAAGATTCCCTGTGGTAGGCAAGGCTGTCACGGTAAGACACAGGGGGTGTGAAGCAGCATGGGCATGGTTATGTGCGTGACAGACGCTTGCACTGGCACATCTTTTCTGTGGATAAAGAAAGGAGTTCAGACTCCTGAGCAGTCAATCAGGCAGCTCTCTCCAGCACTCAGCCCACACAAGGTTTTATGGCGAGGACAGCAAAACTCAAGTGAAACCGAAGAAACTCACTTTATTTAACATGCATGGTCTGAATACAAAGGGCCTCCTTTCAGCGTATTTGAAAGGGAGCATGAGAGAGATTTTACTAAGGTAGTTCACTGAAATGCCTTCAGTTTCATGCCTATGTAAAAAGCACATTCAGATTCCAATTTCTAAACTACAATTAGACACTTAAAATCAAAACAAAAAAGTCAAACTCCCTCGGCTAAGTCAGTGGTAGCTATGGTTACTGTAATATTTCAGATCCTTAGGTTTTATATCACACGCCCAAACGATAAAGTCGTTGTTTTCAGCAACTCACGCTGACAAATATTAACTACAGGCAAGAAGGCTAAATAGACGCCAAAGAGTTTGCTGATTTGTGGAGTCACAGCAATACATTTTTTGACTTCCAGACAACACTTCTATGGCCCTCCTTCCCGCTGTCCAACAATGTTAACAGGGCTCGGTCAGTACTAACTGCTTGGAATTTGGGTGAGGAGGGAGGTTAGCTGCTACACGGCCATGTGGCTCTTAAAAATACCTGTCCCATAAACCTACTTACACATCCAGCATAACGCAGGAATCTGAGTGGCACACCACCAGAAACAATCTACCACCCTCTCCCTGTCCAAATTCACAGTAAGCACTTCGTGATCAGCTGTGAATTAAACATTAACAGAGCAGAGGGGTTGTTTTCCAGAGAAACACAACCCCTTTAGGAAGCAACATATGTGAATAAAATAAATGTCTTTGTTCCCTCCTCCACCTTCTCCTCTTCAGTTCCATTTCTCTCTCTCTCTCTCTTTTTGTCCCCTTGCATCTTTTTCTTTCATCATAAACTATAAGGACGAGTTCAAAGCTTTAGACTAACATGTCTGTCCAAGAGTTTCAAAAGTGCCTAATGATCTGGGTGCTCAAATCGAGACCCTTTAAATGGCCTGATTTTCAGAGGGATCTGCACTTTTTGAAAAACCAGGCTCCTTTAAAGTGCCTCAAATTGGGCAGCCAAAAATCACTAGTCACCTTTGAACAGCTCGCTCTATCTTTTACACTTCCAGCCTCTCAGGTTAAGAAAAATCTGCCCTTTGGGGAGGGAAAAGGGTTTAATTTTTACTGTTCTTAAAAACTAAATCCCTTTACATCAAGACTGCAACCATTTTTATTTATATTATGGTAGCACTTAGACGCCCCAACCTTGGTTGGGACCCCATGGGACCAGGCATAGTAACTACAAAATAAACATGCTCTGCCTCCAAGAGCTTATAATCAAAGTGGACAAGACAGATGAAAGATGGGAGAAGCCAGTCTTACCATCATGCCCATTTCAGAGATGGGGAACTGAGGTCCAGAGATTAAATGACTTGCCCAATATCATATACAGAATCTGTGGTGAGCCTGGAACTCCATCCTGATCTCCTGAAACCCAAGCTGGTGCTTTAACACAAAACCAACCAGGCCTGCATCTCTAAGACCCCAGTTCAGCAAAGCACTTAAGCACATACTTCACTTTAACACCATTCAAGCTAGGTCCTTGTAGCAATTGGTTCTGGGAAGATACTAAATGGGGACTGTCAATAACAAAAGCTGTGCTACCAGCAGGCCTAATTCTAATCCTGCTGGGCTACAGAATGACTCCCCATTGGACAAATATAAAACCATCACTCCCACAAATGAGTCCGACAGCTACACAGCACCACAATACTATAAAAACTGGCTACTCTCTTCCATTCCTGAAATGGCAGGATGATTCAAACACACCAGGACCTCGAGAGATGGAAAGACCAAGCTAAATACAAAGGATTACATGGGAAAATTTTACGAATTCTGGCCCTGTGTGCATGATCCTCCTTATAAGACAGCGTTATTTCACATTCTTATGGCAGAGAAAGCGTTCATGACTGGCTTACATCTCTGCAGTCTGTTAATCCTCCAGATCCAGTTTCTAAACCAAACTAAAGCCAAACTACACTCGTTTAAAACAAACCAAATGCATTCGATCCCAACTACATACAATGAGATCAGCTTTTAAATGTATGATGTAGTATCTGCATTGCAGGAGCACCTAGAGGCCCCAAAATGGGATCCCTTGTGTTTTTTCTACCATTTGTTTGTTTTCTTTGCCTAACACAACGGCTCTCGACCACAACTATCATAAAACAGGCAACATCTCCACCGCCTGCTGTGCCAAACAGCACAGCAGGCCAGAGCCACATCAAGCCCACTGGTGTGCCACAAAGGGCAGTCATTTATTCAAATCCCAAAACAGGCTTTAACGACTTGGGGGGTTTTGTTCGTTTTTCCTTTCCCACATTGCCCCTTGCCATACTTCTAGTTCAAGAGCACACGTGCAATGTACAATGGAACACCCTATCTGCATTAATCCATGAGGTCACTGTTTCCTTCTTCAAATCCTTTCTCAGGACTCACCCCTGCTTCCTTGCCTTCCACAGATCAGCCAATCAATGATGGCTAGGTTGTACATCTCTCAGAGAGAGAGCAGAGTTCATTAACACTAACAAACCTTACATAGTAGGAAAGAGTTCCCTCCACTCTCTGCTCCATTACACTGCAAGTCAGACTATTTGATCTCCCTGGGCCCTCCCCTTCTAGCCATAAACATCTGTCAATTTACCCCAGGTACGAGGTTTTGGAATCAGCGATTTGTGGGGTAGCTGGCTGCACTTGAGTTTTCATTACCCTCATCCCTCCTTTTCCCACACTCGCCACACCTTAGTTCCAAGTTCGATTGTGAACTCTCTGGGTCAGGACGTGTCTTTTACCACATGTCTTTGTAGCGCTTGCCTGGGACATCCAGGCACTACTGCACTATAAGGGTCTGTCTACGCTGCAATTAAAAACCCGCGGCTGGCCCGGGCCAGCTGACTTGGGCTAAGGGGCTGTTTACCTGCGGGGTAGACATCCAGGTTTGAGCTGGAACCAGGGCTCTAGGACCCTGCAAGGTGGGAAGTTCCCAGAGCTCGGGCTGCAGCCCCAGCTGGAACAGCTACACCACAATTAAACAGTCCCACAGGCCAAGCCCCTTCGCCCAACTCAGCTGGCATGGGCCAGCCACGGGTGTCTATTTGCAGTGTAGATAGACCTTAAGTGACAGAGTATCAATTACATATGCTACTTACAAATACAAATTGTGAAGTGTAGTAAAAGGGATGGGAACTTAAGGTGCAACTTTCATGACCCATGGGGTAATTTGCCCCCTTCCCCTACAAACACACACAGATTAGTGCTGCTAAACAACTGCCAGTCTGAAGCAAGAGTTAAAAAAAACCAAAGCCACACCATCATTTTGCCTGCCAGACCACTTTAAAGATTGCCACTTCAATCTAAACAAAAGGAATCAGATTTTGCAGCACTGGCAAGCAGCTGCATGAATGCTTGGTGTTAGCATGCCAGTTCTATATTGTGTATGGTCCAATTTTCTTAATATCACTCCTGTTAGTAGCTCATTTCCCTCATTACCTAAGACCTTTTCACTTACCTTTTGGGTGAGGATGTGCCCGTTATAAGCTCTCCTACAATATTTCTAAAGATTCTTGGATGGGACAAACTGGGTTTCACTCCACACATACTGAGAACTCCATCTGCTCCATGTTCACTGAACAGAACAGTCGAAGTCCTACATGATTGCTGCAATGGCTTTTCTTTGGAAAGGTCAGTTCATTTCATGTTCTATTCTCCGTCTATTAAAGTTCAGCAATTATAGTCATTCATATAAATTAGAAATGGAAAAAGACCTCATAGGACCGCTAGTCCATTGCCCCACCAATGCAGGATTGTCCTCACAATGCAGGGAATGTTGAGCATTACTTACAGAGTAACTCAGAAGCCTGAGAAGCACTTCTGAAGTTTACTTCTAAACTACATAATCTGAAACCATCAGCTCAGAAGCCTTTAGATGCTGAAAGAAGAAAAAGCAGCAATCATTTTTACAGTGACTCAACTACAGCATAAACATTTATATCAGGATATATTTATGTCTACCAGAGCTGACAGCTAAATCTGGTTTAATAGCTCCTTGTTGCAAATGTACAGAATATAAAGCTATGCAAAACTGAATTTTTGAACGGTTCCTAGAGAAAAAAAAAGTCCCCTAATGGACCAGGCTTCACAGTAAATGTTATTAGGTTACAGCAACATAAATTCAATCCAAGCCTCTCAATTCAGCCCATAATCTCTCTTTGTGCTGGCTTTCCCCTCCCTTCTAATACATTTGATCTCCTTCTCCCACCTTCTTTACAAGGAAGGGGAAAAAAATCAGACCTGTTTGTTCTTGATGTGAAATGAGACACCTGCATTTTTTAAGATGGAGAGAATTCTGTCTCCCACATCCATTCATGCAGCTCTTGGCAGGTAAAGGTGCTTTCAGCAGAAATACCATCGGGTGTTACAGAAGTCTTGGATTGTGGGGATTTTTTTTTTTTTTTTTTTTTTTTGTTCTTGGGGGAGGGGGGGAGTTGTTTTTCTAAAAAAAGCGTATACAACCTGCTTCTCTCTCTTCCTGTGGTAGATTATTTCAAATTCACAGCCCTTCTCAATATCCTGCTTGGACCCTCCCCTGAGCAGTTCCCACTCAGGAACGTTGCACATCCCTAGCATCTGAAAGGATTTTTCCTAGATGTCATAGCATGACCCTTCCTCTTGCCCTTAAACATTGCAGTAAAGTTCACCCATCCCTGAGACTAAGCTATGTGCCATTCAGGAAGCTTCTCCTCACAGGGGACACCCAATGAGTCTCACTATCTCTTCTGTATCCACCTTCTCTGGAGTCGGAATCCTTCTTTAGGATTCATGCTATACATATTCTTCGAAATACTGTTACTTACGTATCCCGCACCTCTCCCTCACCAAGATGCAAAGGGCTGTATGTAATAACCCCTTGCATTTCATGAAATCTTAACTGCACGGAAAGCAAGAAGCGCGAACTTCAAAAGACAAGGTTTGGATTTGTTTTGTTTTGAAGGTACTAAATTCTTACTGAAGCTTTTTAAGCAATAAAAAGGGGAATTATGTAACTGAAAAACACTGCAAACACATGTGAACGGAAGTGCAGTGTGTGGGCATACACTCTCTTGCTATGCAAAACCCAGGCAAATTCAGGATTCTAGTGAGTGCTCTGTTTGTACCTCCTAGGTGCCTAAATATTGCAGCACATAGCCCAAGCAAGATCATGTGCAGTTCTGAGACCATCTCTGCCTTACTGGGTTAGTTGATAGGGTGTGTGGCAGACAACTGAATGTCCTTGCTTTTCGGAAGTTGCTGCATAGTTTTAAAGTAAATAGCATTAGCAGCACGGTAGTAATTCCTCTGCACTGATAGAATTCCCAGGTGTTTGAACAACACTGCACCACTGAAATGGTATTTATATGTGTAACTGTAATAAAGCACTGTTTTCATCAGCCTTAGAGAATAAATATTTAATGAGTGCCACAAATCAAAATAAAGGTCTGTAGAGACAGGCAATATGCACCCACTAGTTGCCAGGAAGTGCCCTTAAAGCTTCTCACTCACACTAGGCTGACTGCATATTATGCCCATTCTCTGCAGTTGGGAGCTTCCAGAAGGCACCTGAATGCTCAGACAAACCCATCCTTAAGAAAGTAACAGCAGTATTTAAAGTTGGAGAGCCCTTTATTTCAAAACAAACAACACGCAATGATGCAAGAACAGTTCAGGGAACAAACTGCTGAAGCTCCATTCTGGATGGTTTATGATGTCTCCAGAACAAGTTACACCACTTCACATAGCACTGTAAATCTTCCAAACGCTGTATGTTGTTTCTCCCTCTCATTCACGATGTTTATAGATCTCTATCCTACCCTGCCCTCAGTTCTCTCTTTTCCAAGCTGAAAAGTCCCAGTCTTTTTAATCTCGCCTCATACAGAAGCTATTCCATACTCCCAACCATTTTTGTTGCCCTTCCCTGTACTTCTTCCAATTCTAATATATCTTTTTTGAGATGGGGCGACCAGAACTGTTCGCAGCATTCAAGGTGTGGGTGTATCATGCATTTATATAGTGGTATTATGATATTTTCTGTCTTATTATCTATCCTTTCCTAATGGTTGCTAACATTCTGGTAGCTTTTTTGACTGTTGCTGCACACTGAGCAGATGTTTTCAGAGAACTAGCCACAATGACTCCAAGAGGGGGTCAAAAAACGTGAACAAGGGTGATCCAGCGGATATAGTGTGATCGAATTTCAGAAAGCCTTTGACAAGGTCCGTCACCAAAGGTTTTTAAGCCAAGTAAGCAGTCATGGGATAAGAGGGAAGGTCCTCTCCTGTTGTTTTTGGTTAAAAGACAGAAAACAAAGAGTAGGAATAAATGTTCAGTTTTCACAATGGAGAGAGGTAAATAGCAGGGTCTCTAAGGATCTGTACTGGGACCAGAGTGGTTCAACATATTCATAAATGGTCTGGAAAAAAGGGCTAACAGTGAGGTGGCAAAGTTTGGAGACGATACAAAATTACTCAAGATAGTTAAGTCCAAAACTGACTGTGAAGAGTTACAAAGGGATCTCACAAAACTGGGTGACTAGGCAACGAAATGACAGGTGAAATTGAATGTTGATAAATGCAAAGTAAAGCAGATTGGAAAACATCATTCCAGATATACATACATACAAAATGAGGGGGTCTAAATACACTGTTAGTACTCAAGAAAGAAATGGCCAAGATTATACTAGGAACTTTTGCTGGTACAACCATGTTGGTTAGGTGTATGATTTTTTTTACACCCTTCCTGTCCCAACAAAAACCCTCATGTAGACACAGCCACACCTGCAAAAAAGTCATTTTCCTGACATAGCCTATTTTGTTTGGGGAAGAGACACACTGGCAAAAGCACATCTCTGTTGGTAGACAACTGCATCACCCTAGGCGGGTTTGCCACTATAGCTCTACTGGAATAGCAATACCAGCAAACCACTTCTAGCATAGACTAGACCTCAGTGTAAGCAGTTTCATCCACCCTATACACAGCACTACTGGAGTGTGACAAAGAGCGCACAGAAAAACCGCTCAGAAGTCTCGGCCCAAACACCAATGTCCAGTTCTGAGGAAGCAACTCTGCCCCAAGAACTGAGGCCAGTTTGAGAGATTAAAGCGGGGAGCAAACTCCCTTGCTGTTAGCCGCAGCCCACTCCATGTCTCCCCCAGACCCCCACCAAAAAGAGCCTGCAACACAAAACGAACAAGGATGCAATACTTCTCCCCACACTAGCTTTTGTCTGGGAATCATCACTACAATCTTGGAGGAAATCAATCCTAGGAATTAAAACTCCCCCTCCTCCACGAATAAATATGCACGGTGCTCATGCCAGGAACTAGTGACTAGGTTTGACTCTATTGGAGAGACTCTTTACAAGAAAGTTTACCTCCCAGTGACTTGTCTCTGCAGAAAACCAATCAATACATTAATTAACAATAATTCATCACCGCCACCACGGCCTTGTGCCCGAGCACCAGGCGTTACCGAGACAGACTCTGCCTGGGGGACGTTGGAAGGGGTCGGGCGGGCTGAGACCTTTGCTCAGAAAGCAGAGACGAGGAGCATGCAACACCATCGTTGTATTCTTCGTCCTCCCTCCCCGTCCACTCCAGCAGCCGGAGCTGGCGTGTCCTGGCCGCTGCGGGACGGCGCGTGTCTGCACACCCGGTGTAGACAAGGGGCTGCAGCCGGGGGCCGCAAAGCGAAGTGGAGCGGGTGTGTGTGTGTGGGGGGGGGGACAGGGCTGACTTCGGCTGGCCGGACTGCGGTGAAAGGAGCTGAAAGGAGTTGACAGAACAGCCCCCCCCCCCCCGCCACAGACACCCCCGGGGGGTTGTTCTGCAGAAGGACAAAGGCCAAGTCTCCCAGCGGGGGGGGGGGGACAGAAAAAAGCGATTCCCCCCGTTTTATTTTCCTCGGGGAGCGGGGGGGGGGCAGTGGCTGCGCTGCGGGGAAAGGGGGGGCGTGGGGCGGCCCGGTGCGTGGGGAGGGGGTGTCGGGGGGGGCGTGAGCCGGGCCCAGCTGAGGGGAGCCGGGACAATGGCGGGCGCGGGGGGGGGCTGGCGGCACGTCGCGGCCCCGCTCACCTGCTCGGCCGCTCTGAGGCGAACTCGGCCCCGCCGGACTCCGCCATCTTCCCCGCGCCTCCGCCCGGCCGGGCCCAGCGCCGGGGCCGCCGCCGCGTTAAAGGGGCAGGAGCGAGCGGGGCCCGCAGCGCGCGGCCTGGTGCGGCCCGGTCCGGTCCGGCCCGGCCCTCCCCTCCCGAGCCGCGGGCCTGAAGCGCCGCCTGCCCCGCTGGGGCCCCCCCGGGCGCCGCCCCGGGGTGCCCCCCCATCTGGGCCGGGGTCCTCGGGGCCCCACGGCGCTGCCCCGTGGAGAGGCCTTGGGAGGAGCCTCTGGCGCGCCCCCTCCCCCCCCAAGATCGGTCCGATCCCGGGGGGCTGCCCCCCAAAGGGCCGCTGAGCCCCGAGGGCGCGGCCTGTGAGAGATTCACCCGCCGGGGCTGAGGGGGGCCCAGGGAGCAGCAGGCCCGAGGTGCCCCCGGGTGTGCACGCAGCTGGGCTGGCCAAGGACCCCCCCCCCACCCCCCGCCAGCTCTTGGGGATGTAGGTGTCCCCCCATTTCTCAGGCCCCCTGGCAGGAGAGGCTGTGAGCTACTGGTGGGGCGCACAGCCTGACCTGGCAGGGCTGGTCCCTCCCTAGCTCCTCTGATGTGATGTTATGTATTTCCCACTGCACCGCGCCCGACGTGGCACTGCGCCGGCGTGGGCCGCGTTTCCACGGGGTGCTGGGGTGTGATTTACTTCCCAGGGGGTGGCACCTTGCAGTGAAAACCCCAGGCGCTCTCCCTGTGCAGGCATCCCGTGGCCTGGGTGCCCCGCGTGCCGTGTAGGGGACCAGCGCGTGCCGTGCTTCGTTACTGCTTGCGGCCTGGGGCAGAAGCCCTGCACGGATCCTGAGCCGTGTAATTATTAGACCACGGCCCACAGGTGCTAGGATTCACCGAAACAACCAGACTTGTGGAAGAAGAATTGTACCCTCCAGAGGGTGCAGCTCTGTTGTCAAAGCCTCGCAGCTTGGGGTTTCCTGCTTCTCTGTCCAAAACTTCATTCCTCATCACTTCCCAATGCAGGGAGAACACCACCATCACTCCTCACTCACTGTGTGCTGAGAGAGGAATGCATCGGCAGAGCTGAGCACAATGCTGATGTACCGTGGGATCTGTAAACACCAGTGCAGTTCTCACAGGCAGCAAGCACCTGGCAGAGAACAGCTAGAGAAAGCTGAAGGCAGGGAAACAACTGGGCTTGGAAGTCAGGATATTTTGTAATCCTGGCCTTGCCAATCACCTTGGACAAATCATTTTGATTCTCTATGCCACAGTTTCTTCCACATTTCAAAAGGGGGACGAGGAATCTGTACAAGAGAATAGGTAGTTGGAAAGCCTTATTTCTCACACTGCTCTTTCGAGGCAGCATGGTGAGAACTTGCTGAGGCTGCTGCAGTTCAAGGAGAACATTTCATTTTGAAGAGTGAAATTGTGTAATTTTCATACTTGTAAATCTAGTGAAGCATTTTCAGAATATTTGGCACTTCCATAGCACCTTTCACCCAGGATCTAACTGCACTTCACAGCCATACACTAAGTGAGCACACTACACCCCTGGGAAGAGTTCTCTATTAATTTGCTATTTGTATTCTTGTAGCACACAGTGGCCCCAATCAATAATGTGACCCCTTTGTGTTAAACGCTGTACCTACACACAGAGACAGTCCCTGCCCCAAACAGCCTGACCGTCTAGATAGATGTGACAAGCAAATGGGGGCAGGGACGGAGGCATAGATAGGAGAAGTGACTTGCATAAGGTAACAGCAGGTTAACGGCAGAGCCAGGAAGAGAATCCAGGTCTCCTGAGTTTCATTCTAGTGCCCTACCTACCTGCCGGCTCACAATGCCTCTGGTTACTATCCCTGTGTTACAGCTTGGCATATGGAAGCAAAGAGAGATCAATGGCTTGCCCTAGATCAACAGTGAGTCACTGATAGACCCCAGAAGTCCTGACTCCAAGTCCCCTACTCTTACGACTAGTTTACACGCCGTGCAAACAGAGGTTGCTATCTGAACCCATTGTTTGTCGGCAAGGAGCTCAGTTGTTTCTGATAGTCTCCGACCCTGTACTTTACAGTTCCCAACTCCACATACATGCGACTTTCCTCTGAAACTGGCCTCCACTTCATTTCTCATCAACCTGTACTTTTCCCTAAGGGTTACTTTCTGTAGCTTTCACTTTGCACTATAAACGTTCACCCACACGCCCCCCTGCTGCTTTACAGCATTTAAAAGAAACACGCTGACTTTATTTTTTAAGTCTCAGCCCAATATATGCAAAGCAATAAAACAGCTTTGCTGACTGCTCGTCTAGCCAGGCTGCCCTCCAGTTGCAGGCTTTCCTGCCCGTGGCTACACAGGCCTTTTCCCCACAAAAGGCAGATCAAAGGACTGGCGCTATGAACATTACACCTCCACTTCCCCTGCAGGAAAAGCCAGACTATGCCGCATGCTGTAAATGCCTTTCACATGTTCCCCAGACCCCAGTTAAAGGAAACCCCACAAGGTCTGTCAAAGCATGGAAAACACATTTATAAGATGCTGGAAGGAAGGTGTGTTCTATAACTACTCTGGTGACCCGGCATGCTGCCTCATGTCATGCGGACAAGGAAACCGAAGGGGGATATTTCTGGTTATTTCATATAACTGATGGGATTTGATCTCTGACAACAGGGCCAGGAACTTTGTATGTGCCATTGGACATTTATTTTTCTTTTGCTCATTATCTGCTGAGTGCACTTAGCCCTAGACAGGGCATAGACCATGCCCCAAGGAGCTTACCCTTTTTATGTTTGTATCTATCTAAGGTGTTTTTAATCTGAGCACCTCCCGGTCTTTAATGTATTCAACCTCCCAACAACCTTGGGAGGCAAGGCTAGGCTGTCGTCCCCACTGTACAGATGGGGAACTGAGGCACAGAGTGACTTTCCCAAGCGCACACAGGGAGCGTGTGGCGGAGCAGGGACTTGAGCCCAAGTCTTCCATGTACCAGGCTAACGCTGAACCGTCCTGCTCATAGAGCACCCAAACCAGACTGGACACTCTGCAGATATGTAACAGGGCTCCCAATCCAGGCTGACAGTGTAAACAAAGGCAGGGATGAATGAAGCAAATACCAGGATGGCAAAGGGGTTGAAGGAAGGAATTCAGTATTGCCCACCTCAGCCATTCAAAAATCATGAGTCAAGTCCCCTCCCCCAAAGTGAGACTGGCTTAAAAATCAGAAGGTATTACAGATAATAATACCTGTGTGGGTGTTTGTCTTTACCTTTTGCATTTTGAGACTTTGGGATGCACGCGGCTCACATTTTCAAGCAATTCTCTGAAACCACAAGGGCAACAAACTATTTTTTTTTTTAAATAAAAGGTGAGATTCTCACATAGTCACATGAATCCAGAAGCTAGAGCTCCGAGAAACACACCAAATAGTGTCAGACTAGGGATAAAACCATGAGTTCGCAGCACTGCATATTCTTGAGCGCCATCTACTGACACTTTATTTATTAACGGTTTATACACAGGCCTCTCTCATAACGCACGGTATTATCACAAATCACAGAACTTGCATATGTGGGTGGAGGCGATAGGGCTAGAGAACAGGTCTTAAGCACCAGTGTGCAGCTCCTGGTAAATTATTCCAGGCGTAAGAGATCATCGCAATTCCTTTACTTGCTATTGTCAGGAAGCAATGGGAGAACAAACTGTCTCTCTGGACCAGCGGTTCCCAACCTTCTTGGCTCGAGGGCCACAGATATCATTTTTACAACCCTGAAGGGCCACCGGTCTCCACCAGCGGCCTCCCTCCTCCCACTGCAGCCAGACGGAAGGAGTGCAGGCCTCCTCGCTGATCTACCATCTCTCTGGCTGCAGCAGGGAAACCACACGCGTCCTGTAGCCCCATGTGCTCCACCTGGGTCCCTAGGTAGTGGCTCCCTTCTGCAGCCCGGGGGACTGAAGATCAGTGCTCCCCTCCTTCTGGCTCCAGCAGGGACCCCAGCACCTAAGGACCCAGGCGGAGCGCTTTGCCATGCTCCCTGCTACAGCCAAGGGGAGGGGAGCGCTGATCTCCAAGGAGCCTGCACTGGTCTTGTAGCCGCACAGCAATGCACTCCGCCTGGGTCCTTAGGCAGCAGCTCCCTTCTGCAGCCAGTGGGAGGGGAGCCGTGGGCCACTTTGAAAGCCCCCATGGGCCACTTTTGGCCCCCAGGCTACAGGTTGGGAGCCATTGTTCCTATATCGGCTTCAGAGGTGTTGTGAGGGTTCACTGCAGCTTTCCAAAGTGAGATGTAGCGCGAGTCAGCTCCTGGACTAGTTATGCCTTGACTTTCCCGCAAGTCGGGCTGATTAAACGCCCCAGCTGCCCAGCTGGTGAAGCAGGCTGATCTCTCCTTTTCTTCATACTGAGGGTCCTGCTCAGCTCTCAGAGCTACAGTGGAAGAATCACCCTGACTATAGCATCGTTTAAGGAGCTAAGGCACAGGATCTAGAAACAATACCTACTGCAAAAAATAATCGTATCCCATCCTGTGTGTGTGTGTGTGTGTCTCTCTCTCTCTCTCTCTCTCTCTCTCTGCTGGTTTGTTCACTCTTGATTTTTGAGACTGTCCGTCCTTAATCCCCTCATAATCCTGGCAAACGTGTGTATGGGGGCGGGGGAGCGCATGTGTGACAGAGAGTGTGTGTGTGCATTGCGTGGGGTGCTGTGCAATGTAATTCCTGCAGGACCCGATCCCTGGACACCCAGGATCTTGTCCTGGCAGGTCACTAAGTAGCGCTGACTGGATCTCTTGATAGGTTTTCGATTACTGCAGCATTATTTGTTCTCCACCATGAAGCTGGTTCAGGTGACATATTTTCTTCCCCACAAAGTATGTGAGGACTTTCATCAGCACCAGCCTTTCTTCCTCTTAGCGGCTCTACCAATTTCCATTGCAAATCCTGCCCTGGCTCGGGTCAGCTAACTGACATAGGTATCATGTCAGGCTGGCATGCAAGCCACAGAGGCTGCGTGAGCTCAGGCACAAGGCAGAATGAATCTCACCAAACTGACACCCACAGATCGAAAGAGCAGAGGGGAAGAGAGCAAGTTAGCAAGTTAGCAAGGCTTCATTGTCTTTCTCTAAAATGCTGCTGAAACTACAGTACAGCACATGAGCAGAGCATGGTCCTTCGACACGAAATCCTCTCCCTCCCCATGATGCAAGCAACTTGGCTGTTCAGACTGGTGCCATACACCCAGACTGTGCTATCAGCCTCCTCCGGCAGCTATGTCAGCTCCTAGGATAAAGACCTCGTCTATTCCAGCCGCCTCCTCTTTAATGCTGGGATTTTGCTCTCAGTTTGTAAACCCGAGAGCAGCCCAATCCCCGTAGCAGGCTAACAGGTGCAGAGTTGAATGGGAGGCAGGCAGCTAAGGGTGCACGGGGGGTCCAACCCATGGGAAGTATTAGCACCTTCCTGTGAGATGCTCAGCTCCGTCAACTCCCATTCAGGTCAATGAAAGCTGTGGACTCCTGGCTCATCACAGGATCAGGCCCTACAGAAGGCAGGGGGAGCTTACAGTACCAGGCACCAAACCTGGAAGTACCATTAATGGAATGTGACCCCAGGGCCCGATCCAGACAAACATTTATGCAGGTGCTTGATTTGACCTGCCAATGAAACCAACAGGATTACTCAAGTGCCTAAAGTTAAGCAGGTGCTTAAGTGCTCTGCTGGATTGGCACTGAGGGGAGTCAAATTCCCACCTCCCAGCCAAACCACAGCCCTACGCCTGTATTTTCAGTGACCAGCTTTGCTAAGCTTCGTGTCTGGCCAAAGAACACAACAGCAAAACACAGGGAAAATAAACACGAAGGGAAACAAAGCCCTGGTGGTCCAAGTGTAACGATGCCTGCAGTCCAAAAAGGAACGAAGAGCAGGACATGGAAAATGCATGTCACTTGGCGGCAGGCTGGATGTGCCTGTCGCAGAGAGGGCTCTCCACTGCATTGCCACCAGGCAGCAACTGCTCCAGACGCAGCCAGCAGCACCTCGCTGAACTTTGACATTTGAATATGGAAAATAATTGGCTTCATGAAGGTTCCCTCAGTCCCTCGTGCCTCTCTGGAATGCGTGTGGTGGAGACAGAACCAATCCCATCATTGCCAGAAGGAGACTGGTTTTCATTTGTTTTTGTTTTCATTGAGTCACCCAGAGCTCTGCCGCTTGGCTAAGTTCTAGTAACAAGGAGTGGGGGAGGAAATACACTCACAGGACTTGCATGGGCTGAACATTTTCTGCATACAGGCCAGGGGCGGCAAACAGTTTCCCAGCACTCTGCATTGCTGTGGGGCCTCATCATATGACATCACACTTTAAACCAGAGAGAGGAAAAAGCAGCATGGCACGAGGGCTCCAGCCACAGCGCACTGGCTGGACAAAGGCAGTTACTCCATGGGCCATTAAAAATGTGTCTATGCACTTGTCACATGTCAAGGAAGCAAAGGTAACTGACTGGGTGTGTTCAGCTTAGTTCCAACAGCCCCTGCTCAGCTGGAGAGAGACAGACCGGCAGAAAGGTCTAGGGTCAGACGGTGGTCATGCTCACGGTGTTATAATTCCTGTGCTTGCTGTAGGCAGTTGAATTAATTGACCCAGGTCGTTCCCTGCAAGGCTGTTCTCTCTGACTTCCTGGGAAAGACCCACTCACTTAGAAGTCACTGAGAGGCAGAGGCAGCAGGAGCAGGTCCAGTGTTGTTCAAAGAGGTAACTGGAAATGGAGGTATAAGAACATGCTTCACTCATGCAGCTGCTTCCTCACTTGTCTGCTAGGGAGAGCATGGTTGGCAGGAAGATCACACCTGTAGCTAGCCCAGTGGTACTGCCGTGAGCCAGCTGTCGAGCCAATTATAAAACCCCAGTGTCTAGACACCCCATCTGTGGCTTTGACCACCACCCATCCTTCTCCTCCTGCCTCACAGAGCTAAAGAAGTAAAGACCTTGCATCCAGCTTACAGGGCAGTGTGGTTGGGTCGCGCTAAGATGACAGCCATGTGCTAGGTGACACCAAGCTTAGGAGGTGAACAGAAGAGCAGCTTGAGAATGTCCTTTTCCAGTTCAGAGAGAGCTGTCTGTTCTGTAACAGAAGAAACCTCACCTCTGGCTACTTGGCTCACAGTAGCATCAGCAGCAGGATGCAGCCCTCCTTGCTGGTGAGGCCCAGCACAAGGGCTAGGAACCTAGGGCAGGAGGAGCTCAGGATCAAAAAGGAATGTCCTGGATTGGTGGAAAAAGCTGACCAATCAGCTAGGCTCGCTTAGAGCCAATCAAAGTCCGGAATTCTGACCAATCAGGAACAATGGAATTTTGCGCCTAACTGAACAGTCAGTTCCCAACCAGGTCCTCCCAGTGGCAATATAAGATGCAGCTTCTCTCTAAAGCAAGATAATTCAGATTGCTGGCATAGAGAGGAGGCTCTTGTGTGACAGTTCCTGTGGTGAGACAGCGCCTTGGCTCCTCAGAGCAGTTGGAAGGTGACCCCACAGGCTCAGAGCTGCCACCCGAGGATAAGGCACTAGGTGCTACTGAAACCATCCATCTGTACCTAGCACTCAGAGCAGCAGGAATGAGGCAGGACACAGAACCAGGCTGGGCTGAATTCATCCTGGTGACATCGCCCCCAGTGCATCAACCACAAGCTGTGATCACTCAGCGCTGTGCTATGTAACGTGTACCTTGGCTGCATGCAGCCGGCTAAGGCCCTGTGTTCTAACTCAGCCTTGAGCAGCATAAAAATCACTCACTGTACGTTATTACTGCTGAACCGTTCCTGCCCAGCTCTGTGCCAGCCTGCTGGACTTTGCATTTAGACGTGTGAGAAAAACAGCAGTGTATTAAATAACACATACTCACCATATGCTCTCAGGATCATTTTCCATTTTGGTTTAATATGTGTACGTGTAAATTTGCATATTTGTTAATAAACTGAAGCCAGATAGCAATTCATTTAACTTTTAATTAGATTTTATATTTTCCTTTCACACTGATTATTGGTGTGGGGTTTGGCTGAGTCACTACCAATGATAGCTGTGGACGGCCTCCAATGTTCCTGGACTACATTCCGATGAATTGCATGTTTTCTCTCTTAATCTGCATATGAGTGTTTGTTGCTCGTTAAGATGAGGGTTGACAGCACGTCTGAGAGACAGGCACATACCCAGGGCAACCCCTCCTTCAGCTCCACTGACGCACCTCCGTCCCAACTTGCAGTCCCCGCTGCTAGTTCAGTCCCGCGCTCGCTTCACACTGGTTTGCCACTGCACTGCATTCCTGACCTGCAGCATTCCCGTCCTGGAGCCTCCCCTGAGCAAAGACCCCAACGGTGCTGAACGTGGGCAGGGCCTCGTGAGCCATGGGAGCTGTGAACACGTGGGGCGCAAGGACAAGACCGACCGCACTCCAATCCACTGGAACGATACCCGCTGAAGCCAACGGGAGCTGCAGGTGCTCAGCACTGCGGAATATCAGGCCCTGGCTTGAGCACCCAAAAATGTAAGCAGCCTGATGAGCGGTGATGCTTGGCAATGAGGGCTGTAGTGAGTGGTCGCTGAGGAACGGCACTGAAAAGCACTTGTTCCACTTGAAAAGAAATGGGCTCCAGGAAGGCACAGGGGAGGCTGGGGGGAAAAGAGTCTGAAAACAAAGTAAAACGAGTTAATAAAACGTGGCGACGTATCCTCGGTTGGTGCGGATCAGAGTCAAGGGCGCTGGGCTGATTTACAGGAGCCGTGGCTCCAAGAGGGACAGCAGCTGGAGTGTGACCTTCCCAGCCACAGAAATAACAGATGAGCGAAACAGTCGTCAGTCAAACACACACACCCCCGGCTGCCCACAGCCAGTGCCACTGCCCTCCCCTGCGCCAGCCGCTGAGCCGCCAGTTTTCTCACCCAGCAACAAGAGGCCAGGATTGGCAGGTCAGCAATTAGTTGGGGTAGCCACTGCCACGAACATCTGTTATCCCAGCTGAGCTGAAGCAGGAATGAGGCCAATACACTGGCCCCCAGTGGAGAGGTATTAAATGTAAGAGAGAGACAGAGATGCATGGATTTAAAGGGGGCTGGGAGGTGGGGGGGGGGGGTCTGCTCTTTTCCTAGTCTACCACTTGTGTTTTCTGTTCTACTGCAGCTAACAGACCCCACCTACTGGTCTGGAATTTCTTTCCAACCTGTGCCTGGATGCGCAGGGGCTGTACGGGCTTGTGTGGGCGTAGATGAGTGCAGATGCTGCTTTCTGCTGCAGGAGATCACTTACAAGGAGGGAAAAAACAACCCACCAATATAATCAGCTGCAGTTAGGGGCTGGGAGGGAGGCGATTCCACTGCAGAGTGATTTGCTGATTTTTCTTCGCAGATGGGGCCACACACCAAGATTTTTGTCTCCACTGTCATAAATGAAACAGGGGGCGAATCCAAAGGAAAATGGATTGGTCGCCCGCTGGGGGGAGTGGAACTGCTTAATTTCACGCCTCTCCTGTTAGTTCGAGCTGGGATCTTCTTCACCTGCTCTTGGAGGGTGTTTCATGACCTAGCGCCAGCAAAGAGGAATTTGACTCCAACTCAAAGGGGCACAGCTCAGTCCCAGCTAGAAACAAGGCTTCAGTCCTATGCAGGGGATTTGCTCTGGGGCCCGGGGACGATACATGGTGAGGGTCAGAATTCACCAGGACGTTAAGGCAGCTGCTCACACAGGGTGAATTTTCCCCTGTGCATGAGCCCTCTGGGCTTACATGGGACTGAAGAGGTGCCTAGGCCTCTGCCCAAGGATGACTGTCACCCACAGAGAGGGCTGTACCGCCCTTCTCCACGCCAGATAGCCCAAGAACATCACCCAGCAGCAGCTCCCAGGAGGTCGGCATTGTGCGGTGACGGGGGCAGCAGCCAGCGTGCTCGCAGGGCTTGCTCAGACACAGCCTGCCCGGAGCGCTGGAACCCACCTTAACATTGCCCAAGACTTCGGGCTTATGCCCTGGGCACTTATGAAAAATGCAGCAGCCATGACAACTCCCAGCCAGCCAGCCAGGAGGGCCCGGGGCACCAGAGCTGGCGTATGGAACAGTGCCGGCTGTGCGGGGCAACAGGGCTCTCGCCGCCCAGGTAACAGTGCAGGGGATGGGGCCAGCTGCCTTTCGGACTCACACGGACTTTTGGCAGTGGCCTGTCGACCCGGCCCATCAGCTGACAAAGCTCCACCACGGCCTCCTGGGTCGCTCTCGCCCCCGGAGCCGCTGCGGAGGTCAGGCCTGTAACAGGGACATGGAGGCGAAGGTGCGAGTGATGGCAGCAGATCAGCCTTCGCGCCCGGCCTCGAGAACAGCTCGGCCCTTCTCGCTCCGCGGTGCTTGCTGCCTCCTCCCACGCCCACCCCCCGGCACCCCGGGGCACCATGCGCTCGGCTTTCTAACCGGATCGGGCCAATGTGACCACAGCAAACTGGTTGCCTTAGAAACACGGTTGCTGTGCCGCCCGCAGAGCACACGCGGCCTGTGGCGAGGCGGCTGTGTGCTGCGCACAGGGTCAGGGCCGCGCCGCCCAGCCCGGGAATCAGGCTGAAGGACGCTTGAAAGCTAAGAAGAGGCAGCAGCAGCGCCTGCCGTGGGGGGCCTTTTCCAAAGGATGGAGCAATGCACGTCTGGGTCACCCAGCAGCCTAACTCGTCACCCCTGCAGCAGGGAAGGGGCTCCGCTGGGGGTGCTCTCTCCTCTGGGTCAGTGCCGGCCCCCATCCGCCAGCATGGTGCTGCGGAGCCGCCAGAAGCGCACTGCTGAGACACATGGGCATCGGGCACTCTGGGTGTGACTCTCCCACCCCCAGCTCTGCAGGAGCTGCGGCCCCCCCCCCCCCTGGCCCGGATTTCACTCACCCAAAGCATCTCTTGGCGCTGCTGGGAGGGTGTCAGGCTGAAGCTCTGGGTGCAGGGATCCTGTCACTTCCCTGGGCTCAAACTGGCACAGTCTCATCACTGGCACCAGCACCACATGCCCTGGGCAAGCAAACGAACCACGAACTCCAGGCTCCTGCAGGCCCACGTGGTGAGGCTGGCTCCAAGGAGGAGTCTCCTGAGCGACAGAGGCTCAGAATGAAGGGAGCCGTGGCCAGCACAGGAGTTTTCCCTTAGCTCTGCGTGTGGACAATGCTTTTGTCCAGTCTGTACGTGGGCAGGAAGGGCTGTCTAGGGGGGTGGGGGAAAAGAAATGTCTCTTGGGGAGAAGCATGCATGTTTGTAGCATGGCTGTGTGAGCAGCGCATGTGCCAAGCAGTTGTGTCAGAGTGTGTGCTTCCTAGAGGGAGGGGTGTGTGTGTGTGTGTGTAAGGTGCATGACTGCTGCCATGTTGTGATGCACCTGCAGTACAAACAGCACTAAAGACGCTTGGTGCAGGTACCTGCTGAACTGCGCCTGCTGCTTAATTCACCAAGAGCCTCCCAGCCGTGGTTTCCAGGAGCTAAGGGGGAGCCCGTTCACGGGGGGGGGGAGGGGCTCATCCAGGACTCCCCTGTAAGCCAGAGCCAGGAAATGCTTGCGAGGTGGCCTGTGAGGGGACAGGCTGAACCTGGAAACGCTGGAGGGGCCGTTGCGGTGGCTGGTAGCACCAGAAGGCGATGCAGTGGACCCTGGAGGCATTCCAGCAGACAGACAAGCTGGGCCGGCAGGCAGAGCAACAGCGACCGTTTCAGGGGTTGTGAAGGAACAGACCCAGGGATAGCAGCGGTTAACACAAAAAGTGCCCAGCTCTGCCTCGGGGAATGGAAATTGTGGGGGCTGGGACTCCTAAAAGGGCCCCAGGGCTGATCGCGCTGCGTTGGTACTGACCCTTTGAAGGGATTGCTCCTGGTGCGGACGAGGATAAAGGGTTATGGGCTCTATGGTTAGCCCCATATCTGGTGGAAGAAGCTCAAGCCGCTTACACAGGGTTGAGCCAAGAGCAGGCCAAGAACTAGGCCCCGGTAACGGCTGCTCTGCGGGATTGGGTAGGCTTGTCAGCCGCAAGATACCGACAGAAATTTAGGGTGACCAGGTGGATTTATGGGGTAAGACCCAGAGCATTTGCGCAGCAGTTGACTGACTGGGCCAACAGATGGCTGAGGCCCCGGGGGCAGGATGTGAACGCGGTCATGGATGCCGGGATATTAGCACAATTTATGCAGTGCCTCCCAGATACCACGCCGGGCTGGGCGAGGCGACATCAACCAGAAACAGTGGGGCAGTGGTAAAGTTGGCCGAGGAATGGGTTGAAGGAGATTTCCCAAGCAAAGCGGCTTGTCCCAGGAATGGGGGGAAAAGGCGAGATCCCTCAGTAGCGAGATCTGAAGGTGCAAGGCAGGAACAAAGGAAGGTCGCTTCAGTCCGCCAGGCTAAAACCTGCTAATGGTGCAGGGGAAAGGCCCCAGTAAGTGGACGGCCTGCATGTGGAATGCGGACTGTGAGAATCCAGTAGCTGGCCTGGGGTGATGGGGAGCTCTCAGAAGGAGGAAAAGCAATTCCCACGGGGGGGCTGTGGGAGGGCTGAAGACCAGCGGTGGGGGTTATTGACTCAGTGGCTGGGTGCTTGTTTGTGCAGAGGTTTTGGGGGGCACATGCTCAGAATAGAGTGCATACATGGGGAGAAAAGACCCTTCTCCGGTGGCTGCAGTCCCACTGGTGGTACGCGGGGTTCCCATGGAAAAGGGTCGGGGTTGTGGGAACTTTGCCCCATCCAATGGCCTTAGGGGCTGACTGGAAACCGCTCCCTGCAAGTCGGTGAGGGAGGCCCAGTGGAAGGAACCTCAGTGGAGGATAGAAAAACGGAGGACTAGGTTCCAGTGTGGTCCCTGGAGCCCACACCGGGGAGAGGAGTAAACCCTGGACAAGAAATGACAAGCCGAGAAAGTGGGGCCCATGTAGGACAGGTGGGGCAGAAGAGACGCTGGAGAAGGGACGAAGGAGCACGGGGTTCCTGTACGGACAACCCAAAGGGGAGTCAGAGGCAAACCCACCATAGCCCAGTTAGGGGACCCAGAGGAGACAGAGATCCCAAGGGCTTACCGCCAAAGGGGGTGCAGACGCCATCAGACTGTGAGATGCTGCTGGGGAGGACGCCAGAGCCTGCCCTGCAAGGGACGGGAAAGACACGGGGCAAAAGCCTGTGGGGTGTCCCTGGTGTAGCACCTGACTGGAGATGAGGGTAGGCCCCACCAAAGGAGTGCTTCTCCTGGGGATGGACAAGGGGAAGCCCTCACAGATGGTCCAGGGAAAGTCAAATTCAGGGAACTCCAGGGCGCAGAGGGATTGCTGCCCCCCAGGGAAGGCAGAGCCGGGTCAGGGAGAAGACTGAGCCCCAGTGGAAAAGCAGGACCCTAGCGGAGCTGGGATCTGGGAAGGGGGAGGGCAGCAGAAGAGGCTGAGCCAGGAGCAGGGAGGGGCTCCACATCCTTGTAGCCACGGGGTGATGCACACCTGGAGCAGACACCTGGAGCAGCTGATACCTGGAGCAGCTGAAGGGGGAGCCCATTCCCAGGGGGTGACTATGTGGGGCAATGAGCTTATGGGTGTGTGCACCAGTGTGTGCACCACCCCCTCGAGGGGGAGTGTGCCGGGGGGGGGGGGGGGCACGTGTGTGTCCCGCTGTTCCTTTTCCTCTGGACAGACCTGCAGACAGGGCAGCAGCTGTTGCCAGATAGCCCACAAAGGTCCATATCCTTCAAGGGCCTCCCCCCTCGCCCCCCGCCCCCCAGGCACTCCTGCGGGCGCGCACAAGCCGCCCCGCCCCGGGCTCTCTTCTTCCCGCTGTCCTCGTCCCGCTGTCCTCCCCGCCCACCGCCTGGCTCTGGAGTAGAGGAGGGCAAACCCCGCTGTGGAGATCTGAGCCCTTCGCCCTGCTGTTTGCAGGCAGCCCATGGCCCCAGGGCTGTGTGATGGCAGGGGGGAGCTCTCCAAACACCTCTCCCAGTGGGGCGGGGGGGGGTTTCCATGCTGCACGTGCGGCCCCTCCTGCACAGAGCGTTCTGGACGTGAGAGCCAGCCCTCCACGCTGGCCTTTGCTGGCTGACTTGGAAGGAATCCGCTCTGTCGCCATAACAACCCCCAGATCACACCGACAGCACCCTTCCACTCCTGAAACCCACGCACGGCACCCGCCCGGTCCCGCCCGCTCGGCGAGGGGAAGGGCGCAGCTTTGCCCAGGAACCTCACCTCACCTCTCCTCTCCAACCGCCTTTGTCCCATGCCGGTTTTTGTGCTTTTGTGGCCTCCTCGTGGGGCCCGGCCCGGTTCCAGGAGCCTCATCTCAGCTCTGTCCTTGGCTGACCTGGCAGGAGTCTTGAATGGGAAGCGCCTCCCTCTAGCCAAGTTGGTGGGAGCTGCACCGCGCTGGCCTCGGCTGGCAGCACAACTGGGCTGCGGAGCCTCAGAGAGGAGCAGCGTTCGCTGGGGAGCCAGGTGGAGAACGACTCTTGGGGGCTGGACAGATGGAGCTGCCGAGAGGCCAGGCCAGGTCAGGCCAGGGCAGGCGGCACAGCGAGCTCCCACCTCCAGCACCGTTCCCGGGAACACCGCCTGCGGCAGAGTAAAACGGGGCAGCTGTTCTCAGGAAGGGCAGGGAGGGGAACACGGTGCTCCTGGCCTCCCCGGGCATCGACAGACCTGGGCCATAAACCTCTGCTGCTCCCCACCCGAGTAGGGATTGCTTCTCGTTGGGCTGGGGGGATGGAGGTTTTCCTACCCAGAAAATATCTGTTCATGTTCAGCAGAGACCTTTCTTTAGCTGCCTGTCTCTTGGGGGGCGGGTGGAGAAGGGTTTAACTGGTTCACTGCACTCCCCATTGTGCACCTCCATGGGGAGCCTCTGCCCCTTCCCCCCTGTCCCCAATAAAGCCACGAGCCCGGCTGGTTCCTTTACAAACCTTTATTTCCAGTCCTCTCCACCCCCTCCCAGCCAGCTCCACGCGCCTTCCACAGCTTTTATTTTGTAGATAAAAACAACAAGCCATCTCGCTCCAGCAGTTCAGGACAGACACGGATACCCAGATGATTCTCCGTCCCCCCACCCTACTTCCACCCAGCTCCCCTCGGAGCCACAGCCTCGAAGGGCTTTCCGCTACGGGAACATCAGCAGAGAGGCCCAGCTGGCTAGGACGTGCCTGCCAGGACGACACCACAAACTCCACCTAGCCTGAGACTGAGCTGATCTGCCAGAGAGCTCGAATGCAAAATCGTGGGCTGGATCCCAGCACGTACACAAAATATCCCGGCCCCACCCCATTGCCCTCCCACTTGCCAAAAACCAGCTACGTTGCACACGTTAAAGTGATACAGAACGATACAGAAATCCGAAGGGGGGAGGATGAAAGAGTCTCTCTCTTTGCAATAACAATCTACAGGACCCAGTGACATGAGGCAGCGTCAGCGGAAAGGTTCACTATCGATATAGCTTCAAAAACCAAGGGGAGGGCGTGGAAGGCAATAAGTTAATCTATACAGACAGCGTTAGGCAAAGGGACAGATGAGCGGATTTCCTGCTGCCCAGCTTCCCCGCTGTCGCAGTGCGAGCGCCCATGCAAAGTGCCCCGGGGACAGCAGCCCACAGGCCAGCACAAAAACACCGTAAAGAAACGACAGGTGGAACCCAGTGATATGGATCAGCCGTGAGACTGGCCCCCCCGGCCCCCTGCCTGGCCACGGGAGCACAGTCACCATGCAGAGCAGTTACAGCCAAAGGGGGAATTGCGGTGCAGAGACTTGGTCCGGGCCCCCGGGGGTTTGGCTCAGAATCGCCCTCCCCCCCGCCCCCCCGGCAATGTCGGAGCTCTGGGTGAGCTGGTGTTAGGGGGCTGGCAGTGGGGCTAGGTGCCCAGCTGGGCAATGGCTTGAGTCGGCTCCAACGCCATGGCGCAGGGGCCTGCCACCGGCCTTTCCACAGCAGCGTCGTCCCCGCTGGGGAACCCGGAGACGTGGCGGGAACAGGCACCGGGGAGCTCCCAACAGCCTCTGAGCTTAGCTAAAGCGCCGCAGGCCAGGCGGGCCGGGGGGATGCAAACATCTCCCCCCGGGGTCCCCACCCCGCCCGCTATCACAGCAGCACCAGACCTGGAGGCCAGAGGGAACTTCCTCAGCATCCAGCTCAGAGCAAGGCTGCTCCTGGCTGGGTGGCGGTTTCCGCAGCCAGCAGCTCTCCTTGCACCGAGAATGGGCTGGCGACGACCAGACAGACACCACGTCCGTCCGTCCATGGTAGGAGGAGAGTCCTGGCAGCTCCCTGACACCTGCAGACACTGACACTGCCTGCCTCTGAGGAGTCACCCTGGGGCCCTGCCTGTCTGCTGGATTTACCCTAGCTGGCCAGACAGCGCTGCAGCAACGCAAACCCTTCACGTGGGCACAGCGCATCTCATCGGGTCTGCCCAGGCGGCAGCACATTGCTGCACTTACCGAGGCTGGCTCAATTCACAGCATCCCGGGGCCAGAACCTCTCCTCGGACCCACCCCACAGGTGCATCCAACCCGCGCAGCCTCCGGGGAAGGTGACCCGAGAGCCGGAGACACCCCACGGCCACATCCTCTCCCCACCAGGTACCAACCAATTCCTTCCCATTTCTACCGCTGCCAAGCCAGCTGCCCCGAGGCTGCGCGGCCAAGCGAGGGCTCTGCTGTGAAACTCCAGGGATTTCTCCACCACCCACAGCTCCCTGTTCCAGACAGGGGCTGCCACTCCAGTTCCTGTGCTCCCCCTGCCCGTCCCCTATGCAGGCCGCGCTCTCCCCCTGTCCCACCAGTGCCCCCCATCTTTGCTCTCACCAGTCATCTGACTCGGTCCAGCCATGTCCTATTCCGTCCCCGCTGCTCCAAGCCAGGGGCCGGAGACACGAGGCAAGAAATGCCCCCTGCCCAGATCCCGCCCCCCGGCACTGCTCCCTGCTGCGGCTGGGATTGTGAACAGGGAGGAGGAGAACACAAGGACAGTGGATGGAGGGGGAGCCAGGAGCAGAGGGCCCCCCCGGGCCGGGACGGTTATCTTCCAGCACAGTGCGGTGATGGGTTTTAAAACAGCAGAAAGCAGGAAGGCAAATCAAAACGAAGGGGGGAGGGTGGCATGAAAATGTTCACAGGAAATAAGGCATGGAGATGAGAAGCCGGCGGGCGGGGGCTCTAGAGCATGGTTTTGTCCAGATCCACCTTGACTGGCAGCGGGCCAGCCTCCTCGCTGTCCTCCGCTGGGCAGATGGTGACGGCGATCACGGGGTGCAGAGAAAAGGGGGCCGAGCCATCCAGGTCCTCCAGATATTCCTTGTCGCCGTTAATGCTCAGCGGCTGGAAGACAGTCGTGCCAGCAGTCGGTAACAGAGCACGGAGGCCGGGCGAATGCCCACCTCTTGCCCCCTTGGGTGCTGTCTCAGGGAGGCTGGGGCGGAGGGGCTGTGGCAGCAGAAAAGGACGTATCACTGCAGGGGGCTGGGCTGGGCAACGGGTACGAAATGCTCCCAGCCCACCTGGGCATCCCCCAGGAGGCTGGGGCTGGGTTCAGGGCAAGGTCCCTGCTCAGTGGAATCTGCACCTGAGTTTGCCCCAGGCTGGCTCCGTACCTGGGTCTTGACGTGCTGGTCCGGGGCGGTCACCAGACTGGCGCAGCTCAGCCACAGCATCACCATGATGGAGAGGAAGAGGCAGGCAGCCAGGATCCAGCGAGGAAGGCCCGAGCGCCTGTAGCACCCCACCGCCCCCCGCCAAAGAGAGAGGACGAGTTTATGGCCGGGCACCACGGCAGGAAGGGGGCTCAGAGCTGGCCAGCGAGGGGAGGATTTCCCCTGGCTGAATCGGCCACCCCTAGGCAACGGAGAGCCAGTCCCTCGGGATCAATGGCCAAACTCTCAGTGACGCTGCTGATGTCTGGCCCTTTGCTCCCGCTACCAACCTGCCTCCTCCATGGAGGATGCCCTTTGCAGTCTCACCTGTGGTCAGCTAACCCCGCCCCTTGACCAGATAACCCCGCCCCTCTACCAAATAACCCCGCCCCCGACCAGATAACCCCGCCCCCTGCTAGTACAATTTTGCTAGGGTGGTTTATTCTGCAATGGAAATCCTTATCCCCACCTCACTATCTCTCCACCTCCCCCAACCCCTTTCTAGCCCTCTGGCCCCTTTCCTCCCACCCCATATCCCTCCCCGTTTGCCAGGCCTTTTTGTTCTGGCTCTTTCTCTGCTCCCCCTCACCGTGGGGCCAGGTCTGCACCTACTTGGACATGCAGCCCAGGAAGTCGTGCTCTGGTTGCTGGATCTCCAGGTGCTGGATTTTGGTTTTGCTCTTCGGCTCTTTCATGGGGGGTTTCTCCAGCTTTTCCTGGGGACCTGGCAGGATGACAGCCCAGCCCACATGACTCCCCTTCCGCAGCAGGCTGGGCACAGCCATCCGTGTCCCCAGTGAAGCCAGGGGCAGCTGCTCGTATGCCAAGGCCCAGAAGGGGGGTAGGAAAGGGGACAAAGGGACCTTGACCTGGTTTACTTTATAATAGCCGAGAAGAAGACCATCCCCAAAGGGACTGAGCCATAACGGTCACTCCATTGCATTTACAACCTGGCTTTAAAGTGGGCTCCCCGAGGCTGGGCACAGACAGACCCCGCCCGCCACTGGAACGCCGCGAGCGAATGCTGCGCCTGCACAGGGGCCCATACGCAACGAGTTTGGTGGGGCCTGTCTGGTCTCCCACAGCCAGGTGTCCACAGCACAGATCCACCCCCCAAGCCTCGTGCTGGTCCCCCAGGTCAGGGTGAAACCTCGGCACTGTGTGTGGAAGCTCCCAGCACAGGGGTTCTGGTCCCAGCTCAGTGGCAGAGGGCGGGGCACTGGGTGGGGTCTGCCCCCCGAGTAGAAGCCCCCCCTTGGCAGAGGCAGACACCAGGCTATCAGATCTGGGCCTGTCCTGCGAGTCAGCCCAGGGTGTGGATGTGCACAAGGGTGTACAATCACAGCCCAGGGTGTGGATGTGTACAAATGTGCACAAGGGTGTACAGTCACAGCCCGGAGTGTGTGTGTGTGTGTGTGTGTGTGTGTGTACAAGTGTGTACAGTGACAGCCCGGGCTGTGGTGTGTGTGTATGTACAAGTTTGTACAGTCACAGCCCAGGCTGTGGTGTGTGTGTACAAGTGTGTACAGTGACAGCCCGGGCTGTGGTGTGTGTGTGTACAAGTGTGTACAGTCACAGCCCGGGCTGTGGGTGTACACAAGTGTGTACAGTCACAGCCCGGGGTGTGTGTGTGTGTACACAAGTGTGTACAGTCACAGCCCGGGGTGTGTGTGTGTACACAAGTGTGTACAAGTGTATACAGTCACTGCCCGGGGTGTGTGTGTGTGTACACAAGTGTGTACAGTCACAGCCCGGGGTGTGTGTGTGTGTACACAAGTGTGTACAGTCACAGCCTGGGGTGGGTTATTTGTTTTGCTCTAGAGAAACCAGCTCAGAGCTGGAAGCCCCTTTCCAGCAGCTCCCGGCCCCTCGCCCTGACGGGCCCCACGCACTGTCCCTGGCTCACCTGCATGGGGCTTCAGGGTGTTAGGGCTGGAGACGGGCCAGGACTTCTCCCCCAGGTCCGACTGGGGCGCAGGGACCTCGGGCACTGGGTACTCGATCTCAGGCTGGGACTGAGGGGCCGGCGTTCAGAAAGGAACGAAAAGGACGAAAACGCAGTTAGTGACCAAACCCCGAAACCTCCTGTGGGGGCAGGGCTGGCCTAAGAGGGGAAGCTCAGGCCCAACTGCGGGCCCGTGGGTCTTTGAGGGGCTGCATTACCACAGAGACACCCGCTCGCTGCGTCTGGGCAGCACCTGGCACAGCGGGGCCCGACTCAGTGACTGCCCCAGGCACTGTCAGACCCAGACAATGATCCTTATTATTGTAGGGACACAGGGCCCGCCACCACGGCTTGGCCCATTGGTTTGTCCGTCAGCCTTTCTGTCTGTCCCTTGTACTTCCCAGGGGCGGGTCACCTCGGCACAGGGTCTCGGCGCGGGACGACACTCAGAGACGGTGCGCAAAACACGTTAGTCTGTCTGCGGCCCATGCACGCAGGCCTGTTCGAAGCCAGTCTAGCTTGCCAGTCAGGGCATGACTCCATCTCGTAGCCCAGTATCCTGCCTCCCGGCCCACCAGACCACTGGCCCCATTCCTGGCTCTGGCCAATCCCTGATGCTTCGCAGAAAGGTAAATGTACCTGGTCACTGGTGAAATGCTCAGCACCGGTGGGATAAGTGGGAATCCCTTCCTGACCCCCTGCAGCAATCAGTTCTGCCCTGAAGCCTGGGGTTCTGTTCCCTGCTCCCAGAGCCATGCAGGGCCTGAGCCTGCCCTACCTGGAACACCACCACTTTGCCGTCATCTGCCTGCAGGTAGAAGGTCCAGGTGGAGGAGATGAAGCTCTGGGCAGAGCTGACGATGTCGCTGCAGAAGCTGGAGACCAAGTCAAAGACGGAGAAGGGCACTGGCTGCAGCTCCAGATTCTGTAAACCAGCACAGAGGAGACCATCAGCTCGCTGCGCTGGGAGCCCCCCCGTCGCCTTCCCCCACCCCACCTCACCCCGGCTCCCCAGCGCACGGGAGAGGCAGCTCAGAGCTCTGCAGCGGGGTATATTGGCCAGATTCTGCTGTACGGCCCACCGCAGCGCTCCTGAGAGTGAAAGGATGGTCTAGTGGTTAGAGCGTTCGCCCGGACCGTGGGAGACCTAGGCTCAATTCCCAGCTCTGTGACTTGGGGTAAGTCCCTGAGACTCTCTATGCCTCAGTTTCCCAGTTGTGCAACGTGGATCGCAGCCCTGCACCGCCAGGGTTAATCCCTCGACGGAAGGAGTCGCTCAGATATTACCGTAAGGGGGACAGAAGACGACAGACCTCAGTCTAGTCCGGGTCAGTGGTTGGCATGAAATGCGCTGGTGGGGCTCGGTCTAGGTCCCACTGCACACGCCTCTGCGCCTCCTCAAAGGACCGTTAGTGCTGCTGGCCTCGCTGCAAAACCCAGGGCTGAGCGGGACGCAGAGGCTGAGCTTGGGGGGGCCCCATCAGACCAGAGTCAATACGCCCTGGCGGGGGGCGCTGGGGATAAACGGGGGCTGCAGGCTCCGTGGCTGCCGGCCCAGCTCCTTCCACCAGCACTAAACAGACGTGAAAATGTTTTAAACACGAGGAGTGCAGGAGCCGAGGTGCCGAGGGCGTTTCTCTCCTGGCAGCTTATCCGTGCCCTGGATTCTTGGCTCTCTTCAAGGTTGTTATTTTTTAAAGCAACCCTGCTGGAATGTGCTTGGCTGCTCCTTGCCACGGACATCCAACGTTTTCCAAGCTGGGGATGCCAGAGCGCCTCAGACGGTCAGAGGCGCACACAGGAAATAAATAGGTCAGATTCTGTAGCTGATTATTATGCGTAAATCTGCTTTGCCTGCTGGCCCAGCAATCCAAAGGGAAACCGCTTTGGGTGGAATTCATGGAATAAGGGAACACTTGGAATCTCGTTTGGGACATGACCTTTAACAGAGTTTCCCCCTCCCCGTTCTTTCAGGGAAGCAGGGACAGACGCGCATTCCCTTTCCAGGGACAGCTGCCACTTTGACACAGCCAAACTCTTTGTCACAAAGAAAAACACTGACCTCTGCCACTGATTCTGTGTTCAACCTTGGGCACGTCATGGCCCTCTCCATGCCTCAGTTTCCCCATCTTTAATGCTTGTTACCAGCTTCCCAGGGGTTCGTTCGTTAATTAGTAGAAAGCACTTTGAGATCCGGGGCTGAGAAGCTACAGAGGAGGCACCGTGTCCCCATGCCTGATCCTTGTTCCTTACTGCAGAAAGTCATCCTGCCAAGATGAAAACCTCTCCCTCGGGCCAAAGCCTAACTCAATTACTTGGGCAAAAGCTGAATCAATGAACTGCAGAAGGAGACGAGGCGGAGAAAGGGATAACCAATCAAAACCCAGGGAGCCTGGCATAATCACAGATCAGAACCTCCCATCCTGGGAATCCAAAGGCAACCCCCAGCCTACCCCAAATCAATGGCAGGCCCAGCAGAACGTGATGAATCTGCCTTTTATGATTTCCCTGAACAGCACAACAGCCCTGCACTGGGCGGTTCTGTCGCCAGCGGCCCAGACCGCTCCGCTCCCTGCGAAGTGAAGAGTGATACTGCGAGCACGCGCGCCGCTGGACTATTCCACTGTCTCACCAGGTACCTGGTGCACATCAGTGTCCTGAAGATGTGCCGTGCAGGCAGGATTCTCGGAGGGGGAAACGACAAGGCCATGAAAGAAGCAAAGACCCTTTTTGCTGTCAGATATTTTCCAGTGTTTTTCACTGCGGTGCGAGGGGCTGCAAAGATCGGAGGTTGCAGGGATTCAAAATGCCCTGCACAAAGCAGCTTGCCCCAACAGGACTGCAGCTCCAGGCTGCATTGACACTGCATGGTGGGGGTGCTGCGCACTGCTGCTGCCATCTGCTGGCAAGCTGGACGTGGGGCAGTTGAATAAAGGGGGACAACTGACCGGAGTCTGTGCTTCGGACGGGCAGCCTAAGAGGGGTTTTCACAGCCTCCCCCAACTTCGGCCAGCGGCTCTGCTGAGTGTGCAGTGAGTGAAAAGGGAGAGATGTCAAGAAGGAGAAATGGCAAACGGGCGCTACGGTTTTCCTTTTCAGTGCAGTTTGCAACCATGCCAGCACCTCTGGGGGGCTGGGAAGCACTAAAGCAGTCTTGCCCAATGGGCAAGGTGTACCCTGACAGGGGGCATGAGGAAGTAGCTGGGGGACATAGACAGACCTCTTCTCTCTCCCCCAGAGTCTTAGCTTTCATTTTAAAAAGGAAGTCAGCCTCTAGCTGTTACGGATGGAAGGAAAATCTTCAAAAGGTGAAGTGAGCGTAAAGGATGCAGCGACACCTGCCTGAGTCTGCAGAGAGCCTGACCCAATAGCTCCAAGATGGACATTGTCCCGTCCATTTCAATGGGTGCTAACCCAGATCCAATCTCGCTGCTCATCGCAGCATGTGAGAAAGGAGAGGAAGCACCATACTGTGCAGATCTGTCCCACCACTTCCCAAACGGTGGGTGTGGGAGAGGACTGCCGGCCGGCGGGGAGGTGGCGTGGAAGGTGTGTCCATTACAGTGGAAAGGCTTTGAACAATGCATGATGGGCCTGCAGGGAGACCAATTGACTTTGTCTTCCTGAAGTGCAGGCTGAAACGTCCGCCCAGGTGTCCATGCTGTGCTCTGCCCACTAGCTCTCGCTGCCTCTGCTGTCAGCAAAGGGGCTAGGTCAGCTGGGATCAGAACACACAGCGCTCCCCCCTCCTGGGGTTTCTGGGACACAACTTGCCTCCCAGTCTCTTTAAAATCTAAACAGCCTCCTTGTTATTGGCCCCAGCTCTGTCACCGGAACAGCTCCTGGGTATAAACCCGCCTGGTGTCCAGTGGGGCTCTGTGCACAGTGGCAGCAGCTGTCCTGGACACCAGAACCACCAGCACATCTGGCCAGGAGCGACACCCTCTCCCCGCTGCCAGGCACGGCCGCTCGCTCCTCTGAGCCCGTCTGCAGCAACACGCCGCGCGGCTGTGGCAGCTGTCAGCACAGATACATCCACCGCAGTGGTCCCAGCTGCCAGGCCCCCGCAGCTCTCTTGCCCACGTTTCCGCATGCAGGGCAGCAAAGGGCGGCCGTCCAGGCCCCCAGACCTCGTCCGTGGGGCAGTCCCATCAACAGCCCCCGTGAGATGGCTGCGGAGCCCCCGCCAGGGGAGGGCGAGCACAGATCCTCCTGCGGCCAGGCCCTGAGCACAGCTCCCAAGGGAACACTCACGTGTCTGCGTGGAGGAGCAGGGGGGCCACGTGGCTCCTAGCACAACACTCCACATCCCGGGGAGCAGGTGCTGAGCACACGCACGCAGCACCCTACAATCTGCCACCCCAGAGCAGGCCATCGGCCCTTCTGGCCCACCTCCACCCTGTGAATCCACCAGGCTTCCGAAGGAGACAAAAGCTCCCCACGATGCAGCCGGGCAGAGGTGCAGGGAGCTGTACACAGACAGGGCCAACGAGGGGCTTTGCTCCCTGCCCCCTACCCTCCAGGCAGCCTCCTCACGCTCTGGAACAGGAGAGATCCTGCGACTGCGAAACAGAGCCTCCAAGGGCACAGGTGAATGAGGAGCAAAGGGTCAGGGAGGTGCTGGCTTGCATCCAGCTCAGGCGGGGCGGGGGGAGGGTCTGGCCCAAGATCGGCTGAGCTGGGCGCTGAGCAACGGCTCCGGACCATGGATACCAAGGGGCTCTGCCACGGCTGGAGCAGAAGTGGGAGGTGAATGGGGTGACAGACAGGGCAACCGCCTGCTCTGCTTTTGGGAGACCACATTGTATGGTGTTTGCCTGGAGCGTGTGCGTCTGTGTGTGTGTGCGCGTGTGCAAAATGATCTGGACAAACTGAAGAAATGGGTTGAAGGAAACAGGATGAAGTTCACTCAGGAGAAATGCAAAGTGCTGCACTTAGGCAGGAACAATCAGTTGCACACGTACAAAACTTTGTCACTCGGAGGGAGGTGAAGCACTGGAATGGGTTACCTAGGGAGGTGGTGGAATCTCCATCCTTAGAGGTGTTTAAGGTGCGGCTTGACAAAGCCCTGGCTGGGATGATGTAGTTGGGGTTGGTCCTGCTTTGAGCAGAGGTTGGAATAAATACCTCCTGAGGTCCCTTCCAGCCCTCATCTTCTGTGATTCTAAAATGGGAAATGGCTGCTGAGGACGGAGAGCTGCGGAAATGGATCTGGGTCATAGTGGATCACAAGGTAAATATGAGTCAACAGCGTCACTGCTGCAAACAAAGCAACCCTCGGTCTGGCCTGTGTCAGCAGGAGTGTTGTGATTCTTCTGCTCAACTCCGTGTGATACGGCCTCAGCTGGAGGATTGTGTCCAGTTTGGGCACCACATTCCAGGGAAGATGTGGACAAACAAGAAAGTCCAGAGAAGAGCAACAGAAACGATGAAAGGTCTAGACCACCTGACCTCTGGGGGAAGATTGAAAAAATGGGGTTTGTTTAGCCTGGAGAAGAGAACACTGAGTCGGGACACGATAAGAGTTTTCAAGTACATAAAAGATTGTTACAAAGAGGAGGAAGAAAACTTGTTCTCCTGAACCTCTGAGGACAGGACAAGAAGCAATGGGCTTAAACTGCAGCAAGGGCGGTTTAGGTTGGACATCAGGAAAAATTTTCCAACTGTCAGGTGGTTAATCACTGGAATAAATTGCCATGGGAGGTTGTGGAATCTCCATCACTGGGTTTAGGTGCTTTCTCTGTAATGCTTTTAACCCATGAGGATAAAGGCACTTGCCGGGCAGGAGCTGGGTGGTAACTGCTGGCGATTCGCTGGCCATAGCCCTCCGAGAGAAAGCAAAGCACAGCACAGACACTGGCCTTTTAGGCAGCTTGGCCTGCTGGGGATCTCACAGTGTCAATCGGGGAGCTGTGCAGCCTGAACCCCCAGTCAGAGGGGAGCGAGGCCCAGGGCTCCACCATGGAGAGGTGATGGCTGAGAGCCAGAAACCTTTCAGTGGGGGCCCTCGAGGGACCGTTACCCTGAAATTGTGACACATGTCTCCCAGTCCTCCACTCTAGGTGCTAGACGGGTAACAATATCCTCCAAGGGTCAGGAATAGAACCCCGGAGTCCTGCCTCCCTGCCCCCACTGCTCCGCTCACTAGACAGCAGCCCCAGAGCCAGGAGTCCTATCTCCCAGTCCCTTGCTCGGCCCACTAGATACCAATCCCCTCCAAGGACAGGCCGAGAACCCAGGTGTCCTGTCTCCCTGTTCTCTGCTCTAATGGCCAGATGATGCTCCCTGACCGTGGCTCTGAGGACACAGCACCTCTGTGTCTGGCTGCCTCTGGAACAGGTGCACCATGACTCACTTGCATGGGGATGTTCCCAGCCCTTTCCTTCCCCGCCTTCTGCCCACATGCACGAGCGTCCGCCTCCGGGGACTAACCGAACACGGAGCTCTAATCCGATTAGCTGGTTTTCTCTCTGATCCGGTTTCCAGAAAATGTGTACTTGTGCTACTTCCCATTCCGCGGCTCTGGACACGGCTAATCTGATTACACCCCCACCTCTGCACGGGCACACAGGGGCACTGGCGCCAACCCTGAACCACGACCAGAAAGAAGGGGAAACAAGGTCAAGTGCTCTCATCACGCGCCCTGGGACTGCATCCAGATCCACCCGCTGCATTTCTAGAGGGGACCCGGGCAGGCCGCAGCCCTTTGAACTCAGTGGGGTCCGGTCGTTCTTTCCTGGTGCACCTTTTACCAGCATTAAACGCACTAACAATCCCAAGGGAAGAAGGGAAAGGAAGACAGGAGAACGTACTGCCGGACGGGGGCTTCCATGCATTCCTGCCAGGCGGAATCAGTGCATCGTCCATGTGCCCTTCCTCCGCTCTGCCCCACGCACCTCCGGGATGCAGAGTCCAGACAGAGGGGGCAGGGCAAACTCTTCCTGTAACTCCATCCATAGACCCCCCCCACCCCAGCACTGGTTCCCTTGGCTGCCCAGTGGATCGTCTTTCTCCAGGACAGACTGTCAGCTCTGTACGTCTACGGCACCCTGGGCCACCCGGTGCCAGTGGCAAAGCTCTCTTGGCTTTGGCCCGCCTCCCGACATGGCAAGGAAGGTCACAGCCCTCTACCCAACTCGCCCACCCCTTGCCTCGGCGTGACTCGCTGCCCACCCCATTCCACGGGGATCCTCCCGAGCTGGGCGGAGGAGAGCCACTGCCCGGCAAGAGTCATGACCCAGGTCTCCGTAGGACACAGCCGTTTTGTTACTGCCCTGCAACCTGGCTGTCACTCGCTGCCTCAATGACCCCGGAATGGGCAGGGCTCTGTCTGCAGGGGGGGCCGCTCCAGTCCAGGTGCAATCAACCCCCGACCCCATTCCAGATCCCCCCCAGCTGTCCCAGCCGAGGGGCGAGCTCTCCCAATCTGTGGCCAGACAATCAGCTCCCCAGGCAGAGAGGAGATGAGCCACAGCTGGCTTCCAGCCCCCGCCTGGATTGGACCCTGGCTCTCATCCTCTGCCCAGGAGCCGTGGGCCATCCTAGCCGTGGGAGCTCCCTGGGCAGGAGACTGACGCTCCTTCAGCTCCTTGGCTTCCCTGAGCAGGAGACGGGAGGGGCCTTCTGCTGGTGCTGATCTCCCACCACCATCTGTTCTTTTCAGGCCCCTCACCCTGGCATCTGAGCCCCTTCGCACTAGTGAAAGAGGAGGCGGACACCTTGTCTGGCCGGCTCTGCGTCTCGGGCAGCTGCTTCCTGCATCCAGTCGTGCAGCCAAACTGCTCCTCGGCGTTGCCGTAGGCTTCGATACAAGCTGCAAGAGAGCAGGGGAAGGGAACGGTCAGGGCCCCGGCCCCCTGCAGCCCTCGGACACGAGCGACTTCGGAGCTCAAGACAAGCAGGGGCTGACGGCACGGCCCAGAACCAGGCGGAGCGCAGCGTCAGTCCTGACGCACAGCCCCCCCCGCTGTCCTAGCCCCGGGCTCCCAGGGGCAGCTCTCAGTGCTATTCCAGGGCTGGGCCTCTCCGGCACAGAGAGCCGCTGCACATGGTGCTCTACCATGAGACCCACCAAACCCATTTCGGCTCCGCCTCGAACAGCCAGTGCCTGGGCTAGTCCGTCAGCCAAGCCCCTTTCAACAGCACGTCGGCGCCATCCCCGTCAGAGCCAGGCCCCTGGGCTGAGCAGCGGGGCACGCACAGGAGAGGTCCTGATGGGCTGCGTGGCCTCGTTTATTTCCACCCGAAGAACGGCCAATCATGGCAATTGGTCCAATGTTCCCGGGGGGGGTCTCAACTTCAGCTGGGAAACCCCCAGAGCCAGAAACCCACAGGAGGGGCTCAGCCCTCTTCTAATGCAGCTACACTGAGATCCCAGCCGCATGGGGTGGGGTGGAGTTGGGGGGAGGTTCGTGCGATACCTTAGACCCTGAGGCTTTGTCTAACATTAAAGACCCCAGAGCGCTTTCCACAGGCGCAGGGGCTTTGCCCAAACAGCCTCGGCTCGAAGTCCACCCTCCCTTGTGCCAAACACGGTCTGCCCCGCCCCGCCCCAGAGCTCAGCGCAGCTGCAAAGTGCTTCGGGATCCCTTGTGACAAAAGGCACCGGGGGTGGGGCTGGTGAGTCGTCACTGGGCCCGGGAGGAAGCCCGGTTTGCTCACATGGCACCGGAAGCTCGCTGGACAGCAATCAGCCTGGCCAGGGGAATGCGACTGCTTCTGTTGGAGAGATTCAGCTTCACGGCTGCCTGGCTACGGGAGTGAGGAGTGGGCGGGTGTTGGCCTCAGCAGAGGATCCTCCCGTCAAGAGGTTGAAATCACGGTCTGACCATTATTAATCCCCTCGGTATTTGCTGTGCTCGCAGCCCTAATGAGTTCATTTGGGGCCTTGTGCCCACGTGACGCTCCAGCTCCCACCAGCCCCGTCTCGATTCGCACCCGGGAGCGAGCGGAGCCGGCCCCGAGGGGCACGGCCGGTGCATCACGTCCGGGGAAGTTTGTCTGGAAGCTCAGAAGGAGCAGAAACAACCTGAGTCCTGACAGGAATAAGTGGAGAAGCCACTTCTGGATAATGTAATTGAGGGGGCCGCAGGGGGAAGGGGAGGGAAAGCTGATCGGCTGCGCCGTGCTGTACCTGATTCACACTCGGCTCTGGTTGTGTTCAGCTCAGCGCTCGCATCCACAAAGTGACAGATGGAGAACAGCCGGCATCCTCGGTAACAGGCGTTGAGCACAGCGTCCTGGAGAGAGAAAGAGGCACAACACACAGTGCAGTGGCTGCACCCCAGCCCCCCGGTAAATAACTGGCAGTTGGCAATACCCCGATGACCCCTGGGGACCCAGCTGTGCTCTGGGACTGGGGCCGCAGGGAAGGGGCGGGGGGAACAATCCGCTGCAGGGGGCCAGGACCCCGCCGGTTGGATCATTGACGCCACCTCCGGGTCCTTCCTCCCTAGCAATGGAACATGAGCAGCAAGACCTAGCGCCGTGTCGTGGTGCCATCGCCTCCCAGGAGAGGTGGTGGAACCCCCGTGCTTGAGGATTTAAAGCCAGCTGGACGAGGCCCTGCAGCATATCCTGGAGGGAAGGAACATGCAGAGGGCTCCAGAGGAATGAACTAGACGAGACTGAGCAGGCCTCCTGCAGCTCTCACTGGTGTGACCCTCATTGTGCAGGCAGCCTACAACAGCACAGACGTTTCTCTTGGAAAACTCCGAGCGACGTTGGAAACAGCCGGCTGCACGAGGGCTATGGACCGGGAGCGTGGCGAGGACAGCTCTTGGTAGGATGTTACTCACACTCACAGACTCGGTGTGCACGAGCACGGGGGTCTGCATTTGTGCACGCACGTCTTTGCAGGGGGAGCACAGTTGTGAAGCCACCTTCACACCCCGCCCCGAATCCTGAAGAGCCCTAGAGCAACGGCTCCTACCACGGAGCAGAGCCAGCGAGCGCGGCCACAGACACAGCCCACAGCAGCTTCAGCGAGAGAATCGAGGTGCCGTTTGCTGCACCCTTCTCCTGTGTCTGCGCCCAGCAATCTGCACCCTCTTCATTTCACAACAACGGGGCAGCTCGGAGCTCCCTCCGCCCTGCCAGCTGCCTTTGCCAGGGCCTGATTCTCCCACGGCAGTCACCCCTCCAGACCAGACCCTCACCCAGCAGCAGCCATGTAAGGCCGGGCCAGGCCGACCCTGAGCCCTCCCAGGTAATAGCATTTCACCTGGATTCCCATCTGTCCACGGCAGCACGGCTCAGGTCCTGCCTTTGGCACGGGTCTCGTTACACACGTGCGAATTACTGAGTCACCCTCGTTATGAGCGTTACCGTTATTGATGTGTGCTGGGATCAGGCTGGGATCAAGGCCTATTGTGGTAGAGGCTGGACACGCACAACACAAAGAAGGTCTCTGCCCCAAAGTAAAGCATGTACTGTTACGACTACCAAGCTCTTTTCATGAGTAGATTTGCCAAGGAGTCAGTATCATTACCCCCATTTTACAGATGGGGAAAACGGGGCACAGAGCAAGGAAGTGACTTGCCCAGGGTCATCTAATAGGCCCGTGGCAGATCCAGGAATAGAACCCAGGTCACCTGAGTCCCTATCCAGTGCTCCAGCCAAGAGACAGACACTAGACACAACAAAGAGCAGGCAGGAGCCCACAGGGAGAGGGAGCGATTCCCGTCAGTCTGATAAGCAGCTGCTGCAGGTCACCATGGAGCATTCTGTTGGCACCGTGGAAGAGGTGAGGTTTAAGGCAAGATTAGAGGAAGTCAGGGTGGCCCTGGATCAGTGACTGTAAGTAGTGCTGCCATGACTTTCCTCGATGTGTGCGACGATCTCACGGCATGAGACTAAACCACAATAAACCTAAAACAAAAACAAGGGCAAGAAAGGAAAATGCCTGGGAATAACTGAGCGCTGGCTGGCAAACGGAGCCACGAAACTGCGTATTTCGTTTTCAGAGTCCGCGGGAGATTTTATTCCAAAAGGTTCCATCTCTAAGCAGCCTGTCTTTTGGCGCTAAACGCTCAACAACCCCTCAGCCTGGGAGTGTATTTCTCCCCCGTGTGTATTTTTCTACGGCAGCATTTGAAGACAGACAGACAAAGACCCACAATTTACCTTGGTCTGCAGCTTCATAACCTCTGGATTGCACAGAACACCAGGAATGAATCATGAGCTTCTCCATGTCTGGCAATGGGAGAGCAGCCCGGCGTTTGTCAGGCTGCAAACGCTGTTCCTGTGCCTGTGGAACGGGCTGCAGGGCCAGGAGGGCACTGAGCAGAGCCCACAATTCGCCTCTAACAGGTCTGCCTGCAAGGTGCTGCCAGCGAGGGACACCAGCCTCGCTCGGCAGCACAAAGCCGGCCCTGCTGAGCTCTGTGTGCAGGCCGTGACACAGCCAGTCACCTGGTGCTGGGTAAATCGCTGGTGAGCTGCCTTTAGACAGATCCATTTTACACTTCCTCTTTGAGGCTCCATGCACCTGGCCTTGACCCTGAAGGAAGCCCTAGGGAAGGAAGGGGGGTGGGGGTGGGAAGGACCATCCTTGCTAAGAGAGGGATACGCATCTTAACCCTGCGCTCTCCAGGGTCACTAAAGCAAACACAATGTCTATCGCTGCTTGTCTGGGCAAACACACGGCCACTCGCAAGGGGATACAACAGAAGAGCCCAAATGGCCCAGTTTACAGCTGACGGCGTTAGCTGTCCCCCTGAAATCACTGCTATTTGCACGTCCTCTCTCAGGGGGGTTATTCCAACAGGAAGCAGATGCTGGCATCCATCTGGACTGCACCAGCATCCTGTCCCCTCCATTCTCCTCTACACCGCTGGCAGCCAAGGCCTGGTGCAAAAGCAACGCAGGGAATTTTGTAGCACAGCCCAAGGCTGCCTTGGTTGTTTTAAAGGTGGAGGTGCAGTGGGCAGAGGTGACAGATCCCTCCCAGCCTGCAGTGCTCCAGCACAGACACTCAGATCTCCGCAGAACTGTGCATGTTGGGACCTGTAGTCTCTACAAGCCGCACCTCTGAATTAACCCAGCAAGGTGACTGCAAGCAGCTGCCGCCGTGCAAACTGGGTGTGGCCAGTTGCTAAGTCCAGCTTTAGGCTTCTCCCTTTGGCAGTAGATGTACTTCGAGCAGGTTTTACATTTTAAACATGTCTTTGCGAGACATCAGGTTGTTCTGGAGCCTAGCAAAATGTCTTCAGTTTGCACCCAGATCCCATTCATTGACGGAATCTCACAGGGGCTGCTCACACTCACCTCCGGAGCACCACTGCTAACCAGAAAGCAGCCTACACGGCTGGAAATCAACCTTCCCATTTCAGAATAACATGTGTTCTCACACATGCGCATGCACGCACAAAAACCGACCCAGAACAGCCACCATCCTCCCCCCCCCGCCCCAAGCAACTGTTCATTTGAGCAAATCCTTCCCCCGAAGCATTATTTACTGCTTCTTGAGAATTCAAATCAACGAACCAGAAAACAAAAGCTAAAATGGACACGACCCGCACATGGAAAAATCTTGGGGCTTGGAGTTTTTGTTGCTGCACAAACAAAGTTGCTCCAATTTCTGGATGAAAGGGGACGACACCGACTGCAAATAATCCCGTTCAATATATTTTCAAAGGAGAGGTTACCGACTCTGGGAAGAAAAATACCGGATTCTTCTTTCCTGATGAATGATGGAGTGGATGCCATGACTTGTGGGGGTTATTTCAATTATATTTTAACTAGAGGATTATTATCGGTGTATTATGGATGGTAAGTGTCTGGTCACCCCAGGCATTTCCCCCCCTCCTTTGAACTGCTTTTACAAGCAGAAAATGTGACTGGGTTTAAAACAATCACTTGGGCTTTTCCCCTGCTGTGTTTGGATAGGTCAATGGATCTTTAATGGCCTTTTCTACATGCCAATATATGGCCACGGGACATTTATCACAGAAAGGCTAGGCAGACTCTGATCCAAGGGCTTATCTGGAAGCTATTGGCTTAGAAGCCAGAACTGGGGTTTTTTCAGTTGTTATTACTATTTGCAGGCCTTGTTGTTTTTCTTACGCTTTGTGTGGTTCTTCTTATAATTGCAGCTCGGATTATTGACACTCAAGCCATTTCCTGAGAGCACCATGGGCTGCAGCACTATTGACAGCTTCATCCAATGCTGCCCTTACACCAGCGAGACAAGTTTGACAGTTCTCAGCCAAAAGGCCCTGTCCGCATCTCATCCCCACCGCCCCGGGGAAGCTGCCTGCTGGAAGGAGAAGAAGGTGCCCTAGGGCTGCAGGGCTTTTCTCTGGCTCGGGGTGCACCTCTGGGGCTGGGGGAGGGGTGCAGAGGCAGCTTTCAGCTTAGCCAGGCCAGGCCAGGCGAGAGGAGGGGGAGCCGTGGGAAAGCCCGCAGGTGTGCTGGCCGCACCGCACAGCCAGACCCCGCCTCGGGCTTTTCGCTCTTTAACTGGACCCCTGGCGCCTCGCCCAATAAAATAGATGAACAGCAAATTTCTCAGCCCCGGGGCCGAGCTGCAGCATCCTTCCTCGCCCGCCGGCCCCGGCCCCCGCCCCCGGACAGCGCCTCTGCCCTGCCCTGCCCCCTCCCGCTCTGAGAAGCGCCTCCCTTGATTCACCGGCTGTTATTTCTAGTAACAGGCTCCCCCGGCCCGGCCCGGACCCCGTTTAAGGGGGGGGGGGCGGGAAGGCCCGACACCTGCACGAGCAGAAAGAGGCGGGGGGGGGGCGCGTTTCCCCACGACAAACCTGGGCCCTGCCGCAGACATGCACCCGCCGGGCGCAGCGGATCAACGCCCGATTACGGGGCTCCGCGCCCCCCCGGTGCAAGCTCCGGGGCCGGGGGCAGCGGATTGCAAGCGGATCAGCCCCCCCCCCCCGGTGCATGGCTCTTGCACACAGCCCCCCCCCCGGCCCCAGAGCCCGCCCCCCGCCGAGCCGAGCCGAGCCGAGCCGAGCCGCGCTTACCCCGGCGGCGCCCGGCCCGCAGCGCAGGCGGCAGGCGCCGATGTCCCCCAGCGGCGGCGGGTCGGGGCGCGCGGCGGCGGCCAGCGCCAGGCAGAGCGGGAGCAGCGGGAGCAGCGGCAGCGGCAGGGGGGAGCCGCCGGCCATGGTGCGCCGCGGGCAGCCCGGCACCGGGAGAGCGGAGCGGAGCCGAGCGGTGGCGGCAGCCCCGTGACGTGCCTCGGTTGCACCGAGCAAGGGAGCCTGGGAGAGAGACGGGCGAGGAGGAGGAGGAGGAGGGAGGGAGGAAGGGGGGGGTGTGGGCAGCAGCCCATCGCATCGCCGCGGGGGGGGGTGAGCCCTGCACCCCAGCGTTTCCTCCCCGGGGGGGATGGTGCAGCCCCGAGGGGACCCGAACTCTCACCTCCGCTGGCGGGCGGGGGGAGGAAAGGGTCGGGGCAGCCCCGGGCTGGAATGGGGCAAAAGAAAACCGAAGGGGGGCTGTGCTGGAGAGACCGAGGGAAAGGCAGAGAACGGGCTGCCCCGGCGAGTACAGCAGCTGCTATACGGAAACACGGACAGGCAGACGGACGGACGGACGGACGGACAGGCAGACAGACGGACAGCCTCCCCCAGGAAGTGCTGGGTGCTCCTGTCACTTGGGGCAGTCAGAACTGGGCAAGGGTAAACCTTGTGCACTAGACTGTCAGGACAAATCTTGCCCTGGGCCCCAAGGCAATGGGCCCCATGGTACCCAAGAGCCCTACACACACACACACACACACCCCATCCCAGCCCCCATGGGGCTACCGCGTTTCCCTGCTTGGAGTGGAAGGGCAGAAAGGACGTCAGAGCCACCGGCCCATCTCACGTCTTGGCGTCTCCTGCTTAGCAAAGATGCTCCCCTATGGGGCAGTCGTCTTCCAAGAGGGCCCAGGGGCCGCTCGTGAGCTGACGTGTGATGGGAGGGTTTGGGGGACGGGCGGTGCCTTTCCTGGGCTCTTTGGTGGAGAGGATCTCCCAGCGTGTTCCCAGGTACAGGCCTGGCGCTGTGATGTTAGCATCGCTCTCCACCAGCACAACACCCCAGCGGTGACACGACCGCCCCCTCTGCCGCTGGGCAGCACCGAAGCTCACCCCCCACACTGCGGGGGAAGGCAGGGGGTGAGGGAGCTCGGCCTCTCGGATCCAGGGGTCTCCCACCTCAGGTCAGCAGGTGCAGCTCTCGGCTGCCAAGGGCACCAGCTTCCCTTGGACTCATTGCACGGCTGCCTTCCTCTGCCGTCTCCCAGCCTGAGCCAGGTCTCCAGTCCGTGGGACCAGGGCTGAGGGGAGGATGGAGCTATGAGGTCTGACTGAGCAACAAGCGAGTTGATTTCCAGTCGTTACCTTCCCAGTGGCAGCTTCCTCAGCCACTCAGCCAGTGCTGCAAACTGGTCCTGACACACAGAGCCAGCACGTGCAGGCCCAGCACTGTCCAGTTCCAGTGAGTGACTTGTACTCAGCCTGACACGGAAATGAATGGAGACTCTGAAAGCGCGGGAAAAGCGGCGATGAAACGTTCATGCCCCAGTGTGACTCGGGAGTGGGCTGGGGACGGTGGAGTGGCCCCGTGGTGGGAACTTGCTCAGTTGCGAGGGCTTGACCCTGCACGGCGCCGGCACCGCCAGAGCCTGCTGGGAGCGATGAGCTGAGCGGAGGCCGGTCCAGGGGGGAAAGGATGGGACCAGAGGCTGGCAGCGGCTGCCAGGGAAGGATGCCAGGGTGTGGCCTGAGTGCTACCACTGCTGAGAGTCCAGCTGTGCCGGGGCAGAGGAGAGAAGCGGAGCACCTGGGCATAGCCAGAAAGCGCCGCCGTGGGCCGAGTCACTTCCCCTGGCCAGGCCCTGAGCTTGTGCTGATCCCAGCACGACACACACACACAGCTGGGGGATGAATTTCCCACCCTCCAGCCCCAGCATGGGGAGAGTCTCCGCCTCTCTTGATCCTTCACCTGCCTTGGCAAATGAAGCCACCTAGGGCTGGGCTCTGAGGTTAATGGGCCCCAGGGCAGCAGCTGCTTTGCCCTCCCGCCCTATGCCCAGAGCAGGAGGCTGGTTGGCTGCCGAGCGGAGGCAGGAGCTTTCTGCATGGCTGATCCCTCCCGGGTCCCTGATCAGCACCAGCAGCCAGGGGTGGAGGAGGGAGAGGCCGTGAGCCTGTCCCATGCCTTTCCCAGTCGGGGGGTTAGCGCCCTGGAGACCCAGGCTGCCAGGTCAGGGGTTAGTAGAGGGCTGATGAGGCCAGGAAGAATAAATGGTCAGCAAGAGACCCACGAAGGGGCCGTGCAAGGCGGGGAGCCCCAGGAACGGTTCTGTGCTTTGGGCCTTCCATCTCCTGCAGCGATCCGAGCGGGTGCTGCGTGGGCCTAATGAGCTTCGTATGTGCTCTGCAGGGAGGGAATGCAACCTGCGCTGGCGCCACGGCTGCTACTGGACACGGATCCGCTGGCCAGGGGAACCTGAGCTGACCCTGGCGGGGCAGGACAGGGCCTGGAGGGCAAGGGGGAAGCAGCTACGCCAGGAGAAGGGCCAGTGCATCTCGTTCTGGGGCTCAAGCCCCACCTTGCATCCTCTCTTTTTAACAGGGTCTGTGTGGCCACAGACAGGACCAGCCGGTGCCAGGTGTGCTCGTGAAGGCCACCCCTGGAGACAGGGACTGGGCAGACCCGGGGTTGCACTAGCAGAGGGTCTGGCCCGGGGATGTGGCTCTCTCTAGCCACTCTTGGTCTCTGTGGGCCCTGGAGGAAGGGGCGGCTCATGACCAAGACTCAGCCCCACTACACGAGAGCCCACTCTGCTTCTCTGGCTGGCCCAGCCAGCCCGACACTGCATCTCCCTTCTGCACCCAGGGGAGCCGCTAAGACTCACCGCTGCTGAAAGCTGTCTGGGCAGGCTGCAGAGCCCCAGGGCAAAGCAGGGCCCGACCAGGTGGCCCGAGGCCTCTGCGGACAGAGTGGGTGGGCAAAGAGCATTAGGGCTGGCGCAGAGGAGAGCCAGGCCCAGGCAGCTTCCGAGAGCCCGCCACCTGCTGAGAAGGGGCCGAGAGCGGCCGCGGCACATTCCCAGCATTAAAGGGGAGGGCGGGCGACCTGCTGCTTCTTATGCACTGCGTGAGAAGCATCAGCTCATTGAACAAGTGCGCGCTGGAGCAGGGAGAGCTCTGTGGGGCCAGGCATTCCCGGGCGATTATACCACACGCGTGGGTGGCCCTTTAACTGCATCGTCCGCCTGTCGCTGAGAACTTCCGCTCAGACTCATTTCGTGGAATCTCGTGGTTACAGCCACGGGATAGAGAGTCAGGACTCCCGGGTCCCGTTCTCATTTCTGCCCCTGACTCGCTGGACAACCTCCTGGCTCTGGCTGGAAGTGTGACCTAATGGGTAGAGCCCAGGACAGTGAGTCAGGACTCCTGGGTTCCATAACAAGCTCTGATACTAACTCACTGTGTGACTTTGGGCCTAGACCCACATTTTCAAGCGTGGGCACTGATTCTGGGCCCCTGGGTTTTCGGGGGCCCAGCCTGTGCCGTGCCACTGGGCCTCCTCCTCAGAGGAGCTGGGCAAACCTGGCACAGGTTGAAATCAGTGGGAGCTGCAACTCTTCAGCGAGCTTGGAAGGAAAGTAGGTTGATAAGCCGGGAATTCGAGTGGCTTTGGGTAGGATTTGAATCCACTCCCTCCCCTGCACACGGACATCGATGGTTCATCCCATCATGGCAGTAAATGTGCAGCTTCAGACATAAACCAGCAGAAACGGATACGGGAAGGGCTGTGGCCTGGGTAACGGACCCGGCCTGCTGCTTTCTTACCACTCCCACACACTGCCTGCTCCCAACCAACGCCCAGAGAAGCTGTCACGTGCATGGCAGGTCTGAGGCTGGGACCAGCTTCTGGGATCTTGAATTTCTGGCCGGTTGCTAGAAATCCTTCTTGATCCCACCTGGAATGAGCCCCATGAACAACCCCAGCCCCTGCTGGAACCTGGGGTCGCAGGTCATGCCCTTCCCGGCTTGCTACATGGGAGGAGCTGCCAGTGAGAAGGGAGGGTGGCATGGAAGGAGCCCATGTGGAAAGGCAGCGGGAGAACTGTTGCTCAGGAGCTTTTGCCTTGCTCTCGGACGGGCCCCCAAGATTTCAGACCCCAAACTGCCGGTGCAGCTTTTCCGCTCGGAAGGACGGCGACTCGGCCACTAGCTGTAACTGCTCCCACCTGGCCCAGATTTTGTACCCCTTGTTGCCGATAGTGCTAAGAGTTCCCCACGGGTAAAGGAAGGTCTGGATCCTGCCCCAAGAAGCTCACCCAGTCTGAGGAGCCGGCAGATCCCCGGGGTTTCTGCGGGAGGACGGCGCGGGCAGAGCCACGGGCAGCATCGGGACCCCAGGCTTCACCTGGCTTCTTGTGCCGTGCCATCTGTTTCCACCTCGATTCCATCCCTCGTGCACGTGCAGCCAGCTACTGAGTGAGGCCCGTCCCTAGGCGAGAGACACACAAAGATCCACATTGTTGGGCCTTTCCTGACACGCTAGATTTATAACCTGATTTCACAGGGTTCTTTTTTTTGTTTGTTTGGTTTTTTTTTTAAAGGCAGGAGGAAAAATACCTGCCAGGCCCCTCGACCTGCGCCCATTGCACCCCCCTGCTTTATTATCTCAATCTTGTGCGCGGGCAGAAATGGTCCCTTGCGAGCTGTCGCGGCTCCATTCGTTAGGGTTATTTATGACAGCACCCCAAAGCGGGCGTGGAGCTGCTGACAGGCTTTGATAACCTCACACCCCTAATGGGGAACACATGGGGCCGGGTCCTCAGCTGGCGGAGAGCGGCGTCGCCAGCAGTTAAAGTAGATCAGAGCAGAAGCGGGGCAGACCTCTCCCCTGACCCACCCAGGGAGGAGGGGGAGCCCTGCTTAGCCAAGCCAGGGGATGGAGCGGGAGGGGCGGTCTGCTCTCCCCCACCCTATGGCTGACAGTGATTTACACTGGAGGAGGCTCTGGGCCCTCTGGACAGAGCAGGATGAAGGGGCAGGTGTCACACGGGCACGTCGTGCCAGCTCGTTCCGCTCAGCGAAACCGAACCAGAGCGAAAAGCTGCTCACCACATTCATTGCCAGTTTGGCTTTGGTTCTTCCCCTCTCGGCCCCCTCCCCCCGCTGGATCTGATCCAGGCCCTCGGCCCCCGTGTCCTGCGTCGGTGAGTAATGTCCAAGTAAATTGGATAGATTGGGAGCCGTCACAGTAAATCACCCTGGGCGGAGAGTCACATGCTTGGCAGATAGGGTTTCCAGAGCCCAGGCAGCCGGCAGAATCGCTTGCTGCCCAGCGCTCCCTCCCTGGCTGCACGGGAAAAGCCAGAGCCGCTCGCTCACGCTGATCTCACTGGCCAAGTGTGCAGAGGCACAGGAGCCGGCCAAGGCACGGCCCCGCCTGTGTCAGGCTTGCTGCCCCGCTAGCGTGCCAAGGCCGAGGCGCTGGGGCGGGGACACCGTGTCCTCGGCTTGCTTCGCCCACTCGTCTGGGGGAGTAACTGGGAAGCACCCACCCAAGCTGTGCCCGGAGCGCGCTCAGAGCGCGCCGAGCTGCACAGGTGCTTCTCAGCCACTCGAGTTTCCTTAGGACCTCGAGAGCCAGGCGCCCCAGCAATTGCACTGGGGTGTCAGCCCGCCGACGGGCCAGTCCTCAGCTGCTGCAGATGAGCCCCATTCCTGGGGCATCGTTGGCAGGTGGGGGATCTGGCCCTATATCTAGAGCTCCCAACGCGCATGTCACTGAATTCCCCGGGGACGTCACTGACCAGACGTCACTGCCCGCTGAAGGTGAGCCAGGCCAACGCTTTCCAAAGTGTCCCTGCCACGCCGTGGGTCCACAGGGCTGCAGATGCTCACAGCTCATAGACTGTACGGTCAGAAAGGACCATGGTGATCATCTGGTCCGACCTCGCACAGCACGGGGCACAGAGCCTCACCCACCCGCTCCGGTAAAAGACCCGGACCTGTGGCGGAGTTACTGAAGTCCTCCGATCGCGGTTTAAGGAAGTCCTCAGTGGGGGTGGCAGGTGCTCGACTGCTCCGAGAATCAGACTGGAAGTGCCTTGAGTTGGGCACCCAAAACAGAGGCACCCAAAATTGGACGGTGCCTGTGAAAACTGGGGGCTTAAACCCTCAACGTACCTGGTTTGTGCTTCTTAACAAGCCCCGGCTACTCGGCTGTTCACGCAGTATGAAAACACCAACTCTCCAGTAAGCCCGGCTCCGCACTTGCCTTTCAGCCCTCAGCCGTGCAGCACACAGGTGGGTGGGTGTTATCGTCCCCAGTTTGCAGCCAGGGCCTGCCCGAGGACACGCAGCAGTGATGGCCGTGGTGGGTGCAAAGCCCAGGTGCCCTGACTGGCTGCCGGGACCGCCCTCCCCTCTGCACTGTGCTGCTTCTCCAGGCTGCATTCTCTGCCGGGGAACGTTCCCGCCTGCTTCGCCCCGCTGCTGTTCCAAGGCTCCTGGGAGGGGATTACTTGCATTTTCTTTTTGGCTCAGGGGCTTGGTTGCTGGAGAGGCTGTGGTACCACCTGCAGACTCGCTGGGAAAGGGAGCAGGCGGCGCGACTCCCCGCGTGGGGCGATGCTGTCACCAGTCAGGTGGGAGCCCCCAGTCTGAGGAAAATGATCAGTTCAGCCTCGTTTGCTGCGCAGCACAAATACCTTGGTGCAGTTTTCAGTCTGCCCAGGAGAAACCCAGGCCTGGAAGAGCTGGGAGGCTGCGGGTCGAGGCAGAGTGGCTGGGGTGCCCCGCACTGGAGAAGAGGGGGAGCTCGAGGCAGGACTCATGGGACATTGAGAGCACGGTGTGTCGGAGGGAGCCCACAGCTGAATGACAGGCCGGCTGTGGGCTGGGTGTGAGGGACCCTGGCAGGGCTGTGTGGGGCCCAGGACTGGGTTAGTGGGGGGGGGGGGGGGCTGCAGGTCGGGACTGAAGTGCATTGGCAGAGGTAGGTGTGGGAAAAGCTTACCCAGCACCTGCCTGCAACATGCCTGGCTCAGCCTTCGCTGTCAGCTCCTCGACTCCACCAGCACTAAATTCACTCACATCCTAATAGAAAAAACCTTCCCCTGCAATCGGAGTCCAGCTGGCAAATATTTACAGCTGATCATCAGCCTCCCTCCCACAGCCCCCTCCCCCCACCTCCCCCTTTCCAATAAACACAATCAAAGCAGTTTGCATGTATCAAAAATGACCTCTGCTTCTTCCTGGCGCCTCTAAGACAATAACAAAACCACCATTGTGGAAGAGGAACATGGGGTCCTTCCAACTAGGCCGGCCAATTCGTTGCTAGGGCCACTCCCTTGGGGCACATGGTTTCCTGAATACCTTGGCCAGGTGAGCCCCAAACCCAGTGCACAACAGGTAACAACTTGCGGCCCCCGGGTCATGGATCCCAGCGAACACGCCTGAGTTAATGAGGGCTTTGGTTTTCTTGGTCTGTGGCCAAAATCCACCTTTTCACCAAAACTGTGCTTGTCCCCTGTGGTGAGACACATCCCCCTCCCCTGGCTGGATCGCCTTCGCATTACCTCCAGAGAACCAGCAACTCGCACACTCAAGCACCCTGCTCCACATTGGTCACATTTTTTCCACCTCCCTAGAGATTAGCAAACCAATCCACCCCCCACCTTCCCTCTCACGCGCTCTGGAATTATTTGTGCTTTCTCAATGCAAACACTAGCCCAAAGGAGGGGCTGGCTTTTTTCACAGGCGGCTATGGCACAAAGGACTGCATGCTTTTGTCAGTAGCATGGAAGGGGTTAAACGGGTTGTAAATTACCCATTAATGTGGAAATGTTACTGAGAAGAATATAAGGAAAAGCCTGACTGCTGGATTCTTTGCATTTCTAGCTTCTTTATTTTCCCCACAGGTCATTTTAAAAGGCTGCAGAAAGTAATATGCAAAGGTCTGCTGGGGCTTGGCTGGGGCTTTCTTCTGGGGTTTTCACACCAAGCTTTGGATCCAGACGCTCCCTCTATCCAAGGACTTTCTGGATTAGGCCCCTGAATGGGAAATCAAGTAATTAGGTGAACTCCAGAGAAGGCTGCAGTGCTGATGATACACAAGCTCCAATGAGGACCAGACAATGAGGGTCCATTGGCCAATCACACCCCATGGCGCCAAGGGGCGCCGAAGCGGAGCCACGCGCCAAGGGGAACCAGTCTGTTGGCCACAGGGAGTGCGGCCCTTGCCCAAGCCACTCTCAGGGCTTGTCGTTACAGCAGGGCTGCCCCAGCTCGCCACACAGCTGCAGTTCAATAGGTGTATTATTAGTCCTGACTGCGGAGGGGACTCGCCCAGCTCTGTGCCGGCAGAGGCGTCCTGGCCATCAACGCAGGGCCGGGCTGAGCAGACACAGGGCGGGAGGGGAGGCCGGCACAGTGACAGGCTCGCACACGTGGTTTCCTGCCCAGTGAGGACAGTCCTGTCAACTGGGCTGGGGGACCCAGCTGCATAACGTGCTTCTTCCCCGTTCGGTTCTGTCGTGCTGTGTTCTGTTTGTGCAGCGCCTAACGCGGGGGGCACCACCATAAGACGTGCAATAGCTGGCACCTCCCCAGGCTGGTAGCGGGGGCCCCTCTGACAATGGATCTGGGAAGGCGGCAGGACCAAGGGGCACAGCAAGTGGTTTCTAGGGAGGGCTGCGGCTGCAGCCCAGTGGGCAGGACAGCTCAGCCTGTCCCCAGTGTAAATCATGCTCCACGGTGGCACTGCATGAGTCAACCTGCCCCCCGCAGCTCTGCGCTGCTCCTTTTGTTAGCTCCGTGAGTGCTGATGAGCTGCGGCCGGCTGCGTCAGTCTGTGGGCAGGGCCGCGCGGCCATGGAGTCAGCAGCTCTTTAAAGGTCACTGTCAAAGGGCACAAACGCACCACATCTGTTTTCTGGTTGACGCGCTGACTCAGAGAAAGTGGGGAAAGGGGCTGTCTCCGCGCCGCCTTTGTCTCTGGGGCTCTCCCGCTGTCTCCGAGGGCCAGCCCCCGCCAGGCACCCAGCGCCCTCATTCTTCATTGGCAGCCAGCACTGCTTCCAAGGACATTCATGCTCCCCCCACCCTTTTTGTGGGGGAAGGGAGGGCGCTGGGTTTTGGGCTTGGACGCCCGGTCGAGTTTTCTCATGCAAGGACAGAATTCCTTCCCGTCTCTAACACCCACGAGGAATGGAAGGCGGGCTGTTCCCCAGAGGAATCTTCCTTTCCCGTCCCTCCCAAAATGCTGAGCACCTCTATAAGTCACTGCAGGTCTCCCCAGGGCTCTCTGGGGCAGGGACAGCCTCCCCGTGTGTCTGCACCATGGTCAGCACAAGGGGGTCTGGATCTTAGCTGGGGGCTGCAGCACAAAGAGGACTGTATAATAACAGCGTCCAAGGCACAGCCTGTCGGTGTCACTCAGTGAGGGGTGGGCGTGAAAACCTTGAATGTGCTGCTCTGAAGCTCAGTCCCACTCAGTACACCATGGTCATTTCCTCTAGGACGTTGCTGGCGCTGTCTGTCCTGCCGCCAGGAACAGACTGTCCCTCTCCCTTCCCACACCCTCGTGTTCCCTTCACAGGCATGTGGGTTTTATAACTAACCAGTTCCCCACAGCTGCTCCAACCTCTGCAGCCCATCACAGAGCCCCAAGGTTTGCCTTCAGCCTGCAATTTCCTTACTGGAGCCACTGATTTACCCACTTTGCTTTTCTGCACAACAGCAGCAGCGTATGCACGGGCGCCATAGCTCCGCTGGTTCGCTAACACTTCCACAGGAACTGCCAGGCAAGGGCAGGATCTACTCTGGCAGACAAGCTCATAACATCCCAGCGTGGTGGCTTCCCATTCCGTCTCCCAAAGCCCACAGCTTTGCTAATTGCTCTTCGAGCTAGTTGTTTGTCCTAAGCTCAGAAGGGCTGGGCTTGGTACGTTCCTGGACTGGAGACCTCGAAGGAAAGTCCACTTGTGGGAGAAAGTGGTGCTGGTAATTCAGTACTGAACCAGTGCCGTAGGCTGTGTCTCTGCTCGTGGACTGGGCTGGTGGGGCGGGATGCCGGAGGAGGTGGGTAGGGAGTGTATGTGTACGTGTCTGCTGCACTCCCCTGTTGCCAGGTGGCGGTGTTGGGAAGATGCAGAGTGTTCAAATGCATTTCTGGCCATGGTTCTGCCCCGCATCCATACATATGCGGTGCTACACTGCTGCAATTGCATTGCCCACTGGGTATCTGTCCCACAGCCCCTGCACAGCTCCCTGCACTGGATCCTGGCTTAGAGGTTCTGTGTGACCTTGTAGATGAGATTTAAAAAAAATTTGCAATCCTTAAAAAGTGTGGTTATTAAAAACCCCATGGCCCTTTTGGTAAGAGTAGAGGTGTTAGCCCAAAGATCTGGTCAGCTTGGGTAACTACATTCAGCCTACTATCTGGTGCATGCACAACTGGTTGGAAAACTGTACTCAGAGAGTAGTTATCAATGGTTCACAGTCAAGCTGGAAGGGCATATTGAGTAGGGTCCCATAGGGATCTGTCCTGGGTCTGGTTCTATTCAGTATCTTCAGAACTGATTTGGATAATGGCATAGAAAGCACACACAAAGTCTGTGGACGATATCAAGCTGGCACAGTTTGCAAGTGCTTTGGAGGACAGGATTAAAATGCAAAATGATCTTGACAAACTGGAGAAATGGTCTAAAATAAACAAGGTGAAATTCAATACAGACAAATCCAAAGTGCTCCACTTAGGAAAGAACAATCGGTTGCACAAATACAAAATGGGAAATGACTGCCTAGGAAGGAGTATTGCAGAAACGGATCTGAGAATCAGAGTAAATATGAGTCAACACTATAACACCGCTGCAAAAAAAGCGAACAGCATTCTGGGCTGTATTAGCAGGAGTGTTGTAAGCAAGACACCAGAAGTAATTCTTCCACTCTACTCAGCACTCATAAGGTCTCAACTGGAGGATTGTGTCCAGTTCTGAGCACCCCACTTTGGGAAGGATGTGGATAAATTGGAGAAAGTCCAGAAGAGAGCAAAAAAATGATGAAAGGTCTAGAAAAGCTGACCTGTGAGGAAAGGATGAAAAAATGGGGTTTGTTTAGTCTGGAGAAGAGAAGACAGACGGGGCACATGATAACCATTTTCAAGTACATAAAAAGTTGTCATAAAGAGGAGGAGAAATTGTTCTCTTTTACCACTGAGCACAGGACAAGAAGTTATGGAACAAGGGAGATTTAGGTTAAGAAAAACTTCCTACCTGTAAATTACGGATTACCTAAAGAGGTTGTGGGAGCTCCATCATTGGAAGTTTTTAAAGAACAAGTTAGACAGACACCTGTCAGGGATGGTCTGCTAATACTTAGTTCTGCCTCAGGGCAGGGGACTGGACAAGATGTTGTATCACCAGCTCTCCTAGTCCTGCATTCCTATCATTGCACCTGAACTCCCAAGTGAAGACATTATTTTTTGCTTCTTCTCCTGCAACACCGCTGTGTAACGTTTTTCTGTGTCGTTAAACAGATGCAGTGTTTCACCCCAGAGCAGATGCTTTTCAATGGAGATGGAAGCAAGCACTTTATTCAGATACCATGAAATGGAATGGGATCTTTTGGGATGAAAGGTGTTACTGTATCATAGGCAGAGCTGGTAGCACCACCTATGGTTAATGTTGCCTGATACTTTCCATGATAAGATCCTGTTTTCAGTTGCCGGTAACTTTGCCAAACTTGAAGCATGTGGGCTGAAATTTCCTGTGCTGGGTCTCTGCCTCAGACAGAAATGTTGGGAAAGTTTCAGCTAAAAAGTTCAGCAGTTTCCAAGAATGACGCTAGGAAGAAATACATTGATTTGCCCATGTTCAAAAAAAAAATTGCCCAACTGTTTCATTCATAAGCTCAAGCGCCTCCGTGCTGTGGAGCAGGGACTTGAAATTTGGCAGGGAGAAGGTACCCGAGGGCTAGGGAGATGCCCTTTGCTGCCACTGAAAATTCAGCCAAACTTGGCCAGGTTAGAAGCCTCTGAAAAATCTCCATTTGCGTTTGTTAGAATTTGGCAACTAAATAATCACTGAGGCGTCCATCCACACGGAGCATGCCCCAGCCCCACCCTGCTTTGTAACATGACTGGACTCTGCATCTGCCATCCACACAGAGTGACTGAGCCTGGCGCTGTGGGGACTGAGCAGGACTGTCCCTCTGACTGCTCTCAGCCCCAGTGAGGGGCTGCGGTAGGGCCAGCGCTGAGACCAGGGAGCCTGGCTCTCCTGGACTCTCAGTTACCCGCCTGCTGGGCCTTGGCCGCATGGAGGAGGAGGAAGAGCAGCTTGACTGGAAGGCAGAGGGTTAATGAAGGGGGAAGCGAGAGGGTGTGGGGCATGGACAGGAGCTAGGGACAGGACCCAGAGGGATAGCAGCTGGGGAAGGGATGGGACAGGAGCTGGATCAAAAGATCACAGTTCTGCTGACAACCCGTGCGTGTGGATGTGGTCCCACAGGAGGAAATTTTTGGTTTTTCAGTGTTAAATTTTGTTTTGTAATGAGGAAATTACATCCGAAAAAGTTACATTAGAAGACCATTAAGGTGGCAAAGTGAAGCCCTGGGAAGTGCGGACTGCCAGAACGAAGGCTGCCTGTCCATCTTCAATTGCATGCCCCTGGACAGAGTATCTGGTGATGCTGCATTTCATGTAAATGGAGGCTCTGTTGTTAAACTGGTGTGTTCAGAATGAAGGTGGCTGGGGGGAGCAATAATGGAAACTGGGCTGTGAGAAAGCAGGCTTGCCGAGAGGAGCGGGTTTATTTACCTTTGTAGAAAGCACTCAGCGCTGCAGTGCCTAGGTCCTGGACCCAGCACGGAGAAGTCCCATTTCTGCTGAAAGAAGCCTGTTCTCTGACTTGTTGACTGCTTCATTGGCTATTACCTCTGCTTGGCCGTCTTTCTAGGATATTTAGAGACCACAAATCTACTGTGTTGTGTGACACCGGGACTGGGAGCTGGGACACAGGGACTGGCTTGAGACACACAGCTGCTCCAGTTTACCATGAGGTGTCTTTAAACCAATATAATTAAACAGTGGGTGGTCACTCTTAATTCGATCTAAATCTGGTTTACACTGGTTTAGCTTCAATGGCCCCCTTGCTGTCTTCAGCTACCCTGACATCAGGCAGAGTTAAAGGGAGGTAAAACTAGAACCGCTTGCAATTTTCCATCAAAATGTTTCTTTGGTGGAAAACTTGCCTTTTCGGTGAAATGGAAATTTCCCAGGGAAAAGTCTCTTTTTATTGAATTTGGGGGGGTTCCATTGAAAACCCAAAGTTCTTTTAGTTGCCAACCCCCCCAAAAAAATTTATTTTCATTTTTGGGGACAAAAACACACCCAAACAATAAAGAAAAAAATGGCCGGGGGGAGAAAACCGATCCGCAGCCAGCTGTGAAGAGTGCCCGGAAAGGAACCGATTGATCTGTTGGTGCTAGTTAAACCCGTGCGACTTGTGTGAAAAGAAGCCCTTGGTGACTTATCTGTACAGCTCCGAGCACAAGGGGCCGGAGCCCTTCCCCGCGTGTCCATGTGGCTGCAGGAAAACACCGGCTCCTGGCACAGCACGTTACTAAAAGAACAACAGGAACACACGGACTCTCCCGGGTGGGGGAGAAATGGCGGCTTTATTTTTGGCCGGCCAGACAGACAGACAGACAGACAAGCCCCTGCGTGGGACGCGCAGCCGCTGCGTTCAGAGGCGGGCGAGGACAGGGGCTGGGACAGAGGCAGGGTGAGGGCAGGACACCGGCTGGCAGCACACGTGGGAGAACAGCTCGAGGCCAGGCGCCCGGCTTGGCCGCCCCAGCTCCGGCGGCTTCGCGCAGAGGTAGCGCGGCGCAGCGCAGAGAGCGCAGAGGCGGCGCAGCGCAGGAGCCTTTTATTACTCACCTAATCTCCCGGGGAATGTGTCTCTTTCCAAGCCCCGGGGGTGGTGGGGGACGGCCTGGAACCGTGCGCGGGGGGAGTTTTTCCTCCAGGAGGGGGCTGGCGTTGAAACAACCCAACCCAACCCAACCTCTCCAGGAGAGGTTACCCCGGCGCGGCGCCCAGCGCAGTGACGGGGCGGGCGGCCCATTCCTGGGTAGGTATTTACAGCCCTGAGTCACATCTGATCTTTGCAGCGCCGTGATTGAGTCACGGGAGAAGGATTTCAGGAAATGTCACAGAAATGGGGGGGGGGGGGGGGCCTGTCTCCCACACTCCTTCCTTCTGCTCGGCAGCAGCCCCGAGACCCGAGGGTGGAGGGACGCGCGGGGGGGGGGGGGGGGGGAGGGAAATAGTTGAGGCTCTCCTCGGAGTAGGGTTTGTAAATTTCTGTCCCCCCGTGGGGGCGGGACCGGGCGGTGTGAGGCGGGGCCAGAGACGCATTAAGAAGCTTGTCAATTTCAGTTGTTCAGACTCGCCTAGGACTTTCCAAAACTTGTTGGTGTTTCTTCAGCCACCCCCCCCCCCCCCCACACACACACACCACACACACACACACACTCACACACACTCTGCTCCTCTTTCTGGCATTGCTCAAGATATTCTGTCATTTTAACGAACACTTGGGGTGTGGGAAATACACACCCGGAGAAGGAGTTGAGGGGAGCCCGCTCCCCACTGGGACCATCTTCGGGAGAAGCGACCCTTCCTGCCCCTCGCAGCGGAGAACATCCCCGGGCTGCCCCCGAAAGGGTTGAAACATGATCACTTGTTTGCTCCTGTGGCTTTGTCTTCCTCCAGCCGAGTCCTTGACATGTAAGTAACGCCCGAGCCCCGCCGCTCTCGGGAAGGTGGGCAGCGGATGCCCGGGGCTGTCCCAGGAGTCGCTGCTGGTCTCTGCTCGGGATAACCGGTCCCCGGCTGGGAGCACGCGGAGGCGAAGGAGCGTGTGTGTGTTTTGGGGACGGGGGGAATATTTTGCAGAGCACGAAGCAAATCCCCGACCGGGCGGCCAGGTGGGAGCGGGTTTGGGGAAAGGGAATCGCCCGGGCCTGGATCGGGACGGAGACAAGACAAAAAAGCGCGGGGGAGGGAGGGCGGGTGGGGGTGAGCCAGGCTGAGTCCAAAGCGCCCGCTGCTTTAAGAGGTGCGCTGCGCTGCGCTGCGCTGCGCTGCGCGGGGCAGGTTTGGCTCCGAGCGAACATTGGGGCTCGCGGAGTTTGTCCATGCCCCGAGAAAGGGCTCGGGGCTGGCCCCCGCGCGTGGGCCCGGCCGGTGCGCGGATCGCCCCAGGCGTGCGCCGCCGGAGAGGCACCGGCCATGGAGCCGGGCTCGGCGCGCCCCAGGCGCAGCTGTGGTGGGGGGAGCGCAGCGGGTTAAACATGCAGCGAAACATGGCGAAATGCCCCCCCCCACGCCCGCTCCCTCCCGGGGGGGGCACTAGGGGCAGATCCGTCCCTGGGTGGCTCCGGAGTCCCCCCGTTTGCCGTTACTCCTTCTTCTTCTTCTTTTGCCATTTCATTCATTTTCTCTCTCCGGATTTCCGAGGCGGGCGGGGGTCCCAGGCCCCTATAATAACCCCCCGCCCCCCGGGGGCCCGTCTCCCCCTCCCGGCCCATCTGCGCTCCGCGGGGTCACACACCCGTGCGGGAGCCTGGCGGGGTGAGCCCAGGGCGAACTTGCCGGGTTTGGATCGTTTACACGACAAAGGGTCCCAGCGAATCCTGAACGCGTAAAGCCCCGGCCTCCAGCCGCCCCCTCCCCCCGCAGGCAGAGGGGAATTTGGCTCCGGCTGAGCCCCAGCCTGCGCAGAGGGGGGGATCTTGGAGACCCCCGGAGCAGCCCCTGGATTCCCAGCGCTCTGGAGGGAGGGGGGGGGAATAACGCACCCTAGACACAACAAAGGGCTTTACTGCTGCAAATAGAAATACCCCGCGGGCGCCCAACGCACCCAGAGCAACGCAGCGGCCATGGCCCGAATAGATCCCCGGGTGAATTCAGCCAGGCGCGGGCGGGGGGCTGAGAAAAGCCCCTTCCCTGGAGCTTTGTCCGGTCCCTCGCGGGGGCCGCTAACCGCTGGGCTTGTTGCTGATGGTTCTGCAGCGCCAGCCCCCGCCCCAGGGGCGCAGCGTGGCCAGGTGCGGGCGGGTCCCCCAGGAATGACTGAGCCACGCCCTGGGAGCGGACCCACCCACCCAGCCCGGCCCCGCCCCAGCGGGGCCCCGCAGGGAGCTGCCCGCCCAGCCATGGTCCGGTCCGGCCAGGAGACTGTGCCCAGCCCCGCCCCAGAACAGGGCTCGGCTCCCAGCTGGGGCCGTTGAGAACAATGGAGAATCCCCCTCCCCCATTGAGAACAATGGAGAATCTCTTTTACCCCCATTGAGAACAATGGAGAATCCCCCTCCCCCATTGAGAACAATGAAGAATCCCCCCCCTTGAGAACAATGGAGAATCCCCTTCGCCCCATTGAGAACAATGGAGAATCTCTTTTACCCCCATTGAGAACAATGGAGAATCCCCCCCTTGAGAACAATGGAGAATCCCTTTCCCCCTACTAAGAACAATAGAAGCTGAACCCCTTACTCCTACTCCTGTGCCCCTCGGCAGTGAGGGCTTTTCCTCGCCCCAGCGGGAGCAGAGCAGGCCCTTCACCAAATGTTTCTTGAGGGCCCAGATGCCCGGATTGGCTCAAATATTTTCCTCCGGGAGAGAAGAGGTCTTGGGTTTTGGTGGAGGGAGCGTTTCCGCCCTCATTCAGTGGGGATGATCGTTTTACCAAGAAAAAAAAATGTGTGTGTGTGTCCCCGCATCTCAGAGCAGGGGGTGTGTGCCTAAGGCCCCAGCAGTGCCGTTAACACAAATTAGCCTTTAGTTCCCGGAGTTGTGTGTTTTTGTGAAGCCAGCAAGACAGAAGGGGCTGGGGGGGGAATCCCCTTTCTCCTGTAGCAGGAAGTTTATGCTTCCTCTTTAGGACGGGAATTTCTCAAGACAATATTTGCAGCAAACACATGATCCAGCCAGGCCAAGAAAAGCTACTGCTGGTGTTTAGGGATCTTCAGCTCCCCCCAGCCTGGCCTGGCTGCTGGACAGACAGACAGACCATCCCACTGCCACATCCACTAGCTTCAGGCTGAAACCTCCGACCAGAAACTGCCCAGGGTGCTGCCCTGTGCTCCTGAGCAAATAAAGTACCAGGGTTATTTTGTTCCCCTCCTAGGCAAGGTACTGTTGTAACCTCCCTCACCTCAGTAGCATCATCAGTGGAGAATACTAATACCTGTACAAATATGGGCAGAGGCTGCACAGTGCTGAGTTTTGGTTCCTGACAGGGCCGGGCCATAAGTAGCTTGCAACGACCTATTTAATGACTGATTAACAAGGACCATTAGCAGTTAATTATTAAACAGCAATAGCTCAGAGTTAGGAACTGAAGCAGCAGCTATGCTGGGGTCATGCCAAGGAACCAAACCAAAACTGAGGGCTTTGGAGTTAATGCGCCCCCTAAAAATTCCCGCCAAACCCATCTAAAGGGTCTCAGAAATGCGGCTGGCTTCTCTCCAGCCGGGCCCGTCCTGCACGCTGAGGACAGTGAGGCCAATGGAAGTTTTGCTTGAGTTAGGTTCACAGGACCAAGCCCCAAGTGTGAGCCAGTATCGGGCCAATAATGTGGGGTTGGCCCTGCCTGCAGTGGCGAGGTGTCTCACATACCAGCTGGCACGGCCATCGCTGTGGTCCAGAGGGTCCGAAGCGTGCACAGAAATGGTTGTCGAAGTCGTAGCTGTGTGTAGTATTCGATGGGACGCGACGCTGGCAGAGAAGGATTGCTTGGGGGTCTGTGGCCAGAGGGGAGTTTAGAGTGAAAGAGTTTGGAGTTGTCATTTGTTTAGGGATCGTGCCCTTTTCCTAACTCTCCCCAGAGGCTAAAATCTGGTTGGAAGGATTTTACCCCCTTTTTGCTGTTGTGTTGCTGTGGGGAGGGAAGGTGCATCCCAGCAGGCAACACGCCCCCAGCTAGATTGACCACAAACCATCCCACCGGAGGGCAGGCTGGAAATGCCCAGCTGCCAGAGAGCACCAGGCTGACAGAAATTGCTCCGCACACACAGTGAGCCAGGCACGGGCCGGTTTAGGGCATTTCTATTGCCCCAGCAGACATGGCCTGATGCCCACACCAGGCTTTGAGACTTGCCTAGCAAACGCTATGGGGACGCCTCCCTAGGGATATACACCACTCACACACATCTCTCCTCATAACTCCTGCTGTGGGGGTGTTGCTATTACACCCACCCAGGGGCAGAGCAAGGGACATAGAGAGGGTCGCATACCCAGGAAGGCTCTTAGAAGAGGGGAGTCTTGAACCCACATCACATTAGTCTCCAGCTCGTGCTTTACCCCTAAGCCCATCCTTTCTCCTTAGCAAAGGGACGCTGCCATGCCCTGCTATTGCTGAACTCAGTCTGCATGCGTGTGTACGCTTAGATTGCTTTGAATAATGGAAATAACAGTCCCACACAGCTCAGCGGCCAGCGTGTAACATTCAGTCACACATAACTTCGTATATTTAGGAACCCATTTTTTGGCACCCACCCTGCATGAAGGACAAGCCTGTGCCAGCTTCAACATGCAGAAACGAACCCCTTCATGAAATCAGAACTCCAATACAAATACATCCAAATCTACTTTTAAAGGACTAATTTCTTCCCCCACATTTGACTCAAATGATTTCAATAAAGCGCTTTAAAAAATTCCCCTTTGTGCTGTGGGGTGGAGCAGGAGAAATGGCAGCCTTAAAATGAGAAAGAAGGAAACGTTTGTGGAAGATTGTGATGGAACAAAGCGTTTGGTTGGGGCTTGTTATGTGTCACTTTGGCACAGCAACGACGGGGTCTACACACATTTCTCAGTATCTGAGGGAATTGCAGTTGTATTTTTTACAAAGTTTGAGACCAAACAAATTCTCCTTTGTTTCCCCTTTTGGAATCTTGCAGATGATCATTTTTTTAAATATTTGTAATTCCCAGGTAAAGCTCACATCTTGCTGTGTGATCTCAGATGTTTTTATCAGAGATTTTTTTTTTTCCCTTTCCCAGCCATTTAAACCTCCAATATAAAAATAAAGTGAAATCCGGCCATTCAAAAGAAAAGAGTGAATGTTCCTGACACCTTGGAAATGTGGTTTTACTTTATAGTATTACTTAGCACCTGATCAGCTTTTTAAAAAAAAATAGGAAAGTAATAAAACTTCTAGCAGGTATTTTAGTTCTGAGTCGCACATTCCACATATTGACTGTGTCTCTCTGAAAACTTCACACTTTTCCCTTTTAAAACACATGTTCATTTCTGTGTCTGTGTCTAGAAAAACAGTGCTTAAAAAATTGGCCCCTCCAGACACTCCCTCTCTAAGGCTCTGCGTGGAGGACGGGAAACGTGTCTGTTTTATGAAGCTCGTACGTGTTTCCAGTGGTGTTTAGATTAAGATTTACTAGAATTAGGGCCCAGAGCGTTGGCCCCTTTTATCGGCAGGGCTGCAGTTTTCTAACAGATTGCTCCTCGGGATTTGCCTAGTGGAGGGAACTCTGGTGGATGGAAAAGCTTGTGTGCAGAGTTATTATATTTTCAGAGGCCCTTTTGCAGGACACGTCCTGTCCTACATGTCGGGCTGGATGCTCTGAATTGTCGAGGTTTTTTGTAAGCCCATGATGTGGTGCTCTCAGGCCGGCCTTTGTTTGTTTTTGCAAAGGGGAATGTGAAGCTTTGTGCATCATCCAGAGCGTACGCCCGCCCTCAGGCAGCTCTGCCTGCTACAGACACAAGGCAAAGGTCGCTTCGGAGCTTCGGTGCCTCGACTCTTTCGGGGGCCTGGATGTGCTTCCGCCTTCTGCGGTGCTAGCCTCAGCCCATGTGGACTGAAATGGCCCAACAAAAAACTCCACGCCTCTGATAAGCGATGCCAAGGCAACCCTGTGCATGGGCAGTGCCGAACACGTGCCAGGCATAATGGGGCCCTGATCCTCGGCTGGTGGCCTTGAGGACCAGCTCAGTGTGAGTAAATAACAATGCAGTGGGTGCCCCAATTTGCCACTGGAATAACTGGGCCCAATTCTGTTGACTTCCGTGCTGGCGCTCTGGGCTCGGCTCCTTGCCACCATCTGTACAAGACTGGGGTGTGTTCTTTCGTCACTGGTGCTGCAGTCAGGGAGGCTGCAGGCTGGGGGGGTCTGTTCTGCCTGTCCGCTGCAAATCCCAAACGAATGCACTATCCAGCTCGCTGGGGGGCCACCGCCGGACCATCACTGCCAGGAGCAGCAAACTCCCCCCATGAAAATTAGCCTTTTGTAGAAGAAATTGTGTGATTGACAAAGCTCTAAAGTGGCATCTGCTCAGCAACTGCTGCTCATAACATCGCCCGGGCAACCAAAGTGGCTGGAGAGCATTAGCCGAGCCAGTCTCCATTCGATTGTCTGGACTTACAGAGCGAGGAACGTGGTGTACAGCTCCAAGGAGCCTGGTGGTGCTGCCCTTTGGCACAGAGGGTGAAACATAAATAAACAAATCAAATAAAGCCACAGCAAAGTCTGTAAGCACCTGCGCAGTCCCATTCCCATCAGCGGTGCTGTAAGCCCGTGATTCACTTGAGAAGTCTGGGCTTAAGTGTTGCGTTGAATCAGGGCGCAAACCATTGCTCGGTGACGCCTGGAGTGAGATAAACAGTGTGACCCTAGCTACAGGGTTAGGGCTGCGCTGTCAGACAGACGCATCTGGGCTCTGTGTCAAATGGATAACGGAGCGCAGGTCAGGCGTGTGATCGTAACAGCTCGCACACTTCCAACAGGTGGGGCTTAGGTGTGCAAACCTGGGTGCGTGACCGCATGCACAGATGTAACCGGGAGGGCAAGTGCGTGTCCAACACGCTTCGGGTGCGTGCAGTGCGGTGCTCCCAAGCGCAGGGGCGGGATTTGCAGGTCTACGTCACAGCTCAGCACAGCGCGTAGGTGTTGTGAAGCTGAACCTCTGATGCCTGCCCGAGTGCTTGGGGAAATGGCTGACACACAGAGATGGAGTCCAGGCGCCGAGGCTCCTGCACAGCGACGGGCTTCTCAGAGTGTGATTTGCAGAAGCCAGCACGCGCGGCGGGAGCTGCCTGAGCTCACCCATGGGGGAAGGCCAAGGAGAGGGGCGTGCCCGCAGCCCAGCCCCTCTCACAGAGATGCCTCCTAAGGCCAGCGCCGATTCTCAGCCAGGAATCCATGCTGGAGTCAGGCCCCCTGTACTGGTTTAGGGAGGAGGAGGCGGTGGAGCGGTCCTGTGAGAAGGACTCCATCCCCTGGTGGTTCAACCATTCCCCCAGGATGTAGGAGACCCAGGATCCAGCCCCCCTGCTCCACTGACTCTTCCGTTGTTTATCAACAGCGCAGCAGCTTCACTAGGAAGGATTTGAGGATTTTCCCCAGCTGGGAATATCCCACAGCCCCATGGTCAGAGCACTCACCTGAGTGGTGGCAGAGCCCCCCTCCCCATCAGGTGGAGGGGGGATTGGAACTGGGGGGGGGTCTCTCACATCCCAGGTGGGTATCCTGACCGCTGGGCTAAAGGGGAGGAGGGAAGTGCTCCTTTGAGCACGCCTACCAGAGCGGTCACCTTGGGCGAGGCAGCGGGCTCCACGCCTGCCTTCCCCTGAATCACCCTGAGGTTTGGGTGCCCAGCTGGCCACAGGGACCCAGCCCCATGCACATTCCAAGGCAGAAACATGGGTGTCTGGGGAGCTTTTACTGCGCAGGAAATGGAAATGGCCGAGGAACTGGGATCCGTTTAGGCACCTACAGGGTTTCAGCAGGAGTTTTGTGCATCGCCGTAGCTCAAAACTGGACTTAGGTGCCTTCCGCTCCTCGCTCCGTCTGTGCCGTGAGGCCTGAGGCCTTAAGCACATGCTTAAAGTTAGGCACATCCTCCAGTGCCTTGGTGGACTGGAGCCCCCAGAACAGTGAGTTCCTGACCAGCTCCGGTCCCTGCTGCTGCCCTCTCTTTGGGGGTGGTCTGGCTGCGAATATGTTTTCAAAAGACACGTTTCCATAGCTGCTTTCGGAATCCCCTTTGTCACGAAAGGTTTAGAAAGCCAGCCACGAGCCCCAGCCGCCAGCCGCGGCCAGCCACGCCCTACCAAAAGCCAGAAACAAAAGCCAAGGCGAGCCATTTACGTGCAACAAGCACGTAAACAATCCCTGCACAAGTGGGAGCGAGACACCTTCTCCACTGACACACACGTATTCAGATAACAAATCGCTTGTTCTTGGAGAGAAACCCACAGTCAGCTCACATCTCGCCATCCAAGCCGTACGAGAGAGCTGCCAAGCCTGCCTAGCTGAACCCCAGGCATGTTTTCATCCTGCGAACAGAGAGGGAGGACTTTGACCCAGCTAGCAGCCCAGGGTCTGTTTGGGAGAAGAGCTGGAGGGCGAGCAGCGGAAGAGATTGGTGCTTGATTTTTTTCTTTTGTTTTTTTTTGCTGCAGATCCTGCAGTCATAGCCCCCCAAGATCCAACGCTGGCGATTGGCTCTTCCCTCACCGCAACTTGCTCGGTGAACTCCGACTTGCACCTGAAAGCAGAGGACCTGTACTGGACTCTGAATGGCAGACGGCTCCCCCCGGAGTCCTACAAGGTCCTCAACGGCACCACCCTCTGTGTGGTGCTCGCCAATCTGAATGGGTCCCGGCAGCAGTCCGGAGACAACCTGGTGTGTCACAGCAGAGACGGCAGTATTCTGGCTGGCTCCTGTCTTTATGTGGGATGTATGTGTTCAGTTCTTCTGCCTAGAGAGATACTGTTTTGCCCAGAACACCCCGGTCACAGCCACAAAAACAAACCTGCCCAGATTCATCCCGGAGCTCTACTGAAGTTGCAAGCTTACACTAGGAAGAATCTGGCTACCCAGGGTTATTTCCCTTGCTCATTGAGGGACCTTAAGTTTAGACTGTGCCTTTCATCCTACCTAAGGGATCCCAAAGCACTTTACGGCTTGTACAGATACAGCAGTCAGTGCCCTACCCACTGACGTGCAGCTGTCTCTGGGGTGGAACCTACCAGGCTGTACCAGTACTGCTCAATAGCTTTTATGAGGGGAAATTAAGAATAACATCCCTAACCAGAACTGCCTGGGATATTTAGAGAGGGAAAGAATCACTTGAGTTGAAATTTGGCCAAGACACTAGCCTTAACATCCCAGTGTTGTCAAAAGAGTTCCACGGGCTTCTAACAACAGCAAGATGTTCAGACGGATTTTGCTTCTCTTTCAAATTAGAAGCTGCATGTCACCATGTATCCACCTATTTCACTGGAGACTGAACATCTCATTAGAACAAATGGAGTAACTGTAAAAAGTGTTGTTGGTTATCAAGAACAAGCAGAGAAGCCCCTGGAAGAATAATAGTAATTTTGTACACTAATCATTTGCACTTTTAATGGCCTTACAATAATTTGCACTAACTGCTCATTTCCCAGTGCTAATTAATGTAACTCGAATCCTGGGAGTTATGGCTTTAGCCTCTGCATATGAGACCTCTACAGCAGAAAGACTATTTTGGCAACCAGTGGTGAAATTACAGTTGTCCAAATCAATGATCATAAGATTTTATCTTAGGCTATTTTAAGGACACTTCTACAAGTTTCTCAGAATACAGAGGCTTAACTGGGAACAGAAAAGCTTTTTTTTTTTTTTTGTTCCCAAAAGAAAACTACTTCAGATCCCAGCTCAGTAACAGAATAAATGGGCGGACGTTTAAAAAAAACCCAACCCAACAAATGCATTTACATTTAAAACAAAGAGCTGGAAATCATGTGCACCTTCATGCACCTACCAAGACCTGAGTTCAGGAGTCTGTCTTCCCCCTACAACAGTGCATGGCTTCCTTGGCACCCAGCTCCGGGTATTTTCCCGTGCTCCCAGGGGTGTTCTGGATGTTGGTGATGTCATCCTCTCGCAGAATCCTGACCTTGGGTCCTGGCAGATGAGTGACAAAGGAGCTGATTTGATTTGAGCATCTAAATGCATTTAGTCGGGGGATCTTAAACCAGTTTGTTAAACCAATCTACAGAGCAAAGTTCTCAGGCTCAGCCCCTCTGAGTCCTGGTAAGTCTTTGTGCTACTTTGGTCTGGGGAAGCTTCGCGGTTTCTTTGCAGAACCAGATTCATGTCAGGTGTTCTTTTCCCTTGTAGTGCCACCAGAGAAACCAGTCAACATAACCTGCTGGTCGAAAAACATGAAAGACCTCACCTGTAAATGGGCCCCTGGCACGGAAGGCGAGACCTACCTGCACACCAACTACACCCTCAAATACAAACTCAGGTATGAGCATGTGGGTGCTGTCGCTGGGGTGGAATTAGTTCCTCTCACTCTTTGGGAGGCAAGTGCTGGAGTGGAAGGCCTACAAAGAGGGCAACCCGTGTGCAGCTCAGAGGACATGGGGCCTTTCGCCTCCGGGTTCCAGCCCGGCTCACCCAGACTCCCAGCTCTTACCATCCGACGGGTGCTCAGTGGCCCGCATGTGAAATGAGTTTGGTGGGACTCAGGCTGGTTCCTGCCTTGCTGGCAGCCTAAGAGAGGCCAAGCACAGCATGGGCAGGTAGACTGCAGAGCCTGTGCACCCAGGCAGGGCAAGGATCATCGTAGGGGATGCGTGCACCGCCACTGCTTCTTCCACACGTGCCCCGAGGGCAGTTAACTCCTGGGTTCTGTTCCCAGCTGTGGGAAGGAAACAGGGGTTAGTGCAGGGAGTTAAGAGCCAGGGCTCCCGGGCGTTCTTCCCACCTCAGCTGCTGACTGTACCTGTCCTTGGGGAATTTCCCATCTATACAATGTGACTAACGACACTGACCTGCTTCCCAGGGGGACGTGGGACTTTATTCATTAACGTATGTGAAGTGCTTTGAGATCCTTGGGTTGAAGGCACCGTAGAAGCAAAGAGAGTCTTTACTCTGTGGATAAGAAGCAGACGTTGGCCTGGCTGGGAATCTGCCATCTTGCAAAGAGAGTGCTGCAAGTATTAACCAGCAGATAAATGAGTCGCAGTTCCTGTTAGGAGCAGTGATTCCTCTGTGTTCATTAGCAGGGCTCTCCCTGGCCATTGCTTGATGGATTAATACTAAAGCATCGCAGTAACATCAAAAGCTGCCAGGGAACTAGACACAGCAGAGAACCACGTGCTGCCACAGAGTTTTAGAAGCCGTTCCAGTTACCTGTGCACTTAGGAGAAGGTTGGATGGAGACCTGGGGCCCAATGTTTTGCTGCTGCAAACTGACGGAGGTCCCTGGACTCCCGAGCCAGTTCACCAGCAGCGTGACAGCTGGGCCGGTGCCTCTCGTTTGCAGGTGGTATGGCCGGGATAACACCTGCCAGGAGTATCGCACGGCAGGCCAGTATTCCTGCCACATCCCCAAAGACCTGGCCCTCTTCACGCCCTACGAGATCTGGGTGGAGGCGTCCAACCGGCTTGGCGTGGCTGTCTCGGAAGTCGTCATGCTAGACATTCTGGATGTGGGTGAGACTCTGGCTCATAGGTTGCTCCCTCCCTGCAGGGGACCGGTGCTCACGGGCTTCCAGCCTCTCTCTCGCTTTCCTTCTTTCCCATTTTGGGCAGTTTTACAAGTTTTGGGGGGGTTTTGAGGGGGATTTAAATCCTTCAGAAGCAGCCCATCATCTCCGCCCCCTCCCCAGCCCAGGAGGTGGAATCCCTGCAGAAGGGGCTTCCACAGGATGCTCCCACTGCTGCCACCACCCGGAGGGGCTGCAGGCACCGATAGGAAGCTCTGCCTTCCCGCAGCCGCTGGCTGGAAAGTGCCCGTGGGGAGCCGCGCTGGTGGTGAACAGCGGGAGGGGAGAGGTTGGCCGAAGGGTTTCAGGCTTCAGTCAAGATGCAAAGCTTGGTGGGAAGGCGTGGGGCGGCCCGTCCCTAATTACCAGCGTGCCTCTGCTCCCAGCTAACCTCCTTCCTCTGGCTGTGCTGGAAGACGAGAAGGGTGGAGCAGAGCCGCTCTGGTAATCTGAGCCCCGGCTGCTTGCAGCATTGCGGGCTGGAGTTGGGGGGCTTCTCGCGTGTTAAAGAGCTGCTGACACCTCATGGAGAATGTTACAGCCCATTGCGGCCAGTCCTGTTCCTTCCCTGAAACCCACAGACTCTGCATTCCCCACCCCTCCTCCCGCACTGCCTGCCTCATCTGCTCCTGCCCCACCTGGAGCCCCAACCCTCCCGACTGTGATGTCACAGCCGGTTACTGCGGCGATGACTGTGATGTCACACGCAGGGGATCATGACCTCAGCTGGAGTGGAGCTCCAAGGGGGATTAGGATCCTGGGTTCCTGGCGTCCTCGCTGGTAATAAAGAAGGATGGAGAAGGGCCACAGGAAATGGACGATATGTGAGCAGAATTGCTTCTAATCTAATTAGGATGTTTCTCCAAGTTTTCCTGGAGGCGTCTGCTGCTCCTTAACCCCTTCTGCCCCATGAGGCGTGGAGCTGGGAAGGGGGCTCTAGCCCCAGCCTGTGACGTGCTGCCAGGCTGAGGCCAGGGGTGCAGAGCTGCCACACGACCTGTGGCCAGATGTCCAGCCTGCGTCGCGGAGAACGCGCTCCATGGCAGGAGGAAGAAGTGCCCAGTTTGTTCTTGTATCCGCACTTGGGAGGCCGTGTAACCCCGGCATGATGGGCTGATCCAGGGGGCCCAGCAGACACCCCGCCTCGTGGGGACCCCCCACGAGGCAGAGGTTGCATCCCCCTCTCAGACCAGGAATTCCCTTCCCGGGCAGTTGCTAAGGACCAATATGGGGAGGTGGCGCCCCCCCCATTGCACACGCAGAGCCTGCAATTATTGCTTTCAAAGAGGCACGTGCACCGGCACCGCGAGCGAATGCACCGGGCAATGTGGAGGGCAGCAAATGTCCATTTATTGCCCCAGGAGCAAACAGGTGAGAGGCTGAAAGGAGGATTTCATTAAAAATTCCCCCATTGCCCCCCAGGTCCCAGCTCCCCTCCCTCCCACTTGTGCACCTGGTTGGTCTAGAGCAGCAAAACACTGCAGGCGCCTGGTCCTGCACACCTCCGGGCCCAATTTGCCAGCCCCAGGAGGCTCAGACAGGCCCCCCAGTGGTTTGGGTTCCCATCACCAGCACCCCTCTCGCCCCCTAAGCTCCCCCTTGGCTGGAGTGCTAGCAGCTAACTCCCATGGCCGGAGGAGCACCAATGGACCTGCCAGCCACATGAGCAGAGCCCTGCGCCGATACAAAATGTGCATCCACATCCGATCGGCGACCTGCAAACGTGGTCCAAGGAGACCCAGAGAGTTGCCGGGCTCTCCCCATGGGCACCCTGCTGCAGGCACTCGCTGCTCCCTGCACCACACGCTAGAGGCCACGCGAACGGGAGCACTGCTTGGAGGCAAGACGCTTTTGCACCTTACATCTTACTCTGTCTGGGCTTGAAAGTCACTGGAGACAGGTGCAGAGTCCGGCCGAGCAGCCTCCTGTCGGGAGAACAGGAATCCTGCTCGCTACATCGCAGCCCGGAGCCTGAGCAGGGCCACGGGCACAGCTGCCATCTGGCAAAGCTGCGCCCTGTGGCTAGTGACACCCCATCTCCATGCATTGCATTTCTGGGGGCCGGGAAGCTGCGCTACCTGATGGGGCTGTTCATCTAAGCCAGGCCAGCAGGCCTCTCCCCTGCACTGCGCGTGCATTGTGTCCTCACCGCGTCCCTGCCCGTTGCCTTCTCCCCCTCGCAGTCACCACCGACCCGCCCGCGGACGTCACCGTGAGCCGAGTCGGGGACCTGGAGGACCAACTGAGCGTTCGCTGGAGCTCCCCGCCAGCACTGAAGGATTTTCTGTTTCAAGCCAAGTATCAGATCCAGTACCGGGTGGAGGACAGTGCGGAGTGGAAGGTGAGTGTGCGGGAGACAGTGTGTGCAGGACTCCCGGGTTCGACTCACAGCGTGTCCCGCCCTCTCCCTGTGCCCGTCGGGCTGTGAAATAGGGAAGCGTCTCCTCTAGGGTGCAGGGAGCTGGATCCAGAGAGGGGCCAGCCCGGTCCTGGGGATCAAAGCCCTGCCTGGCTCCCGGAAGGCCAAGCGGCTCTGGGAGCATCCTTTCCTCGCCAGAGGACAAGCTCCTTGGGTGTCAAGGGAAGGCGTGTTCCAGGGCACACAGCCCCAGCTGCCAGCTCCGGTCCAGGCTGGCACGTGCCGCCTTGTGAATGTGCCAGGAACCCGCCTTCCTCCTCTCCCGGGCAGGTCGTGGACGATGTAGGGAATCAGACGTCCTGCCGGCTGGCAGGGCTGCGGCCCGGCACCGTGTACTTCGTCCAAGTCCGGTGTAACCCCTTCGGGATCTACGGCTCCAAAAAGGCTGGGATCTGGAGCGACTGGAGCAACCCCACAGCGGCCTCAACTCCTCGGAGCGGTGAGCAGCGCGGCCCTGTGGCAACCAGGAGCGCGAACGGCTGCCAGATCCTGTGGCAGCCGCACGGGCTCCCAGCTCCCACCCTTTGCGGTCTGGTAGCCCAGGACTGCGGAGCTGGGGGCATGGGGCACGGCCCTCCCCTGCAGCCAGGCACTGTGTCGGGGGCGAGGTGGAGCTGCTCCCCCCGGAGGGGCCCACGGGGCTCTGGGAGCTGGGGAAGGCCCAGATCCTAGCAGAGCGATTCCACCTTCCCCAGCGGAGGCTCTGGCCCATCGTGTTTGCCTCACAGCTCCCACGGCTCCTTTGCCGTGGAGGGGTCCCTCTGGACTCCCCAACGGCCAAGAGCCTCTGCAACACCCCACCCCCGCGTCCCTCAGCCGGGGTGAGAGACCAGGGCCGGAAATCCAGCCCAGCGCCTTCCCCCCCCGCCTTCCCCCTCAATGGCTTGGAGCGCTGACCCCCTATTCCTTCCGGAGATGTAACTTTCCTTGGCGTGCCGGGGGTCTTGGCACCCTGCCAGCTGCTGGAATTCAGGGTCACCCCCCTGCCCCCCCCCCGGCTCTGGCAGTAATTAGATTAGCATTCAGTCCTGCTGGGGCAGCCAATCCTCCCGCGCCATATGCAAATTTGCAGCGATTCGCATGGTCTTTGGGGGGGGGGCAGCAGGGTTGGAAAGGGAGGGGGCTAGCTGGGACGGGGGGGCGTGGCAGGCTGCAGAGGCCCCGGCGGCCCAGCCTCTGCTTCCCCCCTTTCCGGCGAGCACTGGACGTGCGGAGAGGTTATTCCCCGCCTTGGCCCTGCTCTGTGCCCGGCACCTGGATTTCTTGCGAAGGAGCCAATTTGGAGCTCTTATTTCCCAGCAGGGAGAGAGCGAGCCGCTCGTTTCCCTGCCTGACGCCGCGCCGGCACGGCCCTGCAGTTCAGCGGGTCTCTCCTTCCCGTATTTATGACGTGATTGTGACGTCACACCTTCCCGGGCACTGGGAACCCGGGGCCAGTGGGGGATTTGCCCTCATTTAACAACAATTCTGCCCCACTCCCGTCCTCGCCGGGGGACCCACAGGCTCAGCATCGTTACCGCGCAAGAGGGTGAGCGCGGGACCTACCAGGGCAAGGACCAAGACCTTCACAGCTGCTCCGAGCCGGGGAAATCTCTCGGGGGCTCAGCTCCAGAGGCTGGGGAACTGTCAGGCAGGCGGAAGATTTCAGGTCGTATCTGGAGGCATTAAAACCCCTGGGAGGTTCCCATCTCACCCGCCCAGTCAGCTTTGAAAACCGCCTCCCCAGGCACAACAGGACCAGCCGCAGGGAGCTGGGCAGGAGCCCTCCTGCTTTCCGGGATGGCAACCACTAAGTAACAGCAACGGCCCCTCTGAGCGGGTCACTTCCAGAAGGGCAGGGTTCCTGCACCTCCCTCTGCCGCTGGGCACTGCCAGGGGTGGGCCGGCACTTCCCATGTGGCTCCTGAAACCCAAAGCATGGGCCAAAGACCAGCACGTCCTGGGCCACAGATGTGCCGGGCCGGAGCTAGCATTCCTGGCCAGCCGCCCCCGGCATTCCCAGGCCCTGAGCAGCCCCGCGCTGACCACCCCCTCCGCTCTCCTTGGCACAGAGCGGGTCCCGGGCGTGTGTGACCCCAAGAGCGCGGAGCAGAACGCTACGCTGCGGCGGGAGCTCAAGCAGTTCTTCGGCTGGGTGAAGAAACACGCCTACGGCTGCTCCAACCTCAGCATCAAGCTCTACGACCAGTGGCGCGTCTGGCTGCAGAAATCGCACAAAACACGGAACCAGGTAGGTAAGGACCTTCTCCGATTCCTTCTCTCTCCGTGCCCGCAGGGCGGTGGGCAGGCAGCTTGGAGCTCGGGCGTCCGGTGCCCCCCGCCCCCAACCTCCCCCCGCTCAGGCTGAGAAATACCAGCAAGGGGCAGAGTCTCCCAACATTCAAAGCCACCTCCACTGGCCCCATCCCTCCCCCTCCCCCCCATGTGGCCCCCTGACCTCCGGGAGCCGCTCTCCGTGGCCCTGAAGGGGCGTCTCACCTGCGGCAGCACCTGCCCCGTGATCTGGAAATGGGGGGGGCAAGGCCAGGGTGCTCAGGCCTCCGAGTTCTCCCACAGCACAGGGGCTGAACGGAGAAGCGGCTGGCCTTTGGCTTTACGCAAGCCTGCAGGGTCCCCTGCTCCTGGTACAGCTGGAGTGCCCGGCCCTGACACGCCTGGCAGCGGGCAGCTTTCCTGGCCCCCTTGGCACCCCTGCCACGGCTCCTCCCCCGAGGGGGAACGCAACACGCACAGGCGCTGGCTGCCCTGCCCGGCCAGCAAAGCTGAGTTCAGCCCTTGTTGAATCTGGGCCCAGGAGCCGACTCCGTCCCCCCTGCCCCACGGGCCTCCCGGAGACATGCCCGCCGGGCCCTGAGCCCCTGCCACAGCCCCCGGTGCCCACGTGGCTGCAGCCCCACTCGCCAGCGCTCGAGGGTCTGGGCGGAGGCGGAGGCACCCTGCATGCGTCAGAGCGGCTGGAGGGCGCAGCCAGGCAGAGCCGGGGCGGGGGGTGTTGCTGGTGGGGGGGGGGGGGCACGGCTGGCTTTGCAGTTGCCGTCTCTGGAAGCTGAGCGGTGCTCTCGTTCTAGGTGCTACCCGGCGATAAGCTGTAGCCCGCCGGGCTCGGCACTGCCAGGAGAGCGGAGGGAGCCCCGGGCTGGCAATGCATGGTGCCCGCACGCGGCTGGACCTCGCCCAGCCCCCCCCCCCCCGGATTGGGGGAGGGGCATGGACCCCACCCCCAAATCATTCCTCGCCAGCCGGGATAGGAAGAAACAGACGTGGACTTTGAGCTGCTCCCCTCCCAGCACCCCACGTGGGGCTCCCGGTGCAGGGCTGGGATGAGCAGCCCAGCCTCCCCGTCACTGCTGGGGGGGGGGTCCCAGCACTCCCGAGACACCCACGGTGCAGAGCCCCCCCTCCCAGCACCGGCGCCCCTCTGTGTCTCCGCGCACACCCCGAAGGGGCTCAAACTGCTGTCACAGGGCTGCTCCTGGGGGTCCTTCCTCTGCTACAGGCTGCCCCCGGCTAGCATGGGGGGGGAGGTCTGCAGGGCAGTCACATGGCAGTGTCCGCTGGGGGGTTCTGGCACCGCTGCTGGGCAGAAAAACCCAAGGGTCCTTTTACCAGCCAGACCAGCTCCCTCTGGGCACAGCGCAGCCGAGGAGCAGGAGCCCTGCCAGTGCAATGGGGCATCGGGTGCGGCCCCCACCGACTGCAGGGCCCCTTTACACGGCCCAAGTGGCATCAAAGGGCCGCAGCTTCTGTAAGAACCCGGCCTGAGCTGCCTAGTGAAAACGACCAGCCCCCTCCCCTGCTGTGTGGCCGGGGGCCCAGAGCATGGCACAGCCCTGCCCCACCCAGAGGTGTCCTGGAAACGGTCTGTCTTTGTTTTATGGCTGTGCATGGGGCAGCGCGTAGAGGAATCTGCACGTCAAGCCATGCATGTGGTTCTCCGAGCACTGGGCGCTAAATGGAAATCCCCCCAGTGACCGCCCAGACCCGCTCACTGCACAGCCCGTGGCGTGCGCTTCGCCAAAACCCTACATCTGTCCGCATGCGGGGTGAGAGCCCCTGGTTTTTATTTAATAAAGGAAGGAAAAACAGGTCAAAACCACACGAGCTGGCCCAAGTGCTGTGAGACTCACGCTGGAGACAGGGGCTGCCCTCCGCTGGCAGCTGGGATGGGAACATAAAAGCCTCTGTCTGTCTCTCGCCAGAGTTGCACCAGTTTTACTCGAGGTGTGACTTTAAAACGATGGATTTAGAGCCGGGTCAAAGGCCACTGCAGCTCCGACCTCTCACTCTGAGCCAGGCAGGGTTATTCTGGTGACGCTGAAGTCGCTCAGGAAGAGCTTTGCGTTAACCCCAATAAACCACTCAGCCCAAAATCAGCCTCCAGCCCAGGGCCTGCCTCCGTTTAACTAAACCCAGGCAGCGTGTGCAGGTCAGGCCTGAGCATGCAGCTCAGCCGCACACCGCACGGCCCCGCCAGCTCCACGGGCCCTGCTCGCGCTCACGGGCCCTGCCCTACGTGACTAAGGACTCTGCGGCAAGACGGGGCAGCCTGGTTTTCGCTACTCTCCTCGGCGAGGAGCAAACGGGGGTTGGAGACTCAGCCGCCCACTGTCACCCACACGGCGCAGCAGGGCCAACCCGGCCAGGTGCAGGATCGAACAAAGAGGGCCGGGCGCAGGAATGCGAGGCCCTGGCCGAGCTGCCGGGCTCAGGCGAGGGCAGACCCGTGTGTTGTGACGCGGGCGGCTAGTTTAGCCCTCTCGTGGGTACTGTGCCCTCTTCGGCTACGACTATGGCATGCCTGGGTGGGAGCAGGGGGGAGCCCGGTCCCGCCCTCTGCCCCGGGCCCCGACCCAGGGACCCTGTGTGGAGTAGTCTTCAAACTGCCCAGTCCGTGACTTACTCCCTTCCCTGGGTCGCCTGTCTTTGGCCCCCCTGCTCGCAGTCTGCTTCCTGGAACTGGGTGGGGAGGGGTTCTCCCTCGGGCCTGTGCCTTGGGACCCTGGCCGTAGCCAGACAGGTACCCCCCCCGATCGTCTCTGGTACCTTTGGGGTTGTAATATGTGGCAGTGGTTGCTCCAAGTCCTGTAACCGCTCCGCTCCTTCTCCTAACTCCCTTCCAGCTGCCCCTGTCTGCCTGACCGGGAGGCTTTTAACTGCTGGGGCAAGCTCCTGGATTGGCCTCAGCTGCCTAATTGGCCTAATTGCCCCGGAGTAGCCCCAGCTGGATCACCCAGGGATTTGTTCATTCTGGGGCTAATATAGACCCCCTCCACTACGCTCCTGTAGCCATCAGGTCTGGCCCTGTCCCAGTGTGTTTGCACCATTAGCTGGGGGGGGCATCAGCAGAGCTGTGTGTGTGGTGCCCAGGGCAGGGGGCTGGAGGTCAGGACACGTTAGTGGGGACACCAGCCCCACAGCACCCCCCTCCTGGCTCTCCCAGTAATTTCCCAGCCTCTTTGAACCAAGATGCCCCGTCTGGGGCCCAGCTAATCAAGACTTTACACACGGCTGCCGCTGTCTCTGCAGCCCCCAAACCCGGCCCGCCTGGCTGAGGGAAGCTGCTACCTTCCTCCCAGGGCTTCTCCCTGACCCCCCACCTCCTGCCAGGCCGGCAACAAAGAAAGCCAGCTCGGCGCAAAACCTGCACAGCCACAGCCCCCTTTCCAAGGCCTCCCCGCGGGGCACAGGCTGCTGGCCTGCCCCCCCGCTTGCCGCCCAGCTCCCCCCCCCCCCCTTCGCTGCAGAGGCCAGGTGGCCAGGCTGCGGGGTGCGGAGAGCAGTGCTTGGTCCGTGGGGAGGGAGACAATCGTGGTGCCCTAATGAGACGAGAACCTCCCTCCCTCCCTGCTGCTCTGGACCCGCAGGCAGGGCACGGCCAGGGTGGCTCTGCCCTGCCTGGTCGCTGGGTGAAGGGGGAGCTCTAAGTTCCCCATCAGAGCCCCCATGCAGCCCTTCCTGGGCTTCTCCTAGCCAATGGCCAGAGTCCCCCAGGGGGCCGGGTACGGAAGGGAAACGCCGGCACCATTCAGCCTGAGGCTCCAGGGAGGGCTGACGGGCAGCCCCTGGCATCACCAGCCTTGACCGAGAGCAGCGAGGAGAGAGGACAGCACTCTGAGCTTCCACCCGGGGGCAACCACCCCAGCCACATCAGTCAGCAAGGACAAGCCCCCGTCGCAGGAGGGCGGCACGCGCCGAGGGGCTTCCCCGGCTCCCAGGGCTCAGGGGTGGCTCAGCCCATTCCACGGCTCCTGCTTGCACCAAGCGCAGCACACGAGAGGAAAGGGGTCGGCTTTATTGTAACGGGGACTCACGGACATGCCCAGCGTTATTCACGCGAGTCTCAAAACCAACGGACTCGAAAGAGGTTGCAGCCCATGGTTAAAATGCTTTGCTGAAGCAGGGAAGGGCCTTTTCCAAGCCCCAAGGGGATTTAGGAGCATGCCACGCACTGGCAGGTGCTCCAAGCCACCTTGGCACTTGGAAGATCCCACCCCAAATCCGCTGGCTTGGCTCCATCTTTACTCAGGCAAAGTGGCCACTGGTTCTGCGGGAGGAAAGGGCCGGGGCAGGAGGGGGCGTTCAGTCCTGCTGGACAGACAGAGAGACACGTCTAGACTGCACACCAATCCTGCCCGCCGGGCTTGATGGGACCTGTCCGGCACCGAACTGGACGTTATGGGAAAGATTTTCATAGGGTCGCAGCACCCAAAGCTCCCACTGCTCTCCGTGGGGGTTTCTCCATGTGTGTGTGTGTGTGTATGTTGGGGGGGGAGGGAAGAGGGAGGGTGCTACCCATTGTTCTCAGGGGAGTTGCTGGCTGTGGAGCCTTTTGCAAACCTGCCTGTGTTGGGACAGCCTGGAGTCCCGCTGTCCCTCTGTTGCAAAGGCTGCTGCCCGCCTGGCAGAGAGAGCCCAGGTGTGGGCCTGGAGAAGAGTCCAGTGGGGTTTGCTGGGGAGAGGATCCAGCCGTGGGGGGCGAGACCATGACGTGAGCAGGGACCCCCGCAGCGCGGTTCAGCGCTCCGCCACGCGGGCCCCCTCCAGCACTTCCCGCCTCCTCCGGCCATTCCCATGGGGAGACCCATCACTCGGCTTCTTCCGAATCGTACTTGAGGTCCTGGAGAATTTCGCTGATTGCCTCAATGGTTTTAATTAGCCTAGGAGAGCGGATGGAAACTATAAATAAAGGCCATATGGAGCGTATTATCTCGGCCGCCTCGCGTTCCCGGCGCTGTTTATGAAACACTCAGCCGGGGAGAGGCTGCTCAGCACCAAAGCCATGTGGCATCGCTAAACAATCCGGCGGGCTACAAACAAGAGAGCTTTTGAAGGCACCATCTGGGTCTCCTTCAGCCCTGGTTACGGGGAGGGGGCCGAGGGGCTGGGGAAGGAGCTTTCATCCCCCCTCGCTCCCTTTCTCCAGCTCCAGCCTTGAAGAAAGGGGATGATAAAGGAGCTGCCAGGGCCTGCTCCACCGCCCGCTTGCCAGATCCCATCCTGGAGCTCCCACAGCCCCACCCCAGCCTGCAGGTCACGTCCGTCGCCCCCCAGCCCGGAGGGCCCAACGCTCAAAATGCTCCACAAATAAACAGCCGGAACACCTCCCGCCAGCTCGCTCCCCGCAGGCTGCAGGGCGCTGCGTCAGCACACTTCCTGCCCTGGCCAGAGGGGGCGGAGCAGGTCCAGCCCTGGCCCCCTTGAACCTGGCAGCTGGGCGCCCAGGACGTGTGCCCTGGGGCTCCACCCAGCCCTCACCCCACTGCCGCGCCAGGAGCTCAGCCGGAGCTGTGCCCTGGGAGCGGTTCCCGCTGGCCCCTGTGCAGGGGGATGCCTCCTCCCTAGCATGGGGTTGAAAGGCAGGAGTTCAGAGGGCCGTGGCCAGCAATGGGCCGTGCTGTGCCCGGCTCCCCGGGGCACCTACTTGAGTTTGAGCTCCTGCACCTCCCGCTGGTGGGCCGGCGCCCCGGGCTGGTCCTGCACGTTCTGCCGGGCGAGCTGCAGCTGGGCCGTCTGGAAGGGAAAGGGCAGGTGGAGTTGACCTTCCCAGGGAGGACGGGCCAACCCCCCCCGGCGCAGAGCAGCTCCGAGGCCGGGACAGATGGCCAGGACCAGGCTGCCCACCCAGAGTACCTGGTGCCACAGGGCCCAACCCCCGGCCCGGGCTGCCAGACAAATAGAAATCACCGCATCGCATGCTGCATGGCTACAGGGCAGGCCAAGTGCCACGGGAGGTGGGCTCAGAGTGTCAGCCCACCTTGCCCCTGCTCCCCCCCACCAAGTGCCCCCCGGCACAGGAGCAGAGGCTGCGGGGCAGTGTGACCCTATGGCCGGGCCTCCGCATATCAGCAGCAATGCCCCCGAACTACTGCGTGAGCTGCCCCAGCTTCGTCTGTTCAGCCTGGCGGCGAGCTGGGGCAGGGTCTGTGCAGCGGTTCTCGGCTGGGGGCTGGATGCGACCATCAGGCGCACACACTCGCCCAGCTCAGCAGTGACCAGAAGCTCTTCCCCTGGCCTGGTGGAGGGGGCGGAGGTGGCTGCATGAGATGAGTTGGCGAGGTCTCAGCCCAGCTCCCAGGAAGCGGTGTCCACAGTACAACCCCACCCCACAGCTGGCACCCGCAGGCCCCCTTGCCTGACGGGGCTGTGAAGACTGGATGGCTCACGGGGGAGAAGGGTCCCTGCAGGGTGGGGGCAGGGAGCTTGTGCTGGCCCAGCACCTGCTCTGGGGGTAAATCGAGCCGGGGACCCCCCAACACAAAGGAGAGGAGACTGGGGGCCTCTCACCAGCTCCAGCTTCTCCTTTTCCTTCTCCTGGACCCTGGCCAGGTGCTGGGCGAGCTCTGGCCGCCCGTGCTCCGCCTGGAGCTGCTCCTTGATCTGCAGGATCTCCCGGGAGATGCCGTTGAAGCCCAGCGTGATCTCATGGACCAGCTGCCGGTAGCGAAGGAAGTCGTAGTGCGGCCCGCTGCTCAGATACGCCCGGTGGCCCCTGCGAGCCGGACGAAGGGGAGAGAAGCAACCCATGGTCAGGCATGAATGAGCCTCGCGAGAGCACCCCTTTTACTAGACACCTGCGGGGGACGCTCCAGGCAAGCACAGCAAGTGGGGGCTGGGCGGCAAAGGCAGGACTCAGGAGACCTGGGTTCAAATCCCGGTTCTGTCACTGACTCCGTATGGCCCACTGGGCAAGCGACTGCATCTTTCTGGGCCTTGGCCCTAAAAGGGGGATAACGCCACTCTCTAGGGCAGGGACAGTCTCTCTCTCTCTAGCTCTGTGCCACACCTGGGGCCTGCGGGGTCTGCGGGTCCCACAGTATAACAACTTCCAGGCTCAGAAAATCACAGGCAGGGACTCCTAGTCCCAGAGCCTCGGCTGAGTGCTGCAGAGCGGAGCATGGCCCCCTCCCTAGCCTCTGCATGACCCCTGCAGTCAGCGCTGCAGGTATTTTCCTGTTCAGCCTTTCGAGTCGATTATTGAATTAGCAGCTAGTGCCTCCGCGGGCTGCCTCTGCTCGGGAAGGGCTCATTACTGGGGATTATTCCCAGGTCCAACAGCTTAACCTTCACTTGCTGGGTCTGGGGTTTGGTTGGTTTGTTAAAATCCAGGGCCTGGATCCGGACAAGTAAATCTCTCCCGGCTGTTGCTGAAATGGGACACAGGTGTCTGGGGCGACGGGTCCCCCTGGCCAGCTGGAGGCCAGCAGCAGCCTGCAGAGGCCAGGCCCCGGCGTGGGGCAGCAAGCAGTAGCTGCTGCTTCCTGGGCTCCTTGGCCAGCAAGGCGGGGGGGCACGAACAGGAGAGCGGGCCCCGCGCTGCAAAGCCAGGGATGACACGGCTGCAGGGCCCGCACACGCCTTAGCCGAAGTGGTGGAGTTTGGGCGCTGTGGCGAGGGGCAGACCCATTTCCCGCCAGGAAGGAAGAGATCCTTCCAATGCCCCTGAACCACGGGGGGGAGGGAGCTGCAGCCCCTCCCCAAACGGCTGCAGAGGAGCAGAGTCAAGGAGCCAGGAGCCCCCAGCTCTGAGTCAGCTTCACTCGGACGGGCAGGTCCTTCCCCTCGCCGACCTCCAATTCCCTGCCTGCCAAACGGGATAATAGCCCCGACCCACCTGGCAGGGGGAGGGATGGAAAGTGCTGATTATTCTGTTGTCTATGGAGATTTGTGCAGTGCCCGGGTGTGTGCAGCTGAGCTGGGAAGGACGTAGGATTGTCTGGCCTTGAGAGACGGACTCCGAACCCAGGCGTCCTGCGTCCCCATCTTTGCCCTAACCTCTAGGCAGGCTGCCTCGTACTCCTCCTCACGAACCCCTGGGACAGTTACTCTGGGTAACAGGCCGTGCCTCCCCAGGCGACTGGGCATAGGGAGAAGTTTGCAGAGGGCAGCAAGAAGCAACAGCAAATTAAAGTCTGGGGGCGCCCCGCAGGCAGTGCCAGGGGACAGCCTCCAGATGAAATGCCCCTCACCCTGTTTGCCTGGGAACAACAGGAGTGGCCACGACGGGCTAGTGACGGAAGAATCTGCGTAGAAGTCCCTGTCTGGCCGGGAGTCAGCCTCCCTCTCTGTTTTGGGGGGGCAGAAGGATACGTCGCTGCAGGGCGCTGCCTCTCTTCCCTGGCCTGTGGCTGCTCCGTCTGCCAGGGCACTGCAGCGTCTGCACTGAAATAAACCTTCCAGACAGGCTCCAGCGCGGCCACACGGGGCCGGGACAGACCCCGGAGCCCCACCCAGCCAAGCAAGGGCCCGGATCCCACTAAGGTCGATTGGGGCAGATGGCAGGACGGGGAACCAGCATGTGAGGGAGGCAGGGACGGAGCCCACAGCCGCCAAAGCGTTCTCTAGCCCTGGGGGTCACTTACTCCTCAAAGAGCCGATAGGCTTCCACCCGCTCCCCTTGCAGGGCGTAGAAGCGCCGCAGCAGCACCGTCACGGCGTCGTCCGTCTGCCAGCAGGAGAGACAAAGGGACAGCGTGAGACTCAGGGCGTTCGCCCGCCCTGGGGTAACGGGCCGCTCCGAACCAGCGAGAGGCTGCAGTGCGTCCCGCAGAACCAGCCTGCTCCACTCCTCGTCCGGGTGCAGGCGGGCACTGCAGGGTGACGGGGGCACCTCCTCTGCGGGGCTCCCCGCCCAGGGACTGCAGCACTAACCCCAGAGGATGGGTTGGAGTCAGGACAATGGAGACGAGAGCCCCCCGGGGCTCCCCCAGTCCCAGGTACCCTCCGGGGTTTGAAACAGTGACCTGCAGGTGGCCGCCCCCCATCCAGCCCGCCATTAAACCTCAGATGCCAAGCCTGAGGCAGAGGGGGGGGGACTGCAGGGGGCTGCAGCTGCTCCTGAGAGGCGCAAGGGCAGAAGGAGGGCGGAGTGGTGAGCCCAGGGCCCCGCAGCCCAGGGAGGAGCGCACGGCCTCAGGGCTGGCGGCTCTGGGGCCAGATTCCTCGCCGGTGCAGCAGCGGGATCCGGTTTCTCTCGTTCTCCAGAAGAGGGTTCCACGGCTCCTGGAGGCCTCTTTCCATGGGCCTGTTGTGAGTGCCGGCGCAGGCGCAGAGCTGGAGTGCATGCGTGGATCCTCCCCAGAGCTCTCACCGTGCTGGGGTCTAGTGCACGGCAAGGCCTCCAGCCCCCCACACAACAGCTGCGTTTCCAAACTTGGCAGCTCCAGCGGCTCTTTCCTGTTGGCAAAGCCCCCGGCCGGCCTCTTCTGTTCCAAGCCCCGTTGCCTTTGAGCTGCTCCTTGGCCCCAGCACCACGCCAGGAGGCTCCGCTCCAGCATCGCCCAGGATTCCCGCGAGCACCGCCCAGCCAGCCGCGCGCACCCAGGGCTGGGCAGCCCCTCGCTGGGCAGCGGAGGTTTCACATCGTCTCGCCCAGCTCCACGGGAGCCCCCCCGCCGGCTGCAGCCAGCGCCATGACCTCGCGACCTGCCGAGCGGGTTGTGTTTTTGACAAGTCTCCAAAGCACAATTCCAGCACTTTCAGAGCCAGCACTTAGCAACGCGCCTTCCGCTCCCTAACGCCTCTGCTTCCAAGCGGGGCGAGGGCTGGGGGAGGCAGCGAGCGAGCGGGAGAGAGCACAGCCTCAGCTACACGGAGCCCGGCTGGAGCTTTTAGCTTGCTGTATCCCACCCAATTAAAAGGGGCAGTAAATTCCTGCCTAACGAGCCCCCGTGCACTGCTACTGCCCATGAGCAGCTCAAAGCACACCCCAGCCTGCCACTGCCCAAGCGCCACAGTGCATGAGCGGGCCCACACCTGAGAGGGTGGCAGCGGCTGTGGCAGCCTCTCGGAGCTCACACCTTCTCAGCAGAGTGGTGTCTGGTGCGACACAGGGATTGCCAGGGCCTACGAGATCAGTATCCGCTCACCACCAGCGCCAGCCCAGGCAGCTTCAGAGGAAGGGGCAAGAAGCCCTGCAGCAGGCAGTGACGGGATAACCTGATCCCTCCTGACCCCAGTGGCCAGCGGCTGGCTCACGCCCTGAAGCATGAGGGTTTGTTTTCTAATATTTACTATTCTATCTCTAGTTCTTCATGCTCTCGACTCCCATGGAGATGAGCCCAGCTCCGGTTATCCACTTCCAGGCCTAATCCCCTTTCCTCACTCCTGCTAAACTTTTGGTCTCAGTGCCATCTTGTGGCAGTGAGTTCCACAGGGATCCTGTTTTGTTCCTGATCATTTGTCTCTCATCTCAAGTTTATTTCAAGGAGGGATCCTGGGGGAAACGGAGCTTCCACCTGGGATTGTGTAGCTTTGAATCGCAGTCACAAAGCACCAACATGCATCACAAAGACGCCAGCCCTGCTCTTGCCTTACCGAGACCCTGAAGTACGTGGGAAAAACGTGTCTGTTTGTTCGTTCTTTAAGGACCTTATTTTTTTATTTACTCATTTTGAAACATTATCCCCGGGATGTTCGTGGCCTAAACGAACCATCGGAGGAGGGGGAAAGAGTGAAGACACATCAGCTCTGTAAAGAGCCGGCGTCACGCCAGACCCCACTGATGGCAAATGGTGGCAGCTGAACTGAGACAGGCCAGGTGGGCTGGGCGCATCCTGCAGCCCTTGACTCTCAAACCAAGGCCATCGCTACTGGCACGCCCAGTGCCCTGGGATTGAGCCCTGAGCTTCCCGCTTGGGGCACAGCCAGGGGTGGGAGAGCCGCCCTCAACCGAAGGTATGAACCTACCGGGGCGAGGTGGGGCAACACCCCCCTCCCCGGGGAGCGGGAAGGGCCCAGCCTGGGGAGTGTGTGGCTCGCCTGACCTGAGGATCTCAGACAGACCCACGCCCCTCCTCGGGGCAGCTGGTCACTGCTGAACCCGCCAGCCTGGGTCTCTTCTCAGCCCCAAGTCTCACCCCCCTTCGCTGCCCCCCAGCGCCCCACTCCGCAGCGCACTCAGCCCCTCTGCCGCCCGGGCAGCCCAGCCGCACCAGCCGGGGCAGGTCTGGCAGCTCCTGCCCTTTCCAGCGGCGGAAGGGCTCGGAGCTGCGCGGTTACTTTTCGGAAGCAGCCAGGGGCTGAGACCCCCACACGGGGCCGGCGGCGGCCAGGGGCGCTGCGCTCCCGCTGGGGTCCCAGCAGCGCCGGCAGCGCCGCGAGGCAAAGCCCGGCCCGGCTCCGGGACCAGATGCCGCCTCCCCGCCTGCAGCAGCCATCGCTGGCCGGCTCGGTTCGTGCTCCCGCCTCGGCCGGGCCCCAGGCGTTCGCCGCCGCGCATGCTGCAGGGCAAGGATGGGCGTGAAAGCGACAGCGGCCGGCCCGGCCTCCCTCCGCCCGGCCCGGCCCGGCTCACCATGGCGGCAGGGTCCCCCCGTGCAGTGCGGCTGGCAGTCAGGGCAGCTCCGCTCGGCTCCGCGGCTGCAGCGCGGCCGGGCACTGCACACGCGCCGCGCCGGGAGGAAGCCGGGGCCGGGCCGGGCGGGCGGTGCGGGGATTGCAGCGCTGCACCCTGCCGCCTGCAGGCCCGGCAGTCTCATGACCGGCCCCAGGGCCGGGCCGGGCCGGGCCGGGCAGGCAGCCCCGCGGCTCTCGGCCCCTCACTCAGACCTGCAGCCGCCCCCCCCGTCTCATTTGTACCACCTCCTTGTCCACGCATCGCGCCCCCCCCCCGGCCGGGGAAACTGGCCGAGCAGCTAGAGCCGGACCCACCAGGCTTCCCCTGCGTGCAAGGGGATTTGTACTGAGCGCGCTGGTGCCAGGCCGGCCGCCTGCTGCAAAGGCAGAGGTAACACGTGCTCACTTGTAACACGGTCTCTGGCGGACCCGGACCCGGAGATACACTCAGCCTCGCGAGCCCATTTTCGGAGCTAGGAAGTTTTCGGCTAGGCTGGGCTGTACCTGCGCCAGCCTGTCATCTCCAGCTCGCTGACAGGTGCCCATGAAGGAGGTGGCTTTCCCCTTTCTATCCCAGCCGTGAGATGCATTGGCAGAGCTAAACAGGGAACCTGGCAGCTGTATTTCATTGCAGGCCGCACCCTTCATTGCTGTGTTTGAATCCAGTCTCCACCTTTTAGAAAACCCCCCTTCCTTACACGGAGAGCAGACTGACTTCAGCTTTACCCTAAAACTCCAGCTGCCAGACAGGCCCTAGGACACCTGAACAGGAGCTTGCGCTGGACTTGAGGGATGGGAACGATTCTCACACTAGATTCTGCAAGCTTTCAGACCTCGACCCTGCAATGATGCCCCCACACTTCTCTCACTCCACTGGGGAGTTTGCCTCTTGACCGTGGCACCAGGCTCTCTCGTTACCTGCCAGGGGAGTTACTGGGGTAGGAGTAAGGCATTTCCCCTCATCCCAGCTGACACAGCCTTCTTGCCGGAGGCTGAAGAGCAAGCGGACTGTGCAGTGCTGCCCCTAGAGCATTATGGGGCAGCTTCAGCCTCACTGCAGCTCGGCTTTTATGCCAACAGCACGCATCTGACAGACCTCCAGGTGCCATCTGGTTCATCCTCCCTCTGCCGCCACCACCACAGGTTTCGGAGCCATGCAAATGAGCCATAGAAATCTTCAACCTAATCCTAACCCACCCACAGGCCATTCTCCTTTAGAACAGGAAAATGGCCATCACCTTGAATCGGAGGTGCCTTAAGCAAAGGATAGTCCACCTTTTAGCATGGACTTAGCTGTCGAATTCTCTTTACTGTAGAGGAATGTGTTTGCGAGGTAGGCAGTGCATTGTGAATTCCTTCACCCATCTGCTGGGTGTGTTCAGAGGAACTGTATCACTTTGCTACTGCAGGAAGCCAAAAATGGATCAGGCAAGTTTAAGGATGGCAGAGAAGTGTGTGAATCAAGCCCTGCATTTCATGTTGAAACGCATTAGTAACAGACACACAGTGAGAACACATTTTATGGGATACACACATTCTTCTCTGCACTGTTCTGAACATTCAAGTATGTGAGAGCACCTGTGCAGGTTGGAAGGCAAAGGATAAATGACAAACACATGTCTGAGCACTGAAAGTTGCTTTATTCAACCCACCCGTGCCTCACGCTGGACCAAGCTCCAGACTACGAAACAGGGCAGAGACACTTGAATTCAACAGCACATAACCAAAAGGGCAGAAGACAGGCAGCGCCCTCTACTTGACCTTCTTCTTGGGACGCAGGTTGTTGGTGTGGCCACACTTCTTCTTACGGCAGTTAACAGCACGAGGGTGCAGGCGGGCATAGCACCTGAAACAGGCAGAAGAACGGGGGTCAACTCTCCTGGTGGATGGGAACTCCCAAGAGGCTCTGCCTCACATGGCAAGATCCTAGTCAAACCCCCTATAAATGCTCCTAGCATATGTACTAGAGGCAACAAGGACAGGGGAATAGGCAGCAGAAGAGAATGAGGAAGGGCAAATTTTTTCTGGCCTCCTGGGTTTATGATGCAAAGGGATGTTTCATAAACAGTTGCCATTTCAGTAGAGAATGTGACACCCACTAACCCTTGATGGGGATAGTGGCATCTCCTCTGCCCCAATGTGAAGTGGACAATGTGCCTGACCCCAGGCCCCTGCTGACCCCAGGGACTCTACAGATGACCTATCCAGAACAGGAGGTTAAGAGATTTTACCTCCAGCTAATGCTGTGTGTCAAGGTGTTAAACTGCCAGGAGGCTGCTATAGTTGCGCAAAGCAGTTACCTCCTTCAGCCCGGCTCCTTTGTCCCATGCAGAGCCGTCTATTCTGTTAGAGATTCCACTACCAACTGCATCCTAGCACACTGATTACCGGTAACTACCTACCACCCACTCCATAGCAAAGCACAGACTGAGGGTGAACTGCTCTGAACAGCAGCCTTATAGAGAGGGCAGCGGCTCCCCTCCCCATAGAGGCTACGATGCCAAATCTATGGAGTTGGCCAACACGTACTTGCGGCAGATCATTTTGTCGCAGTTGTACTTCTGAGCAAGCTGGCGAAGGGAAGGCTCAATGATGCCGCCACGCAAACGCAGCACCAAGTGCAGAGTGGACTCTGAAAGGAGGAACACACCAAGTTAGCATTATTTCAGAGCGAGCGCTGAGGCAGGAATGCTTGCTCCTGTCTATAGCTGCCACTGCCACAGAAAGATGAATACTTCAATTTGGGGGGGGTTTCACTCTCAACCCCAAATTAACTCAATTCCCACTGCAAAGGCAGACTGTCAATGCCCTCCCAACCACCCCAGGCAGTTTCTGAAAGCCAAATGGGACAAGCACCCCTGTTCTTTAGACACCTGGGCTTCTCTTATTGTTCTTATGATACTATATGGGTGTCCCAGCATAAACCCCACAAGCCCAGGTCATCCGTGGATAGTGGGGAAGAACACAAAGCCTTTTTTCCAAAGCAATTTCTAAATCAGAGTCAATATGCTATAGACAGAGAAGATGGCAACAGCATCTTACACGAAACCTCAGATTCTTAAAGCCAGAAGGCCCCATTGTGATCTAGTCGTAGCAGGACTCCTACATAACACGGGCCAGACAATTTCACCACAAGTTCCTGCATCAAGACCATAACCTCCAGCTGAGATGAAGCATGTTTTAAAGAGATCTAAATCTTGGTTTAAAGACTGCCAAGCAGTGTCAAATCCACATTAGTAGATAAGTTGCTCCAATGGTTAATTACCCTCCACTAAAAATTTTGCACCTTATTTCAAGTCTGAATGTGTCTAGCTTCAGCTTCCAACCATTGGATCTTATTATGCCTTTGTCCAGAGCCCACTGCTATCAAGTTCTGTCCCCATGTAGGTATTTCTACACTGAGATAATCTAATCTTCTTTATTAAATTAAACAGACTGAGCTTCTTTAGTCTTAGAGAGGGGATTGTTTTTGTAGTTTTTCTGAAGCATTTCCAGTCTGTCTTCACACTGGTGCTGGACAAAGTACTCCAATAACCATCTTACTAATGCTTTATCGTGACCACACCACTCCGCACTACATCTAGTCTTTATCCCCCTATTTACAGTCAAGGAAAACATTTGCTCTTAGTTCCCTTATGTCCCATAAATTATCCATCATGACCCTGAAATCCTTTTCTGAGGTTTGAATCCAATTCAACCTTCCCCAGTGATTGCTGTAGACACCACGTGATAGCTTCTGCAGGCAGAAAGAGCTCGAGTTTCTTCTAGTAGTTCTTTAAGCAACCACGCTTGAGCCCAAGTCTTCTCACTGGTAACATGCTGTCAAACCATACCTTTCTGGATGTTGTAGTCTGAGAGGGTACGCCCATCCTCCAGCTGCTTCCCAGCAAAGATCAGACGCTGTTGGTCAGGAGGGATGCCTATGAGACAGCCACACGTGGAATGCAGAATTGCCTTTGACATCACATGGAGATTATTTGAAGAGCAAACTACCCCACCCAGAGCACTATGCACTGGGAGGCAGCAGATCTGGTGGGCCCGGAGACAGACAGACAGACAGGATCAGCGCCTGCCTCAGGGCGCAGGACAGAAGAGACCCGCAGTGCCAGGCCCTCCTCGGTCTCTGAGCAGGGGGCAGCCCTAGGATGCAGAGGCCAATGGCGCCCCGGTATTAGCGCAGCGGGGGCACCCAGACCCGCGTGGAGGACCCAGCTGCCAAGGAGCGGGTGGGTCCCCCTGCCCCCCGCGGGGACGGGACGGGACCGAGCGTCCCCGCGGCCTGCAGCCGCCGCCACCCACCTTCCTTGTCCTGGATCTTGGCCTTGACGTTCTCGATGGTGTCGCTGGGCTCCACCTCCAGGGTGATGGTTTTGCCCGTCAGGGTCTTCACGAAGATCTGCATCGCGGCGCCCGAGCCACGCGTCCTGCAAGAGCCGGCGCCGGTCAGTCCCGGTCAGCCCCGCCCAGCCCGGCCCCTCCCCTCGCGCGGCTCGGCGCGGCGCGGCCCGGCCCGGCCCGGCCCCTCCTCCCGCGCGGCTCACGGCACCTCAGGCGCCCGCCCTCGGCGGGGCAAAGCGGGCGAGGCGCAGCCCGGGAACCCCGAGCGCGGCCCGGTCCCTTCCCCTTCCCTCGCCCCCAGCCCGGCCCCGGCCCCGGCCCCGGCCCCGGCCCCAGCCCCAGCCCCAGCCCCAGCCCCAGCCCAGCCCGGCCCGGCCCGGCCCGGCCCCCCACTCTCAGCGCCCGGCCCCGGCCCCGCGCCACTCACCAGCCGCCTGCCGCCTCGTTGCCGGAGTGAAGAGGAAAGGGGGGAGGGGAGGCCACCGGAACCGGAAACAGCTCAGCGCTACGCCTCGCGTCACGAACCGCTCCCGCCTACGCGGCGGCGTTACAATGGCCGCCCCGCCCACCGCGTGCTGCGTCACAACCAACGCCCCGCCCCTCCCCGCCCAGGCCCCGCCCCTAGCTGAGCTCCCTGGACTCGCACTCGCACCCTTCCCCCCTCCCCCCCCCGACTATCTGGCTTCCCGGAAGGACCCGCGGGGACTTCCCCCCTCGGCTAAAAGCCCCGCCCCCCAGCCGGGGGGGCGGAGCTACAGGGGCCGGGGTGGGACTCAATTAAGGTCGGGGGACGGCGGGTGAGAAAACGGGGCCACAGTCCCCCTGGCCCCGCAGAAGGGGCAGGTATCGGGGCGAGGGGTGACCCGCACCAGGCACACGCCCGTGTTCCGGGCTCCATGGAGGAGCCGCCGGCTGAGATCCCCGGCGGGTTGTGCGACCAAGGAGGGGTATAAACTGACTGACCCGGGATCCTCACCTCAACGGGGGGTAAAAGGTCCTGCCCTTGGTGTCAGGGCGGGACACGAGGGCGAGGACGTGGCGAGTGTGCAGCACGAGCGTGTACAGGTGTGCCCGTGGCGTGGTTCGGCTCAGGGGAGGGAGCTTGTGAGGCAAGGGCCCGATGAAAAGGTCCGGGGGACCCGGGGTGAGGGACGGGCAGGGAGGGCCCTCTCGCAGGACCCACTCGAGCTAGGCCCGAGCAGCGGGCGGTACGGCTGCCCTCACCTCCTGGCGTATGCGGCGGGGGCTCCGAAGGGCGGAGAGCCCCATGCGCCAACCCAGCGCTCGGGGATCCACCCAGCCCCACCCCTGTCGTAGCCCAGGCAGTCTCCGGATCTTGGTGACGCCCGCCAGGAGCAGCCTCTGGCGCACCGGGAGGGACTCCGCCACCTGCACACTGAGAGGGGGATTGCGTGGCAGGGGCTCCGCCCCCTCGGCGGTGGCCACGGACCTGGTTGCCGAGACCAGCCTCCAGGTCCAGAGGAGGTCCTGGTAGAAGACCGGCAGCTCAGAGAGGTCTTGCGGAAGACCTCTCAGGTGGAGATAAAACCGGGACCCTCCCTCCCTGCTAGGCTGGCCTGGCTGGCAGAAGCAGGAGAGGAGAGTCCTGACTCTGCGTGGGTGGAGTTTGCATGGTGGCAGCTGGTCCCGCAAGGAGCACTGGGCTGGGTGGGTGACTGGGCCCTGTATGGAGAGAAATGCAGGGCACGATGTCCTGCCTCCCAGGCCAGGGGAGTTAATATATAGGGGCCAGGCATATATACAGGTTTGCACACACACCCATGGACGCAGACATGTGCAGGCAAGACACATGCATATGTGTCAGCAGCGTGGGCTCTAGCGCTGCTGCCAAAATGTAAGAGCTCGCTCTGAGAGACGGATAAAGTACCTGCTTCAGCAGTGACCCAAGGCTCTGCTGTTTGTTTGGGGTTTAACACCCGCCCATGCATGACACGCCTACCCAGGAGCCAGCCTCACAGGCGGGGGAGGAGGAGATTATACCTGCGCACCCAAGACACCAAGCATGTGTCCAGGACAGAGGGTTTATCCCACCACATCCACCTCCCTGTCATTGCTTGTGGCCGAGGTGGCAGCAGCAGGTATGCACAGCTGCTTTCTCCCAATGCTAAACAACTTTACTTGCTCACATAGGAGAAAGCCTTTGATCAGTTCTGCTAACTTCAGGAAGTAACTTTGTCAGCATACATCGGTCACACAGTGCATCCAGGCCCTGACTCTACAGAAAGGGATGCTTTATAAAGGGATGTAGCACCAACACTAAGCTCAGGTTAAAAATAAAGAAGCTTTAGGATGCAGAGCTACCCCTCTTCCTTTGCTGAAGTGACAACCTTACAGCAACATGGCCACTTTTCTGTATCTGGGTATAAAAACCAGGGCTGGGGCTGTGGTCCTTGTGCAGGATCCTCATTTGCCTAGACACTTCATAGCGCTACCCATCATTTAGTCATGCTGCTGGCCCCTGCTAGAACATTTTGAACTGGGAGTGAAGCAGATTCATAAACCACTGACCTGCTTCCCTCCTCTAAGTCAGTTGCTCTCCCCATCTGGCTTTTGCTTGGTGCAGCACAACTCCCCTACTTTACTCATAGTCTCATTTAATTCACACTCTTAATCCTGCTGCAGCGATCTCATCTCTGTAATTCAGGTCACTCCTCTGTCCCATCTATGATAGGCTCAGAGTTACAGCCAGTGCAGCTAGCAGAAGAATCAAGTTTGGTTAACGATAAGCTTCACTCAAATGACTGGAAGTTACAGGCCCAATGCACAAACTGCAGCTCAGAAAGAAGGAACAACGCATGGTGTGGATGGATATTTTATTAATGGATTCTCTATGGGTTATTTTCTCCTATCGTTTGTAAACATGTAGTACAAAAATATTTTCTTTTAACTATAATATTCCTGGAGATATGCTGATCGCAGCCACTGAAGATTAGAGGGGGACTTTCCCCTCCCTCCTAGTTTTACAACATTTAGTTCTTTCCATCCTGGCTCTCAGCAATTTATTAAACACAGACATTGGCAAAGTCAGGTGAAAACAGACAAAAAGCAGACATTTCGGTACAGCTTCTTTATCACAGTCTGAAAAAATGAAGGTTTTACCCAAAGAAACTATCTGATCATTAATGTAACAGGTGATGAACACTGAAGAGAGCAAGATACAGCCACAGCAGTTATCAAACTGTTCCATTCAAAGGTTTCCATTAAGCGATGTAAGTGCAGTTATGAAAGATGCTCTCATGACGATCCAAGGTGCATCACAGGACAGCAGAGCACATAAGGAAAGAGGACCCCAGGTTCTTGCTACTGTGTGGAAAAAGATGCTCTGTAGATGCTAGAGAAATCATTGGCATATATTAATGAGCTACATGGTCCTGGAGTGCAGGCAGTCCTATCAGAAGGCAGAGAAGACCCCAAAAAGCAAGCTCCTGCTAGCCACAGCGGAGAGATTAGTACCATGCCAGTGAGAAGGCTATAGTTTGGGTTTGCATGCATAGTAAGTTCCAGAGCCTCAAGATTTCTGTGTAAAACAAAGTAAATTATTTAAGAAAAGTACAAACCAAAGCAGTTAGAGTACTCTTCTGAGAAGACCTCCATTTGCCCAGAAACTAATGTTCAAATCTAACCTTTGGGTTTACTGCTGTCCCCTGAACACACAAAGGAAAACAGACAAAAGCATTTCAATCCATACATTTCGCATGTTTGCCATATCGAGGCTCAAGGTTTGCATTATAAGGGCAGTTTTAAACACCATGTGAGGGGCCCGCTCTCCACTCAGCCTTCACTTTCCCTCTCCCCACAAAAAGGTAAACGGCCAAGGAAACAAATATAAATACAGGACAGGAAGTTCTCTAGTTGCGCTTCACAGTCCAAGCAGCTGATTCGGCTGATGACTTAGTTTTTAGTATGTGTTAGTCCAGCTCATTGGCCGTTTCATCATCTGTTAGACTCTGTCCATTAACAGCTGGCGAATCATACTGGCCTTGTGATAAATCCTCAAAATCCTGACTCATAGTTGGAGAAATAATATCAGGGCTTGTGTCACAAGACTCCGTGCTCTGCTCAGAGGTAGCAATTGTGGTCGCTGTGCTTTTTGGAATAGGGTCAAAATCATCGTCGTCTTCTAGAATTGGAGATTCGTGAATATCTGAAAGGAGAGACAATTGTTACCTCTGCTGCTTATACTTTCTGCAGAAAGATGACAGGACTCCAGGGATCATTGCGGCTTACGCTGCTCCAATTACCCAGGGTAAATAAGACACGGAACAGGTATCACCAAGGGGAAACAGATGAATGCAGAAGGAAACCTCAAATAACACAGAAATGGATTCAGGAGGGACTCAGAGTACTAGAACTTAACATTTCTGTTTCAAAAAACATTGGCTGCTCATTGTTGTAGTAACAAAAAACCTGCCAGCTCTTTTGCTCTGATGTGCCTTTGCTGTTTTGTACCCTACACACAGCCACCTTTCACTGGGTAACACAGACATTTAAAAAAATCTCCCTAGAGACTTCCCACTGCAAGCAGCCAGCCACTGGCCCATGCACGCATTTCTCTTTAGCTGAAGATACACTGAGGCTCTAGAGTGACCAGTGATGTATTACCAAGAAGTACAGATTATCAGAGCGGAAGGAAGCCAATACAAAAGCTGTCAGTCAGACCGAATAACAAGGAGACACTCACTGCTGAACGCCTCTGGGTACTGTTTGGCCAGCTTCCCTTTCAGGGTCCTGTAAAGAGGCAGAAGGGAGTAGAAAGAGAGAGCTGAGTTTAAAAAAAGTACATAAATATATCAACAAACCTTCCCCCCACCACCAACAAAAAAGCTGCTGAGTATTCAGCAGAACAAGCTTTGCAATTGCCCTTTATTCAAAGAGCCCCTTAAGGAGAAGACAATAAAAAGCCCTTGCACTGCACATTCAGAAACTGTTAATCCCAGATCCTTAACGAATATGACCTGGTCCCAGAGGCAGGGCAGGGCAGAGCAAGGTGCCGGAGTATGCTTGGCCGGCTCCTGTGCTGCCGAGCCCAGCTGCAGCAAGACTGTCCTCTTCTCTGCCCTTAGCTGTTCTGCACCCTCTACAGCAGTCGTATCTGCCACTACCCCTTACACCTCAGCTGTCTTTAGCCCCTGCCTCTAGCCTGCCTGTCTCTACCCCTATATCCCCTCATCTGCCTCACCTACCCAACACCCCCTAGCATCTCTGCTCCTCTCCTGCCTCTCCCTATGTGTAGCACCCACTCTACCTTCTCTAACCCTGCCCCACATCTCTGTCCCACCTTCCACTCTGCATCCCCACCCACCCTGCAGACCCCTCTCCCCAGGACGGAGCTCTGAGAAGGGGCAGGGCTGGGTCTTTGTCACCCTCATTCCCTGAGTCCTCTGAGGTGACAGCTCCTGTTCTCTACCCCTTTTCCTCTTTGTAGGCCCCCCAGTCCTCAACACAAGTAAGGGGGCCAAAACACCCCTCCCACCCCCCAGTGCCTTTGACTCCAGTAGTAAGGGGACCTGTCCCCCAGGCTTCCCCGTAATTTGAGCACTGAATTCACTGTAAGTGAAGAAATATTCTACTGCTTTACAGATTCTCCTCAGTCTCATGACTTAACCTCCACCTTCACAAAGACTAGGCTGGCCCCAGAACTGAAATCAGAAGTTTTAAAATAACATTTGGTCCTTCTCGAGCACCTTTCACACAAGGACCTCACATCCCTTTACCAGCATTAAGCCTCATAACCCCTCTGTGAGGTGGGTCTGCCTGATCCCCATTTTGCAGAGACACTGCGAGGTAAAGTAATTTGATCTGAATCACACCATCAGTGGCAGAGCTAGGAATGCAAGCCAGGAGCCCTGACTCCCAATGTGCTATGGCAAGCGCCACGGCCCTCATCCTCCCAACGTTGGCTATGCCTTTTATTCCCTCTCCTTTGGAAAGTGTTTGTTAATCACCACTCTGTGGTTTTGTGACCCTCCTGGGGTGCTGTACAGAGGTCACTGAGACACAGTGACCTTGCCTGGGACAGGGAAAGCAGGGCAGGACTCCCTTTGAATCTCTCAGGGCCCTTCCTCCATCATCCAACAGGAGGTACAACAGAGAGATGCAGCATTCCGAGGCCCTGAATCCCAAGCCCACCTGATTCTTCGGAAGATACTATCTAGATCTTTCTTCATTTCCACCAGCGTCCTGGTGTGATGCAGGAACCTCTCATTCATTTGCTGCATGCGTACGTTGGACAGGTTATTAAAGTTGAGCAGCATCTCATTGGTTTTCTCAAATCTATCAAGCCTACAATGAGGAGAAAGAGACATGGGAAATTTGTCCATGAGTTTCCAGAAATAAAGCACACCAGGTAAAACTCTTCACAATTATCTCAAAACATGCACAAACCACACAAAAGTCTAAGAAAGAAAATTAGATCCTTCTTTCCCCCTCCCTGAAAAGCTTTTGATGCGATTAAAGTCCCAACCCTGCCCTGAGAACTCTGCATGCAAAATTATGCCCTGGGCAAAACCCTAGTGAAATCAGTGTCTAACTGACTATTTCTACTGACAGGAAAGTTGTCAGTAAATTGGAGGTGGAAGGAATAATTCAAAATAAGTGAATTCAGGAGTTTGAAGAAGCAGCAAGAAGGGACGGTAGATGTGAAGATCCGCTAACATATGCTAGATGGATTTTTCTGAATACCTAAAACATGTTGTTTAAAAAGGAAATGAATTCAGCACTAAGGATAGTGCTGACTTGACAACCTTGCAGACTAAAGGCCTCTGTTTATTCCCAGAACTGACAAAACACCAGCAGTGGTCATGCAAACTTCCTCAGCCAAGTGGCTCACCCATGACCTGGAAAGATCAGCTCTTCTGGTCTTTGACCTCTCAGCTGAGGACAGCCCTCAAATGGCAAATGTAACCCTCTTGTCCACAGCGCAGACACATGCTCACTAGGCACTGAACTAAGACCTCACAACATATTTGGACAGGCTACTGAACAAAACAGTGTCAGTTGGTCACTGGCAACCTAAGAGAGATCTGAAGTAATGACACAGAGATTTTGTATCCTACGCTAACCCCCACCAAGTCTGAACTAGCAATTAGAAGGCTATTTGTGCATTTATTGGACAGAACAGCAGAGTATTTCAGCTGAAAAGATTCCACGTGACTCACATATTCTTCTGAGCCAAAATGATGGCGTTCACGTCTTCAGAATTCACCATACTTAGCACCCTGCTGCAAAACACACCGGAGGCTGTAGGCTCCATTTTACTGAACACTGCAGCCTGCAGGAAGGGATAGCATTCAAGAGGGGAAGTTCACAGGGCTGCTCATAAAAATACAAAGCAGCTTCCTTCACCAGCCCTAGCAACAATTAACAGCATCAGACACCCTAAAACTGTTTTTCATAGCAGCCAAATCCGTGAGGAAGGAGAACAGAATCCCTGCCGGACCAGCTAGGTCTTCATTGCTGCCCTAACACATCCAGAACTGCAGCAATGAGACCAAAGCTGCTCACTGTAACTGCAGATCCTTGCAGCCCTTCACTTTCTCCCTGAGAGCAAAATCCGGAAGCTCTACGGAGATGCCCCAGCCAGAGCCACACACCTAGGCAGCTCATGGGACAAAGTACTGCCCCGCCTACCCCGGGCAGGAAATGTGGGTCCTGTATAGATGTGGCAGCTAGAAGGGGTCATGCCTGGTAGAGACCCTCCCAGCCCCCTTGCAGGGGGGCCACCCCAACGCCCCTCAGCTGTCCCCACTGGATGTGGACCCCAAAACACTTCCCCTGCAGGACCCCACCCCTGCCCCCCAAGTCCTCTCCCTACGGGACCCCCTGGGCCCCCACTGGCTGGGGCGCACAACCCCTCTCCCCATGGGACCCCTGCCCCTGCCGGATAGGGACGTCCCATAGCCGTAGGGAACCACCGCTCCCCACTGGGTGGGACCCCAAAGCCCCGCCCCATGGGACCCGGGGACCCCCAGCCGCAGGCCGCGCACCTGGACGGGCCGCCCGCTCCCCTCCGCCCGCCGCCTTCACATGACGGAAGCGGCGCCCCGGCCCGGGGCAGCCGAACCGGACGCGGCGGGGCAGGACGCGGCGGGGCAGGCGCGGACCGGCAGCAGCGGCTCGTGGAGGCTCCCGACAGCCTGGAGGCTCACTTCCGGGATGCAGGGTCACGCGTACGACGTGACCTCTACGTCATCACGTACTGCGCGTGAGGTGAGGTTCCGTTCCGCACCAAATGGCCTCCCTTGGCCCCGCCCCGCCCGGAAAAGCCTAGGCCACCCCAGCTCCCCTCCCCCTCCGTGTCTCTATGAGGGGAGCCCCCCTCCCCCTCCCCCATGCATCTGGGTCTCTCTAGGACATTGGTCCCACAAGTGTGGGGTGCGTCCCCCTGGGAGGGTGTGGGGGGGCATGGCCAGGCCAGCCCAGCCCCCACAGGGGGCACCCCCAGCCCTGCTCTGCTCCAGCCTAGCCCCGGCCTCAGCCCCCAGTTGTGGCCCCAGCTGCAGCTCCGGACATGGCCCCGCTCCATTCCCGGGGGGGGGGGGTGCGGACAGAGTCCATTACAGGTCGGGGGGGGGCATGACCTAAAACATTTAGGGAGCACAGACCTAGGGGTGATCCTGGTCCTAGGGGGACACGATAGCAAGTCGGGCAGGGGGTAGGGGCAGTAGGTGCCTATCTAAGAAAAAGCCCCGAATATCGGGACTGTCCCTATACAATCGGGACCTCTGGTCATCTGATATCATTCTGGATTTCGATGTGAAGAAGGCAGCTGGGCAGAGATCATGGGCAGAGATCATGGGTCCCTGGCAGAGAATGGAAACTGGCCCTGACCACGTTATGGCAACCCTGCAATAAGGATAACGTAAGCACCCCCCACACCCCTAGAGATACATTTGCTCAGGGATGAGGTTGTAGAAGATGAGGGTTACCAAAAAGCTGGGTTAACTACACAGGCAGAGAAATATTTATGAGGCTCTCTGGGAGCTGTACGTACTTGTATATAGCTAGGAAACTAAATCAAAGACAGGTTGGCTGAGCAGAGTACAGGTTATGCCCAGTAGACTGGAATAAAATCAAAGCAATTTTTTTCCTACTTTGTATAAGGTCCAGTGCGCAGGCTGGTCCAACTTGAAGTTTCTTTGCCAGCACACATCACCAACAGAAACATTCCCCAAGTCTCTGAGAGTCATTCCTAATTTAAAAAAAAAAAAAAAAAAACTAGAGCTGGGGCTTTTTCAGGAAAATTATTGCTTCACTTTTTTTCTCAGTTTGCTGTAATCCTCAAAGTTGCTTATAAATCAGACAAGACAGATGTTTTGCCAGCACAGATAGTCAGACTGGCTGAAATGCTGCTTCTTTTTCCACTTGTCTTCCAGATTTTTTAAAAACAGGGCATTATTTAGCACTCATTCCTCTTACTAATCTAAATCAAGAGGGTCTGTCATTAACAGAAATTCCACCCATCTCACTCATACCAAAAGAGTGTGAAAGCTGGAAAAGTCAGAATCACGTTTTACCAGGAATCAAATGTGAAATTCTGAGTCACTTGTGTGTTGTGGGGAGAACTATTTAATAAGTGACACTGGGCGTAGGGGCCCACTGCAACATCAGAGACCGTAAGAAGGAAAGGAAGTCTTCGTCCTCTTTCACTACTAGCCTGGCATAAAAACTACTTCAGTTTAAAAAGTTACTCATCTCTAGGTAGTTTTGGAAGGCCATCTGACTGGGTTTCTGAATATATTCAACATTTCTCCTCAGCTTTTGCTTGACTCAGACAGAAAATAAGGAAGAGATGCACATGTGTCTGCAATAAGGTCTATTTTATATAAAAATACATGTGTGTGTAAGTGTAACCAGTAGTCAAGTGATGATCTGTTGCCCTAGAAAAAAATCACATTTTCTTTCTTACAGAAAAATTAAAATACTGCATGTTCCTTGTTTAAATGTAACCTAGAGGTAAATCAGTAATCTTGCATTAAAATATTGCTCCTTTATGTGTGCAGGAAAGTGACATGTATAATGGAGAAGAATTAATCTGGGGCAGTAACATTATTTTGTTTAATTCTCAAATTTCAGTGCTGATCTTCTGTTTGTTAAATGAGTATTGAAGCAGAGTAGTCTAGGATTGCAATTCAGGAAAGCACTGATGCACGTGTTTAAACTTTAGATGCATGTAAAGCATGTACTTAAGTGCTGTCCCAAATAGAGATGGTTTCCTGAATTGGGGCTTAGTTGTTCATCTCTTCCTTTAAGCTCTCATATTGTGATGTCCATTTCAGAATGCTGGCTGCTGTCAGATGTTACTGGACCATACTTTTATACACGCCAGGGAAAGTGCTCCAGGGATAGCTGCTGGAGGTACCACGGTACCTTACGCCCAGGTTTATATGAATGTGAAAATAGTTTGTCGGTGTCAGAAGTTATAATGAATGATTTTTGCCCTGTGTTGTGATAAAAATGTGTAAGACCCAATAGTTATTTGAGATATAACCCCTATGAAGGACTGAGGGAAGGGGGGACTGCTAGTAATACCCAAAAAGTGAAAGGAGAAGTGGAAACAATACTCTGAAAGTCTCTTAAATGAGGCAAACCCCAGGTGCAGCCTGCAGCAACTGCAGAAGCAGGAGTGCAGTGCTTTGTCCTGATCACTCCTCTCAACCTGCCAGGCCCACAGGGAGTGCAGCATGTGACAAAGACCCTGAATGAGGGTGCAGTGACTCTGCATTTTGGAGGTAAATAACCACTAGTGACGGGGACACCAGTTCTGAGCAGCCACAAGGAACCTTGGGATTAAAATGAGGGGACTTGTCTCAATCCAAGGTGCAAAGTGGGGGCAGAATTCAGGCTGCCGACATGAAAGTGGCACATGCACTAATGGGCTCTGCCATCCCCTGGGGTGGCTGCCACCTTGGGTCAGCGCAATGCATGCCAAGACCTGGCATCTCTCTGGGGTTGAATGGTGCATGGTGGGAGCTGTCATCTCCCCAGAGCTGGAGTGCAGTGGTGCATGCTGGGAGCTGTCATCTCCCCAGAGCTGAAGTGCAGTGGTGCATGCTGGGAGCTGTCATCTCCCCAAGGCAGGGGGTGCAGTGGTGCATGCTGGGATCTGCCGGCTGCCCTTTCTGTATGGGAGTTGGGGGCTGCCACGACCTGCTCCACTCTGTGCCCAGCTACAGCCCCTGGCACGCTCCCAGCCCGGCCGCGGCCCCTTTAAGAAGGCTCTGAGCAAAGGCCGATCCAGCGGGACGGGCGCTGCAGCCAGCCAGTAGCCACAGACTTCCCCGTCCAGCGGAGCCAATGAGAGCTGGGGGCGGGGCTGGAGCGGCCCAGCGGAGCCAATGAGGGCTGGGGGCGGGGCTGGAGCGGCTGATCCCAGTCGGAGCGGAGTCCAGGTGAGCGGCCGCGCTGCGGGGCGCAGGGGACGCGGCTGGCGGGGACGGGGCCGTGTCGGGCCCCCGGGGCCGTTGGCGGGGGGGCCGTGCTAGGCCCGGCCGAGGGGCCCGGCTCGGCTGGACGCGGGGCCCGGCCGGGCGGGGCGCGGCGCCTGTTGCGCGCGGGTGACGCCGGCTGAGCCTGTCCCCGGCCGCCGGGCCCTGGGAGGGCCGGAGTCGTGGCTGCCGGAGCGCGGCTGGGAAAAGCGAGCGGGCCGGGCGGGGCGCACTGCGGGCGGGGGGCTCCTTCCACAGCGCCCGGCTCCGGGGCCAGCCGCGGGCCCGGCGGGGACTTGGTTGGGGACGGGAGCGGCGGGGTGAAGGGCGCCGGCTCCCACCTCTGCCCCCGGCCCTTCTCCGGGCTGGGGCTGGGGCTGGGGCTGGGGTCCTGCCGCCTCTCGCTGCTGGGAAGCGGGGCCGACCCCAGAGCTCTGCTTCTGGCTGGGCCCCTTGGCTGGGCCGGGCTCGGCTCGTCCAAGCGCTGCCCGCTGGTCCGGCTCCCGCTCGGCGGCTCGGCGCGGCTCTGCACTTGGGAGCTGGGCTTGCCTCCCCTGCCCGCACGGAGGTGAGGGGCGATGGGACGTGCGCACACCTGAGCGACGCCGCAGTCCCGGCAGTCCGCGGCGGGGGGCTCGCAGTTCAGCTGCCCTCTGTGCTCTCTCTAGGCTGGGAGGGCCCGAAGGGCTCCCCCAGCGCCTGCCCGTCCATGCTGTGCTCTTGGCTGGTGGCTGTGCTCTGAATGCCCCCGTGGCGATGGAGTGGGGCTGGTGGGGCAGGGTGTTGTGGGCAGGAGCCCGGGATGTTTGGAAAGCAGGAGCAGGTAGCTAGGGGCCTGTCTGGCGAAGGACTCGATTCTCTAGCTTGCCTCTGGTGGTTGTCATGTCCCAGCTAGGTGCATGTGTTCCCTTTGGTGACCCAAGGTGCTGCTTCGTTCTGCCCTAGCTGCACCCATCGCAGAGCTGTGTGGTAGAAATGCATCAGACCCCCGTGACTCCCTGGCCAGTGGGTGGCCAAGGGAAGCTCCTGGGCTCGTCCCAGCTGTGCCCATCCTTGCAGGGTTCTGGGAACACTCTCGGCGTGACTAGTGTGAACGGAAATGTGGCCATAACGTTTCAGGGGATGTAACTTTATCTCCCAGGCTGCATTGAATCGCAGAGTCTGGCCTTTAGCAAGGACCTGAGAGCCAGGAGGGGATGCTAACCGGGCTAGATTTGTTTGATTGTTATAGGCGTGATCTTTCTTATTATATTGTGTTAGCTCCCAGAGGCTCGATTGTGCTGAGTACTGCGCAGACTTGTAGCGAGAGACAGGCCTGTTGATTTATACGGTTAACCCTGGACTGTCTCCCACCCTTCAAAGAGTTTAATATCCCCTTTCTATCTAGCTACTCACATGGTCCTCACCACTACGGATCTGAGCACTGGTCCTGGTCCCAGAGAGAGAGAGGGAGACAAACCGTGGCAGTGGTGCAGAGAGAACTTTTGTTTAAAAAAGCACAACAACCCTCAGTCCTTCTCTTTTGATCCCGGGTGGGCACGATGCTGAGCAGTAACTTCCTAAAGCCTGGCTCTTTTCTGGCCTGTGCCTTTGCCGTAGTGGATACAAATGGCTGCTTGCCTTAGAATTGCTAGATGGAGGCTTTGCTGTTTGGTGCATGAATGGGACGATAGCCAGGAGGCTGGAAGGGCCCCAAGGGGGAACGGGAGGCTCTCCAGCTAACCTACAGCTCAGAGCTTGGGGTGGACTGTAGCCTTTTTATGGTGCGTATTGCGATAGGGCCTAGGACTCCAGGGTGCTAGGCAGGGTACAGTAGCTCTCACCTGGGCATTTGATCTGCAGACTCTGCTCGCAGGCCCTCTTTTGCTGCTGAACATGGTTCTAGCAGCTGCTTCGCCCCCACAGTTGTTTTCCTCAACGGCTCCTGCCCCTTTGTAGGTCATGGGTCTGGTTTGTCGTCTCGGGGAGGTGTCCAAGACTTGCATTAGTTTTGTTCCTGTAATTAGATGTCAGTGAGGCTACCACCTACTCCCGTGGAGAGAGCTGAGGCACCTTATCTCCATCAGCTGTCACCAGACCAGTCTCTTCCTGTCCATCCCAGACCTGTTCTCTTACTGCTCATATCCGGCTCTGCTTATTCCACCCAGGCTGATGTGCGCTCTGCTTGCGTGTATAGCTGTCAGGGTACCTGCTCTGTGGAGCGGGGTTTGCATCACGCCTGAGACGCTAGCCAGGGTGTTCCTGCTCTGGCTGTGAGCTGGCTGGCCCAGTGCACGGGGGTGTCTGGCCCTTCTGCCCTGGCTGGGAGCTGACCTGTTTGCCTGTTTGCTGTTGCCTGTTCCTCAGTGTACTGCTTGTGGTGCTTTGGATGTAATAATCAGAGTGCTTCCAGCAAGTGCCATTTGCCAGCAGAACATGCAGCCTGAGCGCTTGCTATGAACACGCTTCCCTTAGTGCTGGCAGTGCTTTCTGTCAGACCCAGAGCAGCGGCGGGGTGTGCAGTGGATACACAGCATTCCTGTTGTCTCTCTGAGAGGCCTTGGCTTGTCCACCCTCTGGGTGTGAGGCCAGGCTGGGAAGCTGGGTTGACATAATCTGTCTGCCCTGGGGCTCTTGGTGGCATCACTCACTCGTCTCATCCCAGTAATTATTTTGCAATACTTGGCTCTAAATCAGTACAATATGTGGGTGGCTCTGGTATCGGGTCTAAAACCCTCCAGACGTGGGATGGATGGTGGGGAGTTCAGACTCTGCAAGAGAATCCTCAGGCGTGTGGTTTTTCTTTTGCCTTTTTCCCCCAGATACCTTGGAAGAGAGGAATGAAGCCCCTTTCTAAACGGCTGGGCTTATGGAACACTCCCCTTGACTGAAGACCAAGAGCCTGTCTGCGAGGGTGCAGCCCAGCCCAGAGGTACCAGCCACCTGTCCCCAGTTGCTTCAGTGCTGGGGTAATCTCCACCGCAGGGTGTCTGTCAGCCAGGTCTGTCTAAAGCACTGGTTAGAGGCTCACCCGCCTGCCTCCCTGGCTGTGGAATCTGTATCCAGGAAATATTTTCCCACTGCCAGTTAGGCTCTTTGTTGCCTGTGAGCTTGACGGCTCCTAATTCCTCCCCATGCTGCCCACATTAGGCTCTGTCTCCCAGAGGAGCCCTGCTCCTTCCCTGTGTAGGTCTTGCTGTACATGCAAACAAGTTAGGGAAATGTGTGGCTGCAGCAATCCTGGGGTCAGCTTCAGATGAACTCCTCCACGCTGGGCTTCTGGCTTTGAGAGCCGTGGGAGAAGCCCTGCAAAGCGCCTGGCAAAGAGTAGAGGCAACTGCAGGCTACCACGGAGCCTGTCAGTTTGCACCCAGAGTTCAGGCACCAGCCTGGGCGGGGCTGGGAAATGACGACAAACCCCTTCAGTGAGGCAGTGCAATTTCAGGTGCTTTGGTTCTGCCCCCTTGGCAATTCCTCTCGTGATAGTTCGGGATCACAGCCTGGCAGCTGCTGGGCTACGGTCACTGCTTCTCAGAGGATGATGCTGACTTCCTCAAGGGCTGCGGGGCTGGGCTCCAAGGCCCCATTTCAGAGTAATTCTTGAATCTTCAACTATGGCTCTTCTGAACCTCTTCCCCGCCCCACAAACAGCGCACCCTCTTCTATCTTTGTTTCCTAGTTAGTTTGATCCTCGCATCGCCTCTCTGCAATGGCTTCTGGAGGGGAGGGGCCGGCCAATGGCTCCCCTGACTGGGCTGACACCAACATGGATCTCAGCTCGTCGGGCCTCGCCAAAGCCAGCAACTCCATGCTGGACAGCGGGGAGGACTTTGAAGTCCTAGATGATGATGATGACGATGACGACATGAGTGAACTCCCTCCTTTGGAGGACATAGGGACGGAAAGGGCCCCACCAGCCGGAAAGGACACCCCTGCGCCTGGATCAGAGCAAGCCCCAGCGGAGGCCTCGGAGATGCCACAGGCGGCAGAGGAATGGCTTGATGTCTTGGGTAAGACCCTGTGTAGGAAGGTGTCATGCTGTTTCCTGTTGTCTCAGGCCCTTCCCCTTCCTCCAAGGAGGGGCAAGTAGGCTGAAGGAAACTCAGAGGGATGAAGTCAAGGTTCCTCACTCCTGTCTCTAGCCCTGTCCCTTGTGGGCCAGGACAGTGGCGTGTGGGAGGTAGTTGTGGGGGGGGTGAGTTTGCTTTGTCCCACTGTCCCTCCTCGGCATCTGTATCCAGGCACCCTCATTCCCCCAGGCGGTGAATCCAGTGCCCTGCAGAGCCCCACATTCTTCTCAACATAAGCCACGGGAGCAGTGGTTGCGGGGCCAGCTCTGAGCGTGGGAACGGGACAACTTGGCTGCATCCCCTCTTGCTCTGAACACGAGAGGGCACGGGCAGCATGAATCGAGACAGCCTTTCTCTCTCCCTCTGAGTGTGACGTGCTTCTGGCTTCTCATCTGCCTGCCTAGGGAGTGGCTTGCTCAAGAAGAAGACCCTGGTCCCGGGTCAAGGCGTGGAGAGCCGGCCGCGTAAAGGCCAGGATGTCACCATCTGGCTCAAGGCGATGCTGGGTGATGGCAGCATGGTGGACAATGATCCCAGCCTCTCCTTCACCCTGGGAGACTGTGACGTCATCCAGGTAGGTGCAAGGGGGCCGAGGCTGTTTGGGAAGGGAGTGGAGCAGTGAGGAGAATCTCTGCACAGAGGCTGGCCTGCCTGGTGGAGCCCAGCTGGCTTGTAAAGCCTGGTTCACTGACATGGGCATGTACGGGTGGGAGGGTCTGGTGGGGTCAGACTGCTGCTCCCTCTGGCCCTGGTGTCCTGTCTGCCCCCACTGACTGCAGACACCAGGTGCTCCAGAGGGAGCTCCCCTGGCCTCCTCATCTCACTGGTTATTCTCTAAGGATTTAGCGAAGAGGTGGGGGAGGGAGTGTGTGCCCCTGGCATGTTCTGGCAACCCCCAGGAGCCGTATGAGTGCTTCCTTGGCCTGCCAGGCAGCAGGGCTCCCTGTCTTGCTCCGATGCATTGTGTTGCGTTGGCCAGTTGGCCCAGCCCTCTGCGCTAAGCACTGTGGTTCGGATGTAGAGGCCCAGTTCTGGGACCCGCAGGCTGATGCGCCCCTGCTCTGCCCGTGCGTTGTGCTGTGCTCGCGTTGGTTGGCGTGGCAGCCCTGACGGCCTGGCAGCCTCCACTCTGAGCTGCTCCTGTGCGTGGCCCAGCAGTCGTGGGCCAGAGGCACCCTGGTGTAATGACCTGTCCAGCAGGTACGAGCCCAAGTCTGGCTGGGCGATTTGAATCCATGACCGCCTGCTCCCGAGCGGAGAGGAACCCCCACTGACCCCCCCTCTGAACTCTGGGTCCCTGCAGGCTCTAGATCTGTGTGTACAGCTGATGGAAAGGGGAGAAACCGCCTTGATCATGTCGGATGCTAAGTACTGCTACGGCCCGCAGGGCAGGTGAGTGAAGTCTTGGGACCTCGGGCTCCATTGCCGCGGCGAGAGTAGCCTCAGCAGGACCTAAGGGAGGGGTGAGGATCCTGGAGGGGAAACTTAGCCAGGGTGGCCCCTAGCCTGCAGCAGCGAGGCCAAGGGGCTGGAGACTCCGCAGCGGGGAGATTGGTCTCAGTCTGGTTCCTCGTGGACATGTGTCCCCACCTAAGCAGCAGTCCCTGTTAATGAGCCCAGGCGTCAGTGTGGCCCCCTTGCCCCTCAGGGAGGGACGAGGCTTCGCTGCGCCAGGGTAGAGGCTCAGCTGACAAGGGTCTGTTCTCCCACTGGCCTCCCTGTTCTGGGCTGCTCCGTGCACGTCGGTCGTGGGGGCTGCCCTTCTCCCCAGCACTGAATGCCCGTGGCTCAGAGTGGCGGGTGGGTGTTAAGGGGCAGGCGCTGGCGCCGGTTCCGGGCGGCTCCAAAGCAGAGTGGTAGCACGCTTCAGAGCTGCTTCACTGGGCCGAGCGCTCCAGAGCCACCGCAGCCTGGGCGGGGCCGGGCCCTGCAAGAGGTGCCATCGTGTCTCCTCCATCTGAGCAGGAGCCCCGACATCCCACCCCACGCAGCCCTCACCCTGGAAGTGCAGCTGCTGGCCGTGCAGGATGCTCCCGATCTGGAGCTCCTCAGTGGGAGGGACAAAATCCAGCTGGCCAATCGCAAGCGGGAGCGTGGGAACTTCTACTACCAGCAAGCGGAGTACGTGCTGGCCATCAACTCCTACGACATCGCCCTGAAGGCCATCGCCTCCAGCTCCAAAGGTACCTGCCCTGCTCTTGGGTCGCCCGTCCTGCCCACACGGCTGTGCTCTGTGGGCAGCGCTGCTCTGGGAAGTGGAGTTACTGCCTGTCGGAGGCATCTCTACCATGCTGTGCCCCACCCTTGGTGATCAGACACAGCCCTTGCTCCACCCTCCTCAGCCGGCTATGTGATGCTGGCCCCTTTCAGACACGCTGCTCTCCACCCCTGAGCTGGGAAACCCTGCTTCCCCCACCCCTGCCCGGGAGCTGGGTCTCGTGGTAGCCTGCCTCCTGTGTCTCTTGGGAGCTGCTGCCCTCTAGTCATGGGCAGCTGCACCTCTGAGACGCCTCCTTGCTGAGGCATTTTGTGCCCAGGGCCCTGTGGGGCCAGGGACCTTCTGTGGTGCCAAAGGAAGATTTTTTGGGGAAGCAGCGTTCTGTGGTTTTACAGCCTGCTTCCTTCACTGACCACCTGATCCTTCCCCAGCTCACCCGTGCCATCCCCACATTAGCGTTCCTCGGGCACTGCCAGCTGTGCAGCTTGGAGAGCCAGGGCACCACAGACACCCTGCACTGGTCTGTCCACGGCTGTGAGCTGGCTCCTCTCTGCCCAGAACCCAGCAGCCTATTGGGGCTTCCCCAGGGATAACCCTGTTGGTGGCCCAGGTGAGGTCCAGACACCTGCATGACCTTGGGGTACAGGAAGGAGGCTTCCCTCCAGTGGCAAACCTTGGGGAACTCCAGCAGGGCTGGGAAGCTGTACTCTCGGGGTGTGACTTGGCTCTGGGATCTCTGCAGTCGACTTCAGCCCTGAGGAGGAGGCCGAGCTGCTGGAGGTGAAGGTGAAATGTCTCAACAACCTGGCAGCCTCTCAGCTCAAACTGGACCATTACGAGGCTGCCCTGCGCTCCTGCAACCTGGTCTTGGAGCACCAGCCAGAGAACATCAAGGCCCTCTTCCGAAAAGGGAAGGTAAGGGTGGGGCTATGAGGGAGGGGCTCTGAGCCCCTTCTCGTGGCGGCATGCATGCCGGACAGAGCCCTGGGCCTCTCGCAGGCTGGGTGGGACGGAGTCCCCGGCCTCTCGCAGGCTGGGTGGGAGCGTGGGCACTGGGGAATGGAGGTGAGGGACGGCGGGGGCCTCTCTGCTTAGCTTTGTGGCTCACCTTCCAGGTGCTGGCGCAGCAGGGCGAGTACAGCGAGGCCATACCCATCCTCAAAGCAGCTTTGAAGCTGGAGCCATCGAACAAGGTAGGCTGCTGTGCCCGCTGCCACTCTGCCAGCTGGGCTTGGCTGGCTCGTTCCTCTTCCTGCTGGGGTGGAAGCTAGGGACCAGGCAGGGATTCACTCCGCTGGAGCCTCAAGGCTCCTGTTTGTGAGGGATCGCTCCACTTCGTTGAGACTCTGTGTTCTTGTTGCCAGCTGTCCCAGCTTGGGGAGGCTGGCCGGCACTCCTCGGGAGCGGTCAGCCCTGCTCCGCTGACCCGGAGGAGGCTGCATCTCCTGGGGTGCTCAGATTGCTGGAGAACCATGTGTGGTGTGCTCACATTGCATAGCATAGGGGCTAGACCCGCTCCAGCTACGGACAAGTGAACTGATCGACTGGGCCTCTTCTTTTCCCTTCCTCCTCTGCCTGCTAGGGTTGAGCCCCACAGCAGGCAAGGCTCTGCCAGCCCAATCCTTAGTTAAAAATAGCCCCGGCATTGATGGTCCCAGCCAAGCGACTTCCAGCAGCTACTCCAGCGTCTTGGACCATCCTTGCGGGGTGGGGGGGGAACCAAACCCCGGCTCCTTGTGTGGCAGTGCAGAGCGTGACTGACTCTGCCCTGGGAGCAGCCCCGAAGACCTGGACTCCAGTTCAGCATGTGGGCCAGGATGAACTCTGGGCTGGGAATTTCCTGCCAGTTAATGCCCTGCTGCAGGAATGGAAGCCCCGAGGCAGCCAGGAAGCCCCCAGTCCTTGCTGCCATCGGGTACGGGGGCAGAGCACACAAACGTGTCAGGGCAGAGAGCAGAGCAGTGCTTTGCTCTGGGGACGAGCTCTTCCTGTCTGTCAGTGAGTGCCTGTTGTTTTAGAAATCGGCATCTCTGGGCATTTCACTGCCATGTTGTTAAACTTTGTATCCCGGTAGCAGGTAAAGGCCACAGATAGGATGGGCCGATTGTGCTAGGGACTGTGCAAACATAGTGAATGCCGGTCTGGGCCTCAGGGCCATCAGCCTAAAAGGGTGCCTTTCTCCTGGGAAAAGAGGTGGTGGTAACTCCTCCTCATCTGCCTCATCTCCCTAGGATTTTCCTGGGTGTGTGTTAGTTCGAGGGGAGAACGCGCCTTTTCCCCGTGAAGACGAGGCCAAAGCCAGGCTGGCCCAGTTGGGTGAGGCAAATAGCAGGTGCTGGGATAAACCAGTAGGATGGCATGTGAGTGATGTTGTCAGTCATGATCCCAGCTCTCCCCTAGGCGTCTCCTGCGCATCAGGAATGTTAGCAGAGGCTGCTTCTTGGGGACCCATCAGCTTCACTCTTTTAATTAGAAAGGAAGAAAAATCAGTGTGTGACACCGGCACAGCACAGAGCTGGCCTCTTCTCCTGGCTGCCAAATTTCCCACCAGCTGCAGTGATCTGGAGGGCAGCGTTTTTACCTAGCTCACAATTTGCTGCATGGGACTTGTTTTCCATGAGCTCCAGAATTTAGCTTCACCTGCTCTGTGGCTTAGAGGAGTCTTAACATGACCCATATTGGTCAGACCAATGGTCCATCCAGCCCCGTGTCCTGTCTCCGATAGTGGCCAGTGCCAGATGCTTCAGAGAGAATGAACAATATAGGGCAATTATCAAGTGACCCATCCCCACTTATCCAGTCCCAGCCTCTGGTAGTCAGAGGTTTAGGGACACCCTGAGCATGGGGTCACGTTCCTGACCATCTTGGCTAATAGCTATTGATGGACCTATCCGTGTCTTAGCTAATCCTTTTTTGAACTCTGTTATACTTTCAGCCTTCACAGCTTCCCCTGGGAACGAGTTTCACAGGTGGACTGTGCATTGGGTAAAGAAGTTCTTCCTTTCGTTTGTTTTAAAGCTGCTGCCTCTTAATTTCATCAGGTGACTCCTGGTTCTTGTGCTCTATGAAGAGCTAAATAGAACACTTCCTCATTCACTTGCTCCACATCATTCGTGCCCTTTCCTTTATAGCCCTCTCTCATCTCCCCCCTTAGTCTTCTCTATTCTTACCTGAACAGTTCTAGTCTTTTTAATTCTCCTGCTACGGAAGCTGTTCCATCCCCCTCATCGTTTTTGTTGTCCTGCTCTGTACTTTTTCCAATTCTAATACGTCTTTTTTGAGATGGGGTAACTAGAACTGCGTTCAGCTGCATTCAAGGTGTGGACATGCAATGGATGTTTATAGTTTCTGCGTTATTATCTAGCCCTTTCCTAATGGTTCCTAACATGGCTAGCTTTTTTGACTGCTGCTGCACATTTAGCGGGTGTTTTTAAAGAACCATCCACAGTGACTCCAAGACCTTTCTTGAATGTTAACAGCTCACTTAGACCTCCTCATTCTGTAAGTGTAGTTGGATTCTCTTTTCCACTGTGCATTATGTTGCACTTAACACTGAATTTCATCTGCCATTTTGTTGCCCCATCACCCAGTTTTGTGAGATCCCTTTGTAACGCTTCACAATCAGCTTTGGGCTTAACTGTCTTTAGTAATTTTGTATCATCTGCAAACTGCCACCTACTGTTAGCCCCTTTTTCCAGACCATTTATGGCTATGTTGAACAGTTCTGGTCCCAGTACAGATCTTTGGGGGACCACAGCTATTTACCTCTCTCCATTGTGAAAACTGACCTTTTCCCATCCTTTGTTTCCTGTCTTTTAACCAGTTACTGATTCAGGAGAGGACCTTCCCTCTCGTCCCATGACAGCTTACTTTGTTGTTAAGAGCCTTTGCTGTTGGATCTGTCAAAGGCTTTCTTTCAGAAAGTCCAAGTACACTGTATGGACTGGATCACCCTTGTCCAAATGCTTGCTGAGCCCCTCAAAGAATTCTAGCAGACTGGTGAGGCGTGACTTCCCTTTCCAAAAGCAGCGTTGACTCTCCCCCAACATATTGCGCTCGTCTGTGTCTGACAGAGTTCCACCGGGCTTTCAGGCAGGTGCCTTTCGCCAGACGCGGACCACAATATTAAGCTTGTCTCTCTTCCCATGCTCTGCTTGGAAGTTCCAGATTCTAACTCTTAAAACAGGGTAGGTGAAAAGGGGACTCTGCCAGTAGCTGCCCCCATGGGGGTCGGTTCTGCTCTGGAGATGTCTTGCTGCACAGCGAGAGAGTGAACTGAGCAGTTCCTCATGGGCTCACAGCTCTGATGAAAGCCATTGGACGTTACACCCTCCTAGCAGAACCACATCTGCAGACAGCCTGTGAGATTGCGGTAAGCAGCAAGCTCTAGGCTAAACTGTTGCATTTCACTGTTGAAAGCATCTTAACTATACCTTCCGGAATCCACTCGTCTGTCGGGTTCCCCTGATTTATTATCATCATGGAAGCGGTCAGATTAAATTTGGCCCCAAATGCTGGTTTTGTAAACGTTCCTCTTTCCAGAGCCTGCGTCCTGTCCATGAAATGCACAAACTGGAAGTTCCCTGTGGTCTGTAAAAGAAGCGCCTTTCCCTGCAGTGTCTGGCTAGCACAGGAATGCAAAAGCAAGACGGCCCTGACTCTTCTCGTGCTCCAAATGAGAGAGACGTTGTGGGGAAAGCCCGTCACTGGGGACCAGCAAACTCGGATGCCTTTAAACTAGGAACACCCAGGATAAATAACGAAGTCAAGGGACTTTTGGCTCCTTTAAGTAACTTTCCACCTTGACTATGGGCCTTGGTGGGATTGTCCACTGTGAAGAGACAACATCCAGCGTCCCCCAGCAGAGGGCGCAGCCCCACTACACAAGTGGCAAAGGCAGCAGCCGGGACCTGGGTTTGTGCCCTGTCCACACACAGCTCTGTTCTGGCTTTTCTGACATGGGCTTTGGGCGCTGGCTAGAGGCTGCTGGGAACCCTCAGCCTGTGGGGGCAGAGGCAGTTGTTGCTGTATCCCAGAGAGTGGGGCTGAGACGGTGACTTCTCACCGCCCAAGGTGCTGGGAAAACGCCCCTAACTGGATCTCGAACCCACCTTGTCTGAACCTAGTTCAAGTCCAAGGGGGTTAGGAGCGCAGGGCTGTGAGCTCAGTTCCATGCTGCGCTGGGACTGGCCTGCAGCTCTTCTGAAACCTCGGGGCTCTCCAGCTTAGCTCCCCGCTGGGCTCAGGGAGGGGATTTAAACTGCAGAAGTACCTGGAATCCCACGTCTGAGAGCAGCCAGGTGATCATGCTAAACAGACTAGCAAGGGCTTGATGGGATCCTGCTAGAGTCCAAATTCCAACTGATCGTAACGTGCCCTCCCCTCGCCCAGCCTCTCTGGTAGGAATCCAAACAAACTCTGCTGCATCCCTGCCATTCTTCATTTCTGGGGCAGAGTTGGAGTCTCATTTTCTCCCCACACCCCCCCAAATCATTTCCCACTGACTGAAAAATCAGCACCGTTTCCTGTGAAATAGCCCTCGGCCGCTAACCCGGCTAATGGGACCTTCCCAAGGGCTCTAGCGCATCCATTCACCCCTTTAAAGCCCCATGCTGCAATGCACCGTCTCTGGTGGAGGTGGGCTGGCCTCTGCTCCACTCCCACTGGATGCTGATCTGACCATCTCCTAGACTGTTTACTACAGGGCCGTGCTGCTTTCCCCTCCTCCCAAGCCAGCCGTCAGTGACTCTCATGGCTGGGGGCGTAGAAAAGAGTGGGCCCTTGGAGTGGGGTTGCTATTGGCTCCGTTGTCCTGAAAACCGTACCCAGTGTCCTCTCAAGCTTCCTAGGCCAGGCATCTCTTCCCTGTCCACGCAAGCAGCCTTCTGGCCAAGGGCTGTGCAAGTGCCTTACGTTGGAGACAGCAGAAGGTCTAAGGGCCGCCCAGGCTCTGACACCAGGGACTGTCTGGGCAGCTTGTCCAGAGCCGGGGGCCTGCTCCACACTTGCACATACACGTAGTTCAGCAGCACTCGCTGGGTGTCTGCACTCGTCTTTGCTCGTAGCTCCGTCGTCCTGGCCATTGCTGCCTGTCTGACTGCCCCCTCCAGAAGCCTGCAGCTGAGCGACAGCCGGAGGAGGGCAGCTGCATCAGGGGACGTGGGTTTTTCTAAGATGTTCTTCCCTCCTGTCGGGCCAGGGATGTGGTTCTGCTGCTTTTTTCCACACTGAGTCCTTGCCCTCCCCCATTGTCACGAGGTGCCCTGCCGATCTCTGGGGAGCAAGCCTGCTTGTGGGCAATGCTCCTGGACACATCACTGGTGCAGGCAGATCTCCCTGCTGCAGGAGGCTCTGAGGATCCATTGGCAGGATGCTGCTGCTCTGGGAGCTGCCTTGTTCCCCTCGGGGCCAGGAGGGACCATGCAACTGACTCGCCTGGAAGGCAGGGAGGCCTGCTGGGTGTTGAATGGGCTAATGAACCCTGCTGAGCGTGGAGCCGCTTACCTCCATGGCTACTTGCTCACCACGCTGAGGCCTCTTCAGGGGAGCGTATGCTGCAGAAAGCAGCTTGGCTGAGCAGGCTTTGCCAGTCAACCATGCCCAGCACCTGCCGGGAGCGACTTCAGGCTCCCAGCAGAACGGCTGTGGTGCTGGCTGCGGCTCCACCCTGGGAGGGGCTGGAAGCTGCAGGGCCTGCTCTGCCTGAGACACCTGGTTCTGCTGAGACCTCCTGTTGTCCTGCCCTTGCTGGAGTTACCACCTCTGCTGGGGGCGTCCACGCCCTGGCCAGCCCCCCCAGCCGGGCAGGGCAAGCAGTGCTTCCTGGGCATGCTGGGGAACCATCCCAAGGGGTTGGGAGTGGCCTGTGTTGCCTGACGGACCTAGGCTGAGCCACGTGCTTGCAGAGGGACTTGGATGGAGGGGAGCGGGGTGATTCTCATCACGTTGCCCAGGGCTGGGGCCTGGGCAGACCCAGCCTCAGAGGTGCAGCCTCCTTACCCAGCACAAAGGTGCATCTCGCCTGCAAGAGGGTTGAACCAAATGCCAGGCCCTGTCACCCACTCCTGGAGCTCTCAAAGGTGGGAAACTGAGGCAGAGAAGTGAGGTGTCTGGCTGCACAGCAAGGAGCCAAACCCAGGAGTCCTTGTTCCGAGCTGCCTGCTCCCCCTGGCAGGGGCCTGGCCTGCCTGAACTGAGTGGCGGGTGAAAGCTGTGGTGTGAGCAGTGCGGGTGTGGTGCCCCTGCTCAGAGTCGGGGTGAGGTGCCCTCTGCACACTTGGCTCCTGCTGCCCAGTGGGGAATACAGCTGCAGCAGCCTTGGTGTCTGAGCTCCTTCATGCGGCGCCCTTGGAAACCCAGAGCAGCAGTGCCTGGCTCCGAGGGTCTGGCGGCTGGGTGTGAATGAGCTGGACTCACCCCTTGCAGAGCCGACGTGTTGCTCTTTTCTCTCGGCCCCAGTCTGCAGAGAGTGCTGGGAGCTGGCTGAAAGGGGAGGTGGGGCTGGCGTCTCAGGCGTGCCTTGCTTTCCCGCTCCCAGACAATCCACGCTGAGCTCTCCAAGCTGATGAAGAAACACGCGGACCAGAAGAACGTGGAGACGGCGATGTACAAGAAGATGCTGGGGAACCCCACCAGCAGCAGCACCCCTGCGCCATGCAAAGACAAGTCGTCCCGGGTGAGTGATGGGAGCGGCGCGGGTGGGAATGTGGCCCGGGAAAGCAGTGACGATGCACTGTTGGCTCTTCCGAGCTCTGTGACTGCCTGGGCGGTTCCACGCTGGCTGCATGCCTTGGTCTGTCTTGCTGCCACTGAGGGTGCCCACACGCTGGCAGAGCTGGGCTGCAGTTCTCCCCCCAGCAGGCCTGCTGTAGCTCTCCCAGTCAGCGCAGAGCCACCCCGCCCTGCTGGGGAAAGGCTGAGCAGGCTGGAGGTGGATCTGGAGCGGGGAGGGCCGAGCTGCTGGCTCGCTGTGCTTGGCAGTGCGGGGGCAGGATGCAGAGAGGGCCGAGGAATGGCTCCTGGCACTGCAGCACACTCTTCCCGCCCGCTGCCATTGCCCCAGCTAGGCAGAGGGTGCTCTGCTCCCCCATCCAGGGGAGTGCTCGGCGCACAGCGCGCGGCCTGCCCCTTGGGCCCCACTCTGCCCGAGTGCTCCTGGAGCAGGGATCCTCGCTGCACGCCAGCTCGGGATTGGGCTTCCCCACCCCTATGTGCAAGGCACTAGGGCTGGTCCCTCGCCCTCCCCAGCCCCTGACCTGCCCCTTCCGTGCTGCTTTCTGGCACCAGAGCCCTCAGGGTTCTGACCAACCCGCTGCCAAGGGTGGCCAGCCAACACTCACCGGCTCTTTCCTTCCCCTCTAGTCCATCCCCTGGAAGTGGCTCTTTGGCGCCACAGCCGTGGCGCTCGGCGGCGTGGCCTTGTCGGTTGTCATAGCGGCAAGGAACTAGCCCCATCTGCGGCGAGGCCCGAGGAGCAGTGCCACAGCCCAGCCTGCCCCACAAGCTGCCCTGGAACCCCCCCGGCCCTGCACAGGCCAGCACGGTCTGCTGCTCTCCCGCCAGAGAGGAGCCGGGGCTCTGTGCGTCCTTGTTTCGCGCCTGGAGGCTCTGCCCCCCCGTACCCATGGACTGTAAATCGCAGAAATGACCTTCTTTGCCGGAGGGGACTGGTGCCCCGGCCAGCGGGATCAGCACTCACTGCAGCAGCTTGCGGGGCTGGAGCACGGCTGGAGGGATGGCGAGCTGTGTGAGGATCCCAGGAGCAGCCGGGGCCCAGGGCCGCTGAGCCCTCTGCACGCCTCTGTGCACGGGACAAGAAGCACGAGATTTCTATGCATTGAGAGCTGCTCTGTCGGCCTCCCTCCCCTGGCAGCACCTGAGACCTGCTGTCCGCAGAGCAGTGTCTGTAACGGTGCTGGTGCCACGCTGCCCCTTCTGGAGGGTTAGACGGGGGGCTCCCAAAGGAACCAGTCTCTGTGAGAGGATGCAGCTGTTTCTGGGTGAGGGAGAGTGGGCAGGGCCTGTCTGCCCATGGCTGTGGTTCTGCAGGGCTGGGGATCCCAGTGGTGGCTGCTCTCCATTGAGCTGGGGGGGGCTGCAGTCAGCGCCCCACCCCGTAGGTGCAGGGAGCTGTTAGCTGCACCCGGCACTGTCCAGTGTGAAGTGAGCCCAGCTTGCTATAGCAAAGCTACTGAAAGCTGTTTCAGAAGCATCTGGTTTCCTTTTGAAAATGTTTCTAGTGACGGTGCAGCTGCCGCGCTCCCCACCAGGCATCCCTGCATGGGAGGGAGGTGGAGCCTTGGCCCTGTCCCTGGATCCTGCCCCTCATGCAGTGCAGTCCTTTGGGAGAGCATAGCCCCTCCAAGCAGAGCTCTCGCTCCTACATCACGCTCGTACGTCAAGGATGGTCGTGGGTGCGGGGAGAGTGCCCTGCCCCCAGCATTCACACACGTGCTCCCCCACCCTGCCCTCTTCACCACGGGGCCATGGCCAAGAACTGTCCCTGGAAAATGAGATGCCCCAGGGAAGCCAAAGCGACTTGTGGTAGGAACAATTCAGGAGAGAAATATCTGTGTTCGTTTCATCTGTCTGTCTGCCATGCTTTGACCACTTTGGAGCTCCCCTGGGGAGGGCATTTCCTCTCTGCCTGTATCTCTGACCAGCCCAGTTCCTGCTCCTGGATTTCCCAGCTGCTCTGCCCCACTCCCCGTTGTGCATCGTGGCCTGTATTTTCTGTATGGCCGCACTGTCCTGCTGGCTGCGCTTGCATGGGGGCTAAGGACTGTTTCCTTCCCCCCCCCAATCAACTGTGAAAATCTCCAATAAAAGGACAGGTCTGAACTGCCTCGCTCCCAGAGCTGCTCGTTGCTAATGTCTCGTCATTGCTGGGGTGGGGGTGGCGGCTGCCATGGCTCCTGGAGCTGATCTCTACAGCTGTGGGGCACTGCAGCATCCTGCCTTGGCTGTACCTGCCAAGGGGTTTCCTTGTCCTTTCCCCTGCAGCAGGGGGAGGTTAAGGGGCACAGAGTGGAGCTGCAAGCCGGCTGCCCCTTGGCCCTTCTCTTAGCCCCTTCCCTGAAGCACCAGGGCACAGCTGCCTACTCCCCTCGGTGCTGAGGCTTCAGTTACTGCAGCATCTTCCTGCGGGTGACTCCACTTCCATGCCTGAGGAAGATGCCTGCGTGCAGGCCCCTTGCGAGGGGTGATGCAGGGATTTAAACATTTCAAGCTCTGGAACCCTCCCACCTTGCAGGGTCCTAGAGCCTGGCTCCAGCCCAAGCCTGGATGTCTACAGGGCAGTTAAGCAGCCCCTTACCCTGAGCCCCATGAGCCCGTCAGCTGGCCTGGGCCAGCTGTGGGTTTTTTAATTGCGTTGTAGACAGACCCCATGCTGCTGCCCTGCGCAGGATATGGGGGCTGATTCTTGGGTCTGGAGCCATCGTTAGTTGCTCGTGAGATTGAAACTCTCTTCTGGTTTCTAGTGAAGGCGCAGAACCCATCTTGCTGCGGCAGCTAGCGTGGCCCTGCCACGGGGGCTTGGCTGCTCTGCCGTTGCTGCTGCTGTTTAGTCACCTGCCGGAGCTCTGTGAGGTGCAAACACCTAGGTAATTCTAATCAGCCCCTTGCTCAGTGACAGGCTGTCCCTGAGGCTAGTGTTGCTGGTGCTGAATTTCACAGGTGAGCTGCAATTTCCAGCAGCAAGATGTTAAAACAGACCAACATGCAGCATTTACATGGGCACGAGGAAGCTCCTTTCTGCCCATGTTGACCTCGCAGTGTAGCGTGATCTCAGAAGGACAGACCGAGCAGGGGGAGCCCGTGGGCTGTGATCCAGGTGCAGCTCAGTCTCTCAAGGGCCGCAGGTGCAGCCTGGGTTACTGGTGGCACCGTTCACGCTTTGAGGAACTTCCTTTCTAGCAAGGAAAGTCCTAGGGATGGCACAAGAAGCTTTCCTGTGAAGGGCTGGGGATCCCCACTGTCCTCCAGCCTCATCCCAGCTGCGGCGCTGTTCCCTGCAGTAGTCCATCCTGGGACTAGCTGACACTCGGGCTGAGCAGGGTGGGGTGGAGCAACGGCAGCAAGGATGTGATATGATGCTGCCTGGAACCATGGCCACCCCCCTAGTTTCACTTCACTGCCTAAGCAGAGGAGGAAAAAGCCTTCTGCAAGCGGGAAGGAAGCAACACCAATGCAGAGGCCAGAGGGACCCGCAGCTGGGGCCAGGCCAGCTGTTCCCCTGTGGTCTGTGCTCACAACAACCCCCAGCGCTTAGTCACAGGCACTTGGAAGTTTGGCAAGTCCCGGGCTGCTAGCAGCATGTCCGTCAGCCATCCATGTAGGGCAGCTGCCCCGCTCCATGGCGGAGCTGAGCCTGCTGCTAAAGCCTGTGACTGGAGGAGCAGCTGGGGCCAGCGCTCAGCGTGTACTGCAGCCTCTGTGCAGTGCTGGGGCTGAAGCCGGTTCTTTCCCTGCTCTCCCCAGCTCCCCGTTCCTCCGCTGGCAGCGACCCCTTGCTTTCTTTTAGCAGCCTGTACAAGAACGGGCCCTAATCCTCCGGGCATTTAAGCCTAAGGCTGGAGCCGTTGGCAGGGGGTGAGTCTATGTTCCTGGAGACCTAACTCCTAGGCTGGAGCCTGTGCTGTAGTGGACACTGCATGGGTTGCTGGGAGCAGACGACATGGTTGGACTAAAGGGGGGGGAGGTGCCCTGGCATTAAGACACTGGCTGAGCCTGGGCCGGAGATTGCACCAGCCCTCACTTCCCCATCTGTAAAAAAGGCATAGCAGGCCTTCCTTGCGCCGGCCCTGTTTGCACACGGCCGGCTGCCCCAACGCAGTTGTCCTGTTAGCTAACGGTGGGACCGGCCAGTGAGCTAGTTACAGCTGGGCAGCGTTGTCGGCGGACACGCCGATCAGTGGACTTCCCTCAGGCACACATGAAGCCGCGTACGCAGGGTGGTGGAGGCAGCAGGTGTCCCCATCGCAGGGTGCTGCTAGGGCTGAGAGTTTGTCAACGCAGCCCCTCGTTAAACGGATCTGAAAGACCCTTCCTAGGGTCTAATTTATTCCCCTTCCCCTGCTGGATTAAGAGGCACTGCGCGCTGGGCCCTTCACAGCGGAGTAACTCCAGCCACGCGATGGGCCGTCCTGCTTTCACTCCAGGGCTGAGGTGAAGGGGCACGATGTTCCTGTGTGGACAAGGCCTGAACCTGACCGAAGAGTCCACACAGGCGGCTCCAGCCGAGAGCCCGTCTGAGGGGCATGAACTGCCCCTCCCCTCCCCCCATCTCAGCACCTGGGGCAATGGTGGGGGGCTTGCAAGATGCAGGCAGGGGTGGGGTGTCTGCACCCAGAGCCCTGGGGCCCCCCAGCTGGCCTTGCATTACCATGTAGCCCCCCCCAGGACCCCCAGCCAGGCACCCCACAACCCCCCCGAGCAGGGCAGGCTCGGCCCCCAGCCTGCCCCAGATGCCCAGGGAACCCCAAGTCGTTTCCATTCGCCCCGCCCCTTCGCCCGCTCAGCCCCGCCCCTTCGCCCGCTCAGCCCCGCCCCGGGGGCGTCTCCTCCACTCCCTCACCGCGGGCTCCGGACCACGCTACCCACCCTCCAGCGCGGCCTTCATTTGAATGCCCCTCCCCCCCCGCCTCTCACTTCCTTCGGCCAATCGGGAGCCCGCCTTCGCCGGCCCGGCCAATCAGAGCGCGCCGGCCCGCCCCGCTGGCCCCCTCTTCGCCCAGCAACAGGCGCGCCGGCAGGGGCGGGGTCTCCGCGCGGGCGCGCGCGGCTTCGTGAATAATGCATGAGGGGGCGTGGCCGGCGGCGGCGGCGGCTGGCGGAGGGCCGGGCGGGGGAGACGGTCCCAAGATGGCGGCGCTGCAGGCGGAGCGCGGGTACGGGCTGTCCTGCGGGCGGCTCGGCCGGGGCACCCGCGTCTCCGTCTTCCACGTCAAGCTGACGGACAGCGCCCTGCGGGCCTTCGAGGGCTACCAGGGCTGCAAGGTAGCGCGGGGCGGGGGGTGCGGCGCGGGGCGCCGCCGCGGGGGCCCGGCCCCCCCGGCCTGTCCCATGGGGCCGTGCCCCCCCCCGGGGTGCTGTGGGGGGGGGGGGCTCGGGGTCCGGCCTGGCCCAGCTCTGCGGGGCAGGCGGCGGGCGGCTGTTGTGGGGCGCTGAGCACACCCCTGGGCTCGTCATTGCGGGCGGCGGCCCTGGGGCCGATGCTCCCCCCCCCCCCGTGTCGTGGGGGTCCAGGGCCGTGGGGCTTGGCTCCTCTCAGGCCAGCCGCGGGCCGGATCCGGGGGGGCTCCCTGCCCGCAGCCGGTGGCGGGCTGTACGCCGTCAACTTTCGGGCGCGTCCTGCCGGCGGGGGGCGGCACCCCCCTTGCGCAGAAGTTAATATACCCGGGAGTTAACCCCCCCCCACACACACACACCCCTACCCCCCACCAGCCGTGGGGCGGGGAGCTGTGCTGTGCTGGGGAGCTGGGCACCCCACACATTCCGGGGGGGGCTCTCCTTCGCCTGCCAGGGGTGCTAAGGCCGGGGTGTGTGTGTGTGGGGGGGTGGATCAGAGCCCAGCTGCCCCCCTTGGGGGGCGGCCCGGGGAGGCCGAGGCTGCCGCTCTCGCTCGCTGCTGGATGTTGAGCACTTGGGTAAAATGGGGAATTTCCTTCTCCTCCTGCCCATCCCTGCTGCTCCCGGCTCTGATTGATCGGCTTCCCCGGCCCGGCACACGGATGCCTTGCTCGGACTAGACACGCTGCCCATGCTCCAGAGCAGACTGTTGATCGCTGGAGGTGGGAAGGCAGCTAACTTTTCTCCTTTTCTTCGGCCTTGGAGCCGTGTTTTGACATTAAGATTGCAGGGAAGGCTGCTATTGAGCTGTTTCCTCAGCATGTATCCAGAGAGCGTCTGAGCCCTGTAAATAAAGAAACATGGAAAGACGTCTGTGACTAGGATGAGTCTAGAATGAATTAAAAGGATTTTTTTTCTTTGATCTTGTCCAGTGCATATTGGTCTGTGTTCATCTTGCAGGTAGGGTGGTAAAAGCTGGGACTGTAACCTGCTTGTTGTCAGAAACCTCCGGCTTGCCAGCATCTGTAGCATAACCCATATGTTGTCACAACACTGTGTTTAATGTAGGGTGTTGGTTACATCACATAAGTGAGTTGGGCAATCTGTGCATGAGGGCTAAAGGTAATTACAGTCCCTGGGTTTATCAACTTAACATTGGTAACAGCAATTTATATTTAATGAGTGTTCGTCAGTTTTGTGAAAGGTCAGTAGCAATGAGTGAAGGAAACATTAGGCCTCTAATAGGCTAATTTTGGAGAAAAGCTACTAAACTATCAGGGAAAGTCGGGGGTTTTTGGGAAGTGGGGCAGGAGTACTTTAGGCAGCTGTGTTAAATATTTTGGGAAGCTGGTCTGAATGCTTGCCACACATGAATAGGGGTGCTTATTTTCTAAATGAAGTGTGGTTTCTGTCATTGTTTGGTAGCCAAGGGCTACTAATAGACTTTGCTTTCTGCTCACCATCTAAAAGAGCGAGACAGTGGAGCTTGTCTGCTGCTAATGGTTAAATGGGTAGGAGAGGATAAGAGTTCACTAGTTTGTGTAATGAATAAGGCGACAATTCGTGGACTGTTAAACACGTACATTGTTTCTGCGTTTGTTCTATAAACAGTTTCCCCTGCTTGTTGAACTTGTCTTCTTCCTCTGAAATGTTGCGCTGAGCCAAGACGCCGTTTTACAGCTCCTTCAGTGTGCGTAAAGACTAGTTTTTAATTTAGTTTGGGCTTGTAGAAGGTACATGGGAGGATCTTGTGAAGGGTTTGTCCTGGTCTAGTTTAATTTGAGTTTAAATTTGATGTAACTGACTGCAGCATTGGTCTAGCACTTATCCAAGAAAATGTAATCCAATACTGTTCTTGTTACCTGAAGTCAAATGTGTTTGGAGTCGGACCTGTTCTATTTCTCTGTATAGTATATTAGTGTGATTTCTGTGACCAGTCTCTGGAATTCTGCCAAAACAGTCGAGGTAAAAAAGTTATTATCTCCAGTTGTTTGCTGAGTTTGCTCTTTGACTTTGTAATGCATGTGTTGAGTTTATAGTCCATACGTGAACACCCAAAAGGAATATTTGCCATCAGCTTTTGATTTTTCCCTTCCCCTTAGTGTTTTTGCATGCTTAATAATAGGTTGCACCACTGGTGGATAACATAAACAAAGCTAACTTGTGTTCCATGACTTGGCTTCTAGTTAGAAGCCTCAGAGCAGCTTGTTGGGTTTCTCTCTCCTAGCTGGGTCTTCGCTGAGATATGGTAAGTCACTTGGGGCCCAAGCCACTCTTCCATGTGTTGATGAACCATTCGAGTTGACTTAGGAGTACTTGAAATATTATGTATAGATAGAGGGTATAAACCTCCTTTATGAGAAGGCCCAATTATATTTTTAATTGTCCATGGTCCATGTGTGCAAAGTTAGGGGCATATACTCCCCTGATCCACAGTGGATCTCCCACTGAGGTGTGCATAAAGATCAAGGGGATGCTGTGACCCTTGTGGAGTAATAAAACGTAGTGAAGCTATGTTCAGCATCACTTGGGGGAGGGGAGAATGATTCAGTGCACTTCTAGGACCACGAGTATTTCTGCCTTTTGTCTGACCCTTTGCCCATGTAATTACCCTCACAACTGTGGACTTTGAAAACTAGATGCACAGTTCCGCAGCTTAAGTTTGAACATCTGATTCTGTGTCATCATTATGCATAAGGACTAATAACCACGGAGATAAAATGGGGCAGTATTTCACGTCTTAGCCTGCAGCAGCTCTGTCTGCAATCCAAGGAAGATGGCTATGCATCAGCTTTGCTTTACTCCACCTCCGCTGTTGGCATATGCATATGTTCTGCTTGGCAGTCACCTTGTGCATCAGGCAGGACACGGCTGTCAGCTTTCTACTGCCTCCCATTCCTCCTGGTCAGTCAGCAGTTCCCATGATTCTCCTGAGAGGGTCAGTTCAAGATACCTTTGGTGCACTTTCTGGTTTTCTCCTTGTTTAGACTGGGTCCTGAACATTGTACTGTACTAGTGTTGCCCATTACGGAATGATATCTTTCTAACTCAGGACCAAAGAGAAGCTCTTACTTGACTCAACACCCTTTCCGAATATGGCACAGCTCCTTTCCCCTTGAACACAACATAAGTTGTACACATCCTTTTAGCCTGTGGTACAACCAAAAACTAGAGTACAGTATACTCCCAATTATCCGAATAGCATGTGGGACATGGATTTTATTCAGGTAATCGAGAGGGCAGGAGCCATTCAGCATTGGAGGGGCCTCCCCTGTGACTGGATGACAGTTCTGAGCCCTGGATCAGGGTCTCTGCTCTGCCCCACTCATTCCCTCCTGTGACAGCAGGGCTGCAGAGAGCTCCCTGGGCTACCACAGGGCTGGAGAAACCCCATCCATGCAGGTGCAAGGTGTGGGACCGAGCAGAGATCCCCAGCCAGGACTCTGCTCTGTCCCAGCAGGACCGCAGCCTTCCCTGCACCTTGTGCTTGCAGGGATCAAGTGTCACCTGGCCCTGCTGCAATGCAGGGAACTCTCTGCAACTCTGCTGTCACATCCCTGCTTACTCCCCTGCCTCAGCGGGGCCACACAAGGGTGCCATCCAGCCATAGTGTGGCTAGCCCCCTGGCAGGGGGCTCAGAGTTGTCTTCGCAGTCCTGGCGAGGGGTCTTTGCTGTATTCTCTGAACCTCCGCATTATTCGAATCCTTTCCTTTCCCCGTGGCGTGAGACACCTGGGAGACAAGGCGGAAAGGGTTCAGATAACGCGGAGGTTTTGGATAAATGGGAATAGCGCTACTAAAATGCGAATATGTGCCATGGCAGGCTTAAGTGTCATGTGGCAACTGGTGAGGTACTACAGCCTGTGATGGGGTGGATGAGGTATGTGAGTACCATCAAGGCTGATGATGGAAACTTTAATTGTGAATCTCCTGAGTCTGTAGCCTATAGTTCTTTAAAACTGCAGCTTCATGGTTTAAAGGACAATATGCTGTGAATGTTTAGAATTAATTTATCTGCTTCCTGTGTGACATCCGCTATCATCCTTTCTCTTTTATTTGTGAGGATTGTAGTGATTATGAAATTGAGGAGCCAGTGGCGTTGTCTTGAATATGGCCGGTGGAGATGATGCAAGCTTCTGCCATGTTCCTCGGTCATGGTCTGCAGGACTCCTCCACACCCACTTGTCCATAGCCCCTCTCTGGAGCTGAAGCCACCAGTTGAGCCAGACGGGTGAATTTGGGGATTTGGACCATCAAAGGGTATTGCCACTCCACAGTACTCTCTAGTCTTTGGCTTCAGTCTTGGAACCTCAGTCTGTTGACAGATCTGAACCTTCCAGGTTTTGGAGTATGGTACTGCTCCTGTGCCAGTTGCACTCTAGTTTTTATTTTTAGTCATACTCATTAACTTCTCAGTGGTAAAGTGATGGCTACGGAAGCAGGTGTTGAGACTAAGAGGTTTGGTTCTTTTGCATATCAAGTTATTTTATAACATGTATGGCCAGGGAAAGCTTCCTTTCAGGCCTTTGATTTTCAGCATGGACTGGACAAAGGGACGCACACTTCTCCATGCTTATTGTGAGCATGTGGCTTTTTAATCAAAACTCATTAAATTATCTTAAACTTTTTGCATAATTATTCCTTCTGTGTAACCTGTCTCTTCTGCCGCATCAGTTCACTGATGCCTCAGTCTATCAAAATTGAAGCAATTATGACCTCACTAACATGGGATCGTGACATTGCGAAGTGAATCAGTCAGGGAGAGATTGGTTCGAAAGAAAACTCATCTGTTTGCATGCACACCTCTTGATGATCAGCAGTGATGGGGCAGGATATGCCAAATATACTGGTCTGTTAAAACTTCATTAAAGATTTTTTTTTAATGTTGACCTGAATGTGGCATCTTCCATTTCAAGAAAGGGTAGTGACTGAGTTTTAATCTTGTGTTTGAGGTATGTTTTGGCTGTTTCCTTTCAGTTATTTAGGGTAGCTTTTCTCCCAACCATGTACCATTTAGATCTGCTAAAATTATAGATTTATCTCTCTACTCTTCAAATTGCCTGGGAAGGAATTGTCTATAATTTACATCTAAAATGACGTACAGTTGCTATGGGATTCAGTGGCAGATTACAAACCTATTATGTGCTTTTGTATAATGGTGGTAGCTGACAAAAAAACTAGGTTTACTTGGTGACATGCCAGTGAAAAGTAGAGAGATAAGGGTATTTTGTCAGACTATCACTGAAAATGGTAGCAAGAGGAAATTGTTTGAAAAGTACTACAGAAAGTTGGTGCCTTAAAGAACATGAAAATCACAATTGTCTCAAAATTTTATCCCTAAGTTGCCACAAACAACTCCTAAAGCAACTAAAAGTGGAAAGCTTAGTGCCCATTTCTTCTTCATCTGCATATCAGTCTTAAATGCTGTCAGGTGCTGAGCATTGTAGCACAAACCTGGCAGCTGAACTAGGGCCACTATGTTCATCATCTTACAAGAACAGCACTGTTGCCATTGGATGATCAGCTAGCTTCTGTGTTGAAAAACTCTTATACACATCAGCAGGGAACAGAAAAATTTGTTTTAAATTCCTTACAAAATATTTTTTAAATTCAGATAACTATTTGAAGTATATCCTATCAAATGCTGGTGTTTAAAAATTAGGTTTAAGAAAACCCTGTCTGATAAATCTTTTTAACTGAGCACCGCACTGTTGCAAAGCTTACGTCTCTAAGTGGCTTGTACACTTGCGTTATAAACTAGTGGCTAACCTTTAGAGCACGGCATCTTAATAGGTGACCCTCAAACATACCTTTCTCAATCACTTTGAAATGTTTTCTTCTTGTTTTTCAATTTATTGTAATGTTCCCTGGCAGCGAGACTGCCGCTCTTACATGCAGTCACTCACTTACATAGTGCAGGTTTTTGTCCTGATAGCAGAGCAGTTCTTTGTTACCAGCTGGGGAGGAGAGAGTCTTTTTTTAAAAAAACAAAAAAAAAAACGCTAAAATTTTGAGAACTCATTGTAGAAAAATGAAGGCTGATCAATTATGCATTATCTCCTGGATAATTTGCACATATCCCACTGTGTGCTCTGGGCAGGGTGAGTTTGCAAAGTATCTCTAAATCTCTGTGCATTTTATAAAGTGGGAAGGGAGAGATTGTACATGCCTCACTCCAATACCAATTTCTGCAGATAATCCCTGGAAGAGGAATACACTTTTTGGCTGGCTTAATGGTTTCCTAATAATGGATGAGGAAACACTGGGATGGATGGAGTTGCAAGTTTAGGTAACGTTTTGAGCCACACAAGCTATTTTAGGGCCCTATATAGAGTTGTCAGACTCGTATGCGCAGTTGTAGGGATGTGAGGGCTTGCTTTTTTGGTGAGGGGGTTCTCGTTAGTCTAGCATCAACAGTAATTTCAAGAGCATTAATAACTTTCTGCTTCCCCCTGAAATATTGAGGTTTGACTCTTTTATGAACATCATCCTAACAAAAGGAGCCAGATTGACAGCCCCAGACTAGCATCCTCTTCTTACCCACAGAGCAAGTACAGAACAAACAGCAGTAAAGCCAACTTTCCTTGGCCAGCGTGCCTAAACCTACCTGCAGGCATCATTCAGAGAAGGGAGCTCAGATTTTGTAGGAGAAATAACTTTCTGTGGTAGCATTAATGTTGCTTAGAGCATCACATGCCCTTAAGGCAGCCGTTGCACATTGTAGTAACTTAGTGTTGTGTGTTGACTTTTTTTTTTTTTTTTTTTAAAGAATTCTGGTATAATAAACAGGATGACCCTCTTTTTTTTTTTTTTTTTGCAGCTGGTGTCCTAACCTGATAGTTTGTGCAGAGTTCCAGAACTGCAGTGAAAAGGGAAACTTTAAAAATCCAATGTATTTTGCATTGCTCTAATGAATAGACCGGGTTTAGAAAAACACTGCTGTGTACACTTAGTCTCTCCTTTCTTTGCTTTGGACTGATGCCTTTTTAATTTAAAGAAACCAGATTTGTTTAACTTTGAAAAGTGGTCACTGCATATGAACATGACTTTATTTGGCAGCCCACCTCTGCCCATTTTGAGGCTTCTCTGATCTAGCTACAATCTGGTGCCTTCTGTCAACCCCTCTTTCCCTCGCCACCCCCATTACCATCTATGCAGTAAAGCCACTTTCTTGGCCTTTGTTATCTAGCAGAGATTTGCACGCTGTTCAGATGGTAGCAGCAAGATCGAGTATTTTATTCAAAGTTTTTAAGAGAAGGCAACTGGTTTTGCTCTTCTCACAGAGGACTGCTCCTTGTCTGACAAAGTGCTGTCCAGCCCACCTGCGGCCATGCATGGTCTCTGTTCCTGTGTGGAGCCTGGGCCCTTTGATAAGGAGAAAAGGTAGACCCAATCTCCTCTTGGACCAACTGCTGTCGAGAAAAGGGGTGGACCATGTGACTTGAGAGATTTGGTCTGAGCGTAGGACTGTGAACCAAGGACTCCTGAGTTCTGCTGTTACTTGAACCTTTACTCCAGATTATGCTATTTATTTAAAGGTAGAGACTGATTCCCACCTTTTAGATCTATGCAGCTAAACACTGAAACATTTTAGTCATTTCCAATTCCTGTTTATTAGTGAAGACTATCACCAAGTTACTATTACTATAGTATTAATACTAAATATATATAAATTACCGTATTATTACTATTTACAAGTTACTCTTTGGAGAGCTGGCTCAGGGCTTTTAAGCCCCTAATTCTAATTAAGTAATGTTTGTGTATCTTGGATGCCATGCCCCTCCTTTGATTAGAGAGAGAGAGTTTTTCTGATATTTATAGCATGTCTGCTTGCATTAATTAAGATCTTGATCGTAAGAAGAGTTTAGTCTGGATAAACCTCCCCCGATCTTGATTGGGACCTCTAGAAGGTACTGTAGGTTCCTGCTCCAAGGTGCTCACCGTCTTAGACATACTCCAGAATGGGATGACAAAGAAAGAAGGGTAGAGGAGAGAGGTGTTTATACAAGCAAGAGACCATAAACATTTACACTTGTTCTATACACATCTTGTTTGCTCCTCTGTGGGGTGGAGGTTAGCCATTGAGGGCTGACTGAAGCAAGCTTTGAAGGGGAGACTGGCCGCATGGGCAGTACATCACAGCCTGGGATAGGGCATGAGACAAAACTAGAGCAGACATGGAGCTGCTGTGGGAGGGGAAGATAAAAGGAACATCAAGGTGAGCTGAGTCAGCAGACCCCGTGGAGACACAGTGCAGCTGGCACAGAGCTGTGCAGGGCCTTGAAGCTGAGAATAGAGAGTCTAAAGGGGATAGAAATAGAGATCAGGGACTCAAGCCTGGAGTGATGTTGTGGGAGAGCAGGACAGAGCAGTAACGCGTTAGTCTCCATGTTGAACTTGCCTGGCATAGCTCAGTTTATTAATAATTTTCCCACATGTGCCCATAACTCCCTAATCCCTCTCCTTTCATAAGGGCCCTGTTTATTGCTCTCTCGCTCACATAGTTACTTCCTGTGGGCATGGACCTGCAGAATTTGGTTTTCTGGCCTCCATACTTCAACACCATTTACCCCCCTGCTGTTTTAAGATGTTTTAAACAAAGCCATGCTCGGAGGTGTCCCTTCCTTCCTTTGCCGAAGCTGAATTTGGCAACGAGGGATGGGATCACTTGATTACCTGTTCAGTTCATTCCCTCTGAAGCACCTGGCATTGGCCACTGTTGGAAGAGCTGGGCTAGATGGACCCTTGGTCTGACCCAGTATGTCCGTTCTTATGTTCATTATCAGTGTGTAGCAAGAATAAAAATGTTGCATGCAATCCTAGCACAAGACATCAGTGGGGATGGAAGAAAAACTGGCTCAATCCACATTGTGCTGTGCCCAAAGGATCTACATCTCCAAGTACCCTAAGTGGAAGAAACTTTAATCCTCTGATTTTTATATTCTTGCTAGCTGAGGGCCTGCCATTGTATGATGGGCTGCAATCAGAAGCTTACATGCCAGTTGTGGTTATTAGAATCATATTGCACATTTCAGTGTCTAGACACTGATTTTTGTTGTTGTACCTTTCCAGCTCCTCGGCACAGATTTAAGTTGTTCTTGGCTCATAATCATTGTGAGAAAATCAAATAGCCTCTGTTGATTTTTCCATTCATCCACACCCCTCCCCCTACCCCCAAAGAGGGGAACAAGATAATTGACAAAACGTCACTTGTTAAAACCTGTTACCACTGTCTTTGGCTTTGCTGAGAACTCTGACTTGGGCCAGTTGTATGAAGCAAACTTACTCTAAAAGCACTTTGAAATCTGCAATGACCTGGAAGTCATACCACTTGATCACCAGATGAGAGGTGTAGGGAAAGATCGCAAACTCTTGATTGGTGTCTAGCATGCCCAGATTGGTTTAGTGGGACAAATGTGTTCCAGTGAATGAGATGGATATGAATTTTATTGTAAGGGTTTAAAAAAAATACCCAAGGAAATTAGAGACTCAAATTTAATCTTTCTAAAACTAAAAATAACATTAAGGGTCTGACTTAAACCCACAAAAGCAAGAAAATTCCTAGTTGAGAATGGAGTAAAGCAGCCTTTTAATTTGAGTCAGAACTGCTCTAGTCCATTTTCAGCCAGGAACTTCCTTGCGCTTGTGGGTTTGTAAGGTCTTTAATGTTCAGCAAACAGATCCTCAGTGGACTTGATCCTCTTTCCATTGCCTGCAGTGGGAACAAGATTTGGCTCCATCCCTTGAGTCTGTGAATTCATCTTCAAAAGAGATGGATTGCTGTTATAAACCTGAGTGATTTGGGCCTAAATCATACTTGCCTTACTACTGTGAATAGACCAACTGAAGATAAAGGATAGAAGTAAGATTTGTTTATCATTAATACTGACTGGCAAATGAAGCGTTGTCTTGATCTGGATCGAAAAAAATGATCCCATGTCTGAGACTGTGGTTACTTGGCTTGATGAAAGCTGCATCCATTGAAGAACTTATGTACAGGAAAAGAGTGAACCTGGAAAAAATCAACAAATATGGTCAAAGTTCATAAACATCCTCAGTCTGATGAAAGAGCAGCTAAACTAGGACTTCTTATATAGAATGTGAATTAGTATGTATTAGTTCCAGTAGTGAGATCTAGTTGGACTTGATTTTGAAAACAAAAAATAACCCATGATACCCACAGGGAGAAATTAAAAGGTGGCAAATTTAAATTGGTAAAAGGAAATAGTATTGTTTGTAACACACAATTCTGAAACTCACTGCCATAAGATATTGGGATTCACAAAGCATTATGCATATGTTTGAGTAATAAGAAAACTCACTTACATGAGATAGGATAGGAATATAAGGGATATAAATTTGTGATTCAAGTCGTAAGATAGCCATGAACTGACAGGAATTAGAAAGAAACTTCCTTAGCGGACTTGTCCAATTTTTTAATTATTAAAATTTGTTAGACATAACTGGTTTGTGTGTAATGAGAATTCACTTGTCATTTCTAGTTTATTAAGTTATGTCATAAGTAGTATAAAGATGCTTACTCTGTAAGATGGTAATACCCTTTTTAAATAGAGATCCAGTAATTATATTACTGTATAATGTTTCTCTAAACAAAAGCTCACTGTTGTAATGATTATAGTATTGTCTCTGTTACGTACATGGATAGGATTTATAAAGTGGTTAAAACTTCCTAAATAAAGACATAGGTAAAGTGGGGAAAGAAAAGCTGCTGCTTTGGTCAGGTTATTTCATCATCTTTTCATTATGGGGTTTCTTGAACCTTTCTTGTAAGCGTCTGGTACTGGCCACCACTAAAGAGGGATGATGGACCAAATGGATCATTTTAACTTCTGACTGTTCCTGTATTTCTAATACATTTTAAGAAGAGATCTGAAAAACACATGATCAGTTAAACTTTCAGGGGAGTTGTGTGGGGTACTTATCAATCTTGGTAATTCCCAAATCTTGACTTTCATTTTTTATCCTTTAAAAGAGAATTCTTATTAATCTCATGTCCCACCCCCTCCACACCAAATAGCCCCTGATAAGTGTTTCAGTATTTATTTTAACGGGAGCTTACTCTCAATCTTTTCCTGACTTTCATGACTTAGTCCTTGCCCTCTGCCTTCCCCACTCTACTCCTGCCCTGGGAGTTGTATTATTTGGCAGAGACTGTTATTATCCTGTCCACATGTCCCTATCCCACAGACAGTTGTTCAGTAAGAAGGGGAAACCCTGCCTGTCTGTGGGGGATGCGAGCTTTCTCTGTTCTATCTTCAGTGTGTGGGATAGGAGGTGCCTGTTCTGCTTTCTGTCACTCATACGTGATTTGGGGGGGGTGTTTCCTGTATTGCTATAGCTGCTGCAGTGGTGGAGCCCTGTGGGCTGCCTTTTCTGGTGCCATACCAGAAGTTGGGGCTTGTTTCTAGTTAGAGGTTAAAAGTTTCTGGGTGACCCTTATTGCCTGAGAAAACAACACAAACCTTAAGTTTTAGTTTGACTCCCATAATAGGCAGTTCCTAACCCTGACTTTCACTTTATTGCAAAGAGACAGTGAGAGAATGAGAGCAACATGTTAAGTGGGATTGGGTGAGACATTAGTGCAGGCAAATAACACTACGATAACAAACCACTATGTGCAGGCCGGAGTTTAAGAGCAGGTCTGCAATAACGAACATGGAGTGTTGGAATAAAAATAAGTTTATTAAGGAAGTTGACTTTTTAGTTTTCAAGTTTCCAAAAGGTTATTGTAAACCAAGGGGTAGTGGTGAGGCTAGTTATATAACTTTTATGAAAGTAAATGGGATATCCTTTTAAATCTGCTTGAAATCTGAATTTCAATTTGTGTAACAGTGGCAATTAGGAACTTGCTGCAGATATTTTAATGGGGGAATGATTCATAAGCCCTATAAGAATAAAACAAGAAACTTGTAGCTGAGCATACTGATGCCGTTTTTAAATAGAACGGGACTGATCTGTACATTAAGATCACTAGGAATTACAAAATAAACATTTTCCAAACTAAACATTCTTTCTTCCACTTTCTTACCTGGAAGAGTTACTGCTGATGTTTTACAGCGGTTAGACTGACCGTTAGGATTTATTCGTATGGCCTTCCAATTGGTACTCTGCAACCATTTGCATTATAGAGAACACTGTGGTACTTGTCTAAAGGTTTAAACTGTATCTTATGATGCTACCTTTCACATATTAGAGCCAATGCATCTAGCCCAGTATTGGGAAGCTTTTTAAAAATTTAATCTTGAAATAAAGCTTAGATGAACTAACAGCAAAGAAACATTTTTTCCTAACCTCAGATGAGATAGCTAGCCCAGCCATTTGTTTTCTTAAAACAATTCTCTAGACTTTGAATTACCATTTTTTTGAGACTAATAATTTTGATCACATAAATGAGTGAAGCGTCAATAGCCATATCATCTTTTTTTGTGTGTGTGACTAGACTAACTCTGCTAAGTGAAAGAGAGTTTCTGTCTGTTAGGCTGTAAAAGGTTCTGGAGGACATTTAAATTTGTACCACTGTAAAGTTTGATGCAGGGATGTGGTTTTTCTTTGTTTAGTCAGCAGAGATAGTATATTTTTACTGTTCTTATCTTAAGACTTTGATATTCGCTTTTGGAGTCCCTTGTAACCATTAACTTCCACAGACTGCCTAATGGTGAGCAGAGAAACCTCTGATTTTTAAGGGCAGATTTCTTCAATTTAGAAGTGTTTCTTATTCCGTTTGTCACTCTATTTTTGGAATGGATTTTGTTACCAACCAACCTGGCAGTGCAAATAAAAATGTAGTTGGAACAGTGCTAGTTCTGTGTTCTCTCATCCAGCAGGTCTATTAGGGGAAGGGAGAAGCCTCACTTTACACAAGTGACCTCTCCAGCCAATTATGCTTTAGCAGCCAGGAAGGAGTCTAGTAGCGCAGAAAGATAGTGGTTGCAAAGAGGTTCTTGTCAGCAGCATAGAGTACCTGGAATGTGGAGGGAAAGTTGGCTAGGCAGATGAGTTAGTTGTGACGTTAACTTGCCCGCTGTCTGCTTTACATAACAATGTCAACTTTGGAAACAACCCTGTATAATTCCAATGGAAGTGTTGAGTGTTTAATGAAAAATGGAGTCATTGCAATCTGTGTGGGAGAACTGATGGTTTCACTGAATTTCTGTGGCCCAGGAGCCCTGATTGAGTCTAACGGTACTCTTCAGTTCATGCTGTGTTCTTTGAAGTTGACTCAGACTCTAAGCACCTTGGCCTAGTTGGCGATGCTGCCTGAAAGCATGGGGGAAGCCAGTTTGGACTCTTGGCTTCCTTTTTTGATAGTTGGGATGGATTCTATGGGGGTGGTGGGATTTCTTCAGGAGTCTCTAACTTTATTCTTGCTCCCCCTCTTAGATCGTGTACCTTGAATTGCAGCAGCTACTCTCATCTCCATGTTGCGTCAAGTGTTGGCTATACAGCCTAATCATTTCAAAAAGGTCTAGATATCCACAGTAGTAAAACCAAGAAAACCAGCTCTGACTGTTGGTCCTCGGTTTAGCAGTGCATGTGATGAGGTCTATGCCATGGTTAGGGGTGGGGATGTTAAGTCAATCTGAATTCTAAATTGCATTCCTGTAGTCTCTCCTGCAACAAAAGAAGTAAAACTTATGTGCAGGTAAGGATCACAATGACACTTCAGTCACCTAGCTAAGACCATTCTGTGGTCAAGTCATCAGATGAAAGAGCCTTGTATTTTGTTAGCATGCACTAAAACAAATGTTTTCTTTACCTGACTTGGAATTACCATATTTTCATTAAAAGAATACAGAGAAAAACACCTCTTTACAATTCAACCTTGGAATGGTATGTCATAGTATCCACTAGCTGACAGTGAACAGAATTACAGGCACTAGTGTTCACTTTGTGTAATGAGTATGATGTCGGGGATGGTTTATAGAACTGGTCTCATCATTGCTACTCTTCACGTAGAATATCACCTGTTGTATATAGCTTGGTCTATTGGCTAAACTTTCTTTTGCAGAAACTAACAGTCAGAACTTAAATGTAGCACTTCCTAGTGCCTGGAAGAGACATTTCTGTTGTTAGTAGTTTGGTAACTTATTCTTAGTACTAAGATCATTTTGAAACCTGACAAATTTCAGGTTACTTGCCCTACAACTTCGTGGGGGTTACAAATGTCCCCTAACTGCCTGTAGTTGGAGAGACCTTAATACATTGCACTTCTGACTAAGTGTACAGGAGTTGCAAGTTCACGGCATGCTTGTGACCAGTATATGGGGAAAAATGTGTTTTACGCTCTTCTAGCCTTAAACCTATCTAGTTTTATTTGGCCTATTAATCCCTCTTTTGAAAAATACTTAACATTCACTGGTATAAAAGGCTTGTTAATACTTTTCTACTGACTGTATGCAAATGAAGCACTGGTATTTGACAGCAAAAATCGTTGTTCACAGAAGTGTCTATTCCACTTCTAAAAACTGATTATTTAAAAAGTTTCCTATCCTATTTTAGAACTTGAGTTGTAGGAAGGAATCTTTTCATAATAGTTGTTAATGCTGGAGTCTCAGCTTAAAAAGGAATTCCTCACTTGTTTCTGAAAATATCTTTTAATAAAAGTGAATATTTTAAATGTAACTTTCTTTGATTATTTTAACTTTTGCAATTCTCAGTTTAGATAATGAAGAGAGTACAGGTTTTCATATACTATCACAATACTGCAATTTTTGACTGCTCACATTGCAGGGAATTATCTATATCCAAACAGTAAACACCATTTTTTTGGAAAGTTTAAAACAATATAAACCACTTCTGTGCGGCAAACTTACTTGCAATGGTCTGTTATCGGGTTGTGTTTTATTTTACTTCTGTATAGGACATAATACTTTATTGTCTATATTAGACTAAAAAATGACAGGCTGATGTGCTTGTATTGGAATATCTGTGCCTTGAAACCTGCATCAGTTTTCTCCAATGTTTTTTCAACTTCTCATCTGTTCTTTCTAGCTTTCCAAGTGCTCAGGATTCTCTAATCTATTACAAGGAGAGTGGGTCTCCATTGCAAGTTGCTTATTACCAGAGAAGTCTCAAGTTTTTTTGATCTGCTGTTGTTGTACATTGTAGCTCAGGGTTCTACTGGCCATAATTTCTTGTCTTCACTTTATTAGTTTACAGCAGGAAATGTTTTGTAATTGGTCTGGTTTTTGCTTTGCAAAGCACCAGGAGGCTAGTACAACTAACTGTTCAGCCTGTTAGAACTATTTGATTAAAGGGACACCAGTAACTTAAATTTTCAGAGATGAGGTTGACTACTGATTGTTCCACTAATGGAAAGATGATTTTTCTCTGTTTTCGCTTTGTTTACTTTTTACATTTGAAAGCAGTTTGTGTTGCATCAGTTCTTTCCCGTGTATAGTCCACCAGCTTCCCTTTTTATTTGTGAACCTTTCACTTAAAAACAGAAATAGTTGAAAAAAATAGGAAAATAACTGTAAACCCACAAAAATTGGCAAGGGGACAAAAGGGCAGATGTATTACTTGGAGTTATTTTTAACTAACTTTTAAAATTATTAGACTTGTACTGTGTCCCTTCAACATCTTTTTTAATGCTAATGGTAAAAAGGGCTCTATGAAACCCACCAGGTAGCGTTAAAAGACGAGGACAATGATGCTCTTATGTACACATTCATTTTGGTAGTAACTGAGAAGCTAGCAACAAATGCCTAGTTATGGCAAGATTGATCAGATGTTTGACATGACAGTGATAAACAGAAATACCAGTTTAGAACTGTCAAGAGCTCCAGGATGATAGGGAATTTTAGATTTCTCCCCATTTCCAGTACTAGTCTGATACTGATAAATTCCAGCTTTCATTTGAGGATCTGAGTGCTCTGCAGATATTAATAAACTAAGCTTTCCAACAGCCCTGTGTATCATGTAAGTTGTTAGCTATGTTTTACAGAAAGAAACTGTAGCACAGCGGAGAAGTGTCTTCATAAGGTCACACAAGCCTGTGGCAGAAGGAGAAATGGAATCACAGTCCTGACTCCGAATCCTGTGTTCTGGCCACTTGATAAAACTTCAACATAAAGTACTTAAATTTTTTTTAAAGCAATCTCATGATGGAATAACTTTGTTATAGTTCCTAATTTATATATATTCTCTCACTTTTTATTGGAGTGGGTGAGAACGGGAGTGGTGTAAAGTTGTGAAAGAAATAGTCTTCCATGGGACATTTAGCTACATGTGGGAAAGCAGCTCTTACCTTTCACAGCCCAGGATTTTGTACAGTACCAAGACTGAAGCCAAAATAAACAGGGAGCTTAAATAAACAGTCTGTACTATTAAGCAGTGCCTATATTTGATACAGTTCAGCATGGAGAAGATTTTTCAACTACTTTACTATTTAAACTGAGAGAAGCAGTGGCAAGTGTATTTTTTTTATTCGTGTCAAAGTTCATTAGTTTTGGCCAAAGCATTTCAAACAAAAGCCAAGAGGGAAAGGATGGAAGATTGACTGGGTCAGTCACTATTCTTGTTAGCCAGTTGGTATGAGGAAATTAGCCATAAAACTCTCAGTAGCTCTTGATTTGGGGAAGTATGGTGTAGAAGACAAGGGGCTTATTTTTCTTTTGGGAGATGCACATACAGTAACTTGTATTAACTGTACTTGTACTTCAGTATTATATTTATATGGCACTATATACAGGAGTCACTTCTATCCCCTCTGGAGTGGAACATGGCAGCTGTTTAACCAGGCATTACAACACTACACAAGTTCAGAATAGGAACTTGGGAAGAATACCATAAGTTGAAGAGGAAAGGGATTTTTAAGCAGGCTATAACTGGCCAGAGCAACTGATTAATGCTCCTTGTGAAAAATGCTCTGAAATCTTCACTGTCCACAAATGGCCAAGAGTTCTGATTTACTTTTCTTCTGAAAGTAATGTGATTTCATTTTTAAAAAATAGACCAGCAGGAATAACTAGTCTAAAACTTTTATTTTGGAAAGGTTAATTAGTGAAGGGTACTGTGAAAGATGCCTTGCTTTTCCAGTCTGTGCGCGTGAAATCCCTCCCTACTCCAATCTGTCTAGGAACCTATCTCAGTAATGAACTATATATGTAGTTTAAAAATGTCCGTGTAGTTTAGACAGTATCTCTTTTCTTCCTGGCCACAACTGTGCGTGGTGATCACATCTCAAGCATCTAGTAAGTAGTTCAGGGAGGCTCTTTTGGTTGGAGGGAGTACAGAAGCCTGAACTCAAGCTGCCTTAGAGGAGTGGCTTTTAAAACATTAATCAAATAAGTCTGTTTGCATTACTGATTTTTGGATCTAAAACTGGTTAAATAAAATTTTAAAGGTGAACAGAGTTGGGAATTCTGGAATATTCAGTTTCCTTCTGCCATTTTTGTATTCCTTTTGCAATTTAACAAGATCTGAAGGTGCCAATAAAATTCTGCTCCAGAAAACCAGTGTTGCATCAAAGAGATTATCTGGGGAGTTTTGAGTCTGAATGTCTTCATGGGACTCTTGCCAGAACCGAGATCTCTGTAAACTAATTTTCAATATAAAGAAGACCTGCTGAACTTATATATGCAGTAGGCCACATTGTTTGAGGTTCTTGAGAGATAATGTTAGTAATTATAACCTTAACACCATTGCACAAATACAACAGGTTTTCTAAATTGCTGGGGTTGGGAACCATTGCATTAATACAGAATGGATTTGTCCTAGAGTAGCATTCAGTCATCTTGGGGGGGAGGGAGGGGAGGCAGGGCAGGGAAGTGTAGAACTTCTGTATTTCTACTTTTTTTTTGCTGTGAATTTGCCTGCAAGGCATAATATTCTCAAGTGCTATTGGAAATGTTGTTTCAACTTACTTTATACTCTCCCAATGTTGGCTTTTATTGCTGCTAGTCTGAGAGTTATTAGAACAATCTTATCAGTATAGTCTGTATAGTCAATATACAAATAGAGAGAAAAATAACCCTTTACCAGTCATGTTTAACAGAAGTTTCCAAAGCTCGTGGTCTTACAGTGTGGATGGGAGTAGTTTCACATGCTGTCACTAACAATAATTTACATGCTAACAGACTGCTGGACTGTTTTCAATGCTCATACTATATTTTAAGAATTGCTGAATATGGCTTGATCCTGTGAGGTGTAAGGCCTTTCAGCTCCATTGGATGTGGTTAGAGTAGCAAGCACTTGGAGTTTGGCTTATTATTTTCTGGCAAGTAAAACATAAAGGAGCCTAACTTTGCTTCCCATAGTCAGTAGTCGTTTCCGTCAGTGAGTTCAGAGGAAGCAAGACTAGGCTGTAGATGAGTATCTTCTCCCCAGCTAGCCACCGCCAGACTTCTTCAGCCTTTTGCGGCACACTGAATTTTAGCATCCCAGGTAGTAAGTTCCCAATTGTCATTCATCGGGGTGGATTATCCAGGATGGCCATCACACAAAACAAAAATGGACTCCCCCAAACCTTATTGAAATGGTTTTAATTAGTAAATATTATCAGGAGCTCTCTATGGTAAGGTTCATTTTGACATCTTGTAATTTCATCGTTGGTAAAGATGACAGAAATACTCAGAATGCGTGTGAGCAAAACAATCAAATATAAATTAAACTGTAGCAATACAGCCTGCCTGCATTAAATAAAAAGCAATTAAATCATGATAAGGCAGTAATTGTCCAAAGGCAAAATGTTGAAATGTTCCAGAATTGTTACCTTTTTCTATAAGTTACTGAATCCTTTCAGTTCAGGTGTTTCCGGCCTTCAGTAGAAACTATAGGTGAGTAAAAATTAAGTCTAGATTCACTAGTGCCAGCTGTTTAGCCACAAATCACAGCTAAGAAAGATACTACTTAGACATGTTGTAAAGGCAGTGGCTTTAATTTTTGAACGCTTACTCTCAGAAACAAAATTCTTATGTTATCAGAATGTAACTTGTAAGCATACTGGTGTGCTTCTTCTGCGATGCATGCAGCTTATCCTGGAAAATTGTCATTCCTGTCTAATAAGGTTACATTTAAAATGGCGCAGTGAAGTTTTCCATTATAATCTAGTTTCAAGTTCCATTGGGCTGAAATCCTGACTTTCAGTGGGAGAAAACCAAAACAAATAATCCTAAAACTCCTACATATTTTTAGGGGGTTGGAAAGGTACTGGTGTTATCAGATTGTACATGACCAATTCGCTATTATCTTACTGATGTTTAGGAAAGTCATTTGAATTAATAGTAGGCAAGTGACCATTTTATTAAGCTGTCACATATTGTGAAGATATACAGTGCTAAACAGATGTGAAATATTGTGGCCAGTTTCCAAACTTGGGTGCCTACCTAAATAGCCTGATCTTCATAGTTGCTGAGAACCTGTAGCTGTCATTGAGTTCATTGGGAGCTGTGGGTGCTTGGTTACTCCATGCTAATTGCACCTGATGCACTCTGAGTGCTCCCCCCATAGGTTTCAGGCCTCTAGATGTCAAACAACCCTTGAGCTGCAGTCCCCTGCTGCTGACTGTGATTACTGCAGCAGGCCTGACTTAAGTGCAGGCACTGAAGATCTGTTTCCTCCAGGAGCAATGACAGTGGTATCCGGTGACCAAACAGTCTTCTTGCAACACTTTTATTTAGAACAAAAACATTTGACAGACAACAGCTGGCAAACAATAAAGCAGTCTGTATGCATGCATGCATGCATGCCTCTTCCGAAGGCTTTCCGTTCTCTGTTTGGGGAAAGACTGAGCTCTTCAGACTCCTGCAGAGCTCTGTCACTGTCACCCGACAGTTGACCTCCCCTCTCCTGAGAAGGGCTCTTGAGGTGTTGTGCTTCTGATCATTGGGCTCCTAGCCTGGCAAAACCAGGTTTGCATCTTCATGGGAGGCAGGACATAGGATTCTCAAAACTAACAGTTTCTCAGGTTGTCTTGTAATTACCCTCAAGTTTCTGCTTGGGAGGTTGCTTATCTGGATCCATTGTGGTGGCTTGTTTGTTTTTTTTTCTCACAGCCCTTTAATAAGCTAATCGATACATTTGTCCAGGAAGTGTTGTTGTATAGTGGGTTATAATTTCTCCTGACTGAGCAGGGTCACACATAGTGTACATAAATTATTCCATCTCAGTATTAGATTGCATAGCAATTCCACCTCCATCACACTTGGCACGTGTGAAAATCCAGCTGTTTAGCACATATAATCCAAAATAGTGCCTGAGATTAGGCACTTACTAATGTCCAATCCCATTTATTTTGAAAAATGTTCCTGTAGGAATTGAACTTCATGCATTTCTCCTTCTTAGACATCCCTTAACTATACTTGATGTAGCTTTTTTTGTTGGAAGACCGTATCCCATTTTTCTTAATATCTTAGCTTTTTGGTTGCAAAGCAATGTCTACTCTAAATCCCTGTATTTTAACTGTGGTGTGCAGTGAGTTGATTTCACTACCAAAGGCGTCTTTCACAATATTCGTCTGCTGGTGCTAAAAAGATGTTTAGAATATCACATCTCCTGTCTCAGAGGCATCTGTTCTCCTGGGCGTTAAAGGCCTATTTTTGTACATACCGTGTAAGTAAAAACATAGCATGGCTCTGCAGTGAGATGAGAATTCTCTCAAGAATAAGACCTTTTTGAAGGTTTTAGTTAAGTGAAGTTACACCAGCACAGAAGTTGAAATTAAAACCGTTTTCACTGTGCTTAAAGGGAAGGTTTATGTAACTTAAAACCATTCTGTAAACAAACCATAGTAATATTACACTCAAATATTAAGTTAATTACCAGTGTTAGCGCTCTTATTTGAAACCCTCTTATCAAACAAATATTAAGGCGCTTCAAAGACTGCATTGTTAATTTGCCTCTATTGGACCTCCTCCATATCAGACAGATGGGAGTTGGAAGTAATCGACCACTTACCAGAAAACTTGAGGCTACATCACAGATAATTCTTCCCTTCTCCCATTTTGTTCAGTCTGCTTGGATTCCAAAGTGGAAGAGACAGTACAACATATCAGACAAACTGTGGCAATAGAACCAACCTTGAAGAAAATGTTCAGGAAGTTCATTCCACATCTTGGTTTCAGAATTGTTTTGTTGACATCTGGACAATTTTAGACCTAAAGAGCTCTTTAAAAACAAAAAAAGTTTAAAAAGGTTTCAGCTAGAATTTTAAGTCCTCTCTTTCTGTAGTTCCCCACAAGATTATTCAGTTGACTCTAGGGATGCATTCATGCATCTCTCAGGGGATTCCTTCATTTCTCCTACTGTGGAGATCTTGACCAATATAGAACTCTTCTACCCTTTGCTCTTACTAGCCTCCCATGTTGCAGTTTCTCAAAGAAAAGAAAATGAATTATTTAGACACTTAAAGCCCAATTCTTCATTGTACTGAGACACGCAGTTCCATTAGAATGGTTATTTTAACTTGCTTTCAGCTTGGGGGCAGAGCCAGGTCTCCATCACTGGCAGCAGAGGAATGCCCTGGCCCCTGAAGTTCAATGTAGTTTTTTCTGTCTTCCCAGCAGCGAGCTGCAGAACTTTTTTCTGAGGGAAATGCCAAGTTTTATTTCAAATTTCTGACTAATAGTTGGGCTCCGTGTGTCTAATTCCCAATGGTGTTCCAGGGCTGCCTTTGCTTTTGGGGAGCTGCCCCTCCCCCCCAACTCCACTTCCTCTTCTGAGGCATTCAAAGCAGCTGCTGTCCCTTCAGACTTCAGCGAGAGCTAGGCCAAGAGCCAAAGATTTTCTTTGGCTTCACCCCCTTATCAAGTGTTTCATTGGAGCTGTGCCTTCTTTGGGCAGAACATCGGGCAGGCAGAGTTGGAAAAACTGCCTCAGTGGGTAAGCAGCTTCCCTGTGATAATGGAAGGACAGCATGCCCGGTGGAAGATTGTGCCTAAGGCCCTAACGCCTGCATTCGCAGGCACGCCTCTGCTCCCCAGGTACGATCTTGGAACCTCATTCTGCTCCTTGCAGAACTCTCCGGTTGGAATGGCTATACAAGATATCCTCATGTTATCAGCGTAGACTTCCTGATGATGATCTCCAGACAGACACGTTTTGAAATTAGGAACGTTCTCAGATGAGACACCTAGTGTTGTACTTTTAATTAAGACTGGTAGATCTCACAACAGTCAGAGCATTCATTCCCAAAGTAAATTCAAGAAATGTTCTTCCTTCTGATAAACAACCAAGTCCACTCCTTAGGATCACTGACAATGTAAGGGAAGAGAAGTCCACTCTCCTATACTGGGATTTGCTTGATGTCCACCAGTACATAAATTTGGATGACCAACCGATTCTTGGTAGTCTTCAGCCAAAGCCATATTTTTGGTAGAAGTCTTCTATGTGGTGTCCAGGTGAACTTGATGGCGGATATATAAAATACCTCATTTAGATGCCTATATTTAAGGGATAAACTTACTTCCCACCCTGGAAGCACAGGGTGTGAAGATCCCGTTGTTGTTGATCTGTGGATCATAGCGTGGCGAAGAATAGGAATACTTATCTATGCTTCCCCGAAAGTGGCTTTTATTACTTGAAGAAGGTCCTTACCCTGCAGATACTGATCATCCTGAATAGAGATGGGAACTGATGTCCAGAGACTTGGATTTGTTTCAGTAGTGGGAATTTTCCATGGTCTGCATTAGGAAAAAATATACTCTTTCTTCAAAGTGCATTGAATACACTCTGTAGTTTAGGAAAGTAAAATGAAATTATCTTGGCTATGGAAACTGGCTCAACTAGAGGGGGACTTCAGTGGCAGGATGTCTGACAGGTCCTATTGTGCCCCAAGTTTCAAGCAAGCTGAAGTACCCATTGTACCAGATCGATGAACTTTATTACTTGAAGGAAGGAAACTTTCAAGTAAGCACAGATAGTTTTTCCTATTCTGCGAATGTTTAAGCATATGAATAACTTAACTCACTTGAGTAGTCCTATTGACTCATGCTATGACTTTGAATGTTCGGAAGTTTGAGCCCTTAGAGTACTTGATATTGGTTTCAAAGCAACAGTTCTTATAATGCAAAGTAGGGTTAAATATTAGAGTGACGAAACTCCATCACTTCCATCATGTCACTGGATTAGGAATCCAGTAATGAAAATCCCTTGGGTTTACAATTTACAGGATTTACTCGGTCACTCCTTCATATTGTTAAGTAACCTACTGGTATCAAGAAAGGTGGCTTTGTAAACATCACTTCATACAAAATCCTTTATAGTGTAGTTTTTCTTGTTTAGTTGATTTGTGTGAGAAGCTCACATCTGTAGATAGGTGCTTAATCAAAAGGTATAGATGTTTATTACAGCATTCCAGTAATGTGAAATTCAAAAGAGGACCGAGTTTTAAAACTAGCCTTTCTCCTAACTCCTGCACATATGGGTAGATTAGCACTTGGGAAGAAGATGATTCATAATTGCTTTGAAGAGGGCATGGTGGTAGTGAAGCTTCCACCTTACTGTAGAGCTGCCAGGCTCTTGTTTTCTCTGTCTTTTTGTTTGTGGTGTCTTGAGCTTGTTGGGGATAAAGGACTGATGATAAAGTAACTGTTTTAGGGCTAGGGAGGTGGTTCTTTCACTGTCCTCTTGACTTGTAAATCTGATTACTGTCAAATTCTGTATGTATGTAGAAGGTGACTGATGTGCATATTTAAGTAGATGTTTATATTTCATTTGCTGGAACATGACAGATCCATGTCGTGCATCCCACACATACAAACTGCTTAACTTGAACGGCATATATCAAATATAACTAAAAGACCAGACTCTTGTGTCTTGTCCTTTTTACAAGTTTCAGAATTATCCAGTTATACTTCAAACTAGATTTTTAAAAGTGATCAGAGGAAAAGTCTTGAAATACAGGCCTGGTCTACACTGCGAAGGTAGGTTGATGGAATGTGGCTTCCATGGACCACATAATGTATACGTCTTCACTAGCTGGTCAATTCTGTCGACTTAATCACAGGAAAATTCGACGTAATAAAACAACCTCCACAAGTGGCATAGCGCTGAAATGGAATTGTTTGGGTTGAATGAGTGGCAATGGTAGGCAGAGCGCAGCGTAATTTGATGTAATCGGCCTCTGTGAGTTATCCCACAATGCTCTGCTGTGACCGCGCTGCACGTTCGCACTCTGCACTGCGGCCATGTACACAGGAAACAGCCCCTCCCTCAAGCTCTGAGAAATTTTGAATTCCCATTTCCTATTTTGGCAGCGTGGAGAAAGCTTGCCAGCAGAACTGATCATGGCGACTGCACGCCCCAAATATGCTCCAGCCTGGAGTCGACCTGAGGTCTTGGATCTCATCATTCTGTGGGGCGAAGAGTCTGTTCTGGCTCAGCTCTGAGCCAGCAAAAGGAATTTAAATATTTACGAAAAGATATTGCGCGGCATGTTGGAAAAGGGGCACAGGAGGGATGCGCAGCAGTGCCACGTTAAAATCAAAGAACTGAGGCAGGTGTGTCAGAAAACTCGGGAGGCAAACAGTAATTCTGGCTCGTCACCAAAGACGTGCGCTTTTATGAGGAGCTGCATGTGATTCTCAGTGGTGAGACCACCACTGTACCGCCACACGGCATAGATACTTCAGGGGAATCCAGGATGAACAAGGAGGACTCTGGAGGAGGACAGGGGCCAGGCAACTGAGGAATCCATTCTCCCTGAAAGCCAGGAGCTGTTTGAAATCCCATCCCCTGATGGGCTTCCTCGTTGTTAGTTCACCTAAGCAAGGGGTTCCCCCCGGAAAAGAAGGTTTATGTGCACAGGAATGCTCCAAGAATCCTCCATGGATATCTCCAGGAAACTTTCATTTAGGTCCACTGTCAACGACCAACAATAAAAATGTACTGCTTTAAAGATCATTACTCTTTCTTTATTGAGACCATGGAGATTAGCGCTGGGGGGGGGAGGGGTAGCACAGTGCTGTAGTGCTGGGGGATGGGAAGGGAAGATAGAACACAGATTTTTCAGAAACATTAGGTCTCACTGAAAACCGATTTTTTTTTTCCCCCAAGGCTTCTCTGGGGCGCAGCGCTCTGCAGTTGGCTCTCAGCATTTCACTACTGTCTGACTGCTCAAAAATGGCAGCCAGCCTATCTGCCTCCATGACCCAACCCACTGGGAACTTCTCCCCCTTCGTCTCACAGACATTATGGAGCACACAGCATGCAGAGATCACTGCTGGGATGGTTTTTTTTTTTTTCCACTGAGGTCTAGTCTAGCGAGTGAACTGCGCCAGCGAGCCTTTAAATGTCCAAGTGCACATTCCATGACCATTCTGCACTTGCTGAGCCTATTATTGAGCATCTCCTTCTCGCTGGCCAGGTGCCCACTGTACGGCTTCATCAGCCAGGGGACCAATGGGTAGGCAGGGTCTCCAAGGATCACTACTGGCATTTCAATATCGCCAATATTTATATTTTGGTGGGGGGGGAGAGAGGGGGAAGGTCCCTGCTTGCATCTTTTGGAACAGACCTGAGTTCCTAAAGATGTGCGCTTCATGCACTTTTCCAGACCACCCCACGCTGATGTTGATGAAGAGTCCCTTGTGATCCACAAGGACATGCATCTCCATTGAGGAGTATCCCTTTCCATTAATGTACTCTCTGGCTAGGTGGTCTGGTGTTAAGATAGGGATATGTGTGCCATCTATCACCCTTCACCCGCCCACAATTTGGGAATCCCATTGAGGAAAACTCATTCACTATGTCCTGCATGTTTCCCAAAGTCACTACCCTTCTTAGCAAGAAGTCTGCTAATGGCCCGGCAGACTTGTATTACAGCAGCTCCCGAGGTGGATTCACCGATTCCAAATTGATTCTCATCTGACCGGTAGCAGTCTGGCATTACTAGCTTCTGCAGAGCGATGGCCACCTGCTTCTCTATTGTCAGAGCTGGTCTCAAGTGAGTGTTCATGTGTTTCAGGGCTGCGGACAGCTCTGCGCAAAGTTCAGAGAAAGTGGCTTTTTGCATATGAAAGTTCTGCAGCCACTGCTGCTCATCCCACACCTTCATAACAGTGCTATCCCACCAGTCACTGGTTGTTTTCCAAGATTAGAAGCGACACTCCACCGACTGCAGATGGCACGTGACAGCCAGCAGCAAATGGGAATTGTTTTGTTCTACGACTTGTAGCAGGGCATCTTGAGTAACATCACAATTTTCGGCACTGCGGCCCCTGTCTCGCCCTTGAAAATACTGCAGGATAAGACATGAAGCGTTTGACGCTCACAATGATAGTGCATAGCTGAGCGGGCTCCATGCCTCTCCAGCAATGGCATGTGCGCAGCAGAGACTGGAGGGTTTAGAAAAATGGTGTGAAAAAGTGTAAGTCTGTTTGTTTTGGACAAGAAGGGAGGGGGAGGGAGAATGTTGCATCATGGGGGGACGACAACCTTCTCAAAAGCCTCTGAGGCTAGTTACACTGTGGGATAGCTACCCATGGTGCACTACTTTGATTGTCGACCCAAGCACAGCAAGTGGGGATGCAACCCCTGACGCAGTGAGCATGGTGTGATCATGCTCCGGTGACTTCTAAAATTTGGCGGGTGAAAGTCCATTTATTTTAAATCTATTTCAATCTGCAGTGTAGACATACCCACATAAGTGAATCATACTACATGATTTATATGGCAAACTTGTATCCGTTTCTTAATACAGGCAGTGAACAAGTTCACTTTTAGTAAGGGGACTGTACTACTGGTCCTGTTTAAACATTCCATGCTTAAATACGTCACATTCTTTATCAGTGCTGCTACACATGGCTATATGCTTGGCACATTTAAACAGATTGTTTGTTTATTTTAACTCAGGGTCTACATTATCTGAAGCTCCGATTTAGGTTTGATTCTTTTTCATTCTGAAATCTCTTCATGCCAGCGCATTCCCAACACTAACTTTGCTCTGCTTGTTGGAGCGCATTCCATTTCCTTAGATTCTTGATTGTGATGCAACTCCTCCTCCTATACATCAGGTCTGACTAGCTTCTTGTTGGACAAACACAACTCCCTTCGCTCCCTGTTCATGTTTTCCATTCTCTATATAGCTTCTGAAATTTCTTGCAAGAGTCTTGAAGCGTTTTGACTCACCGAGTAATGGGACTGCAGTGGTACTGCTCACATGCTTACTTATGCACCTGCGTAAGTGTCGTGCTGGATTGGAGTCATGAGTAGATCATTGTAGTTTGCAAAACAAAAACCCCCCAAAAAACTAAATTTAGATTGTAGTAAATGCTTTGAAAAAAACATTGGCAATTGCTATGTGACGCTTTGTTTCTCTGCTACCCATTTGAAGCTCTGTTTAAGAGGATTAAAAATTGCTTTTGCAGTAACTGCTGGCTACTATATTTTTTTGGTAGCATCTTTTAAGGTAACATAGTGAGAGTATTTCATAACAATTTGGGAAACTCCCTAATAAACTGGCAGATTTTTTTTGTGAGGGACTGAGTTGTTCAAAGTAAACTACTTCCCAGAACTGAAAATGAGACGAAATGGTGGTGGGATTTAGTGAAATAACTTCCTGCATTTAGATTCCTCCCAACCAATAGATTCAGTTCTTGCCACATGCTGTTAATGTTTAATATATTTTTAATTAGCAGTATTTAAGAACCACTTCAAACGTACATTTTTGTAAATTGATAATTGTACAAAATGGAAATTCTAAATGAGTTGGAAGTGTATGAAATGCCAAAAGGTTGAAGATTAAGGTTAACACTTGCATGTCTCTCTTTGACCATAGTAACCTTACTGGTGACCGCATCCACACATAATTCATAACTTTTTAATGCTATTGCAGTTGAAGAGCTATGGCTGAATAGTTTAACTGTTTGTTTTTACAAAATCATATGAAAAGTTACATTTTCAAAGTTGTCTTCAATACGTTCCTTTTTCATTTTGACTCTTTAGACATGTTACTAGATCTGTATCTGGATATTGTTAGAATTGAGTTGGGTTTAGTCTTACTATCTATGATGGGTTGAAGCTTGGAAGTATTGTTTGTTTCATTCTTCCAGCAAAATTCAGAGCAATGAAACAAATTCTGGAAACTTCACTGCCTTGAAGTTCAGGAATCTGATTTAGTGACCTACTTACTTTTGTTGTTCTACACATAGCATAGTTTAAGATGCTTAGTAATCATGTAGCTGTCTCATCAAGATTGTTCTAAATGATGCTTTTAACTTTTCATTTTTCTGTTGTTTAATAGTGTATTGAATGATTCTTTAATTACTATCAGGCTTTCTGAGGAAAAAATAAGTTTGTCTTCACAAGTGCTTTTTCATGTTTAGACTTGGCAGAAGCATTTGTTCTGTGGGTAGCAAAGCCCAGTCCTTGAGTGCAGTGTGAGGATCTTTGTAAAGCAAAAGGATTATCTGTTCAATGGCTGAAGATATTTTGTTCTGATATGTTAATTATTGCCACCTCAGACTGCAGATGTCATTGTTGTCTCTTCTAGATTGGAGATGTCTTACACTGGGCTCCTCTCAAGCAATTTGAAGTTCTTCTAATTAATGTTGTCTCTTAATTAATTTCTAACATTCTAACAAAATTATAACATCACAAGAGTCGAGACAAAGCTGAGCAACAGAAAGGTGGCATACTTAAATATTTGTTACTATTTTTTTCTTAACATCTAAATTCTGCTGCGTAATGAAGACCTGGGTGAAAAGACATCTTAAAAATTCAGCATTCCATCCCCTCTAGTAAGGTGTGAGAGCTCCCAAGATACGTATGTGTGAGCCCCTTCAGGAACATCTCCAACAAACCCTGGGAAGGCCAGACTTCATGTTCCTGATACAAGGTTAAAATAACCGTTTTAGGCTGCCTTTTTACATAAGAAGGGTGGAGGAAGGGAGGGCAGGTCCTTTCTAAAAAAAAATCCTTTGACAAGTTGCATTTAAAACTTGGTCAATTCCAAAACTGTCAGTCTGCAGAAATTAGGATTCATCTCTTCTTCTGAAATCCTGCCTTTAGAGTCCTAGTAGTACAGCAGTCCTGAGCACTTCTAGCTTCTCTTGCGGGAAGTTCCTACATCTCTAAAACTATTGTAGAGCAGGGAAGTAAAGTGACAACTGGTTTCCTGTAATGCAAATCACAGTAAGGGAAACCCAATTACGTTCAGTTGAAAATCTAAACTAAAATGAATTATCCATCTAAGGATCACATGAAGAAAAGCAGTGCTGGCTTTCCAATACAGTCTGTTTTTAACCTGGATTAGATGAGATCCTGGTATTCGGGCATGCATGAGGGAATAGACTCGAGAGCTGAGCAAGCTGTAGTGTTCTTTGTGAAGTGATATCCTGATGACAGCGAGGTCAGTTGCTTGGTGGCTTGCTGATACAGGCTATTGTCTAGTGTGTATTTTTGTTTTTGTGCTCACAATACAAAACCTTTCCATTATGCCACATCTTGAACTTGATCCACAGGAGTCATGTCTTATTCCCTAAACTGACTGACTGTGTAATCGTTTCATGTGACTCAAGTGGGCTGGTATTGTTGATAGTCTTTTTAAAATCACACTGCTATAAAAGCACAAAAGCTGGTACCTATTTTTTTTTTCCTTTTTCCAAACCTGATAGTGCTGAAATTCTCCAAGTCAGAGCCATAGTTCTGGAAGTTAAAGATTTTTAAGTGCCTTTAACTCAGTATTGCACTCTAACCAAAACTGCAGTTTGAACTTCATAATAGGAACAGAAACGAATCTAATTTAATCTAATGAATCTAATATAAGATACTACACTGCTGAGGAGATGCAATCCTCTCTATACCAACACAGTTTGACGGACAAGGAAGACCACACAGGTTTCTAAACTATTAATTTATGGTGTGTTAACACTTTACAGTCAGTGAACTTTTTGGGGTGGGTACTATTTTTATTCTGTGTTTGTAAAGTACATAGCAAATGGGGTCCTGGTCATGTGATGGGCTTGAAGGTGCTCCCACCCCAGGCTTTCAGGAAGGCAGTATTTCAACAATAGAAGTAATAGATGGGTAATACATTTCACCTTTAAAAGCATAGCTGAGTTGACCATGTTCCAGACAATTATTTTAGCTTTACCCATCCTATTTCTGGATGGATGGTGCTTCTGGGCAATCAACTTTGGAATGTCTTGAGATAGACCTCTTTTGTTTCTATATTCAGCCTATGGCCTTTTGAGAGTGATGTCAGTTAAGTTAGCATCTAACTAGTGAACTTGAGTTTTCTTCACCCGCCATTTGATGTTCCTGGGGTATGTTCCTTGAAGACCTTTCCAGTGGGATTTGTATGCTGTGCTACTAGACCTCTTAATGAACCTTGGGACTCTGAGGTGTGGGTCTCTTGGGAGTCCTTGGCAACTAGACTGGCTTTGGTTTTTGTTGCGTGTATTTTTACTCTGCAGAAAGACGGGTGGTGTGTTCAAAACAATAAGTAGGAGATAATCAAAACTACTCTATTCAGGACTTCAGTGGGGCACAGGGATCTGCTTGTGTTGAGTAAAACATATGATTGGGACCTAGGTCATGAGATTTAAACAAGTAAAAATTGAGTTACTTGCCTCCTGTTTTTTGAGCAGTTAGAGTACCTTTGGGTTGTGTTTTCCACCTTCTCTCTATAACAGTAAGGACTAGTTTGTTCCCTAGCTGTGTCTGGGAAGGGTGGGAGCTTTTGTCTTAGGAAGCACCTAATGGAAAAGGCCATGAGGCAGCAATTGGGCCCAGGCTGGGGCCACCCCCCTGTACATTTGTCTGACTTAGCAAGGAGCGTGCCTCCTGCCACAAGGTCTGAATCAGGAGTGGCGTCTACCCTCGGTAGGGTCTTGTTGGGAGAGCAGGGACCATTCTCATAAGCATGAGGCTAAGTCTTCCTCCAAATCCACTTCAAAGAAGTCTGATCCAGCCCCCCTAAAGCATGTATTAGCTCAGCCCAGGAGAACTGAGGACATCCTAAGTCTCAGAGGCATGATAAGAGAGCCCACAAGTCTAGGGTTCCATTGGCACCACTGGATCACGATCTGGTGGTACCTGTGTCTCTGATACCTCCCAAGCACAAACATTGGGATGTGCTGGCACAGACGAAGACTGAGAGCATCACATCAGACATCCACAGTTCCATCTTTATCTTCAACAGCTGTGGCACAGACTGTCTCTACTGCGGTTCAGGCAGACAGGGCTCTTCTCGTGCTGGGAAGAGCAGAGACGTACACTCCTCCTGAGAACATCTTCACTCTCCCAGACCTGGAGTCTCCCACTTTCAGGGCTCCCCTTCCAATGCATCTTTTGGAGCAGCAGTCCTTCGTTCAGCTCTGCCATCTCTGACCTTGCACCATCCTCCTGTTTGAGTTCTGCTTGTCAGTTGCCCCCAATGGAATACACTTGGGGACCAGCACTTGAAGAGACAGTTACTTACCTTATAGTGACTGGGGGTTCTTTGATATGTGTAGGCCCCATCTATATTCCATTACCTGCCCTCCTTTCCCTCTGCTTCAGATCTTCTCTGATGCATGGTGGAGAAGGAACTGGCAAGTCAGTCAGTCCAACCTGCTTTTTATCTCCTTGGTCAGAGGCGTGAGGTGTGCAGCTCCAGGCAAATGGAGCACATGTATACCCACAGAAACTCCAGTTGCTGTAAGGTAAGTGGAGCAGGAGCAGCAGTTAACTAATTGGAAATGGGGAGACACTGGGGAACAAGCAAGTGATGGTGTGTAAAGCGGAAGGTTCACTATTAAATTAGTGATATTTGGAGATTCTCCGATTGGCAGTTATCACTGATTTTGGAGGTTATGAAAAAGACCATGCATCAAATTTAAAGTTAGAGTTGTGGGTTAGTTATTTATAATTCTGAATAGCTTGATCAATCTTCAACTCTCTCTAAATATCAAGACTTCTTTAAAAATGCTGTACACCTTTTCAGAGTGCAGCCCTGCTTCACATTTGGTCTAATGTTGGCTGATAACTTGCATTAACTGTGGGGAACTAGGAGAGAGATGACACCTGTGAGCCTGTTTTCAGTGGGGAGCATCATATTTCCTGAGTGGAATGGATGAATTAAGAAAAATGTATCTTACTTTTCATTCCAGGTAAATGCATTAGTAGGGCTTCTTGGACATTTTCAAAAATAAAATTACACTTGAGACAATCTGCTCCTGAGCTCAGATCATATATGGTGTGAGAAATCTGTCTATGCTAATGTCTAAATCTTTGGGGACTAAATCATCTACTGAAATTATAAAATCTCCAGTTAGAGAGGCAAAACAGGTGGGATAATATCTTTTATTGGACCAACCTCACCCATCTTCTCTCTAATATCCTGGGACCGACATGTATGCAGTGACGTAGCCAAGTTCTCCAGTATCTGACTTCTTGGCCCTCATTTTTAGGAGAAGGTGTACTGGTATAGAAAGGACCAAAGCCATGATTTAGTACAGCTTGGTCTAAGAGCACAAAATAGCCTTCTCACTGTTACTGTAGTACAGGATGTGGCTTAGACACCTACCTTATTGATCAAGGGCTGTTGCTGTAGGAAGTAGCAAATAGTGTTTGTAGAAAGAGTGAAACCTTGATAACCTTTCAATCCAATTATCATTATTATTATCCAATTATTATTGCCTGTGTTGCTATTTTGAGGCATCTGAAAAAATAATGAACTAGAGCAAATAACGCTAACCTGTAGTGTGTTATGTCCACTGTGGTTTGGCATTGCCATAGACTGGATAATGAAGAAGGGTGTTAGCAACAGGAGTAGATAGCAAATGCCTAGAAGATCTGGACTTGGCCAGTGATGTTGCACTACTGAGTGTCACTGCCTTAAAGCTTCCAAGACCGGTAACCTGGCAAAAACAGTAGGCCAGGCAGGGCGCAGAACTAGTTACACCAAAACAAAACGCAGATGTCAAGCAGCAGCATCACAGTAGAAGGCAAAAACACCAGGAAAATAGAAGAGTTTATGTATCTGAGCAGCACCATACTAGCCAGTGGAGACGTTTAGATGGAAGCAACATTAAGGATAGGAAAGGCATCCATCCACAGCATTCACTCAACTCAATAGAATCCTAGAATATTAGGGTTGGAAGGGACCTCAGGAGGTCATCTAGTCCAACCCCCTGCTCTCAAAGCAGGACCAACCCCAACTACATCATGCCAGCTAGATATACAAGAACAAAACCGAAAAATCAAAGATCTGGTCAGAACAAAACTGAGCATTTTCAGTTCAGATATAATTTCAGTGCTTACAAACGGCTGCAATAGCTGGAGCTCTATCAAAATGTTGGACAGAAAACTAGACTCCTTCAAAAGTAAGTGCTTATGAAAGATCCTGACCATTGGATGGAAAACCTTCATTACCAACAGAGGTCCAAGAAATCACCAACTTCTGGGTGTAAGAAGGGAAAAAAAGTAGTTCAGTTTTTGAAGGTAGGGGAAATACAAAGTAAAAAGAGCTAAAATTTTGTCACCTAATTCATGTGACTCTTTGCCCTGGAATCTTTCATAAATCATCTTTACATCTGCAGTGGTTTGAAAGTGAATGTTGCTTGTTGTATAGGCACATTTATAAAATAAGTTTTGTGATTAAAAATTTGTCGTGATTTACATACAGTATTCTGAACTTCATATTATTGCCTTTTATTCCCACTAAGTAATTTTCCAGATTTAATTGCAGATGCTTTTAAATCTATAATTAGATACCAAAATCAATGCTCTTATGCAATGCAGAGTTCTTTAAAATGCCTTCAAATTCAGGCTCCTCTGAAATATATTCAGATGGATTTACGGACAGCACATGCTGACACCATGAACAAAAGATGGCCAGTCTGTCTGTGAACAGTGTGCTGTGGTATGCAGTGTCATAGCACTTAAAGAATTTAGTGAGCCCTGTATGAAGAGCATGAGACGTTGTTTATCATTTCACTATGAAGGTTATTTCATGTCTGCAGAGTATACAGAAAGTGAACACTTTCCAGACTTAGTGAGTCTTAATGAGAGTGGGTACCTGGCTTGGTTACTTTGTTGGAAGTGATATCAATCACTTGAATCATAATGGATGTGCAATGAAACACCCAGTGGGTTTTATCTTGCTCTAAGCTTGTCGTTTGTCTATCGTAAAATACTTTTCCTGTATCCGTGAGATTTTCTTTGCCAAGACACACACATTTGATGTCATTTGGAAAGACCCCTTATTCTGTAGGGAAATGGCTTCAGAGTCTATTAAGCAGCATTAACTCTTTCACTGTTAGACACACCCTCTTACTCATGCATATTTCTGTGGTGATTAATCATTGATGTCTATGGAATGTCAGGATGTCCCAGGTACATGGAAAAAAGCATTCTCCTATTGCATGCATCCAATAACCTTAGAAAAGCTAGAGCAGTTCAGAAATTTGTGTGTGTCTGTTTAAAATTATATTTTCTTTACAGTTTTACCCATGAAATATTCCCTAAATCAAATGGAACTCATTCCTTTTAAATGATCGTAGGCAAGGTATTTGTAAATACTTGCTTTTCATTACTTGGAGGGTTGATACTGAAATCAGTCTCCTACCAAAATATGTTAGTGAACTAGACATGCTCGCTGGGCTATTGGCATAAATATTTTGGGAAGTGAAAAGAACCTACACAGATTACATAAGCTTTCCAGGCCAATTGGTAGGTGTACATGCTAATTTTTTTCAGTCTTAGTATCTTTTTAAGTAATTACTTCATGCTGATTATTCTTTAGCCTCCAACGCTGTCAAAGGTTAAGGTATCAGCGAATGCAAACTGTATATACTTTTTTGGTGTGAGACATGATTGCACTGTCCCCACAATCTGAATAAAACTGAATTATTCAGTTCAATTGATGTCTGTTTTAAGGAACTTTTTATGGGGTTCTGGCTGAAGAAACAATAGTGCAACTTCCTGAAATGAAAGCAAGTTAGTGTCACAGGACAAACATGTTTCTGTAAGTGGGCAGTCAGAAAGAATCACAACTTGGTCACAATATCTTGTGACCAGGAACTTGATAAATAGATATCTTGAAGAGTTAGGTGGAATGATTCACCTAAAATTGTAGATTTGACTGCTATAATAGATTTTTTCATTATGCCTCTACTAAGAATGTAGACTTTCAAACTACTTATGCGTTGCAAGTACACAACCAGTGTATCTTTATGTACCTCAAATATTATGTTTCAAGATATGTTAGTGATTACAGGGGTGAGGAAGAAATTCAGTATATGGCCAGGAGCATTATAGGGTTTTTGCCTTCCTCTGAAGCATGGATGAAAGACTATTCATAAGTGCAAAGTATTACCGTTGTGTATTGGGCACTAATGATGGCATAATAGATGAGTGTATAACTTGGTATGGCATTTCTTATTTTTCTAGAGACAAACCCTATTACATTTTCAACTTAAAATATCCACTGCAATACTCTGGTTTGTTCTCTGTGCCTTTTCCTTCAAAAGATATATGCTGTAGTGTCCTTGTTAATGCAAACTGAATTATTTGAATATTTTTGGTAGTGCGTGTTATGACTTAGACAATGTTTTTTCCTTGTTTTGTAGGACTCTGTCGCACTGAGACCAACAATCCAATTTCAAGGAAGCCAAGGGGTAAGTTTGTGTATGTTTCTGGCTGGGAGGCTGTCCCATGAGTGTAAAATACCTACTGCTTTGAACAATTAACCTATGTGAGGTATCTGTCCTGGGTTCAGAAAAGAATTAGATATGTTCATGGAGAATAGGTCTATCAGTGACTACTAGCCAAGATGGTCAGGGATGCAACCCCATGTTCCAGGTGTCCTTAAGTCTCCAACTGCCAGAATCTGGGACTGGACAATGGAGGATGGATAACTTGAAATTTCCCTGTTCTGTTCATTCTCTCCAAAGCATCGGGCACTGGCTGCTGTAAGAAGGCTGGATACTGGGCTAGATGGACCATTGGGGCTGACCCAGTCTGGCTGTCCCTATGCATGTATCAAATTCTGCTTTAATGGGTGATGTTGGGTTGTGTTGGGTTTTTTTGGAAGCCTTGAAATGTGTGCGCACAGTGTTGTCCGAGTAGTAGCAGTGGGTGTTTCTACAACAGACTGCTTTTCCTTAAAATTTCCCACCATTGCTTATCACTTTGATAGCGGTGATGAGGCGCATTAAAAAAGCCTTGCTCCCAAGAAGAATGAGGAAACCAAATATACAAGTGATACTACTATGTGTGATAAGTGTAGCAATTCATGGAAGCCTTGCCTATGCCCTGGGGAAATGCCTCACCCAACCTGGCAGTTCCGATGCTACATTTTGTGATGTGAACAGAATAATAATGGCAATGCTGGTAGACTGCATTATTATTGCACTTGAAAATTTGGCTTGACATGAAGTCCCAAGCAACTGTGCAGCTCCTGTGTTGAGTACACCACAAAGTTCTTCTGTTCAGGAGTCTTGGTTCCTGTATAATTTCTCCTATTATTGCTGAATTCATCAGATGTTTCTGGAAGCATGAAACTATCTAATTTCATTACTGATAATGGAGGAACTTACTTTTAGCTGAGACCATGGAAATTAACTTAACACTTTTGTTGTTTTAAAGCTGCCACTTCTAGATCTTTAAATACCAAAGGTGTTATTTTTAACTGAGACTCTTAACTAGAATAATTCCTCATCAATTCTGCTGCTCCGTCCTTGACGCACTCCTTTGTATAGAAATATTGCATGAGTCTCAGATTTGAGTCATCTTAATTATCATGTGTTGACAAGCTTAGGCACAGGAAGGAGAGCTATGAATTGAGTAGCTCCCTTAATACTATATACCCTTCTTGGTTTTGTTTAAATGATTTCCTTTAAAGGACAATTCTACTCTGAATGGCACTGTAGGTTCCCGTACTGGGTCTGGCTACATTGCAGTTAGACATGCGCAGCTGGCCCATGCCCACTAGCTCAGACTAAGGGTCTGTTTAATTGCGGTGCAGATGTTTGGGTTCCAGCTGCAGCCCAAACTCTGGGACCCTCCCACATCACAGGATCCTAGAGCCCTGACTCCAGCCCAAGCCCAAAAGTCTACAATGCAATTAAACAGCTCCTGAGCCCTGGAACCCCAGTCAGCTGCTACAGGGCAGCCAGGGGTTTTTAATTGCAGTGTAGACAGACCCACTGTCTTAACTCCAGATCAAGTTTGGTTAATTCCAGGATGATTTTTATTCCTAATCACTGGTGGTAGCACAGACTTAGCCTGGAGTATGAAACAAGCTACAAACCAGATTCTGCCGTCATTTACATTGTGTAATCCCATTGTCTTGTGTGTGTGCACAGCTGTAACTGAGGACTGAATATGGTCCTGTTTTAAAACTTGGGTTTGAAAATTTTGACCTGAGTATTTAAACTTGAGCTCCTAAATTCGTATTTAGTAACCTAAATAAAAAGTGGCCTGACTTAGAGTGCTGGATATCTGCAGCTTTCAGTGTGATTTGTGAGTTGAGGTAAGTGGTGTCATTCTGGAGTTACACCAGTGTGAGAGAATTTGGCCCTAAATAAAGATAATGAACACGTTGAGCCAAAGTTGTGGGCAAAAGCTGTTTTGAACAATTTCTTCTTTAAATAGAATTCGTTACAGAAACAACAATGGCTACAGAAGCAACTATGCCTGTTTAATTGTTGATTACAAAGATGGTTCTAAATACTCTGGCTTGAACATTTATTTTTGTAACCAAGTTAGTTTAGATAGAAATGCAGTCCCAGAATTTAATTGAACCAGGTTTTATAAATAGCAGGCAAAATGTGGTATGGCCTCACCTGAAATGCTGAATTCAGTCCTGGTCACTCAGTCTCAGAAAAGATGTAGCTGATTTAGAAGGGACAGGGAAATGGGCAACAAGAATGAATTGGTGGCATGGAAAACTGAAAAACTAGGGACTACCCACTTATCTTAGAGAAGATAAATAAGAGAAAACACTTTAAAAATACACAAAATAAATTGTGTGGAGAAAGTAAATCAGGAACTCTAGTCTCTGATTTCAGTTGGTGTGGATCCCTTTGTAAGTGTGCAAATGCCACATGCACGTGAGATTGGATTTTTGAGGTAACTGTCCATTAGGATCATGAATGCACTTGTGCCACCACACCCTCCTCTATGAGGGTACAAAGGGTGGGGAGGCCATGACCTTCCCTCAGTTTCCTTTTACTACTTGCGATGAGATGGAACCTTGCTAAATTTCTTCAGACATTCAGAACTTTTCTTCTTCTCTCATATACTGCTGCTATCAACCATATCAATCCATCTGGACTGACTCCCTGGGCAGGCCTTCTCAACATGGCGGGTTTGAAACCTGTGGGCTTCCAGCACTACCTGTCGTGTGATGGACTAATTCCACTGAAAGATGAACACAGCAGGTGCCTCATCTGCTTAGGAGAGTCCCACATACCGAGCAATTCCTTTCCAGTCACCTGCAGTGGAATCCACACTGACATGTACTTACCCTACCACCACTGTGCTTGTTAGAGATGTTGTAGGATCCACACTGACAACTCAGACTGAATCCCTACTTTTCAAAGTCCTCATCAGCACTGACTTTGAATTACAGGGGAACTGAGGGAGGATCGTGATTGCCCCCTCTTGTACCTGAGCCAGATACCAGCACAGGGTACATGCACAGCCCAACTGTTTTAGAAAATAATGGATATTCCATGCATCAGGTGCATAAGCACCTACAGTGGAATCCACACCAACTATACCATCTTGAAGAACCAGAGGTACTGTAAGGTAATGCATTATTCTTTCACCTGTCTCTTAATACAAGAACAAGGAGAGCGTCGATGAAATTAACTGTCAAATTTTAAACTGATAAATACTTCTCCACAATATAATTAACCTGTGAGGCTCATTGCCACAGATATCACAGTCCGAGAGCTTATCAGGATTCAGAAACTACTTCTCCATTTACATTGGTAACAAGAATATCTAGTGTTTTTAAACTTAAAAAAAAAATAAAAAAAAAAAATGGAAGGGATATAAACCCTCATGCTTCAGAACATAAGCCAACCTCTAACTTTTGGGGGTCAGCAGGAAACTCCCTGAATGCAGGCTATCCCACAGCTATTTGAGAAGTTCTGCCGCTTCTTCTGTAGTATATGGGACTGGCCTCTCATATACTTAGTTCATATAATAGTTTTTTTTTAAGGTTTCAAACAAAAACCCTCGTCCCCTTTTTGGTTTTGGGTGCTGGAGGCATGCAGAGAAGGCTCTGCTTGCAGGCTTTTGTCATAGATAGTGGAATTTTCAAAAAAATTCAACACGAGGCAGATACTCAGCATGAAAAGTTCATGCCCGAAAGGTTAAAGATTGTCAGGTCTGAGCAATTGAAAACAAGGTCTCTTAGGATGGGATGTGTTGGGCAGCCTCTTAATCAGCGGTGCCCTCAGCCCTACCGACAACAAAGAAGCCAAAGAGGTGTGCACACTTCCCCCTTGGCAGGTCACCTTTTAAGGATCTAAATTTGATTTTCACTGTAGCGCTTTATAAAAATAAGAGTTGGAAGAAATTTCCCTTTCTAGCTGTTTACTTTATTTTCCTCCTCCAAGGATATAGTTAAATTCCTCCTCCCCACCCCCCAAATTAATCTTAACAACTTGAAAGTACCACCCCTGCCTTCAGCTATTTAGTTAGGTTTAGATTGATGCATTGTTACCAACATAAATGAGGGCCAGTATTCTTAAAACTAGTGCATTTTTGCCTAATTGAAATAAAACAAAATTTAAAAACAATATTGATAATTAGAACAGATTAAGCGTACTTCACTGAATTATTTGGCCTCTAATTTAAAGATTCACAGAATAGTTTTTAATGGAAAGAGCTGTCAGTCATCTGTAATTATAGTCTCTGTTGAATGAGAAAGAAATTAAGCAGTGTGATTACATCTGACATGGCCATTGAATGAGTGAAACATTGAGCCCTGCACAGTTTGAACTGCAGTGGGGCGTGGTGGGTGGAAAGAGGCTGTTGGCTGCACAGAGCTGACCTCTGGTTGCTTTGTTGTCATCTGTGTGATTAATTGCACTGGCAAGTAAAGGCCAAAGGTAGACTTTGAAGGGAGCGAGAGCTAGCTCAGTTGGGCAGAGAGAAGGAGCTCTTTGTCTTTATTACCTTTACAAGGCAGGACAAGAAGCTGGCAGTCGTGTGACCAGCCATCTGCTTTTAAAGGTAGCATTCATATATGTCAGGATAGAGCCTCGCTTTAAGGAATTAGCAGTTTAGTTTTAAACACTTTACTAGAAAGTCTCGAATTCAAGCTGAACGGATAAAAGCTAAGATCAGTAATTAACGAGTCCTCAAATCCAAATGATCACATTAATACTGGTTTTGGTCTATTATTTTTGGAACTAACTTATTTTTTCCTACTCTTTAATCTGCCTTTGTATGTTATCTCAGAATGCATGTTGCTATGGAGATGATTTTGGTATTGTAACTTTTAAGGGTCATAAATTCTGTATCTGGGACAAACTTCAAAGAGAGAATATAATTTAAAGAAGCAGTTTCCAGCAACACATGTTTTTAAAGGCTAAGGTATTTTTTTTCCCTGTATGTTTCCATCCTGCAGAGAGGAAAATGTTTCAAATTATTTAGAAACTTTTTTGGGAGGGTAAGGTGGCAGAGGGAATGAGAGGGTGAGAAACATTTGAAAACAAATGCATCTTCTCTTACCTTGGCATTAATTCTCTAGAAATGCTCTCCGTTCCGTTTGAATCTTCATTACCCATTTTAAAACAAGCCATATGCCCACGTTCTTTCATTTGCATGTAATGTTTGCAATAAGTACCTCAGACCACGGTCTCCCAGCTGTCCATTCATCCCCTGGAAATACCTTTAATCTTGATCATTATTGCTTAATTAAAATATTACGGTTGGGAGACAAATCACTAGGCACAAAAAGTTCAGGTTAATAGCAAGGCATGACAGTGATTCTTTATTGTCTAGGGAATGCAAAGCTGAAAGGGAGACTGTCAGGGTCATTAGCCTGAAATGTGACTGACAGTTCTTTCAATGATTAGTTTGAGAGATCAGAAGGACTATGACCATTGTCCAGATAAGTTACATTTGAGTCCTAAAAGCTTTGACAGGTCTTCTTAAACACACACTAGAAATGATCCTTGCTCTTGTGAGATGTGTATCTTCAAAGTAGCGCTGTTTTGTTTAACTGCTTTCTCAGTGTTCTACCGTGTAATGTTTGTATAACTTTGGCCTTTTCAGAATGCCTGCAATTATAAAAATAGGTCATAATTGCTACAGTGTTACTTTGCCTTAAAGCAGGTACACACAGGTGCTGAATCCATTGCTGAAATAAGCTGTGCTGTATGGCCCTTAAGTTCCTTTAATAGGAACCTCAATTTTACATTTTTAATCATCAACAGGCTTTACTTTATTGTTAATATTTAATAAAATATTACTCACTTTTTCACACTTTCCCTGAGACAATTGTAAATTAGAATTCAAAAGCTTCAACATCATAGCATTCTCAATAGTGGCAGTTCTTGCAGTGCAAACTACTGTAAAAAAGCTTCTATTTCAGTAAAAAGATGTACTGAGTGGGGGCGGTTAGCGTTGGGTCAGATTTGCAGGTGGTGAGTAGAAAGGGGGAGGGATGTAGGGAAGGGAGAAAAAACAGTGAAGAAACTAGTCAGAATTAATTTTAAAATCTGAGGCTTTCGTTTGATACTTTTGTGCATCTTTTTCTTAATATTTTCACAGTTTTTTTAAAAATCCAAAATGTGTGACTAACAACTTAATTGGAAACATACCATTTTTTCCACTTCTTGGCATTGGCGGTGGTGTACAAAGTGAAACACATATTCATCTATGTAGTGGTTTGTTTCATATGATTACTTGTAATAGAGAACAAAAGTCACATCTGTAAATGGGCTATTTTTAAATACCGGTGGTGATATGGTGTCGTAATTACTGAACACCAGCATCGGGGCTCTATTGAAGACTTATCACATGGATTAGGTGGCCAAAGGACCTGCTGCTTCAGCTAAAAATAATTCCTAGATAACTCAATTTGCATTAAATCTACTTTTCAGTACTGAAACAAGCAAATTTTAACGTAAATGTTAATTGGGGACCTTTGTCATCTCAGTCTGTGGTGTCCCTGGAGGATGCTGGCTTTGTAACTACTACAGAAATGCTACAAACGTACTAGGCTTGAGACTCTAGTAGTAACCTTAGTCTAATTACAGCTGAGTGTCAAATTTCTAGTAGCTCATTAATTTCTGATCTGGTTAAATCTTAGTATTGGACAAAACACTAGAAAATGTACTGTAAGGAACAATTCCACATTGGCAGGGAGATAGAAACTGCCCATCAGATCATCTTGTCTAAATAGCTGCTTGTTCTATGCATGCTGATGTAACAAGTAGTATGAAAGGGAATATTAAGTGTGTAGAAAGAATTAGAGGGTGCTTAACATTTTAAAACTTCAAACATCCTTACATCCCACTTGTCAGAGGCCAGAATTGTTCCCATTTTACAGATGAGGAAACTGACAGATTAAAAGCCCTGGGTTGCCTATCACTTATTTGACAACTCAGAAGGTCCCAGAGCTCTGTCCACTTTACTGACTCTGAAGGGAAAGAGAGAAGCAACTGTTAATGCTCAGGAACTATATGAAACTGCCCTACTACTGCTCCTGTTGGTTGATGATATTCCTGTATTCTGTGCAGTACTTCACAAATGTAGCTTTAAATGTTGTAAAGTGGCTAAAGAGAAATACAGCACTAAGTGTCCTTCAGAATGTCTTCTGTTTGTGGTAGAGCAGACTTCCCAACGATCCACATTTTTTTCTTCCCAAACAGCACATCACGATTCCCAGGCCCGATGGCCCAACTGAAGTGCGAACTTTCACATTTTATCTTTCAAATATCGGCAGGGACAGCCCCCAGGGGAGTTTTGACTGTATACAGCAGTATGTATCTAGGTAAGTAGTGCATCAAAAAGAAGAAAAAAATCCTGTTGTAAAAAGTGAGGGTTTTTTACTTGTATTAGGAATAGAAGTGACTTGTAAATGTGCCTTTGAACGTACATTTCTATTTTTTCAAGGAGGCTTTCCCATTGTGGGAACCAGTATGTGTGCATGAGGGAACACATACAGAAAAACAATCCCTTATCCCAGCCACTTCCTGTATTTTTTCATATACGTTCAAAGAATGCCCCTCTCCTCTTCACATTCTACATTCTTTTGCTGTTTTACAGACCTCTTCTGTGTCTGTTAACTTCTTTTCCTTAAAATTTCAGCTCTATCAATAGTAGCAATGGTGGCAATGCTAGTATAGACTGGCCACCCCAATATTTTAACCACCACATTGATGAACCTCACTTAAAGCAGATCTAGAAAACTTGGTGACTAAAATGCTGGTGGCCACTAGTGGTCTATGCACACGAATTATCCTGCTTCGCTACCATCAGTGGTGCTAAATGGTAGCAGTGCAGGGAAATTTTGAGACAAGGCCAGTGGTTCCTGTTAGTTTTGACATCAGTCAGTAGTCTTGGAGAATGATATGATGCCATAAAGTGATCATAGTCCCGTCTACATTGCAGAAGAGACTGTGCTAGTGCTATAATCCTTTCTTTACATATAATAAAACCCCCATACCATGCAGTTACCACTGATTTGCTCCAGGCATAGATGATGCTCGTCTGTGTTCCTCTGAAGCTTTCAAAAGTGCCCAGGGTTAACCTGATTCTGCTTCCATTGAAGTCAATGGTAGAAAAACCCTTGATCTTAGTGGAAGCGGAGTTAGTGAAGTACTGAGTGCTTTTGGAAATCCCAGCCTCCAAGACCAAGTTTGTATTGCTACTTTAGTTTGCAAAAGCTTCTGGCCAAATTAAGCCCTTTCTCCACTTGAGGCTGACCCAGGCTAGTCGCACTGTATGACATTTCCTATTAGAGATGATTAGCAGCATGTGCTTCCTATACTCCCTCTTCTCTTTTCCTCCCCTCGCCCTGTACTGTAGATTGGGGAGGGCTTTGTCTTTAGTGCAGCACTGAGCTGGGGAAGATGCACTGTGAGGGAGGGAGCCTCTGCATTATAGCACGCACAGCCTTTGGAAAACATGGCTGGAAACTAAGTGAAAGGTGAATAGATCTGTCATTAAGACCCTTGGGAACTCTCTCTTTGAAGGAGGACATATGCATCTAGGCTACAGTCCTTTTCCAACCCTGTTATTTCCTACCTTTCTTATATCATTAGAAAGATCCAGAGATGGACTTGCCAGTGAAGGGGGAGGAGGACAGGAAAAGACTTTGAATTCTGCAGTGGCTTGGGAAGCTCAGGCAGCTACTGGTTTTGAGGTGCTTGCAGCAGAGACCGTTGCGTTGAATGTTCCGTTCTGATCGTTCTGGCAGGGTTCCGCTTGTTGTGCCGTTGCTGCTGGAGAGGAGCAGGTTTTTCTCCAGAACCCATTTGGCAGAAATCCACTATGGAGGAAGGACAGTTTTGTGATTAAGCCCAAAGAGTCGGAGCTGGGAGATCTAGATCCCATTCCTGGCTCTTCCACAGGTTTCTTGTATGATCTTGCACTAGTCACTTTAACCACTGGGCCTCAACCTCACCACATGGGAAAAGGAGATGTCCTCTTACAGGGCTATGAGGCTTTATTCATCTTCGTAAAGGACTCTGAGCTGCTTAGATGAAACGTAGCCATGTAAGTGTAATTATTTCTGTAACAACTTGCTAGCAGGAATCTGAAATAATAAACTGATCAGCTCGCTAGCAGTAGATTTTTTTTTTCCCCCTGCATATACAGAAAAATATTGGTGTGGTTTGTTACATAAGGAGTGTCTGACACTTACCAAAAGGCCATGACGTGCACAGCTGCTTTCAGGTGTCTGCATACCTCACGTGCTATCCAACAGCAAAATATATGTTGTTAATCCCAGGAATATCTGATTATATCTTTTATTTTTTACAGCAGTGGTAATATCCATCTGGACTGTCTTGGAAGCATACAGGATAAAATCACTGTCTGTGCTACTGATGACTCCTACCAGAAGGCAAGGCAGAGCATGGCACAAGCTGAGGAGGAAACTCGCAGCCGAAGTGCTATAGTTATTAAACCTGGTGGGAGATACGTAGGTAAGAAGTGACTTGATTGTTGGAGCTGTACCTAGTTCCCACTTGTGATATATATGTTCGTGTTTGTCTTGGCTATTCATAGCTTGACTCTTAAGTGATCTCCTGGCCAAAGCTGATATCTTCACAAGTCTTTCTTTTAAGCAGTATCTGGTAGTGTCTGATGCTGATCTGGATGCTGAACACAGCAGAGTTAGTGGTCAGATGTTCAGTGACAATTGTATTCCTAGCTGACAGCTGAGGATTGGTTTTATACAGTTTGCTTGTTGAGAGAGAGTACTTCATTTCTGTTACCTGGAACCGAATCATTGTATTGCTTCACAAAAGTGTTTGTCTGGCCGGCTGACCAGGTACACTAAAATGAATCACCTATGCTGTTCCACAGACCTGGGGTGCATCTGCACTTAAATATTATCTGGGGGCTGAACTTGAATTAATCAACAATGAGATTAAGGTGATCGTGCTAATTGCAGCCATGGAAGAAACTGTTCTACTTTATAAGCTGAAAGGCAGAATCTTTACTGGGAAGGAAGAGATACAGGACAAATATCGGAGGGTTCCAAGTTGGAGTGGGGAGGTGTTTTCCCTGTGCTCAAATCCCAGGGACCCATCCACTGCCAAAAACGTGAGCAAATAGTGTAACCCAGAAGGTCCAGTCTCAGGTTTTGTGAGCCAGTTGGTTTTTCTTCTCCCAGCTTGTGATATGACGACTTGTCTCCTCAGAGAGAATGTCTGTGAACAGAATGGGGAGTTGCAGAATGTAGAATTGACCCTCAGTCATTTTTTATCAGCCAAGTGCTCAAAGCTGAGAAGTAAGATAGTAATCAGGAAGGAAATTAATTGATTTCCTGTACTCTAAAATATAATTTTGTTTAGCTCTTCATATTTGAAAAAACATTCGAGTAAATGGTTAAAGTTGTCAGGCTAATGAGCAAACCGCTTCCCAGAAAGAGAGGATAAAAAACCCTTAAATTTTAAAATTCTTACTAGAATCTTTCCCTTTATAAAATGAAGACACAGCCATGCAAGTGGGGGGGGGGGGGGGGCGGGAAGGTAGGGAGGCTTTACTTGTAAGCTGAGACTTTGGCGTCAAAATGTTGGGAGCGGAGGGGGAAAGAGAGAAGGAGGGGACTGGGAGCACGGTAGTTATGTTTATATTCAAGGAAAGGGAAGGAAGAGGGGTTAGCTCCAGCCGAGGGTTAAAGATGCATCCTCAGAGCAGCCTCATCTTATAAGACTCACATTGCATCTTGATTTACAGGATCCTCAAGCATGTATGCCACATGTTGACTTTATGTGATCTAAGAGGGAGGAGGGAAGGCTGATTTTTTTTTTAAAATAATGTTTACATGGGATTACAGGGTGTCAGCACTTATACATGTATCTATAGCAATTTCAGGTAGCTCAATCTCTTATTGCTATGAAGTTAAAGCATTTCTTAAGTGTGAAAATTAGAGATGAATGGAGCAGTCTGGATAAGCCTGACCCTTGAACAGAAGGCTTGATGAGGTTAAAAAGGGTTTGGTTTAACATAAAAGTATATTGTGTGTGCATCTCTACACCTCTGGGTTCCAGCTGTAAGTGGAAATGCCACAAAAACATATTTCTGGTGTTTGATTCCTGGCAAAAAACAAGCAAGCTGTAGAAACCGACGTGTCTGTTTTTGTGACCTTTCTTATCCTATTTCTAGAAATGAGATCCTGTTAGACCTCTGAACATTTGGATGCTTAATGACTTGTGTGGACTTTTTGTTCTGTCCCTTTTGCCTTCACTCAACCCCACCAATGGAAAAGTCTCATTGACTTGCATGAAGCTTGTGTGTAATCGGAATCCAGGAAATGGTGACTTAAAAAATTATGAAACCTACATTTTAGTAGAATAAACAAACATTGCCCACAGTCACCAGCATCTTCAGATGACTCAGTTGAAAACATTGTTTCCTAAGCAGAGAAACTGCCATGCTGAAATAAGATCTCCAAAAATTGCTGGAATAAATAGTTGGATTTCATTTATGCCAGATCAGTTCACTCTATTGGCTTGAACTAAAATGGCTGTTAATTTTTTAAATGGCTTCTGTATAACTGTGGAAGATATGAAGACTTTTGCCTCTGGTTTTGGCTATCTTTTCTTTTCTATGGACTGTGTTCTCTGTCACGGGGGCACATTTATGGTTAGTAATAGAATGTGGCTTTTTACTAAGAAAGCTCTTGTTTTCCATATGTGAGCATTCCAGGTTCTTAAGGAGGAGGGCTAGCTGGTCTTCCAGCAAATGATGCAATTAGCTTCTGTATCACTTCTAAAGGGTTTCCTGTTTAAATAAATAAATAAATAAATAAATAAAATGAAATTCAGACTTTAAGTGGTAGCTGGAAAAACTTAAACTTGGAGGGTATAATCAAAAGGAACTAGATAAAAACAGAACTCCCAAAATGGAATTGAGGAAGTTGTCCTCGGGGATTTGAAGTGAACGTTAAAAACTATTTTACGGGCTCAAGTACACAAATACTCATTAAGAGGCTGAAAGTTATTACTTAAATAGAAACAGCACATTAAAATAGTCAGTATGATAGATGAAAAGACAAGCCTGCAAGTGTTAGACCCTATACATGTCCTTGTATTTGCTCTCAGAGGGAGGCTGTGTAGAACCAGACCCATAAAGTTCCTATTGTTCTAAAAACAGAAACATCTGCTGGAGAACAGTTTAGCTGAGATCAGCAGCGGGGGAGCCTCCTGTTGACCAGTTCTGCTCTTATCACTCTGTATTGCAGCACTGCTCTACATTGCAATTGTGGAACTTTCCTTTTCACAGGAAAAGTCTGGCTGGACTAAATAGGGGATGTATAAAATTGTGATGAAGGAAGGAATGGTGAGCAGAGAATTGAAGTTTTACACATTTATAGCCAATAATAGCCATGTTCCCCTTGTGTGATGCTGCTGCTTTGGACTTCCAGTTACTTTTTACAAGCCTGGACTGAATCTTCTTCAGTCGTCACAGAATGTTTGTCCTGGACTTGCATTGGCACAGGAGTGTGTGTATTTGAGTCTTCCTTTGTCTGTCAGGGCTTCCTGTTGGAGTTTATGATGTACATATGCACATTAGAAAAACACTGGACTTTGAAAGGTGATTCCTGCGGTTCACTAAATCTTCATCTCATTTTAGGCAAAAAGGTTCAGGTGCGTAAGCCTGCACCAGGCGTTTCCGATGCTGTTCCCTCTAGGAAGCGGCCAACACCAGTCAACCTCGCCAGTGCAATAAAGAGAGGCAACAATGTGATTTCTCAGAGACCCTTCAAAGACAGGGTTGTGCACTTACTGGCACTAAAGCCTTATAAGAAACCTGAACTGATTCTCCGATTGCAGAAGGATGGGCTTTCTCAGCAGGACAAGGATTTGCTGGACAGCCTCCTGCAACAGGTTTGTGTCTGACCTCGGTGTTCGTCTAAATCATAAAGACAAATGTGCTCTCATAATGTTGGCAGATTTTGTCCTAATCCATGATAAATTGCAGTTTTAATGTGATCCATAGATTAATTTCCTTCTATGGCCGTACCCAGTAAGAACCAACTGACTAAGGGATAGTTGGCAGTGTTATATTGGCTTTGCTAGAGACACGTTAGCAGCCCCTCCACATTTTCACTTTCAGGGGTTTATAACTAATTTGTATAAATCTACCACCAAATTAGGACAGTTTTAAGAACAGACGTTTTGGTCACTTGCACTTTCAAATTGCACTCCAGTATACTGGATATTTAATACTGAACTATGACATCTCCTTGCTTTTATGGCCTTGTGGCAAATATGAAACACTTGAGTTTTAATTGATATGAACTGTGTTCATAATACATGCAAAACAATAAATGTCATATGTCAATAAATGTATTGGCATATGCAGTATTTTCCATGCAAAGAGGAAAATATATTCCATGCTCACTGTGTCCCTCAGCTTCTCTCAAGTCATGCCTTTCCCGCTAAAGAAATGTATTACATTGTTTAACTCTGCAGATCATAGTTTCTTTCTAGCTAGTCATGTTCTCATCTATGCCAGACATTAAAACTTGTCTTCCAGTTGTATCAGTTCAGTAATACCAACCTGAATATTCCGACTTTATTTGTACTAGCTAAATGTACATTTGTAGTAATTATCTTTACATTTTCAGAACACATTACCAACATGAATTAAACCTCACAACATCCCTGTCTTTTAGGTACTGGAAATATCAACTCCAATCTGTAGATGGTAAGATTGAGGCAGAGAGGTGAAGTGGCTTGCCCAAGGGCATACAACAAGTTATTAGACAAATTAGGATAGTAACTCTGGCATTACTGGTTCTCAATCTGGATTTTAATCCACTAGAATTATTGCCTCAATTTTCAGCACAATTCTGAATTATTTTTAGCCTCCCGAAAGTCTTAATACTGCTTAACTTCACTAAACAATGTCTGCTGTAATCTTTTACTAATATAGTCGCAAACCTCTAGCAGGTTGCTACTATGTCTAGTAGTCATAGCACCATCAACGTGATTGGATAATGCTGGTTTGGCTTGAAATTTATCACTTGTAAATATATCTCCTTTCAGCAGCAGGGTGCTCCCATCCCCAAGCAAACACAGATAAGCTACAGAATGTAGGCTGTGTTAACTTCTTACCCAAGTACATCTTTAAGTGTCAGTTTCATTATGCTCTTGTATCTACACAGGACTGTGCTAGTGTTGAGTGAACAGTCTAATTTCTCAAAAGATGCTGCTTGGGAGGGGTGGAGTGTGCAGGTCCCAGGAGCTGCTGTGTTCCTAAAGTCTTGATGATGTGGGAGGCAATTTAAAAAAAAACCTGAGAAATTTTTCTGAGTAGATAAGACCTTCTGAGCAGGGCCTGTCTTTACAGTGCTTGGCACACTGTTGGTGCAGTAGGGAAAAATGATCTGGTCATTGATAGAAGATATTTTGGGAGAGTTTCTGAAGCAGAAATTGGCTTTTACCTTTTTTTTTTTTTTTTTTTTCATATTGGACATTACTGGGTGGTTTAAATGTAACCTACATTTTAATTCAGCTTTTGCTTGGCTCAGGATTTTGGAACCTTGACAAAACTGAAAGAAAAAAGTGTCATGTAAATTGACAGTTGTATGATTTTTATCTCTAATCTGCAAAACTTGCAATGTTCAGTCCTTGACTAGAACTTTTTGCTTGCAAATTAATAGTGGTTTAAAAATATTAAGCCATATTCTGTGGTAGCAAAGCAAGAGCACATGAGATTGTCACATAGTGTTTCCTGTTAGATGTCATATTTCCTGCTCCTTCCCTTTCTGTTTTTTATGGGGGTAATTTATCATTTTGTGATGATAATCTAGTAGCATGTTTCATACAGTGTGTTGTCAAGGTGATTTACAATCCATAAAGACATCCTATAATGTAACTGCTTCTACTGAACTGGGTGAACCCAGGAAAACATGTTTAATCTCAAACCGACAAATAGTATCTCCACTGACAGACAGAGAGAGCATTCCACATTTAAAGTGCAGCCTATTTTAGAGCAGGAGATTTAAGAATCCATGGAATTTGAGACCCCGTTCCTGTTTTTGTCTATTTGTAAACATGACCGTGGGCGAGCACTTAACACGTCTCTCCGTTTCCCTTTCTCTAAAAGTGAACATCCCATAAGGGAACTGTGATCCTTAACTGTTGCTTTGGAAAGTGCTTTGCAGTCCTCTGTCAGGCTTTAGAGAAATGAAGAGTATTTACAAAGGTGTGATCCTTGGATGTGTAAGAGTTGCTAATAAATTAGTTTTAACCTTGCGTTTTTCAGATGAGAAGGTAATTGCAGCTGAGAGTTTAAATTTCAGTCAGACTGTTGAAAGATAAATTACAGTAGGGAAACCTAAGTTGTTTCCATGCTGACATATTTCTGTTGGCTGCAATAGTATTCCCCATTAGGCCTCAAATGGTCTCTGTGTATAGGAAATCTCTCAATGGTAGGTTCTGTTAAAAGGCAAAAAGCTTCCTAATCTCATGTGCTGTATTAGTTACAGAATGTGATTAGTGGGCGAGGTGATTATTTGTTGTGCTCTGGAGTACAAGTTATTAATGGTAGTTTTTGCTCTCTCTCCTCATAGTAGCTGTCAACATGACCACTTCTTCTCCCATAAAACCAAGCAGGTTTCTCTAACTGCCGGTATATGCCATAAAAACACATTGTGAGGACCCTGAAGGAATATTACATCTTCTCTTCTATTTTTAATTAGTCCTCTGTACCAGTAGGCAGCTTCGTCTTCAGGCAGCTGTGAACAAAGCTGTCACCATAACAGTTTGTTCCAGAGGGGTAGCTGTGTTAGTCTGTATACAGCAAAAACAACGAGAGTCCTGTAGCACCTTAAAGACTAACAAATTTCTGCGGGCATAAGCTTTCGTAGGCTGCAACCCTGCATCTGACGAAGTGGGTTGCAGCCCACGAAAGCTTATGCCTGCAGAAATTTGTTAGTCTTTAAAGTGTTACAGGACTCTTGTTATAACAGTTTGTATCTCAGTTGATATGCAGCTTCATCTTAGGTGTTGGACAGCTTTGATAAATTGTCTGTCTGTTCCCAGCAGGATTTATTTCCAGATGTTTCCCTTAGCTCATGTTGGAGCAGCCCCAGATTATTTTGGGTCCATATTGAATGGCCATTTGTAGTCTCTTTAATTTTTTGTACTTGCATTTCAGTATAATTTGATATGTACTTAATAAATGAATATTTGCTAGGGCTCCAAGGTGCTATGGTAATACAAATAGTAAATAGTAATACAGGGCTGCCACTGTACGCAGAAAAGAAGACACAGTTGAATAAAGAATTTGGAAGCAAACATTAATCATGGTGCTTACTGACACCTGTGACTATAACGGGTTCACTAAATCTGCTTCAGCTTTTATCCAGATTTTTTTTTAAAAAATGTGTAAAATGTGTGCAAGTCAAACCGTAATGGTTTTTCACAAATTACTTTTCTATTTCAGGTGGCAAATATGAGTGCCAAGGACGGCACTTGTACATTGAAAGATTGTATGTACAAAGATGTACAGAAAGATTGGCCTGGCTACTCGGAAGGAGATCAGCAGTTACTGAAGAGGATACTTGTTCGGTAATTGTTCCACGCTTTTTGTCATGTCAGCTGCTAGCTGGATCTCTTACTAATCTACTAATTTGTGCCTACAGATAGTGAGCCGGATCAACTGGTGTAAATCAAGGCAGCTCAGTGAAGTCAATAGAACTACATAAAGCAGAAGATCTGGTCCATAGTGTCAAATTATTTGATTCTAACATGGAACTGTTTAGTCTGGTACTAAATTTGGCTGGTAAATGTGCTCAACTGCATCAAAACTATATGCAGTCTCTAATAAACTTAGGAATTTCACAAGTTGCATGTCACTGTATTCTTAACAAATGAGAATGCAAACCACAGAAAAATATGGGAGGAAGGAAAAAGTCATTCCTTAGATGGGAAGTTAATGATCGTTTCGAACTCTGGAGCAAAATTTAGCTAGTGAGGGGGTGGTTCTTTGTCTATTTTGGCTCTTCATTTAATCTCCCCTCCTTCTCTCTCTCCCTTGCATGTGACTTTCTGTTGCATTGTTGTCCTCTCTTTCACAGACTTCCATTAGTCACTTCTCCCCAGGACAGGCTATCCAGCCATGTGATCCTCTCGCTGCCCTAGGCATGCTGGTCAGCTACTGTGTTCCCTGCTCCTCTGGATGTTCCCCTCCCATTAGTGGCTCAGGCTCTTTACAGCAGCTTCTGTTTTAATCCTCTTGAGCCATATCTGTGTGTTCAAGTTTTGGTTGTGTTTAACATTCCATCTAGCGCAATTTAACACAGTGTCTAAGCACAAGTCTCTCAATTGTGTGTCTAGGCTGTGCTACAAATTGTGCCAAGTAACCGAGGGTCACCCCAGAGTTAACTGAGACTCAGGATCAATCTCATTAAGCCCCATGTGGAGGGAGAGTATAGCAAACAAAGCAATGTAGTTCTTCCCAGGCTGTCTGAGAGTGCCTTGCCCATGGCATCACTCATCCCATGCCCGTTTATCTGACCCTCACTGCCCTGGAGTCAACCTGGACAAGCCTCCTATCTTACACACTTCCCTACTTAAAAGCAGCCCTTTGTCAAGACAACGAGGATGGCTTCTCTGTTCCCAGCTATTTTTCCAGGCCTTTGAGTTTTGTCTCATTAAAACCTGTAGGACTGGAACATCTGTTTGGCAGGCAGAAGGGATGGAAAGATGTCTATGGCCGGGGGTTGGGCAGAGGAGGGCAGTAAGCAAACTGTTGGAAACTGTCCACTTCATCAGCTGTTTGTCCCTAAGATTCAACGTTTCCCTCAGTCTGAGTATTCTCAGAAGAGACCTTCCATCCCACCTGTACTCTGCAACCATACCCGTTAAATTACAGCGAGCCCTGTAGATCCCTTGTGTGGGACTCGACTCTGTTTTAAGAGTTTACGTTCCTACTTCTGGTATCTACAGGTTTTTTCCAGTCTGTATTTAGATTAGGTTTTTTTGTTAGGCAGGTAGAGACTTGATTTGGCCTTGTTTTGAGACTTATTTCTGTTGTGATTTTGGTTAATATAAAATATAGCTTTCTGTTTGAACAGTTTCCATGGTTTGAAAGCACAGTTGGCTTGAAGATGAGACTTTTTTAAACCAACAAAGTCTGTAATGCTAAATGTTCTTTGGCATACTTAGGAAAGCTCAAACTGGTGTGTTGTAACCAATTTAAACATCCTTCATGCTGAATTCTAGTTAAATGGAAAATTACAACTATCCACAGTCTGCTTGGCTTTAAAAAAAAAAAAAAAAAAAAAAAAAAAGTTGATTCTTCCTAGTAGAGCAGTGTTTACTGCTTTTTTTCAAATTGTGGCATTCAGTTATGCAGAGATCTAAAAATAGACCCTGGAAAGGATGTATTCAACTGTACAAACAAAGACCCGCTCAGCCAATGCAGGTAATGAGACTACAAAATGGAAAAAACATGTAGGGTTGAAGCTGGTAGAAAAACACATTCAAAGGGCACAAACAGCAGATGCAGGGTTTTACATAGTTTTGCCATGGTAGCCTCGGTTGCTGCTTAGGTCTGTCCAATTGTTAAATATCCTTTGACAGCACTCTAGCTCCTTGGTTTTATGCTCAATAAAACTAGGATGGATTAAGAATTGCTTTAATAACCCAGCTTTAGAAATTTGAAATGGTTTCTAACAAGACTAATGTTAGGTTGATTCACTTTTTTCCAGGGTTGCTTCTTTTTTCCAGCCTTCCTACTGTGGTGTAGCAAGTCTTCGAAGGCCATGTCTATGCTTTAGTGGCATAGCTACGGCACCAAAACTATGCTGCTGTAAACTGTAGTGTAGACGCAGACTACAGCAATGGAACGGGCTTGTTTCTCACTGTAAGAACGCCACCTGCCCAAGCAAAGGTAGCTAGGTGGACTGGAAGCATTCTTCTGTTGATCTCATTGCGTCTACACTAGGGGTTAGGTTGACAGAGCTATGGTGCTTAGGTGTGAATTCTTCACACTCCTGAGCACGTAACTGTGTCAGCCTAAGTTTTATCTGTAGACCAGGCCTGAGGGTTAGCAACTTAAACTGTACATTGGATTCAGTGGCTTTATCCCTTTGAGTACCTTTCATTTCAGCAAAGAGAGGCATTCTGGAATTGCTAGTTAACTTGTTTAGGAGGTGAAGTAGTAGTACTTGAGGCTAGTCAATGTAAAAAGTTAGTTGTAATCTATATGCGTTGCCACAAGTCCCCTTCATAGGTATACAAGTAACTGTCCGCTCAAGCATGTTTCTTGAGGTGATCTGTTTACCAGTGAGAGATGGTGGTTTGGTTTAAATGATCATTTCATTTAGCTTAAATCTCTTGATTAAGAGAGTGTGGCTGTAAACATGGAAATTAGTTGCTGAAGTGTAATCAAGCTTCAGGTTAGGCGAAGAAACAAGTTCCTCTGAAGTTTGACAGGTACCTCTGTAGCGTCTTCCCAATTTGCGGAAAAAAACAAACCTTCCAAAAAAACCCTTCAATTTAAAACTATGTTCTGAATCACTTTATGGTGGAACTTAGATCTTGGTTATTTAACATGGTTAGAGGGGGTGTAGAACTGCTACAGTAAAACCTTCTTTACAGATGCAATTTGATTCGGTAGCAGAAATTTATTTCCTGAGTGATTAAGACATGGGTTCTCTAGATCATGCTGGTAAAGTAGGGCAAAATTAATGTTCTCTGAAACTTACTCGGGGAGCTATGGAACTGCATAGAAAAATCAGATTGATACTTAGGAGGAGGAGGATGGATTTAGCAAAAATTTAGTTTTTCAAAATGCACTGTAGTATCTTGTTTTGATACAAGAGGTTGCCATTTTATTTGAGACAATACTGTAAGTGCAGCACTTGGCGCAATCATCTCGGAGGTGCAAGTTAAAGAATATTTATTATAGAGCCCTAAATGTACATCAGGTACCAGTCAGAGATGCTCCCTCTTATCTCCCTCCCCGTCCCAGTGGTTCATTTTTCAGGGATAATTGTCCCATCTTCTGTGGACTAAAATGCTGTCCTGATGGGGAGGTAAGTTCAGATTTTAAATGGAGTAGATATTATCTTCAGAGCAGGGACCCAATAAAAATGTGTCTGCTTTGCTTAGTATTTTGTAAGATGATCTTAATCCTACAAGACTGAAAAACAGTTGAAAAGTCAGTAAGTATCTAAATTAATTCTGATTATCAAAGGCCTCCATCAATCTTTAAGCACTGGCTAGAATACACTGTGGCCATCCAATAGTCATTTGACTTTTTTATTTTTAAAATAAATGTTTTATCTGACATGCCAGTCGAATGAATTTCTTCAGTAGCAAGTTTTAAGTCTAGGCATCAGGGAAAAGAGGCAGAAGGGTAAGTGTAAAGAAAATAGGTTCCTTCCCCTTCAGGGATCCTGATCCAGCCTCTTAGGCAGGGATACTCACTGCTCTACTGACACAAGCCTTGGAAGCACTGCATGGGCCTGTTCTTCTACTCTAATGAATACGCAGATCGTGGGAAAGAGGGAGGCTCCTTCAATATTTTGGTGCCCTCAGTATTTTATTGGTCAAAGTTTTGTATGTCTTGTATTTAGTTTCCTTTCAAAGAGTTTGACTCTTCTGGGATTCCCCCTTTCTCTTTCTAAGGGGAGTGTAGCCGCTTCGTCTGAGATGAGGGTTTTCTCTCAAATCACTTATTGCTGCTTCCTAAATTTGTTGGGAGTTGGAATGCTAAAGTCCCCGCTGGCTCTTAAAGCTTGCAGCTGCTTCTGCCACTAGACCTCTAGGCTAGTTGTATGGGATGATCAAACATAGTAAATTTAATGGGCGCAAATTTACTGAGTAACTTTCAGATGATCCTCTCATGCTAAAGGGGTCTTCAGTGCAACCTGATGCTTTTTTGTGACTCAAGTACAGGATCTAAACCACCATAAATTCTGCTTTCAGGAAACTCTGCCAGCCGCAGAATGTTAGTAGTTTTCTGGGAGACACTCCTTCCTTGAGTCCACCAAAAGACCATGTGAACTCCTCTTCCCCTCCGCAGGTAGGTGGGTGAGCTGTCACGGCTAACGGGAAAGGAGGGGGGTGCTGGGTGTCTAGTGGTCAGCACAGGGCCAAGACCCTGGAACCACCACCGTCTAAGCCCACCGATTGGCTCAGTGCTGGGCCCTGAGAAGGTGGTTCCACCTCTGTTTGCCTGTCTGTAAAACTGGAAATAGTCACTGCCCAATGGTGTTGAAAATTAAAATGATAAAACTTTGCACGAAGGTAGAGCATTATTCTTAGTTCTGCAGGAATCCATTTCACTTCCTGAGGTGCTGTGCTAATGGTCTGTGTGTGTCAGCCTTCTTAACATATCTTTTTGGATACTCTTGAAAATTTTACTCCAAGACTATACTATTGAAATTCCCAGGACTTCTGCTCCTCTGGGACTTTTGAAAATTTTACCCATTACCAACAATGTAGAGAGAGCCAGTAGTAGCTAGCTCCCAAGCATAACGAAGGGCTTGTCTACAGACAAGGTGCTAGGTGGCAAAGCAAGGTGTGAATCTACGGCGCACCAGCTTGCTGCTCAGTAGCATCCTGTGTGGTGACTGCTACAGAGTACTCCGGGACTTTCACTGTGCTTGCTGTGTGCCTCCTTTTCAAATGGAACGTTCTCTGAAATGTATGCATTTATCTAGTGTGCTTCATCCAAGACAATCAAGGTGATATTGGTATTAGCAATGATATTTGTTAGTCTCCGTTTGAGGGGAGTTAAAATTGGCCATTCTTTATTTGGTCTGTGTTCCTCTGTCAGAATCTGCAGGCACCAGAGTGAATGGTGCCCACTACTTGGCTGCTCGCAGCTTCTTCAGCCCTCCCTCTCTTTGCGCTGCCCTGTATCTTGTAGCAGAGAGGAGGCAGCATTATTGAAAAGCCAGCATGAGGCACAGAGGAAGTGATGTGGTTGCCCCATAAACCCTTGGCAGAGTGCATATTTCCTCTCCACATCCCTCCTGATCGTAACTAGTCTGGAAAGCAAAACTTCCTGTCACCAAGCATTCTTGAGACTGCTGGAGTTGGCAAACAAGAGGAATTAACTGGATGAAGAAAGCTAATTGGATGATTTCCATCAAAGGAGCTGTGATTCCAAATGCGCTTTGAGGGAACACAAATTCCACTTGCAAACAACAATTCTGTGTGAGACAGCAAAGAAAATAATTAAATATCCAAAAGAAACACAATCAAAACTATCCCCTGTATTCCAGTGGGTGCTGAATAATCCTGCCTCCAACTCTGTGCAGCTAGGCAGACATACACTGTGGTACTGAAGGCTATCCAAGGTAATTTGGCTGCCTCTGAAACTGGATTCAGGCTGGCAGCCGTAGCTTCTGGCTCCAAGCTAAGCTTTTTCTGCATTGACTGAAGAAAGGTTCTTTCACGGTGTAACTCCTCCTAGGCTTACCTGTAACCCCCAAACATCCACCTAATTTAAGATGCAGATGTGGTTACGGTTATCTCATCCACCGGCAGTGGATTTATCATGAAAAGCATTTTCTCAAAGCATTATCTTCATAACTCCATGCAAATAGGTCTGAAAGGGCAAGTGAAAAATTCCTGCCTTCTCTCCCCTTCCAGCCTGCAGGGCATTTTCCAGATGTAAGTAGTGGTTAAGATCATGCCCCTCCACATGGTGAGTTTTAGCATTTCTGTAGCATTTTTCATACTGTCAACTCACAGCTCTTTACAAACATTCAGCCTTGGCCCCACTTCACCTTCCTTCAACCCCTATGAGATGGTGAAGGATATTATTCCTGTTCTGTAGGGGAAGAAACTGAGGCAGAGTTTAAGTGATTGATCAAAGATGACAGATTAAGTCAGTGTCCATCTAGAGTAATATCCAGAAATCCCAACTCTTGGAGCCCTAACTACTGAATATACTTCCTCCTTTTCCGTTATCCCACATTGCTGTTTTGCAAAAACAGCATCTTGGGCAAATACTTACTCTAAGAAAGAAGAAATTGCAGCACTCTGTTTTGTTAATCTTCTTCCGTTACTCCTTGCATGGAGGTAGCTTTGCTCCCACGGTTAAATTTAAAACAAAAATGTTTGGAAGGATTGGATTGGATAGCTCCTACAGGAGAGGAAGAGAGCAGAGCAGGACCAGGAATTCCTTTGTAGAACCTGACCTCTTATAGCTTTCTCTATCCACTTGCTCATACAGCCTCTGTGGGCAGTGGCCTTCTCGCCATGTGTCACATTCCCACTCCTTTTTGTGGGGCTGCGCAGTTGCTGTTAGGGTCTTTAAGAGAATTAGATGCTTGGATAGCACAATCAAGTTACTTCTGAATTGGCTGAGGGCTGGCAGTTCATACGTTAAATCGCATACTTATGTAAATTGTTCTAGTGGTTAATTACTCTCACTGATGAAAAATTTGTCTTTCTTCCAGTCTGAATTTGTCTAGCTTCAACTTCTAGCCATTGGATCATATTATACCTTTCTCTGCTAGACTGAGGAGCCCACTATTAAATGTTTGTTCCGCACGCAGGAATTTGTAGGTTGTAGTCAAGTCATCCCTTAACTTTTGTGTTAGACTCGATGAGCTCAATCTATTTAGTTTGTCACTGTAAGGTCTGATTTCTAATCCTGTAATCAGTCTCATGGCTGTTCTCTGAGCCCTCTGCAATGTATCAACACCCTTCTTGAATTGCGAGCACCAGAACTAGGCTCAATATTCCAGCAGCGGTCACACCAGTGGTAAAATAACGGTCTACTCCTACTCAAGATTCCCGTTTATGCATCCAAGAATCACATCCCTAGTCCTTTTGGCCACAGCATTTCACTGGGAGCTCATGTTCAGCCAATTATCCATGATGACTCCAACTCTTTTTCAGTCATTGCTTCCCAAGATAGAGTTCCCCCATTATAAGTGTGGCCTATATTCTTTGTTCCAAGATGTATACATTTACCTTTACGTTTAGCTGTATTAAACACACATTGTCAGCTTGTGCCAGTTTATGAAGCAACCCGATCACTCTGTTTCAGTGACATATCCCCTTCATTATTTACTACTCCCCCAAAATGTTAAATGGCATCAGGCCAAGAACTGATCCCTGTGGTAGCCCACTAATACACAACTGCTAGATGATTCCCTGTTTACAATTACATTTTGAGACCCATCTGCCACCCAGCTTTTAATCCACTTAATGCGCCACATTAATTTTGTATCGTTCTGGTTTTTGATCAAAATGTCATGCAGTTCAAGTCAAACACCATACAGAAGTCTCATCAACACTATTACCTTTATCAACCAAACTTGTAATTTCATCAGAAAAAGATACCAAGTTACACAGGATCCATAAACCCATGTTCACTACATTAATTTGAGATTACCCTCTTTTAATTCTTTATTAATTGAGTCCTGTTATATCACTGACAGGCTTATGATTACCCGGGTCGTCATCTTCACCCTTTTTAAATATTGGCACAACATTAAGTTTCTTCTAGGTTTCTGGAAATTTTCCAGTGTTCCAAGATTTATTGAAAGACAACTTTAATGGTTCAGCGAGCTCCTCAGCCAGCTCTTTGAAAACTCTTGGATGCAAGTTATCTGGACCTGCTGATTTTAGAAATAACTGACTTTAGTAGCTACTGTTTAATATCCTCCTGTGATATTAGAGGAATAGAAAGTTATGATGTGACTGCATCTGTTGTTTTTCCCCATATACAGAACAAGAATGTGTATTGAACACCTTTACTGAATGCCTTTTCTGCACTGGGCCAAAGTATTTTTTTTGTTTTACTGGGTTTCATTTCTTTAAAGTGCCACAGAACTCTGGTTGTTTTTGCGGTATACAGACTAACAGGGCTACCCCTCTGGAACTAGTGACTTTTGTTTGCTTATTGATACAGCAGTGACACCTCGTGGTGAAGCAGAGTTTTTAAAGCAAATGACTGATTTAAAATCACTGTCTTGTTAGTCTTTAAAGGAATGTTTTCTTTTGTCCCCAGAAACGATCCCAGCCTCTGGAATTCATTGATCCACTAGCCAACAAAAAGCCTAGGATATCTCACTTGGCCCATAGAACTCAGCCTACTTTCAATGGGAAACAGAACTCCTCGAATGGGAAGGATGCCCCTGCTCCTGCAGTACAGTCGGCTTTGGCCGATTCTGTCAGCTCCAGCTCTCACTTACCGGTTCTGGAGCTTCCAAGGCCTCATGACCCCCTTCCTGATGTCAGCAGTGACATAAGTCACAACGGCAGAGACTGTGAGAACCCAGAGGCAACTGACAGATTGACTAATCCTTTGTCAACAGACTGTCCCCAACCGAGCAAACACAACTGTAGCTCACTGCATGTGAAAACAAAGAAAAAATCCAAAAAGCACAAAGAAAAAGAGAGAAGAGAGAAAAGTGAAGAAAAATGCAAAGAGGAGAAGCAGGACTGTGAACTAATCAAGAAAGCTGGCTTAAAAATTAGTGCCCCCCAGGCTGTCACAGGTATGTGAATTCTGAAACACTTTGCCTCCCTGTACAAATGTAAATGGCTGCATGGGAAATATTGGTATAGATGATTCCTGCTCTAAACCATCATAGCAGAGTGTCCTGCCTGTAGATCCAAGCCCAGAGACTGTATGCTAGCGAAACACTCTCACTATCTCTACCAAGATCAACAATAGTCTTTCTGTGCAGGGTATGTCAAACTTTTCCTGGTTCACCTTTTATTTATACTGGTTTGGAATCTACCTCTGATTGTGTCACGTTTCTCCTTATTAAATTAAAAGCCTCATATTAGTACCTGGATAGTCATTCAGGTCTGAATGCCACTTTATCACTGATGAGTTCTAGCTGCCACTCCATTTTCAAGCAGATTTGCATTTTCATATTGTTGGCCACTATATTGATTTTAACTCCATAATGGAAAAACTAGTCACATCAAAGGCTTTTAATATTCGATACAAGAGAAGCCGCAGATAAACTTAACATGATACCATGTTGTTAGGACTTTTACAGTATAAGCTTTCAGGCTAACAAGGCTCATTATTGTATCTTGTTATTTACCTGATCCAATTTTCTCAAGGATCAACAAAGCTACAAACATCTCATGTGTTAAAATGGAAGAATGGAAAGAAAAAAAACACAAATACAGTGATTACTGCATAGATTGGCATAAATTACATGGGAAAAGATCTGTTGGCTAATCTAGTCCATTCACATGCCAGTGTAGGCTTGTTTCCTATTTGCTACTACTTTGTCAAGTCCAATTTATAATGTCTCAAGTGATAATGCTTCATTTGCTGCCTTTGGGAATAGTAGTTCAAGGCTCATAGGTCTGTCACTAAATGATACTTTACATCCAGCCTTTTTCCTTAAGTTAACCCTAGTACTTCTAATTAAACTCCATTTATAATCTCACTAAATCCCTGACCACCTTTGATGCATGTAAATTCTCTTCATAAGAAAGGAATGCAACTTTTACAGGGGATGAATTCTGTTAAAGCCAGAATACAAGTAACCAGTAGAATGAACTATTTTTGATAAAGGTATAAACTTGCTAAGGTATAAGACTAATTCAGTGGAGAAGATATTGAATCTCTTGGTCTCCCATACCTGCCAGAACAGCTCATGCACACATGATCTGATTGCTGACAAGTGATTTTTAACTGCCCTCAGGTAGGCTGTTTTGACCGTTATAAATGGGGAAAGTTTGTGGTACTTCGGAATGCTTTCCATTAATAAAGCAAACTTCAGTTTACTATTTTGATCTGATTTACTGGGTGCCAAATACTTCCTCACTTCTCTGTGAATTTCTTCTCTTCCTGTCCTTGTCTGTGACTGTCGTCTTTGATTTTGAGATAAGTCATGTAACATATACATGCTATTTTCCTGACACACTTCTTGTTCAGTAGCAAAATATTACGATTTTTCTTCTTGATTTTTATGCTCTACTGACACTTTAAAAATCCCAAACCAGAAAATAAGGTAGAAAAGTGGTAAAACAGCAGTTCTGCAAATCTGACTTGTTGCTGTTCTAATGGGAACTGGGCTTGGGTGTTTCTTCTGCACTTGTCCCACATGTATTATATCTATACGCTTATTATGCAACTTATTTTACACAATTCCTGGCTGTCCTCCAAGTGATTGGAGATAAGTCACTATAAACAAACTGTAGTAGTGATGCTAGGAGTTATCATTGTAACTGTTTGGGTATATGCAAGTAGGTTAACCTTCACCCCCCCAGCTGCTTTTTGGATAAGCAGCACTTGCCAGGAGTTGGTCCTGGCAGACCACTATTAGTTCTGTTTTGATAGGAGACGAAGAGCACATCGGGGTCTCCTGAGTAAAGACAGTAGGTGGCACTCAAGGGCAAAATGAGCCTCTGTTGATTTATTTTTCTCTTCTCTGCTTTCCTTCTTACCTTTGTCCCAAATAGCCCATACTCTGGAGGGGGGACTGTCTCCACCCACCATCCTCAGAAATCGAGATTGCTCTACTCACGCTGATGATGTGTTTCAGGAACAGGAAGAGGCAGAAAGCCTATTTTTCTTCTACTTAAGGAAGTCTTGGTGCAGCCTCAGATAGGATGTTTCTTAAAAGGGAGAATTGGGGCAGCTTATCCTAGGGGTGGGTTTATTGCTTCAGAAATAGCTTTGTGGTAACTACTCTAGAGGAATTTTAGGGAACATGAAAACATCCAAGCAGTGCTAGCCGACACGTTAAATGTGGGCTGTGGGGCGTACGCTACCTTTCCTATGTAACTCGTATCTGTATTACAAGACCAAGATAGTCAAGATTCTACTTTGCTGACTCATTTGCTTTGAAGGAGGAGTTTGAAGCACACTACTTCTCCAAAACAGATGACTTATACCCTCAGTTCTATGGCTTTGAAGCCACCCCCATTTGCCTCTGCAACTTGCTTCTTCCTCTCAGACTGCAGTTGACTTCCTGGGCCTATCAGGGCATTACGCAATTCACGGGCGACTTTAACACCTTTCAGGCTCCCTTCCCATTGCTTATGGGGTATCCTGCCCTCAAATGGTAATAAGAACATAGCTATACTGCATGCCAGTGACCAGTGCCAGATGCTTCAGAGGGAATCATAGAACGTTAGAATCACAGGACCGGAAGGGACCTCGTGAGATCATCTAGTCAAGTCCCCTGCACTTATGGCAGGACCAAGCATTGTCTAACCTGCTCTTCAAAATCTCCAATGATGGAGATTCCACAACCTCTCTAGGCAATTTATTCCATTGCTTAACTATCCTAACAGTTGGGAAGATTTTCCTAATGTCCAACCTAACTGCCCGTGAAGCAATTTAAGCCCACTGCTTCTTGTCCTGTCCTCATGGGTTGAGAGCAATTTTTCTCCCTTCTCTTTGTAACAACCTTTTATGTACTTGAAAACTCTTATCGTCCCCCCTCAGTGTTCTCTTCTCCAGACTAAACAAACCCCATTTTTTTTCAATCTTCCCTCATAGGTTGTTTTCATCGTTTTTGTTGCTCTTCTCTGGACTTTCTCCAGTTGGTCCACATCTTTCCTGAAATGTGGTGCCCAGACTTAGACACAATCCTCCAGTCGAGGCCATATCAGCATAGAGTAGAGCAGTAGAATCACTTCTTGTCTTGCTTACGACACTCCTGCTAATACGTCCCAGAATGAGGTTTGCTTTATTTTTTTGCAGCAGTGTAACACTGACTCATAGTTAGCTTGTGATCCCACTGTGACGCCCAGATCTTTCTGCTGTACTCTTTCCTAGGGAGTCATTTCCCATTGTGTACGTGTGCAACTGATTGTCCCTTCCTAAGTGCAGCACTTTACATTCGTCCTTAGTGAATTTCATCCTGTTTACTTCAGAGCACTTCTCCAGTTTGTCCAGATGATTTTGAATTTTAATCCTATCCTCCAAAGCACTTGCAACCCTTCCCAGCTTGGTATCATCCATAAACTTTATAAGTGTGCTCTCTATGCCACTATTGAACAGAACCAGACCCGGAACTGATCCCTGCAGGACCCCACTCAATATGCCCTTCCAGCTTGACTGTGAACCACTGATAACTTCTCTCTGGGGATGATTTCCCAACCAGTTATGCACCCGCCTTATAGTAGCTCCATCTAGGTTGTATTTGCCTGGTTTGTTTGAGAAGGTCATGCAAGATAGTATCAAAAGCATTACTAAAGTCAAGATATACCACATCTACCCTCCCCGCCATCCGCAAGGTTTGTTCCCCTGTCAAAGAAAGCTATTAGGTTGGTTTGACACAATTTGTTCTTGACAAATCCATGCTGACTGTTACTTATCACCTTATTATCTTGTAAGTCTTCGCAAATTGATTACTTCATTATATGCTCCATTATCTTTCTGGGCACTTAAATTAAGTGAACTGGTCTGTAATTCCCCAGGTTGTCCTTATTCCCCTCTGTATAGACTGGCACGATATTTGCCCATTTCCAGTCCTGGGGAATCTCTCCCCTCTTCCATGACTTTTCGAAGATCATGGTGAATGACTCCGATCTCAGTCAGCTCCTTGAGTATTCTAGGACAGTGGCGTACCGAGGGGCAGGGGGCTAGGCCTGTCCTTCACAATGCGCTGGAGGTGCAGGGCGCAGGAGGCTCTGAGGGGCTCCTCTCAGAGCCTCCCCCCGTGCGTTGTGACGGGCCAGCCCAGCCCCCTCCCCAGGCGGGAGTGTGTGGCTGCCCTGTCTGAGCCAGTGCTGGGCTGTGGGGCTGCAGCAGGAGAGGCGGGTGTCACACGGCGGGTAAGAGTAGGAACGGGGTGGGGGGGTGTAGCCAAGCCTGCACTTCCACCCACTCACGTGGCCCCTCCTCACAGGTATAGACACCTGGGCGGCAGCACCGGGACCCCTCCTGCCCTGCATGGGGGAGGTCGTGGGGTTTGAGGAGGCCCAATTGTAGGCTTGGCCCCCGGGTGCTGGTGACCCTCAGTATGCTGCTGTTCCAGGATGCATTTCATCAGGCCCTGGTGACATCTAACTTGTCTAAAATTTTTAACGTGTTCTTTCCCTATTTTAGTCTCTGATCCTACCTCATTTTCGCTGGTATTCACTATGTTAGACGTCCAATCGCTGCTAACCTTTTCACTGAAAAAAGTCATTTAACACTTCTGCCATTTCCATGTTATCTGTTGTCTTCCCCCCCTCCCCCAACCCTCCCCCCCTCATTGAATAAGGGGCCTACCCTGTCCTTGGTCTTCCTCTTGCTTCTAGTGTATTTATAGAAGGTTTTCTTGTAAACATTTCTCTTGCTAATTTAATCTTGTTTTGTGCCTTGGCCTTTCTAATTTTGTCCCTACATCCTTGTGTTACTTGTTTATAGTCATCCTTTGTCATTTGACCTAGTTTCCACTTTCTGTAGGACTCTTTTGAGCTTCAAATCATTGATGACGTCCTGGTTAAGCCAGGGTGGGCTCTTGCCAGATTTCCTGTCTTTCCTATGCAGTGGGATAGAATGAACAGAAGAGCACAGTTTGAGTGATCCATCCCATTATCCAGTCACCGTGTCTGGCAGTTGGCAGTATAGGGACATCCAGAACGGGGATTGCATCCCTAACCATCTTGGCTAATAGTCATTGATGGACCTATTCTCTATGAACTTACTTATTCTTTTTTGAACCCTGTTATGCTTGTGGCGTTCACAACATCCCATGGCAATGAAGTCCGCAAGTTGATTGTGTTGTGTGAAGTAGTAGTTCCTTCTGTTTGTTTTAAACCTGCTGTCTATTGATTTCATTGCATGACCGTTCATTCTTGTGCCCTATTCACTTTCTCCACCCCATTAATGTTTTTATAGACCTCTGTTTTATCCCCCCTTAGTTGTTTCTAAGATGAACAGTCTCCCTAATCACTCAATGTATGCAAGCTGTTCCATCCCCCTAATAGTTTTGTCACCTTTCTCTCACATTTTCCAATTCAAAGACCTTTTTTTGAGATGCGGAAACCAGACCTGCATGTCATATTCAAGGTGTGGTCAGACCATGGATTTGTATAGTGGCATTTTAGTATCTATTCCTTTCCTAAGGGTTCCGAACAGTGTTAGCTTTTTGGACTGCCGCTGCACGTTGAGCAGGTGTTTTCAGACCCCATCATATTTTATGCATAGTTGGGATTATTTTTTCCAATATGCATTACTTTGCATTTATCAGCACTGAATTTCATCTGCCACTTTTGTTTCCCAGTCATCCAGTTGTCAGATCTCTTTGTAGCTATTTGCAGTCTGTTTTGGACTTAAATGTCTTCAGTAATTCTGTATCATCTGCTGATTTTGCCACCTCATTGCTCACTCTGTTTTCAAGATCATTTATGAATAGATTGAATAGCACTGGTCCCTGTACAGGTTCTTGGAGGATTCCACTGTTTACCTTTCTTCATTGTGAAAACTGACCCATTTATTCTTACCCTTTGTACCCTATCTTTTTTTTTAACCAGTTACTGATCCATGAGAGGAAAACTGATCCCATGACGGCTTGATTTGCTTAAGAGCTTTTAGTGAGGGATCTTGTCAAAGGCTTTCTGAAAGTCCAAATACACTGGATTGCCTTTGTCCACATGCTTGTTGACTCCCTCAAAGAATTCTAATAGATCAGTGAGGCTTGATTTCCTGGTACAAAAGCCATGTTGACTCTTCCACAACAAATTGTGTTCATCTATACATCTGATAATTCTATTCTTCTGTACAGTTTCAAACAATTTGCTTGGTACTGAAATTAAGCTACTAGCTTGTAATTGCCAGGCTCACCTCTGGAGCCGCCTTTACAAATGGGTGTTACATAGCTACCCTTCAGTCATCTGGAACAGAGACTGATTTAAGTGAGAGGTTACGTACCATAATTGGTAGTTCTGCAATTTCATATTTGAGTTCCTTCACAACTCTTGAGTGAATACCATCTAGTCCTGGTGATTTATTATTATTTAATTTATTAATTTGTTCCAAAGCCTCTTCTATTGACATCTCAATCTGGGACAGTTCCTCAGATTTATCGCCTAAAAAGAATAGTTAGTTATATGTTCAGAGCAGATTGAAGTCAAGTCTACATTGGATCCTTTTATTAAATCTTATGCTCACCAAGATCTGCTGCCATTCTCTTTACCTAAAAATTCCATAAGGTTTTCTTAGACCTCCACTTGTCCCCGCACTCCCAGTTTCCCTAGCTTTCTGGACGAGATAGTGCTTTCTGTTGTGCTCTGTATGTGGATGTCCTCATCTATAGACATCCAGGAATAACAGCAGGAGTTTGTTTTGTGAAGCCATAAATCTCTAAGTGCACTGTTGGACATATCCCTTCATCCCATTATGACATGTAAAACTTTCCTCCAGAAATCTATAGTGTGAATAGCTGTAAAGCATGTAGTATAGAATAGAAGGGAAAATAATTTGTATTTGTTCAACTTTCTAATCTCCCATCTGGACTCCATTAATTTGTTTTGCAGTTCACCAGTGCAGGGATTAGTATGTTATCCCTGCTTATAGGCATGCAGCAGTATTTATAAACCAATTAAATTAATAAATGTTTTTGCTGCTCAGTGCATTTGCTAATAGATGAATATTAGCCAAATCTTGCAATTCCAGCCATCTCATAACACTGAGACACTCTGCCTTTGGTCAGTTTTAACTACAACACACATCCTCTTATATCAAGCAAAATGCATTTTGTAAAGGGGTTTATGAAGTTGGACTTTAACTAACATAGCTTTTTAAGATGTAAAGCTGATCCAAATGTGCGTTATCTTGTTTTTTTGCAGGTTTAAATGGAACATGCAATAATTCTAGTGTACCAACATCCACTTCAGAAATGCCAGATTATTTATTGTGAGTATCTTCATTGTATCATTACCTTGGGGTTCAATTCCAAACTACCCATCGGAATCAGCAAGTGACTAAGACATAACTAACAATCACTCAGTTATTTTCTAATTACTGTGTTAGAACTCCCTAAAGTTTATTAGTATTAGTATTAAAAAAGCAAAACACAAAACCAGGTATTGAGTCCAGTTTCACAATGGATGGCCTTCAATTCCAGTTAGGCTTTACAGCAGCTTCCCTCTCCTCCCCTTTCTCCCTATCAAGCCCCTCTCCCCACATGCTAGAGTTCAAGGCTGTTTTCCCTGCAGCAGTTGATTACATCTACCCCATAAATAACTACATCTAATTTTCAAAGCTCTTGAAACACATTAATCCTTGCAATCCCTTTTGAGGTAGATAAACAACATCCCATTTTATAGATGGAGATGTCAAGAGGAAATAGCTTGCTCAATTTCAGAAGTCTGTCACTTTCTGCTGGGACTGCTGTTCCCAGCAGTACTCAGGATTTTTAGGATGTTTGTGAGATCGGGCAAACCCTGTACTCTGGGTTCGATGAGGAAGTGAGAAACTGCTTTTTAAAACTTTTTGCTGCGAAATGTATTTATCTGTAATGTTTGTCTTCACAGATATTGGCAATGATTTTAATATCAGTTAGTTCACTTTTAAGCGAGGAACCTGTTTGTTCAATCAGTGTTTAGTGTGGCTCTCTAGATCCTTTGTCCAGTCACTGTACTGGATATGAGATTTTATTTTTGGTACCCTTGCTATGGTGGGGTGCGGCTAGTGAATTTCTGTCACCTACTCGTGTGTCGTGGTGGTGATGCGTGGGTGGAAGATGGCTCCTTATGGGAAGTTAATGGATAATTGAATTAGGTGGTAAAACAGCAAGCTAGAGAGCTAAAAAATGCCAGTTAGGCTCACTCCTCATAGGGAGGGTAAGTAATCCTTGGGTTCTGGTGCCAGACGCTTGAATCAAATCTCCCTGATTCCCATTAAGCAGCACTTGTTGCTATGGGTAACTCAGATCCCTTCTACTTGAGTTTTGGCTGCATAAAGCCAGATCTGTTTGTAAATAAAACTCCACACTTTTCACAATGTGAATGTCACTCAGATCTGGCCCAGAACCCTGAATCTGGCTCGGTAGGGCTGCCAGCCCTCTTCTAGCACCATTGGATCTGTTTTGGAGTACCCTGGATCATTCGACCTCATGCTTTATAAAGAGGGCATCCTTTTACCCTGCTTGTATTGCGAAAGCAGCCAGTCAGAGACTAGGGCATTAGTGGGTGAGACTGTTTCCTGTGCGCCAATCAAAATCATGGTTTTACTGGTACATAGACCACTGGACTCTATGGGGACTTCACAGCTGAGCTCTCTGAGCTGGTGTTGGCACTGCTGTTGAAGGAATTGAGGACTGTGTTTGAGTGCAGCATTTATGTAAGAGGTCATGTCTTTCTAGAGTGAGGAATCCTTGGGGGCTACCCCCCAAGAGAGAGAGGAAGGCCTGCGTTGCCAGCCATATGCTCAACCTTGTCTTTGGGTCAGGTTTGATACTTGAGTCCTTATTGGGCAGCATGACTGTCACCCCATGTGGCTGATACAGATGTGAAACCTGGCCTCTGAGTGCAAGTGTCTCAGTGTGCTGCAGTAATGAATCTTGGAGAGATTTGCAGCGTCCTTGCTGGAGATGAGTGTATTGAACTTCCTCTTCCAGCCGGGACATTGAGCAGCTCACTGACTGACTGACAGCTGTTACTAGCTGTTAGAAACGACTGACTATCCGGTTAGTGTTCCTTGATGCATACTGGTAGCTTCTTCTGTCTGTGGCTTAAGTCTCCAGAAGTCAAGCCAGCCAGGACATGATGAGATAGCCAGGGAGTCACTGGAGCATCCTCTTCGTTCATGCAATAAGTTTGTGTCAATTTAGAAAAACAAGGTGTGTGAGGTAATGCCACTTATTGGACCAGCTTTTATTGGTGAGTGAGACAAACGTTTGAGCTACACAGAGCTCTTCCTCAGGTCTGGGAAAGGAGCTTCCAGCATCACAGCTAAATACAAGGTTGAACAGATAGTTAACTCATATTCTAAGGGGCCATTCAAGGTGAAGTGGCCTGTTAACACCCCGTCGCTATAGGCCAGAAAGGGAGGTCAGTGGGTTACAGATCGTTGTAATAAGCCATACATCCAGTGTCTTTATTCAGACTGTTGTTTTTAGTGTCTGGCAAGTTATGAATTTTAGCTCCCAGGCTCCTCTTTTGAAAGTGTTGAGGTCTGATAGCTCAGGCATCGAGTGATCACGTCATGTCATCTAAGCCTGTCAGCCTGGCGCTCTGTATCCCAGTAAAACCACAGTGTTGCAGCACAGCCAGGTATTTAGCTGTGGCGCTGAGCACCTTTCCCAGACCTAGGTGGAGCACTGTAGTTTGAAAGCTTCTCTCTCTCCAACAGAGGTTAGTCCCATGAAAGAGATTACCTCGCCCACCTTGTGTGTCATATTTTGGGACCGACGTGGCTACAACAACACGGCTCACAACACTGCTTGTCAGTTCAGTCATTTTAGCGGTGTATCTTAATAAATCAGGCTCCCTTTAATACAGAGCAGGAACAGTTCAGAGTCCTTCTCTCTGGTCTCCTTCAATCACCCACACCTATGTTGGCCTGGCCATACTCGAGCACCCAGCTGTCCCTCCTGCAAAGAGTAAGGTGATAAATGGGTGCTGTCACCTACGTTAAACTTGTTAAAGCAGATGTAAGGTCGAGCACGAAGATAAAAGGGAAGGCTGGTCCTTTATATCGGACTAGTGCTGAAAGTTAGGTTAATTGCATTTGATTAAACTGAGTCACTTTTAAATAGCTGTGCCTTTGGATATACTTGGGCACTCACCTTATGTTCACTTCAGGCAGGCTATTTTCAGAAGGTGAAGAGGGGAGATGTCCTTTTTTTTTTTAATATGGGAAGTGCTATCATCTGTGTTCATGCAATCCCCAGAACAATGATCCCCAGAACAATGGGGGCCCAGTGCTGACAGAGGCGTCTGGGTGCTGCGGCAATGCAAATGAGAACACTGTTTGTTCTGGAAGGCAGGCACCTGACAGACCTGTTTCTTTGTACTGCAGTAACCTTGCTGCTTGGAAAAGAGACCTTTGTTCTAAATTGCCATTTAAACTCTGTTCCATTCAGAAAATATGCACCCATTTCCTCTTTGGAGCAGCGTCAGAGTTATAAGAATGACTTCAATGCGGAGTACAATGAGTACAGAGACTTGCACGCCCGGATAGAGAGAATAACTCGACGATTTACACAGTTGGATTCTCAGCTGAAGCAGCTTTCGCAGGGCTCTGAAGAATATAAGGTATTAGCAAAAATATCTGTAAAAAAACCTAACTCTGCTCGCAGAGCTGTGGTTGGTTGGTTGTAGTTCATGTGACCTTTTGGGCTGTCTCGGGAGGACTTGCATCAGGCACTGGATGAATGTTTGTATTAAATGTACCGTACGCAGCCCAGAACTGATGGATGCAAGAGCGTACATGCAGCTGACGGCTTTTCAGGCTGTTTGTATGAGAGCCCTGTCGTCTTTCAGTTTCAAGTTGGAACACACATTGTGGTACTTGTTGACAAGGAGCAGCCTCACTGAGACAATTGGTGTCCCCAGCCAAATCCTGCTGGCAGCTATTAGTATATCATCCTCGCCAGAAAAGTGATATTTCACCCATATGGGAACGTATTACAGCTGGAAAGCTAGCTAATATGGGGTCATCTGTTTCTCCTGACGCTTTGATCTTAATAGTAGAGTATTATTCAACCTGTCAGACTGATTTTAAGAGCTTTAACTATTCATTAGCTTGAGGAAATAAGTTTCACTGAGGATAATAAACTGCTCTTTCAGAGCACTTAATATACCAAGCAACGCTTCCTTTCTGCTTGAATATCCTTTGTTTGGAATTGGATTATTTTGCTGTCCCAAGAAAAGCAACACTGATCAGTGCAGGAAAGTAACGCTTCTTGCAGAATAGACGTAGGTAGCTCTTCTCAGCCTCAAGAATTGCGTTCCTGGGACCTGATCCTTCTAGCACTTGTTTGCCATGGTGAGTCACTGAAGCCGATGGAACCACTCACAATAAAAAGGATTGCACACGGTACCTGTTGACGGAATCAAGCCCTTGTTTTGTATCAACAAATTGTTGGACAGCTGTATGTGTTTCAGGGTCTGTCCCTGCCACATTTCCTCGAACCTGTGGCTGCCTTTTTCCCTTTTGATATTGAACATCCAACTCTTTTTACGTGAATGCAAATGTACTTTTTGGGGGCGGGGGGAGGGGTCATTAAGTTAACATGTCTCCTGTATAGTATAGTGGAAATTCTGAACTGGCCACTTTCCAATTTGGAAAGGGCTCAGATGACCTGAAACACATCAAAATAATGCCATGTGCAAGAAAATGGGGGAAAATATACTGTAATTCTTTCCATGTGATAGTTTGCTGCACGGTACCCTCTGGAAAAGAGGCCAGCTTCTCACTTGACTCATCTTTGGATAATCAAAAATGTGCTGCTTACTAAAGTAGGTTACAGTTGTATTGTTTTTATGGAAACAAAGAACTCGATGTCCTTTCTTTTTCAGACTATCCATGATCAAATTTTACAGGAATATCGTAAAATTAAAAAGGTGAGTGAAAACTCTCAGCCACAAACTAAAATAAACCCTTTCTCCCCGTAGCTTGTGGTGTGATGTCTGGCTGCAATTTCTCAGCAAGGAAAGGGCTCCCTCTGCTGTTTAGGTGGGGCTTAGTGTCTGAGTCAGTGAATCACGTTAGTCAACATTTCCGTCTGTGTTTAATGAAATGCTGGTAACAGACTGAACAAGCGACATTGGTGTGTTAGTGCCTGAGACAGCAAAAGGGTATATGTGAGGTTTTGAGGTGCACAGCCAGAATGACCGTTCTTGGGGTCTTGTTCTCTGGTGTCACTGGTGGTTCTCAGTGCATTTTGGATATAACTTATACTCAGTGATACTAGCACAGACAGACTGGCTATTAAAAATCCTCTGCTGAGATTACTGGCCTGTTTTATTCTTTGTGCAGCATCTGCAATGTTTTATGTGTCTCAGCAATATAAAAAGACATGGTCCCTGCCCAGAGGTGTTTGTAGTCTAGATAGATGAGGTAGAAATGCAGGGAGGCAGAGAGCCAGGCAGTGGGCAGTGACGTGGGGCACACCTTGAAGTACTGTGTTTTTTTCTTTTATCAGATTGTGGGTGGTGAGCCCTCCCTTCGCTGAGAGTTGTGTAGGCTTTGTGAAGCAAGTTTCTGGGGTGTTTTCCCCTCAGCTCTAATCCCATGGTTCAGCAGTAAAGCTGGGAGGGAGGCCAGAGCTGTGCATGCTGCAGATAAAGCTGCCATGCCATTGCTTGATAGCCTGTGTATACAGGTGACCAGGGTATACTTTTTGGGGCCTCAAGGAAGAGACACTCCTGTAACTCTTGGTTAACAGATGCATACAATAGGTATATGCACGCCACATTACACCCATCATGCAGGCAGTTACGGTGCCTGAATGCATTGTGCTCTTCCCACAGTGCTGTTCGCTCCTGTTCCCTCATGTCAAGGTGCATATCCCACAATACTCTGCACACACAGCTCAGCGGTTGGCATAGGCAGACATGGAACTCGTCAGAAACGAGACACATGAATGTCTGCCCTCTGCTCAGGAGGTGTTTTCAGAGCCCCCAGCCCTTGGAATGTGGTGTCCAGCACAAGAGATCAGGAAAGGGGCAGAACAAGAAGTTAAGGAACGGGTGGGTTGGATCTTAAGTGACACGCAAAGTGCTTTTAAGTTGTCCATAGCCCTGCTAAAAAATACGGCTAATATGAATGCATACTTCCGTGACTGTCTGCTGTGTAAGGTGAACTGCAGGCTGCCAAAACCAGACTCCTCGAGGGAGTAGTACATACGTCTCTGTGTCGTATTGTACTGCTTTGCCTTTAGGCAATACGTTGGCTGAGCTGGTTATTTGGTCTCTTGAAAATGTTTAATATCAAACTGCAAGTGTAGTCAAAATCAATTGGCTGTTCTTCTGCGTAGCCTTCCTAATGCAGAGTCTGGGGGTCCCTGTTAAAGAACAGATGCTGAGGCCTATGACTATTAGGAGGGGCATCATCTTAATCTAAGCGAAGTATGGTTGCATTTATATGCTTCAATTTATAGTTTTATACGGGTTTAATGTTATAAGCACGTTTTATTACATGACATCTACGCATTTGTCATAAATGAAACCACCAATTATACCCTATGACAATGAACCGTTTCTTAAAATGTCTGTTCAGTGTAAACTTGTTATAAATATAAAGTGACTCCGAAGTAACGGATACCTCTTCCGTTCCATCTGCCAGTGGGGGGGAAGTTAACTCCACAGCACTTGTCATTAGCAACGTAGAGATTGTTGGTCTGGGCCCGCCCAGCCCAGCTCTGCAGCACACATTAGGATACACGTCGCAGTACCTGCCCTTCCCTCAGCAATGGCAAATAATGACCTCATGCGGACAGGGCTTACAGCTGTCTCCCACTTATGGGGATGTTTTGCCGCCTTATTGGAGTGACCCTGCACAGAACAGCTTTCCAATTTCAGCTTGAGGATGCTTTGAGTCATAGAACTGGTCCACACCATCCATGACCAGCACAGTTTGTTGTGACCTGGCAACAACAAATCCAAGTGCCTTTAAGAGAGGAGGAAAGATTTTGCTGACCAAGAAACTGAACTGGATGGTAAAACTGTTGGGTTCATCGATGATTTAGGAATAATGAATGTCCATCCACTGCACCAGCAAAGGAACAAAACTTCAGTCCCTGCTGATAACTACCATTCTGGGGCTCTCTGTTTGTGCTGTGTGTTATGATAGAATTGGAGAATTATTAGCTTCACTAATTGTATCTTCTTTTTTTCTTGTAGACAAACCCTAATTACAGCCAAGAAAAGAATCGCTGTGAATACCTCCACAACAAACTGGCTCATATAAAAAAACTGATAGCAGAGTATGACCAACAGCAGTTTTAGTATTGGCACTAATATCTGGACTGGGTTGTGCAAAAAAATTCCCTCGGATATCACTTTTTCCTTTATACAACTAAAAAATCAATTCCTTTCAGAGATGAGCACTAAGCCCTTGTGGTTGGAAGAACTTGGGGATTGTTGTGCTGCGGAGTCTGTCCTGCCAGCATCTGAGCCAACTAGCCAACATAGCCCTCTGTTTTACCCTCTCTGAATGTTGGGAAGTAGAAAAAGGAAAATCTGCTTATTTGAAGCCAGCCTTTGACACTTAAGGGAAAATTTGCCCCAACTGAATAAAACTCGCAAAGGTAAAGAATCAATAGTTTTCATGGATTAAAGTTTGGATGAAATTTAGTTATCGCTGGGCCAGCTCTTGCAGTGCTGCGTGTTCTGTTCTGCAAATGGCGAGGAACTGGAATGCTGCTAAGTTACCTCCTTCCTGGCACCTGCGACTGTTCATAGGCAGGCTGTCTGCGCTATGTGGCACCGTCTTAAATACTCCCCAGAGCTCTCCTTGCTTGTTCCTGTTTGTCATCTTCTCCAGTTTTTGCTCTCCCTGAGGTGGCTGTGTCAGCAGGAGGGAAACTGCCCAGGAATCTGCACCGAATGCTTTGTCTGATGCAGACTTTGGATTCTTCGTATATAAAATCTCGTATCCGGTTTGTGCATTTGGAAGCAGTTGGCGTAAACTTTGCAATGGTTTCTGCAGTGTGCACAATTCAGTCAGCCTGCATTATACTTCATATACTAATGCCAGGAAGACGGAGATCTGTCTTTGACTTTTATAGTTTTATACCAAGGCAGTCAATTTTATTAATTGCTAATAAGACTGAGGTCTATTTTTCTATATATATATAAATATATATATATAAAAAAAGCATCTTTTCTAAAACCGTGCCTCCCTTTTCCTTTTAGGCCAAGTGTTTCAGAACCTTTCCTGTCTTATAACTGCAGTATTACTAATGCTCATTGGCTAATTACCCAGAGAAGTTATTTTGTTGTTTGTAATGACCCTTAGAAGGGGATAAATAAGAATTTGGTGAGGTGGGAAGGGGGTGATGCTTTTTTGTTCTGTGTTCTGCACATTTCCAAAGAAGCAGCAGCAGAAATCAGACACTCAGAAGAGGAAGCTGGACTTGTTTGAGAGAAGTAAGGTAGCATTTCCAGTGTGGGTCACTTACACTATTGTGCTTTGTCCAACCAGCTTCTTGTTGCAGCCTTTCTTCTTGATTTTTGGACTTGAAGGGAACATTTTACAACGTGAACAGGGAGTGAGGAACTCGACAGAAAGCACAAAGGTGCTCTTTAACTCTGTGGCTTTTACCTTTAATCCTGCCAGCTGGTGTGGTTTTGTTTTTTAACCTGTTCCTGCTTCCACTGTATCTCATAAACAGCAGAGATTTCCTTTTGTCCAGCAGTGGCTCCTTCCATCAGAGGTCACATTGAAGAATGTGATCCTCTGAGAGAGTGAAATGGCAGCCAGGTCATCAGGAATAAAAAGGGGAACTAGTTCTTCTCTGACTAGGTTCTGTTTTGTGTTTTGTTGCCCAAGAAAATGGGGGTCCGTCTGAAATAATTCCATTCGAACTGGACTCTGTTGCTGCTAGTTTTATAGGCTTGTACTCCAAAACCTCTCACCATTTGTTGTCTTAAAAGGGCCCTTGTTCAAGTTTGTATATAGTTTTAAACTTTCAGAGTTTCTCTTTCCTGCCTAGTCCTCCAACACCGGGGGGTGGAGGGGGGTCACTGATGCTGCCTTCATGAGCTCCCGACAGGATCTTGGCATTTCACTCCTCAGAAGATTGGTGTAGTGCTGAAAGGATCCGTTTGCATACACAGCTATGCGGAGAGCAGTGTTCCTGGTGTGGAGGTCTGCAGCTGTGCTCCATGGATAGTCAGTGACCAGCTAAGTTCTGCAGACCAGCAGAGGGCCTCAAGCGTTTTGAAAACCAAGCAGTAAAGGATTGGTAAGGAGTCTGGGAGGGCAAGGGGGGAATCTGAGGATCTTGATCTGCAGAATGACTTGGTGGAAGAACCCAATGTTAGTGGGAGCGAAGTCTCAGCAGACTTCTGAAGTTGTAAGGAAAATGTTGGTGACTCCACTTCCCCTACAGACAGAGCAGACTAAAGTTCTGTGGGGTAGTGGGGCAAGGGAAAGTGGTTCTTGGCTTGTGATATAACTAGCTGTCTTCAGAACACCCCGTGCCATTGGTGCTTCCAGTGGATAGGGAAAGCTGAAAAATATGGATGATTTAAAGTGAAAAGCTTTTGTCAAACAAGTTTTTTTTCTTGAATGTTGCTCCTGATAAGTACGCAAGTGTCCCCTCTCCACCAACAGCAAGTGGTGGTCAAGGGATTGTCAGAAAGAAAGGGCATCCGTTTTCCCTCGTAGGAGCTCAGATCCTGCTAAAGCCATAGAGTCTCTGAAAGAGCTTTGATCCGACAGACTTTCTGAGCTTTGAGTTGCACCAAGAGGTATTTTATTAGAGCATCAGTGACCTGAGTTGTTCCCACTGTGGTTATTGGGATGGCTGCATTGCCCTGCTGCAGGGCTCCCCTTCCACCTTGTTTGTGTACTTCTCACTGGGGTCCCCACAGACCTGCAGGCGTGTTTTGTGAGGAGTCGCGCTGCGAGGCCCGAACAGTGGCTTGCTAGCCTGCAACTGTGGGAATCCAGCATCTTCTGGCAGCAGCACTAGATCTGTGTAAAGCCTCTGTCCTAAGGCAGCATCTCCCCATTGCATCCTGACTTCTGGATGCAAACAGCAACGTTCTCCCAGAAGGTGCAAGCCATTGGGGCTTGAGTGTTCTTTGATCAGTGGCTTTGAGACTGAGCTAATCTGTAGCACAAACAACATTTGTCAGCCAACATAAATAGTCTTTTAGTAAAAGAAACACAAAGTATGCTTTCTCTTGGAAATGCCAGGAACCCCAAAACTCCAAACTGGCAGAAAGAGGCATCAGTTATGAACCAAGGTAGATAAATTCTTCCACAAAAACACTTCTCCTTCTGATCCGTAATATTCTGAAAGGATTTTGGGCCATTTTTTTTTTTTTTTTTTTGGAGGGAAATAGTAATGGATCTGTCTTTATACATCTGCTAGAAGATATTTTTGCAAAGAGAGTTGTATACAAAGATGTGTTATGTACATTGACATGTATATTCTGGAACTTCTAGAATTGGAATATAAAACTGAAAGAATATTTAATTACTATCCAAACTGTGAGACCCAATTAGCTTTTAACAATTTTCTGCTTGTTTTCTTTTGGACTGTTTTAAGTAGGCACAGCTGCCTTTTTTTTTTTTTTTTTTTTTTTTTAAATAGAGGGAGTATGAAACTAGGCAAATCTTGTGCTTTTTGGGTTAATAGAAACCAGTTCTAGGTGATTACGTATGATCTAACTTATTGATACTGTGTTTTACTTTGTAATATTGTACTGTGGATAAAACTATATTGAGCCATGGAGTTGGAGTTTACAAAGAGCTTTTCACTTTGCCAAAATGTTACAACGTAAAGGCAGCATACTCTTCAGCTTTCCTAATCTTTTCTTAAAGAGCTAGTGTCTTTTTGTACACTAAAAAGCTGAATGGTGATTTTGCAACATATAATAAATTCACTGTATTGGAAAACAAGCATGACAAAGTTGTATATTTCTTTTCAGAGTTTACTTCTGGGTATAAGTGGCTGGCATGGATTTTAACCCCCGAAAGAGAATGAACCAGAATTTTTTAAATGTTGGGCTAAAATTCTGTATTGCAAACCATAAGGAGTACCAGTGCAATAGAAAAGAGAAACAGTGGCCCACCATATGGTATGATGCTTATTAGACTGTGGTCTGGGTACATCCCAGGGCAACCTTTCAGCCTGTCACCCTGAAAAGAGTTGGGAACTCTTTCACCCAGGAAACTTCATTGCAGATGCAGAACCATGTAGCTTTCAGTGAAATTTTTCTCTGTTCCTGAGTGACTGAAGCTCAGCGTCCTTAGAAATCTCCCTGAAGATCTCAGTGACTCAGTTGGGATTTGAATTCAAGATCAGCTGCCTTGTGTCCTTAGAGCTTTAAGATCTGTTCACTCAAATTGCCTCTGATTTATCCCCTTTCTCTCCGCACTCCAGTGTCATTTCTTCATCCAAAGCCCTGTCTGTCTGCAGTATCTAGATGCTTCCCTGTCCTCCGTCACCCTAGTAGCCTAGTGCCTGATGGCCGTTTTTACTCTCAACCCTTCAGGGTAAAGTGTGGGCAAGGTGCTCTCTGAAGTGGAATAATCCTAATCTGATGATGATCTAGCTGGGGGATTAATAGTTATTTTTATGAGTCCTGCCCTACTTCCCTGCATCTGTTCATGGGGCGGGGGTTGGCAAGAAGAGAGATCTGTGGCCCTCTGGAAAATTTCACGATCACCAATGTCCACTGCAAGAATGACCAGGAGGAAATGGTGTTGGTGAGCCAGGAGGTAGCACCCTCCAGTGGGTACGGACTCTCACCTAGGGACAGGGTCGCAGAGCCCTCGCAAACTGAGATGGGACATTTGAGGGGACACAAATGCCAGCTAGAAAATCAGGATTTAAAACCTGGCTGGTGGAAACTTAAGGGAGCTCCTGTCCCCTGCCCAGGCTACAAAAGCTGAAGTCCTCATTTGCAGCTTATTGTCTAGAAACCTGACCCTGGCAGGCTGCATGTTTGATGTGTAAATGATAACCATGCTCTGCATGTTTAAACATGGCAGTGACTGAAAGGGGCCGGTAGTTTCCTGAGAAACTGTAGCCTGTGGCATTACTTTAAAATGTAGATTTTGTCCCCTTTAAACTGCTGCTCCTTTGCCTTTGTATCTGACTTACTGCTTGCCTGTGTGGCAGCGTTCATACGTAAACGGGACCGGGCCACCAGGTCAGCATCACTGGCAGTACCAGCTTGGAAGAGCAGGGATCAGGGAAGCAAGGACTGCTGCACCTCAGGATGAAAATGCATTGGCAGACGTGAAGGGGCTCAGAACTTGGATGTGGCAGAGCTGTCTGGGGATCCAGGGGTGGAAGAACGACCCCAGCAAAGCAAGTTTGTGTGAAGTCCTGGTTTCTAATGTGTCACCAAAAGTACCTGTCCTCTCACTTCAGATACTTTCAAAGAGGGAGTACATGAGTAATCGCACTGAGAGAGCAGGCGAGGGGAGGAAATCCAGTCTAATACAGGAATGAAATGAGAACAATTAGTGACTGGTCAGTATCCAAACACATTTCTAAAATACTTCTGTTCTTCCTTTAGCAGCTGCTGTCTGTTTTGTGACCACCTCCACCTCCTCTATTGGGGAGAGTGACACAAGTTCATAGATGTCTTTTCTAAGACCAAAAGGACCATACATGGGAATACGCTTTCCAGTTACAGCATCCACCATTCAAGAAGGATGTTGATAAACTTGGGACGGTTCAGAGAAGAGCCATGAGAATGATTAAGGGATTGGAAAACCTGCCTTAGAGTAACAGCTTCCCGGAGCTCTGTCTATTTAGTTTAACAAAGAGGAGGTTAAGGGCTGACGTGATCAGTTTAGTTACTTCTCCAGGGAACAAATATTTGATAATGGGGGCGTCCATCTAGCAGAAAGAGGTGTAACAAGATCTAATGGCTGCAAGTTAAAGCTAAACTTCAAACTAGAAAAAAGGTGCAAATTTTTTAATGAGGGTAATTAACGACTGGAACAATTTACCATGGGCTGTGGTGGATTTTTCCATCACGTGCAATGAATCCAGACTGGATGCTTTCATAAAAGATCTCTTCTAGTGCAAACAGGAATGGTTATGCAGGAAGTCAGACTAGATGATCAGTGGTCCATTCTGGCTTTATTAATCAGCTAGTCTGACCTCCTGCACAACATTGGCCACAGAATGGCACCCAGTGCTTCTGTATCTGTCTCTAGGTGGAAGCAGTGCTGGTTTATTTAGGCCAGTAACCTCTGAGTGTCTAAATAGCAAATGCTTCAGAGGTGCAGGAAACCATGTAATGGAATAACCTGCCTGTAACAACAAGGGCTTCTTCCTCCCCTCCTTACAACAGCTGACTGATGTAGGAGCATGAGGATTTATATCCCATACGCATGTAGCTACACTGGAGACTACATGAGTTATCCTGATCCATCTGCACAGGTCAATTCTTTTGAATCCCGCTAAGTACTTGATCTCCTGTGCTGTGAGTTCTGTAGTTTAATTACATGTTCTGTTATAAAGATTGTATTTCGTTTTTAAATTTCTTTCATGCATTCAATTTCCTTTAATCTTTTTATCAGCTGAGATCAATGAGTTCCAGATCTCCCTTCTCTGTGCCCTTCCTTATTGGATGTACCTCCGTCAGGTTCTCTTTGAAAAGCAGGCGGCAGAAGGTAATCTCCCTACGGGTGGAAGCCTCCCAAAGCGCACTCGCAGTAGCTGATCCTGTTCAAAGTCCTGTTCTGTCTCCTCCCCTGTTCCCAGGAGCTGGGCAGGGGGCTGCCGTAGGCTGTAACGAGCACTGACATTGCAAAAGCAAAAACAGTACCATGCAAGGCAGATGAAGACCGCTTGCCCTTTGGACAGAGGCTACGTTAGATTGCCAGCGTGGAATGTTTGTGTAAATAGTACGATTTCTCGGCTGTTCCTAGGCCATAGATGGCTGTCCCATTGTGTTCCAGCTGTGAACCAATTAACGGGATGCTTGGAGTCTTAGCAAGGCTGCACGAGAGAAACCTGCCAATGGAAATTTACCAGCTGCTTCCTCTCTGCCAACCCAGCAGTGCCACAGAAGCTCCCTGTCTTATCTGAACCTAATTGTCTGGAAATTTGACTCTGCTGTCCATTAGCTGAAAGTTTAATGTGCAAGCAATAACCGGCTCCCGGCCTGTGTGCTCTCAAACCCCAGCCATCCGTTCAGCGGAAGCCACGGAAGCCAGGGCTGCGAACAGGTGCCAGTGTGAGGTGGTGAGCGCTGTGCCTGGGTGCAGTGAGCTCTTCGCTTTCTCACAGGGACTTCTGTGCTACCCCCTCAATCCCCTCACGCCAGGTGAGCAGGTGTCAAGGGATGGGAGCAGCAGCTTGTGCTGAAATGAGAAGAGTCGACACACAGTGAGGCAAGTGGCACCAGCCTGGAGTTGTGGGATTTAGCAGATTTGGTTACTTCTGTGTAGCCTTGAAGGGGCAGACGGCCAGGGCTAAGAGTATTCGACTCTCCGCCTTTTTAAATGCTAGGCTACCCCGGCCATGAGCTCTTTCCAGGTGCCCCCTGTAACATTCCTATCATGCCAGCGGGGTGCTGCCTAAGAGACGTGCTTCTCTGTCCTACCCCCCTGGTGGGGATAAAGGTGCGGGAGGGAAAGGCAGTCGGATAGTACAGGGGAGGGGAGCCATCAGAGTACAGTGGATAAGGCTCCAGGCCCCGGCTGGTGCCACTAAACAAATTCTACCCATGCAGTAACTTCACTTGGGAACGCACAGGGGTGTTCTGGGGATGCCTTTCCTGCAGTTAGGGCTTGTCCATCTAGCTGTCTGCCTGGGCCGGCGCCCAGAACAGCTGCCAGCCTGGAGGGCTGTGTGTTGAGTCTCAGGGGCACCAGCTGGATGTGCTCCAAGGCCCCGTCCTGGCAAAACCTTAGCAACACCAAGCTGCTCCTTGGTTTGTTCATTTAAAAATGCTGCTGCCCTCCCTGGTCTGCTCCCGGCCCTCTAGTGGCTTCCCCACCATAGTGCAGGCTCTGCCAAGAAAGACGTCCTGCCCCGTGCGCTCGCAGACAGGCACTCCAGCTCTGCCCGGCTTACGCTCCTCCAGCCCTGCTGAACTCCAGGCAGCTTGCGGGCTGGCGCGGGGCTGGGGGCTAGGCCCCTGGAGCACGGTTAATGACCCCCGGCCCCTGTGCTCCAGCTAGGCCCTCGCTCCCTCGACTGCTGGCGCGGGAAGCTGCAGCCAGGCGTTGAGGAACTGCTCCCTGTGGCCAAATAGCTCCGGGGCTGGGGCGTGTAGGTTGCTGCTCAGGGCGCCTTGCGAAGCCTGGGGCAGCTGTCATGTCTCGCTGCAGGGGGAAGGTGGCTTTTCATGGTGGTTTCCAAGGGCTGCTGTTGTGGAGGTCAGCGCGGTCTCCATGGACACCAGGGGCGGGTGACACTTTGCCAGCAGGCAGCCGGTGTTCAGCAGAGGGCTGGGAAAGTGGGCCATGCTGTTGTCCTAAAATAGAAACTAGGGGGCCCCGGCTCGCTGGTGTCTGAAAGGGAGCGCAGCCGCCAGCGGGGCAGGCTGGGAACAATGGGGGAAGTCAGGGGAGGGGGTGACCAGGGAAAGCAGTGGAAAAGTACCAGCACGAAGTCCCCTGACCAAGCTGCTTGTACAAAGCAAGGTTGTGTTTGTGTCACTGATTTGCTGAGGCGCTGGCACTCTAGCCCTGGGTTCATTTTGTCCTTCGGCTGCACACTGAAGACAGCATTGTTCAGCGGGGCCCAAGGCAGCCAGGCTTTCTGGGGGGTGCTAAAGCAGGGAGCTTTTCCCCTTGGGTTATTGCTCACGCTCAGGATGCTTTCCTGCCCAGGGCCGAGACTGGACTAGTGATCAGCAGGGGCTTTCCCAGGGGAGCTGGGCATGGGGCAGTTCTCCGCTGCAAGCTGCTTGGGACACTACAGAAGCTGAAGGAGGGTGGCAGCAGAAGAGGGGCGAGTGCGGTGGAAGGTTTGCTCTGAGCACGTGATAAATCTCTGCCTCAGCTTCCTAGGCGCCAGCCTCGCATGCAGTGCTGGCCGCTGCTCACAAGCCCGGGTTGCACCGGGTATCACTGTTGAGGTGTGGAGGCCCTTTCTGCAGTGTCCCAGCCTCACCCGCCCTCGCCTGGCCGGCTGCATGGGCTGCTCTGTGGGAGCTCCCTGGACTCATGTTCTCCCTGCAGTGGCAGGTTTGAGGCAGAGTTTGCAAAGCACCATGGGCACCTTTAAGGATAAAAAGTGCTTGGAGGAGGATAGAGAGAGCCAAATCCAGCCCTGGGAGGAAGCAACTTCACCTCTACTGCCTGCAGCAGGCCTGTTTCTAGCAGGGCAAAGCCTGCCCCTTTTTCTCCTCTCCAGCTGCTTGTGGGGGGTGCAGCGCGTTGGCAGCAGCATAGCTCCCTCCTCCCGGGCCCTGCCCTCTCTGCGTGCGTTAACGTAGCGCCCGCCACCCTCAGAGCCTGCTGCGGCCGGGAGGCTCCTGTGGGAGCTAGACCCCGGCTGTCAGCGAGGCTGCAGGGTACCCCTCTGCCCGTTCTCCAGCCAGCAGCGGGTGGGCAGCTGTCATGAGACGGGCCAGGCTGCTCTGAGCACCTGCTCCAGCAGGGCCTGAGGGATCCCCCCCCCCCCCACTGTGGATTATTAACAATAATTAATGCTGCTGCCTGTGGGCCTCTCTGCTACCAGCCCAGCCCCCGGGGCTGCAAGGAAGGACAAACACTTCAGGCCTGGCTGCCGGCAGGTGTGGTGCAGCGTGAGAGGTGCTGGTGAGGTGGGGTGGGGTCCAGTGCCCCACAACAGAACCGGGGGGGGGGGGCTGGCAGGGAATCCCTGGGCAGAGAAGGGGAGGAAGGGAGCAGCCCCTCTGCCTGCGCCCACTGCTGGGAGGTCGGGATCATGCCCCCCTACACCTAGTGCTGGGTGGAGCCTGGCCTCTGGTCCCAGCGGCGGGCAGGGCAGGGCAGGGCAGGGCAGGGGCGCTAGATGCCCGTGGGCTGTGGCCCTGTGTCAGGCCGGCTGGGTTCTCTTTGTTCCCGGCAGACGCGGGGGGTGCATGCAAACACCTTCGCCTTCCTCTACGGCCGCCGCAGGCCCCTGCTGCGCACGGGGCTGTACCAGGAGCGGCTGAAGAGCGGCAGGGCCCCGGAGCCCTTCCCTGGCGGGGCTGCCCCATGTCTCAGGGAGGCCAGGCCTGTGTGGCTCTGGCTCCTTTCTTGGCTCCCAGGGGCAATCAGCCCCCAGCCCCCCATCTGCCCAGGGGCTTCTCAGCTGCCCCCGCCCCACACCCGCTGCCCCGGGCTGCGAAGGGCACCCTCCTCTCCTCTGCGGGGGGCGGGGGCTGTGCTCGCCCACACAAGGCGCGGGGACCGGGTTAAAGCTCCCCATGGCCAGGGCCAACGGGGGGGGGGGGGGGGGGGCGCCTGGGGCCCTCCCAGGGCTTTAACTCCTGGGGGGGGGTGGCCCCTCTCCCGGCCAGCGGCCTCAGCCCAGGGGTGTGGGCAGGTAGTAATGCTAGCTGGGGGGGGGCACGTGCACCCGGCCAGGGACACGCCGCGGGGGCGGGGGGGGGGGCCGTGCGCGGTGCAGGCAGGCGCGTGGGGGCCGCGCAGCTGATGGAAATTTACGGCGGGGCGGAGCCGCGGGGGGGGGCGGGCCCTGGGAGCCCTTTAAACCGCGGAGCAGCCGCGCCCCCCTCCCAGCCGCGGGGCAGCAGCAGCCGGTGAGTGGCAGTGTGGGGCCGGGGCCGCCCCTGGAGCAGCCGGGCTGGGTGTGGGGGGCAGCGGGGGGGCTCGGTTCTAATCCCGCCGGGGCGGAGACTCCCCTCGGGCCGGGCCGGGCCGGGCCGGGCGCCGCCCTCCGCGGCAGGGCCGAGGTCAGGGGCTCTGCCCCATGGCCGGGGGGCAGGGACAGGCGCCCCCCTCCCCTGCCAGCACGAGAGCCGGATCCTCCTCCCCCCCCCCCCCCGCCCATGGACCCCGCTGAGCCTGGGCGTTCTCCCTGCGAGTCACATGGGGAAACTGAGGCACGGGGCGGGACCGCCATCGGCCCCCCCCCAGGCGGGAGGGGGGTGAGGCTGCGAGGCGCGGGGCAGCGGAGATCTTGGCCCCCGTCAGAACAGCGGGGGGGGGGGGTGAAGCCGCTGGGAGCAGGGAAAGGGGCTCCCCGAAGAGCTGCCCCCGGCCAGGCCCCCCCGAACCCCGCCCTCCCCTGCCCTCATCGGAGCCGGTGCGGCGGGCTGCACAGTCACGGCACTGCCTGCCCCGCCCTGCCCGCGGGGGGGGGGGGGGCAGTGAGCGGCGCGGGGGGGTCTGGAGAAGGCTGGGCGGGGGGGAGGCGATGGGCCCTTCCCGGGGTGCAGCCGGGCGGGCGGGGGGCACCTGGCAGCCGGGCTGCGCTGAGCTTGTTCCCCTGCCCCGGGCAGCTTTGGGGTGTGTGGCTTGGCCGGGCGCTGGGGGGCTGGCGAGGGCGCTGGGGGGCTGGCGGAGCCGCACGTGCCCCCTGCCCTTTCCCCTCACTCTGCCATCCCCCACCTCCGGGGCAGAAAGCGCCTGCTCTGACCCAGCCGGAGCAGTGGGCCGGTTTGGTGGCTCTCTGGCATCTTCCCACGCTGGACGAGCCTGGTGCGCTGTCCCGGGCCGCCCCGACTCCGTCCTTCCACACGCCTCTGTCGGGCTCGCCGGCTGGCTCCTCCGTCTGCCGGCCTGTCCCCCCGCCTCATCCCTGCCGGCCGGCCTGACAGGGCGGCGCGGTCTGAAGCTAGGACGCCTGGGTTCTATCTCTGACCACCTGGGTGGCATTAGGAGGGCAAGTCACTTCACTTCTGCGTGCCTCAGTTTCCCTGTCTGTAAAATGGGTGTTATGCCCCATTTTAGCAAAGGGCTCCGGGGGGGGGGGGGGGGACAGCTGGGAGCATCCCAGTCGCCGGCACTGGCCTGGTGAGTGCTTTGCACCCTTGGTCCTGCTGGGGCCCGGGATGTGAGGCCTGGGCAGGTCTGGAAAGCTGTGCTCTCTCCGCGCCGCAGCTCCAGGAAGGATGGCGGAGACGTTCCGTGTTGAGAGCCCTGATGTGACCTACAGCAAGGACTACATCGAGGCCCGGTACACGTACAGCACCGTGCACGTGAGCAAGGAGGACGACATCATGAAGGTACCCGCTGTAGGCAGGCCTAGCGTAGAGTCCGTGCCTGGCGGGGGGGAGCGACGTCTGTTTGTCTACCCGCCTGCCCCGTTGGTAGGAGTGGCCGGGCTTTAAGGTCCGGCGTTAAACGGAGTCACGCTGGGGTTGATTTCCTTGCCTGCGGTGTCCCTTGGCTCCGACCTTTTGCAGAGGGTCAGTGCAGGACACGCCGTCCTGGCACCGGGGCCGGGGGCTGTTGGTCCGTCCCCCTGCAGAGCCCTGCTGTGCTTGGTTCCCTCGTGCCCCTGCAGAGCCAGCGGACGAGCGTGCCCCGAGCGAGTCGTGGCCCCTGCCCTGCCCTGCCCTGCACGCTCCGTGTCCTGGGTGCGAGGGCCTCACTGCCTGTGTCTGGGGCTCCCAGGTGAAGCCGTGTTCGACCAAGTTCACCTTCCGCACGGAGCGGCAGCTGCCCCGCCTGGGGGTGATGCTGGTGGGATGGGGCGGTAACAACGGCACCACGGTGACGGCGGCCGTGCTGGCCAACAAGCTGGGCCTCTCCTGGATGACCAAGACAGGGCGGAAGGTGAGCGAATCTCTTCCCCGGGCGTCTCGCACCAGCCCCCACGCGGCTGTGCCCAGCCGGCTTGTCTCGGGCGCCCAGGTGCCGCCCCAGCTAGCTGCCCAGGAGACGGAGCCATGCCTTGCCGGGGTGCCCCTGGCCGCGGGGCCTCGGCGCTCCGGCTGTGTCCCGGAGGCTCCCCCTGGCCGTGGGGTTGGGGGCCGGGCAGCACTGGTGGCCGTGTCTGCGCTGGCAGCAGCTGGCTGGGCAGGGGCTCGTGGAGCGCCGTGGCTGGGGGGGGGGGAAGCGCCTGGCTCCCGCGGTGATGGGGACGTGGTGCGCAGGGCTGTCTGCGCCGCGGGGCGGGGTCGGGCTGGGAGCTGGGTGTCACGGGCCGTGCACTCGGCCCGGCTCCCGTGGTGGAAGGTCCTGGGGGCAGGGGAGCCCCTGGGGTGCAGCGTCACGGTGCTGGTCTCCCTCTCCCCAGCACGCCAACTACTACGGCTCCTTGCTGCAAGCGTCCACCGTCTGCCTGGGCACCGGCCCCGCTGGCGACGTCCACCTGCCCTTCCGGGACCTGCTGCCCATGCTGCACCCCAACGACCTAGTCTTTGACGGTGGGTGGGGGCTGAATGGCCTGGTGGGGGGAGGGGAGCGGGGGGGCTGTGTGGGCGGAGGTGGGTGGGCGAGGAGGGGCTGTCTGGGCGGGGGGAAGTGGGGGCTGCCTGGGCGGGGCCCATGCGCTGACGGGCGTCTCCTCCCGCGTCTCAGGCTGGGACATCTCCTCGCTGAACCTGGCCGAGGCCATGAGACGGGCCCAGGTCCTGGACTGGCAGCTGCAGGAGCAGCTCTGGCCCCACATGGCGAAGCTGAAGCCCCGCCCCTCCATCCACATCCCCGGGTTCATCGCAGCCAATCAGGAGGAGCGAGCCGACAACGTTCTCCGTGGGGCAATGGCTGAGCAGGTGGGGCGGGGTGGGGGGCAGTACCTGTGGCTGCCGCAGCCGCCCCCAGGATCCCGTTGCCCTGGGGGGGGGGGGGTGACCCCAATGTAACGGGCTCCTGGGCTCTGTCCGGGGGAGGCTGCGTGGCTTTGACGCAGCCGCCTGGGCTGTGGGGAGCTGGGCTGGGATTTCGGGGTGGTCCTGGCTCCCCGCAGGGGGCCCAGCTGGCAGCCCTGGGCTGCACGCCAGCCGGGCGGGAGGTGGGGCCCTGTGCCCCACAGGGAGGCTGGGGGCAGCGTCCCGCCTCCTGCCCCGAAGCATCATCCCCGCTGCCTGCCGGAGCTGACCCGTGCTGGGCAGGCCAGGCTCCCTCCCCGGTGCAGAGGCCTGGGCGCTGGTGGCTGTGAGTGGGGGGCCGGGCAGCTTCCCCCCCGGGGCCCCTGTGCTGGGCGCCTGCTGCCGGGCACTGAGGAGCGCCCTCCGCAGGTGGCGCAGATCCGCAGGGACATCCGGGAGTTCCAGGCCAGCAGCGGGGTGGACAAGGTGGTCGTGCTGTGGACGGCCAACACGGAGCGCTGCTGCACGGTGCTGCCCGGCGTCAACGACACGGCCGAGAACCTGCTGCAGGCCATCGAGGTGAGACCCCCCCCGGCGGGCAGGGGCTGGCCTTGGCTCCGGGCGCGGCTGGCGGGGAGGCTGGTGCTGGCTTCTCTCGGTGGGGGGAGGATCTAGGGGGCTCTGGCCCTCGCCCTTCAGTGGAGTTGCAGCCCAGCCCTAGCGCTGGGGAGGGCGTGGCACGGCCTGATGGGGTTGGGGGGCCAGGAGCCCCGTTGAATGGGGGCCCAGCGGGGGGCCCTGTGCTGTCCCTGCCTGGTGCTCCCCTGGCTGGTTTGGGGGGACCCCTGCCTGCGCTCGGGGCAGGGGTGTCCCTGCGGCTCGGCCCTGAGCCCCCCCCATCTCCTCAGCGAGGCCTGGAGGTGTCCCCCTCCACACTCTTCGCCGTGGCCAGCATCCTGGAGGGCTGCGCCTACATCAACGGCTCGCCCCAGAACACCTTCGTGCCGGGCGCCGTGGCCCTCGCCCTGCAGCGCCGCGTCTTCATCTGCGGCGACGACTTCAAGTCGGGCCAGACCAAGCTCAAGTCGGTGCTGGTGGATTTCCTGGTCGGCGCCGGCCTCAAGGTGAGGGGGCCGGGGTGGGCGGGGCAGGCCCGGCTGGAGACGCCGCCAGGCCAGGTTGGCGGCTGCTGGGGGGGGCCTGGGTCGTTTCTGCTCCCCGAGCCCGGGGGCCGAGTGGCCTGGCCCTTCGCTCTGGGCCCCGGGCTGTCTGGGCAGAGGCTGCGGGTTGGGGGTAAGGCGGGGGAGGCTGCGGGCCGGGCGTGAGGAGCATCTGAGCGTCAGCCCCGCTCTGGGTCAGCTCAGGCTCCCTCCGCCTCGGAATCCAGCCAAACCTGTCCCACGGCATGTGCCGGAGCCGGCTGGCTGGGCTCCCTGGGAGGGAGCCGTGGCTGGCGGCGGAGGGGGGCAGGGAGACCGCGGCTGCCCCAGCTGGCTGCTGCTGCTTTGTCCTGTGGCTGGGTGGGGCCTGAGGCTGCAGCCCCCCCCTCGCACCCCACACCTGCCGTCTCTGCCCCCAGCCTGTCTCCATCGTGAGCTACAACCACCTGGGCAACAACGACGGGAAGAACCTGTCGGCCCCGCTGCAGTTCCACTCCAAGGAGACCTCCAAGAGCAATGTGGTGGACGACGTGGTGCAGTCGAACCCCCTGCTCTATGGGCCCCAGGAGAAGCCCGATCACTGCGTGAGTCCGAGGGGAGGAGGGGACCTCGGGAGCTGCCTTGTCCGACCCCTGCTCGCAACAGGACCAGCCCCTGCTCAGACCATCCCAGCCGGGCCTTAAACACCCCTAAGGATGGAGAGTCCCCCCACCTCCCCCGTAACCCATCCAGCGCTTCCCCACCCTTAGTGAAAAACTTTTAACTAATGTCCAACCTAGACCCCCCCCTCCCCCCCCGCAACTTGAGACCGTTGCTCCTTGTTCTGTCACCTGTTCTGTCACCACTGAGAACAGCCTAGCCCCATCCTCCCTGGAACCCCCTTTCAGGTAGTTACAGGCTGCTATCAAATCTCCCCTAACTCTTCTCTTCTGCAGACTAAACAAGCCTGGTTCCCTCAGCCTCTCCTCATAAGTCTTGTGCTCTAGCCCCCTAATCGTTTTTGTTGCCCTCCGCTGGACTCTCTCCAACTTGTCCACATTTAGTAGTGGGGGGCCAAAACTGGACACAATACTCTAAATGTGGCCTCACCAGTGCCGAATAGAGGGGAATAATCACTTCCCTCCATCTGCTGGCAATGCTCCTACTAATGCAGCCCAATATGCCATTAGCCTTCTTGGCACCCAGGGCACACTGCTGATTCATATCCAGCTTTTTATCCACTGTTACCCTCAGGTCCTTTTCTGCAGAACTGCTGCCTAGCCCGTCGGTCCCCAGTCTATAGCTGTGAATGGGATTCTTCCGTCCTAGGTGCAGGACTCTGCACTTGTCCTTGTTGAACCCCATCAGATTTATTTTGGCCCAGTCCTCCAGTTTGCCGGCCCTCCAGCATATCGACCACTCCCCTTAGCTCAGGGTCATCTGCAAACATGCTGAGGGTGCAACCCACCCCATCCTCCATCGTACCCCTCTGCTGTGGGGAGCAGCCCCCTCTCCCCCTGGCCTGGGGCGCTCCGGGGCCGGCACTGAGGTGCTGTTGGTTGCAGGTGGTGATTAAGTACGTGCCGTACGTGGGCGACAGCAAGCGGGCGCTGGACGAGTACACGTCGGAGATCATGCTGGGCGGCACCAACACCCTCGTCATCCACAACACCTGCGAGGTAGGGGCTGGGCCGGGGGAGGAGAGGGGCTAGTCCCGGCCGGGAGGCGACCTCCCAGGACGAGGTCATGGAGTCGGTGCCTCTCCCCACCCTGCCCCACGCTGGTGCTGAAGCAGGGCTGGGGGGAGCATGGGGCCACCTGGACCTGGGCTGGGTCTGCCTTGGAGAGCTGGGTGTGGGGCAGGTGGTGCCCGGCCCTGAGCCCCTGACTCACTTTGCCCCCCACCCCCAGGACTCGCTGCTGGCCAGCCCCATCATCTTAGACCTGGTCATCCTGACCGAGCTCTGCCAGCGCATCAGCTTCTGCACCGAGAGCGACCCCGACTTCCAGGGCTTCCACAGCGTCCTGGCCATGCTGGGCTACCTGTGCAAGGCTCCCCTGGTGCCCGCGGGCGCCCCCGTCGTCAACGCCCTCTTCCGGCAGAGGAGCTGCATCGAGAACATCCTGAGGTACCCCCGCCCTCTGCCCTGCCCCGGGGCACCAACCCCTCCCCTGCCCGCCTCCAGCCGGTCTGTGCCCCCATGCCAGGGGTGCCTGCTCCATCCCCCACACTTCCAATCCAACTCCCGTCTGCCTCTGCCACCCCCAGGGCCCTCCGGGAGCCGCCCGGGCCCTTAGCTGAGCCGGCTGGGATGGGCACGTTGTAGCAGCTGCCATGGGACCTGGTGCAGAAAGCCCCTCCGGGGCCTGCGGTGCCCACCCCACATCCTGCCTCTGACATCCCCTTCCCCCCAGGCCAGGCCCGCTGACGTGCCGCTCTCTCTGCTCCTGCCCCCAGGGCCTGCGTGGGGCTGCCCCCCCAGAACCACATGCAGCTGGAGCATAAGATGCAGCGGCCGTGTCCCAGCCTGAAGCGAGTGTGGCTGGCCGCGTGCTCCGTCTCGCCCAAGAAGGTTGCTGCCCAGGTGAACGGCTACCTCTGCCCGTCCACTAATGCGCACGCCCCCTCGCCGGCCCCCCTGCACGGCGACAGCTAGGGCCTCGCCCCATGGCCCCAGCGCCCCCCGGCTCCAGTGCCGCTAACTGGAAGCTGGGAAGGTTTATTTTCCTGAATAAAGTGTGAGCTCGGAAGTCGCTGTCTGGGCTGGTCCCTCTGCAGCTCCCGCGCTGCCTGGCCGCTGTCCGGGTGCAGGGTGTGTCTGGGGGGGGGAGCTGTGCCCATGTTGTAGGGTGCACCCCGGGGCCCCCCCTTCCACTTGGACAAGTCCTGCAGCTGCACCCAGCTGCCTGGCAGGGCCCCCTGCTACTGCAGGTGTGGGTCTCTGCCCCAGTGGGCCACGGCCATGGGCTCTCTGCAAGGTGTGGGGGGCAGGCGGAGCAGCCCCAGCTGCCCCCTCGTGGTCCTCACCCCCCTTCCTGCTCTGGGGCTCAGGTCCAGGGCCGTGCTGGCTGTGCGCTGGTAGGCAAAGGGTAGCAGCCTGCCCTGCTCCGGCAGGAGGGGCTGGTGGTGGGGCCCCCCCACGCTCACTGCTGTGGGGCCGGGGGCCGAGATGGAGACAAAGCCGGCCCAGCTATGAAAAAAATCAAATTACATTTATTGATGCAGGTTTTTTTAGAGGTTTTTTTTTTTTTTTTGTTTTTGTTTTTTTGATAAGCAACTTTCAGGCTAAAGCCTCCGGCCTGGCCGCACAGCCACTATCCCTACAGCCTGACTAAGCTAGCACGGGGCCCCCGCCCCCCAGGGGCCCAGCCTGCAGCAGGGCCGGCCCACGGACACGGAGGGTGAGGGATCCCCCCAGACAGCAACACAAACAATCTCCAACCAGCAAAGGCTCCCCCGCCCGGGGGGGGGAGGGGCGGGGGCAGCTGTACAAAGGGGCGGGGGTGGCGAGGGGGGCTGGTGCCGAGGTCCTTCATGTTTATAAAAGGGGGGGAAAAAATCCTTCATGGTACAGTTAAAAGTGGTCCCTGGGGGGCAAAAGAGGGTGGGGGGGGGCCTATGTACACTTGCCTCCCTTGGCCACAGGGGGAGGGGCTGAGCCAGGCCCCGTCTGTCTGGGTGTGGGGTGGGGGGGAGATCACAGTGGCTGAGCAAACAGACAGGCCTGCTGGGGGGGGCTTTCCCTGGAGACTCCCTAAGGCATTCCCTGCTGTGGAGGGGCCCTGGGAGGGGTGGAGGGGTGCAGTGGGGGATGAGCAGGGCTGCCTTGCCCGCAGTCTCAGAGCAGTAACCCTGCAGTGGGGGGGGGGGGAGTGCCCCCTGACAAATGGGGGGTGTCAACTTCCTGGGGGAGAGGCTCGGGGGGGGGGGGGGGGGGGTTACTGGGCAGCACAAGGGGCTAGAGGCAGCTTTGCTTAGCCAGCAACAAAGGGGGGGGCAAGGGTGCTGGTGGCAAACGCTGCTGGGGGGGGGCTCTGCCGGGCCCCCTAGTGCCAGCAACTGTGGGGCTGCTGGGGGTGGAAGCTGGGGCTGGGCCTGTTTCCAGGAGGCAGGCGCTGCAGCGGGGTTGGGCACAGAGCGTGAGGGCAGCAGCCTGCCCCACGGCGTGGAAGGGGCGGGGGGGGTTTGCCAATGATTAGATGAGCCCGGTGCAGGTAACCCTGCCACTGCCCCCGCTGCGGGGGGGGGGCTGGAGAGGCAGTTGCGGGGGCAAGCTGCAGCGTGGGGCTGGATTCTGAAGCCCCCCCACTGCTCAGCCTGGCAGGGGCTGCCCCGGCTCGAGCAGCTGCAGCAGGAACTGCAGGGCGTGTGCCCCCCCCCCAGCCGGCTGCTGGGGCGCCTGGGGGGGTGGAAGCTGAGGACTGGGGTGGGGAAAGCCCATGATAAATTAAACCCTGTACAGTAAAACGAACCCTGAAATAAATACCCCCCACCCCCCCGTCTGGGGCTGAGCACAGCTGGGGGCAGCCTGGCCTCCAACCCCGTCAGGGCTGAGGGCCACCTCAGAGCAGGGCTGGTACCGACCCCCTCCCCCCCCCCCCCCGTGGGAGCTGGGGGGGTCTGGGGAGCCCACCATGGGGAGGCAAGGCCATGTCACGGTAAACCAGCCCTGGCCACACGCAGGCCCACCTGTGCCCCCGGCCTGCGGCCCCGGGCGGGGAAGGAGGCTGCCCCGGGCTTGACACCCCCCGCCCCCCCCCCAAGACACTGCTGGGCTGCTCTGGCCATGGGCGCTAGGCCTCGGGGACTCTCCCAGCAGCTCTGCCCCAGCCCCCATAGGTGCTGCCTGGAGCTCTGCCATGCCCCCCCCTCCCCAGACCTGACACGCCTCCCCATCACACTCAGCCTGAAAGGCCAGCAGGGGCCAACCTCCCAGCACCCCCCCCCCCACACACACATCCCCTGAGCAGCGTCTCAGCTGGGGGTGAGCAGCAGAGTCCAACAGGGCCCAGGCTGCAGCGATGCTGGGCACATGGCTGGCGCTGCTGGGGGTGGGGGAGCTGTGCCGGGGTAAGGGGGGGATGTGGGGTCTGTGCCGTGTGTGGAGGGGACATGGGGGGGGGCGCTGGCGGGCGGCCAGGTCCTGTGTGTGTTCGACCCACGGGGGCGTCTGGCTGTCTGCGCTGGGACGTCCAAGCCGGGCTCACACGCTCATTGTCATGCTGGGCGAGTACTAGAGAGACGGGAGACACCAGGCATTAGCGGGGAGGCTGCCGGGGCCAGCCTGACACACTGGGGGGGGGGGGGGGGGGGGGGAGGACAGTTGCTGGCACCGGAGCCAGGGGCTCCGCCTGGCCCTCTGTGTCCAGGCACCCCTGGGGGGCAGCTCAGATCTTGGGGAGGCTCTAACATCGTGGCCCCCCCCCATGGGCCCAACCACGCTGGGCTTGTTCTGCCAGGGGGTGGCCAATGCTTTGCAGATGCCGCACCCTGCCCGGGCGCCCTGCCTGCCCGGTGCCCCCCCCCGCCTCCCTTACGCTGTCACTTTGGAAAGGGTTCAAGAAATTGCCGCCCATCTCGCCGTCGTCCCGCGGGGTCCCGGGCGGGTTGCTCAGTCCCGCCATGTTGCTCGGGGAACTCTGCAGGGCACAGGAAAGCGCCAGGTTAGACCGCGGCCCCGCGCCTGCCGGCGTGAAACCCAGCCAGCTGCCCGCAGCGCAGGGACCGGCCAGAGCCCCGGCCCGGGCGCAGCCTGGCACCCGCCTGGTGTCGCGATGGGCCCCGCCCAGCCCCGGCTCCCTCAGCTCCGCGCAATCACCCCAGTGTGCCCAGAGGAGCCGGCAGGGCTGAAGGGGCCGGACACGGCCAGCACCTGGTAACACCCCGGACCTTTCACAGGGAGAGCTGCTGGCCTGACCCTGGGGCCCAGGCCCAGACTGGGGGGTCCCTCAAAGGGTGCCCCAGGGACGGGTGCAGCCCAGGGGGACCCCCCCCCCTTCAGACGGGTGGAAACGGGGTGCTGTGTCCTCACCTTTGGCAGCCCGTCCATGTCACTGGAGCCTGGAAGGACAAACAGGTGCTGTTAGCACTGCCCCTCACTCGTCAGAGGGGGTCCCCTGCCCAGCTCCACGAGACACCCCCCTCCCTGGGAGATCGGGCCATGCTGCAGAGTGCCCCAGGGTGCCTGCCCTCACCCCGACACGGGCGTGACCCTTGCTGCCTCCGTTTCCTCCTGTATCAGCAGGGGGGGGCATGCACTGACATCGGCAGACTCCAGGGGGGGGCGCTCCCGGCCCATAGGGGGAATGGGCTGGGTCTGAGGGCACGGGCCAGAACCGACAGCCCCTGGCACGTGAGGGGGAGCCCCACGGAAAGGGAAGGGCCCCGCCCACGGGCCCAGAACCCAGGCGTCCGGACACGAAGCGAGGCTGCCACCCTGCCACATGGCGGGAGCACGGCACCGGCGGGCGAGGGGCCAGGGCTACCCACCTAACGAGCCATTCATGTGATGGGGCTCCATGGCGTTCATGCCTCCCATGGGCCCATCGGGGCCCGGCCCCATCGGGAACTGCAAGGGAAAGGATGCGTCAGTGCGGGCCCCGAGCCGGCCCGGCGGGCGGGTGGGAGTGGACGGGAAATGGGCGCAAGGCCGCTGAGAACGTTGTGCTGGTCCCCGGCGCCCCAGCGTGGTGTGAGCCCCCCCGGCCCCGCAGCCCCAGCCCGCCCACCTGCCAGCACAGCCCGGCTTAGCGCCCCCAAACGCTCTACACCCCAAGGGGCAGCAGGGAAGGCGAGGGGGCACCGGCGGGAAGGGGGAGCCCAGGCTGGGAGAGCGGGGGCGGGGGGGAGAGAAGAGCCGTGGGTTGGGACACAGGGGCATCTGTGGCCGGCCATGGCTCAGCCCTGCTGCTGCTGCTGGGAGGGGGGGGGGTCAGGGGGCGCACTCACATTCGGCCGGCTCGCCGCGGGCCCGATGGGATTCATCATGGTGTACATGTTCTCGCTGGAGTTCGTGGAGTCTGTGGGGAGCAGAGCGGGGTCAGGCCTGGGCGGGGGTCTGGGCCAGGCACCGAACTGTCAGCCTGCAGTGCCGGGGGGGCTGGCGCCGCCATGCATGAGCTCACCGGGGGCCACACGCCCTGCGGGCCTCCCCCCACCTGCCTCCCCCCAGCCCACGCAGAGCGGCCCAGACACGGCAGTGGCTTTTCCACTCCGCGCCAGGCTGTGCCCCCGCCCCACCCGCCACCGTGTGGCTACGTCACCTCCTGGGCTGGGCATGATGGGGGTTCCTGGGGGGCCGCCGCCTCCGGGAGGGCCCTGCGGGACAAGAGAACGAGCCGTTAGAGCCTAGGGCAGACGCCGGGACTCCCCATCACAGCCCAGCCCCGTGCCCCACGAATCCACCCCCCACCAGCTGCACCTCAGCCTCCTCCCAACCTGCCCGGCATGGGCCGGGGCCCGGGCCATGTGCCCCCACGGGGCAGGGGCACTCAGCATGGGCAGCTGGTGCTGCGGGGAGCCACCGGCAGAGCAGCCCCCCCCCCGCCCCCGGCCTGGGGTACTCACCACGTAGCTCCCCGGCGACGAGGAGGAGTACGCGATCTGGGGGACACAAGAGGGGCCGCGTTAGCACGGGCAGCGTGTCTCTGGGTGCGCGCGCAGGCAAAGCCCCCCCCTTGCCACCCCCTTCCCCCCCCCGGCCCACGCGCACGGGACTCACTGAGTTGCCGCTGGGGTTTGGCCAGGGCGCTCGCCCTCCTGGGCCCCTGAAACACAAACAGGCGCAAGGTTGGCACGTCCTGGGGCCGCCCCCGCTGTCCTGCGCCCTGCGCTGCCCACACCCAGAGCAGGTGGGGGGCAGGGAGGTGGCACTGGGGCGCATGGACAGTCCTACCCTGCCTCCCACAGAGGGTGTGGAGGGGCTGGGTCCCTCCCAGCTTCCCCCACCAGCCATGGACTCCCCCAGACCTGCCCAGTCCATGGGTCTGGGTGCCGCCAGCTCTGACGGCGCTGGGAACGCCCTGGGCTCCTGCCAGTCGCTCTGGCTGCGCTGGGGGGGGCACGTGCTGGGCCAGGTGCCACGGCCAGCAGCGGATGGGTGACACTCTGCCATGCCACGAGCCCTGCCAGGGCCTGGGCCCCCCCATGTGCAGCGCCTGGCGCAGGGCACCGCCCCGACTGGCCCAGGAGTCCCTGGCCAACCCTGGAGGAGCAGGCCTGTGCCCTTCCCACGGGACCTGGGGGTGGGCAGGGAGGTGTGAGGGGCACTTACATGGTCATGGCAGGCATGCCGGGGCCGCCCAGCGAGTTGGGAGGGGGCCGCATCCCGCTGCTGTAGTTCTACAAGAGAGGAGTGGGCGCCCGGTGAGCGCGTGGCTGGTGGGTCGGGCACAGCCCCCCCGAGGGGCTGCATTAACCCTCACCCCACCACGGAGCGCATGGGGCCTCCTGGCTCCAGCCCCCCGCCCAAGCCAGAACCCAGGCGTCCTGGCTCCAGCCACCCCGGCGAACCCCACTCCCCTCCCAGGGCCAGGGAGGGAACCCAGGCGTCCTGGCTCCAGACCTGTGCCCGTGCTGCCCCCCTGGGAGCAGGGAGGCGGCTGTGGGTCACAGCGCTGCTCAGGAGTCGCTCACCCCGCAGGGCCGGGGCCGGGGTGACAAGCTGGGGCCCCACTCACCTGGGGAGCCAGCCCCGCCATGCCCCGCGGGGGGTTCATCCGCTGCATCGGGCCCGCCATGTTCGGATGCCCTGTGCGAAGGGAAGGGGGGTGAGCAAGGCAGCTGCAATCCCCGGGCCCCCTCTCAGGGCGCGACCCCCCAGCCCCCCACTTGTGGGGCTCTGCTCCTTGACCCTCCCCCACCCTCCCATCCCAGGGCTCTGCTCCCCACCCACAGAACCCCCAGCACTGAGAGGGGACACCCCGTGAGGGGTCACCGTCGCCAGGCACCCCCCCCCCGCCCCGGAACTAGGCCTCGTCCCGCCCCAGAGAGACCGGGGGGGGAGGGGGGGGGGGGCTGCTCCTCAGCTTGGCCATGAGGGACTCCCCTCCTGGGGGCTCCTGTCCTGCTGGGGGAGGGGATGCTCCCAGCCTGGGGGGGTCTTGCCCCCTCCCTGGGAGCCGGGAATGCCCTGGCGTCTCAGCCACGTGCGTCCCGCTGGTGCAGGCCCTGGGCGTGGCTGGGGCGCGTCCTCGCTGCCCCCCCCGGAGCTGGCACGGCTCAGCGGGGGAGGGAACCACGCGGGCGGCTCGACTCACCCTGAGATCGCGTGCTGGGGTCCATGGCGTTGGGCAGCAGCGGCTGGGACCCCGGGACCCCCACAGGCGGCTGCGGGAACAGAGAGGCAGTGAGCTGGGACGGCAGCTGTCGCCGGGGCAGGGGCCCTGACCGGCCCCCCCCCCCCCAACCCCCAGGGAAAGACAAGAACCACCCCCCCCCCCACCTGGGGCAAGGGCACTGAGCCTCCCCCCTGCCCACCCCCAGTCCCTAGGGCTGCCTCCCTGCCCCACTGCCTGAGCAGACTGGCCAGTGCGGACACGGGCCAGGGCTGAGCCCTGGGGGGCAACCCACCCTGGGGGGATTCCGGGGGGGCGGGCATCTCACCTGGCTTGCCATGCGGAGGGAGGGCCGGGGGCCGCCGGGGTAGCGCGGGGACATGAAAGGCTGCAAGAGACGAAGCAGGGGGCAGATGAGGGCACAGGCCCAGAGGCCAGCCCAAGGCGGGGGGAGACCACGGAGCCAGGCGCTAAGCGCAAACAGCACTGCGCGGCCTTGGTCCAGCTGCGCGGCAGGGACCCAGGTGTCCGGGCCCAGCCAGGCCGCAGGCATGCAGCATTTCCCACCCCACGGCCCTGGTGAGCGAGCGGCCTGGCGCCCAGCGGGGACGGGGCAGGAGTCCGGCTCATCGTGCGGTTCTTGCCAGGGCAGCCCCTCAGCTCCTCCCCCGCGCGGGGCTCTCAGCACTTTGCCGGGGGAAGGGGGGGCCTTTCGCTACCATTGGTGGTGGGGAAACTGAGGCAGAGCGAGGCAGTGACTCGCCCAAAGTCACCGGGCCAGCCAGTGGCAGGTGTCTCAAGCGCCCGCCTGCGCCCGTTGCCCCGAGCAGTCTGGGCGAGTTCTGGGGCCGCTGCATTTGCACAACGGGCAGCAAGACGATTCGCTGCCTCTCTGGCTGCGCGTTCTGCCCCCTCCTGCCCGCGCCACCTGGCCCAGCAGTGCCGTCCTCAGCGCGTCCCTTCGCCCGGGGTTCGCCACACCCGCCGCGCCGGCACTCACGCACCTCCCAGCAACAGGCCCTCACCGGGAGCGTGTGGCAAGGGGGTGGGGCCTGGGGGGCCGCTGGTGCTGTGCCCTGCTCCGCTGCCACGGCCTGGCGGAGTCCCACGCACCCGGAGCTGGCACCTGGGCGTCCCCCTTCCCCCCACAGTGACTGTCCGGTCGCACCCCCTGTGCAGGACGCTTGGATCTGCCCGAGTCAGCCCCTGCCCTGCTGCCCCCTAATTTGCCCCATTGGTCCCTCCCAGCTGCCAGGGTCTCCCTATTATGCCCCACATCACTTCCCCAGCCCCAGCCGAGCCCCCGGCCCCTCCCGCACAGACACGGACACCTGGGTCGGGGAAGGGCCCCACTCACCCACTGTGCCCCTGCCAGGGTCCTAGGGGGGCACAGATGCTGGGTCTGGCTGCTACAGGGCCTCGGGGCTGCATGGCCCAGCCCCTCTGCATGGCCACCCCCCACCCCACAGAAGGGACAGAGCTAGTCCTGCAGGGGAGCCCGTGGGGGGAGGCAGGGGGCAGGGCGGTATGTGGTGGGAGAAGGAAGCAGGGGGCAGGGTGGCACGTGGGGGATGCACACACGAGGTTCAGCAGGCTTCCTCCCCAGCCCAGCTGGTTGGGGGCAGCGCCGGCTCCCCCCCCCCCCCCCCCCCGGGCCGGCCTTACCTGGTTGTGGGGCCCCAGCATGGGGGCGGCAGGGTTGTGGGGCGGAGGCTGTGCGTGCGGTGATGGCTGAGAGCCCGGAGGTCCCTTCAAGAGAAACAAAACACCCAGGGTCACAGGAGAGCGGGGCTGGGCTGGGCTCCCGTCACCCGCTGCCCTTGGCCCCTCGCTTGCCCCAAGGGGCAGCTCCTAGGCCCAGCTGGGGGGGGGTCCCTCTCCTTGGGGGCTGCCTATCAGAGACCCCCAATGTCCCCGAGCTCCCTGCCGACCCCTGCTGTGAGTGGGACTCCCTGCCCCGGGGCCAGCCATCGCCCAGGGTGGGGGGACACACGTGCTGGGGGGCACTGAGTCTGAAATGTGGGGTGCCTGGCACATGGGGGGCAGCCCGGCTTTGCCCCCAGCTGGGCACTGGGTGTCTCCAGCAGGCTCAGGAGAAGCTGGTGCCCCCGGGGTGCGGCGCAGGGCAGCGGTGAGGGGACGCCCCGGGCACCCATCAGCGTAGTGGCTTCATGCCGGTCCCCCGTGTCCACCTGCAGGAGGCACCAGACCCCCGTCTCCAGCGGGCCGGTGTCAGGCTCCCCCTGCACACCCCCCCTCCACAAACGGGGGGCTCAGCACGCCGGCCAGGTCGGGCGGGGGACAGCTGCGGAGGGGCAGGAGCAACGGCCCAGCAGGCAGAGCTGAGCCAGCGCCCGGCCACGTCTGCGTCCCCAGGAGACGGGTCCTGCAGGGGAAGCTGCGGTGACCCCAGCGCCCCGAGAACGCTGCCCGCCCGGCTCCCGGCCCGTGGGGCGGGGAGGAGCTGCCGACTCAGGGCCCAGCCAGGCCAAGCCGGGAGCTCGTGGGTGCGTGGCGCAGCTCCGTGTGGGGGTGTCTCCTGGCTGTCACGGCTACCCACACCCTCAGAGCTGGGGTGGCAGCGCCCTTCCTGTCCCGCCCAGGAGGGGACCCGTCTACACCAAGCCCCGGGGCGCTATGCCCCAGCTGCACCCCCCCCTCTGAGGGCGGCGGTGCCAGGACAGGCGTCGGGGTGGGGGCGCAGGTTTGTAAGTCACCAGGGCTCCCGGCGGGATGGGCCCAGGCGGCGAGGGACGGGCTGCAACGCGGAGCCCAGCCAGGCACAGGCGCTGCCCGGGGCTAAACATTGAATCGTTCTGGATCCAGAGCGGGAGATAACTGTCCGCCCGGCCACGCTAGGGGGCAGCCTCTCCCCACACGTCCCAGACCGGCACCGCCAGCTGCTCGGCTCGGGGCTCCTGGCGCCGCACAGCGAAGCCGGCGAGCCCAGAGCAGCCAAGCCCGGAGCAAAGCAGCTGCCAATGCTGACACCCGCAGCGATGCCCACAGGCCGCCACCCGGCTGCACGCGCGCCTGTGCACACCTCGTGCACACCCCCTCCCCCCCCCCGTGTGCGCACACGCACCTTGCACACTCGTGCACACATCCTTGCAAACACCCCTGCGTGCAAACACGCGCCTGTGCACACCCCGCGCACCTATCCCCATGCACACCTCCCGTACACACTCCTGTGCACACACTCGCACACCTCCTGCAGCTGTGTGCTGAAAGCAGCTGACGGCTGGCCCCGCCCCACGGAGTGTGTGTGTGTGTGTGTGTGTGTGTGTGTGTGTGTGTGCGCGGGTGCGTGCGTGTCAAGTTCTCCAGTCCCTCCCGCATGCCTGCAGTGCCCGAGGGCTGTGGAAGGGCAGGGGGGTGCTGGGGGCCCAGCCTGGGCAAAGTGGCTCCAGCATCACTGGGGCACCTGACCTGCCCCCCTCCTGACTGACGGGGGGGGGACAGCCCCTGCCACACCCGCTCACGGACACCGATGCTCTCCTGCACGCGCACACGGACACTCGCACGGCGTCACACGCTAAGGCCCACCTCCCCCTACTCCCCACTGACACGTGACCACAGCTGCCTGCCTGCACCCCCAGCCCCCGGCTGCACATTCATCCCTGCACAGGGCTTCAGCTCCCCTCCCCTGCCGCCGGCTCCCCCCGACCTCTCCCCCCGGCAGCAGGCAGGCTCCGGTGCCTGCTTTGGGCTCTGGGAACACCCCTTGGCTGGCAGCAGGCCCTGGCGCTGCCGGAGGTGCTGGCGGGGCAGAGGGCACCAGCAGCGGGGCCAGGGCAGAGCTGGCAGGGGGTGGTTCCAGGGCCATGGGTCCCCCTTGGCAGGAAACAGCTGTGGGGGCAGCGCATTGGCTCCCAGGGTTAAATTAGCCCCAGGGAAAGGGCCGGGGCTGCCCTCTTCCTCCACAGGGATCCCCTGTGGGTCCACCCGCCCCGGGGAACCTGGTCCCCCAGGAGTTCGCCTGCGTCCCCGCAGCTGGGACGTTGTGCTGCCCCACGGCACGCCACAACATCAGCAGGGAATGGGCCAAGCCCCCCGCCGGCCGGGCCCGGAGGCACCCCCGCGCAGTGGGGCAGGGTACCTGAAAGAAACCGGGTGGCATGGGTCCTCCTGGCATGCCGTCGCTTGGGGCCATGTTCCCCATCACGGGGCTGGGGGCAGCCGCGGCGCTCTGCGGAGAAAGGGCACAGGTCATCCAGAGGAGCCGCGTGCCGCGCAAGGCGGCGTGGGGTGTCACCCCCTGGGAACCTGCTGCTCCCCCACTCCCCGGCCCCGCTCCCGGCCCAGGAAGGGGGCAGCCCACAGGGTCAGGAGCCCTGGTGGGCAGAGGCCGCTCCAGGTCGGGCAGCCTGTGCTGAGCTTTGGGGCGCCCCCTCCTACAGCCCACGCGTGCCCCTCCCCCAATGCCCCACGTGTGCCCCCCACAATGCTACATGCGTGCCCCTCCCCCAGCTCCCATGTACCCTCCAGCAACCCACATGTGCCCTCCCCCAGCACCCCAAACGTGCCCCCCACCCCCAGCTCCTGTGCACCCCCAGCACCCACACATGCCCCTCCCTCAGTGCTCAGAGCGTGACCCCTCCCCTCGAGCCCCAAACGTGTCCCTCCCCCCTCCCCCCCAGCTGTGCTGATGGCTCCCTGGTGCTGAGTCAGGCTGGTTCTCACAGGGGAGTGGTTGAATTTGGTGCCTCCCCCCCCCCCCCCCCCATGTGCTCCCCAAGTTACCCCAGGAGGCTGTGCTGCTGAACTTGCCCTGGACCCCGCCCAGCCCCACAGCTCCCCCGCTGCCCAGACAGACCCCATGGATAGGCGAGAACAGGGATTCCCCATAACGACCTGCCCGCCCAGCTGGCTCAGTGGCAGACGCACCTCTCCCAGGCTCCGGGCGGGAGGGAATTCTCCCTGCCGGGCGAGGGGCTGTCAGGCCGGGCAGGAGGCAGATGCGCTTGGCAGCCAGCGGCCGGTGCGGCCCCAGAGACAGGAGGGTCCAGCCCCTCGGTGGGATGGCTTGTTTTTGACCAGCTGGGCTGTCGATCAGCTAGATGAGTTACCCCGTGTGCCAGGGACGGCAGGTGGGCGTCTGAGCGCCGCGCCCGGGCTGGGCAAGGGATGGCACAGGACGCCAGGCGGGCTGGACCCTGGAGCCAACGCCTCTCTCCTAGCAGAGCCCCGGGGCAGCCGCTCTCTGCGCCCGGCACTGCTGCCCACGTCGGCCGAAGACACGACCCCCGAGTGGCTGCAGCAAGGGCAGGTGGTGCCAGACAGTGCAGCTGCCCTCCAATGCCCCTCACTGCCGACCCACAGCAGCCCCCTGCTCTGCCAGCGCACCTCGCCGAGGGGCGTAGCCTTCACTCTGCACACCTGCCCCAGCGCCCGGGATGCACCAGGACCAGATGCCCTCAGCAGAGACAAAAGGGAGCTGCAGGCTAGGCCCCCCCACGCACACCTGGTCTGCAGTGGGGTGGTGCAGCCCCTGAGCGCTATGGGTCCCAGCAGGCCCTGCCTGCTGCAGCGGGAGCCTTGCTGTGGGCTCTGGCAGGGCGGGTGCCGTCGAGCGCCTGGCCCTGGGTCGACATCTCCCTGCCCCCCCCCCGGGGCCGTGGTTGTGTGGGGGGGTCAGACCCGATGATCACATTGGTCCCTTCGGACCTTAAAGTCTCTGAGTCTGAGCCTGGACACGTCTCAGGACGAGTCTGAACGCCCTCCCCCCTCGCCCCCCAGCCTCCTCTTCAGCCCGGGGGGGCTGGGAGTCAGAGCCAGGCCACCTGTGGGATGGGGCGCTGTGGGGCTGGCCCGCGTGGGTGTGCGGAGGGGGGGGGGGACTGGGCCTCGCCGTCGGTCCGCAGAGAGCTATTAACCCAAAAGGAATGTGCTGGCTTTCCGGCTCGGCCCCTCGCTGCTCCGCCACAAATGGTTTCAATTTGAAAGGGGGCCGGGGAGGGGCCGGCTGCTTTCTGCACCTCCATGTCTGTGCTGGGAAGGGGCCTGCGAGGGGGCTGGGGGGGAAGGGGGGGCTGCTCCATGGGGCAGGCTTAGGCGCTGCAAATTCCAGGGCCCGTGAGATCTCCCCTCCCCCTGCTGCTCCCTCTGTCTCCTTCTGCTCCTCTGCACCAGGACCACCCCCCTCCTCCTCCTGCCTCCCTGCCCCATCCCTTTCATGCACCTAGCAGGACCGGCCCTGCCCCGCTGGCCCTACCACAGCCCGCAGTCGGTGCTGGGACAGGTCGACAGGGCCCGGCGGGTAAGGGGGACGCCCAGCAGGGTGTGGACAGCGGGAGGGAGCCCTGCAGCCTGCGTCCCCCTGCCCGGCCCCGGGCCAGATGGCAAATGCGGCACAGGGCTGGGGCCAGGGGTCAGGCCCTGCTGATGCTGCCCACGGCTCGGGGACCCTGGTAACAGGTTCTCGAGACAGACAGACAAGCCAGCAGCGAGGGAAGCAGACAGACAGACAGGCTGCCCAGCTCTGGAAGGAGGCGTGTCCGGCTGGGGTGAAAGGAGCCAGGGCTGGCCCGGCAGTGATCGGGTGCGCTCCTTACCAGAGCCAGAAGCAGCCAGGCCAGACGCCCCGTCCCCTCCCAGGGCTCAGCCCATCACAGCCAGCTGTCCGTCTAGCCATCCCCAGCCCCGGTTGGCCATCTGTCTGTCTGTCTGTCTTCCCCAGAGCACAGCGGGAGCCGATGTCCTGCTGTCTTCCCTGTGAGCCTCTCACCCAAGGCCAGTGCCCTCCCCCACCTGGCAACCCACGGGGGCGGGGGGCTGCAGCCGTGGCGCAGGGGCACAGCACATGGCCCTCACCCCTGCACCAGGCCCACTGCCCTCCCTGCGGATCCACGTCCCTTCCACAGCTCATCACCCAGCCGGGCACGGGGTGCAGCGGGGACCCCGGGTGGGTGGGGCTGGCGCAGGGTGTTAGCATCTGCCTGTCTCGCTGCTGAGCCTGGCAGAGCCCCTGTGCCCCACACGCATGATGCCCCCAGCCCCCCACGGACAGACACATCTCGTGCTGGCCCAGCCCCGGCGTCGCTGGACTCACACACGTCGCTCCAGACAGATCAATGCAGCCGGCCGTCACCAGCCGGGAATCCCGCGCCGCTCACTGAGCCCGGTGCAGACAGACGGCTGCACTGCCACCACCAGACTGCCAGGGAGCGAACACGGGGCATCGAGGCACGCAGCCCACCGGTGCGCGGGGGGTCAGCCCGGCCACGCGCCCAGCCACACGGCAAGCCGAGGGTTAATACAACCCCCGCCCACTCGCCAGCTAACAGTCAAGGGTCCTCCCCACCCCACAGGAAAGACGATTCAATTCTAAGCAAGACTGGCTGCAGGGGGGCGGGATTCAATGGACACGGGGCCTGTCCCCTCTGGGGGGCACCTGTTCCCAGCTGGCCCCATGGACTGGCTCAGGGGGTGGGGAAAGGGACACGGGGCCTCTCCACTGTAAGCCAGTTCCCTGCCAAGCGACCACAAGTCACAACTGGGGCAAGAACAGACTGGCAGCCACACCCCCCCCCATGCAGAGCCAGCGCCTGGCTCCTTTCCTGCTGTACCCCCCCCGGCCTGCCTGCCTCTGCTGTCTCACCCCAGGGGGGGCGCAGCTGGGGGGGCAGAGGCAGCACCAAGAGTCAGGACAAACCGAACAGGGGGTTTCTCTTGCCGTGACGTTTGCAGTGGGGGAGGTGCTGCGATGCCCAGGGGGTGCCAGGCGCTTCCCCCGATGCAGAGAGCGTCTCGCGGGGAGCTGGGCAGGATCTGCAGGGGGCTCCTGGGGCCCCGCGAGGGCCGACCTCCCGTGGCTAGCCCAGTCCCGTCAGCATGCCTTGACCCTGCAGGCGGCCATGCTATGGGGCACAGGGCTGGTAGAGGAAAAGGGGGTGAAGCATGCAACCTGCCCATCCCCCACACAAGCCCCCCTGCTGCCCCCCGCCAGAGCTGACTGGTCAGACACGAAGGTACCGAGGACTGAACGTGGCTGGGGAGGGGCTGGACCCTTTGCCCCAGTGACCCATGCGAGCCAGCGGCTGCAGAACGGCCTGGGTGGCACTGAACAACATGCAGGGTGCACGCAGCCCCCCAGGGAGGCCAGGCCAGCAAGGAGAGATGGCATCAGAACAGCCAGCCCCCCCCCCCGCGTCCAGCCCAGGCCCCGGCAGAGGGTCACGCAGCACCTCCCAGAAGAGCACCAGCCCATTGTGCACCGACTCCCTCCCAGGAGTCCTGAGCAGCGGCCGCGGGGCTCAGTGCCAGACACGCGCATGCCCTCCCCGCACTGTGCCTGGCCTGGGCGCCGTGCTGGCCGGGGACACTTGACTCCCACCACCACCCCCCCTCCACTGGCCAGCTCTCACGGGAGCTGGCCCAAGGCGAGTGCCATGGCTTAGAGGACCCGTGTGCAGATTCTGCTGCCGACCTGCACCCCGGGGAGCCGGTGCTCCAGGACGCTCCAGACTCCCATCCGCTCAGAGTCCAAGGAGCTGCGCTATGGGGCCCTCGGCTCCCCGGCCACTCTGGGGGCAGAGAGCCGGCACCCGGAGCCCCCAGGAGATGCGGTGGGATGGGACAAGGCTCTGGGCCGCGGCATGGTGCCACGGGTCGTGCCCACCCTCTCCCATGTGAAGCCGCCCAGGCCATAGGCTGGGGGAATGCCCCCTCCGCCAGGCACGGGGCCGTGAGGCTCTGCGCCCGTGTGACGGCAGCAGGGAGCAAGCGCTAGGGCCCTGCAGCTGCCCGGGCAGACACAGTTACAGGCCCCCTGCCTCATTTATCAGCTGCAGGATCAGAGCAGGCTGGGCCCAGCTGAACTCGCTTTACAGCCAGGCACAAATCATTTGCAAGACAATGGAGAGTCTGTGCAGGCAGCCAAAACCAACAGCGCCGGCGGCCAGGCAGCCGAGCAGCACCCCATGAAACTGGCCTCCCCAGCGCCAGCCGCGCAAAGCCCCTCATCATTCCGCCTGCGCCCGTTAACCCCCCCCCCCCGCCACCTGCGCCCCCCCCCGCCGCACACGGCCCTTTGGCTGGGGCTCGCCTCAGCCTGGCTCCGCTTCACCCCCACAGGAGCCCCCCACACGCTGCTGGCGGGCTCCCGGCCCATCCCAGACTCAGCAGGCCAGCTGAGAGCTGCCTGGAAAAGACCCCCAGCAGCGCACCCCATTTCCAGATCTCCCCACGGCACCAGCGCAAGGGCCCATGCACCCCGATTGCCAGTCAGCTGCCTTCTCCCCTGGGGGGTCCCCTCATTGCTGCAGCTGCTTTCCTCACCACAGCTCTCAGGGCATGCACTCGTGTGTTAATGTAGGGTCCCTCGTGCCAGCATGGTAGGGCTGCCTGCGTGCGTGGCAGCTGAGCACCCGGTGAGGGCATGGCAGGGCTGCGGGTGAGTGTTTCCCTGAGAGCACCAGGGCAGAATCAAGAACCACGGAGAGGGCACGTGAGGATCTCGGAAAGGGAGCTGGTACCAGCTGCACCGCCAGGGTGGGCAGCACGGCACCCTGGGCAGCGGGAAAGCCCGTGTGGGGGCAGGGGACGACGACCCGCCGGGATGGTGAGTCCTGAGGACGCCTGGCCTCAGCCCGGCCAGGGCAGCCCCGGCCCCAGCAGCCCAGAGAGGGTTAAAGCCGGAGGTGCCCGTGAAACAGCGGCAGCAGGGGCGTGGGGAGCTGCCCATGGAGCAGATGGGGCCCAGGAGATGCCCAGCCTCAGCTCACGGTTCCAAGGCAGGGCCGGGGCGCTGGGGTGGGGACGGGGAAGGAGACGGAGACGCAGCACGGGCGCCCCGCGTCCTGGCCTGGCAGTGCGTGAAACGCTGCAGGAGGGGAGCGCCCGGAGCCCCAGCCGAGCACAGCACCAGCCGGGAGCCTGGTACCACAGGGCTGCTCGGGAGCCCCCCATAGCCCCCGGAGCCGGCGCCAGGCCCCTGAGCTGGTGCTAGCCCCCCTCAAGCCCCCCGAGCCGGTGTCAGGCCCCCCTGAGCCCCCGGCGCAGGGCACGCTGCATGGGGACGGGGCTGGGTTCTCGTCAGGAGTCAGGCCAGCACCCCCCAATCTGGGCCCCTGGGGAGGGGCCGACTCCCCACGGCTGGCTGGGCACCAGCAGTCCAGGGGCTGTGTGGGGCTGGGGGAAGCGGGGCTAGAGCTCCCCCCCGCCCCCCCGCGCCGTCAATCACAGCCCCACACCAGGCCCGGAGATGCAAAGCAGGCGTTGCCATGGCAACAGGTTGGGGAGTCGCTGCTTCTCCTGCCGCATCAAGGTCAGGAAAACCAGGGAGAGAAACGGGAGGGGGGGCGTGCGGGGGAGGGAGGGGGGGCTGGGAGAGGCAAGAGAAGGGCAGGAGGGGAGGGGCCGTGCGGGGAGGGGGGGCACCCCAACGTTGTGGGGGAGACGCCGGAGCAAGGGGGAGGACGGACCTGGGGGCTCCCAGGGACCCAACGAGTGTCCGCCCTCTGTCCCAGCTGTCCCAGCAACACCTCCCGCCCCCCACCCGGCCCCGATCCCCCGACAGCTCCTTCACTCGCCCGCGCCCCTGCCCCACGCTGGGGCCAGGCTCCCCCCCGGGATCGCCCAGGGCTGTGGGCCCCAGGGCAGCGCGTGGGGCAGGAGGTGCCGGGGCTCGGCCGTCCGGCTGGGGAGAGGGCACCAGGAGCCCGCCCTGCTCGAGCGGCGAAGCAGGCGCTGCCCCGGCGCAGCGCTCCCCGCCAGACAGCCAGCGGCCCCTGCCGTCACTCGGCCCCTGCGACGCTGCCCGCTCACACGCCGTGACCTCCTCTAACAGGATATCCTCCTCGCCCCGCGCCCAGCAGCTCCGGCTTGCCCCGAGGCCGCAGCACGGAGAGATGCTCCTTCCCATGGCGGGGTCACACAGGCTGCGGCAAGGGACCCTGCTCGCTGCCCGCGCCTGGGGGCGCCCCTGCGGGAAAGCAGCACGGGGCCAGGGGGTCACGCTGTTCATGGGTCACAAAAGCAGAGGGGCTGGTGCTGGGGGATGAGCTCCAGGCCCCACAGCACACACAGCACCCCCCGGCCCCAGGCCGCCAACACAGCTGTCTCCCTTCCAGCCCCCCTGGTGTCTGTCCCAATCCCGGCGTGCCCCTCGCTGGCGTAGCTCAGCCCCCGCCAATGCCCTGCATCCTCGCACCCAGGGCATCACCCCTCATCTTGGCGCCGCCCAGTAGGCCATGGCACCCCACCCAGCAGACCCTCCCCAGCTCTGAGCGCACGCGTCAGTCCCTGGCCCAGCCGAGGTGGGGACGGCAGGGGAGAGCGCCGCCAGCACCACGGGCACAGGCGTCAGGATCTGGCCCACGTCTGCCCAGAGTCGGCCAGAGGCAGGGGGGTGCAGAGAACAGCCAGCGATTAGGGTGGAACGGGGCAGCCCCCGGGCTTGGCTGGTGCCCAAGATGGGCAGCTGGTCCCCGTGCCCCCCAGCTCAGCCCGCAGGGTGTGAGACTCCTATGCTGCACTCGCGTGGCCCTGCCCGTGGTACGTGGGATGGCATCAGCGCACCCCCCCTTCCCATCCCTGCCTCAGCTCTGCTCCCAGCACCGGCCTGGGGGCTGCAGAGCCTAGCCAGGGTTGAGTGCAGGGGACACGGCCGGCCCAGCACGGCCGGCTTTCACCTCACACTTCAAGGAAGGGCAGCTCTGCTGGGGCTTGTCTGGAGCCTGGGAAGCAGCTCCAGGGGTCCTGTTCCTCCATCCCCACACGTGGGGGGCTCTCAGCCCTGCTGCTCTGACACCAGCCAGGCCAGAGCCAGGGCAGGAGCCAAGGGAGCTGGGTCAGAGTCAGACCTGGGCCCTGCAGCCAGGAGAGCTCAGCCGTTCTGCCGCCGGCCAGTGCCACTCCCACGACCCTGGGCCTCCCCCCTGCCCCACGCTGGCTCTGGCCCAGGCAGCCTGGCTGGTGCCTGCCAGACGCTGGTCACACGGGGCGCTGGATGGGCCAGGCGGTGCCAATGTCTGGAGAACGAGGGCTCAGCTCCTGGGCGCCAGAGACCATCCCATATCTGCCGTCAGGCAGCAACGCCCCCTCACTGGCACCGATCGGGGCAGGCGCTGGGGGTGCGGCCCAGCCGGAGGCGCAGGGCAAGGACCCTCCTTGTCAGCAGCCAGCAGGAGCAGTTCGCAGGCCCGCTCGGTCCGAGGGGGGCATCCGGGACTCCACACAGGCGCCAGGAGCCAGAACCTCGCAGCTGCCCAGCCGGGAGAACTGCCACGAGTGACTCCGCCCGCATCGCCCGGCCTGGCCCCGTCCGGACTCCTGCCAGGGAAAGATGTGGATGGCAGCTAATGTGCTGCGGTGGCCCCGTGGCCCAGCTCGGGCAGGACCCTGGGCCGGGCATTGGGAACGCTGGCAGCCCCCGGAGTCACTGGCGCGCTCAGGACGCCCCAGAACAGCTACTCGCCTCGAGCTCAGAGCTCTGGGTGCCCGCGCGACTCGTCCTGGCGGCACGGGAGCAGCGGCTGGCAGCTGGAGCCAGGACAGGGCCCTGGGGAAGGAGCAGCTTCTCCTCCAACCTGAGCTCCAGGCCAGTCAGCCACATGCTGCCCCAAGACGTGCAACAGAAACAAAGCACCAGAGTTCAGAAACTGCTAACGGGGGCTGGGAGGGAAACGGGGGTGCTGCAGACTCTGCCCTCCGGCCAAACACCGTAGGGACGAATCCCCAGGGGGCAAGGATCACTCGCTCCACATGACAGGTGGGGAAACTGAGGCCCATAGGCCAGAGCCCAAGTCCGCTCCCCAGGCATTTCCCAGGAGGCACCCCAAGGCCTCGGGGGATTTGAGGGAAGGGGGCCTGCCCCACGGCCGAGGTGCTGAGCCCATAGCACCGAGGCAGGGGGTTGCACTGGGGCAGCAAGGTGGAGGGGAGGCCTAAGCTCTACGGGACTGCACCCCGGTGCCCTGGCTCCCAGCCCTCCCCGGCTGGGCGAGGTGCCCCCACGGCCTCCCTGCTCCCAAAGCGCTTTTGCTTTCCCTATGCAAGGCAGCGCTGCCATGGCAACAGGGCCTGCCTGCGCCGCTGACCCGTGCGGCATCGCCACCGCGCCTCTCATTAACTCCCGCCTGGAAATCAGTTCTGCACAGCGCCCGCGGTGGGGAAGGGGAGGGGGTAGCGGGGGGAGGGGAGGGGGGTTGTTTGCTAGTGGCAGAGCCTGGCTCTGGCGGTCTCCCTGCAGCCTGTCAGCCGGCTCCGGCAAGCTGGCTCCTAACCCTCCCTGCTCCCCGGCGCCGGGGCGCCCAGGACCAGGAGAGTGCACACGAACCCCTTTGGCACCAGCCCCTCGCTGCACCCTCGCCTGCTAAACGCTCAGCACTTGGCGCACCAGGCCTGGGCAATGCCCACAGCCCCCAGGGCCGGAGGGGACGGGCAGGGCCCTGGCCCTGGGCGCAGGGCTACAGTGGAACTGAGCTAGGCACCGGCGGGGGGACAGACAGACAGACAGACAGACAGGCCACGCAGCGTCTCAGCTGGGCACAGACCCCAGCCCCCTCTCTCGCCCCTGGAGCCTACTGCCTCTCCGGGCTCTTCGACAGCCAGCGGCAGGGCCCTGGGGAGGCAGGGGGCCCACACCAGGGCAGGGGGCTGCAGCCCCACACCGCCCCCCCGCATCTCACCCGTGGTCTAGGCCTGATCTCCCTCCCGACCCCAGCTGCTGAGCGAGGGGTGGGGGAAGGGGATGTGGGGAGCTGGGGGATCCAGGAGAGGGGGCGGCAGCTGGCTTTGCCCAGGGGGTTTCTCTGGGGCCTGCCTGTGTCTTCCCGGAGCGGGTTAAGTCTGGGGGGGCGCCCAGGCTGGGGCACTCCAGGGACATGTGCTGGGCAGGGCAGAGCAGCGCAGCCCCCCAACGCCTCGGGGCCATGTTCCAGGCGGGCCAGGGGCAGGGACAAGGGCAGAGCCTCCCTGGACCTCCCGCCCCAGCCCTCTCCAGCTCCCGTAGCGCCCATGGGCCCGGGGTCCAGCGCCCCTGGGCAGGGGGCTTAGAGCAAGGAGGCAGCCCCTCCCCCAGGCGAGTGCCATGGGGGGTCCTGTCTGTGCTGCGGGACAAGGCCCCCCAAGGGTTGTCGCTCTGGCACCCCCTCCCGGGCAAGACGCACCCCGTGGGTCTGAGCACAAGGGCTGAGACTGCACAGGCTCCCCTACCCCAGCGCCCCCTGCCCTGAGCTGGCCCGCGGCAGGCCCCGGCCTTGAAGATGCGCCGTGGAGCTGAGACGGCTCCCACCCCCGAGTGCGTGGGACCCGGGCTGGGAGGGCATGTGCCCAGGGTGCCGGGGCTGCACGGCGCAGGGTTTGCGCCCATGGCAACGAGCGTCCTTCTCAACAGCCTGACTGCTGCATCGGCAAACAGAGCCGGGTCATTCACGAGCCAGCAAAAGACGCACAGATGGAGGGCAGCCGGGAGGGAGGCACCACGCTGGGAGACAGCGCTGGGAAGGGGAGAGCCGTGCCGGAGGGGCCAGGCCAGGAGCACCGTGCCATGCCCGGGGGGGTTCCTTCACCGCAGCAGGCTCGTTCCCCGCGGGTCGTCTACCGCCCTCAGCCTCACCCTCCTGCAGCCACTCACAGCACCAGCCTCCTCCCTGAGCGGCCTCGGGGCCAAGGCTCCTGGCATGGGGACCCAGGGCAGCCACACTCCACCCCTGCCCACCCCAGCCCCTCGGCTCCCTGCGGCAGCCCTGGGATGGATGCAGAGCTAGTCGGGCCCCCACCCATCGCCACGCAGCCCCTGCTCACTACCCACTAGCTCCCTGGTGCCCCGCCGAGTCCAGCTCCTCAGTGCCGGGGCAGAGCCCCCCTCCCCCTCTATACAGCGGGGAGGCCCCAGCTGGCCACTGCTGTCTTGCCGGTCCCACAGCCCCGGGCAATGCAGTGGTGGGGGGCTGGGAGCCCAGCCCCACCCCAGGCAGCCCATCCAGCGTAGAGCGTGAGCTGTCCCGGCCCCCCGGGACCCTGCAATCCCCCCATGGCTGCGATGCAGCGTGGCACACGCCCACGGCGACGGATCCGCCCAGCTCCGCCAGGCAGCAGGCGCTTGGCAGCAGAGCAGCCAGGCCATTGCCAGGACAAACAGCCGGCTGGCGGGCCGCCTCCCAGCTAGTCAAACACAAGCAGCCGGGGCCAGCGGCCGCACTGTTGACTCTGTGGCCACTGATTAACTCCCTGAGAGTCGGAGCAGAGCTGCTGCAGGGCCCTGACCCGGGTACCCAGCCCAGCCTCAGCACCCCGGGGCACGGCCCGAGGGTCCGTGGTGGGCTCTGGCACCGGGCTTTGCGCTGACAGGAGTCACCGCGGAGCCACCGCGGGACGGCAGCGCCGGAGCCGACGGGACCCGGGTCCCTGGAGGGCTGGCATTGGAGGGGAGGTCGGGTGGTGTCTGGCTGGCGGGATGGCACGTGTGCTGGGCCCTGGAGTGGGGGCCCTTCTCGGCGGCTGCCTGGGAGCTGCGGTGTTCCAGGGCTAGGCGGGCATACAGCGGCCTCCAGCCCTGCCCAGCTGTGTGCAGGGAGGGGGGCTGGAGGGAGGGGGGCTGTAATCTGGTGCCACACCCCCAGCCCCGCGTCTGGACGGGTGCCCCAGAGCCAGCTGCAGCCGCGAAGTGAGAACACGTTTGCTGGCTGCTCCTGGCTCCTGCGCTGGGGCTAATTCCCTCCAGCTGTGCAAGCTGCTCAGCCCACACGCCAGCCCGCACCCCGCTCCAGGAGTCCCGAGGATCCACCCCAGCCCGGGCCCAGACATCCCCCCCATGTCCCACCGGCGGTCCGCCCTGCCACGCCAGGGCATGTGATGGGGGGCCCTTCCCTCCGGCTCAGATGCCAGCGCAACGCGCTGCGGGTGCAATAGGGCCCCAGGTCCGTGCTGTCTGAGCAGCGACTCCCAAACTGGGGGTCGGGACCCCTCAGGGGTTGACGAGGTTATTGGGGGGGTCGCGAGCTGTCAGCCAGAGCCCTGCGGAGCCGGGTGGCCGGAGCGCAGCGGCTGCTGAGCGGGTCTCTGAAGGCAGCGTCGCCCCCGCAGCAGTGCGGGTACCATGGCACGGGGGCAGGCTGGCCTGGCGGGGGGGGCTGTGCAGGTGTGGGACAGAAGAGGACAGCGTCCCTCCCCCCCCATGGCAGAGGAAGGCACAGAAGGGGCCAAGACCGTCCCAGTTCTTTCAGAGAGAAGGCCAAAATGTCTCCCCTGCCCCCACCACAGCCCCCCCAGCACCGAGTCACCCGCCCGGCCCTGCTCGAGGGCATCAGGGTGAGCAATGGGGGGGGAGGAGGGATTGCCCCCACACTCACCCGCCCAGCTCTTGCCCCCGCGCTGACCAGGCCAGGCTCTGCTGAGCACGAGGGGGACGCACACCCAGGCCAGCCGGGGCTCTGCAGCCCTCCTGCTTCCACCTCAAACCTCGCGCCGCCACCTCCGGGAACGCTGGGGACGAGGCTGGCAGAGAGCGGGGCACCGGGGAGCAGGGGCAGAAACACAGCTGGGGCCCGGCTCTGTCCCTGTGTGATGTGTGGGTCACGGTGGCCGTGCGCGCACACACACACGGCGCACGCACAGCTACGCCTCTGTGCACGCTCACATGTACGCGTGTGCGCCTCTCTGGGAGCCCTGGGTGCATGCGTCTGTGGCCAGGGGTGGCCCTGGGGCAGAGTGGCGTGGCAGACCCCCCCGTCGGAGGGAGCAGAGCCGCTGGGAATGAGCCGCTGCCCCTTTAAGCGCCCCCCGTGGCTTGGCACGCAGAGCTGCTGGCTGATTCCCACGGGACCTGGCCCGCACGCTGCTCCGCTCCCAGAAAATTATTCATGTGCACACAGCGCCAGCCGGAGCCGCGCCGCTCCCTGCAGCACGGGCCTGAAATATTAATGCCCCGTGCTGCAGCCGGCCAGCCGCGGTGAGAGCGCCGTTAAACCCGGCCCCACCACGCAGCACGAGGGGAAGGGGGGAGCTGCCAGCTGCTCGCTCTGCAGAGCCCGAGGCAGCAGGCCCAGGCTGGGCCAGGCACCCCACTGCCTGGCGCTGAGGCCTCGGCCCGGAGGGAAAGCGGGAGGCCTTGCCCTCTCCACGCGGCCCCAGCCCCAGCAGAAGCTACTCCCAAAGCATCTTAGCCAGCCCACCGGGGACACCGCAATCTCCCCACATCACTCTGCCCCCCGGGGGCCACCCCTCCCAGCCCCATCTCCACCTTCTGCCTTTCACGCTGCCCTCCGAGCACTAAGGGGGCAGGTCCTGCCCCCAGCCAGCCACTGCCAGACCCCGCCCCAGCAGGAACGAAGGGCGCTGCTCTCAGCTCTTGCACCGAGCCCCCGCCAGGCGCCAAGCACCGCGCACAGGGCTGGGGTCACCGCGCACAGGGCTGGGGTCACCGCAGGCGGGGAGCAGGACCGAGGGGAGCACAGCACAGCAGTGTATGGGGATGTGCCTTTCCCCAGGGCTCCTGGCCAGCAGGGCTCCATCCGGCCTATCCGTGTGTCCGTCCATCCCCACACCAGCTCTGTCAATGGGGCCCATGGCAGGGTCAAACATCGGTGTGGGGGGGGCCCTCTGGGCCCTGCCCTTCCTCTGGGCCCCTGCTTCAGGGTGAACACCGTGGCCCCCCCGCACAGCACCCTCCCCTGGGGGGGTGGGAGATGCTCGAGGCTGGGGTTGCCTGTCTCCCGCGGGGGGGTCAGCGCAGCCAGGCCAGCTCTCGCTGCACCCAGTGCAGATGCAGTGACGTCAGACGCCCCACCTCACGCCCAGCCCCACCACCAAGCCAGGGAGCGGGATCCCTAAAGGGACACACGGACGTGCCCAGGCACCTGGGAACAGGCCCTTCCTCCTTCCTCCAACAGGGCCAGGCTGAGCTCTCTGGGCCCAGGAGAGCTGGAACGACCCCGGCTCTTTGCCAGCCGCTTCCCCCTGGGGACCTTTCCCCTCTACAGGTGCTGGCTGATCCAGCTCCAGGGCGGGGGACAGGCTGGGGGGCCTCTCCTTGAAGGCGTGGGTCCAATCCCACCCCACCCTCTCGTGACAGAGCCGTCGCCACCCGAGCAACAGCCAGTGGCTTGTGTGACATGAGTCTGTGGGTTCTCAGCTGGGTCTCCGGCGGATGGGTGCCCGTGCCATGCAGCCGCCCTCTGCTGCTCCCCGGGGCCCTCCCCGCAGCAGGGAGCAGAGCTGCACTGGGGCCATGTGGCTAACATTTCTCACCCGGGCATGTGGTTAAATCAGAGCCGGCTGCGGAGCACAAGGGCCGGGGGCCAGGAATGCAGCCCCAGCCCTGGCGGTGCAGAAGTTCTCTCTCTCTCTCTCTCTCTCTCTCTCTCGCATACCCACCCCCCAAACCCCAGCCATGAGTGAGTCAAAACACACAAGCCCCTGTGCAAATGTTTCTCTCCCAGCCGGGGAGAAGGGGGTACTTAGCAGGGAGACAACACAGCTGAAAACACACGTCCTTACCGAGTAAACCTGGCCCCACGGCTGCTTCCCTGCCTCCAGCTGCACCCCCAGCTGCCCACTGGCCCAGATCCAGAGCAAGCGCTTCACACCCACCCGTTCTGCACCCAGCACCCGGGGCTCCCCTGCCCAGGCCCAACACGCACAGACACAGGCCCAAGGGGGAGGCTTGTGCACCTGGAACCCCAGCGAGCACCCGAGTACAGAGCCCATGGGCCAGCTGCCGGCTCAGAGAGGCCCCCCCCCCCCCCCATACACTGCCCCGACCTGGGAGCGCTGGGGCACGCGCCACATCCCCCAGCTGTGCAGCACACGGCGTGGCAGGACGGCCCCGACCACAGGCTGTGTGGAGCTGGGCCCAGGAGGGTCTCACCCCACGGGGCGGGCGGAGTGCACAGGAGCTGCCAGGAGCTGCCGCAGGCCGGGGAGCCCCATGGGGCGATGGAGGGTGGACGCAGGCAGGGCTCCCCATTTAACCCACCACCAACTCTAGGCGGGGGGAAGGGAGGAGCAGGTCAGGCTCCAGCCCGGACACTCCCCACCTGGCTGCAGAACCTGGGAGGTACCAGGCATGAGGAGGCAGGTCCCTGCTGCTGCCCCCTGCCCAGCCCCACACAGCTTCCAGCAGGGGTCGGGTCAGGCTCAGCAAGGACAACTGCAGCCAGGAGACCGGAGAAGGGGGGGGGCTGCTGCACCCCAAGCGTGGCCAGTGGGGGGCTCCCCACACAAACACCCGCCTGGCAAGTGAACACGGCGATGCTGCGGCACCCAGCCCTTCCCCCATCACAACACAACCCACAGCCCCCTGGCTACAGCCTCCCCCCCCAGATCCTGTCACAGCACGCAGCCCCCCCGCCCCCACAGATCCCTGTACAACACCCCCTCCCCCACTACAGCCTCTCCCAGACCCCCTCAGTCTCAGCACGCTTTCCCCCAGGCTACACAACACGCCCCAGTAACGACAACAGCTCCACAACTCCTCCAGCACAGCTGGGTCCCCTGGGGCTGCTCGGCAGAGGCGGCCCGCCCATCCCCCCACCAGAGCACCGGGACCCGGGCCTGCCCCGGAGCCGCCTCTGCCCTGCCTGGTGCCTGGTGCCCGCCGGCGGGGAAGGGCTTACTCACATAGTCGTGAAAGGCCTTGGCTTCGCTGGAGTGCTCACATGTCTCCCGGCGATCGGGGGCCGCGCAGTACAGGTCCCAGAACACGCTGCAGAGAGAGAGCGCATCAGTCAGGCCTTGCACGCCCGCCGCCCAGCGGGACCCCCAGAACCGGCAACACGCTCCCCCCCTCCATCCTCCCCGCTGCCCCCTGCTCGCCCAGCCCTGGCCTTCCCCCGGGCAGCAGCTGCCGTCTGTGCTGCGCTGCAGGGCGGACAGCGAGGCGTAAGGACGTGTCTGCCCTGGGGGAAGGCCCGCTCTGGTGCCAGCCCCAGCTGACACTGTCCACACGAGGGTTACACTAGTGCTGCCGAAATCGCTGCCAAAACCCCTCGGCCAAGACCCTGCAAACTCACTCCACGCCAGCCTGATGGCCTGGATCTGAACCCGGCTCGCCAGTGGCGCAAGGGGCTGCTGGACTGGGGACCCGGAGGCCCATTCTGTACTGCTGCCAGCCACGGCCGTGGGGTCGGGCCGGACCCACGGGGTCAGGGCAGACGGCGGCTCCCACCCGCCAACTGCCCGCAGCAGGCAGTGGATGACTACCCTGTGGGAGCGAGGGCATGGTGCACCCGTGGACAGCAGGGGCCTGACGTCATTTTGGGAGCAGCCCTTCCGGACGGACGCAGGGGCTGCTCCAGGACCCTGCTGCCGGCCCGGCTCCCGCCCAGCCCCGTGTCTCCCCTGGGAACAGTTGCTAAGAACGTCAGCTACAGCGACAGTTCAAATGCCAAGAGCTTCCCAGCAGGCTGCAGCACCCGGGGAGGGGGGTGGAGGGGAGGCCAGGGCCTGGCCAGAAGCACCCTGCTGCTGGTGCCCCTCTCGCCCCCCCATGGGCTCCTCTAAACTCGCTCTGCGCAGGAGGGGGCTCACGTCTCCCTCCGCTGCTCAGCAGAGGCGTAATGCACCAGCCAGGCCTTCCAGCGAGCTACTGCAGCAGCACAAGGGTTAATCCCAATGGCCTGGAAACCTTCCCTCCCCCACGCCAACCTGCTATAAGCCTTGGCCCAACACTTCATTGGAACCAGCTAAACACACAGAGGGCAGGTCCCGCACCGCAAACACCCCTCTGGCTCCCAGCATCCCTGCCGCAGGTGGGCGGGGGCCCACCGTAGCTATGGCTCTGGTCCCTGTGAGCACAGTGTGTGTGTGAACGTCCCGGTCCCCGGCCCCGGGGCAGCCGGGCTCACTGTACAGATGGGGAGGTGATGCCCACAGAGACCAGCTGACTTGCCCACGCTCAGGCTGGCAGTCTGGAACCTGGCCACCGTTAGTCCCGGAGCAGCCCCCCTCCCCTGCGGGCCCTGGCGTGAGCATCGCTCATTCCGGCCCGAGTCGCAGACACAGACGCCGGCTGCAGCTGGGGGTCTTGGGGGGCGTTAGCTGGCGGCGACTCTGACGGGCTGTTTCGGGCCCACGGCGCTGCGTGGCGCTCGGTGCATGGCAGGGTTGGTCGAAGCGGCTGGGCCAAGCCGAGGGCTGATCTCGGCCCTCTGCCGGGGCTGGACTCACCCAGGGGGCGGCTGTGAATATTTCTAGCACTGCCCCTTTAAAAACAACAGCTGTCAACCACTCACCTGGCATTTCCAACCAATAGGATGATGGTATGCAAATATACTCCGGGGAGCCAGGTGGTGAGTGGCTGAGTGAGCTCTGATGTCACAATCTCACCCCCTCCCCAATGGGGTGCAGGTGGGGGGAGGGAGGGGTGCAGGCCAGGCCGGCTCCCGGGGCACGTATCTGGATAGCGTCAGCGCCTCTTGCAGTGCATCAGATCTGCATCTGCAGCCCCCATCCTCCCACTGCTCTCCCTCACAGATCTGCATCTGCAGCCCCCCCTCCCGCCAGGCATGCCCAGAGGCAGCCTTTCCCCCAGAGCCAGGCGTGTGCCCCAGGCCGGGGCTGGCTCTGCCCCACACAGCCGGGCTGTCCCAGCACACAGCTGTGGGGCCGGAGAGCTCTGCGCAGGGGAGGAGGCTCTGTCTCCGCAGCTCAGAGCCAGCCCCTCCCTTGGGGGCCAGGCAAGATTTGCACCCCCAGCGGCTGGGCTACACCAGAAGGTGGAGCCGGGCACAGGGCGTCTGGTGCAGACGGCTGAGATGGGGCGTGCACAGCTCAGTGGACGGGCGCTCCATGCCCCCGAGCCCTGGCCATCAGAACAGCCCCAAACCAGGCCTGGCTCCAAACCCAGCCCGGCGAGGCGCACGGGGGAGGGAAGAGATAGGGCCCCCCACCCCTGAGCTCTTCCTGGAGTCTTGATTCTACCCACCGGGCCGGAGGAGCTGGGCCGGACAAGAGCAAATCCTGCCTTGTCTGCACAGCGGCCCACTGGCTCCTTCAGGGCTGTCTGGGCTGTGTCCAGGCCGGAGGGTCCCGCGCAGCGCAGAAGACGGGCAGGTCCAGGCCTGACGGGACGAAGCCCCAGGGCTGCCTAGGGACTGCGCTTGCTGCCTTTTCGGGGCCAGCCAAATTGTCTCCATATGTGCAAGCCAGGCGTGGCGGGGCCCAGCACGGGGGAGCCGGGGTGTTTCCAGGAAGCGGGATGGGGGGGCAGCTCTCACAGGCCATGCAGGGGGGACCCAAAATAAATTCCAGGTGCTCCCGCGCACTGATGGGAAAAGCAGAGCAGCAGCAGCATCCCCCTCCACTCCCCCCACACCCGCTCTGCTGACAAGGAGAGGGCAGGGGGGCCATTTCCCCCCACTCAGAGCCCAGCCGAGGGGGGAAGCTGGATCCCCCCCAAGGGCAGCCCTCCTCGCAGAACCGCGCGCAGCACGGGCACTTACCACCACCAGGAGTGCAGGAACCCGGGGGGCTCCCCCAGCGTGATGTTCTTCTCCCATCGGATCTGCAAGAGACGGAGAGGCAGGGTCACCCGAGCCGTGGCTGGGGCGGGAGCAGAGCAGGATGGGGGGCCCCCCGCTGGAAAGGCAGCAGCGTCATGCAGTGTCTATGGGCACCACCCCAGCCCCGGCCCCCCCCGGCGCTCCCATCTGCTGGCACCCCAACTCCAGCCTGTGGGCTGAGCACCTCAGTGCTGCTGTTATTGTAGGGTCTCGTGTGCCGGGGAGCAGGGTGGTTGGGGCTCCGGGCCCCCTGCCATTGACGACTCAGCGCGGACGGTCTCCGGGATGGGCTGCCCCTGGAAACAGAGGGGGCTCTTTGCCCCCCCAAGACATGGAGCAATCACCCCAAGGCCCAGCCCCGGAGCCCTTCCTTCCCCATACGCTGGCGCCCTGGGCCGGAGAGCTGCCCCGTGGGCTGGAAGTGGCACAGAACCAGGCGTGGCAGCGCCCAGGTGACACGGCATCTGCTGGAGCTGCCGCAGGCCACTGGGCCACCCACCCCGCCTCTCCCTGCCCCATTCAATCCGCCTACCCCAGCCCCCGCAAAGCCCTGCATCCCAGCCCCCCTCGGCTCAGAGCCACGCGCCGGGGGCCCCTCCCCAGCCTGGGGCTGCACCCTGCAAAGGGCCAAGCGAAAGCTCCGGCAGCTCATACCACCCTGGTCTTACCTCCGAGAGGAAGGTCTGGGCAGATTTCTGGGCTCCCACATGCAGCAGGTATTCGTACACGTACAACGCCAGCCTGCAGGAGACGAGAGATGCCTCAGTCCTAGGACTGTCCCCCCAGCTGCCCCCCACTCTCTCCAGCCCCCCCCCACCCGCTCTGCAGCAGGACCTGGCCCCAGGCAAGGGCGCTCTGGGCACCATTCAGCCCCAGGGAGCCTCCACCCCAACACACACAGCCCAGGCCGGCCCGTCACCCCCACTGTGCTCTCTGGCGTGAGAGCCCACGTCTGCCTTCCCTTGTGCCATCTCCTCCAGCTGGGCACAGCGCTGCCCGTGCAAGGCAGGAGCCGTGGGGACCAGGCCCTGGCAGTACGTGGCCAGCGCTGCCAGGAGCCCATCTGGAGACCCTGAGCAGCCAGACTCCCCCTGGGAGAGGTTTCCTTCTCTCCTTGCTGTGAACACGGTGCAAACAAACAAAGACCTCTGCCCAGGGGCCACCTCCCCACGCCCAGATCTTGCATTCAGCCAGCACCTCCCACTAGGGGGCGCCAGGCACCTGCTTCTGGGGTGGAACACGACCGCCGCACAGGAACACCACACCCTGGTGCCCCACAGAACCAAGCAGAGGATCAGGATCAGTCTGGCAGGTGCCTGTCCCTGCAGGCCCTGGGCAGAGTCAGGCATGCTGGGGCCTGCGTCTGGAGCCAGGCTCCGTAGAGCAGGACGGGATCCGCACCAGTGTCGGCCGGTGGCTCAAACCCCCAGACGGGATCCCTGCAACCCACATTCCTGCCGGAGCCGCTGCACCTCCCCCTCCATCTATGGGGCAGGACCCCAGAAAAGGGAGAGGAGACTGTGTGGTGGGGGAGGGGAGAGGGGGCAGGAACTGCTTGTGCCGAGGGGCAGGGCTTGGGCTCAGTCCTGTTAACGACGGACGCACGCCTGCAATCAGACAGTCCCAGCACTGGCCAGAAGCAAACGCCCAGCAGCTGAGTGGGTTCTGCTGGCTTGGTCCAGTCACCTGCCCCCCGGGTAGGCCAGAAGGGTCTGCGAGGCTGCCCCTTGGCGTGGGAGCCGAGGACCCGCACTGGCCAGGGGAACGGCTTCCAGCAGCCACCCCATCCCTGAGCCGCTTCTCTTCTGCGGCGAGAGGGGAGGTTGGGGAGCGGCAGAGACGGCACTTCACACCCCCCCGCCCCGGGCAGAGTCGGGTGCTGTGCTCCCAGCCCTGCAGGACAGGATCAGGGAGCAGGCGGCACCGACGCGTACACAGCGTCTCCTGCTTCGCCCTGGAGGTCCCAGCACTGGGCAGGGAGATGGACCCCCCGGGAGCGTCCCAACAGGAAGAAACAGCTCTGGCCCACGCGCCGGGCGGGACAGGGACTGGCTCACGGGGCCTGGCAGCAACGCCAGCTCCCTGGCGCCCATCGCCGCTGGCCTAGGCCAGGCCAACAGATCAGCACACGGCTGCCAGGGGAGGGCCCTTCACTCAGCAGCCATGGGGGGCACAGGGCCTGGACTGTGGAGACGAGGCCCCTTCTGCAGGCCAAGGGACCGGCTCTGCCCATCAGATCCCCCGGCCCCACTGCAGAGCAGTTCCCAGGCCCAGCCCCAGCCCCCCTGGGATCCGCGCTGCCTGCTGAAGCCGTCACACTCCCGTGCAACTCCCCACCCCAGCGAGCTGAGTCCCGGGGGCTGCCCTGCGCCATGCAGCCGGGCGGGAGCAGCTCCGCTCCCCAGAGGAAGTGGGGAACTTGCCGGCGCAGGGGAGCTGTTAGGTGGGACGAGACATTGCACAGGCCACAGCAAACCATGCAGCCGCCCCTCTGCCCCCCAAGACCCCTGGGGCACAAGGCGCAGCCGGAGCCAATGGGGACAATGCGTTCCCGGTGCTGTTCACGGGAGAGCGGGTCAGCTCCACCTCGACCTCCACCCGGGGGGCACTGCTCTGCCCCCCACACGCCCCACACCAGGGGGGCTGCCCAGCCCCCGCTTCCCCATCCATTCGCCAGCAGCACAGAGCATCAATTATTCAGAACATCCTGAGCGCTTTGCAAAGCCGCGACAATGCAAGAAAACCCAGCGTGTCGCCGCCGCCCGCCCCAGACAGACAAAGGCCCCACGCGGCCGGGCTGGGCTGAGCCGAGCCGTGCCCCAGCAGGCCCCGCGGGGTGGGAGGTGCGTGCTCGCTGCTCCCCAATTCTGTCTGCCTGCAGAGCCCTGGCTCCCCGTTCCCCCCTTCCTCCTACCCCGTCCCCAGGCTGCCCCGCTGCAGGGGTGACCCACAAGTCCTGACACCAGCTCCCCACACAGCCGGCTCCTTCCCCGGCCCATGGCACCCGCTGGAGCGTGACAGGCGCCGCTCGGCATCGCTGGTGCAGGGAAGGCTCACAAGTGTCGCCTGGGAGCGGGAGCTGAGCCGTCCCCCCGGCCCTGCGGGGTTACAGGGCAGACAGACAGACAGGCCCAGCTGCTGACCTGGTTCCTAGGGGCCCGCGCTGGGATTGCCGGAACCCGGGACCCCCTGCGCAGGGAGGATCTGCAGGGCTGGGAACCACACAGTGGGGATGGAGTGTTCCTTTGAGCACAGGGGCTGAAATCCCTGGACTGGAGGCATCCCCCCCACCCCACCCCACCCCACTCCCAGCCCAGGAGCTGCAGACACACCCCCCCCCCCACACACACAGCCGGGCAGGGGCAGAGAGGAGCCGGGGCAGCTCCCGCACCCTACACGGAGCCGTAAAGGAGCGTCCCATGCAGGGCTCCGAGCTGCAGGCAGGCTCCCGCGCCAGCACTCAGCCTGCCGGGGGGGGCTCGGGCCCCCCATTCTGGCACAGCCGCCTGGCAGGAAATCGGATCCGCACTGGCAACAGCTCAACTCACCCGGACGGCTGAGTCACCGGGGGCGGGGGAACCTCAGCCGGCCTCCCCGGCAAAGGGCAGGAGCAGGAGGAGGGACTAGCGGGGAAGGCAGCGGGTCGAGCCCTGGGGGGGACTCAGCCCCCTCCCCGCCCCCACCCATGCCACTCGCGGGGATCCCCCGTGGGGTGCAGCCAGCCAGTGCACGGCCCAGCAGCCCCAGGGACGCTGCCCCGCTCTTCGGGGCGTGCTCAGCACCCACAGGCAGCAGGCACTGGGGAGCTCAGACCCCTCAGCCCCGGATGCATCATCAGCCCCAGGCGGGGGGCTGGCCTGGGCTGTAAGCTACGCATGGGGGGAGGGGCCTCCCACTGTCCTCACAGCCCATGCTGCTGAGGTTCTCCCATGGGCTCTCAGACACCCCCTTTATTGCCCTCGAGGACACTCACGACAGCCCATCAGCCCAAGGGAGTCTCTTCTCACCCCCCGCCCCGGAGAGCCGGGTGCTGCCCACGGACTGGTTCCCCGAGGGGCTGGCACCACAGCTCCAGCAGGACGTGCAGGCGCCCCCCACACCTCGGCAGCGTCTAGCACTGGGCACCCAACCGCTGAGGCGCCCGCCGCTGGAGGTGCCTCTCGGACGCCCGTCGGCAAGAGCCCAGCTGCTCCCTGGCCACGCAGGGCCCTCACCGCTGGGGCGGGTGCCGCTTCCCTTTGAGCTGTCGCCATGTGACAGCAGCTGTCTGCTGGACTGAGCCCTCGTGGCCCCGCAGGACGCTCTGGGCAGCTCCCCTGCACCCCACCCCGAGGCTGCAGCACCCCAGTGCCAGAGAAGAAAACCAGGGCAGCCCAGGTGGGGGGGGGACCAGGAGCTGAGGGGCTGCGAGCCAGGAGCGGGTCAGCTGGAACAGGAGATGGTGCATGGTTTTCTAGACCAGGACCACAGCTCCCCACACTTCCGCAGGGAGCCCATCCTGTGAACAGGTGCCCCCGCCTGGCCCAGGTGGACCTGGCATGTGCCGTGTGCACGAGGGCAGTTACGGGGTCTCAAGCCGGGGTTCACAGAGCACCCAGGGCAGTGGGGGGCAGAGAGCTCTCCCCCCGGGCTGGGCTGCACCACTCTTCTGCTCACAGTCACCCAGGGCTTCCCGGGACGAGAAACCCCCAGGGAACGGGCCACGGCTGGGCCCAGGGGACAAGCAGCAGCTTCCCACTAAGCCCCGAGGTTCAGGCCCGGCCTGCACACGCTGGCTTCCCGGCCCAGCCCCGCCCTGCACGGACGGAGACCTCACTCCGCCCCGCCGCTCGGCCCGGGTCTAGCCAGTGGAGACTGTGCTTCCACCACTGGTGTGCTGGGAGCCGGGCCGGGCCGGGCTGAGGGCAGAGATGGTCACCGGGCACCAGCTGGGTCTCTGGCGTCGGGGGAGCCACGGGCAGAGCGACAGACGCTTGGGCCAGCGGCAGGGACGCGCTGCTCACGAGGGCCAGGAGCAAGCGTGACAGCTGGGCCCAAGCGCAGGGGAGCCAGAGCTGGAGGAAACGCCCAGGGGGGCTCCAGAGACACGTGCTGCAGCCCAGCCAGCCCGGCCAGCAGCCAGCCCGGCGCACACCCTGCCCAGGCAGAGACTCCACTGGGAACGTGCTACTGCTCGCATGAGACACGCAAGGAGCCCAGGCACCACGGTGATGGGCGCTAGGACGGAGCCGGGGCAGGAACAATCTGAGCTACGTTCACGCTGCTACAGTTCGATTCTAAGCGTGTTCTCCACGCGTCGGGCAGGGGCTGGCCTGCTCTGGGGCTGTACAGCACAGAAGACACCCCCCACTTCCCCCACGGCGAAGGCCATGCAGATGATAAACCCCCCACCCCACACTTCAGTGAGGATTTCAAGGGGGAAGTAGCTAGCCCCTGCTTTTCCGGGCCAGCCCCGCAGCCGGCACAAACCAACACGGTCCCACTGCAGCCGGCGGAGAATTCGGCCCTCGCTGGCACGTTCACCCCCTGCGCAAGGAGCAGCAGGGAACCGACCAACCCCCGGCAGAGCCGGCGCCCACCCCCACGCGCAGCCCCGGGGCCAGGCTCCGCTTCCATTCCCCAACACTGCCAGTCTCGCCTCCCCAGCTGCATTTCTCCCAACTCCACCCAGGGCGCAGGCACCGGCCCAGCGGGCAGCAGAGGCTGTTCTGGGCTCTCCCATACCAGCCGTCTCTCCTACCCAGCCTGCCACCGGCAGTGCCACCCGGCGAGCGGGAGCTGGCCCGGCCTTCGCCCAGCACCGCAGGGCAGCCGGCTGGGGCAGGGCAGGCTGGGGCTGATCCCTGCATCCGTGGGCGGGGTCCGGCTCACTCCAGTGCAGTGTCTCTTCAGTGTAAACGCACAGTTGTACAGTTTCCTTAAATCAGACCCAAAGCCAAAAGCCCAGGGTTCCCAGCAACCCCGTGCCAGAGTGCAGCAACCCGCCCCTCACCAGCAACCCTACAATAACACGCCAGCGCACAGCCACCCGCCCCCACCAGCAACCCTGCAATAACACGCCAGCGCACAGCCACCCGCCCCCACCAGCAACCCTACAATAACACGCCAGCGCACAGCAACCCGCCCCCACCAGCAACTCTTCTGCAGCAGGGCAGCCCCCACCTCGAGCACCCCGCCCCCGCGGCACAACCAGGACACCGGCCTCCCCATCAGAGGGGACACAGTCTCATGCCTGTCTGGAGTGCCACCCTGGCATGCCACTCGTGTTCTCAGCTGACCCACACACCCTCACGACAAAGCCAATCGTCCCAAAACCCCAGAGGATGACGAGTGCCGGCAGATTCCCCCGTCCCCTCCAGGGGCGTCACTTCCGGCTCAGCCTAGTCTGGTGCCAGCCTCTCCCCCCGTGCCAGGGCCCCACGCACCAGCCGCCCACCTGACAGGTCCCAGCTTCCGTCTTCTCCAGCCGCAGGCCGGGACTCCCAGCGGGGTCCCGCGCAGCCAGGCCTGCCAACGCTCGGGACCCTCCCTCCGGCACCCACCCCTGCCCCCTGGGCCCCTCCCACCGCCCCCTCTGGCCTAGGTGGCTTCATTCCTGGCATGCTCCACTCCTAGGCTCCCCTCCGGGCCGGCTCCTGGGATCCAGCCTCGTTCCAGGCCGGCTGTCCCCACGTCCCCAGGAGCCGCGGCTCCCCAGAGGTTCCCTGGCTCTGGCCAGTCCCCACAGCTGCCTGGGCCCCCCTAGAACTCAGCTGGGGGACAGCTGCTTCCTCCTTAAAGGGCCACTCACCCTGCGAAAGTACAACCAGCACCTGCAGGCCCAGCCCTTGCTGGCAACCCTACAATAACAAGCCTGTGCGCACACGTATGTTGGGGGAAAACTAATCCCCAGGAGTGCGAGGCGAGACCCCAGCTTTGCAGCCGTCGCCAGCCACGAGCAGAAACCAGCGGGAACGGCCGCTGGCGAGTGAGACCGCGGGGCCGCTCTGGGACTGGCCCCACATAGGCAGCACGCCTCAGCCCTCCCGCCTCTTTCCTGCCCCCTCCCCACCCCTGGACTCTCCCGCTGTGGAGGGTCAGCTCGCTACGGTTCCCCTCGATGCCCCCGGCATTAACCCAGCTCAGTCCCGGCCAGCGCACCGGGGCCTCTGCCACCTCCCTCCTCTGACCCGCTCCCAGCTCTGCCCAGCCCAGGTGCCCCCGGCCGGCGCTGGGGCAGGCTGACCTCACAGCGGCACCAGCTGTGCTTGCCAGGCACGCAGGGAGCCCTGGCAGCGCCAGCCAAGTCGCAGCACGGGGGGGGGCGGGGAACGGCTCCGCGCCAGGAAAACGGGCGCAGATGCCCCTCTGCATGATCCCAGGAGCAGCTGGCACGGGCCACACACAGCCAGCAAGGTCTGAACTCCAGCCCCCAGACGCGACGGGAGCCAGGGATCCCGGCCAGCCAGCAGAGAGCCCCGGGCCACGTCTGCCCTGAGCAGCCCCCCCCCCCCCCCTTCAGAGGGAGACCACGATGCTAACCCTGCAGTGAGTAAACAGGTGTGCAACGTGACTCGCTTGAGTAGCTCCACTGACTCCCCTGCAGCTAACCCCAGCGGACGCATTTGCAGGACTGGGGCCTCTCCGAGGGCCTGGATAACGTCACAGCACAGACCCCCGCCAGGGGGGCATTGCCAGCCCGGTGCGCGACTGCCCCCCCCCGGTACTAACCCAGGCCGGGGTCTGGAACCCCCGGCCCGCTGCTCCTGGGGCGGCTCACTCGCTCTTCTAGGAATTCCCTCAGCCTGGGCCATGCTCCCTGCCCCTCACAGCCCCAGAGCAGCCGCAACCCCCAAGAATTGCTCCCAGACAGTGACGGCCCGCTCCCCAGAGTCCAGATACAAGTCATGGCAGCGTTTCAATGGGGCCTGGGGGCAGGGGAGCCCTGACGATGCTCTCGGCACCGGGGGCCCCTCCCGGCCTGGCATCGCCTGGGGAAGGGAGAGAACAGAGCCTTGTACTGACTGCCGGGGAGCTGTGGGGACACCCGGACAGGAGCAGGGCAGGCAGAGGGACAGACACACACGGGCAGGCTGATGCGTTCGCAGGAAGCGCGTCTCCTGCTCCAGGAGCCACTTTTATGAATGAGCGAGTGGCAGCACGACGCAGGAGTTACGGTAGCAGCCGCTCGGGAGATGCTGCTCGCCTGAATCCCGTCAGCGCCGAGCGACTCCCCCCGCGGCTCCCCTGCCTTCTCCCCCCCCACAAGAGGACCCCCAGCCGGGCTCTGTGGGGCGCCAAGCCAGGACAGTCCCACGGACCCGGAATCGAAGGGAGAATTGGTTGGACTCAGTTCTAACGCCGGGGCCTGGCCTGGCACCTTGGGGGGGGGGCTCCGTTCTGCGGCCGGGGGCTCTCGCTATCCCAGCAGTTTGTGCAGCTGCCCCAGCCCGCCCCCCTCCCGCCCAGCTCTCAGCAGGCCCCTCCGTCCCAGCCCCCGCGGCCTCCCTGGCCCCATGACAGCAGCACCCTCCAGCCCTGGGTCAGAGACACACAGAGAGGCTGGAGACACTGGCCAAGACAGGCCTAATCCTACGGCCACTCCTCCGCTCCCGACTACCAGCCCAGACCAGGGGAGGCGCCGCAGACAGGCACCGAGGGGCCGTCGGGTCCCAGCACTGCATTGCCTTTATTCTGTGGCTGAACTAAAATCCCAAGTCCCCCCGCCCGGCCTCTCCAAAGGGCCAGGCAGTGCCTTTGTGTGCTGGGGGCGAGGGGGGGCTGCCAATCCCCTCCAGTCTCCGGCTCTGCCTTCCACTGTCTGTGTTGCTGGTGCCAATCTCCATAGGAAGAGATTCGCTCTCCCCTCCCTGTGTGATCCCACGTCTGCCGACAGCGACAACACGGCTCCCGCTGCGCTCCAGCTGGGCCACACTGGCCTCGGACAGCCCGAGGGCCCCGCTCCAGCCAGCGCACACTGGCAGCGAGGTGCTGGCCGGGGCACAGACACAAAGCTCCCGCTGCTGCCAGGAGCTGCCCCAGGTCAGACACTCTGGCGGGGGGAGCCAGAGCTCTGCACCCCCCCAGGAAGATCTCACACACGGTGAGGCGTTGCACCAAGCGGGCACCTCCACCCGGGCCCAGGCACGGCTAGTTACCCAACACACACTGCCACCGCAAGCACACAACCCACACAGCTCACACACTGCCCCCAGCTGTGCTGCGCACACCCAGCCACAGCCCGGTCCCGCACAGCTTTGCCACAGGACACCAGGGGGTTCACAGCGCACCCCGCTGCCTCGGCCGGCCGTGCGGGGACGGGCAGAGCCAAAGGGGGGCCCTGACCTTCCCCCAGCGTGGAGCGTTTCCCCTGGCCAGGACCCGCTGCCCCGCGTCCCACTGAGGCGGGGAGTTGCTGTGGCCAGCCCCTGGGGACAGGAGCCGGCTGGGCCGGGTCTGTGCAGCGCCCTGCACAGAGGGGCCCCGACATCTGCCCCTCCCGCCCCCACCGGGGCCCGACAGACTCCAGCGCCCCGGCCAAGCTCACCCCGGGCCGGCAGCGAATGGCGGGAGCCGGCGGGCAGCACCTCCGCGCTGCCCCTAACAATGGGGGGACCCAGCGCCCGGCCGGGCCCCCCGCTCCTCGCGGGAGAACGGCGCGGCCGGGCCCCCGGCCCGAGGAGAAAGTTGCCGAGCCGCTGAAGTTCACCCCAGGGCGGCCTCCCCGCGCTGGGTCGGACCCGGCTGCGGTGGGCGCGGAGCCCACGGGCCAGCGGAGCTCGTCTCTCGCCGGCCGAGCCCCGCAGCGGCGCCGGCAGCTCCGTCCCCAGCCGGTCCGGCCGTGCGCCCAGGGCGCACCGGGCACGCCAAGCCGAGTCCCCGCGGGAAGCGCCCCGGCCCCGGCCCCACGCCGCCCCGGCCCCACGCCGCCCGCCGCCCCGCGCGCGGAAAGTTGGCGGCACAAAGTTGGGAGGCTCCGAGCCGGCTCCAGCCCCCAAACTGCGCCGCCAGCACCGGGCAAAGTCCCCGGCCCGGCCCCGAGCCCGGGCAGCGCAGCGCGGACGCTGGAGCCGTGTGCGGCCGCCCCACCCCGGCCCGGCCCGGCCCGGCCCGGCGACCGTCCCCGCGTGCAGTGCACCCCGGGCCGGGGAGGGCGGGGGCCCCCCCCGGGCACAGGCGCCCGCCCCCCCCCGGACCGGACCGGACCGGACCGCACCGTGCTGTGCCGTGCCGTGCCCTGCCTTGGCGGCCGCCCCGCAGCCTGCACCCCCGGCCGGCGCGGGGTCCGGCGGACTCACTTCTCCCGGGCCTGGCTGTCCGAGGGCACGGCGGAGCCCTTCCCCTTGCCGTACATGCTGCGGCCGCCCGCGGGCTGCGCCTGCCCCGCGCCGGTCAGCGAGCGCGGCCGGCGCAGCGCCCCATCGCCCCGGCCAGCCCGGCCCGGCCCCGGAGCAGCGGCCGCACACCCGACAGCGGCGCTGGGCGGGGGAGCTTGAAACCGCCGCGCAGGCAGCGGGGCTGGGGCCCGGATCGCCGCGCGCCCGCTCCGGCTCGCCCCCCGCCCCCTTCTGTTGGCTGTTCCAGGCACGGCGCCGCCTCCCCCTCCCCGGCGCGGCTCTTAAAAGGGCAACGGCGGAGCTCGGGGGGGCGGGGGGCGGGAGGAATAACTCTGCACGCGCGCAGCCCCCGACACGCACCAGCCTGGTGCTCCCTGCAGCCTCAGACGCTATCCAGGCCTGGCGACGAGGGAATGTTCCCCAAGGCTAGCATGGGTAGCCCCAGCACCCACTGCCAGCACCCAGCACCCAGCATAGCATCACACTGCCAGCACCCAGCACAGAGCCCCAGCAGCCATCTCGGCACCCCAGCCACCCACTGCCAGCACCCAGCACAGAGCCCCACTGCCAGCACCCAGCACAGCACCCCACTGCCAACACCCAGCACAGCACCCCACTGCCAACACCCAGCACAGAGCCCCACTGCCAGCACCCAGCACAGCACCCCACTGCCAACACCCAGCACAGAGCCCCACTGCCAGCACCCAGCACAGAGCCCCACTGCCAGCACCCAGCACAGCACCCCACTGCCAGCACCCAGCACAGCACCCCACTGCCAACACCCAGCACAGCACCCCACTGCCAACACCCAGCACAGAGCCCCACTGCCAGCACCCAGCACAGCACCCCACTGCCAACACCCAGCACAGAGCCCCACTGCCAGCACCCATCACAGCACCCCACTGCCAACACCCAGCACAGCACCCCACTGCCAGCACCCGGACTCCCAGTGCTCCCCTTGGCGCGCTGCCAGCAGTGCGTTCTGCCACACCCCCCCCCCCCCCCTCTTGCTGGGGAATTATTTCAAGACCATCCAGGCTGGGAAGGAAACTCCTTCCTTGTTTCCACTGTCCCTGCAGATGCCCCCGGCTATGTTCACGGGGCAGCTCCTGTCTGAGCAGAGTCTTGCAGGGTCTGTGGCTCTGGCTTCTTGTGCAGAGCCAAGCAGCAAGTGCCTGGTGATTTTGTCCTGCTGGCGTGTTTCTGTTCTTTGTGACCGGCACAATTACGGGCTAAGCCGGGGGGGCACATTTCCAGGGCTCCCCTGGCAGGCTGAGCGGGACGGGGAGGCCCAGCTGGGGCTGGTGGCATGTCCTTGAGTGACTCCACTGAAGTCAGTGAGCTGGCACTGGCCTCCAGGCAGTGGGATCCGGTGTGACACCCTCAGATGAACCTGCCCCCCAAGTTCTGGAGCTGGGGGGGAGGGGGATGGAATGATGGGGAGGAAGCCACAGCCACAGCCAGGCGAGGGGGCTGTCTGTGCAAGCCGCTCAGATGTTTCCTCAGCCCCATCCACCGTCTGAAGCTGGGGCCAGTGCAGCCTCCCAGTGTGCAGACAGCTTTGGCCCTGGCTGGAGTGGATGGAGCTGAGACAGGCTGGCCCCCAGCATGGCAGAAAAGGCTAAGGGGACACTGGAGAGGATACGGACCCAGGGGAAGGGGATGTGACCCCAGGGCTGGCCCTGAGGGGAGAAGCCGCCCACTCCAAAGCTAAGGGCCCAGAGAGCCGAACACACCCAGGTCACGCCATGGAATTCACACTCCCCCTGATTTACACTGGGCGAGTTCAGCCAGGGGCACAGACACGGGGCGACCTGAGACCAGTGCCTCTACTTTCATTCAGCCGGGAGCGGAAGCTGGGACAGGGTCCCCCCTGCAGGCCAGTGCTGTTTGGACATGGGCAGAGTCAGTGAATTAAAGAGAAAGAAACAGGGATTTTCCTCGCCATGAATAAAACATAATGAAATATGTATGGGGGGACGCCCGTGTGAATTGAATTAACACATCATTAATACCCTGCCAAAACAGACTTCTTGGGTAAGCTTTGCCAGGGAACAGCAATGCCAGGGAACACTCAAACACAAAGAAAACGACCACGTTCTTCATTACTTGGGAAGGGCAATCTGGAGAATGAGGAGCCCCGTTCATGCAGACGGCACGTCAGCACCGCCGTGCTCAGCTCGCTGGGCCCTGGGCATTCTGCGTTAGTGCCCCAGGAGACGTCCGGGCACAGCTCCGCCACTTGCTGAGGTGCGCTGTGACACTGATCACACCAAACCCAGACGCACGTTTGATTTAGAAACTGTTCTGCCTTTCCCCAGAACCGGGCCGCTGGCTTTTTCCATGGTCCTCTTCCCCTGTGCTCTGTGGGACCAGGGGTGAGCTCTCCGACACCCACGGCTTGTTCCAACGCTCTCTGTGACATCACAGAGCCTGTGATGATGTCAATGGGTGACGTCATCAGTGAGAAGTGAGCAGGGGGAGCCAGTGACTCACGGGGAAGCAAAGAGCCTGTGTCTAGGAAGGGATGAAGAACAGGGGAGCAGCACAGCAGAAGCCGCTGCTGCTGTTACGCACGCAGAGAAGAGAAGCGCTGTTGTCTCATGACAGAGCCCTGCAGAATTCAACTGGCCTTGGCAGCGTGTGTGTGTGTGTGTGTGCGCACCTCTCGCTGTTTGCATCCATAGTTGTTTGGTTGCACACGCAGGTAAAATACCTTCTGTTTCCCATTGTTTCCATCCCCCTGGGAAGGGCCAAGCTGACGTTGTGCCTGGGCTGAGGAGTGTTGATGGCTTTTTGCAAGTCTGCCCACGGTGGGGGATTTTACACCTCCTCGCCCCTCCCCCCAGGCATCAGCCACCCACTAATGGGCCTTGAGCACAGAAAGAAATGGACAAGCTTAGTGGAAGGTTACCAGGCACTTCACATCATCTGTAAAGTCCCATTTTAGGTCTTTCAGCTGTTTCCTCCTCCTGGGGCTCAGGGCAACCAAGCCCCACCCCAGTGTGCAGAACCGAGCCCCATGCACAGGAGCAAGCTGCAACTCGCAGCTCAGCATCTTCCTGCTGCCCGCGTGTACCACCCACACATGAGAACCCCCAGTCACCCCACCGAGCAGCACATCCGGCACCGGCGCTAGCAACCTTCCTCTGTCAGCACAGCAGCTCCCCAGCAACACAACCTGCAGGAACAAACCCGGCATCTCCGGACAGGGCCAACCTATGAAAAGGGGATAAGGACGGACCAACAGACCAGGGAATTACAGACCAGGCTGCTCCACTTCAGTACCCGGGAAGATAATGGAGCAAATAATTAAACAATCAATTTGCGAAGACCTAGCAGATAACAAGGTGTAAGTAACAGTCAGCATGGATTTGTCAAGAACAGATCATGTCAAACCAACCTGAGAGCTCGCTTTGCCAGGGGAACAAGTCTTGCAGGTGGCGGGAGGCGGGAGACGTGGCAGGCATGTCTTGACTTTAGTAAGGTTTCTGACACTCTCACATGACCTCAAACAAACCAGGCAAATACAACCTAGCAGGAGCTACTAGAAGGCGAGCGCGTAACTGGATGGAAAACCGTCCCCCGCGAGTCGTTATCAGTGGTTCACAGTCAAGCTGGAAGGGCACATTGAGTGGGTCCCGCAGGGATCAGCTCCGGGTCTGGTTGTGTTCAATAACTCCATCAGTGATGTGGAGAGTGGCACAGAGAGCACACGTGTAACGTGTGCAGACGATACCCAGCTGGGAAGGGCTGCAAGCGCTTTGGAGGCCAGGATTGAAATTCAAAGTGATCTGGACAAACCGGGGCAATGGGCTGCAGTAAATAGGACGAGAACAGTCACTAGGAACAGGTGCAAAGTGCTGCACTTAGAAGGGACAATGATTTGAACACACACGGCTGCTGAGGCCGGAGAGCTGCGGAAATGGATCTGGGTCACAGTGGATCACAAGGTAAATATGAGTCAACAGCGTCACTGCTGCAAACAAAGCAACCCTCGGTCTGGGCTGTGTCGGCAGGAGTGTTGTGATTCTTCCGCTCGACTCCGCGTGATACGGCCTCAGCTGGGGGATTGTGTCCAGTTCTGGGCGCCACTTTTCAGGGAAGATGTGGACAAAGGAGAAAGTCCAGAGAAGAAGAACAGAAACAATTCACCGTCCAGCAAACCTGACCGATGGGGCAGGACTGAAAACCTGGGTTTGTTTAGTCTGGAGAGGAGAGGACTGAGCGGGGACATGATAATAGTTTTCAAGTACATAAAAGGTGGCAGCTCTGCCTCAGTTTCCCCATATTGTCAGCCCTTGCCAAGGTGACAGAGTCGCTGACGCCAATGAGAACAGGAGGCTAAAACGAGGGACTCCTCGGCCCAGTGCCCCCTTCCCCACAGGCAGAGCCCCACTGCCACAGCCTGGCTCTGTGCTCTGTGACCGAAGACCCAGGCCCAGCCCCCACGTCCCCAGGCAGCTCCTGGCCCCGCTCAGAGCAGCCAGTCTGCCCTCTGCCGCAGCCAGCCGCACCTCCCAGGCTGCCCTCCATCTACAGCCACCCCCCGCGCAGGTGCATGCAGCCCCTGGGGCCTCTCCTCAGGGTGCCTGGTGGGTGAGCCTGGGGGCGGGAAGGAGGAGGCTGACCCCACGGGTCACCGTGATCAGACATGGGAGCCTTAAATCCACCTTGCCCCCCATGGCGGGGGTGGAGTCTCGGGTGCTCAGCCCCTCCCACCCACCCCGATCCCTGAGCCCCGATTCCCTGCAACCCCGGCCGATCTCCCTGCACCTGAGCTACCCCCGCCGGGGAAGAGCCGCTGCCCGGGGCACAGGGCACTGGGCCAAGCTGTGGCGGAAGTGAGGGCAGAAACAAGCCCAGCGCTGGTAGCTTGCCCAACCAGAAGCAGCGCAGGAAGAGGCCGGGGGTACGCCGGGGCCAGCGCTGCCCTCTGTATGTGCCTGTGTCCCAGCCTGCCCGGCCCGCCAGCGGTGCAGGGCTCTGTACCCCTTCAGCCATGGGGCAGCCTGCCTGCCCCACTCCTCTCATGCCCGGCGCTGGGAGCTGATGAGGCTAAAACCCTCCGCCGCCCATCTCTGCCGTTTACCAGCCCGGGGCCCGGGGCAGGCGGTACTGAGGGTGCGGCCAAGGATTGATCCCGGAGATGGGGAGACACCCCCCTTGTGAATTCAAGTGCCCGTTGCCCTCCCTAGCATGTGGGGAGCTTGTCCACTGCTCTCTGCCCCCCTGAGCCGTGGGGGAGACAAGCCTCAAACAGACTTTGCTCCAGAAAATGCCCGTCTGCCCCATCCCCACCCCCCAGCTCCCTGCACCTTTCCCCTCCCCCATCACTCAGTCCATAGCTGGCCAGGGGAGAATTCGCCTGGCACGGAAACCCCCGGAGCAGAAGCAGCCTTAGAAAGGGCTTGTTCTGAACAGAGTCAGGCACCGGTAAGAGCCCCGATGGGGCAAGTCCTCTCCCCCCAAGACTCCCTTCCATCACGTGGGCCCCTTTGGCTCAGAGTCAGACACCTCCAGCCAAGTGCCCCGTCCCTTCCTATACCTGCTGACCTAACGCACCTGCCTCCGGGGCACTAGGGGGTCCTCCAGCCCAAGGGACGCATCTGCTGGGCGAGGCCGCAGGCAGCACCCCTGGGAACGGGGGGTTGAGGGACCCTGCACCCCACGCCCCGAGGCTGCAGCTTGGGTGAGTGCCCGGTGCCAGGCAGCCGTGATTTGCTCTGCAGGAGCCAATGGTTTGTTAACGTGCTCTGGCAAGCCAAGCAGGGGCAGGCTGGAGACCCACCAGGAGCTCCAAGGGGCTGGAGGAGGCGGTGTTGGGGTTCAATAAGCGCCTCCCTTCCCCCTGAGTCAGTGCTGGTCCCTGGCGCTAAGGGCCAGGAGGGGGAGCCACCGAGGCTGGCGGCTGGGACGTGGCGGTGGCCAGGTGAGACAAAGCTGAGCAGCGTTTCTGGGCTCTGTTAACCAGCTGCCTGTACCACCCCAGCAGGGGCTGCATGTGGGTGCTGGGGGAAGGCCACTGTGAGAATCTGGCTTCCTTTGGGCTGCAGGCCCTGGAGGAAGGGCCGTGCTGCAGGTGCTCAGCGGGTGGCAGGGCCACGAGAGCTCTGCCCTGCCGCGTGCAGGGGACACGGGGGCGGCGAGGAGCCGCGGCCCGTCAGCAGGAAGGGGAATGAGGGAGCTGGGGTCAGCGAGGCCTGGCTGAGGTGCCGCTCTGAGTGTTTCCCCGTAGAGTGGGGAGCTCGGTGCCCAGCGCTCGGGCCCGTCGCCGCGGTGCGGAGAGTGACTGCGTCACACAGTTAGTCCAGCACTTACACAGAAACGGCAGGCGACCAACCTCTGACTCGCCATCCTCCCCCGCCAGGGGCGCCGCCGCCGGGCTTTGTTTGCACTTCTCTCACTGACGAAGAATAAGAATGAACAAACACCCTTTTTGTAGGACCTACAAAAACGTAGCGCAGTGCGCTCCCTCTGCAAGCTCCGCTGCTAAGCTCCACGCCTGGCTGCCGGTGACCGGGCAGGAGGAGATGCTGCTGGTCATTGCAGCACGGTTCCCAGCCCAGGGCAATCAACATTTGCTGGATGGCAAAGCCAAGGAGAACAAGGCCAGTGCGACGCTTCTGGGGTCAGAGCCTGGATCGCAGAGAGGGGGCGGGGCAGAGGGCAGGGGGTAAACGCCCCCACTGACGCCCCTTGCCCACCCTGCCACCCCCACCAGTGCCCCTTGCCAGCCAACGCCCCCCTCCTTCCCCTGACACGGCCGCTGACGCCCTTGCCTGCCCCACCGTGCCTGGGGGTGCCCCTCGCCCCACACCCTGGGCCCGATTCACATGCGGGCGGCTGGATTCCCGAGGAGCCACGGCGCCACCTGGTGTCAGCCATGGAAGCTACTGGCCCCTACACCTGCCGGACGGGGGCTATTCCCACACCCCCGCCCCGCCCCGCCCCGCCCCGGCCGAGCACTCAGTGCCCCCCGGTTCCCAGAGCCACCTGCCTTGCAGGCTTGCAGGAGCCGGCCTTGCAGCTGGGCACCCCGACCAGATGGGCTCAGCTGCACGTGAAGACGTGAAGCAGAGGAGGGAGGAAAGCGGGGCTCCCCCTGCCCTGGCTGTCTTCCCCCAGCAAAGCGCCCCTCTTGGTGGTGCTGGGAGCGTCTTAGCTGGAACGGGCCATCTGCCCATGGGTGAGCTGGCTGTGGGGCAGCAGAGGGGGGCTTTATCCTTTCTCCTGGCAGCTTAAGCAGTGGCTGAACCGTGCATGACCCCCCGGTCTCACCCCACGCACAGTCACGCTCCGTGCGCCCCCCGCCCCACAGATCTGCAGTTCCGTTACGGGCCTGCACTCCAGCTGCTGCCGGACCGGCCGGCAGATATTCCTCAGCCCCAGGCTCTATGTCTCCGAATCTGTACTTGAGACGCCATCTGTCACCGAGCCGCTGCACGCGCGTGCACACAGACAGGACCCCACGCACACGGGGGCTGGCTGGACCCAGCGACCCCGCTCTCCCAGCTCAGGCCAGGCAGCTGGCACAGGGTCAGTTACACCAACGGTCATTGGGCAAAGCCATTCGGGGCACCCCATGGACACAACCCTGGGTGCTGCGGGACGTCTCACGCATGCCCCGCTGCCCTCCGCGGCCCAGAGGGGGATCCCAGCTGGGGACAAAGGGGAACGCGCCAGGGATGGGAGCTGCCCCCAGTCAGTGGGAGACGGAGGGTCTGTGCCCCTGCGGGAATCCCTCTGCATCCTCCATGCTCAGCCAAGCTCCCAGGCTCCGGCCGCCAGTTCCCGGCTGTGCCACCTGCCCAAAGTGCCACAGTCTGGCTTCAGGGGCTGTGTCCTGCAGACCTCCAACCCACAGGATGGGGCTCCCCCCACGGCTCCAGCCAGCTGAGGCAGGCACCACTGCCGGGAGCCCACAGGTCCTGGCTAGACAGACACCAGGGTGCGGGGAGAGAACCAGGCGATCTGGCACACGACGGGCCAGGACTCAGCGTGGGGTCCTAGCAATGCCCCGGCCTGGCAATGGCTGCCCAGGACTCTTGCAAGCACAGCGCTTGCTTCCTGCCCCGGATCCCACGGCCAGGACTCGCTCTCCCGTCTGAGCTGCTTCCTCTGCCCAGCACCACGGTCACTGTCCCTTCCACGCACCCGAGACCCTCTAGGACCTCCCGCCAGGACCTGGGACCTGCCAGCAGAGCCGTGGAGGCCAGGCCCTGCTGGGATGGGGCTTTGGGAGGTGGGCAGTGCCGTGGGGACATAGCCAGGCCCCCTTGCCCCTCCCTGCGGCACCCCAGGGGCTGCCACGCCATCTGGGAGCCCCGGTGCTGCTCCTCTCCACGGCTGCTGCTCTGCCCTGGCTCCCCCTTCCCAGGCGTGGCAGGTGCAGGTCCCAGCCCCGTGCTCTCCTTCGCGTGCCCACGGCGAGGGTGGGAGGTGCCCAGAGGAGGGGCATGAAGGACAGCCAGCTGAGCGGGGAGCGCTCGGCCTGGCCCCCAGGACACCCCACTCTCACTCGATTCCTGCCTTTGCCGGTGCCCGCCAGCCAGTGCAGCCGTCGCGGGATCCTCCAGCCTGTACCTTCCCGGGGCCGGTTTTCCCAGGGAGCTCAGCGCACCCAGGGCCTGAGGGGAGGTGGCAGGGTGCTGCACAATCACCAGCCTATGCCCCAACTTGTCTGTCCCCCGCGGGGCCCAGGACAGGATGGCCCGTCGCTAGTGCTTTGCTAGGCCTCAGGCCCCAGGGCCTGGCTGCGGGGGAAGGATCTGTGTGTCCTTCCGTGCCCTGGCTCCCAGGCCCCTGCGGGTGCGGGGGTGGGGGGGGTGGGTACAGAGAGCGCAGAGCAGGCCAGGGCTGTGTTGCCCGGTGCCCAGCAGCTCCTTGGGGAGGAGGCACGTTCAGCTCAGTCGTTCCAGGGGCAGCCCTGGAGTGAGTTTGACCCCGTGCCCAGGAGCCAGCGGGGCTCGCCTGTGGGAGCTCCCCCCACCTCCAGAGTGGGGCCGAGCCCTGCTCTCCGGCGCCCTGACAGCCCCCCAGGCTCTCGTGTGTTAATTCCCACTGCGGCCACCTGCCTCCTCTTGCTGGCCTAGAAAGCCCAGCACAAGCCAAATGATCCAGCCCCTGGGAAACCGGGCCCCTCGGAGCCGGCTGCTTCCCACCCCCTGGCCGAGCCGGCAGCCGGCACAGGCACCGAGACGCTCACACCTGTTGGGACCCAGACTTACCTTCACAATCACACAGCAACAGCTGCACCAGCGTTCCCACCGCTGCCGGCTCGGGGCCTCTTCAAACCCCAGCTCCCGGGCCCAGGTGATCAGGGCAGATCTCAGCTTCCCTGGGAAACCAGACAAGAGCCGGAGGTTTCTGGCCCTCCTGCTGCAGGGCAGAGCGTGTGATTGTGACCTGATGGGGCCCCGCGCCCAGAGAGCAGCCGGCGAGGCCCAGAACCCAGCAGCCATTCATGTGTAAATCTCTTGACTTCTGAGCCGTGATTCCTACTGGGCTCCATGGGTCCCTGCCCCAGAGCAATGGGAAGGTGGTGCCTGTGTCTCGCAGCCGATGCTGGGGTTGTGTCCATGCCCATCCCCCACCGGCCCTGGCCCCATTGTACAGAGGAGCCTGGCCGAGCCCAGCGGCCCAGGGCCAGCGAGTGTCTGCGTGGGGCAGACAGCCCTTCAAGGGATCCTGGGCAGACAGAGCAGCAGCCGTGTGGGAATCCGTGGGGCCGCCCTGCTCCCCCCTTGCAATGCCCAGGGCCCTGGCCAGAGACACTGGGCCCCCTGGGCACTCTCCTGGCCGTGGGGCCTGGAGTGAACGTGCCACGTCTCCAGCCAGAGGCGGCGGTGCCCTCCCTGGCAGCCCTCATGTGACCTCCCCCCTGGTGCTCGCACCTGCCTGTGCGGTGAGTGGGCAGGGCCAGGGTGATTGGCACAGAGTCCAGGGTCCCAGCCAGGGACACAGGCCCCCCCAGGAGCCCCATCCCAGCTGGCTTCACGGGGCACCTGCCCAGGCACCAGCGCTGCAGACAGGGCCTAGAGGTGGGGAACTCAGGCTCCTCCCCGCAGGGGGTTCTGGCTGCAGGTAACAGGAGACGCGGGGGGGGGGGGGGCAGGAGGGCTGGTTAATTGCCTGATGCTGCAGATGGGACCAAATGGGAATTGTTCATAATATTTTTATGAGGCCTGTTTGTGCCTCAGTTTCCCCGGTGTGCTGCGTTGTTACCTAGGGGGTGGGAAAGGGCTGTTTGCTCTCGGGTCAGGCAGAGACACAGATATGGGTCTCACCTAGCTGTCTGGGTCTTGGGCCCCCTATCAACGGTGAATCCAATTGCTCGGACATTGAAACCTAGCAACCAAGAACTCAGCGTGCGATAGACGTCCCTGCCTCGCGGCATCTCCCCAGCTCGGGCACAAAAGGCTGGCGAGGTGTCAGGAGGGGGGGTGCGCCGTGGTTGCTGGAGACAGCTGGGGCTCTGACCTGGAATCCGGACCAAGGGGGTCCGGCAGCTGAAGAGACGGAGCTCGAACAAAGCGGTTCACTCCCGCTTGGCTCCCCAGAATGGACGCAGCTTCCACCTGCCCTCCTCGGTGCTCAGCGAAGCCGCGTGCCAGTGACTGACAAAGCCGGTGGTCTGGCCGGCGCTCACGGGGGGTGGGGAGCAGGGGGCTGAAGGCCCGGCCGAAGGAGGCAGTGAAGCCACATGGCTTCCCCTGGAGGAAGAGTGAGACCCCGAGGGGTTCTGGCCCACTGACGGGCTGATTCCTCCTACAGCCTGTTCCCCCACAGGGGCCGTAGCCCGATCCTGTGGATCCGTGACCACCGCCACTGACGGAAACAACCCCTGGTTTGTGCATTACCAGGTAGAACAGCTGGCGACTACCCCAGCCCCACAGACGGGAACCCTGGGAAACCGTCACTGTGAAAACCCTGCAGCAAACTGGCCTGGCAGCTGACCCCCAACGGCCCCCGCTGGAGGCTGCAACCCCCTGTCCCCGCCTGCCGCGGCGACTGTCCTGCCCACCCCTGCCTCATGCTGCCTGCGCCAGGAGCGTGGGTCTGGGCCCCCCACGTCAGCCCAGCCACACACCCTGCCCCTGCCTCTGGAGGAAGGGTTCTTGGCCAGTGGGCCTAGCTGCCATGGGCCCTCTCGGGCCAGCGGGACTCCTTCCTAGCGCTGCAGCTCCAGTCTGCAGCGCAGCCACCAGGAGGGGCCCCCGAAACCCAGCTGCCTCCGAGCGCCCATGCCCATTGTGCCGGGGCACCCCCACCTCGTGAGCACCGGGGTCCCCCAGCCACCCCCAAACCCTGCTCTTTGCTGCCCACACGTCAGCTTCAGGGTGAGCCCCAGGCCATCAGACACCGCCCTCCAGCTGGGCAGGGCGCGGGAGCAGGGGATGCTCGGCGGGAGGGAAAGCAGAGCGGGGCGGGAGGACGCACCATGCGCCCGGCCTGGTGCCTTGCTCCCTGCTCCGCCGCTGATCCACCAGCCAGCCCACGCCCTGGCACGGGCCCCGGAGGCAGAGGCCAGGCCCGCTGCGGCCAGGACGGAGGGAGCAGAGCTGCCAGGAGCCTTTGCCCCCTCCCTGGCTCGGCTGCCGGGGGAGCTGCTGGAGCCGTCCCCCTAACCCGGGGCTCCAGGGATGCGGTGGCTGGACTCATTGTGTATTCCAGCGGAGGGAGGGCAGGCGCCGACTTCAAGAGCTGCTTGATGACCCAAAAACTGTCAGTCTTCCTCGAATAAATTGTGGAATGCTACATGGCAGCCACACGTGGGGGTGGGGGGGCGCGCCTCGCCTCCTGGGCTCCCTCCCACCCCCAGCCCCCGCTCGGGAACCCAGGGGGCTCCTCGGCTGGGGGGGCAGCTGCTTCAGAGCCCTGCTCCGGCCAGCAGAAACAAGGCCAGGCCCTGCCCCGCTGCACCCCGGCGGGCTGGCCGCCCGCGACTCCCCCTGCATTCCCAGCCCCGAATCCAGCAGGCCCTGGAGTAGAATCAATTGACATTGCGGGGAGCTTGAAACAGCCAGTGCAGCCAGTTCCCAGTTCGCCGAGGGCAGGACTGGGCAGTTCGGGTTGAATTCCTCGCGTGCGTGGGGGAACGCGCTGCCCTGCGCCGGCAGGCGAGCCCAGGCCCGGGGTAGCTGGAGGGGGGCTGGCCGCTGGGCTGAGAGCGAGTGGAGCGGCTTTCACAAAGGGAGGGGGCCCAGGTGCACCCGTCTCCTGCTGTTGCAAGGAGGGAGGGAGCCCCGTGGCTCAAACTTTCCCAGCCCGAAGAGCCCCAGGCTCCAGGACTCGAGCACCAGCACCATGCACGGGCTGCCGGCTGCCCCTTGCCTGCAGAGCGCTGCCGCCTGGAGTCCGGGCATCAGCGCCTTCGCCTCTCCCGGCCCAGCCCGGCAGGGGAGAGCAGTCCCTCCATCGCCGGAGCGCCCGAGACGGGACCCGCAGGGTGGCACAGCCTCTCCTCTCCCTGAGCTGGGAACCGTTTGAGATGTCCGGGCTCCCCAGCCCCCCTCTCTGGGGCTGTTCTCTCCACAGCAGCCTCCTCCTGCACTGCAGGCCCCGGGCACGTGGACTGAATGGGTGCTCGGCTCCTGGGCAGCCGCACAGGGCGACCGGCCCCCAACGGGCCCATTTCACCAGCCCCCTCTAAGTTTGTGGGACCAGGGTCCCGCCCTCCAGGTTGAATCTGGCAGCTGAGCCCCAGCGGGGCGTGTTGGCCCATCTCACGCTGGGCGCAGGAGCAAGGCAGCCGTGACCACACCCAGCCCTGAGCCCAGGGGCACGGAGAACGTCCCACCCTCTCCCAGGGCCGTGTCGGCTGCACCCCTCAGCCTGGCTCCCCGCTGAGCCCCAGGGCGACAGGCCCCAGGCAGGGGCGTCATGGCGGGGACACCAAATAATGCAGAGCCTGTGTCCTGGTGCATCCCCTGTCGCGCCCACCCCAGCCGTCCCCGCCAGCCAGGGCTGCAGGGCAGGGGCTCCTTTAAAGGCCATGCAGCAGCTGGGGAGGTGCCAGCCGCCAGCTCTGCTCCGCGCCCCTCTGCACTGAGCGGGGACGCGGGTCTGGGCGCTTCTGGCCCAGCCTGCGGGAGGCGGCAGAGAATTCGCCCCAGGGCGACCGTTGGCTGAGCCCTTGGCAGCTCTGTCTTGCTGGCATGCAGCAGATCTGGGAGCCTCCCAGCGCCGTCGTGCCAGCCGGGCTGCCAGCGTGTGGGTGCCAGGGGGAAACCTGAGCGGGCTCTTCTGTCTCCAGCCGACACCGCCTGCCTGTCTCCTGGTGCAGAGGCTGGGGAGCAGCGCAGGGTCTCCCACTCTTCGCTCCCCCTGCCCCATAACTGGGCCCTCCGCAGCCAGCACGGCTTTATCACGAGGCCATGGGGCCAAGGAACAATGCCTGCCCCTTCTCCCATCCCTGCCTCGGCCTCGGCCTCGTCATCCCGCAAGGCAGGGCTGGGAGTGCGGGACCCCAGGGAGGAGCCGCAGAATGGTCGGGCCATGCGGCCCCAGGCCCTGCCCCTGGGCTGAGAGGTCAGACATGGCTGCTCTGGGGGGGCGGCGTTTCACTCCCCCTCTCCCATGCCGGGTGTGACACCCAAGGGGCCGGGCAGGGGATCCCCACGGTGTCAGGCTCTCACCTCCTCCCAGTGCTGGGCACATCCTGGCTCTGATGTACAAGGTGGCTGCCGTGCGGGGTAGAACGGGGCATTGCACGCTCAGCGCCCCTGTGCCTGCCCCACGGAGCTGTGGGGAGAGCCAGGGATTAGCCTGCACGCCATGGTCACTCACTCCTGGATTTCTCAGGCTCTCTCTGTGCCAGACATGCAGCGGGGCCTGCTCCAGCACAAGGCAAACAGCAGCGCACACGCGCCCTGTGCCCAGCTCGGCACCCAGGCGTGAGCTGGCAAAGCGTTGCAGGCAGCCAGCTGCACCGGGAACCAGCCCCCAGCCTCAAGGGGCTACAGTGAGAGCTGGAAACCTCGGCGTGTGTGTGCGTGCATTGTGTTGGTGTGTGCATGAGCATGCAATCCTTGTGTGTGTGTGTGTGTGTGTGTGCTTTCTATATTGTGTGTGTGTATATTGTTTGTATGGGATGTATGTGCATGCACGGCTCATTTTGTGCATGTGTGAGTGTGCATCCATACACTGTGTGTGTATGTGTGGGGCCGTGTGCATGTGTGTTGTGTGTAGATTGTATGTATATGTGTGTGTTTGGGGGGGTGCATGCACTGTCCATGTATATTGTGCATGGGAGGGGTGTGAATGAGTGCATGTGTGTGGGAGGGGTCTGTGTTTTGTGTGCAGGGTACATGCACTGTGTTGTGTGTGCGTTGTGTGGCGCATGTGTGCGACATTGTGCATGTGTTCACAGTGGTTGTCACGCTCCCCTGCAGTGGCTCGAGCGTCAGTACCAGGGTCAGCTCAGACGGATCAGCCCAGGGCACAAAGTCCAAAGGGAGGCGAGCGCTGGTCCTAGATTTCACGTGTGCGCCCCTGGGCACTAGAACAACATGCCCATGCGGTCACAGCCGGTGCCCGAGCCGGCCTGGGGATAGATGGGCCCCTCCACCAAGGACCACAGCAACATTCCCGTGACGCCCAGTGCCCCAGTTCTGGTCACTTACCCCACGTCAGGTGCACCTTAGAACTGACACCAAAGACCAGGCTTGGAGCCAGTCCCAGAAAAACGAAGTGCAGACTCATCACGTCGGAGCAGGAACCACGCGTCGTCTACCACACAGCTACACACCAACGGTTCCAAGCTTACGTTTCAACCAGCAGGAGTAGCTTCTAACCAGCAAACTCCCTCTGTCCTGCGGCGCTAACTCAGCTAACGCAGCTGGGCAGCCCTTGCTGACACCCGGAAATCTCGGCCCTGCACCCAGTCCAGCAGCAGAGATACAGCTCCGCCTTGTGGGGGTGATTCCCTTCCACTCTGAGCTGCAAACTCAACAGCTGGGGGGGATCCACCTCACTCAGCTTGGGGAGGGCGGAGGATAAACAACAAAATCTTTTGTCCTCTTCAATGCTCCACTCCAGACCGCCGGGTGTCAGCGGCCATCCCTGGGGGGCAGGCCGGGACAGCTGCACGTCACTCGAACTAACGCCTCTCTCCTGGTCCAGCGCTAACAAGGAACTGCCCGAAGCTCAGCTCGCCTGCCGGCGTGGGCACAGATGTTACCAGCGAGGGTGACGCCGGCCGGCTAGCGCTCAGCCGGCCGGACCCATTCGGCTGCCCGCAGACCTGTTACAGCACGACGCCCCGGGGAGTCCCGCTCTGTAGTTGTCCGTGTTCACACGAGGCACACGGGCACCCGCTTGGCCAGCGCCCCGCTGCTTACGTGGGCATTGCTGTCACATGCTGCCAACATGTCCAGTACTCGGCCCGCCCCGGCCAGCTCCGTTGCTGCCACCTCGCTGCTCCCCAGCCGCCGAGGAGGCCAGGATGTCTGCGCATCTCTGCTCCCTCCCTGCCACGCGGGGCTGAGCCATCCCCGTGCACATGCTGCAGAGCCAAGCCGACGGCCATGTCCAGCCTGCTGCCGGGGGCGGGCCCTCGCAGCCCTGCTCTGCTCCGGGGCCTGGCATCTGCCGGCAGATCTCACCCCATCGCCGAGGAGGCGGGCGGGTATCACCATGGTAACCCTCCAAAAGGTCCCTGAGGCTCGCCAGGCTCCAGCGCGGCGGATCGGTCTGAGGCAGAGCGCTGGCTGCCGGGCAGAGGGCAGGGGGCTGAACTGGGCGGCTGGGCAATGACACACGATCCAGTTCAGCCCCTGCTCCAGCCCTGAGGACTGCTCGGAGCCATGTGGGGCCGTTACCTGCCCCTCCGTGCGGCTGAGCCCCCGGCACTGGGCCCACTGGGCAGCGGCTGGGTGAATTAGGCTCCCGGCGCCAGCAAAGCTCCAGCGAGCCAGTGTGGGTCATGCAGCTGCCCCCAGAGGGGTGGACTGAGGGCAGCACTGACGCGATGCACACGTTGGGGTGTGATGATGGATCCTCCATGGAGGCCTCTCCTGGGAATCCCGGCTCCACAGAGCAGCTAGGGAAAGGGCCCCACATTTCCTGCTGGGAGACTCCAAGCTGCTCCAGCGATGGCTCGTTGCTGGCCTCTGCTGGCCACGGGGCCAGCCCACCGGTTTGCATCCCCAGGCCACCAGCCCTTGCCCACCGCCCTCCTCTTGCTGCACCAGGAGCCATCCTGGGTTAGCGTTTCATTCCTGTATCATGGTGAGCCCAGAGCTCCTCCCAGAGACCAGCCCTGGGCACTGGCTCCTCCTGAAACCTGCAGGGAGACCCAGCTGAGTGTCATAAGAACAGCCACACCGGGCCAGACCAACGGTCCGCCTAGCCCAGGCTCCTGTCTCTGCCAGCGGCTGCTGCTCCCGAGGGACTGAACAGAACAGGGCAGTTATTGACTGACCCAGCCCCAGCTTCTGCCAGTTAGACGCTTAGGACACCCGGAGCGGGGGCTGTGTCCCGGAGCAGCTTGGCCACGAGCCATCGAAGGGCCTGTCCTCCACGAACGTCGCTGGTTCCTTTTTGAACCCAGCTCTACTTTTGGCTTCACAACACCCCTGGCAGCGCGTTCCTCAGGGTGCCGGTGTGGCGTGTGAAGTGCTTCCTTATGTTTGTTTGAAGCCTGCTACCCAGCAATTCACAGGTGACCCCGGTTCCTGTGTGACGTGGAGAAATGAGTAACGTTTCCCGGTCACGTCCTCTCAGCGCGCACTCGGGGCTCAGGGTATCCCCGCTTCGCTGTCCCTGCTCTAAACCGAACAGTCCCAGGCTTTCTAGTCTCTCCTTGCAAGGAAGCTGGTCCATCCCCCTCATCCTTTGTCTTCCTTTCTCTGGGCTCCCCCAGTGCTAATAGATCTGGCTTGAGAGGGGCTGATTTTCTATTTTATTCATCCTAATGGTTCCTAACTGCACCAAGTGCAGTCGCTACTGGAAGGCGGGCACCACTACGGGCACCCCCCGGGCAGTGCCCCCCGCCAGTCACACACACCCCTCCTGCCTTGGCAGAGCCACACGTGGCCAATTGCCCCTTTTCCAGAACTCGCCGTCTGTCTCCTCTGGTTTGCTCAGCTCCGCACAACCCCCTTTCTGCTTCCCATCACCCACTTCTGCCTCACTCCACTTTACCCACGCCCCGCCCCACCCACGAGGGCCCCCAGCGTGCCAGCGGTGGGCAGGACCTGTGCCGGACACCGACAGCTGCAGTGGGCTCCGGGAAGGCCCAGCTGGACAGGCTGCAGGCCGCAGAGGTATTGCATAGAGGGGCTTTGGGGACGCGGCTCTGGGAGAGCAGGGAGCTGCCTTGGGCTAGGGGTCCTGGGAGACCCAGCCCCTGCGGCTCTCACCCCGTGGCCGCAGCTTGTCAAGGGGCTCTCTCTACCCAGTCCCAAGGGGGAGACACCCCACCCTGGACCAGCTGGGGCGGGAGAGCCTCCCCTGCTGCACACAGCAGTCGGCTCCCGGCTCTGCTATCAGCACAGCCAGCAAAGCAGCTGCCCAGCCGTGCTGAGAAGCCGGGAGCACCCTGGGGAGTAGAGGGGCAGCTGCCCAGGCTCTGTGTGCGCTGGTGGTGCCCAGGGCGCCTGCACCCTGCAGGGCAGCCAAGCCAGGGCCGGGCAGCAGCACTAAACTCGCCCCAAATGCTACCGGGGATGGGGCAGCACAAGTGCAGGCTAGTACCAGCAGCACCTTCTGCCAGCCGCGCCACGGAGGGGACACCTGGAGCCCGGCTAGGGACCAAGCTGGCCCAAAGAGGCAGGGAGGCGCCACAGGATCCAGCCATTGCGAGCTTGACTTAGCTCCCAGGGACGCTTGCTGCAGCCAGAGATAATCCGCAGCGTCTCCCTGGGCCGGCGCCCTGGCCCCCGGGATCACTCGCTGCTTTTCCTCCATACCGATCGCACCCCTGGCGTGGCTAGTTCCAGGACCGTGTTTGCAGACGACGCAACGCGCCCGACATGGGTGACCCCGGCAGTCTCATCAGCCCAGCCCCTCCGTCAATTTACCAAGCTCAGTCGAAGCCAGTCAGGTTTTTGCCCCCACTGCTCCCCTTGGGAGGCTGGCCTAGAACTTCGCTCCTCTGATGGCTGGAATCCGTCGCCGAATTTCAAGCCTACACGTGTTGGGGGCCAGCAGTCGGGCGTTTGGAATCAGTTCCTTCTCCAAACCTGGGAGCAGCGTGTGACACGTGACACCAGGAGATGTGCATGGGGAAATCCCCAGCCAGCCAGAAAGGGAGCCCTCCGCACCCCCCCAGCACCGGCCTGCCATCAGCACACCTCCTTGCTCTTCTTCTGTGGCTTCCAGTAAAGGCTGGTCTGGCAAACGGGTGCGGGACCAGCAGCAGGCGCGTGGCAGCAGGGACACAAGGAGCCTCCAGAGGAGGCTGACAACTAGAGAAACCCCAACCGCCCTGGACTCCCGGGGACGTGACACAGACACAACCCTGCCCTGCTTGTGCGCCCCTTCCTGCCCCTCTGCTCATGGCACTGCACAGCTCTCTGTCCTGCCCCCCAGCCGGCGGGAGGGGGGCAACTTCTGCTCTGCAGCAACTTCCTGTGGCTGTCTGCCTCGTGTTCGAATCCCGAGGCCACAACCAGCCGGCTGGGCTCAGGGTGCTGTGATTCCCCCGTTCCCCTGCAGATGTCAGCCAAACACCTCCTCATGGGCCCGTGGGCCCGGCCCTGCTGCTGTGGGGCTGCTCCCCCATGGAGGGCAGCGCGTGGGGCCCAGAGTTAAGGGCTGGGCAGTGCTCCCTGGTGGGGCAGCCCCCAGTGGGGCAGGATGGAGCCCGCTGTGAGATTCCCCCAGGCGGTGCAGCCAGGGGATGGGGTGTGCTGCCGGTAGAGCAGGCGTGGGGGGAGAGAACCCGCCAGCCCCACCAGTGCCCCGGTACCTGTGCTCCTCTGTCCCCCTGGAAGCGTGGTGAACTGGGCAGCCTGCCCCCCACCCCCTTTTCCAGTAGGCCTGAGGTGTGAGACCCTGACAGGGCCTTCGCCGCCTCTCCAGCTGCCGTTCTGAAAGTCTGCTGGCAGACCCCGGCCAGGCTGTCCCCAGCTGGTCACGTTCCTCTTGCAGCCCCCCACCATCTATTGCCCAGCTCTGTGCTCCCCTGTGAAGAGCCCCCTCTCGCCTGACAGGAGCACGCGGCCCGTCTTCTGGCGCCCTGCCTTAACGCACAGCCAGTACGGAGCCATCGTCCGTACGTCCTCCTCCGGCAGCGTCCGTATGGCCAGTTCTCAGGGAACGCTGTCCAGTGTGACACGGGCTTTCCTTAGCCACTGGGCGGGCCATTCTTTGGTGAGCTAGTCCGCATATCTCAGACCCAGGGGAGCCCTGCAACCCTTCTGCCCCCCGTGCTCTCTGCCCCCCATGGCACAGAGCTCCCTGGGTCATGCCGCACCACTCAGTAAGGAGTCAGCATAGTGCCAGTCCCTGGGATTGCCCCACAGTGCCCGCCCCCAACATTCACTCCGCACTGCAACAACTTCCCCTTTGTTGGTAGCAGGAAAGCCAGGGCCTCCTGCCCGCTGCTGGCTTTCAGTCGCACCCACCAGCAAGTCCCTGACATGGGAAATAAAAGTGCCTACCCGAGCACTGTGCAGCTCGACACATCTCTGGAGGGGGCTGGGGTGAGGACACTGCCCCAGCGGCTGGTGGTGGGACACCAGGTGCGGAGGGCTCTGAGCTACTACGGAGAATTCTTCCCCAAGGGTCTGGCTGGCGGGGTCTTGCCCACATGCTCAGGGTCCAGCTGATTACCAGAGTTGGGGTCAGGAAGGAATTTCCCCCTGGGTCAGATTGGCAGCGATTTCCGCCTTCCTCTGCAGCATGGGGCTGGGTCACCTGCGGGTGGGACCTAGCGTGACTGGTGGCGTCTCGGTCACTTGCTGGCTTGAAGCCGTGAGTTGAGGCTGTCCGTGAGGCAGCCAGGGGTGATCGGTCTGTCACAGGGTGGGGGAGGTTCTGTGGCCTGCAATGTGCAGTGGCTCAGACTGGATGATCATGATGGTCCCTTCTGGCCTGAAAGTCTGTGAGTCTCTCTCCCCGGGCTGGGGGAAGCATGGCATGCCGCAGAGGCGGTGCCAGCCCCAGTGTCTTTAGAGCCGTCTGCGCTCGGGAGCCGGGCTGGACGAAAGCACCGGTGCACGGGCTCGCTCCATGAGCCTCTGCGTGCTCCGAGCAGGGGGGCTGAACCCGCCCCCCCAGGGAGCATGGGCGAGCCCCCCAGCTCTCTTGTGGGCAGTAGCCCTGGGGGATTTCAGAACTTTCCCCTGCTCGCTGCATTTACTGTAACTGCCTTTGCTTCACCAGCCTCGCTTCCCCAATTCCTGTCGCGCCTGAGTCAGACATCTGGCCGGGAGGGGGAGGGGCGCCAGGGGCCAGTCAGGGCATGTGGGGGGTGGGAGGAAGGCAGGCGCAGGGCTGAGGACTCCCGATGGTTCAGCAAGAGCGGTGCCTGGCTAGCCTGCCCCAGGCCGCGAGTCCAGCCCCGCCGGCAGCACGGCGGGGTAGTGCAAGCCCAGCACGGCCCCTGGCTGCACGCTCGGCTCACTAGCGCTCACAGCCGGCTGCCCCGCTGGGGTGTCCTGCGCTCGCTGGACTCACGCTGGCCTGGGCAGGCGAGGCTGAGCGCAGCTCTCGGCAAGGGGCGCCTGGCCGGGCGGAGGCTGCGGGGCTGTTTTCTCCCGCTGGCTGAGCCCTGCGCTATGCACCCGCCGGCCCCGAGGGAGGGCAGCCCTCAGGACACACCGCTCTCCTGGACCGTGAGCGTGAGGAGGTGTCTGCCCCCGCCCTGCCATGGTGCAGCGGAGGGAGGGGCATGGCAAGAGGGCAGCGTGTCTGAGGCCAGGCCAGAGGGGCTGCATGGCCCAGGGGATGCCGGGCCCGAGGGGCATCCATGCAGGAGACCTGGGAGCGCTGGACCCTGACACGCAGACCCTTGACACATAAGGCAGGCTACGCGTTGGGGGTGGGGTCCCCAAGACTCCTGATCCCTTCGCCCCAAGCCCACCGCCTCTCCCTCTCCAGGCCCTGGGCTCTCTGGGGAGCTCGTGGGCCCCTCAGACCCAGCTCTCTGACCTCTGCAAGCAGCAGCTGCTCGCTCAGCGTTTGCTCCCTGCTTGAGGCCTGGGGACTTGTGCAGCAAAGGAGAAGCCCAGCTGGTGGGCACGTGAGGCCCTGGCGGGTCCCAGCTCCAGCAGGGCTCTGCGTGGCAGAGACACGGCGCTGAAGCCCTGGGTGGGATTTCATCCTGGACCCTGGTATTGCCACCTGGCCTGGACGCCCACAGGTTAGCATCCGTGCCAGGCGCCCCGGAGCGGTGCAGGCATTGTGCTCAGCCACAGCTGCAGGAGCGAGAGGTGGCTGGAGATGCTGACCCTGGGCCCCGTGGATGGAGGGGCCACGCGCCCCAGAGAGGGGCCCAGAGGGTGGGGCCAGTCTGAAGCTCTGTGCCCCGGTGCTCCGGAGCAGGCTTGGCAGTGCCCGGTGCTGCCCCGGTTGGCCCCCAGGTCCGTGGGAAGCCAGTGCGTGAAGGAAGCCTGCAGCAGGTCAGGTTATCGCCAGGCGGTGCCTGCAGTCAGGTCTCGTGGTGGGGACGGCCGCCAGCTGGCGCCGTCCCAGGGCCTGAGGTGGCCACGTTGCCCCCTTAAGAGCATTTCCAGAGTTTCATAGTTTGTCATTTGCCCGATTGAGACATCTGAGCAGAGGAAGCCCAGCTTCCTGCCTGTGCCCTGGGTGCAGAGCCAGCTGCCGTGGGCGGGCAGAGGCCCTGCTTCCTGGGGCAGCAGCAGCTGATGGGGCTGGGCATTGCACTCCGGGACCCCCCGGCCTGGGCAGCGGAACAGGAGCTCCATGGCCACGGCCAGCAGCGACCCCCCGTTCTGGCGCTCTGCACCTCTGCAGGCTGTTCCGCGCCCGGCGCAGCCCTGTGCACCAGCCTCCTGAGGGGCTAGTGCTGGGGCGACCCCCGGAGGTGCTGCCGGGCCCAGTCCCGCCGGCCCCCGGTGCTCCACTCCGTCGTTGTTCTGCAGGAGCCGTGGTGGTACCGAGCAGGGCCTCCTCCCCCCCGCCCCCAGAGCTGGGAGCCCCCCCGAGCAGCCCCAGCGGGGACTCTCTCCAGCCCGCCCTCCTTGCCGGGGACATGCCGATCTCCCCTGGCCTGGCCCTGCTATCCCAGGTGCCAGGGTGCCAGGAAGCATCCCCACGGGAGCGCTGCAGTGCCCGGCGCACAGGGGGTGCAGGACTGAAATACAGAAGTGCAGGGGCTGGGGCAGAGAAGAGGAAACCCGGAGCCAGCACAGAGCCTGGGACAGCCCCAGCAAAGCCGGACTCCCCTCCCGCTCCCCAAAGCCAGTCCTGGCTCTTTAGCTACACCCCTGAGCTCCCCTCCCCCGCGCTGCGACAGCCTCGGCCACCAAGAGAGGAACTGCCTGTTCCTCTTCTGTCCAGGCACCCAGTCGCTCCGGCAGAGGAGCCGGCGCAGCAGAGGGCTGGAGGCAGGCGGCTGCTCAGGTACCGGGAGGGGGGCTCCATGGGGCCAGGGCCAGGGGGCAGGTGCCTCTCGCCCTGTGCCACTGAGCAGCGCAGGGTCCCGTGGCAGGGGGCCTCGGAGCCCGGGCTCACCTCTCCTTGGGGAGGCAGGAAGAACCGCAGGGGAGCGGGTGCCTGCCTTGGCAGGGTGCAGCCGGGCTGCCCTGAGCGGGAGCGTGAGGCTTTGAGCAGACACAGTGCCAGGGGCTGGCCCCCCGGCTGGCGAGGCGGTGGGACAGGGGGGCCATCCCTCCCTGCTGGGGCAGCATTAACCTGCAGGCGCGGGCACCTCCTCCAAGCCTGCCCAGGGCTGGCAGTCTGGAGAGAGACCCCCGGAGCTAAAGGGCTGGTGCCCGCCCGCCCGCCCCAGGGAGCACGTAGCTCTGGGCACTCGACCCCTGCTCTGCAAACAGCATCCCCTCTTCCCAGGCAGATCGGCCGCTGGAGAAAGCGGACCCAGGAGACGCGGCCGAGGCCAGGACGGAGCAGAGATCTGCCCAGCCCCGCTGCGGCTCAGTCTCTGGCTCTGTTTGCCCCCAGCCCATCCTCAGCTTTGCTGTCCGCCCCCACCGCCCTCCTCCCCACACCAAGCCATGGCACGGGACTTCCCAGTTGTACTTTTCACCCCAGCTGAGCTCCAGAGCCAAGAGTATTGGTGCAACAGCAGCCCGTGCTGGTGGGGGGAGCCAGGGCTCCCGGGAGGGGGTGGGGCGTCCAGGAGCAGTCACTGCTGCTCCCCATACTGGGCATGCAGGCTCCGGGGGGCTCGGCTGCTGTTATCAGGCTTCTGGGGCCAGGGCGTAATCCATCAGGAGTGGCGGAGGCGGGGGAGCCTGGATGGCGCTTTGGAGGGCCTGGAGCAGACAGGCCCGAAGGTGCGTTCTCCTCCCCGCCTCGGTGAACCCCCCCGTGCTGGCTGCGCTGCCTGCCCTGCCCCCAGTTACAGCTGCTTGTGTCTTGCTTCCCAGCTCAGAAGATGCGGGCGCTCCTGGCAGCCGTGCTCCTGCTGCGCAGTCTGCCGGCCGGCAGGGCACTCTGCTTTGAGTCTGCAAAAACCAGGCCTGATCTAAGCAACCAGAGCAGCGAGTGTCCTGTCCTGGACTGGTCGGAGTTCAGCGCCTACCCTCTGCAAACTCTGAACCTCAGCTTCAACGGCATCGGCGAAATCAACGGCTCGGCCACGCCCGCGGGATCGCTCAAGGAGCTGGACCTGTCCTTCAACTGCCTGCAGAGCCTGCCCTGGGATTTCCTCTCCCAGGCCCAGGCTCTGACGCAGCTTCACCTGCAGCACAACAAACTGCAGGCGCTGCCCTCCGAGTTCTTCCAGAATGCCTCCCGCCTGGAGACCCTGAGCCTGCAGGGCAACCCGCTGCCTTCGGTCCCTGCCAGCGCCTTCCACCGCAGCCTGCTGCACCTGGCCGTGGACTGCCGGTGCGACGTGGTGGGAAGCGCGGTCCACCACTGCACGTGTAGCAGCTCGGCCAACTGCACCGAGCGCACCTGCCACTGCCTCGCGCTGCCCGGGGCCTTCAACCTCACCGAGTTCTATGCGCGGGAGTGCCGGCCTCTGCCCACGTGGCTCTTCCTGGCCATCGCCGGCTCGGTGCTGCTGCTGCTGGCCGGGGTCCTCGGCGCGGCCTTCTTCCTGCTCCAGAGGCAGAGAAAGGCGTCTGTCATCCAGGGCAAGCGGGAATCCACCACCTCCATGGCCCACGGCCAGCCGCGCTACATCAGCCGCGGCACAAAGCCAGCTGCCGAGCAGGGCACCTGCCAGGCCGGAGACTATGAGAACATCTTCATTGGCCACGCCCAGCCCTTGCCAGCCGGGCAGTATGAGTGTCTGGAGAGAAAGGCGCCGCCGTACAGGTGAGCACTGATCAGGGCGAGCCCGAGACGGCCTTCCTGGGGCACCAGGTCCTCCCCTAGGGCAGGCAGCCTGCAAAGTCTGCATCCATGGGGGGCAATAATTAGACAGACAGACAGACAGAGAGAGAGACAGACGGTGGGTGTGGATGGGGACAGACAGATCCCAACACGGCTCTAACCCAGGTGCTCCAGAGCAGCGTAACCAGCTCCCCATCAATACCCGGCTGTTCCCACAGCTGCCTACCTTGGGGTTTCCCGCAGCTGGTCCATGCCCTGGCGGGGGCTGGACGGGCCGAGGAGTGACCCAGCCTGGCGGCGCTAGTACATGGTGGTGGCCGAGGGGACATTTCTTCCTGGGGCTCAGTTTAGGAAGAAAGTCATGCACTGCACCCACAGCCTGGAGCCACCGGGTTTCCCCTCTGCGGGGTTCAGCCACCGGCCTGGACGTTATCACAAAAGGGGGCGTCCGGCTGGCAGGGCCCCTGCGTTCAGGCCGGGGGACCTTAGGAACAGCCACTGTGGGACGGATGTTAACCCTAAACACCTCGGCACCCGAGGAGCTGCCAGTCAGCGGGCGGGTGAAACACACCAGCCTGCGGGAGCTGTGGAGCTGCCCGCCGTGCCCGGGCTAGGGGCTGGCAGAGCTGGCTCTGTTCCTGCCTGAGACGTTTTATTCGAGTGGAGGAGGGTATGCAGCAATGCCCCGGCTAACCCCCCCTCCCCTCACTCACGGGGTAGCACTGCTGGGCTGGGCAAAGCCCCAGGACCAGGGGATTTGGCTTGGCTTGGGGGGAAGGGGTTAACGCGCAGCTGTGCTGAAGCCGTGATGGGGAAACAGAGCCTCCGAGGGGAACGGTCATGGCAAGTTTGGGGAGGCGGCTTGAGACCAGCACCAGGCTCATCGCCCCTGGGGCCGGCCTGGGACGGGAGAGTCAGTCGCTGCCCTGGCGCGCCAGCCCTTCACCCTGCACCCCCTCACTGCCACAGCGCTCCATCCCCGCCCTCACTGCCACGGCCCTTCACCCTCCCTCCCCCCGTCACTGCCACGGCGCTGCATCCCCCCCGTCACTGCCACGGCCCTTCACCCTCCCTCCTCCCGTCACTGCCACAGCGCTCCATCCCCCCCGTCATGCCACGGCGCTGCATCCCCCCCCCCGTCACTGCCACGGCGCTGCATCCCCCCCCCCCCCGTCACTGCCACGGTGCTGCATCCCCCCCCCCCGTCACTGCCACGGCGCTGCATCCCCCCCCCCCCCCCCCCGTCACTGCCACGGCGCTGCATCCCCCCCCCCCGTCACTGCCACGGTGCTGCATCCCCCCCCCCCCGTCACTGCCACGGCGCTGCATCCCCCCCCCCCCCCGTCACTGCCACGGCGCTGCATCCCCTCCCCTCCCCCCGTCACTGCCACGGCGCTGCATCCCCCCCCCCGTCACTGCCACGGCGCTGCATCCCCCCCCAGTCAGTCACGTGTCACTCCACCTCCCACAAACCGACCCTGCTGCCGCAGCTGCTGACTGGGTTTGTCACAGAGAAATTCTTGCAACAGTTTCAGTTTCCTGGATAAAAAGACCAGAATCTTGTGGTCAGACTAATTGTGGAGGGGACCTTCCCCTGTGCTAGAAGCCGGGCCCGGGGGGCTGCCTGTTCCCCCATGACCCCATGCCACGGAGAGGAAGGCCAGTGCGGCAGGTCAGGCAGGAGCCAGGAGACCTGGGGTCTCTTCCCGGCTCTGCTGCAGCCCCCCAGGGCCTGTCGCTGCAGTTCTCCCTGGGCCTCCGCACCCTGAGACTGTGAGCATGGCCCTGCCTGCAGGGCCCCGCTCCCAGACTGCACGGTGCTCAGACACCCCCTACAAATACATCTGCCCAGTTCTCACCCTGACCCCATGGCGACAGCCACCCCGTGTGAGCCAGGGACAGCCCAGGGGACGTTCAGAGCCTGCCTTCAAAGCCTCCGGGGCTCGTGCAGCGCCTGGCGCGCAGTCTGTCCCCAGGCACTAAGCACAGGAGTTAGAAGCAGAGGCCCTAGGTCCTGAGCTGCTCTGGGCTGCGTGGGTAACCCAGGGCCTCTCTCTGGTCTGTCGCAGAGTCCAGCAGCAGGTGGATGAGGAGTGTTACATGGAGAGTGACACCTGCCTCGGGGACCAGCCCATTTACGGCAACACCCAGCATCTGGCCAGCAGCTTCTCCCCGCCCCACGACGCCGAGGACGTGTACATCATCCCGGACAAATGATCCCTCCGCCCGCCCGCCCGCAGCCCTCCCACCTGGCTGCCTGGAGGCACCCCAGCCCCGGCTGTCCCCGGGAGCACCCTGGGGAGCGGGCTCAGGCAGCAGAGGGACGTGGGGGCAGATGAGCCCGAGTGTCACCGCGCAGCACAAACCACTCACTGGGTTTGCAATTACAGCAAAACCACCCTGCAATTGCGTCCCACCCTGGGAACTACCCTGCAAACACGCCCTGCTTGAATGCAGACAGCTCAGCTGTCCCCTGCAGTGGGGCTGGAATTTCCTCCCCCTATAGAGGAGAGCTCCCCCCGGGGGTCGCAATCCTGCCTCTGCATCAGACTGCAAATTCCTCCAGAAACAGCGCCTGCTTCTCCTGCCAAAGTGCCTGGTTCGGTGCCATACGGGCTGAGCCCTGCTGGGACCCAAACCCCAGCAACTCAGCCTCCCCAGGGCTTCCTCTGCAGCTGGGCAGCTGAGACGGGGATACACTCACGGCAGGAGGCAGCACACAGCCACCCCGTGGACCATCCAGCCACCGCTGCACTGCCCGGGGCTGCTAACCTGCCCAGCCGACCCCCAGAGCCAGACGGGGGCTGCGAGCCAGAGGCAGAGGGGTAAGGCTTGGCCTCGCTGGAAAGGAGAGACCCGGAGCTCGGAGCTGCCCGGGGGAGGCACTGTGGCCTGGAGCAGGGCCCGAGGCAGCCAGGCCCCAGTGCGCACTGGGGATTCCCGGGGTGGGGGGGAGCCTGCCCCACGTGCCTGTGCTGCATGCACCAAGCTCAATAAACAGACTGTAGCCACCAGCCAACATGCCGCAGCGCCTGCCCGCGAGCCCTGCTCATGAGCACAGGGCAGTAGCCACGCCGCCCTCCAGCTGGCCAGGGGGCCTCCCCGCCCCCCCCACCGGCGCAGGTCTGGCACATACTGCCCTGGCAGGGCCGTCAGGCCCCATTCCTTCACCTCTAGGCCCAGCCCCCCCAAGACGCCCAGTCCTAGGGGCACAGATCAGCGTCCTGCCCCCTTCGTACGGCCCGCATGTGGGGCAGCCCCCCTCTGCTGCACCTGGCGAGGAAGAGCGGGGTGAGCGGGGTGGCGAATCCCAGCAGCTCGGCCGAGGTGCCTGGCTCCATGCAGGGGCCGTGGCTCAGGCTGGCCTGGGGCCCTGTGGAAAAGGGTTGAACTTATGGGGCTGGTATCAGGGCGGGCGGAGAGACCTGCTCAGTGCTGTGGGGTGGAGGGGGACATGCAAGGCTGGGGAGCCAGGGTTGCCCCCTCTGAGGCCGGGGAGCCCCCCCCCCGCTCCTGCCTGGCCCCTACTGTGTCGTGCCCCTGCCTCTTCTGTCCCCTCCACCCTGACCTGACGGTCCAGGGCAGCCCTATGTCCTCGGAGGGGGAGGGGGTAGGAAACTCTGCCATTGTGCCCCCACTTGGCACTGGTGTTACACAACTGCACCCGGGGCCTGCATTTCCCCACACACCGCCTGGGGGCGCTAGAGACCATCTGCCCCCGCTGCTGCCCCGCTGTAGGCTGTGGGTGGCTGGCGGTGCTCATGGGGGCGCGGAGACAGCCCCCCAACGCCTGGGCTTGCCCCGAAGCCCCTGCCTCTGGGCGGCGAGTAGCCACCGGGACTCGTGTGAGCCGAGCCTGCAGCCCGCGTCGGTGCAGGCAAGACCCTCTGCTCGCGCTGAGCGCTATTGTGGGAGCCGCACCGGGGTTATTTTTAAAGGCAAAGCCTCTTCCTGCCCCCCACCCCCTGCTCCCGCCCCCAGCCCAGGCCTTCCCGATGCTGCGTGGGTCTCAGCTGGGGCAGGCGGGCTGAGGCCAGCCACTTCCTGGCCAGGAGAGCAGCTGCAAGCCACACGTCCCGTCTCAGCTGCAGCGCGCCAGGCCGCGCCGGGCTGGGGCCGAGGCCTGCAGGCGCCCGGGACGCCCGGTCCCGTTGCGAGCTGCTCACAGCTGAGCACTGCGCTGGGAGCGAGGAGGAAACGCGCCTGCCCCGGGAGGGCCGTTCGCACCGGCCAGGGCGACTCGCTGCAGACGTCCAGCGTTGGGCACGGAGCTTCTCCCCCCAGCCCCCTCCCCGTGTGATCTCACCGCGCCGTGAGGTCGCAGGCCTGCCTGTGACAGCACACACGCACTACGATGGCGACCCCGCAGGCCGGGCGCCAGTCCAGGGCTTGGGCCGAGGATGGGCGGGTTAGCGCAGCCAGCGCTGGGTGGCCCCACGGCTCGATTCCTGCCCCCGGCCCCCCTGCGACTCCGGCCGAGCCCCGCGTCGCTCTGGGGTGGGCAGGGTGGGGGGAGAGCCGCGCAGCTCCTGCGGCGAGGGGAGCCAGGCACACACCTGGAGCCGTGGCCCAAAGCGGGTGCTGCTGGCTGGCGTGTCCCTGGCACGTGGCTGCTGCTCCGCTCCGGGGCAGCCACGTGGCCCCAGGCCAGCGAGTCACGCAGCACCGGAGCCGAGAAGACGCTGACGCTCCTTGGCTGGGGCTCAGCGTGGAACCGGCCCCAGCTGCAGCATCTGGTGACAGAGGTGGGCAGTGCCGGACGCCTGGGACCGGGATCCCCCCCCGTGCAGAATGAGGGTCCACGGCCCTGCCCCAGGCACCCCGGGTAGGGGGCACCCCCTCCGCACAGCCGGCAGTGGTGGCGCTCGGAGGCGGAGGCCGCGTGTCCTCCTGGCGCCGCAGGGGCAGCCCTGGCCCCAGGGCTCCTTGTCACTGGGGCACGGGGAAGGAGAGGAAGGCAGGGCCAGCTGGCCGTTCTGGGCGCTGGCTGAGGAATGCAGCCCCGGCAGTTGGGGTGAGCTGGGCCGGGGCCGGCACTGGCTGGCCAGATCCACGATCACCCCGGCTGAGCTTCTCGCAATTGCTTGAAGCTCCCATTGGTGACTGCACTGACGCTGCTCTGGGGAGGCCAGGTCCCCCTGGTCTGGGGCTGACCTGCTTCCGTTGGATTTGGGGGCGAGCTGTCAGGGCCCTGGAAATGCTGAGGCCATTCGGGAGAAGACACACCCTGAGCTCAGCGTGCTGGGCTCAGGAGCGACCCCATTAGTGACCCCATAACCCAGTGGGGAGAAGTGGTATAAAGGCAGGGCCAAGAGCCAGCTGGGCCTGGAGAGCATTGACCAGGGCCCTCCCCAGGCTCCGGCTGCTCTGACTGCAATGGTAGGACTGGAAGAGACCTCCCAGGGTCATCTAGTGCAGGCCCCAATGGAGCTGGGGGCACAGGACACAAGGCAGCACTTATCCACCACTGAAATGCAACCACCTCTGGGATAAAAGGGGGCAGCTGCTTAAGATGGCCCAGCATTTTCGCACAAAGCCCAAAGAAGAATTCTGTCCCCGTGGGCGCCACGGCAGGGAACGCGCCTCCGCAAAGTGCACTCTGCCTCTGCCACAGCACGCCCGGCGGCAGGGTGCGCCTGGCCGCCACGTAGGCTGGACTGAGAAGTGCAGGGCACGGTGCAGTCAGCTCAGCGTGCGACGAATAACGGGCTGGGCTCCCTGCACCCGCACGGGGGCCCAAGGGCCAGGCGCCAGCTCCTGTCAGCAAGGGGCCTGCTGGGACGGCCCCGAGGATCGTCACTCGGCCTTTGAAACAAGCCCTCCAGGGCGCCGGGTGCAGCCGTGGCAGCGCGGGGGAGGGGAGCATTACACACGTGCCTGCACGGGCGTGCGGCAGAACCGCTGACACCTCCAGCACCTTGGCACCCGGGAGGGGTCGCTGACCTCGGCAGGTTATTGCTCCGCGCCGCACAGGGGAAGATGCTGGCGTCAGCTCCCCGTGGGCTGTGAACTCCCAGGCACAAGCCTGCCTGATTCCCACAGGAGCTCTGGGCTCCGTGGGGCTCCCGGCCGTGGCTGAGCCGCCAGGCCAGCTGGGCCCGCTCAGAGCAGAGTCAGGCGCTCTCTTGGCTGCCCTCCAATACAGCACGGGACCGAGGGGGGGCCAGGCCAGGCAGGCGGCGAGCAAGCTGTACCACTGCCCCTCAGCCTCTACCCACGGCCCCTGCTCACCCACTCCCCCTCTGCCAAAAGCACCTCGACCAGAGCCGAGAGCTGGGGCGGGGGGAAGGACCCCTTAGCCCCAGTGAACAATGCCGGGCCGATCTGGGGGCTCTGGGCAGGAGGCTGTGGGGCTTTGGAGGCTCCCGTGTCCAGGCCCCCTGCCTGATGCCAGTGAACGGAGCCGGGATCTTCCCTGAAAGGCTCCGGACCAGCGGGGAGGGAGGTGAGGGCGAGCGCCCCTTTCCCAGCCGCTGAGCCAGTGTGCGGCCAGTGGGGGGAAGGCAACTCAGCATCCCCGCACCGGTGAGTGCAGGCCGACACCGTGGGGCACTGCTCCCCGCCCATGTGCCAGCCCCCCACCACCCGTCAGCGCAGCCCAAACCACACCGCAGCCTTTGCCCTCCGTCACCGGCTCAGAGAGGTCAAGCCAGACCGCTCACACCCCTTTCCTACTGGTTTCCAGGGGCGCAGGGGTCCGGCTGCCCCCAGGAGCTGCCCAGCTGGCCTGGTGGGAAGGTGAAGGGCTGGGGCCGCACTCGGGGCTGGATCCTTCAGGACAGACAGTTCCAGGCAGAGCCACCCCTGAGGCCGCACTGCAAATGCTGATCCGCTCCGGGGGTCCTGAGCGCCAGGGCAGCTAGGGGAGGAGGAGGTGGCGGGCTGGGCTCACCGTGCCTGCATCACACGCCAAAGGAGAGCCGGTAAAGGCAGTGCTGGCCCTTTGATCTGCTGGGACTTTGTGCCTGGGGTTTGCTTTGCACACCGTCCGTCCGTCCTTGTCCTTCGGGGGCAGAGGAGCCTGATCATAAAGCCATAAACAAACAAAACCCTGGGGGGGCAGGGGGGAAAGCAGCTGGCGTAGCAGAACGGGCGAGGCAAGCAAGGTTGGAGGCCAGGGCCAAGTCCCGGCTCCACCAGCCCCGGCCAGGAACACGCCAGCCTTCGCACCAAACTCTGAGCCTTCGCCGTCACAGAGCCAGCGTGTGGGAGCACGGGGGGAAGCGGCAGCATCCAGCCCCGTGAGCCCCGGCGCTGCCAGGCCAGCTCCCGCCCCACACCAAAGCCTTGCCCATGAGAGTCGGAGGCCAGGACTGGAGCAGGGTCACCCCAGGGCTCCCCAGCAGGCGCCCCGGGCAGAGCCTACCAAATACCTACCCCGGCCGGGGTCGTGAGACTTGCCTGCAGCAGTGACGCAAGGGACGGTCAGTGAAGCTGGGCGGGGGACGCCCCCCTGCCTGGGAGCCCCACACGGCCGCAGGAGAGACCGAGAGACGGTGTCGCTGGCTTGGGGAAAGGCACGTGCGGTGGGTATTTGGCATGGTCCCTGCTCGCTGCCGGATCGCTCCACTTCGCACGCTGCCGGGCCATAGCGCCTCCGCATGGGCCGCCCGGGCAGGTCTGTGCATCGCTCTGCAGGGGGGCTGCTGGCCCGCCCTAGCGAAGCCCCTCTATGCCGAAGCCACCTCCGCGAGGGGCCGAAGCCACCTCCGCGAGGGGCCGCAGCTAGGGCGACAGGAGAGAGCTCCCCCCCCCACCCCCCGGTGCTCGCTGGCCCCCCCGCACGTCACGTGGGAGCAGGTGCTTCGCACACCCTGCACGCCCTAGTCATACTGCAGCGATGCTGCACCATAGACCAGGCCCCTGCCCCACACGCAGGCTTCTCCCAGCCCCCTCGGGAGTTACAGGGAAGCGGCCGCACAGACACCAGCCCTGGGTGCTCCAGGGAACTTGCAAGCTGCCACACATTTCTAGTCTGTAGCAACACCCAGTACCTGCCAGGAGAAGGGGCTGTGTCTGTCTGTCTGTCCCCGCTGCGAGGGATGGTTAATACACCCCCAGCTGGCTCCGGGGAGCAGACACACAGCTCTTCCTCCCCAGAGGGGAACACTGGGGCATTTACTTTCCCAACACACTCCCCCCGGGCCCTGCATGAGGAGCCTGAGGCTGGCGCTGGGGTCGGGAGAACATGGCTCCTAGACCAGGTGGGGCTGGGGAGAGAAATCACCGATAGTGCTGGGCGGGGATGGGCCAGGCCGTCTCTTTCGGCCCAGCCTGCACACGCTGTAGACGCGCACTCTCTGGCTGTCCTTACAAGTGCCGGGTCGGCCCACGTGCTTCCCACCTCACCTGCTATGGCGCTTTGCCAGCCAGTTCGGGATCCCGCCCCCGCCCAGGCAGCTGGCTGGCTCACGCCTTCCCTCAGCCCTGCTCTGCTATCTGGAAAGCGTCAGCCTTGGCGTGCGGCAGGTCAAGGCTGCATGCAAAGTGGCAGCGCAATTTCAAGGACACAAACAAATCAAAGTTTCCAGGACGACTCACCCAGCGATTACTCACCTTCCTGCACCGGAGGTGGGCGGGGACTGGCATGGTTCTCGCCGCGGCCGAGTCATCGGGACTCACAACGCGTTGTCCATGTAAGGCTGGCCCTGCCCCTCCTCATCGGTGGCTTCCGAGAGCCAAGGTGCTGGGAAGCGGGCAGTGACGTGACGGGCGTGATGCTGCCCTGCTAGGGGATGGGACAGGGAGGGACGCCAGGGGAGGCAGAAAGAGTGACCCACCGACAAGCGAAGGGGGGGATAACCTGGAAGGCTGAACCCTAGGGGTTAAGGCAGCGGGCCCAGGGCCAAATGGCAGGCAAGGAAGCCAACCTGCCCGCTCGCTGCCTGGAAGTGAGCCCACCTAGCTAGCACGGGGGCAGCGTACGTGGGGAAACGCCGGCTGCTGCCTGTGCTGGGAGAAGAGAGTAGACCCGAGGCCTGGCTCCAGAGCACGAGAACCACTCTGACCCCAGCCCACTTTCACTGCTCTCCTCGCCGGCACAAATCTTCCCTTGACGCGGCCTCCCCAGCACTGCCGGCTGCAGCCCCAGCGGGTGGAGGCCCTGCCCAGTGGTGGGCGCAGAAGCGGCTCTCAGCTGCCCAGCAAGGGGTCAAGCGGCAACCGGCTCACAGAGCTGTTGGGTCGGGCACCGGGGCAGTTACTGCCTGCAGAACAACGCTGCCGACGCGCGGCGCTTTCATCGCAAGCGAACACGACCTTCCGGGAGGACAGCTGCTGAGGACTGGGAGCCGCGTCAGCTGGAGGCGTGGGAATTACCACCGCAGGTTCCTGGATCGCAGGGAAGGGTGGGCGCCCCAGGGTGGAATTCCCCCCGTGCAAGGTCTCTCTGCCAGCGCCCCATGGGGGAGGGGTCCTCCAGCCTTATGGGAACCAGGACCCCCAAGATCAGAGAGTGGGGGAGGGCAAGTGGCAGGCAGGTTGCACCTCTGGACAGAAGGAGCAATCCCAGAGCACAGGAGCCGCCTGCATTAGCGCTTTCAGCCGCAGGGTAGCAGGGATTACGAGATGCAGCCAGGGGCTCCGGGGTGGGGAGCAAGGTGGAGCCATCGCCCATCGCCCTGCGGCTGGCTGGGACAAGCCTGTCCTCGCTCAGGAGAACGGACGGCTCAGGCCCCGGCCCCGGCACGAGAGGCGTTCGCTCCCGGGGCAGCCTGGGCTGCAAGTTGTTCCCAGCCGCTGGCCTGCGAGGCGTGAGTGCAGCTCCCAGCGAACAACCCACGGGCCCTGCTCAGCGCCCACCAGAATGGCCCAGGCCTGCCTGGCCCTGCGGGGCGTCCCTGCGAGAAGAGGAAGGTGGAAGGGGGGCGTGGGGGTGGAGCAGAAGTGCCTAGCTTGGTAGATACAGAGAGCTCTTTGCAGGGAGGATTTTGCCCTTCGCTTGGCAGTGGCAGAAGCAGGCCGGGCCGTGCGGCTATCCGGGAAAGGCGCGCACCACAGCCGGCCCTTTTCGCTGAGACGTTTATTGGTTTCTGCTATTACAGCAACGCCTTTTTATAAATATACCAACCCAGGACCCCCCCCTCGCAATAACCCACAATAAGTTACAATAAATAAGGGGTGTCTAAATCACCTCTACCAACAGTGCACATTTCCTAGGTGGGGAGCAGAGCAGCCGAAACCTGCATTCAGGGTGGATCTAGCTACGGGAGGCAGAACCTATCTAGCCAGTCACATACTCGTTTAAATAATGAGGGGGAAGAGGCGGGCTAAGTTACCACGGTGCATCGGGAGGTGACCCTGCTGGGACCGGCCCTCGGTGACCGCGCTGGACCAGACAAGGCTGCCCTAGGGGCACCTGGAGCCACACCCAGCCCGTTCACAGCTGAGCAGGATACAGGGAGAATTCGAAGTGAACAGGCCTGGTTTCCAGGTGTCCGAACTAGCAGCCAGCGGAACGGGCCCCGCTGCCTGGAGAGGGCCTTGGCTGCCAGGGGAATGACTGTAAACACGCCCCCCCCATTGCACCCGGGGGATGTTTGCATGAGACGGGATGTCTTTGAGAAGCACCGGCAGGGGCTGCCTCTCTCTGCTATGCTCTGGGACTAGCAGGTAACGGCCTCTGTGGCCGGGAGCTGGGGTGGGGCAGCGTTTGGTAACGGGGCCACGCTCCACCGAGCTCCTCTCCATGGGTCACGGCCGGCCACGCTGCGGGGGCTCTGAGCGCCCTCAGGCACAGTGGCACTTGGTGACCAGCATGTCCTCGAAGAGGGTGGAGACGAGTCTCCCGTCGCTGTTGTAGTGCATGAGCACCATGGGGTCGTAAGCCGCCGGCACGCAGCAGGGGGCCGGCGTCACTTTGGACAAGGTGTGCATCTGGGCTTTGATCTGGGCGTGCATGCTGGCCGGCTTGTAGTTGTGAGGGCAAGCCCCCTCGCAGAACTTCATGTAGTAGCTGTTGGGGGCGATCACCCAGTCGGACCAGCCGATATCCTGGAATGACACTTTGAGGGACTTGAGGCAACATTTCCCCTCGCTCTTTCTGCATTCCTCGTCCAGCGCCCTGGCTTTCCTCGTCCTGGAGTCCACCCGTGCCTGTGTTTCCACCTCGAGGCTCAGCACCGCAGGCCCCTGGCCCGTTCGCTTGGTGGCCAGAAAGGCAGAAACGTCTGCAGCAAATACCAGCTCCAGGTGGAGTCTTTGCTCGGAGCCGGCTGCCCACTGCCGGACAGCATCCCCCAGGTCCAGGCTCAGGGCTGAGGTGTCGAGTGCTTGGGAACGCAGGAGCGTGGGGCGCCCCGGCTCCGTCAGCTTGTAGAGCGCGACTCGAGAAGGCCAGGAGCCATTGAGCCTGGAGACATCCTGAGGGCCGAGACGCTGGTCGAAGAGTCTCAGCTCAGCCCTCGTCACGTGGAGCCCCGGGTGGAAGGCCTCGGTCCTGGACAGCATGAGCGCGTACCGGTACCTGCCGTGGGCGTCCTCACGGCCAGCAGGAGCTTCCATCCGGCGCTCCACTGCAGAGAAAGGAGGCGCAGGGTTAACGGGGGCCTTTCACCAGCACCTCTCGGGAGCTGCTATGAACTGCCCCCGCCACTGGCACCATCTGCGATTGCCCCAGGCGTGTGCCGTGTGGGCACAAGTGCCTGTGCAAGCCAGGCCCTGGCAGTGCGACGTGCAGAGTGCGCACCTACGCACCCTGTGCACAACTCCCAGGTGCTCGCAGTGCAGCTGTGGGGACGCAGGACTCCGCTGTGCGCGCAGAGCTCCCTGATGTCCCGCCCGGGGGCTCCCCGCGTGCCCGCTCTGGCAGCTGCTTTCCAGCTCTTCGCCCAGCACCACGACATTAATACCTGTATCCTCACCGCAGCCCTGGGCAGCAGGGAAGTGTCACAAGCCCCATTTTACAGCTGGGGACACTGAGGCAGAGAGTCTGTGGCAGAGCTGTAAATAACGCCCCGGCCCCCCAGCCTGTGTCACACACGCTGCTTTGCTGGCACAGGTCGGAAATGTGCAGCCACTGCCACTCGCCCAGGCAGGGCCCGGCTGTCAGCTGAAGCTATGCGGTAGCTGGGGCGGGGAGAGCCAGGCTGGGTTAAACACCTTTCAGGCAAATGGGAGCCCCTAACGCCCAGCTAGCAAGGGGAGCCCAGTGCCCCTCTTCACCCGCTCATGTGGGAGCCTGCCCCGCACCCAGCCTCAGCAGAGAGCTGCAGCTCTGCTGTCAAGAGACTGATGGTTCACAGCTTTGATGCACGAGCCGAGCCACGCGCAGGAGCAGCGACACCAGACTGGCTACGGCTGCCCTGGCAGAACGCGCCCAGCGCCCCTAAGCTGGCTCTGCTCTGCACGCACGGCAGGAGCAGCCGGGCCGGCACTGGCGGGAGGACACGCTTTAACCCTGGCTGTGCGTATCGTCTGCCTCGCCAGGCCAGCGGCCCCTGCATCCTACCGCTGGGGCTGCATAAGGCAACGCCGGCGCGTGCCAGAAAACTCAGCACACGGCCTGGATGCCACGTGGGGGTTTTGCTGGCTGGCTGCGTGGGACGGAGTCCTCGAGCGAGGTCCCTGGCCAGTGCATGGGAGTCAGAGGCACTCAGCACCTCTGAGACCAGGCCAGCCAAGCGTCCGGACCCAGCTTACTGCACCTCTGAGGCAGAGCCGGGAACACCCCCCAGGAGCCAGCCCCCCAGCCCCATGCAGTAACCGTGGGACCATCCAGCGCAAGCCAGGCTTTTCCTCACTCCCAGGGGGGCCCTCTAATCCTGTCCCACACTCTGACAGGGGGAAGGTGGGGAGAGCAAGACCTGGCCCAGTCTGGCAGAGAGGTTTGCAAAACCCTGGTCCCTTCGCTATCCCCTGCCCCGCCGCTGCCTTTCCTGGCTGCGGGAGCATCGCCAGCCTGAGACGTACAGAAACCATGGATCAGACCCCAAATCCGGGGGTTTAATAATAGATTGCTGGAGGCTTTTCATCTGCCTTCATGCTTGCAGGCCGCCTGGCGGCTCTCTGCTCCCAGCCCCCTCCATCAGTGCCAGCCAGCCACTCTCAGGCCCAGCTCATTGGGCCCCTGGAAACTGCCTGCCTTTCTGTATCTACATCCCAGCCGAGATTGTCACAAAGCCCCTTGCCGTTAAGTAAAACAAAACATCCCAGGAGCGTAGCCAGGCAGAGAAACAGAAACTGAAAGAGTCTCGAACTGGCCCCTTCTCGGCATCTGTGTGTTCTGCAGGGAAATGGGAAGTCCCAGAGACAAGGCAGAGTCCAGGCCCCGCCACTTGCTGTTTCTAAGCCAAACGTCCTGAAAACCTTTGGGGAACCAGCTGAACATGCAGATGCGTCTTGGGACCCAACACTCCAGCTGCCTCCCTGACTAACGGGCCCTGCCACTGGAGAGCCAGGATCAAGTTGCTTCTGGCTAGTTTGAATGAGCAAAGCAAGCGTCACTGCAAAGCTCCGGCATCAGAGCTGCCGGCTGGCCCCACTCTGCAGGAGCAGGGTCAGTGTGGAGCAGGTGGAGCCATCAAAGGAAAAGGCTTCTCAGCGGCTGCAGCTACTTCCGTGTGAATCCGCCCCAGCCCCTCTGCCGCTTCTCCAACCTGGGAGCAATTTGCAAAGGGAAGCAGGCCGAGGTCAGAGACCACATGCACCCAGGAGGTCAGCCTCGGGAAAGGCACTCACTCTAGCAGCTGCATTGCAGGGCTGCCTGACCCTGACCACCCAGGGCCCTGCTAGGAAGAGACCCTGCACCTCGTGTGTGCTCCAGGCACCTGGGAAAACAAGGAGTGGGCAAAGTCCCACCTGTCAGGCCTGTGGGGATCAGGGTGGCGGGACCCTCACCACATTTCTTCTTATCCGGATTGTGGCAGCAGCCAGAGGCCCAGGCCCAGCTGGGCACTCACGCGCACACGCCCCCCCGTGCAATCAGCGTACACAGGAGCAATGGTGTTGAAGGAGAGGGGCCGGGGGCTGGCTGGTTTGTCTGTGTGGAGTCCCTGTCTCAGCAGCGATGGCAGCAACTTAGCAGACAGCTGGGAGCCCGAGTGGGGATTTATGCAGCCCCCTACCACACAGCCTGTCCCTGCTCCCCCAGCCATGTGTGAAAAGCCCCTAGGCAAGTCCCTTGGGCACATGCAGCTAGAACCAGGCACAGTGGGCATTACCGAACGCCAGCCCCTCTGACGTGCCAGGGCTCCAGGCAGCTGAGAATTTTCACACCAGCCTGGGGCTGGAGCCATGCTTCTCCTGAATCGGCTGCATTACGCACCTGGGGGGCTGGTAAAGTCCTGAACTCCCGGCTGCCATCTCCCACCTGCTGGGACACCAACCTCGAGCGGCACTCGCATGCAGTGAGGGGGTGTTGGGGGCTGGGCTGAGCAAGGGGGTTTAACTTCCACCTTGGCTCTGTACTGGGCCGGGCCAGGCCCAGCTCGGTACCCACTTATGGCCATGGCCCACTTTGCTGGAGCCCAGCCTGGCCCCGGGGACCAATGCAGCCCTCGCCCTAGCTCCCAGGTGCCGCAGGCAGGTTCCTCTGCACGCCCAGGGCCAGGGGCAGAGTTTTCATAAGCGCCGCAGGAGGAGAGCCAAGGGCAGGTCAGCGCCTTGGAAAGGTCACCCCACTGCTCAGAAAGAAACTGAAGCCAGGGCCCGACCCAGCAGCCTGGGGCTGCTCGCTGCTCTTTCAGAAAGACAGACACACAGGGCTAGAAGGGACAGCAAGGGCCATCTAGTCCAACCCCTGCCAATAGGCGGGGGTTGTTGGGTCTAAACCATCCCAGACAGATGGCTATCCAGCCTCCCTTGGAAAACCTCCAGCAAAGGAGCTTCCATGGCCGGCCGAAGCTGCTTGTTCCATTGGCCTCCTGTTCTCACGGTTCAGAAGTTTTTCTTCTCGTTTGGTTTCACTTACGCTTTGGAGTCAGGATGTGAAGCATCCTGGCTGGGGCTGCTGCCTGGCTGTCTTCCCTGCTCCGATTCCCCCTCAGCTGGGTGAGTTTCTCTCTGTAGAGCCGGTGCGCTCTCCTGACCCCGTCCTGGTCCAGCTTCTGCCGCAACACGGGGGGTTTCTGCATCCCCAGTCGGTCCAGGATGCCCCTTTTGATTGTTTCGAGCTGAAGCCCGTGCTCGTCCCATCCATGCGGCCGCAGTTCCACGCCGCAGAGGAGCAGCAGCAGGCAGGTGGCAGCGTACCTGAGGTCCTGCAAGGAACGCTGCATTGTGCAACAGCACAGGCGGTGGCGGAGGTTGTGCAATTTCGGGCTATATTTATAGAAGGCGATAGACAGGCAGCTTTCATCAACCTCTGGGAGGGAAATGAATGAAATGGACCAGACCTGGCTTTATAGTGAGCTGAACCTTGCCCTCCCCATCCCTCCACGCCCACCACTCACTCTGCCTTACGTCACTGGGTGAAGTAAACACAGATGCAGCCGGAGCATGTCCCATCTCCCGGCCTGGGGAAGATCAGCGGTAGTGGAAGAGCCACTCTCCCATTCAAGGTACTTGGCTGGAATTTTATGGGAGAACTTTGACAGCACTCAGGCCTGATTATTTGTGATCTGTTTTGCAGCTATGGAGACAGCAGCAATGACTAAGAACCAAGAGATGTTTCTCCATGGCCAGCTCCTGGAGCGAAACATTTGCCTTCCACGTCCCCTTCTCTCAGTTGACCTGGTGTGTTCGCCAGGGACTAGGGGAGCCCTCTCGGGGCTGCATCTGGTGCAGGATTGCGGGAGTGCAGCCAGGCAAACCAGTTTGGAGAAAATAACTTGACCTGAGCTTGCCCAGAAGTCAGGGCAAGCCCAGCACCTTCCCCAAGCTGGAGGACATCCTGTTAACACCGCTGGCCAATTGTTAATGTCTGACCCTGGTGCTGGGGGCCGAGTGCCCTCAGTGCTGCCTGGAGGAGGGGAGACAGGTATGGCAATTTCCTCCAATGGCCTCGCGAGACCTTACTGACGTAAGTATCATTGGGGTCCATTGGTTGAGGTGCAGGGTTGTGGACCGGGGCTGCATGCGACCGCTCCAGAGGCAAGTTCAAAGAGGCGTCAGTGAACCTACGCCAGCGAAGAACAGACATTTGGGACAATAAATGTTGTGGATTTCTTCAGAAATCCCCAGGAAGACATTAATGCAAATTCCCCACTTCCGGGTATGTAAAACCTAGTCTTTCGAAACTGCTCTCTGGGGAGGGTGATTGTCGGCTGATTACCTGTTCCCGGAGCGGGCGATCAAAGGGCCCAGCTGTATAAAGCCGCCCAGCCTAGGCTCCGGCTCTAAGCGGAGCCGGTTATGAACTTATAACCATGGGGAAAATGCCAGGGTGGGTTTTGAAGGCCTGACGCCTGCCAGGGCGCAAGAGTGGAGCTGGGGGTGACTGCTGGGAAGTGGTTTAGCGTGCCTGGCCTTTTACTGGGTTTCACGTTTCCTCTGCAGTGCTTTCGCCTTCAGGATAGAAGTGCTGCCTAGACCCGTCTCCCTGGGGATGGCGGCCATAGGCTATGCGGAGCCCGCAGAGAGAAACAAAGGGCAGCCGCTGGCCTGGCGAGGCGTGTGGGCAATATCACAGTGTAACCAGGGAGCGGTGCCGCCTGAGCGCCCTCGCTCTGCAGGGAGAGAGACACGGGTCTCTGCCTAAGAGAGCTGGCAGCTGAAGGCGTGGGGACCCTGGCCGCTGGGACAGCAGGACACAGACCCACAGCTGACACTGGGTGCCCCACCTGAGTGGCTTTAAAGGCTCCCAGGTGCGGAGATGGGGTGGCTCGGTGCTGTCTGGAAACCAGAGCCCGAGGGGAAGCCCAGGCTGGGCTGCCAGCCCAACGGCTCCAGTGACTCTTGAAAACTTGGACTACGAATTCTTGGTTCCACTGTGACCAAGACCTACCCTTGACTACCAGCCAGCGCCGGCTGGCAGACTCCATCCTGCAACGCCTGGTCTCCACGGGAGCTGCTAGCACCAGGGCTGCAGTTGGTGTTTTGAGGTGCACCCAGCATTAAGTACCTCCCCTCCTCCACTAGCCCCGGGCTGCCTTTCCAGCCACTCACTTCCCTGCTGGTCCCGCCTTGGCCTGCACTCAGCTGGCAAAGCTGCACGCTGCCTTCTTTTAAACACTTGCATTTGAGGCCATTTCCCAAAGCGGCCTTCAGATCCCGGCGAGCATCACACACGAAGTGAAGCAGGCACATGCGGCGTGTGGGAGTCTGCGCGGGCAGGGGCTGCGCCCACCAGCGGGTGTGGGCGCAGGCATGTCAGGGTGAGCAGGGTCTTGCTTTCACAAGAAGTGATAATTGCCCTGACTGGTTTGCGAGCTGCTCTCCCTCTCCCCAGGGTCTGCGCGCCCCTCAGGCACCAGCCAACGCCCCCAGCTGGGACAGGAACAAAGGCCAGATCCCCGGGCTTCAGCTCCCCGCCTGGGACAGAGCCCCAACTCTGCACGGAAGGGGTGCCCTCTAGCGCCCATGAAGGACACGTCTCGCTTGGATTTTTGAGGGCTCCAGCATTGCCTGAATTGAAGCCAAATGCAGGTGGGTCACTGGGCACCTCCGCAGGAATGAAACCCCTTTATTTATGCATGTGTACCCAAGGGGGCTCGGCTCCGGCACAGCAGGTCTGGTTCCTAGCACGATTCCTGCTCTTCTACCCAGTTCCACATCTGGGGTGGCTGAAGCAAGAAGAGACGAGATGGCTTCTCCACCCCCCACACGTGCACGAAGCCAGGTGCTCTTCAGTGCAGAAAGCCACAAACATCTCAGCTTAGGAACAGACACAAACCCTGCCACGGCAGGAGTTTCACTCCGCCCTGGCCGGGGACTCTTCCCCTGCTTCGAACGGCCCGCTGTTCCGGTTGTAGCGCCTCCAGGCAGAGGTAAATTTGTGGGCGGCTGATAAAACCTCAGAGCCTGCGTCTCCCCGCCCCAACTTCCCTGAGTTCCAGCGAGAGGAGCCTGCCCTGCCAGCCAGATGCTGCTCTGCTCAGAGCTAGTGGCGCCAGTCAGCGCTGACAGCCTGCCCCTTGGTGTGTTTGGCAGGGCAGGAGTTTGAAGGATGGCTCTCTGCGGGGGTGCCGTGCTTAGCTCTGGGTATCACCTGTTCACACTTCGAAGGCACTGGGCAGAGAGGCAGGGCTGCCCTGACCAGGCTGGCCAAGGGGCTTTCAGAGGTGGAGAACTGAGGTGCAAGGGAGGTTGCCCAGGGCAGTGGCTTCCTCCAGTATTTTTGCTTAGGAGCCACATGGACGTTCAGGGCTCCTGGCTGAACATCACCCTACCGTGCTCCAGCGAATAGAAGGCTGGGTCTAGTTGTTCTGCAGCCCAGGGAGCCCTGGCTGTTTAGATGATGTAGGGGCCACCAACACCAGAAGAAAAGGCACTTGGGGTCTTTGCCCCATTCCCTCTCTCTGTTTCAATCTGTGCAGGACAAGCCGCTCGTCCTTCCTCCTCCCCCTCCGCACTGCCTGCTCCATCCCACTCCAACCTTGCTGGGAATGACACGGATGCCGCAGGGCCTCTGCTCTAAACGCAGGTGAAGAAGGGGGGGGGGGGCGCGGACGATAAGAGGGAAAGCCCTGGAGCGTGGTTAGAGTGAAACCCCCGAGCTCCCCCACTTTCATTGGAGTTGCAGATCACTGTTTCCAAGCAAACCAGGCCCCGCTTTCGCATGAGCTTGGGTAGTGGTGCTTTGGCCTGGAGGCCTTTGCCAGGCTGAGTGGCACAGCTGGGGAAGCAGCACTGCGTCGAATGAAAGCGCCCATATTCCGCTTCAGAAAGTTGGCCAGCACGTAGGCAGGAAGGCTGCTGGAAATCCCTGGATGAGTCAAAGGGCAGCTGGAAAGCGGCCTCCACAAGACACCACATTCAATTCGTTCAGAGTGGAAAGCACGTTGTTGCGTGAGGTGAAAAATGTGGGTTACCAACGCAGCCCCCCGGGTACAAACAGGCATGAACAAGGTATGTGCAACACGGGACATTCTCAGCCAGTGGATAAGAGGTGGCAGGCTCTAAATATTTTAGTTCTGGTTTGCAAACCGAGTGTTTTCAATCTGCTCAACTCTTTGCTCGTTGGTCCTAACGCTTCCTATCCCATGACTGAGCGATGCTGACTAACGCCTGGGGCACTCCAAAGTTTACGTCCAGCCAGCTGTTCTCCAAAAGGCTCCAGCCCCTGAAGTTGGTGATTTACAATCCAATAAAACTTGTTGTGTCTTAATAGCAGCATTTGCAAATGCTCAGTGACAGGCGATGAAATTCCCTCGTCTGTCCTGACCAGCATGTGAGAGGAGTTATCCTCTTCAATGATTCACACGGACTCTGACAAATTCAGTGTCCTGGATTTCCTTCAGTTCCTGGGCCCACCGCTCCATGATGTTTATAGCCAGGAGGCGCAGATTTACCCAACACCATTTCTCATTTAGAAGCAAGTACCTCCCCTGGTTTGATAGCGATATTTAGCGTGTGACTGGGAAAGGGGTGGAAGAAAGAATCTCTGCAGCTAGTGCAAATTGCTCCAGCTGCGGGTGCTGCAGGCAGGGCCAGTGGAAGCCCTCCCTCCTTTCTGAGGAAAGGTGGTAGTGGAAGCAAGGAGATGGAGCTAGCTTTGTTCTGACTGAACAGCCTCGTGCAGTATTCTGGCGCCCCCAGGGTAATGGCCTAATGAACAACGCGAGGGACGTTCAGAGGGAGCACTCAATAGCACATGGCATCTGAGCCAGGAAGAACCTTAATGCGTTTTGTGTCCCCCCACCTCAGAAGACAAGAGATATGCACATGGCCTCTGTCCATCCTGCGCGTTCCCAGCCACGGGCTATAGAAAACCGCTGTGCGGCATTGCATTACTGGGTTAAAATAAGAGCCGACAAAGGGCAGTGCTGGGTGTGACATGGGAGAGGGCTCCACAGCCGTTAGCAAATCCTATTTGCTGCCTAGGGAAGTGAGCCGTGTCTTAGCCTGGTCAACAGACTCAAGATGTCCCAGCGGCTCTTAGAGTCAGGGCAGTCCAAGGAGTGTTTAGGGCAAACGTTCTTCCTGTGCAAGGCACAGCTCCCAGGATGCAAACAGATGATCATCTGAACCACAACAAAGATCTTCATCCGTATGAACCTTTCCTTGCTCTCACCTGTGTCTCTAAGCCAACGGTTCTCAACCGGAGGCTGGCCGGCTGCTTGTGGCACACAGCTGTGGCCCATGTGACATCCACAGGGCCATACAGGTAGTGTATATATTGTGAGGATGAGGCCCATACAACACACAGAGCTGCATATGCAGCCCCCAATGGTAAATAGGTTGAGAACCACTGGTTTAAACGTACTGCTCACGGATGGAGGGACAACCCCACCCCGCCTCCCAGCTGCTGGACACAGAGACTCCCCCCTGCGCAGCAGGCCCAGCAGTGGAATGAGGGGGGCTCTGCTGAACAACGTGTTCAGATACCAAACAGACAGCAAGTCCAGGGGCAGAAATATGAACACGTAACTACTTCCCCATTAAACAGAAACCAGCCATCCACAGTCACTAGGTAACAAACCAAACCAGAGCGGAGTTCAACGTTCGTATTTAAAGAAATCCTGCACCTCTGCATGGGGTGACACCCTCGCACCAACGCGCTGGGCAGGCCCAGGAGAGCTGGGGTTAATTCTTCTACCTTAGTTCTCCAGTCGTGTGCACAGAGCACGTTTGGTCATTCCGCAGGCTGGGGAACCTCCCTCATTGCAACCACATGCCCAAGAAGGGGCAAAGTGTGCTGGAGCCTGGACTGTCTTGTGCAGGGATGCCATGGGCGGCTCTGCATTCCCAACGGTCACTACACGGTGGATATCTTGTAAGCAAATAAACTCCCTAGGAGACAATGGGGGTCTTGACTCCCTTCATTTCCTGCGTCTTGCGCCAGGTGGAGTCGGCAGCGAACGGCCGGGTTCGTATCTAGGGGTTCCTCTTAACACCACAGCTCAGAACTGGCTGAGCCCCACCCAGTAATCTAGGAAAACTTAACCCCGGTGCCTCTAAGAGGTGATGCTGCCCCTCTCCCAAGCCCTGAGTCTGGGCACAATAAAACACAGCTTTGATTAAAGGGGGGCCCAGCGTTGAGTTGGGAATTTACTACAACCACAATTCAAAAGCCTGAGATCAAAGGCCAACACCCACCCCGGGGTGCGCTGGGCAGCGTCCTTCGCCTCAGCGTCTCACCTTGTGAGTGAAAGTCCAACAAACGAATGTCCCTTAACACGCCACTGCCCTCTCACCGCCCGGCACCCCCGCCCCGCTAGCTGTCAGAGGTGCGTTCCCAGGGCTTCACCTCCAACTCCGGAAGGAAGGGGTTTGAACGATGCCTCTGATGCTGCCACCCCTGCACCTGGCTCACAGCTGCAGCTGTCGCTCTGCCACCGACCGCTGCTGCATTCTGAGCCTCCACCGCCAAGCCCCGCACTCAGGGAGTTCGGCAAGGAGTGGGGAACCTCACTGGCAGTGCAATTTCTGTGTTGTCCTTTGCTGCAACGCTGTCCCCACACAAGGCCAAAGGCTGAGCCCCCAGACCTGCTCAGCAGTGATGGCAGCTCCAAGAGTCACCAGCCACAAACAGGGACCCTTGCCTGAGTCTAATCAGCTCTGTCTTTCAACATTGCAGGGGGCGGGTCAAACGGTGCCCAGGACTCCGTGGGCAGAGCCCACACCACCATACAAACATCTGACTGAGATTTGGCATCCTTCTCCCCTGCGTGGCAAGTGAGTTCAGATCAGGGTGGCACCCTCAATCAGAGCAAGCTGAGCACAGTTCTGCTGCCCTTTGCTCATACGATCAGGATACCATTAGATACCCCGCATTCGAATTAGTGATTTGTAACCCAAAACCAGCCAACTGCTACACACCTAGGTAGAGTAGGCATGTCTGTGCGAACACGGTCTGCTCCGGAAGTCTCTTCTACCAGCTCATCATTAGATGTCAGAGGAGAGCTTGTTCAGACCCTGCTTACACATGTAACGAACAGCCATCCGCATGAAGGCAAAGAACAGGGTCCTCAATATGCTACAGGCTAAATGGGGACCGTGAATTGTCAGAAGATAAGGGAGCAGCACAAGTTAGGAAAACTCGTCATGTGAAGGTGTCAGGGACGGCAGTTGGCTCTTGCATTGTGGGCATCTAAAAGGTTTGGAAGAGCAGGATCAGGCCACGGTGTCAGCCAGAGATGCCATCTGGGCTTCACATGGCTCTTTCTAAACTTGGACTTACACTGGGTTTCTTACTGCTGGAAAAGGTCTCCTAAGAGGAGACTCCACTCTCACCTGTCTTCAACCTCTCCCGCTTGCACGTAACACACCAGAGCAGCAAGAAAATCTACATGGAGGAAGTGGGGAGGAGAGAGGTGGGCAGGATTGTGGTATCTGTGAAGTAGAGATTCGGCCTGCAGTGACCCGCACCACGCGTGTTGCGCTAACTGGAAGTGCATGTGTTCAGTGGAAACATTCCCTACAGCAGCTCTAATAAGGGAGAGAGGAACTTCATTTTCTTTGACTCCTGTGGATGTTGGACAAGTGCCTCGGGGCATTTAATCGAAGTCTGTCTACAGGGAAAGCAGCATCTCTGGTACTGGGATTCATGATGAACATCAAGAAAGTCTTTCCAACACCGAGATATTAGGGTGTGAGATCGTCTCTCACGGGAGACGATGGGGCGCACACACAGGGTGTTCAGAAAGCAGACTGAACAAAGCCAAGGGAAGCGTGGTGTATTGACTTGGAGAGAAACCGATCATCTACCAGACCTTTTGCAGTTATAATTTCCATGATCTGGTTCAAAGGCCTCTTTGGACTAGGTCCCTTCGTTTTCTAATTTTTTTTTTTTTTCCACACTGTCAGAAATATGCCCCAGGTTTGTATTGAGAGGGCAGAGAACTCAGCATCCATTCAATCGGCAATTTACCTGCATGAAAACCAGAACTGGGCAATGAAGGCAGACTTAACCTTATTGCATCTGCCTGGAAGAGATCTGTCTCCACTGCTTCCTCAGTGAGAGCTGCTCCCGATGGACAGAATTTGGAGGGAAGTCCCCCATTTCATTATAGCTGCATGGACACGCTCTAGCGCATACTCGCAACTTGGTGTCCTAATAACATTCAGAACCACTAGGCCACTTTTTAAACCCCAGACTCATTTGGTCATGAGGCATCACCCTAATTCCTCCCGAGGAAGGATGTTTCAGTCAAGTAATGAAGCTGCCTTCATGTAATGGTTGAAGCCAAAGATAGCAAAGCAAGTAACATACAAGGAAGTCCACACTACTGAGGGACAGGAAGACCGTGTTTCACCTAACAAGACCCCAGATAAGCCTCATGGTCTAGCAGTTTTCTTGGTCTTTTACTGGCCTATAGATTAATGTACAGGAGGCAGCTTCAGCAGATCCCCTAATTATAATTCTTCTTTAAAAAACCCCAAATTAAATTTGTGAATTTGGAATTAGAGAACGTCTGAGTCTTCAAACTGGTTCCTCCATCTCATTGTTTACTAACAGAATATGGAATGTTGGAGAAGGCCGGCCCTCTGCACAAAAGCGGAGGAAAAAGCAGGAGAGGTCTTCAGCTTCTGTCCAGAGCTGTACATGAAGCATTAAGGTTTCAGAAACAGGACGTTTCTGCCTCTTCTGCCAGCTCGGGAGACAGTTACATTTGAGGTTTTTCTAGCACTTGCTCAGTCATGATGAATCTCCGCAATGGAATATTCGCTGACCTTTAGGCAGTTCTTAAGCAACCACAGACAAGATGAACCAAGTGGGTGTTAAACAATTTTTATCCTGCTGGACTCTGAACAGGAATCCGTCTGCTTTCTTTTCCTTTCCAGCAGGTTGACAGTGTTTGCCAAAGATGATGCTTATGTTTTCTCCAAGTGGAACATTTCTCACTTAACCGCACTCACCGTCAAAGAAATTAACTTTCATCCCCAGCATTCCCTGTCCATGCAATCCAGAGATGCGGGATCAACCTTCCAACCACCAAAAATAGAAACCCTGCATAACATGTTCCCTCAGCCACTACCTCAGACACCTCTGATATTAACTTTTTCACACAGGAAGTCTTGTGCATCCACTCCCAGCAATGACTGTCCTTCCCGGGCACTGACTCAGGACAGAAGGACTACACAAAAAGTGGTGCTAAGATGTGTCAACCCATCCTTAGGACATGCTGTCATAAGAGACCTTCACTCCTGTCACCAGGTGTTACCCCTTTTGGACCTGTGCAGTTAGCCAACCCTGGGGGGTGGGGGGGGGGTCTTGCAGGCTGGAAACGGAGGATGGAGTCAGGTATTTCTTTGAGGCAATCTTATTTACTTCCAAAGAATGTACAAAGTCCTAATTCCTGCTTTGTTCATGAGAACTAGACAGCAGGAACCAGTTTCAAGCCCTTTACAGCCACCCCTTTACCCAAAAGGTCTCTCAGGGCTGTCTCTGGCTGTCTCTTTAGCTTTCAAGCAGTCACCATTATTTACATGTTTGCTCTCAGAAGCCTTCATTGTATACAGTTTAGGTGCCTCGTTTCTTTGAAAATCCCTGCCCAAAGCTACACAATCTGCTTTGGACTTGAGTCCCTGCATAGAAATGAGGCACCTACACCAGACAGAATTCAGTGGGAACAGAGTGCATAACTCCCCTAGGCACCCAGGAAAATCCCAGCCTGGGCTCCATGGTCTGGCATACCTTCTCCATCCCTATCTGAAACCCACAGCACAGTCCATGATGTTTGAATACTGACTCCTATAAAACACGCAGATAATCAGCTCATTCTAAATCCAGTCTAACATCCCGGTGGATTGTCTGTGCTATTGTATGTGAAGTTACGGAGTTTTGCTGTGTGTGTGTTACTGAAACATGTTGTGAGGTTGGGAACAGCTACAACCAGCCTTTCAGGTCTAACACTGGAGTAGCCAGACAGTGTTAATGGCTCACTGACACCCATCAGGGAAAGAATCCCCTATCTCAGAAACTACACAATGAAGGCTTCTGAGAGAGAGCCGTGAACAATGGTGAGTGACTGCCTGACCCATGGGGGCAGACCCCCACATCACAAGCATAGATCTTTCCAGCAAGCTGGAAGAAACTCTAAAAGAGAGGAAGTGACATCATCACTTGGTCTCTCTCCCCACAACTCGACACCTGAAAGAGAAGTCTGGAGGAAAAGACTTGGAACTGGGGAAGGGTGGTCCCAGGCTGGAAGGCAGTGCCAGCCTGTGTATTGAGGATCTGTCACCTGTTTGTACCATCCGTCATGGAGCTGCGGAACGGTGGGCTGGGCATCAACCAAAGATTCTTTAGAAGTAGAATGTAATTTTTCAGAATCAGCTTCTCCACCATCATGTGAACGTAAGTGCCGGCTAAAGGTCACTGGTAGTTTTGGCATACTGGCAACAGTGTCCCCAGAGCAGGAACTGGACTCACTTAGACTCAGCTAGTGACCAAGACCATCTGTAGAGCCTCCTAATCCATTATACTCGGGTTGCAGGTTTGCTCCCTACAACATATTGTGTGATACAGATGGCTGTGGGTTCAGGGGAAGCTCTCCTGGAGCAGGCCTGAGAAGGAAGAGGAGACGTGAGGTCTGGTAGAGAGGATGGCCCCAAGTGCATGTGTACCAGCATTTGGGGTCCAGCTAGTCAATAGGCCCACCCCCCAAGAACACATCTAGAGTTTCCATACTCCACCCATCACCAACACTCTCCAGCCAAGGGCTCAGAGCACTTTCTGAACGTTAACTTCTCAGCCACCCTAGAGAGATGAGCCAACTGTCCCCAGTTAATAGATGAGGGAAACTGAGGCTCAGCGGAGTTAGGTTAGTAGCCCAGGGTTGGAACCTAGGTTTCCTGTTGCCCAGTCTGCTGCTGTAATACTAACCTATACTTACCTAGCTCCTAGGAATACAATTCATACCTTTCTTGCAGATGAACTGAGAAGAGAGATGTTAAGCAATGCAAGGCACATGGATGCTGTGGTGATTCTACAGAACCTCTTATGTGGGCCACAGAAAGTCACTGGCATAAATAGGAAGGCCTCTGTTCTCATCCCTCGACGGTGCTATTGTCCCAGTATAAGCACTTCTAGGTCAGGAACTTCTTGTGTAAATACGGACTCCTACATTTAGTTTAGGCTGGGTTAAGGCAGGAGGAAATACTTCCTCCAACATGTATCGGGAGGGCCTGGGCAGTTTAGAAAGGGGAGCGTGCCCAACACAGAACACTGATCGGGCTGATTCCTGGGCACAACCAAGGACCCGACAGGTAGCAAAAACCATAGTCCTGAGAGACTGCCACTAAGCCCTTCGGAAAACATGAACCATGCCAGGAGCCTCTATCAGGGCCCTAGGAAGGCTGGTGCATGAATGTGCACACAGGAAATGAGTTCTACAACATATCATTAGGTACCAGGGAAGAGACTGAGAAAGACATATGCATGCAGATAGGTGAGGTATTTATATTTCAAAGAGGACAGAAGCCAGACAACGCAGTTTCCTCAGCAGGGTGAGTAAAGTAACGAAAAAGCTGTTGAAATAGCGCTCTGCAGAGCCAAGGACCAGGCAACACTAGGAAACAGTAAATCAAAGCACTGTCTCCCGGAACACTCAGCCCTCCGGAACAGAAAGCAAATACCAGCAATTCCTTTCCAGTGCTTCAAAATCCGTAAGAGCAATGGATGGTGCAAGAGCCAGTGACCCATGAAACAGGATCGGCTTCTTGTAAGTGAACAGCACTTCCAGTGCTTGCAGGCTAAACGCTTGTGCACACCTCCAGGAAAGGGACCAAGGGGAAGGGTTTATCATACGCCGGGGCTCCAAGGAGGCAGGGAATTCCAGCCATTCCCAACACCGGATCCCATGGCTGCATTTGCCTTATTGAAGGCTGGGGAGCCCTTCTCTTACATTGTAAAGAGGGCTGGCTCGGTCATCTTTCCTAAGGTCAGCTAAGGCTTGCAAGCCAAGAGTTAAAAAACCACCTCATTAAAAACCCTCACCTTGCAGAATAAGATCCAGCAGGAACCACTGTGCATCTTCCACTAGCTCCCTGCGTCTGCTGTCTAGAAAACTACTCAGGATGCACTCCAAAAATGCAAGTCCTTTCCCAGCTAGATGCCCATTTTTATTGGCTTGCTCTTATTGACACTGGTGAGATCAAAGTAATTAAAGATGACAGCAGAAATCCTTAATTTGGATCCCATTGATTAATGGGACAGTGGAGAAGTTACTTTGAAAGGTTTATGGATGAGGAGAATTCAAGATAACTATACTGTATGAGAAAACCAAACCAGCCAAAAGTAGCGAAATTCAAGTACCTGTGTTTGATAGTACAGGATAGTGGTGAACTCAACAACCAACAGCAGATACCAATGTCTTTAGTTCTTTTATCGCGGGTCTTTGCCAGTCTATATATTTTTCTCACCCTCCTTTGTTTCTGGATGGGTATACAAGACTTTCCAGAACTGGAAAGGCATGGATTAAAGGGAGATAAGTGAGCAGAATGCTCTGCGATAGGAGAATGCCTATCAAACTGATCTACAAGTCAGTAATTAGGGCTGCACTTGTGCGTGGCTCCAGGTGCTGGGCACTGACAGAAAGGAGCAGATCTTGAATACAATGGAAATGAAAGTGTTAAGATGGAAGCTTGGAGTTACAAGCATGGACCATGTTCAGAATGAACAAATAGTGAAGTGCGAAGGTGGTACCAGTTGTGGAGAAGCTGAGGGAACCAGGGCTAGATGAGTTGGGTGTGTGAAAAGAAGATCGGAAGCATATCTAAAAAACAAGGTGCTAAACTTAGAAGTGGAGGGTAAAAGAAGGGTTGGAAGACCCAAAACTAGACTGATGGCTGTCATACAAAAGCATCTGATTAGTTGCGGAGCGAGGAACTGCTTCGAGACAGACTGGAATGGAGGAAGACCCCGTATAGATGGGACTACGGCTAGCTGATTCCCTCTCCAGAGCCCTCTCAGTAGCCCCAGATATTTTGAGGAAGCTTCTGACATTCTCCATTACCAACTCTTTCACTTGCAGTAAGGGGAAGTAACTTGTACAGTATATGATGAATTCATTCAAGGCGGTTTCTTGTCAGCAACCCACAAGAAGAGACCAGACTAGAAGCACCTACAAGGTATGTCGCCAGCAGAGGTAAAAAAAGTAAATGAGTAACCTCAAGACATCGCAGAAGGAGACATGGATAGAATTAAAACAAAGTGACCTAGTGCAAGTAGTTTGTGACAGGCTCTAAAGGGAACTTTTCCTAACTGAACTGGTGAGAGAAGCAAAAGATGGACGTTTTTAGCTGTGCCACCTTCCCACTCTCACAAAAACCATCTAATTTTTAGTTGCTGATCTCAAAGCGCTTTACAAAGGAAGGTGAGCATCATTACACCATTGCACATGTGGGGAAACCGAGGCACAGACGGGGACGGGACTTGCCCAAAGTCAGCCAGCAAGTAAATGGCAGAATAGAGAATAGAGCCCCAGATCTGACACTCACCAGGATAAGAGAAACATGTGAACTTCCACTGTATTTATAAAAGAAAATCTTATCAGCCCGGAGGCTGATGTTTCACTGTTTTTCCATAGCTCTTGCAAAAGGAAGAAGAGGCAAAAAGAGTAAGACAGACCACTAAGAAAGGCATGTGTATGTTCATTAATACTTTGTCCTTCCATAACACCTTTCATCCAAGGACCTCAGGGAGTCACAGACATAAATGAACCCTTGCAACACTCTTGAGACATCTGCTTCCCATGTTACAGACAGAAACCACTGGGACAGGGAGAGACCTCTCCAGAGCCAGAGAGTAAGTCAGTGGCACAGCTGGGGAAAGAACCTAAAAATCTCAGCTTCTTACCTCAGCGGACTCACCAGGGCTGACTTAGCACTGACTTGGACTGGCCATCACTAGGGTTTGCCCGTGCAGGGAGAGAAGACAGGATGTTGCCAAGTGCTTTGAGTTTCTTGAACTCACAGAACTGCACTGACGATGTCTTTCAATAATAAATCACCATTCTCACCTGGCCCTTCTCTTTAGATCTAAGTGCTTTACCAAAGGCGGTCAGCCTCGGTCTCAGGGAGCTTAGTAATAGCTACGTTTCCCAGTTTGTGACGTCTTTCAGGCTGAAAGCAGTTCCCTTCCAGATGACACATGGCGGCTCCTGCATTCCTGCCGATGCCTGTGTGGTGTTACAGGAAGAAAGAGGCATTGCTACCACGGACCTGCAAAGCAGATATTTTCACATAGTTAGATGGTTCGGTCTGATAAGGCAGCGACCCACCCTATTCTTCTGTCAGTCCAGCAGAGGCTGCTTAGATTGAATACAGCCTGGACGTAGGCAAAATTAGCTTTTTTTGAACATTGAAAGCTAGAATCTTGGGCATAAACAGCTTTTAAGTTAATGTGACTTTTAAACTGTCACTGACAGAATGGGGAGGAGGTTCCAGTACCTGCTTTTACACCACATCCCTGGATTAGCCATACGTTAGCACCATCTAGTGGCTTTAACACAACACACACGCTATCAACACCTTTAGGGTGGGTCTACAGATTATTTTTCCCGCATAAGGCCTCCCTCATTACACTGCTGCTGGGGCAGCTCCTCAGACACCTGCGATGGTGGCAGCACTGGGACAGATCAGTGATAGCCTGTGTACTGCCTGGTTGTCTAACGCTGCTCAGATCAGGCCACAGAGATAAGAATGCTGGTGACCAGTCTACAACACTGCTTCCACAGCTGGTGTGGCTTTAGTCAGTCTTAGAACAGAGCTCAGAGAAGGCACGGCTTGAAATAGGGATGTCCCCATTTGGTCACATGAATTCCTCAGAGTTTCCAGTGTTAGCAGCTCATTTTCAATGGTACAGGAGGTAGCTGGAGTCCATGGTCAGTTGGAGGTAGGCACCTAACCAATAGTTTTATGAGTATCTTCAATACTGTAGTTCTTCCAACAGGCTGTTCAGCCTCCATGCTCCACAAGGTGTTACTCCAGGACTGTACTTTGCCAGACCGAGGATTCTGAAAAAACCCACAACTGACCAAAAGTTACAACAAACAAGCCAACCACCCACCCACTACAAGTTTCTCATATTTTGGTAAACTCCTTGTGAAGAATCTGCAGCCCAGAGTAAGAGCCGTATTTAAATTCACTGTGTCTAGTTTTTAGTCATGCCAGTTTCTTTAATGCATACTTTGCAGCATATTCCTGTTAAATTCAGATTAAGAAAAGGTCTGTGGTTGATGGGATAAACTGGAGGAGTTTCCAAAGAAGTTTCACATGCTGCATACTATTTTGGGAGGGTCCTACACTTTAATTTCAGACAGGAGTTAAAAAGGTGACTGACTCAAATCCTATTTTCCCAGTTTCCTGCCACGTTAACACTTCTGAATTCATTTTGTGAAGTTCTTTGAACCCTGGCAAATAGTGGACATGTCTGGCCTTTGCGTATTCTCTCTATAAATATCTGTGTAGATATGCTAGACAGGATGTCTAATATTACATTCAGTGGTATTCTTTTACGTGCAGAATGTTATATATAGGTATTTATACTGCGCTCACCATGAGGGGTTTAGAGGAATATGGGAACTAACAGGTGCTCAGTGTAGATTAGGTGTCAATCTAGTGACAGAGGTTAGGGTTGTTTGTTTAAAGCATTATCCTAGGAAAACTAAGACAGACAGATGGATCTTGCATTTTGGTCCAAACATAGGAGATTTGTGGACATTCCAATCTCGAAGAAGGGAGCTCCAAAAACCAGGGGTCAGCTCCCAAAAATGTTCTGTCAAGTCGTTGCTTTGTAAACAACAGTTCTCCTAATGGAATCAATACACTGGCATCACATCAATTGCATAACTGGATTTATAAGTAGAACCTCTGCCTATTGCTTCCTGGGATTAGTAGTCACATAGTGACGTGTTGCAAGTTTCAGGCTCAGAGACCTGTTTGACTAGAAGGATTTTGCCTGCTGAGATTTCACACTTGCTACTCTTACTGAATTGATCCAGCTGCCAAACCTGTGCAAGAATCATCCTAACACCCCATGAGAGGGGAAGGGCACCACACTGGCAAGTGTCCACAGGAGACATTTTAATGTTCAGAAAGTTGTAAACAAAAAATACACAATTTTTACGTAGGTAACATGCCAGAACCAGGTCCTACATCATTCCCCTGTACACCGGTGTTAGTTTTCTAAACAGCCCTACTTTAGATAGTGCCTAGCTCAATGCGGTCTGTAGATACTACACATAACAGATTGCAGAATACTACTCCCAAAACATTCTTCCCTATAACATTACACAAGTCTGAGATATGCAATGGAAGTTTAAAAACAAAGTGATTCCCAACCATACATCTCTGAGAGAAAGCCCTCAAAGAATTTGTTAAAGAACACTACAAGGCAAAGAATTAACTCATTTTATTTACTTTGAAATATCAGTTTTAAATTTTCAATTACAGAGTCCAGTCTAGCAATGGCAAGCTGAAAGTATATTACTATTCATTATTACACAGCCCTTTTGTGACACACTAGATTGTTTGGTTTTACAAGGCACTGCAAGAAAGCACTGAGAAAAACAGAAGCCCCAACAAATTTATAATTGTAGCTCCAATAGTCCTGATAAGCACACCTGAGAGACTTGGGGGGGAAAAGAATTTGTATCTGATCACAATTAACATAGAGGAGGAAACATGAAGTGCCCACCGTGAAAGGCTGAGTGACGCTGTAAATGCATAAACAAGAGACATCTGAACAGACAAGAGAAAATCTGACTAAATCTGACCAAGAATTCAGCCAGTCTGCTGAAGACCAGTGAACAAGTAAGAATGTGCTGTGTGCACAAATATACTTAACAGCAAGTAGTTTGCTCTGTCTCACTAGACCGGGATGGGTTTTGGGAAGATCTCAGGAGCTCAGTTCAACGCAGATCTGCTATAGAATTTACTCAAATAAAGGGGACGCTGAAAAGCAGTCAGTAGTTTCTCTCAGTTACAGGAGTCCAATCTCCCCTCTTTCCTCCGCATCCCTGTATGCAAATGGCTCATCTATCCCCATGCCCCAAGTCACTGCATTCCCAGCAAACAAAGCCCAAGAAAAGGCACTCCCTGTTTAATCAAAGTTAGACAGGCATTTTAATAAGCTGGTGCAATACAAACCATGAGCCTGTATTTACATAGCACAGGATTCAACTTAAGGGCAGTGTAGAGTTTCATTTCCCATATTTAATCCTTGTCTACAGTAAGACACCTACCTTGCATTTCATTTTGTTTTAAAATATATCTTTACATAGAATCAGTTTCCATGTTTCAATAGGGCGAGGAATTAACAATACATTTAGACAGTTCAAGAGAATCCTGTGGGGTTTTTTCCCCCTCACAGATAGTTTTGTTTCTGCTGTGGACATTGCGCAAAACTGCTGTTTATTTGTACACTACTAAGACAGACATTTACTATGTCAAGCAGCGAATACTAGTTTTGAAAGGAAAAATATATATTTCCTCACTGCAACATGTTAGTTAGGATACCGATAAATGCAACGTAACACACGCCTCTACAAGATTTGTAGTAGGGTGTGTATTTTATATATATATATATATATATATATATATATATATATGAAAATGAATGAGCGATTAGAGACATTTTATGCAAGCTTCTCTATAAAGTTTTGAAAATAAAACCAAACCCAGAATAAGCTAAATTGAATAAAGCCCTATAAAACCACCTCTCCCACCCCAGTATTTTACTGTAAACCAGCTTTCTACCCACCATAAGTGAAACAGTCAAAGGAGCTTAGAGGGAAGCTGCTCTATAGAAGCCAATTCTAGCGAGACAAATGGATTTAGAGTGATTTTGAATTCAGCTACAATACCCTTGTGACAGAGGGATTCCTAAAACTGAACCCAATATATTAATATAAACAAACATGGCTGCTACACTCCCTTCACCTCACGTTGTGCCTGGACAGCTTCAGCTGTAATGTTAAAAACACTCTTAAGGGAGCTCAATGTGTATCACAAAAATGCATGGTCAGAAACACTTATGCTACAATTTAAAACCGATTCAAAAGTCACAATGAGAGAGAATGAATCAGGCTGAGAGTTCATTCTAAGTGCCATTTCCTCTTGTACAAGAGGGTGGCACCAGTCAGATCCAGCTCTCTTTTCCACCTATCCTTTCCCCAGGTGGGGTTCCTGCGAGTCCTTCGCACTGTGAGTCCCTTGATACATTTCACAGTTATGCTTGCATGTAATGTGTCACTGAATTACATGTTCAGACAGTATGAGGCTTACTGGAGTATTAACACACTTAGGTAGATTACAATTTTTTTAAAAACTTTTCATTTAAAAAATACTGGGAGGCTGTGCTGTCTAACAGCTAGACCACAGGCCTGGAAGCTCCTGGGTTCTTATCCCAGCTGTACCACTGATGCACTGTGTGACAGCGTCCTAGGGTACTGTTTGCCAGTGACTGAGGCACAAAGAGGTTAGCACTGCGTGGAAGATCAGGCAGACCAAAAAAATACACATCACTGAAGTCGAAATGCTACATATGGTAAACAATATAGTTCCCTACTTGACTTATTATAAGCCAAGCACTTACAGTACAAATCCTAAGGAGATACAGAGAAGTTGTCATCTTATCTCAGACCCTGGCAGCAGCTTCACAGGAAGAGTGACAGTCCTCCACAATCTAATGCAACATTGCATGGGGACAAATCTCTTCCCAATGCCAGCAAGCAGGAAGTTTAAACTACAAAATAGAACATTTTATTATTCTTAGTTTACATGGCTCCCAGTGTCAAAACTGGACACCCGACAGCAGCCCCTGGGCCCCCCAGCAGCAATGAATTGCAAGCACTCAGCTGCATGAAGTGGCATTAATTTTAATTCATTCTAATTTTACTCCTTTAATTTCACGAAGTCTTATGATTTTGAACACCCTCAACTAAGTCCCCTCCTTAGAAAACTGTTCTTTCCAGCTAAATAATTCTAGTCTTTGCAGTCTCATGTCACAATGCTGCTCAATACCGCTCACCATCTTCAGTATCTCTTTCAGTCTTTCCAATTGCTACTATACTTAGGATGAGGCAGCCAATACTGGACAGCACTCCACATAAATGTGAACCACTGATGTCATTTTCCCCATATTTCATGACCCTTTTTCAAATGTACTCAAGCACAGATGGCTGCCACACCTTGGGCATTCGTCTTCACTAGTACCCCCACAATGGTTCCCAAGTCCTTTTTTTCAGAGAAGCCTTCAAGTTCAGAGTTAATCAGTACTTCTCTCCCCCCCATTTCATAATGGGCATTACCACATTTTTATTCAAGCTTAATTTCTCCTGCCACTGCAGTCACCAATGCTTGAATGAGTTTACAAGCATCTGGAGTTTCTTTAAAATCCTCCACAGTTTTTATTAACTGAAACAACTGAGTCTCATCCATAAGCTTCACCAACTCCTTACTCACTTCCTCCTCCAAGCTGTTAGCAAGTACACAAAATGACACCCTGACCAACACAAGGGAACCTCCCTCCTTCTCTCTTCTATTCCGCAAACCTGATCTCTCATTAAAACGAAACCCAACAAGCCCTTGCACCCAGTTTCTCAGCAAAGTGTTAATACAAACTGTGCTGCAGTGAATGTTACTACAACTTCACACATTTTACAAGTTGTACTAGTTATAGGTATCAATTTAAATTAACCCTGATTTTTTTGGGTTTCCACATTTACTTGCTAGTTTGAAAAATTCTGTAGCTGGCAATGGGTCTCCCAGGCAAAGTTCTATTTATTAATAAACTGAGGAGGAAGCAGACAGCAAATATTACACAAGACAGTAACTACTTAGAGTTTTTGACCATTTTTTATGGAGTAATTCCAAACAAAATATGTATATATTAGGGAACAGATATGTTACTGAGTTTACAAAAAACAGCAAAAAAACCAAAAGTATTTAATTTAGAACAGATTAAATAAAATGAGTTTAATGTCACAATTAAAAAATTTCACTATACAAAACTTCACTAATAAAATGAGACACCAACTCTTTAAAGAGGATCTCCAACTACTTATTCTCAAAACAAAAGATTATAGAATAAATTATATTTTCTAGCAAATAAAACTGATCACATGAAGCTTTACAAAAGCAGATTGTGAGGAAATGCAAACAATTAAAAAAACAGCTCAAAACAAAGCGTATTTGTGGAAATAAAAATGTTGACACTCACATTTAGGGCTCAAGTCTCAGAGTCATTAACAGACAGAACTCTCAGAAATCAGAGAAGTTTTTCCCTGAAAGAAGAATTGCAGGAAGAGACTCAAAATGAGCTTCTGAAAGAGCACCTGGCTGGGGAGACTCCACAGACTGAGCAAACTAATCCTGAATGCAGTTTTATCCTCCTGAAAGACACCTTTCTACCTTCTCCGGTCACAGACCTGGATGCTCCTCCTTTCACACTTCTATACAGTATAATCCATTACTGACCTGGAGTGGATTCCACAGACTGGAGCAAGGTACAACATCAACACTAGCAGAGGGCCCTGAGGCTGACCATCTGCAAACACCTTAAGGACTATCTGTACTCCAAGTTGCAATAGAACACTCAACAGGAAGATGTTGATAGAGAGCGCCCCAGTTAGAACTGGAAACATTTACCAAAAACATGACACAAAACTGGCCAATGATCCAGAGCCGCTAGAGGCTGCCCTTCCTGGACAGGAGAAATGTTCAGCAGACAGATGGGCCCACAGAAGCAGATATCTGCCATTCTTCTGCAGACAAGATTTAGCATCTCTGTTTAAGGGCAGCCTTGTCTGTGGCTTCTGGGAACATACTCTACAAGGAACATGTGATTGTTGCTGATCCACAAAGCCCTTTTATGAGACCATCCCATGGAGTTTCAACTCTATAGTCATCTTATCTCATTCAGCCGTGGAGCTCTGCTGCCATATTTTTCATAGCTAGGAAGCTTATTTAAGTGGAAATTAAATGGCATCAGAAATTATGTAAGTCAGCTGCTGTATTTAATGTAACATATGAATTCTTTCTTTTGAAGAGGTTCAGCAGTTAAGATGCATTTTGATGATCAGAACTGCTTACTAATTAAAGGGAAAGCTACAATTTAAGATCATTTCCTCCATTATTGGCAAAAATGAGTAAAATCACCAATATTTAAACAAAATATTAAATATAATAAATTACTAAACAGGAAATTGTGATCTTGCCTGCCTGCTGAAAGTCTGACAAAGAAGTGCTACTCTGCATTTAATGCACATGAGAGACTGCACATTCATTTCTAAGGCAAGTTCTAGCCATCAGAAAAACTATGAAGAAAACTAATCTGAAATAAATCAGAAGTCTGACTGAACATCTCCATACACAACCTTCCCGCGCAAAAGAGTTGCCTTAATACAACAGCAGAACTCTGCAACCTCTCTCATGCATTCAAATACAAGGACATTTTCTTTGCCACTAGACTGTTGGGAAGTGGCAGTAAAGTGGCAGCTCTCATTGAGAGATACGATAGTAGAATCATTCATAATTAGAGAAATTAAAACAGCAACAGATATTTATAACAGGTTTCAAATGCAGTTAAATATCTATTTTAGTAAAAGTATTAGAACTAGTCACTTCAGTTCTTATTTCACTGGCTCCCTAAAAAAACACTAGCTAGTACCAATTTAACCTTTGCTTTTGTTGTGGCATTACTTACCGTTCACTTGTCACAATTTAGAGTCGAGGTCACATACTACTAGTTCAAATGCCTCTTTGAACTTGGCTAAAATACTACACCCATCTTTCCAAATGCTGCTTTTGGAAAGTTCACAGGGCAAGCAGCACTTCAGACCTAGCCACAATGCCATGAATTAGGTCATTTCAGCAAACAGAGGACATGAGGAGGCCACCCAGAAATGCCCGTTTTAGGTGAAGTTTTAAAAGAAAAGTCTCAGTTTACACAGGGTGAGAAGGGCTTTCTTAAACTCACAGTGTTTAGCTTGGCAGAATGGGGCCAGCATGCCTTTAATTCACATTTTAGCATATTTACGTTGATAATAAACCAAGATGGTGTAACTTAATATTTAATTTAGGGCTTGTCTACATAGCACAGCAAAGCACTCGAGGGGTGTGATTTGTAAAGCGCTCTCTAACGTGCTGTGCATGAGTTGAGTGTGGAAGCAGGCCTTTGTCAATGCGAACTAGGTACCTTTCAGAGCACACTAGCAGGATCTTCAAGTGCCAGCTGGAGCACAACCCCTAGAGCACTTTGCCACATCGTGCAGACAAGTCCTTAAATGTTACTCTTCCTCCAATCCCTAAAGAGAATAAACATTTACAATAAAAAAGAGAAAGAGTATTGGGGGTTTTTAAGGTACAGGGGTAGGGTAAGCGCTAGCACTGAGGTTCTGGGGAAAGAGACCACCTGTGGAAACAGTGGTCACTAGCAAAGCTTTTCCAACCGCTTTAAGTTTGTCTCATACACATATGGAACAGTGTGTTTCGTAAAGGAGGTATGTGGCTGGGCTGCACAAGGAAGGCGCTATGAAGAGCGCAATAAAAAATCTGGAAATATTTGGTGCATGTTGTGTGTCTCCCACATACAAAAAGTCAGCCCCTCTTTGCACCTCAAAGCGCTCACCAACAAACAAGAGAAACCAAAACCATGCACCCCTACTGTTTGCAGCACTATTAGAGTCATAACAGGAGTCCACACTAATGCACTGGGGTTTTGGGACTGGCAAAACAGATTCAGTGCCCCTATAAAACAATTATAAATGACTCCCCCTCCCAAATAAGAATGGTTTAAGTCCCAAGATAAGCCCAAAGTCTTCTAAGCCAACTGCTTCTAGCTATAATTTTACATTAAAACCTATCAATTTTTTTTTAAATCAGCGAATCTTTTAAACTAAGGACTACTAATCAGAAGGTGGTATTATCAATTCCCTGCACACAAACTCGGATTCCAGGTGTAAACCCTTCCATCTGCACTGATTTAGACTGCTGAATAGCTGTCACTTGATTTACAGATATCCTCTGTAGAAAACACAGCGCACATTTTTCAGCCACTTTAGGAAATAAGTAGTTGCCGGTGGTTTAAAGGAAAGACTTCATATCCTTTCTTGCTTAAGATGAAATTCTCACAGGAAGAAAAGAATGTCACAGAATTGCTGGAAGTGGAATTAACTTTCACTCTCAAGTCTCTGATTCATGTTCTGTACATTTCAGACAGACTGCTTCCCCAGTACTTAGTAATAGGGAATATTTTGGAAGTGCAATAGTGGTAGGACTTTTGCCCAGCTTCAGTGTTCATGGCGACAATTGATTTTGCCTTCAGAATGCTCCAAAACATCAAGCATTTCTTCTATGATAGCTTGTAGTGCCCGACCCAGCTGTTCTGCAGTATATGGTTTTCCCAGTGGAGGCACATGAACAAACGCAGACCTGCCATGGCTCTGGTATAAGGAAGTATAGTAAGTGAAATCACAGAGGTATCTGTAATTTAAAAAAGTTTATTTAGTGATAAGCAACAAGTACTGTGAGCAAAATGATATGAATAAAATTGAGCGTGGGAGGCCCAGGACTAATGGCCTTTGCATAGTTAGAATTGGAAAGCTATTACAGAAGAGAAAAGAATGGCTAAATTCATCCTGTATGGGCTTCAGTTATTGTCTTCACAGCAGCCAAACAGGTTTCAGAGGCTCTCATGTCATTCCCATGCCAGCTGTTCTAATGCACCAAAGAACTTCTCCCCAGAGAGCAAAACACCACTTTTGTAGCTGCTTTACCTGATATAGAGTAGATCACCTTTATTACAATGTCACACAAGTGCACCACACAAAACCCAGTGTGAAGTACAAAAGGCCGCACAGAGTGGGTCAGAATGCTACCAAGCACACACATGTAAATAAGTCGAAAGGCAGTGGAGAGTCAGGCCCAAGAGGCACAGCTGGTTGCTAACCTTCAATGTAACACCTTTAGATCTGGTGTCAAATGTTAAGTAATAATTTAATAGAAAGGGTTAAAGCATTCCTCTCCTCTCCAGGCAATCTGTTTCTAAGTACTTCTGGGTTTCAGCATTCTGTTTTAGACAACTGATGGATATGAGCAAAATTAGCATGTTTCTAATTAAGGAAGACAAGTGCCTGCGAGCGCTTCAGTTTTCAATGTATTTATTGTCCTGACACCCCTGGGAGGCAGGGCAGGGGTGTTATCCCAACTGGATAGATGGTGAACTGAGGCACAGAGATGCTAAGAGACTTGCCTAAGGTCACATGGGAAGTCTGTGGTAGAAGAGGAAACTGAATTCCAGACTAGGGCCCTAAACTCCTTTGATATAATTTTAAACTATGGGGGAAAAACATGCAGGCATTGAAGAGTTTATAGGTTTGCTTTCTGCAAGGAAAGCTGACATGGAGAATATCAAAATGCAGATAACGATACATCTGCAGATATTTAAGAAAATCATTTAAAACGAATATTTCAGAAGTTCTCCGAATACACTTTGATAAAATGAAGTAGTTATTTTTGCTATTCTGGGAAACAGTCATGACAATGTTTAACAGTAAAACAAAACCACATGATAGCTGTTTCTGCTGCAGCCAGATTGCATTTTGGGTTTAACCTAGTTTCAGAAACTACTCCCACAATAAGAACACTATCTGACAGTTTTCTAAATGGACTTCCAGGAAATGCAAGGTAAGCACCCCCAAAACATTCCACATACATAAAAAAAGCAAGTGGTAAGGGCCTTTGGTTGCATGCAACACATCTGCATGCATGCAAATATTTTAATGGGTCTCATTTCCAAGCAGGGCTTTGGGTTGTGTGTGATACTTTTCTGGCATAAACCTAGGGATGGCAAGAACTGTTGCAAGATCTCCAGATAAACATTCTTGTGAGTTTCTTTTTCACCCAGCAGCATTAATGCAACAATAGAAAATGAGTCCAATTAAATGTTCCAGACAAAAAGAGTTAAAATGGAGTCAAGGTTAAGAGTATATATCCATATTTTACATCAAATTACAGTGCTGCTTCAATTATAAGCCTAGGAAATTCACTGTTAAGGTTAAAACCTAAAATCCAGACACATTCCAATATGGAAATACAGTTAGGGCATCTGAACAACCTTACCTCTGTCCTCCAGTGACACCATGTAATAACCACAGGACAACAAGTATGACATTTTCTCTTTGTAGTCCCAGATTAAATTCAATTAATTTTAAAACACAAAATGAGCATTTATTTCCTTGCCCCCATTCACCGTGGGATGGGATGGAAGTGTTGACTCCATTAAAAGTGAGAAGCCCATGAACTCAACCATCCCATTAGTTAAGCATGAAAGCAGCATACACAGCAGCATGAATGGGTTTCCCCACTGATCGCTATGAACTCATACCTGCCAGCATCCTTGGATATAGTAACTGTGACATCAAGGCCCAACGTTGAGACTCTCTTGCAAACTGCATCCATATCAATAATTGAATCAATGCATTCCGGACCACCCTCTACACAACACTGAGAGCCGGGGCAGAAACGGCAGTTGTCCAAGCCTTTGTATCCTACATTATGCCCACATTTCTCCAGTGTCACAGTTGTAGCCATACCTGATACACCCACATGAACCACCAACTGCAAAAGAAAAAACACGAATTAGCGCTAGCTAAAATGTGGGGGTTGGAAGGGAAGACAATAACCCAGTAGGTATTCTAATGCTATGTTGATGGAGGCCACATTAAAGCCTGGAGAGCTAGTTCATAAGCCAAAGAAGTCTTGAGTCCAATGTGAAACGATTCTACTTGTGTCTGTCTAGCGTCTACTGAGAGTTATCTCACGCAAGGCAAAATGAAGGTTGACATGAGTGGCAGAATCTGCTTGGGAGAAGCTCACTACCGGAAGAGCCAAGGTGGCACACAGTACTGTGGTGCCTAGACGGCACTTTTCAATGCCTGCCCACATCAAGCACCACTGCTAGCCACGCTCACTATTCTGAGATGCAGAATTCTCTAAATAGAAGTGATTCTATGGAAACATGGACTATCCACAGGCCACTGTATCAACTTCATAAATGTTCTATGTGTCTTGATGGGCTGCCTAGTGATGGTAATCCTGGCTAAATGGGTAAGATATAGGAGGTTTCCTGAAGCAACTAAAGTAGGGGGAAGGGGGTAACTAGTGCAAATCCCCAATGTGAATCAATGCAGATGGTAACGCTTTTGGCATTTCATCCCCCTGCGAAATAGCACTCTGACTGCTTTGAGTTGGTTCAGGGGCCTTAACAGACAAAGGACTTGGAACTGTGCAAGATGTCAGCGCTGGCCTGGGGAGAGGGTCACAGACACTATTTGAGAACTGACAGGCATGAAAGTACGTCCAACAGAATCAGGTCCAGGGGGAGACCTGAAGTATTCAAGACGCTACTATGCCTTCCATGTCAAGGATGGGTGATACCCTGCTAAGTCAGGCATGCATGTCACTGTTTGTTTTTAAGGTGTGTTTTCTCTAAAATGCTCTTGTTCTGAACAAGCAGTACTCAGCTTTACGCAAGCTAGCTAGTCACGGGACAACCCTGCCATTGCCATTACGAGAATCGAATCCGTGAATTGCAAGGAACTTCAGCCCACTGCCCCAGCCTCGAGAGGGAAGATCCCACCCTGAGAACAGTGATGGTTAGAGGGCTGAGAGCGAAGCGAGCTGCCCTCAAGGAGGCCATGTAGACACCAGTGGCGCAGGAGACTCAGAAACGGACACTACTAACCAAGGCTCTGTCTGTTTTGAGTTGTAGAACTGTCCAAATCCACAAGTTGCTGTTAAAACAAGATCTGGCAAATAATCAACATTTTAACAAATATACATCAGAAGTTTGACTCTGCATGAGGAACATCAGCCCATGCTTGTAAGGATCTGTCAGTTTACTGTTATCTGTTCCATCTTGCTTTGCATTTTACTCACTCACTTGTGGACTGTGTTTTTTCCACAATGCAGGAATTAGTCTTTGCACTGTTTGGTATTCAACTGGGATTTCATATACATACAGATCCACACCATCTCCCAGGCCCAGCTTCTCCAGCTCCTAAGAACAGAACAAAAATAAAAATCTCAAGATATCAGACATCTATGTTGGAAAGTCTATTGCTGGGTTGGCCTCTGAGCCTGCTTTATGCTGTCCAGCAGGAGACAGCTCAGACTGGCTTCCTTTTCCCTGGACAGATGGGGGCTGGAAACCTCATGATGGTTCTCCTCTCAAGTTAAAGAGAGACAAAAGGAGTGACATTACTAGTCCTCCTCTGCTGGCCATTTGTAGAAATGAACTGGCATTCCAGAGCAAGTGTTGCATCTGTTCTGAGGAGAGGCGCTCTTTCAGACATGTTAGCTGGGTGGGGGGAAGCAATCATAACTGGGCTCAGGAACAGTGAGAAAAGCTTATTTTCCCATCCGTAATATTAAACATCCATGGACAGGACCATTTATAATAAATACTCTGACTCCTGCAGAAAGTGAAATTCCTTAGTTAAATTTGCAGAGGTTGCAGACAGTGCCTCACATCAAAAACATGTCTGAGACTTTTTTTTAGCTATATTATTTGCAGGAACATGTAATGACATCTTGCTTTTTTTAAAGTGATTTGTGTTATGCATGGAAAGTACCACAGACAATTCAAATCACAGAAAAAAATCTTTCTGGTCACTCTAGATTGGAAGAAGGAATATGCAAGTTTTCATGCTTGCCCGTATGTAAGAAGGTCAGCAACTCTCATCTGTAACTAAAGAACACCAGCCAGATTACCTTTGTTTTGTCATCTTTACAGGGAATTACAAAACTCCGCATATGGAAACTGAAGCAGCATCAGCACAGACCACTCAATATATTTGTGGGTTTTACTTTCACTTTGCCAGGATAAAAAATACAGCCTTAAACTCTAAAATGGAAAAGAAATTTCCTTCGATGGCTCTACCTATACCACTCAGCCTGTTTGTACTTGATTTTGCAACAGCAGCTTTTAATTTCTGATTCTAAGACTGCAATAAATCATTTCCTCCTCTAAAAATATTGGCTGAGAGAGTCCCCTGTGAATATTTTAAGTATTTGGACACTGAACTGAATTTCAGCTGAACAAACATCCAGCAAAAGTTATAGAATTTCTTCCTACACAAAAGTGAAAGTGGCAGTTCTGCAGCATGCTTAACATTAGCTAAAATGACGCTGTGTTAAAGTATAGAACGTTCAGTTAACGAAATGATAGGTAGCTAGGAAATATACCCTGCTGCATTGGGAAGCTGTGTCTCGAGCCATTGGATCAAGGCAAACAGAAAACTTACAGCACTGGGGCTAAATGCTACAGGAACTAGTTTCCCACGTAACTCGATTAAATATTATATTGTACAAGTGAGAATCTGGTCACGTTGTGTAGTAGGATTAGACGGCATAAGTCCCTATGCAATAAGACCGATATATACCTTTCAGGAGCACTGAAGAATAAAACCTTGAAGGAGCAAAAAACCATGGAAGTGTTTGAGCCACACACTGTAATTCAACACTTGACAGAAACAATTATTGTTTACGTTAGGATTTCAGGTATGTATCCTTCCCGCATTTGACTAAAAGAACTGTCAAATACACATTCCATAACAGCCTAAGCAATCAGAACACATACTACCAGTATTAGCGTGCATCACATTTCCACCATCCCTCACCCTACCTTCCATAAGCATGAGGGCTCCATACAGTTGTTGTTCCCCCATCCCCCCCCCCCCATTCAACCAGTAGGTACAACCATTAGTGTTACTTCAGCGCAAACAGATGAGATGTATGTCCATCCTCTTGGTATGTCTGACTCCTGCATATGTATCTATAGGACCACTTATCTAGTAATTACTTATCAAGTAATGCTTTGCTTGTACTGCTACAGCATCTTTCACTCAAGGATCCCAGAGCTTCACCAAGAGTTAATTCAGACTCACAAACCCACCCACACATGGAAGGAAGTAATGTCCCCATTTGAGAGACTAGGAAACTCATGCAGAGATACACAACCTTGAGCAATTCACTTCGCATGCTAGTGGCAGAGCTGGGAGTAGACTCCAGATCACTCAGTGAGTAGCACCATTTTAAAAAACAAAGCCATCCTCCTCTTTTGATCATCATCTGGGTATTTAGTGGCTTTCAATGATGTCCTGTTTTTCGAGATTGTTTGGGACAATACAGAATCCATAAAAACAGATATCCTGATTGCACTAACACTTTACTAACCCTTTTCACTTTAACAGGGATTTTTTCAGAGGGCTCTGCTGTTTCAATATATTTTGCTTTGATAGATTAATAAAATATTAGGATGAGTGTTAAGTGCATTTATTTTATCACTTAGTACACTGCAAATCTATGCCTTTTGACATGTTTATTCTTTTTATAAACATCACTATTTGCACAGCTTCTGGCTTGTTGCACTGAATTTTGCTGAAGACAGCAAAGATTTGCTGAAGACAGCTACACAATATGGTTTGTCTTGTGGGACCTATATATATTTTAAACAGAATCAGCTGATGGTAGAGCTTGGAGACTAAGTTGGCCAGGAGTTACAGTGAACAGCCCTTTACTCATAAGTTAAGATGTTCAAAAGCACTCTAACCCCTGATGGTTATTTAACTATTTTTGAAATGCAAAGGTAGAATGTGACTTCACTGACTACAGTTCTTGTGTTCCCTTCACACTGTATCAAAGTTGGGTGTTTTGAGTTGTGTGTGAAAGGTATTGGAGTTCAGTGAATAAAAGTGGTTGCTTTGTGCTTATCTGCACACAGTCAGTTCATTTGTGTAGTGCAATTCAAAAAGGAGATAGAACTTACTGAAATGTGTTAAAAAATAAAGCTTTCCATCTGCTGGCTATGGGATTAGTCTTGGGAGAGACCAGAAGGGTATATTCCATACTTCCGTAGGATCTGTAGGTTTACTATAAATCAATTAATTTATCTTAGCACAAACCTATATAGAATCAGCATTGTTAATGAATTGGACAGCTGGCTAGAGTCCCATTTTCTGAATTTAGAGTATCTGGATTACAATTTTAGTCAAGATTAAGGGCCCAGAATATAAATATGTATGCAGTCATAGAATTGTACAGAATTTATACCTTCTGTGCAGTAAAATAAAGTGACTGCCTACTTTTTTATATTTGAAACTCTTACTGTCATCTGCAAATTGAAATAAATATTCTAAAATAAAATAAGACATTAGCTGCAACTGAATAACTTAAAAATTCAATCTTTATTTATTCAAATGCAGGACTTGACTTTCTGCTGTAGTCAAAACTTTTTCTGTTCTATGACAATCTTAATCAGACAAACAGAAGCCAGACACCAGACTAACTAATTTCAGAGAACAGACACACTAACCTTCCCAAACGCCAACAGCCAGGGGAAAAAAATTTGTTTTGAGTACCACACTACTTGGTTTGAAGCACAAACACATTAAACCTGTGATTTATTGTTTAAAGGAAGACAGCAACTCCGTGTACTCCAAGAGCAGCTTAGTACATGGAGGCTTTAATAGTTTGGGAGAAAGTAATGTTGCACTATAATTTATGGCTACCTTTTGCAACATCCTAGTAACAACAACTGATTCTTCAAAGCAGTGCCTCTGCACTGAATTCTTTATTCATGCATTATTAAGATACCAGTGTTAAAATCTGTATGTAAGCGCACAGCGACACTGCCTCCTCACATGCTTAGTGAACTACAAAAGGAAGAAAGGGGCTGACTTTGGTTGATTTAACATTAAGGCTTAGCAATACAGCCATGATCATTTACCTCTGGGTATTATGAGAGTTGGAAACACAGATAGCCAGGCTAGCTACATGGTGAAGTGTAACAACTGCTCCATGACGAGGCCTCCGAGGCGCTACAGTAATACAAATAAATAATAGTTTGATCAGATACAGACATTCATGGAGTTGAAGATCACTGGCTTGGCACACAACACTCCAAAGGGCTGTGGGGATCTATTACACATTTTGCATGTTACCGCTTACGCCTTCCTGTGTACACAATTGGTTAAATTAGAGATCCTCGCTGACTGAAGACAAATAGCGGGAGCTCTATCGGTACTAAAACCACCTCAAAGTATTGAGCAGAGAATTGGGGCTCTAGTCTGTTCTTAATTACTTGCAAAGTAATATATAGAAGTGGCTCTACGCAAAAGATACAGGATGTTAGAAGTCTGGGGCAGGGAAGGAAATGAAGTTAGTATCCATCATAGTAAGCTTGTCAGATACACAAGAGCTGGTTGTGCATATCTAAGAAAACACAACTAGCCCCAAATATCAAGTTACTTTTTTCTAACTATTACTTGAAAACCTTGGAGTAGTTGAGTGTGCAAGTTCACTTGGCCCCAAGCTTCTCTTTGTCTCATGATTTGCACTTACTCTGCAGGTCACCACTGGCTTTGCTGACCCAGCAGCATCACAGGGTCTGAACTGTTCTTGAACAGCCTCACCAGTTTATGAGAGACAAACAGGCTTTTCTTCAGCCCCAGGCTGATAGGTCATCTCTCCACTTGCTTCTTCTTTCGAATGTATACGTGGCCGGGGGAGGGACAGGGGAAGAGTCCCAGTTTGCCTTAGTGTCTTTTCTCCAGTACTTCAACAGAGCATGGGATATTGAACCTGCCACTTTTCCATTGTAGTTCTGTGTGGCTTTTTGTTTTCATTAAGGCACATCAATGAGCTCTGTTCTCTTCATCTTGGCAACTGGTTCCTTTGGAAGCCTTTGTCCCATTTCCAGAGCGTTCAGTGGCACCCAAAGCAAGGGCTAGGAAGGCAGAAGTGGCAGCATCAGCATGAATTCAGTAAATTATTCTGAAGCCATTCTACTTGCATCAATTCCAGCAGCTGCTATGTATTAACCGATTAAGCCCTAGAAGAGGCGTTTTTCTGTTTGCTGCCATGAGGAGGGGGCATTGAGCATTAACACTGGCACTATTCATTACCTGAATCTAAAAGACAGATATGGGGGTCTGGAAGAAATCCTTGTATCTGAAATCTGTATTGGTTTCCAGGCCACCCAATATTTCAGTAAAGGGTGGAATGTATGGGGTAATACAAGGTGTCAATGTGCACCCCAAAAGTTGCACTTGTTTGGTAACAAAGAATGTGCAGCCGACATGACTGTAGTTGAAGACACGATCAAGTCAAAGTTAGGAGAGGTTTCCCAAAGGGATTCATAAGGGTAGAAAATAAAAGTGTGCTCGGGCCAGTTTCTTTTAAACCTTTGGGGGAAACTCTGCAAGTATCACTAGAGCAGGGGTGTCACGCGGCCTGTGGGGTTAATTTTTGTGGCCTACGCACTCTAAGCGCCGCCAGCCCAAGCACTCCCAGCCCCTGGAGTATTGAGCGGGTATGGAAAGCGAGTAAGTGAAAGCTGTGCCATTGTGTTGCCCCTCTAATAGTATGTATTTTTTTTACATTGCGACCCACCAAGTGAACAATTTTGTTTTAAATGGCCCTTGTGGCCAGATAACTGACACCCCTAAGCTAGAGCCCTGGCCAGAGGCTCCTTCTAGATTAATTAGGGAAGAGGGAGGACATATGCTTCAAACAAAGAAGAACAGAAAACAGTATTGTTTCAATACTACTTGTACTGAAAATTCTCTCCAAATCCAGTATAAGGTTTTGCCTGTTTTCTTGCTCTCAAAGTTGTATGATTAGTTTTGTCTATTCCTTTATAATGGAAAAACAACAAGAGATCTGTGGCACTTTAAAGACTAACAAATTTAATATTTGCAGACATAAGCTTTCGAGAGACTTCAGCTCTCTTCTTCAGATGCAGTAATACAGAAAATAGGTAATACAGAGGCATCTTATATATATCCAGGTGCATTGAGAACAATGGGGGAGGTGGAGTCCGGTACTTAAGACCTAATGAGGACCATTGAGTAGGAGGTGAGAATGGGTGAGCAAAGTAATTTACCTTTGGTAGTGAGATAGCCACTCCAAGTCTCTGTTTAAACCCAGTTTGAATGTGTCAAGTTTGCAGATCATTTCTAACTCAGCAGTTTCTCTTTGAAGTCTGTTTTTGGAGTTTTTTTTGGAGAAGTACAGCAACTTTCAGGTCAGAGACAGAATGCCCTGGGGAATTAAAGTGTTCTCCCACTGGTTTATGGATGTCGTTATTTTTTATGTCTGATTTGTGTCCATTTATCCTTGTGCGTAGTGATAGTCCAGTTTGGCCAATGTACATGGCAGAGGGGCATTGCTGGCACATGATGGCATATATAACATTAGTGGATATGCAGGTGAATGAGCCCCTTATGGTGTGATTGATGTGGTTAGGACCAGTGATGATGTCATTAGAGATGATGTGTGAGCACAGCTGACAACGAGGTTTGTTGCAGGGATAGGTTCCTGGGTATGATTTTTTGTAGGGTGGATGGTTGTGGTGAGTATTTGCTTCAGGTTGGGGGGCTGTCTGTAATGGAAAACGTTCATAGCTTAGCTAAATAATGCAGTATCTCCATCTAGCTAGTTTACTTTATGGTCGATTTCCACACATACCAGTTTGGCCTCTTTTCTTTGTTCTTCTGCTGTCACCTCCATTTTTATGTATCCAGTCTGACCTGCAAGATTTCAGTCAGGTGCTTGCTCATACAGCACCTTGGACTTTAACAGTCTAGCCTGGCTTGTCAGAAGGGAAACCCTCATTTCCAGAGCCCTCAAACCCCAAAAAGCCTGAGGGTTGTAGGGAAGGACATACGCACGTGATCTGAAGCCTCTGAAAAAAGGAAGAGATTTACTTAAGCAAAGCTCAAAAGCTGAGCACCAAACCTATACTGTACGTTTTGTTTTGGAGCCTCACAACAGATACACTGCGCAACATTTTCAGAAGTTGCTAAGTGTCGTAGGAACTCTACTGACTTTCAGTAGGACTTAGGCTGTATCTTCATTTGGAAAAGCCATCTGTGCTCAGAACTCAAGTTAGCTATCTCAAGGTAAAATCCTAGCGCAGACAAGATAGTTTGTAGTTTGTATGAGTTAGCCTTCAACTCATGTCAGAACTACAAACTGCCTTGTTTGCACCAGGATTTATCTAGTTAACTAGAGTTAAGAACACACATCTTTCATAATGAAGACAAAGGCTGTCAGCATAACCAACTTTAGCCTTAGATCCTTGTTCCCCCTGGAAAATAAGATAAGTGTATTTTTCTTTTGGAACACACCATTGTAAGAAGCGAGATACCTGGTACCACATCGATTTTTATTGCTGATCCTGCATTTTTCTTGGAAATATCACTCCCTCCTAGGTCTTCAGATTTTCATAAGTTTATACACAGCTATAACTTCTATTCCTCTGCTTTTCTGCAGATGTGTATCAGAGAGTGCAATTCTACTCTTGCCAGGAGCTTATACTGCTAAATCCCATTAGTGTCAAAGGAAAAGGAGTTACATGTGCATGTCAAGAAAATAACTTTCAGCTGACATACAGATCCAAGAGCTATTCTTTGAATTGTTTTCAAGAGTCCACACAGCTCTTCTTGCAACACCAACATGTTCTCAACTGATGGGTTACACATTTAAGGATTACTATAGAAGAACCTCTTCAGCAGTTTCACTCTCCAAATCAATTTTCTTTCTTTTCCTGTTTTAGGTCCTGATACTGCAATCAGCAAAGAGGGCAGACCCATGTGGAGGTTCCAGGCTTTATTCTGTAGGGTGCTTTTAAAAAAAAAAAAAAAAAAAAAATCTCTTTTGCTTCCCAATTATAGTTGCAAACTTTTCAGTTTATGAATTGTGCACCTTTAAAAACAATTGTTTTTCTAAATACATTGCACTCACATTTGTGTCACATTTTGGGCTAGGTCTAAGATATGCTTCAAAATCAGACTGCTGGTCAATATCAATTTTGTGTGCCTAATTTGACATTCCTTAAATGGGCCAAAGGGCAAATGGTCCAGGTATCTGGGAATTAGGCCCTTTTAGATTATGCCTCTGGTGGGCAGCCAAAAATTGTTAATTGCTTTTTAAAATCCTGGCCATTTGCAGAATGCCCCTACCTTTCAGTTATTTAAAAAAATTAAGATCATCCACTGACTGAATGGTGTCTATTTGAGGAGTTAGTCTCAGACAAACAAAGTTAAAGCATTGGGGCTACAGTGTGTTTCAACGGAATCTCTAACACCCAAACCAATACTACTTTAAAAAAGTAACCTTTTAAAAAACCCAAACATTAGTATCCCTGGAAACAAACAGTTAATTTACAAAGTCCACTCAAACTCAGCTTTGCCCCTAAAATTTGCAAAAAATATACACAAAGGTCAAGATAAGAAGTTACTATGAGGTTATGAAATCCCATTTCCAATAATTCCTGGTAATGTCGCTTAAGCTTTGAACATATTTTTACAAGTTTTAGGGGGCAAAGCTGCGTTTGAAAAAGCTGTATAAACTGGGCCAGGTCAAGTGAATGAAGGATTCTATGGTAGCAAGGAGCAGGCTTGATACCTTAACTCTGTACTTCTACACTTTTAAAAACCCCAACACTAAAATGTCTGGATTTTATTTTTCGGTATAGACAGCAGTATTGTTTGCGTCTTCGCTGTACACTTTAACATAGGTTTTGAGTGAGCACTTCAGTGTAGGAAGTTCCCAGCAGGGAAGCACTACTCTGACAGATCTCATGAAGCCTGAAACTCTACTTGGACTTTTTAGGCCAAGCCATTTTGGAGATGTGAGCTATAAAACCTTAGGAAAGTTTTTAATGCTCCTTAACTTTATAACTTCTTTTCTGAGCATTACCAAACATGCCAGAAAAATTCTAACGAGGGATGAGGTAAAGCATGTAAAATTTCAAGAAAATTGGGTTTTTTGGGGGAAACCTGGGTGGAGAAATCATTTGAAACACTGGGCCAATAATAGGAAGCAAGCTTCAATGTTAACTATGAAGCAACAGCAGCACAGCAGTATTTCCCCTATATTGTAACCTGACTGTCAACATTTAACTCCATCTTTGTTTCCCTCTAATTATCAGCGTTGTCGCTTCCTTTATTGGTGTTCTGAGCACATGAAGAAAATTCATGCTTGTATGGATGAACAGACGCGCACAACACCCCTCCAACAAGATCACTAACAGAGCCAGAGAAGATCGGAGTTAGACCTGCTGGTCCATGAAGGTCTGAGCAACAACAGTGATAAATCACTTGCTGTAGCTCTGGGGGCAAGTCTGATATGAGAGGTTTGCTGTATTGATCGGCCTCTGAAGCAAGCAGACGTTCGTTACTAGAGACAGATTCTAAGTGATGTTTCATCACATCTTCTTTACACTAATCGACTGACAAAATTGTAGGTATTTTACTTGCTGCATCAATGAAATAAGTCGTCACATAATATTAAAGTAATACTGAAATAAGTCAGTCTTCTATCAGCACCACTGAAGGTTAATATCCAGGAATTCTCTCTATCACAACTCCTTAGCGTATGGAAAGAAACTAGAAGTTGAATGTCTACAGTTATGAGATGTGCACATACGGCACCTCTCACACAATCCCACATGTTGGACTGAATGCTCCAGGCTGCAACTTTCATCTGGAAGCATTTAAAGGGCAACTTCTATGCTCTCTATCAGCATTTACATCAAATGGAGTTTTACAAATTCACAACTAACAACATTTTACCAAACTGCGCGCGCGCGCACGCACACACACACACTTTTCTATTCAATAATAAAAATGTCCTTTTGCTGCCAGACAACTTATTATCTACAGCCTTGTATACCTGACAAATATAGAAAAAAAGAACATGTTTGACCCATTCCCTGACCCCTCAACAATGGACTTCTTTGTGAGCCTTTAATATCCTTATCAGGTCTGTCTAGACACCCTGACAGCAATTGTCCCTAGTACTGTCAAAATGCACTCTGACCCTTCTTCTCATCCTCCAGCTCAGCTAGAAACACTTCAGTGGGATGGACCCAGGAGCCAATTAGCTTCCCAGTGCATAGGGCACACCTGTGTCTAAGCTGATCTGCACAGCTTTGGACAGAAAGATGATTATTTCACACCAGGGAGAGAGCCAGTAGGTTTAAGTAAACAGGAAACTGATGTTAATGACAGCTGTTTTTTAAAGCTCCCTCAAATGAAACCTTGCCTTCACCTCTCACCCAAAGTGTGCAATTGAAAAAAAATCCAGAAATAAAATATTCAAACAATTTAGCACATACAGAGTGTTCTGTAGACATGGACATCAGACCTGTGTTGCATACAAAACAGGTTTTTATTGAAATCCTCAAGACAGTCTTAAAATAAAATAAGTATTTTGAGAAAAAAAACAACACATCAGAGTATACGTTACTACTCTCAAAAGGCATACATACATATGGTCTCAGCCATGATTTCTGTCCTATAATCTTATCAGCCTCTCCCCAAGCATACAAAAGCACAAAACAGTTAAAGTCTTAGCACTATTAAAATGCTACACAGACTAGTTTCAAGATATCCATATTTTACCAACTGTAAGCAATAATTTAGATTTCAAGACCAAGTGACCACATTAGAAAGTCATTGCAGTCTTAGAAAAAAATTCACCATATTTGTCTTCTACACACAAAGCCAAAAAAGGATTGGAAAGAAGAAAAGCAGAGAATTTTATCCTCAGGATGCAAAATAATAAAAGATGTGATAAACCAGAACTAGCTTAGCCCTAAAGCTAGGGAGGATTTACAAAGATTGTTTAATTGATTTTTCTTCTATTAAAATGCAGATCACACTGTCTGGGATTCAGAAACTCAGACACATGTCTTTGTGTCCACTCAGCTCCATGAAGTCCCGTGTCTGAAACTCGCACAATGCCTAACTTGCACATGTTCAAAGACATGCTGTTCCTTTTTGTCTGGGCCTCTCAAGACTGGAGCAGAGTTGGGAAATGCAAATCCCCTACACATTGGTTGAAAGTTTAAGTTTTTAGGATTTTTAGTCACAATCCACCATCAATAATTAAAAATCCTGTAAAAGAACATGCTCACAGTACAGCCAGTGTATGTAGAGCTATAACTCAGCCATGTGTGTGTAACTCTCAGTGTGTAGTTTTACATATTCCAAACAAATGTAATCTACCTTAAAAAGAGATTCTCTAATAAAATCTACATGATTACTCTGCCTATCAGCAATGGAGCTGATCACAATCACCAGTGCCTTAAACTAAGGGACTGGAGGGACATTAGTAAATCTCTTCCCTTGACTCAGATTATGTATTTAATTTTACTGCAAGCCACAGAAGACTGGCCACCAATTCTGGTTTTTCTCTTCTCAGATCCCCATTATTAAACCTCTGCTCCCCTATAACAAGCTACCTTTAATAGAGTTAACTGACCTCAGGCCAATGACAAATGGACAAGGATCAGTCAGCCCTACTACCTAACATCAGAGGATAGTAACTGCAGTTTTTCTACACACCGCCTGCCTTTTCTACAACCTGAAGTTAAGTGAATCCTCTCTCAGAAGTATATCCAGCCCCAAACAGTTCAACAAACCAAAGCTCTGGTCTCCTCATAACAGTGCAGAGCATTAGACAGCTGGCCAGCCCTCCATTAGTTGGCTATAATTGATTACAGTTTGTGATTTAATTTAAAAGCATTCTGAAGACTACATTAATCCCAGAACACTGAGGTGGATGGGGACTCAGTGAGAAAACAAAGTCTAATTCTCTGACAAACGTACTGAAATGTACCCTTAGCTTCCACTTGACATGTTGTCAACTGTCTCCAACAATAAAAAAAAATTGGGATAATGCAGTAGTACTGTCACAAATTAACACTGTTATGGGATACTGCAAAATATGCTGAATACCTCAATTCACTGTTAGCAAGAGTTTGATTTCTTGCTGATATCTAGTGTGTGACTATATCAGAGTTGTAAGAGTAAATGATGAGATGAATGTAAGAACAAATGCTAATGAAGAGACGCAGACCATGAATGGCGAAAGCTGCCTCTATACTGATCTGATCAGAGAACAGTTTGGGCCTCATCAATAAATAGCAGTGCTTTACAAACCATTCTCATACTATACCTGTCTCCACAGGGATGCTAAATGTTATTCTCATTTCACAATGGGGAAACTCAGAGAGGTTAGATGACTTGCCCAAGGCCATTATTCATGGCAGAACTGGGATCAGAACTCATGCATTTCTTAAACCCAGATCTAGGCTCACTCCATTGCACACTGTCATCACTGAGGAAGATTTCAGGTTATTTTTGAGGGATAATAAAATCTACAACTTTCACCTCTGTGGGGGAAGTTAAGAAATCTTTTACATTGCTCAAAGCTATCCTGTGAATTCTTTATTTTGCTTAACTATATTAACTCAGCTTTACAAAATTCGACTTGTGCAGAACACATTTTTTGATAAGTGAATCAAATATATAATCTGATTGATTCATCAGGGTGTCTGGGGTGGATGGGTCTCAGCTGATAAACTTCAAGGACAATTTATGCAAGGTTCTAGAACAGATTCACAAATAATTCCAACTTTTTTTTTTTTTTTTTTTTAAAGGGATGCATTATTAGCACAGCACTTTCTTTGAACATGCCAACTGTGTTTTGTGTTATTACCTGAACTGCAATCCAGCTGGCATTAACAGCATGTTCTCCAAATGGGCCAAACCCTGAAACAGAAATAAAGATTTAGTGATGAAATTAATATAGCAGGCTTGACTGGACAGAGGTGCAAACTGATTTGCACTTTCCTGTTTTAAACATGCCCAAGGGAAACTACTTAGGGATACCACAATGATTTCTTTGAATACCAACCAAATTCTTGCTCATTTACATCCAAGTACCCAAATCCTTTCTGCCTTTCCAAAATATTCTGCTTATATAACATCTTTTTAGGTCATTTGAATGAAAATAAACAAAATATTGATTATTCCAATTCACTAGGTTGTCTAAATAGAGGTTTCCCCTCCCCCTTTAGATATTTTATTAGGTTTTTTTTCAGACTAGGTTACAAAGATGTGTTAATAGCAAATAAATTGGCTGCAGACATGGAATAATGTTTGTTATTGGAAGTTTTTGTTCTTCTTAGCCAGCTGAAATCATCCTGTCCCACAACTGCCAGAGTCCACAACAAACCCATCTGTGAATATACAAACAAATAAGTACATCTGCTAAGTATATTTCCTCTGTATTAAGAAGGTCTGAATTAAGATTTCCATCATTACTGTTGTTGAGTTTCAGAGGGGTAGCTGTGTTAGTCTGTTTTTAGCAAAACAACAAAAGTCCTGTGGCACCTTAAAGACTAACAAATTTATTTGAGCATAAGCTTTCATGAGCAGAAACCCACTTCGTCAGATGCATGAAGTGGAAACTTCAGTTTGGTAGGTATATATACACATGCAAGGATGGGTGAGTTTTATTATTATTATTATTATTGTTATTGTTGTTGTTGTATTTTAACAGAAAAATAAACAGAATACTGCTGATGGTCCCTGCACAATAAACCGCAAAGGTTATGATAGTTCTGTACAAAATACTTGCACATTGGCCTAAATCTTCTAATGAATAACTTATGATTAACTAGTAACCCACAACAATTTATACTGAGCAAGCATTTCCTCACTCTTGTACCACCACAAAAATTAGGCAATTCAGCTGCATGCAAAGTTATGTCACTATAGTTTAGGCTCACAAATCAATTCTGAATGTTAATTTAGAATGCTTGTGAAAAAACACAAGAAGTCTTGTTCAGCTAAAGGAAATGCCTTAGGGGGATAAAGAATGTCATCATTATTATGATAATATTCAGTCTGTGCTGTGGATAGCAAGTTATGTTTCAGGTTCTCTATTGTATACAACTATACTAGAGATTTACTCTCTGTGCGCTCAAACAGGAATTCTAGTTTAAAAAAAACAAACACCCAAAAAGCAACCACTTATAATCGAACTCAGTGTGAAGCTCTAATTTCAGTTTTTAAAGAAAATCTTGTTAAGCTTTCCACAAGACTGACAAGCAGGTGTCCTATATGTACAGGCCTAACCCCATAAGATAAAGGTCATGAGAGACAATAGCACACAAACAAATGGTTAGAGCCCTGCAAATCTGTGGATATCCATGGACCTATTTTGCAGATCATGGATCAGATGCGGATACAAATTGTGTGTCCGCTCCAGGCTCTGCAAATAATGAAAAGCATCACAGTGTTGACAAATCATTTCATTATTCAACTCAATGACACACTAAAAGAAACCACTATCCAAAGATGACTAGAAACTTTTCATAATCCAGACTGCTGCATTTCTTGAGTTCTGTAACAAGTTCAACTACAAGCCAAATTCCCTGCTCAGTGGCAATTCTAGGGGTGCCCACAGTGTAGCTGAACCCTCTGATTCTGTGTCTGTTGCCCACAAATGCCAGGCTGGCCTTTTGCTCTTCTGACCTACCACACACGGTGTACATGGATTCCACCTTCTTGTCCTGTGCCCTTATGGAAGATAACCAATTTTGATGCCATTAAATAAACTCAACTGAGCATGTCCAGGAATTCTCAGACATCCCCACTGAGGGGGCCTTCTCCAAGGCTAATTAGAACTATAGCAGCTGCCACTGGCTGCAGAGATCTTTTACAGGATTATCTCTTTAGACGTGTCTAAACAATGAAAAGTATGCACATATTATACATACACATGTGTGCTGAGGGAGTAGTTATCCCAACAGGAGGAGGGGGAAGCTGCATCATTTCCCAGACTTTGTAAAAAGAGAGAGTTTAAGAGGTGAACAAGCAGATTACCCATCTAGTAATTGTGGGTCTAGGGCAAGTTAACTTCTGACTGTCAGAACTGGACTCCATAGATCTGCAGGACCAAGGCAGAAAATGCAGCAAGACCTGGAAACTTTACCGACCCCACTTTTCTGTGTAGGCCTTTGACCAAGAACTGAGGCGTGCCGGACCAGACACTTGACTGCACGCCCCGGCGGAGCTGGACAAGCCAGACTTGCCACCTGCTTCCTAGACCTCCTCGGAGCAACACTTGCCTCCCGTTCACACCACGCCAGTGCATCAGCACCCCCCCCACCTCCCCGAGCCGAACCGGCTCCGCCGCCGCGCTGCAGGCAGCCGCGAACCGTGCCGGCCAGCTCCCCGCTTGCCGCCGCGCTGCCCCCCGCGAGCCGAGCCGAGCCGAGCCGCCTGCCCTTTGCACCCGCAGGGGAAGACCGCCACCGGCTCCCGCCTGCCGGGCAGGGACGGGCCTGTCGCTCCGCTGCGCGCCGCCCGCCGCCGAGCCAGTGACTGCGGGGCAGCCCGCGCTTGCCCGGCCCGGGAGCGGGGCTCGCGGCTGTAACGGCCCGTCACCCCCCGGCTCCGCGCGGCAGTTCGCGGGGCAGTTCGCGGGGCACGGCCGGCTACTGCCCCCGCCCCACGGCGAGACCCTGCGCCCGGAGCCGGACTTCACAGCCCCCCGGCAGAGAGCCCCGGGATCCCCGCCCCGGGCACCCCCACACACACAGTCCCGGGCTCCCCGCCCCTCACCCCCCCCCCCACACACACACAGCCGCCCCCCCGGCAGAGAGCCCCGGGATCCCCGCCCCCCCCGGGGATCCCCCACCCCTCACACCCAGCCCCAAGCGCCCGGGCTGCCCTCCCCACGCCCCCGCCGACAGCCGGGCCGGCGAGACGCTTTGCCCGGCCGGCCGGCCGCCCTTACCCGTCACCACCACCGGCCGGCGGGTCCGCTCCATCGCGCCCCGGCGGCTCGGCTCAGCCCAGCCCAGCCCCTGCCCGCGGCCGCCCGGAGCCGAGACTGACTGACTGAGCCAGCCCCCCGCCCCGCCCCCCCGTGACCACGCCCGCTCCTCCCCCCCACGTGACCACGCCCGCTCCTCCCCGCTGCCCAGGGGCATAGAGCGAGCCGCCCAGGGGCGCAGAGCGGCCCCAGCTGGACACTTCCGTTAGCTCTGCGAGCACAAACCGGAAGCTGCTCTCTGCCCCGCCCCCTGCCCTGGCCCTGCCGACTATAGGTCACGTGGCACCCGGGACCTCACCTGACCGTCCCCTGACATGCCCCCCACCCACGCGCACACCTGGCCCGGCCCTCAGCTTGACTCTGCCCCATCTCCCCGCGCCGAGCTCCGCGTGGGGCCGCGCCGAGCTCCGCGTGGGGCCGCGCCGCGCCGCTCCCCGGGCTCTCGCCCCGCCTTCCCCGAGAGCGAAGCGAGGAGCCCGCTGCGGAGCCGGCCTGCTGGGCCGCGGGCGCTGTTGCCTGGCGGAGGGCCGTGGCGAGGTGTGTGCCGTGCCGGTCCGGTCCGGTCCGTGCCAGCCGGGGGCTGCACCCCAGGCCCGCACTGACAGCCAGCGTCTGGCGTGGCGCTCCTAGACCAAGCCGAGACTCAGCCCGGAGCCGTCCGTCTGCATCGCCAGCAGCTGTGGGGAGGTCGGGGGAGCGAGTCTCACCCACGGCACGGCACGGCTCACCCACGGCACGGCGGGGCCCTTTTTGCTGTGCTGCGGTTCCTCCCTCCCGAAGAGCCTGGCAACGGGGCTGTCACCAGGCTCTGCTGCTCCATGTGACGGGACACCACGTACGCGTTGGTTGCAATGGGAGACACGCTCGGGTTTTCATCTGGGCTGGGCTGACGTTCGGTTCTTGTCATCAGGAGGCAATTACCTTGGTCACAACTTTTAGGAAGGAATACAAGATGTGTCTGCCCAGGCAAGCCCGTGAATCTTAATTTCTGATTTAACTAATTGGCTAAGTCCCTCTCTTTAAAATTGCAGGGGAATATGATCAGTTTTATTAGGAAATAGGAATAAACCATTGTAAGCCATGTAAAAAGCACCCCCATGTCACACTGAGGCCTGTCTATGCCTTTCTCAAGCTACACTAAGCCACATTCCGAAGTCCACACTGTATAAAGCCAAGCCACACCCTCCCCTTAGGGTTCACCTTTATTAACAACGAATTTAATAAAGTTCACCTCAAACATTTTCCTAGACTTGCCTCTTGGTAGGGGATCTTACAGCAGGATGGCTTTGCTCATGTACTAATCTCTTACTTCCCTGATATGCTGGTGGGTAGTGAACCACCTGCTTCAGTGAGTTAGTAAACCCCTCTTAGCCGTTTAGCAGCAGGACCAACACCTGGAAACCAGGTGGCGTGTTTTGTGTGAACAGTGGCAGCCAGTTTCAGCAGTTTATCTATGAGTATAATGATATAAATGAACCTCAATGGAGATACGGTATTCTTGCTAAAGTCCTATGTAATCTTGGCTGCTACAGTGAAAGGTTCATGGGAGAGCAGTGGGAAACATAGGCCCCATGGTTAGCACAAGCTAAACTTTCTCTCCAGGTCAGCTTGCTGTGATGTTGGTTTTATTCCACAAGGCTTTGATTAATATTTTTGAGAAGCCAAGGAAGTTGGTTTTTATAAATTTTGCAGGTACTGAGCATCCTTAACTCCCATGAGCTCAGTATCTTGCATTATCAGACTTTTACTGTGCAAAATTAAAACCCACTCTGGCTTGCTTGATCAGATATTTGTCATTTATCCATAAATATTATTAAGCTACCCTTCATATCTTTATAATACTTTACTGGAAGGAGACTTCCATGACACTGTTGTTAATTCTGAAGATGGACACTGTATCAAAAGTTTGCATTTTACAAGTTTTCCAGCCCGCCTGCCCAACAAATGCATATTTAGGGCAATGTACCGTATGGAGAAGCTTCTCAGTTGGGACTCCTAGTTGGACAGGATATTTTCCCAATTAAATGGCTGTTTTCATTAAGAGAACAGGCCATTAAAGATAGAAATAAGTCTGAAAAGATATAATGAAATAAAATATAATACTGAGTAATAATACAATAAGAAAAATAATATTTACTATATTTCATCCACACTAGATCTTCATTTGACAGCTTCTGTATATTAATATATGGTTTTATAATTTCACACCTATTTAACATGATTAAACATCATTTAATTCCTTAGGACTGACCAAATGCATCCACATGAAGCAGAAAGTTGTTAATACTGTCCCCAGAGGTTAAATAGTTTACTGGGAGATATGCTAAAAAAGCAACCGCGCCAGTTTATTGTAGACAGGATGTATCTGCAGCCCCCAAAGAATTAAAGAGACGCAGTGTGTCCAATTTTCACCTGTCCCTTTGTCAGTCATGTAAGCAAATGATATTGAGGGAGCATTATTGACCCATGCAATGACCTAACGTTTTAAAATGATAAGAGAAATGGACACTAGGCAGCATGGTTTCTCATTTCTGGGTTTCTAAATGATGAGCCTGCTACTAAAATGCAATATTGTATGGCTTACGTGTAGGGGAATAGGAGGAGAGGGGATAGGAAGGCTGCATGGACACGAGGAAATTTAGGCCTCAGTCCTGGCTGCAATGAAGATGGACTTCTTCACCTGCCCAGAGCCCAGCTGCTAACAACAGTGTACTGTGAACACTAGCATACATGGGACTGGAAGGAGAAAGAGAAAAGAACGAGATGGGAGAGACCATTTAAGTTCCTCATGGTTGCAAATGGCAGTTCGTCTCCATCACTGTTAGGAACCCTAGTGCAGGGGAGCTGTGGCTGCCTACCCCAGTTTCAGCCACTGTGTTGATTAGATCTCTAAGCAGGACCGGGAAATGAGGTGCTTAGACGATGGGGGCAGCCAGCAGCCTGTACGCACCAGGGTCTCCAGCGGACAGCAGCCCCCCGTCCTGGGAGCTGGACTGAGCCCTGCCCGCTTGGTGGAGGAAAGGGGCCGGGTGCTCAGCACCCCCACCAGAGGGTCACTCGAATGCCAGGTGCGGGTGGGGGTTGGGGGCACACTGGAGGGAGCTGCACAGAGGATGGCGGCTGATGTGGGCTGGGGGGTGTAGGAAATAGGGGCTCCTGGGGGTGCAGTGGGATGCAGGGGATTGTGGGTAATGGGGCTGCCCGCCTCTCTGCCCTCCTTTGCGGCACTGCCGTAAAACGGGGGCTGTGTCGCTTTGCGGCTCTAGCTGAGCGCCGCTGGGCTGGCCCCGGAATCGGATTCGGATTAGCTGCGGCCGGGCGTGCCCGGCGCTCATTGGTTCGGGGCCGGTCCCGCGGCAGGCGAGGGGCGGTTTGAGCGGCCGGAGCGGAGCGGACCGGAGCAGGCAGGAGGGGGAAGGGAGCAAGCGAGCGAGCAGCTCCTGTGCCGAGCGGGAGGATGGTGAGGAGGAGGAGGAGGAGGAGGAGGAGGGTGGGGGTGGTGGGGGGGGGGGGAGAGAAAGGCGCGTGGCCCCGGGGCCCTGGTTCAGGGCCTCCTGAGCGCCACCGTAATGCATTGAATAGCGCTAGCGATGTGCAGCGCCTAGCACCGTGAGGCCCTGGCCCCCGAGGGGTTGCTGGCACTACCATAATGCACCTAATCGTGTATAGCACCTAGCAGAGTGGGCTCCTGGGCAGTGGCTGGAGGGGGTCCTGGGGCTACCGTGATGCACCGAATAGCAGTGCAGTGTACAGCGCCTAGCACAGCGGGGTCTGGGGTGGTGGCTGGGGGTCCTAGGTGCTACTGTGCTAAGGTACCGGGCAGGTCATTGGTGGTAGATGTGGGGGCACTAGCGCTTTGTGACTTGGCTGGGTTAGATGCCTTTTCCTGCTCCGAACTTCTCTGGCCTCTGGCGCTGTTTGTGGTGGAAGGGGGTGTCTGGGTGAAACTCGGTTCCTGCTGTGCTTTGCCTACAGCTCAACGTTAAATTTGGGTGGTAGGCGCTCATGCAGCATATAGCTGGGAAAATGGTTCTTACGCCTCCCTGCAAAGTGAAACCAAGTGAGTTCCCAGCTCTACTCATCACATGCTTGGTTCTAGCTAAAATAACTCCGTCTGTAAAGGAACTATTTATCCTTTATTTTGCTGGCATGTTTCTCAGGTTTATCCTCTGTCCTTCTCTTCTAGCTTCCTTTATCACTGTTGAAGACTGCACAGAACCACCCTATGGTGAGTAACAAGGATGTTTCCTGAAGGCGATGCTTACAGTCAGTGTAAAGCTTCTTGGGTTATCAGGTTCAGGGTCCGTGTACTTGAGACCTCAGGGTAGGGATGCTTATTATCCAAATCCGTTGACTGTTTTTATGTTCGTCTTTGACTGTGAACTCTTCAGGGCAGAATCTCGATCTTCATATGTATTTGGAGAGCATCAGGCACATCACAGATGCTACTGGAATGCAGATAATAAACATTTCAAACTGTTAGCAATAATTGTTTGCAGTGAGAACAGAACCGATGCTACACAAATGCAGATCTCATGCAGCAATGTTTGGCGGTTGTCTAGGACTTTAGATTTTCTTGTCTTACACGGGCATTTTCCTCACTCTTTCAGAATAAGTGAGGGAAGATGGAGGATGCTCACAAAACTTAGGGGCCAGATATTTTGTTCCAGTAGCAATCTTAATCCTCCACTTCTTTTCCTTCACTGCTTTTCCCCCCCTCTTTTTGTCGCTGGCTTCTGTCTCTGTTCCTCTGGTGTGTCTTCTTGACTTGTGTCTAAAGTACCCCATGTAGCACAGGAAAACAATCTCTTGCTCACAGTTAAAATGTAACCTGAAGTCTTTAAATTCATTGAACCTGGTGGTCCCAGAATAGTTCTCTATGGGCAGTTGCAAAGCTGACCAGGGCCAAAGTGGTGCTGGCTATCCAGTTGCTTCCTGTAGAAAGGGTGTCCTTTTCCATTCAGGATGCCGATAATCTGCAGAGTACAGGCAGGGCCGCTAGAATTCTGAGGCAGGATTAGCATGCCATAGCAGCTTTTTATCCTGAAGCTTGAGTAGCAAAGAGAGATTTCTTAGCACACCTCTGGTGGTGGTCTCCCTGCTCCCACACAACTCCCATTAACAGCAGTTAGCTACCACATGTGCATATAGGGGTGGTGTGTCTCTTCTTTATTGCCTAAATTATCCATTGTATACTGATTTGGAGGTTCACTTCCTCTGATACAGTCTTAAACTGTGACTATGCTTCTCTTGCCCATATATGCTCTTAACGGATAATTGATTCAAATATTTCTCTTAAGAATTTTACAGGTTGCTGGTTATTGTATTTGACTCTCTCCATTGTCTTTCAGTTGGTGGAATTGAAAAATGGCGAAACGTATAACGGTCACCTAGTAAGTTGTGATAACTGGATGAACATCAACCTTAGAGAAGTCATCTGCACATCAAGGGTAAGGTTGGCCATTTTAGATCATGCTATCAGGTGGCCCGTTCCAGGAACTGCCAGTCTTACTCTGGCTCCCTGCAATAGCTGATGCGTTGCCATCTTTCTGGGCTCTACCTTTAGTGAGTTATCCCTCTGTGAGGGAGGTTTGGTAGCAACTAATCTGTTGGGGATGTCTCCATTTACATGATATTTATGCATTACGCTTGGTAATGATGTTTAAGGTCTATGCAGAAGTGAGGAGAACCTTCTCTTAAGTGCAAATGGTTTGTGTAATGGTTTGCCGCAAAAGGCAAAGAAACAAAAAATGGTCAAAACTCATATGAGTGAAACAGTTTGCAGGGAGTCACAGGAACCAAAAGTAATCAGACTGGACAATAAGAGGAAACGTATTCTACTGAGTAAATGCTTTCCTCCTAAATTAAGAGGAAATGAGATTCAAGAAGAGAAGTGGGAGGGAGTATTGGTTTTATAGGAGATGATGTGCAGATTTTCACAGAAACTGAATCTGAACTGATCATAGCCTGCTGTTGAGTCAGGGTTTTCCAATATACAAAAGCTTCATCTTGGTTAACCATGTATGCTGTGTACGCAAGCTTACTGTGCCATTCCTAGACCCCAGTGTAACTGGGACCATGTTCTGCCTAATATTTTGTTTGCCTTTCTTCTACTTTCCTCCTGTGTCTGATAAACTGCTTGTGCTTTAAGATAATTGGAATCTGTTTTTAACTGTATTAAATTGGGCTTAGATGGTGTCTGATACTTTGGAAAGGACACTGGCCTTGAGGGAGGTAACTCCTGGAGTACGGGAGCACCTGGTTGAGGGCAAAAGGGTTTCCAGTGTCCATCTCTCCGTATCCCTCCCCACACGGCGCTGCACAGAAGCTTGTAGTACTCAGTGTGAGTCCAAAGAGTGCTGCACACCTGCACTCATGCTGGCTGGGTTACTGGCTGCCTTTTTAATCCCCTCCGGTTGTGCAATAGGAAACTGTCAACAGACAAGCCCAGACTTAGAAAAATACACCCAGGATACAGTCAGGCAGGCCTCAGCTGCCCCTGCTGATCTCTGGTTCATTGACTGGCATTCATGGGAATGGCCAGCAGGTGGCACGGGGCTGCATCTGGAGGATCTGGCTCTAAACTAGTTCATTTGTTTACTTCTCAGAGTAGGGAAACAAGGAAGTGACGGGGGACTGGCTCAGTCCTTCCTGTGTTTGGAGCTGAAGTCCAGCAAGAAGGCTGCAAGGCTGGGGGTGGGGGACAGTGGAAGAGGACTGTTTTCTTCTTACACCTCATCTTCGTGATTTAAGCTAAACAGGAGCAGGGTGCCCTTATTCTAGAGTAAGAGTGTCCACATGGGGAGCTATTCCCAAATAACCCCCCCTGCAGACGAACTGTAAGAGCTGTTTCAGTGATGAGAGAGACAGCCACCAAAAAGGGTCTCTCTGTCTAGAATAAATTAACAAGAGGCAGGGCAGGGTCTCATCTCCCCTTCTCCAGACTACATCATGGTCAGTCTGTTTGCGTTATTGTTCAGCTCAGACACTCCTGCTTTGACTTCCCTCGTCTTGCCATTACGCCGTTCACTTAAGAGCTAAAATTCTAATAGGGTTTTGTCCACAGCTGAATTGGAAGGTTCTGAAACTTGCTTCACAAAGGGCAGCTCCATGACGCACAATTTGAAACCTGCTTTTCAGAGGCACTTCTTCCTGGTGTGCCCTGTTTCCTCTTCTGTGTGTGTGGTGGACACTCTGCCCCTGCATTCATCCTGCTCTGTTGGACTGCTCTAAAAACAGCCCTCAAGTGCCCCATTAATAGGCCCAGTTGGGTAAAATGGATGGGTGATCTCCCATGTTCCTGGAGAGGGAATCTCCTGTTGCAGATATGCCTGTGGTGAGGACACAGTGTTTCTTGTTGCCTTTGAGTCAGCTTTCTAAGGAGTAGTCTTTAGTTTGCCATAGTCTTGTGCATGCTTTCAACCCCTCCTACTGCTCCATAGACAGAAGGGTTTTACTCCATTTTAAGTTAGACTTCGTGCACTTTTAATATTGTGTGACTCATCCCACAACTGATGTACATTTGTCATTACCATTTTAACCAAAGCTCCCTCCCACCTCAAGGCTAAGGGAGGTATTTATGGTAGAGAAACCATTTATGCTGAGAAGAAATAAGGGGTAACATTTTCAAAGTGACTGAGGCACTTCTGAGCCAAGGTAGTAAGAGTGCATGCATGCACTGCCCTAATGTGCTTCTCCCCGACAGGACGGAGACAAATTCTGGAGGATGCCGGAGTGTTACATTCGCGGCAGCACCATTAAATATTTGCGTATCCCGGATGAAATCATTGACATGGTGAAGGAGGAGGTTGTGTCGAAGGGCAGAGGCCGGGGTGGCATGCAGCAGCAGAAACAACAGAAAGGTCGTGGCGGTGGAGGAGCCGGGCGAGGTAATGGTCCCATTTGCTCTTCCGCTTGTAGTGGGATGGCTAGGCCTGTGTCTTTAATTTAAGCTACTAGTGCTGTGTGGTGTGAGATGCTGGACCTTCAAAAGATCCAGCTAAGGAGGAATAAATCCTTTGCCTTGTTCCCAAAAGTGCCTGTAAGGCAGGCGAGTACAACAGGGGAAGATGTTCCTGTCTGTTGACTGGAAGCGGGTAGGCGCTTAACAAGTAGTGAGTCCCTGAACTTGACCATGTCAGACTCCTTCAAAACAAGCTGTGCCCATTCGTGGTGAACCGCTCTGTCCCACTGCGGTTCCCGCTTTCTGCTTTATTAGCCAGTCAGTTTGGGGGGACGTGAATGTTCTGTCCGAACGTGCATTGGGCTCTGGTCATTACTGATGGGGGAGGGGAAGCAGTGTTCAGGGGGTGCGTTCTGATCTGCTCAATACAGCACATCCTGACCCTCCCTTGGGAAGCCGGCATGACTTGTAAGCGGTCTAGCTGCTGACTTTTACGGACTCTCAGCAGTGAAACAAACTGAATGTTTGGTGCATTCTCACCCTTCCAGCTGAAGGCTTCATGTTTATTATAAGGGGATCCCCTGAAAACCACCCTACAAATCAGTGTAGGTTGATATGATCATACAGGAGCTGCCCCAGCACACGGGGTACTATCATGGTTGGTCAGTCCTCGGGCTTCCATTCCTCTTCCTGGTTCTTGTCTCCCACCCTCAAGGCCAGCTGCACCTTTGGTCAGACCTGTAGGACTCACTCAGTACTGCTCTTCAGTCAGCCAAAGGGCGGCTCTTGAGCCAGGGTCTGAAGCTTCTCCTGAGGACAGGGCCTGGACCATACACTTATTCTGATGCAGCAAAACCTGAGGTGGCATAGGACACCTGTGATTTGGGGTTGGTCCTGCTTTGAGCAGGGGTTGGCCTAGATGACCTCCTGAGGTCCCATCTAGCCCTAATCTTCTAGGATTCTCTGGAAACTAGCTTTCTGTGGACCAGCAACTGACGAGGGGGCTTAGGCCGTTATTTAGGAGGAGCAGCTGTAAAGCCTTGTCACCAGAACCATTTCCCAGCTTACGGAGCGCACAAGGACGTGCTTGCAATGGTTGCAGTGAGTTTGGCAGTTCCAGTTTTGAACTGAAGAGCTTGTGAAGAAGAGGCTGAAATTCCCAGGGGTGCTGCTCTTTGCAAAAACCCAGTTCCCAGCGACAAAGCTTGGATTCCTCTAGGTCTTGCTCTGCCGATGAAAGCCTTCAAGATGCAAAAGTGACCTTTTAGAAATATGGAGGCGCCTTTATTTCTCTTCCCTCCACCCCAGTGACCACAGCACCTTGTGCTGTTGCAGTATCTGCTGGTGGAGATCAGAGTTGAATTCTCCACTTGGGGCAGAGGACTCCCCTGCTGCTTTGATGGGCAACTAATGATCTCAGGGACTATTTTAAAGAGTGGCTTTAGCATTCTCCAAAAGGCGAGGACACAGTTTGCGAAGGAGCTAGCAGGCAGGAGCAAAGCTATAACTGGCCGCGCCGTTGCTGTCAGAACGACCCTGTCAGCAATCCATGGACTCTTGCTCCTGGCCAGCAGGAGGGGGCACTGCAGTCCACAGCTTCAGCTGCTTAGGTGAGCAGGCAGCTCCTCCTGTCCGGCCCGCAGTGTGGCTAGCACCTGCACAGTCCCTGGCCCTGCAGTGAGCCAGCTGCATGACAGGCGGTAGAGCAGGGCTTCCCAGACTAGCACATGCCCCACTGGCGCTAGGCGAGTTTGGTGTCCCTTTGCAACCGTCTACGAAGATTTTGTGTGAACTAATCAAAGTTGGGAGCTGCTGCTCCCAAGCCAGCTGTGGCCTGCCTTCATGAGCCCTGAAGAATTGCTGCGCCTCGCTTCTCTGCAGGGGTGTAAGCAGTGGAATGCCAGAGCACCCGTCTCCAGCTCTCTTAGTTTGGCAAGCATGTTTGCAGTGCTCCGGAGAGAGACGGGATCGGGGCCATGCTGAGGCTGTGACCAAAGCAGCCCAGTCACGAGAGTTTCCTCACAGACAGACGGGGCAGTTCCTGCTGCGTGCGGACCGGGGCAAGTCTGATGGGGAGACAGGCAAGGTAACGACACCGTGAGATGCTCTTCTCCCAGTTTGTAGTTGGCCTGTCTTGGAAGTGAGTCACTTTCTCCGTCATGTTGATATCTGCATCGTTGTTGGTGTCACTGGATTTTTTTCCTTTCCCTTAGAGTAGAATTAGCTCACCTCACTAACGGCTGATTTAAAAACTAGGCCAATGTATGTGGCCACTTTTTTTTGAAAATTGTAACTCTTATTGTGTGATCCTAGCTCATTCTACTAGTAAACACTGCAGTGTGTGTCTCACTACCAGCCTTTTGTAGGGGGAGAGCTGGCAGAACTCTGCTGACAGGTGAGGAGAGGTTACTACAGTGTTGTGGATTAGCAAGATGTCAGTTTTACAGTTCTTCTGTCACCTCGGCTGGGAGTTGTGGGAAAGGAGTCTAACCAACAGAGCGTGTGTGGCTCTCAGTGCCCCAGTGGGGGTGCAGCTGACTCCATGTCATTCTTTCACTGCTCTTCTTCCCCCAGGTGTGTTCGGTGGGCGTGGCCGAGGCATACCAGGGAGCGGCAGAGGGCAGCAGGAAAAGAAGCCAGGCAGACAGTCTGCAAAGCAATGAGGAGCTGGCTGTTCCTTTGCCAGAGGCAGTGTTGAGAGGCTATCTGGTTTTGTCACCTCCAGATTGCCTTGTCTTGAAAGGTGTTAGATTTCTAATCTTCAATGAATCAAGCTAAACAAACTCTGAATCATCGTGCACCTGGTCAGCCCCTCAGATCCTAGTCTGCTGGTGAAGCTAGGATGATTACTGTCCCTTTTTAGCCAGGAAATCCATCATTGGAAAGATTTAGGTTCTCTTTTCAGTTTGATAAAGAAGATGACTTCAGTGGACTCTCTCCAGAGAAGGGTTAAGTTCTGTTGAATTCTCCAGGCTCATTATATTTTTAATACACACACACACACACACGTTGTCCCTTGTCATGTTTTAAGAAGGTGTGTAAACGTGAGGACAGTTTGGTTTTGTTGTTTTTGTTTTATACTTGAAACCAGATTTGGGATGTTTTTACATCTGTTGCATACACGACGTTTTAGTTTGAAACACTGCAATGGAGGTTATTGTATCTTTGCTCAAGAGCTGTCTCAAAGATTCATTTTTTAAAAGCCTTTTTTAACTAGCCCTCTGTTTCTGACTAGGTTTTGTTCTCCCCTCTCCTCCCACACCTTGGGCCATAGACCAAGAGGAAACCACTCTTGTTGGTTTATTATTTTCAGTTTTTAATCACACAGACCAACTACAAGTTCTCAAATAACATCACAAATTCCTGGCTTTGGCTGGTCTGTTACTGTATATGAATTTCATGTCAGGAAGTCCTGACATCTAAGTACCAAGAGGCCAACAACTTTTTTTTACACTATATAATTCATTGGGTCATAACTACTTAAATTAAAAATGAATGTTTCATTAGCCTTTGTGTATGCGCAATTCTGACTTCTCCTTGGTAAGTGAGGGTTTCCCAATTACCGATATCTTTTTAAATTTGAGACTATGGATGAAACTTTTCCTTTGTAAATGGTGTGAAATGCAGATGAACCACTTAATCTTCAGACTACTTTCTTGTAGAGGGGATTGAATATTGAGTTAAGAGGAGGATTTGCTTTGAATAGTCTTTAACCCTAGCCTCTCTCTGGAGATGATTCTGAAATGACTGACTTTTTTTGCTTGGTGACATGTAGAGATTAATTTCATGAACAATATCTGGCATTGCTAAGCCTCCTGCAGCAATCGATGCTCTTAGTTTTCATCTGGGAGTCGCTGGTGAAAAGGGAGGAAATCCTGGCCCTGTTGAGTGGCAACTTCAGCAGTGCCAGGATTTTCCCCAGCATCTAGTCCTAGAGGTTGTCATGTTCCCTAGGAGAGAAGTACTCCTAGACTAGACTTGCTGCCCTGTTCAGACTCTTGGCGTGGAAATAGATGCTGCAGACTTTTGCCTCAGCTATTTCTTGTCTTGAAAGACTTAAGTAGTTTAATTTTTTGAAAAATATTACAGGTAATGTTCTGTCAGCGCTTGATGTGAACACCATGTCCTGTTTTCAAGGGGCAGCTGTTAGTGTTCAGAACCAGTATTATGTCATCAATCACCTTTTCTGAACAAGAGCAAAGAACATACTTTTATATATACCTATTTTTTTAATTCTAACCTTATTGAACCAGCGCGAAGTTGTGAGTGGAATAAATTCATTGTTAACCTGTAGAAAATGACTCTCGCTTGCTGTCTCCAACAAAACTGGGCCTCGGCTAAGACCTTTGTGTCTGTTTTAGACAATTGGTCAATTTTTATAAATCAGTGTTACCAAAAAAACCCTCCCAAGTTGCTGGGCTGAAACGCCCATGTGTGAAACTCAATCTGTATTTTCACTGGGCCCTATGTATTTCCCAGTGCCTTGGAGCAAAACCAGCTCGAGAGGTTTAAATGCAGCTAAGTCTTCTCTTGCCAAGAACCCAGAGACCAAGCAAATGGGAATGGGGATCTGCTCTAGGTGCTGCATCGGAAGCAATCACTGTGCAACTTTAACAGAATGCACGTTGGGGGGCAGGTTGGCTTCCGCTCCCCTCCCCTTCTTAGCCCTGGCTCTAGCCAGGAGACTTCAAGGGCTGCAGCTGCCTCCATGAAAGAGGAAACAAGTGCTGCAAGAGTGGGTCTCTGTCATTAATGGAGGCTGTATGGTCCGCTCCGGCCAGACACCAACCGTGCAGTTACAAGAGGGGCCCCTTTGGCTTCAGCGCCGGCTAGCGTCCCCTAGCTGCTCCTTAGCCGACTCCGGCTTGACCCTGCACCTTCCTCAAGAAGTGCTGCTGGCGGCTCATTCCAGCAGTGGAGTTCCTCCTCCCCTGCTCTCTTTCACTTCTCCTGGGGGATATTGCAGTCCATAGCAGGCTCTGTGTGGGTGACCTACCCCGCGTGTGCATGTCCTGCGTGCTGCAAAGGAGCAGGTTCCTGCACTAGGAGTAGATGTAATGCATTACCAATGTACGTCTAGACTATGCATTTCTAGTGCTGCCTGCCCACTGTCCAAACCGACTTCTCCCTATTTGAAATGGGGGTGGGAGGTACGTGGCAGCAGTGCCGCGCTAGTCGCAGGAAACCAGTGCCGGGGCGAGGAAAAGCTGAGATCGAGAGCAGACTCTGGGGGCAGCTCCTGCCGCTGCCCGCAAGGAGCAAGGTTGGAGGAGGAGGAGTTCATGATGCTGGGATGCAGCCAGAGAAGTAAACAAATGGCAGCTTCTGCTCCTGCGGGTAGTGGGGAGCCACCTTAGCCAAGGGGAGAAGTGTGCAAGCAGAGACCGACTTTGCTGCTGAACAGGGTGTTCCAGCCATCGTGCAGTTGCCACTCTAGGGTGTTGGCTGGCCAGGGGAACCTGCTATTCCACCACCACCTTTTCTCTCCTGGGTATGTTGGCTCTGAGTTTCCCTTTCCAAAAAATACAATTATTCTCATTTTTCCACAGCCAGGTGGGGGGGCGAGGGCTGCCCCCTTTTTGTAAACATCCCGTTGTGTGTATGTATGGGGCAAGTGTTTACACTAGGAGCACATGATCTCTGGCTAGGAGAACCCTTATTTTGCAAAGTGTAAACAGCTCTCTGTTGACAGAGCTCTGACTCATAACTTCTGCGCCTTCATCTGGAAGACAGCATAGGAATAGTTACACATGAGACGCTTGCAGCCTGGAGGGAGTGGCTGCAGAAATATTTCAGGGCTGTGTTAAGCAACTAAAAATACCCTTTGAATCCTCCTCCTCCTTTTCCTTTCTACATTTCAGATTGTTCCATGTACCTCCCGTGGGTTGCTGGAGGTGGCTGACAGCTCCTCAGTGCTAGAGGCTTTCAGAGCCTCCAGACCTCAGCCGGCTTCTCTGTGTTTTCTGCAAGGAAATAAGAATTGGAAAGTTTGCTGGGTGGGAGCTGCTGCTTCCCTGTGGGTCTTGCCTTGCGTGTGTTGGTGGGTGCATCCTAGCAGGGGTTAATTCTCCTTCCCGGGCTCGCTAGCCCAAGCCAGGCATTTCTCTCTGCTACACAGTTGAGGTGTCATTAACCAGGTGGGAAGCACAACCCCATGCGAACTGCCTCCTGGCACTAGCACCAGCTGCTTTCCCCACCTCCGTCCTGGCCATTCCAAGCCCGGGCCCTCCTCGAGCTAGGCTGGGAGTTGGCTGGAGTCTGTTCCTCTGCTCAGCCGGGCTGCGACTCTCCTCACTGCTGTGTGGGGCTGGCTTTGCAGAGCCCAAGTCTTGTACTGGGGGTAGTGGCTGCCCCTCACGCCGGCAAAGCAAGGAAATGGGGGGCTGGCCAGGGCTGATGAATCTGCTCCGGCCTCAGCTGTTCCCCCTGCCAGTGGGGGGGAGAGGAAAGGCCCAGGGCTCTAGTTTGGGATGCAGAAGCCTGGGCTCACTTGTGCTGTGCCCCAGGTTCCCCCTGGGGCCTGTCACGTAGCCCCGCTGCCTCGGCACCCATGAGGAGGTCAGGCCAAGCGGCACTGCCCTGCTGTGGGAGGGTGTAACGCAGGGCGAGATGCTCCTGCCATGGGGATACAGACCAGACAAGCCCTGCAAAGGGATCAGCACTGGGCAGAGCTCTGCAGCACGGCCCAGCTGAGGTCTGATCTGCTGGGGGGAGAAGAGCCCCACTGGCCAACAGGGGAGCAAGTCCTGCTAGCACCAAGGGCTCAGCAAGAGCCAGAGCACTGAGCCGGGCTGCCCCCTCCAGCACATCAGTGGGCTCCTGGCAGTGGCTGAGGCAGAGGCCCCAGGGAAAGGTTTTTCCTGCGAGTCCATTATCACACACCCCCCTTCGCCCAGCTGGGGGAAGCGTTTCTCATTTACAGACCGCCTCTGCTGGGCTGGTATGTTTTGGGGTCCTGCTTGGTGGGGGAGCGGCTGAAGTACTGGGGGGGGGGGGTTGCAGAGAGCTAAAGAGCATGTCCAAGCCCCCCAACGCGCACTGCAGCATTAACAGGGTGGCCATGCTGCTGTGAGCAAGCAGAGGGGCCTGGGTCTTACAGTTCGGGCCCAAAGAGAGCCGTGTCCAGCCCACCAGTAACTGCATGGCCTCCACCTCCCGTAGCAAGCCCACTCCATCACAGCCACGCACCATCTCCCCCCATGCAGGAACACAGGCCAGCGCCCCTGCTTGCACAGGGCAGGGGGAGCAGGAACATTGTGGCTGCATCCAACGAAATGCTGCAGCTGGAACCGAGGAGGCAGCAGCCTGCCCAGCCAGCTCTCTGCCGGCGCTCCCTGGCTCCCAGCCCGGGCGAGCTGGGAATAGGGTGTGACTAGGGCCCTGGTCAGAGGTGCTATCAGAGGTTCTAAGGATGGTGCTGACACGTTTGCCAAGGGCATTCAACATCGGACCACACTGCCTGGGTGTACGGCTCCGGCCCGTGGCTGGCGGGAGAGACACTCCATCTTTGCACTGGGCAGGCTGGGGGCGAGATTGTTACTAGGTGCAGTCCAGGAGCAGCGCACCCAGGAACACAGCCCTGGGTGAGCTTAGCACCAGGATCCCCGAGGTCAGCTCTTCCCGTGTGTAGGATGTTTGGCGTGAGCCTGCCAGCCCCAGCCTGCGCTGCAGTCGGAGCCCCCGGCTAGGGGTGCACAGCCCACGGGAATGGGGGCTTAGCAGGAGGAATTAAATTAACCCTCTGTGTGCTGGAGCCGGTTCCAAGGTAGTGAATGCTTTACATTTTCAAAGCGCTTGGCAATCCAGCGGGGAAGCTAATGGTTTCCTCACCATCAAAGGAACAGCAGGAATGGGCCAGGGCCCAGCTGTGCCCATCACACCACAGTGGTTGGGCCAGAGAGCACAGATTCTACCTTGTCCACGGCAAAGCCGGTTATCTACCCGCCCCCATTCCTCTCCTCTCCAGGATATCCATGCTTCGCTCCAATGCCAATGGGAAGCACAGCCAGCGTTGAGTTCCTGGAAGCCGGTGTGTGCAGAGCCCCTGTGCATATCCTCAGTGCAGGGACAGATTCTTCTCCAGCTACGACAAGATAAATATAGTCCAGCTAGCAGGTGGCATGGGTATGCATGAGCTCAGGACTGGTCTGGCTCGCTGGCCGGCTCTAGGAATAGCATAGGAGACATCAATTCGATTTGGGATACTCCAGCCATGGCTGCAGCTCCCCTGTGGTCTATGGGTAAGGAGGTGACTCTGACCCATGGCAGTAACACAGCTGGGTTGGCTGGTTTCCACATTTGGAAACAAAATGGTTTGTTTGATTTCTCAGGTTCCCCTCCCCACAGGCGCTTTGGGCACGAGGAGGGCAGCCCTAATACAACACGCATTCATAAAACCCAGCAAATGCGAAGCGGCCTGTCAGCCATGTGCCAAGCTGGTATCTCTGCAGCAGGCCACACAGGAGCATTTCAGGAGGTTTGGAAACACTAGGTGACCCTGTTCCAAGTCGCTGCGCCTGGCAGGACCAGGCTGTCTCTTTGGGTGGGGAGAGGCGCAGAGAGCAGCAATGCAGGTGATTGGGTGCACTTAGGTTTTTCAGCAGAAAGGGTTTAGAAAACGACCTGTCTAGCAGGGAAGTCACTGAGTGTCGCTTGGCCGGGGAGCCTAGGCTGCAGTTGGGTAGCTGCTCCATGCCTGGGACTCCCATTGACGCTGCCAAGTGAGGGGCTGGGGAATGGCTCCGGAGAAGGTGTGGATGCAGATAATATGGACTTTCTGCTCAGCAGAATGCGACCTTCCGGGACTGAGGGCTGCATCCCAGGGCAACTCCAGAAAGTGCTGCTCTCCAGCGGCTGCGTGTGCAGCGCAGTGGTGGCACGTCTCTGGCTGAGTGAACGGTTTGGGAGCTGTGCAGCGGCAGCATGGCTGGAGCAGAAGGGCCACAAGCTGCAGGTGGGCCGGTGGCCAGCATGAATCCCTGAACTGCTGGAGTGCACTTTCAGCCAGGCCCCCTTCCGCAGGGATTGTTCCTTTCAGGAGCGGACGCTCGGAGCCGGGGGAGCCCTCTCCTGCTTCCTGGGGCACCTGTGCCGTGGGGACAGAGCTGGTGCAAATGCTGGAGGCTGAATAGGAGTGTGGACAAAGCCCGGAGAAGGCCAGATACCTGGAGAATTCCTTCTCTCTTGCGAGTTTGAACAACAAGCGCCTCAGCCCTGCACAGGGCAGAAGGGCTGCACTCCTCTGACAACTAGAATCCCAGGAGCTTTGCTCTTCAGAGGGATGTGAACGAGCCCGGCCTTAGTGTCTGGATTAGGGAGAGCAGGTGCCAGCTGCGGAGAGCCTCTCACGTTCCCTCTTCAGAAGAGTTTGAGAAGCATGGACCTGTGACCATTTAGCTGCGGTGCCCGCCCTGCCATGGCTTCCTCTGCCAGGAGCAGGGGAGGAAAGGCGAGGCGTGCCGCCTCACAGTCTTGGCATCGCACAGGCCAGCCTGGGCATGGAGACGCTGGGTCTCACGGAGATTGTCCTGTTGGGCCAAACCTCCCAGCCTGAATCTGCCCAGGAAACAGAGGGTTGCAAGGCATCCCCGTGGCACCTGGCTGCTTGGGATGCTAGCTGCTGCCTTGATTCCTCTCCGGGGATGTCTGCACTGCACCGAACCGCCCGGCTGAGAGGGAAAACACTGCAGCGTAGCCACCCCGGCCTGGGACCAGGCCTGCCCCCGCACACTGCAATGTTACAGCCCCACAGCCCGGCAGCTGCGATGGGTGGCCGGGGGCGGTTTGCTGCAGTGCAGACGTCGCCGAAAGGCCTGTTGGTCGGGCGTGCTGGTGTGGCAGCCATTGTCAGCTGATCCCAGCCGGGAAGGCCAGGCCCTGCTCACGTCACTGGCTGCCAGCCAGTCCCTCTTCCAGCGAGGCCGGGTGTTGTTTTCTTCTGCTCTGTAACCGATTCCAGCACCGACAAGCAAAGACGTTTCTCGTTCAGCCTCCTCGCAGCCCAGGGCCCAGCCGCAGGGAGCCGGGGGGGGGGACGCAGGTTGGAGCAGGAGGGCACCAGGGCTGGTTCTGCCTGCGTGGGGATGTGAGTCTGCACCCAAGGAGTCCCCCTCTCCCCTCCCACCCCCCAGCAAGGAACAGCCGTGGCAGGCAGCGGGGCGAGGGGCCAGCGATTTCTGGGGAAGCGGAGCTCCATGCCTGCAGGACGCGCACAGCCACAGCCCTGCCTAGGGAGGCCTCCTGGAAACCAGCTCGGCAGGCCCCGGCCCGAGTCACGTGTTTTGTACAAACCCAGCCGGCCTGGAAAAGCTGCCGGCGCGGCCCACCCTGCGCCTTAGGTGGGCGAAGCCACTTGGCACCAGCCATAATCCTTTCGACATGGAGACAAACCACTTAAAGGGACAGCGACTCGGGCCGGCCCCCGTGAGCAGGCTGCCAGGAGGGGGGGGGACCACAGAGGGATGCCAGCTGGGCCGGTCCCCTGGCAGGGAGCCTCCCACGTGCAGAGAGGGCCTGTTCCCCCCCCTTGCAGGGAGTCGCTCGCTGTTTCGTCAGGACGGAAAGTCTGAACCTGCTCATCTGGCAGCAGCGGCCCCGCCCCTGTAATTGCGGGTCCGGGGAGCCGCCAGGGGACGTGGCCGTGGGTGGAAACGTGGCCAATGGGTTAAACAGGAGCCCAGTGGTGCGTGGCTGGGGGAGCCCCCTGCCGTCCATCCCACCCCCACCCCCAGGGCTGCCCTGTCCCACCTGACCAGGAGGGGTCAGGAGTGAGCCTCACAGGCACTTGTTGGGGCAGAGTGCAAGCTGCCCCCCAGCACCGCCCTGACCCCCGGGGGGCATGCAGCCTTGCTCCCTTCCCCAGCGGGTGGCGCGGGCTGCTGCCGCCCCCAGCCCCCAGCAGACAGGCCAGCCCCTGAGCTCGGGGGGCCAGAGGTGGATTTGCAGCAGGGTAGCAGAGGTTGGGGTGCACAGGGATCCACCCTCCCTCCCCAGCTCTCAGCTCACTGCCGGCTTTAGGCCCTTAGACACCACGAGCCCCAGCGCAGCCAGGAGACACGAGCTGACCGGTGGGCAGGGAGCTGCTGCTGGTGCAAGGTTCTTGTGGGGGGCTAGCGCCAGCCCCGAGCCCATCGTGCTCTGCTGATTTAGTATGTAGCTCCCTGCAGTAAACCCTCTCTCTGCTCCAGCTCCCCTAGGACAGAGGAAGGCTGCGAGGGCCGCGCCTGGGCCGGTGTTTGGGAAGCAGAGAATTTTCCGTGGTTTAACCGAGGGGTGTGGTGTGTGGGAGCCAGCGGCCTCGGCCCAGAGAGGGTGCAGCGAGCTGCCGCCCAGCCCCAGTCGCACACCCGCCCAGCCCCTTCACGGCCAGGCCAGGCTGGGCCGCCAGCTCGGCTGTGCTCAGGGAGGAGGTCAGCGCAGCTACAGCTCAGCTTCCAGCTGGAAAACAGCGAGGTGCCTGCATGTTACAGAACAAAACACGCTCGCAGGGAGCCCCCAGGGGCATCGCGCAGCCCAGCGCGCGGGGCTCCCAGGGCAGCACGGAGCTCCCAGCACCGGGCCTGGGCCTGCCAGCCACGGTGAGGCACCGAAACGAAACTGGCCTGGCTTCCAAAGGGGCCTCACGGGGAGCAGCAGGTGCAGAGCCTCTGCCCGTCAGGCTGCTTCTCCTTAGGGGCCTGAGCTGGGGCTGGGGCAGAGAGGGAGCTGCCCACATCTGAACGCCTGGGCCAAGCTCCTGGGAGTGTCACAGCCGCGCTCCCCGTTCCCAGCTCGGGCCAGAGCTCCCAGCGCAGGACTCCCAGCGCAGCCTCTGGTGCGGCCGGCTCAGTCACAGACCCAGGTGTGCGCTGGCTGATGTCAGTGTTGCCATGGGACCCAGCGAAGCCCTTTCTTCTGCGCCGACAGATGCTCCCCACACGCAAACCAGCTCAGGGGAGACACTTATTTTTACCGCGTCCTACGACAGCCAGCGCGGTAAATTTAGCCCTCGCTTCCCCCCGTGGCGCCGCCGTTAACCCTGACAGCCTGCAGCAGGCAAGCCCGTGTGTCCGTGAGCTGAGTGTCTCAGGCCCCAGAGGGCTGCTGGCTCGGGGCTCTCCTGTGTGCCGATAGCAGGAGGCTGGGTGGACCCTGGGGCTTGCCCACAGATCCCGCCGGGCAGCTGGCACAGAACCGAGCTCGGGCACAAATGCTCAACGTGCGTCGAAGTGGCTCTGTCACGTGAGATGCCGGCTGAGGCCTGGGGGCAGGCGCTGTGGGCATGGCTCTCGCCCTGCTGCTGTCCTGTGCTCGGCAGAGACCTGCACCCTCCAGGGCCCCTGCTCCAGCACCAGTGCCCAGCGCCGGCTGCAGGGGGTGCCGCCCTGGGGCATGGGGCTTCTTAACTGTGTGGCACCCGCTCCTCCCAGCACTCAATTTCATCCACAGCCACCCCTCCCCCACAGCAGCTGCCCCCCGAGTCTGGCCCCTGCTCCCCCAGGAGAGTCTCGCTGCCCCCTCCAGCCCCCGGCGCTGGCGAGGGGGGGTTGTTGCCGCAGGACCTGCCTCGGGGCTCTAGCCCTGTCAACAATGCACCCCTGGGACAGCAGACGCCGCTGAGGGGTGGGGGAAGGGCTGTCCTCTTTAGTCCTTTGCCCCCCTCCCTGGCAGACCCCCCCTTCCAGCTGAGAAGGACTGTCGTGACCGTCCCCCTCTCCAGTGCCCGGCAATCCCTCTGGCTTGGCCTTCAGGGGCTCCCCAGGGAGGAGCGGGGGGCACGGTCACCAGAACGGTTCTGGGGCTGGGCCTGAGGATGGGCTTGGCTGCCCTGTGAGCTCCCCTTGTGGGCCTCTGATTGTGGGTCCCCCCCCCCCAACCCAGTGAGCATCTCCATCCCCTCACCCCAGAGCTGCAGGGCTGGATGGACAGGCCGTTAGCAGCAGGAGAGTGGCAGAGCCACGGACGGGAGCACCAGTGGGCCCCCCCGCCCCATTCAGGACATGCGCTCGCTGGGGGCAGAAGGGGGTGGGTGGGCCTGCAAACCGGGCGGCGGGGCCGGGGCAAGGGCCAGTCCAGCCCCACAACCGCACCTTTGGCTGCTGCACGCAGTGAGTGACGCAGCGTCCTGGGGGAGTGGAGCGGTGAGGCCGTGTCAGCGCCGCCGGCCAGCTGGGGCTCCCGCGGGGCTGCGACCTCGCCAGGCCGGCCCAGGGCCGGCCCCGCTGCATGGCTCACCGTTGGGGGTATGGGGGGGACTGGCAGACATGGGCTGGGGTGTGGGCAGAAGGACCCAGCTCATGCCAGAGGGACCCGTTGGTTCCCAAAGCTGGACTGTGACGTGAGCGTGTGACACCCCGGGGAGCCGGGCGGGTGTGGCAGGGCCCTGGCTCGGGGGTCGCCCAAGCTACTGCCAGATGCTCCCATTGCAAAACGTGCGCTGCCCTCTCTAGCGAGGAGAGGGGGGGGGAGCGCAGCGCCCGACGGGCATCAACAGCCCAGCGAACGTGGGGAGGCTGGTTTCGGCTGCCCTCGCCCAGGTCTGTTTCCACTTGCTCAGGCAAAGCTTCTCAGAAATGACCGCCGCTCGCCTGCAGCCCGTTTGCATATTTTCCACCAGGCGTTGCTCTGCCAGGTATTCCTGGGCCTGGGGAAAGGGTCCCTGCCCGCCGGGGCTGAGCTCGGCTGTGCTGCTAGCACCTGGGGACATGAGGCTGGGCAGGAAAAGCCGGGCTGCAGCTGGCTGGCTGGGTTCTGCGGGGAGCGGGTGACAGAAAGCGCTGGGGCAATGCAGAGGCTGCACGCGCACCCGGAGGCCCGGCAGGCGTGTGCTCTGCTCGGTGCTGTGCAGACGCTTGCAGCTGAGAGCCAGAAAGTGCTTTGAGCCTCCCACCTGGCTCCCCGCTGCACCGCAGGGGAGCGGGGCATGGGCAGAGGCAGCTTTGTCAGGTCTCAGTGGCAGAGCCCCTGCATCGCTCCCAGCCGGAGTCAGACAGAACCCCTGGGCTCTGGTTCCCAGCTCCTCACTCGCGGCCCCTGGGGAGTTCTAGTGCTTCCTGCGCCTCCCCGAACTCGGGGCCCAGCCTTGCCTCAGTGTCTAGGGAAAGCCTCTGCGGTGGGCGGCTGGGACTCCACCTGGCTCCCCGTGTGAGCGAGGGCGAAGCAGGCCTCCGCTCCCCTCTGTGCCCTGCCGGGGCTCAGGTGCGATGGGCTCGGGGAGGGGGCGGCCCGGTGCAGTTGTGCTCCCTCCCTGCGCAGTCCAGCACCTCTGGGCCCAGCGGGGCCCTGGGCCGGGACAAACGCAGCCTGGGTCCTTCCAGGGGCTGGGTTTGGTTCTAAATGTGGCCAGGGCTGGGGGCGGGGATCTCTGACCCACAGGGGCTGCTACGGGAGGGGGGAGCCACGGGGCCGGCTGGTGCCTCGGCGCTGCCAGAACGGATGGGAAATGACTCATCGCCATGGCAACACAGCCTGTGCTGGCTGCTGGTGCGCGGCTGACGCGCTGACAGGCGCAGGGCGGGTGCTGCGGGAGGGACACAACACACGGCCTCTTGCCCCCGCCGTGGGGAACAGAGCCGGCGCCCCCCGCCCTGGCAGCCCCAGATAGCCCCGCTGCAGAGCCGTGCTCCAGACCATTGCTGCGCCCCGGGCGGGCCGGCCTGGGCCCAGCCGCTCTCCACAGGCAGCAGGGCGGGGAGGCAGGGACCCCTGGGAGGGCTGGCTCCTCCCGGGGCAAAAGAGCAGTGTCAGGGGGCTAACAGCGGGCAGGAGGGCGGCGCAGAGCACCGCCAGCCACGCCGTCACGTCCCACAGCATGCGTAGGCAGGCCCCCGCCAGCGCCCGGCAGTTCCCCTGGTGCCGTGTGCTCTGCCACGGGGGGGGACACCTTTGGCTTGCCCTGCTGGGGAAGCGGCTGCCAGCACGGGGCGCCCATGGTGCCCTGAGGGGCCATCCGGACATGGCACGCCCCGGGCTTCGGGGGGTCTGCTGGGAAAGAAGCAGCAGAGGCTGCAGCCCAGGGCGACCAGCGAACGCTGGCTCTGCCGCCCCTCCCCGGGAAACGGGCCCCTCTCTCTTATTCTCGCCCCAGCCCTGCGGCGATGGGGCCCGGTAGGAATGGGTCTTTCAGCCTCTACGCTGCCCATATTCTGGGGCTCTCCAGGGGTCTGCCTGGCCTGGGTCTGATGCTCAGCGCCAGCAGCTCTCCCATGGCCTGGGCAGTCGGCCCTGAGCCTGTGGAGGAAGGCAGGGCAGGAGGGAGGCAGAGCTGGCTGATGGCTGGGCTGGGCCTGGGACAGAGCCTTCCAGGAGGTGCCTCCGGCAGCAAGAGCAGAGTCTGGAGACAAAAATATCAGGGGGCTTCCTATTAATGACCCAGGGTCAACTGGACCTGCTGTCGCACGCTGAGCAGGTCCAGAGGTCCTTGCTCCGGCCCGCCCCCGCCCCCAGGGCCCCCAGTCGAGACAGGCAGCTTTGCTGTATTTGCAATCGGGGACCTGTCCCTGAAGATGGGGAGAGGCCGGGAGGGGTGGAACAGCATCTGTTTTGGCTCTGCAGAAACACTCCAGCCTCTCCGCATCCCAGGGTGGCATGTTACGGACACGGTCACTCAGCCGTGGTGCTCCTGGGAAGATGGGTCACCCCACTGGGCCCAGGCCTCCAAGCCTCTGTGCCACAAACAGAGCCTACGCAGCCGGTCAGCAGCTAAGCGTGTCTCCTGAGCCCACGGGAGGAGTCCCAGGGGCTGCCGGACAGCAGAGACGCTGGGCTGGGCTGGAGGGACTGGGGGGGCCTGAATGGCGAGTGGAGTTTCCCCAGCGTAGCCCAGGCTGTGTGGGGAGCGATGGGCTGGGCTGGAGGAGAAGCTGCTGTGCTCTGCTCCCCCAGGAAAGGCGCTCGCTCCCTTGGGGCGGCGTGTTATTAACACACAGGAGAGGCTGCTAGCTGGAGGCTGGCCCGGCCGGCTGAGCCTGCCAAGGTCAGGCTGACTCGGCGCCCAAGCCCCATGGGCCACTGCGGCTGCTGTGTCTCCGTGGGAGCGTCTGGGGAGACAAATCAGAGAAGCGTCGTTATCAGCCTCATTGGCCACCTCATCTGGGCTAGGGAGCTGCCGGAGCAGGGCCTGTTGTTGCGGGGGCACCTCTCCTGGTCACACGGGTTAGTCTCCGTTAGTGCCCGAGTCAGGAATAGAACCCAGGTGTCCTGACCCCGTATTCTGCTTGGCCAGCGGGTGCCTCCTACACCACTGCCCCCGCCAGCCCCAGTCCGAGCCGTGTGAGTCCCTAATCCTGCCGTGCGGGACGGTGAGCAGGGCCCCCGAGCTCCGTGCCGCAGCTGCTGGCGGGCCAGACCCCCACCTTCGGCTCAGCCTTGCTCCTGCCCAGCTGCCGGGGCAGCAACACGCTCGCGTAGGGGAAGGAGGAAACCTCCTGACGCTGTTTCTCAATCTCCCCACACCACATCCTGCGCTGGCACGGCAGCCACGCGGCTCACCCCGCTGAGGACAAGTTGTCAGGGCGCTGGGCTTAAGCCAGTCGACAAAGGAGCGCTCTCACTCACGCTGCACGTCGAGCCCCACCCGCCAGCTGGAACCCGCCCGGGCACCCACAGCCTGCCTTGCCGCGGCCTTCCCTGGTGGTGGGACAGGAGCCGTGGGCCAGGGCTGACTGGCATAGAAGGGGCAGACTGCAGCTGTCCTGCTCTGCCCACACAGGCACTGAGGCTCCTGCCTGGGATGCTTGGTCTCGTGGGCAGGCGTCTTGTGCAGGGCAGCTGAGCGCAGCGTGCTGGGGCCAGTCAGGGTCAGCCCCGTATTCCACTCCCTTCGCGAACTGGGTCCCTGGGGCCAGCGCTGGGAGGGCTGGGGAGGAGGCACAGCTGCTCCCAGCCCAGACAGGCCGATGGAGCATCCCCGCAGAACAGCCGCCCGGCACCATGACGCAGCGCGGCTGCAGGCGATTGCTCTCATGGGACAGGCTGTTCCTGGGCTCGCCCTGGGCGTCCCTGACTTTCCAGCCAGGTCACCTCCCAAGGCAGCCAGATGCAGAGGCGTCCCTGGGAGCATGGCTCCACCGGAGAGCAGGGTGTGGGGCAGGGGCCCTGCAGGTCTTGGGGGATCAGTGGGCTGTGGGGGCACCTCCCTCTGCTTGTGCTGCAGTCCCCACCTCTCCCAACGGGAGGCGCCTTCCCAGGCCCTTCTCCCCAGCCGGGGTGGCCCCTGTGCCTCCCCCCTCTTCTCTCTGGTTTTGGTGCTTGCTCTTCCTTCGGGCCCCCCTTACTCTCCGGCTTCTGCCCTGTACGTTTCTGCAGCCTGCCTGCCCCTGCCCCTGGCTTGCGCAGCCTCCCACCCCAGCTCACCTGCTCGTGGCCCTCGTCCCAGTGACCTGCTCTGCTTCTCCGGCCGCAGCGCCCTCCCCAAACTGATCCGAAGGGCCACAGCCCTCCCCGCCTTCACATCCCCCAGAACCGCCATCCGCGTGGCTCACGGCTCAGTTAGCGTGCGAGTGCCCAGGGCAGGGTCCCAATGGCCTGTCCCAGGGCTGGCAGGGAGGTCAGGAAACCTCCCCTTAGTCAGCAATTGAGCAACCTCTGTTCTGGTAAACGCCTCCTGGGAATGAGGGCTCCCTGCAGAGGGAAGGGGGCCCCCCGGGGCCAGCCCAGCCCCTACCCCTCTCCTGCAGGCTCGGTGGGGGAGGTGGGAGCTAAGGAGGCTTCACGCTAGTGACTCTCCGGCGGGGTTGGTGCCCTGCACCAGCCCAGTGCCCCGTGCCCAGTGCTCCTCTACCCCGCTTTGCAGACACAGCCCGTGGGCAGGCAAATCTCAGCAGCGCCGGCCAGCGTGCAGCCCAGCCCAGCGGGATGGCCTGGCTGCCACCCCCGCCAGCATGACCTTGCCCACACGGCGCAAACCAGAGGATGCGGGCAGCGGTGGCCTGATGTGCGCTTTCAAACGGCATCCCCCATCTGAGCCTGGACAGCACCCCGGCTGGGTCGGGCTCCGTGCCGGAGATGGGTCGCACATTACAAACGCAGGACTGGCCCGGCCCCACCGGACGAATGGCCTGCCGTGGCTGGAGCTGTGCTTGGCTGGGGGCACCGTGCGGCAGCCTGGGAATGTGCCTACAGAAAACCCGGCCGAAGAGCCAATGAGATCATGTTGCCACGGTGTGCCTCACTTCCCCCGTTTGCACTGTAGCGGTGAGCGTGACTCCCCTGGGGGTGTGTACAGCTAATTAACACAGTGTTCTTATCGCTGGCTACGCTGGTCTCCACGCCGTGCGCCAGAACCGACATCCCCCCGCTGGGCCACCTTTGCCATGCTGCCACGCCCAGCTCTCTGTACAGCCCCGAGCACCGCCCGGGCACCCTCGCTCTCAGTCCCAGCACAGCAGCTTCCCCTTTCTCAGCCCAGGCAGCGGCTATTTTTAGAAGCGGGTGGGACTTTCTGACAGATACCGTTACGGAGATGAAAGGGCAGAGGATGCGAGTCATAGCGAATGTGCTGAGCAGCGCTGCCATGCTCCCAGGGGCAGGCTGGGTTACAGTAAACAGTGCAGCCTCCCACCGCGGGAAAGGGCCCGTCTGGGCTCACCACCAAACCCGCTGCTGCGCCTTGCCCACACGTGGGGCTGGCAGAGGCCGCGCCTCGCTAGGGATCCCAGAGACACGGGGCCTAGCCCGCTTCCAACCTCCCCCTGCCCCGCCCTGAGGCGCCAGCGTGAAACGGGGGTTGCATCACGGACATCCGGGATCCGGGGGGGCTGATGGTCTGTGCAGAGACTATTATTCCCCGCTAGGGACTGGCTGCTCAGCGGGGGGACCCAGCGAGTGGGGGGTTCCTGCGGGGGAGGGGAGCAACACTTCGCTGTGAGCACCAATTCTTTACAGGGCCCCTTGTGATGGGGGAGCGACCCTGAACCCCACTCCACACCTCTGCTGAAGAACGGGGGAGGTGAAGGCTCTCAGCTGATCTGCAGCCCCTGTGCCCTGTGCAGCCTGACATCCTCCTGTAACAAGGGGAAGGGGTGCATTTTGCGCAGGACACTGGGAAGGCGACAGAGGATGCAGGTTTCCTGGGCCCGTATAGTGCTGCTGGCGTGCCACGCCCCCCCCATCGTCAGAGCCCCTCGTTATCACGTTTTCCCCAATTACTGGGGCATTTGGTTCAGCCTCTCTGCAAAGTTTGGGGGAGGTGGCGAAATGGCCTGTAGAGATTATGCTGAGACCATCCAACTCAGTACACGTGGCCTAGCAGGAATGGTGCCCTGGGCGAATGGCCTGGCTCGCTCTGAGTGGGAAGGACGGGGCTGAAGGAGGGGAGGGAAGATGCTGGGGGCAAAGTTTTCCGTAGTTCATTCCCCAAATCTCCTGCAGACTCACACAGGAAACAGGCCCGGTGGGGCTGCGGCCGAGGGGTCCCTGCAGCTCTCCAGGGAGGCTCCCCCACGTGGCAAGTTGCCTCCTGCAATCTGCGCTGAATGACTCCAGCTAGCGGGCGAGATGGGGCACCGGAAAGAGAGAGCAGAGACCGTAGGGCAGCCAGCCGCCTGCAGCAAAGCCTCGGCCGCCAAAGGCTGCTGCCGCCCCGCGGGGGGAGGCAAGGCAAGGGGGTGCTGTGCCGAGCACAAGTCCCTGCAGCCCTGGTGTTCTCCAGCCACCCCTCGGCGTAACCGCTTCACGGGCGCTGCACCACGCCCAACGCACTCCTACAGCTGCCCGGGCAGGCCTCAGCCGCTTGCAGCCTGCCTTTGGCCAGGCCCTTCGCCGGCACGGTGCTCACAGCGCAGCAGGTTGTGGGCATCGGCAGGGAAGAGGGTAACACTCTGCGCAGCTCGTGCGTGGCAGCACTGATGCTGCTTTGCCAGAGGTCGGGCTCGCTTGGCGCTCAGCACCCTGCCCCCTCCCTGCGCTGGGCCAGGGGCTCTGGGCAGCATCTCCTGGCCAGGCAAGACCCACTGATGGATGGTTTTCATTGGCAAGTTCCTGCCCCCTGTTCTCCGGGGTCTGCCCCCCCCCCAGGGGGGAGAGGGCCCCCTTGATGTGTCGGGATCGCCTGGCTCCCGGCACCACCAAGACAGGCCTGCCGGGGAATAGACACCGATTTGTTTGCCTGTGACTCTGAGAGCCCTGGGATGTCCCCAGCGCCTGGGCTTTAATGGGAGGGGGCCAGCATGGCCGGGCCACGGGATTGGAATTACAGCCAGGCGCTGGCTTGCGTTAGGATGAGCTCGTCCCGCGCCCGGGAGCCGCAGGGGGACAGGCTGGCAGATCCCAGGAACCGGGCCACAACCAGAGGGTGGAACCGTGAGATCCTGGTGTGGCCATTTCCCCCTTTCAGCTTCCTTCCCCAGAGAGTCAGAGCAAGGTTTGCCCCATGCAGGGGGTGGGGCAGAGCACACATGCGTGTGTCTGTGCACAGGGGCATGCAGCGCTATGGGCCTGATGCTTGTGTGTGTGCACACTTCAGGGGGGGTGTCTGTGTGTGTGTGTGTGCACGTCTCTGGGTGTTTGTGTGTGTGTGTGTGTGTGCGCATCTCTGGGTGTTTGTGCACATGTGTGTGTGTGTGTCTGGGTCTCTGTGTGTGTGTGTGTGCGTGTCTGGGTGTGTGTGTGTGTGCACGTCTCTGGGTGTTTGTGTGTGTGTGTGCGCGTGTCTGGGTGTTTGTGCGTGTGTGTGTGCACGTCTCTGGGTGTTTGTGTGTGTGTGTGTGCGTGTCTGGGTGTTTGTGTGTGTGTGTGTGTATGTCTCTGGGTGTTTGTGTGTGTGTGTGTGTGTATGTCTCTGGGTGTTTGTGTGTGTGTGTGCGCGTCTCTGGGTGTTTGTGTGTGTGTGTGTGTGCGCGCGTCTCTGGGTGTTTGTGTGTGTGTGTGCGCGTCTCTGGGTGTCTGTGTGTGTGTGTGTGTGTATGTCTCTGGGTGTTTGTGTGTGTGTGTGTGTGCACGTCTCTGGGTGTGTGTGTGTGTGTGTGTGTGCGCGTCTCTGGGTGTGTGTGTGTGTGTGTGTATGTCTCTGGGTGTTTGTTTGTGTGTGTGCGCGTCTCTGTGTGTGTGTGTGTGTGTCTCTGGGTGTTTGTTTGTGTGTGTGTGTGTGCACATCTCTGGGTGTTTGTGTGTGTGTGTGTGTGTGCGCATCTCTGGGTGTTTGTGTGTGTGTGTGTATGCGTCTCTGGGTGTTTGTGCGTGTGTGTGTGTGTGTGCGTCTCTGGGTGTTTGTGTGTGTGTGTGTGCGTGTCTGGGTGTTTGTGCGTGTGTGTGTGCACGTCTCTGGGTGTTTGTGCGTGTGTGTGTGTGTGTGTGTGTGTGTATGTCTCTGGGTGTTTTGTGTGTGTGTGTGCGCGTCTCTGGGTGTTTGTGTGTGTGTGTGTGTGTGTGTGCGCGTCTCTGGGTGTTTGTGTGTGTGTGTGTGCGTCTCTGGGTGTTGGTGCACGTGTGTCTCTGTGTGCACGCGTCGCTGCCAAGCCCCGCCTGGCCGTGTTGGGAGCACTCCCGCTCTTCCAAGGGCGAGCCAACGGGCTGGCTGCCCTCCCCTTCCCCAGCAGGCCGTGGGAGCTGCAGGGCCCCCTCCTCCCGCACAGACTCGCTGGCCGTGTCTCGGCGAGCGTGAGACACTTGTGCTAATGGGGCAGTGCAGCCCTTGTGCCGTGCCCGCTGCACGGACTCCCCAGGCGGGGGCAGGGGCAGGGGCAGGGGCAGGGCAGGGCAGGGCAGGGCAGGGCAGGGGGCTTTCCCCGCACGGGGCCCAGCAGCCCCGCGTGGCCATGCCGGCACGGCTCGGAGCACGGCTGTTCTGTGGCTGTGCAGCGACCGCTCCCTGCTCCCCGTGCGCCGGGCAGGCGCTGCCCTGGCCCCTGGCCCCGGCCCCGGCCCTCCGCCCGGCTGCGGGAGGTGGGAGTTTCATCGACGGCGAGCTGCGCTCTCTGCCTCCCCCACCGCAGCGCTGAGCGGGGGCCTTGACGTCAGCGGCTGACGCCGATCCACCCCCTCAGCCGCCTGCAGGCCCCGGCCTGGCCGTGACGCACAGCTGGGGCTGAGCTTAACTCCTTCCACACCCGCAGCGAGCCGCGGCAGGGCGGCGTGCGTGGGGCGCCCCGGGGCCAGAGAGCCAGCGCCCCCCCCGGCGTGTAGCACGAGGCTCGAGGGCCGTGTGCGCGAGGGTGCCCTGGGCGCCGGGGCAGGCCGGCCATGTGCGGCTGGGTGCCTGGAGCCGCACCCCCGTGTGCCCCCACCAGCCCAGCCCTGGCCCCTTCTCACGGGCCCCAGATCCCTGCCCTCCTGGAGCTCACGTGGCTTTGTGCACGCAGCCGGCTACAGCCGGGGCCGCAAGCTCTCTGGGGGCTCTGGGGAGGGCACCGCCAGGACAGGAGAGCCCCTCCCTCCCCGCAGGGAGCTGGCGCCGCCCAGCCCTCGACCGTGAGCAAACGGGCCAGGCCCCTCGTGTGCCAAGCTGCCCCGTGTGGAGCCGGGCGAGTCCCGCGGGCTGCGGGCTGGTCAAACCTTCCCCTGCCAGGGGCTGGGGTCTCGCTGGAATCCTCCCCCCCACCCGATTAGCCGCACTCTCGGGGCCTTGGGCGCCAGCGGCATCCCCTCCCCAGGCAGTGGACATGGCCCCTGCCCTGCCATGCCCCTGCCATTCCCCTCCCCAGGGCCAAGGCAGCCCATGCTTTACCTGGGGTCGCTACCACCCGCCCCCGCCCTTACTGCCAAGGGATGGGGAGGCTGGGAACCCTGCTCTACCGCCAGGTGCAATGGGGCAGCGTGCCTCGTACGCGCTCGCCCTTCCCCAGTCAGCAGGCGGTGCTCACCCTGCGCGCGTGCGCTGAGATCCGGGCAGGGGCGCCCTGGCTCACTTTCATCCCTCCCAGCTGGGTCCCTTGGCTCACCGTCACAGCCTCCATCCCCAGCGCCGTGCATTGCGTTTGTATCTCTGCTGCCCGCTGTCACCCCCGGCCCTCACCAGCACCCCAGCCTGCTGGGATCTGCTCCCAGCAACGCTTCCTTCCCCCACCAACCGGACATAGCTTGTTCCCCTTTCCCAGGGGGAATCCCACGGGTCATTTCCGCTCCAAGCACCCGAGTGCATCGCCGGAGCCTGCAGCTTGCCTCCAGCCGGGCAGCTCCGGGTTCCCGCCCTGCCAGGTCCCCTCTGGATATTCGCTGTCCTCACTGGTGCTTGCAACTCCTCCCAAATGGGTCTCATTTCCAGGTTCAATGAGGTGCTACAGCTGCCCCCCGTCCCCGCCCATTAACACAGACAGTTACCCAGCCCCACTGAGCCCTGCCAGGCCCCTCCCCTGGCCCCAGCTCAGTAGGCTGCCATTTCTCCCATCTGCTTGTTTCCAGCTCTCCGGCCAACTCTCCGCCCCGCGCCCCTTGGGCCAGGCTTGGTGCCAGGCCAGACCAGCTCATGGTTTGGGTGGGTTGGTTTAGACACTGGGTCCCGTCATTTCCTCAGGCCCAGTTCTGGGGGACCTGAGGCAGGGAAAGAGCCGGGTTATGTGGCAGGAGCAGGCCCCTGAAGTGAACGCTCGCCTTCCTGGTGAGCTCCATCGCCTCTGGATCCAGCTGTTTGTTCCTCCGCGCTCAGGGAAGAGTCTCTGCTGGTTGCTTTCGTGCATTCACCAGCCTGTTCTCAGGCCTGGAGGCGGAGCCAGAAACGATGGCTTTGCACAAGCGTGCACTGGTGTCGCACGATTATCAGGGATAACAAAATGCTGAGGGCTGGCCGCACAGCCTCCCTCGAGGCGGGAGGGGGGGCACTTACACACATTGTCTCTGGGGCTGGAGTAGGACCGAGGCTTGCACAGCTGGGCCCTTGCTGTGACATGCCTGTTCTGTCCACGTCTTGTGTCCCAAGCCACGTCCCCTCTGCTCACTCGCCCAGAGAGGGGCCCATGGGACACTGCAATGGGGCAGGGCTAGCGGCAGCATTGCCAAGGACAAGGTTGTCTGCAGCACCTGGAGGCCCGCCAGGCCTGCAGCCCGCAGCTGTGTTCACACGGTGACTGTATGGTTTCGCTCAGAGCAGGCCGTATGCCTGAGGAAGCGGCGGGCATCAGCCAGGCACAAATCAAGGGCATGGGAAATCTCCCAGGGTGGTATCACGTTCGGTGCTGAGGGAAGCTGCCAGCCTCTCCTACCCTCTGAAGTGCACAGCCCCACACGCTGCTGTCTCTGTGGGGCCTGCATGCTGGGGAAGGGCTCTGCGTCCCTGACCTGGGAACCCTGCGAGGCTGCGCCCCTCCTGCGGGTCCGCGCTATCACCCCGCGAGCAGCCTGCGGCCCTTCAGGGCGACGGGCGAGGCCAGAGCCCCTCCGCCGGGGAACTGGTGCGATGTGAACGGTCTCGCTGCAAAACAGGAAGGGAAATAAACTGTCTCGTGAAAGCCGGAGCGCGCCAAAGGCTGGAGAGGAAGTTGGTTTGTTAGTCGAATGTTTCTGATAAAGCGCAGCACAGGGCGTCACAGGCCAACCACCTCCCCGGCTCCGAGCCAGAGAGAAACCTCCCTTCCCCTGCGCACTGAGCCCCTGCCTTGCAGGGAAGGAGTTAAAGGCAGCGCCAGTGGCTCACATGTGAGGCCACCAGTCTGACCTCCGGAGCATGGCGGGTGGGGGAGGGATGGAGGGCTCTGGAAGCAGGCAGGATGGAGAGGGAGGAGCTGGCTCCCTCCTGGATTTGATTCTGCCCCCGCAGAGGGCGGGAGGCAGCAGCGCCTGGTGTGAAAGTCAGCCCTGGCTGCGGGGTCAGGAGTCGCTTCCCTAGATGTAAACACAAGGAGGAAGCTGCTTCTCCGCAGCTCTGGGTGCCCTGGAGATTACTGGGAATCCCAGTCTGCAGAGGAACAAGCCCTCAGCCGGGCGGCTGCGCCCACGCACACCCCGTGCCAGCCTGCGCAGACCACCAGCATCCCAGCCCCAGCCACCCCGCCCACGCTGGGCCGGGCTATGTAGTGAGACCTGAGGGCAACAGCTGTGGGCCAAAGGGGCAGCAAATTCCCACCCCTGGGCTCTCAGGGTAAGGCCCTGCCAGGCCCTCCCTGCCCATCTCCTTCAGAGGGTGGAGGCTGGTGGGGAAGGGCAGATCCAGCTGGAGTTGGACATTGGCTGCTGCCTAGAGAATGAGCCAGGCCCCCAGGTCCCCAACAAGGGGCTGCGATTACCTAGGCCGGGTGCTTCCGCCGCTCCCCCACCCCCATCAGTCCCCTCCTTCAGCCTGCCGGCTTTCCTCCCCCCACGGTCCCAGCCAGAGACTGGCTTGGAGCTTGGCCCCCGGGGCAGCCTGGGCCAGATGAGGCAGAGCCATAAAGCTGGGTGTGGTCTCTGTCCTAAGCACACCAGGCACCCGGCTCCCCCCGGCTCCGCTTAGTGGCTGCTGAACCATGATCACAGATAGCCACTGGGATCTCTCCAAAGGCAGGAAGGGCAGCTCCCAGCCCTGGGACCAACTAAGTATTGCAGCCAGACCTGCTGCTGGCTGGCCAGCCGGGGTGTGTGGAAACGCCTGTGCACTGGGGTGTGAGGAAGCATCGCTCAGGACAAGGCCCGTCCCCGCTCCCTGGACTCCAGCCCTCAACACTGGGCTGTAACGTGGGGACGGATCCTGCTCCCGGTTTTGCTGTTGATCTCAGTGGAAGCAGGTTCAAGCCGGTAGGGTCGGTTTTCCAGAAGTGCTGAGCCCCAGGGGCTCATGCTGACTTCAGCTGGAGAAGCCACCGCTCTGCACCTCTGGAGATCAAGCCCTCCTAGTGCAAACTCTTTGGAGCTGGGAATATAGTGTCGATCTACCCTGTGGGCTCCCAGCTCAGGCATGGGGGAAGTAGTTGGTGCGTGATGCTGGGGATGGCTTTGCTTTTGGTTTCTCTGAGTCCTTCAGAAACTCCGTGATGAGGCAGAGGTTGCAGCATTTTCACCTCCTGTTGTTTTCTTCCTGGCAACCTGATCCCACAGACTCTGCGTGGGCTTAGCGTTCCCAGCTGGCACTGCCCACGGCGTGATCCAAGCCAGCAGGGCTTCGTTCCCCCATCTCCATACTTTCACCTCAGTAACTGGGCCTTGGCCCCCGTTACTGTTACAACAGACCCTGCATCACCGGGCCCTGTCTGGAAAAAGGCAAAACATGAGCTGGCCATGTGCTGATACCGCTGTCCTGTGTTCCCAGCATTCCCAGGGGGGCGAAAGGGAAGCAGATGGCCAGATGTTCTAGCTCCGGGGATCGGATTACAGCCAGCCAATTGACTGGACTTAAAGCGCCAACCTTGCGGCAAGTTATCTTTCCTACAGTTACCATCCTGGCCAGCCGGCTCCACGAGCAGAGACCACAGGGCGGTGGGCAGATACTGGGGAATAGCGCCCGCCTCGGCTCCCACACAACTATCCCAGCAGGGATGCTGCCCAGGGGGGCGACCTCGGGGGAAGCCGGCTGAGTCATTTTCTGGCGTCTCCAGCCTGCTCTGGCAAGAGAGGGCCAGTGGGAAGGTTCCCTCTTGTAGCAAGGAACAGCCTAGTTCATCTCCCATGGGGAGGAGTGAAAACGAGAGCTGGACAGAGAGGAGACAGCGGAGCAAAGAGGAGAGCAGCCCCCTTGGTCTGCCTCTGTCCCTCATCTCTCCTCCCAGCCTGTCTCCCCTTCCTCCCTCCCCACGGCTCCCCTCTTCGCTGCTTTCTCCTTTACCCCTCCCACCCCACAATTATTACCCACCCCAGCTGCACGTGGCTCCTTTTGTTCCTCTGGATGAACGTGTCCCCTCCATTCCCCACCGACCCAGAAGGGTTGAGGTGGGGCCTCAGCCTTGGGCCGGCCCCTTTGTACAGTGGGGGGCCCCCCCCACACATGGGAAAAGCCTTCCAGGGAGGAGGAGCCCCATCTTTGTGTGCATTGTCTTCGGGATCCTCACAGCTGGGCAGGGCCTGGTGCTGTGGGGGCCAAGTCAGGAGAGAGGCATACAAACAGGCTCCATGCGGCACACACTTGGAACGGCCCCTTTCAGTCTAGCCCCGCCTGCGGTCAGTGCCTTGAGAACACCTTCGGGTTTCTCTGCGGGCATCTTGGGACAACTGCCAGGCCTGGCACCCCTGGTCTGGGACCCATTTGCCAGCTCTCAGCCTTCATGGCTGCTCTATAAACACCCCGGTTGAAAGAGCTGCAGGTGTGCACTGGAAACTCTGAGACGGCCATTGGTAAGGGGGCAGGCGAGGGGCAGCGGACATGAACCCCCCAGGGCTGCACATCTGTCTTCAGCAGCTCGCTCTGCATAGGCGAGAATGAAAATGACTGAAAACGGACGCTTTATTAGGCCTGAGGTAAGGGCTTTGAAGGGACCTGAGGGTGAGGTCATGAGCACAAAGGTACAGACAGACGTGAGCTAATGCAAACCATTCCAAACATCAGTGGTGAGGTAAGCAAAGCTGGGCTGGTAGCTGCTTGGAGCCAAAAGCAAAGCAGCAGTGAAGGGAGGGGAGGGGCAGATGTCCCCTCTAAGATGCACGGGCAATATGGGGCTGTTGTTCCAGAACGAGAATTTTCTGAGCTCTTCCCTGGACTTCTGTTGCATGCCCTGATGTCCCTGCATGCCTCTTGCAGACCCAGGCTCCAGGGGCTTCTTCATCCTGCAGATCAGCCTTGGGACTCGTGCGTGTCACCGCTGGCCTTTGCAAGCTGCAGAAAATGCGGGGAAATTGCTTGGTTTTCCCCTCGGAGTGGAATGCTAACAAGACGTGCCCAGTGCTGAGACTCCTGCATGCCTGTACCAAATGCCACGCTGGTCGTTATTTACTCTGTGATCTCCCCCTTGCTCCTCAGAACTGCAACGCAGAAAAACCCCCTCAGGAGGAATGTGGCAATGGGCTCGATCCTACAGTCCCGCTAGCATGGGGCAGCGCTTCTCAGCTCTTCGGGGGCACCATGCAGGTTGGCTGGGCTGACCTAGGCTGAGCCAACTGGCTCCCCCTGCTCCCCTTTCTTTAACTTGCATCATGATGCCAAAGTGCCTGGCCCCTGTGCTTCCTGCATCCTTAAGCTATCTGCTCAGCCAAGCACACACCCGCCTGCCCCTGCATGCCTGGCGAGGGCCCTATGCAAGCCGAATGGGGTGACTCTGCAGGACAATGGGAGGAACAGCACCCAGGTCCTGGGGTTACTTGGGAGTTAATTTGTCAAAGGAAGCTGAACTAATGGCAACGATGCTGAGCAAGCACAAAGCAGTGGATGAAATCCTGGCACTGGGGAAGTCAATGGGTGTTTTGCCACTGCCTCCAGTACGGCCAGGGTCTCGCCCTCGTAGGCAGCAGCCATTGTGCCTGGCTGGTTGCACATTCTCCTAACACCAGGATGTGTGCAATGGTCGGTTCGCAGGGCATCTGCTCTGTGGAATCACAGTGGGACCAGGCTAAATACGAGGCTAAGGTTTAATTCTCTTCTTCAGTTTATTTCCACCATCTTGTCTCTGAGCATCTGGGGTGCGCTGGGGAAAATGGGCAAACCCGTTGGACTAGCAGACGTGAACTTGCAGTGATAGCTCCCCGGATAGCCCAGTGACAGGGCAGGCAGAGTCCTGGCACTGCCAGGAGATAGGTAAGGATGATAAATTGCAGCAGCCTGAGACTTGTGTTACAGGCTCTCAGCCCATGGGCGAATGTTTCTTTGCACATACACAAAAGTCAGTCATGTGTCAGCCCTGCACATGCACTGGGTTTCCTGGGCAGCTGATTTTGGGGTGGTTGGGTTTTTTGCCCAGACCTGCTATTTTGTAGTGGCTCAGAACAGCTCAACCCAGCAAGGCACTTTGGTCTGGAAAATCACGGTGTGAGATAGCAGAGACATGGTGCTTCGGTTGGCCAGAGAGCTGCCGCTTGAGCACTCTGAGTCCCCTTTTGTTGGACTGGGCCCAAGCCCTGGGCCAGCCTTGGTGCAGCACAGGCTGCTGTGCCCACGGTGCAGTGACAGGCTGTGTGTGCCGCCCCATGGCAACCCAAAGCCCGCGTCCAGACGACACGCAGCCACAGTTAGCTTCACAGAGCGAGCTATGATGTGAGATGGGAAACAATGTCCAGGGAAGTTAGACCTCCACGAAACCCAGGGCCAGCAGCGAGCGTGGCGGGATGAGCCTGTCCCATCTGCACTGTGCTGTGCTGCCCGTAGGCGAGTGTCCTCGACTAAGCAGCACAGACAGCACCAAGCACTCCCCAACTCTCTGCCACTGACTCACTATTTGGCCTTGGGCAGGCCAGTGACCCTCTCTGTCCCCATGTCTGTACAGTGGAGATCAGCCTCAGATAACCACCTGCTTCCCAGGGAAGGGTGGCGCATTCGTGCTGGTACGGCGCAGGGAGGATCCTCCAGGTGCGTCTACACTGCTGCTTGGAGCGAGCCTCCCAGCCCGGGCAGGCAGACTCAGACTAGCCTGGCTTGCACTACCAGGCTAGACACATTGCAGGCTGGGCTAGCACCCGAGCGCGGACCCAGGGCTCAGCTAAACACACCTGAGTTTTCGCACCCGTGGACTGTGGCATGTCCCGTAAGTCGGGTTAGCTGTTCTGCCTTTGGGTTTTGATAGATGAAAGAGGCATGCCTGTGGCCCGCAACACCAGGGGCCTCCTCAGCAATTAAAAGGACAATTCATCATCTTCAGCATGGTCCTGCCAACAACTGGCTGTAAAAAGCCATTCCTGGATTTGATGGCTCCCCCACGAGAATGTAGAACCGTGGAGGCAAGTTCCCCAACCCGTAACCCGAGCCACGAGCCACACCCTCCCGCCCACACGGTCCGACTCCAGCAAAGGCCTCCCGCCACGCCCGGAGGTTAGCAAACTTGGGCTCTGGGGGACCGACAGGGAAGCAAGAGGCAGAGTCAAGGGACCTCTGCTGAGAATGCCCTGTCAGCAGCTGCCAGATGTTCACATCTAGGGTCTGTGAGCAGAGCACCTTGGCTGACCTCAGCAGCGCAGGGGCACAGAGGTGGTGGTTACAGCCCAAACCATATAAGGCCATAAAGCCCCGCTGGGAGACTTTCTGTGCTGAAATGCCTGGGGCTGCGTTGTAGCGGGGCCCCACTGACAAGCAGAAATTGGTCTGTGAGCTGTTCCTGGCTCTGGTGGGAGGAGAAGTCCTGCCGCAGCTGATGGTTTCCAAGCACTCTACAATACTCAGCAGTAAGCAGGGCCGTGAGGCCAGAGGGAACAGATGAAACTGCAGGAGGACTCAGGACAGATGTCCTCGGAAAGCTCTGATTGCTTGGGGAGGGAGAGCTCAACAGCCCTGGCGCTCACTTCCCTTTTAAGTCATGCGTCAACATTTCAGCCAGTCACCTGCAAGGGTCAGGAAGGGATCCCACCCCCGGGGGGCTCTGCGGCAGGGGGTTGAGCTCCTTCCTCTGAAGCATCAGAGCTGGCCATGGCTGGAGTTGGGACACTGGACGGGTAGGGCCAGGTCTGTGAGGTGGCACTGAGCAGTCTCTCCCCCAGGGGCATGGCTGGCTGGTTCTTGCTCACATTCTCAGGGTCTAACGGGGGTCGGGAAGGAATTTGCCCCAGGATAGATTGGCAGGGACTGCAGGGGGTTTCACCTTCCTCTGCAGCTTGTGCTGCGGGTCACGTGCCAGGATTATCTCACTTGATAATTTCCCTGCCACTGTGGGGGCCTCAGGCACTGGTGCACCTCGGTCCCTCCTATTCTCTGCCTGTGGCACACAATAACCTAGTCTCCTGTGGTCCTTTGGTCTCATTTCGCTCGTTGGCTTAGTGTGCGGGTGCTGGGTGGGGTGTACAGGAGCTTAGACTGAGATGATCTGGTCCCTTCTGGCTTTAAACTCGGTGACTTGTGGGTTCCAGCCCATGTGTTTGTGCCAAACCCTGTCCAGCGGGGGAAAGGGCTGTGTACAATAATGTATTGCCAATAAATACAAAATTCAGTTAAAATATTGGCAAAGGTCTGAGTGCATCTGCACTCTCCCTGCTGGAAGACATCCACCCCCTCGGCATGGGTTGCTATGCAGGCTCATTTAGGGCACAAACATCACCAGTCTGGGCAGGAACAAGCTTGTATTAGCTGGTGAAGGTTTGTATGAACTCAGATCTGCCATTCAAGCTTCTACATGCTTGGAAAAGAGGCCAGGCCTCCCCAAAACCATATGGAGGAAAAGCACTCCCCCGCCCCACCTGTCTGAATGCTGTTTCTGTTTTTCATCCCCAAACTAGTTACACTTCATTTTTAATAGCGCCCTGTAACATTAACCCTTCACTGCCTCATCCTGCACTCCTGCACGGAGAGAAAACAGCACAGAGCCAGCTCCTCAGCTTTGGGCTCCTGTATTTCTGAGGGCGTGCAGCGGGTCAGGGGCACCCACTCTTTCTGACTGGGAGTTTTGCTGTGGTCCTCAGTAGGCGCTGGAGTGAGTGTTTTGACTGCAGACAGAAGCACTAGGAAAGGGATATGCAAAAACTCTGGAACACGGAAACTTCTAAGAAAATGCTGATTCGGCCGCTGATTGTGTGGAAGCAGCCAAGTGGGACACGCTTCCAGCTCGTTTTCAAAGGGGTCCCCCTTTGTGGTGCACTAACTCGCTGTCAAACACACAGCTCTCCAGGCACACCCCCTCCCCCTGCACCCCAAAAGGCCTTGGATTGGGACAGCTTCCTCCAGTCAAACAAAGGTGGACTAGGAGAAAAGCAGAGCCACTTCTTGGGGGCTGCGCGTGCTACCTCTGCATCAATTCCGGCCCACGTCTGGGCTGGAGAGGGAGTCTCCCTGAGTCAGGGGAGCAAATACGAACTTGTTTAAATGAAAAAAGTTCCATTGCTTTTCCAAAGGCATATGCCTCTTTTCCTGATGTTCTGTAAATTAGCTGCCTTGATTCCGAAAGGGCCAGGGACATCCCATGGAAAACCTCTGGAGAGAGAGGATTGAGAAACAACCTACAGAGCAACATCTCTGCGGGCACAGCACGTTTTCCTGGCCATTTCCCTGTCTGCTTTTGTCCTGGGAACATGATTTAGTTATTTATTGGGATCCCGGCAGTGCATAGCAATTCTCATCAGGTACTGTGCTGAGCACTGACTGTACACCTGTAGAACAGGTGCAAGCAGCTTTCTGTCCCTGAGGAATATCCGCTGGTCCTGTCTGCATCCTCTGCCTGGAATCATAGTTCTCCCCTTGCGACATCATTCTGCAGCACCCATTCTGAACAAATCTACTACCATTTACTCACACTGAGCGATAAAGTAGGAAACCTTTTTCCAGGCCAACCAGCACCTAGTTACTGAATGGGGAAATCACAACAGTCTCAGATGTTTACTGGGCTTATTGCAAATTGCAAAGACCTATCTTGCTTTCCAGCAAGTCAGGAGTTAACTCTCCGCTTGGCTCCCAGACAGGTGTTTCGGGTGCAGTGAGGAGGCAGGCCAGGGAACTGAAGGCTCAGTCAAGCAGCTGACAGAGGCTCCTGGAGTGGGAAGGTGGCTGTATAGCTACGGTGGGTCACTCTGGTATGACCCGAAGGCTGCAAAATAAAGCCTTGGTGAAAACTCTGACAGAGCGAGAGGTCGGCTTGCCCCGGGCTAGCTGGGCGCGTTTGCACCAAGGGGCAGTGTCAGCTGTGACCTGAATTGCTCTGTTCTCCAGGGACAGCTGCAACCTCAGCTCTTCTCCCCCGCTCCCGCCTGCCTGCTTTGATTTGCTGGTTCGCATTAAACATCTTAGGTCGCCCCCCCACCCCCCCTTTACTGCATCCAGCGAGGTCCGGGCCGGGCTGGAGACCCCCCCCGGTAATCCTGCGAGGGACACGCACTGGCCATAACCCAGCCAGGGCTCCCCGCTGGCAGCTGCTCCGGATCTCGGGGTGCGCCTCGCCCACCCCCAGGAGGTCAAAGCCCCCGCTAAAGGGGGGAGGGTTGGGGCCGGGACCAGGTGTGGGGGGGTTATGCCGCGGTCCCCGGGTTCGGCTCGGCTCGGCTCGGTTCGGCTCGCGGGGAGGGGGGGTCACGGGCTGGTCTCTCCCCACTGCGGCCCCGAGCCGGGCCCCGCGCCTGTAAATATCCCCGGGCGGGGGCCCACGCCACGTGACCCCGCCCCCATGACGTAAACCCAGCAGGCGCCGCGCTGTTGTGGCGTTTACAGGCCGGGTCGCCCGGGTGACCGGGGGAGGGGGGGGAGGCGGGGCGGGGCGTGGGGCCCGCGCTCCGCCCCCTGCCACTGTGGCCCGGCGAGCACGTCATCTGCAGCCAATCCGGGCCGCGCGCGGTGACCTCATCGGGCTGGCGCTGGCTATTTAAGGCGCCGCGGGGCGCCCCCCCCCCACGCCGCCCTCACGCGTGTGCGCGAGAGAAGGAGCCGCCGGCCGGGGCCGCGTCCAGCCTGCAGCGCCGTGCGCCCCCGCCGCCCCCCTCACTCACCGAGCACCCCCCAGTCCCGGGCGGCCGCTCCCAGCCCGGCCCGGCCCGCGGGCCCCCCGCCGCCGGCGGGGGAGGATGGAAACACCCTTCTACCATGACGACGTGTTGAGCGGCTTCGGCGGCGCCTTGGCCCGGTCCGGCGGCGGCGGCAGGAGCAGCAGCAGCAGCGGCGGCGGCCTCCCGCTGGCCTTCCTGGGCGGCGGCATGCTGAAGAAGGACGGGCTGGGGCTCAGCGACCAGGTGGTGGCCAGCCTGAAGCCGCCCGGCCCGCCGCCCCACCAGCTGCGCGGCGAGGGGCCCGGCGGCGGCGGCGGGGAGGGCCCGGCCCTGCTGGGCTCGGCCGAGCTGCTGAAGCTGGCCTCGCCCGAGCTGGAGCGGCTGATCATCCAGTCCAACGGGCTGGTCACCACCACGCCGACCAGCGGCCAGTTCCTCTACCCCAAGGCGGCGGCCAGCGAGGAGCAGGAGTTCGCCGAGGGCTTCGTCAAGGCGCTGGAGGACCTGCACAAGCAGAACCAGCTGGGGCCGGGCGGCGGGGCCGGGGGGGCCGCGCCCGGGGAGCTGCCGCCCGCCGCCAGCCTGGGCCCGCCGCCGCCGCCCCCGCCCGAGCCGCCCGTCTACGCCAACCTGAGCAGCTACCCCGGCTACGCCGCCGAGAGCGGGCCCTACCCGCCGCCGCCCGGCCTGGGGGCCGCCCCGCCGCCGCCGCCGCACCCCCGCCTGCAGCCGCCGCCGCCCGCCCTGAAGGACGAGCCGCAGATCGTGCCCGAGGCGCCCAGCTTCGGCGAGAGCCCGCCGCTCTCGCCCATCGACATGGACACGCAGGAGCGCATCAAGGCGGAGCGCAAGCGGCTGCGGAACCGCATCGCCGCCTCCAAGTGCCGCAAGAGGAAGCTGGAGCGCATCTCGCGGCTGGAGGAGAAGGTGAAGAGCCTGAAGAGCCAGAACACCGAGCTGGCCTCCACCGCCAGCCTGCTGCGCGAGCAGGTGGCGCAGCTCAAGCAGAAGGTGCTGAGCCACGTCAACAGCGGCTGCCAGCTGCTGCCCCAGCGCCAGCACCAGGTGCCGGCCTACTGAGCCCGGCCCGGCCCGGCCCCGGGGGCTGAGCCCCAGCCAGCACCGGCTGGCCAGCACCGGCTGGCCACCAGACTCGGCCCTGCGCCCCCTTTCTGCCGGACCGAGACTGGGGGAAGGGTCCCTCCCTTGGAGGGGGGCTGCAGGCAGAGACCGCCCCCCCCGGGCGCGGTGGCCAGCGGAAGGGGGGGGCACGCCGCGACGCCCTGCCAGCCGGACTCTTGCCCATCCGGGACCTGTATCTCCACGCCAAGGGATCCGGCCGTGACTCCTGTCCTAGCCGGGGCCCAGACAAACTCGGGGCCCAGGCTCTGGGTGCACAAAGCCAAGACTGCACAAGCCGCCCAGGCTCCTCCGCCTGTGCCCCTGGGGGCCTGGGGCCGCCCCAGGCTCTGAGCCCAAGTGTTCTGTTGTTTGAAGTGTTTCTTTGCTCTATTTATGTTTATACTGGGCCCAATGTTCCTCCCCTTTGTTCATGCTCCACATTCCAGTGTGCAGTAAAGTATGGTGCCAGGAGCGGTCTCTGCTGTGTGTCTGCTGCTGCGAAGGGGGGGGGGGAAGGGGAGACAGATGGTAGTGTAGAAACCAGCCACCAGCTCTGCCTTCAGAGCAGGGCTTGCTGGTGCTGGCCTGGTTGGTGCTTCGCAAGGCAGAGGGAGGGTGGCTTCCCCCCCCCTCTCCCTGATAACTGAAGGACAGAAGTGGAGTGAGGTGAGAAACGCGGGCAGGCATGCCCCCTTTTGTCCAGTGTAGACACTGCACACGCCTCTATTCACCGCCATGGGAAGCAGCTGCCTAGCCGGACTGTAGCTCATCCTTCCCTCTCCTCTGGGTGCAGGGCTTTGCCCTGGAGCAGCTAGGATCGCTGGGTTAACGGAGAGGGGTGTTTAAACAGCAGCGTGTGGTGGTGTGCTGGAAAATGTTAGATGCTGTAATTCGGGCAACTTCTTACCAGTACTCCTGGGCCAGTTGCCAGGCAGCTTGTTTGCTGCGGGCTGCTTTTCCCTGGCCATTACGGCAATGGCTGCTGCTGTTCCTGGAGTCTTGCTGTTCTGTGAATTAATAGATGGGCTTTGAAGGAGTGATGTGGGGCGGGGGAATAAATTGTCAGGTTCTTAGATCCGTCACCCTCCCGTGGCACTGTCTGTCTTGGCCTTGCGTGCATAAAGGGGGCGGAAAGAAAGAAATGGGTTGAGAGAGCCCCTTTCACTTTCATTTTCTGCTTCCTTTCTTAGAAACGCTGTGACTAGGCAAATGGCAGACTTCTAGCTAACTGGAATCTGCAGCTCTGCAACTTTATCAAAAATGGACTTAAGCCCTAATCACGTAGGTTACCTTGGGCATGGGCCTGTGATGTTCCTTGATTACAGAGAAGGTCCAAAAGGTTTTCTCAGGAGACAGCTCTGCCCTATTCAGATTTGCGGCAAACTGGTTAAGAGCTTCCAGGAAAATGCCTTTTCAAAGCGCAAACCAGTGTCTGAAAGAGTGGTCCGAAGAAACCTTAGTGTGAACGTTGCGCCTTATTCAGTGTTTGATGGTATCCATAGCGGGTAGGTAGTTTCTAGAGGGATAATCTTTGCAAAACCTAGACCACAACAACGCATTAGGTGAATGGTGGTATAGGTTCTAATTTTACACGAAGTCTGTTACATTAAATTTTAGCCACTGCAAGTGCGTGACTGCATGTGAACCTGTCGTGCCGTCTTTCATACCGGGCCATTTCCTAATGGAGTAGAAGGGAGCTACTTAAAAAGCAATTCCAGGCTAACTTGATCATGCTCAGGCCACAAAAACTGATGTTTGGAAAATAGGTGGGGAAGTACTCTGGTATTAAAGCCTAGGGTGGATGGAGTCCTTTACCTTTCCCACAGCTGTCAGATCTTCTAAAAACTAGCCCCTTAGTAGGACTCAAAAGGGTGTGTGTGCGGCTTCTATGGTGCTTGGTTGTGCAGTGCTAGGCCCAGAGCTGGCTGACATTACTGTTACTGGTGCATAATCAAAGCAGTAAACAAACGCAGGGAAGTGGATGGGCTCTGCTCATGCCTCAGGAGGAAATAAAAATGAGTGTTTGCTAAGGGAAAAGGCAGCACCAGCGGGAGCTTTATTTTCAGCATTCCAAGACATGATTCTCCACAAGCACTAGGGACAATTTAAAGAATGTGTCCTTAAAGGCTGTGCTTTTTTTTTGTGGGGGGGCAAGGAAACAGTTGTCTCCTGCATTGTCTTTACTGTAGCAGATACCCAACTTCTGTTCTGCTGCCATCAGTAATGATGAGAACAAAAGCAGCAATATTCGTTGGCGTGCTGTTGCCAAATGGTGAAACAAAATTGGCAGGAGACATTTAAAAAATAACATTTGTCTAGGGCATGCCACATGGGGCAGCATACGATGGCCACACGGCATTAAACACAAGTCGGGGAAAGCCTCGGTGACACGTAACCTGCTGTTTTAACTGAGGGGTGGCTTTTACTGTGGCCTAGCATCAGTCTCCCACGCGGACCTGCTGTAGTGAGTACTACGCCCAAGTACGGCTCAGGCAGAATGGAATTGCCTAATTTGGAATTCAGCCAGACCTGAAGGGCTGCATCCTTAAGACCATAACGCCCATACTGCGTCAGACCAATGGTCCCTCTCACTCAGTCCTGTCTTCTGACAGTGGTCAATGCTAGGTGCTGCAGAGGGAATGAACAGAACGGGATGGATCACTTGATTACCTGTCTGCCATTCCCAGCCTCTGGCAAGCAGCCATCCCCGCCCATCCTAGGTAATAGCCATTGGTGGACCTATCCCTCCATGAACTGACCTCTTTTTTTTTTGTTTGTTTTTTTTGTTTTGTTGAACCCCTGTTATAGTTTTGGCCTTCACCACATCCTCTTGCAAGGAGTTCCACAGGTTGACTGTGCATTGTGTGACGAAATACCTGTTGCCTATTAATTTCTTTTGGTGCCCCCTAGTTTTTGTATTAGGAGTAAATAGTGCTTCCTTGTTTACTTTCTCCATACCAGTCATAATTTTATAACCCTTTCTCATATCCCCCCTTAGTCGTTTTTTTCCAAACTGAAAAATCCCAGTCTTACTCATTTCTCCTCATATGGAAGCTGTTCCATCCCCGTCATCATTTTAGTTGCCCTTTTTCTAGACTGTTTCCAATTTTAATAATCTTTTTTGAGGCAGTGACCAAATCTGCACGCAGCATATTCAAGATGTGGATGTACCATGGATTTATAAAGAAGCAATATATTTTTCTGTCTTATCTATCCCTTTCATAATGACGCCAACAGTCCATTAGCTTTTTTGACTGCTGCTGCACATTGACTGGATGTTTTCAGAGAAGTATCCACAGTGACTCCAAGATCTTCCTTGAGTAGTCACAGCTCATGTAGACCCCATGGTTTTATATGCATAGTTGGGATTGTTTTCCAAGGTGCATTACTTTGCAGTTGTCAACATTGGGCAACAAAATGGCAGATGAAATTCAGTCACCTGGTTGTAGGAGATCCCTTTATAACGCTTCACGTCTGCTTGGCACTTACCTATCTTGAGTAGTTTGGTATCTGTAAATTTTGCCCCCTCACAATTTACCCCTTTTTCCAGCTCATTGATGAATCTGTTGAACAGCTCTGGGCCCGGTACAGACCCTGGGGGGCACCACTATTTGCCACTCTCCGGTCTGAAAACTGGCCATTTATTCCTCCTGAGCTGGCCCCCTACAAAATGGCATGTGCCCCCGGGCTCTTGTCATGGCTTGGCGGGTTGTGTGCATGAGGTGGTGCAGCTACATGCCCTTCTGGGACTTCTAACCCACAGCCCACTGTGCAAAATAAGAGTTTGCTGTCAAGAATGAGCAACACATGCCAAATCCGTTTCACAGCTTTTAATCATAGAAATCTTTCTCAGTTCTAAAACGCTTTCAACACCACGCCCACCACGCTTCCCTAGAACAGCGCACTGACGGTGACAAATGAGTGTGTTCCTAACGAGGGATACGTGGTGTGACTTGTACTGTGGCTGGGCCATTCCAACCACTGCTGGTGAAAGTCAGCAGGGGAAGAGGTGGCCTTGTCTGGGGGGGAGGGGGTGGTTTAAAGCTCTGACGGGTTAGGCTGTGCCATCACTTGGCAGGGCGTCTTCCTCATTTGTTTAAACAGACAACAAAGCATTGGGAAATAAAAATCAATTTGCCACCACTATATATTAAACCGCAAACCAGCACAGAGCAGGGCCTGAGCTTCCCAGCCCGTGATCTCCACCCTGGGGACAGCTTGTGTAGGATAAAATGGCTGGAGAGCCTCCTTTGGGTTTTGCCGCAAAAGGCAGGGGCAGGAATAAAGTTTGCTGTCTCAAAATGACTGACTCACAGGCTGGTTGACTTTCCCTAATTCTGCTTATTTTGCAGGTGATGTTAGGGTAAAATTAATGCCCCCTACTTCCCCCCTCTCCCCCCCCCCCAAAGACTTGTCTCAGGCTGGCTCCAATAGTCCAAAAAGTGGTTTTGTCCATGCTTCCATCCTTCAGCCACTCTGCGATAAGGGCTGGTAGAGCTGCACGCCCAGCCCCTCAGCTGGACTCTCTCTCTCTCTCTCTTTTCTCCCCTCCCCCCCAATAACCTCCCTGGAAGCAGATATTTGGGAACGGAGCTTGGGGCTGACGGTTACAGCAGGGCAGGATCAGACCCAGCAGTCCTCCCTCAGGCAAACCAACCGCTGGACCAGTCCTTGGAGTTCCCGAACTCACTGGGCGACAGGTGCTCAGGTTTGGGTGGTGAGGGTGGCGTTTAATCCAGTGTGAGGTTCCTAAATGAGACAGCGGGGTGCAGCGTTCAGCCGCTCGAAGCAGGGACTCTCGGTGGTAACCACGGCTGCCAGCCTGGCCCTTTGGCCTCTCCGGGTTTCTCCCCTCGCTGTGCCTCACCTGCAGTGCCCTGCCCGTTCTCAGCTCCCGCCCATGCTGCTGTCACTGCACTGGGCTCAGCTGCTTTGTGCACGCTCCACCTCTAGCCCCTTTGGGTTCAAACGGCTGCCTTTCCAGCTGCCATGGAGCCTGGGTTTTCCAGCTGTCCCTCATTCGTGCCTTTAGTCCTCTGGCCTGTCCTGTTGTCCGTCCCTTCGTGCTGCCCATGGGACGCCACCCACAGTGCTCTGCGGGCTGCCTGAACAGCTGCAGAGAGGGAAAACATCTCCCCACACCATGCTCACACACACACGGCACCCAGCACGCAGACACTCCTTCCTCTCGATCCCATTCGGGCTGCCCATCCCTGCTCCCACCCTGCAGCCAGTGGCGATTGCCTGGGTGTCTCCCCCTCCTCCACCCCTGTGCTGAGTTGGTCCCTGTGACGGTTCTCAGGGAGGCCTGGACTGATGGTGCTGAGCTGGGTGTGGGCTCCCCCGATAGCGTCTTCGGGGCTCTGCCAGCCTCTCTCTGCCGGGCAGGTTAACGGTAAATGCACTCCGGACCCTGAGCCCCTCTGAAAGCACCGTCAGGTGCAGCCAGCCCGTCACTGGACACTCCGGCATTAGCAGGTAAGTGGCCCCCAACGGAACTGTGCACACGCAGTTTGAGTCAGCAGCTCGGAACCAATCTAACGCCACAGCACACAGAGGAATTCTAGTGTAAACGCTGCCAGTGCTCTGAGGATGAGCCAGCCCCATTCCCACCAGCTGCAGCTGCCACGGGGTGGGGAGGTGCATGTTGCAGCTGGGTTTCCCTCAGCCGCTCCTGGGTCCCACGGAAGCGGTGACGGGCCGGGTTTGTGTGTGCGCATGGGTGGGCAGTATGGGAGGGGGGCACTCAGGGAAACCCAGTGCCCGTGTGGTGGGATCGCCCAGTCAGCGGGCAGAGAAGCTAGGGCTGGCCTCGGGGGGGAGCTGAGGGACCGCTCAGGGTCAGGGTGCCTGTTTAATGACAAGAAGGCTCCAGGGAAGGGAGCCAAGGCAGTTTCCTCCTGCGCTCCCTGGAGATGCTGCGTGGTGAGGTCCAGTCAGGTTTAGGGGGTTCCCCCCCAACCCAGGGGCATGGGAGTTAATGGTGGCTGCTCCATGCCTGTACGTGCGGACAGACAGCCCTGTTCCTGCCAGAGGCAGCAGGACCCCACCGTGCGGCGCAGAGGCCTGGCCCTGCTTTCAGGCACTCTGCCAATTTGCACATCCATGCATTGGCAGGCAATGCCTACTGCCTCCTCTGCTGGCCGGCAAACGCCTCTCCCTGTGTGTGGATTAGCTAGGCTGCTATGGGAGGTTTCCCTTTGAATACACCCCCCTCTCCTCTGCCCCCTTGGTTGGCATGACGCCATGTGGCACCCTTTTCAAACACAGCCATCCAGACCCAGCGCAACCAACGGGAGTTTGGGGGGGGCAAAGAAGACATTTGCCCTCCCCAAATTATCTTCAAGGGGCCCAAAATTATTGTTAGCAAGGCCAAAATGTACAACGTTATCCAGTGTCGAGCACTGGAACAGCTGCAGATGGGAGTCAGCCTTTGTAAATTATAAACAGCAGGGGCCAAATTACTAAAGCTTTTGTAAACTCCTAAGATCCAAGATCTTGCAGTGCCCTGCCTAGCCCTGGACACCTGGCAGGCTGGTTGTTTTTTAAATGGTGACAGCCAGGGCCTCAGACTACCCACTGCCTCCACCCCCCAATAAGGGAACCCTAGAAGCAGCCCTAGACCCAGCCTAGCACTGGCCCCGACTCACCATGTGACCCTTGATGCATGGGCAAAATGGTATCTGCATCCAGTCCGCGCTCCGCGGATACAAAGGGTGTGCGGCTAGTCGCATCAGCATCCGTGGATGTGCAGAGCTGTGGCTGTGAAGGGGAGAGCCGCAGGTTTGCAGGGCTCTGTGCACGGGAGGGTTAGTGAGAGTGGCTGGCTGGGGCCTGGCTTGTGTGAAGCGGTACACGGACGGAGGCTAAGTTACACACGGAGGGCTGGGCACTCTGGGTTTCCTCCTGGCGCTGGGTCAGCTCCAGGATTGTGCGCTGGGGAAGGCACCCAGCGCGGCTTCAGCGCACAGGGAACGCTGTCTGGAGCTGCTCTCTTCCCACAGTGCAGAGCGAGCCCCATGCGTGGCAGCGGGAAGCGAGGGGCAGAGCTGAGGGGATTGCTGTGGCACTTGGGCCCTGCTGTCTGCGAAGCAGGGCGTCGGTTACACAGATAGTTCCACACTAACGAAGCCACGCTGCTTTCACACCTTCTTTAACGCCGTCGGCCCTGCTGTCCCGTCAGCTAACACGTCGCCTGAGCCTTGGGAGAAACAAACCCCTCGGAATATCGGCTTGTCTGAAAGGTGCTCTTGTGCATACCTGGCACCTGCCAGCCCCGAGTGCTTTGCAAACTGTGGGTCCAAACTTGCTGCGCCTGGGAACAGACTCACTGGTTTCAATAGCAGTAGGGCTAGGACAGGCCGTGTTGCCTGGTGGACAGTGCAGTGACTTAGGTGCTAGGAGACCTTGGTTCTAGTCCCAGCACTACCATGTGACCTTGGGTAAGCCATTTCCTGTGCCTCAGTTTCCCCATCTGTACAATGGGGGTAATGATACCGACCTTCGTAAAGTGCTTTCACATCTGACGAGAAGCAGGAGCTGCGAGGCAGCATTGTTGCTACTGGTGGGAATGAGGACGAGCTGGGGCGGAAGGGCTTCAGGATCTGCCCTATGTGTAGCTGTGTCCTCTACTGAAGCCACTTCTGGGGTGCAGCCGGTGACCGTCGAACAGTCCCACGCGGCTGCACAAGGGTTCAGGCAGGAAGTGAAGATGATCCTGTTTCCAGTCTCTAGAGATGACATGACAACGCATCCGCCATCCACCTGCTGGCAAGGTGGCTGCACCCTGGGGTTAGTAACGAGACCCTCTCTAGTCTGGCCCCAAGGATGCCCCTGCGGTGCTGGTAACTGCATTACTGTAGCTCCTACAGGCGGTTCTAAGCACAAGCGGAGTCCCAGGGTGCTAGGCGCTATGAACACCTAGGAAGCCGCTGTTCCTGTCCTGAGGAGCAAACAACCCCCGGCTCTGATCTAAAGCTTAGGGGAGTGAGTGGGGATATGGGGAGGCTTTGGCTCAGCTCCTAGGAACGCAGATAAACTACAGCCATTAATACAGCAGACAAGAGACGACTTCCAACGTGACCAATGGCAGCGCTCGTTTCTGAAATGGCTTTGCATGTGCGTTCCCAGTTTGCCCTGTCGCTGTCCCAGGCTCTGTGGGGCAGCCAGCAGGCTGAGGAGGAGGAGGAAATGTTCTTCCCAGCCTTGCGTAAACATTTTCTCCTAATCCCTGGTATAGTTTGCTGCCTGGACTCCAGCTGTGACATTCGGAAACACAAACCCATGGGGAAGCTGCTTGTCTTTGATCAGGCAAATCACAACAAACAGGACAAGCCAAAGATTTCCAGCACAGACTTGCAGGCAGTACTGTCGGCCATGGCGCTCCAAGGGGAGAAACTCAAGCGTTTGCAAGAGAAACACTGGGCAAAAGATTGGCCCAGCGTGAGGAGATCTGAGCAGCCGGGCCCTGGGAGGTGCTAGGAGCCCTCTCGTCCTACGGGAATGGTGGGAGTCGAGGAAGCTCCGTGTCCCGGTCTCTGTCCCACACTGTTCTTGTTCAGGTCTCTCCAGAGATCCTTCACCAGGCCAGGATCTGCCATGGCCCTTCTCCACTGGTAGCTGCTGACGCAGACAGGCGAGGGGCTCTGGTGCTCCTCTGAGTTGTCTTGGCCGTCCTTTCGGGCAGGGATGCAAAACCCCTGGAGTGAGTGACAGCCAGGACCCATGATGCCCAGGGTGGGTGTGGACAGCACCCCCTGAGCAAGGCAGGTACCAAGATCTAGCCCTGAACTTTAGGAAGGGGGCTCAAGGAAACTAGGCAGCTGGGCCAAAGGGCACCAAGGTGACAAGTAACCAGCTGATTTGGCCTGCAGGCCACTTAAGGACTCTACCAGAGCCCTGCAGGCATGGCTGCCACTGCCCCAGCAAGGGAGCGGGTAGGAAACAGCGTTGGGACGGGCATGGGCAGGACACACTGAGCCTGCTGGCCACAGGTCACGCACAGGTGTGGGAAACGCTGAGGTCCTGTCCTGTCCTGTCCTGGGGGGAGCTGGGAAGCCCCTGGTTGGCGACTCCCGTTCTGGTAACATGGTATGGAGGGGAACGCTTTGGAACATGTTCTTCCAGCTGCCTGTGCATGTGGTGATGGGGAAACCCAGGCACAGAGGGAGAAGTGACCCCAGGAGACTGGCCTGGAAAGGAGGCAGCGCGGAGCACTTTACTGAGGTTGGGGCGCATTGGCCCATCTCTGGCCAGGTTTCAATCAGGACCCGGCCGTTCTCTGCTCTGCGCTAGGCAGGGGCTCCCCGAGAGGATCACAGGCGCCCCTCTGAGTTGCTCTAGCCACTAGGCCACACTCCCCCCCCCCACAGCTGGGAAGAGAACCCAGAGGCCTGACTCCAGCCATGGCCGCCCCATGGGACGTGTCCCCGCCGGCTGGCTGCGGGGGAGCTGGCTCTGGCTCTCCGGGCAGGCGCCTCTCCCTTCCGGGGCCCCTGGCTGGGCGGGGGGGCTGCGTCCTGCCCCGCAGGGAGGCCGGGCCCAGCAGGGGCGCGGCTGCCCGGCGCTCTCGGTCCCGGCAGGTGCAGCGCGGCCGGGCTGGGGGCGGTGCCCGCCCGCCCAGTCCTGCGTGGCCGGATCCCAGCGCGGCGTCCGGGAGCCGAGCCGGCGCCGCCGCCAGCATGGCCCGGGGGACTCGCTGGCTGCTGATCCGCTGCGCCTTGTGCCTGGCGCTGGCAGGTAAGGGGGGGCCGCAGAGCCGGGCCGGGGTCCCCGCGGGCCCCCCCCCTTGGCAGCTGCTCTGGCCCTTCGCACCGCAGGGGCGCCTCCAGCCGGCTCCGGGGGGAGGGGGCAGCCAGGGCCGGACACATGGGGGGTCCGGTGAGTTAATGCACGGTCAGCTCCCCCCCCTCCATGGGGGGGGGGGGGGGACTTTCTACAGCTTCTCTGTGTGGCCCGGCCCGGGTCTGGATTCTGGTCGCTCCAGTAAGTCTGGCTGGTCGGGCCGGTTCCCAGGCAGACCCCCCCTTCCTGTGACATTATCCGGGGCGCTCAAACCGCCCCCCCCCCCGTTTGAAGTGGAAGGGGGTGTTCAGCAAGTCACTGTAGAGTTAATGAACCCCATGCAGTGCAGAGGGGGTGGGTGTCCCTCCATCCCCCCCAGCGCTGACACCCTCTAGACCGGCCGCACTCCGGCTCCTGTTTGTTACCCAGCACTTGCAGTGCAGCTGGCACCCTGAGGGCTGGGCTGGGAAGCCGACAAACCCGCTGGGCTGGTTGCAAAGGCTCAGTGCGCTTGTCGTGGGCCCTTTATTAAGGAATTCCTAACGACCCAGGTCCCCGGCTTGGCCCCTCGGGCTTCCTTGAAAAGGGCTGGGCGAGACCTGGCAGGACTCCACAGATCTGCTCCATTCCCACTAATGGGAGAGTCGCTTTATTTACAGTAGTGGAGGTTTGCCGTATTTTCCTATCAGCTGGGAACCCTGCCAGCCACCTATGTGATCTGTCCTGGTTACTGCAGACCGCAAGCATTTAATGTCTAGCTCCCCTAGCCGTGAAGACGTCCCCTCTCCAAAGGCAAAGGGACAGCGCTGCCTTCCTGAGGCTGTGAACAGCCATGAGTTCTCAGGAGGGCTGAGAACTGCCTTTGTTATCTCACGGAGTGCAGCGATAGCCCCTGAAAGATCTGCCCTATCCAGCTGCTCTGCGCCCCCATCTCTGCTGGGGGTCCTGGGCTTGGGAGCTGAGACCTGTCAAGGATTCCTGGGGTGCAGAGCCAGGCGTTCAACCCTCCCGCTGACTCGCCTCTGCTCCCTTCCCTAAACCCAGCAGCTTCCCTGGGGAAAAGGCCTTTGGTGCAGATTGCAAGGTCTGGGCCGCCCAGCTTCATGGTGCCGGCACAAATCTGTCTGCCCAGGGAGAAGGGCCGTGTGGGGCAGCAGAAAATGTTGGTACCTGCTGCTCTGAGGGCCCCCCCGCCCCTGGCACTGCTGCAGGTGTCTCCAGGCAACACTAGGGAGCGCTGCTGTGGAGGGGGGTGGGGAGCGCTTTCCCAGGAGGCCTCGGCACGGCCTGGGCTGTATGGGCCCTGCAGTCTGTGACAGCGTTACTGGGGCAGGCCTGGGCGCTGGAGGGTAACACGCCTGATACTGGCGGGTCCCGATGGCGGACAAATCTCCTGCACGCACTGGGCTTCCTTGGGCTGCTGCCTCTGGCCTCTTGGCAGTTGCTGGCTGTTTCCGGGCCCCTTTCTGCACCAGGCTCTCCATCACGTTCACGCCCTGTTTGTGCCAGGCTTGGCTCCGGCCTCTGCCGGTTCAGTAAACAGGCTGAAGGCACCACAGAGCTGACTGTGTGCTTGGCTGCTGTGATAACATAAGGGGGCACCCCTGTGCAGAGCCCTCTCCTGGGGTTGGGGCATGGGGCCAGGGCTCCCTCCAGCCCCACAGGATTCGCTCTGGCCAGTGAGGCAGGCCAGGAGAGACGACACAGCATAGGCCAGACAACCTCCTGCGGGCTCCTGCATCCAGCCCAGAGCGCCCGGCCGAGCCAGAGGGGAGCTCTTGGAAAGAGATGCTCAATCTTGATTTAAAGATGTCGAATGATGGAGAATCCACCACAGCCACTGGACCTGACCAAGGGACAATCCCCCCTCTCCCCCCGTTAAATACTAGCTCCTTATGGCTGGTCTGAATCGGTTTGGCTTTAGCTTCCAGCCATTGGCTCTCACTCTGCCTTTACCTGCTAGCTCAGAGCCCTCTGCCATCAGACATCTTTCTGATCAGCTGAGCCGTTAGCCTCTGAAGCGTAGGAGGCGGCCCTCCTTTAGCCTGCCACTACAGAGCGCGTTTCCCACACCCTGGGTCATTCTCAACTGAACTCTTTCCATTTGCACCATCCTTTTTAGAGGGTGCCCAGAGCTGAACGGCCCGTCCACGCTGGTCACACCGGTGCTGTGTTCAGGGCTCTGGCAGATGGACTCCTGTGCAGGGAACCGTGCGAATCACACACCTCCTGCTGTGCACTTACGGTCTGATTTTTTGTGCCGCCGAAGTGCTGGTTCCAAGCGGTGCCTGGGGGGTGCGGGGTGTTCTTCTGATGTAGCCACAGAGCCAGGCCGGCTTCCCACTGCCTTTACTGGCTGCCTTCCGGTTCCGTCTCCTCCGTGCTGCCCTCGCCCCTGACACGCTCCCCTGGCCTGCCGCCCCCCATGCCTTGTCTCAAAACTCCTCCCTGTGCTGAGGAGTAGACATCCCCCCCCGGGGGCTTTCCCGGTTGGAGCGCTGCAGCTGACGGTGCTGTCATGCTCCCCCACTCTCCTCTGCTAATGGAAAGCCGTGGCAGCCCCCGGGCCAGGAGTGGCTTCTGCCAAAGCTCTGAGCCAGGGGTCCCCAAACCACGGCCCGCGGGCTGCATCCGGCCTGCCAAAACATTTTGACCGGCCTGCTGAGTCCGCTCCCCCCCCCCCGCCCCTTCCTCCCCCCCGCTCTCCCAGGGACCCAGCACCCTGGCCAGGAGCTGCGCTTGGCCCCAGGCAGTGCCGCGCGGCAGCTGCTCCTCCCTCTCAGCCCCACCCCACTCCCATGTGATGTGGGCCCGGGGCCCTGGCCAGGAGGAGCCGCTCCGGCCCACCATAAGAGCAAGACTGAGTGATGTGGCCCTGGCAGCTGAAAGTTTGGGGGCCCCTGCTGAGAGCTAAGGCCCTGGCTTGGCCTGCTGCGCTGGGGATACCGTCCTGTTATCCTAACGTGGTCCTGAGCCTGTCGGCGGAAGAGCCGTCTCGTGAATGACAAAGCGCTGTAACGAGCCGGGGCGGGGTTGGAGTGTGTCGTGGTTCAGGTTTGGGGAGTGGGCGTATTCTGGGGCCGCGGCTGGCGGGCAGGCTGTGTGGCTGGCGGGCAGGCTGTGTGGCTGGCGGGCAGGCTGTGCGGCTGGCGCACTGGAATGGCGCTTTGGTTCTTCGGCTAGGGCACAGCCAGCCCATGGGAGCTTGGCGGGGGCACTGATTTCTCTGTGCCTCACTCCCGCCCTGTGAAACGGGGCTCGGACTCTGCAAGGCGGCCTCTGACTACGCACTCCACCGGCGCCTCCCTCGCGGCCGTATACCTGGGTGACGCTTCCTGGCCCGGATGGTTGCTGCTCCCAGCTGCCTTCTCCTGGTTTGACTGAAACTTTTCAAAATTTTTCAACTTTTGTAAGTTTCAAAACTTTTCAACTTTTTCAATTTTTGTAACTTCTGTAACTTTTCAACTTTTTCAACTTTTGTAAGTTTGTAAGTTTTCCTTTACCCAGAGTTGTAAGTTCTTGGCTCAGCCTTGGCCGGCAGGGTCGAGGTGGCGCTGCTCACGGTGTTCTGGCTCAGAATGGGTTACTGAGATGGCACTGAAAATGGAGTACTAATGCCTTGTGTTGTCAGAGTCATGGCAGCCTAGCAATGAATGGGTTGAATTTAGGAACCGAAAACCCTCCAGTCTAAAAAAGGTAATGTCTGGCCTTTCTGAAAGTGAAGGGGGAGCGTGTGTCAGGAGGCCTGGGGAAGGTATCACTCCAGCAATGAGTCATTTACCGAAGTCACGATCACTTCATCCTCGTGTAAACAGTGCCTCCTGCTGGCTTGTTCTTTCCATGGACGGTGGGAAGGGCCGGTGAGTCTGTGCTAGAGGTTCTGGTGCGAAGGAAACTGCTGTGCCCTAAGCTCCTACCTTAACTTCACACACCGCACGGGCAGCCTGTGGACGCGTTGCCGGGCTGTTGTGAAGGCCAAAGGTAGAACAGGGTTCAGTGAAGAACCAACTGCGTTCCTGGAGGACAGGCCCGTCAGTGGCTGTTAGCCAGCGTGGTCAGGGATGCAACCCCCTGCTCTGGGTGTCCCCAAACCTCGGACTCCAGAAGCTGGGACTGGATGACAGGGGATGGATCTCTTGAAATCGCCCTGTTCTGTTCATTGCCTCTGAAGCTGCTGGCAGAGGCCAGATATGGGCTGGGCGATGGTTGGTCTGACCCAGTACAACCGCTCTTACGATCGTATCGGAGTGCAGAGGTGCAGCCGATCGGGGGCTAGGGTGCGATTCCGCGCTGCGGGGCACAGATCGCCAGAGAGGACAGCACCGACAAGTCTCCTGCGACGTGCTGATACCGCCTGTTCTCCTGGGGGCTCTCCAGTTCTTCAGGAGCTGACCTTGCCCACAGGAGCTGTGAGAGCTGGGGGGGTGTGTGTGTGTGTGTGTGTGTGTGTGTGTGTGTGTGCCGGTGTGTGTGTGTGTTGCTGCAGTGCTAGGGACACACACACTTGATTTACAGCCCCGCGGGTCACAGACTCCAAGAGGCCAAATACACAGGAGCAGGCAAACAGAAGGTTTTGTTTTCATGGCAATTAAATGGAGACTCCCAGTCTCCACTTCTGCCGCCTCTTCTAGCGAGCTGGGGTTTTGGGGTGTGAGTGACACATTCTTGGGGGGGTAGGGACTAAATATTCCCTCTCAGCTCCCCCCACCCCGCCTCATGGGTTCACATGCCTCTGCCCTAAGTGGGCCATGGTCCCCCTCCCTGGAGGCCCTACCTGAAGGGCGTCCCTGCGCCTCCATTCTCCAATGACCTTTAGCTGGAAAGTGCGAGGGGTGGGGCCAGGCCGTTCCCAAACCCACAGGGTGGCAGCTTGGGAATAGCGAAGGAGCTGGTGCAGATGAGGAAGTGCGGGGGTGGGTACATATTGACTTTGCATCAGCCGGGCGGCTGGGGCGCAGCCTGGGTGGAGGATCAGATATTTCAGCTGTTACCTGCTGTGCACGCAACGAAAGACGCGTGTCTCCCGCCCAGTCTGTGCCCAAAGGGAAATGGCTGCAGACGCCAGCGTGTTACATACCTGCCAGCTTCAGCATGGCTGTGGGCTGGAACACCCTGTAGTGGCATTTATATGGCACTTGCTGCTCCTCCGGGGAGGGCTGGGGAAAGGCAGGCACTGAGGGCAGGTGACTTACCCCAGGCTCCCCAGGGAATCAGTGGCTTAGACGGGTGGGGGGGCTCCTGGCTCCCAGTCCCATGCTCAGGCCACTCACCCCTGAGGCCTCTGTGTTCAGTTTCCGTGTTGAGTCGCTGTCAGTGAGGCCAAGAGGTTGAGTGGATTTCTCTTCTGTCTGGGGCTGGGGGGAGACCAGGCACACTCCTATGGGGAGAAGAACACCCGGTGCCATTAGATGGGGCATGAACTCTCCCCTCTGAGGCGTGAGCTGCCCCAGCAGCCTGGGGCGTGGAAGACGCTGCCCCAGGGACAGGCTATTCCAGCGCTGCGCCCTCGGGAGCTTCGTGCACCTCCCTGTGAAGCAGCCGGGCTGGCCCCAGTTGGATGCCGCGTGCGGGACTGGGTGGACCTTGCCCTGTTCTGCTCAGTGGATCAAGGCCTGGGCGCCCCTTTCGCTCGCCTGCACAGATCTCGGCCTCCCTGCTGGCTCTGGGAACCCTCGCGTGCCCTCCCCAGCCAGCTGGGCAGGAGCAGGAGCAGCGGCTCCTGTTGCTAACCTTGTGTGGGGCCCAGCGCCCTGGTGGCAGCCCTGCAGGGACTCGCTGGCCATCACAGCAACTGCAGTCGCGCCCCACAAACATGGGGGGGCCCTAGTGCCGCTCCTGGGCGCTCTCCAGCACTAGCACTCGCAGCTCCCCCACCCACCGCATGCACGTGCTCCTGAGCCCCAGCTGCTGCATTCCTAGGAATCCTGATCACCAGGACATCAACAAGGGCAACCTGGGCGGGTGTCTGCAAAGTTCAGGCACTCACTGTGGCTCCCTGCGGGCAGCAATGGAGGCCGCGCCAGGCTCTGAGCAGGGGGGTGGTGCAGCATGCGACCCAGACCACGATGAGGGGCACAAAACCCCACTGGCATAGGGCAGGGGGGGCACGCGGTGGATTCCATCCTTGGCCATGAAGAACTGTGCCCCTAACCTCAGTGCTAGGGTGCTGACGCCAGCCTTGGCGGAAGGGGTGCAGGTCACTCGAGGACCCATGAGCGCCCCTGTTAAATTGAGGGCAGTTGGGCCAGGTGCTGCCCCGGTGATGAAATCGCCTGAGCCCTGCCCAGACCTCACGGGCCCCTGGTGTCCCCTCCCCAGTAGATCTCCCATCCGCAGCCTGGATAGCACCTGAATTTCCTGTGTAAAAACACTGAAAACCCAAGCCTTCCAGCCTGCTCCGTATGCAGGGAAAGCCCCTCAGTGGGACCCAGGAGATGCCTGAGCAGAAGGATCTGGGGCTGTGGGCAGGTGGGGGGTCTCTGGCCGAGCTCTAACTCCTGGGAAGGCAGTGCCGTCTCTGCAGGAACGTGCTCTCACATGGGGCCCTTGTCTTACTGGCTTCTCCGCAAGCACCCGTGGCCTCTGGGCATCCCCACCCGCTCACTCTCTAGGGCTCTGAGCTGTCAGCTGGTGCTGGGAGCCCAGGTGGAGGCTGTGGACGCCCAATGCTGATGGGTGGCATCGTCCTGTGCTGAGGGGGGTGAGCTGGGACCATCCCAGCGCATGGCGTCCTCTGCTTGAGTGAAACCTGCAGAGCAAACCTGTTAACTCTGATCCCCTTCTCCAGCAACTGGCTCGACTCTCTCAATGACGCCCTCCCAGCTACCCACATCCAGCCAGCACAGCACCGCAGAGAAACCACCGCAGGCAACCTCCGGAGAAACCTCCCTCTCCGCTGCCCCTGCCAGCAGCACCAGCGCGTCCACGCAGGAGGAAACCACGGCAGCAGCTCCAGCCTCATCCAGGACTCCAGAATCCACTGCTGCTCCCAGCCCTCCTCTGGCCCCAGCCAGCCCCAGCCCCACCAGCCCCCCAGGTGCTCCTGCTGCCAGCTCCCGTGAGACACACGCGACTGGGCTCACGACTGGGCTCACGACTGAGCGGCCAGGGCATACCAGCGGCTCAGCGGCCAGTGGCTCGGGTAAGAAACGATGCCGTGACAGGCAGCCTTTCTTAATGGGGCTGGCATAGGGGTGAGAGGTGCCAGGCCGATGGCTGCAGGTCTCTCACCCCAGAACAGGCGCAGCCCAGGCAGGGACAGGCCAAGCTTCCCTCCGCTGCCCCCAGGGAATCCCCCGAGTCCTGGGCATCTCCCCAGAGCCTGCCACAAGGGGACTACTGCTCGCCCTAGGCTATGGACAGAGGCCACCAAAGGATGGCAGTGGTCAGTCACTCCCGCGGCTCCTTTGCCATGCGACTGGGCGCTTCAGGCCATGCAGCGACGCTGGGAGATAAGGGGCTGCCAGGGCCGCGCTGCACCAAGCACGGGTCACGGGACACAGCGGCCGGGTGCGTTACGTGTGTGTGCACACGCGTGCAGGGCGGGTTATTGACCGAACCTTGCACCAGGGGTCCCTGCCTAACTCTCGCCACCAGATGGCGCAGCTGTCCCACACCTGCGGGCACAGGGGGTGGGTGTGTGGGGAGATGCCCGGGGAACAGAGGCCGTGCCCCCCTTGGCTCTGCTGTAGCCTGCCCGCCCCCCAGATTGCCCCGCACGTGAGAGTAATTCTACCTGTGGAGCAGCGTGGCCGGCCTCCCTGCAAGGAATCCCACACGTATTAGAACAGCCCTGAGCGGCAGGAGCGCGGGGTTCTGCCTCTGCCCTGGGGTTTCTGTGCCTTTGGGTCCCTTTTCCCAGCTCTTCAGAGCCAGAAGCCAGAGAAACTCCTTACACATGTTCGCAAAGGCTGCGCGTCTCCTGCGGGGACGGGGCTCCAGGCCAGAGACTTGCAAGTGCCGGCAACACAGAACTGTTCTCCCCACCTCACGAGACAGATCCTGCCCTCCAGCCATGAGCTGGGGCCCAAACCTTCCGCCAGGGCATCCTGGCCTCTGACCTGGCTTCCTTGCGGCAGCAGGCATCCCCTTCCCCAGCCTGGACCCGCGTAGTCTGGGTGTGGGGAGCCTCGTGAGCCCCACACCAGCCAGGCTGTGCCTGCTGCCCTCCCCGGTTCTGCCATGCCGCCTTAGCACCGCTGGCAGAGCTGAGCCTGCCGTGCACACGCCGTTCACGCCCAGCCGGCGTGCAGGGCACCGGAGCAGCCGCTGGGTGTCAGCACCAGCCAGCCCGGGCCAGGAGCCAGGAGCCAGCATGGCTGGCCTGGTGCAGACGCAGGGAGCCTGAGCCAGAGGTTTGCCTGGGACAAGTGGTGCTATGCTGGGGCACCTAATGCTGGCAAAGCCTCTTGGGAGCTCGCCCCAAGGCTGGCAGAGCGCTCTGCTCAGACCTTTCCCCACAGGCCCCGCAGGGCGACAGTGCCGGTCGCTTTTGCCGTGACCAAGCTCCCTTCCTCTGGGCAAGGGCCCTGGCGTGACAGTCGGGGCAGCCTCTGTGGCCTCTCGTCTGAACCCGCCCACCTGGGGGGGCAGCCAGCCTGAGGCGCTGACTCCTTCCCCCCAAGCCACTCAACAGGCCCCCCAGGAGCTGCTGACCCGAGCCAGGTTGGACCACAGCCCTCCAGGTCCAACTCCCCCTTCCCTGCAGCCAGGAGCAGCTGCCTGCTTCTGATGGGTCGGGGACCTCCATCCCTCTGGCCTGGCCTCTCCTGCCTGTCGCTGACGTCCGGTGGGGCGTGATGCAGCTGTCGCTGTGTCCCTGGCTCAGCCACGCTTCTTGCAGGGGCCGATGGCCCACGTCTCTGAGCTGGCTGGTGCGAGGTGACCCCCTGGCGGCTGTGCTAGTGCCGGCTGCCGGGCAAGTCTCAGCTGCCGGCTGAATCTCCAGCAGATCTCCTAGCCAGCCGGTGGTGCTCGGAGCAGGGGCTGTCCTGACAGGTGACTGGGTGCTGCTGAGACTGACGGGCCTGTGGGGGAAAGGCCCCGTGGCCTCACACGTGGAGTATGGCTCGTGCAGCGAGACGGCCCCGCGCCCTGCCTCTGCACTCACACTCGCCCCAGCTCAGCCTCGTGCAGGGGAAAAGCTGAGCCAGCTCTGCTGGGGGGGTCCCTCCGTGCCAGCTGGGCCACGGACGCTTGCTTCACCCGGTAGACCAGGGACAGGCCTGTTCTCCTAGCCCCAGAGCCGCGTCCGTTTTCACTCCACAGAGCCCAATTCCCAGCACACGCCCCCTAATTCCCTGCGCCGCAGGGCTGGGCCGGGGACAGGGCCCCGCTGGCCAGTGTGCCCGGGGGCAAGCTGAGGGCCGAGCCAGGCCGGGCCGGGGGTGGTTCTCTGGCTCAGACCCAGCAGCAGACGGGAAAGGAGGGCAAACCTGGGCCGACGAGGGAGGAAACCTTCTCCCACGGAGCTGTCGCGGACCCTGCTGCTCAGGGAGGCTCCCTCACCTAGCGGCACCAGGGGAGCGCTCTGTGCCCACAGGCTGCAGCGGGGCAGCTGCCGTCCTTTCTCTCCTGAGTACCAGAGCGCAGGGAACCGTCTGGCTGAGACCAGCCGCCGGCTCCTCCATCCCCCTGGAGTGTGAGATCGGCTGGGTATGGAAATGCAGCTTGCACCCCTTCTCTTCCAGCCTCCCCCCCGGTGCCAGGCTCAGCGACTGCCCTGCAGACCACAGAAGGTAGGTGTGGGTCAAGCAGCTGGGGAGAGAAGGGCCCCGGGGGTGTCGTGCCCTCTCTCGGGGCGGAGGTGGGTTTTGCTTCAGGCTGTTGACCGGAGGGGAGGCGGGGGGAGCTGGTTCTCTGGGGCAGGGAGCCTGGGAGGAGAGATCCTTGCACTTGTCCTCTCCGTGCTGCTGCCTAGTCACTCCTCTGCCCGCTCACCGCCGGCGCCCCGCCTCTGCAGCTGCTGCGGGATTCAGCAGCCCCCGCGCCCGTCTCTCGGTACGAGCACAGCCACGGCTCTCGCTGGCCCACACGGAGACCTTGCACTGGTTACAGGGCTGGGGCCGCGCTGGGTCTGGGCCCGGGCCCGGCCCCCTTCCAGCCCTGCTGGGCTGGTGCCAAAGGTGCTGGACACGTGAGGAGAGGATGCCTCGAACACGGCCGTCCGGCACGTGGCTGGGCCGAAGGGGGCAGGGCGTCTGCACGGCGTGGGAGTCTCTTGGGCACCACGGGTGTTGCAGATGGGCCACGTCGTCAGCTCTGCTGCAGACCCAGCGTGTCCCCCGGCCGGCCGGCCAGGCGGCTCCGGGCAGGGCCTGCAGACCCGGCTCTCCCAGCCGCTGCTCCCTCTAGCTGGGCTCCGGTCTCAGCCGCGTGGCTGCGGAGCTGGGGAGGCGTCTCCCCTTCCCTCTGTCTGAGCCAGGCTCTCCATCCCTCCAGAGGCACCCTCCGAGAAGCAGCCCTCGCTCTCGCGGAGCCCAGGCCTGGTGGCCGTGATCTGCATCTTCGTCATCATCCTGACCCTGGCCACCGTGGTGGTGATGGCTAAGCTCTGCCGCCGGAGAGAGCCGGCGTTCAAGAAGCTGGACGAGGTGCCAATGGTGCGTAGGTGCTGGCCCCGCTGTCTGTGCGTCTGTCCCGGCCCAGAGCAGATGCTAGCAGCTCTGCCCGGCTATTGCAGCCTCCCGCTCGGCTCCCGGAAAGAGCCGGCCCCTTTCGCTGAGGCTCTGAATGCAGGGAAGCCCCAGGGCCTTGCCCTGCGTCTGTCCGTGTCCGTGTGGGGCATGGCTCTGCCTCCTGCTAGCGCCGTGGGAACAGGGCGCTGCGCTCTAGGCTGCTTAGCTGGGCCAGGCCTCCCTCCGGCAGCCACCCGGCTCCGAGACGCCCCCAGGCCATGCGGTGCTGCTGGGGCCAGCAGGGCCCAGGCATGGGATGGGGGGGTGTCTCTGCTGCCCTAAGCCCCCCACTCTGGGGAGGGGTGTTGGTGTGAAATGTGGGCAGGGGCTCCCCAGTTTGCAAGCTCTGGCAGAAGCAAATTACCGTGTCGCTCCCTGGCCCGTCTGGCACAGGCGAAAGCAGCGGGCTGGAGAAGGGCCGCTCTGCACACGGCTGCCGGACAGCCTGAAGTGCAGGGGTGGGGTAAAGGGGTCAAGGGCTGGGCACAGCCCAGCCTGGAGGTCAGACATCCCCCCCCCCCCCGCCACTGGCGCGCCAGCTGCCCAGGGGCTGTTCCTGCAGAGAGGGGCTGCAGCTGGCAGCACGGGTGCTGGCGTGTGCGCGGTGCCAGGCCCAGGCTGCAGTACACTGGGGGGTGGAGGGGGTGCCTGCTGCCCTCTGGCTGTGGGGCTGGCCGTGGGGAAAGCGCTCACCCTCCGCTCTCTCCTTCACAGGGGAAGATGACTGAGGACTCACCCTTTGCTCGCTACCCCCCGAAATAACAGGCCCCCCCAGCCCGCACGGGAGCCGGGCCCAGTGTCAGGCAGGGGTGTCTGTCCGGCTCCCCTCCGGGCCATGCACCCCTGGCCTGGCCGTGCTGCGGCAGTGGCCGGGGGCCTCTTCTCCACTGCCCAAGGACTCCGCGCCAATAAAGAGGCGGCTGGTTTTGCTCTGTTGTTTCTCTGTGGCCCTGCTCTCGGCTCCTGCTCCCCGTGGCCCCGGCAGCTCTGCCCCAGCTGCGATGCAGGGCAGGGACTGAACGTGCCGTGGGCTCTGCGTGGCTGATGGAGAGTGTAAGCGGCGCAGGCTGCAGCAGCATCCTCTCTCCCCCCCCCCCCCCGCACTATCAGTTCTGTGCTGCCGGGGGGGGGGGGGGGGCCTCCGGCTGCCTGACACAGAGACCCAGGGCGGGGAGGGAGCCTGTCCCCTCCGTTGGCCCCCCTGATCCAGCCCAGGCTGCTTGGCTGGCTGTCTTCCCATCTGCTGCAGCTGCCCCTGTCTGACCCAGGCGGTGACCCCCAGCGGGGCAGGCTCCGGGCTGGGGGAGTCAGGCCTGTCCCTTTGCTGCCCAGGTGGGGCAGACCCAGAATCGCCGAGTCAAACAGAAGCACGTCTGCATCGCAGCCATCCTGGGCTGTGGCCTTCACAGGGTGGGGCCTGCACCCCCAGCCCCGGCTCCAGCTCCTCTGACCCCTGCTCTCCATGGGGGGGGGGGGTTCCCCTCCAGCAGGAAATGTTCCCAGCAGGTTCTTCTGGGGGAAACTGCCCGTTGTCATGGGGAGAGGCCTGTGGTTGCAGCCCTGGGCCTGGCTACTGAGCCCCTTCCCTGCCGGGCTTGGTGAGTTCTCCTAGCCCCGATTTGTCCAGCACAGGGGGTCGGGGGGCGATTCTCCAGGGCTGCGCCGCTGCTCTTGAAATGCCTCACACCAGCAGGGAGGGGCAAAGGAGGATCCAGCCCAGCCAGAGGCAGAGCCCTGTGTGCTAGGGGGCTGGACCGTGCCGCCAGCAGCGCCCCGACCTGCAGGAAAGCCGCGAGCCCCAGCTACGTGGGGCCGTGCTGGAGCTGAGCCGAAATCACAGCCCCTGGGCACTGCAGCCCCCTGCTCTGCAGGGCTCTGCTCCGCTCCTCAGCCCCCAGTGCCTGCCTTGGGCCCACGGGCAGGGACCCGCCTGTGCCATCAGACAGGAGACGCGGCGCTCGGCTGGGCCGCAGGCACACCTTGCTCTGGGGAGAAAGTCTCTCCTGTGCCCCCCTTCAGGATCCCACGACTGGCACTTTGCCCACAGTTGGCCGGATGGTGCCGGAGCTAGGGGCCCCGGGCTGTGGGGGCAGGAGTAACCACTGGCTCTCCGGCATGCCAGGCCCTGCCTCTGCCCCCCATGCCCTGCCCGGCTCCGGGGCCCACGCGCCCTGCCCATCGCAGGGGAGGGGGGTGAGCAGGCAGCCTTGGCTCAGCTCTGCAAGGAGCCTCTGCCACCAGGGCGGGCTGGTAAGGGGGCAGTTTGCCTGTTGCCCTGCCTGGGAGGATGGCCCGGGCCAGCAGGGTGGGGGGATGGGATGAGACCTGGAAGGGAGACCAGTGCAGAGTGGGCAAGGCAGGGGCTAGATGCTGGCTCCCTCCCCCACACCAGCCTGGGGCTGGATTGTGCCACTCTGGTTCCACCGGGTACCTGGGCAGGGCACCTGCCCTCTACGGCTCCGTGACCCCTTGTTCCATGCCCCTGGCCAGTGCTCCTTCCCGTGGAAACCAGGCGGGGCTCCTGGGTGCTAGTCCTGGCTCCGACGTGCTGGGTGACCTTGTTCCAGAGCCCTGCCCTTGCTGTGGCGTTGCCCGTGGGCCAGGGGCCTGGCTGGGGCGGGAGGATTTGCTGCGTGGCAGCTGCTGAGTGCCAGGGTGGCCTGCTGAGGAATGGCTGGTTCGCAGGGAAGGGGGGGCTGTGGTTGTCGCCCCCGCCCGGGGGTTGATGGGCTGGTTGACGAAGCGCGGCGCCCAGGCAGGGCCGTGCACAGCTGTATTTCAGCAGTAAATCAGACCAGCAGAACATTACATTCCCCCAAGAAAACAGTTTGTGCTGCAACTTCACCTTCGTCTTGTCCTGCAGCTGTTGCGGGGTGCGGGGGGCGGGGGGGGGGCAGACCGCAGAGCAGTCTGGGGGGGCCTCGGCTTCCCTGCAGCTGTTGCTGCTGTGCCAGTGTCCAGTGGGGGTTTGCTCCAGGCGCTGGGGCCGCGCACAGCGGGGTGCTGTTGTGGGGCTCCCGGGGGGGCTGCTCCTGCAGCAGTCACTGCGCTGGGGATTCTCCTTCCTCTGGCTCCCGGCAGCACCAAACCGCACGGCCACGTGGTTCCAGGGAGCAGTGTCGGGGATCCGGGGGGGGCACGCTGCCCTCCCAGTCAGTACCATTCACCCCTCCCCCCGGTGGGTGCTCTGGGGCTGTGTGCGGCTGGGGTGTCACACAGCCGGGCACCTTGAAGGCTGCCCTTTATCTGGCTGCCCCACAGCAGCTGTCAGCAGGGCCCAAGCATCATTTTTTCAGGCCCAGGGCAAACGTGTAACGGGCCCCCTCCCACACACCCGCAACCCCCCCCCTCCCACACACCCCACCCCCCTCATCCCCACACACTCCCACACCCGCAACCCCCCCCCTCCCACACACCCCGCAACCCCCCCTCCCACACACCCGCAACCCCTCATCCCACACAACCCCTCATCCCACACACCCGCAACCCCCCCGTCCCACACACCCGCAACACCCCCCACACACCCCACAACCCCTCATCCCACACACCCGCAACCCCCCCCTCCCACACAGGCAATCTCAGCAGCCACGAACAATTGTTTCCTCATGGTCATGGGGTTTGCAGCCCGGGCCGGCCCCTGAAGTGACCCCTCCCCCCCACGGGGGACCCTGGCTGTCAGCCCCTGCCAGGAGCCTGGGGCGCCTCAGCCTCTCTGGCCAGCAGAAGCCAGGCCTGGCACCTGCGGCTCGTCAGTTAGAGCCACCCCTGTAGCGCTTGCCCCGAGCCCTGCTGCACCTCCGGCCCTGGGCTGTGTTGTTGGGGGCTGTTAAACAGCGGCCGAATCCCCGCCCAGAGGGGGCTGCATTTCACTGCGGGGGGAGGCGGGCCCAGGTGTAGGCAAGACGGTCAGGGATTGCACGGTGCTGTGGCAGAGGTGGGGTGAGCGTCCCGGTGCTGCGTCTGAGCTGGGGGCTCCCGCCCCCCTTGTGGGGTTCAAGCCCCTTGGGCTGTGCCTGGTCCCCTGCAGCCCTGCCCCGGACGGCGACGCGTCGCTGAACTCCTGGGGGACAGCCCGGCCGCCGCGCGCGCTTGGCCCCTTCCCACGCGCCCTGCGCCCTGCAGGTCCTGCGCAAAGCGCAGCCGAGCCGAGCCGAGCCGCGCCGTCCAGCTGCTGAGCAGAGCGTCCCCGTAACCCTAAACCCGGCACTGGGGGCTCGGCTCGGCTCGGGACCCGGCGCCCCGAGAGACGCTCCCAGCAGAGCGCGGCCGGGGGTCGCCGGCGCCTCCGCGCCTGGGAATTTGCTGCTCCAGCCGCCGTTGGAAAGTGGATCCGGCTGGAGCCTGCTGCTGATTGATCGCCAAGGAGCCGTTCTGGGGAAGTGACACAAAGCCACGCTGTCATTACGGGGGCGGTGTGTGTCTGTGTGTGTGTGTGTCTGTGTGTGAGGTGTGTGTGTGTGTCTGTGTGTGTGAGGGGTGTGTGTGTGTCTGTGTGGTGATACAGGAGCAAGGCGCTGCTGACGGTTCTCTCTGAGCGCGGCGCTGTGGCTCCAGCCGCAGGTTTCGCACCTGTGGAACAGTCGCACGCGTGAATCTTTGGGGCGACGTTTCCTGCCTGGCCGAGACCCCCGGGGTCTGCAAGCACCAGCCGGTCCCTCCTCGCGCAGGGAAACCGCCTCATCGCCTGCTCCAGCAGCGGGGCAGGGGCCGGGGCCGGGGCCGCCCTGGGCCGGGCGCTCAGTGCCTGAGAGCGGTGCAGGAATTCTTTATTTCGGCCTCAGAGAATGAACCGCCCGTCGGGGCCGAAGGTCCCCAGTGCGGGGACTTATTATGGGCTGCCAGCTCCCAGTCAATGGGCTGGCGGCTCTGCCGAGGGGGCGGGAGCGCGCAGCGGCTTCATTCCGCGCTGCGGGCCGGTGGCCATGGGCGCTGCTATTTCCAGCCGGCCATGGCAAAACGCAGGGCGAGCGCAGGGCGCCGGGAGACCCCGGCTGCGCCCCGAGTCCCCTGTGGGCACAAGAGGCGGCCCTCGCCTGGGCGTCGCTGCACGGGGCTGCCCGCGGCTAGAGAGGGCGAGGGGCAGGGCCGGGTGGGAAGCGGGCTCACTCCGGTGCCGTGTGACGGGGTGTAAAGGCTGGCGTGGCCTTGTCCACACACGCCCTGCGCTGCGTGATCTGAAAGTGGTTTCGAAACCGGTTTGGCCAAAGCAGCGCAGAGCCCCAGCCGGGTGGCCGCTCGCTGGGCGGGGGCCGGGCTCAGCGGTGAGCTGCGGCTGCCCTGGTTTAACTGAGCCGGGGCCAGGCTGCACCCGCCTGCCCTGCACTGAATCCGGAGCGAGCTCGGGTGCAACAAGCCCCTGCTCACCCTGGTGTGGAGCCTGCCCCTCCCCCCCACTCGTGCGTAGCAGCGCAGGGGACCCCCCCCCCAGAGCCGGAGACCCCGGGGCAGCGAGACAGCCCGGCCGCTGGGGCACTGGCTGCCTGGCCTGCCCCGGGCCGGGGGGTGGGACGGCCGGTCCAGGCCCCGCTGCAGGGGCTGCTCCGCGCCGGGGGGCCGCAGCGGGGTCTCAGAGGCGGGGGCTGCGGGGACAAGCGGCTCCGGGGGCCCCTCGGGCTGTGCGGGGCAATGCGCGCCCGACTCCCCCCCCCCCCGGGGCTTTTGCCGGGTCCGCAGCAGCGCGCCAGGCCCCGCCCGGGGCAGGGGAGCCGGTGCCAGGTGTCCCGGGACGTCGGTCCAGCGGGGGAGGGGGGCCCAACGTGCGGAGGCCGGAGCCGGGCTGCCCCACTCGCGGCGGGGGTGGCGCCCGTGGGGCTCGGCCGGTCTCCGGCTGCGGGCAGCGGGCGCTGGGCTCCGGGCAGCAAAGCGTTAAGGGGCCGCCCGCAGGAAGCGCCGCGAAAGCCGCGTGTTAATCTCGCTTGCTCCAGCCCGTGCAGCTCCCGCTGGGTCACATGCAGGCGGCCGGGCCCGGCTCGCCACCGGCTCCCCTCGGCGTGCACCGCCAGCCCCGCACGGACTCGGGCTCCCCGCGCCTCCGGCTGCCGCTGCGCGTAAGTCTCCGCCGGCCGGGGCTGCTGGCGGCTGCGGGAACGTGGCACCGCGGGCAGCGCGGAGCCTGGAGTCTCGGGCACCGGCGAGCGCCGGGGCTCCGCGGGCAGCGGCTGGCTCGGGGCTGAGCCGGGCCTGGCTGGTGCCGGGGCGTTGCGGGGTTCGTGCCCGGCGCGTGCAGCCAGCAGAGCAGAGCCTGACGTCGGAGCAGAATGGCTCAGGACTTGCCGGGAACCGGAGCCTCCCCGAAGGCGGGTGCCAGGTGTCCGGGCTCCTGCGTGACCTTGGCCGGCATTTTTGCAGGCAAGTGCCACGCTCCTGGCCCTGGCTGTGCTGGGCAGTGACTCTGCAGGGGTGGGGTGCGTGCCAAGGAGAGCGCGCCCCTCGGGGGAGCTTTGCTGATGAGTGCCCGGCTGTTGGGTGGCGCTGCCAGACAGGGCTGGGGCCCAGCCGGAGGCTGCGGGTCAAAGCGTCTCGCCCCGTTTCGGGCCAAGGCCGGAAGGTGCCCGTGTGATCATCCAGGCTGATGTCCTGCCCCAGCCTGGCAGCAGCTTCCCCAGGGGTCTGCGGGGCCAGCCGCTGGGAGCTGGTTCTCCTGTGACCTGCTGCCTCCATCCCTGGGACCCCTTGGACTCGCAGCAGCGGTCTGGAGTCGCAGGCTGCTCCCGGCCCCTCGGGGGTGGGGCCTCGGCCGCCCCAAAGGCTGCTCTGGGCGTCGGTGGGGCCGCACCTGGATGTTCCGGAGGCTCCCCGACCCGGGTTCTCTTGTCGGAGGCCCTTGGGGTGTTCACAGCCAGGCAAGGCCTGGGCTGGGCTCTGAGCACCCACAGTCCGAGGCACCGGCATGGGGAGGGGACCTGGCCCTCCCTGCCCCTCTCGCCCACCTGACGCTGCCATCGTGGGTCCCTGCGGGGAGCTCCCTGGGGAGCCGGCTGCAAATGCAGCCCCTCTGCTCTCCTGGCTTGGCAGGACTGGCTCTGCACCGCGCTCCACTGCTGGGCTGGGCTGGCCTGCACCCGGGCGTGGCCAGGGACCCATGCGCACTGAGCTCGTGAGCCACATGCCCCTGGGACCGGTTCTTCAAGCTTCTCCAGGCCAGCTGGCCGGTTGGGGATGCACCCTGGCCCCAGTGAGCCCTTGGCTCCACCAGCCCGGGGGTTGTGTGCAGCACAGGGCCCAGGCAGCAGGCCGCCTGCCTCTCGGATGTCGCAGGAAGCTGGACTGGCTCCCACCCCAGGTGCTGGGGCTGTGCTGGAGCATGGAGCTGGGTGGGGGGGCAGGGTTTGCACGGGTTCACAAATGCTAAAGCGGAGCTCAGCCAGGTGCACGTTCCTGGGAGAGGAATGCTGCTTCCTGCCCCCGCGGGAGGCCCAGGAGCCGGAGCAAACCCCCTGGGCCCCTCGGGGAGGCGCAGCTGGCTCCGTTCCCTCTCCCACAGCTCAGGGTTTGGTTCCCAGCGCCGGCGAGAGGGAATGCAATGGCAGCCAAGTCCTGTGCCGGGGTGGCTGGCCTGATGCCAGCGTGCGGCCCGTTCCCGGGCAGCCAGAGCCTCTCTGAGCACTGCTCCGCACTGCAGCCCGTGGGCCTCAGCAGATGTTTTCTCATTGTCCCAGCCTGGAATTCAGTCCCCCCCCGTGGTGTCTCTGGAGCCTGGCGGGCTGTGAGAGGGGGATCCTGCCTCCTTCCTTTCCTCTGCTGCAGAAGAGTGTTTGATTGGCAAAGGGGCCGAGGTGCCCCCCCTCCACCTCCCCTCACTCCTTCGGCTGCTGGTTGCCAGGGGGCTCAGGCCAGCTGCCGGTGCCGGAGAAAGAACCAGCTGCCGCCGGGCTTTAAATGGCCATTGGCTCTTGTACGAGAGCGAACCTTTGTCACGTTGGTTCTTTATTGGCATTTGCAAGATGCTGTGAGTACGGCCGAGAGCGGGTCCGTCTCCCACCCGCTGCCGCACAGCACCGCGAGATCCCAGCGTCCCTGTGCCAGGACGGCCGCCAGCCCCCGGCGCCTGGGGCGCGCGCTGCAGGAGGGCCTTTCCCGTCTCGCTGGAGCTGCCTGCTGCCCCTGGCACTGCAGCCCAAACGCTCTCAGGGCAGCGTGGGCCCCTCTGCACGCTCCAGCCTGCTCTGCAGGGCCTTTTCTCATCCAGACTCGGCGGGGCCAGTGGGGTACAGAACATCTGGCGCCGCCCCGCCAGGCTCAGCTCCCACCCAGTCACTGTTTGAGCCCCCTCAAAACTAACAACAAAGAAATGCCTCAGAGAGCAGCCGACACCTCCCCCCTTGCTGCTACCCACCCCAGGCATGTGGGGCTCTCTTTGGTCTGCATGGGCCCAGGCTGCCTGCAGAGTGAGCCCTGGGGTGACAGACCCCCCCTCCCCCCACCACATCCGCCCAGCTCCATGCAGTGGTGCAGCAGTGCCCAGAGTCGTGCTCTCAGGCCAGCCCGGGCCCCACAGGGCAGGTATCCTGCAGCGTGTGTGTGTGTGTGTGTGTGTGTGTGTGTGTGTGTGTGTGTGTGTGTGTGTGTGTGTGTGTGTGTGTGTGTGTGTTCTCTCCCCTCAGCACCCTTTGGAGCTGCTCCAGGATCCCGCACCCGCAGGTCTGGCTTCCATCTCCTGGCAGTGAATGGGGAGGGCAGTGCCCTGCCGGGCTCCCCAGATCTAGCGGGCAGCGGGTGAGACCTGGTGCCAGGACAGCTCCTGACTCTCTCCTCCTCCTGTTGCAGGGAAAGGATCGGGGCCAGCCAGAGCAGGGGCCGGGATGCGGCGGAGTCGGACGGCCACGTCCTTCCTGGGCATAGAGGTGAGAGCAGCTGCAGGCCGGCGGGAGTAGGGGACCCTGCTTGGAAAGCAGCTGGCTGAGCGGGGTGGCTCTCTGTCACTCTGTGCGGCCCAGGCAGCGTCTGGGACCGGTTCTGGCAGCGCCACGGGGGTTATAACCGCAGGCTGCAGGACACGGCCAGATCGGGCAGGGTAGGTGCTGATAACAAAGGGGTGGGGGTGGCAGAGGCGCGGCAGGGCTGGCGGAGAGGAGGGGACACACCGCACGGAGCTGTGGGTGCAAGGCGGCTGTGGTGCTTGCTGGGCTCTGCCCATAACCCCCTACCCCATGTCAGCGTCACCCCCGCCCCCGGCTGGGGAGAAGGGGCTGGTTCATTTGGCTGCCATGCTCCTTTGGTTGGGAGCAAGGGTGCGCTGTGCCCAGCGCCGTCGCTGTCCCAGCTGAGACCGGGGCAGCTCCTGCTCCTGTCCCTTGGAGGGGCCCCGATGCCCTGGGGGTCTGTCTGTGAGAGTCCCCCTCCCACCGGGTGCGCTCTGCTGCGTGTGGAGATATCGGTGCCGCCTCGCCAGGGTAGCAGCGGGCAGAGCTGGGGGGGTGGAGAGCCAGGGCAGCAGGAACTTCCTTGAGGCAGCGCTGCCCCCAGCCGCACCCGCTCCCTGCCTCAGGAAGGAAGGAAGGAAACTTTCCCCATCTCAAGGCCTTTGCTAATGAGCCACCAAGCGAGTGTTTGTCCTCTGCACTGAGCGTCAGCCCCAGCTGCTCAGGGGCACAGGGCCTGTCCGCGCCCCGGGGCTGGGACAGTAACTGGAGCAAACCCATGACAGCTCCTCCCTCGCGAGCGTCCGCACGACAGACTCAAGCAAGCTGCGGCAGTGCGGGTCTGGGTGAAATGACTGTGCGGTGTGTGCACGACTGGCTGAAGGATGGTGCTCCAAGGGAGTGATCAGTGGCTCGCTGTCCAGCTGGGAGGGTGTCTCAAGCGGGGTCCTGCAGGGGTCGGGCCTGGGTCCAGTGTTGGTCAGTACTTTCGTTAGTGACCTGGATCATGGCGTGGCGAGCGTGCTGTTAACATCTGGCTGGGAGGGGTTGCAAGCACTCGGGAGGCCAGGGTTAGAATTCAAAATGGCTTGGACAAGTCGGAGAATTGGTCTGAATTCAACAAGATGAAACTCCATGAAGACAAGTCCGAAGCAGGTGGCTTGGGAAGGAAAGACGGAATGCACAGCACTACAGGCGGGAGGAGGAGCGAGGCGGCCGTCCTGTGACAGGATCGGGGCTAGTGTGGGTCACAAATTGCACGTGTGTCAACGACGTGATGCAACTGTGAAAAAGTCGAATCTCCTCCTGACAGGGTTGGCAGGACGATCATTACCCAGCACGGGTGAGGCCTCAGCTGAGCATTGGGTCCAATTCTGGGCCCCACACGTTAGGAAGGATGGGGAGGGGAGCAACAAACCTGATGCAAGGTTTAGAAATCCTGACCTTTTGAAAAACTGGGCACATTCAGTCTTGAGAAAAGCGGACGGAGGGGAGCTGATAAAAGGCTTCCGATCTGTGAAGCGCTGTTGAAAAGAGGCGCGAGGGATCAATTGTTCTCCCTGCCAGCTGGAGGGAGGACATGGAACAAGGGGCTCAATCTGCAGCACGGGAGGCTTAGGTTGGAAACGAGGAAAAGCTTTCTACCTCTCCGGGCCATTCAGCTCTGGGCCAGGCGCGCAGGGCGCTCGTGGAATCCCCCTCTCAGGAGGGTTTTAAGACCAGGCTGGACAAACCCCTGGCAGGGCTGGTCTGGGTTGACTTGGTCCGGACTCGGCGCCGGGGCTGGGCTCGGGGACCTCTCGTCTTGCGGCCCGACGTTTCTCTGATTCTATGTGGTGAGCACGTTCTGGGGCCCAGGAGGAGCCCCGCTGCCCCAGGGGTGGCTGGTGCTTGGAGTAGCAGCTTCCTGCCCCCCACTAATGGGCCTTTGCGCTCATCAGCAGAGCCCAGGCACTAGTGAGGTATGAGTGTGAGCACACCGGGGGTCGCGCTGATGTACCACGCTGCTAGCTAGTGGCTAAAAGGCCTGGCTCTGCGGCGCCCAGCAGGGGCCGGCGGCTCAGCCCAGCGCTGCGGTTCGGGTTGGCCGGGGAGGGGCACGTTCTCAAATGCCGACTGCGCCTGCTGGGGCCCCGCCAGCTCCAGCTGACCCCCGCTTGCTGCCTGGTTACAGATTTGCCGCCAGCTCCTCCTGCTTCATTAACCTGAGAGGCCTCCTCACTGGAGAGCTGCTGACTGGCAGCCTCGAACAAGCCCCGACCTGCTTGGCTGCGCCTCCACCTCCGCTCCAGCGCCTTCGGCTGGGAGTCGTTAGTGCAGCTGGACTAAAAGCCACTTTGCTTGTTTGGATCCTGCGGTTCCCTGGTTACGGCTCAGGGCGCGCTTCCCCCTGCCTCACTGCGCGCGCTAGACAGCCCAGCCCTCAGCACCTGCCGGCCCCTGGCAGACCACTCCCTGCTGGGCCCTTGGTTCTCCCCTCTCCTTAGCCAGCGCTGGAGGAAAGCAGCACGGCCCCTGCACGGAGCCGGCTGTGGGACTCCCTGGAAATGAAAGGCACATTCTCCCCGCCTGCCTGGGCCAGCCACCTGCAGCCGCTCCAGGGCGCTAATACCTGGGATTATAGCACTCGGCAGCAGGTCATTAGACCCCTAATGGGCAGTTAATTATTATCATCCCTGGACTAATTGCACATTCGGCTCCGAGAGGGTTTTTCCACTGCGGTAGCTGCCTCCGAAGCCGGCGCATTGTGACCCCGGGCCCAGAGCTTCCCAAGCGGGGCCCTGCTCTGCAGCAGGCCTGGGGAGTGGCCCCCGGAGGAGGGCCAGCAGATCAGCCCCGGCGGCGTGTCTGGCCGCGCGGTGCTGGCCGCGTGCTCGTTGATTCCGGGGCTGCTCGGAAGCCGCCCCCGGACGGTGGACGGGGAGAAGCTTGCCTGGCCGCAGCCCTTGTCCCCGCAGCTTATAGGTCGCTTGCACACCTGAGCAGAGCCAGTCCCACCCCACCGATGGGGCAGGGAGAGACCTGCCAGCCGGGCCAGGCTCAGTGACAGGTCACCCGGCACACACTGCTGCAGCCCGAGGAGTGTGTCTGTGACCTCAGCCCCGGGCCGGGTGTCCCAATGGAAACCATTGACGGCAGCAGGCACAAGGGGCCTGCTCCTGCTCCCCGGGGTGCCCAGTTTGCTGTAGCGTCTCTCTGCCCCGCTGGCTCCGTTTGCATGGTGCCACAGAGCATCTGCAGCTGGCCCCGCCTGTGTGCCAGGGCTGGGGGTCAGGGCAATCTCCCCAGCAAGTGCCCCCAGTGCCAGGCACTGCCTGTGCCCCACCCCCCTGATCTCCACAGCGGGACACGATACCAGCCTGTGCCGCCCACCCGGGGATGCTGCTTGAAATGCCCCAAATGTTTTATTTTAAAAAAGGAAATTAATAAGATCTAAAAAACTTCAAACCAGACTCTCTTCCCGCCCCGGCCCCTGCTGCCCAGCAGAGATTTTACTCTGGAACGGGAGACATGCCAGAGCCTGCAGAGAGTGCACTAGAGTCTGTACTACGGCCATCGATTTTCTACGGAAGGTGGCAGGATAAACCTCCTAAATGGAGCGAGACACCCTCCCCCTGCAAATGCAGCTTCATGAAGGAGGGCTGCCCGCCCCGCCCCAGAGCAGCAATGTGCTCCCCGCTTTGCCCAGGGCCTGCACGCTCGAGTTGGTTGCTTTGCTCCTCTCACTCTGGCCCTGCCTTACTCCAGGGCTGGGTTCCAGCCGTGCTGTGTCCTGCCTGCGCTGTCCTGGCCTCGCACAGGGGCGCTCACGGGTTGCTCTGAAGTATGTGTGGAATTGGAAGCTCTTTCCTCAGGTGCCACGGCGCTGCCTCCATTTATTCCTCCCCGTGCCTACAGCAGGCTCCGTCGCTGCTCACCACAGACCGTGAATCGTTTCTGCTGCTCTTCTCTGGACTTTCTCCTTTGTCCACATCTTTCCTGAAAAGCGGCGCCCAGAACTGGACACAATCCCCCAGCTGAGGCCGTATCACGCGAAGTCGAGCGGAAGAATCACAACACTCCTGCTGACACAGCCCAGACCGAGGGTTGCTTTGTTTGCAGCAGTGACGCTGTTGACTCATATTTACCTTGTGATCCACTGTGACCCAGATCCATTTCCGCAGCTCTCCGGCCTCAGCAGCCATTTCCCCTTGTGTGTGTGCAAATCATTGTCCCTTCGAAGTGCAGCACTTTGCACCTGTTCTTAGTGACTGTTCTCGTCCTATTTACTGCAGCCCATTGCCCCGGTTTGTCCAGATCACTTTGAATTTCAATCCTGGCCTCCAAAGCGCTTGCAGCCCTTCCCAGCTGGGTATCGTCTGCACACGTTACACGTGTGCTCTCTGTGCCACTCTCCACATCACTGATGGAGTTATTGAACACAACCAGACCCGGAGCTGATCCCTGCGGGACCCACTCAATGTGCCCTTCCAGCTTGACTGTGAACCGCTGATAACGACTCGCGGGGGACGGTTTTCCATCCAGTTACGTGCTCGCCTTCTAGTAGCTCCTGCTAGGTTGTATTTGCCTGGTTTGTTTGAGGTCATGTGAGAGTGTCAGAAACCTTACTAAAGTCAAGACATGCCTGCCACGTCTCCCGCCTCCCGCCACCTGCAAGACTTGTTCCCCTGGCAAAGGGAGCTCTCAGGTTGGTTTGACATGATCTGTTCTTGACAAATCCATGCTGACTGTTACTTACACCTTGTTATCTGCTAGGTCTTCGCAAATTGATTGCTTCATTATATGCGCCATTATCTTCCTGGTATTTATATTAAGTGAACTGGTCTGTAATTCCCCAGGTTGTCCTTATTCCCCTCTGTATAGACTGGCACGATATTTGCCTTTTTCCAGCCCTGGGGAATCTCTCCCCTCTTCCATGACTTTTCGAAGATCATGGCGAATGACTCAGATCTCAGTCAGCTCCTTGAGTATTCTGGGATGCATTTCATCAGGCCCTGGTGATGTCTAACTTGTCTAAATCATTTTAAACTTGTTCTTTCCCTATTGTAGCCTCTGATCCTACCTCCTTTTCGCTGGCATTCACTGCTAGACGTCCGATTGCTGCTAACCTTTTCAGGGAAAACTGAAACAAAAAAGGCACGTCATGCTTCTGCCATTTCCACATTCTCGGTTGTTGTAGTAACTGGCCTGGCCTGGCCTGGCCTTGGTCTGCCTCTTCCTCCTAGTGTCTCTGTAGAAGGTTTTCTTGACCCCCCCTTTACGCCTCGAGCTAGTTTCGCCTTGTTGACAAAGGCCTTGGCCTGTCTCACTTTGTCCCTACTTAGTACAAATCCTTGTGTTGTTCCTTTCTATTGATCCTCTGCAATTCACACTCGTTTCCGTTTTCTGTAGGGCTCTTTTTTGCGTTTCGCTCTCCTGGGTAAGCCAGGGTGGTCTCTCTCCAGACTTCCTGTCTTTCCTGCACAGTGGGAGAAGTTGCTCTTGTGCCAAGGGGCCGGGCCGACTGAGGTGAGACAGTCACCGGCTCCCGTGCCTGCCCCCGCAGCCTGGCCTCAGCTGCCCGCACGGAGCCCGATGGCAGGCACCAGCTGCTGTGCCTGCCTCCATCCCTGCTCCTGCGGCGAGGTGCAAACCTGGGTGCCAGCCGCGGCAGCAGAGGCCAGGAGCTGGTTGGCTGTCACTGATGAGGCCCTGCCTAGCAGCTAAGTGATGGGAAGGGAGTTTCCTCCCCCTGTTCTAATGCAGCGCCGAGGCCATCGATCGGCGGCAGGTGCTGGGCGGCCCCCCTGGGACAGCAGGTAATTCAGATGTTCAGGGCCGGGCCATGAATACAGCTCGCTGGGGTGTCATTAGCCCCAAGCAGCTGCGGCCGCTCCCAGGGGGCCAGGAGCTGTGACTTCTGAGACGGGGGCCTCATCAGGACAGCGCTCGCTCGCCCGCCAGGTCCTGCCGCCCACGTGGTGCCCCCCGCCCCCGGCCCTGCAGTGCGGGGCCGTGGGGGCTGTGCTGCTCTCCGCACTCAGCCCCTGCCCTGCCAAAACCTCCGTCAGCTCCAGGATGGTCCTGGCCCTTGTCTGAGGTGCTGGGCACGTCTCAGGAGACAAGGTGGATGCCAGGAGTGACCCTTGGGTGGTGTGAGCTGTGTGGGGGTGGGGATCTGCTCAAGCCAGTCTCCCCAATGAGCCCCCTCCTGCTCCCCCCGCCCGGGTCCCCTGCCCAAGGCATGGGGGAGCTCCCAGCAGCCCCGGCACTGCTGGCACCCGAGGAGTTTTGTGTAGGCTCTTCAGTCCATTTGCTGTTGAGGCCTGAACTCGTCTGAGCAGCCCAGCTCCAGCGGCCCTGTGCTAGGGCAGGGCAGGGCAGGGCAGGGCGTGCGCACGGCAAGCGGGGATCTCGCTGCCTGGCCGGGCACGCGTGAGGCTCGTGGCTGTGAGGTGTGGGGTGCGGGAGCAGCCGGGCTCCTGGTGGGCTCCATTCGAGGTCCTGCAAAACTCAGCCAGTCCTGCCTTTCCCTTTGTGAGCGCTCTGCTCGGCCCGGCCCGGCCCGGCCCGGCCCGGTGCGGCCCGCCGGGGGGCTTAGCCCCAGGATCCGGGAAGCAGGATGCTGGGAGCGTTAGCCAGCCACGCTGAGCACTCATGCCATGGGGGAGGAGCAGGAATGGTGGGTTTGGAGCCCGTCTCATCCTACCTGGCTGTAAATGGCCCCAGCTCTGCAGGCGAATGGACCCGTCCCCTGTGGGAACACTGGGGCCCAGTGGCTGGTGTCTGTCTGGAGCCAGGGCGCGCGTTGGACTGAAAGGAAATGCAGGAGTATTTTAAAAACTTGCTTGTAGTCAAGGGAGGAAGCAGGTTTTAAGCGAAGGCACAAAATCGCTTTACAGCTCCTGCGTGAAATGCCTTTCGGATCGTTGGCAAAATATTTCATTGCTGTGCTTTCCCAAGGCCTGACAGACAGCTAGAGAGCGAGCTGTAATTGCAGGCTGCCTCCCGTGGGCTCTCAGCTCCCTCGCCGCACACCGGCTGCTGGAGGGGGACAAAGCCACCGTCAAGGCAGCGTCTCCGTCCCCCACTAGCACACAACATTTTGGCAGATTCCCCATTGCTCATCGGCTTCCCTGTCACTGCCTGCCTGTGCCCCACCCTGTGCTGATGAGGCGGGGCGGCAGGGATGCTGGCCCCGCGCTGTGGGACCCCAGAGCCCGGTGGAGATGTGCCCCTGACAGCAGTGGCTTGCTAGGTGTGGGTGTCCAAACCCCAGCTGCAGACCTCAGCCACACGTGTCACTGTTTACATGCTGACTCAACAGACGCTGTAGGGCTCAGCGGGACGATCCTGGGGTCTTACAGCATTGCTGCACTGGCTGTGGGCTTTGGGGATGCAGCTGATGTGGGGCTGGGGAGGGCATGGTTAATTGCTGAGCTGGGGGGTGAGCACGGTGGAATTCCTGTGACCCTTTCCAGCTCTGAGGCCCTGCCCCCATGGCTGTTTCCCTTGCTGGGACGTGGGGTGACTCCTCTAAGGGGCTGGGCTGACAGACTGGATTGGAGTGCTAAGAATTCCTATTGTCGCTCTATCCCAGGCCTCCCCGAGCAGACCCCCCCCAGCTCTGGTTTTCCTGGCCTGCTTCGCTTTCTGGGCTCCCGGTCACGGCCTGAGGAGTGTGCCGGGAGCAGTGCTGCTCGGTCAGCAGGAGCCTGGGCCTGGGACCTGGTGTCCCAGTGGGGGCCCGTGGAGCAAGGAGCTGCAATGATGCTCCTGTCCCCTGGAGGGAGGGCCTGGGAGCCGGCTCTGGGTCGCAGTCGCTGCTGCTTTATAAGCAGTGGGACAGCGTCAGTGACTGAGCACCGCGGGCGTTAGGCTGGGCCCCATGGCTGCTGTGGGATTGTTCTCCATGGGGTATTTTCAGGGCTTGGAAAGCCTACTGGGAAACCTCTCCGGTGCTGCAGCCCAGGGACGCCGGGTCAGGGAATGCTGTGGGAACTGGGGCCTGCTTTGTCTTTCCATCAAATGTCATCAGACGCCCCCCGCCCGTAGCCCCACCTCCCCTCCAGCCTCTGTGTTTGCCCCCTTTGTGTGGGAGAGGAGGGGGCTGAGCAGGGCCCCCAGGCAGGGGGCAGCCCTGGGTGGCTGGAAGTAAAAGGTTTCCTTCGGTAGCCGTTCCTGAGCCGTTCTTCCCTCCCCCACCGCGCTCAAGGGGATCCAGCTATGTCAGCACGGCCGCTCTCGGGCTAATTAATGGCTTTATTTCTCCTAATTAGATTGAAATGCTTCATGAACCCACTAACCGTATTACGCCCCGGTGAGGCCAGCCGCCGGGAATGGTTTGTCTCTGCTTGTCAGACCAGGTTTCAGGCATCCCGCGACTTGCAGCCGCTCAGAATAAAGGCTTCCCGCCTTTGCCCAGACCAGCTAACGTGACGGGCGAGGGAAGGTCGCTTGCCTGGCCGCCGGCCCGCTCGTTACAGCCAGGCAGGAGGAGGGGGTCCCTGGGCAGGGGGAGCAGGAGCTGGGCCAGGCGGGGAGGAGGGGCCTGGTGCGGGGTCCATGGCAGCCGAGGACGGTCTGCACCGTGCAGGATTAGGCCCTCGATCGGTACCCGAATCGCTCCCCACTCAAGTGCAGGAACCGCTGGGCTGGGCTGGGCTGGGGTGGAGGGAGGCTCCGGGCACAGCTTCTGTGCAGATCCTTGATCCCTGCCTCCCGGCCCCGGGCCAAAGATCAGCCTGGCGTACAGGGTGTGACTCCCCTACGCATTAGGGACGGCAGCAGGGAGGGAATTTGGACCCTGGCTTCGTGGCCTCGCCTGAAAGACTCGCCCACAGTCGCTGGGTGTAGCCAGGGCTGTGCTGACCCTGCTGGGCTGTGAGTAGCGTGAGCCGGTGGCCCCAGGCTGGTGCTCGGTTCCTCTGTGTACAGATTAGCATGCGCTGCCCCTGCTGGGGTCAGGGCTGGGAGGGCCACGTGGAACATGCCCAGATGTCAGCGCAGGGATCGGCTCCACGCTGCACGTGGCACAACCAGGCTCCGGCAGGACAGGGAGGGGAGATGCTCCAATTCCCTGTAAAAAATGCAGTCGTATCTGCTGGGCGACGCAGCGGCCTGTGGCATTTCCAGCAGCCGGGGGCCCAAACAGAGCCACGATTACCCGGCCAGCTGCACCCACTCCGCCGGCAAATTAAATGCTAACTGGGCTATTTCCTGGCAGCCGTGCCCTGGGCAGTGTCTGCTCCGAGCAGACCAGCACCAGTAAGGACGGGGTGCAAAGAAGGCCCTGAGCCGTCAGCGGAGAGCCACGGGGGGAGGCGGGCTGTCCTCAGGGGCACAGGGCCAGGGCCACGCTGCTGCTCAAGGGACTGGGATTCCTAGTGCACATTTTGCTGGGTCTGCCATCGGAGCAGGACAGGTGCACATTGTGCTCACGCTGCACTGGGGTAAATGCTGACCCGAGGTGTGGGGCTGGGGAAAATCAGGCCCACAAACTAACCAGGCTGCCCCACAGGGATGGCACCAGGCCTGGGTGAGAGTCTTCCAAGAAGCAGCACAAGCAGCTCCCCCTGCTCACGCAGCGCACGGAGCGTGGTGTGCCAGGGGAATCTTCCACGCCCTGCAGGGCGGTCTGTGCCAGCAGCACTGTAAGCAAAGGGGGAATCCCCCCCTGCCCAGAGCTGCTGGTTTGGTGCAGCCTTTGCAAGCTGCCGGCCCAGAGCCTCCTGTCAGGCACTGCCCTTGACTTAGGGCTCCTCACGGCAAGGATCAGGGCAGGCGGAGCTACCTGTGTGCAGCATGGACTTGTCACCAACTCCCAGTGGGGGCACAAGGCCCCACGGATTTAAAGCCCAGACCTGTAGCATGACCAGGCAGCTCTAGGCTGCCCCCCAGCAGCTGCTGCAAGCAGCTTGCACTCCACTTCCCAGGACCTGCTGTGGCCACAGACCCGGATGTTCCACCTCCAGGGTTTGACAGAGGGCAGCCCCACGGCTCCCTGCCCTGTAAAACTCAAGGGGCGTTCCACTCTCGGTCAGTGGTTCTCAGCCAGGGGCCCATCAACTCATGTAGATGGCTGCTTAGTTTTACAACAGGCCCCGTAAAAAGCACCAGCGAAGTCCGTGCAAACAATTCCACAGACAGTGACGTGTGCGTGCTGCTCGAGGTCCTGTACGCACGATGTTCATATTCCAGCTGATGTATTGTACAATGATGTGGTAAACCTGGGAAGGGCGGCAGGTTTTCAGGAGTGGTGTGCTGTGCCACGGCTGTGTTTTATGTCTGCTTTTATAAGCAAGTCGTTTTTAAGTGAGGAGAATCTTGGGGACACAAGACAAAGCAGCCTCCTGAACGGGGGAGCCCCTGCGCTAGGTAATTGTCTGGATCTTCTGTACCTGCTGAGGCTGACCCTGTTTTCGGATTCCTGGCTTGATTTGTCCCTCACCTGCTGCCTCAGCCCCTGAAGCCTGACTCTGCCTCTGACCTTGGTACTGACTCTGGCCGGGACCTGGCTGTGAACTCCTCGCTACCCGCAGCCTCAGGTTTGCCCCTGTTCTGACCATTGGCCCTGCCTGCCCTGGTTGGGATCCTGGCAGTGGAAGAGCTCGAGGAGGCCAGGGCAGCGCTGCGAGCTGCAGTCTGAATGAACATAGGTTTGCATGTGTTCCGCCCCTCGTTCTGGGCAAGGGCTGTGGAAAAGGCTCCCCCCGTTCTCAGCTGGCAGTTGCTCAGGGCTGCAGTGACCTTGGTTCCCAGGCTCAAGGGCAGAGAAATGGCCTCTGAACTTTGTGCTCTAGAAAGCTGCTCCCTTCCAGCCATCAGCATGGCTCTGCCTCACACCTGCTCCCAGCCCCACGGGAAGCAGGCTCCAGCCATGGTGTGTGCTTTCTGCTTTGCTGCATCAATCTGTGCCAGGCTGCCAACGTCTCAAACAGCCGCTCGGTTTGCTCTTATTTTTGTAGTTAAAGGGATGGTCTCCCGGACATCCATTAATGTGGCAGTAGACGCAGTTGGCTGCAGGCTGGCCTCAGGTTTATTAAACAAAGTGATTTATTGGCACCAGCACAGTGTAACAGCAGCGAGCATTGTAAATACCAGCTAACTAATGTCGTCCTCTGACAAGGGTTCTTTGCAACTCAAAATGTGTGCAAGGCTAGTGCTCGCTCCCAGCAACCGTCACAGCTGGGACCGATGCACAAGGTCAGCGAAACTTCGGATACCCTCCCCTCTCGGTGCTGTGTGTGAGTGGTGGGAGCCCAGCAGGACAGGAGGGCTTTGCTCTGGCATTTCTCCCAAGTCCTGGGGAGCTCCCAGCAGCCCTGACTGCCCCCAGCCTGGGGACTCTTCACCCACCTGTCAGAATGGCAGAGACTGCATTCAAATGAGCCCTCGTCTTCACAGACGAAGGGGAACTGGTCACAGAACGCAGCATTAATGGTAACATAGGTATACGTGATCGTGATATGCAAACAGAATAAAAGCCAGACCAATGATATTCATACTTGGTGATTTAAAAGGGCCAATTTCACAAATCTGAAAGCAATTATGAGCCAGCTCAGCTGGGAGGAAGAATTCAACCAGAAAAAATGTGAATGATAATTGGGACTTAGAACACTTTACTAGATGCCCCCAAAAGCCAAAATTGAGAAAGAAAACGTAATGGCTAAAAAACTGACCTAGTTTAGAAGGGAAATGAAGTCAGCTATAAAAAATGTAAATATAAACAAATAGAAGAAAATGGAAATTGATAGTTATGAATATAAATCAAAAGCTAGAAAGTGTAGAAAATTGATAAGGGAAACAAAGGGACATAAGGTGACGTATATGGCCAGCAGAGTTAAGGACAATAAGAAGGAATTAAGTCTATTAGGAACAAAAATAATCCTGACAATAGTATTGGTCTATTACTAAATGGAAATGGTAGAATTATCAATAATAATGTAGAAAGGGCCAGAAGTGTTCAATAAGTATTTGGGAAAAAAACAGCTGTAGTCATATCATATGATAACACTCATTCCATTCCCCTAGCATTTCAGGAGGATGTTAAACAGCAGCTACTAGACGTCTTAAAATCAACAGGTTCAGGTAACCTCAATCCAAGAGTTTTAAAAGAGCTGCCTGAGGAGTTCTCTGGACAATTAATAACATTCATAAGTTTTGGTACACTGAGGAAGTTCCAGGAGACTGAAAGAAAGCTATTGTTGTGCCAGTATTTTTAAAGATGAAGAGGATGACCCATGTAATTACAGACTAGCAGGCCTGACATCGATCCTGAACAAGATAATGGAGTGGCTAATAAAGAATTAAAGGAGGGTAATATAATTAATGCAAATCAACATGGGTTTATGGAAAATGGATCCTGTCAAACTAACGTGCTATCTTTTTTTGATGAGATTACAAGTTAGGTTGATGTAATATACTCAGACTTCTGTAAGGCATTTGACTAAGTATCGCATGACATTTTGATTTTAAAGAAGTAGAATGATATGAAATGAACATGGCACACATTAGATGGATTAAAAACTGGCTAACTGATAGGTCTCAAAATGCAATTGTAATTGGGCAATCAGTGTCAATCAGGTGTGGGGTCCCACAAGGACTGGTTCTTGGCCCTATGCTATTTGACACTTTTATTAATGGCCTGGAAGAAAACATAACATAATCACTGATAAATTTAGCAGATGACCCAGAAATTGGGGATCGGTGAATAATGAAGGGGACAGGCGACTGATATAGAGCGATCTGGATTGCTGGGTAAATTAGGCGCAAGTTATACGTACACATTAATACGGCTCAATGCAGATGTACACCTTTCGGAGCAAAGGCTGTACCCTGTACCTACAGGATGGGAGACGCTGTCCTGGGAAGCGGTGAGTGGGAAAAAGATGAGGGGGTTGTAGCGGATAGACATCTGAACAGGGGCTCCCCGCGTGATGCGCTGGCCGAAGGGCTAATGCGATCTGGGGTGCCTAGGTAGGGCACTCTCGAGGAGGAGCAGAGAGGTTATCTGCATGTAGGTATCGACGTGTGGAATAAGTCTGCAGTAGTGGCACCACCCTGTGAACCAAGACCAATTCAGGCTGGAGATAAGATGTAAACTGTTAACGAGGAGAGTAATGAACCCTTGGACTGACTGCCCAAGGGTCGTGCCCGATTCTTCGTCACGGGCAGGTTTTCAGTGGAGGGGGAGGTTTCTCTAGCAGGCCTGCCCTAGGGATCCCGCTGGGGCAGTTCTCTGGCCTGTGCCAGGCAGGGGACGGCGAGAGGATCACGTCCCTTCTGGCCTTGGAGCTTGAGAGCAGCCCAGGGCACCCTGCGGAGGTGGAGGCCCAGGGGCCGCCCAAGCTTGCAGGGAACCGCCGTGGCCAGCAGGTGGCACTAGTGGCCTGCACCCAAGGGCTCAGCTCGGGCCCTAGGGACCTGGGTGCGATTCCTGAGTCCGGCTGAGTTGAACCTGGGAGGGAGAGAGCATTAAATCCACCCCGTGCTCACAGGAGAAGGCTCCCTCCCCCTCCAGCTCCAAAGGCAGCTTGGAGAATATTCCCCCGTCCCGGTAGCTCATTGCGGGGCAGCAGCTGCCTGGCCTTGTGGCGCTTTCCCAGCCTCTGCTGCACAGGAAACCGGGGACAACCCCCAGGAAGGCACAGGCTGGAAAATGCTGCTCACTCCCTCCCCAGCGTGCACCCCCCATCCCCGGGGCAGCCTGGGCCCTGGCGGCCGGGCCAGGTGTGCCCCTCCCGCTCCTGCAATGACCCCACCCCTCCCTCCGTGGAACCCGACCGTGAGATTGAAGAGCCCTGCAATATTGATTTGGGGCCGAGTGCGTCCCCCCCAGGAGTGACACCAGCTGACCACACTCACTGTCCCAGCCTCGCTCCCCGCCAGGGCTCACATCAGAGCCAGCGCACGCACGGGGCTCCGGTACCTTGACGGCTGACAGTCTGTGATCAATCCAGGAAGCCTTGTCTGCCTGCTTGGAAAAGGCAATTAATTCTGCGAGGGCTTTTCAATCACTTGGAGTGATGGGAGAGTCTCAAACAAAGATAATTAATTAGCAGCTGCCCAAACCAATCAGCCGGCATCAATAAGCCTGAAGAGAAGCTGCACCCGACCAGATGCTTCTCCCCTATCCGCCAGTGATCCCCCTCGTCTGGGGGTGGGTTGGAAGCAGGCCGGCTCCTGCACAGCCTGGGCTGGCTGGCTCCTACCCCCCTGCCTGGACCCGGGGTGCTGCTCTGAGCTGTGCCGGCCGAGCTCTGCCATGGGCACGTTCTCTGTGCACCCAGTGAAAGCGAGCAGCCAGGCCAGAGCGGAACCTCCGGTGAGCACCTGCCAGTGCGGGGGCCTGGTTTGCGCCCGCTCACGTGCGCAGGGTGGTTAGCTGCCAGGCGGTCATTGCCCACCAGGACTGTTGGCGCCAGTGCCGCTGCAGCACCCCTCTGAGCATGCCCGTGCCTCGCCGTGGCATTAGGCTGGTGGCATTAGCCCAAGGCTGCTGGGCTCCCTGGTGTCAGTAGCAGCCTGCCTTTGGAGCCAAGGGGACATGCCATCATGGCATGCCCCTGTGCTGGGGCCAGGAGGAACCGAGAGACCCCTTCTCGTCTCTGCACGCTGGGGCGTGGGAAGGATGTTTCCAGCTTCTGCATCCAGGCGGAGCCTGCTGGCCTGGCCTGAATCCTGCTGCGGGGGATCCTCAGTCACTAGCCAAGCGATTGTCCCCTGCAGAGGAAGGGCCCTTAGCCGGGGCCCAGCGCCACAAGCTCTGCCTTCCAGCCCTCCAGGAATAGCTGTAGACACGAGGGTGTGTATGACAGCCGCAACCTGGAGCAGGCTCCGCTGTGCTGGGCCCCTCGTGGCCCGACGTGCTCCCTGCTGGGGGATGGCTCAGGCTGGCCGTGCACGGGCTGCCTGTGTACGTGTGGCTGCGTCCAGGCACTCTGAGTTTGTGTTCATTGCGTGGTTCTGGTGTGTGCAGGCTGGATTGCTGAAGAGAGTCCCCAGTGAGAGCTCAGTGGTGTCCTTGTGACAGTCTGTACTGGCCCCGGGGGCGGAGTTACGTGTGTCGTGTTCTTACCGTCCGTGGGTCTGTCTCCATGTGACACGCTCCTGCGGCACCACAGTACCACGGCAGCTGTGCTGCTCTCGCGCCTCAGCGTGGACACGCCCTACACGGGAGGGGTTCTCCCCGCGGCCGAGATAACCCACCTCCCCGAGTGGCGGTGGCTGGGTGACGGAAGAATTCTTCCATCGGCCTGGCTCCGTCTGCACCGGGGTTAGCTCAGTGTAACTGCATTGCACGTGTGCGTGCGCCTGTGTGTGTGCACGCGCATGGATTTTTCGCACCCCTGAGCAACACAGCTGGGGCGACCGGACGTTGGAGTGTGGAGCAGGCCTGTGTCTGAGGCTTGGGCACCAGCAGATTTCCTGTCAGCCCGGTGATGTCGGCCTGTCCGCATGGACCCCGAGAACTGGCTTGCCCATCACCGGTCTGCACCGAATGCAAACGGCGGGTTCCGGCAGTGAGCCCGCAGACAGGCACTACCAGGAAGAACAGCAGGGGGAGAGACCCTTATGGGGTGGTACAGATCAGAGGATTGGCTTTAGCAGCTGTACCCCAAACCCTGCCCCCCCTTTCTGTGCTCGATGCTCCCCCCTGCCCTGAGCTGGCTGCACCTTGACTCACTGTCCCTGTCGCTGCCTGGCCGCAGTCCCAGGCCTGCCTCCTTCCAGGGAACAGCTGGACAAGTGTCCAGGGCCACGCCTGTGTGTGTGTGTAACTGCACTTTGCAGTGGTTGTGTAGTTGGTTCCAGTGCCTGGGGCAGCACCATCTCCCCCTGCCTGTCCCCTCCACCAGCAGAGACCATGGGGCCAGCTGGGCGGGACGGTGCTTGTGGCACCAGGCCTCTGTCCTGCCCCAGGAGCAACGCGCTGCCATGACGCACCTGGCAGGCTGAATATGCTGCCCAGAGTCTGAGACTCACCTGCCCAACCTCAGCCTGCCCGCCTGGTTCTGAGCCAGGCCTGGCGGGGCCCTGGCAGCGCTTGGGGTGAGGCCCTGCAGAGCAGGGGAATCGAGCCCCGCCAGGTGTTGGGGACTCCGGCTGCTTCTGCCATCGGGCTGGGCCCGTCGCTCCCTGCGGTGCTAACGCTCTCCTTCTCTCCGCAGCGCTCCAGGGACTCCCCCGACCTCGGCAGCGCAGCGCCCCACGTCAGCCCCATCAAGCGGCGTTTCTCGGGGACCCCGCTGCTGCCTCCCTTGGCGTGCCGCCACGTGGCGCTCAGCGAGGCCGGCAGGTCCTCGGAGCCAGAGGGCACCAGGGTTGTGTTCACCATCGAGGAGAGCAAGCCGAGCAGCAGCGAGGAGCCTGGATTGCCACGGTAAGGCGGGCGTGCGGCAGGCCATGCGCTCCGCGGGGTCTCACGGCAGGGCTGGGCCGAGGGGGAGCCGTGCAGCTCGCTGCACTGGCGGTCGAGGGTCATTGCGGGGCTGCGTGTCCTGTGCAGCAGACCCCGGCCCTGGCGGTGCCGGCCCTACCTGCTGAAAGCCCGGGACGTGGCGAGAGGCCCACCAGGGCTCCACACTCTCCCGTTGCCAGCTCTGCTCCATGCTGGGGTTGGGGGGCCTTCTGGGGGGCCATGGAGACAGCAGATGTAGGTCTTGACCCCGGCACCCAGCAGTGGTTATTGACACTGCTTCAGGCAACACAGTGAGTGTACCTGGAGCGCTGCAGACACGCAAGATGACACGTTCCTGGAGGAGGATGGGGCGGGTCAGGTGCTGGGGCAGGGAGCAGTGGGAGCTCGGTCTCTGCCGAAGAGGCAGAGGAAGAAGAAGTGGAGGGTCTTCAGTGCTTCCTGCAGTTTGCGTGGGCAGCTACTGCAGAGGCAGCTTTGGGGAACAGCAGGCTGGGCTGGGTCCCTGGATCAGGTTCAGTCCCATGGTTCAGGAAATAGGATTCTGCTGCCCCAGCTGCTTCCCCCGGTCAATGAATGCAGGTTCCTTGGCAGCATTTCTAGGTAAAGTGAAGTAAAACCAGGGTCGGCATGTGGATTTTCGAGCACATTACAATTCTGCTGTTAAAACAGAAGTTTTGGTCTTGAGGCTCAGCTTCCGAAAGGAGCCCCCGAAGGAGGCTAGGGACTGCCTCCCGCAGACACTCGCTGCCAACTGCCTGCCAGGGGCAGAGCTGACACTCCCCATGCACTCGGGGATGGCCACAGCTTGCCACCCAGGCCCTGTGACACCAGAATGCCTGCAGACCCTGTTGCTTCAACAGAGCCTCGCTTCTGCCCTCGAGCCAGTGGCCCCTCCATCTTCTGCCGCTCATTAGCAGCCTGGCATTCATCACGGGCAGCGCTCCCGGCTCAAGTGATGGGTTCACCTACTTTATATTCCTTCCCCACAGACGTGTTCCCAAAAATCTATTGCCTTGCCTTGATTCAGCTCTCATTGACAGCCCCATGTAAATAGTCCGGCACCTATTTCATTCCTTGTTTTCAGACGTGGCCGGGAGGGGGAGCAGAGGCACGGGGGCATTGGGGAGGGTACCGTATTTGGAGCAGTCATCCCCTCCCGCCTGCTGTCCCACTGGTACACCCCCGCCCCCAGCTCCACATTCTGAATTTCCTTGCCAGGAAGATTGATTGCAATTATTCCACCGTGGCAGATTGTCTCTGGCTGCTTCTCTGCGCATGAGCCCGGTGCCTCTCCCGCCTCCCGCACGTTTCTGTGTGTGGGTTTGGGTTTTAATTTACTTTTGTGGTGAGAGAAACAAATGGCAGCAGCCCAGCAGCTCCTTCCCCGCCCTGCGTGTGGCCGTGGTGGGGAGCCCACCGGGCGGGCGGGAAGGGTGCTCTGATCGTTGCTGGTTTTCCCAGGGCTGAGGGGAAGTGACTAATCTCCGGGGCAGCTTCCAGTCCCTCAGGGATGCTGTTCACAGAGCAGAGCTCAGGGGCATGGTCATGTTCTGCTAATGAGGACCTGCTCTTCCAGGATGGGGACCCAGCTGGGAAAGAGGGTGTTTGGGGCGGTTCTGCCCCAGCTCTCGGTCAAGGCTTGTTTTGTTGTGGTTTTTGGCTTCATTTCCCCGTTTAAGGAAGGGCTGACACCATCCCCTGCCCCTGCGCTGGGAAGGAGCGAGTCACACTTGGCAGGCCAGGGAGGGCAGGGGGACGAGTACGGGATGAAATCCTGGCTCCTGTGAAGTTGGTGACAAAACTCCCATCAGCTTCGGTGAGGCCAGGCTTCCACCCAGGAAGCGGGAGCGAGATTCCCCCTCCCACCCAAGCTTCAAATGCCCATGTGTCTGCGCCCCCAGCTTGCCCCTCCTGCTGCTGGAGGACCAGGTGGCTGTTTTGTCGGAGACTGAGCGGGTGCCCCTGCGGCCCACATAGGCCTTCACCATGCGTGATCCAGCCCATCTTGGCCGGGTGCGTAACCTCCTGATCCAGACCGCAGCTGCTGTCTCATAAAAATCCAGTTTGATGAGCGATGGGTTCTTGGCACTGTGCGTTCCTCTCTGTCTGTCTCTGTATGGCCCTGCTCTGCTATCTCCTGGTTCCCGTGCCTAGGACAGACAATGAGCAATAACCACAGCCCCTGTGCGGTTTTTGTCAAGGAGCCCGGTGCCGATTGTCGGATCAGACGCCTCTGCCTTTTCCAGCTGGCAGTGACCTGTGTGTGGCCACTTCGTCTGGGTTTTAATCAGAGCTCAGAACTCTGGGCTGCGTCCAGCGTCTCTGAACTTGGATTGTCAGCAGCCCATGCATGAGACTGACACGCGGCTTCCTGCAGGGCCAGTTACAAGTTGCTTTGGGGGAACATGCAAGAATCTGGCAGCGGCTGCTGTTCTGATGCAGTGGAGGAATTCCTCTAGGGCCCAACCCGAAGCTCTTTGCAGTCAGTGGGGGTCTTTCTCTTGACCTCACTGGGCTTTGGCTCAGCTAACGAAGAATGCCCTTGGCCCACGTGCACCTGTTCTCGGCCAGCGTCTCACTGGGGGCGGGGAGAGAAATCCCTGAGCCCTGCAGCTGGTCAGCCCCAAACAGGAGCACCGCACAGCCCTGGCACTTTGGTCTGGAAGGAACAATGGGAGCAGAGTCAACACAAAGACACAGGCAGAGGCACTCAAGTGAAAGCAAATCATTTCATTTCAAAATCGCTCCTTGGTTTTGCCCTTGGTTATAAAAATAGTTTCCCAGCCAAGTTAGCAAGCTGCGCTGGGGAAAAGGCTTCCAAAGAAACCATGGCTGCTCGTGTGTGCTTGATGAAGATGGTGAATAGATAAACAGGGCAATTAAGATGACTAAGTCAGGTCCAGCTGAGCCCATGAGGACCCCGAGGGACTAGTAGGATGGATCTTCGCCACTAACGAAGGTAGTCAGCATGGCACTGATGGGGAAGCTTTGTACCTGCTCGTCTTCAGACTCAAACTTCACAGAAGTCTGATCTTACCAGGCCTGGCATCTGCAGGGCTGGGGCCACGGGCTGTGGGACACCCCTGGGAGTGGGGGTTTGTTGGCAAGGGGTGCGGAAATGAATGAGCGAAGCCCAGTGGAATGATCCCCGTGACGGCCCCACACGGGCTTTTGTTGACGTGCTGGATGCTGTGAATGAATTCCCACATGCTGCATGTCATGGCTGCTCAGGCAGCAAACAGGAAATGTGCCGCGGTATCATTTTCCATTCCTCACTGTCAACATCTGACGGCGTTCTCGTCAGGTGGGAACGTGCGGCACTGGCCTCGCTTGCAGTCGCCACAGCAGGTTGGCCCGGGAGACGGGGGCTGACGCTGGGCAGGGAGAGGAGTTAATTTTGGAGTCACTTGTCCAATAGGGATGCCTCCACCTCACCCCAATCCCTTATGGCTGCGTTACCTCCCATCGCAGAGGAGTTCACGCCCATCGATGTGCACACGTGTTTATTCTCTCTCGTGGAAATTCAGATGTTCTTGTAAGTGGCTAAACCTCTTTTACCTGAAGCATCAGGTAGTGAGTCTGCTATGTGCAGGGTGCTGCGGGGCGCAGGGAACTGGTGCTAGTGGGACTGACGGGAGATGAGAGCTAAGGAGCAGTCAAAGGTAAAGCGCTGATCTTTGCGGGGCTCTTGAGTTCCGGGCTCTTTCAGTGGCAAGCTGCATTCACAGCACGGGCACGTAGAGTATTTATGCAGCCCTGAAAAGGACACGCCCGCCCCATCCGATCCTGTTGCTTGTTAGCGTGTAGGGGAATTGCAGTGCAGAGTGGAGCTGTGCCCCCGAGCTGTCGGGCTGCCCTGTGTCAACCCCTGGTAGGACGTTTTCCCTGCCCAGCGTGGGGTGACTGCATGGTCACGCCTGCCCGTCCCAGCTCACCTGTGCCTAGCACCGGGGACCCAGCTAAGCCCTGGGGCTCAGCACATGCGACTCCTGTTGAAAGCACCTTAGGCAGTGTTTAAATCAAAACAAAGACTCCCCAGGATGGCTTTGCCTTTCTCCCGCAGGGCTGACAGGGAGGCCTCTGCAGTCTGCAGCAGAGAGGCTGCAGCTCAAACTGGGCTTGTCCTTAGCATCTGCAGCTGGGGCCAGTGTGCTGGGCTCAGTGAAAAGCAAAGTGCAAGGCTGTTGCTTAGGTCTCGGGCCATGGGCCTGCCCTGCCCGGAAGCCTTAACCCGTCCCCTCGTGCACAGCGTCAGCCTGCGAGCACCAGTGGGCACGAGACCCCTGCAGGGGGCGAGGCAGCCGGGGCAATGGTCGCCGGTCTAGCGGGGCAGCAAGGCCCAGGTAGCTGGCAGAGGGACAGCCAAGAATGCAGGATGCTCTGCAGGGCATGTGTCTGATGCAGGGCATGTGTCTGATGCCCTCCACAGGTGCTGTGGGACTCCTGACTGAGCCAAGTACCAGTAGGAGCGCAGTGACTACTGGGCAGGAGCAGTGGTCGTGCAGCCTGGCATGGCCCTATTGCTCCCGCACTTGGTGCACAGCAGAGCACCTCGCACAGCAGTAGGCCCTCAGCGCGCCAAGCAGGATGTGCTCCTGCCCCTCCCTGGCCTCTCGCCATGCCAGTTACAGACCGCAGGGCACCCTGACCTGGCCAGCTCTCTGGTGCTGTAGTGTGAGAGCAACTGCGGCGTGGCTGTGGTCCTGTGGGCCCTGCATCCCGCCTTCCCTTCCCCCACCCCATGAGAATGGCCACACTGGCTCTGACCAATGGTCCCTCTCTCCCAGGGTCCTGTCTTCTGACAGTGGCCAATGCCAGGTGCTTGAGAGGGAATGCACAGAGCAGGTGATCATCCAGTGATGCAGCCCTGGCTCCCAGTCCCAGCTTCTGGCAGACAGAGGCTAGGGACACTTCAGGGCATGGTTTTGCATCCCTGCCCATCCTGGCTAATAGCCACTGATGGACCTGTCCTCCGTGGAAATATCTAGTTCTTTGTTGAACTGTTATAGTCTTGGCCTTCACAACATCCTCCGGCAAAGAGTCGCACAGGCAGCCTGTGCGTTGGGTGAAGAAATCTTTCCTTTGTTCGTTTTAAACCTGCTGCCTCTAAATTTCATGTGGTGACCCCTAGTTCTTGTGTTATGAGGAGGAGTAAATAACACTCCCTTATCTACTGTCTCCACACCAGGCATGATTTTACAGACCTCTCTCATATCCCCCCTTTGTCGTCTCTTCTCCAAGCTGAAAAGTCCCGGTCGTATTAACCACTCCTCATTCGGAAGCTGTTCCATCCCCCTCAGCACTTGAGTTGCCCTTTTCTGCACCGTTTCCACTTCCAGTGTATCTTTTCTGAGATGGGGTGACCAGACCTGCACGCGGCGTATTCAAGGTGTGGGTGACCCTGGATTTATACAGAGGCACCATGATATTTTCTCTCTTATTATCTATCCCTTGCCTAATGATTCCCAGCATCCTGGTAGCTTTTCTGCACAGTGAGTGGATGTTTTCCGAGAACTGTCTGCTCAGAGCTCTCTCTGCTCCCCCTCACTCCATGCTGGGCCTTGCCCCCTCCCCCTGCTGCTCCCCATTTACAGAAGGGGAGACAGGCCGAGGGAACACATGTAGCTGGGCGCCACACAGTTGCCTGCAGCTCCTGGCAGCGCCCTGGCTGTTGGGGGGGCCCTAGAGGCTGGGTGCCCGGTTCTGGAAGGGGTTGGCGCCCTATAGTGCCCCTCTCCCTTCATGGCAGGGGCCTGCCCGGCTGGGCAGCAGAGGTGAGGACCCAGCCTCCTTTCCGGGTAGCAGGCTGGCCCCCCGGGCCATGGGGCCATGGAACCCAGCAGCCGGCGCCGCTAACGCCCCGTGCAGGCCCTGGCCCAGCCCGCGCTGGCGGCTGGATGGAGGCAGGACCCCGCTGAGACGCCCCTCACCCGCCGCTGGGCGCTGGCCAGAGCCGGCCCTGCCCCACGGAGCTTCCAGTCCAGCTGGAGCCGCCTCTGCCCGAGGGAGCCCATGGGCACCCGCTCGGCTGCGAGCCCTGCCCGGCTGCGGGCGGGGCGGGGCGGGGCGAGCGCTGCCCAACCCCGCGGGGGGGCCGGAGCGCACGCCCAGCCCCCCCCCCTCCGTCCTGCCCACCTGCGCCGCGGCTCCGCCGCTATATAACCCGGCGCCCGGCGCCTCGGAGCGCACCGCCGCCGCTGGAGCAACTTGGCTGCCCCTGGGCGCCCGGCGGCGGGGAGAGCAGCGCGGGCGGCCGGGGCCGGGGCCGGGGCCGGGGCCGGGGCGGGCAGAGCCACGTGCCTCCCCCCTCGCCCACTCCCGAGCCGCTGGGAAAGTTTCCGGGCGGGGCCCCGCGTCCCCCCTCCCACCCCCCGGCCGCCGCGCTCCGAGCTCCAGCCCCGGCGCCGCTTCAGCACCCGGCGGGCGGACAGCGCCTGGCCCGGGCTGGGCCGCCATGGAGCTGAGCCGGGAGGGCGCCGGCACGGCCAAGCCCCCCAAGCACCTGTGGCGCCAGCCGCGCACCCACATCCGCATCCAGCAGCGGTTCCACTCCGACACCGAGAAGTACCTGCAGCGCCGAGCCCCGGACAGCGCGCCCCGGCCCGGCCTCAAGAAGCCCAGGATGTCCTGGCCCTGCTCCCAGCACCGCCGGTAAGACACAGCCGCGCCCCGGGCTGGAGGGGGCTCCCTGGGGCTGCCCCTCGGGGATTCGGGCCCCCCGGGGCAAGCGCTGCGCTGTGCTGTGCGAGCGACCCCCTCCCGGCTGGGGAGCCCCGAGCATCCGCTTCTCTTGGCCCCGGCCCGGGCACTAAGGGGTTAAGTGCCTCTGTTCCGGAGTCTGCCCGGCCGGGGTCAGCCGCCTTCCCTCTCCGGGTGGCCCCCGCCAGCCCCCAAGTTCGGCCCCCGCCCTAGGTACGCACGAGAACGGGACACGGGCAGGGGGCCGGGGGTGGGCTGCCTGGGCCGGAGCTGTGCGCGGGCTGGGATCTGGGCGGGCCTGGGGTTCTGTCCTGACAGCCCCCGGAGCCCCTGCGCTTCCACCAAGGGGGTGTCCCCAGTGAGTCAGGCACGGCAGCAGCCGGGCGGAGGTCTCTGAGCCGGGCTCCTAGCAGAGCAAAGACAGTCACTGGGGGGGGGAGCCGCGGAGATCCCGGGTCCCGGTGACAGACCCAGGAAGCTCTCTGGAAATCAAGGCACAAGGAAAATCCAGCCCAGTAGCTCGCTCCTCTCCCCTCCGCCAGCGGATCCGGCACACTCGGTCACACAGCACGCCGCCAACTTCCCTGTGACCCTGGGAAAGTACCGGGCGAGGAGAAAATGGGCCGCTTGTGTGGCTGCTGATTATGAATTCCGTCCCCATCCCGGCGCGCTGGGACTAGGGGCTGAGCGCCGAGGAAGGGCCCTGTGTCAAGACCAAACAAACGAGGTTCCCTGTAGACAGTAAATCCTGCCAGGCCAGCCTAGAATATTTGTTTGGTTTCCGAGGCAGGGATAAGATGGATGGCAGCTCAGCTGGGCTGGAAATCCCATCCTTCACCTCCGCTGCCGGGCTTGGAGACGGGGGCGGCGGGGCTGGGCTCTTGGTTGGTTCCTGTGTTACAATATGGACAGCCAGAAACAGACACATGCCGTGCAGACCCGGTAATCAGACTGCATCAGCCTCCTGCCCGGGAGAAACTGGGCCATCATTTCTGTCTGTTCTCCTGGGTGCTAGCGGCCCCCTCCCTCGCCATCTGCACAGTGCTCGGGCATCTGCCAAGACAGCATCTTCGGGGTGATTTGCTTTCTCAAGTCTGGGCTAAGGGTGTCTCTTCGTTAGCCAAGGTGCCTCTCCTGTGCGGCGTGCATGTCTGTGCAGCAGGGGAGGGGGAAGTCCTGGCCGCAGGGAGAGTTTTGCTATGATGGCAGTGCAGCCAGGGGCCACTTGGCGTTGGCAGCTAGGGACCCGCTCACCTGCCTGATTTATATCCTCCTTTCTGGGAACCAGCTTCCAGGGCTGGATTTTCCCCACAGGTGGCTCCAGGAAAGGGGCAGGGCTTCAGCATGTGGGTTTACATCGGCCCCAGACGCGCAGGCCAGATGCTGGAGCAGTTCCTGGTCCAAGAGCCATGCCCAGCGGCCCAGAGCCCAGGGAACAATGCTGTGCCGTTCTCCCTCAGCCCCGGGGGGCAATGGCTCTCCAGCTCTGCAGGGGTCTCCATGTTTACCAGAGTCCTGCCGTCTCTCTGTGGGGAAGCAGAGTGACCCCGGCGAAGGCCTGGGGTGGCTTTGATCTGAGAGTCGATTGGCCAGGCTTGGGATGGACAGGCCAAGGAACTTTGGCCCATGAGATTGTGGATAGCATTGGTGGACTCTCAGGGCGTGAGTCTGAGGACCTGGTCTGAGCTGCGTCCACACTGCAAAAGGGGACTCTGGCTTGGATCCACCCCCTCTGCCAGGTCGTGTGTGTGAATGGAACAGGGCTGGGGCTCAAGGCTGAGTCTGAAGCTGGGCTCCCACATCGCAGGGTGGACACGCCCTCAAAGGCCCTCTGCGAAGGCTGGGAGGTGAATGGGGCGGAAGTGACTAGCAGGGAAGGGCTCCGGGGTTGTGGGTGGTCTCCAAAGGTCTGTCACGTGGGTCTTTAACATTGAGACTGGACCAAGCAGGATCTCCCTGTGCTGGCTGTGTGTGTTGGTGGCTGCGGGGGGACGTGATCCAGTCACTCATTTCTGTGCAAGGGGTTCTGGTTTTACTGATCTGTGCAAGCCCAGCTGATCTTTTGTGACCTGCTGGCAGCCTCCCTGGAGCACACCCTGCGCGCAATCTGCCACGAACGCTCCCCTGCCTTTTGACAGGAATTCACCTGGCCTGCGCTTCTGGCCCGTCCCAGGCACTTGGGAGCAGAGCAGGTGTCGTGGCAGGGACAGGGCTGTCTGTGGAAATGGTGGCTTGGTGTGTGGAAGTGGGATTTGTGTTTGCGGCCCTGGAAGTTCTGAGTTCTGCTTGGACAGTGGGAAAGAGCAGAACAAAGGCCCGGAGGGTCCATTCGCACCCAGGACCCGTCTCGGACCCGACACCCAGGAACTGCCGCGCTGCTCCGATATCCAGAACAGTCTGCGCAGAGGTTCTCTGCTGCATTTCAAGTAGCAGGTCTGTGAAAAATGTCGCCTGTCAGACTTTGATCTTTCGCTTCACCTCGCAGATCACAGTGGGTTTCCTCTTCCAAATGAACATCGCTGGTTACATTGGACGTTGGTATCAAGAGGCCTGGAGCCCCTGGAGGTTTGGGTAGGGAGGGCAGCAGCTGCTGCTCTGTGGCTACAGGTTCACGCTTGAGGTCTTTAAACCAAACCGTGATTTCCTGATGGTGGCCAAGGCCCCTCCGTCTCCGCGGGCTCTGTCACTGGCAGGGGAAGGGGGGAACAGCTGAACTCCCTTTCTGGGGCTCTCATTTGAGGATCCCTCATCCCTGAGCAAACAGCACTAACTCCCCGAAGGGCTGGCGGCCGATGAGAAGAGTCCGTTGGGGGCCCGCTTGAGAGGCTGGGGATTTCTCAGCCATTAAGAGAATGTGGCTTTCCCCAGGAGCTGATTTCCAGCGTTTGCGCTGGCCGTGACTCATGCACACAAGTAATTCCACGGGTTACAAACACACGACAGAGGGCCAGAAGCGCTCACATCTCTAGTGACTCAGCCGCGAGGGGCGGCTCACGTAGAAACGGCCTTGATTCAAACTGCTCTGAAGTTAACTCGGCCGCGGCTCTCTCCCAGCTCCCTGACTCGCAGGGTTTGCAAACTTCCCTGTATTTAAATCGCTTTTGTGGGCTGCAGGAAAGGGGGAGGGGTGAGTCCTTCCTCTGCTCCATAAACAGTGTAAGTGAAGAGCCTCGGGGTGGCCGGGACAGGCACCCGGACACCAGCAGATGGCAAAGCTCGTGGTGCCCCTGCAGCCTTTCTGGCCTGAGGCGACTGTAACAGCCGTAGCATGCAGTGGAGCGCATTCCCCTGCGGCTTTGGGGGCTGGTCTCTGCGTGCACTTCTGGTCCTGTGTGTTGCTGGAGATTAAGGCTGAATTGTGCCAAGCACCGTTCTCATAGGATGGTGCAGTCCGTGCCCCAAAGAACTGCTCAGGGTTGGGCATCTTCCAGAAAGCCCCACTCTGGCTTGAAGAGAAGTTCTGGGCGACAGACGGGAATTGCTGGGGGGATTCTCTGGCCTGTGTGATACACGAGGGCAGCCTGGATGTGCCATTGCTCTAACTGGGGGAGACAAACACAAGAGGAGCTGGGATACGTGCCGGCGTTCCCAGGGGCAGAGTGCGCAAACCAATGGGTTATTGAATGGGTAAATAAACAATGGCATTAAGTTTATTACAACAGGTGCAGGCGCTGATTTAATTATCACTGGTGCTAGCCAAAGCAATCCCGGGGAGCCCTGTACTGCGTGGTGTTTAACCAGCATCACGTTCCCTTGTTGTGCAAACACATAGACACAAGCCGAGGGTAACTCGCACAAGCAGAGTCTGTTCCAGCCTTCGCCGTCAGCCAGCCAGGCTCTGCAGCAGCGGGTGACCATGCATCAGGGAGCCTCTGCATGGCTGAGTTTGCCGTAGAGAGGGCGGACGGGGCCCCGGGGTGTGTATGGGGTGGGATTGATGCGCTGGGTGTGGTCCTCTAGCTCCGTTTAGATTCGTAACATTTGCGGTGAACCCCCTGCTCTGTGCTGAGTAATCTAAGACTTTATAGAAAGACCCACAGCCTCAGGCAGGCAGGCAGCTGTCCCCGGCTGGAGAGGGATCCCGCCTGGCTCCACAGCCTCGCTCTGCGTCATCGGTGCTGAGCACTGTCTGCACATTCACAGGGAATGGCCTGTGAATCAGGGCTCAGCCACATGCCGGGGCAGATACAAGATGGCACCCAACGTGGAGCGGCTGGTGTGTAATGTGGGAGCTCGGGGTGATTGTCGCTGCACTGATCACCGGGGCCAGCCACGTTGTTTCTAAACAGAAAACGAATGTTGTGCAGTAAGAGCTGCTCTGTCTCTGAGGCTGGAAGAAAATGATCCTTAAATACCTGCCGCAGGCGGGAATAAATTACGCTGAGATGAAACAGACGTTCCTGGGGAGGGATGTTGTGCGTGAACCCGTCAGGGTGTTATTCAGTAGCGGTGGGACGCAGAGAGAACATGGGGAGGCTGTCATCTCCCCCCCCCCCTAATTCTTGGTTAAATTGAGGGAGTGGCTGGTGCAGATGCAGCTGCCAGGAAATTGCTCTTCAACTGAAAAGACACAATCCCAGCCCCTTCCCTCTGCAAAGTCATCTTAATTCCCAGCTGTGTGGCTCTGACGCCAGGCTCTCTGGGTGTCTGTGATTACAGCCCCAGCAAAGAGCTCTGAACGAGGCCTTTGCCCCTGGCTCTGTGTGGGAGGGACATGCAGGAAAAGCCAGACAGGTGCCCTCTGCAGGGCTGAGGGAGATGGCTGGCCCGGGCACTGCGCAGAGCTGTCCCCGCAGAGCGGCTAATAGGATGGTGTCAAGCAACAATCGGGCTGTGCCTGATGTGACTGGGGCTGTTCTCAGTGTCCCACGAACAGGCGCTGTGGTTTGAGCCTGGCCAGCTGCCGCGGCAGGGCGCAGCACCCAGGCGTGGAGAGAGACCAGCGGGTGAGCATTGCAGCCGGAGCGCCCACCGGGATGATGGCAAAGGTGGCTGGGCCAGGCTGCCTTCTGCCTTCCGCTCTCTGCAGTGCCTGTGGGGAGGGACCTGGGGCAGGCAGGTGGAGCTCTGCTCTGGAGACGCCATGGTGCTGGGCGTGGGGCGGGGCAATCAGCTGCCACGTGCGTGGGTGAAGTGGCCCATCCATTCCCTGGGAAGGCAGCGGGACAGGCGCTGGCTCAGGGCAGGGCCCCGGCGCACGTACTGCTGTGGCAGTTCTGGTTTCCCTGCCCAGCTCAGCCCAGCAGCCGGGCAGTGCCCGCTGTCACACAGGGCTGCCGCTCAGCCAGCTCTCCCTCGGCCGCAGATGGCTGTGACAGCGCGGCTGCCAAGCCAGCCTGGGAGAGAGCCAGGGAGATGTACCGCCACTGACTGGCTGGCCTGGCAGAGCAGGGCTGGTTGGGGCTGTCCAAGTGTCTGCCAGGGTGCTGGGGATGGGCCCTTCTAGGACGGGGGGGGGGAAGGGAGAGGCCTCTGGCTGGGGAGGGGGCCTTGCTCGTGTCTGTCTCTGTCTGCTGCAGGATCTCAAACTTGCAGGACTGGGATATTCCCGGCCCAGGCTGTGTCTGCTCCCTGTTCTGCCAGCAGAGCACCCCTGCCCTTCCCGGGCAGCAGGGCCAGCTGCTCAGTAGCTCCCTGCACGGGTGGGGTGGGGGTGGCTGTTTCCAGCCTACAAAATCCCAAAAGCAAGAGCCACTGTCCAGAGCCCTGGGCAGGGCTGCCCCAGCCAGCTGGGAGGCAGGGCTCACAGGGCTGCACGGCAGTGAAACCCCCGGGGCTCTGTGCAGCGGAACAGGTCCGCGTGTCTGGGGCCAGTGTCTTGGCCTGGGGCGGGGGCAGGGGAAGCGTCTCCTCGTGCACCTGCAGCATGGCTTGTGACTCGCTGCAGTCGGACCCGGCTGGCTCTGACCCCATGGGCAGGGCTGGGCCAAGTGCCCCTGTCTTGAGGCCTCCGCCAAGGGACAGTCTGGTTTGAAGCAGGGTGTAGCACAGACCCCGTGGCTCCGTGACAGAGCCCCTGTGGCTGTGGTGTGCAGTACATGGGCCCGGACACTTGTAGTTTAGGCCCATCTTGGCGTTCTCCCTCCTCCCCAGGGGGCTCTCCCTGGAGCAGATTGGGGCAGGGACCTTCCTACAAAACCCAGGGCTTTGGACAGCCATTTCCTTTCCTGCTCTTTCTCGCCGAGCCTGCAGCATATTCTGGGCCTTGGCCTGGAGTCAGGCCAGGCCGCTGTGCTCTGAGGAGAAGCACCTGAAATCCGTGGCGAGAACGAGGCAGGCCTCAGGTCAGGTCTCATGCAGAAGAGGACACGCTGTCCTTGCGCCCCAGGCCCTGAATCACTGCCGAAGCCCCGGGGCCACGCTGTGCCGGGGTAGCTGGCTCTCTGGCTGCTTTCCCAGGGCTCCGTGTGCTCTTAGCCTTCTGGTCTTGCCTCTGTGCCTTCCCATTGAGGCTGAGCATCCAGAAATAAATCAGTGACTCAGGCTGAGTAAACACGGCCTCCGAGCAGGTGTTTTCTCAGGGGGCTGCTCTCTCCGTGCGGGAAAATGACCTGCCCTGTTGGCTGGGCCAGGCTCTGGGCCTCGCTGCCTCCAGACCCCCTTCCGGGGCAGAGAATCTGGCACGGCACCGTTTGTTCAAGGGGAGCAGGCCAGGGAGCCTCCTTTCTCCTGGCAGACACCAAGGCCCCTCTCAAAGCCTTGCAGAGAGCGGTGTAAGCCCGCCGGCACCGGCACCCCTCTGCCCAGGCAGCTGTCCCCACGCTGTCCCCCCGTGTGATGCCCAGACTCCCACACGCTCTGCCCATTCTGGCACAGCTGGTGCTGGAGCAAGCCCAGCCCGGGCAGTGCTGAGCTGTGGGGGGAGGATGTGCACCCTGCCCAGGAAGCAGGATGAATGAGCCCAAGCTTTGAGCGCTGCCAGCCAGGGCGGGACACCTGCCGGCAACCCATTCCTGAGTCTTGTGCTGGGCCAGTTGCTACAACACCCCCCTAGCGTGGGATGCAATCCCCGTCGTCCCGTGCTCGGCAGGTCCTGGGCGCTGTCACCCGCACGACGGGCCCTGGAGAGCCGTGAATTCACTCCCACTGCGCTGCAGTGACTGCGGGCACTGGCACGCCACCGCTGACGGCGGCACTGGGGCAGCATGGGGGAGGAGGGAGGAAATGACGGGCCTGAACTTGGCATGGAAATCTACCAGCCTCCGCAGTCATTGGTGCTGCAAATATCCCTGCTGTGGGTTTTTGTGCCAGCCAAGGGACAGGCTGCTGCAGCTCCCCTTCGGGGGGGCTCCTGATCTACCGCAGCTGGCAGCACACGCGCCTGCACTCCCCGTACCCGGCACGGAAACCGACGCTGATCCCTCAGGGGCTTTGCTTGGGGGGCTGGAGAGCTTGGTCCTTCCCCTGATCTCAGAGCAGAGGGGATCTCGGATGTAGCCCAGTGTTCGGTAATACACTCATTCCTCCGCCTGGGGGTTGTTTAATCTCCGGCACGGAGAGTAATAAGTGTGTGGAGGGGTGGAGGATGCAGACAGCCGAGGGTGGGCAGGGGGGTGACGTGTGCCTGGAAACTTGCATCTCGACTGACATTGCTGAGAGGCACCGACCTAACCTGAACATCAGCGAAGTCGGGTGAATAACTGGCTGCGGAGCAATCGCTGCTCGCAGGGGCCTCTGCTGCTTTCTCTGCCTTGGCAGCTTTTCAGGGACGAGAGGCGTTCTGGGATTCTCCTAGCCACGCGGAGCCACGTGCAGACGGCAACTCCTCCCAGGCAAAACGCTCGGTGTGTCCCCAGGCAGGCTGAGGTGTTGGGGGGAGGGCTCCACAGTGGATGCGTCACTGCAGGGGACTGAAAGGCGGCCGCAGCCTGGGCTCTGCTAGGTAAACAGAAACCTCTTAACCGCAGCTCTGCAGAGCCCTGTGGGGGAGCAGAGCGTGAAGCTGCTGCCCATCCGTCTGGGAGCAATTCCAGCGTGGAGTTAGGACATAAGGACACAAGGACGGCCACACTGGTCAGACTCATGGCCCACCTACCCCAGTGTCCTGTCTTCCAACAGCGGCCAGCGCCAGGTGCGTCCCAGGGAGTGAAGAGAACAGGGCAATCCTGTCATCCAGCCCCAGTGTCTGGCAGTCAAAGGTTTAAGGACATCCAGAGTGGTAGGTTGTGTCGCTGACATCTGGGCTAATAGCCATGAATGGACCTAGCCTCCAGGAATTTCTCTCTTTTTATTTTGGAGCCCAGTTATAGTTATGGCCTTCACAACATCCCCTGGCAATGAGTTCCACAGGTTAACTCGGCATTGTGTGAAGAAGTATTTCCTTATGTTTGATTGAAACCTGCTCCTATTAATTTCATTGGGTGACCCCTAGTTCTTGTGTTGTGGGATGGGGTAAATTACACTTCCTTATTTACTTTTCCACACGATCTCAGGCAGATCCCTCCTTTGTCGTCTCTTCTCTAAGCTGAGTAGTCCCAGTCTTTTGAATCTCTCCGCATATGGAAGCTGTTCCATACACTTCTGTTGTCCTGCTCTGCACCTTTTCCAATTTTATCTTTTCTGAGAGGGGGCGACCAGAACTGCACACGGCATTCAGGGTGTGGGCGTGCCATGGATGTATATAGGACATCTTCTCTCTTGTTATCTCCCCTCTCCTAGCATTCTGGTAGCTTCTTTGACTGTCGCTGCACAGTGAGCAGCTGTTTTCAGAGAACTATACGCAGAGACTCCAAGGTCTCTTTCTTGACCCCTCATTTTATATATATACTTGGGATGATGTTTTCCAATGTGCATCACTTTGCATGTATCCACACTGCATTTCATTTACCGTTTTGTTACCCAGTCATCTGGTTTTGTGAAACCCTTTTGTAACCTTCTCAGTCAGCTTTGGACTTAACTGTCTTGAGTAATTTCGTATTGTCTGCAAACTTTGCCAGCTCACTGCTCACCCCCATTTCCAGATTATTTATGAACATGTTGAAAAGCATCAGTCCCAATATAGGTCTTTGGGGGACCCCTCTATTTACCTCTTTGCATTGTGAAAATTGACCATTTATTTCCACCCTTTGTTTCCTATCTTTGAACCACTTACTGATCCATAGGAGGACCTTCCCTCTTATCCCATGACTGCCTACTTTGCTGATGAGGGACCTTGTCACAGGCTTTCTGAAAGTCCAAGTGCACTATATTGGCTAGATCAACCTTGTCCACATGTTTGTCAACATCCTCAAAGATTTCTAACAGATTGATGAGGCATGATTTCCCTTTACAAAAGCTGTGTTGCCTTTTCCCAACATATCACGTTCATCTGTTTGTCTGATAATTCTGTTCTTTACTACAGTTTGAAGCAGTTTGCCTGGTACTGAAGTTAAGCTTATCAGCCTGTAATGACCAGGATCATCTCTGGAACCTTTTTTTAAAATTGGTGCTACCCACCAGTCATCTGGTGCAGAGACAGATTTAACTGAGCAGTTACACACCACAGTTAGCAGTGCTGCAACTCACATTTGAGTTCCTTCAGAACTCTTGTGTGAATCCCATCTAGTCCGGGTGATTTATTACTGCTTGATTTATCGATTTGTTCCGCACACCCTTCTACAGACACTTCCATCTGGGACAGCTCCTCCTACAAAGAACGGCTGAGAATGGGAATCCCCCTCACACCCTTTGCAGTGAAGAGGGATGGGAAGAATTCATTTAGCTTCTCGGCAATGGCTTTGTCTTCCTTTGAGTGCTCCTTTAGCACCGTGATTGTCAGCAGCCCCACCAATTGTCTGGCTGGCTTCCTGCTTCTCATGTGCTTAAAATAATTGGGCCCTCCTAATTATGCAGTCCCAGTTGGCTTGCCAGAGCTTCTGGTCCTTTCTTTTCCCTCAGTAGGATTTGACTTGCAGGTTTTAAAAGCTGCCTTTTCGCCTGTGATTGGTGGCCTTTTGTTGACTCTCGCTGTGCTGTGTGGGGGGTACATTTTGTCTGAGTCTCTAGTCTGGTGTTTTTAAAAGTTTCCTCGCACGCCCAGCTTCCCACTGCGGCCTCTGGAAAACGCGCCTCTCCTCCCCGCCCGGTGCTGCTGCCCACCTCTATGCCCCAGGACTAGCCGTGCCTCAGCAGCTGGCTGGCTGCAGGGGATGAGAAGGGGCGAGGCTGTGGCCCCTTCTGCTCTGCGGGGCCCCATGCGGCCCTCTCCCCCTCAGAGGGAAGGGGCCAGTGGCAGCCGCCCAAAGCGCCTGGAGGCTTTTCCTACGTAGCTTGCAGCACGCAGCACCTCGTGGGCGGGCTGGTGGCCGGAGTGCCCTGGGGCCGCAGAGGGGCACACGGCTGCTCTTGCTCATCCATTAGGAGCGAACGAACAGGCACGAGGCCAGCGCAATTAGTGTGACCAGCCCTGAGGGCCCGCAGCCAGAGGGTAAGTCACTTGTGCGGACAGCGGGAGAGTGCAATGCAGGGCAAGCTGCCCTCGGGGACAGCACCCATAAATAACCGGCCTTTCAGAAGAGGCCGCAGCCGCCTGCTGCTGCTCCCTGAGAAATGGCCTTGCTCAGGCCAGCGTGCAAATTAAACAAGTCTGTCACTGTCCCTACAGCCTCTTGGCACAGCTCCCTGCTCACACCCGCCCGGGCCGGGGGGGGCTCCCGCAGCTCCTTGCTCCCTCCCTGCACACGGGGGCTGAGATCCTGTCAGTGGGAGGCCCCAGCATCTCTGTGCATCGCGTGGGTGTCTGAGTTCTCAGCCCACTGCCGTGGGAGCTGTCCTGCTGTCACAGACCCGGGACTGGGATGGCCCTGGGGCAATACGCCTGCCCTCCATCCACGGCCACAGCCCTGCGAGCGGGTGTCATCAGCACTACTGCAGAAAGGGGCAGGGCAAGGAACGAACGCAGAAATTCGGCTTGAACCACTGGGCAAGGGGCCTGTGCAGGAAGGGGGAAGATCAGACATCCTTGTGCTGCCCCAAGGAAGGGTTAAAGTACCGGGATCCCTGCCCTGCTCTGCCAGCCCCAGACCCCTCCTGCCCTGCCTGACCTGCTCCCATCCGGCAGCCCAGGGGAAAGCCAGGGGCTGTTTACATTTGGCTCTGCTCCAGGTCGCTGAGAGTTCGTCCCTGGGAAGGACAGGGCTGCTCTCGGCGCTCTGCTCCCCGTGGACTGAGATTGCCATTGAATTATCCCCCCTGATTTCCTCAGCGTCACCCCAGGAGCAGGGGCTTTTCTGCACAGCCGAGCCTGGCTCACCAGCCTCTTGCCTCCGTGCTCCCCCAGTCCGGAGGTGGGTGAGTCTGTCAGCTGTGTGTGTCTGCACGAGGGAGGACCGGCCCCGTGGGCACAGGGGGGCACCCCTCTCGGAGTCAGACCCTGGTGGATAGGGTGGGGGAGGGATTTGGGGGTCGGGGCAGCAGGTGGGAGCGGAGTCCATTGACGTGCCATTAGCTGGAGAGCTGCTGTCACGGAGGGGCCCACACGGCAGCTCCCAACCCCGGCCATCTGCCGTGCGTGCGGGGGGAGGTTGAGTCCTGGCGTCCCAGAGCTGCAGCCTGTGCAGCGAGTTAGCTCCGTGCTACCATCTAGTGGCATTCACTGGAGCATCAACACGCTCAGCTCCTTTCACTGGCCACCACGGTTATTTCTTGTTTGCGCTGGTCCCCGGCTGAAGAGTAGCGTTAGCAAGTACAAAGCCTTTGTGGCCATTCTGCTTGGGGACTGTGGCAGGTGGCTCGTGGGGACAAAGACGGGGAGGCAGAAATGACCACGTCCGCGGTGGACTCAAACCGCAGAATGGGACCAAAGTGTGGGACTTGGCAAATCTCCATCCAAGAGCCGCAAAGGACCTGACACATGACACTGCCAGGCCAGGAGCAGGGGTTTGCAATGAATCCCTGCCCTCGGGGCCGTGCCGATGCCTGGAGAATTGCAAATCTCGTAGCTATATATAAGGAAGGGGGGAAGTGAAGTTCGCTTTATTTAAGTCAAGGGCCAATGGTGGCACAAGAACAAATGGCTGGAAACTGGCCACGCTTTACTTTAGGCTTGAAATTAGGCGAAGGTTTCTAACCATCAGAGGAGTGAAGTTCTGAGCAGCCTCCCAAGGGGAGCAGGGGGCAAAAACCTGACTGGCTTCAAGCCTGAGTTTGAGACGTGTATGGGGGGATGGGCTGAGGAGAGGAAAACACGCTAGAGCCCAGAGTCCTTAACCATCCTCCATGATCTTAGCTGTCCTCCCAGGGCCCCGCCTGAGACAGGGGGTGTCTGCATCAGTGCTAGAACTAGAGGTACGGGGCAGCTGCCATCACATCCCGGGTTCACAGCTTGCAGAGGCTGTCTGGGAACACCTTGCTCCCTGGGGCCTGCGTGCAGAGGTAGGGCTGAGTGTGCTGACCCGGGTGCTTGCCTGCACGCTGTTCGTGGCCACGCCGCCCCAGGACCGGGCTCTGTTGTGCAAACAAGCAAGTGAGGCGGACACTTGCCCCGGTTCATGTCACTGATTTCTCCTGCCATGGGGCCAGGGTTGCCCTGTTGTCAGCAGAGTGACAGCACGGCCAGTGCAGAGCCCCCGGGCATGCAGCTGCATGCTCCTTGCCTGGCCCTGGTCCCTTGGGGTAGTGTTGCCTTCTGACAGGAGGGGCTGGGTGCTCTTGTCTCAAGACAGGACCCGTTGTGTGTCCCTGGCTCACCCCGAGGTCCCCCTCCTCCCCCGGACGGGTGTCGCTTGTTAATCCTCTCGACAAACGGGTCTGGGCCCATGGCTCTTCGAGCTTGGCTCGCAGCAGCTGCTCCTGGGGGGCATCTTGCACTGGGTCTCATGGGGAGGTTCCTACCCCAGCCTGGGCAGCCGGGCTTCCTGTACCAGCCACAACAGCTGGAGGAATCTTCGGGGCGCAGACACTGGGGGAGCAGCGGGGTGGAGCTCAGCGCAGGGAGAGCTGGGGCAGGGAATGCTGCTGCGTCAGGAAGCGTGGTCTTTGTCTGCTCAGCGATCCCGGGCCCTCCGTGGTGGAGGCGAGAGGCGCTGGGAGCTGGCTCTCCTGGCTGTGCAGAGTGGGGCACGGCCTCCCACTAGCATGCCGGGCGGCTGGGCGAGCGCTCCAGGAGCACTCCTGCTCACACAAGCAAGGCGGAGGCAGGGCTTCCTGGTGCACAGTGCCCATGGGCGGGAGCCCGCTGCAGAGAGCATGACGTGGGCGTGGGAGGAGCTGTTCAGGGACCCTGGGGCCGGCGCCCTGGGGGAATGTCGACGGCTGTTATTGCAGCTTTAAAAATAATCTTCAGAGGGAAACAATCTCACACTTCCCGTGCTCCCCGGGCTGAGCAGGCTCCGCTCCCAGCACCAGCCGAGGATTGCAGCTGGAAATTGCTGCCATTTGCTGTGCAGCAGGAGAGGCATTTCCATGCCGTGGTGCTCAGTCCAGGCCCAGGCCCAGGCTCAAGGTCGTTCCAGGGTCACTCCCTGGCCATGCTCTAGCACGGTCCCCGAGGCACCAGGCGGCTCCGGCGGGGCGTGACACAGCACGGCTGTGACTGGCATCTCCTTACCACATCAGGACAGACCCAGGTCTTGTGGCGCCCGCCACTCCCCTCTGGCCTGGCGAGAATTAGCCCCTGCTTCCTGCCCTGCACTGTCCATCTTGGCTGATTCCGGGCCCTGGCAGTGCTTCGCCTTCCTGCTCAGCTCCCTTAATAGTCCCTTGGGAGGAGCTCCGTCCAAAACCCTTTGGAAGGCCAACTAAATGCCAGCCCGGTCTCCTTTCCCTGCCGTTTGGCTGAGATGTTCGAAGAACTCCAGTGGGCTGGGGCAGCCGTCTGCCCGTGGCGAGTTAGGTCCCGCCGTCCCGCACTCCTCCAGCGGCTTTGTCAGCCAAGCACTTTCCTTGGCTCAGGCAGGGCGATGAAAAGCCACGCAGCCCCTCTGTCTGCGGAGGTGCAGGGTCGATACAGCTCAAGCCCCCGGGAACGGCATGAGCTGGATGATGCTCTAGGACTCCCGTTAGACGTGGCAACCACGTGCTCCTGATGGCTGGAGAGCTCAGTCCCCGTGGCTCTCTGCCCTTGGCTCCCTGCTGAGAAGGACCCCGAAGGAGCCAGTTGGTGCCAGCTATGATGGCAGCTTCCAGTCCCCACTAGCCACTGGAGGGGTCTGCAGGCTGGGGGGACAGCCAGCTGGGCCTTCTCCCCCATGCGGGCTAACGATGCATCATCTGAGCTGCAGTGAGACTGCAAGGCGGGATCGTGCTGGCGACTGGGACTTGGGGAGATCATGAGGTGGCAGTCCACATCTGCAATCCAGCCCCAGGCTGAGCGCCCGCGGTGCTCCACCCAGCCCCTTTAGCTGCAGGGTGGCGTGGCTGGGATCCGGGGAGGGAGGGGTTCCAGGCCCCACGTACTAGGGAGGGTGGCCAGGGGCTCGTGGCTGGACGGGAGCTGCCATCCCCTCGTGCCCTGCTGTGTTAACAGCTCCAGGCCCGGTGGCACCGAGTGTGTCTGGTTGGTTTGTCTCTCTTGACCCATGGCTCGGATCTCGCCTGCTTTCCAGCACCAACGAGGGGCGAATGGGGCCCCTGCGAATGGCGGCAGCGCTCGGGGTCAATGTAAATGCTTCTGTTGCCCAAGTGGCTTTGCAAGGAGAGGCTGTGGCCCGCAGGCTCCCGGGTAGCAGCCAGGCAGGAGCCCAGCTGGGCTCTGTCGTGGTGTCTGGGAGACGTCCCCGAGCCGGTGCAGACAGCCAGAGTGACACACGATTCCCACTGGCCCCGAGCTCGGGGAGGGCGCTGGAAGCAGAGGAGCTGGTGCCAGTGCCAGGCAGCGACTGTGCTGGCTCGGGGACTTGGCGATCGCTCAGCCCAGCCAGCCACATGCCGCTGCCCAGCTGTGCCACTGGGACTCTGCTTGCCCGCAGCCGCATCGCGCATCTCCCTCCTTGGGTGCGATGCTGACCCGCTGCTCCCTGCACCTCCCCCAGCATGGGAACAGGGTGTCCCTGCGGTGTCCTCCCCGGCACTCTGTCGCCTGCACCGCCACTCATTTCCCACCCGCAGCCGGCTCAGGAGTCCTCTTCTCTGCCCTGGGGCTGGAAGCCTGTGTCCCCGCTCCCAGAGCTGCACTGATGGCCGAGGCTGGAGTGGGGGGAACCCGGAGCTCCGTCAGCAGCGAAAGGGGCCTGGGAGACCAGCGTGGCCTGGACCTGTTGTGGACGGGCTGCCCCGCGCGGCATGTGGCGGAGAGAGGCTGGTGCCACATGGTGAGGTTCTGAGCAGGGCTGGGGACTGGCCCGGGCCGTGGGGATCCCAGGAGCGACCCTGCCTCTCCGTTCCGTGGGGCTGCAGCTGACGGGGCTGCGCAGCATGTGTGCGGCTGCAGATGTCATATGTGGGTTAAGCCACATATCGAGCTTGCAGCTCTCCTGGCTGGGCTGCCCATCCCCTGTGCTCTGCCCCATTGCGGTCCTTGCAGGGCCTCTCTGGCTGTCTCTGGTGAACAGGGGAGGAGCCCGAGGGGAGCCCAGTCTGGGTCCCACCTGCGCTGTCGCCCCTTCGGGTTGGGAGAATAGGGCCTGTCAGCTGGGGGCCGGGTGGAGGCGAGCAGGACAAGATACAGTGGAATAGCACTGGGGCTGGCTCCTCTGCGCCCGACAGAGCCAGGGGCACCTCGAGTTGAGGCCTGCAGGCTGTGAGGAGCGTGCAAGCTGGCGCAGGGGAGCGCTCCCCCCACTGGCGCTGCATTGCTGGAAGCCGGCAAGCGTGAGCGGGCAAAGCGGCATCGCAGTCGTGGGAGTCAGTGGAACTCGCTGCTTGACACCGGCTGAGGATCCAGCCCCGGTGCATGTAGGACCCTGAGCAGGGGAAGTCTCCCCAGCCCTGCCGGATTCCAGGGGAGTTTCCTGTTCCCGAGCCATTGAGGCAGCCCAAGCTGCTGCTGACGGGGAAAGGGCTGAGCGGGGCAGCGGGGCTGGGGGAGCTGCACTGCCTCCTTTCCCCGTAGCGCCCCAGGCCAGGGAGCGAGCGTCCCTCTGCCAGACTGGCCTGGCCCAGCCCGAGAGACGAGGGGGTTTGCATCGGGTTCCGGAATCTGCTGAGCCAGACGGTTGTTTAATTTCCCAGGCAGGGACGGGGGGATGGAACATTTCCCAGGGAGCGAGGCGCTGTGTTTGCAATGCGCTTCCTGCTTTGTGCCGAGCGGACACTTTGTCTTCTCCGAACGGGACGCGGGGCAACTGTGCTGCGAGACCCTGAGGAAACGCAGCTGCCTAGCAACCCCCCTCCGGCCCCCAGGCCCGCCCGTTCGTCCGGCTGCCGGAGCCCAGCCGTCCAGCACAGGGAGCCCGCAGCACGCGGGGCAGGCAGCGTCCAGGGTGCCTCCGTGCCAAACAAGAGGCATGGGCTGAAAGTGCCGCCCCTCCTCGGCCAGTCGCCTGGACCCAGCCGGGGGAGCGCGACTGCGGCTGCACCTGTGGCTCCTCCGTCCCCTCCGGGACCCCCGCTGTGGGCCAGGGATCCCCCGCGGCGACCTTCCTGGGGGAGACGTGAACGGGGGGGGCGAAGGCCAGGCTGAGCTTCTTGTGCACGTGGCCCCCCTGCCCCCCACTACTCGGCGGCTCCGAGATGCTGAACCCGACGCATGGATCCCCAGAGGCCTCCCCGAGTGCCTCCCCCCGCAGCTCGCCCGTCCTCTTCAGAAAGCTCCTGATGAACCAGAGCATCCGGCTGCAGCGGCGGTTCACCGTGGCACACCCCCTCTGGTAAGGGCTGGGCTGCCCACCGCCGGGCAGGGCGGGGCGGGGCGGGGGCTATCTGCGGAGGCTGCTGCAGGCGGGCCGGTTCTGGGGTTGGCAGCTCACAGGTGCTGAGACCTGAGCTCCCTGGGAGGCTTCGCGAGGCCTGTCTGTCTGTCTGTCTGTCTGGCCTGGGGCACTTCCTCTCCTCTCCCCACCCTGCCCGGCCATGGGAAGGCGCTAACCAAGCAGAGAACTGCGGGTGTCTGTGGGTCATGCCAGGAGCTGCCCAGAGCCGGTGCAGGGCTCCCCACCAAGGGCTCGGGGGGTTCCCCGGCTGCTGATATCCTCATGGTCCTTCCCCTGGGCTGCACTGCCTCTGAGCCTGCTCGGGCCCTGCAGGGCCTCTGTTTGCCTGGTGGAGACAGCAGGGCCCGTCACTTCCTACCAGCCCCATCCTCCCCCTGGCAGCGCCTCAGGCCAGGGCAGCCCCTCTGTGGCAAGGAGTTAGGGGGCAGGAGACTGCTGTGCTGAGGGGCCGGGGGGCAGCCGGGGAGGAGCCGGCTCCCTGGGAACGTGGCTGCAGCTGGCCAGCAGATGCTGGGAATGTAAATAGAAAGGGCGTTTGTTAGGACAGAGGGAGGAAAACAAGCAGCAGCCAGCCTGTGCCCCCCGCTCCTCCCATCACACCCCGGCTATGCGGGCCAGCTCGCCTGTCCTCCGGCCACCAGCAGCCAAGCTTGCACATCTGGTCACGCGCCTGCACGGAGCCCCTGGGCCTCCGGCTCCCCTGCCCCCAGCACCCCCCGGCTAATGGCACGCAGGAGTCAGCAGCCCTGGAGGCAGCGAGGCTGGGCTCTTGGGGACACGCCAGCCCTCCCTGCTAGCAGCCGGGTTGGCTACCACCTGCCCCAGCGCTGACAGGCGCCTGCCAGGAGCCCCAGGCAGGGCAGGGCAGGGCAGGGCAGAGCAGAGCAGAGCTGTGCTGTGCTGCGCCGGAGTTGCGGGACGGAGGGCTGCGAGCACCCAGCTCTGCACGCCAGCCTCGGCACTCGGTCGCCTCTGCCCAGGCAGAACTGGGTCCGGGGCTGCCCTGCCTCCTGGGCCGCGGGAGAGCAGCTGAGCCCTTTGCAATGCAACAAGAGCTATTTATAGAGGAAACAACCCTCCCCAGCCAGCCAGTCCAGCGCGGGGTGAGGATGGAAGTGAATGGCGTGGGATGGAAAGTATTTTTTAATTCAGTAACAAGTCTCCTGGGAAAGGCGCTGTGCCAAGACCTGAGTGTCCTGGGCCCCGACGTGCCCATGCCATCTCTGCAGCAGGGCCCTCAGCCATGCCAGCGCGTGCCTCCGACCGCGCTGCGCCAGGGAAGCCGCCAGGAGAATTGAGTGGCTGGGCTCTCCCGGCCGCCTGCCAGCGCTGGCCGGGCGCCCGGGCCAGTGGCTCCGTTTGCCCGTCTGTGCTGACACCTAGTGGCTCTGGGCCGCACCACGTCCTTCGGGGCTGCCTGGCTTCCCTGCTAACCTTACCGTGGGTCTTACCAGTGGCTGCTGCTGGGACCGGGCTACCACCTTCTCCCGTCCTCCCAGGGAGCTGCACACCTCGCCGTGGTGCATCTCCACAGCAAGAGCTCAGCCAGCACTTCGGAAAGAGCTCTGCTGAGCCCTCGCTCTGCCCTGCGCGGTTCTGTGTCCTGGCCTCTCTGGGGCGGAGGGATGGCTCGTCTGTCTGGGCTTGGGGCCATCTCTTGTCGTGGCCACTCGGCTCGGGGGTGACTGAAGTTACTGGAACTGCTGACGCCTCCAGGGACCGGCTCTGGCTATCAGTGGGGCCATGGTCAGAGGGGGAGAGGATGGACAACCGCTCTACAATTCCCCATGATCCTTTGTCCTGGAGAATAGGAGTCACAATGGGATCTTTGTGCCTCTGGTACCATGGGAGAAACGAACCAGAAACGTGACAACAAACAACTGAAGAAAATGAACATCACGTCAGCCCAACAGCCGCACGGCTCCGGAGTTACACGCGGCTCCTGGCAGCTCGCACCTCCTCGGCTGAGCACAGGGTCTGCGCCCCCACCGCAGGCTGCTCCACAACGCAGGCAGGACGTCTCTGGGTTCCCAGCTCTGCCACAGACCTTAAGGCGTTCCCCAGTCAGATGCAGATTCAGAGGGGGAGGGAGATGCCAGGAGGTGGCACGTGGCTGGCCATACCCCGTCCAGAGGCACTCCTGCGTCACGTGCACACTGAAGGGAAAGTGGGGTTCAGGGATTGTTCCTCTTGGGAGGAGGAGAGTAGGGGGTGACGTTTGGGTCCTGCCCTCCTGGCATCATGCAGCTTCTCTGTGTTCTCATAGGTCACGGTCAGGTCACCCTCCTTCAGCTTGTCTGCCTGTGGGACAGAGCAGGGGCGAGCCAAGTCAGCTCATCCAGAGCCGCAGCTGCAGCCTCTCCGGTTCTCTCAGGCGCGCTCTGGCTGCTGCAGCCGGAGGAAACGCTTAGCAGCAGCGTCCGTCCCTGGAACTCACTGTTCTAATAACGCCCCCAGCACCTCTCTCCTGCGGCGTGCCCTGCACTCCACAAGGCGGGCGAAGAGATTCGGCGGTGTGAAATCCAGTGTGAACCCCCACCGAGGCTGCTCCACAACGCAGGCAGGACGCCTGGGTTCCCAGCTCTGCCACAGACCTTAACCCCGCTGCTGCTTGGTTCCCTTGCCGTGTGCATGGGAGATGCTGAACGAAGGAGGCGCTGGGCGCGCTGGGCTGCAGGCCTCTGCACAGATGGGCACTGCTTCCCCACCCCTGGGCGTCTGACCGCTCTGCACAGGGCGCGTACGTGTGACTAGGCGGGTGGCAGGCGTGGAAGGAAGCGGTCGCTCTCAGCTACGCACTGCCTGGGAATGGGTTTCCCTCTCCCTGTTCTCATCCCCGCCGGCTTGGCCGGCCTCCCCATGAGAGTGTGTCTGCCTGGGAGAGGCAGAGGTTTGCTCCGGGCCCTCGTGTACTTAGGGAAGGAAAACCTCGTTGTGCTGCTCTGCAGGCACCTGCTGCCCTGGCCGGTTCCAGGACGAGCGGGACAGGCCCGTGGAGGAGGGCGAGGAACTGGAGTGACAGGAGCTGGGGACGAATACCAAGGAAGACGCCCTGCCGACGATGTATGAGACCAGGCAATTGTCTCCCCAGAAAAGGACTGGGAGCCCCAGTGCTGGGGATGTCCACCGGCCCCCTGGAAGATGAGAACCATGGGACACAATGAGCCACCTCCGTCTGGGAACAGCAGTGCCTGCGTGCAGAGCAGCGTGTGTGCAACGGCCCTGCTCGGGCACACGTGAGGGAAGAGCTCTGCCAATCGGCCTGCCGGCCCCAGGGCTTCCTGCGAAGGGGCGGGGCCGCCTGGGTCCTCGCTCTAAATGCCCCCAGAACACGACGAATGAGAACTGCACGGTGCCTCCCTGGCACCCGCTCCTCCCCCCAGCCCGCGCTCCCGGCCCGTGTCTGGGGCTGGCTGGCTCGCAGAGGTCACTGAAGGTTGCAGCTCGGCGCAGACGGGTGGATCGATGCTTGAATCGATTCGGGAGCCGCTTCAGTGACGCACCTCTGCGCCGCAGCAGCAGGGCTTGTGGCTGTGATGGGCAGGGCGGGGAGCCCGCGTTATCCCCCAGCCACTGCTGCTCCCCACTGTGTGTGGCCAGGCAGCGCTGGGAGGGGATGACCTGAGAAGCCCCCTCAGCTCGGCTCTGGGCCCAGGCTGCTGCCCAAGACCCGAGCCTGGATGTTTGGAGCCAGAGAAGTCAGCCCCACCCCCTCCCACCTTGAGTCTGGGCGGCAAGCGGCAAGGCTGTGGTTAGCCTGTGCCATGAGGGCATTCGGCCAGAGCCCGGCTCCCAGACACCTCACGCTCCACAGGCATCCCCGGTGGTTCTGTGTCACGGGGTCTCGCTGTTCGTTCAGTGCTGGAAGGTCGCTTTCGTGCTGGCGGGAGGTGCGTGGCTGGGAGATTGTTTAGCCCAGAACTGGCCGGCGGGATGCAGCCCTGGTTTGGGGGAAAGGGCCCCTGCAGGGAGCGTCCAGCCATCGTTGGCCTCCCTGGGGAGACGCCAGGGATTCAGAAGCAGCCAGTTATTGTGGTGGGTTTTGTCTCGTGGCCGGGAGGAACCAGGCTGCCCCCTCCTAATTTCCCAGGCCACAGATGGGGCAGATCATGGTACAGTGCCAGTGTGAATGGGCGGGGGGGCCTGTGCGCCACTTACCCCTCCCCACAAAGTTCCTCAGCCAGCCTGGAGAGCGGGGCAGGCTCACAGGGGATGGCAGGGATCCTGCCATGAGCTAGGGACTCCCCCCTTCCAGTCCTGTGGCTAGGGAGAGGCCAGGGGCCCTCGTTGCTTCCACGCTGGCCTCTGGAGAGCAGTGGGCCAGTAGGAGCAGGACCAGCTAGATGGGAACCTCTGGCCCCCATCCCCCTCCTGTGCATCTCAGCCACATCCACTCTGCACCCGAGGGGGCCCCCACGGGCTCTCTGGGCTCTGCTCACTGGGCTCCCGCCAGGCTAACCTCAGCGCCCCAGCGGGTGCTTCTAGGGCCCCTCCTGCCCAGCCCAGTCCCTAGACAGGCAGGGCTGGCTCCGTGCCCATCCCTTGGGGAGAGGGCTGCGTGACCCCCCTGTGCCCAGGCGTGGCCGGCAGGCAGTGAGATGGAGATTAGGGCTTTTCCAACAGCCAGGCAGTTTAAGAAATCCCCAGGCTGCGTTGAGACAGGCCGTGTCTCCCTCAGCCCCCGGCGGAGCTGCGAGTAGGAGTCCCGCGATGGTGGAGTGGCAGGGGCGGCCACGAGGGGCAGGTGGCCTTGGTTATCCTGCCATCAGCCACGAGTAGCGGTTCCTGCTCGGCCACGAGCCAAAGGTCCATGGAAGCCACTGGGGGTAGGGGGCTGGAAGAGAATCTCCCGCTTGCTGGCATCTCAGCCCCCGCCAGCAGGGCCCTCCCCACTGCTTTCTGCCTGATAAACATCGGGCTCCAACAAATCGGATTCTCTCCCTCCTGGCCACGTCAGAGCATGCGGCTGCTTGGCTGCTTGACACTGAGCATCACCCTCAGCTTCACTTGCTGATCTCTGCTCAGGGCAGTGGGGTCTAATGGTTGGAGCAGGGGGGAAACTGAGACAGCACTCCTGGGTTCTATTCCTGTCTTGGCGGGGGCAGTGGTGTCCCGTGGTTAGAGCAGGGGGCCTGGGAGTCAGGGTTTTTGAATTGTATTCTTGGCTTTTCCACTGTTATTCTGTCACTGGGCAAGTCTCTTCCCATCTCTGTGTTTCCCCCATCCGTCAGATGGAGACAGTTCCCAGGCTGGGGGGAGGTGAAGTCATTGTTTGTAAAGTGCTTCGAGGTTCTTGGCAAAGCGTCATCCCTGCTGCTCTTCTCCCTCCAGCCTGCCCCCGCTCTGCCCCGGGGCGAGGCCTGACGGTGCAGGACAGGAGAGAGATTGAGGGGAGCGCGTTAGTTAGCTCGGAGCCGTGCTCCCCTGCCCCCCAGTTACTTTCACTTGGCTGCAGGAATGAGCCCTGCAATGTGGCCCTATTTACTCTGGCTAAAGTCTCTGTTTATTCTGGACTGTCCTAACCCCGCCTGACCTGGGATTTCAGCATTTGGAAAACTGACCCCTTCTTCCCTCTGCGGAGAGGCATGTCAAACGGGAAAGGCCCTGGCTGCACTCCGTGGCGTCTCGGCCCCCTGACCCGCACGGACAGGAATATCTCCCAGTTGCTTATGGCAGATCAGGGACATGTCTGCAAAGTCCAGTCGCTCCCAGGGCAGGTGGCAGAACGGGAGTGAGAGAGTCAAACAATCTCCAAGAGAGAAAACGTCCCGAGAAAGCTCCAGTCCCCATCTCCAAGGCTCCTAGCTCCTCCGACCTGGGGCGGGGTTAACACAAGCAGCAGCCTGCTGAAATGTGCAGCTCCTGGGCTCCGCTGAGGCAGTGATCTCCGCACAGCACAGAGCCGCAGGAAGTGAAGGGGAGGCTGGTGCTGCCGCTCCAGCACTTTGTGGGGTGCAGAACAGAGCTCAGTGCAGGGCCACAAGTGACGGCCCCCTCCCCCCCAGAGTCAGTGCCCTGCCATGGCTGGCGTCCAGGTTCCCGCATCACTCCAGAGATTTCCTAGAGAGAGGGGCTGGGGCAGGGAGGGTTCTCATGTCACTGGTGTCAGTGAAGATGGGCCCATGGCTGGCCTTGGCACGACCCCGTGGCCCCCAGGCTCTTCTGCTGCTGGAGGAAGGAGATCAAGCTCAGAAGTAGCTCCCCCCCCACTGAGCATGCTGCTGTGGGGCAGCCCTGGGGACCCTGAGTGGGGGCACAGTAAGTACCCCAAGGAGCAGCCCAGCGAGACAGTGTGGACATGTCCACACTGCAGATAAAAGGCGGGATCACGACCCACGGGAGCGAGCTCGGTTAAATGGCAGTGAAGACACCCAGCAATTCAGCTTTCGGCTGGGGTCAGCTGCTGATTAATTCCAGCGGCTGAGCCGAGCTGCTGTTTTCACCTGAGCTAGCCCATGGAGTTACGAGCACACCTTTTATTTGCAGTGTGGACATGTCTGCTTCTCCAAGCGCCTGCAGCTCCCGTTCCCGGGCAGGTGGGATGAGACAGTGCGTGCACAGGGTGTGTTGGGAAATATGCCGTTCCAGACCAACCCGTGCAGGTCCAGGGGCTCGTGCCAGCTCCATTCCTCGACAGTGGCTCACGCCATCCTGCCTTGCCAGCACAGCGTGTTTCTGCAGACAGCACCAGGCCAGACGGGAGCCATCAGTCTGTCTGCCTGGCATTCTTCAACAGCCTCCGCTGGAGGTGTCTGCAGAAAGGCTGCACTGTGCTGTGACCCTGAGGCCTGGCCTGGCAGCACGAGCAGGCGCTGGGCTGTGTTGGGAGATCAGGAGGGGTCTGCCTGGGGCTTGGTGCTGCTCCCTGGGGCCAGACGGCACCGATGCCCCCTCTGCTCCCTGCCAGCTCCTTCGCATTTGATGCGGCAATCTTAGCTGTGTGAAAGGCTGCTGTGCAGAGAGTGGCAGTGAGCGGGGAGGGCCTGGCAGGCTGGGAAGTTACGTGCAGTGCTGACACATGGGTTGGGAGGTTAGCAGCCTTCAGACCAAGCACTGTCTGTCCCCTCCGTAGCCTTTTGTTTTTATTGACAGTGGATTGTGTGTGGTGGCTCCAGGCACCAGCTTAACAGAGTGAACATTACCTCTGCTGCTTGTTTCAGAGCCTCTGGAAACATATGAAGAGCAGGGAAGTCAGGCAGTCACAAGACCAATGTCTAGTATCTTTGATCAGTTGTATTAACGTTACCAGTAACATTGTGAATATCCCAGCAGCTATAAATCCTGACGATCTCCATGCACCGATCAGAGCCAGTCACACTCACAAACTCCTAGACAGAGTTCGAGTCTGGAGGGTCTCTCATTGACGCACAACCTGCATCCTGTGGTTGAGGCATGTGTTAGAAAACAACGTCTCTCCAGAGCAGTTTGTGGTCTACAATTAATCTTACAGCTAGTTTTTCACACTGCCACCCCTTAGCACATCTGTTCCGGGTTATCCTCAGTCACTTATGTTGCATGTTTCTTAACTCTAGGGCCTAATGTGGCTAAGCTAAAATCTTACATGCCTCACTCAGCCTGTGGCCTTGCGTTTCAGCCCTCCTCACGTAGATACCTCCTATGTCAAACTAAAGTAATTGGCTACACGTGTGCCCAGCCTGGCTGCTGGCGTGTGGGAAGGACCCGTCCCTCTGGGGTATTTGCACTAAGCAGTGGACAGTGCAGGGTGAAAATACAACAGGGCTGGATTTTGTCCAGAGCCTAGACTCCACCCTGGCATTTTGGCTGGCAGCATCCTGGGCAGCGCCCATGCCAAGGGATGTGTTTGTCTGGTGGGGAGGGGAGTGGGCCACAGCCGGGAAAAGGCCCACGCTGAGAGCTGGAGAGGGGCTGTTGGGCCCCTCTGCTCTGGCAATCCCATGGGGCTTGTGATGCTTTGTTTTGCGAGGGACATAAGGACATAAGGAGGCGTGTAGGAAAAGCTAAACAAACCCATCAGCTGACTGTACCCTGCAGCTCTGCTGGCTTGGGTCCTGGTCTGACCAGAGCTCACTAGCCAGGCCAAGAGGGGGAGACCTCCATGGAGCAGCCAGGTGCTGCCGGGCGTGGTGGTGGTGCATCACTGGGGACGCTGTCCCTTTGATGCAATGCCCAGCGCGATGCTAAGGAGACGCTGCCTTTCCCATGAGTCATAAACCTGACGCCCTGACAGCACTCGGCCGTTAAAAACCCAGGGCATCTTTGTGTGCCCCTGGTGCTCTGCCGCATGCCAGTGCAGCTCGTTACGTGCCACCTGTGCGGCAGTGTTGTAACGCCCTAGGCAGCGTTGCTGTGCAGTTCAGGCGCTGCCGTGTCCTGCCCCGAGGGGGCTGCATTTCAGTGGTGGGTAAAGTGAGCCTTTACTTGCTTCCCAGGGGGGGTAGGATTGAAGGGCTGTGGTTGGCGTGGAAACCCCGCTTTGGTCTGACTGTTTGCACCGGCTGGAGTTCCCAACAGCTCCCGGAGGACAGGGCAGGGGAGTGAGCGGGAAGCCGGCCCTCTCCCGTCCCTGTCGCTGTTTGGCTGATGCTCACCAGCACTGCCTGTCTCAAGCACTGATGGTGCCGCTGGCATGCCCAGCTGCAGGGCAGCGCTCCCCATGCTCTGCTCTCACGCCTGCGCTGCCCAGTAACACACCAGCGCAGCTGCTGCTCCCGTCTGGGGCTCTCCTGGCGCTGGCACCGACTTCACACCCCAGGGCCCGGCGGGGGGCAGTTGTTCTCTCTGGGGGGGCAGGGGCTGGGCGGAGGAGCTGCCGCTGCTGCTGTGAAGAACCTGCAGGTGTGTGCAAGGCTGGGCCACTCTTGCCCCCTTTATTTACCTGTTGTAGATACTGCTATAGCACCGGTGCCTTGGTAACAGGGAGACCTGCCTCGGACCCAGCTGGGAAGGGGCCAGGTGTTCTGTAAAGGGAGCTGGGCTCCTGCTGGACTAGCCCGAAGAGAACAGAAAAGTCTGGGAGCCCGAGGCGGTGGTGGGCAGAGGAGCTGCCTTGTCTGAGGGACGGCTGAAGGTCTGCGTGTGTGGCAGTGTATCCTGCCGGGGCTAGCCTGCTAGCAGCTCGCATGGTGGCAGATGTGGACAGGAGATCGGCCCCAGGAGCTGAGGGGAACCTGAGGCCAGGCCAGGCAGGTGGTGGTGGTGTTACAGCCTCCTGGTCTCTGAGCTGTTTAGTCTTATAACCCCGGGGAGGCAGGGCCAGGCTGCGATCCCCACGGGGCCGATGGGAGCTGAGGCAAAGCGAGGTTAAGTGACTTGCCCAGGGTCCCCACAGGAAGCCTGTGGCCGAGCAGGAGTTGGAACCAGGTCTCCAAGACCTAGGGGGGTGGGGCTCAAGTCCCTGCTCTGTGACCTGGGGCCTGTCACTGATTCTGTCTGGGCCTGTGGGGACTTGCTGGTAAACGCCACACAGATGGGGCGGGTCTTGGACAGACTGTGATGGGGGCTGTGTAGCACCACAGAGCGAGACAGTGTCACCAATAAACGGCTTCGCCGCTGAACCTGTCGGGTGCTTTGAGCGAAGGGCCGGGGCAGCGTTTGTGTGAAATCCGCCGTCAGTGCCCTCCAGCCCCACATCCGTGTCCAGACCTGAACGGTGGGCGCCGGCCGGGGGGTGGGTCTGACTGTCACTGTCGCTGCTGAGGGGCTACGTGGCACGGAGGCCGCGGTGCCTGGGAGCCACGAGTTCATCCTCCTTCATCGCTCCAAGCGACCTCGAAATCTCCACCGCTGGCAACTCCCAGCCTGGCCTGGGCCCCTCCCTGACCTGACCCGACCCAAAGCAGGGGGCAGGTGCTAGTGGGGGCAGCCAGGGGCGGGGCCACGGGCCCCCAGCACCGGTTCTGCGGGTCGAGTTGCCAGTTCTCTGCTGACTCCCGGCCGCTAGCGGGGATCCCCGGGATTCCCCGCTGCCGGGGGGTCCTGACCCGTTCCCAGGCAGGCCCTGCTTCTCCAGGGTGCCCCATGGGATTCCGGTCAACCCTTCCGCGGCGGGTTCCAGGAGCGGGGCCGCCCCGCTGCCCGCTGCCCGCTCTGCCGCCTGCACCCCGGGAACGCCGCGGCTGCTCCACCGGCTGCCCGCGGCCCGGGCCGGCCCGGGGCAGGGCGGGCGCCCGGCGGGCGGGAAGGAGTTAAAGGGAAACCTTCGCAGCGAGCGGAACGTGCCGGCGGGCTCCTCCCCCACTGCGTGACATCACGGGGGGGGGCCGGCGAGCGCGGGCCGGGCCGAGGGTCCCGTCACTGGGCCGGGCCGGGCCGGGCCGGCGGCTGCTGCGGTGCTTGGCGGCTGGGGGCAGCGCGCCGCGGGCAGGGCGCACGGGCGGAGCGAAGGAACTGGTGGCCGCGGGGCGAGCGGGCAAAGCCAAGCCAAGCCAAGCCAAGCCAAGCCGGCCGGGCCGGGCCGGACCGGCGGGCAGCCCCCGCCAGGAGCTGGGGAGCCGGAGGCGGAGGGGCGCGCGGGGAGACCGGCCATGGCTGCGGGGCGCCGCTGCCCGGGCGCGGAGAGGCGGAGCGCGGCCGTGCGCAGCGTGCGGAGATGCCCGTCGCCCTGCCAAGCCCGGCCCGGGCTGCAGCTCCCCGGGGCGCCCTAGGCGCGGGGACTCGCTCTGCCGAGCTGGCCTGTCGGGCGGGCTGATGGCAGCAGCACAGGGCGGCCCAGGGGAGTCTCCGGCCGGGCGCCTCGCGGGGTCGGTCCGAGGAGGAGGAGGAGGAGAAGGCTCCGGCTCCGGCTCGCCCTCCCTGCGGGTGCGGAGGGGCATGTGCCCGCTGGAGTGAGCTGCTGGAGCGCCCGGCGCAGGATGAGCCTGCCGGCAAACTGTGGCTTCCTGGCCCTGGCAGACTGCGCCCTGAAAGTCTGCAACGGCCACCTGTCCGGCTCGCCCCGCGCCGTGCACGGGCCCATCGACATCCTGCAGAAGCACAGACGGTAACTGCGCCGCTTGCCCGTGGCCGCTGCTCCCTGCCCCGGTGCGGGGTGTCAAACCCCGGCTCAGCCTGGCTGGCACTGCCGGCCTAGTGACCTTGGCGCCGCGGTCTGGCCATGGGGCTCGTGCGAAAGAGCCTGGACCGAGGCGGCCCGGGGCTGGGGGACCCCGGGGCTGGGGGACCCCGCTGCTTGATGGCTTTGGGGCTGGATCCAGGGGCTTTGGTGTGACCTGCAAGGTCAGGGTGTAAATCCCAGCGGCTCTGCTGCCTTTGGGGGGGCCGCTGGGGAGAATCCCTCCTGGGGCTGGTGGGGTGAGGAAGGAGAGCAGGGGCTGGCTGCCCTCCAGCAGGCTCTGGGTGTGTTCAGAGAAGGGGCAGGGGGCTGTGTGTCTAGAGGGCTCTGCGCCCAGGTGTGACCGGGGGGGAGTGACGCTGCTGCAGATAGGAGCAGGGTTCCTGGTGGGGAAGAGGGGCAGGGCGGCGGCTGCTGTGGGGGCAGAGCACCTATCGCACCCTGACGGTACAGCCCTGGAGAGCAGCTGAGGGGCACAGGCAGGACACGGCCTCCCTGGCCTTTCCCAGCTGAGCTCCTGGACCCTGCATGGGAGGTGCAGGCTGCCTCTCCGCGTGTCCTGGGCTAGCACCATGGCAGCGCTGCAGGCCAAGGGAGCAGGGCCTGGCTGGAGGCCCTGTCAGTGGCAGAGGATTCCCAGGGGTGTTCTCTGGCTCCTGGGAGCTGGGGAGGGCAGTGCCCACCAGCTCTGATTTCGGGTGGGGTTGTGATGTGTGTTGTCAAGGGCAGCTCTCCCATCACACGAGCGTCTCCACTGGGGACGTGTGGGGCCAGGCTGCGATGGAGCCCAGATTTGTGCAAGGGATGTTCATAGGACGGGAGTAAAGTGAGCTGGGGCCTCCAGCCCGCGTCTGGGTCAGCACCGTGGGCGGGGGGAGGGGAGGCCATACGGTGGATCAGTGGCTGCCTGAGACATCCTAGCACCTGTGACAAACCCCACCCCAGCAGAGCGGAGTGTGTCCCCTGATGCGGGCACTCCTGGTGGGGAGAATCTCCTCCGAGCTACAGTCATTTCTGTGTGCGGCAAGTGGCAGGAGCTCCCCGCCCAGTCTGCACAGGGCGGCTCGGCTGGAAGGGCTGGGCATGGGACCGGAGCCCTGGCGTGGGCTGGGGCTGAGCCTTTTCATTGCATCAGAGAAATGTCAGCCCGGGAGGGACCTTGAGAAGTCATCAAGTCCAGCCCCCAGCACTGAGGCAGGACCAAGTCAGCCTAGACCAGCCCTGCCAGGGGTTTGTCTCACCTGTTCTCAACTCCCTCCAGAGACGGGGATTCCACATCCTCCCTTGGGAGCCTGGTCCAGAGCTTAGAGGCCAGGAGAGTGAGAGAGTTTTTCCTAATATCTCACCTAAACCTCCTTGCTGCAGATGAAGCCCATTGCTTCTTGTGGACATGGAGAGCAACTGACCCCATCCTTTTCCATAACAGCCCTTAACGTATCTGAAGTCGTTACCAGGTCCCCTCCTCAGTCTGCTTTTCTCAAGACCGAACATGCCCCATATTTTAATCTTTCCTCCGAGGTCGGGCTTTCTGAACCTTTCATCAATTTTGTTGCTCTCCTGTGGACCCTCTGCAATTTGTCCACAGCTTTCCTAACGAGTGGCACCCAGGAGGGGCTGCCCTGTGCAGGGATGTGTGCCGGGAAGGCTGCCGGCCGTTTCGGTGTCTGTGGTGCTGCAAACATGCACTAGGCGCCAGGTTGAGCAGCGCTGGTTTGGGGAGGGAGCCAGGCCGGGGACGGCCGTTAATATTGACAGGCATGTGGAGGGGCTGTTTTTATTGCCTGGCGAATCTGAGCTGGGCAGGCTGCGAGCAGGGAGGCTTTAGACAGGCCAGAGCCCAGTGGACAGGCCTGGCGGCTGAGCCAAACCGAACCGGCCCTGGAGAGTTTGACCCACATTCCCAACCTCCTGGCTGAGCCTCAGGCCAGGCCGCGGCTCTGGGCTGGAAGCTGCCCCGCTCTCCGCCTCTCCCTCAGACAGACAAAGACAGACAGGTTGCTACAAAATCCCAGTGACCCAGCCCTCGCCCGCCCCCGCCCCACCCGGGCTGTGACCTGCCTGCCGGGAAGGAGCCGAGGGCACCGATTCGCTGAGCTGGGCCAGGCGAGGGGAACGGCTGCTCTTGGTTCCAGCCCGAAGTGGTGGCAGCAGCTGCTGCTGGAAAATCCTATTGAGCGGCTGGCAGAGCAGCACTGGCCTGGCTCCCCTCTGCGCTGACCTCCTCTTCCCAAGGCTAGCCTGCGCCGGCTGTGGCTTGGCGCTGAGGGATGTGCTGGTACAGTAGTGTGGCTTGGATCCGGCCGGGGCAGAACTGGGACTGGCAGCACCGAGCCCTCGTGGGGACCTGGGGACACTCATTGTTGAGCCTCGTTCCTGGGAGTTGGTGGCTCAAGGCTGGAAGCAGGCGTTTGCCCCGCTGCCGGGAGAGGCAGACAGCGCCCCAGAGCACGGGCCGTCTCACACCTGCCCTTCCTGCCTGGGGCTGGCCAGTGCGAGGCAGGCGGGGCGATGGTGGCTGGAAGCAGAGCTGGCTCTGCGTGGCCCGCTGTGTGCTGACAATGGCCACAGACTGGTGGTCTGGCCTGCCTTAAAACCATGCCCCTGACCTGAGCACTGCCCGGTGGGGGTGGGGGCGGTCGTCCCAGCTACAGGCACGATAGCAGGCGGGGCTGACGCCGCGGGACAAAGCCAGCAAGTCGTGCTCTGCAGATAACCCGGCTCTCTGGAGCTCTCCCAACACCCTCTCCCTAGCAGCGATCCCGGGGCCTGGCGCGCAGCCTGCGGGACCGGCGTGAGCCTCTCCATGGAGCAGGCTTTGGATGGGGCCTTGGAGAGCCGTCTTCAGCGGGGGGCTTAAAGCAAATCCCAGGCGTGCACGAGTGGTGTTGGTGGGTGAATGTCAAGACCAGGCTGTGAAGTGTCCCTAGCCTCTGTTTGCCAGGATCTGGGCCTGGCCAGCAGGGTGGGTCACTTGATGGTCACCTGTTCTGTTCATTCCCTCTGAAGCCACTGTCAGAAGACAGGATCCTGGGCTGGAGGGTCCCTGGGTCTGACCCAGTGCGGCCGTTCGTACGAGGTGACAATTTACCCAGCTGTGGGCAAAAGCGTCACAGGAAATGTGGTCAGGACGCAGCAGAGCAGCCACTAAGATGCCCTTCCCTGCTCCTTCCACAGCCTGCGTGCAGGGGAGAGCCCAGCCCTGGCTGAGCTGGGGGGGGTTCTGCTGCTCCGGGGGGCTCAGAGACAGGCCAATGTCAGGAGGGCTGGGGGGTGCCGTGCTATGGAGGTTAGGGGGTAGCTGGAGCACTGTGGGGGGCTGGATCTGTCAGCCCCACGTGCCTGGCAATTACGATGCAGTGCGGTGGATGCTCAGGGCCTGGCATGGGGCTGGGTGTGCTGCGGAGAACCCGGTTTGTAATTGTAGGGTTGGACTTGAGAGCGAGGGCTGCCCACAGACTCTCATTGCCATCGGGGTCACCCAGCATCAAGCGGGCGTTGTGACCGTCGCCCCCAGCATGATTGGCTGCCTTGGAGCGAGGTGGGGTCTGCCCCACAGCAGAGCCCCCTGGTTGCAGTTTCCCTGCCCCTTATCAGGCCTTTCCTCGGCCTGCCCAGCACAGCCTGCACCCAGGCTCCCTCCCCTTCCTCGGGGCTTCGGGCTGGGCCCCAGGTGCTCTGAGCTTGGTTCAGAGAGGTAAGAAATCAGCCAGGACCAGCCCGCGCTGGGTGAGGCGGTGCGGCCGTGGCAAGCCCTGGCTCCCTGCTGTCTGCCTCCCGTTCTGAGCCTTTCCTCTCTTCCTCTCTCTGCAGCTTTGACATTGAAAATGGCCTTTCCTCGGGCAGGAGCCCGCTGGACCCGCAAGCCAGCCCTGGCTCCGGGCTGGTCCTGCAGGGAAACTTCCCTCACAGCCAGCGGCGGGAGTCCTTCCTCTACCGCTCCGACAGTGACTATGACCTGTCTCCCAAAGCCATGTCCCGGAACTCCTCCATCGCCAGCGACCTGTGAGTACCAGCCCTGCCTCGGCCCTGTGCGCCTCCAGCTGGGGGCTCTGCGGGGATCCTGCCAGCCCCTCTGGGCCGCCCCCCCGCCAGGGGAAGTGGCCCTGGGCTGGAAGGCCATCATAGACCTAGAGCCCTGGCCGAGGATCAAGGTGGGACTGGAGCGGGGTCTAGCCCTTGCGTGGGCCCTCTGCCCACTGGGAGTCTGTCTGTCTGTCCTAAAGTCGGCCCAGGGTAAACTGAAGTCCCTGCACTGTGCTGCTCCCAGCAGGGCTGGCCTCACCCGCTCACCTCCCAGCCCCTTCCCTTCCAATGCCCACGTGTGACCCCCCCCCCACGTCCTTGTGTCCTAGCACGTGCCATGTTCCAGGGGCTCTCGGCAGAGAGCGGGTCTGGCCGTGGTGTTCGGACCCCAGTCGATGTCTCCTCGGCCCCCTGGCCTGGATCCTGGCTCTCTCAAGGCCTAGGCTGAGGGCTCTAGGCTTTCCTAGGCAGGGTCAGGGCAGAACAGGGGGTGGGTGGGAGCTGGGGACCCGGGGGCCTCAATTCTTCAGGCTGGTGCCTTAGTCCTCTGGAGATGGGGAGGGGAGCTCGCCAGTGTGGGCCTGGTACCGAAGGGAGGAGAGGGGTTGGGGCACCAGGTGATAGCTGTGATCATGTGGGGCAGGGTTCGAGGGCAGCAGGAGCCTGGTGCAAGGGGCTGGAATTGCAGTGCTTGGGGGCAGCCGGCCAAGGGACACCTCGCGTCACCCAGGGGTGAGGCCCCACAGCTTGGGCCTGCTCCGCAACCAGGCCAGCCCCGCTGAGCTCCCCAGACTCAAAACTCACCTGCCTCGGTCTCCTGCGTGTAGGGTGAAACTTGCCCTGGACAGAGGGTGGCTCCATGCCAGCGCATCGCTCACCCCTCGTTTGTGGTGCCCAGGCCCTGGGCCGGCCCCTTGTGGCCCTCGTGGGGCCTCCCCGTTGCTGATGTGCTGTTTTGTCCTTGCAGGCACGGGGAAGACATGATCGTCACGCCCTTCGCGCAGGTAGGGCTACCTTCCGTGCCGGCTCGCCCGGCGCGTTCCGGGCGCTGGGGGAGCTGGGCGTCACTCTGGAGTTGGGTCTGAGGCTCCGCAGGACACTCACCTCTCCCGCCAGCTCCCGCCATGCCTGCTCTGGCCCCCCCGTGCACCCACAGACGCAGGATTGGAGTTAACCCTGCAATGCCTGGAGGCCAGGCAGCTTGTGGTGGTACCACAAGTGGTGCCAGGCACTGCGCAGACAGGCAGCACACGTCTCCCAAGAGCTCTGAGCCCCGGGCCTTGAACGGCTCCTTGGCTTTTCTACTGCTTCCTGCCCAATGAGCCCCGGCCCCGGAGTCAGCCCCAGGGACACGCTGGGGAGGGGGACGAATGTGACCGAACCAGACAGCACATTGGTACGGACAGGACCGACTGATGGGCACAGCACAGAGCCCTGTTCGCACTCAGCCCCGGACCTCATGCACACATCACCAGCCGCACACCAGCTTCCCCCACCCTCGCCCGCAAACACCGGGGCACTGCCCTGACACAGCTGGCTTCCAGAACTCAGACAGGCCTTGGGACATCCCTTTTCCTCTCCGCCTCCACCCACCAGCCAGGCAACGCCCTGCTCCCACTCTCTGCAAGAGGCTGCTGCCCCCTGCCCTCAGTGTGGGGCAGGTTATGGAGGGCGCCCGAGTGGCTCAGCGTGAATTCCACTCTGAGCTCTGACTCCAGTGGGTCTCTGACTCCAGGGTCCCTGCCACACAACTCTCCCGTGTCGCTCCCCAGAAGTGGTGCTGAGCTGTCTGGCTCCAGGCCGGTGCCCGGGATGTGTCTTGCATGGGGATGCAACGCAGCCTTGTGCTGCTCGCCCTCAGCATCTGCGTTCCTCTCTCCACAGGTCCTGGCCAGCCTGCGCACCGTCAGGAGCAATGTCGCCATGCTGACGCATCTGCAAGACCGCGTGTCTAGCAAGTAAGTGGGGAGCAGCCGGCGGCAGAGGGCTTCGAACACGCGTGCTAGGGGGAAGGTCCCAAGGGCAAGTGGGGTGCATGCCCCAGATCTGAGAGCACCGGGCTATTTCCTCGCCCATGTGCCCCCGGTCCCGGTGCAATGGGCTGGAAGGGGGAGATGGGATAGAATCTGATTCCCATGCAGGCAGCAGAAGCCGCTTCCCCGGTGCAGGGGGGAGGGAGCAGGCCGTGGGGAGGGGACTGTTGGCTCGACTCAGGTGCACCCCTGCAGTGCCACGCTCAACCACTGCTTGTGCCTCGCGTCTTGCAGGAGAACTTCCAGCAGCAACCCGCCGTCTGTGTGCAAAGCCAGCCTGTCGGGTAAGTTCCCTGCCTGCCTGCCGGGGCCAGCCTCCCTGCAGTGATCCCCGCAGAGCTGCCCCAGGGTGCAGGCGGCTTGCATGGGTGCAGCCAGCAGCAGCTGACAGGCTGAGGGCGAGACCCTCCCTAGGATTCTCTCTCCCAGCTGACCTGCCCCCCAGGATCCCTCGCTCCCAGCCCCGCTCCTCTTCCTCCGCTCGGAGCCGAGGCCCTGAGTTCCCCAGCAGGATGTACGTGAATCTCCCATCTCAGCCAGCACCCACCTGCCCTACTGAGCCCAGGCACGTGATGTCAGAGCAGCCCCAGGCCGTGCCCCTGCCATGGCTGCAGCTCGCCGTGGGGCCGGGACATCGGCCTGGTGAGAACGGTGGGGGTGGGCATGTCATCGGCTCAGGCGCCCAAGGCGGCTCCCTTGCTCCCCACTCGTGGGGCTGGGTCTCCGCAAATAGCCAAGCCGAGCTCCAAGGCCATGCGCAGTCTGCCTCTGAACTGCGGGCCAGGGCACCGTCTCCTGCCATGGCGCCCGGCCCCCTCCCGGCGTCCCTGGTACTGGCCCCATGGGCCACACCCCATGAGGCACTGCAGTGGCCATGCCCAGGAGATCCAGGTTCCCGTGCCCAGAGGGAATGAAGCCCTCCTGCCCCCCCAGCCCAGCCCCCCACGGGGTGAGTGAGCCGTGGCTCTGGCACTGCCCCTCATGATCCATGTCGGGTTTTCGCCTGCTCCCTCCTGCTTGGCTCCTCTTCATGCCGCAGCAAGGATGGAAAGTCTCCTATTGACGTCAAACGTTCCATTAATAAAAACTCTGCTCGTGTCTCCAGCCCCAGTCCCAGCTCCGGCGGGAGCCCTGCCGCCTCCAGCTGGGCTGCTGGGTGGGCCCTGCCCCTGCTTCCTCTGACCCCTGGCCAGCCCGCAGAGCGCAGGCGAGAGGGGTGACCTGAAAGGATCCCAGCTTCAGCCTGGGGCATGAGCGTGGGGGCTGCGGAGCCCTTCGGCCTGCCCCGCTGCGGGGCCCGAGAGGCAGCCAGTGGGAAACCTGGGCCCCCCTGCGGGGGAAGCAGGGCCTAAAGCCCCTTCTAGGGCCTGGCAGCCCCTCCGAGCAAGGCAGATGCAGGAGTCTATGCCCGGTGAGCGGGCCTGATCTTACCGTGTGTGGCAGGGAGGGGGTACTTCCCTCACTGGGTGGGAGGATGTCCCAGGAAAGTATTGCTGCCAGAATAGGGGGCTGCGAGCGGGGCAGGGCCCGATCCTGCCGGGGGTGAGGTTGTTGGGGGTAAAGTGCCCCCAGCCTGAACCCCTACATGGGAGGGGCTGCGAGAGGCTGGCACATTCCTAGAGCTTGTTTTCTAGAGAGTTGGGGCCGGCCCCACATCTCCCCATGGTGTGCGGCCGGCCCCACGTCTCTGGGCAAAGCCCTGCTCTGACCCTGTCCATCACACCCTGCCGCCCCCTGGCCTGCTGGGGGCGAACGCAGCTCCCTGCCCCGCCTGCCAGCCCCACACAGTCTGGAAGCCCCCCTCCTCCCTCTCAGCAACTGGATGGGAGGCAGGGTGCCAGCAGCCCCACCCTGCCCCTGCGTGCACACCGCTGTGGGGCAGGGGAGCCAGGCTGTGGGGCAAGCCCAGAAGGTGTACTGCCAGTGGCCTGAAGTGGGGGTCTGTACGAGTGGTGTCCCATCCCACTGCCCCCCAGGGGCCTGGCTGCGCGTGTCCGGTACACGGGTGCACACACAGGATGCTGTGTTCGCCTCCATGGGAGGGGCTTTGCTCACCATCAGAGCCCAGCGCTGCATGGCTGCGTCCTGCATGGGGAGGTGACCGGGGCACTCAGACCCAGACTTCTCCCTCGGAGGGGTGGGACCAGCTGGAGCCTGGTTCGAACAGGAGTTAGCCCTGCTCGAATAGGGTCTCTGGCTGTGCTAGGCCGGGGGTCAGCCGAGCTGATCACAAGGGTCCCTCTGCCCTTTGGATCTAGGCAGGTGCCAGCTCAGGTTAGCTCAGCCTCAGGCCAGGGGCATCCCCCCTGGTGCCAGGGCTGGGCCCTCCTGCTGCACGGAGGAAGCAGCAGCTTGGCCAAGCCCCACGGTGTGGAGTGGGCTCGGCCCCCATTCCTGTGGCTCTGGTGGGGCAGAGGGCGACGGGCTTGGAAAAACCAGCCCTTTGGGCCTGGAAACCCTGCTGTTTCAGGGCAGAAAAGGCAGCAATTCCCCAGCCAGGACGGCGCTCGGCTCCCCTGCTCTGTGCCACCAGCCCCTGGGATGGTGCCATTCTCAAAGGTGCTCACAGCAACGTCCGGGGCCCGGCCCAGCCCCACCGAGGGGATTCCTCTCCCAGCCCTGCTGTCCCAGCTCTGGGCAGCTCCTCGGGGCGATGCTGCTGCTTGAATCCCTGGGACTGCCTGGCCCTTGGGCAGGACTTGCCGGGTGTCCTGTGCCTGCAGCAGCTTGGGGAGCAGACCTCTCTTCCTGAGCTGGTGCTGTCATATGTGACCCCCAAGTCCCCCGGACCCCTGGCCCTGCTGCTTCCCTTGGCACCGAACGAGTGAACTGGGCAGGTGCACCCTCCTGCTGTCGCCCTGGCAACACAACAAGGTCCACCCAATATTTGCTCTTTGGGCTTTATGCAATAAGCCGGCCCCACAAGCACCTCGGGCCCGCCTCCCCCTCCAGCCAGGCGCGGCTGGCAGGCAGGCTGAGCGCAGCCAGGGGCTCCTGTCCGGCTGCGGCTGGAGAGGGCTGAGCCGGGCCGGCCAGCGGGGGAGAACTGGGGCCTGGGGGCTGTGCTGGCTGGGAGTCGGAGGCCCCTGCGGGCCCAGGCTGTAAATGTGGGAGCAGAGTGGCTGCAGTGCCCAGAATAGGGGGCACCACACGGGCATGCTGGCAGGGCCGCTGGCCACCAAGCGCTCTCCCCAATGCCACCTGCTTCTCTCTCACAGACGATGCCTGTCAGAAGCTGGCGATCGAGACCCTGGAAGAGCTGGACTGGTGCCTGGACCAGCTGGAGACTCTGCAGACCAGGCATTCGGTCAGCGAGATGGCCTCCAACAAGGTAAGAGATGCAGCGGCTCCTCCCAGAATCCCCCCCGCCTCTGACCGGATCCCAAACCCATCCCATTTACCCCGACAGGAAACAGAGATGCTGCTCCTCTCGCTACACCCCGCCCCAGCCATCCTGTGGGCCCCGGCTGGCTCGGCAGGGAGTCTGCAGTGCCTGCACTCACTGCTGTCTCTTGCGGTCCCAAGGACCCCAAAGTGCTTCACATGTCCTGCAGAGCCTGCGCTCGCATGCGGCAGAGCCGATGAGCCAGCTGCGAGGTAGAGTTCTTGGGGCCAGGCGCTGTGTATATACGCCGGGGTCACCCCTCCTCTCCCAGGAATGCAGCCCACTCTGGGCTAGAGCGCGGCAGCTGTTTGACAGCGCACAGTGACGGCACACAGCGGATCGGGACAGGAAGTGAAGAACGCTATAGCCAGCTGACATGGGCAGGTTTAGAAACCTGTTCCCCAGACTGGCACTGTGGGGTAACACTTTACATTGGGCACTTTGCGGATTAGGGCCAAAATTTGTGACAGAAGCTGCTGGTTTAGATGCCTCTGGTTTTGGCTGTGCACTCTGAGACCCTGTTTCTTATGTGCTGCTGCTGGTAGCTGCAGCTCCCTGGAGTCCCTGCAGAGTCCCTGGAGGCTGTGGGTGAGAATCCCCTCTGGAAACGCCTGTGACACCAGCGCACTAGTTACAATTGCACTGTAATTCACCAGTGCTGCTGGCTGTTCCACCAGCGTGGCAGTGGAGGCAGGGTGGCCGTGTGGCTAAGGGGCTGCTGTGGCAGTCAGGGGCTCTAGGCTCGGTTCCCAGCTATTCCACTGACTCCCTGGGTGGCTTTGGGCAACCTGCTGCATTTCTGTACCTCAGTTCCCCACCTGTAAATGAGAATAACGATGCATCCCTGCCTCCTGGGGGGGCCGTGAAGATAGGCCCATGGACACTTAGGATGTGGTCAGATCCTTCCAGGATGGTAGAGTTATAAACATCCAGGCAGACAGGGTGGAGGAGCTCTGAAAGCCTGCCCAGAGTGGGTTAGACGCCTCCACTGTAACCTTCGTGCTGATGAAATGCGAGGTGGAAAACCCAGCTCTCCTCCGGAGGGATCTGCCTGTCTCATTGCTTGTGCAGAAGCCAAATCCATGAGTAATTTGGTTCCTTGTCCTTCCGCTCTGATGCCGAGTGTTTGGAAAGCGAGGGAAGGCAGCCGAGATGTCGGTGTGTGTTCAGTGCCAAGTTCTCGGGTTAGGTCCCCCGCTCCTTCCTTCCTGTTGCACTGCAGATGTTACCGCAGCAGCACACGTTGCACAGCCAGATCTGCGCCTCGGCTCCTTTTCCGCAGGGGTCTTGTTCGAAGTAGCTTGAATTGTCAAGTGGCTCAGGACTTCGGGTTGGCCCTTAGAATTCTTCGAAGGCCTGGAGTGAGAGGAGAGCCCCCATACGTGCATGCAGAAACGGAGGCTCCAGGCGCGTAACCGAGACCAGACTCATTACACACGCACCCTGCAGGCCCGGATCCGCAGCAGCAATACAGGGAAGCCAATGGAGCAATGCTGATTTACACCCGCGGATCCTTCTCTGTTTTTGTAGGGCCCACCAGAGCACAGGACCAATGGCTGAAAATCCAGTAAGGTCTGGATTCAGGGATCTGTTTCCCTGGCACCCCCTGACACTGTCCTCGTGAGCTGGTGTTTGAGCTGGTTGGTCTCTGCTGCTCCAGGGGAGGAAGCCTTGGCCGAGCCGCTTGCCTGGCTTGTCCAGTCACCCCAGCTGCAGCACGTTGTGCTGGTGTGTCTGGTGACAGGGTGCAGGGCCAGCCCTGGGTGATGATTTGGAGTGCAGGGGCGTGGTGTGTCTGAGGCCAGCCTGCTTCCAGCCTGCTCCGCTCCAGGGAGGAGCATGGGGCCCCGTCATTCGAGGGGCTCCGAACAGAGCGAGCCGGGCGCTACGGTGCTGAGCACGCCCAGCATTCCTTGCAGAGCAAGGCCGGCTCTCACCTTCCCACCTCCTTCTTTGGCTGTCAGCAAGCCCTGAGCCAGGTCATGCCTTCCCCCCTCCCCGCCACTCCACACCCAGCCCAGGGCGTGGTGTAGCCCCGGAGTACCGCGGGATTCGCAGCCTGTTGGGGGGCACCCAGTGCAATGGGTCTGGGTCACACAGTTAGGTCCCTTGGCCCCACTCCATGTGCGGCTCCCCCCTTCCCGGGGCTTGAGAGAAACCCCACAGCACCAGGAAGGCTCAGTGACAACCGCAGAGCTCCGGCGTGACGCTTCCCAGGGGTATGAAGCAGCGGGAACGGGCGCCGTGCAGACAGCGCAGCGTGGGTTGAACAAACCCGCTGGGGACCCTGGGCACGTGCTCGGCTGGCTAGGCTCGGGCTGTGGGGCAGGCTCGCTGTGTGGACGTATCCTGCCTCGGGGCAGTCCCAGGCCTTTAGAGACGAGATGGGTGAGGGACGAGCTCTCACTAACCCAGCTTCAGTTGGCGAAAGCTCAACTCTCTCGCACGCAGCCCAGGGTCCGATGAAAGGCCTCGCCTCGCCTCGCCCCAGCCGCCGTCCGGCCCCATCTTGCCATCCTGCGCTGCACCCACCGCTGCACCTGGCCCTGTGTCCTGCAACGAGGGGCTCGGACAGGACAGAGGCGAGAGCAGCCCTGGGCTGGTGCTGCCGTGGCAGCCCGAGCCCGGCTGGTCTCTGAGGCGGAGGCTGGCTTGCAGCCCAGGAAGGGTTAAGCGTGTGGTGGCTCAGGCAGCCAAAGTGAGCGCAGCGCTGGGTCCTGCCCCTGCGGCTGAGCCTGCTCATTGGGCTGCAGCGTGTTGGGGAGGGGGCTCCCAGCTGCTGGAGTGTCCAGCCCCTGTGTACACAGGACAGGACAGGAGCCAGGGACCCCCCTGCCGCCAGCGATGCAGTCGGAGGCCGAGCCTCTGGGCCCAGGTGGTCCTCGCTGCGTCCCACGCCTGAGCATCCGGCCAGACCCGCTGCTCAGATTCTTAGGGCATCTTGTTTTTGGCTAGTCCTCCCCCATCCCTCCCGCCCTGAGCCCTGGCCTCCCTTCCCGCCCCACAAGAGGGGAGAGTCAGCATTTCCCAGGGAACATCTCTGGCTGGCTGGATGGTCCAGCCTGGCTGGAGCGAGCCTGACGCTGAGATGCCTGACGCAAGCCCTTGGCCCTCTGCATGCTGGGGCGTTACCCAGGTAAGCAGGCGAAGTGCGAACTCCGAGCTCTGAGTTCCCTCCCCGCTCGAAGCTGGGGGAGCCACGGTCCCCCCCTCTGGCTGCTCACACGCCAAGGATGCAGCTCCTCCTTTGCATGGTGCAGTCGGCTCTTGCTGGGGCCTGGCTGCATCCACGGGCACCCTTCTGCAGGAGAAGAGCCCGTGTCTAGCCTGTCACCGATGGCAGCTGTTCGGGGACGGCGTGTAGGAGCTCTCCTGCGCCCAGTCTTTACAGCACCCGTTTCCCCTGAGCATGGAAGGGAGGCAGCTTTTCTGGCCTTCATTTGACAGCCAGAGATTCCTGAAATGCAGCCCTGCTGCCTGGTGCCTCTGGCTGTGCAGAGCCACAGGCTCCCACCTGGGTGCAATACGCAGAGCCCTGTTCTGCCTCCAGCCCTGGTCCCTGCTGATGCTTTAGCTGCCCCGGTCATGTTTTGCCTCCTGCCCCAGAACCGGCACCCCCTGGAAATTCTCTCGGTGAGCGCAGCCAGCGTCCGGGCACCGCTGAGCCTGGGCCATGGAAGTGGCTCCTGCGCTCTCTGCTCCTTTCACGCCCCTTGGTGCTGCGCAGTGGGACTGGGGCATCAAGAATAATCCCAAGTGAACATGCACTCGGAGCGATTCCCTCCCTCTGCGGCACTGCAGCACCCCTGGGGCTCCACACTCCCTGTGCCCCACTGCCTGCCTCGAGCCCAGGGCGAGGGGGCATGCCCGAGGGACAGATCTGCTTGTTTGCTAGCTGCCTGCCGCTCCTGGGTTGGAAGTGTTCGCCTAGTCCTTCTGCCCTTTCTTGGGGCTCCGTGTTCTGCTGGGAGCAATGGGCCATCGCCACAGGGGCAGTGCTTGTCTGCAGGGTTGAGCAGCCCCTCTGGCCTGGCCGTGCAGCCCGTTTCCTGCGTATGGCTCGTGTCCTGTCCAAATGAACAAAGGGGAAAGCGTCTGGGGAGGCGAGACCTGTGCTGAGCTGTGCTGGCCGAGCAGAGCCGGGGCTCCTCGTCGGCCTGGCTAGAAGACAACTCAGCAAACCACGAAGGAGTAATTCGGGCCCAATCCCAGCCAGAGTCTCTGGGCGCTACCATGGTAGGGACCGCCACTAACAGCAGCAGCGATAAAAGCGCCTTCAGTCCGTGGGTCAGTCACTGAGCAGATCGGCTTCAAAGCCAGCTTCCTGGAAGGGGGCTCCCCCGCACCGGCCTGCGAGTCACCTCCCACACCCAGTCTGTCCGTTAGCCTCTCAGCCGCTCACTGGGTCTTTGGAGAGGCCAGGCTGCCAGCGCGTTGCAGGACACGGGTCCTGATGGTGCCACATGCAACGTGTGTCAGACAGGATGGTGCAAACCCAGGGTCCAGCCCGCTGGCAGGAAGGGAGGTGTCTGAAAGCAGCTTGTCGTCAGAGCAGTTTGCTTCAGCTGCACTTGCGGGGCCATTCCCCACGCATGAGCCCAGGTGCCGCAAGTTCGTGTGCAGCCCCTGGTCACATCTGTGCAGGCTGCCCCAGCCCAGTCTGCAGCCCTGTGTGCACATACTGGTGCCGTGCTGCAGCATAAGGTCTGGGGTAGTGCACACGTGTCATTAGGAACACGGTATAAATACAACATGTGCGACCTCCCAGGGCCGAATTCTATAACCCCCTGGGAGCTGAATTACTGTTACCAGCCCCAGAGCCTGCTTGGTCCTTCCACTCCACACCCTCACCAGAGCCGTGGCAGGGCCATGGATGCTGGGTGCGGTGATTTCTCCGTCAGGGCTCCTGGCCGGGTTTCTAACAGGCACCTTGGCTTGTCTTTGCAGTTTAAGAGGATGCTGAATCGAGAATTGACGCACCTGTCCGAAACCAGCCGCTCTGGCAACCAGGTGTCTGAGTACATCTCCAGCACATTCCTGGGTGAGTAGCGGAGCTGCGGGATGCTGCCTGGGCCCCGGCCATGCACAGTGGCACATTCCCTTAGACAGTGGGATGTCTGGACCAGTCAGCAGGCAGGGTAGTGGTGGTGGGAGCAGAGTCCCCAGAGATTGTTTCTGATGCTGCACTAGCCTCCTGCCACCCCTATTACCGCAGCGTCTCCCTGGTTGTGCTAAGCAAAGGGACCAGCCCCTGTCATGTGCAGAAGCCCCATTGTCGGTGACTGTCAGAATTAGACTGGGCAGAAAACGTAGAGGTGAATTGGTGCGTGTGGGGAAAGAGCTCTGCCCTGGCAGGGAGGGGGGGCACGCCCCTTTGGAATGAATCCGAACCACTGAACTTTGCCCGTTCCTAGCGTCAGCGCCCGCGTCCCTCAGCGCTCACCCAGCCTCCCTGCCAGCTGCCGTTCATGGTGCCTGCCTGTCGCGTTTTGTTTCTGATTCACGTCAGTGTGAGCCCTTTGGGGCAGGGCCGGCATTCGCCCTGTGTGTTTGCAAAGCCCTCAGCACACACAGGCCCTGAGGCGGGCTGGGAGAGCCGGTGGGTGTGGCAGTAATGCCCAGGGACACGGATTGTTGTAGGGGGGCCAGGTGAAGACCGCCATGGCAGCAATTCCCAGCAAGGCAGTTGTGTGACACACCACTAAAGAGATCGGGCGTGCCACACTCGCCAAGAGCTGCCGTCCCAAGTGTAGACATGGGGCTAGTCACAGACCCTGCCGGACCAGTGAAACCACATCAGAAATACGGACCGGCCTGACAGGGCCAGGCAGAGGCCTTGGGACTCCAGCAGAGGCAGACCAAGTGCCTCCTGCCTCTGCCCAGCACAGAGCACTGCAGCTGTCCCTTCGTCATTCTGATCCATCCCACCTGGAGGCATGATGCTTTCTCTGCCGCCTCTTCCTCTCCCTGCAGAACCGCCTCGCCTCGGCACAGCGTGAGCCTTAACCCTGAGTCCCCGTTGGTGGGCTCAGCCAGAGCCCGTGTCCTGCATTCCTCACTCCGGTGGGATTCCAGCTGCCAGGGTGAGGGCAGGAGGCTGGTCCCAGGGTGCCTGGCGCTCGAACTGCAGCATGCACTGTGCCGCTGACAGCTGGCTCCTTTGTGCTTCTCCTGCACAGCTCAGCTCTGCGTGCTCCCAGCTGAGGACTCGGGGCAGCCCGGCGAGCCAGCACTGCACTGGCCACCTCTCGGGATCAGCCCTGACCCGCACACAGCTGGGCTTGGCTTTCCTTTTCCACACATTTTTCTCCCCTCTTCCCCCCCTTTCCCATTTCAGCAGCTGCCTGTCTGAGGAATGCAAATGCCTCAGGACTGCCCGGCAAAGTCTCGGGCCCCGTTGCTGCAATGCATGGGGCTCTAACAAAGGGAGCATTCGGTGCCTACCTGGCTGGAGTAGCCAGAGAGGCAGGAGCAGGAGAGGCACCCGGAGACTGTGCCTGTTAAAAACAAGGGTGATAAAACCCTGCACCCCCCCCCCCTCCAGCATGGCAGGGCAGGGCACGTTACCAGTCAGAATGAACGCAGCCTCCCAACCCCACCTCTGCGTCCGGTGGGGAAACGGAGGCACAGAGCAGGCCAGGGTCTATGAGCAGAACCCAGATCTCCCAGTTGCATTCCTTCACCCCGGCTTCATGTCGGACTTCAGACAGAGCGGGTGCTAGGGAGACTTCCCCGGCAATGGAGAGAGTCGTCTGGAAACGCAACGTCTCGCGTTTAGGAACCCGCCTTTGCATCAGCTCCCAGTGCTGCCAAGTGGTGACTGTGTCACAATGAGCCGCGCACGTGCACCGGGGGTTTGGTCTTTGAAACATCGGTTTGACTGGGAAGCGCCAACATTCCTCAACACATTGTCCTCCGTTGCCATGGCAGCGATAATATTATTAGACTCCGCGTACGTCAGTTCTGTGTCTAAGGGAGGGTCAGTCCTGAGCCAGGCGAACCCATGGGGCTCGCTGGAAAATACACCTGGGTTTTTCCAGCCTTTTAACTCGGTAGGAAACTGAGCGCCGCGAGCGCTGCAGCAGGCCGGGAAACTCAGCCCGACGCTCTCCGGTGCTGGGCCAGGGCGCTGGGGCCGCCGGGCGGGGCTTTGACGGGCTCCTTTGACGTTACCCGGTGGGTAACGCACCGTTCTGTGGAGGGGGTGGCTGTTAGTTTTTAAATCCCCTCTGTATCTTCGTGGCCATCACCCGCTGCCGGGGCGCAGGGTCGGGGGCTCTCGCCCGGCTTGGCAATGACTGACCCGATCCCGTGAACCCTGGCGGGAAAGCTGCAGGTTTCATGCTGCTCGGGAACGTCGCCCAGGCTCTCTGCAAAGGGGCTGTGAGGTGAGGGTCGCTCCCGGGTGCTCTGACCCGCCCAGGGCCTGCTGGCTCCAGGGGTGCTGTGGTCCACTCCTGGTTCCCCAGCGGCTCAAGGAGGCAGGACAGGGCGCAGGTGCCGGAACAGTCACGAGGTCCAGACCCCGGGAGTGTCCCCAGCTCCCAGAGGGAGGGACCGGGCGGGGTGGGGACGTGCCGGACTCTCCGACCATCCTCTGCATTTTCTCTCCCCCAGACAAGCAGCATGAGGTGGAAATTCCCTCCCCCACTCCCAAGGAGAAGGACACGGAGAAGAACAATCGCCCCATGGCGCAGATCAGCGGCGTGAAGAAGCTGATGCACAGCTCCAGCTTCAGCAGCTCCAGCATCCCTCGCTTTGGGGTCAAGACGGACCAGGAAGGGCTCCTGGCAAAGGTGAGCAGGGCCCTGAGCGAGGGGGGAATGGGTCACCCCATGGCCCATGTCCCTCTCGGCCTCGTGTCCACCTGGCTGCAACCCTCCCGGCCCCGCCGCGCCTGCGTGAGCCGGCCACACCCCTGTGACTCGCTGCCTTGCATCTCTCCCAGGAACTAGAAGATACAAACAAGTGGGGTCTTGACATGTTTAAAATCGCAGAGTATTCTGGCAACCGCCCCCTCACCGTCGTCATGTACAGCATCTTCCAGGTGAGCGAGCCCCAGGGCGGCGCCGGGGGGGGCAGCACGGGGCCGGGGGCAGGGCACGAGCAGCGTGGAGCTGGGCGAGCACAGTGCTGGGGGCGGGGGCAGCATGGGTGAAGGGTGGGGGCAGCGCAGAGCCCCTCGCTCTAGCCTGGGCCTCACCTCTCCCCAGTGTGTCCTCGTCAGCAGGGCCCTACCGGACACCTGCATCTGGAGAGGTGCCCGGGTAGCCGCAGGCCAGGGGCAGCTCCCCGGAGCCCTGAAATAAAAGCCCTTCGTCTGGCTGGTGGGCAAGGGGATGGGGTGTCCCCCTCACCCCGATCCCGCTAACCTGCCCCACCCCAGATCCCCGCCGGGGCTCAGCAGAGCCGGGACTGCGGCAGGGCCAGAGGGAGGCCTGTGTGGAAGGGAGGGGAGGATTCACAGAAGCAGCTGGGTGAGCTCGTGCAGAGTACCTGGCCTCTCCCTGGGGCTGGGCTCCGACCCCTGCCCCGCAGCCAGCACCCACGCTGGCTCGTACTGAAGCTGCGTGGGGTAGCGGGGAGGTTAGCACCCCAGAGCCCTGCACTGAGCCAGTCCTGTCCCCCCCGCCCCGCAGGAACGGGACCTGCTGAAGACCTTCCGCATCCCGGCCGACACCTTCATCACCTACATGATGACCCTGGAGGACCATTACCGCGCCGACGTGGCCTATCACAACAACATCCACGCTGCAGACGTGGTCCAGTCCACGCACGTGCTGCTGTCCACGGCGGCGCTGGAGGTGAGGGAAGGGGAGGGGCTGGCGCCAGACTGGCTGGCCGGTGGAGGGGAAGCAAAACGGCACATCGGCCGCAAAGACCGTGCCGCCGTGTCCGTCTCTGTGCAGCCTGGGGCTAGGTCTGCACCATGTCACAAGCCACCCGTCCCCCCGTCCTCCAGGCGGGTTTGTCCGTCCCAAGATAAAGAGGCACCTTGGCTGCCCCGTTCCATGGTGTTGGGCGGTCCGGCAGGCAGCGCTCGCAGGCTGGGTGGGGCACATGGCAGAGGGGAAGGAGTTACACTGGTCTCCCCGCAGTCCCGTGCTGGACTCTGAGGGGTTTAGTGTGTGGGGAATACCCCGGGGCTTTCCCTCACCCCAGCCTGCTGCCCCGGACACGCAGGCACCTCCAGCCGCAATTAACCAAATCCGAGAGGGTTGCTCCCAGCGGGCTGGGTGACATCTGCCCCTCTGGCTCACACATGCGGTGTGTGTGGCACCGGCCTCAGCGCTACCCCCTCGTGTCCGTCGTCCTCCAGAGAGGCTTGCTCTCTGCTGGAAGCGGGGACGGCTCCCTTCCCTTCACCCGGCCCCCTTCTCTCCTGCTTCCAGGCTGTGTTCACGGACCTGGAGGTCATGGCCGCCATCTTTGCCAGCGCCATCCATGACGTTGACCACCCAGGCGTGTCGAACCAGTTCCTGATCAACACCAGTGAGTGCACGCCCCCGTCACCCTGCGGGACAGCCCTTCCCCAGGCACCTGTCAGACGGCTGGGTGCCCAGGGGCTGCCGCAGGGCCCTGCAGGTCACTGGGTTAATCCCACTGCCACCTCCTGTGAGCGACTCCGGGACCCGCACCCCAGAGCAGAGACGCGGTGCGGGGCCCCTGTGCCATGCGGCCCGGCTCCAGGAGCCCACAACCCCTGGGTGTGGCGGTGGGCGCTGGCAGCCTGCGTGCGGTGCAGACGTGCCAACCCATTGCCCAGGCGGGCAGTGCCCCCGACGTGGCTCCAGGTGTCAGAGAGCTGTTCACACGAGCTGCCCCGAGACCTGGCTCCTGTGGTGTTCAAGGCAGCGGGTGGCAGCGGTTTTCCAGCGCTGGCCCCTCGGCTGCAGGGCTTGCACCGAGAGGCGCCTGCAGGAGGCGGCCGGAGCCTGCGCCCGCCTCTCGCGCTAACACCCCCTGTCTCCCCAGACTCGGAGCTGGCTCTGATGTACAATGACGCCTCCGTCCTGGAGAATCACCACTTGGCCGTGGGCTTCAAGCTGCTGCAGGAGGAGAACTGCGACATCTTCCAGCACCTCAGCAAGAAGCAGCGGCAGTCGCTCCGCAAGATGGCCATCGACATGGTGAGGGGCCGGCTCTGCCTCACCTGCTGGCTGAGCCCGCGGGAGGCTCCGGGTCGGACCCGAGCTGCGTGGGCGTCGGGCCGAGCTGCTCCCTGCAAACGCCCCCCAGGCAGCAATCGCTAACACCAGGGCGGGGCAGCCCCCAAACACCTGGAGGGAATTATAGCCCGGCAGGATGAGGCTCCCTTTGACTGACAGGACTCCGGTCTCCCCCGTTACACGCCCGGTGTGTCACTGTTAGTCAGGGCCCAGCGCAGCTGGTGTCAGATGCTGCTGTCACACGTGCATGCACACGCACACGCCCGCTGCCCACTCGCAGCAGGGCTCGGCAGAGTCCGGGGCAGAATGATCAGCCTTTTCACAGGGGCTTTCCTAAGAATCGGGCTGAGATTTCCAGAGGCCCGGGAGATCTGGCCCCTGTCACATCCCAGCGAACAGGGACTCAGAGCTCTGCCGGCTGATCTGTCTCCATCCTGGGCTTTGACGTCCCTCTCTTGCTGGGACAGAGTGGGGGAGGCACAGCCTGTGGGGTCCCCTCTAGCCACCCCCACCTCCCGCTCCAGGCTCAGCCATCGGACTAGCCCCGGAGGCGGAAGAGGCCGGCGTTGTGTTCCAGGAGGGGGTGCAGGGGGCTGGGCACAGTGGGTGCAGGCTGCCGGCTTTGCTGACTGTGGTGCTGGGTGCTCGGCTGGACGCAAGCTAAGCTGCGAGCCCTTCCCTCCACGCAGGTGCTGGCGACAGACATGTCCAAACACATGAACTTGCTGGCAGACCTGAAGACGATGGTGGAGACCAAGAAGGTGACCAGCTTGGGAGTCCTGCTGCTCGATAACTACTCGGACCGAATCCAGGTGAGGGGGAGGGGCTCTGGGACGGGGCAGCCCAGCATCACCTGGCAGCGGGTCCGGCCGTACCCAGCCCTTCCTGCGTGTTGCTCCAGGCCTCTGCCAGGTTGTCTCCCGTAGGTTTGCACCTGGCGCTTCGGTCTCCGGGCTGCGTAGGACCCTGATGGGGAGGCTGCAGTGACACTCCTGTGCTGAGACTTTCCTCGCTGCTGCCGCACGTGCCCTTCTGAACCAGAGACCAACCCCCACCAAGTCCTGGCCCCAGTCCTGTGCTCGCTCCTCACTTCAGCAGAGCAATGCAGGACGTCCAGAGCCTGGCTCCAGGCTGGGCCGCTCAGGTGCTGTCTTTGCAGGGGGTTACCGAATTAATGCCCAGCGCCAGCGCCCTGCCCCTTGAGCCTCGGGCACCCGGGCAGACGCTTGATGCGGGTATCGGAGCAGTCCCAGCCCGGCGCTGCCCCTCGTGACAGGCCCGGGCCAGTCAGGCGGTGGCGAGGTGGAAGGGCTGGTTGCAAAGCTGTGGCTGTCCCTGCCCGCAGGTCCTGCAGAACATGGTGCACTGCGCCGACCTCAGCAATCCCACCAAGCCCCTGGAGCTCTACCGCCAGTGGATCGACCGCATCATGGTGGAGTTCTTCCACCAGGGGGACCGGGAGCGGGAGAAGGGCATGGAGATCAGCCCCATGTGCGACAAGCTCAGCGCCTCCGTGGAGAAGTCGCAGGTGTGTCCGGGGCCGGGGCCGGGGCTGGGGCCGGGGCTGTGCTCGCGGGGCCGCCCCTCTGATCAGGGCTCAGCACTGGCCAGGACTCGTCCTGCCCCAAGGGCCTGCAGGAGACAGGCGCGCTGGAACCTAGCACCGGGTGGAGGGGCCAGCGAGGCACTGTGGAGCCCTGGGCGAGGGAGGGATGTGCCCCAGGGAGGAGTCTGATCTGGGGAACCCTGCAGCCACCGCAGCCGGGGAACGGTCACCGATCGGAGGGCTCGTGGGCCAGCCCCTGTGCTGCCACCCCACAGCTGTGCCCGCTGCACCAGCAGCAAAGGGCAGGACCCTGCCGAGGCCCCGTCCACCCAGCGCACTCGCTCCCGTGGTGGGCAGAGGCTGCCTGGCCGCGTCTCTCGGGTGGCGATAGCGGGTGAAAGCAGGGAGGAGCTGGCACCCCTCCGGGGCCTGTGGAGACACTCAGGGGTTAGCAGCCCCCGGGCGGCAGCGGAGCCCTGTCCCTCGGGCAGCTCGCTGCGAGGAGCTAATGGAGACGCTGGCCCTGACGGCAGGAGTCCCTGGGGCAGGGACGCTGCCCCCTTGGAGATGTGCCCGGCCTGCCCCATAACCCCCAGCTCTGCTTTTCTCGCAGGTGGGCTTCATCGACTACATCGCTCACCCGCTGTGGGAGACGTGGGCCGACCTGGTGCACCCTGACGCCCAGGAGATGCTGGACACGCTGGAGGACAACCGGGAGTGGTACCAGAGCATGATTCCGCACAGCCCCCCGCTGCCAGCCGAGGAGCAGGCCCCCGAGAAGGGCAGCGGGGGGGAGAAGTTCCAGTTCGAGCTGACCCTGGAGGAGGAGGCAGAGTCGGACACGGAGCCGGAGGAGGCTGAGAGCCCGCTGGAGGAGGACAACAGCGGCAGCGACTCCAAGACGCTGGCCACGGACGACTCGGAGTCCGCAGACGCTGAGCACCCGTCCCCCAGCTCCGCTGGCAGGGACTCTCCGCCCCCCACGCACGGCGGCCCCCTCAGGAACGTGCTGGTCAAGCAGAAGGAGGCCTTGCACTTTGACAACAGAAGGGCGCTGGAGAGCGCGCGCGCTCAGCCTGCGGTCAGCACCTCCCCGGGGCAGCCGGAGCTGGAGGACAGGGAGCTGGGCCTGGACACGGAGGGGAACCTCACGTTTCTGCCGCTGGGGACGTAGCGGCCTGGGCCCAGCGCTTCCGTTGCTCGGGTCTGGGAGCCACACAGAGACCGGGAACCGCAGGGCCGTTAATAAAGAGAGCAAGGGCATGGCGACTTCCACCCTCCTGGCTCCCTGCCCAGTGGCCTGGCTCGGAGCACGTGAGCTCTGGGCGCCCCCACCCCCTGCAGCCCCCGCTGGGGACTCAGAGATCGGGACCCTGCCGGGGGAGCAGGCAGCAGCGGGCCCAGGCTGGAATCGTCAAGCCGGGTCCCTTGAGTGGAGCTGGGGCGACCAGACATCCCCGGCACCTCCTTGTGGATGCTGCGCAGGCAGCGTGGACATGGCTCCGCAGAGCTGCACCGGGGCAGCCGCCCTGGGCGGGACCGCGCGTGGCCACTGGGCTCGGATGGGCCGCTGCCAAGGGCTGGCGGCCGCTGCGCTGTCCTGTGTGTCTGTGACCTCTCTCTCCTTGGTCTAACCGTCCCCCGCGCCCCACAGCAGGGCCCTCCCCACACCGGGACGGGCAGACGGGCCACACAGACCCCTGAGCATCCCCACTGCTCACAGCTACGCACCGTGTCCCCTCCAGGCAGCAGCCCTTTGGCTCCCGAGTGGGGAGCGTGGCGCCTGTGGAGCCTGGCCCCTTCCCATCTCCCCCTGCCTGGCGCTGGGATGCACCGACTCTCCTCCCTGGGAGGCCAGGCCTTTGTGCCACAAGCCCCTGGCGGCATCCCTGCCTTGCTGGCCTGGTTCCCCGTCACCCTGCTCCTCTCCCCCTCCCCCTCAGCTGCCCAGGACCCTCAGCTCAGCCCTGGCCTGGCCCAGCGCTCCCACCAGGCGGCCTGAGCCCTGCCTCCTAGGGCAGGAGGCTGGTTAGACCCCGAGAGCAGCCAGTTCACTCTCCAGGTACCTCCCAGCCAGTTCCTCCTGTGGAAGGGGATTGGGGGTGGGGACCCCCCTCCGAGAGGGGAGGCTTTGCCCCCACCCCCACACTTCGCTTCCTAGCACTGCATCCCGCGGCTGCAGGGGCTGGAGCGCTGGCTGCTTGCAGGCCGCAGCTGGGATTTCCTCACATCGTCTCCCTGGGAGCTGGGGGGCAGGCGCTCAGCCGCCGTGACCTGGCGCAGTTCCTTGGTACCCAGCCGACCTGCTGGCGTCCGGGGCCCTGTGAGCTACAGAGACGAGAGACAGGGCGGATCCCAGCCCCCAGGCTCCCCTGGTGAGGGTTTGGATTCTGCCCACACAGCTCCTGCCGCCCGAGGTGGGCCCAGCGATCCCAGGATAAAGGTCGGGGCGCAGCCGTTCCCACGGGGGACGAGGACTCGGCTGTCTGGGTCTCCGCACCTTTACCCAGGCTCACTGTGGCCAGACCGGGAGCTGTGCCGCTCTAGCCGTGCGTAGCGCCTTCCCCGCCTCTCCCAGCATCCGGGGTGCGGGTCCCAGGGGCACTGCTGGCAATGGGAATTCTTTATCCAAGGCCCCGGGCGGCAGCGGGTCTCTTCCCTGCTGAGTCGATGCTCTGCATTTACAGGCGCAGCCACTGACAAGCGTCCAGGGCTGCCCGTTCTGTGCTGGTGAGTCTCATCCAGACACACAGGACCTGGAGCACGTGGGATTCTCCTTTTCCTCTAATGTAGGCAACTAAACGAACGGGCGGCCCCCCTCAGCGGGGGACGGTCGCTGCAGGGGCCACGCACTGACAAGCCCCCTGCTTCCCTGAGGTCAGGCTTCCCTTTCCAGGCAGGCGGACACTGCAAACTGCGAGCCGAACGGGGAGGTAGCTAAACCAGCGCTGTCAGCGTTCCCCATCACAAAGCAGCCGCGGCCTGGCAGTGGGTGCTGGAGGAACAGGCTGGGAATCCTGGGGGCAGTGGCCCCTGGCTGTGGGTGCTGGGGAGATCACTGTGCACTGGGTGGTGTGTTTAATTTATTTTGGGGCACGTTCACTTTTTAAAGTCTTTTGTAGCTCACTTTTTAAGCCCACGTCACGTCACTCCGTGTTCTTTCTCAGACACTGGTTTTACTGTGATCAGCACCCAATATGCTGCATTTATACCTTGCACTTTGGCGGCCCCCGCTGAGCGCCGCCCACCTCGTTACTCGTTAGCCGTGTCTGAGCTCGGAAAGAGACTCTTTTTCCCCCCTTTGGGGATTAACCCTGTTCCTTTCTTTTCTTTTTCCAACGTGATCCATGTAAACGTGTGTTTTTATCATGATATAAAGTCCCACGATTCGAACTGAAGTGGAATTGTGGGCTCCTGGGAGAGCTGCGCTGCCATCCTACCATGGGTGCGGGGGATGCTGGGTGTTCGGGGAGGGACACCCCATGGCTGACCCTGCAGCGCTCAGAGCGTACGAAAGGGCAGCAGCTCAGAGGGTCACTGCAGCCTGTGAGGCTTTCAGGGGCCGAGCCATGGCTGGCGGGGAGGTGGGGTCTGTCTGAAGCTTATGGGAACGAGATGTTTGCTCCTTGCAGAGAGCACTGCTGAGCCCCCCGTTCTCCTGCAGTGGCGCTGGGCAGGACCCAGCAGCTGCTGAGTGAATTCCAGCACCCCAGTGCCATGCCCGGCGCCCCAGCCTTTGCATGGTAGCGGCAGATTGGTCCGCGTGCCACCTGCGCCCCTCCCCAGGGCCCTGGTGCCCGGCGACGCAGGCAGGCGTTAGTCACGCTGGCTCCAGCGTAAGTCGTTTTATCTTCAGCGCTGAGAAGCAGCAGCGGGACCCAGCCCATTGACGAGGAAGAGGAGGGCACATGCCGCTCTCCCTCCTCCCCTGGCAGAGCCCTTGCCAGCTCTGGTGCCATTCGTGTCACCCCCCGAGACGGCAGAACTCTCCTGGCTCCACCCGCTTCCCTCGCCAGTTTGCAGCCTGCCCAGCTCCCCCCTGCCCCGCGGCCCTCGCGGCTGCTCCAGCCCAGCCTGGGTAGGTGGGGGCATCACGGTCCTTGCTGTGGTGGCATCAGTCAGTGCCCAGCGCCCCATGGGCTTGGCGCTGACCACCCAGAGCTCACGGCCGCGGCCGGGCAAAAATAGCCAGATGCGGGGGTGTGGGGGGAGTTACAGCTGAGGGGGGGTGGCAGGACTCAAGCAGTGCAATGTTAATGCTCAGCCCTCACCAGCCCTCCCTCCCCCCCAATGAGCTTGCTGGGACCCTGCCTCCCGCTGCGAAACATCAGTGGGCAACAGGCTGGGGCCGCTTCCCATTGTGCAAGGAAGCCCCGTTCCCAGGAGCCTGCACCCTCTCCCCCGGCATGTGCCAAAACCTGCCTGAGCTTTGCTCCAAAGCGCCTGCCCGCCGAGCCCCATCTGCCCAGTCTCGTGCCGGCACCGAGAGATGGGCCCTCATGGCCAGTGACAGGGCAGAGGGCTGCTCCGGAATTGCACATCCCACGTGCGTTGCAGCGTGCGCCCTGTGCTGGCTGGCTCTGCCAGGCCCAGGCCCAGGAGATCAGCTGGGAGCGGTTTCAAGCAGGGCAGGCACTGATGAAAGCCAGCAGCCGGGCGGGCAGGGGATCCCGTATCCACAGCCTGCTCTGCATCACCCGTCATGGTGTTGCCACCCGGCTTACACGCCAGCCAGGCTGGGCCGTTCAGGGGCCGAGTGGATGTCCCGTCTAGCGCTCGCAGGGCGTTTTTTTTTTTTTTTTTTTTGGGGGGGGGGGGACGGACGTGTGGACAGATGGGTCCAGAGCACAAGCCTGGGGGGAGGAGGTGGTGACAGCGCAGTGGGACGGGAATGAATCTCCCTTCTCTAGGCCATCGCTTGCTAGGGCCGGGAGCCACGAGTCAGCATGCTCCCTGCAGATCCTACTGATGCCAGGCGGGGCGTCACCCTGCAGCTGGGACCTAGGCCCCGGTTCTGGGCCACCCCGTGGCCGCCTGCTCTCACACGTCTGGGTTTTGTGCCTTAGAATAAGCCCCCAGCATCCCGAGACAAGGCATCAGGGGTTAAATAGCAGCCCCAGCGGGCAGGGAGCCTGTCTCGGGGAACTGCTGCATGGCCAGCTCACCCTTGGGACCTTTGATTTTCCACCCTGTCCTATTGCCCTCCATGGCCAGAGCCCGTGGGTCTCGGACCCAGGCAGCAGCCAGCTCGCACTCCACTGCCCGACCCACTGTGGCCACAGGCCATGGGAAGTCCCGCCTCAAAGAGCTTGACAGGCAGCAGCCTCCTGGTTCCTGATTGGCTGCCTGCCCTATATAAACCCGAGGTGAGGTGTCCACCCAGCCCAGTGTAGCTCTCCTGTAGCTGCTGTGAGTAATGCTGAGCTGGCATCGACCCTGGCCTGGAACCTGACTGTGAAACGCCTGCACCCCTCCTAGCCTCAGGGTTGACCCTGCTCTGACCCTTGGTCCCATCTGCCCTTGTCAGGACTCCAGATCAGGCTGGGTTCACACCCTCCGCCCCCTCCCTGCTGCAGGGCTCAGCCCAGCCTGTCTGCTCCGGGCAGTGGAACAGACCCAGCGATGTCCGGGAATCCCTTCCTGCTCCCTGCAGGGCGAAACGCCGCCAGCCTCCAACGGGCCACAGGGAGCCAGGCTAGTCTTACTGCGTACAACCCAGCCTGCCCAAGCAGCCAGAGCCCTGCCCTGAGCTGGGGCCCCTCATTCTGGCTGCTGCACGGGCGTAGCCAGAGCCTGCTCAGCTCCGGTCTAAACACAGCACTCCCTGCTGTCAGAGCTGATGCTTGAGCTACAGACGAGGGCGTGGGGGGTGGGGTGCGGTGCCCACCAGCAGGCCCGAGGGCTCTGGCTACGTCTGCAGGAGGCAAGCCTCGTGTGCTGAACTTGCTGTGTGGAAGGGCAGAGCCACGGCCGATGGCAGCGGCTGGCGTCCATGCACACGGCCATGGTGATTCATGCTGTCCCCTCCCCTCGCTCTCGGCAGACGGACGACTCTGCTTTGCAGAACAAGCTCGGTCCCTTTGATCCACGCTGAGTTTTCCCAGTCAATGGGAATTCATCACGGATGGTTCCGGCCCAGATAAAATAAATATTTAACCCCGGCCCCTGCGCAACACAATCCCTCCTGCAGCCTCGCCTGTCTCCTGCCTGGCTCTGGTTTCGTGATTTATCCCTAGACACAGGTTTACGCAGGGCTCTTGCCTCAGTGCTCGTCTATTGTATTCTTCCAATTCCAGCCAAACTCCCCCCGCTGCTGGTGTTCCAGATGCAGCACAGCCTGGGCGACACCTCCCCTGCCGGCCCAGCAAGAGAAAGAGTGAGCAAGCTGCTTCCCCCAGCCGGAGATGAGACCCATGCTGCAGCTGGGCAGCCTGCTCCACCCCAAGGCTACGGGCACTCGGCTGAGCCAGCCTGGCTACGGCAGTCGCACGGTGACCTTCTCCAGCGGGGCCTTTCCCTGATCTCGGCGTAAGTTTCCATCTCGTTGCTTTAGTCCCGTCCATGGGCCTCCGCTCCCTTGTCACACTGTAAACCGCAGGATGCCTGGGCATGTTCCTCACCGCCAGCTGTTACTGAGTATTTATAACGCTGCAGCATGAATGGCACCGGCCCGGGGCCACATGTTATTGTCCACCCACACTCAGTGCCAGCCCCTGCCCCACGCAGCTTGTCCCCCCCCCCAACCCTCTTTGTTAAAAGCTGGACAAGTTCTACTTCCTTAGCAGACTTCATCCCTTTTCAAAACCTGCCGCTCGCCACGTCACCATCCTGACTTCCCTGCCGCCGTGGGGCAGAGGAGCCCAGAACCAAATGCAGAATTCAAGGTCTGGGCCTCCTGGATCTGCATGGAGGAGACCAGACGTCACCAGGAGCTGGGTAGAGAGAGTCTCTCCAGACAAAATTCACAAGCACGTCGTCCTGTTTTCTTATCACACGTATGGCAATGGCACTTGGTGGCCCCAATCCAGTCCCCTGGGGGCTGTGCAAACAGCCCCAGTCCAGGCCCCCCGGTGCTGAGTGCGGTGTGAACCGCACCACTGTACCAGATGCTGTACAGACCTGGGCTGGGCCGAGCTGTGCTGGGCGCCACCCGGACCCGGGCCGAGCCGCACCCCACCGCGCCGGGCGCTGCACCATCACGCAGATGACGGTGAGGCCTTGCCCGAGGGAGTTCAGAAGCTGAGCTGGTGACAAGATGCGAACAGGGGGGGTGGATGCAGCACCAATAAAACAAAGCCCGGGGGGGGGAACCCAGCATGGCTGGCTGTGCTCCACACCTGCCTGGTGCCGCTCAGATGGTTCTAGCAGGTTACCCCGCACAGCACCACCTCGGCGCTCTGGCTCAGGGTGGGGTCTGACGGAGGGTGATGGGGTGGCATCTGGGGTTGGATGATGAGTTTTTCCCACAGCAGTCATCTGCCCCAGAGAGCGGAGCTGTCCCTGGAGGATTTTGCTGTAACGACACAGCTCAGGGCGAGGCCCCATGTCCTGTAAGCAGGGTGCAGAGCTGGGCTCGCCCCACACCCTCCTTGGGGACTTGACGAAAGACGCAACCGGATCCAAACTCATCTCCTAAAACTAATCTCTGCACCAGAAAGAGGTTACTGCAGCCGACGCTGCGGCCTAGCCCAGGGTGCAGGGGGGCCTCCAGTACGTCTGGCTTCCCCCAGGGTGACACGGCCAGCCAGCCCACTGCCTGGGAGAAGGACAAGCACTGGCTTAGCAGTCTCATCTCATTGGGGGGGGCCTGTGAGTGAGAGCGCCAGGCTGCTCCCTGGCCAGGCTGAGCCCATGGGCCGGGCGGGGAGAGGAAAGGAGCCGGCAGCCTCTGAACGCCAGGGCTTGGCCGGGAGTGAGCAGCATGGGCTGTGCTGCAGGGCTGGGTTCCGGAGCACGCCTGCAAAGTGTATTTTAAGAGGCCTCTGGAGTGCATCATCCCTGCCATGGGGGGGGGGCTGCTCTGAGTCTCCCCGGCCTGCGGTGACCTGGAAGGGGGCTGAGCAGACTGACGGGGAAACAGTCCCGGGCCAGGAAGCACGCTGCATTCCCCAAGGGCGTCTGGCTGAGAAAAGGCAGAGCCGCGCACGGCTCCGGGTAACGCTGCACAGGTCCAGCCGCTGCAGCAGGCAGCTCCCCCTGCCAGCCGGCCGCCCTCCCCCAGCCAGCGCGGGCTCTCCGTAGCCGCCCACGGACTGGGCTGGGCGTGGCACCGGAGCCGGGTGCAGCCCTGGGGCAGGGCTCGCCCCCACCTCCCTGGGGCGGCCGTGGTGGGCCGGTCAGTGGGGGTGAAAGGACGCAGGCACTCTGCGAGCTGGGTGTGCCCCCGGCAGCCCAGGAACGGCACCCGCGGCTCGCCCGTGCCCTCTGCAGGGTGCGGGGCAGAGCCCTGGAGAGAGCCCCCGGCTGAGCCCCGGGCCGGCTCCTGCACCTCTGCGCGGGCCAGTGCAGGGAGGGCAGCCAATGGAGCAGGAGCCCAGGGGAAGCCCCCGCCCTGCAGGCTGGAGACGGGCGCCGGGAATGAAAGAGCCACGCGCGGCTCGAGCGAGGCGATGCTCCCGGAGCAGCTCCGGCCCCGCACCTGCCCCGCCAGCTCTGCTGCGCCCAAAACCGCTTCAATGGCGCCACCCAGCGGCCAGCCGGGTTAGCCACACGCGCCTGCAGCGCTGGGCAGACGGTCCCTTCGATGCCCCACAGCGGGCGGTGGGGCTCGGCCCCGCCATGCCCAGTAGGCCAGTCACGGTGCCCCCGGCCCCGCCTGCCTCTGCCCAAGGCACGGGGGGGGGGGACAAACCAGGGCCAAGGTCCCTCTCCTCTGCCCTGGGGTCTGTGAAGTAGCAAAGACAGGTCCCATCCCCTGGTGTCACCTGCCTGTGGCGCCGCCCAGCCCCTCACTGGGGCAGGGACCTGTTTCCATCCCACGCGCTCCCTGCCTGCCCCTACGCGCACGTGCCGCAGCCTGGGCTCTCTCATGGAGCCGCAGGAGCTGTGCCACCCCCTGGCTTGTCACAGTCCCTCGGAGGGACCCCACTGATGCGCCAGACCCCGGACGGGTCCCACTCGCCCCCCAGGGCAGGCCACGTGCCTCACCGCCTCCCAGCCTGAGCCTCTGGGCTCCAGCCCCCCTGCTTCACAGAGTGCGCTCTGCCCAGCGAGGCCCACGGAGCTAGACGCCGGGTCGCGGCCCCTCACCCTCTGCAGGGAGCCGTGCCCCTCAGCGAGCGCCTGCAGCGACGCCAGCAGCCTTTGCAAAGCAGAGTCAGGGTCGTTGCCCCAGGAACTGCGCGCTGGAGAGTCATTCAGTCAGCCCAGGGAAGCCAGGACGGAGCTCAGACGGGCCAGGGCTCCCTGGAGCCAGGCGCTGTAGGCACCACTGCGTCTCCGGCCCTTCTTCTGTCAGTCCCAGGTGAACGAGCCTGTGTCTCTGATTGGCCGGGTCTTACCACAGCCTCGGTCCAGGGTCGTCCTCCTGCAGAGCCCTGCTGAGTTTACGTGTTGCACCTGCTAGAGCTGCCTGTGCGTAGGGGTCTCTGGGGTCCCTTGTCTTGCAGGGGCCTCCATTGGGAGCCAGATCTCAACGCCCCATTCATCTGCTCCAGGGAGAACTGGCTCCTGCGCTGCTCCCAAAGCAGCACGTCTGCACCCCCAGGCCAGTCGGTCACTGCCACGTGCGTCTGGCATCGAAATATTACAGCACATTCCCGCTTTTGTCACCGTCTCAACTCAGCCTGACGCAGCTTGGGGCCAGCCCGTCCATGCAGCTCCTGGCACAACGGGCCTCAGTCCTGAGCAAGGGCGCTGGGCCCTGGCACAGTGCAAATAGCCCCTAACGATAGGCCTTTGAGCCTCCCTGGAACCTCCCACTAACCCCCATCCCTCCGGCTTGTGCGAGCGAGAGTCTGCACTGCCCGGAGCCCCCCTTTCGGCACGGACAGCGGCCGCATGGCTGGGCGATGCTGCATCTCTGGAGGCACTCACGCTGGGCGGAGCTCCATCCATAAACTACCCAGAAGGCCTTTCCAGTCTCATTAGCGGAAGTGTCTGAACAAAAAGTCATTTCAAACCAGCAAAGCAGACGTTTTCAGTCGGACCCTCAAGATACTGACCGTGTCTAACCTTGCCCTCGACATTCGTCACACCCAGCCCCCTTCACCAACAGCTTCGGGTTGGACAAATCCTCAGAAAATTCCCAGTCACCTCTGGCTGTACCTTTCTGTTCCCTGGTGAAAGAAGGGAGTGCCGCCAGGACCGATATCTCCAGGGTACCCCAAATCCCCTCCATGCTCCCCTGGCTGGACAGCCAGGATGCTGCTTTCAGCATCACACCTTGGCTGCGAGCTCCTTGGTCTTTGGGATTGCAGTAGCACCCGAACATGCAAGGTGCCTTCCCAGCCTGGTTCCTGGAGCCACCGCTCTGCCCCCAGCAGCCATTTGAAACCACAGAGGTCGCTCCAAGTGGGTCTCCCCGCCTCTAGATCTCGGGCAGCTTCTCTGAGCGCCAGCTGCTTCTCCTTCCCCACAGAGCTCTCTGTGCAGGTGCCCTGCCCAAACCTCAGCCTCCCCCACCTCCCATGCCCTTGTGCTGCGCGCAGGCGTGCAGCCTCTGTCCCCTCTGGCCTCCAGCCTCCTCTTTACTGTCCCAGGGACAGGAATAGAAGAGCCTCATGCTGTTTTCCTTTCCAATACAAACCCCTCCCCTTGCCCCAGGAGCGGGAGCTGGCAGAGGGCTGCCTTAATGGCTTTGCATTGACAATTTCACCACTCACCAGTGTGTGGCCCAGTGGAAGCTCGTCTGTACCTGGGGTGGGTGGGGGGATCTGTCCCCTGTGTGCTCAGATAGGGAGGAACGGACGGCAGTATTTTGCCAGGTAAAGTTGCTCCTGGCAGGATGCTGCAGCATCTCTAGTAAGTAATATTAAATAACGCTACCACCCGGGGTTGCCGTGCAGCCCTTCGTGACCCACACCACAGCCCCCCAGGGTCACTGTCACTGCAGAACATTTGTACAAAACCTCAGCCGGGGCCATGCAAAGGATAAGCGCACTGGAGGGGAAAGTCTCTGCTGCCTGCAGCAGTGGTCTGTGCGGCACGTCCTGGCTGCCCAGCAAACACAAAGGACTTGATACACTTGGTTAAAAACTAATCCTGCGTTTAAAGCGGGGGGGGGGAGGGGGGGCGGGTCTCAAACTGGGGGGTCATGAGGTTATTATGGGAGAGGTTGCGAGCTGTCAGTCCCTACGCATGCTGGTAAGGATGGCATGACATGGGGGGAGCATCACTTGGGATGGGGGGGGGGGCGGTGTCACAGCCGGAAATGTTTGCAAAGAGGATTCCAGCAAAAAAAGTTTGCGAACCCCTGGTTTAAAGGCAGAACCTTCTCCCTCTGCCCCATCCCAGGCTGGGCCATGGATGGGAGCTGCTAGGTAAGAGTGAGTGGCAGGGGCGACACCTGCTGTTAGTGCTGACTGCCTGGAAAGGCAGCTCAGGAGAAGCAGCGTGTGTGGGAGACTGGCTGCTCCACTGGCTACTTCTCATTTAACCTGCAGCTTGTTTCTTCTGTAGACACACGTCGCATGCCCACGCATACACAGACGTCATTATCTTCGTGCCTTCTGCTCTGCACAGCTGAATTTCACAGCCTGATTATTGGGGCTGGTGCAGCATCAGCCCCACACATTAAAATAATCCTGAGCCAGGCTCCCAAAATCATGAAATTGTCTTCAAAACCCAGAGCTATTCTGTAATTAGATGTTGGGGGCTGGGTCTTCACCTGCTGGACTTTATGTCACACTCGGTGCACAGTTTTCAAGCTTTTCTCTCCAACCAGGAGGGTTAGAAACTTCCTTTTTCCTTTTCAAGTCCTAAAAAGACTCCAAGAGCTTTGTCCTAAAATCCCATGAGTCCTCCAGCTAGATGCTGGGGTCTCTTAACTCTAATTTTCTATGATTCTATGATTCTATAGCATAAATTGGCAGCACTGCCTCTGGGCCACGTTTCACCATGCAACGAGCCAGGAAAGACCTCATCAGGTCCAGTCCAGCCCACCATTCTGGGGTCTGTGTTCCCTGCTTTCTGGAAACATTGCTGAGCTTCTGCACTGACCCCTGTTGTCTGGGGATTTAAGTTAGTCCCACTGCTGTTTCTGGAATGATGAAATTATTCTTGGTTAGGTTAGACAGCTCAGGGTCACTGATACCGGCTGTCGGGCAGGTAAAATGAGACGGGCTGTGAGCTCAGGACTGCGTGCAGGGGGTTTAAAGCCTGAAGCCACCGTGGCTGAAAACAACAGCGTGTGTGCGACTGGGACATATGGTGCTTCCACCTAATCCCCCAAGCCAATCGCCTGAGTTGGCCGGGCCTCGGGGACAGAACAAAGACAGAGCTAGCTGCAGGCAGTGCTGCCCGCTGGAGCGCGTTGCTATGACCTGCTGATGTGACGTGACAGTGCGGCCTTCACACAAATAACCACTCAGCCTGGTTCTTCCAGGAGCTCCGAGTGGAGCAGGTTGGTGTCAATGGAAGGGAATAGGGTTGGGGCCGATAGGGTTGTGGGGGTAGGGCTCCCCGGCTAAGACGAGGGCTGGGATTTGTGGGGTTCCCGGGGGTAGCAGACATGTCAAGTCTCCCTCATTGCGTGTGAGCCTGACTCGTTCGCATGCCGTCTCCCTGGCACCCACACGCCGGCGCTTACCTCACTCATTTTCAGGAAATCTGTAAAGATTTAAAATATTTGTACTCCGGTGCTGCCCTAGACCACGGTACACCCCGGCTGCTTTCCAAACGTGTGCACTGTGGTAACCATGGAGCCAAGGGGCCCGCGTTCGATACGCGCAGGAGAGCAAGCTACACCGAGGGCAGGTGGGTCGTGTGTGTGAATGGTCAAAAAAAGAGGAGTTCGCCCCAAAACCGAGCAGGACTTGAGCGAAAGTTTGCAGGTTCAGAATGTAAACACACTGGACAGATCCATGTCCTCAGGGAGCTCCAAGCCTCCAGCTTTTGGTTCCAACCAGCAAAGAACTAGTTTTAGTAAAGGGCACTGGTTTCCATTGCCTATGGCATGAATTCTCGTTAGTCTGGATTAGGAGGTGTAAGTGTCTCAGATGCAGTGTGCGTTTAAAACACACGATGAAGTGCTGGCTGGACTAAACACCTGGCCTATTGGATAGCACCACGGTTCAGAGAGGAGCGTCCCTGTCACACACCAGCTGGAAAGAGTCACGCTTTGGCCTTGACTCTCTCACCATGGGCTGTAAATCTCCCTCCGACCTGGCGGCTCTGCTCAGAGCTAGGCTGCGCTCAGTGGATCTCCCTGGGGCTGCACGTAGGACTAGGGCTTGGCTGAGCCCAGAGGCTGCCAGGGCTCGGCCTGGTGCCCGTATGACTGCACGAGCCAGGGTAAGGATGGGGCAGGTGGGGGGATACGGCTCTGCCAGGCTCCTGGCCCAGCACTAGGCTGATGGCCCATAGCTATCGCTGGGATGGGGCTGGTGCCTCTTTTGGGCTGGATGGTAGACTGGGGGGCTTAGAGTGCCCAGGCTAGAGTCAAGGTTCACCCCCAGAGATGGCAGGCTGAGCGGGATTGTGGCCTGTTGGACTCCCTGGGCTAGAACTGAATTGGGGCCTGGGCGAGGGTCAGGGCTGCCTGGCTGTTTGCTCTAGGGTTGGGTCTCCGAGGGGGTGCAGGCTCAGGGGAAGGCTTATGCCAGTCGGCCCGGAGCTGAGGGGAAGGGTGAGATCCTGCTGCGGCCCCGTCTAGGATTTGGTTTGGGGTTTTAGGGCTCTCTGCTCGTGTCAGTGTGTGTCTGGGCCGTTTGGGCTGGGTTCCCGACAGTGGTCACTGGCTGGTGTGTTTTCGTTCACAGACCAGCTCCCAGCACGTCCCAGCCAGTGACCGAGCGGCGCCAACGCTGACCAGACAGAGCGCGCTGCCGGCGAGGGGCACCGCGGGAACGGCAGGACCGAGAGCCTGGCGCACGGCGGGATGCTGCCTGCGGTGCCCCTGCGCCTTCGTCCCTGCGCCACCCGCGTCCGTCTGTCTGCATCCCGGCCACGCAGCGCCACCTCGCCTGGCCCCTGCGGCACGCGGGCCATGGCTGTCAGCGGGGTGCCCCGCGGGGCTATGGGGGCCATGGCTGTCAGCGGGGTGCCCCGCGGGGTTATGGGGGGTCATGGCTGTCAGCGGGGTGCCCCGTGGGGTTATGGGGGGCCATGTCAGTGGGGTGCCCCGTGGGGTTATGGGGGGCCATGGCTGTCAGCGGGGTGCCCCGTGGGGTTATGGGGGCCATGGCTGTCAGCGGGGTGCCCCATGGGGTTATGGGGGGGCCATGGCTGTCAACGGGGTGCCCCATGGGGTTATGGGGGCCATGGCTGTCAGCGGGGTGCCCCGTGGGGTTATGGGGGGCCATGGCTGTCAGCGGGGTGCCCCGTGGGGGCACGGCAGGGACGTTAGCCTGTGGCACGAGGCTGTGGGGACCCTGGCGGGGCGGGGCGGGGCTGGCAGGTCAGGTCAGATCACGGGCACCATCCGCCGGCCACGTGATCCGTCGGGTACCTGGGGGGACATGTTGTGACAGGGCAGCGGGCCGGGTGGCTCGTACCATTCTCCCATGGGGGGGACATGTTGTGACAGGGGAGCTGGTCTAGAGCGGCTCGTACCATTCTCCCATGGGGGGGACATGTGGTGACAGGGGAGGGTCTACAGGGGGGTACCATTCTCCCAGGGGGGGCCCCGTGGGGTGACATGGGGGAGCTGGTCTAGAGCGGGTACCATTCTCCCATGGGGGACATGTGGTGACAGGGAGCTGGTCCTGTGGCATTCTCCCATGTGGGGACCCTGTGACAGGGGAGGGTCTACAGGGGTACCATTCTCCCGGGGGGGGCAGTTGTGACAGGGGAGCTGGTCACGGGGACCATTCTCCCGGCATGTGGTGACGTGATCCATCGGTACCATTCTCCCATGGGGGGACATGTTGTGACAGGGGAGCTGGTCTAGAGCGGCTCGTACCATTCTCCCATGGGGGGGACATGTGGTGACAGGGGAGCTGGTCTACAGCGGCTCGTACCATTCTCCCATGGGGGGGACATGTTGTGACAGGGGAGCTGGTCTAGAGCGGCTCGTACCATTCTCCCATGGGGGGGACATGTTGTGACAGGGGAGCTGGTCTAGAGCGGCTCGTACCATTCTCCCATGGGGGGGGACATGTTGTGACAGGGGAGCTGGTCTAGAGCGGCTCGTACCATTCTCCCATGGGGGGGACATGTTGTGACAGGGTGGCTCGCGCCACTCTCTCTTCGGCTGGTGACAAGGCCAGGGCATGGTGTGCGCCAGCTCAACCACTGTCCGGCGCGGGGGAGCCAGGCCCGGGGCGGTGGCTGAGGCAGTAGCACTCGGCCCGTGGGCTGGGAAATGTCACCACACGGTATGGCTCGGTGGCTCACCCCACTATACCCCTGGGGGGGGGGGAGGTGTCAGGTCGTGACAGGGGGCAGGGTGAGACCCAGCTCATACCACTGTTCCCTGTGGGGGTGGTTGGGAAATATTGTGCTGGCTTGTACCACTGCCTCATGGGGGGGTACGTCACGTGCCAACGATAGCCCTTGCCTTGGGGGCTCTGCCTCCCGGAGGGGCCCGGGCCGGACCAACTTGACTCCCCCCGGAGGCTCGAGGCGGTCGCTCAGGAGCCCAAGGCGCCGATTGGGCGCTCCACTATGCTGTCAATCATTAGCGCGGGCCTATCGTAGCGCAAGACTGGGTAGGAGCCTGCCCCCCTCAGGAGCCTTGGGGGAGAAACTCGGAATGGGTCGTCTCCGGCCTTCTGACGTCACTCCGTCATCTGCATGCCGGGCCCCGCCCCGAATGCTGGTGACGTCAGCCGGGCTCTGCAATTGCCGGGGCCGCGCGAGCTGCTGCTGCGTTTGGTGCAAGAGGAGCCCGGGGAGCGCGATCTGGAGGTGAGCGCGCGGCCCCCGCCCCAGCCGGCCCGGCCCGGCCCAGCCCGGCCCGGCCCATCACCTTCGCTTGACACCGGCGTGGGATGTGCCGCTCCATCCCTCTGGAAGGAGGCAGGGAGGGGCCTGCGTGGCAAAGGATGGGTGGGGGGCGCCTAGCCTGGCAAAGGATGAGGCTTGGAAGGGGGGGCTGGGTGCACAAATCCCTCCGGCCGGTGCACAAATCCCTCCGGCCAGTGCACGCACCCAGACCTTCTCGCTGGTGGGGCCAGGGTGCGTGGGTCAGCGTTCTGCATCTGCACCCATTTCCGGCCTGATCCGGCCTGGGGGACAGTGCAGATGAGCTTCCGCTTTGCCCCCTCCCCTTCCCACCCGTGCTGCACGTCTGGAGGGGAGCCGGGGTGCAAGGAACTCCCGGGGCCTCCTGCCTCTCCCGGAGCGCTGGCGCTTGGATGGAGGAGGACGGGGCATCTTAGCGACTTGCAGAAACCGTGTTCGATGACGTTTGCGAACGGGAGGCTGAAACCCTTCCAGTAATTTGCCAGGCTCTGCAAATGCGATGCCTCCGTTGATAACGTGGGGAAAGGGAGGTTCAGGGAACCGAGCAGGGTCACAGAATGTTGCCTCTCCCGGCCCTAGATGAGACATTTCTCTTGATTGTTACCAGGTCAGAAGATTTGGTGGGGCTCAAAGAATAACACAGACGTGGTCTTTGCAAGAGGAGCCATTCTGTGCATGAAGCCTTTTCCTGCCAGTGTTTGGGGGGGGGGGTAAACTGAGGCCCTACAGGGAGAACCTTCTAAATAAAATAAAGCGGAGCTGTTTAAGGATGTTTTAATATGAATGATTGATGGCAGAGTGGGGACTGAGAGAGCTGAATGCTCCAGGCAACTGAATAGCTTGAATCCACCTGCATCCACTCAACCCCCTCCGTCTCCAACAGTCATTTATTAACACATCCAGCCAAGCATGCAACTTAGTTGGTCCCTGCTGTACAATGCGGTGGTGTATAAGGTTACTGCATTGCTCTCATTTTGAAGGGTGGTAGGGGGTTGTCATATAACTAACTTCACATGTGCCTAATGCTGCTTTTAAAAGAGAGCGAAAAGGTCGGAGAGACCCTTTGCCTTGGCATCTTTGCTCTTAATGACATGTGCAAGGCGAAGGCAAAGCTGTGACTGGGGTGATCTGCCTGTCAATATGGGTGTTTTGTGTTTCTTGGGTGATATTAAAGGATGACATTTCCAGAACGATACAGCTGGAGAAGAGTGCCTACTGCGAGGGTAGACGCTTCTGGTGCAGAGCTACCATGGATCCTCTTCAGCCCGGCTGTCTCTATACCATTATAGACAGAATAAAACTGAGTCTGTCTCAGTCACTATCTGCTGCCTCCCTCCGGAAAGCATTAGCAAACCAAAGGCACTCAGTGCCCAGGTCCTAGGTACAACCCAGCTCCACTGTTACCCTCTTTCTCACTACAGAACGTGCCCTGTCTAAGTCTATAAATCTGACTTTCTTTTTCATGCAAATGCCTGGCTTTACCAGTCCAGATCTGCCTCCACGCCAAGCCTCACTCTTAGTGCAGGGTTACTGGGTTCAGTTATTTTACATCCAGACACAAAGGTTTCAGAGAATCTTGCTATAGACTCTTGAAAAATAGAGGGCTTCGTCTAGCCCACTGCTTGGCAGGGCAGGACTGAGCTGGACCCTGTGTTCTGGACTGCTTTGTCCAGTCTAGTTACAGAAATGAAGCCCACCTCCAAGCCTGTCTGCACCATTCATTTACCTGTGTCCCTTATGGTGGGACATGGTTCATGTGTGTCTCAGTTTGGGCCTTGGCAGATGGAGGGAGCATGTGCTTGGGTGGCAAGCACTCAGTCCTGGGGCCTGTGGCAGCTGGGCTGGGGGGAAGCACCCTCCCTTCTCTGGAGGACCAGCTCATAGCTGGGATCTCCACCTGCCTGTCAGAAGATGTGTGTACTCCTCTGCATATTGTTTAATGCAAACGCTTGGAGCCTGTATGCAATAAAGCTGCGTGTGGGCATTAAGAGTACTGTAATTAAAATGCACTGGAGGAGCTTGCTCGCTAAGTGGCTAACTTAATGTAGCAATAAAATGTTTTTGTAAATATGAACTTGGTCCCCAAGGGCCAAATGACTAATATTATGTCAAGACATATTATTTGAGCTAAACTGCATATTGTTAAAATGTGCTAAGTGACTAGCTGGATTGCATAGTTCCCATTGGATCTGGATTTCTGATGAATTAGCAGTGTAAACAGGATTTATTTATGCAGGGGGTGGTGAAAACCACATGTTCAGAGGTTTACTTCTGTTTGGCCTTAGAAACGTGGAGCAGTGCCGATTTCTCTTAGGATGAAAATTCTCTCTTGATTGTTCCCAACCTCTGAATTGTGTATTTTCTTCGGAAATGGCTTCCAACTCTGTGCACCAGTAAAGTTTCCTGACGATATGCAATGACACAACCTATATGCAATGGCTGTACTGTCCAGTCAGTCTCACTGTTCCTGATTTTAGGTGTCTTTGAACTTGGGACAAATAAAAATCCTCCTGTGTGTGTTTATAAATTCAGTTTGATAACAGGAATCAGAAAGTGGCCATGTATTTCTGGGTGAAATTTGCACTCAAAATTGAAATTGCTCAGTTTTTTTGCCTTGTGCCTCATAAACACTACCCAAAGAGAGCATCTCCATGAAGCTCCTGCGTACCGATACGCTGCCTATCACGTTATTGCTTGAATATTAAATGATCAGAGACGAAAACAAAGGTACAACAATTTCTCAGGAAATGAGATTAGAGAGCCCAGGAAAATCAAAGCAGGAGTCTGCCCAGCAGTGAATATGAATGAGGTTCTAAGGTCACATTTCCTGATATTATTTCACAGAAAGAGAAAAAAGGTTTTGTGGTTCTGGAATTATCCTTTGCAATGGAGAAGCAGAGGACATTAAAACGGAGGAAGAGGCAGCTTCCCCACCTTGTTCACTTCCATTGGCAGTAATGGGAGAAAATCAGCATACCCCTTTGTAGGCAGTAACCCCACGTACTTAAATCTTGGAGCTAAAAGCTTATGCTATGGTGCATCCTGATACCACTCAGATGAAGATAAATCTAGTCTCTGTGCTGGGCTAAGAAAAAAATCACAAGAGATTTGAGACTATTAGCCAGGGGCCAGGCTGAAAATCAGAGAAGCTGGGTGCCTGCAGGGTATAAGGGCAACCCCCTGGTGTGACGCAGTAGCTCCCCCATTCCCTCCCTGGCTCTAGGATTCTTACCAGTGTGCTGCCCTGGGCCATGCTCAGGGCTCCTTCTCAGGTCTGGGTGGTAGGTATCTAGTAGATGTGAAGCTGCTGGGAGGGAGAAGGATTTGCTTGTCTGGAAAAATGTTGAAGGGAGAGGGGAGTCTGTGCTGCTGTACGTCTTCCCACAGCCATCTTGTTTTGTGCCCTCCCTTCCTGTGATGACTGGAGCTCCCAGTTTGAAATGGACATGGTTCTTGAGTTGCCCTGTGGTGCTGAGACTAAATGCTTGAAATTGACACACATCATCATAATTTGCTGCTGCTGAGAAGAACTCTGCCCTGCAGCAGCAGCAGAGGCACCGGGAACATCTGTCCGCAGACTCAGGAAGAGATGCCTGCATCAGTTTCATGCTCTGCTCCCAGCTGGAAAGCTGTAGTTACCCCTCAGCCGGCCCCAAAAGCTGCTAGTGCTCACGGAGGGGCCAGGGGGTGGTCCCGGATGATCTTTGTAAGGCTTGGGGAGAATGTGAATAGGGAAGTGTTATTTACCCCCTCCAATAACACACGAGCTAGGGGTCACCTGGTGAAATTAATAGGCAGCAGGTTTGAAACAAACAAAAGGGAGTCTGACTTCACACTGCACAGTTGACCTGTGAATCTCCTTGTCAGAGGATGTTGTGAAGGCCAAAAATATAGCCGGGTTCAAAAAAGAATTAGATAAGTTCGTAGAGGGATAGGTCTGTCAGTGGCTGTTAGCCGAGATGGGCAGGGTGGCAGCCCTATGCACTGGGTGTCCCTTCTGCTCTGACTGCTAGAAGCTGAGACTGGATGGCAGGGGATGGATCACATGATGAATTGCTCTTTTCCAGTCATTCCCTTCGAAGTGTCTGGCACCAGCCACTGTTGGAGGGCAGGATGCTGGGCTAGATGGACCATTGGTCTGACCCAGTGTGGCCGTTCTTAGGTTCTTAAAACATTTTACCTTATTTGCATGGTCTTGACTGCTGCCAGCATCCCAGGCCGGTGAGATGGATGGACGTTAGACACAGTAGTGGAGGCCTGGCTTTGCAGTGGTTCAGGCATCTCTCTAACCAACCAGCATGCAGGAGCATCACAGCTGCATGTATCAAAGGCTTACACTGGCTGGCTGCCGTCATGAAGGAAATTGGAACCTTATCTATTCATGCAAGCTGTTCACTTCAAGGATTTCTGTAGAGGAAGCTTATATAATGGGAAAAACACCATGGTGCACTTGGACTATTACTTCCCAGGGAGTATTAATTTCGGAGGGGAAGAGGTTTGCCTCAGGATCTAGACAATACAGATCTCCGGGAGCTGTTCTGGCATTCGAAGTCCTGGGATCTCCTAGAGCAGGTGTCTGCTGGTGCTCTGCCCTGCTGCACCCCTGGAGGATGTGGTGGCACAGACCTGCCCTTGGTTCTCAGAACGTTTGCTTTGGGCTGTCCAGGAGAAGTTGTTGGCTCTCTCGCCATGCTCCGTTCGCCACGTGCCTCTCCATGTTCGTGCAGTGCCCACGAGGAGTTGTCGGATTGCACAGCCGTGTGGAGAAGGCTCTAGACTGAGTCTCAAGATCTGGGCTCAGTTCCTTTATCTGCCACAGACTTCCACCGTAACTGGGGTGGGATTTTCAAAGGCACCTGAGAGAGTCAGGCACCCAGTTCTCATTGAAAAGCTGCACCATTCATGATTTTATATCCCTCGATCCTATCCCCCCTTAGTCGTCTCTTTTAAGCTGAACAGTCCCAGCCTTTTCCATCTTTCCTCATATGGAAGTTGTTCCATCCCCCGATCTTTTTTCTTGCCCTTCTCTGCACTTGTTCCCATGCTAGGGTGGGTGGGTGGGTGGAGACGCGTGTGCACGCATGTGTACACCATGGGTTTACATGGTGGCATTATAACACTTCTATGGTCTATCCCTCTCCGAACGATTCCTAACACTGGTAGCTTTTTTGGCTGATGTTGCAGGTTGAGTGGATGTTTTCAGAGAACTAACCATGACCATGCCAAGATCTCTTTCTTGAGTGGTGGTTGCTAATTTAGGCCCCATCATTTTGTATGTGTAGCTGGGATGATGTTTTCCCATGTGCATTACTTTGCACTGCTCAGCATGGAATTTCGTCTGCCATTTTGTGGTCCAGTCACCCAGGTTTGTGAGATCCCCTTTGTAACTCTTCACAGTCAGCTTTGGACAGAACTCTCTTGAGTAGTTTTGTATTGTCTGCACAGTTTTGCCGGCTCGCTGTTCGCTCCCCTTTCCAGATCATTTAGGAAGACGTTGAGCATGGTTGGTCCCAGTACAGATCCTTGGGGGGCCCTGCTATTGCAGGGGTATCGCACCAAGGGACCCTCACTTTTACGGATGCACATGCTCAGTGTTACCAGGGAGGAGGTTGGTGCAGACCTTAGTTTGCTTTGTGCTGAAGCTGGGTGGACTCTCGGCCAAAGGAGTCCAGTTTAACCACAGCTCAGCTGGGGTGGAGCTTCCCCTCGGGTAGCACCTCAGACTAGAGCGGAAGCAGGACGTGCGGGACGTGCTAAGTGTGGTCTGCTCTGGGCGGTTCACTCGAGCAGCTGAGAAGGAAGGAGACCAAGGTGGAGATAGGCTGAAGAGGCGGAGAACCGGGTGCAGGGAGGCACTGGCCGCGCACACACGTGGCTTCCTCAGGCTGGTCACTGGACAGGCTCTTGCGAGCTGGGCTTCCACATGGTCTAGGACGAGCACAGCTTGCTGCAGACAGCAGTCCTGCCTGCTCCATGAGCCGCGTGGGCTCCATGCAAAGGGCCACCGCTCAGGGGCTTGTCTGCCCGTTTTCCTGATGGCCGCTTTCCTGCCGCCCTGATTCCAGCTGGTGCTGCAGGAATTGGCCCTGCCCACGTGTGCGGCTGTGCACAGTGCCAAGGACTCGTGAGCGGGGCAGGGAGCATCTGTGGAACGGCTCAGTCTGAGAGCGGGCCCAGCCGGCCCCAACTGCCTGCTCTGGTGGGTGGCTTGTCCTGTGATTGCCCCCAGCTGCCAGTGGGGAAACACGGGGCATGGGGCAGGCCCCGGCTGGTGCGGGGCAGAGGCCGGGGTCTCAGGATTACCTTAAATCGGTGTCGCAGAGAGGAGCGTGTTTCAGAGCTGGCTGCGCCAGTCAGGGCTGGGTGTGGGTAGGCCTGGGGCTTGTTCCCAGCTCTCGGCTCACTCCGTGGGACCCCCAAGCAAGTCCTTCCAGAGCTCCGTGCACCCATGGGACGGGTGCTGGTGTGACTCACAGCACAGCGGGCCTCGCTAGATCCTGCGGTGCTGGAGAAATGCCTCGCCAGCTCTGCTCCAGATTTCAGCCCCAGCTGAGAATCCTCGTCACCTTCCTTCCAGGGTGCTGGACGCTTCAAAGCTACCTGCAACTGACACCAGGTAGGACCCACAGGAAGGGCAGCCGGAGCCCCCGGCCCACCTGCTGGGCAGAATGGCTGGGCATATCTGGGAGCCGTTTCTGGGTAGTCCAGTGGCCCCAGCGGGTTGATGGGGCGATGGTATGTGGATACTCGTTCTGACCCCCTGAAAGCCGATGCTGGAGTCTCTTGGTGGTGGGAGCAGCCCTTGGGCCCAGAGTGCCTGACTCTCCCAGGTCGTGCACCCCCCCAGGCCGGCTCTGCCTGTGCTTCCCTTTGCAGATGGCTTCCGCTGCCGACTCCCGCTTTGGCCAGAAGGAATCCTCGGATCAGAACTTCGACTACATGTTCAAGATCCTGATCATCGGGAACAGCAGCGTGGGAAAGACCTCCTTCCTGTTCCGGTACGCGGACGACTCCTTCACTCCCGCCTTCGTCAGCACCGTCGGCATCGACTTCAAAGTCAAAACCATCTACCGGAACGACAAGCGCATCAAGCTGCAGATCTGGGTGAGGGTCCGTGGTCCCCACACACTCTGGGGGAATGGGGCGTGCAGTGAGGGGGGGGGACCCCATGCTGCTGTACGGCATGTGTGGGCAGCCATTCGGGTTAGGAGCCGGGCACTGAAACCTCCCCTGCAACCAGCTCTGTCCCTGCCATCCATCCCTCCAGGGCTGGGGATGGTAACCCAGAGACCTGACGAGACCCCCGTCTGGGAAGCCGAGTCCTGCCCCCCTTGACTTCTCTGCAGCTTGCCTTGACTGCTGCATGCTGTGCCCTGCTCAGCACGGCTGGCGGGTTCTGCCCAGGCCGAGCAGGTGAGCAGAGCACCGGGGACGAGAGACGTCTGTAAGGAATGATCACCTGCTCAGGGAAATAATTCCAGTTGCTTAAAATACCAGTGTGGTTTCCGAGTGGCAGATAGACCCATCTCACGTGGGTGACGCTGGTTCCCGTTTCTTTAACACGTTCCCCCAGGACACAGGTTGCTAGCTAACAGCTTCCACTCAGCATGAGCGCCTGCTGCCAGGCCTCTGATAGCCCCACCGCTTTCTTACGCAGTCAGGGCACAGCTCCCCGTCCTAGGGCCTGTGAAGCCCTGGAGTTCGTGGTGGCGTGGCAGGGAGGCCCTGCAGGACAGGGCTCGTGGTGTGCTGAGAGACCCAGGGAGGCTGGGCTCCACATGGGACAGCTGCGTGACCAGAGGCTCGGGCGGGGTGGCTGGCTGGCTGTGGCCAGGCTGCCTCCAAGAGCCTAAGCGTCCACAGCCATGCCTTTCCCAGATCCTCGGCCGGCCGGACCACCCTGCCCCGCAGCAATATTGCTCTGCTCCCCGGGACTCGGGGGGGCTCCATCTTGGTTCTCTTTGCTGACACCCCCAAGCATCTCCCTCATGAGAAATGTCAGGCTCCTAACTAACATGCAGCCAAGGTCTCGGCTGCAGGACGCGCAGAGTTGGCGTCACGCTGGCCTCTCGTCCCACAGACCGTGTATGGCGCAGACCCCGCGCCATGTGCTGACCGGCTCCTCGGCCCTGCAGGGGAGCGAGCTGCCAATTAGCGCAGAGCTCAGCTCAGGCGAGCCAGGAGCAGTCTAAGCAACAGAGATGAAGAAGCCGCCGGGATGACAGATTTAGCCACGATGCTTTTTCCTCGGTGCTGTAAAGAGCTGCGTGGCACTGGGCTCCCTGCCGGGTGATGGAGCCAGAGCAGCGAGGAGCCTGGCGACTCGAGGGAGTGGAGAGGGGTCTCGTGGGCGCAGCCGTTCCCAGCTGAACGAAGCCGCAGAGTGGGGTTTAATTGGGATTGCGGCCAGCTGACGTTCTGGGACCTCCATCTGCTGCACCTCTCCACTGCCATAGCTGCTCTGTCCCTCCAGCAGGTCTGCGCTGATTAGGGCGCCTGCTCTGCCCCCCGGGCTGGAGATGGGCACCCCGTTCCCACTGGCTGATCTGAAACCAAGAGCTCCCCCTTGCTGTTACAAGCCTCTCATTCACCTGCCGTTTATGTCAGCCGAGCCTGGGCCTGCCTCCCTGGCAGCGCTCCGGCGGGCTCAGCTCCCAGGAAGGGAGCGTGACCCCAGTACCTGTGGGCGCCTCTGCCGCTGAGCCCTGCTTGGCTCCCGCTCCCCGGCATTGGCGTGATCCTGGCAGAGCAGCTGGCATCTGCCGTCAGACAGTGGCCTCCCAGCATGCCCTGCAGCCCGGGGCATCGCAAGGGAAAGGGAGGGTCTGCAGGGCATTTGGAGGAATCATAAAATAATTCAATATACAATAAGGGACTCGGCGGTTCAGCGGGACCCGGTCTCCTGTCTGGACTGAGGCTCTTAGCGAGTTCCACCCCAAAACCCTCGCCTTTGTCTGCTTGAAACCCAGCCCTGGAGAGACACGGGGTCAGTGAAGGTACCACTCCTCCCTGAGGAGCTGTGCCCCGTGTGTGTCAGCCGATGCAGGGACAGGGACGTCTGCTGACCAAGAGACCCCTGGCAGAATGATCCGGGGGGGGGATGGGGAGTTACTTGGCACAATAGTGCAGTTTTGTTGTAGGGTTAGTTACCTAGTGGTTAGAGCAGGGCACTGACCCAGGACTACCAGGTTCTGTTCCCAGCCTTGCCACTCACTTGGCTCATGTGGCCCCTCTGCCTCAGTTTTTCCCATCTGGGAAATGGGCAGGACTCTTTCCCACCCTGCATTGAAGAGTCAGGGCTGGTTATTGTCTGAAGTGCTTTGAACTGCCCACGGGAGCTGCGTTACCATCTGGTGAACGTCTCGCTGCTGCTGCTGCTGCTCTCAGTGCTTGGATGGTGGGGGTGGATTTCTCCTCTCCGCATCCTGCCCAGCAGCACCGTACTGCAGCCCGGCAGCCGGGTGCTGCTGCTCAGAGCTGGGTGCATGGTTGCCTCCAGGCCCTGCACTGCTCTGGAGCGCTGGGTTGAAGGATACGGGCAAATAAATGCGAGCTTCTGTTGTGGGGCTTATGGGTCACAAATAACGGAACAGAGCGAAGCCTAAACCCCCTGGGCCCTGCTGCTCCCCCCCCAGCAGGCTCCGCCGGGGGTAGCTCTGGGCCAGACCTTGCTAGGGGCTGGAAATGCCCACGTGGAGCGCTCGGAGTCCTCCCTCTGGGGATGGGGGGTGCCCCTGCTGGAAGGAGCCAGGGAGGGCCAAAGCTGAGCTGCAGGTGTTCCCAGCCTCTGCCTGCCCCGCAGCTGCCCCGTGGCTTCCTCCAGTGGATGCCTGTGTCTTGCAGTCTGCACAGACCCTGGCCTGTCCACACAGGGCAGGGCCCATCTTTCCTGTGGCCGGGGCGGCCTGCAAACAGCTCGGCACCAGCTGGCTTCTTCTCAAACTGGCCCTGAGCCAGACTACAGCTGGCTGGAGCCACTCCGCCGCCTACGGCGCTCTGCTCTGCGCAGCGGCTAGAGGCACGTGCTGCCGGGGGGGGCGGCCTGGAGGCACAAGGGGGGGTCTGTTTGCAGCACTGGCTGGAGACCTGTGGCAGGGCTGCCGTGGCAGGAGGGGGTGATGGTGGAGGGGTCTGCAAGCATCACTTGCCAGCCCCTCGCCCTGCCCTTGGCGCAGCCGCATGCCTGGCTAGGAAGGGAGGCTGCTGGGCCCCCCCTGCTTGTGCTGAGAGAGCTGCGCACCGGAGGCAGCAAACCCACAGACTGTTCCTGTCCCTGGATCTTGGCCACAGAAGTGTGGGACCAGAGCTCCGCTTGGCACAGCCAGGCATTGCCATGGTGAGTCACGGGCTCCAGCCCCGCGGCACCAGGAATCCCAGTCCTCCCATCGCCCCTGCCCCATGGCAGGGCTCCCTGGGGGCCCAGCCCCTCTGCGGCACGCACGGGGTGATGTCGCTGCTGGGCTTGGATGGGGCTGTGTGGAAGCAGCACTCTGCCGGGGCATGCCATAGCCTGACTCACACAGATGGGTTCCCAGGTCCTTCCCCTCTGGCTGCCCGAGCCGGGCCTGCCCTGGGCTCCCCATGGAACCGGCACGTGCTGTCAGGCTGCAGGGGACGTATCCAGCGGAGCCGTTTCCAGCCCCTGGCGTTGCTCAGAGCCGCTCTGAGCGTTGCTGCTCCCAAGTGACCCCTTGTCTCGTCTCCCCAGGACACTGCAGGCCAGGAGAGGTACCGGACCATCACCACCGCCTACTACCGGGGGGCCATGGGCTTCATCCTGATGTACGACATCACCAACGAGGAGTCCTTCAACGCCGTGCAGGACTGGTGAGCGCCAGCCCAAAGGGCACTGGGAAGGGAGAGCAACACGGAGGCCTTGGCGCCGCAGCGCCGGTGTCTCCTTAGCAGAGAGAGGCCAGGTGGGGTTAGGGTGGGGCTGGGCGCCTCTCCAGCGTGCCGGGTGAGCTGTGCCGAGCCAGGGTCTGCTGTGCTGGGACACGCCATCCAGGCCGCTGAGACCCGCGCCCCCCTGCATTGGTGGGGTGCTTCAACGGGCCCTCCGGCTTTGGCCTTCTCCTGCTGCCAACACCATGCCTAGGCACGGCAGCTGGATCGTCTGGCCGGCGCCCCTCCCCACGCCGTGTCTGCACGCCCAGGGACTGTCTGGTTCAGCTGCGGCCGCTCGCTGAGAGCACAGACGCCCTGCCGCACTCACTGGTGAGGGCGAGGGGCAGGATCTCTCCCTGATGCCGGCTGGTCACGGGTGCCCTCCGGGGTCGTGTCTGCTGCAGATCCGGTCTCCAAGGGACTGCCGCTGGTTTGAAGCTTTACCGCGATATCCGGCCATGTAGGAGCTTCCCCGCCCTCCCCCCGGCTCTGGCGCGTGGACTCTGCCCAGCCGAGGCGCTGGGCGCTGTTGCTGGATGTCTCTCCTGCGACCTCCGCCCATCACACTGGAACCTGCATCTCTAGTTGCCCCTGGGCCCCGCCGCCCCATTTGAAATGGGTGTTTCCTCGGTCTGGTTTTTAAGCAGGTGAATCTCTGCAGGGTGGGGCCGGGAGCCGGCCTGGCCTGGCCTGCGATGCCCCAGAGACAGAGCGAGGTTTGCCGCCTGCTGGCAGACAGGCCCTCGGCCCAGGGATCCTCTCCCGCCCCTTGGCACTGCGGTTCCTGGCCATTCTGCCCACATGTGAGGGGAGTGCGAGGCGGCCTTGGCGCTTCCACTCCTGCCCTGCCGTGCAGCCAGCCTGGCTCCCCCATGGCCCCCCGGGCCGGCTGGCTCTGGTGAGCGCCTGCTGTCTTCGAAACTCACCCCGGGGCTCTGCCCTGCTCTCCTGCCACCCCTGCTGGGTCTGGCCCAGACTTGCCGTGTCCCTGAGGAGTCCCGGTACATGCACAAACAGCCTCGTCTCCCTGGCCCTTCCCAACCCCGAACTCAGCCCCGCAACTCGCGCTGCCCGTGGCAGGCTGCCCGGCCCTGGCAGTTGGCGACGGGTCCAGAGCTCTTCTTAAGGGGGCTGGTTCCCAGATGGGCAGCAACCAAAATCCTTCCCACCTGCTGGCCCGTGGGGCCAGGTGCCGAGAGCCAGTGGAGCGTTCTCAGCGCGTTCGCACGCAGCCAGCCCTGCTGTCCCCGCATGGCGGTTGCTGCAGAGAAGCCGAAGCCCCGGGCAGCCCAGCCGGGCCCTGGGGTGGGCAGGCTGCAGAGCTGTTCAGGAGAGGAGGGAGCACGGCTTGCCCTGCTGCTGCCTGTTGGCACGAGTCGTGCTTTCCCCTCTCTGCCGTCCCCGGCTCGCCCCGCCTGTGGTCACTGACCCCCGGAGGATCTTGCTCCTGGTTTCTGCAGTAAGGCTTGCCCCACGTTAGCTGCCTCCCTATGTCTCTTCCTGCTGGGCTGGTTTCATGCTCTGGGCTGCAGTTCAGGGGCTCTCGGTCTAGCTCGCTGATGGGCTCTCTTGAGGGCCGGCTTTGATGGCCTGAGTTAAGAAGAAACTGCTCTGCCAGGAGGCTGAGGCCCGAAAGCCTCTTGTGGCCGGCTCAGGGAGCTGGGCTACGGCTGGGGTCGGGGGCTCTTCGGCCCAGTGTTCAAGGCATTGATTGTTGCTGCACTCAGCGGTGCATTGCCTGGCGATGGGATTTTGGCTCCCAGTTGCTCTGGAACATGAGCTCCAGCGCCGAGGGTTGGCCCTGCAATGCTGAGCCCAGCACACCCCAGCGCCTTTCAGTCTGGAACCCGCTGCCCCCCGCCCTGCTGGCTTCAAGCTGTGCTTATTTGTCCCCCTAACACGGCCTTAAGGTCAACCCAGATCAAGACCTACTCCTGGGACAATGCCCAAGTCTTGCTGGTGGGTAACAAGTGCGACATGGAGGATGAGCGCGTGGTGTCGTCGGAGAGAGGGCGCCAGCTTGCAGAGCACCTGGGTAAGTAGGCATTGTCCTGTACTGGGCTGACCCGGCCAGGTTCCGGCTGGCTCCTTAGATGCCCACATTAGACCCAGGCCTACAAGAGGCTTCCAGGCATGCCAGGCTGTTGGTGCGTTGCACTGCCTTGCACAAGAGGCTGGGCTGACTGGGGCTAAGCCCATTTCAGAAGCACCTGATGTAGTTCCTGGCCATGGGAAGGTTCTTTGCCAGGAATCCAGACTTCCTGGTGCTGGGTGATGGCAGGAACCCTGCCCTGGCCTGACAGGTGTGGGGAAGACAGGAGGGGGTGCGCTAGTACGGCAGGCCCAGGAGCTCCGTAACCGTGAGAGGGGATGCATGCATGCGCGTGCCTTTCTTTCCTGCAGAGTAATTTAATTAAGACTCAATTTTCTTGCCATAATTGTCATTAAGTAACAGCCGTGGCTTGTCTTCCAACAGAAAATGTAATTACCCAGCCAGGGCCTGTGTCGTCGATAAGCGTGTTTCTATTCTAATCTAGTATTAGAACAACTCTATAAACCCTGCTGCAAAGTGGTTGGAAAATCAGTCCGCCCGGGTGGATTTATGAGCAGGTTAAGCCCGTAAGAAGGTGGGGCGAGTTTTATGGATTTCCCTGCGCTGCGTCCCAGTAAAGTTTAGCAGCCGGGGGAGGGGCTGGGAAACCTTTTAGATGCTGAGCCACTGTCCATGTACTTGGTGAACTGACTACGGGCAGCAGGGGCTGGTGTGGCTGGGCTGGGCCGGGCCCGGGGACTCTGGCGCCTGCCTGCCAGGGGCATGGCTGTGCACGTTCAGTGTACAACAAGCAGCTGGTACCAGGGTGCAGGCTTCTAACCCCCCACACACCTTTACACAGGCCATCAAGAACCACCTGCTGGTTAAAGAGGCCTGGGCTTTGCAGGCCACGGGGGTGATGCGTGGGTCACTGCGGGGGTGCCTTGCCCCCGGCTGCACAGAAAACACTTCACTCTAGCCTGGCTGAAGCCCACCCCCGGGTTGCAGCTCTTACCTGGCAGACACTCTGCTTGTCAGGGTGTCATCTCCTGGCAGACCTGGGGCCCTTTCATCAGCAGCTCGCAGCTGTGAGGCGCAAGAGCCTTGGCCGAAGGTCCCCGGCCATTTCACAGAGCCAGGGGTAACCCTGCTGGCCAGCGCAAAGGGCCCTTCTCGATAACGCCGGCTCCCCTAACCCACGTGCCTGAAGCTGAGGTGCCAGGTTATTTTCCAAGTACATTTGTGGCAGTGTGAAAGTGATTGCTAGGGACCAGTTCAGGGCCAGGGTCTTTAATGATCCCAGCTAAAATTACTCCCCGGTTCAGGGCTCTTTTGGTACCTCGCCCTGCAGGTGAGCAGAGAAGGCCCTGCCTTTCCCCAAGCCTCTCCCCGCTGCCAGTCTGACGCTCTCCCCTTCCCTCGGCCAGGTTTTGAGTTCTTCGAAGCCAGCGCCAAGGACAACATCAACGTCAAGCAAACGTTCGAGCGGCTCGTCGACATCATCTGCGAGAAGATGTCCGAGTCCCTGGACACAGCCGACCCAGCAGTGACTGGAGCTAAACAAGGGCCGCAGCTGACTGACCAGCAAGCTCCCCCACACCAGGACTGTGCCTGTTAGAGACGTCAGGACGGCCACGTCGCCCGCTCCAAGTAACCCACGCTCTAGATTAGTCACGTGTGCTCCCACTTTAAGGTCCCGTTCCCGAGGGGTGGGGGATGGCCCTAGCGATGAGCTGGGCTGTCCGTCTGCTCACCGCGCAGGGTTTGAAAGGGCTCTGGCCACCCTCTCATAGTCTGCAGGGTGCAGACCTCCTCTCCCACCCTCCACTGGCCTCACCTGGGAGGGAGGGTGGGCGGGAGACACTTTCCTGGTTACTTTTGACTATTTAATGAGCGTCACCCCCTTATTTATCGATGTTTGTGGATCTGGACCGCGGGCCCGCTGCACAGCGGTGCGTTAGCAGGGTGTTTTCAGCAGGGCCCCTCTTGCTCATTAGCTTCCTTCTTTCCCATGTCGGATGCCTGCTGTGGTAGGGTGGGCAGAGCCCTGCTCCTGTGACAGCAGCTCGAAGGGGTGGAGCATCTCCTAAGCCTACTAAGCAAAGAGCCCTGCAGTGTGGAAAGGGAGAGCTGCCCCCTTTGATGTAGTGCGAGGGAGGGGCTGACGAGCTGGGCTTGAGGGGTTTGCGTCTGTCAGCCCCGGGGCGGGAGAGGGGGGGTGTTGATTTTAACCTTGACAATTCACTCACTCAATGGTGTGTCTATATTCAAACGAGGCATTAGTGCACGTGGTTTCTGTTCTTCATGGAGATTTGTTCCAGCCCTGCCTGTACCCTCCCCTGAGCTTGTTCTCCCTGCTAGCACAGAGGAGCTGAGCCACTCCCGCTGGCTGGCTGGCGAGCAGCTACTCCACTTTCTGCTCCGACCCAACAAGGCTGGGGCTTTCCTGATTCTTGTTTATTGTATAAATAGAGGCTAATTTATGCTCCTACTGTCTTCCCCCTTGTACATAAACCAAGCGTCCTGTAAATAGCAGTAGCATGTGCCCGTGTGTGACATGCAGTGCTGTGATGGTGCAGATGTATTTATTTTAGCAGTGTGCTATTAACCTGCTTGTGAATATCACTTTTAAATCTATTATTTAAAAACACAGCTGAGCAAAGGCCAGGCAGTGCTGTACCCAACTAGTCCCACTCCGCTGCCAGCCGTCCACTGGAACCTTTGCACTAGAGGAAAAACTGGGCTTGGTTGGATAGTTGCAAAGAACCCTTCCATGCTGGCGTGGGGTTTAAACCCCACCTAGCCAGGGTGCTGCACTGGCAGCTGCCTGGGGCTAGTTAGCGGTAGGCCACCCTGCTCCTTGTCTGTTCATATAGTAACGTGCTCATTGTGGAGACTGTGACTCAGTAGATACAATTATATCAATGACCAAACCTGGCACATTGCTTCCCTCTATTTATTTTTCTGGGAGAACTGATTTTATTTGACAGATATCTACACACACACACACACATCCGACCTCCTATTTTTGTGAAGTTTACTTATATGGGGAAAAAAATGCTGTACTGTAAAAATGTCAAAAGTGTCAAAGTAAAATTTCCTGCCGATCACTGTATTCAAGGGATGTTGTGAAGAAATAAACGAATGCTGATCTCACGGCATGCAGGCTCCTTTCCAACAGCCAGGAGTGGGACATGGGAGAGCCAGGCTGGTCCCCACTCACTTACAGAGGGGAGAGCTTGGCCCAGAGCAGAGGTGTTCAAGGCCCCACACCCTGCACCAGTTCACCTGTCCTGGAGCATCCTCGCTCTTCTAGAGCGAAGAGGAGTCTGTGCTTGGAAGGATCCTGGCTACTCCTTTGGATCAAGGTGTAGAGCAAACAGCCAAGCTGGGGCCAGGGTCCCTCCCAAGCCTACTGGTGTGTGAAGGGCTAGCTGGAGGAGTTTGTTTGCCTTGCTAAAGCTGAGCTTAGAGCAGAGTTTGCAGCCCCAAAGGCTGGCTGCAGGGAAGAACAAATATCTGGTTTCTGAATTAGTATTCACCAACCAGCTGGCTCCGGTTTGAAGTGAGCAGTCCCCCCTGCCTGCACCGTGAGGCTTACACGCCCATGGTGGGCCGTGGTTGCTGTTACAAGAGACAAACTACATCATGAAGGGCCCCTTAGTTTATTTTTAAAGTGACATTTTGGCAGATCACTGCTTCTAGCAAAATACTGCTCTCAGACATATTAAGAATAAACTGTTGGTTCCAGGTTAGCGTTAGGAGCTCAGCTCACTGCGTGACGCACACGCCTGGCACCTTGGTTTCAGGTTCAAACAGTAATGGGCAGCACCTGCCCCAATTCATCAGTGGAAGAAGAAGAAACACATGATTCTACATTTTAAAAAGTCACGGGGTGTGCAGGCGGCAGGTTCAATGCTCCATCTGTCTCCTCCACCCCCAGCAGCACAAGTGGTCACAGGATGACACGAGGGATGTGTCTCCAGGAAGCAATCTGCTGACGTGATCAAGCTATCTTTTCATGTCTCCGTAGGATCCAGCTCCCCCCCAGGAATGAATTGAGAAGTTGCACTTGCGCACACACTTGATTGGCATCTCACAGAAATGGCTGGAACCAGGGCAGCAGTCCTTGCAGTCAGCCCACAGGCCTCACCTCCGGGCGGTGGTGTTTAGTGCTGCGCTGCGGCTCGTCCACGGCACCAAGCGGCTGCATGTGGTACAGGCAAGAGAAGACAGTGACTAAACCCCGCTTCATTACACACTGGTGGTAGCAGCACAGAGTGGGGTGCAGAGGGTTAATGGATGGGGAGCTGAAGGCCGGGTTGGCCTGGCGGGGCAGTACCTACCCGATGTTTGAGGTAGGAGAGGTAGGTGTCCCAGCCCAAGGTCACCACGTTCACATAGATCACCCGATACTTGGGGGGAAGGAACAGGAAGTTAATCAGCTGAGCGGCGGGCCAGACGCACCAGTCTGCCTGTGAATGAGAATCAAGTATTAAGGAAGGAGAGAGCTGGGAGTGGGTGGTGCTAATAGGGATGCGGGAGCAGCCTTACCTTGTAAAATTCCCAAAACTTCTCTTTGAGCTCCTCCCAGCTTTCCTCCAGCTGCTGCCCTTCCAGCGCCCCCATCCCTGTACAAGGCACAAGGTGCTGCTGTGAGCGAGAGAGCAGCCCACAGACCCCCCCCGGAGATTCTTTAAAGGCAGATGTTTATTTGTTCCCACCCGCTAGTGGCTGTAGCGACATGGTGGTGGCAGTAATTCAACTAGCCAGCGAGCGTGGGCTTTAGTTACCGTGCCACAGCGGGCCAGGGATCTTGCTGGCTCAGGTTTTCCTAGGTGTATTTGCCACTCGTGAGGGGGGCTTCGTAAGGTAGGGAGAAAAGGCAGTGGCTGTGCTTTCATTCAGCAGGGCAGCCACGGGTGCGTGCTGCGAGCTCTGTTTGTAAGGACAGACCGCATTCTCCCTGTCAGTACAAAGGTCCCTTTTGCTAAAGGGAAGAAAGGCTGGCTGGAGGAGTAGCTGTCTGAGTCCTTGCAAGTGCAGCTGCTTCATGCAGAGGGTGGACGAGAGGGGGAGGACATGAAACTTCCTGCTGCCCAGCCAAGGGAGCTGGTCGGAGGGGGGGACACCAGATGTAAGGACCAGGCCTGCTCTCCCACATCCCATCCCAAGCCCCAACAGAAGGGCCGTGCAGTGCACTCCCCTCTGTCTAACCTGGCACCCAGCCACTCACCTCTTCCCCTGCCCAGTGATTTGCCTCGTGGCCTTTCCCCACAGACCAGCTCGTCTCCTCTCCAGCAACTGGCTGCACACTCGCTGCTGACAGGTGCAAAGAGAACCCTCTCTGCAGCGCCCACAGGGCGCCCTGCCTCTCTCCTGCCTGCCCATCTCCACTGTCCTCGTGCACACTCACCTGGCTTTGAAACACTGCAGCTGGCCCTGGGCGAGCATTTCTGTTCACAGGGCCAAAGGCAGGCTGAGGACTCCCTGGGTGCTGTCTCCAGCCTTCCTGCTGCTACGGAGGTACTAACACCAGATCTGACCGGCTGGCTCTCGCCCATTTCCACTGCCATAACCTCGGCTCAACTTTGGCCCCCTCACTGCTCCCCTACTGCAAACTCAACTTTGCCCACAGCATGACACACTGCAGCACGTCACCTCCATGCACACACCCATCGTCCCCTCATTTCTTTCTGCTGCCTGCATCAGATTCGAGCTCCTTCCTCCCAGGCTGCTGTCTCCTTCATGTCCGCTGCTCAACGCAAGCAGCTTGTTGCAATGCCCCTTTCAAGGCTTCCTCCCTCACCCGCCTGTGCTGACGTCAGACGCCGGGGTAGCCACGCAAACAGACCTCACTGGCTACACAGACAGCGTTTCTTGATGTAATTATTGTGAGGCATCTTCCGCCTACGCTCCAGCCCAGCGGTAGCTTTGTTCCATCTATTCTGGCTGTGCACTGGCCTCCTGCAGAGCTGGGAAGGCTGCACGTGTGAACAGGCTATTAACAGTTACATGAGAAAGGGGGATTAAACCGTTTACCCAGAAAATACCAGATTCCCAAAACTGGAGACGCTACGATCTGGTCAATGAAGACTTTCTTCAGGACAACTCTAATTCCTTTGAGTCCACCTCCAGGGAATGCTCGATCTAGCCAGAGGTACCAGTAATGCATCAATGGGCCCATGCTGCATCCAATGGCAAACATCCGAGCTGCAACAAAAGGCCACCTCATTAATAAATGCAAAGGCCCAGCACAATGTTATCATTTATTATTGACACAGCGCTGTAAGCGGATAGCTCCCTTCACAGCACAGAACAGGACACGGGCCCTGCCTCAGACACCGAGACGATGGCAGAGTTCTGGCTGGAACATTCTGTGACTCGCTGCAAAAATGGCCCCAAAGGCAGGAGGATTAAAACAGCTGCAGTGCCCCACCACTAGGACACTGCTGGGACCTTGTCCACACCCGCTGCCCAACAGACACAGCTTCCATGGTGCACGCTGCAGGACGGCTGGCGTCAGGGTGCGGGCACTGGACAGGCACTCAGGAGAGCCGGGTACGGGCCCCGGATCTACCTCTGACGTCCCGGAACCTCGCTGCATTCTCTCTGGGGCTCTGGCCCAGCTTCCTTGGTCCGGCGGTAACAGTTCAGGGCAGACCGTCCCTCGTGCTAGGGGGCTGGGTCAGCGCGGCCCCAGGCTACACAATGCACACACCCACCAAACGGAGACCCCCTCACATGCTGCCTCCAGCCCCCTACTTCCACCCCTCCCCCCCGCTGATGGCCGATCACCGGCTGGGCAGAGCCAGGCGTGAGCCGCCCCGTCGAGCCGGTGGGGCCTGTCCTGAGGCGGGGGGGCAGGACACACTTCCCATCGCCGCGCGCACACCCACACACACACACCCACCTGTGCGGCCCAGCTCGCGCTCCCGCGGCGGGTCCTGCCGCATGGCCCATGTCTGCTGCAGGGTGTCGCCGGTCGCCAGGAGCGCCCCGCAGCTCGCCGTGTTGGTCAGCAGAAGGCCCCGGCCGCGGAACAGAGGCCGCCAGTAGCGCCACAGGCCGCCCGCCATCGGCCGCGCCTGAAGCAGACACAGCGTCGGGGCGGGCCGGGCAGCGGGGGGGGGGGGGGGGCCGAGAACGAGCCCGGCCGTGCCCCACCCCACCCCCGCACAGAGCTGCCAACCTGCCCCCCCACCGCGCCCTGCAGCCCCTGCCCGGGGGCGGGGCCCCTCCTCCGTGAGGCTGCCCCCCCCTGCGCTCCCCGGACCCTCCCTTCGTGCCACGCGCGTCCCGGGCCCACCCCCCCCGGCTCGGCTCGGCTCGGCTCGGCTCCATCGCCGGGGGCGAAGCGCAGCCGGGGCGGGGACTCGCCGGGGGGGGGGGGGGGCGGTGCTCAAAGCCCCGGGACGCAGCTGCCCCCCCCCCGCGCGGGACGGCTCCACTCACCCCTTCGCTGCCCTGCCTCGCTCGGTCCCCCCGGCGCACTTCCGCCTCCGGGCCCACGTGAGTGGGAGCCGGCCGGGCCCCATCGGAGTCACGTGACGGGACTGCGCCTTCTGCTTCCGGGGCACGGTGCGCCATGGCAGCTGCCGATTGAGGCGGAAGTGCGCTGCTCGGCGGCGGCCATGACAGTTACCGAGGCGGAAGTGCCTGGTGGTGAGCGAGGCGGAAGTGTGTCTTGTACCGGTGCCTCCTGGTGCTGGCTCCTCCCTCAACCGCGTCTGGCGCCGCGGGGCCGAGACACCCCCACGGCCCGACCGCCCGCCACTTCCGCCTGTGGCAGCCCGCCTCGGCCCGGGGCCGGCGCCACGCCGCCTCTTCCCCCCGCCAGCCCGGCCCGGCAGCGCCGAGCACGGGGGCGGCGTCAGGCCCCACCCCGCCCCGTCGGCTCCTAGCCGGGCCCGGGGCTGCCGGCGGGCCGGGGCCGTACGTGCACCAGGCCGGCCGAGAGCGGGGCGCTCCCGGGGCAGCTTCAGCCCGGCCTGCTCTGCCCCCGCCCGGCCAGCGGGGCTCGGCTGCTCCGCCGCCCGGCGACAGCCCCCCCCCCCCGGCACCATTGCTGGGCTTGGTCCCCCCCCGGACCCCGGCAGACGCTGCGAGCCCCCCCGGACGGGCAGCCAGGCAGGCCCGGCTCCCGCTGGGGTCTGGGCAGGCGAAGGCGAGCCCGGGGGCAGCTTCCCCTCTGCGGCCGTGCAGGAGCAGCACCGGCAGCGGGGCTCGGCAGCCCGCCAGCTACAGGCCAGGAGACCCCCCCGGGCGCTCACGTCAGGCCTGACAGCGGCTGAGCAATGCCCGCTCTCTGCACAGGGCAATCACCCCACGGCCCGAGCAGGCAGCCGGCAGCTGAGCCTCTCCCGAGGCCCGGCCCCCAGCCCTGGGCCAGGCTCGCTGCAGCACTGTTGGCAATGCCACAAAGAAAAGCCCCCCCCGGCAGGCAGTTCCCCCCTCCCCTCATTAGCTAGAAGCCAATGCTCTGCTTGCAATAACTCAGCCAGCCCCACGCTGCGGGTGAAGTGTGAGCAGCTGCACCCCAGGGAAATCCTTTGGCCCAGTGTAGACCTGGCCAGAGTATGGTACCCATATCTCCAGCCCCACCCTGCCCACCCGCTCCCATCCCCGTCCTCAGGGCTAGACACAGGAGAGACCGAAATGAGAGAGAGAAGGTGGCCAGGCCGTTTACTCAGCGCGATTCATCTGGAAGAAGGGCATTCCTCCTCCTTGTGACACCACTACAGACAGAGCAGTTGAAGGGGAGCGTGCGTCAGGCTGGGGCAGGCGAGGGACTCGGCTGTTTGAGGGTCAGGAGCAGCAGGCTGATGTGGCTGGCTGCCCCGGGCCATCTTCTGGTGGGGCAGGCAGGCTGAGGCCATGGAGAGGTCACTGCATGCAGGGGCTGCTATGGGCATGGCCAGGTGTCAGTCACAGACCCAGCAAAGCAAACGTAGCCTCTCCCCCCAGCCGGTCACAGCCCCCTGCAAGCTGCGCAGCATCAGCAAAGGGCTGGGGAACCTGCTGCCCGGGCGGGGAGGATGGGGGTCCCATTCCTGGTTTGGAACATCTGCTGTCAGCTGTGCAGCTTCCAGCCCAGCGATGGGGCAGCGCCCAGGGAGCAAGATGGCATGTACCCCCTTATTTCATCTCTACAGAGAGGGGAGAGGCCGGGGGGCAGCGTGCTGCTCAGGGAAGAGCAGAGAGGGGCAGGGAGGTCCCTGCTGTGGAAAGTTGCTCGTGTGCTATCCCTGCTGTGCCTTCAACGCACTTACACACTGGCCTAGGTAATATCTGGAAGTCCTGCCCAGCGCCTGGGGCCAGGCTACTCAGCCAGGCGGAGCAGATGTCTTGGTCCAGCAAACGCTCTTTTAACCTCCTAGCCAGCTGCTCCCCTCCCCAGCGCAGGGTCATGCTGCAGGAAGAGATGCTTAGAATTCCCCTGTCCAGATTCAAACGGCCTTTTCTCTCGTCAGACCCGCACTCCCACCGGAACTTCCCCCCGTGCAGCAGTGTTTCGCCCACCGCTGACATCATGCCAGGCAAAAATAGACCGCCTGCTGCCTCTGGCTGTCTGCTCACTCCCCCTGCACGGCCCAGCTCTGGTCTGCAGGGAGGGGCTGGGGGTTAATTCAGGCAGCGAGTGGGTCTTCAGAGGAGCTGGGACTCGGCTCCCCCATCTTTGCAGGCATCTGGCTTTTCACCCTGCAAAGACAGAGACCAATCAGGGACCACCCCGATGTCCCAGACACAGGGAGGGGCATAGGAAGGAAACGGGCCCAGAGCCGTATCTGTGTAGCACCAACAGCATCAGCCCCTGCCATTGCACTGGTCCCCGACCACAATCCAGGGAGGCTCCTGGCAGCCCCTGCCCTTTAGCCCCAGAACTAGTCAGCCGTGGCCAGGCAGGGTAGGGCTGCAGTTGTGCTGGTTCTTCGGGCAGGCAGGGAAGAGCAGAGGGGCGTTCCGAACAGGGCCAACGGGCATTGGTAGCAGGGCGCTGTGAACACGGTGCACTGGACACAGCTGTGCACACAGCTTTAATGCAGTACCAGGGTCCACTCACCGTGTACATCTCACACACCATCCTGAACAGAGCACTCTGGGCTCGGGCCTGGAGAGCGTCTGTGTGTTTCTGAGTGGGAGAGAGAGGACAAATCTGTGTCAGCTGCTGGACAAGCCCAGCCCCCAGGCTCAGCAGCGGGCCGGAGAAGGCAGGCAGATGCGCAGTCATTCCTCCAGGAGTCTAGACAGGCCTTTTGCTAGGGCTGCTGCCTGGAACACGAGCTACAGCCCCGCAGCAGCCGCTCCTGTCCCCATGCACAGGACAAGATCTCTGGCTGCATCAGACACTGCCTGCACGTTGCCCACAGCATTCAGCTGGGGGCTGCTTCGCTGAGCAGCTGCAGAACAGGCGTGTTCTTGTCAGCACGAAGCCAAGGCTTGTGTCTGAGCACAGAGCAACATCTCGAAGGCAGACTCTTTTCTCCTCATCTTCACCATTGCAGCCCACCCAGGGAAATTGCCCAGCCCAGGATCAGCTGCTATGGCCCCGACGCAGAACATCCTGCGCATCAGGGAAAGTCCATGTGAAATCCCCTTGCTCTCCCCACCACGCCCACGGGGATCTGAGGCCCAGACCACTGCACCACGGGGATTCCAGCAGTCACACCCGGGCCAAGTGGGCACACAGGTTCCCTGATCAGAACGGCAGCGGCAGGCCGCACTCGGCCCAGTGATGCGGCAGCAGGCAGGCAGGGCAGCGCCAGGCCACAGGTGGGTTGGGCTCACGGGGCAGCAGCAGCGCTGCGTGCGGGGAGCTCAACCCACATCTGGCTGGAGCCAGCCCCTCTGCTTCACTGGCATGAGAAGATTCACCCCAAGGCACAGGGATCGTTCCAGCACCTGTGGTAAAGCATTTCCTCACAGCTCAGACAACAGCTTTAACCCTTCGCTTCGCCACAAAGTCAGGCTCTGCGAGTGCGTCTCATCAGAGCAGGTCATTCCTGCGCAGCTCCCACAATGCACTGCACTAAAGCCACGCCCCAGAGCTAGCTGCAAGGGGCATGGGATCCTTGGAGTTAACGCATGTGCCCCCCGTATTTCCTACTCTGGGGGGCTGTAACACTCTGGCTCTGTCTCGCCCTGCATGAGACTGGCACGCTGGAGATGGCGCCGCCCACGTGCCAGGCGTGAACAGAGTTCTCCTGAGCTCCCTATGCCTGGGCTATTATCTGCAGCTCCTGGATGCTGCTCTGAACCGCTGGCTCTGAACCGTGCGAGGAAATGCCCGTGAGCCCAGCAGGACGGCCCTGCGGCACCATGTCTCCTACCCCATTGACGACGATCCACGGCACGTAGTTATGGGGTGGGACGAGGGCATCCGTCAGCTGAGCATTGCGATGCATCAGCTTGTTCCCCAGATCTCCCGTCACGCAGGCCTTGATCTCAGCCAGCTGGGCAGTGGAGGCAAAGACCTGCAGGCACTGCAAGGGGAGGCGCAGTCAGGGCCAGCGCAGAGCGGGTTACCCAACCCTCCACTGCACAGGCCAGGCTCTTATGGGTCCGGACCCCATTAACCGACAGTGCAGGCTGGACGCACATGGGGCACGGTGGTTAGTGAGGAGGCTGCCAAGGACAGGGAGGGGCCTGCACAATGCTGGCATCGCCAGCGCACATCCCCATTGCCTGGCGCCTGCCCCTCACTCCTGCAGAGCAAGTGCCTGGCGCCAGCACGGAGGGGACAGCGTCCTCGCGGGACGGCTGAGGCGTGGCTCAACATGGACGTGGCCTCAGCCGTTTCGCTAAGTGGCCAATGGCCACTGCTGGGCGTCCCACCAGAAGTGAAGCCTGGCAGGAACTGGCAGCCGCTGCGGGCACTGGGCAGGGGCATGAGGGGACCAGGGTGTTACGGGGGGGTGCAGACACCAGCTGGGCGAAGAGGCTCCACACAGCACTCGACCCAGGGCGTTTTCTAGCCGCGGGCCCGTCCAGCGCGCCCAACGTACAGGTTCTAGGTTGTCGCTGACCGCCGTCCCCGATTCCATGCAGGCGATCACAGGGAAATACTGCTCCACGTCCTTCAGATGGTACATCAGGCAGGTCTGGAAGAGCAGCGACAGCCCAGCGCTAGCGTCCTGAGCTCCCCACCAGCACAGAGAGACTGCGCCCAGGGCGTCTCCAGCCAGCCGAGCCCAACCTGCCCAGCATCTCCTGGGGGAGAGGAATGGCTGCCGGGGGAGCCCCACACTTCACTGTCGGGGGGGGGGGGGCGTCCTAAGGAGCCGTGTGGGCCCGTTCCCCAGGGTGGGCCCTGGCTGAGCGCCCCACCATTGCGGCTGTGGGGTGACCCCCACCCCATCCGCTAGCTGTGGACGGCCCCAGGCAGGCGCCCCGCGATGGCCTGGCTCACACGCAGAGCACCCCCCAGCACCTGAGCCCAGCACAGCCCCCCGAGGGGTTCCTAGACGCTGTCCTGTGGGGCGAGGGGGCGCCTTGCTCCTTTCCTCGTGCCAGCCAGGCAGTGAAACGCAGCGACTCCAGTGACACGTGGGGGCTGTGCTGCAGCCACAGGTGGGGCAGGGCCTGATTCCACCCCCCCAAACCTCCCCCCAACCAGTCCAGGAGCAGAGACCAGGCAGCTCTCGTGTCACTGTGGGCCCCAGGGCGGGACCATGGCCAAGGGGGGTCCTGTCCCCCCCCCCCCCACCCCAGGCACGTCCCCTGAACCTAAGTCAGCGATGCTACGCCCACGGCTGCGTGACACGGGGGGGCCATCACCCACCCAAGCGCCACCGTCTCTCCCCCCCCCCCAATCCGTGTGTGTGTGTGTCACGGCTGGGCCTGGCCCTACCTCCACCATGTTCCCCAGGCACTCCGCCGCGCCGTGCTGGCACTCGAACTTCCACTGCCCGCTGACGTTCTTCTCCTGCGAGGGAAACCGAGGCAGAGCCGACGCGATGACACTGCTGGGCCCATGCCCCCCCCCCCCCCCCAGCACTCGCACCCCACCCCCCCCCGCTTGTCCCATGAGCCCTGCCTCCCCATGTGCCACACACACACACCCCCCCGCCCCAGGATCAGGGCCAGCAGGGCGTGAGGCGCAGGCTGTGGGGACACCCCAGCGGTGCAGCCCCACGGCAGGGCCCCCCACCCCCATGGCGGGCGGCGCCGGCTCTCACCTGGGTGTTGCCGTAGGGCACCAGCGTGACGTTCATGATGTCGTAGAGCATCACCCAGGTGGGGAAGAGCTGGGTGACGAGGAAGCCGCGGCAGGCCGGGCACAGGCTCTCGTAGTACAGGCTCACGGACACCGGGCTGGCGGCCGAGAGGCGGCGGTAGAGGTTGGGGCATTGCTTCTCCACCTGCGGGCAGGGAGCGAGGCCGGAAGGGGGCTGAGTGGCAGGGCTGGGACAGACACCGGACCCGCTGTGCCGCCCAAGGGCTGGCTGGGACTCAGGAGACCTGGGGTCTGGGCCCGGCCCAGCCCCAGACAAATTCCTCGTTTGAATCCCGCTGGGCTGCAGCTGACAAATGGCCCTAACGCAGGCCCTGCTGGGAGGCCGGCCAGGGGCCTGGCCTGGGGCACGGGACGGGACGGGGGGGTGGAGGGGCTCCGGGAGGCACGGCCCTGTTTAAAGAACAGCCAAGTGATGGTGCCGACAGGCCCACGCAGGGTCCCTGCCCGGGCCCTGGCCTCCAGCCCCGCTTGGTGTGTCAGTGGGAAGTGAAACCGGCCAGCCGGGGCTGTCAGCCACCCAGCGCCGGGGGTTTCCTCAAGCCCCGTCGCGCTGACAGTGCAGCTCTGCGGAGCTAAGCCACGCGTGGCCACACACCGCAGCAGGCTGTGGAGGGAGGGGCACGTGCAGATCCAACGCGTCTGTCCTGGCTTCCAGAGCACGGCCAGGCCCTGGGCTCCCTCCGGCTCCCGCGTCCCCCCCAGGCCCAGGTCCAGCCCCTGCTCCACGGGCAGCATCCAACCCAGCAACGGACAGCAGCACACAGCCGGGCTGGGCTTCTGGGGACAGCCCTGGGGCTCGGGCTCCAGCGCCAGCCGGCCCTGCTGGGCCCATAGGGACAAGCCCTGGGGCTCGGGCTCCGGCGCCAGCCGGCCATGCAGAGGGTGAAGCGGAGCAGCTTGAGGCAGAGCTGGGCTAGGGCCTGGGGCTGCCTGTTTCGCAGACCCGTGCTCCGCACCCCAGGCAGCAGCTGCGTTGCGCAGGGTCAGGCCCCGTGCCCGGGCAGGAAGGAGAGGGCTATTAATGGCTGCTGTGCTCACAGAGGCAGAAAAAGCAGAAGTATAAGTCCAGTGCAGCTGGCTGGGCTCACGGAAGAGCCAGCGTCAGCCACCAGCCAGTGTCTCCTGCCCAGGAACCGCACCCATCCCTGCCCGGCTCGGAGTTCAGTCCTGGCCGCTCTCCTGAGCCGCCCACGGGCGGGAGGCCACGGGCAGCCCTGAGCCATGCATGCGCTGAGTCCTACCATGCACCCCCAAGGCTGCCATCGGTGCTGAGAGCCTGGGCTCGGCCCCGAGGGGTGCTGAGGAGCAGAGAAGACGCAGGGAGTCAGCCAGTGCTAGGATTTCTGAAGCAAGAAACTGCTCAGCACCATGCAGAGCTCAGGCCCGGCCCTGCCAGCGCAATGCCCCGCTAGGCCTGGGCTGCGGCCGTAGGCGGGCACCAGCATGCGGCAGTGCCACCTCTGGAGCATGGGATAAAACCTGCCCCGGGTAAAGAGCAAGTACCAGACACACACTGGGCACAGCAGTGGCTGGGTCCCATGTACAGCCAGGTGCTGGGGGCCGGGCGTGCACACAGCTAGCTGCACGGCGGAGGCACAGGAGACTGCAGTTCAGGGCGTGGCTCCGGGTACCGTGCTACGTGGGTGCTGGGCACATGCTAAGGCAGGCAGGCGGGAGCTCAGGTTGGGTGCAGCCGTGCGCGCGGGGAGGACAGGGGATGCTCTCGCAGCCTTGGGCTTATTTTCCCTGCTCAGCCCGTCTCCTGCCACTCACGGGGCTGGGGCTGGTTTGCACTGGGGAGCTGTGGGCGGCTAGCCCTGGATGCACCGCCTCTTATGGACACGTTCACAGCACAGCAGCCCCGGGGCTTGTGGCCGGGAAGCTGCCTGGGCCGAGCTGGGTCCAGTTTTCCCTGCTGAATAGGTGACAGGCCCCAGCACCAGCTCGAAGGAGCGGAGTCAGTGCTGGCTGCATTTTACCCCAGCCTTGGCCCAGGAAAAGCAAGAGACAAGGGACTTGCCGTGTCTCATGGGGGGGCCCAGTGGGCACCCCTGGCATGGAATAGCAGCGGGTACAGTTCCTGCCTGCCCGCCCCTGATTCACCAGGGGTCTGAGCTGGTTGCTTTGAGGTCAGTGCTGTGGTGCTCAGCTCAGCCTCGCAGCGAAAGGAGCTGGCGGGATCTCGTCCAAACACAGGACGGGGCAGGGCGAGACACCAGCCGCTGCTCAGAGTGCCCCAGGGAGAGGAATGGGAATGCTGCCCTGAGTCGCCCCCCCTTACCTGGCAGGCCACGGCGATCTTCCAAGAGCTGCACCAGAGCATGGGCGGGTAGTTACAGGCTGGCAGGGAGCCGTCACCACTCACAACGCACAGGGCCACGGCCAGGGCCAGGGCAGCCAGCAACCAGCGGCCCATGGTGCGAGCAGCCTGGACGGGAGCCAGAGTGAGCAGAGCTGGAAGGCGCGGGGACTTTTAGCTCTTTCTGGTCCCGCCCTCGCAGCCGCCTGCCTGACTCAGCCTGTTCTTCCCCTCATGGGCCTGCCCCACCTTCCAGCTCAAAGGCAGCTCCGGCTGACACCTGGAACCGCTGACAGAGCTGCCCCCACTACCTGCCCACATCTGGGCACCAGCCCAGGGGACAGAGCGCAGTGGGGAAGGACCCAGCCACGCAGATCCCCCTGCACACCCCTTACCCTGGATGGCGGTAACGCCTCCAAACCCTGCCCAGGGATCAAGGTGCAGTAGCGCAGTGGTGGATGGATGGACGGACAGGGCACTGGTGCTGCGATGCTGACGGGGAGGGGCTGCTCCCTCTGCCCCAGGGCAGCACTTGCATTTTCACTGTTGGGAGCTGCCCGGGGCCCGCCGTGCCAGTTCGAGCCACCAGCGATCGCCCTGCCCAGGAAGCAGATTAGATTAGGAACAAGGACAAGGACAAGGATACGATTAAAGGAACAAACAAGAGACTACAGCTCTGCGGGGCTGGCACACAACCCCCTCCTCCACCGGGTCCTGCTCTGTCCCCACGGGGCACACGGTTCCCCAGGCCCCTGCAGACAGTAAGCGTGCGCCACCGATGGCGCCTGGCTGTTGGCAGGCTGGGGCACAGCCCTGCCACCCCAACAGCAGCTGCTCTGGCTGGCCCGCCAGGACGGTTGCCTCGGGAGTTACCTGGGGGAGGGGGGGGTGCCCTTTTGCACTGGTGACATTCAAGACCTCAGAACAGCTTGTGTGGACATCCTGGCCATGGGCTCCCCATGCAACTTGTCCCAGGCCCCCGGGCAGGTGGGTGGCCAGCTGCTGCCGAGCCTAGAGAGCCAGCCAGGTGGAACGCTGGGAAGTGCAGCCCAAACCCGGGTACAGAGGGTCTGGTCTACGCTGGGGGGGGGGGGGGGGGGGGGGCGAGGGGACACACTGACACCCCCTGGGTCTGCTCTATGCTGGGGTGGGGACACTGACACCCCCTGGGTCTGCTCTATGCTGGGGGGGGACACTGACACCCCCTGGGTCTGCTCTATGCTGGGGGGGGGCACTGACACCCTCTGGGTCTGCTCTACGCTGGGGGGGGGGGGCACTGACACCCCTTGGCACAGCCATGGCTGGTTCCATAGATAAAATGTCCCTTTTACGGCATGCGTTAGCGTCCCCACTGGTTATGCAGAGAATTCTCCATGCACAACTCCCACGCTAGGCCAACAGGCCTCCCAGCCCCCTGCATTAACCGGCGCACCAGCAGAAATGCAAGCAGGAGATTTGAGGAACGTTGCACTTCCCTTTTCCAACCAAAAGCTGGCCACTTCCCACCCTGCTGGGGTGGGATTGTCATGAGCACGGCCCCCCCCCGGGGCCACATCTCCATCTCCTCGCCAGGGAGAGCCAGAGGCACCAGCTGCCACTCACGGAGATCTGAGGCCTAAGGTGCACAAGACTCAGTGACATTCGGTGGGACTTGTGCTCCTGAACCCCTTGGGAAATCCACTCCTAACACAAGCTGGCTGGGCACAAGCACCTTCCACTGCCACGGGGGCCTGGATCCATGTCCTCCTGGGGAACACATGGAGGGAGCACGTCACCCCATGCAATGCAGCCTCCTCCGGGCAGGCCTGGAGCAGCATGGCTGGACCCAGGGAGAATCTCTGGGCAGTTCAGTGACTGACCCTATAAACAACTTGCAGGCCTCTCCCTGCCCGAAGCACACGGTGAGCGGGGGTGTGCTGCTGTGACAGTGAGCAGTGGGGAACTCCCAGCGTGGCCCTGCTTTGCCTGCTGTTCTCTGAAGCATAAGGAACCAGCCGGCTTCTGCTCCTGCGCTCCCCAGCAGGGTAATTTAACCCCCTGGGGAAATCCTGAAATTACAAGACCAGTTTTTAAAAATTCACCCCCTCATCCAGCAGCTTCATTGTTTCCGTTTATTTCTTCTTTTTTAGAAGTACCGTACAAAATGATCGGACAGTAACAAATACTGGATTTCCGTTAGTAAACATCCACAGAAAGCAGAGGACTTCTGGTGACAGACAGAAATGGCGAGTGAGAGTATTTTTTATTGCATATATCTAAGAGCGAAGATCCCCGCAGCACTCGCCAGCCACGTTCCGTCAGCCTGAGTGCAAACCCGGGCACATCAGCCGGCCCCTCCGGCGCAGGCAGGGACCCTGCAAGGAACCAGGGGCTGCTCTGCAGGCTTCAAACCAACCACCCAGGACTTGATGCTGGGCAGAGCGTCCCGCAGAACAGCAGCACCCCACACGCAGCCAGGTGCTCCTGGGTGAAGGGGGGTGGTTCTAGACCAGGCCTCCTGCGTGCTCCCGCCCAGCCAGGCTGCGACTCAGCACCACTGGCATCTTCTGCGCGCTGCACAAACAATCGTGGGATGGGGCTAGGAAACTGCAGGGGTGGCTCAGGCCCCCCAAAGCACCGCCTCATCCTCCGCCTGGTGACACCGCCCGCTCCCCACCCCCAGAGCTCCGCTGCGCTGCCATGTTTCCTCCCAAACCAGTAATACTGGCAGTGCAGCACCAGGCCCCTGAACAGATCCGCCCACGGGAGCCCAATGGATGGAGGCAGAGAAACAAAAAGGGAACCAGCAAAGGGCCTGGCCAGGAACTGGGCACTCGGCCTCAAATCAAAACCCCATTTCAAGGCGATCCGGCCAGTTTTCTCCACCCCACCCCCTTCTTGCCCCGTGGCACCCAAGGCTGGCCGGGTGGTATTTGTGCAAGGCAGCCTGAACGGTACGAAGTGGAGCTGCTGACTCCCTGGCTAGCAGCTTTACATTTGCCAGGTGGGGTGAGCACATGCAGAAGGCGGGTTCTGGTTCACACCTTGACTGGGGATGCAGAGATCACAACCGAGGGGATCCAGATATAGTGTTCTCACAGGCTGAGCCAGACGACGTGAAGAGCAACAGCGAAAGCCAAGACCGAAGCACACCTGGGTTATTCCAAAGGAGCCGTGTCCAAAAAAAAAAAAAAGATTCCAGGAGCTTCTTCTGCCACTGGAGGAGGAAAAAGAGCCAAGTTTCTAAGAGCCAAGCCAGGCACCATCCGGGAAAAGTCAGCCCGGGGCGGGGGCTTTCCTTTGTTGCATTCTGGACTGGAGGAGAGCAGAGCCTCCCCCTGCAGCAGGGACAGGGGCGCAGCCACAGACCAGGTTCCCGCCCGCGCTGGAGCATTCGAACAACTCAGCAGGGCTGTCAGAGGCATAGCGGTGCAGCCGCGCGTACCCCACGGCAGAGCCGTCACGTGGGGCTGGCTGAGCCCGGGGAGCAAAGGGGGAAATCTCAAATTCCCGCGGAGGAGCAGGCAAAGTGGGCCGAGGGGGAGTCCGTAAGAAGGAGCTAGACTGGCCCATGCAGGCAGAGGCGGGGCACGCCCACCAGCCGGCCCGGAGGGGAGCTTAGACGCAGAGGGGAGGGGTTTTCCCAATCGTGCACTGGCAGTGACCACCAGGTGCTTCGAAATGCAGGCCAAGACCTTTCAGCTCGAGGAGCAAGGCCCGCTGTGGTCCCGAGACGGCAGGCGCCATCCCAGCCTGCACGGCAGGGAGCTGTGCACCGGATGTAATGCTCGGCTCAGCACAGAACTTCCTTGCGGGCCCCAGGAAGAGAGCAGCACCTCTCCCACAGCCCTAGGCCCGTCCCCTAACCCCAACAAGCCAACCCACGGCTCAGACAGGCGCTGGGAGCAAAGGGGCCACGTGGAGCGTGGGGAAGGCAGGGCACAAGCCGCGGCCAAGTGTTAATGCCGATATGTACAGAAGAGGGGTCACTTCATGGAACAAACCAGCTTTGGGGGAGCAGATAGGGCTGCCCCCGCTTCTCGGGGGCTCTGGTGTGTTTTGCTGTCTCCCAGGGCAGGGACACGGACTCCGCACAGCCAAAAGCTGGGGGTTGTTTATCCTCCTGACAAACAGTCGCCGTCTCCCAGGTCTCTGCCGAGGGAGCAGCTGCAGCTCTGCTGATAACCTCGCGGGAAGCGGGCCGGCGAAACAGCTTGTCCCCCACAACTCCATCCAGCTGACCAGCCACCACGCTGGGCTGAACTCCCTGCAGCCACTGGCCACAAACCTGCTGGCTCTGCCCCTCCTTAAGGAGGAAGGTTTTTCTCCCAAGAACCCCAAATCCAATGCGAAGAGGCCTGGGGGGTGGAAGGAGTAACAGCCAGCGGAGCTGCTGGCCTCAGCCTGAATCTAGCCCCTTCCTGCCCCACACGTGCGGCTTGCTTCGGCCAGCACGTGTCTGGGCCCAGCTGCGAGTCCTCCAGCCCCTTCACCCCCATGGCGCAGAGTCCAGCACGCTCAGACAGCCGAGCGCCAGGCCAGGCGATGCTGAGCCCCGAGTCCATGCCAGCCCGCACAGGCACCAGTGCCGCAGGCTCATCCGAGAGCACGGAGCGTGCGTGGGTGAGAACGCAGACCCGTGCTCACAGCACCACGCGTGGGCCGCAAGTGAACCCAGCACATCAGCTCCCGCAACTCCCAACCACCAGGAGAGCCGGAGCCAGGCCTCCCGCGGCCCCACCCACCCGGGAGTTTCCAGGGGAGCCAGAGGCAGCCAAGCCAGCCCAGCAGGGCCCAACCAGCAAAGCTGATGGTGCGTGCGCGAGGGCTGCTGGGAGCAGTGCCATGGCCAGCGTCACCCACACGTGGCCTGCACGCCGAGGGACGCACCCCCCAGCAGCTCACATGCACGCCTCTTACTCTGGCAGCCCAGCTCGTCCTCCCCCTTGCAGGCCTGGACGCAGACGCACAAAGCTCACCGTGAAACTCAAGCGCTTCGCAAGGAACACGGGGCCTCTGGAGACACATCAAGGGCCAGCATGCAGCCCTTTCCCAGAGCCGGGCAAGCACAGCTCTGAGGGAGTCCTGGGATCCTGAGCAACACCCCACAATCCTCCTGGCGCTGCAGCCACGCGTGGGCAGAGGGTGCTGGTGCCTGCAGGTGCCCGACACACGCTAACCCAGGGAGAGAGCGGTACCACACCCTGACCAGGAAGCTGCCCAAACCATTTTTTGTTGAACAGAATCCCCCCCATCTCAGCTGGCAGGTGCCGCTGGCCCCCTCCCACGCCCCACAGCGCTCAGCCCCAGGCCGGCCCAGCTGCCTGGCTCGGCAGCATGAGGGAACACTGCAGTTCTCCCTCTCTCGTAATAAAGGACTGGGATATAAGGACACCCGCAGAGCTGGGCTCACTCCTGCACCGTACTCGTGGTTATAAGTGCTTCGCATACATAGATCTACATCATGCATATACACTGCTGTGTGCCGAGCCGGGGCCAGTTCCCATCCTTCCATTGCATTGTTTGCGTGGGGCTCGCAGTCAGAGACTCCAGCCCCTCCTGCTCCACGTTCTCCCCAGGACCAGGGCTGCGCTGGTTAGTTGCTGCCCGGGTGTTTGCATAGCTGCATGTCTGAAGACACGTCCGCACTAGTAAGCAACTGATTACAAAACGACCTTGTTTACAGGGCTACCGTTCGCCTTGACCAGTAACGCCTGCAGAGACGCCTCAGACACGATGGAAAAAGCACAGCTGTGCATCCTCCAGCCCCGGCCAAGGAAAGCCCCGGTACCGACCCGCACTTCACAGCCTCGCTGGCACAACTAAGGCGAGATGGACTGGTTAGTAGCTAACTCATCGAACCGAGCCACGCACCGAGGCTACAGGGACTGTGGACCATGCAGCTAAGACCTGGCATCTCTGCCAAGGAGCCAGAGTGCCTTGCCCTCGCCCTTCCCCTGGCAGACCGGGTGCCTCGGACGCGAATGATCAAGTTCTCCCTTTTCTAAGTAGCTCAAGGTGGCGCTCGCACCAGCCCACAGGGTTACTGAAGGGAAGGTAAAGGAGAGAACGGAAACTGGTTTCAGCGATGCCCGGAGCTGGCCCCCACACTGGAGTGCCGCCCCCCAGTTATAACGTGAGCCGTGACCCCCGGCGCACACAGGAACTAGGAAAGGGGCTCTAAGGTGATACACAGCGGAGGAGGGGACCAAACCGCCCACGGGGAAGGACAAAGGGTGGGCAGGCGACGCTGCTCCCAGCAATCAGACAGCGACCAGATTTCTCCTCCGGAAGGCTGAAGTCACAAGAGGCTTTTCCATGCCAAGACGACGGCCCCGCTTCGCCTCCCCATCGGTCAGCGTCCAGCTGGGCTTCTGCTACTGAACGAGCGGGACACCAGGACGGGTCACGACACCCCCAAGGCTCTGGAGGGGCAGGAGAGTCGTCTGGACAAGGGACAGAGTCCAGAGTGGGAAAGCAGCGGCCCTGCGGAGGAGCCGGAGGCAGCCGTTGTGCTGGGCACCAGTTGCTCATCTGGCAGGTGGCTGGGACAGGACGGGGTGAGCCAGCGTGACGTTCAAGGAGTCGTTGTGCTGCACCAGGGACATGTGTTTGTAGTGCAGAACCAGCTCCTTCAGGGACGCGTACAGGTTGTAGGGCTCGGCAAAGCCGTAGCCGGTCACCGTCTTGTAGATCACACAGTGCTTGGTGTCTCCATCCACCCTGCGGGGAAGCAGAACCGCACGAGCTATCATGCCTGCCGCCAGGAGCCGGGGACACGAGCCCCAGGCTCCCCCTCCCACAAGCCAGGCAAGACACACTGCACGGGCCACCACACCGCCCTGGAACAGACTCACCACCCACACTCAATGTGCCGCGGGCTCCACCGCCACGCCCGGCCAGTCTGACAGCCACCGGCCCGAGCTGCCATCGCTGCCACCGGCTCCCGCGCAGCCCAGGGAACGCACTGGCTCCTCCGGAAGGAGAAGCAAAGGAAGGACCGTGCTAGGTGATTGGGGCCCCCGCATCCAGGCCAAGACGTGTGCGACCTGCATGCCCGGATGAGACACACCCTTGGGAACCTGAGTGCGAGCTGGGGGGGCAGCTCGCAGGGGACGGGAGACCCCCACCTCCCTGCAGGAACCCACCAGCCTCCTATCAGCGAATGTAACCGAGCCGCTTCAGCCCCGTGTGTGGGACGTGATCCCTGCAGTCGGGGGGGTCCGCGCGGCTGCAGCCCTGCGGGGGGGGGACGACAACACTCACACCACGGAGCAGGCGTAGCAGCCCTTCTGGCTGCTCTCGCGGATCAGGAAGGTGCCGCTGCGCTTGCCACACAGCATCTCCTCGGCCTGCACGCGGTTGATCTTCCCCACGTACCAGGTGCGCTCCTCGTGGTGCGGCAGCTCCTCCTCGTCCTCCATCATGGAGTACTGGCTGCAAGGCAAGTCGGGGCTGAGCGGGCCCTTCCCCACAGGCTGTGCCTGCTGCGGGGGCGGCTAGGCAGCTGCGGCGCTACCCGTGAGCCCCCAGTCCCCGGCGCCAGCACCTTCCGACGCAGCCCGCCGGGCCTTTCAACCGTCCCCAGGGCTCAGGCCACAGCCCCTGCATGCCTGAGGGAGGCTGACAGCACCAGGGCTGGTGTCAGCTTGGCCCCTGCACCCCGAGCCACCAGCACGGAGGCTCAGCTCCGGCCCACGCACCATCGGTGCCAGCACCAGTCCCACGACACAGGCAGCTGCGCTCCTCGCCCCGTCCCGACACCCCGGCGAGGGAGCTCTGCAGCCAGCCTGGGGCGAGCACAGGGCCGGGGCCAGGCGCTCCTGTCCCAGCGCCAGCGCAGCCCCCCCTCACCTCGCTGTGCGAGTCCCTGCCCGTCTCGGCGGCGCTGACTGAGATCCCGTGCCGGGGGACAGCCCGTCTGCAGAGCGCTGCACTGCACTGCCCGGCCTCGGGCGACTCCTCACGCACCCCGAGGCCAGGCTGGCAGGGCTGCTCCGACCAGCCTGCAGTCCCCCACACTCCCCGAGACGCGCCATGGGGCTGGGACGCCGCCACCGCAGCGGCAGGGAACTTACTCCTCAGACTCGTTCTTGATGCCCAGCCACTCGTTGATTTTCTTCTGCCGGGTCCCTTTCTGCGTCAGCCAGCTGGGGGGGAGAGGGGAGTTCACAAACTGAACCGCCAGGGAGCAGCATCCCCTGCGGAGTGAGCCACCCAGGCAGGATCGGGGCACGGCCGGGGGTCGCTGCAGGGCCAGCTGCCCCTTGAGCTCGGCCCAGGCAGCAGAGGGAAGGCGCAACGGGCCGGGGGCAAAGGCTCGGCGCGTCAGCCCCAAGCCAGGTTAGCGGCCCGGCCAGGAGCCAGCCAGCGGCAAGGAGAGATGACGAATGGGGCCAGGGAGGGTCCCGGGCAGGGGGCGGCACCTACACCAGGTACTGGTCCCGGAGCTTGCGCAGCTGCATCAGATCCGGCTTGAGGCTGTTCATGCGCTTGTCGATTTCCCGGTTCTCCGAGGCCTGTTTCTTCAGGTCCTGCTCCAGCTTCATCTTGCTGTCGTGGATCTCGGCGACGCGCGACTTCAGCTTCTCCGAGTTCATCAGGATCCTGTGGGGGAGGCCACGGGAGTCAGGGGTCTCCGGGCGCGAAGGCTGGAGCCAAAGGCTGCTGCCCTGCCCTGCCGTTGGGGCAGAGCTACAGGGCAGGGGAGGGAGGGAGGGAGGGAGGGCGGTGGCAGCGGCAGCAGGGCAGGGCTGCGGGAACGAAAGGGAAACCGTGCTTTGCAAAGGAACCAGCCCTGCTCCATTCAGGCCCCCGCCCCTCCCCGCGGCATCTGGGCGCCCAGCTGGGGCAGAGCTCGCCCTGGAGGCCGGCGGCCCTGGCAGCGCCATGCGGGGCCTCACCGCTGCACCTCCTTCTCGTTGCCCTCCCGCCGGAAGCGCTCGATGTACTCCTTGCTGCACTGCTCCTGCGTCTGGCACTGCTCCTCGAAGATCTTGATGGTTTCGTTGAAGGCCTCGATCGCCGTCCTCTTCATCTGCAGCTCCTGGGGGCAGGGGCAACGCCGAGTGAGCGCCAGCCCACCCCTGGCTTCCCAGCAGTGCTCGGACCCCAGCCCGGCTCCCCCAGCCACGCCTCAGCCCCGGGCGCTAGAGCCCCTCGGCGCAGGTGACTGTGCCCAGCCCTCCCACCCTCCCAGCGCGGCTGCCCGGGGCTGAAACGAGCGAGCAGGGCGAGGAGCGAGCGTGCAGGCCCCACGGGCAGCGAGGAGCCGCCGGGCGTCCTGCACCGCACTGTGCCGGCTGGAGTGCCGGGCATCACCCCGGGAGGTGGCTGCAGACGGGGTACCTGCGAGGTGCGCGTATACTCCTCATACAGCAGGTCGTACTCCCGGCTCTTGTCCTGGAATTGCTGGTGATAGACCTTCAGCTGCTCCCCCACGGCTTCCACGCTGTCCTCCTTCACCACCTGGTCCTGCGCACAGGGGGCCCCACGGCTAGTCAGAGCCAGGCGCTGCTCTCGCCCTCCCCCCCCCACCATCTGAGCAGGATGCCCGGGCACTTCCAGTCTCACTGCAGGGCATCGGCCCAGCCCACCCTGCTGGGGCGTCCCAGGAAAGGAGCTGGGGTGGGGAGGGGCAGGATCAGGGGAGCTCCCCGGGGCACCAGGAAGGATGAGACACAGCCCGGGACCAGGGGGCCCTGTGCCCAGCTGCTTGGAGCCCCCCCGCTTTGAGGACAGGACGGGGCTACCTGGGAGTGGGGGGCCCCCAGCAGGCCCCTGCCTGTCATCTGGCCCTCCGCTGGCCATCTCCAGGCTGCGCTCTCGCTCGCACAGGGGATGGTTTGGGCAGCCCCAGGTCACCGCCCCAGCCACGACCCCTGGGACGTCAGTGTCAGGCTGGGGCCGAGCCAGCTGCCGAGCAGGGGACGCAGCTGGGCCGGGAGCTCCCTGGCCAAGGAACCTCAGCCGGAGCAGCCACGCCTGGCACGCTCCAGGGAGGCGGGAGGACCTGCTGCCACTCAGCCAGGCCCCAGGCATCCAGCATTGCCCCGTTCGCAGGATGGAGTCCCACGGGCTTGCCATAGGGCCGGGCATCACTGCCCCGGTGCTCAGAATCAGACACAGGCCGGCGTGTGGCGCGGGGAGCAGGGTCGGGCAGCTTCACAGTATCTGCGCCAACCGCGCAGCTTGGAGCCGGGGCAGCCCTTCCCCTGGGGCACCCAGACCCCGCAGCCAGGCTCACCTGCTGGTACTTGGAGATGGGGTAGAGCAGCCTGGTGTCCAGCTTCGCGTTGTACTGGGCCAGCGACTCGTGCCGGTAGTGGTTGATGAGCTCCACCACCGAGCCAAAGGTCAGGGGCTCCGAGAAGCCGTATTTCCCCTCCCGGTGGAAGATCTTGATCAGCTTGTTGTTCCCACCTTTCCTGCAGGGCGGAAGCGGCCCCGGGAGAGGCTCAGTGCCCGGTGGAGACCGGCTCGTGACACCCCCGGGGAGCAGCAGGCCAGTGACCTGTCCCCGTGCTCCGGCCACGAGGATCTTCAGCCTCCGGGGGCTCGGGGCAGCCAGCACTAACCTGGCAGAAACCGGCACCCGGGAGCGATGGAGGCTGGGCACGGGGCAGGGGCAGGGACGACCACCCCCACCCCTGCGGCAGAAGTCACACTCCTCCCCTCCCCCAGCAGGACATTGTGCCCCCGGCCCCACTCAAAGAAGGGGGCAGCGGGCGAGTCTGCCTGGGCGGGTGATCCGTGTTCTCCACCTCGGTTTGGGCCCAGAGCACCCTCACCCCGGGGACGGGCGGGGCTCAGGCCACGCGCCCGCGCCAGGCAAAGCCCAGCCGGCCCCCCCAGGGCTGACGGCCCCCGTGGGGCGCGCTTACCTCAGCGTGAGCGTGTACTCGCCCTGGATCTTGCTGGAGGCATCGCGGACCAGGAAGGTGCCATCCGGCGTGTCGCGCAGCTTCTCGTTCACCTCCTCCCTGCAGGGGACAGGGCAGCCGGGGTCACAGCCGGCAGAACTCCCCCCCCCACCCCCGCCCCGCCCATGGGGCAATGGAGCCCAGGGACCCGCTCAGAGCCACCCCCAGGGCCAGTCTGACCCCGCTCGGCCCCCACTCTGCCCCCAACGGGCAGGGCCCTGGGATCTAACGGCTCCCGGGGCAGGGGCTCGGCGTTACCTGGAAATGTCGCCCCAATACCACTCCGCCTCCTGCAAGGGCGCGCTGCTCCCGGGGGCCAGGCTGGGGACACTGGGCCGAGGCTTCGAGGGCTTTGGAGGCAGAGCTGGAAGAGAGCCAGGTGGCCACTGGAGCAGGGCTGTGCTGGGGCCACGCTCCAGCCCCCGGGTACCCCCTTCGGGCCGAGTGACGACACCGCCCGCCCCGGGACACACGCCTCAGGCCCTGCTCTCGGCTGCCCGGCGCGGCCCGGAACGGGCACAGAACTGCAGCGGTGCTGGGGGTGCTGACTTGAGAGCCCCGAAGGCAGCGTCCTCCAGGCAGGGCCCAGGCGACGGCAGCGCCCCCCACCGGCCAGAGATCGTCTCTGTGCCCCTCCCAACTCAGGCCTCTCCCCCGGCCAGGCCGGTTAACGCCACGGGCTCTAGGGAAGGAGCCAAACACGCAGCCCTGGCAGGAGCCTGAATGGCCTCACCCGTCCCACGGCAGGGAGCGAGCAAACAGCAGCCTGGGGAGGCCGGGTCACCAGGCGCGGCAGCTGGGGGGGATCAGTACCTGGAGGCACCTGTTCCGGCTCCGAGTCCTTCGCCTGCAGCAGCGTCTCCAGGAACAGCCTGGAGAAATCGTGGCTCAGCTCCGAGCTGCGGGGAGACAGGAACCAGAGATCAGCAAGCGGGAGAGAGGCCCACGCAGAGCCGGGGAGGAGGGGAGTCCATTGCCCCCGCTCCCCACGGCTCTGGGGTGCTCTCAGGAGGCAGCGTGGTCTGGGGGAGATGGGGCAAGGCCATTGGTCGCTGCCTGCAAAGCCTGGCTACGCGGAGGGGCGAGTGCACGGCCCCCCAGCTGCACTCGGGGCTCCTGGACTCCCCAGCTCAGAGGCCCGGCTCGTGGCAGCAGGGGCAGAGCGCTGCCGGCCAGGTCTTGCCCAGGTCTTGCACTGGTGAAACCAAGCCCCCGCCCCACACACCTGGCGCCAGGCAGCCTGAGCAGCAGAGGGCCGAAGATCTCGCCCAGGGCCCGAGGGTGGAGGCCGTTGCTCTCAGCCTGCTGGGCCACCCTCGCCAGGTGCTGGAGCAGGAACTGCAGGGTGAGCAGGTTCTGGAGCGGGACCGCAGGAGACTCCAGCGCCAGCAGCAGCTGCTTCCTGCAGGCGTCCGGCTGCGGGATCTCTGGAGAGAAACAAGAGACATGCTGCAAGGGCAGGGGCTGGGCCCGCCTCGCTCTCCAGAGTGCCCAGAGCTGCACTGTAATCCACCGGTGCACTGGGTTAACACTGACCGGGCCCTGGAGCCCTTAACACCCACCAACGCCCAGCCCTACCTCCCCTGCCTCCCGGAGCGCAGCCCTTACCTTGCAGGATGCGCAGGATCTCGCCATGCACAGACACCGGGACCACGGGAGCAGGCAGGTCCTGCAGGAAGCCCAGCAGCCCCTCGCCCAGGGAATGCACGTCAAACGGCTCCACGTCGCCCGGCGCCCAATCTGCACAGAGCGAACAGACCCTTCCAGCCGGTGCCGGGGCTCACGCACGGCAGCCCCCAGGCGCTCGCTGGCCAGTGCAGCATTAAAGGATGTACCTGGCGTTTCCCCAGCGCGGAACTCGGGGGCACGAGAAACCCCAGGATCTGCAGCAGCGGCTGCGGCTGGGGCGTAGCAGGTGGCGGGGCGAAGGGTCTGTCTGAGGGCCCAGCTGCCAGAGACAGCCATGTTCTCTGATTGGCATCCCCAGGGGCTCCCCCGACCCGCACACAGGCCTAGCGCTGTAACTGACCTCGGCTCCGCCTCGCAGCCCAACACAAACTCACTCCCAGCCCTGGCTCTGCCTGGAAGGGGTCTGGTGCACATGGTTTGGGTCCTTTGTGTTTTTAGACCCCTGCCCAGAGAAGAGGATCAGGCAGCCCTGGGACAACACAGCAACAGCAGCCCCCAGACGGCTGCCCCGCAGTACGGGGCAGGGTCCCTGCACCGGGAACACCAGCCGATCCCGAAGAGTAGTTAATACGAGTTAAGTTACTTCAGATACCATCGCTCCCTGGGCCCCAAACACACACGCACCCCCTGCCTCTGAGCCCCCCACCCTCTGTCCCAGGAAGCTGCCTGGCTGTGCAGGACATTTCAGTCTAAGTTTCTCTCCCTCCTGCAGCATAAAACAAACTCTGGAGACTCTCCCTCCATCTCTCCCAGTCCCATGGGGCCTGAGCAGCCCTTGTAAGAGGAGCAGGTAAAACCCTGTCCAGAGGCAGTGCCATTTTACGCTGACTGCCCCTTCAGCGTAGGGCTGTGAAGAGCTTTCATGGAAAAGGGCAAAATATTATCCTCCCAAAACCCGGCCTGCAAAGGCCAGCCCGAGGGAAGCCGGCACAGCGAGGTCAGCTGCCATGCGGCCGCACGTGCAGGCAGCGAGCCAGCTGCACCAGGAGCCTGGAGCTCAAGCAACACGGCTGAGCCCAACCGCTCCGTCCCTCTGACTTATTCGCGGTTTGTTCCAGCCCGGAGCTGAGGAAGCTGCACCAGCTGTTTGCCAAGACAGCAGGCAAGGGAAACGGAGTTGGCTGGTGGGGGGATCCGGCCGACAAAGCAGTCTGTAGCGGGAGAGCCACGTGAGGAGCTGGTTTGCGACACCAGTTCCAAGTCCAGCGACCAAAGAGCGAAACCCTGTTCCAGGGCCCCTTGCAGAGACGCCGCCTCCTTCTGCAAAGCTGCAGAAACCTGCAACCTTCTCAAAAGCGACACTCGCTGGCTTCCCTCACGTGCCGCTACTCGAACGCAGCCAGAGGATGGGCACCTCCTCGCCCAGGCAGCCGGCTGGCCGGAGAGGGAAGACAAGCGCTGCCTGGATTCCACTGCTGCTGGCACGGTCACATCCACTAATCTGATCCATCTGAACCAATTCCTCCCCCTCTCCCCCAGAACTGGTTCTTACCGGTCTTCAGTGCTGGTCTCAGCTCCGAGCCAGACGTCCTGTATAACATCTCGCTGTCCAAGCCTGGGGACGTGCAGGACGGTTTATATCAGCACTTCAGTAGCGCTGATCATCTCCACGCCTGCACCACCGTGGTCATTAACCAAACCGAGTCCAGCCCCGGGCCGGGAACGCTAGACCCGTTCTGGGCACACAGCCACATCCCAGCAGAGCAGGGCTACCCAGCCTCGGCTCCGGCCATGTGACCTGACTCCAGAGATGGCGCGTTCGCCGTTTTCCCCAGAGATGATGCCACCGGGAAACCCAGCCTACGCTCTGGCCTCCAGGGGACTCAACGTCAGACACAGCCCGGATCCCAGCCTCCCTGGCCTGACAGCCCAGCTGTTCCCACGCTGGGCCAGGAGTCACCCAGCCAGTTCACGCTGCCTTGCTTGCAAGAGGCGGCACCAGTTGGGCTGCCGGGGGGGAGACTGAACCATCCTGGGCTGCCTGGCTCCACGGCTCCGGCAGGGCACGGGCGAGAAGGGTTAACAGTGCATGCTGCCCCAGACATTAACCCCTTTGCTCCCTCATGGCACCAATCCGCTCCCCTCCCGCTCTTACCTTTCTTCTCGATGGCTTCCACCAGCCTCAGCAGAAGCGGGGGGGCGATTTCAGGAGGGGTGAACTGCTCCGACAAGTCCGGGAGCGGCCATCCTGATGGAGACAGCAGGGGAGAGCGGGTGATTAGACCCCCACAGCCAGGCAGGGGGCTTTGCTGAGGCGTGTCTCTAACTCTGATCCCACGGATTGATTCCAGACCCCTGCCCAGGCCTGGCTGGGCCCGCAGCCAGCACAGCCTGCCCCAGCCCGCCCGCCATGGAGGGGTGACCCCTGTGCTGCAGCACCCAGGGGCAGGGGGCTTGTTCGGCAGGGACTCCACGAATGAAGGTGCCGCAGCCCACATGGTGCCCTGGGTGCAAGCGCTTTGGAGCAGAGAAAGTCTCGTCCTGCCTGCCCAGGGCCTGGCACAACGGGGCCCCGATCCGGGCTGGGGCCTGCAGGCACCGTGGGGCTGCATTCAGTCCGTATGGGCTCCGGAAGGGAGCTCTGGGGCAAGGAGAGCAGGGCAGGAAGGGCCCTGGCCGGGAATTCTCACGCTGGGGGGCTGGTCTCAGGGGAGGGCTAAGTTTGGTTCCCCTGAGACTGCCTGGGGCAGGGGAGGAGAGGAACCCAAGCTGCTCCAGCCGTTTCCCAGCAGAGGGCAAAGCTACAAGTCCTTTGCAAGCAGGACAGAATTCCCTGCAGCTCCTGCGGGGGCGAGGCATGCACACATCCTGCGACAGAGCTGGACTGAACACGGCAGCCCTGCAGGTCGCCCAGGCTGGGCCTGGCTCCGACCCCTGGCCAGCTGCTGCCCTGGGTGCGCTGCGGGTCTCTCCCGTTAGCGGGGGCTCACTGGGAGAAGTTTTAAACTAGCAAAAGGCTGTGAAGGCAGGAGGGAGGGGGCGTTCTGGGGGAAGGATAAACCCTCTCCCTTTCATGTTGCCGCCCCCAGCTTCAGTCCTGAGAGCCACTGGCCCTGCAGGGTGAAGAATTAATCCAGTCCCAGCCAGGGGGAGAGAGACTCCGGAAAACTCCTGCCAGCCTGACTCGGCCAGGCACAGGAAGGGTTAATGCAGCAAACTGTTTCTCTTTCTGAATGATCTGGGCTGGACCTGGCCACTGGGGAGTGGGGGGGGGGGGGGGGGGGGGGGGGGGGGGGCCCAGCAGCTGGCTGCGGGGAGCCGGGATTAATCTCCCATTCAGAGAATGCCATGTCAGCACATTCCTTGCCTGGATCGCTTGTTAAACATGGAGACTGGCCCTTTGCCGCCCCCAGGCAGCAGCGCCAGTGTCCTGGTGCAGCGCTGCACGCAGCCAGCGCTGGCTGCAGAGCCAGGCCCAGGGACTGCCGGGTCAGCCAGGGGAGCCCCGCACCGGGACCAGTTTATCATGCGACTGACACACAGGGGCTAAGCTGAACTAAGTGGGGCGAGCTGGTTTGTGCAGCCCGGCTCCAGCCCAGCCAGAGCTGTCAGCCCTGCCCTCTGCTCTCGGGTTGGGGGCTGCACGGCAGAGTCCCGCAGACCGTCCCCCACTCCACGGCGCAGCTAACAGGGACCTGCATCCAGACGTGGTCAGCGGGGCAGCAAGGAGACCCTGCACTGCTCACGTCACCTGCAACGCTCCCGGGTATGCAGGGGTCACATGCGGGCGACTGGCCAGGGCCCGGTGTGGAAGCAGGGCCCACAGCCGTTACAGGTCTCCGCATGAAACCCCCATGCACGCTGGCACCTGCAGCGTCTGTGATGGGCAGGCTGAAGATCGCAGGGCCCGGCCATCCCAGAGAAAAGGCCCCAGGGCCAGGAGTGTGGCTGGGGCTGCATTAACTGGAGCTGGGAAGGCAGGGTCACTGTGGGACTTGTCCTTCTGGGCCCCGCTAGGCACTGCGGCTCCCTGCATTCAGCCGAGTCAGCCACCAGCCAGCTCCACAGCTGCAGTGTCGCCGGCTGCCCAGCTGCACACAGCTGCACACTGGAGTTCCTGCGCTCACTGCGGACCGGCCCCCTGCATCCATCAGCCCTGCTGCTGGCCCCAGGCCGGCCGCTCCCACAGACAGTCCCTACATTCGAACATCCAGGGGCCAGAAACTCTCCCCCGCTGCTCCCAGGGTGCAGCACAGCTGAGCCCGCTGACCCGCTGGGGCGGCGCTGGTCTCCTTTACTGCCAGCATTCCTCATTTCAGACGCTGAGGCCCTTGGCCCAAGACCAGGAATGGCTTATGGCCCTTTGTCAGGGTCTCCAAGCCCCTCAGCTGAGCTTGCAGACAGGGGGAGAGGCAGCGCCCTGACCACGCCTGCCTTGCTCCCAGGAGAGGCGTTAGGCGCAGCTCCCCAGCTGCTCAGTGCTTCCCTTTGCACCAGGAGGGGACGGCAGCCTGCCAGCAGCCGCGGCAGAACGTGGGAAAGGCAAAGACCAAGTGCCCGGCCTGGGGTGCGCTTAGGAGGGCCCGGGGTGGTGACCATAGTGGGGGCTCTGCACTGCAGCCCCCTAGCGCCTGAACTCCTGGGACACGGACGCAGGCATTCGGCGTCCCATTGCTCTGGGGCAGGCCTCTGCAGGCGGGATGCAGTGTTCACACACGTGCCTGGTGCCTTCTGAGATTTCAGGCCCCGACGGCTCCAAATCGAGCGGTGATGAGAGCAAGAAGCAAGGAGGGAGGGCTGCAGGGGGAGATCAGGCAGAAAAAAGGAGCCTGAATGTGGGTGCAAACAGTCCTTGAGGCCACGCTGCAGCTTTCTCTGCTCGCTAAGGCCCTTCGGGCCGTGGAAAGCAGAGTGTAACTCAGAGCCGCCCCAGGGCTGCTCGACTGGGGCCTGGGGGAAGGGCCTTGCGCAGAATACACGGAGGGAGCAAAAGGCAGCTTAAGGCCCCCATTTCCCCTCCAAAGCGCAGGGAGGGAGTCACAGACTCAGGCCCGGGGCTATTGAAGCCGGAGGGAAGCCCACCGAACGGCTCAGGAGCATGGCTGCGTCACCCAGGGGCCTGGCTGGAGGCGCTCGGAGGAGGGGTTCCCTATGGACGCCAGGGAGATCGGCACAGCCCAGGGGTCTGCTGGGCGAACTGCGCCCTTGCTGGGGAGGGGCAGAGCTAGTGCAGCAGCTGAGCTGCTTGGGGAGCAGGGGGCTGGCAGCTGCCAGGCCTGCCTCTCTGGAAGGGCCAAACAAGAGTGCGCCTCTCCACCTGGCCGGCCGGGAACGTGCTGCTTCGGCAGGCAGCTGCAGCCTGCACCAAGGCGGCGGCTCTCCTGCCTGCTGGGCCTTCGGGCTGGGGAGTCAAGGGCCGCTCACATCGCAGGCAGGGCGGCTGCGGAAACATCCTCAGGCTGCCCGCTGCCTCACAGACACCAGCAGCACCCATTCAGGCACCTCTGTGACCCTGGCCCGGCAGGGCTGCCCCTCTCACCAGACGCAGTGTGAAGAAATCAGTCCCCTCAGCTCTCTTCTGCCCTCCCTGTTCCACCAAAGCCCATGAAGGCAGCCCAGCCTTTCATCCGAGGGCCCTAACTCACTTCTCTCCCCACAGCCTGTCCGAATGCACCGAGGGGTTAAGGGGCTTGTCCACCCAGGAATCCTGGCTCCAGCCCCTGGACGGGACAATTCCCGAGCTGTGTAAGAGAAGCGCCAGGGAAGTAAAGTCGCTCTGGGGCTACCCTGTGACACTGCGCGTTCCCAGCGACGCCAGGATCAGACGAATCCTTCAAAGGCCTTCTCCTAAAGGTGGATTTCTGAGCAGATGTTTGTCTTCATCTTTAACCCATTTGCCCACCCTGCTCGCACGGTTGACGTGAGAGTCTCTTCCTCTGCAAAGCGCCTCACCAAGAGTTCATCTGGGGGGAGAGGATAGGATATGAACGGCCCCTCTAGATTGCAAGGGGAATCTCAGAGCTGCTTCCCCGGATCCTCCTTCACTTTCCCATCTCCACGCAAATAAAGCCCCAGGCTGCGATGTGGTGAGCAGCCAGCACTCCTTGTAATGGGGTGCACACGCTTTCCTCCAGCTACAGGCTGGGTCCAGCACCGAAGTGACGACCAGCAACGCCCTGCCCCCTGATCTCTGACGGGCCCAGCAAGCCCAGGACTGGAAGCACAGGCTGTTTCTGGCCTGTTTTCCAGCCGAGGTGGGCCAGGATTTTGGTCACGTCCATTCCACCACATCACAGTGCTAGACAGAGCCCCTGGGCTGGCCGGCTCGCTCGGTGCACAGAGTGGAAGGCCAGGTGCCCGAACACACCTCCACCAGGCCGCGCTGCCCTGCGACGCCAACAGAGCCGCCCGCAGGAGCCCAGCGAGGGCCAGGCCTGCGTGCAGGGATGCCAACGTACCCGATGCGGAACCGCCAGCCCGAGCGCACTGCTCAGCACCGTCCCGCTCTGCAGGAGCGTTTCTGAACGCCGTCCCCATTGGATGCTACGTGCCAACCCCACGCAGCTGGCCTCGGACCCCAGGCACAGACCGAGAGAAAGGTTTTCCTTTTATTACCTAACCCTGTGCCCAGAGGCGCCTGGCCCCAGCCTTCGCAGGTGCTGTCGGCAGAGCTGCTCAGCTCAACCAGCAGCAGCTTTGCAGACAGAGGCAGCGCCCAGCACAAGGGGGGGAAACCTGGATTCCTGATGCAACGGCTCCTCCCTCCCCACGCCTCTCGCACCAGCCCTCTCCCCACCCAGGCGTGCTCTGCTGCCCAGCGTGGGCCCACAGCTGCTCTCCTCCTTCCCCGTCCTCCCCCCCACTGGACCCCGGCGCCTTCCCTCTCCTCCCGCCTGTCCCAGGCCCTGAGCCAGTGGTTCTGACACACGAGAAGGGTTCACATTTGCACACAAACCACAGACTTGAATTTTCCAGGCAATTCTTTGTTACTTGCATCAGCGAAGCATCCAGGGACCCTGCTGTGCCAGTCCATGGCAAGGGACAGTCAGGGCCTCAAAGAACTTCCCCCTAACCACACTCGGTGAAGGGAGGGGTTGTCATCCCCACCGCAGATGGGAACTGAGGCACACAGGGATCAAGTGACTTCCCCAAGGTCACACAGGCCACCAGTGGCAGGCCTGGGAACTGAGCCCTCTTCCCCCAAGTCCCAGCCCATCCCACGCCGTGACCAGCTTCTCCAGAGGGAGGCAGAGCAGGTCACAGGTGCTCAGGGCCTGAGACCAGCCCTCCAGCGAGACACCCCTGGGGAGAGCGCCCAGCCTCCAGGGCCACCCAGCACTCGCTGGAGGCGGGGCACGGTGCCAGGCAGACAAGCAAGTGGCTCCGACTGGAAGAAATGCTTTTCAGACAATGACTGTTCTCTTTTTGCCCACAGCCCGTCCTATGCATCAGCGGGGCCGACAGGCGAGCGGCAGGGAGCTGTGCCGGGCACCCCCACGGGAGGAGAAGCAGGTGGGGTGGGTCAGGGCTTTTTTCCACGAGGGGGGAATCCTGAATCTGTGACTCTGCCACGCTCTGAGCGAGAGAAACCCAGCTGGAAAGGAAGGCACCTGGGAGCGCTTAGATCAGGACAGATTCCTCCTTGGCGCTGAAACACACCGATGCGGAGAGAGACTCACAGAAACATGGGGCGGGAAGGGAGCTCGAGGGGTCACTAAGTCCAGCCCCCTGCCTTGAACCCTAGGCCAGCCCAGGCAGGCGTTTGTCCGACCTGTTCTTAAATCTCCAGCGAGGGGATTCCACAACCTCCCTTGGGAGCCTCGTCCAGCGCGCACCGACCCTTAGAAAGGGTTTCCTAGCGTCTCACCTGAGCCGCCCCGGCTGCACATTGAACCCATTGCTTCTCGCCCGACCTCCCGTGGCCATGGAGAACGACGCATCACCCCCCGTTGGAACACGTGCAGACTTATCCGGGCCCCCCACAGACTGGACGGGCCCCGCGTATTTAACCCTTCCTGCGAGGTCAGGTTTGCCAGAAGTTTTATTTTTGTCGCTCTCCTCCGGACTCTTTCCCATTTGTCTGCATCCTTCCTAGCGTGCGGCGCCCAGGCCTGGGTGCAGTGACGCAGCTGAAGCCTCCCCAGCGCCGAGCAGGGGTTAACAGAAAAGCATCCTTCCCTGCTCTTGGCTGGAAATAGCCCCTGCAGGTGAGGGGCCACCACAGCCCCGTCGGCAGAGTCCTGCTGGCCAGCCCCGGCGGTACCACACAGACACGGTACTGCACGGGGCACTTCTCACACCACCGAGGCCCCGGGCACTGGCTGGCCGCACTGCAGTGTGTCTGCTAGAACGGCTGAAAACCCAGGTGGCAAAGGCCGTCTGTGCAGCCCTGGCCACACCGGCTATCAGCACTTGCACACGCTCCAGGCGAGGGGGCTGGATGTGCACGACACCTCCTGCGGCAGGCAGGGCTGGCAGGCCCAGCAGCTCTAGGATCCTGCCAAAGCAGAGAGGATGCTTGCAGAGCCCACTCTGCCCCAGGACTGAAATCCATCCCGTGACTTGCATCTCACACAGCCCCCTGGAGCCCCTGGATCCCGCCTGGCTGGGATTAGAGGCCATGGGGTGAGGGAAAGGGCTCATGTGGTGCTTCCCCAGCTTCTGCTACAAGCTGCGAGCCCGGATGAGCAGCATTGCTGGGTGTGTGTGTGTGTGTGTGTGTGTGTGTGTGTGGGTGGGGGGGGGTGCCAGCCCGCACCTCCCCAGAGCTGGGGGTTTTATCACTGATGCATCTGCACTCTCAGCGCCTCCCGCTGGCCTTCAGCCGTCCTGGAAGGCAGAGCCTGTTTGCTCAGGTGGGCGGGGAAGGGGCTGAGCACGAGAGGCTGAGAGCTGATGGTCACAACTGGGCTGAAACCTGGGAGTTCTGACCCGCCTGCTGCTCTAACCACTAGGGAGCCCCACCCCCAGCATGTTCTACTCTCACCCCCGCTGGCCAGGTGGAGGTAGAGACCCTGTACTTCGTTAGCGCTTCACTTTAAGTGACACCCAGCTGTGCAGGGCAGGGCTTACCTTGCTCCAGCGCCTCCTGCATGCGGGGCGTGCTGGCTCCAGGAGTAGCTGGCAGGGGTCTCTGCACCCTGGGTCTGTGGGAAGGGAGGGAGATTTTCACGGGCCCGACGTACTCCACGTAGGTGCCTGGGAAATCCCCTTTCTGCTTGGTGCGCTCATTGATGCCCAGGATCCACCCGATCTGGTTGGGCGTCTGCTCATCTCCGTCCTTGAAGCCCAGAGCCTGCAGGGCGCCTTTGCTCACCACCAGGATGTCCCCAGGGAGCAGGTCAATGTCCTCATCACGCTCTTTGCGGTACTGGTAGAGTGCGCGGTACTGAAAGCCCTCGGTGCTGCCCATCTTGTTGGCCGCACAGGGCTGCTGGAGCTGGGGCCAGCTGCTCGGAAGGTGGGGAGAGGCCTGGGCACTTCGGGCAGCAGGGGAGGGGGCTCAGGCGCTGCTCTCACCCTGCAGCATCCTTTGCGCTCTTAACGTCTCTGCACGAACCAGGCGGAGAGAAGCCTGAGGAGGACGTCCCCGCGCACTCTCAAACTCACGCACGCTGAAGTGCGGCCCCTTTTCCTTAACTTGAAACCACGATTCAACCAAATTATGGAGCAGAGGGAGAACGGGACGAACATAATCCTGCACTCGTGACTGGGCATGCGGCAAAGAAAGGGGGCAGCTCAGGGGTGGGCAATCCTAGGAGGAAGCAGGCTTCTCAGTGTCCGCAGGGCAAGGGCGCAGCGTGTTTCCAGCCAAGCATGGCGTGGGCTGCCGTTCCTCTCGTCCCAGAGCCTGAAAAGGGGAGGAAAGAGTGTCTGTTACTTCATGGCCAAACGCTGGAGCCTGGGCCATCCTGTTCCGCCCCCCAACATCCAAACGGGTGCCTCCCCCATTCTCATCACTCCAGTGCCACAAACGCCACCCACTAGGCAATCAAGTCAGCCCCATGCTCTGATGTTCCTTATTGACACCTGGATCCAGGCACGGGAACGTCAGAGCATGGGACTGACTTGACCCATAAACCTCAAAAGCAAGAGAGACGCCTGGGTCGCTTCTCTCACTGTTGCCACCCAAGGTAACTAACTGCAGGACAGAGAGCAGAGCCTTGTCTGCATGTCTGCAGCCGGCTCCCTGGGACAGCACTTTGCTAGACTCATTCCTTGTCTTCCTGCTGGCGGGTCCTTCACAGCGCGACATTTACAAACTGAGGAAGGAGGCTGAGAAGCCCCAGCCTCACCAGAGGTCTTGGGGCAGAAGCAGAACCTGAGACCGATTTCCCTTTTCTGTTACATTGAATCCATTCACACACGCATGTTTTCCTGCACAATCCCACCTTAATACAGCTCTGGAGATCACCGGCACCACCACGGCCTGGTCTACATCGACACAGCTGTGGCCATAGCTCTGCCCATCTGATGCCCAGCGTAGCCGGGGCTAAGTCAACAGAAGAATTCTTCCATCGACCACTTGCAGCGGTGGATTACCCACGGCGATGGGAAAACCTCTCCCGGGGCTGCAGGAAGCCTCTACGCTGTGGTGCTACTGCACAGCGACAGGGCCCACAGTGCAGACGTGTACCTTTACCTCCAGGCTTATCAATGCCTTGCAGCTGCCGGACAGAAGATGTTCAAAGATCAGGCTAAACAAAATCACCTCTGCTGCTGGATGTCCAGTGCAGGCCAGTGTCTGAACAGGGGGGTGATTTTTCTTGGAGAGAGGGAGGTGAGAGGCAGAGGACGTTATGAAGAAATTAATTGTTACGCTCAACTCCACTTGATTTCTAGAGCCCCCAGTTGCCTTTAAGCTATTCAAAAATACAAAGAGGCTGAGAACGCGGGACCCGCCTGACCCAGAAAGCAGCCAAAAGGAACAAACTTTGACCAGCATTTTAATTCGGAGAGAATCGATGACAATAATTTGAGTAAAATGAAAACCCATGGCGTGCGCACACACATACAGCAGTTGGAACCAGATGTGCCCACGCTTTCCTCTGTCACCCCGATTAGTTCTGGGTAAGACGCAGCACGTCTGCACGACACACCGGGAATCGGACACGAAAGGGGGGCTAGAACGCCTGCAGCACTGAGAGCACTGGAAGCTGGGACTCCTCAGTCTTCGACAGCCTTGGGCAGTCCCATGGAAACCGCCCGGGGTTCCTATTAGCTGCTCATCTGACAACGGCTCCATCTTCCTCTCCCAGCCCGCCCCGAAGCCGATCAGCACAACGGCTTTATCTGCACGCACATGGCCTGGCAGGGAGCTCAAGTGACTGCAGAACTGTGGGGTGCTGTTATTATGGCTCTACGGAGCTAACGTCACAGGGCTGTGGGACACACAGCAGCCTCAGGCACACGACTGACAGACAGCGGGACAAGCTGCTGGCGTCAACATGCTGCAAGCCTTGTTTCGCCAAAGCCTGGAGCTCAGAGGAACCCTGAAGAGTAAAAGCCCCTCTCAGGAGAAGGAAGGGGGTGGGCAGCGTCAGAGGCTGTCTAGGGAGACAGGCAGACACACTCTGCTGGCAGGCTAAAGAAGCAGGGCCTGCTCAGAGCCAGGCGCCAGCTACACGTGGCCAGTCTGGTTTAAGAGCTGGTTTCTTCAAAACGCTTCGGTTCGAGCTATCACACGCAGTGCTCGGTCAGCACGTGAACCGCCGCACTGCACCCGGCTTGAGCGGAGCTGCAGGGTCTCAGCCAGTCTGGCCTGTGGAAGCGCCACTGGTGGTGACAGGCCAGGGCCGGGGTGAGCATGGAAGAATCGTGGAGGTGCGCTCCAGCTGGGGGGCAAAGGGGCAGTTACCCAGCCACTAGGACCATTACTTGACAGGTTCCTGGCCAAAGCTACATGGAGATAAACGGCTTTAAAGCGGGTCCATGCGGGGTTTGCACAGATCTTACACCAATTGCAATGGGCGTGTTTGAACAATGCCGACAGGCCCCACGTGCTCTCAGGGTGCAACGGGGACGCAGGAGCAGCGTGGAGCCACTCGGGCAGCCTCTTGGCATATGACCAGCTACAAATGCTTGCCATGGAGCCCAGATGCGCTGTGGCAGAAGGGCGCAGGAGTTGCAGCCAGCAGCATCCTCACAGCTGAACCACGCTTGGTCCTTTAATGTCCATGGGCCACAAGGTAGGTCTGGCCCCCAGCTGCTGTGCTGGCGAAGGGACTGGCTCCCCACTTCTGGCTGCTGAGATTTCTGCCTTTCGAATGAGCTAACCTGGAGAGGGACGACTCCCGTCAGGGCCAATCCATCCATCCTGCTACGCAGCTCACTCCATTCCTAGCCTCTGGCTTGAACAGTTTCCAGTGTCTCGGGTGACAGGGCTTCCTGCCTTCTGAGGGGGATTCCTGCATGGCCTGGCACAAATCACCTGCAGGACTGTGCCCAGTCTAAACTCCCTGCTGACCAGGGACGTGTGAAGGGGGGACAAGCAGGGGCCCTAATTGATGGGGGCACAGAACTCCTCCTGCCCCAGGCCAGGGTGGGAGATGGCAGCTCCTCCGGACCTAGGGCCACGGGAGGAGAGCCAGCTCCACCAGCTGTGGAGGGCACAGAAAGTGCCCCTCCAAAAGTGGCCAAGTTTCTATTCCTGTGCACGCCCCTGCTGCTAACGGTCATTCCATTTACACCACTGCAGCGCCCAGAGGCCTCAGCCAAGCCAGGTCCCCCGGGGCTGGGTGCACAGTGACAATCAGTGCCTCACCAGCTCCCGGGCTGAGACCAAGTGGCACCATGAACAGCTCCTCTCCCTCAGTGGTGTTCACCCGCCTCTCATGCTCCCTTTGCTGGCGTTCTGATCTCGCTCCTCCAGCCCCAACCATCTCCACGGCGTCGAATGTCTTCCAGGGTTCCAGATTTCACTGGCCCTCTGAGCAGGCCATGGCGCCTCCTGGGTGCCTGCCAAGTTCTCTCTGCAGACAAGAGACGCGCACAGGCTTGGAGGTCTGCCCCAGAGCACGTGCAGAGCGGCTACGGTGCTGGCCAGGGCACTTCATGTAAGCTCTTTGGGGCAGGAACCACCCCTTGTGCACAACTGCACCGTGCCCAGCACAAGAAAGCCCTGATCCTGAGCAGAACCTCTGGTGCCCCTGTAATATCCGAGCAGTGGAGACGGCCGAGGTACACGCAGCTGGCATAAGGACATCCCCTTGTCTCCATGGAGCCATGCTGACAGCACTCTGAGCAGCCCGTTCTATAACCATCCTCTGACTAGCCCCCAGCATGAACCCAGCTAGCAAAAGCCAGGGCTATTTTTAGGACTAAACAAAGGCTCTGAGATGCAGGCACCAGCAGGCTCCTTCCCAGAACGAGACATTCACAGATTTTTTTTAATTTGCCCTGCGAGGAAGCCAGGTGCTGTTACTGGCAGAAGGAGAGAGATCAGCCCTTGGCCCCGGGTTAGTACACAGGGACACGCACAGAGACATCACAGCATCCAAGCCTCGGTCAGTTATCGAGCTCCTGGTGAGAACAGGGGGCTCCTTCTAGAGCCTTTACCCACGAGGGGCAGGGTTTGATCCCAGGAGCTGGTCAGCCTGATGGACACCTGCTCAGCACTCACTGTCGCCAGGCCCACGCCCGCCCTGCTCATTTCCCTTCCCAGGGTTCTGGGCACCAGTCCAGATGGCTCTCATCATATGGGATTTGTTCAGACATCAGCTGCCTCCAGCATCCCCAAGACCACAACTCGGCCTCTCAGCCCAGCATATTCACGCGAGAGTCTCACCCACCAGGAGAACTTGGCGAATTCTTGCACTGTTGGTGCAGAGCTGAGCTCCGGGACCCTCGAATCCTGCTGTCTCCACCCCCCCGAACGTTTGGCATTGGGGCCCTTTGACGGTCGGTGTGGCAGTCCAGGATTTCACCACGCACAGCTCTGCCCTACTCTGATGCTATTCAAGGGGCCCATGATGGTCCATGCAAACCCCAATCAAGCCTTCCCCGAGGGCAGTTCTGCAGGGAGCCAGCTTTCGCAAGCCCCTAACGAGACCTCTCCTCAGCTCTGGTCTCAAGGGGCCACACATTATTGCCCCATCTCATCACCCAAACGCCGAGTGGTGCAGGAGCCCTTGCTGCCATCAGCCTGGTGCTGGTGGTCATGGAGCCACGCAAACCAGCCTTACTGGCGTGCGACTTTAAACAAGGCTCCAAGTCCTGTCAGAGCTTTGGCTCTGGACCTGATGGAGGAGACTGTGCATGCCATGGAGTGGAAGGGGACAACCAGTGCACGGAGGGAGAACTTCCTTCGGAATCTCTCTGCTCATTAGGTGCCAGGTTAACCCCCAGGCCACCCGGACGACACAAAGCAGGCCACCTGCAGGACTGCCTGTTAAGCACAAGAGCCCAGACCAGTGGAATAGCACAACTGCCCTGCTGACACGCCGGCGCGTTTCCGCCACTGGCAGAAGGGGAAGAGCAGCTCCCCAGGGTGCCGTGGCAGGCAGAGGGAGCGTCCTCAGGGCGAAGGATAAGGAGCTGAGCATCAGCATCTCAGTGGAGGATACAGTGATGAGGTGAATCTTTCCATCCGCACGTCCAAGTGCCCGCGGTCCCTATTGCCCTGGCCGGGGGAAGAGGGCACACACAGCACAATTAAACAGCACACACAACACCTGGTGCCGGCCCCAGGCCTGCTGCCTGCACCTCTGTACAGCGAAGCCTGCAGGAATCCTGTAACTTTGGCTGCCCGGATGAAACAGTGAAAAAACATAGACAGCTTCTGTCCCCAGGGAGTGGAACCAGGGCAGCTTTGTGAAGTCAGCTGCAGGTCGCAATCTGCACGGCCTGCCTGTCAGCTCTCTGGGACAGGGACCATCTGCACTACGTACCTGAACAGCACCTGACCCAACCAGGCCCCTCAGGTGCTACTGCAGCATCAGTTAAGCGCAACTAATGATACACCAGAGTGAAACCCTCTGAATCGCGGCAATCCATCCGTCCAGCCCCTACATATCTCAGCACCTCACAGTCTTCAAGGTATTCATCAATCATCAGCACCGCTGCACAGAGAGGCAGAGTCTAACAGGGAGTCTGTGGCAGAACAGGGCTTGAACCCCGGCCTCCCATGTCCTAGGCTCATGCCCTAACCACTGCACCATCCTTCCTCCCTGACTGAGCAGGCTGCAGCACTCCAACAGTTTAAAATTGCCCCACTTTGGAAGATGAGCTGAGCTATGAAGAGTAGGACAGGCGCCTCTTTGGAGCTCCACTGAGAGCTGTAAACGCTTCCCCCCTTTGAGCCACAGAATCTGGAGGCAAGAAGCTGTTGGGCGAAAGAACCCGTTTAACGTGCGGCAGCCAGTGGCGTGGTGGAAGGAGAAGCACATCTCAAACCTGTGCTGCAGCCCAGTCAAGGGCACAGCGAGTTCACGCTGTCCTGGGACGGCAGCCGCAGAGCGGAACTCGCAGCAGAGCCATCGGTTCCAGAATTCGGTCAGATCCAGCCAGGAAAATATTACTTCATACTCCACAACGTAAAGAAAGAGATGATTAAATTCAGATTTCTGCCCCTCGCCCCCCTGAGCCTTCCTGGGAGGGCGTCTCAGCCCAGAGAGCCAGCAAAGCCGTGGCATGTGCCCCAACAACCGGGGCACTGAGCAGCACCGTGCAGCCGCTGCACGCCAAGAAGGGCACAAGCTGCCAAGGAACGATCCAGCTTCTCCTCTGCCATGGAAACCCCGGAGCAGAGCGGAGAACACGCGTGCACCGGGGTTATCGCCTCTCTTGCTAATGAGGGTCAAAGGGACTCCCAGCACATGGCTGCAGGCATCGAGGGAGCTCCTGTGGTCTCTATGCCAGCGTTAGGGGGAGATGGGGTGAGGGAGGGATACATTCGCCTGGCTTGCTTTTCGAAGGGGACCCAAAAAGGCAAACACCACAAGTCCACTTAATGAGCTGGAGCCAGGAGTCTCTGGACAGAGGATCCCACAGCTCCATGAGGGGGGTTGCCACTAACCGGATGGCTCCACTCCGACATCTTCCCTTCAGCCTGGGTGTCTGCTCTTCCACTGAGGGCTCTAGTGAGGAACCCCCCTTCCGCCCCACACACACACGGAGGGAGACAAAGTTCTACGCTGCCTCCCCTCCACAGTCTCCAACAATAACGCACAAGCGCAAAGCTCAGCTGAATTCCGGCTACAGCGACCCACTTACCAGCCTGCTCTCCTGGCTCAGGGGGCTCAGGTAAAGCCTGTTCAAAGCACACAAGTCTACGTGTCCGGCGTCTGCGCCCCTCCTCTCCAGGGGAAACGGTTCTACATCCCGCCACAAATCCAGGCAGCAGCTTAACTGTGAGCGCACAGCGGCAACCGCAGATCAGGAAACCTCAGCGCACAATGGAAAGCAGATGACAGAATCCGCACGAGGGGATGGGGCTTATGCTCCAAATCCCATAAATGGAGCTGCTTTTTCCCTCCAAACATCTAATGCTTAGGACTGAAGTGCCGAGCAGGGCAGTCAGCCAGGGACAAGGGCCATGCACACATCTCTCCCGGGATACACCCGCGGCACTGCCCAGGTGGTTTAACATTTGTTCCAGACGATTGTTCTCCCAGCGGGATTTCAGGTGGGCCAGCGCCAGAGTTAGTTCAGCCCCCAACCCCCATCGTCCCTCGCTTCGGAAGACAGGCACCTCCTCCATCACTAGCTGGCATCTCCTGCGACAGGCGCCGCCAGCCCGGGCACATGAGCACCCACTCCCTGCCACTGCACAAGGGTCCCCTCGCTGAGGCCCTGCAGGAATTGCAAGGGTTGAATCCAGGCAATGTCCCAGGTGAATGTTTGCCTTTCATGAGACAGGCATGGCCAGCACGCCCGCACTGCTCTGCTGTGATTGTCCGGCAGCAGGGAGGCAGACATGGGCATCCCTGCTTCCGCTGAGGCCGTGGGCACTCCTGGGGGGCTAATGGGGTGGCCCCATCCCAGAGGGGGGCAGGAAGGTATCAGGCCAGGAAAGGGGCCTAACTGGCTCCACGCTGAGCTCCGGCCCAGGCTGCCACTGCTGCTTTTTGTCCAGCCAGTGGGGGAGGTAACGGGGCCAACAATGAAGCGATTAGGAGCCTCGGCCACCACAGGCCCCGCAGGCCGGAGCAGACCCCGTAGCATCAGCTGCTGAAGAGCTGAGACCAGGATCCTCTGTTTGGAAGGGGTCTGTCCCTTCCCACAAGCCCAATCGCCACACCGGGCCAGGGCCCCCTCACATCCCAATTCTCTTGCCTCCAGAAGGGCCAGCCCCAAACTCCCAGCAGCTGATGGTGCAACTCCACATTCCTGGCCAGCACACAGCGTAGGGGTTCTCAGACCCAGATACAAAAGCAGGTCTGAGTGCTGGCCGGCCCACCTACCCCGACCAGGAGCAGGCAAGCAGTCTCCAATTCCCCAGAGCCCAATCTCCCCACCCAAACCCCACGCAGGGGGGCTAAGGATGCTAGTTAAAAACAAACACGTTTGGATATTTTTTATTTAAACATTTTTCTTTTTCAAAAGAAACCTGTTTAAAGTTAAATGTGAAATGACAACCTATGGTAAAGCCTAAATGTACTGTCATCTCTTCAAATCTTTCAGACAAAACAACAGCCCTGCGTCACTGAGCCCGCCCGTCTTCTAATGAGCTACGGGGCTGCTCTTTTAATTACACACGGAAAACAGCTACCTGCTGAGGTCAGCTCAAGCTACATATTGTAACTGTGTCACCGTCACGTGCTGCGCTACGCATTTCTAGTACTTTCTATCTCTACAATGGCCTGAACGCTGGTATTTACATTGTCCCTTTGGGAGTATTTCCAGTTTGTTGTGCAGAAAAGCTTTGGCAGGAGTCAGGGTAGCTAGCAATTTTCTTCATTCGGTCTAGTTCCTTCAAAGTTGTGAAACCAACTGGGAGCTGAAGAAGCAGGAGAGCTTGCTTCCCTCCTCCAACCTAGGAACAAAAGCTAAGCGGGAGAGGAGATTGCCTGTTCTAAAGGCTTGACTGTCATGGGGCCACGTTTTCAAAGGTCTTTAGGCACCTAAAGATGCAGATGGAATTTTGGAAAATTCCACCAGGAACCTAAGCATGTTGGTGGGGCAGGTTAACACCCATCGCCCTCGGGGCTGGGACCATCTTTTTGCTCTGTCTGTTCAGTGCCTAGAACCAGAAAGCCCATATGAGGGTCTCCAGGTACTTCTGCAACACAAACAATAATTGTCTCAATGATAACATGCTCCCATCCCACTACGCACTGACCCCAAGGAAGAGCAGCACTCAGACACCACTTCTGGCAGCAGCTGGGTTCCCCTGGGAGGTCTCCCATCCAAGTCCCAACCAGGCATAACCGAGCGTAGCTTGAGATTGGATGAGATCACAGCTTGAGGGGGAGGCTCCCGGGAAGCCTGCCTGGAGAGTCTCTTTGCAGAAGAGTTTGAGTGAGAGGACGGCAGACCAGGTGAGAACTCTGGGAGGGGCACAGCAGGAGACGTGTGCTTACCTGGGGAGTATGTGCACAGACAGGCAGGAGCTGGAATACACTCCATTACTGGCTCCCGCAACAGTCATCAAGTGGGAACCGAAAGGTGAAAGTTGCTTGAGGCTCTCCAGTTTCTTGGCAGGTGACAGCCATGACCCTCCCTGGCACGCTGAGAGCGTCCTTGCTCTGCCGTGACAGGAAATACACCCAGGCCCAGGATTACTGGCCTTCGCAGTGAGTGCTCCTCGCCAGCACTCTTCCACACGCACCTCTTCCTCTGGGCGCCTTTGTTGTGGGCAGGCTGCAGTCCCGCCCCACTGGCTGCTTCCACATCATCTCTCACCAGAGCCGAGGAGCATCTTCACTGCAAAACGTGGTGTGCGCTTAGCTTGGGTCAAATAGCCGGGAAGACCCAGCAACTCAGCTTTTACCTCAGATTAGCTGCTGGAGTTAAAGCCTACAGGGGAGCTGGGATTCAGCTCGAGCTCCTAACCCACGTTAGGAACACACCTTTCTTTGCAGTGATGACAGACTCACAGACCAAGTTTCCTGAACCTGGCTGCCCCTCCTGTCAAGAGCGTGGACTCTAAGGAGCACCAGGGTCCTGTTCATAGCTGTTACTCTGTGGGAATGCTACAGGCAGGCTGTTTCCTGCTTGAATTCTGCAGTGTTAACGAGCAAATGTTTTGCTTTGTTACTGAAGACGTGAGGGTAAAGGGGTATCTGAAATGTTGGGAGGGGAATAAAAGAAAGTGTCCTAGGCTAAAACAGTCCCTTTGCTCAGTTATCACTTAATCTGGATCCCTGAGTAGCCAGGGCATTTCACTCATCACTTACAATCCCAAAAACAATAAGAACATCTTTTCAAAGCTTGTAGTCACTCTTTCAGCTGAGGTATTTGCTGGAAATAATGCTGTTTGTTCCTTGAAACATTTGGAATTATGCACAAGTTACTGAGTTGAGGGAGCTGCAGTCTAACTCAGAGTTCACTTTTCCTTTTCCAGTTTGGGTTTTATCTCCCATTACTCAACTCGCAGCAGCTCCATGCAGCAGCTCCAGATTCTCTCACAGGAATTAAAGGAGCCTCCAATATTATAAATATTTTCCACAGGAAACATGCATCAATTCCTCAACTGAGGCACTGATGCAGCCAGGTCCATTCCTCATTGGGTTCCATTTGATTTGTGGCTCCACTTCCAACCCAGAGTTTTTGGTCCAACAAGAGTCAGCTGAGGGAGGAGGGATAAAAGCAAACTATCACCTGGCCTTTCCCACAGTCTGGAGCTATCAGTGACTGTAGCACGGGCTAACACAGTCTCAAGGAAGGACCAGTACCATGTTAAACTGGGGGTAGGGGGGTGGTGGTAGGAGCGGTAGGAGGAAGAGCAGGAAAGAAATTATTTAGGCTGTATTTACTCAGCTGTCTTCTTTCTCTGCTCTTGCAGCCAGAGTCGCAGAGTAAATTCCCTGGTGGTTCTAAGAACTGCTCCAAAAGTAAAAGAAATAACGATGTCTATATTAATGGGGGGCGGGAGGGGCAGACACGACAGAGGAGGCCGCTCTGCCATTCTTGTCACTTGAAAGGCTGTTTAGTGTCCAAAGAAGAAAGTGTCAGCAAGCATGCAGCCATATCATGTCAGGGTCCTCACACCTTCCCGCTTCGGGGCAGCGATACAAGGGCCGTGTGTAGCCAGATCCCACGCATCTCCACACAATTTTATTCCCCACCTCAATGCTGAACATCGGCCTTGGGAGTCAGTGGACAAGGAAGAAAGAGATTGACGAGCGTCCCTGAGATCTGATTAATTGAATTGCAAAACTGAGTGCAAACGGATCAGAGTCCCTGGAGGTTGGCCCCTGTCTTTTAGAAGGCAGATACATATGATGCACAGATTGGGACTTTGGGGTGTTGCATAGGGAAGAGGACTGCTTGTGTTTAGAGTAAAAGAAATTGCTACATTTCTCGTCCCTTTGGATCAATCTTCCGCTGCAATGAGCTTAAGCCCTGTTCGTCAGTATCAAAGCAATAATTCCTTCCACCAATTTTCTGGGTTCAGTTTTCATTTTACAAAATCAGTCAGGTCAGGTCCAGTACTTCTGGGTAGCACACACAAAACAGCTCAGCTGCTAACACAAGCAGATGTGGAGAGAGGCGCCCCTCTCCCCGCCCAGCAGTTATTCCCATTTTTTTTTAAATGTTAAACTTTAAAAACGGACGTAACCAAGAAATCAAGCCAGGCAGTCATTAATACAAGCCAGGCCAAGCCACAGCTGACAAGCCAAAGAAAGGGAGGCTTTCTGCCCACAGACCCCAGACCAAGTGAATTCCTATCCTCAGGCTCCAGGATTCTGCCATCTGTAGCAAGGATGCCCAGAAGCCCCATTTGGAGGCGGCTGCAATATCACGCCTGACACAAAGGGTTAAAGTCAGCCTATAAAATGGCAACAGAAGTCAGGCAGAGCTGCAAGCAGCAATGGCCATGTAGTCTGCAGTGCATGGAGAGGCCGTTTAGCTCCCACACGAAGTAGGCCTCTACAGGCCAATCACACTGCTTACTCCACCAAGCTTCTCTCTAGCACCACAATGGGCTGTGCCAAGTCTCCACCACACTCATCTGCTTGCATATTTTATCCCCATGCTCTAAACCCTTCCTTCATTTGGTGCACTGGACCCTACACCCCCGCTGGTTCTCTTCTTCTCAGTCTGTGCAGAGCCCAGCACAATGGGGTCCAGATCCCAACTGGGGCCTTTGGGCATCATGCACAATACCAAGACACACACACACACCTCTCCGGGCAGAGCTCTCAGAGACCAGCTGAACAGGGTTATCTGCAGAGCTCCAAGTTCACTTTATCGCCATTTCAAATCCACTCCACACTAAGAGCCTGCCTGTCACCAGCCAGAGCCTGGAACAAGCTTCTCCCTCCACATATACTGCTTCCCAGAGGCAGGCTCCGGACTGCCCTGGCAGCCAGACACCGTCTGTGGTTTCTGAGGAAGTCAGAAGTCAGACGGAGGAGTCAACATGAGTTTGGATTTTACATTAAAAATCCCCCCAGCCTGCCCTGCACCCACAGCAAACAGACAGGAGGTCCTGCGGCCCCCTCCTCAGGCATGCTGTCTGCACCAAGTGACCCAGCAGGGGAGAGCATTACCACCCAGGTCGCACTCCCACTCCTCTGGGCTGGCATGCAACACCTGCAGCACCCTGCTGCATCGCCCCCTGCTAGGGTGGAGACCCAGTGCAGACAGTACCCACTTTACACCATCCTCCCCCTTGCAGCCGCTCATTGCGATGGGGGCATACATAATAATGCATGCACTCTTTCCCCAAAGTGGAGAGGGGCGCAGTGCACCTAGCTGTACCCCCTCGACCTAGGGTGTGGGTTACAATGGATGCAGCCTCTCCCCCCACGATGGGGGGTTGCCATGCACACAGCTCCAAAACCCGTTCATCATCTCCCCACCTGAGGGGGACGGGGGGGCAGGGATTGCAACACACAGTTCCAGCTGCCCCACCTCTGTACACCCTCCCTCTCGTTCTCCAGAGAGATGCAATGCACACAGCCCCTCCCTCCCCGGGGCTATGCACACAGTCCCCCCCCCCAGCTCACCTCCCCGGGCCGGGGGTGCAATGCACACAGCCCCCCCCCCCCCCAGCTCACCTCCCCGGGCCGGGGGTGCAATGCACACAGCCCCCCCCCCCAGCTCACCTCCCCGGGCCGGGGGTGCAACACACACAGCCCCCCCCCCCCCAGCTCACCTCCCCGGGCCGGGGGTGCAATGCACACAGTACCCCCCCCCCCCAGCTCACCTCCCCGGGCCGGGGGTGCAATGCACACACCCCCCCCCCCACCTCACCGCCCCGGGCCGGGGGTGCAATGCACACAGAACCCCCACAGCTCACCTCCCCGGGCCGGGGGTGCAATGCACACAGAACCCCCCCAGCTCACCTCCCCGGGCCGGGGGTGCAATGCACACAGCCCCTCTCGCCTGCCCAGCCAGGCCCCCACAGAGACGTAAAGGGAGCCCGGGACCAACCTCTCTGCCAGGCGCCAGCCCCATCCGCCCCGCCGCGCAGCCCCCACGTCCCTCCGGCAGCTGCACAAGCGAGCTTAGCTCAGAGACAGACACCCCCCGCCCCCGCAGCAGCCTGGGAAAAGGCGGAAACAGCCGAGATTCAGCGGAACGACCCGAACCCTCTTCCGGAAAAACACGAGCGAAGGCGGAAACCCCCGGAAGTTTTCGGAAGACCCTCGGCGGCTACGGGGACAGCCGAGCGCAGGGAGCAAACCCCGCCCCCTTCCTGGGGCCGACTGGCGATCCGGCGATTCCCGAGCTGGGACGGAAACACCCGAGTACACCCCTCCCCCCATACCTGTTACGTCACATCATTTTTAAAAACGATTTTTATTTGACAGAAACAATATGTTGTTGCCCCAAATTATCCCCGGGTCAGTGCCCAGGGACAGGGCCCCCCAACGCAGCCCGCACCCGGGCAACGAGCGCCTCAGCAGCAGCCCCAGCGACAGCGCCCGCCGCCCCCTCAGTGGGCCCCCAGCGGCGCAGCGCCCGGCTCACCACGCCCCTAGCGGTCCCCCGGCCGCTCCCCTCAGTGACCCCCCAACCCCACCACTCCCCTCAGGGACCCCCCAACCCCACCACGCCCCTAGCCGTCCCCCGGCCGCTCCCCTCAGTGACCCCCCAACCCCACCACCCCCTCAGAGACCCCCCCGGCCGCTCCCCCACCCCCCCAACCTCACCACTCCCCTCAGAGAGCCCCCCGGCCGCTCCCCCCAACCCCCCCAACCTCACCACTCCCCTCAGAGAGCCCCCAGCTTCTCCCCTTAGAGACCCCCCAATCCCACCACTCCCCTCAGAACCCCCCCCCCCGCTCCCCTCAGTGACCCCCCAACCCCACCACTCCCCTCAGAACCCCCCCCCCCGGCCGCTCCCCTCAGTGACCCCCCCAACCCCACCACTCCCCTCAGGGACCCCCCAACCCCACCACGCCCCTAGCCGTCCCCCGGCCGCTCCCCTCAGTGACCCCCCAACCCCACCACCCCCTCAGAGACCCCCCCCGGCCCTCCCCCAACCCCCCCACCCTCACCACTCCCCTCAGAGAGCCCCCCCGGCCGCTCCCCTCAGTGACCCCCCCAACCTCACCACTCCCCTCAGAGAGCCCCCAGCTTCTCCCCTTAGAGACCTCCCAATCCCACCCTCCCCTCAGCCCCCCCCCCGGCCGCTCCCCTCAGACCCCCCAACCCCACCACTCCCCTCAGAACCCCCCCCCCCAGCCGCTCCCGTCAGTGACCCCCCCAACCCCACCACTCCCCTCTCCGCTCCCTCAGTGACCCCCCCAACCCCACCATTCCCCTCAGAGACCCCCCCCGGCCGCTCCCCTCAGTGACCCCCCAACCCCACCACTCCCCACAGTGACCCCCCAGCTTCTCCCCTTAGAGACCCCCAACCCCACCACTCCCCTCAGAGACCCCCCCGGTCGCTCCCCTCAGGGACCCCCCAACCCCACCACTCCCCTCAGAACCCCCCCCGGCCGCTCCCCTCAGTGACCCCCCAACCTCACCACTCCCCTCAGAGACCCCCCCCGGCCGCTCCCCTCAGTGGCTCCCAACTTCCCCCCTCAGAGACCCCCCACCACTCCCCTCAGTGACCCCTGCAGTTTCTCCCCTCAGAGACCTCCCCCCAACCCCACCACTCCCCTCAGTGACCCCCCCCGGCCGCTTCCCTCAGTGACCCCCCCCAACCCCACCACTCCCCTCAGAGACCCCCCCGGCCGCTTCCCTCAGTGACCCCCTCCAACCCCACCACTCCCCTCAGAGACCCCACCCCTGGCCGCTTCCCTCAGTGACCCCCCCAACCTCACCACTCCCCTCAGAGACCCTCCCCCCCCCCAGCCGCTCCCCTCAGTGGGCTCCCAACTTCTCCCCTCAGAGACCCCCCACGACTCCCCTCAGAAACCCCCCAACCCCACCACTCCCCTCAGAGACCCCCCAAATCCCACCACTCCCCTCAGAGACCCCCCCGGTTGCTCCTTTCAGTGACCCCTGCAGTTTCTCCCCTCAGAGACCTTCCCCCCAAATCCCACCACTCCCCTCAGAGACCCCCCCCGGCCGCTCCCCTCTGTAACCCCCCAATCCCCAGCTTCTCCCCTCAGAGACCCCGAGCTGCTCCTCTCAGTGACCCCCGCAGTTTCTCCCCTCACAAACCCCCCAACTCCCACCACTCCCATGACTCCCCAGCTTCTCTCCTTCAGTGACCCCACTGTGCTATTCAAGAGGGGGCACCGTGTGGGAGCCAGTGGTCCTGGCGCAGCGATGCTGGAGCCCCTTCCCTGCCCTCCAGTGAGCTGGGGCACACGAGGGTGCGTCGACACAGCAGTGCCAGCGCTGAACTACCTTGAGTGGGACCCAAAACATCAGGTGGGTTTTTTTACAATATTGTGTTTCTTTGCTCTGTGAAGTGCTGCGCTCCCCTGTCCTGCGGGAGCTGACGCTCAGCGTGGCCCTGTTCCCAATCTTACTGGGTAAGGGGCTTGGACCCTACCGCAGGTGCTTTCTCCCCACGTCTGCCCCCCGCATTCCCTGTCCAGTTCAGCGCCACCCCTACTCCTCCTGGGGCTCTTCACCTTCCCCCTCCCACCCCTACAGGGCTGCAGTAGGGTCCCCCCTGCCCCTTCCTAGGCGGGAGGAGGGGGAAAGAGGAACCATCCTGTCGCCCTTGGTTGCAGCAGGGGAGGGGAAAGGGCCCCTGAGCCGTTAGACTCTTGGTCTTGGGGTTGCTGACAGGTAGGGGAGAGAGCACTGTCTGCAGCATCCCTGAGAGATGATATTGTCCCAGCAGGCAGGCAAGTGGGGCAAGACAGTCCATCAAAGGTCTCAAATGCACTAGGGTGCTGGAATGCCTTACTGCAGCAGGGGAACTGGCACCAGGCCCAAGCAAATCCCCTCACTGGTAAAAAATCACCAGTGATGGCAGCATTGCACAGACATGCACAGTTAGATACATGCACCCTTCCCCCAGTACACAGGGCCACTCACACTGTACTGGAAACTGGCTGGATACAACTTTTACTGCCTCGACTTTGGGCCTCAGTCATGCTCTACACAGCTCACCCCAAACAAGTCACTTTAAAGGGCAGAGTTAAAGACTCTGTCTTCTTTCAGCTCAGCAAACTAACAGGAAGGAAAAAAGTGTCACCTCAGTATTTCCAGGTGGGTGGGAAACTTCCCTTTACCTGACATCTTTGCACAAGAGATACCTTGGCCTCCTCCTTAACCTTCTGAAGCTCAGCTCTGGCCTAATTCCAGCACTGATGCTTATGGGGGCAAGTCATGCCAGGCCCAGCCCAGCTACCACCCCATAAAGCACTTAGAAAAAAAATTACACAATTAGCTCCGAAAGGTTAAAGTAACATTTTCCCCGCAGAAAAGCTTCATGGTGACAATGGGAACACCCTATCTTTTATTCTTTTTCTGTTGTACCAAAATCCATGCCAATGGATCCATGCAGCTGGAAGCATGATTTTGTGCAGACACGTCTCAGGTGGCAAGGGTGGTAGTTGTATACATATGGAAGAAGACGATTTGCCTTTCTGGTCTTGCACATTTTTGCTAGCTGATGACTCTTGCAGGGTGGGAAAGCAGAGCACTAGATTCAGCTAAAGCATATTTTAAATATTTTGTGAGAACAGACCCAGTTCCCTGTTTAAATGAGTGTTGATGAAATGCCGCTGCCCTGCCAGCCAAGCAGGCTGGATTTGGGAACTAGCTGACAAGGTTCACTGGAAATACATTTCAAAATGCACAGAGACGAAGTTTTATTTTTGTCCAGGGTAAATAGAGAATCCAATTTTCTGGCCCATGTTTATTGAGCACTGTGTCACTTATGCAAGTTTCTGAGGATTCAGGGTGCTGTCAGAGTCAGTTTGTCCATGCTAAATTAATTTAGGCTCAAAGGGTGACCCAGGCTTCACACAGAGAACAACCAGTCATAAACAGAGTATGCTGGGGAAGACAATGGCTCAACTATCTGAAGTGAAGTGAAGAGAACAGGCTTTCCGATTTGTCTAGGTGGTCAAGAGCTGAGTCTTATGAGAGAAGCCAGAATGAAGTAATAGAGGGCACAGATAGCATCCCCAAAGAGCTTTGAGGGGAAAAGGAGGAGAGTAGGTAGGAGTAGTAGGTAGGAGGTAGGGAGGTAGGGAAAGGGAGGAGAGTAGGTAGTAGGCAGCAATGGAAGGGTTTTCCTTAGGTTTAGGGAAAAAGTGGTTGACAAAATCTCTCATGAAGAAGGCTAGAGTGGTGCACGTACTCTGAGAAAGGCAGGAGAAAAGGAAAGTGAAAAAAGTGTCAGGGTCAGGTCAGCGGTGTGAGAGTTGATGAGGGATACTCAGTAAGAACTGTTTAGCACAGAGCTGAAGAGGACACGTCAGCTTAAATCATAAGACTTCTTCCTGCAAAGTGAGAACAGGACATGGGGAAGAGCCAGGGCTGTGAGTGGAGAAGGCAGAGCAGTGGTGAGAGGCAGTGAGGGTATAAAGGGCTGAAGTAGCAGTCTAGTGTGTCAAATGGAACAGGAAGATTAAAAGCAGAAAAAATCATACTCAGACTTTAAGGCCAGAATGGACCATTGTGATCAAAGGTCACAGAATTGTGAAAGAGGAAGAGTCTACCCAATTTTGAAAGAAATCATTGACTGGAGAGGGGGATTACTTCAACTGTTACCTCTTCAGGGCAGAGACCATCTTCCTGTTTGTGCAGCACTTAGCACAGCGGGTTCCTTGTCCCTGAATGGGGTCTCTGGGTGCTACCATACTACAAACAAATAAAGGAACAGAAAGGAAAGGGGAGGAGATGGGGAAAGAGAGAACACAAGCATGAGTAAGCATGCAGTGCTTGATGAAGACCAGGCCAAGTAAGTCACAAGATGGTTAGTCAGGCCATGACTGGGAGGCCATACGCAGTTCAGCAAAGTAAAGGGAAAGACATCAAGGACTGAGCAGTGAGATACAGCTGGGCAAAATCAGAGAGGATATTGGAGGACAGGGTGGCAGATATGACAGCCACACAGAGGAGTAAAAGAGAAGAGGAAGGTTGATTGGGTTGTAGAAGGGTAGGTGCCAGGGGAGAGTAACTGGAAATGAGAGGAGCTTGACAGCAGTGTTGGTGAGAGGAGTGAAGGGAATCTGCAGTTGGAGGCAGAGAACTGGCTTTCAGAAAGGGTGAGGAGACAGAGGAAGTGAGATGTAGGTCATGGTGCGCACACGGGTGGGCACACCTGCCCGGGGGGGAGAGGTTCTCGGGGTGTGTGCGCGAAGAAACTGGGATCCCACAGGTCCTGCAGGACCCACTGTCATAATAGTGGGAGTGGGATAAAAACAGAGTGGGTATTGTGGGTGGGGATGGGATTTAAAAAATAGTCCTCCAAAGCCACAAACACGAACACCCTGGTCAGCAGCTGCTGCTCTCTGACCACCTAGCTCTGAAGGCAGTGCCACGGTCAGCAGCAGCAGCACAGAATTAAGGGATTAATTACTCAGATTACAAGTAATGGAGGGGGGAGGGTGCGTGACAAATTCCATGAATGGTAAAGGGGGCACGACTGGAAAAGTTTGTGCACCACTGATGTAGGTCATGGGTTGCAGCAAGCTTGTTACGGGCAAAGAAAGGAAAGGAAGGCATGAATGGGAAATATTTGGTGATGCCAGGCTAAATTATACTCTAGCTCCTGGGGCTGGTCATTCATTTGCATCCTTTTATTTAAATAGGCCAGTTGTCAATGCCACAGATGCAATTCTGGCCTTGAGCCTGCTGGCTGAGTTGACAGTATCAGCTAGTTCTTCAGCTGATTTCAGGATTTTACTCTAGAATCTATTTGATCAAGTTGGGATGTGAACTGCCACACAAGATCTTTACACCGAGGAACAAATGGGCAGTGTAGTGGAAATGTGGGATAAGGAGCCTTGTTCACCTCTAGAAAGTGTAAATATTTGCTTTATTTGGACTATGCTGGGAAGCACTGGCATGGATCATGATCAGTTCAAAATTAATGAGGCTGCCTGTGCATCATAAGGATTGTGGGAGCCTGTTCACTGTTTACGGTCTCCTTCATTGATATACTATCTAGAATGACCCTTAGTGCTATTAATTCCATTTTAATTGAGAATGGTAATCACCAATTTATCAGTTGCAGTTTTAAAAATCCTAGTATAAAGTAAGTTTTGGTTTCCTGATGGATAGTCCATCATTTTCTGGGCATGGAATTTCAAAATGTGGAAGGAACTGGAGAAATTGTTACACTGCGTGTCATTTACATTATGTGACACATCAGGAAGATCGGGTAGTGAACATGCAGGAGTAGTAAAAATGTATTTCCAAAATATTCCTTAAAAGTTTCAGTATCAGCAGTTCTGAATTAAGTAGTCCCCTCTTGAACAGAAGACTATGAACTGTAATTCCATCTGAAGGAACAATTTTATTACAACATAAAACTTTTTCTGAATAAATGCATATCAAGACCAGGTGTTCAGTACAATACAGGAAGACAACGTCCTGTTAACTCTTAAGACATTTCCCATAAAATCCTTTTTATACAACTTCTGAAACGAGTTTTATTCTTACATAATAGTTCTCCAGTCACTGTCCTATGGAGACTCCTTTACACCCGGTTAGTGTAAAGGAGATGCCCATTTTTATTTTTTTTTCAGAACAATGCTAACTTCCTGAGTGGTTAATAGAGAAGGCAGAGGAAGCAAGCAGAACACCAATCCTAAATAAGAGAGATACAAAAAATAAAATAAATAAAAAAGGAACAAGCAATTCTGCAGAAACAGGGTTACAACCGAGAGTAACTGTTGGCAACAGCAAAGACATTTCATCCTGTGTCATCGTCTAGTAAAGAACCATTTCATTCACTAAACCGCAAGACCAGAAGTGCTTCTGTGCCTCCATAGGCTGATGATGTGGAATGAATACATGCTCTTGGCCACCAACATGATTGTTTGCTTGTTCTCTGGGTGAACTACTACAAGAATTAACACAGGAGAAGCAATTTAAAACAGCCACACAGAAAATAAAATTCCACTTAAAATAAATAATCAAAATAGAAATCTAGCATCACTAATTACTCTGAAGTCTGGGGTAGGAAAATGAATCATTTTACAGAGGGATTTGTGCTACAAAATGGCATAGACATTAGCATTATACAAATAAAAAAAAAATACCACTCTGACAATGTTGCACACCTGCTTAGATATCATTGCAATACAAACTATACAGGGAGGGATATAAATAAGTGTTTTGACAAAAAAGCCCAATACTTGCACTGTGTCAGTTTCTGCAAACACTGCAGTTAGAAAAAACACACATGCATTATCAAATGTAAACATTTACATCATATAAAACCTTAGAAATGCTGGAAAATGCCAGAGGGATTCTTACTTCATACAAAATCCACCAGCACAAGAGGGAAAGGGAGTTCACAAATTACAACTAAAGACAACTGAGAGAAAACAGAATGGAGTTTATTACATTTTTAATAACAATTTAGGGCTCTAATTAAATGCTCTGTTCACTCAAAAGCCTCTGTGGAATGTCTGTATGTTCTGAAAGCACATCCGGGAAGGTTTTAGAAACTGGCTTTATGCAGAACTGCAAATCACTGAAACTAAACAAAAACTCCTAATATTTGCATCAAGATACTGAAACGTGGCCCAGGGAAGGAAAGAAACAAACGGATAAATTCCAGTTGTGCTTTTCCTAACCAACTCCATGTCATACAGAACATCTCAGAAAAGATGATCAAGCTGATTAATTTATTTTGGCTCAGAGCTATTTAAATCTCTCGCTACAAGGAAAAAAAAGCATTAAACACAAACAAAAACCCTCCATACGATTATAAAAATCAATCCTGTCTAAAACAAGCAGTCTGAAAACAAGTTCCTTTCTTCTTCCCAATCTGAATAGTCACAAGTAATTAGTAACCCTTCAGCTAATTTTCATTAGGCTCAGACACACAGGTCCCTGAATGAACTTTGAGGTCTGACAGATTCAGTAAACCCCTAACTTGCCTACTTATTACATCTTCATTAGCAATCGTATTTGCTCACCCAAGGCCTGAAGGAAAAAAAATAAAGGCTTCAGAGGATAGGAATAGGCCGTACAGTGCTGTAGTTTTCACGTATGAGATACAAGAGGTGATCATACAGACTGGTACAAACCTCTACCACTGTTACTATCTAGGTTTTGCCTATATGTCTAAAAGTACAAACTGACCATTGCATGGACATTTAAAAGCATGCCCAAGTTTTCAAGTAGTTTTTGGAAGTCAAAACCACAAGAATTCTTTTTTTTTTTTCCTTTAAAAATTTAAAATTGGAAGGTTTGTTTTTTTGTTTTTTAGTCAAATGTTGAGCTGTTATTAATGTGGCAGAAATGCACAAGAGCTGGGGAGCACCAATGAGTCCCTGAAAGCTCACATCATCTGTCCAGATATTATAAAAAGACCCCCAACACTAGAAACCCAGCACAACAGATGCAAAATCCCAGCTATTATTTTCTGTTTGAGGGTTCAGTTCCTGTCCCAGTCCTGGAACAAGGCTGACGACACAATAGAAATTGCCACTGGCACATTCTATTTGTGTTTTGTTTCTTAAAGAATATACACTTTCCAAATGGAGTTAGGAGAGCTTCCATTTGGAAAAGCTAGACTGGCAGATGGTACTGCCCTCCCCTACTCCTGAGAGTGTGGTTACATGGGAGAGAGGAAACGGACATACCTAGGGTAGAGAACACATGAAATAATTAAGATCAGCTTAGTTGATGAGGAGGTTTGAATGGGGGATTGGGAGAGATGTTCAAGACTTTTTTTTTTAATGGAAAATTAACAAATCTGCAAGTTCCTCTAAAGGCATCTCTTCAAGTGCAATGTTCCCTCCATTCCTAGTTCTACTCACAGTAAAGAGCTTAAGAAGATACCTCTTGTCAAGTCAGATTTATAGTCTTTCCTGTTCCCCTTTAACTTGAGAGCATGATATGAATGGGACCAGGCTAGCCAAGAGCAGCTGGAAAACAGGAAAAGTTAAACATCAGGTGCCAAGAGGTAATCTGCACTTGGCTGTTTATTCAGCATGTAAAGCCAGTGAGCGGGATTTGTAAGGCTCTCTTTAGCTGAACAATGACAGTCCTCACATGTTGCAGCTTCAAGGAAAGGTCGAAAGCTCTGAGGGACATTAGCCAGTCCAGACTTTGCTTGCTCATTATGTCTAGCCCTCTGATTTTAACTAGAAGGTGCCTGAGGACAGGGGGACACATAGGACCTAACAATGGACTTTTTCCATTGGGACTAGAGGAAGATGGATATTTCTCTTGGGCTAATCTCAGCTTTTGGTTCTTTAGCTGTTGTCAAACTGCTTCTGAGGCAGCATCTTCCGATTCCAACTGATGGAATCCTGGAGTGGCTTATAAACTTACACAAGAAGGCACATTCTAGCCCACCATATCAAGTTGTCTCCATCACATGATTTAAAGGAGCCTAACCCCTTGGTGCATCTCCCCTTGCCAGCAAGTGCCTCAAGTGAAAAATTTCTCAACTTCCTCAGGGAGATTCAGCTGCTAAAGAGTCATTTGAATCAATCATCAAATGCCAGGAGAGCATCTCATACAACTAAAAGATGCACATGATTAAACCACTCCTGATGAGCCAGGCTGGTGATCCTCACTACCATGAGACAGACCTGCTCAGTGAAGATGCATACAGTATGTGGTTGACGAAAGGCGGTTTCTGTCGACCTAACTGCACAGTGTAGACCTGGCCTGAGCCCAGTCCCTTGCTCTGGGGAGAGGAAACACAATTAGCACCTAGGAGAGAGCAGCTCACCTCACTGTTCAGAAACCCGTCTGGCTGAGCTAGCAGTGACACTGGAAGGCTCTGAATATGTTACACCAAAGCTTACTTAGCCTAGAAAGATAACTGCAATGTGGAATGAACTGGAGGGAACTTCTGTAGGTTACTAAAACATACATTTTCTACCCTAAACACCCTGGCTTACATGCAGCATGAATTAGCATAGATGGGAACTGGCCACACACAACAAGGTAGTTTTCATTCTCTCTAACACACAAAATCAATCCCATCTTGGCAGACGTGCACAGAGGCCTGGGGCCATGCTGCCTTTTATCAGTACAACTGTTTCTTAGAATTGGCCAAGTCAACGAGTCAAAGAAAAATAAGTGGAAGAGTAATGATTCAGAACACATATTAAAGGAGTGCTGTTGTTTTAGAAGTACACAGGAGATTCTGGGGGAGAAATGTTCAATGCTAGTGACACATAAGTCAAGGTTTGTTTGGGATTTGTTATACTTAATTCATACATTCCTGCTGGGCATCAATCACACGCGTATCCCCTGCCCAGGAGCATCATAAAACAATAAAGCAAAAATTCTTCCCAAATAAACATACTGGGGAGAGGGAAATTTATGCCTAGCTCTGGGACATCTGGCATGGGCAAGAGTAGAGTACGAGACTAGACGGACCGTTAGTTTGTTCCAGGACAGGAATCTCATCATTGTAAAGTTACTGCTTTTTCCTTCAATGAAGACCACTTTTCTGGGAAGAAGAATAAGACACCCACATAAAGATCAAAGCACCAGGACATATCCTGCTGTGCATATCCCAGTCAAAAATGGTATTTTAAAGCTTGGCTCTTAACTGTTTTCTTTGTGCTTTGCCACCTGAAACTGACACTAACAAAAGGGCAAAACTAGTGGTTCTTAGAAATGATAGAAAACATATAGTGCATTTCAGAGGTGGGATTATAAACACTTCTAAAACAGCAGTAATGCTTCCCCTAATACAAGTCAGTTGAGATGCCCTCAGATGTCTCTTCTTAGCTTATAAAAGTAATAAATTAGTTATAAGGATTCACGTCTAGTCCTTTCTATTTACAAGGCTTTAGGTCCTGCTAAGGAAACGCCATCACAACAAAACAGCTTCTTAGCTCTACAAAAATATGGACATCTTTCCAGTTAGTACAAAAACCTTTTGTAAGTAAAGTTGTCAGATTATTCCCCACCCCCTGCCAGGTCTGATGTTAAAAATGTTTCAGATGCATTTACTCTCACAAAATGCAGGAGTGTAATTTGAAGAGCGCATCTCAGCAGCTCGACGGCGTGCCAGTCTTCAACACAAATGTGCTTTTTCTGGAAGCTGCTCTCTTATGGAGTTCACAGAGCTTAGGTCCTGTCACTTGGTCGCCTGTTCAGTGGTTACTTTTGCTCAATTTGTAGCTATTACTCATCTTTGATTTTTTCATGAGCTTGATCATGCATCTTTTGTTGATTTGCAGCTTCAGTGCACTCATGCTCCTGCATTCCTGAGCTCTCCCACAACTTCAGCCTCCGAGATGCTTTGCTCAGCTGGGGTGAGCCCACCCTGTCCTTACTACAACATGTCCTATGCAGGGACCCAGAAGCTGGAGAGGGCTCTTGCTCTGCAGAAAACTCTCTCTGTTCCCTGTTCTCTCTCCACTGGGAGGAGACACACTTGTATTCCACAGCTGTAGTTCCATCCATTTGTTCAGTATAAACCCTGGCCATCAACTGGATGGGGTAGGACCCTTGGCATTCCCACTCAGCTGTGTTAGTCTCCTGTTCATCGCTCTCTGACCCTTGAACTGCTATCTGGGGCACCAGGGTAGGCAACTGCTCTGGGTTCGGGGGCTGTGAAGAGCTACCAAATGCTGAACTTGATCCAGTCTCTACCCAGGAAGCTGCATGAGGAACACGTCTCCACAGGGCACGCTCCTGGTCTGGCTTGGCCTCTGCTTTCGTGCCATCCTCACTCACAGGCACCAGCTCTGGCTCATCGAAACTCACTTCTTGGACAGCTTCTTGCTTTTTAAAGGAATCCCTGCGCTCCGACAGGTTCAGCCTCCTCATGACAACGACCTCCTGGTCACGGTCGTGCCTTTCCCCTGTCCAGTCTCTCATTCGGGGGGTCCCTGGGTAAGCTGCAGCACAGTGCTCTCCTGGGAAAGCCTGGATGGGAGTCTCCCGCTCCCCCAAAGCCTCCCCCGTCCCGTCTCCTGGAGGCATTTCCAGTGTGAGCTTCCGGCTGCTGATGGTTTTCTTTTCTGCTAGGTACGTAGCGATTTTCTCAGTGGACTGGACTCGTTTTAGCAGAGGGGACCTAGGGCATTCGGCACTCCTGGGCCGAGACACTTGCTTGACAATGGTGGGGGGAGACAGGGTCTTGCCCTGGAAGGAATGAACGTTTTTGGTGTAACTTGGTAGTGGTGATGGGGATCTCTGGGGGGAAGGCGGCTGTGGGACTGAGGAAGGAGTACACGCAAGAGGGGATGGGGGAATGCTGCTGGTGGACTTTCGGCGCCCCACCTTGTAACGCTGACCACTAAGCTTCGGCACGAGTCCATGGAGAGAGCTCGGTCTGATGTGTCCTGCAGGAGAGGTGGGGGTGCTAGAGGATGGGGAAGTGCTCTGTGGGGAGACAACATCTGCCAGAGAGAGAGAGAGAGAAAGAGAGATCAACACACCTGAGAAGGATGCTCACATTCTGTACACATCACATGTGTGTACAGGTCAAGTACAGGTGTACTTGGGCAAGGTCGGCATTTCCAGCATCAGTCTCGCACATGGTGGGCTTGAACAAGATGTCAGCCAAATCAAGCCACTTTTGAATGGTTTGGAACCTAGCTATCTTACTCTGAGGAGCATTGCAATCTCTCTCCAAGTTACAGGGGACCCATTGGTTCCACTCACTGCACATGAAAGCAGCTGCAACAGCAGTCCCTCTAGTGCTCCCTCTTATTGTACCCTGTGCTTTTATACGCGGCAGTTCTCCTTCCTTGTCCCTTACTGTGAACTTGCAGGGAAATGTTCATTTACTCTGGAAAATTATTCCCAAGATCCACCATGATGATCCTCCAACATGTCAAGATATCTTTTGAGTGGCAAGTTAGCAGTTGGGACAGACAAGCCCTTTGGCGCAAAGCATTGTCACCTAAATACATAAGTGACAGACACACCCATCTGTACAAGTTAGCATATGTGTTGTCCTTTGGGTAGAGTAGGCTTAGAGCGTCCACACACCCCACAGTGAACCATGCAGACCCAGCTGCATTCCCAGCCTCGATGCTGCTGCACGAATAGCCTGAGGGCACACACACCATAGCTGATTCCACATGCTATACAGCCATGTGCACCCATCCATAAAATGGACAGAACACAGGGGGAGCCAGTTCATCCCAGGCACTGGCATTCATAAGTACAGGCCATGCAGCAGACGCCACAATTGGATGAGTGATCACAACTATTCCCTACCTAGTGGGAGATCTGGAGCAGGGCTGCGGCAGGGAGTTGTAGGTCCAGGAGACAGACTGTGTGTGGGAGACCCTGGAAGGCTCTCACTTGATGACAGAGAGTGATGGAGGCCAGATGAGAAGCTCCGGCTGGTGTGCAGTACAGTCGTTTGCTTGGAGATCTTTTTGAAAAGGCACTTTCTCCTTTGAGAAGAATAAAGCCGCAGGGGCAGGTTTACATGGAAGAGCCCATTAGAAACAAACTGCACAAAACCTCCTTTTATTCCCTTTGGGCATTAAAAAACAAGACATCTCCCAAGTCTGGCTTCTAGGGAGGTCTACAACTACAGGCTGAGTTTTCAGCCAAGACTTCTGAATGTCTCAGGATTCTGCACTCTATGAACAATGGGGAAAGGAATTTACTGCATCACCATTTCAGACAAAAGATGCCTTATAAAACCATTCTGTAGCAAGCTACGAAGAGCCAGATCTGCCAACAAGCACATACAGGAACCTTACCATTAAAAGTTACTGCAGCCATTAACACACAAAGCATTTTAAAGGAAAAATCTGTATTATTTGCCCATGACGTCCATAGTCTGTTTCACTGAGAGGTCAACCTATGTTCCCCAGGGCATGCTATACCATGGCACACTACCAGACACTGGGGCATCAAAGAGCTGAGTAAATTCCCACCCCTTTTGTTTGTGTGAAACAAGGAGATGCTGACCCAACAAGAAGTATAGGAAGGTGCTGGTTCTCTTTCACTAATAATGAGAGGTGGCATTCCCTAGTTAGGAGAGTTTCTCTCTGGTGAAGGCAGCATTTAGACATTTTCCTTCCCCATCTTAGGTGAATAAACTCATAGCTCCCCAAGATGCCTCAGGGCTTGCATGCTGGCTTCTTGTCAGAGCTACACTGTGATGCCCCCTAATGGAAATCATCCTGTTCCCCATCATTCTGCTCACCGGTCCTGACTGTCCCTTTTCCTGCTTTTCTTACTCCTTCTGGCCATCCTGGTCTTGGAACTGGTTTTCCGAGCAGGACCAATTTTGATAGATGTGTTTTCAAGGGCGGTGGTTCGCAGCGCTACTTTGTTGCCACTCTGTGAAATGCACAAAGTGAGTTGTTGTGACACTTAAAACACAACCCTGTTTACAACAGATTCGAAGGCCGGAAGAGACCATCAGAATCATCTTGCCCGACCTCCAGCGGAATAAGTGACTTGGTCCACAAGCCTATAGCAGGAGTCATTGTCAGAGTTGGGATCAGGACTCAGTCTTGGCTCCCATTCCACTGCTCAGACTGCTAGACAATGCATCACTCACAGCATAAACCTCCCTGTTAGTATGTTAGTGAGGAAGCTTAGCTTCCATTGCAATGTGCTCTCAAACTGAAGCTTAAGTCTCCAGCACAGCTTACTGAATGCACCATTGACCTGAGGGTCCCCCTGTAATTAACCATACTGAGGAAGGATGTAAACCTCATTAAAAATATAACTTCCATGGGCCACTATAGGTAAATACGTTCGTCTCACTGTTGCTGAATGAGGAGACGGGACTGTAAGGGAATGGACCTGCCTCACCTCAGGACCCAGTCAGTGGAAGCACAAAGGTCCCAATCATCCCATGAGAATTGCCTTTTGAAGAGATGGATGTTTTGGGATGCCAGCATCCATGGGCAGAGCTGCAATTCTGCCATGTGATCTCCAAGGTAAGGGGGTTCTCAAACGTCGTCTTAATGTTTTTGGATACCACTATGATGGACGTGCAGCTGTTCTGCAATAATCTATCAATACTGTATGCTGACCTGGTCACTGAGACACTACTGTATTCATATATTGGTCTAGTTTAATTGAGGACTGTAAGGAAAAAATAGCAGGAATGAAAACATAGCTCAAGATTAGCCACAGCAAACATTTGATGGTTAAGAGACATTGGCTCTGAGGACTGAGGCTCAATCTCCTGCTGAACCTACAGGACTGGTTTTGTCCAGAAGGGTCAAAGCCCATGAACACAGAAGAACAAAAGGACTACAGCAGTTTAAAAGGGACACGCTCTCAAGAGAAGGGTAATTATTTGGGGGATACCTGCTGGAGGTGTCTGAAGAAGGCCTGCCTATAGTACCATTGGGGTTGTAAGCCACAGACATATGTGGAGACTGTTGTATTAAAAGCATCTTTTCTCAAAGAGCTTTGTTCCTACTGTTAAAATAACAATAAGTTTAAGAAGTCTGTTTGGCCACTGTACACCACTGATCACACAATCCCAAAGGGAAGAATCGCGGGTGTCTGAACTCATTTGGGCCTGCTGGGTAAGCATAGCCCATACGCAGGAGGCTACAGCCCAGGACCCAATCTAAACGTGAAAGAAATGCGAAATTACACCCTGGGATAGGCAAAGTCATGAGGCCTGACACCTGAGGGGGTGCATTAAGAGACCAGATGGGGCAGGTCTAGCTAGCCCTGCAGCCATGACTATCTTCCCACCCCTTTGAGATCTTGTAGCCCCACCCTCCTCCCATTTAGGATCTCATAAAATACCTATGGCAATTCCAATGATTGCTTACATGGGAGACTACAGTCTGCTGGATTTTCAGCTTCTTTTATTTGAATTTGGCACTGGGAAGTAAGAAGGAGCAGCCAGGCCCCAGTGACCTGCCAGCTCTGCACATACCATGTTTGAGAACCTCTGCTCCAGGGGAGCAGACACAGTATGCGAGTTAGAGCCACATTGCCGTAGGGCAAAGCCAAGCAATCACAGAGAGAGTGTCATCTCTGGACTCCTGCTGATTTGTGAACTCCCTCTCTCTTTTAGATAACTGAACAAGAAGTTTGCTGCTCAAAGTCTTGAACAGGGGCTTGCTCCAGGGGACTCTGGAGGCATGTGTGGAGGGAGCAAAGTGGTAGAAGGAGCTGCATAAAGAGAGCAAAGCACACTGTCACGTTTACATCCAGGGCAGACTTCTTACCTTCAGCAGCAGCTCCACAACATCCATGTGAACTAACCCCAGCACAGACTCTCCATTCACATGTGTGATGAGATCACCAGCTCTCAGCCCAGCTTCCTGGGCAGGGCTCCCATCTTCCACACTCTGGAATTGAAGAACCAGGAAATGTTACGTAGGCATATCCTCAGTATTCTTCACACAGCGTTTAGGTGTGTAGCATTGAATCCTTCATGGCCAGTTGATTCCGCCTCCCTCTGCTCTTGAGAGAACGTTAGTCCCTTTTCAGCAGTACTGTTTGGGATGCAGAGCACTGTGCTCTATGCAGCACAACTCTGCTCCCTTCTCAGGCAGACTCCCCGCATCAGTCACTTACCCACACCATGTGATGCACTGTGTACACATCGCTATCCCCCATGTACACGCGGATGGCACGTAGTGTGAAGCCATATTTCTTTCCAGAGCTGTGGATGATGATGGGGGGACGCAGGCTGGTGATGCTGAGGGAGGAATCTCTGCTCGGGGATGAGTCGCGAGAGGATGGGTTGGAAGAGAGAGAGTGTGGGGAGATGGGGCTCACGAGGGCTCCACTGCCAAAGTCATCTACAAACAACAGACAGTGTTCCATTGCACCCTGCTCTGAGCCGCGGGAAGCCAGTCACCCTCACTCCAAATAGGAACGGGGCTGCCAAACTCTGCTGTTATTAACAGAACTTGGCCTGGCTGACAATCATATGCAGAAACTTCTTTGCCTGTGTGAAGAGCACTTCAGTCCACCACCCCAAAGGAGCCTAAAATATCACTTCCTTACCACTGTGCACAGTTTGTTTCCTTTTGCTTCCCTTTCACCAAGAGCTGGTTCCACTTTCTGGCTCTTGTACAGTGTTATTACGTACATGGGTCCCCACTGCCAGGGGGCGCAGAGGAACCCAAGAAGGAATAATTGAGCAGGAACTGCCTGGGGTAACGCTTAAGCTGGATCAAGTGTAACACAGAGGATAAAGGCTAGGCCCGCCGTTATGGGGCAGGGCAGCTGGGGCCGAGGTGCATGTGTCCACATGTTAGTCTGAAACCCCTCACCTGCATTCGTTAATTACACATCTAACACCAGGAGTCAGATTCACTAGCTGCTTCCCACTGACCTGAGGTGATGATCAGGGACAAGGCCGAGACAGAAGCAGACTTAGGCACTCTGCTTCCTGGCATGTTCTTTGGACTCCCCAGCCTGCGACCCAGCCCAGGCTCCAGGCCTCGTGGGGTGGGGTTCTTGGTGCCGGTGCTGTTGCTCCGCAGGCGGATGCGGTTCAGACTGATGATATCAGCTGGGCAAAGAGGAAGGGGTCAGCAAGCTAGTACTTCTAAGGGGCAGTAATGCCACTGCAGAGCCATTCTGCTGCTGGCCAGAAGGGATGATTCCTAATCATTCCTTGGAGCAGTATCAAGTCTCAGAGCTACTGTCCTTACTGTCACTTCCCACTCCCCACAGGTGACATCATTCCACGGGAGCTGGCAAGGTTCAGACTCTGCTGCTAAGCAAATGCCCAGCCAGGGTCGTCTTGTTCCTAAGGGGTTATTCCCACACGTGGCTGTCACCCCAGAGGTCCCATCCCCCATTTGGCTCCCTTGTCCCTCAGTTGCTCCCTCCTAGCCTGTCAATGCCTCTTCAAGGGCACATGTGATGCCACCAAGTGATGCAAGCTTGAATGCCCACTCACTCTGCACAGTGCAGGCTGCTCAGAGCTTAACACTCAGCTGCTCTGGAGGTCTCCAACTGTACCTATCTAGACAGGCAAGAAAATGATGGGGAAGAGAGAGAAGCGTAGAATCTGCATGCTGTACCAACAGGGCACAAATGCAGAGCCTCTCACGCCTGCCCTGGAACCTCGGGGAGAGGGGAGTAATGGGGAACCCTGGAGCTAGGAGTCATTGGGAGCTCCCCAGTAGGCTGGGCCACTACCAGCCAATCCAGTGTAAATGCCCTGCACAGTGTACATAAGCTGCTTCCCCATGACACTCTGCCCCAGACTTAGCACAGGGCTTGGCCAAATGGCAACTGTGAGGCCTGGTGCGCCCTGAATAGCCAGCGTCACCACCCGCAGCCCATATACCTGATAATGCTGAAGACTTTGCTGCTCCTCCTGCCCCTGCCTCAGGGTCTCCCAGCACAAATATCGGCCGCTCAGCTTTCAAAGAGCCTGCACAGGGGCTCTCATCCTCGGAGGAGAAAGCGAACTTTGGCATGGTGTCCAGGCTGTAGGTGCTGGTGAGGGTGGCAGGGCTGCGGCTTTGCTCCTGCTGGGAGGAGTAGGCCGTTGAGCCGCAGGACGTCCATGATCGGAGCCTGTTGATAGGACAGAGATGGTCTAAGAGAGTGACAGAGGATGGGGACAGATGAAACAGCATCATCACCATACCACAGGTCACAGCCCCCTCGGGGCCCCTTCTCCAACTTCAGAGATAACTGGACTGCTAGCAGACAAGGTCCCTGCTGTGGGGACTTCACCATCTCATTTAGGATTCTAGAACAGCCTTCTAGGAGCAGGCCTCACCCACTGCTAGGTCTCCTGCCACCCCTTCAGCAAGGGGACTGCTGGGAGCAAACCCCTGTATTTTACCTAGAACAGAAGCAAAGCCTAGTACAAACAAGTGGAAGTGCCCAGGGCTGGCTGAGCTGCCAAGCCATAACAACAGTGTGAGGGTCCACACACTCCTCTCACCCCTGCTGTTTTTCTGCCAACCCATGCTGCCTTCGGGAGTTTGCGTTCCCCTACCGGCACAGTAGACTTGTGCTCCATGGAAGGAGATCTGGACAGTGTGCATCAAGGACACCTCTACTTGTACATAGCCAGTTCAGTCAGACCTCTGCAGCATAGTCCCTCCCAGCTCACCTTGTCTCTGTGCCCAACAGCCGGCTCTTCTCTTCATCTCCTGAGCTCCTGTCCCACCGCTCTGTCCTGTCCTCTTTCTCCTCACCACGACTGCACTCGGAGGATGAAAAGCTCAAGTTGGAGTGAGCTGCCAGATACTCAGAGCTGCTATAAACCTTCAGCAAAGAGGTCACACGTTAGATGCCAGCAGAGGGTATGGTTCAGCCAGGAACCCAGGGCACTTTACACGTTATGGTCCAGCCTCTGCTGGCATAACTCCACCAAAGTTACTGGAATTACTGAAGCAAATATTTTGACGGCATGTCTAAAGGAATCACCCACCCACCAATGAAATGCAGCCATCTCTGAGGTGAGATGCAGTAGCTGTTTAACAGTGCACAGTAACTCCACACAATTCAGGACAGAGTGAAGAAATCCAGGAGGATTCTAGGGAGCAATCAGCCAAATGGGACACTGGTGAACACTCCAGGGTTAATTCTCCTACCCTGGGGCATGGGGCTTTGGGATCCTTATCCCAGAACAGTCAGGATCCAGACTTGAACTCTTATGAAGAACAGCACCTCTAGCAACACATGCCTCCTTAGCACCAGGCTGGGTTGCTGGTTAAGAGCTCACTCAGAAGGGAGAGCATCCCCGCTTGAATCAGCAGCAGCCTTTCCCAGAGCAGTCCTTGCAGAGCTTTCAACATTGCTCCTGCTGGAAGTGAGCCAACAATCTGGGCTTTCCCTTGCCTGGCAGAGCTCAGAAAGTCCATCTCAGGTCACTAGTAAAACCTGTGCTCTGGCAGAGAGTGACAGCTGGGGGCTTTGGATACACAAGACGGGAGAAAGGTCTCTCTATACCCCCAAACCCACTTGGTTCCATAGGGACATTTCCAGTACCTTGCTGAAGCGGTGAGAGCACGACGAGAACTGGCCGATTTCTACTGATGATTCCTCATCGTTAGTTTCTTCATCTTCGGAGCCCAAATGGCGATACCTTTCAGAGCGAGCTGAAAGCAAGAAGGTATAATGCAGCAGGGATGGCCCTCCCATGAGGGTGGGTCACTCCTCCATGGAGCTACAAGCACAGCAACTTGGCTGCACTCATCGTTTACAGAAAATAGTCAACATCTCCCCTGCTCTCTGCCAGAGCCCCTCACTGCAGAAATAAAGGCTGAAGCAAGTGATACTATCACTGTCACATGGTACCAGTTCAGAGGGGATCCAGCTGGCCCAGTGAGATAGATCTTGCTTACAGTGCCAGAGGGCCCAGGTTCTAGGTTCTAATCAAAAGCGAAAGTTATTTTCTTTTGCTAATGCTAGGAAGCTTTGGAAGGGATATTAAAGCTCATGCTTCGAAGTTTATGCCAGTCTCTAGATACTAAGGGTTAAGTTTCTTGCACCATCCTTTGACGTGTCTGGTTCTGGCCACTGTCAGACAGAATCCTGGACTAGATGGACCATGGGTCTGATCTGGTCCAGCAAGTCCCATGTTCCTCAGTGTGTGAAGAGAACATGCTTAAACACACCGAATTTCTAAGTAATTAGATTACCTGTGTCACTCACAGCCTTGCAGGAGTGGAGGAATTAACCATGCATTTTATAACCCCCAAAGTGCCCCCCAGAGAGCCTCAGGTTACCCTGCATGCAACCCTATACTCATTTAACTCCAGCTTTAACCCCTGATGCACCACGTTTTTGTCAGCTGCGTGGCTGCACGAGGAACCAATGCCTTTGCGCATGCAAGGCAGAGCAGTGGGAGCTTCCTCTCTATACGCATCACTGGGGTTCCCAGCAGGAACAGAGATGGTTCTTTTCCACTTCCCAAGGCAGTTGAGGGGACCAAAGCAACCTGCAGCCAGAAAGCCCCTATACTGCTTGTTAGAGCCAGAGTAACCATCCCCTGGTGCCTGTTTTCAGTCTGTGTGCAGAATCCGACAAATGAACCCTTCCTGCCACAGCCCTCTGCACTCAGCCTGATCTGTGAGTCCTTCCCACTGTGCCTGGCAGGTCACGCATCGAGGAGATTGTTGAGCAAGGGGCGCTATCAGCCAGGGGCTTATATGGGCAAACCTAAGGAGCTGGCCCACACGTTGGCACTGCCGCTTGAGGAATGCCCAGGAGAATTTCACTCTGTGCAGCAGTAACTTTATCCTGCTCTGAATCATCCATTTCTACAGCAAAGGCACTGTCAGAGATTTGCCCATAGCTTCCTGGAGAGGGTTTGTCTGTTCTGGACAATCTTGTCCAGACTCACTGCTGGGACAGTGGAGTCAAACAAGAGAAGTGAGCAAGAACTGGCCTTACTGTCAAAGTAACTGGTATCGTCCTCAGCTTCCAGCTGGGGAATGAACTCGGCCTTCTGCCGCAGCAGCCCATTCCAGTCCAGGTTGTGGAAGAAGGAATGCTGTTTCACCTCATGGGCGCCACCTGGTGTCCAGCACAGAAACACAGGTTAGAGCAGGCAGGACGGGTCCCAGAGCTGGCCCCACAGCCCAGCAATACTCCCACTTTGGAAACAACTTTATTTTTATGTGACCCTCAATCCGGATGGCATGGATAGAATGGAACCAGCCTAGTTTTAGACTCCCATTGTTAATCCCAACCAACAAGGTTTCACAAGACCTAATCCTGTCCTTGGCCTCCCCAACACATCTCCAACAACGGGACAGATTCTGCTCTCGGTTACACCAACAAAGAGAAATCCAAAGTAATTCCTTGAATTTACGGAGTTACGTGGCTGGAACAGAGATAGAATCTAGCCTGCTATCAATATTATTGTTGGAGCTGTCTCATTAGCAAGGCAGAGAACAATGAGCAGTGGTTAGAGCAGGCAGAGACAGCGGACCCTAAGGCCAGAAAATGCAGTGGCACTGAGCTGTAGCTGTGCCTGGGCTGTATACACCCACAGAGGCTGTATACATCCACAGTGCCAAGCCAGCAAATGCAGGAAGGTGAAGATGACATGAAAGGCAAGTGAAAAGCTAGGTGGGAACCAGAAAGAGAAGCAGGACTCATCAGGACAGACACTAACATTTCAACATGTGCGGGAGCCAGGAGCAAAATGTTTCCAACTGCAGGCAGCCATGGGGCATAAGAAGCATCAAGTACCCATACACATAGGGTGCCCCCATGCATTTCCGATTCTCCAGGGAAGCGGATATCTGGAGCAGAGGGGAACGTTTCTACCCCAACAGCAGAATTCGGCTTGTGGAAAAGTTATGCTCAAGGTTGAGATGTGCAGTACCACATGAGAGAGCAAAGCCCATGAGCCAGACACTAATGAGCTCCTGGGGATACTTCTAATTGCTTAAGGAAGCCATCTCAAAGGCAAGACGGACATCAATCAAACAGACAAATGCTGATCAGCCAGGAGCCACTCCCGCCACCTCATAGGTGACCATGTCCTGTGCTGCCTGTGGAGTGTAAGCTGTAAAGCAAGGTACACCGTTAGACCCAGTACGTGCTTACCAGTGCCTAACCGTTCCAGTGGGCAATGCCTCAGCAATCTTGTGATCAAATCCTGAGAGTCCGCGGGAAGAGCTTCATCACCTTCAGGCCACATAATTTCATCTGAAACAAAATGGAAAGTCATCATGAGGTGACTCCCTCCCTTGAGAGCAAAAGGCTGTTTGCATCAGAACAGCCAAGGTAGAAAGGAACTGGAGACTTGTAGCTGACCATTCCACAGGTGACCTGTACCAGCTCCTGGGCCAGCCAGGACCCCCCATGGCCAGTGGACTGAGGCTCCCTGTGACAGGCACCCCAAGACTGGCTGGGAGTAGGACGGGGCAAGAAATCGTAGGTTCACGGCTTGATTTTCCCATGCGCACCTCTGGCAATCAAGCCTCCTGCCCTCATGGCTGCAAAAGGCATCTCACTTGGGTCACAGTTAGGAATGAATTGAAGGACAGTCATTATGACTTGGGGCCTTAAGACAAAGTACCTCTGCTAGGGAAGTTATTTTTGCACACGAATAATGCCAGAGTGACTAAAAAGCTTGTGTTAGTCACCTAACTCTGGGAAAGCTAAGACTCCAATGTCCGCACTCAATGACTTTAAAGCTACGACAATGCTAACTCCCTGACTCACTCATCATACAGTGGGGGTGTTGCCCAATAACCTAATAAGAAGAGTTATCTTTAAAAGAAAAATTCAGCAGCAAACAAAAGAGAAGCCTGGGAAGGAGGAGCAAACCCAATCAGATATGGTCCATCTACACTACAAGAACACTCATTCGAGAGCACACCATGCTAAGGAACAGCATTCTAGAGCAGGTCACGATTAAGCTGTGCATTCTCCTCAGCCAGCTTCCTAAACGGCTTTTTGTTTCATACTGTCCTGTGTAGGGAATACATTGTCCTTCCTCCTTGCCTGGAGTCGAAAGAAGGCAGGAGTAAAAAGGAGTCTGTTAATTTAGTGGATTCCCAGCCTCTTTGGGGCCACTGAATCAATTCAAAAGACGAAACGACTGGCCCAGCGCCTGCCACCTCCCACCCAGCTGCACATGTTTAACTTGCCGCAAAGCCAGGGTTGTGCCAACGCCCAGTCAAAGTCATGAGAGAAGGCTACAAAGCCCTGCAGCCAAACGTTAATTGGTAAACATTTGTAAAGCTCTTCAAGGACCTTGGATGGAAGAGGCTACAGAAGGGCAAAAGCTCATCATTAATACACAGATGAGCTGTGCTCTGGGGCGTAACGCAGCCTGGGAAGCAGAGCCTGCCTGCTTCACAGATAGGAGACCCAGTGGCTAGGGAGCACTAACCTGAAAACCAAATGCTTCTCACCTAGTGCTGATCTAATCCAAAAAAAAAAAAAAAAAAGAGAAGAGCTAGGAACAATCAAACCCAGAAGGTCCCTCTGGAATGAAAATGAGAGCATGGACTCAAGATATTCACCATTGCTGGAGACCTACCGCTGATCACCTGCCCAAAGAGTTCTTCGGGGGTGTCTCCGAAGAAAGGGACGCAGCCCACGAGGAACTCGTACAGGATGATGCCCATGGCCCACCAGTCGACAGGCTTCCCGTAGCCTTGTATTAAGATCACCTCTGGCGCAATGTATTCGGGAGTGCCACACACCTGCATTCAAGAAGATGTTGGTAACACTGGAACTCTCCTCTAGTAACCCAGGGACTGCTGCAGCATGCCCAGAACTATGCTGGCTCCCTGAGATGGGGAGATACGGATTAACCCTGTGTGGCAAACGCCACAGCATTCCCACCCTCCCCCAGCGACCAAGACAGATGGTTTGAACCAATGGCTCCTCCCACTAGAACGTGGGATCTGGGTCTCCCAAGATCCTGGCCATACCTGCTTGTCCATGAACTCCCGAGTGTCCTTCTCAATGTGCCCTTCATACAAGTTCGTGGTCATGTTCATCAGCCCAATCTTTGACAGGCCAAAGTCCGTAAGCTTGATGTGGCCCATCGAAGTGATTAACAAACTGCAAGAGAAGGTGTATGTGTAATCTTATTGGCTCACTCCTCAGCAGAGCCCAGTACAAAGAAAGAAGGCAGAAGCAGGGCAGCGCGCCGAGAATTACACTGAAAAGGCTGGCTGCTTTCTGCTCATGCCACGGTTTTGACTTGGGATCACTCAGCCAGAAGCAGCTCCCATCTCTCCCTAGAGGGAAAGGAGACACAAAGGAAACTCCTCTCCTTTCCCTGTTTTAGACTCTAACAGCCTCTTGCCCATGCTCCTACCACCCGGAGCCCCCCCTCCTGGCCTTACTTGTCAGGCTTGAGGTCCCTGTGCACAATCCCGTAGTTGTGAAGATATTCCAGAGCTAGAACAGTCTCCGCAAAGTACATTCGGGCCATGTCGACTGGCAGAGGACCCATGTTCTTCAATAACGTTGCACAATCCCCACCTACAGAAACATACAAACTCTCCATGATCCACAGGCAACTGTGCAGCACATGGGACTGGGCTGAGGGCATCCTGCAGTATTTCAAGCAACCATTTCTTAACAGGAATGTAGGACTCCCTACACCACATCAGACCCCTGAGCTGTCAAGTCCTGGATACTGCCTCAGAGTGTCTGCAACCCGCTGCTGTAAAGAGGAAAAAGTATACCCGCCAATTGCATATGGCAGAAAAGCTTTCCTTCCTGAACCTGCATAGCCACCAAGCACCCATCTGCCAGCCCCTGCTGCTCGGCTTCAGGCAGCACTCAGGTCTCCAATTTTTGGGATCCTACATTGGTACAAGCTGAGAACAACTGTCTGCATAAACTCTTTGGCCAGCAGGCCTAAGACTGAGAAATATCAGAGGCCCCACCAGCAAGGAAGGTCTGTTGCAGCTCAAAGGCATTGGTTATCTGGTGAATGCATGTTCGTTACCTGTTTGAATGCAGCTGGACAGGAGAGGCTGTCAGAGGGAACAGATTAAATCATCATTCACAGAACAGCTTCAGAAAGCAGACTAGCTTAAAGCAGGGAGGGGTATTTTTAATTTACCATATTCTAAAACAATGCCAGTGGCTAACACCACTTTGCCCTGCACACACACAATCCCTGCAACACCCTTGGGAGGGGTATTAACCACCTCATTTCACAGAGAGGGAAACGGAGGCAGAGAGAGGCAGCACACCAACTCGTGTGCACAGACAAGCTCCTCTGAACGGGCAGCGGATGGTTTTCAAGTCTCCGTTCTGTGAAGGAAGGAGGATTCCTCTATATCTGCAGGAACAGGACAGGCATGGGGAGCAGAGGGCAGCGTGACATGTGCTCGCACAGGACATCACACAGACATTCAGCACCGAGGGGCTTGGTGGCCATGAGAGCTGTTGGGATTCTCAGGCTGCAGCCTTCACTTTGGGGATCTTTGTTTTTCTACTCCGGGACGGGCAGGTTGTTTTTTTTTTTTTTTTTTAAAGAAACCTGCTCTAACAACTACAGCCTAAGCCACCAGTCAGCCCTGGGGTGAACAGCTTGGTTCTCACCTTCCACGTACTCCATCACCATGCACAGGTGCCTTCTGGTTTCAAAAGAGCAAAACATGCTGACCACGAAGGGGTTCTCGGCAAAGGTGAGGATGTCCCTCTCCACAAACACCTGCTGGATCTGGTTCCGCAGAATGAGGTTTTGCTTGTTAATTTTCTTAATAGCAAAGCGCTGCCTGGTCTCCCTATGCCTCACCAGGTACACCGCACTAGGAGGGGAGAAAGAGATGACAGCGCCTTGCAAGCTGCAGGCACTGCAGCGTTTGTTCCTGATTGCATGGGGCTGCAGGGCTCATGCAGCTACTGGCAAGTGTATCATCAACCAGAACAGCAGGACTTGCTGCTTCAAAACACTTTTAAAGCATACAAAAACCTGCATCTCCCACAACCCAGAGCAGTTACCAGTGAGAGCAGGCGCTGAGGACACTCTGCCATGGGGTTTCTGGAGGTTTGCCATTAACCTTCCAAGGGCCGTGCTCCCCATGTGCACACAGTGATATCTGACAAGTAGGTCAATTAAAAGGGGCATTTCCAAGCAGGCTGCCAGCCGCATCCATCTTACTGAACACTGGCCTTATTTACAACCCCAGCAGCGAGGCAGGAGCCATTGTCAGAGGCGGCAAGTGGCTCTTCGCCAGAAGAATTTATGTGCAGTAGCTGTAACGACACACTCAATGGCAAAGGCTTCTCGATAATAGATTCTAGTTAAAGTTCTCCACTCAATCTGCTAAGCCTGGCACAAGATACCAGGCCTGCTCTGTTCCTCTCTGCACTCACCAGCACCGTGCTTTCTTTCCAGAGAGCTGCGATTGCTCAGTCCAGGCCCATGGCTAAGGTGATTAGTTCACACTTAGATCATTGGCAAAAAGCCAGCATTTGCTGGCATGGGTGGATCGCTCAGTGCAGCCCCAAGCCTGTGAGCTCCTGAGCACCCTGCAGTGAAGCAAAGGGCTTCTCTCCAACTTACCCATAGGCCCCATTGCTGATCAACTTGATGGTCTCAAAGTCACTCTCACAGGGTTTCCTCCGAGTAGTGGCAGCTGAGGCCCGGCTCTGAGTAAGACACACACAAATGGGTGTTTTGACTTGTCTGCACACCACACCAGAATCAACAACTCTTTGCAAACTGTGAACTGTCAAGTCAAAACTGCCTCAAGCATGTGCCCATCCTACGTATCCATGTGCCAATCTGAGGGTCCAAGTCCAGGAATAGGGGTGTCCATGAGATATGGACCTTTAAAAATGCCTGAAAATTCACACAGCTTCAGCAACCCTCTATGGATGGGACAAGTCAAACTCCAAACTTCCTGGGAATAAGGCCAGACCAGGAGGCTGTTGGCATGCAGGGTGCCAAGAGTTAATTTACTAAGTGTCGCAGAGGGGCTGGTTGGGAAATGCGAATGCTAACTCAAGCTGGATAGCCTTACTTCGTGGGAGTCGTCATTCTCTGGAGTCATGGTGTTCCCGCTATCAAAATGATCCAGCTGAACCATTTCTGCAGAAAAACAGACAGAGCTAGCCGTCAGGGATTTCACAGACAACGCAGACACGCTGCTGCTGTTTCATACGGTGGAGAAACTGAAACCCATCTGTCCTGGATTAAAGGAACTCAACCGAGATTTGCATACTGTACCATTCAGGAGGGTTTTTTGTTAGAAAACTGACCAGCTGTTCCAGACACAGGCTTGACCCTGCCACTGCAGCTAGTATCGGGCTACCAGACGGTACCGTCCACACATGAGATGCCTCAAGTGCACTGAGCAACCAGCACGGGATGCCAACTTCACCACAAGCTGCAGAGATGCTTTTGTAGAAACCTGGCCTATTCCTACTGCAGTGTCTGGGTTTGCTGCAGACACACTCGCTCTGTGGCCAATATTCTGACTGCTCAGTGGGATGTGACAGGCTGCTGTGTGTGTGGGATTGGCAAACTGGTCTGGATAAAGTAGAACAGATACAAAACTTTGCCCTCATCAAGCCACAGCCACCCTCAAGTCCTTGACTAACTTCTGGTCTTCTCACCCAGGTCTCTACAAGTACAGGCTCAGTTCATCCCCGGGCTGGGAGTACCCAAACACCGCAAGGAAGCCTGTTGTGGGGGCAGTTTACAGCCTGGCTCACAGATACCTGTCAGAAGAGAATTTTCAGGCTCTTTGAGGCCTCTGTCACTAACAAAAACTAATGCTGGGAGTAGAAAGAGTCACCATCCATATCCCACTCTGTCCTCAGATGTTTCCGCAAACAGCCACTAACAACTCTGTAGTTGTTACTCTGCAACCCCTTTGACATCGGCCTGCCTGGAGCCCAAACAACTGCTTTTGTTTTGGCCATTCATGCTGGGAAATTCAGGGTCCTGACATCAAGGGGTTAAACATTTATATAATTCTATCTACTCTGCACAGTCCTTTCTGTGTTCCTCAAGGATTAAGATTCCCCCACAGGCCTTGGCTTCCCATGGATTAAGTGTTCTTGAAAATAATCTACTGTATTTAATACGTAGCAAGCAATAAGGAAAGAGAATTTGGTTCTGGCATGGAGAGTCTTGGATACAGTCCTGGAATACACATCTCACTCCACTGCCTCACTCCAAGCATTGTTGGGTTTATCCCTGCACAGGTTGCTTCAGCACTACATGCTAATCCTTTGGCAGGTAATCAAGCCATCTGAACCTTTGCTACCACAACATCATGATAGGTACATTTCAAACAACAACAACTTGCAGGCTAATTCCAATCATTATCAGCCACAACTTTCTAAGAAACAGCGACCTGTTGGTCGGAGAGCTCTACTGTTTGGTATCATAAGCATCTATTCCAATGCAATGTGTAAGGAATAGGAGGCAGAGCTAATGATGCTACAGGAACCTTAACACTTGGGCAATTCATGAGACAGCCTGAACTCTGTGTTAACACAGATTTTTGGATGTAATGCTTATACATTTACCAAAAAACAAGATCCAAGTGGGAAGAAAGCACAAATACCATCCTGCCGCACAGTCACCTGCATTGGGGGACTTGGAGGGAGTTAAATGCTTTATGCACATTTTAGGAAACATCTGCCCTCTGACTTTACCAGAGTTGAGGGGCAAGGATAGCCAAGAGGATACACCACTGACAGTTTCCTAGGCCCTACCTGCTGGCTATGGCGTGACTGCCGACAGTCCTGGAGTGTCTGCTTTGCTTTAGTTTCATAGTGCATGTCCATCTTTGTCATTGTATCCAGCAGTGAGGTGCACTGGATCGACAAACTCTCGGGCTGTCCGTGGAGCACTTTCAATACAGGCAATGGCAGCCCAGGCTTTGCCACACCACCCCCGGCTTTGCCCTGGTGGCCCCACCCTTAGAAGAAAAGCCAATTCAGTCCTTCTCCCTTGGCTGCAAATATTAGCAAAGCTGCCATTAGCGTTAGCTGCAGTGGTGGCTTTTGGGCTGTGGGCAGCTCTTTGTCTGAGAGAAGCAAAGACTTCCAACACATGCTAACTTTGACTATCAGCAGCCATATGCGAGAGGCTCCCTCTTCTGTTCTTGACCCCCTGCCTAATCATTCAGCCAGACACAAAATCCAAGAGCTGTAAAACCTCCCTACCCTCCAGAGGGTCCTTGGCAAGCCCCAGCTGACTGACGATGTACCGTGGGATATCACTCTTTATTCCTTGGCCTACTTTAGCATGTCCTTCTGCAGCTTCCAGAAGATGATAGAATTCCTCAGGATCAAACTCCTAGCCAAAGGAGAATAAGTGCTGTCAGGAAACAAATTCTGCCTTTGTGTCCCTACATAAAACCACCTCCCCCATCACATCTCACAGGCCTCACAGTGCGCGTGCATGTAAATATTCTTAAAAAGAATCAGTAATTATCATTAATTACAATGATAGGATTCCCTTCAGCTCTGGAGTTACAGGATGCTGCTGGGCATCAGAACTCTGCAGGAGAACTGTAGCTCTCCTGACCTTGGGTTTGTGTCTGTGTTTCCAGTATAATCCCTCCCGGCTGAAAAATCCAGCCATGTGCCCATATCCCAGAATTCAGGGGCAAGCTGGCTGTGTGCCTGAGCCAGCACACCAGACTATTCCTTCCGGCTGTCAAATGTGCTAACGTGATTCTCTGGCTAACCCTACTGAGAGAGATTTGGAAATGTAACAAAGATAACTTTAGGTTTTCAAGGTGGATCAATAACCAGAGGAGAATATGTTTTGGAGGTCAAGTATAATAGATAAAAACTAGAGATGGACAGGAAAAGAAAGCAAGCAGATTAGACATTCCCACCTCAGAAGGAAACCCAGCACCATCCTGTACTGTAATATTCTTTAACCCATGGATCTAAAGATCTGAATGTCTTCATCTTATCTCTCTGGTTCAACTGAGTTCTCTAGCGGTGAGTTTGAAGCCCAGTGACCAGGTTAGTGAGTACAGTTAACCCTTCCATTAGGGTTACACTGTTACTGGGGATGGACAGAGGAGCTGCAGTTCTGTTCAGCTGGTTGGTGCATGAATATGGATCAAGCTGTTCTGCTGGAAGTGATTCTTTCTAATTTACTCCTTTAACAACAAGCACTTCCCTTTCCAAATGAGGCGTACACATGACAGAGCATGGCAGGCCACACATTCCTCCTTACCAAGCACTCCAGAAGGCGGGCAGGGCGGGATATTATTATCAGCAGCTTCCTAACCAGCTGGTCAATGAACCTCACTTCCTCGCTCTCTGAACGCTCCTGGGCCTGCAGAAGAAGAGACAAATGCCCAGGAGGTCACCAAACAGCCAGTGTCAGTGGGGGGCCAGGGTTGTAGTGAAGAGGCGATTGTGAGAACACCTAAACGCTCACATCATGAAGCATTTTCTCCAGTTTCTCCTGCAGCTCCATGAAGTAGTGTGAAGTGATGAGAGCTCCTTGGGACTTGGCCAGGCAGTCTCGGGCCAGCTCAATGATCTGATGGTGTATGAACCCCAGCACTCCATCAGCAAGGGGCAGCGTACTGCTCGGAGAGAAGCTGGTGATGGTCTCCTGCAGGCGCTCCTCCATCTGTGCTGTGGCCTGCAGGGCAGAGCAGGAGATGACGACAGTGGGACAGACCCTGATCCTGTATTCGGGTGTTAGCCATCGGCATACTCTTGCAAGTGCACCGCCTGGGGCAAGCCAGGACTGCACAAGTATAGCACATTTACACGGGACCAGCTCCTCAGCTGGAGCGAACTGGCATGGCTTCACTGAGGTCAATGGAACTGTGGCAATTTACACAAGCCTAGACTCTGGCCCTGGGGCTTGCACTGGTGCAGCTGCCCCATTTACCAAAAGCCCCAGTGCAGACACAGGCCTGGGTTCACTGTTTTATATATGAAGAGTGTGATCACTGAACATCCTTCTGAGAAGATTCCTGGGCAGACCCATGTGGTCCAAACAATCCTAACCACAGGACAGGCCTCTCAGTCTGATAGTGCATCGGAGATGGGTAATTTCCAAGTGATCTGAAACTCAGCAGGTACCAGCTCTTTCCCCAATAAACCTTTAAGTAGAAACATGTGAAACGACAGGATGGATGAAAACAAAGGAGCTTTTTGCGTCGTTTATTATCTCCCCAGGCAGGCCCGCAGCCAGGAAATTGCCAGCTGACAAAATGGAAAAGTCTGCTGCTCAAAGCTACATTAACTCTGAGCTGTTGTGCCCAGGCAACGCAACATGGGAGCCCGAATCCCAGCTAGCACAGAACAGGAGGCTGGCACGCACTGGGCTGCCCTTTGTGACTGCAGTGTGCCAGCTGCGTACAAAGTAACTGTTCTGAGCCTCACATTGGGGATGTGCTGGAAAAAGTGTTCCCTTGACGGCATGTGATGGGGCGGTGTCATGGCACCAATGAAGCTGAGCAAACATCTGGAACAAGAATTTCCAGACTTTTGTGATATGATGTCTCACTATTTGAGCCTGTGCTGTAACTGCACTGATATTGTTTCATTTGGAAATCACAACATGATCTTCATGACATAAAACACTGACATTGTTTTAACTAAGAAGTGGTCTCCAGCGACTGTTACTGATAGTTTCATGTTACTGCGGTAAGATGTGCTCCTCACTAACTAAGAGAGCTCCCCCCCAAGGAATTTACTAGGTTTCCAGCACCCTCACACACCACCTCCCGTAACATATACTATCTCCCAGGACAAAGAACAGAAATTATTTTGCTGGAGACTGACTTGCTGAAAAGCTGAAGATACACTATGGCCAAATCATCTTTCTGAGCTCCAGGCAGTTACCTTCGGGAACCGTTCCTTGTAGACGTGATTCATCATAACAATCTCATTATCAAAAGCGCCGCTTGTTCGTCCAGGGCTGGGGAGAAAGAACCAGTTTATCTTCAGAAAGCCGAGTAATTAAGCGTTTGTGCAGTCTTAAATGCCTCTGGAGACTCATCATAGTTGGTTTGCTATTCATGACATCCAACTTCCATGTTTCACAAGTCATTAAAGCACATTCACACCAAGCACTCAGCAATGTTAGTGACTTCTCCAGTGCTCCTCCACCCGCCAATGGCTCCCTGCTGCTCCAGTCCAGAGACCCCTGTACCCTGCCACCAAAAGCAGCACAAATCAATGCTGTCTATTGGAATGCACTTCATTCCTCACTCCCCAAACCCTGCCCTTCCACATTCCCAATGTGCACCCCTACTTCTTATTCTACCCACTGATCTCTCCAGGGGGAGAGACTGGCAGACAGAAGAAACTGCCTGATAGCTGTCTGATCTGAATAACTGCAGTAACTCATGGCATTTATAAACCATGGTAGTTTTGAATCTAGGTCTCCAGAGCTGAGAGACTAATGGACCAATTTCAATTTCCTTTAAAGAAAGGGCTCATCCTTTTGCTTTCCCTTGGTGTTATTTCTGCCCCAGTCTCCACCTTAATGCCACTGGAGAAATGACTAGACCACACCCAGCTGTGACAGGCCAGCAATGTGCAGACAATCAGGGCCCTGAAATCTGCTGCCGTTGTTGCCTTTTCACTCGTGGCAGACAAAAACCTGATTTCATTGTTGGTTTTTGCAGGGCACAGACAGATCTTCATATTAATTTTTATCTTTGTAGCCCACCAGTGAACTCAACTGACCCTTCTTTCTCCCCTGGCCACAATGCCACCAATGGAATCTTAATCCTGTTACACAAGCCAGTTACAGGGAGCAGCCAGCAACCAAGGTATACACATGCCAAGATCAAAACCAGTTTCAACTCTCCCCCCATTCTAATCCCAGTAATTAAGAAGTAAACCGTATCTTAGTGTGGGGTTCTTTCTATTTGTTATGTGCAAGTGATAGCAGTTTTATAACTACATTTCTTTGGTAAAACATTCATCCGCTTGTGAAGCCCTTGAGATAATTAATCTAATTTTAATGAAATTTCAGGTGATAAAGCCCAGGACCAATTAGAGCTCTCACCTAATAAGAGCCCAGAGACGCCTGGGTACAAACGAGGCTTCTAAACCCATCCCACAATGGGAAAAAGTATTTAACCAAAATAGTCCCTGTAAGAAATGCAAACTTGCTGCACTTGACAACTGGAGAACAAGCCAATGAATGGACACTTGACTGATAAGACATTTCCAATGCACAGCAAGTCTATGAAGGGGCACTGGCAAATTCAGGAGGTCGGCATATTTAGTTCGTAGCAGGTCTGCATGTACGTTGCAGATGAGGAGGAGTTGCCAGGCACTCTTGCTTGTACCTCTCTGCTCCCATCCCATGGTCCACCTTTGTTGTGAATTTCATGCAATGTGCCTAAATACAAGACGGGAACAGACAGATGCAGCTTCACACAAAAATACTGCTTGTCTGACACCTCTGAGAATGCTGTATACCTGCTTGCTGTTCTGGGTCTGAAAAAGCAATGGCTGGGGAGAACATGGGTGAGGGCAGGAGGGAAGAAAAAAGGCATTGCCCAGAGCACCTAGCTTTTATTGAATACATGTAATGCTTTTAGGTCCATTTACATAAACCAATTTTTTTTAATCTTTCAATGATAAGACTAATTTCTGGCTCTTCACTTTGAGCCCAACCTGCAATAGGGTCTGCAAGGCCACACTGTCAGGCATGCACAGATCTGATCTCCAGGTCCGGTCTTTTAATTGAGAAACACCTCTCAATCTGCTATGACCAACCCAAGGGTCAGTGTGGAGAGATGAGTCCCAAACTGAGGGACACAAAAACACCAGAGCAAGGAGCATCAAACAAAGTTTTTGTAACCTCAGCCTCAAGAACCTGTATCTCAGGTGTAAACAGTTCCTGGTAACAACAGCCTCATCCTAGCAGACTTGTAAACCAAGTCCAGAGGGAGAGTCACACGAGAGGCAGGGAGAAACTGATTGCACTGTGGCTTGGAATCACACTCCCACCATTTTCCATGTGTGAAGGCTGTGTAGGGAAAGCAGTGGCGTTTTGTAGAGCAATGGCCATGTAATGAAGTGCAGAAAGTACCAAGTTTCATGCCCCAAACTCCCACAGAAGGTGGAGAATCAGATGGGCAGTCACCATAATGGGCACAGCCTCCCTAGGGCCAGGTTATGCCATAACTGTCCACTAGGGGCTTCTTGTACCTTCCTGGGAAGCAGCTGGGGCCAGACTGTGTCAGAGAGAGGATACTGGACTAGATGGGCCTGATCCAGTCTGGCAATCCCGGCTTGAACAATGAAATGCCTCCTTCCCCAGCACCGTTTAGGAGCAGCCAGAGGCTTTGGATACCTTAGGCTCCTGGATCGTGGCCGCAGGCAGGGTGAACGGCGTCCCTCCTCGTCCGTGACGCTCTCTGTGCTGCGGAAATGCTTAGAGAGGAAATGCAGCTCATCAGCGGTGGGCTGATACGGTAACTGGTGCAGACGCTCCTGAGAGGATGAAGACGACTGGATAGAACAACAAATGCATGCAGTTAGGAGACAACTAAATTCCTCCAATGGAGCAGGATGGAAACAGAGTGTTCATTAGAAACAGCTGCCTCAAAACCCATTACTAGACTGGAAATACTGATGAGCAGCGTGTGGAACTTGCTTTTTACAAACCTTCCCAAATTTGCTGCGCGTAAGCATAAAAAATGGATGGCACTAGCCACCTCAAACACCATGAGATCAGGCATTGTCCACGCCACCTCAGACAACTCTCACCTGCAGCCCCTCTGCTACTCTCGCTCCCTACAGACAGCTCTGTTGATGCCCCTCTGTTCCAGTCTGTAGCATCCTCTTCTGTTACAGCCTGGGCTCCCCAAATAGCTCTGCAGTACATCCCAGTCCTGACATGCAGCCCCAGGTATTAATTTGCACAAAAAGGAACCTGCCATCTATAAAGAGTTGCTGCTAACTCAGAACACACTGTAAAAATAACATCTGAACAGATGGACGTGGCCGAGAAGCCCCCGAGAATGCAATGTTGAGGGATGGAGACTACAGAGCTCAGGGGAGATTCACACAGTAGCACCGTCCCCTTCGGAGGGAGCAGAGTCCAGAGCCTGACTCACCGACTGGCTTAAAAGAGGGCACCTGGGCCTGAGGAGACAGAGTGGGTGAATCGGGATTAGCAGGTGAGAGCTGCTAGGGACCAGGAGACTGAGGAAGGTCTCAGGGCTCATGAAAGAGGGAGGAATGGTCAGGAAGCCAGTGGAAGGGGCTAGCCAGCTCACCTTCTTGCCCCACAGAGCCAGAGCCGGGAGGGTGAGAATGGCTAGGAGACCAGATGGGGCTAGCCTGCTGAGCTTCCTCCTCTACCAGAGAAGGCAGGAGAGGGCTGCAGACCGAGAGCAGCAGAGGGAGATGCCTGCTGGCTTTCTGGGCTGGAGAGCAGAAGCCAGAGGACCAGAGAGGGCTGAAGCCCGGGAAGAGGCATGGTGCGGGACACTAGCACTACACTGGACAGAAGAATGTGTGACAGACACTGAGGTTGTTCATTGATGGACTGTGAGGACCTGTTTTGTTACAGTTTGTGCACAAAGAGCTTTTATTTGTATTCAATTAACCCTCCAAGGGCTATATTTATACGCAAGGACTGTTTAGATTATTTCTGGGAACAACTGAAAGGGAAACTGAGGCAGGCACACTGGACATGCCACAGCCTGCCCTGTGACACTCCACTACAGATGGCTGGATAACTTTACCGAGACTGTGGAACTGGGGGTGTTGGTCCCATAGCCAGATGAGGGCAATGAAGCCAGCGACCACCTTCTGCCATCAGCCCTGCAAGAGGAAACACATGGATCACACAGGGAAAACTTTGTTTAAATGCAAATAAAGGAACAATGAATATCAAAGTGCTGTGGGCAGTAACGCCCCTGGCTCTGGCCCAGCCAACTGCAATCCCAAAGCCTCTTACACCAAATGTATTTTGATATCACTTCACATCAGTGATAATGATGTGCAATTAATTTCCTGGCTGAGGGGAATGTAATGCCACAGTCCTAGAAACTAGGGTATGTCCCTTGCTGCAGCAGAGGGACAAACTGGTGCACATGTCCCTATGAACCGGTGCTGTTCTGAGTCAGTGAGTGGGGTAACAACTCCAGCGTGCCTGTAGCATGTGACAGCTCTATCCTGTGCTCTTTCCATGCTGCGCTTGAACAAATCCGCTTAGGGAGGGAAAAAACGTTAGGTTATGATTTTTCATTAGAGTAAACTTTGGGCACCTGGGATTTTTTTCTACAAACAGCACAATTCCTAAGGACATATGAAAAGAGAATACAAGCATGATGGATGCACCCCCACCCCACCCTCAGTTATAAACAAGGTGCCAGAAATTTAAAACCTAGAATGGTATTTTTGCTGGGAGTGGTTTATAGTAGACCAAGGAACTGGGACTCCAGCCCAGGGCTCTACACCCAACCAGGTCACTGACTCACTGGGTAAGTCACTTCACCTCTCTGGGCCTCAGTTTCCCCATCTACAACTCAAGAATCAGGCTAGCCCAGCTGTCCTGAATCCACAGGGTCGGTGCTAAGCCCCAGTTTTTAAACAGTCTCTTGGAGGAACCCCTTTAGTAATGCAGACCTCCAGGGTCTCGCTGTTCCTTCAGGGCAGGCCACGCAGCCACACCGCCTTCGAGACTGAGCCTCTGGGCTTCAGCCCTCCTGCTTCATGCCATGACTTCTGCTCTGGGAGTCCAACTGAGAGACTCCTGGGCTCAAGACTTGTGCACTCCTCAGGGAGTGATGTACCCCAGCCAGCATTTACAAGGACATTGCACAGCGTTTTTCAAACAGAGTAGGGTTAATTAGTCAACTGGAACTCAACACTGGAAGTCCTTAGGCTAACACACAGAAATGAAGGTGAAAACATAGTTCATTCCAACCAAGCCAGAGCAAGCCACCAGCCAAACTGTAGTGAATTCCTTTTAGGGTCCATCTCTCTTGGACTTCTCTCAGTCACAGATCAGAACAGACAGCTTCTTCCAGAAGCCCACTCTTTATCCCCTGCTGGTCACCTCCCAGTCCTTTGTCTCCCAGTTCCTGCGCACACACATAACTCCCCACTGCTGAGTGGAGTGTTGTTCAGTCCTTGGGGCTTCCATTGTCCTTCTGGACCCTCTGCTGGTTTTGTAATGACTATTCACTACAGCCCAGCCAGCAAGCACTGCTGCCAAGAATAGACTTACCCCTTTTCCCTTCACTGTGTAGCAATGCAAAGGATAGAGGGAAACTGAGGCACACCTTGGATTCGTGAAAGTATTACAGAAAATTCCCACTTCATCCCAGGAGCTTGCTGGGATAAGTTATTAGAATTGGCCAAGACCTCACAGTAAAGCCTCTTGCAATGCCAAGGGCTCTCTGCACCAGGAGCCGGCTCAGCCTCGTAAGTTACTTGGTTATCATTTTTCGGTTTTCCCATCATTAGCATTTTGAGAATAAAATGTCTTTCGCTATATCCTAGCTCTTTCCCATCTGGCAAACAAGGCGTTAATTCTACGCATTTTCCCTAATGATGCTTGAAATTAAACATGACCTCCTGATTGTTTATTTCTGCCTGTGTACACCAGAGAGGTTAATAGCATCAATCCAGCTAAGAGCCCGGAGAGCCATTTCCATCTCCACCCTGCACAAGCAGTGGCTATTTTTTCTGGTGACCTAGTTGTAGATTTTAGATAAGCAGCTGTTTAGAATCCAGGACACTGTTGATAATCTGGTGGGAAGTTTTAAAGTGGGGAAGAATTTGGGTCTGAACTCCTGGCTAACGGCCGGGTGAAGGGAACAGAGCTGTGTCTGTTCTTGTAGCGGCAGAGAATTATGGAAGCCAGCCACAGACTGATTAAATCTGGCACTGCCACAGTGGGGGTTACACTCAGGACAAGCAAGGTACAAACACACAGCAACAAGGGCAGGCCAAAGTGGAGCAGGCATTACACACTGAACACTGGATTCTGCACCTCTCTCTGGAAAGGCTTGGTTCCTTCTTGTAATTACCTGTCAGTCCGAGGAGCATGACTGCAGGGTGGTGGGTGGATTATCAGCCAGGAAGAGGGAGCGAGACACAGTGGCAGAGGAAAGAGACAAAAAGAGGAAAAAAGAACTAGAAGGTAACTGAGAATAACTCTCCCAGGCTTGCTGTCATTTCGTAGCTCATAGGTTACCGTATTCTCTCTGTTCCAGGGGAACACTGACAGCCCTAGCAGGCACCACAGCTCACGCAAGCTCCGAAAAGCTAACGGGAAACTCTGGGGACAAATTTTTCAGCTAACTGAGTGCTATGATGCCCCTTTGTGCTGTGCTCTAATTTATAAAGGGACTCAGGAAAGAGGGTCTTCTCTTCCTATCCTGCTGGGGCTGTCTCTAAACACACACCCCACAACACAATATAAGGGGTTTTCCTTTGTTGTGTTCTGGCTTGAGTCAGGTACAGGGCAGGCAGGGCTTGTGCAGTGACTCTGCCATTGGACCTCTTCAGTCCAAGCCCTGCTAATCCCCTTGGCCCTTTTACTCCAGTCATGGGCAACTCTTGAGCAGAGACTGATTATCACACTAACCTGTGCCATAGACTAGTGAAAGCATATGATGAGACCCAAAGCCATTCTCACCCATGACCACATGCACCATGTGGACACTGATCTCTGGAGGTGAAAGGCAGCAGCCAACAGTCACCAACTGCACCACATCTGCCATGGAAACAGTACTGTAACTGAGAGCTCCCCAAGGCCAAGAGGTAACCTTGTTTGCTGGCATTTACCTTCTGTGCTGGGGCCAGGAAGGGGAAGTGGGAGGCTGAGGGAAGAAGGAAGCAAGTCCCAGCTTACCTGCGAGCAAAGGGAAAGTTGACAGACGTGCTAGTTGAGAAGTTTCGTGGGCTATCCAATGGGCTGCTCCCAGCTGCACACAGAGAGAGAGAGAGAGAAATTAATGCAACATCTGAGTTGTGATAGCCAGACCAGTGGTTTGTGGTCTGGGATCTTGCCTCTGACAGCAGCTGCTATTTAAGGTTAAAGAGTCACAAAGTGAATTGTCCTGTCAATATTTCTTGTATTCCTATTGGAAAATAAACCCATTCCCTGAAGACAGGAGCATCCTGCTGGGAGGTAACTGTCCCTGTCCCAGACAACTGCAGCCGCTACGACGAGACAGTTAAAAAACGCCCTCCACAGCTATCTTTATTTATTAACCCATGTCATGTGCAGCTGCCACTCTGTAATAGATCAAACGCGCTTCAGAGAAACCCATGTCTAACACGCACTTCCGTTACTGCTGAAACACTGCTGGCATACAGCATCTTCACATAGCAAATGCACCATCGAGAAGGGATTTCATAACAACTTGAAGAAAAAAACCACAAGGGCAACCCAGTATTGCCCTTCCAGTCCTTTCAGTCACATGATTCCAATGAAGAATCCTGCAAGGGACTGAAGGTACCAGCCAGCTGTTTGACAGTCAGGAGGAGGTTGCCTTCAAGATTCTTAAGGGTCATGCACTGCCCCTTCAAACTAGCCAGGGTAAAACCATTGCAGGCACATAGCCTGCTCCCCAGAGCTCAGACCTTCCCTACCTGTAGGCACAGAAAGCGGGGATAGAGGACGTGAGAGGGTTGGAGACGGTGTTCCCACCACCAGGCTTTTCCTGTTACTGCTTCGGCAGCTAGAAAGGAAAACAGAGTTTAATTGTTGCATGGCTCCAAGATGCCAAAGCAAAGGGGGCATGGAAGTTGATAAGGCTTTGGGGGTTATAAATCACCTCAACACACCAAGTGCTTTACTTTACAACTGTAGCACACCCGATCCATGCAGGAGAGCCCCCCAGAGCTCAGCACCTCTGGTAGAACAGACTACGGTGAGCCCAGCAAAAGGGAAGAGCGTGGCATCTCTAACGATTCTGAAGAGGGCTGGCATGATTATATTTCATAGGAAACTGTCTCACACAGGCCCACTTCTGGTTCCAACTGGAAGTAGGGAACGATGACTCACAGACCGTTAGCCAATATCCAGCAATTAAGAATAAGAAAGAGCCCAAAGGTCCTAAAACAGAGGAAGCAAAGAAGAAACTGCCAAGTGGTTTCAGGCCCCAAATTTTTCCCTCTTTAAAATGAGAGTTTGATGGAAAATTCCCTCTGGTTCCTAAATCCACCATCATAACCAAAGAATAAATAAATCACTGTTGTTTATGAGCTAACTTTAAACCACTTTGCTCTGATGCCTAGGAGCCTGAATAGACTATCATGTCCTATTGTCAGAGCTGCAGAGACACCACTGGTGAAGTGGTGCTAGCTTCTGCTCCATAAGAGACATCTACATCCTCAGCTTCCCCTTTTGACTGCGCTCCGTTCCTGTATTCAAATGCTAGGACTTTGGTGACTATCTCCCCTGGCAAGAGGTTCAATCTGGAGAAACTTCTATACACAAAGGATGGGGAAAGCAGAGCAAGAAACCAAGTGCGCGACAGGGTCAGAAAAGAGCGGAGAATCTTTTGCTACCTGGAAAACTCTTCGAGTACTCAATCCAAGCAAAGGAATCAGTGTTATAACTACAGATAATTCAATCATCTGACTTACCCCTATAACAGCTATTATAGCACAGAGGAGAAGCATTACAGCCTGCAAATCCACAAACGCTCACTGTCTTGAAATCTGACCCAGGGGCTGTGTCCCTGAGTGCCGACTGCCCCATAAGTGCCCTTAACAGAGAATCTCCAACCTCAAATATTCAAAAATCATGAGCCAAGCCCCTCAAAGATCATGAGATTGTAAAAAATCTTGGGGGGTTCTTTTTGTTGTTGTTTTTCTTTTTGAGAACTTTGCCACTGTTAGCCACAGGGCTGGTCCCCGGCCGGGATAAAAGAGGAGGATTCTTCAGTTAGGTTTGCGACCCACTCAGCTAAAAGTGACCTGCAACAGAAACAGTTCAGTTAAACTAAAACCTGAAGACAGTGGGTGCAGATGGAGCTCAAGACCCAAGTATGACAGATCTCAGTGAAAGCCAAAAGAAAGCGGAAATCTTGAGACATGGAATGTACATGCTTTGTATAATATGGGAAAGCTGGCACAGGTTACATGAGAAATGAAAAAAATACCATCAGCACATACTTGATGTAACAGTGGGATGAGATGGGCAGAGAGTGGGAAGATGATATCTGAAGGTGCTATAATTTTCTAGTCAGGAGGAGGAACATACAAACGAAATGTAGGAATTATGCTGGACAACATCACAGTGAAAATCCTGTTGGCTTGGGAGCCAGTGAATAACAGAGTAACAGCCAGGTTGAAACAAGACATGTCAAGTGTACAATAATCCAAATATATGCACCAACAAACGCACAGCAAGCAACAGTGAAAAGGAGACATTCTACAAGCAGATGCAGAAGTACTGGATGTTGTGCCTAACCATGGCATCAAGTTGATGATAGGCAAGACTTCAAAGCACAAAGTGGCAACAACTCTACTAGTTGGGAAGAAGTCACGGGCACAGCAGCAGAAGGCATCCGAGCTGATAATGGCAAATGGCTCTTGAATCGCTGTGGCACAAACACCCTTAAGAGAAGAGGCTGCCTCTTCCAGCACAAGAGGATTCACAGGCTCACATGGAGATCACAAGATAGTGCACCTGTCAAGCAGATAGACCACGTGTGCGTATCTAACAGACGTCTACTAGGTATCTTCTTTGAAGAATGTCAGAATCAGCAGAGGAAGCAGATGTGGGCTCAGATCATTATCTTTTCGGGGCCACGTTACAACTTAGACTCAAAAAGATCACAAAGATGGGCAACAAGAGTGCTACTGCAATAGAGAAGTTCAAGGACAAAGAAACACAGATCAAACTGCACTTAGCAATCATTCCAGGGTTTTACAGGACCAGGCTGATGAAAATCTGGAAGACAGCTGTTCAAACTGGCAGAAGACAGTAGTCAAGACAGCAGAGGAAGTAGTGGGCCACCGAAGGAGGGAGAAGAAAGATGCATGGATTACATCTGGAACACGGGCCGTGATTGACAAAACTCTGAAGGCAAAAAAGGAACAGCGTAAGATGGGCAGAACTCTTAGAGGTGGATTAAAGATACAAAGAAAGGGACAAAAAAATAAAGGAGAGATGCAGGCAAGAGAGAAATATCTGAGTTCAGGAGAAGATTTCAGAAGCACAGGAGAGAGACATCAAGTAGCTCTATGGAAGTTCTTCTCAGGAAGAACTAGACTATCCCATGTGATGCCCATCAGGGACTCTCATGAACAGATGCTAAAAACACCTAAAGAATAAGCCAGACAATGGAAAAAATATTTCCTTTCCATATTAAATTGATCGGAAATTAAATCGAACAGGTACAAGTCCCTCTCTCTGTAGAGTGTGATGACATTTGAGATAAAGATACGCATCGGAGAGTAGGAAAAGCAGACGCCACTTTTGGAAGGATGAACAATATCTGGCCAAAGAGAGGTGTCTACACCAAACTAAAGGTCAGCATGCAACTGTCCTGAGCACACTTCTGTACAGAGCAGAGATTTGGCTGATGACGGTGGCTACCAAAGAGACTGGAGGCAGCCCATCCCAGATGGCGGAAGAAGAAGCTACACATTCCTGGAAAGACAAAATAACAAATGGAAGAGTGATGGAGCTGCCAGAGCAGGACATGTTAGAAAATATCATCAAAGAAAGACAGCTCAGGATGTTGGGACACGAACACCATATGGAAGATGGGAGACATGCTAAGCAAGCACTGAACTGGATACCTGAGAGACAAAAGAGAAAGTAAGGCAGGCCTAGGAAGAACTAGCAGAAGACCATGACAGAGGATACTGAATGGACTGGCATCACCTGGGAAGTACCACAACTAGCCAGCGACCATAATCAATGGAGGAACTGGACTGTCCAACCTGTCAGGAACACAGAAGGAACTAAGGTCTATGGTCAGGTTTTTGAGTATTTAGGATACATGAGGTTACATTTTCATGCTTTTCTCTGAAAGGGCTAAAAATGTACTTTTTTTTTTGTTAAATAAAAACTGAAATGTTCTTAATTTTACAACTAACAACTGGGGTCTGAACTCCAATTGTCATGAGATTCCAGATACAACTACTCACTCATCCCACTAGTGCCCACTAAATCAATCAATGCATACTATTTTTTTTAATGTTGCATCAATTCTGCACAGTGCAATACAAAAACATTCCCATAACTTTAAGCATTCCTTGCAATGTATAAGCTGTAAAGTTTTAAAATTAAAATTCAGTTATAATTAGTGATTCCAGCCCCTCCTTTCATTTTGCTGAAAAGGAACATGTGAGACATGATCAGTGCAGAGCTGAATGTCCGAATCTATCCAGCACTGAGAGCAGCACAGTAAGAGGACTGTGCCCCTGAAGACCCATTTGTAGGATCTAGCTCAGTCTCCTCCTTCAGGATCTGCTGTAACAAATAACTTCTCTTTTCAGCAACCACCATTGTCAGAGACTCCATAATGCTGATTTTCATCTCACGGTTCCAAATACAATTCGCAGTTTATCCTTGGTGTGCTGAGCCTCTCGCCGCACGAACTGTTAAGATGCTCCTCTATGCAAAGGATATGCAGGCCTCTGACCTTTGCAGCATGTTCCCTTCCAAGAGTTCCCTATGGCTCAAATTGTTCGTATTAAAAACCCAGTATATTCTATTGCACACGGGATAAAGAATTTCACCTCCAGCAGCAGTAACTTCGAACGCCTCGCACTGTCACAGAGCTGCCTGGCCATTCAGTGCCTCAGCAGAGATGCTTGATGCGAGGAGCATATAATGAAACAGACTCAACTGACAAGATGCTCCAGTCTCCTTTCCTCTCTTTTCTCACATTCAACTAAGTCAGCATGTGCCCTAGGGCACGGTCCAGTCCGTTTGCTAGCAAGGCTGCCCACCATACTTCTGGACACAACAGATCATTATTAACAACTAATAAAAAGTAGCAAAAACTCAGAGCAGCCAGGAAGCAGGAAAATACAATCTACAACATCACATGAACTAAAACTAGGGGAGATTTCCATAGATGTCAGACCAACGACACATCTTCCATGAAAACAGGAATACACCCGAGAGCCAGATTTAAATAAAGTAGGTCAAATTGTGTCTCCTGGATTTCTGCTATCCTAGACTGCTCATATTATCCACATTAGCTCAGAGCTTCCAAAGAGAAAAAGAAAACCAAGAAGTCTGGGAAAACTCTCTGTGGGGTCTCATCAAGAATGCAGAAAAGTTATTAACACCAAAAGCAAGACAATACAATGTTTTAGCTCCAGACAGCAAATGTTTAGCAACATCCACGCTGACCCTCCATAACTGCTGGATGTATTTTCACTGCATCAGTGCACCACCAAATTTCCATCTGCTACTGATTACATTCAACAAACATCAGTGGCTGACCCAGTTGCCTGGTGGACATTAGTATTTCCTGCCATGCAGGGGACCCAACACCTCTTTCAGGACTTGGCTTCACGGGTACACACAGTGTGCCCACAAGGAGGTGTGTGAACATTTTTCCATGCACATTAATTTTTTGCTGAATAGTCCCCTTAGATATGGGTGAGTCCTTATCTTGTGCAAATCAAGGGCATATTCATTAGCCTCTGAAGGATGGACAGGGAGCTTCCGGAAGCTCTACCCCATCTTTCTATTTCCCACACCTTCACCTGCATTTGCACTGGCACGTCATTCGCTCCATTTTTCACCTGCAAATACCTTGTGGTGCCTGCCATTATTTCCTATTCGAGGAGTCGGTTTTTTGGAAGCCATATTTTAATTGCTTGGCTGATGGAACTGTGCAGCCCAGACAGCCAATGCTACAGCACCAGCCAGGAGGGCTGAAATGAAGGGCTCTAACCCTTGATATAAAGTGTCTCTGAGCACTTTCCTCTCTACACAGGCTGGAGCACCAGAATCCTTTTCTCAGCGGCAGCGATGACAGGGCTTGCAGTGTCTCTGGTACCTCTCTGAAGCTGTATCCCCAGAGTCCCTATATTAATGCCTGGCCTAGAAAGACAGTTGTTTGCCCTGCCTGCAAAGGGATTTTCCACAGCGCACACAGCGCTCCAGGAGGCCAAGAGCTCAGCAGAATTCATGAAAAGGATCGGACATTTGGGTGAATAACGAGAACACCCAGAGTTACAATGGTAAATGCTGATAACATAAGACATCTGGAATGACGCTAATGCTTTTGCTTCAAGACATGAGCTGACCTCTAATTAACGGGGGTAAAGAAAAAACCTGCCCTGTAGGAATCCTATACTGCAAGGTTTACTGCACCTTGCTCCAAAGCAGCTAGTGATTGCCACAGGACACTAGACTGGAGCCTGCTCTTATGTGCTCTGGAAGCTCCAGTCTTCCTCCACCACCATTTTTTCCTGGCCCTGTTTTGATATTTGATTTAAAACAAACAACAAGAAGTTATAGCACCCACAACAGCAACCTCTCCCCTCTGCCCAAAGAGCTTGAAATACTGACCCATGGACCGGTTGGGCTTCACTGCCACTGAAACGCCGCGTTTCCAGTGCTAACTTGTAGCTACACTGAGATGAAGACTGACTGCCCTAAATACGACACAGCAAGAACAACGAACATGCTTGTCTGAACAAAACAAATCTAGCTGGATGCTCTGCAGTGATTCTGATCCATAAATGAGCAAGCCTCATATCACCTCGTTAACTCACGTCAAGACATCAGCTGCAGAGAATGGTAAATAGTTAACCACAGCAAATCAAGACCGACAGCGGACACGTGCAAAATGCCACTGCTATCTTTCATGGATTACAAGGCCAGAAGGGACCACTGTGATCATCTAGTCAGCCGACCTGTATAACACAGGCCACAGAACTGCCCCAAAATAACCTTTACAATGGCAGCATGTACAAATCTGGAGCTTAACAGTTCATTTGATCTTTGCAACACAATGCACCATTTTTTTAAGAGACACAATAACCCTGCACACTCTCACTCAGGAGGTTTATTTTTAAAGTGAAAACAACCCTTTGGCTAGGTTAGTTCCAGTAATCTCTATACAGACAGATTCTGATAATATTTCCTGTTTCTATGCACTCCACCCTCACTGCTTCAGCCATCTCGCGCCATTTTAACTGTGCTCTATCTGATGAAGCAGCTACATCTGGCTCCCTTCCTCCAGAACAACTGCAAAAAAGGGTGCTTAATCTTAATTTTAGGAGTCAGGGGCACCAACCCAGGGCCCAGTGCTCTCTCTGCCTCTCGCTCTAATCCTATATATTTGTACATTTGGCCAAAACTGGAGTGGGAAACAGCAGTCAGCAAAACCCCAGTTATTTACAGAAGGCTGTGACAATGCGCCTTCGATGCAGCACGTCTCCAAAGTCACCTTCCAGCAGCACCACAGCAACTATCCTCACCGTCAAGCACATTTTCAAAGATACGGAAACTGCACGAGAGCAACTGTGACCCAAAAGCCTCTCACAACACCACATGACAGCACAAGAGAGCCTGCTATAGAAGATGGGAAGTGAACACGGCAGTATGCTGAGAACTGCATCATCTCAACCTTTCCAGACTACTGTGCCCCTTTCAGGAGTCTGATTTATCTTGCTCACCCCAAGTTTCCCCTCACTTAAAAACAAAATCAGACATGAAAATACAAAAGTGTCGCAGCATATTATTTCTGAAAAGTTGCTGACTTTCTCATTTTTACCAGAAAATAATAAAATAAATCAATTGGAATATAAATATTGTACTTACATTTCAGTGTATAGCACACAGAGCAGTATGAACTAGTCATTGTCCGTATGATATTTTAGTTTGTACTGACTTTGCTGATGCTAGGCAAATATCTAAATGAGTTGATGTACCCCCAGGAAGACCTCTGCGTACCCCCAAAGGTATACGAACCCCGGGTTGAAAACCACTGATCTGACCTATCTCGTTATCACAACGCCAAGCCACGTGACCCTGGCAGTGGCTCACAGCATCAGCCTGGTGTACATATTCATGAAATAAACCTATGTAACAGGAAGGCAATCCCAGCCCAGGCTGCCCCGTTAGTGAGACAGGGAGCAAAGTCTGAGAGCTAGAACACGTAGACATGACTTTACAACCAGTGTACAATGAGTTCAAGTGTCCTGCTCTTTTCCTATAGCACCAGGCCTAAGAAAGTGGCCTGTCCCATTTCTCCATTAAATGTTTAAATAAAGAAATAAGCAACTGGTTACAAAAACCTTCCAATGCACCATGAGGTCTGGCTGACTCCGAGAAATGGGACACGGGCCCTTTTGCCTCAGACATGGGCTCAAATCAAAACTTGGACACAGGGTGAGCAGCTGTCATCAGCTCGCAGCTGTTCAGTGGTTTCCCACAGACCACTAGATGGTCTAAACCGGCTCCCTGGGGAACCAAAGAACCTACCTTCAAAACAGGCAGTGTTGGCAACCCTGCCCAAAGTCCATGGGCACAATGGCCATGGATTCAGAGTTTCCCACCGGAGGCCCTTCCAGGGCAGGACGAGGCAGAGAGAAGTTTGCACTGCTATGGTCCAGTCTGACTCTGCTCTGAGGACTTCACTCTGGCACATTTCACCAGCATTCAATTCAAGCCAAACATTTTTAGTTCAAGTGAAATCCATGCAAGGGGCCAAGCCAGGCCACTCAAGTTGGCAAAAATGCATCTGCTGCACAAACCCTAACTCCGGAGTGCGCAGGCCCCATGTGCACCGTTGCCTGGATGAGGCCTACAACGGAATCCCAGATCCCTCCCTGCAACACAAGCGCAACCCTCCCGCCCCCACCATCCCTACCTCCTCGCCCTCTGAGCGCCACAAAGGTGCATGGGACAGCACAGGGCATGTCAGACAAACCACAGGAGTTACCCAGGCACATTCTCAATACGTCCAGTCTGATCACAGGAGAATTACACTTTCATTTAAAACCAGGGCCTCAATGAGCAGGCAGGCTAAAGTTAGCTCCTTGTCTTATGGTTACAACATGGAGACAGGGAGCCTGGACTCCTGGGTTCTATTCCCGAATCTGGCACTGACTTCCTGTGAGCCTTTGGGTGAGTCACTTCCCCCCTCTGTGCCTCAGTTTCCTTGCTTCTGAAATGGGTAGATGGCAACATCCAAGTCAAGAGCCTTGCGACTGCTGAATTAACAGCACAGTGTGAAGCATCACTTGTCAGCCCATCAGAGCATGGGAAGGCTGGTTTTCTTCTCCACCTATCAGGAAATACAGGTTACTCCTCCTGGTTTCTGACTGGTCACAGAACTACCCCAGTCTCTAAGGCTTTGTCTACACTACCACTTCTGTCCATATAACTTATGGCACTCAGGGGTGTGGAAAAACACTCCCTGAGAGACATGTTACACCAACAGCAGCGATAGTGTGGACAGCGCTGTCAGTGGGACTCCCCCGCCGCTTGCGGAGATGGGTTTATTCTGCCAACGGAACAGCTCTCTCCTGTCGGCATGGAGCGGCTACATGAGCGATCTCACAGCGGCTATAAGCTTTCTAGCGTAGACGTAGCCTAAGCCAATCAGGTTTTATTAAGTTTCCAGAACAGTGCTCAGCACTGTTTCTCCTTGTTTACACTTGCAGTTAAGTTGCATTCTGCTGCACCCACTGCAACAGGGAATTTTACTAGTGTAGATCAGGGTTTAAATGGCTAACAATTGCAAACTGTTGTAAGCCACAACCTAACTATGGTCTTCAAGATGACAGTATAATTCAGCCGCTGCCCTTCCTGTTAACCCATTCCTCAGGCTATGGGCACCATTCACGGAACGTGTTAGCTGCCGTCTAGCCAGAACTCACTGTGGTTACGCACAGCTTACAGAAAGATGCTAGCTTGCTCACCCAGGCCTGACGAAAGCATGCTGTCCAGCCACTGACCTCAGATCAACTTACAGACAGCAACCGTGGCGCACCTTCTGAGTCCCACCCCAATGACAGACTCCTCTCTACACCATTCTAACTCAACAAGGGAGGCAGATAAATCCAGATCACACACAGGCTGCTCCATCTTGCTCTGCTGAGGTGCTCCAGCACTGCACCAGCCATTTCAACAGCCATGCAGCACGAAGCTAGGATTCCTCATACATCACAGGGCTCTTAATCATGCTAAATGACACCGTGTGTTTCTTAGTTCTTATAAAAAAAACACACCAAACTGTCATTCTGCCTCTGGGTTCTAGCAACGCTAACGAACCACATGAGCACTGCCTGGCCCTTGAGAATTGCTGTCTCCTCAGACTCTGCTGGATGCACATGACTCTTTAGATCATCACACCCATTATGTATATTTTTTTAAAAGTCATTTCACAGAACATTCCTTTCACAGATGTGCTCCAATGGGGACTATTATTGTTATACAAGATCACAACAGAGCCACTCCTACTCCCTCCAATACAACTGAAATTGACACTTTACTCCAGCAATTGTTTTCTCCCTCCCTCCCACCCGCCATTTAATTGGGACATTTTGTCCCCAAACTTGCAATCGCTCATTAAGTTTTACACGCATGAGTCAATGGGACGATGTCCTGAGAGCTAAACACATGTGCTTTGCAGGACTGGGCCCTAGAATTGAATGGACACTGAATATGCTAAGAAAATACACTCTCCGGTTCCTCTTTATAATAAAAAGCAATGACATTGTGAGGGTATATTTAGAGTGAGGAAGACAGTCATATTGTTACATCTGTCTGTGTGCAAGTGTGTTAAATATGTAAGAGAAGCTCACCCCTGGATTACGTGGCATCAGGGATTTCAAATCTCACCCACTATCAAAATGTCGCCTCCATTACTCACTGGTTACATTTGCAAACAAGCAGTTTTGTGCCCCCCCTTCCCCTCGGGGCTGCCCCTCACACCCTGTAAACATCTGCAAAGTGCCCTCATAGGCCTCCTTAAAAATTCTTCTCAAAGCTTTCCTTTGCTGTGATACCCACAAACAACCTGACAACGGCTAGGCTGCGAGTGTGCCAATACCACTGCCTGTCACCCTGACCAATACTGTCACACTGATTCCTTGCACTCCCAGTCTGTTTGTAACCACACGTTGTCCCTTGGCTTATACTCGGACTGGAACTGTCTTTTAGTTCTGTATTTGTTCTGTACAGTAACTAGCACAACAGAGTCATGGCTCTCAACTAAGGCACCTATGTGCTGAGATAATACAAATAATAAATACGGAGCTCTTTTTAGGGAGCAAACATTTTTAATCACCCTTTTGAATTTGAATAAAAGCAGGATTCCATGTTTTTAGAGATGCATTTTTGACCCTGTCCAACTACACAGTGCCAGCCACTCAGCCCTCCCACAGACTAGTCCCTGGGCCTCATCAGAAAATAAACAATGGAAAAAGATTCATGTTTTTGGAAAAAATGAGCTCTGGTCACTCCAGCAGCAGCCCAGCACTTAGTGCAGCTGCTGTTTAGGGCAGGCAAACACAACTCCCCTGGTCTGGGCACAAGATATGTTTGGTGGGGAAAGGGGTGAAACAGCTCTGGCCTGGGTCTGGCTGGAGGAGAGAGAAGAAACACAGGTAATACTTGAAGAAACACAGGTAATGGAGGCCTGATCTACACTGCAGATCTATATTGGTGTAACTACATTGCTCAGGGGTGTGCAAAATCCCCGTCTCAGCAACACAGTTATGCCAACCTAATCCCGTGTGTAGACAGGGCTATGTCGGCAGGGGATTAACTATGCTGATGGGTGAGCACAGCTCTCTTCCGCTGATGTACAGCATCTTCGCTAAAGTGCTACAGCGACGCAGCTGCACCAACGCCGCGTTTTAAGCGCAGACTTGCCCGGAGCAGCGCACCACTCAGAGAGGCCTTGTCCACATGGCTGGGACCCGGCTGGCAATGGCTACTTTTAACGGCTGGGTTTCAACCCGGCCCCGCCCCGTTCGGGCAGAAATTCCTAGCCCCAGGCCTGTGAGCCGGCCGAGGAGGGCAGAGATGCCGGTTGCCAGCACAACTCCGGCTATGCACGGCACCGGGCAAAGGCCTGGCCTGGCCTGGCCTGGCCACTCAGGGATCTTACAGCCGACCAAATGCCCAGCCCCGGCCAGATCCTCCGCCCGGTCTTCTCGGGAGCGGGTGCCTGGCTCGGAGAGAGGCCGGGGTCCCCGGGAGCCCTCTTCACGCCAGAGCACACCCGAGCCAGCTCCGCCCCAGCCCAGAGACACCCCCCGGCACGGCACGGCCCGGCCGGCGGCGGCTGTGCGCTGCGCTGCCCTCCCGGCTGGTCCTTGCAGGGAGGGACCGGGACCGCCCGGACCCGGAGCTCGGCGGCTGCAGGGCAGGGACCTTCCGAACCCGCCGCGCCTAGGAGCCTCTCCCGGCCGCCCCCAGCCCGCCTGCAGCACGGCCCGCCCCGCCCCGCCCCGAGCCCCCCGGCCCGGCACCTCTTGGAGCGCTGCAGCAGGGCGCCCTGGCCGCGCTGGCCCCGGTAGCCGGGCGGCGCCGCACCCCAGTAGCTCGGGTCCGACATCCCCGCGGGCCCGCCTGGCGCCTGCTCCGGCCCGGCCCGGCCCCAGCGCGCGGCGCGGCACAGCACAACGCAACGCGAGCCGAGCAGCCTCCAGCGCGGGCCGCCCGCCCCGGGGCTGGGCCCTGCCGCCCGCCCGGCTCAGACCCCGCCCCCGGCCCCCTCCGGGCCGCGCCGCGCCGCTTCCCCTTCGTATCTGCCCCCCGTCCCGTCTCTGCCTGCCCCCCAATCCACCGCCCCCATGGCCCGGCCTCCCCCCCGAGCCCCCACCTCCCCCATCTGAGCCTGCCCCCCGACTGTCAGTAAGACCCCTGCACCTCCAAGTCTCCTCCCAACCGAGCCCCCCACCTTCCCTCCAAGCCTGCCCCAGAGCCCTCCATAGCTCCGAGCCCCCCGTGGTCCTAGTACCCCCACCAGCACTCCCTTCTCCCCCAGGCCTGAGCCCCCTTCCTCTCCCAGACCCCCAGTCCCAGTATCCTCCCCGCCAACTGAGCCCCCCAGCCCCCATCCATCATCCCTCCTCCCCCACTGAGCCCCCTTCGGGCAGGGACTCAGTCCCCTTCCTGCCCCCCCGGCAGATCTTATCTCCCCGCTTCCTTTCCCAGCCCCACCCCACCGCCCACAAGGGGCTACTCTGCCCCTGCGGCCTGAGGAAGGGGTGCACTGGCACTGTTTGCAAACACTGCCGGGCAGTCTGGCCTGGGGACAAACCCCCCCCCACACACACACACCCACCGCTGGGGCTGCAGCAGGGCCCTTTCCTGCCCCCACAGCTGTACCCAGCTTGCTGTGGGGCATGCACAGCATGGAGAGGTTGCCATGGACACCATGGGGAGTTTGTGTATTTCCTGCTGATGTCTAAGCCACAGATAAATAAATAAATAAATACATGTGTAGAGAAACCAGGGCAAGCCACATCCCGCTGGTAGCTCTCGCCCATGCAGTCAAGTCAGCCAGGCACAGAGGGCCAGGCTCAGGCAGGAGCGGGGCCGAGTGCAACGCCACTGAAAGCACAGCAAGCTGCTCCCCCACACACCTCTGGCAAGGAGCCCCCTTCTCTCCCCTGCACCGTGCAAAAGAGGGGCCTCCCCCCCTTACAGACAGACATTCAGTCCATACCAACTACCCTGCGACAGGAAGGCAGCTACAGGGTGCAAAAATCGAGCACTCCAGCTGGGAGATGGCCGAGTTAAGGCTGCCCAGACAACCATGGCCTGCCTTCTAGGGCCAGGTTATCAAATACGCTCAGTGCCTACTGTTCACAGTGGGAGGTCTTGAAAATCTGGGCCCATCTGTGGATATCAAGTACATCTGAAAATACCGGCCCAGCAGACTGATCCTACTCCCATGAGCCCAATGGAAGTCTTCCCACGGGCTCCAAAGGGCTGGTCTATCGCACACAGCCCCATTCTTCATTAACCTCATTCGCAACTGAGCAAACCTTCAAAGATTTGCTCAAACCTTAAAAGAAAAAATTCAACCAGAAGCAGAGACCAAGGCCTTGTCTACACTAGCACTTATGCTGGCAAAACTTGTCGCTCAGCGTTTGTGTATTTCCTGCTGAGCGACGTACATTTTGCTGGCTTCTGCGTGGGTGTAGCCGTGTTATGGCGGCGGGCGAGAGCTCTCCTGTGGAAATAATAAAACCACCTCAGTGAGCAGCGGTAGCTGTGTCGGCAGGAGAGCGTCTCTCGCCAACACAGCACAGCCCACACAAGCATGTATGTCACTCAGGGGTGTTTTTTTCACACCCTTGAGCCCCAAATGTTTTGCCACCATAAGTGCAGGTGTAAACAAGGCCCAAGCCTGGAAAATTGCAACCTAAGCAGTTTGCTAAAATGATAAGCAACTGAAAATGGGGCTGGAATGAGATGTGTTAGGGAATGTTAAGCACAGGTGTTGCCGCTGCCCTGCCAATAATCATATTTCTACCGCTCTCAGTGTCCAACTCAGCCCCGCAGTGCAGGAGCAGGATACAAACACAATACAAATGGGATTCTAAAAGTCACTGAACACAAGCAGATAAAAGCAATCGAGGCATGAGAATCATCTCACAACTAGGAAGAGCATGCAGGCTCAGCTGGCCGCAGGACTTGCCCAGATGTTCCTGGATTTTAGTCAGTGAAGATATTTGGATTAAATTCTCTCTCATCATCTCCCTTTTTCCTCTTGTCAAAGTCCTAATTAATACTGCATCTGTGATATCCCAGGTATCTCCACAGCAACTGCCTGACGTAAAACTCACTGCATTAGGCACTCCCACAAGAAAAGCTAGCCCATCTGGGAGAACTGAAGTTATCTTCAGCACTAAGGCAGGAGGAGGAGAGCGACCGAACTACAAGAAAGTAACCGGCTGTTTGCATAAACGTTCTCTTCTTTCTGGCCTGCTGGGATGAAAAGCCTCCTTTAAGCACAGGTCAGTGAATGAGGTGTTAGGCAAATGGCATCATTATGCAAACAGAAGCCCAGACCCACAGGAAAGCAATCCTCTCCATACCAAGGGAACAGGGTTGGGCAAGAACAGGAGGCTTTTCCGCTCTGTGGTCACATGGCGTGCAGTGTCTTAAAGTAGCAGAAATGTGTTTCTAAATCTGTTTAGCTTCTTCCTTCAGTGGCAGAAGAGTTCCAGCCAGCATGTTACAGATTTTGCATGTTCTTTTCTTGGGCCTGATCTCCACACAGTGTTTGCACCAGCGTATGACTGGTTGGTTAGCAGTGTGAATTTCTACTGGAATAGTTATACTGGTGCACTCCCTACTGTGGATGCAGTTATACTAGCATAAAGTTGCCTTCCACCAGCACAGAGGGAATACGCTGTCTGCACTAAGGAGTTGTTCTGCTTTACCTACACTGGGACAGCTAAAGGGCTACCACACTTGTGTCTAGACAAGCCCTCCAGAAAGTTGTGAAGCTTTCCGCTGCTCTTGTAGACGAATCACAGCCCCATGCGACAAGCCAAACTCAACCCTGTGGGCACAGATCGATATGGCAGTGAAGTTTAGTGCCAAGCCAGTCCGGCTCGCCAATTATGAGGCTTGTTTCTTCCAATCATTGTCCCCTTTCGACAATTAACACTCGTAGCCTCCATCTCTTCCTGTGTCACAGATTAGCTCCTGCATAACCAGGAGTTTAGTATCTAGACATTAACTTAAAAGAGAAACCTGGACAGACTGAATCTCAGCTTTCTCATAGCCACACTAATGAGAAATCCACTTCTTTCTTGCCAGTCACATAATGGCTCTCACACACTATCTGTGTTTGAATAACAATGATTCGTTATTATTCATTAAGAGCGTCCAGTGCTTTTCAGCCAGACAGATCGCCCAGTGCGTTTTACCATGGACTTGACTCTGCAGCCTGACCCACATGCAGGGCTGAAGAAACGGGGGACAAGTGTTTTGGGGCCCCAAGCTCAGGAGGGCCCCCAAAACATCTGACTGGGGTGAAAAGGAAGGTGCTGGGGCCTAACAGAACATGACATACCAGGGCCCCAAATTTCTCTTGATGGGCCTGCTCTGCTCAGATGGACACACCCCATTGCTTGTCCATGGCCCCACCACTGCTCTGAGCAAGCACAGGAATCCACCCATGCTGACCTCATTGCAGGATCAGGGCCTAGAGGGATTACTGCACCCCTGACTGAAAAGCAGTTGCCTACAAAGCAGCACGCAGCAACACGGCACAACATTTTAGGCCAGGAAATGAAGACGAATACCACAGCCAAGGAAAATGAACGACAAAGGGGATTTAGGGAGGCAGGAGCAATTACTCATGCTGGAATTTGGCCAGAACACCACAGTTACCAAGAGCACCCCTGAATCTTTAATGGCCACCAGTGGCCAAGACCCAGTTTACATCTTAACCCCAAAACAGCCCCCCTCACCAGATTCTGCATTTTGGGGCATCTGTCCCTGGTTGCAGGAGAGGTTAATTGACACCGATTAATGCCCCAGCCACACTTGAACACGGGCTTGCTCTGGAGGGCTCCATGCAAGTACTAAGTAGGGCCTGCCCTGCTGAGTGTGAGATCGGAGGAGATCACAGCCAAAGGTAGTATGGGGGCAGGCCAAATTAATGTAAATAAGACACAAAGCAATTAAAGCACGCCGAGCTCATTCTGAAGGCTGCCAAGACACCCATAGCTCAGCCGCACTGTGCCTAGATAATTAGGGTGACAAGTGTGAAAAATTAGGACCGAGAGTAGGGGGGCAATAGGCGCCTATGTAAGAAAAAGCCCCAAATATCAAGACATCTGGTCACTCGAGCCCCAATCATCCTGATGCTTCTCTGCGAGACCCTTTACGCTGGAAGCAATGTGTCACCAGGACAATTTCCTCTATCCCGCTCTTCCTGGTGTTGCAGTCAGGGCTAGTCTACACTTAACACTTGCAGTGGCACAGCTGTGCCCCTGCAAGAGCGCGACTGGAGCCAAGTTATGTGGAGGGGAGAGAGCTCGCCCACCGTTACAATAAAACCACCTGAACGAAGCAGGAGAGTTCTCCTGCCGACATAGCCCTGTCCACACAAGCGCTTATGCCGGCACTTATGTCACTCAGGGAGGTGTTTTTTTCACATTCTTTAGCCACAAAAGTTTTGCCAGCATAAGTACTAGTGTAGACAAGGCCTGCACAGCACCTGGAAAAGGAACTCCTCCCCCATTATGCAAACATGGCTCCTAAGCCTTATCTATACTGGGGAAATTCTTGTGAAATTTCCCCCCATTGCTAACACCTGTTCAGGTTCCCCAGTGGGATTTTACATTGCCAGCCAGAGTTTTAAACACCATATAGTCGAACCCTGCTCAGAGCTATCCACACTGGGCTCCCAGCTCTGCTAACACTGGGGTGGGGCTGGAGTTAGCAACCTTTACAATTTCCCTAGCGCAGTGTAGACAAGTCTAGAGTCTGCCCTTCAGAACCCTTGCTCTGTGTGCTGAAAGCGAGTGGAGATTTTACTGTCATGCCCAGAATGTTTCTTTTGTGTATGCAAAACAAATGTCCTCCCTGAGACCAATGACGATGGTGATTACAGTGGAGGTCAGCAAAAAAAGGCTTGTAGGCTTGCTTCTTTCCCACGGACAGAGACCAGACAGCTTCCATGCCTCAGCCAGTCATCCCTTAAAAGTGCAGCTTGGATGACTCGTGCTGTTTTTATGATTAAATTGGCTGCTGACAGGCTGCCGGGGTCATTTTGTCTCTAGGTGTATCAGCAGAGAGCCCTCCTGCACTCACCCTGCCCTGTACAGATGCTTCTGGACACATACTTGCTGTGTTGGAGAATTCTCTCACACATTTATATTAATCAAGAGAGATCTCTGTAACACGGGACAGCCCTAACTGCAAAAGGAAAAACCTCATGTTTTAATTCATCTCCTGGCTTGATTAGTAGGTCAGGTGCTAAGTGATCCTAAGTGTAAATTGCTTGTTAACACCTTTTCAGAAAACATACAACAGCTGCCTGAAAAGCACTGTGGATAGCCTTCTAAACTGCAACACTGTCAAACCAAAACATTGCAACAAACAGGGAAAGTCTCTTGAAAGTGTGAACAAGAGCAGGTGTGTCAGAGGTTCTCTAGAGACTAGCTTCCAGCATGGTTTCAATCTCTGTAGACACAGCCGGCATGTCTACACCACAAAAATTAAGTCGACCAAATTTACGTCGGCATACAGCTGCCACCGTAATTACATCACTTGTGTGCGTCTACACTTTGCTCCTTGTGTCAGTGGTGCACGTCCTCACCAGGAGCGCTTGCACCAACTGGACTGTCAGTGTGAGGCATCTGACGGCCAGTAGCAGTCGATGTAAGCGACGCAGTGTCTACACTGGCACTGCATCGACCTAGCTACATCGACCTTGGCTCAACGCCTCTCATGAGGTGGAGTGATGAAGTCGGTGTAGCAGGCGAGTTACGTCGGCAGGAGAGAAATTTCAGTGCAGACACTTTGGCCATGTCTACACTAGAGTTTACAGCGGCACAACTGTACCAATGCAGCTGCACCATTGTCAGATCTCTCGTGTAGCCACTCTGTGCTGATGGGAGAGCGCTCTCCCATCGACATAATAAAACCACCTCCACGAACGGCTGTGGCTGTGTTGGCAGGAGAAGCTCTCCTGCTGACATAGCAGTGTCCACACCAGTGCGTCTGTTGGTGTAACGTATGGTGTTCAGGGGTGTGGCTGAGCAACTTCTTACACCAACAAAAGTGGTACTGTGGACAAGCGTTAGTGCAGACAAGCCTTCACAGAGCTAGGTTGATGCAAGGCAACTTACGTCGATCTGTCTCTGTAACGTGGACCAGGGCAGACTTTAAAAGGAGTTCTCTCTGGCTATGAAAGGTCAGTCTTATGGCCTGAACCAGTAAAGAATCATTCTGGAACTGCTACCCTGTGTGCTGACTACCTAGGCCAAATTTTCTGCCTGTGTAAACTGGTGCAACATCACTGACTTACGAGAATTTGGACCCATAATCCTACTTGTATCAGAATCAAATCAAATAGCTGATGTTTATTCTTGGGCCTATGAAATCTTCAAAAACAAGCACCTGCCACCCCAGGACTCTATTCCTATGAAGTTTCACTCAGGAAAGCCATGTCCCCACCTCCTTGCAGTGTGTTCTTAACTCGGAGATAAGCCAGATTGCACACATCTGTCCCTAGCTGCGACAGCCATCTGGAACAAGCTCTGCAGCATCTCCCAGTGCAGTTTGGTTGAGTGTCTCTCTTCCCTTCTGGAGATAACAATAATTATCATCGAAAGAACCTGCCTAATTCTGGGCTGTGAAGAAGCAGCAGCAGAGGCTGGCACCACACTCCCAGTTCTAGCAGGACAATCTGGCTCAGCAGAGAAGAGACGATTATGTTTGACTGTTTCTGTGCAGTTACCTCAGTGAATCCCTTACCCTGTAACAGGGCAGCTCATCCCTTTAGACCTTAGTGCCCCTGCTGCCAACCTACGGATGGAGAGACATCACCCACTTCAAGGGTCCCAGCCAATCCCACAGCCACCAGTGCCACGGGGCCTCTGCTGGGTTCAGCTCTGTGAAGGCTTTGACCCTGGCTTTCCTGTGGGCTCTCTGTACTCCTCAGACCTGCTCTTCCCATGAGAAGTGTCAGTCCCACAGCTGGGGGTTGGGATTTATAGGTCGGGAGAATGGCAAGTAAATTCCCAGCTCCCGAGTCAGACGGCTGGGTGGTGTAGCCAGCACCCCCCTCTGCTGGACAGTGGTAGAGCAAAGCCCTGTTGTGCTAGGATTAGATCCCCCACCTTTGTCAAAATGCACCCAACCAAAAAAGCCTCTAGCCTCTGGTTTATTGACCACATACGCTGGGCGAGTTGGGAGCACACGTGGATGTCTGCACATGCAGTCATGCCGCACACGGGCACAAATACACACAGCAAACTGACCGCACTCAATCAGCACTGAGATCCAATTAGCAAGAGAAGAAGGACTCAGAGGCTTCCAGAGCCAGGCCTAGCATCCTAGTGACAAGGCCCCATGAGCCTCTCTGCCGATGCTCTTGTGACATGGCACGTGTTGTGTCACTCAGGCCCTCGGGGCAGGTTAGTGCCACGGGCACCAGGGACTTGCACTCGAACATAGGAGAGCCGCTTTCTGGGATGTGCTTCACAGCCTGATCCTGTGCTGCTAATGCCGTGGCAGTGGGAACAGGCCCTTGTGCTGACCTCAAAGAATCCAGATTTGGGCATCACGACAGATTTGTCTATTTACCGCTTTGTCTGGAAAAAGATAACACCACTTATGAGCGCGCACACACGCACACACACACACACACACCCACCCACCCACCCCCTCTGGGGACACACCAGCCTTTCACTATGGCCCGCTCCCTGCAACTACAGCATGGGCAGGATCCATGCTCCTACCCACTTCACAACCACAGTGACGCCTTCCAGCCCTTGTGTCTCTCTGGGCCCCTCCTCCGTCACTCTGGTCACCCAACAATCACCATCACTGAGGCAAGACCAGGCTTCCCGCAGCTCTGCTCCCCAACCCGAACTGATCTCAGCTGAACACAGCCCGAATCTCTCTCCCTTTCCTACCCGCATTTACAAAGTGTAAACGGAGACACGGATTCAGGGAAGCGTTTGGGGACACCCAGGGTGCACAACAGGCTGCACAAAATAAAGCCCCACACAGCAGAGCGCGCAGTACTCCAGCTAGCGACAAACACGGGCCCAGTGCCGCTGTCAGGCTTGGAGTAACTCCTCCTTGCTGCCCCAGATCTGCCCTCGCTGAGACGCTGCCCTTCTCACTGCCAGCCTGATGCTCAGCTGAACTCCCTCCCGAGCAGCCAGCCTGATCCAAGTGCATCCGGGCTAACCATGCAAACGCACACATGCAGCCCTTCTCCCCACGGGCAGCCGATTCGCGGCAGGGGGGACTGCTAAGCAACACTTGTGTTTCTGTGATGCTGCTTCATACGGACTCCTTAACGTGAGCTCTGCTCACGCAGGGCTGCCAGCTCCACCCGGAGAAACCTGGGCACGCGCTGCTTCCCGTACACGGAGTACTGCAAACCCAGGTGGGCGGCGAAGCCTGCTGCATTCGGAGCAGGGTGCTAGAGAGCCCACGGCCAGAGTCCAAGACCTGCAGGCACCTGCACAGGTAGGGAGTGCGAGGAGGGCGGCCTGGAGCGGGACTCGGCTCAGCCACTGAAGCCATGAGTGAGCAAGTTGATTCTCTCTGTGCGCCTTGGCTCCCATCAGTAAAATGAGGATAACGAGTTTCCCTTGGTCCTGCCTGTCCAGCCTGTGACATCTCCGGGGCAGCGCTCAGCCCGAGATGGGGGACGCTCCACGCAGCCGTGATACAACTAGCTTCTTTGTAAAATGAAAGGTATCACACCATGGCGGCTGCCCAGGAGTCGGAGGCCTCTGCTCTGGCGTCCCTGCTGGGATTGCCTGTCCAAGGAGGTTACACGGGGGCTGCAATGCAAGGCACATGGCAGTGCGGTCTCCCCGGCTTGTTGCAGATCCTGGACATTCAGGTCCATCTGGGGTGTGGAGGCTAGAGGTCTGTACGAGGGCAAGTTTGGGCTGGGGCGGGGGGGTAGGAGGGATGACCGTGGCGCACGAGGGTGGAGGGATGCCAAAGCCAAGGGCAGGAAAATGGCACCTCAAAATGCTGGGATCCGCGGGCCTGCTGCCCTCCTGGGGGGCTGTGAGCTTGACCGTGGAAGGGCGAGATGCAGCACGTGCCAACACGTTCCCGACTCCCACGAGCCAGCACATGTCGTTGGGGGCCCTGCCAGGTCAGACCGATGCAGCTGCCGCCACAGACAGCACGAAGCCCCCAGCAGCACACGGCTCCTGGGAAGGGACCTTGGCTCCGGAAATGCCCCCCCACAGCCTGGGGTGAGCACGACTCCACCGGCTCAGCCAGGGCCCGTGACCTGGGCAGAAGGGCCCTGGGAGTGCCTGACGCCACGGGGAATCCACCAGGCCCCTCAGTGCTGCCACCTACTGACCAGCTCAAACTTCGCCAGCCTCCGGCCCAGAGAAAAGCCAGTGGCCCAAGAAGTCCCTGCCGCGGTGGTGGCCCACCTGCAGGGACAGCTGCAGAATACCGAGGTCACCTTCTGCCCGGCTGTGCCCAGGACAGTGGGTTACGGGCGACGGGGCACATCACAGCATGGAGTCTGCCAAGCCAGTCCCCACACGCTGCTCCTGCTCCCCGAGTCCCGGCCTGCGGGAATGCCCGGCCCCAAACCTCACCCCCTCTGCTGCCAAGCATACTATGGGAGCAGCGCCCCCCGGGTTGTGAGCAGTCACCCAGAGGCTACAATTCCCTGCTGTTCCAGACGCACCCGGCCGACTGCTCTCAAATCCACCCTGGCCTCTCCCCTGCAGCGTCTGTGACACGGCGCACAGCCTGCGCACAGGAGCATGGGCCGTCCTGCGCCATTTCACATTAGCCACGTGCTCAGATGGGGCAGGGGCTGGTGGGAATTAACCTCCCAGACAAAACCCTTCCCGTTCCCCCATTAGCGGAATCAGAGCCAAGAGGAGGAAGTGAATTATTAGCCCATAATGCAGAGACAGCGCCAGCCCGATGCACACAGCCTGACCCAACCCTCACAGCCAAGAGGGGGACCCCCAGCCTAACCCACACAGCCAAGAGCTAGAGCCAGACCGCCCAGACAGACCCTCCAGCCGGGCCCCCCAAGCCAGGCCCGACCTGCATAGCCGAGAGCCAGTCCCTCCACAGCAGACCAGCCTACCCTGACTGGTGAGAGCCGACCTGCCCAGCCGGGAGCAGAGCCCAGACCCTCAGGACCCCCGCACAGCCAGGCCCCCCAGCCCGACCCACAAAGCTGGGCCAGTGGGGTCAGAGCAGGAGTGCTCAGAGTAGCAGACAGGCGGGGTGCAGCCCGTCCCCCATGGGCAAGGGCATAGCAACGTCACAGACTCGGCCGGGCTGCTGCCTGCTGGGGGTTAACGTCCGGCCCCACGGCAGTGCTGGGACACCCCTGCAGCTCCGCGTGTTATCCAGCAGAGGGAGCAGGACCCACAGGCTTCCAACCCGCCCCATTGCCCCCCTGGGGCTGTTTGAGGGACGCGCCTGGCGCCCAGCGCGGTTACTCCGAGTTCAATGCCGCAGTGCCCCGTGGGGTGCAGCGGGGCGCTGGGCCCCGCACTGGCCCCAGGCATCTCACCTCCAGACACGGCCGGCTCCTTGACTGGACCCCTGCACCCCACCTCCCGCCGGGCCATCCATGAGGCACCTCAGCCAGAAGCTTCAGGCCTCTCTGGGGCCCGGGGCCGGCTCTCTGGGGCAGAGGAGCGATGGGAGCGCGTGGCTGCAGCATCCTCCCAAGTACCAGGGATGCTGCCTGGCACCCGGTGCTGTACGGGAACCTCTCTTCTTCGACGTGACCCGCCTGCCCTGCTCCCGCTGCCCCACGGCTCCCGCTCAGAACAGAGCCACCAGGGTTTACAGCCCCCTGGATGCCCCAGGGCGGCCCCCCAGGCTGCCCCCTTTCTCCGTCCGCCCTGACCAGCCCCTTGCAGTAAACACCAGGGAACCCAGTAGGGCCCAGCGGGGAGCAGCTGCGCTGAGCTCCCCCAGGCTGGGGGAACGGGGGCTCTTACCTCCAGGGATGCAGGGTTAGTAACGGGCTGCAGGGGCTGCAGGGGCTGCAGGGGCTCAGCAGCGTCGGGCTCTGGCTACTTGGAGACAAACTGCAAAGCAAGACGCACCAAAGCGTGTGAATTCAGTGCGGGCCCCTCGGCACCTTGTGGCCCTGCCGCTGGCCAGACGGCACAAACCCTGCCGCTGGGTCGGGACTGAGCAGTACCTGAAGGGGAGCAGGGCTGGAATATTGGGGGCGAGGGGCATCAGCAGAGCTGTGTGTCTGGGGGAGACCGGGGCCAGGACAGCAGGAGGCTGGGGGACAGGACTGAGGGGCACCGGCAGAGCTGGGAGGGGGATGCCCTGGCTGGGGTAGCCGGGGCTGCAGGTCGGGGGTGAGGGGCACTGGCAGAGCTGGGAGGGGGGAGCCCAGGGGGCTGCGGGTCGGGGGGGGGGGCAGCAGGTCCAGCTTTCACCCCCTGCCCCAGCGACCCGTCGCGGGGAAGGGCCCAGGGACGCTGCGCTCTCCCGGCCCCGGACCGCGGCTGCAGATGGTCCCGCAGCGCAGGGGGCAGCCCGGGGGGACCCGCTCGGACGGAGCGAACCGGGGGCTGGGCCCCCCCCGCAAACCCTCCCGGCCCCGACTCACTCCAAGGTCAGAGACGGGATTTTCAGCCGGTCCCTGCGCGATTTCATGGCTGGGGGCGGCCGCCCCGCCCGGCTCCCCGCAGCGCGCAGCGGCCGGCACCAGGCACCAGGCTGCGCTGGAGCGATCTGGGCACCGGCCGCCCCCGCCCGTCACGCAGCAGCAGCGGCGGCTCCCGCAGGGGGAGGCGGCCCCGGCCCGGCGCAGGGACGCTGCGCTGCGCGCCGCCCCCCGGCTCCCCCCACCGCGGGGCTCAGGGGGCCGCTCACAGCCCCCGCCCCCGCCAGGCGCTGCTTGGAGCCGGAGCTCTGCCCCCCCCCCCCCCCGGCTCCACAGGGACTCCGGCCCCCCCAGACACGAGGAGCCCCCCGCCCAGGAGCCCCGCGCCCCTCGAGGCCAGACCCGGCCAGGCGGCCTGGCCCCAGCGCTGGGGCTCCGCGGTTGGAGCCTGGGGCGCGAGCTGGGGGGGGCGCTGCGGTGGAGGTGGCCGCGCAGCCCTTCTCCCGGAGCCAGGGATCCTGCGGCTCCCCGGCTCTGCCCCCGGCGCTGGGCTGTCTACAGGCTAGTCCTGGCCTCACCCAGAGCCCTGGGCACAGACCCCAGCTGCAGAGCGGCCCCTCCAGCCTGGCTTTCCATGGCGATCAGCAGGCAAAGGGTTCATGGGTGTCCAGGTTCCTGGGGCCACGCGCAGGCCCCGGGCCCCAGAAGCCCAAGGGGGCAGCTGAGCCTGGCCTTCAGGTTCACTTGAATTTCCATAAGGTACCAGCACAAAACAGGCCAAACACGCCCACATCGGCGCAGACCCAGGGTCGAACCCATCCCTGGCTCAGCCCCACGGACGCGGCGCCAGGAGGGGTTTGTCTCGGTGCCCGTCTCTCCTGGCTTCCTCACTTGCAGAGCGGTGCAGGGGGAGGGGGCAACTCCAGGGTCACTCCCCATCGGGTCAGTCCCTCCACCAGGTACCGGGTGAGAGAGTCTGGCCAGAGACGTTAGCGCTAGGTCTGGGCACTGAAAGCTGCGCCGGAGCCAGCGTGGCAAGAGCTGCCCTGAACACCGCGGCTGAAAGGAGACAGCAAACCCCCACCCGTCAATTCCGAACAGACACCCCCCACCTGGCCGTGCCCCGCCACGGCGAGTGCCCCAGGCACATCGCTGGAGCGCTGCACCGCAAGGAAAGGGTTTGAGCAAAGAAAAAGGAAAGCCTTAAAAAGGCACCCGCCTCCCCCGACTCCAGCAGGGACCAGCCGGGCCCCTCAGCACAAGGGACGGCCCAGAAGTCCTGTCCAGGAGGTGCTGGGCTGGTCCCCAGGGCTGGGAGGGGGGACATTAAAGCACACGCTGAAAGGCAGAGCTGGGCAGGAGGAGGCCATGGGAGGCATCCGTCCTCTCGTACTTACATTCTTCCGCGGCGAGGCAGGCTCAGCTCCTTCTGCAACGAGAGAGAAAAGAAGAGAGGGGTGAGTGAGCAGCTCACCCCGATGCGCCATGGCAGCTCCTGCCAGCCACCGTGACTGCCGCAGCCACAGAGCCGCTGGGGGCTTTCAGGCAGGGAGTGCGTCCGAGGCGGCCATGTGCATAGCCAGCACATCGGACTCCACAGCCCAGCCAGGCTCTGCCTCTGCCCTTGCCCCTTCTGCCGGCTGGGAGGTGACAAATGGCCACAGCTCAGCCCCCTCCAGCTCTCAACACGCGGTGCCACCACGTGAGCTCACAGCTGAGCGTTAGTTACGGCTGCGATCACGCAGGGCTCGGGGCATGGCTCCTGGGGTACGGTCTGAGTGAGGCCTTGTTTTTCGGGCAAAGCAGGAGCAGCCATAAGCTAAGAAGCGTGTGGTCACATCTTCACAGCCCATCTCAGTCACATCAGACAGCATAGAAACTGCCACTGTCTTAACAGGACCTACCAGCACCAGCTAAAAACAGAGCTTCCGATGTTTAACATTCGGTCTGGCAAGGAATCATTGTCAACAGTTGTGGTTGTAAAATCCACACTTCTATTGTTTTGTCTCATGGTTCCACTTCTCGCGTGTTTATCTGAATGGTTTCTGTCCGGTTCTTTGACTGTTTCTGTTTGTTGCATAATTAATGGTGCAATATTTAAATCAGCGAAGGCGGTGGGATATGATCAGTTAAAGAACCGTTTCGTAATGGCTAGGATGGTGTTTGTAGCACTTTAATTTTAAAGGACTGGCTAAGGCACAGCTAAGCAGAACCCACAGCTGAACTATATAAACGGAGGTCCAAAGGGAAGTGCTTTGGAACCGAACTCCAGGACACGGCCCAAGACAGAGCTGCCAGATCTCCGCACCCTGCCCACCAGATCATGCAGCTGGAGTCCCCACATGATCTGATCCTGACTGGCCACCCGAAGTTCCTCTGCCTCATTGGGAGTGGGGAGCACTGAGTAAATGTTAATGCACAGAGAATAAGGAGATTACTGGGTAAGGCTCCTTCGCGGGTACAAGACCCCGCAAGCCCACAGAAGTTTAGGCCTGGAGCCCTACGGATTGGGGTACAGGTGTGGTGCCCTCGTGTGTGTGGGTAACACTGGGTTCTATCTCTGGCTCTGGTGCTGGCACACTGCAGGTCCCTGCTCTGCTCTCCCCCGCATCCTGGCAAGCTGCAGCCTTGCTGGCCTCGTCCTGCGTCACAGGGTCAGTCACCTCTCCTCGGGGGCAGACTTTGCTCCCAGCGCTGGGCCCGTGGCTGTGTTTTCTCTCGGGCACCCATGCTGCTGACACTTGCTTACATGGACGCTGCCCTGAAAGCGACTCTAGACATGCTGAATGTCGGCCCCCCGTGACCCAGTCTCATGCTCTGAGCCCCCCTTGAGTTCTGAGCCCGTTCTCTGCTTCCTGCCCCGCCCGGTGCTAGGAGTCCTGCAGAGGCAGCGTGCTCCGCTTCTGCTGTGCTCGGGTAACGGCAGCACAGACCCAGCTGACAAACCGAACCGCCCTGACGGACACCAGCCATCAGCCAGGGGAATCCAGCTCTGCGAGTGGCATTTCCCGGCAAAGATCCCTGGGCCCGGTGTGCAGGTGGGAGACAGACGTGGGGGAGAGGAAGCAAAGCAGTGACCTTGTCCAGGAGCTGGCAAAGCTGGATCCTGGAGTGAAAGGCTGCACATCCCTGATGCATTCGGGGCCGTTTGAAGACCTTCCTGGGCCCTAGGCACACTTGCCTTCGCAGGCCCCCGACCGAAATAACTGATTTGATTTTAAGCAATTAATCAATCGTTTTTTAAATACAAATACAAAATGATATATACAAAATGTTTTCGTAGGCCCTGAAAGTTTCGTAGGCCCGAGGCACCGTGCCGCCTGTTGTTCCTAATGGATAACACGGCCCTGGATGCATGGCTGGGAGGCTGAGCACCTGCCCAGCGTGAGCCTCTAGTGCGTGTGCAGCCAGCAGGCAGCAAGGAACCCGCGCATTGTGTCGCTCATTGGGGAATGTTTCTGCCAGGGCTGTTTGCTGGCGTGTGGCGTGAGGGGATGAAGGTCCATTCTTTGGAGGCACCTGGGAGTTTCAGCTAGTGGTGCTGGGCGTAGCTGCCTCTCACTCTGTGCGTGTGCGGCGAGAGGGCTGTCTGGTGTGCACGCGGACATGCCGAGGAGCACAGATGCAAGCTCCGCTCAGTTCGGGGAGGGGGGGGGCAGTAGGTGCACAACGGGAGGTTGTCAGGCTGCACAAGATGCCTGTGCATGCACTAGAGTCGAGGACTCTTCCACTGACCTCACACCCGGAGACCCACATCTGCAGAGTCACGTGCTCTCCAGCAAGAAGCTAACAAATGCCCCTCTCCAACGCACAATAGCTATAACCACAATACAATAGCCCCAACACAATACCTGTACGCAGCGTAGACACACATGTAAAATTACAGTTACTGGCAAGGCTAGGCCTCCGCACGCACTCACTCACACACGCTGCGCCAGACACACACGTACCATCGAGACGGCCACTCACACATGCACATGCCTCTATGCCCCCTACCTGCACTCACATGCCCCCACACACAAGCACAACCCCACCACACACACCCTTGCTACCCACGCCCGCCCGCACGCACACACACACAGCTGCACAGCCTGTCTCCCTCCATCACAGACAGGGAAAACCCCCACCCACCCCGAGAATCGAATGCTAACTTGTATTATACAGGTCAACCTCAAGGTGGAGTTGTGTGTAACGCACCTTATTTCAGCTAACCTCGGCTCCCCCGGCAGAACGTTACAGGATCTTGTCGTGAATGGCTCTGTGTCTCTCACCCAGAAAGCAGCTCCATAGCCAGCCCATGTCTGGTACAGGAGCATGACCTGCTGTCAGAAGTAGACTAGGGCCAGAGAACAGAAACAGAAAGAATAAAGCAACAAAGGTTGCAGGGTTTTATCAACATGCCACTCTGCACTGCCCCAGAGAACTTCAGCTTGGACAAACCTTCGGAATGGACAGACTGGAAACAACCGTTTGCAAGATTCTGCATTGCTATCAAGCTCCAGGAGGAAATGGATGATACTCAGGTATCTTCTTTAATTTATGCTATGGTGAAGCAAGCACAGCATATCTTTACATCTTCTACCTTTACTGAAGACACTTACAAAGAGGACTATAAAAGGGTTCTGGCTGTGTTTGATGTATACTTTAGACCTCAAAGAAATGTGGTTTATGAAAGAGCATGTTTTCCCCAGAGAATTCAAGAACCAAGAGAAAATGTTGAATGTTTTAGAAGAGCTCTGTATGCATTCACTGAAAACTGTGATTTGGGGACTGCAAAACATGAAAGTATCAGACACAGGCTGGTTACTGGGTTAACAGATAAAAACCTTTCACAATAGCTACAATTAAAAAAAGACCTTCTCAGCTGCAGGTTGGCAGCCATCTGGGCCAAGCGAGAAAGGTTGAAGAACCTGACAGATTATTTGATGATACCGGACTTTTGAAAGGAGATCCAATACAAATAAACTTACGAGACAATGTGAACCCTACATTGTACAAACATTAAATAGACCTTGGAAGAGCCTACCTACAGACTTATGGCAATTCAGAGGCCATCATCTGGTCATAGTGGACTATTTTTCCAGACATATAGAAATAATGTATTTGAAAGATATAACTGGCACAGTGTTCTTGAGCAACGGATGTGCATTTTTGCTCTCGTTGGTATTCCAGAAGAACTAGTGACAGACAACAGACCATAAGTCACTGCAGCAGAATTTAAGTCATTCTGAATGAAACAAGATGTTGATCATATTACCGGCAGCCCACATCACCACAAGCAAATGGAGAGACTGGCTATGGCTACACAGACGGTGGCAAAGTCGCCGCTGTCAGATCGATTTCTCCGGATCGCTTGAGCGGTCAGTGAAGACCTGCTCAGTCGATCCAGAAATCGACGTACTAAGACCACCTTCGCAAGTGGCATAGTGCTGCATCGAAGGGAACACGGTTCCCGTCAGCGCAGTGCAGTGAAGACGGCGCACAGCAGAGGAGCCCAGAAGTCAACGGGAGTTACGCACATTTTTTACATAGCTTGCGTAACTCCCGTCGACTGCTGCCGAATCCTGGAGGTAAGTGTAGACAGGGTCTGAGACAGAGGGACAGACAGCCATGAAAATCATGCTACAGCAGGACGATCATTCCCTTGCTCTTCTGAGCTATAGATCAACAGCGACTGGACATTGTGCAGCCTGCCTCCTGACAGAGAAACACTCCGAGCTACCACACCAACGTCGGAAAATAATCAGTCTCCAAAGTGCCCCGACAGGAAAAGAATAGCCAGACTGGATAAAGAAGCGTACGAACACTTTTATCTAACAGATGTCATCGAATTGCCAGGTCTAGAACCCGGCGATCACGTCTGTATCAAACTGGATGGTGACAAAGAACTGCCAACTCCGGCTGTTGTAAAGGAAAAGAATTCAGTGCTCGTGTGTGATTGAGACTAACCCTGGGGAGTTCCTCAGAAACAGCCAACATCTACATGTGTGCCTCAGACAGAACCACCAACAGAGCAAGCTACAGACGGTGGATGCAGAACAGGACAGCGTAAGGACTCCAAATCAACCACAGCCAGTGGTTGCAACCAACGTACAGCCAGACGGCCAGGCTGTTATAGGTTCAGGTTGCGTCATTAGAAAACAGTACAATTCAGAGACACGCAACAGCGGATCCACACTGAACCTCAAAGAGAGTGTGACCCTGTAGATTTTGTCAGTGGCAGGAATGTGTAAGTTAAAGGGGGAGATGGAATGCAATGCTACACTACTGCATGGGTCAGCCACTAGTGGCACTGTGTGCAACACACCTGGTGTAGACGAACCTTGGCTATAGCTGGCAGAGCAGTAAAGGATCTGATCCTGAACATATCTGGGGCGCAGCTCACCCAGAAGGAAGCTTTGTAGCCACTCCATATCTGGTACCAAAGGCTTCCTGACCTGCCAGTAGCAGCCCTGCAACCATCCACGTACAAGAAGTATACAACATGGTGTCAGAGGAGGAGGACACCTTCCAACCCCCATCTTCTCATGTATTCCTTTGCAGCCCTTTCCTGTGGCCGTCCCAGGGCCAGGAGCGTCCCCTGGCTTTGCTTTTCATTCAGGAACCACAAGAAACAGGCTTCGCTCTGCCCAGATCAAAGCTGGGATGGCAGAGGCAGGCAGGCATTTGCCATGGCAACCAGTGATGTAACAGTGCTGCGATGCACCAAGAGCTCCAGCGATTCTCAGGGGGTGGCGGGGAGCGGAGAAGTCAGTGCCTTGGAAGAGCAGGGGGGCGGCAGGAATTGGGCACAGAATCCTGAGCTCTTGGAGCTGCCGCCTGGGTCCAGCCACTGCAGGGCTCCCACTGCACCTGCACGGTCCGATTCCAGGCCAGACCTCAGCACACCAGGGGGTAACAGCACCCACATGTTCCTGCCATGTCACACAAATATTAGCTAGTAGCCGCACAGCTGCTGGCGGGGGTCGTGTGGCCCATGTGTCTGGGTGTCGTACCCGTGTCCCTGGCAGGGAAGGAGGCACAGAGATGTGACGGGCACCCCAGGCGCTGGCAGCAGAGCTGGGACAGAGAGCAGATGTTCTCACACACACACACACACACACACACACACACACACACACACACACACACACACACACACACACACACACACACACACACACACACACACACACACCCCAACACCAGCCCACGGATCCATCCACTCGACCGTGCTGCCTCCCAAAAGCCAGCAATAAGGCGGCAGGGAGATGCAGGCAGAATGGGACCGGGCAGGGACGTCATGGGGCAGGCAAGGAGGGTTTTAATTTTGCAAAATTTGAATATAGCTCATTAAAAACCAAGGAAAATTGTTTCTGAGACACGATTACGCCAATGATCTCTTCCCCCACTAGCCCCCAGCCTCTGTTACTCAGATTATCCCCGCCCCCAGTACCCTCCACCCCGACAACTTCTGCAGGAGAAGGGTTCAGTTGCTCCCTCCCGGGTCTGTTTTGATCAGGTGTGTTCTGACTGGCTTGGAGAACAGATCTGCTGTGTGCACAGGCCAAGCCAGGAGCATAAAAGGTCTAGATTCCAGCAGCATTTTTATGAATGAGATGGTCCTGGCAGGGCAGCCCTCCTCCTGCAACCTGAGCTGACCGGCCCCACAGGGCCAACACGGAGCCACCCGTGGTCCACCGAGTCGGTGCCTGTTCCCCATGCTGCCTGTTAAGAGGCCCAGTGTCGCACCCCAGAGTGGGTGGCCGAAGACAACCTGTGCGCTGGGTGTGCATGAGCGAGCGTATTCCCGGGAGGAGCTTTGAGCCCAGTGCCCCGTGGTGGGAAGGAGCGAGGGACTAGAAGTCAAAGGTGATGTCAGGCTGCCCGTGATGCTTGAGGGCCTCACACCCCAGCATCAGCAGAGGGGAGAGTGTGGGAAACAGAGAGCCACCTCGCTCTGCAGGGGCCATCAGCTGGACCAGCGCCTGTCCAAGCTCCTACAGAGCAAGCAGCAGCTCCTCCTCTCCCAGTGCATCTCCCCTGCCCCTGCACAGCTCCCCCCCGTGCATGCCCCATGGGCTCTTCGTGGCACAGCGCCCCACACACTCACCTGTCTCCAGTCCCTGCACATTCACATGTGCTCAAGGAAGGAGCCAGTTTTGGCCATGGCATTTAGGATTTTGAGTGGCAAATGGGCTGACGAAGGATTTGCCTCTGGGGGAGGGGGCCATTGTACGCCCTACCTCCCCGTAGATCCCACCCGGCTGCAGGAGTGTTTAAGGACGGTCCCATTCGGTGCACTTTTTCCTAGCATGATGTTTTCCGGAGGAGAAAGATGAATGCAAGGCAGACAGCAGAGCATGCCGGCCCCTGGGAGCTGCCAGACTGAATGACAGGAATACCGGACGCCTTGCTTCATTCACGATACTGCAGATCTCGCAGCATTAGGCTTCCACTGCGGTTTTTATCTTAATTCGCTGACGTTGCACAGTCCACAATTTTGCACGCATTTTGCACGCCTTGTCCCGCTGCAACAGCCAGAGAGACATTCACCCATTACACCTCCCAATGCCCCTGCTTCACACACACACGTCGGGCTGGAAGGGGCTATCTAGTCCAGCCGCCCCGTGCCAAGGCAGGACCAAGTGTTCCTAGACCATCCCTGACAGCTGTTTGTCATAACGAGCTCCTTCTGCAGCTGGAGAAACTGAGGCACAGAGAGGGGAAGTGACTCGCTCAAGGTCACCCAGTGAGTCCCTGACTCTCAGGTTAAGTCTAACGAGGAGGTGGGGGGTGACTCCCAGCTTAGAGACACATTCAGGCTAACTTTCGCTGAGCTAAGGTGCTCAAATGAACATGCCAACAGGAGCACAGGAAGCAGCAAATGGAGGCACTAGCTGACTGCCAGACTACACCCCCATGGGGCCCGGGTGGGTGGCTAGCCCCTCCCACCACTTCCCACGCAACACTGCTGGTGTGCACACCAGCTGCTGGGCAGGTCTCCTCACGCCGGGAATCACACCCCGGCTGGCAGGGCAAATGTAGCCTCAGGCCCCTTTTCTGCCTCCGAGAGCAAACGAGGTCCACCAGCCGCCATGACGTGGCCGTTAAGGAAGAACTTAAGATGCAGTCTCTGCCCCAAGGAATTTATAACCTGCTTTTGACAAGAGTGCCTGCCTGCCCCACAGCCGGACCGGGGCACTGGGTTTGGCTGGCCGAAGCCACCCCCAGTTCTGTGTACCCAGCCTTCATCTCCACAGCAAACCAGAGCAGCAAGTGACACCTCCTTGCTCGCTGGTCCTCTGCAACAGGCCTGGCGTGGGGAAGAGCAGGAAGGGTTTCTATCCAGCCAGAGGCCATAGGCACAGCGCTGGCGGGTCACTCACATGGGTTTCTGAGTGGGAAGCATTAGCAGGGGAGGGGAGGGGAAGGGAATGCACGTACCTACTGGACTGGGACGGAGTGGAAAACAGATGGACACACACCGGGCTCTTACTTTGGCTGGAGCAGCCAAGACACACGTGCTCACATGACCGCGGTCTCTCCCTTCCCTCACGACAGGGCCAGGTCCTGCCCTCCCGGAGCTGGGGCTCTGAATTCACCAGCATAACCCAGCGTCGAACCGCCTTTCCCTTCCAGGGCAGGGGAGACAGATAGCGCTGAGCATCCGCAGGTGCTGCAGCCGTCCCTTCAGCCCCCCATTGGCATCATGCACAGCCTCACTCTGCAGGCAAACCCTGGGCACCCTGTCCTATTCCCTCCCATGGCTCCTCAGCCCTCTGGAGCGTGGGGGCCAAGAGGATGGACTGGGGGCAGACGGTTGTCAGGGGACCAAGCCCACCCTCTGCTGGACTCCCTGGGGCCAGAGACACCAGGCCAGGAGCGGAGTGCAGCGAGCCCTGGGCTCCCGGTGACACTGGGCAGAAAGCCAACGTCGGGAGCTGGGGATTCAGTGGACAGAGCAGCTGCAGGGCTGCCTCTGCATGCACCCATGGGCACCCCCGGCAAGGTGGGCAACGGCTCCTGGCCCCACTGAGGCCACGTTCCGCCCCAGCCCCCTTTGTGCTCAGTGCCACACGCCAGCCTGGAGCCCGACACGCGGGCTTGGCTCGCGGCCTGCGGACGGCACGAAGCGGGGAGCAAAACAACCGGGACAGCGTACGTGGGAACAAGCCGCCTCGGCCAGGACACAGCAGGGCACTTCTCGGGGAGCTGCTTAGACAGCTGCCCTGCTCCCCCAGCCAGGAAAGGCCAGTCTGTGTATCCCTCCGCCCCCGCCCCACCCCCACCCCCAGACACGGGGTGCTGGGCACCTTCTCAGCCCCCCCCACACACACACACCACACACACACACTGGCTCTGTGCAGCCCCTCAGCTCCCCCCACAGCCCAGCAGCCCCCTTGTCACACATGCAGCTCCCCACCCCCACCTCACACCCACACAACCCCGTCACACCCCTCACACACACACACACACAACCCCATCACACCTCTCACACACACACCCCACACACACAGCAGCCCCCTTGTCACACATGCAACTCCCCGCCCCCATCTCACACCCACACACACACACACACACCCGCCCCCACCTCAGACACACCAGCCCCATCACACCCCTCACACACACACACACACACACACACCCCACCTCTCAGACACCCAGCGCCGCAGCAAGGCGCATTTGTGCCGGCCCCGCCGAGGGCCCTTCCCCGCTCACCCCGGGCGGGCGGGCGCCCAGACACCCCGCGGGCCGGGCCGGGCCGGGCCGGGCGCTGCGCTCACCTGCAACCCGCGCCGCCGCAGCAGGCTGGGCTCGTCCATGCCGGGCGGGTCCCGGAGCAGCTCGGCCCCGCGGGGCGCTCAGCCTGTGGCGAGCCCGGCGAGCCCCTCCCGGCCGTGCGGCGCGACGAGATTTCCGCGCTTCTCCGGCAGCTGCTCGCAAGGAAATTGTCAGCAGCGCCTCGCCTCGCCCGGCCCCGCCCGGCCCCGCCCGCCTTCCCCGGCCCGGCCCGGCCCGGCCCCACTGGTCCGGGGGCTGCAGACCTGGTCCCGGGTTCCCCCGGCCCGCATCTTTCAGGGTCCGCCCATGAGACCCCGGCCCAGCTCCCAGCCGGAGAACAGCCGGTCTCTTCCCCCCTGAGCTGAGCTGAGCTGAGCTGAGCCGAGCCGGCCTTCCCCACGCCCAGCAGCTCATGCCCCGGCCCGGCCCGGCCCGCGCAGGGTTGTTCTGCCCCGTCCCCTGCTCACCCGCGCAGCGTCCGAGCCGCTCCAGCCCTGCCCCGCGCACTGTGGCCAGCGCCGAGCACCTGCTCTTCCTGCGCTCAGCCGGGCCCGGGGGAGAAGCAGCAGCCGCTCGCTCAGGTTTTAGGCCGGCCAAAGCGATGCCCCGGGGAGGGGAGGTGGAGGGGGGGAGGTTTGGGACACTCCTTCGTTGGGGGGTCCATTCCACAATCTGGGGCGCCCCCGGAGAGCTGTTCCCCCCAGATGAACTTCAACCCTGCTGCCAAGAGCGCCCTTGGGCCAGAGGAGGAGCGTGGTCAGCCTGGCCTTGATCCTGGAGCTTTGGGCTGGGCCTGGCGGTTAAGGAGGCAGTACAGGGTGGGCAGCCAGTGCAGCGGGTGGAAGACAGGCCAGATTTACTGCTGGGAGCTTGTGCTGCTGGGGAGACACCCTGCACTGAGGGCTTCGTGTCCAGCTGGGAGGCGAGGAAGGGTCCCTGGCGGTGGTGACCCACCCTTGGAGAAGCAGGGCCCGAGGACCAGCTTGGTCCCTGCTGGCCTTAGAAGGAATGAACTGAGTCGGGTGAGGCGCTGCAGGGAAGGGTTGCTGCTGGGTTGCAGAGGGTTGCTGGGTTGCTGGGTTGCAGGAAGGGTTGCTGGGTTGCAGGGCAGGGTTGCTGGGTTGCAGGAAGGGTTGCTGGGTTGCTGGGCCTGGCTGGGTTAGCGAAGAGAAGAAGTAAGCTGTGGGTGCTGCCTTACACCAGGCCTCGTCTGGCGCCCGAGCTCTGAGCGCGGAGGCCAAGAGCCCCAATGAGGAAAGAATCCCACAGCTTCGCGGACCCTTTCACTGCCAACCCGGGAACGGGGAGGTGGGACGCTGAACTAGCTGAGTCATGGTCTGCTCCGACTCCAGCCCTGGAGGGGGTCCAGCTGGCCCAACAGTCTGATCCAGTACAGCAGGGGGTTCAGCTGGCCCAATGGACTAAATGCTCAGTTTTCACGGTGGAGAGAGGTAAATAGCCGAGTCTCTAAGGATCTGTTCTGGGACCAGAGCGGTTCAGCATCTTCACCACTGACCTGGGAAAAGGGGATGAACAGGGAGGCAGGAAAGTCTGCAGACAATACATGATGACTCAAGAATGGTAGGTCCAAAGCAGACTGCGAAGAGTTACAAGGGGATCTCACTAAACGGGGTGATTGGGCCACAAAATGGCAGATGAAATTCAGTGTTGATAAATGCAAAGTAATGCACAGTGGAAAACTTCATCCCAGCTACACATACAACATGATGGAGCTAAATCAGCTGTTACCACTCAGGAAAGAGATTTTGGAGTCATTGTGGATAGTGCTCTGCAAACATGCCCTCAGTCTGCAGCAGTGGTCACAAAAGCTAACAGAATGTTCGGATCCATTAGGAAAGGGATAGAAAATATAACGCTGCTCTATACATCTATGGTACACCCAGACCTCAATACTGGGTGCAGTTCTGGGCACCCCATCTTAAAAAGATACTAGAATTGGACAAAGTACAGAGAAGGGAAAGAATAATTGTTAGGGGTATGGAACAGTTTCCATACGAGGAGAAACTAAAACGATGGGGACTGTTCAGCTTAGAGAAGAGATAATGAAGGGGGGATATGACAGAGATCTAGAAAATCATGACTGGTGTGGAGAAAGTGAACAGGGAAGTGTTATTTACCCCTTCCCATAACACAAGAACTAAAGTCACTCAATGAAATTACTAGGCAGCAGCTTTAAAACAACATAAAGAAGCACGTCACACAATGCCCAGTCACTGTGAGGAATGCGCTGCCAGGGGATGTTGTGAAGGCCAAAAGTGTAACTGGGTTCAGATAAGAACTAGATCAGTTCATGGAGGATAGGTCCAGCAGTGGCTATTAGCCAGGATGGGTCAGGGATGCAGCCCCGTGTTGTCGGTGTCCCTAAGCCTCTGACTGCCAGAAGCTGGGACTGGACGATGAGGGATGGATCATCCATAGTGCCCTATTCATTACCTCTAACACATCTGGCACCGACGACTGGCGGAAGACAGGATGCTGGGTTAGATGGACCATTGAGCTGACCCCATGTGGCTTCTTGTTCTTAACATGCTGCTCTGTTATAACAGCTCCTGGGTAGAAGGGCAGCCCCAGCTCTGACCTCCCTGGCAATGTTACTCAGTGGTCCCTGCAGGAGGAACCTGGTCCTGAGATAGGAGTGGGGCTGGCTGACTGTCCTGCTGGGACTTCCCTTCTCTGCTGCCTCCTGTCTCTCAGCAGTGGGGCTTGGCCCCAAATCCACCCTCTGCCTTTTGCCTGCTTCAAATCCCACATGGCTCTTCCCAGAGCCAGCTGAGTGCCCTGGGCATGGGGGAAGAGGGTGGTGATAGACTAGTCCCTTCCAGAGACCCAGCCCCGCTCCAGTGGCTCGAGCTGCCCCATTTGCTCCTATAGGAGAGTAAACATAACCAGGCTGGCAGCGACTGCCTGGCCCAGATGACCATGGACTTGGGGTGTTCACTGCATAGACGCAGCTGTCTCGAGCTGGGGCTGAGTGGGGAGCGCCCCCAGAGAGAGGGAAGGCAGGTAGATCCTCTGCTTTTCAAGGGCTATGAGCTGTTGGATGAGCTGAAATGCGGCGAGCAGCTGCTGGAGCAGACACACGTGGTAGGTAGGTGAGTGGGTGGATGGGGGAGAGAGACGTGAAACAGATGGGTTGATGGTGCCCAGCAACCACAGAAGCCTGTGACTCCTGGGCCGCCCAGAAGGGCTTGGACAGTGCCATACTTGCAGGGAGGGACTCTGCTTTCACATTTGCGGGGGGAGAGACGCTCCCAGGGGGCCTGCATTGTCCCTGTGGCTTTCAAAGGGACAAGACAAAATGGGGGTTCTCCAAGGTCAGGAGGGAGACGGGATAAGGGGGGGAGGCGGCAGCAGGCAGAAGACACTTGCCCGGAGCACAATGTGGGTAGGGACTGGGTCTGCCGGCCCTGCTCGGTGGGGCAGAGGGGCCAGGGGGATTTCCTCACGTCAGCATGTCAAGAAAGCCCCACAGCCTTCAGTTCAGGGGCAGGGTCTGGCCACGGGGCTTGCACCGGTGCCGCTTTCCAGCAGGGCTGATCCCTGATGAAGGGGATGCTCTTTGCCTGGACAATGGGGATTCTGGGCCAAGCCTGCTGTGCCACCCAGCTCAGCTTGCCTCACCCCATCTGTGACGGTCATGTGGCGGCGCCGGTCCCAGTGCCAGGCTCCCAGGGACACTGGCTGCTTGTGAGTAATGCTCTGCAGAGGCGCTCACTGGGGCTTTTGTTCAGTGCAGGGGCAGGGACGTGGTTTGTTTGGGATCTGAGGAATCCGTCCTCGGGGGGGGGAAGGGGGGACTCATCTCCCCCACAGGAAACAAAAAACCATCGCCACCTCCCGACAATACAGTTGTTTATCTCGGAGAACGGAGCAGCATGGCAGAGCGAGGGGGGCTGCCTCTGCCACTCCCCGCCCTGCACTGGCCTCAGTCTGCTTCTGCCCACGCAGGATGGAAGCGGATGCTGCCCTGGGCTCCGCCCTGAGCCTGGCAGACTTGGCCACTCTGCTCCGTGTTCATGCATAACTGTGAAATGCCCATGAAATGCTGCATGGCCCCAGGCGCTCTCCCCGCTGTGGGATGCCAGCTCCCAGCTGCAGCCCTGCATCAGGCCCCAGTGACAGAGACACCACCCCGTCACAGCTTCTGCAGCGCTGAGGGCGTTGAGTAGCAGACCCCACCCTAGGCCTGCTGCCCCGACCGTGCTGTAGTGCAGTCTGCATGACTCCAGCGGACCCTGCGCTTTGCGGGCGGCTGCTGTTCTGTGGCCAGTAGGCAGAGGAAGGACAAGCCAGGAGCTTACGTGCTGCTCCCACTAGCCCTCGCTGGGTGCTTAATGGTTCCCACCATTGTTACTGGTGCCACGCTGTGGGCAGCACAGCCATGCACCATCTCACCCGTGCTGCTCCCAGCGCAGCTAGACACGCTGGTAAAGTGGCACCAGCCTGTCTACACGAACACTCCCACCGTGGCAGCACTGGCACTAGCGCAGGAAGCACAGCCGGGCCCTAGGGACAGGAGAGTTGTGTGCTTGTTCCCGCTAAGCTGGGGGGCCAGGACAGCCAGCCCAACACCGGGGTGAGATATCACCTCTCCCCGCGGCACAAAGAGCAGGGAAGCTTTGGGCTCTCAGGTCTCACTACTCGACCTTGGCTCTGCTCTGTGCCCGCCCGGTGCTGACGACGTAGGGCTGTCCAGTTCCTCCACTCATTAGGGTCAGTCGCTAGTTGTGGTACTTCCTCGCCGATGATACCAGGGTCTCCCCTCTCCTCCGTCTCTATCTTCAGGCAGGTCTTCTTTGGCTTTTCTGGTGCTTTCCTCAGGTCCCCAATTCAATGCTCGTTTAGCATCTCGCCCATACAGTCAGCACGTCCCAAGCCCCTGAGCCGTCTTTCTTTGGTGATATTTTCTAACCTCCTGCGGGGGCAGCGCCCTCTCTTTTCCATGTGTTATTTGGTCTTCATGAAATGAGTCGTATCTTCCTCAGCCAGCTGGGATGGGCCGCCTCCATCTCTTTTGGTTAGCCGCCGTCGCCAGCCAAGTCTCTGCCCCGTACGGTAGTGTGCTCAGTACAATTGCATGGTATCATCTGACACCTCCCTTTGGCCAGACATTATTCATCCTTCCAACAGTGGCGTTCGGTTTCTGGGTCTGCTAGGGGCTATATTTCTAATCTTCAGCAAGATACTGCTCCCTAGGCTGCGGTGACAAAGGAGAGCAAGTTGGTTCTTTGCCACTCTCAGCGAAGGGCAGCTCTGTCACCGTCTTTCCTGCAGACGTTTCCTCCCTCGGGTTCTCTTTCACCAGGCTCAGACAGAGTCACAGAGGACCCGGATATCAGCCTTGTGTGGCTCCGCCGAAGGGGAAGCTGCTTTGCACGTTGAGTTAGACTCTGCATCCCTCCCAGGATCACAGGCAACCAGCCAAGGGAACAACAGTATTTGCAGAGGTAGTAGCTGCTCCGGGACCCACCAGCCCCAGGCTGCTGGAGGGACACCCCAGCCTCATCAGCGTACGTGCAGTGCTCTCGTGCTGGGTTCCCAGCGTTGCAGGCACCTGTGCTGTTTTACTAGGAGGGGGTCTCACTGTATCAGCCAATGCCTGTGGTACAGTCTGGCCCCGCTGATGCAGGGCTGGGAGCGCTCTACGCTGCAAGGTGAGTACTGGCAAGCAGCAATGTGCATCAGACTGATGCCGTAGACACTGAAAGCAGGCCCACACCGCTTCAGCTGGAGAGACCATGTCACCCTTGGGCCTGGGAGAAGCAGCCCTCCAAGCCCCGGGCAATGCCATACGCTGTCCATGCTGAAGCCCTGCTCTGTTTGGGACCATGCTACTTCCAGCTGCCTCCAGGGTCTGGGCTTGTCCTCAGCAAGTTTGTCATCCATCACGTCGCATCTCCTCAGCGCCGTCTGGCTGGAATATCGTCAGATCGTGGGTAGAGCCGGGATGCCCCAGTGGCCAAGGCATCTCAGACTGTGCCAGGCAGCAGATAAAGCCAAGCGCAAGAGACGGGCAGCGGCCAGGCCCAGCAGATTCTGCTCTGTGCAGCAGACTACCGGGACTCTAGCTTGACCAAGCTGGGCTGGAGGACATTAATTATCCTGTCCTCCCTGCGGAATCGGGATCCTTGGCAAAGGCAGATGTGGGCACTGCTGGCTGCATGGTTCTGTCCTTCATTAACGTCTCCTCGACACCCTGAGAAGGAAACAGGTTTCCATCTTGTGCACACCCCCTGCACCCAGTGTCAATCTGCAATTACTAAATGACTCCAGATTTGCCCCTTTGTAACGGGGCCTGGAGGCGGAATGACTCCAGTAACGGAGATGGACTCTGGCGTGGAGTTTGTAAGAACAAAATGCTTTTGCTGATCTTGCTCTTCTGGCTCCCGTTACTGCATGTGGTGACCTTGTGGCTTTGCTGACGCTGCCCTGAAGTGGTCAAACAAAGCAACACACCTATAAAAGTCGGTATTTGTGTTTGTTTCTCTTTTGCTTTTGGTAAGAGTGAGGCATGTTATGACATCTGACTTTCTGCTGTGACTTGTAAGCTCTTTATTATGCCTGGGGAAAGTTTGTCACCTTTTATCAGAAGCGTAAGAGCCAGATGAGTTGTTAGCATTTTGCTCTGAGTGCAGGAGCTCGGAGACTCAGGAGGGTCACGCTGCAGACCCAGTCACGGTGCCGGGAGTAAAGTCAGCAAGTGTTCAGCTGAGAGAGATGCCTTCCATGCCTGCTCCCCTCGGTTATCAGGAGGGATCAACTGGAACTACAATGGTTTGGCTGCTGCTGGCTGCGCTCGCACTGTGTGGTAAGTTAGCCTGTGGTATATGGAGATTGAAGATATCTTGTAAAGATCCCTCAGATGAGCAGTGCTGGGTGATAACGAGGATTCCCCGCCACACACTCTCACTCACACAGGGCAGGGTTTTGGCCGTAAATCTTTTCTGGTTGGGGTTGGGGATTATTTCTAAAGCAACAGAGACAGGTCAGAACTCAGCGACAATGGATCAATGACGCGAGCCTGCCCTGCACCAGGGGTGCAGGAGCACAGACAGCTGCAAAGGGGAAAGGCAGCAAGGTTCTCCTTCGGTTTAGTTCAGATTCCGTGTCAGGATGTTTCTGCCGCAGACAGAAGTTGTTCTAGAGTGGCTTTTCCTGAACAAGCACAGGCTGGTTCAGCTGGGAGGAGACGAACCCACCTTCTTTTCAGGAACACGTATTTTCTGGCCAGAGTCTCTTACTTGGGGACCTGCCTCTGAATTCCTGAAGTGGCAACACTTGGGTTAGTTATTCCTAGGCTGTGTCTCTAGTGCTGAGAGCTGAGCTGAGCTGAGCTGGCCGTGTGACTGGGGCCCGCCACTGCATTAGCGATGGTGATTAGATTGTTCACCTTATTTCTTGAAGTGCTTTTTCCCTCCTTCCTTTGTCTATTTCTGAATACAGAACAGCCCCTTTCATACAAACGGTCCCCCAGCGTGCTCCCACAGAGCCCCTTGGACCTTCTCCCCCGCTCCAAGCTCGGACTCCAATGGCATCCACCCTGAATCTCCCCACACTGGCGCAAGCCCCAGAGATGTTTCTCATGTAGGGCCCTGGGACACACAAAGGTGCTGCAGGGCCAAGCCTTTCTCCTGGCTGGGGGAAAGCATCTGACTCTTTACAATCATTCTGCAGTGAGAAATGAGCTTCCAGTCCCGTGAGAGGAACGGGCCTTTGCTCCTCAGCGAGCCCGTGAGAGCACCTTGCCGGACCGAGCGGCGTGGATCCTAGAGCACCGCTGAGCAGCAGGACACAGGCTGCTGCCAGTGGCCTTTGTACACAACCTCCCGATCATGTTAGAGCAGCAAGGAGAACACACACACTTGCACTGGCTGTGAACAGTAACAATGATCCCTGCACCAGGAATATCCTGCCAGACACCTGCAGAGCTGTGGCCCAGGCTGTCACAGGGGCTGCAGGTAGATACCTGCAGCTGCTCAGATGGGATTTTCCTCTCCCCAGGACTTGGAGAAGAGAAACACAGAAGCCATGCAAGTTAGAAATGTAAACCACACACATTCTGCCCCCGCACGCAAACACCACACTCATCTCATCTCTTACTCCACACGCACACAGATTTTCTCACCCCCACAATCTCTCCCTCTGCCACACACAAACCCATTCATTCACGCTCACCTCACGTTCTTTAGTGCACGCACACACACTCACGCTCTTGCCCCCATGCACCTGGGACGCACCTTGGCACACGTGCAATTCAGAAGCATCAAATCCTTACTACAGGGAAGAGCAGATCTGCTGGGGCCCAAGGGGCTCTCTTCTTTTCAGCCCAGGGATAATGGAGAAGGTGCAGGAACTTTTCCCAGTACGAGAGGGTGGGAAGCAGGTGTCCAGGATGATCCCAATGTCTTTCTTGCACTCGAGGGTGACGCATTCTGAAGGCTTGAAAACCCAAAGACAGACAAAGAAAGAGGTAGATGCTGGCACACGGCCACTGCAGCATGTGCTGTGCGCAGAGGAAGCAGGAATTACAGAGATGTAGCAGATGCTTACCCCGGTGCTGGGCTTTACCATCATCAGGGAGCCCAACGCTAGGCCAGGAAAGATGTCAGCCTTGTGCTGCTCACCCCACTCTCGCTGGCTGTTCATATTCTCATTTAACCATCGGCACCACCCATTGTAACATAATACAGTTCCTAGGGAGCCTGGTAAAGTTTTGCCTGGGACCTTGAATCCAGTTCCATGGAGCAGGGTCACTTGGTAGGGAGTGAAAATCTGTATCCCATTGTGTGCGCAGGGAAAGGAAAACACCACCGTGTCAAATCCAGTGTGGAAACCCTGGAGTTTCTGTAGCCTAAGCGGTTCCTGCCAGTCCCTGCTCTGTGTGGACATGGGCCCCAGCCTCCTGCTATCACACACATAGTGCTGGGCATTCCTAAGACTGCAGATCTGCTAAGGAAATCGAACAGGAAAGAACAACTTCAGCTGTCTCTCTCTGTACCCTGCAGGCTCCGCTGATGATGCTGATTTGCTTTGCTACAGGAAGTGCAACCAATGCGATTTCATCTGCACTTGGAGAGCTGAGGCCACAGCAGGAAATGCCACCTATTTTCTTAAGTTCTGGTGAGTTGGAAGCCCCGAGGGCAGTGCCAAGGGAGTGGGACGGATGGTGCCATGGCAGCATTAGCTGCCTAGCATGGGGAGGCTGGAGTACAGGACAGGAGATGGCTAGGTAGAGCAGAGAGAATAAAAACCTTCCTGCATCCTGCACCAGGGCGTGTGCGGTGGTGCTGGAGGACGTGTCATGGCACATCTCACATCTCACAACACACGACACACAACACTAACGCAGCAGTAAATCTTTGGGATGCCAGGTAACATAGGACTAAAGATCCTGGGGAGATGGGTGATGGAGCGAAGACAGGGAAGGTGACACGGGGTGGAAAGGCAGAAATCCACGGGAGGGGATGGGTGGGGAAGCAGAATGCCGGTGAAGGTGAGGGGTAGGTAACATACGGACAGGGAGGTGGGGACGTTAGTATCCATCGCCCTGAATGCTCTGCCAGGCACTAGAAACACAACAGAGCTCCTGCTCAGAAGCCTGGAGACAGTTTGTACGTGTGGGTGGTGAAGATGCTTGAACTGCAAGTGTACTGATTCCTCAGCCACAGGGATCAGAGTCCTGCGTGCTGGGGACGCAGAGTGTGGGTTAGACACAAGTAGGAGGTAAGAGGGTGAGGACCAGGAGGAGATTGGCTCGCTCCCGTCCCTCACCGCTGGCCCTGCTGCCCTGAGCGGTGCCTGGCACAGCCAGCACAGGCCTGGCTCTGACACCCTCAGCATCTAACCCAGTTGAGTAAGGCATCCGCTCTAGATTCAACCGTGCGTGTGCCTTTGCCAAGAGCAGGGCAGGCTGCGCGGGCAGGAGATTCCAGCTTCCTTGGTCTCTGGGAAAGGACGGAGCGATGCAAGGCCAGTGTAACAATGGTGGGGGGGCAGCAGCTGCACGGTGCGGCTACATCATGGACTCGTGAGCAAGCGGCAAGATCGGCCACGCTGCAGCAAATAACGAACAATCCTGGCGCTGCAGCAAATCGCTTTCTTCCCTTGGCAGTTACCACAGTACCAGTCCCTGCAAGGAGTTCAAGACTGGCCCCTCCACTCACTACAGCATTCGTTATCGGAACGTGCGTGTTCTGCCAAACCTCACCGCCTGGGTGGAATCCCACAGTGGAGGCAGAGTTGGGAGGACCCAGAACATCACTTTGCAGCTGGAGAATGCCAGTAAGTGTCCTTCTGAAGTTTGCGTTCTTTGTCGCACTGGAGCTTTCTGGGGCAGGGGCTAACTCCAGCCCCCTTGGTGCTGCAGCTGGGTTTTCAGGGGGCTGCGTGAGCCTCCTTAGAAAGGGAACAGCTGGCAGGCAAAAAGCTGAGAATTGTGAAAGGGCTGGACGGGCAGGCCTGGAGCCTGCATCTTCTTCTATCCACAGGAAGAGAGTAGCAGGGCAGGCTCCACGTTACCCTGCCACTCTGCCCCCCAACTCTGCCCCAGATGGGGCTAGCAGAAGAGGGACGCTCAGTCTCCCCAGCCGTTCAGCTCTGGGCCTCTCTGCTGGGTCTGTGAACAGGGCAGCAGGTGGCAACTAACTGTGATGGCGTTTTCTGTGATACGGACACTACTGCGCGCGCACGCACGCACACACACACACCACGCATGTGTGCGCGCACACATGAACTGTTCCTGACATTCCCTGGGCCTTGTCTTGAATTACAAACCTTTCTCCACGCCTCCGCCCCGTCTGTTACAAACCCCAGTAACTGCTAAACTCCTCTTGTCATTCCAGTCAAATTGGATCCACCACCTGAGAAAATAACGTTCTCTAAATCCAACGGTGCCCTGAAGCTGAGGCTGCCTAAGCCGGAGGCCTGGGCGGTCCGACACGGGCCGCTCCGACGGGAGGCTCGGTACAGACGGATGAAGGGCACCGAGTGGGCACAGGTGGGTTGACGAGACAGTGACCAGAACTCAGAAAAGTGAAGTCCCGGGGTGGGGGGCTAAGACAGCTGAGCCAAGCCCTGCCCCCGTGCACTGTTTCTCCTCCCAACGCTCCCGCAGTGAAGATGCAGGTTGTGGACGCTGGTGATCGTTCACTGTCATTACTCTGCTGTAAGCACATCTAGCGCACCCACCGCCTGACCAGCTCAGGGCCCTGCTGATGTATTTCCCACAGCCCAGCTGCTCCTTCCATCTGTTGCATCGCATAATAAAGTCTCCCCTTCTCCTCCAGAGATGGGATTACACTGTCACCCGTAACAGGATCTGGGAGTTGTTTAGAGGAAAAAAACCCAGAGGATAATAAAATCCCACTGTTTGTTTCCAGTGAAGTTATTCTCAGACATTTCATAGACATGATACAGACCGGCCCCCTGTACTGCACTGGCCACCAGCACCTAGGCCCCGGGGCAGGTGGTGTAGTCCCCTGTGATGGGGTATGCACTCCACACCAGCTGTCATAGGGTTCTGAGGGCCTGAGAGGCCAGGGTTCCCAGAGTGAAGCCCAGCTGGCTGGCCCTCTAAAGAGAGCAGAAAGGGGAAGGAGGCTGCAGTCTGAGCGGAGTGCATTGCTGGTTGAAGGTCTCTGGGCGAGAACTCATGTAGGAGGGTGGGCCTGTGTTCCCCTGCCAGGGAGCCCCGCGCTCGGGCTGAACACCATCTGGAGATGGCATTTGGACAGTGTCCGGGTGGGCTTTGTACCCCTGGGGGGAGGGGTTGATTAAGTCATGAGCCAGAACTTGGATCCGCACTGCCCTGGGATGGAGCAGGTGCCTTGATCCTTCTGGCAGAGCGATTAAGCTGCAGGAGCTGTTCCTGCTGAGAAATTGTCAGCTTTGCCCCTGACTGTCTCATGCTCGCTCTCTTGCTGTATTTGCTTTGCAGAAAACTCCTTGCACTAGGATGATACAAGGTATGCACCCCACCCCCAAGAACATGCGAATAGCCAGACTGGGTCAGACCAGTGGTCAGTCTAGCCCAATATCCTGTCTTCCGACAGTAGCCAGTGTCTGCTGCTTCAGAGGGAATGAACAGAAGAGGGCAATGATCAAGTGATCCATCCCCTACCTGCTTCCAGCAGGCAGAGGGGCAGGGAATCCAGAGTAAGGGGCTGCATCCCTGCCCATCTTGGCTAACAGCCGCTGATGGACCTATCCGCCATAAACTGATCTAATTCTTTTTTTAACCCAGTTATGCTTTTGCCCTTCACAGCATCCCTTGGCAACAAGTTCCACAGGGTACCTGTGTGCTGTGTAACTAAACGCTTCCGTTATAGACGCTTTGTCCCATTTGTTTTTAGGTGGCGTGTCAGACACCAGATGAAGACGATGGTAAAGACAAAACAGGTTGACTTCTTATACTGTCTCCTTGAAAGTACAGTTCATGCCATTTAAAGGTCTTGATCCCAGCACAGTGAAAGAAAAACCTGCTGGGAAGGCCAAGGGATCCTCCCTGCACTTTCTGCCCAAGAGTTCCTCTCAATCTCTCTGCGTGTTCCTCAGAGAGACGACCTCTCAGCCCCTGAGTCATCACCCCCGCGTCCATCTCTAGTTTATGTATGAACCAGATTTGTACAGCTGCTCACCGCCTACAAACCCCAGAATTACAGCGGCTGAGCACTGCAAGTCACTAACACCCACCAGCGAGAAGCTGAGCTCCTGAACTCTCTTGCTGGGGGTTCATTTCCCATCTGACAGGAGCGTGGCCTCAGACTCCAACGGCAGAGTGAGGGCAGTGTCCTATAAATCATGGTTTCTCAACCTGTGGTACGCGTACCCCGGGGGTACACAAGACACAGGCAGGGGGTACCTGGAGAAAAACCCAGAGAAGGGGAGGTGGGCAACAGTTGCTGACTTTTGGGGAAGCCAGGCAGCAGCCGCCCGCTTCCCGCCCTGTCACAGCTCCTAGCTGGGAGGCGAGTGGCAGCTGCCACAGTCCTGGGAAGCTGGGTTGCAGCTGCGCGCTTCCCATCCGGTCCCAGCCGGGAGGCAGGCAGCAGCCGCCGGCTTTTGGGGAAGGCGCGTGGCAGCCCCCCACTTCCTGCCTGGTCCCAGTTCCTACCTAGGAGGCAGGCGGCAGCCGCTAGCTTCTGGGGGAGCCGAGCAGCAGCCCCCCGCTTCCCAGCTCCCAGGTCTCCTGTGTCTCGTGAGCCGGGCCTGCAGTTGGGTGGCAGCCACCTGCGCCCCGGCTCCGAGTCAAGGGACAGCGTTCCACGCCCCGGCTTGAAGACGGGCAGCAGCCGCCTGCCCACATCCCTGGGTCCCAGCCAGCGTGGAAGCCTCCTCTGCCCCAGCTCAGTTTGGGTGGCAGTCACCCACCTCCCAGGCGGCAGCTCCCCTCCCTGGCTCAAAGCCTGATGCCCAGAAAACTTGTCAATTTCACTGCTCTATGACAGCCCCAGACTTTACCAGGTACCCTCTTTTCCTGTCTCTCTCACCCCTTCCTCCTCTCAAATCTATGGCAAAAAAATGTATCGTGGCGCTTTATATTCCCCAGCACTGGCATGCTGCTCACAGCTCCCTAGCTTCGGCCAACATCACCTCTCGGCCAGGTACATACGTGAGTTGTGCACCCTTGGTGTAAAGGTGGTAACCCTACTCACATTAGATCTGACATCTGTCCTATCACAGCCTTATATGCTCAGCCCTGCTCCCAACACACGGCTCACATTAGTTGGTAAATATAGAATCCCGTGGAAAATTGAGTGTTGGGTACTTATTAAAGTTTTCAGATGTTGGGGGGACTTGCTTCCTAAAAGGTTGAGAAACACTGCCATAAATCCCTGAATGATGCTGTGATGCTCAAGGGACCCAAGCCTCTGTGATCCCACAGGCCCAGGCCCCCTTCAACTGGCTCCCCCTTCCTGACAGCCGGAAGAGCACAGTGCATATATGAAGCTAAAACGCCTGCTGCATTGTGTGTGTCTCAGTCCCTGCTATCTGGGTTTTCTTTAGTGATCTGCAACTTGGAAACAAATGCAGCCTTTGAAGTCCAGATTCGGCACAAAACATCACATTGGAGCAGCTACTGGAGCAACTGGAGCAAATCCATCTTTGTTCCTGAGGGTGAGAGATTGCAGAGGATTCACTCTGTGGGCTGAATGGCTTAGAAGAGAGGCTGCCTTTGGGGGAGGGGAGGAAAATGAAGTTAGGCAAGAAGCGGTAGCTTCAGGGAGGAAACCAGGCCGGCGGGATTTTACCAAGATAAACAAACAGCTGGCCAGCCTTCACTGCTCTCTCTCCAGAAATCCTCGCAAGTCCAGAAGTGAATTACACGGTGGGCAGAGTCGGGAGGAATGGACAGAGAAACGTGACATTCTACTGGCAGGTAATGCTGCGTGTGGTCCGCGTGCACAGGGCGCACCTCCACCGTCTGCACCTCTGATCAGATCAGTTACAATGCAGTGCCAAGGTGTGGGGTGAATGGGGCCTCGAGCTGCGTTATCACTCAGCCCCGCCCCCTCTTGTCCAATCCAGATGCAAGCTGTAGTGCAGCCATCCTGCCGCTTCCTGGGCCAGAATGGTCTGTGAAGTGACCCGGCCGTGGTGGGTACGGCTAGCGACACAGCAGCTTCCTGGCCCCTGCAGGAGGCCTGCAAACGAGCCCGGACGGCACTGCCCTGCAATGCACGGCCCCTGAATTCGGCCCACGTTATAAACCCCCAGCTTCATGAAACAGGAGCCAGGCTGTTGTCACTGACCATCACCCTTCCCAACACCCGGCAGGGAGCCCACGAGGAGCAGGGGGACGTCACTTACAGGCTGGCCGTCCACATGCTGGCATGTCCGTGCACAGAGCCAGAGGAGGAGATCGTCCTTGGAAAGAACACGACGACGCTGAGCTTGGCTCTTTCTGCAGCTGCGTATCACATTTCCATGAGCGCGTCGAACGCAGCAGGGAGAGGGCCCAGGCAGACGTATCGCATCCCACCAGGACATGACACAGGTACGGAGACTTCGTCTCCCCTGCCGTGCCTCAGACCCGCGTTCCCTCCTGACAGCTGCCTTCTGCAAGGGGCAGACCCCCCCTCCACTGGCCCTTCTGCCGCCTCCTCAGCCAGGCGCTGAAGACAGAGCATACAGCTCCCACGTCCTAGCAAATCACTGCCACTGCCCGTGGTTACTCCCCTTGGGGGGTTTTAACAAACTGCTCCCATGAGCATCGCCAGCGCCCTCACGGCGGTGAGCCCTCTGCAAAGGGGAAGTAGAGCCCACGGCAGCCAGGTTCACATCTCCCTCTCCACACAACGGCCTGAGCAGGGCGCTGGTGCCACGCGTCTGTGCCCCTGCCCTGGGGCTGGGTGCTCCTTGCTGCTGTGCTTGTCATGCCATGTGGGGTGTTTCTGCTGAAATGTCTCTTTGTATTTCATCCCAGAAATCAGCTTTCTGAACGTCAGCTCTGCTGGCACCAGTGTGACCGTGCAGTGGGCAGCAAAGACCAACGGTACCTTCTACTGCTTTGAGAAGCAGCCCCAGGAAGAGGCCCAGATCCATGCGGAACGGCTCCAGAAACAGTTCTTTGAAAACGACATTTACGTGGATACAGGTAACGAGGCCAAACCCACTTCTTGAAAATACCTTTCTCCGGCGTCACTCTCCCAGCGCCCACTTTGCTGGGGCCCGCCCCCCCGCCCGTTGTTTGGAAACCAAACGTCCATGTGGTAACAGCCAGCATGATCCAGCCTTACTGCAGTCGGTGGGAATCTCTGCATTGCTTGCATGGCCTGTGGTTCAGGCCCATAGTCTGAGAGGCCGTGCATGGTTCCAGCTGGTGCCACAGCCAGCAGTGCTTTCTAAATGCAATTTACAAACAAGCCCAGCTGTCCGTGGGACCGGTGCACATTTTGGCCTCTCACCATGTTCCTTTACCAATGCTGGAAAACTCACTCAACGTGGAGAAGCCGGGAGATCAGCTGAGCTTTGCAGCCAGCCTCACTTTCCCACTGCCTGTGAGGGCCCCAGTCCCCTCCCCTGGGGATCGGGCAGTGACTCACTCTCCTCACGTTCTCTGAGGCAGGCGTGGTGGGAGGTTTGATAACGTCTCCTGGTTTTCTGCTCCAGGGACTGTGGAACCCAGGAGGTGTTACAGAATTGCCGTTCACGGACTGGGCCCCGAGCAGCACTGGTCAACCTTTGGTTCCACGTACTACTTTGCTACCAACAGCACGGCTGAGTACGGTGCGTTTCCACGAAACCTGCTTTTATCCGCAGCTGACCTGGGGCAGGCAGAGCATGTGATCTTCAGCAGAGAGGGCTTGGCTTTATTTCCTTTTAAAATAAGTTGTTGGGGGGGGGGGGGGAATTCTTTTCTTGTGCTCTAAAAACTGGCCAGTTGCACATAGTAACCACCATCCATCTCCACCAAACACCCTCCTCCTGCACTTTATCTGCCCTCGCTCCCCGGCAAGAAGTTATTCATCACTGCTCTGCGAGAAACGAGCAAAGCCACCGGCCCAGCCCTGCAGCGTTATAAGTCACACAATAAGTGCAAGCTGAGAACAGATGCAAGGGGCAAGGAGAACTCTTCGCCACACCCACACAAGGGCCTTTCTAAAACCTGCACCACTCCCAGCGTGGCTCTTCAGACTGCTCCTTATTGGGGGAGAAGCCAAGACTCCAGTGTGAGCCTCACTCTGCCAAGGTTGTTCTGCAGGGCCAGGCAGCCTGCTCAGGGTTCGGTTTGTGTTCAGGCAATGGCTGAAGGTTCAGGTCAGTTTTTATTTCCCTTAGACATTTAGTTTGTCGCTTGTGAGCCAGTCAACTGGAGGTAGCAGGTTATGGGCAAATGAAATAAGCCTGGGTGAGAAGACCCACAGCGTGCTGGCATGCTGCCTAGCTGTGAATCCATCTGCACTCAGCCCATCACTGCTTTTCTTTCCCATCTCTCCTTTCACAGCTTCTTTGGATGGGCCCATTCACATCCAGAACATTACAGTGAACTCTGCTGTCCTACAGTGGAAGCCGTCACCTCTCTCCGAATGCCCCGGCCTTCTGAAGAAATACATTATCTGCTGGACAAGTGAGCAGGACAACCATACCACCCGTGAGTCTGAACCACTTGGCTTTGCAATTCTCCCTACCCGTGCATTGCCAACGCCAGCACCAGCGGAGTGCTGCATGGCAGTGGGCACCAGCTCACAGTCTGCGTGACTGAGCTGGGCAGAAATCAGGCCGCAAGCAGCCCTGTTGCTTTTGTCTCATGCTCCTGCTGCGACTAGAACGGTCAGTGAGTTCACATGCCAGTAGCTGAAGAGACAGGAGAACCGTGGTGCTGCGGAGAGCAGAGAGGTAAAGAGAAATGTGTGGAGGGTGGGTGGAAGGAAGGGGGCGATGGGACCCTGTTCCGTAGGTGGCCAATATCCTAGGTGGAGAAAGTGGTAAGTAACTGAACAACCAGTAGCGTAAGAGCTAAAACTGGGTCAAGCTGTGTCATGGAAAGAAAGCAGAGTCGGGAGGGGTTTCCATGCTGTGGATAGCTCATCAATCCTCATCATCCAATCAGATAATGAAACCAACAGCTCGGCGACGCTCTACACCCTGAAGGATCTGCAGCCTGGCAGCTCCTATCGCGTGGGGATTCAGGCAGCCACAGCAGACAAAAATGGGTCCTGCAGTCCCCAGCACCAGTTCAAGACCACGAAGCTCGGTAACAGTCAGCAGATCCTTCCTCCATGTTTGCTTGGCCCAGGGAGGGGACAGAAGCAGACACGTTGCGGGACCTCTGGGCTCAGATTCTCTGATGAGGCTCTTTCGGCCTGAGGGGGCCTCTCTTCCCCTACGCCGTCATTCTGCCTCTCCTGCGAGCAGGAGCCATGCAGCTTTTGCAGAAGCTGAGGGTGGAGATGGTCACAAGGCAAAGCCAAGGCCCTGTTCAGCCTCATAGGAAAACCAGAGAAATCTGGGCTTCCCCCAGGAGTGCAGCGCTCAGCGTGAACTCTGTACCCCTTGTTTAGTGGTAGGATGGCAGCTCCCAGAGGCCCCAGCAGAGATCAGAGCCCACTGTCTTAGCTCCTGTACAAACACAATGAAAGACGGTCCCTGCCCCCACAGACCTTACAGTCTACATAGATAAGACAGAGGAAGGAGGGATTGTCATCCCGGTGTTCCTGAAGAGAGCAGAGGCATAATGGTATTAAGTGATCTGCCCAAGGTCACACAGGGAATCTGTGGCACAGCCACAAATTGATGCCCTGTCCCCAAAGCCCAAGCCTGCTGCCTGAACCACAAAACCATCTTTCCTCGAGTGGCTGAGGCCCTGAGCCAGGCCAGGCCCCTGGCCTGCCCACAGCAGCCCTGACTAGAACCTGCCTTGCACACAAGAACACGAAGGCAGCAGGGGCAGTGGAGAGCGGTCAGGCCCCGTGTTAGTAAGAGACCCGATGACAGACCCGCAGGCTGACGTGACGCAAAGGGTGGGTCTGCACTGCAGCTCGGCCCGACGCCAGGGAGACTCGTCCGTGGTGCTCCAGCTGGTAGGCTGGAAACAGCCGCATGGACACTGCAGCGCCGAGCCCACACTGCTGCCCTTTAGCCCCCCTGGTTCCCCTGGCTTGAGATCCCCAGCGGCAGTGTCCACGGGGCTACTTTTAAGTGGCTAGTTCAAGCCCCCACCAGCGCCACGATCTCCCTAGGCTGGGCTGGGCAGCTGGCATCCAGCTGCAGTGTACCCTCTCCCATATGTACCGTTCCCAGCAGGAACCAGGCGCAGCACAGGGCGCTGACGCACACAGCCCTCGGGAAGGGTGGCAGGCCATGGAAAGCAACCAGCAAATCAAGGGCTTGTGCTGAGGAAAGAGACTATTAATTTCCTGCCCACAACGTGGCCACTCGAGGCTCGAGCCAGTCCCAGAGTGCAAGGACAGCACTCGGCATTCACTCCCAGCCAAGAGGGCAAGTGATGGCAGTGGGTCCCTGGGCACAGAGCACAGTGCAAGAAGCCAGCAGGTTTTCCAGTTCCCGAGGAATTCCGGTTCCCGAGGGCTCTAACTGTGTTTCCTCCTAGATCCCAACCCTGCAGAATGGAAGCTCAACCTCCGATTCATCAGTATTTTCCTAGGCATCCCTGTCCTGGCTGTGTTTTACCAGTTCAGCAAACAAAGGTGAATGAGCTGACTGACCAATTGTTCCCGTTCTCCCTGCCCTGTCACTTTTCCGCACATTAACCAACCTCTGCAAACACCCTCCAGGGCCAAGAAAGTGCTGTTCCCGCCTCTGCCCCACCCCATGGACAGCGAAGCCCTCAAGTTCCCAGCTGATGAGATGAATCAGGTGAGTCTCTGACCTACAATTCTCACCCCTGGGAAGAAGCTGCACGCCAGGGGGATGCTGAGGGGAAGGACAGGACTTGTGGACACAAATCAGAACATTGTCCAAGGGAGCGCAGAGCTGCCTGGGGGAGCGCTGATCGAATCCGGCTTGGCAGCTCTCGTGTAATTGCTGAAAAAGACCCCATCAATCAACTATGAATTTGAGCACATCTGACCCCAAAACCCTTCCCAAAGAGGCCAGACAGAGGGAGGGAAAGGTCTGGACCAGAAGGCAAGAGATGTACAGACCACAATCAGCAGCAGGATTTGAACTGGAGTCTCTCAGCTCCAGAAACACAGCGCTCGTCCCACCGGAGCCGAGGAAGCGCGCCACAAGTAGCAGGCTATTAGCGTTGCTGTAGCCACTGGAGCTGGCGGGAATCTGATCCCAGGCCCTAATCCGGTGTGTCCCAGCAGCGTGAGGACCTCAGGCCTGGTGTCCCAGGAAGGGTGTGAGAGCTTAGAATTGTGTAGCTTCTTGCCTGAACTGCAGGAGGGTCTATTCTGCGTTCAGCATGTAGACATGATGGTTTGCACACAGCACACAGACAGACACAGACACACGCACACAGACACGCCCCACAGTGGGTTGCTTTGCACTGAACGCGTGCTTTGTCCTTTTCAGGTGAAGCTGCGGCCAGGCTTTTTGGAGCCGTCAGAGAAAATCAGCCCCACAGAGGCACTGGTGACAGAACTCAGCTCAGACAAAGAGGAGCCGGACATGAACACGGAGACTCGCTCGCTGCAGCTCTATGCCATGACTGACGACATGGCAGAGGGACAGACAGGCTCCGAGAATGATCTCCCATTCGAGTATAGAAGGCAGGTGCTTCTGACCCCAGCGGAAGAGGAACAGGAAGATGATGCTTTCATAGAATTTGCTGGTGTTTGTGGTGAAAATAACCTCGCCGAAGCAGGCCCAGGCCCGTCTCAGCCCCCCCCAGGTGAGGGTGTAGCTGGGGAAAGCTCCGGGCGCTCGCGGCCTCTGGTACAGCTGTCCTTGCTGCTCTCAGATAAGCCCATCATAATCAAGAACAGGGAAAGTTTTGACCTTGCACATGATAAATGAACCTTGTGGTAAGGGGCTGGCTTGGGCAGCCTGGGAGAAGCAGCAGAGCATTGCAGTGAACAGGCTGATCTGGGCAGACACCCCATGGGGTAGGACACATCAACCCCAGCAGGTCTCCTGGGGCCTCCTGCAGCCTGGCAGCATGGCCCGGTCTTTATCCAGACGTTGACTGAAAGCGCTTTGTGGCAGGGATGGTCTTTTCTTACATGTCCCGGTGCCGCAGTGAAATAATAAACAGGAAGAATGAACTGTTAAAGTCCTCTACCTCTTGGTGTGTGAGAAAGGGTCCCACACTCTTGCCGTGTTCTCACATTCAAGCACCCATTTTCCTTGTTGGAGATTCCGTACAGCGACAGGACAGGTGGTTGAGCTGTTGCAGGCTGCAGTTCCTTAGCGAAGGGGGATCGTGTCATCACCAAACGCACGCAGAGGTTTGGTTTTGGCATGGATCAGGAACAGGATCGTGGAACTGCTGCTCTGGTTTTAAAGGTCTGTTTCAGGAGGCTGCGTTCCTCCGCTTCCCCACGCCAAGCAATCTGGCTGTCGGCGAGAGAGAGTCGCTCAGCTCACAACCACAGGAGCAAGGTGTGCACTGCTTGTGAGACTGATGCAGCATGGAGTCTGTGTAGTCAGACCTCACACTGCAGACCCTATTGGACAGGATAGGCCAGTTGCTGACCTGAATCATTCCTGGATGAAGACTGGTCAAGAAAATGGACAAGCTGGTTACAGTTCCAGGTCTCTGCTCACCCACTAAACACAGAAGCACAAGCACCCAATAATGTCAGTTAAATGACAGGGTGGTTTTAGGATGCAGAAATGGAGAGTCGAATCAGAGTGAGACTCACCAATGCATCTTCCTTTCAGACTGGTGCTAGGGTTTGAAGCCAAGGATTTAGAGCGGTTCCAATGAGCCCTGCCTGTTTAATACTATAGAGCAGTTGCTGGTAAGTAGGAAGCACAGAGAACCTGTATACCACACTCAGTAATAAGGAGCAAATTCTTGATTCAGCACTTATCCCGTGGGTGCAGCTCAGAGAATTTTTCATGTTTCAAGTTAAGGAAGGTGCAGGTACTTCACGTCTTATTTAGGGCAAGGCTGAATCAGCACTGAGCATTGAGGGTTAACTTGTGGTTTGGTCTACATGATACATTTCCCGGAGACAGCCTCAGTGCATGCCGAGTGCTCAAAAACAGTAAGCAGCTCGGGAAAGTACAGGGAAAACCTGATGCTATCAGATGCTCAGCAACTTTCTCCACACAAAAGTGTCAGTAGCGTATGAATCAGGCTCAGTGCGGATACAGCCACCATCAGGGAGCTGCCTTATCCCTCCCCCTGCAGAGATACCCGTCACTTAAACAGGTGAATCTAGTCCCATGCCACTGCTCAGTGCACATGCAGAGCTGCTGGGCTCAGACAGCACCTCTAATCACTGTACGGTATTGTGAGAGAGTTCCTAGGATTTGAATTTGTTATTAATAAATAATGTGCCAGACTTTAGCTAAGCCCTTCTTGCCTATCCTCCTTATTCACCCCTGCCTAGGATGCATTTAACACTGCCCCCCACCCCCCACAGAGAAGTAGGCAGCCCTTCCCCAAAAGGATCATAAAAAACAAAATCCAACAACAACAAATATCATGGTACCGCTCTGACCTCGACTGGGGCTCTGGGTGCTATCGGAACACAAATAAACAAATAAAGGTGTAAGTAATGGGATCGTGTCCCTAAAATCCATGCGGTGGCTTTGCTCCAATCTCATCTGAATTCCCATAAACAAGGGCTTGGTTAGAAAGAACCATGAGATTTGGTTTTTGCTCTGTACCCATAGTTTTCCTGGGGGTGGCAGGAGAACTAACCCGCAGGGGAGATCTCTATCAGATGCAACATTACAATCCATCCAACAGTCGCTTATTCACAAATTCCTTAGGAGACATGCCCGGGAACAGCCCCAGAGGATAAAGCTGGCCAGATCTTAGTCGGTCTTTTTCACATGAGCAACACTGGCTGGCGGGGCAGTTGCTACAGTTTCAGGTAAAGCTTTTTAACAGAGAGAGAAGTTGAAGTAAAAAAATACTCCCTCCCTGCTGGCAGCATGAATGTACCCCCACACTCCGTCATGCGCCCCCAGCTCAGAGGGGAGGGGTTCCGAGCACCGGCGTCGCTTAGCCAAGTTATATTTGGGGCAAAATGGCAGTTTTGCCCTTGGTGTCAATGAAGCCAAGATTTCATCCTTGGTCCCTCTAATCTTTCATCACAGCTCACGTTAGTCTCGGGCTCATTGGGGCTGTTAAGATCTTACTGGGGCATGTTCTGAGCCGGGGGAGGGAGCAGAGCATGGGGGCATCTGGAAAATGACTGGCGGGCTCTTTCCACTTAGTCCCAGCCCACGGAACGCTCCTCACCCAGTCACCATCGAAACTGCAGTGGCAAGATAAGAGACCTATCGGCGCTGCATCAGCCCCTCACTTCCTGACGTGACACCTAGCGCCTCTGCTCACTTTCTCGTTGCTTTTCTGTGGACTTCAGACACCTTCGCAATAGTCACTGGCCTGGATTTTTTTCCATTAGCAATAAAGTCTGTTATTTAGAGACCAGGAGCACCTTTCATCCTGAGCCAGGACAAAGTGCTTCACAGACGCGGCCCATGGGTCACGTCACCCAGCGCTGCAGTTCAGTCACTTTGGGAGGAAACACGACAGCTGCTAACGCCACTCAGCCACGTTGTGCCAGGGAATATTCAGTCCAACGGCAACGCCAAGGAAGATGCAGGGAGCTGCAGAGCAATGATCAGAGCTGGCATTTGACAAAGGCACCTGGATTAACAAAAGCTTCACTCTTGTGAAAAGTGCCGTGAGATTGTTAATCAGCACAGGGGTCAGGACCAGTGTTATCCTTCCCTCTCCAGTAGGAGAGCGTCTCCCAGTCACACCCACGCAGAGGCACTTATTCCGTTCTAATTCAGAGGGACAAACATTACCGGCAGCATAACTGCCACCACTTCCTGCGGCATCTGGGTGCTAGATGTCAGTCCCTTTTCAGAGCATTGGCCGAGCTCCAGGGTGCTCCGGGATGCTGCACCTGACAGGGTCCCAGCCCAAGCGGCTGTGGCTGCAGGCTAAGTGCTCCCCTGAAGTCTAACTGCAGGTAGCTTGAATTCTGCACAGCTGCAAGAACCACAACTGATTATTTGCTGACCTGAGTGAAAGATGGTGTGTCACTGACCAGCCTACTGCTCATTGGTCTCCTTGGGGCTGGGGGGAGTCTCAGCAGAGGCTAAAGAGTGAATAAATTTGGGTCTGGAATCAACCCCCCCTCCCCCATTTCTGTCTTAGACGCAGGCTAGTCCTTTCAATGGAGGGCTGGAACACACACTCGAGGGACGATTCCCATCCACAGCCAAGACGAGAGGCTGTGTATGAGAGATCTGACGGGGCTCAGAGACGATGCTGTGATATGTACTGATATGTGCAACCTAGCAAAACCTCACTGATGTTAACTAAGAGATAAGTGTAACACAACTCTGTAGTGAGCGTACCGCAATACAAGTGAGTCTCAGCTCCACCGACCTGCAGAGTATCTGCCTCACGCCGTGTCTCAGCTTGCTTCCACTGCAGGGCTCTGCAGTCTGACTGTAGACCGCTTTCTAAGTGTGTTTTCAGAATGAGCTCCTGCCCCTGGATTATGTTCTTGGAGAGCCAGGTCCACAGCTGGTGCGAGTTAGCACAGACCTGAATGGAGCTGTGCTGATTCCTGCCAGCTGGGAATCTGGCTCAGCATTTTAAACGTCTTTATGTTTAGGATTGCAGGTTTCTATTTGTTCTGTGCAGGCAGGAGCTTTAAGGGCTTCATCCTTCTTATGAATTTATAACATCTTTCAATAACCCTCTTTAAGCTGATGGAAGGACTTAGCATTAAAAAAATAAAAAAACAAAAAAACAAAACAAAACCACCCACCAAAGCTGCAGTCAGCAAGGTCTCTCTCCTCCCTTTCCCCAGGAGTAGTTTGGAATCAGAGTAAGTCAACACAAGCAAGAAGGAATAAAAGGAGAACTCCCCAGCCCAGACCTGTGATGCTGGGTAAGTCCAGCTTTTCCACAGCAGCAATTCCTGTATCCCTTTTCCTAAGCACTGTACTAGGGAAGGGGAGCTGAGCTTGGGAACTGGGGATGTGACCCTGGAACCTGTGGCATTTTCTTATCCACATAGCATTCATGTTGCTGGTGTTATTGGGGCAGACAGTGCTATGCAAAAACAACACCTAGCTCTTCTATAGCACTTGGTCAGTAGATCGGTGTTTTACAGAGTAGGTAAGATCAGTTGCTGCACTGCACATAGTGATGAATCTCATCCAGAGAGGCTGTTTGTGTAATGGTAGCATCTGGGACTGCATTCTCCCAGCCCCGGCTCCTAAGCCCTTACAATCTAAGCAGACAAGACCCACAGAAGGCTGGAGGAGGAGGATTTATCATCCCTGTTTGACAGATGGGAACTGAAGCACAGAGAGAGTGAGCAACTAGTCCACCGTCACACAAGTCAGAGTCCCTTGTAAAGCTGGGAACTGAAGGCAGATTTCCGGAGTGCTGGTCGAGTGCCTTCCCCACAGGGCTATCCTTCCACAGGCTGACTCCTGCCATTTGGGAGATGGAAAACGTAAATATTGCTGTCCCCAAACTCCCCTTTGGTGTGTACCAGGCATGAATTTGAACATGCTCAGACAAGGGCAATCCAATCTCATGCTTCAGAGTATAACCAGATTGCCAGGTTCAGGAAAGATTCCTCCTCTCCTTGATAATATTGCACATTTGTGTTTGGGGTTTGTTTGGTTTTTTCTTTGCCCTACAGCCTCAGGTAGTGGTTGCTGCTGGCCCAGAATACCTGACTAGATGTGGCTGTAAAGCATCTGCTTCTACATGATCTCCAGGGCACTTTTCAAACTGTGGGGGGTGAGGTGGGGGAGGACAGTGTGAAAGACGTGGCCAGGGGAGTAGGTCTGAGCCAGTATTTTACGCTTTGAGAGAGACTAATATTCCAAGCCAGAAATGGGCTACTTCTTAATGCAGAATCCACAGAGGCTGCTGCACTAGACAGCACGGCTGCTGGGTCTCGCCTTCCGTGAAGTGCTTAGCATAAAAGGTGTCCTGTCCTGCCACCTGGTGACACAGGGCACTGCCTGCTACGTGATGCTGGACGGCACGTACAGAGAGATGGAGATCAAGATGATGGCCTCTCCTTGAGTTAGCAAATTAATCAACATCTTCACAGTCCTAATCATGTCTTGAATACTTCCTGGCCACATCCCCACGTCACTCCAGGGAAATCAGCTCATAAAAGCTGTTCTTGAATGGGGTCGGATCCATTCCCTGCTGCTCCAACAGCTCCCGTGGCCGAGAGTTGGATGTCAACAGCTGGTTTTAGCATAGTGTTCACAACGACATCAGCTGGCGACGGACAGCACAAGACCCTTATTAATTTCCATCTTCTTAGCTCTAGTTTAACAGACTGTCTGTCATTGCTGGTGTACCAGTGGGGGAAGGAGGGGAAATACATTGTGCTTTTTTAGCTCCTCTCGCTGGTCCCAGGAGGTAGGCACAGTCAGAACCACTGTCCTGGTTTTTAGGTGGCGGCACTAATGCAGAGGTTAAATGACACAGCCAAGCCCAGAGGGAGTCAGTGTTCAGGCTGGAGTTCCTGGCTGCTGGTGCTGTGCTCAGGCCACTAGCCTGCACCTCAGTAAAGTTAGGAGGCGAATGGGGAATGACCAAGTCTCGAAAGGGAGAATGGCGTACCCTGACATGCACCCCCAGGACTGCTGCTTCTCTTCCAGGATAAGGGCCGGGGGGCATTAATTTCACACTCTAAGTGACGTGGAAATACCATAACACACCTACCACAGGCCACAGGGTGGCAGCAAAAGCATGTCATGCCGTGAAAGCTGGGAGCCTAGCCCTTTCCTGGAGCTTGGCAACAGCAGGGACGTGGGTGAGCCAAATTCATCCCACCTCAGTGCAGTTATACAGGGCTGCGTTGGGCTTAATGCTTCCTCAAGCTCCAGCCCGGCAGGAATCTGCAGGGCTAAGTGATGAGCCTCTGAATAACTGGGTAAATGGAAAGAAGACCTCCGCCTTAAGGGTGGTGGAACCAGGAGGTCAATGAATCCTGCTCACAGGACAAGCCTGCCCTGCACAGAGGAGATGGATCCTGGGAACAGCAGAGGCCGATCTGAGAGGACGCAGCCAGCCAGCCAGCTCGGTCTCACGTTTAAAGCAAGAAGTTAAAAGTTTTAGAAAGCAAACCAAGTTTAAAGCTACTTTTTAAAGTGTGTGCACGCAGGTGGGGGGAAGGGGGGGGGGAAAGAGAAGCTTTCCGAAGATCCCCCACACAGCATGTTAAATGCCCCCTGAACCTGCCCACTGGTTCAGCCCCGTTGTGCCAGGGCCCTCCAATCCTGAGGGCAATGTGTGAGGGAGGAGACTGTTCACCCCCCTCCATATAAACCTGTTCTGACCTGGGAGCCTGCTGGCAGCTGTCAGCAACGCTAGCCCCTCCGATTGCCCTGTCGCCCCACCAGCAGCGCTTCCTGCTCCAGGCAGAGGGACCCTCTGACCCGCCCTTGTAGAGCAGCTCCCTCCAGGAGAGATTCATGCAGAGGATGGTTTTTAAACTGCACAGCAACACCACAAGGTTTAGCAGGAGGACGTGCCGAATACTGCATTCAAATGAAACTTCAGGGGGGTGGCTGAGGAATTCAGGGAAGCCGAATAGGATTGCCCATAAAGGAACCTGGCCAGGACGCCAGGTTAACATCCCCCATTCATGATACGCACCATGGGATCTTTAATGACAAGGGGTCAGGACCTCAATTCTATGTTATCCAAAATATAGCAGCATGACCACGCATTCAGCTGGGGGACTGGGGTCAGTGCCTGTTCAATGGGAATCCACCACAACTGCATTTCTTGTAGAGCCCTGGGTTTTCCTCAGAAGTCCCCCAGGGAGTTTGCACCCAGGCTTAAACCTGCTTAGTTTGTGGCCTAACAAGCTCCCTGCCCATACTGGTACAAGTGAAACAAAATGGGTGGCAGCTAAGCCCCTGCACTCTTAGCAGGCTGTTGGGAGTATTCTGTGAGCGTCTTGTGCTCTATGCACAACCCACAAGAAAGTCTCTGCCATGCATGCACGTGGACTTTCCTTTCTGATCTCTAAAACTGTTACTGACACGAGTTCAGGTCAATAAGGAGTTTTCTTTGAAGTTCAGTATTAATCCTCTTTTCCTTTCGGATTTCCCCCAAGCCTAGTCCATCTCTGGCAGGCTGCACTCCTCACAGGCATGCTGGTAAGTGGGTTAAAAGTCAACCTTCCTCTTGTTGTGGTCCCTAAGATCCACGATGAACAGCATTTGATTTCTCATGGCACCCTGAGAGCTTACCAAGTTCCACACTACAGTCTTTCAGAACAGAAGACAAAACCAACATGCAGCTTTCAGAATCATGTCACAGCTGAGAACGTGGTCACCGTGTCAGACTGGCGAGATCTCAGCGGAGTGGTTCCAGCCAGGCTCTGTCCAACACAGCCGAGGACTGGCCCAGTACAGAAAAGCGCTAATCAAAGCCCCCGCTTGTGTGACTTGCCCAAGGCAATACAGTCACTCTGTGCCTCAGTTTCCCCAAATGTAAAATGAGTATAATGCTACGTCTCTCACAGGGATGATGTTGAGATAAACTAATGTTTGTAGAGCAGTATTATGCATGTATTATACCATATAACCAATCGTTTGTCACAAAATCCAAACAGACTTAAAATCCAGACAGGAATATGGTGCATCTGTCAGAGTACAGCGCTCAGCAGAGAGGGCAGCACACTGGGAATGGACAAAGAGCAGATGATGTCTCTGTATGCTTCAAATTATACTTGCCTTGTTTATATAACCATGAATTCCCAGAACAGGACAGCAAGTATCCCACCCCACCCTGTTCCATTCCTTAGCGCTCCAACAGCTGTCACTGGACTGAAGAGATGTTTGTCTGTACATCTGACACCGTTAACAGGCGGGCTGGAAAGAGGAGATGTGGATCTCCCTGCCCAGGGAAGTGAGAAGCTGCTGATAACTTTCAGTTCACTCTGGTTTCTTGGGAGAGGATAAATCCCCTTGGGCTCTCTCAAGTGTCCCCCCTGGGCAGTGCCATGGCTGGCTGTCCCTCGCTCAGCACACACCTGAGAATATTTACAGCTACTTCTGGGGTAGATCAGGGAGCTGCAGTGTTCTTAGCACCGCTTGGCACGGTTCCCACGGCCAGCGAACGCCAGGATCTGGGGCTCTCTCTCTCTGTTTTAGGCCTGTCATCTAACAAGACTTGTTTCCTTCCTGTGCGTCAGGAGGGAGAGGGGAGGGTGAGCTGGAAGTTGCCTGGGCAGGGAGGCAGCACTGATCCTCATAGCCCCCATGTAGCTCATTCTTCTCAATGAGAGTCTAAGAATTCCTGGCAGGATGAAGGGTCAAGCACTCCGGCAGAGAACTGGGCCATAAACCCCCACAGCCGGAGGGAAGACGTGGGTGGGGACATTTCCCTCCGCCCTGCCGGGGAGCCGCTGTGCGGGGCTGCCGGAGGTAGCCTCGATGGCAAGGCCGTGGGCAGCAGTCTCCCGCTCCCGCCCCCAGCGTAGGACGTGACCCGTCTCACAGCTCATGCTGCACACACACTGACGAGCTGTGGCAATCAGCTTCTGATTACAGCCCACTGGCCTCTGTAATTAGCAGAGGAGCCGGCAGGGCCCTGTCTCACAGGGCACTTTACAGGCTTCGCAGTGCAAAGCTGCGGCGGCCCCGCTGTAAATTGTGGTCATGAGACACTGGGGCAGGTTGCCGGCTCCCGCGCTGGGCACCTGCTCTTGGATGAAACCCAAACCCAGCAGGCAGCAGGGTTCGGCGTGGCTTTGTCAGACCAGAGGAAAGGGGGGGGGGACGGGATTCAAGCAGACACCCCTTGTTCTTCACCCAGAGCAGACCCTGCACTGCCTTCACTCTGCCCCCTCAGGCTGCAGCTGGATTTCTTAGGCTACCAGGGCTGTGTCCAAACAGCTCAGTAGTTCTGGTGATGCCTCCCAGGAGCAGATGCTGTAACCACAACAGAGCAGAGGGCAAGGAGTCCAACCAGGCCACAAAGACGATGGGTCTGAGTCACTGAACTTCCAGTCACCAGCGCTAATAAGGGACGGGTTTATTGTTCTTGTTTCAAGAAAACCGCGACATACAGTGCCAACATTTTTTAGAAGGCAGAGAGAAGCCCAGGGAAGGCGTGGAGAGGAGTCTCAGGCTTTGGGGGGAAGGTATAGCGCACCCTCAGCCATCTGACATGGTAATGCCACAGTCTTATTGGATTTTACCATTAGCTGGTGCTCAGAGACCAGCATCTCCCATAGTTTGGTCACCTGGGGAGAGCCTAGAGATAAACACATTCCTGGAGCCATGACTCAGCAGGCAGCTGGGAAACAGAAAGTGTCAAGCAGGCAGCTCAGAATATCCCTTGGCCAGACGCTGCTGTGTTCTGGCTTCTCCTGCTCAGAACAGCACACAGCAGCCTCTCTGCTCGTTAGTTAAGTGGCTAGTTACTCCCCGTGAAATGCACAATGACTCAAATGATGAGCCGAGGATCTGCTACAAAGCTCTTGTGAAGAAGCCCTTTCCCACAAAGAGAAGGGGACATCTAGTCCATGGCTGATCTGCCAGAGATACTCAGCTACACTTTTGTGTTAATGAATCATCTGGATTTCAAAATGAGCCTGCAGCCATGCCAGGTACGGGGAAGAGACCCTTCCTGCAAAGCATATGATGGGATTTGTGATGAGTCAGCCAATTTGTGGCTGAATTAAAAGTAGCCAGACTCAAGCCTTCGCACATTTTGCTCAAAATGGATTCACCATTTTGTGTGTGGCAAATCAGTTTGTAGACCCTGAATTTCAGGAGTACCTGGGTTTGACTGAACCCACTGCCCCTGTGGTTGTCCTTCATAAATTCATAGAGTTTAAGGCCAGACAGAACTGTAATCACGTCACCTCTCAATCTTATTGTGCTCACTGCAGCTTCTATGTGGTGAGTCCTTCTTGGGCCTGCCAGAGGAAAAAGGGGTTCTTGCTCCGTAAAGGACAGCCCCTGCATGACAACAGGTAATGGAGAGAAAGGTTTACAGAGACAGCAGGAGCGGTGTCTATACCCCATGCAGTACTGGAGAAGCATTCTTTTACCTTGATGAGGCAGATGGTGGGTGGGTACTAACCTGTGATATTTGCAAAAGGACCAAGTTTCTTTGGGGGTTGGGAAAGAATTTCCCCCTCACTGCCAGATTGCTCAAGTGGGATGAGGTTTCTTGCTTTCCCCACAGCAGGGCTGGGACCCAGTGGGGCAGGGAGGGTAGGTTATAATGTCACAACCTAGTAAGTAAAACTCGTGGCAGATGTCCAGTTCATACACTCGTTATGGAAGGGATACAGTTCTCAGATAAAACAGAGGAAAAGGATTCGAAGGAAAGCATCCCCAAAGGGAACTGAGTAAGGGCTGCTATGACTGGTACAGCAGGGAGACTGCCCCCTCTCTTTTTTCTAGTCCCCTTTAAGGTTGCTGAGGAAGAAGGGTATGGGGTTTCTATGACAAACAGCAGGGATCCAACCCCACTCCTTGTATAGCACCCTTTCACCTCCTATGGGAGAAGGGCAGCAGGATCCCAGCAATGGGATGGCTGGGACCAGGCTGTGGGATTATATGGAAATTACTAAGAAAATGATGACCCGCATTGGAGAATTTATTGCTGGGTACTACCAGATATTTTAAGTAAATAAAGCAACAAGTTAATTAAACCTCACCTGTTGCCTCCTGTTTTGATGTGTGGCTTGACAATCCAAAATGTCTGGTTTCCGCCCCATTAAATTCCACTCAGAGGCTCAATCCTGCAAGCACTGCATGCCAAGTCTTTGACTGTTTGGTGCTTCTGAACAATCATGAAAAATTAAGTACACACTTACAGGTTTAAGAGATTCCTTCACCTCACTGCAAATGCATCAAGCAGTATTTTCATGCAGTTATAACCTTTTGAACACAAATCCAATATTGTTCAAACCCTGAGAAGGGAACTGTAAACCCATACAAGTGAGGGCTAATAAACAGTCAGAATTCTGTCCCTTTTGAGTTATCCACTTGACAACATCTGGTGGTCAGCAGAACAGCAAATACGGGTAGGGAGCAGGGCTCGCTCTCAAAAATGCCCAAATACAACTAGCTCAAATTTTCCCAGGAGTAGGGGAATCAATTTTGGGGAAAAAAAAAAAAAAAGTTAAACATTTTTTCCAGGAAGTTTGAGCAAGTCAAAATTGGGAGCTCTAAATGAACGTGTTTTGTAACTAACTATAGCAGTCACTCCTGAAAACAGCTAGCGTACAATATAGTAGGCTGGTTCTGGTTTTGTGTAAAGCACTCTGTTTAAAGACACTTCATTTGTTTACAGAACAATTTTATTTTCACTGTATCAGTGGCACGGTTAGTTACAGTCCCTATATGTTGGAACTGTAACTAATAGGATGTTGTTCAAAGCCAATATGTAAAATTAAATGCAAATACCAGTAGCACTTTCAACTAAATATTCTCTTCCCAGCCCCATTCTTCCTCTTCTCCCACTCCTGGGCCACCCAGTAAAAAGGAGCAACAAGTTTAAACCAGGGTGGCAATTTCTAATTCTGGCTTTAAAACAGGAAAATTATTTAGAAACTTCAGTTTCTCCACAGTGATACACAAATTGAACCCCCCTGATCAGATAGCCACTGGAAGTTCTCCTTCCAAATATCTCTGGGGTGAGATTTAATCCTATATGCACACTAACTAGAAAATATTTAGGCCCACATTTTACCCTTCCACAGAATAACCCGAGCCCTTCTTGGAGGGCCCCACATACTCCTATTGGACAGGGAAGGGCAATGCTGGGACACGTTTAAGAAACATGCTTTTTTCGCTTGCACCGGGTGCCTGACTTGATGTCTGGTTTTTTGCTGGTAGGATGCACTGTCTCTCAGGAGCTTCTACTTTCCTGAATTACGTGTTCTGAGTAGGGGATACCTCACAAGCCCATGCAGTGAACATGCTGAAACAGTCTAATTAGTCTGCCCATAACTCAGCCTGCAAATAATGCAAACAGGTGGTTCAGGACTTCCTACGTAGGTTTACTTTCCATAGAAATAGCTCCCACATGAAACTCCCATGAAGAGCTCTGACTTGATGACAAAGGCGGCTGCAGAAGCAAGAGAAGCAACACACAGCTCAGTGCAAGGGCGAGTCCTCCCTTGACCTCACTTCGACTCGACTGATGAATGGCTGACCCCTTATGTCCTTATGTCGCCTGTCTATATATAGCAAAGTAACTGTACATGGCATTTTGTGGAGATGAAAGCGAAATACAAATCCCGTCACAACACGCACATTCATTCCCTGGCCTGCCCATTTACAGGCTAAGCTCACAAAAGGTGCACAGGACAAGCCGCAAAGAAAGGCTGTTGTGTGGCTGGAATCACTATAGGCCATTGACCAAGCTGGCATGCTTTCCCCCGTTAGGAGCAGCCCTATTTTCAATCTTTGTGAACTGCTCTAAGAGCGTCATCTGAGACCCATCCTAAGAGTAGCAGAGAGAGTGGGAGAGCTCATCTCAGACCTGTTCATTCTGTGCCTGCCATAGACTGAAGCAGGTCCCATCAAAGTGAATGACCTCATAAAACAGGCGAATAGTTGTCGATGTGACCAACAGTAGCTCTGATAATACTGTGTTCAGCTTTCAGAATGATATTATCAAGAGAGGTTCCGTGTCTCTGAATTAATTCCATGTAGTCAATAAGAATAATTCGGGAGTTAGAGACATGACTATCGGACAGTAACGAGAGAGATAAATAGGTATAAGTTAGTTTTGCAACAGCTGAGCAAGGGGACTTGGTAAGTTTACAAATATGTGACGAGGTCTATCTCCAAGGAGGGAGACAAAATTATTTCAGGTTATACCAAAGGGTATAACACCAGGAGTACTAAGCGAAATTAAGAACAGGGAAATCAGGAAAATAATTCTTAACCGTATTAGGCTATGGAAGAGCCTCCCAAGGGAAGGCATAGGACCTCTTTGTTAGATGCATTGAAAAACAAGACTAGTCAAAGTGCTAGAAGTGCCATGAAACACGCACACCCAATAGCGGACTACCTTGACTTGTTTTCTCTCGTCTCTGACGAGCCTGCTCTGCCAAACAATAATGGGGCAGGGTTAATTTCCGGGAATCAAACCTTCTGTTACTAGGATGGCTTCCAAACTTTTAGAAACGGTTCCCAAACAGAGTAGAAACAGGTGGAATCCATTTGTGCACGCGCACACGCCCCCGAAAACCTGAGACACAAGCAGAAACAGAGGGAACTGATAGAGGAAGGACAGACAGACATTACCACTAGCACCATTTTTTCTTGCTGCAAATAGATGAAATTCCTTTCCCTTTGGGAAGGATCGTGAAGTTGCTCCAACAGAAGGTTCATTGTTGGGCTGCCCACACCAAGAACTGTTACATTTGGAAGAACATGTAGTTCTTTGTATCAAGATTCCCAGGACCTGTTGGGAGCCATCCCTGTCCATGGTGCTCAGCCCCCAAACACCCACGCAGTATCTGGCCATGGTGCTGTGAGATCAGGTCCAGGGGGTTCAGGAGCTGGAATGGAGGATGAACGACATTTGTGGTGGATCCTGCAGCCGGAATAATCATGACCTTGTCCCTTTTGATCTTGGAAATCACCCTCGGAGGAGAAAGGGTGTGAATGCGTACAGCAGATCTGTTCTCGTGCAGGAGAAAGCCATCTGGTATTGACCCTGGATTCAGGCCTCCTCTAGTGCAAAAGTTCTGGCATTTAGCCTTATCCTTGCTGGCAAATAAGTCTATCATGGAGAGAAGCCCCACTGACAGAATGTCACTTCTGTGATGATCTGTGCAAGGACTATTCATGGCTGGTCACGGATTACCAGCTCAGGAATTCGGCTAAGCTGCTGTTGACACCTGGGAGACGGAGGGCCATTAGTATTCTCGTTCCAATGGCTCCAGTTTCTGAATCCAGGCTGTGTCAGCAGCATCAGCAGTGGCTGCCTCTCGGGCTGGTCTAGCAACCATTTGGCCCTCTTTGATGGTCTCCCTTAGCTCTTCCTTGGTGCTCTGTGGCGCTCTGCACAGAAAGGAAGTTATACGTGGCCAGCAGGGCCTGGCCGTTCCAATCAATCACTGAGAGACGCGTGCCTTTTGGCATCCCCCGAGCCTGCCTTGGCCCTGAGCCTGCCTTTCGGCAATTCTGACTTCTCCTGCATGAACAATCCCATCGGCCAGGCCCGTTGAGCATGCGGATAAATCTGTTGCAGGATGGGGCAGTGTTTCAAACCAGCGGAGTTTTTGAGTCTACCATAGCAGCAGGTGCAAGGCACCTGCCCCCTCTGTGCAGGAGAGTGTCTTTTACCTTGGGGGGGGGGGAGGGGACACACACACACACACACACACACACACACACACACACACACACACACACACAAGAGCTAAAGAAAGAGGGTCAGATCCATTTCATCACAAATGAGCTAGAGAAAAGGAGGCGTGTGATGCTCAGGAGGAGTAGCGGGTCAGCACATGCGAGGTTCCAGTGTCCTGGAACTGAGCGGGTCATGGCCACTCGCCCCTTCATGCCCTCACATGGGAGTGCAAGGTGGCACAGGCTGTATAAATGGCCCCATGGTCACCGCTACTCAAAAAAAATCCACTTTCATGTACATGAGGCACATACCCCTAGTCTAGAGGGGGAGCCAAACTGGCACATGCTCAAAGAACAGCAATTCCTGCTTCTTTCCAGGGACAAAAAGCCAGGAGCCATGGTTCCTAAGGGCACCAGCAATGAAATCAGAACTACACAGCCCAAAGAGTAGCAATTCCTGTCCTTCAGTCACTGATGGAAAATGCAGCGACTCTTGGCTATGCTGGAACTGCCCAGCAGGATGATCAGAGATGCTGCAGTGTTATTAAACACTGGACTGGCAAGGCCAGAGGATTCCAGTTACAAGTTTCTCAGTAAAAGGAAATCGGGTCCTGTGGGGGCAGATTTCCAAAGAAAGGAACGGTTTGCTAGCTCCGAATTGTTCTGTGCTACTCCGAGAGATTGCTCTGTGTATTTGGAATCTCAGAGCCTGTCTCTGCTAGCACAAACTGGTTCCAGCTTCCTCACACCACACACAGACACAAACAGGATCTGTCTGACTTAGGAAGGCAGGCTTCCTCACACGCTGCAAGAGAGAAAGATTGGATCTGCCGTATCACTGCAATCTACGCCCACCAGTTCTGGGAGGGGTTGGCAAATGGTTCCTCCCCCCATCCGTTTAGAATCAGGGCTGTAAACAAGTGAGTGGAGAGGCTGCAGCAGTTTCCTGGGTTGTTTATACGTGCCTCTGGGTTTAGTGTGGGGGGGTGTTAAAACTCCTTCCCTGGTGTCTGTGTTTGACATTAGACACATGGAACCAGGCAGTGAACAAAACCAAAACACTGAGTCCATTACCCAATACCATGTTCTGCGAATGATTTCCAGCCAACTGGCCACATCCTGCCAACCCTGGAGAAAATCAAAAAGCAAGAGCAAGTCACACGAGCTCTTTGGAACAGGTCCCAGAGGGCTTCTCGGGAAGAGCCGCACTTCCCCAGAAGCAAAGGCTGTCCCCATCGCTGGAGTCTTGTAGCCCACGTCGTACCAACGCTGCACTTCGCACAAGTGCCCAGGGACCTGTACAAACACTAACGAGTTGGCAGTCGTCGAGCTGCAAGTTCATTCCTTCTGCGCTACCTGCAATGCACACATGGACACAAACTCACTATCAACATGTTTAGGCTTGAAATTAGGCAAAGGTTTCTAAGAATCAGAGGAGTGAGGTTCTCGACCAGCCTCCCACGAGGAGGGAGCAGTGGGGGCAAAAACCTGACTGGCTTCAAGACTGAGCTTGATACGTTTACGGAGGGGATGGGCTGAGGAGATCGCCAGCAAGGGCATGTAGCCGACCTGCCAGGTCATGTTCTCAAGAGCTGCGGACAGCCCTGATGTCTCAAGTTGCACGAGCTACTCCCGAGTACCTGGGGACCGCTATGTTTGTTTCTGCAGTCCTTGTACTGGGTGTTTGCCTGCCTGGTTCTGTGCAGGGCTCTGAAATCCCTGGACTGGCAGCTCTTGCAGAAAACGCCACTCTTCCCTCTTCTAAAGTATTTCGGTGCATTACTGAATCACATTTGTCTACGCTAACATTTCCCATTAGTGCCACAGGAAGGAGGCACCACTCCATTAAAACTGAGAGGATGGTTCCGATGGCCACCCACGTGTGAAGATTTGCTCATCTCAGTGGGGATTCGGAGTAACTGAAGTCCAGTGCCAGCTCCTGGGGGGAGAAAAGGAGCATTCACTCTACCGGGGCTTTGTTGTATGGGAGCCCTGTGGGATAACAGCAAGACTTTCTTGCTTCTGGACCTGAAGAAGAGGTCTGTGTAAACTTGAAAAGCTTTTCTCTCTCACCAGCAGGTAAATGGGTCTAATAAAAGACATTAGATCACCCAGCTGCTCTCTCTCTCATATCCCGGGGCCGACACGGCTACAACAACAACATGAAGTTCTTTGGGGCAGGGATGGGGTTTCCCTCTCCCTTCGGGCAGTACTCGGTGAGGGTTACCAGAGAACAAGTGATACACAGTAGAACTAGCAAGGTAATCCCTAGCTCTCCAGGACTGCCCTGCAGCATCAACATGGAGCATAACCCATCCTGTGTCTGGGGTGGAAGGACTCTGGACCTGAGACACGTGCTACCCAATGAGTCACGGGCACCTGGGTGAATCAGTGTCTTCCTTTCCATTCACAGCTTGTTTCTGATTCACGGAGACAGCCAAGTGGGCAGCTTTAGCCCTGTTCCAGAGACAGAGACATCGAAGAGAAAACCGCTCCCACCAATAGGCTGAGGTCCATGCTGCCCAGCCCTGCCGCAACTGAAGCAAGGTTCTGGTTCCTGCTCAGCCACCCACAGAGCAAGACCCCAGTTGCTTCCACATCACCTCTACCAGATTTAATACATGTTTTCCAGATGCAAACGGATGGAGTGCTTCATGCAAAGGAGAATGTGGGTCAGTGCGCTGAGGGCAGTGAAAGAGCTTCCTGCCTTGAGAAAGTGGTAGCAGCCAGCCAGTTCTGCTGGTGGCGGTGTCTCACCACACCTTCGGAATCAGGAAGGCAAAGAAAGTTTGTTTTCAGAGTTTGATTTGTGACTAGTACACCTGGCAGAAGCAAATAAAAATCAGCCTCACACTAAAGAGCCTGTTGCAAGGCAGATATCAACCGCCAACCAATCCTGCCTCAACTGAGCTGTGCTCCTAGCAACAGACCATATTTAGCTAGGCCAATGAACAAAATGAACAAGGGCTCTAAGCAGATTCCCCTAGCAAGCGTGTGAGCGAATCAGTCACAGAGCTGGAGACTTCCTGTTCTCAGGCAGCAGCCTGGCCATTGCGAATCACTTCCTAAATTCACTGTGTTTAAAAAGGTAGAAGCCAAACGGACTAGCTTACCTGCCTAGTGCACTGATCCTTTCCAGCATTACAGCCTGGAATCAGTCAGGAAGAGGAGAGAAAAATTAGCAGATTTAACTTTGATGAGGGAAAGAGAAAAGGGCTGTTCAGTGTCACACCGGCTCCTCACCCTGCTGCTGGAGACAACAGCCATGCAGAGCTGGAAGTACATAAAACCTGTTGCCAGAAAGATATAGTCCAATAGCCCGACCACAGAGCAGGGGACCAGGACCCCGCGTTCTAAGGCCTTTTCTGACCCTGGGCAAGTCACTAAGGATCCATCTATACGGTAAACAAAAACCACAGCAGCAAGTCTCACAGCCCAGATACACTGATGCAGGTCCACAGTATGGGGATAAAAACAGCAGTGTAGACGTGCCCACCCGGGCTGTAGCCTGGGCTGAGACCCACCCTCCTCCCCGGGTTTCAGAGCCTGGGCTCCAGCCACAGCAGGAACGTCCATGTTGCCTAAAACATGAGCCCTACAAGCTCCAGGCAGTTGATCCAGGCTGAGACTTACTGCCAGACGGGGTTTTTTGCAGGGTAGATGTACCCTTAACCTTTCAGCTTCAGCTTTTCCATGGGGCCCAGTGCCACCCTGTTCCCAAGGATCTACAAGGATTCATGTTTTTAATGATCATATTAATCTTGACTCTAAAACCAAAACCTAAACCGAACCGAACCTCAGGCTGCACGTAACCGATGCCGGGGGAACGCCCTCCTTTCCAAAAGAGGCAGTATGCCGCGAGAATGATTCATGCGCAGGTCGCATTCTTACCACTACCAAATAAATAAGTGAAATAAAATCCCATGTCACAAATAGGTAGCAACTGGTCAGGGCCAGCGGAAATACTACTAAACCCCCCATGTCTGTGACTCAACTCGGCTCTGAAACAATATTGACACACTGCACAGAGTTGTGAAGTGTGCATGCAGCACACTCCCTCCAGTTCACATCCTTTCCTCTTGTGTCTGCCAAACTGGGCGGCAGGCTCAGAAGAGCTGGCATGCCCTCCCCGGCACATGGAGCTCTCGCACTCAGGAGAAGAATCTACCCTGAAGGGGGGAGTCTGTTCTCTGCCTTTCTTGGAGCGCTCTGCAACGAGGAGATAAGGTGCTGATGACCATAGGCTCCAGGCCTAAGGAGGGAGTCCAGTTTGGGGAAGTGAGTTCAACTGAAAGGTCAAGCAGCTCTTCCCTCCAAGATTTAGAGCAAAACCCAAGAGATAGCCAGGCCAGAAAATACCAGCCTGGATGATCCAGTCTGATCTCCTTGCACTTTGCAGGGCTTCTGCCGGCCTCACATCCCCACCAACACCGGATCTAGCCGGCTCTTGTGTTTTTGCACTGATAGTGCTAGAACTGCCTCCCTCCGTCCCACCACCTAATTACTTCTGCCGTTAAAGACTTTTTCCTAACATATAACATGTTTTTCCTTCCTTAGCTCCAAGCCAAAAGGAGGGCAGAAGTGAATATTATGTTGAGGCCCAGTAGATGCTGGAGGGGAAAGAACAGATTGATGCCAGATAGTTATTGGAAAGAGTCGCTAACTTGAAAACAAGCTGTAGTGCCGAAAAGGATTATCTACTGGGCAAACAGCCACAAGTCCAGCGAAGTAAACTGTGCAGCCCGCTCAGGAGAGAATTAGATGTTGATACAGGGAGTTGATTTGACTTAATCTTCGGAAAAAACAAAATCAATCCCAAGGAATTTTGTTTAAAGCAGCATTTAAGGACTGCCCCTTTAATGGGGAGCTGCATGCGAGATATTCAGCATGCACAAAGCAAATACCACACTGGTTTCACAAAGAGCCACAACTGTTCTCCTGCAGCACAGCATACTTGAGCTAAATCTTTGTCACCGTATTCCCAGGCTCATAAGAGCTAGATGGTGGAGGAGGAGGAAAGATACTCATTTAGCAACACTCAATGTGCTGGGCCTTCTATGGCCGACAAAGGTGGCACGAGCCCTGCTCCCTGGGGTTTACCAGATTAAAACGTTTTATTAGGAAATGTTTAAGCACAAAACAATAAAGCAATAGTCAAGGTTCAAAAAGCACAGTAATACAGCATCCGGGGATGACACGCAGTGGGGGGGGGAATGGGGGCTGATCGAGGATGAGCTGTGGCCCGTGGGAGGAGCTGGAGGTGTGCGGCTTGAGGGTTGCAGGAGGGTGTGGGGGGGGGGGAACGCTATCCAGCATGGAGGGAGCGTCTCTGGGGGGCATTGCCAGGGAAGGCGAGTTAGTCCATGCGTGGGGGTGGAGGTCTGGGGAGTACAGTGGCGTACGGGGGTATATGTGGGTTGGGGGACACTATCCATGGTGGAGGGGATCCCTGGGAGGTTGAGGAGGCAGGGTCCCTGGGGGTATTTGTCAGGGAAGGCAAGTGGTCCATGTGTGGGGGTGGAGGTCTGGGGGTACAGTGGCATGTCACCGCGAACACAACTCACACACCCTACTCTGGTGTCTCACTGAAGTCTAAATTGCTCTCAAGCCAGTTTTTCCATAGGCTGCGTCAGTGTCCCAAGCACCAAAATCATCCTTTTTTCCCCCTATTTCATTAGTCAACATTTGTTTTGTGTTTAATCAACGACACTGTATTTATTCAAGCCCCGTCACTGCACGGAGAGGAATTTGTTCTGTATTGGTTAGGAATGGTCCAGCAATATCATGACTGGTGTTTGCAGTGAAAAGTCAGGAGCACAGACACTACTGAAAGCTGTTCTCTTGCCTGTTGTGAACGTTAACACCAGTTACTCCGTATTTTGTGGTAAACTTATCCAGAACCCCAAGTTATCAGAAAAGATCCTCCACACTGAGAAATACACGTCACTGCTGGTTCAGAGGCTGGCAACACCACCGGCAGCACACATTTAAAACTAACAACATACTTTTGTATCACTATTTTACAACCCTAAAGAGCGGCACCGCACAAAGTCCTCGTTTTTTATTTTGAAAACACAGTAGCATAACCTCAAGCACCAATCGAGCTGAAAAACAAATTAGAACCAATTAATTTTTTCAACTAAATGTTTACTGGTTTTCTTAATGGAAAGTTACTGAATACAGTAACTATGTAAATATTGAGTGTTTATTTCCTCTAAAAACATTTTAGAATTGCAACAGAACTCTGCAGGGCATAGATTACAGAGCAGTCATTCACACCAAGCTGCTGGGATAGCGTGCTGACAATGGAACTGGATTATAATCAGAGCCTGCCATGTCTTAGTGCTCAGTGAAGCAGGCATTCTGCATCCCACTGTCTGGCCACGGAATAATGATGGGAAAAATTCTTCCTTGCTGTAGAGACAGTTTTCAAAGGTCCTGGGATTACTTTTAGTCCTGGCCTGGTGCACTGCTGCCGTGGGACTGCAAATGCAATAGATGTGGTGAGTTTAAACTGTGTAGTACTCAAAAGCTTGTATCTTTCAACAGCAGAAGATGGTCCAATAAAAGATGTTACCTCACCCACCTTGTGTCTCAAGCCACCCACACCCCGGCTCCGCGCCAAGGGACAGCCTCCAGCACCCCGGCTTGAAGAAGATGGGCAGCAGCTGCCTGTCCACATCCCTGGGTCCCAGTCGGCGTAGAAGCCTCCTTTCCCCCAGCTCGGACTGGGTGGCAGTCGCCCACTGCCTGAGCTGGCAGCCAGACGGCAGCCGCCTGCAACTTGCCCAAGTGGCAGCCCCTCTCCCTGGCTCAAAGCCCAGTGCCTAGAAAACATGTCAATTCACTGCTCTATGACAGCCCCAGATTTTACCAGTTACCCTCTTTTCCTGTCTCTCTCTCTCACCCCTTCCTCTTCTCAAATCTATGGCAAAAAATGTGGCATGGTGCTTTCTATTCCCCAGCATCGGCATGCTGCTCAAAGCCTCCTAGCTTCGGCCAACATGACCTCTAGCCCAGGTACATACTTGAGTTGTGCACCCCTGGTGTAAAGGTGGTAACCCTACTCACATTAGATCTGACATCTGTCCTATCACGGCCTTGTACACTCAGCCCTTCTCCCAACACACGGCTCACATTAGTCGGTAAATATAGAATCCCGTGGAAAATTGAGTGTTGGGTACTTATTAAAGTTTTCAGAAGCTAGGGGGGACTTGCTACTTAAAAGGTTGTGAAACACTGTTCTACGGGAGGATGAGTAAGGTACCAGATCTACCTTCTCCAACAGCATTTTTTTCTGCACACCTCTAAATGTCTATTTACTCCTTTCCTTGTAAGCAAAACATCCCTGCTTTAGCCCAATGGAGGGGCTAACCAACTGCCCTGTTATTCTCGATCCCGTTCCTTACTCACCCAACATCTTGTTCTATGATCCCACTGCACACTGAGCTGTTCTTTCCATGGAGCAGGTCACAATGGCACCCACCCATCTCAGCTCCCACCCCATCGACTGGCTCCCTGCCTCACCAGCGGCTCACTTCAAACATGTTCCTCAACCTACGCTGGCCGTAAACATGGGGCTAGAGCGGCAGGCTGCACAGCGCTGCTCTCTCCATCAGGCTGCCCCATGCTCCAGCCACATCACCATGAGCGTGGGCGATTTGTGTCCCAGTGGAAAGAAGACTCCGGAGGGTGGTTAGGTTTGCAGTCCTCTCTCCGCAATGGGAGAGAGAAGCAGTGCTTGGGAGCCTGGGAAACAGGGAGCGTCCTGGGTGGTCTGGGAAGCTGAGCAGCTCTGAATGCCTGGCATTTGCCAGCCTTTAATCCCACCTGCCATGGTGCTGCCCATTCGCTCGGCCCCGGGTGCCCTTTGCAGTGCCTCATACCCCACCCCACTCTTCACCAGCCCAAATAATGTGAGGCACTTTGCAAATTTTGCCACCTCCCTGCTCGACCCCAGTTTCAGATCACTGACAAATAAACTCTGTGGCCTGCTCTCCATACCTCTCAAACGGCTCTTGGCCATCTAGGGAGTGAAACACAAACCCTAGGGTGAGGGGCACCAACAAAGGCATGCAGGTAGGGAACTTAAACAGCTGCGGGATTCATCCTTTTAGTGCAAAAAAGGAAACCAAACCCTCTCCTCCTCCACTATCCGCGTAGAGCCTTCACTTCCATAGTGTTCAGTGTCAGGACTCCATTTCTGCAGCCAGCCACACTTCCTGCTGACTAGATCAGGCCCCTGCACAGCCAGGGCTTTGGTAGCCAGCTTCACACCGCATGGAAAGCAGTGGATATTTCTTGAGTTGGGTTGTTACATTATAAAACAAGGTGAACGCGAGCCAGACAGCTGCCTCCACACAGGCACAACAGGAGGGGCAGACTTGCCTTCTTGTTGTTCATATATTCCTGGGACTTTGTGGCTATTTATTGAAACCACTGTGACCATACAGCCGTGACCCTTGTTTCCACTCGCCATCTCTGAAACAAAGCACACATCCCATCCCAGGGGACGCTCAGACGTCAAAGCGTGTATCCCCAATTCCTGCGATCAGATTATCCCCAAGGAAAGGACATGCTGCCCTATCAGCACACACGCTTGCCTGTTGATTCAGTTCTGGTGGTTTTCGGGGTTTGCATGATAAACATATTTTGCTCCCTCTATTAAACAGGGGTGGAGTCAGGCTAAAGCAGGCGTGAGAAACTTTGAGGCCCCCCTGTGCCCAAAAAACTCGCCCCCCGTCTGGGCAGGTATTTGTCTTTCCCCACTCCCCCCAAAGCCTTGATTTGCCTCCAGGTGAAATAGCTCCAGCCCATCCCTGAAAAGGGCAGCCCGCCCAGCACAGAGTTGGGGGCTGTAACTCTGCCTGGTCCCATGATGCAGCCATGTGACCAGCCCCAGCGAGCCCTCGCCTACCTGGATTCCATCCTGCTCGAACATGCTCTTTCCTGGAATCTCTCATCCCCATAGAGAAGGTTTGAAACTTTAGCGAGGGGCAGCAGCAAAGGGAGAAAACAAGGCTAAGGAACCAGGCTGAGGTCAAAACCCGTGGTGCGGAGGGTCATACATACCCAGCCAGAGGGGACCCACTGCTTTGGAGGGCAGTGTAGGGTGAGTATCTCTATAGACAACAGTAAGACGCTAGGGTGGGTTTTTGTGCCAGCTCTGTACCACCAGCATGCAGCAACCAGTCTCAGGGCCTCACTCCCACGCCCCGAGACTGTGGAGGGGAAGCTCCATAGTCAAGTATAACATGCAAGTGTCCACAGCAATCGGCAGCCCGAGATCTGCAGCCAGATGGCGAGAGGTGGCTGAGCCAAGAAAGAAACAGAGACCCTGGGTCAGCCTGAACCAGTTGGATCAGGAAACTAGAACAACAGTGGAAAATGTTTCCCCTACAAATATCCCCATAATTGCAATGTAAATGCCCACAGCAGGAGGATTCACATTCCTACAGATTAGACTGGGGCTTCTGGCTCTCACCTCACGCTTAACTGACAGCATCATTTGCTGAAGAATACCTCGCGACATTCCAGCCTCAGACAGCTCTGCCCCGGTTCCAGGAGGAGCAGCCGAGCCGAGCAACTGGGGGAAAAGCAAGGGGCCCTGACTGTGCAGTGGCTGGCTTTGCATTACAGAGCAGTGAGCAGTAAGGGGATCACAAGACAAGTGAGGTAGCCCATCAAAAGTAGCAAGACAACCCAGCCCCCCCACCCCTTCGTAACTCCAGCACTGAGCCGCAGCAGCGTCTCCTGCACTTGCCCCTAAAAACCTGACTTCCCACATGATTAGCAAACAGCTTCATTTCCGTTGGTGGCCAGGAGTCGCCCAGAGCCCTGCTTCTCGGGTGCAATCCCTCAGAAAGGGCCTGTGCGCTGCTGAGGCACCCTTCCAGGCACAGCCACTTCCAACAGCCCCCGGAGCCCTCGAGCGGGTGGAGGGAATGGGGTGGGAGATTTTTCCTGCAACCCAGTGCCCTCGTGCTCTAGCCCTGGCTTCTGCAGCAACCCAACCCCCACCCGCGCAGCAGGTGCCCGGCAGCCCCTCCATCAGCAGGCACGTCTGGAATTAGACTGCACAGAGCAGGGCAATACTTGCTGGCGGGAGCAATCCTGTATTTGCAGGGCGATGGACTGAATGGGTCCCAGTAGCTCTCAAAAGCAAGGCCTGCCCGTTTCTCAGGGATACTGAAGCTTAACCAGGCTAATATTTTCTCCCACTCATTATGCTTCTGGGTAAGTGAGTTTGTGAAGCTCTATAGAAAGGCGACATACATCCCCACCCCCAGGCATGCTTCTCTCAGAGCACAGCCATAGCCACTGGAATTGCAAGGGGAGTTTGAAGGAGGGGGATTGTCAGGGTCTCCTGGATGCACACGAAGTCTTTCTTTGGGAGGAGGGAGCGCAAGCACCTTTCAGTCACTGGCACCGAGAGGGTGATCCTCCCTCCCCCAGATAAGTTTAGTAGCAAGAATACTGCTCCATTGTTCTGCTCGAAACTTCCTCTGCCTGGGGGTTATTTGCTGGATTAGCGTTCGCGCTCTCTCTGGTAGAGAATTCTTTTTCCCTGTGGTTTGGTGACTGAAAGTGAACAAACAGGTACTCTTCCCCCCCCCCCCCATCATCTGCAAACTGCTCTGACTCAACATGCACAAGTGCAATAAACTGCTTTGATTGCTCGCATTGTCCCTCATTCAGCACTGCCTGCTGTAACCCACCCCAACCGCTTCCAGTGGCTTTCAGCCAGTTCTCAACACTGACTTGTGAGGACCCAGGAGGACTCACCTGGGGAAATCCCAGCCCCTCCCATCAGCGATCAGATCTCTGCGGCTCAAGAAGAAAGGCTGGCGGTAGTTACAGTTACCCATTCCCGCCCCCACTAATCTTTTTAAAGACTCTTGGGGGGTGTGGAGAGTTTTTTAAAAGGTTTTAAGGACAGATTTGTATCTCCATGGAATTTTGGCTCCTTCTTGGTGAGTGAGGAGAGGAAATCCCAAGCCCACCAATGGCCACACAGCCCCTCTGTCCCCTGCAGCAGCTAGGTCTAATCCCATATGAATTGCAATCTCCCAACCGGCTGCAAGGCCCCTGACACCACACCTGGGCCCAGATTTCGCTTCAGGCTCACTCAGTGGAGGTTGTGAGAGGTTCCTTGAGAGCCCCTAGAACCCGCCTCTGGGTTTCTATTGAAACCGGCCCAAATTGGCTGTTTCCTGTGGTTCCACATGAAACCCAGGGGTTTTGAGCAAGTGTCACTTGGGTATTTGGCTCTGTCTGAACCCAGAAACTCAAAGCCAAACTCAAGGGGGCTGCAAGACTGACTGGCATGTTCCCAGCAGCACCCTGAGAAGGACAAATGCCAAGTACAACTCAGAGCTAGGCTGAGCTGGACTGGACAGTGAGTGCATTACTGCATTCACTGCCTGCCCCCAGGGCTGTTTCTGGCATAAACAACCACCTGAGCGATGGCAAAATGAAGCACAAAACGCATGCATCGGGGCAGTCTGAGGGGCTTTTTTCTTTCTTTGTGGAGGTATAAATATGGAGCAAAAGGCCCTTCGCTTAGTGGTTGCCCAGGAAGTTGAGATGGGGAATTTATTGCCATCCACGAACAGTAAAGAGTCCTTAAAGAAATGAAATCCCCAAACTTTACCTACTCTACAATTTGAGACAAATTCAGCACAGCCCCTGCAGCGGAACCCCACCCAGCGTGCTTAATGTGGGAGCAGCCATTGAGCACCAGAGCAGCTGCTGTCGCCCTGATCTGGTATTTGTAGGCAGCCCCCCCCGCCCCCGCCCCCCCCCCCAGTGCCCTTGGCCAACCCCGGCCCCGAGTTTGTGCTGTGATGGCTTCTTGGTATTTTCACAGCATTACGAGATAAGGATGCAGATCCTCTAGACTGCAGAATTTTCTTCCCCAGGCAGTGCCTTCCCCTACTGCTCTGTCATTTCAGATGGGCTCCATCTGTAAATTGCAGGACAGAAGACATCTCTGAGGAGTTATTTTACTGGAGCTGCCTTAACTGCAGCAGCCTGGCACTGGCAGGAAGTGATCGGGGCACGTACTCCACCGTGCCAACTTCCAGTGCAGAGACACAGATTACACCGAGAGCTTTCCTGTCTCATGCTCTAAATACAGAGAAGCTGCTTTCAGAAGGGGAATTTCTGCTGCAGCCTGATTGGCCACTCCTCAGTTATATCAGGGCAAAGGCTATCTCAGCACAAGGAAATGTGGGTTGTGTAACCAGAGGGCCCTGCCAAGCCAGGCCAGCCATTGTCCTGGGGAGCACCAATTCCTGACCCCTGCAGGACAGTCGCACTTGAAGGGTTTTAATCACAGCCATTTGTGCTTAGAAAACAAGGAGCCATCAGTTAATAGATCAGGGACGTCTCCAGGCTTGAAGTTGAGCTCAGACAAACTAGTAAATACCGAGTGTGCTTTTCTTTGTTCTGACAGACCTGCTCTGTGGTTCTGGACAAGGCACATCCTTTGCTATGCCTCAGTTTCCCCATCTGTAAAGTGAAGGACAGCACCAGCCTCAGAGAAGTAATTAGTCAATGTTTGCAGAGTGCCATGAGAAGGAACAGCGCTAAGAAACATTTAAGCAACTCCATTAAAAATATGACTGGGCCAAAGCACGTGCTGTAACAAAAATCATCCCTGTTAATGTAAAATATAAGCTTTTTACACTGCTATTGTCTATTTGTCTGTTAGCTAGCTAATCATCCTTTTTACGGATCTTAGTCCCATAATATCTAGGCACTAGATTACAGCTATAAAAACAAAAGTGCAAATGGCTTTGCTGCAGGGGTCAGAGAGAGACTGACGATACCAGGCAGAGAATGATTTACCCCAAACATTCAGCCTACTGGAAGCCCAGACTGGAGCTTCAACTCGATACTAGAAAGAGCAGAAAACGAACTCCTAGTGCTCCAACGTTCCCCAGAGGGTGGGAATCTCACTGCATGATTGACAAAACTAATATAGACTTTAGATTCTTCTGTGCAAATATTTGCATTAAAAGGCAACAAACGTTCCAAATGCTGGATGGCTGATGTTACAGATTGTAAACACAAACAAATTCTGTGTACATGGAGAGAAAACGACATTAAACCATAGAATCGTTGGAATGACCCAATGGAACACTCACTGAGCAGGGCCAGCCCTAGACCAAATGGCGCGCCATGCAAGGAGAGCCTTCAGTCCATTTCTTGTATTGCATTGTATAGCCTGTTTCACCACTCTGATGCCCGATTTGCATGCATGATTTATTCCTGTCACACAAGACGATAAATTTACCACTAGGATCTGTAAGTCTGTATTTATTTAAAAAAATCTGTTTCCTCTAAGGTAGAAGGTTGCACAAGATTCTACAAAAGTCCAGAACCTTCTAGGTTAGTGAAGAAGGACTCCACCCATGGAATCCCTGAAACATTTTCCTTCAAACATTCTATTTTCCCTTTCATCACGAACCACAAAAGCAGCACCCCCGAGCCCAGGGACCCCCCAAATCCAGTATCCCAGGTGGTTACTTGGGTCACTTGCCCCTAAATCCAGCCGTCTCTGACCTATCTGTCAAAACAGGGGGTTGCTTGGTAACTGCTGCTGCACTCACAAGCAGAGAGAGAACCAGAGCCAAAAACCTGCGTCCTGCCAAATTCAGGGCCCACTTGCAGTTCATGGCTTTCAGATTTAAAAAAGTCAGAACATTTGGGGTTCGAGTTCTGTTTACTTCTGGCAAAACGTGAATTCTGGACATCACTTTAATTTTATCGCCTAAGGAGCCTTAAGAAGTGGGAGAAAATTATTTTCAAACAGGCTTCCATTGACTTCAGGAAACCAAGTTAACGTTAGGTGAAAAGCGATGCTTTGAACGAGGCGGGAAGGAGACAGGGCTTCCTGGAGTTTCAGAAAGATTCTGACCCGGCCTGTCCCCACACGCACTGCTGGATTCTGCACTCCCTAGCCTGGTGTGCTTTTATTTCTCAGTGAAACAGTGGCTGAGCAGTTACAAAAATGGGCATTAAAGATGGCCTCCCTTGGGTCAGAGACAGGAGCCTGCCTCTCTGGACAGTCCCCCCAGCACGTGTCCTGTCATGTTGTCTCAGATACACAGCGATGCCTGTCCAAGGAGCTCCGGCCGTAGCTGAGATTCTGAGGGAAGGTCAGATTTGGGGCCTAAACGACTTGCCATGAAGTCCTTGGTTAAGTGACCTATAGACAGCAGCACCCTCGGTACATCACCACATTTCCCTGGCTGGGAACCGGACCTTGCCGTGTTCTGCTTAGCCCACTGGGCTCCACAATAGCATTGTCCACCACCAAATAGGCACCCTAGCGAGGTCAGGGGGCCAAGAAATCCAGACTTGAGAAGCCAGTTCTGACCCCTCCCTCTCCTGACATAGGTGGTGGGGTCAGAGATTTGGGTCCTGTCCAGCTCTGCCGGGCCAGCCTAGGATTTAAAGGCAGGACCGATCTCTTGGCTTCCACTCAGAGTTCCAAGCACAGAGATTTCTGTGCAACAGCAAAACTCACTCTCACTTGACATTTCTTGCGCTCATGACACGGATGGCGGCACCAGGATGCATGGTGGAGAAATCCCAGCATAAGGAAAGGAAATCCAGACCCTAATTAAGGCCAAGGTTTGAGAAATGCAGGCGTACGCATTCTTTAATCATTCCCACCTACATGAGCTCTGTAGGCAGAAACAAGCCACCTGTAGTCCTTGGCATAAATGTTTATTGACCCAACTCGCCCAGAGAGGGCGCCAGCGGGCAGTAAAGATGGAGGTCTCGGTGCGTCTTTTCCCTGCTCAGTGGGGAGGGCGAGTTTCTGGGCAGAGTGTGGGTACAGGGACCTGGGCCAACCATGGGAAAGCGTCAATAACCAGCAGGCTGCCGTCTTTTTCCTATCAGACCTGCCTGAAAGCCTTTCCTTTCCTTTTTTTTGGTGCAAAATTGAAATATAGCATGTGCAGAGTGGCTGTTTTGGTTTGCAGAATTCCTGGCGCATGGTATGTGTCGCACTTACTGGATACAGAACAGAAATGAGCATGGACTGACACTGCACTTCCAGCCCTGGTGAAGATTCCCAAGTCCACAGTTCCCTCCGGGCAGCAGGTCCTCCCCGAGTGCCCGCGGCCTGGCGTGAGCCGAGACAGGAGGTGTCTGTCATCATGCAGTTGCTGTGGTTAGCACTCAAGGGAGTGGAGCGGGTGTCAGCTGCACAGCCAAGGCACTCCTGTCATCTCCCGAGACGTGATGGGAAATGGGAAAGTGAGTTAGTGACAGTAGTTTGTGGTTTTGTTTTAACACCTACATCATAACAGTGTCACATGGTGGCGTAGTTCAGCACAGCCAGCTCTCTGCTCCAGAGCCCTGGGACTCGCAGCACAGGGTGTGACGGGTCAGAGTGAGCTGCAACAGGGGCCTGCCTGGGCCATGCCCAGCTCCAGTTAGAAGATGAAGGGCTGAGTTATGCGGTGGGGATTCAAAGCTGTGCCCTCAGAGCTGGTGGATACATCAGCAGGGCTCGAGCAGAGGAGAGGGGCTAGGGTGGGTATTTACCATTCACACCTGCCTACAGCAGACGAGGTGACTGCTGTACCTGTCATGGCATCCCTAAGCCATCCACCTGCCTTCTGACAACGAGGCCTGCAGACCCCAGGTCGCAGGAGGCGTGAAGGTCTGAACAATGGCATGAGCCTGGTGGTCTGGGACCAGCTGGTTCAACGAGCAACACTAGAGACTCGCCTAGTTTCGCTAGGCAGAGCTGCATCGTCCGCTGGGAGGTGCTGTGTTTGCAAACAGAACTGAAAGTGTCTAATTGTGGAGAAGGGTTTACATGAATTCCAGCCACTGTGAGCCACAAAGAGCAAGCACAAACCGTGGAACGGATGCCAAATAAAAGTGAAAAAAAAGTTACAGCTCTGGGCTAGAGAGAGCTGGCGAACGGCGATGGGACACGGGAACTCTCGTTGACCTGCCCAGTGCAGCCTCAGTGAGTCACCCGTGCTGGCGCTGGATTCCAGCTGCATCCAGCCTCTAGGAAGGGGAGAAGCCGCAAAGAAGTCAGCAGCAGTTCCCTCCCTGGAGTGGAGGAGCAGAGGTGTCAGCCACATCAGAGCGGCTGGAATGAGTGTCAGAGGAGCTGGCTACGCTGCTTCATGCCAGCTGGGGACTCCCCCACTGCAGGGAATACTCAGTTAGGGAGATGCAGAGGTGTGCTGGCCCCTTCACACTGCCTGAGCAATGCAAAGGGGCTGTTTCACCGCTCAGAAGCCAGCCGCAGGGCCTCTGAACCGATGAGCATGACGGGTCCTGCCACGATACAGAAGCTGCTTTAAAAACACTTAGCAAAGAGAAACATAGACAAACCTCAGTTTAAGATGACAAATGATCCTATTAAATACATGGGAGCCCCCATTGCCTCCCCCTCCTCTCTACCCACTGCCATCCCTTCCCATCTCTATTCCCCTCTGAATTTTGCCTCTATTCTCTATTTTATCTTAGAGATTTTTCTTTAACTAGTTGGATTGGTTTGTGAATTGCGTAATGCAAATAACTGATTTATACTTTAGCCATTCATGTTTTAGATTTGCTATCTAATCTTAGCGATATTTGAAATATATTATGACAAGTTTATATTTAGTGTATTTATTTCTGTATATAGATTAAATTTGATACAAATTTTAAAAATATATCTGGCACAAGTTCAGCCTGACTTCAGTGGTGTTGTATCCACTTAAAGGGCCAGATTTAGTCCTGGAATAAGTATATTCATCAGTAACAAAACCAAAGAAACAGAACTACCAGGAAAATAAATTTGGACCCAACAAGGCATAAAATAAAATCTAGGCAGCTGGGCACAACTAAAACTTAGTTAATGAAGAAAAATAACCCTGCTCCATCAGAATATTCTTTCTGCACGACAGATACTTTACATGTGCCCTGCTTTTCCTGCACCCACGTCCCATAAACATCTATCAGACTTTAACAAGCAATTCTATTTTGGGGAAAGCAGTTGAAGGGTCTCTTGCAAATCTCTGTATTCAGACAAACAGGGAGGCATTTCGGTTCCCCACTCTGAAAATACTGCATGATTCCTTAACGGCTCTCTCCCTGCACTGGCTAAAAGAAAACAACTCGCAAATGCAGAAGCAGTGCCTGCTGATGACTCAGCTTCGGAGGACATTTCTTCTTGTTGTAGGTATCACTCACAGCCCAGGGCGCTGACTGAGCAAGGAATAGCCCGGCTGCTGCTCCAAGTAAGTCCCCACCTTTCTGAAAAGGTCACCTCCAGCCATCATCCCGGCAGCCAGATAGGAAATGAAAATAAACCCGCACTAAGGCAGCCTATGGCTGAGCACACTGGCAGCCCATCACCAATAGAAGTGGGATGAGTCTAGTCATACCAAAAATGAAGCAAAATCCCCCAGAGATTGTCAGTGAAAATCCCCACTGCGTTCTGGGGTCGGTGTGACGGCAAACTCGCTCTCTCTCTCGGAGATGAGGAGTCGCTGACAGAGCCAATGACTGGCTGGTAGCTAGAAAAGACTCGCACCATGGCCAGACCGAACACTCAGACGAGCAACAAGGCCCTTTATTGCCTCTGGATTTCACGCAGCTTCCAGTGCCTCCCACAGGCTCCAGAGCGTGGGAAGAGAGTCATTGGATCTGAGCCATCTTCCTGCCAGGGGGGCCTCGTTTCTCAGCTCGTCACCCACTTCCATCCCAGAGGATCCCAAACTGCTCCACAGAGGATATACACAGGGATGCCTGGACCCACCCCCACAACAGGCAGCATGTCATTGTGCTCCTGATACATGTCCAAATGCTGAGCCCTCGCTGTGAACGCAAATCCCACGTGCGTCCCAGCCTGCTCGGAGTAGCCAGAACTGACAGCTCCTTTGGGATATGTCTCTGCTTCCAGGAGTCGACTGCCATGTCCGTAGCAGCAACAGGAGAGCGGAGGCTAGCTCGTTACGTTGGGTTTGTTTCTTTGAAAGGTGATTGTTTGGTCAGAACGTTGGGAGTGATTTTACAAATCATTGTCACGTGAGCACCAGAAATCACCGTACGACGCGTTACACAAACCAGTGCAGCACTTTGTGCTTAGAGAAACAAACATTCTACAACTACACAGTCCCCAAGTGTTTCTGTTTGACAGGGCAACACAACTCAGGACATGCTGCAGAAACCAATCACCATTTGCCCCTCCCAACAAGGACTTTCTTGAAGTGATATAGTCAGAATGGGTTTTCTGAGCATTGAGCCAGTCCTTTGGCATTCGAAGACACGGCTCCAGGGAAGAAAGTCATGTTTAAAAGTTGTAGGTGCTTAAATTTTCATACCCCTATTGTGACTCTCGTCAGCGAGGTGTAGACCCCGTTTTGAAGGGAGCATGATTACAAATGCCAGTCTAGCGAACCTTTCCCCTCAACTAATCCTCAGCGAGTACTGGATAAAAGACCAGCTGTTGGCATAAGTCCATGTACATCAGCTACCTCCACTAACAAGTGTTCCCACACTTATACACTTGGCATAATTGTTGCTTGTAAACTGCCAGAGGTTTTTTTCTTTAAGTTTGCTGTGAAATGTCCTCCAAAGGTAACAGGGGGTGAGGAGTTCTTGGCAATGCGGGCTCTTGGGGGTAGATTCTGCTCTCAGGTTTATACAGGTGCAGTGAGAGCGGCAGCGAGCAAGAAGCTTTGTCATACAAAGTGTTTGCTGAAGCCCACAGAAGTTTACACTGTTGCTTGTGAGGAATTACTGTGTAGGAACCCACCCAGCTGGCCTGCCACCTGCCCTCTGCACTGGCCATCTCCTCACCTGGGTCTTTGAAATCTCTCTCCTGGTTAAATTACTTGACTGGTTTATTGTCAACGTGACTGTGTCCCAGTAGAGGGTCCTGTGAACGCCGAGCGATCCATCAAACAGACACACACCTCTGGCTCTGGGATGGTCATTTTAATGACAAAATAATCACAATCCAGCCCCCTGCTAAAACAAAACAAAACTGCTGAGAACAGACCCTGGGGTCACCCAGCCCTGTCTCTGCCACCCGACACTTCGCAGGAAGGTGAAACTCACCATAATGCACCTATGCAGCACTGCACAACTGGCTAGGAATGGAAAATTCCTCTTCCCTGAGCCCTGTGGCTATGAGTTGACAGCCTGCAGCAGGAGCCCTGAGCAGCTGGTGCCCTGTGAGCTGTTTGTGGTGGTGATAAAAGCAGCCAACCTTTTGTAAATCCAGCTACAGTAACGGGCTGGCAGAACATTACTGAACTATTACTACAGTCTTTTCATCAGTAACGTATTAATTTCCATAGTGCCAGGAGTCAGAACAAAGCTAGACTTGGAGATCACTGGAGGATTTTGCAGATTGCTAATGGAACGGGCCCAGGTCTAAGCAACATGATGGGTCTGTGCCTCTCTGAGGCTGGAGCGAGCGCTTCCAGCTTCGCCCTCGTTGTACTGACTTCCACATTAGCGAGGAAGCTGGAGTCTGTTCACACCAGAGCCATGCTGGGACCTGAAGGTGGCAGTTCTGTGTGATTACCCCGTTGAAAGAGACAAAGAGCAGACCTCTCTAGAGAAAGGTTGGGGGCAGGAGGGGTGGCAGGGAAAATCACCACAGTGCAAGTCTTTGCTAGGTAGAGTGCCACTCACAATGTGATCATTAACTCAGCATCTGTAAGGGTCACACTGGGCAGCCGGATTCATTTCTCCAGTCGCGACCCGGTCTGTTTGTACAGTGCTGTGGGGCTGGAAAACACCCAGCAACCCAAACAGGTGAATAGGAGGAGGTCTAACGGATCCACACACATCCCCTCTCAAGTGCTTGTTCTCACAAGACAGGCTGGGATGATAGAAAGACAAATAGACAAGAACTTGCTTTTTTCTCACCATTAGCCTGGTTGAGTAAATTCCATCTGAGCAGTAAATACATTGCCTATCCCCCTGATCCCCTTTCCTTTTACATGGAGTCTGGAGGGTGGCGAATTTGCCTATTGATCCCTCCTACAGCCAGCAAGAGGACATGTAGGAATACAAATGAGTGGTCACTTTGGAGACTGCCCTGCTGTGACAGCAGGTACCCTAAGCCCTGAGAGAGGACAGTGCCCTTATGGGACGGTGGCTTGCCTGCAATAATCTGTTGCCAGTCTCAAAGCCCTGTACGAAGTGGGTACTATAAAGCCCACGTTACAAGTAGACAAGGTTAAGGACAGAGAGTCGGGGGCCTAGAAATAGTCTCAGAGCGTCAGTGGCCAAGCCAGACACGGAACCCAGGGATCCCGACTCCCAGGCCCTGGGTTCTAAGCACTAGAACATCCTGCCTCCTTAACAGCAGCTACCTTACATAGGAGGCAACAGAGCCGTAGCCTTGTTAAAAGCAGAGCCAGCATGGGGTGCGCTCCACTCCGACACTGCCTGCAGGCAAAGCCCGACCTGCACCAGGCAGTGTCCTTTCACCACATCTTACATCCCGCAGGCAAAGCTGCTGGAAGACAAAGGCTTGTTTTCTGGGTGGCTTTACTTATTTAATTTATGGAACACCAGCTCCTGGAGGGAGAAGCAGTCCTTGTGCCATAGCAAGTGAGGGAGGAGACGGCATCCTCACACCTGGGCTTTTAGTGCATCCCGCCAGGGAGAGCAGCAGGCCGGCAGCAGAGAAAACCAAACAAGCAGAAGTGAAACTTCCTGGTGGGGGTGGGGAATTGTATCACCAGACCTCAGGTGCACTGGTTACCCAAGGCATTGCAAACACCCTCCCCGGGCTGGCTGGAGGGTGAGCAAGCACCAATCGCCATGGAGCACTGGCCCAGCATGAACCCCAGGCCTTCCCCGTTCCCTGCCCACCACGCTGCTCGCAGAACCCGTCACACCTCTGCCCACACTGGCCAGTCTGGTCTGACACAGGGCCAATTTCCCAGCCACTTCTGCCTTTGCAGGCACCTTAAACTAGCGGAAGAAGAAACCATCCTTTTAAAAGGTGGGGCAGAGGGACAGATCTCCCTGTCCAGAGCCAGCTTGTGCTGGGCACGCTTCCCGCACAAGCTCTGCCGCTGCCCCTCACTACTGCTGTGTAGACCCCCCCTCCCCAGTTCTGCCCATGTTCCATAGCCCTGACCCGTCACCCCCTCAGCCTCCAGTGTCCTCAATCTGGCCTGCAGCCCCGCTATTATTCCAGCCCCATGGTTCCTCTGATCTCAGACAGCCAGTCGTGAGTGGGAGGTGAGCACATGCCCACTAAGAACCGGGTTGGAATCCAAGAGGTAAAAGGCCTTCTGCTGAGCCCACCAAGCTGCTCCTGGTGCCTGCCAGGCAGCTCCAGACAAGAGCAGAGGTTTGTCTCGTTACAATACATGTTTGTGCAACACCCGAAAGTCTAACCGAGCCCAGATACACAGAGCATTGGATTTCAGACAGGAAATGTCGCCGGTTTGCCGAGGCAGCCTGCAGCATTACCCTCGGGTTTCACTGGAAACGAGTAGAAAAATACAAACAGAACTAGAGAGTTGAGCTGGGCTCAGGCACCAGCTGCACTTCACATACGACCAGCTGGGATCAACTGAGCACCAGGCAGGAGATCCCTTCCCCAGGTCTTTCAGCTGCCACAGATCACAGCCCACTGTCACCTAGCTTCCTAGGGCAGGTTGGGACAACAGGGTGCTGGATCGTAACAGCCAGGACCGTGTGCTGCTTTGCTCTTGTAGGGAACCAGGAAAAACAGACCTTGCAAGCAATAGCAGCATTTACTCCAGCTCAGGAATGCTTCTGCCAGCTACACGCATGGACTTTCACCTGAACGTTACATAGTGCCTGTAACACGTTCGTGCAGGGCTCCTCTGTGCAGGTCCTCTGCACCCCCAACTACCCCGAGAGCTCAGCTTTGTGCTCCCCCCAGTGCAATGTATTGACAATTGCCTGCCCACCGCCATCTCTGCACAGCCAGGCTAGCTTACTAGCTGAGGGGCGCTTGCCCTACTCTGTGGATTCTCCCTTTCTGGCTTCCCCCTTTACCCTTCCCCCAGGCCTGGATATAGCCCCTGGCTAGTTCAGCAGACAGCTGCTTCTCCTTCACCACTTCACCCACTCCCATTTACCTCCCTTAACTGGGGCTGGCGTGACAGCGGGCTAGCTAAGGGCTTGCTGCCCGGCCCGCTCACAGTGCCTCACAAACAGTCGCTGATTAAACTTCACTCCTCCTCCCCGCAAACACATTAGCCCCACTTCAGATGTGGAAATGGAGGCAGAGTTGGCAAAACAAAAGTTTCCGCACAGCGTGAGTTGGCCACTGAGCTGGGAGTAAAACCCAGGACTCCTGGCTCCCCGTGTTCTGCTTTCACCACTAGACACACGCCCTCCCCACAAGGGCCCTGTGGGAATAGCTGCCAATCTTCCTCCAGAGGGGCTGGCTCAACATACTGAGCCCAAAGCCAAATGTGGGATTAACCCAGGCTCTGCCAGTTCTAGTCAAAGGGCCGAGGAAGAGCAGGATTTGTGTGTTGTGCTGTTGCTGGGCCCAGCTCAGTGGAAACTGACTAAATTAGTGAGCAATATTGGGCAGGTTAGTGATGGCTGGGACAGGGTGTGTCTGTGCCACATGCTGACCTGATCCCTCTGAGCAGGACACAGCCCAAGAACGACAGATCCTCGCTGGGTCCATGCCAGGGAGCAGAAGTGAGGCAATGATGTCCTGCCAAGCAGAGCAAACTCAGCAGAGAATTTCTATCCCTCTGGGTCCCCAGTGGAAACGTCTTTTTCCCCTGTCGAAGCAAACCGGACATGCCGGGCACCAATGGAGAGTTCACACCTTACAGCAGCTTTGGGTTTCAAACCAATTGCGTGGCAAGGTGCCCAGTGGGTGCAGCCCAGAGGGCATGGGGCTCTATTACTGTCAACGGGGTCTGTGCCGTTCACCCAGCCTCGGGGCTTCCTGGACAGGGCAGCCAGGAAACTCCACTGCCAGTTACCCATTAACCTTGTGCTTAGTAGAGATTGAGGAAGGAGAGTCTCTTTTCCTAGGTGAGGCCTGTGACATGGAGGGCAGGCAGGTGAAAGGACAGTGCAACAACACACGCACGGACCCCGGATTGTGACTGGTAACAGCCCCTCACCTGCCAGGCCACAGCTGGATGATTTTAGGGCATGACCCATCTCCTGCACCACATCCAGGATCCCCAGCTGTCCGGGGTGCTGGAGCAGGGCGTATGGGCTGCATCTCCCCACCCCCGCAGCACCCGAAAAGTACAGTCCTGGGTGGTGTTCACTGAGGCCTCAAAATATACAAGCCAGAAGCGTCATTGTGCCACACATCCCTGGAGTGATGGCGCTGCAGGGTAGGGGCCTGACCCTGACTCTGCCCCTGGGTCCTTCGCGCAGGTAGCCTTCCTAAGAGCAGCTAGTCCACCCGCAGGGGCCCTTGGCCATTCCAGGGATAAGAGACAGCGAGGAGTTAAGAACATGCGAGGATTTTTTGGAGACCGGGGCTAGCTCTCTACAGCAGCCCTCAGCCACGGCAGCAGGCTCCTAGAGGAGGGTTTGTTGTGTGTCGCATCCTCTCTACAGGAGCCACAGATGACCTCCCAGAACGCCCACACGAACTAGGCATCTCTGCCCTGTTTGTGTGTCAACACGTCATGTGCCTCAGTCAGATGATTCTGGAATTTTTTTCCACCTCCCTGTGTTTGTGAGAAACTCTGAAACGTTTACCTTGGGGCAATGAACATTTCCCACCAGTTTGAGGCTCTATTGCTCAATCATAAGGTGCGATATTTCTTGTAAACATCTGTGGCTGCCCGGTGCCTTGAATACCAGCTCCATCACGTGAAGCGTCCTCAGAGAAGCCTACCAAAACACTGTGCTGGGAGCCTGGTTGTCAGTCAACACGTTCTGCTTCCCTCTAGACACCAGGAGAGAGGGGATTTAATTTTAGCTCCCAGAAATCCTTATCTTTATTTACAGCCTTACTAAGTATCTTCCACTTCTCAGCTCCCTGAGTTTCCCCCAAAAGTGCCGTGTCTGGGTCTCGCTCAGGCAAGATTGGTTACGTTTGTTATTGGAAAGATTTTCTGCAGAATAAAGTTCTGTGCAGTGTCAGATTCTCTTAGTAGCTCGGTTTATCAAATGAAACAAGGCATCACGCCGGCCTTTTCTATCACTTACAAACTGTAGCTAATTTAACTTGCAACAGCCTCGAGAAGTGTGTGGGGAGCTCACAAATCCAGAAAGAGGAAAAGGTGCAATGAGGAGAGAAGAGAAGCAGAGGGGATGTGGAAGGAGAAGTTCCTACGTGACCATCTTCTGGCCAACAGTATGTAGAGAAAGTCCCATGGGCCCCACAGGCCTCTGCTGCAAGCTGCATGCAATCAGCTGGCTTGCCCTCACTCACTCTCCAATTCCAACCCTTATTTTGCAACATCCTATTGACCAGCATCTCTGCTCCTGGGTCCAGGCTGTGGTCTCCAAACCAGTTGCTTTGATTCCTACAGCTCCGCCTCCCTTTTTAAACCAAGCACCACTTCTGCAGCAGCCACTTGAACGGGACCAGTGAGCTGAGGAAAGGCTAGCGCACAAGACAAATTGGAGCCTTCCTCGTAGCCCATGGCCCTCAGCCACCGAGGAGCCAGGGACAGTGATACAGCAAATGAGGAGACATGGGCACATTCGGTGCGATTCATTCCCAGCAGACTCAGTGGAACGTGGCTGAGCCCTTTGCTGGCTCTCCCTGGCGAGCCCTCACTTGCTCGGAATCCAGCAGCACTAATGGGCGCCCGTTGTGCCTTGACCCCAGAACTGCTACAGCTCTGCCAGGAACACTGCAGGCTGCTCCCTTCCCAGCGTCCCCCAATCTCAGGGGATCCCCTTCGGGGGAGAGGGCAGCCAGTCTCCAGGGTTATTTGTCCCTTGCCATCCCAGCAGCGGAGGTCTGGCTGTACCTGCCTGTGATGAGGACAGGAGCCCCAAGCGCAGAGCTCACGTTTCAGAGGCGGCTGAGCAGCCTGCAGATGACAAGGCCTTGCCGTCTGTTGACCTGGGTCGGCTCACTCACCTGTGTACACATACATTGCCCTAGTGCTCAGGGACCCCTTCCGCCCCATTGGGCGAGGTACTGCCCCAAACAACAGAGGTTAAAAGCGCCTTTTCCCATCACTGCCCAGTAGTCTAGGAGTAAAAACATTCAGTGCACTCTGGTTTCCTCTCTGGGAGGATACGCCGCAATCGGCCGTGGTCTGGGGACATGACAGATTTATACATCCTCCTCCTGACGGGTTTACAGCCTGGCAGAACCGGCTGCGAGTCAGGGAAGAGAAGCCGGCTCCATTCGTAGCTGTAATCATTGTATTAGGGGTGGCCTCTGCTAAGCACAATGCATTGGAGCGGCCTGGCAACAGCACAGCTTCCCTGGCAGGCCCGGGTACCTGCACGATTTGTTATTGCACTCGCTGAGCCCTGGTGTTTATACATAGACATGTTTGTGAGCTGGGCTCAGCTTCTTCCCGGATTCAAAAACAACTGAGACAAGAGCAAGTGGTCAAAATTTTCCATTGTCAGAGGAAGTGACCAATTAACCAGAGCAAGCAGCCTGGGGCAGCCCTGCCTTGCAGCTGGCCTGGGGCAGCCAGCACGAGGCTCTTGAGCAAGTGATAGCAACAACACATCAGGAACAAGGGGAACCAGAGCCAGAAAAACAAGGGGCTGTTTTTAAAGAAGTGAACAACAAGGCAGTGTGCAGGGCCTGGGGCACCAACAGGCTGTGTGGCAAACCGCTGTTTGGAAAAGCCCCATGGCTTCTGGGAACGGACCTAGAGCCTCCCACGGGGTGTCCCAGCCCCACACTAGGACCAGCAGGAGAGAAGGTCTCTCCCTCCAGGGATTATTCCTACTGAGATGGCGCCTGGAGCCCCAGACCCCCCACGCCAGGCGCTGCACAAACCTAACAAGACAGTCCCTCCCCACAGAGCTTACAGTCCAGGTGCAAGACTCGCTGAGTCAGTGCTGGCCAGAGAAGCACCAGTCACTGCTCACCAGCTGCCGGGCCACCGTCCCTGTTCTGCAGGCATTGTGGCAGAGGAGGTTTGAGGGATGACAGCTGGTGGGGTTGCGGATGTTCAAGGGGGGGCATGGGAGAAAGCAAGACACGTGCTGGAAAGTGTTTGAAACACCCAGAGCCTGTTCCCAGTACAGCACAGCTTTCCACAGGAGTAGCTGCTCGGAGCGCCTCACCTCACCCCATCTTACACAGGGGAGCAGAGACCGGTGACAAGTCACAGGCAGAACAGCTGCCCCCACCACGTGGCTTGCCCTCGCGGGCTCTAATCAGAGAGCACACCAGGGCTCCGTGGCTGAAGCCTCGCCGCTCTCCTGCGGCCATGCCTGTGACTCGAAGGTCCGTATCTGAACTGCGAGTCTGGTAACGTGGGATTTGCCTCATGCCCTTGGCAGATCCATGCCACACCGCGCCACGCAGCACCTCTACTGCACAGCAGATTCACCCTTGGCAGGGCAAGCAGGCGTTTGCCCGGGATGTTAAGCAGGGCTGGGAATAGGGGTTGTAGCTCTGTGCAAGAAGGCGGGGTTTCTTGTCACACGGGGGAGATCAGCAAGCCGTGCCGGGTGCTCAGTGACCCAGCAGAGGACTGCTGCCACCGCATGAGATCCAGCAGGGTCCACATCAAACAACGCCAAAGGATTGGGGCAGCCTGATCCACAGGTCAGGAGCCGGGGGCTTTCCTTGCTCCTCTGCTCCATATCAGTACATCTCCCATCCCTTCTGCTATTGCACAACGCTTGCCTGATGGCAGGGAGAAGGCTGATGTTCTTGGAAGGGAAGGAAGCAGGATGAAGAGCCAAGCAAAGGTTTACAGCTCCACCGAACAGCTTGCCCAGAGACTGCAGGGAAATGTCCCGCCCTGTGCTGCGCCCTTTTCTAGGAGGCTCTCAGAGCAATTTACAGGACACACACCCCTGCATTACTTGATCCCCAGAGGTTCCCTTGCCCCTCCCACCTTCAGCCAGCTGCCACGTTGCTGTCACCCTAGACCCCCCATCACGGAAGGTGCTTGGGGGTTCATCTCCGAGCCAGGTTCTCGGCAGCCCGGGGACGGAGCGGGAAGTCAGACTGGGGAGGTTGGAGCAGGCCGCACTACACACCTGGCTTCCTCGCCATGCAGCATGGAACTCAGACTCCCTTGTGGGTGCGGGTGAAGCTAAGATTTTGAATGTCCCCGTGACAGGGCCACAGCCCTGCTCCAGCTACAGGGAACATGCCCAGGGCTTTTCTGTTCTCCCCCAGGCACCGCACTTCTCTAGTGGCCTCACCGGCGTTGCCCTGTTGAAGCACAAACTCAAGCTCAATGCAGCAAGTCTCCAGGGCGGCCGCTCCCTAGCACTAACCGAACCCCAGAGCCCCTCTCAGCCTGCGCCAGGCCCAGCAGAACACTGACAGCTGCCTTTCCGGGCACATTCCAGAGTCCTGGGCAGGGATCTCTGGGGCAGGCTGACCCAGACCTTACAGCATTGCCTGGCAGACACACGGGAGTCACTGTTGTAGTTTGGATACAGATTTCCTGACCTCCAGCTTCCTTCACGTCTCTGACCCTCTGTGGGTCAGGCTCAGGGGGAGAGGTCTCCATCTGCTGCAGCCCCACGCCCACCGCGGGGAGCGGGACTCCCTCCGTCACTCACAGCCTGCAGACTCCCCACGTGCTCCAGCTTCCTGTTTGTTGAGGCAGCCGCCAAGGCAGAGTACCCGTGAGAGCCCAGAAGTGCTGACCTGCTTGTTCCTGGCTTTAGCAAAACTGAAAACATGCACCCCCTTCGTGACGGTTAATCCCCAGCCAGCATTACACGCGCACGTCCTTGGCCAGGGAGAAACCACACTCCCATGCCGGAGCCACACTGCGCATTCCCCGGCCCAGCTCAGGAGACTTGCAGGACTCTCTCCACTGCCCACTCACACCAGGGCCCAGGAGACGCCAGTCTTGCCTCTCTGCTAATGGTACCAAATGCCAGCAGCATTGTGGTACCCGGCCCCTAAGCCAGAGACGCCTGGGTGCTAGGAAAGCAGGCCCTCACATCACAACAGCCATAGCTTACAGCTGGCACCGCTTGTACCACCAGCCCGGGCAATGACTAGACATGGAGACTGAACTCGCCTCTCCTTCCTAGGCGGCACCCGGTCGAGGCACGCTGCAGGGCAGAGCCCAGCCCACCTGCGCTGTGCAGGAACCGAGCTTTTTGCTGCCGGCTCCAGTCTGTCCACATGATTCTTTGCAACAGCAAATTGGCCTGGCTCCTACGCTGCAGCGACCGGTTATCCCGTGACATAGGCAATGCATTACTGGTTTCAATCCAAGCTTAGAAACACGCCAGGCCTTTCCTACGGCCACTGCAATACATGCAGCTTGCAGAATTCAGGCCTGTAACTAAACAGAGCAGAGCTGGGCTCTGGAAGCACAGCACAGTTTTGGGTCTGCACGAAATCTGCGCAGCTATGTTTATCTACAAACAGGCTTGTCTAAACACACCGTGTCCATAGCGTAGTCAGTGTATTCCCCACTAACCTAGTGAACTTGGCCTAAAAGCCAAAAAGAGCTAAAGAGAGCCAGATTCTGATCTCAGTTACACGGGCCTGAATCTGGAGTAACTCCATTGACTTTAGCGGAGTCCCTCTGGAGTTAGAGTGACGCATGCGAGAACAGGATCCAGGCCCCACCTTAGCCCCGTGATGGGGGCAGCAGCAGCTGGGCTGAGCGCACCACGTGCTACAGAGCCCTGTGACTTCAAGACCTCTCTGTTACAGCAGCAGCAGCAGATGAAACCACAAACCGAGAGGAAACGTCTGCAGACGGACTCGGAGCGGGAGCCGCGTACTGAGCAGATCTGCTCACACAGAAGAACAAACCCAGGGGGAGGGAGAGGGGGCTTGATGATGGTTTCCTTTAGAGCCCCAATGGGTGCACAGTCCCAGCCAGCGTGGTCGAGGACTGGATCTGGGAGTGGTGATGAGGATTTATATTGCCACAGTGCCTAGGAATCCCGGACACAAAGCAGAGCACCATTGTTACTGGTCTGTACAGCGCCTGGCACAGAAAGCCACAATCCAGTGTCAGGCAGGACACGACCAGTGGACAGAACAGACAGGGGAGCCTGGTAGGGAGGACGAGAGAATAGAATAGAGTTTGGCAGGAAAGGACTGGCAGACAGGACAGCCCCCCCAGGGCAGCGAGGAGTGTGCTAGCCCCTTTAATACCGCGGGGGAGGGGAGGACAAGAGGCCGCGTGAGTCGCCTGTCTGCGGCAAAGCCTGGAATACAGCCCAGCTCTCCGTCTTGCACCTTAGCCACACACCAGACTCAGAGCACTCTGCAGGGCCGCCAGGCGGAGCCGCCATTTCCTAGCACTGCACCTTACGGACAGAGTCAAATCATCCGAGCAGGTTTCCCTAGGCTCTGCTGCACCTAGAAGTCAGGCAGCAGCATCCCAAGATTGGCTGCATCAAACGCTACAGAGGTCCCTGATCCGGAGAAGAACCATTGGCTGGTGGCTAGAGAGACAGCTGAGCACACTTCTGATAGCGAGGGCACATCAGCGGGACTATTTTGAAGCCAGTCCTGCTCTACAAAGCTTCCCTTTAAACACTGCTTCCCAGAGGGAGATGCCTGAGAAACTCTCAGTCTGCTGCATGTCAGAATGTCTCCAGCCCTCCAAACCATCCGTCGCTGTGGGGAAATCCCTCACTTCGGTCCCTATTCATTTGGGATCGCTCAGTTTTATTCTCCTGCAGAGGAGGCTGGGGAGGGAGCAGTTCGCACCGGACAGAGGAACCGCTGCACAACCCACGCTCCCTGCATGGATAATGGGTGCGTGTCCCTTTGTGTGGGGACATGACACACGGCACCTCGCGTCTGGGTGCTAGCAGGCTCCGCAGTCAGAGCCTTTCCCCCAGCAGCAAAGCGCCAGTCCTGGCAGCCTCACTGGCCCGTTTGGTCAGGAGGAGGGAGAGCTGCCAGCAGGTCCCCGGTCAAGAGTCAACCCAAGCCCAGCTTTCGGCTGCCCCTTCCCTGGTTTCTTGTGCTGCTGCTGGGCAGCTTGGAAGAAGCTGGGGCTTCCTGCGCAGCTGGCGTGGAAAGGCCTGGCGGAGGGTGGGGAGGAGCTGGACCAGCTCACAGGATTCCTGCTGCTTTCAGGGGGTAAATTCTGCCCCAGGTAAATGCTCGGCCCAAGTCAAGCCCCAGCTACAGGAGGGTGGTTGGCGAGGCCACAACGAGAGCAGAGGTTCAGTCTCGCTGCCCCAGGGGACGGGAGCAGTGCGGGCAGGTGCTTTGGCAGAACAAAGTCAGGACTAGGCAGGAAAATGCTTCCAGCTGCCAGCCAGGAACAGTAGCACCTACCTCCAGGGAAGAGGAACTAGCCCTGGGAGAGGGAAGGGGGACCAGAGTTCAACGCAGGGGCAGAGAGTTAGTGCATCAGAGCCCTGCCGCCCTTGCTAATAAGAGCATAAGAACAGCCAGGTTGGGATGGTCCATCTAGCCCAGGATCCTGTCTGCCAACAGGGGCCAGAGCCAGGCGCTTCAGAGGGCATGAACAGAGCAGGGTGGCGAGCGTGTGATCCATCCCCTGTCGTCCGGTCCCAGGTTTGGGGAACCTGGAGCATGGGGTTGCATCCCCGCCCATCTTAGCCAATAGCCACGGATGGCCCTGTCCTCCAAGAACTTATCCAATTCGCTTTTGAAGCCATTTATACTTTTGCCCTTCTCAACATCCCCCGGCAGTGAGTCCCACAGGTTGACTATGCGTTGTGTGAAAGGAATTCCTTGGGTGTGTTTTAAACCGGCTGTCCATACGTTTTACAGGAATAGAAAATACAAGTGCAGAAGCAGAAGCGTACGAAAGAGGCCAGGCAGCTCCCGGCGCAGGCGGGGCGGGGGTGGGAAGGGAGTTGAGGGTAAGGGGACAGCGGAGAGAAGCTGTTGCAATGAACGGGCTGTCCTGGGGAACACATTCCCCAAGTTTTCCACGAGAGGCTGGAGCCGTGTTTGTTTGAACCGGTTCGTGTTTCACAAGGGCACCGGGGAGGGAGCTGCCTCTGCTGCCCTATTTTGCACCATCCATGCAAGTTGCACAAGGGGTTGACTCAGGTGCCAGCTGCCCAGGTCGGGCCAGTGGGATGGGCTTGTAACCCGAAGGGGCCCTGCAGGCAGGGTTTGTGGCCTGTCCTTTAGCGAGATTATATTTATGGGGCTGTTTTTAAACAGGCCCAAGAAGCATACGGTGACGCAGACAGACAAACATGGTGCCCTGGGAGGGACAGACAGACAAAGGGCAGGACAGGGTCAGCGCTAGAGCAGCAGAGAGCTTGGAGGTGCTGCTCAACACAGAAACCTCTTCTAGGCCCACAGGCAGCAGGAGGAAGGGAGAAGAGGACAAACGCAGCAGCACGAGAGCGTGAAGCCAGTCACTGCAGTTCAGAGAAGCCTGGGGCCACAGCTGAGCCATTCAGCCACCCGTCTCCCACGCGAGGTCAGCCGCAGAGGTGCTGGGGACGTAGGCAACCTGCCTAGATCTGCTGGAAGCACAGCCGTGGCGGGCGCTTCAGGCACAGGCGATAACCGGCTCCTGGAGGGGAAGCTGTGGTGTGGCCCCCAGGGGGGATGCTGTCCCAGCCCTCAGCCAGCCCCCCCCCCCGGAGCTTGGCCACTAAACTTGCCACCTGTTCTGGGGTGGGGCTGGGCATGGGTCCTCTGTGCCCCCCATAAACAAATCTCTTTCCACAGCTCCCAGCAGCCCAAGTTCACAGGGGCAGGGGGCTGCGCTGCTCAGGGCCAGGCCCGTTAACCCTCACCGTGAGGGGACTTAGGGGCATTCGCACACACACCTGCCCACGGGGAAGTGGCCCAGCAGGGCAGAGCCAGCCTCGCTGCTGTTTTGCGCCAGACCAGCCTGGGGAGCACAAGCTGCACGTTCGCAGCCCGAGACACCCCCACGCACTCCTCCCAGGAGTCAGAGGCTGGCTGGGAGCACAGCGCAGGGCTCGCTTGTTTGTCTCAGCCTGGAGAGCTGGAAGGACTCCAGAGCTGCAGTTCAGGAATCTGCAGCTGATCAACAAGCCATCTTCCAGCAAGGACACAGTGCCATCACCCCTCCCCAGTCCCCGCACAGCCTGTCCCCTCAGCTGCCCCACCAGCTGACCCAGCCAGAGCCCACCTGGCATTTCACACTGCCTGGGCTCAGCCTTGCCATGGACTTCTGAACCTTGGCGGGGGAGGACAATGACCCCAAAAGAACTCCCCACAAAACACACGTCTTGCCAGTACAATACCTCAGAGCCTGGGCTTGCTGGCTTCTGCCCCCGAAGGCAGGAGACTCATGAGGCTCTCAGGAAAGGGCTGGTTACCTGGGGAGAGCAGCTCCTCGAGCAGGAGAAAAGCATCCCCGCACCTGAGCAGTCTGCAGGGCAGCCTGGCCACACCCTTACTCCAGCTGCTCTCAGCTCATATCAGGAGTGGCTAGGATGCTTGGCCATTAGCGGCAGGCCCTGCTGCTGCTGCTATGGTGGGAGGTCTTGTTTAAATTGCCCCTTCCTTGTTCATTGAGAGCAGCTGTTGTTCTGGGGGCGTTTCAGCTCAGTAATTTGCACCTTGTCTCCAAACCACCAACTGCAGCACCAGCCCAAGGAGGCGGCATAACAGGGCTCCTGGCACACAACAGCAGAGGCAATGGGCAACTTCCCATGCTCCTACCGACTTCAGCAAAGCCGGACAAGCCCCTCGCTCCTTGGAGCCTCTGCTGGGGCTGCCCACAAGGGGGCAATTAGCCCAATGCGGTGGTGGTTTGGTCAGCTGGACACGTGTCCATGGGTCCGGATCACGCCATGAAATCCCTCGGACAGCCCCGCCCTGGGGCACACTGTGCAATGACTGGGTTTGTGCTGCCGTCAGTTGCTTGAGAGCCTTGTGTCACTGCTGTGCCCAAACAGCCCCCGCTGGGCGCCGGGCGCCCCATCCCTGCCGTCTGCAGCAGCTGCTGCTAGAAAACGAAGCCAAGCGGCAGGGGACGCTCGGGGGGACGGGGCTTGGAGTGCCCGCACCCTCTGCTGGGGAACAGCCCCAGCCGGGCCGCCACGGGGAGCTGGCGAGGGTGTGCAGCACCGAACGCGACTGCTGGGTGCGTGTTGGAGTGACGGCGCCTGCTCCTCTGTGCGCGGCTGGAAAATACATTCCAGAGAGACACTGAGCCAGAAGGGCCTGGTCCAAAGCCCATTGATACCACTGGGAGCCGCCCAGGGAGCAGGCCAAGGAAGAGTGACAGGGACAGGACCGTGCACTGCAACCTGGCCATGACGACAACTGAGCGCGCCATGCTCCAGGTGCCATGCAGCTGCACGGCACGGCCAAGCCAGCTAGACAAGCTGAGCAAAGGGAGAGGTGCTATTACGGTTCCTCTGCTGGGCTAGTCACTGCACCCGCACCGGGCCGCGGATGGTAAACATTGCCACACAACAACCCTCCGCAGTAATAGACAAAAGCGCTATAAATACACAGGCAGGCTGGAGTCTGTCCATAAGACTTTGGAACCTGCTGAGATAAAAAGATTTGAGAGTAAAAAGGTCAAAGCACCTGCCCAATCCTCTATTTATTTCTATTATGAAACCTGTCCACCCGATGCCAGCCTGGCCACGGTACGCAGGCGCACGCACTTTCTATCGGTGGCTGTTCTGTGTTCATAGCTAGTATAGCTAGCTGCAGTACGTGATAGTTCCAGCCTGTATCCAGGGAAAGACATGGTCCATTCCTCCCCTTGAGTAGAAACAGACATAGCATGGCCTCCTCCCGCAGCACCGGTTAGCTCAGCCTAGCGTGGGATGGTTTTACGACAAACGCCTGGAGAATTCCTGGAAGAATCTCCGCTTGAAAAACAACTTTTATTCTTAGCCCCATGCTGGCGCTTGACTTGGTGCCTATTTGGGTTGGATTCCCTAAGGCGCCAGGCCAGCGCCCAGCTCAGACTACGCTGTCCCCAGCCCAGGGGTCAGAAGGGGAGAGCTGGGGCTGGGCAAGTGCTGGCATCACAACGTGACCTGTTTCCCCATAAACAATGGGCTGTTTTTCTCCCGTCACTAGGAAAAAAATAAAAAGCACAAGGGCACATGTGCGGTGTAAACAAGGGTGCCGGGCCCAGCACGCTGTAGGGAAGCACACACGCTCTGCTGTAAACAGCAGCTGGGACGCGGTGCGGCGCCTGCGCGCAGTGTCCGGCACCCATTGTCATGGGAAGACGGGCGTTTTGTTTGGGGGAGGGCTTTTTTCTTGTGCCAGTCTCAGCGGAGCGACCCCTGCCAGAATGGTCCCTGGGGAATTAATTCCTGCTCCTGACTGTGTCAGAGGCTGTCTCGGCTCCCAGCCTCCAGGCTATGGGAATCTCAGCTCACGTGGCATCACAACTAACAGCTCACTGCCTAGGACAGCCGTGCTGCTCCTGCTACAAAGCGCTCAGGCCCCGTTGACGTCCCCTAGCTGCCGTCTGCCCCCAAACACAGCCTGGCGTGTGGGACAATGGGCACGAGAGGCAAAGGGCTGTGCCGTGGCCAAGTCTCACTTCAGTTTTGAAACCCCACATTACAAGTCCTGGGCAGCTCAGCGCTGCTCCAGTGCAAGACAAAGCCACAGCCTGGCGTGTAACACCACTGCCCATCCAGTGCCCCCACCGCAAGCGCTGCCAATCTGTAAACGTGGGCCGAGGGAAACCAGCAAAACCCCTGAGCAGACATGGCGGCATTTGGACGCACAAGGCCGTCCCTTTGCCCAGCCCAGGTCTGGCTCCCACCATGGCGCTTAGTGCAGCCACAGGGCCTGACTACGCGGCAATCGGGGGTGTCCACCCCCCCCCAATCACAGACCCACACTAGCCTGGCGCAACCAGCCGCAGCATGGGCTGCACGCACGCGCCAGGGCTCTGGCCCTGGCCCTGGCCCCACACACACACACACACACACGCCTGTGCTGCACTGTTCATTTCAGACAGGGTAACGCTTGTGCAGGTACACCACCGCCCCGCTGCACACACACCTGGGACTGCAGCGGAGACATGCCCACGGCAATACACACAACAATGAACTGACGGGGAAGAGCAAGACGAGATGCCCAACGTTTGCCTAACCTAGCGCGACAAGGGCCATTTTCCAGGCGCACGCGGCCCACACGTACCTGGCAGACGAGAGAGAGCCAACCGCAGCTGTGCGTGGCTGGGCAGCAGAGTACCTGCCCATGGCCACGACACACCAGTGCCATGGCGTTCACCCTGTGCCCACAGAGCCCTGGAGGGGCTGCAGCCTAGGGCTAAGCGTTCCCAAGGGCTCTGCTCTGCCATTTGAATTGTTTGTGGGGGGTGGAGGGTGCAAATGGTTGAAAACCTCTGCCCTCTGGCATGCCATGCTGCAGCTTAATGCCCGGGGGCAGCTGCGGCGATGCCAGGTCCCAGCATGCGGTGCGCCCAGTTGACCCAGGTGGTGCCCTGCTGGGCCGCCCCAGCCCCTCAGCAGACGGGCAGCTGCATTTGGCCTCTGCCCAGCACGCTGGCTGCCACAATAGACATAGAAACCCAGGGTGGAAAAATACAAAACATAACAGGAAATTAATTGACCAAACCTAGTCCCCTGGCTGTGCCCAGGGGTGTCCCACAACGTCCGTTCTGGGAGGCTGCTTACCCTGGCCTCGGGCTAGAGGAGGAAGTGTGCAGAATCCTTCCAAGAGCAGCTGGAATGCCCTTTCTGGCCCAGCCGCCCAGCCCAGCCAGTCCCACCTTCACCGAGCCGGCGGGGCTCAAAGGCTGTAAGCGTTTCTGTGCCCATCGGCTGCACAGCTCTCACCCTGTCACCATGCCCAGGGGCGCTACCCCCCCCCCCCCCCCCGGCCCCTGCACGGAGCTGAGTGCTACTGCGCTGTGCTGCACCGAGCTCCCGCAGATGTGCACGTTACCCCTCGCCATGCCCCAGCCGTGTGCATCACCGCGCCCCACTGCGGCTGCTTCCAGGCCTTCGAGGGCACGTCAGGCCCTAGGGACCATTCAGTCCTTGGCCAGCCAGCTTGCGCGGCACAGCCACTGGGGCGCAGGAGAGCTGTGCACCGCCCCGGCCTGTAAGGAGCACCACTTACATCACTCCGGGGTAGTGATCGGCCACCAAAGAGGCGCCAGTGCACCCGACACGTCTACCTCGCCTCTCTGCACAGCTCCCACTGCACGGACAACGCGACCGCCCCACCCTGCACGGCTGATGCAGACACAAGCCCTGGCTGCAGGGGACCAGCTGGCCTGTGCCCACCTGCAGCACATGCCCCTTTCCACCCGCTCACAGCTCTGCAGCACAGGCAGGCAGCAGCTCTGGGGAGGTTTGGGTTTGTGAACTCCAGTGTCCACGGCGGCACGCCGCTTGCAGGGACTGGTACCCCCCCCCCGAGCAACTCCTTCCCCTGGGCACAAGGGCCAGGGCTCAGTGCAGTAGGGCTGGGGCCTGCTTACCAAGATGAGGGGTACAGCAGATGTACAGGCACTTCTACCGCAGAGCAGCACGTCTGTGGAGCACAGCCACGGCCTGGAGTCAGGACCCAGCTTCCATCCCCCCTCCCAAGTTCTGAGTGGCCGTGAAGAAGCCTGTGGTCTGCAGCAGAAAGGGCTAGCCACATCCAGCCCACAGGGGCTGGGACGAGGAGGCTGAATTCATGGGATCCTCTGGCTAGGGGCACAGTGCGTTACTGAGTGTGGCAGAAGCCAGGGGGGCACAGCCCCCTGCCGTGAGAAGGATGGTTTAGCAGGGCAGAGTCTGGAACAGCTCTGGGCCCAAACACAGAAGGGCCGGAACAGGTGCCCAGCCCAGCATCCCTAGCAGGAGACTCTGGAAGGGAAGCAGCATGAAGGGAGCTGCTGTTGAGAAGGATGTCAGCCGTGGGCAGGAAAGGACCAGGCAGCCGGTCTGAGAGCTCCCTTAAATACACATCCGGGGAGCTAATGGAGGAGACCGAGCCCAGCTCAGGGACAGCAGCTCAGTTCTCCTGCAGCACCAGCTGGATGAGCCTTTGCTAGAGGGGCCAGCCCGACGCGGCGGGCAGGGGAGGCAGAAACATGTTTGGAGACAGCCCTTTCAACCAGCTCCACGAGGAGTCTAGCCCCGTGGCCCAGTGAAGAGCTGCCGGCCGTGCAGGCAGGAGAACGGCTGGTTCTGGGAGGAGGGGAACGCAGGTAGTGAGGGACAGAGATGGAAACTGGAGACAAACCCACCCCCCCCGCCCCAGGTGACTGGTTCTGCAGCGCGGTGCTCACACGAGCAGTGCTCCTGCAGCCCAGGGCAGGAGGCAGGAGTGCAGCGTCAGTCCCAGCACACCATTCAGAAACCAGCATCGTGGAACACGTTTATTTCAAAACCTTGAGTTGTACAAAAGCAGAATTAGACAAAAATAATCTTTAAACCCCAGTTACAGGTACATAAAAACGAGTCTTTCCCGGCTGCATAGTGAACACCAGCTGGCTCCGGTTCTCTGGGGCGGTCAGTCGTGCTAACCCCCGGCCTGGGGAGGCCGCGTCAGGCACTTTTAGTCGATTGTTTACCAGTCGACATCCACAGCCAAACCCTCAGATCGTCTGCCCCGGGAGCCGTCCGACCAGCCTGAACCTAAAGGCAGATGCACTCACGGAGCCTTCGTTACACCCACTTCTTCCTTTCCGGGTGCACAATCTGCACCTCTTCCTCACTGTGCTAAGGGCAGAGAGGCCTGTCGCTCACCCCACCCCCAGGTGCTGGGTGACGTGTTAACAAGGCAGCAAGTGCCCAGCAGGACGGCATGTCAGGCTCTAACCCACTCAGTCTCTGTCAGATTTCTTGCATGTAGCCTCTAGTGCTAGGTTACGGGACACTGACCACGTCAGCCCTGTGTGGCTGTGCTGCTGCCGGCTCGTCTGACCTCCCATTCGTCTGGGTCTCGGACAGAGGGGATCAAACACTGACTGGGCCCTTGGAGCAGCCCCATTGCCACAACCCCTGTAAAGATCGCTGCTCAGCTGTTCGCACCAGCAGGCGGATCAGTGGCTTTTGCAGGTTTGTCTGTGCCTGGCTGGTGGTGACCAAGGTGGGTCTTGCTGCGGTTTATAGAACAAGGAGCTCGCAGCTCCTGGCCTGCCTACGCCTACACAATTTCTGAGACAAGCGAAGAGTCTTTACACATTTAATGTCTGTCCTGGAGTGTTTGGCCAGATGCAATACACAGCCCCAGCCGCGGATGCCACGGGGAACATCTGACAGCTCATGGGGGGCGGGAGAACAACCCCCTGTAACTCTTGAAAGACTGAAATCCAGGTGACATTACAAGAATGCAGTCGGTGGAGGGCACCCTCAGATGACCATGGCGTTTAAACCCAGAGCAAGATTAAAACGCTTTCCAATAACCCTGAGAAGTACGTCCAAGGCCTGTTTTCTATCTGCAGAATTAACTGGACAGGACCATGGTAGCTGCAAGACGGAGGAACTCTCTGCTAGCGCAGAACACTGCCTGTTTGAACCCTGCCATCCCGCAGAAGAGTTCTGGACCCTCCCTGCCATGCTGCCCTTGCACACACACTCAGATGCTCCAACCCCCACGTGGGAAGTCCAACAAGATGGTTTCGGCTTTGGAGCAAGAGCAGTCAGTCCATGGGATGCAGGCGCATCGAGTGGTTCTAAGCGGCAGTGAGCGAGCAGGTTCTCAGCACCATACGAGCTCCAGCCTCGTGACAGCTTCTTGGACGCTGTTCCTGATCCCCAGGGCTGAAGTCCTGCGAGTCTGCAAGCTTCTCATCCCCAAAAGGATTCTCATTCTGGTAACTGCACTCAGTGGCGCTTCCTTCAACAAGTCATGCAGCGTGGCCGGATGCTCTCCAATGGGGGGTTCGGGTCAACCTGAAAAACCAAGTTAGGAAGAGTTATACCAGACACCAGAGAGTTATCCCAGCGATCTGAGGGCCCCCTGCCCCAGCCCCCATGAGGATGCCGTATTCACCTCGGAGTACAGTGGAGGCGGACGATAGCGGAACTCTTGGATGTAAGCAAAGAAAGGGCCTTCCAGCCCATTGCTGAGTTCATCCTGGCAGGGCGGGGACAGGTTCTGAGCAGACTCTTCACTGGACACAACAGATGAATATTCAGGGGGAGCTGGAAAGAGAACAGAGGCATCGTGCACTTAGGCAAGAATCTCTGCTAGCAGATGTGCAGGTAGTTACCTCTGCACTCAGCCACCTCCTCTCCCATCGAGACCTGGGACCTGCAGCACCAAGACCCACAAAGCCACACGAAGGCAAGGCAGAGTGTTTGCCCAGACACTCCCATCCAGACCACCTCGGACTTGGAGCTGCCACCCCACGCGGCTGGATCCCACTGCTCTGAGAACAGTCAGTCACTTACCCTCGGGCTGCTCCGGGATCACCATCCTGAGCCAGTCCAGGTTGACGCTGCACTGGCTGCTAACACTGGATGTGCGGCTTCCAAACGGATGCAGTGGGACCGTCCCGATCACCAGCGGCAACTCCAGGAGCAGGTTGGAGGTCCCAGGAATAGCTACGCAAACCTTTGAGGGGAGGAGACAGGGTTCATTTCTGCAGGAAGCTCATTCCTTAGCATTCCCTCAGCCCCAGAGGAGAGGCAGCGCCTCGCTCTGCCCCAGTGGGGTGCATGCATGGCCTGGCCAGCAGTGGTTCTCGTGGTAGGATGCCAAGTCAGAAGGAATACTAGACTACCTGCAGTTACCCAATACATCGTCTGATGGTGGAGTGGGGGAGGAGGGACTAGAGATCAGCCCAGGAGAAGAGCCCAGAATTCACCCTTGCCACAGGCAGCTCTGACCCACGGGCAGGGCACCTCCTGGGGTACTACAGCAGAGTGATCTAGCCCCACACAGCTGCTGCTGAGAATTTACACACGTGGGACACTGCTGTGAGAAGCCCATCAGCCTCTATTCAGGCCCTTATGCCGCAGGTCAGATGTATTCCACGTACCTTTAGGGCGTATTCCACGCGGATAATGCGGCACTGCAGGATCGATGGGCCCACCGGGGGGATCTTCAGCGCTCGGCCATGCCACACTTCCCTCTTCCCTGCTGCAATGGAGTCGCCGGTTATGCTGGCCACCACAGACTTCTTCTGCTTCTTGGTTCCCCGGGCAATGAACGTCTGAGTCTGGATGATGGCAGCTTTGGGCACTATGGTGCGGGTGCTGCAGTTGTCAATTTCAGCGAAGATGGGGATCACCTCACCTGGCAGGAGAGAGACATGCAGCATAAATCAGACTGGCCCAGCCATGTGACATGCCCTGCACCAGAGAAACCAGGCCCAGCTAAATGCAGAACTGCTGGAGATGGTGTTTGTTAAGTGAGATCTTGTTCCTGCAATTCCAGCCACCAAGTGATTTGTTCTTGGGAAGCTGCAGACACCAGGCAAATCTGAGCAGGGGGCAGGGCCCTGTGGAGAGTCACACCAGTATGATGAGCCCAGGCACAATACGACTAGGGCCCACTTGCCAGTGAACTCTTCAGCTCCTTTCAAACCCCGCTCCACATTCCCCAGCGGCATGTCCATGCAGCCCTTTGAACTTCAGCAGCCAGTTACCTGGGGTGTAGCCTTTTCTGTCTATCTTGGCTGTAACGGAGACCTGGCCACGGTTGCAATACCAGGCGCGGGCGAGCTTCTCCTTCACCCCTGCCTGAGGCGCCTAGAGGAAGGGACAGCAGTGAGACAAGTGCCAGCTCACATCCCGCAAGGAGGTTTTTATTGCTGCGATGCCCAAGATTAGTTACACACGGCACAGAGGCCAGAAGTCTCATGGACTGTTCCTCCAAGATCTTTAGGTCACATCTACCAGCAAAACAAACCTGCAGCAGCATGTCTGAGCCCAGGTCACCCGGTTCAGGCTAAAAATAGCCATGTAGACATTCCAGCTCAGGTTAGAGCCGGGCCTCCGAGACTCTCCCCCTTGCTGGGGACAGAGCCAGGCTTCAGTGCAAACCCGAACATCTATATGGGTATTTTTAGCCTAGGTCAGGTGACCCAGGCTTGGAGCCGCTCTGCAGGTCTTTTTGCTGCGTAGAGATAGCCGGACAGGAGAACAGGCCAGGCTGACGCCGACGCGGCTGCCCAAGTTTTTAAGCCAAGAGTTTCAAATGGGATTTAGTGAAGCTCAATTTGGAAAGCCTCCATTTCTGGATGCCCAACTGCAGACATTTTTAGGGGGCAGGCGCTCACCCCTCTGACCATCCGGCCCTTTAAAGGCTTCTCCAGTTGGGCACCCAGAGTCACTCATCACTTTTGATTAGTCTCAGTCTTAGTCAAGGTCAGCGGTGAGGACACAGCTCCAGTCTAGGTTCTCTCAGCGCTGCTCTGGCCCCAGGGAGCCACGGCTGCGTTCGCTTACCAGCAAGGCAGGCGTGTTGATGTCAATGGGCTCAATGACGGTGAATTCTTTCTTTGCTTTCTTGACGACTGACCAGGGTCTGTGCAGCTTGGCTTTGACCCAGTAGCGCACACTGCCATGCTTTCCTTCGAAGGAGGTGGCCAGAGTCCTGCACAGGGAGAGAAGGGACAATAATTGGAGGGGTTTCCCCACAGGATTCACAGCGAGACACTTCAAACACCTACAGAACCCACACCCAGGCCACGCATATTGAAACTGGGTTTACTCGGAGGAATTGCTGATGTATAAGGCGGTTCTGCTGCCTCCTCCCCGTGTCCTGCAAACCTTAACGCATTGTATTGTATTGTATTAGCCCCATACAACAAAGCTGAACTTACTCTGGGAGCTGGAACACGAAGGGGAATTCGTGTTTTCCTGCCTGCAGAACGGTGACGTCACCATTGTCTGGGGGGGAAGAAAAAAGAGGACTATGATCATATCTTTCTGAGAAGACTTCCTCATCAGACGCAGGCTTGCTTGGCTGCCACTGCAAAGGAAACGCGAGGCAGCCATCAGAAGTGTGGTGAGACAAGTTACTTTCATTTGACTCAGAAGAGCTGCTGGAGCATTTGACCCAAACCAGAAAATAAAGGCTGGAAGGGAAAGCAGCTGTCAGCCGGCCCGGGCAGGACGAGGCTGTGCCGGCCATTGACACAGCCTAGTGCTCATTGCCCCGCTCTAGATCTAGATCAGGGTGCGCTGAGGTGAATGTCTTTTGAGAACTCAGAGATGTTCCAGGCGGCTCGAGAGTTACAAGCCCTCCCTGATCCCCACAAGCGGACACCTGCCCAGACGATATTCCCGCTGCTCTTGTAGAACCGTCCGCAGCGCAGCGCGCTTTGCACACACCCTGCAGCGGACGGACCTGCGGACAGCCCCTGGGAGAGCTGCCGGGGCAGCGGGGCCGCACAGCAACAAACCACAGCCGGCAGGAGCCGCTGCCAGCCCGGGGGGCTCAGCACACCCCGGCGCTGCCTGGGCCACGAACGTGCGCGGCCCGAGCACACGCGTCCCGGCAGACAGACAGACAGACAGCCCGGACCTGTCCCGGGGAGACCTGCCCACAGCCCGGAGGCAGGCGGGTCCCCGCGCTGGCCGCCCCGTCCCCCCGCGCCCGGCCGGCCCTACCTGGCGGGGCCAGCAGCGTGTCGCGGTGGCTCAGGAACTCCACCTGGTCGCTGTAGTTCTGGGTGTAGGCGGTGCTGGAGCCGGCGCTGCGGGACTCGGTCCAGTGCACCCGGGCGCAGCCCTGGGCGTGCAGCTGCAGGGCGCCGAGCCGCGCCTCGCCGGAGAGCTCCAGCACCACCCGGCCGGACACCGCCTCGCCCGAGCTGAAGACGGGCGGCGAGTCCAGCTCCGGGCAGTCGAGCAGGACGCAGAAGCGCCGGAGCCGGTCGAAGAGCATGGCGGGCTGGGTTCGGTTCGGAGTGGGTTCGATTCGGAGTGGACTCGACTCGACTCGACTCGACTCGGGCTCGGCGGAGGCAGCGGCAAGGGCCCGGCGGACGCGAGCAGCCTGCAGGAAACCGCCGGGCCCGGCCCTTTAAATGCCATGTGGCCGGGCCAGCCCCCGCCCCGCGCCCAATGAGCCGCCGGCCCGTGCGGGGGCGGGGCGGGGCCGGGCCAGCAAAACAAGGCCCGACAGCGCCGCCGGGCGCGGGCCGGGCCTGGGGGAGCAGCAGCCCCCGCCCCCCTCGCCTGGTGGTTCGTTCTCGGCCGAGCCGAGCAGCCCCCGCCCCGGAAAGCGCCGAGCTCCGGGCAGGCTGCGGGCCCGGCTGGCTCCGGAGCGAAGCGGTGTCCGTGCCACGCCCCGGGAGAAGGGCGGATCCCCCGCCCCCAGCCAGGCTTTTCCCGGGGCGCGGGTGGCCGCCCGGCCGGAGGGTCCTGCAGACCCCGCGGAACCCGCCTGCGCCCGATTCTCTTTAAACGTGCGGAGAGAAGCTTTAGGGGACAGCCCCTAAACCAGCGGCCCGGGCCCGCTCCCCCCCTCCAGCAGGTGCCCGGGCAGCGCTGGGCTCCGCTGCTGGCCCTGGAGTAGCCCCTGAACGTGACTCCCCGGGCCAGGGGACCCTGTGCGGAATATTTTCCGGGTCCCTCCGGCCTAGGCCAGAAACCCCCAGAGCGGTTCCACAGCAGCTGTTTGCTCCATTCGGTGCCTGCCCCAGGCACAGCTTGCAAACACCGCCTCTCACTGCCCCCGTCATGGGCCTACAGTCTGGCCATGCCACCCTGCGGTACAGGCCACCCGGGGAAACCCCTAGGACACTCCGCGCTTGCTGCTCGGCTGCAGCCCCCAGCGACTTGATGGAGTCCAGGGAGCTGCCTCGCAGGGCCCGGCTGGTGCCAGTCTCAGTGCACAAACTGCACAGCCCACAAGCGAAGCTCTGAACCAAACCCGAACACGGCGGCTTGGCAGCAAAGTGAGCGGCCAGGAGTCAGCCCAGCCCAGTGCTCTCGCTGTGACTGGGCCCACAGGAGCGTGTCTGGGCCCACACGGAGGAGTCTCACTACCTCCTCCTCCGTGTTGGAGGTCTTTCGAAGGAAAGAACCAGCGGTTCCATTCCCACTTCAGCTTAGCTGAGCCCCGCGTCCCCACAACAACTGTACACTTGGACTCACCCCCGCAGTGACCAAAATCCCCTTTCCCAGAGTCACAGCTGACAAGGTTCATGCTGCAGGGCTTCCCCTCAGTTCGCTCGGGAGAAGAGCTCAGGTCAGGGGCCCCCTTGTTTTGTTTCCTGGCCCATGGGCTTGTATAGCACAAGGAGACACCCCCTCTTCTCCTAAAACCAGGCAGGGGTGGCTGAGGATTAGACCTGGTTGCACCTGAACACCTGCCATAGTCTGATTTAGCAAAGTGGCGCTGCAGAGAGAACCCAGCTGGGATGCTACTCCATACACTGCCCAGGCTATCAAGTGGTGCATTTTAGCCATAACTCTTAGGGTTAATTAATGAGCAATTTGTCTTGCTTGTGTTTTAAGCAGGCCAAGTCAAGAGCAGGACGAGGTCTGCAAGGGGCTAGCACTGCGCCGTGCTTCAAGCCGACAAAGACCTGGGCTGTAGGGGCCTGGCGGTAAGAAGTCACCAAAAGCAGTAAAAAGGCCCAGGACTCCTAAGGGATGAAAGCAGCTCCAGCAGCTTTCCCTTTAATTCCTACTATTAATTTGTGTGCGCTCTGCCCCCAGGCATGGAGGTGAGGGTGGGACAATGAAGCCAGGAACATTTGAACAGTTACTCACCACTGGTCGGAGAAAGCATGAACACACTACAGAGCCTCCCTTCAGGCCATGCTGCCCAGGACCTGCCCCAGAATGCCTGCTTGTGGCGGGCTATTCTCGGCCATTTTACAGCATGACGGGCTGAAGCCATGTAAAGGCCTGGTCAGCTCTGAAAGCTAGCTCTGACTCCTGACTGGTAAAACGGCAGGGAAAGGGCCTGTTGCTTTGGTACAGGTATACGCAGAGCCCAGCACAGGGGCAGGGGTCTCCTCGCTATCACAATGCAAACCGCAGAGATTGCAGTAGCTGAACCAGGTGCAGTGGGAGTCTGCCTGTGAATTTGGGCAGGAATGGGGTGTGTGCCAGGCCTGGGAAGGGTTAATTTGTGACAGCCAGCTCTGGGAGGCTCCTTGTGCTCCCTGCGGGTACCCCCAGGACAGGCTGTTTGAACATAACACCCTGTCACCAGCTTTGACGGAGTGCGGTGGAAACTGGACTGTCCTGCTCCTGCAGGTGACCTGTGCCTGGCAATGAGTCACTTCCCCCAGCACAGAACGGGTTCTCCGGCCTCCGGCCTGCGTGCACAATCCCGCGGTACACAGGAGGGCGACAGGAACAAGACGGGGAGTTGGAAATCACAGCCTTGCTCCCCTCTCAGGCTGTCCTGTCTTCAGATGGATTTCTGTCCCCACCTGCTCGTTCGCACAGATGCTGATTGTGAGACTAAACACGTCACTTATGGAGTAGGGCATCTGCTCCCCCTTGGCAGACACGTCATGCCTACAGACACACACTGGCTGTCCTCTTTGAAGGCCTGAGACACTGCCCAGTGCAGTGTAAAGACTCGCACTGACTTCGGTGGGAGTTGGATTCAGACCCTTGGAAAAGAGTGAACATTTCCCTCCTCTGTCTACGCCCCTGCCACAGCCTCTGACCCTGACAAGCTTTCAGGGAAGTACTAGTGTCTGCATTCTGGAGATGGGGAAGCAAGTCCCAGAGACTGCAGGTTGGTCTGCAATGCCCCTGGGGTGTGTGCTTGCCACGCACAGGCCTGCCCTGAGCTCCCAAGCGTGGGTCCCAACAGCAGTGAAGCCGCATCCCCTAAACTTGTTTCCCTTCCGCTCCGTAGCGCCCGCTGTACGTTCCGTCTCTCCACAGAGCTCTCTCTGTCCCATGCATTTCGCTGGCCCAAGACGGCGCATCCTTGTTCTTCTCCCTCCTGAGTATCTGTGCATGGATTCTGAGGGGAGGTAGGCACGGGTGCGTTGAGAGGCAGGGAATTTTCCAAGCTGCCTGGAGATGTACGTCCGAGTCTCTGAGGGTAGAACTGAGCCCTGAAGCCGGCCCTGTTGTCACTGCCTGTCTGCTGAGGTGAGCATGATGCTACCAGGGCAGGTGGAGGAGCAGTTTTCACGGCAGTGTTATTCCACTAGGCAGCATTCCATGGACATGAATGGAAGGGCCAACCTCTGATTTCAGACACTTTTGCCTATAGGAAGAGCAACATTTGTCTTGATGTGACTCACCAACCGTTCATCCAATGGCAGCTGGAGCAGCAGTGTTACGACACAACGGATTGCTAATCGGTCCACTTCGGTTCACCTGGGAGGACGAGTACAGCAGAACGGGCAATGTAAAGGCGTCTATGGGCCTGCACCAGCCGCTCCACACACTGCACCTGACTCTCCCGTGAGGTCCCTCAATTTCAAGGGGCTGCGAGAAAACCACTGTTCAGTACAGTGCAATGGGGGGTAGGGCCGGGGGTCAGACCCCTAGATCCAAATCTAACTGCAGGAGTTCAGGAGGCCTTTTTTCTTACTGCCCTGATAAGTGCCAAATAATGCACACTGGGAAAAATAATCCCAACTACACATACAAAAGGATGGTTTTAAATGAGCTGTTCCCACCCAGAAAAGAGATCTTGGAGTTACCATGGATAGTTCTCTGAACACTTCTGCTCAATGCGCAGAAAGTCTAACAGTATGTTAGGACCAATTAAGAAAGGGATAGAAAATAAAACAGAAAATATCATATTGCCACTATATAAATCCGTGGTGTTGTGTCCAGTTATGGTCACCCCATCTCAAAAAGGACACAGTGGAATTGGAAAAGGTTCGGAGAAGGGCAGCCAAGATCATCAAGGGTCTGGAACGGCTTCCTTACAAGAAGAGACAAAAAAGATCAGAACTGTTTAGCTCAAGAAAGAGATGACTAAGGGGGATATGAGGGAGGTCTATAAAATCATGACTGGTGTGGAAAAAACAAATAGAGAAGACCCGCAGCTGCCCCCACAGCGACGCCAAGTGAGACTCGTGCGATTACCACGAGGATAAAGAGCGTTTGCACAACTACGTTACAGGAAGCTAGTTTTTTTCGATCATCTCCCTTTCCTGCCAACGTCCCAGCTTTTCCCACTCACTGATAACACCTTATGCAGAGGAAAGAGGCTGGCTTTCCTCCCTGTGATCACACAGGACCCAGAGTTCCCAGCCACAAGCGTCTCCCCGGTGGTGGCGGTGCCACTGACAGCGAGTGTGCTCTCCCAGGTCCAGGATGGAGAAACATCATTTGACATCCACGGCCTTGTGTCCCTCGTTGGCACTGGGAAGTTCCCCCTTCGTGATCAGCCCCTCTGATCCACAGAGGCTTTGCACAGAGCAAGGCACCGTGGAACCACACAGATCTGCTGCCTAGCGCGCAGTATTCGCATGTTCCCAGGTCCGCAAGCTCCCCGCTGCTCGGTAACACGCAGCCTCACCCAGCCGGGAGCCAAAGGGTCTGGGTGTTTTAGGGCAGGGCACCAGAGCCACCTAGTGGCCAATCAGCAGCATCACAAGATGGAGCCAGGAGAACCCTGCTACCAGACCCAGCTTGACAATTCGGGGCCAGGCCGAATGCTGTATGGTCATCACTGCTCCTCAGTCAGGGGCGTGGAGACAACCGCAGCCCAGCCGGCAGCGCTGCCAGCGCGGATGCAGCTCAGCTGACAGAAGAGGCCTTCTTTCTGCACATCCAATGTCACTTGGGGAGGTGGCATGGCTATGCTGGCAGACAGGTTGTGTCTGTGGGCGCAGGAGGTTGTGTCTGCACCGCTGGACCGGCAGGGGCTGTCTCCTGCAGACTAGCCCAACTCAAGATTTAACCCAGCTTCAAATGCTTCAGGTGCTGGTGCAACGGGGAGAGGGGATATTTGTCTCTGACTAGCTCCCTGGCTCCTGGAGGTGAGTTTAAATACTGACATCCAGGGGCCCCACATACCCCCGCCCCCCAATAATGGGACCCGAGAACCGGCTCTGCCCAGTTTCAGCCAAAGGTCCCCAGCTGCCACGCAGTTGCCTGGCCTCAGGTCCCCCCACACATCGGGGTCCATCCTAACTCTTCCTTGGGCTGAAACACTCTTGTCACAGGGTCCGTTATTATTACGCACATCTCAAAGCAAACTACAGTCCCACATTGTAACTCAAACATCTCTGGCTCTGCTGCCTTTTGTCCCTCACAACCTTCTTCAGCCCCCATTTCCCTTCAAATGGGGCTCCTAGGCGTATCCCCACCATCTCTCACAGGCGCCAACAAAGCAAAAACACAAAGGAGGCACAGGCCAGACCTCTGAGCCAACAAACCCAGCTTCCTCCTGTGCTTTGACTTCCAGCCAGCCTGAAAGGGTTAAATGACCCCCGCACACGGGAGTGTGTGGGGAGGAGATGGCTTTCCAGAAGGCTGGGCGCAATTGTACGATGTCTCCTTGGCACACGCCCACCCAGCGGGGCAGAGGCTGCCACAGCATGAAAGCAGCTGTAAACCCCGAGTTCAGTGGGCGAGTGCAAAGTGGGGGAGCACCAGGAACGCAACCCCCTGCACGCCAGGTGGTGGAGCCGTGCAGGGTGGAGGCATCAGAGCATCACGGAGCAAGCCACTGTTGCCTGCCCTGGCCCAGATCTGCACAGCTGGCCCAGGCTCAGCTCCTTGGCTAGGAACATGGCTGCACGGGGACTGAGCTACCAATGCGCTCACGGCTGTTATCTCAGCCCAGCACCGCCCCCTCCACCCTCTGCTCTGCTCGCTCTGTGCTGTTACCATGGCACCCGCTGCATTTTTTTAAAACCCCAGGCAACCAGTAGATCTCAGCAGGAAGCAGCAGCTGCTGCGGGAGAAGCAGGGAGAGGCCACATGGGCTGTGCACTGAGTGTTTGTTGACAGGCACGTCTGCACCCCGCGCAGTCCACACCAAGCGACCTGCAGCTCTCTGGACAATGGGGCACCAGGACTGGGTGGGGCCCCAGGGAAACGGTTGGCTACACAACGGTTTTTCTCAGCAGCGGTTGGTGCGCTGCCTGCAGCAGCATGCCCCCCACCTCGCCATGCCTGATCACACACCAGAGTCCAGGGAGAGCAGGATCCCAACACAAGGACCCAGCCAATGAAATCACAAACCGCGGGGGTCTGGCAAACCCCAGTGCAGCTCCCCAGGGGCCTGGCTAAACCTCCCCGCCCCAGCAGGGGATCAGGGGCCAGCAGAGCCATGGAAGTGCCCATCTCAGATTGACGCTGCACCACAGCTGGGTCCTGCCAGGACAGAGCCATTATCTTATTGCTCTAGAGTCTGGCTAAGCAAGCGCCTCCCCCGCGGCTCCCGGGGGCTCTTCCAACACGCAAACCAAGCCGGGACATCTACACACAGACCATGGTTTGGGGCTTCCGGGGGAGAATCTCAGCAGGTACTAATGGTACTAACCCCAGCATCCTCCTAGCTCAGGAAATCACCATCAGCGCTGCACCCAAACAAGAGAGCACCTTCCTGGCTGAGTGCATGGCCGGGGTCTCTCCCCAGCCCTCTTATCTCCTTCACTGTAACTAAGACCCTTTTATAACGCGGTAGTGCGGCTATGGCACAGTGCAGGAGACAGCACCACTGTTCAAGGGCCAGATTCCCCAGGATGCTGCAGCTGTTTAGTGTTAGCGGCTCGGAGCAGCCAGAAAAGGACCAGACGAGGTTCACCCCACCTGGGACAGCAATTCCTCGCATCCCACATCAGATCAGTCCATTTTAACACATTCTTCTAGCTAGAAACGTTGCTTGTGTCCTGGGCAGAGGAGGGAGGAGGGTGGCTGGTTCCCAGGCCAGACCTGGCCAGAGGTCTACAACTACATGCTTGGCAGTCACGTCTATTCCCAGCGATGCCCCTGCAGCCCCCTGGCCAGTGTGAATTCACAGGGACTGACAGCTTTCACCTGGCACCTTGTGTCCTCATTTACACATTCACAGTGTGAGGTGGGGAGAATCAGGCCAACCGGGGAACAGAACAGAACAGAACAGAACAGAACAGGGTTTCCCTATAGGCCATCAGTGCCATGGCTATCTCCTGGGCAGAGACTCCATGGGGAGAGCATCTTCATTAGGCAAGGCAAGTGAATGGCTCGATGGGCTGTTAATGGGCACAGAACCCCTGTGCTATTGGTCCTGTCCATCCTAACGTGGCTGCATTGCAGTGGGTGGGTCGGGGCAGCCTGTCCTTATTAAGCAGATTAAGGGTGAAGTCCAGAAGGGGTAGACTGGGCCAGAGTCATGGAACAAGAACAGAAGTTTGCCAGCCAACTCAGTGCTCCATTCACACCTGAGAACACGTCTCTGTACAAACAAAGCCAGTGCTGCAGCAGCTTTGCATGTCCCAGGCCAAGCCCCTGTTGTTGGAAACATTCGATGCCAAGGGTTTGGTCCAAGAGGCCTGGTGCTGGCAGCAGAGAGAATTCCCTCAAGGGGATGCTGGCGGCGGAGCAAGCGAGTCAGGGGCACAAGTGCCTTTGGCTTTCAATGGGAAACTGGGCTTACATCCGTTGAAAGCCAAGGGCACGTATACTCAGTATTTTGAACCCCCCCAGCATCTCGCAGGGCAAACCTGCCCTTACAGGAGCCGTGGCCATGAGCTCCGGGGCCAGAGTTCACAAGCAGCATCTCTGTGAAAGGCTTTCGGCAGAACAAGCCCCTCTGTGAAATTCCAGCTGGTGCCTGGGGCATACGCTGGCCGCCCCCAGCTCCAGGCAGCCAGGAGGCTCTTGGAGGGACAGATGTCACTGATGCTCCCTGCCAGTCTGAGGCAGGCAGAGCCATGCAGAGGGCGGAGCGAGGCTGGCCCTGCTCTGAGGTTTGGCAGCCCCGGTCCCAGGGCCGGGCGGAGCGGTTTCCTGGGAAGCGGACTGGGCTGCAGGGACGATCTGGAGCTTGGGACTGTACATGGGGTTTGGAGCATGATCCAGGCAGGCCCCCTCCGGCCTCCCGCGAGCGCCCCGTGCTCGCTCCGGTCAGCGCGGGTCTATCCTTCGGGCAGCGGGAGGCTGCTGGTTAGTGACGAGCCGTCCCTCCGCTGCAGGCCCAGCTCACCCACCCCAGCCCATCTCCCTCCCGGGCCGGCTCCCCGGGCCCTGCGCTTCCGGCACCACCGAGCTCCGGCGGGCGGCACATGGCGGGTCGGACGGTCTGACCCCGAGTCACACCTGCCGCACTCCTGAGCCCGGCCCCGCCGCCCGTGCCGCCGGGGGGAGCCCCGCACCGAGAGGGCAGCTGCTGCCTGCTGGCAGCGCGGGGACCCTGCCGACTGCCTGGGCCCCGCGCCCCGCGCCGCTGCGGGGCCCGGAGGTAACCAGCGCCCGGACAGCCCAGCCCGGGCATCGCACCGCCCCCGCCCCTCGCCCTCGCCGGGCCGGACGCCACGGGGCGACCCAGCAGCCGGGAGCGGCCATGTGGCGCCCCCACGTGCCCAGCAGACGCGCCCGCCGGGCCGGGCCGGACCGGGCCGGGACTCACCGCGGACGAGCTGCCGCCGCTGGCGGAGGTAGGGCTGGGCGGCGCGGTGCTCGCTGTAGACCGTGTTCGTGCCCAGGCTCCTGCTCTCCAGCCAGTGCGCGCTGGCCAGGCCCCGGGCGCAGACCTCCAGCGCCCGCAGCCGCAGCGCCCGGCCGAGCTCCAGCACCACCTGGCCCGAGAGCAGCTCCCCGCCCCGGTGCGCGCCCGGCGCCCGGCCGCCGTCCAGCTCCAGCACGAAGCTGCGGATCGCGCCCAGGGGCGGCATGGCCGGAGCGGGGCCTGCTCGCTGCGCCGCTAGCGGGGGCGAGTCCGGGTCCGGGGGCTGCTGGGCGCCGGGCTCCGCCCCGGGCCGGACACGTTCGCGCTGCCCATCAACGCCCTGCTCCCGGCGGCGGCTGCAAAGACCCCGCCCCGCGCCGCGCCGCGCCCTGGACGGGCCGCCCGGGGACACGCGCCGCGCCGGGCTGAAACCTGCAGCCGCCCCGCCCCGCCGGCTGCATCGCCGTTGCCAGCTGGCTGCCCAGCGCGCGTGGCCTGCCCGGGGTTAGCGGCCGGGGAGCCCTGCTCCGCTCCTTCTCCGTCCATGGCAGCAGCAGGGGGGTTAAAACGACGAGACCAACCCTGGGATCCCCTGCTGCCCTTCCCAGCCCTGGCTCTCCAGCACTTTACAAAGGGGCCCAGTAGCATTGTTCCTATTTTAGGTATGGGGAAACTGAGGCACAGCGAGGGGCAGCAACTTGCCCACGCTCAGCGGCAAAAGTGGGACTAGAAGGGAGTTCCCTAAGTCCCGGTCTAGTGCCCGGCCCAGCAAATAGGCTGCTGCCTAGTCTCGCCAAGCTGGCTACGGCTGTGTGTTGTTCACAAGCACGGGGCTGACAGTGCTAGACCCCTCCGGCTACCACAGTCTGCAGCCAGCAGCCTGCAGTTTGCTGGGGGATTTTTTCCAGAGGAAGCTCTTCTAGCCCGTTCTGGTTCTTAAAGGGGCCCATCATGGTGGTATCTGAGCGCCGTCCAGCACTGAATGAACTGTCCTGGTTTTCTGCATTACTTCAGTCACATCAGAGTGAAGCCAGCCAGGGGAACACAGAGCAGATTACCCATTCTTCATCTAAACTAGAAATAAGACAGCAGCTCCCTTATCTCTGCACCACAGAGGCAGCTGACGTGTAGTGGCTACGTGCCACTGCTCCAGCACTAGGGAGGGGATGTTGCATTGGCTGCACAACAAGTTTTCTTTTTGCAGATTTAACGTCACCACTGGAATCAAAACAAGGCTGGGCCCAGCCTTTCCTCCTCCAAGCCCAGATCATTCTTGCCATCTGCTCTTGGGGGAGCATCACACGGAAGAACTTTGGAGGGGAGGCTCAGAGGCAGGCCCCATTCCCTCAGCCAATTTTTGTTTCAGTGTCTGAAATTAGGTTTGAATCCAAGTGGGAAAGACAGCAGCAGGTAATAAACCTTAGCGGGTGAGCAACCACCACAGCCAAGGTCAGGTGTATCCCCTCCACATGCTGCTGCAGGCGCTACGCAGACCTGCTGGAGGCTGACAAAGCTCACCAGCTACTGCAATGCACAATAATCCCTGCAACAATCTCAGGCCCAGCTGGGCCAGCTCAGAGGGTGGGGGTTAGTGAGTATTTATTTACACAGCAGTACAGGTGGGGGATGCAAGTTCACAGTCAGCTAAAAGACAGGCCAGATCCTCAGCTAGTGTACCTTGCTGTAGCTCCACTGAAATCAATGCTGATTTGTACCATGTGGGGATTTGGCCCACACTCCCCTACTCCACAGCCTATACAAGCCAGACAACTGCAGTATTAGCCACATGGGAACATTAATGACCCAGGAAATAGCAACACTTGGCAAGGTTTCTTCTTCAGCGTAAGCAGGTAAATAGCCCTAGAAAACAGTCCTACATCGCCCGCTGCACTCCAGCATCCTCAATGCAGCTTGTCTTATGGTCTCAGCACAAATCTAGTTCCTTGCTGTTTCATACTACTAGCCCAGGCTTGTCCCCTAAGAACCAGGATTCCTAAGGAATTCACCTCTTCAGGCAAAAAGGCAGAGCTGTCCTAGAGGGCTGTAGACAGACACAGGAACAGGGCAGCCTGAAAATCTCCCAGAAATTAAACATGTTGAATGTGGAGGGGTCTTGTCCACGTGGGTGGCAGTAGGTTGAAATGGTTTTGCAAACCACACGAGGGAGGCCCCGTCTGTTTCCTCTGTGCTGTTGCTTTTATATGTTCCTGGAAGCACCTGAGAAGGGGGAGCTGTGGCAGGGCATCCATCACCTGACCCATCATCAAAATCCCCATCCTGAGCAGGTTTAGTGCAAACTCAGCATCCAGGCAAAAGCTGAGAGCCTCAAACCCCACAGAAGACATGCTGCCCCACCTGCTGGAGAGCAGCCCTGCCCCACCCTGCCCTTCCTCCCTCAGTCGGGGGTCCTCACCACACGACTGCTCACCAGCCGTTTGTTTCTCAGTCCCTCCTTTTATGCGAGGGGATGAGGCCCTTGTGCTGAGGGGAGGCTACAGGCCACACAGAGCTGCCAGTCTCTCTTGTTCTGCCTGGGCTCTCTCTAGCTGAGCCCAGCGGTGAGAGGCAAACCATCCCTCTGTCCCTGCCAGCTCACTGTGCGGGGCCTGGAGACCTGGGTCCTGGCTCTCTAGTGATTCCTGCGTCTCTGGCAAAGGGAATGGCCACGGGCAGCTGTAGCCTGTTTGCCCAGTGTTGGTTTTGGTCACATGGGTTCCCCTCTGCACAGCAGAGGACAGGGGCCCTGGCTCTCTGCAACAGCCGCTTGCACTGCCCAGCCAGTCAGGAAGGGGGTTAGTGGCACGAAGCACCTCGCTCCGCACGCTGGGGAGCCCTCACTCCTGCTGTTGCACTGAAGGCACCAGCACTGCTTGGGGGAAGTAACTGCTCAGCAGTTTGGGCAAGGGGGGCATACTCGGGTCTCTTGTTCTCCTGGTAGCACCTGCTGTGTCATACTCACACCCGTGGCCTGAGGGGATTACAGCCCCTCACGCACGGGTGCCCAGGCCCAGGAGTCCCTGCCAGCCCTGCTAGTGTCTGCCTGCGCTCGCACTCGCACTCGCACTCAGAGATGGGCCTGGAGGCTGGATGAAGTGTGGTTAACCCCATTAGTGCTGCATCCCACCCACTTTCACTCACTCAGGCACCACACGCCCACCCCCACCTTACTGCGGAGATGGCTGCCACCAGGGACTAGCAGCTACTGGTCCGCTGCCCCCGTGCACGGCTTCCAGCCCTTGTCTTTCCTCTTGAGGGCTGGCAGAGAGGAGCGTGCCTCATCTTGGTATAGGGGTGTCATCTCCAGCGCTGCAGACATTTGCCAGCCAGGCTGTGAGATCAGGGCTGCACCAAGCTGGCGGCTGGGCACAGACGTCAGCCGGAGGGATGAAGACCCCTGTGCTGCCCATAAAAGGGGTGATCAGGCGGTCACAGCAGCAGCTGTTTTCCAGTCTTCTTCCTTGGTGGCCTCAATCACTGGCACCATCAAACCCTGACTCCTCAGCTCCCCTTATCCTGGAGGCTTGCCCACATCAATCACACCCTGCCCCTCAGACACCCCATCTATGGCAGAAAGGGAGTGACAGCCTTTGTCGTTAGCTACTAGCCTGAAACCTCCCCTCCTGCTAGACATGCTGCTTTCCAGATGGACAAGGCCTGCAGGGAGACAGTTCTTGTTGAATCCCTTTGCCCAGGGATTGCCCCTCAGCTCCAGCTGTGCTTGAATCCTTTCTTCTGGCCAGGTAGTTTGGGTAGTAAACATCTGGCCAGTCTCCAGGTCCCAGTCCTGCAAAGCAGCCCCCCACTGAAGTCAGTGGGGCTCTCTGTGGGTGTCTGGGCCCTACACATATCCCACTTCAGCATGGGGTCCACAGCCCTAAGTGTTGTGGGGAACTAGAGGGGCCCAAGCTGCCGTGGTGACACTGGTGTTGCCCGTTGAGCAGAGGTAAGTCAGGTGTCAGTGTGGATACAGTGCCACCAGAAAGCTCTGCTTCCAGCAGACAAATAGCAGGGAGCAGGCTCTGCAGCAGAGATACAAGGGCTAGACTCTGCTGTGGGGCCAGTGGACGGGGCCATGGCGTGGGACTGAGGAGACCTGGGCTCTTTCCTATCAAGATGCTTGTTTACCCTCCTCACTGTCCTGCCTGGGCACCTCCCACCCAATGGATGTTAGCCTCACACCCCCGCTTCGCAGGGCAGATCCAGGTCACACAAGGAGGCTGCGGCACAGCTGGGAACTGAACCTGGGTCTCCCAAGTCCCTACTCACTCGACTGCCCTTTTTCCCTAGCCAGTCCCCAGCTCTGCCACTGCATGCCCCTGGGCAAGTCCCTTCCTCACGGTGCCGGTCTCCTTTTCCACTCAGTGCCTTGTTCCAGTGTACACAGGCAGGGCTCTCACCCAGTGCTCAGCACAAGGGGACGGCTCCCAGCCGGGATTTGCTACGGTCATTCAAATAACACCCCCATGACGGGGAAATGGAGCCAGGTCCTGACCCTTTCCCTCCCCTCTGCACTGAGGGCAGCCCAGACCTCCAATGGACACTGCCCTAGAGGCAGGTTTGTCGCCAGCTGGCCCAGTTCATCCCTGCTTTGACTCCCCCTGACTCTGGCACAGAGACCTCAGCCAGGAGCTACAGAACCCAGGGAGCAACTCCACAGTAGTCTGGTGCCTTTGGTTATTTGTAGACAGCCCTTGGGGGTGCCAATGGGAGCCACCTTAGGAAGGGGGCACGTTACATTGCAAAGACCGTCCGTCCCGGGGGCCGTACTTCTTCAGCATGCCCAGGGGGACGCTGCTCACTTGGAAGTTCCCCCCACAGATATTCACAGGGCCGCTGTACTTGGGGGTGAACTCGTCTTGATGCTCAGTCCCAAAGAAGCGCTGCCCCTTCCACGGTGGGACCAGGTGAGAGTATTTAATCTGGGGAGACAGGAAAGGCCAGTGGAGTCTGGGGGGAGGAGGGGATTTCAGTCACTAACCTCGTAGCTCCTAGAAGTCGACTCACCGCTCAGCTCTCAGGCTACAGAGCACAGAGCTCAGACCCATGCCAGCCCGCGGCTCTGAGCAGCTTGTCCCCTCGCTCGCTCGGACCGAGTGCCCTCTGGGAGGAAAGCAGAGGCTTCCCTGCTGACAGTGGAAGAGGCAGATCCCATGGCAGCCGGGGTGGCTCTGGCTTCACCCAGTAACGCCCGCACCCTCCCACTGCCAGTCTGTTCACTGGAGAGCCTTTGGTATCTAAACGGGCCACGGGGGCAACACCTCGTGTACTGGGCTATTAACTGTGCCACGTTCACTGGTGGGCAGACCCCGACCCCTCCCTGCTCCCTCCAGAAACGCCTGCTTATGGGGTTCACCTGCAGTGTCCTTTTCCCTCCCAGCTGCTGGGGCTGGGGGCGTGAAGACCTGCCCAGCTATCCTGTCTCACCATGACTTTGCCTGAAACCTTTCCCCATACACCAGTTATTGCCGTACCTGCTGCAGCGACTCTTCGGAGGGCCGGTGCATCCGCTGTCTGTATGGGACCAGCATAGCCTGCGTGGTCGTGACAGCTCCTTTACCTGCTCACAAATGGAGTTTGAAATAAAGAGCAAAGTCAAGGCATGAAATGAGCAGGCAATAGGCAAGTTTTGCAGTTTGACTCAGTCACGCACCTGTCTAGGGTCTGTACTAACTGAGAAGAGACACAGGCCTCACCATGGGCAGCTCAACCAAACTGCCACGTTCACAAGCATGATACGGAAACAACTCTAATGCCATTCTATATGTTAATGGTGCTGCCTCGTCTGGTGTGCTGTATGCAGGACTGGTCACCCCGTCTCAAAGGACGGGGGAAGATTAGAGAGGGTTCAGAGATGGGGCGGAGAACAGGTAGAGGTCTGGGACAACTTCCTTACAGAGAAAAATGTTGAAGACTGGCAGTTTATTTTAGAGGAGATGAATGAGAGAAAATGATAACAGCCTACAGAATAAGGAATGGCATGGAGAAGGCAGACTGGTCACTCTCTCACATACAGGTGCACACAAAGGCAACAAATTTAAGAATGATCAAAGGAGGATTTTTCTTCACCCAATGCATAGCCAACCTGTCGACTTCTCTGTCACTATATAGCATAGGGACTAGAAATTATACGGAAAACAAGAACATCCGTCATTAAACCTTCCTGTTACAGGAGATCAGCCTACCCTCTCTACTTGGGGTTAGAGAGAATCTCCCCATACAGCCAGGCCAGTGCATAACAGTCCATGATGTGGATTTAGCATTGGGTGCCATCCACGGTCAGACACAGGAGAGTGGATTACTTGGATCTTTGCTCTCAAGCACTATGGAGTATCCCAGGTTACTGAAGGGAAATGGGAACTGCCAGATTCCTGCTCCCAATGCTTTGGAGAGCTGGACTCTATCCCGCCATCTTCAGAGAGGCAAGCTGGGGGCAGTTCTGTGCAGCCTGCACAATGCACGTCTGCCACACCAGCCCCCTTCCCCAGGTCACCTAGCCCAGAATTAAGGTGGTGTCAGAGTGCTTATGCAGGGGAGCAGGGCAGTCCAGAGCTTTGGGCTGAGGCAAGAGCGCTGGGTCCTTGTGCCAGGTTGACTTGCTCATGGGCCTGAATGCCTGGGGACCCGAATACTGGACTTTCTGGTACTTCGGAGAACGGAGTGGGCCTGCCCCTCAGCGTGACTTGCCTGCACAGTGCGTGTGAGCTCACACCACATGGGTGGCACCATTTTCAAAAGCATGCCCCCCTGCTACAGCTGGCCTGACTGTCTGCAGCTGTGTGCGAGGTGACGCTGGCGGAGGCGGAGCACTGTGCTCTTCATTATAGCATCCCCCGTCTGCTACTGGACCACACAAAATCCATTTTTGTCTCAATAGCGGATGGGGCTCGACAACAAAAAAGCAGGACTGTCCACTTTTAAACCAGTGAATGCCCTGCCTAAATCCAGCCCTGATTATTAGATGAGCCCCTCAGAGGAGCCAAGTGATCCAAATATAAAAGGCAGCAGGTCTCCCACAGTGAGGAGGGGCAGTAGCTCAGGGAGAAGGGGCTGTGCCCAGCTGCAGGCTGGATGGAAGATTCTTCATGTGTTTGTTTTGGGGAACTCTGCTCATTTAATGAAAACCCAGCCCCCCAAGGGTGGTGACTGAGCAAGATCGTGGGGACTGTCACTGAAGGAGCCCTGAAGAAGGGAAAACAGCCAGGGTGCTGCAGAGGTACCCGGGCCACAAAGGGGCGCTCAGGTGGTGCCACCTGCACCAGTGACCGTGTCATAATGCAAATAACGGGAATGGAGAGACAGGAGGGGCCCCACCGCGGCTGGGGAGTTAGTGGATGCCAGAGCCAAGAGGTAACAGGGGGATTTTTTAGCCTCTTCCACACCAAGTCCTAAATAAATCCCTGCCTGAGGCTGCACAAATAGAGCTTATAATTCAAACACTCTACTCCCGCTTCCAAAGCCAGGGAGAGAAGAACTTTGCTTCTGGAAAACAGCTGAGGAAGTCTCAGCAAGAGGAAGGGCAGAGGACACTGGAGCCAGACATGCACAAAGGCATATGCTACAAACCCCCAGCAGATGGCAGTGAAAGCGAGGCGTACACAGGGGCAGCCTTTCTGGTTGCTGCCCCCAAGGAAGGTGACCTGCCTTCCAGATTAACATCCACTCGCCAGTCCCTGAGCGTGCGTAACAGCATTGCCAGGTGCTGTGCTGAGCACAAGCGCACTGGCTGGCTTTGGTGTCACTGTCCCACTCTTCTAGACAAGGACAACTCCCAGCCAGATGCAGCCCACGCCTGCAGCCTCCCACCCAAACACACCTTTCAATACTCAGCTCACCCACTGCAGTCAGAGTGACTGGCAGGGGCAGCGGTAGAGCACCTGGATCCCGCACAGAGGACCTGGCACAGCACCTGAAGCACTGTTCTGGGGTGTGCCCCAGGGTTGGGACCCCGGGCTGTGAACAGCGCTAGAATCTGAGTGACTTTGCCTTACTGGGATAATTAAAGGGCACGTGGCTCTCGTGGTGGCACTTGCTGCTGGGCATCTCCCTCTGGTTCTCGGGTGGTGGCTGATAATCCGAGTGCTGCGTCGTGCTGAAGAAACAGGAGTTTAAATGTTTGTCACCCAGGGGCACGTTGCTTTGTCGTCTCCACAGCGGCACGTCTGGCTGAGGCAGACAGTTCCCCATGTCAATCTGTAGCAAACGCAAGCAGAAATGAATGGGCAGGTGCTACCGCGGAATGCTCCACTCAGCTTCCAGCCGTAAGTGTGAGCAGCCACGCAGCACAGCCAGGGCCCAGTTCCCCACGGCTAGCAGCAGATGCTGTGTATTTCTCTGGCATCCTGCATTGCTTCTGCCTAGGGATGGCAACCCCATAGTGATCCCAATGAGTTTGCCAGCTGGCCTTTTAAGAATGAACTCTGTGTCGCTGACCCCGCTGTCCACTCTGAGTCTGTGACCTCAGTGTCTGGCGGTTCTTGGACAACCATGGCGAAGGGTGCACTGTGATAGTCAGCGCAAGAGCCACGACTCTCAGGATACAGGCCCAAACAAAGACTGGGAAAGGAGACTGGCCATGCATGACTGTTACAAGTGAGCAAGGACACGGTGTCTTTTAGAGACCCCAGCCTGCAGCAGGACCAGGAAGCATTTCGGATCCCGTAACACACTCCCTGATCTTTAGAACACAGCACTGGTCACAATGCCGCTCAGCGACAGCAGCCCCTGAAAGCTGAAAGGCAGGGCACAGACCTGTGTGTGGAAGAATCGGCTAGTGGTGGTGGTCGCACGCTCCCGACTCCTCTCGAGGTCTTCATCTCCTCTGGGGAGTGATGAAGTCTGTTTGTTTGGACACGTAATTTCCACGGAGGCTGGGAAAGGCAAGAAGCAAGTCCTGTCAGGGCTCTCAATTCTGAACAGGCTGCTGCTACAGCAGCATTCCTGGACGGGATGGGCAGCCAGAAGGAAGGACTCTCCAGCTGTGTCCACAGCACATGGAGAAGCCTGGGCTTGTGGTCAAGGCACTGGCAGGGGGCAAGGAGTTCTGGGTTCATTTTTCAGCTCTGCCACAGACTCCCTGTCTTGGGCAAGTCACCTAGGGCCAGCTTCTGAGTGCTCAGCACCCAGCATCGTAGCTCCACATGCAGGTGAGGTCTCTCCAGTATCCCCAGTGAGATGCTAGCTGCTGAGCACTTCTGAAGGTACGGCCACTGATTCTGGTGCCTAAGTAGGAGCTGAGGGGATTGAGGCTCAGTGAAACTATCAGTAAAATGGGAAAATAATCCTTCCCTTCTCCCGCCCATTGTCTGTGATCTCTTCAGGGCAGAAACTGTCTCCTGCTATGTGTATGTGCAGCACCCAGCACAATGGGACACATGGTCCCTGTTAAGGATACAATTCTGTCACAGAGGTCACGGATTCCTTGACTTTCCGGGACCTCCCTGACTTCTTCTGGGGCAGGGATGCCAAAGCAGCAGCTGCTGGAACAGCTGACTGGCTGCCAGCGCTGGGACCACTGAGCAGCTGACCAGCGGCCAGCCCAGGGGCCGCCAGAGTAGTGGCCCCCCAGCCTGCCAGAGCAGCAGCCAGGGTTGCGGCAGCCCCTTGGGGCTGGAGCAGCTGCAAGCCCCAGCAGCTGTTTGTCCCTCCTCCCCCAGGGTATTTAGGGACAGGTCCTGGGCTTGTGTGAATTTTTGTTGATTGCCCTTGACCTGTCCCTGGCTTTTACTAAAAATATCCGTGACAGAATTTTAACCTTAAGTCATGGTCAAAACCTCTTGTTGCTGCTGTAATACAAACACTAAGGCATAGGGTACAGGGTTAAGTAGCTGCAACTCCCAGTTATATCTTAGCTAAAGCAGAATGCTGGCAGCTGAGCTTTCTGGACACAGGGTCTGCTGCCTGTGGGACAAAGCAAGGGTGGGACTAACATGGGGATGGGGACAGGACAGATATCCATGTGCAGGCCGTATCTTCATCAACCATAGGCCAAATGCACAACTGCTGTAAGCAAGTGTCACCACCACTGAAGTCAACAGATGGGCACCTACTTACATCAGGCATTTATCTGGCTGAGTGTGGTCTCTGACACTTAGCGATGGGGGAGAAATGTCTCTGAGCACCATGGAATTTTAGATAAAAGTGGACCCAGATGTGATCCCCCAAGCACTTTAGGTTTTGTAAAACCAAAGTCACCCCAAGTTTTGAACTAGCCCCATGGGGGCAATAATAGTGAGATCACGCAGGATGCTAGAAACAGGAAGACCAACACCACCACTACTCCCAGCCCATGCAGTAGAGGACGAGCCAACCCAAGGAAATTAACAGTTGTGGTGCTCAAAGCATATATCTGTCTGCCCCTCGAAATGGGGTGGGAATATCTTCAGAAAGTAGAAAACAGTGTGAGCAGGGAACATGGCACAGGAGAGGTCAATGGCAAATGCTACTCTATGGCCAGTAGGAAAGCACAACAGTATTTTGTATGTGATCTCTCGTGCTATGTCATGATGTCAGGTCACCGTCCCTCCATACCTATTTCCCGCAGCGGGAACGACTCCAACGTCACAGTATAGAATCTGGTGTGACCATCCCCTGGCTTAATGTTCGTCTTGTGTATTTGGAAGGCAGCACGTTCTCGGTCATAGACTCTGCAAGGCATAAGATGTGAGTTGCTGAGATAAGGCAGTGAGCTATGAGCGAAGTGCTCAAAGAGAACTTGCCTTTAGTGAGCACTACAGGGCCTGGGTACCTGCGGTTCCGCATGTCCTGGACAGGGTAGGCATGTTTCTTCTCACTGGTGCTGACCATGCTCCTGGGGTCTCCAAACACAACAGAAGACTTGCTCTACAAAGAAACCACCTCTGAGGGATGCTGTCTGCTACAAAGCAGACCTCACCAGTCAATTACAGGGGAAACAGGGACTTTGCTGACTCTGTCGCCCTATGCACCCAGGCTTCCCCAGCATGCTCCATCATGTGGTGCAGAAGCCATGAGGATGAAGGGCACACATCACCCCTTAATTGCCTCTTGGCCTCCCAGAGCCCCCAGTCCCAAAGAGACTATTCGCTCGTTCTGGAGAGCTACCAATGGTGCTGGAGAGGCCACTCCATGGACCAACTGATGTCTTATTGGAAATCCAAGTGTGAATCTCTAAGTGGGGTGCAGACAGAGACAGGGATAGTGCTAACTAGCAGAGTCTAGATAAAGCCAAGCTAGATAAAGCCATATCATAATTCTTGGCACTCACAGCACCTTCCATTTGAGTGTCTAAAACCTTAATTAATACTCACAACGTCCCTGTGAAGTAGTGACATGGGCCAAAACTTTCAAAATTTAGCATGTAAAACCATAGATACCTGGCCTGAGCACCCCACCTCCCACTGAAGGGAATGAGGACCACTGGTGCTGGGGACCTCAGAGAATAAGATCACTTACTCTGGCATCTGAATATGGATTTAGATACCTAACTATGCATCCACATTTGCCAACAGTCTCACAGCAAGTCAGTGGTAGAGCTGGGATTAGAATTTGGGAATTGCGACACCCAGTCAAGAGTCATGATATTCATTGCCACAGATACTGAGGCCAAAGGCTCACGAAGAGCCCAACAAGGCTTGGATATTTACATGGATAATGAGAACAGCCAGAGTTGCAAAAATTGGATAAAATATATACACAAACTACAGATGCTTCTGTTTCAGGGCACAAACTAGCCACCAGCTGATGGTGTTAGAAAGCAGCTTCCCACGTAGACTGGTCTCTACAGGGTAACCTGCACCTTCTTCTGAAGCAGGTGTTCAGAGACTGGACCACAGACTAGCAATTTCTATGCGCCCCTCCCCAGAGCTAATCACTAGGCTCCACTCCCATCACGCTGCCTGAGTGGGAAGCAGCGTTTTAGAAGCCTTTAGAAGTCCCATTATAATATTAATTGGAAGCAGCATAGCTGAACTTGGAGGACTGTGATGTTACCTTTCCACAGGACTTCACAGGAGGGATCCAAACGCCCTCAAACTGTGCTTGATAAGAAGTGCCAAAGTAGGAGCATCTGTCACCTTTAATTGTGGGAACTCCTCCTGCCAAACAGCCACAGGGAGGGAATGATCTGCGTTATTCCTTGGCAGTTCTCAATGATTGTTCAGGACGTGTCAGTGACTGAAATGGGAACTAGGGTTCCAAAGCAGCTGGTCTGTGCCCAGTCTCACACTGCCCTAGAACATCTACCCACTAAAACTAGAGGAAGAGGCTAGTCAGACTTGGCTACTTCAACCCTGACAACCCTTCAGTCAGGGACACTGTCTGCCTAGAACAAAGGGATTTTGTGCTGTCAGAAGACCATGGCGGTGCTCAGGTTGGGCAAGTGTCCAGAGCTAAGAAATCAGGGTCAGATAGAAAATCAGCCAGTGTACAAAGAGGCCTTTTCCACAGATCAAAGATCACTCTCTCTTGGCCCAAAAACAAACAAACCACCACCTAAGGAGCACATACCACCTGGAGTTACTCTGGAGCTGAGGCCCCAGTTAAGCAAAGCACTTAAGCACATGCTTTGTGAGCAGGAATCAAGACTGCATCTTGGCTCTCCTGTAATTGCCTAGTGTGGTGAGGTCACTGGCTGGCATGGCAAACAAATGCATTCACTGACCTTTCTACTCTGGATGTTTGGGTCCAAATTCTACACTAGCTCAGTAGTGTGTGTGTGTGTCAGGTAGACCCTATCTGTGCACAACACAAAACCACCACACAGTTTTGCATAATTGGCAGCCTGTGCTAAAGAGAAACACAGACTGTAACAGAAGCCAAGGACTGCTGCATGGTAGGACTGTGTGCACTGGCCATACTGTGAGGTGGGGCCAGGACTAGAGTATCAGAGGGTGCTACAGGTAAAGAGGAAGGTGCACTGGCAGAGCTGCATAGTGAAAGCTTGTATCACGTGTGCCCCTACCCAGTGCTATAAGCCTCTCATTTTCATGAGCGCCAAATTCACACAGGCAATTATAACAGTGAGAACAGTGATATTTAAATATTTCTAGATCCTAAAAGTCTGCACTCTGCTAATAAAGGACTTAAACTGGTTGTAATGGAAACCTAACCCAAGCCAATGAAAACCCCAGTGCCCAAGAATGCCGCCCGCCCTGAGAATTGTGAGGTCACAGCCTAAGAGAGTGACAAGCCCCAGGCAAATAACTCACCCAGATGTATGCATGGTGCTTTGACAATGGGTCTACAGTCATATGCTGGATATGAAAAACGATAGACAGAAGGCAGGAGCTTTAGTTTGTCTTTGTCTCCACAAGGAAAATGATCTTCCTCCTTATTGTAATCAGCCTTGGAGGGGACTGGTCCCTGCAGAGTCATGTCTGGCCAGGGGTAACTCTCCCTTGCAGTTGAGGTGAACATTTTGGTCTGGGAATCTGCATGCATTTGGAGGTGAGATTCTGGTGGACAGATTTTGGACATCGGTTCCAAGGCTCTCACTGGAAACGCTAGGTGTGTTTCTGACCAGGTTTCCCTAGCTTTATCCATATCCTGATTTAAAACACCCTTGGAATTTGGAGGCAGAATTGGGACCGGTTTGTAATTGCCCCATAAGGGAGGGAAATCAGTGCGGAAAGGCGATTCAACAACATTTCCCTGTGGCCTGTGGTCAAATCCTATCTGAAAATGCGAGGCCTTTAGGAAAGGCGTCCCTGTGAGGGGGGCTGGGATTAACGACTGGACAGTGGTTGCCATTTTCCCCTGTAAAGGAAAAGAAGTGTCAGTGAGATCAGACTCAGGTGCATTGTTGCCTTGGTCCCTTCCTAAAGAACAGGGAGCAAGCGTTTCCAAAAGCTAAGAACAAATAAGAGATAAGGATCTTTATTCTCTGATGATTCCTAACAAAATGTCCAGGCAAGGCCCTTGGTAGGAGGAGTCTGCATCCCTGAAGCAGCCACCTGTGAACCGCAAACATTTGCACTTTCTACAATGAAATGAACTCCCAGCGACCACAGAACTGTTGGTACATCCTCCTATGAAGCCGTGCTGCTCTTCCCTACATGCCACCATGATAAGGGCAGCCCAGAAGCAACTGGGGCTTTGTCCTGCATCAGATACAAATTCATCTCTGGTGTCAATCCATAGACATTGCAGGGTTACTCCTGGGAAGAATCTGGGCCACAGAATCTCAGAGATTCATGGGAGTTTAGCATGCAGGAAGTTGGCCTTTTGGACCACTTGCTAATAATCCTGTACCAGGCTCTGGGATGTTTCCAACAGGATTAGTGGAACCAATAAGGCAATATTATAAAACATGGCCAAATAGGGCCAGATTCTAGAGGGATATCAGCCAATCTCCCCATCCAGGACTGGATGTACCACGTGTACAATCGGTGCAGATACCGTAGCTGAGACTCAAACTGGGTCCCTAGTAGTTCACAGACAGCAGTTTTACAGCACGAATCATGAGCAGCCTGCCCCCAAAGCAAGCCGGCAGGAGCCATTCTGAGCTGAGCTAGGCTGGGAGTCACCTGCCCTCCACACTGTTCTAGTCTCAGCTAGGACACACCTTCCACAGGAGAGCCTAACTGGGTTCTCTAACTCTTACATAATGGCCATGCATGTCCATCATGAGTTTGGGTAGAGCCACATGCCAATGGGGATCTGTGGACACTAGCCCAGGGCACTCAACACTGGGCTGGCACCTCTACAGTCCAAATTAATGCAAAGCATTTAAGTGTATTTAATAACCAGCTGGATGCCTATCAGAGTTGGACTTTCATATAAACATTGAAAGAGATTCAATTATCTTTACAGGGTGACTCATTTTGATCAGTTTATTATTCCTGGCACCCGAATAAGCAATCAGGACCCTATCGTGCTGGGCCCTGTACACACTTACGATGAAACAACAGGCCCTTTCCCCATGAGTTTACAATCTAACTAGCCATAAATTGGCCATATGCATCAAATACAAGACCCCAGACAAGCAAAAGAATTAGTAAGATTTAGAAAAGGCAAAACTGAAGACAAGGTAAACCCAGTGAGTAACAACCAACAGGGCAAATCCTAAAACGGGAGCTGGCTCAGCAGGAGTTTACACACTAAGTAGCATCTGACCTGTGGCTTCACACAATAATACTGATCAATATTTTTCTTTTCCTTTGAACCCTTCAGCCCCTCGTCCCCTCATCGCCCCTGAGACAAGTCGACTGTAACTCACCTCCAGCCAAAGCTAAAGGATCTACTGCAGAAGTTTCAGTGTTCTGTGATGTTATCATAAAGGCTCATCATGTCATCATAGAATCTCCACAGCGCGAGGCGGGAAGATGCTCTCCATGATGTGTAGGGTAACAAAAATGGAGAAAGTGAGACCAAGAAACAGAGAAATTACTGGAGAGCAAGAGTGCTAAAGAGAGGGAGCCACATGCATACGAGAGAGGACAAGTTACATGCTCCGCTGCTGCAAGATTTCAGAGACTCAGCAGTGTTACTTCTGCTACTGAACTGGCAGCCTAAGCACCCCACAGGCAAGATCAGTACTAGGTGCTTCAAACCCCACTCCCCTGCCCCACAACAGCTCATGGCTGGGTTGTGGGATTGTGGCATCAAAGGTAAATCGGCCAGTCAACAACCCTCTATCCCAGCTCCCCTCACCGCCCAGCACGCCCCATTTCAACGTCCTGCTGTAATTCACAGCCCCAGGCCTGATTCAGCAAAGCTGCTGACAGCTCCGGAGCGGCTGCAGTTTGCTGGCTCCCTGGGCTGGCAGGGGGGAAAGGGCAAGGTGGGGCAGGGATGAGGGGGGCAGGTTCACAGGGGAAGCACCACAGGCCACAAACAGGGGACCCAGCTGTTTCTCACACCCTAGCATGGCTCCTAGGCCATGTCCCAATCCTGTCATTCCCGCAGGGCCGAGGGGGGAGCAGCTGATGCCAAAGACGGGGCAGGGAGACGGAGCCTTTCGGGGCAGGGGACCAGCTCGGCAGGACTCAGAGCCCGCTGCCCGCGAGAGGCAGGCCCCGCCAGCGTCGGCCGTGACCCGCGGCAGGGGGCCGGTGCCGCAGGCTGGCCCAGGCCCAGGCCCGGCCCGGGAAGGGCTGCGGTCTCCAGGAGCGTGCTGAGGCCGCGCTGCCGGAGCGCAGGTGTTCCCTGCCCAGAGCCGGCAGCGGCTGAATGCCGGCGCGGCCCCGCTCAGCCCTGGAAGCGTCCTGGGGCCGGGCAGCTGGGCACAGGCCGCCGGGGCCGGCCGGGAGAGGAGTCGGGACACGACCCCCCCCGCCTGGCTGCACAGCCCGCGGAGCGGGGCACCGTCGCAGCCCCTCCCGCCCAGGCTCCGGACAGGCCCAGCGACCGGCCGGGGAGCTGCGGCCTAGCCAGCCCGGGGGACAGAGCCCTCTGCTGGGCGGGACACGGAGCTGGCAAGAGGCACTGTCTCCATGGCGACGGCGAGCCCCGCAGGCACCACCCCAACCACCGAGTCGCTGCATTGCATGCTGGGATGCGTAGTCTCCTAAGACGGCAACCTCTCGCTGCCCGCCCCCTGCTGCCGCTGGCCCCGCCCACTAACGTCATCACGCTGATACGTACGTCCTGGCGGCTGCTAGAAACCGGAAGTGTTGCCATGGCGGCGGCTACGGATCCGCTCAGCAAGCTGGTGTCTGTGTTGGAGTCATACCGGGGCCGTGACCGAGTGGTGCGTGACGGCGGGAGGGGGAGGGGTCTCCGCCTGCGCGCGATGCTGCTGTCTCGTGCCCCCGGTGGGCAGCGGGGTGTACGGGGGGGAGGCGCCGTCTCGTGCCCCGCTGGGGGCGGTTGGCTTTTGGGGGGTCGCCGTCTCGTGCCCGCTGGGGGGGGAGCAGTGGAGTATATGGGGGGCAGTGTTGCGCGTCGCAGGCACTGCTCCGTGCCGTGCTGCTGTCTCTAACCCTGTCCCCTCCCCCAGATCCGCACCCTGTGCTATGGCTGCCAGCTGGCGGGGGGCGTTCTGGCCCGGAAAAGCCCCGCGGAGTCAGAGATGGGCAGCAGACTCCTGGCCGTGTCAGCCCAGCTGAGCCACTGCCGGACGGTGCTGCGCCTCTTCGATGATCTCTCCATGCTCGCCTACAGCCGCCAGTATGGGCTGGGTGCCAAGGTAACCAGCCCCTGCTCCCCCAGCCCACAGGCATAGGAGGCTGAGTCACTCCAGGGCAGGAGGTGCAGGCCTGCCCCCCTTCCCCCCAGGGGATCAGGACTGACCGAGCACTCAGTGCTGTCAGAGAGCAAGTGCCTTGGTCAGCTTGACATCCAAGGGCCCACTCTTGCCAAATGCTCTGCTCTCCCCTCTCTGCTGACTGCGCTAGGAGGCGGCAGCAGCACATGCAGGTGATGGAGGCCGTGCAGAGACCTAGCCATCCAGTCCCCTTGGAGGCTTGGGCCTGCTGTGAGGCATTACCTGAGTTGTATTGGCCTCTCCTGTGCACTGAGCCCAGGGGCCTCAGCCACCATGTACTTCTCTGAAGCATTTTCATTATTTATTAGAGTTGTGGTATCCCCCAGTGGGAGCAGGTCCTGTTGCACTAAGTGCTGTACAAACCCTCAGGAAGACATAGGCCCTGCCCGTGGCAGCTCACATTCTAAGAAATCTTTACCGTTTTCCATGGCTGTGCTAAGATACAGCGGAGTTGCGAAGTGAATGCTACAGGCAGGATAAGTCACTCAGGTTCACTCTCTCAAGCTTGCATACTCTACTCTCTTCACCAAAATGTGTTTTGGACTAAGCACATTCCAAGAAACATTATTGGTAAAATTTACTGTTCTTTGTATTTCAAGACAAATACAGGCTTCTCCTGTAACTACTATTGAAATTCAAGCAACTACTGAAGTGTGGGACCCTGGACTCCCTCAGAGGATTGTTAAAGGGCTGTGAAGGTCTCTGGTTCCAATCCAGTCTTTACTTCCAAGGCCTATCCCTATCCTATCCGTCATCTCTCAATGGCAAGGTTGACTTCTGCCTCCCGTTAGCATATAATGCCAGCCTTGCTCATCCACTTGTTAAATTTTCAAACAAACACATTCCTGTTTTCTCCCATGTTGCCCCTCACTTGGAAGGAGTCCCTTGAAACATCTGGAAAGCTACCTCATTATCCACCTTCAAATCCCTCCTCAAAACTCTCTTTGGTATGATGCCTACAAGATATTTGTAGGAGTGAGGACACTGGTGTGCTGAGACCACAGTCTATCATACTGACCAATAGTGTTTCATTATTTCCTTTTATTCCTCATCTGTCTCTATCCATTGTCTCTTTTCATAGTCTTAACTTGGAAGCTCCTTGAAGCAAGGACCATCTTTTTGATCTTTTTGTACAGCACAGAGCACAGGGGGGTCCTGGTCCATGACTGGGACTTCTAGGCACTACTGTAATACAAATAACAACAACAGAATGGCAGCCTTCAGGGCTCTCGCTCCCTCACCATTCATCAACATTAAATGTATTTTTTTTAAAACAAAACAACAACAAAGTAGAGGTGCATGACAGCAAAAACCTTGCTGGCCTTTGTGGATGTTCCTACATAGGTGTGTCTTGCTGGTGGAGCTGAGAGTCCCTGCTTGATGTGTATTCATCAGAAACTGTGTGCACAATCACTGCCGTATGTTGGATATAAAATACAGGATTTGTTAGTGATGTGCCTGGTTTTCATGCTCCATTCTCAGAAAGAGGCTAAGCTTGTTGTCAGGTCTGCAGGGGAGATGGATTAGCAATGCTGCTGCAGGGTGCAGTGTACAGTCTAACCTGTGATGTTTATACAAGAAAGCAGCCCGTATTAAGTTCTTGCCTGTCTCTGTGCTGCAGGAAGAAGATGCCGTTGTCCGTTGGCTCTCTATCCTCAGTAACCTGGTTGATCAGCTTTACTACCCCTGTGAGCACGTAGCATGGGCTGCTGATGCTGCTGTTATTCGCACAAACTCACACAAGTGGTGGACATTAAGCACAGCTTTCTGGGGGCTCTCCCTAGTCCTGGGCATTGTACGGTAACGTTCATTAGATGCAGCTCTTAAAGGGGTATGAGGGGAAGACTCACTCCACTTCTGGGCACGTGACAGAAAGGCTTCCTGTCCGCAGCTCTGAGGAAGGGCTTTGGCTGCTTCGGGGGGGCTGAGCAGGAGTGTGCTCTGGGCAGTGGTAGCACTCTGGTTTTGGATTATCTGCTAACCCCATTGTTACTGTTCTGGACTTTTAACTCCTCCGCAGAATCAGAAGCCTGGGTGTCCATCTTCAGAAGGAAGCTGTGCTATTTGTAACAGACATCCTAGAAACAAAGAGGATTCTGAGTGATCCTAAAATATAGTGCTAGAAACCCTCCTAGGCTGGAGGGGTATTGGTAAATCCTTTGAGGTGATGAGTATTGTCTTGCTAAATCATCATGAAACTTCTAGTCCAGATAAAGTCTGCTCGCTCATCCACCCAGCTGGATGAAAAAATGAATATCTTACTCCCACCTCAACATATTCCTTGCTTTAGGGGAAGAGGCAAATAGAAATTTGCCAGGCTTGGCTAATGGTCTGCCTTAAAGGTGGCCTGCAAAAGTATAGGGGGCAGGGAGGGGTTGTGAGGGAGAGGAGGAGATGGGACCATGTCCTTTTTTTTGGCTGCCTTATGATGAGTGAAAGCCTGAAAAATTTTCTTCATCTTGTATTTTGAACTAGAGCATCAGTCCTTGTCTATGCTGTTTTGAGGAAGACCAAGCTGACACACCTGTTGTTTAAGTAAAAATATAAGCAGAAATGTCCCTACCCCCTCCTCTGACAATAAAAACCCTTTCAGCTGGTTTTATTTTTCTCTGACACTTAAAGGGTACATATCTTTCCAGTCACACCCAGTTTGTAGGTCACCTTTAAGTGAGCTGGTTCCTAGTTACCTTATTTCTCCTGTCTGATGAAACAGCAAATGAGGAAAACAGTTCCATTTCCAGCATGAGCCAATGAGGCTAAGTGGGAAAACATGGAAGCCTGATTTTAGAGCCCTCCCTTCTGTTAGCCAGCTGTTTAGTTGATTACTAAGATTCAATTGTAAATCCAACTGGACTCTTACTCTAAAATTCTCTTAAGCTAGTTTTGCCCAATTTCCTTTTTTCTTGGTGGAGTAAGTGAATCCTCTAGTCTCCATGTTAAGAATGAGTTAACCTTCTGCTGTTACCACTCAAGAAAATGTTCTTGGCGACATCATGGATAGTTCTCTGAAAACCTCAGCTTAATGTGCAGCAGTGGTCAAAAAAGCGAACAATGTTAGGAACCAATAGGAAAAGGATAGATAATAAGACAGAAAATATCATAATGCCACTTAATAAATCCATGGTGCTCCTGCACCTTGAATACCGTGTGCAGGTTTGGTTGCCCCATCTCCAAAAATATATTTTAGAATTGGAAAAAGTACAGAGAAGGGCAACAGAAATGATTAGGGGTATGGAACAGTTACCATAACAGGAACAATTAAAGACTAGGACTGTTCAGCTTTGAAAAGAGACAACTGTAGGGGATATGATAAAGGTCTATAAATCATGACTGGTGTTATTTACCCCTTCACATAACACATGAACCGTGGTCACCCTCAATGAAATTAAATAGGCAGCAGGTTTAAAACAAACATCAGGAAGTACTTCTTCACTCAATACACAGTCAACCTATGGAACACATTGCCATAGGATGTTGTGAAGGCCAAAAGTATTAAATGGGTTCAAAAAATAATTAGATAAGTCTCTGGAGGGCCATCAGTGGCTATTAGCCAAGATGGTCAGGGATTCAACCCCATGCTCTGAGGGTCCCTAAATCTCTGACTGCTAGAAACAAGGAGGGGCTGACAGGATGGATCACTCAATAAATTGCCCTGTTCTGTTCACTCCTGGAGCATCCGGCACTGGCCACTGGTGAACAACAGGATACTGGGCAAAAGATGGACTATTGGTCTGACACAATATGGCCACAGTTATGTTTTTTAGAATTAGTAAACCAAACTTTCCACATTATTCTCCTTCCTACATGGAGAAGGAAGAATTCTATGAGTTATAGTGAGGAGTTGAAGCCCTACTACTTCCCATTAGATCCTAATGTAAAATGATCCTGATCGAAGATTGAGCTACATTAATCCATACAATTTTAAAATGGCGTTTTTACTCCAGCTAGTTTGAGTATCTTGAACATTACTCCAACTGCTTGCTCCATGTAGACACCCTTGTGGCAGATTCAGACAAATTCTTCTGCAAAATTAGATAGCAAGCAACCTTACAGTTATGCAGTACATCAAAACCTTCTCTCCTTTGTAGGGCCCCAGCCATCATTTTTGCTGTATGATAGATGTTATTTTTTAAAAGGCTTCAGGAAGGTCAGTTTATTGTCCTGGCCTGTTTATTCCACATTCCTTATATTATTTAGAAGCCTAAAGTTAAGGTAAATCTAGAGAAATTTGTACCAATCTCCAGTTCAGAACTCTCTATTGATCCGCCTGACAAGAAAGAATTTGAACTCTGGAGCGAGAGACCACTTTACTGCTTCTGATCTAGCCCTAGGCTAAAACCCTGTAGCTTATCATGGTTGTAGAACAGTGGTTTTGCATTCTTGAATGCAATAAAATCAGTTATAACAAGGATGGCTCTTCCCATGGCAAAGATTAGTGCTAGCATTTGGTGATTCTTATTAAGATAGGCCCTTAGCATTCAAGGAATGATGGTGTCAGAGTCTGTCTTGGTCACAGACAGCTTGGACTCTTATCGTCATCTCTCTCTTGTTTTCAGGTCTTTCAGAATTCTGTTTCAGCTAAGAAGAAAGCTGAGAAATTGCACTAGGTATGATTTCTGTCCTATGTAATATAGTTGTTTTAACTCATACTCCTTATCTTTAGAGTCCTGCAAATATCTGTAGACCATTTTTGTGGCTCATGGATGGATGCAGATCCAAATTTTATATTTAAAGCCCAGCAAATCTGCGGCTATCCACTTCATACAGCTCATTTTTGTGGATCACAGATTGGATGCGGATACAGATTTTGTATCCGTGAAGGGCTCTACTTATCTCCTGAAGTAGCTCACCCAGTGGTGACATTATTACTTAACAATCTCAAATGAGGAAGCCTATACACACAAACTTGTTTATTGATATTTGATCAGTTAACATTTCCTGAGAAGATGATGCTTCTCAGTCTCTGTGACTACTTTATAAATTATGCATAATACACTTCAGATGTTTCCTAAATCCTTCTGCTGTTGTCTGGTCTCTCTGGCTTTCCAAATGTAAATGTGGATCAGGAAGAGAGACACAGCTATTGCTGAAGATCCCAAATGAGCTGGAATTAATCCCCTTGTGACATATCTGATGCTATGTTAAGTAATGCTATGCCTTTGAGGTTAGTAAGATATAGGACCAAAATCAGAGGTGTCCCTGTGATGAAAGAGAGGATGCTTAGCTTTCAGAGGTGAGGTGAGGTGAGGCAGAGGTAGTGGTCTTCATTCTGATTCAGAGTTACAGAACAAGACAGAATGCTACCAAACAGATGTTGAATTTTCAGAGAAAAGAACAGGCCATTTAGAGAACTTCCAGGATTTGTTGCAGTAATTTTGAGTCTACCAGGCAGATGGTGCAAGGAATGGCCAATGATAGATTTACAGATATAAACACATCCTCCTGTCCCTGCTTGAATCATTTGTTCTAACTGATACTTTTCCTCTCTGAAAGTCACTGCACACATCATGGGTATTTTCAGCCATGTGACTCTGCCAGAGTCCCTACTGGCAGACTGGAGGATGATACATTTCTACTTCTTTCTCCCCACAGTGAATACTTGCAACAGAGTCAAAAGGAAATGGACGCTCAGGTGAAATCTGAAGTCTTGAGCATCCTCAGCAGTATGGCAGATCTCTCCAATGCTGTCCACTGGCTGCCTCCAGGATTTCTTTGGGCTGGACAGTTTCCTTCATGGCTAGTGGGTCTCATGGGGACCATATCTTCCCTGATTGGTGTCTACCAAACATCTGTAGGGGCAGGTTCTGGGGCTGTGTGAACCACTGGTTCAGCTTCAGGAGGTTACATTTTTCATTGGTAAAGTATGAATGCTTCCAGTTATGGATCAGTGTAGCTCAGTGCAGCATGGTTAATTAGAATGTGATCAGAAGGTCTTTGTAATGTGATTAGTTAGGGTAAATGTTTTTATGGCTCTTTCTCATCAGGACTGGAATCTTTTAACTACATCCTCTGTATAGAGAGAAATCTCAGCTTTGATTGCTATGCTGTGTGGTATGAGGGCAAATGAATTGGTGATTACCATTAGGAGTGACTGGCTTTGAGGTTTTTCAAAAGATGGGAAAAATTAAATCAGGGACAGTAAGTGACTTCTCTCATTTTCTCCCCACAGCCCCAAAAGATGGGGATGCCACCTTACTGTTGTCTTGAATGTGAGACAAGTCTGTGAGCTCACTGTAGGATGGGGAAATTGACACAATTATGGCTTGCAAAACTCAAAGGAGAAAACTACAAGGTTAAGCACCAGCTCACCGTCTTGCTCTGCTCTGATTTAAGCATTTCTGTGAGATGGCAGGAAGCTGTAAAGGAGCATGCCAAGTACCTGTCATTTTCCAAATTGCCTTGGCCAGTGCAACCACAGCAAGGGGCATCTGATCTGAAGCAGGTTTTGCTTGCTTGTCTTCAGTCTATGGAAGTGTTGTTGTTTCTCCTGCAAAATATCCTGGTCCTAGCCCCCCCAGATCAGAGCTGCTAGCTACAAAACAGAAGCATATGTTTAATGTTTGTTTTTATGGCAGTCTCTATGGTTCAGGCCACATGTGCTATGGTGATCAGTATCCTAAGGAGCCCATTAAGGAGACATGTTAGAAACAGACCTTTTGCCGGAGCTGATCAAGTCCAGTGTACCTACAGATGCTGTCACATGGAACATCAGCCATGATGTGGAGTTCTCCAGTGCGTGCTCTTCCATCAGGCTCCATCCCAACCAACAGATTTTATTTTTCAAAAAGAATCAAATACATTTTATTATCCTTTTACTGGATCAATCATATGAATGCTAAGATCAAAGCTTATGCCAAAGATCAGATTTACAATTATCTCCCTGGCTGTGCCAATAATACAGGAAGTGAGCACTTCAAAGAGTAGCCTGAAGATGTGATCATTACTGTTCAGAGCTAGAGAGAAACACTTCTTAACTGGCTTTTGCTGGTTCCAAGTTGCTCCTAAACAGCAGAAAATAATATGGTTGGAACTGTATTCTGTTAGCTAACCCTGCCCAAGGATAGGCGCAGACTGTCCTTAACCTTCCATCACAGGGGATTTCTCTGTGGCCCTCCATGCTGATGTCTTGGAGATTTATCTTTTGAGCTGTGCTGCTCATCTGCTTGGTTGGAGAGGTGCTTAGTCTCCCATGTAGCACATTAATATGTAATGTCAATAAAGCACACGTTAAATGGATTAAGACCTGGCTGACAGATCTCAGAGTTGTTGTCAATGGAGAATCATTATCAAATGGGGCTGTTTCTAGTGGGGTTCAGCAGAGATTGGCACTAGGCCCTAAGCTACTCAACATTTTTAATCAATCAGCTGGAAGTAAATATAAAATCACCGCTGACAAAATATGCAGAGGACACAAAGATTGGTGGAGTGATAAATGATGAGAACAGGGCAGTCACACAGAGTGATCTGGATCGCTTGGTAACTGGGCCTGTTCACACAAAATGCTTTTTAATACAGCCAGATGCAACATTATACATCTCAAAAAAAGGAACAAGCTGTACTCACAGAATGGACTGTTCCTGGAAAGCAGTGACTCTGAAAAGGATTTAGGGCTCATAGTGGGCAAGCCACTGAATCTGAGCTCCCAGGCCAAAGCTGTGGCAAAATGGGCTAATGCAATCTTTGGATGTTTAAACTAGTGAGTAGGAGTGGGGGAGGTGATTTTACCTCTGAATACAGCATTGGTGGGACCACTACTAGTCCAGTTCTAGTGTCCCTGTTTTCAAATGTTAAAGAATTGGAGAGGGCCACAAAACTGATTCAGGTGCTGGAGAAAATGCCTTCTAGAGAAAGAGTTAAAGAGCTAAATCCGTTTAGCGTATCAAAAAGAAGATTGAGAGGTGACTTGATTACAGTATCCAGGTATCTTCATGGAGAAAATACCAGACACTAAAGGTTCTTTAATCTAGTGGAGAAAGGCAGAACAAGACTCAATGTCTGGAAGCTGAGGCCAGACAAATTAAAATCAGAAGTAAGGCACAAATGTTTAACAGTGAGCATGAGTAACCATTGGAACAAGCTAGCAAGAGAAGTGGTGTATTCTCTATCTTTACCTGTCTTCAGACCAACATGGTTGCCCTTCTGAAAGTTATGATTTAGCCAAACAAGTTATTGGGCTCAATACAAGGATAACGGAGTGAAATTTAATGGCCTGTGATATACAGAAGAGCAGATTAAATGAGCTATCTAATGGTCCTTTCTGGACTTAAATTCTGGGAACGTGTGGATGTCACTATCACATTCCAGCCTTCCAGGAAGTTCGCCTCTGGGGTCACCTTATTTTCTGTAATGATTGCTTGTCTGGCTCATCCTGCTGCCATTTGCTGACTGGTATGGCGGAAGCACGTTGCTGGACTTGGCTCAGCACTTGCTGACACTGACTGACAGGAAACCAAGCATCTGGTCAAGACACCAAATGCAGAGCTTCAGCAAGAGAAGCACAAGAGCATTGTCTGGATGAGGCTTTTCTTCCTTTCCCTGCCTGCCTCACTGGTCTCAGACCTTCCAATGCACTCCAGCTGGACGAGTAACCCTGCTCCTGGGTGTGTTGTTCCGTTGAGGTGGGTGGGTAGGTGGCATCCCCCTGTACCTGGCTGCAGTAACCATGCTTAAATACCTCTACATAAACACTGCTACTATCAGATTGGCCACTTTTCACCAAAGTGCCTAAAGAGACTGTTTTACTGCTGCTTTCTTATATACATCCTTGCTGTGTGCAGCAGTGGGCAGCAGCACAGGTACTATATTACTGAGCTAAGGGGAAAGAGAGGTATATTAGCATACTGCAGATTAAACATGGTTTAAACCAGTTTGGGTGGCTGTAGCCTAATATGTCGCAGTTCTGAAACTGTACAGGCTACTATCGGCGAACTAGTTCTGGCTCCAGCTATGACCTTCTGGAATGGTTAGCATTTGCCATAGCTTAATATGTCCTTTAACTATTCATCACTCACTGGCTAGTCAACTGGTGCCTGCTGCAGCCATTGTCCAGCCCTACACTTGCTCCAGCTGACCTGCTCATATTTGCACAATGAGTGATTTGAAGGCACAGTAATGCATTGTCCCATCTGCAACAGGCATTGGGCCTTTGTGCCCATTTAGTCCTTGTTCCACCGCATTACAGGAAAACATGTTTGCTGAGCAGAGGGAGTTTCGTTGGCCATGACCTTGCTCTGGCAGTGAGCTATGAGCTGGAAGGGCTCAGATCAAACATTCTGCTCTTTAAATTATATGACTGATAGTGAGGGCTCAGATCCATGGCTCCAGTGTTTATTGCCCTTGCTTTATCAGTGAGTCACAGGGAACATCAAAGCAGCAGCTATGTTCACTGAGGCCCAGCTCTGTCAATAACACTCCCCCATTGGAAAAGTAACAACTTCCTGCTTTGAAACTGTGAGTTGGACAGGTGTTGTTAGAGGCCAGGCGGCTTTCAGCTACTGTCTTCAAGGGTCCTTACATGGCAAATGACCATCCCCTTCACTGTTAGTACGGTTCAGAGACTCTGCTTTCCAGCTGTGGGTCTCAAAGCATTTCCCAAAGGTGGGGTGAGTGTAATGAACACCCCAGTGCTGTCAGCTCTGAATGTGCCCATTACAGTGGCTGGTATGCTTCTGTAGAAGCACCCTAGTCAAGCCCGCTGGCAGAATCTGTTCTTCTACGCTGCAAATAAATAAAAAAGCCCTGCCCCAGCAGCACTTAGAGCCCTGGTCTACAGCTGTGGGCTCATGCTATGGCAGTAAAACCAGCCATATAGACACGCTGGGCTGGGCTAGAGCTCAGGCGTGCAAACCCACCCATCACCACTGCTCTCCCCCTCCCCCAGCCTTCAGAGACCAAGCTCCAGCACTAGCTGAAACGTCTACATGACTATATTTAGTGGTTTAGTGCATGCCTGTGTCTGTAGACCAGGATGCTGAGACTGGTGACTGTGGGCTTTGGGGTTTTTTTGCATTATGGATGTAGCAAAGAGCCAGAGCTGCTAGCGTGGGGCTAGAAAGGGCTCCAGCCTCTTGGCTACATTGCTGCCTTAAAGTTTGCTTCTGGGGGCGGTCATGTCCCACTGGGGGAAGGGCACAAAGATGAGGCACCACATGGCAATGGTAGATGCCTGAGAGTCTGCAGCATTTGTATGAATGAGGCCCCCTGCAGCTGCCATCAGCATTTGCTACCACCCTGCCCTCTCGTGTGAGCCCCTGGGCCAGCCGCTGGGCAGACCTACGGGAGCCCCTTCTGCAGGGCGTGGCGTAGAGGTGGGCTGGCCTGTGGTTGGGGGTGCAGCGAGCGCGGAGCCAGGCTGGTTTCAGCAAGTCACCGTGTCACACCCGTGTGCGCGGAGCACCGCACCTAGGCTTTGACCCCGCCTCGAGCGATGCCCGGGCGATGAATCGGCCGCAGACACCAGCCCAGGGCTCTGCGCTCATCTTTGCCAGGCCTGATGCCGGGCATCCCTTCCCGCCGGGCAGGCGGCACCAGCGGCGGCAGCCTCCGCCGCGCAGCAGGACGCCTGGTGCGCGCACTGGCCGGCGGGGCGGGGCGGGGAAGCCCAGACGCCGGGTCTCGGCTGGTGCGGGCGCCCGGTCCGGCCGCCTCCCAGCGCTGGCTCTGCGCATGCGTCTGGGCGGGGAAGCGGAAGCGCCCGTGCAATAGGGCGAGGCAAAGCCGGCTGTCGGGCGCTGATTGGCTCAGGGCGCTGCATCTTAATGAGGGGGCGGGGCTGGCGGCTCGGTGGGGGTTGAAGAAGGCGGCGCACGAGGCGGCCGGCGGCGCGGAGCAGCGGCTGAGCGGGGAGAGCGCGGGGAGCAGCCGGGCCGGGCCGGGGGTGAGTGCGGGGCGGGCGGGCTGCCCGGGGGAGCTGGCGGCGGCTGGGCCCCGCTCGGGTTCGCTGGCTCCAGCGTCAGGCCCCGCAGCAGGACCCGGCTCGAGACGCGCTGCCTGCCTGCCTGCCGTGTGCCCCGCCGCCGGGCCGGGCCGACCCACGGGCCGGGCCGGGCGGGACAGGACAGGACCGGGCCGGCTGCTGCAGGGAGCGCCGCTTTAAAGGGCACAGCCGGAGCCGCCCGCAGCGCCTGCCGCGCACCGGCCTGTGGGTGAGCGGGGCCCGCTGCGCACCGCCGCTGCCCGGCAGGTCTGTGCCCGGGGGCATGGCCGTAGGCACCTTTGCTCTCCGGTCCGGTCCGGTCCGGTCCTCTCCTCGGGCTGCTCCAGCGAGGCTGCCCGGCCCGGCCCGGCCCGGCCCTTCCTGGCCGCAGACCCGCCTTTCCTTCCCCATGCGCGTTCCCGGCGGGCGGGCGCTTTCCTTGTTGGGGCGGGGGGGGGCGGGGCGGGGCTCGGCTCTTCCCGGGAAGTGTCATCAATCCCAGGCCGATCACAAGCAGCCGGGCCGGGCCGGGCCGGGCCGCGCGGCTGTGACTCATTAGGCGCGGTGCCTTTGATGAACGCACTGTGCCTTTGCAGGCAGGCGGGGCCTTTTTCTCACCCCGCAGCCGCTGAAGTAAGACAACAACATCTGCAAATCCAGGACTTCGTGTCCTTAGTGCCTCTAATGTCCGCACGGAACAGCCCAGGGCTCCCTGGGATGCTGGAGTTACGGGGGGGGACTTCTTCTTTTCTGATGATTTTGACAGGAAGGGTGGAAAGAAAATACTGGAACCTGGCGGAGCTCAAAGACAACAGGACTGGCTCCTGCCCAGCTTCTGGGGACGGGAGCAACAGCGACCCTGCCTCCGTTTGTCTCCTGTTCCTCACGCACCCCCTTTGCTGGGTGCAGCTGGAACTTTACCAACACGTGCTCCTGCCACTGCAGATCCTCCTGCAGTTAATGCTAACCCCTGCCCTGGGTTGCTTTGCCATCTTGCACTTCAGCTGCACTTGCATTTTTCTTGTAACTTGTTCCCCTCTTTGATTTGATTTTTTTTCCCATCATGGTACGTGGGTCACTACTGAATCCACTCTCACCAGGGCCTGGCGGCTTAGCCCCAGACACTGCTGCTGACAGCGTTCCCTCCAGCCACGGCCTTCTAAGGAGTTTGCCTGTGTTCTCCCCGACTTGAACGGGGCGGATGTGGCACGAAGAGGGGTGGAGTGTGAGCCCGTTGGAGAGCTATCTGGGGGAAGGCAGGAGAGAGAACTGCAGGGTTTTGTTTCTGGAGGTCATGGTTGTTTTCCTTTCAGACGAGCTGTGACACCATGTCAGTCAGCAATCACGAGAACCGGAAATCCCGCTCCAGCTCTGGATCCATGAACATCCAGCTGTTCCACAAGCCGGGCCATGCCGACAGCCTCCTGACCCAGCTCAACCTGCTGCGCAAGCGGCGTCTCTTCACTGACGTGGTGCTGCGGGCAGGGAACCAAGCCTTCCACTGCCACCGGGCCGTGCTGGCTTCCTGCAGCCGGTATTTCGATGCCATGTTCAGCGGGGGGCTGAAGGAAAGCAGAGACGCGGAAGTCAACTTTCACGATTCCCTGCACCCAGAGGTGCTGGAGCTGCTGCTGGACTACACCTACTCGGCCCGGGTGCTGATCAACGAGGAGAATGCGGAGTCCCTGCTGGAGGCTGGGGACATGCTGCAGTTCCAGGACATCCGTGACGCCGCTGCTGACTTCCTGGAGAAAAATCTGCACCCAGCCAACTGCCTGAACATGCTGCTGCTGTCGTACGCCCACTGTTGTGAGAGGCTGCTGGAGCTGTCCTGGAGGATGGCGCTGGCCAACTTTGCTTCTCTCTACAAGACTGAAGACTTCCTCAGACTGCCCAAGGACAAGCTGCTGGAGCTGGTGGAGAGCGAGGAACTGGAGGTGGAAGACGAGAGCCTAGTCTACGAAGCTGTCATCGGCTGGATCCGGTATGACTTGCCACAGCGGCATGGCGACTTGCCAGAGCTGTTGCGCTCAGTCCGCCTGGCCCTCCTGCCAGAGTCTTATCTGCGGAACCAGGTGGCTTCCGAGGAGCTGGTAACCAGTCACAAGCTGGGAGTGGAGATTGTGGCTGACGCGGTGCGCTGCAAGATGAAGATCCTTCAGAACGATGGGCTGGTGACAGGTTTCTGTGCCCAGCCTCGGAAGGTCAGCCAGGCCCTGTTGCTGCTTGGGGGTCAGACATTTGTGTGTGACAAAATCTACATGGTTGACCGTAAAACCAGTGAGATAATCCCCCGCACAGACATCCCAAGCCCTCGCAAGGAGTGCAGCGCCTGTGCCATTGGCTGTAAAGTGTATGTCACTGGCGGCAAGGGCTCCGAGAATGGCGCTTCCAAAGACGTCTGGGTTTACGACACTCTCCATGATGAGTGGGCGAAAGCTGCGCCCATGTTGGTGGCCCGGTTTGGCCATGGCTCTGCTGAGTTGGACCACTGTCTCTATGTGGTCGGAGGCCACACAGCAGTGAGCGGCTCCTTTCCAGCTTCACCCTCTGTCTCTCTCAAGCAGGTCGAACACTATGACCCCCAGTCAGACAAGTGGTCCCTTGTAGCCCCTCTCCGGGAAGGCGTGAGCAACGCTGCTGTGGTGGGGGCTAAAATGAAGCTGTTTGTCTTTGGTGGCACCAGCACGAACCAGGAGAAGCTGCCCAAAGTGCAGTGCTTCGACCCTTGCCAGAACCGCTGGACGGTGCCTGCCAGCTGTCCCCAGCCCTGGCGGTACACGGCTGCTGCAGTGGTGGGCAACCATGTGATAGTGATTGGGGGAGACACGGAGTTCTCTGCCAGCTCCGCTTACCGCTTCCACAGTGACACCTACCAGTGGTCCAAATTCGGGGACGTGACGGCTAAACGCATCAGCTGTCGCGCAGTCACATCTGGGAATAGACTCTACGTGGTTGGGGGCTATTGCGGGGCCCAGCGCTGCAAAACTCTGGACTGCTACGACCCCTCCTCCGACAGCTGGAGCAGCATTACGACAGTGCCCTACTCCCTCATTCCCACTGCCTTCGTCAGCACTTGGAAATACCTCTCTGCCTGAGCCTGGCCCAGGACTGGAAAGGTCAATCCTCATCCTGCACCCAGGGCCCGGAAGCAGAAGGGTTAACGTTCCAGGGTGGAGATACTGGCATGGCCTCTAGCAGGGCGGCCCGCTGGGGCAGGGAGCTCTGTCCTGGCTGGAGTTCTCTACCCAACAGCCTCGTTGTCAAACCCAGCTTGCAGACTGGTTTGCCTCTCCAGGGGACGTCTCAGACCCCTACAAGTGAATGAGGAGGAGTCCCTCGAGGCTGTAGGATAGGAGGAAGAAGAGGGCTATAGGTCACTGGAGGGGGAGAACACTTATTTCCCCAGAGTCCTGGCCTATGGGAAGACTGGGGAATGCTGTTTGTTTAGGGGATTGGATGTCTGTCCATGGTGCGGGACAGCCCAGCAAACGACTCACTACATGATCATAGACCAACTCAAAGGGTGTCTCCAACAAACTGCAGGAGCCCAAATACAGATCTTGTTGCTATAAATGACAGCCTGGCTTGTTTTAGTGCTGTGTCCTGCGCATGGGGCACTCAAAATAGCAGTCACGTGAGGGGACGGGAGAGCTGGTGCCAAAACAAGATTACAGCTGGGCCTTAGTCCCAGCCTGGTTTGTAGTTGTATTTGTAAAACAAGCCTGTCTACATATAAACACAGGGTGTCTCCCTTCTAATTATCCTTTGATCTCATTCACAGCAGTTACCGCCCGCTGCAAGAGCTATTCAGTTTAAAAAGTTTATAAACAGGGTTTTACCCTTTCTGGACTGTCTTTGGAGTTGGTGCCAAGGGGGCAGATCTCTGGGCTTTACATGCTGCATCTTACCCAGGATCCTGGGGCTGGATGCTTTTGTTAGATGCAGCCAATGGTTCCCTATAACATCTTAAGCCTTAAAAGGACGTTCCTGTCTGGATGCAGCACACTGCGTGCGCAAAGCCAAGGGCAGGAGTGTAGGTAGCATTTGTAGGACCCACCTCAGTTTCTGGTCCCAGCCAAGGGTTCTGAGCTCAGTGATGAGCATTCTCACAACAGCCCCTTCTGCATTACAGGTTTCCGCAGGAGCAACAAGTTGCATGTTTGGCTTTACCAACTTCTCACTTCAGCAAGAATCCACATGCAAGCCCTGGGCACTAGAGCACAGCCAGTCAAGTCAGTGGGGTGCCCCAGACCCCCGTCTTCCCACTGGACATGGAGCCCATCAGCACCAGGCATGTTCAGGGCAGGACTGTCCCCTGTGGTGTCAGTAACTGGTTTCAAAGTCACGTTGGTTCTGGAGAGCTTAGGATAGATTCTGAAGGGAGCTTAGTGGGCAGAGTTTAGGCCAGGCTGGCTGCCTGGCTTTCCCTTGAGAAGGTGAGGGGGAAGGACGATTTTTTCCATTGTTGCTCTTCCTGACACACAAGGGGTCTCAGAGCAGGAGCGGCGGGCTCTATTCTGTTTCCTTTATAGACAGTCATTTTTTTCAGTGCAGGCATCAGCCCAGGAGGGGAGGAATCTATAGAGCTGGGAGTGGAACTCAGTAGGGTTGCCTCCCGATTCCCTTATCTAATCTCAGCTGTTACTGAGCAGGAAACTTCTCCTTCCCCTTTAAACCACGGGCTGCTTTCAAGGGAGAGGCAAAGTCCAACTTTACGCTAATAAGCCTAGACACCCAAGGTTTCTTTCATGGCCATTTACGTAACCTGTTCTGTTCACGCTGCTCGGCAACGGAGCAAGGACAAAGTTGTTTTTGCTGCAGCACCATTGGGTCTTGGTCTGCTTCCTGCCCCCCAACCCTGGGAGATCTGAGTCCTGGGCACAGCATTTTGCTTTGGGGGTCACTTTTGCTGGCGCCTTCATTTCTTGACCTTGCACTGTTTTTAGAGCGGACTCTGCCTGCTCCATGGCTGGATCTGGTTGCTCGGCCAAGGCCCTGACGGCTGTGTAATAAAGACAACAAGCAACTGCATTTGGTGGTCTTTGGCCTCCTTACCCTTCTGCACTGAACAGGGGCTGCCCCTCAGCTCCGCCTCTGCCCCACAGAGTGCAGCTGCTGGGGCTGCAGAGAGGGCATGTGGGGAAGCCCCATGATTTACTCTGTGCTTCCCCAAGTGTTCCCTGGGCCCCAGCAGTGCAACACGGAGCCGCTTTCCTGGTGGGAGACTCCAGCTCCTCGATTGCATCTGCACATTGAGCCACTTAGGAGCTTGGCCACGCACCCTAACCAGTTCAGCACCTTCAGTTCAGACTGAAAGGGCAGCAGGGCTTCAGGGGCTGGTTTGCTCAGTGGAGCAGAAACCTACCTGAATTCACTAGCGTCCAGGCAGACTCAACACTGTTCGAACCAGAAGGCCTTTGGCAGTAACACAATTTCCTGGGTCTAGGCTCCCCTGGGTGGGTGTGCAACTCCCCTTAGCCAGACTGGTCACAGCTTTGGTGCAGCTGGCGGGGCCAGGCCTGATTGTGCTGATTGTATACAAAGCCCCACAGCTGCCCTACCATCACTTCCAGGAAGCGCCACAGCTGCTGGAGTTTCCTTTTCTGAGTTGGTTTCTTTGGTAGGGGCAGTTGAATGGAGAGGACCCTGGCTGTAGCTGGATGTTCGGGGCCTGGCTGGCAAGTGGGGACATTTAAACTACTCAGCAGCACAAACCAATTTGCAGACAGTAGGAAGGAGCAGCGAATATTTCAAACCAGCCACCATCTGACCCATGCCAGCGCAGCAGCTGGGGCGCTGTGTTCCCTGAATAGCCAGCAAGGTGCCGGAAGCGTATCAGCATGGCTCGGATGAACACGTTAATGAGCAGCTAGCCTGTGCGCAGGCTATTTCCAGCCTGCTAACCAGCTCCTGGGGAGTCTCCGCGCAAGACAGCAGCCACGCACTGCTGCCCCAAGCAGCTGGCAAGGCACCGGGTCAGGTTGTCTGCTGCCCGCTGAGCACTCTTATGCAGGCGACAGCAGGAGGGGCATTAACTGGCCCCGCACAGGTGAGTGGGCTGCTGGCGAGGATTAGCAATCTCTCCGTGCGGGCCGAGGGAGCCTGGCTGGAGCCATGGGAACCGCCTGGGTCCCTCCATGGCTAATAAGCCCCTCTTCCTCTGTGCACAGCATTGTGCTGACTGGCTCCGCGAGCCACGCTGGGTGGGCGGGCGGGAGGGGCAGTGGGAGCAAGGGTTCTTTTCTAACTGGGACGTTTATCAACACCCTGCCTGCCTTATCTCGAGCACTTCCTCCTCCCCTGCAAAGATAAAGGGAGTCCCTCGAGGCAGCAGCTAGCAGCAGATTGTTGCTGTGCTCCCGGGTGGCCAGCTGGGCCCAGGCCAAGCTCTGGACAGGAAGCACCAAGAGTGAATATTGCGTGGGAGTTATCCGCCCTGCCCACCCCACCTGAAAGCCAAACCTGCCCGGTGTGTTGAACCAGGTGCAGCGCCTGCCTTCCTCTCCATGCATGCAATGCTGGGGACAGGGTTTAAACAAAAGCACAGTCTGATAACTGTAGCCACTGCCAGCCCCTCGCAGGGACCTGCCTTGTGGGACTGTCAGCGTAATCCAAGCCCTGTCTGCCAGCCTCAGCGCGGGAGGGCCAGGACAAAGGTGGAGGCCTGTCCCCTGCAGCGGCCGTGCACAGACCCCGGTGGGGCTGGGCTCCCTCACTAGCACAGCTACTTCTCCCCATCACTAATATCTCGCTGGCACTGTGAACCAAGCAGATGGCTTGCTGGGGCGATTCTCCCTCCTCATCTGCTTGAAGGGCTCCAGCCACCAGGACCCTGCTGCAGACGCATGAGGCTCCACATTCCCTTCGACAGACTAACTCCTCCTGGGCGTCCCATAGGATGGGAGCAGTCGAAAGAAGGCCCCTAAACAGCTCCCAGCCACAGGCTACCTCCTCCCCTCAAAGCCTCCCGCGGCCCTGGCCCAAGCCTCTCCCTCCAGGACAGGATGTGCTCCAGCAGAGCAGGGAGATTATCGCAGCCTGGAGACAGGCCTGCCCAGGAGCCGGACCCACGCAGAGGAGCTCACTCCTAGTAGAGAGCACTGGCTGGACAGCTGTGACTTCGCTCTCGCATAGCACATCCTCCCTCACACTCAACCTGGGAGCGACACAAGCCAGAGATTCTTTCCTCCTGAGAGGTGCCAGACACTAGACAGACTGAGCCCCCTCCACCCTACGGCCACACAACGCGCCCGCCAACTGGCACACGTATCGCCCCATGGGCAGTGACCATCTTCAGTGGGAAGGGGCACCGTGGCAGATCCTCAAGTGCAGCCGGCATTCAAAGGGTTGAGAGACCTCAGTCTGCATATCAACCCTGAGTCTGTATCTTTAAATCCTGAATGTAACAAAAGCGGAGGCGTCTCAGTCACTGCAACAGCAACCAAACCAACCCAGGCCGAGATGCACAGCTGGCGCTGCCAGCCTGCCCTGCCCTGCCCTGCCTGGGAACAGCCCCTGGCTAGCAAGCTAGCGAAATGTTGCCTAGTTGGGCCCCCACGCCGCATGTGCCCCAGGCGACTGCAGTGCTGGGAACCTGCTGATTCACCAGCAGCAGCCTCAGTTACAGAAACGAAAGGGGAGGCCTCCGTTCCCAGCTGCACCATGAGCCCTCGCCAGCTACTGGCATGTAGAGGACGTGCTGGGCCAGCCCTGCTGCTCTCACTCCTTCCGCCTTCCTCCGCCCGGGTGCCCAGCCTTCCTGTGCCAAGCAGTGGTGTGGGCAGCTCGCTCCTCAGCCGGCTAATACCACGTGCAGAGCTGGTCATTATCCAATATGGCCCCTGCTGCCCTGTAAGCTAGGAATGGAGACGTTCCTAAGATTCTCCCCCTTTCCTCATGCTTACTCCTGTCATGGTTACCCCTCCCCAAGAGGTCCTGTGCCACAGCCACCAGCCTTCTAGCCCAGGAGTGCAGATGTTGCTCCTTCACCCTCACTTGGATGGCAGGGCCACACCTGGGAAGGATGAAATGTAATTACCGGACAAGACTCAATCACGTGCCCAAACATCCAAACGTTACGGGAACCGAGCTCGCAGCGAATCGGAACTGAACTGTTCACAGACATGCTGGGACAGTCGACACAGGGCAGGGCTACTCTGCCAGCCAGGCCCTGCTCCAAGACAACATCAGTCCTGTGTGCGACGTGTTCTGCTTCCTAGAGGGAACCACCTGTTTCAGCCAACTGTGGCAGACTGGCTCTGCTGAGGAGCTGACGCTACATAAATCAGATGCTTTCTGGACTAGAGCCGTCTGGGGGAAGATGCAGGTGTGTAACTAGGGTTTGTGGAAGTTTTACACTCTCTCTCACTCACGCACACGCACACACACACACACAGAGTTTCTATTAGGTGCGAGTCTGTATTAATGGCTGTGTAAGTCCTCGAGGGCTCAGTGTGGGGCTGACAGACTATTGCCAAGGTCATTCTACCTGCCTGTGGCTTATTCTTTCCTTCCTGTCTATGTAATGATTTATATCCCAGTCACCCCTACAATTCCCAGCTGCGACTGGTGCTGTACGTATGTATGACCAGAGCCTGTCCCTGCAGTCTAAGCAGGCAGAGAGAGGGAGAGTGACAGCCGGGAATCCCCTTTCTTGTATTTAGGGTGGTTTGCTGTCTTTGGTGACATCTGAACTGACCAGCTGTGGCGCTCACTGAGTAGCAGGAGTGAAATCTCCATCGCCTGCCTGTTTGAAATCCCTTGGAATATTTGTGCTCTCACGATCTGTCTCATGCCTGGTGCCAGGAGCTGGTTGTGTCCATTGATCTCAGCATTCTTGGGTGGTTGTGGTTACGTCTATTGCTTAATATAGATTAACAATTAAAGAGACATCAGAGTTCGTTTGGAAAGGGGGAGGGGCATGCTACTGCCCAGAGGGCGATGGGGCAGGCCTGGCGCAGCCCATACTAGGGCATCCTCCCGAGGATGTTTCACCGAGTAGTTTTACTGTCAGCCCTTTAAGAAAAGCAGCCCTGGAACAGAATGCAGCTGGGCCTTGTCTAAGATTCCTGTGCGCCTGGCACAATGCTGACCCAGGGATCGCATCTCCCACACTCCAATGCTGCCAGCTGCAGAGACAGGTCACCCAAAGCACTTACCTTGCTTCTCCAAAAAGAGGTGGAGGGTCCTTCTCTGATCCCATCGCACGATGCCAGGCAAAACAAGCACCGCAGGCATCACTCAGAGAGGCCCCTTCCCTCGTCAGCTGGAGCAGGCTGGCCCACTCCTGAGGTAGGAAACTAGGTTGGTTTTGATTCAGAGGTGATGAAGCAGCGTATTCCCTGTTCCAGGAACACCTGATGGACCCACTGTTCTGTCCATCCTCTTCCTTCAGCAGCTGGCTCCCAAGGGTGCCCAGATGCATGTGCACCCAAGCATCCCTCACATGAAAGGGGAACATTTGCAGCATAAAACTTGTTGTTCCCCAGGGCCCAAGGGCTCCAGCTTTAGAGTTTAATCAGGGTCAGATTTTAAATGAGAGAAGGCAAGTGGAGCTGCTTCCCTCGCTGGGGTACTAGGCGCACAGAGGGTTACTACTTGCAGACACACAACTGGTTGCAGAGTCAAGCTCTTGCGGGGACTAACAGGGAAGCTTAGACCAGCCCCTTGTCCAGGGGCTTTACGAACAGACTCTCCGGTGAGGAAAGGCCAGGCCTGAAGTAGCTTTATACCCATTTTACAGAGAGGGAATGATTTGTCCAGAGCCTTAAAAGTAGCCAGCAGCAGAGCTGAGAACAGGCCCCAGGGGTCTCCATTCCCAGCCACTTGCTCTCACCATGACCTGCCCTTTGTGAAATAGCTATTTGCCACTCCCGAATCTTCCGCTGGGCTTCAGTGTGTCTGTCTCCACTGGCAGAAATAGTCCCTGCCCCGCTGCCCGACTGGCACATCTGCACGGCAGATGTGCTTAAGAAATCTGGATTTCACCGCAGGCAGCATGAATTTATGGCTGACTTGCTGCCTGCGCTGCAGATTGGAACTGACCCCTCCCCCTTGGCTGCAAACACACAATGACTTGCCAGTCACGCCATCGCTGTGATGATCCCAATCTCTTCTGCCCTGGGATTTGGGTCTCCTCGTCTTCCAAACCACTGTCTCTGGGCAATTCTTGTACCCCCCGCTACTCTCCCAGCCCTGCTACTCTTTGTACCTCCCTGCCCTGGGGGCTGTCCTGAGTGAGACTTGCCACACTAAAGGAGTGGTTGTAGTTTCCGCAGGTCATCCAGCCCGTCTGCCTTCACCTTCCTTATCCCTGCAGCATAGACTAGACCCCTGGACTTCACCCAGTCTACCCTTAACCTGCTCCAGCAACAGGGATTTCACCCCTTTGGAGAGGCAGCTCCTTAGTCTCGTTGCCAGCAAAGACCTGTTCAGCCTGAATTTTCCTTTGGCCACTTACATCCCCAAACCACACTCCTTAATTGCTCCTCTTCCTTCAGGACTATGCACTGCAGCTGTTCGACAGATTAGCCGCCTTTTAGCCAAGTATGCTCTGTGCCTTGAGCCTCCCACAGCGTAGGCCTCCTCGTCTCTCTTGCCGCTCTCAGAAGCCCTTCCTGTTTGTGGCTCTTGCTCCAAGAATCCTCCTTGCAGTTTGGGGCTTCCCAACTTGTTATTAAGCGCCTTGTCCCCTGAGATCTAGTTGGGCAAGATTCCACCCCTACCAGCAGTGCTGCCTTTTAACTCCAGCCGGGAAACTCTCCTCCTCAGCTGCACTCACAGAAACGTGGAGACCCCAGGTTCTGCTGCTGTACAATATTTAAAAAAGAAAGGGAATTTTCACTTGCACTTTGCCTGGCTACACTCAGAAATGCACAATGGTGACCTCCAGTGGCCACTGCAGCTAAGCACGGTGAGAGCTTTACAGGGGGCCCGAGTAAGCCCAAGTGAGACTCTATTTTGTGCTCAAGGTAGATGCACGTAAGGATCTATTTACACACCCTGTAGAGCTCCCACCTCTAACGAATCAGCCACCACTACAAATACGTGTTTCAGTGTTCACACATGCCAGGAAAGCCACGGAACCCTGCATCTAACATGAACTGTGCAGACTTGGACACTGCACTTTGAGATGCCAAGAACATTTCAACTCCCCACAGAGATCGAGCCGATCTCTGGGTACCACTTTGAACAGATTAGATGTGTCTAATGACGTTAAGATCACATCAGTCTCAGTCTGCTGCATTCACACACACGGCCAAAAGGATTCCTCAGCCCAGATTCCAGTATGAGCTTCGGCTGATGGAAAATGCCGTCAGTCTGCTGGGGTCCCAATAACTCCCCTCATTTATCATCTGTTCTAATCCCCTGATCCGTAATCCCCTGCATTACCTAAGGCCAAGGCGGACTGACTGGGACTTCCTTTGGCCTGCCAGTACTGAATGCAAAGCATCAGACCTGTAGCAGGCACGGGGTACAACTAGTCAAATGCGCCCTACACTGGCAATACATATCCAAAGCCAGCAGGCTGGCCCAGAAGGGAAGAGTTATGTACATTGCAAAGGGTATCTGATTGACTGGAGTGGTCCCAGAGACCTCTCAAACCAGATTGGCCAAAGTTGCTATCTGCCCCTGTAATCTAGTTTCCTACCTTCACACTTCCACCACTATGCTGATTTTCTGGCATACTGGGACCAGACCACCTTCGTAGGGGGCTTCATCTCCTTGGAGATCTCTATACTTGTTAGGACCCTTATATCTGCCCTGACTCACCATATGTCTCCTCCTTCCTCTAGACAGCAGGTGTTGTGTCACTCTAACACACTAAGATTTTTGTCTGTAGGATAGGAAAACCAGATGCACATGAGAAATCGCTGTTTCTCTGTTCTAGGGCAGCATTTAATCTTAAATTGAAATACAAGTGCATTAAAGCAGCTAGTTTTTGAGGGATTTTTTTATTGCTAGAAGTTGGATTCAGGTTTATTGCAGCTCTGAAATCCTTCAGTGAAGAAACATTGCAATCATTGTAAAAATAAATTGTTCGGTGCGCTAAGATCACGTTTACAGTTAATCAAGAAGTGCACGATTCAAGAGAATATTAACATTTAACCATTGACTTTACAAATAAAATTAAGGATTACAAAGAAGTTGCTACTGAATTATTGACAGTAGAGGAATTATTTACAATGTTTACACCCTAACAAAAGGAAAACAAATGAGATATCTCCCCAACAAAATAGTCAATTTAAATCCTATGGAACCATAAATCATGATTATTCAATAATCATTGCAACGCAGGGGGCCTTTAAACCAGACCCAAGACTAAACAGCATTAAGACAGTTCACAACTCACTGAGCGAGATACAACAGGATTTACCTTCATGAGTATTTACCAAGGTATAAACAGAAGAGGAATTTAAAATAAACCTTCCTAAAGTGCTCCAATTCTTTTCAGTACAAAAATATATAAAACACTGACTGGAAACATGGCACAAATGGAATTCAACATGTAACATGCACACACGAAGGATAAAGGGCAGCTAGTGATTTCAAAGGTACTGGACTGGCCTGGAAGAGGGGAAAAGGCTGTTCTTCTGGTTTCTCAATTAGCAGGCTACTGCAAAGGGGTATTTTAAAAAAATGTTGAGAACTTCTGGGAAGACGACAAAAGAAACAGATTTCAAAAAGCCAACATGTTGGACCAGCTGCACCTACAATTTACAGCTAGAAGCTAACAAGCACTTAAGATAGAGTGTAAGAGTGAGTTCAAACCTGATGAAGATATAGGAATCCTAAGGCATGAAAGATGAGGTGAGAGCAGTCTGAACTGACAGAAAAAAGGAAGCAGCCTTCAGACTGGATTTTAAAACTGGAGATCACAGACTACAGGCAATCTCAACATTTCAAAGCCACAATACTAAAGACAAACATGACCCATCATGGTAAAGCTGACACACAAAGTGAAGAACAGCAAAGTAAGTCCCTCCATGCCTCAGCACCGTGAAGAGCCGAAGGGCAAGTTCAGGCAGGAACGGCAGTATGGAGCGTCAGTCTTCTGATTTGTAGCAACATTATTTAAAAGCAAACTTTTGTAATCAGCTTCCCCACCCCACTTAAAACAAACAAGTCCTTGGCTGCAGATCCTTAGAAATACATCCATTACCCCAGACCTGAACAGCTTCGGAATCTAGTCTGCGTCAGGAAATTATTTCGTTTAAGAACTAGAGCTGGGTGAAATATCCCAAATGAGCTATTTTTAAGGACAAAATTTGTCTTGTGAAATGGAAGGAATTTAATGAAATTTCAAGAACTCGACCCTTGCAAAAATGAACAAGTGATACTTTTTTTTTTAAATCACCTACTTCCCTCAGCTCCACACACGATTTATTTCGTATTTTGGTAGGCGAATGTCATATTTTGATCTAGCACATTGTACAGTCACAGATTTTGCACACGCTAACATTGGGGTCAAAGGGGTCCAGTCATCTCACCAGATACATGCAACCTCCACACACATCAGCAACAGTTAGATGTGCATCAAGGGCAGATGTTGCCTTTTAAGGTAGTTTCTTAGCTGTGGATTAAAGGCCCCATCTGGGAAGGAGCCCTCGGGATGGTGCCCAGGGCCTGACAGAGGCGCCATGTCCACTCCCTGGTAGCTACCATCACTTCCTGGGAACAACACTGATAAAGCAGATTTCTGATGGTTAATAGTGAGGAGATCTCGTTACAGACCTAGCCATTTCCAGGTGTCACGGTTCTGTATCAGAGTATTTACTGCAAGGAGTGGTGAGGACAGCAGCAGCTAACTACATAGTTATGGCCCTAGAAGGATTATCTCCCACAACATTAGATGACAAAAATCAAACATCATTGTTTTGGAAAATTGGTTGAACACTTCTCCCAACCCCCATACAACTCTCCTCCTGGACTGGGACAGGACATGAGGTTTGTCCCTCCCATTTAGCTTAGCTCAGCTCTCTGCTAGAGCTCTGGAAGTCTGGGGTTCTAAGGAAATGCTGGTGGAAGTTTCAGCTTGGAGAATACAGCAGCCCTGCACTCCTGCTGTGATACATGTTGACGTGTCTATCACACAGGACTGGAACCTCAGTATCAGCAGATCAAATACTGCATCAGTCTTAACAGGCAGCTCTTTGGGGCCTTGTATGCAGGTCTCCAGAGTCCACAGGCTGTATCAGAACTCGTACCCTAAGAGGAGAAGAAACTCCAGCCCAGCAGCCAAGAGAGACATTGTCAATGAAGATAGAGCCACAAACTCGCCATGGTCCCATGTCCTGACGCTAACAGCAGGAAACGTTGTGTCACAAGGACCCACTATCATGATGCCAGCATCAGGCTGTCTCTCTGTGTGACCTTTTAGCTCTTTGCAATTCGGCACAATGACAAATTGTGCAAGTTCTGCAACGCCGAAGAGCGGCAAGCAGCACTTCCGTACCACCCAGGCGCCATATCTAAGAACGGCCGGGCTCGATACAACACACATTCAGTAGGAGCGTCTAGAGGGCACTTCTCCGGTGTGACACCAAGTGACTTGCGGCCTGATTCCCCTCTCACACTAGTGTAACTCCATCGACTTTAATGGCATTGGCATCAGAGAGGAGAATTAAGCCAACAATGTCCAAGGCAGGACCACAGGAGATGGCACGTGCCCAGCACAACAGACAGTACCACTCAGCCTCCAGATTTCTTTCTCCTCCTTCACTGATCACAGATTTCAAGTATATTTGAGTTTTCCAATTACAGCTTCGCTCGTTTGGGGCAATAATCCCATTTCGCCACCTCGAAACCAATGGGAGCTTGCAGGAAATACTTTTGACAAATTTATAATGCCTTTTGGGCTTAAATTATTGAACAGTTGAAAATACTTCAGCTGACGTGAAGTTACTGCCATACAGTATTTTATTTGTATGTCACATGTGCTCTGCCCATTAAGACAGAACTGTTTATTTAAAACAGAAACAGCTGGCTTTCCTCTTGGGCTGAAATAAAGGCGAATATCCAAATGCTTTTGATTGAGAAATTGCACTAACTTGTGCTAAAATGATTTTAGCCAGGGTTTTGTGCGCCAAATCTACTGGCAATCATATTTTGGAAGGCATTTCCCCAAACGTGTTATGGTCGATAGAGACCTGTCTCCTTTCATATGGCATTGTCCCAGCTGAACAATCCCTTTGGTGCATATTATTGTACACAATATATTTGACCAGAGAGACACGTCCATGTACTAAGTTACATGTTAATTAGCTGTAGTGCATATTTGAGAACTGAGACACAATCGAGTCATGTCATACACAGAATAATTTCACAAATTGTCATGTAATAATGCACTCTGCCATTTGAACAGAATGGCGTTCATTTTTTCACCATTCCAAGATTAGCTAAAACCCAGCCCATCCAATAGGAGGAGATGTCAAAGCAGCTGTAAGATGGTTTAGTTAATGGTAAATTATTCTAAATATTCCTTATTCCCTTCATTCCTGACACAGTGGTGCAGAGCAACAGCAGCAGCTTTGTGACGTTCCAGTCCTTAGAGGGATGTCCACTGAGCTGGCAGACAGACAAGAGATCCAGAAGACAAGAGATGAGACAGGACAGTAACCTACTGCACACGGAATCAGTTTGCTATAGTCAGCAGCTTCGGCAGAAATACATCACCAGTCTCAAAGCTCATTTTGTACCAACACACGGTTTTTGCTTTGGGAATTTATAGACACTCACCAACATGGAGACGGTTCTCTACCTGATGTGTCTTTAAGGAGCCTTTCCCAAAGATGAACATCAGATCTAGTGCAAGTGATGGCCAGTGAACGCTCTCTCCTAGCCCAACTCCTCATGACCACATCGGAGAGTTTATACATGTCCAACTCTCTGTTGCCACAATTGGGGGAGTTTTTGGCCCTTGGACTTTTTGAATGGTAAGAGGTTTACAGACCCTCTTATTTTGTGCATGCGCAGTGAGCACATGTTCCACTGAACTCACTAAAAAGGTACAAGATGCTATCCCTCACATGAGTGGGTGCTCTCCTCTGTCATGCTAGCTTTGAGAAGACTGGCTTGCTGTCCAGCTAATTATTAAAACATCATTAATGTAATCCATTACATTGATCACTGCTCTGTACAAACAATTAAAATTCTCAGTCATTTGACGGCCTATTGTTAAAACTTCTACATAAAAAATCTGGGAGCCCCAACATCAGCTAAAATGGACTTGCTTTACCAGATCTACCAAGAGCTACTGCAGATTCACCAAGAGAGCAAATTGCAGTAGATGGCAACATTTTAACAGGCTCTGAATTTATACACCTAAGACATGGAAAAGCCAATACTTTCCCATGCTTGGAAAAGTTAAAGAAAGCCATTACTATGGTGACCTCATTTTGAGCTGTCAGTAGAGAAGCCAACAAAGCAAAACTGAAATCCTGCTCCACTGGGGCAGGGGTGGAAGGACATCCACACTGGGTCTCTGCCACGTTCAATGCCGAGTGTCAGTTCTTTGAACCATCATGGCACAAGGACCTTCTTAAACAAGAACCACTTAGAAAAAAATGACATCTTCCTTGCTGGTATCGTCTTGAGCATTTATCAGGGCTGGCGGAGAGGCCACCATGGTGTGTACATGAACACTGTTGGGCTTGAGTGGATTCACTGAGGCAGGAGGAACTGCTTCGGGCTGACTGTCAGCTGAGCCGTAAGTCTCTATGAGAGGAAGAGGGAGAGGAAAGACTCATCACAGTACACGAGACTGTCTCGGCACAGAACGGCTGCGCAGTACTCCCTGGCAAGACTTACCTGGCGGGAGCACAGTGCTCTGGCTGCTCAGGATGACAGGGCTCACTGACCGCCTGTTCTTCAGTCCAGCCTCATCTTTCCCCACAGGCCTAGGTGCAAGCAGCTGTTTCAGGTCAACAGATGCTGAAAAGAAAAAGTGACTTTACACATCAGTACTTCCTCCTGGTAGCACATTGCTGTCTCCACTGTTCAAGTCTGGGCTCAGAGACCTAATACCCACTCCTCACGCATTCAAAGGGGCTTGTACTAATGAACTTAACTGACCTCTTCAACTGCGCAGACCACAAGCACTCACCCTCTCTCTCCCCCAGCCAGCAGCTTTATTTAATTATACAAAGACAGCCCAACTTCCCAGTGGCTCCCTTATGAAAACAGAAGATTTTAATCCACTGTTATGCTGGTCTGGTGTAGTCAAGAAACACCTTTGGCAGACACACACAACCAAAATGGCTTTTCCCACTCTCCACACTAGAGAAGTCACCACCAATCTATCCCATGCCCCTACCTGCAACGCAGCTGCAGCCGTGATGAAACATGCCAGCTTTGACAGGCTAGTTTGCCAATTTTTTTATTCCAAAGATAAAAGCAATCAATGGAAATTGAATCATTCCAGACCCAAAGGCCTTCCCGTTCCTGGATACCCATTCCTTCTCTATCACCCTACAAACCACGTTTGGCACAGAGTTCAGAACTGTGTGTCTCTGGTACAGAAAGTCTTGCTGTGTTTTATTCTCAGTTCCACACGCCGTCAGTGCTAATGAGAGGAGAATGGAACCCCATAGATTTGGGTTTCACACCTTGCTCATAAGATGATTAAAAACTACCAAGCACATTTCCAATGTACATATCACTATATAAAAGCAATTTAAAAAATCACGTTTGGGAGTTGTAATATTAAAGCTTTATTTTCTCTGTTGCCACCACTTGGGACAGTGGTATGGGGACATTTCATGAAAATAGAATGAAGTTTTAAACAACAGCACTAAAGGAGGTAGAAGATGTCTCCCCAATCCACAGCGAAGCCTGCCTGGAGAAACCCGACATTCTCTACGCTACATAAACACGGACACGCTGGGTGTGTGGCATGGAACCAACAAGGTATTTTTATAACTGAAAACTAAAGGCTGTGCTGCTCAGCTGGAAATAAGGTGCTTTCAAGTGGCTGGAAAACTGTGGGTTTTGCACTGTCAGTCATCGTCAAAAGCCACGATTATAGTACCAGCTCTTAGAAGCAGAAATTACACCACAGCATTGGGACTGCATTTGTATTTCTTTCTATTTCTGACCAAATTAGCCCTTTTTAGCTCTGCAGGACATTCAGCCCCCTTGTTCTGGCCTGGAGACTCATGCTCACAGATATAGAATGTTGGCAGATACTAGAACCAGCAGCTTTGTATAGGAAGTGTCTCTCTTCCCCTTTGGGATTTTCAGAGAGAAATCCTCCCAGACAAATCAAGTCTTTGCCCACAGGGAGGTGGGGGGAAGCCAGTTCTCTCGCATGTTGGGATAACCACCAATGGTGAGGAGGAGGAGCTTAGACTACAACACACAGCACTGCTCAGAGTTCAAACAATGAGCTAGGAGTTGGGGTGATATTCACTCGGATTTCTTTAAAGGTGTGCCCAAAGTGGAGCTGGTTGCTCTATTTGTGATCTCCCCCATTTCCACATTATGTGCTGCAATAGCCAACGACCGCATCAGGGAGACAGGGTTAAAGCATGCTGGGTTAGTTCAGCTACATTTCCACCCTGCGAAGAGTCCCAGGGCTTTTTGTGGCTTATGACTTCCTGTGAGTGGGGTGTTTGGGCTGGCTGGAGGTGGGCAGAATCTGTGCCACGGAGCGCCATGCGTGTCTGTGCTTAGGGCACTCACCTGAGCTGTCCGTCCTGTGAGACGCTTTGCTCTTTCCCCCCTTCTCTCTGCTTCCCTTTGTGAAGGTGGCAAGCTTGGTGGGGATTTGCTGCTGCACCGCGGCTGGTTTCTGTATCTGGTTGGTTGCACTTAGGAGGTGTATTGGCACATCATTCTTCATTGCAAGAACCGGACGATTCTCCAGCGTGGCACTGTCCCTGCGAACCAGCTCTGGCCGCTCGACATAATCTATTCCCAAGACAGGAGCCCTCCCAGCAGGCTTCAGGTGTGGAACAGACCCTTCAATCCCATCCCCATTGAAACTGAGGGAATGGTTCAGCATTTGACCCTATATGAGAAAAAAAGTACATTACATAAAACTGATCCCTCGCATCCCCTGAGGACTGACAGATGGAGGAAACAAAAGACAACCCCCAAAATATACACACGCCTTCCTGTAGCCAATACCGTGGCCGCCCATGTGCTACTGAATAAAGGAAGGGAAGGGGTGAGAAAACCTCAGTCCTCATAAGTCTTGGCAAACTGAACGAAATATCTTGGCAGCTTTGGACCCTGCTTAACAGCATCCCTGGCAGAGGATTCCAAAGGGACGGCTTTGGTTGACAACAAAATGTAAACGGGGCAGGCAATAAAAAAAAAGGATCAAACAAGCCTGATCCATTTCAGACAGATCAGGCTGTGGGCCAGCAAGCGGGGCAGCAGAGGCCTGCACTAAGAATGGGAAAGCACAGCACACATCTGTACTACAGTCAGGCTAAGAACCTCCCCTAACCCCAGGACACCAAGCAGGCAGGCATGCTCTGTGCCCCAAACAGGCATTTCCAACTAAATGACATTGTACAGCTTTAAGGAGTGACTACCACCTGCACAATTGCCCAGGGTGCCCCGGCCTGCTGTACTTCAACAAGGCAAGGGAGCTTGGTCACATATTTTACAGCCCTTTCATTCCAACGCTACCTGCTGGGGCTGGATTCCTCTCCCTGGAGTTAGGCTGAACCAGTGGAGCTGAGGGCAGTTCTACAGGTTTCTTCATCAGAGCCAGAAGTTCACATTTTGGAGCGGGCGCATGTTTTTAGAATTTAAACGCGCAGAATTCGGGGAAATTAAAGAATGTCACCACTAAGCACCTATAATGCAATCGTCTCAATAGCACAGTACAGAGTCTCCATGTAACAAATCCTATTGCAGTCACAGAACCCAATGCAATTTCCATGACTTACTCACGATCCTTGCAGAATGCTTGGGCACGTTCCATAGGAATTGCCAGGCTGAATCAGAACAGGACCATCTACCCCGCTACCCTATCTTCAACAGTGGCCAGGACCTGCTCCTTCAGAGGAAGGTGCAGCAACAAACCTTGCAACAGGCAGCTATGGGATAACTTGTCCGCAGGGAAAGTTACATGGTTAAGATGCAGCAACTACTGTACATGGGAGAGACCTCCATTCAGAAGTCTATGGAAGGTGGCAATTAGAAATCAAGCATCCTGCTCCAAGGCAATACAGTCCTTACCTGCCCTATTTCTGGGGAGAATGTGCCTGACACCGTATTCTGCTTTTTCAGCTTCTTTAGCTGCTCCACACGCTCTCTCTCTCTCTCAACTGCTCTCTGTGCTTCCCGTAGCCGCTCCAGGTCACGCTGATAGGCCTCTCTGTGTCTCTCTAGCTCCTCCCTCTCCTGGTTCAAGCGATCCTTCAGTTGACGCATCTCTTCTTCTCGCTCCTGCAGCCGTGCCTCTCTACTTCCAAACTCCCTCTGCTGTCGGTCCCGCTCCCGTTCCCAGCGCTGCTGTTCCACCTTCAGCTGGTTCTGAAGCTTCTGCACATTGGCCAGTTCTTCTCTCTGCTTCTCAAAGTTGCGCTGCTTTTCCTGCTCTAGCAGCAGGTTCCCACGTGTGGACTGCAGCCGGTATTGCTTCTCCCGGTCTATGATGGTGGCTCGTTGGATTTCAATGTAGCTGTCCTGCTGCGATATCACCGCCTGGAAAAAAAACACCACAAACTCAGTCATTAAACACATGGGCTTGAAAAACAGGAGAAGCGAGGCCAGAGACTGCCTACAGTGTATAAATCTCAGAAGGTAAAGAGACCTATTTAGTAGCCCAGCCCATTCCTCTCACCAGGGGCGGACTGAATTCCCACTTAGAACTCGTGGCTGCCATTAGCCTAATACTACACCTGATCTTGAGACAAAAAGCTGCACTTGCCTCTTTCAAAATGATCCATCTTTTGAACCTAATCATCACTCTGTATCTGACAGGATTATCTATACACATCCACATAGAGGTGTGTGTATTCTACAGTAGTAATCGTGGGAAGCACAGTGCATCTCAGAAGTAAAGAACCAAATGGAGCTCAGAGAGGTAGAAAGACAGGAATAATTTAAATTGAAAGGAGCGAAGAACTCCATTCTATAAGATGCAGGGGCTTGGCTTCCTCCAAAACACTGGAGATAGTATTGGTTACTCTGACACCCAAGTCTTAAACAAATCTGGCAGCCTCCCCAGCCTATACAGGAAATCTGATACTTCCAGTGCTGCTATAAACAACCCTTATCACCTACTTTTCAGCAGACTGCACAGTTCAACTTCAAACAAATCTCTTGAGTAGCAGTGGTTACCTGAAGGCTAAGGAGCAACTGAGACAATGTCTGTATCCTTTGGACAAGCTGAGGAAAGAGAAAGGCATTAGACTCTGGGGAGGAAATGGTGGCAACATCCATCCTGGTAGCATTAATCTGTTGTACAGCTAGAGTATCAGTGCACACTACCACCACACTGGGGTCTCTGCAGCAATCCTCATGTTAGGATTCCTCCAACACTCCAGCCTGGAGCTACATCATCTACACAGCTGCTGGAATCATCGCAACAAGATTCAGAGCCGTTTTGCCTTAGTGGCTGGCGAACAGGAGACTGAAGATGAATGGGAAGTAGTTCGTTCCCTATACCTAAAACTCACCTTTGCTTTCAGATAGGATTTTACTCTCTGCATTTATTATATCCAAGTAACTAACTGCAAGGTACAGATTGTTAACAAGTTTCTGAGTCTATGAACGTTAAAATGCCACATTTTCTTTGTATACTATGGAGCCAAATGTCACTCCCCCTTATACTGTCTTAAATTAAAGCACAAATATAGTATATTCTAGTACCTCAGATTCCAGGATGGGCTGGAAACTGCTGTTATAATCCGGTCTCATTACGTCGCTCTGGAAAAAGACACAAACAACAGATGTCCTAGAGCATACTGCAGATAAGAGTCAGCACGCACAGAGCTCTTCTCAAAGTCCACGCACACAAGGTGTTTGTCATTGCTCTCTCATTTGTTAGGGCAAAGCTTTACAATGGGAGTCTGGCTATTTGAGAGGAAATTTTACAACTATAATTTCAATAGAGAACATTTGATTAGCCCTATTGAAGCTATGCAATGTCAGAACCGTTTAAAACACAGCACCTATTTGCAGAACTAGACGACCATATTCCTTCCATACAAGTACATAGTAAAGTACTATAGAGAAACAGTCCAATAAGAATTTATTTCTCAAGTATCAAAAGAGAATTTCCTTGCTTTTTTAAAAATTAATTTTGGATTGGGTGACTAATGCTTATAAGAATACAATTTAAAGCAATGAGTCGTATTTCATATTAGGTTCTATTCTTAAGCCCCCAAATCATTTTAGCATTAAGAACATTAATTTGAAGGAAAAAAGTAAAGGGAGTGGGAAAAACCATTGTGTGGCATTATCTCGATGGCCTGTAACTAATTAAAGGCAGCGTCCCCAAGGGTTTGCATACTGAGAAGGGACATGGGAAATATTTTAGTCAAATTCCAAGTTGAAATAGATGCACAATCATTAAAAACTAAGTGTAAACATTACACACAGTACAGAATGGACAAGTACTACAAATGAAAAAGTTGCCAAATTAAGTACATCTAGATTCTTGCACTTCAAGTGTGAGGCTACAAACTACGAGTTCAGCCCTAAAGAACGGCAGTCTTAACGGAGCCCAGTTATTTAACATGCGGTAGGACTCTGTTAAGGAGCTGACAGTATCAGCTGTTAGGACTTCTGGCTTTCAGTGACTTACCCTCTGACTCCACCACGTTCATCTAGGACTACCAGGATATGCATTAAAAATGAATGAAAACAAACGTACTGTGTGAGGTCCTTCTGCATCAAGAGGAAGGTCTTGGAGCTGCACATCTGAATTTACTGCAGGACTTCTCCGGTCCCTCAGCCTCTGGTCACTACCATAGACCTTCTTCTTAATACTACCATCTGAAAGAGCAAGTAAGCCAGTCAACATCTACAGAGAAGATTTGGGCAATACTGGGTACTTTCTATTAGGAAAAATAAGTGAAAATTGAAACAATTTAATGGGCAGACACAGAACAACTCTGGGACTGGAAGTCTGTCTAGATCTGCAATTGCCTGGCTTATCCTTGTTGATTTAAAAATCTGTATGAGTAGGGACCAGTGAGAGTCAGGTCCATTTGAGCGTTGTGTAAGACCCAAAGAGAACAGACCAAGGTAAACAGTGAGTGAATTAAAATAGCCAGCGTATAGATTAACACACAACCAGCAACAAGGCAAAGATTGAAAACATCAGTGCTTACCAGCGTTACTACAACATACCCTCTGATATCCATTGCGACATAATTCTTACTTGAAGCAGTTGCTGTGGTGGATGGGAGAGGAACTGAAAACCAGGTCTCATAAGGAGAGTATCTACAGTGTGCTATTGTCACAAACTACCTGAGCAGGCAGGTGAAACTGCTCCTGTAGCTAAAGGATGATGGAGGAGGAGGCACTGCATTCCATTTGCCCAGTAAGCGAATACACAGGGACTGACAGGAAGTGATGGTGTTTAGCATTTTCCTTCATGATACTCACGTACCAGCACTAGCACTTCTGCCAGGAGGACACTAACCTAGCCTCAGAGCCATGCATTGACCAGCTCTGCAGTGTCTGTGCAGACAAGGACGGGCGGGGCTGTTGAAGTGTTACAGGTTGAGTAAAAAGGCTCCCATTTGTGTTCACACTCCCCAGTCCCTCAGTTCAATCGTATTCTGCTTATGCCACAAAATATGAACTTATTTGTTTTGTAGTAATTCAAGATATTGTTTGGTTTTACAAAGGTAACTCCTAGTTCCAGGAGGACAATACCAAATGAAGAGCCCTGAACTGCTGTCTAACATAGATCCTCTGTCTGCCAGCATCTAACAGGCTGATGCTGCTGAGAGTCTGATATTAACCTCTTTCCACAGTTCTGTTCACTAACAAGATGAACCTCGCTGAGCCCCAGCTCTGTTCATGCCTTGTTTAACTGACTGTTCTCATCGCACTTCCAGTGTCCAGAAACGTGGTAAAGAAAAGGTTAATTCTTCTTCCATATGGCATTTGAAAAGAAACAAGCTGGGATTATAATTGAATTTTAAGATTTGAAAGCCCCTCTAATGCTTCTGGGGTAGGTAGGTGGGTCCTACCTTGTGCCACCACTGTAAGTGTAAATTAGGCAGTTGTCTGTGATGTGCACGTTTTGTACCTCACCACAGTTACAATTTGGTGATTCTTCCATTTCCCATATGTGGAGGTAATACCCACACCTTCCATGTGTTGTCTGAATGCGGCTGATTGCAGGCCTCTGCCTGAGAGGAATGCAGAATCCCAGGACTTCTTTCACTGGATCTTAAATCAGGTCTTTGTTTGGGACATCACAAGCGGCCGTGATTTGAGCCAGCAAGAGCTAGTGTCCTTTCCATTGGCCTGCAGTGTTGACATGCGGATCCAGAAAAGTTTCCTGGATTTGAGTCAGGAGAGTGGCAGGGAATTGAAATCACGAGGTATCAGCCGGTCTGGAGCAGCCAGCATCTTACTGTCCTCTCAGACCACAGTAGCATCTTGTCTGAAGTTGATTGGCATGATGCCTGCCAAAACTGGGATTTGAGAGAGACATGGACAATCCTGACTACAGTATTAATTTCAGGGTCAACGAGATTGATGTGGGAGCTGTTGCACCAAACTGGCATGCAATACTCTGCTATTGACAAAACCAGGGCTTGTACTGACATTCAAAGCATGTGCACATCACATCCCCAGCATGTGCCAGCAAGCTTCTGAATGATGTGAACCCTTGGTTTTATCTTTTTTTGATGTTGGCGATAGCTCAGCATCCGACCGAGGGTAACTCCAAAGTACCATGAATTGTCGTCACGCGATAAAGGCAGGCCACAAAAGTCCACTTTCAGTGGCACTTTGGCCTCATGGTTGTTCAACTGGAAGGCAGAGAAGAGTGTTTTTGAAGTGTTGGGTTTCAGACGCCAAGCTTTGAAATATGTCTCAAGTGCCCAAATGTGGTTGTTCATGACCTTTTCTGTGGCCTTCAGAGAGGACGCTTGCATTGCTAACGAAATCTCATTTGCAAAGGTGAATTTACTGGAATGTCACTGATATAGAGATTAAATAGTGCAGGCACTAAAACAGATCCAGGTGGGAGGCTACTGTTCAATCTCTGTGATTTGCTAGTAGATTCATCAACGTGTATGGCAAATCTTTTACTCAACATCTCGGTGATGTGTCTGATAGTTGATTAACATGGGAAAATGAATAACTTCAACAGGAGACCTTTGCCCCACACAGTATTGTATGAGGAAGAATGGCAGCATTCACTGACCTCTGTTTTTAATTTTCACTTGTAGCCGGATTCTATGTAGCTTTGGTTAAGGCCAGCACCCAGTCACAGCAGCTACGACCATTTCTAAATCCAGCCTGCTCTTTGGGAACCAGTTGCTCCAGTATCAGCTGTAATCTTTGAAGTGGGAGCCACTCCAATAGTTTATAGCAGGGGTGGGGAACCTTTTTTCTGTCAAGGGCCTGATGGTGGCCCTGGCGGCGGGGGAGAATTCGGCGGGGGCGCGGTTTCACAGCGGTGGTGGGGTTCCTTGGGGGGGGGGGGGGGGCAGTGCCTGCCGCCGAAAAGGGGCAAACGGTGGCAGGGTTTCGGCGGCGGGCACTGCCCCCCCCACGGAACCCCACCGCCGCCGCCGTGAAACCGCGCCACCGCCGAATTCCCCCCGCCGCCAGGGCCAGACCAAATGATTTCGCGGGCCTTATATGGCCTGCGGGCCGGACGTTCCCCACCCCTGGTTTATAGCAACAGCTCGGGCAGGAGATGGGCTGGTAACTTTTTGGGTCCTCTTTTCCGGGCTTCAAAATGGCTAAGATCTTAGCTACCGTCCATTCTTTTGGTATTATACCAGAAGAGTGGATGTTGCAGAAGAAGTTTTCCAGCCACATTCTTGCCTTCAGGCCAAGGTTCTTCAGGAATTCTGGATATATTCCGTCCATTCCTGATGTGTTCCTGGACTGAGAGAGAACCTTGTCCACTTCATCTCCTGTGTAGGAGACGGAAAGGGGTGAAGACAACTGGCACTAGTATAGATGTGCAGTAAAGTTGTTTGTGGACTTGCCATCATGTTTTCATCCATCGGCACACAGAAGTTGGCAATTAACTGTGCAGTGATGGCATCTGCACTTACTTGAAGAGGTTTGTAAACTGTTGGAGCCACACTGCCTAAAAGACAGAAGAAGAGCTTCCAGCCTTTGCAGCTTGATCTTGTGAAGTCAAGAGCTATTATGTTTGTCACATCACCTTTTTCTTCTTGCAGCACTCAAAGACTCAAACAATGCTGTTGCAATTTTGGGGCTTTTGTTGGCTTGATATTGCCAGAACAGTGCCTTGCTCTCTTCTGTCGAGCAAGGAGAGAATGCTTTTCTGAAGCCCCTTACAATGCTTGATTTGGTGGCCGATATTAGTAGGCCTACAAAGTGGTGGTAAATGGGTCTGATATGGTGGGATCTGGTTTAATCAAACCCTCTAAAATCACTGCATAGCAGGACCAGTGAGAGTGTAAATTCCAGTGCAGTTTCAGGAAGGATCAAATGAGAGACACTTTGTACACCTACACAAATCACAACTGATTGGTGTTGGGAAAATCATTGAAAACTGACCTTGGCCGCTAATATTATGTGATACAAACAAAGGTCAGGAGTGTAGCACTTCCTCCATTGGGCTGACCTGAACATGCCAAAATCTTTGGCATCATAAAAAGAGGTGCTGGTCTTCGGTGAAAGCCCAAGATGTCAGCTTTCTCCATGGTCATTCTCGTTAATACACCCATAGGCTATGGTGGCTATTGAAATTGCCGATGTGGATGGTAGGATGGCGTAGGGGGAGGAGATGACAACCTTCACGCAGTCTTCCGTTATGTATGAAAATACGACTGTCATCAAATCCATAACCAAGTGACCTTAAAGGACCTTCCAGTCAGAAAAGCAATGGCAATAATTGCCCATGTCTGGGCCAAACCTTCCTTCCAATAGACCCATCACTGCGAATTATGCAGCTCGATATTGAGGGCCTGTCCAACACAAAGTGTAATTGCATCACAACAATCTTGCAGACTCAAAAGATTGAAGTCCTTGCACTACAAAAAACGCCTGGAGCGTGAAGGCCATCTATCAAAGATCAATGGATACATCCTTATATCTGCAAGCCATCACCCTATATATGGACTCATGACCTTAAAGCACTGGTTCCCAGCCTTTTCTCTGCTGTAGCACACCTTGATACCTTTAATTATTTTGAGGCACACCACCACATAATCTCCAAACCAACGCATGAATATTCATGAGCCAATCTAGAACTCAAGTAGTTTTTCAACAAATTCCGTGGCACACCAGTTGGGAAACTCTGCCTTAAAGGATTCTGTCCTGGTCATGCCGATCACAAACCTTTACTTAATCACCACCAGGTTCAGCAATCTGACAGTCGGAAATGTGCACCATCAATGGAATGGCTGCATTAGGGTTACCAACACCAAGCCATTTTACCATCCACATCAATAATTTCAACAACCATCATAGCCCATGGGGCTATAACAAAAATGACTGTGCTGGAGACCAGCTGACAATCTGGGCTTTCATCAAAAAGGTTAGAAAGGTGACCAGATCGCCAGCTCCTCTCACTGACACACTGGGTCTGCAGCCCTGCCTTGGCCCCACCTAGGTCCCAATTTCTTACTTTTGTTTGGCATTGTAGTGGTGCTGTCATATCCTCCAAAGGTCTCTGCTCTCCTGGGTAGCCCCGACCCACAGCTTTCTTCAGGATGATAGGTCACATTGGCTAACTGTGTGAAGATCAGGTTCTGGAGATTCTCAACTAGGGAAGAGGAGCACGGGTCATTTTAAAGAGTCATGTCCATGCAATGAGGCATTTGCACCATGCTAATATGTTAACGAACCACCATTCAAAACTTTGACATGCATTGACGGGTCAAACCGAGAGCCTCTTTACAGCACAGACATTTTCCCTTACCTCATACTCTGAAACCAAAAGGTGCATGTGAAGATGACAGCTCATCCTCAAATGGGGACTCAAGTATTAAGCCAGCTGGGGTGGGGTTTCAGAAGGCTAAATCAATGACTTCACAGATCAGCCACCAATTAAGGCAATGTTTGTTATCTGTGCTCATGCCACCCTTGCTCACACGGGCAGCTCAGCCTCACTGAATTTGGGACTCTTGCATGGTAGCTCAGTGCAATGCTGGTATGTTGTTGGAGCACTTAGAAGCCACACATCACAGACTCGTGTTTAGGCTCCATAATTTGATCTAATTTTTTTTTAAATAGTTCTAAGTTGTAGGGAATGTCCACATTACCCATTTCACAGGAGGGAACTGAGAATTAAGAGTCTTGACAGCACTACGCAAGCACTAACTTATTAGATAGTATTAAAGCCCATAGCTTCTCTCTCTCTTTATACATGGGACCTATACTATCTGCTGCTGTATGTCTACACATACAATGTACGTACATTCCTGTTTTGCACTTACTTTCTGTCACTGCAGATTTCAGGATCACCTCTCCTTGCAGATTCTCTAAGGTCTCCCCCCTGAGGAGGAGTTTGGATCGGGCTCCTTGGGAAAGATCTTCAAACCCATTCATTTCAGACATTTCTAGATAAATCTGTTGTTTCTCATTTAGACTTTGCACAATCAAATCATCTTTTATGCTCAGACGGTCTAGGGAAAAAAAACAAATTAATTTAAACCGCACAATGCTGTTTGTAAAAATCAGTACCAGGAGCATAATGCTCATTTCAGATCATATTGATTCATTTTGTGTTTCTTCGGTTTGTCTGAAGCTCTTGCTTTCATTAATGGCCAGAAAAAGCCACATAGCAGAAAAGGAAGCAGATAAGAACAGGCATACTGGGACACCCCAATGGTCCATCTAGCCCAGTATCCGGTCTCTGACAGCTGCCAGTGCCAGATGCTTCAGAGGGAATGAACAGAACAGGGCAATTAGTGAGTGAACCATCCCATTGCCCAGTCCCAGTTTCTGGCAGTCAGAAGTTTAGGGACACAGCCAAGATGGACCTATCCTCCAGGAATTTCTCTAATTCTTTTTTTAACCCAATTATACTTTTGGCCTTCACAATATGCCCTGACAACAAGTTCCACAGGTATGTTGTGTGAAGAAGTTAGTTTTAAAGTTGCTGCCTATTAATTTAATTGGGTGACCCCTAGTTCTTGTGATATGTGAAGGGGTAAATAACACTTCCCAATTCACTTTCTCCACATTTTATAGACCTCTATCATATTCCCCACCCTTTGTCATCTATTTCTAAGATGAACATTCCCAGTCTTTTTAATCTCTCCTCATATGGAAGTTGTTCCATACCCTGAATCATTTTTCTCACATCTCAATAAAAAGTCGGATGAGTTTCTTAGATGTGTTATTTAACTGAAGGAAAAGCACAATTTACCTGCAATCCTACAAAAGTAGGATGCCTGAAATTATCACAGGATGGGATCACATTCTTAGTCATAAGTGTCCACCAAGAATAAGAGGGTCAGAAAAAAGAGTTAGCAATACTGAGAAGCTGTTCACTGGATGTTTGCATAAACCATTACCTTGAAATTCTTTTAATTTAGCAACTCTTGCTTCAGCCAGTCTCCTTTCTTCTTCAGGTTCACTGAATGTTCCTTCCTCTTCATCAGGGCAGCTATAAAACAGGATGCAAGGGGGGAGGATATTAATTTGATCTATGCTCAGGTAACCTACTGAAAGCCTTGGCCCAAACCCTGCAGTCCTTGCTTGGAAGGTGCTTTATCCCCGCAGCAAGTTTGCTTCCCTCATCCAGAACACTATTGTTATGTCAGGTAGTGAGCAAACACCCTTCTTAGGGAGGCTGAATCTTTGGATCAGGTCAAGATAAAACCCCTATTCTTCTCACAAATAAAACCCCTATTCTTCTTACATCTGCTGTGATTCACCTCTTTCAGGTAAGCATATGCAAAGCAACATGCTTCCCTCTTACAAAGAGCATAAAATACAACAACAAAAAGTAAAAACCACAAGCTAGTCAAATCTATCCTGCCTCCTGAGAGAAGGCACACGGACATGACTAGTATTTTCGTTAGCTAGGGTGTGTCTGAGGGACCAGCTTAGTCAAATTTATCTTTACTCCAAAGTCAGAACTGTCAGCTGTGCCAAGAGATCAAGCACATGATCAGGAAATCAAACATTCCGACTTTCAGTCATAATTTACCTTTCCACAGCTCTGCGAATGTGCGCCATCCAAGAATTTCTCTCTTCTTTGGAGCTGGTGTGAATTTCATACATCTCTGGTCCTTTTAATGAGGCACTAATTAAGAACATTGCTTTCTCCTCATTAGCTACCTCTCTTACAATTAGCTTTTGCAATGAAATAACTGGTGGCTTAGAGTCCTGCAAAACAAAAATATAAGTCGGTGTGTTAAGTTTTGCTGCACTGTACGCAGCAAAACACAGCATCTTTAAGGTTAGGTTTCTTGTTTGTTTGTGAAAAATGAAGACAAACTGCAATGGTGCAGTTTTGTTGCTGTGGCCCTTTTATATTGCCCCCTGCATGGCACTGAACAAATGAGTCTCAAGGACCTACATTCTAAAAACATGAGAATTGAGAGTTGTGAATTTTGGCTCTTCACAGTTTTCCATGAGGAAGGGCAGCATGAACTAGTTTGGACTTTGCTTCTTTAGGCAGTAATAAAAACAGAACAGGAAGAACACACTAGACCTAATGATACATGAAATATAAAAATGAAAGGAGAGCGCAGCAGAAAGCAAGACTGGTGCCAAGTTGGCAGGTTAGCTACAAAACAAACAGGAAAGCGTAGCTCAGAGAACGGGGCTACCGGGTCACCTTCAGATCTAGGAAATTGAAACCAGGTCCAAAAGGTAAACTCTTCTTAGACTACATTTTAATGCCCACTCTCTGTTAAAAGGGTTCTATTTGTAACTGGTGTCCTTAGCTACACTTCATATTTCAGCCAATGTCTATCACTCAGATAACCCATTACAAGTGAGACAGGAGTTATTTTGCAGGCTGCTGAAATGCTCCATTTCCACAGCATAAATCTTGGGAGGAAGCAGAGGGGATTCCTAAAACTGGGACACCAAGAAAAGGAAACTTTGCCAACTGTCTTTGAGCTACTCTGTAAGCTGTGCGCTGGCTCAGGTCATGAGGACAATGCAGGAGAGCTGGGTAGAGCCATTCTCCCCCACCTCCTCTTCATTTATCTAGGGGAGGTTAGTATTTAGCTCATTTTAAACAGATCCCATAAACATAAAGGTGCCAGGAACAGATCAGTCCATGACTAGGGACAGACAGTATTCCATCAGACCAGGCACCCTCTACTAGTGATTAGAGATTTGGGATGGTGAGTGGCTGGATGCTCTTTAGCATTCTCATACACAATATTTAAGTGCTCCTGTAACAGGAGTTGAGCTAGTGAAGTGGATTTGCAAACACAGTAACAGCCCCATAGGACAAAAAGGTTGCAAACCACACAGAGGGCAGAGGAAAAAACTCAAATATTCCTAATGGCAACTTCCAAGTGCTGCAGCTGCAGTTTTGCAGGTATCACATTTGGGTTTAACATGGACCTGAATGAGTGTGTTTTGGGAAACAGACCAGAAGCAAAATGTTCTATTCTAGTCCAGTCTATAAAAGCCAAACAGTGTGTGTATGTTATGATGAAGGGATGGATAAGATATAAAAGCCCAAGTGCAGCAACTTTACAGTTAGACACCCCAATTCAAGAAAACACCCCTACCCAGAAAGCACAGGTATATGCGTAATATTTTAAGTACTTACTTAAATCCCCACTGAAGTCACAGTGATACTGTTGGTCAGGGAGATTCAACCCCAGCCTTGATATGTTGAAAAATATCAGGGCAAAGTAAATAATGATTTAAAACGAAAATGCCTTTCAAAATCCTAATTAGTAAAACCTGTTACAGTCACAGCTGAACTTTGGTCAGTACAAAATGTACACGCCTGTCCTTAGGTAACAACTATGCAACACCTTGAAAAACAAGCGAATTCATTGGCCAAGTGCTCCAAATTGCTGCAGTAATTACATATGGGTTAATGCTCATTACATTTGCATATGCCAGCAGGTCACAGGCTACCGTGGTCACAATCTACCATTTACCCAGCTGAAATAGCATATTCTTTTTCCTTCATCAAGCCTCCAATTAATACTTTGAAGGAAAGCTGAGCAGCAGAGTCCCACTCTGTAAAGGTTTGCAGGTGCCTTTCAAAGCAGGGTTCTAGTACACTTCCACACATGCTGCTGGCAGACACAACAAGCCAGGCCAGAACTCAGTGACAGGGAGAGAGCCAGCACAAAAACAGGAGGGAGCATGAGAAGAACACAGAACGGGGCTCAGTGCAAAGAAAGTTAGACAGTTTGCTTGAGTTAGTAGTTCCGTACCAAGAGAAAAGTACAGTGGCTGAACCAGGTTTAAAACTTTATTCCAGAAGTGGCCCCAAGATTCCTGGTATGTTTTCTAATCTTATTTTTCTTTCAAGTATCTTCTCTTTTTTCTTCTGTGTGGGTGACTCTGCAGTTCACAAGGGGGTGTGCGTGTGTGCGCGTGCACATTTGTTTAGCTTTATAAGAACAAACTCACTGCTCTCATTACTCTTCTGTTTCTGTTGTGTACAATGACACATCCACTTCCAGTGGCAACAGATTCCCAACCAACATAGATGGAGTCTCCACATTAGCTGCTAGATGGGTCTGAATTCCATAAGCCATTCCGGTATGTTTATGAAAAACCCAGCACAATGAGGCCTTGATCTCAATTGGGGAGCTCGATCACTACCCTAATATGAATATTTAACAGGAATTCAGCTACCAGCATTCTTCCTTTAGTCACAGTCGCTTTCATGAATACTGTTGAATGAATATTTTAATGAAGCAGAAAGATACATACCACAGATGCAAAAGTATATTTTTGGTCCTTTTCTTGCAATAGTAAAAGTACATCAGTTAACAAGACAGCCAGAATATCTACCAAGGCAACATAAGAAAAATTAAATTGTTTTAAAGTCAAAAGACTGATGCAGACAAACAACCACTTGAGTTAGCACTACAGTGTAAATGCTGAACAGTGCAGATGATTTAAAGAGAATGTTTTGGTACCAGAATTCTTTCAATATCATTCTACATTGTGATGCGCCATTTTGTGAAGCAGTCTACCTGGATGGATTATAAGCAAGGCCATGTGTTCTCTGCAGCAAGTTAGACCTCAATTATGTGGTCAGGACCCATGGTTTCTGCAACTTCATTTTAAATTAATAACAAATTGATGCTTTTACTAAAATGAATATGACAATGAATATAGGTAATAAAGTAGCCATTGTGTTATTTATTTTATGTTGACCCATATTTTCAATGGGTTGCAGATTTTGTCTTAAAAAAATGGCCATATTGGCTCAGATCAATGGTCCATCTCCAGTATCCAGGTGCTTCAGTAAGAATGAACAGAACAGTGAAATTATCAAGTGATCCATCCCCTGTTGGACCTAGCTTCTAGCGGTGGCTTAGGGACATCCAGAGCATGGGACTGTGTCCCTCAGCATCTTGGCTAACAGCCTTCGATGGACCTATCCTCCATGAATTTATCTAATTCTTTTTTGAACCCAGTTATACTTTCAGCCTTCACAACATCCCCTGGCAACCAATCCCACAGGCTGACTGTGCACTGTGTGAAGAAATACTTCCTTATGTTTGTTTTAAACCTGCTGCCTATTAATTTCTTAGTTCTTGTGTTAGGTGAAGGGGTAAATACATTTCCCTATTCACTTTCTCCACACCATTCATGATTTTATAGACCTCTATCATACATCCCCTTAGTCATCTCTTTTCGAAGATGAACAGTTCCAGTCTTTTTAATCTCTCCTCATACAGAAGTTGTTCCATACCCCTAATTATTTTCATTGCTCTTTTGTGTACCTTTTCCAATTCTAATATAGCTTTCTTGAGATGAGATGACCATACTATGACCGAGCGTACCATGGATTTATAGAGTGGCATTATATTTTCTGTCTTATTAACTGTCACTTTCCTAATGGGTCCTAACATTGTTAGCTTTTTGACTGCTGTTGCACAAGTGGATGTTTTCAGGGACCTAACCACAATGACTCAACAATCGTTCTTGAGTGGTAACAGCTAATTTAGACCCCATCATTTTGTTGTATAGTTGGGATTATTTTTTCATTTTTTTCACTTTGCATTCAACATTGAATTTCATCTGCCATTTTGTTGCCCAGTCATCCAGTTTTATAAGATCCCTCTGTGACTTTTCAGACTGCTTTGGACTTACCTATCTGAATAATTTTGCATCATCTACAAATGTTGCCACCTCACTGTTCATCATATTCACAAATGATCTGGAAAAAGGCATGAACAGCACAGGTTCCAGGACAGATCCTTGGGGGATCCCACTATTACCCCCTCTCCATTGTGAAAAGTCACCTTTTATTCCTACCCTTTGTTTCCTATCTTTTAACCAGTTATTGATCCATAAGAGGACCTTCTCTCTTCTCCCATAAGTATTTACTTTGGTTAAAGAGCCTTTGGTGTTGAACCTTGTCAAAAGCTTTCTGAAAATCCAAGTATACTATATTGACTGGGTCACCCATGCTTGTTGACCCCCTCAAAGAATTCTAATAGATTGGTGAGGTCTGATTTCCCTTTACAACAGCTGGGTTGGCTCTTCTTCAACATACCATGTTCATCTATGTCTGATAATTCTATTCTTTACTCTAGTTTCAACCAAATTTGCCTGGCACTGAGGTCAGACTTACTGGCCTACAGTTGCCAAGATCACCTAGACCTTGTTTAAAAATTGGCATCACATTAGCTATCCGCCAGTCATCTGGTGCAGAGACTGATTTAACCAGTAAGTTAATTACCACAGTTAGTGGTTCTGCCATTTCATATTTAAGTTCCGTCAGAACCCTTAGGTGAATCCCATCTGGTCCTGGTGACTTCTTATTGTTGAATTTAACAATTAGTTCCAAAACTTCCTCTCCTGACAGCTCAAGATGGGACAGTTCCTCAGATTTGCCACCTAAAAAGAATGTTCAGATGGGAGATCTCCCCCCATAGCCGCTGCACTGAAGACTAATACAAAGGATTCATTTAGCTTCTTGGCAACAGCCTTGTTTGTCTTCCTGGAGTGGTCCTTTAGCACCTGCATTGTCCAGTGGCCCCAACTGACTGGCAGGCTTTCTGCTCCTGATGGATTTGAAAAAATGTTGCTGATAGTTTGTGCGTCCTTAGTCAGTTGCTCTTCAAATTCTTTCTTGGCCTGCCTTATACTTTTACACTCGACTTGTCACAGTTTATGCTCCTTTCTAGTGTCCCTCATAAGATTTGACTTCCAATTTTAAAAGGATGTCTTTTTTGCCTCTGCCTCCCTCTTTTACTCTGCTGTTTAGCCGTGGTGGCATTTTTTTGGCTCTGTTTTTGTTATTACTGTTGTTTTTGGGGTGGGAGGTATACATTTAATTTGAGACTTTATTATGGGATTTTTAAGTAACCTACATGCAGTTTGCAGGCAGTTCGTCCTTATGACTGTTCCTTTTAATTTCTGTTTAACTAGCTTCCTCATTTATGTATAGTTCCCCTTTTTTAAATTAAATGCTACTGTGATGGGTTCCTTTGGCATTTTCGCCCCTATAATCTACAAGGATGTTAAATTTAATGGTTACATTATGGTCGCTATTACTGAGCAGCTCAACTATAGTCACCTCTTGTACCAGATCCTGTGCTCCATTTAGGACTAAATCAAAACCACTTCACTGTCATGGGTCGAGTCAGAGGCTTTCTAGCTGTGGCTTTTGAACCTAGGAAGGCATGTTATGCAGTTTGGGATCCTGGGATGAGATTAGCAGGTTCCTGTTAAAATGATCAGCAGTGAAGTAGTTAAGAATATTGACATTTTAATGTAATTAGTTAGGGTTCAGATTTAAAGCCTATTGAGAGGAATGGAGTAGATCACCCCACAGAGCCATGGCTACAGCATCCGATCATGTTGTTAAAGGTCATTTTTACCACCACGAGGGCTACAACAATCTTTGTAAATAAGGAAAGCTTAGATTCTGGAGCATGGTTCTGCAGTCAGGGTGTATTCCAAAGCAAATTATTTTGCAACATCAAATACATAGGGCATTGATCATACTTATTTCTCTCAGACACTTGTGATAGGCACTGCCCATATCAGATGTAGATTAAACACCTATCTGCAGCTCTATTTAGGTATTTCTAATGCATGATGATTATGGACATCCATCTCCAAAGAAAAGCTAGATTAAAGCAGCAAAAGTTTTAAGAGAAGGGGAAAAAGTGGAAATACTTGCTAATTGTTCACATCTATTCTAAACACTATTCGACAGGCTTTTCATACAGTCAGCATTGCAATATCAGGTGCATTATTCCTTTCAATTTGGAAGGCCACATACACAGCCTGAACGAATGCACTTTTTGCAGGAATACAAAAGGAACACATTAAACTATTTGCAAAGAGATTTGAAGATTAAAAGTTCTTCTGAGGCACAGGTTAACATATAAACTCAATCTGCTCATGAGGGAACATGCCTTTATTCCAGCAGCAAAATCTTATCAAACTGTGTGAAACCCACAGGCACCAGATCCCTTTGGCTACATCAGATTAGCCAATGAATTCACTCCTTGTACTTTTCAGCAACTGACTTGTTAACATGTTCAGTTTTGATTTTCTGGCCAGACAGTCACTTTGTGGAAGGAAGGTGTCATAAGGTTGGCATGACCACTTTTCAAAGTGTGAACTGGAGCTCGCACAAGATAATGTCTTTCCACAGGAGTCTGAGAAGGTATGACTCAACACCTTGTCATCTATCTAAAAACCTCCCATTTGAATTGGGCAGCGGATCAGACAGATTATAAGCAAATTGCATAAGGAACTTATCATGTATCATTATAGAATTGTTTATTTGACAAGTCTGAAATAGAACAAATGCTGTTTCCTCCAATATCCTATTAAACTAGCAGGTTGTTATTATCCGATTTTATTACTGATCGATTCAGTGTAAACAGTTACTAATCAAATGGAAATCTTGTTTTCTAGTTGTGTTTTTTCCCTTTCAGCCTTTTTATTTACCTTTGAGCCTCCCTGATGCTGCTTTCCAGTACAGCATCCCATCCAGCAGGAGCCGCCGCTGTCCTATGTCATCCTTCCGGAAGAGCAGCCCATTCTTGAATTTCCCTGATGATTTCAGCTCCATTTTGTACATAATCTCTCTAAGACGCTGCCCCTTCTCACACTCATTTACCTTGGCATCGACATGAGTGATCATGTCCTTAATTAAACTGAGTGCCTGGGACAGATCTTCATAATCCTTAGTGCCAGCTAGAGAGAGACAGAGTGTTAGTTAGTCTCTCTTTGCTGCAGAATTTAAGGAAATAATTCATAAAATGAAAGTTGTTTAGATTTCCAGGACACAAAATGCTCCTAACCCACCCAACCCCAAACATCACCTTATGTGACAGGCTCTGTGCTTAGGAGCTCAAAGTGTTTCTTTGGAGCATAAAGTCAAAAAAAAGGCAAAGCACCAAATTCTGATCAAATTGAGAGGCTCTTTAGAGTTAAATCTAACACTGCCCCTGAGCCTGTGATGGGGTGGGAGTGATTTGTGTGGCTCAATAACAACCCCTTCAAGTGAAAAAGGAGTGAAGGGGCAGGGCCTAAAGGGAGTCCCAGACAATCCCCCATGTTTAGAAAGAGTCTGGTGCACAAGAAGACAGCCAGGGCAGGGCGGGCAGATACTACAGGGCATCTATAAATAATATACCTTCTGTATTCTGAATAATACGCTCCACCAGCACTGGGTACTTTGTAATGCGTTGAGTGACTAGGAGGATACACTCCTGGACACCAAGTCTCCTCACAATAGAAGAGTTACCTATTTTCTAGGGAGCAAAAAAAATAGAGCAAATGGTTAGTCAGCTCTATGTGCATAAACTGCATGTTGAGATACAATCTGCATTTGATATAGGCCTCCTCCGTCCCCTCCCCATCCCCATTTACACATTCCTTAACTCTTGAAATGTCTCTTGTGTGTAACAAGATCTTCACTGACTAGAGGACCCTGTGGCCATTCTCGCACCACAGACTCATGAGTGTCAATCACAAAATAGCAATAGGCACCTCTTGCACACAGCATACCTAGCTCGGACTCGCATCACAGGGAAAATATATTTTAATGTTATGTCCGGCTAGTGCACAACAGACCTGGGCCAAAGCAGAGCAATACCCAGCTTCCAACGGTTGGATTTCTCATTTAACGATGGATTTTCTTTTTTCTTTCATAATATGCCCACTTTAAAAATATATTTATAAATATTTTCTAATCAGATTCAGTCTAATTGTGCTGAATAATACTTGCTATTGAATAGTGTACAGGTTTCTCCTTTACCAGGGTTTTGGAATTTAATGCTAATAAATCTAGATCTACTGCAACTGAGGAAGTGAGCTGAGGCTCACGGAAGCTTATGCCTGCTGAAATTAAATTTGTTAGTCTTTAAAGTGCCATAGAACTCTCGTTGTTTTTACATTTATTAATGCTAATCAATCCAGCTCCACAAGCATCAGAACTCCAACAGTCAGTCCAGTTCCAGGTATCCTAGGATCCTGCCAGTAGAATGGATTACAGATTCATGGCTCTTTTCTTTTCAGAACATAGATGCATTGCATATTTAAACTCATTATTTAAATTCTTGAAAGTAATGAATTGTCCCTTTTAAAGACATCACATACGAGGAACTAGTACTCAGAACTACTGAACTCTAGGATTTGGAAAATTCCACAGACCTGGACCATGCAGTGTTCATCTAAGATCTGGGTTAACTCCTTCCAATTTGACTATGTTATAATATTTCCAAATATAGTTTCTCTTGTTCTACCTATGTTTGGCTGCACATTCCAGTGCACAAAAGACAGACACATGTCCCAGAGCCAGTCTCTTGATTCTGGAGAGATGTCATAGTGGGCAAAACTATAACAACAGTAGAACCTAGTTCTTATACAACATTTCTTATGGTAGATCTCAAAGAAGACAAGTATGATTATTGCCATTTTAGATATAAGGAAACTGAGGCAGAGAGGTGAAGTGGCTTGCCTAAGGTCACCCAGCAGGCCAGTAGCAGAGCCAGGAACAGAATCTAGGTCTTCTAAGCCCCTGTCCAGGCCTCTATCCACCAGGCCTCTTTAGAACTAGTTTTCTTGTTAACCTGTGTTACATGCAAACTGGATTGGGTCACTGGCTGGGTATTTTACCTTTATTAAGTTTTGGAACTTCTTGCTACTCTGCAGCAGGTCCTTATAGTGGCTGACAGCTTCATTGTGACCACAGCAGAACACACCATATTTTTCTTTCATTCTCTCTCCACTTTCACCTGAAAACTAATTGGAAACATGAGGAAGGACATTAAATTAGCCAGTTTAAAATTAAATCAATCACTCCCAGAGAGCTTGGCTACTGTAACACTCTTGGGTTTAATCAGGCTTTGTGCTTATTGGCTTTTGGGGTCAAATTCCTTTGCTATTCCAGCTTCTTCTCCTGCACCAGAAATAGGAGAGAGGTTTAAAAAGTGGAGTGGCTCAGACACAACAATGTACCAAAGAGATAAACAATATTCATTTATTCCTGGCAGAAAGACAAATGTGAGTAAGAGCTTCTAGGACTTAAACTCAGAGCTTTTCTGGAGATGGAAGGGGCATCAAATTGGTGGTGATGTGAGAATGTTTCTGTTGCATCATTCCAGGTCAAGAAGAGCATATAGAGTTACCAAAAAAAGGGAAAGCCTATTACAGCAAGAATAAAGAACAAAAACAAAAAATCTATAACCCAAGAGGGTCAGCAATAGCTGCAGGAGAGCTGTGTTCAGAAGGAATATCAGGACTCTCCTTTGAAGGACATCAGTGGTGTTCTACTTTGATTTTGGAGTGGACAGGAAGCAGGAACACGCCCCTCCCAGCAGCATGCCATGTAGCACATAAACACACAAGGAAAATGTTTAACATTTCACACAATTAGTGACAAGCTGCGCTTCTGAAAGCCAAAGACAAACATTGCATTGGAAAGAGCATTTAAAACACAGTGTTTTGTCAAGGGCCCCCTATACTCAAACTTTACTCAACCCAACTTTAATCTTACAGTTAAGTTCTTAGAAGTTAAATATAGAATCAACTAATGTTATTAGCACTCAGTTCACACCTGTTGTACCAAGAGGTCTCCAATGTTCTGGATAACGTAATTCCGGTCATTGCCTTCCTCCAAGGACGCCTTCCGTCGCTCCTTTAATTGAAACAGGAACTCCCCATGCAGCTCCAGCAATTCATCCGCACAAGGGAAGATTTTGTTGATGACCGTGTTAGTGAATTGCAGCTCCTCTCTCAGTGCTTTGGAGTACACCTTCAGCATGATTTTCAGTGTTCGAACATGATGCATTTCAGTCTGCATGAGCTCTGGAGAGGAAAAAGGCCAGCAGTCATTTAGAAATGTTAGGCAGTGGCTGGCAAAGCAGCTAAACAGGTGTTCTCCAACTGTTTTTGCTGGAACCCCTTTGAAAATATTTCAGGCTGTGTCGCCTCCCCCAAAATACCATTCCACTCCTCCCACCCCCATGCCATCGCACCCTTACTTTTGTGCTGCTGCTGGGCACGGCGCTGCCTTCAGAGCACTCAGTCAGCAGCCGCTGCTCTCTGGCCACCCAGCTTTGAAGGGCTCTGGCTGTCAGCCATGCATGGGGCTGACAGCCACGGCTTGTGCGAGGGCTGACAGCTTGCAACCCCACCCATAATAACCTTGTGACCCCTTGAGGGGTCCCAGCCCCCACTTTGAGAACTCCTGCTAACAGAGCAGGCTATGAAAATCAGCATTCTTAGAAAGCCACTTACCATACTGCTAGTGCATGTTGCTGGCAAAGGTAGCATTGAAATAATGAAGGGCATTTATAGCTCAACTATTTTACTCCATTTTGAATTTATAAAACATGCCCATAACTTCTTACAGGCAAGATAAATTGGCAGATGGTATTATCCTGCTGTGTGTTAGAAGCTGTAAAGTTTGCCCAGATACCACAGTGGGCACGTTTCAATTTGTGCATTCCTCGGAGAAAGTGCTTTCAGTTACATTTTTCAATGTGTCCTACAAAGTGACCTATTACAGAGGTCAAGTAAAGACTGACAGGTTCTGTGTGGATTCAGGTCAAAGCCTAGGAGACCTTGTAATCTAAGCATCTCATTAGAATAGAAACATGGGACATGACATACTCTCACAGCTAAGGAAGCCAGCCTAAGGAAAACTCATCCATGGTGCTTTTGGATCTCTCCCAGACATTAATAAAGTACTATCACCAATACTGGCGAGGACTAGAGCAGCAATATCTCAGCATGGTAGTGCTAAAGAGTTTCCTCAGATCAGCTGGGTATGCAACACAACTCTGAGGAGAGTGCCCAGCTGACAGCTCAATTCTCTAGGCTATCACTAAAAAGCAGTAAATATTGTGTAGTATGCAGGGCAGAAAAAGTAATCAAGATCCCCTGACAGCAATAATAATCCCTATACATGCAATTTGTAAAGAATTTCAAAGAAAAAATAAATAAATAAATAATTTTCATACAACTCTTGGGTGGAATCACAGGCAGCATTCTGAACCAGAAACACTTCAGGAAAGCGTTTCTAGAAGGAGAAATGAAGACTCCTTATAATCCAATTAAAATCATAGAAGGTGTTTTAGGATTATAGATTGCAATTTGGCCAGGGCAACAGGGCTGACAAGCCTACTGTTGCAAAAGGAACCATGGGATCCTTATGAACATGAAGTCATAAATTTAGCTTTATGTCTCATTAGAAAGATAATGCCTCCAGCAACACTGATGTGCATAAAAAACCACATTCTGGGCCTTTGGGGAGTACTGAAGGAAGATCACTGCTCACTAGGGACCAATGCTACTTTCTTGTGGATCTGGAGTATTTCTTGGAAATCTTCCAACCAAGCAGTGACCAAGCACTCTGCTTAGATCAAGATACCCCCAGATCGTGGCCTGAGGTGGTGGTGAAGGAAATTTCCTTGTTTTATAGGTGGAATTTACAGTTCACATTAGCAATCTGGAAACCACAAGGTGTTTAACAATATAACTGGAACCAGAACTTAAGTACACAGCAGGTTCAGGGGCTAGAAGAAGGGAAATCTTCATACAGTCCTGGCTTCTAAATACAAGGGAATACAGGGAGGCAGTGAAATTACGGAATCCTATTATACTATTTAAAATAGCAATAGGAGACATTTTAAAATAGAAACACTATGTAAATGACAGAAATAAATTGTTCTTACCATAAATGACATCTTGCCTTTTTATAACTGCTCTGTTTTGCTTCTTTGCATAAGACTGTTCCACTGCGAGACTCCAAGATTCTGCCTCAAACTCATGAGCATCTGTTTCAATCTCACTTCTCAGAGAGGAAGAGTATGCATCTAGATCAAAAGCACATTCTGTTTAACCAAGTGCCACACTATGCCCTGGTCATAGCCTCTGATAACTTTTATGAACACAAAATGAGTTAAAACACTTAAACAATCTCTCCGAAACATAAGAACAGCAGGAAATCCTCAAAAGTCAGAGAAGTTCCATACCTTCCAGAAAAATGGATTCTGCTGTTGAAGGTGCAAGTGAGACAACATCATCTGATGTCTGCTTAAATTTTATAAATCCCGAATCCCCTTCATCCATGTCTCCTGTGATTGGTCTAAATAGCCAAAAAAATTATACAATACAACTGTGTTACTTTAACATAGAATACTAACTTTTTAAAGAGAAAAGCATAACTCAACTATCTGTAACAAACCATTTTAACACGCATTCCTCCTTTATTATAGAGCTAATTAGTTAGAACAAACAAAGACTATCCTTGCTTTCTGACATGACAGTCAAATTCAACATGGTAATAAACAGTGAAACTCAGTGGACAAATTTCCAGTTTAATTTAAAAGTCCATTGTTCTCGGCGGATCAACGCCGGTACAACTTTTGGTACTGCACCTTAGAAGGCACCTCATCTTCTGTTGATGAACTGGACGGAGTCCAAACAAAAAGCTCCGTCAATAGGATGAGACACAATCGTTGCAAACAAAAATGTGATGCGTAGCTTTAATAAAGTCCCCTATTTTAATCAAGGGATATTTCAATTTTAAAAGCATTGTCAATTATACTACTCAGAACCAGCAGTAGCCCAAAAACATTCAGGCTAAGAAACTATTTCCAGGTTTTCACAGACCTAGAGACAATCAACTTAAATGGACAATAAAGCTTGGGCGAGGGAAATCACATGCCACAATCTAAATGTTACCCTGATCCATGGCATTTTATCTGTAGCAGCAAGGCACTCCAAAGACTGTGCAGCTTCACAAAGAAACATCCATCTATCTGGAGAGCATTTCTAATGAAATTCAGCAGAAAGGGTTCATCTAATACACTCGACAGCTTGCAATACATGTCCTTAATTTGGAAGGGATTTAGTTTCATAACTATTTTTACAAGTAAGAAAAACAAAGCAAGTGGCTTAACAGAAAAGCAGTCTACTTACCCAGATTTATTAACAGCACCTGCAGTATTCAAAGCAGAGTGTGAATTTCCTCTTTGGGTGATAGTCATGCCGAGGTTTCGAGACAGAACTGGGGTGCCATCTGATCCCAGGAGGACACTTCGGGGCTGCTCCTTCAGAGAGGCTGCTACAGAGGCAAAAACTGAATTGGTGCTCAAAAAGTGAGGAGTACATTGCAAATTGCCTGCTCTCAAACCCCTCCTCTCTGAATGTGGATGGAGAGCAGACAAGATCTTAGATGTCAAGAGCTCATTGTCCAAAAATACATTCTCATTCCATTTTCGTGAAAAAGAACTACAAAAAGACAACTCAGGATGAGCTGGCATTGGATTGTTTCTGCCACTGCTTTTTGAATTTGTATTCCCCATGCTCGTAACTGGCTGCCCTAAGATTTAGCACAGTAAAGTGGCCCCACAGATGCACTCTTTTTATACTACCTTGTGATCTTTCTAGAAATGTAAAGCTGCCACTTAACTTACTGCATTGGCTAAATCAGCAGGTCTGAAGTGCAGGAAATTGGTCCCTGCTGTGCCCATTTAGTGTGGAAATTGCAAAGTATCTTCTCCTTTAGTAAAGCACCATCATCTACACACAATTATTCACACCCTATTGTACAGGACATAGAGTATTTCATGTCAAACAAGAAAAATCTGAGATCACGAAAAACCCAACCGTTCTCTGAAATGCTTATGGCTACACAGTGATTTATAGATACAAACGCAGTATAACAGATACCACCGCTAAACAGAATTTTAATACTGCAATTTTTCAATTCTTTAAAAATCTAGACAGACTGCAAATTGGAAGGGTATTTAAACCTGTAATCACTATTATACAATATATGGAAGCCTGTAATAGGCTTTATAAAATTTCTTAGTACTAATGCCTGTAATGAAAAATAAGGAACTGGAGATAAAATGCATTTATTTTATTTTATTTTATTTTTCAGAATGATTTTAGAAAAGTCACAGGTGGAGAAATCAGCCAGACAATCTTTGAAACGTCACATCACTGATTAAATCTGCAGCTGCCCTTTCTTCCAAGTGCTTGTAACAGCCAGAAGGCTGCTCTGCTGAGAGGAGAGGGGACACCCAGAAAGATGCCAGAGGAGAAGAGATGGAAAGCTCACGAAAGAGACTCGAGGAAGGAAGGGAGCAGCACAAGTTCCACCAAATGAGGAGCAAGATGATGACAAGGACAGCTATATGGGTAACGTTTTTAAAAGCCACGGATTAGTAAATATAATCATTAATATATGCACAGAATGGGGCTTTAATTCCAGTTTGCAGGTCTGGTGACATGTATAAATCAGTTCTTTGGTTCCGGAAGTTACCAAAACATTGCAATGAAATTATAGCCTTTATTACTCCAGGCTACATAAATTAGTGTTCAGCTAAACAGAAGATGGATCATGTTCTATTTCAGGGGTGGGGAACCTCCGGCCCACGGGCCGGATTCGGCCCGCGAAAGAATTTGATCCGGCCCGCGGGCGGGCGGGAAGTGCGCGCTGCCGAAACCCTGCCGCCGAAACCCTGCCGCCGTCTGCTCATTTTCGGCAGCGGGTGGAGTCCGGAGGCGGTTACTGCCCCACGGAACCCTGCGGACACTGCAAAACCACGCCGCCGAAACGGCGGCGGCATTTCGGCGGCGGGCACCGCCCCACACGTAACTCTGCCGCCGCCGAATCCCCCCCTGCCGCCGAATCCCCGCCCGCCGCCAGGGCCACCATTAGGCCCTTGGCAACAAAAAGGTTCACCATCAGGCCCTTGGCAACAAAAAGGTTCCCCACCCCTGTTCTATTTGCTATTCCATTGATAGCAGGATCCCGCCTCTCATGAGAGAACGTTCCATTTATTGCAAAATGTTGACCTACAAACCAACTGGTTTGTATCAAAAGCCTGATTAAAGTTAGTGGGAAGATCATTTTATTATCATCATGAACACAATATTTGAATGCTGTGATCATGACAAAAAGCAAGGATTAAAGAATTTTTCTATGTCTAGCGGCTCAGTGTTTGGAGTTCTCTTATCTAGAACTAACAGCTTGACTCTGATTTTCAAACAGTTCTTGATGTGGCTGATGGAACTCATACATCTGCTAGTCCTTGACAGCAACATGGCAACTGCAAACTGCTGATCTTCGGTTTGCTCAAGTCACAAATTTGCAGGTAAATCCTTGGTAAGATCGTGTCAACAATCACTCAGGAGAGCCCTCAAAATGAGTTTCCCTGAGAATATCACGCATGTTTGAAATTCAGATTCCTGGTGAAGCTGAGTTATATCTTCTCAAAAGTCTTGTTTTAAGACAGTGGTGACCCTCCATTAAGGAACAGTGTCTTTATGTTGCACAGTTTTGAAGATGAGGCTTCTATTCTGGGCGAGTAGCGACACACTGGATTCTGTGTCCTGACAGTGCCATTCTCAACAAGGTTGTGAAGGGTGCATTAAAAAATATCACTGCAACCAATCTTCACCTCTGTATGATTTGTACACAAAAAGGTTACTGTAATTATATTCCTACTCATAGTGATATTGTCCAGATTGAAACACTAGCACAATACTCCATCAGTAACAACTGTCATCTATACATATATTAATATTATCAGTCTTTGCATCTCTCATCATTTTACCCTATCACTCACTAGAATCTCACTTGGATAACTCTAGGTTTCAAAGATGTGTTGAGTTTACAGTATTGAGCCATTGGATTTTCATGTATAAAAACGAAGGGCCTACATATAGAGAGAAAGTAATGGAAAAGTGTGGGTAGTAAGAAGCAAGCCAAGTTTAATTACAGTCCCCACTTTGCCACTTACAGGAACCCTTTAATAGCAGCAATTTAGAGCCTACAAGCAATTTTGTTTAAACAACATTTCAGAAAGGGAAATCTACCCATTATACAGAATTGTAAAACACAAAGAAGCTAGCACTACAAAGACTTTATATATTTTAACAAAGGCACAGCCATGGCTCCAGATAGCGTACAAGAACTAAGAGAGCTGTCAACTTCATAAAAAAACGCACCAACACACTTTTGTCAGAGGAGTTTTTCACCTGCTATTTGTATGTGTAGCCCCTAACAAAGATTAAACAAAACCAGTTATTCTTCTCAATTTGTTTACACTGCATATAGGACAGCATTTCACATATAGTCACTTTGACTGTGTTATCCCTGCTTCATATATGAAGTGAGTCAGCCCCCCAGTTTGCATGGGTAATTCACATAGCAAGAGAGGACAGAAAAGCATTTTAAAGTTTAGCAAAGCAGGACAATAAAACCACAAACACCGGCAGCAGCAGGTGTAGGTTCTGAAACAGCTTTTAACTTTTGTTAAGTGACTATACTTCAACTTGACTGAGTCCCTTTAAATAAGAATAAAATTCAAAAATAAGCCACCCATCCAAAACCATAAAGAGTCATAGTATTCACCCCCCCCATCCCCAAATACAACAGAACATCCCCCCTCGTTTGATCATCAAGGTATAACCTATTCCTGACCAAAGCCTGGGGCAGCCATGGGCTTTGCAGTGCCCTGAAAGGCTAACAAATCTAGACATTGGCAGAGCAGAAAGGGAAGGAGCAAGTTCCGAAGTCAGACATCCTTCCCATGAAACTGCCTCGACCCCTTTTTTCTGAAAATGGAGTTAGAACTGCTAGTGTGAGGGCCTCATCACAAACACCGTAATATCACTTGGGAAGAGACACAGCCTTTTAGGTAGCCAAGTCCCAAACTGCCTGAGGCTGTAAACCCAACACCTTGACCACCACCTGGCAGCTAAAAAGGCAGCTAGTGCAAATTACAGAGACTGGTGTTGCATGTCCCCTGAGCGAAAGAAACCCTGCTCAACAGAAGTTCTTAGTGCTCTGCATTAACTTCAGCTTCCTCGCAGTCCCAAGGTACAGCCCCACATCGAATGCACAGGACACTAAGATGTGGATAACTGCAGCAAGGTCCACATGTGAGAGAAACAGTCAGGTGCACATGACCAAGCGCCCTGGGCCTCAGCTGCTACCTAAGCAACCAGGGACTCCCTCTTCTATAAAACCTTGAACTTGCTAACCTCTAAGACAGGTTGCTACCTCCACTGGATGGACATCATCATCTTCATGAATGTTCCTGGTTAGTTCCTCCATCCTACCAAGATTACCTCAGCAAGCCCTCACCTACATCCCACTCAGACACCAAATCACTCATTCACTGCACCAGCCAAGTCTGGCGTGTCAGAGACACAGATCCAAGGATCATGGGTATACTGTATGCAATGTAGCCTACGTTGCTTCCCTTCATAGCCAGAAGGAATAATAAAACAGACCCCTACAATATCCTGCCTCAGGGCAAAAGAGAAACTACTCAAAAATACCCTCTGCAGCTTCTCATGAAGAAAGGAATAGTGCAAGCAACTCCATCTCCCCCTACTAGGAAGTGCAGATGTGTCAGTAAAACCTAGTGGTGAGTTGTATCAAAAGCAGCTGACAGATCCCAAAGAATCATTCATTGACAAGAGGAAATCCTCTATCAATGGAATCAATTTGTCTAATTCCTAAATCTGAAACCAGATTGATTTCCACAGCCCAGTTAGAAACCAGAGCTTCCTGCCACAATCTCAGTGACTTTGCCAGAAAAGGAAAATTGGATGGATACTGGTCAATGTTAGCAAGATCAACATCAATGGGTAGCTTCTTGAGCAGAGGACTCACAGTAGCTTCCATGAGGATAGCTAGCATCCAGTCTCCAACAGGAAAACAATGACTCAACCAGCAACAGGCACAGTATTTCCCTGCTTGCTTTCACCAGCCAGGAAGGGTCCAATTCACAGCAACCTGCTGCCTACAGCAACTCCAAAACTATACTGAAAACGGGACACTTCAGACTTTCCTTGCTTAAAATGAATTTCTTCTTTCTATTGATGCAATACCTTAGGTGCTTTTAGAAGAGTTGGAGAAGGAAGAGTGCTAACAAATCATCCTCTGAATGTGCCATATACCCGTCATCTCATAAACAAACAATATTTCAGATATTACGCTAATGCCACACTAGATAGGACTAGAATTTGGTAAAGGAAGGTTTCAAAAAATTGGTTTTCGATAGCCTGCTGAACCATCAGGCTAGAAGCAAATTTGTTCACCAAATGTGTAATATTTTCACATATATGCAAATTTCCTTGAGAATTTCAGACTGCAAATTTACTGGTGCGTTCGTGGCAAATGTAGTGCCATTAAGGAAAGCTAAAGAGACTGATAAAGCCTTTTAGCGTGGTCACCCACATTCCAAAGAGACTTTATCTTATAAACATGTATTTATAAGATAAAGTCTAACAGCTTTTATCTTTTCATTGCCAAAACCAAACAGAACACAGAAAAAGTATTTTTAAATGCCATTAAGACCAACCAATCTTGGGGCCTTCAGTGCGGTTTCCTTGCACCTTAGGACCTACTCTTAAAATTACTCGGAACAAAACGTTATGGTTGTTCTTTCAAAAGTTTACAACTGAACACTGACTTAATACAGCTTTGAAACTTTACTATGGAGAAGAAAAATGCTGCTTTTAACCATATTAATTTACTGAAACAAGCACAGAAAGAGTTTCCTTACCTTATCAATTTTTTTAAACTTTCCCCTTTTTTTAGAAGTTTACATTTAAACACAATACTCTACTGTGTTTGCTTTTTTTTTTTTTTTTTGGTCTCTGCTGTTTCCTGATTGCGTATTTTCAGTTCCAAATGAGGAGTATGGTTGATCGGTCAGTTCATAACTCTGAGGTTCTACTGTACTATGAGTAAAGACATGTACTGCCCATGGTATTAGCTGCCTTTACAACTTCTTGGCCCTTCTACTTTTGACTACATTCCCATTTTTCAGTCTATGTAGCAGAGTCTGCACCAAAGAAAAAAATCATTTTCTGAGTTCAATTAGCACTGTCTGCACACTGCTGAGAGTCATTATTGATTGCTGTTAGTCCATCACACCAGACCAGACTGTATACCACAGAGCTGTTCCAACCACAAGACCTAGGATTAACTTTTTCCATTTTCATTATTCTTTCATGTTTCCTATTTTAGTCTCTAAACCTTCCCTTAAGGAGACAAAGCCATTCTCGGCAACAAAAAAAACAACCACCTATCTTATTCTAACAATTAGTCCCGTTGTGCTGTCTCCACAATAAGGTTTGTTTTAAAAACCCTTGAAATGCAAGTCAGCCACCACCTACCATGACACACACCTGCACTACAGATAACAGACATCCTCATCTACCGTGTTTCACAGTGAGAAACACAACTGAACAGAGACAGGCAGAGACTAATTTTGCTCTTGTTATGATCAACCCATTCATCTTACAACCTGAGGAGTCTGCTTCTCCCCTTAACACACATTGTTAAATACAATTTTATGTGGTAGGGGTTTTGCACACACAGGGGTGGACTGTGATCTAAGTCACATCAGCATAAAGCCGGAACAGTTCTAACACACTTACACCAGCGTAAAAGAGATCTGAATCTGACCCACTAGATGGAAAACACCCTTTTAGCATTTTATGTAATCACTAAGCCATATGTCTGGTACCATGTAAAACACCAAAGACTCTCAGAAATTTAAACAGTTTAGAATCCAACAACTATACAATGAATAAAGTGTCTCAGTCCAAACAGCATGATTGAAAAGAATAGCTGTACCTCGAAATAAACACCAGTATCCAAATTCTAGAAACAGCTCAGAGCAAAGGTGCAGAATCCTACAGACTGTTTGATGAGAGCAATTTCTGTGATTGTGAAAATGCCCATTTGGAGGGATCCAAACGGCCTCAGCACAGCTTGACCACCACCGCCCAGGGGGGGAAAAAAAAGAAAAATGATGTGTCTATTTGATAACGCTGTCTGAAAGCAGGCATATATTTTCCATGGCAGTAGCAAAAAGCTATTTCAAAGCCTATGTTTCAAAATAACTGCTCTTTTCAAATATTTTTTCCCAGTCCTTTTTCCAAATTTATTTCAACAAAGATCTCTCTTTCAGACTGCTAATGCCCGCTTGTCTCTGAGACTGCTAGTGAGCACCAGCTGCAGGCAAGTTTTTAATAGACAATTATGAAAATCTGATGTAAAATGAAGCTTCCAGTTAACGGTTCTAGTCTTTCCAGAAGTCAGAGAATAGGCAATCAATGAGAAACTAGCTTATTGATCTTTCTTCACTCTGATATTTTGAGGTTACACAGCAAGAAGGTATAAAATAGAATAAAAATATAAACGAATAAAAACACACAGGAGACTGCTAAGCACTTCTAGTTCATACCCAATGGGGAAAAATGAAGTCATTTAATTAAAAAAGACCTCTTCTAACCTTCAATAATACACTGTGTATTGTTCTAAAACATATTAAGGAAAAAAAATAAAGCTTAACAGAAAAGCCTTGAGCACAGAAATCATTCTTTAGTACAAACCTTGGTAAAAGCCCTGGGGTGAACTTTGTGGGGATCCAGGAGGTCTGTGTTGAAAATCCTTCTGCCATAGGAGAAAACAATCAAATTTTTTTCTTAAAGTGTGCCATTAAGTACACAGATCAGAGCATCATTTCACATTGAACCATATTTTCAGTATTATGAATTACTGAGTACAGGTGAGTTCTTACACTTAGATTAGGAAACCAAAGCTTTTTTAGAAAGAGTTTTAAAATATTTTCACATCCTGAAAGAAAACAATGTATCTAGACTTACAAATTACAAATAAATGCTAGGAATACTTTGCCGAGTATAAGCAAGACACAGCCTTGCCTACATCAGAAAGCTGCACAGTTTAAAGGTGTGATTTTAAATAGGTTTAGTTAAAGCATGCAAACCCCCTGTGTGCACACTTATTTCAGGTTATGGGTAGCTTATTTTGGTTTATTTTAAACCAATTCCTAATTGGCTTAAGCTGGTTAAACCAAAAGTAGAGTGTCTGCACAGGGCTTTGTGCAGGTTTAAATCACAGCTTTATATACATTAATGCAACTTTCTCACAGACAAATTCTCATTTGGATAACATTGGAATGTCCATAGGTCAATCTGTTAAGAGTCAAGATGTCAATATGCAGGAAAAACAAACAATACATTTCTATAGCAGGTAGTTATTATGAGGTCTCATTGCATTTCATTATTTATTTTGTCTTCTGTTCTATTTCAGCCCCCACCTCTCCTTTCTCTTGTCCTGGAGGTGATTTGTGACAGTCTGGCTATGCACTACAGTTTGTAGAAAATTGTATCTGTAAATGGAAGATTTCTGTTGAACCGAGGATAGCTGCAATATAGTTCATGTGCAAGTTTGAAACAAAGTAGAACTCCAATAATCATTCTGCCCTCAGGAGGGGGCTGAAAATTGGCTCCTTTCTCCCTTAACTGCCAAGACTTGAGCTGTTCTGCGCTCTCTGTTTCCCCGTATTACTCCCTGCTCTGCTATCATTCTCTGAAGTCATCAACACGTGCACATGTGGGGAAAAAATGTTTTCATGTAAGTCTCAATAGGTAACTGAAGGAGGAAATGATATTCAAATGCCGTGTTTTAAAACGCATGAATGGACTAAAAAAATGTACAAATACATAGTTGATTATGACCACACTGTAACCTTATATGGAATCTTATGAGCATTCTTTGATACAGATAAGAAAGAAATGAACTGCTTGGCTAGAAGTCAAAGCACTGAGCTTGGAAAGAACATGGCTTGGAAAGATTCAGAAGATATTACAGTTCAGAACATAAAACCACTATTCCTTTCCTACCGTCCTCAGATTATAATTAGAATGTAACTATTCTGATCAATCTTCCCCCTCTCATGTGAGCCTCCTCAAAATATGGACCAAGAATACTGTGTTACCTATTTATCCATGCAGTGGTGGCATAAAAAAAACAGGGGTACCAAAAATTAAGAATATGCATCACTTGCTTTTAGAAACACAGCACATTTCAGGAACGAACAATGGGCCCAAGAGCCAGGAATTCCTGAGGGTGAATCCCAGCTCTGAGACTGACTTATGAAGCCGTACGTAAGTCAGCCTTTCTGCATCTGGTTTCCCACACATACACAAACCATCCAGGGATACTAGTTGGACCAGTTAGTAACTATTCAGGGCTTTGAAGACATAGGGCCAAAATCTTAGCTGGTATAAATTAGAACAGCTCCACTGAATTCAATGCACTACATAAGTGCTAACATAAATGCTATTACTCCTATCTTATAATGGAAGAGAAGTTTGTAAAACCTACCTTGGGTCTGGTGCTGCTGCATTCAGCCAGTAAAGTCTTGCAGTTCTTGTGGACATTCACTGCACAATCTGAAATGTACAAAATATTTGGGTTATGCTTACCATCCCCATCTAGACAAAGAGAAATAACTGATTTCTGAGATCTGAAAGGATCAGGGAATGACTCCAGATATTCCACTGGGAATACTTATTGTGCAATTTCTATTCTTGGTTTTCCACCAAAATGATCAAACTTGAAAGAATGAAGACAAGAGCCATTATTAAAAAAGCTCATGCCAACAAGACAGACTGGGTAGGAAGGAACACCATTTCCAGAGTACCTCTGGGGCATCTCCAGTTGGCAACCTAAAGGCAGGAACAGTACCACATAAATATACCACTTTTTCTAATACTGGTATAGCAGGATGGATATAGTAGATTCATATTGTAACCCAATGGGCACAGAACAATATTCTTCATTTGCGTGGTCTAATGGCAATATGAAATATTTCAGTCTGGTACAAAAGTGCAGTTCACTGCTCCATTGTTCTACAATATTTGTACCTTGTGTATTGCAAGTTTATTCTTTGTTTCGTGTGAGAATGCATGCGTATGGTGAATTTCTTGGTTTATCAGTTCTATTCCTTGGCCACTACCGTGTAACTGGACTTTCAGGAAGAAAACTGGTTGTTGGTTTCTTCATTAATCTCACCTGAGATTCCCCACCTCACCAAAATGAAAAGTATAATCTTTGTCTTTCAAATCATTCTGCCAAACATTAACAAAACAAAAAAAATGAGCATTCCATGCCCGTTTACAAAGCAGAGAAACACCCCCCCAAACAAAAATATAACTGCCAGAAAATCTTGCAAGCAACAGATGTAACTAATTCTGTTAGTTCTCGTAAGGATGCTATTTGTTAAAAGCTCTCACTGCTTTCTGTAAAGAGCTCAGTATTCACTAATATTCTTCTGGTTCATTTCCATCTCTCTCACAGCCCCATATTCGTCAGATTCTGAATTCTTATTTCCAAAGCAAACTGAATCAAGTTACATAATTCAGGCAACATGCCAAACAAAATCAGATACTAGGATAATTTTTCGTGTACAATGTACAGTGCCTTTCTACATATGGATGGTGACCCTCAAAAGACCCTCAAAGTATATTTATGTCAATGATTTTCTTTTCTTGCAATGGACACAAAACATGCTTGTAAAGATGACAGGAAGACTTGCAGTGTAACTGCTTGAAAAAAGCCTGTTTGTGCTTAATGCACTGGGGAACACTGTTCGAGCAATGTTCATCCATGCAGAAATATAACCCCTGTAATGGTGCCAGTCAGTAGCACCTAGGGTGACCTGTTTTAGTTGCTGCTGATGTAAGATAACTACACTCTCCTTTATGCAACAGTATTTTCCATGATTACAATAAATGTCTGAGAAGAGAATACAAGTAATATGCTTATCTGGACCAAATATCTAAATAAATCAACGTTAGCAGTGTTGCTGTAGCCATGTTGATTCCAGGATATTAGAGAGACAAGGAGGATGAGGTAATACCTCAAAGAGCTCAGTGCAGCTCAAAACTTGTCTCTTTCATCAACAGAACTTAGTCCAATGAAAGATATTACTTCATCCTCTTGGTCTTTCTAACTAAATTAACAAGTGTCAGAATCAGGCTTGTTGAGAGATGGGATGACAACCGGAAATGAAAGGTGCATATGTGCATAGCTTCTTCCATATGAATAAAGTGCTGAAAGTGCATTGCACCCCTACAGGATTTTCACACAGAAAATCTCTATGCAAAAAGCTTAATTTTGACAACTAAAACTAAAAAAAATACAGTGAAAAATTAACTAGATACTGTAATCGGATATGATAAATGTATTACAAGTCCTTTCAATCCTACCATTAAACAGAAGGAAGAACTCTATATTAACCATTCTATGTGGGATATAAACTGCTGAACCCACTAACGTAAAACACAGGCACCCACAGAATGAAGAGCTCTAAAAGAAAAAAGGGAAAAAAACCCAGCACATTTCAGGAAGATGCCAAAAGAGCTCTCAGTATGTGTTATGGATACGGAATGGACACAATGAAGTGCCTAATGGCAAACACACCCATGCAACAAACAAGTAAACTGCAGAACAAAACCATTATAAAACAGAAATCAGAAAAAGTTTTTAATGACTTTATGTCTGACTGAATGGGCCCAGCCATGGAGACTGAACTCCCATCTTACCCGGAAGGCAGGACTGAGGCACATAGGATAATTTTCTCCCCAACACTGCCCCACCAATTACTGCCTGTTTCTACCTGCTGTGTGAATAACCATTGTCCAGAGCTGTCAATCTGGCACCTTTCAGCAGCTAAACACAATTCAATTTAAAAAAAAAAGAAATGAAGAAATAAGGACATTATGTCATTGATACAGCGCAGGATCAGTTTAAACTGAAGAAGTCTAGGATTTCCACTGACAAAAGGCCACAGGTGTAAGGTCATCAGTACATATGAATTTTATAGTTTGCTAATGTCACATTTTTGTAAAAGCAATCTCTCCACTTCTTGTACACCTAGGAATTATGGTTGTAAGCACCTACAGGCTTAATTAGAATTCCATTTATAACTAATTATTCATGTGAGCATGAATAAATTTCCACAAAAGAGACTAAAAATATATTAACAACATTGTAAAAAGGTACATTTTCAGACTGACTCCCTAATTCTGCTTTATTCACTTACAAAGTTATAATACAAAGGAGTTGTATAAGGGAGTTGGCTGACGTGATTGCAGAGCCATTGGCCATTATCTTTGAAAACTCATGGAGACTGGGGGAGGTCCTGGATGATTGGAAAAAGTCAAATCTAGTGCCCATTTTCAAAAAAGGCAAGGAAGAGGATCTGGGAAACTACAGACTGGTCAGTCTTACCTCAGTCCCCGGAAAAATCATGGAGCAGGTCCTCAAGGAATCCATTCTGAGGCATTTGATCAAGGAACAGTCAGCATGGATTCACCAAGGACAAGTCATGTCTCATCAACCTGACTGCCTTCTATGATGAGACAACTGACTCGGTGGGGGAAGTGGTGGACGTGATATACCTTGACTTTAGCACAGCTTTTGATAAGGTCTCCCACAGTATTCTTATAAGCAAGTTAAAGAAGTATGGGTTGGATGAATGGACTATAAGATGGACAGAAAACTGGCTAGATCATTGGGCTCAACGGGTAGTGATCAACAGCTCGATGTCTAGTTGGCAGCTGGTAACAAGCAGAATGCCCCAGGGGTCGGTGCTGGGGCCAGTTTTGTTCAACATCTTCATTAAGGATCTGGAGGATGGGGTGGATTGCACCCTCAGCAAGTTTGCAGATGACACTAAGCTGGGAGAACTGATAGATACACTGGAGGGTAGGGGTAGGATACAGTGACCTAGACAAATTAGAAGATTGAGCCAAAAGAAATTTTATGAGGTTCAACAAGGACAAGTGCAGAGTCCTGCACTTAGGACAAAGAATCCCATGCACTACTACAGAATGGGGACCAACGGGCTAGGCAGCAGTTCTGGAGAAAAGGACTTGGGGGGTTACAGTGGAAAAGAAGTTAGATATGAGTCAACAGTGTGCCCTGGTTGCCAAGAAGGCTAGCAGCATATTGGGCTGCATGCAAAATATAATAAGCCAAATTGAACCTGCTAATACAATGCCTCCCACAGCAACTAGTACAAGACTGACAGGGACATACTTGGTTTGATACAACAAGAACATCCAATTAGTATTGGGCTCCTGTGTGGAGCTATGACTCACCAGGTATTATGAGTGGGCATGACACTGCCCCCTAGACTTTAAATGCATTGCCCAGTAAAATTACTCTTCGATGCTCATTTGCAAATCAGATATGGCTAACACCTAGGTATGCTAGAATTAGGTTGAATCCTTACTGCTAATAGTCACAATGTGGCTCTGGAGTATTTGTTATTTTTAATTAGACCAAAAGACTGAAAACACCCTCGAAGCACAATTCAGTTATAAAACTTGGCAATCTCCATCACTGTTTCTAAAGATACAGAGCTTGCCCACTACCTTTGAGCCTCAGGATATAGGCCAGATCCAATAGATAGGGAGTAACAGAAATGAACTATGAACCAAATACCCTTCCTTTCTCACTAATGATCTCTCTGCTGTCAGACATACTTGGATTCTTCAGAGATCACAAAGGAATGTTTTCCCTCAGTACGAAATACAAGAAGATTATTTCTCTAGCCTGACTCTATAGGATACATCTTCTAGTTCATGATAAATGTGCTTCTGAAGGATTAACTACAAGGTATTTGTTTTATATCTTAAGTATGCCTTAAAAACACTAATTTGCTGTAAACTCCATTCTGATTCACAGCACTAATAGTTAGAATTAAATCACAAACTGTGCTTTCCAACACCAGTGCATGCAGGATCTGTCATTAACCTCACACCACCACATGCCTAGGGAAAGGAAGTTGTTCTGAAGTAAGATCTATGAAATATTATAAACATTTTGATGTATCCATAGTCCAAGGTAGATAAATAGACCTGAAGACATGCAATCAATCAGTTTCTTTTGTTACTACCGGGACTACAGGGTTCCAGAAAAGGGAACTGTCTGTGACAATCTCATCAGGGAGGTGGAATTTCAGCTGAATTTGCAACAGTTTCTGAGTTCAGTAAATCCAGGTCATGTATCCTAATCAGTTCAGAACAGATTTAACTTTGTCCTAGTGGCTCCAGCGACTGGCACCTGCTTTTTTGCTTACACACCTAAATTAATAGAGCAGAAACCAAAACTGGGCAGGGTGCCCAACTTCAAATCACTTTACATTCTGTTGTAGCAACAATCTACACTGAAAAGCAATGGAATCTGTACTTCCTAAGTCATTTCATTTTTCCTATTAAGGCTGCTCTCTCTCCTTAAAAAAAGCAGCTAGGGGTTGTGTTCTCAGTATATTTGTTTTTAACAACTTTTATTCTAAATGTCAGACAGATTAAGCAGTTTTTCAAATCATTCCCACCACCACAAAAAATAAATTTTAAGCACAAACTCAGTAACAAAACTGATTCAAATCAGGCACTTGGTTTCTTTTTGAACTGCTGCAACATAAAGCATTTTAATCTAAAATAAAGATTTGTTCCATTTCTAGTCTCTCAGACTTTTCAATTCCAACTGCTGAAAATATGTCCAAACAAGCTATTAAAGCACTATGGAGTTACAGCTACGAAAGTGAAGTAGCAACTCTGACATAATTGCGAAAGGCATTTAAAACATCTGATAGGTAAACAGTAAGTGGAAGTGCAGCACATAATGTCTGATAGCTCCTGTGTGAGAGCCATATTTCATACATGTATTTTTGCTTTGCAACTAAGTGCCAACCAACCAACCAACCATACTCAATTTCAATAAGGGAGATGTTCCAAAGACTCCAGGAAGTCCTCTAGTGACATCTCTTTTGCTACTGATTTTAGGTGGAAGAAGCCCAGATACTATGGTGAGAGGCATGCTGTATAACATTCTCAGATAGCTAGCACAGGACGAACTACATCTGCTTAGTAAGGAAGAAGACTTGACCCAGTTCAGGACACACAGAGCCTGTGATACTGCAAAACCACCACCAAAAACTGCAGTATAAAAATTTTCTGTGAAAATTAAGTTCAGAGAAAGACGTGCACAACTAATCCCATGTACCTGCAGCAACACAGGGCAGACTGGCTGTACTCTTTGCAGCATGTTCTATTTATCGCATATGATGAAAAATACGGACTAGGCAAAGAATACAACCCCTGCCCCCGGTCTGTTCTGATGACTCTCCTCCTGCACAGGTCAAACCACACAAATCCGGCCTGGCCGCGGGGAAAGCGAAGTAAGGCGTTTACACGGGAGCCATAACACAGCTGCCCAGGTAGCCATGAGAACAGCACAGCACAGCACCGCACCGCACCGAACCGAACCGAACCTCCCCGACATCCGGCGGGCAGCTCGCGGAGAGACCCGCTGGACTGTGCGCATGACACCCGTAAAGCCAGCTCCGGTAAGTCCGCTCGCCCTTACACACGGCCCGACCGCCCGCTCCGGAGCCGCCGCGTTTTACCCGGGGCTGCGCGGCGCCCACGCTGACTGCCGCCGGGAGGCACGGAAAGAAAAGCCCGAGCCGAGCCGAGCCGAGCCGGAGCCTTCCGCCGGCAGCCCCGCGCGGGGAGACCCGCACACAACCCCGCTCCGCTGCGGCCCGGCCCGGGGCAGGCGATGAGCCCAGCTGCCCCGCCCGGGGAACCGGTGCCGGGCCCGGCCCCCCCCCGCACAGGCCGCTGGGCCCCGGACGGGCAGCGAGGACAGGAGCCGGGGGCGGCGGGCCCGGGGCGCGTCTCTTACCGAGGGCCGGGGGAGCCGCCGGTTTCCGTCGGGCTGGGCCGGGTCAGGGGGAGCCGCCGCCAGGCAACAGGAAACAGCCTGCGCTGACCCGGAAGCAGAGCGGCGCGGGCTGGGGGGGGCAGAGTGCGGCACTGCGCATGCGCCAAGCGGCGGGGGGGAGGGGGTCGTGGGAGCTCCCCTGCGTGCGGGCGCGAGCAGCAGCTGCCCGTGCACCGGGCCGGGCACGGACGGACAGACACAGACCGACCGACCGCCTCTGCCCGGCCACCCGCCGGCGCGTCTAGCGAGAGCAGCAGCAGCAGCAGCAGCCCCGCCCCCGGGGGCGGCCAGGCCCGGCCCGGCCTTGCAGCGGGACAGGCCCGTGAGCGGGGGGAACAGGCCGGGCCTGCCGCCAGCCTGGCCGCGCTGCGCCAGTCCTGCCCCGCCCGTGCCGGGCTGCGCGCGGCCAACCACGGCCGGCGCCGTGCACCTGTCCGTTCAGCGCGCGCACACACACAGCGCCGTGCACCTGTCCGTTCAGCGCGCACACACACACAGCGCCGGGCACCTGTCCGTTCAGCGCGCACACACACAGCGCCGGGCACCTGTCCGTTCAGCGCGCGCACACACACAGCGCCGGGCACCTGTCCGTTCAGCGCGCGCACACAGCGCCGTGCACCTGTCCGTTCAGCGCGCGCACACAGCGCCGGGCACCTGTCCGTTCAGCGCGCGCACACACACAGCGCCGGGCACCTGTCCGTTCAGCGCGCGCGCGCACACACACACACACACACCGCGCCGAAATATCCGAGCGCTCAGCCCGGTGCAGTCGGGCCCGGGCCGCCCGCAGCGCTGCACCATTCAGCTCTGCCTTGCCCTGTGCCGGTGCCGCCGGCCCGGCAGGGCGTTAATGCCAACGCGCACCACGGAGAGGTTTTCCGGCGGGTCGGGGCGGGGCAGCTGCAGTGCCCATGCAGAGCCTCGCTGCTGTACCGTGCGTCTGACGGGCACGGGCACGCGGCTGGAAACAAAACCGTTTATTTCTGTCTTTGGTTACGTCTGAGCGGCACACTCATCCTCCGCGTCTAGTGCCTGGCTGCTAAAATACCCGTAGGGAAAAACTACCAGCTCACATAGTGAAAAAAGTAAGTTTCGGGTCTCAGCCTAGTTATCACAGAATCAACACCCTCCCTGCGGAACTCTCCCCGTCCGCTCAGAAGCCCAGGACTGCACAACTAGGGTGTCACTTGCATGACAGGATTCGGCTGTGTCCACACAGCTGTGCAGGATTTACTGCACCAAGGCGGCGGTGCCGCGGGTGGATACTGAGATACACTAGCAAAGCCGTGTAGACGTACAACTGAGAATTAAAATATTGTCCTTAACTATCACATCCATCTGTTTCTTGTGAAATGGTTCCAAAGCTACACATACAAATGGATGAAGCACCGCCGTATTTTGTTTGATCATTCTCTGTGCCGAAATCCTTCTGTGTCTCAAATGCCATCCCAAAGTGAACAAAGCATAACTCTTACCTACAGCCTCAGCGTTATTAACATATTTTCTTCCCTATTTGGCTTGTGAATGGATCAGACACAAATGATTAAGCACACCCTTCAAGTACCCAAGACACTTATATTCATTTTGCCATCATCTTTGTCAAGCTGAAACAATGAACTCTGCTGGTTATTTTCTAATACTCAGTTCAGTCATGACAGACCAGATTCCAGGAGGGGACTCGGACAGGACCAGAATTTAAAATAATTGCTTTTGGCCTAATGATGAAATGCAGTATTTCCAGTGACCTTAACAAATGCAGTCCTTCCCTATTCATATCCATTCAGAACACTGCTGTAAAGATCAGTTCCCTCGCCTGACCATAACCATAACACCCCTTTCTTTGAATCCCGCCACCGGCTCCCCTTTCTCTATCACCACAAACATAAGCTGCTTGTCTTGACTTCCAAGATCCTTCATGACCTATCACCATCCTGCCTATCCTCTCATATTCACTATTGAAATGTCAACTCCCACCTCTGTCACAGCAGCCAAACCTCCTCTCTCGCTTTTCTCTAAGTAGAAGCTTTTAGGCAGCTGTGTTTCTTTCTAGAAATGTCAAGTGTCGAGTTTCCTGCTGGTTTTCAGATTCCTCCGGCTCTGTCAGAAGTTTCATGTTGGAATTCACAGAGCTCATCCCTTTTCCAGGCCAAGCATTGCATACCTACGTTACCTTATTGGCGCTGCACTGGGGAGCCCAGGGCATAAACGTGCAGACATCAATGTATTGAACACAACTGGCAAGGCCAGGGGGTCACTTTAATGCATCAGAATCTGAGCATAGGACCAAGAAGAGACACTCGAGCCTGTTTTCTTCCTCAAAAATTAATTCACTATTAGTGAAAGATGCTGGCCCAACAATCCAGGAGGCTGATGCCCACAGAACAGGTATAACACCGGTAAGTGCAATGCAAGCCTCCCTCAACAATATTCCTCAACCAAGCCGATTAAGTCTCTCCACAGAGAGCCAGCAAGGCTCAGACTGGGACAGATAGGCAATAGTGATATCAAGGTGAAAGTCTCTATATGCCATTGCTGATCCCTGAGCCAGCCTTTCTGATTCGCTAGGGTTTAATAACACAGCAGTACATCTAACCGCAAAGGGGAGAAGAGCTTCCCTGAAATCGGTAAAGCGCTTTGGCTACAATTATAGACCTGAGCATGTCCCTGGCAGGTAGATCTCTGCAGACCCTCTTTCGTGTGCCATGGGGCTGAAGGCTGCACACTGCCTCGCATAGCCTGACACACAGTGTTCAATCCTCATTCACTAGAACAAAGACACTCCTACTGTAACACACATTCTGTGGCAAAGCCTTGGCTCCCTTCCATGGCACAGCCGAGTTGGAGAGCTCTGCTCCTGGCACTGGCTTCCTGGGATTCATCTAACTCCTGTTACATAAACACTAGAAGCATGTTTATGAGAAAGGATTAATTTAGACATAGAGCCATTTCCACCCTTGAGAACGGGGGCGGTCTCCAGCTAGACTCCAGCGATGGGGTCCCAATTGCTGCAGGGTCCCCACTTCGTTTGAATCCTAGTCAGTCCTGCTAGCATCTCACTTCTAAGGCTTTGTCTACACTTCCAGCACTGCACTGCTGCAGCTCTTAGGGCTGGTCTACACTTCAGACGTACAGCGGCAGAGCTATATCGGTGCAGCTGTGCCGCTGTAAGAGCACCTGTGTAACCGCGTTACCTCGACGGGAGAGAGCTCTCCTGCCAACCTCATAAAACCACCTCACCAAGCAGCAGCAGCTACGTCAGTGGGAGATGCTCTCCTGCCGACATAGCACTGTGCACACAAGAGCTTGTGCCAGCAAAACCTGTTGCTCGGTGGATGTTTTTTCACACCCCTAAGCGACGGAATTTTGCTGGCATAACTGCTCGTGTAGACAAGGCCTCAGTGAAGATGCTACCTACACATCAGCATACCACTGTCTGCACCAGGGGTTAGGCCAATATAACTGTGTTGCTCAGGGGTGTGGATTTTCCACCTCCCTGAGCAACATCGTGATATCAACGTAAGTTTATAGTGTTGTAGCCCAGAGCTTAGACTGAATCACCCACTGCCCTGAACCAAGGGCTTACAGGAAAATGTTCTTTAGTTACACTCTGAACCGCACATGGTTCTAAGTTGGCAGACAGCTGCCTGCCTCCTTTCCCTGAGTAAGGGACTTTGAACCTTGGTGTCCCTGACTTGAGGCCTGGCTGGTGGAATCTCATGGAGAAAGTGAAGCAGGTGTGTTTTGTGTAGCGCTATTTAGGGTGATTTCGTCTATCATAGCATGAGTTTATGTTACTAGCAGCAACAGGATTCCTCTTTGCCTTTCTGAATTGGGAGCAAAAGTCCTGCTATTGCTTCTTACTTTAGGGGCAGAACTCTGATTCTCAATGGCAATTCACCAGACTTTCTGCGCCCTTGGGAAACTGACAAGACCTGGGGCTTCTTACCCAACCCCCCCCCCCCAGCCCTTCTCTCTCTCTGGCCTCTTCTGTAACCATCGCTTGCTCATCTGCTTTATGTTACTAAACATGTTTTCTGTGCTGCCATGTGGTGGCACTGCTGTTAAAATGCTGTCAGCACAGCAAATAAACAACAGCACCTGATATGCTGAGAGCAGAGACGGCGGGTCTGGGACCACATGGCGTAGATTGTAAAGCGTGGGCTCCTCACTGCGCGAGGAGGATAGGAACAGCCAGATGTTTGGGAGGACCTATTCTGCGGGGATGGAAACGGTCTATTGCTCCAGAACAGAGACCTGGCAGGCATCTATATCACTGCTAAAAAAGCAGGTCACTTCGGCTGTGCTGCTGTGTGGGGGAGGGGGACCCAAACTCTGCCTTTCCAAGAGCCACACCACAGGAGCCCCAGAGCCATCCCTAACTGGCATACATGGAGCCAATGCAGTCAGCCTTCCTCGCTGATATGCAGGCAGGCCGCAGAGGTTCCAGGTCCCAGCATGCTATCCAGCCTGACCCAAATGCAGGTCTCTCCACAGGCTGTAGCGTGCTGGGCTCAGTCCTGCTCTGGGGGGAGAAGAGCCTCTAATTACAGCAGCTGTCCTAGAGCCCTCTTCAGTGACTCTACCTCCTGCCAAGGTAGCCTGAGGGGGAACATGAGGTAAGACCAAACTCGCACTGCCCCAACCCAGCACACTATGTTAACCAGTGCAGCAACACGGCCCTGGGCACCCCTGAAAGCCAAAGGAGACGCTCACACAGTCCCAGGGAGACTCAGCCCTTTCCCCATGCCAGGGTTGGGTGCCTGCATGTTCATGGGAGACGCAGGATCGCGGATCTCCTACAGCACAACTTAAAGCCAAGCTGTGGGTGGCTCCAGCTCACACACAGGTCCCAGGCCCTTCCTCTGGACAGCAACACATGCCCACGTGCATCCAGATGATCCAGACCACAGGCATTGGGCTCCCTACACAGCAGACAAGAGCATGAACCACTAAGCATGCCAGCCTGGGGAAATGAACCCAGGATCCCCAAGGCAATGCATGAACCCCAAGAAAACCCAGCCAGCAGTGGCGTGGGTCTGAGCTCCTGAACGGAGTATCAAAGCAGGGTCTCCTGCAGGCAGCACAGACCACTAGACACTCAGTCACTGCTGAAGTAGCTCGTTGGAAAACATGAGCATCCAGCACCCCCAGGCCTCACCATAATCATGTCACCACCTCATGCACGGGAGGAACTCCCTATAAGATCTGCTAAGCCCTCTCATAATCCTGCTTTAAACCCCTCCTTGCCACTCTCCTCTGCTGTGATACCTACAAAACACGCAACTGCCAGGCAGCTGGGGAACTGGGATTGCTGCTTCTCAGGCGGTCCAGCAGCATCTCATTCTTTCCTTGGGCTCCTTGTCTCTGTATCTGTCGGTCTTCGATTTAGACCGTAAGCTCTGTGGAGCAGGGGCCATCTCTTTCTTACATGTGTGTGCAGCGCCCAGCACAGGCTGGCCTCTAGGCACTACCAAAATACCAACTAATCAGAGCCTTAGTTACAAACCCTGAGAGAGGCCCTACATGAGCAGGTCAGCCTGCGTCTGTAAAAGCACCTGCTACTCCTCAGTGACAGCCCGAGGAGCCATTAGGGAAGAAATGCTTCCCATGGGTCACGCACAGGGTGGCCGGTCCCTTCCTCCCCCTCAGAAGGGTTTTACTGACCTTGAGCACCTCCGAAGGTCCCTCACTTGCGAGTGAGCTCTGCCAGGGGCACAGGGTGCAGAGAGAGAACCTGCCATTTCCAAACTCCTGCTGCTTGCAAATGATCCCTCTGGAAGTTAAATGTTCTGCAGCGCCCTAAGCACCTGCCTTGCAGGGGAGAGACAGCAGCTTCACCCACCCACCAAGCACATGAAGCAGGGGGACGAGGCCCAGGGGCGAGACCATGCAGTAGGGGATAAAGTTCTATAACCCCCCCAGCACATTCAACAGAGGAGAGCGCCACCAGCTTAGGGATGTGTTGCCCTCTCTTTAGCTGCACTGAGTCTGTCCTACCTCTGCTAAGGGTTAATTCTCTCCATGTATCCCCACAGGGAAGGACCAATCCCCGGGGGGAAAGGGGTCAGCATTTCACTTTAGTTAACTAAGCCCTGGATGTTTTTGACTCCCCAAGTCTGTTCCCACATCACTGCTGAGCTGACATCTCTGTGTCTCTGGGAAGGAGAGACTGATCCCAGGCGGCCCAGAGGGGCTTGCTCCAGGCAGGCCAACGCTCCCAGGGTCACTCAGAGGATAGAGCATTTCTTGACCTTTCCTCTTTGTTAATATAAAATATAAAGGAGCAAATGACCCTGAACACTCCTTGGGGAAGGGGAAAAGGACAGGAGATGCGTGGGCAGCTTCGACCAGTGAGGATGACCTGGGTGCCATGCCACATGGGAGTCTGGGAAACAATGAGGCTAGGCAGGCTCCATGGGTATAGGACAGAGAGGAAGTGCAGGGTACAGACAGGCCAGGCAGCAATCGGGAGAGCAGCCAGACCAGGCATGGAGGGAGAGGGGAAGCGGGTACAGTCAGGCCAGGCCAGGCCAAGCCAAGCCAGGCATGGAGGGGGAGCAGGTACAGCCAGGCCAAGCCAGCCAGGAAGCATAACCAGGCCAAGGGAGGTCATGTAAGAAGAGGGGTTAGGCTCAGCCAGGCCAGGTACCAGCCATACTCACTCAGGCACTGCAGACTATTTTTATTTGCCAGAGGTTTGGCACACAGGGAACAGCTGGTGTAGCTGGAGAAAGTGCCGGGCACCAGCTGGTGCCCACTGACTCCTTTCCACCTTTCCTTTAGCTCCTTTGGCTCTTTTTCCTTCTCTCTCTCTTTTTGTTGCTCTTTGTTCTTACCCTGGAAGGGGGAAGCAGAGTTTCATGGCCCAGATTAGCAGGAGTCACTATGGGCTTTACACCACCCACACCCTATTACACACACACATGCACACACCCGACTCCTCAGCAGCGACACTGGGCCCATTAGTGCTAATGCACTTGTGTTGTTTATGTCCAGCCCGCACGTGTTCCCAGGAGACTGAGCCAGCCACAGACTCACATGCACCCACCCTCGTGGGGCTGCAGAGTGATTGAGGGTAGGATGCAGCCTGTGTGCAGCAAGACATCTGCACCACACCCTAGGATATAAACCCACCCTAGGGGTTGGTGCCTGGGCGGGAGGGACGTGCCCCAGGGTCTCTGCCCTGCTTCCCCAGAACAGCCCAGCAGACAGCCCTGCCAGGCCCCTCTTCCACCCTGCCCCACCTGGGCAGCCATGCTGTCACCTGGAGGAAACTGTCCTCCCAGACTGGAGCTCCGCACACATTGGGCCACCTTGCTGGCACAGCCGGGACAGGTCCGTGAACAAGCCTGGCAGCAGGGCAGGACCCAGCAAGCGACTCTCCTGGCAAGTGGTCTGAGGGGCCAGACTGCTGTCCTGCTCACCAGTGTCCCAAAGCACCCTGCCCCATGCCTTCTCCAGAGACAGCGCCGTGAGTCCCTCAGGGGTTCAGCCTTTCTCCCTCACCTTATCCTTCTGCCAGGACCCGGTGACGCGGTTCCGCAGGGAACTCAGCCTGCGCTTCACCTTGGTGCCTCTCTCGATCTTATCACTTTTCCCGCTGTCCTCGGCTCTGAAACAAGCCAGGAAAAGTGTCTCATGCGAAGGGAAGGCCAGGGGGGAAGGAAGTGTCAGGGAAGCCCTGGAACAGGCATGCGCTGCACTCACTATGCCCCCGAGAGACTCCCCAGGGAGAGGTCACTGTCAGGCACCACCAGGGCCCCCCAGCACTGAGTTTCCCAAATCCTATGAGCATCAAGTTTTGTGCCAGTCACCTCCCACATGCGCAGCCTTGTGGTTAAGGGGCTGAGCTCTCCAGAGATCTGGGTTCAAGTCCCAGCTTCGCCACTGACTTCCTGCATGTCCTTGGGAAAGTCACTTCCCCGCGGTGATGCAGTTCCTATCTATAAGAGGAGGAGAATAGCGCTGTTGCCTATTGAGACAGTAAGCTCTTCAGGGCAGGGGCTGTGTCTTTGCAGCACCCAGCACAAAGGGGCCCTGATCCTGGCTGGGGCAGCTGGCGGGGCTGGTTGGATGGGTGGGAGCCAGGACGCAGGATCTGGGATGGGGACGTGAGGCACCCAGACCACCACATGCCCAACGGATCACTCACTCATTAGACAGGAACTCAAACCAGGTGAGGTTCTGCTGGGATTCACTGCTGCCCTCGGGCGCACAGGCCCTTTGCTTCGCCCTGCACAGGGGAACAGACATGGCGTCAGACTGGGAGGAAGAGTCGACTGCCCCAGAGCTCCTGCAGAGAGCGAGTGTCACCTGTCAAGGGGGACCTCTGGCAAGTTCTGCACACACTGCAGGGGGGGTTCTGCTTCCAGGGTAGTGTTGGGGGCGCTCTGTGTACTCAGGGGATGTCAGCCCCTAGGAAGGTCTTGGGGGGATCCTGGTGGGCCCTGTGCACTGTGGGAGTTGCGTATGGGAGCTCTCCCTGGGCACTGTGAGGCAGGACAGCCATGCGACTGATCCATCCCCCAGGTGACAGGTCCCCTCTCCCAGCCCCACACTCACCCGTGATACTGTTTCAGCTCCTGGAGCACCTGCTGGACGATCAGCCTGGCCAGGAGGGGGAAAGGGATTAGCAAGTCTCCCCCCCGGCCACCACTCCAAACCCTCCAGGAGCCCAGCAGCAGGAATTTCCCAGCCCAGCCCCGTCCAGGGCAGGATTCACCGTTGGGGCTGCTAAGCGACAGCAAAATGCTTCCCTCTTCCCCTGCTGACCCGAGGGAGCATGGCAGCTACGCAGGCCCTGCAGGGTCACTGTGCCTCACACAGCACGAAACACCAGCCCACACCGGTCACGGAGAGTCTGGCTGATAATCTCAGGGAGCCCAGGCTGAGTCCCAGAGGGACTGTTTCTTGCACCCTTCCAGTGAGAGGCTCAAGCCGGGTCCCCAGCGGCTCAGAAGCACTTAGAGAATCACTGACCCAGCCCGGCTCCAGGATCGCCGATACTTACACATGGTCTGGGGCCACATGGTCCTTTTCAATGGTCTCCAGCACAGGTGGGTCAATCCCTGGAACACAGAGCACATGGTCAGTGGGCTGTCCCTTGGCTAGCGTCACATTTCAAGCCATAATGAACCCTGGGCCTGCTGGGCTCCCCTCTCCCTTCAGTGGGGAAGGAGGGTCGCCACGGATCGATTCCCCAAAGCGCCATGCTCTGTGCTGCCTCTTCACGTTCTGCTTGAACTCAGAGGACAAGCACACACTTCAGCACAGCGCACCCTCCCGCACCACTCCGACACCGATCCTCTCTCTGCTCCCTGCCCCCAGCCCGGCTCCTCCCAGCTCAGGGCTGGAGGTATCTGCACTTTGCTTGATGGCAGCATGGGAGTCAGGTGGCTCATTAATGGAGCTTAGGGAGGGGACTAACCAGAACTCGGATGAGCTGGGACGCTTGGGTGGGCCATGGTAAAACTCGGTGCTCTAGGGGTTCCGCATGCCCTTTGTCTCCTCTCCCTGCTCTGAACCAAGGGTTTCTGCATGAGCAGGAGTTGTGGGGAGGGGGCTCTTTCTGGGCTGGGGCTGTGTGTCAGGAGCTTTTCTGGGTCATTTTCCAGAGGGATCCCAGACCTCACAGGACACCCAGCAAGGCGGTGGTCAGATCTCGCTCTAGCCCGCCTCTGCTTTCCTCGGGCATTTCCAGTACAGAAATGGGAATCTCTGCAATTCTGCTCTGAAGGCTGCACCCCTCCCTGGACTGATCCCACCCAGGCAGTTCAGGAGTGGCTGGCTGCACATTGCTGGCTGTTCTCGAAGCTCGGTTATAGGGGAGGCTGCACTGTGTCCCTAAGGGCAGGACAGGGGCACACGCAGAGACCAGGTTGTTGGGATGACAGCGTCCCATGGACAGAAAGTGTCTTGTCGTGGGCAACCGGGGATCCGCCATCACACCCAGCCACAGACACGTTATGTGGCAATGTGTTCTTGGAGACAGCTGATGTCAGGACTTGGATACTATAGAGACAGGTGCTACAGAAACTCCTTCGGTCAGACACCTAGGGTATGTCTGCATTGCACTGGGGGCTGTAATTTCTGGCTTGAGTAGACATGACTGAGCGAGCATGGAACCAATCTTCGTACCGCTGCAGCTGAACAGAAAGTGGCACGGGCTTGCTCCGAGTGCCTGGGGCTGCACAGACTCTGGGAGTCTCCAGGGCTCCTGCTTTTGCACCCTCTTACGAAGATTTCTGTAAAATTCACCTATTTCATGCCAGGCATTTACTCACCTTCTGCAGCTGGGATCGACACCGCCAGGCTGTGAGAGATTCGAGGAGAGGAAAACTTGTCACAGCCGGAAGGGACAGACTTCGACCTCAGTCTCTTCCCATTGCTACCACATTCCTGGAAAAGAAAAGAATCAGCAACATCTCCAGCTGCTCATGCAGCATGAGTGCTTCAGGGCAGGTGGTCAATGCAGTCCTGAGCAATAGGAGGGTTGTGGTTATGAGTCCACCTCCTGCTCTTGGTGGATAGTCACCACGCTGCACAAACCAGGACCTCCCTTCCAAACCGATTACATGGGAACAAACGCCAGGACTAGGCGGACATCCTACCCCACCCTGTGGCATTTCAATCAGAGTTCTGATCACAGGACATGCTCTCAAAGCCATCTCTTTGCTAGGACGTCTAGGGAGGGCTGAAGGTCTGGGCTTTAGGATAGCGGGGAAGAAGTATCTGCTGCTGTAATACCTGCTGTCCACTGGCTGGGACCATGGCTCTGATCTAGAGTGAAATTACTGCGGGGGCCTAGCCCGTCTGTGCAGGTGTCCTTGTTACAGACTGAAACAACGGTAACAGCATTGCGGAGAGATGTGAGCAGGAGACCTGGGTTCTGTTCTGAACTGGCTCACCCTCCCCGTGACCTCTGGCAAGTCACTTTTCTGCATCAGGTTCCCTCCTCTCTGGGGCTAGGCTCAGATGGGGTCAGAGCCTCACTGCGCAGACGCCGCCCAGTGCCACCTGTTAACGTTACGAAGGAACATGTCCCCGACCCCTCAGGGCCCATGAGCTGGAGCGGTTTGTCCCCGAGAAGGGGGAGGCCAGAGCTGTTGAGGAGAGATGGGCACAGGCTGAGTCTGCATGTCCCGCAGCCCAGCATCCCCCCGGCATGCCACGAGCACGGCTGTCACGCCCACTCACCGTGTCCTCGGGATCGGGGTTCATGTGCAGGGGTTCTATCTCCACCTGGATCACAGTTCTGCCACCGCCACCCCAGGCCTCCAGCCCCAGGGTGGGCAGCTCCAGGGACACACGGGGAGGCAAGCAGGGCAGGCTCCCTTCAAGCTCTTCTTGCTCCAGCTCACTGGCCATCTCTGAGCCATCCAGGCTCAGCCTACTTCAAGGAACAGAGACCAACTCAGACCACGAGAACACAGCGAGGTCCATGCCCTGCTCTACAGCTACCTCCAGCTAGGAAATCAGGGCCCAATTCTGCACCAGACACATCTGGCTCACAAAGGCGATGGGCCCTCAGTGCGGCCCATAATTAGTCTGCAGGTGGTGGGCAGCAGCTGGCCGAGCAAAGCCAAACCTACTTCCCCATTCCAGGGCAGCCAGCTGAGGACAAGACAGGCCCATTACAGGCACAAGCTACTTTGGCCAACAATCTGGGTGTGACACACAGGGAACTTTCCTGCCATATCCTTGAAAAAAAAAAAAAAAAACAAAGTCTTTGTGAAGAAATAAGGGATAGCATCTCTTTGGGATCAGAGGCCTGCAGCTGGCTGCCTGGCTAATTAGCCCTGCCTGCTGCACCTAATTAGCTGATCCTTACAAGAGAGTAGAGGGGGAGACAGCAGAAAGTTGAGGAGCCAGGAGCTGTGCTCCCTATAGGGGCTGCTGGAGCCACTGCAGAAAGTAATCCTCCAGAAACCAAATGGACAGAAGGGAGACTGGGAAGTCCTTGATTACTGAGGCTCTGAGGGAAGAGCCAGGAATTGTGGGTTGCTGAAGGCACTGGTGTGGGGGACAGATGTGGGGAAGGGACTACTCTGCCTGACAGACTTTGTGGGAAGAATCTGCGAGGTTTGATGTGTTTTGTTCTGTTCAGAAGGGCTAACCCCACTGGAAATGGCTTCCCTGGATTCTTTGAAGAGTGCTCAGACAGAAATACCCCAGGCAGCAAGCTCCGCTGGCTCTCCAAGAGAAAAACCTGGCCTGGTCAGGAGGAGGAGGGTGCTGTAAGGTAGACCCCAAGTCTTTGCAAGATTGCATTAAATAAGTATCTGTGGAGTCCATTGTATTGAATGCTAAACGTATGTATTATTGTGGGACTGGATGTAACCTCTCCAGGGGGAGCTGGGGTCAGCGTAAACCCTGAGCCGCGTTCTGAGCTTCAAAGGTCCATTCTACACAAAGTGACAGACCAGGAGGACCTCGGGGGACAAAGTTAAGTGGGTTTCCTAGGAAATACCTGGGGGGAGGGGAATGTAAATTCTCACCGCCAGACCCAACCTTCTGAAGCTCTGCCTGGAGGACAGAGCCCTTGTCTGCTAATTGCCTGTCCTGGACTCTGAAGATCTAAAGCCCAGGCTGTATAAAGGAGAGAGGGACTGATTCACGGTGGTTCTTGTTTTGAGCTGACGCTATTATAACCTGTAACCACACAACGCCTGCGTCAGGTCTGAAGGACTGTCCACCGGCCAGAGCCCTTGATAGCAGTCGGGGTGATCGCCGGTAAGCTTCTTTGCACGCACATGGGTGCTTTCCTTGTTTGTAACATGTTTTCTCTACAACACTTTCACCTGGAAGCCAGATGAGCTTGCTTGGGAGGAGCTGAGGTAACTCACAAGTGTCAGCAATTACACTAGTTATAGCCTCGGTAGAGAAAGCAACGTGCAGACGTTGACTGTTTGGGCTGTCCGATATCACAGTGCAGCCTGGACATACCCTAGTCAGGAGGGAGACAGATCTCTGCCCAAGAGACGTGAGGCCTGGGGAGCTGGGAGCCTTACTGGATCACGGGGCAGGCGGGGGGACACAAGCAGAGTTGCCCTGAACTGTGACATTGTGTTAAAGAGGAACCAGAACGCACGCACGCACGCACGCACGCACACGGTCCCTTGAACAGATGTGCTGCTACAGGGCAAGTGGACTGAGCTGAGCTTGCATTTACACATACAACCGTCCGCACCAAAAAGCAGCCAGGTTTGCTTCCACAAATCTCATTTACACGTGCCAAGGAGCAGGCAAACCTGCAGGGGCAGTTAGAATGCAGCCTTAGATGGGGATGAAAAGCATGTGGGTGGAGGAGGAGGAGGAGAGGTGAAGCAAGAGATAATAACTGATGCACCTTCCCGCGTCCTGGTTACACTGAATATGCCAGCGTGATCTCTAGAGTCCCTGCACCCAGAGGATTATTCATTATTTGTCTAGCAGCTCCAGCCCAGTTGTGCCAGGCACTGTACCTCCCCCCCCACCAATGACACCCCTGCTCCAATGTGTAGGTGGACAGAGCAAGCAGCTGGGGGAGCCCAGGTCCCCAGAGCCTGGGTCTGGGATACCCAGTCACAGTGCCCAGCGCTGCGCCCTCTGTGGTGCATTTGGTGCCTCACGCTGGAATTTACAAATTGGCTTTTTCGGATCATCAGAACGTCCATAACCTGCCCGTCCTCCCGCAGGGCAGACTGTGCCAGCAAACCCCTCTGGCTCCTTGCCAGCCCTGTGAGGCTCTGGGGCAGCCACTCAGCCAGTGTGGTCTGATGCGATCAGTGTGCTGTAGTCCTGTTGGCTAAAACGCCGTAAAAATCACACCAGGCTTTTCCTTGCTCTTCGAAAATGCCAGGTTTTGCAGGCAGGGAGCTACTACCATGAAATTGCCTTGTAAACCCTTCCACCACCTGCTTCCAGTAAAGGCTGCTCAACCGGCAGGACAAAGAAATCCTCCATCAGGGGCCACAGGCCAGGATAACTCTCCCAGGCCCTACAAGGCCCCATTAATTCCCTAACGGGCTGCGGGAAAGCATTGCCAGGACACCAGCTACATCAGAGTGAAGTGATGAAGAGAGACCAATGGAAACTCTGATGCTACCTTGTGGGACCTAGGTGCTGATTGTTGTCCCGTGGCTCCTGCAAGCCAGACACAGGTCCAGGGAGAGCCAGACACATTCCCCTTCCCCACACATCGTTAATCACCCAGAAAGGGGATTGATCGAGGCTGCAGTTTGCTGCCGGCCACCCTGCGCAGTAGCTCACGTGCTCCTGCCACAGTGTAAACTGTGAATGATGCACAGTGCATGGAACAACAATAGGTCTTAGAACCGAAGCCTGCGCCTGATAAAGAACTGCCAAGATCTCAGCCCAAGATAATTTCAGGGCACCTTATAAGGAGGAGGGGATAAAAATAGTTGTTGCTGGCTCACAGCTCCCTCCCTGTCGTCAGCAAGATCCACACATTCATCACAAGGGAAGAGACGTGCCCAGAAATCCCGCCCAGAGGCCTGTGTGTGACAGCACGTGGTGAAGAGGCAGCTCCAGCCCTGAAACGACCCTGACCCCACAGAACACCCTCTGGGCAGCCACAGGGAACCCAGAGGACGATGTGCCTGCCAGGGAGGGCAGGGTCAGTGCAGGGATCATGTGGGCAGCCTGTCGACAGGTGAGAGCAGCTGGCTTGGCAGAGCTGCCCACCCAACACCTTCTCCTGCTGGAACGGGGATGGCCGGCGTCCAGGGAACGTGGCCCTGCTGCCAGGGTTGCAAGGATGGGTTGGTACCATTCTCCGGCGCTCCCCCATGGGGGCCCAGGGAGGCAGGCAGGGACCCTGCTCACCCCAGGGTGGGCGATCCCCTTTCCAGCCCCCATGCCTGTTGAGAAGGGCCTTCTCGCTGCTGCTGAACATCGCCAAACAGCTGATGTGCAAAAGGCTCTCCCTGCCCCCCACACCCAGGCCTCCTGCAAGCGTTTCCATCCCACATAGCACAAGGAGTGGGACGCTTCCAGGCCTCCCTTGGCAGAGGCTGATGAGGCAGGGGACCACCCAGCAGCAGCTCGAGATCTGGGCTGCCTGAGCATTCCAGCCAAAGCACTGCACAGGCCTTCAATGTGCTGGATGGGCTGCGCCAGCCAGCTCCTTGCAGGGGGAGGAGGAAGTGGAGACAGCAGCAGAGAGCAGGCTCCTGGGAGAGGCGGCTCAGAGCGACCCCAGCGTATGGAGCCTTTCCCTGAACATGTATTGGGGTGGGGGTGTCCTGGGGAGAGACCAGAGCCAGCACAGTCACCAGGGAGCCAGCCTGCCCCTCCTCCTGGCCTGGAGGGGCGCTCAGCCCCCAGGGCCCAGTCTGGTGCTTGGCGTGAAGAGCCACAAAGCAGCGCTCAGCCTGGGGGAGACTGAAGGAAACAGCCTCTTGGAGCTGCCGGGCTCATTGCGGCACGGGGCTCAGCAGCTACACTGAAACGCCTGCTGGCGACGTGCAGCCACTGAGAGGCTGGGGTTAGCGTCAGCCCTGGGGATGCCGTATTCAGACACAAGACGAATAAGCAGGGGAGAGCCGGCACTGCCCCATTCCCAGTCTGGGGGATGCTTGGGAGGGGGATACCGGCCCCATCCCTACCGAGGCGAGTTTTTTGTCACATGGCATCCCAGATTCACCCCATGGCAGGGGAAGCCTCCCTCTTCCCCACCTGCACCCGGCTTGAACCCGGATTTCAGATGGCTGGAAAGCTGCTGTTTCAGCACCTCCTCCTTCCCCCCTGCTGTACCTGCGCCTGCTGTCTGTAGGGGACATGGGGCTTTCCCAGCTGTGCCGCCGTGAGGTGGACATGGATCTCACGAGGGTGGGGAAGGACTCCTGGTTCTCTTGCAGCTCCAGCCCTTTGCCCTGCTCCGCCAGGCACAGCCCCCCACTGGTGCTGTCCGGGGGCCCTGCAGCGCAGGAGCGGAGAGAGTCACTGTTCAGGAAATGGCAGCTGGCCTCCCCATATTGCACTGAGCAGGAGATGGGGCCAGGGCAGGCAATGCCCACAAGCGTTCCCCCCAAGTCTGCAGGCTTCTCTTCTGGAGAGTAGCAGCTGGGCACCACCTGGCCGGTCTGTTCCAGCAGCGTTGCCATTCCTGGAGCCACGCCAGCAGCTGGCAGATTCGGCAGCCCCAGGTCTCTATAATACTCTGTGCCAGGGAGAGCGAAGTCCATGGAGAGGAGATCCTCGGCACTGCTGTTCACATCGCCCATCAGGGCATCCAGCTCTGGAGAAGACGAGTCTTCCTGCCAAGGGAGCAACAGCTTAATACCTTGAGCATGGCTGGAGCAGACCAGGCTGCGCGGGCTCAGAAAGGGGCAGTCACACGCACACTCCCACTCATGCTAGCTTCCCCTTCACCAGGAGACAGCAGAGCCCAGCCAAAGGCAACTGATCTCACTTTGGGCTGTGGAACGTGAACCCTTCGCACGTCAACAGCAGATGTGTGATCCCTGCACACCCCAGCATCCACCGCCCGTTCCACGCCAGGGGAGGGCGCACTGTCCCCGTGTGACACGCAGGGACCAGAGTCACAGTACGAGGCACAAAGGTCTGGAGTTGGGCTGTCGGAGGATTAAGGCTGCTCACATGGCTGGCTTGGACTCAGAGCCAGCAGGGGACTGACACGTGAGACGTTTGTGCTGCTGCACGCGCCCAGAGCAGAGCAGAGCAGAGCAGTCATTGCTCTCAGTGCTGGACGGGGAAAGCAGGGCACAAAGGGCTTATATGGTGCAGCCACCTGAGTGCGAGTGTCTCATGGGGCAAGTGACACCATCGCTGAGCAGAGCAGCCTTGGCGCAGCGAAACCTCATTCGCTTTCCCCAGAGAAACCACCACCCACAGCCCTGCAGAGCCCCAGGGACCTGACGCTTCCAGCTGGGGCTGTGGGTGGGAGCAGAGGACGATCAGCCCGTACCCTGGACACTGGGCTAAAAGGAAGGGGGGTTACCAGGCTAGCACGGGACTATGCTGCCTGTCTGCCTAGACCACTCCATAGCTGCAGACGCTGCCCACTCAGGGTCGCTAGCCCCAGCCTGGCTCACCACAGGACAGCTGTAGGGCTCACTTGCCTTTTCCTCCTCCATGCTGGTGAAGAAGACTTCATCCTCGGCAATCAGGGCTGGGGAGAAGGCGTCCGGGCTGCAGCAATCCGAGGCGGGGCATGGCTTGCACTCTGACCCTGCAAGAGAGACGGTCAGGTCGCTCAGCCAGAGGGAACAGGAACAGCTCCAAGGACAGTAACAGATCAGGTGTCCCCGCGCAGGGCAGCCCCAGCATCTGAGACCTGGCGCAGCCCCCTGAGCCCTACAGGGGGGCAGTGTCAGGGTCCAGCCGGACCTCAGCCGCCGTCAGCCCAGAGCCAGCTGGTGACGAGCAGGGCCAGGCCGGGCCACCTCGCGGCACCACACTGGAGAGCCTGCAGTCTGCCCCACTGAGGCTTGGCAGGGGCTAAGCTGCTGGTGGCAGAAGGCAGGCACTGGTCCCGCATGCCCCATGGAGGGCGGTGGCCGGGGCAACCACAGGGCACTAGGTGCAGAAAGCAAAGCCTTAGGAAGGAGACAGCAGAGCAAAAGCCAGGACTTGCCCAAGCCAGGGCCAAGCCGGGCGCCCCCCTTTGGGCAGGCGAGTTAAGGAGGAAGCCCCAGCGTGACATGCCAGCCACTGGCTGGGAAAGGCCCAGGCGCTGAAAGATGAGCTCCCGCCTGTCTCAGGCCAGGCCCAGCCCCTCCCCGGCCCGGCCCGGCCCCATGCCCATCGCTACAGAAGTCCCCCCAGCCCAGCGCATGGCCGACCTTCCCCAATCACGCTCTGCCCTGCAGGATTCGCTCAGGTGTCCCCCACTGAGTACATCAGAGGAGTGGGCCTGGCTTGTGCGCTGGCCCGCACCAGGTAACTGCCGAGCAGGGCTGCTCCACGGAGGCGGGAATTTTAACACTAACGTGACCACACTGGTCACCCGCTGGCTGTTAATGGCCCACTAGGGACCTTGGTGGCCGCAGCGCTGGCCGTGACAGAGGGGAGAGAGGAGTGGAGTCTCTGTGAGCACTACAAAAACAGCCCAGATGCCAGCGTCCCGAGGCAGGAGGGGCAGGGCAGCCCGGCGGGGCACACGGGGCCTGCACAAACCCCCAAGGCCTGGCGTTCCGGCTCCAGGGAGGACGCAGCAGGGGAGGGCCAGGCACACCCTGCCTGCCTAGAGACGACAGCACGTACATCTGCTAAATTCAGTATAAAATCAAACGGCAGGAGGCCAGGAATCTGTAACCAGCAGCCCCTGAGCGTGACCAGGGCCCTGACTGAGCTGGGGCAGCCAGCAAATGTCACGCTGGGAGCTGTGTCCCTCCCGCGTACGAGGCCCTCGGCACCCAGGGAGTTAACACCTGCTTGTGGCAAACTTGACCCTGAGAGGCAAAGCGGGCGATGGGGGGTGGGAGGCCTGCGCCCAGGGAGCCAGCTGTCATTGCTAGGGCTGTAACTCCAGGATTTCTGCCCAGAGCGCGCCTGCTCCCTCGTGGCCCGAACGCGGAGCTCGACCTGCCGCCTGCAGCTGAAATTCCCCTTCACCTCCGAAGGCGATAAATGTTATCCCCGGTCCCCACAGACCCCATGAGCAGGGCATGCCCCTCCCGCCCCGGAGGGCAGCACAACTGGATTGGCTGCCAGTACTGCTGCAGGGCAAGGTCTCGTTTGCCTGGCATCCCCAAGGAAGAGGCGCGGGCTGGGCTGGGCTGTAAGTCTCCGTCGCGTGCTGCACAAGTACAGAATGTCTCCGCTGGCCCCAACCCAGCGAAATGTACACAAGAGCGAGGTTTCTGAACGAGTGCCGAGAGCAGGGCATAGGTGTGGGGCCGGGAGCAGGGCATAGGTGTGGGGCCGGGAGCGCTGGGGAAGGTCTGGGAGGAATTCCAGGCGACCCTATGGCGATCGGAAGTGCAGCCCCCATGTGCTGGCTTGGAAGAATCGCAGTCCTGGGGGACCCCCAGGGCTCCGAGGAGGGGAGCCCCTCATTTCAGCTCTCTGTGAGGAAGCAGGGCTGCCCCTCTGACAAGAGCTACCACAGACCTCAAGGGACTGAAAAATCAAAGCCACGGGCCAAGAAGGGCCCCTGGGCAGGTCTAGTCATGCCAGCGCTCTCCTTGGCCTACGCCCCCTCCCCGGCTCCTTCGGCAGGGCAGTGCCTACAACCATCATGGGATCCAGCCGCCTTCACGTCCCCTCCTTTCTGGCTTGGGTCTGGCATGGTAACTGGGTCTGGGTTTCCTGGTCCTCTGTTCCCCCCGTTCTCTTTCCAGCTCCCTTTTTCCAAGGTCTGGCAGGCCCCCGTCCCCAGACCTCTCCTGAGAGCAGGAGCTGCCAGCCAGCCATCAGGGTCCCACCCACTCCAGCAAGTGATTTGGATGGTATGTGACCTGCACTGTTATCCCCGGCCCTCAGTGAGCTCACAGGCCCCTGCACCTGTCAGCTGGGAGGAGTCCCAGACAGGCATTCCAGTTGCCTTCTCCGTAAAACAAATTCCCAGATACCCCAAAGTGACTCTGAAGAAAAAGGGGTTCAGAGCCCAGATCACTTACACCCACCAAGAGAAGAGAACATGGCTTCCACCAACGAATGCCCTCAGGCGTTCCCCCTTCTCCTCCCCTCGCTGACCAGGTGAGGTCCAGTTCTCCATAAATGCACAGCTCCACCTGGTGTCTAACCTGCTTTAACCTAGACAGTCCCGGATCGTCCCAGAGAAAGATGGGCTCATCCAAACACCACAGATTTCACCCATGCCAATGGTCTCTGCGGAGTAGTGCCACGGGCACTCAGAACAGGGGGGTGCAAGTTTTTTCCTACCAGGCTGGCCACTCGCTATGTGGGGGATGCATCTGCATCCTTGGCTGGGGAAAGATTCCTCTTGGCTCCTGGGCACAGAAGCCCATTATCAGTGGCCACAGCCCCGATGCAGGAATACTGCAGGGATAAAAAGCGGTTTCACAATCAGAGCCAACAGTGAAAGATTCATTGCCCTTGAAAAAAGGAAATGAGCATTTTCAGCTAAAGCGAAGGGTTGCAAAACACATACAAAGCGGTCATGGGCAACTCCCTATTCCCAGGCTGGAGTGCAGACAGTTGAGGCACTTCTCAGGGGCTTAGAGTCCTTTAGTGCACTCGAGGGCCCAGAGCCAGCTGCCCGCAGTGGGACTGTAGGTGATAAACCGAAACAGCAGGAACCGAGAACATATGAACCTTCCAACCATTTCACTCTCAGCCTTTCTTCTTAAAGAATACAGCCCAGGAGAATTTGAAGGTGCAGGGGCAAGAGATGTACATTGGGGTGCTAATGACAAGAGAGAGCACTCACATCCCTGAGCAGCATGGAATGCTATAGGCCGCATTTCATTCTCTGGTATCAGAACATGTGTGCTCTGCACTAGAGTGTGCGTGTGTGTGTGTGTAAGCGAGAGGAGAGTGTGTGCATGCACCTGAGAGCTCATTGAGAAAAAGAAACAAAGGCTTGACATGGTTCCTGGTACAATGCATCATGCAGCTGACTACAACACATTCCTACGCAGCGCACGACGCTATAAACGCTAACCATGATCTCTCAACCATGGCGTGACTCATGGAGAATTCAGAAGCCATCTCTAAGGAATACATTGGACCGAAGCCAGGCCACTGAACCAGACATTGTGGTGGATGTCTGAAGATGCAAAGAACAGCAGCAAGAGACCATACGAGGCCAAATGCTCCAGATGACCCAACAGGAGAGACCTGCTCTGCAAGAAACCCCACAACACTATTGGGAAACCAAAGTATCAAACATGCCTGGAAACAGCCCACACTGCTCTGGGTGTGAGCTCTATGCTCTGCAGCCAGAACCAGCTAGCAAAACGGCAACAAACACGAGTAAAAGTGCAGAGATTTGCACAACACTGCAAGGCTACAGTACAGGGGACACTGGCTCTGTGGCGCTACCAAAAGATTTTCAGTTACAATGCGGACCTGCCATGTTTAAAGGCCTGGGGGTAATTTAATGCCACTGACCATAAATATTACTTTAAAGAAAACATTCCCCCACTTCTGCACAACCACAGGCAGGCCTGGGAAAGTGGCTGGTTCTCCTGCTTTTCATTATGGGGCTGTATTCACCTAGTTAATTTTAAACATGCTGCAGAGACTGCCTTGTCCCTGCCAGGACCTTCTCTATATGGTACTTTAAACCCACTAGAAAACCCTAGATCACGCTAAGAACAGTGTTAATGGGAAAGCAAACAGTCTAGGGTTCCCATTAGCAAATCACCGTGGACATGGAACGTGCCCTCTCTATAACGATACAGCATCACTGTGTGACACTGGAACGGCAACGCTTCATCTCTGACCCATGGTAGGGATTAAGGTAGCCACTGACACTGACTTTTTTTGCCTCCTGTCTAAATGGAGAATTACCTTACCCTGCTGAAAATGCTCCAATTGTAACCCTACCCCTGCAAAATTGACATAAGGTTGGAAAGCTCCTAAATATTTAATATCGGCCTTCAGCTCCTTCCTTACCCATGGCTGGAATGGCTCAATTCAACCTGCAAGCAAAAATAATGTTGTCTAGGCCCATAAAATGCCTGTAACCCTAAGCCGGTGCCACCTCAATAACACGCTTACGCTTTTCAACTAGCTGTAGCAATGCCACCAAGTGTCACATGTAACTGCAGTTGAGAGACTTGATAACTGAGGCCAGGGCTCGGCTACAATAGGCTGACAAGAATGCCTTCAGCCTACAAGCATTTAATTTCCAGCCGATACAAGAGAGGGCAGACGTTCATGGATGCAGAACGTCATCCTCACTCCCATGCTTGGGACAGACCTAGTGCAGGCTGGTTGCATTTCATGTAGGTCAAGAGTGCCCAGGGCTTTGGATGGCCCCTGGGAAGTGGACTTGCTTTTAGATCAAAATCTAAATGAAACAAAATATTCTGTAGTTCTCAACTGCAGAGCCCAGATCTGTCAGCTGGAAACCTCCTGAACTAATTAACTCCTGTAAACTTGTTACGTGCCCCCTCTGCAATGAGAGCACGGCACCTTTCACGCATGTGGCTCACTTGTTTAGACCTCAAGGACCAGCCTGCTCTTCCGCACACGCACATGGGACGAGGTGCTGAGCACAGGTGAGCCCTACAGAACTGCCACAGAGGATGCCTACAACCTCCTGCTGGGGGCCAGTGCAGTGCATGGCGCTTCGCATCCATGGCCATTTGATGCCTCTTAACCTTTCCTTCTGGAATCGGAAGAATTCTGGGCTCCTTTCAGAGACGTCACATTATCATTGCTACCAATCAGCAGAGCCCGGTCCCTGCAATATACTTCATTCTTAGCTCTATTTCTTCCCAGATGTGTTAATGGATTCATATGGGAGAAGAAAACCCTAAACAATTACACTGAAATCGCACATCAGGGACGTTTGAATGAATCTCTCTGTTGTATACAGGCTATCAGCGTACACACGCCGTTAAACTGTCCCAGGATTTCCAAGGACTTTCGCTTACTCCGTCATATGATTGCCCTGGACTGCCTCATCTTTAATAAGTAGCAACAGGAACGGAGGTGATATCTCACACTTAGCCACGTCACAAACCTAAATCACGCTGCCTGGCTAAAGCACAGCCAGGGCTGGAAGTTGAGGCAGACCCTCCGAGGACCTGGAGTGCATTAGCTCTTTTGGCCACAGCATTGCACTGGGAGCTCATGTTCAAGTTATTATCCACCAGGACCCCCAATTACTGGCCTCCAGCTCAGATACTATCACTGCCATGAGCGGCTGCTCACCAGGCAAGGCCCAAGGGGAGAGAGGCAAGTTCTGTTTCCAGAACGTGGGGTGCCTAGAACAAGGAAGGAAAAAGAGCCTCTTGTTTTCGTGTCTCCTTTGAAGCAGGCGATCTTGCTCCGAAAGGGACTGGGCAAGGCCCCAAAGGCAGTCAGCTGCAGGGATAGTCAGTCACTGCAGACTGGGCTGGAGGATCGCTTCCAGTCACATGGGTTTAAGTTAAGCCAATGAAGCGTTTTCCTCTAACAGCTGGAGCCAGTCCTGCCTGCCAGAGCCGCTCCAGAAAGAGGCCCACTGCACCTGCACAAGGCGGCCCTCACTCTTCAGTTCTGAAGTGGAACCAGCCATTTGAATCCTGGGAAACACCCCGTGTGTTCCCCTCGTGCCATCCTGGGCTGGGGACCTGGACAGAGGCACAGACTGCAGCCGATAAACTTCTTCAGCCCCACAGCACAACATGTATCCCCTGTATGCATTTCAGACACTCCCGTTCAACACCCAATAAATCAGGCCGGCCGACCAACCGCAGTAAACTCCGTAACGCAGCCAGGACAGCAAGGGATCGCTCGTCAGCAGCATATAGAGAGTCCAGCGCTATAGGCTGGAGAGACCATTTTAGGCAATGTGTGCACAGCCAGACATGAAAAGTTAAGCCCCAGGCTACCTTTGCCGGCGCCTCATTTCTAGTTAGTACCATGGAGAGGGATGAGCCTGGCAGATGCTAGGGGTAGCCAAGCAGCAAGGCCACCCAGACACCTCCCCAGCAAAGAAACGGAGCCGACTGGCTTCATCCAACCTCCAGGAGAAGCGACTGCCAAAGTCGACAGACACCCCACACCCCCGACAGCCTGTGCCAGGGCAGACTGTGGCACACGGGGGTCATGTCACATCAGCCATCTTCACCTAATCCCCATAACACGAGTGGCCGAGAGTCCCTCCCAAACCAGAGTCTCCTACTAAGCCAACAGCAGTATCAGCCACAGACAGCTGGGCAGTACGCATACCAGCGTGGCATTCAGGCAGACGCACCACGTTCTCAAACCAGCCTCTGAAATTGCACGCCCAAATGTCGGCAGGGCAGACAGATGTGCACACAAGACTCAGACAGCGCGGTGTGACCCCATCCTCATTAGCGCAGAGCAGACACTCAGCACCTGCTGAGAAGATTGGTCGTCCTTTGCTGAGTGGGAGGAGTTTGCCTGACCCCCCAGAGGGAATCCCAAAGCATGATTCCCTTCCTACACCTTCAGCTCCCTAACTAACAGCACCGGCGCGAGATGGGCAGGCCAGGGGGGACAGAGTGACCCTGGAGCAACAGCAACAAGCAGGCACCTGTGTGTGAGGGCTGGACACATCCGTGGCCCTGAACGGGGCTGGAGTCTCAGCATTAGGCTCCCCCCCACCAAACCGCCTGCTCTGAGTAGGAATCTGCAGCCTCTGGGCTCAGTGCAGCCACGGGCCCTCTGACAAGACAACCCTGCAAGCGCTTTAGTGGCACAGCTCTAGCGCTGCAGCCGTGCTCCTGGAGTGTAGACGCTTCGACCGACATGAGAACGGTTTTCCGCTGATGGCGTTAATCACCCGTCCGAGAGGCAGAAGGACCTTTCCGTTGGCCTAGCTGCGTCTACAGTGGGGATTAGGTCACATTCCGCAGACAGAGCTAGGTGGGGCTCGTTTCGAAATGCAGACCAGGCCTTGGGCTCTGCGCGTGTCAGGCTTCTGTAAAAGATGCAAGCTCCTCGGGGCAGGCAAGTGCAGTGCTGCAACAGCTGGGGGGAGACACCTCCGGCCTCAGATCCCAGCGGCACCCACCTTTGCTCAGCCCGAGGCTGGAGAGGAGATGACGGAGAGTGACACTCTCAAGAACATTCACTGTTTGCTTTCAGGAAACATTAAGCAGATTAGGAATCAGTTGCTCAACGTGCCTGCGTCTGGCTGGGAACCATAAAAGGTTATTGCTGCAGCGAGTGGCCCGGCAGTGGAATCCCCAGAGCTGAGCTTGTGGGGAAACGTTCAAGTTCCCTTGGCCCGGAAAGGTCCAGACCAGCATCGCTGGGCCTGGCTTTGTTTAAGGCTCAGCCGCGGCCCAGCTTCATGGCCGGCATCCTGCACTGGCGCCGAGCTGCTGTACAACAGAAGGGAAAGGCCACATGGCACAACGAGCCATTGGCACTGCAGAACAGTTTGGGACCCGTGTAAACGTACAGCAGCTAGGAGAGGGCAGGCCTGGGACCTGGGTGAATCTGACACCACTGGAGCCTCTTCCAATCTGTGCCCCGGCTCAGGCTCACTCCCTGGCCCCTGAGCCCCAAGGGCCGGCCGAGGCCAGAGGGCCCATCTCCGGGGGCACGCAGAAGGGCACACAGGCCTGTATCCCCACTCGGTCTGATGACACACAGACAGGGTGGGTGGGTTCCACTCAGCTACAGCAGAGTCTGGGTGTAAGAGTACACAAGGGGTTAAATCCCCACCACTACAGAGGAGTAAAGCCCAGTCAGTGCAGGCCTCGTGCTGCTGCCTCTGACAAACCAGTCCATGTTTCTTTACAGACTGGGCAACCACGTGAAACTGACGTGGACGCTGCACCTGCCTAGGGGTGAGCGCAAGGAAGACAGTCAGGGCTCCTGTGCTCTATTCGCAGCTCTGCCACTGACTCACTATATGACCTTGGGCAAGTCATTGCTCCCTTGCTGGGCCTCAGTCTGTGTCATCCCCTCCCATAAAGTGCAGGGTATCGTAAGGCTCAGCGAATGAGTCAGGGCACCATCCAGGGAGAAAATGTGCTGGAGAAACACGCAAGTGCTGTACGTGCAGCTCAGGTTCGCCACATCTCAGGCATCTTCCTGCTTTTGTTGTTCTAAAAGGCAACCCTGACCCCTGAGACAAGCAGCAGCGACAACACTCGGTGTAAGTGTTCCATGTGCCAGGAGTGGCCGGTCCCCTTTGGAATTTCCCAGGACCCTGAGCAGCAGAGCATGCGCCAGAGCCTCCTGGACACGTGTAACAATGGTACATTTAAGGGAGAAAAAGAAACATCCAGAAGCCATCTCCTGGCCCCACAGCCAACCTGCTACGGGCTGGTTCTCCAGAGCAGTAGCGTTGCAGCCTAAGACAGCTGCAAAGTGAGCAATAAAGCTGCCACTCCTGGAGGCAACCGCTCCATGCTGGAGCAGCCCTTCGCCGGGGCGGGGAGCAATTCCTGAGGGCTGGGCTGGGCTGGGGAGGGGAGATGAGCTGTCTGATGCCGTAACTCACAGCTACACACAGGGGAGTCTGGTGTGAGACCTGCCGAGCGGGGATTTTGCACGGCGTCTCCAGCCGTTCCCGGAGAGGTTGCAGCATGGCTGGAATAACTACTCAGCTGAGCTCCCTGCTCAGCTCCAGAGTGGATCAGTGGCTGCTCTCAGGGCTATGATGATGCTGGCTCTAGCCCAAACCGGGGAGCAGCCGTTGATGGCTGGGGCGCTTGGTGTCAGTGCTCTCACGGAGCTGTGCCCAGGCCTAGCTGGGGGGCTCCCGCACGGCCAGCTGAGACCTAGGTGTTTACACAGACACTAAGTAAACGAACCCACGCACAACTAGCGCGCCAATGCAGGGACATAGGGATGATGTTAATCACTGACTCCAGCTATTCCCACCACTATAGGGAGATAGGCAGGAAGAGGCCCCTCTTGGGTCCCCCCGATCCCTCCTGGGGGCCAGGGCAACGTGGGTCCTGACTGTATATTCGCTAGGACTTTGTCCAGGTTAGTTTCAGTTCTCCCCAGCTCTGATGCTCCCCACCCGGGGAGAGGATTCCTCAGCCAGATGCGGGTCACTGAGCGCCGGTCTCCATTCTCCTTCTCCACGTTGCCTCACTGTGCTGGGGTGTAGCCCCTCAGGACTTCCTCCTCCCTGCAGCAATCACGCTTCAGGCAGTGGGCATGCGGCCACGTGACGTATGTTCAGTGTCACACTCCATCCCCTGAAATCAGGCCCTGAGCCTCCTGATCACTGCGCTCTGAGCATCCTCTGGCCAAGCCCTCACTTGCTCACAGGCTCTGAGGCCTTGCGGACTCTCCAGTTCAGGATTTCTGGCAATGCCTGCTGCAGTTTAACGGGGTTAGTTTCCGGATGTGTGTGCTCACCCCCTTCATGATGCGGAACTGAACACCTGCCCTCCAGTTTCTGAGGCTGCCTTGCCAGCCCTGCTCTGCTCCCAGCTGGAGAGAGACAGAAGAGAGCCCAGTGTCCTTTCCCCACCCCACTGAGGCACCCTCCTTCGTGACCCAAATCCCCTGCCTACACCTCGCAGACCGGCCAGCCATCCAGCACGAGGGGGCAGCCGCTGAGCAGGGGCCAGAGAGTGAAGTGCTGCAGTTGTTCTATAAACCAGCTCCATCTGGGCTATGAGCCTGCGGAGAAGGGCTCCCAGAGAAGCTCCTCCTGGCATCTGGCTCCCTGGCACAGGTGATGTGCTGGGAAGAGCTACATGGGGCAGCCTTTGTTGTTTGCACGGAGGTGGTTAACAGGAGGGCCCCACTAGACGAGCGCTTCGGGCCCACACCACATGGCTAATGGCGGGAATTCTCAGTCACCAGCCAGCAGTCACACACACTGCTTTACTGAGTGCTTCGGGACACCCAGAGACATCTGCATGTCACTGATGGATGGTGTGAGCCTGGCACAAGCTGGGTTCATGACACTGACCAAGCACTTTGGAAGGTGCCATAGAACTTGCGCAGAGGGAAGTGTGGGGATTCAGGTGCGTTTTTAGTCTGGTTCCTCAGTGGCTGGGCGAGCGAAACAGCATCCCCTGCAGTAGCAGCTCAGACCCTGCAAAGCAGAGGTGGAGCTGAGCTGCATCTGCGCGGCTGGTGCACATGAGGAGAGAACAACATGTTCTACGGCCGTGCTTGCTGACCCGTTTGCAGAACACACTGCGCCGCAGGAGGGTGGGGAGGGATGCAGGCGTCAGACGGACACTTTCCATTCCAACCTGGAGGAGCCGTGAGCACCATGAAATCATGACAAGGGCGATTTGCTTCATCTGGAAATTAGCAAAATTCAGCTCTCAGCACTGCTTCAAATCTCCCTGTGCTCCAGCAATTCCAGGTTTAGAAAGGCTTGGTCTGAATCAGGCTCATCCGATTGCTTCCTTTCTGCTTCCTGCCCAGAACGATTCTCTGCATCCCTCAGGTTGAGTCTCACATCCAGCCCGGATCCAGGGCTTGTCCACTCAGGCGAGGGGAATGCTGGGGACAGGCAGGAAGGAAGGGAGCTGGCGGGAGAGGAACCAGGTGGAGGGAGGAGGCGGCGAGCCTGACAGTGCAGAGAAGATACCTGAAATCAGCAGGCCAGGGGCAGTCGCAGGGGAATTGCTGTCTGCCTAGGAAGAGCCAACTCCCCCCATGCCTGCAAACTTCCTGCTCCTCAGGCCTCTGGCTCTAGTGTTGGCTAAAAGCAACACACAGTTTTCAGAACAAGTTACACAGCCTTTGGGGGCTGAGGCCACCACCTCCAAGCCCATGGTCAGTCTCCTCTGTCACCGCTCACGAACGCAGCTAGTCTGTGATTAGCAAAGGGAGACAGGGCCCTAGTCAGCACCACGCGCCAGGCTCCCCAACTCACAGGCTACTCCTGCCAAATGCTGAGGCTTTGTTTGCTCACAAGTTCCAGAGGGGCTCCTCGAACACAGCAGAGGGATCCTCAGCCCCTTGCACACCCGGCCCTGGGAGCTGAGCTCTCAGTGCGCGACACACCCTGCAGTGCTTGCCAGGGCTCACCTGGAGACAGCTGCCTCTATCAACTTTAGGCTTTCCAGCCCTCTGGGAGCAATGAATCAAGCGCATTAGGAAGCCAGGAGGCTGATATTTAACCAATTACCCAGCTGCTAAAAGCACTCAGGGTGCCCTGAGCAGAAGACTAAAGGGCAGGAAAAGCATTAACCAATATTTGCGCAGCATCCCCTCCGGCAAGGAAAGGCTGCTTTCTAAACAAACATAAGCCTCCCTGCCACTGCCAGCCAAACTCCGCCAGCTCTCAGCCTGCTCCAGGTCTGGGGGTCCGTCCTGCTGTGCAACAGTTACCCAGGACCCCAGAGCAGGGCTCAAACAGGCATCCTTTGCCCACGGGCGGGGTGGGGTGGGACGTTACCTCGCTTAAAGGACCATCTCTTCATCCAGCGCTTTGAGAACAACGGCCAGGAGTGGTTCAGCAGCGAGTCTGCCATTTGGGAGTCTTCCGAGCCCCGGTCAGGGATAAAGCCCTCGCAGGAGGCGATGGTGCAGTTGCTGCAAGGCGGAGCACAGCACGGTCTGAGGCAGCTCTGCAGACTCCAGCCCAGGCGCTGCCAAGAGGGGGGAGTGGAGAAGCCAAGTGTTTTGTCAAAGTATCAGCTGATCGAAGAGGCAGCCAGAGGGAAATTCTTGAGCTTTATATCTCCCACCTGCATGAAGGATCCATACATGTTGCCTGCAGCAGCCAGCACAGGCGCCCGGGGGTGGGGGTTACTAGGCTAGGACAGCGTCTGCTCCCCCAGCACCAACACTCCTAACAGGCTTGAAACGAAATACAAAAACAAGCTATTAGCCGGTCGGTAACTTTCCCCTCGCTGGCCAGTTGCTCCCAATTCCAGGCATGGGCATTGACAAATCCCTCAGTGCTGCTGCTGCCGCTGCAAGGGTTCTGGGTCCTCGTTCCATGGACACACAGGATGAAAACCGAGTGCAGGCTGCCTGCTGGTTACGGCTTTGGCTGGCAGCGTAGCTAAGTGCAAAGGCAGAGCCTGAGTGAGTTCCACAGGGAAGGCCTGGGAAGCCGCCCCTCCAAACAAGCCAGCAGCTCTGCACCGTTCTGCAGCAAATCCTCGTCCGGTAGCACCAACAGCAGGGAGAAAGCGCCCCTGGAACAGACTCGTCTTCAGCTCATTTCACCACAGCATCTGACCAGACTGAGGGGCCCCCCATCGCCAAGCTGCTTCAGATGGAATGGGAGACCGGACCCTTCGGCCAGAACCGGAGCGGACCCTTGACTGTGTGCTGGCAACTCAAAGTGGCCCCTGTCCCAGCTGAGGCCCAAACCTTTACCCCACCCCTTGGCCCTGCAGCTCTAGGCTGTCTCCCTGCCGCCCGAGTCTGCTCCCGCGGCTAAGATCGCCATTTCTCAGACCTCCGTTACGTGGCTGACTCTCAGACATACAGGGCAGGCTGGCACAGACCCTATCCCCAGACAGGCCTTGCCCTCCAGCTGCTCTCACCCCAAGTCCACTTCCCCAAGAGGGGCCGTGAGGGAGCCCTGCTGATCTAAGCCTGTGGAGCAGCAGGCACTGGCTGCGGAGGTCTCCTCAGTCCGAGCATTTCCCTCCCCCAGCCACAGCCAGAGCAGCGAGCACAGAGCAGGACGGAGCCCAGGACGGGGCCGAGCCGAGCCAAGTAAAGCTGGGCTGCGGCTGGGACTGGCCTGGAGGAGAAATTGCCTGAGCTGCCGAGAGAGGGCCAGGCCCTGTGACAGGATCACTTGAACCAGCGAGGGATCAGAGGGACCCAGGCGGGCTCCTGAGTCCACAGACACTTCCCCCGGGCTCCGCCAGACTCTCGTGGACCCTGGACGAGGCCTCTCACCCCACCACCGGGCGCAGCCCCATCTGGGGCCCCCACCCCTCTGCCACGGTGCCACGCGTCGCCGCGCCAGTCCAGCCGGGTCCCTCAGGCACGCAGAGTAAGGCTCAGGCCCAGGGTATTTTCCAGAGGGAGGTGGGGTTTCTCCTCCCCTCTGAACCTGTCCTGCAGTCCAGTGGCCCCACGGCGCCCATGCACCCCGCCAGGAGATGGGTCTGGAGGGCTCCCGACCCCTTCGCACAGGGAAAGGGGACGGCAGCCACCTCTGGTTGTACTGGCTAAGTTTAGCATCTCCCAGCCCCCTCCCCGCACCTGCCCTCTGTGGGAGGATCCCGACACGGCAGGGCAGCCTTGAAGGTCTCTGCCGGGAATGCTGCCTCGGCTCAGGACCCAGGGGCCGGCTCTGCCCAAGGGGCTGGCTGCAGCCAGGCCTGGCAGCGGTAGGGGCGGGAGGAGAGCTGGAGCCCGGCATGCCCCAGGACCGGACGCTGGCAGGCCCCTGGAGCAGCACTGAAGCCCCTCGCTTCTACAGGGGCCTGTGCAAAGGAGAGCGGGGTGGGAGGAGGAGGGGCAGGGGCTGCCCGTGGCCAGTCAGGCAGCGTCTGGCATGGGGCCGAGTGCAGGGGAGCAGGAACCCTGAGTCACGGCCGCCCCGTTGCCCAGTGTCTGGGGGTGACTGGTTCTCCCACATCAGGGTTTCCGAGGGCCAGGCCTCTGCGCCATGGGACGTGCGGTGCTGCCACCTGGCGGCTGCCACCTGAGCCATCGCGCCCCATGTGTCACCTGCGGCAGGTCCCAGAGAACAACAGGCCAATCCACTCAGGGCGCACGTGCCCCAGGGCAGGGACCACCCCCGTGCCAGGGAGCCGCGCGGGCAGGGGGAGCAACACAAGGGCAAGACAGGCAACGTCGAGGAAAGGCCAGCGCGGGGCCCATCCTCTCGCCCCGGTGCAGGCTGCAGTCCACTGCTGGCTGGGGGGGTCAGGAGCTACCGCGAGGAGGCCAGACACACCCGCCAACTGGGACCTCGCCCTGCTTTGGAGACAGGGGCAGCTGCAGCATCTGCCCAAACCCCAGCTCCTTCTCCAGCCCAGCCGCACTGGGACGCCTCCCACCGCACGACCTGCTAACACCAGGCACTTCAGTACCTGAACCAAGAGCATCTTCCCCCCAGTGGCTGGCCCCAGCCAGTGCCCCCTCCACAGAGCGGGGCCCCACGTGACAGCCACTGCCCTCAACCTCTCCCCCCTCGCCCCACACATCTCCCCCGCTCGGCCTGCAGCCCCACATCCCAGGAGCCCTTGGCCAGTCCTTGCAGCAAGACTCCAACGGGGGGAAGTGAGTTACGAAAGCCCGTGACGCAGCCCTTCTGCCCCGCAGCGAGTCGCGTCTCTGGCAGGCCAGTGCAGCCATCAATCAATGACCCAGGGCCCGGGGTGGGGGACGAAGCCCATGCACATGACTTACCCAGGAGGTGGGCGGCCTCTCCCCAGCAAGCCGTGGCTGCAGTCTCCTCACCCCATGCCCCCGGCTTCTGACAGGTGCTGGGACAAGACACAGCGTCCAGGCTCATCTCCCCGGGACAGCCGTTGTGGCTCAATCAGCTTGCCACTTCCCTTTCCTGAGTCACAAACAAACCCGCCCCTCCCGGGCCCAGACAGAGGAGATCGGTTGCTTGCAGACACCTGCTGGGTGACATACAGGAGAGGCCCAGAAGCCCCCCGGGGGTGCCCAGGGCGGCAGCTCACAGCACAGCCCAAGTCAGCAGTGGACGTGTGGCCAGTGACCGCCACAAATGGCTTCCTGTTCTGCTCAAAGAGAAACCACGTGGCACTCGCCTGCACACAAGCGCTCAGCACTCCGCGGCAGGCAGCAAGGCCCGAGGGAAGGTTGCCTTATGCTTTCCAGCACCGCATCCTTGTGCTCTTTTCTCTGGAGCACGGCCGTGTCGCTGTGGGCTGCTGCCGGGCTGTGGAGCATGGTCTGCACGAAGCCCTGCGCAGCCCGCAGTGTGCCATGAACGCAAACAGGAATGCCAATTGCAGACAGAGCCTGCAGCCGGGGAAGAGGGGGGATAGTGCAGTGCTGCAGCATGCTGTACAGCACCTGGCGCTGTCTAAATGTGGACAGATAGTCACACCAGCAGGACAGACCACCCTCTGCTCACCAAGCAAGCGGGGGGAGTCGGATGCTACAAGGACTCTTTCCTCGTCTGGGCACCAGGCTGGCTGCAAGCCTGAATGGACCCACCGCCCCTGGCAGCTGGATAGCTGAAGGGCTGAGCTGCGCCCTCCCTCTGGCAGCGGGTCCCAGGAGAGGTAAAGTCGGGGGCCCCCCCGCACCACTGTCCAGCTGGCTGAGGCAGCCCTGCTCTGGGCCCTGCAAGCCCTTTGACAGGTGCTGCCACATGGAGGTTTCTGGATCAAATCCACCAAGGGCAAGATTTCAGGATCCTTCCTGGCATAGCCTTGCAACCTACCTGATGTGAGCATCGCGTTGGGCTGTGTCCAGCCCCAGCCCTAATCAGAACACGCGTCATTCGTGCTCCAATTACTCAGGCTGTGGCTGTGGCAGTGCTTGGAAGAGCTGTCACCCTCTGCTCCAGGAAACCATCAGGGTGAGTAGGAATTAAGGTTTAATTCCTCTGCAGGTTGCAAGACCCTGAGCTAAGGAGCGCCCCACACTGGGCAGGGTGCCCCAGCCTCGGGGGAGGCGAGGCAGCCTCAGCTCAAGCAAGGAAGGGACGTTGCCTTCTGTCTGCATTGCACCTAGCAAGCTGCAGCTGCTGCTGTGTATAAACAGCCCCAGGCAGTGAGAGGCCAGGGTGCCCCAAAGGTCAGGGAATGGGGAACCCTCGCATGCCCTGGCCCTTTCCTGGGACAGTTTGTTGGGAGTTTCTTAGGCCAAACAGTCACCTTTGCTCTCTCCTGCCCTCACTTGCCTGGCATCACCCCCTGCCATGCACCTGCTCCTGCTCCGCCCCGCGGGAGAGCGCTCAGCCGACTCCAGCGTGCGCAGTGAGCTGCATGAGCACTATGGCGTCCTGCTCCAGACTGGGGGTGCAACCTGCTACTGCAGCACAGAACATCTTAGCAAGAGGAGCATCGGCTATGTAGCCAGGTGCCGTTAGCCTCCCGCTCCCTGTTGTACATTTGCTGCCCCCTTCCCCCCGCCCAGCGCCAACCTCTCCCTCCTGCCCAACCCAGCAGCTTGCACCACTTCAGAAGCAGTTGCCCCACATCCCTAGTGCAGTAGGGGCATGAGCAGCTTCTCTGGTGTGACGCTGGCTGGGATGATGCCCAGGAAGGTCTGAGAATGGCTGTGTTTGTGCTCTGCCCTAGGGCAGCTTCACACATTTGTCCCTCCAGCCTCTAGGACCCCATCTGGCCACAGCGCGCTCCCTTTTCCCCTGGATCCCCCCGTGCCGCATCGAGCCTCAGCTCTTAGCGCGTGCTGCAAGTCTGTGTTTTCAAAAGCACACTTTGCTGCCTGTTAATCCTCTGCAGATAGGGCTGAGCGAAAAGACCTTCCCCCATCCCACCCAGCCTGCAGCTAGACAGACAAGCAGACCCACGGACACAGCTTAGGAGGACATTGACTCTGAAGGCTAATGATGACAATTTAAAACATCAGCATCATTCATTAGTGCGCAGATTGCCATTTCAGAAAGAAACATTCAGATTCTGTGGGCACTAGCCCCGGGCTACCAGTGCATCTCCCCACCGGACCCACGCGTTTTCCTCTCCCCCCATACATACATTTGCAGAAGCCCTCCTCGCTCCTCGCAGCAGCTAGGGAAGTGTGTGTGTGTTTTGAAAGTGAGGGGCAGCGCTGTGTCTGCGGAACCATCGGCTGCAGACGTTTGCAGTGTCAGTGTCTCAGGTCCGGCCCAGGGCCCCGTGATCCCGACAGGCGCCTCTCAGCAGAATGCAGTTCTGCTTTGCGACGTGCTGAAACAGGAAGGGTTGGCAAGCACTGTCCTGCAGCTACCGAAACCCCCGAGACAAAGCCATGGGATCCTGAGGCCAGAGAGCAGCAGGAGGCCGAGGGTTGCTCTCCTGGGCATACAGCTGCTGACTATGGCTGGGGAGATGCAGCACGTTCAGGGTTTTTAATTGCACCCAACAGATTGGTGGGAGCTGTGGCCCAGCCAGCCCCTCCTGTTCTAGGGGTAAATGTTTTCACTAGGACCCTGCCTCCCAGCCAGCACGCCTGCGATACCTACAGACTGCCTCTGCTGCGCACTTGCCTGGGAAAGCACGTCAGCGCAGGCGGCTCTGTTCACATGCTTCTCAGGCCAGTGCTACGGGGTGAGGCCCTCGGTGGTGGCGCCTGCAGCTGCTCTTTTTAAAGCAATCCCCACGCTGCCGGGGCTCTGCGTTTGCCCCCACTGGCCATTGCCAGCAGCGGTGCTGCTTAGCGGAGGTAGCAATGGGAGCAGCACTAGTGTAGACAGTGCCAGTATGTTACTAGCATGGAGGGAGCAGACAGAGCTCCAGGGACAACAGCTGGAGGCAGGCCCCTGTCCTCAGGAACAGGCTGGTGTAAGCACAGCCTGGGCACTGCAGCATCCGGCTCTGCAGGCCACCTGCTGAGTCTCTCACGGATTAACCATTTGGTCTGAAGACCTTGTGCAAGAGGCACTGTAGCACTGACTCTGCCCTGTCCAGGAACCACGAGAGCCACGGACTAGATTCCATGCAGAGCCTCATCAAGGAGACAGGGGATTTCACCAGGGAAGAAGCATGAACCTGACAGATCTGGGTCTAGTGCCTCCCTGAATTCCCAGTAACAAGCAATGGGCCTGAACCAAAACCTAGGAGCCCAACAGCGCTGAACTTGGAGAAAGCCCCCAACCAGCTACGAGCGTCAAACCCGGCTCCTGTGTCTAACGAGCCTGCGTGACACCGAAGAGCCTGAAGGTTTGGTGCTGAGCTCAGTGGCTGAGTCCCGGGGGACATGTGCACACCACCTGATGTGGTTCTGATGCATTGCTGCAGTCAGGCCAGATCACACGGCTGTCGTAGTTTAAGCAATACATAGCCGAGTCTGAAATGTGGCTGAGCTATTTCAAGCTATTTCATGTGAGGTCTGTATTCGGTCCCATGACCTGGTGCCAACTCGCAGCCAGCGGCACGAATACGAAGGGGGCTCTCCCCTTACTGTGAGAAGCACTAGATGGCATCAGCGCAGCACACATCTCGTTTAGCCCTTTACCTTCTCTCTTTCCGTATATCCTGCTGGACTCCAGCATGGGCAGGGAGGGAAACAAGCATCAAATGCCACAAGCTGCCCCCGCATTTTGTATCGGTCTGAAGGGAACAGAAACCTGCGGGCGAGGAGCCAGCTGTTCTGTCATCCTGGGTCACGCAGCCAAGACAGTCACAACTGCAAGTGCAGAAATTGCGACCCCTTCGCAGAAGAGTGATAGGACACGTTCCCGATCTCCCAGCAAACGCCAGCTGGGACTGGGGACCGTGCAGAACAGCAGCCGCACGGATGGGACAGCTGGCATTGTGGGGAGCGAAGCTGCACAAATGGGCACCATGACGCAGGCTCTCAGTAAAAGCAAAGGAACGTGGCACTACCAGAGATGGGCCAGGCAGGGACAGCCATGAGATGAGCTAGGTCATAGCACGGAGAGGCTCTGCCCTTGGGCAGGAAGGAGCACCCAGCCATGCTGGGTCCTGAGAGCCACGTCTGCCATTGGCCGCCTGCAGAGAGGGTGCTCCCGGCTCGGGTAGTGTGATGGATTTGGGGTGCTCTGCAGCAGGACGGGGGGGCTAAGTGGATGCAGAGTGTTCTGCTTGAAGCCTTTAGCAACCCCTCAGCAAGCCACATTCATGGTGCTGGTGCAGCACACGATAGGCTGGGCAGAGCAGGCAGGACTGAGCAAGTCTGAGTACGCTGCCAGGCCAGGGGAGTCCAGAGGCGCTGTGCTAGGAGGCTGATGTGGCAGGCACTAGCACGGATCAGAACAGCTGCCTGTACCTGGAGCCAGGAACCACTGACCTTGGCCAGCACATGGGACATGGGGACATTTTCCCACCTACCTGGGAACAAACAGGCATTAATAAACAGCTGGCAGCAGGAACGTGAGAAAGCAGCCTCCTCCCAATGAGCACTGCCGCATCCCTCAATGGGGATGGCAGCCCCTCAATCCCGGGCTGATCAGTGGAAGTGATTCCCAGTGGCCAGGGCCAGCAAACATCTGCTGCACATCAGGCAAGAGTCTCCTCTGGATAAGCCAGCAGGTGAAGATGCAGCTGGTCCAGCCAGCAATTTTAGCTGGGCGCTGATTCCGGTCCAGACCGGACCGTCCAGTGCACTGTTCAAGCATGAGTGGTGACAAAGCTGGAATGGCTGTGAGGGAAGGGGCAGGTCAGCTGCTGCCTGTCACTCACACCTGTTCTGAACCCAGTTCATTGTCAGCCAGGCCTCCTGCCAGGACAGGAAGTCCCTGTCTACGCAGGGCGAGCATTGGCTGCTAGTCAGTTGCCACCTTTGCTTGTGATACAAGAGCAAGGGGACAGTCGAAGTTTAAATAACTGATAAAAGGCAGCACTTTGTTTCTTTACATCATGCACAATTAGCCTCTGGAACTCACTGCCACAGGGTCTGGCTGAGTCCCAGAGGTTAGCAGGATTCAGATGAAAATGAGCCTTCCTTGTGGGGGTAACGAGAACATCTGCAACCACATGATGGGACAGAACCTTGTGAGGACAAACAGTCCTGGCTTAGGACATAAGCAAGCCTCTAACAGGGTTTGAGGAAACACTTTACCTTTCAGGTTCTCTCTAGTTTTCCATTCTGCTACCATCTTCAGAAGAGTCTGGCACAGGACAGGATGAGCCTTTGGTCTGACCCAGCCCACAGCCACTCCTGTGGCTTTGATGTGGGGTTGTTCCTTGTTCCCTTTGCTCCCCACCATCACTGGCTTCCCTCATTTTTCAGGATTGGACTTTACTTGCTTAATGTATAAATAACCATCTCCTAACCCACAGCCAGCAATGCTCAGGGTGGGGTGGGAGGGACGATGCAAAGTATCAGAGGCAAGGGGGCAAATTCAAAACCGACCTAAGGAAATAGGTTTCCATACAATGTGAAGTTAGTCTGTAGAACTCACTGCCACAAGAGGTCATTGTGGCCAAGAACGGAGGAGGATTAAAAGCATGATTGCACGTAGTGTTGACAAAGATCTGTCTGCGCTGCACGGGTCAGCTGACTAGGGCTCGTGGGGCTCTGGCTGTGGGGCTAAAATTGCAGTGTACACATTTGGTCTCAGGCTGGAGCTGCTAATAAAGCTACAGGCCAGACAGTGTCAGGCTGCTGCTGTGCTGTGCACAAGCCCGTCTCTCCTGCCTGTCTCAAGGCCCAGCTCTCCTGCTCAGATTGCACAGGGATGGTGGAACCATCTGCGGTTGCCATGGGAAGATTCTTCCTCAATCGCTTGCTATGATCTATAGAAAAAGCCACCCCAGCCCTGACCTTGAGAGGCTTCCAAGGAGATCAGCCAGTGTTGGATGAATCGTTAGCAGAGCTGCAGCTCCAGTTTTCCACTCTGCTCAGTTTGGAGTCACGCTGCTGGTATGAAGCACGTTTTCCTTTCGCTGTCACGCAGTTGTGTAAACAGCCCTGATCTCCAGGAAAAGCCCATTGTCAAAGAGCCCGAGGCATCTGTCTGGGCTGAGTGAATTCTGGGGGGGGATTAGCGGCAGCCATAGCCCAGTGGCTGGAAAAGGTGCAGAAGAACCATGTTGAATTGCCTGGAGAGATCTGGATGGTTCCCGTTCCATTCTTGCTTCAGAAGACGGGATTTACCTATTCAATGGTCTGCATTAACTGGTGGCATCTAACACCATGGATGTCACCCCCCCACTCCCCGCCTGCCTCCCACTCACCCCAGGATAGCCCTGACGCAGGGCAGGGCTTACAGAGTGCTGAAATGTCCAGCAATGCAGAGCATTCACCGCTCCAGCAGAAGTCAATGGGCAGTGCAGGTGCTCAGCAGACCCATAATCCTTAGCGCACAAGCTCCTTCCCAAGCAGGATTTCTCCTGTTTTGAAGAAGATATGAAAATGTGTGGATCACGACCAGCACCAGCTGGCTAGGACAGCACAGGGAAGAGATGTCCTAAGTACTTGACATCTAGTCCTTTTGGGAGGGGGAACTGAGTGAAAAGCAGTTCAGGTCCTTTGCTTTCCCTCAAACCAACCTTTAGTGGTTTGATATGGTTTCTTGGTTTTTAAAACGTTCATCTCACACTTGCTGCTTTCTGATAGGCCAGATGAACAGCACAGGAGGCTGACTGACCTTAGAGGGGAAAACGCTGTACAAACACTACACAAAAGGCTGGTGAAAGCATGCAGCGAACAAACTGGAAACAGTTTCCCTCCAGTCTTTTGGTTCTAGCCATCTTAGGGGTCACTTGTAATAACAGCAGGTAAAACATTTTCAGGTGGCTTACTTTTTAAAAGTTGAGGCCATCCCCTTTACTAGCCTACTGGACGAGGGGCGGAATAGAGATGGCTGTATTTGCTGGTTGCAGTCCAGACTGGTAATCGAGAGCAGGGTGAACTGCAAGGAGATTCAGAAGGCACTGACAACTAGGAAATTGGGTAACAAAATAGCAGATGAAACTCACAGTAGCTAAATTCAAGATAATGTCCCAGGAAAGGGACAATTTAAACTTCTGACACGCACTGACGGGCTCTGAATTAGGTAGGGCCTCTCAGGAACATAACCTAGGCATTAAGTAGACAGACATTCCGTCAATACTCAGCAGCAGTTCAGGAGAATGTGGTTATGTTGTACTGCAAATACTATAAATGGATGATACGCCCATTCCCTAGAATCCTGCATTCAGCTGGGGTTCCTTCTTGCAGGAATAAGGTCCAGAGCAGGGCACTGATAACCAGAAGATTCAGGGGACGTTCACACAGGGAGAGGTTAAAAGGAGGAGGGCTATTTTGGCCGTTCCTTCAAAGTGTTTGGGCACGTTGCAGCATTAGGGTTCTAGTCTGTGAAGCAGTAAGAGCCAGTCGGGGGCTCCCTTTCACTTCATCCCATCGCACAGAGCGACCAGGCTCCTCACAAATGGAAGGAAATGTTTTTACATAGTGTAGAACTGCCCCACAGAACTGCCTGACACAGGAGACCACAGAGGCTCACTGTCCAGGAAGATGCAAACCAGGATCCAATACTTAGCTGAGTAGAAACAACATCTGCAGTTACAAGAGCTGCTATCAATCCTCCTGCTTCCTGGCTGGAGCTGATCGCCAGTCGGGGTCAGGAAGGAACTCTCTCCCTCTGGTAAAAAATAAAACAAGGGGCAAGTGGGAAAATGAATAAATAAAAAAAATGTTTTACGTCTGTCTCCAATGCATCTGGTGCTGCCTGGCCTGGGACACCGGACTAGATGGATTATCGTCAAGTCTGCTTAGTCTTATGCTAGGCACAAAGGAGGCTCCTGCAATAGTCTTATTTAAACTGCCTGTGTGGGACAAATTCTCTCTAAAAGGCAAGGCGAGAGGGAAGGAAACCAAAACGAAATTTTCCCCTTGGTGTAACACAAAGGCAGCTCTCGATGTCTCCTGGCAGAAGGCATTCCTTCTTGCCAATGTTTATCTAACGGCTTCATGCTACTGATTCCTCTGCCCTAAGGACAGAGCCCAGGACACATCACACAAGTAATTATGAGAGGAGTTAAACACTCCTCAAACCACAAGCCTATAAACTGGCAGGTTTTTTTTCTTAACACCATTCATTTTGCCACTGAAAGTATCACTTATTCCAAGATGTGACTCTAATGCCTTTCCTGTGGTAAAGCAGCATTCAGTGCCAGACAGAGAGCAGAGACAAAATTCCAGAGTTATTCTTGGATAATTTATTCATAATTTTACTAGAAACAGTTAATTGTTCAATATTTTACACACACCAAGATTTTTAATATTCAAAAGGTTTTTATACTTGTCACTGCTTGGCTCTTATATGAAAACATTGAAAAAATAAATCAAGCTTTTTTTTTTGCCTTTTTTTTTTTTTTTTTTTTAAACCATGGCACATTTTGATCCTTTACTTATTTATTTCAAAAAAGAGGTATCTGCAAGACTATCAGCATTCTGGGATCTTCTGTGTGCAGAAAGGAAGGCAGGAGCAGCAAGATTAAACACAGAAAATATAAAAAGACTTCACAGAACTTCACCTAACACTTAACTGAACTTGCCTTCAGTTTATTTAAGGTACAAGCAGAACAATATTTGCTTTTGGCTGAGCTTGATGACCAGTACCCGCATCTGCGTAGTTCCTCAAACACACACAAGTATATTCTTCGCCCCACAAAGCTAAAGGTAAAAGCTTTTCATTTGAAGTAGGCTTTTAAAATTTTAATTCAACCTTCCAAAATCAAAAGTGGCCTCTTTAAAGATTCCATCATTTTTAAGGGAGTAAATATTCAGTAATGGGCACTGAAGGGTTACTGGGTTCTGCGAGGAGAATTTAAATGAGACAAGAGTGCTTTGGTAACAAGGGGGACAGTACATTGGAGAAATCCAGGGACTTTCTAGTTGAGTAAATATTTCCCAGTTCAGCCTACATTTTTCTGTTCATTGTATTGCAAACTACTTAAAATAGTCTTTGTAATACAAAGCCAGAGTTAAACTGGGAATACACTTTGCAGAGGGTTAATATTGGCCCCAATTCAGCTAGTTGCTCAAGCACATGCCTAAATTTAAATCAATGAGATTACTCAAGTACTTTAAAAAGTTAGGCATGTAGTTAAATCTGGGCCAAAGTATGCTTCAATTACGATTTTCTTGAATGAGTGAAATGAACCATTTACTACAATTCTGGACAATTTAGGGAGTTAAGAAAAAGATGACTTTCAGGAACGTTCTTTCTTGCTGACTGCAGCTACTTTGGCAAAACAAGAGTAACACTAATAATTAATACTAATTTTATTATACAATATAAAAATCATCACTTCTCCACCTGTGATCTGATAGCTTGCTTTGTCATGTAATTGGTTGAACTGCAAGAGTAAGTGCTTATCTTCTGGAAAGAGAAAAGTGGGTTTGTTTTTTAAAAAGGACATTTCATGGCAGTAGATATTGGATAAAAACAGAAGTTTTAAAATTGACTTCACTATTTAAATTCTTCCAAAGGGCAAATTTACTGTCGGCCTCGCTCTGATGATATTTATAACAAGGCAAGCCAAAACAGAACAGGCGGAGGCACATCTGTGTACAGTATGCAAGCAAAATTAACACAGAGCCAAGCAGAAGATAATAAAAAGGCCAATTTTAATTTAAGTTAATAGAAACAACAACTAATCTTATCTCAGAGACTTTTATGTATTTCTGAAGTTACTATTCCTCGACTCCAATTCATTCAACAGCTCCTTTCCCTGGACGCGAGTCACAGGAAAGAGAGGCAGCACCAGCTGTGCTCTCAGAGGCTAGTAGTTCATGACATAAAACAAGCCCACCCTAGTCTCCAAATAAAAGAGAAGCTCCAAGAGAAGTTTAGTCAGGTGGCTTTTGAGGCAGGCTAGGAAATAGCAGTTTCTTGCTTCCTCTGGTATTATTCCAGAGGCCAGAGCAGAGTCTCTGAACCCATCTCACATGGATTGATGGGGCACCCAACAAGAGCCTCTTTACAAACATTTATGGCACAAAAATTTTGGTTTGATGTCTAACTTGTAAAACAAGCTCTCAGTCTCAGTAAGTATCTAGAGGCTAGCTCTGTGGTGAAGGCTTAGAGCTCCTCAAGGCCCCTTCTTCATAGCACAGAGACATTTAAGAGGGATTTTGCTCACCTTGCCCCTTCCTCCAAGAAACTGAGGCTGAAGGATAATTGGCACAATATCTCCCTCACTCCTGTCTTCCTTCACCTAGTTAGCGCCATTGTATTCTATGTAAATAACATGGGAAGCAACTTCGAGATTTTCCAAAGAGAAACCATCATACGCAACATACTAAAAATTAAGCCAAAAAAAAAAAAAAAAAAAGCGTCCCATTATTACAATACAAATTTGACAGGAAACATATGCTACCCATAATCCAGAGTACCCTTTAGCAACCAGACAGCAGCCTTTTCAATCTGATGTAGCTGCTTAACTATTCAATGTAAGAAAGATCTTGAAGCTGCAGCTTGGTCTATTTCATGTCACATGTCTAACCTGATCAGTTTATGATAATTAGCTCTATTTTATAACAACAGGATATTTACAAGCAGCCACAACAGACATTTTTGAACCTAGCAGATCCGTTTTTGCAGTGCAAGGTGTGCTGTATTGCAAATGAAGTACCGCCAGCTTCACAAGAGGCATTCAGGAAGTGGCAACTGAATTTAACGTGCAAATGCTTCTGAGAAACTTGTCTGTTCTCACGCTTTCATGTTTGCTTTACAGAATGACAGCAGTACACAGGGACTCACTGCTCATCTCTTCTGCTTTACTAGCTTTAGGAATAGTGTTACATTGTGGGGCTGGACACTGCCCTTTGCAGGGGATGTGGAGAACTTCCTGCCTGCATCCCAAGGCAGCAGGAAGGGTTCTCAGATGAAGGGGGCCCCATCCCCGCATACGTTGCGGTCGCCAGTACCAGTGATAGCCAGAGTGTCCCATTATTACAATATGGGACACGGAGAAAGACGACTTCCCAGTAGTGTGTTGCAGCTGCTCATCCTGAGCCTTTCCACCCTGGGTCCTGGACTATTGTTCTTCTCCTCCTCACCACTTGCCAAGGACAGGATTTCTCCCACAGCGTGTGCCTGTGCTTCTGTTACAGTCACAGCATTTCCAGCTCTGATATGAATCTGTATAGTTCATGAGAGCAGCAGCTCCCCAGTGACAAGGAACAAGCCAATTATTGCTAACACACCTTTCAACAAATGAGCTAGGGGAAACAGCTCAAAACCAGAAACTTTTGTCCACCACACACAGATCTCACCAACTACATTCATGCATAGGTCCTGCTGCCTCTTGGCTGGTATTACTGGAATAGCTCCCAGCAAGGTCCACCTCCAAGGTTCTTCTGAGCCCCTACATGCTGCAGGATAAAGATAATTTCAACACTGTGGACCAAAACGTCAACTGTGGGCTAAAAATGAAGATTTTCCAAAGCAAACATTGGGCTTTAGCAAAGCATTTTCAATTGTGCTTCTCACATCTACAGAAAAGCTAGCATCATCTGTAAAAGCTAGGTGCCGTAACAGCTGATTTTTTTTAAAGGAACTAGATTTCAAAACACCCCACACACACGCACACATGCAGAGAGAGAAAAGAAGATTGAAGTAACCCATGTAAGGATGCCTGCAGGAACATGTATTTAATACCACGCAAATGGACTGACTGGAGAATACACAGTACGTATTCCCTTCTTCAAACAGCTGAACGTTGCAAGTCATGTGCACTATGCAGGGCCAACCAATATCAACAGAAGCTAGCCATACCCAATACGGGGGGTTCCAATATCTGTGTACATATAAGGCCTTCTACAATTCCAACAATAGCCAGAGACAATCACTTCAATTCTGCAGTGTTCCTAAAGCAATAGGATGGCGAGAAAGTTGTACTTAGGGGTCACATCCTGCTACCATTTACTCCAGAGTCATACTGGTACAAATTGAAAACATGGATGTGATTCAAGCTGTCCAACTCCAAAGAGATCCATTAACCACTGTTGATGATCTAGTCCACACTGGTCTCATGCTATTTAAACAAATGCCATTTATTCTATTTCAGGCATTACATCAGGAAGAATGTCTGAATACTTAAAATAATTAACCTTGGAAACAGCAGAACTAAGAGGACTGGATCAGAATCAAATTTGGCCATTGTGCACTTGGAGCCACAACGAGGGTCTTTGGTCATTACTGTTAAGTTAGGCGATAAATAAGGACTAGCTGTTCTCCCATCCCTCCAGTGAATGGTCCCTCGTATTGGAATCAGCTGATATTGATTTTCCCCAGTTCAGAATATTTCATTAGTCTAGAGATGCACAATATTAAAAATATCCTTATGGGATACTGAGGTAGACTGTGCCAGAATAGGACAAAAAAACCAAAACTACCACACCCTCCTGCCTAGTTGTCATAGATAAAAATGTACAAGTTTTGTATGTTTTAAGAAAGCAAATTGTTTGTTTTTACAGTGATTTATTTTATATTAAAATAAATACAAATTTTCCTACTAGGAAAACCTCTCTAAAATTAGAAAGAAGTGCGTGACTACTTCTTCCGCCCTGCAGTGTCACGCAGAGCTGCTGAACAGGTCCTGGTTGTAAAGCACAAGAAATTAAAGCTAGGCATTTTGAGCTGTGAAGTTCTTGCTTTAGATTTACACAATACATTTTGCAAACAAACAATCTTTTTGTCCCTTTGTCCCAACGACTCAGGCCCTACAAGCACAAAGGGCTGCTGTTCCTTTCAGGAGGCGCAGAAGTCCATAATCCTCCCTCTAGGTGCTGTACTACCAGGTGTCACTAGAGCCGTGGGTTAGCAGGGAGGGATCAGTGATGTGCCCCCTATTCGCACCAACCCTTATTTTATTTTCAATGATTGATTTTTCAGTCATGGGGAGAGGATGAAGCAGCCGCACTGGGCCTGGAGTAACAAGCCACATGCCCAGTGCCCCACCCACATGAGCCAGGACAACATCGTTTACTCCCAGCACAGGGAACTCACGGGATCACTGTATTAGTCATGGCTCCTTGAGTTGTCCACAAAGAAAAGCTGCTGATTATCATCTTCGGTCTCCCTTTGAAACCATCACCTGCATTACAATGGCCTGCAACATCCAGGTGGTCTGCTTCTCTCAAGCTTACTTGTCTGTTCACTCCCCTCTGCTTCAGCCCCTTTCCCTGCTAGTCCATCCTTCCATCACTGTAAGAGACATTTCGTTTCATGATGCTTTTCTCTCACCCGAAGCTAAACAGCTTTGCCTTTTATGCAAACAGCAGCAAAACAAAGCCCAGCCCAAAATACAAAAGTTAGTGTCCCGAAGAGCTGGAGGGCAAAATGGCCCCATAACTATCCACAGGGCATGGTGCAGGTATCTCAGGAAAAGCTAGTCCCACTTGTGCCAGGCCAAATGCCCACACAGGCTGCAGACAGGCAGAGACTAGTTCACCACAGTCACGTTCAGCTTCTCCTCCATTTATGGAGCCAAGAACCTGGTACTCCCCCCCCGCCTTTGGGTTGGGTCAGTGTTTGGTTTTCTGTTAGAGTTTTTGCTCTTTCACCTGGTGCTGTTTTCTCCAATGTCTGTGGAAAAGTGTGCATGGAAGGTAAAGAAAGTGAAGAAGCAGAGTGACGGAGGGCTGAGGCAATGCTTTATCTGTTAGCCCCCGCCAACCAACTCAAATCCAAATTGCTTTAGCTGGAGCCAGCTGACTGTGTGATATAAATAATTAAACTATATTTTAAAGCCATGTCAAATACAAACTTAACATGTGCTTCATAGTTCCTAAGAGGGTAATCAGCTAAAATAAAGCTTATTCTGAAATCCCCAAACCACTTTAAGACCAAACAAAAACTCCTCAATCCCCTCCCCTGAAAAGAGATCAAAAACAGTCATTAATTAATATGGTAGTTAACATTTAAAACTAAAAACATTTTAAATATGTTACAACAAACAATATATATACTCAATGCTTTAAAGACAGAAAGCTTGATATCAGGTCAGGGGTTCTTGTTTTGTTTGGTCTTGAAAGTATCCACAAATCTCAGATTTCTACTCCTTTGGCTCCTAGCATATTTTCCTCATATGCTAATGAGAGAAAATTGCTCCCAAGAGTCCTTAGTACAAAAATAATCTGTTTAGGGTTCAATCACTCCAGGAAATTGGGAAAGAGAGGAGTATACACTCAAGAAGAAGAAAGCTTCTGTGAGAACATACAAAACGTATGTACAAAAGAAGTGTATATTTTAATATATATACACCCCAGTATATATACTGCGCGCTCACACTCACGCACACACGCACTTGGATTTAACCCATTAAAAAAGTACGAAAGCAGCAGCTATTGGTCAATCTGAGGAAATAGTGTGTCCAATTGATGGGTGTTAAAATCCTTCAGCTGTAGTGAAAGAAACTTCTGAAGAGGATGCCATAAAGCTTGGAAATTCTACTGAGAACGTGTATGTCCTGCAGAAGTTTTGTTCTGCACTTTTATAACGTAGCTCAGACACCATCGTATTTCATTTCCTTTGTTGGCAAACATGGATGCTCTTCTTTCAACCTAACTTACAAAGTCCGTTCCTGTTTTGAACCATGGCTACAGAAGGGACAGCCGCCATGGAAACGTTTTCCATTTATGTTCACAGATAAGTCCATTGACAACCAGTCAACTTGGCAAAAAAAAAAAAAAAAAAAAAGTCTCTTAATCATAGGATGATTAAAAATCTGATCAGAGAGTTTGTAGTTCTGGGTCATATGCTGTGGCAGCAATAACAAGAGTCCTGAGATTCATGGCGGGGAAAAGCAAAGACACAGCCCTTGGGCCAAACAGGAGGTGCTAGGAAGGGCTTGACCTGGGCATGGACAGAATCCGTCCATTTTTCTTGCCCCCATTCATGTGAGTGTAAGGTATATGCTCTTCATAGTTCCCCTTGAGGCCCATGGAGGGCCCATTGTCCCGCCCCAGTACTTTGTCCCTCTGCGAATAGGAAGAAGGGTCAAGGGGTATGCTCTCCATGTTCTCAAAGTCCATCTCAAACTCCTCTGTCTCGGGAGGTTTGTTTTCTTCACTGTAAAAGAATGAGACCTCCTGGAAGCTAGGGTGCAAGTCCTCCTTCAGTATCTCGATGATCTCGATGAAGGTGGGGCGCATTTTGGGATTGTATTGCCAGCACATCTGCATCAGGCTGTGCCTGAAAGGGGATAAAGAAGAGAGTCATTATAGGGAGAATCACTTTCACAGGCACAGAAGCGTAAGGACTGGTGTAATTTAACATCCGAACTAATGTTGAGGCGAACTCCCTGCGATGGCTGTCAGCTCTCTGATTCTCTGCTTGAACTTTTCCACTTACTGTCTCTGGTGTTTTCTTCTCTTCCTCTCCAGTTTCTCTTCCTGTTCTCCAATTTTCCTTCTATAGCCTCATGCTCCTCTCCTTCTGTCTCTGTCAGGGCCAGTGACTCCCTCAGACTCATTCAGTCGTAGAAACACAAGAATGGAAAGAATCTCCTGGTCATGGAGCCCAGTCCCCTGCTATTGCAGGCTACCCCATCATCAACGCTGTTCATGAAACTTAGTGAGTTCCCTTTTAGTTCAGTTGTTTGTCCCCACTACTCCTCTTAGGAGACTGTCCCAGAACCTCCCTCCTCTAGCCATCAGAAACCTTCTTCTCACTTCCAGTCTCAATTTACTCAGGGCCAATGTATACCATTTTTCATTCTTTTTCCAAGTCTCAGGTTAGTGTTCTCTCTAAAATCCTCTCTACAAGTGGGTTTCTTCTCAAGCCTCCCTGTATTTCTGACCTTCGTTGTTTGCCCTTTCCCCATCCCTCTGATCTCTACCCACCCTGCCACTCCTCCTTCCAGCTGCTCCTGGGCACAGCCCAGGTCTTGTTCACATTCCAAATGCAAGCAAGGAGCGTACTCTGGAAGATGATGGCTAACACATCAGACAACACACAGCCTAAAGCAACTAGGCTGGGGTAACAGGACACAAGCAGCCCCACTGCCATGTTTAAAACAAAAAAAACCACTGGCACTAGCACCTCGTCTGAGACATTGCAAGTTTCATTCTAGAAGAGCTCTTTAGTGCAGCCTGACATTCCGCATTCCAACTCTTCAGCGCCATCACTCGCGTAAGCTGTATCTACACTACAGACTGCACAGCAGTACTGCTGCAGCTAGGCTGCTGCAAGTTTCCCGTGTAGCCGCTCTATGCCATGGGAGAGAGCTCTCCTGCCAGCATCATCAAACCACCCCCAACAAGCAGCGGCAGAGCCTCTCCTGCCAACAGTGCTGTCCACCCCGGTGCTTTTGTCAGTGAAGCTTATGTCAGTCAGGGATGGTTTTTTTCCACAGCCCTGACCAACAGAAGTGCTAGTGTAGCAAAGCCTTAGTAACCCCGCTTGAGTGGCCATTGTTCTTCCCATCATTTGGAAGGGAAGTTTCAGTGCTCCCTCTAGCTGGCTACAACAGCAAATACCAAGCACATGCTAGGCCAAAGGAAAGTGCTGAAGAGATGACAAAGCCAGCAGAGAGGACAGACTAACCAGGCCACCTAGCTATGCCTGAGAGACAGGAAAAGCACAACACAAAGCACTTTCCACCTCAGCCTTCCCACTCACCAGACGAAGGACTCCTGAAAGTTAATCCACAGAAAGTTGCCCTCACCCTTGCCTAGAAGTAGACCCAGTGGAACACAGACGTGTGGCCAGGTGTCAGCCAGGCAAGCGCTAATTTACAGACAGCTTCTACAGTGCTGCAGCGCCCTCCCATCTTTTGCTTTATGAGCCTCTCCCCAGCATTTACAGCCACTTGGACACAAACTGCAGAGAAGCAAGCATGTCCCCACCCAGCAGATTGCACCATAGCCGGGAATCTCTGTGCACTGAAGTGTGGTGATGGGAAAGGCTGTTTGTTTTGGCCTACTTATATTTTAGGCTTTCCCTGTGTTCTAAGCTTCGCTCTCTGGTGTGCACACTCTCCTCTCATGATCATATAGCCCAGTTTGGTCTGGCTTTCCTTTCTGGTCTCCTGAGCTGCTTCTCGACTCTCCTCTTCATCTCTGGTCACTCAGCATGTCTTCAGCAGGGGGCGCTCCGAATTCTGCTTTGCTGCCCCCATTCATCAGGATGGGAGGGAGCAGAAATACAGCCACTTTCACTGGTCATATCTTAATCAAGGGAGCATAACTTGGTCAGTTCCCAACCACGCTCAATACTTACAGTCTCTCTGGACAGGTGTCTGGCTGATCCAGGGATGCTCCGTCCATTACAAATTTTAGCACCTGCTCGTTCGAGAGTCCCTGGTACGGCTGCTCGGCCAGGCTGCTTATCTCCCAAAGGACCACTCCAAATGACCTGAGAAAGGACCAGAGCCACTGGTCAGATGGAAAGGGGGCCCGAAGAAGACACTGCTCAGCTCCCTTTTGTTGTATGAGGGATTACTTAAGAAACTGCTTTAAAATATTTCCTTTCCTCTGAAGAACTCAGCCACCCGCACACACAGATCGAGTCACACACATCACCATTAGGGCTCCTGGAATGCCAAGTGCCACTTACCACACATCTGAGTAAGCAGTAAAAACACCATCCTTCAGAGATTCAGGTGCCATCCACCTCACAGGCAGCAGCCCTTTGCCTCCCTTACGGTAATAGTCGGTCTCATAGATGTCTCTGGTCATACCAAAGTCTGACAAAAGAACGTAGGGTGTATTAAATGGACAACCTGATACCCAGTCCAACCCCACCACTTCCTGAAAGGACTCAGATTTCTGTAACACATGCACATTAATACTGTGTGTAGTGACTGAAACAATCTGCATAGAAGGCAGGGCCTGGCCCCCACAGTGCAGGACTCCTGCCTACATCATTCCACTGGTGTCCTCCGCAATCCTCTCCTGAATCTCTGCAGTGTGGGTGCCGCCGTCACTAGTTCAACTGTCCACTTACTCGTACCATACAGTATATATAGTTAACCCTCAGAAAACAATTCCTTTCCTTCCAAATCCTTTGCTGCCTGAACTACAATCTAAGCCTATGACACCCCAACTTCCAGTCATGCTGCTATTTTGAGAGTATTTAGAGGCTGATCAGATTTCCTTCCACCCAGCTTCTCCTACCGGAACTATTCTGCAGCCATGGTAGCACTGCCCTAGAATGGAAATCGTCACAGTTGTAACCAAGTCGTATTGTGACTAATCTCCTTCCACATCTTCTGATGAAAACGGAATTCCTTTTGGCCTGAAATTCCACATGCCTGGCCTCAGGAGGCTTTGAGGAGATTTGGATTATCTTTAAATTTTGTCAACTTAACTGTTGTTAAGAACTTGTTTTAGACGTTTGTCCTCCATAAAAACTAAATCACACCGTTAGCAGTCCTTAACTTTCAGCCTATGCTCCACGAACAGTGGACCTGCTGTCACAGTTCTCATGGAAACAGGAAGTGCCTGAGGAGCCCTCACTTGAAGAAGTTACTAACTGCAATTCAGCAGAGGATACGGAAGTTGCAGTGAAGCTCACCTAGGCAATCCACTTACCAAAGGGCCTACAGTTCCTTCTGCAAGGCAGGTGAAACAGGAAAAGATATCAGGCAAAGAAGGTTAAACTTCAGTGAAGAACTTTTAAAAAGACAGAGTTAAAAAAATCATTGGAGATCAGCTGGCTCTTTGTAGCACTAGTCTAGGATTTCACACAACCTCCTTCTCAACTTGTAAGGCTTAGTATTAGATTTGAAGCATACATTACATACCTCCAATTTTTACAGTAAAATCCTCTGCGACCATACAGTTACGGGCTGCAAGGTCTCTATGGACAAACTTTTTGGCATTCAGGTAAGCCATACCATCTGCAATCTCTGCAGCCATCTGGATCATCTCTCTGAGAGTTGGTGGGGGACGGCCAGGGTTATTCTGAAGTCAAGTCAGAAAGTATTAAAGACCAATGCAAGTCAGTCTGTTGCATGACACCACCCCCTCTCCATCGCCACTCTCCCACCTTTACCTCAGCATCAGGTCTCAGGGAGCGAAGGTAACTTTTCAGATCTCCATGTGCCATCAGTTCCATGACAACCAGTGTGGGTTGTCCTTTTGAGACCACCCCTAGGAGGCGAACCTGAAAAACAGAAATGGGGATTCTCCCCTTAGCGTTGTGTCTGTGCATGCACTGGGCATGGTACATCAGCGAAAATGGAGTTTACTCTCAAGGGCTTACAGTGAAACCAACACAACCCTAGCAAGATCCCAGAGTGCCATCATGCGACACAGAGCTCTGTCATGATGTGGGGTTTTGAAAGAGCACAAGGGAAATTATACAGGAAGATGCATTTTCCAGACTGCTGCCTGCACCTCTCACTGACTGGTTAAAAAGGAAGCAAAATCATTTTTTCCAGCCTAATTCTCTACCATTAAAAGCACTAAAGGAACATTAGTTAGAAAGTGGGAAATTCAACAGGAAGTCATTTAAGGCAGAGAAACTTCACTTACCACGTGATGGCAGCTGAACCCTTTCATTACAGAAGCTTCGTTCAGAAACTCAATGCGCTCCCGGAGGCTGGCAGATTCGTTAACTGTTTTCACAGCTACTCGAGTCTCTGGTTCCCCTTTCACTATGTCTTTGGCTATCCCTTCATACACCATCCCAAAGGAGCCTTGCCCAAGTTCTTGGAGAAGGGTAATCTTGTCTCGTGAGACTTCCCATTCATCAGGCACATAAACTGTCACATGGAGACAGACATTTCTGAATGAGCAGAGCAGTTACTGGAGAGAGAGGTTTCTGCAATAAAGTGCAGGAGACAGGAGCATCCAAGCCTTGACACTGTTCCCACCTCAGCGAGCAGGAGGCTGGACTAGAGATTGGGGGCCAAACACACCCTGTCTTGTGCAACTATTTACACCTGTGCAAGGTGGGTGTGAAACACTGCCTAATCAGCACAGCAGCATTTCACACCCATTTTACCCTGTGTAAATGTCTGCACCAGGGGCGAGGCGAGGCGTGTCTGGCCCACAGACAGTAGTAGAGTCTTGCAAAGCGTTGTGCCAGCGACAGTCTGCAGGGTGAGTGAGAACTGCAGCAGGTAGCACACAACTTGGGTAAAACAGGAATGATGATTCAAAAGCCAGACATGCAGCATTCACATGCACTAGTTCATATGCCCACATCCCACTCTTGTACTGGATGGAATATTCCACACTGAACCCACTTTCCATGAAGACTAAACAAATAATGGCTACAAAGATGCAGTTCTAAAACTCAATATATTGACATAATCTTGCTGTGTTCAGACTGGCAGCCTCCTGCTGGAGAAGCCTGGGCTAGAGGACAAGCAAGACCGCTTCAGTAAAGAAATAAGCTAAAGCTGGATGCCACTAAACTGCCTCCTTCCTATCTCTTTTAATACGACATTGAACGCACAGTACTTTGCTTAAACACAGTGTATTTGTCCAAGCTGACAGGCATTCCCACAGCACGAAAGATAGGAAACGCCTTTCCAAACCCTTTTTAGTGGATTACACTGAGTAGTCAGATGAGAAATGTAGGGCATGTGAAAGATGCAGGTGTTGATTGTGATCCCATTAGATAGTCTTGGCAAAGCTCCAGTGTAGCAGAGATCCTTGAGCAATACAACAGACCAGAGAGGCAGTAAAAATCCCAGTGTCGCCTGCCTTGTGTTCCTATGCTGCTGCACACACTCAAAGCAGTGAGCACACTAAATAGCACACCACTTCCCCATAACGACCAACAGCCCAGAAGCATTTTGGTTTTTTGTTTGTATTTTACTAACTGAGCTCCTTTTCTCTGCCTGAGAATTGTTTTAGTAGCAGCATTTGCCCACCCAGGCATAGATAAGAACATCCTTTAAGCTTTTATAAGTAGTACTTCAAAACAAAGTGAAGCATTGTAACTGCCAGAACTGCAGCATACGCTCACCATCACTGGCACTGAGATACTCCGGGTTAGAGGATGCATAGAGTGGTCCAGTTGGTCCTTCGGTTTGTCTGAAAGCAAGATAAACACATACAAAGACTTGAGTATTTCTACAGTTTTGTGCCATGTGTCTGTCAGTCACCTTAGCGTATATCTACACAGCAAAGAAAAACCCACAGCTGACTCGGGCAGCAGGGCTGTTTCATTGCTGTGTAGGCTTCTGGGCTCAGGGACTCTCCTGCTTCGTAGGGTCCCAGAGCCCAGGTTCCAGCCTGAGCCCAGATGTCTACACAGCAATGAAACAGCCCCACAACCGAGCCCCAGGAGCCCAAGTCAGCTGGCAGAGGTCAGCCGCAGGTGTCTAGTTGCTGTGTAGCTATACACTTTGTCTAAATGCAGCCTTTGTAGTTAAATCAGTTCCCAAAGTACAGGACAGGTAACAGCTCCTGAACTTCAGATCTCCAAATACAAGATGTTTCCTAACCAAGTCACGTAGCTCTTATGCTAAAATCTGTTAGCTCTTTTATAAAATAAAGACACCACAGAGAACTACGAGTATATCTGGTCAGTAAAAGATGTTGTTATACTGCTGAGAGCTATGCACGTCACCTACCTCTTCTTCACAAATACGTAGGCAGCTCCAATAACTCCAGCAATTATTATGGCAAAAATGACTGGGACAACAACAACAGCAATATTAGACGGAGGATTCACTGAGAGAGAGAGAGAGAGAGAGAGAGAGAGAGAGAGAGGTGTTATGCTGGCTTCCAATCAGTTTAGTCTAATCTTGCATGATATCCCGCCTTGAGCACCTGCACACCCACAAGTGCAGGATGACTCCCTCCAAAGTGACAGGAATCAGAGATGCTCGGTGCCACTCAGGAATTGGCCCAGCAGTGCACACAGCAGGAATCTCTTCCTATCCAAAACGGCTGTATGCCGCCTAGAATGAAATTGGCAGGAGCCTCAGCAGTGTGATGACTGCAGGCAATCCAGCCATCTGACTAACTCCTGTCAAATTTGGGTAAATCAAAGTGCAAGGAACAACCTTAATAATGGGAACTTTGAACAGAACCAGAGATGACTCCCAGATGATCGCCCATCTCCTCTTCCTTCTTGTGCTCCCAAACAAGGGCAGAGCAAAGCCATTTCTGACACAAAGTGGATGGGAAATGCTTTTCTCACTATTCAAATCAATGCAGCTCTGCTCTTCTTCTGCAGTTTCCAAGTGCCCATTTCCAGAAGTTTCTAAGCTCATACACAGGAAGGCAGTTTGCTTTGCTATGAATCTGTAGGCAAGGAATGCACGGCCACAGGATTGTGACCTCAGCCTCAGTGTTAACGAATCAGTGAAGGATATAGAACAGCATTTAAGAGACTGATTTTCAGTTTCTCTAATGCACTTGCCATTAGTCATCCCCATATCACTCTACTTCTCCCCATGCACCACTATCTCAGTGCCCCGACCCCTTTCTCTGCTCCCACCTCCAGAGAATAATTTTTTAATAGAAATCTGGGCTAAACTTTGAGTAAGTGAACTCACAATAATCAGCCACATAGAAATACGTGGGCTCTGTCCACGACCCGTTTCCTGCCAGTGAGGTGGCTCGGATTCTGATGCTGTAGTTTCCAGGCTGCAGTCCACGTAACTTACAGCCCTGTTCATTAGCAAACTGCTTACGGGAAACGCAGTAGTGTGCCTCCTGCAGCAAGAAAGAAAACAAAACTTTACTTCACAGCCTCTTGAAGAATGCAGCACAGCCAGGAGGCCTGTGACAACCAGCTCCCCTCCCACAGATTCATCTGCAAATCTTCATCATCTAGTTCCTGCTCAACCCTAGCACAAAGAGACACAGCACAACAGCCAAGTATCTAGGGAGACCGGCACTGGAGAAGGGCTAACTGGCTTTGAAGACTGAGATGATGCTGGAAGTAGCAAGTCATGACCAAGGATTATAAACTCCCAGCTCACAGATCTGACCCGCACCAAACCTGCTATTGCGTGATCCAGCAGTGCCCCATGAAACAAGCATGAGCACTTCTTGGAGGTGCAGCTTTGGCTACAATCACCTCAAGACAAGGCTACTATGGTGCTGCTCCTTAGGACCCCCCAGACACTAGCATTGGGGAAGATAAAGTGGAGCACCGCAAAGGGAGTGCCATTATCTTTGCTGGCTCCCTGCACGTTTCCAAAGGGGATTCCAGGTGATGGGTTTAGACTCTAAAGCACTAAAGTAACTCTTGACCTGGTTACGTTGGGGGCTGGCTTTGCCACTAGGATATACATATAGGAGGGTGCTGCCAGCAACGGTTATCCCCCCATTCTGGATCACTTCCAGCCTCTGGCAGTGAGCTGGGGGGTGGAGGGGGGGGGATTAGTTAAGCTTTCCAGCACCTATACTTGGGTGGAGAGTCTTGGCCACTTAACACCCAAGAGCAATTCTAGCATTTCAGAGATGTCAGAGTCTGCCAAAGCAGACATTGCTATGTATCTGTATGCACTAGTGGGCAGGCAGCCAGGGCACAGCATGGCAGCATATCGCCTGCATTGTTTATGCACAATCAAATACATTTACTGCAAGTCAGAACAGGAGAGTGCCATAAGTCCCCAGGGTCCTTCTGCCTTTGTCAAAGAGGATGTCTAGGAAGTGCTTTTATTTACATCATTAACATTTCAGTGCTTTTAATTTACTTCAGCTAAAACCATAATAATGTATTGCAGCCAGTGGGCTGTTTACTATGAAAGCTGCTGAGAAATCAAATACCCAGGCTAATGCTGATTTTCATTCAGCATCAAATGAACATTCAAAACACCAGAAGAAGAGTTCTTAAACAAACAAAGGAGGGTGTGGGGGGACTAGAAAGACCAAGACAACAGCTCTTCTACCAGATCATCACTTATTCACATATTTAACACTCAAACAAGTTTAGTGACTAGTAGTTTATTCCTAACACTGTTTTTTCATGAAATCCTCCACTGATCCTAGCACATACCCAGCCCACTGCAGGGGAGGGGAGCTGAGAAGAGCTGCATAACACCCTGAGAGTTGGATTAGAAATGCAAAGAAAGAAAAGCCATAAAAACATGTTGCCCAAAGAGCAAGAAAACAAATGAGAACAACAACTTTGTTAGTCCAAAGGTTAACTCTTCAAGTAAAATATTCTGCTGATCACCCAAGAGGAAGCTCAGACTAAGCATGGGGCTAAAATAAGCAACCAAAAGGAAGACAAGAGCTAAATCACAAGCTAATTCAAAAGAAGTCTTTGCATGGATAGCTTTAAAAAGGTTATTAGCATAATAGGGACTGCCTCCTCACAGCTCCCCTGAACAGCAAACAGACAAATAATCCTGTGCTCCGATCTTCCCCATTAGAACAATATATCCGGAGTTTGCATCTCCTTATTAAGTAGTATTAGATCATGTGGGATTTTTGCCATTTGCTGTACTGGGCCTCAATTCTGCATTTTGATCTGGGCAGGCAAACCCTTCCTCCACCATGCAGAACCCCATTAATGTCACTGGAACCCCACACAGGCATTGGGGTCAAGGCTGCCATTTATTATGTCCTTTAACTGTAACTTTAATTGTTTCACAGTAAGCAACTGAAATTTATACCTATATAATTTCCATTGCTTTGTGTGAACTAAAATTCCTACAGAAATCCCTGCACCAGGTTAACAAATGAGAGATTCATGTTGAGCAAGTGGGTATTGAAGACACAGATTTTTAGTGCTGTCTATCACCATGGAACAAAAGTCCCAGGAGACAAGAGTGGGCAAATTTCTGTGGCAGAGTGGCTGGTAAGTCATGCAAAAAGAAACCAGACCAACTAGAACAATAAAACAGGGTGGGCTTTCTTGCACTTCAGGAGCAACATCATGCAAAACAGAACTCCCACGCCTAGGTTTCCATGAACTCCTGCAGCAAGTCCTCTCTTGCATCTAGACTTGATCCACCCTACAAGCAGAGCTGTGCTCAATGTTACTCCTGCAGGAGGGGAGTGCATAGCTGCAGCTGGTCATTATGAAGGGATGAGACAGTCCAGGGCATTGTCATTATCCTGGCAAATCCCAAAGGGATGTGGTCTCTGAAGATTGAACACCATCCAGATCACGCTCTGGCTAGGTCTTTAAAGGAGGTCTAGCTGTATATTCAGTTTACGTCCATCACCAGTGATTTTATTGCACCACCAAAGTTTCTGGCACTCATGTGATCGCCGGCTGTATCGCAGCATACATACATATGGTATGGTACATACGCTTTGGAATTCATTGGTCTTCCATTGTAATATGTCCATACCAAGAAAGCCACCGAAACCAAACCAGTAGTGATGGAGGGAATTGTTGGGTTCTGCTTCACATAGGACAAGATCAGAAACAAGGCTGACTTGATATGGAGTAGCCAAGTCCAGGGAACTGTACAGATATGCAAATTCAACTTCCCAGCTACCGTTAAGAGCCATCTCCCCATGTTAGACGAAGGGTGTAAAGTGCACACCTACTCCCGTACAATCTATGGACAGGCTGAATGAAAGAAGCGCTCACCTCTGGTTCCCCCAGACGCCCATAATTCACTTCATACAGCACAATTAGCCCATTCGGCTCCTTTGGCTCCTGCCACTTCAAATGAACAGCATTTTTTTCGACCAGCTCATGGGTAACTGGACCAACAATGTCATCAGCCTTTGCTAAAAACAACGTATTTGTACAGGTTAAGTTATAAAATATTTTACAAAATGAAAACCATGCCCAGTCCAATGTGTCAGCCTTTCGCATCTAGCTGCCAAACAGGGATATTTATTAGAGACAAGTACAGCCCAGTTCATCAGCATAAGGCTCTTAAAGCATTTTCTGAAATGCAGCTAACACATGGAGTAAACTGCCATTTAAAAAATATTAGATTCCCCTGAAGCAAAGCTCAGGAAAGGCCACTCACCTTCTGGCATGGTTCTGGCACTAACATATGCTGCAACACTGCACCGGGATTCTTGGGCATCATGGTTACAAGCATGGAGTTCAATGCGATACCCTGTGAAATGCCGCAGACCTGAGATAACCAAGGACTCCTTAGACTTAACTCTCTCAAAAGGCTTCTGTTCCTCTGCATTTTCAGGTGCCATTGCAGAGGTATTCAGCGAAGATGGGATGGTGGGTACCACCACAGTGCCATTAGCCACACTGCCAAGGTCTCTTCGTTTTCTCGAGGGCCTGCAGAACAATACATTTAAGAAGTCATTCACCATATTTCGCTCAAACATACTTATCTGAAGTGAAAGGATTAAAACAGGGTGTTCACAGTTCGTCTGAAAACTCAGATGCAAATTGGGTGCACTTGCAATGCAGTGCAAACTAAAGAATTCAGAACTTTTTGTTCTAACAAACCTGTCTCTATGTCTCTGCAGAACGTTACCTTTCAGCAGTGCCTGTGTTCCCGATCTACCTTAGTTTCATAACTGCATATGGAAATAATAAAAGCGAAGGCCAAAGTATGCGAAAATTCAAATTCTCCCAATTCTGCACAGCTGAATGTGACAATGATATTACTAATCTCTGGCAGGGAGGCAGGGTGCTGCCAAAACAAGACTAATACTCAAGAGTTCACCCCGCATTTACTGTAGCTTTGACCATATGGGATCATGTCCTAAACCCTGAGTTTGAGCATATTTGGTGCTGCACATATTCCAAGTGTCCTAAACCTGTATTTAGAACTCATAAGACTGGTTTCATGGCTCACTGGAGTGTCCCCACTACTCGGAGCCCTACCAATTCTATTCTGTATATGAAGAGAAGTTTCACCCTTACACACCAAACAGGTCTTGAATGTTCTTTCCAACATTTTAAAGAATAAAAAGTTAAAGAAAGATTCCAATCCTGCCAGACTCACATTGCACAGATTAGTAACATTCAGTAGGGGTTAACTGAAGTTTTTCTTTCAAATTATTATGTATTAGTTAGCAGATTTGCTTCAACTTCTTGCTCTTGTGACTATCACGCTGTCAGACATGATATTGGCAGTCACCCATACTATAAGAGAAAGCTGCAAGTTAACTTTAAAGCCAGAAAAGGTGACACCACTTCTGTTTCATGAGAATTCAGTACCAAGCACTAGCTTGTTTCTTTTTAATTTTTTTTTTTTAAACTATGTTTAATCAAGCCAGTTAAACTCAGCGTTTGAATCCTGGGATCATATCTGCCACAAAGAATGTCAGGATGGGAGCTCTGAGCAAATTGGAGGATCCAAGTTGTGTCAAGTTAGTTGCTTGAGAGGAACCCACGCTCTGTCTCCCTCCCTCCACAACAGTTTTCCATCACTCTCTTACCAGACAGACAGTTTAAAATCCAAATCATATGTTAAAAAGGAACAACTGTGATCTTTGCTAGTAAAGCAAGTCACCTGAAAGGAACCAGCACTACGGACTTCTCCAGAGTTTAAAAATGCAACAAGCTGTTGAAGCAAATCTTTGCTGCTTAATTGAATTGAACTTTCTTTCCACTGCCACCCTCAGACTATCAAGCAAATGATTGGCTAGCTAAAATTGCAGCAGGTGATTGCGTGGGGCAGATCTTTACCTAGAGTCCTCAGTTCCATTCCCTGATGTTATTTTTCTGAAAAAACAAATGCAACCACTTTGAAAGCAGATCTAAAATGTTCTCAAAATCAAACATTAGGTTTTGCATAGCAATACAGACAATTTTATTGGCATGAGAGATTGACACACCAAATGGCAGGCTCAACACAGCACATTCTCGGCTTTAGATTTCTCTTCCTGTAATTACTAATTAACTCCAGACACACCATTTTTAAGTTGTTCTCTCAGCTTGAGCATTGCTCTGAACTGTGGACAACAATGAGGCAGAGTTCAAAGATGCAATTCTAGGTCATAACAAAGAGCAGATCCGCCTCCCACCCACCCCAAGGAATATTTATAGTTAACTAGAATCTTGTTTACACGTCAAAATTTAGCTCTTTCCCAGTGTTTACGAAGTGCTGACTCAGCAGTTCCCCAAGTCTGAGATGATTTTTGTTTTTTTACAACAGTAATTTCCCTGATGAGAGCTGTGCAATTTAGCCTCTCCTCCAACCTAGAGCTGTGACTGGAAAAATACAGAAAGAACCTTTACAATGCCAGACAGTAAGAGAAGTTTTTGAAGCTTCAAACTCAGGAACTCTAAGTATTTTATTGTCCTAGATTTAAAGCATTGCTAAATCCTCCTTACTCTCCCCGTTGTTGTTCTAGCATCTCTTTTCAATGCAAGCCAAGGCTATTCTGTTGGCTTCAGTGGTTTGCTCTGTGAAATACCCAGGTCTGGTTCTCATTGCCACATGTCCCTTTGGACCAGACAGGCTGGGGCTAGCAGCTTTGCGAGAGTGCTCAGCCCCAGAGCAGGGGGACACACAACAGGGCTGGCTCTGGCTCAATTAGAATGGTTTACTGGCGTGGTAGCAGCCATATAGTCCTCTCTTGGAGGAGTGAGCCTGGTGCCCCAGGAATCTGACACTCAATCACTGGCTCTTCAGGAGGAGGGGACATTTGAGCCTAGCTCTGTTTTTTTTCAAAGCAATATCCGCCCTCCCTTCTTTGAGCTTTCATGTGCCAATTGCTTTTGGAGCCTCTTCCTTATTGTTGCTCATCCCTGTGTGAAACTCTTTCCAGTACAAGACCAAACAACGTGATAAAGAAGAAACAAAACATCAGCTTCTGAAAGCCACTTTGTCTAGCTGCGAGAGGAAGTCACGAGGCTCACAGCTGGGGTAAAAAGTTCCCCCTTTGCTTAGGAAGGGGGCTGTGGGAAAGCAGCGCTTTTAGAAATCCCTCGCCTGTTCTGTCAATGCAAAGCAAATAAGCCTACAAATTCCACTTACGTCCCATCCCACCCACACCCAACATGCCTTGCACAAGGCAAGGGGGCATTCCTTGCGATACTCCCAGCCCGCGTTCTGAGACTAGAGAAGAAGTGAGATTCAGGCTGGCTAGGAGCGTCTGTGGCAGGGGGAACAGGTTTCCTGTAACAAATACGGAAGGGGAAAGGAGGAGGAAAAATGCCTAAGCAGGGCGAGTGTGAGGAGATGTGAGAGAGGCACCTGGGGAGGAGTTGGGCCCCTCTACTGCCCCTTCCACCTTCTGCTTACAACCCTGAACAATTTCACCAGCTTCTACTTCAGCTAGTCTCCTTCAAGAGCCCGGTCTTCCTTTTCGTGACCAACAGGAGTTTCTGCTTTCAAGTAGGGTCTATGAAATGCTGTAAGGGAGGAGGCCACTGGCAGGTAGCAGCAGCAGAAATGAGATATGTAATTATATACATATTCTGTTTCGCTGCCTGACCCTGGATAAGTTGCCCTGGAGCAGATCAGCAGGCAAGGAATAGCAGCAAAACAATCTCTAATTCACTTTGCCACAAGCTGGAAACCTATCACAAAAGGCAACCTAGCAGGCAGACTGCATGTCAGTAGCATGGTGCGTCTGCTGCTGGCTTATCACAGTGAAGGGATCCCGCATTTGTAAATTAATTAATGTAACAGGGCTGGAGGTTTCTTCCTTAGTAGGCTGAGAAGATGGTGTCCTGGTGATTGGTTTCTTCTTACAATACATACCCCAGACATTGGCCTGAGAAGCATCCTGGGCTGGCTGCACAATAAAATTAAAAATCACATTATAAAAATTGTTTGCTTAGATCCAGAGGATATTGCCTATGTGATCATAGAAGATTAGGGTTGGAAGGGACCTCAAGAGGTCATCTAGTCCAACCCCCTGCTCAAAGCAGGACTAACCTCAAACTAAATCATCCCAGCCAGGACTTTTGAATCTTAAAAACCTCTATGGATGGAAATTCCATCACCTCCCCAGGTAACCCATTCGTGCTTCACCATCCTCCTAGTGAACACATTTTTCCTAATATCCAGCCTAGATCTCCCCCACTGCAACTTGAGACCATTGCTCCTAGTTCTGTCATCTGCCACCACTGAGAACAGCCTAGCCCCATCCTCCCTGGAACCCCCTTTCAGGTAGTTAAAGGCTGCTATCAAATCTCCCCTCATTCTTCTCTTCTGCAGACTAAACAAGCCTAGTTCCCTCAGCCTCTCCTCATAAGTCTTGTGCTCCAGCCCCCTAATAATTTTTGTTGCCCTCCGCTGGACTCTTTCCAATTTGTCCACATCCTTTTTGTAGTGGGGGGGCCCAAAACTGGACATAATACTCCAAATGAGGCCTCACCAGTGCCAAATAGAGGGGAATAATCACTTCCCTTGATCTGCTGGCAATGCTCCTACTAATGCAGCCCAAAATGCTGTTAGCCTTCTTGGCAATAAGGGCACACTGCTGACTCATATCCAGCTCCTTGTCCACTGAAACCCCCATGTCCTTTTCTGCCGAACTGCTGCCTAGCCAGTTGGTCCCCAGTCTGTAGCTGTGCATGGGATTCTTCTATCCTAAGTGCAGGACTCTGCACTTGGTCTTGATGAACCTCAGCAGATTTCTTTTGGCCCAATCCTCTAATTTGTCTAGGTCACTCTGTATCCTATCCCTACCCTCCAGCGTATCTATCATTTCTCCCAGCTCAGTGTCATCTGCAAACTTGCTGAGGGTGCAATCCACCCCATCCTCCAGATCATTAATGAAGATGTTGAACAAAATTGGCCCCAGCACTGACTCCGCTTGTTACCGGCTGTCAACTAGAAATCAAGCTGTTGATTACTACCTGTTGAGCCTGATGATCTAGCCAGCTTTCTATCCATCTTATAGTCCATTCATCCAACCCATACTTCTTTAACTTGCTGATAAGAATATGTGGGAGACTGTATCAAAATCTCTGCTAAAGTCAAGGTATATCACGTCCACCGCTTTCCCCACATGCACAGAGCCAGTCATCTCATCATGGAAGGCAATCAGGTTGGTCAGGAATGATTTACCCTTGGTGAATCCATGCTGGCTGTTCCTTCCACCTTCCTCTCTTCCAAGTGCCTCAAAATGGATTCCTTGAGGACCTGCTCCATGATTTTTCCAGGGACTGAGGTCGGGCTGACTGGTCTGCAGTTTCCTGGTTCCTCCTCTTTCCCTTTTTTAAAGATGGGCACTATATTTGCCTTTTCCAATCATCTGGGACCTCCCCCAATCACAATGAGTTTTCAAAGATAATGGCCGATGGCTCTGCAATCACATCAGCCAACTCCCTCAGCACCCTCGGATGCATTGCATCCGGTCCCATGGACTTGTGCATGTCCGGTTTTTCTAAATAGTCCTGAACCTGTTCTTTTATCACTGAGGGCTGCTCACCTCCTACCCGAACTGTGCTGCCCAATGCAGAGTCTGGGATCTGACCTTGTCTGTGAAGACAGAGGCAAAAAAAGCATCAAGTACTTCAGCTTTTTCTACATCACCTGTCACTAGGTTGCTTCCCCAGTTCATTAAGAGGCCCACACTTTCCCTGAGCATCTTCTTGTTGCTAACATACCTTAGAAATCCTTCTTGTTACCTTTCACGTCCCTTGCTAGATGCAACTCCAATTGTGCTTTGGCCTTCCCGATTTCACTCCTGCATGTTTGAGCAGTAATTTTATATTCCTCCCTAGTCATTGGTCCAAGTTTCCATTTCTTGTAAGCTTCCTTTTAGTGTTTAAGCTCACCAAGGAGTTTTTGGTAAGCCAAGCTGGTTGCCTGCCATATTTGCTATTCTTTCTGCATATCGGGATGGTTTGTTCCTGTGCGCTCGATAAGGTTTCTTTAAAATACAGCCAGCTCTCTTAATGATGGCTCATGTCCCCTTTAGCTGTTGAGTGCACAGAGTCCAGGCAATCCAGCTGCAGCTCTACATTTCACACTGAAACCTGCTCATCTACACAGCACGAGCAATAGCAAAGGGATTTTGCAGACACTTCCATGTGACAATGGCAGGTGTCACTCACTCACTCAGGCTTGCAGAGAGGAAATGCTGTTTAGTAGTGCATGTTTTAAAAGTAACGTTGAGTAGTAATGCTGTTTTAATAGAATTGTTCATTGGCGTAGCTTGGCCTTTCTCAGGCAGCTGCAAATAAATATTTTCTGGTTAAGTGCAACCAAAAAAGAACAGATTTTGTGCCTGAAACTCATGATGACTTGAGAGAGCAAATTACTACCAACCCCAACTTGACTCCCATAGTGCATTCTCTGTAACTCATATGAAGTGTGAGCACATTCAGCATCACTTAATGTGACATAGTGTGCACCATTCAAAACAGGACATTGGCCACCTACAGCAGTTCAATGCCATGAGGAATGTGAGGTATTTCCCATACTAAGTACAGGAAAGACCGCAAATACCTCAGTAAAAGCCAAGGTTGTGGCATGGTTAACTTCCCTTTTTCTTCTTTTATTTTTAAGTGGCGAATGCACAAAAGCTGCAAGGAAGTTTCAGGCAGAAGAAACGGCCATTTTGACATCCCACAAGTTTAAATAAGCTTCCAGGTTTTTAATAACTTGTTGAGACTTCTCAGTTTATGAAGTCAGGCTGAAAAGAATTCCAAGAACAGGTAGCACAGCAGGGTCTCCCAAAATTGAGGTAACATCAGTTATTCAGGTTCTAGTTTCACCAGTCTCAGCCACATATCCATCCAGACATTGCTCTACACAGCCCTATAGATACCTCTGTCTGACACAGTGCCCTGGAGAAACTGGCAACATGACCAAACCCAGTCTTCAATCTTTGGTTTCACTTTGATCGTCAGTTTACATTTCCCCACCCCAAAAGCCAACTAAACCAAGCAGCAGCAGAGTTTGTTACCTGGGGACAAAAACCTCATTGTGGAGATAGTTCTCAAACATTTTGCGGAAGGCAGACTCTTCCTGCTCCTTCTGTATTTGAGAGTCAGTTTTTGGACAGGAACAACATTCCCCGCTGATGTCCTCATTTTCACTTTGATTATATTTCTGAGGGTCTTCAGATTCAAAAGGGGGAGACCAAGTCCTCGAGGGCAATTTTAGTCCTATGGAGAAAAGAATTCTTATATCCCACACATACACACCTTTGCAAACGCCATTAACTAGATGGCGCATCAGTTTAAATCACCTAGATTAAAAAAGTGAGAACTATTTCCAGGATACTCCTTGAAGCCCACTGAGCCGACATTACTTGTGGCATGCATCTCTCCCCATGGAGCCTTGAAATCCAGACCCAACACCCTTGCTGGTAGCTTGTCACATGTATACCAGAAGCAATGAACCATCTTTGCATGGATGCTATGTTCCAATTATTTTCCAAACTCTAGGTCAGCTCTGCTAAGCTGCACTGGGCCAGCATACAACATACCTGATGCTGTCCTCAGCCTGAAAGAGGTGTGTATATTGGCATACGAGTGGTTAGGAGGAGGATCCCAGGTGAGGTACTGTTCACACTTCAATGGATGTTTATGACACACTCAGCAAGGAATCAGTGCATTGTTCACTGGCGACATGTTTAAGGGCTTGCCTACGTTGGCTTTCAAACTAGGATTAAGCACAGCATCCTCTGGACTGTAGCCAAAATGGGGTTCTAAGATGAGTTGGCCAGGTGAGGTGAGTGAAGCCTATAACCTTTAACTAGGGGCTGCTGGATTCATGTAACATTTGGATAGCCAGTCCTCTCACACCTTGGGTCTAGAAGCCTCTAGTCTGCAGTTGTGAAAAAGCCTTTGGCCCTCGTACATACTTGCTTTGTCATGATGCTTAGCTATTGTGTCACAATCAAACTGTGTTGTAGCCAAGTAGGGCTCTACCATGCTTCATCCAGTCAGTAGGGACAGAGCCGCAAGTGACAGATGCAGTTTTGAAAGACACCAATAAATCTCTTTAACCCCAAGACAGATCTAGAAGCCACGGAGGGGGTTACATATGAAATTAATCTGACCCCAGGTCTCCAGAAGCCCAACAATATTTAATCTCACTCATTAACTTTTATAGAGCTGGTTACCCAGTTTAGAGAAGCAAGAGCAGGAGGCAGGTCCCAGGAAGATTAAAACACCTGATTTTACTGGATTCAAACAAACCATTGCTCACAATCTCTGATGACGGGCCTGACAATAGGAACCAGGTCAATGCAAAAACACAGTGGGACAAGGCAGCTTTAAAACATCACTGTGTGCTCCAAGAGCATCCATCATCCACTAGCACGCTTGTGATCCTGCATCCTAGCCACCTCGCCTGTGGCAGAGAAAGAAACCACACAGCTGGTGTGAGACTAGCAGAGCCCACACTTCAGTACCCGGAAGCTTTGAAGGTCAAATCCAGGATGCAGGGTGGGCAGAAAGGGCACCTACCCTTCAGGCAGTAGTCGAGCTCAAAAAGCTCACTGTCCTCAGGCTGCTGCTGCCAGAACACCAGGTAGTGCGTGATGTTCCCGTTTGGCTCGGAGGGCGGCTTCCACTTCAGAATGATCTGGGACGAAGAGTTGGACACCGATATTGGATCTAAGGGGACTGAGGGAACTGAAGGGAGAAAGACACAGAGGTCATGCATATCACTCTGCCAAAAGAGACCCAGAACAACTCTGGGTGCCTTCAGTGCTATGCTGCTGTGGCTCACAGCCCTGACACGGACAGCCAGTACACAACCAAGCAGGTCACACACTGGCTTCCACCGCCCAGTTACTTTTTGCAGAGCGTCCCCAGCTCCATCCCCAAAACCATCTGTTCTGTGACCATTTGCTGGGCTTCCCAGCATTATGAGTTACTGTGTTACCCCTCTCAGGCTCAGTCATAACCAGCCAGCCCCACTTTAGAGACACAGGATTCAGAGCCACCCTGCTCTCCTCACAAGCTCTCAGCTGTGCTATTACCAGTCTCATCTATTGTTTGGTACAGTCAATCGACTTTTTTCACTAAACTCACGACCCCCTGGATGAAGCAAACACAAACTGATCCAGATCCTGATCTCACTGTTGATAATAATCATAATAAGGGAAGGAAAAAATCTTTAAGTTAACACCTTCCTCAAAGCACTGGTCTCATCTGTCTCTTCTCTGGACAGGGACTATCTTTATATTTATGTGTTTTGCATAGAGAAAAAGACACACACATTGCCAGCACTTAAATAAGTAATTATGGGAATTCAGTTCAGCTCCCTCCCCAGTGAAGAGTCATTTCCCAGGATTTTATGTCTCAGAAGTCCTGGCATAGGCATGCGCACGTGGTGTGCCGGGTGTGCCCAGGCACATCCTAATGCAGGGGCATCATAGAAACCTTCTGTATCCGTGCCGCAAACCCTTTTTATGTTGCCTGCGGTGCCATCTCGGTCTGTTTAATGCTGCCGCTGAAAGTGTGAACGGCACGTGGTTTCTTGGCGGACAGAGCTGCGCGATCATGTGGCGGACGGGAAGATGCCACGATCTGCCGCCGAAACACCCTGTCTCACGTCATTTCTTGGTGAGACGAGTACGTTGCAAGAATTCCGCCGGCAGGTAATTCAAATGTTGAATGCCAGTGGAGTTGAGTTTGACACCCCTGATTACCTAATGAAAATGTGCACACCCTAATGAAATGTGCTGCGCATGCCTATGAGTCCTGGATTCCATGACTTTCTGGGCCTGTGACTTCTGGGGCAGGGCTGGAGCAGCTGTTAGCACCAGGGCACCCCCGATTAGCTGATCGGCCAGCCCGCCCGCTGAATCAGGGACCTGGAGCAGCTGCAAACTCCAGCAGTTCTGTTTTCCCCCAGAATATTTTTAGTAACAGTCAGGGACAGGTCATGGCTTCTGTGAATTTTTGTTTATTGCCCAAGACCTGTCTCTGACTGATACTAAAAATACTCATGACAGAATCTTAACCTTAATTATTTCCTTACAGTCTTCCAACCAGGCCTCAGAATATTAGGATTTGCCTTTTCCCATTCATTACTTGTTTTGTCCTGATTAAATTGTTTGCTTTATCAGGCAAACAAACAGAAATTATGGGAGAAACTTCCTCCTGCATGGAAAAAAATTCAGGCCTCCCCCACCCCAGAGTGGTACCTGATGAAACTGCAGCAGGGTTACACCCGTGTGTGAACATGCTCACATACACCTGCACAAAGAATGAACGAGGAGCCTGCATGCATTATGTTCGGGCACATAGTGTCAGTGGAGAGACCAAGAACCATAAAGCTTGGCATTCAGGCAAGGAGTTTGGTGGGTATGTTTTTTCTTGCCATATGCAAGGGGACATTAATTGGACTGCACTCACCGGTAGCATTGGTCTGGACATAGATTATTTCACTCTTTGCGCCGTATGTCCTTCGTTCGTCCGAGAAGGTAACCAGCGTTTTAACAAACACAGCGTACTGAGTCCAGGGCTTCAACCCCCGCAGGAGCCACCCCGGCTGGGCCTGCGCTTTTGGCTCATTTGAGCGTGGGGGAGGGTCAACATCAACCACTGTCCAGCTATTTGATCCACAGGCATCTTGTCCGTCAAACTCTGTCACATTCTGGTATGGACTTTTTCCAAGGGAAAGAGAAGGACAAAGGCCTTGAGTTAATATACTCCAAACTGCAGGTTTTTAGGAAAGAATCACAACAAATATGAAACACCTAAGACCATGATAATCCTTTATGCTAGGATTGCCAAGAGCTTTACAAACAGCATCACAACATCCTGGTGGGAGAAGGTATTAGCCCCCGCCTACAGTTGGGAAAACTGAGTCCCAGAGAGGTGAAGGGATTGTGTCTGTCAGGAACCCTGGAGTCTTGACATCCAGCTGTCTAGCGGTACCATAAATCATCATCAGTTATTGCTCCAGACATACAGTTTTTACAAGCCAGAGCAAGCCACTGGTCTGCAAAATACTATTCTCACTGCAGCAGCCATCAAGGAAGCTGCAGATAAAGGAAAATGCATCCCCCTCAAATGAGCCCACAGAGCCAATGGTGCAGTGCTGTAGGAGTGGGTGCAGCTGGGTAAGGGAAATGGGCAGCATTTCTCCCAAAAGGTCAACTGATGCCTTGAAGCAGGAGGCAGCCAAAACCTGAAACTTCTCCACTAATAGAAATGGGGAAGTTCAACTCTTGCTTCCCAACATATGGAGCCAGCCCTTGGCACAGCATGTCCCCAGCGATGTCCGACTCAATCTGTTGTCCTGCTAAAGGACAGCCAGTGATTTACAGCTTGTCTATGAAACTAATGGAATGAATGACAATCAGTCAGACAAGGCTGGCTGTAACTTGATCTGTTATAAGAAAACTCAGAATAACTGCTTGAGGCACCCCCGGGGAAATAATAGTTCTCTCCACGATCCAAACTAATTCTTGTCACTAGCTGCATTGCCCACACGCAAGAATACAACACAACAGCACTCAAGGAACCCAAAAGTGCTCAGGGAACCCAGAACCTTCTCATGCCTGGGCTGGTTGGTGTTTAAAAAAAACTGAATTCAGGGGCCTGGGCTCCAGAATCATTCCAGACACGAAAGATCGAAATTCCTCCAGCCAAAGCAGAGTCCATCCCCAGGGAGCGAGCAGGATATGTGCCATGGCAGAGGAAGTCCCTACAGAACATCTGGCACACCGGGAAGGAAATATTAACTGTTTGGGAGTTTGACAGGAAATTGCCCTCCTTAAGAAGTGCATAATCACATTGGCCAGTCCTGCCTTCTTACCAGCTAAACTGCAGAGTCAAATTTTACTGTTTGTTTAAACTCTTTTTTAAAAAAATCAAGTATTACAAAGCTCTCTGCTGTTAACCAGGATACAGGGTAATGCTCCTTTCCAGAAATTCTGTAGTCTCCAGTTGAAGGCTCCAGAAATACCATTCTTCAGAATGCATTTCAATTCCCCAGGCAAGCTACAGCCCATTAGCGGTGCAAGGGCTGCCTGTCATGGGACAGCTCAGAGCTCTGAGTTCATGAAAGGGTGCAGCTGCCTGGGAGGGGATTTTGTGAAATCTGTACTTTGCCACAGGTGTCCTCAATTCACTTTGCTTTCTGCCTATTGAGACAAGGGCTTTGATTTGAGCCTACAGAACAGTGAATGCCTACTACTCTCGCAGAAGTTCTGGGATGGGGGTGAGCTATAATTCATGCTGATCGCTGTCAGTCTCACCAGAGCCCGTTTGATTTTTTTTAAAATGGCTCCAGGCTGGAAGGGTCGAGAAATACCCCACTCAAGCCGATGAAATCTATGGCTTATGTAATTAAGTGCTGAATCGAATGAGCTTTAATTCTCCATTTTTATGTTAATCTTTAAAGGAGTATTTTGGCTGTACATGACACAACTAAGACAGAGATCTTAATTAGCACCTGTACAGCAGAAAAGTGACACTGGGAAGTTACATGAAAGGGTCAGACATTCGCAGGGATTAAACAGTGGTAACAGTAATTGGTCTGACATCTGCTCTCTGAGGCCAGAAATAGTTTGTGGAAGTACATGGAACCACTAGGGGCCTGCGTGGCTTTGGGTTGAGTTGGCATCTCCCCAGAGTTATTGCATACACTTCTCCACTTACGCCTCTTTGTAGAAAAGCATAAATCCCAGGAGATCACGGAAGTCAGGCGGCCAGTATGGTTCCCACTTCAGTAGGATCTTATCATGAGATGTTCTGATAAACGAAAACTTCAGCAATTCATTTTCACCTAATACAAAAGACAAATGATACTGCTTTCTTCTTTGTTTTAAAAACTGCAGTGTTTTTTCTTTAAGTTCCTGTTTTGCATAAACACGTTTTAGAACCAAAGCACCTGGAAATGCTTACAGCTGAGAAGAATTGCACATTTTAGATTATAGTTGAAAAAACGATAGGATTAGAAACAATCCAAATGGGCTTCTTGATTGGTTAGCTCAACAAATCCATTCTACAGGTTTTCTATTCAGCGAGATGTCTGTCAGCTCTGCCTACTAGTAGTTGCTTAAACACTGCAGGTAACTTGAGTCAGAAATAACTGATACTCTTGTAAAAATTCTCATAGGAGTGTAGCTATATGAGCTGGTGTTGGGAATAAAGAGCATTAAAGCAAGAACTGAAGATAGGACTTTTGCTTAACACTGCATCAGTGATTCAGCAGAAGCTTGGCATGGTGACACAGCTAGCTACTACCGTGGAGACAAAAATGAGCAAGGCAGTGGGAAGGCTAAGCAGTAGAAAAGTAAAGCTGAACAGATTTTAACAAACCAAACCAAACCAAACCTACTGAAAAGTCTGATACTTTCAACTGCATTATCTACAGAATGGAGAACCCTGAGAACCCACAGTCAATTATTTACAGTGGTAAAGAAATAAAAGCTGCCACAGAGAGGCACAGGAATTAGCCCTAGATAGGGAGAAATATAAAGCCTGGAAGTTGGTTAAAATTCATGCTCGTCTGCACAGACATGACCAGTGAAACAGTTTGTGAAGCTGCTGCAGCCTCTGTCTCCACTTTGATGAAGTGCCCAGTCCTGCCGGGGAATAGCAGGGCCCCACTGCAGAGAGGAACATGAACAACAACATTCATTGCAGCGGGAAAAGGGTTACAGTCTTATTATTTCCGAGGGACCCAGGAAGGACAAACTGTGAAGCACTGATTGGATTTGCCATCCCTGCAATAGCTGCACAAGGGAGGAGGAAGGTGGTTAGGTTCACTGGTGCTTAGTCCAAAACAAACAAAGGGCTTTTTTTGTTGTTTTTTTTAAAAATAAACAGGATGCTGCCAATTGGAAAACTAGACTTGAAACAAAACAAACAAAAAGCCAAACACATCAACACTGGGTAGTTTGGAGAAGGCGGGGAGAGGAGCCAGCCACAGCTGAGCCCACCAGAGGTAACACTAGCAGGAAGGAGGGCAGTCTCCTCCTGCAGCTGCTTTCAAGACAAACCTGGACGGCCTGCCTGGCAGCTTTGCACCAAGAATCCCACACAAGTGTGGTTTGGGCCCCAGGTTCAGCCTCTCCCACGCTCTAGCTTTGGGAAAAGCCTGTCCCTGCTCTGGTTGGGGAGGGGATAGGAATCCCACAGAGGCAGCATGCTCAGATCCAGCTCACTCTGCCTCACCTACAACTGGAGTGAACTGGAGAGGCTTGACCTGCTAAACCATGGGAAATCTTGCTCAGGAATGGCACCTTTGGCTGTGAGCAGGAGAGATGCTGGCTGGAAGTGCTCAGGCTATGGCCTGGGAAAGCTGCCCCCTCTTTATTCCTTAGCTTTGACATGGAACATTCCTGATCATTACTGCCAGTCTTTAAAAATAAGTCACATTTCTGCCTGAAAAGCTGCTCCTACTGTTGTCATAGCAACTGCTCCAATCGCTACAGCTGAGAAGAGCAGAAATACTTTCTCCCCTTTTCAGGTTATTTTGCAAGCATATGTTTCAGTGTCACTGCTTCCTGTCACAGAGATAGGAGGTTATTAAACATGTACATAGCAGCAGAGCACAGATGCCCCGATCAGGATTGAGGCCACAGTGTGAGATGGGCTGCGCAAAGACACAAGGCTACACAGCCCCTGCCTGAAGAGTTACCAGTCAACGAGTGGAAGGGGGAAAGGCACCCTGCTATTTTTTGGGAAAAAAAACTATATAACCACAGTGTCCCTTCAGCTAGCTTACAGCATAACTGGTGTGCCCAGTGCTTCACACAAAGAATGCCAGGACAGTCCCTGCGCCGAGCCATTCACAAACCAGACAAGGAGATTAGCAAGGACGTGCATATGGCACAAATCTCATCACTTTATGAAGCTTCCTTACATGAGGCCTGGTCGCCATTTGTCTTCAGGGCTATGTCATTCCTCTCCTGACGTCCCTTGGTTCCAGAGATCTCCTCCATCTTGTGGATTTCAGATAAGCACAGTTTGGGGTTATAATGAAAGAAGAGCTTCCCCCTTGCTATGGTGAGATTGTGTTTGCTCCAGTCCCAGAGCTGACGCAGGTTCTGATTGTCGAGGGCATAGAAGGAGTAATTCCTGTGAGGAGAGAGAGAATTGATGAGGATGGGTTCATTCATATACTGGCTTTTCTCATGCTCTAATTCAGACATGAAGCAAAACGTCTCCCCCCCATCCCTCCCCCCACAGAATACCTATAAGGACAGGCTGCAACTATGGGAGATTGCAATTAAACACGTTTAAAAACAATTTGCTAACATCCTCCTAATGACTTACATTGGCCACCCCAATATGTAAAAACAGACTGAAGCATCTTGCGTAAAAACTCACCCAGCTTCCAATGTCTCCCCTTTAATCAGGTGTAGCTTACGAAAAAAAGAAAGAGAAACCAAGGCATAGGAGCGGCGAATTTTTAGGTAACCAGAGATTTCTTCAATCAAGCCAAGATTTGCTTCAAGCTCAGCTGCTATGTTATCTGGGGAGAGGGGAACAATAGGTTCAGGCTCTCTGATATCATGGTGATGAGCACTGTATCAGATCCCATATTTCTCTGTACAAATGGATGTTTTTATAAAATCTGCCCTGGGAATTATTCTGAGGAAGTTCTATGGCCTGTGTTATACAGGGGTCGGACTAAATGATCACAGTGATCACTTCTAGCTTTCAATCAATGAAACCTGTGTTTCAATAACTAGCTACATAAAGTGATTAATTCCAGAATCACTGTGAGGTCTGAAGCAAGTTTTTGCAACAAATTCTCCACATTCAAGCTTTAAAGGCCCTGCAGAGACCCCAAGCTCAACTGACACTGCCTCATTGCCTTTTTGGACATTCAGTTCTCTCTCCCCACTCTCCTGATTTTCCATGTTCTAAGAGTTCTCCTTGATGCAGCACATAAGATGCAGAGCTTACTTCCTCCACGGATGTTTATGATTAAGCTTCCATTAATGATGGTGCAGCCACGAAGCTCCTGTGCAGATGTCACTGAATCAATTATCTTCTCTTTGCCGTAATCACAAACCTTTGGACAGGGCCCTGCACATGGAGAACAGTGCAGGCTGAAAAACAAGAGTGCAGAAGATATATAAGAGATGTTTTTGCAAAGCATAAACTGGGGCTTCATCAAAATTGACACATGCAAGGTAATCAACTGAAAGCACAATAGTATTTTGACAATATGCGGCTTGCCTTACTTGCATCACACACAGTATATGGCTCTAAAGAGCTTCACATACAATACTTGAATATTTTCTCCTCACCAGTCTGTGAATCGAAACCAAAATGAGAGATCTGATAAAGAAAGACTCATCTGATGGTCTAAGCAGCTTTGATTCTTTAGCTCAACAATATATACCACAATTAACCAGCCTATTTGCCAGAAAAATCTGAATGAGAGAAGACGTAGCACCGAGCTGTTTCTCTGCAAAGTTGAAAATTTCTACAGTAACAAGGGAAAGAAGACAGCTACTTTCCTTCTCACCTAGGCAAGTCTGCATGCTGTGCATTAACTTAAATGGCATTTACTGGAGACAAATACTGTCAAGATGTTCCAGAACTAACAGCTCACTATCCCCTCTTGTTAATATGCCAGATCCAGAACTTTTGAAGTTGATTGACTTTTCATAGTCATTCACATGAAGGGGACAATAATTCTTTGTAAGGATGGGATTGTAGCTTCTGCTCTTAAAGCTAATTAATACTATTTGTAAGAGATGCAGCATTTTACCCAACAGCAAGAAATCCAGGCCCATCCTCCATCCTAAAGTAGTTAACCAAACATATAATTCATGGACAGGGTGCCAGACTGTTCCCAGGATTTCTCTGATAATAGCTGGAAGGCAGTACACAGAACTACATTAAAAAAGGTAAACAGATTTATATTGATGTGTTTTGGAGATAGGAGACTTTTTTAATGGCAGTAAAAAGACAAACTGTCCTTGCAGTTATGACACCAGCACCTACTTCCAGTATAATTCAGAGGAAAAAAGTGTCTCATCTCCTCGAGGAAAAGCACAAAGACATTGTGAGCAAGTGCCAGTGGCAGAAGGACTGGTGTGAGCAGGGATGGCCGAGTGGAGGACAATGCAGAGACCACTTTTGGGGCTGCTGATTCATTTACGTATTTGAAATACAAAACTGGAAATAAGACTCAAAAATCCAGCCACAGCAGGAATTACCTTAAATTGCTAACCAAGGAGCAAATGTACGTGAACACAAAGCTACAGATATTCATAGGAAATCTGACTCATCACAATAGATAGTTTCATTGTGGGAGAAACACTGTTTTCTGTGATCAACAGCATAATTATGTATATTATTCTTTTGTCCTTAAAGCCCTGGGAATAATCAGAAAAGGACTGTAACCTCCCTTCTGCATATGCTATACTTGCTTGTTTCACCATACTATGATAAATGGACAATGTGATTGCCTACAAGGGCATATGATCCATCCACAACTGCTATTAGCATATATCTCCAACAGCTGGAGATGGCCCATTAGATGGGGAGGGCTCTAAGTTACTACAGAGAATTCTTTCCCAGATATCTGGTGGGTGGGTCTCTGGGTCTAACTGATCGCCATATTTGGGGCTGGGAAAGAATTGTCCCCCAGGTCAAATTGGCAGAGACCCTGGGGATTTTTTGCCTTCCTCTGTATCATGGGGCACAGGTCACTTGCTGGTTTGAAGTACAGTAAATGGTGGATTCCTGTAACCTGAAGTCTAACTCAAGATTTGAGAACTTCAGTAACTCAGCCAGAGGTTATGGGCCTACTGCAAGAGTGAGTGAGGTTCTGTGACCTGCCACATGTAGATGGTCAGACCAGATGATCATGATGGTCCCTTCTGGCCTTAAAGTCTATGAGTCAATAAGACACAACACTTCAGTTGTTTTTCAATGTAGATATAGAATATGAATACTATTCTATAGCGTGTGTGTGTGTGTGTCTCTGTGTAACACACAAGCAACAACACTGGGTTTGTTACAAACAAACAGACACCACTTACTTGCTGGAGTTCATGATGTATCCCGATGGACACTCATGAATACACTCGTTGTTATGGATAACATGGCATCCCGATTCCCTGGCATTCTTGCACTTGTTGTGCAGCTCCTGGCAGAAGCCGAAGGTCACGCAACGCCACCCCTCGAAGCGGTAATACTTGGCCGGGCAGGTTTCCACACACTTGCCATCAAGGAAAAAGTTACGGCAAGCCACACACTTTTCAGGATTGTTGGGCTCTGAGCAGTTGCCTAGGCATTCGCTGTGACAGCACTGACCGTCAGAGGTGCAGCCTTGTGACTTACAAGCAGGTGGACAAACTGCAAAGATAAAAGTGAAAAGCACATGAGCCCTTGTTGACAGTCTGCTGATCTAGGGCCCCCAAGTTCCTTCATCGCACAGCATCATCCCCCCTAGCTTCGGGGCTTCAGGCTTGTCTACTCTATATGGTGGGAGTAATGCGCATGACAGGGGTGTGATTTCTAAAACACATTAGTTAGGATGTGAAGACCTTTCTGTGTGCACGAGCAGTTCCCCATTATGTTCAAGCACAGCACGGAACATCTAATGCACATAGCAGGGTCTACATATACCAATAAGGGCACAACATGTTCATTTGCTTTAGAAAAATCACACTCCTGTAGGGCACACTGCTGCTCTGGGATGACAAGCCCTTAGTCTGTAGTGACACCGGCTCAGAAACTGAACTGGATTTCTGATAGCTCCATCAGCCAGTTCCAAATACCAGGCTTTCACCCATGCTGCTGCATGGAAGTGGCATCTTCTATCTCCGGAGCACATTCACCTTGACAACTCATTGTTCTGATTTAAATCTAGGTTTAAAGAAGATTTTTCTACTTCTTAATCCCAGTTTTATTCTTCTAGGACATGTTCTATGTACTGCATACTGGGACTCACAAGAAGTGCTTTTATGACTTCGCAATATCGAATCCAAGACCTTGGGATAACCAATCACATGGAGTAGATTCCACTAAACTAGATGGAGCTTCTCACAATTCACTGAAAAGGAAGCTCCTCATGATGATGCAGCAAAGAATTTATTTGCAATGATCTTTTAACTTCATCCTCAGCATTCATTGGATGTTCTCAATGGTTTCTTAGCTTTATACCAACCTGTCATGATCTTTGCTGGGGAAGAACAAGAGAAGAAACTGACAGGCTTCAGGACCTAGAAGGGCATCCAATGTAAATACTTCAGCATTCCTCCCCAAAGAACCCAAGAAGGGAACCCACAAGACTTATTGCTTGAGGTTTTCATGGTTTGCTTTTTTAATTATCCACTACTCAGTGCTTCACAATACTCTAACGAGCAGTTTGGGTTTTGAAACAGAAATCACACAGCAGTATAGCCCAGAGCAAATGCCGTAACTAGAGCTGAGTGACGAACTGCGGGGCCATTGAGAAAACCGAAAAGTGCCAAAGGAAGGTACATTTCGGCCACTTCCCTGGTTTGCATAAGACTTTCACACTTAGTCCTACTATTAATGTTAGATTGAGGAGCAAATCAAATGCAATTACATCATTCAAAATACAGTCACTGACCATCAATTCCGACTGTTATAATGAAAGTCTGAGAACAACTCTACCAGAGTAAGCGTAATAAGCCAAATATAAACCAACTTGATCCAGTGTGGAGAATAAAATAGCAGGAGGCAAGATTTAAGGAGAGGGATGCAGCATGGGTGGGGGATTAAAGTTAATTGTAGGGTGACAAATGCATTTGGACTACAACTGTATTCCCTAGTATCCAATCAGGCCATGACCCTACTCTCACTGGAGTCAACAGATGTTTTGCCAAGGGGAACTGGCTCTGGTCTTTGGTCTGAGGATGCACTTGGTGGCATTGGTAGAACTGGTTCTCACTGCCACCCTCTAAAGAAATGTTTATATGAACTCTTCTGTGGTCTAGGGTGACCAGACCAGGTAATTCTCTCTCATTAGCAGCTGCCTCATACAGGCTCATTTTGGATTTCTGCTAAAAATGGCCACAGTCAGTTTTCCCTATCCCACTCTTGTCTGGCCCGGGGTTCTTTAGGGACACGGAGCTCCCTAATCAGCCAAAGGGACAGCTATTGTCCTCACCAACTCCACCCAGGACAGAAACCCATCACATAACTAGCCTGCAGCTTTTTAGTGGAAGTGCAGGACCCCCTCACTAGATCTTATTTTTAAACTCGTGAAATACACACACGGGTCATCTGAAGGGCCCTGGGTCAAGTGACTGAAACCCATCAACCTACCCAGTTTAAAATTCTTAAAATCCAGAGCATTTTCACACTCAGATTTGTGTGAGGGTTTTTTTGTTTATGTTTTTTTTTAAAGCCACTATGTGGTCAAGACAAAATATTTGTGCTGGACCCACCTACAGATACAGAAAGAGTCAAGCTGTATTTACACTCACAATTTGCATAACCCTTCCCTGAACAGATAAAATACTTCACCTGCAAACACTTAACTCAATATTAAACACTCAAGGGATAAGAACATCTGCAGGTGTAAAACAACGCAGGGCTCACATGGCAGTTCTTGCAACCAAGCAGCACTGCTAGCAAACTAGCACTGGCAGCAAAAAGATCCTGCCCACACTAGGGCTTGAAATTTTGCTGGACAGAATTTTCTAAACCCTGTTATGCTTGTAAGCATGCTTTGCCTCCACATTGCCAGCTAGAAGTGGGAAGAAAAAAATCCCATGCACATGGTGAATCAATTGGCACAAAAGTCACGCCATGTAAGTGTGGGTTCAGAAGGCGAATGTGTAGCAGAAGCAGGGATGCAGTCAGCCTGGTTTGTGCTCTGTACGGATATGGCAGAAGTCAACATGGTTTGTGCCTACACTACAGATATAATCAACTCAATTACAAGGCTTCCATTCTGTAGACCAGATGGAACCTCAAACATACCCTTGAACTGCACTAAAACCTTGGACACATCCAAGGCTTTCACATGATCTGGGGCAAGCTTAAGTCCCATCTACATAGCAGGTAGAATGACCAGCAAGCGTTAAAAAAAAAAAAAAAAAAAATCAGGATGGGTGTGCAGGGTAATAGGCACCTATACAAGACAAAGCCCTGAATATCAAGGGCTGTCCCTATATAATTGGGACATCTGGTCATCCTACCCAGAGGCAACAGGAGATAGGCTGTTTTCCTGGATTCTTCTCATATAGGTCTTCTGGCTTTCACTATAAAAGTCTTAACATTTTTTATGACGATTATCTAATTTACTCCAAAATGTAATTTTAATCCCACCCTAACCCCAGGGAAAAATCTCATGTTTAAAAATATTTTCATGGAGGTGTTTTGGCCCATCTTAGAAGGGAAATATCAGGATTAAGCATGGCAAGAATGAAGCCAATACTTGCACACTGTGGGAACTCCGGATCCAGAGTAATTTGTGAATGTGTGAAGATACTGGGAAGAGTAGTTACGGCATGTGTTGAAGCTCCTGCACAAACTGCAAATGTCAAGAAAATGGAGCACTTGTTACAGATTGGCTTCAGATACAGATACTTGAACTTTACAGATGTATTAAAGGAAGAACACATATGAAAACCACAAGTTGTACAGTCTAGAGCCCTTATGTAGGCCTTTTAAAATAGCGAGTCGAGCCATTTCTTTTATTTTTTCTGTGCCAAATCCCTGTATGCCAATTTCAGAAGAGAAAAGAATTTTGCAGATAATTCTCTCATAGAATACTAAGGTGACATAATATATAAAGTTTACCAATGAAATTTAGCCTGATAACCATAGAAGAATACTACTGATTATACTTAATTTGAACTTTCAGTTTAATAGATTATTCAGACCTTGTCAAATCCAGTGTTCATTGGTTATTATGGAGCAGCCCTGGAGCGTTGGTGCTTTCACAGGTGTGTGGTTACTGCTATAAAAGACTCATATAAGAAACTTAAAGAGTAACAGGGTGATTGCTTCCACCATTGAGAGACTGGAAACTTTGCAAAAGAAAAAAAGAAAAAAAAACAACCTGTGAAAAGAAATTTTACATCTAATTTAATAGTTAGGTTCCTATAGAACTGTAGAATATTCACCAGTTCATTATTCCGGCTTCAAAGCCACAGAATTCAGAATAATTCAGGATGAAGGCAATGATTTGTAGGTAATGCATTAGGCCTATAAACTACCAGAATGCTTTGCATAATTACTTTATTTTTTCTAGATGAAGAACTACTGTAGTATTTTTTGCCATCAGTGAATCATCTTCCTTTTAGAATTTATGGGGGAAAAAGCAAACAAAAAATCCTAGTTAATTATCAAAGTATAAAAAGAGAAAAGCACAGGTGTTTTCCCACCTCTGCAGCCCTATTTCCCATCAAAGTCAATGAAGCTTTTCATATTGTGGTTGCAAGACAGGGAAAGAAGGCTGGATATCTTTTACATTGAGTCGTTCACCCACATCATTTTAAGTAGCAGTTAAGTTAAGTTGATACTCCAACTGAATATACAGAAATATGGGTTCACTTCCTTCCACATTAGCAAAGTTTTTGCACTTCTACAGCAATAATGCTTATTATATAAACTTGATATTCAGAAACGGTAATTAAGTCAAGTAGGCAAATAAACAAAAACAACTTGTAGGTGATCCCTTATATTGGGCTAAGCATAAAAATAAACTGGTAAACTTGCAAAAAGACATGCTTGCATAATTCCTATCAGCCCCCAGACTCAGAACATGGTCCAGCAACAGATGTTGTGGCAGAGGGCTAATTCAGAGCTTATAATTAAATAGAGCAATACTGTAGATCAAAAGGACAACTATGCTTAAAAAGTAAGCAAACAACCTAGGAACTGGTACTAAATGAACTATTCTGGCAAGCACTAAAAAAACCCTCAAACCAGCCGTTTATTGAAAATGTTCGCAACAGAAGTAAATCAACAGAAAAGTCCAGAGTTTAGTCCCAAACTCTCACCAAAACACTCTACCAATTCTATAACCATCAAATGTGGACATTTATGAAAAAGGAAAGTCTGTGTTTTTTTCATACCTTACCATTCTTAGTAGGTAGTGTTTTTCCTGTAGAAACTAGAAGCCAGGTATACAGCTCCCCATTCCATTTTTAAGCTCAACACATACTGGTTCAGAGTAAGATACATCACACAGACTTATCAGCAACAATCTAAACCAGACTTTACAACATTAAAATCCCAGAATGACAAAGGGGATGTAAACAGGGAGTTTTGATTTAAATGAATCCAATTTAACTCTCAGATGTTAATCTTGATTTAAACCAGGAAGCAGGAAATCTTGATTTAAATAATCTATTTTAATCACACTATGCATTTATGTTTTACTTCTTTTCCTAATGAAATGTTGATTCTCATTGGTTGGTAACCATTAAAACATGTTGGTTTGCAACTAAATACAGCCTTTATGCTTCATTTTTGTTAACAAGGATACAGTAGATCTATAAACATTTACTTAAGCAATTATATAGCTTAACTTACATTTATTCAGATTCTTAATTTTTCCATTTTGTATTATGATAGAAAATGGTGAATGATGCATTTCCTATTTATTAGTTGATATTTTACTTACAATTGGTGTCTAGCTCCATTTGGATGGAAATTGAATTTAAAATGCACAAAAACTGGATTTTATTTTTTTTAATTAAACAAAATTACCTTAGATGCATTGGATACATAAGAATAAAGTTTATCAAAACATGTTTTGCATTTAAAGCTAATTGATTTGTTAACAAAATAAATCTTATCTTTAGTTCGTAGACTGAACTGATTGTTTCTGGTCACCATGACCTTCAAGACTTAGCAGCTCTCATTCTCTCACACCTAGTTTTTATTCATAGAACGGAAGAGGAAAACAAGCTTTCCTGCTTTTTCAACTCCCAATTGGTTTCTTAACTTTGAATGAACTCATTGAAGTAAACTAGTTGAATAAACTGAAATGAAGAAGATATTCTCTCTGCACCTGCAGGAAAGGTTATGGCTCTCAAAAACTGGTTTAGAATTTCAACAAATTCTGGTGTCAAAGATGCTGAGTCAGAGACTTCCACCAGTTCATTGGTCTGACTTTCTTTAATTTTGGCAGCAAACATGTACTGCTAAACACAATTTTTGCATTTAATTTAAATTAGTTTAATTAATTATAATAAGTTTAGGCCTTAACATAAGCTATCAATTTCAAATATAATTTTAATTTAATTGAAATTAAAAAATTGAAAATTTGATTTTTTTAAAAAAATCATTGATTTTTATCAACCTGGGTGGAAAGAGGCTTTTTTGTAGGTGACAGGCTGGCAGAGTTCCTGTGTGAATGACTGTTTTAATGCTAATGGGATTTTATTGTAGTATTCATTATGCTTTAGGTTACTAGAGACTTGTATAGGCATCTATTTTTATTTAAATAATTAATAAAAATAAAAGCAAACAAAGTGTTTTCAGACTAAAGCTTTGGATAATTAAAGTGGTTCTCCATGATAGATTATCCAATCATTCATCAACTCTTTAGTACATTTTCAGACTTTTTTTTTTTAAATAAAACTCTAAGAGGAATTGTAATTGCTAATTTATTAACATAAAATTGATCTAGCTGGTATTACTGAAACCTGGTGCAATGATTTCCAGGATTCGAATGTTGAAACCAATGGTTATAACCTATTTAGGAAGGATCGAGTGGGCACAAGAGGAGGGGAAAAATGTCAAATAATGGCATACCTGTTTCCAAGTCATGGATAACGCATGAGAAAAATATGGATCAATGCTTATGGATCAATGTCCTACCAGATAAAGCACAAGATAGGGTATCTACTGGTATCTGCTGTAGACCAGCAAATCATATTAGGCAATAGGATGACCAGCTCCTTAGACACCTATGTGTAAGTTGTAAGGTAAAAAGCTGCACAATCATGAAGGACTTAAATTTGTGTAACATGCAGTGGATGTCTCATGCAGTCAGTAGTTAAACGTACTTGGAATTCTAAATGTTATAGCTGACAATTTCCTAACTCTAAAAGTGTTGCATCCAACACAGGGGAATTCTATATTAGATCTGGTCTTGACAGATCAAGAGACACTGATCACAGAGCTAAAAATTGATGGTAAGTCAGGGTATATCTACACTGCAATAAACACCCATGGTGGGGTCCCAGAGCCCAGGCTCCAGCTTGACCCCAAACATCTACACTGCAATTTTATAGCCCCACAAGCTGGGATTTTACAAACCGGAATCAGCTGACAGCCAGTCACAGGTGTTTTATTGCTGTGTAGACACACCCTTAGTGATCATGACTTGATCGCATTTATGATATGCAAATAGAATAAAGTCCAGACCAGTAATATACATCCTTAGTGCTTTAAAAGGGCCAATTTCATAAAGCTGAAAACAATTATGAGCCAAATCAGTTGAGAGGAAGAATTTAATTAGAAAAATGTGAATAATTGGGACTTGTTTAAGAACACATACTTACAGGATGGGGGACTCTAACCTGGGAAGCAGTGACTCTGAAAAAGATTTGGGAGTCATGGTGGATAATCAGCAGAACATGAGCTCCCAGTGCAACACTGTAGCCAAAAGGGCTAATACCGTTCTTGGATGCATAAACAGGGGAATCTCCAGTAGGAGTAAGGTTATTTTACCTCTGTATTTGGCACTGATGCAACTGCTGCTAGAATACTGTGTCCAGTTCTGGTATCCACAATTCAAGAAGGTTGATAATCAGAGGGTTCAGAGAAGAGCCACAAGAATAAATTAAAGTATTAGAAAACGTTTAGTTGAAAGAAAAGGTTAAAGGCTGACTAGATTACAGTCTAAGTATCTACATGAGGAACAAATTTTTAATAACAGGGTCTTTAATCTAACACAGAATGGCTGGAAGTTGAATAAATACAGACTGAAAACGAGTAAATTTTTAACAATGAGTAATTAACTATTGGAACTACTTACATGAATCATCATGGTGGATCAAGATTGGCACTAGGAATGATTTTGGGGAACTTCTATGGCCTGAGTTATACAGACTAGATGATCACAGTGTTACCTCGCTTTAGAATATGTGAATTTTAATAAATGCTTTTTAAAATAGCAACTAGAATTGCACAGCAAAGGTCATAGGGGCATGTATGATAAGAAGCACATAAGGAAGAAGTTAAACAGGCGATATGAGGTAACATTAGAGGAAGTCTGTTTAATTTACAGGCGCTTGTCTAGTGTTCTTCACCTTAGTCCCGGAGCACCTCACAAAACAATAATGGATTAAGAATGAACACCCTCATGAGATAGGGGAGAGATAGCATAGTTTCCCAACCTGTGGTATGCATACCCCTGGGGGTATGCAAGACACAGGCAGGGGTACGCGGTGAAAAACCCAGTGAAAGGAGGTGAGTGGCAGCCGCCAACTTCTGGGGAAGCCAAGTGGCAGCCACTTGCTTCCCGTCCGGTCCCAGCTGGGAGGCAGGCAACCCACACAGTGTGATTTGCCCCAGGCCCGCACCCCCCTAAGGATGGCCATGGGGAGCGCTGCTATCCACTCTGGTGGGCCGCTAGTGCCTGCTCAGACCTCACAAGTTCCCACCTGTGTGAGGAGACCACCACGTGACCCCGCCATCAGGCCATAGTGATTGGCTGGCGCTGTCCTTTGCTCCTCTATGGAGGAAGGAGGGGAGAAACAGCAGGGGGTTTTGTGATCTGCCACAGCCACACAGCACTGAAGAACTCAGAACTCTCCCACTTTACAAGAAATACAGTCATCCAGCGGTAAAGGGGAAAAAGGTTGCGTTTCTCAGAGTGGAAAATTGAGTGTTGGAGTACTTATTAAAATTTTCAGAAGTTAGGGGGTACTTGCTACTTAAAAGGTTGAGAAACACTGATCCAGAGGAACGGAGGCACAGAGATGTGATTTGTCCTAGACCATACAGGAAGTCAGTGGCACAGTGGGATCTGAATCTAGATCTCCTTTCTAGTGGCGTACACATGCCAAGGAATGTACAGTAAAATGCCACTATGCAGATTCTGTGCCGCATTAGCCTAGTCGCCCAGATGGAGGTGTGGTCTATCCTAAAGCAGGAGGAGTCCAGAGCAAGAGTTCCATCACATGATATAGTGTGAAAATGCTCAAGATGAACAGAGGGAAGTAACTTAAGCTATCTCAACAGCATCAGCACTGATCACACTGTGCTCTCACCTGCATGTGTGTGTCGCATATCTGCAAAAGTCCTAGCCCCAGTCACCTACAGCAAGCATTCAAGTTGCAGCAGGCAGCCATTCTGATGGGATTTCTGTGTAGAGATGGAAAGCATATACTTGGGCATTTTCAACCAAGGCCAGCATATTCGGCATTGGTGAGGCAGCATTTGGAGTAGTGTGTCCAGTTTTGGGCCCCCCCACTACAAAAAGGATGTGGACAAGTTGGAGAGAGCCCAGCAGAGGGCAACAAAAATTATTAGGGGGCTGGAGCACAAGGCTTATGAGGAGAGGCTGAGAGAACTAGGCTTGTTTAGTCTGCAAAAGAGAAGAATGAAGGGGTGGGGGAATTTGATAGCAGCCTTTAACTATCTGAAAGAGGGTTCCAGGGAGGATGGAGCTAGGCTGTTCTCAATAGTAGTAGATGAGACCATTGCTCCTTGTTCTGTCAAGTTGCAGTAGGGGAGGTCTAGGTTGCATATTAGGAAAAACTTTTTCACTAGGAGGGTGGTGAAGCACTGAAACGGGTTAGCTAGGGAGGTGGTGGAATCTCCATCCTTGGAGGTTTTTATGGCTTGGCTTGACTCAGCCCTGGCTGGGATGATTTAGTTGGGGTTGGTCCTGCTTTGAGCAGGGGGTTGGACTAGATACCTCCTGAAGTCCCTTCCAACCCTAATATTCTATGATTCTATGTTGAGTGAATGTTTTGTACACTTAGGATAGTGCATTGTGGAGTAAGCCACAATCATCAAGAGAGTTCTGTGCTGCATTTCTGCAGCTTTGGCTCTTTCTATACATGCCCCCACTACCCACCACACAAAGAGGCATCACATAATTCCATAGGTGTACTCCGCAATCCTACAGGCTGGCATACTCACACTAGTTCTAACCTCACTGGCACAGCGAATGATAGCAATGAAGATGTGGCAGCCATAGCTAGCAACCTACCCAGGGTCTCAGCTGTGCTTCTACAGCCCTCCCTGAAGCCCCTGCTGCTCTCTCTTCATTGCTATTTTTAAGCCTTGCTAGAATAGAGCTAGTGCGAGTATGCCAGCCCACGCCTCAGTCACATCTCCAACTGCAGCATCGGCATCCCCGCAAGGTAACTAGGGAGGAAGATTATCACCTTTTCAATTCCTGCCCATGCTAGAAATCTCGAGAGAGCTATAGAAAAGGAAAAAACCCAAACCTCAGCATATATTGGCTAGGTCCGGTCAAGAAGAGGCAAGGCAAGGCTATTTCCCTAGTGTGTACGTGCACATGCATACCGCTGTAGGTGGCCAGTGATATACAAGAGTGGTCCCTTCTGGCCTTGAACTCGGTGACACTCTTATGAAGCAACAGGGTTTGAACTACAAAGTTCTCAAGAGATTCTAAAAGACTAATGCTCATTGCAGCAAGAACTTCATGGATCAGGCAAGTCATTTTGACAGAACAAGCCCAAACACAGAACACACAGTGACTGTTAAGGACAATGAACACACCTGGCATGTATTTTAGAATATGCCACACAAGGTTTTTATATTTGTAAAGGAAACCAGGAATCCAAATTCCTGAGCTTATTTTTATGGCTTATAAGCTTGGCTGCAAATATTCATAAAGCAAAAACTGATTTAAGTTCTCAGCTCTGGAGATTTCTCTAAATATATAGTTAGCTGTTTTGAAGCAGAAGGGAAGAAGGAGCATTAATACAAACTGGTAGTAAGTAAATGCTGTTCACGCTTCTATCAACAGCCCTGAAGAAAGAAGGGCAGACAGAGCAACTCTCATTTTATTAGGCATTTATTTGGGAAAGGGACTGCTGTTTAGCATGTGCTCGTACCAGCACCTAGTACAGTAGCTGGCCACTAAGCCTTGCCACAATAAAAAAGGTTAATTAACTTTGTTATTTTTACAACACAAACCCTTCAAGCAAGGTGTGCATAAGCCTTTATTGAGCAGTTGGGTGACCTCATCCCCACCATTTCACCTCTCCTCTCACGGACCTAAACAGGATTCGGATTGTGAAGCACTCCCTGGCCCATCCCTCCAAAAGGGGCTGAAGGATACAGCCACTCCTTGCTACATTGTTCTTCCCCCACCCCAGAACTGCCCGCTAATGCAGCCAGGTCCATCTCTCTTTTGTGCTTAAAAATGCCCAGCATTGCAGGATCTAGCAATCAGATGAGGTGGATTCCCTCTCCTCAGTGGAAAGTTCTGGGGGCATCATCCAGCATTGACAGGACATCATGGAGCCAGGAGAGTTTGCCAGCCCCTTCATGTGGCAAAGACACCAGGATAAAACCTAGTCTTATAAAAAGGGCCCTCCTGGATCTTGCAAGCCCCATCTGAAAAATGTGAACTGCACAGTGCCTAATTTATTTCCCTCAGAAGATGGGAAGGTGGAGTAGATGGTGCTGGGATTCAAACCTGTTGTTTCAGTGGTGAATAAATATTTAACTAGTAGGCCAGAGTGTCTCTGAAGGCACAGGAGACAATGTATTTTATAAAATTTTCTGATTATGGATTCAAAACTGACATTTCTTCATGCAGCTGAGGCCCGGCAGAGGGGACAGATGGGGCAGAGTCTACACAGTGAATTTCAAGCTTATGGACCTTTCACATTATTTAAATTACTTTCCTGTGCCTCACCTGCAGACAAAATAGATCAACACTGTCAAAAATATTCGCTAGACACAAGCAAGCAGAGAAAAGGGCTTCTTCTCAAGTACACTAACACCAAATGCAATTAACGAGAGACAATCCACCTATCAATCAGTAACCTAATCTGAATGTTTAAGCATCATAAAATATTTGCATTTATTGGCCCTTATTTCCTGCTTCCTTATGAAATAATAGTGTTAGCAGCACAGTGTCACAGAGTCAGAAAATATATATGAGTTTGGAAGGATTCCCTAATATTGGTATGATTTGGACAGATATGTTCGGTGTCAATTGAGTAGATAAAATAGTAAAACATTAAACTACTGGTAGAATGTTAAGTGAAATTAAAAGATTTCAAAGTATTTATAATTTATAAAAACAGATTAAGAGAAAATCATAAACCATGTGCACACAGACATTTAAAATACTGTATATTCTAGAGAGCGAGGGAGAAGCCCTGTTTTAGGGCTGCTTAGTTCAGGGACTGAAACAATCAATAAAACCCCTTCCTCCTGCAATACTGTGTCAACATAGCTGGAACACAAATAAACAACATGGACCCTTCATGTCGATCCATGCTAGGCAGTCGGAAGACTGCCTGTACAAACATTTTACTCTACACAAAGGCTTGACAAATAAAGCAGAAAGGAAAGGAGTCTCCTTTCACAATTAGGGAGGTTTTCAAGAATTATACAAATGTGTTTTGACTACAGCCAAGACAATTAAGAGAAATTAAAGGCTCCAGTTCCTCAGAAATCCAGGTCGGGAAACAACTCTAACAGGAGAACCGCCCTCACCCTTAGCCAATGTGTTTGCTGCCTAGGGTAGGGAGCCATTCAACGACTTTTTCTATCTCTGCACAAAGCAAACATACACTTAACCCTTTGCAGACAAAGAAAAAAAGAAAAAAGAACTAGATCATCTCGCCATGTGGATTTTATATAATTCACAGGGTGCAATTCACATTATGCTAATAAAATGTATGGATTGAAGGCAAGATTCTCTCATTCTGGACTTTATGAAGAATATTTATAACTAGAAGAAAAAACGTAAGAGGAAAAAATTTGAATCCAGTGTTGACAGCTTAAAATGGTTTGTTTTTGGCTATGATCTATGCAACTCAATGCCAAAGACCAGGTTAGCGCACTATTACCGTACAATGTTACGCACACAAGAGTAAAACAATTCAAAGCCATCATCCTACAGAAACATTACATTGCTCTCCCTTCCCACTGGTATATGTAGTTTTCCCTTTTACTGCATAAGGCAATAACTTCTCTGTTTTATGTACATTAACACACACACACACACACACACACACACACACACACGGTTGAGTTACGGTTGCTGTGGGAACCACAACTTTGAACTTCCCACTTGTGCATCATGTCAACAATAATGTATTAAATGAGAAAATAAATATTTGTTAGAAATAAAATGAAGAAAACCTCTGATCACACACTCCATTAAATAAATGCTGTGGACTTGTGTGTGTAACAACAACTAAATACAAATGTGTTTATTACAGTGTTTTCGATTTCTGTAGTTTGTATTTGTGGGCAGATTTTCACAGGTGCTGAGTAGCCATAATTTCCATTTAGGTCAGCAGGGATTTAAAATTACTAGTGGAAACTTGCATGCACAGTGTATAATTTTCACTTCTTGATTTCTCATCTGACTTTTCCTTCAAAATTAGCCCATTTCTCTCCTTGTGGAGGACATGCTCATTTGAGCGTTTAGGACAGAACTCCAGATTACCCACAGTACTTCCCCCTCCTGACATTCTTTGCAACTCAAAAAGAGCCAACCAGAATCTAACTGAACTTTGCACGCACCCATGGCCATCTTTGACCTGAGATTATTCATGCAAAATGGTTAGAAGTGCTTGGATAAGCCCTACAGAATGAAGTTATGGCTACTATAACTCTAATGAGTGGTGAATTATTCTGCACGTTCAAGGACCAAACACCAAAATATACTGTGAAGTGGTAGCATTTAACAAGTAAATCACAGATTAAATATTGTTGATTTTAAAAATGGATTTTCTTCTCAAAGAAATTGACTAAAAATGTTCAAGTTGCAATATAAAAGACTATTAGACACTAATCCTTTTGCAATAACCCTACATTTATATATCTATAAAACTGGATGTTTTACACATTTTGTATAAAACCTTAGTTTTGCACAGGTTCATTATATCATATTAGAATGACAAAAAATGCTTCAAATCTTTATTTTAATTAAATTTAGAAGCTTCTTTTTGTACTCCTTTTAAAAAGTTCTGTTGTGTTGGAGCTGGTGCCAAAAAAGGTGGAGGAGAAAGACAGAATTGTTTTAAAACGTAAACTACACACACGTCTGGACTAAGACTATGCATAACAAGTTTCAAGTTGAAGCAAATATTTTATGGCAGAGTTATAAAGTCTTCAAATATAGGTACAGAACGGAAAAGCTGGTGCAGACTTACCTCTCAAGGTTTAAGGATAGTGGCTTTAATACTCATAGGAAGAGTTACACCTTCCTCTGTAGCAGCTGTTAGTGACCACTTTTGGAGGCAAAATACTGCACTGCATAAACCAAGGGCCTGATCTGGTGTAACTCTCCCCCCCACCCATAATTTGCAATTATGGAATATTTACCCAGCACAGAAGCTTCCTCCTAACCCACCCAGATGCATCAGTTAATGCTTGACTCATGATCTGAAGTTTGAGGATTTGCTTCCCTTCTAAAAAACACTTTACTCATCCTGCCTTATGTATTCAGATATACACACAGGAACAAGTAGTTCTGCTAATGGTTACAAATAAAACCGGTTATGTTTTCACAACAGTTTTACAAATGAATGGTTTGGTTTCAATATTTTTTAAGCTAACAATAACAGGAGTCAAACACAATAAGTTTACCATACACAGCACAGCCAGGAAGTATAAATATAAACCTGGATGAAGCCAGACATAAGACAAGTTGTGAAATTGCCTTGTTCTCTCACTCTTAATGCTGGCCTGGCTACTTTAATAAAAAGAATTGAGTACAGGCATGAAAATATGCTAGTAAAATCTTAGAAGCCAAGCCAACATTTCATTAGACTATAGCTATTAGAAATGTGTACTCTCATAAATATAAATATTACCTCCCTTTGTAAATCTTGTGATTGTTTTTAACCCAAGAATGGGAAATTTACATATGTGGGTCTGAATGAATGCTACACAACCCCACAAGAGTTTTTTAATCTGCAACCTAATGGTTTGGGAATAGCAGGTAAAGAAGTATCCTATTGAACTGAACTATTTTTATTTCAAGTGTAATACAGCGTAGCGGTGCCAAAAATATGCAAATACCTACAATAATATTCATGGAAACTCAATTAAATTGTAACTTTAACACAGCCCTTCTCAAAAACCCCTAACCTTAACCTCCCAATACAGAACATTCATTTAACCACCTCTGAGGATAATCTCTAGATACTGTAACTATTTGGAAGCTCGATCTTCTATTTAGCACCTGCCACCCTAATGAGAGTGTCTAAAGATACAAAAGTGTCAGGAACCATGTGTTTACACAGCTTCTAGTTCATCTGAAACAAATTTGAACTCGAGGATCAAGCCGCAAGCCAACTATAAACAGCAGAGTACTCTGGACTAGGGCGCTGTTATATAGAAAGAAATGGTGCAGTTGCAACTACACTAGGCAGAACAGCAAGTCTCCCCCAAATTCTACAGTAACCCTTGTAGCACTACTGCATATCGCCAGGTTCAATTGTTAGTCTGGTAAGACAGGAAAAGTGCTAACTGGATATCCTGTAGCCAAGCCAAATATTCCTACTTGGACTTGCAACCCATACAGAGACTTTGATGTCTGGGAAAGCTCAAGGGCAGAGAATTTCAATTTTATAGGTTTCTAAGTCACTTATCTCCACGGTAACAAAGAACATATCTAGGCCCTAGGGTTCTGGCAGTTTCACCATGACTACTATGAACTGTAATTTGTTCTGGAGAACATTGTTATATAACCCTGCTTTACTGATAGGCTGGTCATCAGCACCTGGGATGGGGACAATCCACTGACTGCACAACACAGCTACTTTCTCGCTCAGGGAAAAAAATCCCAGTCCACACTAGCCAGGTAATCTGTGCTGGGACTCTGCAAACCATTGAGACAATCATTACTAGCATGGTTTCAACTAGCATTTGCCCTGCAGCATGTGTAGCTGAGAACGGCAAGCCTCGTCTGGGTTCTGAAGTCAGTACAGGAATCCAGCTGTGTATAGAACTGGACCACTCTTCCTCTCTTCTTTATAGGATTGTTACTTTCCCTTGGTTTGTAACTTGTGGGAAGCTCACAGAGGCAGGCAGCCCAAGGAAAGACTCCAAAAATATTGGAGAAGCAGAAAGGAGAAAATCAGAAAATATTTTCAGGGAGACAGATGGTAATTGGAATCAGAGGGGGGCCCCTCATTCCACAGTGACATAAGAATGTGACCTGCAGCTCACACGGATTCTTCTACCTTATCAGTGGGTAAGGGAGATGCTCTCATGGCTCAGAACTGTGATTTTATGGGATTGAAGCTCTGCCTAGCATATGTTGGGCTCCACTTTAAACACTCACCTTTGGAGAAACTCTTCCATCTTCTGAACTTTGCACCTGTTAAGCCCAGCAAAACAGAAGCTTTTTTTTGGGGGGGTAAAAGTGTGCCTCTTGCTGTTTGAATAAAATGGCATCACACTGGCCATTAATTAATTAAACAACATTTGCAGAGTGCTATTTATAGCAAGTGCTATGTAATTTTTTTAAAACAATCATGCCAATCCATTTTTCCATGCCTATTTATTTAGTAGCAACATAATGAGATGGTATCCAGACTGAGTGCACATACAAGCTGCTTTTTGGAGGCTATAGTGATGGGTGAGAGAAGGGAATAAAAGCTTGAAAATGGAAAAACCAAGACTTTCAAATACTTGGGGGTGGGGTGGGGGGGACGGGACGGGACGGGACGGGACGACCACCATGGAAATACTGGGGATCATTAGGGTCAGCAAAGAACAAGCTCATATAATTCAAGGGTGGAAGATCATAGCCCAGGGTGGCCAAACTGTGGCTCATGAGCCGCATGTGGCTCTTTTACAGTTAAGTGAGGCCTGCGGAGCCCCCTACAATCCTCCCCCATTCTCTGCCTGCCAGACTGGGGTGGGGAGCTCGGCGCATCTGCCCTGTGGCAGGATGGTGCGGCTAGACGATTCTGCCCAGCAGGGAGGGAGGTCTCAGGAGTTCATTAAGTTTGGCTACTGCTGTCCTAGCCTATTTAAAAAATCCTAGCTACATATAAACATAAAACAAGAGTATGAGATTAGACACCTCCATAATGGGGAGTGAGTTCATAAGAGATTCTAAAATGGCTGCTGTAAGGAAAGCAATATTCTGTAACTCACTCTCTGGACTGTGTTCTGCTTCCTTGAGCCATTTCTTAGTGTCACCAAGGCCAGAGGAGCTCAAGGCCAAACCCCAATGGTTGTCCTTTGCAGGCTAAGGGCTACCATTTCCCAGGGTCACATTATCAAAAACACAAACAAAATAAAAAATAAGTCCAGACACCGAGTAACAGCATAAAAGCCAGATGCCTAGCAGATCCCACAGAGCACAGGGAGTTCAGATCCATTTGCTCAGTTGAAGGCAGGGGATGGTGAAAGCAAGGCTACAGTGACTGAAGCATTCTTAGGAATCCAGAGGCAACTCTAAAAGCTGGTGATCTAACTGATAAAGTCCAATGTACGTAAGAGTTGCTAACAGAGCTTTCAGACAGCACGTAGGCTACTAGGGCCTACCAGAGAAGCAGAAAAGTCCAGAAAAACCCAGAATAGGAACAGAAAACATCAAGTTTACACACTTCTTTTACAAAGCGACCATTGTTCGTCAACTAACACAGAGAATAGTACTATGTCCAACACCAGGTTGCTAACTATGGTCTCATCAAGTGAAATCCAGGAAGCATCACAAGAATGCACTAGAAAAAAGTATGGTGTTTTTTATTCACGATCTCCAAGTTAATTGCCTTTATCACCCTCCACTCCCTACCACACTGGACACCAACTCACAGCATTTCTCAAAGTGTAGCAACGATACTTGCCTGGCCCGGGGCCTTTATTAATGTACTCGGAATCTCAGTTCTTTGTATGAGCTTGGTGATGAAAAAGTGCCAGATAAATTCAAGGTTTTCCCATCAGCACTAAAGTAAAATAATATTTATAAAATAAGAAAGTACAGTACATAATGCCATGACCCCTCTGAACTGTGAGTTGGGAATGCTAAGGGGCCTTATTTACACAGGAACAGATAAAGTTAACTACAGGTGCCTTCCTTCCCAGAGACAGTGACTTCCAAAAACAACATTATTGTTACTAACACATAAAGGAAAGTCTTTCCATTGACATGTTTCAGGAGACCACCACAATTATTATCTCATGGATCACCATAGCATAGGAAAAGCATATTCACCTCCAAACGCATTAGAAGTTACATACCTGTTTGTATGGTAAATTTCTCAGAGAAGGACCAATGCCATTTTCAAGTCTTGTGCAATGCCTGGAGCACCTCTGAGCTCATGCTCTGACTAGCTAAGACTGACAAAGATGCTAAGAGTCCCACGACATCCATAGTGAGATCTTAGCAAACATTAGTGGACCTCTTGGGCCCAATCAGATTTTGGATCAGGAAAAGATGAAAGGTTTTGGAGGCAGAGAAAACATGAGAGCTTCTCTCTGGTTGCCAGGGTGGAAGATGTGCAGGCATCTGACAGGAAAAGGGTCAAGTGGAGAATGGGGGATACTCAGACAGCAGGAAAGGGTCAGGAAAAAGAGGGATCCAAGTTTGGGTGGTGGTACAGAAAGAGCATGGTTACCAGGAGGACTAAAATGCCATCCAAAAAGTTCATTATGCGCCTGAGCTGTGGGGTCCTCTTCACCCAGACCTCCCCATTTTGAAAGATTTGCCCAACCCTAACTAGAAATATTAAAATACCCCAACTGATTTTTCAGGCTCCCTCAATGTGACTCTGGGCCTGATCTTGCAGGTTCTCTAGTGTCCATCTCTTGCAATTCAGACTGCTGAGAGCAACTAGCAAAAGACACAAAAAATTATTTTGCTATTAGTTTTTAAGTACATTAAAGCAATTAAAAATACTTAAATACTGTGTGCAGTTTCAGTCGTCCCATCTCAAAAAGATGTATTAGAACTGAAAAAATGATAAAGAAGGGCAACAAATGATAAAGAGTATGAAAGATTCCATATGAGGAGAGATTAAAGACAGTGGGACTGTTCATCTTAGAAGAGAGATGACAGACGCATATGATAGAGGTCAATAAAATCATGAATGGTGTGGAGAAAGTGAATAGGGAAGCATGATTTAGCCTTTCACATAACACAAGAGCCAAGGGGTCACCCAGTTAAATTAATAGGCAGTAGGTTTAAAACTAACATCAGGAAATACATTTCACATAACACACAGTGAACCTGTGGAATTCATTACCAGCTGATGTTGTGAGAGCCAAAAGTATACCTGGGTTCAAAAAAGAATTAGATAAGTTCATGAAGGATAGGTCCAGCAGTGCCTATTAGCCAAGATGGTCAGCGACAACCCCATGCTCCAGGTGTCCCTAAACCTCTGATTACCCAAAGTTGAAACTTGATGACAGCTTGGGATTAATCACTCAGTAACTGCCCCATTCTGTTCATTCCCTCTTAAGCATGTGGCACTGGCCACCGTCAGAAGACAGGATACTGGGCTAAATGGACCATTGATTTGACCCATTGTTATGTTCCTATGCATTAACTTGCATGTTTTAAATAGACATTTTAGAAAAGACTGAGCAATTATTAGGTGCCCATTAAACTTAACAAGTCAAAGACAGGCACATGCTACATTGTTTTCTAAACAGGGTCTGCTAGTCATGAAACTCCTGGACACTACCAGCTGAAGGTAACTGATGGGGACATTTGAAGGGAGAAACAGCCTCTTTAGTCTTTACAGAAATAAACTGATTTTTTTATGAGAAACCATGAAGAAAGATACAGGGTTTTTTCTCTTTCCATGAGGAATCTTTCCTCATCAATAGATACTGTCTTGTATGTATGCAGCTTGTGTCAAGTTGTATAATGACTTTGTAATACATACAGATTTGCACAAGGAACTAGGAGGTCAGATTTCACGCTGACCTGTGTCCTAACGCAGGATTCTGAACCCAAATTGCCAGGATGGGAAAACCTAGCACAGTCACCAACCAGTGCACCACTAAATTAATTGTACGCAGGCCTATAACAGCAATTTGCAATGGACAGGCAAACAGGACAAGAGCAGCTGAAGCAGGCATAACTTATATCAATGCTCATGATGCAACTTATTTGATTTAGTCTCTCTCTCTTCCAAGCAGATTGTGAATGTTTATGTTGGTTGAGTCTCTTGCAAGTTTTTAATTAGTAAATATAATAGGACTTATCTTCTAAAGAGGATGGAACTAGGCTGTTTTCAGTGGTAGTAGATGGCAGAACTAGGAGCAATGGTCTCAAGTTGCAATGGGGGAGGTCTAGGTTGGATATTAGGAAAAAGTTTTTCACTAGGAGGGTGGTGAAGCACTGGAGTGGATTACCAGTGAGGTGGTGGAATCTCCATCCTTAAAGGTTTTTAAGCTGCAGTTTGACAAAGCCCTGACTGAGATGATTTAGTTGGGGTTGGTCCTGCTTTGAGCAGGGGGTTGGACTAGATGACCTCCTGAGGCCCCTTCCAACCCTAATCTTCTATGATTTCCAGTAATGCAAATAGTCTTCTGCTGTACCCGTAAACTAATGTGCTCCACAGCCCAATCAATTCACTGTTATATATATATACGATTGTATATACGATTGCCAATTTTGGTTGGATGTATTCCTGGAGGTTTCATCACGATATAATCTTTAATTAAAGATTAATCTTTAATTCCTGGAGACTCCAGGACAATTCTTGAGGGCTGGCAACCCTAGGTATATATGTTCATGTGTGTCCAAAGCATTTCATATTGAACTCAGCGTTTTAAGTTGCTCATTGATGTTCACTCTGCTACAGAATTTCTTCATCCCAGTGGATTCAAAGAGCCTTGTACAGAAGCTAGTTAACAGACCCAGATTAACAGGAGGATTAAGTTGCTGTTTGGTCTGTGTCATGCTATTAAATACCAATAAAAGGTTTTAAAATGCATATAAAATGTTTTATTAGCTGTCAGTGTAAAGCAGAAAATTAACGGAGCCTTGCTAGAACGTCTCTGAGCAGAACTGCTGGCACTGCAAGGAGGTACTAGCACTCCTTTCTGTAGTAACTACTTTGAGGCAACGTTGGTAGGAGAAAAGTTGTTGGTGCTTTCAGACAGAAAAGACAACATGGATGTTTAGGGCTAAATGTCAGCGCAATGTGTAGTTTAGCCATGTGACACTGATTAGCATTAATGGGAATAGCAACAGCTTAATTCCTGTGCATTACACAGCAAATGTACCCCTTTGTCTATCACAAGATGAAGCAGCCCTATCCATGGGAAAGTAAGATGCTGCTGTTCTGTAAGATTATAAAGCTACAAGCCACAAAAAGAAACCCCCAAAAAAACCATGAACAAAAACTGCTAAATACTGTCCCCTTCACTTGCAGTAATGAAGGGAGAAACAGAGACTTTGCAGCTTTTACCAGGAGATTTTAATTGCAAGCCTACTCTTTAGGCTACCACAATGGATTGTTTCCAAAGTCTCCCGTCATTACTTGTAGCGAAGATCAAGAGGTGTGCAGAAAACAATGAACAAGCATAATAGATCACCTGCTGCAATTTGCAGCAAGTCACCAAGCCGTGATCTTTACGGCACCTTTGCACATTTCACTGACACGCTTCTTTTACTGTTCATGTACACAGCTCTGTAAGTAAGCCACAACGATCGTTAATAGACCAAAGGATACAACTCGAGATCTTCATTTTAGTGTCTCGACCACTCCAGAATCTCTGCCTTAGTCACCTTGCTCAGCAGAGAGAGCCAACGGGAGAGGAGACAGGACCTTCTTGGAACAAGATATTCAGCTCGGGAACTCCCTCTCATCCCTCACTGTCAAGCCTTAAGGCGCACTGCATGGCCCAGTAATTTCAGAGAGCTTATTCTTGACCTGTTTTCTCCTGCCTTCCTTGCTTGTTTTCACTTCTATTCCCATTATATATAGAAGGGGAAATGGACTTCCTTGCCTGGAATGCTGGTGGCTGGGTTTACCAAATGTTGTCCTGTGGTGAGCGTATGTACATATGTATATAAATTAAAAATTTAAAAAACCTCACAAAAATGAAAAAACCTAGTCCTAAACCCACCCAGCGGAGTCGATTCTCTGAGCAAGTAAAGAACAGCGTCAGAGTTCTAAGTCCCAGGCAATCAACAAGAAAGCTCAAAACATGGAGTTTTATTTCAAAACATTGCAGCACTGCTAAAGGCAGCGTAAGTGTCAAAGTAGAGAGAGATAATGAAGGGAAGCTGTAAATACATTAACTACCGCTTACAACTCAGCTCTTGTGCTGCTTTTGACAAGTGGGTCAGGCCCACTCCGCAGCGTCCAAAATTATATGGGAGCTTAGTGCAATGTGGAGGACTGGAAAGGACTACAGTTCCAGTCATCTTTTGTTTTTTTAATATTCAAGCCCCAAAATAAACATTAAATCCACAAGTGGAAATCTGAGCCCAACAGACAGTTTTCACTACTAAGCATATTGCCATATGCATGTTAAAGCAAAACTCCAAGCTGTGCTATTTTTAGCCCTTCTGATGCTTAGAGTTCAAGAACATTAAACAAGCCATAGTTTCCGTTCCTCCTCTTCAGTGGTGTGAGGACAGAGGCAGAAAACTCCCAAATTATCTGTACAATGGGAAGAATTAACACCTACGTACTTGATTTGGGAAATATGGGGATTTGTGAGCAGTTCATTTTATAAAGTATTTTGGAGATCAAACGACCCATTCCATTCTTGACCCCAATAGTCAGATAATAGAATGTCTGTAATTTAGGCCAAACTCAGAGCCCTAAAGAACATTCCCCATAGACAGTTGTTTCTGGGTTTCCATTTTTTTGTTCTTATTTTAAATAATGAAAGTGTGGGGCACATAAGATCAGAAAGGATCACAGTCTTAAAGATTCTGTTTGCAAAGCCATTCTAAGATGTTTGTATCCCCTGTACAGGAGATCTAGAGTGGTCTGCTAGGAAGGGTTACCAATGTATGCTATTTCCGCTCTGATGGAGATGCTACTTGTCATCGCTGTGCCAAGCCCCAAAGCAAACCCCAGCACCCCGGAAAGAAAGCACCAGGAGGAAGGCAGGTAGACTGGTCTGTCCTTCCTCATCTAGAATAACTTGTCTGGCCCAAACATTTATAGAGCACCATGATGTCACAGACCCTATATAGTCACCACCAAGCAGGGACTTCACTCCAACTTTGTTTCCCCATCTCTACACCCAGGGGAAGATTAGGTAGGGCTGGAGACTGCAGGCTAATCCAGCTCCACAAGAGAAAGTTAGGAAATGCAGAATTAAGGTGATGGCCCAAACAGGGGAAGTATCTGCTGTAAGATGTTGAGTACAGAAGATCCCCAGGAAATATAGGTCAGGAGGAAGAATATAGTTAGCTTGACATTTTTTGTTACGATCATTATGCCAGATGAACCATTCCTACCTGCTTACTGTCATCTTCTGCAATCCTGAGGGACCCCTTTATGTTTCATTAGAACAGTAAGCAATGAATGTGAAATTCTCGAGCAATTTCAACCCTAACAAATGTGCTTCTCCATCTCTACTGTTTTGTAGTTTATCAGCTTACTATAAGCCTCATAAAACTTCATGTTAATATTTAACCACCTGTTACTCTGTCAGATGTGTTCACTTTGTAACCTATTCACATAGCAAACCCAACTCACCACTACTCAGCACTCTATTCAGCTAGGCTCCCCAAAGCACCTGGGAACATCATGAAGTGATCCATGAAGCCAGAGAAGCGCTAGAGACCCCATTCTCAGTGGGGATTTCCACAGGATTTTCTTTACACAGCGGCTTCCCTTGTTTTTTGCCTTCATGGAAAAGCAAAAAATATTATTTTTAAAATGCACAATATTTCCTGAAGCAGCTTTCTGCTTATACACTGCCATTTTACATATTCTTCCATTCAGACCTCCATCACATCTGGGAGGCAGAGCAGTCTAGTGTTTATAGCAAGGAGGGTTAAAAGTTCAAACTCTCAGTTAATTTGTAAAGTACTGTGAGATCTCGTGATGAAATAGAAATGAACAAAACGACTCACCTGATCTCAAAGCCAGATCAATCCTTACTTGCCTCTTCATTTCTACTAACCCTGTGTAACCAGTATGGTCAGACATTTCTTATTTTTATCATATCACTTCATTTGTTTTCCAAATATCCCCATTGCCTTTTTTTATTCCCAGTCAATATACATTTATAACTTCCACTCGTTTCAACGCTTCTTTCAAAGGTTGGAGTAAGAGACTAAAGCATGATTGTAATATAAGTGGAAAGAGCCATAGGGCAATGAGAGGTTACAGAGAAGAGTAAGGGGAATGAGATTGGGGCATAAAGGGAGATCAGGAGATGGGACTGAATGGAGTCAACTGGGGTAATCCGAGGGGTTAGAGGAGGAGACCAGACCAGAAACATCTGAGTCCATGACAGAGGTGAAAGAGAGAATTGTAGAAGGGGAAGCAGGATGGACAGATTTAAAAATCAAGGCGACTTAAATCAACAACTTAATTCATGATTTAAAACATTAAGTGGAAAGCCTGAATTTAAATAATCACTTTTCAAGAAAAGTGCACTCTCATTGGTTTATATAAATATTAAAACATGTTGATTTAAAACTAAAGAGGGCCATTTCACCAGATTTGGTACATATTTTTGCTACCTTGAAGGGTACATTATAACTATATATCTTAATTAATAAGAATCTTAAAATATTAATGTACATTTTTTAGAATGTTAGAAAATGGTGAATGTGTTCCTGATTTACTAGATAATTAACTCTGCTCATAATTTATCTCAAGGGTGCATTAGGATAGCAACTAGAATTTAATTACACACAAAACAGGATAGAAATACATTTTATATTTAACAAAACAAGCCCTTAATACAGTACATAACCAATTATGCCACATTATAAAACTTGACCTCAAAAGTTAGAGATTTTCCCCCATGATTCTATATAGAAAAGCAGCCTTTAAGGGTTTTTTAAATGGGCTTTTTTTTTTTTTTTTTTTAAATACACCATACAAACTGCACAAAAAATGTTCCACCACTGCTAAGAATGATTCAGCTTCGGGGGTGCTGATGCACCACAGGGGGTCAAAATGCAGTCCGGTCACCAGCTGTTGCCAATATTGTAAGTACCATGTAATCTAAAGTTTATTCAGAACAGATTTAGATGACAGAGTGGTTTAAATCCTAGCAGCCGCTGATCCCTTGTTTGCACTAGCACTCACACTGGTGGCATTCAACCAGTGGTAGCAACTGAGGGAAATTTTATTAAAATCATCCTGTATGGTTAAAACCCCTAGAAGAGATGCCACATCAACAAGATCATCTAACAAGAAGATATACGCTTGGATTCCGCCTACACAGAGCAGAAGCCATGTTAGCACCTCCACAGCACAGGATTTTTGCTTGAAAATGCTGAGTGTTTCAAATATCGGTATAGACAGGCCCTTATTGAAAACAATGCTCTTGTCAAATATCTGCTCACCCTGGGCTGTGCTATAATAACGTAAAGCTGCAGCAGGATATTTATTTATAATTATTATTTTATTTACCTAGCTCTTATATAGCACTTTTCACCCATAGATATCCACATTTTACAAAGGAGATCAATATCATTCCTATTTTAGTGATGGGAAAAGTGAGGCACAGAGAAGCGGGGAATGACTTGCCCAAAGTCACCCAGCAGCAGAGCTAGGAATTGAACATAGATCTCCTAAGTACCAGTCCAGTGGTCTAACCACTAGGCCACACTGCTTCAACAAAATACTCTGCAATTCACTGCAGCAAGCTGATCAGTCCCTTAACGTCCGACTAGGAGGCAGGTATTTGAAACCATGCCACTTCTTCAAACTAAATTATTCTTCACATGGGTGTTAGCTCCTGTAATACAGATGCCAGCTGTAATCTAACCATTGTTATGCCTGAAAAGACTTTGTTCCAAAATGAAATCTGGAGTTCCTTTAGTTATCAGAAACATGTGAACATGCTGAAAAAAGTGATATACTAATCTCCTATACTGATAAAATATCATGAAAAGGGAAACACCATGCTCTAAAATCCAGGCTAAACAGCTAAACAGGCTGAAATTCTGACATTTTATACTCTTCACCATATTTGATGAAGAGTTCTCTTTTTAAAAGACCTTTCATAATTTTATATGAAGCCACAGTGACGTTACTCAAGCCTGGAGGAAAGCACGAATGCTACAAACAAATCATGTGAATGACACTGTAGATATCCTCTGCTTCCACACTACAGTAGCCCTGAGGAGAAAGTAATCTCTATATATTACACAATCCACTTCTCCCCTAGACTTCTGGTCTTGCCATGGATGCAGAACCTTGTCAGTGACCGTGAAGTGCAAGAATCATGGTCTCCATGTCATAGCAAATCACTGTACATACAACTTCAGCCCCCACATAATTGTCCCTTTCACCAAGACAGCTAGTAAAACTGCTATTAGAGGTGATCCTTTAAATTCTGCAAGAATTACATCAATCTGCACAGATTTACAGAAGAACCAATTAGGAAAAAAACCTCAGTTTTAAAGGTTTCATTTTAAATTTATTTTGAAAACAAAACTCAAATCCTAATTCCTATTATTGTATTAAGATCATGCTGGGCGAGGTTTTCAGACAGTCCGACATCACACTGTGAAGAACTCCCATTTCATCTCTGGCTTTTTGGGAGCTTCACAGGGAAATTCTCTTCGACACATTCAGCCTGAACTGAAGTGATGCAAACACTCAGTGCAATCCACCTTGCTTCAGAAAGACAACAATATTTAGAGGAAATTAAAGACAAGGAAAAAACAAGCCTCTTTTGCTAATATTACTTATAATAATTATGTCATTATAACCTCTAGCACAAACATCTTTTGTGTTCTTTATGTGTATAGCCCAGTGTTTCTCAACCAGGGGTACGTGTACGGGTACACAAAGGTCTTCCAGGGGGTACATAAACTAACCTAGATATTTGCCTAGTTTTACAATAGGCTACATAAAAAACACTAGAGAAGTCAGTACCAACTAAAATTTCATAGGCAATGACTTGTGTATACTGCTCTATGTTATACACTGAAATGCAAGTACAATATTTATATTCCAATCGATTTATTTTATATAGTAAAAATGAAAAAGTAAGCAACTTTTCAGTAACAGTGTGCTGTGACACTTCTGTATTTTTAGGTCTGATTTTGTAAGCAAATAATTTTTAAATGAGGTGAAACTTGGGGTACACAAGACAAATCAGACTCCTGAAAGGGGTTCGATAGTCTGCAAAGGTTGAGAACCATTGGTATAGCCAATGACTTAAAAACCAGCCATCTTCCCCTGTAATTGAAGCTAAGTCTGACAGGCAGAGCTCCTCATGTCAAGGCCAGAAATTCCAGTGTGGCCACACACCAACAGCAGCAGCCATTCCAAACGACCAGCAACAAGACATGTGCTTCTCCAGAAACCTTCTATGTTAAGTAGAAAAACAAACTATGTTAAATTCTACAAACTGCTTGAGAAATGAAACCTTCCATTTGCCAAAGAAACAGCTCTTAACATTATAGCCTCCATCACACACATACTGATGGAGACTAAACATTTTTAGATACCTGTCACATTCATTATTCTCCAATGGGAACAAAAGTTCTAGCATCCAGAAATGCAACACTTTGAAGCAGCCATTGCTAGTGCTGCTTCAATTAAGGGTTGGTATAAATAGTTCATGTTTGCACAGCACTTTGAAGTGCTAACCATGACAACTTTTAAAACAACACTTAATAGAAGATTTTACATACTTGAAAATGAGCAACTCTTTTATACAAGATTAAAGTCACACTTAATTCCTTAGCCAGGTTATTATTTTTGTTTCTCTGGCACCTGTCCAGAGCTCTAGGTACCTCCCAAGAACTAAATACATGCAGTTACAAAATTAACAGGGAAAACATGTTTAGTACAATACTTGGATTCATCAAACTCTCCCAGACACATTAAGGGACCTCCCCTCTACACAATCGTATCACAGAAGCACATCCAAATCTTACTTCATCTCTTGCTCCTCTTTCTAGGGACCCCCAACCTTCCATGATGCCTGAGAAGGAGCCTGGAGTTTGCAACATGTCTGCTTAACACATCCAGCTTCTGGTGAGGCAACAAAGGAAATGTGTTCCAGAGTCGAGGAACTGATCCCAAGAACGCCCCCCTGCCAGCAGCAATCTCCTGGTTGCATAAGGTACCATCTCTGGCACTCCTGTCAGAGCTATTCTTACACATTTAAAAAAGAAAAAGCAGTAACTTCTAAGGTAGAAAAGCCTTTAAATCAGAACAGAAAGAAGTTGGAGACATATCAAACACTATTGTATTTAATTATTTAAATAGAAGCCTTGAAGAAAAATTCAGTTAAAAAAAAATCTTGTACATTCAAGTTAATTATCCTCGTCACATTAGGGGTAGGGAAGGAGAGAAAAATCAAGCCATGGAAAAAGCAAATTTAAGATAGTCTGAGTGGCCTTAACTAAACTGCCATAGTGCCACCAGCCTCCCATCTTACATCTGGAGAAGATACTGACATGCACAGTTAACATGTGAAGTACTTGACAAGGGTACCATGAAGCACTCGCTTTATACACAACATGCCATCAACATCAAGCATGAACACTGATCCACAGCGGTATCTGAATAAACTATGGGCAGGTATTAAGTAGTTGAAGTCTTTGCCAAGTGTTCACCACAGGCACCTTTTCAGCCTCCTACCACTCAATACTCCTTTTAGCCAACAAAGAGCCACAAGATGTCCTTATTAAAAAAACCCATAAGATCCCACCAAGTTCATTCACTCCCTTCCAATAGGAACTCTCACACAATCAGAGGATATAATTTGGGAAGCAGGATCACTGAACTTTTCACCAACTATTGTTACAACATGAAAAGGGCTTGGTGTCACTTCCTCCAGGACAGACAACTCCTTGACTAACCTCATAATAGAGTCAAAAGGTCCCCAAATCCTCAAGCCCTGAGCTGGGAACACCTTAGCTTTGACCATACTTACATCATAGTGCCTCAATACAGCATTTATTTCCACAAGAAATACTTTTTAAACTTGATTTCTGATGGAAAAAGATTCTTACAAAAATACACAAACTATTCCTTTTCAAAGAGACCATTTTTCAAGGCCATCTTATTGTCAAAGATAAATAAATGACATTTCTGTTAAATGCTATTTAATTTAAAAAAAAGGGTGGGGAGGAGGGAATAAATGTCTACTAAATCATTTTGATAAGAAAATACAGAAAAAGCACCACTCCCTAAAGCTTCATTCATCTCCCATCCCAGACAACTAGAGACAATCCTGGTTGGTTTGTGAAATTAAATGGAGTACATCTAGAAGAGATCTGCCTCAAAGTGTATAATTAGAAGTGGAAGAAGAAAATGGAGCATGAAGTGCTGAGGGCAGTTGACTTTTGCATTTTCCTAGTACAGAATTTGCATGGGAACCTTATCTGCACGGCAAGAACATGGTAAGAATGCCATCTCGCCACTCTCTTTCTAATGGAACTCCCAAGTGTTCCCTCAACATAATTCTGAGCTTTGCCTTAAATTCTAAGGACTAGGCGAGAAAGGGCTTGACGTGCCTGTTGGCTGTGGCTAATCTAGCCTTCTCTTATCATACACGGTATGATTAGGGTAATATATTTCAACTGCACAAGATCGACCATTTAACTCAAAATCCCATTTAGGATCAGTAGTCTTTTTCAAAAATATGCACTGATTCACACCTTGTAACTAAGATTAGACTCTGGCCTTATATATTCATAAGAGCTATTTGCCCAGGGGTTTATTATGAGGGACAAATCCACTGCTTTTTCTACACCGGTGTGTTACTCAGAGGAGAGCTGAAGCCAAAAAGAAGTCCTTTCATCGAGGATCTTTTTAAGCAGAAAAAAATCAAAGCTGTTGACAACTTATAATTAGTGAACATGGCATGCCAAGAATACCTCTGATAGAGGGGATGGAATTGAAGCACTGTGGCAAAAATGCCAAGTTGTCTTGTTTACAAAAACTAAGGAACTGGATTAGTCCTTGTTAGACAAAATATAGATGATTGGCCACACAGAAGGATAGGGTTATTAGAAGAAATTGCTCTGTGGGAGGATAGGTGGAGACAGTTAGTTAGATGATACTGCTTTCACTGAATTTGCATTAGCCAAAGGGGAGTGAAGGAGGTGTAAGCTGCACTACCAATACATTACCTAAGGTGAATGGAGTGAAATTCGCTCTTCTGCTATAGAAAACAATTTGTACTGAGATCCCCTTTCTTTGCTTATAAGGCTCTACGCTAAAATTAGGAGCTATTTTCTCCACAAAATAGTCTGTGTCTCCACAAAACCCAACATTATGTACAAGGCAGTCCTATTAACACAGTTATGGTTTTGGTTTGAGGGAGATATTTTTATGAGTAACTACATGGCCTCTCTGACTGGTGTCTTACCATGCAGGCTGAAGAAGCACCCTATAGTGCCTCATAGGCAGACAGTCCTCAGAGAATGGAGAGCACTGTATTCTATATCTATTCAAGGGTAAGGGGGACTCTCCCCCTCCAGCCCTCCCCCACAAGAAGAAGTATGTAGGAAGCGGAAGAGCCAAGCGTTAGCTGGGTAAGACCGTTTTCCTTAGTACAATCCCTGTTAAATCCTGTTGCTATCTTGGATTGCGATCAGATTTGGTTTTTAAAAGAATCTTTATGCTCTCCCCTTCATCCCCACTCCTCGTCCCTTCATTTGCTTGCAGCTTTGTAATTCTGGGCTCTGAAATTTGGGTTGTGCGAGGACTTGAGCTTGATGTAATAGCGCTTGCTTGTTTTGCATTTGACTTTTTTCCCCTCCTATGATCTGTTTGATGCTGGCTAGAAGTTGCTCTTCATTAAAACAGTCAAACTTTCTCTTTAATTTGGGCTCGGATTCCTAGTAACTTCTATCACTTGCTGGAAAAATTACAGTAGCTGTTTTCATTTCAAACAACTGCTTTCATTTGTAAGTGTGCAATGTGGAGAGAGGACGGCCCTGTGCATCACTGTGCAGACAGGACTGGGTGTTCACTCTGAACTGAATGAGTGACATTGGTCTAAATTTTGTTTATTCTCTCCGTCACTGAATGTGTCCAATATATTTGAAAATGAGTACGTGAAGTGCATCTTGCAAGAGATTATGGAGAGACTATGCACTATTTATTATTAGGTGTGCTAAGCAAGCAGCTTCTCCCCTCCAAGTTAATGGTAGGAGGCACTATGCTGCAGGATGCACAGTCTTTCAGAGGAGACAAACTAAGCTCTTAATTACTTGATCATAAAAGATCCTTTAGTGCTTTTGCTAAAAGTCCAAACGTCAACCTGTGTGTCCTGGCCAAATTCCCACTTGAGGATTACACCTGCCCCTGAGGTTTTATTGTAACAATTTTACGTAGTCTTCCTTACTGTTGTTCAGTTTTGCTGCGCCACAACAGTCAGCTGCTGCATTTTGACCCTGAGAGAGCTATGAATTATTCATCAGGTGAAAAATAGCCATACTAGTTCCACCTCCTCAGTTTGCTCAGAATAGAGGGCAGAAATCCATTTAGCAAGAACACATATCCAGTCTAGTTTATTATTATGCCCCATCCAATAAAGACAGTTATAACAATACTTTTCATTACAATTATTTTAATATTTGAAAAATGATTTTCAGAATTTGGGCTGCTTTCCATTTAAAAGTCTATAGACTGTTTGCTGGTATAATTTAAAATGCCACTGCTCTGCTCACCTGAATATCTTCAAGAGAGAACTTTGTTACTTCTCTCTCTCTCAAGCATAGCATTAGCTCAACATGAGGCAGAGCAGAAGCGAGGCAGGAAAATAGTTAAAGCAGATTTTAAGAAGATTGATCCCCCCTCAAATACCAATTCTCAAGCTTTAACGAGTTTTCCTGAAAACCTAGGGGTGTATGCATCATAAAGGAAAAAGTAAGGAAATCATTGCCTGAATTATGTGCGACATTAAGAAATTTAAAGTCTCTTCCTTTCAAATTCTGTTTTTTGTAGCAGTTGATAGATTTATTACTAACATGTTACATTGCTATTTTATTCATGGTCACTTTCCAGAGAGGAGGGGTAATGGTAGAATTCAAAAGGTACAAGTATCTCTCTTTTCTATCCACAGTCAGTTTTTCAGAATGGCAGAAACAAAGTGCCAAAAATAAAACATCCCACCAAACCAAACCAAAACACATCCCCTTTGTTCCTCCCTGTAAGCTGCTTTTCTATCTATCTACCACATCAACACAGAATCTAGGTCTCTCATACAAAGTCAGTGAGTGGCATTGAAAATGTCAAATGATTCTCTCACATGAGGCTTCACGGATATGGACATTGGAGTTAATCCTCCTCCTCTGGCATCAGGAAGAGTTCTAGCCCGAAAGTAGCTTTTGGCACCTAGCTTCCTTTGGCTTGGAACTGAGACTTTGCAGAGGCAAAGAAGAAATGAGTGAACCAGAGGGAGCTAAGCACCAAAATGTTCATGCTGATTGGAGCTCTAGTCAATGCCAGAAGATACCATGAAGCATCCCAGAGTTCATGAGCAGAAAGTATTTTGTTCTCACCTGATCTTAACCAAACAAAACAAGCCAATTATTTCTATGGAACACAGGGAAGGAGGGAGGGACCATGATGTTTATGTCAAGCCTTCCGAGAAAGACTGAACAGGTAGAGGACAATTAATAGGCTATGGAGAAAGGAAAGTCAGTGTAATTATGCAAAACATGGGAATTAAAATAAGTCACCCGTATTAGGCATGGAATGCTGGTGACTACGGATCAGGAGACAGAAAAAAAGTAGAACGTTAACTCTTTTCTAACCTCCTCAACTAATGAGGCAATGACACACACCATGGACAAAACAAACAACATGTCTAGGTGTGCAGCTAGGGACAGGATTCCCAGCTTGGAGGAAAAAAACAAAAAACAAACAAACATGCTCTCCCTACTGCTGATCAAGCTAGCACACTAAACAATTGAGGATATCCATGGCAGCACAGGCAGCAGGATAAGGTAGGTGCCCAAGTACAGCATGTATATGGTGTCAGAGGGGTACATACTCCATACGTCTAACCTACCCAGCCACCCGTGGCTACACTCTATTTTCAGTGCACCAACTCATCAGAGCTGGGAATTATACTGCCAGCCCTCAGTCCAGACATACCCAAAAAGACTAAAATGGCATGCTAGAAAAAGGAACCTTTCCACCTTCCATTGTAGCAGTAGGGGCAAGGAAATGCTTGCTCTCTCTTTGCTATGTTTTCTGTTGTGAAAGGATTTATGTACTGTGATATTGCTATTTTGGCCCCACAGGGAATTTTCGATACCCATTATTTGCAAGCCTTTTGCTTGGCCTGGGAACCTGTGTTCCCACTGTGAGTGTCACAGCAGCAATTCTTCTCAGCAGAGACGGCATGTGTCAAAGGGCGCCTGATGTTTCAAATGCTGGTCTTGCAGGGCCACAGACAGAGCAACAGAACAAACAGGACCTTGATTATTTAAAAACAGAAAAAGAGGAAAGTAGTAAATCAAGAAGCCAGAGAAGCAAAGTGAGATGAGAAATTAGGATCTGCATTCAGCAGCATGGGAGAGCTTTTGGCCAGATGGAGTTGTGTATACTAACTAAATCCTATGAATCTCATGGACTATTCCGTTTGTGGCTCCCTTGACAGGCAAATGGTTACACCAAGAAGAAAAGTCAATGTAGACATCTGCATAGTGCTGTTTTTTGTTTGTTTGTGTTGCTTTTAAGTGGACAAGTTTCTTAAAAGTAATTTGAATAATTCATTCTAAAATTTAATCCCTCTGTGCATAATCTGTTTTTCCTCAGAATTTGGGAGTTACATCATGCCACAAAGTGTCATAACTCTCTTAACTGTTCCTAATAAACTAAACTGAATTAGTTTAGGAGGATGCCCGGTCTTTTACAAGCACCACAATAGCCTCAACAACAAGCACTGCATATGCTCAATAAAGCTGCTGCTTGGCCAGGTTCAGAACAGACGCCCCACTGAGATTATCGGGTGTCAACTTTCATCTGGCATTTGTTTTGCGGGGGGGCGGGAGCCAATTCTTATCAGATCTCCAAATAAAAAGAGCACTTCCACTTCATGTGCTAGCAACTGGAAACATTTCTTTGTGTTTAAAGTTTTAAAAATATCTTGCCCTTGAGATTGGCTAAGTCTGTTCTGTACTGCCTTCAAGGCCCTTTTCCCATATAAAGGTGATAAAACCAAGTTTATGGTTACAGAAATTCCCAGCACATACGAATCACAGGAAACTGTTGCTAAGTAATATTTCTACCCAAGTAAACATCACAAAACATTTCCCATACACACCTCTGAACTTTATTATTCAGACCCGCCTTGAAGATGTTCAGTTTCAAAATTTCAGTGAGCAGCAGCATCTTTAAAGAGACATCAAGTCTGTCTCACACTGGTTTGTAAGAGCCTTGGCTGTAGAATGTTTTTGCAGGTGCTACGGTTATGTCCCTTATAATAGAAAACAGAATAAAGCTACTTTATCTGCCCCCCACAAACTCTTCCTGTTCTCCCCCCCCTTCTTCTTCTGCAGGTCCAGAGAGAATATTTTCTTCACGTGAGTTTATTCAACTAGTTCAGTTCAATGAATTTTGAATAATCGAATAAGAAACCAAACAGGAATTGAAAAAACAGAAAAATCTTGTTCTCTTCCAATTTATGAATAAAAACTAGGTGTGGGAGGGTGAGATCTACTAGTTCTAAAATCTTAAAGATATGGTGACCAAATGCAATCATTAACTAAGCTTCAGATAGTACTTTTGTTTATTAAATCCCCAAGCAAAAAATCTAGTAAATAGAAAACTACAAACGATGAATTTCTTAACTTTTTACATATCTGATTAAATGTATGTTAAATTATAACTGCTCATATAAAAAAAGTGTATATAGCGTATTTTCCTGGTTACCAAAAAGAAGCACCAAATGTAGTGTAAAAGCTATATTTAGTTTCAAATCAACATGTTTTAATGGTTACCAACCAAGGAGAATCATGCAAAACAAGATTAAAATTGATCTAAATCATGGGTTCCTACCTGCAGATTTAAATCATAATTAAAATTGGTGATTTAAAATCAGTCCACCCTGGTTCACAGGTAAGTGACTGAAAATTCTTCATAGAAGAGACATCTTATGACCACCAGACTGCCTCAAAATCTGGCTGAGGAACCCAAGAGAAAAGGGACTTGAGAGGGAATTTTGTTTTGGAGCAGAACCATCCTTCCTTCATTTTCTTACAGTTAAAGGGAAGCCACATGGAAAAAAAATATATATGAAAGTGATGTTTGACAAACACAGCCTGACAAATGGGAGTACAAGGGCACTATAGTTTCTACTATTTTGTCTACTAAATTCTTCAGCAAAGACAAGATCTAGCTGAACATAGTACACAGTTCATTGCACTATTTTCTCATAGTAATGAAAGTGGATATATGATTTTAAAGCAATGACTGAAGATGCACAAACAGCTTTACAAAATAAGACTCTTGAACAAAATATAGATCTGAGTGTTCAATACAAAAGAAAACATGAGTACTTGTCAGCATTTATCTGCCAGAGACATCACAGTGGCCTCGATTCAAGTTCAGAATCCATCTCCTCACAAAAACATATAAGTTTTAGCAGCCTTAATTGTAAGTTAAGTGAATTGCATTTCCCATTAGCACAAATCATTAAAAATCAAGGAAATTGCTCGTTAAGCTAGCACTTACATACTGCCCAACCTTAATTCACATCACTTTCTACCCACCCACACATCATAACACACCCAAACACATGCGGATTCCTCTTCCCACAAACTCCTTTCCTCTTTCCATGGGCAACTGCCCATGAGACATGCATTCAATCTACCACAATTGCTCTCACGCACAACCTTGACTCTGACCTCAGCAAGATGGAGATCTCACTGACACAGATACTTTTACTTTAGAAAAAACACTTTATAGACTTCCAACTAAAACATTCTTGGCAAGAGTTAGTTATATATTTGAGTGTGATTCAAAGACTTGGACATGTGCCTGGTGGATAGCTGTTTGCTGAAACTGTGGATGGCTGTTTGCTAAAACTGAAAAAGAGTTGGCTATGGAGCAGAAATCAGAATGATTTTAGTATTAGGACTGAAAAATAAGAGTAAACATATAAATAAAGAGAAACAGTAAACATGAAATAGGGAAGAGATGTGTAGACAAGGTAGTGGGGGAGCAGGTCTTACCAGCTGGGCTTGGGAAGTGCATGAAGTGTTGCCGGAGAGGCAAATTAGACAGACAGAAGCCCTGCTCCCTAGGTCTGCTGCCTCCCTATCTACACTCTTGCACCAGTCGCACATGATTTTGACATGTGTCTCTACTCATCCTGTTCCACCAACTTTCCTGCTGATCTGTTGAGGCTCACCAGTGGAGTCCCACTATGACAGACCTAGTAAGTTTTGTCAGATTGGATCTTCTCTGGGGAGCTGAGTGTTCAAGCACAACTAACAGGGAAGCTTGACTCAGAGTAGGGCTGGTAATGTTCAACAGAAGTGACCCATGAAGACTCAGAGCTTGTCTTCACTACGCTGATGGAGCTTGTCTTCACTATGCTGATGGAGCAGCACTGCAGCCATCGATTGCAGAGGCATTGACTGAGTGGGTCTGGTGAAAACACCTCAGTTGATTGCCATGTGCTTTCCCATCAACATAGAATAGTGAAGACAGCAGGGCTACTCAATGTAAGGTACATCAACTTCAGTTACATTACTTAAGTAATGTAACTTGTGTACCTTACATCCACCTGGCCACGTAATGAAGGCAAGCCCTCAGTATTCTTGTGCCAAAAAGAAGTTATTTACCGTGACTTCCAAAATTGTTATTATTGAAAAGTAAACCATGCACATGTTCTAAAAAGGAAAAGAGCATGCAAGAAATTCCAAGTAAGTTACAAGAACCTGTAAGATAAATTTTCAAAATGAGTTGTTCCTTTATTTGCTCCTGAATGGAAAAATACTGATCCCTCTATTATCAGCATTACTTAGAAAATTAAAGCTCTGCTTGCTCACTCCAAATTTGTAACTTTGGTAAGGAAAATTCCATGGTGAATAGATTTATTTAATCCACGCTCCAAACATCAACCACCACATAATCTGAACCACAAAGACAGCAGAGTGACTCCAGAAGGAGTGATAATGTACCTCTAAACGGCTACACAAATAACCTGTTGTGTAATGGTCAAAACAGGATCAAGCCTCTCTCTACTTTATTTTGGGGAAAGGGCAGAAATTCAGCAGTAAAACTTTAAGCCTCAGATACATTAAAGGATGAGCTGCAAGGGTTTACTTGAAGTGAAAAGGCCAGAGACTTTCAAGCACGCTTAGCACCCACAGCTTGAACCAGATTTTCAGAAGAGCACAGCTCCCGTTTAGAACATTTCACTACATGGTGAAAACTTCATCTCAGAAGGGGACGAAATCTAACATGATTTAAAAAGGTAGTCAGCACTTTATTTTAAACAGAATTGGAAGCAACTATCCACCTTCTTAAGACCTTGATAAAGCGGAGCAACATACAAAGGACAAAATTCTCTTCCTAGAAGCACATGGCTCATCTTTGAGATTCTGCTGTCCCTATGCATGTGGATTTTCTATCAGTCTACGATATCTGGGGGCAGAATTCTACCACACAGTATGTAACTCACTACAGCTCAGCTCAAACACTGAACAGCAAAGTATTCATCAATATACTCATTATTCATGATATTTCAGTCCAGGGAGGATTCAAAAGTTATTTTATGTATCTATGTCTCTGCAGCAATACAACAACTATTTTTTAAAAGAAAGATTCCTGTAGCTAGAGGAAATACTGCAGTGCAGGGAATGGCAATACCTCTACAAGTAGAAAGGGAGAACAATGAACAAAGGAGGAGGAAGACGGAAAGCTGACATTTCTGAAATTTAAAAAACACACAGAAAACTAGGAAAAATTCTCCTTACATATTCTCTACATTGACTATATCTCTACCTGAACCATTTCTAAAGCACCCATCACTTTAGCATCTAAGTACCAAATACCGAAATGAAGCACCTGCATTCATTTTAATTTATTAAACTCCAAACATAAATCTGAGCAAGTTTTATTTTATTCCAAAACAAAGAACTTTGACAGATCATCTGACTACATTTCATCCCAGCCTCAGTAGTTTTAAAAAAGGAATAGATAAGGGCCAAATTCAAGCAGTCTGATATGACCAAGTCCAGAAATACAGGCATCCAAGGTGCTTGGGGCCGGAGGGCGAGGGGTGGAATAGTTGTTTTAGGTCACCAGGTAAGCCCCAGAAATGCAGAGGATCATATTTCAAGACACTGATATCTATATGCATTAGGAGTTGCCATGGAGCACTCTGGACAGATAAAAGCCAAAATACAATTCCCACAAGCTTACTTTAAGCTTAGCAAAACAGTCACACACTTTAAGGCTATCTTGGTTGAACATTACTGTGGATGGCACAAGAACAGAAGCAGTAAGGTTCCAGCAACACACACAGCTCAAGAAGAATGGTCATTTAATCTCTGCCATAGTTACCAGGTGACCAGTGTGCTCATTTGTTAACATTTTCAACACTTATGACTGATCAAAAACAATTAACTTTAAAAAAAATGGAGTCAGGCAGGTGCAAGAGAGTACATTAAGCTGTCTCCAAATTTAAAATTTCAATAATTTTCTTTATAAAAGGAAGCTAAATGACAGGTGGATGATGTTGTTGTTTGGGGGTTTCTTGAAGAAATTGCCATTAGTCAGTCACATAGACAGGACGGGATGGGGGTAGGTGGGAATGATTTTTAAAATTAATCACAGATTTAAAAAAGAATCTTTAGTTCCTAAATATTCAGTATGCAGCTGAGGATATAAGAGATTTTAGAATGGTGGCCTTTTTAAAAGGAAGCTGTGCAATAAGACACCGAACTTTGAAAATGTAAAAATGCCATTAGCTTTCTTTACTGAGTTCCTTTTTACAATGGAAGAAAAATGTAAATCCACATTCCAAATAAAGAGGTAGCAGTTTATGAGGGACTATATCAGTACTTAGACAGATATAACGGCAGCAAGGATGGTGCAAGAGCTGCCAGCAGAGCACACGCAAAATCAAAATAAATCTGTCACTCTGTTTTCCTACCTCTTTGACAATGATCGTGGGTCCAGCAGCGTTCAATGAAAATGCCATTTATTACTGTAGGGGGGCAGTTGCTTTTTCCTTTCACAGTTCCTGGACACACATCTCCACACTCTTCTTTGTCATCCTTGTTGGCAACAATGTAATTGTCTTCCACAGAGTCTAAAATCCTAGACCAGTCTATTGTGGACAAATAACACAGTTCATTGTTCTTCTCGATCCGCACTGCACCTCGAGTGATGTTCATCAGGTTATAAAGGCCAATCTCTTTCAAGTGAACCATCTCAAAAATGACCAGAGCATAGTTAAAGAAGAGATGAGTTCCTCGAATCACAGTGAGGTTGGGGAAAAGTCCCTTTAAACTCTCTAGGCCATATACCCGGAAGAGCAATAAGTAGTCCGTAATCATAGTCAGTTTGGGAAAGCTGAGCTCACGGAAATCTTCAGGCTTGGTTTTAAACATCAGCAATATTTGCAAATGGCCCTCGATCACAGTGCATTTCTCAAGCATATTCAACCGGGTCAGGTTATTGCGAATGTCCATGCTCCCGCAAACTGGAAGACAAAGAACAGAAATAATTAAGTGACAATTTTCTAAAGGAACATTTGTTCTTCAACAGCTGCCCAATACACTGCACAGTCAGAACATTAGTGGGTACATTTCAAAGTCGTATGGATTAAGCATTAGGAAGCATGTAGGATTGTTCCCTGCAATATATGTGCCTATCACTGTGGGCCAGAAGATATTCAGAAGGTCTTTGTCATCTGCAGTTTCTAGGATTTTGTGTTTGCCATGAATGGAATCTCCACACTGAAACAGTGCAGTCATTTGCAAGAGATAAATAAGCACCCATTCAGCAGAGGATTTTTGGCAAGTATTTAAAGAGAACACCATACCTACCTCATGTCAGATTATGCAATTAATACAAAAGGATTTAGTGAGAGTAATTGGGCAATTTGGCATTATATGCAGGGGATTGAGAGAGGGATGGAAATTTTGTGAAAATGAAATTACACAGCCTATACTCTAGGTTGGTCTTTATTGAGGGGGTAATAAAGGTATTTCTACCAACAACTGAGAACATGGGCTCACGTGTTCCTTTCAATTCAGTTTATTTTACTGCTATTACATTTCAAGGTTGGAAACATTTTCCCTGCAATATCTAGTTAAGCACTTTATTCAACAGAACCAATAATCCAGAGAAAAAACTGGCAAAGTGAACAATCACACATGGCACAAATTGGAAGAACAACAGAGAAACGTAAGACCAGGCACCAGTGAAACAAGGAACAAGAGAAAGAAACCTGGGTGAATTTATACCTCTAAACACTGATAAAAAAATTCACTAATTGCAACACCTGGTGCAGGACTGAGTGACAGCGCAAAACCCACAAGCGATTGAGTCTTTTTACAAAACCAGTCAGAGAAACAGTATCAAACACAGACAGTCCACTGAAAAACCCCACCACAGAAATAAGAGGTCTAGCAAAGCCTAAAACAAAAGCATTGCTGAAGTTACCAGCTCACCTAATGCATCACAGGCCTCAGGCCTTCCAGCTAGCCACAATGCCAAGTGAAGGAATCAATTCTGAATCTTCAGCTCAAATCTCTCTCTCCTCAAGGCAACAGGAGATCTCTCACTCTCTACTGACTCTTCTTTCTTTTTTTCACATCGGCCCTGGCTGAACAAGCTGTATTGACTACTGCCACTCTGTTCCCTGTGACCAACAAGATGTTTACCTGCACTGAATACACAAATGCATCACTTTGTTCTTCAAATCAGCTTCACCAGCTGACCATGTATTTCAGGATTAAATCAAAGTTACCTTCCTTGTTTTTCTACTCTCTATGGACTTGCTCCAGCTGTCCTCACAGATCTCATCTCTCTCTAGACCTCTCTTCATCCCCTTCCATTCTTTTAGCACCAACTAGCTTTGCCCTTTCACACAATCTTTCAACTGTTAATGTAAAATTCTTCTTGGTATACCCAACACCATGACCTAAAACACCCTCCCTGAATCTCTTCCCCTCACTAACTCTCAACACCTTCCTAGTCTCATTGGAAAAAAAGTTTTTTCCACCCCCCCACTATCAGCTGGAATTGAGTTTGTATGAACACTAAGCAAACTGTGTATTATATTGAACTCCAAAGGGAATCATAGTTAGCCCCTCCTCTCAAGGGGAAGGCAACTAGTTACCATCAAAGGATTTTTGAATATGGGAAAAATGAATTGATTACAGAACAAACAGTTCTGATGATTAATCAACTAGGCAGTAAAATGTGCATGCACCATAAAAAACACAAATAGCACTTGGCCTGATAACATATCCACAATGTAGTGCTCTCTGCACTTTTGACAAAAGCACCATTTCTTGTGTGGTTTTTTTTTTGTGTGTGTGTTTTTTTTTTGTTTTTTTTAAAAGGAAAAAAGGGGATGGACTAAATGGAATCTGGTGACCCTTTTCCATTTCTCCTTAATTTCCTTTAGGAGGGGAGAGGGTTGGCTATGATAATATTTTGCCCTTTTGTATCACAAGTTCTCTTTTAAGAAAATTGTGTTCATGGAAAGATTAAAACAAACAAAATCCTGTTATGCAAGAAGGTATGCCAATGGCAGGGCAAACTTGCTTAACGAACAGCACTGGATACAAGGAGGACTCTAAGCACACACAGCCTCTGGATGGTCAGATATAGCATACATTTCATTGCAGCATCCCCATAAACAGATCATGAAGCAGAATCATACCCTTGCTGGTAACAGCTTCCCTTCCCAAATGCAGGGTAACTGCTGCAAATGGACAGGGATGAGGAGGGAGAGAGGTAAAAGGTCAAAATGAAAAGGGTCTTGTGGTAGTAGTCAGATCCCAATTTGCAGCAGCTGCATCTAACCTGTTCTTGCCGTCACTTTGAAGATACTAAAAACCCCTTAACATGCACCCTTCTTTTCCTGCCATAGGAGAAAAACATGTTTATTCTTGGATACTTGTAAACTCTCTGTCACCACAAAATAAAAGTCAAATGGAAAATGAGCTAAAAAGCTTACTAGAACAGAAAATCAGCATTAAATCTGGGTTTATTTGCTTTTATACATCAATCCTACATTTTATTTGCAAGAGGCAATCTGCAGAGCAGGAGCTACTGACCAAAATGCAAGTAACATGAGACATACCAAGCCTATCCCAGTGTTCTTTATAACTCCTTCAGTAACTGGTTCTAACCTCAGTATTTGGAGTATGTATGGAGTTATTTAAACGTTTGTCTCTAGCAGCACTGGACACTGCAGTTTGTTTAACCTACCAAAATCCCTTTGGAAGCATTCCTCAAAATGATCCATGGTGACAGCTATTCTGATTCATGGTCTACAGCTCCTCTCTCAAAACCGATTTTTGAAGATCCAGGATTTTCTATTTGGATATAATGATGTCAGACCAAATCACCTACCTAACTGTAAACAACAATGCCACACCAAAAACAAACAGTTACCATTAACAACATGTACCTATATGTCTAACTTTGTACCTGAATATACCAGCATACCTACTTGTGAACTTAAATTAGTGATCTTCCAGTGCTGCTATTAGTAAATTATTTTTAAAACAAAACGGTATAAAAAAAACATACAAACTTTGCACCTCTGATTTTTAATTATATTGCAAATTATGAACTCTCTCAATTACACGATCCAGAACCAGTAACTGAATTCAATTAACATCCACACTCACATCTCTGCTATTCTGAGTGCATCAGATACCCACTGAAGCATTGCATGCAAGCACTGTTTTGTTGCTGTGAGATGACAATTTTAAGTACAAATTGCAGACTGTCACTCTTGACAGAGTCCCTTTAAAAGGTCACACTTACAGGAGAATAAATCTCTAAAAATTCTTTAAATCAAATTCTGTTTTTAAAATTCTTTAGCCAAGACTCAATTTCCTTGGTGCCAGTGACCACATTTCATGCCACTCCTCCTACCTGTGATCTTTATAGAAGTACCACAGATCGGGATCAACTCTTCCAAGATGGATTTACTTGAAATTGTTCCTATTAATCTGAATCGGAATCATTAATTTTTTTTTTATATCTTAAAATAATTTATGCACTAAGCTTTTAGCTGGAGTAGACCTATGCAGCTATATTATAAACATGCACATTTATGGCATTACATCATAAAAACCTTCAGAACAGAGGTGTTACTAGACCCTGTTCATGCTTACAAATCTGTTTGGAATGTAAGCTCTTTGTGGCAAGGAGTTTGTTTTCCATACTTGTCTATAAAACACTTAACACACTGCTAGCACCACACAAATTAAAGTATTAACTATTAGTGGTGCTACTGAGTATCACTACATGGAAATTCAAGACACTGTTGGCTAATTTTCAAAAGAGCACCAACAACGGAGGCATGTTCAGTCTAGACAGAGCATTTTATGCCTCTTCATTTTAACTTCTGTAAGGCATGTGATGCATTTATCTTTGATTTCTAACAGTGATATCATCCCTGCTTTCTACTGAGGTGTTAAAACAATTTTCCATAGGAATTTAATTAGCGGAGATACACAATACATTTATAATTTTCATACTTGTGAGAATTTTGTCCAGCTGCTTTGCATCCCACTGAAGTGCCTTCCTGAATCAGAGTCTACATGGGGATTAGAACCCCTATTCAAAGCTTCTTACTAACACAAGAGGCAGTGAATGTTTTTTTAATTATAATTAGAATAATTTAGCCATTTTTCTAGCAGATTACTTGCAAACCACATTTTTCAATTAAGTTTTGAAATAAATCTTAAAACAATACTGTACTATTCCTGCATTCAATTTCACGGAAGTATCTAGCATTCACACTACTACTAAGATTTGCTTTCAGCCTAAAAGCACAATACTTCATGAGTTAACCTTAATTTGGTTTTTTTTAACATTTACTTTAATAATGCCAACAAGGGTATCATCAGACAACTGAATTCAGATCTTACCTCTTTCATAAACACAAAAACATCAAGTTAGCCACCAATCAAAGAGTACTTTTCAATGTTTGAGTCCAAAGGACAACACTGAATGCAAAGACAGTCTAGTTTTACTTACTACAGAGGCCCTTCTCTCCCCTTCAAATACAATCAAACCATAAAATAAAATTAAACTGTTTAATTTAACAGTTGACTGTTTAAAAATAAACTTAAAAAAACCCAATATCACTTGGATTTTTTTTTTATAGAATAAAGCCACCTTAGCTATTTCACTCAGAAAAGAGGTCTTCTGAAGACATGGTAACTTTTTTCTGCAATCTTTGCTTTCTCTCTATACACATATAAAAATTATACTATGAATTTGTTTCTCACAAAAACTCTATATGCAAAAACAATGCATTCTAAAGTCACTTCTATGGTTTCCTGACAGGGATTCTTCCACTTAGCATAGACATTCAAAACGAAGCTGAAGTCTCTTGGGCCATTATGGCCTGGTAGGCAAGCAGTTGTTTTAAAGTTGTCTAACTATACATTTTCACAATAGGACCACTTATATCAGCTTGTAAATAAGCGAGGAACAGTTCTCCTCTTTAAGCCATTTAGCATTTTAGATCTGGCTTGCTTGGTGTGTTAAATCAGAATTTCATCAAAATACTCTCCCAATAGAAATCAGAAGCTGCAGTTTATACAGTAATTAAGATTGAGAGTGCAATCTCCTGCATTAACGTAAGAGTCTAGCCACACAGTTAAGGCCTAATTTCTTGCTCATCCACCCATGTCCATTTGAACCTATCTACTCTCAACAGTACAGATGCTAGAGTTTGGGATCCTGCAGTAAAACATGTTCAAAGTCACATATTAAAAGGGCTCATGATCTAATCTAATGCATGTTAAAAAACACTTGAATCAAACAAAATTGAACTATTTCAAAGCATGAGAGAATCAAAGCTCTTTGAAAGGGCCTGCAGGAACACACTACAGGGAAGGCTTGTTTCCTGCAACACACTCCTTGGGCACTGGAAGCACCACACCTTCAGCCACGCACCACAACATATATAAGCCCCACTCATTATACAACCACCACATATGTTGCCATTTTAAGAAGTTACTCACTGCTCTGAGATTCTTGCGAAACTAACACACAGCTTAGCAGTTTAATGACAATTAACATTCTTACCTCTCAGTTTTCCACAGGCCCCTAATAGATTTTTTTTTAAACAATTTTATTTAATTTCTACAAAAACCTCCTAGTAATTGTTCATAAATCTGATTCATTGCAAATAAAAATTAAACCTGGCAATATTTGGATTCTGAGCAACAACACTGCTCAATGGGATTTTTTGGGCATTATATCCAAATTGCTTCATAAATCATTATCAGAAAAATGTTACAACATACAGAACATATCAATACATGTGCCTTTAAAATTTGGGACAGGAAATCTTGTGACCACCTAACGAGACCCTCTTTACCCCACCAATGCTTCTGGGCAAGGTGGAAGGGAACCAACAAACTCTCTCACTGGGCACCCCAAATATAAATTTTGGGAGACACACAACTTACATGGATGGTTTTAGTATTTCTTCAGAGCAAGTTAGAAGGGGAAGGATGCAAATGCATGAGAACACCAAACCCGTGTTGGGGGTTACACCAACTAAGTGTGGTTTTCCCCCAGAGCCTTAAAGTCTCATACAAGCTACAACAATTAACTCAGAAATATTTCATCTATATCCATTATTTCTGCCAGCTAATATCTAGCTTTCCCTAGCATTAGATAACAGCTAGCAAGAAATTAAATCATCTTGGAGGGAACTGGGGCTTGGAGGGAGAAGACTACATGGTAAGGAGTTCGAGCATTCTGACAAAGCAAATGTTTTCAGCATCATTTTTCCATTTAAAAAAATCAAGACATATCAAAATAAAAAAAATACATCTTTAAATTTTTGGCCATACCAAGAGGCCGACAACTTTGCTGGAGCCTTGTTACTGCTTCTAATGAAGTGCCAGGACAGCATGCTATTTGGGGCAACAAAGAGAAATCAGCAGGAGCAGTAACATGATTATTGGTCAATACATGCCAAGGATCAAAGCTTCAACAAACTTTTCTAAGGACACTTTAAAGTGAGGAACACATGCTTCTAGGCAGCCACAAACTGCAAAATTGATAGCTAAGGAGGGATGTTTTCTTTCATTATTTTCCCCACTGATAGATTCAAGTGTCTTGCCAAAAAAGAAAATATTTTCCATTAAAATGTAATTTTTAAATAGAGTTCAGGAGTATTATTAAATGTAAGAGTAAGTTATTTCTTCATGAAGAACATAAATCAATAACCAAATAAAATTTAAGCTGACACTTAAGACACAGATTTCCACTAGCAAAAGGAAAAACAACAGAAGGAAAAAGCCACCACAGTATGTTGATATTCAATGCATAAACCACAAGTGCAACTAAGACTGGATTGGTAACAGAAGATCAGCTTAATTGTTGGTTTGTGCTTAACAAATGCTCAGGTAACAAGCTGCAGCAGACAAAGTAGTTCCCAATGAGCAGCTACTTCGACATGTATAAAGCTCTATTTAATGCAATTTAAATACATAGTTAACTTTTAGAAAATGGAAAAGACAATAATTACTCAAGACTTTCATAGGAAACTACCAAGAATAAAACGTCATGGTTTAAGGCAACTAGACACACATGCCACAGACTACAAATTATTTAGTACATGGATGCAATGATAAGATTAACTATCCAAGTCCTTTATCGCTTAAGAGTTAGAATTAGGTAAATCCCTAGATATTAATCAGTGATCAAGAGCTTTTGTAAAATAACCAACAACAACTTCTTTAAAGGCATACCCTACCTAGTTATAGCCATTTTTTATGAAATTCTATTGAAGCTTTTGTAGAATTTCACACTTCTGTGGAAAATTATATTGTTAAGAAGAATTATCTATTGACTTGCAAGGGATTGTGCACATGACTTCTTATTCTATTCAGGTTCTCATTCTATGGCCATCACCATGCTAGGTGAACACCATTTCATTGTACATCATGAAGTTACACAGTTAAGAATATTTTATAAAACTTCAGAACTGAAGAACAGGAAAAAAACAAGTATTTTCTGAATATCTTTGCTGAATTCTACTCAGCCATTTAAGCCTTCTATTTGTGCTCCAACCATTCTCATGTCAGCCCTATAACTCTGTATTACCCAAAGGAACAAGTGTTTTTTCCCTAGCTTCTCTCAGCGATATTTCTTCTTGGGGAAAAATTCAGCAATAAATCAATATGAAAACTGGTCAAGTTAGCTCCCAGAAGAAAGACAAAAAGTTCAGAAGCCAGTTATTAGTGACTTATTCTTAAAGACAAATAAGATTCCTAACATCAAAGCAAAACTCATCTTAAGGAAAGGGATCGAGCACCAAATACCTGCTCCAGCATGTTGCAGATATTAGACCCACTGCTGCTCCCACGAAAGCCAGTGATAAAATTCCCTGTGAGCCAAATTTCTAACTTCTTACATCAGATAATGAATTTGGACCACTAACTTCAATGGGAACAGGCCCAATGCCCAGTCTGCACACACACTCTCTCCACCATACAACAAAAAGGGAGGGGACAGCCAAATAGGACAGCAGTTCTTTTGGAGGAGTAAAAAACACCCCTGCATCCTCGGTTATCAAGCTAGTCAAAGAAACTTTATTTAAAAAAAAAAAAAAAAAAAAATCATTTCTAACAGGCCACCAAAAAAAAATGAAATAGCAAGGCATAGCAATTCTTCTAAAATACATGCCATAATGACAGGCAGAGCCTCTTGTACAAACTAGTTCGGCAGCAATACCCTTAAGGTACTGACTGGGAGAAATTCTGGAACCTAAACCTTATTTACAGTAAACAGTTTGGATAATAAACCTTAATGACTCACTACTGCAAAGCTTTATTTCTTTATCCATTAAGTCCGAGATAACATAATATTGTTCATGAAAAGATCAGTGCATTTAACAGAATATATTTTATTAAAGCTATAGTTTTTAAAATGTATACAGCTTGCCTCAGTAACTGAATCATTAAAAGAAAACAATATTCATTTTGCTCAATCCAAAAAGTATGACACTTGACAATATAATAAACTCGTTTAGAAGAATAAGATGTGGGAAGAGGAAAGAGGGCTTCTGAGTGTTTCTTCCTCTTACTTTTCTGAAGCTAGCAATAGGGATGTCCACCTTACCAAGAGGAGAGGTCATGAGGACTACCAGCCAGGGGAGAGAGACCACAACTGAAGGGACTGTGAGCCAGTTTCCAACCTACTTGAATAATGGTTTAACAAATAGAAAAAGATCCAGTAGTTGAAATATTTAATTTTAAACTTCAGTTGCTATCCCTAATAGTGTGATCTGGGGGGTGAAGCAGGTTCAGACGAGGCTGTGATGAAGGTGAGAGTAAGTTCATTTACTCAAACTCCCTCAGATGACCTTCTGAGGCAGGTGCTGCATTCATTCCTGTAGCTAAGAAAGGAGAAGACCTCTGCTGAGGCAAGGGCAATCCTCCTGTGTAATGGAGATTGCTTCTCCTGTGCCAATCACACACACAAACCCCATAACCTGGCCTGCTGCACACTGCATTCCCCCAAACCTACCATTTTTATGTTCTAAACATTAAAGTTATAGCAGGAGCTTACTTGAGAAAAAGAAAAAAAAAGAAAAAAAAAAAAAGGAGGGGGGGACGGGGGACTTTACTGCTGTACCTGTCCTCTACAAAGGCAAAGGACATATTGGAGCAATAATGTCACAATACCAAAGATGAATCCACTGGGCCAAGGTGTTCAGAACTACTCAACTGAAGGGGTGAAAAAGTAAATATTAAAGGCGTTTGAGATCAGGCAGAAGGTTCTCACTGACTTCAGAGGAAGCAGAGCCAGGCCTCAAGTCTCCGCAATGAGGCAGATACGGTGCCAGTTCCACAAATGAAAACTTCCAAACACACCCCTTTCAAATGATGAGCTTGGGAGCTTAAATTCATAACTTTGCTAAACACTAAAAATCATGGTCTTAAAAAAGACACTAGATGTATGGCTCATTACAACAACAATCAGTAACCCATTAACCGCCCCTTTTGTCCTATGTCTAGAGGGATGCTAACAGACCACTTCATCTTGAACAATCCCTTTGTTTAGCAGAAGTAGCACATATTCTATCTGTTCAATCTTGTGTTTAGCTGTGACACTCTCCCTACCTGTCCAAGATCTGAAGCGCTGTGTGTAGCCTCAAAAGCTTGTCTCTATCACCAACAGAAGATGGTCCAATAAAAAGATATTCCCTCACCCACCATGTCTCTATAACTTGTTTCCAGCAAGATGGCCATCCTTCGGATTGCTCTCCAAAAGGCTTACCAGGTTACTTTTGGTGATAAATTATTCTCATCTTATGATCTCACCAGGCTACAGGCAGAGCAGAGAATACACTGGGGACAGTTTCCCTTTATAAAGGAATATTTCATGGAGCCCTACAACTGCAAGACAGGAGGCCTGTGTCCCAGCTATAGTGACAACTGGCTTTTTCTATTATAAACTCTCAAGAGTAGAGTGGACTTCCAGGGTCATGCTCAGTATATGACAAAATTTAAAAAAACCGGAGGAGGAGGGGGACATCTTTTAAGGAACTTCACAAATCACAAATTTTACAGCTGTAGGAGACTGTGCTTCTATAATTTAGAAACAGATTCTCTCAAAAGAATATGCACGGCCTATGCGTGTGCAGTTTGAGTTATTTCATTTCAACAAAAAGCATCCTGTTTATGGAGCAATAATTAAATCCTCAAGAGCTTCACACTGTTTTGCTTGTGTAACAACTGTGAATCCATTCACCCTTCAAACTACTGACTATGTCTTCACATTAAAGAGTGTGTTATTTTCAATCCCTACTATAATGCTTTACAAATATAGGAGTGTGGTCTAGTTGTTAAAGCAGAGAAATGGGAGTCAAGACTCCAAATAACTGAAAACTCTTTGGTCCAAGGACCTCATCTTCCTACAGATCTGTAAAATGCCTAGCACACTACTGCATAAATAATAAAATTAAGAAGTAATTTCCTCGAGTTCCATTCTGGGCTCTGCCACAGTCTGACTCCTTGGGCATTGCTGCCATTTCTCTCTATAAAATAGAAAGAATACATCCCTATTTCACAAGGGAGATGTGAGGATTAATTCATTATGTTCATAAATGTACATGCAATCCAAGAACAAAGGGTGCTAAAGAAAGCCACAGTAGCAATAGTATCAATTTGTTTGTAACAGTAACAATTTGTAAAGAGCTTTGAGGTCACTGGATTAAAGTTGTGTAAATATTAATAATATGAGTGTCATGCACTGAAAAGAGAAATCTTCACAGGCCAGTTTGGGCTGCTTGCTGACTATATCTCAACTCCTAGATAAAAAGATACAGTAGTATTCCTTTCCAAGATCTATAGTTAACAAATTAATTTTTAAAAAGTGCATGTGAGGGAAGAGGGGGATATGTTTGGTTTACATGATCAGCCTGATTACCTCTGACTGCTGGAACATCAGGCTTTTCCTGCTATGTACCCTTTATTATTGTATGTATTTGTGAAGAGCCCATCACTGCAGTATCTGGACTCTGAATCACCCTCCCAATATTGCTTCTTTTAGTGGGAAAATTGCCAGATATAATGAAAGTTATTAAATGAACAACTGCAGTATTTAAATTTTCTTTATGAAAATATTTACTAGTGGGTCCTTTCATTTTCTATAAAAATAAACAGACATCTGACATTAAAACAGAAAACGCTAGCTGAAGTAATTTCTTTAAGCAAGCTTATCCAACAAAAACTGCCATACAAAACAGAATGGTCTGACACTAGCTAAAATAGCTGTGAGCTTCATTTAGGAATCTGCCCAATCCCTCTACTGCAGATTCTTACTATGATTGTTTTAATGTAACTTCTCCCCACTCCCTTTGCTTTTAATACCTGTAGACTCCAAGGCCTGACTAAGAATATTTTTGTGGTTAATTTCAAATCCTTGCAACTTTAAACTTACACTGCACTAAGAGCCCTCTGAAACTATATCTGGTGTTGAAATTAACAAAACAGAGAAATGACAGGGAACTACATACAGTTAGAATCCTTTAAAATGGCTAAGGCCAGAGGGCCATGCTTTTTCACATTTAAAACAAAATTAAACCCACAGTGGCATTATTGTAGGGTAAATTCCAACAGAAAAGCATGGGTTAGTCTCTCAACTCCCTATTTTATATATAGCAAGACACAGATGATACAATTATACCCCCTTCACATGCCAAATGCCACATTTAAGAGAAACGTTTTTAGAAACTGATTCAGAAATCAACTTAGAGGTCCCATTTCAAAATATTTTTGGGAAGTAAATATTAATAGCCACAAAGGTAAAGCTACCAACAACTCTGAAAACTAAGAAGATTTTTCATTTATCCTCAAGCCAAAATAGAAAAAATTCAAAAATAAATGTCAACTCCAACTAGAGGATGCCGAGCAGAGTTAGGAGTAAGATATTTTATTCATGACCCACTCTATTTGAAAGAGGTTTTTTGTTAAAAATAAAAATCCACAGTATCTTTTTTAAAAGGCTACCTGAACTATCTGCAGATACTTCTCACAGAGTTGAATTTTTGGGAGCTTCCAAAGAACGCTTCCCTTTTAAAAGTCAGACCGCAGTCGGCTATTTTCTGTTAATGTAAAGACAGCTCCTTGTATCTCACACCGCAAACCTACATTTCAGAAACACATTGGCTGTGACAGGAAAGGTACAAGCAGGAAGTTCCCGGCTACAGGTGCAGAGCCCAGCTGCACCTTGCTGCCATACTCGGCTTTCTGCCGACCCTGTGAGCCCGTCTCCAGCTCGGGCCAGGGGCTGGCGGAGGGAGCCGGCGGCTGGCGGCGAAGCAGGTCCCAGGCACGGGAGGCTGTGGGGAGACCCGCACCGCCCGTCGCCAGCTGCTGAGCGAACAGTCAAACCCCCCGTCCGCTGTTCGCCGAACTGCTCGTGGTCAGGGTCAGCCCCCGGCCGGCGACTCTGCGCGGCCTCGGTTTGCGGGGACCGGCCCGGCCCGCAGCCGGGGGCGGACCTGCCGAGGCCCGAAACCCGCCGGGTAGCCCCCTGGGCGGCCCCCGGGGAACGTTCATCCACGGGCCGCACCAAAGCGGGATCCGGATCGGGGCCGGGATCGGGGCCGGGCACGAACGTCCCCTCGGGCACAGCAGCGACCGCCGAGCGCCGCTCGCCCGGCCGGGGCGGGAAGTGCGGGTGGGGTGGGGTGAGGGGGCGGCCCGGCGGCCGGGGCTGTCTGCTGAGGGACGGGGCCGCTTGTCCCGGGGCAGGGGCAGGGCCAGGGCCAGGGCCAGGGCCAGGGCCAGGTCAGTCCCGCCGGGCGCGCTGCCCTGCCCCGACCCGGCCCGGCCCGGCCCGCCAGGGAGCCGAGCGGCACCGCGCCGTGGGCGGGCCGCGCTCCGCCGCTGTCGCTGCGCCCGCCGAGGGCTGCGTGGCAGGCAGGGCCCCGGAGCGCCGCGCCCCGGGCAGGCCGCCGCCAGCGCCAGGCACCGGCCTGAGGGGCGCGGGGCGGGCGGAGGGAGGCGACCGGCCGCGCGACGAGGCCGCCCCGCGCGCGCTACTTACTCTCCGCGCGGGCCTGGCCGCAGCAGGCCCCCAGCAGCGCGGCCAGCGCGAGCGCCGCCGCCGGCCCCATGGCGCCAACCGCCAACCGCCGCCGGGCAACCGCCAACTGCCAACCGCCGCTCAGAGCCCGCGGGGCCGAGCGCAGAGCCGCATCGCCGGCGAGAGCCCCGGGCCCCGCCGCGGCCAGGCCAGGCCCGCCGCCCCCTTATAGCGCCCGGCCGCCGGCCCAGGAAGCGGCAGCCCGGCCCCTCGCTTCCTTCCTTCCTGCCCGCTCGCTCCGTCCCGGGCCTGGCGTCGGCGGCCCGGCTGGCTCGGCTCGGCTCGGCTCCCTCCGTCGGGCTCGGCTCGGCTCGGCTCGGCACCGCCTCGCTCCCTGGCCGGTAAACAAGGGGCTGCCCCCGTCAGCTGGGAGCGGCGCGGCGCGGGGCTGGGCGGGCGGCGGCAAGAGGCGGCGCGGAGTCGGGCTGGGGACGGGACGGGACGGGACGGGACGGGAGGCGGCATCCACCTGCCGGGCCCGCGGGCAGGCAACCAGCCCGGCTCGGGGCGGGGTCCCCGCGGCGCGCCCAGCTCTCGGCCCGGGCCGGCCCGGCCCCGGGAGCTGCCGGAGCGGTGGGTCGCTCTCGAGTCCCGGCGCTGCCACGGCCCCGCCGCCCCCTGCCCCAGGCCGCCCCTCGCCCACCTCTCGCTGCGCGTGCCCCTCGCCACCCCCCGGATCGGGGGCGCGGCCCCGCGCCCCCCCCGGGTCGGCCCCTCCCCGCTCGTCCTGCACCGCACAGGCCGGACCCGGCCCAGGCAGAGGCTGAGCGGCTCCGCAGCCGGCCGGATTCCGAGGGCCGCCTGCGAAGTGACCCGGAATGCCCTGCCTCGAGTGCCGGGGACCGGACCCCAGGGCCGCTGGTCCGTCCACTCCCGCCATTCGGTGTCCCGCGGAGGAGACTCTGCGCGGTGCTGGGCGCTGCATTGCGGGTGTACTGGGCCTTGAGTGCGGGGCTAAGCACCTGTCTACCCGTCCCCTCCTGCAAACCGACCCCACTTTCAAACCCACCGAAGTTACCGCAGACCAAAAGCGGCACGCAGACCCTCTGCAGCACCGGGCATTGGCCGCTGCGGGAAGTCAGGATACTGGGCTAGATGGACCATTGCTCTGAGCCAGTCTGGCTGTTCTCATGCAGACCAGCTCAAAATCCTCACCCTGTGCCCTCCCCATGTGCAGAACTTTCCCTCTTGCACACAAATGCCTTCTCTACAGTAAGAAACATTCTTGTATGGAAACACAAATGTCAAGGATCTAACTAGCTGAAGCAAGGCTGACACCCACTTCCTAGCAGTATAGACGAGGACCATAGCATAGTGTCAGCTAGCCATTGCTAACCTCGCCTAGGACCAGAAGCTGGCATGGGAACGCTGAGAGGAGACACACCTTTTGCTAGGAGTTCCCCACTTTGTCATCACGTTTGCAGTTGTGAAGGTGCTTGTTTTTATAGGATGAAGGGCTTCTGCAGCAGGCTGACCTTTCTGCAGAATAGGCTAAACCTGTTAGAGAGCCAGGGTTTGTGACCTTTCCAAGATCATGCAGTCTGGAAAGCTACACTTATTGTCCTTTGACTATAGGTGTGCCATGCCATTGCAGTAAGTCTTTCTGTGAAAATTAATGTAGGTAAGGTGAAATTGCAAGTTCCTTTTCATAATCTTTACAAATTTACAAGAAATTGTTTTTCATATAATGGCTAAAATGTGACGATAATTGAATCTCAAATATTTTACTCCATATCTGAATTAAAATAACTTAATTTCAAGGCCATAGTAAAAAAAATGTATATAAATATCTTTATCCAAGATGCTTCTGCCAAGTAAGTTCTATTCCTAGCCTAAAAGCCACCTTGAAAATAAGGTTCTTCTAAAAACCTTAATTTTACTAGCATTCTTTCATTCACTCTCAACAAAACTCCTGGGCAAATAACAGCATTATGCACTCAGTTCTGCTAGAGATCAGCTATGTGAAGTGCAGGAGAGGGTATGCCATCTTATCCATTGGTCTTTTCAGTGTCTAAGATTACATTCCAGATCTATGTTCCAAAGGTCTGGTCATCCTCTTGCTCCAGTGGGAAATAGACTTTGATGCTTTTCTTCCATTCTTTAAATGTTCGTTGTTTGTCCTTGAGTTAATGCATCACAATACATTTCCTGGCAACCAAGAGAACAACTTCCAATTATTTTGTCTGATATTTGCAGTCCCACTTCCGCAAGAGATTGTGAGTTATATAAACTCTTTACATACAAATAGTTTATCATTCTAACATGCTTTATAAGTAAACAATTATTCTTTCCCAAAATCTTTGCCTCCTCTTCTGCAGTACACAACTATACACCAGACCCTTACTTCAGTTTTATATTTATTGATAGGTGACCTGGTCCATAGACCACTGATGGACTGCAGAGCACTTGCCAGTGGTCTGCAGAGAGCTGGCTGGTCACTTGGTGTTGGCTCTCCTTTTTTCCATCTGCTGAATTGTATTAAAAGAGCTAAAATTATATTAAATAGTTTCCCACTGTTACTTTTCCATGTAAACAGTTGCCACAGGGATATTACACAGTCATGAATGGGAGACAAAGTGGTCCACATGCTTATAAATCACAGAAGAATTAGTCCATGAGACTATTAAGGTGAAAAAAGTTTGAGGCTCCCTGGCTTGGTAATAAGAACACAAGGATGGGAGTTTAGGGTGCTGATGCTGAGCCCAAATCCTGCTCTCCTTTACTCCCATATGAGTCAGGAGTAACAGTGCTGGTACTTACCTAACAGGCTTAATCATAGCCACCTGTTTAGAAAGTCAAAAAGTGCTGTTTAAATGGCAACAATCTGATGTATTCTCTCTGGTGTGATGTGTGACAAATCCTTCAAAGTGTCTGGCTTCCAGCCTGCTGCTCACGTGTCAGAAGTGGCCTGCTGGGAACGCTCGCTCCTCCACACACCTGATCTTGCTTTTTGTTCATTTTATCAACTAAACCATTGACTTATCTAGAAGACGTTGATTAAGGATAAATGTTTTCCTTCAAGTTGAAGAAAGAAGTAATCTCTGCCCTGGATAAAGTCCCAGGATGGTTAGTCAGCCCCCGCCAGATTGGGCCTTAGTTGTGAAAGCCTGAGAGAGTGTCCATTGTAAATATCACATTGTTGTCTGGTTTCCTTTAGAGGTCATATGTCTACACTGCAGTGTAGCCTGCAGGCTCAAGAACTCAGGCTCAAGCCTAATCCCTTTTGTCTATAAGCAAATAGCACTAACCCAGGGCTCGCCCAGGATGCCAGGACCCCATGGGGATGGGGTCCAAGGCTGAGTCCAGCTGGCACCCAGAGTTCAAGCCCTATTGCTTTGCAGTGTAGACACATCTCCACTAGACTCGTGCTCTTGGAATGTGCCAAAAGTATTTCACAATCTCATGGGCCACTTTTCTTTGTCTTCTGGACAGGCACGTTTTCCCACACTGCACCACGAACAAAGGGCACAAGCAGCCACATTTTGGGAGGGCGATAGGAAGTTCGGGATATGAGTAAGTGGGTATGGGCCTTCATAACACAGTGAAGATGCTGGAGCCCCAGGGTCCAACAATTCCTAACCTCGGGTTACAGATGACTGTAGGTGCTCAAGCCCTGGGGGAACAAGCCCAGGTCTGCTCACTCGAGTTCTGATAACCCTGGGCTTACATTGCAGTGTAGACAGACCCTGGGTGTCTATTCCTCCATCTCCAGATATACTTTCACCCTGTTTTGGTTATCCCAGCTTCCTCTCTCTGTTTGTTCTTTAAAAAAAAATCTTTGAATGGGTATAGAAATATAGTGACATTTACAGGAGAAAAATCACTCTGTACCGCAGACATGGAGTAAGTCCTTGTTCCCAATACTTAACATGTTGTTGTTGTTTTTTTAAATCACGGTCAAGATTTTCAGAAGTGACTAATGATTTGGGGGCAGAGGGGGCCTCTCAGTTTTTGGGAACCGCACTTGACGCTCCCCTAAAGGGTCTTCATTTTTGGAGAGTGTTGAGCACCTTCCCTCTGAGAAAAAAAATCTAAATCCTTTAAAGTGTCTCAGGTTGGACTCCCAAAAAAATCACAAGTTGCTGTTGAAAATCTTCGCTCATATTTTTAAATAAACTGCTTTGTCTGTGTAATAAACAATAACCAAGATGATTAAAACTGAAAGAATGTTTAAAGATTCACTGAGCCTTCACCATTTCTGCTACTTGTTTGTATTTTGCAATCCCCTCCGCTTGGACAATGAAAATGCAGCAGTGGAGAGCACCAAGCCTTCAATTGCTTTACACTGCAAACAACCTCTAAATCCAACGTAAATGCCCCAGCACAAATGGGCATTGCAAAGACGTGTCTCTTGCTAGTGAAAGGCTCTCAGTGAGACTCCATACTTGCTGAAGTGCTTGGAGGCCTTCAAGAAATAAAGGGCAAGACATTCATGGAAACAGCTGAAACACAGAGTCTTTATCTCAAGGTTGTATTTGCACAAGCAGTAACATGCACTGTTCAGACTACGAGTGTGAGTTCATCTGTCACGGACTGTCTACTTACAGAAAGGATGTAAGACCACACATCACTTAGAGCCCCTGGCTCATGTGGGATTTATAACCTGTGGCTGCAGGGCAGCCTCCATTTGCTTTACTTCCTTTTTCTCCAGCTGCCGTTCTGGCCCAGGCCCAAATCAAGTGACTGAGACTGGTTTGCAACTTCTCACAGAAGGATTAAAGTTACAGATTTATCTTTCACCAAGATACTATTTTCAGTTTCTAATTTCAGATTAGAACATCAGTGTGCAATCTCCACAACATCTCTCCCATTCAGTCAGTTTTACATGTTGTTAATGCTACAGTACACTGGCTGCCAGATCAGATAAACTAAGCGCAGCTGTGCGGACTCTGAGGTGCAGAGCCAATGCCTTTCTATTTATGCAGTTTTTCCCTAGTGCTCCATGAGTAGTTGGACTGGATGATCTATATGTCTTTTCCAGGTTGAATTTCTATGGATTTCAAGACGCTTTGTCAAAATTGTTGCGCTGATAGCACTTTTAATGTATCCTGCTGCCTTTATGATATCCCCATTGAACCCCACTCCCCTCTGGCCTGGCTCCCAACTAATTAACTCTTTAGCAAGTTATAAAATTGTTTCAAACAATGACTATTTGAGTCTGCAAACTATTCATGACACTGAAAAGATTTCAGGAATTCTTTCCTGAACAAATCCCTCCCCTACATTCCCCCCCAAAGATGGTAAATGTAGACAGCCTTGGTGTAGGGAAGGTATATTCTTATCTGAACCAGTAAGTATACCCCCCAAACAATTAGCTTTTTCTTTGTTGTTGCTTACTTCCCTAGATGATTAATTTATCTTCTAACAACTGCTACAGGAGAATTTTGAGATAATCACATTCTCCTTTCTTGTATTTAACATTTATCCTTCTTGATGTAAGATAATGTTATCTACATATAATGCTGTGAAATGAACATTTATGCATTTATATTGGTAAAACACTGATAAGAGAACTGTCCATCCCCTGCACGGAGAATTTCTAATTTCTCAGTCATCACAAGAGTCACAGTGAATAGCTTACACTCCTCATAATGCCTTCTGAAGGGCTGTAGTTTTTACCTTCTGTAATGTATTTAGAAAGTTATTTGCAGTGTTATTGTAGCTATGTTGGTCCCAGGATATGAGAGAGACAGTGTAGGTGAGGTAATATCTTTTATTGGGAACTTAAATTCATAACTCTGCTAGACACCAAATTCCATGGATTTAATAGAGACTCTGCTTTTAGGGCTTATTACAACAGTTTGTAACATACCAGACTGCCTGATACCTTAATTGCCCACATCAAATCCTTTATGCATAACAATCTAACCTGCAATTGCCCACTTCATTTTAAATGAGCATCTCCAACATGCATTCCCACTTCTGCTTAACAAACTTCCCCAGCTTGTATTTAGCTCAGGCCACCTCTACACTACAAAACAAGTAAATCAACCTAACTTATATCAGCATATAGCTGCCAACCCTGCTTGTGCGTGCTAACGTTGTGCTCCTTGGGTCGGCGGTACATGTCTTTACCAGGAGCACTTGTATCAATTGTATTGTTAGTGTGGGGCATTGTGGGAGGGCCTCTGAAAGCCAGTAATAGTCAGTGTTAGCAATGCAGAGTCTACACTGAATTGTGTTGACCTAACTACATGAACCTTGACTCGACGCCGCTCGTGGTGGTGGAGTTATTAAGGCTATGTCTACACTACAGCCTCTGTTGGCAAAACGTATGTTGCACAGGGTGGAATATTCAGACCTCCTGCACAACGCAAGTTTCACTGATATAAATCTCGTGGATGAGCTGCAGCACTGTATGTGCGGACATGGCTAAGGAGCACAGTGGGGTAGTTCCATGGGTGGGAGAGACATTCGAGTGAAGATACTTCCATAGGTAGGTCGATGCAAGGCAGCTTACAAACTCTGTAGTGTAGGCCAGACATCAGAGATTCTGGTTCCTTCCCCACACCTGAAGAAGCTTGTACCTTCCACCAACAGAAGCTGGCCCGATAAAAGATATTACCTCACCCACCTTGTCTCTGTAGAAAGTTGGGAAGACGCACAATGAGCTGGTGTCAGGCTTTCCAGGAAGCTGCTTTTCAGAAAGCAAAGTGTTTTCACATTTTTGACTGTGTGTTGGACTGTGGCACTTCGGCTTGGGTAGCATCTTTCATGCTTCACCTCCCACACTGAGGTAGCACGTCACACCAGAACATACCAAAGGGGAGGTCAGAAATTGATGAACCCCTGAAGTTCAGAATGGGAAATCATTTTCTAAAAGGCTGGGATGGGGGAATTAAAGTCCGAGCTTATAGCCATAAAGTATTTAGTTACTTATTCCACACACTGTAGATTCACATCGTGCTGGAAGATTTGCAATGGCACTGCCCGAAGCTTGGGTGTGTAGCACAAATAGGTCGTATCTTTGCTGACTGCACCCAAACACCAGCCCAAAACACCCCCCAAAATGAATGGGGACATTTTCAGTATAAGCCTAGCTTTAGTTCTAATATGGTGCATCCCTTTCCCGGTGGAGAGCTCAGGCAGTAGCAATTTCTCATCTATTTTAACGTGTTGTAACCCTGCTTCTCAGTTGGTTTTTTACAGCAGAGCGGCTATGGCTAAAATGACAACAATGCAAAGGCTAATAATCCTCACCAGAGAGAGAGAGGGAGAAAGTCGACCTGCCTGGCCTGTGGCTGAATACAATGTGATCGATTGCCTTAGCAATTATTGTCTAGAACAGAAGGTTGTGGTCTGACACATTTCTACACACTAAGAATTACCTAGAAAAGAGATTTATGAACCCCAGAACTCTAGAAATAGGCAAGTACAACAGGCATCATTAAAGTCATTGGGGCAGGCCCTCCACCAGTGTAATTTGTCATAGCTCTCTTGACTTCAGCATAGCCATTTACCCAGCTGAGGATCTGTCCCACCATTTGTAACTGTTACCACAAAAGGCTGTCTGAAACAGAAACATCCCCGTGTCTATCCGGTAAGGGATAACGGCACTGAACCAGATACACCTAGGTAGTCATTCTTGATAAACAGCAGAGCTTTTCATGGTGACTGCTGTATTTAATTACCTGCTACCACTTCTCCGCACAGACAACCCAGTCATCTGGGGAACCAGCAGCAACTCGACACTGTCCTCAGGGGGTCTCTGGGAATATCACAGAGGGGAAGATGTGGGCCTCAAAATGTGGGTGAACTAGTGTCCCTGTTCCATTTTGAGGGCTGGTCGTGGATGATTATATTGGTGTTAGGGCACTGTGCCAGCTCCAGTATAATCCCGAATCACTGCTGCCAGCCTGACTGCTTCTGTCCCTTAATAGTCTTTACCAGTAGAAGACTTTTCAGGGGCCTGTGAAGAGTTTGGTGAGCTCAGTCCTGTCCCTGAAGGAGAGGTGCCCAACTCCCCAGCACACGTTACTCATGTACTTTTTATCTGATTGATAAATGCAACATAACAGGACACTGGTACTGGGTGCCAGGTGCATTTGCCAGACAGTAAACCCGCAGTACATAAACAATTACCAAACCAAAGCTGCAGTTCCCATGTTCTCCCAGCCCCCTCCACCTAACCTTGTTCCGTTGCTTTTCACAACAGCATCTCTCATGGGTGTGAGATAGTATCAACGAATTTTTGTACATGAATGTAAGAGACTGTAGAATTCAGCAGCATCTGCCCGCAGCCCTAATGAGGGTGGTTTGTGTTATCTGTGGGAAATAAGACCTTCATGAATGAGCAGCTGCTACTCAGGACAAACTTCTGCCACTAGCTAGGACCTGGATTTTATGACCCCACTGCTATTAATTCCTTAAACTCTAGCTGATTCTGTCTAGTTCACTGTAAAGTCAATGTAGGGTCAGTTGCCAATTCCTTGCCCCTGTACATCTGACCTTCTGTTTATCAAAATTAATAATTTATGCACAGTCTTTGTGGCCAATATGACTCAAACCATTGGCAACAGGGACTCCTTCCAACTCCTCCTCCCTGTGATAATGATGCCGGTGAAATTCATCCCTGTGCAAAGGGCCAGCCAAAACAAGAGTCAAGGGGGACTTAGATATTGCATAGACCTGCTGCTAGCCTCTAGCACAGGGCTGAATTTCATCTTCCATAAACACGTTTCCTTGGTGCCAAGACACATGTAAGAAGAAATACACATTACAACAATCCCTATGACTCCTAGCGCTGCTAATAAGCTGGGTCTGGACAACTGTTGCATGGGTCCTTGGCGCCATCTCCTGTACTGCTGCATCCTATTCATGCGCTAACGAACTCCCCGGGACAGCAGTACATCTGTACCTGCTGAGCACTTGGTACACTAGGCAGCAGTCACAGGGTTCATCGGAATACAAGGGCCTCACGGTTTTACATTTCCATCTTTCTCCCAGGCTGGGTCCCACAGCTCCTGCCTCAGCCCCAGTGCCACCCTCCCCTTGCCTCGTGAGGAAGCGCTGGATCCCTGCAAGGTGGTGAGGGCTCAGGTTCTACTATGGGGATATTTGTGTTGGCAGCTCTTTCTAATGGGTTTTAGAATGGGGCAGGAGAGAAGAGCTCATGGTCTCGAGCCCCCACCATCCAGTTTCTGCTGGATATTGCCTCCTTTAAGAGCCTGGACACAGGCCTCCTCCCTCTGCTGGTGCAGAAATCTGCTGCCAGAGAGCCCCACGTGAGGCGTGCTTGGGATGGAGAGGTGAGGCCTTGCTCGGCCCTTCTTGCAAAGAGGCTTCCCCTGCAGGTTGTTGGAGAAGACGGGAGCTGTAGAGCCCCGCAGCGAGTGATTAGCTCACTGCATCGAGAGCGAGGGCAGCTTTAAGTCTAGCGGGGACGAGAATCAGCACGAAGAGTCTGTAAGCGCAGAGGTGAGGTTGGGCACGTGGCAGAGGCGTCACTACTGTTCAATCACAGGATCAGAGATGGGACATAAGATGAAAGCAGCATTGTGTGTTTCTCTGCATTAATTCGTGAATTTCAGTCCGAGCACTCAGCACAGAGGCTCACAAATTCGTCGGTCTCACTGAAAGAATGAGACGTGTGATGTTATTCTGCCACGAGCCGGCCGAGCTGGCCGGTGCTCCAGCACAGCAGACTGGGCCTTTCATCGTCCCTGACAGCTTTGATCTGCCCCCGGCTAAAGCGAAACACGCTGAGTGGGGGGGTAATGCACCCTTTTCCCTGCACTCTTTGGAGAGAGGCTATGCACCGTGGGACCTTCCCACCAGCTTAGAGGAGGAGAGAGAGGCTGGCTGCCACTAAGACTCAGTGCCACGCCACGCATCTGCCTGGGTGCTTTGGGCCTAGTCCCTCTGGCTGCCAGCCAGGGGAGTTCAGACCCAGGCCCCCTCATGTCTGCCTCTGAGCTTCCTCCCACTCTCACTCCTCTAGGACGGCAGCAGAGACACCCCCACAAACAGCAGCAGCATGCCACACCCAAAACAGGGCAGCAGAGTGACCCCTTCCCCCCCAACATGGCAACAAACAAGCCCAGTGCCAGGAGAGAAAGTGGACTGAAATCAAGCTAAGGTCTGAGCGGTTCCACCCCTTGTTGCAGGCTCATATGGGGCAGCTTCTCTTCTGCTGTAAAAGCCCCAAGACAGCGATTCAGAGCATGGCCATGGGGGGGAGCTAAGCTCGGGGACACTGAGCCAAGAGGGCCACGTCATGCGCAGAGGGAATTGCACAAATCCAGTTCCTATATATCCTTTAGGTGCAGCTCTGGAATGCACATTCACATGCCCCACAGCCATAGCAACACTGTCCCATCTGTGGGACCTGGCAGGAGCTGGTCCATGCCACATGCAAATCGCAGCTGCACTGTGGGCTCACTAAGGCAGAAGGAGCCTGTAGGGGTAACATGGGGTAATGGGGGGGAGGGGGGTGGTAACATGGTCTTTCGCTGTGCACTCAATGCTCTGATCTCCTGAGGCACTGCAGATGCAGCAGGTTATCCTTTGCCATTCTCTGGTCCCCCCTGCAGACCTGGGAAGGGAGCAGGGTGCTCTGATAGCCCCCAAGACTGTGCGTAGCCCCACAGTTGCTCTATGCAGATTTCAGGGGGTCACAGAATGGGCTATGGGAGTAGAAAAAGGCCTGTTCGATAGCATTGAGTTGCTGCATCCGTTGTGCTCTTTTATGGAGCTGCACAAATGTCTTTAGGGACACACATCTCCAGACCAGGCCCTTCACTATTAAAATGGGGACAGATGAGGGTGTTCTCTTTCCCTTGGCTGCACTGAAACATAAGCATAAAGGCAAGAATATTCGGGCCGGGGATACCATAAACCCAAGATGTTTCAGATTACATGCCTTCAAGCGTGACAGATTTAGCAGGGCTTTGAGATGAAGAAAAACTTCAATGTATGTTAGGTCACAAAAACAATCTCGGGCCGGCCCCTATACGTTTTTCCATCCTGTGAGCACTGTTCTACTGCAGGCTGCAAACGCTGAGGACTTTCTGAAGAGCTCTGGTGCTGCGTACCAGACTTCCTGTTCTGCATGACACTGGAAACTTCGAATCACACTGGTCCACCTTCCAACAGCCTCCATCTGAAACCACTGGGCTGACTCCAAAAAAGTTTCAGCTGCGCCAGATCGATTCCATCAGAACTGGGAATTCTTTTCCAAATGCTTGCTCCAAGGCAACATGATCCGTACCAAACGGATTCACCCCAGACAGTAGCAAACTGACTGCCAGAGGACTTAACATATAGCTCCACGCTGCAGTGTGACTTTGTAAACGGACTCTTTCGTTCTGCTCAGGCCTGTTCCCTCAGGGCATTCGGTGTCAGAAGAACTGATGATTTATCTGAGTCGCTACATTTTTGTTTGTTTTTGTTTTTACTTTACGCCTGTTAGATGCAGTGGCTCTAAGAGAGACTGAGCTGGATTCTGTTCCTCCTTGTGCACCAGCAACACAATTGTTCATTAAGTTCTGTGCACAAGGCTGCTCATTCACACTAGTGCAAACTCACTGAATGCAGCAAGCTTTGCACACTGTCCCCAAAGTTTCATTTGGCCCTTTGTCATATCTCTGACTGGTGGTGTAAGCCAAAGACCCAGCTCCTTTCAGATCCTTGGATGAGGGTTGTTGCAGGGCTGATGTCTTGAAAAACACTTTGTGCTCATCAACTGGAACAACAGACACCGACACAGATGGAGTACCATGAGGGCAGTTGTACAGGGTGGAAGTGAACTTTAAATATGGGGCCTGCTCCCATAGAGTCTGCAGTGCAGTGCGGTTACCTCTCACGCTACATTCAGAAAAGCCAGTGCAGAGACCAATCACAGAGAGGGAGGGAACCTCACCCCCATCCTAAAGCTATCTGGAGGGATGGCCACAGCTTTTTTACTTTGCCCATCGTTCATAGGGAATATATTTTGGCCAAGCTGAGCAGCCTATGAAGGAGAGAGGAGCTAGGTGAAGCTATGGCTTCAGAGGCAAAACAGCAGCCTGGATGAGATGCTGCAAAATCTTCACTCTTTGCACAGAAAATGATTATACAGAATTAACAGCGGGTCTCAAGTGCTTTGGGAGCTCCAGCTGCATCACCATGGAACCAGCCCAGCTCAGATCAAAGAGAGAGACTACAGGTCGAGACCAAAGCATTCTTCTGCAATCTCCTCTAAACACCATTGTCCTGGCACCAGCCAGAGGAATAAACCTAGTGGGAGGCAAATGAAGAGACTGAGCAACTGGAACAAGATGGAGCTGCACTACAAGATGCAGCTCAGTGCCTAGATAACATAGTGACAAGTGCATTAAAAATGCTACCAAATCATGAGTAAGGGAAGTCTCCCAGTAATTGATAGTCATATTTTATATGCAGTTAATAGATTCCAGGGCCAGAAGGAACCATTTTGATCATCTAGTCTGACCTCCTGCATGACACAGGCCACAGAACTTCCCCAGAATAATTCCTAGAGCAGATCGTTTAGAAAAAACATCCAATCTTGATTTAAAAATGGTCAGTGATGGAGAACCTACCATGACCCAATACAGTGCACTGGCTTAACAGCTTGGAGCCTGCAGCCACAAGACATTCTGCTATTGGGAAAAAAAAGAGGCACAATGGGAAATTCCAAATCCCCTACACGGAGTATTTAGACACCTTCATGATTAGTGCAGTATAAGAGCCCACACAGTTCATTATGGAGGGGACGTAAAAGTGCCACATGTTCCCAAGATGCAGGGAACGCCGAAGAGCAGTTAGGGGAAGCTGGGCAAGCTCTGCCATAGGAAAAAAGCACACACACCCCCAGCCATGAGTGAAGTGACTGGTCAATCCATGAATCCAATCAAATCCACTTAAACCTTTACAGAGATTAACTAACCATCTCAATTCTCCAGGCAGGCAGGCCAATACACTCTCTCTCTGTGATGAATGAGAGCGGAACAACAGTTCAGGGTTTCCCCAAACCCACACAGCGCTGGGAGTGCTTGACTGCCACTTGTTACTCTTCCCACAAGGTCGTACTGCCCCACTGCTGAGCATGGGATCCAAGCTCACTAGGCAAGGCAGCGAAGAGGAGACCATTGGGAACGTTCTTGCACCACCCCATGGAAAGGCGGCCTTCTTCGGGGCCAGCATAGGCTGCTTGATCTGTTTTCTATGACGGATTTTCTTTGTGACATACACTGCCAAGCTCACAAGTTCTCACCAGGCAGCTCGTGGCCTGCTTGCCCTTTGGAGAAGCGGGAACACTGTAGCTGGAGTAGTAGCTGACTGGAGTCCAGATGTCACTGCACAGGGTGAAGAACAGCCTTCTCCATCAGTAGGCAGTAGCTGAGCATGCATGAGAGCTGACCATGGGAAATTTGTCCCATCCCGTTCCAAGACCCACAGAGCTAGTGCCAAGTCTCCTAATGCAAAAGATTTCACGTCATGGGCTGACAGAGTTCCTTTCTTACCCTTCCTTCCGTCCGCACCCATTCCGATAACTGACTACTCAGACAGACAGCTATTGGTGGGAGAAAGATCAGAGGATGGAGATCCTGTCGCCTTACGTGTTAAGGAAAGAAGCCCTAGTGTTTTACTGTTAACACAGGAAATGCTGCCAAATCCTTCTGGACAATTGCATTGTTGCATTAGCAAACATAGCCTTCACTCAAGTTGAAAATGACAGAAGGCACCACTCATTGAATGGAATCAAAGAGCTAGAAATGGAAGAGATCAAGGTCACATCTAGTCCATTCCCTACTGTAGGACTGGCCCCTCTTGCATCTTTACTAGTGTTTTGTTCAGCCTAGTTTAAAAATGTCACAAATGACAGTGCAATACTCAGTCTAAGCTCCACTGAATTGCTCCTACTCATGCACCTTCCTTTGTCCTAATAGATGTAACTCTTTATTTATAAGGATTTACATTTTTTCTCACTGAGAGCAGATGGGTGACATAGCAAACTGAAATGTAACACAAACAAAGCACAGGCCACACAGGGAGCTTCAAGCTAGGATGTCAATCTCCAGAGGTTTCTTCCAAAGCTAAGCATGCACACACACATGCACAGACACTCCAAAGTTTTAGCAAATGCTATACCCCAAACCTATCTAATCCACCTATATCTTCCTGTTCCCACCGCCACATTCCTCTGCCCCTCAGCGTCACTGTCCACTACAGAATCATCGCCACAAGGTACCTTTTTCATAGGGTGTCTCAAACCAAACAATCTAGCCAGCACATATCCCCTGGCCACCATTTACAGTGCCAAAGAAGCAGTGTTATTATCTGGACTGCAATACCATTCACAAAATGGTGGGTGTTTTCCAAACACAGAAGAGGACGCAGTCTCTGTCCCAAAAAGCTCACAGTCACACACAAAAGATGGGAGGAAAGGCTACACAAGACAAACAAAAGAGACAGGATGACTTCTGATAGAACACTGCTAGTGTCACCAGTTTTTTCTAAATGTTTAATACATAGATATGCCCCAGCTGCCCTCCTACCTATCAGCTGTTAGCTAATCTAGTCTGTTTGTGCTTCCAGAGAGGCAAGGCAAAAGCCTCAGCACCAGTCTCCCTCTTAGGAATGTGCTGGAATGTGGAGTTTATTCAGCCTGAACATTCTCTAGTCCTGTCCTGGATCTGACTCAGGTTAGAGTCAAAACAGTGGGATAAACACAAAACAACATACCAGGGTGAAAAACAAAACAGCATCAGAAACCAGAAAGCAGCTAAACAAAGGGAAAATGCTACAGCCACAAGGGCCCTGTCTATAAATTTTTTCCTTTGTTTTGCCAAGTTCTCCAGCTCTTCCAGGTGTGGCTGTAAGCAGAGATTGTTGTGTTTAGCCCTAGACTTGGGGGGTGCAGGTCTGAACTCTGGTTTTCTATAACAGAGGGAGAATAAATTATCTTTGGATACCTGGACAAACCAGGTCTAGATTTGCAAATGGAATCCATCTAACTCAGTCAAAGTAGCAGCTATCACTTTCCCCTGCACCCCAACTTCAACAGCAAACATAACAGCAGCTTAACAAGGGAACCAGTTCCTGTTACACCCTTGTAAATGCTTTTCATTTCCTCAAGGTGCTTTGTAACTCAGATTCTACATCAGAATCCTTCACCATCATGTGTCCTTGATGTTGCCATGGTACTGAGCAGGAAATGGCCATGTAAAGCCAGCTTTAACTGTGTCCTATATATGACCAACACAGAGAGAGATTTGCCAAACCCACATCACAGACAAAGTACCAATATATCAGATTTCCTCCACATGCAAAACAAGGACAATTTAACCAAATATGCAACTCAGTCCTCTTCCAAAAGGGAATTCAACGCGAATGTGATGAGACAGCATTCCTTCCACTAATCTCAGTGGGCTGTGGACCAGTCCTTATATTCAGAAATGTCATTGGTACAACTGCAAATCTCCAGCGCAGCAGTCAGACAGCCACGAGGCAGTGTTTGATGCACGTACCTAATCCACGTCCCAAAACAATGTGCTCTGTATGCCCCAGGATACAAAGGGCGTGTGTCTGCAGGATATCTTTGTTAAGCCTTGCCTAAACACAAAAGTTGTACCCACTTAGCTGAATTGGTTTAAACTGATGTAGCTAAATCAGTGCAACCTCCCACACACATCGTGTGGACATTCTTAAATCTAACTGAGAACCACACATCTATGTGCACAGACACAAAGAAAGTTACAGAGCATACAAGGTGACAGAGACTCTGCCTAAAACAATGAGAGGCAAGTAAAGAAACACACCATTCAGATAATGCAGGAGGAGAGATCTGTAACAAGGGGGTTTGAAATGGAAGCTACAGACCCATTAGACTTAGTGGGTATGGACAGACCGAAAGAAGCTGGTCTTTGACTTGGTAATTTTTAGCTGCTTTCCCTGCCTTAAGATTCCACTGTAGAATCTGGAGTTGTGAGTCTTCTCCATCTCAGGTTCAATTTCCCCTCTATGGAGGGATTTACTGCCTAGTATGCAAAGCCTGATTCATCCACATTTATCTTCATAGGATTCCCACCCACACCTTCCTTCTTGGTCTATTTCTGCCTTAATACAGGTGTCTCAAAGATACTTAGCATCTGCTCCACATACAGGTGAGATTTCACCACTTTTTTTTTTTTTTTTTTTTTTAGCTGGGGAGTGCAGGATTGTGGGATGCTGTAGATGTCACTGCTGCTGCAAGTTGTTGGCTTATTGCAAGAATGAAACGCAACGACTGCATGCGTATCAGTAGAGATTGGAGGGATGCAAGGCACCAGTAACACATTCAGGACTTCAAGACAGTAAACTATGCTCCAACCCTGTATCTTTTACGAGCTGCTAGAGTAACATTGTAGTAGACTGATGATAAAGGGATGAACAACTGAGCGCTATGGCAGGGCAGGGCTAGTCCCATGGAAGGAAGGAAGGAAGGAAATGAACCTACGCTTTGTGAGATGCTACTGTTCCATGCACACAAATGGCCTTTCCTCCTGTGTCATTCACTTCCCTCCTTTTGTTATCCCTTTGATTTGGCATCCTAAGATCAACAAAGCATCTGGTAGGGGATCATGTTTTCTCTCCACCACAGTGTGAGGGTTCCTGCAGTACATTGTCCCAACTTATGCTAGGAAATATCCCCTTTACACCCCACTCCTCTGTGTTACGGTACCAAGGTGGAGATGGGATTCTAAAAGAATGAGCACTTCCCTACTAGTTGAGAGGCAGTGAAGAATGAAGCCTCACCCAGGTGAGGTATCATCCTGTTTTCACAATGGCAGCATAGAAGGGAAGTGACTTGCCCAGAGACACAAGGTGAGCCAATGGCAGAGCCAAAAATAGAACTCTGGGCTCCCATCTGTTGCTTTCATCATTTGACAAACTGCTCCTGCTGGCAGAGTGACAACCACTTTTGGCAGGGTGGACACAGTCCATGAGGTCTACTACACAGTGTCTCTGTATGGCAGAGCCAATGGAAAACACCCAGAGCCAGCTGACCCACCATCCAGCCATGGGAACCATTGTGTACAGTGCTCACTTCTTGTTCTCCCTGGACATGCTGACACCCTCAAAGCATTCACTCTAAGAAACCCACTCTGCTCGAGCTGTGGCCTGAGGACAGGGCTCTGAAATACATATTCAAAGAGGCTCCACCAAGAGTTGCTGCCAACAGAGCTCAGACTGACACAGCCACTGTTGCTGCCAGATCTGCAGTCTGCTGGGCTTACTGGCCTGACATGACCCAAGTCTCTGACAAAGGTTTTCACTTTACTGGCTGACAGCAGGTAGCCTGCCAAACATCCGACCTCTCTCAGAGACACAGACCTGTGCCTGGCAAATGCATCTCCACCAGGACTACCCCTTGCCTTGGGGAAATTAAGCAACTCTCAATTAACTGAATTTGCTACTATCTGTGACCAGGAAGAGCTCTTAGGTGCACCCTGCTACAGAATGGGGCTGAGGCTTAAAGCAGCAGCTTATGCAACAACAGTCCATGCATCAGCCATGAGTAAAGTCATCATTCTGCCTCTAAACGGTGTCAAGGGTTTAGCTCCAGTCTAAGTTCTTTGACTAGCACATGCTGGGAGGTTGCATCTTCTGGACTAGAGAGTGAAGACAAGGAAAGATGAAGAGCGAGGCCTATAACTTGGCTAAGGGAATATTGTAACAGTGCCAATAGCTGAAAGTTGTAACTATTTAGCAGAAAGGAATTCTTTAGGGTGAAGCAAGAAGGCATGGAGTGCAGGATGAAAGGAGACGGAGACTTCAGGCTGAATATCAAGAGGAGGGCCTGATCCTGGCCAATGCTCTGCCCCTTCACAGCACTCAGGCAAACCAAATGGGCTCCGAGACCCCTTGGTATGGAGGAATCCTCAGCTGAACTGGGATCTCTGGCTACAGGCTCCCCCCATTCTTCATACTGCTGGCAGGAAGCTCTACTGTGTGCTTGAACTAGTGAGATTATTGAATTAGTTTGAGAAAAGTGAAGGTCACAGTTGCCAATTAAAGCACAATGATCCGGCGAGGGGAGAGCATGGCCCGTTTAGGTAGTTCAATGGGTAATGATGATCTTTCCCCTGGGTCAGAGGTAACCAGATTCCCAATGTAGCTCAAGGCACAGTATTTTGGAGGAAGACACAAAACTAGAGACCCTAAAATCATTTGTGGTCACTCTACAGTCCACGAAGAGGAAGCAGGTCAGTGCTAGGCTGTAGGCCCCATTCCAGCGATGGGAGTTATGTTCTAGAAATAACCCCCAGCAATTTCAAAAGGAAAGAGTAAATGAAGGTAGAAATGAGAAAGCTTGTGTTTCTGAACTGGTTGAACAGTTACATGAGGACCACCCTCTCCTGAAGCTGCGGAGCTACAGGAAGCTGGCAGGAGCAAACAATGATATACTAATATTTATATAAATCTGAAGGAGTAAATTGTTACAAGACAGATGTAATGTGTGGTGGTCTACACCCTTCAAAAACACTTAACAATAAGTCTATGTATGGGTAGTGATTTTCATGCTAGAAACAACTTCAGATCTAAGCTGTTAGTAACTAATAATTCTACTCTGATGTCTTGCCATTCTAGCTACCAATTTAAAAGGGGCCAGAAGATATCAGCAACAGCCTGCTGACTGCAGAACTAACAGTAATTTGGTTTTACACACCTGCGCAACTGGCTGTGATAATGCAGTAAAAGACTGCGCATTTCTACCCTCAAACTACAAAGATTTTGTTTTTGTTTTTCTGAGACTAGAGTTTTATTTCACATATTAAGGGAGAGCAGCCACACCTGCGTCATATTCTGCCATCACAAAGGAACTGAGTCCTGCATTCAGACTGCTCTGAGCGAATGGGATTACTGCATTGTGGGGATGGTTTCAGGCAAAATGGTAAACAAGCAGGTGGAGAAAAGCCAGTTTGTGAATACTACCACTATTTCAGCTGCGTAAGTCATTATGGTTTGACTTGACAACTTGAGGTCTGACCAACTGAAGTTTCTCACAAATTAACTGTTCATTTCTCAGAGGTTATTGCAGGTAACAGGTTGCTCATAAATTAGGTCAGCATTTATCATAAAGGCAAGTGAGCATCTACAGAAAACGTGTTCTGTACAGCTTAAACAATAAATTTGATAACCTATTTGTGAATTAACACAAGAGCCTGGTGTAGATTGAACGAAAAATGCTTTTAAAATTGAATTGTTAGCACCTTTCCCAAGAAAGAGCTTTCTTGCTTGTTTTTCTAAACAGACAGCCCCCAAACAGTAGTCAGTCACGTTTTCCTACCAGCCTTGATGACTGTAGAATATTATACAACTATTCCCAGCAATCCTCCTGTTAAGAGAAGCAGAACACAGCAGGCCTCAACACTGGTAACAAAGCCACCTAGTGGTTCAGAGAGGCAGTAGGCTACCAATTTCCTCGGCCCATAAAAAGGATCTCTTCTATTACCCTCTCTTCCTCACAAGACTTAAAAACACTTAATTTCAAGACACACCTAACCAGCTGTCACCAGCAACTGCACTTAAAGGAGCTATGCAAGTCCTGCCTAATTTAGAAGAATCATTTTCCAGGTGATGGACAGCTTAGAAGCAAAATGTTTCTGTGTCTATTTTGCGCACACACGTTTGTTTCTCTTTGCCTTGGGACCCGGACCCTGGATTTTTCCTATATGGAATAGATGCTTTTCAAGTACTCTCATTGTGGGCTGAGCTTTGGACTGCACACACACTTTACCACAGTCACCCTCACAAAGTGTAATTTCAATACCACTACTCATTTTATTCTGTATACAGTAGCCCTTTATGGCATCAAGTCAAGACTTACCAATCCTATCAGGTTGTAACTGACGGCTCTTTCTGTACATCACCACAGCCTCATTCTGTATGATGTAGGGTGAATGGTTTGTCAACAAAATACAGCCTGGACTGAAGTCAGCCTTGACATAACTGGGTGCAAGTCTCCCTGCAGTCAGTTTCACCCACTTATGGCTGACCTAGATTTGGCCCACTTCAGCACTGATCCTACAAGAAGAACATTATGGGCTGAGCCCTATCACCCCCCGCAGCCCTAATGGGGCTCCCATGCAGTTCTCACTGCATGAGCAGAGGCCTAGATATAAAATGCATTACAAAGGCAGCCCATGAAGAATTAGGAAGATAGCACTTTTCAGCTTTCCTCTGAGAGGCACCAGGTGAAGGCAGAGGGTTAAAACAGTAACCGTTTTCTTACAATGTGATGTAATTAAGAAGGATGAAATTACAAGGTGCCTATTCTAGTATGGATGGGCTTGCTCTTAAATCTACATGATCTGCAGAAATATACATCACCCAAGAAGCTGCTGTATAGCACTGTGCAATATTCACTAGCCATATAGAGAGAAGATGGCAGTTGCTTCTAGTTATGAAAGTAACACACAAACCAATACAAGCTTGTATAAAATAGACAGCAATATACAGACTGCCAACAGTAACAATTTGTAATAGGGAGAACGGTTTAAACAGAGGTGAAGGCAGACAGTTTGCAGTACTGATGCTCTGGGAGAGAGAGAGAGAGAGACAGAATCTCACACTCTCTTTAGGAGCAGGTTGGGTGGAACGATTACACCTCTTTCTTTTTCACCCTGTCCAGCAGGCCAGCACTTCATCAAGAGCAGAATGTGGCTGAAAACTCTAAGATATTCCACTAGAAAAATGAGAGGAGTTCAGGAAGGCAAACACGGAAATAAGCACTGCTCGAAAGATATTGGCGGATTTTTTCCATAAGTAAAAGCCTTAATTAAAGAGAAACCAAGTTCCTCTACTCTCCTTTTTCAATGAAGCAACAAGATACCTAGGCAGGCATGGTTTGCACAGTCTGGAAGGAACACTGCATGTTTAGGGCTGAGCAGCAGGCATCAGCTGCTTTCTGAAGGACTGGAATAATGGTGAGTGACATGCTCTGTACTTGGGTTGAATGTTAGCGTTTGTGATTGTAAGAAGAGATGAGCAGGTTTGTTCAAGATTCCCAAACTAGATGCTTCCAATCTCTGACTTCTCCCTAATTCCAGACTTCAGGAGATTTCACTGACCAGTGTCCAACAGGCATGAGGGCAAGGCTGTGCCAACTTTGACCCCAGGAGGCCCACTCAATAACAATGCTCCCTCCGCACCTGCGATAGGCTGGGTACAAAGACAATTGCAGCAAGGGCCCTATTAAAAGTCAGTGGGTTTCTAAAGAGCAAATATTGTCTTTAATCCTTCAGCTGTGTGCTGTTTCTATGACAGTAAACTCCCTAACAGAGGAACCATAACCTCTGCCTTAGTCACATCAAAAGTTGAGGGCAGATATCTACCAAGGCACCTGGCAAGGACCTGTTTCCAGGGATATTTCACTGCAAGTGTCATTTTTATTGCAATTCCTTTCTCAAGACAGAAATAACATTAGCCAAGCAAAAGGGATAACAAGGGACCCAACCTAGTAAGCCTCACACCAGGTGTCCTACTGAGTCCAGTAAGGGCACAAGGAAGGGATGCAAGACTAGGCCCTTGGTGACCCCCCTTCACGATCTGATCGGAGGCGGTCACTGCCTTACAGTGAGTGCTTACCAAACTGGTTGAAGAGACTAACTGGCAATGACTAGAATGTCACATGCTGCCTGGGTTTCCACCTGCTGTTCCTGGAGGCCGTAGAATTTATCTTAGTTTAGGGAAAATTCTAATAAAGAGGATCATGCTAATAAAAATAAAACAAACTACAATTAACATTATCCAGAGCAGCCAGTTGACAGATTTCTTTGCATGCTGCTCAAGGCGTTCAGATTCATCCTTCAGCTTCTCAAAGTTCTGGTCTGCCATCCTGAGAGACTGAGATAACGTCTAGGGAATAAAGAAAGAGCAAGCTGTAAGTCAGATTTGATTTGCAAGATGAGAAAAACATCATAGTGCTTGTCAATGATTAAGCTTGATTGTGTTAATGCAACCTAAACAGTAGGAGCCATGTTTCAATAATGGAGAAGAGATGCTCAGGTCAGCTATAAATACCACTCACTGTAGTTTTCAAATCTGCATACTTAAAAACAGGCTCCCCTAAAGCCATCTGTAGGTACCCAAGTAGAAGTGTTGATTGCAAACGTGTGAAGTATCTGCAACTCCCACTGACTTCAGCAGGATTCGTGGGTGCCCAGCCCACTTTTACTTCAGGCACCCAGATTTGAAAGTTTTGGCTATTATTACAAAAGTAAAGAATCTACAGCAAGATCCAGTTGCACTATGGAAAACAGACAGATCCTTCCAGCAAACTCCCTGCACAGTCCCATTTAGAATTAAGTTACAGATATTACAGTTTACCCCATATCTTAGCACATTAACGTTATGGATTGCAATCCCGAGAATCTGAATAATTTCTTGCTCTGCAATCCAGGCTACCTGGTTGTCTTGTTTAATAACGTTCTGTGCTGCCAGGGTGTTGTTTTTGAGACTGCGAGCCAGACCCAACATTTCTTCAGCCAGCTTCTCTTGCATGCTGCGATGGTGCTGTAACACAGAATCCAGCTCAGTTGTTGACTGCTTCTCTGCAGACGCAAGACCTCTGCAGAACACAAAGAAAGACGTTTGGGATTCATTGAGAGTTCTTGTGGACTGTTCTCTCCATGGTTTTCAGATCACCATTAGATTCTGGCAGAGTTACATGACAGCTTATAAATCTGATTAATGGCAAGAAAATTTCAGAGCAGCAGTTTTTAAAACAGCTAATAAGACATCATTCATGTTTAATGTTTCTACAAATGGGCATTAAAACCTTTCTATCTGAATTAATGAAGTACATTCAGGAGTCAAAGGCCCTTGCTTCCCCATCACAAAGAGTCAAAATATTAAACTGTGACTTACTTCCGTTTCCTTAAATTTAGCTCCTCAGAATCTGAAGAAAAAAAAAAAAAAGATGTTTTAGCAGTTGATGAATCTCCAGGCCTGGCTCTCTTGTGGAAAACTGCTGTGCCAGGAAACTAAGCAGGTATAACTGAAAACTGCAGGAACAAAACTAAAGACTAAGAGGTACTAGGAGAGGCAGAGTTTTAACTCTGTCTGGGTGTCTGCACCAGACAACAGGGTTAGAAAGCCCTACCTCCCAATGGGGTACAGTGTCATGCAGTGTCACACTTGCGTCCAGTGGAGAGGCAGACACACAAAACCAGGATTGAGCTAATATTCATAAGCAAGAGCACCTCAGCTTTGCCCCCAGAACTCCGGGCTGGCCTAGTGCCACCTACTTGAGCAGTGTTTAAGGAACCTGCCCACCAATATGGCCAGGTAGAGGGCAGTGAGGATTATTCATTCATACATTTGGAAGGGTTAATATTATATGGAATCAAACTAGCTCATGGAGGCGTGTGATCTTGTTATGTCAGGGGAGAGCACAGGTACCATTAAAACCTGCCTTGGTACCTCTAGTGCTAAATTAGATTTGTAAACTGTTCAAGGAAGAGACTGCATTTGTACAGAACCTAGCACAAGGGGTTCCTGATCCAAAATGGGTGCTTCTGCGTTCTCAGTGATCAGGCAGAAACTTTTCTGTTGAACCACCAGATAAAGCAATTGAGTCCCAGGCTGGCAAACTACTAAAACACCAGGGAATGCTCTGGCTTGGCAGGAAAGTTTATCATCCCTTGTTCCTCCCCTGCCTCCTCCCCACACCCAGCAGGACTCCAGCCATCCGCTTCAAGAAAAAAAAAAAGTTTGATATAAACTTACCATTGACAGACAAAGGATCCTGGGGATGTGGAGGCGGAGGGGAGAGGAGAGAGAAACCCAGTAAGATTACAGATGAAGCGTCCTGCAGCTTTGCATCACGCAACCCCCCATGTCCTAGAATATTGTCTGTTCCCAATATTTCCGATCAGAAACTCCACCACCACAACACAGGGGCCTGCTCCCCAAGGAGTCCAGCACTAGAGGTGAAGAGATCCCAGGCTCAGAATTGTGGCTCAGCCCTCTGAAGGCAGCATGCTGCCAGCTGAGAGTCTGTGCTCTCCAGGGGAGAGGGCTGGTTGTAACCTCTGTGCATTGGGCTGCAGAACACGGTACATTCAGAATATGGTTTAAGATATTCCATTTCACCAGAGGCTCCACAATTCCCCTTGCCTCTGCTCCTACCCCAACTCGGGAACTAGATGGATGAGCAGTGCTACTAGGCAGGGTCCCCGACAGCAACCCCTCCGGACATGGTCACTTCCGGGTTGGAAGGTGAGTGCCAGGGGAGCAGCCGGCTGAGGCAGCATAGGCCCATTAAATTAGCAACAGAACAGGCCAGCAGCAGAACGTACCGTACCAAGCAGCTCACTCCTCATCTTGCCTGTGTAGCGAGCCTTTGTCTGCAGATGAACCATTTTAGTAGCTGGGGTTCGCTCTTTGGTTGTAGTTGGAGTTCGTCCGGGGGCCAGGAATTGATTTGCCAGGGCCTTTTCGACTGACGACGACTATAAAGAGAAGGGCCAAATTAATCTTGTGCTCTGCAAAGACGCTAGAGAATAACGAGAGAGCTCTTCTGCTGCTACTTCCTGCAGAATGGAAGGTGAGCGAGAGGGCATGGCAGCAAAGGAGCAATCCAGTCTAGTTGCAGCACAGCTCAACAGCAGTCCATAGCTCGGGAGATGTTTGCAGCACTGTACAAAGGGCAAATGATGCTGAACAAAGAGAGCCTGCCCCCAAAAGCTCACAGTTCAATGGCAATGGGGATAGCATAAAACAGAGGAAACATTTGCCTTCTTGGTGGGTCTTGGGGGACGGGGCGGGGAAGAGAAAGAGTTTGTAACTCTAAATATCAACATCTTACCTTTAACGGACGACAAGAACCCAAAACACAACTAGTCATGATTTTGAGAGAAAAACTGTGCATGTGTGCACAAAGACGACTACTTATTGCTTTGAGCTATGGTAGCGACAGACAAAAAAACCCAATCGCTCAGTAAGTCATTTCAGGCTGGACAGAAGGTGCTTACCAATTTTTCAGCTTCTAACATTCCTTTTAAGAAGTCCACTTTGCGGGAGTATTCATTCACCAGTTCAGGGGCAGGCTTGCTGCAAGAGTCAAAAGAAACCATGATATTTCTTATTGCAAGTATTTCAGTACATCACATGCACATAGAACAGTTGTGAGCTTAAGGCAGCATCTTCCAGCAGAAACAACTCAAAGCTAGAGTCACTCACACTGCTAATTTCTGAAGGACGATGGATTGAACTGGACAGACAGATCAAGAACAAGTATCACCTCTAGAGGTGGCCTCCCTAGGAGAGGGCTGAGATGCAATGGCTAGGGACAGCAAGTGGAGGGGGGGAGGGGAGGGTTGTAGCTTGCTGTGCTGGCTGCTCGTGTTGCACATTTCTGGTGACCGCTGCATGTATTTTCATGGGGATGACAGGGTGCAGGGAAGGCACATTGGAGCAATAATGGTGTTACAGACTGGCAGAGCACCTGGGATATGCTGGAGGCTTTTTCGTTTATATCACCCAGTAAGATATTTTGACACTTCTATGCCACTTGTATGGCTTGTCTATTAGACTATAAGGGCTGTGGAGCTGGGACCATGTCTTTCTGTCCATTTGTGCAGCACAGTGGGGCTCAGTCATAACTGGGGCCTTCGAGTGCTACTGCAATGTAAGTGAAACAGCAGCCCCTGGAGCGGTCTTCTCTGATATTTGCACATGCTCTCCCCACAGCAAAAAAACATGCAGACATAAGTGAGCTCTAGGGCTATAACCACAAAGGGCATCCCCTAAGCATAAACCATTCAGCGATCACCACAGCCCTGAATGCCTTCCAGCTTCCCTTCTCCGGGGCTGCGGCCATTTCCCATGTAACTGGTTACTGTGTAAAGAACACACAGCATTTCCTTCCAACCTCAGTCTCAGAGACAGCATCTCACCTTGAGAGTTTCTTTATTGCAAGGAGCATCTCTTCGAGCGCACCTACATACTAAAAAACAACAACAGACATTTCTAGAGTTAGCATTAAAACAAGAGTGAGTATGGCAAATGCTAAGGGCTTTGCAGATATGAAATATGAATGTTAATGAGGATTGTTGTTGTTTTCATAGGTAGCATCATGCAGTATTGTTTTTACCTGCTTTACTGTGGCTTGTTTTTAAAAGCCAGCTGCATGACGTTATATCAGTCTCTCTCTTGTCTGCATCTTAGAGGCTCATCACTGGGAGACAGGTTAAGTAAATGCAGAGTCTAGCAGCCTGATCTTATCCATGGCACTTATGAATTAATAAAGGTAAAACTAAGAGCTGTGGGATACTTCCAGCATCTCTCCCCTCCCTCCATTTAATGGCAGGTTGACAAAGCATACTACTGGACTCTTAAACCAAAATTTGCTTCCCACAAATGGAAATAAGACTCCAAGAACAGCAACCATCAGCTTGAAATTTAAGATGCAAAAACAGATTTAGCAAGTTTCAGGTGCTATCCCTGTCATTCAGGTTCCCTGCCAGCTTCTAGGATTTCACAATATTTTTTTTTTAAAAAGGGTTCTCTTCCATTACTTCTGTGCTGAAAACATACACTGTCCAGGGAGCCACGGACTACACGGGGAAAACAGTAAAACTGACTGCACCAACATATGCAGTATTGTAATACTCCCAACACACACTGAAAACACTATTAATTGTTCACATATAGAGACTGCGTGTAAGTAGTAATACAAGAACCCCCACCCCTCAGGAATTTGCAACAAACTGAACTGGAATGCTGCAGTAAAGCCCTCTGGTTTCTGAGTTACAAAGAGAATAAATGATTACAATGATCCATTCTGGCCTTGAAATCTGTGAATTCTGCAGCAACGTCATGTAAATTTGAAGTGAGAGAGAGGGATTACTGAACCAAATATGAAAAATGAATAACACAGTCAGTACATGATCCCTTCTGTTATTAACATTTTATGGTGTCTAAAGTGTTGCTGTCATGCTTTCACACTGAGCGCACACACATCTATTGTGAAAGCTGTCAGGGGAGGACACTGGATATTTTGGCAACTGAGCAGCGGAAGACTCTGGCACCTTGATGGTGTCGTAGGCAAAAGTGAACGGTTTTTACTTCAGTTCCCCATTCCACCCACTGGATGCTCCAATGAATAGTTCATTGAAGTCTAAGGGAAAAACAGTCATAACATCTTCACTTCAGCAGGAATAAGGCATCTTTTCAGTAGGTTTTGAAGTACTTCAAGTTGAAAAAAGACCTAAATGAAAGTCCTGCCTCCAAGCAACAGGGTCGAGTTCTGCAGCTCTCTGAACAGGTAAAGGTCTGCCCTGCGAGCCCATAGTTTACTCTCCATAGTCACTGAGCTTTTTGTTTCCATAAACAGCCACATACTTGGTGCAACTAACCAGCTCCTTCTGGCAGAGAAAGCAAGCTATTGATAGGAAACCATCAGAACTGGGTAAGCTAGACTTAGTGAAATGATGCCCACCTGGTTACACTCATCATCCCATCCAGTTTCCATCCAGTACACCCTATCACAGTGCCCCTGCGGTAGTGAGTGAACAGACATTCACATGCCTTGAAGGAAGCTGGCAAACAAACAAAACAAAAACTGAGGCACAAGGCCAATTGCTAAAACAAGATCAAGTGGAAGGGAGTCCCTCCCAAGAAACAGCTCTCTGGTTCCTAGGCGCACATATGGAGACTACAGAGAAATAGCTGGCATGAGAAAAGCAACACCTGCACTGCTGGGTCTCAGAAGCCTCCTGCCTATGCAGACCAAGGCCACAGTGTGGAATATAATCCAAGGGGTTATAAAGAGATTGCTTTGAAGTTTATTCCCAAATCTTTAAACTCCTTCTCAAAGAGGAATTCTATTAGCCTGAATAGCACACACGTTCCTTGTCTGCTTTATTTATAACAACCACAGAAGCCACGGACTGGTGCTGATTAATTCCCAGGTGCATCTCATCTATCTGTAAATCAAGAAATTATACCTCCAGGCAAAGGCTTTTGCACCTTATGAAGTCCCACACATATATTTCAATCTGGAATTCACATTGCCCTGTGGCTTATATACCACAATATAAAATGGGCACGACACATAGCATAAACCAGAGGTTGCTGGATGCTATTTTGATATGGGTTCCTCTACTTTCATAGAGCAGTAAGGTCTCTTTTTTGACAAAGATAAAGGACTAACAAACAAGTGGTGTGTTTGTTAATAATACAGGCTGCACACATCTTGGAATATTCTTGCTTACACTGGGGCAAAGAATTGCCTACTACTCATATTAACTTTTCCTAGAAAAGTTGGGTAAGTATCTAATTTCCCTCACAGAGATGACAAGAGAAGACTTGTTTTTGGAGAGCAGGATTCCCCCAATTTTGAATCTTCATCTGTTCATATGAGAGCAGGTAGTCTGACAATAACAACAGGGTTCTTAAAGAAGAGGTGTCAGGTGCATATGTATGGAGTAAGGGTGACATCCAGCGGCCAGAGCCAAGATGATTAAGCATCCTTTAATTCTTGGCAGGTTCACCTCTCCTTTCTTCACAACACTATAGTTCAGAGTAAATTAAGCTATTCTGAGAGGCCAACATTCAATATGTTTATGAAGGTCCAAGTGAAACACTACAGTGAAACAAGTAAGATAATCAATGATCTAACAAAAAAAATCTGAGACACACAAAGTGGTTGATGTAATAATTTTTATTGGACCAATTTCTGGTGGTGAAAGAGACAAGCTAGGAAATTTACCACAGCTGAAGAAGAGCTCTGTGCAACCTCAAAAGCTTGTCTCTCTCACCAGCAGAAGTTGGTCCAATAAAAGTTATGTCCTTGCTCACCTTGTCTAATATCCTGGGACCAGCACAGCTACAACACTGCGACCATAAAAAGTCTTCCTCAGATTGGATATGCTAAAAATCTCAGGAATCTCCAGCAGAAACACGATGGGGTTTTAAATGCTGCTTCAATACCAAATCCCAGGACACCTAAATTAGATTTATCTCAGTAAAGCTGAAAAACAGTCTCTCCCAGTAAGAAAGACTGAGTCCTAGTCAAACAACCCAACACACCAGCCCGCCCAGAAGCCCGGACAGTTCAGTCCCAGGAGACTGACACTAGGCAAGGAGAGAGAACCTCCTCCAAGCGAACAGCAGAGACCAGGACCAGGAGAGATTTCCCCGACAGTCAACCTGATTCCAAGCCAGGTCCCTGTCAATGGCACCCCCGGCACCCCCTCCTTCGCAGCTCTCGGGGTAACCCGTGACGGGTCCCCGAACCGCGAGCACGGGGCGGGCTGCGAATCAGACGGAGACACCCGGGCACAGCCGCTGCTCCCGGAGAAGCCCGCAGGCAAAGCCGGCTCATCGAGCGGCCTTGCTCACGCCACCAAAGTAGGCCCGCTTCGCCGGCGGGAAAAAGGCCAGGCCCAGGCCCAGGCCCAGGCCCAGGCCCTGCCCGCAGGCCAGCCTGGCGAAGGGGCTGCTCCAGCCGGGCAGAGCCGAGCCGAGCCGAGCCGCGCCTGGCGCCCCCGAGCTGCCGCGGCGTCGGCCCCCAGCCCCACAGCTACGCTGCGCCCCATGGCGCCCGCGGGGGAGAAGGAGCCCGGCGGGCTGCCCGCGGCGGCCCCCTCGGGCGGGGCTCGGAGCCCTCGGCCGCCGGGGCGGGGAGCGTCCGCTGCAGCCCGGCCGGGAGCCCCGGGGCCAGCGGCGTCCTACGGCCCATCCCGCCCGCGGCACCTTCTCCAGCCGCCACTCGTCCGGCTCCCGCCGCTCGGCCGCCATCGCCTCACAGCGGCTCAGCAGCCGCCGCATGTTCAACTCCAGGCGGGTGGCCGCCATCGCCAGCCACCCCCCTCAGAGCCGCCGCCGCCGCCGCCACCTAGCCGGAAACAGCAGAAAGCGGAAATGACGCCCAAAAGCGCGACCACAACGAGCCCAAGCTGGTTACCGGAACAAAGATGGCGAATTTTGCATTTCCGGTTCCGGCAGAAGCCGGAAAGTGCGCGGAAGGACGCGCCCAAACTAAGCGGAAGCGGGCGCGGGAAGGCCAAGTGGGTGTTGCCCAGCGAGCGCCCGCGACTCTCACGGAAAACAAGCAAGTCGCTTGCGAAGCAAAGCCGGCTCCTGTTTATGGCCGGGCCGCCGCTCCACGAGCACTTCCGGTCACCGGACGCTGCGACGTAAACACTAACGGCAGCGTTCACGTGGCAGGGGCGGGGCTTATTCCCCCTCCCCCCCCCGGCCGTTGTTAGAGTGACGGCCGCCGCTCGGGCTGGGCTGGGCTTTGGTGAGGGGAGGGTTTGGGCTGGGCTAGGGGGAAGCAGAGGGGAGGGTTTGGGCGGTTCACCTCCCCCAGGTGTAAGGTGTGGGCAGGGGCAGGGATAGGGGGAGGCGGAGGGGAGGGTTCGGGTTTGGGCTGGGGGGGGGAAGCAGAGGGGGGCTGGGTTTGGGCTGGGGGGGGGAAGCAGAGGGGGGCTGGGCAGGGTAATGAGGGCAGGGGGGGAGGGGGGAAGCAGAGGGGAGGGTTCGGGCTTGGTCGGTTCACCTCCCCCGCTGTAAGGCTGGAGTTAGTTGGAAGGTCAGATGCAGCCGCTGTCCCCCGGGTGCTGCGAAGGCGACCAACCATCTACATCCTTCGCGTGAAGCTGAATTGTCTCCCACTCCCTTCTCACAACGCGTTTCTGTAAACACGAACCCTCCGCCAGAGCGAGCGCAGTGCCTACGGCGTCCCTTGCGCTGCGTCGGTTCACGACGGTCACCAGGGACCACGCAGGGCTGGGCCGGTGCCTCGCTGTACAGCACTGACCACGCCGACTGGTCAACCACTGACTTCCCTAAGCCCTGCGGGACTCGCTGGTCCTAGGATGTCCACCTCCATCATGGCCATCTAGGTTCTGCTCATCGTATGCCCTGGAGCGGATACTACCCCTGAGCACAGAACCCAGGGTGCGGAATGAGAACAGAGTGAGGCTAGTCCAGTTGATAAAAGGCATCTTTATGTACGCTGCTGCTGTATTGAAAACATCGTTCAAGGCCGATGGACGATATTTTAAATAGTCTGACTAGACTGTAGGCTCCCTGAGGAAGAGGCCCTGCCTCAGTTTGTACTTAGGGCTGCAGACGCTGCACAGTAGAAGAACGGATTACTCAACACCATGTGGGTTAATTCTCTTCTGATCTCAGGGGGGAGGCATAGTTTGTGGGTTTTTTTAATTCTGCCCACCAATTGTGTCATATACCAAGAAAGAAAAAAACCCAGCACAATTCTTGTTCATGATATTCCACCTGCCTGCTAGGGGCATTTGGTACCCGTTTGCCATGTTAGTGAAATACATGCTTGAGGTTTTCAGCTCCCCTCGAAGCTTTATAGCAGCAGTGAGGACAAACTCCTTACGCCTGGACTACTGCAGTGCCTCTGTATGTCAGTGTGAACTCAGGGAGTTGACTGAAGAGCAGCTCTACTTACAGGGTGGAACATTTCTCCTTCATCACTAATTGCTGTAGCAGCAAGTTTAATTATAATAAAGCTTCAGGACTGGCTCAAAGTTCTCTATAAAGACAGTTCACATGGAAATTAGGTTTTCAATTAGTTTTTTTATGACAAGTGTCCACCTTCAGTGGAAATTTGATTTTTTGCTGAATGTCTGAATACCTGAAAACTGAAGAATTTCAATTCAGAAATACACGAGTTCTACTTCGAGTGATTGCTCATGTCCATTCAAATAGATGTGTGCACGTCTCCGTCCACAGGTTCCCGGAACTTTGTTCCCCTTAGCAGACCCTGTAGGGTCAGCACTGGTGCCCCCTGGAGCCCCGCGCGCATGCCGTGGTATATGAGGCACTGCCCACCCTACAGCCCCTCAGTCCCTTCTTTCCGTCCGTGACGGTTGCTGGAACGTCTCTTGCTTCTCACAAGTATCTTTCCCCTTGTAGAACGTTGTCATTGTAGTATAGTAGTTCGGTGTCAAGTAGTGTTAAACAGAGAATAGCAATAGAATAGAAGCCTGCAAGGGCTTAGGGGGGCCAGGCCATGCTCAGGTCACCTGGCTTTAAGCCTTGCGCCGCCTGTGAAAGGCTTTCCCACTTAGTGACCCTCACGATCACTGCCCCAAGTGCCTGGGAGAGCAGCACTGGAGGGAGAAATGTAAGATTTGCAAAGCTTTCAAGCGTAGGACTCAAAGACAGGGACATTAGGCTGAAAGCTATCTTGATGGAAGCAGCTCTCTGCCCAGCCTTCAAGCCGCCTCGATCCACCTCGGCGCCGAGCATCTCTTCAGTGCAGAGTGCACCACCGGCCCCGCAGTCGACGTGGCGCAGTGAGGCATCCCCAGTACCAAAAAAGAAGAGGCGGCAGCGCATGCAGTTCACACACTGCCCTGCATCACCGGTACAGGTAGGGTCGAGTGTGGAGGTGCACCAGCCAAGGCCTGTAGAGCTTGCTCCGGTGCCTGCATCTCCAAGTAGGAAGCCTCCCCCGACTCCTGGGAGTGGGGGAGTGCCCCTGCAGGTGCCGTCGACACCGGAGGCTTGTCAGACAGCAAGAGCCCTGATGGCCTTGCCCACGCCTCCACCTCCCCTGCTGAGGGCTGGTGTCCTGGGGCAAGCCGGTGCTGAGGCCCCCGAAGGTTGGTTGAGACCCCTGGCAGGGGTGGAAAAGTTTCCCGCCAGACAGTCACCAAGCCCTTCACCCACAGCCAGGCAGCACCGGACCCGGCCATCGACGGGCCCGTCCACCCCAACGCGACGCAGATCCTGGTCTTCAGATATGGGTTCAGCACCACGAGGCTCCCAACGGCACCACTCCAGGTCCCACAGAGGCAAGCGGCACCAGAAGTCGTTGGTGCCGAGATGATCCGCATCGAGCTCCTCGGAGCGCACCTCCTCTTGTCGGCACCATTCGAGAAGGTGAGGACGATCTCCATCCAGCTCCTCACGGTCATCGAGGGGTCGGTCCCCGGCATGGAGCGGCACTAAGGGCCGGAGTCAAGCTCAGCACCACCAGCAGCTCCAGATCCCGGAAAGGCAAGGACGCTCAGGGGTCCACCCATTGCCAGGAGGCTCCTCAGTCGGTGCCTATGCCAGCCCTGGGTTGGTCCCAGGGTCCCTGGCAATGGCCCTATTGGGGGTTCATATGGGACAGGGAACAATGTCCATCCCATCATTTGGGGTGCAGTTGGTACCCCCACACTGAACAAAGATTGCAACGGCCATTCCTCGGATGAATCCCCGGGGGGATGAGCGACCGCAGTCGTCGTCCTCCTTCTCCCCCACTGAAGCAGCCTCCAGGGACCACAGGCCACCACTGAGAGACTTCAGGGCGCACCAGGAGCTGCTTAAAAGGGTAGCCTCCAACCAGAACCTGGAGGTCAGGGAACTGGCAGAGGAAGAGGATACCTTCTTCGGTGTTCTGGGGTCACAAGGCCCATCAAGGGTGGCCCTGCCAGTCCATGACAGGGCCCTGAAGCTGGCTAAGACCCTGTGGCAAACCCCAGCCTCAGTCGACCCTACATCCAAGGGGGCCGAAAACAAGTACTATGTCCCGGCTGAGGGGGTTTGAATTCCCTTTTACACACCCGGCCCTGGGAACACTGGTCATGGATGTGGCCAATCAAAGAGATAGACGGGGTATCGGGTCCACTCCCAAGAACAAGGACAACAAAAAATTAAACTTGTCTGGGAGAAAAGTTTATTCTACTGGGGCATTGCAGTTTAGGATTTTGAACCATCAGGCACTGCTGGGCAGGTATAACTTTAACCTCTGGGACTCTCGCAGGCGGTTTGCTGAGGCATTGCCCCAGGATCAGGCACTGGACTTTGCCACGGTCCTCAAGGAGGGGATCACAGTGGCTGGGGCGGCACTTCAAACTGCCAGTGATGCTGCAGACACGGCGAGCAGGGCTATGGCCTCTGCCATCACCATGAGGTGGTGTTCCTGGCTGCAATCCTCGGGACTCTCCCAGGAGATGCAGCAGTCGATTCAGGACCTACCCTTTGACAGGTCGGGCCTGTTTTCTGACAAGACTGATGAAAAGCTGCATGGCCTCAAGGGCCACGCTTTGCTCCTTGGGCCTGTACACGCCCCAGGCTTCGAGGCGGCAGTCGTGACCCCAGACGCAGCAACAACCTAGGCCACCACCTAGGCCCTTTCAGCCCAATAGGGCCAGAGATAGAAACAGAGGGTTCGGACGGCGAAATCGGCCTCCTAGCTCATCCCCAGCCTCCCAGCAAGGGCCCCCCAAAGGTTCGGGCAATAGAAAGGGGCAATTTTGATGGTGCGCCCGAGGGTGGCGCCCTACCATCTCTCTGGATCCGCCCCATTCCTTCTTAGACAGACTAAGGCCCTTCTACAGGGAATGGGCAAATATTACATCAGACTGCTGGGTCCTCGATATAGTCCTCTGAGGATATGCCCTGCAGCTTAGGTCCCGTCCCCCAAACAACCCCCCCCCATCCCTCTTCAGGGACTCCTCTCACGAGCAACTCCTCTTTCAGGAGGTAATCACCCTCCTCGATCTGGGGGCAGTGGAATTGGTTCACCAAAACAAAAAAGGGAGATGATTCTATTCCAGGTATTTCCTCATCCCCAAGGCAAAGGGGGTCTGAGGCCCATATCAGACCACCTAAACAAATTCATCAAACGACTCAGGTTTCACATGGTCTCCCTAACCTCCATAATCCCTGCTTTGGATCCAGGAGATTGGTATGCCACCCTCGACCTGAAGGATGCCTACTTCCATGTATCTATCCTTCCCAGCCACAGGTGCTTCCTTCGTTTTACGGTGGCTGGTTCCCATTATCAGTTTATGGTCCTGCCCTTTGGTCTCTCATTGGCTCCCAGGGTATTCACCAAGTGTATGGTGCTAGTGGCTGCCCACCTAAGGCGCGGGGGGTACAGATTTTCCCCTACCTGGACGACTGGCTAATCAAGGGCAGGTCCAGGTCAATAGTACAGGACAGTGTAGCCCTGACCTGTGCCGCCTGCTCATAAACTAGCAGAAATCAACCCTATCCTCGCTGCAGCTTATAGAGTTCATTGGGGCCACCCTGGATGCATCCCAGGCCAGAGCCTTCCTCCCACAACCCCGGTTCAAGGCTATGGCTGCGATTTTCGCCCAGCTGCACCGGTGCCCCATGACAACAGCCAGGCACTGCCTCCAGCTGTCGGGACACATGGCAGCCTGCACGTATGTAGTGTGGCTAGCTCGCCTCAGACTCAGGCCTCTCCAGGCATGGTTAGCCTCGGCGTATGCACCGAGCAGACACCCCCTTCAACAGGGTGGTCACGGTCCCCCCCCGTCAGTCTTAGCCTCCCTGAACTGGTGGAGGACCCCCGGGGCAGTGTTGAGGGGTGTCCCCTTCAGAGATCTGGCCCCGTCGGTCACCCTGATCTCCAATGCCTCAGCCGTGGGGTGGGGAGCCCACATCAGCGCCGACCTGGGCACTCAGGGGCTCTGGATGGAGGATAGGCGCCTGCATATCAGTGTGAAAGAGCTCAGGGCAGTCAGGCTGGCGTGCAGGGTGTTCCTCAGGTTCCTGATGGGCAGGGTGGTGCAGGTGCTGATGGACAACACCGCAGCCATGTTTTACATCAACAGGCCTGGGGTGCGGGGAGGAACGGACCGCCTTCCTCTGCCAGGAAGCCATGCGCCTGTGTGACTTTGCCGTGAGGCACGACTTTCACTTCTCTGCCTCTCACCTCCCAGGGTGAGGAACGACAAGGTGGACCACCTCAGCAGGTCGTTTTTACCCGGCCACGACTGATCGTTGCACCCGGAGGTGGTGACTTTCATCTTCCGCAAGTGGGGTGTTCCCCAAATGGACTTGTTCGCGTTGTCCTGGAACCAGACGTGCCCGCGGTTTTGCTCGCTTCGGAGTCGCGAGCCGGGCTCTATATCCGACGCATTCTTCATCGAGTGGAAGGGGACCCTCATGTATGCGTTTCCCCCCCCATTCCGCTCCTGCCCAAGGTCCTCTTGAAAATCAAGAGGGACAGGGTAGACATGATACTCATTGCCCCGGCCTGGCCGAGACAGCACTGGTTCTCCATGCTGATGGACCTGTCGATCGCCTGCCAGTGGAACTCCCGAGAGGACACAATCTGCTTTCCCAGGACCATGGTCGCCTGCTCCACGCGGACCTGGACTCCCTGCACCTGACAGAGGGGGAGAGAGCCTGCTCGACACAGGTCCAACAAGTCCTGCTGGACAGCAGAAAACCTTCAACACAGGTCCTGTACTGGGCTAGGTGAAGGCGGTTCACCTACTGGGCAGAGTCCCGGGGTATCCCGCCCAGCCTCTCTCCTATCCAGGCAATCCTGGAGTACCTGCTCCAACTAAAACTCCAGGGTCTGGCACTGGCCTCCCTAAAGGTCCACGTGTCAGCCATCTCGGCTTTCCAGCCGCCGATAGATGGAGATCCCTGTTCTCCCATCCCATGTCAGTCAGGTTCCTCAAGGGGGTGGAGAGGCTTTATCCGCAGGTCTGTGACCCGGTGCCTCCCTGAGATCTTAACCTGGTCCTCTCATGGCTTACGGGGCCCCTCTTTGAGCCCATGGCTACATGCCTGCTGCTCATCCTCTCATGGAAGGTAGCCTTCCTGGTGACCATTACCTCAGCTAGGAGGGTCTCCGAGCTTAGAGCTTTGACCTCGGGGCCCCTTACACCATATTCTATAAGGCTAAGGTGCAGCTGAGACCTCACCCAGCCTTCCTGCTCAAGGTGGTCTCCCAATTTTATTATAACCAAGATATTTTTCTCCGTGTTTTTTCCCAAACCACAGTTCGGAGGAGCGGAGATGGCACTTGTTAGATGTGAGGCGAGCCCTGGCCTACTACATCGATAGGACAAGGCCGTTCCGGAAGACAACACAGCTCTTCATTGCAGTGGTGGACCGGATGAAGGGATCACCTCTCTCCACCCAGCGCATCTCCGTGTGGATCACCGCCTGCATCAAGCGCTGCTATGAGCAGGCGAACGTGCCACTTCCAGGTGTCATCACAGCATACTCAACCGGAGCCAGGCCTCATCTGCAGCTTTCCTGGAGAGGGTGCCCTGCCGGACATCTGCAGAGCTGCCACCTGGTCGTCGGTGCACACCTTCACGTCCCACTACGCCATCGTGCAGCAGGCGAGAGAGGACACGGGATTCGGCAGAGCCGTGCTGAGGGCAGCTCACCGGTAACTCCTACCCATCTCCACGGTATGGCTTTTTAATCACCTATATTGGAATGGACATCAGCAATCACTCCAAGTAGAAAACCGGGTTACTTACCAGTAACTGATGTTCTTCGAGATGTGTTGCTCATATCCATTCCACACCCACCCCCCGTCCCCACTGCCAGAGTTGGCAGAAAGAAGGGACTGAGGGGTCGTAGGGTCAGCGCTGCCTCATATACCGCAGCATTCGCACAGCACTCCAGGGGGCACCAGAGCCGACCCCACGGGGTCTGCTTAGGGGAAAAAATTCTGGGAACCCATGCACGCTGGTGTGCACTCACCTATATTGGAATGGACATGAGAACACATCTCGAAGAACATCAGTTACTGGTAAGTAACTCTGTTTTAGTTTGGGTCCCCAGTGCTTCCATTCTTCTTTGGGGCAGGCTCTCCAGCAGGACTTCATCTCCCATGATGCACTACAGTCACGTGACTTCCATATCATTGGAGATATAGTCCCACAGTCTTTAGAGGAGCAAGGTTCCCAAACAACATTTCCAGATCAAAAAACATTTTTGGGGGTGCGTGGGAGTTAAAAATACAACATTTTCCATGGAAAAAAGCCCCATCTTCCTGCCAGCTCTAAGCCTCTATATAGTGCGTGGCACTCTGCAATGTAGAAGACTGGAGCAGATTCCTGAATGGAGCTAGTAAGTGCAGTTCCTCATCAGCCAGAGTCTGCTGTCCCAACTATGCTCCCAGTTCACATTGATAGAGGATAGTGAAGGGAAACTGAGGCTGACACACTTGGCCCAAGTTTTAGAAGCTATTTGTGCTCTCATGTTCTCATGCCTCACCCTCAGTGGCTTTTGCAGCATTGATATGAAACACATGCTGAACAAAGCCTTGCACAAAGTTGCCCACTGTAACAACTGCATTTGCTTAGCAATGTGGTTATACTCATCCACAAAGCACTGAATTTTCAAACACATTCTATGGTTACACGGTCTTTGGTGATCAGTATTTAACCTGCAGAAGGAACCCTCTCTAAATCCTTTTATGGAGGGGTTGAGAAATAGCATGAATCTCAGGCGAGCAGATCCACTTTTGGTCAGAATCAAATGTTTCCTACTAACGGGCTCTCCGGAAAGGGCAGTCACTGTAACAATAGGACATTGATAACCTAACAGGTATTTTTAAAAAGTGCAGTGTATTAATAAACATTTTGATACATTTTTGGTCTTAGTTAAGGCTATTACATTAACAATTCTGTAAACCAAAAAGGAATTTGTCATAAGACATACAAAAAAATGAAGAGTAACGCAAAACATAGGGACTCTAATTCACCTTTGGTCCTATTAGAGCCCATTGTAAGCAAGTATAAAAAGGCACGGCAGGAGAAACAGGTCACTAGAGTCTTCCTGCAGACTCAACCCCCCTGTATATTGCTGTGACCAAACCAGATTTAGATTCTTTTTTACCCTCAGTTTCTTTTAATTTGTTTACGAAGAGCAGGATTATTGTTTGTTTTAAGCAACCCTGCTTAACCGTTCGAGTGCTGAGAGTTCTGGACTGCGAGTCAAGGACTGCTTAGGACAGGCACACAAGTTCACAGCCTTCAAAGGGTCAGAGCCAAAGCTGTGGTCCCAGTTTTTAAAAAATTCCAAACATTTTAAATATTTCATTCATTTATGCATGAAATGTGTGAATAAGGATCTGAAAACCTCCGCTTCACTTTTGCTGTTGGTTCATATTCATCCAAAGATTCCTGAGCTTGGGCCTCAACAGACCCTTGTGCAATGTATAAGGAGTTAATCTGATCAGTTCGCCTCGCTGGCCGGTCTCTCCGTCTCACCACTGGCTGAGATACATCGGCAGCTAAAGTTCTGCCCTGGGATTCTGCCAGCTTGGGAATCCCATAAGGAAGTTTTATATTTGCCGTGGGCATCACTGGGTTTCGGCAGGGGACTTTCCTGACCAGCACTGAAGACGGTCTGTACCTCATAACTGAGGAGACAGAATTGGAGACTGGAGAGGCCAGTGGAAGAGAAATGCTGGGCCCTCTGCAAGAGTCTTTGGCAGGCACACTGGGGCACTGAGCATGGCACGGGAATCCCGACAACACGGTTCCTTTAAAGAAAGGAAAAGATACTTTGAAGTTAAAGCACATTTAAAAAAATGTAAATTGACATGACTGGTTCTGACCATGTCACAAAAACATGTCTGTGAGAGAGGAAATAATGTAGAGAGTAAAAAAAAAGCACACACTACCTTAATACTGACCTTCAGTATCCAGCCGTCCTGTTCGGTCCTCTGGCAGGCTCTCTGTGCTCACCGAGGTCTCAGAGTCTAGATTTTCCTCATCAGAGCCTCGCTGGTCAAGCTCAGGTAATCGGTAAGTTATATCTTCCCTGCATCAAACACATATAGATCATAGCATTCCAGAAAGACAGTGACTTACAATATTTACCAATGCTGCTGACATGAACAATTCTAAGCAGAGCAGACTTTAGAAACAAGCCATCCTGCATCTACATCTCATCAAACTTCATCTGAAAATATTTCCTTTGCCTATTACCTTTTACTACCTTTCCTCTTCTCCATCCTGATTTTGTAAATTTTGTCTGGAAACGCAACACAGAAATAAAGCAGCATGCTGTATTGCCTCCCAGGACACAAGGCATAAGATCAATGGATTTTGTTAGCAATCCAAAGCTGGGACTCACTTTTCCTCTTTTATTGACTGTATGCGTTCCATCAGAATCTCCTTTTCCCGGTTATCAACATCAGACACCTCATCTTCCTCCTGCAGTGATCCCAGTTCAGGGAAACTGTCGTCATCTCTCTTGGCTTGGGGGCTTTTACTCTGTAAGAAAGTTGGCTGTGTCATGCTTTGTGATCAGGAGTAGGATAGCCCACACTGTAGTCCAGATAGTAAATTAGTTATAAAAGACAGGCAGGTGAAAGCAGGGCAAGTGAAGGGCTCCAACAAACGTAGTGAAGGGGGGTTAGTTATCCATTCCATATATAGATAGGTTTGAATAGGTCACAAAGTAGTTTCAATTTGCCTTGAAAGTTTAAATTCATCGGATTTGTTTTAACATTTTTCTTTTTTCACGTTTTTCAGTGTAGAAACTACATTTGCCAACACTTGTTTAGTTGTGAGAGTTCACTACAAAATTATCGTTCCATCCAGTCTGAGCACAGTTTAGAACTTCATTAATAAGAAATGGTGCAGCTAGGAAGGAATAGGGCAGCAGCAGTGCATGCATTCTGGGGAAAGGGCAGCAGTGATGCATATAGTCTAGATGGTTTTAAAAATCTATTTCATACCAAGTAAGTTATAATAAGCAGCAAGTGTCCCAGTCATGCTGAGGTGCCATAGGAGAATTAACCATGCACTATAAACACGTCAGGTGTTGTACATACCAGCACCCCCTCATAAGGAGAAGAAAACCCAAGTTTTACAGGCCAGAACTAAAGAAAGATGAAGACCAAATTCACTACAACATGGTAACTTCAGAAAGTTGTTTTTCTGATCAGAACAGTTACATTAAAACTTTGTATGTCAGACTTAATGGGAATCTAGATAGTTCTATCACTGTGATATTTTGCAATGTATGTGTCTGGAGGTTCCATAAAAGCAATATTTAAGGCTTTAAAAACAATTTAATCTACCCAAGCACAAGGTATTTGATCTTTCATTATCAAAGTCCTTTTCACTTCACATTTTAACCTGCTTTCTAAAGCAGCTTGCTGGCAGTATCAACAGAAGTCAAATCAGTAGTTTTCTAATTCTTATTATAGGCAAGACAGATGTAGGAGGTTTTGTAGGTTTTTTAAACTCTTCACTAATTTTTCATTTATTTCAGATGTCTAGGGCACACAGAACAGGAGTATCAGCTTTTCAATCAGCAAATACAAGGCCAATATCCTGAGATCCTTATGTGGAATCTCATTGCTTGGCTGTCACAATTCTTACATCCAGGATTAAAAGCAGGCCTGTAAAGTTAACACCTACTTCTCTAATGCTATGTGACTGCCAAACAAAGGTCCTCTTCATGCCACTGATTTTAAGGCAAAACTCCACAATGAAGTCTGGAGGAAAGTTCTGCTTTAAAATTAAAAACCAATGGGATGGGGAGGCCAAAGAATTGTGAAGAATCTCACTCAGTGCAAGTTCTGCTTGTGCAGTTATACTGGGTAGGGATGGTCACATGTCCGACACCGCGGAACACGAAGTGTACAGTGGTGTGTGTCTGCTTCTCACTTGTGCCGATTGACTCAAATCCTAGCTCTACACGTGCAACAGGGACCTTACTGTGAAACGAACTCCAGTCCACTCTACACTTCTACTTCTGGATCCTCAGATACGTTCCCAAAGAGATTTTCTTTTTGCATTTTAAATTAGGAAGTTTTGTGGTACCACATCCATGACAACTATAGTTAGGGTTACTCAAGCATTTCCATGATAACCATCATTTTCAGTCACTCATAGCTTTGTAAAACTCCCCCCTTTTGGGCTGAAAAATTTCCAGGCCTTATTCTTACTTAAAGCTGATTCTTTGTTTTTGACTTTTTCCCCCAAATTGTTCAGCCATTTAAGACAGACAGCAGAAAATTAACTAACTTTTCCTAATGATATTAAAAAAAATTTTTTTTTAAAGCCATTCAAGTGCCATAATAGTAGGGAAATTGCCCTCACAAAGGGAGAATGCCTTAGTGTCCTGGGGACAATCCGTTCTGATTGTGCCAAATTTGGAAATTACTCTTCTCACATGGGCAGTTCCTGGGTAGGAGTTACAATTACGATGACAAGCCCAGTGCTGGCAGCCTGTATTGTATGCACACTTGAAGCTATAAATTCATCTCTAGAGTCCCCTGAACCCAGCCAACCAGGAGACCCGGACCTGCTTGTCCTCTGCTCTCTCTGAATTGCCTCCTCAGTTGAGAAGAATGAACACTGGACTGGGAACCAGAAACTGTAGGCCCATCTCTTCCATTCAAGGACCATAATTCTCTGCATTCCAGAACCTCTTAGGAGAGCCTCCCTCCAATCCTTTGGAAGGCAAATACCATTGCCCCTTCTTGAAAAAAGGGGTAACTGAGTTCCAGAGAGGTGACATGACTTGCTCAAAGACACAGGGAGTTTTGCAGAGCTAGACACAGAATCCAGATCTCTGAGTGGGTGACTCATGTTTTATACTAAACCACAGGGCCCTAGAGAAAAGTGATCAGCTATACATATGCCACTGCAGAGCCAGCTAATCTAGGAAGCTGTCACAGAGGTGACTTTGGCACACACAATGTAGCTGAGCTTTTCGTGGAAGTACCAGAGATGTAACTGAGAGCACACTCTGAACAAGTGACCCATCACAGCTTTGGGAATGAAGGAGCCCCCTTTAGGTTGCTTGGCATTGAACAGGCACAACTACCTCACAATCCTATTTATGGAGTCCCTGGGCTGGTGCCCAGATGCTCTCTGCACTTACATCAACAAGAGGTGCTCCCTCCCCAGCTCACTTAGCTCATTCAAATTCAGACTTCCACTTGGCAGACGCCTCATTCCCACTGCAATGCTGGGCCAACCCCAACCCCCTTTTCATTATAATCCAAGATCAGTAACCAGCACTTGGTCTTTGACAAGCTGAGCAGGCTGGGAAAGGTGAAGCTACAGTGTATTTCCCCCACCCCAAGGAATCTGCGGTACAGCCCATTAGCCAGAGGGTCCTATTACTCATTGTAGCACTTACCGTGTTCTGCCGGAGCAATGAGAGTCTACGGAAAGCAATGCTCTCAGCTGCTTCCAGCTGGTTAATTTCATCCATTTTTATCTTATATTTTCTCATCTGTTCCTTTATTAGCATTTCCACACACCTGTTTGAAAATGCAAGAGTTAATTCAGCAGTCTGCTCCCTGGATATCTACAAATGCTTTGGGGACAGCTATGGGGATGGGATGCATCACCAACACATGGACCTATCTTCAACACACTGCCAGTGAATACACCCGGCTCCAGGATGTTAGACACACATGTGGATGGCCCCCTCTTAAACCAATGTCTCCAGAGGGGAGGAAGAGTCTACACAGACAAGCAGGGCTGGATGCAACCAGAAAGCAGTGCTAGAGATGATACATGTTCTTAATTGGATAACCAGAACTTTGCACACTGTCTCCCCATGCAATAATGGTTCATGAACAAGCATCTCCCACGCTGCAAGCTATTTCTGTTTCCGCTACCTGCTGTCCTCTCCCTGATCCGGCGCAGACAGTGTTAGGTATAGCATATTCCCGCAACTGCCCTTCTCCATCTTTACAGTCCCACGGGAAGAGCAAACAATCAGAAGTTGGAAAAAAACATGGCTTTATTATTTTTCAAACATTTTTTTTATTTCTACTCTGGCTCTATTTAAAATGACTGAGACAGATCCAAAGCCAGCAACATAGCCATGGTGGTGGTAAGCACAGAGCGCTGGAGATGCTGCAGTAAGGCCAGGAATGCTCCTGATTAGCACAAAGAGGATATGAGCAAAACTCTCAACTCAAGAAGAGAGGCTCAGAAGTAAAGGCTGAAGAGCTCCCAAGTGGGCAATGGACAGAGTTCATATAAGTAATGGTTCCTATCTCAGTACAGCTATAGGATAGGTGTTTGTACATGATTGGTGCTACTTTTTATTTTATACATACAGATTTATACCGCCATCCTGTACACATCCCCCTCCATCCAAGCCCTTGCTTGGAAAACAAATAAAAAGGAATCAAATTCATAACATTTTCTAGCATTAGTTAGAATTCAGAAGTGTTAAGACTCTTAATTATTACTATAGTTACAGTAGCATCCTGATGCCCACATCAAGATTGGGGCCTGTTGTGCAAAAGACACAGAAATCAGTGGCAGAGCCAGGATTAGAACTCAGTCTTCCAGACCATCCTGCCCACAGGGCTGGAACACAGTACACTGGATAGTCCTCACATGGGTCAAACTACAGGAGGTAGAAGAGGTGTACAGGACAGCAACAGAGACATGCACCAGCTGAAAGGGCCATTTCACCACATAGATTTCTGCAGCAAACCAAGTGCTGAGACTTACATGGTTGTCTTTGAGACGTCCTTCATACTGGTTAGTGGGTCAGAATGATCAGGGCAGCGCAAGAGGCATGGAGCAAAGACAATGGCCAGAGCATTGGGTGACATCCGGTTGATGTCTTCTATTAGAGCCACTCTGAAATTCAATGTTTGGAACAAAATTAAAATTTCTTAGTAAATCTTGCTAGAAAACAAATGATCTGATCAAACTTTGTTAGTGTTCAGTAGGCAGCTGTGAGGGAAGCTCCAGAGTGGTTCAATATATACAAGAGGTTTTGGGAAACATTTTCAAAATTTTTTTTTAAAAAAAGTGAGTTTTACATCTTGCTGCATGAACAAGAACAAGAATCCACATAGACTGAGGTAGCCTGGATGAGCCTTGGCTAGCCACTCTGTGCCCCCTCTCTTGTGAGTCAGTTATCACTCTATTTTCAGATTCCTATTTAGGTCCTCTCAGCTGAAAGCAGATCCTTCCACTTCATGCCCGCTTGCCAGGAGCATCCAGCTCACCAACAGAACACTTACAGGCATTTACAGTGCTCATGATGTCTCTGCCATTCAACTGCACTAACACCCTAGGTATCTGCCATCCAACCACACTAATCCCTGCATTCCAGGCTGCTCAAATCCACTGCTCAACCATGGACTTGCAATGCTTTCAGGGCTAACACTGCTTGGCTCACCTGATACAATTAGACCAGCTGGCAGGAGAGAGAGAGGGAGCGTGCGTGTGAACTGCCCACCCTAAATTCTCTCCCTTGTCATGTTAGTCTTTCACACAAAGCAGTAAAATCCCTACTCAGACCCCAAAAAGGTTCAGGCTGTCAGAAAGCTTTTCCAAGATGAATATTCTTATCTCCAGTTTACATGGCTTGTCTAACAGCAATTGGAAGGAGACACCAGAGGGGGAATGGGCCTAGTGCAGATAAAACCCAAAGGAAAGGGAAGATCATTACTTGACAAGATGAAAGATGAGTCGCTCCAGGGTGTTGTGATTGGCTTGTGGAAGCTGTTCGAGGACACTGTAAATGGCAATGAGTTGCTCCTGCTTTTCTGGTAGCTCTGCACACGGAGAGATGAGCACAGCAAGATTTCTGACACTCAGCAGCTCACAGCAGTTCTAACTCTGAACTTACAAACCCCTGGTGCTGCTTAGTACTTCAGAAGTCATGGCTGTCTCTTCATTTACTCACCCTCTTATAGTGAGACAATAGCACACACCAGATGGTATTAGTTTCCCCCCCTTTTCAGATGCTTGTAACAGCAAGTTAAGGACAGAGTGACAAATGCAAGCAATGTTAGATTCCAGTTGTCTTCACATTTTTTGCACTAATAGACTAACTTTCCCCCCTCCCCCGCAAGAAAGGGCAGTATTATTACAGATGCTGCTGTTCTGAAAAGACAGGAATCTTTACATCACAAAGCCAAAAGATATATTTTCCCCCAGAATTTCTGTCTCCTAAGACAAATTTTAGAGTGACTGCTGTTGAGATAACTAGGAAGAGGCCATATAACCCACAGTTGGTGCTGGGACACTAAATCCTTCTGCAAGGCAGAGAACAAGTTAAACATTCCTTTTGCTCTACAAATTGTTGACGAAACCTACCTACTGCTCGGAGAAAGTCACTGTACTGTGCACAAGTCATGAGTGGGTCAGGTAACTCTCGCAGCCATTGCTTCAGGATGCCAGTGATGGTATGAACGGGGTAATTCTCTAGTTGCACTGAATTTGGATCTGAAAAGAGTAACTATATTTAGCCGATCTGATTCCTTTGATAGGCACAATCAGCTCCCAAAGAAGGAAGCCTGCAAAGAATTCAAGCACTAGCGTATCTACTCTCATGGAGCCCAAGTGGCTACTCAAAATGTGCCTGCCAGATATGTATTTATGAGCACAAACAGATAAGCAAGCTAATCGGTAGTACAGGCTCCACACTGCACAAGTTAGTGCAGAGCACTTTTTCTGATAAGAAATCGAATCTTACAGATGTTCTCAGAAAAGCAGGGCAGCTGAATTCTGTGCTGGGAAGCAGGAAAGGTTGACAGCATCACCTCAACATACCTGTCTGCAGCAATTGTTTCAACTCCCTCATGCGATTTGCTGACCCTGATTTCCTATAGATTCCTTCTGTGTAGAGGCCATGCATCTCCACATACTCTAGCAGTTTCTCCAGGACAACTGGGACTGAATTCTTATCGCTAGTTAAGGAACTCACACACACTCCAAAGTGACGGGAGTCTGCATCTTGGTCGTTCTGGAATTGATACAAGTCAAGTGTCATGTGGATTTCTGCACCCAGGCTACAAAACGTATTTAAGTTAAGTTCTGCTACACTTAAATGAAAGCTGAATGTTTTATTCCATGCTTGTTACTAACTTTTGGTCACAAGATGCCCACTGGCAAGAATGGTGTCTGGACTGTGGCACTGTGAGAGATTTTCAGTTGTTGGTACAATCAGGCCCAACAGCTGGTCTACCACATTACACATGTGTACTCTGAGGGCAGGACTTTTCTTACCTTTTTTCCACAGGATGATGTGAAGCAGCTCTGAGTTTTGGACATGCATTTCTTGTGGCAAGTCAACTTGCAGACTACAGAGGAGAGGGACTGTTACTAATGGATCAAAGCAGATTCAAATGCCAACTGTCCTCTGTTTCCCGTTTGCTGTTAGTTTGCATACTGGAGTTTTCCCCAAAACACAAAATACTCTTTGCAAGAGAGATGGAAAATCATTCTTTGCTGTAGGGCTGCTCCAGTTGAGATATGCCAGTATCACTTAGTCATTAGGAAAGTGGGTAGGAAGTTTTCCTCCCTCATTTCACACAAATCCATCTCATCCTAAATCCTTCAGCCACAAAAAAGGGACATGTAGTTGCTTTGAGGAATGCTGTTGTTGCTGGCTCCATGAAGCAGCTGGCAAGAATTGCTAGAGCCCGACCTATTACTTGTGCCAGCCATGCCCTGTGCTGCACATGCCTCCTCATGTCAACTTGTTCAGTTGCCCCCCATCCTGCACGGTCCTACCAGCCCAGACCCCCACCAACTTGCAAAGCCTACCAGCCCAGACCCCCACCAACAAGGCCATAGCTGTGCCCACCAAAATTATAAGGAATCTGCCCTTTTAAAAAACAAGGTGGCAAGAATGAACCATTTCTTACTACTGCAAAGACAGGCCTTTTCCATGGGCCAGATGTAGGACGAGCACTGCTCACACGACTGTCGAATGCTCACTTGATAGCTGGTGAACACATGGCCATTGTGCTCCTCAATCTAGGGAGGGGAAGGGGAAAAGTTAAGGGCTCCCTTTGTTTATTTTCTTTAGAAACAATCTGAGCTGACTCCACCTTAGCTTTCCTTCTCTCTTCCACTATTACAAGTGACAGCCTTACACCAGAAGCCAGATTTCCCTCTAAACCAAGAGAATTGGTGTTGGTCCATTTCATAATTGAGGCATTTATTAGACAGAGTATCTTTAACCCAGTCACACATCAGATGCAGTTTGCCACTAACATTTAGCAGTCACACCTCCCCTCTAAATAGTTTCCTCATTTAAAAAAACTGTGTGTCCTAAAAGGTGCCCCAGATGAGGGGAGATGTATGCATTTAGGAACACATCAGGCTGCACAAGACAGACCAGAGATTCATCTAATCCAGAAGCCAATGTTAGAGCTTTGGTGCAAGTGGAAACCCTCCCCCTCACCACACACACCCACGACTCCTAGTTGCATGGTTCTGTTTGAAACCAGATAGCAATCAGCTGATGCTTTACAAACAGCATCCACAGTCCTTAATTTATATCCCCATTATAGTAGTTATCTAAGTGTTTCATCCTTTATGAATAGCACTAAGATTTGTCTCAATAACATCCTACTACTGCAAGTTTCCACAGGGTAATTGTACCCTATTTTAAAGTTGTAGCCTTTCAGTTTCAATTGGGACAGGTATAAATAGACCCGATAGGTTAGAGGAATATAAAACAACTAATGACACCATGAGAGCTAATCTCCTAGAATACCTCTGCTTTCCAAAAGAAATAGCCCTACTCTTTCAAGAACCCTTCCCAATGTCTAATCATTCTTGCTGCTCTTCCTTGGACCTTTCATATTCTACATAATTTCTGAGAGGAGGGGACCAAATCTTTGAGGCAAGGAATTGCCATTAATTTTTGGTGTCATATTTGTCTCTATCTTATTCCCTTTTCTGGTGGCTCGTGTGCACAGTACAAATATTTCATGGAGCCATCCACAACAATGCCTTGATCTTTTTCTTGAGACATTACATGACATTCAGCTCCCAACACCATTTACTGAGAGTTTTAGTGGTTCCTTCTAGCATGTGTAACTTTGCACTTGTCTACGGTGAGTTACATCTGTCATCATGTTACTAGGGCTGGTGATTATCTACAGCAGATTCTTTTTTTAGGATTCTAAACGACTCTGGAAGTCCCCAGCACACCCCTGGGAATTGTTCTTGATGCATTGTGGAAGATGACAGCTATAAAGCTATTCGACTAAGAGATTAAGTTAGTTTAGTATACAACCCAGGAAGCCACTGTAGTATAAAGCAGCTTTTTGTGGTAGGAGGATCCTGTGGCAACTAGTACTGTGGAATCCCAACTATGGCTGGGGACTTCGTGCATTACTGCAATAACAAAAATAATACTCACTGCACGATCTTGTTTTCGTTTCTTCTTCTGGGCTTTGCTTTGCTGTAATCAGATACACAATGGTATATTAGTCTTGAACTCCAAAGATTTCCTCTTCCCTCCTCACTCAACTTTACAGTCCCCACTCCACCTCCAGCTTCATTTGAGGCCCCACACTGCAGCGTCCACCAGTTGGCAAAACACAATTGGATAAGATCCCTATCAGAGCTCAAACCATCTCCTGATCTGCCAGAGGGATCACTGTATGGTGAAAAAGCATTGAATTGATTAACCCTATCAAGAACTTTGGAGGTTTTGCAAAAATCCTTCCCAACTTGATCTTAATATTTTCAGTATCTTGAAAAATACATAATAATGAGAAATACCTTCAAAGAAATTGCCCAAAGTCTGTAAAAATCTATTTAAAAAAAAATCAGTGAGTTGGATTCAGGATTAATAAATGGAAAAAAGTTGCCACAAGAGCACCTCTATAGGAAAATGTTTTGAAGTAACATGGATTCCTTATGTTAATGACAAAGGAAATAATGTGGGAATAATACAACTCTCTAAACAGTTTTAAAACCGATCTCTCAACACCATCATATGATTAGCGGGAAGGAAGTACTACACCTTGTGTTGTTCTGACTCTTCTCTTTTTGCATATCCACAGGAAAATTCATCAAGAAGGGATTGGAAGAGATTTAAAACCAGCTTGACATCTTTCTCTTCCCTCTCTTTAGCAAGATTTAGAACTAGAAGCTGGTAGTTTTCCATCAGATCTTTATAGCCAACATGGATTTGCCCATTCTAGTGGAAGAAAAGGCATTATTCAAATATGACCAATCAGTACAATAATGTGCATCATTTTTCCTTTCAGCCATTAACGTTAATGTTGAAACACTGTTGGATAATTTTTAATGGTCATCCACTAGGTAATTAATGCAGCAACATGGAGGGGCAGATGAGATTAAAGTCCAGTCATCTTTGCTGGAGCACTCTAACCAGTGACTAGGAGAGGGGATGAAAGACGGAAATAAAGAAATGCATCTATTTTTCATGAGTAAAAGTTTGCAGGAACTGGCATTTGTATCCTAATTTCATCACTAAAATAAAAAAGTACTAAAATATTTAATCGGAGTTAGAAATTCCTTTTTGGAATTTGCTGAAAGACTAAGGATAATACAAGTGAAGCTAGAGCATACTCTTTAAATGATTAACTTAAGCTCTTCTCTGCAAAATCAGTTCGTGTGATACTCACATCGCTTTTAGAGGTAACAAAATATATTACTTACAGGAGCCGAGTACATTGTTTTAATGTTTCCTCTAAACTTTTCTGTAGCTTCGAAAAACAAACATTCAGTAGCAGACTTCTGAGAGTTCAAATCATTTATCTGAAAGGCAATGATATTTGTCACAAAAGTATTTAAGGAGACAGCGTCCAGTCTGTACTAAATTTACACTAACCCTTTTGGAATGGACATGTCTGAAGTTTCCAATTATCAAAAATGGGATTTCCTGATTCATCTTGATAATACTAAATTCGGTCACTGTTGGAAAGATAATACTTGTCATCTCTGCCTCCTTCTCCAATGACTGTGCTCTTCTTATCCATACATTCTTGTTAATGTCACCTTACTGCCTGCATACAAGAATGAAGGTGACTTGCCCAGGGAGGAAAACACCACTTGCATTAGGAATATCTGGATTGAGAAAAAATCCTGTAGGATCTAGTTTGTGTCAAGTTATTAAATCACTTCCCTCCTCCCCTTAAATCATCACTGAAGCTGATGACTGGGAGAGCAACCTTTATACTCCCACACTAGGTGAGCTGGGCACCTCCAGGTTATTAGGAGTGGTAAGGGCATTCGTTCAAGCAATCTGACATTTCAACTCAGCACTTGCATTCTTTTTCGGTCCGAGATCCCACTAGCAACAATGTCAGATTCACATTTTGAGAAAAGCAAAAAGATACAGCACTTTATTCAGTGGCAAGTCGTGACACTAGCAATAGTATTTGGAAAGCTATAGCTAAAGACCTAGTTTCACAGTCACTCTGCTCATCAAACTCCTGGTCAGAGGGACATCCCCCCATACAACAGCTACAAAACAGGTCTGAGAGACATTTTCAAGGTCCATTCATATAATGGTTCTAAGCAGACCTTCCTTGGAAGTATAGACATCAAAATATCTTAAAAGGTGAGAAAATAAAAAACGTAAAATATAAATAATGAAAAGCTTTCACTCCAATTTATACTGACTGACAACAAGTGAAAACTGAGTGAGAAGAACCATAAACAAGTTTTCATCAGATAATTGGTCCTACAACACTGATCTGTCTTCCATTCTGCTTCACTGCATCTCACCTTGTTTAGAAGGAACTCATCAAGGTATTTCAGCTCATTGGCATTTGTGATCTCACGGACCACAGAAGCTTGCCACTTCTCAGACACAGTTGCAATCCTGCTGATTTTAATAGTACGGTTCCTCTTCCCTTTGCTAGTTTCTTTCAGATGTCGCTCTCCTGCCTGGGGACGACTTGGGTGTCCAGAAAGAGCTGGGAAAAAGAATTGGTATATATATTCTAGGCAGAAAGGTAGAATTCTGCAGCTTTACTTCCCTCAGCTCCCCATGCACTGCACAATGGAAAGCATAGCACTAACATGGAAAGGAGCATGATTGTATTTTATAATCATAGCAGCTGCTTCTAAACAATTCATTTCATACTGATATCCAGTAAACACAAGGCCAAGTCAAATCCATACCACCAGAAATATTTAAAAGTAAACAAAAATGTCTCTAATTATCTTGTTTTCTGCGCAAACTTTTAGGATCAGGTACAAAACCACACTGGAAATGCAGCTTCTAGAGAAGTTTCTTTGGATTCCAAAATGAGACTTGGACAAGTCTCTAGCCTTGCAGTTTCCCTTTGTGACTTAGATAAATTTGGGCATTTATAGTGTTAAAACGACAAAGAAACCACTGTTAAACTCAAGGAAGCAAGGAAATGCAGAACACCATTCTGAACATGCCCAATTGCATCTAGCTGGAGTGGGTACGTCTACATAGAATATATATCCATCAAGAGTGAGTTTTAGAGTCATTCAGCTTTGGATTTTAAAATGTATTTGGGAGCAGAAGACTAAAAGCAGATTTTATTCTTTTTAGAACTTTAATTCATCTTTCCAAATAAACACTCTTGCAACTTAGAATGCCAATCACATTTAAGCCCAGAATTACTGTTTCCATATCTGTAACTTTGGTGAAAAAGTCTGGCTAAATACATCATTAAGACGAAGGGCTTGTCTACACTACAGGTTATGTTGATATAACTTATGTCGTTCAGGGATGTGAATAAGCCACCGCCTGAGCGACATAAGTTACACTGACATAAACACCAGTGTGAACAGCGCTATGTTGGCAGGAGAGGTTCTCCTGCTGACTTAGCTACCACCTCCCGCAAAGGTGGTTTTATTACGTCACTGGGAGAACTCTCATGTCTGAAACTCTGCGTAGATTACTTTGCTTTTGCATAGGAACATACATCTTATTTAGTAAAATTAGAAGGCTTATTCAGAAACATTGCCTCAATAGGAAGCAGAACAGAATCTAAAGTCTTGCATTAATCAGATATGATTTATTTTGAAAAATGAAGATCACCTTTGATCCCACAGAACATTTCTAATACTTGCAGAATCTTAATTTCCATGAACATAAGAGGGCTAGCTGCTGTCTCGAGATACCACTGGGAATTTGAGGTTCATTATGGCTCTAATGCTGTAAAGGTTCTGCACTCAACTCATTTTTTCATTCAACTGCTTGCACATTCCTGGCTGAACCAGAGCTGAGAATTCACCTGATAATTTTTGTGGCTCCACTGCTTCTGGTATCAGAATACATGACAGAAGAGGGAAAGTCTCTCCGTCCTCCATTACATCAGGACTCTCCTTAAGGTATTTCTTGTCTGGTTTCTTTCCCAGGAGTCTGCGCAGAGGGCTTTTAAATGTGGATCTGAAGGTAAAAGCAGGTGGCATGTTTCTTTTACACATTTGTAATGGAAGATTGTTTTACATAAACACAGATTGGCTTTAACAGAATGGGTGTGCTTAGCTGAACAATTAATGCCCATGATATAGAGGAGTAAATCTCCAGAGCATAAGTTCCAAACAATAGCAAGGTAAAGCATGAGACAAGAGGAAGGGAAAGAGGGAATATCTATCTGAATGGTATTTACTATACATATTCATTCATAGCTTTCAAGAATGCACAGAGAGGGCAAATGGTCAATCTATCAATAAATTATAGCTGTATATAAATATAATAAACATTATTTTCCCAAAAATGTATTGTTAGAACCAAAGCTCCAGGTACAATGAATACACAAAAAAATGCAATTCCTGTCTATCACTGGTACTAACACATTTTTGCTGGTTGGCTGAGAAAAATGTGTCTTGTTTTTCTTTACCTTGCCCCACAGCACTATAATCACACACAGAGCTACGTGCAATACCTGGGCATAATAGCACATGCTATGGAAAGAGCAAGTTCTTTGGTTTGTTTGTTTGAAATCAGTCCTATAGACACACACAGAACACAACAACATACTTGGCATCCACTGGCTGGCTAGGTGGCTGTACTGAGACAGCTGAATCCAAGGGAGAGAACTGCTCATTGGACTTCTTTTGCACAATTTGTTTCTTGTTGCCCTTCTCCTCCTCCATTGTTTCTAGAGATGGCTACAGAATATTAAAGAAATAGGACAATCTTTAAAATCCAGTCCATGAAGAAAGTGCCAGTTCATATATTTAAGTTTTATCTTTCAAGAAATCTACAGCCAGGTTCTGATTTTGTACAAAAATTGAAAAAATCTGCTTCACTCAATTTGTAGGTCCCTCATTTGGTGAGATGATTCCCTATATATATATATATATATATATATATATAATGCCTCATCTGGAACTTCATTTATGAAAGCATATAACATTCAGTGCACAAATTGCTGTGTAATAGTTGGCAAATTAAACCTTTCATATTACATGGAAATTAAGCCAAAGGTTGATTTAAAAGGTTGCACACACAGTACACAATGCAATTCAACTATACACAAGATCCTATACTTCACACTCCTAATTAAGGAAAACAGAAATACACTTCTGAAGAGTGTGAATACCTGAATCATGGTGACAGACTGGGCAAGGTTAGCGATATCATCCAGTGAAGAAGTAGTCCCCTTCTTTCTGTAAGATTACAAAAATATTACTCTGCATTGAAAAAACAGATTTCATATTTTAAGAATCAAAGTTCATATGGTCAGATAGTTTAGGACATAAAATAGTTATAACCTGCTGGTAAGTATCCTTCAAGTTTAAGCATTTTTTTAAAAAATCCCACATGTTGATTTTTAACCTATGTAGGAGCATCTTAATTGACACATATTATTGTAATCCACCACTCTTCCAATATATTTGCATTTAAAAATAAAAGATTCCTAACTTTAAATTGTTTCTGCCATACACAGGGAGCCAATGCTGTGGATCTGGAGAGGTTGGCCATTTTGGAGCAACATTTTATTTAATGATGTAGGAAAGGAAGTTCTTTGAGAGATGCAGACTAACAACAAGTCTAGTCAAGACCCCAGTCCTCAAACTGGATCCATGCAGTAGCACTGGATCCTTTGCAAAACCCCATTAGCGTGAAAGGAGCTCAGCAAGGGTATGAGGTTCTGCCCACATGGACCTAATTGCAGGGTCAGGATCTTAGAACCCAAGAGTGGTGACTTTTTAAGCACAGACAGAATTTCTTCACCCCACATTCGGGCCAGATGCACAGACTGCCAAAATACCCCCAGCCTTTATTTTAAATACTTTTGACAACAGATTTCTGAAGAGCCAAATGCTACAGACCACATGATTGTCAAAGCAATTGGGAACCTGTTCTTACTCTAGTACGGTGTGAGGAGATTGTCCAGCTCGGTTTCTTTCATCCAAAGATCGGCTCAGGATATCATTTTGACCAGCCTCTGACTGCCTCTTTCCTTTCCATTTCTCCCGCTTGTCCCTCAGTTTCCCTGGATCATCCAGATACCTCTGGATCTGGAAAGAAGTGGGGCTGTCCGGATCTTTGGCCACCTTTGAGATTCGGTGTTTATTTTTATCTCTGTAATTCTCATCTGGAGTTCGAAAGCTTCTGGTGATGGCAATAATATTTTTAAGGTTCAATGTGAGATCTGATGGTCTTTCAGAACAGTTGAAGCTTTGGCTGCCTTTTATTTGATTCTTGTGGTTCTCTTGCATTTTCATTTCATCAATATCCTTATCATCTAGTACTTTCTGCTTTGATTCATTGGATTGCTTGGGAAAGGAGACATCACCATCCAGTATTTCACATGGGATCTGTGTGTCTGAAAGGGTTTTGTTTTCTTCCACTGGGATTCTCTCTTCCTCTGTACCTTTTGGAAGGACTGTGTCTTCTGCTGTGAATGTGTTTAGCTCATGGACTTTTTCTGGAGTCTCTTTAGTAGATGTTTCTTCTTCATGACATACTAAAGTCTGCTCCTCTAAGGGAAACTGGACATGCTTATTCTGTAATTTATTATGTTCCAGACCCCTTTGTCGGCGAAATTCCCTTTTCTCCCGACTGCTTGTGACCTTCTCGTGGCCATCTATTATGTTCTTCTGAGAAGGAATGGCCTTTTCAGTAGCTTGGCTCAGTTTTTCATTTTGATCATTCTGAGTTTCATCTACTCCTGCTTCCATCTGTTCAGCACCTTGATCCAGCTGCATTTCAGATTTTACAGCCAACTGCTCCAATGCCAGTTCATTAACATCTTCTTGGTTTATCCTATCTTCTTCTTCTTGAGCTTGTTGCATTTCTTGTTGCTTTTCCTTGGTCTTCTGCTTTTCCACAATCATTTGTTGAAATCTAGTTTAAAACACAAAATTAAAGACAGGGTATGTAAAGGCTTAACTCAGAAGTAGCCAAGAAGCATGGCTGTGGGTTAAATGTAGCTCACAGATTACAACCAGCAGGTATCCTCAATTTTGAAATCCCAGCAGGGCTGCTTGGAGCACTAGTTATTTGGGGCCTTGTAATCTCTGCAGGCTTCAGTTCTATAGTAATGATTAGGATATCTGCAACCTGCTCCACTCTGGTGCAATCCTTGCATTCCAGGTAAGCTGCCATTGTAGCTTTCTTGGGCACCCTGGCTTAATCTGAAAACTCAGTGCCTGGGTTGTCACTTCCCAGTTTAAATCTGGCACTTTCAGCATCAACTGCAGAAACATGTGCAGTCTTTACTCAAGGGATGATTGTCAGATTGTCACCAGTTATTGGTAGGACCAATGCACCATAATGAAGAATTCATTCCTGCAATCATAGCAAACTAGCTCTGAAACAGCCTGAGAGGGGTCTGTGTTTATGCCTGGCTGAACCATATCAATCCTTTCCCCTTACCTCTTACGCTGTAGGTGCCCCCTGACAAAAGCCTGCACAAGGGAGATTCTCTTCCTCTGCTGATGGTAGGATTCTCTCACCCTGTATCCTCGCCATGCTGACTGAATGTAAATGGCAGCATTAGTCCTCTCCAATGCCCTCCTAATATGGTAGGAACGCCAACGAGTCTAGAAGCAAGATTTCATTGGTCAGAGGCAGCCGCATAAGTGTTTTTGGTGGTGAATTGCAGCTCACACAAAAATCAAGTAAAACATACCTGCAGAGTAATGGCTGCCTGCCGCATTCTGAGAAAGTGTCTCCTTTCCAAAACCATCCGGAGCCAGCTCTGAAGGAGAACAATCTTCTTGATCACTTCTTTATGTAGTGTGTCCTGTAGCATTTGTCGTTCAGCCTCCTTCATGAACACCTGGTCAGTAAAAAAAGGAGGTCACATGAACACTAATCAGCACCAGACTGAGCATTAATCAGTACCAGACTGCTCCATCTCTTTCTTAGAAGGATAAATCCCAGGGATACTATTCTAACTGGGCATGCATATCTTTTGCTTTAAAGGTACCAGAGTATTGCACTTCCAGTTACTTCCAGTAAAGTCTAACCTCTATCTTCCAAACAACTATGGCTGCCTCCAGCCACATAACGTCTGTTCATTATATCTGAAGGCAGCACAAATCTCTTCCTAAATGGAAACACTGATCTTTGTGATAAAAGCCAGTGCTGCCCTTTGTCCACAGAGCCAATGTCCTTAAAGTATAAAAGCTGTCTCTGCAGGATAAAGCCCTGCTCCAAGTCAAGAATGCTGTCCTAATAAGGGCCTGGAGGAGCTACAAGCAATTGAGATATCCTGGAGAAGACGGAGTCAAATTTTTAAAATGGTTAGTTTTCCCATGGACAGGAGAAGAAAAAAAGAAATTCAAACATATGTTCGGGTTCCCCAGCAAGTCATGCAGACTCAGCATGTTAGTGTTTCTGAGAGGGGCTGAGGTGAAGAACACATTTTACAGACCTTGGTCTTCCCTATTTGGTAGTTGTTTTTGTCCAGTTTCAGTTTATTCAGGTGAGCTGAGATCTCTTCCTTCGAGGCTTTGGCATTTTTGGGAAGTAGCACTTGAAACTGGTCTATGAAATCCTGAGTCGGGAACAAGCACAGACAATGAGAGACCAGAGTTGGCAGACAACTCAGGAGGCTGGAGTTCTAACTAGCTCTAGCTTCCAAATCTTTGCAGCCCAAATTATGTAGCTTAATTTTAGGCAGTACTAATATCACCAACACCAATATTCTAAAGTTCCACTAATATTTTTTAACCAGTAAAATGCAGGCTCCTTCCAGTTTTGCATCCAAGTTCATGTTTATTATATGGACATGTGTGTCCACCTGCCGTATCCAGAGGATATAAGTATATTACTTTATAATGGGATATGCTTATTGACATATACATAGCTGAGACATCAAGATTCACTACATGCAATAAATAGAACAGCATAGATAATACTCCGAGCAGTTCAGATTGTGTCTTGTCAGCATACACAGGACCTATCTAGGTTATTGAGACATGCTTTCAGATAGGATTTCACTGAGGTTTCAAAACTAGATTAAGCAGATATTTCTTAGCATAAAAATTGAAACTGAGTGCAAGTGGGCATCAGCTGCATACATTATACAGACACAAGTGAAGACACTTGTACACCTCATACTATGTTTTCTATAGTAGCAGATGCTTCCCAAATCACACTGGTCTACTCCCATCCCACCTCAAGTACCTGGAATGTATATTTGGCACTGTAACCAGATCTTCGGATTCGCACGGTCTCCAACATGCCAGTGTATCTCAACTGCTGCAACACTAATCCCTCATCGAAGAATAGCTCCCTCTGAAAGACACACAGGGAAACAGACACCTAAACACAGGACACAATTTACACCATCTCCTCCAAGACAAGACCTCTTACTGAGAATTTACACTGATTTTCTGTCAGTGATTCCTTTCTCCTACTCACCTAAAGCAAGCTAACCCCCAATATTTACATTTCTTCTCTCCAGATACACAAACTGGAGACAGTATTGTTAAGGCAGGAGTCAAAAAGTGGCACTGTATAGTCTTTAAAGTTCATTTTAGCACATGAGCAGTGTAGAATTTTTAAAGAAATGCTATATTGTTAATTTTGGGCTGTGGGTTCTTTGAAGAAGCATGGAGAAGTTTGTTCTCTTCCTTAATTTCTCTAGCTAGAGTTCTTGGAGCAGAGCTGGTTCCTGGTGTTTGTACTAAGATGCCTGAATAAGCATGCAATTTATGACCTCCTTTCTTCAAGGACTGGGATCTACAGTGTAAATGAACAACCTGCAGTAAGAAAATACCCAGACTCCACATTGCTGATTTCTCCTCCTCCAAAGGGAAACCAACCAGCAAGACCCTGGCATCTCCTACCACTTGATAGAAAAGCAACAGCACTTTACACGTAGAGGAAGAAAAAACAGAGTAATCACATAATACAAAGAATTGCATGTTTGTTACTATTCATCTTTGGATTCTTCTTGGTACTTCTCCTAGAACTAACAAGGGAATAATTAGCACCAATGGTCATTCCTGAGGTGCAGACATCAACCCTCAAAGAACTGTACTGAGACCCACTAATTCATCCACACATGCCACCAAACAGCTATCTGATGGTAACTGCATTTTGCCACTAGCAACCTGAGCAGAGCTAGAACTGAATCCCAAAGGCTTGCTGTGATGGCACAAGTTTTATAAGAGGGCTGCTGTGGCTATTGGAACATTTTGACAAAAGCCATTTGCTGATGGCATGAATCAATGAATCCCTTCCCACAACATACAAGATACCCTTGCTTTCATTACATTCTCTTAAAAAACTAAAAAAGGACTAAGAGTTATTTCATGCACTACTATATTTTTGTCAAGTATCTGAGAAAGCACAGTTTGCCTTTACACCTGCTAGTTGCATGCTCCCTTAATGCAAAGTAAAATCTAACATGCTAACAACTGTACAATGCTGGGGATGCCTGTCCGTCCACCCAGTAGTCAGACCAACTTAGATCTCAGAGGCAGAGTGACCTACCTTTTCAGCATTGGAGCGGATGCAGCGGATGAAAAATGGCTCGGCTTTTCCCAGGGTCTCTAGTAATTTATTGAGGGAGTTCTGGAATGAGACATTCAGTACATTCATTCTTCAGATATCACTGTTTTGAGTTTCTTTTGGCAATAGCTTTGAATGTTCTTGAGCCAAGCTGCCAAAATGGAAAAAACACCCCAAACGCTGTGCTCTCAAACAGCCCATCAAGACATGAACGAGTGTCTCCCTGATCCTACCTGGCATCACCCACGGGGCTGCCAGAGATTAGTGGATTTACAGGATAAAGCCTGTGAAACTTCACTACACGATGCGTGGTGTGACGCTATTGAGGCCACTCTGGTTGGCACAATGGTCCTTAGTGGACTGTGTGTTTGATGACAATGATGTTTTGGGAATAGCAGACCTTCTTCCTGACAAGTCCCCTCTATTCTTACGGCTAATCAATCATAGTTCATCTAACAGAGGGCTTAGGTGCCACCATTTCATCTCTTTTGTATTAGTGTTTTCCTTTTTCTGCTGGGAACATCAAGGATACCTTCACCTCTAATCCTTGGGAGATCTTGAAACAATGGCAAGAACTAGGAGTTTGTGAGCCTATTATTGACCTATTACCTCCTAGCCCAGGAATGCTGACTGCCAGAAGGTCCTATTTTTTTGGTGACACAGGGCAGTCAGACCACAAGTATCAGGAAACTGCATATAAACTAAAAGAATGAGCTGATCATTTATATAGAGAACTTGCAAACTGCTTTAGGAAATAAAACAGAAGTCAGATCTGTTCAGGGGTCCTGGATCGTGTGCAATCACTGCATACTCCACGACACAGCAGTGATTTCGGATTCTCTGAAGGCTGAAATATTTTTGTATCTCCAGTTCAGATACTCATTTACCTGAAACTGTGCACTTATGCTAGGTGGTTTCTTCTTTTTGTGCAGGTGTAAGAGGGATTTTGTAGTCCGATCATGCAGAGTCATGCTCACTATAAGCTTCAGAGACTTGGAGTCCAGCAAGTTCTAGAACAGAGAGATTTGCTGTTTTCACAATCAGTCAATACATATCTATATAAACTATGATCACACTTGTCATATGGAAAATGTTGAAGTCAGTGAGTCTCATGATTTTTATTTTAAACTTAAATCCTCCTCTTCCAAATACCAAAACCATTTCCTCTTCAAGGACAGGAAGGAAAACAAACAGCCTCCCACCTAACTGATACTTCTGACCCTTGTGGCCTGGTCAGTGGCTGCTGCACGTGTACTGTCTTCTCCCATATTGCAATGCAGGTACCTTCCATCCACAAGTCCGCTCCACTGCCCTGCCGAGCCACAGCTCATCTGTGAACTCTGCTGGAGCTCTGTTATATTTCAGTCCCATAGCTCTAGAATTCAGTAGATTGATTTCAGATACAGTATCTAGGCAAGTGTGTTCCGGGCTTCTAGCTCCTGAAATGTGCTTTCTCCACATATGTAGCTATTTTATAAGCTTTCCAGTTACATGTACATCCCTTTAGGGAAAGGATTCAAGAAACATTCATGTATCTATTCAGGTAAAAGAACAAACTGTATCTATAAAGCAAACTCAACTTTTGATTGTGAAAGGGAGGTTTAAAGGGGTAACAGGAGATGGAGATTTCTCTATATTCTAGAACAGTCTTTCCTGAAGCAAGATGCATATTCATTACCCACAAAACCCAAGCCATCTAAATGTGCTGAATAATTTTACCTTGGGAATGATCTGCTTTTGTCTGGTACCTCTACTCTTCCTGTTAAAATATTAAAGACTGTTTCAGCAAAAATACATAATATGACTTTTGTTAGTTCAGCATGTTAGCCATGCCTTGCAAATTAGATTATGCTAAGATGCAGAGCAGAAGAGAATGAGTGCAAAAGTTTCAGGTGTTCGTGCGCACATAGGAGTTCCTTATAACTGATTAATGCAGGGAATGCAAGCCACTTTGTGAGGAGACTGTTTTGCCAATTTCCAATACCTGCAGTATTTGCAAAAAGGAAATGTTTTGTCTACAGATATAATTCACAGCTGTTAGAGAAACCTACATTGCCGCATATGCTATATTTGGTACAAAACAAAACACATGCTATTAGTCTAAAGTCACTGGAAGTCTCCTTATCACATTGATGCATGGCCAAAGGAAAGGTTCCAACAACTGATATTTCTGCTGGTCCCAGCATCACGTTGGGAAAGCCTGGGCTGTTCACAGCTGGACAGCACATGCCCCAACATGCCATTTTGGAATTCTTAGGCCTGACTATTGGAATCATTTCCAGGACTTCCTAGGCTAGGGCACAAAGATACCAAACAGAATGGAGCAATGAATTGGAACATGAATCCCTCAGGAATGAGGCTGCATTTCATTTCCTGCTAATTCCTGAAGTGTTAACCCTTCGGTGTAAGGTGTGCCCTACATTAATGTCATGCAATTAATATCCCATTATTATGCAACCTATTATAGATTCATTTTCATACATATATACACCTGACAGTTAAAGACACTGGATTTATGGGCCTATGTCCTGCACTTTGGGAAACTATTCATGTAGATTTACTTACGCTGTGAGACTTGGTTTTCTGCAGTGTTCCAATAACTGATTTGTTTGACACAACTTGGTTCTTAGGGGCCAGTTGGTATCAAAAGCAGAATTTGGCATTAGCTAGTGCAAAGGAAGCAATGTAACATTCTCTGCAGCTACCACAAGTGCACTTTTACAGAGGAAATATTTTGCTCACAGTTTCTATTTTGTTTAATTTAATCTCAAGAGAGGCTTGCTCTATTGTTACAAAAATCACACTTTTGTTCTGGATTGTAATAACTGCTTCATTGTTGTTGCACTTGCAAAGCAATACCCAGAGCACCCAAACTCACAGGAAATGGAAGCGAGGTTGTTGAAGCCGGCTGAGTGACCGAAGCAGCCTACAGGGATCTTCGCCCTGCCAAGGAAGTCCTTTTATACTCTTGATTATTTGGTCATGCAAGTCTCTAAACGATCCATAGTCACAGTCAGACAAAGACAGCCACGATGGAGAAAACAAGGAGATAAAACAAGAAGTCCCATCACCCAGTATGCTCTTAACAACAGCAGGTCGATCCCAGGCTACTTTTTCCTAAACATGAACATTTCTTGAAGAGCAAGTGCTGGCTTGACTTGTATCAATTTGTCCCCCCACATTTTAAACATCAGGGTTAAGTGTCAAGTTATTTTTAGGACTCCTGTCCATTGGATGCACTCTGTTGGGTCATCAGGTCTGAATGTATGGAGGACCACAGCTTTTCACCAATAGAAGTCAATACAGTCAGCAAGTCCTTAATGAGACGTCCTAGGAAAAGAGTGTGCAAACAAATAGCTAGGAGCCAAGGAGCAAAATGACCCAAAAGTGGCCACTGGGAATTTAAAATGGCTTAATATGTGCAAAGCTATCTGAATGGCAAGATTTGAGACTTTTTTGCACTTAATCTACCAATAGACCGAAATATTTACTGAATAGCTTCAATATGTCTGAATGTTACTGTAAGTCTGTTTAGCAATCTCACTAGAAAGTAGACCAGAAAGTTAGATGTTGCAGGTACTAGATACTGCATCAGTGAAGTTTTACTGTTCCCATTTCCAGTTCAATTTTTTTTTTAAACTCATGTTTAGCTTTTAAAAGTCAGCCTGGGATGGTCTCTAATTAGTGGTTGAATCGATCAGTTTAACCATGCACCATGCTGGGGTTGTCACATCTTAGCACAAAACTTACCTTCTTTACTTTCCAGAGAGGCACAAACCAAATATATAACAGAAGTGTAAGAGGTCGTTTCTGGCCATAAAATGCCATCATCATTCTAAGCTACTCAAGGAGGCAGCATCAACAATTTTTTTTGTCTCTAGTTCTTTCAACAGTCCTTTTTAAGAAAACTGTTAATTTTTTTTTTTTTTGCATTGAAGTATCTCAAGGAAATGAGTGACACTATGGCTGACAGTTTTATTGGCCTACCAAGAGTTCAATATTGACTTCAGTGGCATTTGGCTAAGACTATCCAATTTGCTATGAACCAGTTATTTTATGATGTGTAACACTCTCTGTGGCTTGATTTCTGCCCTGAGCATGCTCAGAAGGTGCATTTGCCCAGGAATGTGCCTCCCTGGTCTCCAACTAGAAAGTCTTCTCACTTCTACTTACTTCTTGCTTTCATAAAAAGCAATGATGTCTTCAAAAGCATTCATATCGAAATCCTCAGAGCAATCAAATGAGAAATCAAGCACTGAATAGCTGCAAAAGGAACACGTATAGAACCTAAATATTGTATGGAAAAGCAAACATGCAGAGACAGAGCAATGTTCGGAACCAGCTCTGTAAGGAATCTCCTTATTCCTAACCATTTCACTGCATTTTCAGTGATCACTTCCATACTCCTAGAAACAAGGCTACAAAAAACATGGGCACTCTTATGGATTCTTCAGATTTCAGGGTCCAGAAGCAGGAGAAGGAATGTACAATACAGAAAGCAACATACAGTAAATACAGATGGAGAGTTCAGAAACTAAGTGGTAAGGCTAGATTCAAAGTTTATGTCAGTGGTATTTGGCAGCACTATTTCTTATTTAACAACCAGCTGGAGCATTTCCTTGAAAAGAGTTCCTATTTATAAACAATTCTGTTACACACAGACAGATCTTCATTATTTCCCTTTCTTCCTTCCAAACATTTAAAGGAGAGCAGCATCTATAAGTTTATCTGCTCCTTATTTCCACCTGAAAACACACTCTTATTATCTCTGGATTATTATTCCAAATTGGAAGTGAGTAGGAAGAGTGGATATGTTCCAGAAAGCAAAATCTTCAAATTTCATAGCAGGAACGGAATGAGGGGAAGTCGACACAAAAGTGGTATCTAGACAAGACAGAGCTTATGGACAGCTCCAGCTTTTTTCATAGTGCACTTTTGCATCATATTGTTATCTTGTGCTGTCAGATCCCTCAGTCAGGAACTGTCTTATTTAGAGATGTGTACAGCACCTCGTACTACAGGACCCTGATGCTTAACTGAGGCCTCTAGGCACTACTGTAACACAAATAATTCGACTGCATGCCCAGTGGTGCAGAGACTGTATCTTCCTCAGCAAGTGACTAGCAAATGGACGGTGCTACTGTATACACATAACAAAATACTTATCCAGGTTCCCTGCCAAGCACCTTGGATCTTATTCACTGGATCCCCCACAACTAGGCAATGCTTTCTCTGTTCCATTCTCCATGCTACCCTCTGTGCATGGAGCTAATTCCCAATGGCAGCACAGCCTCCTCCCCACACTCTCCTCTTCCAAATCTTTCCTAAAACCCACTTCTTCCAAAGGACCATGAACATTCATTTAACATCATTCAAGCATCCTTGACCTCCCAACATTTCAGAAGAGGGGTTGGTAAAGATAGATATTCCAGATGAACAACTTTTTCTGAGTCTCCCATTGTGATTTATACAGCCTAAGCATACTGCCCGTGTTGAAGTAGAGAACAATTATGCCAACTTACTGAATCTCCTATTTTTTGTGTTATTTCCAATTGTTATTTGTATTAATAGGAAGAACCCAACACAACTGCCAAGATATAGTTGTCAGTCAAGCTTGTGGATAGTGCTGTTGCTTGGTACTGTGTGGAATGTGGCCCGACAGCGTAGGGCTCTTCCCCACAGGGCATCTCAACTCTTCCCTACCATGCTTAGGATACTGCCCATGGTCCTGTTTAAATGGGTCTGACTTAAAGGCCAAGCATATGTCTCTCACCGATAAACTTTTTCTACTGGCGTGTTTGCTCTCTGGAGTTCTCCAAGAGGAACCCGGGGTCCATGACGCACAACGCCTGTTATGGAAAGTAAAGAACATTGCTCATTAATTTTGACAAATTTATTCACACAATGGAACATACAGCATTCCAATCACTAGTACAAAAATATACCGGAGGGCCTAAAGTTTTCATAGAACCATAGAGTTGGAAGGGACCTCAGGAGGTCATCTAGTCCAAACCCCTGCTCAAAGCAGGACCAACCTCAGCTAAATAATCCCAGCGAGGGTTTTGTCAAGCCGCAGCTTAAAAACCTCTAAACTTAAAAACTTAAAAACCTCTAGTTTTGCTCTAACTACACATGGCAAACTTGTCTGTTCAAAAAGTTCTTATGACTAAGTATTAATATTAAAAGGTGAAACAATCTTGCTATAAAACTTGGGATCTTGGTGGGGCCTGGGAAGCCTGATGAAACTCCATTAAATAAGCAGTGACAGGCAGACAATACCTACTAAGCATTGGAATTGCTTGCAACATCAGGCTGTAAAAAATATTTTATCATAATTATTTCACATGCTGTTTCTAAAGCACGCACTGGTGGCAACAAGCTTTCATGCTGGGCGTAGCCATAAACTAGGGCTTAAAGGCAGGAATTCCTGACTTCTGAATTCATGTAGAAGCCCTTTATTGCCTTGGACAAGTTACTTAACCTCTAGGACTTGGTTTCCCCTTCAGCATTAAGCTTTAATATTTTCTATCCTATGTCTTATGACCTTCAGTCCCTTAGGTCTTTTGATATAAAGATAACACCAACTGTTATTTAAAATATTTCCACAATGGTTTCTCTGTGCTCAATACCTGCAGTTTTCTGGGCTCTTTGACGTCCTGCTTCGGCAAAGACAGCTATTGCTCGAATTGCTGCCCGCAGAATAGCCCAGCGAAATACAGCGACAGGGTCCATTCCTATCAGCTCCCGAACATAGGCACTGTCACTACTTCGTAGCAAAGCAACAATATCTGGTCTCATGTAATCCATGTTCTTCTCTCGGAAATCCTGCAGAACAGAATCACCGACCCCCAAACATAAGGGAAACACTAAATCAGAAAGGATTCCTGTGGAACTGTGTTTGACTAAGGGGATATGTCAGCCTGAATAATTCTTAATGTATTCTTGGTCTTCACTCCAAGACTTTCACAAAAAAACTAATCCAAGTCTGGTGACACACCAAGTTTAACCCCAGACCCAACAGATTTTCTGTTTATACTGAATTGTAGGGAAGGGAAAGGAAAAAGGACCTTTAGTGACTATTCAAAACCTGCTACATACCTTTATCTTATATTTAACTTTCCCTGCAAAGTGACGAATGATAAAAGCAGGTTCCTTCACTGGTGTCCCAACAAAGAATTTGTTCTCCTCATGCTGCTGCTTGAACTTTGCAAGTAGGGTCTGGCTGGTGGCATGTGGAAAGCTAGGGACATAAGGTAGGAAACAGAGTGGGAAATGTCAGCTTCTTGCTCTCTTAGTATGAGTGACGGTAAGCCTGCTCATACCGATAGGTTTGAACTGATACCGTCCGAAAAAACGTCACTAGCAGTGACAAACTAGATAAATATGCCCTACACAGGGGTAAGCAGCTAACAGTCCTGCTTTGGCACTTTAGAGAGATGAGCTACAGAGATAACTTTTAAGCAGAAAGCAGTCCACAGCAAAGTCGAGTATTTAGAAATATCTATTGTACATATATGTATTTCCTACCCACCCTCCACTATCAAGTTTTGTAAGGAGTGGTACTAATTAGTTATATTTTACAGTACTTTCATAATTACATTCCCCAGCCATGTGCTTTATACTATCTGCATAATTATACAGTGAAAACTCCATAACATTGAAGTGTGAATTTCTGTGGTTAAGCCAAGTTTTGTTTACGGCAGCACTAAAGAATAGCCACACACAGGAGTAATTTCTCAAAGAGGAATTTTATTTAGCTATACACAGAAAGGTCCCTCCCTCCCCATAATCTGTTATCTACCATAACCATTAACTTCCTCTATTTTTGTAGCTATTTATGACCTTTTCCCTTATGACACACAGAGCAATTCTTGAGGAAGAAACTTGATGCTTACTTGCTTTCTTCATCCAGCAGATAGAAGAGGCCAGTGGGTTTCTTGCTGATTAAGTGAATGCAGGCCACGTTATCTGTATAGTCAATATTGTGCCAAGCGATCCCTTCACTTTGGTACTCCTCCTGTGCAACTCAAGACATTTTCCATATCAGCACAGCAACCAAGCCTGTCAAGCCTTGCAAATTAAACATTGCATCCCACATCAGGGCTTCCTTAGACAGATACTGCCAGGTTCCAAGTTTGTCAGTTCATACAGGGGCAGGTAGAACCAGAAAAAGAAAACTTCACTTACAGATACTAAAACAAAGATTAAATAATATACTAATCAGAGAATCTCTGTATGGTAAATTCCATAAACCAGGCAGACCAGACTTACAAAACTCTGGGGAGTGAGACATGGAATCCATTTCTCCAAGGGCGATTGGCTGATATGTCTTGCCAGCAGTTAGCACTGGCTCGGTTCAGAAGATTTGGAGTTTTGTTTGATAAAGCTGTGCAAAGCACACCTCCACAGAGATTTGTGCCAAACACCACAATCAGCTTTTCTTCATGTTGTGAATTCCAGAGGCAAACTAGTTGGGAGACAGTATACTTACAATCCTGAAAAACGTATTCTACACCCAGGTGTCAAACAGAACCATGTTTAAAAAGAGAGAAAAAGCACAATGTGAAGTGGAGGTGCTTTCCACATGATGGATGTTAGAAAATGCATCCTTTTCAATCGGGTGGGACTAAATCTGCCCAATTCATCTATTCTGTATGATTTATAGGCACAACACACTGCAAAAAAAAGAATCCCTGAGGGGATCTACAGACAGACAGACAGACAGACAGACATACAGGTAATAGGTTACTTAAGGATTAAGGCTCTTTGGGGAAACAGAAAAACAAAATAGCATATAACTATTTATTCTAGTTAGTCTGGATAATAAACCCTGTCATAAGTTACTAAGCGGCTGGCTTTCTGCTGTATTTGCTTATGAAATTTGTAAGTTTGGGCAACTTTTTCCTTTAATTTTTTGTTTAAAGTTATTTACATACTGTTCATAAGATACATAATATAGAACAACTTATCTCCTCAGGCAATTGACCATAGGACACTTTTTTGGCATGATCTAGAAAGTTTTTTTGTTTTGTTTTATGTTTTTTTCTAAAGCCAGCAGCAAGAAAACAAAGAAACAACAAGCCTAAGGCTAGGGACACACGAATTTATTCTAGTCTCAAATGCTTTACCACATGTCAGAGCACTTTGTAAAATCAAATACAGGCACACACAAAGTGCACTAGCTGATTTTACAGGACACACAGCATGTAACTGATACATACCCATGCAGTTAAGCACATTCTCTAACTACAATCAGGAGGGGGATGCAACAAGAAATATCAAATATTTTGAATGTGTTATTGAATATGTTTAACATGAGGAAAGTGATATGTTTTTCCCAGGTTGCAAAACAGAAGATGCAGAGCACCTTATTATTTCTATTTCTGTGCTCTAGAGATTTCACAATTTACAAATTTGTAATTTTTGTGCCAAACTCAGCACAAGTTAAAACCAGGGCACAGAAAGATAAATCTCTCTTATACCATTGAGCAAACAAATGGGACTTCTCTCAAATGCTGTCCTGCAGTCAAATACAAGTTAATAAGCAAATGGACCCAAAGGAAGAACAGCCAGCCAGCCCACTTTTATATAGTTAGCTTTTGAAGTCACAGAGATTGGGGAAACATCTATACAGAGACTTCTTGTCAGCCAAGTTATTACGGAAAGGTTAAAGTCATGGAAAAGTTTACATTCTCTGTGGTAACCATAAAACACTCTCTTGCTTAGATATAGTCTGTTTTACTATTATTGTATATGGCTTTTTGTTCTATATTTGTACAGAGCCTAGTACAAGGGGTCCTGATCCATGACTAGGGTTCCTACCCACTACAGTAATAATAATGGCTTTTAATGCCTTCACATCTACATGCCATGAAACAAATTACTGACATGCTGAGAAGCATCACTTTGAATCTCCTCACTCCTATTCATTTAGAATATCAGCAATATTTTTTTTACATTTAACAGTTACCTCATATTTAAAAAAATGCCAGTGCATACATGCGAATGCACTATCATAAAATAAATGCACATTATGTGGCTCCAGTGTCATATGCCTCAGAATGGTAATTTCACCATATGCACACACCCAAAGCATGACTCATCTATTTTAATTGCATTAAGACTAATTCACTGCAGGATACCCAAGGTACACACAGCTAGATCAAAGTTACTTGTCCTCAATAGGGACCAAGACCATGGAAAAGTTTGAAGTTTTAAGATGCCATCTGAGTTTCTAGAGCTCAAAAAGCATTTGAAATATTTATGAATTTATTAAATAATTTGAACTAAATCTCAAGAGCTTTTCCAAAGCTTTCCAAACTAATTCCCTTTTTGGCTACAGGAAGTTGATGAAGTTTCAATCCCAAAATATGAAACTTAGTCTCATTGTTACCTTGTGCTCTCCTCATCTATGTTGTATCCAGCTTTGTCTCCCATCTTCTATTTAGACTGAGCTCTTTGAGGCAGGAGCCATCTTTGCTGTGCATATACAATGCCTGGTATAATGGGACCCTGGTACCAGAATGGGGCCTCTACCATAACACAAACACACTCCACAAAATAAAGTGGCACTTGAGAACAGGATTTTTAACTAAGTATAATTATAATGTTCCAGCATCAACTTTTGCAGAGGGGATACTTTTAATTTTCTGCAATGGATAGGTGCTTTATAAAGCACCACAAATCATGAATAAAAGGTTTTACTATTCCATCCTTAGTTAAACTTTTGTTGGGAAATCATTTCTTCAATATGCGTTTTCTTACCTGTTCTAATTTGAAAATGTGTTGATTGAAGTAATACTGAAGCTGCTCATTTGCATAATTTATGCAGAACTGTTCAAAACTGTTGGTTTCAAAATCTTCAAATCCAAATATATCGAGCACACCAATGGACAAGCACTAAGAAAATAATGCAGAAGTCCTGTTAGGCAGGGCATCACGAAAGTAACCTAATCATACAATTACAATTTTGGTTGTAGACCATGCACTAAACATGAGTAATATTGTCTATTCCAATATGATTGGCATGTTTAAAATTTTAACAAACATTTATTTCAAGATGATAGACAATCACTGCCTTTTTGACCCCCTACACTGAAATCCTGGCTATAGAGAAGTCAGTTAATGGTAATATTCTCAGTTCAACAGGGTCAGGATTTCACCCCAGATGTCTGAGCATACTGTGTTGTAGGGTGATTCTTGTTAGTACTCTCTGCACAACTGTAATAGCAGAGTTTAGAAGGGCATTATTTTTGGTGAGGAACTTACTGTAACAGATTCTTCCATATCCTTCTTATTAAGCAGTGCATGATTAATTCGCAGAACAATCCAGTCAAACAGAGCACTGTACAGTGACTTTGCCATTGAATCACGAGCTGTTATAGCCTGCAGATAAAAAGCAGTTCATTACTTTGGCCTGGAATATGAGGACTTTCTTACAGTGGTACAGTATCAGTCAGAAAGGATAAAGATTGAACCTTTATCTGGTTTTAAGTGTCCTAAGCTTTTGGGTTTTTTGTTTTTATTTTAACATTTGTACTGAACTCGCTAAACCTATAATACATAATTTTTTCCACTAGCTGATAATGTGATTTTGGCCATGGTTATTAAAAATATATATTTAAAGGAATAAAGTAAAAATCCCACTGCCACCCAATAACATGATATTTCACAGCAAGAATGTATTCAGCAGCTATTTTCTGATTAGTGATTTTAAAGAGTAAGAAAAGGCCAAGACAACTGTTCTAGCATTTAAGCCAACAGGATCACAATGCAAGTCAGCTATAGGGTAAATGGCCAACCTCCTTCTGCTAATGCCCTTAGATACTTACCTCGCTGAGACTATATGGCAGGATAAGTTTGTCATTAGCAGTCACCGTTTTTCTTTTTGTCAGCACTTCCACTAAAATTTCTCGTTTGACCTTCACACAAAAAGTAAGAAGAACAAGAGTTACTGACAACCTTAAATGTTAGATACCTGACAAACAGCAATATGGTGACAGTGGTAATTACTAATTCCTCAGATACCCAAGTCAAAGTCTTAAGACAACAGCTACAGCTGTAATTGATTGATAGTTTAACAAGTTCTTGAGCTTTTTAAAATCCTTTTTTCAGTTTACATGCAGTTAAGATTGATTTCTGTGGTGGGAAGGCCCCAATACTGACAAGCTAAGCTCCACTTCTCTGATTCTGACACAGAGCTCAAGAGATAAGAGAGTAACCAGGTTTTAGCATTCCCATCTTTTGGGTTGCATTTTACCCCTTTTATCTCTCTCTATCCCCAAGAAAGTCACCCACAGCATGCACATTCCGATTCAGTAGGATAAGCTGGCTCCCTCCCACCAAGAAGATAACCCCACAATACTCCTATGCTAGTTCTGGGACATGCTAAACTTGAGCAACAAAATGCTCCCAAGAAGTTACTGAAGTAGAACATGACAGTGGCTTAAAGTTTATGGCACACATTAAAGGGAATACACTACCTTCAGAAGCTGAGAAAGGATGTCCAGTACTTCTGGGGGTCCCACTTCCAACCCTTCATCCCGACCTGTAGCTCTTTTCTTGTAGGTAACATTGCCCAAGTAAAGAATAGCTGAGAGTACTGAAAAGATCCTGAAGAATAAAAAACAGTAGTGACTTTTTAAAAATTAATGTTCTGATTGAAGTTGATTAACAGGTTAATACAGCCAGAATGCATAACAGAAACACATCCACATCTACTTGAAAAGACTAGGGCAACCCACAAAAGTAGCTCTCTACTTTCCCTGTTTCCTAATGGGCTTAGCAAAGGAAATATAATTTTGGTGTCTTACAAATTAGCACAACACACACCATTCTGTTCATAATTAACTTCGACAGCACAGAGCAATACAGAATACTCAGGGCTCAAGCATAATTTTTTCAGGCTCAGTACAAACTTTTAACACAGCCCCCTCCTGTAATGGGGGTTGCAGCCTGGGCTGGGCCCCGAGGGCCTCCGGGCCCTGGTAAAGTGTACCCTTCCCCCCTGTGAGGGCCCTGAGACTACTTCACATCAATTTCACTGCAATACATGATCACTAACCAGCTGTCTGCAGGAAGAGGCTAAAAATGCTACTTACTGTTTTTTAGTTGCTGGAAGAAAGCCAACCATCTCCATGGCTTGTTTTAATCTTTCAAAGTCATGGCGGAGATCTTCCCCATCTTCTATTTTCAAGTTATGCTACAGAAAAGCCCAACAATAATTTAATTCACATCAACACACTGAACAACAGAAGTACTGGCACAACTCCTGTTCAACCACTCTAATGAAGGAAGATGATCTATCCAAAGTCCAGGCCTGGCACAATTTTTGCTTTGCTCTGGCAAAGTCATGAATTTTATTTCAATTTTTTTACATCAATTGCAAGACTAAGCTCTTACTTCAAATGCATACCCTGTCCCATTTCCCCAACCAATCTCCTGTTGAATGATGCCATAAACACAATTCAACAGTCACCTGAGTCTTCAGACAGGAAGTGCAGTCTAATTACTGATATTGAGTTTAAGAACATCTCTAAAATAGTTCTACAAAAGGAAACATCAATATGGTGCTCATAGGCATAGGTGCTGGAACTAGGGGTGCTGCCACAGCCCTGGCTTGAAGTGTCTTCCATAATATACAGGGTTTACAGTTTGGTTCAATAGCTCTCAGCACCTTCACTATACAAATTGTTCCAACACCCCTGCTGACAGGTTCATCTTTAGGACCTGTTGTACTCTCTAATATGGGGCCCACAAAGCTGAAGAATAGACAAATTTGGTGAGGGTTAAGTCTCATCCACAGACTCATTTAAAGAGAGAGAAGAGTAATGAGTGGTTCATACCAAGGTTTGTGCTTATGCTGATGCATAGCTAAGAAGCAATGTTTTGTCGAAAAGCAGAGTTTGACATTTGAACTAGTTTCTAGACCAGAGAGTCATCAAAGGACACAAAAGGAAACAAAGATTCTCTGCTTTGGTGTCCTTTGTCACTACAACAACTCAAAGAGGGACACAGCACATTCATCACTGAAGTTAAACACAGAGTGCCAATGTTTACCTGATTGAGGTAGAAATAATCTTCAGGCTGCTTGAGGTGAAATTCTTTACATTCTTCCTCGCTGACTCCAAGTAACAAATAATAAAACACATGGTAGTTCCTACAGAGTCAAACACATTTCTATTTAATGAAAACATGACTTTGGTTTCTCTTTAAGCCTTACATGCTTCCAAACTGATAAAAAAGGCACCCACGCCATAATTACTACATTAGGTATCATTAATGAAACATACAGAATTCAGAAAAATCCTAAGGAAGAAAATTACTTTTATCCCCTCTCATTTGTTCATTATCAAAGTAATACATTAAAACATGGTATTTCTACAGTAGAGAATTTACTTAGAAAAAATAAAAGTGCATAATCTGTTTTCCCAGTTTGTGCATTCAGATAAGCAGCATTGCAGTAATGAATACAGGTGTAATAAGTTAGCTCAGACATAGGTTCTAGAATGAGAAACCTTTATATGAAATCTCAAAATGGCTTAAGTATTTTCTTCTGGGTCCAGGGTCAGAAATTCACTTCTATGTAGCAGTGTCCAAGTACGCACAAGGAAGATGCTTAAAGGTGATTTGCAAAGGGAAAATAATTGGGCTGGTGTCCTTTTTTGCTTTTATAATGACTGGAAAACAAGTGAAACATCACAAGAGCCAAGAAACAGCATTTTTGCTTCAACTACTAGTTTATATTGTGGATAAAGAAGGTCTTTGTATTCCCAACCCCATTAAGGTCTCAGAGCTCACAAATGATCCGAGACAGACCCCAGCCTCAAAATAGCTCTTCCAGCAAAACCCGACTTGATACTTCAGATATTTAAGATAAACAAACAAGCAAGCAAGCAAGCAAACAGGCAGAAAAGTGCTTTTAAAAACCTCAAGGCCTTCTAAGACATAAGCAGCATAAAAGAGCACAAAGCCTAATTTGCAAAAAACCTTGTGCAGGTCATCTTTAAGATCAATCATAGAATCACAGAAGATTAGGGTTGGAAGGGACCTCAGGAGGTCATCTAGTCCAACCCCCTGCTCAAAGCAGGACCAACCCCAACTAAATCATCCCAGCCAGGGCTGTGTCAAGCCAAGCCTTAAAAACCTCTAAGGATGGAGATTCCATCACCTTCCCAGGTAACCCATTCCAGTGCTTCACCACCCTTCTAGTGAAAAAGTTTTTCCTAATACACAACCTAGACCTCCCCCATTGCAACTTGAGACCATTTCCCCTTGCTCTGACATCTGCCACCATTGAGAACAGCCTAGCTCCATCCTCCCTGGAACACCCTTTCAGGTAGTTAAAGGCTGCTCTCAAATCCCCCCTCATTCTTCTTTTCTGCAGACTAAACTAGCCCAGCTCCTTCAGCCTCTTCTCATAAGTCATATACTCCAGCCCCCTAATCATTTTTGTTGCCCTCTTCTGGACTTTCTCTAATTTGTCCACAATTAAACAAAAATATGTTTAATATCTATTAGCTCTAAGAATTAGTGGCACCACGACATGACTTAGCTAACTTTATTTTCATAACTCTAAATAATCATGGTTATCTGATCAGGATTGACAGCCATCATGCTATAAGTATACTTCTAGAGAACTCTGATCAGTATTCATTTGGGTTCAGTCCAGCCTTTGACAGATACACAAACTGCTGATGACCTGCCCACATTTACCAACAATGCACCCCAAACCCTTCATTGTGAACGAGTCTCTTATTAGGAGAATTAGACAATTTCTGTGGAATTTCAAAAGATTGTGCTTAGAGAGGTGGACATCACTGCTTGCGGGAGAGACATTCAAACAGACAGTATTAAATATGATTTTCCTCTTACCTTTCATCCTTTTCCTGAGAGACCAGGCGAGATTTTTCAAGCAGATATTTTTCAACAACAGCCCTGCAATTCCCCAAAAGAAATAAAACATGAGTAGGGCAACACAGTCAAATCGGAGCACTGCAGAGCAACAAATGAGTTAAAGAGTTCATACACAGTAGAGTTGAGAGTAGAATGTCCTTGTTGTCATCTCCACTAGCCTGAGACAAAAACTCAGTCGGTATTGTACTGCCTTTAGGAGATGCAATGAGAATGCTTTATCTTGGTAGATATGAATGGAAAACGATGAAACTAAGATTAGCTGTTGCTGTAAAACCACAAGTACTGTGCACAACTTGACTTTGCAATAGACCGGCTTATCACTTTAAGGACTGAAGCAAAGCCTGCAACATGCAGAGAGAATATAGTAGAAACATTGTTGCCAGACTTCCTGAATTTGCTGGCCCATACTGAACCACCCCACCAGTCACAGTGGGAAGCCAGAAAACAGGGAACTATGTTGGAAACTGTATGGTGAGTAAGCTAAAGAACAATCTACTCTTCCACAGGGGATACAAATGGACAAAAGAATAAAGCCAGAGCTGAAGTAGCCTCTCTCATACTGGAGACAGAAAACAAATGAATTCACATGGTACCAATCTCCTGAGTTGGGGTGACTTCATCTGTAAAGATGCCAGTTTTATCCAGAATAATACTCAACGCACTCAAACAGAGTGAAGACTTGTTGTTAATCTCTGAAGTTTAAGAAAAATCAATGACATAAATAAGACTTTTCAATGGAACAATGCACTGGAACCCTAGAAACTGTTAGCTGTTACAGTTTCAGTACCTGGCATAACACACAGAGGTTTGCAGCACAAGCCAAAACTCCTTTTTAATGTTCTAAACCATAGTTTCTCAACCTGTGGTACACGTACCCCCGAGACACAGGCAGGGGGTACCCGGGGAAAAACAGAGTGAAGAGGAGGTGGGTGGCAGCTGCTGACTTCTGGGGAAGGGGGGTGGCAGCCCCCCGCTTCCAGACCGGTCGCAGATCCTAGGTGGGAGCCCAAAGGCAGCCTGCTGGGCTCGCAGCTGGGTGGCTGCCACCCACTCCCCGGCTCCAAGCTGAGGGACAGCCTACAGCACCCTGGCTTGAAGACGGGCAGCAGCCGCCTGCCCACATCCCTGGGTCCCAGCCGGTGCGGAAGCCTCCTATGCCCCAGCTCGGATTGGGTGGCAGTCGCCCACCTCCCGGACTGACAGCCAGGCAGCAGCTGCCTGCAACTTGTCCAGCTGGCAGACCCCCTCCCTGGCTCAAAGCCCAGTGCCCAGAAAACTTGTCAATTTCACTGCTCTCGCTGATTGTACCAGTTACCCTCTTTTCCTGTCTCTCTCTCACCCCTTCCTCCTCTCAAATCTATGGCAAAAAATTTGTCGCGGCGCTTTATATTCCCCAGCATTGGCATGCCACTCAAAGCCTCCTAGCTTTGGCCAACATCACCTCTATCCCAGATACATACTTGAGTTGTGCACCCCTGGTGTAAAGGTGGTAACCCTACTCACATTAGATCTGACATCTGTCATATCACGGCCTTATATGCTCAGCCCTTCTTCCAACATATGGCTCACATAAGTCGGTAAATATAGAATTCCATGGAAAATTGGGTGTTGGGTACTTATTAAAATTTTCAGAAGTTAAGGGGTACTTGCTACTTAAAAGGTTGAGAAACACTGTTCTAAACTCTCTCAATCCACCTCATGAAAGCAGAACTTTAATTTGTTACAGAAACGTGCAGTGATGCTGTTATGTGTTCTTCACACATACAGGAGTAAAAACAGTTTATACACCAAGACAGAAATAAATTTCAGTGTGTGACATGAGATGGATAATTAAGTGCACAGACATCATACAAGAAGCAATTTTGGACAAAAACTATTCACGTGCAATGAAGGGTCCAATATTACACCTAATTGTTGCTGTAGTAAATAACCCTTAATCACTTTGTTATAAAGTTATTCCACTTCTTGATATGAGCACTCCTAAAGAATAGCCTGCAATGTTTAGTGTCTATTGCAGAGTTCAAGTTGTAGTTAGACACATACTGATTTTTTAATGCGTTTTGTAACTATGATCCACTAACTAAAATTAATCTACAATTGGGAACATTTTTCACCAACACACAGGTACATCAAATCCTCCACTCCTCTTCAGCTACATTAACCCCAAGTGATAGCTACTGCATGTATACACAGTTTTAAATGCCTTGTTTAGAGTCGTCATTTTTTCCTGCACCTGTCTTTCAACTGGTGTGTAAGTGACTTCTCTAAAAACGCAAGACTTCTTCACTACTATTTCATTTCTCCCCAAACTCTTTACAAATAGTATATTTGAAATTATTTTAAATTACAATATGGAGAGGACAATAGATGACATGGAACAGCCACCGTTTAGCAGGAAATTAAATATACAGTGACAATCTTAACTTGTATTAAATTGTTAATTGTATTATTAATTTAAATTGTCATTAAAAACATGGCTGGATAGAGATATTTTCAAAAGAGACTAATTATCTTGGGCAATGTGGTCTGGCAGACAGAGCATTGGACTGGACTCAGGACATCTGGATCTATTTCTAGCTCTGTCACTAGCATGCTGAGTGAGGTTGGGCAAACCCCTTCCCCTCTGTGTGCCTCAGCAAACTGGAGATAATGATACTGACCTCAGATCTACTGAGGAAAAACATTAGGTACTGTTATTACATGGGCTATGAAAAATCCAAATGAAATGAAGTTATGTACCTTTGAAACCACCACCTACAATAGCAGATCATTCACATGAGAAATGCACAAATGAAAAGATATTTCAGATTCCATCGAGTCTGCACAAAACTTTAAGAACATATACTCCAGAAATAACTTCATGTCATGCTTACCCTCGGACAATACCATTCTCCAAATAATTGACTTGAATGAATTTTCCAAAACGACTGGAGTTGTTGTTATGGGCCGTTTTTGCATTTCCAAAAGCCTGTAACAAAGCACAGTGTGAGTCTATATTTTCATCAGTGACCAGAGTAAGGTGGTACATAGCTTCTACTTCTCACTGTTCATCCAACTACTGGCTTGCACTAAACACCCAAAATCTTAATGAAAAAGCCACATGTATGTGCTACAAGAATTAACAGTTGCTGAGACGCCTCTCTTATTTGTCATATATCTGTACATTTTGCTCATCAAATATTATTTCTGGCTTTGAGGAAAGGGGCTGGTAAATTTATTAGAAATTACTTTAATATGCTACATAAATAGCCAAGATTAGAAAAGTTTTACACAGGAAAGCTCAGTTAAACAGTCTGAATTCATTAGAAAGCAAGTATGAGCTCAGAGAAGGATCTGGTGTAGGGGAAGAAAGCTGCAACTACCAAGGAACTACCTCTTCTATAGTCAAAACCACAAAGTGAGCAAGCTTCCTGTTCCCAAAAATGAATCCTACCTCTATAATACAAAATAATATAAAAATTGCTTTATCTTTAAAGATAAGATATGAAATCAAAGTCTCTTTTGCAAGGTTAGCCTGTTTTAATTCTGAAGGTTAATCAGACTAATCTTGTATGAAAAACAGAAGTTCCCAGAGATGGCTTTGGTTTGCAGAACTTATCCTGGAATTGAGCGGACTCTTAGAGTGGACTGGTCCTTTCAACATTTTTTTTTTTCAACTAATGAATTAATTTTAGGTTCATTAATATTTGCCAGAAAGAGACTTGCATGAGCAGCTTTCAGGAACAGAATTCAATCCGACAGTCTGAAAACTCTACTGTCCAGAGACACAAAAATTAAGCTGCTAGAATTTGTTTCCTCTTTTCTCACTTTAATGAATCTTTCCCCAGGCTCAGAAAATGATGGGAGAGGAACAACAAATACTGCAGCCATGACATAGAAGACAGTAGATCACTAACCTCCAATGCCTCTGACACAATGACCAGTCTTCAGCTTGGCATGCCCCAACAGGGTGTCTGTGACACAGGGTCCCAATTTAAATTTAATTAACCCACCTACACAAGCTCTGCCAGTTCAGTTCAGTTCAGTTCAGTTTTGGTCTAAAATTATTTGAACAACTTTCCTTCTGTGGGCCAGTTTACAGACCAGACAGCAATACATTTACCTGATCTTGATAGCCCAACTTTCACATTGAAATTATTCAGCAGCAATTTTATGGCTTTAGCCTTAGTAGAGTTAAGATATAACATCTAAGAGTGCCAGCCTGTCTTCAATTAATTTTCTGCCATAAACTTCAGAGGTTTCAGTCCCTGTTACTGGACTCTAGGGAAAATCACTGATTGGCATCCCTGTTAAGAAGACTGGTGGAAGAGCCAAAAGATTAACTGAGGACCAGGTGAGGGCAGGGAGCTAGGGACTGGGGGGGGGGGGGGGGGTGTGTGTGTGAAAGGGAGCGGGGTTTCTTGGAATGAGGAATGTGTATGGGGAATGAGCATGGGGAAAGGATGTGTGTACATGATGAACGGGGAATGAATTGGTGTGGAATAGGTATGGGTCACATAAAACCAGTAGATCTGAGAGTGGAATGAATAGCTATATATATGAATAGTGGATGGATGGATGGGTGCAGAATTAGAGGGTGCACAACTAAATGGAAGTAGGAACAGAGAATTTTGTCTGTGGCATGCAGATGTAATGACTCAGGGTAAACTGAAAGTGGGTGTGTAATAAATGTGTGGAGTGGGTAAGTAGGATAAATGGGCAACATATATTTACAGATATATGTATATTTATGCAAATTAATGTAAATGACTGCAAATATATTTAAAATAGAATCCGCTAGGTTTTGTCTCCACGTGTTGGCAGGAAATTTCACTGGCAGCAGTTTCCTAACAAGAGCCATTCTTAGCAAACTAACTTGCATAGTTTGGGAATAGTAGAAATTCATTGTAAATGCCTACTTTTAAAAGACTCAGCTAAACATCAATCCAGCTTCTGAAACCAAATATTGATACATGTGAATATCTTGGATTTATTATAACAAAGACCTGCCTAATCCACTGAAGTAAAGCGTGGTGCCCTCTGAAGTACGGTACCACAGACTGTGGAGTAGAATGAAGTACCTCTTCAGTTATGCAACAATTTTGATTCTTGTCTGAGTTTAATTTGGCAGGAGGATTCCAGGTTCCATTCCAGGATATTGTGGAGATGACAGGTGAAATAAAAATAGCACTAGTTACACTTCTGCCATTTGGATAATGTGTTCCTGGAGGCATCTTTATGAAACTTAATTCTCTTCAAAGGATGGTTCTAAATAAGTGTGGCCGAAACTATTAATACTACCTGTGTGTCTCTTGTAAGCCACATTCTGTAATAGATAAAAATTGCAAAAAGTAAACTAATATGACAGCATAACCCCAAAGGGAGAAAAAGTGAGGCTTTCCCAGAGCCCAGCCAATTCAGACTAGGGAGAAGCTGCTAAATTTAATTATGGAAAATAAAGCTCTCAATTTGCCAACCCGCTAGAAATGGAAAACAGAGAAACAGTTTGAGCTTGCTGCCAGCCCTCAGTCTCCTATATTACATATCTGCTGAGCCTGTAATGTTGGTATGAGGTGGGCCAAGACTAACTGATACTTCATCTCTGGTTTCCATTCACATTTGCCGCAAAAGCCTGCATAATATGGTTAGTGGGTGCAGACTATGTTCTATTTAAAGTAGATTCTATTCTGAGGACATTATCTGCATACACTTTTTAAAATGACCATAGTCACAAAGGGATGGGACTTCCCTTTTTCAATCACTTAAACCTAACTAGTTTCATGTTACATGATGTCAAATGTGGCTTAACACATTGGGTTTTTTATTCTTCTGATAAAATATTTCTTTGCCCTTAAGTGCACTCACCACATGGCTTGTCCAGACATTCAGATACCATGCATTGGTCACGTCATTAGCTTTTTACTGACTAAGGCTGCACTGTTCTCACCAGCTAAGGACATAAGAATGGCCATATGGGGTCATACTGACAGTGGCCGGTGTCAACTGCTTCAGAGGAAATGAACAGAACACTGGGCAATTTATCAAGAGATCCATCCCCTGTCATTCAGCCCCAGCTTCTGGCAGGCAGAGGTTTAGGGACACCCAGAGCATGGGGTTGCATCTCGGACCACCTGATAACCATAGCCACTGCTGGATCTATCCTCCATGAATTTATCTAATTCTCTTTTGAAGATAATTATACTTTTGGGGCTTCACAATATTCCTTGGCAATGAGTCCCACAGGTTCACTGTGTGTTGTGTGAAGTAGTACTTATGTTTGTTTTAAACCTGTTGCCTATTAACTTCATTGGGTGACCCCTGTTGTATTACGTAAAGAGGAATAAATAACACTTCCTTATGCACTTTCTGCATACCATTCACAATTTTATAGATCTCTATCAAATCCCCCTTAGTTGTCTCTTTTTCTAAGATGAATAATCCCCATCTTTTAAATCTCTCCTATGGAAGCTGTTCTATACTCCTAAGCATTTTGTATTGCTCTTCTTTGTATTTTTTCCAGTCCCCATATATCTTTTTTGAGATGCGGTGACCAGAACTGCACCTAGTATTCAAGGTGTGGGTGTACCAAGGATTTATATAGTGGCATTATGATATTTTCTGTCTTATTAACTATCCCTTTCTTAATGGTTCCTACCATTAATAGTTTTTTGACTGTTGCTGCACATTGAGCAGATGTTTTCTGTGAACTACCCACAATGACTCCAAAATCTCTGTCTTGAGTAGTGATAGCTAATTTACACCCCATCATTTTGTATATATAGTTGGGATTATGTTCTCCAATGTGCATTACTTTGCATTTATCAATACTAAATTTCATCTGCCTTTCTATTGCCCACCCAGTTTTAGGAGATCCCTTTGTAACTCTTCGCAATCAACTTTGGATCTATCTTTGAGTAATTGTATATCGTCTGCAAAGCCTAAGTGAGTCTCACTGTAACCAAATCCAACTCTTGGTTCCAACAGGAAATTTGGTTGCTAATAATTCAGTCTCTGTAAGACAGAATGTTTGCTACAAAATTTTCAGTGCATTCTCCTATTAAACTCATATTTGATTTAAGTATTCATCAGCACTAAACAGAATAGGAATTTACACTAAGAGCATATCTACACAAAGAAAACTGGGACTCATACTTCTCCACTAGATCAGCTCCAGCTGTGATAACAATGGAGGCAGACAGATAGGACTTGAGTAGTTTTTATTACCATATTGTCTAACCCTACTGTAAAAATGTGAGTTATCTACACTTCAAGCCTTCACTGCTGCCACTGACACTCAAGCTGCACTCTTGGAGGATTACGGGTCCTAATCTTCCTATTGCAGATATAACCATACTCATATTTCTTAGAGATTCATAGGTGCCTCACTAACTTCTTGACGGACAGAATTGCGCAGCCTTATTAACTTTCATGCATCTATGAAGGCTTTATTTCCTCCCTTTTAGTTTCAAGCTGATCAGTAGCATCTTTCATACAAACTTGTATCCCAAAATGTCTTGCAGAGCTGAGCACAGTGACACTGCATGGTTACTTTTGTTAAGAAGCAAATGAAGGGATGATTTATGAAAGCACAGCCCCGCATACGAGTTTAAGTTGATTCTGTGTGATTGACAAACACCCTTAAAGCATGAAAAAGTTTACTTTTATGAGTATTTCAGACAAAAATTTATCAAATCCTAAATCTTAAATGGCATATGTTGAAATGTCATATTTATGGGAAGGTTTTTTAGAAAATTCCAAGTTTACATTTCAATCTTTAGTCATATTTCTAGTGAGGAGTGGTTCTTTATGATACACCCAACAAGGAAGTCTGAATCAATTTCTAAGAATGCTTGAATAAAACAGCATATTATTGATTGCAGCACAGACAATTACAAATCTAGCTGCTGAAGCCTGGGGTATTTGCACTTCTCATTCAGTTGACAAAACATAACATGATTTCAGGCCCCTCTATCTAAATTGATTATGCTGTACCACATCCTGCAAACTAGAGTCCGAAACAGTTAATGGTATCAAGCGCAGCAAGATCAGCTGATTGAATAGTGCTTTCCACAGTGACCCCTTCCTGTTTTCTGTTCTAAACTGCAAACTTGAGCTCCAGCAACTAGCAAACCTCAAATTCTACTTCTGCTTTCAAGTAGCAGAAAGCAAGGCAAAACACTTGCATGCACTCCATTCTGTAAAGCATCATGGGTAAAATTTTCAAAAGTACCTAAGTGACTCACATAGAAAAATGATAAGACAAAAACACCTCATCACCAGTGGAGGAGCACTTTTCACAAAGCGATCCTTCCATATCTGACCTCTCAACCCTCATCCTCAAAGGAAACCTGCAAAACACCTTCAAAAGATAAGCCTGGGCGCTTAAATTCATAACTTTTCTAGACACTAAAAATCATGGACTCAATAGGGACCAGGCAGGCCACTCATCCAATTTTTAAACCAACACTCCTAATTTTGTAACATTTGTCCCCTGTCCAGCACTAAGACAAAACCAGACATCGTTTTGTCCAGTATCTCATGGAGGATACCATAATGGAGAGTGCGCCACTTTGCCATCACCAGCATGAACTTGCACACTGTGCATGCAAGGTCATAACCTGGGGACAAGGTGACACTCTTCAAAATGGCACCCCCATGTGGCATGATCTTGCATGCATATCACGCTGGTGGGGGTGGGATCACGCTCACACCATTCCCAAAAATACCGGAATCTCCAATATACCAGGTGTGTGTGAGTGGCCACCCTAATAAGGACACTGGATTTAATGCTTATTACAACAATCTGAAACCCACTAACCCCCTCTTTTATCATATGACTGCAGAGGTGTTAACTAATTATGCTAAACAATGTTTCACCTTGTTAGCTTTGACACTCTGAGTACCTGTCCCAGACCAGAAGAACTCTGTATAGTCCAATAAGAGATATTATCTCACTCACCTTGTCTATAAGTGACTTGGTCACTTTTGGAAATTTTATCTCACATACCTTCCACTCCAAAATTAATTTAGAACTTGGAATTCACAAATTATTGAATTAAAACTTGTATACACTGTTTGAATACAATCCCTTGACAGTTTTAGAATTAGTTCCCTCTGTATTTCTCCTGCTATTAGTCATTCATTCACTGGTGGATAATTGGAGGGTCATCTGCATCCTGCAAAATTACTATTTTAGATACAAACAGCCTAATTTAGAGTAAAAAATGGGAGACTGAATTCAAGAACTGTTTATGTTTGCCCTCTTGTTACCTCACACTCTTCTAGACCAATTTCACTCCTATATGAGACTGATGGTTGCTGTCTTTCGTTCTGCTGGAAATGATGTAGTAATTAAGACAAAATTTGCTCAGAATACTTAAGGGTTAATCAAAATTTCTCCCCAACTGAGAATATGCTTCTGCCTGAAGCAAACATTTACAGCAGGGAAATAAATCCTTGTAAAAGGGAGTTCACAATGGAAATGCTAAAGATATCCTCACCATGCAAAAAAGCACCAATAGCTTACTATTTCAATGGAAAGCTTTTTACTTATGAAAACATTCACTGTATTCTTTATTCAGTGGAACCATGTGACTGGTTCTGCTAGACCCTAGACTGTTCTCAGGAGAGACATCCAATGAATCCTTCACCCCAGCATACTGAGCTCTGGCTGTGAAAATATTACCAGTCAAAATGACATTTTTGAAGTCAAGAATGTAACTTGGATCAAAAGCAAAACAGAAAAACAGCCTATTTCAGAAGAGGACTAAATGGTCTACTCCATTTATGCAGAAAGTTAGTTGTAAGGAAGGATAAGAGATTAAAAAAAAACAAATATAATTTAAAAATCTGTCTCCAAACATCAGTTCAAAATCAAGATAGATTTTCAATGCCTCTGCATGAAAGAGGTCTTCAAAATGTTCCCTAAAAATGGCACATATCAACTATTATTTGGAAAGTTTTTAAAAAGTTATCTGTGCAATTTAAAATTTCAGCCTAAAATTTACCTCCAGTACTGGTCCAGCTCCCAAAATAGTTCTCTCCACACCACTTGCATACCCTTTCTGACTCAATGCGGTGAGGCAGTGAATTAAAAAGTTTGTACTTTGAGTTTTCCCAGATCCACTTTCACCTGAAATGACTATGCACTGGTTGACATGTTTTTTAAGCATTGTGTGATAAGCTACATCAGCTATGGCAAAAATATGGGGCTCCAACTTCCCAAGCTGGTGATTCTCATACATCTTGACATATTTGGGGTTATAAATGGGCAAGAATTTGAAGGGGTTGATGGCAATCAGAATGCTTCCTGCATAGGTATAAATCTTGTGTTTTAGAAAGCGGTGTTTGAGATTCTCTAAGAGTGTTGTTTCTGTTAAATTGGAGAGATTGCATAAGTCATCAAAGTCTTCCTGATGCCATGGAAGAAAACCTCTTTCAACCAATCGTCGAGCATCCTTCTCCTTGGACACCAATTGCATATGGACATATTTGATGGTCCCATCAGCGTCCCTCTCTTGCAAAAGAAAGTAGTACCCATCATTTTGTGGATGCTCATCCTGAGCACGGCGGGGCCAAAGCAAAACCCTGTGAACAGGAGAGTCATTCAAATCAAGTACCCATTCTTCACCGCCTGATTCTTTCACCTCCACAAGCACATAATGCTTTGAGACATCCAAATTCAAAATATTTATCACATCCTTGATTACATCTGAAGTGGTGCTGTCCTTAGTTGCAGTCACTCTGCAGCAGGCGGCGCTTTCTGTCAAGAGCTGGGGGTAAATATGAAGATTGTATGCCGCCTTCTCCTGGCAAACTGCACTGCCAGCATCTTTTAAACTCATTCTGCCCCAAACCTGGCTTCAGCATACCGTCCGAGCTTATTGCTCAATGCCCACTATCTGAAAAAGAAGAGTGAAGAGAGTCAGATGTTAAAAGGCACAGGTATCCTTTTCAACAGGTTTCCCTGAATTACAAAAGCAACTGAACCAAAAAATAAAAAGTGATCTGAAATACAAGATGAAGTTATTACACTGACAAATTTATGGAAAGTATGGAGTTTTTCTGAACATCAGTGATGTTATTTCAAACTGAAACAATGCATTTTTATTTAAGATCTCTCAATGGAAAGGTTTGCTTTACAAGTGAGACTCAGGTGGCAGAGGTTGGGGTGGCAAGAGTTTGAGCATCTGGGTTTCACAAGCTGTTCCTTCCAGTCTGCATTTTAGTTTTCACCTCACATAAGCACAGTAACACAATGGCTATTTCTTTAATAAAACTCTCAGCAATTACTGAGAGGAGACAATTTAGAGGTAATTTCATTACTATCAACCAACCACCACTTCCTTAATGTCCAAAAGGTGTATTCTTGCTTTTCACTTCCTATTTGAAGAAGAGATCAACTAAAATTAGTCTAATTGTAGAACATTTCAGTTATGATTTTGTAACTAGCTCACCTAGGATTCACAGCTCCCTACTTTCATCCCATATCCCAAAGAACCCACTATTTCATTCCCTTACCTGTGTCTTTCTAACTATTGCCTCATCTCTCCTCCCATTTGCTTTCAAACTCCTCATGCCTGAAACTCCTGTAGTGTCATTGATTCCCACTACCTTGATTTCCCCTCCTTAACCTCTATTGGACCCCTGCAATTGAGCTTCTGCTCTCTCCATTTCCATGTCTACACTGAAGTTAGGTCAGTAACTACATCATTCAGGGGTGTGGATTTTTCACACCCTGAGTAACATAGTTATACCAATATAGGTCTGTATTGTAGACCAGACATAAGTGCAAAGCATCCTTAACACCTAAGGGCTTTGACATCACCTAGAACAATAGAATCAGCTTCTCTCAACCCAAATTCTCCTCATTTGACACTCCTGAACTAAAATCAAGTAAGGCTGTGGCAAAAAATATCACTCAAATATTGCACTTCTCAATATGCTAGGGAAAAATACTTCAATCATACAAACACCTATTCAGTGAGTAACCCCTAAAGCCAGAGGGATTACTCACATAAGTAAAGGTTTGCTGGATCAGGTCTTTAGGATACCCTTACAGAAATGCTACCTGTTTTGTAGTGTTGCTTTAAAAAGAAACACAAAAAACTATCTTCTGTAACAACAACAATAGTTATTTCTTTTAAACACCCCAGATTTTAAGGCATATTCTTGAAGAAATAAAAATTCTGACCAGTACAATTCTGACTGAAGAATGGCAATAGGAAATAGTCATTGTACAAAATAAAATGAAGCTTGTGTTGAAGTTCCTTTTCTGACAAAAAATATTCATAACCCAACCCTCAAAAGAAAATCCATTAATCCATTTGCCAGTGGTACTTAATAAGTTTTTCCTGGAGAGGCATCAATTGCTGCAAAATTTAAACTTTAGAACAAAAGTTTCTAGACATTAAACTTGTGAAGATTACATATGGTTCACACCTGGGAAGTTAACTGATGCAGTGTTATACTCCTGAGTCTCTAGACAGCTCTACTGCCTCTGTTGCTCCTCAAAGATTTGCCAAGCAACAGCAAAGTGAAATTTACAAGACTCTGCTCCTTTCACCACTGTTACTCAGAACCCCTATCAGCAGTGAAACTATAAAGAATCTGAATTTCACCTTGCTGCTGCTTGGGAAAGCTACAAACAGTAGAGGGGACCTTGGGATTATTCATGGCAAAGCGGATCCAAAAACCATTCAGCTTCCAGAAGAAGAAGAGTGAAAAAGAACACTTTACCTTCTCTCCTCCGAAAGGCAGTTCTGGGAAAAGAGTAGAGTGTTTTAGACCCTCCCCAATCACAGAATTCCTGCTCTCTTCCAACAGAGAAGTTTCAGACACTTATTAGCCAGAGACTGGTATGAAGGATGGACCCAAGCAGAGTCCGGAGGCAGCATCCTCATAGAAATTCTAATTCCTTCTAATTCCCAGCAGTTGAAGGTGGCTGGAGGCTGCTTTTCTCACCTAAGCATCGACCTTGTTGATAAAGCCCACCTAACCTCATCAGCTAACACAAAGGGTGTCTGGCTCATTTTTCAAGACTCGTCCATCACATTTTCCAAATCTGAAGTCTTGGATATCTGCTGGGGGAAATGGAGCACTGGAAGTCTGAAATCTATTCATGGAAGACAAGAGGCCCATTATAATGTGAAATACTGCTTGTTTAGGGGACAGCTGGTGGTCTCAGCTCAGGAGATTTCCAAGACTGAGAAACAGGAAAAATAAATATTTCTCATCCTGGGGAAGGCAGATCACTGACAAAGCAGCATGCAGACAGTAGACATCATCCTGAAAGTATTTATGCTAGACACAGATTTGCAGAACATGCAGTCATCACAGGCTTCTGCTTAGGGGAGATCAAACAGACAAGGCAATTCTGTTTCTTCACTAGCATGGTCTAGGGGACATTTTCAATGAAAAGAACTTGCTGCAACATGATTACTACATACATTCACGAGGGAAAAAATAGGAAGAGTCACCATAATGGTTGCCTCACTTCAACCAAAAACAAAATCCAGACGTGGTTTGCTTTATTTTAACACTGCTGAATTTTTAGAGGCCCTCCTCCTCTTTGTGGAACAGCCACCTCATGTAAAATATTTAGAGTTATTCCATATTGAAGTTAAAGGTTATTTTCAAAGGATTCTAAGGGAATTAGGTACCCAACTTTCACTGAATTCTTTTGAATTGATTCTCCTTTGAAAAATCAAGATGAAATTATTCTATAATTACTTTGCCTGAAGGTGACCAAAACCATTAAAACAAAAATGTTAAAGTTCACTTGGAGTAGTCTGAAATTCAATGTTGCAGTAATCCATTTAAAATACAAACAGGAAGAGAACCTCAGAACAGGGTCATACAAGTAGAAACTTTAAAGCACATCAACTGTTAGGCCTAATTACCTCAACAGCTTCCCTTTAAAAAGAGTTAATGAAGTCTCATGAAATCTTCAAAAGCAAAGCAGAAATGAACATGGATGTTCTGTGAAGTTACCTGCATTAAGATTGTTCTACCCATCAATCTGCTTACGGATCCCAGCAGAATGGGTGAATAATGGAGGCATCAACAGCCAAGGGCCATGATTTGGCAGGTAATGAGCTGAAGACTTCTCTGCCTACAAGTTCAAAAAAGATACTAAATCATAACCTAGAGGCTGAAATACATTTTTCTTGGGACTGAGTGATTTTAAACGTTTAACAGGAGAAATCAGAAACATATATCCTAGAGCCATGTGAAACACAGCAAGGGATTTGGTGGGCTTTTTTTCATATTTTGCTCAATGACAGCTCCAAGGACTGCCCAAGCAGATAGGCCTTTTCTGCACAGTGGTGGGAGGGGGCTGTCTGAAGTTGTAAAATATTGACGTGGGTACTGTGGCTGGGGAAATAACCTTTTGGAATATGCTCTGAACTAGGTAGAAACTAGTCCACATTGGTCAGGCAAACCATATTTAAAAATTGTATTTCCCTGAATTTGTTTATAACAGATTTACAGATAAAATTATCGTCTGCCTCCTCTTCCTCTCTTCATTTCTTTATTGATCTAAAGTAGGACATTTGGCATATGACCCAAGCAATGTTATTTTAAAAATTATTTGTATTACAGTAGCGCCCAAGAAGCCCTAGTCATGGACCAGGACCCCACTGTACTAGGTGCTGTGCAAAAAACCAGTCCTTGTTCCAAAAAGCTTAAAATCTAACTAGAAGACAAGAGACTACAGATGGATTCAGACAGACAGGGAGTACAAGAAAACAACAGGACAATATTGGTCACCTTGACAGGCGGTGGTTTCTACACACCAGCAGCAGCATTGTCACAGAAAAGGAGAGTTTTAAGGAAGGATTTGAAGGAGAATAAAGAGGTAGCTTTGTGGATGTTTACAGGGAGCATCTCACCAGCCTGAAGGGTAGCACGGGAGAGAGCGTGAAGATGCTTATCTGAAAATTTAGCAAGTGGGAAATGCAGGCTGACATCATGGGCCAACAACTGGCTTTAGTTTCAGACCTCACATCCAGTCGTTCTTGTTTACTTCCCTTTTGTAGAGTTTTATTAATACAAATAGTGCCTTGCAACATTAAAAACTAATCATTTAAATAGCACTTAGCCTTTCGCATCTTCAAAACACCATATAAAAATATTAATCTTTATAACACTATAAGGCGGGTATTTCCACATCTGTAACTACATGGGATCAGTGTGCAGCGAAGGAGTGCACCAAGCTCAGCTCACTATTCTTATCACAACCTGAAGTATTACTATATATGCTGCACTCGCATCATCTCTATCTTCTCTTCCAGTACTTTGGGAAAGTACCTTCAGGCTTCAGGTAACCAAATTGATGTGACTGCTGAGATTGGAGGAAGATAGGGGATCTGGAACAGTAGGGAAAGACAGAAACTGAAGCAGAAATTACAGAAAGTTATAGATCACCTTTCTCTGAACAACCAGTCTGGAGCAAGGATACCTACCAGCCTGGAACAGGGAAATCAACAAAATACCAAAATTTATTTTTTTTCCTGATTAGTTTCCGTTAATACTCTGTATGTTATATAGTCAGAAGGCGAGAGTAACAGAATACTTACAAGTAGCACTAATATAATCAGACTATTAAGAAGCAGTTCTTAACCCAATATTAATTTTATGCTAAATACATGCAAATTACTCAGCAATGAATATACTGAAGATTTCCCAAACAACAACCTATGCAACATGGAACTCTCTCATTCACTCCATTACAGGAGGAGGGAGTAGCTGCCATATACATCACTGGAAAAGGGCAACATCCCAGAACACCAGTTCACTTTCTTTGGGTGGAGAAGAAGTGAAGCAACATGCTTTAATTTTACCAAGTGATTAGCATGAACTTTTAAAATTATCTTTTTGCACAGACAATATGAAGAGGAAGACTTTGGAAACTAGGCTAACAAGCAAATGTCAATGAGTAATTCTGTCGATAGTTTCAAACTGTTCTTAAACCTCAATAATATCAATTATTTTTGTAAAGTGCATAAGAACGCATTCTGTATTTTACAATATGGTGAGCTACCAGAAAACAAGACAGTGCCCCAACCAGCACAGGATAGCTGTTTAGTTTAAATAAGGCCATAATTTGAAGCTGCATGTTTATCCAGTGAATCATACTGAAGCTAAAAATGGAAAGCTAGCATTACAACAAAATTGTGCAGGAAGAACTGTTTATATATTTCAATTCTTTCCATTTTCATGTACACTTGCACTGCCTCATGCTACACAGTTTCAAAGATGCAGGATTTTATTTTGGCAGTGTTTATTGTGCGGCAGCGTTTGGCAACAATATGTGCCCGATCTCCGAAGTCAAATACAGTTCAGTAATATTTAATTCAAACCACAAGCACCAGACTTTGCAAGGTACTAGTGTCCCTAAGTAATGTGAGACATCAATTTTCAATTATTTCTTTGCTTCAGAAACATGCAACTATTGAGTACTATAGCAGCACTGTTTCTTAAACTGAAAAGGAGAAATTCTCCATCTCTTATACCATAACACATTATAGAGGTGCCCCAACAATTCCAAACCACACTGAGCTTTTCCACATAAGCAAGGTTTCAATCCCTTAAATTAACATTGAACTTCCCAAACTTGTACCATTTCTTCTTGCTAATTTTCATATTACATTCAGCTGCAGACTGATAAGTCTAAGCAACTTGAAATCCTTCTTTTTGGATATTTTACATGTGAATCTAAGATTTTGTTGGATCACTATCACTTTATTTTAATGATCTTAGACATGTAATTTCCCACATTTGTTAATCCAGAATCAAACACCATCATAGAGTAATTTTTGAAAGAAGTGTATGATGCCTAACAGCATTATTACATTTTTCTTAACTGTTGTAACCAAGGAAGCCAATGGACAAAGTGTCTCTGCTATGGGCTTTCTAACATAGAAGCTGGAATCCAGAAGGGGAGGCTGCAAACAGAAAGGGAGCAAGTGTGCTCTTTACCTCACCCTATCCTCACCCCAACCTCAGCTTTGCTACTCAGTGCTGCACAAGGCAGAAGAGGTATTCCTAACCCTCTCAACTAGCTGCTGTGCTCCTTATTGCCTCTCAAACCTCTGCATCATAGCCCCACTCTGCCCAGGCCCTAAAGTCCCTACAAATCACATCCAATTCTGCTGAATAACACTCACATGCTTAGCTCTGAACTCAGCAAAATTAAGATGCCCTACTGGACATAAATTTTACTTTAAAGGCCTATAATGCATTATTACCTAAATTAATCTCATGTCAGAGTTAAGGTTATGCGCCCTAAGAGAAATTCAAAGGAAAAAGATATGTCTGGTTGTATGGTGGAAGTGAAATGGAGTTAGCTGTGGAGGCAGAGTTGGAGCTTGTTTGAATATTATGAGGACTGCTTGGCAAAGTGCACCAACGGTGGCCTGGATGTTAATGTTGCCTTACCTGATGATTTTCTTAAGAACATAAGAATAGCCATACTGTGTCAGAAACAAAGGTCCATCTAGATCAGCATCCTGTTTTCTGACAGAGGCCAGTGCCAGATTTTATTGAGTGATCCATCCTGCCATCCAGCCCCAGCTTCTGGCAGTCAGAGGGTTAGGGACACCCACAATATGGGGTTGCATCTCTGATCATTTTGGCTAATAGCTATTGATGGACCTATTCTCCATAAACTCATCTAATTCTTTTTTTGAACCCAGTTATACTTTTGATCTTCACAACATCCCCTGTCAATTAGCTCCACTGGTTGACTGTGGATCATATGAAGAAGTACTTCCTTATTTTTGTTTTAAACCTGCTGCCCAGTAATTTCATCGGGTGACCCTGATTTTTGTGTTATGGGGAAGGGTAAATTACTCTTTCCTCTGCCACTCATTTTAAATCTCTCTATCATATCTCCTATCAGTTATCTTTTCCAAGCTGAACATTCCCAATCTTTTAAATCTCTCCTCGTATGGAAGCTGTTCCATACCTTTAATCATTTTTGTTGACCTTCTCTGTATTTTTTTCAATTCTAACGCATCTGACCAGAACTACATGCAGTATTCAAAGTGTGGGCATACCATGGATTTTTATAGTGGCACTGTGACATTTCTTTTTATTATCTATTCCCTTCCTAATGGTTACTAACATAGTTAGCTTTTTTGAGTGCTGCTGCATATTGAGCAGATGTTTTCAGAGAATATCCACTCTTTTTTGAGTGGAAACAGCTAATTTAGACCCCATCATTTTGTATGTATAGTTGGGATTAATGCTTTCCAATGTGCATTACTTTGCATTTATCAACAATGAATTTCATCTGCCATTTTGCCCAGTCATCCAGTTTTGAGAGACTCCTTTGTAACTCTTCACAGTCAGCTTTGGATTTAACTCTGAGTGATTTTTTTTTATCATCTCCAAACTTTGCCACCTCACTGTTTACTGCTTTTTCCAGATCATTGATGTATATGTTGATCAGCACTAGTCCCAGTACAGTTCCTTCGGGGACCCTGCTATTTACATCTCTCCACTGTGAAAACTGACTCTTTATTCCTACTTTGTTTCTTATCTTTTAACCAGTTATTGATCCATGAGAAGACCTTCCCTCTGATCCCATGACTGCTTAGTTTGCTTAAAAGCCTTTGGTGAGGGACCTTGTCAAAGGCTTTCTGAAAGTCCAAGTACCCTACATCCACTGGATCACCTTGTCCACATGTTTGTTGACCTCCTCAAAGAAATCTAATAGATTGATGAGGCACAATTTCCCTTTAAAAATGCCATGTTAATGCTCCCCTGGTTCTTAATTCTATTAGTAGTAGTATTCCATAGTGCCTAGTTTCCTGAACAGTGCTGGGTCCCTATTGTGCTAGGTACTACAATTACACAAATGGGAATTCGCTTAAACTACTTTATCTCTAAATTTTATGTGGGTTTAAAAATAATTTATTTCAGTCATACCTTAACCTGGGCATATCTGAAAGAACTTTACAAACACTGTGCTGATAAAGACCATTGCTCTTTGAAGTACAGTATATTATCTCTGCCAAGATCTGCATCATGTTACCAACTGAAGCTTAATACTGTACAGGTAGCATAGGAAAGCCCAGGTAAATCCAACTCTACAGCTCCACTTCACTATTAAAGAGGCACTTGATAACATCAGGATACAAAACAAAGCACACAAGAGAAACTGACCTCCATGAGGATGCAAGTCAAGTCAAAGACCAAAACAAAAGAGGTTCTGCTAATCCTTGCACAAATGTGCCACTCACTACAATTTCATTAGTTTTATATATAAGGAAGAACATTTTAAATATGATGCCTGAGGCTCTCTCTCTGCTTGAAACATGGGAGTTCTGGAAAGTTTTCAACCTACTTTTTTTTTTTTTTTTTTTTTTTTTTTTTAAATGCTTGTATTTGCAAATTGAGGACTAGTAGAATCAGGCCTTGAAGCTCAGTTGTTGCAGCTAAAGTTCCTGGCACCTATTGTAATACAGTGCCCACATGTATTTTAAATTGAAATTTACTTTATACCACCACTCGCCACTGATAAGATGCATCTCCTCCACAAAGGAGGATCACACATACAAATGTTTTATTGGAGGAGTATTGGACACTGTTCTTAAGTGAAAGTTGCTTACGTAGATGGCCAGAAGTTTCTGTATTTACCAGCATATTAACAGTGTAAAAACATTAAACCATTTTTAATGTCATTGCTAAATGCTAGAAAGGAATTCTAGACACACATGAGATGTCTAGTCAAAAATAATTCAAACATCTACTTAGAGGCTCTTTTTACAGTCTTAAAGTCCCTAGAGATGCGATACATATCTATTTTGTATAATGGCAAGGAGAATGCTTTGATCTGTTTACATAAACATTAATCAGCTATACCTCAAATCAGATAGAGCAAATGCCAATTCTCACTGCTAGTATTGAAGTATGGGATACCAAGTCAATTTTAAAGAGAAACATTTTATTTAGGATTTAAAGCTGAGGACATTTTATATTTGAGACATAAACAATGTATTTGTAGACATTCTTAGCATGTTATTTAAAAATTACACACACTTTCCACCCTTTAAATGCGTAAGAACAAGTACCAAACCTTGGGATCTTGAAATAAAATCAGTTAAAAGTTATCAAGAGTTGAGACAGGCAAGATTACATCTTTTAGGGATTTTTCTTTCAAAATTCCTAAGATATGAGAAACAAAAAATTTGTCCCTCCAACTAACATATGGTCATTTTTAAGATGGCCAGACTTGGGTTGTAAGTATATGAATCAGACAAACACTTTATTCATACATCAGATTGTTCAACAGGTCTAGTGCTTGAATCACCATTTGTCAGAAAGCTCAGTCTGTACGAACTTTCAATTATGGATACGTCTCATTTAAATTTTTCATCAGCTGCATTTACGGTTTCTAAATTATTCAGCTCGACAAGTGTTTTAAGTTCCACAGCAAAACCGGAACAGAGACCTATGAACCCCCCTGTTCTTATGCTGGGTAGAATTGAGTTTTTGGGCTGTCCCATTTCACTGACATCCAACATAACTGAGTCAACTTTTGGAAAAAACTCTTTGTTAAGCCAGTCAATCTTTCTGAAGTATAAGAAGAAAGCATGGTTCAACTTGGTACCGTGAGGAAACTAAGCAGAACAATTCTAGTGCATTGTACTGTGGGCTCTCCCACATTTGGGAGTAAGCCTGGGCACCAAGACTTAAAACATAGGCGCTTCTCTAGGTTTTGGGAAAGGGACGAGAAGGGAGCATTCTGGTACAGAAATACCATGATAGTTGCTTGAAAATAAATTTCTTTTTTAAAAAAGTGACTCCAATAGGAATCACCCCATCCCTCACCCAACTTCATTGAGGAAAAGTACAGAAGTGAGTCACTAGTGAAAAAGGAAGGAATTTAAATACAGGATGCTGATTAACAACAACACCACCATCACCTACTCTTACATAGTACTATTCATCAATAGTGCTCAGAAAGATGGCCAGTATCATTATTCCCCATTTACAGATGGTGGAACTGAGGCATAGAGGGGGAAAGCGACTTGCCCAAGGTTACCCAGCAGGCTAAACATAGAGGTGGGAAAACAGCCCATATCTCGAGTTCCAGTTCTGTGCTCTGTCCCCTCTAGAGCACACTGCCAGAATCAATGGAATGGCAGAGATTAACATGTAGTACAGTGTAAGCATAAACAAAAGAGCTGATAAACTGAAATGAAGCCATAATTGCTTTTCTTAAAGTCTATTAATCATTCAGTTACACTGCAACAGATGTGATATGCTGTCATGTATGTCACACCCAATTAGAGCGACTGAAAAAGATGTTACTTTACTACTTTTCTTAAGGCAAGCAAATATTAAAACTTAGCATTTTTAGAGGTGCTATTTTATATAAATTCCAGATAATAGCATCATGCAACTTTAAATGGCGAAAGAGTCAAAACTTGTAAAGAATAATCTTCTTAGGCAAAGAAATATATACTCCTCCTCCACAAAATTCACAGTTTGTGGAGAATTATAAACACAATCATCTTGTTTTTCCTTCAAATTTTTCTATAAAAATCTGTTCCTGGTGAGATGCAACATAAAGAAACCAAAGGTTTACTGAAGTCAATGGGTGTGAATATTCATGTGCTAATTGGAATGCAGGATTGACTCACGACAATATTAGGACAACTGCTCCTATTGGCCCAGTAATAGGTCTGAAATCTCTTGAGCCCTTCTGAATGCTTGCAACCTTATCTGCAGATAGGAAAGCAGACAAACTGATACCCACTCTGAAGTGTTGTGTGGGGAGGGTGCTGACGCCATCATCCTTGAAAAGCTGATCACTTCAGACATCTAAGACCACCTTCTAATCCCCTGCTACACTGCCATCATCTTACAGAAGATGAAAACAAACAATTGTAGAACTGTTGTGGGCATTGCTTATTTCTCACCAAATTCAGATACTCTAAACCCTGAGTTCCCCACAATGCTCACAAATGGAACTGGTTAAGATACGAATATTAGTCGACAGCCGTTTTTCTAATCAGAGTAGGGGAAGCCAGAAAAAAGGTATGCTTCCTAGCTTTAAGACCTTAACATTCTTTGGAGGCAAGACATATGGCTCCCACAGTAATCACTCTGCAATCCTGTCTGCTAAACACATCAATGCAGATAGATGCAGCACAGCATAGTACAACAGGCACTTTCCCTTAAAACCTGAGCACAGTGTAGGAGTCTGCTCATCAACATAGGCCTGACAGTACACAGGTCTGTTGTGCCTCCTGCTCACTGGCTCAGTTGTAGAGCTGGGAACAGAGGGCACCCACAATCACACCCACAAGCCTGGGTTTACTCCCAAAGCCCAGGCACCAGAACTCCTTAGGAAATAGCTATGAGCTAGAAAAACCAAACTCCACTGCCAATAACGGTTCCAAGTAGTTAAGATTCCCCAAGCAAACCCTGAAGGAATTTACTAGGGAGTTGGGCCATCCAGAGTGCGTCTTCCTTGCCCTCCCACCCCAAATCCCATGGGCAAGCTCTGCACCATCTGAGGGGGCTTGAAGATACAGGTCCCCGTGTGCATTTATAGAGGATCTGATACAACCCACCCTCCTGCACTTCCTCTCCAGCATCCTCCTCCGCCCGGCATGAAAGCCCCCGTCAGCCTCCAGTTCTCCGTTACTGGCTCGGAGTGACTCCCCTCTGAAGAGCGCTACACAGCACTGCCGCCTTCTGCCCAGACCCATCCCCCACCCCTCCTCCCCCCAACCGCCCCTCCTCACAATTCCCTCCCGCAACCGCCCCCGGCCTTCCCGTCGCTCCGACCAGCCCCTTCCCGCTCACCAACCGAGGGGAACGGCACAACTGGGGCAAGGGCGCGCGCTCTCCATAGCGTTACTCTGGCGGTCCGGCTGCTCGATCACTCCCAGGCCCGGCCCAGCCCGGCGGCGGCCCCGGCCCCAGCCCCTCCTACCACTCCTCCATCCAAGCCCCGCGGCGCCGAGGCCGAGGCACGGCTTGACGGCTGAGTAAGTCGGGCCGACTTCCGCGTGGGGGGTAGGGGAAGGACAGGGCGATGCCGGGCAGAACCTGGGGAGCTCAGACACTCCCGGAAGCAGCTAACGCTCGCGCATGCGTGAGAGAGCTGAGCATGCGCACTACTACTAGCGTCCAGTCCCTCCGGATGGCCTGCGTGCGTTTTCGACCGGCGGAGTCAGGGCCGCTTAGGAGAGCACAGAGCAAGCGTGCGGCTAGGTGCGCGAGGCGACTGGCCAGACACCCCGAGGATTTACGCAAATGACTGTGTTCATTTGGATATTGATGAATATGCATAACCTCATCTGCATAGCGTCTCCTTTTCAAATGACAGGGTTATTCTCGTCATTTGCGTAAACCCTCTGGATTTCTACCCCGTAAGACAGATCAGCAGCCGCCCGCCCGTGGCCAGGCCAGTCGAGTCCCCCCCGCCGCGCACCTGCCTGCCGAGCTCTCCGGCTCCCCCTGGCGGCCGTGCAGCCGGGAGGGCGCAGCCCGTCTTGGTGCTAGTAGTGCGCATGCTCAGCTCCCTCACGCATGCGCATTGCGCATAGCTGCCCTGGCTTCCTGTGGCAGTGGCTCAGCTGCTCGGCCTACGTTGTCCCTCGCTCCAAGGCGGAGGGCAGCTGGGCGCTGTGTTTAACCGACAGCGGAGCAGTTACCAGTTGCGCTGGGTTGGACTGTTTTGCTGCCCCTCACCCCAATAACGTTCCGTGCCTGAGAAGTGCGGCACTTCCGCCTGCCACCCACAGAGGCCGCTGTGGCTGGGCGCCAAAGGCACCGCCCTCGCGGCGCCGCGCGGCTGCGCGTTGTTCAAATATCCTCCGCGCCGCGCGCCCACTGACCCGCGCCACCCGCCCCCGCCCCCGCGGAGCCCGCTGAGGTAGGAGAGAGAGAGCGGGGCCCGGCGGGGCGGGGCGTCTCGTTTCAGACTGGGGCGCGGGCTCAGGAGCGGGGGGGCGGCAACACTGAGCTGAAGGGGGGGGCCAGTGCAGGGCCATCTAGGCATGGGGGTGTCGGGCTACACGGGGCAGGGACAGATGTGCCTGACTGAATGGGAGAGGCTCGGGGTCAGCATGGGGGGGGCTCCCTGACACCCTCCCCCCCCTCAGAAAACGTCCATACTTAACCCACAATTCTCTAGGTTCTTGGGTTGCCGGCCTTGCATTTTAGTTTTTCCTGAGGTAAACTTTGTGCTGACCGCACTAAAAATTAATGTCAAAATAAAATGTGTTATTTCTACCCAGTTTTACGGACACTTTCATTTATGGATGGACAGTGTTAAAATTGTAAGTTTTTTTACTGACTGTCAGTACATTTACAGATGGTTGGCAGCCCGAACCGCTCAGCCCCTCCCTTATCCTTGCTCTCCCAAGCGTTTACATTGCTCCTGGGGGGAGGGGCGGGAAATACTTTCTACTCTGTAGTATAGTTTAAATGAATTACTCACAGTTCTATATTAATATGCCTAGTAAGGAATCTATTTGTCAAAAAAACATTTCCTGAATTTTTTTTTTTCTGTGGTATTACAGACATACTCGCTGACAGGTATTTTGAAATAAATTACCAAAATAATTGAAACTGGTGTGATTATATTGTGTTATTTTGACAAATAAAATATGTAGAATTTTAAAATATTGTGTCGGATTTTTAATTTTTGGTGCAAAATTCCCCCGGGAGTAAAAGACAATCAGGAGGTGACTTGTTTCAATAAATGAGTTGATCTACTTTTGGGCTACTAGCACAATAAATATATTTGGTTAATTTTGAGCTAATTTTTAAATTACCTTGAACTATTAATGCAGTAGAAATCTGGCAACCTTCCAAGTGATTGACCAACCGAGCCGCCAAAGTAACGCTATGGAGAGTGGGCCCTTGTCCCAGTCATTCCTTTCCCCTCGTAGGTGAGCAGGAAGGGGCTGGTGTGGGGAAAAGGGGGCTGGTTGGAGGGTGGGGAGGGAGGATGGGGAATGGCATGGGGGAAGGGAGTCTAGCTGGGGAGATGGGGATGGGGGAGGGCATGGGGAGATGGGAGGCTGATTGTGGGGAGAAGGCAGTAATGCTGTATAGAGCCATGGCTCCATGGGGTGAAGGTACAAGCTCTCCCTGCAAGGATTTGGGGTGGGGCGGCAAGGACCCCAAGGCGCTGCAGAGTCATAAAGTAGTTGCATCTGCCTTTTCCCTCCACGCTAGCAATGTGAGACCTGGAAAGTGGGCGTTCTAGCTGCTCCATTGTAAACTCGATGATGGGGCTGGGGGAGATGCTGCGCCTACACGGGAAGTTTGACAGGATGGCGGTGGGAGGCCTGGTAGGGTGAATAAGGGTGTCCCTGATATTGCCCTTCTCCCAGGGACAGAGCCCAACTGGACCCCTTCGCCCGTGCCCTAGAGCCCTTGTTCTCACTACCCCACTTAGGGGTGCATTGACCTGTGTGCCTGTGTTTGTGTAGGGTGCCCCCAGAAGCAGAGGGATCTGCTGAGCTGAACGGGAGCGCAGGGGCTGCAGGGACCAGGCCTAAAGGTAGGGACAGCATGGCACTGTTGGGTGGGGTGTTGGGGTGGGTAACAGGTGGCAAGCCCAGAACAATGGGAGTCGGGTAGGCCCATAGATACAAATCCGCTGATGATAGCTTTCCCAGAGGCTTTTGTGCTGGATCCATGCTGCTGCCCATTCTCCTCACGAAGTGCTTCCTGCAAGCTCTGTCTGGTGGAACTCTGCCCAGGGATTGGCCACCCTCTAGTTCATCCACCCTGCTGTGTGCAACACCTCCCTGCCTTCTTCACTCATTCAATAAGGGTCAGTAATCACCATGGGCCAAAAATACCACTAGCAAAACATTGACTTGTTAAAATTAATGTCATTGTATGTTTTGTTTGAGTAAATGCTTAGTCGCTACCATGCTGAGACTGGTGTAACTTACATGGAGATAAATAGTCTTGTTGCAGGTCAGATTTAATTTTTTCCTCTCTTTTCAGGAGGAAGAGTTGTAAAGGCCCGCTATCTTCAGTATGATAGAAAACCTGTCGGGAAGGTGAAGTCTGGGTTCAAATGACCTACTTTTAAAAAAAATGCTGGACTCTAAAGTAATAAAACAATAAAAAAGTAGATTGAAGAAGGCAATTTTAAAAAGTAAAAATATATATCAGGCTTCAACTGAAACACAAATCGTTTTAAAGAGACTCTAGAATTTGGCTTAGAAATATGTCTGTAAGAGCTCATCCACTCTGCCTATTATTTGTTGTTAAACAATATGGGGTACTTTAACCCCATAGTCACTGAGAGAGTTCCCCCTGCATTCTTATGAGCTCCCACCACGTCACAGAGAGCAAAATCAGGATTGCCAGCAGATTGAGGAAAGTGATTATTCCCCTCTATTCAGCACTGGTGAGGCCACATTTAGAGTACTGTGTCCAGTTTTGGGCCGCCCACTACAGGAAGGATGTGGACAAATTGGAAAGCGTCCATGGAGGGCAACAAAAATTATTGGGGGCTGGAACACAACTTATGGGAAGAGGCTGAGGAAACTAGGCTTGTTTAGTTTGCAAAAGAGAAGAATGAGGGGAGATTTGATAGCAGCCTTTAACTACCTGAAGGGGGGTTCCAGGGAGGATAGAGCTAGGCTGTTCTCAGTGGTGGCAGATGACAGAACAATGAGCAATGGTCTCAAGTTGCAGTGGGGGAGGTGTAGGTTGGATATTAGGAAAAAAATTTTCACTAGGAGGGTGGTGAAGCACTGGAATGGGTTACCTAGGGAGGTGGTGGAATCTCCGTCTTTAGAGATTTTTAAGGTCTGGCTTGTGAAAGCCCTGGCTGGGATGGTTTAGTTGGGATTGGTCCTGCTTTGAGCAGGGAGTTAGACTAGATGACCTCCTGAAGTCCCATCCAACCCTAATCTTATATGATTCTATTCTAAGGAATTAATGCCGAGCCAGGCCTCTTATGTGACTGCAAAGTATTGTAATGCCCCAAGCAGCTTGCTTGCTTATTTATTTATTGGTAATTATCTCTGTCAGTGAAATACTGTAATGAAGTAGGAGCCAAGACAGGGCATTACACCTCTTAATCATTGCTGAGCTGGATATTATCTGTTTTCCCATTGACAGAGCGCCTCAGCAAATTCCTCTGTAGTTTCTGGTGTGAAAAGATCTGAAAAGGGGGAAACCCCAACTGGAAGAGCAAGTTTTTCTGAGAAATGCAAAGCCACCACAGGTAAGTTGTTTTGTAGCAGAAACAATAAAAAACTATTCTTTATGGACTTCTCTCAACCTGTGCTGCTGTGGTATCAATGAGGAAGCAGGGACTATTGTGAAATTCTCTAAAGATCATAGACTAGATAGTCTAGAAGCCTAGAAAAGCTTTTTCCCCCCTTAACTGACAATATAGAAGCACTGTATCTCTTGTCATTGATACTTATTACTAACAGACTTTAATGTAATAATATGCATAGAGAATGTAGAACTTATCTATCTGGAAATGAGACACCAAATTAATTCTCTAGAATAAACTGCTGTCATTCTGTGGATGGTTTGGGCTCTACTTTAATACCCCAAAATACTTCTCTAATTCTTATACAGAGCTAGAGGAAAGAACAATAAATGCCCACAACATAAATCATTAGCAATTTCACAAATCTACATGTTTGTAAAATGATCTTGTATGTAATGCTCAGTGTGTAAGCACTTGTCCAGGTGATCGTCCAGTGGGAAGGGAATATTTTAAAATGATTTTAATTCAATGTTACTTCTGTAGGGCTTTAATCACATATGTATTACCTTTCATTTGGGCTCTGCTCATGTTGGCAAGCTATGAAATGGCTAGGATAGCATAGGGTCAGACTAGATGGCTACTGAAGAGTGCTAGAAGGCCAATATATCAGCCCCAGGCTCAGCAAATCCCTTTTCCCCTTGTGGCTGAGCAGGGGTTACTCCAGGTTAATTAACACACTTGGAGCCAATCAAGGCCCCCCCCAGGACTTGTTAAAAGCCTCTGCTCCAGAGAAGGAGTGTGGCTAGAGTTGTGAGAGTGAGGTGAACTACAGAGAGTGTGTGAGCAGGCAAGATACTGTCAGAAACCAGGAGGGTTTAGGAGAAGGAGCAGAACGCTGGCAGAAGAGAACCCTGCAGGTACAAAGACTCAGGGAGGGAAAAACCCTGCCCGAAGAGGGCAAAGGACCTTTCCCAGGCCTGGAGGCCTGAGGGAAAAGACCCTGCCAGAAGGGGAAGATCGAACTGGACATTTGGTTCGGCACTACCATGCCCAGTGGGGCTGTCAGAAGTCAAGAGCCTCCCCTGGCAAGGAGGCCAGGAAGGGCCCCTGTCTGAGCAAGGTCCAGACATTAAGTCAAGGGGCACGGGGAAGTAACCCAGAGAAGCTAGCAGCTTTCCTGAAGCCACAGCATGAGGCTGCTACTTGTTGGGGCCCCGAGTAGAAGGTGGGACCGCCCCCGCCTCCCCACCAGCCATTCACTGGAGGGGCAAGAGCCCTAGTGAAGAGGCAAGGGCCTCTGAGAACCAGAGACGGGACTGGGACCCAGCAGGGAGTGGCCATCTTAGGGGGGGTGAAGCAGTTTTCTGATCTACTGCTAGAAGGAAGCACTGGACCCACCAAGGTAGAGAAAGAACTTTGTGACACAGCATTCTGAACAAGTTGAACCCCAACTAAAAGACACTCTGTGGTAAGTTACAACTGCTATGTTTTTTGACTTTTGGAAAGCAAAAAAGATGGAAATATCCAGATAAGACTTTTCTCTTTGTTTATAAATGAGCTATTGTGCAAACATCTGTGAACTTGCACAACTAAGTGTTCTGGACTGCTCATTTACGTTCTACCACACTAAAATAACTTGTTTCTACAGGCACTGCACCTAGCACATTAAATCGTACTGTCTTGGGAAAAGATGACTTGCAGTCCACTTTATTAGAGGGCCATAAAATTGCTCGACCTGACCTGGATCTCTCAGCTATTAATGGCAAGGTTTCTCATTTAACTCTCCTTTTAACATTGTTTAAATCAGAAATTATAATGTGTGTTAATGGTATTTAACAATTTTCATCTGAAGATCTCAAGCATACTATCAAAGAGGGTGACTATTCTCCTCATTCTAAAATTGGGGAAACTGACATAGAGAGGTTGACGCCTAAATTTTTAAATGTGGCATCTAATTTTCAAATCCCCAATGTCTGGAGTGCCCTACTTCTAGATTCCTGGGACTTGATATTCAGAGCATCCACGACTCTGCCTCGAAGTAACAAGTTGAATTTGTTGTGAGCATTCACCCCTTCTAGAAATTATGCCCTAGGTATTTAAAGGTGGGACCTAAAATTAGAGGCCAGTTTTGAAAAATTGGAAGGGACCTGTTCATGCAACAAGTCAGTATCAGAGCCAGGAGTAGAGTCCGAGTAGAAATATTCTTTCTTCCCTTTATAAAATCAGGGTGGATTGATTTAAATCAAGGAGATTAAAATCAACATTTTAAATCCCCAAATGGAAAGCCTTGATTTAAATTCATGTTAATCACCTCATCCATATTGTACTTCCTTCATTTTCTAAAGAAAAGTGCATTCTCATTGATATAACCTAAAATATGTTGATTCACAACTAAATAGAGCCTTTACACTAGATTTGATACATATTTTTGCTACCTAGGAGGGTATACTATAACTAAACATGCTTATTTAAGCCAATACATAGCTGAGTATTTTCAGATTCTTATTAATTAATTGTACATTTTAGTCTGTTAGAAAATGATGAATGATAAATAACTTTTTGCTTATGATTTGTGACAAGCTGCATTAGGATGGTAACTGGAATTTAATTAAACACACAAGACAGTATGTACAATTTATTTCTATTAAACAAAACAACCCCTTAACATAGTACATGACCTACCGTGCCATATTAATAAAGCTTGACCTTAGAATTAGGGGAAAAACTTCTTTCTTTACATGGAAAAGCAGCCTTCAATTCAGTTTTTGCTAGAAATTCCTGGATTCAGCATATTTATTTTTTATTTAAATATTTTAAGAGATTATAATAAGTTTAGACCTTGACATATTTTCTATTAAATTCAGATTTCATTTTTTAAAAGAACTTATAAATAACAAAATTAAAAATCTAATTAAAAAGAACAATTTAACTCATCAATTTTTATCCACCCTGCATGAAATTATATGAAAACTGTCTTTTAAGAAGCTTATGATTGTCTCATTCAAAGCATTTTGGCAAAGAAGCACCATACATTTCCTGTCTTTTCTTTGTGGTTTAGACAAAAGTCTCTTAAAAAAAACTCCTGGTTCAAAGTCTGTCTTCATAGCAGAATCAAGAACACGAAAAAAAGAGCAAAATTCAGTAAGTGACACTTTAAATTAGCTAGAAATTGACATAGCGATATTTACTGGGAATGTACAGAATAAGGATTTTTGTTCATCATTAATTTTGGCAGCAAAAGTTAAGATTTCCAGGGAGGACTGAAGACTTGTCCCCAGAAACCATGTGGTAACAAGTGCTTCTGTTGTGTGTGGTATTGGTGAGAATGTCCTCTGATCATCTTGAAAGCACTAAGGACTGTTATTGCCTGAAGAGCTGGTGTAGGGCTCATTGCACACAATAGTTCCCAAAGGACTCAAAGAAAGAAGCTACCAATAAAACTAAAAGCATTGAGTACAAGCAACTTCACTAAAAATAACTTGGTAAATGCTCACAAAAGGAAATGTAATAGACCAAATTCAGCCGTGGCTGTAAAGCTCGTTAGCCCAGTATAAGTAGGTGCAGATCTAAATTCAGCCTATATGTAAAATTTTACATTCTTTTTAAGAAAAAATTTGCATTTCGCCAGTGAAATGCACCCCGTCCTGTGTGTTCTAAAATTTTTATCAAAGCATCCAAATAGCCTTTGTTCTGACAGCTGCCATGTTGTATAATGAAATATCAACTTGAGTATCAGATATTTTGAATGGAAGAAGAGAGTGTATAATCCAGCATGGTGCTTTCTTCATGTCAATACAGAGAGGGAGGCCTTCCCTTAGTATGTCACCAAGCATATCTGTCCTCTCTAAAGTATGGCCAAGTACAGTTAGTCCTGTAAAGGCTTCCAGCGTCTCTGCTGGTGGGGATTTGCTTTGTATACCACCAACATTCCACTGTGTGAGTCCAGCTTCTATTTCTTCTTAGACCCCTCTCCTGCTGTGGCTAGTCTTCGTTAGTTCTTTACCTTGCTGTGCTCTTATCCGTGCTTTGTAATAATGTCCCAGTGTTCACAAATATGTGGTAGGCTACTTACATCCCATGGTTTGTATAGTACTGTACTTGAAAGTTAAATTGAGGCCCCTTTTATATTGACAGTGATTCATCCAACACAGCATAGAAACTTCATATCTTCTGGTGGAACTGTGAATCCTTCAAAGAATACACTAAGTAGAGTGACAGGATTTAAAAAAAACAATAACCCATAGTTAACCAGGCTCCATGGTGTTAGATGAGAAATACCAAATTTTAAAGAAATATCCTCATTTAAAAAATACAATAATCTGTGTAGTTGACACTTGGTGATAACAGGACTGGCTTTGGTTGCAAATATGCTTGTAATGATCAGAGATGCTGCTTTGAACACAGAGACTCAAACTTTAATTTAGAAATAGTTGTTTGTATTTAATTTTTAAATATATATGCTACCATTGATGATAAAAATTTGATTTACTTAAGAAATCTTCTGATCCTGATGATGTGATTGGGTTGATGGAATCTCAGGCATTACTATTAAGCTATGCATCAATCAAGGTAAGCTACAGATAGTCAAATGTTTGATATTCCAGAGCTACAATAACCATAAATACACTCTTGGAAAACTTTCTAAATATAACTTAAATTACCTGCCTTTCTGCTACATGAAAGTTAGATTTATGCTTCAGATATCTTTGATTATGCAATTGTGATTCACTTCAGACACTTCCACATATATAGCATTCCATGCATTTCATTAAACAGTGATCAGGGCTCAGAGAGATTCTGAGGTAGTTGGGAGGAGACTCCCACTTACAGACAAAGTGCACACGTTGAGTGACTATTCTTATTTTTGCAATGCTGTAAGTGTGCATGGTACACTATAGACAAAAATACTGAGTCCTTGCTCCCAAGAGATTGCAGTCTAAATTTAGGATGATTTAAGGAGGGAGAGCAACATAGTGGGATGGGAATACAGGGATGGGAGGACAAGGGATTCAGCAGTAGGGTTAGGTAGTCACTGAGCTTAATGATTAAGAAAAAGATTATGTCACGGAAGTAACCAATTCCCTGATTTCCAGAGACCTCGGCAACATTTATTGTTTCAGCCCTGGGGTGAGGGGGCTGGAGCTCTCAAGGGTGGCAGAGGGACCTGGAGCTCCCTGCTGCTGCTGGCGGTGGGGGGACCTGGAGCTCCCAGCTGGTGCGGGTCCCCGTACATCTGAGCTGCCTCTGGTGGCAGGGAGCCTCTGCAGCTCCCTGCCACCGTGGACATTGCGGGCACAGATCCGGAGCTCCAAGCCACCATGGCGTTCCCCCCCAGCTTGAAGTCCCAATGGTGGCAAGGGCCCCACAGACTTGGAGCTCCCAGCTCTCCCTGGTGTTCCAAGCCACACGGGCAGCGGGGGTCCCAGAGCTGGCAGCTGCAGCAAGTTTTTACCTGTCCCACCACAGGGCTTAGGCTCTCATTGCCCCGGTCAGCACCATTTTGTCATGGTTATTTTTAGTAAAAGTCAGGGACAGGTCATGGGCTTTGTGAATTTTTGTTTGTTGCCCGTGACCTGTCCCTGACTTACTAAAATAACCGTGACAAAATCTTAACCTTATTAATGATACTGATTTACATAGTTGTTTGTTAATATAGTATGATGGCTTATAAATCTAATGGAAGAAGTATAGTTGGTGAAGAATTTGGAGGAGAGAATAAAGTCAAATGGGGGGGTTTGCGTATTAGGGGCTGCATTGAAGGTGAAGAGATGAAGGAGCAGATGACGTAGGCAGTGGTTAAATGTTTGACTTGGGTGGAGTTAAGAGACTGGTTCAGAATCCTGAAGGTCTGGTTGAATATTATGCAGAAGATGAGGGGAAGTCAGTAAAAACATTTGAAGAAGCGATGGTCGTGGTCAGAGGGGCTGAGTAAGGCATATGGCACCTCTCCTGCTGAAAACTCAGATACATTTGTTCTCTACTCTTGCAAAATTCTTAAGTTTGCTCTTTATAGCCTAGATGCCATCTTGAGTTCAGGGAGCTGTGGTAAATGATCATGGAGATGGGAATCTTTTACAAAATATAATAGCATTTTATTAACTATATAAGGTACAGAAAAATCACTGCCTACAGTGACCTAACTTCTGAATTCAAATTTGTTTGAATTTCTCTTAACTTTAACATAACCCTTAGAGATATTTCCAAAATATTTTTCAAGTATTTAGCTGTCTGTGGTTTAATATCGACTCCAAATACATTCTTGGATTTCATAGATAGAAAAAAATATTTCCCAGCTGGAGGAGAAAGGTGAAAGAAACTTATTAATATTGTGTGAAGAAAAGGAAAAACAGCAGAAAAAGCTGTATGAGCTGAAACGCCAACTCCTGCTCAAGAAGAGAGAGCAGCAGCTTGAAGAAGTGCTAGATAAACAGGTTAGTTTATCACACTTCATGCTTCTCCTGCAGTTTGCAAGTGCTCTGGAGAGGCAACCTTTGATCTTTTGGTGTATTTTGTGCCTCACAAATAAAAAAGCATCAAATTTGAACCCTGCTGTGGCACTTTATGCCTCTCATGCAATGTAAAGAAGGGAGAATACCTATGACACCTGCTTTGGTGGCCTCTTATATATGGACTGAAGGGAACACAAGGAGGTCTGAGGGAAGAGTGAGAGCATATTCTGAGCTGTGGGGAGGAGAGAGGTGATAGTGTATCAGTCACCAGAGCAGCTCATAATCTGAAGAACATAAAAGGCTTAAAACCACACTTACATCCTTTAGCGGTACATTTCTTGCAAAGCACAGCATCTGGCTCCAAACATCCTGGGGCTACTACGATTATGAGGACTAGGACAGAGACACTGATCACCTCCTGGGTTGTAAGGTGTGACACAATGGCATCTCCTTGCCCTGTGTTTTTGTTTTGGGGCATGGGATCAGAATAAGGAAAACTGCAATGGACTTTGATGCATTGGGATTGGTGACAGCAGCTCCACCTTCACGTTGGTAGGGAGGGAACTTTTTAAAACATCACTTAATGGGAACACATTGTAAATATATAATAATTTTAAATGAGCCTTTCTAATAGTGATTTAAGTATCCCTTTAAAACTACCACAACAGGTTAGAGCAAAACAAAACATTCTCATTTTTTTCAGTGTATTTTGTGCATTGGCAGCACTTCCAAACAGAGGAAATAAAGAAACAGATATTGGAGCAAGCCTTTCAAACCTGAAGAGTGAACACTTTTAAAAAAATAGGAGTATGTGATGATACAGCCACAGGATTTGTTGATCTCTTCAAACCATATTGATGGTGGTCTTTTTAATACTGAACCAGACACAAATCTCACTTAATTCTTCATTAAGACAAACCAGATAACAAATTCTGACTGCTCTTTCAGAATGGCTTCTCTGCATTGAGGTGTTGGGTTATCATGTGTCCCTTTTTGTTTTCAGATTGAAGTCCTGGCTCCTCTTCTTACTGTCTGTGAACAGTTTAAGGAAGAGTATAAAACCTTTGCAACTGCCTTGGATGCCACTAGACACGAGCTTCCCATGAAGAACATTCACATGGCAGGAAATAGACACAAATATTTGGGTATGAAAACTCCAAATTATCAGGATTTTGCATTTTTCAGTACACTAGACTCTTGTGTACTTCTGTAAATTGAAATGTAACTCCAGCCTGGTTAAATCCATGGCATGTCTCTTGTTCAGTGCCCTTGGCTTTTCTGTGGAGGTGATACTGAAACATTAGTCCCATATTTTGCTTTGTATTGTGTGCATATTTGTTCATCTCTAGTTAATAAACTGCATCCATCCAATTAGTTTTTCTATAATATGAGCAGAGCGCTTTATACAAAGAGCATCCTTTTTACGTGGTCTTTGGAATGTTTCTGCACTGCTTGTATCTTAGGGAAAAAAACACGGAAGCAAATAATTCTGGTTCTTGTCGTTAGCTCTTTCTTGGTAGGCTAGACCTCAAAATTAGTTTCTTGAAAGAAAACAAAAAGCTTACTTATTGAATATAAATATGTTCCTTTTCTGCTTTACTGAAGTTCCAAGGAATTCTTAATTTCAGTGCAGAGCAAAAATGCTGCCTTGTCTTTCGCACTGTAAACGGAGCTGAGCAGCTTCTTTCATTTATTGTCTAGTTCGTTGCATCTAGGCATCAAAATGTCATGATAAACTTGCCTAATTTCTAGTTTGGGTCCCTTCACTTATTCTCTGCTGCTATTCTGCTTTGCCGTCTTCACAAATCTGCAGTAAACCAGGAGCGTTCAGGAATGCAAGGGAAAGATGACAAATCCAGTTTCAAGAATGGGCCCACTAACTGCACAGCTCTCTTCTCTCTCTCTCTCTCTCTCTCTCCACATCAATGATAACTTTTAATCAAGTTGATATGAAAATTTAAATAGTGTCTCCAGCTTTTTGCCTCTTGAGATGAGAGTTCAAATCTTAGCTCAAGTGAAAGCCTACTTGGCTTATATCAAAGACTTACACATCTGGACAGGATTGTCTTTCCTTGAGAACTAGGACTTTGAATAGGTGTTTGGGGTGTATCAAGTCAGGAGTTGACCATATACAGGCACATCTGTGTGGGGATCAAACTGGGTTAACAAGGAGGTGTTCTAGTTCATGACTGAAGTGCCTTGGCAGAACTACATTAGAAGGCCTGCATGGTACATCTTCATGCTGGTTCACGACAATACTGCTGTTTCCTTAATTTCTTGAGTACTAATCGTGCTCATAATTTAACAAAAGAGAAGGTAGGTGAAGAACTTGAACTCTTTGCATAAGGAACTTTGGAATGAACAAATATGTAGCATTTGTAAGTGGTTTCCTATGGATTCATTATTCTGAAAGTATCTGCAAAGGTTTGACATTTGGACAGTATACCAATAACAACGTGCAACTGGCCAAGGAATTCTGAATAAATGAAGCTTGCACTCATGTTGTAGCAATACATGGTCTTGGCTTGTAAACTTTCGGTAGAACTTACTAATCTTCCAAATGGAAGTTCATTAGGCAAGTTACCTAGTTTCCTGCTGTGATTAGTCTTAATATAATTCAAGACAATTTTGCTGACAGTAATATGTTTCTGTTGTCTTTTCCTGAAGGATGAATGTACACTAGTACTCTTAAACATTCTTCTCAGTTCTTCAAGCGCTTGGGTGATCGCTCAAACTGCTGACATCTTTAAAATTAATATTATTAACAGGTGCCACTCTGCACTCAATGATAATGGCTGTAACATTTGTTCTTTTGTAGATGACTTACAAAAACATTTAGCTGTCACACAAAGCCTTTTGGTGGAAGCTGCGCCTGACTACTTGGAAGAAAATTCAAAGGCATTCCCAATACTGAAAGAACTGAAAGAAATCGCTCTCAAAATGGATTCAGAACTTGAAAGGTATTTACAAAATCAAGCTGAAGACTCCTCAGTTCTATAATGGATCTTAAAATCTGTAAAAATCTGCAGGTCCTACAACCTCTTCAGACAATCTATATATGAAATGGCTAGTGCCACTAAGCTTAGCTCCTGTACTCTTGTTTAGAGCTGGCCAGGAGTAGCCAGATTTCATCCCTTCCCGTAAAAAGCAAGAAACAAACATCTATTTATCTCCCGCCCCTTCCCCCCTACACACACACGTTCGCACACACACACCTAGAAAGATCTACCTGCACAGAAGACAACGAGGAAAACATCTTTCCTCTGAAAAAGGATCACAGGAGGGGGTGGTTAGTGTGACACATTCTGAATCTTCCAGACAAATTGCAACCAAGGATAACAGTCCTGAAAGACAGGACCATAGCAGGTACCAAGGATATGAAGTGTGGACTGCAGCACTCTGTCTTCAAGAACAAAAATGCAAAGGGGACCATGACTCCGCTCTCCCATTCTTCCATATGGCTTTGCAAAGAGGCTAAAGTAATGAACTATGCTTCCCTTCTGCCTCAATCAACGTTCTTGGGAGGACCCTGGGCCCAATTTCTTTCTCTTGCTATACCACATGAATTATCACTTCAGTAAAGGCATGCTGCTGGAACATCAATCAGAGGTGGGAGAGGGACATAATGCAGAAGGATAAATATTCCCCCAAGGAGCAGACTATAGTTGAAATAACATGAAATGGAAAAACTCACAGGGCCACTCATGACTGAATCTAGGGACCTCTCTCCCTCCATAACACCCCCAAGTTCTCGCTATATTGGAAAACACACCCCCATCTTTTATTACTTTACTACTCATTTAATGAAGTTACAATTAGCCACAATAATTGCTTCAGCCTGTCTGACTTGTTTGCAGGAGCTTCAAGCAAGTTCAGGACCTGTCCTTTGAAGTCAGTAAGGAAGTTTCTTTGCATAACCAAAAAGTCTGTGAAGAGACCCATGGAATAGAGACCCTGAAACACTGGTACTTCGATTAGCTTTGAAATGTTCCTCAGTTACTTGAACACCTGTGGACACTATAACAAGGCCAGGGAGCTTGTCCTTAACTTTATTTTGCTTTATTGTGCTTTTTTGTGCATCTGACTGGTACATTTCCTCAGATATATAAAGTTAAGATAGTTATAATACATACGTGTCATGTTGGTTCAGTTATAAGAATACTCCATGAGTCCCTCATTTTAGACTCAAAACCCCAACCCCACGTGCTTTGTGGAAGCTCATTATTGTCATTGGTTGGTCTTATAAATGTTGAAATGTGGTATAAGAGCTATAGGACACGTTACTGTTGACAAATGCAACGCGCACACCCCATTTAAGTTGTGTTCCTTGTGCCTTATTTCAGCTGTGGCAGGGTAAGAGATCTTTTCCCAAAGTAAATGTGGTTCAAAGGTCATTGCATCAGTATGTAGATTCAGGACCAAATGTATGTGGGACTGTGCATATTGTTGACATTAGCCTGCAAGAGGGATGCCCGCACTCACGAAGTGTGCACTGGTCACTCAGTGAGGAAATATAGCAGGAAGTCTGATCACCCCTTTCCTATGTGATTTGGCAAGAGGAAAAGTCCAGAGAGACGGCTATTGCTCTGTGTGGATAGTTAAATGAAACGATGTTGAATGGGGGGGTACTGATCACTGATTTCCCCTGTAATATTGTGTTCAGCAAAGCTAGAAAATCTCAGCCTTAAATTCTTTTTCGGTATCTTTTTTATTAGGTTGGGTTTTGTTTGGAAGGCGATCTAATATATCTTTCTAAAATTTTACTCTTGGCATTCATGGCCTTATTGTACGGTTCTCACTTTTGCCCGGTGTCGGAGAAGGTTGTGTACAGATTCTCAGAGCTCTTTTAACACACAAGAATGTAAATAAACTTATTTCCTGAACTGTCTGTTCTGTTTCCCCATATTATTATTACTTCTACAAGCCTTTTGTAATGGAGCAAAATACTGTATCGTGCTTTTATGGGAAGTCTGTATATAAAAGCTGCTGCAGAAAGATCTGTGCTCTTTATAGAACTGTTCAGAGTTGCTCTGTGCCAGTCTTTCCTGCCCCCCCCCCCAGTTCAAATATATGTCTCCACTGCTCAGGCTGGGTATTGAAAATCACCCAGTAGCAGCCTGGTTGGATCCCATCTCTTCATGGGAGTGCTTCCTGTCAGGGCCTAGTAGGGAGGGCCTGAAGGATCCATGGGAAAGAGGGCTCTAGCCACTAAGCCATTGGACTTCCCCAAAGTAAACTCTGGTGCCTGTGATTGCAGCTGTAGCAGAGACCAGTCTACCAGCTTCCCCAGGTCGCAGGTGCTGGGTGTGGTCTGCCTCGTAATTACTGTCTCAGGCAACATATACAAGGGAAGTACAGGTATCAGCTGGTGTCAATATCAGGTCTTGCACTCCCAAAATCCCTAGCAGAGGCTGTCCTGTAAAGGGTGCCAGGTGAGGGTCAGGAGTCTTGTTCCTGCCTGAGGAACTGTGGGGTCTCCATGTGGCCACATGCTTAAACAGAAACAGTTGAGGGATGTGAGCTGTGGTGTTGGGTGGCTCATGGCAGGGACAGTAAAGGGCACTGGCTGTTCCCAGGTACTTTGCACCCAGCTATCCCGGGCCAGTGACAGCATGATTACCCCATCACTATACCCCAAACCCTTTATATCGGAGGCAGGTAGGAGAACCTGTACAGCCTAAAGACAAAGGCATGCAAATGCCTGAATGAGAAGTTTACTTTGACAGGGAGCAAGCTCTGCCAGCAGGGACCTTCTCCTGAGAATCCCTCCTCTCCTGTTTTCAAGTACAAACAGAGGGTTGTCAACAGGAGCCCTGCAGATCATCTCAACCATACAGTCTCCTCTTCAATGGACTAATCTGTTATCAGATCACTAGGAAGTACACTACTCAGTTTAGGACCACTTACTGATCAGAGAAGTTCATTCTGTGCTGCCTATGCCAAATGACCAATTAGTGCAATACTGTCTGTTCTAAACGCCAAAGCTAAGTCCATGTATTGGCCTTTTAAAGATCAATTTATGTATAGACACTGCAAAACAGCAGTAATTTTAGTAATCTAGGCTTTCTAGTAGTCTTAAAGTAACAACTTAAACCTTGTTGATGAAAATGTTACATGTGGAATGCTATAGGTGAAATGGATTAAGACAAAAAATTAATTTTACTTGGTAAAAGCAGCTATGAGAGCACAAATTAGCACATTTACCTTCAGAATCTTGAATTTTTCAGTATACTAGAGTCTTTTCTATTTCTGTGAATAGAAATGTATAGTCAACTTTATTTCAACTTTATTTGTCCACCATCCTTGGAATTCTGTCTGTGCAGATTATGCTGCAACATTAGTTCCATGCTTTGCTTTGTATTGTTGCAGGTTTGTTCATCTCTAGTTAAACTGTGTCCATCCAATTTGTTGTTCTCCTGCTGTAAAACAAGCAGAGCTCTCTAGATGAAGCGCATCCTTCCCCCTCTCCCCTTTCTTTCTTTCTGGTATGTTTCTGTACTTCCTCACTGTTGTTCTTAGGCCATTTAAGTTTGTCCCTTCATAGTAATAAAACTTCATCCTGAATTCTCTTTTGTCTTGCAAAGAACAGAGACGCAAATAATTCTGATTCTTATCGTTAGTTCCTTCCTGTTAATCTGGGCCTTTAAATTTAGTTTCTTGAAAGAAAATGAATTTAGTTGTTTAACATTCATTTGTTGCTTTTTCTGGTCCACCAATGATCTAAGGAATTCTTAGAATTCAAGAATGCTGCCTTGTCTTCAATACTGTACGCAGAGCAGCTTTTAATTTCTTATTGTTTGATTTGTTGCATGTAAGGATCAAAATAATCCATGTCATGATAAACTTGCTTTATTTCTAGTCTGATGTCTTACTTTTATCCTCTCCTCTCTTATCTCCAAAGATTTTATCTATTAATCTGCATAAAGGATAATCCAGCAAGGCAAGAGAGATAATAGCCCATTTCTGAACCTGGATTTCCAAATTTTTAATGTTTGTCTTCCTCTGTTTTTAATCAGGTAGGTTCAAAGATTAAATGTACAGGAATTACCATTGTGTATCATGCCATGGATGGTCTGTTTAGTCCAATATCCTGTCTCCATCAGTGGCCAGCACCAAATGCATTAAAGGAAAGTGCAAGGAATGCTAAAATTGTCAGCAGTGGGGTAATCTGCCCCTCCATTAAGGACTCATCTTAATCTCTAATAGTTAAACTAGTTTCATAATACAGTGGGTTTTAGGTCTCTAGCATTTCATCTCTTGAGAACCAAATTCAGATCTTAGCTCAGTGGGCTTCTATGACAGAAACTACAAACATGGACAGAATGTCATTCTAGCTGGGGCTAGGGCTGGAAGTGGGGGGCTGGGGATGTGGTATCAGGTCAGCAGTTGCTATATGCTGACATGCCTGCATGGGGATGCAAAACTGGATTGAGATGTTATAGATTAAGGTTGAAATGTGTTGGTCACTCAGGAAAAAAAGAATCAGGAAGTTTTTATCACCTGCTGTCTGTGATTTGGCAAGATGAAGTATCCAAAGAGATTATTATGGGGGGTATGGGTAGTAAAATTTAAAGAATTTGGATGTGAGGAAAACAGATATGTAGCCCATGACTAAACAGCCAACATGATGTTTTAAAAAATTTTTTGGGAAGGAGACCTAATGTGGTGGTCTTATTTTTGTATCACTTTCCATAAAACATTGACTTCCCCATCCAAGGCATAATGTATAAAAGCCACTCTTTTTATGCATCATTTTGGTGTTATCTGAAGGGCTTCCCCAGCAGTAAAACCTACGAGGGGCCAGTGAGTTATTCTTTCAAAATATTCTTTTAGTATCACTTATTCCACTAAAACTGTAGAATGTGCACTGAGCAGTTTCCCACCTGAGCAATGCTTTTCACTGCTCCAGCTGTCACTGCTCTTGGGTGGCTGCTCTCTGGATCATTTACTATAGACTCTCTATTTGAGTCTTGGCTGTAAAGTGTGAAGGGTGCACTTACAGAGACCAACCGCTGGATGGAGGACTTTGCTAACTATTTAGGTTTAGTGTGTAGCCACAAGTTGGCAGATCATCAGCTAATAACTGCTTCTGTTTTTCTATGGTAGAGATCTGAATAGACAAGTTCCTACATAATAGATATGTTGGTTTAGTATGCTTTTCATGGTTAGGGTTATCACCATTCATCTGTCCTCGTGCCTTTAATTTCTGCTTATCATAGGTTAGTCTCTAAAGCATTAACTTTCAGAGAGTTAATGGGATTTCTTTTAGCTTTTGTGAAAAGGACCAAAAATCCAATTTATGGTGCTTTTATAATTCTTTGGTGCAGTGAGTCTATACAAGACACATCTAATAATTTAATTGGTTTGCTATGAAATTCCTGGAGAAATGAATACTTCATAATTCCTTTATTTGGTGAGTCTCTTAAGGTATTTATGGTATTAATCTTATACTTAAGGAGTCAAAAGTCTCTTCTGTTTCCTTTGAAATAGTTCAAGTTTAAAACAGTCCTGCATTTTCATCATTAGTGATGTGCCAAAACACTTTATCCAATAAACCTTGATACAAATGTACTTTAAAAAAATCAAAAAGGATTTTGGAGGATACATAATTACATACTAGTCCATTTCGGTGCATAGTCAACTCCTGTATGCTACCTTCTTAAACAAAACAAATGTGGACATGCACAACTGATTTCAGTGACTAAACTAGTGACTAGTTAGATGGGAACTATTCTTAATATCCCAGTTGTAGGCTGTGATTTCAGTACCTGGTAAGTACTAGGCCTGCTCCTTGCAATTTGTGGGGTTAGGGGAGAGAGTTAAGGACAGATTTTCAGCTGCCTCTCTAGATTTCCTGGCTCTAATCAGTTTCAGCCACACCCTAAGTTTTTTTTTTTTTTTTTTGGTGGTATGTGTAAAGCAGAGTTCACTAGAGGAACATGGTGGTAGCTGCTGCCCTACACCCCTCCCATGGCCCTGCAAAAAAAAAAAAAAAAAAAATCCATTAGTTTTGTCAAATGGCTGTGTGTATGGTTCTTTCTTTCCATTGATGGACTTTTAAGATTGTGCTTGGCCTAGTTCTCTCAGAAACACACCATGCCTTTCTGATAAACTTGGGGCTGGCAATTACTATCATTCATATGAAAAGTTGCTTATGGGACGTCACAGGTTGACTCAGTATAACTGGTTCTTGTCTTTCTGTGAAACAATCCAGACATGGCATATCTTTATGCTAAGAGGTAATGGAGTCCTATCTTAAAATACTGAAATAAGCTTCACAGAAATCTTTTAATTTCTGAAGCAACCAAATTCCGCTCAGTGGACAAGAGAAGAGAACATGCAATTTCATCAGTAAACACTTTTACTCTAAATAAATTTCTTTACCTTGTTTCATCAATAGGAAATGCAACAGGCATTCATAGAAAGAATGAGGGGTAGCCACACTGGGGAGGGGGGAAGGGTCTAGGGCAGGATAAGGACCTGTCTATCTGGAATCACAGACTGAGGAAGCTAATCCTGAATAGCTCTTTAGGTCTATGCCATTAAATGTGATATGCCACATTTCAGCAGAGAATAAAATGTGATGACTTTCTCACATAAATACATCTAGTTAGACCATTACATTTAAACTAGGTCAGCTAAATTGCTATGATTTCATTCCCAGCATGAAAACACTGAGCCCAAACCTGATACTCAAAAGTATTGAGACAGATTAAAAGTAGTGGGTTGTACTTCAAAAGGGGTTTTGTGACTGGCATGTGAGATAAAGGAAACAGTTTGTACTGGGAATCTTGTGCTATTAACCCTTCCAAGTCAAGCATGAGGTAAAATAGAACTGGGAAGAAAGCTAAAATACAGCTATGCAGAACAAGTATAAAGGAGCAGAATTTCGTAAACATGGATGCCAAAAACCCATACTATAGTTTGAATCTCATGATTAGAATTTTATCTTTTGTCGGTTAATATTGTAAAGTGCAGAAAAGATAGCTATATTGATGTTTGTGGGTCTTGTGGAAGAAATGAGTTTTGAGAGGGTTGGGGCTTAATGTTGGAGTGTTACACTAGATTTTAATGTCCTTTATCTTTTAGGTGGTGGCTTATTTGGAAGGCTAAAATATACTAAAGGTTTTTTTTTAAAAAAAAAAGCAAGGGAGATGGGACAAAAAAAAATGTAATGAATGAATTTGGGGACAGGTTTTGTTTGTCAAAACAAACTCTCATCCTAGCAGGACCAGTCTAGTATCCAGAGAACAAATGATCTTGCTTTGCTTCATGCCATCACCTCAGTGCACTTACTCATATTTTTCTGTAATTAAGTGTGATACCAGTGTTGATCTGTTTGCTTCCTAAACCATATTAATATCCTGATGCCACCTTGGACCCATGAAACAATAGTTTGCTAGAAAAAGCAATCCTAACATGAAAATAATGGAATGGATTCTGAGCAGTGAATTTGGCAGTAGTCTACTTCCAAGAACATGCCGGTCTAGCTTATCTCCAGGCATTTATTCCTTCTCAGTTGGGATTGGGTTATATCATAGCTTAATGTGATTCACAGAAGAGCTTGTATGTTTGTGAAGGTGAGATTCACTGTAGATAATAGTTGCATTAAATGAAGCTAGAGTAGAGTCTGAAACTTGAGATTATAGGTAGCATGGTGTAATAAACAGTGGAAGTAAATTACCAATGGGCCAGTAAGGAGATGTTGCAATGATCTTAAAGAACAAGGAGATCAAAAAGGGGAAAACAAACAATAGGTCCACTTCCTAGTACAACTGTATTTTTATAATTGTAAATCCTTTTTTCTCCTCAAAAAGTGTTTAGACACATCATTTGATACCCAGTAATCTCTAATGCCTAGATAAGGTATTTGTTTTCTTTGAATAATATTTCCTGGGTAATTTATTTTACATACAACTGACAGTGTAATCTTAATAAAGGAGGGAAAGAACCACACTTAGGCTTTATACTCTGTCTTGTTCTGTGAGTAAATGTTATATGAACCAAATAAGTGTGTTCCAAGTTGCCAAAAGAAAGAGCTAATTAATAAATATGGTAGCAGGTGTAACTTGTGGATAAATATTCTAGTGAAGCAATCAGATTGTTAATACATAGGGACTTAATGCTTCGTTACTGTAATCCAAATTAACTGAACGTGTACAGTATCTCTAAATATGAGAGATTTGTACATCTTTTAGGACAGTAGTTCCTTGCTGCTGCTTGCTTGCTCTATACAATGAGCAGCAGGCATAGTGGGAGGCTTACTGCAGCCAAATGATCAAAAAGGTGTGTACAAAGCCCAGCAAATATGGGAGTGTCTGCTCAGTGTGTGCAAACGAAGTCACTGCCTACTGATCAGTCTCAGCCTCAAATCAGGCATTCAAACAATACTGCGTGTGGTACAGAGCCCCCACATGGGTGGGGGGAGAGGGTACACTTTACTGGAGCTCCATTGTGTGAGGGAGGGGGCCCGTGTTACAAGTTTGTACTGGGCCCGAAAAGATTATGCTTGGGCCCTGGTGTGGTATAGGTGACAGAATAGGCTTCTCCCAACCATTAGATAGATAAATAATGCAGCTACGTTCCACTAGGAAAGGGAACAGTAGACATAATTCATTACTCTTACCTTTTCTTGAACTGTCAAGAATCTCTGCTCAGGTCAAATGCTCTGAGCCTGGCTAGTATTATGAACAGATTCTCAAGAGCTGTAGCATGAAAGGTTTTTTTCCCAGTTTATTATTTAGGGAATTGGAAATTGATACAATTCATCCTTCCCTTGCATGTTCCTCTTAAATCTTTAGCCACACAATACTTTAGGCTTGTCCTATCTGAACTATTACAATCCTCTTTTTGATGTTTATCTTAAATTGCTAATGTCTAGATGTTCATCTACCAGGCCAGAGGTCCAAACATGATAGGTTTTGGAGCAGTCTGCTAACCAAATCAACTATCTTTAAACCTCTTCCAAAAACAGAACTGAAAGCAACTGTAAAACATAAGCTAACCAGTTCCAACAGTCAGTTGCACCAGAGTCTTCTGCTTTGTATGTCTTTTGTCTGCTTCCTTATGGATGGCAACTTTCTGGTCCTGATTCTGAGCTCTCTCTTATGAGGCACAAGCAAAGAGCTCTGGGAGGCTTATGGAAATAGCTGGAGAGCAGCACACTTCACCCATGCCTTATCCGGCTCTCTGGGTAGCAAAGGTCCCCTTTATGTCACTGATAGAACATAAAGGGCTGCAGCACAGAGAGAATTGTGGCCTGCCTGTCTCTCTTTCTCTTCCCCCTCCCCCACCAAAGTCTTTGTACATGCAGGATGCAAGTGGAGCCGATCCTCTGCTAATCAACAGTCAATAAGATGCTCGATGCCCAGCAGATGTTTCTGCATTTTAGGCTAATAGGAATTTATTGGATTACTGTAGTTTTCCCCTCCTTGGACTTATACCACTTTGTTGGAGATCTGGAAACTCATACTGATTATAATAAACAAAGTGCTGGTTGGGCCATGAATGCCAGGATATGAAAAGAGCTCCAGAACGACAAAGGATCTAACAGCCCTGAGCATTAGTTCACTGAACTGCATCAATTAAGGGCATTTCCAGTGATTATGTGAGCATTCCTCTTCAATTCACAGAAATAATTTTAGGTTGTTTCTTCTGCTGTGTGGTTTTTAAAGCAGACACAGAATTGGAGGATTTGTTTCGCAGAATGTGGGTGAATATCATTTTAAAAAAATCTCTCTCTCTAACACTTCTTTATTGAAACGAGTATGCAAGGAGTAGCCTGCAGTTTTCTGCTACCTTGAGTAGGATCAAAACCTAACTAATCATGGGAGGAAGAACAATGGAAGGAATAGTCAATTTTATTCCACTGTATCTAGCTATGGGTCCCCTATTTAAAAAAATAATAAATTAATCTATAAATCAGATGTTCAGAGGTGGAATAATGTGAAACTTTTAAAGTCTATTCATGTAGAATTGGAATCTTTATTTCTAATATCTACTGCACGTCACTGAAAAAACTGCACAAGAGAAAAGAATACACTGACATAGCTTATTTGTGAGAAGAAGGAAAATAGTCTTCAGGAATTATCCCCAAAAGAAACAGTCACTATTTATTTAAAAAAGACAACGGGAGCCCTGATGCATCTGATGAAGTGGGTTGCAGCCCACGAAAGCTTATGCCTGCAAAAACTTGTTAGTCTTTATAAAGTGCTACAGGACTCTTGTTGTTTTTGCTGTATACAGACTAACACGGCTACCCCTCTGGAACGTTTCACTATTTATTGTATATTTTCACTCTGTTTTTGCAGTTTTATACAATGTAGTGATATAGGTATTAAAGTCACAGCCAGTTTCTCCTCATTGCCCAAAATATTTCCAATGGGGCTCATCCTTAATCTGTTCATACCCATGACCGTCATCCTTTTATCTTGTTTCGAGGTTAATCCTTTTACTGTCTTCAAATCCAATCTTGTGTCATTTCTTTTCTCTGGCCCACCTAATGCTTGTGCAAAAAAGCTCTAATTCACCATGTCTTCCCATTTCCCCCACCACCATCACCCATTGTCTAGCCTTAGTTCGACCACTTATCACATGCTCTAACTTAAACATAGTAGTACTAGTTGAATATTCAGATTAATCAAATTTAATGCATATACATCTGTATGAATGGCAGTATATAAAACAAAAGAGATAGTGTAGTTCAGGTTGCATTGGGCATAGTCCATTCTAAACGCTTCCATTCCATTATTAATACATTTCTCAGACAATCATTTTGGGTTGAAATGTCTTATGTTTGGTCTCTCCCAGATAGAACAAGTGACCTTTGGGCAAAGTTGAACTAAATCTGTTGAGTTTTTACTGAGCTAGGGAAACATAAAACATTGGGTGCTCTAGACACGCTTTTTTTCCTTTGTGTTCAAATAACATAGACAGCTGATTTTTAAAACTTCATCAGCACATGGCATAGCCATCAATGGAGAATGAGCACCTCAGTAGAGTATGAAAGAAAACAGTTCCTCAGAAATAACCTAGATACAAGTTAAAGAGAACTGGCTGTATTTTAAAGAAACCTTATTGAGGGCACAGGAACAAACCATCCTGATGTGCAGAAAGAATAGCAAATATGGTAGGTGTCCAGCTTGGCTTAACAAAGAAGTCTTTGGTGAACTTAAACACAAAAAAGAAGCTTACAAGAAGTGGAAGCTTGGTCAGATGACTAGGAAGGATTATAAAAATGCTGCTCGAACATGCAGGAATGAAATCAGGAAGGCCAAAGCACAATTGGAGTTGCAGCTAGAAAGGGACGTGAAGGGGAACAAGAAGGGTTTCTACAGGTATGTTACCAACAAGAGGAAGATTAGGAAAGTGTGGGCCCCTTACAGAATGGGGGAGGCAACCTAGTGACAGAGGATGTGGAGAAAGCTGAGGTACTCAATGCCTTTTTTGCCTCTGTCTTCACAGACAAGGTCAGCTCCCAGACTGTTGTACTGGGCGGCACAGAATGGGAAGGAGGTGAACATCCCTCAGTGCTGAAGGAACAGGTCCAAGACTATTTAGAAAGATTGGACATACAAGTCCATGGTGCCACATACATTGCACCCGAGGGTGCTGAGGGAGTTGGCCGATGTGATTTCAGAGCCATTGGCTATTATATTTGAAAGCTCGTGTCAATTGGGGGAGGTCCCTGATGACTGGAAAAAAGCAAATCTAGTGCCCATCTTCAAGAAAGGGAGGAAAGAGGATCCAGGGAACTACAGACCGGTCAGCCTCACCTCAATCCCTGGAAAAATCATGGAGCAGGTCCACAAGGAATCCATTTTAAGGCACTTGGAAGAGAGGAAGGTGATCAGGAACAGTCAACACGGATTCACCAAGGGAAAGTCATGCTTGACCAACCTGATTGCTTTCTATGAAGAGGTGACTGGCTCTGTGGATGTGGGGAAAGCGGTGGACATGATATACCTTGCTTTAGCAAAGCTTTTGATAGTCTCCCACAGTATTCTTATCAGCAAGTTAAAGTAGTATGGGTTAGATGAATGGACTATAAAATGGATAGAGAGCTGGCTAGATCATCGGGCTCAACGGGTAGTGATCAATGTCTCCATGTCTAGCTGGCAGCCGGTCACAAGCGGAGTGCCCCAGGGGTCGGTGCTGGGGCCGGTTTTGTTCAACATCTTCATTAATGATCTAGAGGATGGGGTAGATTGCACCCTCAACAAGTTTGCAGATGACACTAAGCTAGGGGGAGTGGTAGATACCCTGGAAGATAGGGATAGGATACAGAAGGACCTAAACAAACTGGAGGATTGGGCCAAAATAAATCTGATGAGGTTCAACAAGGACAAGTGCAGGGTCCTGCACTTTGGACGGAAGAATCCCATACACAGCTACAGACTGGGGACCGACGAGCTAGGCAGCAGTTCTGCAGAAAAGGACCTGGGGGTTACAGTGGATAAGAAGCTGGATATGAGTCAGCAGTGTGCCCTGGTTGCCAAGAAGGCTAATAGCATATTGGGCTGCATTAGTAGGAGCATTGCCAGCAGATCGCAAGAAGTGATTATTCTCCTCTATTCGGCATTGGTGAGGCCACATTTGGAGTATTGTGTCCAGTTTTGGGCCCCCCACTACTAAAAGGATGTGGACAAGTTGGAGAGAGTCCAGCGGAGGGCAATAAAAACGATTAGGGGGCTGGAGCACAAGATGTATGAGGAGAGGCTGAGGAAACTAGGCTTGTTTAGTCTGAAGAAGAGAAGAATGAGGGGAGATTTGATAGCAGCCTTTAACTACCTGAAAGGGGGTTCCAGGGAGGATGGAGCTAGGCTGTTCTCAGTGGTGGCAGATGACAGAACAAGGAGCAAATTGCAGTGGGGGAGATCTAGGTTGGACATTAGAAAAAAGTTTTTCACTAGGAGGGTGGTGAAGCACTGGAATGGGTTACCTAGGGAGGTGGTGGAATCTCCATCTTTAGAGGTTTTTAAGCTGCGACTTGACAAAACCCTCGCTGGGATTATTTAGCTGAGGTTAGTCCTGCTTTGAGCAGGGGGTTGGACTAGATGACCTCCTGAGGTCCCTTCCAACTCTATGGTTCTATGATTCTATAATCTCCTTGCTGATTAAGAGATGCACTCAGGTTCACACCTAAGCAGGTTCCAGTTAGAAGTCCCTCTACTTGCTCCAAGAGTGAAACAGTTTTCTCCTATTCTAAGCCTTCATGCTTACACTCCAGCCTTTCAGATGATGCCAGAAAGGAGCCATCAAATTGGCAGAGACAGTGGGATCTACAATTTTATTTTCCATGTGCTGGGACTTGTTGTGCCCTTAAGCATGTGAAATCAGAATAGGTAGGATTCATCCTATTCTGGACGCCACCTGAAAGGGAGCAAGAGTTAAAACTGAAGTTCAGATATGGCAGCCTTTTTGCTTAGCCTTCCTATGTAGACTTTGTTGAGTTAATGTTGCTGTAGAATTCTTATTCCCTGGAGCATTTTTGCAGATGTTGGCTATGTGGAAGTTACAAAACTTACAAACTCTGTGTGATGAGGCAAGCTTTACCCCCATTCTCTTTTAGGTCTTAGGTCACCCTTCCACAAATCCCTGATTTAAACACCTTCTCCAGCTGCATTTGTTAGCTGTGAATTGTTTCCATTCTTTTGTAGCCTAACTGAATTAATCAGGTTTAATTAAATTGTCTTTGTATAAGCTTTTTTCCAGTATTGAACTGATAGACAAATTGTTGAGCCAAGTAATTAACTCTTTCTTCACCATCTGCCTTTGACTATTTATTTTTTAAAGCTATCATTTGCAGAAATGCTGTTTATATTGTTTCTGGAAATCCTGAATTTTCCATTGCTGCGTTCCTATAAGTTTCCCCAAGCTGCAGATGAATCACCCAAAAGAAGATTCCATATTTTAAAAAAAAAGTGCCCACAAATAACAAGATTGTAATATTTAAAATACTACAAGACATGGTGCTCCATGAGCCAAACAGGCCTTAGAACTACTGTAGTGAGATAATGGACTGTAGTTAGTTTTCTTAGATAAATTTTGCACAGACACCCTCCCCACACCACATACACACACAAAAAGCAAGTTCCAGGGATAGGGAGAGCACTTTTTAGAACCTTGTTGAAGACTATACTGTAGTTTTGAGATCCAATTCAGTCTACAAGTAGGGCAACAATTTTAATATAAACCATCACTCCATTTTCTTGAGATACATTACAATCACTTTTGTCAAGGTTCTGCTTCTACCCAGCTAGCTACTTTTTTTTCTTCTGTCTCGGGTAATGACTCCTTTGTGCTGATCTCCTGGTCTCCTTTTCTGCATCCCAGAAGATTCACCTCACTCATCTCTATTTTTTTTGAGGGGGCTGCTTAGCTTTCACTTTAACTTCTAGCTTTACCTTGATGACATTCATCTGTTCATTACTTTTGCATCTTTTAATGTACTCTTTCTGGTCACGCTCTCTGCCTGGAATAAGAATTCTTGCAGCTTCATCGTAGCTGAAGAAAGTTAAAGGAAGCTATTCCTGTGGGCAAAAAGAGCCTCCTCAAATATAGCCCCATCTCCTCTCTCCTTCCTCTTACTTATTTTCCTTTTGCAGTTTCTCTCTTATTCTGGCATCCTGCTTGACTCTGAACTCTCCTGTTCTCCCTAAACTGCCTATGTCTGCAAATCTGCCTAGTGTTAGGGTATGGCTACACTGACGGCGGCAAAGTCGCAGCTGTCAAATCGATTTTCTCTGGATTGACTGAGTGGTCAGTGAAGACCCGCTAAGTCGATCCAGAAATCAACTTACTAAGACCACCTTTGCAAGTGGCGTAGCACTGCGTTGAAGGGAACGTGGTTCCCGTCGGCACAGTGCAGTGAAGACGGCGCACAGAAGAGGAGCCCCAAAAGTCGACGGGAGTTACGCAAGTTTTTTGCATAGCTTGCGTAACTCCCGTCGACTGCTGTTGAATCCCAGAGGTAAGTGTAGACAGGTCCTAGTTTTACAGCTCTGCCTATGTATGCTACTGCCAGCACACCTCTGCTGAAATCATTTACATATTAACTATTGGATTTTCTGTTCTACTTCTGTTCATTGTTTATTTTCCATCTACATTTGTGCCCTTCACCGGTCAAGTGTCTGTCGCTGATTTAAAAAAAAAACCAAAAAACCAACAATGGAGAAGCAAAGAGGAGATGTTCCAAGAACGCCTCCAGTCCTCTGAGGCAGAAAAAAAAGAAAAAAGGGCATGGAGCACACTGTGTCTGAAAATCAGAATATGGATAGGATAGGCAGGAGAGGAGGGAAAACCAGGAGCAAGTGATAGCAAGTCATGAGCGCATGATAAAAGCCATGGAGGAGCAAATGAGCTGTGAAAGTCACTCATAACGCTGCAGACTGAATTCATGCATGCTCTCCGCCTCCCGCAGCCAGTACAGAACAGCTTTCCATGCCCTCCCCATACTCCACCCACACATTCCACATTCCATGAAGGTGGCTGTGCACATTCAAAAGTTCTGCAGCCACTGCTCATCATCCCAGGCCTGCATAATGATACAATCCCACCACTAAGTGCTTGTTTCACACACCCAAAAGCGGCAGTGCACCATGTGCCGATGCTCTGTGAATGCAAACAGTAATCTGGCATTGTTTGTTTGCATGGCACACAGCAGGTCAGGTGCCTCAGATTCCAGTTCTGATTGGGAGCTCATGATATTGCATGACAAGCCACAATGTGTTCAGAACACTGACAGCAACAGTGGTAAGTAGTGCAGGATCCATCTTTTCAGATAGAGATGGTGGGCACTCAGAAAACTGGGGTAAGTGGAAAATGCCACGAAACAGTCAGAAACCTATGGAATGACGGGATGGAAATCATTGCGTCATGGGATGTTGAGCCCACACCCATAATGCACTGCAGTCCGCTCCGCCTTCCCATAACTCTAGCGACACAAGGTGGCGAGTTGCACACTGGGATAGCTGCCCACAGTGCACTGCTGTCCCTGTCGACACTAGAGTACTAACTGTGGACGCACTTTGGCGAAACAATGAGTGCTGTGTGGACAGGCACAAGTATGGTAATTCCAGCACTTCTTTATCATCTCTGTAACTTGCGTCTACAAAACTTTCTAGTGTAGACAAAGCCTTACATTGATTCTCCATTTTCAAATCGCAGCTGAAAATGTCTTCTCCATTCCATAAATCACTTCATTTCTCTCTCCATTTCTTGTTCTCTCTCTCTTACTGTGGCAATTGCATTGACTCTTTAAAGCTACTTTGGTGGTGGAGTTTCTTCATAGGTTAAGGATAGAAATGACCATTATAATCATCTACTCTGACCTCCTGCATAATAGAGGCCACAGAACTTCACACACTGATTCTGTATCTAGCTCATAACTTCTTTGTGAACTTGGGCAGATCTTTTAGAAAAACATCCAGCACTGATGTAAAGAGTTCAACTGATGGAGATTACACTTCATGCTATATAGTTTATTCCAATGGCTAATTACTCACTGACTTGTTTTTAAGTGCTTTACTTCTCATTTGAAATCATCTAACTTCAACTTCCAGCAATTGGGTTTTTATACTTTGTCTGGTAAAGAGCCCTCTACTATAGTTTATGTAAAAGATGCTATATAGAAAAAACAGTTGCATTGTTCTTTGGATATTTGAATTTAGTTAGTTTGTTTTTAAGTGGTAGTAAAAATGGATTGGATCATCCCAAACACAGCAAAATGTCTTTGAATTTTGAAAATATGAGATTGGGTTCTATAACTTGTTAAAAATTCTAATAGTGAAGAGAACACACATCTCCTCCATTTATGTCTCTCTCATATATAAAACACAACACTCCGTAGTAAGTTATAGCTCATACTTAAATAGAAAACTGAAAAATAACTTGTAATTAAACAAATGCACTAAATTGCAAAATGAGACAACCCCTTACATCTCTGATTAAGCTATACTGTGTACTAATACCTGTTCCAAATCAGTATCCACTCCCACAAATCGCTTGTCATTAATATTTCAAACAGTGTATGAGCCTTCAAAATATAACTTTATATTACAGAAAGATCACTGTCATGTTATGTGGATGATTAATAGGCATACATTCATCAGCACTGTACAATAATTGTGTTCCTGATATTGTTATCCTTTTATGTGTCACTCAGATATAACATTCTTATTTTGAACATGCTCTCTAATTATTTTTTTCTTGTAACTTTTTTTCAGAGTTGCTTTTGTTCCTGAGAGGCAGGATCAGTCTTGTTTTTACTGGTCCTTACAACAGAACTGACATTGCAGTTTGATTCTTCTGAAAAAGAGGTGTGTGCTCTCACAGCTAGTAAATGCTTTCATTAATACGGCAGAACAGTCTGCTGTTGCTTGTTCTGCAGTTTCCTATTTGTACATCAGATATCCATAGAAGGGTAAATGTAGCAATTTAACTTAAAAAATACAGTCTCCTTCCCATAACACAGAGTAGGAAGAACAAAATATTGGTTAAATCAGCCAAATTGATGCATGTTTTTGCCACAAATGTGACACTTTAAAAGTTAACTGAGACATGACAGTGTGAAATGACTGGAATTAAGATCTCTATTCCATTGGTTTATTCAGGATGTGCATGTGTAAATTAAGATCTTGGTAAAATCAAAGCAAAAGAACCTTCTACTAAAGTCTAATTAAAGCAGGATTGGACCCCTAATTATCCACAACAGCAGTGATTTATGGCTTTGATTGACTACAGCCTATTTTATTCAAATATAGGCTACGCTTGGAATATTTGAAGGGATACCAAAAACCCTTTTTTGAGCTAGAGGGAGACAAATCGTAGATGAGACAAAATTTCAAATCAGGGTACCTGTATTGTTACGTAATAACCCAAAACAGTCTGATGAAGGTTCTTCAAACTTTGCAGGAATAGTCTTTTTTTGCACTTCAGAGTAAATCTGGCAGTTTACCGGATAAACCCGTTTTCCAAGCCAAAGTTGTGGGAAGAGGTTACATGGGGCTTTATAATGAAAGCTGGTTGCAACTGCCTCTCCATAATACATAGGAAGGGATCTGGTTATGTAAGAAGTATTGCAGATAATTTAGTAAAAAATTTGCAGCCATCCGCATGCAGTCCTGAGAGGATTTCAGTGGGAAGAGTAAAGGCTGAAGATAAGAAGAATAGGGCTGTGGAGATCAAAGACTGTGTAGGTGAGCCTACAGGTGGGGACCTGTTTGTCATTGGTTGCCACTGTTTGCTCAGGGTTGTTTTTTTGCTTGAGAGAGTTTCTGCAAAAGGAATAATATAGAGAGCTTAGGTTTTGTCAGCTACAGCACAACTGCTGCCGTTTGCCTTTTAAGAATTTTTGTGTCCTGCTATATGGATCGAACAAGCAGTGCATGGCTTTATTCCTTCAATATCTCTTGCTAGTGGGAGGTGGTAAGTCTTGATGCAGCTCCTCAGTATAGCAGGTTTCCAGACTCTCTCTAGTTTTGACTGTGTGAAATGCAGCTTTCTCTTTCTATGGTTCTTACATAGCTCTTAGATACTACAGTTCTTAGGTGTAGATGGCAGAGTAAGAAAAGCCTGATCACTCCGATACATGATAGAACATAAACCCAAGCCTAACCCCAAACACTAGCAGCCTGTGGGCACTTCTTGTCACAGAAACCCTCCCCCCCCCTTTGCATGTCGTCCCTGTTTAAAATAAAAACAGCTCCAAAGCCACTGGAAATGTCTGTGCCCTTACTGCACTGATCAGAGTAATTGAAGAAAAATTCATACCAGATCACTGTGTCCATCATCCTGCAAGGGCAGAAGACGTGTCCTCTATTGAGGCCTATACAATACCAAACTCGGTTTGATTTCACTTGAATTTTGTCAAAAAAAAAATGCCAGTAACTTTACAGATCAATGGTTATGAATCTTTCCAAGCAACCAGACTAAGATGTGGGTTTAACTAGCCAGTGCCTACCACTTCCTATTCAGGTGCACACTACAACTTGCTGTGGAGCTGGGACTTTTGAGACTTGAAGCCACAGACTCACCTTAGCAGGTTAGAGTGGGGGCACAAATGAACAGGAGACAGAGCACTAAGGCCTAGTATGAATGAGCATAATTGCTAAGGGCCTGATCCTCTAATCTTTACTCATGAGTAGGTAGTCCCATTTAAGACAACTTGTGAGTAAGAATTTCAGGTGCGAGGAGGAGCCCAGAAAACCAGTGCTCAGGAGTCACCTTTTTAGAGTGTTTAGTGGTAACTGTCATCATTTGGCCAGTCATTACCTGATGATCAAACTGTATTGCTAAGGTGTCTTTATAGGTGGTAAGAGCTATTCCCTTTATAGATGGTAAGGGGTAGAATTGCTTTCCCTCTTGTGGAGGGATAAGTGGATATGAGAAGATGTATATAGTCAACATGTAATTTAGATCTATTGTGAGCCAACTTAAATGTATCTGCACCTTGTGCAATAAACCATGTTCCTTCCATGACACAAAAACGCCAGTCACACCCGTTATCAAACAGTGCCTGCAATTTCTGAAATTTCATGAAGATCAGAATTCCAATTTTTAAAAACTATGTAAAATATTTGAGCTATGTGCAATGCAAACGGTGGCTGAATATGGCCCTTAGATTTGACCAATAAATAGTTTTTATACATAAGCAGTTCTTACCAAACTTCCTTTAAATTCCTAACTGTTACCAGATGTGGGTTGCATGCGGCTGCTGGAATTCCAACACCTGTTGCATCAGACTGAATAGGATTCATTTTGGCAGACACTGAAAATTCCATTTCAGTAACTAAATAGTTCAAAATGATATCTAAAGCCTCCTTTTACAGACTATGCTGATCCCAGCCTTATGTACAAAATGGCACATAGTTTCATAATTAGAAGACAGCTTGTATGCTTTGGAGGTGTAATTGGCTGTTAGTTAGCCAGTAAATATCGAATGGAAAATCTTTAATCCTGAAATAATCCTTTCCGTCTACAAATAGTGATGATTTCTACCTGCAATTTCTGTAAGGTAGAAATATGCTCAGTGCTAGAATGTTCTTTAAAACTTTACACTGGATCTATTGTAGCTGCATTTTAGAATGTTGTCCGTCATTATATGCATTACTTATACTGCTGGATTGTGCTATAATCAACCAATTATCTTGCTTTACTATTGTTCTCAGGTCGTCCTCAGTCTTAACTTTGCTCCTTTTTCCATGCCAACACCGTTTCCCAGACATCAGCATCCTAAAAATCCACTTATTTGATGATGATTCCTGTGATTGTGCTCTCTTCCAGCCTAATTTATTCCATGTTTTGTACTCAATTCTTGGCAATTCGGAGACCTGGGTTCAAGTCCTTGCTCTGCTACAGATTCCCTGTGTAACCTTGGGCAAGTCACTTAGCTTCTGTGCCTCAGTTCCCTGTCTGTCCAATGGGGATAATAGCACTTCCCTACTTCTCAGGGTTGTTCGGAGGGTAAATACATTATACATTGTGAGGTGCTTGGTTACTCTGGAAATTGGGGGTGGTGGTGGATCGAAGTACCTAAGATAGGTAGATTCTTTATTTATTTTTAACTAGACTAGAAGATCCTCATGCCAGGGATCTGTTGTATTATGCATGTCTATGTCTTTAAAATATCACCAAATCCCAAGTGTTTACCTGGTTCTAGGCCCTGGGAGTAGACAAGCTAAGGTTTGTATTTTTGCTTTATTTTATTAACAAAGATACACTCTAGTTTCAGATACATTGTTTATCTGTGACTCTGGGTCTCCTTTGGACAGTCAGGTGAGAGATTCCCAGGCACTTGCTGGTCGGTATATAGATGATGGAGTACTGCAGTTTTTTTAGAAGAATAATATAATTCTCAATTATTTTTAAAATGCTGAATATATGCTGCCCAACAAAGCCATTTTCAGAAGATTGGATTATAATGTTGGTTGGTGGCACTATTCCCTGAAGAATTTCTGTTCCTTGCATTTTTCTTAGGAAATTCAATTTGGGACATTATGGCAATTTCTGAATTCCCTGTGTGTTCCTTGCTGCTACCATTTTGCTTTGCAACTATAATTAACTATTCTGAAAACAATACAGCTTTAAGACCCAATCCTGCAAACACTTACTCCTCAACCTTGTGCTTGCTAGTGTGCACAGTCCCATTGATTTTAGAGATCATTGTTTGTTAACCTCCCTCATGCTTTATCTGCTATAAAGGCACATAGAAGAACTTTTAGGAGATGGGTGTTGCAGCTCTCTAAGTCCCAGCATAGTTCTTTTCTTAACTGCTTCATAAATGTGGCTCTAAATCTTTACATTTACCTTATCTACTGTCTTTTTCTCCTCTAGATTCAATATGCCTCTCCGCAAATCATAAGGAAATAACCAAAGGTACAGAAAAGGAAGATATGTCTAGTAATGTATGTATCATCAGTTTTAGAGGATACTGTGAATTTATTAAATAATTTACCAATTAATATTTTTATGTGGGTCATATTAAAAATTAGTAAAACATCCCCAGAGATTAAACTAAACACCAGTCTGTAACCATCCCCCACCACACACTGAACATGCTCAAACTTCAGGTTCTGTTCTTTAAATAGTTGAGTAGCGTTCATCAATATTTTTATGACTGTATTTTTAGAGAGTAGACTAAGTTGCAGAAAACGTACTGACCCACTAATGATTCACCTAGGGGCTTCCTCAGATTTATGGTGACTGAAATCATTTTAAGAGGTAGCAAAAGGTCAGGCTTAGCAAATACTCCAATTAGCAAGATCATGTGGCAAACAGGAAAATAGGGCTTGCAGGAAAGGGGGCTCTGATTTGTGGCTGGGTTTTGAGTAAGAAGGGTCCTTTCAGCTAAATAAAATAATAGAACCCATATCAGATATCTATAGAAAGAAAGAATTCTGAACTGAAATGACTGGGATGATCAAGGAAGAAATGGAAATTCTGTAAACTTCCCTTTTTCCTAAGTGTTAGTCACTAATTTCTCAAAGTGACTTTATGGTGCTTGAAAATAATTTATTCCAAATGCAAAAAATGTGTTAGTGGGGATTAATTTATTCCTGGGTGTGTATAGCACAATGATCTAGAAGTCTGAACTCAATCATTCCTCAGGGAGGGGTGTGGATGGGGCTTTTCCATATCCATTCAGACCATGTGTTATGACCACTATGCTTTTGGCAGAGAAAGGCTGCACAGGGCCCCCTGTCAGCACAACTCCTAAATTGACTGGAGGTGTTGCTGTTGAGCTAGTTGTTCTGAGGGGGACAAATATGCTGCTTATGCAGTCCTTTCAAATACCGCAGGCCCAGGAAGCAACAGTCTCCCATAGAAGACATAATTTCCAATTACTAGGCAACCCAAGGATTTGGGTAAGTAAAATTAGCGCTAGTGAAAGGTGCTGGATTAATAGCTCTGGAGAAGAAAGCTCTCTATTTATCCTGAGAACAGCATGGTCAGCTGCAGCAAAAATGTTCCCCACACTGCCCTGTCAATATGGCTCAACTGTTGCTTAGAAGAACCATCACTTGCGATCAGAAGACAGTTCAGTCTACAAGGCCTATTTAAGTCCTTATCCTCTATGCTGAAACTGCTGCCAAGGTTGCCATTTAGTTCTAACTATGATGGTGACAATTATCTTCTCTGAATCAGACTTATTTCACAGAGGCCACTAGAAAGTCTGGCACTTAACAGTACTGATTTGGTGGGATTTGTACCAGTGACTTAAGGGTGAAAGGTTCTGTAATCCACAGCTCTTCCTAGGTGAACCACTGCCTAAATTGAGCTTTTGTACATCCTTCTAAAGATTGCCTCCTTTTTTCCTTCCTTCATCTCTTTTGGAATCTGCTCCATCCTTCACATGCCACAGACCTAGAGTCTTCTAGAATGGGAACTCTTCCAGGCCAAGGCCAAATCCTTTTGCTCTGATGAGTGATCTCAGACCAGACTTTGGGGATCTCCTCCTGCTCTCACTTCCCTCGTTTTATACCCTCTGTGATCCTGAGCACTGAGCTGCATCCCAGACCCACAATATAGCACAAGGCAGAATATTCTCCCTGGCTCCTTTCCATAAAGACCTGTCCAGACCACAAGGTCACAATGAAAAATGACAGCTAAAGAAAACCTGGCATCTTCTCTGCATCCCCCCTTCTTCAGTTTATGAACAGGGTAGTCAACATTAGGAAAGAGATTGAATAATACCAGTTTAATATGGATTTTAAGCATTCTCAATTAATCGATTTAATTTGGAACACAGCAACTGTCACCATGAAAACTGGAAGGGAAAATAGCCTTTCCTTCTACATACACATTTGGGTGCCAAGTAAACTCCATGCACCTAGCTCCACGAGTCTTCCAGTTTAATAATGTCTTGGAAACCAATCCTATACCACACTTGTGCTGTTTGTTAATTTTCTCTTGGGATCGATGCATTTTGCACATGCTACCTTGAAGTGATTTGCCCTGGAAGGCATATTTGTATGAAGATTGGCTCCAGCAAAACTGATCCAGACTTGACTAGGTCCTTTTCTGTGGGCTGAAGCACTCATTTGCTTCTGGTATTTACAGGGGACAGGGGCATTTATTTGATGATCCTGAAACACCCCTGTTGTCTTGGATATGCATGCTCTGTTCTTGCCTCTCCCTGTTGTTAACAAGAGCTGGAGGAATAGCTACTTTTAAAAACTTTTATTTTAAAAAATGTATTAGTAATATTGTACTAATTTGGTTTTTGAGTGGACAGTGTGCTCTGATACCATACATACAAAACAGTCCCTGCCCCAAAGATCTTACCTAATGACTGCATAAATATAGACAATGTGGGCATCTCCTAGTGGCCAACAGCAAATACAAATACAGATGGATTCGCTAGATACAGACTGATACTAGGATTCAGGGATGGAAAGAACTAGAACAGACTAGAATTGAGATTAAATTAAGAGGCAGTTGTGGGGGAAGCATGGCACCCACTCTGCTGAGATAGGAATTCCCTAGCTTCTCCCTGCCCACACAGCTCCCTTTCCTTTATGGCTGGTGCAGTGCAGTGAGAGCTCCCCCTCCTGTCTCAAACTACTTTAGCTATTGGCTAGAATCTAGGGATGGAGATGGATAGATTAGGTTTTAGGGCCTAGGGATGGAGAAAGATCAGAGAGCAACAATCCTGGCACTGGTTTGTAAGTCAGGTAACAGTTCTTTAATCTGGTTGTTCCTCTATAACAAGGTTTAATGAGACCTCTCCAAGCACAGAGTCAGTTTCTAGGTTTAGCCAGTGAAAGGAGAGAAGCCATTTCTCTGTGACCTTGCCTTGGGTTTGACGAGCTCCAGGTGCTCTGCGAGGATGGGAGTTTTGACAGTTCTTGCAGTCTGTGTGTGTGAGAGATGGGATGTCAGCCAGCCCTAAGGGGTCAGGACAGCTCACATTCTCCGTGACCCAGACACCCCCATCAGTTGTGGGGCAATGTTAGTGGAGGAGAGGTGACAGGTTGGATGAATTCCAGTGAGTGTGAGGGTGGTATCTGGGGGTCAGGGCTCTGGTGGTGGTGTGTGTGAGGGTTCCAGGAAGATGGCTGATACAGGGGTCCTTACTGTAGGGGTAAGGGGCTGACTGGGGAGAGGGAGGGGGTCAGTGCTGAGAGCACAATTGGGGTTCAGGCTTAGGACTGAGGTGAGGCAATGGTGACTGGGGAATGGTGCTAGAGCTGAGGGGCCAGTGCTGAGAGCAAGGGCTGGGGTTTAGGGCTCAGGTGAGGCAGGGTGACTGGGGGGTGGAGGATCTGGTGCCTAGGGGGATGGTTGGAGTAAGGGCTGAGAGTGAGTGCTCTAGGGCTGAGGTGAGGCAGAGCTGAGCGCACAAGGCTGATGTGAGGTGGGGTTGACTGGGATGAGGGCAGGAGAATGGAGGAGGGTGATGGGCAGGATTGTGGTGCGAGAGCTGAAGTGAAGGCTCTACAACGGGTCAGGTTTGAGATGAGGGCGGGAGATCTGAGGGGGGTGACGGGTCAGGGCAGGCGGTGAAGGGACAGCTGAAGGGGGGTGACAGGTCTGGGGGTGAGGGCTCTAGAACTGAGCGGGGTGGCAGCTCTAGGGCTGAAGTGAGGCAGGGCTGAGAGCGCAGGGCTGACCTGAGGCGGGGTGACTGGGGGAGAAGGGCAGGAGAGCTTGGGGGGGGGGGTGACAGGGTCAGGGCTGGGGCTGAGGGGACAGGGCTGAGGGGAGGGTCAGCACTGGAGGGGTGAGGGGCCAGAATGCCGGGATAAGGAGAGCGGGGAGCGGTGCCCTGGCCGTGCGGGCCCGGGCTACGCCACCCTCCATGTACGGGGCTTGGGCGAGAGAGTGTCTCCCTGGTGTGTGGGGTACCTGCCGGGGAATGGAGACCCCATCGCCGCCCGGGCTGAGGGGACCGGAGCCAGGTGGTTCTCAGCCCGGGTGCGTGGAGAGGCCGGTTCCTGCCCGGAGGGCTGCGTGGGAGATGGGGACGTCGTCCACGGCATGCCCTGGGGTCTGGGAGGAGGAGGCGCGGGGGGCCCGGCCCGGCCCGGCCCCCTCTCCCGGTCCATGCTGTCAGTAGCAGGCGGGGAGCCGCGGAGTCAGACAAAGAGCCGGGGCCGGAGCCGAGCGGGCACCGGGGCCAGGAGGGGGCGGCCCGGGGGCGGGGACGCGGCGGTGGGAGCCAGGGGGCGGCGGCCAGAGGCACCGGGGAGCCAAGACCGGGAACTGAGGCTGCACTCGCCGAAACAAAGGGCTCCTGCCCGGCCGGGCTCGGGCTACAGGGAGCGCGCCGTGGCCTGGGGCTCTAGAGCTAGCAGCCCTGGGGGAAGGAGCCGCTCCCCGGAGCGCCATGCCCCCCAAGGAGCCCGGCTGCGCCTGGTGGATCTTCCTGTCCCTCTGCAGCCTGTGCGGGGCTCAGCCTCCGCAGAGCCAGTAAGTACGGGCCCCGGGCAGTGCCCCACCACGTCCGTGTCACCGGGTAGAGACCCCAGCTCTCCTCCCGCCTGGCTCGGGGGCATCGCCCCCTATCGCTGGCATGAGGAAGCCCCCAAAGTTCTCGAGGCAACGCCACCCCTTTCTCCGGGCAGTAGCCATAACACCTCTACCTTTTACTTCCTCCAGCACGGAGCAGACCCTGCAGGTAAGGGAGGGAGAGGGGAGGTGTTTAGGGGGAGGAACCTTTATAGTATACCCGTGCAAGGAGCTGTTAAATGATGGCTCACAACACAAATTACTCCAAATCGATTAACAAAGCCTGCAAAATTATTTTTCCCAATTCCTCAGCCAGGGTCGTAAACTGCATGTGGTTTCCCCGGAATATGCCGGAGGAAACACATGCATTTGATAGTTAATCATCATACAGCTGTCTCTGCAAAAATCCAAACTCTCGACAGGGCGGGCAATATTTGTTTGGAACGTCTTAAACACAACGTTGCGGAGCATTTATGTACAAGTACTTGTTTAATGCAATGATATGAATATGGAATGTTCAATATGAGCTGTGATCCACTAACCAGTTATTATAATAGTTTGAGGTACTGTTAGTTGCTCTGGAAAGAGATGTTTACTGGAAGAACATGTGAAACTCTCTTGCATGGAAAATCATCTAAGGAGTTTTTGGTTTTGTTTGTTTTTTAACTTCTGTGAAAATAGTCTCATCTAATTTATAGAAATTAAGTACACAGTTTCTGTGCATTTATTTATTTATTTTGGTTTAGTTTATTTTTAATTAAAGTTTGCTTTGTTTTATTGCTTAGGTTTGTAACCAGTCCACACTGAATAGCTGCTTTAACTAGATGCCATGAGGACTTCCTATTTTCTCTTGCTTACTAAAAAATATTTCACATCCTGCCAGTTCCTGCCAAGTTTTAGTCTAACCTGGCAGAGCTGCTAGTCAAAAGTTCTTGCAGGATCTGTCAAGTTACCGTCAGAAGTATCCAAGCTAAACATTTAATTTTCAAATACAACATTACTAAATTACTTAATTTAAAGAGACCACATCAACAAGCTGATATTCCAGAAAAAAAAGTTAGAATTGCTTAAAATGATGTGTTCCAGAGGGGTAGCCGTGTTAGTCTGTATACAGCAAAAACAACGAGAGTTCTGTGGCACTTTAAAGACTAACAAATTTAATTTTTGTAGGCATAAGCTTTCGTGAGACTCAGCTCACTTCATCAGATGCAGAGGTAGAATGATACAGTAAATAGGAAACATAGATATACAAGTGCATAGAAAATGATGTGGATACATATGCTTCATATATGTTACTGCAGGCCCATGCTTATGTGACAGTTTAAAACTATGCAGCGTTTTTGTAGCCTGGTTGGTCTCAGGATATTAGAGAGACAAGGTGAGTGAGGTAATATCTCTTATTGGATCAACTTCTCTCACCAACAGAAGCTGGTCAAATAAAAATTTGAATGTAATCATTTAGTATGGATGCAAATGATATTCTCTCTCTCCTCCAAATAGATTGGCTGTTTTCCTTACTAAGGATATGCAGATTAGGTAGCAATCTGGTAAATGTTTAAACCTGAAGCCACAGGACATTTATTCTCAAATTCTTTAAGTTCTAAGTATCCAGTGCAATCTGACTGAACTACCATAGAGAGCTGAACTTATGTTGGGTGTAATGGAATCTCCATGGCAATGAGGTCTGCTGAGAGAGAAACAATGGGTTGGAATTTGCTAAAAGGTGACTGGGGGGCTGTAAAACACCATCAACTTCATCCCAGTGTGATAATTAATCATGAACTAAAGTGACCCAACTGCTGGAACCATAGTGAGGCAAGTGGCTGAAATATGTTTTAAAGTGTGTGACTTGAAAAATTATCTTTTTTAAAAAAACTCCATTTGGGGAGAAAAGAAGCAGAAAGATGTATGATGTCATAAAGAAGATATAAATGTATTGCTTTACAGTATCATACACCAAAGACATTGGAAACTGTAATGCAAGAGACTATCATGCATACAGTCAATACATATATGGCATGGTGCCATTCAGTATGGGAAGCTCATAAGCATTCCCGTAGTAATTGTACACAAGATTTTATTATGTATGGTTGTGAAGTCTTTCAAGGCAGTTTTAAAAGCAAAAGTGTGCCTGTTAGAATACTTTTTCCAAAGCTGTGATTTTTTTTTTTAATTAAAAAATAAAAATTGGTGACACATTGTTCAAGATGTAGCCCTTTTAAAAGGAACTGAATGACTGGAAGAGCTGGGAATGTGAACTCAGATCTCCTGACTCCCATTTCTAGGCTTTTATCACTAGCCTCTACTTCCTCTTTTAAAGCGGGGGGAGATGAAGGCCAAGGTTTTTAAAAATGGCCGATGATTTTGGATACCTCAATCTTGTGGATGTCCAACTTGATATACCTTAATTGAGCTTGACCTTCAGAAAGTGCTGAAGCACCCACCTTCTGAAAATCAGGTTTCTCTAAGTCGTGTCAAGTTTGGCATTCAAAATAATTAGTCACTTAAAAATCTTGGTCTAAAGTGTTTCAAAACAGGGTATTATATATAATGCTAAACTGGAGGGCTCTGATGGATGTGACCAAAGTGTGCATCAGCCTTTTTATATTCAACTGACTGTACTTAATTGTGTGTGTTAGTATGTGTAATTATGATGTCAATACTAGTGCAATATAGTAGAAATATATCAGTAATTCAGGCTCCTATTCATGACAACATGACTGCAATTTTATAAATGTGAATACATCTGATAAAGTTTAGTTGAGAGATAGCTACATATTGCTGTGATATAAAATAATTGAGCTTTAGTGCTGGTTTCAAAATACTATAAAGTCTAATTAGTACAATACTTATTTGTGTTGATACTTAGTATCCTATATATAAGCCAAATATACAAGTCACACTTACTGTAAATTGCTACTGCAGTTTGCAGCTAATGCTTGTTACTTGTTCTATTGATGTTAGTCATGTGGAATTCTTTGGGTAGCATGCTGATGTAAACTGTAACTTCACAGGATCTCTTTGCAAATGAGCATTAACTAATGTACACATATTATGAACTGTTATCTTGATTATTAGTGAGGTCCAAGGGAAATGATGCCCAAAGTGTGAACATGTAAAAGTGTTCTACAGGTTGGTTGGAAGCTGCCCTCATCTGTTAATATGAAGATTTGATCTTCAGAGACTACAAAATTCCTATGGCGATGATCTACCTCTCCTCTCTGTATCAAGATGGAATATTACAGTCACTATTATGTTTTAGTAGCTGCAACCAATGAAGATTGTCAGACTACAGTCTGCTCCATTTTATGCATATTAGGCTGAGTCCCAAACTCCTGGCATGTTGCCAGTGTGACTGTCTTGGGGGCAGACTTTAGGTGACTGTCACAGGATTTTTTTTTTAATATTAATATTTTAAATAGTTTTATGCTGTTTGGCACCCTGATCATCTCACAGTAGGGAAAAGCACACTTTGTTGCTGTTCTCAATGACCATCCACTTCCAACCTTATTTCCTAGGGGCTATTTGATAGCAGCACCTTCTGTTTTCCGATCAGGCGTAGAGGAAGCTATTAGTGTGACCATCTTTAACTCAATCAAGGAAACAACAGTCCAGGTTCAGCTAGTGGTCAAAGGAGAAACAGTGGCACGAGGCCATGGAGCAGTTCTGGGTAAGTTCTCGTTTATGGAAAACTGAACAAGAGCTAGTGCACAAGCCTAAGTGCTATGAGAAGCTCTTTGGCATCTTCAGAGAATGGCTTCTGATAACTCTGAAGCTGGAACCATAATAATTTGTAAACCATTTATTGGTGCAGAATGTTCCCAGCTTTGATTGCACTGGCTTGGCTCTGGTTCTTGGGGTCTGAAATAATCAAGATTGATGCCTTTGAAACACCAAGGTACATGGAGAGCTTAGATGCAGGTGATGCACTGGTGTTCAAGTGGTCTGCCTTGACATCTAGATTCCCAAAGGAAGTCTGAGTTTTTGCATTGAATAAACTATATGTAGGATAAGAGAATAAGGTTGAATGTGAGGAAGAATATATCATCTCTGGAAAAAATCAGAATTCTTCTACACCTTGATTTGAATCTAGTGGGGAGACAAATTCTCCCCCTTAAAGATCCATTACGAAGACTTTTCTCTTCTTTATAGAGAGAGATGATAACTTTGGTGCAACCAGATACCTTTTAGGATTGAAAAGCAAACCCATCTTTCCTGTTTGGAAAGACAAAAGGGGTTTTGACTGTGTCTCACTTAACACATTTGTTGCACTGTTACACAAATTACACTGGTGAAAATGATGCTCAGTAATGCATCTCCAGCAGTGAAAGAAGCTGTAATGTAGACAGGACTCAGACAATCATAGTAATTTTTACCATTATGTTTAACCCTGCTCTGTGCAAAGCACATGAATTCTGTGATCTTAATGACTGCCTACTATCTAAGGAAATCTCTGGAGTCTACCCTCTTGGGACTTAAGTTTTGAGCAAAAGAGCTTCTGAACTAGGATAAAGAAGGGTGATTCAGAGGTGGTTGGGGCTAGTAGGGCCTGTAATTTGTTGGGCTGTGGCTGCCTCCATGAAAAGAGAGAAACAGATTTTGGTGAGCCTAAGAGTTTTCCTAGTCATTTTAGTTGGCTTTTATATGGGTAACTTCATTAATGCTGATGGGAGTGCATGCATAAATCCCTCACTCATCAGTGAGAGAAGTCATGATCCATAGAAAAACTCCCCTTTAAAATAGGTTTCCTTTCCTTAAGGGAATGTCTCTGGTTTTATGTTCCTTCTTCTCCCCTTGAAAATTGGATCACTCTGCTGCTGGTCCCAAGTTAGGAGGGAGCTGTGCTGGCTGCGTAGATGGATATGGTATTTGTACATGTGAGTGACATGTGCTAAACAGAAATCTTAGCTATGGTAAGATCCAGCAAGCAGAATAGACTTTATGGTGTCTAATGAGGATTATTCAAGTCCTAGGGGAGGTCAGATCTTTGGCAGCAAAATATTGTAGTAAGCTTCCTCGTGGCCAATCCCTACCTTGGTTACATAGTCAAACCATAGAGCACTTTGCAGTTTACTTTGAGAAAAAGTAATGAATAAGCTTACCTAGTCAGGCCAAGTTTATACTAAAGAGCACAATTATATATACTTTCCTTTCCTCCTACCTATGCTGATGGCTTTGCACAATGCAGAAAAATTATTTCTGGTAAATCAAACCATAATCAGGGGCCTATCAGTTGGAGGAATCATGACAATCTTTCTCCTCTGAGCCCTAATTGTCTTAGAAGCAAGTGCTTTAACTCAGAAAGAATAACACAATGCCATAACACACTCTCTCTCTTTCTCTTTTAGATAAAGGGACAATCAAGCTGAAGGTGAGTGTCAACTATTATTCATATAGTGTTTGGGGAGAGAGAATATTCTGTGACTACTGGATAATCAGCAGCCGAAGAAAATGAGAATCAGTTTAGGGCTGAACTAATAACCCCAGTTTGTGGAGTCTTCAGGATTATGTTTCATATGAGCTATATATGCAAGAGTGAGGAGAAATGTATATAGCTGATTGCTCAATGACAAATTCATGATTATGTTATTTTATAGATATGGTGCTATGTAGGATATATAACTGACAAGAAATACAGGATATACACAGAAGATCTCAAAAGAGGGCAAGAAATCACTGGAAATCATTCCAGTAATAACATGTTCCTATTGATCTTCTGTTGCTACATAGAGTCTTCCCAGATATGTGCAGGTTTGAACTTCTGGCATAATACTGCAACACATCAGGGAGTGAATTAAATGTAGCCATGTTAACTTTGACTGCACTAGAAACGTGGGGAAGCTATCTTTATGGCCAAGGAGAATCCATAGTGAGGTAAAATAATCATCATGCTTAATTTAAAAGCAACTATGGCAGAAAACCCCTTTAAAACAAAACACAAAATCATTATGAACCTATCCAAAGAGATCATATTAGTTTTAAGGAAATGCAGGAACATCTGAGCTTCATTCAAATATCTAGGACATTGGAGTTTATCTGTCTTTTACAGAATCAGGAAACCCTGGGGCTGATTCTCCCCTGCTTTACATCATGCATGAGTCATTTACCTCTGTGCCAAGTGAGCGGTAATGCTGCCAAATCAGAGTTCACCACTTACTTGCATTGAAAGAGGTGATTTTACACCCACTTTGCACAGGTGTAAATGTCAATACAGGTGCCAGGCAGGCCCTTCATATGTCATCTTTGTGAGATGTTCTCCCTTTGTTTCCATGTTGATATCAGGTTTGTTTGTATTTTCCAGGTTTCTGAACTATTGGATATAAATTAAATAATAATACAATCAAGCCATATGTATTTTTAAGTGCCACCAAAACTTTTGGTGCTTTAAGAGGTGCTTAAATATACTATTCTGGTATATAGTGTGTTCATGATTTTCTATGAATATCCATTACTGCTGTATGGAATACATCTTACATTATTGAATTGTGACATGTTTCTGGAATAGTGGCAATACATTACTTTTAATAAACTCACAGGGCTCAGGGGTCTGGATAATTCATTGGATGAGTTGCTGTAACTGTGTGACCCAGACCAGAATAAATTCCCATCATGTTTGAGTATTAATAGCATAATAGAAATGTAGGATTGGAAGGGACCTTGAGAGATCATCTAGTCCAGCGCCCTGTGCTGCAACAGGACCAAAATATACCTAAACCACCCCAAATGTTTATGTAACCTGTTCTTAACTAATTGTTTTTTAAACCCAGTTACACTTTTGCCATTCACAACATCCCATGGCAGCAAGTTCCACAGGTTGACTATACTTTGTGTGAAGAAGTACTTCCTGATGTTTGTCTCTTAATTTAATCAGGTGATCCCTGGATCTTGTGTTATGTGAAGGGGTAAATAACACTTCCTTATCCACTTTTTCCACAGCATTTATTATTTTATAGTATAGACCTCTAGCATATCCTCCCTTAGTCATCTCTTTTCTAAAATGAACAATCCCTGTCTATTTACTCTCATCGTATATGGAAGCTGTTTCACACCCCCAAGCATTTTTAATGCCCTTTTCTGCATCTTTTCCAGTTCCAATATATCTTATTTGAGATGGGGTGACCAGAACTGCACACAGTATTCAAAGAATGGGTGTATCATGGATTTATATAGTGGCATTATGATATTTTCAATCTTGTTATCTATCCCTTGCCTAATGGTTCCTAACGTTACCTTTTTACTGCTGCTGTACATTGAGAGAATGTTTTCAAAGAGCTATCCACAATGACTCCAAGATCTTTCTTGAGCGGTAACAGCTAATTTAGACTCCATCATTTTGTATGTATAGTTGGGATTGTTTTTTCCAATGTGCATTGCTTTGCACTTATCAACATTAAATTTTATCTGCCATTTTTGTTGCCCAGTGACTAATTGTTCCTCTTTGAGTGCTTGCTCATGTTGGTTCCATTGTACGTGCATGCGTGCCCCTGTACACGGTTACTGGAATTCTTTTCCCCTTAACAGTATCCATAGGGCCGGCTTCGGCACCCCCTGGAGCCCCGCGCACTTGCCACGGTACATAAAGCACCACCTGCCCTACGCCCCCTCAGTTCCTTCTTTCTGCCACTGACGGTTACTGGAACTGTGTTCGTTGCTTCCTCAATCCTCCAGTGCCTTTTAGCATTTAGTTTTAAGTGTTCTTAAGTAGTTGTTAAGTAAAAGTAATTAGTGTATTTTAGATAAGTAGTTGTAAATAGTTTAGTAGTTAAGGTTTAGTCCCATTAGGGACCTCCGCCCAGCAGTGGGGCATGTCCCAATCTCTGGGCTTCAAGCCCTATAAATTTTGCATCAAGCCCTTCCAGCTTAGTGACCCGCACAATAGTTGTCTGAAGTGCCTGGGGGAATTGCATAGGAAGGACAAGTACAGTATCTGCATGGTGTTCAGGCCAAGGATACAGAAGGAGCGGGAAATTCGTCTGAAGGTCCTACTGATGGAGGCCGCCTTAAGACCAACCTTGGAGCCATCCCACTCCTTCTCAGTGCCAAGCACTGCGTCGGCGCAGAGCGCCCCTCTGGCACTGGAAGTTCCATGGCACCAATCTTCTGCCTCGCCGTTAAAGAGAAAGCAGAAGAAACAGTACTTGGATAGGGGTTGCTCCCCTGTGCCTAAGAAGACTAAGGAAATGGGGTCAAGTGCAGGGCCTTCACACCATCAGGCCAAGCAGACTCCACAGGAGCATAGCTTGCTGTCTAGAGCCCTCAATCCTCTGAGGGAGCCTCCTCCGACTCTGGGGAGTGGAAGAGGCCCTCCGCAGCTTGTGGTGTCCATTCTGTGACCTGCCCTCCGTCCCCGCTGTCAGAGCTGACAGCAAGAAGAAACTGAGTGGGTGGAGGGCTGATGGTGCCTTATGTACCACGTTATGTGCGCGGAGCTCCAGGGGGTGCCAAAGCCAGCCCTATGGGTACTGCTAAGGGGAAAAAAAATTCAGTAACCGTCACGGGGGTGCGCATGCACCTACAGTGGAATGGACATGAGCAACATATCTTGAAGAACAACAGTTACAAGGTGAGTAACCATCTTTTTCTTATCTTTTAGCCACTTACTGATTCATAAGAGGACCTTCCCTCTTATCCCATGACTGCCTACTTTGCTTAAGAGCCTTTGGTGAGGGACCTTGTCACAGGCTTTCTGAAAGTCCAAATACACTATATTGGCTGGATCAACCTTGTCCACATGTTTGTTTGACCCCCTCAAAGAATTCTAACACATTGGTGAGGCATGATTTCCTTTTGACTCTTCCCCAATGTATCTTGTTCATCTGTGTCTGATGATAATTCTGTTATCATTATATATATATATATATATATATATTATACTATATATTATATAGTTTGAACTAATTTGCCTGATACTGAAGTTAGACTTACTGGCCTGTAATTGCCAGGATCACCTCTGGAGCCTTTTTTTAAAAATAGGTGGTACATTTGCTACCCTCCAGTCATCTGGCGCAGAGGCTGATTTAAGGGAGAAGTTACATACCACAGTTTTAGTAGTTCTGCATTTTCATGTTTGGGTTTCTTCAGAACTCTTTGGTGAATACCATTTGGTCCTGGTGACTTATTACTGTTTTAATTTATCACTTTGTTCCACAACCTCCTCTACTGACACCACAATCTGGGACAGTTCCCCCATATTTGTCACCTGAAAAGAATGGCTCAGGTGTGGGAATCACCCCCATAGCCTTTTCAGTGAAAATTAATTTAGCTTCTCCTCAACGGCCATGTTTTCCCTTGAATGCTCCTTTAGCATCTCCATTGTCCAGTTGCCTCACTGACTGTTTGGCAGGCTTTCTGCTTCCCATGTACTTTTAAAAAATTGCTGATAGTTTGTGTGTCCTTAGCTAGTTGCTCGTCAGATTCTTTCTTGGCTTGCCTTATTATGCTTTCACACTTAACTTGCCCATAGTTTATGTTCCTTTCTATTGTCTTCACTAGGATTTGACTTCCAATTTTAAAAGGATGCCTTTTTGCTTCTAATTACTTCTTTTACTCTGCTGTTTACCCATGATTTTTTTTGGTCCTCTTACTTTTTTATTTATTTATTTATTTTATTTGAGCTATATATTTAGTTTGCACTTCTATTATGGTCTTTTTAAATAGTCTTCATGCATTTTGCAGGCATTTCACCCTTGTGACTGATCATTTTAATTTGTTTAACTAGCTTCCTCATTTTTGTGTAGTTCCCCCTTTTGATGTTCAATGGTATTGTGGTTGGTTTCTTTTGTATTTTCCTCCCTACAAGGATATTAAATTTAATTACATTATATTTGCTGTTATCAGTGGGTCAGCTATATTCACCTCTTGGACCAGATCCTGTGCTCCACTTAGGACTAAATCAAGAATTGCCTCTCCTCTTGTGGGTTCCAGGACTAGCTGCTCCAAGAAGCAGCCATTAATGATGTCTAAATATTTTATTTCTGCATCCCTTCCTGAGGTGATATATACCCAGTCAATATGTAAATAATTGAAATCCCCCTTTACTATTGAATTTTCTGTCTTTGTAGCGTCTCTAATCTCTATGAGCATTTCACATTTCAAATGCTCTATGAGCATTTCACACAGCAGTCACTGTCACCATCCTGCTCAGGTAATTGATAGTATATTCCTACTGCTGTATTCTTATTGTTCATATCCCAAGGTTTGATGTTCCTGGTCTACAGTTTGCCTATGACTGATATTCATGCTATTTTGTCCAGTGTTTAAGCTGTGCCTGGGAATCTGGTTGCAGGAGGGGTTTGAGGCATTTCTTCTTCTTTATGTGGCCAATGTACTTATCCAAATGCACGTTCTCCATTACCACATCTCCTTTCACAGCAAGAAGGCATGTTAGGGGAGCTATAAATAATATCCGTAGCTAGAGAAGCCTCTGTAGACTTGTTCACTCAAAGCTTGCATCTCACTATTGAATATGATCTGCGGTCATTACTAACTTCAGGCTTTGATACAGGCAGTGTACTGCCTAAGCCTTTGACTTTTAAATCGTCTTTAATTGTATAATGTCTCTCTGTGACAGATTTTTTATATTTGTCTTTTTATCTAAAGATATTTTGTTGTGTATTTGGTTCATATGTATGAAACATAGGGATAATTGAAAACTGAGTGAGTGTGCAAATGTGTGGCATTTCTTTCAATAATGCCATATTCTTTATAAGATGCTTAATTATTTCCCTATGTAAAATGCTTGAGGCATATCCCAGAGGGTTAGCAAGCATCCAAAGAATCTCCTCTCAATTTCTGAGGCACATAAAATGTTTAACTTGCTGGTGTGGCTGAGTCTCACTCTTTTAAACGTGATCACTATCATCTGTGTTGAGTGTGAAACTCCTGTAACCCTTATGTCAGGTGGTGTTGGCAGCCACAAGGGCTGGGTTCAGTATGTAGTGGTTCCTCTTAAGGTTACAAAACAGACCTGGCTTGAACCTCCACTCAGAAATCTGGGAAAACTAAACACCACCACTGGGTGCCTCTAAGAGGCAATACTTCCCTACTTGCAAGCACTGAGTCTGTGTATAATAAAAGAAAACTTTTATTAAAAGGGAGAAGGAACTCAGCATTAAACAACACAACAATGATTCAGAATTATGCAAACCAAGAGTCAAGTCGCACTCCACAGTATCTTGGGCAGTAGTCCTTTGCCTCAGTTTTCCACCTTGTGATGTTAAAGTCTGATGGGTGAATGACCCTTTAACATGCCATTCCTCTTCTCCTCTGCTGCACCCATTCACAGTTAGTTGTCTGAAATAAAACCCCCAGAATTCAGGGTGCATTCACATGGGTTTACCTCTCTAAAAAGGGGGTCGAGTAACGCTATTTCTTGCCGCTGTCACCTCTGCCACTTTTGCTGCTGCTCACCACTGTCTCTGTCTGCATGCTGCTGCTCTCCACTATCACCTACAAGCTTGCCACTTGCTGCTGCCTCTGCCTCTAGGAGTGATGCTGTGTTCTGAGGTTCCAGCACTTAGCCAGCTCTTAGTGATTTCACCAGGTAGCGAGGAACCTCACTGCTGCTGTATCTTTGCATTGTTTTTCATTGTACACTGTCCCCTTCAACCTGCTCATAAATGATTTCAACTCTAGTGATCCCTGAGCAGACACAAGGACTCTAAATTGAGCCTGATCAGCTCTGTCTTTAAATGCCAGATGTAAAGGATCAAATGGTGTCTAGGACTCTCTTTAAATAGACTACACACCCCCAGGTAGTAATACCTGTCCCCAACTAGTCTGACTTTCACCTGGATTTGGCATCACTCCTCCCCCCCCCCCCCCGCCCCACCCACTTAGCAAGTGAAGTTAAGGTGACAACTCAAGCAGGCCATGTTAAGTATACTTCTGCTGTCCTTTAGTCATACAATAGGATGATAACATTTAATTACTCTTGGGTTCAAGGCTAAAGTAAATTTTAACTCCAAACAACCAAAACTGATCATTTTGGGAAAGCATGTCTGTTTGCTGATCACCTTGGCAAAGTAGGTGTGTCTAAGCAAGCACTATTCCTGAGGTCTTTTCCCCCTGTTCATTAATAGATGGCATGGGACAGCTCATTAAGACCATAGATTACACTCCCTTTCCAAATGCATTTGCCCTGCATTTGATCAAGAGAGCAGTGTTGGCCAGCCACATTTCAGGGGAGCCTGAGGGAAAAGAGTGCTATACTCTCAGAACCAAGTAAATACTGCTCCCCCAAAAAGCCTGACTTGACCATGCAAATAGCAATTATATCATTGAATAAAATAGCCTCCCATTTCTGTACCAAATGTATGAAATGAATATTAATATTGTTTCCGGTTAACAAAATAGTGACACAGAGGACCTAAGCGAGATTATTGTTGTTTTTATCATAGATTCACAATGGGGCCCCATTATATTAGGCATTGTATATTACATAGCCCCTGCCTCAAGTGTTTACAATCTAACTAGACAAGATAAACAAAGGGTGGGAGAAAGGAAATACTATTTCCCCATTTTACAGATAAGACAAGTCGTCGAGTCTTTGTCTCAGTTCCATAAGTCATGAAGGGGTCTGTGTAATGCCTTGACCAAAAGATCATCCTTCCTCTTTCATCTTTAAAATATTAGAGGTTCAGTCTTGTTGTTACTTTATGAATAACTGATTTTTATAATGCCTTCTGAAATCCTATACATTTCCTGCTGTCTCCTCTAAATTCCTCAATCGAATGAGTCTCATTTGAGTTTTATCTTGCTACTCTGCATTAATCTGTTTCCTGTAGGGCAGATTGTTCTTTCTATGGCTCAAATTATCCTTCATATGCTGAGGACATTCCGATTTACTAGACTTTCTATCTGATTTTTTGGGGTATGGTGGTCTTGGTGCTTTGGCAAGGAGAATGGCAACATATCTTAAATATAGAGAAGTCCAAAACCACCTGAATTGGCCTATGAAGTCACTGATTATCATCCCTTTTGTCACAGTTTCCTTTTATGGACGATGCTTATTCCTCCAACAATGCTAAGAGGTTTATTTGCGTGGTGAGATATCCTTTACCTTAGTTTATCTTTTTAGGAGCAAGTGCAGACTGTAGTGAAGCATTGATTTTTATTGCTGAAGGGGTAGTGGTGGAGTCCAGTGTTAGCTGCTGCCAATCTCTTAGACTGAACTGTATGGGTTCACTTATTTATTCTGGCTTTGGTGAAAGGCTGCCATCTGCCTTGACTTTCCCACTGATGGCAATAGGAGTTCTGTTTTTAGATCCATGTTCAGCATACTGTAGTTTTAGTCAAATGTGCTAGACAGAATTGCATAGAATTGTAGAAATGTTGGGCTGGAAGAGACCTCAAGAGGTTATCAAATCCAGACCCTTGGGCTGAAGCAAGACCAAGTATACCTAGACCAGTGATCTTCATTATTTTTCAAGCGGGGACCACTTTTGGCAAAAAACCTTCAATGTGAGAGCCACATCAGCTACTAAATGAACATGTTGGTTGCTATGGTAATATTATGGTTATTATACAACAGATATACTTAGATGTTCTTATTGGCACATATCATACCATGTGGTCAATGTGACGTGTAAAGAAGGCGGACTTTGATAGGCTCGGTACATATTCTAATGTTAAAAATAAAATAAATTGGAATATAAACAATTAGTCATGGAGCAGCACTTAGAGTCAATGGGAGCCACCACTGGCTCCTGGGCCTTGCAATGAAGAACACTGACCTAGACCATCCTTGACAGGTGTTTTCCAACCTGTCATAAAAACCTACAATCATGGCGATTCCACAACCTCCCTTGGAAGCCTGATCCAGAGCTTAACTACCCTTATAGATAGAAAGTTTTTTCTTAATATTAAATCTAAATCTCCCTTGCTGCAGATTAACCCCATTTCTTCATGTCTTACCTTCAGTAGACATGGAGAACACTTGATCAGCATTCTCATTATAATAGCTCTTAACATATTTGAAACTTTTATCAGATTCCTCACTAAGTGTTCTCTTCCCAAGACTAAACATGCCCAGTTTTTTTAACCTTTCCTCATAGGTCAGGTTTTCCAAATCTTTTGTCATTTTTATTACTCTCTTCTGGACTTTTTCCAGTTTATTCACCTCTTTCCTAAAGTGTAGCACCCAAAATTGGACACAGTACTTTAGCTGAGGCCTCACCAGTGCTGAGTAAAGTGGGACAATTAACTCCTGAGTCTAACTTTAGACATTCCTGTTAATACACCCTAGAATGTAATAAGTAATATTAATGTATGATGTAATATGTTAACGTTTTAACATACCTTTGCCTTAATAAAAAGTTTTTTTTTAAATACGACCCAGAATGATATTAGCCTTTCTTACAACTACATCACATTGTTGACATGTAGCATAGAACCAGTCACAGTTTGGGTGGTAGAAGTCACTTGAAAAAGTAAAATAATAAAATTGTCCCATTTTACTCAAACTCTGTTCAGTTCTCCTGTTCTTCCTTTCTAGTCACTGCTGGGTCCCAAGACGTGTTAACACCAGCCAGAGATTCTGGCTCTGCATTATAAGGAAAGTGTGTGCTCTTCAAATGTCTGCAGAGGTGGTCTTTAGTGCATATGTGACCTTACCTGTATGCATCTGCTCTATTGGCCTTGGGTCTCCTCTTTCCCTATATCCTGCTCCTGAAAATTGCACACCATTGTAATGTTTTGTTTTTTTTTATTAAAACATCAATTTAACCCTAATTTTAAGAACAGGGTAAAGATCTTAAACTGTTTGAAGATTTCACTGCTTAATGCTTGAGCCTGATTAGCTAGAACTGGGGGGGTTCAGGTCAGCAGGAAATGCATAGGCAGGTCAGAGACTGCTTTGTTTTGGGTGATGGAGGAAGGGAGAGATGGCTTCATGTGGTGATACTGGAATAACTATGCCTCTCTCAAAGCTTGCCTTATAACTTTTCTATGCTAAATGTCTGTGTTATGCATTTCCTACTTACGCACACACACACACAGTAACACATAGATGTAGTGAGTGCCTGTTCCCTTCATCTTTATATGGGTGATAATTCATTTGTATCAGTTTTGCTGCTGAGGCTTTGGCATGAATAAGCCATGTTCTCCTCTGTGAGCACAAAAACTCTTCCAAGTCTTGTTTCTTCCCCACCTCATGGTCTGTTTTCTAGGTGCCATCAGGGCTTCGTGGACAAGCACATTTAAAAGTCTGGGGCAACCGGCACCTAACGGAGGAAGGTTACATCTTTCACAACTATACCACAGTAACCATAGATAGCAAAGGGTCATCGGTGTTCATCCAGACTGACAAGCCTATCTATAAACCCAAGCAGAAAGGTAAAGTAGCCTAAGTGAACCTCCCAGCCTCCAATGTGCATGCAAAATCTTTAACACTGTCCTGTCATTAGACCAGAGCTCTTTTTAAGAATAGGTCCTGAAAACACAACTCTTGTTGAGTACCAGACCTGATGATTAATGAATTTTCCCTTTTTCTCTATTTTTAGTGCTGATAAACCTGTTTATGGTCACTTCTGACCTGCGACCCATCAATGAGAGAGTAAGTGCATGGCTTTCCTTCCCATTGTAAAATGTCTTAAGTGTTCAGCATTTCCTGTTTATCACTCATATGCACAATTACACAGCAATGTAAAGAGTGGATCATAGAATCATGACAATTAGGGTTGAAAGGGACCTCAGGTGGTCATCTAGTCCAACCCCCTGCTCAAAGCAGGACCAACCCCAACTAAATCAATCAGATTGGTTGTTCCCTTCATCTTCATTTGCTCTGGCATCTCCTACTATCAGGTGTAATTACATGTTTGCTAGGATGTTGTGGTTTTAAGTTTCTGAATTTGGCCACATTGTAGCCAAAGGAAAAGGAGTAAGTAATGATCTCTAATTGTTTTGTGTTGGTGTAATACTGTGGTGAAATAAAACATAATTAGGTCAAAGCAGCTGTGGAGGACAAGTGTTTGGGGGACTAGCACTTTGACACTGATATTACAGAAGCACTCAGTACCAGGATCAGTCACTTAACCAGAGGTCTGAAGAGCCAGTTTTCAAGTCAGATGCTTGAGTGAAATGGTCGTTTGACCAAACGGCTCTTTCAGATGAATGGATATTATGTTTCTTTTGCAGCAACATGCAGGGGCCAGAAACTCTGTGGCACACCTTGCTTATGCCAGCCTCACAGCTTCTCATGAGAGAAAAAAATACGGCTTTGTCTCATGGGTGTTTTTATTCTTTGTTTCTTTCAGATTGAAGCCTACATAGTCGTGAGTATCCACCAGTTAGCAAGTGGCATCATTACATAGGGTCACTGAGACCTGTCTCTGACGGGAGCAGGTCAGAGATTCATGCTGTGCCAAATCTATCATTGCCATATATGCTTTGAGTTTAGAAATATTTTCACATGAATGCCTCTTCAAGGGAAAACTGAACAAATTGGTTATATCCACTGGGGTTTATGACTATAATAACCTTTCCCCATCTCTCTCATTTTACTTGTGCAGATACATTCCTATGCTGCACCTGGCTAGTGTAAAATGATTGTCTTTGCACTCAGACTTATGGTAATGGATGCATTAGAGAAGGAGAAGGAGAGATCTTGATATTACTTATATGCCCTTCTCCCTTTCTTCTTCATTTTGAGGTGAATGAGGGACTCCCTTTCTTTGACCAGCCTCTTTTAACTAATTTTTTTATCTGACAAGAAATGGAAGAGCTGACCCCATGGCCGGTACTTTTGTTAACTGACTGACTAGGGCTACGTTTATACTGATGGCGGCAAATTCACCGCCACCAGATCGATCTTTCTTGATTGATTGAGCGGTCAGCAAGACCCACTCAATCGATCGGGAAGTCGACTGAATAAGTCCACCCCCTCAAGTAGCGTAGCGCTGAGCCGATGGGAATGCTGTTCCCGTCAGCTCAGCACAATGTAAACAGCGTGCAGAAGGGAAGCAGAGCAATCGACATGAGTTACGCAAACTACTCTGCGTAGTTTGCGTAACTTCTGTCGACTGCCGCCGAATCACGCGTTAAGTGTGAACCAGCCCTAGGTTTAGTGTTGACACAAAATATCCCAAGCAATGGGTTATTATTGTTTCTTACCAGACTGATGCTAATTATTTGTGTGAAAGTGAAATTGTTTGTTGCCGGCTGACAGTTAAATATATTAATGAAATTTACCTTCGCGGTGATAATGTTCCTTGTCCTAAACTACTTTTTAGGATCCTCGGGGGTCTCGGATGATAGAGTGGAACAATCTGAAGCCATTTTGTTGTGGTAAGTTTCTGCCTGTCACAGTTTAGCATACGTTATTTTTCTCTGCTAGCTAACCTTTTTTGGGTTTTATTGAAATAAGCCTTTACAGAGATTGTCTGATATTCAGAGACAGCTCACAGTATCTTTTCTTCTGTCCTAGGGATTGTAAATATGAGTTTCCCCTTGTCTGATCAGCCAGTATTTGGCGAGTGGTTTATCTTTGCTGAAATGCAAGGGCATGCATACAACAAATCATTTGAAGTTCAGAAATATGGTGAGTTATTGCCTGCAAGTCAACTTTGATCATAATCTCCAAAATATTCAGAATACTGGTGAAATATTTTAAATATGAAATTTTTTATTTGAGTTGAATAATCAAGAAATGATGTATAAAAAATTCCAGGAAAAAACATTCCTGAGAGAGGTAACATATAGCAGGAAATGGACCCCTGAAACATAACCAAACTCTTAGTTGATATCATCTTTAGTATATAATATAAAGGGGTTTATATCTGGCATCACGTGGCACAATCCATGCATATAGGTAACAAAGACTTCACTTTATTTTGGAAAAACAGTTAAAGTTATTTTAAGTCAGTCACCTAAGTTTTTTTCCTTCCCTCCCCAGAGCCTGTCTTGGGACTCTTGGAATTCCTAATCATCGCCCCTCTCTCATTTTTGCTCTTACTGCTCCCTGCCCTGTCTCAAAGTCCCTCTGGCTAATGAGACATGCTGATTGTTCCCCCCACAGTCCCATGTACAGTATCTGACCCCATCCACTGAGGGACTATATGTATAAATAGTATAAAAGGACAATATAAATACTGTGCTCATTGTTCCAGTCTCTGAATGTCTTCAGACCTATTCCTGAAATGACTGGGGGAGGTACTGCAGTAAATGCAGGGGCTCCTGCCCCTGGCTTCAAGATGCAAAGCATTGTGCCTGTTTCCCAGCTCATAAATGGAAGTTTTGGGTTCAGTTCTGTAACTCAGATCATCCATATGGGAACATGTTGTAAGGGTGTGGGGCAGCTGATCACTCACTCATTCTAGGGAATGGTTACTAATAGCACCTTGCCAGTAGGATTCTGGTTTGATGCGTCAGCTGATATTGTTATGTTACTTTCATTCTCCATTCAGAGTTTTGCCTCCTCACCTTGCCTGCGCAAGAAGGGATCTTGTCAGAGCTATAGAGCAGTTACTATATCCTGGATTCTAAGATCTTTGTAAAACACCTCTCTTCTTTTTTGTTCTATTTTAGTGTTACCAAAATTCGAGCTGCTGATTGACCCACCTCTCTATATCCGAGATCTTGCGACTTGTGAAAAGGGAACTGTCCATGCCAGGTAAGGGACATGTCACATATATAGTCCCATATTTTATAGGTTGCAATGTAGCTGTGGGAAGGTGCAATCATTTGAACTCAGCAGTAGCATGTGTCTCATCCTCCCAGAACTTTCCAGAATGACTTCTGGGCATTGTCAGATGATTTTCCTGTCACTGGATATTTGAATGTGATGCTCAGGTACCCATGGTCTCCTGGCTTCCATAATAAAGTTTCTAATGCCTCCATTCCTTACACATCTCTGATTGTATGCTGTACTTCATGTGTAAGGTCTCTGGAGGAAGAGGAAGCTGCTCTGATGTTTGGCTTAGTACCATAACAATTTTTCATCATGCTAAGGTCCACAGATCCATTACAATGGTACTTCAGCCTGCTCTTAATTTGGTGGCAGAACCAGACCTGTCAGTCACTGCCAGCACAGGAATGACTCTCTCCTGAAGTTTCTTGCAGTTTTATTTGCCTCTCCAGCCAATGGAGACTCATTCATCCTTCCCATCTGAAGAGCTTTTCTGAGGGAAATTCCAAACTTTATTTCAAATTTCTGGCTAATGGTTAGGCTCAATAATATGTCCATCTAATTCCTAGTCATGTCCCAGGGCTCCATTTGCTATTTGAGGAGATGCTCCCCTCATCTCTACTTATACTTCTGAGGTGTTTGTGGCAGCTGGTACCCCTGCAGGCTTCAGGGAGCAAGCTAGGCTGAGGAAGCCAAAGGCAAAAAGAATGGTCTGTGTCTCCTACCTAATCCCCCGCCCTCCTCCAAACCCCCCCTTAGCGAGTGGAGAAAATCACTGAGGCTTTCATGGCAGGAGTTGAATTAAACTGAGTGGAAGCTGCAGCCAAAAGTATCCTCACTTCTTTTAAGTCAGTTTGATTGACTGGTGATTGATTTCTGGTATTTGGAAACAATTAAGTGCCCTGTGGCCTCTCCATGTGTCAGGACTTAGGATGTTAGGTGATGATCAAAGCTGGGCCAAGATCTCTGCTGTATATCTCCCCACCTTTGCTGCTGTTCCCCAGGACCATATAAAAGGAAAGAGAGAGGGCATTGACACTGTTTATGCCTTTCTGCCTGAAGAGACTGTAGTTCTCTCCGACCTCACTAACCTATCACTGGACCTTTCAGTGTCTCTACCTCAAAGAGGAAGTTTGCTATTGCAAAATATATATATATATCAATCCTCCATCTAGTGCCAGATAGGTTCAAAATGAATGCAGGGATGAAGTGATTATCACTCTTGGACTCCAGAAGGAAGTCAGCAAATAAAAGTTCCTCATCAGATAAATGAAACATAGCCTTGGATTCCTCAGGGAGGCCTCTAATATAGGTGCATGAGAACATTCAAGCAAAAGGTGAAGTCTCTGTACTGTAATAGTCTAATTATTTTCAAGAAAATAAAGTTTTGTACAAAACTTGATGTTAAATGCTTTCTTTGGGGAACTACCCTGATTCCAGCTCCCGCCAAAGTTATAAAGCCCAACCTTGGAACCTCAGTCTGGTCCTTACAGCACTACCCCAATTGTGGGAGGTATCATATACTTCCTATCCATTAAAGTGGACTTCCCATTAACTATTATTTGCAATCAGATAGTTTATGGAGTTGTGCGCTCTCGGATGAGACTACTATTGTACTCATAATTCAGAGAAGTAGTCCTCAGAAATGTGTCATAGCATTCATTTCCAAAATAAATTCAAGAAATATTCTTTCTTCTGTCAAGCATCAAAGTCTACTCAGTGGGAGCACTGACAATCTGAGGACAGAAGAGTCATATCTCCTGTCATAAGATCTGCTGGGAAACCATGGGCAAAAAATTCACCAAATGATACATATTGATCATCCAGTCTTTAGCCAATGCTCTTTTTCATTAGAAGTGTCCTTCTTGCCTTACTGTTCAGGGGAAGATGCATTATATAATGTACCTAATTTTGGCTGTCCGTATTTAAACGATGATCCTGCTGCCCACCCTACTGGCACACTGCTGTGAAAATCCCATTATAATGGATCTGTGGTGTTCAGCTAAATGAAGATAGGAATGTTAATCTGTGTTTACTTAAAAATGTCCTTTCTTCAAGTGATCTGTAATTTAGGAAGGTAGAATGGAATTATCCTGGCTGTGAAAGTTGTCTGTGTGGTGGGACTGAGACCTCAGTGGGTGGTTCAGTCCCCTGCTTCCAGCGACTGACATGTCTAGTTCTGCCCCAAACTACAAGCAAGCTGAAGTATCCATTGTAACAAATTTGTAGACCTTATTGTTCAAAGAAAGGAAATTTTCAGTCAAGCACAGATAAATTTTTCTAGGAAAGGGACACTTTTTCAAGTTAGAAGTTGTGTGGTAGGGAAAAAAGTCTTCATCTTTGTTATAATAATAATTTAAACATGAAAGGATTTAAACACTAAATTCACTTTCCACCATGTCCATGTTTTTGTTTGTTTGTTTGTTTGTTTTTTTGCATTTCACTCTGTCTAGGATAGTAAACCTAGACTGTTCAGTTTCACTTTCTGGTTCTCATCATTGTGCTAGAATAAGACTGCTGTGTCTGAATTGCAGATGCTGGTGTTTAAATTTAAAAAGAACCGTTTCCACTGAAACTTTTAAAAGTAGCTCTTTGTTCCTCTCAGAATGAACATAAAATGTTTGTATTGGGGAGGAGCGTACATGCTGATTTTTTTTTTCAACAGAAAAAAGAGAAAATATAGGAATTAGAAGATGGTGCTAAATTTAAAAAAATACCCTAAAGCAAATGGAGTCTGAGATTAATCTGATTTTCAAGATAGTCTCTGTTTGTCTGGCTGCCTCTGTATACAGGAGCCTGCAAAGCTGGAGACAGGATCTTTCTGTTTTCAGTATAGTTCTAGTTTATATCAAGTGTTTAGAATTTTCTCATGTAAAATCTTTCACTGAGATATTAACAACTGCCAGTTAGAAATAGCCTCTTGTGGTGGCTTTTGTTTTCTGAGTTCTGGGTATGGGTCCATTGTGGGTCCAGTATGGGGTTAATCAGGGAAATGAAGAGGAGCCAATCTGAGATTTTCATTATCTTGCTTCTTCTATTTCAGATACACGTTTGGGAAACCAGTGACAGGAAAGTTAACTGTCAACATGACTATAAATGGAGTGGGGTACTACAGGCATGAAGTGGGACACCCTATCATCAAAACCACAGAGGTGAGGGGAATTATTAAATCAGCTGCAATAGAAGGGCCTGGTCTGCACCCATTGACATCCATTCCAAAGCTCCCTTTGATTCAGTGATGTAGAATCAGGGTCTAAATGTGTTACCTGAGCTCTACATCATAACAATATAATAAAAATATTAGACCATTTTACATGTTATCTGACTGTGTCAATATTTGGGGTAGGGGTGTTTAATGAGATAGTGCTAAGTGTTTTAGAGGGGGGAGAACATGACAGTGATGTAGGTTGGGTCAGTGCTCGGCCAGAGTATGGATGAAGAACACACAAATTCTGTTGCTGGTTGTTTTTTACCTTAGGGAATGTGACCTCACCCCAAGATCTTTTAAAATAAAACAAAGAAACACCCCGTCCCTCCCCAAAGAAAGAAAGCCCCATGTTCTGGGTTTGACCAGAAACACTTTCTTAACTGCACATGCTGAGTAATGTTTTCCTTCCCTGGCCTGGCTGGTAGATCGATGGCTCTGCTATTTTCGATGTGTGTGTGAGAGACATGATGCCAGCTGATGTCCCAGAGCATTTCCGAGGCACAGTCAATATTTGGGCCACTGTGACCAGCACTGATGGGAGCAAGCAGGTCACATTTGATGACTCAACACCTGTTCAGAAACAGCTGATTGACATCAAGTACACCAAGGATACTAGGAAACAGTTCAAACCTGGCCTGCCCTACAAAGGGAAGGTAAGGTAGGAGATATGGGGAGCTGAGGGTGGTTAATAGAAAGGCTGTATGGGCAATTTATCCTAATGTGTTATACACCATGTGCTGAGATGTTCCTTTTACCGAGTGCTGAGTTTTATAATGGTATGGAATTGCTGTAACATGAAATGCTTTGTTTTATTAATTAACTGGCTGTTTAGGTGGAAATCACTTACCCTGATGGGAGCCCAGCTGACAGGGTCACGATTCGGATCAAAGCTGAATTAACTCCAAAGGATAACATTTACACAAGTGAACTTGTATCCAGAAGTGGCTTGGTGGAGTTTGAAATCCCCTCTATTCCTACAGCTGCCCAATATGTCTGGCTAGAGGTGGGTAAAAGCTCTTTATAGGATTAATGGGCTTTAATACAACTAATCTTGTCAAATGTGCACTTTGTGAATTGGTGCTAAAAATGGGAAATCACTCAGTGACCTGAAGAAGAACTCTGTGTGATCCTGAAAGCTTGTCTCTTTCACCAACAATAAAAGACGTTACCTCACCCACCTTGTCTCTAGTGACACTGGGAAGCTTTTCAGCTCAGACTTAAACTTTCCCCTTTGATTTGCAGTGAATATTTATCCAGTCCCATATTGCCAATAGAACTGATAGTAATAATGATAACAGGATAGAACTGTCTTCTCTAATCAGATCAAGTATAGTGTGGGATTAAGAGTAAAGATCAAACATCTCAGTAGAAAATGAGTGTATTATCACAGTACTTTAAAGATAGCAGAAGAGAAAGTAGAAGAGGGCAGTGGCTGGACTGGGAGTGATGGTGAGGACTGCATGATGGGGAGGGGCAGGAGCCCACTTTTCTATGTGTGAATAACATTCAGATGTATTTTATTCTTAAGACCAAAGTGATAGCAATCGATGGGAAACCTGCAGGGGACCAATATCTGCCAAACTACTTGTCTATCAGCAGCTGGTTCTCACCTAGCAAGTGCCACATCCAGCTCCAAGCACCCGACAAGCCTTTCCAGGTATGACAGCTTCATGTTACATTATGATGACCTCTGTATTTCTTGGCTCATTCATACTTGTTGTCCTAATACAGTATTTCCAGACATCTCGGGGGGCTGTAGCCTATTATTGTATCCATGGCAGACCTTGAAGAGGCTTCATGTTAGACACTGACCCATCTTTAGCCATGAGCTACTTCACTGCTTAGTGCTGCCTGCCTTACCTGCCTCTGGGAATGTACCATGTTTACTAATGTATAGGAGTGGGTGGAGAGAGAGGTTTGATCCACAATGGACGCTGACTGCATTTCAGAGCTCAGATCACAAACAAGCCCCTCCACTCCCCCTAAAATCTGTATAAATTGGATAGTAAAAATGACAATGATATTAAGATTTTGGTTCAAACCAACAAATGCCAATTGATCTGAAGTGAAGCCAGGATGGGGCGAATTAATCATCTCATTTCAATTTGGAACTGTCTAGTCTCCTTGGAATTGGAGACAAGTTGGAGAGAATCCAGCGGAGGGCAACAAAAATGATGAGGGGGCTGGAGCACAAGACTTATGAGGAGAGACTGAGGGAACTAGGCTTGTTTAGTCTGCAAAAGAGAAGAACGAGGAGGGATTTGATAGCAGCTTGTAACTACCTGAAAGGGGGTTCCAGGGAGGATGGAGCTAGGCTGTTCTAAATGGTGGCAGATGACAAATCAAGGAGCAATGGTCTCAAATTGCAGTGAGGGAGGTCTAGGTTGGATATTAGGAAAAGGTTTTTCACTAGGAGGGTGGTGAAGCACTGGAATGGGTTACTGGAGGGAGGTGGTGGAATCTCCATCTTTAGAAGATTTTAAGCTGCGGCTTGACAAAGCCCTGGCTGGGATGATTTAGCTGAGGTTAGTCCTTCTTTGAGCAGAGGGTTGGACTAGATGACCTCCTGAGGTCCCTTCCAACTCTAATATTCTATGATTCTATGAATTATAAATTTGAATCACCGCAGTATCACTTCAGTTCTTTACCTCCCAAAGGTAAATAAACTGAGCATCTTGTAGTTTTCTGTTAGAGAGGGCAATGTATTTTGCAGGGAGATCCTAAAAACTGAGCTTCCCTGCTGTGTGTAAAAGTTTTCATGATATTTATCCTAAGAGTAAATTAGTCCATAGCTAGATTTTCCCACCCTTTTTGTTGTGCTGATCACCATTTAGGTGCTGCTTTCCACACCAGATGAAGCTGCATGTCAATGAGGGGTTTTGTATATACTTTGTAAAGCACTTTGGGATATGGTGGTCCATATATCTGATCTCTACTATGTGATCAGTATGTCTATTACACTGACTCTGAAACTCAGTCTAACCAAATAAGGGGGTTTTATGTTTGCATTTTATGGCAGTTTAATGGCTAATTAATCTATTACAAGATTTCTGAGATATGGAACGGGGTTATACACTGCTAATCTGAACACATTGTTCTTATTATAACCTGATTAGAACTAATTCTGCTGTGGGAAAGCTGGGAATTGTGTGACCAGCTGATGTGGGAACCATTTCCTCATCTCTGCCAGCTCTTACTGGGTGTTCCAATTAGCTACATATTTTTTTCATGAACAGTTTCATCATTTTGCTCTCAGGGACTTCAAATGCCTCAAATATTTAAGATCACAAGGCTCTTCTCTCTGGATCCTTTTGCATTTTCACTGCATTTAACCATTTAGTGGCTTCTCACTTCTTTGTGCCACTGTTTTGGTTTGCACCATGTGCGTGCAGTGGGGAGGTAGCACTTGCACTTAAGAAGGAGGCTTCTCAAAATATTTAATTGGGATTCAGGTTTGTTACTCCATTTCCAGCATTAATTGAACGTGTTATTGTACCTTAAATGAGTGAGGGGGTAGCTGGGAACTGCAAGTGGTGTTATGTGTGGGGAAATGTGGTCTCACAACAATATGTATTAGTTATTTCCCAAATCCCAAAAACAGGAAGTTTGTGCTGCTGATGAAGCCTCACAGAAGGCACCTCCCTCAGCCAGTGATAAGTCAGTGGCTCCCAGACCTTGAAATGATGCTGCATAAGACTGACCTATTTTGTGGGGAATGGCAATGCTAAGGGACAACTCTCAAAGGACTCCCTCCCTCATGGAAATTTGTATAAGGGCAGTAGCTCTGAGTACAGCTTGCTCTTTTCCACCTACTGGTGGTGCAGAGATAGTACAGGAAACAATTGCACTGCTCTGAAGCCTCTTGCAAATACTAGTTGTATCTGCCTAGGAAAGAAAAGCACTCCTCATGTCTGTCTGTCTGATGTGGTTCCTAGAAAGTCAAAGTCATAACTGAACTTTCTTCCCAGTTCAGATTTTCCTGACTTATTTCAGGACGGGCCTGTTGTGTTTAAATTAGTGTCTGCATGTTACAGTAATCGCCATGTATAATCTCAATTAAACAGCAATGTCCGTGTTACACCTCCCCCATCCCCTTTACTCTGAGATCTGAACTTCGTAAAGGGATGTCTAAAATTCAACCCATTCTGACAGTAGCTCTGTGCCAAAGGGGTTAATCTTCAGGATTCCAGAGATTCCTTTAACTAATCCACATAGCTCCCTCACCTCATCCTCCTGTTAGACTCCAGGGAACAAAGTGCTACACACAAGGCCTCCCTTGTCATGGGAGGAATATACCAGACTGTTTAGTGTGACTATAACAGTCTTTTCAATCTGTGAGCTCCTTGGGGTAGGGGCCATATCTTCTGTGTGGTGCTTATCCCCAACTGCAGTTCTGTGCTTTATAGATAATAAGAAGGGTCCGAAGTGTTCATTATAACAAACCTAACCTCCAGCTGCTGTTTCTCTTTGCCCAGGTGGGAGAGGAGGCCCAGATCACAGTGAAGTCTACATGTCCATGTAATTTCACTCTACATTACGAAGTTGCATCGCGAGGTAACATTGTTCTTTCAGGGCTGCAGCCTGGTAACATCACACAGCAAAGGAGCAAAAGAGCCACATTCTCTTTTGATAAGAACATCTATGTCACTCATTTCCCAGGAACAGGTTAGTAGCTAAAATCTTAACCTAGCAACAAAAGTGCTAACCCTCCCCATCATCTAGAATGTGGGCTACGCTCTTTGTGAAGACAAAGCTGCTTATTGTCCTTTAACTGTTCCTTGCTCATGTTAAAGGACACGGAATGATTGCGTGGGCGGGTGGACATTAAATTTTATGCACATTTTGAGGTATTAAGTTCTTTTACTGCAAATGGTAAATCTCTTACTTTAATATTGCTTAGGGATGAGATATGCTGGGCCTGGCAGTGCTGGGGTGGTAGGGACCGGGGATGCTGGACCTACTAGCCATTGGAGGAGTGGAGGGAAAGGATGGTGGCCCTGGTAATATGTGAGGGGAAAGAGACACTGGGCTTGGTAATGCTCAGTGCAGGGTGGGGGATGGATGCTGGGCCTGGTAATGGGAGGAGTGAAGGGTAGAGCAGGATCCTGGGCTGTGTAACACTGAGGGATTTTCAAAATGGAAAGAGTGAATAGTAGTATTCAGTTTTCAGAATGGAGAGAGTTAAATAGTGGTGTCCCTCAGGGATCTGTACTGGGACAAATGGTGTTCAACATATTCATAAATGATCTGGAAAAAGGGGTAAACAGTGAGATGGAAAATTTGCAGATGATACAAAATTACTCAAGATAGCTAAGTCCAAAGCAGGCTGCAAAGAGTTACAGAGGGATCTCACAAAACTAGGTGACTGAGCAACAAAATGGCAGATGAAATTCAATGTTGACGACTGCAAAGTAATGCACTTTGGAAAATATAATCCCAAATATACATACAAAGTGACGGGATCTAAATTATCTGGTACGACTCAGGAAAGAGATCTTGGAGTCATGGATAGTTCTCTGAAAACATCTGCTCAATGTGCAGCAGCAGTTAAAAAAACTAACAGAATGTTAGAAACCATTAGGAAAGGGATAGTTAATAAAACAGAAAATATCATAATTCCACTGTATAAATCCATGGTATGCTCCCACCTTGAATACTGCCTACAGTTCTGGTCACTCCATCTCAAAAAAGATACATTAGCATTGGAAAAGCTATAGAGAAGGGCATCAAAATGGTTAGGGGTATGGAACAGCTTCCATATGAGGAGAGATTAAAAAGACTGGGACTTTTCAGCTTGGAAAAGAGATGACTAATAGGGGATATGATAGAGGTCTATATTATAAAATCATGAATGGTGTGGAAAAAGTGGATAAGGAAGTGTTATTTACCCCTTCACATAACACAAGAACCAGGGGTCATCCAATGAAATGAATAGGCAGCAAGTTTCAAACAAATATAAGGAAATACTTCTTCAGACAATGTACTGGCAACCTGTGGAACTTTGTTGCCAGGTGATGTTGTGAAGGCCAAAAGTATAACTGGGTTAAAAAAAAATTAGATAAATTAATGGATGATAGGTCCCTCAGTGACTATTAGCCAAGATGATCAGGAATGCAACCCCAGCTCTGGGTGTCGTAAGTCTCTACCTACCAGAAGCTGGGAGTGTACAGCACAGGATGGATCACACAATAATGGCCCTATTCTGTTAATTTCCTCTGAAGCATCTGGCATTGGCCACTGTTGGAGGACAGGATACTGAGCTAGATGGATCATTGGTCTAACCCAGTATGGCTGTTCTTATGGATGGATGTTGGGCCTCATAGTGCTTGGAGATGGGGAAGGGAGCACAGATGGATGCTGGGCCTGGTAGCACTCAGTGGGGGGAAGGACATAGCCTGGTAGTTTGTGGGGATGAGACATGGACAAATGCTGGGCCTGGTAGCAGATGGGGTCATTGCAGGGAAGGACACCAGGCCTGGTAGTACTCACGGGTGGAGAACGTTGACTTTGACAAATAACTATATGCTTTGTATAATTTGTCATTTAGCACCTACCAACCCCCCTGCATCGGAGATTGAAGTCTGCTTGACCTTCCTCCATTTCTTAGTGGCTCATAGCATGGCTCCTCTGGGCCGTTTGTTGGTGTATTACGTCAGGGAGAATGGAGAAGGGGTCACAGACAGTCTGCAATTCACTGTCAAGTCCTCCTTTGAAAACCAGGTATCAGCAACATTGCCAGTGGAAAGGAGAGGATGGCCTCTCTTGTTACTCTTTATAGTTTTGTCATCTGAATGTCATGTGAGATGATGAGGGTTTTATTTAAATACGTAGGTTTCAGTGGCACTTTCAGCAAACGAGACAAGACCTGGTGATGTTGTGAACCTCAAGGTTAAAGCCGCAAAGGGAAGCTGTGTCTGCATTGCCACAGTGGATAAGAGTGTCTACCTTCTCAAGACAGGTTTTCAGCTGACGTCCACCCAGGTAAGAGAGAGCTCAAAGCTCTGTCTCTTTCTTTCGTGACACTCCCACCATGAACAGGGAGCTTCAGTGAAACACCAGTGTACGTAGGTTATGTGATGCCAACTTCTCTCTTCTCTGTTCAGGTTTTCCAGGAGCTGGCAGGGTATGACGTTTCTGATGCCTTTGGGGCTCCCAAGGAAGAAGGGCACTTCTGGTGGCCAGGCATGTCCTCACGCAGGCGCCGCCGCTCATCCGTCTTCCCCTGGCACTGGGATATCACCAAAGATGCCCGCTTTGCATTTACAGTAAGAAGCATCTATCTGTGCTCTTGCTCTGACTTCTCTGTCAACTGTCTGTGTGATACATTCACATTGTTAAAAAGCAGCCCCCTTCATTTCCATAAGACTGTTTAACATCTTAGGCAAGACTTTCGAAAGAGCTCAGCACATTGGGTCTAGGCCACAAGTGTTATAATGGGAGCTGGTGAGTGCTGAGCTTTTTTTTTTAAATCTGATTCCTACAGAGTATAGCAATGAGTGCTATGTGTATAGATACTTAGAGAGAGAATGTCAGTAAAAATTAGCAGAACCTTCCGCTCTGTAAACGATAGTCTTTTTAGGAAATTTTTTCCTAAAGTTTGCTTATGTTTGAAGATGCAGACCTTTGGGTATCTTCTGACTAAGTCATTTAAGATAAGTGCTCATGATAAGCACTAATTGGCATGAGGTCTATTGGGGCCTATTCTCCTGCTGACTTCCAGTGATGGCATAATGACTCACTGCTTTTATGCTGGTGGGAAGTGTGCATGCCACTTGACATAATGAGATGAGACCCTGGTCATAATAACATGCCTGACTGTGCTACTCTGCCCACTAAAGAACAAGAAGAGAGAAATTAAATTCTGATAAATCCTACCTGTCTCTGGACAGGGGTGTTAGGGCTTGGTGTAAACCATTCATAGAGATCAGCTAAATATATCGGTCCCTCTGTCACACCTACTGAAATCTGAGATTCATGTAGGAGAAATCTGAATTCATGCAGTTATTACTAAGTCCTTGATCTTTCAGACTGTTGTCTTGCTCTTAACTCTCCAATGAGAAATGTGACTTTTCCTTAGAGTTTTAAGGGACTCATTCACTTTTTATATGTGGGGAAGGGGGTCACCTCATCATTGTGATACCTTCAAAGGGAGGGTGGAAATTTTGCTAAGGCAGGGTGCTCTGCTCTTGTGATATATTAAACAAATGAACTCTGACCTTAGCCAGGATCCCGGGAAAGGCCAAACCTCCAGTTAACTAAAGAAAATCAGAGAGGGGCTCCAGAAAATTAGGCAGGTGCCCAACAAGTTCTTCCAATAGGGATGAGGCCGTGAAGACCTATTCTGCAGTTGCCTGCAAGGGAAAGCCAAGCGGGGTTGAAATGTATTTGAACACGAGGCTTTCCCTGAAGCTTGGAACAGCCATGGAACCAAATGTAAATTTATCCTGGCTAAACTGTGCTTGGAAATTCTTTCAAACTGCCTTTCCTGGTCCCTGTGCTGGCAGCTATTATAACCATCTGTTTGGAAGATGAGGGCCACATATATTTTTATCCAATCCCTATGTATATTATTAGTCATAAAATATCCTCTTTTAAATAATTGTGTTAGCTGGGTTTTCTGCAATTATTAAATCTGAACAAATTTTAAAATCATAATTTATTTTGTCTGTACTGTCTGTTTGCTGTTTCCATTTCTCTCAGCTTGCACATTGAAAAGAAACTAGTACATTTCCCTTTTGTTTCAGGTTCTCCTGCCTAGCCCAGTGCTATAGTATCTAGGTTGTCAATACTAAAATCTTTTAATTTATAAAAGAAAACCCAACCAAACTGTCCCCTTAGATTTTTTTGAAGCTATTAACATGTTTCCATTATCCTGAGGCCTTTTCCCTCTTTCTTTACACCAAATTTGATGTCTCTGGGCCTCCTTAAAAGTGAAATTTGAAAAATTCTGTGTGTGAGCCTGTCTTCTTCCTTTCTTGTTGCTTCAACCAAGTCTACTCACCCACTCTGATCTCTTTACTGGGTTCCTGTTTATGCACTCCCCATTATGGCTGCACATAGTCTCATCCCTGCCTATATCTCTGTTTTCATTCCTCTACTCCCTTCCCCCAAATCCTGCTCCTTGCTCCCTATAGTCCTCCTAACCCGCTTGGCTTCCTGCTCTTTTCCACACAGTTGGGTTAATGCCTTTTGTAGCACTGCTCTCAACAGTCTCCTGCCCTATCTACCAAGGTGTTTTCCCTTTCTTTCTAATCCTTAATTTCTAATCCTTTCTTTACATCCGCTTCTACAGGAATCCTTCCTCCTTCTCCTTCTTTCCCTGAACTGTTCTTTCCTGAGTTACTCTCATCTTTCCTCTGCACGGTTGTATGGTCTTGAGCATGGACCATGTACATGTTTGTAAGTCGCTGTGTATGCTTATGGAGCTATATATATTATTTTAAATAATAATAATATCTAAAAGAGAACAAAGCATGTGTTTTCTTTTGTACCTAGACACAGGAGCAGATGTATCTCGAGGTCACAACCTCACGGTCACATATTGTGTGTCTTAAAAATAAATGCACCAAAGTGAGCAGAGCTGACAGACAATTTTCTCATCCCCCTTTGTTTTTTATTGAAAACTATGTGGGCAGCTTCCATTCTGTCTGGTGTCCCTAATGGATCTGGATTTGTGATGTCCATGATGAAAGTCTCCTGGTAACTACAGGGATGGGGTAGAGACAGAACATTTTTGGAGTTTTTAAGGCAGGATAAACTCCAGCTATGACCAATGATTAAACCTAGGAGCAGAAAGGGGGGAGGGAGGGAGGGAGAAAGAGAGAGAGTGTGTGTGAGAGAGAGAAACATATCCATCTTTAATTTTTCACTTACCGTTACCTGAAAATTATACATACACCTGCTGCTGTTAGATATTTTTTTTGTGAAATCCATTTTCCAGACATTCCCAGAACTCTCTGGGAAGCCTGCTTCCCTCCACATCCACCCCTCGTTCCCACCCAGAAAGAAAGTCACCAGCCATTTTTGTTTTCCATAAAACTTTTTTTAAAAATTCAAATTAGTTTTTCCTCTGTAAATACTTTGAGTGAGCTGATGCCATTTGGGAAAGTTCACAGTTGTACATGCTGCATGTTTGTTTATTGTTGGGTGGTTGTTTTTTCTTGTTGTCTAGGAAACTGGTTTGGTTGTGATGACTGATTTAGTCAGTCTAAACCACAGACAGAATGGAGGCATGTACACAGATGAGGCCGTGCCAGCCTTTCAGCCCCACACTGGGACACTGGTAGCTACCATGCATTCTAAGATTGTACCCAGGTAACATTCTGTAAGGTTTTGTGTGTGTTTGTAATTCACACTGAGTACAATATTTCTCACAGCTGTTTTATCAGGAAACTCTTCAGGTTAGTCAAGGGGAGAGAAAATTGTGAGAGTGTTCAGAAAGACCTAACAGTACTAGGTAACTGGACAACACAGTGGTAGATGAACTTCAGCATAGATCACAACAAAGTACCTTGGAAAGACCAGTTTAAACTCCTTGCACACATTGACTGGTTCTGCATTAATTGTCACTTCTTGGGAAAAACAGCTAAGCATCATTCTGGACAGTGTGGCAAAGATACCAGTTTGGTATGCAGTGGGTAGTTAAAGCAAACGAGATGCCAGACTGTATGAAGAAGGGATCATGAGTAATACCAAAAGTATGATAATGCTGTAAATTGACAGTATGTCCTCCCCCTGGATGCTGCACTAAGTGCCGATCCCCTCATATCAAAATAGCTTCAGGAGAATCAGAAAACTTCCAGAGGAGGATAATGGAAACAGTTAGAGGCATCAGGGGAGGAAGGGAGAAGGAGAGTGTACAATTGTGAGAATGCAAGAAGAAGGACTAGTCAATGTGGTGAAGAGGTATGGGAGAGGAATATAAAATAGTAACTGCTACAAAAGAGGCCAGTTTGGTGAAGCCTGTCTTCCCCCTTTCCATAACCTAAGAAAAAGAGGATACTCAGTGACGTTAAAAGATGCATGTTACATCTCTTCCCTCAGCCTTTTTGCCTGGGGATTGGGGTAATTGTATGAAAGAACTCACAATTTACTCAGAGCTAATGGTTTTATGTATTTTATTCTTATACCCAGAATGTTTTGATATGGACATGGTTATATTTGAATATATTTGGAGACCCAGGTTCAATTCCCTACTTCACCACAGACTTCTTGTGTAGCCTTGAGTATGTATTTAGCTTCTCTGTTCCTTAGTTCCCATCTGTGAAATGGGGATAACGTTATTTCCCTATGTCACAGAGGAATTGTGAGGATAAATACATTAAAGATTGTGAAGCATTTTGAAATCTACTAAATGAAAAATGCTATATAAGAGAGAAATATTATTTATTATTACTCATTATTTTAAATAGTATCCTACTAGTGGACCCTTGTTTTGTCTAATTGTAATGATTATCATGCCCCTAAATCAAGTTATGAGCTGTATTCAAGTGATAACATTAATTTATTTAGCCTCATGTTGGTAACCCTTTGTCTCATTAAAATAGTTTATTGCTGAGGATTTATTTCTTGTCTTAGAGCAGAGAAGAAAAAAAGAACGTTCTTCCCTGAAACTTGGATTTGGCACTGCCTCAATGTCAGGTATCTATGGGGAACTTTTCTGCTGGTATCCAGTGGTTTGTGCAGAATCCTGTGAATATTTTAGTTCACCTGAAGAATATTGTCCCTACATGACAGTCTCTGCCTCACATAACCCTTTAAAACCAACTAAGTGCTGCACCACATCCTCTGACTTTTAACTTACTTTCCCCAGAATTTATTCTTTGTTAGTCTTGAAGCTTATTTCCATACCTGAGGTCATAACTGTCAGTGACAGCATTGTCTTCCCCATAGCAATTCACTATGATTTCACAAACGGAGGATTCCAACTGCAGGAAGGGCACAGAAACAGCAACTAAGGGCTGCCATATAGACTAGCTTCTAGCTTTTGCTCACTCAGTGCTAGAGGGCAAGACTGATTTCCAGATACACCTGTGATTTAATGTCTAGTCTAGTGAAATCTAGTAGTTAAATAGATGAAATTCTTTGTTGGATAATAACACTTCTGTGGATCATGCATGTTCATAATAAAGTAGTGCTGCGCTTGTCAAAATGTTAGCTGTGAGCCACTGGTGGTCAGCAGAACACTTTGGTAGTAGGTCTTAGTTTCCATTTGTTAATCTGCGTTAAAATAAAGCTAAAAACACATTAAATACTCCCCTATTATTAATTCCTCATATGAGCAATTACTGCAATCGCCACAGGAATGTTATGCAAATGTGAATGGGAGGAGAGAGAGTCTGCATTATCGCTAAAGGGATGAGAGGTTTCCATGAGACAAGCTCTCTACCAGGATGTGTGGTCCATCCTATTAGGATGCCTGAGTAGTGTGAGATATCTTGAAAATGTGTAGGCACCACTGAGCATCTCTAAAGAGGAAATGAGTAATGTCTATGAAGCCTAATTCAAGAAAATGCCTCTGCCCATCCACCAGGATGTGCAGGGTCACAAAAGGTCATTTTTCAAGGCTCCCGTGGATTACTGTGACAAGATTGATGTGAGTTTTATTTTTGTTACCTTTTGTGTGTGATGTGTTAAGGTACAGATTGGACAGCTATGTCTCTAAAGCCCTTGCTACAATATTGCTATGTGCTAGTGAGTATTCTATACTGATTTGGTGTGTCAACCCAGCACTGCAAAAAGCCCCTCCTTTCACTTTCCATTTTGTGCAGGGCTATCCCCAAAACAATCCAAACTCATTGCTCAGTAAATTACAGCCTGTTCCTGGCAGAATCAGTGCCACAAAATTAATACATAGATGAGTAATCCCTCCCAAGGCAGCACAGCTTGGGATAAGGAATGTCAGGCAGATTTTCAAGGGCTTCTCCAAGTTTGCAAGTAAACTTCATTCCCAGTACATGGTTATACATTAAATTTGACAGGAATTTGCAACAAGTGTATTCAAATCTGTTCAATTGAGCATGAAATATGCTTTGTAAAAAATACACAAAGAATTCCAGAAGTTCCTGTTTGCCACAGCCTGCCGAAGCCCAGTTAATTATAAAGGAGATTGCAGAATAAAAAATTGAAAATTGCATTTTCTCCATCTCATTTCACTATAACCAAGTTGAACATTGTTTGATTTCCACTCCCTTGAATATGAAGAATTTTTTCTTCTTTCATTTATAATTAAAATATACACTCCTTAAAAAGGAAACAGGGTCTAATGACAACTTCCCAAACCAATTCTAAAAATTCATAGAGCCTAGTTGAAGTGTCTAATAGCTGGAAATGTGTGTATACCTTGGCCCCCCGCCCAGAAGAATAAGTGCCCTCATGTGTGAAAATAATATGTTAATACTGGTTATGAGCTGAAATCCCAGTGGAAAGAACATCAGCTGCAACAAATTGTCTGGTTAAAGAGACTGGAATGCTGCCAGGTCTGAAGCTGGGACACACATCGCTGATTCTCCGGGGCTGTGGTTTGTCTTGCAGGTACCAACTTTCCAGCTCTTATTATGGTTTTTATTAGATGTTAAGAAACTAATGTGCTTGAAAGAAGTTAAAATAATATGGAGTTGATGAGCCAAGTGAATTTCCCAAGCTCTGAATAATAGGAAGGTCCCTGTGCTATTCTCTGTAACTTGATCTGGAGGACTGTCTTCGCAGGACGGGGCACTAGAGACTGGCTGACTATAGTACACAAGGACACACTGGGGTCTAGGTTTTCTTGAACCATTTGTTTTGTGTTAATGTTTTCCTGTTGGGATTTCTATAGAGGCTCCGTGTCTGCAAAATGTGAAGGGGATCTGAGCAGCAGGTTTAGCTTCCTTCACTTCACCCATCTGCAATTTTTCATTGACTGTTCAGTTCAGCGTTATTCTTATTTCTTTGGGTATCTAATTCTAGTATGAAATGTGGCAAATATGATCATAGTATTTAACTCAGTTAACAAGCCAAGGGGCACTGTCAGGTAGGTTAACAGTTAAATATTTCTGATAACTAACGGATAGAAACAGTAATTTACACAAATACATACTATATTAAAGAACAAAACCTCCACACTCCTATCCAATCAGATAGCTGCTTCTATCAATAGATAATCATTCAATCCATTTTACAATATCTTTTTGGATTTGGCTGCTTTTTAAGACCTGCATGGTCAATGCAACAGATTTACGTGTCTGCTTCAGAACTCGGAGAAATCTCCTGATTTATGGTTTTTATTGGCCCTTTGTTTTTTCTCTCTCTTTCTTCAATGGCAATTGCATGGCTGTAGCAAATAGAAAAGTAACCTGAAATATGCTTGTTGCCTTGGTCACTTGTATAATACTCATAAGCTAATCCAGTTCCAAGCATTTACCATTAATTGCTTGTTCTTTTCCAAAATGTAATGTTTCTTTCTTTTGAAATAAAGGTAATTTTAAATACCCAAGTTAATGCAAAGTCCAGTTTAGCTATTAATACTAGGAGTCATACAAACCAATGCATAATACTCTGCCTAATTTCCTAACTGTGGTGTTAACATAACATCATAACAAATGACTTACAAACTGTTTATAAGGAGTATGTTAAAATACATGCTTCATCAATTTCAAAACTTGGATAGCCCATGCAGAATAGGAGAGTGTTTATCTCTTTGTACTTAAGTCTCTTCTGGGATATCCCCAGTGAATCAGCAAGTATCATGATGTGGGAAGGCAGCATGATATGCTGAGGAGATCAGCTGTGCTTATTCCAAAGTCTCTCACTCTTTCTCCTAGTAACATGCCAGCTGAGATGTAAGTTCTTCTCAGAAGGTGCTAGAATTAGCAGCATGTGCATCAGGCTCTGGGAAGGAAATTAAGAACTCCAGAGAGAGCCTTCTTCAGTGTGTACTTGTAATGGCACCAGTCATCCTGCTAACTGAGCCATGAAATAGCTTTTGTTCTTGCTTTAGAGGAAACTGTCTGCCCTTTGTCATGGCAAAGCTCCTTCGTGGGAGGGAGGTTAGTGAATGCTGCAGGATGGTGTTAAATCCTAATTTTTACAAAGTCTGAAGAATGTTACATAGCAGAATATTTGGACAGACACACTGTGATACGCTCAGACCCAGTTTCCAATGTGTCAGTGTACATAATAGGTATAACAGGTTCCAACAAAAACTACTTTCATTTCACTAGTTGTTGGATAAACCAGTTTACTCCTCTTTCTTACTTAATACAGACCTTTGCCTTTAAGGAAAGTGATTCTATTGCCAGAGAGCAAATACCTGTAAAGCTTTTAATCCAGGAAGGATTTAGAAGTTAGATGCTGTGTTACCAACTGTATTCCATACTAGCTTGTAACTGCTCACCTGCTCCCTGCACATGCAGCTCTTGGTTACAGCAGAGGTTCACAAAACAGCTGACCTCTAGCAAGAAGAGAATCCAGATATGCAGCCTTTGTTCCCCTGGTGTGCAAATCATAGTTCAAACCCCTGACACTCCTGTCATATATTATACTATACTATGAGCTTAGATCTGGAGGGAATTCTCCAAAGTGCTTAGCTCTGTGAACTTCAACCATGTTCAAATATATCTCATTGAGCTGGACAGCCCAAGTTATTCCTTTATTATTTTTGGCAGTGACATATCAGGAGAAGCACAGCTGCATGTGGAAGTGCCTGACTCAATAACCACATGGATAACAGAGGCTGTGGGTCTGTCTGAGAAGAAAGGGCTGGGACTAGCTAAACAAACAGAACTGAAGACATTCAAACCCTTCTTCATTGATTTCACCCTGCCTTATCATGTCATCCGTGGGGAGCAAACCAAAATCCCACTGACTGTCTACAATTATCTGGCTATCTGCATAGAGGTAACAGCTTTCTTTCTTTCTTTCTTTCTTTCTTTCAACTCATTGCCAAAACACCGAATTTGGTTCCATCATCAGGGATCGTGTCCTAGGTGTCGTGATTGCAGATTCATGGTAGATAAGGCATTTGGATGCCATGAGGGTCAGTGCAATATAAATACTGAGAGAAGAATGTATTAGTTTGTACTATTAGTGAACATAGCTGCTTTATTTATTTACTTTTGACAAATGCAGCATCCTGAATGGTCCTTGCAACACTTTAAAACCCAAATAGTAAAAAATTCTTTGGGAAACTATCAGAAAATTCCTGTTTAAGCCTGGGGAAGAGCTTGATTCTTAGGTAGAAAATTGCTTTATGTAATTTACCAAAGATGAGATGCCTGCAAAGGATGGACATCTGAGAAGCAATCTGTCCTAAATATAGCTCTTTTTCAAATGCATGCTGTTTCTGGCTTCAATGCTCTTCTACAATCAAGCCAGATATAGCCAGATATAGATGGTTAGATTTAGAAATGTATGTTGACTTTAGTTGTATATGTTCATTCATCCCTTTACATTTTATAGAGTTACTGCACTGAAACTAAATCTGTCCTTTAAATCTCCTCTAAGAAATGCATTTAATTAATGAATGACATTAGTATTGTGTCCAGTTTTGGGCACCCCCATTACTGGAAGGATGTGGACAAATTGAAGAGAGTTCAGCGGAGGGCAACAAAAATGATTAGGGAGCTGGAGCACATGACTTATGAGAAGAGGCTGAGGAAACTAGGCTTGTTTAGTCTGCAGAAGAGAAGAGTGAGGGGGGGATTTAATAATGGCCTTTAACTACCTGAAGGGGGGTTCTAGGAGGATAGAGCCAGGCTGTTCTCAGTGGTGGCAGATGACCAAACAAGGAGCAATGGTCTCAACTTGCAGTGTGGGGGAGGTCTAAGTTGGATATTAGAAAAAACTTTTTCACTGGGAGGTTGGTGAAGCAATGGAATGGGTTAGCTAGGGAAGTGGTGGAATCTCCATCCTTAGAGGTTTTTAAGGCTGCCTTGACAAAGCCCTGGCTGGGATGATTTAGTTGGGGTTGGTCCTGCTTTGAGCAGGGGTTGGACTAGATGACCTCCTTCCAGCCCTAATATTCTATTATTCTATTTATGTTACGTGTGTGTTGAGCACTTAGTGATCTTTGGGTTTTTTGTCAGTCTGTCGTCATTACTGATCATATTTTCATAACATGCAATTAAATAATTGTTTTCACAGGTTTATGTGAAGATTTCGGTTCCAAAAGGCATAAAGTTTGTTGGACATCCTGGGAAACACCATCTGACAAGAAAGAAGTGTGTGGCCCCTGGAAAGGCCAAACCCACCTCCATAGTCTTATCCTTCAGTGAGCTTGGACTGAGTAACATCACAGGTACTATAGAGTTATAAACCCTTCAGTGCTGGTATGCCCAAGGGAATTTTGCAAAGCATTCCCCTTCTCCTCCTCACTTGAGAAGATCCGGTCAGATTCAGAGTTGGCTGAATCATTCACTGTGAATATTACTTACTGCAAATTTAGCCCTTTTTTCCTATTTGTGAACTGATCCCAATTTTCTACAAATGGATTCTACATAAGGATTCACAGAGGAGTTTGTATGAACAAATTTCAGGCTATTCTCTTTGACTTCACCATTTGTTATTTGTGATGTGTGGTCACCTGTTGTGTGGAGTTGTTACTGCACCTGGTTTGGATGATTGAAAATTTAAATTAGAAAACTAATGAATAATCCACAATCCTGTATACCCATTCAGGCAAATAATCATTGATGTGAAAATCCATGAAATGTTTAGGATCAGCAGAGACTTCCCCCATACCTAGTGGTTGTCCAAATACTTATGAAGACTGAGAATAATATGACTCCATAAATAATAATGACTTTTATTTACAGAACACTTGATCTGACCACTACTTAGTTTAGAGCAATCCTGAAGTGAATAGTGCTTTGAGCTGTTGAAGATCCTATTACATTTAAATCTCTGCTTCCTCTTTTCTTTCTTTTACTTAGCAAAAGCATTTGCTTATGGAGTAACAAACTGCTGTCAGGATGGGATGCAGATCCTGAAGAATGGCAAGCACTCAGAAGACAATTACTTGGACAAAAGGACTCCAGTTGGGATAGACTATGTCCGTAGTAGTGTTACTATTGAGGTAAGAGGACATGATTCCATAACAATTCAGGAAAAATGCTAGGAGTCACTGGACAGTTGAGTGAAACTTTTAGTTTAGTCAAAACTAAAGAGGATCATAAGGAACTTCAGGGTAAGGCGATTTAGCAAAGCCAGGTGTCTGAGCTACACAATGACAGATGAGATTAATTTAAAACCCATTTGCCTGTATAAATTGATCAAATCGTTCCTTCTAATGTGGATTGCCTTGCATTTTTCTACTATTATTGTTATATTACTGCAGTGCTGAGACTTCACACCCAGCACAATGGAGTCTCAATCTCAGTTGTAAGAGAGACCCTGCCTCAAACATTGTACAACAGACAAAGGAAGGATTATTATCCATATTTTAGAAGAGATTAAGTGATTTGCTCAAGATCACACAGGGAGTCTGTGGCAGAGTTGGGACTTGAGCCCAGACCTGCTGAATTCCAGTCCAGTGCCTTAACTACAAGGCTATCTATTCTCTCCAGTCTACACTGAATTTAAGCTATCACTCTGCTAACCTGTATCATAGTGTTGTAAAGCCTCTTTGTAGTTTCTCGCAATCCTCTTTAATCTTGACTAATTTAAGTAATTGTGTGCTATCTGCAAAGATTTGCCACCTAGTTGTTCACCTGATTTCCAGATCATTAATGAATATGTAAAATAACACTAGTCTTACTATGGATCTGGGAGGCATACCCCGATAATCTCATTCCACATTGGAAATACCTTATATTTCTTTATTTTCTACCTCTTTAAGTATTTTGTAATTTATAATAGAACTTTGCCTCTCACTCCCTGATTTACCTAGTTTCCTTAATAGCCTCTTGTGGGGAATTCATCAAAAGAAATCTATATCTACTGATTTTTCTTTATCTGTTGTTCTGCTGAGTCATCAAATATTTATAACACCCTGGATGAGGTATGATTTTCCTTTACAGAAGTTGTGCTGGTTTGCCCCTCTTATATCATATTATCTAGGTATCTTATAACTCTCTAATTACTGTTCAGCTACCTTACATGGACCTGAAGTAAAGCACATTAGGCTGAGATTCCCAGAGTCACCCATAATACCTTTTTAACAACAAACAAAACACTCACTATATTTCAATATGGTAGATGACTCTAATGATTGAAAACATATTTTGTTTGTTAGCAGCCCAGCCACTAAGTATAAAACTCTGAAGCTTGAATGTCTTAAGTTAAGTGCTTATATCCATATTTAGGTACATTTGAAGGCAATGACTAGCCACGGTATGTTTTCCTGGTAACAATGCCAGTGAAATGTCATGTTCTATAATGGGCCTGTAATGCCATATGGCACCAGAACTTTATTTTGTGTATTTATAAGTAGAACTAAATGATGGTGGTTGTTAATCCAAGTGTTTATTTTCCTAATGAATTTCTTCCTTTGTGTAGCCAGAGGGATTATCCAGAGAATATACCTACAGCGTGTTCTTCTGTCCTAATGGTAAGTTTGTAGTCTGAATGCAATACAACAAGATTTGTTTTTTTCCCAATTTAAGTTTTAAATAGAAACATGTTGCTTTACCCCCAAAACAACTTACTTTGTTTCTATCTGTTCAGTAGGAAAATCAGTAAAATGTATATCCCATCCATGGCTGTTGGGTTTACTGGGATTTTTCATACTTGGCTGGCTAACTATGGACAGTATTAATTGACCAAATGCTATCTGCAAATAAAAAGTGAACTTCCCTTTCTTTATAAAACCGGTTGAGTGTTTTGCACTGTGGACCATAATTGTGGCTAAATTAGGTTGTAGTATATTTTTAGTTGATTTTTAAAATTCAGATCGAAAGTCAGTGTGTCCCTTCTGCCTGAATCAGATAACTTGATTTGTCTACGGTAACTAATTATGATTTGGCTTCTGCTAAGCAGGGAAACTTCTTGACCATTTAAACTGGGAATTGAGAAATCATATATTGACTTTGCAAGAAATACACCTGGGCTGTTTGAATTAAAGAGTCCTAATTCTATATTGGAAGGAATGCAAGAAAGTGGAAGCTAGGAAGAGACACCTCTATCTACTTTGCTAGTTTGATTTGTGAGGCACTGGAGTGACAAATGTGTACTGATAAAGAGATTATGCAGCCCACAGCTGAACTTCAAACTTTGCGCTATGAGAGTTTTAGTAACAGTTTTATGACAATTTTAAGTTAAAATCAAGATCTAATTCTGACAATATTCCATTTTTTTTTTACTAGAGAAAATTCACATTTCTACACCTAACAAATACGAATACCAGTACATGCAGAAGCCTGCCTGGATGACTCATTTCAACACTGCAGTGAAAGCACACAATGATGCCCATTTTGCCTTGTCCTCTAGCCCGCATGACATGGCAGAGATGACTGAGATTGTCATTGGTGGGAATCAAAATGCTAAAACGTGGATTTCCACTAGTAAAATGGGTGAGCCAGTTGTCAGCATAGACACAGCTGGCATCCTCTCTTGGGATGAATTCCGGAGCTTCTGGATCAGCTGGAAAAATGGAATTATTCAGGTAGTGAATTTGGCTGTGTAACAACAGCTTTATGTTGTTCCTTCTTTAACAAGATTGTATATAGGGCATGTTTCCATTAGCCATGTTATAGAAAGAAAGAAAGAAAGAACCTCATTTCTGTTCCTTTTCTATATTAAATATTTATTGGCCTGTTTTTATTAGAGCACTTGATCCTATTTCAAAATGTTTTCTTTGTCATGCAGTGACACCTCAGTTGGGTGAGCTGAGCACCTCAGCTTTAAAAATTGTTATTAAGTGTATTAAAAGTATTTGCTCCTGACTGTCATCTGGATTGGGAAGCACAGGTCCGGCTGGTCAGTACTGATGGGAGGCCAGTGGGAAATAGCTTAATGATATCTCCTTAATTTCCAATTCAATCCAGTGGAGTTTGGCTAGTTTATGTAATGTTCTCAGATGTGTGCATGATGCAGCTGCAGGTTTAAGCCACTGGTTCCAATGGCACACACAATAGATTTCCAGATTTAAAGAGAGAGGAAGATTTGACTCCTCGAATTGGATGGTTTGCTTGTTCCTTTCAGGTTGGCCATGGTACTCAGATGCTAAATGAATCCGTTATTGTGGAATGGGCTATCCCCAAACAGCCTGAAGTGAAGTACATTGGCTTCTCCACAGGCTGGGGATCAATGGGAGAGTTTAAAATCTGGAGAAAAGAAGAGACTGATGAAAATCACAATGAAGCATTTACTCTTGGAGTTCCCCACAATATGATCCCAGGATCAGAAAGAGCTACTGCCTCAATAATAGGTACTGATTAAAAGAGACTGGGAGTGAATAAAGATAGATTCTACAGACTAATATTTAAAAATGAATATGAGCCAGGTAGAAGAAACATAGCCATTATAATGAAAAGAATATTGCTTTCTGGGTTATGGAATGGTTTGCCGTTCAGTTGCTGGTTTGAACCCTCTCCAGGTTGACAGTGACTGAAAGTTGATATGATCTGATGGGTCTTCAGTAGTCTCTCTGAAAAGAGATGACAGTTCCCAGTGGAAATGTATGTGAAAATCATCCCAACCACAAATGCACTAACTGGCTTGCTTGTTGGCAGTCGTGGCTGGTTGGCCAAGGAGTTAATGAGCCCTGGAAAGTGAAATCTCCTCTGTACTCCAAGGGAAATCCTGCATGGCTAAGACTGAGGATCTTAGGGGGTTCCAATTCTATATTAAGGTTTAATGTTCCTGTAAGTGTGGGTCTGATGGAAACCACTGTGGTTAATTAGGTTTGTGCCATTGTAGTTGTGAATGGAACCTTCATCAGCCATTCAGGTTCCTTCTTCCTTAGTCTTCTACATGTACAAAATAAAATTAAACAATGAGACAACAGACAGAGAGGGGGGGTTAATATAGTGCAGCAGTATTGAATGTGTGTCTTATTGTTTTAATCAGGAGATGTAATGGGCCCTACGCTGAACAACTTGGACAATCTTTTACGATTACCATTTGGATGTGGGGAACAGAACATGATTCATTTTGCTCCCAATGTCTTTGTCCTAAAATATCTGCAGAAAACCAAACAACTCAGCCCTGAGGTGGAGAGTGAAGCCACAGATTACCTGGTGCAAGGTACTTCCTCAGAATCAGACTGTAGAGACAGAAAAGACGTATAAGTAGTCTAGCCCAACAAAGCATATTACTAGTTTAGCATTGTGCTGTCTAGCCTGAAATATCCCAAGTGATGGGGCTCACAATTTCCCTGGGGAGATTATATACTCATATAGCCTATAGGTATCAGTATCAGGAAGTTTTTCTTGGTACACAGCCTATATTTTCCCTTCTTAAATACTCCTAGTTATACATCCTTTTACTCTCCTAAACATTTTATTTCTCTCCTAACGATTACAGCCTTCAGATACTTGTGGAAGGTTATTGTGTTTCCATTAGTCATTGTTTAGGCAAGCTGCATGTATTTAGGTTTTTTTTTTAATCTTTCTTTCTAAATCAGTCCTTGCAGCCCTTCAACCATTTCTGTCGTTGTTCTCTGAACTCCCTCCAATTTGTCAATATCTTCTTAGTAACAATGTGGCCAGAACCAAATTAGTATCCCAGGAAAAGTCATCCCAGAGCCATATGGAGAGGGTCTGTCTCCACCCTGTTCTGTGACATGTCATTTGTGTGTGTGTGTAGCCTAAATCAATCTGCTTTTTCAAGTGTTCTGTCTGCATTCAAATGGGAAAGGTGGTTTGTACAGAATGGTTTATAGCTACATAAAGCAAGGATCCCAGGAACAGGGAAGAATTATGAGAAAATTATTAAAAACAAGAATGACCCACAAGGGGATAGGCATGGGCTGCCTTGTGCATGACTCAGACAATAGCCGTGTCATGGAATCATAGGTGATAGGTTTAACTGGGACTCCTCAGAAAATGTAATCATTCCCTGTATCCATCAGCAAGAGCCCATTTGCCTTTAGGGATTGGGCCAGAATTATTTCACTTCGTAGTTTGCTTGCCCTCAGAGTTAGAGCATTTTCTAATAGCCGAGCTCAGTTTCTTATTTGTAATATGGTACAGTTTTAATTTACAACCTTTCAAGTGCTTGGGCTTCAAACTCTGCATGTTAATTTACCTCCACAGAGGAAATCGTACAAAGCTTTAAACCTTCTTGTGCTCTCTGGGACCCTTGCCAAGTAGCAGGTTCTGATGGAGAAAGCCCTTGTCCTGCTTTAGAAGGCCTTTGCATCTTACTGAGCAAGAAAACTTTATTTTGCCACTTAAATCCATCCATCATAGGGCAAAATCATAGAACCTGTTATCACCTGCAGTTCCCAGCTCCTTTCCATAATCCTCGGTGCTTGGCTGGGCTTCTTAGGCCTGGTATACACTGACAATGGAGGTCGATGTAACATCGCTGACGTCGACCCCTAAAGTATGCGTCTCCACTGGCATGTCAGTTCCGCTGACGTAAATTGCAGTAAAATTCGGCTTAATAAAACCACCTCCGCAAGTGGCGTGGCACTGAAGTCAAATTCAGTGGGTTGAATGAGCGTCAGTGTAGGCAGAGCACAATGTAAACTGACATCATTGGCCTCCAGGAGGTATCCTGTAATGCTCTGTTCTGACCGCTGTGCACATTCGCATTCAGCTGCACTGTGGCCATGTAAACAGGAAATAGCTCCTCCCTGCAAGCCCCGGGAAATTTTGAATTCTCATTCCCTGTTTGGTCAGCATGGCGAGAGCTTGCCAGCACAACTGATCATGGCGACTGCATGCCCCAAACGCACTCCTCCCTGGAGCCAACCTGAGGTCTTGGATCTCATTAGTCTGTGGGGTGAAGAGTCTGTTCTGGCTCAGCTCCGAGCCAGCAAAAGAAATTTGGCTATCTACGAGAAGATATCTCGGAGCATGTTGGAGGAGGGGCTCAACAGGGACATGCAGCAGTGCTGCATTAAGATCAAAGAGCTGAGGCAGGCTTTTCAGAAATCTAGGGAAGCTAACAGCCATTCTGGCTCCTTGCCCAAAACATGCCGCTTTTATGAAGAGCTCTATGTGATTCTCGGAGGAGACTCCACCACTATGCCACCATGCAGCTTTGATATCTCTGGGGAATCCAAGTTCAGGATGAATGAGGATAAGTCCATGGATGAGGATGATGATGAGGAGAACAGGGCAAGCAAGTGTGGTATCCCTTCTCCCTGAAAGCCAGGAGCCGTTTGCAACACAGGAGCAGCCCACCCAGACGTAGGAAACCGTGACCGACCAGGGTGCTGGGGAAGGCACATCTGGTTAGTATGTAGTGCATATTGCATGTCTTTGTTATATCCCCTATCCAGAATCTTGTACCAGCGGGGAAAAAGTGTGTGTGGCGGTGGGGCTGTGCTTCCTCGTACTTGGTGTGCTTAAGCACTGGGTTCACCCTGGAAAAGATTATTTATGTGCACAGGGATGCTCTGAGAATCCTCTATGCATATCTCCAGGAAGCTTTCAAGCAAGTACTCTGCAATCCTTTGGAGAAGGTTTCTTGGGAGGGCAGCCTTATTTCTTCAACCACGATAGGACGCTTTCCCCCACCACTCTGTTATTAATTGTGCAAGCATCATCGCAGAACACAGCATAGCAGCATAAGGGCAGGGCCTGTAGCTAGATGCTTGCAGCAAATCCTCCTTTTCTGCCTCTGTGACCCTCAGCAGGCTGATATCATGGTTACCTAGGGAAGATGGTGCACATTTACAGTAGGCAACCAAGAAAGCTTTTTAAAGTGTAATTGCGTACCTGGGGATGGTTTTTTGGTTAACCCCTACCCACCTCTCACCCTTTCTTCTGCCTGCAATACTCAGTCAATGGAATGTGGTCATAGCCTTCCCTTAGAAAGGTGGGGGACTTATTTTTACATTGTAACATTGCTTTTCATCCATTGGATGAGTTAACAGTGAGTATCTTGTGCTTTGCTTCCCTCACAGTGGACAATGTGGCCTTCAACACACCACCATCTCATACTTCTGCAGAGTGCCTGTCACGGATAAGAAAGCGGGGGGAAAAAAATGGGATGACATGTTTAATGAGCTAATGAACGGCTCTGCAGCTGCTGACAGAACTAAGAGCCTGGAGGATTTCATTATCTGACAAACTGGACATGGACATGGACAACAGGAAGGCAGCACTGGAGTATGAGCATTCAACACAAGAAGAGATGCTGTGTATAATGCGGGATCAGTCAGACATGTTGAGGCGTCTGGTTGAGCTTCAGGAAGCTCAGTGGCAAGAGAGACTTCCTCTGCAGCTTCTGCAAAACTCTGAGCTACCGCAGTCTTTCCTAGCCCCCACCCCAAAGCAGTCTAGGAGGAGGTTGAGCAAGGTGCAGTACGTGCTGCACGCCTTGCCGGTTGAGGCAAGCAGGAAGAGGCGATGGCCTCTTTAAGGAGTGGGGATGTGTGATTCTTTCCTGTATGCACAGCCAAAATGGGCTCTGTTCCCCTGGCCCCAGAAAATGCATGCTGAAAACTCCATTCTGTTCCATTTCCCCCCTATCTGAAGGATCACCAATAAAGAAAGTACTGCTTTCCAATTCATAAGGGGGAGGGGAGGGGGGAAGAAAAACATACTGCTTCACATTTCTGTACTGTTTGTTTATTGATAAGAAGGGAATAAAAGGAGGGTGGAGGGGGGAAACTGGCTTGGTGGGGGATTGGTAGGGGATGCGAAGTGAAAGCACAGCACAGATAAGCAACACGCATTACTGTTGTCTCATTGCAAAAGCGGTTTTTTAAATGCTTCCCTGAGGCGCAGTGCTCCGCAATTGGCTCTTAGTGGTGCAGTGGCATCTGGCTGCTCAAAATTTGTGGCCAGCCTATCTGCCTCCAGAACCTAATGGGAACTTCTTCCCCTTTGTCTCACAGACATGATGGAACACACAGCAGGCAGAGATAAGTATTGGGATGTTTTTTTTCACTGAGGTCTAATCTAGTGAGCAGACTTCACCAGTGTGCTTTTAAATGTTCAAATGCACATTACACCACCATTCTGCACTTGCTGAGCCTATTATTAAAACACTCCTTCTCACTGTCCAGGTGTCTGGTGTAGGGCTTCATTAGCCATGGGTGCAAGGGGTAGGCAGGATCACCCAGATCACTATTGGCATTTCAACATCGCCAATATTTATTTTATGGTCAGGGAAGAAAGTGCCTGCCTTCATCTTTTTGAACAGACCAGAGTTCCTAAAGATGTGCGCATCATGCACGTTTCCAGACCACCCCACATTGATGTCGGTGAAGCGTCCCCTGTGATCCACAAGGGCCTGCAACACCATTGAGAAGTATCCCTTTAGTTTTATGTACTCTGTGGCAAGGTGGTCTGGGGCTAAGATAGGGATGTGCGTGCCATCCATCACCCCTACACACACACACACACACACACACACACACACACACACACACACACACACACACACACACACACACACACACACACACACACACACACACACACACACACACACACACACACACACACACACACACACACACACACACACACACACACAGAGAGAGAGAGAGTTTGGGAACCCCATTGTGGAAAAGCCTTCCACTATGTCCTCCATGTTTCCCAAGGTCACTACCCTTCTTAGTAGAAGTCTATTAATGGCCTGGCACACTTGAATCACAGCTGTTCCCACGATGGATTTACCGACTCCGAATTGATTCCCAACTGACTGGTGGCAGTCTGACGGTGCTAGCTTCCACAGAGCGATGGCCACTCTCTTCTCCACTGTCAGAGCTGGTCTCAAGTGAGTATTCATGCATTTCAGGGCTGGGGAGAGCTCTCCACAAAATTCAAAGAAAGTGGACTTTCGCATTCGAAAGTTCTGCAGCCACTGCTCATCATCCCACACCTTCATAATGATGCAATCCCACCAATCTCCACTTGTTTCCCAGGACTAGACGCAGCGCTCCACCAACTGCAGATGGTGTGTGACAGTCTGCAGCAAATGGGAATTGTTTCATTCTGTGGCTTGTAGCAAGGTGGCGTCTGTAACATTGCAATTTTCAGCGCTGCGGCTCCTGTCTTGCCCCTGAAAATACTGCAGAATAAGTCGTGATGTGTTTGTGATGCTCACAATAACAATGCAGAGCTGAGTGGGCTCCACTCCTCTCAGGCAATGGCGTGTGCATGGCAGAGAGTGAAGGGTTTGAAAAAATGGCGTGAAAAGGAGATTGTCTGTTTGTTTTGGACTGGGGCAAGAAGGGGAGGGGGAGTAGGGTGCATCATGGGAGGACAACAACCTTCCCAAAAGCCTCTGCGGCTAGTTGCACTGTGGGATAGCTACCCACAGTGCACTGCTTTGCTTGTCAACCCAAGCACAGCTAGTGGGGATGCAATTCCCCAACACAATGTGCGTGGTGTGATCATGCTCCTCCAACTTCTCAAATTCGAAGGCTGAAAGTCAATTTAAAATCGACTTCACTTTGCAGTGTAGACATACCCTTGGTAACATTTCTACCTTATCACATCAGAGTTTTTTGAAAAACAGATGAACTTTAGAAAGATGAAATTTGTCCTTTTTTGCACCTCTCCAGATGGTAAAAAGGAGGATGCATAGAAAATCTAAGAACAAGCATTCATAAGCACAATCGAGATGTGAAATGGTTGGTGAAGAGAGCAAAGAAAAATAAATTTAAGAGTAACAGCCAAGGAAGGTGTAAGAAAAGTGAGATACAGATGCTCACCTGTGACTACCAGCAAAACGTATCTGAAATGATTGTTTCCAGCATGAACACAGTCTGGTTATGAAGAGCTACTTTTCAGCAGTAAATTGTATCTGGGGCTTATATAGAGAAGATCTCACTGAAAAATCAAATTAAATGCAGCAGTTATTGCTGGCCTGAGAAGAACACCTTTCTCTGTAGTTTCTGGGTGTGAAAAGGCGTCACCTGCCTCCTGCAAGCTACAGAACTACTGAAAGTTAACCTCTGAGGACAGGACAAGACGCAATGGGCTTAAACTGCAACAAGGGAGGTTTAGGTTGGACATTAGGAAAAGCTTCCTCACTGTCAGGTGGTTAATCACTGGAATAAATTGCCATGGGAGGTTGTGGAATCTCCATCATTGGAGATTAAGAGCAGGTTAGATAAACACCTGTCAGGAATGGTCTAGATATTACTTAATCCTGCCATGGGTGCAGGCGACTGGACTAGATGACCTCTCAAGGTCCCTTCCACCCCTATGATTCTATGAAGAATTCTGAAGGTGGTGACTTTTCATACCATTGTCAGTGAACGTGTATATTGACCCAAAATGACTCTTAGCTGTCTGAATGCACAGAACTGTAGGACAATTCCTACCACCAGCTTACCAGTCTCTTGTCTGTGTCTGTGCTCAGAGTAGAGCTTGGTAAGTAGAATGGCTCCAGCAGCAGCTGGCGAGGTGTTAGTAAACCTTCTTGCCAACTCTGTGACCCCATTTGTTCTGGTAATGACTTTTTTCAGCAGAGTGCTATCTAGTCCAAATAGGCCAGTTTAAGCAGGGCTTAAATGCAGCACATGTATGTGATGTGAATGTATGCCTGGTCTACACTACAGAGTTAGGTCGATGCAAGGCAGTTTACTTCAACCTAACTACATGAATGTCTACACTAAAATTTTGCTTCTGCTGACAAAACTGCCCCCACTCTGCTGACTTAACTCCACCTCCAAAAGAGGCATAGAAACAACGTTGATATAGCTAGGTCAATGCAATGTCAGTGTACACCCTGCATCACTTATATCAACTGTTACTGGCTTTCAAAAGCCATCCCACAATGCCCCACATTGACAGTACAGTTGGTACAAGTGCTCCTGGTGAGAACATGCACCACCAACACAAGGAAGGTAGTGTGGACAAGCAAAAGCAATTTAATTACTGCAACAGCTGTATGCTGACATAACTTAGGTTGACATAATTTTGTAATGTAGACATGCTCTTAGAAAGGAGGCTGTAGGAGCTAGGAACCTTTCAGAAGAGTGAAGCAATGTAAAGGGCTGATCTTATTCTCCCAGAAACTCCACCACTTTCCCTTTTCTTGGTGTGTAGCTGCATGCATTGATTTTATTCCACAGCAATACCATTTCAGAAACACCCTTCAGAGCTTGAAGACTCTTTTTCTCTTTGCACATTACTAATATAGAGCACTCCAAAGTTAAAGTAGATGCTCCAACCCAAGTCAAAGTCTTGGCATTCAGAGACTCAGTCACTCACTACGGGGAGCTTGGGGTAAATGTACCTCAGCTCCTCTTCTCAGAAGCTTCTATACTTTCCTCTCATTCTTTCATCTTCGTCACTGTTCCCTTCTTCCCTGTAGTGCTCTGTAAATGAAATAATATAAACTTGGATTTATGTATTTGAATATTAATGTGATAACCCCAGATTCTGTTTTTGGTTCCTCCCAAAGTCTCTCTTTCACCGAGTTTGGTTCTTCTCCTACGGCTACTGTTCCATTCTTTTTCTGAGGGTACAGTTGGATTTTATTCCCCTACTTTTATCCATATATCCTCTGAACCCCCAGTCCAAGATTTTCACTGCTGGAGCATAATTAATTTCTAGAAATTCATTTGTTTCCCATTTTACAAACTCACCCAGCTCTGCTCTCTCTAAAAGGAAAACTTTTGGACGCTCTGGAGAAGCAGAAGGAGGTGGGCAGCCACTGACAGGTGGTAGTACTACCGCCTGTATCTACAGAGGTCAGCAAAGCAACTTGGTCCCTGGAAATGAAAAATTAATCCATTCTCATGAAAATGTCATGCAGCATGGAATAAAAAGTCTATTTATGGGTCAGAGAATTAACCATGCTCCAAATATCTCTCTGTCCTGTAGCCTCTTGCACATGTTTGACACATCTCCATATCAGAAATGACTATTCTGAAGGATTTAGATCCTGTGGACATTTAAAATCCTTGCCAAAATTACTGTGTATTGGGGTTTCCACACTGTAGAGACTTAGCCCAATTTTATTAGCACTGACAGTTCATGATTACAAGGGAAGTAGGTTTGGTGAAAGGTAAATTCCATCCGTTATAGCTAAAATGCTATTCCCATCTTTGTCTTCGGTGTTTGAAGGACATTCAGGTAGGGCGCATTTGTACATTAAGGTAACCACTCTAAACATCCTAAAATGGGGCCCAGCTACTTCTCTGATTTTCAGCGTTTAACTTCACAATAACAGTTGGGTTAAAATAAGCCTTCTGTAAGACAGCCCCATCAGCTAGGAAGGGTTCAAAGACCCCTATGACTTGGCAATGCATGCCTCAAGAAACTGCATACCAAGGTGGTCAATCTTATTGTTCCCCAAGCTGGCTCTTCTGCTGAGGAATTCTTAACTAAAGGGAAAAGAGAGAAAGTCCTACTAAAAGGAAAATATGACTGACAAGTGCCATCCCCTATATGTACGTGCAAAGAGTCTCCAGCTGGGCAAGGAAAAGAGCAAAACAGTTCGATCTTTGCCAACTTCTTTATACTTGACAAATGAGAATAATTAAAAGAACACCCTCAATTCCTATGGGATCTAGTCATTAAATTTTTTTTCAGTGTTGCACTTTCATGAAGTAACATCATAAATTAAACATTTCTAGTGGCCAAGTTGCAGGAACTGAGCTTTAGTATTAACATCCCAGGAACTCTACACCCTAACCAGTTCTTGGATAAGTGTAGTGCTCCGTAAGAAGCTAACAGCAGGAGAAGTTGTGTTTTGATCACTTGTCTTTAGGAGCTGTATGGAGACTTATACAGTAGAATCTCAGAGTTACAAACACCTCAGGAATGGAGGTTGTTCGTAACTCTGAACAAAATGTTATGGTGGTTTTCTTTCAAAAGCTTACAATTGAACATTGACTTAGTACAGCTTTGAAACGTTACTATGCAGAAGAAAAATGCTGCTTTCCCTTTATTTTTAATGTTTAACAGAACTGTATTTGGTTGTTTTGATTTTTTTTTTCCTCTGCTGCTGCCTGATTGCATACTTTGAGTTCTAAATGATGTGTGTGGCTGACTCGTCAGTTCGTAACTGATGTTCATAACTCTGAGGTTCTACTGCAAATACTAGTCTGTAATGAGATTAAGATCTATTGCACACACACGGTTGGCTATTGTATACAGCAAAATAAGAGATTGTGTTTGGCAGCAGAATCCCCCATACCAGTTTTGGATGGTCTAAGTCTTCATTCAGTTTTAACACTTGCTTTTCTCTGTATGAAGATGCTGGACTCCCACAATTCTTCTGTGATTTCTAGGTTACCAACGTCAGTTGACCTACAAGAGACAAGATGGCTCATACAGTGCTTTTGGCGAGAGGGACTCCTCAGGGAGTATGTGGTAAGTAAGTCGCTATTTAAAACAATTAAAAATTCAGTGTTTGCCATATGGAAAGGGACACAATTGGCAAGAAAAGAACAATAACTTTCCAGCTTGTGTCAGGGTGTCGTACATAATAGACAGTAAAAATAATACTTAGTGGCTAGAAGTCTGTTAATGCTGTGCTGCTGAGTGTTTTGTGATCACACATTAGGTAGGCTTTGAGGCTCAGGGACTGTTAAGATGTTAGTTAATGCATGTCCCTTTAAGGTTCAAAAGCTGTAGTTTAGGGTCAGATTCTATGCCACAGAACTGCATAGGCAGTGCACGACCTCAATAAGCACCTGCTTACTTGAGAACAGAGCCCCACCCTTAGGCTTAAAATGAAGTCTGTGTTGGGGAGATGGTAGGGCATCCCCTCCAGGACAGGAGGAAGGGAATGGAGCGCATCTCTCAGTGGATCCCAGCTCCACCTGGATGAAACAGAACAGGATGGATGGATGGATACGTACAAAATGGGAAGTGACTGCTAAGGAAGGAGTACTGCGGAAAGGGATCTGGGGGTCATAGTGGATCACAGGCTAAATAGGAGTCAACAGTATAATTGTTCAAAAACAGCAAACATTCTGGGTGGCGTTAGCGGGAGTGTTGTAAGCAAGACACAAGAAGTAATTCTTCTACTCTACTCTGTGCTGCGCTGATCAGGCCTCAAGTGGAGTATTGTGTCCAGTTCTGGGTGCCACATTTCAGGAAAGATGTGGATAAATTGGAGAAAGTCCAGAGAAGAGCAACAAAAAATAATTAGAGGTCTAGAAAGCATGACTTATGAGGGAAGATTGAAAAAACTGGATTTGTTTAGGGTGGTGAAGAGAAGACTGAGGGGGGACATGATACAGTTTGAGTACATAAGAGGTTGTTACAAGGATGAGGGAGAAAAATTGTTCTAGTTAATCTTTGAGGATAGGACAAGACGCAAAGGGCTTAAATTGCAGCAAGGGGCAGGTGTAGGGTGAACATTACAAAAAACTTCCTAACTGTCAGGATAGTTAAGCACTGGACTAAATTGCCTAGGGAGTTTTGGAATCTCCATCATTAGAGATGAAGAGCAGGTTAGACAAACACCTATCAGAGATGGTCTAGATAATACTTAGTCCTGCCTTGAGTGCAGGCGACTGGAATAGAAGACTTTGAGGTTCCTTCCAGTCCTTTGATTCTATGATGTATTCCAAAGGAAACTGAGCGGAAGAGCCTTTCAGGGTGCTAGTTGTGTTAAGGTTAGTAGATGTGGGGTGTGTTTGTGCTCTCTAGAACACCACCCATTCCAAGACTCTGCATTACTTCAGTGTTAGCATTTACTTGCCTAAATGCAGCACCTCAACCTAAAGGGTTTTCTACTTCATTCATCTGCCTGTGCTGTCACTGAATTTCTTCAGTTCCTCTCTATTTCCCTTTAGATTGACTTGCTCCATGAACTCATCTGAAGGAGAAGTAGAACTTCTGCGATGATGCGTAACTCTACTTTCATCTCAGAGCTGGCATCTCTTAGTCCCTAGATAGAAAATATTGTAACATACAATTACTTAACACTCGAAAAATCCCGTCAGGCAGCCTGCCTCCTACCCTCCCATTCCTGAGAGGCTTGTAAAATGTGTGATTCAATCTCCCAAAACTGGCTGGTGTTCACACTTGTTGCATGTCAGAGGTTTAGAATTCTGAAAGCACTTCTGCTGTCTCTGCTTAGATCCTAATGATCTATGGAGATAGACTTTAGCAGTGGGTTTGAATTTCCACTTGTTTTATTATCAGTAAGTAATTAAAATTGGGGAAATTACAATATTTTCCCCTCTTGTCTATCTAGTATTATATCTGAATTGGTAATTGTACACATCTTATTTCAAAAGCTTCAGTAAGTCAGGGAGCAGCTAAACACCTGTGCAAGAGAAATTAATTCCAGCCAATGACAATGTTGAGTCAAATTTTTCCTTTCTGTTCATGATATTCTATGGCAGTGGGTTCTACAGGCTTAATTGTGGTTTTTTGTATCCTCAGGTTAAAATATGCTGGCTTTGAATTTCATGCAATGTCCCCCTATTCCTGTATGACCCAAAAGGGTAAATAGTGTCCACTTTATCTTCTCTACACCATTCTTTTTTGTATATTTCGATAGCATCTCCTCTTCTAGATTTTTGAAACATGCATTTCCCAGAAGCACTGTTTCTCAGTTAATGTTCTGTTTTCTTATTCTCAAGAAGCTGCTGAATTTGTGTTTTCAGGCTAACAGCCTTTGTTCTCAAGTCGTTTGCGCAGTCTCGTGGGTTTATTTTCATTGATCCCAAGGAACTAACAGCTGCTAAGGACTGGATCATCCAGCACCAGAAGGAAGATGGCTCGTTCCCTGCTATGGGTACAATATTAAATAAGGACATCCAGGTAAAACTATAGAGACTCAGAATCATGCAACAAATGCATTTTTAGAAGGTTACGAGGGTTGGAGGTAGTGTAATCTTATGGTTAAAGAGCTATGATCCTATGGGAAGGAAACTAAATCAGATGGGTTTCAATAAAGCCGATTGCTGGAACTTAGCTGTGTGCCACCCTTTGAGAATCCCACCGTGACACTTTGAAACTGAATCTCAAACTATGTCTCAGGTGTGCTACAGGGCCATGGACCTGGCAGAAAGCTGCAAAAAGAAATTGGGTTTCAGAACTTTAGGCTTACCAAGTACAAACATGAAAGGATCCTATGGCCACAGCCTCTCTCGTGGTTATAACTTATTCTCTGCTTGGCTTCCAAAGTCCTTTCATGCAGCATGCTGCTATCCAATTGTTTTGTGTTTGTCACACTCCAGGGTGGAATCCATGGCAAGATCTCACTGACAGCATATGTGGTTGCCGCTTTGTTGGAAACAGGCATAACCTCTGAGGTAAAGAACTGAACATCAGCCTTTAAAATAGCTAATTGTGCTGGGTTTTGAAACTTTCCTTTTTGTTGCTTAGCTTTGCCTTTTCTTTCTTCTTTTTTTTTTTTTTTTTTTTTTACTGGCAGAGACTTTGTGAGCTGGTTCTGGAGGTGGCAGTCAGACACTAGAGGCTGTAGTGGAGCCTTCCTGACTTATCCAGAGTGGAATGTCTCAAAGGAATCTTTTCTAAAGTTAGCCATGAAAATTTCTGCAACCTCTGGTTGTCAGCTTGTGGTTTGTTCCAGAGGAGCAGAGCTGCTCTCTAAATCTCCTCCAGTAGCAGGAAGTTGTCTCCAAATAAGTTGCTGAGCAGCTCAGAAAGGCAGTGAACAAAATAAATTTGGATCTGTCTCTCTGCTTCTCTTCTTTGTCACGATCTGAATAGGTGGGCGTGCTGGTTGTCCCTGCCAGCTGGTTTCACTCATGAATTCCACACCTGTGATTCCTCAATTAGGTTATTTAAAATGATCAACTGTCTTAGGGAAGAGTCACTTTCCTGTGATGTACTGGAATGTAAACTCTTCAGCAAAATGTTCACCTTTGCTGTAATGCAATTTCCTGGTGCTTAATCCAAGGCATATGTATGGAGTTGCAGGGGCTCGTAATATAGCTGGGCTCTTTTCCACTCCCCCCAATTTAGGAAGAAAAAGCAGCAGTTGCCAAAGCAAAACACTTCTTGGAGGCCAACTTATATTCTGCAGAAGATCCCTACACCACAGCCCTGACTGCATACACCCTGACTCTGCTGCACAGTCCCTCTGCTGCAGTGACACTACAGAAAATGAACAGCATGGCCATTATGCAAGGTACTGTGCACCTGAGGGCCAAGATGGCATGCCTCTAAACTAACTTCTGCTCTGAGGCTTCTCAGACAATGTACTCACTACAGGCCAGCTAGAACAAGTGATTTCAGTTATCAGCCTGGGGAGGATCAATCCTCTGAGATGAGGGCTTCCTCATAACATGAATTGACCTTTATAACAATAGCTCTCCTGATTCTCAGGATACAAGGCAAAGTCCTTCATCTCCAGGCATTGGTTTGACTCCACCTTCCCAAGCTTCTTGCAGTATTGGTGTAAGTGGCCTCTGCTGTGAGCAGTGTAAGTGCACCAGAGACTTTGTAGTGCCCCTGTGTGACATTTAGCATCTTTCTCTGATGCCACAAAATCTGGTCAATGACACGAAGTCTGATTCCCTAGAGGGCTCCTCGGGATTCAAAATTCAGCAGCCTGTCAACGCTAATCCTCTCTTTCCTCTTGCCCCCACCTCCAAAATAAATCCCTCTTTACAAATTGTTGTTGAGCACCAACAATGTGGTTAGCTCTGTACGTAACCCGGAGAAATGACTCAGTCCCTGCCCCAGGGAGGTTACTATGTAAATGGAGTGACAGTGCAGTACGGGGGTGGTTCTGTTTTAGAGCAAATATGTGACAGCAAAGTTTGATTCTCCCCATATCTGGAGGCTAACTGTACCTTCTTTACTGCTTTACCATTCTAGATGGCTTTACACACTGGAGCTTAATGGGGACTGTGGTTACTGATGAAGATACTTTCATGGGATTTAACAATGGGCTTTCTCAATCAGGTACCCCTATTCTTGGTTATTTATTATACCCCTAGTTGGGGGAAAGGCTGGGATTATTCTCTGTTTTTTTATATAATGCCATCCGTGTGCTAACTGCTTTCCAGGTAGGTAAGGAGGGAAGGTCCCTGCCCTGAGGAGTTCACATTATGAAGGAAAGGAAAGGAAATGGTATGCAACAAAAAGCCAGTGATTGAGTGGGGCAGTATACACACATTTTGTTACTTGCATGTTTTTTTATAATGCACTCTAATGTCCCTTTCACCATCCTTGCAGGAAAAGATGGTAGCCAGACACTGAGAGAGCTAAGAGGTACAGAGCTGAATCTGGTCCATGCATTACTGGCACTTCAGTGCATGTTGTCTCACCAGCTCTCCATAAAGCTTCATAAAGATGGGGAATAAAATGGAGGACAGCGTTGAGCTTTATGGGACTCCACAGAGGAGGAGTCATTTGTCATGGGAAATTAAAGTCAAATATACATAATTTTATAGTAACAGCTGTTTGTCCTGGGATTTTCAAAGGAGCCTAAGCATGAGGTACCCAGTTTCCATTGAGAGTCAATGGGAGCTGGCCACCTGACTCCCTTAGTATTCTTTGAATATCCCAGCCCTAATAATTAACTATTTAAAACCCCAGGCTCCACCATCAAGATGCAAAGGTGTAAAAATTCATGGAGGATTCATTCGGCCAGGTCAACAAAGACCATGATTCTGCATAAAAAGTCCCATGACAGAGATGCAGAATCAGGCATGCAGCCTGGGTGTAGGGTGACAATATATCACATGTGAAAAATCAGGACGGGGGTAATAGGCACCTATATAAGAAAAGCCTGAAATATCAAGACTGTCACTATAAAATCAGGACATCTGGTCACTCTACTTGGCTGGCATGTAGGGAAAAGGGATCCAGAGTGCATTTGTGCAGGAGCTAAAAGTCAAACAGAAGGAGTTGTGATGTGATGCGAAGAGGAAGGATTAGGTTGGAAGCTGACACCAAGTCTGTTTAGAAAAGGTTCAGTGTAATTTGGGTACAGATGCATTTTTCTCTTTCTGTCTTGGCCACTCTTGATCCTAAAGATTTTTTAGCTTGTGAATCTACAGAGAGGTGATGTCCAGCCCAGCCCAGCTTCCCTGCTCTAGTTGTGTGTTTGATTGTTTTCCCTTTCAGTTGTATCTGCAGAAGTGGAAATGACAGCCTATGCACTGCTGACATACACGCTTCTGGGAGACGTAGCCTCTGCACTTCCAGTGGTTAAATGGCTGTCACAGCAGAGAAATGCACTTGGAGGATTCTCATCCACACAGGTGAGTTGCTGTCAGCTTGTGTAATTTCAGCACAAGAAATTAATGCCAATACAAATTGACTGATTTGGGACTAATATGGGTCAGTTTTCACTCTGTAATCTAGGAGTCATGCTAGGGGGCATGAGAATACCTCACAGTGCTCTTTACCACTCCTTTCGGGTGTGAGCACCATGAAGTGAACCTGAGGGCTGGTCTACACTGGCTGCGGCGATCAACAAGAGATATGCAAGCTACAACCGCGGCATCTTCATGGCACTGCTCCAACAGGAGACGCCCTCCCATTGATGCGTCCTTACTCCTTTCAGGGAGGTGGACTAATTGAGTCGACCAGAGAGCGCTCTCTGATCGACTGAGCGGGTCTACATAGATGCTTGCTGCTGCGGCAGTGTAGGCATACTCTGAGTTTCTCTCTCACTTTCTCTGAGACTTCTGAGGGAGGAGGAGGTGCAGGGAGAGGGAAATGAAGTGATTCCATTTACTCATTAAGTGAGTGCGGAGGAAACCTGTGCTACCAGATGCTGATGATTGTACAGCATGCTGCTGATCAATAAGGTTGATACTCTTTGGTTCTTCACTAACTCTGACCTCTCTTCCCCAATCCCCCATAGGATACATGTGTAGCCCTGCAGGCTCTGGCTGAATATGCCATTCTTTCTTATGTTGGAGGAGTCAACCTTACCATTTCCCTGGCTTCCACTAATTTAGACTATCAAGAGACTTTTGAGCTTAACAAGATGAATAAGAAGGTCCTCCAGACTGCAGTGGTAAGTGGCTGCCTGAGCAGACACAACTTCCTCTACTTTAATGTTCCAGTTTCCCAAAGCAAACTGAATTTGGGTTCTGTATAGTAACTCAGATCATTTCAGTGAGGAGGGGGAAGGAATGGGCTGGATATTGTGCTCAAGATTTTCTGCCCAAGCCCTGATGGGAGAGGCAGCAAATACTTATTTATGAGAGCATCCTTCATCATAACAGATGCCTGGTGTTTGATTTGGGACCATTATCACTGGCTGCTTATATTAAATATAGGGACTGAGGAAGAATCTGCCATTTTTATTCTGCTTTTATATGTTTGTATGTAAACTGAAATGCTCTGTCACATAGAGAGTAAAACTGAGGCTGATATGTTTTATCTGTGGATTCTCCCATGCTTGTCCCTAGATCCCCAGCATTCCCACAGGGCTGTTTGTAAGTGCCAAGGGCGAAGGCTGTTGCCTGATGCAGGTAAGGGCACTGCAGGATTGTGCAAAGGGCTCAGAAGGTGTTAAACAGACAGGCAATCCATTAAACTTTCATTTCTTTCCAATCTCTTTTTCCCTGTGATTTGTTGGCTCTCCATGCCAACTCATAATCCTTTATCTCCCAAGCGTTTGCTTTTTCAGTTTTTAAATGTCTGAAGGAGGGTGGTATGAGGGTGTAACTAGAAGAGACTGGGGTGACATTAGAAAGTGAATATTTAGGCTGAATGTCAGGGAAAGCTTCCTGATAGGGAAATGTCAAGCTGTGGGATAGTCTTGTAAGTGATTCTCTTTGGTGAAATCCCTTATCTGTACACATTAGTGTAGGTTTGGCAAATGGAATATCATTATGGGCAGTGGTGTTATTGGTTCAGGATGTTACTGGTAAATTGCTCAAGGTGTCCCCCGAAATGTATATTTACAGTTAGTGTAGAATTCTGCCATACTGGTGACATGAGAGTTTGCAGTAAATTCATAGATGGGGCTCCATGCGAGCATCAGCTAGAGTGTGTGCATGGAGAATGGCAGGTTCCAGCCTCTGTGCTTTAAAGTTCCTATTTGTCTTCAACAGACCTTCTCAGCTGTGCACCTAGGTCTTGCACAAGCCCCACATACACATATGTACAATGAACATGGGTGCATATTTTGTAGACACAGTTAAAGAGGCTGCTGAAAATGTGGCACTAAGTGTTTATTTTAAAAGTTCATCAACAAGAATCTCTCTAGGATCCATCTGCTTCAGAAGTAGTAGAAGTTTCCTCCTGTTTGGTTTTCCTGTGAACATTTACATGGCTTATTTTTAATGTAGGACTCCCTGAATCATTAATGCTCATGTCATTTGATCCAGTATCAGTCTGGGGCACTCTCTCCCACTCGCCCCTAGCCACTGGGCCAAATCCATCTCTGGTTTAATTCATGAAAGTTAAAGGGGTTGCAACAGGGATGAATTTGACCCAGTAAAGCCTTTATTCTGTTTAAACTTCGCAGTGAAGCCTTCCTTGCCGCATGCCTGCACCTCCCTCCCTCCAAAGAGGGTCTGGTCTCATCTCTCTGGGAGTGTCTGATGCTGCTGCAGGGTCAGAACCAAAACCAGACCTAATTTTTTTCCCCTCTTTGCTTCAGATTGATGTCACTTACAATGTGCCTGACCCTGTTGCTAAACCAGCTTTCCAGCTTCTGGTTAACCTGAAAGAGCCCAAGTCAGAGCGTCATCAGCAAACTCAGCACCCCCTACGGTCCCTCTCTCCAGACAAGAATCGCTCAGAAGCCTCCCACAGAGAACGGGCACTGGTGGATGATGATGACCCAGCTTCTGATCAAGACCACCAGGAATACAAAGTGATCCTGGAGACATGCACGAGGTAGTGAAATCCCTTTATTTACTTCAACATGGCTTTCTAGTACAGTTTGGCTAGGCTTGTTGTCAGTAAATCCTTCCATTGCAAACCCTCCCAGATGTTCTGCCAATGAGTGTTGCATCCCATCCTCAGAGGATTTATAATGTGTTGTTATGGGGGACACACTGATGTGCTTCTTGCTTTGTTGTCCTTGTCTCAGACCAAGTTAGACAGAACTCACATTTTCCTTATCCTAGTAGTCTCACTTGATTTGCTCAGATGTGGAAGCTGGAATGACAGGTAAGATAGTTCATATCTGAGGCACTCATTAGTAAATGCCAAGTGTTAAGAGTTGCAAATAAAGATAGGCAGGGAGAGTATATTAATGGCATGGTTCCATCAATAATTTAAACTGATTCAGGAGAACATGAGATGGTCAAGTTCAGGAACCTGACAAAAGGAAGAAAGGAGAACAGCAGGATACGGACCCTGGACTTCAGAAAAGCAGACTTTGACTCCCTCAGAGAGCTGATGGGCAGGATCCTGCCCCTGGAGGCTAATATGAGGGGGAAAGGAGTCCAAAAGAGTTGGCTGTATTTTAAAGAAACCTTATTGAGAGCACAGGAACAAACCATCCCGATGAGCAGAAAGAATAGCAAATATGTGATAGCCCTGTGGCACCTTAAAGACTAACAAATTTAAATAGCAAATATGGCAGGTGACGAGTTTGCCTTAACAAAGAAGTCTGATGAGCTTAAACGCAAAAAGGAAGCTTGGACAGATGACTAGGGAGGAGTATAAAAATACTGCTCGAGCGTGCAGGAGTGAATCAGGAAGGCCAGATCACAATTGGAGTTGCAGCTAGCAAGGAACATGAAGAGTAACAAGAAGGGTTTCTATAGATATGCTAGCAACAAGAAGGTGGTCAGGGAAAGCGTGGGCCCCTTACAGAATGGGGGAGGCAACTTAGTGACAGATGATGTGGAAAAAGCTGAAGTACTCAATGCTTTTCTTGCCTCTGTCTTCACAGACAAGGTCAAATCCCAGACTATTGCACTGGGCAACATGGAATGGGAAGGAAGTGAGCAGCCCTCAGTGCTGAAAGAACAGGTTCAGGATTATTTAGAAAGGCTGGACATGCACAAGTCCATGGGCCGGATGCAATGCATCTGAGGGTGCTGAGGTTGTTGGCTGACGTGATTGCAGAGCCATTGGCCATTATCTTTAAAAACTCGTGAGTATTGGGGGAGGTCCCAGATGGTTGGAAACAGTCAAATATAGTGCCCATCTTCAAAAAAGGGAAGGAGGAGGATCCGGGGAACTACAGACTGGTCAGCCTTACCTCAGTCCCCGGAAAAATCATGGTGCAGGTCCTCAAGGAAGCCTTTTTGAGGCACTTGGTGATCAAGGAACAGTCAGCATGGATTCACCAAGGGCAAGTCATGTCTCATCAACCTGATTGCCTTCTATGATGAGACGACTGACTCTGTGGATGTGGGAAAAGTGGTGGATGTGATATACCTTGATTTTAGCAAAGCTTTTGATACAGTCTCCCACAGTATTCTTATCAGCAAGTTGAAGAAGAATGAGTTGGATGAATGGACTGTAAGGTGGATAGAAAGCCAGCTAGATCATCGGGCTCAATGGGAGTGATCAATGGCTTGATGTCTAGTTGGCAGCCGATCACAAGCAGAGTGCCCCAGGGGTCAGTGCTGGGGCCGGTTTAGTTCAACATCTTCATTAATGATCTGGAGGATGGGGTGGATTGTACCGTCCGCAAGTCTGCGGATGACACTAAGCTGGGAGGAATGGTAGATATGCTGGAGGGCAGGGATAGGATACAGAGTGACTTAGACAAATTAGAGGATTGGGCCAAAAGAAATCTGATTAGGTTCAACAAGGACAAGTGCAAAGTCTGTAATTAGGACAGAAGAATCCCATGCACAGCTACAGACTGGGGATCGACAGTCTAGGCAGTAGTTCTGGAGAAAAGGACCCGGAGGTTACAGTGGACAAGAAGCTGTATATGAGTCAGTGTGCCCATATTGCCAGGAAGACTAATGGCATATTGGGCTGCATTAGTAAGAGCATTGCCAGCAGATCGAGGGAAGTGATTATTCCCCTCTATTCGGCATTGGTGAGGCCTCATTTGGAGTACTGTGTCCAGTTTTGGGCCCCCCACTACAGAAAGAATGTGGGCAAATTGGAAAGAGTCCAGCGGAGGACAACAAAAATGATTAGAGGCTGGAGCACATGACTTATGAGGAGAGGCTGAGGGAACTAGGCTTGTTTAGTCTGCAGAAGAGAAGAATGAGGGGGATTTGATAGTAGCCTTTAACTACCTGAAAGGGAGTTCCAGGGCGGATGGAGCTAGGCTGTTCTCAATGGTAGTAGATGACAGAACTAGGAACAATGGACTCAAATTGCAGTGGGGGAGATCTAGATTGGATATTAGGAAAAACTTTTTCCCTAGGAGGGTGGTGAAGCATTGGAATGAGTTGCCGAGGGAGATGGTTGAATCTGTGACTCGACAAAGCCCTAGCTGGGATGATTTAGTTGGGGTTGGTCCTGCTTTGAGCAGGGGGTTGGACTAGACGACCTCCTGAGGTCCCTTCCAACCCTAATCTTCTATGATTCTATGAACACATGATTGAGACATTTTTCATCTGTTTGTTTGTATGGCCTTTTCTCTCACTCTGCGCATTTGCAACTGACGTGTTTTCTCACCTAAACTCGTTTACCTCACTGGCGTGTGCACATTGGTATGTTCTTGTAGTATGCCCATGAGAGCTGGGTTATGCATATCTCCTTGATATTGTATGGTTACCCATGAGTACTTGGTTGCTGGCATTGATATTTTTAGTTTTGAAGCACTTTTTGAGAGGGGGAAAAACATGCACAAAGATTTACCAATAAATGTATAGAAAGGAGGTGACATTTGGGGACTAGTGGCTGTGATTAAACCTTTATATGTTTATTATTGTTTCTTACAAAACCTGAAGAAAACAGATTTAAACCATCTCATTACAGCACGTGGAAAAGAAAAAGCTCCTGAACATTTTCCAAGGCTATATTAATGAGATATTCCTTAGAAATTTAAAGGAGTTAGGTAATCCCAATTAGGTAATTCTACATGAAACATGGCCATGGTTCTATAAATATTATTGACTTGACTCTAATGTTTATTTGAGTTGCTCAGGCTAGTCTGTTCAGTTTTGGATACAGAAACTCTAACAAAGGATGCTGGTTGCCATAGTATCAGTTTGGAATCTGATTGCTGGTATGGCTCTGTGGTCACTATGGTAACAGTGCAGTCTCTGAGATTATTTGGTTGACATGGTTCCCCAGAGCTGACTATTTATCTGCTTGTTTCTTATAAAAGAATTTTAGAAATTAGTTTAAAAAATGTCTGGAGTGATACCAACATGCAATGATTTTCATCCCTAGAACTAAAAATGCTTTGTAAAGGCTGTCAGTGGCTTTAGCCCCATTTTACCAATGGGGAAACTGAGGCATGGGGGGGAGGAAGTGGCTTGCCTATAGTGTTACAGTGAGTGAGTTGCAGGGACAGGAAACAGAACCTAGCTCTCCTGACTCTGGCCTGTGCTGAAACTACTAGACTTTCACCCCAAATTTGAAATCCTGCCCCATTGTCAATAGATTGCTTTGGTTTCAAGGAGGTTGTGGAAGGGAGACTGAAGGGAAGGGGGGAAGCCCAGAGCGAGAGTGAGGAGACATTTACAAATGTCAAAGTGAACAACAGATAAAACTGAAAATTCCCCAAATCTTCATAACTCTTACATTTCCATGTCTGGTATGCCAGGTGCTGGAGTTCTAGAGATTAAAGAATGATCTGGTCTGGATGCCCTAAAATAAACTGCAGCAGCAGCTGCACATGGCAAGTGCACAGTCACTCAGGCCTCATCATAGCAATGGGAAAGTCTATGTTTCCCTGTCTGCTGCCACCTCCTTCCTGCCAAATGAGGAAAAAAATGGATCTTGGATACAGTTCTGAAAACAATCTGTCAGAGTGACTCCAAACAAAGATGGGATTCTGTCATCTCTAAGCTCACCAAATCCTTCTTTCTGGCTCTTCTGGCTGTGTTGCCGGCAGCCACGATGTCACTGAATGTCCAGTACTCATGAAATCCCCAGGTCTGGCCCCACAACCCAACTTTATGCCTCCCTCCAACAGCAATGTCTGAGTGGCAAGCAGCTCAAGTCCTACTGTCTCTTGCACCTTCCGCTGCAGCATTTTGCTGTGGACCCTGGAAATTGTCTGGCCAGCTCTGTGTATCCACAAGAGCCTGTCCAGACTCATTAGCAAACTCTCCTTGACTCAGAGGTTCTCACCTCTGCCTTGCTCTCCTGGCACTGGGATCTGTCAGAGTGTGATCATTGGCAGAAGGGGGCATTTTTCAGGCCTGTTGAGTTAACTGGTATCTATGTAACTGCACCAATATCTTACCAGATAGAGCTGCTCCGGTGCCAGCTCTGTTTTGTACCCATTCCGCATATTTGTGTCAAGGGTTTGTACCAGTATAGCTACATCCATGTGGTTACTTAATGTAGGCAGGGCCTGACTCTCCCATTTCATGAGCATCTTTTGGGGAGGCAAGTTCATAAGGTTCTTCATCTGTTCACTGAAGATGTCTGTAACTAAGAAGGCTGCCGTGCATCAACACAGCCTTTCTGCTGTCATTTCTGAAACTTCTGTCATGGGTATTGCTGGAGCAAAGACAGACATTTGAGAGGAAGACCAGTCTGAGGAGATCGAAGGCTTGAACAAACAAAAGCAAATGAGATCAAGTGGAGTCAAGTGCTCGTATGGAGTACTTGGGATATTTACCTTTTTGGATGAGACTGAATGAATATATGAATTTAGAGAAAAGAGAGTGCTCTTCTGGAACAGGAAATGCCACTGACTCTCTAAGGAGTTAGCTGGATCTAAATCCTAATTGCATCAATCTACTTGTTGCAATGGTATCACTGTTTCAATGCTGTGAGGAATTGAAATCAATGAGTTTCTGCCCTGTTTGTAATGTACAATGGACTGGAAGGGTTCCCCTCCATCTGCTTGTGTTTCATCATAGAAATATCAGGAATGAAAAGCCTTCTTTTCCCTGATTTTGCTTGCGGCCTCATTGATGTTGCAGAGGATGATTAGCATAGTGAGCTCTCTCACATTATTTGAACAAGTGAGGGTGTTTGACTGTAAACTCTTTGGAGCAGGAACCATCTTTTTGTTCTGTGCTTGTACAGTACCTAGCACAGCAGAGTCCTGGTCCATGGCTGAGGCTCCTTGGCATTACAGTAATACAAATAATTATTAATAATAATCATAATAACAAAGACACCCCCTTCCCTAGGCATTAGAATGAATTGGATGTTTACAAAACAGCAGTTTCACCTAGTCTAAAAACCTTCCCTTCCACATTGTGCAGCTTTCCCTCTATTGTGATACCATGTCCCTACTTATCCAGCCACCTGAAAGACCCCCAGAGTAGACAAGACCCAAATTCCTATGATAAAAAGCAAATGGAAAAAAACACGCCCATTTACTTCCCCCTTAGCAGTCACCTTTAAGGTGTATCTCGCTGTTGCCATTCAACTCTTTGTTTACTGGGCTGCAGAACTCTTTCCTCAAATGAATTTTAGCCAATGTCTCCACCTTGGAACAAACTTTCCTGGCCAAGTATTTATAGAAAGTTCTGGATGAGCAGGATTGGCTAGAGTGGGACCTGGTAATGGGATATGAATTCCTTCAACCCTTAGTAACCACTTCCGTCCTGAAAAGGCCCTTTTGGGGAAAAGCTGTTTGGGGTTTTGTGTGCCTTCATCTCATTTGGCACTAATCAGTATCCTGGTTGGCAGCCACAGCAGAGAAGCAAAGAACTAAACTGGCCATGGAGGCATGACCAGCCTTTCACTCCTGCTGGGCATGGCACCTTGGCAGTGGGGAAGCTGGCACTGCCCTCTGTCCATGCCATGCCTATTCTTTTCTAACTATGGGAGATCAATCTCTTAGAGTATGGGTACACAGCAAAAAAATAAATAAAAAACCACTTGCAGTAGCAAGTCTCAGAGCCTAGGTCAGCTGACTGGCTTGTGGGGATCTTGCTACAGGACTAAAAATAGCAGTGTAGATGTTCCTGCTTGTGTTGGAGCTGAAGATCCTTGACCCTTCTCTCTTGCTGGGTTCAGAGCCCAGGCTCCAGCCTGAGTGGGAGCTTCTACATTGCTATTTTTAGTTCCATAGCACAAACCCAAGTCAGTTGATGTGGATTCTGGAACTCGCTACCACAAAGTTGGGTGTGTTTTGTTGGGGTTTTCTTTGCTGGGTAGATGTGTCCTTTCAGCCACTTTTCATGTATATCACGTTGACTCCAGAGTGTCTCTGCATTTCCTTTAAGAGCTGACCATGTTTTTTATTTACAGGGCTGCAGATAAAGCCCAGAGTCCTGCAGTATATGTTTGTGACCCTTAGGAAGGTTTTGGATTGTGCTGCAAATGGTGACCCTAGGCCTGAGTTATTCCATGTGGAGGTGGCTGAATTCCCATCTTGTCCAGGGTGACAAGACATAGCAAGTGCAATAGGCTTTATCTGAAGCAAGTCTGTGTATTTTTAATTGCCCACCACCATGATATCCAAGGGCAGGGCTGGGGGTATTTCGAAACCCTGTTAGTGCCTAGAATGCCCCCATAGCCACAAGAGTGGAGTTATGCAGAGCTCCTGCATATCTGAGCTAGCTTTCTGCATTGTTTCTTGTTTGTAGTATACATGGCACAGGCCACCAATCTAGGCACTACTCTTCTTACATCTTGGCCTATTCCCAGCCACTTGAGGGAGAAGCAGAAGCATTTCCTCTCACAAGGGACCATTTCCCTCTGTCAGTGGCACTCACTCATTGATGAGTCCAATAATTAATAAGTGATCTAGCAGCCTCATTATAGACTGCATCCTCCTCCTTCTTCTGCCTTCCCCTCTCCCCACATCTTTGTCCTCTATGGGCTGCACTTGATTTTTTGCTAGCAAAAGCAGAGAGGATCATTTATAAAACAAAAGAGAATGTGGCTTTTAGCAAGCCCTTCATTTGGGATTAGATGTCCTCTTCTCCTAGATCCTGTGTGTAGCTTTCCTCTGAAATCTTCTATTTCCAGTCTGCTTCATCCCCGGCTGCCCAAGGTATGATTTAACTCACTTCTTGACTTTATTCTCTCTCTTTTTTATCACCCCTCCTCCGCTCCCCCCCGGAAGGTGGCTGCACTCAGGATCGTCAAACATGGCTGTCTTGGAGGTGCCCTTGTTTTCAGGTTTCCGAGCAGATATTGAGAGCCTGGAACAGGTAAGATGTTGTGATGAAAGTGGAGAACATGTGCACAGGGGTTGATCTTGCTCTTTCATTAGCAGGCATTCCTTTTGAGGTGCATGGGGAGGTAATGCTATAGTATGTGAGAAAACATGTAATTAAAATTGGAGGGTAGGAGATTTCACTTGTCAGAAAATATTTATCTGAAATGGGGAAACAGATGTTGTAAGTAAGATTAACAAATTTGACCAACTCAGCCAAATAAACCTTTATTACTGTGCATGGCTCATGGTAATTAAATGAGACTCATTTGGAAGAGCTGAAGTGAAAATGTGCTCCAACAGGAGCTGTTTATTGCTTCTTAGGGGCTGTATTATCTCCAACATCTGGATTCGATTTCCTTGGAGGCTCTGTGTCTTGGAATTTTTTTTCTGGGAGAACATCATGTTTATTGCAAACCAAACTGAGGTGGACAGAATGTGCCTCTTGCCCAGCCAGCCCTCTAGGAGGGAGAAACTACAGTCTTCAGATTCACTTTAGACTTTGTTACAGCATTACACTGTTTTCTTTGTTTTTTTGATGTTATAAATAAAATTGTTAGTGATGCTGTATCTGAAGAGAGAAAAGAAACTAACATGCTATCTCTGAGAAACAGCAAAGAACTAATCAGGAGTTTCTCTACACAACAGACCTCTTCCTTTAATGGCCTTGTCTTCACTTTGGGTGGAAAAAGCTGTGTTCATTACTCAAGTTAACTAACTTGATGTACAGTCCTAGTGAAGACAAGACAGTTTAATTTGACCTCCTAACCCATGTGAAGACTACAAACTGCCTTGTCTTCACTAGGATTATACATCAAGTTAGGCCTGGTCTACACTAGAGCAGTGTTCCCAACTTTTGGCTCGAGGGCCACAACTATAATTTTTGCAACTCTGAAGGGACACCAGTCTCTGCCGACTGCCCCCCTCCGCCCCCACTGCAACCAGAGGGAAGGAGTTCAGCTAGAAGGATCTCCTATCCCCCCGGCTACAGCAGGGAAACCGTGAGCTCTACCTGGGTCTCTAGGCAGTGGCTCCCTTCTGCAGCCAGCGGGACGGGATCCAGAGCCTAGGGACCCAGACAGAGCATTTTGCAGTTCTCCCTGCTACAGCCAGGGGGAGGAGAGCACTGATCTTCCATCCCCTTGGCTGCAGCAGGAGCCTGCACAAACAATGCGCTCTGCCTGGGTACTTAGGCAGCGGCTCCCTTCTGCAGCCAGCAAGAGGGGAGCCGCAGTCCACTCTGAAAGACCCAGCGGGCTACAGGTTGGGAACCACTGCACTAGAGTGTTTTGTCGAAAAAAAGTCAGTTTTTTTTCAACTAAACAGTGCTGCTGTACATTCTGCAATCACCCCCCAATGACAAAAGTGCCCTGTTTTTTAACCAAAAAACCCCACCTCAATGAGAGGTGTAGGGCTTTTGTCGGCATGGTTAGGGTGATGCAGTGTCAATGTAGGCACTGCATCCCCTTACATTGGTGGTGGGTCTGTCATTTTTGTCAATTTCACTGCTCAGCTGGAGTGGTGAAATTGACAAGCAAGCAGAAGCCTGGCTGGCTGGTTCCTCTCAGGGCTGGGAGCCAGAGGAGAAGCCCGGGCTGCTGCAAGCCAGGGTGGCTGGTTCCCGGTCCCAGCTGGGAGCAGGGCCAGAAGCCCACACAGTCCTGGCTGAAATGGGCAGCCATGTCAATTTCACAGCTCAACCATGTAATGGACATGACTGCCCTAGGAAGGAGCAGGTGGAGAAGTTCCCTGACTTCTCCCCCCAGCTCCCAACCGAGAGCGGAGACTAGCAGCCCCAGCTTCTTGCCCCACTCCCAGCTGGAACCAGGCTGCTGGTCTCTGCTCAGGGCTGGGATCTGGGGCCAGAAATCCAGGAGCTTCTCCACCAGCTCCTTGCTGGGGCAGCCTTGTCAATTACAAGGCTGAGCCGTGAAATTTACATGGCTGCCTGTTCCAGCTGAGAGCCTGGAACAGAGAAGCCCACCCAGCTTCCCCTGGTTCCTATCTGGGACCGGGGAGTGGGGAAGGCAACCCACATAGAGCTTTGGAGCCTGTGGTCTCCTAGCCCTATCTCTCAGCTCCCTACACTGCCCCTTAGGTTCGTGGAAGTGCTTCTGGTGAGGACGCACTTTAACGACCCAAGGAGAGCAGTGTGGATGTCAGCCACCGCTGTAATTACTGTGGCTGTAAGTCAACATAGGTTATGTCATCTTTTTTCTTTTTTTTTTTGTAGACAAGGCCTTAAAGTTAATTCAAGTTGAGAATACACCTTTTTTCCCCGAGTGAAGATGAAGCCATTATGTGTATCTTCAGAGGACTGCAGTCTGAGTCAAAACCTGCCCTCAAATACTCACACTTACCTGTCACTGAAGCCAGTGAGATTGTTTGTTAGTATCTGAGAATACAATATGACCGTTTATGTAATTAGGGGAGCGTGTATAATTGTTTTGGGGCAGATATGTGAGCTTGTAATGCATGGAGCCATTACTTTAAAAGAAAATGGAAAAACTATTATAAATATGTGGAGCAGAATACAGTGTGGGTGCATCCTTGGAATCTCCAGATTGCTGTGTTTTAAATCTATGCATTTGAAAATTAAGTCCTCTTTCACATATCTGCTCATTCCTGAGTCTGGGGTTCTCTCTTCCCTGCAACAATTGGTATGGCCATAAATGCCTAAAGCAGAGTAGCAAGTGCAGGAAAACCCAGGTCAAGTTGCGGGGAACCCTGGAGTCCTTGCTATAGAGATAGTAAAACCTCTCCTCTGCTTCTTTTTCACAAACTGCAGAGAACGAGTGGGTAGTGCACGTGTTACCTATAGGTAATGGGAGGTTGAATATCTGCATAAGGAAATATCTCCAACAGGAGTCTCCCATTTTGCTGTGTGGAGGATAGTGAGGAAATCAACTGAGGGGCCTATACTGGTTTTGGTTTACGTTTGCATCACTTCCTGTGGAAATGCTATAGTGACACTTAGTTATTTATGTTGCTTTGAAACAAAATCTCTTTTCCATGTTGATTTACATATGTAAAGCCAAAAGGACATAGGTGGAAAACTGGTTTAGGAATAGGAGATGTAGGGCAGCTTCAGAGCAGATGGAAACAGTCCCAGTGGGAATCACTGGCAGGACTTCTTCTCTATTAGCCAGACAGGTCAATGATGAAGAGAAGAATTGAGCTGATACTATTCTGAAAGAAGGCTATTAGTTTGGAGGGGTCGCATCCAGACCCCAGGGACACTGGAATGAGCTGCAGGAGTGGATTTTCCTCTTGGTGTCTCAGGTGCTGACACGTTTTGGGGGCTGCAGGGTTTATGTGTCAGTTAATCCTAGAATGATTTTGTCCAATGATTTGTGTTCTGGTATAAGACTGGTTTCGTGGCAGTGCCAGCCAGGTGTTTCTCTAATACATGGAGGGAATTAATTATTGGGGTTTGTTCTGCACGTCTACAGGTCAAGTAGGAGTAATTCCACTTCTGAACACAGGGCCAGCACAGGGCCTATTCACTATTTATGCCATAAAGACTTAGTTGTTTATGCAGGCCCACTGCTCAGGGGTAAATTTCACTCATTCTGAGTAAAGCCAGCTTTGGAAGCAGTTTGATGTATGGTTAACACCAGGGTGGACAAACTGTGATCTAGGAGTCAGGAACTCCTGGGTTTTAATCCCAGTTCCTCCATGGATTCACTGTATGACCTTAGCTGGTCACTTCTCCTTGCTGTCCCCCAGTATCCCTCATCTGTAAAATAAGGATAATACTTACCTGCCTCACAGAAATAACTACTCTGGCAATTAGTTAATAATTGCACAGTGCATGGCACATGCGAAGTGGCCTGTACATGCTAACTATTCAGCGTCCAGGCACTATAATGATGGGTGAGTCAGAAAGTCCTTAGTTTTCCAGTATGTGGTCATAAAAAGCTTTGGGCAGCACTGCACAACAAATCTGCCATAGACTATTCGAGACACACGGGGCCTCAGGGATTCGCGTGTCCCATTTAGCATCATCATGCCAATGACCAGGCACTGCAAGTCTCCCTTCCAAATGCTGACGTGCATCCTGGGGATCAGACAGAATAAAATAGGGTACATATCCAGACCAAATCAGAGAAAAGGTCAAAGACTGACCCATGCTAGATGTATTAGTTAAATACATTAATATCTGAGAAGTGTCATGTGCAAGTTTAATATCTCCCTTGTCGCATCTCTTCCAGCCTGGTTGCTAAGGCAGCAGCACTCACCCAACAGTGCAGACCACCCCCCTGCTGGGAGAGGGTTATTTCTTCACAGCTGAATGATCTCTTCAGCACATTAGGCACAAACAGGCATTTCTCAAGTACTGGGCACACAGGTCTCTTCCTCTCTATAAATAAATGTGTTTGTGGTCAGAGATGCTGGAACAATTTGTGTAGTGGGGGTGCCGAGAGCCATTGAACCAAACTGTAAATCTTGTATAAAATGGAATCCACTTCAAGCAAAGGGGGGGCAGCAGCACCCTCAGCACCCCTAATTCCAGCGCTTATGTTTGTGATTGCCTTTCACATCTCCTTTTCCTCCATCTGAGCTCCCCTGTTCCCAGCCCCAGCGTTTCTGTCAGGATGGAGAGGCAATAATGGATATCAGTTCACCAATGGTTAGTTGTTGTTTGGGGGTGGAGGGCAGGATGTGCCCTTTTAAGACTCTGGTTCCATAGAGTAACAGGTAATTTTCTCTCCTCCCTCCCTGTTGCTTAGGGGGAGGGAGTTGATTACACTTGCTTCATGATGTGAAGACTGAGCCCATGAAACACCCAGAGCATGAATCATTTGGGCTGAGAGAGATTTAGCTCCCTGCAGCTCCATATTCTTTGGAAGTAGCACTGAGATTTGCACAGCTCCTACTGTCCAGGAGCTGATTCAAATTCAACCAGTCTGCAAGTTCTGTGAATCAAACACAGCAGACGGCACCCTGTCTAGGGAAAAAGTTGTTTGCATGATACAAGGTGCTGAGTAGTCCATTTCCCCAGCCTTCTCTGGGGCTGCAGCTGAGTGATTTCCACTGGAGATAATGGAAGTCATGCAACTAAACTTAGAAGATGTAACTTCTTCAGGGAGCAATTTGCAAAGGGCTGAGACCCAGTCTCCCTTTCTGCAGGTGCAATTTGCTCCCACAAAAATGAACTGTAGGTGCAGATCTCAATTCTCACACCTTTAGCACTTGGAGGCATTGCACAGATATACATTTCCAGTTCAGTTGTGGCTCAAAATGTGCATGCAAATTGTGCCTACAAAAAGAGGCTGCTCCTTTTAACACACAGCCTGAAATGTGCCTCTTGTTTGGACCACTTTGTTTGTCATTAAACAGCCAAGACCTGACATTCCCATATCTGTGTTTTCTTGCTGCCCCCCACCTACACTGACCCCCATATCCTAGGGACTTTTTTAAATTGGGTTTTCTTCTTTGGTGTTTGTGCTCACAAGGGAATTGTGTTCACAGAGGGGATTCCCAGGCAGCTCTGGGGATGGGGATAGTTAACGAAGAGGCAGCCCCCCTTACTGTGTAGCCACAAATCCTCCTAATAGTGCTGGGTGTCGACAAGGTCAGGGGGTCACCACAGGCTGGCATATCAAACTTCACCAAAAAATGCAACGTTAGCTAAGCAGAGCATTTCCCGGTGGCGCCAGTCTCACCGAGCTCTCATAAAAGGGCTGTCTGCAGCCATCCATGGCTGAGTAATAACAGCCACCACCAGGCCCCTAAAATTATACGGACAAATTAAATTGGCCCTTTCCATATCATGTGGGACTTAAACACATGTTCTTTTTCTTGTTACAGTAATAGCAGGAAGCTGGGCACAGGATTTTACAGCTCTGAGCAGCACACTAAAGAAATTCACAGCTGAAAATATTAGTAGCAGGTTTGAGCAAATTACAGTGCATGTGCTTTTAGTTCCACATTGTCTCTCCTAACAAATAATAATAATATCTTGCCCTCCTTTCCATAGGGTGTTAATCCTAGGTTGTCAAAGAACATTAGGAATAGTATTTAAAGAGCTGTAAGATAAATAAATATTGTTCTTATATCACAAATGGGTCAACTGACAGAGAGGTTAAGAGAGTTGCCTAAAATCACATAGAGTAGAGTAGAGTTGGGAATAGAACCCAAGCATCCAGACTTCTTATACCTTGATGTAATTCACAGGACATCCAGTGGATTCACTGGACTCCACACCCAGAACTGGGAATAGAGCCCAGGAATCCTGACTCTCAGCCTCTTGTAACCCTTAGACCCCACTTCCCACCCAGAGCTGGGACTGGAACCCAAGAGTCCTGACTCCCAGTTCCTTCCAAAGAGTAATCATATGTGCTGTTCCACATAATAATTGGTCTAAATAGAATGTGTCTTGCAATAACTTATCAATCTATTGCTCAACTTTGCATATAAGATCCAGTCATAGTATCTCTGTGTCAGTTTCTCTATCCCTATTGAAAATCCTATACAATTTAATAGGAATTTTTATAGAAATGGTTTTTAAAACCTATAGAATTTAATAGAGAGCAAAACTCTTTCTGTGTAGCTTTGAAACATCCAATAGCATTTTGTGCCAGGAATATAATTATCTGTGTCTGTGGAATGGCTCACTCATTCAATAGACAAGTTATTTTCTGTTAAATTCTCTTGAACTTTTCCATAAGGGTAGTAATCCTGCTGCACACATAGCACACGGAGAATAGCTCTGGAGACACTGATAGGTAACACCAGATGAAGTGGATTTCAGGAAGCCAGCACTGTAGGTGTGGGTATTGCTCTGAAATCCCCAGTGTGTGCAGACCATCACAGAATAAGCAGATGTATATGGTTGGCACAATGTGTACTGTTGTTCCCTGTGGCTCCAGAGGTAAAGAAGGTGAATGGTACGGGCTTGTCCTGACCCACTCATCTGCAAAGAAGAGTGCCGAGGACTCTTTCAGATGGCTGCTCTTTTCAAATGTAAGGATTAATTTTCCTGGCAGAAGAATGTTTTGAGTTGCTTGAGCCAGCAGCAATGGTGGGAGGGGGGCTTTAATACCCAGTGTGGTCTATCAGCATAATTCCCTGGTGGACTTAGGGAGTGTAAACAAGAGACTTCACTCAAGCAAGTATTTTGGGGTGTATGGGATCCTCCTTGAGCCTTGATACTGAAAATAATCCAGGAGCTACTCAGTTAGGTTATGGATGAACTGTTAGATGAGTTCCAGAGGGGACAAGCATGGCCCCCAGAGGCTAGCAAGTGCTGCACCATAACACGTTACACCTCACAGGACATTTCACACCACAGATAGATCACAGCAGCAAAACACAAACTTCATTTCCTCCTGGTTTATCTGGAGGCACCTATGACCCTCATTGCTGCACAACCACCACCTCCTCCTCTGAGGTAATTTTCCAACAGAGAGAAGTTGTGTTTTCTTTGGCTTCTGATCAGCTGTTTCCTGAGCACTTTGAAAGTTTTGTTTTTCTGTTGACTGCAAAATGTTTTTCATAAAATGAGATTATGATAAACCTCTTAATTTCCTTCCAGTTATTAATGAACAAACAAATTGGATTAAAAAGATATGAAATTGATGGAAGAAAAATCCTTTTTTACTTTGATGAGGTAATTATTTTGATATGTATGATTGTTATTTTTCTATGTTAGGATAAGGAGAATGGACCAGATTTAAATAAAACAATAATGAATACTTTGCCTTTCATAGCTCCTTGCAGGTGAGGATCTTAATACAAATGTTAATTGGCAACCCTCTTGAACACCTTCTGAGGCAGGCAGCCATCATTCACATTTTTGGCAGGGAAACCGAGGCACAGGGAATGCAGGTGACTTGCCCCAGATCACACAGGAGGTCAGAATAGATCCCAGTTCTCCTGGTTTCTAGTCCTGTGCTTTAACCACAAGATAACCTGACACTAAAGCACCATTATGGTCACCAAAATGGCTATGTGAAAATGGCCCTTTACTCAACAAATCCATTTGCAATGAGTATTCGGAGTGAGACCTCCAAAGCCAGTGCACACCCGGGGAGAGGGAGCTGGTGATCTTTTCCACCTTGCTCATCAGCAACAGAACCTTTAACTAAATTCCATTTGCAGAACATCTTATGACTGATGATGCTGATGCATAAGCCAGAGAACACAGCTTGGGTTTCAGATGCCAGGCTGAGTTTGTGGCACTGGCACACTGCCCCCAATACAGGGTGTGCTTTACAGGTCCGGTTGAACCTGTGTATCTTATTCATCTATCTATGCTTTTATGTCCCACTCATCTTAGCATAGTAAACAGCTTGGTATTGGAAGGTACCTTGGTTAATGCAGGTATCTAGCACAGTGAGTGTCAAATGGTGCACGCTGTACAGTAGTAAGCAGCTGGCTTACTCCACTGATTTATAGAACTGCAGGCTATGTTAATCTAAACTCTTATGTCCTTTGTGCAGATTCCTAGCGAGTGTATGACCTGTGTAAAATTTCAAGCCTTCAGAGAGTATATAGTTGGGAAAACTGCCCCTGTCCCCATCAAAGTGTATGATTATTATGAGCCAGGTATGTGCTGTTTTTCTTTGGATCTTGCTAACGCTAAAGCACTAGCCATGTGGCTTGTTTATAATTTGTCATTCTTAATGCTCTGTAGCTTTTGAAGCAACTCGTTTCTACAATGTGAGTGAAAACAGCCCCTTGGCTCGGGAACTCTGTGATGGGCCAACATGCAATGAGGTGGAAAGCTCAGCCAATCACTGGGTTGGTAAGTTGCTGTAAAACTAACGTGTCAATCTCTGAAAGCAGAATCCAAAGGTATATAACTCAGGAATTCAGAACTGAGAGTGAGGGTTTTAAAAAGATGTTTATTTCAGTGTCTAAAGGCTACAGTAGTAGGCAGTTTTCAGATGCCTGTGACGACTATAGAAATGATTATAGCTGATTAGACCAATGATGCATTTAGTTTGATCTTCTATCATCAACAGTAGCTAGTACATGTTGCTTCAGAGAGAGGAGTAATGTACTGTTATGGAATAACCTGCTAATGAGTGAAGTTTCCTCTTTATTCCTGTCCGTTATTGGTTGGTTTATGCCCTGAAAATGAAGTCTTATGTCCCTTATAATTTTCTTAATCTTTTATTTAACTTAATTGTGAATGCTGCTATTATTCATTCATATAAATGTTGCTTTTTTTTGTGTCCTGTTTAAGTTCTTGGCCTCAGTAATATCTTGTGGCACAGAGTTCTACAAGTTAATTATTTAGAAAGACAGAATAGTTTCATGTGTCTGCCATGACAATAACTTCTTCCAAGACTACCTACCTCTTTCTGTCCCATTTGATGCACAAATTTGGGGGGGGGGATGTACTGTACACAGAGCTGAAGTATTACAGTCTACTCCATTACTGGTCTTCCAGAGCAGCAGGTCTATTCCCACAGCTTCTTGCTTCAGTAAGTTCATAAGCTCCTGTTGAGAAGCTGTAGGGAATTCTTATGAAAAACATGTCTAGGAAGCACAAGAAAAAACAATAAAAATAGTCTCTCCCCTCTGCTTCTGATGTTCGTGCTTCCATTTCAGGTTTTGTTCACTCTGGGCCATGCAACAATGTTTTTGGCTGCTTAGAAGATGAGTACTTTGAGCAGTGCATGTGCTCCCGGGACTGTGGCTATGATGGGGAGCCAGTATGTGGATCAGATGGGATGATTTATCAGAACCATTGCCAGATGGAGGTAGCATCCTGCAGGAATAATACAAGGATAGAGCAGATACCTATGTCTCAATGTTCTGCCTGTAAGTTCCATTCAGTTTCCTGTTCTGTTATGTGTTAGCCAAGGCAGTCCATGACTTCTCCTGAACAAAGTCTGCTGATTAAATTGTGTGTCTGATGTGGACAAGTGGAAGATTTGAACTCCAGTCTCCAAAAGTGAAAAGGTAGCTCCCTGTCCTGTTACACATGAGCTGATTCTTGCATTTGGTAAGAGTTGCCAGTTTCCTGCTGTGCTGAAAATGTCACAGTTGGGTTTATGTACCTGAAGGACAAAATGACCCTTAAGGAATTTCCATTTATATCCATCCAGAATGATGTCTCCAGATATAAATGAGCCCTGTGAGAGATGTCTGAGATTTCCTATATGCTTTCATCAGGTGCAGTGTGGCTCATGTTGGATCATGGATAGGGCCCTATGAAAATCATGGTTTCATGGACTGCACAGAAATTGCAAAAATTAGCCCAATGCTGTGATTTTTTCGAACAGTGAGGAGGCATACATGGGCACCCCTGTTTCTGCCTCTCCACTGAGGCCATGGCTGCTCATGGGGCATTAGCAGGCCAGTCCCATGCCAGAGGTGGGCATGGAAGTGGCGAGGGTGGTGGGCCAGGGTTGTGTGTTCTCACCAATGGACAGGTGATGAATGCCACCTGGAGAGAAGCCAACTGTATGTAGATTGAACTACATGGTGCCAACTGGTCCTGTCCTGCCTGGGGAAGAGATCAGGGCTGGGCTTGCTTCATGCTCTGCTCCAGGCTGCCGCCACTGCTTCCTGTATGGCCAGCGGGGAGAGGAGGTCAGCACTGACAATATGGCCTTAGGAGCCCAGGCCTGGCCCACTTCACCGTGGCCACTGCAGGCCTGGAGGAGATGTAGGGTTACTAACCCTGCAGGATTGTCCAGGAATTAAAGATTCATCTTTAATTAAAGATTATGTATTGTGATGAAACCTCTTGGAATACATTCAATCAGCGTTGGCAACCCTAGGGAGACACCATTGTGCCAGCTGGCTAGGAGCTAAGACTGGGATCCATCCCACCCCTGTGATCCCTCCACTGTGGCAGGGCCCCCTCATACACCTCCATTTGTTCTAAGTGGTGGCAGTGTTGACTACTGTGCTGGTTACAGTGGGGGGATGGATTCCAGTCTCAGCTCCTTGCCAGACGGCACTGAGGTGTCACCCCCAGGGCCTGTGGGGGCCACATTAGGGCAGGCCAGGCCAGGCCAGGCCAAACCAGGATGGACCTCCTAATTACCACATTGTCAGCACCTATCCCCACTCCTCACCAGCCAGAGAGGATGCACTAGTGGCAGCCTCGGCCAGAGCTGAGGACAGAATGAACCAGACCCTAGTTTTTGCCCCAGGCTGGGCTGGCATCATGTGGTTCATCTGCATGTGCTGAACTGGCTCTCACTCCACATCAGAGTAGCATTCATCACCCTGGCTGTTGATGAAACACTGTGTTGTCCCCCGTCCACTCTATGGGGTAGGACTGGCCCGCTAGCTGCCCACAAGAAGCCACAGCCTCAGTGGGGAAGCAGAAATGGAGATACCCATTGCTGATTCCCCTTTGTAGGAAAGTCACAGCAGTTCGGCGTGGGGGTAGGGACTTGGCAGGCATGCATATCCTGTGAAATTTGAACATTTACCCATGACACTGCCATCAATTAAAAAAATCCAGAACTTTCTCTGGCCATAATCATGGGGAACTGAAACATTTTCTAGTGGTTCTGTAACCAGCATTGTGGCAATTGTATCATTTTCTTCTACAGCCAAGAATTTGCCAGAAGAAAGAGAAACACATTTCCACACAGTTGAGCAGCCTAGCATTCAGCAAACTCCTGCAGGTATTGGCATGTCTTTAGATTGGTGTAAGACCCTTTTTCTTTGGGAAGGTTAAAACTGATCATGACGTATAAGTGACTCAAATAATTTCTTTGCATTTTGCAAAAAAAGCAAAAGTAGGCTGAAAATCTGAAAGTTAGAAAAAAAGTGAAAAGGCCAGAGAATTTAGGCCAAATGAATGCATAAATGTGAACCTAGCTCTTGTCCCCTGCTCTGAAGAAGTTAACATATGCTGTGTGCAGCCTCCTGTGCACATGGGAGCCTGAGATTTAGTGCCAGCTAGTTATGTATGGAGAGGAGTGGGTGCAGCCCAAGCTCGGGGATATGGGAGTTTTTATTCAGCAGCTATCATAGCATCTCATTAGCAGTGTTAACCTGGAAACTTTCCGTTTGGGATCAGACTGGTGTAGTCTCTCCTAGCAAATGAGTCAGGGGGACTTGGTGCCAGCTAGACCCTTTGCGGGAACCGTGGAGATTGTGGCTGGATCAAACTTATCCTTAGCTATTCTGATCAACTTTTCACTTGGCAGCCCTGATCCTGTTGTTAAAGCCTCTGTCTAGGGCAAATGGCCTTCATAAGTCCAAGGTGAAGGGCAGTGGAAGGAGCTGCCACTTTAACGTGTTTGAATGAATTGAGGAAGCTGGATGCTCATTTCAATTGGTGCTTTAATTTTTGGGATTTTTTTTTCCAAGATTTATATTTCAAACTTGCTCTTATGTTACACTAAATCTCACAAGGAAGCATTGGAGGTGGGGTCAATAGAGTAGTTTGTTTCATACCGCTTCTAGTAAATAAACTGGACTGGATTTTTCCTGGCTGCTTTCCACTCATTAATTCTTCCTTAACCTCAAACTCTCCCATCAAGTGAGCAAAACAGAGGCAGAAGTAAACGGACAGAAGCTGTGTTCCCCTCTCTCTTCTGTGTTCTCCTGGCACCAATGCTGAGACCAACGTGTATCCAGCCCCCTCAGTTCTCTGCCCTATCTCTACTCAGCAAAAACTGCTGGGCAGCTTTTCAAGAGACATGAATGTAGTGGATATTCTGTTTTGAGTGTTCCCACAGGTGACTTCACCTGAGAAGTTGTAAACTGATTGAGTGTGTGTCACGCTCACACTCAGTCTCTCTGGATTTTGATAGTGCATAAATCAATTGATTTTCTGTAAGAGTAAGTGAGATGGATGCTTGTTTTCTTCTAAGCTATGTAAATGTGGTCTGCTCCGCATCTCTTTCTTCCAATTGCATCTGAAACCTTTAAAACATTCACCCCATGAAAAACCACTAAAACATATTCTATTTAATGGCAAAAAGCTATGTTAATGCAGAGTTAAGGTTCCTTGGTGGTATGTCATCACTTTGCAGAACACTGAGTTGAGCAAAACTCAGACTTCTGAAAACCAGGAAATGAAAAGTTAAGGTTGGCCATGCAACCTTAACTCTGCCCTTTCAGCAGTGCCCAAATATGCCCAGTTAACACATATACCTTTACTCTGACAACCCCACAGTTGCTGAAAGGTACAAGCTCTTCATCTCCTTTTACAACCCATTTACTCTCATCCACAGAACACCATCTCTTAAAGGACAAAAAGGGGGGGAACAACATAGCCTATGCCACCTTTTTTCTGACTCCTCGGAGCTGGCAGTAGCCAGTGGGAATTATTCGCATTCCAGATTCAGTCAATGTGTTAGGCATATCTACACTAAATGGTGAAGGCAATAGTCGGGTCTCTTTAGTAAAGGTGTGTTTGTGATATGAGGACATGTGGATTACTTTGGGACATGTGACAGGACTGTGATTATGATATGAAGAGATCTATGTTTTGGATTCTCTGATGCACAGGAGCAAAGGGAAGAGCTGCATGTGTATCTTTTGCATTGAAATGAAACATACTGGATCCTGAATTGTGTATGTTATATAATTAGCAGGGGAAGGGGTTTTATTACAAAGGATATTGTCGGTAGTGAGCTGGGATATGAGAGCAGTCTAAGCATTCATTCTTTGCATGCATTCCAGGTAAAATGAGTATAGTTGGTGTCAGGTGTAACTGTACTGAATAGTGCAGGCAATAGTAAACTCTACTTGGTAAAGGTGTGTTCATGAGATCTGTGGATTACTTTGAGGTGTGTGACAGAGCTGTGATTGTGATGTGAGGAGATCTATGTTTTGCATCCTCTTTTGTATGAAGAAGGGGAAGAGATACACGTGTACCATCAGAATGCGGTATTCATAATGTCTATTCAAAATTGTGTAGGTTATTATTCCAAAGGATATTGTCAGCAGTAAGGTGGAATATGAGAGGATTCTTATGCTTTAATGATGGCTAAGATAATGTAGGTTGAGATGGTATCCTGTGAGTAAGCATAAGGGAGTGGTAAAAGGCTGAGACAGATGACATTTAAAACGATCTGACTAAGCATGTTGATTTTAGAGGACTTAGAAAGGTTGACTTTTAAACAAAAGTTGTGACACAACCTTAACTATAGTGGCATTGCTGCATTACTATAATATAGACAGAATACTGCTGGCCACATCATCTATAGACTCGGGCAAAAGAAATGGGATTCATAAATGACCTGAACTCAGTTATGCTGGGTGTCTTATTTATTTGAATGTCTGAAATGTGCATCCCTTCATTCATCATTGGCACAGGGACATTAAAGCACAAACACTTGTGCTTGATTGGGTCACAGGATCTCCGAGTGCCTTGGTCATTCCAGTAAGAAGCAGGAAGCTCCTGGAAAGCAGATGTTTCTCTGAACTGAGCTGTCATGGCAGAGTGAACATTTTAAAATAAAACCAGCTAAATCCTGCTTCAGGAAAAGCGAACAGCATGTGATTCTAAATAATCCTCTGGGCTCATCTTAGGTCAACCATGCGTTAAATGAAGTTCAACAAGTGAATGAATCCCTCCTTACAAACAGGTCCCATTTGGACTCATTGGTTTGTTAGTGATGAAGCATGTGATTGGTTTAAGTCTGCTCAGATGCTGTGGGGCTCAAGTGAAAGTTCAGATAATCTGTGCCTAAATCTGCGATTTCCTAAAGGGATGTCAAACTCCAGGAGCCAAATCAAGTTTCAGGCGGGTGGGGAGAATGGACTCAGTACAGACTTAATCTCCAGGAAGTGCCTTTTCCTTGCAGAACCTCATGGTGTTTATATTGTCTGTAGTCCTTGTGCATTTTTCATATCATTTGGCCCTGAGTAATACTTTCACTGTTAACTGTGGTACCCCAGCGATGGAAACAGTGTGATCCAGCTCCCTGTCCGCTCATATGCTGGGGAACTTTGAAATGTACTTGGTCTCATTCTGGCAAACAGTTACTCCAGGAGTACAGTCCCATTCACATCAGTAGAATTCCTGATGTGGGTAACAGCTACTTACGAGAGTTAGGGTTGGCAGGATCATCCCCACAATAAAGCCATCAGCTGTACTACCCCCAACAAATAACATGTAGCCTTGAGAAGCCAGAGTATGAGTTCCCTTGGGGTTTCTTTGCATCATCAGATCCTATCTTCTGCAGTAACCGTCCCAAACTCTGGAGCTGACACAACTGACGCGATGGGATCAGGGTTGTTATTCTTCTATGTTTTAGAAAAGAATGTATTTGCAGACTGGCACGTAGAAAGGTCATCCCTGCCTCTCAGATATTTTCTCTTGTGCTGGAGAGAATTGCTGGGGTAGGAATTAGGAAATGGCATTCACTCTTGAATCGCCTTACTTCCCAGCCTAACCTTCCATGCTCTTTTAGTGTGTCCTGTCCCTCAGCCCCCTGCCATATGCTGTTTTATTTACAGTGTAAGCTCTCTGGGCAAGGTCCTTGTTGCTAACCCAGCTGTAAGTACCTAGCATCCATTTCTGGCTGGTTGGCTTTTTTAAGTTGCTTGTCACATTGATGTAAAATAAGTAACAAGGGGAGTGTTGTGAGTCCCAGGGCTCCCCACCTCTGCAGCTCTGATACCTTCCCTCTGTTAGAGGCTAGGCTGTCTGTGGCTGTTTCCAAAACTTACTGATGCCACTATGAAACTTCACAGCCCCAGGTGCTGAATACACTGCCTCCCAGCCAGCCCCAGAGTTCAGGAATGAACTCTCTCCCCATGGAGCCACACCATGACACCAGCTGGCTGGAACATTCTTTGCAGGAGCACTAACTGCTTAGGATTGATTAGGTTGGCAAGGGGCCATTTTTTTACTTTCATCCCATCAGTGGGCAGCAAACATTGGCTGAGGCACAATTTGGAGGTGGGGGGAGCATTTTGTGTGTAATAGGAAACATTGGCCTTTCATCTTTGCTTTGAATCAAATGTTACATTCCTAGGAGTGAGTTTTGTGATCTTAATTCCGTCCCCAGTGGACAGCACTCATCTATTCATAGAACAATCTCATGATCTGGCAGGTTCTCCTTTAGAGGAGGCCAAGAAGGAGTTAGCATGGAGATTGACTCTCCTTTCAGGCAAGAGGTCCCTTGCTTTACGGCTGAATGAGCTGCTGGGAGGGTGTGGAAGGTGATAGGGAAAGGCTTTCAGGATTTTTATTTCTAGAGTACAAACATTTTTCAAAGGCCTTGGAGAGGGTCCCTATTAAATAAAACAAATATTATGGTGGGACGTTTCCTCCCTGCAGCAAGTGAAGTAAAGTGAGCAGTTTGCTTGGGTTTGGATTGGAATAGTCACATGAGTGAAGCCAATAGGGAAGCTAAGCAATTTGGTCCAGACTGCAGCAGAAAGGAGCAGCTCTGAACATAAGGAGATGTTTTTATCCCAGGATGTTTTCAGCTGTGTCACCCAAATTAGATAATGGCAGCCTGTGTGTGTGGGAAACTGCCGAGTGAGTGACCTTTCCCAAACGAGCATCTGACATCTGGGATAGGATGGAGGGAACATCCCACTCCCACTCTTGAGGGGTCCATCCCTTTCTTATCCCTTGATAGCTCTTCTGTAGCTTGTCAGTGAGCTGAAATGGAGAGTCTTGCCCCAGGTACACATGCCCCACTCCAGCTAGTTACTAGGTCAGTGGAATGGTTCTGAGGGGCGGAGGGGCTCCAGCAGCACCACCTGCTCTGATCAAGCCCAGATCTGTGTTCTGACTGGCTGACAAGCAATCTAACCCCATAAGCCAATCTCCGTTGGAACTTGAACAAAGTGTGTTACTCTAACCCTGAATATAAACTGACTTTGTACTTGTTTTTATTAGTAATAATACTTAAAACTGTAACTTTCATCAGATGATCTCAAAGCACCTTATTCAGCTGGGTCAGTATTCTCCTCCCAATTTTACCAGTGCAGAAACTGAGGAACAAAGAGGGGCAGTGACTTGCTCAGAATTGCACAGAGAGTCATTAGGAGAACTGGCTACAGAGCCTAAGGATCCTGACTCTCATTCCTTGGTCCTAACAAATAGACCAAGCTACTTAATTTATAATAGTTTTCAGACATTAAAACTCCCTAATTCAGCCATTGAAGCTGCTGCCACTGCCCCATACATGTGGGAAAGTGCTGTGTCCAATCCTGTTATTGAAGTGTGTGGGGATTGTGTCTCTCCTCACCTTTCTCTATGATGAAGTAGTATACTCAGCCTGAGGGCATGGGAACTGCAGGGAGCAGAGATGTATCTGAAACAGGTACTTTAAAAAAATTGGTAATTAAGTAATAAGTCAATTGAAATGAACTTCTTTAAAAAAGCACCTGCTTCTTTCTACAGGATCTGCATGCCCTCACACAATGTGCACCCCACACACGTCTATCCCATCTTACCCTCACCCCACCTCACCTCCTACCAACAATAGACATAAATAGCTTTTGTGGTTTTTTAAATTAAAAGGCCCCTTTTCCAAGCATTCTTTCTTATTTTCCCCAATACCCAAATCTCAAAGAAGGAAATATAGAAAATCCTGATGCAGGGCAGCTCTGCTGTCTGTACTCTGGGATCAAACCATTTAATAATTTAATAGCTTGTGTGTAGAAACATAGGCCCAGATATGTGCAGGGCTGTCAACATACACTTCCCCCTCTGCTGTCGAGAGGAGTGAGGTGTTCAGCTCCCCTGACTGAACAACAATGCCTCCTTCAAGTCTTACCCCACTCCCCCCAATACCCAACATGTCCTGCCAAGAAGCAGAAGAGCTGTCTGTGGCAGTCTCTCTTTGTCTAAGGCATGTCCTGCAAGAGTGTTAGTCTGAGGCTGTTCTTGTTTCCTTTCAACCAGAGGAAGGCCCTGCACTCCAGTCAGACCTGTCCTACTACTCTTACGAGTACGATCCAGACCCTTATGCCTCTGAAGCTGACGTCTTTGAGGTTGCAGCAGAGCTGACAACAGCAAGCAGCACATTGAGAGAAGGGGACAAAATTCGGGAAGTGGTGACCACAGTAGAATGGTGAGAGGAAGATGTGAGGGGAAGAATCTGCTTTTTTTAATCAATTCTGATATCGTAAACATGAGTCTGGGTCAAGAGTGAGTGTAAATAATGCAGAAGGGGCGTGCTAACAATCATGCTGCTAATTGCATTGGCCTAGGACCAGCTGCGGGTCAGGCTAGTGTTGGGATGGCAGCTGGGACCTCCATGCCTGGAAGTGTCAGTTCCTAACCTAAATTGTAAATTCAAAAGGACTTGTTAAGCTTGTCCCTGCCTGGCCCCACTACTGCTGCAGAGACATGAGGCAGAAATGACTTATCTTCATTATATTCTCTCTTCCACAGAAATAAATAATTTAAAATAAAAAGAAGAGGCTCAGAATCAACTCCTGTACGAGTTTGATCCTAAAGATGACCTGCTGCAGAACAGAAACCAAATGACGACTACTTCCTGATACTCTCAGAATTGTAGGCTTTGCCTCCTCATGGGGGGCAGGCGCTCCAAGGGGGTACTAAGAATTATTTTTCTATCAAATTTTCTGCCTTTGGTGCACCCTCTTAGGCGTTTTTTCAAGGATGGGAGACCAATGTGCTGCCCCACTGTAAGGTGAGGAGAACAGGGGCTAGAATTCAAATCTTTAGACCACTTCAAAGTATGTTATGAGGATACTGCAAACACCATTTCCTAACTACCCTGAGTCCTGTGTGCTCAGCTGAGTTGCTGTTGGAGGGGATGGCTGAGGAGTTTTCTTTTAAAAAAAAAAATAAGTGTATTTTAGCAAAGTGTACCACAACAAAAGGTTAAACACCCCTCAGCCACCACTCCCCTACAGCCCACTGCACCAGCAGCATGTTGCCCTGCAGAAAGGAGAGTTCATTGTTCATTAGACTTGACAGGGTGACCATTCTCCAAAAGAAAAGTGAAATCATCTGTGAACTCCACAAGAGTTAAAAGCCTGTCAGTCCAGGACATGGCTGCAGGCTCTGCCTGGGAAGAATGCCCGCAGTAGTGCTGATTAGGGTCAAGTGGCTGAACTCCATTCATGCTGGAGTAGGTACTGCCAAATGCAGCTTGCAGCTTCTGAGCCTTTGCCCCCTCGTTACTCTCTCTTGATAACTCCAGCATGAGAATAAAACTGACCCACAGCCATGGTGTTCTCAGTGCTTGCCTGATTTCACCAGCTATTTCTACTCTGCTCCCGCCAGGATCCCAGTGCAATGGGATTTTTATGTTAATTTTTGTGCAGTCTGTATGGCCCTTGGGCTGCTGGGCAGTGCAAACCCCTCCTCATTGTCACAGAGGCTTGGCTCCTGTAGTCTAAACTGCCCCCAAGCAGTGAGAAGTGGGGTCTAATCAATGTATTTTGCAATGAAATGAAGAGCAAAAGCTGTCCATTTGCGAAGTGCAAAAGCAGGGACATTTTGGGTCTTTCTTCCTGCTTGGGGCCAGGAGCAGCATCATTCCCATTCCCCTTTGGAGGAGTTATGTGCATCCGCTATTGCAAAATAGCCATAGAGTTTTCCCTCCCCGCTTCTATTCTCCCTTCAACACAGTGTGGGGGGTCAGTCCACATGGAGAGTGTTCATGAAAGGAAACAGAAAAAAGCCCAATTCAGTTCACTTTTAGAGCTTGTCTACAGAGGGAAATTGGCCAGAATGGCTACTGTGAAATAGCTCCTTGTGTGGACACTCTGTTCCAAAATAATTTGGGTACTTTGCACACTGATTATTCCAGAATAAAGTGATTTTATTCTGGAATAGTGTCCATTCAGGGAGCTATTCCACACAAGCTATTCTGGCCAATTTCCTGTTTAGTCAAGCCCTGAGTTCCATTTTTCAAATGTTGGGTTCCAGCCAGAGTTCTGAGCAAGGGAAAGATTCCGTGACTGTGATGGCAGCTGGGAAGGGGGCTCTTAAATTTCTTAGGCTGGGGTTGAGTAATTGCTTCAGCCTTCAAACTTCCCACACATATGAGACATGGTGGAAGACCTGAGCTCATAGCGCAGTTCCTGAAATTCCCATAAATTCCAGAATATCTCTGCTGGCTTGTCATCACACCACTCCTTCCCTTGCTGATCTGAGCTCTTCTCTCAGGATCCTAATGTGGCTGCTGCCTGTGTGCATATCCTGCTTCTAAGTAGAGATTTTGCTGTGTCTTTTTAATGTATGCTAATGGACCACCTCCTAACCGTGCCCCACGGCACATCAGAAGCACCAGCTACTCCATTCCTGCCTAGCAGGTAAACAAATGCCTATAAACTAAATTCCATCTCTGTGCTGGCGCTGCCTCCAGCAAGCAACTGGCCTGGTAAGCACTGGCTATTGTGTACACATGACAGCTTAAGTCAATATTTTGCTACTGGGTAAATAACAGGCCTAGTGCAAGCTACAGCAAAAGGCATTTTCTTTTAAAAACATCAGGACTTCAAATATAAACCCTGCTGTTTGCTGGCACCAGCCTCAGCACTAAATAAGGCCTGAAGGCTGGAAGAGTGAGGCATGAGCTGTCACTCTAATACCATGGCTGTGACTTGGCTTCCTGGCCCTCTGTCCCTTGTGCTTGTGCGAGATTCCATGTGAATGGGGCCAGGCACCTTGGCCTCCTGTAGATGGGAGCTCAGCTCCTCAGGCCTGGCTCCAAGGTCCCCAGCCTCCCTCCACTTTCTGACTTGTTGGTTTCATTGCCTCAATAGATTAATGGTTTGTTTTTGTTTTTGCTGAATAATCCCACCCACAGGATGTGCTGCCACTGCTAAGCACCTTACTTGGGCAGGCAGAACTGGTGTGACCCCAGCACATAAGAGGGTAAAGATGGATGAATTCCCCTGTCTGGTGGAGAGCTTTGGCCAAGTACAGAGCCAGCTCCCATCACTTCTCTAGCTCTCTGTTAATTGTAAAATACTAGTTTAGTATCCAAAAGCCTGTCCACTATCCCCCACAGAGGGAGGATTGGGTCTGGTTGACACTGCCCATCACTAGAGGGGCTCTGGGTGTGGCCAACACCTTGACCCTCATGAGACAGGAAAGTAAGCGTTATCTCCATTTTATCACCAGAGGAACAAGCACAAAGAAGTTATGACTCCCTGAAAGCCTGGGGCAGAGCTAGGGTTAAAATTCAGGTCTGTTGCTTGCCAGTTCCCTGCTCTAACTACCAGCCAATGCTGTTTCCTGTGTTCCAGTTACTGTGCTAGAATTCACCATTCCCTGATACCTTTAGGGCTAGAGAGCTCTTCTAGGTCAATAGAGACCCTGTGCACCATACCCAGGCCGGGACACTTTTTGTGATCTCGGCACCTGCAGGGTAGTCAGCGCCACGCATTTGCTTTTCCACTCCAAGGATGGCACTTCCTTTGTTCCTAAAGAAATGCTAGAAATGCTGTAGCCCGTCCCCTCATAGCCAATTTCTTGCTGCAGTTAGCAGGCTGTTTATTTAAGGAACCAAAGAAAGAAACATAAAAACACAGAAGAGCAGCTGCTACTTTTCCCCCATCATAGCAATGAAAAGGCATGAAGGCCACAGATCCACAGCAAGGTGCTGCTGGGAGTAACCTTATGCATTGGAGTCCATGTTTGCCCTAGTTGAAGGCCCAACTAAGGTGCACAGTTGCATTCTCCCTTTTCCAGACTCAATGTCCCCATTTTCTATTTGCATAATTCTCATATCAAGGCAAATTAAATTCTTATCCTTCCTGCCTTCTTCAAAGAGCTGGTTCCAGTACATGTCCCGTCTGGGAATATGTCTCCTGTAAGCCACTGGGCCCAGGGAGGGGGCTTCACATTCTAGTTTATTCACAGGTTTGTACCCACTTTTGACTCTGTGACTTCTCAATCACACACCTGCCCCTGAGAGGGCTAAGAGGACCGAGCACTGAGGGCCCAGATTTCCTGCATTGGCAGGATCAGTCCCTCAATGCTATTTGGGGGAGAAGAGGTAGATTTTTATCCCAGCAAAAAACAGGATGTAGTGGCTGAGAATGAACAATGGCAAATGAGCAGTGGGGTTTCCTTTGGGATTTTTGCCAGTTTGAACTATTTCTCTTGCATGCTTAGAGACAGTCTTCTCTTTTCCTCTATCTGACGATGATTCAACATGAAGGGGAGAGAAATGCCAGTGACTCAGTGAGATACTGAAGCTCCTGTTTATATCAAGGTATTTTACTAATTAGACTTGATAGCACTCTCTGGTTATCAGTGATTTTGCTTGTAATCCCTCCAATGAAATTAGTATTTATATCTGTAACTGTACATGAGTATTATCAGGAGTAATTATTACCATGGTATTTATTTTAAAGCAAAAGTTTTTGTCCTTTCTAGTCCAAACATTTTGCTCTCACCTTCTTTCCCCCTTCTTGATCAGCCTCAGAAGACAACAAATCACAGAAAAAGATTCAACCAGTTTAGAAAATTGAGTTGAAAGCAACAGCATTTGCTGACATCGATTATTTAATGCGCAATCATCTGAGTTTCATTATTGTGAGTAGATTGTCAATTTAGAAATACATCTCTGTCAATTTAATGTTAAAAAAACCCTCTTCTGGTCAATTTTTGTTGTCTCATGTGTGCTATTTCCGGTGGAGTGATGATGGTACTGGCTCTTGGCCTAGCTCCATCATATCTCTCCTGCATTCAGCAGCTGGTATTTTCTCAGCATTCAGAGTATTGCACCTATAGGAAATAGGCTCTAGTTTTTCACCAAGAACGATCTTTCAAAAAAAAAAAACAAACCCAGCTCTTTGATCTTTCAAAAAAAAAATTTTTTTTGTTGTTTTCTTCACACAAATGTTAGTATGAGTCCAGAGAAGGGTTTGTTTTAGATACTGATGAATATTTTATTATAAACTGATTTCTAAAACAATTCTGTCTTCCTCTCCTCTCTACTAACATCTGCTTTGCAATACTACAGGGAGCGCATACTGCAGGGCTGTGGTCTAAGCTTTCTAACCTACCAGCTATACTGTTGCACAGTACTGAGCGGGCAGCAGTAATATATATACCAGCAGTGTCAAAGTACTCAACAGTTCTAAAGAGTTTCTGGTGTCCCATCCATTTCTGCTTTATTGATTTCCAGGAGGTGCCTTCAGTTTTGTTTTGAGGGATACAGTGGCTGTAACTTGTCACATTTGTAACACATTCCTGAATCCAGCTGCAAGCATGATCAGCTCTTTGGGTGGGGAGTGGCAGGGCTGTTGGGTCTCTGTAGAAGTTACACAAAAGAAGTGTGGGATTCCAATGTGGGAGTTTTCAATGCTTCATTAACATTTTGCCATGAAGAGACATGAAAATCCCTTTTCCTGTGCACAAGCCAGGCTCCCTTCATAACATACTAAAGGGAGTCAGTTTGCTTCAAAGAAATAACAAGTGCCGAACAGCAGAGCATTTTGCATAAAGGGAATGGGTGGATGTTGTTTGTACATTCCTCACCAGCACTGGGCTAAGGATTTGCAAAGTGAGAAGCTGCTTATTAGAGAAACTGACATTTCATCTTATTCAGATAGAATAATTAGCATGAGACAGTGCATTTCGTGTGAGGATCTCACAGCATTTTACAAACATTCATGACGTTAGCCTTACAAGGATCCTCTCCATTTTACAGTTAGGTATACTGAAGTGCAAGGAGATTAAATTAGTTATTTGAGGGCACAGAGCAAATCAGTGGAAGAGAGAGAGAGGAGGGTATAGAATCCAGGAGTCGTGGCTCCCATGTTTTCTCTTACTCTATAAACTCTTAATTCTGGCTAAACTCTTTCACTTCATCCCTTAAATTTACTTTTTTTTGCTGAAACAGAGATAAAATTGACCTAATTTGGAATGGGAGACACTGGCATTTCCATGAATGAGGGTTTACCAAGTTAGGAAAGAAGATTCTAACTTTGGCTGCATATGGACCCATGCTGCATGCAGAACAGCTACTTGATATGCCAGCCAAATGGTTCCATGGACGAGATGTGTGAGTTCAGAGGCAGAGACTAGTGTGTGGGTTGCCCCCCTCAGTCAGTTTGCTAGGGCAGGTCTTAATACTGGGCAAATGCATTCCCAAGCTTCAACTTTTTCTCAACTGCTCCAGGTTCCTTCCCCCAGCAACCTATGCTATTATATGTAGAGTAAACAATACGTCCTGCCCATAGCACCCAGTGACCACATTAAGGGGGCAGAGCAACCATATGGGAAATCACATGTGCTGTCCCTGTTACAGATCTGTATGCATACAGTGGTCACCATCTAAATATGGGCTCCAAGTCCCTTAGGAATTCCTAAGGCCCTGATGAATTCAGTCTTAAGTATCTGTCTCCTTCACATCTCTGCCTGGACTAGCTTCCTACTTGGATTGAATGCGGGAGCTCTAATCTGTTCCCTCAGTCCTGGAGCGAGCAGATGCCTAGCTAGATGCTAGCACCTCACACCAGGGACTGAGTGGGAACTCTTCTGAGGGAGATTATCTTTAGAGGTTTTCAGAGATGTGAGAGTTTGCTTGCTGCGATTGAAAATTCTCCGCTTCACTTTGTCCCTGAAGTCCTCAGAGACATAGTAGTAGACAAAAGGATCAACACAGCTATTGAAGCTGCTGAGGGCCAGGCTTATCATGTAGCTGACATAGAAGTCCCCATAGAGCTTGGAGCAGTTGCTGGAATAGTGGACAAGGAGAAGGATGTTGCTGGGGGTGTAGAACATCACGACTGTGAGCAGCACAAGGGCAGTGAGCTTCATGGCATACGTGTACCTCTCTCCACTACCCAGCAGGATCCACAGCACTGAGCAGTGGCTAAACAGCATCACCACTAAGGGGGCAAGAAAGCCGCAGACAATCAAGCACACAAAGTAGTAGTAATAGTACTCAGCCTCCTCATGCCTGGGGAGGGCGTCATGGCACAGAGTGATGTTTGCCTTATCCAGAGGGTAGGACTGCTGCAAGAGGGTCAAGGGCAAGGTGAAGATGGCAGCGACAAGCCAGACACTGATGCAGATACAGGCAGCAAAGCCTGGGCTGCGGAAGGAGCGGGAGAAGAAGGGGTGCACTGCAGCCATGTAGCGGTCAACACTGATGCACATGAGTAGTAACACAGAACAGTACATGTTCCCATAGAAGAAGGCAGTGGTGAGCCGGCACAGGCCCTCCCCAAAGGGCCAGTGGTTCCCCAGGAAGTAATAGGAGATCTTAAAGGGTAACACTAGCACCAGGAGCAGGTCAGCTGCAGCCAGGTTCATCAGGAAGATGGTGGAGGTCAGCTTCTCAATCCTAGTTGCTAGGACCCAAAGGGCCAGCCCATTGGCTGGCAGCCCCACCAGGAAGACAACAGTATAGAGGCAGGGGATGAGCCACACGGTGACTGCACTGCTCAGCTGGGAGCGGGAGTCCTCATGGATGGACAGGTAGGTGATGTTGTCACGAGTCACCTTCTCTCCTGGGATGGCCCGGGGACACAGAGTGTTCACTGATGTAATCACCTGTTCGTTGGTGCTGTTCTGGGAATAATCTAGTGGTGCAAACACAGTCTGTTAGTGTTCATGCAGGGCCAATGTACGTGCACTTTGCTGGCAGGGCTGGTGACGAGGTTCCTGCACCAATGCCTTCAGGGCTTTGCATTCTAATGAGACAGTGTACCCACCACTGGGTGCGGGAGCTGGGAAGTGGCAGGGATATTACCTGTAGCCAGTACTGCATAGGGTGGTTCTGTAACTAGCTATAACCCCTTAGAAAAACAAAACTAATCCCAACTGGCAAGTCTCCCTATTTCAGGGCTGAACATGAAGGTCAACTTTACCATTATCTAAGGCTGAGAGGAGGTTCTGGTGAAGTTTGCCCAACTACTTCACAGCAGGACAACCGTGCTAACGCTAAGGTGAGCTCTGGGGATGTGGGGAGGGCATTTAGTGTAATGAATTCCAATCAGAAGAATTTAAGGTCTCTGGCTGTCATGTGACCTGCCATGAGCAGAAAATGTAATTGATGCACAAATTAACTAAACAGCAGAAGCAAACATACAAAGGATAGCTTCAAAAAGCATTCTGAGAAAGTTCTAGTTCCTCCAGCAGCTTCTGTGCCTTTCCTCTAGGGTCTAGTTACTTTGATCAGCTATTGTCGCAAGTCCATGGACTCTCACAATTCCTTGGAGTCATGCTGTTTCTCAGAGCTCATGATACATCTCTGCACTGCCCCTGACGTGTGTTGGTTTACCAAGGGATTGAGCATCACACGGATCTGCCACTCAGAGTACAGGTGACTAGGGTGACCAGATGTCCTAATTTTATAGGGACAGTCATGATATTCGGGGCTTGGTCTCATATAGGCACCTATGACTCCCCACCCTCTGTCCTGATTTTTCATACTTGCTATCTGGTCACTCTACAGGTGACACAGATGGAGTCAGTGAGAAGTAACTCCTTGGATGGCAAATTCCAGCAGCTAGCTCTATATTGGGCTTTTTGACAAAGGCAGGGATGCCTCTCTGCCTGTTGTTGATCTTTGATTTGTGCTCAGACCTACCTCTTCTCTGTAAAATCAAATCGGCCCCTACTGGCAGTTCCTGGTTCTTTGTGCCACTAAACAGCTTTGGCTTGGGTCCATACCAGGTTTTGAGTTCCTTGGACTGAGGCTGATGTTCATACAGCACAGTCAGTGCATGGCCTCCAGAGAGCTATTAATGAACCCATGAGCAATGCTGCTCCACACTAAACAGGTTCAGATCCAGAACAATGGGCAGGAGCTGCTCCTCAGGCAGTCTCAAGCTCCATGGCTGCCCTTTGGGCTTCTTCAATTTCTCTTTTGCTCCCCCTCTGACTATAATTCCTCCCCACTTTTCCCTTCCTCTGCAAACACCTTCAGTTTCTTGTCCTTCATTAGATTAGCACATTTCCCCATCACTGCTGCTTGTGTCCTTTGCCTTCACTGCAAGTGTTTACATAAAGATGCCAGGGAGCAAAGCTTCCAGCCCCCTTAATGAACAGTAAGATTTATCACCCAGATATGCCCCCTTCACTCACCATCATAGTCCGGACTTCCCAAGCAGAGTCCCCAGAGGCTACACCACAGCACAAGCCTGTCTGATATGAATGCACACCTGGAGATCTCCATGTTGTGAAGGGAGCCTGTGATATGCTGCTCTGTTGGGAGCTGCCTAAGGAAGGCAGTATTAATAGCTCTGACTATTAATTGCCTGTTGCCTGCCCTTAACTCACGGAAACACAAGGCTGAAGCGCCACTGGCTTTTCCTGCAGAAAAAAGAACAAAGGATATTGACAGCTGCCAGAATGCTCCTTCATGGTCAGGCCATGTGATGGTTCTTGGGTTCTGAGGACGGTGAGTCACCTTGTTCCCCTGCCACCAGCTTGTGCTTAGCTGGGTGTCAGGTCCTTAGCACCACCAGCCTATTAACCACTCAAGCTCCCTCCTCTGGGCTATGCGAGCCCTTACTTTGCCTTGCAGATTAACAATAGATTTACTCTTTGAAGCGTTTCCCTTTAGTGTCCAGCCCCTTATCCACTACCGAGATGCCAGTCCGCTGTCCCTAAAAGAAACAGTACACACCAGCTTGTACCAGCACTTTGCTTAACACTGCAGCACAGAGCTTGTTTATTATGAACACAAGAATGTTTATGATCAAAGTCTGAACATCAGACTGTAGTGAAGAAGGGTACTGGAAACAAATGGTTACATATAAAATAAAATCTTAAGGCTTTCTAGAGACTAAATTTAACTAACAGATTAAATTATAAAATTACAGTTGCGCTACATCAGCCCTATGAAGAAGACTAACAGGTTAACCTCTTGTCTAAAGAAGTTTTATTTCACCAAAAGTTTTCTTCAGTGTTTTCCATCTAGGTTGGCTGAGATCCCATTTCCATTCATGTAAATGTGCTGTCTGTTTATCTCTGACCTGCAGGATAAGGGGAGGTTTCTTCTTTGTCTGTACCCCCCAAAGATCATTGTCTTTACACACAATCAGGATAACCATGTGTGGCTTGTTTGTTCCTATGTGTTGCCTTCCTGTTGATTTCACATTTCTTTATTGACTTGATATGTAAATAGGTATTCATTATGTTAGTTTACAATGCTTAACCTACATCCTGACAGGTGCATAAACATCTCTTGTGTGACAGAAATCTGTTTTTTACTTCTGCTGGTGACTAGTACCTTGATGCCTATTTTCATATTTCATTATACATAACTCCTTACATTGTATCTGTATATAAATTTTACAATTAAATTAATAACTAATGTGATTTCCCCCCTTTCATTTGAGAACTCACATGACATTCTTTGGTAAACTAGAATGTACATCCCAACCTCATTAGATTTCTGTAACCACCTTGCCAGATGTCATTAAGGGTTCTTGGGTCACAGGCCATGTCTGTGTCCAGTGCTTTGTCTCGTTGTACTGTGCAGTTCGAACATAGAGTCATTCCTGGTGTCAGCAAAAGGATACAGACATGGCTGGGATTTCCAGTTCTTTGGTACTGCAGTGCCATCTCTTATTGTCAAGGATAAATCCTGGTTCAAATTACTCTAATTTGGGTCTGCGCCAGAATATTCCTGGCCACCTCAGAGTCAGTTCAGAAGATAAACCCATACAGACAGGATCAGATATCTCAACAGCTCCTGGCAGCTACCTGCAGCACCCATCTTTCCTCCCAGGCCTGGAGAAAAAAATTGAAGTGGCTGCAAACTAGCCATGGGGCCCCCCTCTCTGGATTCTTGTCATTTCCTGGTGGCTCAGTGTGGCATCCAGCACACATAGCTACCAGCACACATAGCTAGCATCACCTACAGGATCCCGCTTCAGCCAAAAGCAATGTTTTGAAATGCACAAGGGCTGCTGAGCAGCAGGCTGTCCCAAGAGGCAGCGCCTAGCCCTGCTCACAAACTAGCCCAGTGCCCAGTGGGGTTTATCGAGGCTGTAGCCTCATTTCAGGGCAGTTGATAGTTTTCAACAAGTTCCATGTGGGACCAGCTCCCAGGCCAGAGTCACTCTGATTAGCTAGTCTTGGCCCCTTGGTCTCCCTGGCCCCTTTCCTGCGTTCATTGAACCAATTTATTGAAAAACTCTCTGAATCCAATGAGCTATTTTCATTTAAGTACGTCAGCTTCAGCCCAAAGCTCTGTAAAAGATAAACAGCCATACAGCATGATCTCAGAGTTTGATGGAGGCTTCCGCAGATAATTGTCACAAATGCTGAGCACAGCCCCCACAAGCAGGAAATCATGCCTAACAAGGATTCACAGGATGGCTCTGTAGCTGGGGAGATAAAGCTGAATGTCAGTGACTCTCTCCTAGAAAGGAACTGTGCTTCCAGACAATGTTACCACTCAGTAAACCTGCAGGGAGGCCTGAGAGCCCTTCCCTGCTAACAAATGGTCTGGAGGAACAAAATGCTACTACTGTCTGCATGGTGACTATACTATGAAGATGCTCCATATTTACAGCTGCATAAGGGCATTTGGGGGGGAGGAACCTGTCATAGCATGGGACCCTGTTATTTCCGCACCAGATATTCCCCAAGCCCCGGCCCTCTGCTACTTGGACCTTGAGCTCTTTCACTGTTCAATAATTTAATCCTCCTCTATGCTCTGCCAAATCCCTAAGTCTTTCCTTCACATCCATGGAGGAGGCTCCAACCCATCCCACATCTCTCAGATAAATGCAGACCATGTCCTGATTGCTGCAGAGAATGGCAAAAGCCCCACTGAGACTGCTTTACTCCACAGTGAAACATAGGCAACAATGAAGCAGGAGGGCAGCCCAAGGTCAGGGGACACAGTCTTCAGGGAAGCAGTATCTGGTAAGAGGCTCTTGCTCCACCACAGCACTCTTGCCTGCCTGTCTCAGCTAGGCCCTAAACACAGGAGCCGCGATCCTGGCAGTAGGAACTGTGAATTTGATTTGGCAATATGAACTGATGGCTCATTTCTTTTTGGTTCACTTATGAATGGCCTCTTCTGTGAAGGTTGCAAATCCAAGCCTGGCTGCTGTTTGATGAGATTACTCTATTTTGAGGAGAAAATTATCCTATTTCCTTTGCTTTTGCCATATTCCCACATCCTTGTGCTGAGTGTGTCCAGAAGTGGCGTTTCACTGGGCAGAGAAGATGCAATGTTAGATGTTTTGCTTTTGCGATTCTCCCAGGATTTATGAACCATTACAGAATGACTCATGTGGCCACATATTTTCCATGCCTCAACCAGGATCCTTTTCACGCTCTGTATCCAAAAAATTAAACATAATCCATTCAGATAGTGTGCAAATCACAGCCCCGCTTTCTATGGCCAGGTCTCTGGGGTAGAGCAAGGAGAAGTTACTTATTGCTGTCTCCTTTACTTTGCAGATGCTGTGGAATCATTGCTGATTGCTTTAGATGCAGAACAGAATGTTTGAGCGTTCTAGTGACAGAGGTTTCCAAGAGATGCTAACAAGCAGTGACAGTTGTATGATCCCTGCGTGTGGGGATAACAAAGCTGATTTTAAGACAATTAATTGATCATCTCCAGGTACAAAGAATGCTCTTCCCCCCAGAGCTCCCAGTTTATGGGGCACACAGTAGGAGAGCAGGCCAGGGATGGTAGAGTTATTGAAGATGATTACAAAAGGGCTGCCCCAAACTCAGATTTTCAATGGCTTAGAAGATCTAATGCTGGAAAGAGAAACCAAAAGGTTATTCCTCATCCCAAGACCCCCATTTCATGTCTTCATGGAATGTCACTTTGAGACGATTAAGTATCAAGGTAGAAAACTCAGTTCAGCCGGGCACCTGCCCTAGTCTAACATGATGATCGGAGTCTAGGCAAGGGGTAGCCCTATGACTTTGCAGACAACAGTGTGGATTATTTCCACTAGCATCAGCATAACCTCACATTTTCCATGAATGTGGCTCTGGCCCTGCCTCCACCAGCCACTGAATGTTGGTCACATCCAACTTGGAACCGCAAGACACAGGAAGCTACTGCTGACCATTATAAATAGAAATTATGAACCTTTTAACCATGAGCCTCCCATGGTGCCACAGCTCAGCTAGAGAGATGAATTGCAGCACAGTGATGCTCTCAGGCCTTGGCCACTGCAGCCTCTTCCTGACACTCCCCTCCCACAATCTGACCTGGTCACCAACTACAGCCACATTCACCACCCGTTTAACCTCCTTCCTGCAGCTCCCAGTCATGTCACACATCACCCTCCTGCCTCCTCTCATCCCCTTGTGCTCCCCAAGCTGCTCATCAGGGTCGCCTGCCATACCCTTTGCCTTATCACCCCCATGCTTTTCATGTCCCTCTCCGCCTACTGCAAGACTGAAACTGCCCACCCCTCCTCTATCCTGTGGTACATTTCTTCTTGCCTTCACTGAGCCCCTGCTCCAATTTCACTTCTGCAAAGAGCCTTATGGGGCAGGCATTCTTGGACATGTATAATGCCTAGCGCAGATCTTTTAGAAAAACATCCAATCTTGATTTTTTTTTTAACAATGTCAGTGCTAGAGCATCCATCACAACCCTTGGCACGTTCTTCTAATAGTTAATTACTCACCATTAACCATGTATGCATTATTTCCAGTCTGAATTTGTCTAGCTTCAACTTCCAGCCCTTGCATCATGTTATGCCTTTCTCTGCGAGACTGACGAGCCAATTATTAAATTGTTGATCCCCATGTAGGTATTTATAGACCGTAATCAAGTCACCCCCTTAATGTGCTTTTTGAGGCTAAATAGATTGAGCGCCTTGAGTCGATCATTATAAGGCATGTGTTCTAATAATTCTCATGGCTCTCCTCTGAACCCTCTCCAATATATCAACATCCTTCTTGAATGGGGGTACCAGAACTGGACACAGCATTCCAGTAGTGGTTGCAGCACCAAATAGCGAGGCAAAACAACCTCTGTACTCCTACTTGAGACTACCCCATTTATGCATCCAAGGGTTTGCATTTGCCCTTTTGGCCACAGTGTCACTGTACACGCATGTTCAGCTGATTATCTATCATGACCACCAACTCTTTTAAAGAGTCTCTGCTTCTCAGGTAGAGTGAGCCATCCTGTAAGTAAGGCCTGTTTAAGAAATAGAGACTATAGAATAACACTCCCAACATAACCCTCCCTAGGATGCAGTTGGCATTTCCTTTACAGCAGTTGCTTGTTCTTCTAGCCAAGTAGATGTCACTCTGGTAACAGGATTAGACACGTAAAATGACCATTCTTGATCTCTCTCCATTTGAACTGAGGAGCCTGTGCAGGTGCCAGCCCGGTAAAAAGTTCAACCAGGGATTTATTTAAATGAGGTGGGGAGAGGAAGGTGGTAAATATAGGAGCTGTAGACACCAAATCATTTGTGTGACCCTCATCTAATTAAAATTTCAGCAACCACAGTAATCTCTGCTCCTGGTTGGCTCTGGATTGGACACATCCCATTATGGGTTACCCAAAGAGCTAACACTCTAGAAGCCAAGGCACAATAAGTATAACACCCATGAGGCTCTGGCTTTTAGTGGTATTTCTTTAAGACAGAGACTTCCATTTACCACATTTATTCAGCAAACAGGACCTTGGCCTCTACCCACTCCCCTAATACAAAGTTTAATAATAATAAAGCCCTTGCTCCTTGCCAGCATCCTTTACTTTGGATGGGAGCTCACAAACTTTGGGCTTGGCTACATGGGGAATAATTCCTGGGTGGACACACTCTTGTAAACTAAAAGTGACTTTATTCTAGCATAATTACTCTAGTTGCAAAGCAGACTAATTATTCCAGCACAGGGGCCAGGTGAAGGGGGCAAGTTCTTCCAGAATAGTTATGCAGCTGAATTTCCCCTCTGTAGACACAAGGCTTTTGGGATGGGGCATTCCCTCCCTGACACACACACTTACAGATGATGTGGGTTTCTTGGCAGCATTGAATGTGCAAAGGAGCTGCCATTTGGGGTTCAATCAAACAGCATTTGTATGGTTTTGATTGCCAAATCTAGTTGAAACTGTTACATGATAACAAGTGCAAAGTGGAATGGCTGTCACCTAGCATTGCATTGGAGTTGAATACTATGTGAAGCAATACCCCATTTTAGAGGTGTGTAGGTGTTTTTCTTTCTAAGTCATTCCTAGGTTCATGAGCTCTGCTACGAGATTGCATGGTGTAGTACAGGACCATGCAAAATAAAAAGCAGAGTATTAAACAAAGGCCAGCTACTTCCTTTAGTGTTTCCCATTTGTTTGAATTAGAAGATAACTCACACCTATTTCATCTAATGATCAAGAAAAATATTTTTAAATGAATTTTTTTCTTTGCCATTAAAATTGCTCACTTGATGAGATTTCTGTCTGAGCTCAGACTGCATGGGATGATGTCAGAATCTGGCTGTCCCTGCAGCGGGCCTGTTCCCTCCCTTGTAGCCTGGGGGACATTTTCTTTGTAAGGTGGCCAAGATTTCTGAGAGGGGGGCCTCTGTATAAAGTGTATTGTGTCCTCGCAGGCACCAACTCTGTATTTTTTGTCAAATTATCCCATGCAGTTTATACATCAGAGGATTATCTATAGGAGAAGCAGAAAAATAGTTTGTTTCCTTGTGAGCAAATCATACACTGAACTAAAAAGGACAGTTTAATTTTGTTATGGCAACTGGAGTATTGAGAATGATGTAAAGGAAACGCCTATCAGCTCTGGGTCAGATCACTGCAACGTCCTTTGCAAAAATATATATTAATTCTTTTGTTAGCTAGAGCTCATTGGGAAGCTAGTTACCTCTGTTGTTATGCAGGAATTTGGGAAGGTAGGGGTTGACAGGCTATTTTCATGATTGTAGTTTATTGCAATAACTTTAAGCCCTTGTTCCAAAGACTTGTGAATGGAAGTCATTCGCTATATTGAATGCCTTTTTTATTTAGCTTTACAGATTAATTTAGCATATAAACTCCTAGGGAGCCAAGATTGGATCATATTTGTGCAGCACCTGGCACCACATGGGTACTGCTGGAAACAAACAATAGTTTGTGCAGTAATTTCTGCTGATTAGAATTTTTTTTTTTAAAACCACTTTCCTTTAAAAAGCTGCCTTTCCATAGAGCAATGGTGCCACCTAATGGGCTATTGTGTTTTTTTCCAGCTCAGGCCATCTTTGTTTAGCTCTAACAGAGCCTTGGCAGTTTAGAGTAGAAGATAAAATAGTCAGCGGGCAGGTTCCAGGAAAGCTAAACATCTCATATTTTACAGAGCAGGAACGCAAGAAGCATATGATTAAAGTTTCCAGATACTGGACTAAAGAGATCAGTGCCAACCAGACTGGACCTGGACTGGAAAATACTTCAGTTGCATTTAGCACTTACATTGTATATACCGTATTTCGTTTCTCCTTTAGTGTCAGATATTAGAGGATTATTATTATTATTATTAGGATTATTAGGGGGCTGGAGCACAAGACTTATGAGGAGAGACTGAGGGAACTAGGCTTGTTTAGTCTGCAGAAGAGAAGAATGAGGGGGGATTTGATAGCAGCCTTTAACTACCTGAAGGAGGATGGAGCTAGGCTGTTCTTAATGGTGGCAGATGACAGAACTAGGAGCAATGATCTCAAGTTGCAGTGGGGGAGATCTAGGTTGGATATTAGGAAAAGGTTTTTCACTAGGAGGGTGGTGAAACACTGGAATGGGTTATCTAGGGAGGTGGGGGAATCTCCATCCTTAGAGGTTTTTAAGCTGCGGCTTGACAAAATCCTGGCTGGGATGATTTGGCTGAGGTTAGTCCTGCTTTGAGCAGGGAGTTGGACTAGATGACCTCCTGAGGTCCCTTCCAACTCTAATCTTCTATGATTCTGTGATCCAGCTTATAGCAGCACTGCACCCACGTGACATTTACACTTGCAGCATTTTAGTCTAATAGGCAAGTTCTCAGAGGAGGAAATAATAGAAAATATATCTATTACAATACACAGCAAAAGGGGGGCATTTATAATAGTCTGTTCCTTCAATACCAGATCTGTGGCAATGGGCGTGCCCAACCAGGGAGAAGAATGATTCAGTCATAGGATACTAACCAAGGATTCAGTAGACCTGGGTTCAAGTCTCTGCTTTGCCATAGACTCCCTATATAGCCATGGTCAAGTTACTAATCTCTGTTCCCATCTGTAAAATGAAGCCAATAGTACTTCTCTACCTCATGGTGGTGTTCTGAGGATAACAACCATGATGAAGGTGAGGTACTACAGATAGCCAGCACAGCCTAAGGCCACTTATTTTGTGATTCATAGACTCAGCCTTTAAGGCTGGAAGGGACCATCATGATCATCTAGTTTGACCTGCTGCCACAGAACCTTGCCCGCCCACTCCTGTAATAGGCCCATAATCTCTGGCTGAGTTACTGAAATCCTCAAATCTTGACTTAAAGACTTAAAAGTTATAGAGAAGCCACCATTTACTCTAGTTCAAACCCCTAAATGACCTGTGCCCCACTCTGCAGAGGAAGACACACCTCCCCCCCCAGCATCTCTGCCAATCTAATCTGGGGGAAAGTCCTTCCCAACCCCAATTATGGTGATCCTGAGCCCCACAAGCCAGACACCTGGGAAAGAATTCTCTGTAGTAACCCAGCGCCCCCTCACCTCCTCTAGTGTTCCATATCCTGTCATTGGGGATGTTTGCTAACAGCAGTTACAGATGGACCATATGCCATTGTAGGCAACCTTATAATACCACCCTCTCCATAAATTTATCAAACTCAGTCTTGAAATAAGTTAGGTATTTGCCCCCACTGCTCCTCTTGGAAGGCTGTTCCAGAACTTTATTCCTGTAATGGTTAGAAACCTTTATCAATGTCAAATCTAAATTTGTTGATAGTTTATATTCATTTTTTTTTGTCCCAAGGTTGGCACTTAACTGAAATAACTCCTCTCCCTTCCTGGTGTTTATCCCACTGATATATTTAGAGAGCAATCATCGCTCCACTCAACTTTGTTTTGTTAAGCTAAACGAGCTAGCTTCTCTTAAGGTAGGTTCTCCATTCCTCAGATCATCCCAGTAGTTCTTCTCTGCACCTGCTCCAGGTTTTATTTGATCTTTCTTAAATAGGGGAGACCAGAATTGCACAGTGTTCCAGATGAGGGATCCCACTGTACCATCTTGTACAATGGTAATCACACTTCTTTTATCTTTACTGGAAATACCTTGCCTGCTGCACCCTAGGATTGCATTAGCCTTTTTTGCAGTGATGTTTCATTCATGCAGACAATGGTTAAGATTTTCAAGATCGGGTGATTTAAAGTTAGGCATCTAAATCATCTCTTACACTTAAAGAAGTGGCCTGATTTTTAGATGGGTTGAAAGCCCTCAGCTCTCTGTGAAGGATACATTGTGGCACTAGAAAAATGAATGCAGCTCCAGGATAACTCACCCAGAAACCATGGCACTATCTAAACCTTGGGGGTAAACCAAGGAAAGTCAAATACTCAAGGCACTGGCCCCTAAACACAACAGCTAATCAGATCTAGAAAAGCAGTCTGTTTTATAGATCAGATAAGAGGAACGGTTGGCACTGGCAATAGACTAGAGGCTCTCGCTGCTACTCCCATCACTCAAAACCAGCCGAAGATGCTAATGGCTCCAGGTTGTTTATTTTTGAAGACTGACTGTCGTCCTTTATGAAGTAAATTGGTAGTCTCCGTGCAGGTGATAGCAAACAGATGTCCAGATCACAAGGTGTCACGGGCTGTCCTGCACTTGCCTTTACAGACCTCTCTACTACCTGTTATCAGACTGTTCTATAGTTAGAAATGAGTCTTCAGTCTTCCGGGCTGTCACCAGCTCTAAATTCACTTAAAACAGAGAACTCAGTGAGAGCTGCTGACTTTTAAAATCAATATTTTATTTTACTTGAATGTGCAAATAAATATAAAAAAAAACTACATTCAAAGAGCTGGCAAAGCAATTACAAGCCCCAAAGCAAAGATCCTTTAAAAAAACAAAAACAAAAAAAAGAACAAAAATCTTTCTTTAATCAATTTCATGCTAGAAGATACACACCATCCAAGGCTGAAATCTCAAACCTTAGTAGATCTCTCTTAAACACATTGGCACCACCCATTTGTTTCATTCACATCATTTGCTACTATCACATTTGAGACAATAGTGCTGTAAATGATGAAAGTCTCACTTAATCCATTCAGATTATAAATTAAGGTTTACAAAATAAGGATGCTTAAAAATACCTGAAGTACACTTAAAAATGTTGGGGGACTGACCAGGGTCCATGCGTTATTAGCCTTACGCACCCTGGGAGGCTTGGAATCAATTGCATTTTAAGCCACAAGTTGCAACCTACTTTCTAGTAAACATTTGTCTGTATCTCAAAACCATAACAAAATTTGGCACAGTTGGTCATCTCCACTGGGGAACAGCAGAGAGTTGAACAAGACTGAGGTGCATTTGTAGAGCTATGGAGGCATAAGGGATGTTGCCCGTGTCAGACCTACCCCAGCCTCTTACAACGCTCCATCCCTCACCCAAAACAAGCCAAGGGCTTCGAAAAAAACCTTCATATAATTTCAGCCACTGGAATCAGTTAAGCCCTGGGCAATGAGAATTTGGGTTCAAAGCACACTGCTGGCAATGGATGTGCATGTGGCCACAAATGCCAAAAGGTCAGCCTTGCTGCCTCCCACTCACAGATTATCTTGCAAAAAAGAAACAACTGGGATAGTTTCAGGTCAAATGTGCACAAATGGCCCATTACTTCTGCTGTCAAGTGAGACAACCGTGAAACCAAATACGGTATGGTAGGGTAAACACAGCACGATTCCCACAGCCTGATACTTGGGTCCAGCAGAAATTATAACCATAAAAACCAAACCTCAGAAACAAACATGTTAGGGGGTCCCATTTCCCCCAAAAGCCAGGAGAACATGGACTCAGGACTGAAAAGAAGCTAGATTTGCCTCATGACACCTTGTATTTTACACAGGATTATGTGCTATTCCCAGGCACCTGCAGTACACAATGAAGTCAGGATGGGGTTGCAGGTTTGCCTTGACTCTGAACTTTCTGGTCCTTTTGATAGATTTAAGTAAAAGATGAGTGTGGAGTTGTGAGTGGTGCAGAGGTTTTGTCGGAGGGTTTTTTGGTTTGGTTTGGTTTTGTTTGAATCAGGGGAGGTACAGATAATGCCAATGGAATAGCATGTGTACACTGCTTACACCTGGACAGAATTCTCCCCCAAATTCAGATTTCTGTGTTTCACTGTAAAAGGGAACATCTGAACTGACATCAGCAAGACAGCCGTATCTAGGAACACCCTTCAAGCCAATGCAAACATGCTTTAAGAGCTCCATCTACTGATCCACTTTGTAAGTGTTGTTATCCCAGCAGTACTAAGGAATCCTGGGTGCATACAGGGAAAGCTATGTGCCTGAAGCTCATGGTCTCTGGAGGCTGTCAATCAGAATGCAAAACAAACAAAAAACCCAGACCTCCCCATGGACTTTATTCCAGTTTCAAGCAGCTCCTGAAATGAGAGGGCAGGAAATTGCAGTTGTGACACAGTTTTATAAAGATTGACATGCAATCCAATGCAGAATTCTCTGCAGAGGCAGAGGATGTGCCCAAGGCTCACTTGTTCCATTAGCTGCTGCCTTGCTCTGCACTGCAGCCCATGGAGCCATTTCTGATGAGTGCCTGCTCTGAAAGCCTTAGCCAACCCAGCAGTTTTAAAATTCACGGGTCTCGTTTCCCTCCCTTGATGTCTCAGGAGTTGGCATTTTCCCACCACAGCAGCAGTAACGCACGCGGCATTCATAGCTTCATTCGTATGAACAGATAACGCAACTGAGCCCCCACAGCCCATGGCAAAGCCAGTGATCTGTGCCAGGTACTCTGGCCCACTGGCATGGAGGGGTGATATTAAGAAGTTCTGCAGACTGAGGCATGGCATGAAATGCAGAGGGACAGGAAACATTAAACACTTCAAAAAGAGGGAGCAACTATCAGTGTCAGCTCTCGCACCCATCACATTCTACACTGGCTAGACCATACCGCTCGCTCTACCACCCTGCAAGCAGCCAGTCCAGCATGCTCTGTCCCTCCAATGCAGCCGCCTTCGGCAGCTCATTTAGAGCTGTGCGCTCAGCCCTCGTGCTCAGCCTTTCCCACACTGGCCGACTTGGGGTAGGCCTGACGCTAGAAACCTACTATACAGAGTGGCAATACTAAGAGCCCTCTTTCAGTAATGGCTTTAACTCTCTTCATGATGACATGGCCTAGGGATTACACTGCGAGGAGACAATTCTATGCCATATGGAAAATACATCATAACCCAAAGTAAAATGCTGTTTGGATAAATATCATTAATACATACATTGCATTCCCACCACTATTCTCAGAGTAAAAGCGTTCTGCCGGCACAGTTCCGGCTTGGCATGATCAGGTGGATGAGTCTCTGCTCATGGTGAGGCTGGATGGCGACTGTACTGAACTCTGTATCTATTCACGGGGACTCCATGAACATTCATCGTCTCACAGGTTGTTTTGCATGGGACCATGTCCTCGTCCTCGTCTCCCATTAACCAGTCTTGAACCAGTTCTGCTGCCTCCATAGTAACATTCTCTTCTAGCCACCTGCTGTGCCATTCTTCAAACTGTTGGTGGTGCTTAAGCAGAACCATGGGCTGCACCTGAGACAAGGATAGTAAAGGTCACTGAAAAGCTCATGAGGGAGGAGATTAAGCCTTCAGCTCCCAGGACATTTGAGACATTCATGCTTGAAAACATAACCAAAGGGAGCACAAATCCCATGTACCTGCCTCTAGAGGCCTCTGCTTCTTTCATGCAACTATGCTCCTGTGCAGCTTGTATGGTAAAGCTATGACCAGTAAACTAAGGTCTACAGCATTTACCAGTTTCTCTGCTATTTCAGCCAACGTGGAGATGTAACTCCAGGGAGTAGCCTGTAGGAATTCAGCCATGAGACTCCTGTCACCGCAGGTCTCGCAGCTCAAGTTCCCCATCTCTACCAGTGCCTGAGATGTTGAGAGAATAACAGGACATGCACCTGCTTGGCTCGGGAGAGAGTCCCCCGCCTGTACATATAATCCTCAGAGTTCATGATGAACATCATTTTGTGGGTGTTGAGCTTGAACCTGCAGTCCATGTTGCATGCACTCTCTACCCCGATCAATCTCTTCCAGGAGCTCTTCACTTCACTCCGCAAAGCTCTCACTTGCTTGCATTGCCACTTGCGGAATTTTTTAAGGTTCCTACGACAAAATCAAGTATTATAAAGTAATTTAAAATCCCTGGTTATTCAACCTCCACCCTCCTGGTCAGCAAAGATCAGAGCATGAAATTCACATTTGTGTGCCTGGTTCCTCACAGGAACTTTGCTTCCAGACCATCTCCCCTCACCCCCAAGCTCAACACACTTTTGTGATGAAGTGCAGAAGGGATTAGGCCTTAAATTCCCCCCAAAATAGGGACTGTTTAGAAGACAGTCCTACTCTCTCCTCTTCTCCTTACCTTACACTCTCTATTCTGTGAACAAACCTCAGTGCTGCCCCAAATGCTCCTGTGCAGAGTGCCATACTCTGTCTGCCACCCTCTGCCTCAGAATTGCCTGTATTTCTCTGGAATGGTATACACAGTATATTGGTTTTGAGGTGTTAGGGATGGAAGGTGCAAGAGAAATAAAATTTTAAGGGACTCTTCCACACAGGGCAGGAATAAAACCAAACTAATCTCAACACAGAGGGCAGCAGCAGAAACAGCCGTCATGTAAGACACCAGGGAAAGGGGAGAGCTCACCTTTGCAGAAAGACCGGTTTCAGTAAGAAGCCATCGTTCTGGTTGTTTGGGACGCCCTCCACCCCAACGTACTGCTCCATGTAGTTAGCCAAGTGCTATACAAGAAAGACCGTTTCCATGTCATATCTCCCCAGTCAGAATAAGCTCAGTTGCCCTAACAGTGTGTTTCCAGGCTGTTTTTAAACGTGCCTGTACCTAACCCAACCACCCCCATGCCAATTTACATTTAAATCCACTTCTCTATCAGAAGCCTCTATCAAGAACACATAGTCCTCCACATCCTCTACCCCAAGTACACTGATTGTCCTGGAAAAGTCTGACTCTCAATTTGGAGTGACATAGAAGGGAACATTCCAGGCAGCCTCCTTTGTCAATGGCACAGAGCTGACTCCATAGTCCTTGCAGCTTAAGTACCTGAACCTCCATAGGATCTTCTGTTTGGGTTTCTTCTGTGTCTAGTAATTCGATGGTCATTATCACCTGCCCTTTCCTCTGCAGAAACATTACCTGTAATGAAGTGAGACACAGGGAATGTCACTTGGAGCCTCCAGAGCTGGGCAGGAGCCCAGATCAATATGCTGAATTTTCATGGAAATTCAGCTGAACACAACAGATTGGAGACGAGGTGAATATACAACAATGCACCCTCATGCTTGACCACACAGAAACCTAGGCTCAGTTCTTGGTACCACTTTCTCCCTTCCTCTAGACTGTGTCCTTGGGGATTTAATGGCTTTCAATACCACCTTTATGCAGATTTCTGTTCAACCTCTCAAGCCCTGGCCTCCCTCGCTCATCCTGGGTGTTTCCCTCTTTCTGTGAAACCTGATTCTTTGCCTGCCCTACCACCCTTGGCACCCCAACTCCTCAAACTCAATACATCAAACCAAGCTCCATCTCTTCTTCCAATCTTCCTCCTGACCCTTCACCCTCCAATACTGTCAGTTGCTCTGCTATCCTCCTCACCACCCTGAGGTTATATTAGACTTTTCTCACACTTGCTCATGCCCATCCAAGCTGTTGCCAAATGCTGCCTATCCTTTCTCTACAATACTTTCCTCTTAATTTGATCCTTACTGTGAGAACCACTGCCCAAAGCTTGGTTATCACCTGTGCTGGCTACTGCAACCACCATCTCCTCCTCTGCCTCCCACCAGTCTCCCTAGGACCAGCCTCCCTGATCCTCTGCAAACATGCCCTAAGACTCCACTCCCTCCACATCCAAATCCTTCCCTGAAACTCACTGTCCACAAAGCCTCCCAACTCTAACTCCACCACTGAAACCCGCTAAACACTTCCAGATATCTCTAGGTCCGAGTGCAGCCAGCAGTCATGCCGTGCCACAAAGGGCAGAAGGTTCTCCTTGCCCGCTACCCTGTTAGGAAAGGTCTTTGTCTTTTTATTTGCTTGCAAAGTGCCACATACCCCCATGGAACTCTATGAAAAGGAACAACACTCAAAGGCTTCCTGCATGTTTGCATAAGAGAAAACTCTCTGAAGGTGGCCAGTCTGATCCAAGAGATACTTAGGGCCAGGGGAGTTTAATTTAACAGGATTCGGCTTATCTCTTGGGAGGTAGGCTATCAGGAGTGCATCAGACTGCTGCTGTCTGCAACCACCCTATTCTGGGTCCCATCTGCTTTGCGTAATTCCCTGAAGCAAGCTCTTACCTTGAAGCAGTTCTCATCTGCCATGCAGCGCTCAGCCTTCCACTGATAGCTGGTCTCCTTGGCTGCCCGGACACATCTGGAGGACAGGTTGCCTCCAGCAGCACCTCGCTTTCTCTCACTCAAGTAGAGCTCCACAACCTTCAGGCAGATATCATCACTCACAAGATGATGAAGCTATTATCAAGAGAAAAGGGAGTCAACAAGTCTCTAGCAAGTGTTACATACACTGGTGCAACCCACGCCACCCGCTTAACTCTGTCCCCCTCTTTCCCGCAGTTTTGCAATACATGTAATAGAGGAAGAAAGGAGCAGTCAGCTCTAAAAAGCATTTGTTTAAACATCTAATGGCTAAACTGATAACAGAGAGCTTGATAATATGATGGGTGTCAATCGTCTAACTCAACTCCTAATCATAGCTTCCCAATGGCACTGGTGGGGACACTGCAAGTGTCACCAGAAGAGAAATCAATGGGATGTGTAGTCATAAATTCCGTAAATTAACTGACCACAGTATTTTCAGCTCATAAACTGCACTTTCCTGTTTTTACCAACAGTCTTTTCCTTTGACTATTTCTTCTGCCTTTTTTCCATCATCTACTAATGAAAGTATAAACTCCACAGGGAAGAGATCTTGGCTTCTTATGTTTGCAGGATACCTGTAATCCTAATGGTACTATATAAACCAAAGAGGGAATATTTAGTGCTGTAGAAGCACTAAGAGCCAGTTCGAGAGACGATTACCTGGCGGACAATATTCTGCACCAGCTTGTCCATGGTGAAGCCGATGTAGGCATGGATAGTGAACATCTCCCTCAGGGTGTCCTCATACTGCGTGGGGTCAATGTTCCCATCCAGCAAACTTCTCACCATATCCAAGAATGCTGGGTAGTATTCCTCCAATTCCACCTCACCTGGGCAGGAGAAAACAGCAGTCACTTCCTGCACACAAGAGGCAGAGGGAGCCCCAGAGGCAGGGGACGAGAGAACTGTGCTCCAGATCGAGGACATTTGACAGCAAGAATATTTTTAAAAACAAGAAAGACACTTCAAGTGCAGCATCAACCTCATCCTTCCAGATGGCACTGATAGCACATGGGAGAGCCCATTAGAATAGCGTGACATCTGAAATAGGCACTGCGTCAGTGACGGACTCAACTCTCACGCATGTGTATGTATTTTAACTTTAAGCAACAAACTCCAAGACACTTAACTGAATTTTCCAATATTCTAGATATAGCTATATAGAAGACAAAGTATATATCATATAGTAGCCAATGGGCTTGTAGAAGTCTAAATGAACAAAGATGTGTCCTGTGGTTTGCAAGTTATCCCCTAAGTATCCTGATTAAATACATGCAGGTAACATTAATTATGAATCCATTATTCTCTGACACTGGAGTGGTTTCTGTATCTATATTCCTCACATACATCCCAGCTGGTCCCAGTCACTGAGATGCAAATGGCCTCTGCATAAGGCACTCAGAATGCTAACAGCAAAACAGTTCCCAGACTGCAGGATGCTCTTACTTGGTTGTTTCAATCTCAGTTCCATGGCTGGGTCATTGGACTTTTCTTTCCTTCCCTCACAGAGGAGTTTCTCTCTCTCCTTTTCAGTCCGATACTCTAGAAGCTGCTTCTGAGCCTGACGATAAATCTTTAAGAGCCTTGAACAGAGAGTCTGGTGAAGGCGGAGGAAGAAATACCAATTATTATTGGCAAAGAACAGACTGTAAACATCGTCCAGAGTTTTGTGAGGCTCAGCAGCTGTGGCATCACAGAAGCCAGCTTTCTTCTCCAGAGGGCTGCTTGGACACCCAGGCACATGTTTCTTTCGGAGCTCAGGAGTGTCCATGTTCTGTCCCTGATGGTTTTCTCTGTCCTCATCAGTTGACTCTTCAGAAATACTCTGGTCAGGGAGCTGAGAGAAAAATAGCTCTGGTACAAAGTGATGCACTATTTGCCGAATGGTGGCCTGATCTTCCTTCTGGATAGTGGGCTGTCGTTTCACATAGTAGCTAATGAGTGAAGCTGCATCTTCCAGAATCTGTTTATCCTCATAGATGAAGATCAGATGAGGCTCGTTCGTGGGAGCACTTCTCCCCTCTGAATGCTGCTCCTGATGCTGTAATCAAGAGACAAACAAGTAAGATCCTTCCAATCCAGTCTCAAGAGCCATTCCCGCCACAACACACACAAGAAATCAGCCAAGTGTTGATGGCTAGGCTGGGGGGCAGGTAAGGAAAGGGGATATTTATGGGATTACATTTGCTATTTCTCTTACTTTTTTTATCAACAAGTTATATGTATATTTTCGAGCGTTCTTCTCACCCACTCTTAGTATGTCACTTGTCATCTTAAATTATGAGCTCTTCAAGGTAGGGATGGTATCTTCCTCTATGTTTGTACAGCGCTTCCCACAATGGAAACCCAATTCTGATCTGAACTTCTGGGCATTACCATAATACAGAACAATATAAATAGACAGGATTGATTGTTTGCTAACATATACACCTCATCATAGACGCTCTCAATCTCATTCAGCAAGCTCTTGGAGCGCAGGGCTTTGGTGTCATTTTGTTTGAAGTTGACGGCCTGGTGATCAAGGGACTTTAAGTATGCTTTCTCATACTGCTCCCGCCAGATCTTGTTGAAGCCCTGCTGGGCTTCCCGCCATTCATCCTCTTTAGCTTTCAACCTGCATAATGCAGAACAGACTGAATTTGAAAACCATACCACAGAAATTCACACACGTTTTAAAAGCAGCCTGCTGAGGCGCAGCAAGACTTTCAGTATTCCCCACGCCCTCTTCCCCCATAAAAAAGACGACTTTGGTAAACAGTCATGGTTGGGAATATACCATACTGTGTTTAAAAAAACCTCTTAAGTGCCAGAAACTCAGGCAATCCATAGTAGAGATGCCAACACCTTAAATCTGCCCTCTTTATTCTGGAAAGCTTTTCTCAGGATCTAGGAGATCTCCACCCAATCTTCTCTGTCTTACATACAAGGATTCCATCTTACAAGCCAGAAATGTTGGGAAGTGGAAATGGCTCAAAAATGGGGGGCAAAGCTAAGTTTTCCCCACAGGCACTAAAGAAGCTGTGACAGAGCAGGGTCAAGGGAGAGAGGGTGGTGTATGAAGATCCCACAGATGGCTGTTGTCCCAAGCTGCTGGCTTCCAGAAGCCAGGATTCAGGGCAGGAGATCTGGGAGTTGGAGATGGGGGAAGGAAGGTGGTCAGGCACCAGGGAGAGAACAATTAGAGGGTGGGACTGATTTTTTTCATTTTAAAATATATGCTGAATAGCTCAATTTTTACTTTAAAGGGAAAAGTAAATATGAGTAGCCCAAGCCTAGCAAGTGGAGGTTCTTCGGAGAAAAATGGTGAGGAAAACCTCGTGTTAAAAATGGCAAGTTTAGATTATCTGGCACTAGTTATGTAACGGTCACTGGACCTGTAACAGTGCTGCACCACATGCAGAGATCACCTCTAACAAACACTACCACCCCCGCCCTTTGCAATCCAGCCTGACTAACTCATGCACTGGTTCTCAGTGAGGATTAATGCATAAAGCTGTTTTCATTATGACAGGACAAAAAAAATTTAGAACTTTCAAAAAAGACACCCCGCACCAATATTCCAAAGTCTCATTCAAAATGACATGTCCAATTAACCTCATACTGTCAAAAAATAAAATCCTCCTTCCTCTAACTGGGACTAAGAGAAGTTTTAATACAGAAAGGAGTTTTTCTTAGCAAGCCAGGGACGAACACAACCATAACAATGGAGTCACTGTCATGGCTCCATTATAGAGCAATACAGACAGTGTGCAAGTGTGAAGAATTCAGAAGGGTGGGGGTGAAAGAGTTGATTGTCATACACTAGAAATGATGTATTACAGAAACTGTATCACAGATTGAATTTAAAAGCTTATATGTATTAATAGCAAAGATCTCTGAAACCTTTTACCCAATTACTTAGATTTTCAATTAAACAATAAGCATTTTTATATAATGCTGCCTAAAAAAGGGAGAATTTTAAAAAAAAGATTAATTTTAAAATGCTTTTTTAGATGTTTACATTAATATTTGAGGAGGAATCCTAGCTGAAACCAAACAATGGCAAAGCCCCACAGAACTTAAGGAATAGCTTGCTTTACTTATGAAGTCAATGAAAAACCAGTTTAGCAATTTCCATAGCAGAAGAAGCAGTGATCTTCTTAAAGTTATATTACATATGATCAAAGTTTGTGGCAGGCTATTTTCTACTGAAACATACATACTGTTACTGCAGGAGCAACAGTGCATTGTCATAACTGTATTGTTTAAGCTGTTCTCAGAAGCGGCTAAGAGTCAGCTATGAAGTGATTTTTTAAAAGATATTCCATTAGTTGCTCACCTCTGTCCTGCATTAGAGTCATAAGAGATGAAAATAGGTAATTAACTTCTGAAACAACAAGCTTTCAAAGACTACATTGGCTAATTAGATAGAAATGATAGGTGAACCCAAGAAAATGAGTTACCTCTTTAAAACTACAGGGACAGCAGTAACTGGGTTTTTCTTAAGACTCTCTATGATTTCTGGTGCTTTATCACCATAGATACGATAGATGGCTCTGCGCTGGATCACTTCTGATGTTCCTCCCAAGCAATCATCCAATCGGAATTTCTCCTGATCCTCTTGAGACATCCGAGACAGCTTTTTTTGAACACTCTCCAACACGCGTATGGTGGCCAGATTAGTTTCCAAGACAACATCCAACTGTTAAAGTTCACAAACGATACAGTATAAGAAAGGATTCAGCAGCTGGTCTCCATTCTCTTCTCCTATGCTCAGATCTGTACTTGTATTTCACTGTCCACTGGCTGGGGATCAGGGGCTCCAGTGAGGAGTCTCGGCATATGGAGCACTCCGCCAGTTGTAGAATTGGCCCCCAGATTTCCCTCAGGGCTATTTTGTGCTGCATTTGCCCTTGGCAAAGCAGGGTGCAATGATGCAGTTGACATCATATTTGGTTTATAGACAGTGCTAGAAATAAAATCCTCTCTACACCAAAAGCAACGTTTAAGGCTACAGCACATGCAAGAATATCAACGGGCACTTCCAAGGCCTGTCTGCAAAGGAGCATAGGTGAAGCTCTTGAAACCTGTCACTCCCCGATACACACAGTGGCATTATGGTGTCCATGCCTTGTCCCCAGGCTGGAGAAGTACAAAGCAGTCACCACTACTGGGGAAAAGGGATGAACGAGTTAACTTTAGAGAAGAGCAGCCTTGGGAAAGCAAGTCCACACCAAGGCTGAAGGAGAAGGAAGGCAAAGGACTGACACAGCAAGAAGAGTTAACTCTAATAAAGTGTTCAGCATTTGGCCACTGACTATAAATAATTTCAAGGTTTTGGTGACATGAACAGGAAACCAAGTTGCAAAGTTCTAAGCTAAACAGCAGAAGCACCTCAAACCGTTCATCCTCACAGCGATGCAGCTGCTCCTCATAGGGTGTCTTCTTTGAGCTGACAAATGTAGAGTCTTCAGACCAGGATGGAAATGAGACCCAGGTATCATTTAACACCTACAACAGAGTCAAACAACATTCTACAGAGTCCTATGGAAAAGGGTCTGGTCCTGAGAGTCTGGTAGGACCTCTACAGGGAAAGGATAAAGTAGTATATTAACAGTGTTTCTATCAACAGCTTTAGACCTAACTAGGTATTTCTGCCAATGATCTGTGCTGAAATTTTAAAATGACTGTGTTGATCATTTCTCAGACATTGTGCATGTGAAGAGTTGCTCCCAGATAACTGTTTCAGGAGGTTTCTGAGGTGTCCTTTGATGCTGTTTCATAAGGCACAAAGAGATAAGTTTGTCTATAATAGTCAGCTACTGGTGGCAATGGAGCAAAGATGCCAATATGAACGGGGGTGCTCTGTTAAACCCAACTCCCACTATCTGCCAGGATGCTTCAGCTCACAATACTCCTTTACAACAAAAGGCAGCAAGTGCTCGACAAACTGATAAGCTAAATCTACAGGGTTCATTTTCCCATCACTGAACACAGACAACTTTGAATTAATGTAATTCTACCTGACTTGCACAGAATTTTCCTTTTAGGCTTTGACTCATAATTTGCTTTTTGGTGACTCCTTCTTACTTATCATGAAGAACAAGGCCTGAGTCCACACACAAAGTTGTACCAGTTTAATGAAAGATGTGATTTTATACTGATTTAATTAAACCAGAGCAACTCTATGTGTGGACACTTCTCCATATAAACCTGATTTATACTGGTTTAGCTCCCACTGGCAAATTTTCAGGTGCAACCTAAACTGCTATAAACAGTTTTATGCCAATATAAGAGTCTACATACAAAAGTTGCACCAGTTTAAACAAACTGGTTTAAATTAAACTGGTACAAGGTCTATGTTTTAGAGAAGCCCTAAACCATCATAAGAAAGCAGTATGTGAGAGGGCACTGACTAGCCTGCTTTTAGAAAGGCTATCATTGCAGACTGGGGATTCACTGGTATTAAGCACAGAGTACCTCCTTGCAAATGGCTGTTCTTCCGCTGCATTTTGGCTGCTGATAGGTTTTTGGAAGAGCCCGGTAACTCGATCCTATGCGTTTGCAGGAAGCATAATCAATTTCCCGACTCATTCCATCCCCAGATCGGTCACTCAGTGGAGAAGCAAATGAAAGCTCTTTCACTCCAAGGAAGGATTTGAACTGTGCAAAGAGTTCTGGGAATTTCCTTAAAAATGAACAGACATATGTGGATAATTATATTTCACATCATCACATTCTATTTTATGTCCAATGAGTATTAATTACTTGCTTTCTTCACCATCTCTTATATTTCATACAGACCATGGTAACAACTAAACTGAAAGCCAGCACTTCCCTAACGTAGCCCTAAGAACCCCCTCCACCATAATCTAAGCTGCTTTAATCATTCTGCTTAAGGCTCTTTACCAACCATCCTCTTGGTTGAGGGCTAGAGACAACTCCCTTCAGAATCCCACCAATACCCCTTCTTAACCTGCTGAGGGAGTCTTTGTTCATTGCCATAAGAGACTCTCCCTTGTCTTGGAGGCCAACTGTGCTGTTAGCCCTCCATCAGATACTACTAAAGCTTTTTGTCTATTTCACAGAATTGTTTTAAAACTTTATGGACCAAAAGCTGTGTCAGATTTTATTTCTCCTCTGAACGATTCCTAAAATTTTGGCATTGCTGACCCAGAAGAAACCTTTGACTTCATAAGGTTTTAATGTTGAAGATTTAAATTTGAACCATGAGAGAAAAAGTGACATAGTGAATCATAGAATATTAGAGTGGGAAGGGACCTCAGGAGGTCATCTAGTCCAACCCCCTGCTCAAAGCAGGACTAACCTCAGCTATTTCATCCCAGCCAGGGTTTTGTCAAGCCTCAGCTTAAAAACCTCTAAAGATGTACTTCTCCAGCCTGGGCATGTGTGCTACATCATACATACACTGAGAAGACAAATTCACTTACCCTAAAAATGGAGTGACTAGCTGGAGAAGCTCTGAGCCTGACACCAGCTCTTGATTGAAGAGTGCAATACAGCGGAGGAAGTTCTCATACACTTCCTGACTCTTCAGTACCCTGCGAACCTGGCAGAGGGAGGGCAGATAAAAACTGTCATATCATTTGGATACTAGCTTTAGTTTTATGGCGGATCTCTTAGACACACTAAGCCTTTTTGCACAGAGCCAATAAATGAGTGCAATCATCAGGACTTCAGAAACAGCATGCACACAGAAATGCCCTGTTATAAACAGTAGTTTGGTAACAGGGTTTACACTACTAGGAGGTTTACAGTAGCAGAGAAGCAAAGAAATCAAATGTTTGTAAGAAAAACACACACAAGAAGATACTAGTTATGCGTTTCCCTCAGGGTCCTCCAAAACTCCGTTTGTTAGCTCTCCCTCCCCACCTTCTCAAGAAGTGGAAAATTGTTATTTGATGGACTCTACTATACCATAGAGGGAGCCATAAAACACCAGTCAATTGCTACCTATCCAATGGAAAGCAAGACCACGCAACACAAGAGGGTCACTGACCTTATCGAAGAAAGAAAACTCCTGCAATGTTCCATATTTTCCCACTGTTGCAACTGACAAATCTTTGGTACCTCGCAGTTTCATTTTCTTCTGTTGAAAAGGTTCGATATTTTTACTTCAATGGTTTTGATTCAAATACCAGTAATTTCCATTTTACTGAACTATAACTACTCACTCTGAGCCTTTATTCTCAAAATCACAAACTAGCTTTGCCTCATCACACCCTCCATGGAGGTCTGTATCAATGACCCCCTGCAAAAACAAAACAGGCTCCCACAGGTATAATGCTGTAGGAAACAGCAATTTATCCAAGGGGGGAGGCCCACTTCAATTCTTCTATCAAGTCCTAATTTTCGTGATACTTAGCACTTATATAGAACTTTATGTTGTATCAAGGGACAATACGCTTTTCTAAATATAATTTTAAACGTTCCCTTTGTTAAGTGTCTTAAACACCATTTAATCTTTTTTAAATTGTTTATTTCTTTTTTTAAAAGGTTTCTTTTACCTACCCTTCATGTTTGGCACTAGCCATTTAAAAGGAAAGAGGCACCTGTGACTTGTCAACTGCCTCCTAATTGGATTTACAAGAGGGCACATGGACTATATGAATGGGGGGAGTGCCTGAGGACAGAAAGAGAAGAAGTTGAGAGCTGCCTGGGAGTCAGGAGACTGGAGGTGGTATCTGGGCAAAGTTGCAGAAAGCTCGCTGCAGACTCTCCCTAGCAAGAGGGTGAAACTGTCAGGAAGCTAGTGGAGAAACTAGCCTGATGATGTTTCTGCACCAGGGAGCGATGGGCACGGACGGTGGGAGAGGGCTGAAGGCTCAGAACAGCAGAGGGAGATGCCTGCTGGCCACCTTTGGCCTGGGGAGTTGAAGCCAGAGGGACAGAGATGGCTGAAGGGTGGGAACAAGGCATGGTGAGAGATGCTGGAACTGTACTGGTGAGATGAGTGTGGTGAGAGATGCTAAGGATAAGAACCGCTATACTGAGTCAGAACAATGGTCCATCTAACACAGTATGCTGTCTTCCAATAGTGATCAGTGCCAGATGCTTCAGATGGAATGAAAAGGACAAGGCAATTTTGAGTGATCCATCCCCCATCATCCAGGCCCAGCTTCTGGCAGTCACAGGTTTAGGGACACCCAGAGCATAGGGTTGCGTCACTGATCATCTTGGTTAATAACCATTGATAGACCTATCCTCCATGAATGTATCTAATTCTCTTTTGAACCCAGTTATACTTCTGGCTTTCACAACATCCCCTGGCAATGAATTCCACAAGCTGACTGTGCATTATGTGAAGAAGGACTTCCTTGTTTGTTTGCTCTAAACCTGATACCTATTCATTTAATTGGATGACTCCTAGTTTGTGTGCTATGTGAAAGAGTAAAGAACACTCTTCGATACACCTTCTCCACACTACTCATGATTTTATAGACTTCTAATCCCATCCCCCACCTAGTTGTCTCTCTTCTAAATTGAAGAGTCTTAAACTTTTTAATCTATCCTTGTATATGGAAGCTGTGCCACACCTCTACCATTTTTGTTGCTCTTTTCTATCTTTTCCAATTCCAATATATTTTTCTTAAGATGGGGCAATCAGAACTGCACACAGTATTCAAAGTGTAGGTGTACCATAGACTTATATAGTGGCATTATGATATTTTCTGACTTATTATCTATCCCTTTCCTAACAGTTCCTGGCATTCTGTTAGCTTTTTTGACCACCATTGCACATTGAATGGATGTTTTCCGAGAACTATCCACAATGATTCCAAGATCTGATTCTTCAGTGGTAAAAGTAATCTAGAACCCATCATTTTGTATGTATAGTTATGATTATTTTTCCCCATGTGCATTACTTTGCACTTATCAACATTGAATTTAATCTGCCATTTTGTTGCCAGTTACCCAGTTTTATGAGATCTCCCTCTAACTCTTTACAGTCAGCTTTGGACATAACTATCTTGAGTAACTTTGTATTATCTGCAAACTTTGCCAGCTTACTGTTCATCGCTTTTTCCAGATCATTTATGAATACGTTGAACAGCACTGGTCCCCAGTACAGATCCTTGGGGGACCACAGCTATCTACATCTCTCCATTATGAAAATTCACCATTTATTCCAACCCTTTGTTTCCAATCTTTTAACCAAATACTGATTCATGAGAGGACCTTCCCTCTTATCACATGACTGCTTACTATTCTTTGGTGAGGGAGCTTGTCAAAGGCTTTATGAAATTCCAAGAACATTATATCCACTGGATCACCCTTGTCCATATGATGGTTGACACCCTTAAATAATTCTAATAGATTTTTGAGGCATGATTTCCCTTTACAAAAGCCATGCTGACTCTTCCTCAACATACTGTCTTTATCTGTGTGTGTTAGTTCTGTTCTTTACTATAGTTTCAACCAATCTACCTGGTAACTGAAGTTAGGACAAGCGTTTAATTGCCAGGATTGTCTCTGGAGTCTTTTTAAAAATCAGTATTACATGAGCTACCCTCCAGTCACTTGGTACAGAGGCTGATTTAAGTGATAGGTTATGCACCACAGTTAGTAGTTCTGCTATTTCACATTTGAGTTCCTTCAGAACCCTTGGGGGATTACCATCTGGTCCTGGTGACTCATTACTGTTTAATTTAGCAATTTGTTCCATAACCTCTTCTACTGACACCTCAGTCTGGGACAGTTCCTCAGATTTGTCGCCTAAAAAGAAAGGCTCAGATCTGGGAAATCTCCCTGACATCCCATGCAGTGAAGACCGGAGCAAATAATTAATTTAGCATTTCCGCAATGGCCTTGTCTTCCTTGAGTGCTCCATTAGCACCTTAATTTCCAGTGGTTCCACTGATTGTTTGGCAAGCTTCCTGCTTGTGAAGTACTTAAAAAAATTGCTATCAGTTTTTGTGTCTTTTGCTAGTTGCTCTTCAAATTCCTTTTTGGTCTGTAAGTATACTTTTACACTTGAGTTGCCAGAATGTATGCATCTTTTTATTTTCTTCACTAGGATTTGACTTCTGGTTTTTAAAGAAACCTTTTTGCCTCTCACCGCTTCTTTTACTCAGTTGTTTAACTGTGGTGGCATTTTTTGGTCCTCATATTGTTTTGGTTTTTTTTAGTTGGGATTTACATTAAGTTTGAGCCTTTATTATGGTGTTTTAAAATAATTTCCACACAGTTTGCAGGCATTTCACTCTTGTGACTGTGCCTTTTAATTTCCATTTAACTAGCTTCCTCATTTTTGTGTAGTTCCCTTATTTGAAGTTAATGCTACTGTGGTGGGTTTCTTTGGCATTTTATCCCCCTACTAGGATGTTAAAATTAATTACATCATGGTCGCTATTACTGAATGGTTCAGTTATATTCAGCTCTTGAACCAGATCCTACATTCCACATAGGACTAAATCAAGAATTACCTCACCTCTTGTGGGTTCCAGGACTGGCTAATCCAAGAAGCAGTCATTTAATGTGTCTAGAATTTTTCTCTCTGCATCCATTTCCAATACCCAGTCAATATGAGGACAATTCTGCTTTTGTAGCCTCTCTTACAATTTGTGTGTACAGGACTTTTGTAATTAGCCCTGGAAGGGCTACATATACACGTAAGGACTATTTCTGTGTACTCTGATGAGAAACTGGGGTATCCATGACTATCAAACCATGGCCTGGCACTGGAAGGCACCCAGGTGAGGCTGCCCTATGATAGGCACTTAGTAGAATTTGAAAGGTGAGAGCAATTATCTCATAAAGCATAGGTTATAGCAATGCCTGACGTTGCAAATAGAAATGTGAAATATTTTCATAAAGATACCTTTGCTGGGCTAGGAACAGGACGGAGCAGTAGAGGTCTAGATCGCTTTTTACTATGTTCCAGATTTTTTTCATGATCAGTTTTCTGGACACTGTTCATTTCAGATGGCCCATTTCCTGTGAACTAAAGTAAAAGACAATGTTTTCAGTTTGCCCTTATTAGTACCACAGAAATAGAGAACCCCATTTATCTGAACAAAATAGAAGACGTGGGATTTCACTAAGTGGGTTAACTACAAACAACAAATAGTAGACCATAGTCAGTTTTCCTACACTAATGTTTTGCAGTTATGTAGCACCGCTACACATATGTACAGGCCCAACCCCACTGCAGACTATATCAGTGGAATAGCAAGAATATACCTCTTTTTAAACAAATTATTAAATACAAAATGTTAATTCTTTAGTAAGACATTAACCTATATTCTATTGTCTCTGAGCTACGCACAGCTACAAGGCTAGTTTGAAAGTCTTGAGAAGGACCCAGTGGTAGCATCGTAACCGCACCCTACAGTGAGACAGTCTCCAGCAGGATCAATAAGACTTGTGCTAGAGCAGTTTCAAGAGCCAGATCTTTCTCCACATCTCTGGAATTTCAAAGATTTTTTTTAAATCCCTAATTTTTTTCATTCAGTATCAAGGATTTAATGGAACAGAAATTCCAAGAGCAGGAAACAAGGACAACATTCCTTTGACTTTCCCAGCCAGAGGAGAGATGCTGCAAGAGCAGTCAGATGAGGTGGTCATGTTAGAGAAAAATCACAGGAAAAAGTGGCAACCCACCAAATAATGGTGTTTTAACCACACAGATCTCTGTGGACCACAAAAATAATCCCCTCCAATTTACACAAGGCCTATATGCAGCATTATTTGGCAACCAAATGCAGCTTGTCTTCACCCAGCCCACTATCACAAGGTATCCCTCAAAAGAGGCTCTACTCTCCCCAAGACAGAAGGTTCAGAGCAAACCTTTTCTTGGGCAAAGATCTTTTAGCTGTAGCCAATAGCGCCGCAGAACAGCAACTTCTGAGAATTTACACATCACTGCTTACTATCTGTTCCATCTCAAGAGACAATGGTTCTCCCTACTGTGCTTTGTCCAACTGCTCTGAGAGAAAGGCACACAGACACTCCACCCAATCAACCCTTCTCTTAGTCTTTTCACCCTGAAACAATGCAATCTCTCCCAGCCCAGATCTCAGTCCTATGGGAGCAAGTAACTTTATTTTTTAGGGTATTTGTTCAGACTGTAAAAGTATTCTCTCTCATATTCTCCCTCTGCCTCATATTACCAAACACATACCAAAGACCTTTTAGCCTCAGGGAGGAACTGTCCAAACTCAGAGAGTAGATCCTCCTGTCCCCTGAAGAGATTTGCTACTTCAGTAAACACTTCTTCCTCTGACATGCCTCGAAAGGGTCGACCCTTAGTGTTCAGCTGTTCTTTCTGCCAATTAACAGAGACATTAAACAAACAGTTACAATAACGTACTTCAGTTAGCAAGGAACCTGGGACAACCAACTGTATTCAAGAGTCAAATACAGGAAAAAGCTTTATAGAATTATCAGCTGGCCCAGCATTCTTGTAGCAGCACAATGCGCTACCATGTAGGGTATCAAGTTTGGGGTCCTAGACCACTGGGCTCAGCAGTGAATTCTCAATCTCTTTGTCTTCCATGGGCATGCAGATCTAATCATTGCACCTAGTTAACAGTTATAAAGCATTTAAAAATAAAACATTAGTAATGGAAAAGAAAATCACTATCTTAAAACAAAAATTTCTTCCTGTACAGTTTGTCTTCTCTCAACACCTGTTTTTCAAACCAATGCCTGTTGCACCAACACATTATAGAGATGACAAGCATTTGACAGACCCAAAGCATTTCCTGCAAGAACACAAGTCTAGCTACGTTGGGGACACATACAAAGCCTATGCTTAAACTTTAGAGTTTCTCGGTGCCACCTTTGTCTCAGAGAACTGAAGTTGGGGGAGCTTTATAAGCCACAGTAAAACAGTACTGTTCGAACAAATTTCATTTTATATTGCAGGTTCAGACAGCCACAATATTGACCCATGATATCTTGTTTGCAGGGGACTCTACCTGGTAAGTGTGAAGAATTTCTAAGAACGATCTGTAGATTTCAGGGTGGTCAAGAAAACGGGTTTTGATCTTATTCACATAACTTATTGCATTATTGAACTCTACAGAATCAGATTCCAAGGAGATTTGAGCTTTATCTTCTTTGTATGAAAGTTGCTGCCGGAACTCCTCAGAGCAGTCACTGTGGTTGTGAGAATTCTCCTGACAGTAATGTAACAATAACCCACCACCTGGCTGAGCACTTGGAACAGGCTCTGGTGACACCTAGTGATAGAAGTAATGCAATGTGGTGACTTGTAAATAAAAATAGAGATGCAACATGTTCATTAAAATTATTATGCATATTTACAAATTGTTTAGTTAGAGAAAGACTGCACAGAAAAAGATTTAACTGACCCATGAATTTCTTGACCTCTGTTACTAAGACCATCAATTAAAAAACATTAGCCACAGTGTTAAACTCTCATTCCTCTTTCTCTTTTAGATCAGAGTTGTTCATAAAGAACTCTTTCCACCCTATTTAAGAACAGGACTTCAGAGAGACATTTACAGTACTTGAAAGTATTGAATGTGAAAACCCTCTGAATGATTACATCTGACGTACCCCACTGAATGAACATTACTGAGACTTCACTTTTGAGGCTTCAACTTTGATCATTTACAACAAAGGCCATCATTAAACCAGCTAAACTTCAAGACTCTTGTTTTATTTAGACACACTTATGTTTGCAGGGAAAACAGGTTTGAATTTTACTGTGGGGTTTGCTAGCCTTTATGAGGGTGACTGGTAGATATCCCCTATACTTACTTAATTCAAACCTCTTGAAGATTATAGCTCCACCCTTTCAGACATTTATAGAGTAAAAGAAATTATGTTTACTTGATTGTGTTTGCAAAGACTCATAGGCTGTTATACCAAAACTGAATTACATTTTGGCTGCTGATCTGTTTGGTGTATGAAGTATGTTCAAAATACATTCTTTACAGTAAAATTAGAGTGACATAGTACAAAAGTAGTGTTTAAATATGTGATGTAGTGAGAAACATAGCTAATTTCTTTATTGTAACAGCCCCAATAAAATAACTCAAAATGAGCCTCAGTACTGAGAATATCTCCTTCACACCCAAGAGCTGCCCTGCCACACCAGAGGCTTTCTAAAGCCCTCCTTTCACTGATGAATAAAGGAGAGTTCTGATGGCTCCTAGAAGTGCAGCTATACCAAGAGGCCACATAGAAGGCAGCCTGATGTACATTACTGAGTATCCAGATTTTCTGGAAAATGGCTGTTTTAAAGTAGGCCAATGACCATCCAATGACAGTTGAACTTCTTGCTTGCAGTTTACAGATGACAATCAGTGGATAGAAACTTAACAGCTCCTAGCATTCAAGCTCATTGGAATCTGTATTCATAGAATCTGGTCAACTGTAGTGCCATGCAGACTCTATGCCACTTCTTATTTATGATACTGCCCGGAAGCCACTTTTCCAATCATTAAGGAATTGAGCATTACAAGTAACTTGTTTCAGTCCAATACTGCCTGGGATTTCTTAATAGCTTTTAAGAGCACATGAATCCTGGTTCCTTGGTCCCAGGCTGACCAAAACCACGTTAACTAGCTATGGAAGAAGTGTCCATTTGTAGTTGATTCCAAGAGAGACTCAGAATATATTAAATACGGAAGCCATCTCCGATAAGGGGATTCACAGAAAGCTCCTTGTAGATAACCTCTAAAAGTATTTTTCCCAGTGGCAAGTCTCAGTTGTCAACAAGCCCTTGTATTTCCACACCACATGATGATTTTGTTTCAGGATCCAGTGAACAAGACAGATTTCCTGTCAGTCCCTGAACATCTGAAGGCATTTCCAGCACCATAAAGCCAAAGTTCATCAGTAGGTTCATACACTCTGCTTTTTGATCAAAGGGTGCGTGACTTCTCAGGCCCAGTTTTCATGAACAATTCTTCCACCTGAGGGTAGTCTCATTTTCAAGGGATTTTCAAATGCTGTACCTGGACCCAATAACAATGATCTTGACAAAGAAACATATAGTAATCAAAATTCAATGACCAAATGTCCATGAAAAAACTGAAAAGCCACCACTGCTTCTGCTCTTCTGTTTTCATTCTTCCCTCAACATGTTACTGACTCAATGCTTGTGACTGTCACTCCATTATCCTCTGCTCTTTAGAAAGTAGGGATGCCAAGAATATACAAAACACTCTGTACTAACACTGCTTTATTCCACAGGAATTGTAGATGTCAAGAAACATATTCAGCAGAGCTCTCAGAAATGTGAAGTTACTGAGTGATAGAGATAAAAGAACATGAGAACTGAAAGACTAGTAGGTAGCAGAGATCAGAGTTAAAATCAGAGGCTTCTGAAAAAAATTCAGCTAAGATTTTTAAGTTTCAAACTCCACAACTGCAAAAGTGAAAATGGATGCAAAGTGTGGTGTGACTCTATCTACGTTCTAATATTACATCCAACACCACAGTATCTGAGCACTTTGATACAAATCAATAACATGTACAAACTTGTGTTCTGTGCAGACACCTTAATGGCAATGTGGAAATACGATCTTTTGAAACATTTTTTTCAAATTTAAATTCAAGTGTGATTATAAAGACTCAATGAATGTTGTGTGTATACAATGCCTGCCAGCCAGCCATGATTTTCAACTTCCAAATTTGACTGAAGCATTTGACCTGCAGTAGTGGGAGCTTCACTTTATCGCAAACTAAAACTATTAAGTGTTTCTTAAAGAAATTCTATTCTATTTATGTTCTCATAACCATTGCCATGATATCTGAAAACCCTGTAAAACATGTTAGCAAACTGCAAGAAAGGTAAATCAACTCATCCATTATGCAGATCCTGTATGTCACTTGTAGATACATTATATTTCATTTAAATTAATCCAAGCATTTGAACATACCTGACTAGCCAGTGGCGATTGTATATTTAACTTCCCGTTCTTTGGAATCTCTATTCTGTAGCCCAAAGGGAGGAAAGCATTGAATCCTACAATGAGGTCGGGATGTTCGTGAAACAGCTGAGAAACCCGCCTGATTACACCAGGAGTATCAATGCTAGAACCAAAACCAGGCTGTTAACTCCATGCAAGGCCTTAAGTCACAAAATAAAAGGTAAGATACAGAAAAGGTAGGAACTGCAATAACATTTATTAGCAATCAGGGAATTTGATAGACTTAAGCATCAAGATAACACTGACTCCCCTGCAGACAATGATAAACTGCAAGTCCATAAGCTATAGAATATCAGTATCTGACTAAGACACTATTCTGGAAGTCCATGGCACTTTAAAAGACCAAGAGAACTAAGAGGCCCAAATGGAGTGAAAGATTCTCAATCATCAGCAAGCTCCTCCCAGACTGATGGGTCTGCTATGGGGCCAGATGGAGACTCAAGGAAGAAGAGGATTTGCCTGCCTTCACCTCTAGTGATTTACATTACCTGAGTGAGCTGAGGTATAAACTTTTTTTCACTCTGGAATAAGGGCTCTGGGAGATGGGATATTGATTCCATCAGGATGAGTGGTGCTGGGATGATGGCTCTGGAAGTGGATTTGAGACCCCCTTTATCTCTGGAATTTAACTCTTGCATAATCTCAGGGAACCCAGGAAGCATGTTTCCTGCATGGGTTTGGGAGGTGCAAGGATCAGATATTCAGATTCTGCTGACGGTGCGTTGAAAATGGGAACAGAGACAGGGGAATATTGGGGAGTATTTTACATGGGGATGAACAATGCGGGGGTTCCTAAAGATGGCTGCTGGCAGTAAGGTCTAGGGTCCTCTGAGAAGAGTGCTAGGAGCAGGGAAAGATTCCAGAGCAAAATGGGCTACCTATGAGAAAGGGCACTGTAGGGATGGGTACTGGATGGGCGAGGGGTCGCCTTACCTCTGGCTCTTGAACTCCTTCATGATCTCCAGGAAGCCGTTATAGGTGGCGGGATCACTGCCAAAGCGAATCTTCACCTGGTCCAGATAGGAGAGCGCATCCTCCACCTGCAGGGGAGAGGGCGTTAGACGGGGAGCCCGGGGGGGGGGGGAGCAGAGCGCGCGCGGCCGCCTAGAGACGAGCAGACACCCCCTGGGCAGGTGGGACGCAACGGCGCGCAGGGAGGGGCCGAGGGTCAACGGGGGGGGGAAGGGGGGCAGAGGGGAATTATCCCGGGTGGGAGGGCCCGGGGGATGATCCGGGGCGACGTGCGATGGGCCCGGGGGGAGCAGAAGTGGGGGGCCCGGGGCGGGCAGGGGCCATTATCCCGGGTGGGGTCGCTGAAGGAAGCGGGGGCGCCGCTCAGGGAGGGCCCCGCACTCACGTGCACCGGCAGTTTCTCCTGCGCTGCGCCTCCGCCGGCCCGGCCCCCGCCCCATCTGGGGCCGCTAGCCCCCCGGCCGCCGCCGCCGCCGCCCCCGGCTCCCCCCGCCGCCATGATGGAAGTCGGGCACCGGGCAGCAGCAGCACCCGCCCAGCACCAGCTCGTCAGCGCGTTCCGGCGCCTTGCGTCACCACGCACTCGCACAGCTCCGCCCGCCGCCAGGCCGGCCGAAAAGGGGGCGGAACCTTGGGGAGGGGTCAGGGGCTATCCGGGGCGGAGCAGGCGGGATGGTTGGGACGACTTGTTCTGCTGCACCAACTTCCGGGTATCTGAGGTAACTGCCGGTGTTGGCGGTGTCCCTCCTCCAGTGGGGGGTAGTCGCACTTGTCGGTGCCGGCGCTCGCTCGGCGGTCGCTTTGGCGATGGAGCTGAGTGGGTCGAAGCGGCGGGGGCTGGGATACACCCGCGGTGTGGCTGGCTGGCTGCGAGGAGGCCTGACGCGGAGGCGGAGTTCAGGTAGCAGGGGGAAGGGAGGACTCTGCAGTCCAGAGGCCGGCGGGGCGGGTCACTCGGTGCCTGCCGGAGACGCCATGTCAGTGGTCTCCATGGTAACGCTGTCTGCGCAGGGTACTGAACCGGGAGCCGTGACAGCGCCAGTGTAGACAGGAATATTCCCGGGGGCCCAGCAGTGGCTGGAAAGCTGGGAGGGAAGCACATGAGCCTTGCCCTGCCTGGAGAAGGGCAGCTGATGCGGCCGGCGGGGGCAGGGAGAGGGAGAAACCCGTACAGCAGAAGTGGTAGAGAGGAGTGACAGTGGAGGTGTGTTTGCAAAGCGGAGTGACTACAGAAAGGCCAGGCCATTGGCAGGCTGTGTACGAGGCAACATTGCTGCAAGAACAACACATGCATGTAGGGACAAAGAGAGGCTAAGACACACAACGAGTTGCACCTTGCAAGGGACCTAAAAGGCAACAATAAGAGGTTCTTTAAACACATTAGGAGAACGAGGAAGACTGGCACATAAAATTAAAGACAGCAGAGGATTTTTTTAAACAGTGCTGGGGGAAAGCCAACAGGTGCGAGGGAGACCACTGTTTGGGTGGAGGCATCCTTTAGGAATGATTTTATTAAATTGGGCACTGTATATCGTAGAAAAGAGGATAGACAAGAAGTTGGCAAAGTACGAGTAGGAACTAGTGAAAAACAGTCAAACAGAAGAGTTCTATTTAAATGTTCCATATGAAGGCAAGAGGTGAATATAGCTGAACTTTCAGTAGTCATGACCATGACATGATAAATGTAACATCCTTGTGTAAGGAAAAATGTCAAAGACCTCCACCACAGTAGCATTTAACTTCAAATAGGGGAAACTACACAAAAATGAGGAACTTAGTCAACAGAAATTAAAAGGAACAGTCACAAAGGTGACATTACTGCAATCTTAATGGAGATATTTAAAAACACCATTATAGAGGCTCAAATTAAATATACACTACAAATCAAAAAACAGTAAGAGGGTCCCACCATGGCTAAATAGCAGAGTAAAAGAGGCAGTTAGAAAAAGCATTCTTTAAATATGGGCAGTCAAATCCTAGTGAGGAAAATAAAAAGTAGCATAAAATCTGGCAAGTGTAAAAGTATAAATAGGGAGATCAAAAAAAGAAATTTGAAGAGCAACTAGCAAACGACACAAAAACTGACAGCAGTTGGTTTTTTTTTGGTAAGTACACCAGAAGCAGGAAGTCTGCTAAACAGTCAGTGGAACCACTGGGCAATTAAGGTGCTAAAGAAGCACTCAAGAAGGACAAGGCTGTTGTGGAGAAGATAAATGAATAACATGCATCTGTGTTCACTGCAGAGGATGTGAGAGAGATTCCCACACAAACCTTTCTTTTTAGGTAGTGAATCTGAGTAACTGTCCCAATCTGAGGTGTCAGTAAAGAAGGTTGTGGAACAAATTGTTAAACTAAACAGAAATAAGTTACTAGGACCAGATGGTATTCATCCAAGAGTTCTGAAGGAGCTCAAATATGAAATTGCAGAACTATTAACTGTGATATGTAACCTATCACTTAAATCAGAATCTGTACTAGATGACTGGAGTGTAGCTCATGTAATGCTGATTTTTTTTTTTAAAAAGGCTCCAGAGGTGATTCCAACAATTACAAGCTTGTGAAACCAACTTCAGTTACCAGGCAGATTGGTTGAAACAATAGTAAAGAACAGAATTATCACACACAGATAAAGATGATATGTTGAGGAAGAGTCAACGTGGTGTTTCTAAAGGGAAATCATGCCTCACCCATCTGTTAGAATTCTTTGAGGGTGTCAATAAGCATGTGAACAAGGGTCAGCCAGTCAATATAGTAGTGTAGTTGGACTTTCAAAACAATCTTTAACAAGTTTCCTCATCAAAGGCTCATAAGCAAAATAAGTAGTCATTCCAGGGTGTATTAACAGGCATGTCATATGTAGAACAGAGGAAATAATTGTCCCACTCTGCTCGACACTGGTGAGGCCTCAATTGGAGTAATGTGTCACATACTTTAAGAAAAATATGGATAAGTTGTAGAGAGTCCAGAGGAGAGGAACAGTGATGGAAGGTTTAAAAAAAACTGGGCATGTTTAGTCTTGAGAAAAGAAGACTGAGGAAGAGGAACCTGATAAATCTTTAAATATGGTAAGGTCTGTTATAAAGAGGACTGTGATCAATTGTTCTCCATGTCCACTGAATGTAGAATAAGAAGTAATGGGCTTAATTGCAGCAAGGAAGATTTAGGTTAGATACTAGAAAAATATTTCTAACTATAAGGATAGTTAAGCACTGGAATAGGCTTCAAGGGAGATAGTGGAATCCCTGTCATTGTCTAACCTGCTCTTAAAAACCTTCAAATACCTGTCAGGGATGATCTTGGTTTACTTAGCCCTGCTTCAGTATAGGGGGGCTGGATTTACATGACCCCTAAAAGTCTCTTCCAGATCTAGATTTCTCTGATTCTGTGTCACAGAGCAGGGAGTTGATAATCCCTCTCTGTATCTCACTAATGCAAGAGTAGCATAAATATTGTATTCAGTTCTGGGCACTTCTTTAGCAGAAACATACATTAATTTAAAAGAGTTCAGAATAAGAGGATGAAGCCATAGTGCATTCATCATATAGGACATACAGAATTAAGGCCTTTCAATTGTAGTTTATTTGCTTCTTATAATTAATGCTGAATTTTTAAAAAGTACATTTAAAAGGCTTTATTCTCTGCAGTAGTTTCCTTTGTTCTGTTCTTTTTCCATTCTTTTTCAGATTCTACAGAATGACATGTTTTGTTGCAATGAAGCTGCCAAACTTTCTTCTGTTACAGGGCAGCATTTAGCTCACTTACTAAAATACATACTTACTGGATTTTTCTCAGCTAAGAAAATCTAGTTTTAAGGCACTTTATACATTATTTTAACCATATCTGCACACTTATGCAATAAAGCAATTAACCAGGATGGCGCTGAGAAGGGATAGGCATGGCTCATGACACAAACACACAGTGCTCAGACTAGTCTGGGAAGCTGAGAAAGGGTGGCTGAATGCATTAAGGAATAAAGTTATATCTTAAAATATTCCTTCCCATTGTTACCAATAAAACTGTAGATTAATAGTGACATTTGTTAAATTCATATACACTTTTCATCATTTATTCTGTTCTTGTGTAACACCATAGGTAAGGATAAGGTTTTGTCATGGAGGTCCCGGATTCTGTGACTTCCCGAGACCTCTGTGAAATTATCCTCTTCAGCTTTTGTGGGCTTCAGGGATCCCGGAGCTCTCAGCCGTCACAGGCGGCGAGGATCCTGAAGCTCTGGGGGGTAGCTCTCAGCTGCTGCAAGGGCCTGCAGCTCTGAGCTGCTGTCATCAGCAGAGTATGCTGTTGTCTGCTAGTGCGGACCGTGGGGAACCCTGGCTACAAGCTGCTGCAGGCAACAGAGTGCAGGGACCCTGTAGTCCGCAACTGCTGCAGACAGCCCCACAACCATGAGCTAAGGTGGCGGTGAGGGGACTCTGGGGCCCCAAGCCACAGTGGGGGGACCCCAGAACCCCACTGGCTCCCACAGCTCCCAGCCTCCACTGGGGATCTTGCACCTCTGACCCGTCTTGGGCTGCAGGGATACCCCACAGCTCCAGCCTCAGCGATGGACCCCCGAGACATCACCCACAACCAGGGTGGACATTGGAGCCCCGAGCCACCACGGGGACCCCGGAGCAGGGAGCCACAGCGCTCAGCGTGGGACCCATAGCCGCTCCCCATGATTGCTGCATCATCCCTCTTGTGCAGTGGGGCTAGGGCTTTCATCCTCCCCCCTCGGGCATTTGGTCAGCCTCTCCCCCCATTATTTTTAGTAGAAGTCACAGACAGGTCATGGCTTCCATGAATTTTTGAGTGTTGCCTGTGACTTGTCTGTGACTTTTACTAAAAATAACTGTGACAAAATCTTAATATGAACCATGGGTATTTTAGAGATGATGTCTCCTTTCTGGAAGTATAATGTACACGGATCTGAAGCTTTTCAAGTTAAGACATGCCAGACAGTTTTTTCTGCCCTTCCCCATACTCAAGAGTTCTCAAATATTTTTTATGCAGAAGAGTTAGTAGGCACCACAGGAGGACAAACAAGAATTAGGGCCCTGATTGATAGATTGCAAGGCCAGAAGGAACCACTGTGATCATCTAGTCTGACCTCCTGTATAAAACAGATCAGAGAATTTCCCCAAAAATAATTTATAGAGCACATCTTTTAGAAAAACATCCAATCTTGATTTTGCACCATAAAAATCAATAGGAATTGGATCAAGCCCTAAGAGAACAACACGAGATGATCTGGGATAAATGGCAAGATCTCACCCCTAATCCAGACCCAAACTGCTGAAAAGAAAATGAAAAATATTCACATGTAAATAATCTGAGAGTCTTCCTGGAACTGATGTCGGAACAGAACCCAGGGATGCTGCTGGATCCAACATGATGATGGCCCTGTGAATGCGCTCCTCTCAAATACACACAAATATGCTTTCTAAATTGTACTTAAATGGTAGAAGATTTAACCTGTATTTGGTCAGAATGAAGAAGGATTCTTTCAGATCACAGCAGCTGAAGATGCTCAAGACTAGAAGTTCTAGCCAGCATCCTTGGGTTTAAACCTTTGATGCCTTTTCTAAAAGGGTTTGCACGAAATTGTATATTTATGTAAATTATTTTTTCTTTAAAAAAAAAAAAAAAATGAAAAACCCAAAATTCCATGAATCATCAGAGACAAAAAAAACCCCAGAAATATCTCATGAGAACTGCATGTTGCATTGAGCAGTGACTGTTGAGTTTGAATCACAATAAAAACCCTAGGAGCACAAAAATCTAAATCTGACCATAAGTTTAAACATTCAGAGCTTGACCCTGCCTGTCATGTAATGGGCCACACCTATATGTGGAAGTGCTCTGTGCCATTTACTGAGCCCAATGAGTTTGCTCTGCCAGTGGGGTTAGTCATGGAGCATAGTGCTCACCCTTCTAACGAGTGCTTGCAGGTCATGCCTTCAGTTTAGATGCATTTTTGTAAGATTAATAATTTGTCATGTAATAGTCTTCATTCATAATGTGGTTCTGTGTGATGCTATTCTATTTTAAAAACCATTCTGCAAAATAGCAGTAATAGTCACACAGCAAGCACTGCTGCCAACATAGCATAGGAGGTGAACAATTAGTTATTAGTATAGACTCAAAAGACTTTTTCAAAGTGTATTAATATAAACTATTTTCTTTTAAAATAGTCTAAAAATAACTGTATTTGCTCTCTTACATTGATTGAGAGAGAAAGTGTGTTCACTTATTTTGAAAGGGTGATCAGTATCCTAAACAATAGCCTATGGCATTGGAGCAACACATTTTTAAACAGTAGACAACAGCCGTGTCTAAACTAGAGAGCTTACAGCGATAAGACCTCTCATGTAGCCGTTCTGTGCCAATGGGAGAGAGTTCTCCCTCCAGCATAATTAACACCAGCGCTTCTGTCGGTGTAATTTACATCGCTCAGGGGCGGGTGTTTTCACATCCCTGAGTGACATAAGTTATACTGACAAAAGTGGTAGTGTAGACATAGCCTAAGTGTCAGATCAGTACTTTTGAGATCCCAGTGGTTTCAGCTTCCTCTTTGCTTTTATGCATCATTCTTCCTTTGTCTTTATCACTTTTATCTAATGCTTACTTAGAAGTGGAATGATTTAGGCTGTCAAAAAATCATCACGGTTTTCTGCGTATTAATGGTCTGGTGATGCCCTGCAAAATTGTGGATATCCATGGACCATGTTTACGGATCACAGATTGGATGTGGATACAAAATCAGACCCTGTTGTAAGCTACAGATGATGATAGTCTGAAACTCAAGTGGCTAGTAACACATGCTAATGATTTAGCAATTAGCTGTGCAAATAGTCTGCTTATGCTAAATGCACACTCACTTTAAAAGCGTCCTAGGATTTGAACCTAGGTCTCCAGGGATGAATATCTAGTGCAGTAGCCCGTTAAAGCCTAACACTGCTACTGATGCTGCCTTGCTTGTGCCTCATATCCCCTGTGCCTGCAGCATTATTATAAAGTATTACAGTGTAATAATACTACAGAATTCTGCATTCTAAGTGGTCAGTATCTTGGCAAACATCCTGGGTCTGAAATGATTTTCCTTGAGGAATAATATAACAAATTTTAGAGACAGCATAGTGTGTAGTACTGAACAGAGGAAATAGATCTAGGAACTTCTAAATTCTAATGTCAGCTCTATTGCTGATTTATGTGTGACCTTCAGCAAGTCACCCCTCTCTCTTCCTCAGTTTTTCCCTTTTGTAAAAATGCACTGGTAACATCCACCTCACAAGAGGATACTGAGGATTCATTAATGTTTGTACAACCCTCTGAGCTCAAAAGCACGAGGGGAGTGCTTAAACTGTTGTAAAAATTATCACATATTTTTGCTAACAAGGGTCTCTTACCCCCAGGATCTCCTAAAGCCAGTTTATCAGTTTTCTACTTTAAAAAATGTAACCCTGATTTCTTAAAAATCTCCCTGTGATGGGGTGTACCACGCCCTTTGAGACCCCTGCTGGAGGCCTCGCAGCCCTAGCACACCATGCTCCAGAAAAGGAGCAGTGATGGCCAGTGGATCCTTCAGGCCTGCTTAGAAAGGCTGCAGGGAAGCAGCCAATCAGAGCATAGCAGGCTCAGTTAAGAGGAGCTATAAGGCCTGAGTAGGTCACTTGCTGGCTGGGACCAGAAGGGTGAGGAAGGACTGGAAGGCTGTGAAACTCTCTGGGTGAAGAGGCTTGAGAGAAACCCTGCTCAAGCAGTGAACAGACAGAGAAAATCCAGGGACCCTAACCCTCAAGTAATGGGTGACGGTGATGGAACAAATTGGGAAGCAGCCCAGGGAATAGCAGCAGCAACTATTAAAAGGAGCAGCATGTGGCTGCTATTTGTAAGGTCCCTGGGTTTGGGACCCAGTGTAGTGGTCAGCCCAGGTCCCACTGGCAGAGTGCCCAAAGCTCTGAGAAGGGGACAAGTTTCATGTAGAAGCCCAAGCACAGGGCTGGAATTTAAAAGGACGAGGAATGGGGCTGAAGACCCTGGGGAGGGTCAACCATTTGTTGAACTTTGTTACCCCAGAAAGGGTTCATCCGTTTTAAACTTTGTGTGACTTAGCCTGAGATGCTGAAGACCTGCCTGACAAGGGCAACAGCCAACAGGGCACTCTGAGGAGAAAGAGAGAGAGTGCAGGTTCGCACCCCGTCACACTTCCTCTCTCTAATGACCCAGTTATTGTAATTTTATTGATCAGTCTAGCGTAGCAGATGTAAATCTGTGGGGTTTGCAGAAAGGAAAGAATAGTGGGTTAGCAGGTAAAAGCCTCAATCTGTATCTTCAAATTATAGGTGTCATTGGTAAATCTTGAATTTTCACTGCTCATTTGCTATTAGTGGTGGAAGTTAGGCTTTGATATCAGTCGTGACACAGATAAGTAAACAAAAGCATTATATTACCTACCTTTCTGCGTCTATCTATCTGGGTACCATCAAGGTTACATTCTGATCCATGGTGCTGTACCAGGATATCAACACAGATGTTGAGCAACCAGAACAAAAGGAGTTCTTAATGACGTTCGGAAATAATTTCTCAATGTTATCATAAGTGAAAGGAATGAGGGACAAGATGGAATGAGAAATCTCAAAGCAAACCTGAAAGCTGCATCCTGGGATTATTTAGAGTGCCTTATCTTGCTCAACCGCTTCACCAGTTTTACACAATCACACAGATTTGAGAGAGTTTATTGGTTCGAATCTGGTTTCTGGATGCTTTTTCTAGGTCATCATGTTGCTTTCTTAGGTTTGACTCCTCTTTCTTCCTGGATTTTACTACACATGTTGCCTTGATGTTCTGGAGTGGGTTGTACTGGGAGCTGATGGATTGTGGGCAGTGGAACTTCTCACGAATTATGTAGCCGATTCTTGTTGTTGCAACAAACCCTTCTGCAGTTGGCACGATTCTGTTAATAGATGTATACACAAATTGAACAGCCAACAGAGCACCTGCAGAAGACCCCCAGAAAGCAAAAGGGAGAAATCGAGGTCAGAACAGAGACAAGGATTTGCAGCATAGTATATTCCCATGAAGCATGGGAAAAGAAACTGTCATTTTCCATGAATGGGGACTATTTAAAAGGACAATCTGGACTCAAGAAAAATGTCAATGATATTGATGATGATAATTTTATAAAGGTAATGTCATTAGTTCCCTCTTCGAGTTGTATTGATGGTTTTAGATGTGTGAAGTCTGCAGAGGGCTTATCACATTTTGCCATAAAATGTGCAACTGACACAGGATCAAATACTTTGTCTCCACTGTGTGCAGGAGAAATAGGCAGAATACACTTCAGAGTGTGTAAGGAAATAGAAAGTCTCTCAAAGGGCCAGCAGGCTGCTGCCCAGAAAGCATTTTCTTATTACTATGGTGTAAGCTTACAATCAATTTAGATACCAAAAAGCAGTAAATCTGCTACCACAGCTGCACAACACAAGGTCTGCAACCCATTTGCTGCAATTCCCTTGCTTAGATTAGCCACATCCTTTGGGAAAGAATGACAAGAAATCACAAGTAGTACAGACATTTAGGGCAGGAGAGATACACTGATTATGCAAAATAGGCTGAACTTAGTGTGATCATACAAAATAGCACTGATCCAGAGGAGTGGCAGGAAAAAAGACCACCCCCCCATTTCTTCCTTATGCTGCATCTTGTCCTCCTGGGTTCTAGGCTTTGAGGATACTTCTAAAAATGGACTCACAGGGCTACCTTCTATGGAAGGTCTCAGGTCTTGCTCTTCTTTCCAAGAGGCAGGGCCATAATCACCTCTGCACTTCTGAGAGGGAAACTATAGCCACAGACCATGGTGGCTGGTCGATGTAATGAGATCACTCCCAAAAATACCACTGTCTGGCCTCTGGGGTGGTATGTCCTATTGTGATGTCACAGAAGGTGGGGTATCCGGTGAGGCAGTTATGGAACACAGATATTCTGGAGGTGAGGGGGTCAGTATTCCCCCACACATAGTTGTAACCCCTTGTGTCCATCTGTGCCTGTCTTTGGCCAGAAGCCAGATACCATGTTTTGTGTACAAATATGCAGTCAAGGAAGTCTCTCACCTAAACTGCTTCATGAAAACTTCTCTTTGCACCACATAAAGGCCATTGGATCTCTGTTTAATAAAGATAATACGGTGTACATCTTGCCTTATATTTGCTATAAATCCAGAATTACTCACCACTTAAAACGTCCCAAATTGTTATGGAGTGATCTAATGACCCAGTGTACAAGTACTTATCATCTTTCGAGAAGCAAGCGCACTGAATACCTTTCAAGAAGGAAGTCTGCTAAAAATGGATAAAGGTTTGAATTAGACCACAAATATGCTGTTAAATGCAGGGAAGCCCTATGCAATTCAGTGGCTATTTAGTAATTGTGAAAATGGGGATAAAAATCTAATTAGATCAGGATTTCCACCATAAGGCAGAGCGGTTCTAATAGGAGCAGGAAATGCCACAATACAAAGTCCTTTGCTTATAAAACAATCTACAGCTATGCGGAAAAGCGAGGAAGCCTACTATGATCTCTCGGGAATCTAATTCATCTACAAGTGACTGGGCCTGGGTGCAGTGTGACTCCACAGTACATCATCAGGTGAAGTCTCAGGTCCGTCAGGCATGTGTGAAAGGCTAAAAATACCAACTCAAACTCTCTCCTCACTTTTTTTTTTTCCCTTTACTTGCCTCCCTTGCTCCTGGCTGCCCTGTTCACTCTGTTGCTTTTGCTTATTCACAGAATAAAATCCTGCTCTCTACATGCAAGTCCTTCAACTGACATCAAGAAAGTGAGTGTGGTGAGCAGGCTCTGGGCCAGAGGGATGTTAACCATATTAGCTCATGTTGACTGTGCACTGACAGCGTCTCTGCAAGTAGACTTTTTAATAGGGCATCCAAATCCTGGATATGTACTGAGCTGCCAGATACAGGATTTTGTCCTCCTGCATGAAAATTGGGCTTCCCATGGACTACTTTTTCTACTGTATTAGCTTTTTCAATACATTATTAGCTCATTGAAATAAGTGACTCACAATGCTGTCTCCCCTAATTCCACCAGTGCAGTACCTTATAATAACACATCTCATGTTCCCACTGGCAGAGCTCCAAGTCCCAGAGACACTGCAGAGAATCCTCAGAGCCACTCAGTGCCCACTGCTCTCCATGGCTGGCTTCTAAACAGGTGACTTTGCACCTGTGCACTTCCAAAGGAAACACTTTGGCATGTGGGCAGTCATAAAGGAACAAGTCCCCACTTGACATGCCATAGAGGACCCGGTAGTTTGCCAGGACAGCCATACTGGAAATCACAGCAGCAGGGATCTGAATATAAAACGTATAAATGGGCTTGTCAATCACAGGGCCTGGCTTTCCAGGGCTAACATCCAGCACAAGAATGAAGTTGTCATATGCTATGGCTAGCTGCTCTTCCTGCTGGTTGAGTGCCATGTGGTTGACTGGTTTCTGTGATTCTGGTGGTGGGATGCACACTACATCCTGGCTGGAATTGAGTGGAAACACAAGGACCGTTCCAGACACCAGACCAGTGAAAAGGAGCTTCCTCTGCTCAGCCACCTCTAGACATCTCACTTGGGCAGAGGTGTCCAGTGTGTTACATGCTGCACCTGCAACAGAGGAGATATGTCTGTGAGTTCCTCCATGCTTCAGCCCTGCATGGGTTACCCCCAGTCACCCACATCCCCTTACTGTGGAGTTATTCATCTAGTCCTTTGGGTTTTTCCCATATCTCATGATAATGATCTAGACAAAAATAATATACAAGAAAACAGATTAAAAGGATTCCCAAACCTACAGTCCCTCTCTACTCAACTATCCCTTCAGAGACAGTGTGAAGGAACAGAGAGTCCTTACAGCATGCCTGGAATATCAACAAACTCTGGCTCTGACAGATCAGTTATTCATTTTTTGAATAGTTTTCATTCCCATGCTATGCCAAGTTTTACTTCTCTGCAGTGTTTTATGGATTGTAGTTCACCTTCTGTGGAGTCCCAGATGATGACTTTATGGCTATCTCCAGGTTGAGGGAAGTAGACATAGTTCCCATTGTGGGACACTGCAGTGCAGCCTGTGCGATCTGGGACTGGTGCTAAGGTTTTGTGCTTACGATCATAAGTGAGGTCCCAAACTTTGAGATATGGTGCACTTTGGGAGGCAGAAACCAATATGTGGCCACACAGGGCTAAGAGAGTCACTGATGTTCCCATGCCATCCAAGGTATCTGTCAGCAAACCCTGTTCTGATAAACTCCACACCTGGGAAGAATTAGAAAAAACATAATGACATGCAGTCAAAATAGTAAGAAAACAAAATCACTAAATACTCTACCTTTTCCTCTCTCCCATACCCCACTAAGAGGGGAGGTAGAACAATCAAAGTAAAATTTTATAAAAACAAAGTCAAAATAACAATACAATAACATTCTCATAAAACTAGAAATGAGATGAGAAATCAAGTGTGTCATACAGAGTGAAGGAAGATGACAATGCCTTAGAAGCATTTCTATTCAGTTAATAAACACAGCAACTGTCTCTTAAACTTACAAAGCATCTTGAGCTGTTCTGCCCATCTGATCTCTCTGCTCTGAATGACACCTCATCAGATCCTGCTGACCTCAATTGGGTAGCACTAGGTCTTAGCCTTTTTGGAAAGACAAGGTGTCTCAAGCACAGAATATTCCCTTTGGGTTGCTTCACTCTCACTGTTGGAGGAGGGGGTAGTTTCTGGGGTCTTTTAATTTTAATTATTTTTAAAATAATATCATTTAATACTCTGGTTATAAGCTCCCCCTGGCCTGTCTCTCTCTCTCTCTCCTGATTTATGTAGCTCTGTCACTCACTATTACTGTTCAGTGCCAGAAAAAGACATAATAGGAGAGCACAGAGAAAGCTACACAGTACTAGAACCAAGAAAGAGATGAGAGAAAGACATTTAGATGGGACAATAATAGAAACACCACAATTGCATCCACAAGGCAGGTTCTTAGGGATCCTGCTCAGCATCTTGCTAGATCTGACACACAGTTTGTGAGCTGGGTCTGCAGGAGGCACTTCTGCCAGGAAAGCTTCCCCTCTTACCTGGATAGATTCACTCTGAGAGCATGTGATGATGATGTTGTTGTCAGGAGAGAAAACAGCTGTGTGCACCACACCCTCATGTTCCAGGTCTGCTGCCCTGAACCTGTGAAGTCCCTTTGAATCGACCAGGAACACTCGCACATACACCTCAAAGCCTAAAACAATGGAATGTTAGTTTCTGATTTATTGATCTGGGGAGGAGCCCTCAAAAGCAGTCAGGATGATACAGTGCAGACAGGGCCAATGGCCAGACCTACCCAATGAGCGCTCAGAGGCTCTAAAATTTAACATGTCTTCAAGAATCCATGTTCATAATTGGTTGATCCCTAGCATGCCATTAAAGTTGTACATTGAGAACTGCTCAGAAACCAAAGGGCTGAAATTGTCCCCATGCAGAGGCCCGGCACAAATCCTATACACCACTTAAGTCCCACTTATTGTCTCAGTGTAGGACATATGTGGTGCAAAGGCCTGTGCTGGCTCTCTGCACAGAATGACTTTCACACCATTGATCTCCAGCCCTTTGAGCATATTAGATTGATAAGAACATGTTAATAAAGAGGAAAGACCCCCATCTTGGCCTTTGTTAAGGGACATCTGGTGTATGACACGTAGAGAGATTACTGCCATCATCTTTTATAAATCTACTGAAATCTATCCCAGGTAATTGGGCTGGAGTTAAACCTGTAGCAAGTAGGGACTCATCTTCTGACACCACCACAAAGCGCACCCTTCCAGGAAGTTTCTCCATTAAGCTGTTCCCATCAGAGGAAATCTGCACAAAGAGAAGGTACAGTCAGACACAGAACTATGGTGGTTAAGCTGCCTCTCAGGTTAGAGCAGTGGTCCCCAAATGGTGGGGTGTGCCAGCCAGCCCCGCTCGGCCCCCAGCTCTGCTTCAGCCTTGGCCTTGGTTCCCAGGTCCTAGCCCCGCTCCTGACCTCAACTGCAGCACCACTCTCAGCTCCAGCTGTGGCCTCTGGGTGCTGTGCAGCTCTCCACATGTACTGGCATACACAGCATTACACTTATACTAGAAAATGCAGTCTGCAGATATAGGGAGCATGCTTTTTTTAGCATGAGGAGGGGAAAGTCCTTTGGAGACCCAACCTATCACCTAGTTCAGCACAAGGCTGGATGGTACCTGGAACTGTACTTTGGTTCATTTCACTGGACCTTAGTGGACAGTTTACCAGAGAGACCTTGGTGCAGAATCTTTCTCCTTCCCTGCAAACCTTTATTGCTAATAATATTCTACTCTTGTCTAGCACCTTCCATCCAAAGAGCTCAATGCACTTTATGAACAGATAATACCCCAGTGAGGTGTATTGTCCTCATATTACACATGGGTAAATTGAGGCACAGAAAGGGGAAATTATTTGCTCAGTCACACAGCAAGTCTGTGGCAGAGTCAGGAACAGAACCCAGCTTTATAGCACTTGGACCTTGCAATCACACTGCTGCTGAGGAGTGAGCAGGCAATGAAAGGCAGAGAGCCAGTCCAAGGACATCATGCTAGAGCTTGTCAAATTAGCTGACTAAGGCGATGTCTACACTGACAGCGGCAAAGTTGCCACCGTCAGATCGACTTATCTGGATCGACTGAACGAAGTGAAGACCCGCTCAGTCAATCCAGAAGTTGACGTACTAGAACCACCTCCTCAAGTGGCATAATACTGCATCGACGGGAACATGGTTCCCGTCAGCACAGTGCAGTGAAAATGGCGCGCAGAAGAGAAGCACAGAAGTCGACAGGAGTTATGCAAGTTCTTTGCATACTTTGCATAACTCCCATCGACTTCTGCCGAATTGCCGAGGTAAGTGTAGACCAAGCCTTAGAAACTCCTAGAGACTACCAAAGTGTGAAAACATATCAGGGAATCTATATGATGACGAAGGTCCGCCAAAGACACAGGCACCAGCACAGAGCAAAGTGAAATTGAGAAGAGAGAATCCAGAATCCCCACAGAGCCAGTATTTCCTAGATTTAAATTCCTGAGATGTTATAGCTAGCGAAGCAGAGAGACGCACCATGGAGAGGGAACCCCTGGTAAATCCTGCTATCATCTTTCCTTGCTTCTGGATCAGAACACTGCAAGTTGGTGTTTCTTCCTCTAGCACTGATAGCTGGTGCTTAGACTGCAGCTCTCCAGTGCTGCTGTCCCACAGACATAGCATTCCTCCTTCGGACACAGTCATAACCACCCGCCTTGGTTCGAAAACTGCAGTGCACAGCCAAGAATCTGGGGCCTCCGCAGAAATCTGGAAAATATGTTCTGCTGTTTCCAGGTGCCAGACATTAACCTAGTAAAAAGGAGGATTGGCAGGTGACCTTCACCAGAGATCTTTTTATGCACCATTTGCACATATATTGATTCTGGAGTTCAAAACTTCCCACCTTTCACACTCCAGGGATTTCAAAACCAACAGGATTTCTCAGAAGAATTTCTCCCTGGGTTTTCCCTATCACAACCTTGGAGTAACTGCACGTGTACCCCCTGTGTGGTCACAGTCAGGTCTCCTGCTGTCACCTGTCTCTGTGTAGGGACCCTTGTCTTACTCCCTTCTGACTGGGGCATTTTAAGGATTCACAGCTTTGTGCCTTATACTCTGATATCCCTAGTGATCCAGTCTGCCTAAAGACCAGTGCCTGTGCTTTGCCTTCTCTCTGAGAGCTACGAACAGTGCATTTCCAGCAGTTACAAATTACCACACAGCTCTTTCTAAGCAAGCACATTTATTCTTAAGGTAAAAGCCCAGAGTCAGTTTAAACTCAGCCTGTTTATATCAAAAGCCCTTTCTTTGTCTGTTGGTTTCTACAAAATCCAGTTTGAATCAGTATCAAAATTCTTTTGTTGACCTAGCTGCATCTACACTGGGATTAGGTCGACCTAACCACGGCACTCAGAAGATGAAGTTTTTCACAGCCCTGAGTGACATCGCTAGTTCAAGCTAATTTTAAAATATAGGACAGACCTTGCATTCTATCCAAGCTCCAAACAACCAATGGTTTTTTAAGTTCTTTGAATGGTTGCTGAAGACAGGATTCACTATGCTAGCCAGTGAAAGGGAAGGCATGGGAGCTGCATCATTTAGGACTTTAAAAAATCGACTGTACAAAACACTGGAAAGTGTCCCCCTGAGATATTCTGCATTGGCCCCAGGAGTTTGGACTGGATATGACCCAATAGGCTTTTCAGTCCATCTATGATCTATGATTGTAACTTCCTTGTAGTTCCTACTCAGACTTGGCTCAGACTCTTATCTTCTCTGTGCACTTTACATTATGGGGTAGCTACCAGTTCCATACCTTTGCACCTGATGCTGAATACACAATCCTGTTCCTTTCATCTACGTGAAGCTGATATAGATGCTGCTCTCCAGAATGAATGTCCTGAATGGAAAACTTTTCTCTGCCAGAGACTAAATTCCAAATGCGTAGAGTGTAATCCATGGCAACTGAGACAGCACGAGTCCCTTTCCCAAACACTTTCACACATCTCACCTCAGCTACAACACAGCAGAGAGAAGCATTAGCAAAATGGGGGACCCTCCACACTTCCAGCAATTGGAAGAGTGCCCAAGTTACCATCAGCTGTGAAACGCCTGCTGTGCGTCTAGCTGAGGAATGACTGGACACAAACAGTTAGTGCTTTTGTAAAACCGTGAGAAAACCTCTCCAGTGAGAGTCAATGGGAGAATTAATTGCATTCTGCAGCAACGTTAGAGGGGGCAGTTTTAATGCATTAAATGGCTCAGTTGCCGCATTCTAAAAATCAGTTTAATTAGGGACAATCAAATTGATCTGTTTAAGGCAGTGTTTCCCAACCGGTGTGCTGCGGCACACTGGTGTGCCGTCAGGCCTGAGCAGGTGTGACATGGAATTTTTTGAAAAACTACTCGATGAGTTCTGAATTGGCTCATGAATATTCATGAGTTCATTTGGAGACCATATGGTGGTGTGCCTCAAAATAATTAAAGGTATCAAGGCGTGCCACAGCAGAGAAAAGTTTGGGAACCACTGGTTTAAGGGATGCTGCGTGGAACAGGACAGTTTGGCCCTAAAATGCGGCTGGTGCAGCCTTCAGGTTTGAGGTCTGAGTATTGCTGCCACACAGAAGCTCTCTGTATAGAGGAATCAGGAACCACACCCCCTTTCAAAGGCTCACCAGAGTGCCCAGCCAAGGTGTGCATCACCTCAATATCCTCCATGATCCACACAGCCATCATGCCATCCTGGGATCCTGCTACCAGCACCCTCTGATCAGAACTGAGTTCCAGAACTGTCACACCTGTAGTTAGACATACATGGAAGGGAAGTCTTCAGACACAGCAGGCAGAGATGTTACAGCTAAAGAACTGCTGCTGTGGTATCCTTTCCCACCTGTGATAGCAGCAGATCTCTTACTGACTTTGTGTGAATTACATGACAAGAGACCAACCAGGCTAGATTAGGTTCCCTCAGACACTTGTGGATCTGTGTTTGTTTTTATTGTGAATATTGCTGAGTGTCATCTCTCCCTTGGTGCAGTAAAAGCAGTCACAAATGGAACTGGTGCTAAATTCAGCATGAAAGATGAAATCAGCAAATGGACCCTCATAGTTTCCTTGTGTTACAGGCAGAGGAGATACAGAAACTGTTCCATCCCATTACATGTACATTAATGCAGCCTAGAAAAAATTCTACTTCTACAGGGACATTCATTTTCCTTATTGGGAAAGCAAACTATAATAAGTTTTATCATCATTATCCTGCTCAGCTTGGTAAGGGATGGGTGAGCAGATTTTGTGCCTCGGCTGATACACCTCCATGACTGTAATGAGCTGCTGCATTACTGCACTGTGCCAATTATCCAGAAATCACTAAATGGGAGTAATAACGAGAAACAATTAAACCAAATATCAATAAGCCTGACAGTATCATGAGCTGCAAAGGAGACCTTGGGTGCGTGCCCTATATGGTGTTGTACCCACCTCTGTCTATAGAGGGAGGCACACTATCCAGTGTGTACAACACTGTTAGTCCACAACAAGGGGAATGAGCCCTTGCTAATTCCCACACAGAACAGGGCAGGGAGCGGACACCCAACATTAGTTGTTCACGTTACAGGTTAGTCTGAGCTTTAATGCCCATCAGAGTCACCTGCAGCCCCTTTGCTTACAGCTCCCTTTCTGAGAAAACCAGGGGGTGTTTGTGATCTGCACTATCCTGCCAGCTGGGTCATAGAGAATCACCCATCGGTAAAGGAATCTGGAACTCCCCGGGAGGCCCATGGAAATCCCACAGCATTTCCCACGCACCAAATAACAAATGTCAGAGATGCTGTGGGACACGAGCTGCAGAGAGCAGGGAGAGCTGACAGACAATACCATCTCCACACGCGTAGCTCCTATGCTTCTGGTCTCATCAAGGTGACAGGTGTCTATCGGCTCTTCGTGAGGAATCTTGATGCTGCCTGAACAAAGGCCTTACCTTTGAGAAATCCAGAGAGTGTCATCTTAAGGGGCCCACCAGGTGGCGGGAGGAATCCACACAGTGGGATAAGAATTGGATGGGGACAGACATTGAACCAGCTCAGACACTGCAGGCACAGCTTTCCAATTAGAGCAGGATAGGAAAGCATGAAAAAATGCAGCCTGGCCAGCACCTCAGTGTATATAATACTCACTCCTAAGAGGAAAAAGACAAAAGGATTTTTAAAAGGGCTCCTAGCACATGACCGTGAGAGGCCATTGCAGTCACATTCCATATGAAACACCGTGCATAGACTACCAGCATATAATGAACAGGTGTGAGTTTGCCCTTCCATGGCTAGGCACTCAGATACTGCACAGATGAGTGCAGTATAAAAACTTGGATAGATTTAAGTGGGTTTGGAGAATTTCCATGGGGGGCAGGAATTGTAGATCTATCCCTTTAATGGTAATGGTGCCAGGAGATTCCAGATGGCTAATAGATGCTGATAGTGAAGTGGGTGTGAAGGGAAGAACCCTCTGGGTTGGAGTGAACTGCTCTGATCTAATAAACAAAATGCCTGTTGGTGAAAGTTAACAACTTTCCTAAAAGGAAATTGTGGGTTCCTGCACAGAGGTTCTGAGATGCCTAGGCACCATGTGAGCCTTGTCATGGCCTCATGCATAGGGAAGGATTTCATCATTAGTTGCAAATGACCAGGAAGAAACTTCCTCTAGAGAGCAAATATTCCAATCCCTTCCCCAGAGCGGATCTGCCCATCCCCAGATGCAGTTCAAACATGGGCCAGAAGTGGCTCTTACCTACAACACCATCTATATAGTCAAGTGCTGGTTTCAAAAGGAGAAGGGTGTCTTGCACAAGGCGTAGCTCTGGGCAATTAATATGCTCATTGCACATGGCGAAGTCACTGGCAATGCCCTGAATTCCAGTGGCAACAATTCTACAAATGATCCAGTTCATATTCCCTGCAGAAAAGAGTACTGCCCATCAGAGTAGAAAACATTGGGCACAAGGAGGAACCATGCAGCCAATAGCTGGTGATGGAGAGGCCACTCTCCAGGGATACTGGGGACTCATTGTGGTTCCTTTTTTAACCTCTTTTTGAGTGGGTGAATTTTTTTTTAATGTACTGTTTTAAAATATCTCCTCCTGAACCTTGAGGGGGCTGGAGTATGGATTTTATTTCTCTCAGTGACTGGGGGGTGGAAAATGTGGACTCTGAAGTTTCTGAGGTAACAGTTTGTGAGGAGAATATATTTTTCTCTTTTACAAGTTTCCCTCTGAGTTTGGCTGTTGATGCTGTTGGCAGCTCCCAGTGCTTTCAATGCAGAAATGTTGCATGGGTTGTGATTCTGCACCTCCCTTGAATGCAGGTGCAGGAATGAAGCATGTTCCCTGTTGAACATTGTCCCCAGCCCTTACCCAGCACGTCATGCTTTAGCTCCTCAATTCTCCCAGCATTGAGTAAGTGAAAAGGCAGTTCACTCAGCTTCCTTCGATTTGCAATGGTGTCAGAGAACCAGAGTGGTTGAGGTGCTACCTGGGAAAGGGAGAAGCAGGAGGTGACCAGGGAGAACCCAGGTGAGATTAATCTCACTAATATCTCCAATGCTGTAGTGTTTGGATTCCAACTCATGGAGTGACATCTAGCCCTTCCAGGCCATAGCCTGAGGGAGATGCCATCTGCAGCAATATTGCACCGGGGCACCGCAGGCCAGCTGCTATAGGCCAATTCCCTGTCACATGGGATGACCAGTGATGGACAAAGTGGTGTGGGTAAAATAAAAACCACCCAGAAACAATCTGCCCTCATTCCTGGTGCCCTCTGATCCCTGCCCTGCCCTGCAGTGTGAGGGCCTCGGCCCCTTGGCCTGGGAGTACAGAGAATGCTTGCTGAGGTGCCTCACCTTCCTATCAGCATTCAGAGATTTGCCAATAAATGGCAGCATAAGGGGCTTCTTCATGCCCCAGCTCCAAGTCCCCCTGAAGAAATCTGCCAGGAGCAAGTGACGCTTAGTCTGGTCTTGGGCTGGTAGATAACGATTCCGCACCACTTCAGTAAACTGTCTGGGAGAGAAAAAAAATAGCAGAGGCACTGAGATGGGGATCCAGGGAATGGGATTCCCATGAGCCTCAGCACTGATGGGATGGGACAGCAGGGCTGAGACAGGGAGCCTAGCAGGATCTCTACACAGCCAGCACTGGGACATCCCACCCACCAGAGTTTTTGCCTCCTCATCCTATGCCCCCACCGTACCTGTGAGCAAGACCAAGAAGTGCAAAGCCGTCTGCCTGCCTCTCTGCCAAGCACTCTCCAATGTCACGGCGCAGGCGTGCCCACAGCAGAGGAGGAAAGCGCAGGATGGTTTTACATGGAGGGGAACAGTGCCGGTAAATCTCAGCAAGAACCTCGTCATCAAGGGACAAGACATCCTTCAGCTCTGTGTCTGATAACCCATTCCTGATTTGGGGAGTGACAGAGTGGGGGAGATTAGTCCTCTCCTCCCCACAATGTGCTTTAGCCTCCAAAATGGGAGGGTGATCAGTGTTTTTACTTACACACGCACTCTCTCTCTCTCAATCCCTCTCTGGTCTGCAGTCGCCAGCTGGCCCCAAACCACCACCCACCAGGAAACCCACCTAGCTGCTATTCACAGGGACTCCCGCTCTGGGCAAAAAAGACATGCACAACCTGTTCACCCACCCCAGCCTCCACTAGGCAGACTTTTTTATCTGAGAGGTCAAAGCCTGCAGGAGCACTGGAGACCAATTACCTGTAGGCCAGACTAGGCAGTGTGGCAGGTAAGAGAAAGGAACTTGTGCTTCCCAGATGCTTATGTAAAGACATTCAGAGGCTGGAGAAGCTGAGAGCTGCTGCTGCCTGGAGCTGTGTTTAGTCACTGAGATTCCACCAGACAGAAGTAGCAGTCAGATGGTGCAGGATGCTCCAAAAGGAGGTATGGCAGCACTTACCGTGAGGAGGCAATATAACCAAGCATGTGTGCCACCACGACCATGCCATGCAGCTTTTCCAGTCTCCTGCACAGATGGTGCATGGCCTCCTGGGCTGTGGTAGCAATCGTCAGTGCTGAAGGCAGAGTGTAGGATGCCCATCTCTTGGCCTCATTGAAGGCCAGCTTGAACAGCAGGGGGTGCCCACCCTCAGGGAAGCTGTGCTGGAGAACAGTCTGCTGAGCTGGGCTCAGCTTCCGTCTCTCTGATACCAACAGCACCTCCAGCATCTTCCCACCTTCCTCGCTGGATAATGGACCCACTTCAAAGTAAGCCTCAGGCTCAGGCACGGCCTCTTGGAGAGTTTCCAGAATCCCATGTTCTGCTGGGGAAGTGGAGACAATGATGTGAACCTTTGGGGGGCAGTCTTTAGGCAGCCAATAGAGTCTGTGGGCACCATCAGCAGGGATTAGCTGGTCCACAGAATCAAAGAACAGCACCAGTGACTGTACACCAAGGTGAGAGACAGTGAGGAGGAGGTTATGAAAGAACAGAATTAAATCACTGCAAGCCTGTGTAACCTGTGCAGGAAGAGGTGGCAAACCAAAGGCTAAACACACCTGGAAACAAATGTCTCTCAGCAGGCTGTGGATTGCAGAGCTGAGCTGGGATGTCCCCAACAGGCGAATTACCACAACAGTCTCCTGCCCCAGGAGAGCTCGCACCTGTTCAGACAGTTTGCACATAAGGGCTGTCTTTCCACAACCTGGAGGCCCACAGAGAGTGAGGGGTGTGTGGACATGATCATTATTCTGTCTGATGCTTTGGAAAATGTTATCCAGTAAGTCCTGCCTCCCACAGAACACTCTGCAGCTCTCCAGGCACAGCGTCATGTGGTGGCTCAGCTCCTGCAAAAGACCCTCTGGCTCTTCGCTGCTCTTCCCTCGGCATCGGAGGCTTCCCAGGACTTGGTGGCTCGTGGCAGTGATGAACTGTTCACACAGCTCCTTCAGGTACTTGCTATGCCCCTTGTGTCGGCGATTCCCAGGATGTGCATTCCATGGGACTGTGTGCACTTTGAGGTGGGTGGGGTAATGGTTTGCAATTTTTGTTTTGAGGCTGCTGAGTAGCTGTTGAGCTTCATTGTCCAAGCTGCCATCTTCCTCTGTATCCACCAGCTGCATGCTTGTCCCTTCCAGCAAGTGTTTGTCAAGGTCTTCAATCTCTCTGAGGAATATGAAAGCACCCACGTCGCTCTCTTGGGTGCGGAGGAGGCCGTGTTCGATCTCCCACTCTGTCTCTACAAAATGTGAAGAACGTTCAGGTCCAACACAGTGCGGAGAAGCCACAGCCTAAATCATCCCAGCACACTCCCACCCACCCATCCACTCTGCAGCTCACACACAGCTAGCCAGCCAGCACACTGCCACCCACCCACACAGCTTTGTGGTGACTCAAAATGGAGTTAAATGCCCATCTTCTCCTGATTGCCACAAAGAAGACAAAACCAGGGTACAGAGGGGAGAGCCCTGCTTGCTTATAGCCATTGGCTCATATTGTGGCACACCTGATTTGTCATAGCGATGCCTCTGCTCCTGGCTGATGAGTCCGTGCTTCTCTGCTTGCTGGGCTGCCAGGCGCAGTGCTAAGGCCAAGTCTCTCTCCACGCTCCTCCAGGCCTCCACATCTCCTTTGTGCTGAGCCTGGCTGGCATCAGCTTGGTAACGGGGCAGGTGGTCAGTGAGTGGCTGCAGGACATACGCCGAAGGAATGGCGTTCTCATCCTTCCAGTACCAAAGTGTCAGGAGCTGTGTGGCACTGGGGTCCCCTGTCAGCTGTGCAATTAGGGCCTCAAACTCATTCTCTTCCATAAGTCGTGGGAGGGGCCGGTGTCCATAACGATCCCCAAGCAGCCCCTGCAGCAGAAAAAGCCAGTAATACTCACTGGTGTCATCTGCAGGCAAATGGGGGAAACCCATTCTCCTGGGTAAGTAGAAACGAAGGCCTGGGGCCCCGAGAACTGCACTGGGCCTAAAGCCTAGGAACTGAGGCCCTGAGAGCTTGGCTGTGTCTGAGGATTGGGCCTCAGGCTGAGGCCTTGGGAGCCAGACCCACAGTGGGAGGCAGTCTGGGCATGGCTGCTTGGTTATGAGATTGTCTGACTGTCGCTAGAGGCATCTGCAGAATACAACATGGAGCAGCTAATGGAAGCATCTGAACTGTCAGCAGAGCACAGAGTGTGCTCTAGGGTACACACGGCAGCCCTGTGCTGAGGTCCTATTAGCTTCTCTATCTCCGAGACCTGACTGGCTTTGAATGCAGGAGACTCTTGGGGAAATCAGATGCATCTCATACAAGTGCCTACTGATTTATTTACTTACACATGGCTCTCGCCACACAGGGCCCACCCCAGGGCCAGACCTTTACCAGGACGGGGCTCTTGCTGGGGAAGGACCCACTCTCTATTTGTTCTGTCCTGTCAGCAGAACCTTTTCTTCTGTCTCTAAAATCTAACCAGCTCCAAAAAACAAGGGGAGCTTGGCACCAAGACAGGTGGCTGTTACTGTAGCCCCAGCTCACTTCCTTTGGAGAGAACAGCAGGACCTGACATCTCAGAGTATTGTGTTCTGATCAGATCCTTAATACTGCACCTGTCACCACAGTTCTAGCTCGCCTGAAGGGAGGGAAGGGGCAGTAAGCAGGTCGGGAAGGAAGTTGCTTTAATATGCAGCCTTCAACCCCTGGAAGGAGGAGTTAGAGGAGCCCCCAGTTCCCTCCCCCTGTGTGGGGCAGAGGGGTGGAACAGACACACTCACTCCTTGTCATTGGGGGTATATTTCTGGTTCTTTGCCACATTCTTTCCCGTGAAGATTTTTTCTAGACTATTTAGTTTGCCAGTGAAAGTCATCCAGACCTTGAGGTGTCAGGCAGGGGGTAGATCTCTTGGAGTGTTAGATGGCACTTCCCACTCACCTCCAATTCTCTGTCTGACTCCTAGCTCTGACTGCTTCTTCAGTACACACTGTTCCCTTTCCCACAGTCCACTGTTTCCAGTGTTGTAGCCCCGTTCCCCTGAACAGCCTGTGTGTTCAGAGCTGGCCTTGACATGCCTTGCTGTGTGTGCACTTTTGGGGGCCAAACCCCACCTGGTTGCTGAAACATCTCTCTTCTGCTACCTGATGCAATATTTCTGAAGCACCTTCCCACCAAGTAATGACAAGCACCAAGTAATGACAAGTAGCAATTGTTGCTACTGCATCTCCACATGAGCTCAGCAAGTTATGGACACGTGAGGCTAGCCCCCCATGTCTTTTTGTTAGTGGGGTCTGAGCATGAATGTCTTGTACTTACGATAAAGGTGGGACCCACTGACAGTTTTTGGCAGGATTCAATCTCCTCCAGACAGAGTTGTGTACTCATGTGATCAGTGTCTGTAAGATCACAAACACCCCATCTCAGGTCAATTACCTGCAGAAGAGCAAAAAAGCATAGGGGTGCTTGGAAAATAATCCACAGCATCATGGAACGGTGGCGATATGGAGGGACAAAGCTGCCCCCTCACTTTAATTCAGAGATAAAGCTGAAATCAACAGGGCCCATGTGATTTAGTGAATAGAAACCTGGGAGAGGCAGAGAAGCATGTAGTTTCTCACTAGGAATATCTGTAAAGAGGCACAGTTTGGGATTTTAATCCATAGACAACCTCATACAGTTTTGTTCAGGTCAGGGAAATTTGTTTATCTGACAGATGTTTGTTACAATATTTGAATGCTACTGCATCATAGGGTATAATAATAGTGATCCCCATTGTTACAACAACCTCTTTTATGCCAAACGTTCTGGACAGATGGTACAGACTGGGATAGTTTCAGCTACACCTGAAGTGCATCTGCCTCTGGGGTGGAACACAGAACAGATGTTTATCAGTGTACGGAGAGTATAGAACAATTTTTCCAATTGAATCTGGGATCCAGAAGGTGATGTGAGCACTGGAGGCCAGCACAGGCCTTCCTGAAAGCTGCTGAGCCTTTAGGGAAGCTGGGAATTCAGGGAGCATTTCTGGGGTGTGGGTCACTTTTTTCTGCATCTCACATACTTTGATGGTCAGAAAGCATCAGCAATAATCTGTACTACAGAAATAATCTGTACTTACCTCAAACATTAAGCTGTGCTTCTGACAGAAGGTCTGCACCTCAGGGTATGCTGCTTCCAGCAGCATCTCTCTCTCTGTAGCCATGTCTGCAAGGAAGGATTTGTGCAGCACAACAAAAGTTAGGAATCTTCCATCTAGTTGTTAATAACCTACTCAATACCTTTAGGTTTCAGATTTAAAAACTCTGTTCAGATGAATAGCTGTCTAATCTAGCTCATCATGTCTAGTCATATCATCCTCATCTGACAGTCTCTCAGCACTACTGTTTCCTGCTGAATGCAGACTCAGGCAGACATTGCATTGGTTACATGAAGTCATATTTTAAACATTTTCTTCATAAGGCCTAGGAACATAATCTGCTGTTTGTTTTATGCTGCTGCTTCTTTTTTTTTTTTTTTTTGTAAATGAAAACAGAGCAAAGGTGGATTTTGAGGTAGTTCACAGCTGTGGAATATCATACAGCATCCAGCACTGATCCAAGACAATGCATTTCCCACTCCCATTGCATTTCATGGTGTTCAAATCCTCATCACATCCGGGACTAACCGGCCCCTCTGTTGGCCAGCTCAGTAGAAAAGCCACAATGAGAGGCACACTTTAACCTTAGAGGGTCCCTCCACATGGACAGAGGACCATTAGTGAAGCTTCTGTGGGTGCTGGCCCTGCTGTGCCTGCGTGAAAAGAGGGCTCTCCAGGCCTGTCAGGGCAGCACCTTGTAACAGTATCACTGCCACTGACTTAACCCAGACCATGAACAGGAAAAGATCCCATAAACAAGGATGTGAAGATCTGGAGAATCTGCTGATCTCCAGCTTATGAATACCGGTTGATTTAATTAAATTGTTGTTGTTGTGTCGTTGTGTGTTACTCAGTGTATGTGGACAAAGCGGGTGAGGTCATATCTTTTATTGGACCAACGTGGCTACCATGACGCTACATACGATAGGTGTATGTTTGTTAGCCATCTGCTGTCCGGGCTGTGCAGCACATCTCCCAAACGCAGGACAGGTGGGGTTGTAATACCTTGATGGCTCCCATTCAAAGGGGAGCACTAAAACAATGCAATGGCCTACGTTAAATCAGTTTTCTCCAACTTCTCTTCAGAGGGCTGGGTTCTGGAGAATGGAAAATCCTTAACCAGGGGAACAAAAAGTTCAGGTAATAGTGCTGTGTCTTAAAAACCAGAGATGTTAAGAATGGGAACTCACAGAACAAGAGAAACTTGGGCAGGAGAGAGGAGCGGGGGCATGCTTTCATAGCTGAGAGGTCCTTTTTAACTGCAGAATCAGCTAAGGAAGAAGGGAACTGGCTGCAGGAAAGAGAGATTCCATGTTTCAGAGGAGAAGCCATGCACAGCAGGGGGACCCTGGACTCTTTAAAGGCCTCTGACCTAAGCCCAAAAAACTCAAGAGTGGTGAGGAAATGAGGTAAGGAAATGTGTCCCAGTGTGCTATTGTTTGTCTAGGTCTGTGTTTTTCTTGTGCTAGCTAAAATAGAGTGATTGATTTTTGGAGCCTTTGCAAAGCCTGGGTATCTTTCTGTTTTCACTGTCAAGTGTCCCTGGACAGGTAAACTGTAAACCGGAGTGCCCATAGGGTTGGAGCCTGGGAAAGGGTGTGCTTAAGCTACTGCAGAGTCTGGGAAGTGAGCACTGGGGCCAAGACAGAAGTCCTGTTTTTGTGAAGGGGTAACAGATGAAAGCCTGTGCCCAGGAAGCGTGCCAGAGCAGCCAAAGAGAGACAATGGGACCAAGGGAAGCTTAAGAGCACACAGGTCATCTTGGGATCCAAACCTGATGAGGTCCAACTGTGAGAGCTCTACCAGGGCTGTGACAAAGAAAATCAAAGAGCAAATAGGAGAAGGATAAGAACACTCACAAGCATATATGCACCTCTTACGCCATACAACACCCTCCTCGTGCACAGCCCCTCACACACACAGACATGCACATTTATGCACAACCCACTCTTCACACTCCCACCCATGCTCTCACACAAGCACATATACACACGTTCCATGTATTTTTCTCCACACTACACTGGTAATAGAGAACCAAATCCAGGTGACCCATTGCACCCAGTCTCCCCAAAGCCACTTGAAAGTCTGCAGGTAGTGTCAGCCTTGTGCACCAGCCAGCATCTCTTCTAGGCGTGCTGCAGGCTCATCCTTTCTGCACTGGAAATGTCAATAGTGTCAGAATCCTGCTCTCTCAGACACCATTGACATGCAGAGGAGATGGTGGCGGCAACAGTACCTAACTTGGAATAAAATGCAACAGACTGCAGCCACCTTCACCTTTTAGCATGGAGCTGCAACCCCTTGGAGGACATGATTCTTGCTGAGTTGAGCAGCCTGGCCATGTAGCACAGTGCCACCCCCCACTCCCACTCCGTCTAGTGTAAGGGACAAGATCTGCATTGAGGCTGCTGAAAGCATTTGACATCTCCAGCACTTTGCAGCTTATTTACCTGAGGAAGCTGAGCTGATGAAGATTCGGACCAGACTGGATGGCTGGAAGGGCAAAGGGACCATCTTACCCTGGAGAAGGTTCTGGCATGTGTCCGGGCTGAGGCAGCTGAGGCTCATGCTGTTGTCTTCACTCCCTGACTTCTCCCTTGGAGGACACTGTGCTATACAGAAGAATCTATACAAACAAGTGCCAGAATGAAACCCAAGAAGTGGCACTGGTGAGCAACTCAGCACAGTCGGAATCTGCCCCCTCAAGACTTCCCACATACCCCCAGAGAACAGTCCATTGTATGGCTTTCTTCCTTCACTTTTAAACAGCACCCAGTCAAATCCTGTTATTCAAATGGAAAAACGAGGAAACCCTAGAGCTCTGAGTCTGCACTGCTAGGTGTGAAACCTGTCTCCTCACAGCACAGGGGCGTGGCTGCATCCCAGGAGTGCATCCATTTCCATAGCAACCAGTGTTTGTCACTTGGGCGAATCCCTGGGGTCCCTTTTCAGTGCTCTGAAAGTGCCAGGCTCCTCTGTGCTCTTAGTCAGAGATGTACACTTCAGGTCCTTTAGCTCAGTGGCCTTGTCTATGCTAGAAATTTGTGTAGCCATATTCCAACAGTGAGCAGCGGTACCATTGTTAGCAACAGTATTAGCATGAGTCCAGACAGGACAAGGCATTCTTTCCACCTGCTTAGAGCAGGTTTTGATGGCACTGGGGAATACACCAGAGCCTTGTCTGCACTAGCCTTTTATCAATGTGTAAAAGGGTGACCTATTAAAATGCTGCAATTAGAAATATTCCGAGTCAGTTTTTACACCTGTACAGTGACTGCTGAACTCTGTGATGTGGCTCCAAGTAAACTACGGCGAGGACAGACACAGCACTCAGGAAAGCTGACAGAATTTTAATATTGTACAAGAACTAACCGACCACGTAGTGTGGACAACATCCAGCAAAAAGAATGATTTTATTTTGCAAAGTGATATGACAACTGGACTCTCCTGGCACAAGATGACTCTTATAGTTTGGATTTTATTGTATAGAATCCATTCTGCTTGTTCATATAATTGTCAGATTGTGAGAGAACTGGCCTTGCAAAGGGTCACTCCCAACTGCACATTTCTACAGGACATGAGGTACAGTGAAGAGGAAAATGCCCAGCAGATAAGCTCTCACAGGCTGGAGTTAGCAGCAAACAGACTCCTTCATTCCAAGCAAATCTGTCACATTTCCGAAAAGAAGTTCTCAGTCTATGGCAGTTTCATCTCTAAGACTCACAAATTTTCTTGAGTCTGGAAAGTTGTAGTTGCTGCTGAAGGAAACTGGTTGCTTTCAGATGCAAAAGTGTGTTTGGTTCCACCTTTCCCCCAAAATAGTTTGGGTGTGTGATTGTAAAAGGTGAGTGCTCAGTGAATGGGAGCTTGAAGATGTTCAGCGCTTAGCAGGATCGGGCCCTTTAACACCATGACAAAATCCTGAATGTTCTGCTCTTCAAGAAACCATTCCTGGCAAAGACTTGTATAGTTACAGTACATGCAAATATAGCTGAACACAGAGCCTGTGATACAAATTCCGCAGGGACTGTACTAGCCAGTGGCCTCCAAGACAGGGACTTTTTGGCTTTAAAACTCCAAAGAACTGGGAGAATGGGGGAAATCATTATTATGAAACAATTCTGTCCTTAGGGCATATTTCCCATTTGTTATTACAAGGGACTGGTACTTGTGAACAGCTTGACAATTTCCCTGCCCCAACTTCTAATAGCCCCACTGAGGTCAAAGTCCCCTGTGTGTGCTATCACAATCACAGAATCATAGAAATGTAGGAATGAAAAGGACCTCGAGAGGGCATGTAGTCCAGACCCTTGCACTGTGGGAGGGGATCAAGTAAACCTAGCCCATCCCTGGCAGGCGTTTGTCCAACCTGTTTTTTAAAACTTCCAAATATGGGATTCCACAACCTCCCTTGGCAGCGTGCTCCAGAGCTTAACTCCCCTCAGAGTTAGAAAGGTTTCCCTAATATCTCCTCAGCTATAGAGTAAGCCCATTAACTTCTTGTCCTATCTTCAGGGGACACAGAGAACAACTGATCACCATCCTCTTAATAACAGTTCTGAACACATTTGAAGACTTATCAGATCCCCCTCCCTCTTTTTTCTCAAGACTAAACATGCCCAGTTTTTTTAATCTTTCCTCATAAGTCAGGTTTATTAAACCTTTCACTCCAGCTAAGGCCTCCTCAGTGCTGAATAGAATGGGACAGTTACCTCCTGTGTCTTACATACGACACTCCTGTTCATATACCTGTGATGGAGTGTACACCTGAAGGGGTTAAAGGACATACTGGACACAGGCAGCCCCAGTCCTGCAGAGCATGCTCCAAGCTTAAAAGAGAGCAACTGAGCTCAGACGAGGGAACAAGCTCGGGAGGAAGACAGACCTTCCCTGTGGACTCCTGAACAAGGGTGCCAAAGAAGCCTTCTTGTGAGGAATAAGGCTGTCTGCTGAGCCTAGTCTGGGCTGAAGGTTTAGTTGTTTTTTTCTTTTTCTTTTGTTCTCTTACATAGCACTTGGAGCCATGGAGGGAGGTGGATGGTAGGAAGTGACCCAGGGGGCAACTCCCAGGACATTGCAGACTGCCGGACACCGTTCACACTCAGAGGAGAGGGTGGAGTGGGAAGGACCGGGCTCCTCTACTAACTGTCCTTGCTGCAGAAGGGGCATAAGCCTCATTTCTACCCTGCTCCGCCTCTAGTAAGGAGAGGGCAAGGACACTGGAAACCTTGAGGTGAAGCTAAGCCCCATGCAAGGGTTAGGAACTGGACTGAAAGGCCTTCCTGCTGGGAGGCAAGGCAGGAAACAGGGTGGGATACCCACTAGGCCACCTGGCCCTCTGAGGACTCTATTACAACACCCCAAAATGATATTAACATTTTTTGCAACTGCATCCCGTTGTTGGCTCATGTTCAGTTTGTGATTCGCTAGAAGCCCTGATCTTTTTCAGCAGTGCTCCCACCTAGCCACTTATTCCCCATTTTGTAGTTGTGCATTTGATTTTTTTCTTCCTAAGTGTAGTACTTTGCACTTGCACCAATTCTCCAATTTGTCAAGGTTCTTTTAACTGTAATCCTGTCCTCCAAAGTGATTGGTGAAGCAACCAGAGGGCTTTGACCGCAGATGGAGAATAAGCAGCAGGAATCTCAGAAAAGAAAGATCCTGTTTTTTGCAAATGTCCATGGTAATAAAACAGTGAAGGAGGAGAGAGTGAGATACCCATCGTATGATCCTACTAGGCAGCAAAGGCCCCTTTGAAAGCAGCAATTACCTCTGCCTTATGCTCGCCAGTGTCTGTTCATTCACCTGGGATATAGGCCCTAGCACCCTCTGGGATATTCACAGTGTTTCGTCAGCTCAGTTTGTTCCTTCTCCACAGCCTGCACCGATTGCAACAGAGACCATGCTGGGCTTTTGGTGGGAGCAACAGACTCATTTTTCAGGGCCGCTCCTTCGCGTGCTTCTCCGTTTCTGAATGATAAAGTCAATCTGGTAAATGAGCGTCACGGCCAGGGAAAACACAAGGATCTGGAAGGGAAAAGAAGATCACTAGGGCTGGACTCACTGACACCTGAAAGCAACAGCTATGTGGGCTTAGAGCAGGGGAAATACCAGGGAAGGGGCCACCAAATCCTGTAATTTACCCAAACAAAACCCCAGGTTCTGATGCCAAGGACTGTGCATCCCACTGACTTTCATGGGAGCTGCAGGAGTTCAGCACCTGTGAAAATCAGGCCACTTGTTTAGGTGCCTAAGCATTATTGTTCATGTGTAACTGTATGATTAGTTCTGTATGTCTAACTATGGATTTAGGGGTAACTTTAGCCACCCAAGTTTGAAAATGTGGGAGCGGAGTGGTTATCATCCATGGAGCTAGCCAAGCAGATTTTTGGCCTTGTTTATATTAGAAAAATGCACTGGTTTAATCAAATTCATTTTAAAATCAATGTAGTTAAATCAATGCAAATCCCTAATGTAGATACACTTACATACATCAAGGTAGCTATGCTTGATATCAGTTTAGTTTGTGTCAGGAAGTTATCAACTTAACCTTTGCTTATGTTGATTTAGCTTAAATGAGTTTAAGTGAATTGCTATTGGGAGTTTGCACTGATTTAACTGGATCAGTTTTTAACGGATTTACTTAATCGGATGCACTTTTTTAGTACAGACACAGCCTTGATGCTGTTACAGCTTCAATTACCTCCAAGACAAACAGTCCTACTGCTAGTCCTGCAACAAGGAGCAGATTTCTCTGCCCCCAGCCAACAATCTTTTCCAAGCAGCCCTCAGTGTATATCAGGCTCTCTGCTTTCCATGATCTCAGGTTCTGTGTCCCGTAGCCACACATGGTGTTGAAAACATTCTGCAGGGAGAGACGAGTCAGCAAAAGTTAGTGAGTGAGGAACAGAATTTGCTCTGTCTCCCCTGACGTAGTCACAGCATGCCTGACCCTGGGAGGAGAGAGAGGTTATGGACCACAGTTATGGGCCCAATGTAAGAACCAGAACAGAACAGAATACTGCTTTGTTCTTGGTGGTCTCGCCAGCTAGGTTACAGATATGCAGCATGTTAAGTGGTTAGAACAGAGGATTTGGAATTGGGAGACCTAAATTCTCTTTGTGACTCTGCCACAGACTCACTATGTATTCTGAGTAAAGTCACATCCCCTTTCTGTGCCTTAGTTTCCCTAACCCAATTAGGATAATTATATTGACCTGCCCTAGCAAACTGCATTGAGATCCTGACATGAAATGTTGTATACATGCAAAGTCCCTCTGATACTTTCCTACTTGATCTCTTTGACTTTATTTTAAAGTGTCCTTAACTTCCAACCACATACTGCAGTGGAGATTTTTTTTTTTAAATAAAAACCTAAAGAAAAAAGTGTTAACCACAAAAATGTGACTAGATTTGACTTACAGTAAAGGCTGCCTCTTTATCCTTCCTGATGCAGCAGGAGAAAGGTACAGCACAGCGCTCCAGGCTGGGATTGGAGTCTTGGCACTCAAAGTAAATATTCTGGGACCAGTCCTTGTAGTAATGCACCCCACAGCACTCAAACTGAGAGAGTGAAACAGAAAGGGGGACCCTGGAATATCTGCTTGTTTACACAGAGCCCCAGGTGTGCACAGGGCTGTACAGACAGGAGTCTCCTGGGTATTCACACACAGACCCGAGGACTTTAAGAATCTAATCAGGGAGGAAGCAGCAACTGTGTCTCTCTGGTGAAAACAGAGAGCAAAAATGGAGAGTTTCCCTAAATTGACCCATGGTGAAATTTCACCCTGTTCCCAGCTTCCCTGGTGAAAGTCACAGCTACTTCCATGGACACACAGAAACAAATGGAGGCTATTCTCCTTTCTGTGGTGTGAGGAGCAGGGGAAATACTGTCCTCAGCACAGGGCCTGGCAAACAGCAATGGGAAGCTGGCTAACAGGGACCTGGCTTTAGACTGCATATTTAGGTGGAGGTCTAAAACTGGCACTGATATCCCAGCACTGACTGAGGATCTGAGACAGCAGATTAATAATTAATCAGCAATCTCAAATAATTAAACAGCAAAGCATGCTACAAATCTGCGAAGTGTTTTTAAATTACCTTTTTCTGTATATAATCAATGAGGTTCTGTAAGTCTAGGTCATCCCGGTAACTAGAGATAGCTTTTCCCATCAGAAAGGCTGCTTTCTCCAACACCTAGGACACACACAGACAGTGCAGCTGTCAACATCTACCAGGCAGATTCATTGACTTGCAGAAGCTGCCTCGCCTTTCATTTCCTGCAGTTTGGGGCTAAATGTTGTCTCTGTGGCATCTGGCTTCTCCCAGGCACCCCTGAACTGAGCATATCACAGGGACAAATGCAAGTTTAACCCAAGTGGCTGCCATTTCCCCCCCCAAAGTGCAGATGGAGAAGGTTGATCTGCATCTCTGATGGCAGCCAGAGGTTAATTATACAACAAATAACAATATTCTGCATTTATATAGCATGCTGTGCATTCAAACATCTGATTAATCCTGATAACCTCCCAGTCAGCTAGGTAGAGGAAGTATTAATGTTCCTATCTTCCAGAGGGGAAACTGAGGCAGGGAGGGAAGAGACTTGCCCAAGGCTGCAGAAGGTGTTGCTCATTTCTAGATCTGCGCTCATGCCACTAAATTGCCAAATGCAACTGTCTAATTCATCAAAGTGTCAGCCAGCTCTGGAGTTGGCTGTGGAGTTACCATGCCGGAGAAGAGAAATCCCAGGACAGCAGTCACGATCTGGAGGATGAGAATGATCAATAAAATCCAGGCAAACTGAAAAATGAAAGGGTGAGGTCATCAGAACAATGTGCAGAACAACCAGTTCCCACCACCAGCATTGATGCAAGAGCCCTTAGAGCAAGTGTTCCGTGGGGCTGGGGCTGGGGCTGTGTTGGTGACGTGCCACATACATTCACCCTGCTGTGTACATGTGTTAATGATGATGCCCAGACCACCAATGAGATCATCCTCCACCTCCAACAGTCCAGAGGAAATCAGCTGTAAGGTGTAATGAACCAACCCCTCCCATTCAGAAATACTTTCTCTCTGGGGCTCCAAGGCACTGGGGCCTGCTTAGGACCTGTTACACACAAGACAATCCCTCAAGACTCCAGAGATGCACCCTGTTTAGGAAGGCTTGGAAAAATCTAGTTTCAGATTCTACAAGAGGACACAGCAACTGAAGCACTGCAGTCAGAGGGCATAGGAGACAACTTTAAGCCTAAGGCCTGGGTGACCAGTGGGATTGTTTAAATGACTGGCCCTTTCACGAGACCTGGCCTGAGTATTTATGCATGGAAGGCTGCTTGTGCCTACACTGCACTGCTGTTGCTCCAGATCCCAGCCCTCCTTGCACCAAGAGTGCTGAATGTGAGAACTTCCCAGCAATGACCTGGATGCCAGTGTTATTCCAAGCAAGGGCTCCCCTCATGGCTTAATGGTAGTACTGCTTGTAAATATCACTACCTTCTGTACAGGAGAGAGTCAAGTCCCCCGCCTACAAGTCCCAGCTGAGGAATGTGGGCTGGAACAGAAAGAATACCCCCATGGCTAGTTTTCCCACAAGCGTAGGTGCTTCATTTGCTGGTGAAGCTGGAAGGAAATGATTGGAGTGTTTTGGGGAAAAATGCCCTTGTGCCCCTGCTGCAATTCTCTGGTAATGGAGCTGAGATTACCTGTGTTCATGGGACAGGCAGTGACTCCACAGTCAGCTCAGATTTAGGATATGTCTACACAGTATTTTGGAGCAAGCCTCCCAGCCCAGGTCAATAGACTCAGGCTAATAGGGCTTACACCTGTGCTTTAAAAATAGCTTTAGAGACAGCGCTCTGGGGCTCAGGCTCTGAAGCCCACCCCTGCCCCCAGGCTTCCAAGCCGAAGTTCTAGTGCAAACCCTGCTTGCCTGCATCTGTCAATCCAGACTGGAAGACTTGCTCCAGAACGTTGTGCAGACATACCCTGATCTTGCTGCCATTGTGACTGCCCTATTAGCTGCTTTTTGAAGAGTTGTTGTAGCTGTGTTGGTCCCAACAAAGTGGGTGAGGTAATATCTTTTATTGGACTAACTTCTGTTGGTGAAAGAGACAAGTTTTCGAGCTTACACAGAGCTCTTCAGGTCTGGAAAAGGTACTCAGAGAGTCGCAGGTAAATACAGGGTGGAGCAGGTTGTTTAGCATAAGGAGTTACATGTTGTAAGGGACCTTTCAAGGTGAAGCGGGCAGTTAACACCTCTGTTCCTGTGGGACAAAAGAGGATTAATGGGTTATAGGTTGTTGTAATGAGCCATAAATCCATATTAGCTGCTTGGAAGTGTGCATGTGTCATGGAATCCCAAAAATTAGGGATGGAAAAGATCTATGAGGTCATCTAATAACTCTCACCTCCTTGGTGTGCTTTGAAGTTGCAAAGTGCTAGGTATGTGCCAAGTGTTATTTGCCCTTCCCTGGGGGCTGGTGGTTGTTCCCTACTGTCTGTTCTCTAGTGTTTTGTCCAGTCTAGTTTTAATGTTAAGCAAATGCTATATTTTCATTAGCATGTTTAAATCTCCCTTTGGGGAGAGGAATCAGCACAGGGAATGAATTCCTCTCTGCTTTGCTATGTTAGCAAACAATCTCTTTGGTGAATTTTTGCCGCTTGGCTGCAGTCAGCAATTTCCTTAGGTTTACTTGACAAGTTGTGACAATTTTTTTTACTTTGTGAATATATCATGTTGAGTCTGCGCATTTGATTCCTAGCATTTGATATTCAGTCTGTGTGTGGTTACATAAGGCAGATAGGATTGTTTCTGTTCCCCAGTTGCATAAATGTAACTCTTATGGAGTGCTCTTCCTACACAAATCTTCACACAGACCATTTTGGTCTCCCAAATTTGGTCACCCAAATGTTGCTGAGCGTGACTTGATGGCTCAGAAAGGCAGCTGAGACGTGCATGAGGACACCAAAGCAAGTGCATTTTAAAATAGAAGCCAATATTCTGAGCCCTTGTTTGGAGGAGGCCAGTATTTACCCAGCTATAGTAACAAACATTAGCTGATACCAGAGAAGGAAGCTTTCCTTTTGTATTACTAGGACATGTTAAATCCTGTCAAGGGGGAATTTTTGTTATTTGCAAATTAAAGAGAACACACCCTAAACCTTTTCCAGCCACATGTTGGATTCCATTAGCGACAAGAAATGTGCAGCCTCCAAACATATCACCCATGTTTTCTTGCATTCCACCGCTGTAGTATGCCTGTGCCCCCAGATACTCTGGAATAAAATCATCCCCAAGAGAACCTCACACCAACACCTGGAGGAACGTTACATTTGCAAACTTTTTGCGAAATTCCCATAAAGGAAACAACTGTGGATTCTGCTGGGAAAATATTATAAGCAACCCTTTGACTTGGGACAATTGGTGCAAATGGCAAAATGGTACAAGTGTGAAAAACAAGCCACATTAAAAGGTGACAGAACTGACACAAGCCACCAGCTCTGTCTGTTTGGACATGCAGCCAAAGAGGTGTGGAGCGGCAGTTATGAATCATGATTGCAGAAAAGGCCTTTAATGTGGTCAGGAATTCACTGATTTTTACACTCTCTCTCTCCTTGCTGTTCATTCAGTTGGTGAGCTATTAGCCCACTGGCTCACTAACTTTCTAGTTCTTCTGGTGCCCCACTTCAGCATCCACTTAAGAGACTGACAAAAATTGACCTTTTAATGAAGGTGGAGCAGATTGACAATCCATTCTTTGAGGCAATCTCTTATGCAGGAAGTTGCCTAGTAAGGGCAGCCCAAGGCATAGGGATCTGTATTTGTGCCTGATCAGCTACAAGAAACCATCCCACTGGCCTCTCCTTACAATTTTCAGCAGCACGGGCAGATCACGCAAGGCTCCTGTACACCCCACAAAGGTGATACCAAACATCAAGATCCCCACTGTAAGCAGGATCAGCGAGGGATCGGCAAGGAGCGAGTCCACAGCACCTGGCAGAGATTGAAAAACAAGGCAAAGTAAGAAATTAGTGCAAACCAAATCCTGCCCCTTCCTCTTCTCCTTGGAGTATCAAGAATGGATACAAAACTGACAGAAGAACACTGAACTGGACAAGTTCCACATACCAGCCTCCATGCTGCCGTTCCTTCCAGGGCAAGCCCTGACCCTATCCTTGAAATACACTTCCTCCCCACACTCATCAGTCTTAGCCACAACTGCTCATCACAGAGCTACGGGATCATAAAACACTCACCAAACATGGTTCTGCACCACAAGGTGGCCTGGGTCTGCGTGTTTAACTGATGAACACATTTGTCACCTTGGGCTGTAAGTCCTTCTGGGCAGAGGCCATGTTTGACTCTATGGTCTGTACAGCATCAAGCACATAACTAGCGCTCAGCAAACACAAATGACACACGGAAGCGGAGTGGGGGATTTGTGCTTGGAAGATTATTCCCCAGTCTTGAAACTGTGAGAGGCATCGAAGCCTCAGGTTCACAGCACAGTGGAAGGAGCTGTTCAGCTTCCTCATCTAAGTGTACTTTCTAGAGTTCTCAGACACGTATTAGGCTCCACTGCCTTATTCGATCCCGTGGTAATTTGCTTATTGAATGTTGCTGAAGCACAGCAGTCTTTGGGCATGAAAAATGAACATGGTTATTAATAATCCTTCTAGCCCATGTAGATCCATCAAAAGGAGCACCTCCCTGCCCCCCACGTGGGAATGACACACAGGAACCGCTGGTGGAGGGTAATTTGAAACCTGCCAGTCAGAGATGAGGCACAAAGCTTATCTCCACACAGAATGGGATGACAGCAGTGACTGCACAATTACCCTGCAGTCACTTCATTGGCTTTATCTAAGCTCCAGCTTTGTAACCCAGGGAAAGGCAGGAACCTGGGCCTGAATGGTACTTACTTGCTTCTTTAGAGAGTTTGGCATAAATGCCAACTGCTACCATGAGGCCACCGGCCACCTAGGGAGGAAGAATCAGAGACAAACTCATCATTTTGCAAGAGGAAAAATCCTCAACAGCATTTACTCCTGGAAGCATTAGAATTTGTCCAGCCAGAGGTGAGAAGCAGGACTCAGCCTGTCCAATGGGAGCCCGGACGAAGGGATACCAGAGGGCAGATTATCAATTTACAATGGTCCTTCACCCTGTGATCCTCGCCACAGTATCACAACTGGCCAGACTGACTCTTCACTGGGGCGGCTTTGAAAGTGGGTTCCCCTGCAGGCAGTGTGCTTGCTTCCCAGACAGTGTCAGCCCACCTGTGCCTGGCAGCCCCAGCACCACTCAGACTCACCCAGAAGAGGTAACAGGAGACAAACAAGGTGTATTTGATGAGCTGGTTTGTTCTCATGGTTCACGTCCTAGTAGTCTCTCCGGCCAAAGCAATGCTCTCCCAGCTGTGGAGTCAATTTCTCTACTGATTCTTGATGCCTGGGTCATGTGTTCTAGGGAGTGTTCCAGGCACAAAGGGAGCAGACGCAGACTAACATGTACAGTCAGGTCTGCCACATGTTTCCTAGCGTCAGTGACTTCCTGTTCCAGCCTTCTTGCTGCTGCAGTAGAACAGACTGACTGGGCAAAATAAACTCCTGAAACGAAGATCTCAGACATGGTGAAAGAAGAGGAGGCCAAGCCAAGGTGAAGTCCGGCACTGGGGTGGGGTATTCTTCCATGCAGGTTATGAGAGTAGGAGGAAGAGAAGTCATTTGGAAAGAGATTCTGCCCCAGCTGCCTGTGAAATGTCAGAGGCCACTGGAGACAGGAAGAAACAGGTTTAGACTAGATTTTGTGCATCAGCAAGACAGATCCCTAGGAGTGGGAGTCCCTCCTTGGTAGGACTCACTGAGAAGTCAGAGTGCTTGGTTACTGTAATGAGGATAGAGTGTGGGGCACTTGGAATGGGAACCTTGCGAGAACTTACCCTCCACCCCTGCACTCAAAAGAGAGAGAGAGACTCCTAAAATTCATTAATTTTTTAAAATCAGCCTTCAAAGTAAACACGGTGAAAGGCGCCAGATGGCCAGCACCAGAGACAGATGACATTTCAGCCACAGAATTGAGCAGTGCATGCAGCGGCAGGCTGGGCTTCATCTCACTCAGCCAGCCTGCACTCCTCACCAAACACACCTCCCCATTTCTGGGAACCTTTACTTATTCCTGGTCTCCATTCCTTATGCTTGTCATTCTGCTGCTGACATGGGTCATCCGGGGCTCTTGAGTTCTGGGTTCATGGAGGGAAGTGAGCAGTGAGGTGCCAGAGCACCAGGCAGGGGGCAGTCTTAGCACTGCTGAGAAGCCATTTGCAGATGTATTGGGCATCCCACACCTGGCCCAAAGATTCCAGGGAGATAGGCTCCAGCAGAGGCTGACAGAGCAGCTGTCTCCACTCCGAGCCATGCAGTTGTTCACAGTGACTCGGAGACCGTGCACCATGTGGCGTCATTGCACTACACCCTGCAGGGAAATGAATGCTGGGGCTTGAGATTTATTTGTCCCTTTAAGCGCCACACATTGGGCTGTTTTGTTGGAGTCTCTGGACGCAGGGAGAGTGTATTTTAGAGAGAGTCTGTGAGGTGGAACGACACAGAGTCTGCTCAGAAACCTCAAAAGGAGATAGGATAAGCCCCACAGAAAGACTGTGAAAACTGGGACAAGGTTTCTTGGCCTTGCTCACCCAGTGACACAATCCCCACCCTGGCACCAAACATGGTCACACCAAGAATATACATAGATATGTCTCTGTGAGCACATAGGGTGCACATAACCCTTCTCCGTGTCCACACTGTCACACAAACATCCTGAACACCCCCCACCCCAGAACATTCTGGGTCAGACCAATGGTAACCCAGTAACCTGTCTTCTGACAGTGGCCAGTGCCAGATGATTCAGAGGAAGTAAACGGAACAGAGAAATTATCAAGAGATCCATCCCCTGTCTGCCAGTCCCAGCTTCTAGTAGTCAGAAGTTTAAGGCCAACGTGACTGTGGGGTTGCATCCCTGATCATCGTGGCTGATAGCTATTGACTGACCTATTCTCCATGAACTGATATCATTCTTTTTTTAATCCAGTTATACTTTTGGCCTTCACAGTATCCCCTGGCAATGAGTTCCACGGGTTGACTGTGCATTCTATTAAGAAGTACTTCTTGATGTTTGTCCTAAACCTGTGCCTAATAATTTAATGGGGTTGCCCCTGTGTTTTTTTTTTTGTTATGTGAAAGTGCAAATAACACTTCCTTATTGATTTTCTCCATAACTTCATGACTTTATAGACCTCTATATATCCCCTCTCAGTTGTCTCTTTTCTAAGCAGAACAGTCCCAGTCTTTTTAATCTCTTTTCCTATGGAAGCCGTGCCATACCACTAATAATTTTTGTTGCCCTTCTCTGTACTTTTTCCACTTCCAATATGCCTTTTTGAGATGGGATGACCAGCACTGCATGCAGTACTCAAGGTGTGGGCATCCCATGGATTTATATAGTGGCATTATGATCTATCCCTTTTCTAATGGTTCCTAACTTTCTTAGCTTTCTTGACTGCCACTGCACATTGATGTTGTCAGAGAACTATCCTTGATGATTTCAAGATCTCTTTCTTGAGTGGTAACAGCTCATTTAGACCCCAGCATTTTGTATGTGTAGTTGGGATGATTTTTTCCAATGTGCATTACTTTGCATTTATCAAAACTGAATTTTGTCTGCCATTTTGTTGCCCAGTCACCCAGGTTTGTGAGATACCTCTGTAACTTTTTGCAGTCTGCTATGGACATAACTGTCTTGAGTAATTTTGTATTGTTTGCAAACTTTGCCAGCTCACTGTTCACCCCTTTTTCCAGATCATTTATGCATACGTTGAACAGCACTGGTTCCAGTACAGATCTTTGGAGGACTCCCACTATTTACCTCTCTTCATTGTGAAAACTCACCACATATTTCTACCCTTTGTTTTCCTAGTTTTTAACCAGTTATTGATCCCTGAGAGGACCTTACCTCTTCTCCCATGATGCTTTACCTTGCTTAAGAGCCTTTGCCGAGAGCCCTTGTCAAAGGCTTTTTTACTGCATCACCCTTGCCCTTATGCTTGTTGACACCCTCAAAAAATTCTAACCAATTGGTGAGGCATGATTTCCCTTTACAAAAGCCATATTGACTCTTCCCCCCACAGATCGTGTACATCTCTGTGTCTGATCATTCTCTTCTTTACTATTGTTTCAACCAATTTGCCTGTTACTGAAGTTAGGTTTACCAGCCTGTAGTTGCCAGGATCGCCTCTGGAGCCCTTTTTAAAAATAGGCGGTACATTAGCTTCCCTCCAGTCATCTGGTCCAGGGTCTGATTTCAGTGAGGGGTTACATACCACAGTTAGTAGTTCTGCAATTTCATACTGGGTTCCTTCAGAACTCTTGGGTGACTATCAGCTGGATCTGGTGACGTATTTACTGTTTGATTTAGCAATTTGTTCCACAAAGTCCTCTATTGATACCTCAGTCTAGTTCCTCAGATTTGTCACATAAAAAGAATGACTCAGGTGTGGGAATCTCCCTCACATAATAAAAGCCAGCACATTTCTACTATGTACAGGACTAGCCTATTTAATCAGGTTTTGTTTTCAAGGGCTTCAATCACTTGTGAACATTTTATTGCCATCTAGTTTGGTACCATAGTTAATATAGTGGTGCTTGTTGATGAGTTTTAAAATTACTTAAAGCACAACAGCATTTTTTGGATAATTCAATGCATGACTAAACGAACAGGGTTGACAGTAAGACCTTGCTAAAAGTCTGTATAAACTGAAAAGAAATTGAGGCAGGGGCTCAAATTATTTAGTTTGTTCTGGCATGAAATATCAGTAACAAGTAGTAGGTACATTACATTTCAGCAGTGTGATTTGAAGTTAAATTACTTTTGTTTCATAGTAGAGTCGGGAACTGTGGTTATGCTGGAGATTACCTATATAAAAAAATCCTTGCAGTAAAGACTGATGCAAAGAATTCATTTAGCTTTTCCACAATGGCTTTGTCTTCCTTGAGTGCTCCTTTAGCACCTTGATCATCCACTGACCCCACTGGTTGTTTGGCAGGCTTCCTGCTTCTGATATACTGTAAAAAATTGTTGCAGTTAGTTTCTGTGGCTTTTGCTAGTTGCTTTTCATATTCTTTTTTGGCCTGCCTAATTATTCTTTTGTTGCCAGAGTTTATGCTCCTTTCTGTTTTCTGTCGTAGGATTTGGCTTACTAGTTTTAAAGGATGTCTCTTTGTCTCTAGCTTCTGCTTTTACTCTGGTTAGCCATGGTGGGGGTTTTTTATTCCTCTTTTTTTTTTTTTTTATTTGGGGTATTCACCCCACACAGGAGTGGAAAGGGTTAATGGAGACCAGCTGGGCCAATTAACCTAGTAGATTGAATGCTGAAAGTCCTGATTAGCGGAACAAGCTCACCTGTGCAGCTGGCTCAGGCAGGGCCTGTATAAAGTCAGGCAGCTGGTAACAGCTGGGGCTTGTTGCTGGGAAAGGCTGTAGTAAAGTAGGCTATAATTACTCTCTGGTTGGAGGGCTTGCAAACCTGGGGGAGCCAGATAAGTGGGAAGAAGCCTAGGGACACAGCAGCAGTAAGGGGGACTGTTTGTTCTAGGGTTGCTGGGTGGGCCTGGCTTCCCCTACCAGCCCCTGGAGAGTGGTAAGGGCACTAGAGGTGCCAGACAGACAGCAGGTCTGGGAAAACTGTGAATTTCCTGGAAGGGGAGGACCTTAATTACCTGTCTGGAGGGCCAAGCCACAAAGAGGAGATGGCAGATCTGGGAGTGGGCTGGACTGCAGAGCCAGACGATACAGGGGAGACACCACTGGAGGGAAGCACAAGCTTAGCAGAGCTAATTCCCAGCATGGCTAGCAGAAGGCACTGCAAGGGGTGAGTGAACCCCTGTCAGGTATACATGTAGTTTGGGCCTCTGTTATAGTGTTTTAAAATAGTTTCCATGGAGTTTGCAGGCATTTCACTCTTGTGACTGTTCCTGTTAATTTCCCTAGCTGCCTCACTTTTGTGTAGTTCCATGTTTTGAAATTAAATGCTATTGTGGTGGGGATTTTGGATATTTCCCTTCCCCCAGAATGTTAAATTTAATTCTATTATGATTATGATTACTGTGCAGTTCACCTACATTCACCTCTGGGATCAGATCCTGTGCTCCATTTAGGACTAAATCAAGAATTTCCTCTCCACTTGTGGGTTCCAGGGTTAGCTGCTCCAAGAAGAAGCAGTCATTAATGGTGTCTAGAAATTTTGTCTCTGCATCCCATCCTGAGATGACAGTTCTCAGTCAATCTAGGGATAGCTGAAATCCCCCATTATTAAGAAGTTTTCTATTTTTGCAGATTCTTTAATCTTCCTGAGCATGTCACAATCCCCATCACCAGCCTAGTTGGGTGGTCTGTGGTATGTTCCTGCAGCTATACACCCTGAGCCACACCTGAGACAAAATCCGTCTTGCAGTGCACAAGCCAGTACCACCTTGGAGAGGCAAGTTTGAACTTTGGGTGTGCACAGATCAGAAGTCTCAGCTGTCCCTTCTAAGGACAAAGTGCCTCATGTCATGCTAGCTAGATGGGGGAGGGGGGAGCATTTATTATATTGTTTAACATCAGTATGTCAAAATCATAATTCATCTGAGATGCTGTGTCAGGTACTGTTAGGCTATAACGCGCTAAGTAAGATGATGTTTATGTTCATGTGTTATGGATATGGTTGATAGATCTGTATTTCAAATTGTGCTGTGTCTGGGTGACACCCCGGACCAGGATGGCTGCAGCACTCACCTGCTTAATGGCCCATTAAGGAAACTCACAGGTATGATAGGCCAGGGGGAGAAGCCAGGGATATACCTGATGAGTCACCAGGATTTATTCATGGGGTTCTGGAATCCATCTTGTTCCTGTAAAATTCCACAAGCAGCATGGCAAAGACCAAAGAACATAAAAGGCAGCTGCATGACATCCATTTTGTCTTTAGTCTGTCTTTTGTCTTTAGTCTCCAGCCTACCTCTGGGTCAACTCATCTACAACTGAACTGAAGCTGTGAACCAAAGGACTCAGACCCATCCAGGTACTGGATGGGTCTACCAGAGGGACTATACAAGCCTGCAAACTCCACAATTCTACTAGAAACCTGATATATATATATAGACTTTCAAATCAACTATATGTGTCTGATTGATTTAATCCTTTAACACATCTCTTATAGTTTTTCTCTCTCTTTATAATAAACCTTTAGTTTTAGTTACTAAAGGATTGGCTGGCAGCATGGTATTTATCTAAACTTATATTGATCTGGTGCTGTGGCTGACCCTTTGGGGTCAGGAGAAACCTTTTTCGGTAAAGAGCATAGAGTTTTAAAGAACTGGTCTCTTTACTGGACCTAGTGGCCAAATGGGAGCCAGAGACTAGAATGCAGTAAGGGGGGCTGTGTATATTTGTATATATTTACATATTTTTTTGGCGGCTTGATAACCAGTGTAGGGAATCAGAGGCACTGTTTGTGGCTGGTTGGAAAGTCTGACTTCAGTGTCTCCCACCAGTGTTGGGAGAATCTGCTCTCCTTTTACAGCCTGCCCTGACGTTAGCATTTTCAGGTGGGCTACCCTAGGCACGGACGGGTCATACTTCAGTTGCTTGGTTATTGCTCTGTATTTCCCATAAAGATGAGGGAAGTTTGTAATTAAAAAAAAAAACACACTTTGGGGGAATCTTGGAAAAATCTTTTGCAAGATTTCCTAATTTTCCTAAGACCAGAACTGGCTGCTGAGGGAGGGAAAAGCCTTACTGCAGCAAAGAGCAAGAAACCTGGAAATACTAAGTCAGGGCAGTCAGTGGTCTAGTCCAGTATCCGGACTCCTACTGCTGCCAGAACCAGATGCCTCAGAGAATGGCACAGTAAGGCATATGTAGCTCTGGGTGCGGATGGAATTTTGCTACAGTGAAATGGACAGGATGTCACTGAGTTCCCGCCACACTCTGAAATGATATTCAGTATCTTTCTGGTGACTTGCATCTTCCAAGTATTATGCAACCATTAAAGTCTGCAGAGGGAAGTGGCATGATCTTCATGGCATGTAGACTTTCCAGTGTTTTGTTCAATGTAGACTGAAATCACAAGAGGGAAAAATCTATTTATTGCCAGGGAAATGGACTGGATAATCTAGCTCCAACTCTACCATCTGGGATGCTTCATTCATGTTGAGTTCAGCTTGGGGATACTATCTGGGAAGAGTTTGAAATAATAGACATACCTGCAGTCAGTAGTAGTAAAAGGAATAGGGTGGGCAGGAACACTGGCCACTTGGGCGGTGGGGGTGGGTTCACTAATGTATTGGCTTTTACCTTTTCCCCCTACAAGTTCTTTGGGGCAGGAATTCTGTACTTTGCTTAGCTTCCCCTTCATGTATTGTAAAGAGCCACGTACACTTTCTACAGAAATAATCCCAGGTTTTTCTTGTACACAAAATAAGGGCTTTACAACTTCTCCATCTCTTATCTATGGGAACAATCATTAAGGGCAAAAACCAGGCACCTCTTTCTATCCTTTTGATTTAAGAAACAAGGCTAAGTCAATCAGGCTAAGTATTTCCTGCTTTCTGGCAATTCATAGTCACCCCTCTATCTCCAGCAGGCAGAATGATTACACGAGACCAGGGCCTCTTTAGCGATTAAATCTATTACTAAATTTAGATACTTCTCACTAGAATTAGTATCAGCAGAGTTATCGGAGCCGAACATCTTTGGCGGCAGTAACATCTGTGCTATGGAAGTGTGAGCCCTGGCAGGCCTCCTCCTAGCCCAGCACTGCTGCATGTCTTGGTGTGGGGAACATTCTGCACAACCTGCACAGCATGGGACGTTGAAACATTTTAGAACTTTCGAAGCAATTGAAACTTCCACCATCATGTGCCTGGGAGTCCTAGCCAGCGCCACATTCTGAGCCCATTTTACTGATGGGTTCAGCATTTGCTGTGGATGTGATGGGAGAGGGGGAAATTGTTTAAACCAGGTATTTATACAAAGGTGGGTTTTAACATGTGCAGCAAGCCTCATTCTTTCCTCCTTGGGTCAGGTCATAGTGACACCTCGGATCTAACGGTCCATGGCAGCTTATATTGAGCAGGGGACTGATGTCCTGAGCAAAAGCTATGATAACCCAGATGCCAAAAGTACGAGTATATCTTTTAAGAACTTGCCCTGGGGAGAGAGAGGTGATGAACTCCCAAGGCTGGAAGTGACTGGCCCTATGCAGGTCTTTGTTTAAAAACATTGTAGGCAGGTGGATTGCAGTGAGTTGTCCTCCTCATTCACATTCTTGGGTCAGGACAGTGAGTCAATCAAACCATCTCTCCATAGGACTTCATGGCTGCTACTGTAACAAGAGGCAGAACCAGGCATTTATCCTCTTATAGTTCTAAAGTAGAGAGAGGCTGCCCTAACGGACTATGAAGAGGTAGGGGGGGCAGTCCTGAAGGGCCACTTATCTGTAGTAGGGGCTAGGTACACTGCCTTCTGGGGAATCATCCCTACCAGTTGGGGTCAGGGAGGCCAGTGCTGGAATTATGCCAGAGCTAAAACCTGCTCATTCTAGAAAGGCCCCCTATGGCTCTCACCATGGAAGGCCTGACTAAATGAAAGTAGAGCCTTCTCCTTCTGCAAGCTGCATCCCCGCCCTGGTCAGGGCCTGAAAAGGTCCCTTGAAGGCCTGCAGCCTTTGCTTTCTTACACAGCACAGAACATGTATTCTGTGTCTTAACAAGCAACAGCAATCAGCCTGATCCAACTCAGTCCAGCTGGGAGAGAGTCCTGGCACTCAGCCCTACTTAACAGCAAATGGGCTCAGGCAGAACAAACATGCAGGATTCTCAGTCTTGTATGATTTATCAGCTTTAAATATAAGGACTCAATAATAGATTGAAACAGATTTGTGTGTGTCCGTCCCACTTCCAGGTGAACATCCTCCCTGGCTCTATGGAGAGAGAATGAGCTTGCACTGTAACCCCAATGGGGAAACTTAACAAGCTTCCATTAAGTTTCCTCCTTTTTCCTGAGCCCCACTATGATCAGCCTAAACTAGGAACAACAACGGGAGTAGACCCTCTACATGCTCACAAATTCCATTTCTAGCATAGATCAGAAGGTGATGATGCCTTTGGTCTTGTTCAAGGCTTTAGTCTGGTTACAGAACACAGTGAGGTCTAACCTACGCTACCCATTAGAACCATGTCAGAACTGAGGCAGGAGCCAAGCAGGTGGTAACCAGGTCCCAGGAATCTGTTGTGGCTAGAGCCAGTCAAAGGAACATACATGTCCTTCCTGAGCACCAGGGGCCAGTCTGAGTCACTTCACAATCTCTTTATGTTGTTGATGGCTGTTATAAAAGAATAATTCCCTTGAATCAAATATCTTATTGAACATTAAATACAGCCTGGCGCATGTCAGAGAAACAGCAAATTTAAAAAAAAATCTAGTAAACTAGGCAGCTGTCAGATCTATGCTTGTGTTTTATAATGGGGGTGCGGGAAGGTTACAAACATAAGGCACTTTCAAAACTCAGAACCACAGTTAATTTGACCTCTTGTACTGGCTTTAGTCCTGTTGTACACAGGATTTGATTTAGGGTTACATGCACCAGTCCCACTAGGCAACTGATTTCCATTTATTTCAATAATTTTTTAAATTAAAGTGGAGCAAGGATGGGAGAGATTCTCTGAATTCCTTTCACTTATGCCCTCACCTCCAAATGCATTCACCAGCCCACCAGGCTGAGTCAGAGCATCTACTCCTGCAGCTGAGGATGGGAGGATGCAGTACCACGGAGAGCCCAGCCATACACTCCCAGCACTAGTTGGACTGAGCTTGCTGTCCCTGCAGCAGCATTCCCAGCTCCTGCTGACCAAGGACGTTCAAAACCCAAACGCCATTCTTCATGGGGCAGCAACATCCGAGGTCACACATTTAAAAATAAATAGGGTGCATAGATTTCAAAGCCTTCCTATCTAAAGTTTATCCCCAAACATTCACAGAGCAGGATGTGAAAGAACTGGCTGAATTCTCCATGAGCCAAGGCTTTCCACATTCAGGAGCCTGTCCATTTCCTTCACTCACCTGCTTGGACAAAGCCCTTCTCTCAGGGCCATACTTGTGCTGTGAGTTTGGCTCAATGGGATATAAAAAGGATGCTCATGTTTCCTCAGCTGATGTGCTCCAGTCAGATGTTTAGTGTTTTAATTAGGTTTAATGGAAAACCATTTCCTTGGTTTATAAAATGCCCACCTCAGCAGTGAGAGAATTCAGACCACCCTCCAGCATGCTCTGGAACCAGCATGGGTTAGAGTATACTCGTAGACCCAAGACTTTTCTCAAATGTGCCCTAAGATCTAAATACAGATTCAGAGGTTTTTAAAAGCCAATTTCAAACCCAATAATTTGGTGCCTTAGCAATAATAAATAATCATTTACATTGTGCCTGTATCCCACAGGGTTACAAAGCAGTTTACCAACAAGCCAGTAGCCAAACTCTAGGGATCATTACACCTCCCCAGTGAAGTGCAGCCAGCTCTGGGATGGGGCACAGAGTTGTTTACAATTCCAGTTATGGTACACAACAGTTTAAGATAGTAGCATTAGGAATACATAATACTTAGAGCACTGTATATCTTCCAAGCACATGTGAACATAAAGTTAAGGAAGTGACAAAGTTGTGTCCATTAAGGATTGCAGGGGGAATTTAGAAGAGTAGAATGTAATTACCCAAACTGGAACTTGTCCAGGCCCCTAATGCATATAAAATATGCAACATTAATTTGAGGCCCTGCATCATGAAGAACTTTGCAGCCATTGCAAGTAGGGGAACTGAACTGCATTAGCTCAGCTTCACAGGAGACAACTTGCTCCAATTTCCACATTCAGTTGCCTTTTAATTATTTCATTTGGTTTTTAAAGGACCAAAAGATTAGTTAAATCCCAAAGGAATCTGTGAGTTGTAGGAACACAAAACAGCACCTCCAATGGTGTGTTTGTGGGGTGTGGGGACAGGAGGGCAGCAGGGATTTTATAGTAAAGTGCTGTCATGATTGCTGATAGGTTGGGAATTTGTACCCAAACCTCAGCCCAGCACAAATTTAAAATCCCCCTGAAAGACAGGATTAAATGGAAAGACAAAAATCATGAAGCTAGCAGCAGGGCAAAGCACATGGATGAAATTCAGGGATCCACTTGGCAGTGTTCTGGCTTCCACCTCTCTCTCTTCTGAAGTTTCAGGGAGAAAGACTAGAGGGTATGTCAGCTCATAGGTGGCTTGGAGATTATTTCGATGCAGCTCTGAGGGATTCGTCCTTGGCTTGTTCTCCATATGTAGCTGATCTCACTTATTCAGCCTTTTTTGCTTTCCGTTTCCGTGTGCCTTCATTCAGCTCTTCCTTAGATTTTGCAGAAGCGAGAGGTGGGGAGGTATCATGGGAACTCTCATGGTGGTCATGGGGATGATTGTTGTGCCCACTGGAAACAGAGCCAAAGAGTACTGGACAGATGAAGTCTTCTACTGGAGTGAACGGCGAGGCATGTGAGTGAGTTGCAGTCATGAACACCTGCCATGCAACAGCAGACACAGGCAGTTATTGATCACATACCTCACGTGTGAAATACTAGCTGACAAGGAATATGCTGCCCGCAGCTCCCTGAAGCTTTGTAGGGAAGGTCAATATTGCTAAGCGAGTTGGGTCTTCAGTGCTGGGACCTTAATCTCCCACATCTTCTGGAAGACTGGGAGAACTCAACCCCCAGTTTTTCCATAGGCTAACTCCAGTGTGAACAACCAGGGCCTTCAATAACAGCCTGGGAGGGTCACCCAGAGCTTGGTGCAAGAGCTTGTCCTAGGCCTTCTCTTGTACACAAGCCAATGGAGTCGCTCGGGTGCTCTCTGCCTGACTCATTGCTAATCGTCCTTGCCAGAAATTCCATTTTCAACATTTCAGGCCAACTCCTTTTTAAACTTAAGAGAAACTCTTACTGTCAACACCCACCGGGCAGAACTGCAGGAGCCTACATGGAAATACTTTTGTGTTAGGAGAGGTTCTCAGATTCTATCCAGTGTCAAGTGGCATCCCAGAAGGGAGGGCTTTACATTAAATGATTAACTCCCCCAACCTGACTCCTTACCCCTCCAATATATCTCCCTTCTCCATCCCACCCCGGCTCCACACCCTTGTGGGGATATGCCTCCCCCAACCTGCTGTCTCCAGAACTGTGGCAATCCCGCCCCCTGCCAACCTGATTGGCAGAGCAGGCAGTACACACACCTATGGCAATACACACACCACCAACATGCCTTTGTACCCCTGTGGAATTCATCTCCCCCAGCCTGAATCTGTATTCCTGTGGAAATATACACCCCTTCTTTTCTTTGGTTCTGTAGACTCTTTAGCAGCAAACCTGTTGTAAACTCACCTTGCAAACAATCATAAACATGGTGAAGAAGAAGATGAGGTTGGCTTTAGCGATAGGGAGCCAGTGAGTCTGCTGCAAGGTGAAGAGGATTGCTCCATACAGACTGGCTTTTGTTGGGCTAGGAAGGAAATGAGGTCTCATTTCATACAGCGTGTCAAGTAGAACTGCACTGAATAGGAGGCACTGATCTTGGATATGTTCTCAGTCTGAGAGAGAATTTAGTCTAGCTACTTACAAGGACATATGAAGAACTTCATTTGTTTCTGGCTTCCAGACTCCACGCAACAGCTGCTCAAAATTAGACACCAAGGCAATGCCAGAACCTGTGAAACAGTGAAAATGAAGTGGTGAAATCGCCAAACCAGAAGGGCCATGCAAAAGCATAACTCTTCCCAACTCCATGGGAACCAGACAGTCCTAAGAGGAATAAAAGGGCCATAAGTCCCAATCAAACAAAAGTCATTGTAGAACCAACTTCGGAGCCAAAGCTAAACCCTTTTGTACAGCTCTGTGAAGTGCCCAGCGCTGTAGGGGAAGGGTATCTGGGCCCCACTGCAATCAGTGGGCCTGAAACAGACACACACCCTCTTTTAGCAAAAACCACAAGGAAAATGGATTTCAACTTTCTGGCATAGATAGAAACTCCTTGAAAAATAGATAGGTGCGAGTGATGTCTAATGGTTACATGCGGGGACAGGGAACCAAGAGCTCCTGAATTTTATCCCCACATCTGCTACTAACTCCCAATGTGGCCTCAGGCAAATCACTTTGCCTCTCTGTGCCTCAGTTTCCCCATCAATAAAATGGGAACAATGATCCAATTCATAACTACGATACAAAGGTTAAAGAATCTTTGTGCTTAAGCATAGTTATTAGGAATCCATTAGCTTCATTCCCAGCTAACAGGGTCACTGCTGAGAGACACGAGGCAAGTGCCTCTGCTGCACTTCCCGACTTTCCTCTTTCTCCTCAGGGGCTGAGTGTACCACTCAGGAGTTACGGTAGCTCAGGATTTACCTTTGACCCATCCAGTAACCACCATAATGAACCACCCATGGTGGTAATGGTGGTGAGCATGGTAGACCCCAGCAGCAATTTTACGAACTCGGACCACCTCCTTCATTGCCACAAAGATGAGCTTCACAGGAAGGAAGCTGACACACTTGTAGAAGAGGTTCATGGGGCAGAAGAAAATCAAATACCTGGAACAAAATCACAAAGAGTTCAAGCAGCCACCCGTCTGTATTAATCTGGATTGTGTAGAAGATGGTGAGACACTAGTGTCTGTGCTGCTGTTCTGAGATACTTAGTCATGAAGACGTCAGTGCTGGGTGCAACCTGCACAGAGTACAAAATTCCCTTTGGTACTGGGAAACTAAATTTTGTCAGTGGCCGTTGCTGAATTCTGCAGACATTTTACCATCGTGATCAAAAAAACTGTGTCCACAAAATTCCACAGAAGTGCTTGCACTCCTTCCACTGCACCCCACTCTTACCCCAAACACAGCCTCTTTTCAGGGCGTCCAGTGTGTGCTGGTTTTGTAAACTCTACTACAGTTTAACTGAGGAAGTTATGAACAGAAATATTCCATGCTCGGGTTGACTGCACCCCAGCTAATCAAAACGTCAGCTTATCGTCAGATTAACTGGGAATTGGGTCCAGAAATTCAAAAAACTAATCCATAGTCCTCCATGTTTAATCACCTCCTTCTCCTAATTAATCCAACTTGAACAATGGGAGCAGCTACTCGCCCACACGCAGCTCTGCACGCACACAGACACGCAGCTCTGCACGCACACATAGCACCGCACACACACGGCACTTTGTAATGGTTTACCAAACTAGCTGAAGTGTGCACGACTCACCACACTGCTGTAGCCAGGAGCACGCTAGGGTTATTGCTGAAAAAGTCAATAGGAGCTTCCCCAAGTAGCGTATCGGCAAGAAGGTAGCTTCCGAAGCAGTGAAGCATAGCACAAAGCCATGAGGCAACAGGGCTCTGACGGGACATCTCAACAGCTCCTGTGAAACATATTCCAATAAAGAAAATATACTCTGCACACACTTCACAACCTCAAGGCTTCATCTTGCCAGGAGACTTGACCTGCATGCTCGCTTTCCATTAGAAAAAGGACACTGAACAGTATTTGTTCATGTAAAGAAAAACTAATTTTATTGACCAAGAGAGATGCCCATTAGGCATAAAATCATGAAGCGATTGGACTATCCCTAAGCAACATAGCTAATCAGCTAGGCAGAGAATAAGTGAACAAGACTGTGAAATCAAATTACAAAGCGGAAGGGCGAACTGCTCTTCCTTCTGATTTCTCATCATCAGAGCAGTAGCTTGAGAGTCTAGTTGTAACCCAGTGAATTTCAGTGCATGGATCTAAGTAGTTTTCTAAGAGTTTGGGTTGCACAAAAATGCTGGGTATTCTTGTTCCATTGTGATCTAGGTGTGTGCCACAGAAAGTGGGCCACGTTTTATTACAATTTCTGGAGGAAGGAAACTCTTATGAGCAGTGTGATGCAGAACCATGGCTGGGAGTAGAGCAGTAGTGGGCTAGGAGGTCCATCCCTCAAAGGTGCAGGGCATGTTCCCACTGGAGGAACAGTTTAAAAGGACACTGGTCCCTCCGGAAAAGAATGCAAGGCATTTCACAAGTGGACAAGGCTGATGTTGAGTTGTCAGGAGTAGCAACAACTTTGTAAAGGCTGCTCTAGCAGCAGAGGCTTGGATTCTTGGTGCTGTTGCCCTCGCCACACACCCACTTTGGAAGTTCAATCAGATTGATTGAACAAGCCACTCAGATGCAGAGGAGAGTCTGCTAAACCAGTGACCAGCCTGAAGTGAAGGAGCTCCAGACTGGTAGGAAGTAACAGGAGGAAAATGTAATTTGGGGTTAGCTCAATAACTGGACAGGATGATAAACCCCTAGGGTTGTGGGTTGAGACCTGGTGGAGTGGATGGCTCTGGGTCTCTACCTTGTCCTTCCCCCTGTTCCTCTGTAGTGATAGAACCTCTGAGGGAGCAACTGGATCATGTGGGGATGACTGAGGCTGCAGCTGGGGCCCTGCTGTGACAACTAGGCCAACAAAAACCATAAGGCTATGAACCTGACCTGAAGGCGCTAGTCATTGGACCTTCCAGCTACAAGCAGTCAGCCTTTCACACTACAGAGAGTATAGCTAGAATGTGTAGGATAGACTGGCTCAGTAGGGGAATCTGTAGCAAGACACTGAGCTCTTCACCTGTGTGTTGTCAGTTCATCACACCGGCCTGGAGTGGATTTAAAGTTGGAATTTTCTGTAATGTAATGAAATTTAGATATGCCTCCATTTCCCTCTGTATGTTGCATTGCTACCCAGTGAGTGGAGAAGGGGTTAACATGTCGCCTGCACTGTTCTAGGAGAAGGGACTGTGCCTGCCACCTTCCTGTCTGGGTGGAATGAATGGAATCATTGAAGAACTAGCTCAAACTAACCTAGATCAATAGGAGGTTCAGCAAGCCCAAAAGATGTCCCAGTTGAAACAGCAGGAAACCCCAGCAGCTGGAGGTGGGACTTGTGAACTGAGCTGGAGAAAAAGGTTTCAGGTGACTTGAGGAAGGGCTGCCTTTTGGAGGGCCTGGGGAGCCCAGAGCTGGGGAGAGCAAGAGCTGGTCCATTACAGCTTGGCTGGCTCATCATGGCACTGGCTTGGCCAGGATGGACGACAAGTGTAATTTCTGCAGCTGTGGGCTAAGGTAAGGACTAAAAGAATGTGTAACCTGGTGATTCATAAATGGTTACCTTGTTTTCAAAGGCTGCCTGTGTGGCTGTAAATTCTCCCTAAGATAACTACACCTGGAAGGGGCACAGTACAAGCCTCTTGCAGGACTCTGGCTTGGCTGGATTCACTGCAGGGAGCCATGGAGAAAGACAGCAATCGCTGGTGCTGAAGGCCCAGTCTCAGAGTCTTGGAGGCCACGGGGCTGCCCCTGTGGAACTGTGGGGCCTGGCACACTAAAGGGTCACTCCCAGGAGACTGGCTACAGGCTGGGCCTAGAGCAGATCCTGGGACTCCATGAGATGCTTGTGACCAAAAACTGTCTGTTGGCTGTTCATCAGTGATCCTTGAATTAAATGAGTTGGTGAGTCTGAGTCCAGTGCCCCGAGAACAGGTGTCCAAAACATAGAAAGCATGCTCATAATTGGCACCTTTCTTCAAAGTCTGCAGGGCAATGCTCAGTATTCAGTAGAGGCAATCTCATTAGAGAAGCCAGGGAGTGAATGGGTCAGAGACTGAACTCCCATCTCCTCTCTACAGGCAGCACTGGCCTCCCTGAGGTAGAGATGAGGTACGTTATCACGGCAGCTTGCATTCTTACTGATTGTGCTGATGTTGGCATCATAAATACTTCTGTCAGTCTGGCATTTTCACCAGAGTTTAAGCCATGTTAAAAAAAAAAAATAAAAAAAAATAAAAAAAAAAATCCCATGTCTCACCAGGGTCTCATGTCAGAAGGAAAATCTTGTTTATAGTTTATTAGCCAGATAAACTGCATTTCTAAGTAGGCCTCAGAACCAAGTTGGTGAGTGTTAACTTGTTAACTTTCAGGGTAAACCCAGCCTCTTTTTTCATGGTGATGACAAATATGGGGGCAAAGAAAGTCCAAGCAGACTGGTATAGGAGCTTGTACTGCACCCGTCACGCTCCACTTGCAGCATCTTAAACAGGACAAAATTCTGTAAAATGCCCATAGAACCCTAGAAGAAGCCCCTCTGCAGTTGAATGGCACTGCAAAGTATTAAGAATCAAGGACACTAACAAAAACTCATTAGCTTATTTCTAAAGCAGCCTCTAGCTAAGGTGGACAACAACACACAGTAAAAACATTCTGATCAAAGAGCTCTCTTAGAACTGATACACACAAAACAGAGAGGCCATTTAGTAAAGGAAAATGGGTGGGAGGGAGGATCCAAGGTCAACTAAGTCAGATTAAATCATCCAAATAAAAAATTATTAAAGTGTTGCTTGGAGAACTGCAAGGAATAGTCCTAGGACTTACCATAGCAAAAGCCCAATCACTTGCTAGTCTGAGCTATGACCATGAGACACGACAGCATGATTTTCAAGGAGGTGGTCTTAAATTTGGAACTGTCTGATTTTAAGCAAGACAGGACCTCTGGAATCTACTTTCCTTGCTCCAGGTTAGGAGAGTCGATAGCAGGCTTGTTAAATTTATATTCTTATAAAATATTTTTCCAGATACGTTGTTTTGCAGGTATTACCAATAAGCATACTAAATTCATTTTCTTCTATTTGTTTGGTATGCTAGTGTGGTCTGTGTGCTTTAAAGATTGTTTGATTTGCAGCAGGTCCCTTACACAAGATGTTACAAGTCAACTAGATAAAATTCCAGTGAAGGTGAAGAGACTGGAATAACAAACACAACAAGGCCATGCATTTCTGCAACCTGTGAGAGCTGATGGGTCAAGACTGTGTAGATGAGTCCACAGAGAGCTCTTGCTCTCCCTGAATTAATCAGTGTCCTATTGCTCAGGACACTGATGCTAAACTCTCAGGAAGGGAAACTTCCCGTTCCTCCTTTCTTTGCCCCATATTTATTTCCTAACTATACAGTCATGTAGGGCCAGAAGCTGGTCAAATGGTTCTGTTTTGATGACAGTTCTACCCTACCCTGGTTCTGCCTCTTGTTACAATAGCAGCCATGAAGTCCGTCACCTCTCTCTTCCCAGGGCAAGTTCTTAAAAGATATATTAGTACTTTTGGCATCTGGGTTATCATAGCTTTTCTCAGGACATCAGTCCCCTGGTCAATATAAGCTGCAATGGACCGTTAGATCCGAGGTGTCACTATGACCTCATCTGGGGAGGAAACTTTGTAACACTTTCAATGTGATAGGGACAGCAGAATATGGTGTTCCAGAACACGTGCATTTTTAACAGGTATAGAGATGTGTGAAAGGTTGGCATGTAGCTGTTTGCATCTCCAACATTCATTGTGTGTTGCCAATCTAGCCTTAAACAAATGTTCTGGAGTACAGCAGTACCTGTTTAACATCTTGTTCTGGAAGAATCGCAAGGATAAAGAACTCAAAGTATCTTTCACGTTAAACCAGATATCCTCCCAGGTTTCTGTTGTGAGAGTAAAGCTAAGGTTCCCCCCTTCCCAAACCCACTCTTTTTTCTTTGAGATTGAGAGGGTAATGCAAAGCATTAACCCACCTATAAGTAATTCCTACAAAGTGACTTTTGTTTCCATATTTCTTAATATGTTCTTTTAAAGGTGAGAGAGTTGAAACCAGACCAGTTGTCTCCTATCCTTGCATGAATCCTTGAGCATAGCCATGGAAAGAAGGAACTATGAGACAGTGGTAGCTGATATTTGTTACACATGTAATTGAAGGAGGCCAGTCTCTCATCTTGTATTATATCTTTAATTTTTGTAATCCTTTTCCTATCCAAATTTTCTTAACTGTAGAGTTGGCCTGGATCCTGAGGCATGGGTTATCCCATAGTTCTGTGAGAAGAGAATTAGTAAGACTGGATGCTGTAGTTATCTTAATGTGTTGCAGGATGCCCCATGTAGATGCAAAGATTGGATTTTTCCTTAAGGGTGTGGGTACCCTCTTAAGGTATATAAAAGAAGAGAGGAAACCAAAGGACATAGTTAAACTTACTTCTTTCTCAATCCCTTCAATTCTCTTTGTCTCTGATCTCATTGAAATTCTACCAGCTGCATTAAATGACTGTAAATATGACCACAACTTATGGGCCTCAGCAGACTTTTGCTATTATCTGATTTAGTTGAAGTCCATGAACTGGCCAAGAGTTAACCCCTGGTGCAGCTGTTACACTCTGTAGACACCAGAAGGAATGATGATCTGGTATTCCATTTCAGAAATGGATAGCTCTGGCACTGCCTAAAAATAAAAAACAACTGGTAGCGTTTTAGCCTCAGCCTATGTGCCCTCTGGAACCACCACCACCTGTTCAGCTCGTTCATCACAGAATAACAACAAAACAACACACAAACAGTGACCCTGAAGCTTTAAGATAAGAAAAAGAGGTTATATGATTCTTTGCTGCTCCTATGCTACTCTCAGATGCCGTGTAACGTGAACAATAGAATAGGGCCAGTCTATAAAGCCATGGTTTTCAACCAGGGTGTGCATACTCCTGGGGATACATAGACGTTTTCCAGGAAGAATGTCAACTCATCTAGATAAATGTTACTCAGCCTGAGAATATGATCCCGGGTGGGTGGGTGGTGTGTGTGAGTGAGTGAGTGAGTGAGTGAGAGAGAGAGAGAGAAAGAGAGAGAGATGGGACGGGACGGGACGGGTTTAGGTGGGTTGCAAGTGGAGAGCTGGCATTAGGGAGTAGCCAACAAGGCAATGCCACAGGGAGCCTCCCAAACCTGTTACATGCTTCAGCGCAAGCCCTCCTGGGACCAGGCCATAAAGCACAGGTGCTATTTTGCTACTCATAAACTCCTTCCTCCAAGAACAATCTGCTAGTTCTTGTGTATCAGAAAACCTCCCTCTTCCCCCAAAGTCCACCATCACAGACAGGCTTCTGCAGGGAAACCTTTTAAAAACAAATTCTGCAAGGTGCTGTGTCACCTTGAACTCGTACCAGCACCCTATGTATGGTGTTTGCTAGCTGTCCACTACAAATCACCAAGCACAGTGCAAGTGCACTGCTTGTGCTCACTCAGAAGTAGTCTGGCAAGGCCTAACTACAGTTCATATTCTTTGCTTAAAAAAAGCAGGTTTTGGATTTCTTTTTATTTTAACTTTTGCTGGACCCAGAAAATGATGGCCATAAATACAGGCAGAAAGAAAAAATGTTCTGGGCAGTAGAGATTCTGAATGCGATGAGAAATCATTCAAAATATTCTGTCAGAACACGTTCTTCATCTGAGCTGCCCCCTCCCTGCCCTATGCAAGTTGAGATCCTTTGAGGTGAGAGCAGCCGTAGAAATGTAAAGCTGCTATTACGTCTGGCAAATAATTACCCAACACAGCCTGTGTCTCTAGGGGACAGAACTCAGTTCAGTAACTCCACTGGCAGGCTAGAGAATGAAAGGATGGTAAAATTCTGTTCTGCTGAGTTAGCATTACCAACAAAGCCCCACGTCAATAATGATGCCTGGAGCCTGCCATATAACAGGAGCATGCCTTTGCCATAAAGAGAAAATTTTCACAAATACGTTTGGGACAGCTGGAAAAATCAATGAAAATAAAATTCATACGATAGCTTTTTAGGCAATTTCTTTAGGCGTTAATGTCAACCTGAAGTTTACCTACCGCAATGCTGATCTCATCTGCCACATAACACCTGTCAGCTTACCCACGAAGCATATGATCTATTACCAACCACTCCCTGATCTCAACTATAGGAGCTGAATGAGCCTAGGAACACAGCAATAGGCTACTGCTATGCAGCCCAGGTGGGTTTTGACCTGGGTTGCCTGTTTAAATAAATAAAGGCCACTTAAGTATTCCTCTCAGGTATACCTGTTGGGAGTGGCCTGTAAGTGATTAAATCTGGAAAACCCTGAAGCTCTGTTTACAAACACCAAATAAAATGTTAATCCTTTAGTACAGAAATCTGCCTTACACTGTATAAAGCAGAATTGGAGCATGTCAAAGCCACACTGACATGGACTGTTTCTTATTTATTTATTAGGCAGTTATGCTGATAAATTCAGAGATGGATTTTTTGAGGCACCTCACAACTCAGATATTGCTGATGTCAAACTAGTCACTTTATCCAAGAGCTGACTGATTCTGAAAGGGGATGAAAAATCCATTCAAATCGAAGAATTCCTGACCACCTGATATGCTGCCTCAATGGCATTACATGGAGAATTTTAATAAGAATATTTATGAAGTTTACATCTCTCTTCAGTTTAGGATTTTTAGGGTGTTCCATAGACCCTCTGGGTTCTGGCAAATTTTCCAAGGCATACTGCCCTCTAAACCTGAACACTAACCAAATTACACGCTAAAAGGACACTGATCACTCTTCTCTGAGAAGTATGCTCTAATCACGAGTCATTTACAATCTAACCTTTGATGGTGGAATTCTTGGACGAGTTAATTTAATTCCAATCAATTTGCAGGAATTCCAACCTCTCTTTGGAACAAATAAGGATGTTGACAATGCATCTACATGAAATCCATGCACAAACTAGAAGGGCTACATTCTACCTCACATCCGGGTACTCCCATGACCTCAGTGAGTAGCAGAATTCAGAACATGAAGTCTAAAAATTACAGATTTCATTTCAATGCCCTTTTTTGGGATGGGGGGGGGGATCTAAATGCTTGTTGGAGGAATGATTTGCTAGGTGGCTGTAGTGTGAATATCTTCACACAGACAAATACCAAAATGCCATTAGGTGGACATAGCCAACTGGCAGAGAGAGACCTCTCATTTATGGTTTCTCTGTGCAATGATTTCAGCCACGGCTAGTCCAATCAGGCATAATGCAGATGGGGGCAATGCAAACTGCTCTCACACAGATCTGCCTCTGCACATTAATTCTGACCTGCAATCCTAATTCCAGGATCCTACACCCCTCTGCTAATGTGTCTCATTCCTGATCTGCTATCCCAGTTCTGGTCTTTTATTGAGCAGAGCCTGCCAACTGTGCCCAATTTTTTGGTAGTACTGGTGGACATAAGGATGTGGCTTCAGTTGAGGGTGAACACAGGTCTCTCATGGTAAGAGCAATGCATACTAATTCACTCCTCCCCAGCACTGGCTCCATCCAGTTAAGGAGATCTGCTGCTAAGCAGTTCAAAGGATTCATGTACTGTTCCTTCTGATTAGACTCATCTTGCCTGGAAGTGACTAAAACAATTCTTGTTTTATCATTTAATAACCAACTAAAATTAGTTTCCAAGAGCACAAAGGAGAGAGTTCAACACATTCACTTTGCTTATTATTCTTTTCTCAGAGATGTGAGAGCGTTAGGACACAGAGAATTTACACTTTGTCCAACTAAGAACCATGCCAGCAACTGGCCAAGGGTCACACCTATTTTGTATTAAATGGGTCATATTTAAGTCCTCCTCATTTCTGATATGGATGGAAGCCTGTGGAAACTAGAGGTCCCAGAATGCATTGCCCTGTTTTGATCAGACCAACCTTGCACCTCTGTATTAAAGATAAGAGTTGCTTCCAGTAACATTGAAGAACTCAATGAGATGTATTTGACTCTCAAGCTGTACTTTGACTGCCTTTGTTCCTAGCCCTCCTCTTTCCCTCCCTCCGAACTATTGCCTTTCTTACTATGTTTGTTCCTGAAGTGATCTGACCATTGGTGATTTGGTTGGAGGGTTTTCAGCCTGTCCTCTAGGAGTAAGAAAATCTCACTAAGACTGCATTTTCAGGCACTCCAATTCTCTTCTTTGCAAGGAGTCACCAGCATATACACCATCAGGAATCCTGCACTTTGGTCCATACTAGTCAATATTTTAATCAATGACTTGGTTAACAGAGAGGAGAGTGTGCTTATAAAATCTGTATATGACACCAAGCTGTGTAACCTTTTGTAACCTTTATGTTGAAATGTTTCCAATTAATATTAAAGTTGCTAAAGGTAAGGCAATAAAACCCAACTTGTTTTCAGGTTCAAGCCTCGAGGTCAGTTACAGAAAATATATGCAGTAGAGGACCACTAAATGACACTTGAAATGATAAAACCAAATTTTATTTAAAAGAAAATGATTAGTTAAGTAAACGGGCTTGCAGTTACCACTTAGACAATACTACAATTATACTTGCACTCAAAGATTAAATAGAGTATCAATGGGTGATGAGTCCATTGCCAACATAGTGAAGTACACTCTGGAACCTAATGGTACCCTTTTTATATTAATTGGAGCTCTTCTGTAATTTAACAAGGCTATTCCTTTTACAATCCATTAAAATACTCATTAGTTTTAAATTACCTTACCATAATTATATTTCATCACCTCCTTATTGGCTCTTTAGATAACACATTATTTAAATTAACATCTGCACCAATGTATTTCCAATACTATCAACACAGATAGCATTTTAATAAAACATTCACAATGCTCAAAAACACATTAAAAACCTTGCTCAAACCAATAATAACCAAAACATAACCACACCCTCACCTTGGGTCCTGTCCTTGCTAACCTTAATTTTCCCATCTTACTGTTTCCAATATAGCTCTACCTTTTCCACATTCACAGTAGCAACCTCAGTTTCCCATGTCCTCTACATTTCAGCTAACTTGAAACCTAAGCCTCATATTTACTTAACATATTTTATAGGCTACAATTGGAAGGAGTGGCAAACTGGTTAGAGGACAGGATTAGAATTCAAAATGCCCTTGACAAATTTGAGAATTGGTATGAAATAAAAAAAAGATAAGATTAAATAAAGAAAAGGGCAAAATTCTTCCATTAAAAAGGAAAAATCAGATGCACAACTACACAATGGGGAATAACTGGCTGGGTGGTAGCACTGCTGAGAAGGATCAGGAGATTATAGTGGATCATAAATTGAATATGAGTCAACAGTGTGATACAGTTGCAAAAAGGCTAATGTAATTCTGGAGTGTATTAACAGGAGTGTCCTGTGTAAGACATGGGAGATAACTGTCCCGCTCTGATCAGTATTGGTGGTCTCAGAAGGAGTACAGTGTCTAATTCTGGGTGCAGCACTTCAGGAAAGATGTCAATAAAGTGGAGAAAGCCCAGAAGAGAGCAACAAAAATTATAGAAGTTTTAGGAAACCTGACCTATGAGGAAAGGTTAAAAAACTGGGCATGTTTAGTTTTGAGATGAGAAGACTGGAGGGGGGGGCGAATTGATAATAGGCCTCAAATATGTTAAAGGCTGTTACAAAGAGGATGCTGATCAATTGTTCTCCATGTCCACTGAAAGGAGGACAAGAAGTAATGGTCTTAATCTGCAATAAGGAAGATTTAGGTTACATATTATGAAAATCTTTTTTAACTATAAGGGCAGTTAAGATCTGGAATAGGCTTCCTAGAGAGATTGTGAAATTCCCATGATGGGAGGTTTTTAAGAGGAGGTTGGACAAACGCTTGCCAGGGATGGTCTAAGTTTACTTCATTCTGCCTCAGCCGAAGGGGTTGGAGTTGATGACTCCTTGAAGTCACTTCCAGCCCTACATTGTTATGATTCTATTAAACTCTTCATTCAGATTTACTTTTACTCAAAAACTACATGCAGAAATGGTCTGTAAGGAGAAGTTGTGTCCCCTTGTAGACACTTAACATTACTTTCTACTTGGAAGCAGCCATCCTTCTGATTCTAATTTTGGAAAGGAATTAGGCACAGAGAGGTAGGCAAAGCAAATGGAAATGGTATAAAAGGGAAAGATTAAAATACAGAAAATAAACCAAGATGAATTCCTATGTGACAGGAAGCCAGGGAAACCTGAGAATGTTTCATGATCTTCATCTAAAATTTCTCTGCAACAGCTAATAGAGAAAACCCAGGCAGGTATTATTTGGCAGTCTTTGTTCTTGAAATAAATATTTACTCTTAACATGTGTTCAGTGCTTTGAAAGCATAAAGCACCAGAAGTGCTCAGTATTATTTACTGATGTTTTCTCTCACACACCCCTTTTTCTACCTCTACATGCCCCAGCCAATTCAGTTCGATAAAAATATCTTAATTGGCATGGCAAACATGAAGTGATTGTCATAGTTTAAAGGACAGTAATTTCAAGTGTGTCTCAAAGTCAGTACATGAAGTGCCTATCCAGAATAGGGTTATGCAGCAATATCTGTGTTCATTTAATATTGACCATTTATGTCTAGGTGACAGATTACTACACAGCAGCATGCAGTCTCTGCCATCTCCTTCCTTTGTCCTTAGGTTAGGCACATTTTCCATCCTCATTTATTTTCAGTGGAAAGTCTTGTAATTTGAGAAAGCCCCTCACCCTAAATGCCCATTCTCCTGTTTACCCCTCAACTTCCATATTCATGCCACAGGAATACTGAGTATGTCCTACTTAATACAATCTAGGCAGTATTCTCTAGCACACAGTTTCACAGTCCTTTAGCCAGATCTGGCATTATTGTCCAGACCTAATTCAGTGATGGGACACACCATAGTGGGGTGACATCTCTTTCCTTTCTCCCAGTGTTATGTTAACTTTTTCTTCTTTGCTTTTTATTAGCAGAATCTGTTACTATTCTTGATCATTGGAGGATGCTTCAGTCTTGTACTTCGTGTTTTGGACACTGATGTAGGAATTTCTCATTTTCAATCTATCCCTTTGGCATGGTTACGTTGTGGATCCTCCTTGAGTCTCCTGCCTGTCCAGTGCTTCCGGGACTCTAATTCCAGCTGGTTGTTTCTAGGCTTGGCTGGCATCTGCCTGGGTGTGTGTATTTCAGTGGGAGTGAGATGGGTGCTAGGGAGACGCTTCTGTGCAGGGAGCGAGAGCAGCGCTTCTGGTTGATTTTCCATCTCTCTCCCTGCCAGAGGGCACTCTATTGTGCCCAGCGGATCCGCTGAGTGACAGGAGCTATTTTCTGAAGTCAGTGATCACTTTACCAGACCTGCTTGTCCCCAACCTTATATAGACACGGCCTGTGCTGTACGCCCCCTGCCATGGGCAACCCTGGCTGGGGATCCCGCAGGGCACAGGGCAATGGGAGAACACAATGGGGCAGCCAGGGGTGGAGGGAATCGGGATACGGGACCCACACCAAGCATTAGGGCTGCGTGAGGAAATGGAGGGGAATAGCGGACCCCCATGGCCATGGACCAGCTTGGGGGTCTGGGGCACTCTGAGGGGGAGCTGTGGCGAAGTGACCCCGGGGATGGAGGCGGAAGCCCCACACTAACCCCACTTTGTGCTGTTGCCCGGCCCCAGCCGCGCCCCCGGCTAAACCGGGGTGTCAGACTCTGGGCTACAAGACCCCCCGCCCCTGCCCCCGCACTGACCTGGCTCGTACTTGAGGTAGAGGATGGAGACGACGAAGTAGCCCAGGTCGAAAAGCGGGAAGACAGGCACCCGGGCGAAGGCGCTCGCCAGCTCCCCGAGCTGCAGGGCCCCCGCCAGCTCCATGGCCGCAGACTCCCTCTCCCCCGGGCAGCGCTCGGAGCCCCCCAGACTGGAGCGCCCACCCGCTGCCGGGCTCCGGCTCGTCCCGGAGCCGCCCACCCCAGTCGGGCCGCCCCCGGGCCCGCCTCCTTCACTGCCCGTCCTTCTCCAGCAGCGCCGCCCCGTCCGCCACCCCCGGGCACAGACCTCCCCCCTCGGCCTTCCGTTCACCTCTCCGGGCAGCGCCCAGGACCCGTACAGGGGTCCACGCCTCTGCGGGTGGATGCGGATGGAGGGAGCTCCTTTCACTGCTGGGACACGCCACCGCATCCAGCACTGCTGCCCCCTCCACCCCACCGCTCCCGCTGGCTTCCCCTGAGCCCTGCCCACCCGCCCCTAGGCCTGGCCTGGCCTGCTGCTCCCCATGCCACGGACACTCCCAATCTCACCCCGCCGGGCTCTCCCCATCCTCGCCCAGGGCTGCCACTCCCCTGCTAACCCATCCCTGATGCGGCTCCCACGCCTGACCCGTGCAGGTGCTGGTTCTGCGGCTGGGTTATGCAAAGTGCCAACCCTGGGTCTAGCTCCTTTCACTGCAGGATTTGCATTGTCCCAGCAGCCTTTGAATCTGCATCACAGGCCTCGACGAGTGTGTAAAGGGGACGTGCTCCGCTTGCGGCTGTGCTGGGCTGTGTAAAGGGGACGTGCTCCGCTTGCGGCTGTGCTGGGCTGTGTAAAGGGGACGTGCTCCGCTTGCGGCTGTGCTGGGCTGTGTAAAGGGGACGTGCTCCGCTTGCGGCTGTGCTGGGCTGTGTGTAAAGGGGACGTGCTCCGCTTGCGGCTGTGCTGGGCTGTGTGTAAAGGGGACGTGCTCCGCTTGCGGCTGTGCTGGGCTGTGTGTAAAGGGGACGTGCTCCGCTTGTGGCTGTGCTGGGCTGTGTGTAAAGGGGACGTGCTCCGCTTGCGGCTGTGCTGGGCTGTGTGTAAAGGGGACGTGCTCCGCTTGCGGCTGTGCTGGGCTGTGTGTAAAAGGGGACGTGCTCCGCTTGCGGCTGTGCTGGGCTGTGTGTAAAGGGGACGTGCTCCGCTTGTGGCTGTGCTGGGCTGTGTGTAAAGGGGATGTGCTCCGCTTGTGGCTGTGCTGGGCTGTGTGTAAAGGGGACGTGCTCCGCTTGGGCTGTGCTGGGCTGTGTGTAAAAGGGGACGTGCTCCGCTTGCGGCTGTGCTGGGCTGTGTGTAAAGGGGACGTGCTCCGCTTGTGGCTGTGCTGGGCTGTGTAAAGGGGACGTGCTCCGCTTGTGGCTGTGCTGGGCTGTGTAAAGGGGACGTGCTCCGCTTGTGGCTGTGCTGGGCTGTGTAAAGGGGACGTGCTCCGCTTGTGGCTGTGCTGGGCTGTGTAAAGGGGACGTGCTCCGCTTGTGGCTGTGCTGGGCTGTGTGTAAAGGGGACGTGCTCCGCTTGCGGCTGTGCTGGGCTGTGTGTAAAGGGGACGTGCTCCGCTTGCGGCTGTGCTGGGCTGTGTGTAAAGGGGACGTGCTCCGCTTGCGGCTGTGCTGGGCTGTGTGTAAAGGGGACGTGCTCCGCTTGTGGCTGTGCTGGGCTGTGTGTAAAGGGGACGTGCTCCGCTTGTGGCTGTGCTGGGCTATGGGGAGAAGGTTTCTCAGGGACAGCAGGTTCTAAGAGCCACAAACGGGGAGGTCTGGCCCCACCACGGGTAATAACCTGGACATCCAGCCACTCCCCCAGAGCAGTGCGAAGAGGGTTACAAATAAGGGGGCCTTTCGGAGACCATCTGCCTCACCGCAAACAAACACTCCCGTTGGCGGCTAGAATCAGCCAAGTGCTGAAGCCAGGCTCTGTGCGAACTGCCCAGGCCCTTCCCACGCTCAGCGGCTGCGTGTTATCGTCTGCTCGGTGGAGAAGGAGAAGGAGAAGGAGAGACCCGCGCCTGGCACCGGGCCCAGCTCCGCGGGAACCAGCTCCCGGCTACCCACTCCAGCGGTGCTGCGCTGTCCCGGCAGAAGGCGCCTGCCTGGGACTTGCTGGGCAGCGTGCACGGGGCGTGCCCGTCCGCTGGCACCGCTCCGACCGGCGCGAGCCCAGCTCCGCTCCCGCCGCGTGCCTCGCACCTGCTGCCTGGTGCACGGCCCAGGGCTGCAGCGCTGAGCGCTCCCGGCCGGCCGAGCAGGCGGCTCCGCCGGCGCTGGCCGGGCCTGCGGCACGGAGCGAGGGTCGCAGGCCGCCGACGCCCAGGGCACCCGGGCTCCCCGCGCGCGCGCTCCAGGCCCCGCCCCCAGGAACGCCCCCTGGCGGCCGAGCGTGGCCGCCGGGAGCGCGCGCGGACGGACGGAGCCGCAAAGGAAGGAATATTGGCGCGTCACAGCAGCCGGCACTTCCGGTTCCGGTCTAGGAGCAGCCGCGATGATCGGGGACTTGCTGCTCTGCGGGTACCGGACAACGGCGGGCGGGCCGGGGCGGGGGTCCCCGGAGAACGTCCTTCCCCTCCCCCACCCCCTGCAACGCCCGCCTCCCCCGGGCCGCGGCTCCCCGGCCGCCCTGACCCGCTCTCTCTCTCTCTCTCTCTCTCTCTCTCTCTCCTCAGGACGCTGCTGATGAACGCCGGCGCCGTCTTAAACTTCAGGCTGTGAGTGCGGGGCGCGGCGGGGCGGGGCGGGCTCGGGCCGGCCGTAACCAGCAGCTGCACGGAGCGTCGCTTGGGTCCTCATGGTTCCTCCCCCCCCCCCGGGTGCCGCGGCTTCGCCCCAGCTCGCCGGGTCGGGGTGCCCCCGCCCGTCCCTCCCGCAGAGGAGCCGTAAATCTGCTCCCTGTCCCGCAGCACCTCCAGCACCAAGCAGCGTCGTGCGGGTGGCCCGTGCTCCGGGTCACCTGTCTCCACCCGCCCAGCCACTCCTGGCAGAGGGCTGTCCCTGGGCTCGTCTCCTTCTGCACCACCCTCCAATTCTCTAGCCCAGGGCTTAGCCCAGTTGTCAGGCCCCAGATCCTAGGGGACTCCTGCCTGTGGTCAGGACTGATCATGCAGTCTGCTCAGAGCACATGGACATAATTCCTCTGTCCCTGCAGGAAGAAGAAAGACACGCAGGGCTTCGGTGAAGAGTCTAGGGAGCCAACTACGGGTAATAGACGCAATGAGTGAACAGCTCAGCTGTGATTGTGTGTGCAGTGTCCCTCAGTGTGGGCACTACACAGTTGGCTATGAATGCTGCACTTTGTTCATACAGAAGGCTTCCCTCTGATTAATCAAATCTACATGGGAAACCTCTAAGGCAAAAGCGCTTAACATGAACCCATTTTTGAGACACCCAAATATGAGTTCACTGACTCATCCATAGACAGAATGGCTGGCTGAACAATTTCTGCTTACAATGTGACTGGACAACATCTACCTAAGGGCTTTGCAGGCACTGCTGTTCCTCTCAGAACTGTGACTTGGAAAAGGAGTCCTCTGATTTTGGTGTACATTCCCTCCTGAATTTCTGGACACTGGTGTCTATGCTGAAGAAGAACTCAATGCCTTGCTGCGTTGATTTCCTTGTTAATGTTTGTGCCTCCAAATTGATCCTTTGTATTTATCCTCATGTTGATGAGTGATTCAGGTGGGAAGACCACATACACATGTGGCCATGACAGCTGTCCTTTTCTTTTTTTGTAATGGGATGTGACCTATCATTTGGTTTCTTTTCCTTGTTTTTGTGATTCATTCTTGACCTATGTAGGTGTTCATGTTAGTGACAGACTGAACTAGGTGGCCATCCTCTCCCAAATCTGCATTTTCATTTGTTTTGTCCTTTGTAATGTTGAGTTTTTATATTGCAGTAACAGCTGAGAACATGTTTCCATTAATACTGAAATGTAAATATGGGTATATGTGTCTGTATTTGCTGTATTAAAAAGTTTTTCCTCTGATTTTCTAGGTGACAATATCAGGGAGTTCTTATTGAGTCTCAGGTACTTTCGAATCTTCATTGCTTTGTGGAATATCTTCATGATGTTTTGCATGATTGTGTAAGTAGAACCAGATAGGATCTTATTGCTGTAATTTTTTTCTGAAGTATACATCTTGTTTTTATTTGTAACTCTCTTCTTATTCTGATCCCTTTGTCTTCCTTGGGTTTGAGCTGCTGTTGAGCATCATTTGTGTCCACTTTGATCTTGTCATTTAATGATAATGCTGGAACTTGTAACTTGTGATGAATTTAGTTTCTTTGCTCATCAATAAGAGATCCAACCTTGAATCTAGTGCTTCTAGCCATGTGTTCCTTAAACATGTCAGTTATATTGGAAGTCAGAGCCAAATGATTTTAGTAGTGTCCTGAATGTAAAAAAACCCAAACATTCTCTCACAGAAAAACCAATCCCTTGAGCTAGGCCAACCTCATGGTCTTGCAAGTGCCTTCATGCTGCCTCTCAAAGCCCTGGGTTTGAACCTTGTGCTCAGTTTCATTAGACAGGCTGGCAAAATATCTGCTAGCTTTTCACTTGTGTAGCTATATGGTCCAATGAATGGGAAAGCAGAATTGAGGCAGATGTGTATTAATGTCTCTTCTGGCTGTAGTGACATTTAATTGCATGACTAGTATATAATCATACCTAATTCTCAACTACTTTGTGTTATATCTGCTAGGTTATTTGGATCTTGAAAGTCACCCAGAAACCTGTTGGAAGAGCAGTCTTTATCTGGTAACTTGGAGGAGACTTTCGGCTGGAAACATGACCTTTCCATAAAGTAAAAGACTGCAATGTTTTCAAAATACCAACAAGGAATTTTGGTATACAAATTCTTTTATACAAGGTCCTAAGTGCTAAAAGGACAGGACATATTCATATTTGTGAGCAGATTATAAGATGATGTGGTTATTATGTAAATTAAAGTAGCTTCCTCATAAAGGGTGGGGAGCACTTTCATGGTTGGTAGACATACAAATTGACCCTCCTGGACCATAGTTACCAAAAGTGTGGGCTGACTCTTGGGATTTTTTCCATGTCTCTTTTCAACAGATCCTGATAAATGTTGGACTAGAAGCAAACGCATTGGCCCATGTGTGCACCCTCCTCTAGTTTGCCTCTTTGGGAGTGTCAGTTTTTAGGCCTACCAGCCTTGATCCTCAAAGCAAAATTGTTCAAGTTTTATAACATCTATAAATAACTTCTAAATGATGTTGCTGGCTCAGCAACATGATTGGTGTACTGTAGAACTACAACAGCATCTGATGCTCACAAGAATCTTTGCTTTCAGTCGCTCCCTGCTCTTAGCCCGTTATAGCATAGTACAGGCTGTTTGAGGAGCCACTTCTCTATTGTCTGTGACCAGTTTTGCCATTTGTAAGGCATTTTTATAAAGTTAAGCAAAACAATATTATATTGCTGTACTTTGAACGATTGTCCGTTTTGTGTCTGACTGTAGAGAGCTTTGTAGCACCCTAAATATCTGGATGTCAGGGGATGCGCAATAAAGGAATAACTTATGGGAGGTGGAGAAGAATGTTGTTCACTATATCAGAGGTAGTAGTTGTCTGCAAACTGCCTAGAGAATTACCTGTTGAGACAGGCAGATTTTGTGGACATGGAGTTAGCAGACTAGAGGCTGCCAGAATTAAGCTTTTTCCCAAATTGGTTATAAATGTTCCTGAAGCTGAAATAACCGAGAACGAGTATATCAACACTATTCTTATACAATTAAATTTCAATAAAGAGGGTCCAGAAGCTCAGGAACAAGTTCCAAAGAAACTGTGGGTTAAAAAAACCACAAATTAATCATCAAAAGAAGTAACAGGTCCTGAAATCTTAAACTAACTTCCAAGTATGATGAGAATGTACACATCAGAACAGGCTGAAAAGAAAATTTTAAGAATACTTAATTCTTTAGTCTTTTCTCCTTTTTCTTCAGGTTTTCCAAGTTATTTGGTAAAACAGCGTTTAAGTAAACATTTAATTTAGATGTAAGGGAGTTGTACATCAGCAATTTTTTTGCATTTGCTATTAGTGCACTATCTTGTTAATAGCAATTATAATATTCACGTTTCTTTCATGCAAAAGTGCTAAATGTAATTAAGGTTTTTATAGCTTCTGTAATTTAAATATCAAATGACAACTAAACATGTTTTTAATCAATTGATCTGTAATACGCCATATTCATGTTCTAGATTCATAGCACACATCTCAGACAGTTACCAAATTGGGTGTAATCTGATGACTTAAATCAGTGTTGCTGACTGTGTATATGTAAATTGTTACTCTCCAGACCAGTATTGGCGGTGTCTATAAAAAATGGCTCAGATTATACACCCCTGTTTGAGCTATGGTGGGTAATGTGTAAATGGATTTGAAGAGAGTAGTTTTATTTTTAGGGGGTTAAAGCTGCTTGGGACTGTGCTAGCTGATAAATGTGCTAGCACATAAAAATAGAATCTCTAGAATTTTCAGTTTCAGGCTCTGAACGTACGATGTTTTATGCATGGATTTAACTCAATGTACATTAGTCCCATGGGACTACTTATAAATTTTTAAGCAAATTGGGACCTAAATTAAGATAAGGACAAGAGCAGATGCCAAATACAGGGAGAGCTTGAGGGGTGGTGAGAGAAGACAAGATCACGCTCTGACATCTAGTGGAGTAATTCAAGTATTTTGAGAGTAATTCTATATTTGTTTATAGTCCCAAACCATGGGATGAAGACATGGCTACTCCAACACTGCTTTCTCCCAGAAAACCAGATTATGATTCTATACATCATAAAAAGATGCCCCTCAGAGGCTGTGGCACCTTGATAATTAACTATTATAACATAATAGGTTAGAAAGTTGGTAGTAATAGGCATGATGCATTCTTGAGAAGTGGTCTCTCTAATGCCTGTTTCAGGGCAGTTGGCCTTTGCTTTTACTAAGGGACATGTCAAAAGCTCCCTCCTGCTCTTCCCTTAGATTGCAAAAATTATCTTTAGGATGGGGTTATGTTTGAAAGTTCAGTTGTCCCATGCACATCTGTTGAAAAGGAGAGGCTTGCTGCCCCTTTCATGGTATGCATGAGATGGCATCTGACTAAACTCTATTGCTTTTAGAATCCATGACTCTCAAAGTGTTTCTACCCTACTTCTTACTATTCTAACTCTTCCTCAGTGAATACTTAGTCAGTGTATTGAAGAAGATGGTCCTACAGTTTATGAATAAGCCACTAAAGGTCCCCTTACTTATCAGAATAGCACACAGCTCTATTTTGTGTCCACCATTACCTTGATTTTTATCAGTTATTCAGAGCAATGTTGTGGAGGTGTAACTAAAGTTCTAGTCAATTCATAGAATCTTGATTAGGGTTGGGAGGGTCCTCAAGAGGTCATCTAGTCCAACACCCTGCTCAAAGCAGGACCAATCCCAACTAAATTATCTCAGTCAGGGCTTTGTCAAGCTGGGCCCTAAAAACCTCTAAAAATGGAAATTCCACCACCTGGCTAGGTAATCCATTAGTGTTTCACCAGATAAGGTAGATGAGGTAATATTTTTCATTAGACCAATTTCTGTAGGTGGAAGGTACAAGCTCCTCTATAGTAACTATAAGTATAATAAACTATGTTATGGCTAAATGGATAATACAATGCAATGAAGCATTGATTGTAGTCACTTCAGATAATGTTATAAGTGACTCTTAGGAGGTTCTAAATAGGTGCTGCTGCTCCTGGGAGAAGGAAATAGGTTTTCTCCTCCCATACCCAGAATTTTGGTTCTTTGGCAGCATCCCTACAGCTTGACTTGTTGGGGATGCCTAGTGTTTAGGTTTTGATGTCCTTAGATTCAATCTCTTGGTGGGGCTTAATTTTGTCAGACATTTAAAAACCTGTCAGTTATGTGCTATGGAGATTTGATGTAGACAATGGCTCAGATAAAATTGATATAGAGTACGAACCTGTAGGAATGTATCTGTGGGCACTAAAGCCCTTGAACTATAAACTGATTCAAATTATTCTGAGTGTATGTGTATGCTTTATCTTACTAACTGCAATGCGGTTCAATCTGTTTGAGATTTTTTGCACTGTTCCAGATTGTATCGGTATGCAAGGGAGACACTGTGTTGTGTGTTATGACTAACACCAGTGCTTTCTTGAGGCTACAGCCAGGAAGATTATCGAAGTGTGTGTGTGTGTGGTAATGGCTGTTTTCTTCTAGCTCTGTGAACTATAACCTGCTTTTTGGCTGGAAAAATTCACTGTCCCTCTTTTTACTATGCGGTGAGGGCATCTTGCATTAAAGAAAAGCGGAAGGGGCTGGATTTGCAGAGGGTAATTCCCAGGAGAAGTGCTCAGAGCGAACAGCTGGAGAGCAGACCATGGGCTTAGCGGCTCTGTCCCCCTTGCTGAGTTCATGCCGGGCTCGCTCGCACCATCCACCTTTTGCCATTTCCCCTCCACGCCGCCCTGCTGGGCTATGGCCCTGCTGGTCCAGCCCGGACTCTCCAGGGCAGCAACCGGCGGACTAGAGCCTCTGCCGCGGGGAATGGCTGGGGCCGAGGGCAGGACAGCAGCACCCGGGATGAGAGAGAGGCCGCCTCGCCCCGCCCCCCGGCTCGCTCGCTCCGCCCCCCTCCCCTACCACTTGTGGAAGGAGGACGCAGGCTTCGGGCGGCTGCTCGGCGGCTCGCCTGCCGTTGGCGCATGCGTATTACGTCCAGGTCGCCTTAGCTTCTGGCGAGCCCGAAGTCAACCCGCCTGTACGTGACTCTTACGTCACAGACGCGCCGTGCGTGACGGCGTCGGCTGTGTCCCATGGTGCCTCGCGCGGGGCTGGCTCTCCCCCCGAGTCCTGCCCACAGTTGAGTTCGGCCTGAGCGGAGCGGACAAGTCCGGCCTGGTTCTGCCGCCTCGGCCCTCCCCTCGCGGTCGCGTCTGGCTCCGAGCTCCGCTCCCCCCGCCGTGCGGGGAGCGAACATGCGGCTGCGGCTCCCCGAGGAGGCTGCCGCCGGCGAGTGAGGAGCCGCCGCCCCGGCCCGGCCCGGCCCCGCCGCCTGCCCGCCCCGGCCGCAGCCGCAGCCGCCCCGCTTCGCCCAGGCAATGACAGCGGCTCCGGCCCCCTCCCCGCAGCAGATCAGGGACCGGCTGCTGCAGGCCATCGACCCGCAGAGCAACGTGAGTACAGGCCGCGCCGCGCCGCCCCCCGGGGGGTGTCTGTCCCCTGCCCGGCCCGGCGCCGCGCCGCCCCCCCCGGGGGGTCTGTCCCCTGCGCCGCGCCGCGCCGGTCGGGAACCGGTGCCCCTTGTCGGTCTGCGGAGAGTTCCTGCCTTCCTGTCTGCCGAGGGTCCCGCGGGAGGCGTCTCCCGCAGGGAGCCTGAGTGCGCTGGCTCCCCGGGCTCCTGAGCTGCTCCGAGCCGGGGTCTTCTCGCAGAGCAGCTCCAGACCGGAAGCTCCTGCCGCAGGCGGTGCAGGGGGAGCCTGGGTGTCCTGGGTCCCTGCTTAGGATGCTCCGGAGGCCGAGGCGTTTCGTCTCTCCGCGCGCGGGCCTGGCATCTACCCCGCCACCAGGACCTCGGGGTTTCCCGGGGGCCGACCCCCCTTCCGCAGGGCTTGCCCCGTGGGCGCATTCGCGCGGGCAGGGGTTCTCCCGGCCTGGCTGTGGGGAGGGCAGGTGGTAGCCGGCCATGCGGTGCGGTGCCGGGCTGCGCTGAGTACTCCAGACCGAGGCTCTGGCGCGGCCTGCAGGGGGCTCTGGCTGAGTTTCTGTCATTGGTTTTCCTAGTCGGGTACGGATGGGGAAGCGGCGGGACGCGGACCTTCCAGGCCAGGAGCGGCTAGGACGCGACGGCCTCAGCGAAACTCCCTCCGCGCCATAGGAGGCGGCGGAGCAACCAGTGTCCGCCCTAGGCTGCTCTGAGCGCTCGGCGACTGCGCTCCCCGCAGGCGCCTCCCAGCGGTTCCCTCTTCCTTACCCCATAAAAGCGTCTTGGGGGTGGGGGAGAAAGTCTCTTCCCAGCGGGTTCGGCTCCCCTGCCCTGTCTGGATTCTTTGGAGGGCTCTCCCCCCTTCCTTATCCCGTGTTCCAGGCTCTCTCATCCTATTCTCCACTGAACTGTACCATCGCACCTGCTCGGGGAACTCCGAGCAAATCCCCCTGCTCTCTACTGCACGGTTCCTAACACACTCTGGAAGGGGCTTCTTGTTGTTCCTCCTCCTTTTGCCTGACTCAGAAGCTCCTATGCTTAGGGACTTCATTAGATGCAGGGTAGTGTCTTAAATAAGATTCTGAACTGGAATTACAGGACGTGAACCCTTGAAAGTTTTGGGGCCATCTCTGGGGCTAGGGCAGAAGCAGGCTGTGGGTTCTTTAAAATCGGGGGTAACACATTCTTGGCTTTTCATTTGGCTTTATCCTTTTCTACAGAGCACTAATAAGCTTATCAGCTACTTTAAGGATGTAACCTAAGCACAGAAGCTGGTGTACATTTTACCTGTTACTGTGAATAACTAAACTTAACAATTTTTACTTAATTTTCTGTTTCAAATAAGTGATGTCTTAGGGGCTGTAGAGTTAGTTTCGATCTGCAGCTAGTACATCAAAATCTGTGGGTTGCAAAGGAGAATTCAGTTCATAAAATGTCTGAGGCCATCTATGATGGAGCCTACGTGTGCACAAAGTCAAATGCTAAACACCAGTATATCATGCCACCCTCAGGGTGGGCAGGTCTCTTTTCCACTTGGCAGAGCACAAATGGAACTTGATATTTCAGTTCAGCCCAAGCCACACATGCCTATATCTTAAAGAAGCTCTCTTTATATTACCAGCAGATGTATGTGTCACAGTAATAAAGTGGGATAAGCGAAGGTACTGTGAGGACACTGCAGAAAGTAATATGCATGTAATGTGAAAACCAAAGGAAAATCACCCCGATCACTTCATGTCTCAAGTAGTTTATTGTCCTGCACATCTGATTTTGGACGGCAAGATCCTCTTGGTGTGAATAACTAATAAAATAATATACCTATCAAGGCTTTTACATGTTAAAAATAAAGCTGTCCGAGAATGCAGTACTTGACTCCAATTGTCACTTTTAACTTATTACAGCATTGTTTTAAATGAGGTTTTGCATACTGTGCTCTCTACAAACTCTTATGAAATCTGGATCTTTCATCTTAACAGGCCATAGGGCTGCACATACTATTTTACAGCAATTTATCTTCTTTAATCTGTTCCTGTGCACCCCTTATAGCTTGTGGTAACTTCATTGAAATGTACTGTCTGCTGACCCTTGACAGTGGTGGAGATTGGTGTTAATGATCCCAAAATAGGGAGGTTAAGCAGAATTGTAAAATGTCATGTAATAGTTGATTTTATATAGTAAATTAATCTGTAGGCATTTGTTTAGTTTAAATAGAGAGCATCTAGGCAAAGCATGATGCAAGAGCTGTAGAGCATTGGGGGAGGAAGTGCCGCATAGAAATAAAATTTTCTTTTGCCTCATACCAGTTTCTGGGTAAGAACTCTGAAGGGGTGTTTCACAGGTAGTGGGATGCAGGAGGGAACAATGATACCAGGCTATAATTTTATGGTCTGGCAGTTCAGAAAACAAACAAATGAAAAAGCCATATCAAGTGAAATGTGGTTCTGTGCTGCTTGCTGGACAACCTGCCAATCCATACTTCAGAATCTTGGATTTGCTGACTGAGAAAGTATACTGGCCATAAAGTTGAAATGTACAGTTTTCGGATCAGTTTCTATATAAAGGTCTTCAAGCAGCTGGAAGATGGATGGAATTTTTGTCCTGCATTTGCTCATCAACTTGTATTAATACTGAATTTTTGGATGAATGCAGTGGCTAAAATGTGTGGAGCTGCTTGTTTACGTGGCAGCTGAGTCAGGAAGCTAATTCTCACTTTTGCCATCAAGTCAAATACAACAATGTACAGATTCTGAAGTATTGAACAGCTCGAAACGACCTTTCAGGAGGGAAGACATCAATCTATAATACAGCTTCTATTTTTTAGAAAATCACATTTCATTGACAGCAATATGTTCAATTCAGGTCGTCCCTGGATTAGTCACCTCATGTCTTTCCTGGGTTGAGTAACACAATGTTAGGGTAACTTCCAAGGTTTTAACAAGTGCAAAAATAATCCTTCATTGGGGAAAATGTCAGTCAAAATAAAATATTTCCGTACCGGCTGCTTTCTTCTGGCACTAGTTTTATTTTTTCTATGTCTGCTAACCTTCTTTGTTCTAGAGCTCTATCTAATGTTGTGGAATTCAGAATTATTTAACTTGTATTTTGAACAAGCATCTTTTTAAACCATGAGCTTTTAGCACAGGTTATGACAGACGTGTTGAATTAGTGCTTTCTCTAACATGGTATTAGAACAATATGCAACTAGGAAGTAAATATTCTGTGGATTTTTTTTTACCCTCCCTCACCAATCTTGCCAAGATTGTGGTGATGTGTTCAGATACCATGGTGACGGGGGCCATATAAGTAACTATACAGTGGCTCAGGACCCCAAAGTGAGTTGCGACCCTGTTTTAATGGGGTCACCCCGGCTGGCATTAGACTTGCTGGAGCCTGGGGCTGAAGTCAAAGCCTGAGGCTTCAGCTCTGGGTGTCGGGGCTCAAGTTATCACCCCTCCTGTTGTCCAAAGGGCTTGCTGTGCAGTGAAGTGTGAGAACCACCAAGCTAGACAGATATCTGCAGAGAAAATGAGATTAGCCATCAACAACACTGATACGAGCTCATGATATGTCAGTTACCCACATAATTTAACATACATTAATAATAAGATGCTTATTATGTATATTTTGATGGATTTGTCCTGGCCAATAATGGAAGAATAAGCCCAGTGTTTAAAAGTGCCTATTGACAAGGGGTGTCTTCTATGTTAATCTCTTCAACCAAGAGCAAAGGTAGTGTACTCAAGTGATCAACTCAGTAGACTTCTAATAAACCTGGGATGTTTTATCCTCCAAAGCCTGTAAGACAGGTAACAAATGCTTCATGAAAACTGCAGGTAGGTGTTTTAATTTAGCAGAAAACTTCAGTAGCATGTATCTAATCCGAGACTGCTAGCAGCAAATATCTCCAGTGACTGGTGATGGGACATTAGATAGGGTGGTTTCTGAGTTACTACAGTGAATTCTTTCCCAGGGGTCTGGCTGGTAGGTCTTGCCCACATGCTCAGGGTCTAATTGATTGCAATATTTGGGGTCAGTAAGGAATTTTTCCCCAGGTCAGATTGACAGAGACGCTGGGATTTTTTCCCCCTTCCTTTGCAGCATGAGACATGGGTCATTTACAGGTTTAAACTAGTGTAAATGGTGGATTCTCTGTAACTTGAAGTCTTTAAATCATGATTTCACAAGGAGGGTGGTGAAGCACTGGAATGGGTTACCTAGGGAGGTGGTGAAAAACGCCATCTTTGGAGGTTTTTAAGCTGCGGCTTGACAAAGCCCTGGCTGGGATGATTTAGCTGAGGTTAGTCCTGCTTTGAGCAAGGGGTTGGACTAGATGACGTCTGAGGTCCCTTCCAACTCTAATATTCTATGATTCTGTGACTTCAGTAACTGAGCTGAAGATTATAGGTCTATTACAGGAATGGGTGGGTGAGGTTCTGTGGCCTGCAATGTGCTGGAGATCAGACAAGATGATTATGATGGTCCCTTCTGGCCTTAAAGTCTGAGTCTGAGAGTTTTGAAAACACTATAACAACCCCCCTCTTTCCCCAAACCCTGGATGATGTCTCTAACAGATTTGAGCCCCAGTGTATTTATAAAAAACAGCTTAGAGTGACATAGAGAAATTGCTTTGGAAACTAAGGAAGCTGTGATCTGCAGCACTATCTCCACCAGTTGAAATTGATGCTCATAATTAGAAAACCTTGGCTGCTTTCTTTTAAAGCCCAGGCTATAGCCTGTTAGATTAATTTGATATGAGGGTTTCATTAAAGACATACTGAATAAGTAGTGGTAGTTTGAATTTAAGTTCTTCAGCAAGAAAGTCTGTCTGAGGCAAGGCTTATACTTGCTTCTAATTGGCATAGCCATGCAAGGGAGTCTTATGTAAAAAATCATACCCCTAACTGATGTAGCTATGCCGGCAAAAGGCCTAGTTTAAATGCAGTTATATTAGTGATAAAGTCAGTTTGCTGATATAACTTGTGTTCAGGCAACTGGTATAAACTGCATCTCCACTAGGAGGTTTTGCTAGTTTAGCCATACCAGCAAACCCTTTCTAGTATAGACAAGGCCTGAGATGACTTTGAGGTCCTTTTTTTTTAATTGCTTGTCCTAGGTGGATTGAGTGTGAATGGCCAAATAAGTGATCTCCCCTATACGTTCAGTTAATCTCATGTGCAAGTTGCTCATCAGAATTAGTGTAGGAAACTTTCAGCTCTTCAATCTTTGCTTTAACCACTAGATCGCAACGACTCAGAAAAAGTGTCTATTGAATTTACATAGAGGTTTTACTCTTCTACAACTGAAACCTTTTCCACCAATCCCAGGGGAATACACTGATATTTTAAGTGTTGTTAGGTGTGTGGAGTATTCCATAAATGCCCTTATTTGTCAAAGGATGCATATAAAAATTAATAGATTGTGTAAACAACTTTGATATAGACTCTTTCAGGAGATGTCCAATGTCTGTAAGTATGCTGTTCAAACACTGGACTTCAACATTCATTTCCCTCAAATGTTTGTAGATTTTAACAGCCGTGCAGTGAGACTTATGCTCAGGGGGAATAGGGTGTGAAGCTTTATCAGTTCAGGTGATAACATGATGTAACATAACCCTATGATTGGGGCTGAGGCTGCTAAGGGAAGTTTGGGTGCTGTCAAAAAAGTGAGGTTAATGTTGGAGGATGTCAAAGCAATGTCATGGTCCAACTGCCCCTTCAGCATCTTCTTTCCTTGGGTCTCAGAGGAGGAGATGGTGGTGGTGTCACTTGCTTTTAGCTACCTCAGACCCCACTGGTATTCAGTGGGATGGACTGGGGACTTACCTTGAATGAGTCACCTCCCCTCCCTATATGTCTTCATTGCAGAATTAACTCAAATGTTCTACATTTGCTTTTCTTATTAGCCTAGCTCAAGTGAGAGTGTGCACACTGCTAACTAGCACTCCAGCTGCTGTGTCCACACTGGTGCTGCACTCCCGTCTGGCACCAAAACTATTAAATATTTCCCGGTGAGTTGTGGGAGAACTTGTCTGTGTGTTCTGAGCGTATGGGAGGAATTTTGCAAAGGCATTGTAGGTTGTAAGTTCTTTTGGCCAGGGACTATATTTACGTAATGTTCGTACAGTTCCTAGCACAGTGAGGTTCTGGTCTGTCACTAGGTCTTCTAAGAACATAAGAATGGACATACTGGGTCAGATCAATGGTCCATCTAGCCCAGGATCCACTGACTTCTGACAGTGGCCAATGCTAGGTGCTTCAGAGGGAATGAATAGAACAGGTAATCATCAAGTGATCCATCCTGTTGGCCATTCCCAGCCTCTGGCAAACAGTAATCCCAGCTTATCCTGTCTAATAACCGTTGATGGATCTATCCTCCATGAACTTAATCTAGTTCTTTTTTGAACCCTGTTATAGTTTTGGCTTTTGCAACTCCTCTGGCAAGGAGTTCCACAGGTTGACTGTGCATTTGTGTGAAGCAATACTTCCTTTGGTTCATTTTAAGCCTGCTGCATGTTGATTTTATTTGGTGACCACTAGTTTTTATATTATGGGAAGGGGTAAATAACACTTCCTTATTTAATTTCTCCACCCCAGGCATGATTTTATAGACTTCTATCATATTCCCCCTTAGTTTATTTTCCAAGCTGAAAAGTCCGTCATTAATCTCTCCTCATACGGAAACTGTTCCATATCCCTAATTGTTTTAGTTGTCCTTTTCTGTATCTTTTCCAATTCCAATATATCTTTTTTGAGATGGGGCGATCAAATCGGCACGCAGTATTCAATATGTGGGCACACCATAGATTTATAAAGAGGCAATACAATAGTTTCTGTCTTATTATCTATCCCTTTCCTAATGATTCCCAATGTTGTTAGCTTTTTTGACTGCCGCTGCACATTGAATGGATATTTACAGAGAACTATCCACAGTGACTCCAAGATCTCTTCCTTGAGTGGTAACAGCTAATTTAGACCCCATCATTTTATATGTATAGTTGTAATTATGTTTTCCAATATGCATTACATTGCGTTTGTCAACATTTAATTTTATCTGCTGTTTTGTCGCCCAGTCACCCAGTGTAGTGAGATCCCTTTGTAACTCTTCACAGTCTGCTTTGGACTTAACTATTTTGAGTAGTTTTGTATCATCTGCAAATTTTACCACCTCACTGTTTATGCCTTTTTCCAGATTATTTATGAATATGCTGAACAGTACTGGTCCCAGTACAGATCCCTGGGTGACACTACTATTTCTCTCTCTCCATCCTGAAAACTGACCATTTATTCCTACCCTTTCTTCCTAACTTTTAACCAGTTACTGATCTAGGAGAGGACCTTCCCTCTTATCCGATGACTGCTTACTTTGCTTACGAGCCTTTGGTGAGGGACCTTGTCAAAGACTTTCTATAAGTACACTAAATTCACTGGCCTCATCCACCCTGATTGAATTTACCTCGTTAACACTTGCCCTCCTCACTGTGATGTAACTCATCCATCCTTGCATGTGTATATATACCTACCAAACTGAAGTTTCCACTTCATGCATCTAACGTAGTGGGTTTCTGCCCATGAAAGCTTATGCCCAAATAAATTTGTTAGTCTTTAAGGTGCCATAGGACTCTCGCTGTTTTGCTAAAAACAGACCAACATGGCTATCCCTCTGGAACTTAAATTCACTCGATCATCTTTGTCCATGTGCTTGTAGACCCCCTCAAAGAATTCTAGTAGATTGGTGAGGTATGATTTCCAGGCACTCTGGCAATACAAATAATTTATTAGGGGCAGTCAAGTGGAGCTAGCCCCTGTCCACACTGTAGAGTGGTCATGTTAGAAGCTTGATGAGTAATGCTAACTCTAGCTTTAGGCTCCCTGGTGGGCCAGCCAACTGAAGTCAAAAGCACCACCACAGTTGAGTTTAGGGTTGTGTGTGTGGCACTCAAATTAGGGGCAAAACTTGAGTCATAATTGAGTTGCCTTTGCAGTGAGGGCAAGCCTTCAGTTGCTCACTGATGCTCTCTGTAGTGCTCCATGGCATCTCACCAAGGAGATTTATTTTCCCTTTGTTTTTAAACCCAAATGATTCCCTAATCTAAATTGCCTATCTCTCACTCTTTGTGAGAGATGGTTAACGGCAACATTTAGCAATGAATAATTATCAGCACTTTCCATAACAAGGACCAATGGTGAGAAATCAGCATTCTGTCTGCTCTGGAGCATCTCAAGGCATGAAAGGCATACAGAAAGAAATTGTTATTAAAGTTCCCTGAAACGTTGTAGTCAGATTATATCACCCAAGGGGGCCACTAGGACAAAACCAGTTTGATGCAGACTGTCTGGAATAAAAACTTAAACTACTATATAAACAGCAAAAATAGTGAAGAGGATTTCTGTGTAAAACTGATTCTTACAGAGGAACAAGGGGAACTGGAAAGTAAAATGCTTAGTATCATTTGTATGAAAGTCATGATGTAAGGAACTGAACACCTGTTATCAAGATAATAAAATCTCTTCCGCTCACTTATAGAAAGAGACCATACAGAAAAAACAAGCAAAAAAAACTGCAGTAACACAAACTCTGTAAACAAAGATTCACAGCCAGATCCTATGTTCCACCTTCAGGCCCTGCAGAGACTCCTTTATATAGTGCTAATAGTCTGACATGGAGTATGCTGGTGCATGCGTTCCTCCACCACCTCCAAAGGCTGTGATACGACCAGTAGCTCTTTCATCTTTATCCAAGAGGTCTTCCCCGAGACATCTCCGAGCTGCCTGTCTTTTACCAGAACATCCTCAGCATCTGGAAGCTATTTTCAGCAACAGGGTCTGTAAGGGTCATCGAGGGGGAGAGCTTGCTGAATCCCTGCTACGCACCCCACACCTTCATGTGCAGGTGGTGGAGAGTCCTCCTTTGTGTGCCCGAGTTGGCCCTGGCTAGCGTCTCTAGAATTGGAGACCTCCTGAACTACAATTGGAGGGGTTATGTGTACCCCATATCCCCCATTGTGTACTCCAAGAAGTGAGGGCAGCCTTGCCCCCTGCTTCTCTTGCTGCTTTCAAGCAGGTTCTGCAGGAATGTGCTTCTTATTCACCCCTGTCCTGTGGAGTTTGCCATCGGGCTCTTGCCTTATGAGTCCTTCCCCTGGCCACGTCCGATGCATCACTCGAGTAGGCTGAACACCATTCAGCTGTTCCATGAATCCGAACATCTATAAATACATGTATTTCATACCACCTACTTCCTCACCAGGGTATTCCACCCCAACGCCAAGTGGCAGGACCTGTTGTCAATTGTGGATGGTGGGGAGCCATGGTGAGCCAGTCTGTACTCCATCCTAGTCCTATGGCCCACTGGGAATCTCATGGCCCATTGGGAATCTCAGTTGGTGGCTTCTCCGTGGGTATGTGGTTGCTGTCGTTCACAAAATCTCCTTACACTTGCCTCTTTTGCAGCTAGAGGGAGACCTTGACGCACATTTCTGTAGAATGCGTCAGGCTGAAGCTCCTCCTCCAGAACCTCTGCTGAGGTTCTGGCTGCACTTCTGCCTGCACCTCTTTGTTTTTGCACATTGTATCTGGCCCTGCAGTCGTGAGACCTTCTCATCTTTCTTTTGAGAGGAATGGGTGCAGTCCGGGGTTCTCTGCTCAGTGTCTCCCTCTGGATCTTTTGTTTTGACTGTGAGCTTTAACACCGCACTCCCCGCCCACACACACCTCCCCATCCCGGCACCCCTCCCACCACCGTTTTTTCACTTTTTTCCCCTGAATTCAGGTGAATGTGAAAATGGTGTAGTCTCAGGGACAATTGTTATACCTAAAACTGGATTTAAATTCTTTTTAAGGTTGATTAAATTTCATGGTGATGGAGTCATCAGTGAGTGAACTGTAGAGGACAGGTTGCATGATTTTGCAAGGTTTGTGCACCTTAGTGGATACATCTTCAATTATTTATTGGCATATTTTATGGAAAAAGAGGATGTAATCATGTGATTACTAAGGCTATTCTAATGTGTATGGACAAAAGGGGCTGAGTTGAGGATGCATGGGCAGCCTTAATCCTGGCACTTAAGAATAATTTAATTTGCAACCTTAGCGTTCTTTTAATGTATTTTTCATGTAATAACATCTATATATATTATCTATTTGTAAATGTTAACATTAATTCAGAAGCATTTATTTTAGGGCAAAGTTATTCAGGACTATCAGACTTGGAATTTGAAAATGATGGGGAATGTAAACATTGTATTAAGGTGATAAGTGGGAACCTCAGTTTTTAACTCACTTTCCTGTTACCCTTTCTTGTGTTCGTCCCCCCTTATTTGCTTTTCATCCACCATTTTTTGTATTTGTCACGACACAATGAGCTCTTTGCGGGAGAGACTGTCTTCTTACTCTGTCTGTGCAACATTTGGTGCAGTGGGGTCCTGGGCCTTGATTAGCATCCCTAGGCACTACTACAATACAAATAATAAAACCCTTATTGACTAAAGAAACATAATTATACTTAAACTGAACCTGGCATACACCTTTATTGTACTAGAAAATTGCTCATTTGTGAGATTCTCTTTAATTCCACAGTATTTCATCAGTTTCTATGGCATGGTTGTGACAGGAAAGTAATGGAGGAGTTGCTTGACTGGGTTTTAGTCTCAGATTATTCAATTTTAACATGTACAAAACAGCTTGTGATAGAATTTTCCCCTGAGGAGTCAGTGGAAGCAAAACTTGATGAGTTTATATTTTGTTCTTTGGAGAAGGTAGTGGTTGAAGACCAATCTATTCCAGGTGGCTCTTCTCATTGAGTTAGTACTGAAGGTCTATTTCACAGCAGTAGCCTTGTGAACTGAAACAAAAACTTTGCTCGAAAATGTTAGTGTCACCAAAGCTATGAATTCTTTTGGTAAATCAGATTAACACCACATCTGGCACTTAAATATCGGAACCCAGAAAACATAGTTTAGGAGTGTGAGATTTCAGCTATGAGTGTTTCTTATCCACCACACTTTTTTTGCCACTTTCACCGAACAGAATTAAATAATGTCACTTTGCATGTATTTTATACATTCTTATGAAATAACTGCAAAATGAAATACTATATTCCTTTAGAATTGCTATTCTTCCTGTAAGTTGTACACATGTCTTATCTAGCTGATTTCTATTCTTTCCTTTATGTTCCATTTAGAAGGAGTGTGTTCTAGGACTATAGTAAGGATGGAAACCTATTTTCATAGTTCCAAGCAATAAGTTCAGTTCTGTTTGGTGTATTTTGTTTGAGATTTTATAGTATTGAAGATGCTTGTGAATAAAATCTCTTACCTGTGTATATTGTGGCTAATGCTTTTGTGGAACTCCTTTAGCATATTACAAAGTCCATCTAGAATTGAGACTTGCAGAACATTGTGGTTATACTGTAGGGCTCATTTCATTCCATTAATGAATGCAAGGTGTCAAATGGGTAAAATTAAGATTACTTCTAAAGTGGTGACATATTTTATTGTATCTTAATCCCTGATCTCACTCTCAACATTGTTTATTTTTGTATAATTTGCTATAGGTAATACACAACATCATGTTAATTTAACTGCCTACAATGAACAAACCTCTACATGCAGATCCAACCAGCAATAAATAATCTCCATAACTGAGTGGTTGCTTGACCAAAGAGATCTTGTACAAGGTGCATAGCAGAGAGTGCCTGACACAGTGGGAATATAAGATTCTGTGCGCTGTGGGATAATTCCAGGCCAGGTGGGAACATGTTTATGTAAAAAGTATTGGATGTTAAGGATTTTGTAACATTTGGCTTTCTTTGTAGTCACTGTGCTAGTTCTCTGAGTAATATCTTGTCCCAATATCCTTGCTTACACTTGGGGAAACTGCTGTTTGACACACTCTGTGGAGGGGATGGTGGAAAGGAAAACTGGGGTTTCTTGTTCTTTGAAATGAAATTGGGAGTGGATAAGAAAATAATTTATAAAAATACTTTCAGGTTGTATGGCCATCCCTATATGGAGGATAAACATAGTTAATAATTCATTTAAAATAAAGCTACTCTCACGTTAATGCTGGTGAAACACTTTTCAGTCTTTCAAATTCTGACCCTATTGTTTTTTGAATTGGAGTAATATTTAGTCCACAGACACAGAAACTTTCAGGAGATTGGGGGTCTGTTCCCAGCTCTACCACTGGCCCTTTTGAGTGAATTTGGGCAAGTCACTTCAACTCCCTGTACCTCGGTTTCCCCAGCTTAAAATAGGGATAGTGATACTGACCTCCTTCGTAAAAACACTTTTGAGATCTATGATGAAAAGTGCTATATAAGAGCTAGGTATTATTATTAATCTCTGGAAAGTCCCTGATGTCATATCAAAAGTGGGAATTATGTAACTTTGTGTTTGGCATTAGATTACACTGAACAGGTATTTTGATTTGAGATAATTGATTTTTTTTTTTTTTTTTAAACCTGGTGCACACCAAACTCCAACTTTGATTGGTGTATGTTTTTTTAGCTTAGATAAAGCAGATCAGCATATAGAGCTCCTCTTTCTGTCCTGTTGTAATTACATTGGATGACAATGTTGGTGAAGTGTAATATGATAGTAAATAAAGTAAACCAGCCTGGTGGCTGTACACTGCTGAGGGGGAAGGGTTGGGTTTATAATCCTCCAGGGGATGATTATTTCCTGGCAAAGAGGTTGGGAGAGCTCATTTTGTTCTCAAGAACCTGTTAATGGTTATGCTTCTGAATGGCCTTGACAATAGCTGGCTATCCATGGACTATCAGGATAAATTGTGCTTACCTGTAGAGGAGGGAGAGGTAACCCAAACCACATGGAACAGTTTAAAATAATGAGGCACTGTTTTGTACTTGAGTAGGTGGGAATGCTGAGGAAGGAACAACCCCATGCTTTAGTGAGGATGAAGGTAACGTCTCCAAAAAATAACACCCCCCCCCCCTATAGTTAGAACACAAGCTATAGAGTGCAAACTTTCTGGTGGTTCCCAACCTTTTCTCTGCCGTGGCACACCTTGATACCTTTAATTATTTTGAGGCACACCACCATATAATCTCCAGATGAACTCATGAATATTCATGAGCCAATCCAGAAATCTTCAAGTAGTTCTTCAAAAAACTCCATGCCCTGACAGCACACCAGTGTGTCACAGCACACCGATTGGGAATTACTGCTCTAGATAATAATTAGTCCTGCATTGAGTGAAGTGGACTGGACTAGAAGACCTCTCAAGGTCCCTTCCAGTCCTATGATTGTATGATTCTCTCATAGTTCCATCCCCCACTCTGACTTGGCTGCTTATACTGTAGGGCAGGCGGCAGCAGGCTGAAGTAGAGGGTTGATGGGTGGGGAAAGGGGTTATTACCTGCAGTATGGTCTGTAGGTGTTGAGGGAGCAGCTCAGTCTAGTAGAGGTTACCTGAGTTTAGGGGATTGGAGCAAGGTGGAGTGTCTGGATAAAATGGTCTGTTTTCCTCATCTCCCAGATTATGCCTGTAACTCTTAAGATTATCCTAACCTTTAGTCTTTTTGGCAGATTTAAGGAGAAATGCTCTGATAAATGTTAAGAACATTGATGTCTGGGGAGGAATACACCCACGAAGAGCAGTGGAATTCATTTTTTTCTGCAGCTCTCTGTTGTATATCTTAGCCCTATAATTTTGTAGTTGCCCCCTATTGAATGTGACTTAGTCATTCAGTCAGTATTTAAGAGACCCTGCTACAGAAAGTGGCCAGAGTCACCAACATGGGTGCACAAGAAAGTGTAGATTTAAAGTTTGTTCTTGGCCTCATTGTTCAGTCTCATTTTGTTACAGATGAGGTATAACTGACTCCCTTTCCTGTATCTACAATCCTTCTGGGTTAAGTTCAAAGTCTTGTCCTTGCCTCCAAGGCTCTGCATCTCATTGCTTGCCAATTGCCCTTTTTCTGCTGAAGTCTGGTAGTGCATCAGTTTGGCTTCTTTTTTACCTTCTTTGTTTCCTTCTCTCAGGTTTCCCACATGGCTGGAATGTCCTCCCTAATCCTGGTTTTCATGCTGCCTCTCTTCCTTATAATTCCTGGTTAAGCTATTTTAGGTACTTGTATATAGTTCCATCACCATAGTATTCCAGTGCCTCACAACCTTTAATGTATTTATCCCCTCAACACCCCTTTGAGGCAGGGCTATTATCCCCATTTTATAGATGAGGAACAGGCACAGAGGCTGAGAGACTCGCCCGGGAAGTCTGGTGGATTTGGGGAATTGAATTTGACTCTCCCAAGTCCTAAATTAGTGTTTTTATTACTAGACCATCCTTCAAACATACTTTTCCCCACAAATGCTCCAGCAGTGGCCCCCTGTCTTACTCTAATGCACTAGAATTAACAGGAACTTTCCATTCTCTTTATCTTTGTCTGATGTTCATTAGTGGAATGAGGGACATAGTCAAGTGAGACAAGCCCACCATCAGTTGTATTGAGATATCACACGTTTATTACACAATAGGTCACTGAACAGATATTATGAGTTATGAATATCTTGGGAATGGAAGTTCGTAACTCTGAAATGTTCATAACTGAAAAAATGTTATCCTTGCTCTTTCAAAAGTTTACATTGACTTATTACAGCTTTGAAACATTACTATAAAGAAGAAAAATGCTGCTTTCCCTTTATTTTTTAGTGGTTTACATTTAACACAGTCCTGTGCTGTATTTGCTTTTTTATTTTTTGTCTGCTGCTCCCTGATTGTGTACTTCCGATTCCAAATGAGGTGTGTGGTTGACTGGTCAGTTCCTAACTCTGAGGTTCTACTGTAGATGGTAGTACCACTGACTTTGCAATGAGAGACTCGGGCCATGTCTACACTAGCACTTATGCCAATAAAACTTCTGTCACTTGGGTGTGTGAAAAAACACCCCTAGCGACATAAATTTTGCCAGCACAAGCGCTTGTGTAGCCACATTATAGCGACAGGAGAGAGCTCTCCCGGCGACATAATAAAACCACCTAAAGTTGCTTGGGGGTTGGGAGTGTTTTGTCACACCCTTGAGTGACAAAAGTTTTGCCAGCATAAGTGCTAGTGTAGATAAGGCCTCAGTTTCTTACTACTCTTAAGTCTCTTAACCATGCAATACATAAGTAAAGTCGTCATATGTCGACACTTTATTGATACCTTTTTCAATGTTATCATTCGGCAGTTTGAAAATTGCCCTGTTACACACTGAGGCTTATGATACAGAATTATGTTGTATGAGCTTCATTGCCATTACTCAGTTATCCTGTCTTAGTTGGCATGCTCAAGTTCTGCGATAACTTTAGACCATCTTAACATTATTTTTGCTTACAGTTGACTATCCATTAGTCACATTCAGTTCATTGCAGTGCTACAAAATACCAGTTGAGGGCACTTGTGTATGGCTTCCGGAGTATATTTTTAATGTCAAACTATACTCTCATGCAAACATTTTGATTAGGTAGGAAAATTAGACATGTGGTGGATCCATATATCACAAATCTGTATTGGAAGAAAAAACAAGAGTCCTGTAGCACTTTAAAGACTAACAAATTTAATTTCTGCAGGCAAAGCTTTTGTGGGCTGCAACCCACTTCGTCAGATGCAAGAAATAGAAATCAGATCGGGGGTGCATATATACATCCAAGGGTAAGGAACAACAATGGGGAGGGTAGGTGTTAGCAAAGTCCATTCAGTTAGAATAGATGAGTCCTATTCACAACCATTGATTAGAAGGTGAGAATGTGTGAACAGTGACAATTACTTCTTGTAATGAGATAACCATTCCAAGCCCCTGTTCAGACCCAGTTTGATTGTGTCATGTTTGCAGCTCTGTTTGCATCAGTTCCAGCTCTGCAGTTTCTCGCTGAAGTCTGTTTTTGAAGTTTTTTTGTAGAAGTATGGCAACTTTCAAGTCAGCTACAGAGTATCCTGGGAGATTGAAGTGCTCTCCGACTGGTTTATGGATGTTACCCTTTTTTATGTCTGATTCGTGTCCATGAAAAGTGTCATATTTGTCAACTCTGGGGAATGTTACTATGTCTAACTATAGAACAGCACAGCACAAGCAGAATCTGTACAAACTTCCTTCTCCATGTGATTTAATGTGGAGGGTCTAATTCTAGGGGTAAGTGCAGTAGTTAGTCAAAGGAACGAATAGGTAGGGAAACTGTCTGCCAACAAAGGTGTCGTTGTGGTCATACACTGCGAACACCTGCACTGCTAGGAACTTTGAGTTCCCCTGAGCATTTTACGTAACTAGTGTCAGGTGGCATTAAGTTTCATTCACTACCCTCCTTGGCTGGGTTTGGTCCAGCAACCAAAGGATGGAAGGTCCCGGTCCTGTTATCAAACACTTAACCATGGAAGATACTATAGTATTAGTGGATAACCTTCAAACTCTGAAATGTTTAAATTAAGGCTCATAAATCAAAGGTAATGAGCTTAGTTTACAACATCCTGTCGGTATTGGAGTAGTAGCTTCAGTCTTTCTGACGAAGTGGGTTGCAGCCCACGAAAGCTTATGCCTGCAGAAATTAAATTTGTTAGTCTTTAAAGTGCTACAGAACTCTCGTTGTTTTTGCTGTATACAGACTAACATGGCTATCCCTCTGAGTCTTTCTAAAGGTATTTTCCTATACTGATGAAGATTTGAACTCCCCCACAAGATGGAGTCGCTCTCCTTCCCTCACCCCCCCCCCCCCCCAATAAACAAACCTGTAAAGTAAAATTTTGTGAATTAAGAGTAGTGTAGTACTTGATCGTATTATTGACATTCAGTTTCTATGAACAGTATCTGTGCATATCCTGTCTTTAGACAACTTCATGCCATAATGGGGTGAAAGGGGAATTGTTAATGGATCAGTGCCCTTGTAACTGATTTAAATGACAAAATCACATTGCCAACTTGCTAACTTACCTATTTGATTTGCTGTAAAGGTGACATTCCAGTTTTCTCTACATGTTTCATGTATGCATTGCTAAACTCCTAACCTGTGAATGCTCATGATACTTAATGCTTCATATTTCAGAGTGCTACACAAACAATAAACTACTATATTACTTTTCACTTTAGTGTATATATTTAAACCCTATTGTATAGGAAGGCTTTTTTCTACTTTTTAATGGCACTTTTCAGATTGTCGTATAATAAATGAAAAGTAGCTCAGAGGTTTTCTCCTCTTGCACAGCATCACTGGGGGCGTCTGTTGTTTGTCAGATGGTAGGAACTAAAGCATCTATAAATGGGTGTGAATGTTTTGGTGCCTTGGATCAAATGAATTTGTGCAGAACACAATTTTAAAACCTCAAAATCAAGAAGGTAAATAGCATTACTATCATTCTAATGACAAGTCTTCGTAATTGACGTCAAATCCAGTTATTCCTGCAAACTTAGGCTGCTAATAATCCCTGACATTTATATAATGTCTTCATTCCAAGGATATGGAATTGTCCATATGTATTGTACACAACAACTTTATTACCCATCAATAGAATGCTGCCACCTCTGGGATGAAAACATGGCAGCCATCGTAGGAGGAAATGAAGAATGACCAATTAGTGTAATCACCACTGGTCATTTTTGACAACATTAGCATAGGAAATGTGTCTAGACAGTATTGTTCAGTGGATGGAGCACCTTGGGAGTCAGACACCTAGTTTCTATTACCATGTCCATTGACTTGCTTTGTGACCTTGCACAGGTCACTTCCTCTCTGTTTCCCTGTCTGTAAACAGGAATGATGCTATTTACTTACCTCTGTAAAATTGCTTTGAGATCTAGGGATGGGAAAATGCCATATAAATACAAAGTATTAGTATTGTGGCCAGGGATGTTATGGTGTTTACCAGAAGTGGATTTTACCAGATAAAATCATGATTTTAACTATTTAGTTCCAGTATAAGGCATTTTCCCAGTATAAGGCACAATGCAGGCCACAGATCCTCACCCACCCACTCCTGTAATAAACCTCTAACCTATGACAGTTATTAAAATCCTCAAATTATGGTTTAAAGACTTTAACATATAGCGAATCCACCAGCAAGTGAGACATGCCCCATGCTACAGAGGAAGGTGAAAAATACCCCAGAGCCTTTGCCAATCTGCACTGGGGGAAAATTCCTTCCCGATCCCAAAAATGGTCATCAGCTAAACCCTGAGCATGTGGGCAAGACTCACCAGTCAGAAACTCAGAAATGATTCTCTGTAGTAACTCAGAACCCACCCCTCTAACGTCCCATCACAGATTATTGGGCAGATTTATCTCTAGTAGTCAAAGATCCGTCTATTGCCAAATTAGGCTGTCCCATCATACCATCCCCTCCATGCATTTATCAAGCTAAGTCTTGAAGCCAGCTAGGTTTCTTGCCCCCACTGCTCCCCTTGGAAGGCTGTTCCAGAACTTCACTCCCCTGATGGTTAGAAATCTTAGTCTAATTTCATGTGTAAACTTCCTGATGGCCAGTTTATATCCATTTGTTCTTGTATCTACATTGGTGCTGAACTTAAATAACTCCTCTCCCTCCTTGGTATTTATCCCTCTGATGTATTTATAGACAGCAATCATATCTCCACTTAACCTTCTTTTGGTTAGGCTAAACAAGCCAAGCTCTTTGAGTCTCCTCTCATAAGGCGGTTTTCCATTCCGCGGATCATCCTAATAGCCCTTCTCTGCACCTCTTCCAGTTTGAATTCATCTTTCTTAAACATGGGGGATCAGAACTGCACACAGTATTCCAGAGGAGGTCTCATCAGTGCCTTGTATAATGGTACTAACACCTCCCTGTCTCTACTGGAAATACCTTGTCTGATGCATCCTAGGACCACATTAGCTTTTTTCACGGCCACATCGCATTGGCGGCTCATAGTCATCCTGTGATTAACCAGTACGCCCAGGTCCTTCTCCTCTGTCACTTCCAACTGATGTGTCCCGAGCTTATAGCAAAAATTCTTATTAGTCCCTAAATACATGACCTTGCACTTTCCACTATTAAATTTCATCCTGTTTCTGTTACTCCAGTTTACAAGGTCATCCAGATCTTCCTGTATGATAATCTCGATCCTTCTCTGTATTGGCAGTACCTCCCAACTTTGTGTCATTTGCAAACTTTATTAGCACGTTCCCACTTTTTGTGCCAAGGTCAGTAATAAAAAGGTTAAATAAGATTGGTCCCAAGATCAATCTCTGAGGAACACCACTAATAACCTCCCTCCAGCCTGACAGTTCACGTTTCAGTATGAGCCGTTGTAGTCTCCCCTTTAACCAGTTCCTTATCCACCTTTCAATTTTCATATTAATCCCCATCTTTTCCAATTTAACTAATTCCCCATGTGGAACCATATCAAAAGCCTTACTGAAATCTAGGTAAATTAGATCCACTGCATTTCCCTTGTCTAAAAAAATCTGTTATCTTCCCAAAAAAAGAGATCAGGTTGGTCTGGCATGATCTACCTTTTGTAAAGCCAGGTTGTATTTTGTCCCAATTACCATTACCTTGATGTCCTTAACTACTTTCTCTTTCAAAATTTTTTCCAATATCTTGCATACGACCGAGGTCAAACTAGCAGGCCTATAGTGACCCAGATCACTCTTTTTTTCCTTTTCTTAAAAATAGGAACTATGTTAGCAATTCTCCAGTCATATGGTACAGCCCCTGAGTTTACAGATTCATTAAAAATCCTTGCTAATGGGCTTGCAATTTCATATGCTAATTCCTTTAATATTCTTGGATGGAGATTATCCGGCCTCCCCAATTTAGTCCCATTAAGATGTTTGAGTTTGGCTTCTACCTCGGATGTGGTAATTTCTACCTCCATATCCTCATTCTGTTAATGCACACTACATTACACTTAGTTTTAGTTACATATTCAAATTGTGGATCTGTTCTATTTGTAAATTAATTTAGGATTGTACAAATGCAAAGTACAACTGCAGTGGTGTAATACTAATATGTAATTTATAATACTGAATATTGGAGTGTCTGTATATATTTTTGTTTGGTATTTTCTCAAGATAGTTATACATGTCATGACTGGTATTTCAGTTTTCAATATTGTGTAAACAAAATTCAAAAACATTTGGTTATATGAAAATGCCAGTAATACAGAGTTGCAGGCTTCAAGCTTTAAGCAATCAGAAGCATGCAGAACTGCAGACTACCAGTTCAGGTCTGTTTGACCATACAGCATTTTGTAGTAGACGACCAACTTTGGTGTAATGGATTAAACCGAGCTGATTCCTCAGTTTTGAATAGATCTATCCAAAGTTTGAAAAGACTTGTTCTATGCTTGCTGAACTTGCTAGACACTGATGGAATTATTTTCCCCAGTTTCTTAGTTAAAGCCGGGTTTAATCCAATATTTACCAATATTATAAGCCCTGTCCTAAACTAGTTTTTCCAGGGAAATTGTCAATTAATTCATTGTTATCAAAAGTTTTATTTAAGAGAAGCTTCACTCCCAAACAACCCTACAGTAACAAACTGCTTTTAAGGGTGATGGTTTTACAAATGAGCAGAATTGATGTTAAAAATAATGAAAAATCTAATTTCCTTTGGTATACTTGACCCTGTATAAATATAAAGAACCTTACTTCCTGCCACAAATTGATAAGTCTTTTAGACCAGTTGGTTGGGGGAAGGAGGTGTAGGGGAGCAACGGGATACACAACACTTCTGACATACTGGAATGTGTTTACGGTGATGTAGGATCCTTGCAAAGATTCTTGTTGAAGGCTTTGCAGAAGCAGTTTTAATTGAAGGGATCTAAAATTGAAGGAAGTTAGTTTTAATGGTTTCAAATGCCATCTTCTTCTTTTCCTTTATGGTACTTTTCCTGGTGAGCAGCATGGAGACTAGGGAGGACAAGACCTTCCTTTCTTCCACAACAGGATCCAGCTCCTCCTGGGGGATTCCCAAGCGTTCCCAGACCAGCCGGGAGATATAATCTCTCCAGCATGTTCTGCATTGGCCTTGGGATCTTCTTCCAGTGGGACGTGCCCAATATAATTCCAGAGGAGGCCAACCGGGGGGCATCCTTATCAGGTGCCCAAAACACCTCATCTGACCCCTCTCAATCCAAAGGAGTGGTGACTCTACTCCAAGGCTCTCCCAAATAGCCGAGCCCCTCACCCTATCTCGGAGAGTCAGCCCAGCCCACCCTATTGAGAAGCCTCATTTCCGCTGCTTATACGCGCGATCTGGTCCTTTCAGTCAGCACCCAAAATTCATGACCATAGGTGAAGATGGGCTCGTAGATTGGCCCTGTAAACCGAGAGCTTCATCCAAAAACTTCACCACCATGGATTTGTATAGCGCCTGTATCACTGCCACTGCTGCGTTAATCCACCGGTCAATCTCTCACTTCCGCTTACCATTACTCGTGAATAAGACTGCATGATACTTAAACTCTTCCACTAAGGGCAGCTGCTTCCCCTTCACCTGGAGAGAACACTCCAATTTCTTCCAGGGAAAAACCAAGACCTCTGATTTGGAGGTACTGATTCTCATCCCAGCTGCTTCACACTCGGCAGCGAAACATTCGAGTGTGTGTCGGAGATCAGTCTGAAGAAGTAGGAAGGGGACAGTATTTACATTTGGTCTCAAATGTAATTTAGAATAAACCTGCAAATCAGGCATTGTCTAAATTTAAATTTCTTTTCATAGTGTTAATTTAATTTTTAATTTAGCCACAAAAATAATTTATTTAGAAAATGGAAATTGCATATGACACTGAGCACTATATTCTAAGGCCTTGTCTACCCTAGAAAGTTTTGTCCACAATAGCTTTGTTGATAAAAATGTGCTATAATTACAGCACTCACGTCTGTCCACACAGCACTTGTTTTGTTGCAAAAATGTGTCCACACTTAGTGCTGTAGTATTGACAGTGAGAGCAGTGCATCGTGTGCAGCTATCCCACCGTGCAACTCGGCAGCTTCTGCCACTAGGAATTCTGGGATGGGGGAGAGGAGCGCGGAGCAGTATGGGTGTTAACTCAATGTCCCATGGTGCATTGCATTTCTGTGCCATCATTCATTGCTTTGCTGGCAGCGACTCATGCCATTTTTTCAATGGCTCCCCACCATTTACTGTGTGCCTGCCATCTCTATCTGAAAAGATGGATCCCACACTACTCTCCACTCTTACTTTCAGCATTTTGAACACATCGCAGCTGGTCATGCAGCATATCATGAGCTCCGAATCAGAACAGGAATCCGAGGAGCCTGATCTGCTAAGTGACACACAGACAAACAGCACTGCATTACTGTTGTCATTCCCAGAGCATCTGCACACTGTGAACTGCTGCTTCTGGGCGCATGAGACAAGGACTGAGTGGTGGGATCACATCATTATGCACATCTGGGATGACGAGCAGTGGCTACAGAACTTTCGAATGTGCAAAGCCACCTTCATGGAACTGTGTGCGGAGCTGGCCCCTGCCCTGCGGCGCAAGGACACCAGAATGAGAGTTGCCCTCTTGGTGGAGAAACACGTGGCAATCGCTGTGTGGAAGCTGGCAACTCCAGACTGCTACCAGTCAGTCGCTAGTCAGTTTGGAGTCGGCAAGTCCACCATTGGAGTTATCACAAGTATGCAGGGCCATTAATCGCATTCTGCTGAGAAGGACTGTGACTCTGGGCAGTGTGCGTGAAATAGTGGATAGATTTGCAGCAATGGGATTCCCTAACTGTGGCGGGGCAATAGATGGCGCACACATCCCAATTTTGGCATCGAACCATCTTGTGACGGAGTATGGGTACTTATCTATGGTACTTCAGGCACTTGTGGATTACTGTGGGCGTTTCACTGACATCAACATGCATTGGTCAGGAAAAGTGCGTGAAGCTCGTTTCTTTTGATGCTCATATGCTTTTGAGAGCTTACTTTTATTATTAAACATAAAACATCACACAACCCAAACAAATCCTAGAGGGGAGCAAGTAGAGAGTGGCAGTGCCAGCTATGACAGCTGTGTGTAAGTCCAACTGTCGTTCTCATAGCTGTCTGAGGGAGTGGAGTGATGGGGGTAGCAAGATGGACCGTGACTTTGGTAGGAATGTATAGGGGGAGTTGCTGGAATGTAGGGAAAGAAGTTCTGTTATGGCTGCGGGGGAGCGTGCATGAACTGTGTTTGCAATGACACTATTGTCTTGAGAAGCTCTGTCTGCTCCTACAGGGCCTTGATCATGCGCTCATGGCCAGCTAAAATTCTCTCCTGGCTTTTCTTCTGTTCCTGTCTGTCTGTCTGTCTTCTGAGATTCTGACATTGATTGTCTCCATTCCCTTTTCTCTCTTTTGGATGCCTCAGAGGACAGGAGGAGTTCCTGGAATATCTCCTTGCTTCTCCGCGGTTGCTTCCTTATCAGTTGTAGGCGGTCCACCGGCATAGGGGCCTTGGCTGCGAAGGTCACATCTGTGTAAGAACAAGAAACAATGAACAAAACCATTATTGTGACTGCCCTAACAGTACACATGAATCACTGAAACACACCTCATTCTCACTGTCCTCTTGCGCAGAGTACAGCTCCTTGATCAGCCTGAGAATGGTGAGTTGCGGGTGGGGGCAAGACCGTACAAATAAGTCTGGGTTCTGGTTGGGTGTTCGCTTGGGGCATAAATGCAGGTACATAGGGAAAACAAATTTCAAATTGTGCCACCATTCTCCACGGGCAGGGGCCGTAGAAGCAGATATCTTGCTTCTTAGAGTCAGCAAGGATGCTAGGATGCATCTCCTCCATGTGAGCAGCTTCAAACTGGGTCCCTATGCCGCATGACTGTGCGTTGCTTTGGTCCCTGCTCAAGTGATTGCCAATTGGTGTGGGAAAGTGACCTACAATGGAGGCAGAAACACAGCTGCTCTGCCCAGAAATCTGAGTCAGAGAATCAGGGAGTACTTCCATTGAAGTTTCCTAGAGGTCACACTGGAGGATACCCGTGAAATCTCAGCATGCATTAATGTGCTTCTTAGCTGTACTATCTAGATGCGCAGGGGAACGGGAAAGCACATTCAAACACAGCTACTCCTGTGCATTTCTAACCCTTCAAGTACCTGTATGTTTTAGCCAAGCTAAGGACCCCCATGCCTCCAGTATAGAAGCAGCATCAGCTTCCAAACACTTACCAGAGCTCCCCTCTCCTGCAGCCTGAGCGCCTGAGCTGAAGGGCTGGGGCTGGCTGTAGCCTTCTGGGGTCGAGAACAGCTCCTGACTCCCAACCTCAGCAACCAAACTGTTCCCTGGCTCCGGGTCATCCTCCAGCTCCACTTCCTCGTCGATGACCTCTTTGTTGGGGATCAGTCCAGGATCCGGTGGCCCTGGGGCCATGGAGGTGCCTACGGGCGTCTTAGGGATGGATGTAGGGTCGCTGCTGAGGATGGATTCTAGCTCTTTGTAGAAGTGGCAGTTCATTGACTCCGCACCAGAGTGACAGTTTGCCTCCCTGGCCTTGTGGTAGCTCTGCCACAGCTCCTTGATTTTAGCTCAGCACTGCAGCATGTCCTGCTCATAGCCCTCCTCCGCCATGGCATGAGAAATCTGGCTGTAGGTATTAAAGTTCCTTCGGCTAGAGTGGAGCTGGGACTGCATGGCAGACTCAGATGCTGATCAGGTCCAGCAGCACCGGTGTTCTCCAAGCGGGAGAGCGTTTGCTGCATGGAGCTGGCATGGGACAGCTGAGAAGATGAGATGCAAGCTCTCCATGCTGACCAAGCAGAAAGTGGAATACAAATTTCAAACATACTGTGACTGTAAAGGAGGAGGGGCAGATGGCTGCAGAGCAGTGGAGTGCAAACAGATATCCAAAGTGGTTAGAACTGGCATTGTGGGACATTTCCAGAGGCTGTTTACTGCGACAGAAACATACAGCAGTGTCTACGCTGACAATTTGTCGCTAAAAGTTTGTTGCAAAAAGCCTCTCGTCAAAGCGGTTCTATTTTGTCGACAAAACGGCAGTTTTGTCAACCAAAGGGTCATTGCAGTGTTACAGCAGGATAGTTTTGTCGAGAAAAGGTGACTTTTGTCGACAAAACTCTCTAGTGTAGACCAGGTCTAAATGTTAAATGCGGCCTGTGTTCAGTTTATGAACACTAGAGAGACAAAGTGGATGAGGTAATACTGTTTTTATTGGGCTAATTTCAGTTCATGAGAGAGACAAGCTTAGGAGCTTCTACAGAGCTTTTCTTCAGTTCAGGGAAATGTACTCAAGTGTCCTAACGAAATACAAAGTGGAACCGATTGTTTAGCATAAGTCAATGGTCCTTAAACTTTTGACCCCCGCACTCCCCAGCTGCAGCTGAGAGTGGGGCCATGGTTGGGTGGGGGCTGTGGCTGGAAGCTGGGCCATGGGTGGGGGGGTGGAGATTGGGGCCAGGGGCTGAGGCTGTCCCTGGGGACTCAGGTGGCTGGGGAGCCAGGTGCCAAGGCAGGGGCTGGGTGCTGCAGGCGTGGCCAGTGGGGAGTAGAGCTCGGGGCAGAGCAAAATGTGGCTGGGTGATGCATTCTCTCCACCCCCCATTGGGGACAGGTCTGGCCTGGCCGCACCCCCTTGGACATTCCTCTGCCCCACAGATTGAAGACCTCTGGCATAAGTAGTTCACACGTTTCAAGGGATTATTCAAGGGAAAGTAGCCCATTGACACTTCTCTAGTCATTTGTGTGGGTGGGTGGGTGGCAGTTAGTGGGTTATAGATTGTTGTAATAAACTGTAAATCCAGGTTCTCTGTTCAGTTCAGTCCCTGGTTTTGACTGTCTAGTAAAGATCTGAATTTAAACTCTCAGGCTCATCTTTTGAAGGTGTTGTGAAGGTTTCCTTTGAGGATGGGGACAGAGAGCTCATACATAGAGTGATTGCTTTATGAAAAGTGTTCATCCCCAGGTGATATGGTGTTTTTGTCATTTCTTACTTTTCTGTGTGAAGTTCATTCGAGAGAGTAATAATTGTCTCATTCCACCCACATTGTCGTTGGGGCATTTAGTTAACTGGATGAGGGATACCACATATTGTGATAAGCATGTGTAAGACTTTTGAATCTTGAAAGGTGTGTTGGGGGGAGTGTTGACTATCGTAGCAGTGGAGATATGTCTACAGTTTTTGCATCTTGTTCTGGCCACACCCAAGACACTGTCACCAAACCAGTAACAAAGAACTTCTGTGTCACCACACGGGTTAATAAGAAGTCAGACACTGTCCCCTTTAGGCATCCCAGCCTTTTGGCTCTCATCTCATCCAGGCAACCCCATTTAATATAGTGAGAGGTTATTGAAAACCCATTTCACTATATGTGAGGTCCTTTCTAATCCTAAAGGGTCAGACACATCCAGGTCTCTATGAATCTCAGATCTTACCCAAATATCACGCTGTCAGCCAGTCCTTAGTAAACTAACTAAAGATTTATTAAGAAAAGACAAGGAGAGAGTTATAAATGGTTATTAGATTATATACATACAAATGATTGCTACAAACCTGATATAAGGACTTTGCAGTGATGGAATCGATTGCTGGCTTGTAAAGTCTCTCTGGTAACTTCCAAAAGATTGGACGGTCCTTAGTCCATACTTAAAGATGCTCCTTATAGCTATAAATCCATTGTCCTGAGAATTACAGTAGGAAAGAGGCAAAATGGAGGTGTCTCAGAAGTCTCTTATATCCTCTGCTATGTGTCTGGAAATTTACTGACCCAAACAAAGCCCACAACCCAGGTGCATGGAAAATTACTGCCCCAACATGGAGTCCAGGGTCACATGTCCTTATCACATATCCTTACTTGGTTTCCTGAATCATAGGGGCAGCCATTGGTGCCTTGCTGTCTGAAGCATCTGCAGGAAGAGCTATCTGGACGGGATGAGTTTCTTCAGCAGTTCATTGTGAGATTGGCGTGTCCTTGATGGGCCATCAATACATAGCTGTCTAGCCCTAATGTAAATTCCATCTAGGGGGTGACACCCAGGAACAAACCTGTTTAAGAAACAAGTACATAGCCAGTATTAATAACTTCAGATAAAAAAGATTACACATGAATATAAACAAGATAATCATACTTAGCAAATCATAACTTTTCCTTTGATACCTTCTATGACATACTTTGTACAAAATTTGTTGCAATTGTATAACAGTGGTAAGATGAGTGATATACCGTATTTCCCCATGTATAAGATGCACCTTTTTTTGAAAAATTTGGGGTCTAAAAACTGGGTGCGTCTTATACAGTGGTACTTACCGGTGATGTACCGTAATACATTTATTTTCAAATCTCGGGCCCCAAAATTAAGGTGCGTCTTATACATGGGAGCGTCTTATACATGGGGAAATACGGTAGTCATCTTTAATCATAGAGCATCATATGGGGTCCTGGTGTTTCCATATCTCAATGACTGGGTTCTGGATGCAAGGTCCAGGCATCAGCTTTCAAGCGATCTGTTAATTGATCTTCTTTCCTCACTCAGAGTCAGCATCATTGTCGAGAAATAGATCCTAGACTCCTCACAATCCCTGGACTTTATAGGGACCACAGTCAATTCAGTCACAGCATGGACCTACCTACCAAGGGAGAGGTTTCAGACAATGTGAAAGATCATTACTCACATTGTCAACAATCCTCATGTACTGGTCAGGAATTGCCTATCCCTCATTAGCCACATGGCTTCATGTACATATGTGACCGCCTTTGCTTGACTCCACTTTTGCTGCCTCCAGATGTGCTCCAGACAGTTTACTTGCCAAAATATCATGCCATGGACATTATGCTGACAGTCACTGCCAGGATATTCTCATCCCTTCAGTGGTGGACAGACCCACGTTGCATATGCATAGGGGTTTCTCTCCTCCCCAGACAAAATGTTCATCATAGATGCATCCCTCATAGGCAGGGGAGCCACATGGAACATTACATGACATAAGGAATGTGGTCACCTCAAGAATCCAGGGTGCACATCAAGATCTTGGAATTCAGAGCTGTAATAAATGTATGTCAATCCTTTCTCCAATTCATCTGTTCCCATCATGTTCTCATCAGGTCAGACAACACCACCACTGTTAACTACATCAACAAGCAGCGTAGTACAAGATTCACCATGCTATGCGCAGACACAGTCAATCTCTGGAATTGGTGCATCACTCACCAGATTTTCCTGTCCACAGCCTACCTTCTGGAGACACAGAATGTACTTGCAGACTTGCTTAGCAGACATTTTGCCATCAACCGACCACAAGTGGGAACTCCTCAGTTCAGTAGTTAACCTCTTCACCTGATGGGGGATTCTGACCACAGAACTCTTTGCCTCCCATATAAATCGCTAATGCTTCATGTACTGCTTCAGTGGAGATCTCAGCCACCACTCTCAGGGCGACGCTTTCCTACTCAGACCAGATCAACCAAATCAACTATGCCTTCTCTCTTCTACCGCTCCTACCTTGACTACGCCACAAGATAAGACAGAGCAATGGTCATGGCCCAGACAATTCTGCCCAATGTCCTTCATATGTCAATCCGTCCATCAATTCCTATCCCCACCTTCCCTGACCTGCTGACACAGTGCAACGGTGAGATCAGACATCCCAATCCACAGGTGCTCCACCTCAGAGCATGGTATTTGGATGGGCATCAGCTTTAGAAGGGACTTGTCTTGCATGGCTGAAGAAAATCGTTTCCAGAAGCAGGATGGAACCACTAGACCAGGGGTGTCAAACTCACTCAAAGTGACGGGCCGGAATCACAAAACCTCTGCTTTCAAGGGGCCATACAATGCTCTCCGCCGAATATTTCAGGACCTCTGCCCATTTTCGGCGGCGCAGCATCAATAGCTTTCAGCGCTGCCCTTTCGCTGTGGGGACACTGACATTGCCACTTTAAGAGATTTCCAGGAGGGATACCCGCCGCCGAAAAACTGAGGAGGAGTTCTCCTTTTCGGCAGCACATTTCTGGAGCGAAAAGTATTGCCGCTTTAAGACGCTGGCCCCACAAATCTCTTAAAGTGGCAATGCAGACTTTCGGCGGCTCCGCTACTTAATTTCGGCGGCCGAGGCCGTATGTTTGACACCCCTGCACTAGACACTGTTACTGGGCTAAGTAGAAATGCTTCGCCTCCTGGTCCCAACAAAAGGGAGTTTTGCTGGAATCAGTGGGGATCCCCCTCCTTCTGGACTACCGTCTATTTTTGAAGGCATCAGGTCTTGCCATTAACTCTCTGAATGTCCACCTGGCAGTGTGTTAAGGTGTATATCCGAGACTTTCTCCTCGGAGCATAGTCTGTGGTGTCTGAGTGCTTGGCTGTAGATAACAGCTTTCTTGGTGTGTTTGGGGTGGTTACTGGCTCTGTGAAGATAGTTGTGGTGATCCATAGGCTTCTTGTGTAAGTTTTTTGTAGAGTTCCATAGCTGAAGCTAATTGTGGTTCCAGGAAGATGATGCTAATGTGGGAATGTTCTAGAGAGAGTTTAATGGTGGCTGTTGAAGTTGTGGTAGAAATCTGAAGAAGTTCAGATAGTCTATCCAGAGGATGAAAATATCATTGAGGTATCTCAAGTATATCATTGGTATCGTGGTTCATTTGTGAACACTGTTACCTGAGCATTTCAATCTCACTTATGCTAAGTGTGTCCACAAATTCTTCTGTGCGCACATGTGACATATGTGCATAAAGCTGCATATGGAAGGTTGCACTGAGGCCCATTTGAAAACAGGACACCCACCGTGTTAATGTGAGTTACTCTTTCCTGTCCTATACGTGAGGTAGCATAGCTTTGGAGTTTTTGCTGCTGAGAATATCAAGTATTTGAGACTGAGTTTAGAGCTCATAAAGCAGAGATTTGTTATTTGCCGTGACAATTGGAGGACACCTAATGGGCATAGTGTTTCTTCCTTCTCTTTTTGGTTTTAAACTCTTACTACGGTTTATATTGATGTTTCTGGACTTTGCTCAGGATCTATTCCTCTGTGAAAATGAGTCCCTGTTCCATAGATTTTTCTCAAAATATTGTTCATTGAAAATTAATTCAGGAAGCACACTGGAGAAGTGGCTGTTTTACAGAGGTAGATCTCTGGTATAACTAATGCCTTCAGTGAAGGGACCCTTAAAAATTACTTTTAGCTTATGTTTCCACTTTTGATGATAGAAAAGTCTCTAAACCAGGGATTCTCAAGCTCTTTCATAATGGCGATAACACTTTAATACTCAGATTTTTTGGGTCCTAGCTTAACTCCCATTTAATTGCACAATATCTCTGTGGCAACATTAATTTCTTACCTTTCTATCATAACTTTTCCTGTATGTATTTATTTGTACTTTTCAATCTGATTAATTCAAGACTTCTTTTGCTCTTCATTTTACTTCTCCTAGCTGTTACGATTTTCTCAGCTGGAAACAAGGAGAGGCAGCACCATGTGACCAAACAGCTTTCCAGATCAACATGTGCTCAATGGGCTGTGGTTTGTGAGTTTCTTGTCTAGACAGCAGGAAAAGTAACAATACGGTAGCCTTGACTGGCTTTCTCTGAAACTTCTATGAGTGACCGGGCCAGCATTACAATTTATGGAGTCCTGTGTTTCTGGAAGGGGAGGAAATCAGGCCTAGTTCCCTTCATCTTTCATTCAGAGATGCTGTGGGGGGAGTCTAGCAGCAAGCAGACTCCTCTGCACTCTCCCTATACACAGCCTTATTGATGAAGAGATAGATGGGATCAGCCCATGAGATGTAGTGCTATAGTGGGATGGAGGATCCAAAGTGGTTGCTTGCTCTGCTTGGGCGAAGTCAGACTTCCCTGAAATCAATAGACTCCATGAACTGCAGATGGTTCTGGATCAGGCCTATTATGTTTAAGACTGGCCCTGTCCATTAATCCCACAGTTCAGGTTAGACATGTGCTGCACTGTCCATAAGCACCATTAATATTGGTTTTGTTGTTCTCTTCTCTGCATGAGACTGGTTTCAAACTGGAATTCTTTTTGTGAGGCTTCTAGTGTTCTCTGTGTAGTAAACTGTAAGCAGAATGCATGTGGTTTTAGCCTTTGGAGCAGGCTCCTTTAAGTGCTAAGCCACCTATCTGAGCACAAATTGATCAATCCTCTGGGGCATCCCCTGTTATATTTGTCTTGTTTTTTCAGTTTGTTATAAACTCCTTGAAACAGGGATTTTTTTCTCTTCCTGTCTTGCACAGCATAGTTTCTCAACCTGTGGTACCCTGGGGGCACGTGAGACACAGGTAGGGGGTATATGGCAAAAAACCCAGTGAAGGAAGGCAGGCGGCAGCCGCCAGCTTCTAGGGAAGGCAGGCAGCAGCTGCCGGCTTCCCACCCGGTCCCACCTCCTAGTTGGGATGCCGCCGGCTTGGGTGGCAGCTGCCCACATCCCACCCGGTCCCAGCTCCCAGGTGGGAGCCCAGCAGCAGCCTCCTGCACCCTGCGATCGGGGCTTGTAGCTGGGTGGCTGCCACCTGTGCCCTGGCTCTGAAGCAAGAGACAGCCTCCCGTGCCCTAGCTTGAAGATGGGCAGCAGCTGCCTGCTGCCTGCCCACATCCCTGAGTCCCAGCCTGCGTGGAAGTCTCCTCTGCCCCAGCTCAGATTGGGTGACAGTTGTGCACCTCCCAGGCTGGCAGCCAGACGGCAGCCACCTGCAGTTTGCCCAGGTGGCATCTCCCCTCCCCGGCTCAAAGCCCAGTGCCCAGAAAGCCAGACGGAGAACTTAGTGGCTTGCCCAATCCTGGAATTGGACTCTACCCACAGGTTTGCTTGTCAATTTCACTGCTCTAGCTGAGCAGCTATGACAGCCCCAGATTTTACCAGTATAAAAATCTTAAGAGGGGCCCACACAGTGTGATTTGCCCCAGGCCTGCACCCCCCTAGGGATGGCCATGGGGAGTGCTGCTATCCACTCTAGTGGGCCGCTACTGCCTGCTCATACCTCACAAGTTCCCGCCTGTGTGAGGATAACACCACGTGACCCTGCCATCAGGCCATAGTGATTGGCTTGCGTTGTCCTTTGCTCCTGTATGGAGGAAGGGGAGGAGGAAAGAGGGGAGAAACAGCAGAGGGTTTTGTGATCTGCCACAGCACTGCAGAACTCAGAACTCTCCTGCTTTACAAGAAATACAGTCGTCCAGCAGTAAAGGGGAAAAAGGTTGTATTTCTCAGAGTGGAAAATTGAGTGTTGGGGTACTTATTAAAATTTTCAGAAGTTAGGGGGTACTTGCTACTTAAAAGGTTGAGAAACACTGTTGTACAGCACTGAACACGCTGCATAACACTTGAGTAGTAGTAATGCTCAACTGCAGGTTAAGCTCCCTATTTTAATGAAACCCTTAAATCTATGGCTTTGTAGGAGGAAAGAAAATATTGTAAAACAAATTTCATTTTCATTGAATTTCGGATCCAGGGACAGACGAATTTCAGGGTTTAACCCCTATTGTCGCATATGGTGGTATTGTATTTGTCGATCAAGAACATAGCTTTCACCACTCTGGCTTTACAGCAGACTTTTTTCAAGAATGATATAAAACATTGGGCCAGTCCAGTCCAATGTGTGAGCATTTATTACATGCCACCCACCTGAGCAATTTCAGTGATTCTCTAAAGTACAGTACATTAATGGCTTGAACAAGCTTAAATTTAACATTTAATTGATGCCACTGCCATTGATTATACACAATGAAATGATCTAACCCAAATGTCAAGCTGTCTGTGGTTTGGGTCCTGGCTTCTTTCCCACAGTACTGTGCTGATAGTTGATCATCATGGCTAACACACGCTAGATTTGAACTCTGGGCATTGTAGACAAGACGTTGTGCTCTGAAATTTACTTTCCTTGTTGGTCTGACAGAATTAGTCTGACACTTGGGACACAATACAAGCTTGCTCATTCAGGGTTTTACCTGGAGAAATAGAAACTGGGTGGTTTTGTCTTTACACATGCCAATCTCACATTATTTTAAAGTATAGTGAATGTGTCTTTAGATTAAACAGGTCACATCTTTATAAACGAAAATAGGTAGGTACTATCATGGGTTTTCACTTGAAATCAAGCACTGCACCTGGCAACATGTGCTCTGACAGTATGTATTGAATTTAGTTTTATTTAAGAGCAAGATTGTTGTAGCTCCTTCAACTTCCAAGTAGGCTGGAAGAGTGTTCTTGTCCCACTTACTGCAGATAGGCGGCTCCCTAAAACCAGGAGATTTGGTGGCAATTTTGTGCTTAATTTTTTTATAATTATACAATAGAATGTGTGTTAAATATGACATTATTTGAGAATTAAAATTCATGTATGAAACCTTAAATGACTTTCTCTTCCTTGTTGCAGATCCATAACATGGTGGCAGTGCTGGAAGTGATCTCCAGCTTGGAGAAATATCCCATAACCAAAGAGGCACTTGAGGTATGTCACCTTACATGTAAAATCAACACATGCTTCTGTATGAAAACAGATTGCCTCTGCACAATATCTTTTGAATCCCCTTTGATATATTCCAACTCTTTCATAAAAACATAGATAAATCACAAACAATTACAAATTAAAGGCAAAGATATAGTAATCAATCCCCTACTGCTTCCTCCGGCACCTCAGTAATGTGATGAAATGAGTTGTCTTTCTGGAATCATAAGCTAGCATAGGGGTAACTATACTGGGGTAGAGTGCAATCCAATTTCTATTCACATAAGGCACCAGAGCAATCCCTACTTGCCACTGGTTAACTCCTTATCTGATTCAGACAGCATTGCTTCCATAGTTTGACTGGTCACTTAGTTATTCTGTTGCTCAGATACTAATCCTCTTTGGTAACATACCATGAATAACATCACTTTATACATCCATAAAATTAGTTTGAAATATGCCCTCCCTCATGTGAGAATACCGTATAACTATAGAACATTTTGACTTATACACATTGGGGTAATTCATTGTTCAGTTCACTTTTCACTCTTCACTCTGAAGCATTCTTCTGCTGAATGCCCACCGTGGGATTTGGTTATACGAAAGGGCTCATTTAGGGAGCAGCCAGATTTCAAATTCCAATTCCTCTGTTGGTGGGACTGCAACTTCACAGGTGGTTCTTGTAAGCCTCCTTGGACCCTTTCAGACCCATAAACCCAAAAAGGATTTTTTTGCATTTAGGCGTCTAAAATATTTAATTTTAAATTTAAAGTGTGGGAATTCAAACTTCTGTCGGTGAAAGAGAAACTTTTGAGCTCCGCAGAGCTTTTCTTCAGGTCACCAGTTGCTGTTGATGAATGCACTTAAACTGGTAGTGTCATGCCTCTGAAAAACATAAATGACTTGTATTCAGGAGGGATCCAATGTATGCTCCTCACTGGAAATCTTATTTTGTGGGACCACAGAGTGCTACTCTGCCTACTCCAGCCACTGTAATGATTATTCCAGTTGGCTCAGGTTGAAATGCATCCAAACTCCTGTCAATTTCAAACTCATCATGTCCTATCCCCTCTAATATGCAAAAGGAGCGTGTGCTTCGCTTCACAGCCTGCACTTTCTTTGGTCTAACTTTATATGTCAATATTCCTTCCTTTTAATCTGATTTCTGGGGCATTTGCCTAATGTTTCCAAATGGACATTTTGGTTATAACCAGAAAACAAAGAAGGGCCCAAATATTTCCCTTGCAAATTGAGTGAAGTCATGTCTGGGCATTGTGAGAACTTTATTTAAATTGGCCTCACAAATCCTTCCCACAGCACTTGGGGAAAATTGTATCTGACTCTGGAGAGTGGAGCAGGATGTGACAATAAGGCAAGAGTGATGATCAGCTCTAAGGGTCTCTGATTTCTTGTCCCTCTTTCTACATGACCCTGTTGTTCATACACACCTTATTTGGCTGGGGGCTGCGCACACCTTTTCCCAGAACTTGAGCATGCTCCTCATTCACTTTCAAAAGGTTCCTATTGAGTGAGGGACTCCTTCCCCACCACCCTTCCCGGATAGCTCCCATGGCACTTCAGCCAGCGGAGAAAGAGAAGAGATGAATAATTACATTTACAGTAGGTTCCTTACATGATGGAGCATGGGGTCAACTGAATCAATCCCTTCCAAAAAGACTAATGGATTAATATGTTGTTTATCTCCTACATTCTTTGTGAATTTTGTGGTGTGATATATGGCAGAAAAGTATGCACTGACAAGTGAAAATGTGTCTTAAAACGTAAGTCAGATGGTATCTGTTTGTTCAGAATTAAATGTTTGTAAAACAACTCTTCTCACTTTTTATAGGAAACAAGATTAGGGAAACTCATCAATGATGTGAGAAAGAAAACGTCCAATGAGGAACTTGCCAAACGTGCCAAGAAATTGCTACGGAATTGGCAAAAACTAATAGAACCTGTGACCCAGAATGAATCAGTTCCAAGAGGATTGCCAAATCCACCAGGATCAGCAAATGGTGGTGCACACAACTGTAAACCAGAAGTGCCACCTGCTGTAGTAACTGGATCAAAGCCCAATAATGAATTGAAAAGCAGGAATGATATCCAAAAGCTAAACTCCCCGAAAACAGAAAAACTCGGAAATCGGAAAAGGAAAGGTGAACATAGGGATGGGCATCAAAGTCCTCCTCCTTCTAAAGTTTCCAAAGCTACTCATGAAGTATTACAAAACTCTTCTCCCCCACCGACTAATGGGATTGGGGGGAGCCCTGAAAGTTTTCCTAGTCCTGTAGACGTAAACCTGCACACAGGATCTGAAAGCAGCAGGCCAGAACATAGTGAAAATGACAAACACAGTAAGATCCCAGTAAATGCTGTAAAACCTCACACCAGTTCTCCAGGACTTGTAAAGCCATCGAGCACTTCCTCATTATTAAAGACTGCAGTGCTTCAGCAGCATGATAAATCAGAAGAAACCGCAGGACAGCATCAACCTAAGAGTCCCCGCTGTTCCTCATTTAGTCCTGGGAATGTTAGGCATGATACATTTGCTCGACAGCATATCACATATTCACCAAAGGGTTCAATTCCTAGTCCATCTCAAAGGTCCCAGTTCCTAGATACTGCACAGGTGCCATCACCACCACCCCCATCCTTGATGCAACCATCAACACCACCAATGCTAGCAAAAAGACTGGAGGTTTCTCAGCAATCAGAAACTGAGGTATCTCAACACTGGCAGGAACAGGTATCTTCTGAAAGCCAGCACAGGCACACAACAGGGACACTTCAGCACACATCTAGCTGCAAAACCAACTTGCACCCTGGAGAATCTCTGATGCCACACATTGGCTTTTCACCTGACAATTCAAAAATGGACAGTGATGATGCTGCTTCAGGTTCAGAAAGTAAGAAGAAGAAAAGGTACAGACCCAGAGACCATACAGTCAATTTGGATGGACAGGTCGTAGAAGGGGGTGTGAAACCTGTGAGATTAAAAGAAAGAAAACTCACGTTTGACCCTATGACAGGACAGATAAAACCTTTAACACAAAAAGATTCTTTGCAGGTAGAAATCCCTGCACTCGCTGAACAGCACAGGACAGAAACAGACAAGCAGGAGCAAAAACCCAACCTGCAAAGTCCTTTTGAACAAACGAACTGGAAAGAGTTATCTAGAAATGAAATAATTCAATCCTATTTAAACAGACAAAGTAGCTTGCTGTCTTCATCAGGAGTACAAACCCCAGGAGCTCACTACTTCATGTCTGAATATTTAAAGCAGGAGGAAAGCACTAGAAGAGAAGCTAGAAAGACTCATGTTCTAGCTCCTAACAGCAAACCCACAGACTTGCCTGGAGTCACAAGAGAGGTTACAAGCGATGACCTCAATAGAATACGTGAACATCACTGGCCAGGCGTGAATGGCTGTTATGATACACAGGGTAACTGGTATAATTGGACGCAGTGCATATCTTTAGATCCTCATGGGGATGATGGTAGATTGAACATCCTGCCTTATGTCTGCCTAGACTGAGTACAGTTTTGCTAAAATGCTCTCACATCGGCAGTTAGCAAAAATGGTGGACACTATGCCATTTAACATGGAGAGAGCCTCCTGTCCTGGACAAACAGGCCCAACAAGCAGAGGGTATGAAGGAGCTGGTTGTTTACAGCTCTTTCCTTTAAATTCTCCTTTTGTGAAATGCTGCTACCAGTTTACTAACAAAATTGCAAAGGAAGGCATACGGAGGTTGATAAGTTGAGTTCAAAACTCTGTATCAAGCCAGCTATAAAAAAGTGTTAGTCCCCAAGAAGTGAAGATGATTTCCAGCACTTTGTGAATGCCGGAATCTTATTACAGGCAGGTACAGATAAAAATGTAGAAATTACCTTTAAAAAATATGCATCTATTTATTTGACTTGATTTGGGTTTATTTGGCAGTGAGATGTCCGAGACAATGTGCAAAAAATCTAGTTTTTATTTGCACCAGATCTCTGAACATGATTGTGTTCTTTTCAAGTCATGTGGTGCAAAGATTGGGCTTTAAACAGCAGGTGTTGCACTGCAGGTTGGCGAGAGGGCTTCAGCTCAACATTCCATAGGCATCCACATATTTTAGTCTGGTTTCAGTTAAAATCCAGTCTCTGAGAAATGCTGCAAAAACTAGGTTTTTTTAAAACATTTTTTTTTTCTTCCGCCACCACCAGCCAAATAATTTTTCTCCTTTTCCCTTCCTGCAAACTTCTAGAAAAAATCACCTTTTCTAGAATCAAAAAGTAATGAGGGTGCTGCAAGTTTGTAACTATACTGTGAGGGGGAAAAAGAAGCCTGTTTGTATGCTGGAAATATACTTGTTACCATTCCTTTAGATATTGTTTGCCTTATGGATATCCATCATAACGCAATTTGCAAAAACAAAGAGCCTTAGTGAATGTACAGTAACTAGACTTCTGTGTTCTTGGGATGCAGAAGGGAGCAACTTTGCTATTTGGTCCTTTAAGTGGACACATTGTGATATAAATGTGGAAATAAAAAAATTTGCACAAAAAAGCTTGTGAATTATTTATATTTAAACTGGTTACATTCTAAGTTCGGTGAGGTCAAAAAAGTCATGCTGAAATTAAGTACATATTGCAGCAGTGTGATTAAAGCTGCATCCTGTTAATTTACTTTCTAAACCAGTTAAAGGTGGTTCTCGTATATGATGTACTATCTAACTTTTCTTAGTCTTCCAAGTGTGCTGGCAGTATTTAGTAATACATACTGGATAATTTTAACTATGGTTAAATCCAGGGAGAACGTGCTTGGTTTGGAGAGAGTCCTCCAGTTACTGTTAATATACCTCACAAGTTGAACTAATTGTTCAGCTTTCTCATCTGTCAACTTTTGTATGTAATAATATTGTAAACTGTTTCACCTCTGATCACAGCCTGATTCAGTAATATTTTTTATATTCAATATAGGCAAAACACTTCCAGCTACTGTTGTTAATATATTAACAATTGGAACAATTTACTTTTACAGCATCTGATATTGGGCTTCTGTCCTGCTGGTGCTTTAAAAAGAATCTTTATTAAGATTACTGCCACTGCAGTAACATTTAGATGCACCATTAGGACCTGATCCTGCTTCCACTGAGGTCTCTATCAAAAGTCCCACTGATTTTAGTGAGATCAGGATTGGGCTCTTAATTCTCAAATAAAGTCTACTTTTTATAATGGATGTTGCTCACCAGGTGAGCATTAACTTGTTCTATGGAGTACAATGAGAAAAGCTTTTAAAATCTAACCTTTCCCATTCAAACTGAATGCTTCTGTGATTTGCCTGGCTGGTGTGAAATATTGAAACCTGATGTATATAGGTATTTCAAAATCTCTCCTCATTGCCTAGTTGTTCCCTTTTCTCTAGGACTTCAGAATTAGAAAGGCTTCTCAGCTGGAAAAACCAGCCACCATAAAAATGTTTCCAAGTATATTTTCAGTTTACTTCCATTTTTACCCTTCTGCAGTGATAATGACTACCCAAGCTGTTTAAAGCCGGGGAAGGTAGTATCATCTTGTCTTGGAAGGGTGGAGTTAAGGGTGGGTGGGAAAAGCTGATCCTGGAAAATGCTTGAACTTGTTTATGTAGAAAACTTAACACAAACAAAGCCCGCCCTTTCCACCTCTGCACTGCGCGTGCGTGCATCCCCCCCCCCCTCCAAAAAAAAATATTTCTGCTCCTAGAGAATCTATTCTCTTCCCCTTTCCCTGAATGGTCATTACCCTTGCCCATCTTGGGGCCTCTGAATTTAGGCCTACTCAGAAACGAGTGGTGGTGGGGGGGTGTCTGATCTACCACGTAATTTTTGGCCACTTTTTTCTTCCCTGTTTGTTCCATTTCTTCTGAAATTCTGGCTGCTCTAAAGGGGTCTGTAGAGGATGGTGATACTCTAAACTGTCACTGGCACTTGCAAGGAACCTGCCATAGTGCCCAGTGACTGGCTAACCACTGTGATGATCTTAAATTTCATTCATTTTGGAGGGGAAGGCTCTTAGGTATCAGACCTAGTTCTTGCCCACAAAAGTACAAGCTAACCAGACATTTCCACTGATTACTGTGGGGCTTTAAATCTTTGTGTGACTTGTTTTCAAGGGTCTGGACTAGGTGGTCAACCAAGTTGGAAGTTATCCAGGGTGAGAAATAGATTCAAAGACATTTATATTTCAGCATGTTCTGTTAGTGTAAACAGTGTCGTTTTACCAGCTCTAGTTGAAGATGTTTACAAGGTGGTCCTGTCAATTTTGTAAACTAGTTCAAATGAAGTTTACCTTGTACATGTTGACCTGTTGTGTATCTTCATATTTTTGCACGGACTGTTTCTTGACCAGTTGCTTATACTCTAGGCGCTTTTCCAAAATGCACTGTCCTTGCTCTAAAGCTACAATCTAACGAGCAGAACAGATATCATCTTCCATAGTGGCATGGAAAGGCTCCCATGTGAATCTATGTTCTGATACGGCCCCATTCCTACATATTGGGTGTGCTGAGATATTACATAAATTCCTTTATTTTTTAAAGGAGGCACAGAAGAAATAAGGTGTACAAACAATTGATATTTACCCATTCAGGAACCATTCCAAGTGTCTAACAATCTGTATTACTAAAAACACTTTATGTGATGCTGCTCAAACACTCAACAATCATTTTCCTTAAATGGCTGTCTCTTTTTAACAAGCATACTGTGACTCATGCTGGTGGAGAGTAGGATATGGGACTTTATCAGTACTGGTGGTAATATGGAATAGCAACTCCCCTCCCTAGGAGGACGACTGTATGGAAGCAGTGGCGTAAACACACCATCTGCTGCTGCATTGTAACAGTTATGTGAAGTGTTAAGGAGAGGAGGTTCCCTGCCTACTGCAGGCTGTTAGTAATAGTACTTTCCTTTTGTGCTCAATGCACTGAGGGAAGAGCCAGATATAACATTTACTCTTGCTAGACAGTGTTTTACTAATGCTACTACCTCAAACTTGTCAGGAAAGTCGTTACCTGCGTAGGAATAATGTGTTAATCATGCCTCTACCAGTGTCAGTGCAAATCTAATTTTTTAAAAAAACTGTTTCTCTCAATTATGAGGTGAGCTCCTTATGAAAGGAATTATGCCTAGTACCAAAGCAATAAATCTTAACTATTCCTACCTGCAAATTTAAGTATTATGGAGAGATTTAGAATACATGTGTCTAAAGCACTTACGGTTAAAATTGATGATCAAGAGTGGCTAGCTTGGAGGACTGACAGTCTCTCTATGCCATTCTTGCTACTGTTGCTGGTCCAAATCTGGTATGCATGAATTTTGAGTGAACACCCATGAGATAATTATGAAATTAGCTGGTCTAATTCTAGCACACTTTTAAACAAGGGTCCCAGTTGGCATCTTTACTGACAATATTAGGTGGAAGGCCAATTATTTGAATTAGTAATAGTCTAAATTACCTGTATTGTTCTGCAGATGACCCCTCCAGTTCATGAATGAATTGTGTAAGTGAAGAAGCTGCTTCCTGTGCTGTTTTGTGGGCTTCATGTTCCAGGGCTGGGGGTTGTAGTGTCTTTCACTAGTACTAAATTCAGTGCTCGCTTAAATGTGGGGTAGGTGGATGCAGAGTTAGCTATTTCCCCTAAATTTTAAAATTAGAGGGGAAGTGGGAGGAGGGTAGGTGTGTCTCACGTAAAAACACACCAGTTTGGAATGTAGGAGTTTGTCAAGAAATCACAAGATGTGAAATGTCTTGATTTTTTTTTCCGTTTGCAGGGAAGGAGAACACAGTGGTGTACACAGTGAGCTGATTTCACTTCACTGTGTGAGCAGCTGAAGCCTGAAGGAGAGGGATTCCTCATTTGTTTACCACAGAGTGTGAGTGGAAAAATTCTGTCAACAAGAAAGTGATGCCCTGGCAGTGCTGGATTCAGGCCTTCAGTCCCACACAGCTTGTGCCTCAGATACAAAGGAGGTCCAAAGACTCTTGTCCATCTATTCCATGAAACAAAACTTACCATTGCCAAAAAGAAAAACTAGTCAACTTTATTGTGCTGTACCCTTTTTTTCCTGAACGTAAAGTTCTTGCGCTCTTGCCTAAATGAAGTGCACTTTTTGTAACTCTGCTAGCTCAAGGGGAAAGGTGTCTTTGTGCCCCTCTGTGCCAGTGGTTTTACTTGTGTGACAGTACGGAGGAGTCCTAGTCACGTACAGGCAACAAAAACAAAATCTTTACTTCCAAAGAGTTCACAATCTAACCACTGGAGCCGGGGGGGGGGGGGTATAAAGAAACTATAGGAGGGGTAGTCCGCATGATAGACGGTAATCAGCACCCCCCCAGTGGCAAAATATACATATATGTACCTTGCCACCACGCTATTGGGACAGGCGTTCTTGTTGGCAGACACTTGGCAGTTCAGCGTAAGGTGTGGGATTTGGTCATTTTCATTAGTGGGAGTGAGATGTGCCTCACTGATCTTTATTAATGAAATGCATTAGACTATAGAGAACACAGCTCCAGTATATGGCTGTTAGGATGTGTGTTTTTACAAATAATAGTGATGGAAAGAGCTTTTTCTATTAAATGTAGGCAAGCAGATTGCCATGGGGGTCTAGCTAACTGCACTGGTACTCAACTACCCAATCCCTCAAAGCTATGCTAGTATCGCCTGGCTGAGAGATCAGTACTATTCCTCTTACCTTTCCTGAGCAGTTTAGGTAGTGGGAAGTTCTGTTGGTTAATTGCATACAGGAGCTGCACTCCTCGTTCTTCAGTCGCTGCCCCGTTCTGAAACTGTACTCTAGCTTTCCTCGCCCTCTCCCTTTTACAGCGGTGGGGGCTGAGGGTGACCTGACAGCTGCTTTCACTCAGGGGGCCTGTCAGGAAGTCAGGTTTGTTTTCCAAAACACGCTGCACTGGCCGTTTCTGAGGGGAGGGATAAAGGCTGGGGTCGCGCAGCGCGGGGTAGGGCAGTGGCTGGATGCCGGCGTGGTTCTGCTCGTGTCTCGGTGAGGCTGAGACACGTCACCTGGGCCCGGCGCGCACACCAGCCCGCTTTCTCCGCAGACGGCGCCGGGCTGCCGGGGCGCTCACCTGAGGAAGAAGCCGGGTTTTAGCCGGCTGGGTTCGAGGCTGTGGGGGAGGGGCGGGGCGGGGCTATCTCGCGTCGGACGCACGGCTGAGGTGAGACAAGCAGCGGCGTTTACTGAGCTGCAGAAGTGGGGCCAATACACGATAGTACCGCGCTCTTCTTCCGCGGCTGCCGCCTCCGGTCCCCATCCGCTACCTTGGCCCGCGGGCCTCCCTCCCAAGGCCGAGCGGCGCTTTCCGCGGCGCGCACGGGGGGGGCCGGGGAGGGGAGGCTCCGCCCCGCTCCGCTCCGCTCCCCGGGCACGGCGGCGGGAGTGTGACCTCAGGCCGTGCCTCGCGGCGCAGAGGCGAATGTGACCCTCTGCCGCAGGCAGGGCCTCTTCCGGGTGGCTGTGGCTCCCTCACCGCCGGCATGGAGGCGGAGCCTGAAGAGCGGAAGTGACGCCGTGTGCAAAGCTCCTAGTGCGAGCCTAGGGGTGGGGGCCCGCCCGCAGGAAGTGACGTGTGCCTGGCATCGTTGACGTTGCGCCGCGCCGGGACTTGTAGCGAGCGATGGCGGCCGCGCTGGCGGCTCCGGTCGGCGGCGGCGGCTCCGGGTCCGGCTCCGGCGCGGTGGGCGCGGCCCGCGGGCCGGCGCTGCGGGAGGGGGCCCGGGTGTCTGCGCTCTGCCTGGCCTGGTACGGGCTGAGCGCGGGCGGGAACGTGGTGAACAAGCTGCTCTTGGGCGGTTTCCCGCGGCCCGTCACCGTCTCGCTTTTCCACATCCTGGGGCTCTGCGGCCTCCTGCCGCCGCTGCTGCGAGCCTGGCGCGTCCCTCCCGCCGGGCCGGCCCAGCTGCCGCCCCGCGCCTACCCCCGCTACATCCTGCCGCTCGCCTTCGGCAAGTACTTCGCCTCCGTCTCGGCGCACGTCTCGCTCTGGCGGGTGCCGGTCTCCTACGCGCACACAGGTGAGGGCGGCCGGGGCTGAGGCGAGGGAGGGGCCTGGAGCCCTTCGTTGCCGCAACGGATCCCTAGGGAGCCTGCGGAGGTATCCCCTCTCCGAGCCGGCCGTAGCGCCTTTGGGCTGCGTGTTGAGCCCCTTCCCTTCCTGGCGCTGTGCTGACTCTTCGCAGAGGCTTTCGCCACTTTCCTCTTACCGTTTCTCTGGCCTGACCCCGGCTGAGCTCCTTCCTGCTTCTCTTCTCTTCCCTTCCCTCCCCTCAAGACTGAGTAACCCCCCGGCCTGATTCCTGTAGAGTCTTTCCTACTTGTGTACGGCCAACTTGTGCTCCCTCTCTCCTGTTCTATTCCTGCCACTTCCCTTTTTGAGCTCCCCATCCTGTGGTGTACTCTCCTCTACAGAGTCTTAATCTGGCTGTTAGTGCCAGTCTGAGCGATAGACTTCCTCACAGCTCCATGTGTATGATCAGACAACAACCCAGAAACACCAGTGAGAGAGAGCCATATAGGTCGTGAGCCTAGAACACAGTTCTTGTATATTTGCAGTGCTGTGTTCTCAGAGGATTAACAATGGTTCTCAATGCCCAATACCACTGCATGCTCTGTGGGGCAGGGACTATCTTTTTCTGTGTTTGGGAGGGTACTTTGCACACTGTAGGCTCAACTACAGCCTAAATAAATGATGTTTTAGAGCAGTGGTTCTCAACCTATTCACCATTGTGGGATGCATATGCAGCTCTGTTGTGTGGGCTATATCCACACAATGTATATACTACCTGTATGGTCCTGAGGATGTCACATGGGCCACGACTGTGTGCAGATTGGGCCACAATAGGGCTGCGGGTTGAGAACCACTTTAAAGGAAAAGTGTAATGCTTTCTGTTGCTTGCACTTTTGTGAAACTTGTTCCATTTGACATAGTTGATGATCTTAATCTTTGTTTTATTTTGTAATCTCAGCTGTGACATCGATCAACTCCTCTTTAGTGCTACGGTTTGGATATGCCATTTTCTAGACCTCTGTTTACTTTCCCCATTCATGTTTTTCTATTGGGATTAGTTTGATTTTAGTACCTTTATTTAAACTTCCCTTTTGCTTTCAGTAAAGGCAACGATGCCAATATGGGTGGTTCTGCTGTCAAGAATTATAATGAAAGAAAAACAGACTACAAAGGTAAGTTGCTGGTGATTCCTCCTCTTCCTCTCCATTGCTAGTCCACACTGAATTTAATTGACAGGGATTGAAAAATTCACTCACATGGGGCAAATAGAAAACTTTCCCAAGTGAGTCTGTAAGATTTCAGAGTGAAAGCATTCATTTTACAGATATGTTTCTAGATCTTTGTAAAAAACCCTTTCAAATATAAAGAATGAGCTGGTTCTGTGCTCTCTGTAGACAGACTGCTCCAGTGTATCTGGCATGTCTTAGTTTTCTCAAACTGCAACAAGGTGAAAGCTGAACCCCAGGATCTTATTGTCCCTCTAAAAATATGCATGAACATTGTTGACTTGAAAGTTCCTAGAAGATGCATGCTGCTGTCATCTGCTCCCTCTTCCAGGTGTATTTATCATTGATCCCTATAATCAGTGGTGTTCTACTGGCCACAGTCACTGAACTCTCTTTTGATACGTGGGGACTCATCAGTGCTCTTGCTGCTACACTCTGTTTTTCACTTCAGAACATCTTCTCCAAAAAGGTAATAGTTCTGTTGTACATCCTGCTGAATGAAACTCTTAAATATGTGGCATCACCTTTCAGAGGGTCAGGAATGTATTTCCCAGTTTAGAACTGGGTTTGTATTCTTATATGGTACTTCATACATCTGTTTTATGTCCAGCAATAGCTCACAAAGCCTTGCAAGTTAGGCGTTCTGTTGAGTGAAGGAAAGTTGGCCATGACCCAGAGTTTATCTTTGGCTTTGTTCCATGCCATGGAGTCTTTAGTTTCCATCAGCAATGATTGAGAGGACCTCACATCTAATAACATAGTTGAATGATGGCACCTTTATACACTGGGTCAGCCCCTCCCTCCAGACTGAACTCTATTGCTCCAAATCCTGAAGTGGAACTGCAATCCAAATTTAAAACCTGTGAGTCAAACTTGCAAACAAAAGTCAGACTTCTTAATACCGAACAGACTATTTAGCACTTATTAGTATATGGCTGTTGCCATTATGTAGAATAAATACTTGCTTGGTTTTCAGCATTCAAGTCAGTTAGGCAGTACATCATTGTTTTCAGGCAGGTTGCTACTTATCTTTAATCATATGGTACAAAGTGAGTGTGAGCTGTAGGTACTGTGAAATAGAACCATGGTAGTTATTTGATCAAACACTACACCAATGAGTCAGATGTTTGGAATTGTGCCTATCCTTTGCGTGAAGGTGGTCAGTACTTGGAGAAATGATGATTTCTGATGTCATTATCAGGTGTTGAGAGATTCCCGAATACATCATCTTCGGTTGCTGAACATACTTGGATGTCATGCTGTGTTCTTTATGATCCCAACATGGGTTTTGGTGGATCTTTCTTCTTTTCTAGTAGAGAATGACTTGGTAAGTCTTTGGCAAGGTTCAAGATAGGGCACTTGCTTGGACATCTCTCCTGCTTTTTAAAGATTGATATATGGCTAAGACAAGAGGTATTGTACGTGCCACTATGTGCCACAAAACAGTGGAGAAAAAGGCTCTGAGGTTATGGTAAGGCTAAATACAGGGTAACCAGGCAAAACAAGTAACTTGTCTGGTATGTGGCAGTATAGTCTTCAGGCACTAGCACCTTGAGGTGAGAATCCCGAAGAGCAGATTGTGATGAGCCTAAAACAGAAGCTGGGAGGTTACCTCCCCTCTTTCTCAAATTAATTGTTTTGTCCATTTCTACATCAATGTGGTGGTGAGCCTTTTTACTCAGCCCTCCCTACCAAAATACCACTAACAAATGACTTGTTTGAGACGCTATTGTGAATTGCATCCTCTTCTCACTAGGAAGTTCTCTATCTCTTCTCTGAATCTGAAGATTAACTTATTTTTTTACTTTGTTTTTTCCATAGAGTACAGTGTCCCACTGGTCCTGGACCTTAATGCTGCTAATAATCAGTGGATTTTGTAACTTTGCCCAGAATGTCATTGCTTTCAGTATTCTTAACTTAATCAGTCCATTAAGTTATTCTGTTGCAAATGCCACAAAAAGGATCATGGTCATTACAGTTTCCCTTATAATGCTTCGAAATCCAGTCACCAGCACCAATGTTCTTGGGATGATGACTGCAATCCTAGGGGTATTCTTGTATAACAAGGTAAGTCTGTATTGTGAAACCCGTACCAGTCAGTAGTGACTGAAAGCTGTTACTATCTATTGACTGTAAAATAGTGTTTGTAAAATGAGTTGTCCATTAGCAGGCCAAAACAGGTGATTGTGTAACATAACATAACCAAAAAAAAAAAAATCTCAAATGGCCCAAGTTGTCTGACTCAGGAAAGATCAAGAAATGAATGGGCTTTGGTTAATGAGTTCCCATTGGACCTTGGGTGGGATTGAGACACATGGATGTTGGAAGTGGGGAGCAGTGCATGAGGGGAAACTTGCTGCCTTATTGTGACAGATTCCCGAGCTGTAATAAGTACATCTTTCACCATTACTTAAATTCATTCTTACAGATGTATACAGTGCTGCTCTTGTTCCTTTTCGGCTTCTACAAGCACATAAACACCTATGCCACTAACTTGTTTGTGTGTGGTTCTGGTGAATGTAACAAAAGATTCTTCTTTGAGTGATGATCCCTATATGTATTCCATGTGCGTTATGTGCTGGACCTGGAAGTTTTCAGTAGCAGTGTCCGTTGACCTGCACGTGCGTCATATGTTGCCTCATGCTCCAGGCGAGGTTATAAGAGGCCATGAGAGGCAGTGTTTCTTCAGTTCTATCTCACTGCCGTATGGTTGGAGCTGGAATCCACGTTCATCTGTGCTCGTAGTCTGATGACAATGGACGAGAGCATTTTCATCTATAGTTAGCTTGTTCCGTTTTCTTCTTGTCTAGATAGTTGTTAATGCGTTAGTGTTGCCCCGCTTGGGGCCTGTCCCAACCCCTCCACCAGTGCAGGACAAGCCCAAACATAAGAGTCACAAGTGCTCTCATGGGCATTGCTGCAAGTTCCCATTGCAGGTGCAGCCACGCATAGCATTTCCTCTCTAATCTATGCCAGGTTGGGCGAGACATTGCGTGCAGACCCTGCTGCGTCACCTCCTAAGCTTCCCCATTCTGAGGGTAAAGCTAAGAGGAAGGAGGATGAATTAGTACTGCTGCCAGCTGCACGCCGAAACTGCCCTCCACAATATGTGCCTTCGTCACACCAGTCACTGCATGCCTTTGTGCTCCAGGGGTCCTAGAGATGTCCCCTGGACTCTTGGACATGTCAAACCTCTCCTACCAACCATGCATCTGGACTTACCATAGCCGCCTTCTCTGCTGCTCATGATACCACAACCCCCTACTCCAATGGATGCACCGCTTCTCCTGGGATAGAGACCACACCTAGTGGTTGTGCAATGACCAGCGATTCCCCTGCAACTGGAGGTCTCCTTGGACTCTGACATCTATTCCAAAGGGGAATTATCTTTCTCTCCTGTTTCCCGATGCAGCATGCATAAGCAGGGCACTTGACAGGGTATGCCCCTGCATTGCTGCTGTGGTACAGATGCTGTTGGGGCCCTCTGTACTTTCAGGACCTGACCCTTTGGCTGCCCTGGAACCCGTACCACCAGCCATACCCAACTTCCTGGGCCTCACATCCTTCCATCCAGGCTATTGCAGCAGAATCATCCAGCTCCAACCCAGAAGCAGAGCCAGAATGGGAGCTGTTACTGCAGGTCCCGAAGGCCGCTGCCGCTTCCTCTCCTGATGATGTCCTAATTCCACACACACAAAACCCCCCCCACACCCCTCCCGCTTTGTTCCCCAACATCCTAGGCAATAACAGGAGCTCCTGCAGTGGGTAGCTATTGATTTGGGGGAGGTCCAGGACCAACACCACCAACTGTTAGACATTCTCCAGGCCAGGGGACTGTCTTGCGTTGCACTGTCCATTAACGATGCTATTCTCCAACCTACAAGGGCCGTTTGGTTCACGTTGGCTTCGTACTCCCATGCCCAAGAGGGTGGAACGCCAGTATTTTGTCCCTTCCAAGGGGGATTTCTCTTTTCTCACCATCCACCCCCCACTTGGGTGGTGCACACAACGACTGAATAGATGAGGCAACTCCCCCGATAGAGTGGCAAGACACCTTGACCTCCTGGGCAGCACCCCTACATGAGGGGGCGAAGGGTACACTTTACCGGGGCTCAGAGGTCCTGGAGGGCCTGGCCCAGGCTGCAACCCCCATGGGTATGTGTGTGGGAGAAAGCCCGTATTACAAGTTTGTACTGGGCCCGAAAAAATTTATGCTTGGGCCCTGCTTCTGGGCTATAAGGTATGTCTCTCCATGGCCCTGCATCTCCAGACTTTGCTAGCGAATTATGACTTCAATAACTATGCCAAGCTAGCAGAGTTCCTGGAGGACTTGCCATGGGACAAATAGCAGTGCTTCCAGGACTTTGTGCGTGAAGGTTACCTGATGGCCAAGGTGAGCCTCCAAGCTGTGGTAGATGCAGTAGATATATCCTCCTGCTCCCTTGCCATGGACATTGTTATGCAACAGGAGTCCTGGCTGCAGTCTTCTGGCTTCCCGAGAGAAGTCCAGATGTCCTCATCAAAGGGGAGCTTCTGGATGGCAAAGCTGTTCTCAGCAAAGATGAACGAGTCCCTCTGCTGCCTGAAAGACTCGAGTGACATTTCGATCTCTCAGAATATGCATCCCATTGGAAATAGCAGTGACCACCCATTGGACTGTGCGCCTATGCACCATACCAGACTGTCTATCCCTGGTACCAGGAACCCACGAGACGGCGCCCTCAGTCTCCCCAACCATCAGCTACCACCACCTCCTCCACCTTACCACAGCATCAACCCAGAGCACAGTTTGGATGTGCGTGTCGAGAGCTGGAAGCCGTCACCACCTCAGCCATCCCATCATCTTTGGGGGTCTGTCTTGCCTTGTTTGTCCACAACTGGGGCAAGATCACAAACTATTGGGTACTAGAGACTGCATGGCATGGTTACTCTATCGAATTCCTTGCCTTCCCTTTGCACCACCCCGCATCACCTCCTCCCCCATCCTACTGGGAGATCCTCTCATCGCAACCTCCTACAACACGAGGCAGACACCCTCCTCATGAAGGGTGTGATCAAACTGGTGCCCATCCCCTTTGTTGGCAAGGGCTTCTATTCCCCATACTTCCTCATCCCAAAAAAGGGAGGAGGACTCCACTCTATACTTTCTCTGCCTACTCAACAACTTCATCAGGGACATATGGTGACACCCACATTGATCATCCCTTCCCTCCCTCAGGAGCATAGTTTGTAGCTCTCGACATGGATGCATATTTTCACCTCTACATCCATCCATTTCACAGCAAGTTTCTTTGCTTTCGCATGGGCAATAACCACTTCCAGTTCAGAGTTTTCCTCTTTGACATCCCGGCGGCCTTCACAAAAGGTTTTGTGGTCATGACAGCTCAGCTGAGAGGACTGGGGTGGTCTGTGTTCCCTTACCCAGACAACTGGCTTCTGGTGTGCCATCCCTCGCTGAAGCTACATCAGTCGTCTGCACTCTCCTCACCGCTCTCGGGATCTGTATCAACTAGGAGAAAACTGCTTATTCTGCAGTAGACAGTCCACTCCATTATTGCACACCTGGATTCTGTGGTGGCTTGGGCCTTTCTCCTGGCAGACTGTTTTGCCACCCTGACTGCCCTTGTGGCAGCCCTATGCTGTAACCCACACACCATGGTGCGCCACTGTCTGCCTCCTCGGTCACATGGTGGCTGCATGCCCATGTGATGCCGCGTGCCCGCCTACACATGTGGTGTCTATGGCTGTGGCTCCTGCCAGTCTGCAAACCCCACATCACCCACCTGGATGCCACATTGATTGTCCCATGACTGGTCCAGGCCTCCCTCATGTGGTGGACTGACCCTTTCAAAGTGCTGATTGGCCCTCCTTTGCCCCTCCCTCCCATCACCATGGATGCCTCCTAACTGGTTGGGGTGCCTGCCTGGATGGGCATGCCACCCAAGGGGCTTCGACTAAATGAGAGACTCGCATGCACCTCCCATGTACACAACTCTCTGGCAGACACACTCAGCTGGATCTGATACCTTAATCATGAGTGCGAGCTATGTGACCCCACCCTCCGTTTCATCTGCTGTAGGAGCCAGTTGCGAAAGCCGCAAGTTTTCCCTCTTGCTTGCAGCAACTCCCAGGGCGATGCTTTCTCCTTCCATGGTGGGGTGATCTCTGTTATGCCTTTCCTCCCATCTTCCTCCTTCCTCAAGTCCTATGCAAGGTCCTCTGCGACTGGACCATGGTGCTACTAATAGCCCCATTCTGGTCCCGTCAGTTTTGGTTTCCAGACCTACTCAGACTCCCTGCCTGTCCCCCAATCCACCACCTTGTGCTCCCTGAGCTCCTTACCAAGGGGTAGAGTCTGTCATCCCAGTCCAGGCTTGCTTCGCCTCCAGGCCTCATTTTTGGATGGGGCTTGCATGTAGACAATGACTATTGAACGTCAGTGTAGCACATACTTACGCACAGCAGATAAGCTTCTACACAAGTGCTAGGCAGCAAAATGGAAATGCTTCTCCTTCTGGGCACAATGTCATTACCTCCTCCTTGGTCACGTCTCCATCCCCACTGTCCTGGACTACCTCCTAGAACTTAAGACCTCAGGCCTCACCCTCAGCTTGGTCTGGGTCCATTTGGCGGCCTCCTCCCACCATTGGAAAGTCGCTCGGTATTTACCCACCCCACCACCCACTTTCTGAAGAGGCTGATGAACAGCTTCCCACCAGTCCTTAAATCTTCTTTCTCACACACACTCAGGCAGCGGCGGAAGACAGAGCCATGGCCATGCCGTCCTGCAGACGCCAATACCTCTTGCATCTTCGCACCCACCTCCAAACTGATCTGTTGATACTTATCTGCGTTTTGAATACATATAGGGACCATGGCTCGAAGAAGAGGAGGTGGCTACTTTACTTGTAACTGAGGTTCTTCAAGATGTGTAGTCCCTATTTGTATTCCAGTACCCGCCCACTGTCCCTTCTGCTGCAGACCGCACTACTCAGTGATAAATGGGCGACTGAAGGAGCATTGCCTTGCACAGCCTCTTTTAACCTTGCCTGGAGCACGAAGCAATTTATGATGCTCATGTGGGTTAACTGATGCTGTTACTGAAAACTTCCAGCTCCAGCGGATGGTGCGCATGTGCACCTGCATTTGGAATACAACTAGGGACCATACATCTTGAAGAACCTCTAGTTACAGGTAAGTAACCTCCTCTTTCTTGTGATGACTGTTCTAACCTAGATTGGCTTCGTGTTTCATTAGTGATTCAAGGCTTTTGAGCAAAACCAGGAATAGGAATAGGAATACTGAAGGAGGAGGATTTGCATTAGGAGTAATTGGAGATTTAAGAGGTTAGTAAGCATAGTTTCTAATGTGACTAGCTTCTGCTGTGGAACAGATGTCTGTTCTTTCCAGACATGTTCATTGTTGTGTGAGAGAAGTAGTTAATTAATTCTTTGCTCCACAGACAAAATATGATGCGAATCAGGAAGCAAAGAAGCAGCTACTTCCAGTTACAACTGGGGATCTTGTGAATCTGGAACGTCACAGGAACACTCCTGAAAAGTCTCAGAATGGACTCATGGCATTTGCACAACATGGAGACTATCAGTATGGCCGAGCCAATGTCTTAACGGATCATTTCCAGTATAATAGGCAAAACTATCCAACCACATACAACTTCAATCGATATGATATATAAGATTCTGGTAAGCAGTTATAGACTATAACACAAGATTTCCTAAGCATTATCAGAAACTTCTGGCACGCCCTTGAATGTAAAGCTATCGATTATACAGGTTCTGCAGAGGGGAAGATGCATGTGTATCAAAAGTGGTACAGACTTTCATTTTCAGACAAGCAAGTCTCTAAATATGAAGCAATTATACTGTAAATTCCTTCCAGTGTCTGATCTAATTATTGTACAGAAATTCTGGTGAAATGCAAGTGTAAAAATCCAGCGTAAATATTTGCTGTCATATTTGTTTTCAGAGCCTGTCAACTGACTGCTGTTTTGGCAGTTTAAATGTGGCCAGTATTTCCTGTCCATGCTTAACAACTTGATCTTTAATTTGTGTTTTAATTCTATTTTAATGCTCCTTGGCTCAGTACTTTCCAAATGTAATTTATGAAACATGGAGAAAGTGAAACTGCATATGCTTCTGATTGGTGTTAGCAGAGCTTATCAGTTCGAGGAGAATTGACTTGTGTCTAAAAGCAGATGCGTAGGTCTGAATTTCAGTTGCACCTGTTTAAAATTTCATGTTGATATTAAGTACTTGTAAACTGAAACTAGAGGCACACAATGAAGTTCAAACAGCCGGGTTTCTAAACTAGTACTGAGATCTTGTTCCCTTCAATAATCGTGAAGTAAAATTTCATTTAGGCATAGAGAACTGATTTGTCTCTAAAATAATGTGACACTAGTTCTCAATAGCAACTGTGATGAAGAGTCTTCACATTCTTTGATTGATGAAGTCATGTAACCATTTCAGTAGTTACTCTTTATCTGACAACAGAAAACACTTCGGCAAATAAAAATTAGTATTTGGAACAATGCTGTTTTTCTGTGACTTCTCCACACTTGTTTTTATAAAGCTTGCTTATTGTCCTGCTGAGTTGGGAGACGCTTAAGGATTATAGTTTTTCTTTCTCACTTCTTTAATGGGGAGAATTATGGTCCATTGTAAACTTACATTTTATGAATGGGTCACATCACTTCTAATTGTCTCTTGGCCTCCAGTTACATTGTGTATGTTTTTCTTACTAGAGCTATTGTGTATATTCTGCCTGATTTATTTGTTCAGATGAGTTATGGAAGTTAACGTTTATCCCCTTCTTTCCTACTGCAGCTCCCCTGGCTGGAATAATTAATTACGATGAGAAATTGTTCTTGACTCAAGGGTGAATCTGTAAAATTGTGAAGAATGTGTCTTGGATTCTCTGTTTTTGCATTTTTAGTATACATGAAGATGCTTTGACAAAACATGAGGTTTTTATTAATGAGTGATGTCAGATACTGAGTGTGTGTGCGTGTGAGAGAGCAAAATGAAGCCATCTGAGCTTTGGTGTATAGAAAAAGATTTTTGGCAAAGATGATCTTCAGACCTTGTCTCCTGTAGGAAAAGCCATGGGATAGTGGTCTGAGATTCTGGCAGGGGAAATGCTGGGCACATTCTTGCTATTTGGGTCATTGGACAAACACCAGTGACTAACTTTAGTAGTGGTGGGTACTATACAAAATACTCCACCCTTTATATTCTTTGCATGAAAGATGATTGCCTTTTAAAAGCAAGATAATTTTGTGGCTCCATTCTTGATTATTTACATAGCTTTTTACTGTAAGTACAAAGCTAAACCTGTTCAGTCTGTTAGCTGCTTGTAGATATGCCCCATGTAATAGCTTCCTTGTTATGTCCCAAAGGAGAGAATGGTGCATCTGAATCTCTGGAGACTGGGCCGAATTCACTCGTGGTGTATGAGCAGAACTCTACTGATGTCAGTGGAGTTGTGTGTGTTCATGCTATCAGAAAATTTTAACTTGGATGTTTAGTCTGGAAAACTCATGGTTCAGAAATCATTCTGGGGACTCCTCCCACACAACTTTTGAGCTAGAACTGCCTTCACAGACTCCGGGATTCATTTCTGTACAACAGCTATATCACATTCATGTGCAGAAGGGAAAATACAGCCAGTGCAAAGACGGACGTAATGTATTTCTAAGGCACCCTTCTTAATATGAGTGCCATTGCATAAATGTGAAAGGAAGGATGTTCTTGTGGTTTAAGGTTCTGGACTGGGATTGCAGTTCAGTTCCTAGTTCTGCTATAGACCTCCTATGTGAACTTGGACAAGTCACTTAGCCTGAAATTTTCAGAGAAGGCTAAGGGAGTTAGGTGCCCAATTCAATTACTTTCAATGGGAGCTGAGTGCTTACCTCCCATAAACCTGTCTGAAAATCTCAACCTTGCTCTTTGTGCCTCAGTTCCCTATCTAGAAAATGGGATTAATTCTTCCATACCTCACAGGGGTGCTGTTCTGGGATACTACAGTGCTGGAGGCCATAAAAAAGCGTAGAAATCCCTCTCATTTGTGCTTTTCTAGTGTGCCTAATACCATAATATTTTAGTACCATTTGAATCATCCCCTCAAGGAAGAGGAACACAGCTCCCTTCTCCTTTTCTTCTGAGTAGATGCTTGCTTAATCATATTTAGGTGTCTTTTTTCCTAGAGATTCCAGCCAGGTCTGTTTCACAAATCCTTTCTTAGAAGGCTTGCATTGCACCATCCTAAATTAGCAGGACTTGGGCTCTGTCTGATCTGTAAGGATTGTAAATCACAGGTGAGAGCCCACTGCCGAGAATGCCTTCTCCCTGTTTCTCAAGTTCTAACCTGGGCTCTCTCAGCCTCAGCAGCCCCCACGAACACAACTGCTGTAATGCGATGCAGTGCAATAGGGGGTTCACTCAGAGAGCTAGGCCAGAGTCCACTTAGGGCTCTGAAGATGACTTTTTAGGCTTTTCTCCTAGAGGTTACATGACTTGTGGTCATGCTTGACTAGTTCAGGGTGTATAGTTGGTGGGGATGATTTTGTATAATCGAATCTTCAAGTGAATCATGGTACAGTAAGTGATTTCCTTGAGTACCTGACCCTAAGTTCCAAAGCAATTACTACCTGTATTCAGGGAAAGGAAGTTTCTGATTATTGTTGAAACTTGTATTTTAATCTTACTAGACACTGCGAGATTTAATGTGGTGAGGTAAAACATTTATCTAACATGATTTATTTTAACATGGTTTGTAAATTAATGGCATGTTTAACTGTACATAAGTCTGTAGAAAATATGAAAACACAGGAATAAAAAGGGCATATCTAGACAATCATGTATAATTACCCTGCTATTAAATCAAAGTGAAGAAAATACTTCTTTACTTTTTTTGTTTGCAGTACAACTTGAAGGAGTGCCATAAATCAGTAATGATATTAACCATTTGGAGAACAAGATTAATTTGCAATATTTTATTGTGTATAATTTGTTGGTATCAGATTTTTACATAAAATAAAAGAAAGCTGAGACACTGTAATTAGTGTGAGATTTGGACAATAGCTACTGCAGCTTTTTTTAATTGAGTTCCACAGTCCAGCCGTAGTGCAAAAGTGAGGAATCCGTTGCCAAAAAAGTTACTGGGTGTTACTAAAAATAAGCATGCACAAAGAAACTGGGCACTTTTCAGCTGCCCCTTCATGTGGGTTTTTGCATTGATAGAATTCATCAAATAACTTGGTGCTGCTAGAAGTTCTTGTGAGAATCTCTCCCTTATGGACTCTTCTGTGACACCAGATGATGACTTGCAGTGTCTCTATTTCAGTCAATGAAACATTCAGGTGTCTTATGCAGTTAACTGAAATAGCTAAACATTGATGAATGAAATTCTGAGACAGCTCAATACATTAGCAGTGCAAGGCTTTCATGAAAATGACTTTAGTAACTTCAGGTCAATGCTATGGGAGTTGCTGGTCAGAAAAGGTTGAATCTTTCAGTAATGTCAGTTCTAACCCACCTCTCTGGCTTCAATGTAGCAGTAGAAATTTCTGCTATAAAGTGGTTTTGTGTTGCCCCTTACTCACAAATAGAACCATTAATTTTACAGGGCTTCCCATTCTTAACCATGTTATAAGCTGAGGTTTTTGTGGTTTTTTTTTTTTTTTTTTTTTTTAAACATGCTAGGCTAGCTTGGTGCTGGTATGTGCAGTTTTTAAGGTGAATGTTTAATTATCTTATTTACATATAAATATGTATATATAAATATTTAAGAGCAGCTGTATGGGTGGCACATAAAAACCTTTCCCATTCTGTGCTTTCCACATGCTGATACTTTATGGATGAATTGATTGTGTATTTAGTGTAAAAACAACGAGTCCTGTAGCACTTTAAAGACTAACAAATTTAATTTCTGCAGGCATAAGTTTTCGTGGGCTGTAACCCACTTCGTCAGATGTAAGCTGTATTTAGTGTGTTTACCTATATCAGGATAAAATTTGATGCTTATGGAATCTGGCACTTAAAACAGTAGAGAAGAGTGTGAATTGCTGTAGAATGTTTGTGGTTCTTATTTCTACTGCATTATTCTGTACAGCTCAATATATAACTTAGTATGATTGTTTTGTCTGCCCTTTGTGGAGGATTCCCTTCTGCTCTTCCGCAAATTGCACATTGTCAGTGGTGCTGGTGCTTCCTATCAGGTGAAAGGCTGATAAGGAGAGGGAGAAATTGCACTGGTGGCTTTTGAGTGTTGGGAATCTGTGAAGATTTATTTGCTATTTAGTTGGGTAGGTTAGATGGACTTTGAGGCCTGCCCTGGAGGTTCTTACTTGGATACCCAATGATTGTGGCTGTAGCCCACTTGACACCTTGTGGTGACCAAGAACGTTGAATAGTGTTGCTAAATGCTGGGGATGTGATGGTCTGGACAGTGTTTGCAAGGGCTTGGAGCACTAGAACCTTGCAGTAAGTGGGAGGTGGGTGGTGTTTTGTTTTGATTGAGAAGTTTCTTGCTAGGTGTAAGCCACAACTGAAATTCTTAATATGATGCTGCAGCATTCTGTGCAACATCAGGAATGCAGAGTGATGGAGAAATGGTGACCAGACTCTTCCAGTCATTTGGTGTAAATTCAGTTTGTTGTGCACGATCATAGTCAGGCATGCTGAAAAAGCTAATTTTCTTATGAGCTTTTAGGGAGATTGTATCACAAAGTGCTTTTGAGAATTACCTAGTTAAGCAAAGAGAGTGGAGAGAGAAGTAAGAGTTGGAGGAAAGGGAGAAAAACTGCACAACTCAAGTGTGAAGCAAGGCAGCAAGTCAGTGATGATAGCTTTTTAAAAGATTTTTCAAACCCAACTTGAATATAAATTTATGAATTTTTTTAACTTCAGTTTTGGAAGAGAATGAAGTATTCACCTGCAGAGTTGAAACTCAAGTACAAAAAGATTATGATAACATAAGAACCATACAGTGAAACATCAGACTAGTTTCATTGTACAAGCTGAAATGCAAAAAGTGACCAGTGTAAAGATGAAAAGCTATATTTTTAAATGAATTAATTAAAAGTAACAAGGCTTCTTAAATATGACATGATAGTGTGTCCTTTAAAGAATCTGCATTTTTGTAACAACTGTGCATGTACTTAAGTTTAATTGGCTCTGTAATAAACTTCCGGCATGCCTAGGTTCTTGACATTCTGTTTAATAATATGTATGTGGTGTAAGTGCTGCTGGGACGGACTGGCCCTAACACAGCACATGGTGTTATGTCACAAAAGCCTTTTTCCCCCCAGTGTTCATATTATAGCGTTTCTGTAAGAGGTGAGCCACAGTCCAACTGCTGTGATTACAGTAGCCTAATGTACGCAAATCAGGAATTTATTCCTTCATGAGGATGTTGAAATGGGAATAATCCAAAAAGACTTTCAAAGGTTTTGGGATAAGTAGGGGGAGAGGGAACAGACTGGCTCTTATTGCACAGATAAGTATTAAAACAGTTTGTTCTTAGAGATAGGAGTCGGAAGTCTTTCTGATCTGTGAAGGCCTCAATGTGGAAAGACAAGTTCATTGACCCACTCCAAATGGCTAAACTTAGTATCCAAAATCTGAATCGTGTGCTAGAGTTCTTTAAATGTGTTCAGTTACTTCATAAATGTGAACTTTTAGTTGCACATCTAATAGAATTGGTTCACTTATGTTAATATGGCAAGGTGTATTCCCCTCCTGTTCTGTGAACATTTTTCTTGGAATGCAAACAGAATATTTCTGGGAAGGAATATTTAATTGATATGTATCTCTCTTCCAAATATAAAGTGAATTTATTTCAAGTTTTATTTTTAATGTACAGTAATTATGAATTTTTTAGCTATAAACTTTAAAGTAGAAAAAAGTTGTGTTGTAATTATACTTTTTAAATATAAAAAATGTAAATAAAGATGAATTCTGCAAAATCAGATCCTGCCTACTGGAATTATTTAGGGTTAGAATTGTGGAGAAGCTGGATTGTTCTTGTCAGCCTTGGGCTGTAACAAAATTTGCTAGTCTGCAGTTATGGGACAATTAATTTAATGACCAAAGGATTTAGCCTGTTAAAACTGTAATACGTTACAAGAAATGGCTCTAACATATTACCTGTTTAATCATGGGCATAGGTTTTTTCTTACCCTCCGGAGAAAGAGTAATTACCTTCTAGTTATAGCTGTTCAAGATGCTCAGATAGCACAGTGATGGGAGTGGGTGGATGGCATGTGACCTCTCTCTCTCTCTCTCTCTCTCTTTCCCATAAGGTCCTGTTAGTTTTTGCAGTTTGGTGTAAGTGGGTATATAAAATAAACTGCAATGCAGACAATATAAACCCCCCTCTTACAGCATTTTGAGAAGTTTAATTCCAGTGACTTGTTCTACATTATCCCAAGGTTTTCATCCGGATAGTTTAGTACAGCCCATCAGCTAGACTCACATTTCTAGTCTCTCTAACAGTTGTAGTTGACTTTTTTCAAAGCAGTGTAGGGGACTCTTACAAAGGCATAAAGCACAGGTGGGTACTCAACTCCCATTTGAAAATCTCCCCCTAGACATCCTCCACTAAATTAATGGAAGATGGTTCTTAAACCCCACTCTTCAGTACTTGCTGCTGTAAGAAACACCAGAACTGTCCACTTGCATGTTTTTATTATATGCACAGGAACAGGAAGTTTCCTCTACTATTATTTAGTCTGCAAAATGATTTCTACTTAGTCCCAGCTCTCCCAGAGATCTGTTTACGCTATACTCATACTGTTTTGGTCCATGGAAAAAGTAATGAAACAAAAAGCGCTCAGTTTCCCTGGCTGCTACAGTGCTTCCTTTGGGTTTGTCTCTTCCATGCATGAACAAGAGTAGGAGGAAACCCTCTAGTACAGGAAACTGCTAAGAGTCTTGTCCAGCGTGCTTGCTGAATCAACCCTCACAGAGAAAGAAAGGACTGTACCTACCTAGTCTTGATCTGGCCTCTTTTAGACTTGTGATCTGTCCCAGGCAGCTTTACTGTAGTAATCAAAATTCAGACCCTAATTAATGTGTTGATAAAAAAACCTAACTGCTCCTTGTATCCTGTTACTGAAGCTGTTCCAGCTTCCCTTCAAGGAAAGTGGGGTGAAGGAAGGATGGGGCAGGACCAGGAGAGAGACAGGTTGCAAAACAAATAGCTGCAACTGATTTTTTTGTTAAAACGTGTATAGCTGTTTTGAGAGTGCTCTGAGTCAATAAAACCCGCCCTACTGCCTGAGACTAGGGTATTCCTGTCCCTGTTATCACCGCGTTGTGCACTTCATACAACCAATGAAGTCCGTCTCCCCGTCTGCTCCCGCGCTCCATGGCAGATAAGGAGTGAGTGCCCAGCTGTAACAATGGAAACCGAAGAGTGGCCCAAGCCCCGGCCGTGAGCGCGAGGAAGGGTCACTGAGGGCTGCTCTAAGGCCAGGCCCCCAGGAGAGGGAGAGCGGGACACAGCTACGGGGGGGCGGTTATGCTGCTGCTTATCCCCTAAACTCCTCTCGTTAAAGCCGTTCAGAAATGGCGGCTAGAACCGCCCCTAAACGGCTCCAGCAGTCGGGAGTCCTAGGTCCCTCCTGTCCGTTTACACAGGACGGCTCAGATCGAATTGCCCTGCGCCTAGAGCGCCTGGCCTGGCCGAGTGCCCCGCCCCGCCCCGCCTGGCCGCTGTGGGCCGCTCACGGACACGGTACGAAGCCAGCGTGGAGCTGCCAGCGGCCGGCGCAGGACCGTGTTGCCCCGTCAGTCAGTGAACGGCTGGGGCTGGGGCTCTCGGCCTAGGGGCTGACGCAGAGCCAAAGCGGAGCGGCACATCCGGGACTACTAAAGACTGCGGCGCGCGCGAAGGGGAGTCAGAGCGAGGCTGGAAGGAGCGGGCGTGAGGTCAGGGTGGGCTGGCGCAGCCAGTGAGAGAGTGACCGCCCACCGCTCGTCTCCAGGGTGACGGGCTCGTAAAGTGCGGCTACGTCTGTGCCGTAAAGGTTTTACGGCACTTCCGGCCGGCTGCCGCTGGGCCTGGTGTGGTGTGGGAAGTGGGCCTGGCTGGGCCTAGTAGGTCTGGACTCTGGGTAAGGGGAGGTACCTCGTTCTCCTGCAGCTATGGAGATGCCGCTGCCGCCCGACGGTAAGACTAGCCGGGGGGCTAGGGTGGTCGCCACGGCCGTGAGGATTCCTTCGCCGGGGCAGGGTTTGGGCCTAGTCACGGGGAGGGTAGTGGTAGGTCGTGCGGGGCTGTAACGTGGGGGAGGGGTGATGGGGACATAACAGCTCTGGGGGGGAGGGTGTATGGCCTCGCGGAGGGGCGGGTTATCGGAGGCCCGGGAAATAGGAGTCTCGGGGGGCCTGAGCAGGGCGGGGCCAGGGCTGTCACATTTCCATCTCACCCCAGACCAGGAGCTGCGCAATGTCATTGACAAGTTGGCGCAGTTTGTGGCACGGAATGGGCCTGAGTTCGAGAAGATGACGATGGAGAAGCAGAAGGAGAATCCCAAGTTCTCGTTCCTGTTCGGGGGCGAGTTTTACGGCTACTACAAGTACAAACTGGCGCTGGAGCAGCAGCAATGTGAGTGTTGGTGTTGCCAAAGCCCTTGATGGACAGAAATAAATGTATTTTAACAATCTGCCTTCAGGGAAAGGATTGCTAAAGATTTCACTAGTCTGTGACACAGCTGGGACTGAAACCCAGCAGCCCTGATTCCCAGCCCCCTGTTTTAACTACTTCACTTATATAGCTGGGAATAGAATATAAGAGTTCTGACTTGAACCCGCCACACTTCCAGGGGAAAATAGTATACATCAAGCTGCTTTGCAAGTAAGCTTTTGATTTTGAAAAAAAATGTGAATTTTGTATTTTGTGTGTTTCAGCCCAGACTCTCTCATCTAGCATTTTGTCCTGACCTGAACAAATCTTGGCTAGTTTTTTTAAAATCTTTTTTTATGTTTAGTGCTCAAACAATTGACTTAGTCCTGTGCATGCAGTTCCTCATGCTCTTTATACTGAAATTGTAGAAAAATTAAGCCAGTCATTATGGGAAAGTTGATCTGGCATACTTTAGCACTATCCATGGAATGTGAATGAGTATACAGCCTTTGCAACAGATCCAACATTTAAATACACGTTAAAATCATGCTGAACTGTAGTATGCTGGAGCTTCAGATTTTGGCTAAAATCAAACATAATGTCACTTCAGTATTTGATATGGCACCTGTATTGTATTTATTTGTAGGTACCTTAGTTTAGCTAATCCAAAAGCACTTATTCCTGTAGATGCTGCCTTTTCAAGAGGATGGATCTGAGAACTTTCTTTTGAAAACTCTACTGATGTTTAATTAAGTATCCAGGGGTGTGCAACCGTTTAATTTGTTAGTCTTAGATTACAAAATTATGTGGGAAAGGGGGTGAGTTTGATTTCTGGAGTTGACAGGGTGCATAGGTTATTTAAGATACTGGTGTAAACAAATGGACCACTTCTTATGACTCTTACCTTGAACATTTTTTTCTGCTAGTGCTGTGCAAACAGACTCAAGACATAGAGGCCACTGCACAGATCCAGCCATTGTCACAGCCCTCTCTTCCCCCAGCTGCAGCTATCCCAGCTCCTCAAGGTGCTCCCTCTGTGGAGGAACTTATCCAACAGAGCCAGTGGAATCTCCAGCAGCAGGAGCAGCATCTCCTTGCTATGCGACAGGTAGGCTCAAGGTCAAGTATTAGCTTTACATACATTGGACTGCCAGTGGCAGCAGTCCATTGTGTGACCACAAGGATTTAGACTGAAGGGAATTCTGAGCATCTGGAAATTTAGGGTAGTGGCCTGGGTGGAGATATGAACTAACATCACTTTACTTACAGTATCTCCTACAGAACAGAAATGATAACCTCTTTAGAGCAGACACCCCCAACCTTTGTTCAACTATGAAAGTGAAAGCTTACACTCAGCTTGCATAAAATGGAACAGCTGCCCTGCTCTTTGATATGGTGCTGTGGTTTGCAGAGACTACACATTCCAGCATGCAGTAGTCTATTTTCATCTAAATGGCCGTTTATTGGATCAGGATGAAATGTTGCATGCTGTAACCAGTAGTTTTCATGGGCCACAGCTCAGTTTTAAAGAAGTCTTGCATCCCATTGTAGACCTCTCTGGATTGTGGGCTGAGTATTTAGCTCTCTGAGGTTCTTGCTTTGTTTATGCTAGAATCTGTTTTTAAGGTACAGACAGATACAGCATTTCTTGTGTGGGAGCAGGTAGACAACGAATTAGTGACAGCCAGCTGAAACATAGCTATACCTGTCTCAGTGAGAGTAGAGAATCTTGGCCTCTGTAGTGGGCTTCCTATGACCTAGGAGCATCTTGGACTTATTTGCTGAGTTTTGTATCAAAAGCATATTGGATCTACTAATAGAGTTTGTTTGTTTTTTAGGAACAAGTTACATCAGCGGTAGCCCTTGCAATTGAACAACAAATGCAGAAAGTCTTGGAGGAAACCCAACTAGATATGAATGAATTTGACAACTTGCTGCAGCCAATAATTGACACATGTACAAAAGATGCAATCTCAGTAAGTAAATGCCTAAGCTCATCCATATGTTCTGTTCCTGCCTTTGCAGGCGATATACATGTGTGTGTAACGTGCAGTAGCATGCAGTTTTAGGCGGGTGTGATTGCATGTAAATAGATCAGACTGGTGCTGTTCCAGATGTGAATGTCATCCTCTCTGTTAATTGAGTGATTCCATACATTTCCTGTTTTGCATATGAACAAATCCTCAGCATTTGTTGCCTGCTGTTTTGTACATGAAGGCACACCATAGCCAGGAGCAAGTGGTACTCTACTTCGGGTATTGGGACAAGATATGGGGGCTGAATCACCCTACACAGGGAGACTAGATCAATTCCCAATATACAATATCATTGGGGCAGCTCATTTGTAACTGACTGTTTGGAAGTCTGCTAAAGATCTCCACAGAGGGAAAGAAGAAGGCCAAATCAAGAAGTCATTGGGTCTGAGGCAGTGAACAAAAGCAAAATGGGACAAACAGCCCAAAAAGACGGGTGAGAGGAATTAAGTCTGCTGATCAAAATTCAGTGACCAACCTCTTCTTAACCCAAACAGCCATTAACTGTCATTACTAGCCTGAACATGGTTTGTGACCTCTAATTGTATTGTGTACAGTTTTAGTTAGTTGCTTCTTTGTTTAATTATATAGTATAATCAGTAACAACTGTTATATGGGAATTCGCTTCCATGTAGTTACTTGTGGTGTAGTGATCAGGTGCTTTATGAAATCCGTGCAATGTGAACAAATCAGATTAATTTAAAATATTTTGAATTGGTTTTCAAAGGCTGGCAAAAACTGGATGTTTAGTAATGCAAAGTCTCCTCAACACTGTGAGCTGATGGCTGGACATCTGCGAAATCGTATAACAGCAGAAGGGGCTCACTTTGAGCTTCGGTTACACTTAATCTACCTAATCAATGATGTATTGCATCACTGGTAAGAATCAAAATGCATTCAATTTATTTTGATGAGTTTAATGAGTAGTCAAGGGTTTCCCTGCTATAAAAAACGTGACAAATTAGAGCAAGTACAAATTTTCTATTCTTAATCTACATGTTCCCATCATGTTTAGTGATTGTAGCATGATGTGTATAATTGGTGCAAGCAAAGTGCTGATAGATTAAGAACTGAATTAACTTTTTAAGTCATTGCTGTACATTGTTTCTAGCTGAGGCTGTCTTTAAAAATGTAAAGTATCGTATTCATTATATGGAAATGAATTACTAACTATAGATGTCTATATTTGGATAAGATAGACCTATTTGAGTGGCTATTGCAGTTTATTTGACAATACAATAAAAGGCTGATACTTTTTTCCCTCCTTTTTATAGCCAGCGGAAGCAAGCACGAGATCTTCTGGCAGCTTTACAGAAGGTGGTTGTCCCTATATATTGTACTAGCTTTTTAGCGGTGGAAGAGGATAAGCAACAGAAAATTGCCAGAGTGAGTAGTTGTTTTAGGTTCGCTTGAGACTTATGTTTCTATTTTCGATGTGGAGAAGCCTTTGTGACTAGATTATAAAGATGTAGTTTACTGTGCCTTAATTTTATTCTATCCCTGCTGTCATGCGCTTAACAGTATTTTTTTTTTTTTTTTTTTTTTTTTCCCCCCTTCCTGAATGTATGCAGCTCCTTCAGCTCTGGGAGAAAAATGGCTACTTTGATGAATCAATTATTCAGCAGTTACAGAGCCCAGCTCTTGGACTTGGCCAGTACCAGGTTAGCCATGAGAGAAAGTTGACACCTCCTTTATAATTACATAATTGTGGATATATATTAAGTGCTAAATGCAATAACTCCTCTCTTGTGAGATGTAAATAGTAACTGTCCTTGTGTTATGAACTTGTACTCAATCACATTACAAAGTAATGTAATGCATTGTTCTAATGCTAAATATGGTGGGCCCATTTAAAATATAGCATGGATTAGGCCTAGTTTCTTCATTCCTTCACCCCTTCAGCTTCCTCATCTCTGGCCCTAATTCTGCTCTCTTGGTGTGTTTTGTTATCTTTATGCCTCTCCCCCTCTTGGGAAAAAAATTCTGCCTTTTGCTTCGTTCCTCCTATTTCTATTCTCTTTCTCTGGCTGTTGTTAAAGTTTTTTATAGTATCATATGCATCTGTGATTAACTCTTTTTGTTAAGGCACCCAGAATGAATGCTGTTAACTGCCAGCTTTTAAATAAGGCAAAGGGGGAAATACAGGAGGGATTTTCCATATAGCATCTAGTAAATAATAATGAGAGTTTATTGGAGCAGGTTCACTCTCTGAATCCCTCTAGGAGAAAACAGATACAGTATCTGGGGGAGCTTGTATGAGCAGGGATGGTGGCTGTTTTGGCTGCAAAATAACTTCGGAAATGCTCATCTTAATTTGTTTCTCATCCTGTCAGGCAACTTTGATCACAGAATATGCATCAGTAGTGCAGCCTGTTCAGGTGGCCTTCCAGCAGCAAATACAAAACCTGAAAACACAACATGAAGAGTTTGTCAACAGCTTAACGCAGCAGCAGCAGCAGCAACAAATACAAATAGCACCACTGGAGAGTGAGGTAAAATCAACACAACCAGCTCCGGCTCCACCACCTGCTCCAGCGCCTCCAGCTGCTCCAGTCAGTCAAACAGGTATGATTGCATTCTCAGGGCTTCTGTGTTACAAGCTAATGGTTGGCAGCTCTCCTGAGAATTTACCGCTTGTCTTGATAGCGGGCTACTTTAGACTGACTTGCCCATCACTTATAAATGACTTAAGCAGGTACTGTCTGTTTTTTGTTTTTATAGTGCCTAGCATCACAGAGCTTATTCTGGTTGTGACTTTAAGGCACTGTTGAAATATAAAATTTGAATAACTTTTTTTATTGGGTTGAATACATTATTATTGATCTGAAGCTATTTTTCCATTTTCTTTAGCCTGGTGTTGTAGTACCATTCTGTAACCAAAACCATTTCTATTCAGGAGTTTACTGTGTGGCTGTAAAAATGTTCATGGGGCTGTACTTGGTAGCATGTGATTCTTGTTTGTCTTTTGTCAAATATGCTGCCTGATTCTTCTTAGAGGATCTGAGCATTCACAAATACCATCAAATTCAGTAAGGCTGCAGGTATTGAGCACCTTTGAAAATAAGGCCACGCACATTAAGACGCATACTTGGGGTATGTAAGACAAATCAGCCTCCTGAAAGGGGTACAATATTCTGGAAAGGTTGAGAACCACTGGTCTAGAACGTGATGGCTATTTTAAACAAGGGGAGAGGATTCAGGGGAATTGAAAGAGGAAAGAGTAAGAATAATTAAATTGTTTTATAACAGGCTGTTGACGTATAATGGGGGAATGAAAAGTAGCATGTGAAGTATTTCATTGTCTCTTCAGAAGCTGGTATAAATTTAAATAGGAAACTGAATGGTGGGGTTCAAACTGAGGTCAAGAATCTTCCCCGAACCAGGAGACTCCCACAGAATTATCATTGTACCCAGTGGAATTTGAAATGGACTAGGCTTGTAGATCAAACCACTGTTTGGTAGTAGTCACATGCAACAAATGGTGCTTCTTACAACAGTCTCCAATTTATTTCAGATGATGGCAAATCTCAGCTTCCTCTAGCTGGTTCTGCAGAGTATGATGCAACAGCGGCTGGGGCGCAAGATCCTGCAGCTGCTGGACCGCGTGGCCCTGGGCCTCATGATCAGATTCCTCCAAATAAACCACCCTGGTTTGACCAGCCTCATCCTGTTGCACCTTGGGGTCAACAACAGGTACCAAACATGTAACTGTAGCTGTGGAACAGTACTTAGGTGTCCAGTAATTGTCAGATGGTAAAAATCATCACAAGTAGAAGCTTGTTGAAAAGCTGGAAATGTTAAAGTCCAGATTTTAAAATATCTGGCATTTTTCTTAGTCAAAAGAAAACTAAATAGCAAATCATTAATCCTATTTCACAGCTGTCCCTCTACTGCTTTTCCTTTATGAGCAAGCGTGGGCTCCCTCTCGGGTGCAGAGCTGTTTAGGCCTTTACTCTATGTTGTGTTCAGGTTGAGGGACAGGAATCCTGGTTGTAAACATATGCTGATCAATGACAGCTCTTTTCTTACAGTTAAACAGGACTGAGAAGCACACTAGCTTTTCCTCCAACATTCTCCTTCTCCGTTTGTCCTAACTGTCGCTTGCAAAGCAGACTCTGTATACTGATGTTTGTTCCCCCTCCTGTGCACATGTAGGCACTTACCCTCTAGGTAATACTTAATTTAGAAATAGACTGTTTTTATTACATTCTTTATTCTTATAGTCTTATGACCAGCCTCCTTACCCTCACAACCAGGGACCTCCACACTGTCCTCCATGGAATAACAACCATGAAGGAATGTGGAATGAACAGAGAGATTCAGGATGGAATAACCAGCGGGAGACCCCTTGGAATAACCAGCCAGATCCTTCTTGGAACAACCAATTTGAAGCACCATGGAACAACCAGCATGAGCAGCCTCCATGGGGAGGGGGCCAAAGGGAACCTCCATTTCGAATGCAGCGGCCACCCCACTTCAGAGGCCCGTTCCCTCCACATCAGCAACATCCCCAGTTCAGTCAGCCCCCACATCCACATAATTTCAACCGCTTCCCACCTCGCTTCATGCAGGATGACTTCCCACCTCGCCATCCCTTTGAAAGGCCACCTTATCCTCATCGTTTTGACTACCCCCAAGGGGACTTTCCTCAAGGTAAGGTGGGTGCTGAGGAAGCGGATTGCTGTTTTAAAATTCATTAGTTTGTTGTGATGAGAGCTTCACATCATAGGAATGGGGTAACTCTTCCTGGAAAGCTCTTGGCTCACAAGGGCTGGGAAGCTGCTGTTGCTTGTACTGGGAGTTACTGTGTCAGGAATTGGATGCCTCCTGCTTTTCAGTGTTTCCTTCTCTGAGATGTAATGAACAGTTGGAACCCATAATAAATTATTGCAATCAGCAAAAATCTGTACCCACTTGCCTCTTACAAGAGAGTCTGTGGGTGTCTAGATGCCAGTGCAATCCATATAGTGCTCCTTCTGCAGCTATACACCTTAATTTTAGAATCACAGATTTCCAAAGCCAGAAGGAATTACTGTGATCATGTAGTCTGACCTCCTCCATAACACAAGTTTGCCGTGAATCAACTCTTGCCTCAAGTCAAATAGCTGTGATTGAACTAGAGCATATCTTTTAAAAAAACATTTATTGTTGATTTAAAAACTTCCAGTAATTGAGACTCCACCACAATGCTAAAATTTCTCTTGGAATGTATCGGCTGGAGCTGACGTGACGTGTGAGAAGGGAGAGCAGCCCGAGCAATAGGAGAGAATAGAGAGCTAAACCCAGACAAGTTGCTCCATCTTCTGGATTCTAATGGGGAACTGGAGAGACTTTTTTCTTATTGGATGTAAGCGGGGTGGGAGGGAGCCTGAAAATGGTAGAGAAATGTTTTCACTTCACATTTAATTGTGTTCTGCTTCTCATGAAAGTGAGACTAATAGCACAGGCTCCAGTTGGGCAGTCCTAGTGCACACTTCTCCCACCAAGTTCTGTCTCTGTTGCCCAGGCTGGATCTCCCTTGCAGCTCTGCCAGCATACTTCATAATGGCCCCGTAGTGTGCTGTACCAATCCTGGTGCTCACAGCCAGTGTTTTTCTCCACTAGGGATTATGCTGAGATCATTCATTGCCTTATTTTAACACCAGCATTTTCACTCCTTCCTTTTGGAATGCCCTTCTAACAAAGCACGTGCATGTTATGTACTGCTGTGAAACCACTCCTGTCTCTTTCTTTGTGTGTTGAAAGAGAGAGGACTGCAAGTCTGCTGCTTTGGAGCTGGACTGCCATTGTATTTTGAGCCCTTAGAAGTAGATCACATAGGTGTCTCCTTTGTTGAATGCAAGGTAACTTTGGTTTTGAGAATAGAAACTTTCATTGTAGCACTTTCCAAACTCAAAGTATCCCAAAGCGACAGGGGCTTAGCTTTTGAAATTTGCTGTCAATAGTGAGGGTGGCTGATATGGGTAGGGAGGGAGAGAGACTTGGTACTTCATGAGCACAGACCTGTACCAAGTGCCTTCTCTTCTCTGGGGTGGTTCGTGAACTTTCCTGATAGTGGAATTTTCTCTCCTAGAATAAAATGTATGTGGTGGGCGGTGTCTCACTTAGTCGACCTTCTTCCTTTCTTCCCCTCTATAAAACGAAATAAGGCTTCCTGTCCTTTTCTGTGTAGAAATCGGACCTCCTCATCACCACCCTGGGCATAGATTGCCTCACCCTGGAATTGGTGAGCATCCTCCTTGGGGTGGGCCACAGCACCCTGATTTTGGGCCGCCTCCACATGGATTTAATGGGCAGCCTCCTCACATGCGGAGACAAGGCCCCCCTCACGTGAACCATGATGATCCCAGCCTGGTGCCAAATGTCCCCTACTTTGACCTTCCTGCTGGACTTATGGCTCCACTTGTGAAAGTAAGTTCCTGAAATGGAAGTGTTAAAAGGTCAAAACTTCCATGATCAATTTTAGGGACAGAATAAATAACTTAATTAATTTTAAAATGTCAGAGTAGTGTGCTTTCCACACAATACCCATCGATCAGTATTGACACAGGAGTCTCAGGGAACTTTTCAAAAAAGCAGCTAGCTAGACTATGAACACAGAATACAATTTTGAGAAGTGTCGAAGTCCCATTGATACTAAATTTTACCCATAATTTTAAAATCCATAGCATAGTGATTTACAGGAGTGTGGAGATAGTCCCAGTCTCTGGCTAGCCATGTTTGGTAGCTACTGGTCTGAAATTCTTTTTGTGAAGACTTTTGTAATCCTAATTTAATACAAGTGAACAAAGCACCAGAAAATAGACTGTAGGGAACATACTGGCTGCTGTGGGGATGGCGTAAGTTAGTATGATTTTATATAGTGCTAATTTATAAAGGTCTCTTCTGTTATTCCCAGTGCATATTGCTGTTCCCAGGGTCTCGTGCCAGAAGCTTCGATATCATGGGGGTAAACAGGCTACAACTGAATTTCATGCACCTGGGAATTCCAGCTAATGTGCTGCCAAGTTTAATGCTGCAAACGTCACTGGAGTTTTGTTTTTTACTAGATGATCCAGTGCTTGTTTGTGGTATCTGCCAAAGCTGTATTTTAGACAGTTTTTAACTCAGGAATGAAAGTGCAAGGTCTCTAAGGAGTTACTTTCTGGGTATATTTATCTCTTCAAGTAGTCACTTCATGACTTGAAAGCAATGTATTTGTTTCTGGCAGCTTGAAGATCATGAGTATAAACCTTTGGATCCTAAAGATATACGTCTTCCACCCCCAATGCCCCCGAGTGAGAGGTTGTTGGCTGCAGTTGAGGCATTTTATAGTCCACCATCTCATGACAGGCCTAGAAACAGGTAAGAATGGGTATTGCTAACAATATGGTAAGGAAAATGCCCTGTCCTGAGAAGTTCTCAGGGCTTTTAATTTGGTTCTACTAATGCTGAAATAAATACTTGTAAGTTCCATTTTGCAATGTGCTGTTTGGTCTCATACTGGAGTGTGTGAGACTGCTTTCCCCAGATCTCTGATTCTCTCAAAATCTTAGGGGAAATTCTGAAATCTGTCTATTTGACAAAAGTGGGCTTGTCTCAGATATTGATTCTGTGTGTGATTGATATCTTGCAGTGAAGGCTGGGAGCAGAACGGGCTGTACGAGTTCTTCAGAGCTAAAATGAGAGCTAGACGGAGGAAAGGTCAGGAGAAGAGAAATAGGTAGGAGTTCTCTTGTGCTACTCTCTAACACTTGCCATTCATTTAGACCATGCTACTACTAATTAATTTAATCACACAGTAAACATCTTGTTGACAGTGTGCTGGTTTATTTAACATCTAGAAAATAGCATACTTGCTACGCTGGCAGGCTTTGGCTTCACTGGGCTATCAGCAAAATTTCAGCATATTTAAATTTTAGTTTGATTGAAAATATGTGTTTGCTTGTCATGCATCTCACAGGAATCTTTCTTGGGTGTTTTGGTATTTTGTTATCCCGATGCAGTGGGCCGTCTCGATCTCGCAGTAGATCTAAAAGCCGAGGTCGCTCCTCCTCACGATCTAATTCGAGATCTTCAAAGTCATCTGGCTCCTATTCGAGGTCACGATCTCGATCCTGCTCTCGATCACGATCCTATTCACGATCACAGTCCAGGTAGGGTGAAGCAAGAGCTCATTAGGAATCAGGGCTGGCTAAATCTCAAAATGCTGGGTTTGTGCCAGTATGATCCTTCACAACAGGCCTTTGGAGGTAGGAAAATAAATATTTCCGATATTACTGATGAGGCAAAGGATGGTGGAGAAGGGAAAGAGAGATGAAATGAGCTGTCCAAGGCAATGCTGTGAGTTAGTGGTAGAACCGTTAGTTGAACTCAGGAGTTCCTTATTCCTGACCATTTTGCTTTTGACCATGCTCCCATTGCATATTCAACAAATCTCTCATAGGTTGGGAATGCAGTTTTTTCCCCCAGAAAATGGAAGATTCTAAAACTTAGGTTTTTTGCTTTCTTCAGGAAACCTTAATTAGTTACTTTAAGGCACCAAAGATCACTAGATCTTGTTCAAGGAGGTGAAGCTGGAGATCTGAATGTTTCAAATTAGTGTGTTCATTCTGTTTCTCAAATATATAGAATGCATCACACTGGAGGCTGTGTACATGGAGTGATATATCAGCATTTCTGTCCATAAACTCTCCAGATCTTAGATAATATTTTTTTAAAAGTATTTCATTAATATCAGAGGTGAATTACAAAAGGTAGGGAACCAGATGAAAAAGCTATATATTGCTATAATTCTGTTCATTGGAGAAAGATAACTGACTTCACACACTTTTACTTTCTAGAAGCAGGAGCAGATCCCACTCTTCTCGTAGTCGGTCACGGTCAAGGTCAAGATCAAGATCTAAATCCTACTCCCCAGGAAGGCGGCACCGGTCCCGATCTCGCAGTGCCACTCCTCCGTAAGACTTCCCATTGGATTGAGTTCAGTGATGTACTCTCTGAGACTGTCCTATGATTTTTGGGTTGAAAAGAACAGGATTCTAATTTGAACAAACTGCACAGTTACAACACATGTGGAGAGAGGATAAAATTACTTCATAGTTCCTTGTGGTGTCTAAATATTGTATTTTAAAACTTTGCATTAAAGTTAGGTACATAACATTGAAAGAAAAAGAAGTCCTCTGGGAACGATAGCACTTTAGTCTTGAGAAAACCATGGTATCTGATATCCTTGGTATCTGCTGTTTGGTTGGTTAGTGGGGATACATAGAATGTGCTGCAATAGGACTCCTTGTATCTTGGTTTTCCAGTGGTTTATATCTGGCTAGTTATGTTGGTTATGGCAGTTTAAACAATACATATGCATAACAAGTAACTTATATTCAGTATGGTTTAACACAATGAAATGTTAAGATTCTAATGATAAATTATAACCTGTATTTTTCCCTTAGCTCTGCTGCTGGTTTGGGCTCTAGCTCTGCGCCTCCTATACCTGATTCAAGACTTGGAGAAGAAAATAAAGGTCATCAAATGTTAGTGAAAATGGGTAAGATTTATTGTCTCTGATTGAAACAATCATTCTGGTTCCTCCCCCAAATAGAACTTTTCACAAAGCAGGGAGAAAAAAAATCATCCTTCTGACTTTAGGACACTGTGTTTACCTCTTACTCCAACAGGCTTTCATGTATCGTAAGGGTGAGAGGCTATGATGAAATTTTTATGGTGAACCTTCTCTTGGACTCTTCTGCTGAAAGATAACTTAAGTCATACACCTAAAGAGTAGATTTCAGAAACAGTCATGCAACATTAATAAATCTGTAGGTCAGATTTGTTCTGAGAGAACACGTTTGGCCCAGTAATAGGCAAAACACTCACTTCATTTTAAAATTAGGACCCTAAAGCATCCATGTTAAAGTTGTGCACAAATTCTGCTATCTAGGATCAACTGTATAGGATAACTTCTCTAGATAACCAGCTTAATTCTCACATCGGAAAGGCAGCTACCACACTGAGCCACAAGATAAATGTGAGATAACAGGAATCTAACGTTGAATACCAAGACACGGATCTACTAGATGTGCATTCTGAGCAGACTGCTGTATGGTGGTGAGACCTGGACCATTTACAGCAGGCGTCAGAGAAGACTAAACACTTTCCACAGCTATTGTATTTTACTGTATTCTAAATTTCAAGTGGGAATCCAAAATTTCTGACACCAAAGTACTTAAGAAAGCAAAATTGCCAGTCTAATCACTAGTCACAGACCTCTCCATTGGCTTAGTCCTCTGCAATGGATGCTCCAGGGTCACTGAGCTGACCTGTGCTCAGGTTCAAGATCATTTGCAAGAGGGACTTGAAAACTTTCAACATCAGCACTGCAAGCTGGGAAGAAGCAGGTAGCAACAGGCCACACTTGAAGGGCTGTGCTGCACCTGGGAGTTGGAGGCTGAAGAGAGGTGGCTAAGAGGAGGAAAGCAGAGAGAGCTGGTCTTAAGTCCTAGTAGTGTGCTGGCTTCATCCTCTGGCCCTGTGTCTTATGTTTGCATTGTTTGTGGAAAAGACTTGAAGCGCTAAACTTCTTAGCTGCTCACAATGCTGCAAGAGGACACAGAGTAACTGAACAGCTTTGGTATTTACATCATTTTTTAAATCAAATGGCTGCTATATATAGTCCTATAAAGCACCCATGACCAAGTACATTTCATATAGAATCAAATAGGGCCTCGAGGTCATCTATTCCATCCCCACCATTCTGAGGCAGGACCAAGTATATCTAGACCAACCCTGACAGGTGTTTAACCTCTTCTTAAAAACCTCCGGTGGTGGAGATTCCACAGCCTCCCTTAGTAACTCATTCCAGCACTTCACTATCCTTAGTTTGGAAGCTTTTCTTAATATTTCACTTAAATCTCCCTTGCTGCAAATTACTTACTGCTCTACCTTCAGTGCTCAGAGAACAATTGATCACTGTTCTCTTGATAACAGCCCTTACACAGTTTTCTTTTGAAATATGTTATGTGAATTGTGACATCAGGCCTATTTCACCCAAGGAGTTCTGGAGATAACTGGCACCCCTTGCAATCGTGAATACCTTCGAGAAGGGCTTGAGAACATAACTGCCACCTGCCCTTGCTATTAATAAATGAAACCAGCCACTCATTTCATTGTCCACCATAGCTTCAAAAGGCTGAGAATGGTGCAAGGTTGTTTTGGGGCTTCTGTTGTGAACTTTCATCGTATAGCCTTGTCAAAAACAGTATTACCTCTGTATTCCACATAGTTAAGTACTTACATGGGCATATTACCATAGTTGATAGAGGCACTCATACTAACCTCTTTATTCTCACTCATCCCTTGTAAGGGAGAGAAGTAATGAGGAAGTGAGGCAGAGAGAGACTGAGACTCTCTGAAGTCACAGAGAGCCTGGCAGAGCACAGGATTGAACCCAGAGAAGTCCCAGCTAGCACCCTAACTATTCGGACTAACCTTCTTCCTACCATATTACAGTACCAAATCTTGCAGTCAAGCTCATCTGCTTCATGTGTAATGTCTGTATTTCCAACTAAAAAGTTAGCTCCTTCTAGAGATTCTTTTCTCTCCTCCACCCCAAACTCTCCTGCAGCAGGCCGTTGTCTATCAGTCGCTCATACAGGTTCCTAATTGTTTTTATGCAGATCTTCATAACAGTGATCCTCTGTACCCCAGGGCCATAGGCACGTTGTGAAATGCGCCCCACTCCTCCTCTCCTCCCCCCCATCCCCCCCCCCAATCCCACTTACATGGTGTGTGGTAGTGGAAGGGCCCTCATTCCCCTCCAGAGAAGCAGGGACTATGCCATGGGGTGGCAGCAAGGGGACTTCCTATGCTAGGTACTTACTCCAGTAGACAAAATAGATCTTCCTGGTTGAGTGGGAAGATAGGGCCCACTGCACTCTCCTCTGGCCCCACAAAGTGTCTTCTGCTGGGGTGGTGTTGGTGCCCCCTGTTCTACCCAGAGCAGTGAGTCTTGGCATTAATACTGGCGAAGAATGGGATAGTTCACCCTCCTCAGAGCTATTGTTTCAGGCTGTATGAAGCTTCGTGTGCCCTTTTTCTTCAGTTTGTTTCCAAGCTGTTCCTGTACAATTCATGTTACTAAGAAAAAATAAGATGCTGTCCCATGTCCTTTTTATAGGATGGAGTGGATCTGGAGGACTGGGAGCCAAGGAACAAGGAATCCAAGACCCAATTAAAGGAGGGGATATCAGAGATAAATGGGATCAGTATAAAGGAGTAGGAGTTGCACTAGATGACCCATATGAAAACTACCGCAGAAATAAAAGTTACTCATTTATTGCTCGCATGAAGGCCAGAGATGAATGTAAGTGAATGTTGGACAATCTAGAAAAGGTCCTATGAACCCTTTGTAGTTACCATAATAGCTACTTTAGCCCACATGATAAGGGTTTCCCTGGACTATAAAATCCAATGGGATTGCATACAGAATCAAAAGATTAAGAACACAAATTAGTATTGTAATCGTTTTATTAATTTCTGGGTAAGTAAATGCTGCTCTCTGAATAATCCTTTTTCCTTGGTAAGAGCTGTTGTCACATTACATACAGCTGCTTCATCTTTTGGAATACTTGGTTTAAACTGTAAAGGCTGTTACAGCAGGAAAGAACCATGCATTTTCTAAATTTAATCTGAGTTGAGCTTTATTTACAATTTAGAAATTCTTGTGCATTTTTAATTAACCTCTTCTTCCATTCCACATTAACCCCCCCTTATTTCCCTCTACAAACCATGTTTTGGCTATGGTGGTGGTTGCCAGGCAATTTGTGTTTTAACCTTCAGGAAACTATATTTGATCCCTAAAATACTGGGGGGAAGATGGCAAATGTCAAAGGAGTTTTTATGGTTAGTAGGGCAACAGCAAAGGATTGGTTTGTGGGTACTGGGAGGCAGGCTGGCATGCTGGCCCTGTCTGTCCAGATGCGACCTCCTCGCCCTTGCTGTTGAGTTCTGCTCCCTTCCTCAGGATCAGAACCAGTAATGGGTGGGCACAACACAAGCCTGTAGTAGAGGCTCAGGAAAAGATGACACAGGCCTACTTTACAGTTCCCTGCCAATGTGAGTGGAAACCTGTGGACTGGAGAGCCTCGTTTTGAGAGTGAGCGAAGGATGGGCTTTATGGGGGCTCTGAGTGACATTAGACAGGTACCCTTGCTGAGTAAAAATTAACAAATAGCGGCAATGGGGAAAGGAGAGGGGCCTGGCCATGTAAAATAAGTTACTTCTGGCTATAGCTCCACAGCTGTCTGTTTGCAGAGACTTCATTACACAGAGCACAGGGAAAACCCATCCTAAGGTGCATTACTAAGGTGAGACTAACTGCAGAATGTGTAAGAACTTTTTTCCCTATTGTTTCAGTGAAGCGTGAAACCCAAGACCCTCCACCACCTGAATAAGACTCCCTGAAATCTGAAGAAAGATGTCTTGCATCTTCTACAAAAGATTAAACTTAATCTTGTATAAATCAGGATTAATGTCTGGAGGAAGTGACATTAAATGAATTACATTTAAATCTATGATGGAAAATGGAAGGCTATGACATGTACTCCAACATTTGTTTAGTGTTAAAAAGGCCAGTCATTTCTAGTACATGTCTAGTGAGTTTAAAAATACCCATTTATTTTGCACACTTTTAAAAAAATAGTTACCCATTTTATACTAGAACTAAACCCCTCCCATGTTATCTCTGGTCCAGGATTATGATCCACTCATGCCTGTGGAATACAAATGTTACGTGTTATGGTTCTATGTCTCTTGTTCCATAATGTATGTTTTTCTCTCAAAGGTTAATTCTATTTGAAGTGGAGGGGTGCTGCCTTGGGAGCAAGTCAGACTGATGCTGAGCAGTGTATCCTAATGTCTAAATGGGGAATGAAGCACCTAATTCCAATACAGGTGACCTATGAGCACTGTATGAGCTTATTAGAACCTACTACACCACTTAAAGCCCCTACGCACCACCTGCTGCAGTCACAACTCTATTCAGAACATAGAGTGTTAAGTGTTTTAGCCACTTAAGCGCTCTAAGAGATGTTCAATGCTTTGTAATGAGATATTCTTTAAGCTTTTTATATTTTTTTGTATATACCTTTGAATAAAAAGCTAAAACTAGTTCAATAGAGAAGACTCCATTTTCCCCACCCCACATTTCTAACTATGAAGCATTCCTGGAAACCACCTTGCCTACAGAATGCCCTTTTTTGTAACTGAATTCTTTGTCCGAAGACCACCAGCTACAGATGCACAACTCCAGAGGTCTGCTAGATGGCAACTTCTTCCAGAGCCATTTTTACAATAAAAATAGGGTAGATCCATCCAGTCCAATATGGTAAATAATCAGCTTCTAGATTTACTGTAGCTGTGAAACTGTAACTGTCTGTGAATCAGCAAAAGACGTATGTTACCAACTTGTGAATTTTACTGTTTTGCCTTCAAATTAAAAAAAACACTTTTATAAAACTGCCTTTAGCTCATATTTCAAAGTCAAGTGGGTTGCCCGTACAAAGTAGTATCTCCTCAGCTTGCCAGGAATTCACCTTTATTTTTGGAGCAGGGGTTCTGAAAAGTTTCTTTATTTAATAACTTAAGAAGGACAATTATATCCATCCACAGTTTAAAATTGTGCACTAACTTAATATGGTCGCTATTCTTCCATTTGCAGATTCCTCATTTGAACAATACTGGAGGATTTGCACTTTTACCCTATTTACCATACCAGCAGTATGTTAAATATGCAGGTTACCATTTATAATGCAACAAACACTACATATAATCCTTTGTTGATTTGCTTGCAAAGTTTTAATGTGCAGTTTTCTACTTAACACAGTAAAGTCTAGCTTACCACTGAAGACATGTAGGTAGTAAAAACTAAGACGTGCTATTGTGATAGGCTACTTTCCTGTTCCTGAACAGGATGTACATAAGGCTAAAGTGTACAGATGGCATGAATTCTCACAGCATACAAAACTAATGCACTAGTAGTACTGGCCTTTTCTACAAACAGTTGAAAATCTTATTTCAGTTTGAGATTTTTGTAACAGTCACGTGTGAAAGTAAATCTGGTATTCATTATAGTAAGGTCAGTCAAAGCAATTTCTGCTACTGCTCTTGCATCTTCCGAACTTCTTCCAATGCTTGCTCCGTTGTCAGAGGTGGAGATTTGTGACTCCTGATGTACTGCAAAGTAACAAAGTCGAGTAATACTCAAATGTTATATCAATGCTGAAAGCAAGATTAGTTTGCCTCATAACACTCGTCCCTTGCTATACCAGCAATAGAAGCTGTGGCCTCCATCCTAGCTGTTGCAGCGTGATGTAGGAAGCCTCTTCTTGCTTGTGTGAAAGTTTACATATAAGCTATTTGGGGTAGGAACTATTTCTCTATATAGCATTTAGCACATTAAAAAATGCCATCAGAACACTATGGGTGTAACATGAAGCTCTACAGAGTTAGGAAGAGCTGGAATCGGGTGCCTGTGCAACCTGCATTCAGTCCACTTGTACGTATGCATTAAACTCTTTAATTACACACTTCCTTGAGCACTGTTCAGCCTGTGCATTGAATGAGGCAGGGCTGTTTAGTGAATGTAGCTGTTTTGAGATCCCCCTGCCTTATTTATTGCACAAGGTGGAAGGTGTGTAGTAAATGAAGATGACTAAAAAGAAAGGGCAATCACAGGAAGTCAAATGGTGCCCTGTCTTTCAGAGTTTGTGTGTGATTCTGGGCAAGTCACTTAAACCACCTGTGAAAGTTTTGGTTTAACTGTATTCCTTATCCAACCTGAGAGAGCTACTAATTCACTGAGTCCTGTCTATTCTGTGCACTGAATGAGGCAGGGATGTTATGGAAGAAATGTAACTAAAGAGCATAATGCACAAATGGACTGAACTGGGGTTAGATCAGTAGCCTTAATTCTGGCATTCCTAACTTAAGTGCTTCACTTTGCAACCTTAACATTCTTTTACCAGACCTTTTGGTGGTTATATGCGTGTCTAGGATGGCCTGCTTGGGTTCTGGCAAAAGAAGCCAGACAGATAATTCTCTGCAGCATCCATAAAGTGAAGACTGTCTGCTAGTTAAGGATTAGTACCATTTCTTAAATTAGTGAGGAAAATTGGTTCTTTTAAGACATATGCTATGGGTTCCAGTTGCTAAGTAACCATATACCACTTAGATGTGTTTAAGCTTTCGGTAAGCAATGTAATGGTATGTTTCTAGTTCTACAAACTCAAGTTTGTTCTAATGTATATAGTATATAGCAGCTAAGTAAACTCAGTTTGTTAATCTAATGGGGGAACAAAAGGGACTGGAAATAGCTGTTTTTGCTACATACTACTTTTGCAGGGGAAGAGGGAGAATCTCTCCCATATACATTTTGCTCTGGTCTAGTCCCAGTTTAGGGAACGTATGAACTGTTTTCTGCTCTAGACAACACGCTAGTTGTAGTTTGCTGCAGTTACCTCCTTAGCTTCTGCCAGGGTGTGATAGTGAAACTTCTCATTCTCCAATGACTCCACAAGTGATAAATGAAGCTGGTGGACAGTCTCCATGAACTGCTGGGTCAGTATCAAGTGCTGTTTTAACATATCATTCAAAGCAAGCACTGCAGGACTACGTGCTATCAGGGCTACAAGCAGGAAGGAAGAGAACAAGTGCTCAGTGTGCTGTAATGTAAACTGCAAACAGTGAAGCCTGAACAAGTTAAGTACAAGGACACTCGAATGGGTATTACTTTCACAATACCTTCCATGGCATCCATAGTAACATGACTGGCAATAGGTACTGGATCAATATAGCTGCATCCTGCAGCTGGGCCAAACATTGCTGTGCCATCCCCTATGTATAGGATAGAACCTTACCATTAGTGTTTGATAAAATATTTCAGAACTAAAATTAGAAGGATGCAGCATTCCCCTTTTCAGAAGTCTGTCCCTGTAGAATGTGTGTACAGCTGTAAGCAGGGACTTTTACCAGCCAACATAGAAGCTGAAGCCCACTGGTCATGTGGTGCTGCTGTCTTACTTGAGGTGAAGCGGTCACTCCATTATTTGCCATTCAGGGAATCACCATTTTATAGGTTCCAGTGCCTCTCAAGGAAGTCAGTCCCATCCCTCTGCTGCCCTTTACCAATAACAGGTGGAAGTAATGAGCTGTGCTAACTGGCAATGGTAGTATCTTTTGTAGAGAGAGCTGACTGAATATTGTGACAGATTAAAAAGGATCTTTTTGATTAATTCATGCTATAATTAAGGATATAGAACCTGAACTAAAAGACCTATAGCTAGGCAAATGCAAACTGGAAAGAAGGTGTAAATTTAACAGTGAGACTAACTCTTAGAACAATATACCAGGGGGCATGGTAGATCCTCCATCTCTGGCAATGTTTAAATCAAGATGAGATTTTTTTAAAATGATTACTCTAGGAATGATTGTGGGGAAGTTCTATGCCATGTGTTAAACAAAGCAGACTATATGATTACAATGGTCCCTTCTGGCTTTGGAATCTATGAAAAGAGGTTAGACAACTATTTAGGATTAGCACGTTAAAACCTAGAAACCCCAAAACTTTAAATCAGTGTGAACTTACTCTTTGACCAGTGATAGGTGAATGGAGAATCAGTTGTCTGCACAGCCATCTCTTTCACAGTTATTCTGCTTACCATCTCATGCCATTTTTTATTAGACTGAGGTGATGACAATGAGGGAGAAAGGTCTTTTCTGGAATACAGAGAGCTGTTAGAATGCCCCACTGACATTTCAGACAAGGACCTCCTGTATGTAGTCTCAGATAGCGGTAAAGACAGAGATTTTTCAAAATCTTCAGAATATTTTGAATTAACACTGCTCTCCTCAGGCTGAAGAAATACTGGTCTACTGCTAAGACAGTCTGTAGAAATTCCACTTAAGTGTTCAGAGATTTCGGTTTCAGTCATGATTTCCCCTTCAATATCATTGTCAGAAGCAGCATTAGTGCTAGTTAGGGCACTTACCACTTTAAGGGGGTGTGGTCATTCACAGGAAACACATTTGGTTCTGAGTCCTTGTTTAATTTTTTAGCCATTTGAATGTCTATCTCCTGTTTTAAAAAAAAAAAAAAAAAAAAAATATATATATATATATATATATATATATATATATTCCATGAGGAGAGTTACAGCAATACAAGTTGAAAAGTGTTTCAGTTATACTTGTACAACATAGTACAGTGTAGATCACTTATAAAATATTATTGGCTGCTACAACCTTAAACCAGAATTATGTTTTCTTAATAGGAAATGAATTACATTCCCTTGAAGTGTTACCAAGAAAGTTAAGTGTAACTAACAATGTGTAATCTGCTAAAGAAAATTTAAAACCTAATACATATAATCTCAGTGTAAATCTAGTCAATTTGCTTTCTATATAATGGGTTTACACAGATTATTAAAAGGTAACATGGAAGCTGGGACTTCAGAAAAGCAGACCAACTCCCTCACAGAGCTGATGGGCAGGATCCCCTGGGAGGCTAATATGAGGGGGAAAGGAGTTGAAGAGAGCAAGTTGTATTTTAAAGAAACCTTACTGAGGGTGCAGGAACAAACTATCCTGATGTGCGTGCAGAAAGAATAGCAAATATGGTAGATAACCAGCTTTGCTTAACAAAGAAGTCTTCGATGAACTTAAAACACAAAAAGGAAGCTTTCAAGAAGTGGAAGCTTGGTCAGATGACTAAGGAGGAGTATAAAAATACTGCTCGAGCGTGCAGTAGTGAAATCAAGAAGGTCAAAGCAGCTAGGAGTTGCAGCTAGCAGGGGACATACAGGGTAACAAGAAGAGTTTCTATAGTGTGTGAGTAACAAAGTCAGGGAAAGTGTGGACCCCTTACAGAATGGGGGAGGCAGCCTAGTGACACGATGTGGAAAAAGCTGAAGTACTCAATGCTTTTTTTGCCTCTGTCTTCACAGAGGAGGTCAGCTCCCAGACTACTGCACTGGGCAACACAGAATGGGGAGGTGATGAGCAGCCTTCACTGCTGAAAGAACAGGTTCAGGACTATTTAGAAAGGCTGGACAAGCACAGGTCCATGGGGCCAGATGCAAAGTGTCCGAGGGTGCTGAGGGAATTGGCTGACGCAATTGCAGAGTCATTGGCCATTATCTTTGAAAATTCTTGGCGAGCAGGGAAGATGATTGGAATAAGGCAAATATAGTGCCCATCTTTTTAAAAAAAAGGGGGGAGGATCTGGGGAACTACAGACTTGTCAGCCTCACCTCAGTCCCCAGAAAAATCGTGGAGCATGGCCTCAAGGAATCCATTTTGAGGCACTTGGAAGAGAGGAAGGTGGAAGGAACAGTCAGCATGGATTCACCAAGCACGAGTCTTGTCTGACCAACCTGATTGCCTTCTGTGATGAGATGACTGGCTCTGTGGATGTGGGGAAAGCGGTGGACGTGATATACCTTGACTTTAGTAAAGCTTTTCATATGGTCTCCCACAGTATTCTTATCAGCAAGTTACAGAAGTATGGGCTGGATGAATGGACTATAAGATGGATAGAAAGCTGGCTAGATCATTGGGCTTAATGGGTAGTAATCAACTGCTCAATGTCTAGTTGGCAGCCAGTAACAAGTGGAGTGCCCCAGGGGTCAGTTTTGTTCAACACCTTCATTAATGATCTGGAGGATGGGGTGGATTGCACCCTCAGCAAGGTTGCAGATGACACTAAGCTGGGGGGAGTGGTAGATACACTGGAGGGCAGGGATAGGATACAGCACGACTTAGACAAAGTAGAGGAGTGGGGCAAAAGAGATTTGCTGAGGTTCATCAAGAACAAGTGCAGAGTCCTGCACTTAGGATAAAAATCCCATGCACTGCTACAGACTGGGGAACGACTGGCTATGCAGCAGTTCTGCAGAAAAGGACCTGGGGCTTACTGTGGACAAGAAGCTGTATATGAGTCAGTGCACCCTTACTGCCAAGAAGGCTAATAGCATGTTGGGCTGCATTAGTAGGCACATTGCCAGCAGATCAAGGGAAGTGATTATTCCCCTCTTTTTGGCACTGATGAGGCCTCATTTGGAGTATTGTGTCCAGTTTTGGGCTCCCCACTACAGAAAGGATGTGGACAAATTGGAAAGAGTCCAGCGGAGGGCAACAAAAATAATTTGGGGGCTGGAGCACATAACTTATGAGGGGAGGCTGAGAGAACTAGGCTTGTTTAGTCTGCAAAAGAGAAGAATGAGGGGGGATTTGATAGCAGCCTGTTACTACCTGAAAGGGGGTTCCAGGGCGGATGGAAGTAGGCTGTTCTCAGTGGTGGCAGATGACAGAACTAGGAACAATGGTCTAAAGCTGTGGGGGAGGTCTAGGTTGGATATTAGGAAAAGCTTTTTCATTAGGTAGTGAAGCACTGAAATGGGTTACCTAGGGAGGTGGTAGAATCTCCATCCTTAGAGCTTTTTAAGGTACGGCTTGCCAAAGCTCTGGCTGAGATGGTTCGTTGGGGTTGGTCTTGCTTTGAGCAGGGGGTTGGACTAATGAGGTCCCTTCCAACCCTAATCTTCCATGATAAGCTGCTCCCTTCAAAACACCCATCTTCATTTAACTCATGAATATAAGCTCTTCCAGGTAACATTAAGGATTTACTACTTACCATTTGTTTTAACGCTTCTCTATCACCAGAAACATTTGGATCCAAGTCTTCAATGCTCAAAATATTTAATCTGAACTCTGCAATTGAATGACAAGTGGTCACCTGGCATCAGAGCTAAAACATTACCTTACATATTCCTTTGAAGGAGGAAAGGCCATACATTCAATACTGTTTTCCTGATTTAAATATTCACTTATACAGATCAAAGTTTTATGTGTTTTTTACTTCAGACCCTCCATGACCTATTAAGGTCTTTTCTCATTATACAATTTTCTTGAATAGGAGGATTTTTTTAAAAAGAGAAAACCCGAATGCTGATTTAAGTTAAATCAATTGGACTCATAATGCATACAAGTTCTCTTGTTTAATGTTGTGTAATGACAGTATATGAAAGCTATTTTAAAAGTTCCAAAAGACTGGTCAGAATGGTAGTATGGTCTGTTTAGAACAGGGAACTAAATCTCAGAATTCCTAGTTCTATTCCTAGCTCCACTTTGTAACTGTTGTGAAAGTTTGGACAAGTCACTTAACCTCATTGTGTCTCATTTCCCCCCGTTTCACATAGAGATAATACCCTCGTGCTCTATGGGGCGATGAATTTGCAAAGCATAACTTATGCTTGTAACGTGCCTGCATATCCTCAAATGAAAGGCAATATACATTCTGGGGTATTACCATCAGTAATATATCACATAAAGTTCAAAGTCAGTCACTGATAAGACTCCAGTCCATAGTGACAGTGTAGCTTGAACCAAAAATTGAACTATAATTCTGCTTTCTTAAATGCAATTGTTAGCAATTATTTGAGCTGAACCAAAGCTAAGCATGAAGCTGCAAATGTAGATATGGACAAACAGTGTTTAGTGCTGTAAACTGTGCTTGTCTAGACTTGCATTTTCAGCAATTACTACCAACTGTGCTCAGTAACAGTTTAATTCTGTAGTGCAGACAAGGCATAAACTAGATTCCATTGGCTTCCACAGACTTGTTGTCTGAGAGCTGTGATCTATTTAAACATTGTTTATAACCCAGCCTTTCTCACTTGTTCATATTATTAAATTAGAGCATCACACACTTTGTTGCTTCTGTAGGCAGAGGTTGTTGAATCCACCAAGGGCTTCTTGCATTCCTCCATTTCCCCACAAGTTGCCTGTGCCTCTCTCATCCCCCTCTGTTTCAAGGACACTGCAATCCTCCCTCCCTCATACCAGGGACTGAGAGTCCCTTCTACCCATGCCTCCCATTCCCCTCAGCTACATGCCAGAGACTGTGTGCCCCACACATCTCCCTCCCTATACCACTGTCCCCCATTTTCCCCCACCAGGATTTCCGTGTGCATCCCCATTCCTTCCAATGTCAAGGGATTCTGTTACAGACAGAGAAATGCCATCAGGTTGAGTGTAGCACGCTTCCTTTGGCCAATCAAAAATGAGGGTGGGGGCAGTTTATATTACGTTAGAAAAACATCACTCAGAGCAAATCTCAATCCCTTTGACAGGATCTAGAGTTCTGTATGATGTTTGTTGAATATGATGAGCTCTAGTTTAGTTTGTGTCCATGGTTTACATCAAGTCTGTTCAGAATATAAGCAGAAATATAAAATAAACTTAGAAAAACTTACGATTGGAGCTTTCACTGGTTGCATCTTCTGTATCTGCTGCTTTTGAAAACAACTCATCCAAAGACTTTATTTCACTCCTTTCAGACAAGGACACCTGACTTCCTCTGATGTGGCTCATTCTAGGTGAAGTGATCTCAGCAATGCTGTCTTTTATTGAAGTTGGTGATTGAGACAACATACTAGTTAGTCTTGGTAAATTTCTACTAGGTGGAGAAGGAGTTTGTGGATTAATTCTATGTGAGGTCCTTTCCTGAGAACTTCTGCTAAGTAGCGAAGGTGCATTAAATAGATTTGTCCATGAAGATTGTTTACTGGGTGGAAAAGATGTTCTTGGTGCAGTCTTCATCTTGGACTTCATGAATGACTTGGAAAAGAGATCTATGTCATTACTTCACCTACTTTCAACTTTTAATCACTAAAAGTTAAAATACACTATATTAATGAATAATCAAACATTCAGAATGCTACATAGAATAAGAAGCATGGCAACTGAAATTAGCTCATCTCATAAAAGTGGATCACAAATCATTTTAACAACTTAATTTCCCATGTTAACTCTTTGTAAAATGATCTGCCATTTTAAAGTATAAATTTCATAAAATGTAAACACCATGTCTAACCCAGTAAAGTACATTTGTTACCTTTCCACCAGGTTTAGAATAAATGGTGACATCTTTCTGGTTCTCATTTTCACTGGAAAACTCCAAAGAGCTCCCTAGTAATTGTCTCATTTCCTCTTCATCACTATCTAAACCAAGTTGTTTTCTAGCTGGCACTTTCTTTTTTGTTGTCTGGCTGCTATTTTTTCCATTGAAATGGACTTTATTTGATATCACATTTTCACTGACAGTGTCATTTTTCTTCAGATACCTGCTACCTCTTGCACTCTGCTCAATGTTGGACCTGGCTGAGAAGTAGTTTTCATCTGAAATCTTCAGGTCCATCTCAGTATCTGACAAATCCATCTGCATCTTTCGGGTCATGATCTTGCTTTCTATCTGTGCTAGCTTTCTCAGAACAGCACTTGACCTCACTTTTGAGGCTGTATCCCGAGTTCTTTTTGCAATATGCCTGTTCCCTTCCTGCATGGCACCAGTATCCATCTGGTTCAGCTGGTTTCTTTGTGCATGCTGCTTTTTCTTTAGGAATTTGCTAGGGTTAAACTGAGTTTCCATGAGGGTCTCCCTTCTATGCTCTTTGCTTTTCTCAGTTTCTCCCATTTCTGTGTTGCCGATAGAAAGTTCGCTGTAAGAGTTAGGAGGGGCACTACTATATTTGGACATGGTGAAGTTTTTATGGGAAGAAACCATGTGTTCCTGTGGAAGAAGAGGAGATTTACAAAGGGAAGATGATCCTGTTGATAAGACACTAGACTGGGCCATGGGAGAGCTACCACTGACTCCCTGCATGACCTTAGACAAGTCATTTAATCTTTCTCAGCTCCCATTCTCCACTGGTAAAATGAGGATAATCTTTTCTTCCCTCCGCCCTTTGTCTTCTCCACTTCAACTGGAACCTTTTTAAGGTAGGCACTGTCTCGTACTATGTGCACCTACGCTACCCATGGAAGGGGTCCCTGCCCTTGGCGGGACACCTAGGCACTTCCATAGTACAAATAATACTGGGCCCTACTAAGACTGAGATCCCAGCGATAGATGGATAGATAGATAGATAGATAGTGCTCCCTCCCCTGCCCGCCAGCCTAGCAGCGTGAGGCCGATGCCATGGCAAAGCCCGCCTCTCACCTGCTGTCCTCACCTGCCTACTCCAACGAGCCCTGAACGCCACACAGCGCCAAGGCGCATGCCCGAGAGATATTGCCCGGCGCCGCCCGGGCCCTTCCTTAGGCACCTAGAGAAGGTGGCCAGACTGCTGGAGACGGCACCGAACCGCCCGGCTCCCTCGAGCTGAGTCCCCGCCCTACGGAGGGCGGGGGGAGGAGGGGTTCGGAGCCCCTCACCTCAGCGGCCCGTCGAGGGACCCACGGCAGCGGGTTCTCTTGTCTGCTCGAGTCTTTACTTCCGCATCCGCGCAACCCCGATCCACCAGCATAGCGACCCCTGATTGGCTCTGAGCGGCCAGCCCGCCTATTGGCGCCTCCACCTCAGCCACGGCCTGTCAGCGGCTATCGAGAGCCAACCCCAAAGCGGTCTCTCCAGGGCAAAGGGCGGCGGACTAGCGCAGCCTACAAGTCCCGGCGTGGGCGGCCCGGCCAGGAGCCTGCGAGTCCGCGGCGCCTTCATGGCTCTAAACCAATCACAGCCCGCTCCGCCATGAGGCGCGAGAATCCGAACCAAACAGCGCCTGAGTTCGCGTGAGGAGTGGGACCAATTAGCGGCCGTGTTGGCAGGAAGCGCGAGGGCAAGGACCGGACCAATCATCAGCTGAGGCGGCTTTGGCGTTCGGATCATCATCACGTTACGGTTGGGACGGTTGTTCCCTTCCCGGGCAGGGCTGCTCGCCTCAAAACTGCTGGGACGCTCCAGAGCAAAAGCGAGCTCGGCTTAGGCATGGGGCCCCTGGCCCTCGCCCTGCTCGTCTGGGCTGCGCTCAGCGCCGCCCGAGCCCGCGTGTATTTCCGGGAGCAGTTTGTGGATGGAGGTGAGGGGGCGATGTGGAGATGGCTTAGGGCAGCGGCGCTCAACCTTTCCAGGCCCCTGTACCCCGTCAGGAGGCTGGTTTATCTTGTACCCCAAGTTACAGCTCACTTAAAACGACTTGCTGATAGCAGCAGAGATACAGCCGTGTCCGCACACTGCTACTGGAACATGGCTGCGTCCCTGTTTATCACCTCACTATCAAATAAACCGACTGGAGTGTGAATATTGTACTTACACTTCAGTGTATGGTGTATAGCGCAGCATGAACAAGTCATGGGGTGAATTTTTAGTTGGTACTGTCTTCACTGGTGCTTTCTGTGTAGTCTGTTGTAAAACTGGGCAAATATCTAGATGAGTGAAGGACCTCTGCGTACCCCCAGGGGTACATGTACCCCAGGTTGAGAATCATTGGACTGGGGGAAGGAGAGGGGAGTGGGTGCAAAGAGTTGGGTTGATGGGGAAGATGAACCTGTGTGAGGTAGGGTCTGTGGGAAAGTGCCCGTTGATCTTCTCCCTCCCCCTCCCCCCCAGGAAAGTTCTGTGGAGAAAGCGAGTCTCCAAAAGAGATTAAGGGGGATGTCTAGAGCAGTGTTTCTCAACCTTTTAAGTAGCAAGTACCCCCAACTTCTGAAAATTTTAATAAGTACCCCAACACTCAATTTTCTACTCTATTTTCCATGACTATTTCTTGTAAAGCAGGAGAGTTCTGAGTTCTGCAGTGCTGTGTGGATGTGGCAAATCACAAAACCCCCTGCTGTTTCTCCCCTCCTTCCTTCTCCCCTTCCTCCATAGAGGAGCAAAGGTCAATGCCAGCCAATCACTATGGCCTGACGCCAGGGTCATGTGGTGTTCTCACACAGGTGAGAACTTGAGGTATGAGCAGGCACTAGCGGCCCACTAGAGTGGATAGCAGCGCTCCCCATGGCCTTCCCTAGGGGGGGTGTGAGCCTGGGGCAAATCACACTGTGTCGGCCCCTCTTAAGATCTGGGGCTATCATAGTTGGCAATTTCACTGCTCAGCTAGAGCAGTGAAATTGACAAGCAAACTTGTGGGTAGAGCCTGGCTCCAGGACTGGACAAGCCGCTGGGCTCTCCAGCTGGCTTTCTGGGCACCGGGCTTTGAGCCGGGGAGGGGAGCTGTCACCTGGGCAAGTTGCAGGCGTCTGCCACCTGGCTGCCAGCCTAGGAGGTGGGCGACTGCCACCCAATCCAAGCTGGGGCAGAGAAGGCTTCCGCACAGGCTGGGACCCGGGGATATGGGAAGGCGGCATGTAGAGCCATGAGAGATGGTGGTGCCATTCCTGCTGGATAAGCGAAGAAACCCAGGTGGGGGAGATGGTTTTAGAAAGGAGTAGAGGCTGTGGGAAGAGTCTGGGAGAGGTCCTGGATAGATAACTCAGTCTAGCCCTTCTCAGCACACAGGGTCTGAAGGGGTCATTGCACAGAATGTAAAGGCTGCAAATTTGTATCCCACAGCACCCTGTTAAACTGCCTCCTGTCTTCTGCTGTGTACAATTCAGGTCCACTTTACTGGGAGACCAGATCTGTTATCCCTGGCCCTTTGAGAAGTTGCTGAAGACACTTTGATAGTGGGGGCCCATCAAGATTTACCCCCACTTTTTTTTTGCTTTCAAAATTCATTCAATAAGTAGTTTTGCCATCTCTCCTCTGAAAAAAATGCTTAAAGTGAATGCGAATAATCCATTGCTCTTCATTAACCTTATAATAATGAAAGGTAATAATGAGTAAGGGAACAGATTTCATTTCCAAGCTTCTGAGGAATTCTTGTATATAACAGTATGTTTCAAAAAGATTTTTTAAATTTGAAAAATACCTTGCCTGTGTCATTTTTAATTTATTTAGTGGCCTAAATGTTTTTATTGGCATCAGATTACTAATATTTAACATTTTTTTAACAGCTAAATGGCAAGGCAGATGGCTGAATTCTCAGTATAAAGCTGATTATGGGAAATTTAGACTAACAGCTGGAAAGTTTTATGGAGATGCAGTCAAAGATAAAGGTTTGTGCATTTAATTTAAAATGTGTTTTATTAGGACTGCATACATTGTTAATAATAGACATGTTCTTCTTGAAATCTTGTCCTCCCTTGGCTTCCATGACTCTTAATCTTTTCCAGGCTCTCTTCCTATCTCTCTAATCTCTTTCTTCATTGTGTCCTTCAGATGATCCGTCTATTCACCCTCCAACTTTATTTAGAGGTTCCACAGGACTCTGCCCTTGGTCCCCTTCACTTCTTCCTGTACACCTTATCTTTGAGTAATCTTATCTGCAGACGTAAATTCAACTACATCTCTATACTGGTGACTCACAGATCTTTCTTTGTACTCCAGCTCTATCTCCTTCTGCCCAAACTAAAATTTCAATCTGTTTCTCTGACATCTTGTCAATGTCTGGATGTCAACTCAAATTCATGGCTAAAGCAGAACTCCTAATCTTTCACCCAAGCCTGCCCTTCTACCTCCTTTCTTGATCACTGTGGACGGTGACAGCGCCCTGCCTGTTGCTCGCTTAAGCTCCTAACCTGGATGCCAACTTCTGTATGGATCACTCTGTAGGTGCTCACGTCCAGTCTAAATCTTACTGATTTTTTTTTCTGCATAATATAGCTAAAATACATCCACACAGCTAAAACTGTTGTCTAAGCTCTCATCTTGCGTCTTGATTACTGCAACTTCCTTAACAAATGCAGTCTTGCCCTGCTCTCATCCATTCAGAAAGCTGCAATAAAGATAATATTATTACCCCCATTGTTTTGACTATGTCACCCTCTGGTAATATAAATAAATAAATAATATAATATAAACCCATGTGCATTCTCAGCACATTTAGAGAGTTCATAAATAAATCTGAGGCGTTTCTTGTAAGACAATATAACGCTTATGTAAAATCCATAAAATGCTTACATACTAGTATGACAGAAGCAGCTAGGATAGGTACCATAGAAGGAAAACATAAGTATGACCATACTGGGTCAGAACAATGGTCCATCTAGCCCAGTAATCTTTCTTCTGACAGTGGCTGATGCCAGATGCTTTAGAGGGAATGAACAGGACAATTTATGAATGATTCATCCCCTGTCATCCAGTTTCATCTTCTGGCAATCAAAGGTTTAGGGACACCCAAAGTATGGGTATGTGTCCATGACCATCTTGGCTAATAGACAATGGATCTATTCTCCATGAACTTATCTAATTCTTTTTTGAACCCACTTATAGTTTTTGGCCTTCACAACATCCCCTGCCAACAAGTTCCACAGGTTGCATTGTGTGAAGAAGTACTTTCTTATGTTTGTATTAAGCCTGCTGCCTATTTCATTGAATGACCCCTGGTTCTTGTGTTATGGGAAGGGGTAAATAACATTTCCTTATTTGCTTTCTCTACACCAGTCATTTTATAGACCTCTATCATATTCCCCCCTTTGTTGTCTCTTTTCTAAGATGCACAGTCCCAGTCTTTCTAATCTCTCCTTAAGTGGAAGCTATTCCATACCCCGAAGCATTTTTTGTTGCTCTTCTCTCTTTTTTCCAATTCTAATTTTTTTTTTTTTTTTTTTTTGAGATGCAGTGACCAGAACTGCACACAGTATTCACAGTGTACCATGGATTTATATAATGCTATTACGATATTTTCTGTCTTATTGTCTATACCTTTTCTAATAGTTCCTAACTTTCTGTTGACTTTATTGACCGCCATTGCACATTGCAAACTATCCACAATGACTTCATGATCTCTTTTTCTTGAATGGTAACAGCTAATTTAGACCCCATCATTTTGTATGTATAATTAGGATTATTTTTTCCCATGTGCACTACTTTGCATTCATCAACATGGAATTTCATCTGCCGTTTTGTGATCCAGTCACCCTGTTTTGTGAGATCCCTTTGTAACTCTTCACAGTCAGCTTCGGATCTAACTCTCTTGAGTAATTTTGTATCATCTGCAAATTTTGCCACCTCACTGTTTGCCCCTACTTCCAGATTATTTATGAATACATTGAACAGCACTGGTCTCAGTAGAGATCCTTGGGGGATCCTGATATTTACCTCTTTCCACTGTGAAACTGACTGTTTTTCTTACTCTTTATTTTCTATCTTTTAACCAGTTAGTGAGAGGACCTTCCCTCTTATCCCATGACTGCTTACTTTGCTTAAGAGCCTTTGGTGAAGGATCTTGTCAAAGGTTTTATGAATGTCCAAGTACACTATATCCACTGGATCACCCTTCTCCACCTCTTTGACCCCCTCACAGATTTCTAATAGATTGTCATATGTTTATGGATCATTTATACAAATTAAAAATGTTTCTTGCTGTCTGTTTTTACACAAATTATTAATTCATGTTTATTAAGTGCTAACTGATTTTTATGATTTAATTTAAAACTCTGTCTGGTTAAGTCATTCTTTTGCATGTGATGTTTTGTCAATATTTAAAATTGACTGATTTTAGTACTTCTAGCATTAGTTTGGTGAGGAAAATCATAATGCTAAATTCTACTCTTGATTACACTGATTTAAAGCCAAAGTATGTTTATTGCCACAGAGTTACTCCCAATTTATAACAGTGTAAATGACAGGAAAATTTGTTCCCTACTTTTAGTTTAAATGAAAAGAGCTGAATCCATGAGTTTACACAGTAAATTTTGCACCCATTTGGTTGATAGATTTTGAATTAAGATTAATTTATTTCCTTTTACATAGATGTCCTGCATTCTTATTCTAATGTAATTAACATTTATAATTTTATAATAGCAGATGAAAACAAAACAGACATTTTGTATACATCTGATGTATTGTGTTATCATATGCAAATATTAATGTCTTTATAGGTCTGCAAACTAGCGAAAATTCTAAATATTATGCCATTTCATCACGATTTAAACCATTTAGCAATAAAGGAAGATCTCTGGTCATTCAGTACACAGTAAAACATGAGCAGAAGATAAATTGTGGTGGTGGATACGTTAAGATCTTTTCCTCAAACTTGGATCAGAAAAATATGAGTGGAAATTCACAATATTACATTATGTTTGGTGAGTTTAGTTACATATACATTGCTAAAATATTGTCACAATAGCTGAACCGTTCTTCAAAGACAGATCTAGAACTGGTAGAGTGAAAGATTTAATACAAAACTTCCCTAATAAAATAAAGATGCCGTGACCGGTCAGCAATTCAGCACCTCTGTGGTTCAGATATTTTTATGCATGAATTATCAAAATACAAATTACACTTAGAAATTATTAACATTCTTATTTGTGTCCCTTAATCAGTTGAAAGTGTTTAGAGGTTTTTTAGAATTAAGCCAAATGTTCTGTAAGATTATTTGTTATATGGCTTTTCATAATCCCAGCGATGGTCCAGAATTTGCCCTCATATATTCACATGCAACACCCATTAAGTCACTGGGAATTGCACTTGTGTATCTCAAAGTAAATTTTGGTCCATAGACTCTTTATCAGTTGAATAACCAGACTAGCACACAGATAGTTCTATAAATATGTCATATGGTTTGGGCTAGGGATAAATGTGGTTGGTAGTGGATTTTTATGTGATGTTTGCCTGCATTGGGACTGCAGGAGAGTCAAGCCCTAAAAAAGTGTTTGATCAGTAAAATCAGAATGTAATTTTGAGATAGGTCTAGAGATTGGAAGAGAAGCAATGTAAGCAGAAATGGGAATCTATCCAGTAGCATGTGGAATTGAGGGCTGTCTATTGGCAGTAAAAAAAAACCCAAAAATCCCAATGAAATAAGCAAACTGTTGTCTATAAAGAAGAACAGACAGTATGAAATTTTTTGTAGGACCAGATATTTGTGGATCTGAAACAAAGAAAGTTCATGTTATTTTAAATTACAAGAGCAAACCTCATCCAATCAAGAAACGAATCAGATGCAAGGTAAATGCTAGAATATAAAACATTTAAAGATTGTGGAAATTCCTGAAATTAGTTATGTTGAAATTTAACTAACAGCCGCATTTAGCCATTTTAAAGAGACACTCCCACTAAATAATTTAAAAACCTATCATATTAAAGACATTATGGAGGCACTAGTTGCAACTCCATAGTTAAATTTGAGTTCCATTTTGCATTTAAACCATGGATGCCACCTCCTTCTTTTGTTTGAAAAATACATCATATCCTCCTCCAAGTTTAGATTTTTTTCATATAAGTGATGTAAAGTCTTTAAAAATTAGTTTAATCTAATTTGGGACTACAAACATTAAAATGTTTTACTCTTAATTGTATGGTTATCACATGGCATCACTACAGGGCAGTCTTTACATTGCTTTGGTACCTTATATTGTGCATTTCTTAGCTTAGCGTGTTTGGATTTCTAAGTGTAACCTTAACTGTGGATTTCTTGGATTTGTAAGGTTTTCTTTTGGTATAGTTACAACATCCCTGTAATATTTTTCACCCATAAGTTACTGATATGTACTTTCAATCTTAACTCCTCTTAGGTTTTGTCTTGGATATAAATTAGAAAAGTATTTAGGGATTGTGTGTGGTTTTTGTTTTATATACCCTTACTTTCCATTACTATCAACCTTATGCTCTCTGTATTATGACACTTCCTATGGCCACGCATGGATAGACGGTGCTTACTCTGGACTCCATCAATGCTGCTCTGACTGCCAAACAGAAGAGGAAGCCAGGAACAGTTCAAAGCTTTTCCTCCTGCCTTCTTATGCCATTTAGTTTAAAGAGTCAAGACAGATTTTCACAAAAGGGAAAAAGTTCAGATGTTTCACATTTAAAATGTAGAGTCTGTTACCTAGCAATGTGATGGGGATACTTTCTCGACGCTAGCACCCCATCAATGGGGAGAATTGTTACCTAGCAGCTCTGTGTTCTTGGGGAACTAGGACGCAAAACCCCAACTCTCTCTCTGGCTCACCTGAATTCCTTACCCCCCGCCCCGCCCCGCCCCGCCCCGCCCATGCTTGAACCAGAAACCAAAGGCATTTTTCAATATGAAAAGGCAGTGGAAAACCCTCCCATCAAGGGTGATACAACTCCATATGCCTCATCTATATCAAAGATGTAAAAAGGGGACATACAAAAGCCTCATCTACATCGAAGATGGAACACGCATTGAATTCTAGGATTGGTAAGGCAGAAAACGCACTGAACTCTGGGATTGCTGAAACAGGGAAGCACTGCATGTTGGGAGATCTATGCTCTTGATGTAAATGAACTAACACCTGTACACATCCAGCTCCGCAGTTATCAGACCATTCTAGGTATTGATATGCAAAACACTATATCCTGGTTGCACTGTGAGCTCTCTCTCAAGGGAAAATGCCCTTCCAGGAATGATCAGCTCCTTTTGTCCAGAGGTCTACAAAAATCCCGTCACAGTTCAAACCCCTGTTCTGATGCTTGGATCCAAACTCTGCATCAGTTCCACTGGAACCTGTCTTCTCTTCCTGACTGATCGTGTTGGGGGCTCTGCCACACTCAAAGCACTCCAGACCCTAAGCCTGTTCCTGGGAACCTCTGTGCTGCATGGAGTAGTGAGACCACACACTCCTTCCCCCAACACACCTTTTCTCTCTCAATTAAGGGGAGTAGCCAAAAAGGTGCTGTTTGGACCCAGCCTGCTATATGCCCCTTTGCAACGCACCAGAATAGAAGGGTGGCCACTGAAAGTGTGGTGCCACCCAGCCTGCTGAGTTCAGAGAATGCATAAGGGGTCAGCTGATAGCCCGTCTGCTCAGACACACTCAGTTAATCTGAAATGTGTGTGTGTGTATCTGGGGGGAGTTTATTTGAATCTGGTGCTGGAGGAACCCAGCCCTGAAAACCTTAGGTCCTGCAGGATAATTCCACTGGGAGGGGCTTGTAGCCATATGAACACACAAGTAACACAAGCAGTACATTAATAGAATCACACCCCCTTCCAGGAAGGTAACCCTAATAAATGAGCATACCCCAGGGTGAAGGGCGACTCTGGTAACAAGTCTGTTACCTTTTTCTCTTGCTGCTTTTTCAAATGATCAGATATATTTCTTGACATAAACAAAGATTTTTAACTAGACTTTTTTTTTTTAATCTTGCATACTTCTGCAAAGGAAGATTTAAGATGCCATACACAAAGGATTATGTCTTCACTGCAGGTTTAAACAGGAGAAATTGGCTATAAAGGGAGAAAGCTCTTATTCAAAAACATACGTTCAAAAACAGCAGGGAAAACATACACAATTATTGGGGAAGTACATTGCTTTTTGTTTAAATATTTTTCATGTTTAGCCAATATAAAAGTCCTTGGGAGTTGGTTTTCTTGTTTGAGCCTGTTTATAATGGATTTTCTGCAAAAATGTGATTCTGATGCAAAACTGTTCCTAAAAACTACGTTTTAGTGGTACTTCTGAGTGGCAGCAGAAAACATTTAACTTCCTTTCTTTACAATTTATAGGTTGATGGATTCACTCATTTATATACACTGATTTTAAGACCAGATCAGACTTATGAAGTGAAAATTGATAATGAAATAGTTGAATCAGGCAGCTTAGAAGATGATTGGGATTTCTTGCCACCAAGAAAAATAAATGATCCTACAGCAAAGAAACCCAAGGATTGGGATGATGTAGCCCAAATTGATGATCCAAATGATGTCAAGCCTCAGGTGGTTTCTTTTTCCTGAATATTTCTTTGTCATATATTTTTGAGGAAGTACATACCTGTCAGAAACATCAGATTATTTCATTATAATTGAACCCAAATTTGTTACTACTATTTATATCAGTTAAAGCTACTGTGCAGTACTTCAAGTACATAATGAAATTGAACCTGCAGAAACTTATCAAGCCCAGGGTGTTCTCTGTGCATAGCAGTGGCATGTCATGAAAATATGAGTATTTGACTCAGAAGTGCTTTGCAGGGACCCTATTTTGGGAAATACCCAGCCCCACTGCTGCACATTTCAGTACCAAGGTTGGCCTGTTATCAAGGCCAACAGAAAATACCCCATCCATTTCTCAGATATATACATTATGTTAGTAACTGAAATTTTCTTTACCTTTGAAAAATTAGATGTCAAGATGAGAAGGGTTGCTTATATGAGGAAAGGATCAGATTTACTTTAATGTGTTTTGGATTAGACCTGCAGTGAGTTGCCCTACCATGTTAATTAGAGCCCAAAACAATTAACCTTCTATTAGCCTGCTTATATGAACAATCTTCAAAGTTTCAGACTGGGTAAGTATGATGTTAGGATTTAATGAAAAGCCCTTCCAGCAAGCCCAATTTCTGACAATCCAGGAAACAAATGACCAAAACAAGAGATTGAAACAATCTCTCTGATTTGGAATTGCATAACACTACATGAGACCACCCCAAGCTTTAACTGTAAAGCAAAGTTCTAAATGTAAATTTTAATATACATTTTCTAGTTTTCCCTTTTTTTCCAGAATACACAAAGAACTCTTTGATATCTAGTGAATTGGTCAATATATGTTGGTTTCCTTTTCCTGAGAAGGAGATGTTTATTTCACTAAGATTATATGATAAAAAACCTTTCACAGCTGAACTGTTTGGGGAAATAATGTGGTATCTTGCCTCATAGTTGAAATATAAAACCCAAATAATTTTACTTCCTTTATCTTCCTGCATATTTTTAAAGGATTGGGATGAACCTGAATACATTCTGGATACTAGTGCTGAGAAACCTGAAGACTGGGATAATGCAACAAAGGGAGAATGGCAACCTCCTATGATCAAGAATCCATTATACAGAGTATAAATCATTCTATTTATGCATAACTTGTTCAAGTTGACTATTCTTTTGGTGACAGTATTAAAAACATGTGGTTTGTTACAGGGTGAATGGAAACCAAGGAAGATTGATAACCCAAATTATAAAGGAGTTTGGCCCTGGCCGCAGATTGAAAACCCAAACTACTCACCAGACTTCAATATCTGTAGCTATGAGAACATTAGCATCATTGGACTAGACCTTTGGCAGGTCATTTGTTTTTTGTTATTATAGATACCTGGAAACTAAAGAGCTTCCTCTCCTTAACTATGCAACAATGTGTTCAGCCTTTGCATATACACATCATCTACTGTGTTGGGGGTTAGATCATGCTTACGTTTTTAACGTGCTCTCATTTCAATATATCTTCAGCCAAATTTTACATATAGGTCAGATGTTGTATTTCAGGTGATATTTTTAGAACTTTTGTTGGAATCATAATTATCTCCAGATGTACTAACAAATGAGGAACCTGAAGTGTTCTACTCACTTCTTTAACAGCATTTATAAAATTATAACTTATGTGTATGTGTTTACACATTCACAAAGCAAAAGTTTTATTAAATTTTGTAATTTTGAGGGATTTAAAACTTGGTATTGGCTTGGAAGCAGACTTTGTCACAAATGTCTTTTAAAACTATGTTTATTATATATAGTGGTGAAAGAAATCAGAATTTTTGTTAAAAACAGTTCAGTCTTTTATTCAAGAGCTCCATTCTTCTAAATATAATTTCCATTGGGATTCCAACTGATTGGATTGACTAAGGCAAGGGCCTCAGGAAGTACTTGCTCTGTTTTTCTGTGTGTTTTTATCACCTCCATCACCATAATAGTTTATCAGTTCATGACATTGGTTAAAAACATTTTTGTCTGTTAACTTTAAACATTCTGTTTCTCAGCAGTTTATTCACTTAGTTTTATTTTTGTATTATAAGACATACAAGTTGTCTTAAAGTGCTTAACAGAAAGACAAAGTGAAAGCATTTTAATATAATTGGGTTTATTTCTATAGCTATACGATACATTTAATCATATCAGCAAAGTCACCTTTGTAAATGAGAACTTTTTCTAAGTAGATTATATCTGATAAAAAAGATATTGATTGAATATAGTACCTTTTTTATAAAGACATCAAGGCAGAAACAAAGTATAGAATTTATTGTGTTTTTTATTTACTACATTCATTATAAACAATGCAATAATGTAAACATAGTGCAGGGAGAAGAGAAAGATAAATAAACAGAGAGCAATGTGAGGTATATAAATTACTGCCCTGGTTTTTAGAGGTGTTGAGCAACCCTGGTTCCCTCTGAAAACAGTGGAAGCTGCAGGTGCTCTATGCACAATGTACCTTTGAAAATTAGGACATCTGTATAAAAAAGACTGAGATGCAAAGACTAGAGGAGGGGGCAGGAGCAAGGAGGACCTCTTCTAAGCAGACTGTACAATCAATCCACTTTAACAACTATACTTGAGCATTGCTTAAGATACTGTGGACAAGTCAAGTAATAGAATTGCTGTCTAAAACCACAAATTTTGTTTAAACAAGTGAAGACAAGGCCTTGGATTCTGGAGCATAGTTCTGCAACAAAAGTGAATTCCCAAGCAAATTCTATAGCCACTTTGTAGAATACCTGGGGCCTTGCATACGTGAACAAATTAAATAATAGCATCCTGATTAATTAGCAGCTAATTAAAAGGAATGAGATTAAAACTATTAACAGGAAACATAAATAAAATAAAATGCGATTTTGTTTTCCATTGCAGGTGAGAGCTGGAACAATTTTTGATAACTTCTTGATCACAGATGATGAAGAATATGCAGAAGACTTTGGAGATGAAACGTGGGGTGAAACGAAGGTAATGGATGAGATCCTCACCCCCTAGTCTGGCCCTTTTTTTGCCAGGTAAAAGGGATGAAATAGTGAAAAGGAGTCCTAAAATCTCTATCCAGTAAAGGGAAAGATTCCCCTGTTGCAGACATTGTGGAAGACGGCCATAAGGGTGCCTTCCGTGGACCCTCTCACAAGTCCTGTTGAAGTGGGTATGCTGGGGAAAGGGCCACAGCACATAGTGCTGCAGAGATTCAAGACAGCACTGTGGCAATAAAGTAGCTCAAGTAGGTTTCTAGCCTCTTCAGTCTTTGGAGGAGTCAAGAGAGCACAAAGGTTGCTTAAAGCCCCAAGGAACTTATTTTGATTTTTTTTTTCTAGAATAGTGCCAGTCATGTAATCTATGATTCAATGACTATAATAATAATAAAGAGATTCTTCATGTATACTCCTACAATCTCAGTGACTTTTACAGGATTGCACTGATGTCAGAATTTAGCCCTAAATTATTAATAATTTAAGTTTGATCTTTGTGGAATAAATGTCCAGATTTTGCCTCCTCACTGGGCCAGTGCAGCCTTATGACAGTCTCACTATGGATGCAGATGGGTTGCTCTGCAGCCCAGAAAAGCCATAATGCTGAACACTACAGCCACTCCTCCTCCTGTCCTTGACAAATTTATTCCTACTCTCAGCATGCCCCCTATGGTGGGGGCAGCATAGAATTACACATGCCAGCTCTATGCAACTCCTGCCCTGGGGACAGCTTTTCCTCTGGCTGCTGAAGTCCCTGTTGCTGCTGGAGGACTGTATAGAGTAGGGCCAGAATCTGGCCCCCTGTATTCTTGTACCAGATGTTCCATTTTAAGAAAACAACCAATAGTTCCATCATTTGCTGTTTAAAATATGATCTATGTCCATAGTTTGGAAAGACGGTTTTGTAAGGAAGTTTAGATGCCAATTAAAAATAAAGGCCCTTGTTGCAGTTCCTCTATTGGCAATCTCCCTCCTACTGACTTCAGTGTAAATATAGTACACAAAGGGCTGGCAGAATTGGATCCAAAATGACATTTACTCTGAACTAACCTTTTCATTATTTCTTTAGGACCCTGAAGAGAAAATGAACAGAAAACAGACTGAAGAAGAAAAGAAAAGGGAAAGAGCAAAAGAAGAAAAACGTTTTAGGGAAAGATTTAACAGGAAGATAGAAAAGCAAAAGGAATATGGAAAGGATAAATCAAAGAGGATAACTGTGAAGAAAGAGGAGTTTTAATTCTTATTTAAGAAGACTTCACAGAAATATCTAAAGTTTGGCTTTTCTTTTATTTGTTGTATAGAGGTTCAGATGTTTTCTTAATAACTAATTGAAAATACTATTTAGAAACTTGTTCTAATAAAAGTTTGCTAGAAGTATTCATTTTGGGGGATTTAAATATATATATTTTAGCACAGGAAGATATTAAGAAAACATGTTTCCTGTAAACAGAACATTGAATTGAAAGAGTTCAATAAAAAATTACCAATATATATTAAATTATATATTTTGTATTTGAATTATGATTTGGTAAATTACCTGTAAAAGAAGTCTTATTATATTTCTCTTGATGCTGCTGGCAAATAGTATGTTCCTCTGCAGTGTGAAGTCTTGTAATCAACCTCTTTGGAGCTAAACTATTTTATACTTTCCTCATTAATATTAATGTAAAATACATGAAAATTGTGTTGTGAAGTTCTGCCTTCATCACAAAATCTGTATCATGTGTTGTTATAGCCATGTCAGTCCCAAGATATTAGAGAGTCAAGGTTGGTGAGGTAATATATTTTATTTGACCTAACTTGTGTTGGTGAGAGAGAGCTTTTGAGCAACACAAGTTATTCCAATAAAATATATTTCCTCACCCACCTTGTCTTTATCATAAAAGCTTTTTCAAAAATTACTTTTTTCAAAGATACAGTATGCCTGATCTGTGAAGCATGTTGCTACATAATGTATTTCATAAAATATTAAAGAAGAAACAAGGGTTGAAGAACTTCCATAGTAATTATGCTTCTGTCACAGTTATAGGGCTAGCTGCATCTTTAGCCTCTTTGTAGTCTCTCTATGTGCACCCTCAGACTTGTTAGGCCTCATGCCTTCTGGGAGTGGAATTTCATAATTCTCCTACTCCTAAACCAGGCTTTGGGCTATAGTACCCTGTGTATGCACCATTCTTCACCTGCAGGACCAACTGAGTTCAGCCTGCAGCTCTTTCCTTCGGGAGTTTGTGACCAGTGATGTACAGTGATGAAACATCTTTCTTAAAACAAAAGATTTATTTTTTTTGTAGAAGGAACAAAGCTTTTAGAGAAAAGGATTTTAAAATAGTAGTCTACATGCAAGTCCATCTAACTTAAAGACTTACAATTGTCTGATGATAACCTAGGCAGGCTAACTTCTTCAAGGGGGTTCCTTTGTCTCAGTCTGCCTCCCCTGGACAACCCTCTCCTGAAGAGTGTCCCTTTTAAACCCTGTTATAGGCCTTTCATTCTTCTGCATTCCTAGGCTTTGACCCTTCTGGTCAAAACCAGTAACGTTAGGCTCAGCTGGTGATTGAGCCAGAGTCCTTGGAGCCAGTGGTTCTGACATTGTCCCTTAACAGCCCTCAAATATTTGCTGAGGAGAGGCTAAGAAAAGGAAATGTTGCCTTGTGTATAGCGCAGGATTCTCTTCTGGGCTCTGCTACTAGCCTGCGGCGTAACCTTAGGCAAGCCATGTTACTGCTCTATGCCTCAGTTTTCCCCATTTGGAAAATGGGGATAATGATATTGACCTTTATAAAGTGCTTTGAAATCTACTGCTGAAAAGTGCTATATAAGAGCTGAGTACTATTATCTTGAGCCATTCTTTTCCTTGCTGCTGGTTTCTCTTGACAGACTCCTGTCAAGTTAAACCTATATAGCCCTACTGAAAAAAAAACAACAAGGCCAACATACCAGGATGTGCCTTTTGCTATTCCTATAGGAAAAATTGCTACATTTAGACAAGTTATAAATCTTTGCAAAATCTCAATTTATACTTATTCAACAGAGACTTGTTAAGAGTTTGGCAGCTAAATTATCCAAACATTCCAGCTGTATTGAGCATGCCCCAGTCCAGGGCTTAGCAGGACTTCAGCTGTAGAGCCCTGCAAATCTGCGGATATTCACGGACCATTTTTTGCAGATCATGGATCAGATGCTGATCTCAAAGCCAGGGAAGCAGCTGTCTGCAGCTCATAGCTAAGGAATCATCGATCACAGATTCCATGACTTTCTGGGACTTCCATGACTTCTGGAGCAGGGTGGGAGCAGCTGACAGCCCTGGATCTGCTGCTGAACAGCTGATTGGCAGCTAGCCCTAAGGGCTGCCGAACAGCTTATTAACAGCAGCCCCTGAACACTTGACCGGCAACCAGCCACAGAGCAGTGGCCCCCAAACAGGTAATTGGCAGCCTGCCCCCGGGCAGCTGATTGGCAACCCTGGCTGTGGATGCAGTGCAGATATGCATAAAAGATGGAATGCAGATCACAGGTTGGATACAAGTTAATTTTCGTAGATCCACATTTTTGTATCCACACAGGACTCTACTTACCTATAATTGCTGCTCCTGACTATTGTAGGCTGCTGTGATACTGGAACTGAGAGCAGATAGATTCTCTTCTGTGCCCTCAAAACTCCTCCTACTGGTGCCCAGGCAGCATGAAGGAAGAAGCTGCTGCCTGGTTCTAATACAGAAGGGACAAAAGCAGTACTTGTCTGAAGGGTGGGACTGGGGATAAGACTGGTAGGTTTGGACTAAGAGTTTAAAGACTGGTGAAAATGAAACGGGAAGGAATGCAGAACAGATTATTTTACTACACTGTGAATACAGTGGCAAGTGTGTTTAAGACTACATGCCCCTGAGTACCTCCCAAGGTTAGGCATTTTAACACCCAATCACTTGTGTGCATTCGACTAAGGCTACATTGCCTTTTAAAAGGTTTAAGGTGTTTAAAAGTGACTGGAGGAGAGCTGAGGGATAGGAATCTCTAATACATAAAACCCCTTGCATTAAAAAAGCTCATCAGTTAAATATAATGAACTAACAGCTACTAACTCCTCAGGTTGATGTGATTAGTAGACCCTGATTAAGCTCATTTGCGAAGTGTAACCAGGCTTAACCTATCCAAACATATTTTTGAAAAGTGCCTCCTGAGGCAAATTCAGCAGATTAATTTAGCTTTTGTGTGTGTGAATTTCATGTTACCAGTAGAAATATATTTTAACAAACATGCCAATGACTGTTCGCACAAACACCTGTTTACTTAGTTAATTTTAACTCCTGTCCTCGTGTGTTTCCTGAGGTAAATATATTCTCCAGAGAGCGAAGCTAGAGATTGGCTCGTGCCTGCTACTCCTGGCTCTGCAATTGACGTGACGTGTGACCTTGGGCAAGTCCCTGTTTCCTCAAGGGGCTGTGCAAATGGGGATACTGGGGGGGATTGTCAGATGTTTTGACAGCTATGGTAGCATTGTTACAGAGTTGCACAGCGTTGTAGCAAGACCGCCCGCCCGCCCAGTTCCCCGGCACCTGCCAGTTGAGTCCAACCCCACAAGACCCCTGCCGAAGCGGGAAGAGACCCGGCCACTGCCTTGCGGGGCCTGCTGGTCCGCCGCGCCGCGCCGCGCCGCTCCCCTCCCCTCCCTTGGGCGGCGATTGCTCCGCCTCCCCCACCGGGTCCCCCCGCCCCGGCTGCTGCTCGAGTCAGTCAGTGGGAGGAAGATGGCGGCGCTCATTCCCCTCAGCCAGCAGGTAACCGGCTTGGCCTGGTCCAGAGGCCCCGCCAGGGGAAAACCCGGGCCAGGGGGATAGGGCTGGGGGTGGCGGCCTGTAGCTGGCGAATTAAACCGGCTCATGGCGCTAGGGAAGCTGGGCCCCGTCCGGCGCAGCCTCCCTTCCTGAGACGGGCACCTCGGCGGTGGGTCCCTGTTGGGGGAGGCCCTGAGCTCCCATCCGGTCAGGGACAGGTTGAGCCTTTGGGGAAGGAGACGATCGTTACGTTGACAGGGGGCCTTTGAGCCCCTTTCCCAGCAGCAGGCGCTAAGGTTGAATCGCAGGGAGGCCAGTGGATTCCTCATTGGGATGAAGGGCTTTGATGTCCTTTTTTCATCCAAGCTATAGGGTCTGGGGCTGAACCACCGTAGTGGAAGGGGCAGCATGGTCTTGTGGTGAAGGCCCTAGCCTGGGCCTCAAGAGCCTGCTTCAGTTCCCAGCTCTGCTATAGACTTCTTGTGTAACCTTAGTTAAGTCAGTTCATTTCTCGATGCCTCAGTTTCCTTATTTGTGAAATACTGCTCTGGGATGTTGTGAGAAGTTTTTTTTAATCTTTGGGAGGTGCTTGCATACTATAGTGATGGAAACGTGGGGGTCATCACTATGATAGGAGATGACACACAATTGGTTGAAAGGCTCATTCTTTCTCACTCCTCACTATCAAAGACTGAGATGAGAATGAGGGGAGGAGTAATCAGGATTCTTCAGTGGAGTGAAAAACCCTGAGATGCGCCTCCTATGAGCCCCTGCAAAAGGCAGAACTTTGTTACAGGCTATTAGTTTAACACTGAGTTTATTTGTTTGGACATGTTTTTAACTCTTTTTGTTATCATAGAAATGTAGAGCTGAAAGGGATCTCTAGAAATCATCAAGTCCTCCCTCCTGTGCTGTGCCAGGACCAAGTAAACCTAAGCAATCCCTGACGGGTTTGTCCAACCTGTTTTAAAAAACTTCCAATGATGGGGATTGCAATAAACTCTCATGGAAAGCTATTCCAGAGCTTAACTCCCCTTTAGTTAGAAAGGTTTTCCTAATATCTGACTAAAATCTCTCTTGCTGCAGATTAAGCCCATTACTTCTCCCTACCTCCAGTGGACATGGAGAACAATTGATCAGTATCCTCTTTATAGCAGCCGTTAACATATTTGAACCCTGTTATCAGGTCCCCCCCATCTATTGTAAAGACTAACCATGCTCAGTTTTATTTAACCTTTCCTCACAAGACATGTTTTCTCAACTTTTGTAGTTGTTGCTTTCTCTGGGCTCTCTCAATTTTGTCCATATCTTTCCTAAAGTGTGACATCCAGAATTGGACACAGTACTCCAACTGAGGCCTTGCCAGCGCTGAATAGAGTGGGACAGTTACCTCCTATGTCTTATATCCAACACTCCTGTAAATACATCCCAGAATAATTATCCTTTTTTTGCAGCCGGATCACATTGTTCCATATTCAGCTTGTGATCCACTAAAAATCCCAGATCCTTTTCAAGAGTACTACCACCTAATCAGTTATTCTCCATTTACTAGTTGTGAATTTGATTTTTCTTTTCTAAGAGAAGTATTTTGCACTTGTCTTCATTGAATTTTATTTTGCTGAATTCAGATCAATTCTCCAATTTGTCATGGTTGCTTTGAATTTTGATCCTGTCCTTCAGAATGCTTACAACACCTCCCAACTTCATGTCATTTAGATATTTTATAAGCATATTCTCACTCCATTACCCCCAAGTCATTAAAGAAAATATTGAATAGTACCCGGTTCAGTACTGACCCCTGTGAGACCCCATTAGGAATGCCCTCCTGGTTTGACAGCAAACCTTTGATAACTAGTCCTTGAGCATGGTCTTTCAACCAGTTTTGCACTCACCCACCTTATAGTAATTTTATCTAGACCACGTTTTCCTAGTTTTCTTATGAGAATGTCATGTGGGACTAAGTCAAAAGCCTTACTAAAATCAAGATGCATCACATCTATCGATTCTCCCCATCCACTGGACAAGTATTCCTGTCAGAGAAGGAAATTAGGTTGGTTTGGCACCTTGACCTGCTGCTCACATACAGGAAAGAACTGGTGGGGGAAGTTGAAGTGGATGGCAACCTAGGCAACAATGACCATGAGATGGTTGAGTTCAGGATCCTGCTAAAGCAGGGGTGGGGAACTTTTTTTCTGCGAAGGGCCTGATGTTGGTAGGCGGAAGACGGCTGAGTGTCCGCCGCCGAATTCTCCCCTGCCACCGCCGCCGTGAAACCGCGCTGCCACCGAATTCCCCCCCGCCGCCGAAAAGGGGCAAACGGCGGCAGGGTTTCGGCGGCAGGCACTGCCCTCCCCCACGGAACCCTGCCGCCGCTGTGAAACTGCGCTGCCGCCGAATTCCCCCTGCAGTTGCCTTGCCAGGGCCAGACCAAATGATTTTGCGGGCCTTATACGGCCTGCGGGCTGGACCAAATGATTTTGCGGGCCTTATACGGCCCGCGGGCTGGACGTTCCGCACCCCTGTGCTAAAGGGAAGAAAGGAGAACAGCAGAATACAGACCCTGGACTTCAGAAAGCAGACTTTGTCTCCCTCTGGGAACTGATGGGCAGGATCCCCTGGGAGGCTAATATGATGGGGAAAGGAGTCTAGGAGAGCTGGCTGTATTTTAAAGAAACCTTATTGAGGGTGCAGGAACAAATCATCCCAATGTGCAGAAAAAATAGCAAATGTGGCAGGTGACCAGCTTGGCTTAACAGAGAAATCTTCAGTGAACTTAAACACAAAAAGGAAGCTTACAAGAAGTGGAAGCTTACACAGATGACTAGGGAGGAGTATGAAAATATTGCTCAAGAATGCAGGGGTGAAATTAGGAAGCCAAAAGCACAATTGGAGTTGCAGCTAGCAAGAAACATGAAGGGTAACAAGAAGGGTTTTTACAGGTATGTTAGCAACAAGAAGGAGGTCAGGGAAAGCGTGGGACTCTTACTGAATATGGGAGGCAACCTAGTGACACAGTGTGGAAAAAGCTGAAGTACTCAGTGCTTTTTTTGTCTCTGTCTTCACAGACAAGGTCAGCTCCCAGACTACTGCACTGGGCAATAAAGTATAGGAAGGAGATGAGCAACCCTCAGTGATAAAAGAACAGGTTCAGGACTATTTAGAAAAGCTGGACATGCACAAGTCCATGGGGCTAGATGCAGTGCACCTGAGAGTGCTGAGGGAGTTGGCTGACGTGATTGCAGCGCCATTGGCCATTATCTTTGAAAATTCTTGGCGAGCGGGGAAGGTCCCAGACAATTGGAAAAATGAAAATATAGCGCCCATGTTTAAAAAAGGGAAGAAGGAGAATCTGGGGAACTACAGACCAGTCAGCCTCACCTCAGTTCCTGGAAAAATGGAGCATGGCCTCAAGGAATCCATTTTGAAGCACTTGGAAGAGAGGAAGGTGATTAAGAACAGTCAGCATGGATTCGCTAAGCACAAGTCGTGCACGACCAACCTGATTGCCTTCTATGATGAGATGACTGGCTCTGTGGATATGGGTAAAGTGGTGGACACGATATACCTTGACTTAAGCAAAGCTTTTCCTATGGTCTCCCACAGTATTCTTGCCAGCAAGTTACAGAAGTATGGGCTGGATGAACGGACTATAAGGTGAATGGAAAGCTAGATCATTGGTCTCAATGGGTAGTGATCAACGGATCAATGTCTAGTTGGCAGCCGGTATCAAGCGGAGTGCCCCAGGGTCCGGTCCTGGAGATGGTTTTGTTCAACCTCTTCATTAACGATCTGGATGATGGGGTGGATTTCTCCTTCAGCAAGTTTGCAGATGACACTAAGATGGGGGGAATGATAGATAGGCTGGAGGGTAGGTATAGGATACAGAGTGACCTAGACAAATTAGAGGATTGTGACAAAAGAAATGTGGTGAGGTTCAACAAGGACAAGTGCAGAGTCCTGCACTTAAGACCAAAGAATCCCATGCACTGCTACAGAATGGGGACCGACTAGCTAAGCAGCAGTTCTGCAGAAAAGGACCTGGGGGTTACAGTGGACAAGAAGCTGTATATGAGTCAACAGTGTGCCCTTACTGCCAAGAAGGCTAATGGCATATTGGGCTGCATTAGTCGGAGCATTGCCAGCAGATCGAGGGAAGTGATTATTCCCCTCAATTTAGCACTGGTGAGGCCACATTTGGAGTATTGTGTCCAGTTTTGGGTCCCCCACTAGAGAAAGTATGTGGACAAATTGGAGAGAGTCCAGTAGAGGACAACAAAAATGATTAGGGGGCTGGAGCACATAACTTACGAAGAGAGGCTGAGGGAAGTGGCCTTATTTAAACTACAGAAGAGAAGAGTGAGGGGGGATTTGATAGCAGCCTTCAGCTATCTGACGGGGGGTTCCAAAGAAGATGGAACTAGGCTGTTCTCATTCGTGGCAGATGACAGAACAAGGAGAAATGGTCTCACGTTGCAGTGGGGGAGGTTTAGGTTGGATATTAGGAAGAACTTTTTCACTAGGAGGGTGGTGAAGCACTGGAATGGGTTACCTAGGGAGGTGGTGGAATTTCCATCCTTAGAGGTTTTTAAGGCCTGGCTTGACAAAGCCCTGGCTGGGATGATTTAGCTGGGGTTGGTTCTGCTTTAAGCAGGGGGTTGGACTGGATGACCTCCTGAAGTCCCTTCCAACCCTAATCTTCTATGATTCTATTATTTGTTCTTGATAAATGCATGCTGGCCATTCCTTATAACCGTATTAATCCTCCAGGTACCTTCAGATTGTTTTATAATTTGTTCCAGGATCTTTCCAGGTATTGAAGTTAGGCTGACTGGTCTATAATTCCCCAGATCCTTTTTGTTTCTCTTTTTAAAGACAGGGCGGCCCGCTGACGCTAATTCTGGGCCCCATGGTAGAACAGTCAATGGCCCCCCATAGAAAAGGATGGCTGAGGTGCAAGTGGGCTTCTGCTGGAAGTTTTTACTTATTTATTTTGTGCCACGCAGGTTCCCGAGAGGCGGAGGAGCCGGTATCTGCTCAGCTTCCTGGGTCCCTTGGACTCCCCAGGGAGATTACTGATGAACCCAGGAAGCTGAGTAGCAGATACCACCTGCTGCCTGGGAACCTGTATGGTGCATATTAAATAAGCCCAGCTCAGGGAAGGAACGGACAGCGTGAGCGGCAGGAGCCTTGGGAGAAAGGTGGGTGTGGAGGAGAGGAGGATACGTATCTATCCTACCATCCGCCTGGGCCCTTTTAAATTGCCAGGCTCCTGGGCAGTTGCCTCCCTTACCCCACCATCGGCGGGCCTGAAGATAGGTCCTATGTTTGCCCTTCTCCAGTCTTCTGGGACCTCACCCATGCTCCTCGAGTTCTCCAGGATAACTGGTAACAGTTCCAATATTATATCAGCTGAAAACTTACGCTTTCATTCATCTTTCTCTTGCTCCTAATGTATTTAAAGAACCTCTTCTAACTGCCTTTTATGTCCCTTGCTTCATGTAACTCATTTTGTACCTTAACCTTTATGATTTTGTTCCTATGTACTTGTGTTATTCTTTTGTACTCCTCCTTAGCAATTTGTCCATGTTTCCACTCTCTCTGAAGAAATAATGTGGGTCTTTTTTTTTTTTTTTTTTTTGTAAAGTTTTGTGTGTCACTCTGAGAATGCTTCCGCAGTGTTTGATGATATTGGTTGCACAACACATAATTTGCCAAGTGCCTCATTATGTGGGAGTGTTGCTTTCCAGCCCTCTTTTTGGACACAGATCCCTGATTGGCCCCAAATATATTTGTCACAGTTGCTGATTTGTATTCTTGCTAAGTTTCTAGCTATCTAGCAAAGAAAGAATTCCAGAGTTGGCTGTGGTTGCAACAAACCTTTAGTCACACATATACCAGATGGATAAAACAGAAAGAATGTTCTGAAGTGAAAGAAGACGACAAGCATTCCGTGTCTTTTATTAATTAATTCTAAACAAAATATACAAAGGAAGCAAAGGACTGTCCTTGTGGATGATGCACTTTGCTTTCATGATTATTTAACTTAATTATTGAAAAAAATTCTACCCTAAATTTTATTTCCCTAATTTTATGATAGAAAGCATTTCTGATCTGATAAACAGCATGACTGACAAGCATTTAAAAGAAAATCCACTAATGTGCAAATACCGCAGTAGATGTTTTCAAGATATATAGTGATATGTACAATTTAAATCTGTGATTAGACCTCCAAGTACTTTCACATCAAGCTACCACTCGAGATATCTTAAAGACTTCAGAGGTGAACATTGTTTTCTCTTTCACAGAACTTGGTAGTTATATTACTGGCTAAAGACTCTTATCTAAGAGGAAAAGTTAATAAAGTAGGTAAAACAGTTTCACAGTGTATTGATAAAATGTATCCCATATGGCACATCTCGGACATTTACTGTGCTAGAAATCGTGCTTTTGCATAATTAGTTGCACATGTTTGGGAGATTGTGTTCCAAGTTTTGTTGGTATTATCTCTTTTTATGCAGTTTGTACATATTACTGAAAGAGTAAGTCTTCTTGCTGTGGATAGGAGGTAGATTTACTTTCAGCATTGATACATTTTCTAAATAATTAATTAGCAGTGTTGTACAGTTTCTGTGGAAAAGATTTTTTGTCTATACAGAACTGTCAGTGCATGACAGTTTTATTTAGGGTAATAAATAGAATTTTGGAGGAAATGAAAGAATCTCCTTGAATTTTTGTATGTACTTTAAAATATTTTGGCAAGTCTATTAAGCAAGTATGCGTTCGCGTGTGTGTGTGTAAAAACTCACCAAAATGGAAAACAAAAGAATAGGAAAAAATATAGATGTGCTGTTTTTTGAAGTATCCTTACATGGAAGTATCCAGAATAAGACTAGACATTATTTTAAACGTCCACAATTACTTATGACTCAAATTGGCCATATTATTATTATTTTGTTATTTATAAAGAATGCAAAAGTGTGAGGTGCTTATAATATATTTGTAATGTTCCCAGTAAATCAATAATTTTGTTATATTGTTTTTCTGTTTCATACAGTTTAAGGCTCCAGTTCTTCAAACCAATATATGTTTAATTTTAAACACGTGAATAATCTCATTAATTTTAAATCAGTAGGATGCACTTGTGTTTAAAGTTAAGCATGTGCATGAGTGTTCACAGGATCAGGGCCTAAAAGCATGCATATAAAATCAGATCTCAATGCTATATCAAAATAAGAAGTGGTTCTGATATCCCATTGATAAATTTAATTATTATGTATTTTTTTTACCACCTCACCAGCACTCTCCCCACTATTTCATCTCCCTGGGACTTCTACTAGTATGCCAAACATAAAACATTTAACATTTTGATTTTTAAATCAACATGATACAGGCCATTTTCATTTTCCCTCAAATATGCACAGACATTCCCCAAAATGGTTGAAGGATGAGCAGTATTCAGTTGTGGACTAGAGAGAACTTGTGACTTATCATAACTCAGATAGGGAACTATGTACTATTGGAAAGAAAGGATTCTTCCCTTCCTAGTGGCACATCAAGCACTTGCTTCTATTTCTGTTAAGACCCAAGATGTACATGTGTGTGTGCATAAATATAGGTGTGCTTCCAGCTCCACCTATACTTAAAGTTGCCTGACATTTCTTCTTAAATACATTGTTTTCAGTTGCCTATAACTTTGCCAAATTTTTAGTGTTTTGGCTTAAAATTTGCCATGCCAAGTATCTGCCTCAGCCTGCATATTTTAAGAAAGTTTCAACAAAAATGGTTCAGCCATTTCCGAGGAAAATATTGTTAGGAAATGTCATTTTGCCTTTTTTTTTTTCTTTTTAATTTTAAGTCTCTCAACTGTTTTCTTGAGGAGCTGTAGTGCTAGTGTGCCTCCATACTTTGGAGCAGGAACTTGAAATTTGGCAGGGGTTGCCTTAGTGCTGTTCCCATGGCGGGAAAAGCCCAAATTTGGCCAGTTTATAAGACTTTGAAAAATCTCAGTTTGCACATGCTTCTTAGTAGAGATTGTTAGAGTTTGGTCTCTAGATTTTATGAAGATTCTGTCTGTACTGAGCATGCTCCAACCCAGGTCTGAATGGGTTGAGCAGGATTTTCACTGAAGTTGTTCAGAGAGTTGTTCCCTGAAGTTCAGAGGGGGAGATGTGGCCTGGTATGAAGACCCTGAGAGGTGGAGACTGAAACAGGTTATGTGAGGAGACTGGGACAAGAAGCTGGTGGGGAAGAGACAGTACAGGGGACAGGATGGAAGGGATGGGGAAGAATGGGTTAGGCTTGGGGGAACAGGAACAAAAGGTCAGTGACCACCAGAGCACACTCACCTCCATAACCTGGAATGAAGCTAAAATCCTTAGTCTCACTGTTCCTCTGCTTTCACAAATTTTTGTGGAAACCCCTTTGCAAAATGTCACACCCTCCACTAGTGACAGATCCACAAAGAGGATAACAACTTATTACTACTATCACTTTTCTGTTAGCTCAAGTGGCAGAGGTCTGTGCTGTGAATGTCAAGGTTCCAGCCCTGCTGGTGACCTGTCAGGGGGCTATTTATGATCCCAGATGCTAGAATTTCTGTTTTTCATTTTGCTTTTTTAAAACCTAGATAATTACAAACACATGCATATCCACAGGGGGGCTGAATTAAGATTGCAGAGATAACCTTAATTCTGGCTTTTCCTAACATTTGAGTGTTTGACTTTATTACTTTTAATGTTCTTTTAATGTAGTTTTTGTGTGTGATGTATGTATGTACAACATATAAATAAAATATGGATTGCATAACCAAGAAACATGCAGCTATGAATTTAATCACTTTGAACATGTCAGCATGCACTATTACATTTTGCTCTGGTGAAATATTGGCATTGTGGTGAAAACTTGTCTACAAATGTCACTGGACAGGTTGTTTGTAGAAATCAGGTATAGTTTAGAGAGAAAAGACAAAACCCATAAATCTGATTTGATTGATAGCATTTTAAACATTGCATAATTTAGGTGTTTGGGAATTTCTTTATATAAATTGCTATTTTAAAATTTTGCATGTACTGTGTGTTTTAATTCCTAAATGGTTATGTGTCCAGGAATGGTGCTCTTTTGCACCAGACAGTTATTGCTCAGTTTCTTGTGGTATTGTTAACTGGCCACACTGCACACTTCTAGAATGCTCTATGTAGTATATTATGTTCTATTTAGTGAATATTGCAAAAGCAACGAGAGTTCTGTAGCACTTTAAAGACTAATACATTTCATTTCAGCAGGCATAAGCTTTCATGGGCTTCAGCCTTGAGGAAGTGGCTGAAGCCCACAAAAGCTTATGCCTGCTGAAATTAAATGTGTTAGTCTTTAAAGTGCTACAGAACTCTTGTTGTTTTTGCTGTATACAGACTAACTCGGCTACCCCTCTGGAACTCTTCTACTTAGTGAATATTGACATTGTAACCTTCTCCAAGCTTTTGTCCAAATAAAATATTCTGTCTCTTGTGCCTGAGGCTGTGAAACAAACTTTTTCACTAGATTGATCTATTCAGTAAATGTCTGGGAAACCAGACAATTGTTACCAAATTATTTAGGACTTTAAATGTTGGGGAAGCTATGGAGGAGGAGAAGCTGTACACAGTTTTGTACTGTCTGCTGCTTTTGAATAACACAGTATTAATATTAAAAAAAATCTAAACACTCAAGTCACTAGTGCTACTGTTCTCATAGTAATGTTAATTTGGTTATATTGCATATGTTTTTTCTAAACCTATGTTTCTGTCCCTACTCCTGAAAAATGGATACATGCAGGCACACTTCTGTGCCTCTGGATCAAGGTTAAATCTCAATATAAAACTTTATGGTTGAGAGCATTCTATAAGTTTGTAGTGTGGCCATTTAACAATACAACAAGAACCATAATTTTTAGATTCTGCGTTTTCAGGCATTACATTTTTAACAATATCATATGTTTTTGTATTTCAAATATATAATAATAATGATACAGAAATCATAATTTGAATTAATTTTTCATATCAGAATGCTTTTTGGCTTTCCCTGAAAGTGGAATATATGTTATCATGGTCCATTCTTTCTTTTCTCCCTCACCCCCCTTTTTTGTTTTTTTAGTTTTCCACTGGGAATCCGTTGTATGAAACTTATTACAAACAGGTAGGTTTTTAATACTTATTTTAAAAAAAATCTATTTGTGTCGTCCGTCCGTCCATCCGTGTCTCTCCATGTGCTGCTGCCCCCCCCCCCCCCAAAAGGGAAAAAAAAAAAAAAAAAAAAAAAAAAAAGTCTAGTTTCTTGTAGTGTTCCCTCGGCTGCATGGTAACTGTATACTAATATTGCTCTTTTATTGGGTTGTTAAGGGACAGAAGAATCTCTGTTCTCTACTTTTGCTTTTGTAGCTGACATGCTTAAGTCAGTTCTTAATTTTTGTTTTCCAGGTTGATCCAACATACACTGGGAGAGTTGGGGCTAGTGAAGCTGCACTATTCCTTAAAAAATCAGGTCTTCCAGACATTATCCTTGGAAAAGTAAGTTAAGTATGTGTGTGTTTATATATATACACACACACACACACATTATGCAATATTTTTTCTGTGCATTATGATCACAGCTGGTATTGAGTGAATATGGATGTGGTTTGCTAGAGAGAGCATGCAATACAGTACACTCCTGATTTTCTGAATTCCAGGTTACCCAGAGATTGGTTGTTACTCCCAGTGTTGCACTGATTAAAGCTCTACTCCTGTGGATTTCTTAAGAGCCCCCAAAAGTTTATAACACACAAGATAAAACAGTTCAGTATAGGGAAGAGGGGATAGTTAGTAATCAAGTCATATAAGGAATTGCTTGAAGAGGGAGCACGTTGTCAATGAGACTCTTCTAGGCACATGAGACAGCATCTTAGAAGGCACAAAGATATGAGTAGGAAAAGGAGACAAAGCAGTAAGACAAGATGACTGAGTGTAGGTAGCAGCAAGGGGAACTGGGAACAGAGATATTGAGACATAGATGAAGAAAAGGAAACTGAAAGTGAAGGGAAGAGGCAGGAATCCACAACTGAGGGATTTGAAAAGGGGGAGTTGTGTAGAAAGCAGTGGAAGAGGAAAATGTGGACAGACTGTGTGGTTGGGAGAGGTATGATTCTGGGAGGCCTGGCAAGAGATTGTTAAAGTAATCAAGGTGAGAGATGACCAGGATTTGGATGAAAGTTTTAATGGTGGAAGCTGTGAAAAAAGTGTAGATTCTGAAGATATGTACAAGAGAAGTAACAGATGTTAATCACATCATTTATTGGACTACTGGAAGGAGCTTAGATACTACGGTGATACGGGTGGTAGAAGAACCTATAGAGAGAGAAAGAGACTAGCTGTAATGAGGAAAGAGTTAAAGATGACTGGTTGATTAGAGGTTACACGGTAAGATGAGTAGATTTTAGATCGGGGTGTCAAACTCACTTCCTATGGCAGGCCAGATTGGAAGTAAATGTTCTTCAAGTGGGCCATACCGTCGTCTTACCCGCTGCCGAGAAATCTCGTGGCATCCTACCTTTCGGCGGCAGCTTGCGGTGTCTTACCCGCCGCTGAATCTCGCGGCAGCAGGGGCCAGACCGAAAAGGTAGGCGGGCCGTATCCAGCCGTCAGGGGCCAGACCAAAAAGGATTGCGGGCCGTATCCGGCCACCCACAGGCCAGACCGAAAAGGTTCGCGGGCCAGATGTTTGATACCCCTGTTTTAGATGACTAATTTTAATATAAAATATTAGAAAAAATCTGTTCCTCCTTCACTTACCTGCTGAGTCATGAATTCAGGATTATTGGGAGGGAGTGGGGACTCCTTTCTACAACTGCAGGCTAGGGAGTGCAGGAAAATGCTAAATCACTGTTCTGTGTATGTTGGTTGTGATGTGCTCTCTAATGCAAGAGCAATTCAGATCAGAGGATGTAAGGGCCAGATACAAAGGTCATTAAAGGTAATGGACAGAGTCCCATTGACTTCATTGGAGTTTGCATCTGGTTCTGAGTGAAGAAGGATTTGATTTTAAAATAAAGAACACTTTATTTTTTTACATATACTTTAACAATTTGAGGTTTAAAACTTTTAAATCAAATTTTGCAGTTCAAATTTTAAAACAAACAATTCCAGTATTAATGTTTTCTATTTGAGCTTTTCAAGATAAATTACTTACAAAAATACATGTTGTAATGATTTTTGTTTCCACAGATATGGGATTTGGCTGACCCAGAGGGTAAAGGATACTTGGATAAACAGGTATATAAAAGGTGCAGTGTACATGAAAATAAACCTGTCCTATAACCCTACACACTTTGGCCCTGATTCAGGAAAGCATCCCTATTCAGGATAATACTTAAGTTCCATTGATGCAGTGGTTCTTAACCTGCGGGCCACCTGTGGCCCAATCAGCACTCAGCTGCTGCCCATGTGACATCCTCAGGTCCATACAGGTAATATATATATATTGTGGATGCGACCCACATAACACACAGAGAGCTGCATATGCGGCCCACAGTGGGTAAATAGGTTGAAAACCACTGCATTGATGTTAGGCACGTGCTTAAGAGCTTTACTGCCTAGGGCCTTTTCAGTGCTCCTCACACCACAATATGTATCTACTATTCTAATCTAATTTAACTAAAATTATTTAATATGGATAATCTGGAAATATTTCCATTAGTTATTTATTATAATTTTCTATAATTTTTTCTTTGAAAAAATAAATGCATGTGTGATAGGGCGCGGTCCTCCGTTGGGGTCTTCTCATACAAATGGCTGTGATACCTCCGATTTGTAAACACAGTTTATTTGTATTTATCTCAACAACCACCCATTTACAGTCTCATGCAGCAGCTCTGTTTACATGACATAGAAACATCATCCTGTTGCCACGGCAAAGAGAGGGAAGAGATCTCTCCACCCAAAGATCTCCATTTACTCTGGCCCTGCCTCCCATCCTTTTTCTCTCTTATTTCCCTCTTGCATTTCCTTCCTCTGTCTTTCTACTCTTCCAGTTGATGGATAACTAGCTCCTTAGCTCCCTGAGCTCAGACTGATGCAGTAATTAACCCCTGCTTCCCTCAAAAGGCTCTTCACTGGGAGAAACAAATTGGCCTTACAGTGACTAGAGTGCTGGTTTGGCTGCTGGTTCTCAGCACTCTGTCACAACTTGTTTAAAATACTCTAGTTAAAAATTATGAAAATAAACTACTAAATACAGTACCAAATATGGGGATTTGACAATATTTTTATATTATTAATGTCTAAGAAATTTAAAAAAGTAAAGGTAAACTTCAAAGTATTAAGAAAACATTTTCAAGATTATTAAATATCACAAATCACCAACAGAATATTTGAGTATAAATTACAAATAAATACATTAAAATATATTTTAAAAGCAATTTCTCTTTCACTTACCTGCCAAATCTTGAGTTCAGGATTGTGTGTTTCCATTACAAAGGCAGAACAGGGAATGCAACTGTATGCTGGCAGCTCCTTTAGGTATTTGTAATGGCATCAGCTTTTGGAAGAGAGTTACAAAAACCTGAACTCAGGATTTGGCAAATGAATGAAGAAAAGCTTTTCAAATTTATTTTTATAATGTAATGACTGAGTCTACCTATCTATTGTTGTTAATGATTTGGGATATTAAACAGCTTTTGCAGGTTGTGGGGTTTGGCTTTGTTAAACAAAAACTTTGTTCATTTTTAAGAAAAAGTGTTTGGTAACAGTGGTTTAATTATGGGAAAGCATTTTTTAGAACTCCTACAACTTACTGGGCTTCTTTCCTTACATCAAAAAAGTTATATACCAAGTTGTTGCAAAGTCTCCCTTTCTTTTCTTTAAAAACCCAGTTGTAGAAATGTATAAAGGTAGAAATAAACAGAAGGGGTGAGAGTGTGAATGCAATTAATTGAACATCTTCCCACACGTAGTTTCATCATTTAAGCAATGGTATCTGTATAGTATCATTAAAAACAATATACAGATTATTTTGCTTAAAAATCGTGAGTTAGACTGCTTGCTTTTATTAACAAAATGCCCTGTATTTACTTCTTGTGTTTGAATTTGTAGGGTTTCTATGTTGCATTGCGACTCGTAGCATGTGCACAGAATGGCCATGATGTAAACTTGAGCAATCTAAACTTGACTATGCCACCTCCTAAATTTGTAAGTGATATTTTAAGTTCAGAACTGAAGCTTAAAATGAAAACTTGGGAAATATTTTCTACTTTACAAATTAGTCTCCTAGTAGTTACAAGACATAGATTGTAAGCAGTTTGGGTCAGGGACAGTCTTTTTGTTCTGAGGTCCCAGTCAGTGACTAGGCCTTTATGTGCTACGGTAATACAAATAAATAATAATGCGAAATTTAATTTTTTTTTCTATTTGGTTAAGATTTGCAAGAGTTTTTTTTTTCCCAGTGTAACATTAAATATTTCTCATATCTAGCCATCTGTAAAACATTTAAGTATTAAAGATAAAACTACATGTGCCTAAACAGATTTACTTCTTTCATTTTAGCATGACACTAGCAGTCCCTTATTGATCACACCTCCTTCAACAGAGGCTTACTGGGCTGTTAGGGTAAGTGTACAAGACCATGCATTTGCATCCATTCTTTAATGTAAATGCTGTTCCTGGCAGCTGTGTTTGATAGATTAATTCTACCAAGAAGAGAACATATTTCCCACTTTGAAACACCTTCCTTTATAGAAGCAGACGTGAACATTGCACAGTACTGAATATGGATTTTTTATATATTTCTATATTTAATATAAGTATTGTAACAAGCCTCTGTCAAATATGGTATAATATTTGTAAGAAGCATTATCCAGGATATGAGGGGTGTGCTCTCAGAGTCTTTGGATTTTTGTCTTCTTCCTGGATAGCTGCCAGAGCAGAAGGCACTTTGAGGTAATGTTTGATCTAAAGAACAATGAAGCTCTTCACTAATCCCATCCCCAAATATTAGTTTGGAGCTTGGACCCCCAACCTTCTAGGATTATGATTTCTTTGGTGCCTGCTTTATGGTCTAATGAGAACAGTAATTTTTGCTACATACCCTGTCTTTATAATTTAATTTTCTAATTTTATGTTATAAATGTAAAATAAAATTTCTGCTTGTGGAAAATTTAAATGATCAAGTCATTTAAATATAGGTTTCTAATTTGTATAATATATTTTAATATAGGAAGCAAAATCTTTGGAAGTAACAGTTCTAAAATCTTGGCACCAGTATGTGAATAAAAATGCTTTGTCTTTCTAGAATACTAGAAAAATGCATATTGTAACCCCAATCCTGAAACTCCCAGAAAGCTTGTTTTCATACTGAGAAAATAAACTCCCAAAGCCTGTTCCATGAGTTTTACATCTAAATACAGCACAGTGTTTAGGACATAGCATACAGGTGTGCAGTGGAAAGCTTAGAAGTTAAAATGATAGATTATTGACCAGTCACTTAGTTTCTTGCAAGATTTAATTTTCGACACTCACACAGGCACACTTTTTTACTTATTCAGGCTATTTCTTATCAACTAGGTGGAAGAAAAAGCAAAATTTGATGGTATTTTTGAAAGCCTTTTGCCTGTAAATGGCTTACTTTCAGGAGACAAAGTAAAACCAGTACTGATTAACTCAAAGCTACCTCTTGATATCCTAGGAAGGGTAAGTATGCTGTAAGTTTTCCTAACCATTCTTTAATGTAATTTCTCTTTCTTGTGAAATTAAATATGTAATGTAACTGATCATAACAGCATTACTTTAGATGGAAGCAATGGTTCGGATTTAGGCCAGGATTTAAAAAAAAAAATGGCTGCTTAAAGTTATGCTCCTTAAACCATTATTTAGGCATTTAAATAAGTGGTCCATGTAAAACCAAAACTACAAAAAAAAACTTGGCTCTAGACTGAATCAGCTTTATTTGTCTTGTATTCTTTTAAGAGTAAGAAATTTAGTTTAAAAATTACTAAATTGAAAAGCAAGTCAGTTTAAAAGAAAAGTGAATGCCTCTTGGTTAGAAAAGCTGTCCTCACCTAAGTAATAATGCCTTTTAGGACATTATATCCTACTAGCTTTTATTTCCCCCTAACTAGGAGCTATTAAATGAACTGTAAATATAAACTCCAATTATCATGTGTGTACTCTGGAAGCAAGATGTTCTGGGAAAGCTTCAATAAACCAGGGGTTTTAAGGAATCTTGCATTATACTTTTGTTACACATTTTATATTATTTTTTGAACAATAGCTTTGAACTTCTGAAGCTCCCCTCACAAATAGGTAATACATGCAGTAAATATCCTTAAACAATTTTTCTTTTTTGGTTTTAAAAAAATTCTTAAAACTTTATACACTGGTACTAAAGAGAACCCTCTACTCAAAACAGGACCAACCGCAACATAGGCTAAAGTATAAGTGCTAGAGTAGATGAAAATCTGTCTCTCTTTAAGCCTCTGGTCAGCCCCAACACTTATGCTTCAGCTTATATTAGCATAACTAATATGATCTTCAGAAAATGCACCCCTAATTTCTAGAGGGCATTAACATTCTTAATACAATGAATGTTTTCTAACCTACATATTTACTTATACTTTAACTAATAAAATTTGTTGTAACATGTTCTTCAACTTTCATTTTTGTCTAAATTATTGTAGGTCTGGGATCTTAGTGATATTGACAAAGATGGACACTTGGACAAAGATGAATTTGCTGTGGTAGGTTTTAAATTCTGAATTGATTCAAAATTTGACAAAGCAATGTGTCAGTATCATTGCTTCCTTGAACTTAGTCATGAGCATTGCAGCTCCTCTTCACAGGCTGCTCATTATCCATAGTGTACCCTACTCCAGATCATGCAAACTACAGCCACTAAAATGGTCGTCTTCTTTGAAACCCTGCACTGGCTCTCCTGTGCCCATGGTATCAAGTTTAAACATTTTGTTATTGCATTCAAAGTCTTGTACAGCTCTGCTCTGACCTGTATCTCTGATCTCATCTCTTATCATGTTTACCTCATTCTCCCTCGTATTTTAGACACTTACCATTGGAAACTTTTTGTTGTGTGTTCCTCTCTTCATTGGTATATTTCAGATGTATTTTACCTTTCGCCTTTGCAGGCAATGCATTTGGTTTATAGAGCTCTTGAGAAGGAGCCAGTTCCCTCAGTATTACCCTCCACACTTATACCACCTTCCAAAAGAAAGAAGACACCAGTTTTTCCTGGTGCAGTACCTGTTCTTCCTGCAAGCCCTCCACCTAAAGATAGCCTTCGTTCCACCCCATCTCATGGTAGTGTAAACAGCCTGAATAGCACAGGAAGTTTGTCGCCCAAACACAGCATCAAGCAAACACAGGTACAAATCTCATGTTAATTTGTATATCATTTGCAGTGAACTATGCAAAATAATTAAATGACTTCTTGCTGGATCCCTTTTCTTCCTGAGGAAAGCACTTTTTTGAGAGAAAGTGTTTTTATGTTTTGAAAACAAGTGTCACAGGATATGGGGAGAACAGGATGTTAAAGGGTGAATTCTCTTTTAGCATGACTTTTATTGGCATGATCAGTAGCTTGGGCTCACAAGAGAGTGAGAGCTTGTTCCTGCATCAGTCCTAGCTGCAGTGTAGGGATGAATCTGCCCCCGGGACTCCAGTATGGATCTCCTGAGTTGCTGTACATAGCACTGTCAATAAGCACACCAGCCTGGAGTGTTAATAAGTCTGTATATAAGTAGGAAGAGTGTAGCCAGTTTATGAACATTCTGTTTCTCAGTATTTGTGAGATGCTCACATACAGGGAAGGGAAATGTCAGTGGGCTGTTTATAGGCTTGATCCTACAATATGTTTGTGCCTTCCTCAGTTTCTGTGGACACTGAAGGTACTCGGCATTGTACGCAGCTGAGCCCTCAGTGTATTCATAAAGGTTGTATCTGGTTTTGGCTGAAGTATTAAAACCTTTTGTTTTTCAGCCATCTGTGAATTGGGTGGTACCCATGTCTGATAAGGTGCGATATGATGAAATTTTCTTAAAAACTGATATGGACATGGATGGCTATGTGAGTGGCCAAGAAGTAAAGGATATTTTTATACACTCAGGCCTGTCTCAGAATCTTCTAGCACATATATGGTAAGAATTAATCATTTGTTGTTTTGATTTTGCTTTTGTTTGATTTTTTTTTTTTTTTTTTTAAACTAGTTTACTCTAGGAAATAGCGTTTTTCATCCAGAAGTGTAATACTTGCAATTCCCTTGTCGTAGCAGGCTGCTGCTTCTATTCTTCATATCTTCTTTTACTATAATATCTCAACACCATTGCATACATTTATAAGTAAGGAGAAATTCATAAATTCTCTCAAGGAGAACAATCAAATTTTCTTCCCTTCCGCTCATGTGCAGATTAAAGCTTCTTATTTGATGGGATAACAAGTCTTATGGATGGGGGAAATTAGATGTGATATATCTGTACTTTAGTAAGGTTTTTGATACTATCTCTCATAACCTTCTCATAAAAAAACTAGAGAAATATAGCCTGGTTGAACCTACTATAAGGTGGATGTGCAAGTGGCTGGAACACTATTCAGAGAGTAGTTATCAATGGTTCACAATCAAGCTGGAAGGGCATATTAAGTGAGGTCCCAGAGGGATCTGTCCTGTGTCTAGTTCTATTCAATATCTTCATAAAGGATTTAGATAATGGCACAGAGAGTACACTTATTAAATTTGTAGATGGTACTGAGCGGGGAGAGGTTCCAAACGCTTTGGAGGACAGGATTACAATTAAAAATGATCTTGACAAACTGGAGAAATGGTCTGACTTAAATAGGATAAAATTCAATAAGAACAAATGCAAAGTACTACACTTAGGAAGGAATAATCAAATGCACAAATACAAAATGGGAAATGAATAGCTAGAAAGAAGTACTGCAGAAAAGGCTTGGGGGTTATAGTAAGCCACAAACTAAATATGAATCAACAATGTAATACTGTTGCAAAAAAAGCAAAAATCATTTTGAGATGTATTAGCAGGAGTGTTGTAAGCAAGACATGAGAAGTAATTCTTCCACTCTACTCAGCACTGATAAGGCCTCACTTGGAGTATTGTATCCAGTTCTGAAAACCACACTTTGCGAAGAATGTGAACAAGTTGGAGAAAGTCCAGAGGAGAGCAACACAATTGATTAAAGGTCTAGAAAACATGATGTATGAGGAAAGATTTGAAAAAATGGGATTTGTTTAGTCTGGAGAAGAGAAGTCTGAGGAGGGACATAAGTCTTCAAGCATTAAAGGTTGTTACAAAGAGGAAGGAGATAAATGGTTCATAATCACTGAGAACAGGTCAAGAGGTAATGGGCTTAAATTGCAGCAAAGAAGATTTAGGTTAGACATTAGGAAAAATTTCCTAACTGGAAGGGTAGTTAAGCGCAGGAACAAATTACCCACATAGGTTATGGAATCTCCATCACCAAACTGGTTAGACAAACACCTATTAGGGATGATCTAGATAATATTTAGTCCTGCGTGGACTAGATGACCTGTTGAGGTCCCTTCTAGTCCTACATTTCTGTGATACTATGATTCTACTTACAAGGCATTGGAGAGATCTATGAAACTTTGAAAACATATTCTTCCTTATCATGGCATAACTTGCAATCAATATTCATATTATACAGGCTGTTCCATAAATGGGGAAAACTTTAGCAATACTATCACTTAACTGGCTAAAAAGTCAAAGGCATTTTTTCAAGAAAATGATGTTTCATTCAGCTAACTGTGTCTAATAAAACATATATTGCTGTGTGTTTCCACTGGGGAAATGGGCTCTGATGAGATCAAAACAACAATAAAATTCTATATATTTGTATCTCAGATTTCATTGTCATAATAATAGTTGTTTGGTTTATAACACATTTTGACTTATGATAAGAATAACCAATTTCTGACAGGGCCTTGGCAGACACAAGACAGATGGGAAAGCTAAGCAAAGATCAGTTTGCACTAGCCATGTATTTCATTCAACAGAAGGTCAGTAAAGGGATTGATCCTCCACAGGTGTTGTCCCCAGATATGATCCCTCCTGCAGAGAGAAATACTCCAATACAAGTAAGTAATTGGTTATTAATAAATATATTGCTTCACTGGACCTATATGTGCCTTGAAAGTAACTAGGTTTGAGAGCTATTAATTTTTTATTTATATTTTTGTAATACATTGCATTGTTGAATCTTTAACTTACAAGAATTTTTGTCTATCTTCTGTTTATAACTAATTTTCAGATTTAAAAAAATGCTTCATAAATTGGTATAAATTGCAAAAATTCGTGTTAAATGAGTTGTCCATTACCTTGGTAGCTTTCAAAAATATGAGGCCAGTTTCATAGTGGCCAGAGGGGGAATCCTGCCTTGTGCCTAAAAAAAATTCCAGTTTAAAATTTTTATTAAAAAATACATATTTCACCACAAAAGTGGTGGTGATATTTTGTCTTACTTATCAATCGTCCTCATTCTCATATAAGGAAATCTTTTTCAGCATGATAATGATAGACCAGAATCCTGCCATACTTAGCAAGTCCAGGTGGCTGAATGGGAGTTGCTCTTAGTGAAGTATCTCTCTTTCTCTCTTAACTTTATTTCCAAGCTTATACTTTTCATTCACTGTTGTTGCCATTGATCTGTGTACTATTAGATAGATAATGAGTAACATTTTCAAAAGTAACTTAGGTGCTTAAGTGTCATTGAAACTTGAGACTTAAACTCTTATGTTCCTAAGTCACTTTTGAAATAGAACTTGGGTTTCTAAGTCACTTAGGTGCTTTTGAAATTTGTACAGTGTTTGACTTCTGTCAGCTATATCTTCTACAAATAGATGGTCAGCCATCATGTATTGCACAAAGTTCTTATTTAAGCCAGTTAATATTTTTTTTAACTTCAGAAAACATTTTAGGATTTCTGGCCTTTCTTTATGAATCAGTATAATATGAAAACATGGAAGAGAGGAGAAAATATCTAATATGGATCATCTCCAAGATTTGTAGGTTTAAGGAAGACTCTGATAAACATAGTAACAAGGAGGGAGGCGAGAGGGAGTGGGAGCAAAATGAAGAGACACAGTCAAGCAGATAAACAAGAGCAAAGATTTTGCAGTCAGGAAAGAGTGTATCTGGTAGATATTGTGGAGGGAGAAGTGGCATGATTTGTACACAGCCTAGATTTTGCGGGATGAGAGAGAGAGGAGAAGTTAAAGATCTCTCCTAGGTTGAAAGCCTGAGCACAGGGATGATAGTGGTGTTGTCAACCATGAGAGAGAATAGAGGACTGGGGGGAGTGCTTTGGAATGAAAACAAATTCAATTTTGGCCACATAAAATTTGACAGTGAGACATCTGGCAGGTGTCATGAGAGAGAGAGACTGAGAGATGGGAGTGTAGGAAGGCAGATCTGGAGTAGATTTATTTATTATTTGTGTTGCAGTAGCACCTTAAAGTGCCAGCCAGAGACTTTGGCTCTGTTGTACTAGGCACTTGTACACACAAAATATAAAAATAGTATCTTCCTAAAAGAGCTTACAGTCTTAGCATACAATGAGAGACAACAGGTGGAAAAAATAAAAAAAGTGGGAGGAGTAACTGGCAAAAAGATGGTACAGTAGAACTTCAATTTCATGAACGCTAATCTACCAACAACCTGTGATACAAACCATTTTTTCCTAGAGGGGAAAAAAAACCCCACATAATGTAAGTGAATGTCGAAAAACAAGTTGATAGCCCTTCACATCACAATGTCTTCAGTGCATTGGAAATCGCTTTGGAGTGGTTTGAAAGACAAAAAGAAAGCAATGCAGGGTATCATACTGTACTTATGCACCATATCTACTGTAACTTTCAGATGTTCAATTTTATGAACTCCTCAATCCCCAATTAGTTTGTGAAACAGGGTTTCTACTGTAATTGAAATGGATGACTATGAAATCCAGGTGAGTGGATGAGGTCACCCAGAAGTAGGGAATAAAGGGTGAGGAAGACAGCACCAAGGACAGAGCCTTGTGGCAATGTTCTGTGTAAACTGTGCTGCCATGCTGCTTATGTCTCCCGTGTGCAGTGTCAGCAGGGATGTGGTGTGGCTCTTTAAGAATCCTCTCTGCTCATTCCCCTCTCTTTTGGTGACAGAGTACATGTAGCCCTGCTTATTCCCTGCAGGGGGAATGGAAGCCCTTCAGATCTTGGGGGCACATTCCAGGACACCCATTATGGGTGAGTTCAGGTGAGGGGCCTGGCCAGGCTCTACAGTGCCAATCCAAGTCAATGGAGGTTCTGGAACGGTGACCTGACATGGCCAAAGCACCAACACACACACATGCCTTGTCTGTCGACTTAGCAGTTGATTTCCAGGGATGCAGTCATTGCTGCTGCTGAGAGGCAGCAGATGAGGGAGCTATGGACTGGACCCTTTTATGTGAGTTCCCGGGGGAGTCTGAAACCCCCAACCTCCCGTGAAGGTGCATCTGATACCATTGCCTGCTCCCCCACTTGGCCAGGCTCCTAAGGCTGCTTTGGAGTGAATCCCAGGGATAGGGATTCCCGGGGTGTGCGCTACTGGGGAGGAGCCCCCCTCACCACCTGCACATCCCTCACCCCCCCCAACACACCAGTACATACATACACATACACCCCACTTCCCCTGACCCCTGTACACACCACTCAAAAAAAAAGGTTAAAAAGTAAAAGCTTGCCCAAGAAAAAAAATGTAGTGCCGAGTGGAGTTGGTAGCTTGCTTAGTTTAAAAAAAAAAAATAGAGGGAACATTGTTTCTGAGCGTCCCACAGAAATGGGAACTAAAAGAAGGACCCCAAAAGAGAGAATTCCTCCTACTTCTCTGGATCTTTCTTTGTGTATAAGGAGAGGTCAGCATTGTAAATGCTAAAGGAGGACGAGATGTCAAGAAGACAGTATGACTGACACACGTTGTTTCTAGGAAATCATAAATGAATGACTGGCCATCCAATAAACAGATTTCAGCTGACTTTTTTTGCATTATAGTACAGCTAAATAGAAGACCTCTGAAATAGGGTAACATTTTTCTGTCTGCATGCTCGTTTTATAGCATAAAAGTTAAGCTTTCTTGTTTAAATTTTATTTATTTATTTATTAGAAAACCTTTCCTTTTTTTAGAAAGATTAAAGTGGTTTTAATGAAATAGACTTCCTAATGTGTTGGCCTGAAATGTAGGAAGCACTGAGACAGAAAAGGAAAAACTCAGCAAAAACTTAAAAGGAGGGGTTGAAAACTGAATTTGAAGGTCTTGTAGAGCTAGTAATCTAAAAGTGAATTATAACTCTGAATGAAGGCTGAGATGAAGAATTTTGCACAGATGCCACTAAGGAAGAATTCCTACAAGGTGAACAGAAAATTATCATAGAAACAGCTGGAATGAAGAAACCAGAAAAATGTTAAGTCCTATTTTAAGAAATTAGAAGATCACTAAAGAAAATAAGGGAAATTGAGAGATTGACATTAGAAACAATATGAAATAGATGATCCTGTGCAAGACAATGAAAATAACATAGGAATTGCCAAAACAGATGAGACCAATGATTGAGCTATTCTGGTGTCCTATCTTTGGCTGTGGCCACTACTAGATGCTTCCCTCAAAACTATAAAATCCTCAGAATGGGCAGTAGTGGGGGAAATGACTTCCTAATTCCTGCCAATTAATGGTTTATTCCCTGAAGTGTGACGGTAACCCTTATACCTTTTTAACCTTAGCTGTAATTATCTGTATTAATAATACTCTGCCTTAGTCACATAAATGTCTAATTGTTTTCTAAATCCTTCTATGCTTTTTACCTCAATAGCTTGTAGCAATGAATTCTACAGCTGGTCAAAGCATTGTGTGTGTCTGGGATTGTAGGGAGAGAATTTCCTTTGATCTGTTTCAAATGTATTTCACCTTCATCTATGAGCCTCCTTGATGCTCACATTGTTTTCATCTGATGCATACAATACACCTGTCATGTCACTTCTTACAATTTTGTCTATAAACTAAATAGTCTTAATCTTTTCATTCTCTTCCCAAATGGAAATCTTTCCAGCCTGACGACCATTTTTGTTGTCATTTTCTGAAGCTCTTCTATTTCTCCTCTATCCTTTTTCTGTAGACTCTGTCAGGTTACTTGACCCCTGTAGGAACTGAGATCTCAGCACTAACAGAAATGCGTCGTGTGAGTAATTGGAACACCCCAAAGAATGCAGATGTGTTTGTATAGACCGGTTGTAATTTTGATTTCTTTATTTCTGCATCTTTGCCCATTTCTTCAACTCTAGTGCCCTGTGACATCTAGTAGTGTGATAATGTCACTACAGCGTGAACGTGCCACTTCTGGCTGTTTACCCAGTGGCATGAGCTTCTTCAATGATCTGGGATTCATTAATTTTTCAAGCACTTGTTTTGACAGGTTGCTCAATTTTGTCATATTAAATTACAAGGCCTGCAATTTATATGAAATTGATGCCAATAATTATTCCCTGGTGCAAGAACCATACACTTCCCATTCATTCTTTAATTCATTACTTCATATTTTTGAATTGCTATGTTTGTAATTTAAATGTAGCATGAAAAAAGTGCATCTTTCTATGAGTGTAATATATTAGCTTTTTGTTCCTGTTGATTAATGGGTTGTATTTGTCCAAGAGACTAACATGGCAGCTCATATTTTTTTAACTATATTTTTGCAAGCAAGTTGGAATGCATATTCTGTTACTGGTGCTTCACAGTGAACAGTACAAGTCTCCATGCATGTTTGTTTCTGTACTTAGAAAATGTGAGTAGTGTTAGGGAACAGGGCGCTGTTAGCTTTTAACTCCAAGAATTAGTGCCTAGGTTTTCCTTATGCTCACCTGGCTCCAGCTAAGAGAATATACATGCCAAAGATCCCTCATCTTCCCAAAGTAGGGTCTTAAGATGTTAAATCAGCTAAGTTGGGAACTTGGGGGCCCGAGTTGCTAGTTTCTGCTAAAAAAAGAAATACCACATATTTTGTGTTTAAAAAGAAAAGAAAAAGCCAATTTTTCTCATCACGATAGTCTGAAAGTTAACACAGTAAGAAAATTTCTGTGGTGTATTGTTTAAAAATATAGTTAAATGTTATAGATTTCCGGATTGTCAAACAGACAATGAAAACTAAGAGGATTCGGTTTACAGGTCTCTCTCAAGTACTGTCACTTTTCAGAGGAATAGAAATGCTGATTTTAATTAAACTTAAGGCCAAATCTTGAGGTCCTTCCTTCGTGACATTAATGAGCATTTCCCTGCTTAAGAAGTGAGAGAGAACCTTTGAATCTGGCCCCTTAGCTTCCAATATACTCTGTGTTTTGGTGATAAATATATGTCACTATAGATTCTACATTATAGTTTTGAAGGAAATGGGTAAATGCAGGAATCAGTATGTCTTGTACTTGGAGAAGAAAACTGACTCAAGACATCTGGGGTGAAATCCTGGCCACATTGAAATCTATGCCAAAACTCCTATTGACTTCAGTGGGGCCAGGGTTTCACCCCTTCATTTTAATCCTACCTCTTCTCTGCGCCTAAGTTAACCCATCTGTTAAAAGGGGATAAATAATACTCACTTACCCCACAGAGGATTGTGAGGCTTGTTATTTGCTGTTGCAAAATACTTCGTATTCTCTGTTTGAAAGTGCTAGAGAAGTGCAAAGTGAGAGATGGATCCTGTGTCTTCAGTCTTTGCTCAGAATGCATTCCTGTTCTTAATTTGTGTTATTTTATAATGGAATATTTTGATTTCTTACAGGACAGTTCAAGTTCTGTTGGATCAGGGGAATTTACAGGGGTGAAAGAACTCGATGATATTAGTCAAGAGATTGCACAGCTCCAGAGGTAAATGCAGTGGACTGTTAAAGTTTAGTATTCTGAAATGGAAAGGGAAAAATGGAGGATTTTCCTCACTAATGATGACGCTTAAAAATTGCATGAGTTTCTAACCATTGTGCCCTCCAAAAGAGAGGAAACCTTTCTTAGTCAGGTTCATTAGATATAGTACAATCAAAAATATGACCCTATCATCTTTTATATAGCTGAATCCGATTGTTCATTATATTTTTTTATGTATAGCCAGAGTTGTTCATTCTGAAATGTCACTGTGAGGTAAGTAAAGTAAATTTTGCACAAGCTTAAACCTTCCTTTTCATTTAAATGGAACAGTTGAATCCCTAATTAGTAGAACAGTTTCAATATTACTTCCCTTTGGTTCCTGCTGATTATTACTTCCATTGGTTCTATATTGTCTCTTGAATGTTACAGTTCATGAGCCTTTATCTGGCTGTCATTAAAGTTAATGATGACTCCCACTGATTACACTGAGAGCAGGAGTAGGTCCTAGAAAGTTTATGTGAAGCCTAGCGGGGCTGAACTGAGAAGACTGATTATGGGGCAAATCATGCTTTCAAAGTGTGAAAGAGCATATTTCTTAATTACTTTTTGAAAGTGTGACACAAATGTGGGATTGCTTTTTCATCTGTGCATTATTTACAAAAGAACATTTAATTGATTTTGGTAAAGATTTGTTTTATTTTAATTGTATCGGTCATAAGAATATTTTCCCCACAGAGAGAAGTATTCACTAGAGCAGGACATTAAAGAAAAGGAGGAATCAATTAGACAGAAAACCAGTGAAGTTCAGGTAAAACTCTGGATTATTATTAGTGATTTTTCTTTAAAATTCTACAGAATGTACCAACAACATTTAAAAAAAAAAAATTTTTTTTTTTCCACACTACTTCCTTTATGCGCTTATCTGGGCATGTTTATTCTGGCACTGGGAGAAAAACTTGTAGCAATGATTTCATTTTTCTGTGCACTGTAGAAAACATTTTGTTTTTGATGCTGGTTAGTATAAAATGCAGATAGTATTGAACGTAATAGAAAATGTTCTTCCTTAGTGCTTCCTTAATACTGTTTAAATGACACTGTGAAGTTATCCATCTAAACTCTGAATTTTCTAAAAATCATTTATAATAGTCTAATAGCTGAAATCCTTGTGTTCTGAGATTCTTTCCTCCCATCGCATAGACATTGATTTGTTATAATAGATTACCCCTGAGTGCTGAAATACTGGCTGTTTTTTTTTTGTCTGTTTACAAAAAGCACCTTTGGGTGTGGGAAATGCTATAGGCAAGACAGGCAGGTTGAATTTGGGATTTACCAACCTCCGTATGTCTCTTTAAGTTTAATCACTTGTCACAGGATATTAGTTACATATAGTCTGTAATGCTGTGGAACTTTTTCAGGAACTGCAAAATGATTTAGACAGAGAAACAAGTAACTTGCAAGAGCTGGAAGCTCAGAAACAAGATGCTCAGGACCGTCTGGATGAAATGGACCAGCAGAAAGCCAAACTGAAAGATATGCTAAATGATGTGAGGCAGAAATGCCAGGAAGAAACACAGATGGTGAGTGTGTATTAATTCTGGAGGTGATCACACATATTGCATCTTTTGTTGGAGAAAACTGTTTATTAATACCATAAATAACTCTTGTTTTGCCTGCTAATTTTGCTCTTAATTCCCTGTACCATGCAAATGCAGGTCCTGAAAAGGGTTTTATTAACTTAAAAAGGTTTTCTAACAGTCATGAATATTTATTGAGCACCATACAGTACATGAGAAGCATGATCTCTCTCCACAGGAGCTACCATCACTGGGCAATGGTGCAAGTAATGGCAGTGTCTATGAAAGATTATCATACCAGTGTTTCAAGAGAAACATATAATTTGAGGAGAGATACAGTAAAGAGAAGTAGCTTTTTTGGTGCACAAAACAAGTGTGCGGGATTGGAGTTCCAACATGGGGGAACAGCATGGAAGAAGGTACAAAAAGATAAGAGAAAGAGGGAGGAAGATTGTTCAAAGGGCGGGATTAGCAGAAAGGATAGGGTGAAGCAAAGAGAGGGGGAATTGAAGGGAATGAGAGAAGCTAATTCAGTTCTTTGCATTGGTCTTCACTGCACAGGATGTGAGGGAGATTCCTACACCTGAACCATTCTTTTTGTGTGACCATTTTGAGGAACTGTCCCAGATTGAGGTGTCAGTAGTGGTGGTTTTGCAACAAATTAAGTTAAATTAAATTAAAATAAATTAAATTAAAAAGGAATAAGTTACCAGGCCCAGACATTATTCACTCAAGAGTTCTAAAGAAACTCAAATATGAAATTGCAGAGCTACTAAGTGTAGTATGTAACCAATTGCTTAAATCAGCCTCTGTACCAGATGACTGGAGGTAACTACTGTACTGTCTATTTTTTTAAAAAGATTCCAGAGGCAATCCTGGCAATTAAAGGCAGGTAAGCGTAACTTCAGTACCAGGCAAATTGGTTATAACTATAGTTAAAAAAAAAAAAAAAAAAAGTATTCTCAGACAAGTTGATGAATACACTATGTTGGGGAAGAGTCAAAATGGCTTTTGTAAAGAAAAGTCATGCCTTATCACTCTGTTAGAATTCTCTGAGAGTGTCACACTGTCTAGCGTGGCTAACCACTGAGAGTGCCAAACTCAGGTCAGGCTGTCAGACAACAGGGCAGAAACCCTAAACTGGTGGTATGCTCTATAATTAGATTTCACCGCGCTAGGAACAAATGTGAATTCCTGGATCACTATATTAGCATTCTCATGGAGTCACGGGCAGTTCCCTTAGGCTCTTCAGCCAATCTTGTCACCCAGAGAAACTGGACTTTGTGATAAAAGGTTATTAAAACAAAAAATCACCTCAAATTAAATTACTCCCAATCCCAAAAAATTGGTCATTTACCCCAGGTCAGATTGGTACTCTGGATCTCACCAAAGACAACTAATTTCTCTACTAAACTAACTAAAGGTTTATTAGCTAAGAAAAAGGGATGAGATGAGAGTTATTGAGAGGTTAAGTGGGTAAAATACATTACAGGTTAGTCCCAATTTATAAATCCAAAATGTTAACAGAGTTTTAGTAATCTGCTAGATTTCCAAAAGTTCCTCAGGGTTACCTAGTGTAATTTTTGGGATCTCTGTCCATTTGTTCAGTATTCCACCCTGTTAGAATCCAAAACTGTTCAGAGAATTAGGGTCATTCCCTGGATCCATTGTTATAGCTGTTTTTCCCAGAAAGCAATCTGGCAAGTATCTCCATCACAGCATGGGCTTTTTCCTTTGTTGTTTAAATGCAGACTGGGTCTGTGGATTTCCCATTGTTGAACACATGACCCATGCTTTGAATTTAGCATGTTTCTACATTTACAGTTTGATGGTTTCAATCCCATTTGATGGGCAATCCAATTACAGAGATATGCACAATACATTTAGTTACAGCAATCCAAACAATCTTTCATTAGTTTTTATGCAATTTAAACATCAAGTAAAGTATCACTAATACAAAATTTTGATCTAGGGTTAATTAAGTATAGGGTATACATAATGTAATAAGATAGTAAGCAATGGGTTACAGGTTAGTGAACACAATAACATTAACATTTCTTTAATATTCACACACAAGTGAATTGGCCTATGGCTTTGATTTGAGCTGGTCTGTCAGCATCACTGTGTCAACAAGTATATGGACAAAGGTGATCCAGTGGATATATTGCACTTGGATTTTCAGAAGACCTTTGACAAGGTATCTCACCTAAGGCTATTAAGAAACGTAAGTTGTTGTGGAATAAGAGCGAAGGCCCTCTCATGGATCTCTAACTGGTTAAAAGGTAGGAAACAGAGAGTAGTAATAAATGGTCAATTTTCACAATGGAGAGGGGTAAATATCAAGTTCCCCCAAGGATGTGTACTGGGACTGGTGCAGATCAAGATGTTCATAAGTAATCTGGAAAAAGAGGGTAAACAGTGAGGTGGCAACGTTTGCAGACAATAAAAAATTATTCAAAATAATTGTATCCAAAGCTGACTGCAGGGAGTTACAAAGGAATCTCACTAAACTGTGTGACTGGGAAAGAAAATAGCAGAGAAAATTAAGCTTTGATAAATGCAAACAAATGCACACTGGAAAACATAATCCCAACTATACATTCCAAATAATGGGTTCTAAATTAACTGTTATCACTCAAGAAAGAGATCTTGGAGTCATTGTGGGTAGTGCCCTGAAAGCATCTACTCAATGTGCAGCAACAGGGGGAAAAAAAACAAAAAAAAGCTAACAGAATGTTAGGTAACATTAGGCAGGGGATAGAAAATAAGGCAGAAAATATCATAATGGCACTTAATAAGTCCATGGTACGCTCACATGTTGAATACTGGGTGTAGTTCTGGTCGCCCTTTCTCAAAAAAGATATATTTGAATTGGAAAAAGTATAAAGAAGGGCAACAAAAAGTTATTAGGGGTATTTGGAGCATCTTCCAGTCTTTTTAATCTCTCTTCATATGGGACTGTTCAGCTTGGAAAAGATGATGACTAAGTGGGGGATGTGATAGAGGTCTATAAAATCATGACTGGAGTGGAGAAAATGAATAAGGAAGTGCTGTTCACCCCTTCACATAACACAAGAACCCAGGGTCACCCAATGAAATTAATGGGCAGTAGGTTTAATACAAACATAAGGAAGTACCATTTCACATAACACACAATCATCCTGTGTAACTCATTGCCAGGGGTGTTGTGAAAGTCCAAAGAATAACTGGGTTCAGAAAAGAATTAGATAAGTTCACTGAGGCTAGGTCTATCAATGGCTGTTAGCCAAGATGGTCAGGGATAGAACTCCATGCTCTGCGTGTCCCTAAATCTCTGACTGCCAGAAGGTGGGACTGGATGTCAGAATATGGATCACTAGATAATTGCCCTGTTCTGTTCATTCCATCTGAAGTGTCTGGCATTGGCCCCTGTTGGAAGACAGGATACTGAGCTGGATGGACCATTGGTCTGATCCAGTATGGCAATTCTTATGTTCTTATGAGTCTAAATATAGGTAAGGATGGACTTAGGCAGAGTGATGAAGATGAAGATAAGCTTGAACTTATTGTGTAAGGGCTTGTCTACACAAACATTTAGCTTGTGGCAAACTGATGTGTAAATCTACCCCCTACTAGCCTGCCATTAACTGTCTGTGGGGACCCTGCTGATGTGCATTGAACGGTTAGTGCACGTCAGCAGGGACAGTTAATGCATGGCAGGCTAGTGTAGGGTACATTCACACACCAGCTTGCCACAAGCTAAATGTTTGTGTAGACAATCCCTAAGGCAAAAGGAAGCCATTGAAGAGACTGAAAATGGGGAATGATCTAGTCTGTGGTCAGGGGGATGAGGATTTTAGCAGAAGTATTTTGGACTGACTGAAGGATGAGTGGCCGAGAGAAGGTTGGAAATGGATAATCCAGGGGTGACCACCTTGTTCTATGCGCTGTAGGAATTGCTTTAAAAATTAGTTTTCTCTCTTTTAAAAACAGGTTGGCTGTTCCATTGACGTAGTATCATCATATACATTTGATATCTCTTTGGCTGATGAAGTTGCATTGATTTTTTTTTTTTTTTTTTTTTAATTAAAATCTGAATAAGCCCTCCAGCATCTGGCTATCTGAGAAGTCCAGAATACTCTATCTCCATGTTCAGGGAGAAGAGACTCTTCCAAAAGAACATTAACTCTCATTAATGTCTAAACTTTTAGGATCCTTTAGGTAAACATGTGAACATGCTAATTTTTAAATGATACATTTTTTAAAAACAAAACCAAACCTTAAAGATGTACTGATACATGGTGCACACCTCCTTATCACTTATTTAACTCTTTGCCTAATCATTTGTATTGCTCTTCATTGCTTACAAAATGTGTTAAAACATATAAATCTATTTTGTTATTGTTTTACTTGTGATAGATAAATAAATGGAAAAGAAAAGAAATATGGCAAGATAAATAATGCTCTGATGCTCTTGTTGTTAGGTAACTTTGTTCTACCAGTAGCTTAACATTTCAGGAAGTATTTATTTGACTCAGGTTTCAAACATCAGGATTTATGTTTCAGTTTTATGTCAGTGCTTAAAACCACAAGCTTTTAATGCACTGATGAAAATACAGAGAAATGAACGTCTTTAATATCCTGACAAACAGGAAAAAGTTAATAAAAAGTGGGAAATAGAATTAAGCAATAATATTCCTCCTGTCTTGTAGACTCTGTCACCATTTGCAAGTTGCCTAAGTGGATTGCATTCATGTTAGAGGTAAAAATGCCAATTTTAGAGGAACCAGGCTCAAAGCTGAGAAGTTTGGCTTTAAGTCTTTTTAAAGTTTCAATACAGAAAATATTTAAGGTACATTATTGTAATGACCAACATTTTAATTTTGCTTGTTTATTTATAACATGATTTCAGTATAGTCAACGTGTCTTTTTATAGAAACTCTGTATAACATGTCATGTGAGTATGTAGGGAACAGGAAATTGCTATAGCCCTTGTAAATTTGGTTCTGCTGAAAGAGGACCATTTTAATAAATGTACTCAATGTGGTTTAAAAAAAAAAAAAAAAAGTACCAGGAAGAGGAATGGTGATCTCCTACAGCTAATTTTTGGAACCCACAGGATAAGCACTAAAGTAACTTTTAAACTAGGTATTTAATGTTTTTATTTCTAATATTTAATAGTTATCAGTTGCATTCCCTGGGTTTTATGCACCTCAGTAGCTTACATCAAGAGACCTATATCCACATGAGTTTTAACTCACTTTACTTCCTTGAATGAAGTAAGTTGGTTTTATCTTTCCTTAGCAGCTGTCAGATCAGATGTTGTAACTAACATTTAATATAATGAAATATGAATTAATCACAAATAATTCATAATAATACTGTTACTTTTATTTCAATTTGCACACTGAAGTTGGCACTGCATGGAAATTTTGTTTCAGATTTCATCACTGAAAATGGAGATTCAGTCTCAGGAATCAGATTTAAAATCACAGGAAGATGATCTGAATAGAGCAAAAGCAGAGCTGAATCATTTCCAGCAAGAAGAGACTCAGCTAGAACAGAGTATCCAAGCAGGAAAAGTGCAACTTGAAACAATAATTAAATCTTTAAAATCAACACAAGAAGAAATTAATCAGGTATTCTCTGTAGTCTTATACACATCTTTCTCCCTCCTTTAAAACCCAGTAGTTTAGGAAGGGATGAACTGAACCTACAAAGTGAATCCTGCAGAAGAAAAACAGACTGCTATAATTTGAATAAGATTTTGTCCCTGCAGACTAATTGATTGCCCGTTCATGTAAAAAATTAGTCGGGACAATACTGTAGCAATTTGATAGTTGTTAACCTTCTGCAGAATTACTCCCGTATCTCTGGAGCCCTGCAGTAACCAAATTCCGGAAGGACTGCAGTGTTCATATTTATCGATAATGAGAGCTAGTTTTCGTTCTCAAAGAGTAGCTAGTTGCTTGCTCATCAGACTGTATATCTAATCCTGCATGATACTGAAGTATTTTTCATTATTTAGGCAAGAAGTAAACTTTCTCAACTTCAGGAGAGTCACCAGGAAATCAATAAAAGCATTGAACAATATAATGAAGCTCTGAATGGGATTCATGGTGGTAGCATGACGAATTTAGCAGACATAAGTGAAGGAATTGCACAGAAAGAAAGAGGCAATTTTGGAGCTATGGTAAAGACTGAATAAAAGTAACAACTGGATTTGTTTCAGTGCAGTATAAAATACATCTTACAATCATTAGATTTGTAACTTGCACCTAAACTCAGATTGTAAAAAGATTTTTATTTAATTGACTTCGTGGCCTTAACAGGAACTGTAATTTCTGCAAGACGGCAGCCTCCAGCCATAGGCTTAGAACATTTTTTGTTTGGGTGACAATTAATTCTTAAGTCTTTTCTATACTAGAAATAGTATGCTGGTATGGCTATACCATTAAACCCTCCTGCTTGAGATGCAGTTTATACCAGCAAAAGAACTCCAGTTCCTCAAACTAAGTAAGCTATACTGGCCGAAGGAATTTTTGCCATATAACTGCATCTGTGCAAGAGCTTTTCCTGGCATAGCTGTTGGTTAGGGGTGTGATTTCCCCCCCCCCCTACCCCCTAATACTCCTACCTGACATAGTTATGCAAATAAAAGTTTTAAATGTAGACTGGGCCCTAGTGTGTTCCCTGTCCAACTTTTGGGCTGAGCAAAATAGGGACAATTTTCTTTTAAATTCCAGTGCAGCTGTTCTCTTGGAGTCCTTCAGTCATGTAGGATTACAACTTCCTTCCCAACTGTCCCTGTTCCTCTTTACATGTGGGTTTCTTTTCTTTTTTCTAAAAAAGCTATACAGACTTCTGCTTTTCTGTAGGATGTGAGTTTTACACTTACACACTTCAGCAATAAAACCTAAATCCCAAGAGTTTATCAAAAAAATAATAATATGGACTTCTTTTTCTTCCTCTAAATACACCCAGCATCACTATTCTCTCATCCAGTATATTCATTTTAGATGTGTATTTTGCCTACATATATTCCTTCAGGATCTTAAGGACTTTCTTAATTGATTTCCATTAGCCAGTTATTACTAATACTAATCCTTAACAAATTACATAAACAACCAATACTTTTTATTATAAAATATTTATAATTTTGTACTGTATGTTCATTTCTCCAACTTTAAATCATTCTGTTGCATCGAGATTCAGTTTGTGTGTCCTCCCCAAGAGAAGCCATCTTGCAAACCCTTCTGTAAATAAGATGCTTACTGATTGTACCATAAGGTCCATTCATAATTTGGCAGTCTATCTAAAGAGAAAGTCGAGTCAAAAATATATGCTGATGGATTGGATCTTGTTTGAGCATAGCTCATTATTCTACATTTGCTATTATACCTGACCACAATTTATCCCAGCATAAGAAGGCTGACATTTTTGCTCTTTTAAATAACTGTCATTTAAAATATTTTGTAAAATTGTGAACACTGTTTTACTATACCCAGTTTGAAGGTAGTTTCAAGAAAATTTTATTTTTCCATTTTTATTGATTTTGTTCTTATTTTTTGTAGAAATCAGAATTTTATTTTGCTCTTTTAGAAGACTTGATTGTATACAAGTGAAAGTATAGTATAGCTTTCTTACGTAATGTTTCTGTCTTTAGGTATCCAAAGCACTTTGATCTTTTTCAAAATAAACATTTAAGTGAAATGTGGAGTCATTAATAATATACAAATACTTCTAGAATACCATTATATTCTACATAATATATTTAGTACACTAGCCTAGCAAGCATTCAGAAAGTACTCTATCTTTCTGCCTTGCTTTACTTTGTCTCTGCTAACGCAACAAATGGAAAACACTTGAGAAAGAGAGAGATTATTTCAGAACAGTGATGTTCTCACAGACGTTTTTTAACACATCACTGCTGCACAGTCTGTGCTTAAATGGTTGAAAAGTTTGTGTTTCTTTCCTGTTCCTTAATCTTTCCTTCCTCCTCTGTTTTTTGTTTCTTTTGCAGTTAAAAGTTTAATTTTAGACTTCTTCATTTATGTCTTCTACATTAAGGAGAGATCCTTTAGCTTTATAAACTCCAAGGCCTTGTCTGTTGTTGTTAGTAAATATTTATTATGGTTGTGCCTGAGAGATACCTATCAGGCATTGGAGCTCCATTGTACTGATTGCTGTACTAACATAGATAAGAGACAATCCCTATCTCGGAGAGTTTACAGTCGAAAAGACTCAAAACAGGCAAAGAAAAGGGCACAAGAATATAGCGTACAAACAAATGTGTATGATGAAGAATTGACACAACTTTGTTAGTTACATGTGTTATGGTTGTGGCTTGTTTTTTTAGTTTGTCAAAATGGGCTTGAATTGTGCTAGTAACAACCACAGTTAACCAGAAAACTTTGCTATGGATGACATCTCTGTAGGAGGGTTAGTTTCCAGCATAGGGTAGCATGTTTTTAGAAGGAAATCCATCTCTGTTCTTACTTGTCAAATAGACTGTACTAGACACATTTGAAGCAGTTTTGTTATAATTGTTCCTGCTGTCCTATAAGTCTAGACAGAGATCAGTAGCCACAGATTTGTAGAAAGATATATTTATCTTGGATATTAAGATGTTTTACATGGAGCTGGGGCTTTGCAAGACCTGGGGGATGGGGGTGAATTTTAGAAAGTTTGTGAAGGCATTTGAGAAATTAATATACAAAAATCAGAAAACACATTTTTGTGTTGTATATGCAGTTGCTGATGTTCTGTATAGCCTCAGGCAATGTATTCCTGACATTTGCTTCAGCTTAAAGGCCACTTCTGGTTTCAAAAGAGAGCTTCTTGAATTTTAAATACCATTGAACAGGAATAAGATATGTCAGAATTCTGCTAACTGGATGATTAAACATTTTAATCTCGATAAAATCTTTGTAATGTTTCTCCTAATTCTAGGATGATCCGTTCAAGAATAAAGCTCTGTTGTTTAGTAATAATACACAAGAATTGCATACGGACCCGTTCCAGGCCGAAGATCCATTCAGATCCGATCCTTTTAAAGGAGCAGACCCTTTCAAAGGCAGTAAGTGATTGATGGTGAATATAAGAACCAGAAGACCAACTGTACTATAAACATATATTTTTACAAACTGTGCTAAACTTATTAACCGAGGGCATGTCTACACTGCCCTGCAGTTTGATCTAAGTGGTATGAATAGCAGTGCACACCAAAGCACTGCACTGTAACTTCCCTATGTGGATACTGTGTGTGCAAACTTAAAGGTTCAGAGTTTTGCTTTTAATTTTGCTCCTGCAGCTTCTACATGGGAGCGTTACAGTGCAGCACTTTGGTGTGCACTGCTGTTCACACCTTAGTTTGAACTGTGTGGGACAGTGTAGACATTCTCTAACTAGTTGACAAACCAAGATATTTTTCTATTTTACCTAGATGATCCATTCCAGAATGATCCTTTTTCAGAACAACCACCTGTTTCAACAGGTAAAAAGCTTTTCCTTTGATGAGATGGGTAGGATATAATTTGAAGCCAAATATAGATATGCCCAGTATACAGCTGGCCTTCCAACATTTCAGATTTTCAGTTTAAACTGGGGAGCCTGGAGAATGTGCATGTGTGCGTGTACGCATGAGCTGAGGAAAATATTTAATCATGTATATACAATTTTATTAAATATAATTCATAAACTCCATACAAACATCCATTTAATTGGAATTTAAAATAATCATAATTCCTTTTTTTAGAGTAGAATATATCAATATTATCAATTTGATAAATACATTTGAGATAAGAAATGCATATTTGGTCCCACTCCTTGCTAATACAGGATTGTTTCCTATAGCACATTTTCTAGTATTTTACCTGTAAAACAGTACATTTTATTTACATCCCTTAACTCTTTTGCTAGATCCATTTGAAGGGGATCCATTTAAAGAAAGTGACCCATTTCATAGTTCTGCCTCTGAGGATTTCTTTAAGAGACAGGTGAAGAGCGATCCATTTACCTCAGATCCATTCACAAAAAAACCCACGCTGCCCTCAAAGGTAGGTAATTTTTAAATTTGTGTATGTTGCACTATAATAAACTTTTCTATTGTTATGTAGATACCTTTCTCCTGTTTTGTCTTTTAGGCAAGGTATCTGTGAATTTTCTTTTGATGTCCTATATAAGTGATGTGACTAATTTCATTCATGATACTGGGTGTGGATTACCAAATCCACTAGCAGTTCTGTTCATTTCCAGTGGAACTGATGATTTACAGCTGTGACAGCAGCTCATTGTGAGCTCTTGTACTAGGTATTAAATTAACCTCCTTTGTCTTGTCTCCATTTTACGGAACTTGTGTCCTGTACCACACTACCATCAGTGTGGAATAGTATTTCCACACATCCATCATTCTCTAACTGACATACTTACTCAGTGGCACAACATAATTCATATGTTAGTCATACAATACTAACTTTATATGAGTAATCTTGGTGGGTAATCATTTGGTTATTTGGCAAAGTTGTGTTGCTGTAACCAGGATAGTTATAATGGTGTATATATAACTGGTATATAACAGTAGTTCAGAGTCAAGATTTTGTACTTGTTTTATAGCAGAGTAATGGTATTCTTTTGATGGAAATGTGGTTCAGAGAATTCCTTTCTATTTACAAGCATAGGGTAACATTTTCAAACTTCAGTGCCTAAAGATACACACCCCAATAAGTAGCCAGATTTTTAGAGCTGTTGATTTAATGAGCTACTGTTGATTTAATGAGAATTTGTGGGTACTCAGCAGCTCTGACATTAAGCCACTTCTATTTAAATGCCTAACTTTTGGCACTCAAGTCTGATCATTTTGACAATAGCCTTCTGTATAAGTATGTTCTTGGGTTTTGTATTGGTGACTAGTACCAATTTTATATCATATAAGACAGGGGTGGCCAACCAGTCAGGGACGAAGAGCCGCAAAGAGCCACATTTACCTTTTCAGTTTCCCCTCCTCTCTTACCCTCCACAGAAAAGCTTGTCAATTTCAAAGAGCAAAGAGCTGCAAAGAACAAACAGCAAAGAGCCGCATCCAACGAGCCGCAAGCCGCATTTGTATGACCAAAGAGCCGCATGCGGCTCGCGAGCCGCAGGTTGGCCACCCCTGATATAAGATCCCCTGCTCTGGAATGTGTTCTGCTCAATGGGATACTTGCTTTTGTTGTCAGTAACCCCACGTTATATTGCTGTCAAGACCTACATGCACTAATAGTGTGTATTTATTCAGCAAGAGTATTTCATAATGTTTGGTCAAATTCAAAATCCACTGATTCACACTAGGGATTAATTTGGCCTAGAATGGCAGTTTTCATAATGTAGGGAACATTTTGGTATACACAGGAAGGTAAGTGCAGAATACATTCCAATAATTAACACATACTATTTCTTCTTTCCTCCTCATTTAGCTTGACCCCTTTGAAAGTAGCGATCCTTTCACATCTTCAAGTAACTCTTCAAAAGGCCCAGGTAAGAGGGAAGTATTTTCTTCCTGTAAAATGCACAGGTAACTTCTGCTGTCTTTTTGACACACAATATATCAGTTAAAATTTCCCTTATTATTATCATTCATCTGTTTATGTGAATGAAGATTGCCAGAGCCAGCGCTAGGCATAAGCAGACTAAGCAATTCCTTATGGCCCCAAGCAGCTCAACGAAGGCCCCCTATTAATTATTAGTATGTGTTGGGGGAGGCCAAAAATATTTCTGCTTTAGTACCCACAGTGAGTTAGCATTGGCACTGGAGATTGCACAGGATTCACCCTCAAGCCTCAGAATAGTAAAAGCAGTCTATGGGATACATCATCACAGTATACTTATTACAGGCTATCGAGGGATCCTCCACACACATGCTTTGTATTGCTCCTAAGCTTTCTTCTAAGCAAGCAGTGATGAAAAAGGAGATAAATTTATCCAGCCTGAGGCAACATTAGCTCTTTTGGGGTAATTCCTCTTTAAGTGCAGAATTCCGAGGACAGCTATGGGCAGGGCACTCCCTGTTAATGTGACTGCAATGGAACTATGATGCCAGGGAGCTGGGAGATATACAACTAGTGCAGAGGTCCTGGATGCAGAAGGTTCTGTCCTTCTAGCAGCTCTCTCAACATCCATATCTTCTGAGGACCAAACTACCTGGTCCTCCTCAGGTAGGAAAACTGCACAGCTCTTCCTACAGTGTAGAATATGGAGAAATCCTCCATGAGGGGAGAATTTTCATGTGCCACCCCTTATTCTCCCCTTCTGCTCTGAAGGTGAGCAGTCTGGGCCTACCTAGGTTAAGAACGTGTGTCATTTGAGCATGACTGATTTTCATGGGTAAACAAGACTTCAGGGTGACTTAGAAGTTTTCAAGATCATGGAAGAGTTTGCAGAAGCTAATAAATTGTTCACATTGGTGACGGACTCAGTTGAGGAACAGAATTTAAAAACTAGGATGCTAAAAATAAACAGGAATTTAGAGATGCTGTCTTCTAACCTTTAGAAACACAATGCTTGAGAAAGGAATCTTTGGGAGAGTTGGAATGTGTTCTGAGTAGACTTGGGCTTGTCTATATGGGGACATCTAGAAAAATTAATCCAAATTAATTAAAGGTGTGAATTTGAAGTGGATTATTTAAAGGCATTAAACCCCTGTGTGAACACCCTCTTTCAGAATTAAAGGAATCTTAATTTGGTTTATTTTAATTAAACCAAATTAAGGCCATTTAAATTCTGAATGAGGGTGTTCATGCAGAGGTTTAAATAATCAGCTTCAAATTCACACCTTCAGTTAATTCAGATTAATTTTCCTGGATGTCCCCATGTAAACAAGTCCTTAAGTAACAGACAAAGTCTGAATGAACAGCATTAAAAAGAAACTGCTGGCTACAAAAGAGAGTTCAGGATGGAGTGGACAGGTAGCAGTTCAATTAATTGAGCTTCTCTCCTTATATCTTTTCATCTTGTTAACAGTGCATGTGTTGTTACTGCCACATTTTTCACCCAAGGAGAAAGAGTTGGTCATTCTTTTAGTTCACTAAAGCCACGATTGCTGACTTGATAGTATTTTATGGCAAATGTTTTATAAAATCATGTTGTAGGTGTCAACTCATACTTAATGAGGCTTTGTCATGAGTTTGACTGCATCATAAGGAAAAAAACATGACTTTCCTGTGAATTTATTAACTAATTTGTACTGCTGGTACTAGTATCATGAGGGCTTCTTTATACTGGTGTCCTTTTTTAATTTGTCTGGTGGTCTATTTTAGTGACAGTAGATTTTTCCTCAGTTTAGGTCTTCTTTTAAACAAAATAAAAACCATATAGCTTTGTTCTATACTTGTTTCAGATCCTTTTGGAACGTTAGACCCATTTGGAAGTGGTGCCTTCAGTAGCAGTGAGGGTTTTGCAGATTTTAGCCAGATGTCAAAGGTAAATGTTACCAAGGAAGCATCAGTCCTTCTCTATAAACATTTTTCCTTTTTTTTTTTTTTTCCTCATTTAATTCTTGAAGGGTGTGAAGAAGAGAATAGTATTAAAGGTGATATTCAGATCCCTTCACTGTTTTTATATTGAAACAAGCAAAATCTTGCAGTCACAGTTGGAAAAACTCTCTGAAAGGGACTAATGATATAATTACCATAATTACTAATGATATAATGATAGGGAGGGGGGCCTGTGTTCTAGTGTAACTTAGGTGACCAAATGATTATTATTGAGTCACCCTGGTGGCTCCATAGTTAAGGTTGCGTTAAGATTTGCATGGAAAACAGGATTCAGATCCCTTCATTCACTTTCTGTATTTGAATTTACTTTCAAAATTTTAATACAACTCTGTTATTTATTTGGTCAAAAATTTACTAACTTTTTGTCAGAAGAAACATTTAAAAGTGAACCTTTTTTGAAATTTCCCTAGAAAGTCCAACTTTTTGGGGCTTCCTGTAGTAAAACAAACAGACATCACAAATTCAAACTTCTCACACACTTTTTCAAATATCAGAGAAGTAGGACAATTAAAAAAAAAGTAATTATCTTTATTTGTCATAATCTAACATAAGTAATTGGTAGAGCTATATTCTCACCTGCCCAGCCTTACCTTTCTTGAGTCCTCAGCTGTACTGCTCACATCTGCATCCCCAACCCTGACCCTGGAGAGCCAGAAAAGTAAGGTGTTAAAAAGGGTATGGAGGTGGAGGAGGAAGCAGTGGCGTAGCTACGGGTGGGGCTGGGTGGGCCATGAGCCACCCACTTTGAAATCAGGCCCACCCAATCAGATTTTAAGCAATTCATGCCATGTTTTTATCAGCCTCTGTTTCGCTTGTGATACAAAGCTTGTGCCCACCCATATCAACCACAGGCCCTGCAAAAAATCAGTTCTGGCTATGCCTCTGGAAGGAAGCCACGTTCCTGTGTGTTGAGGTATAGGCACTTAAAACTCCTCACAGTGCTGCTGCCTCTGTTCCCTAGGGCATGCTTAAAGGGACATAATCATGTTTTGAACACTCTGTGTCTGTCTTGGCTTCCCCTCTTCTATATGTGTTCACAAAGTCCACGTCATTATTTTTTCCAAGATTCTTTTTGGAGAATTAAAATGATGTCAGTCACCCAACCTTTACAATCAGTCTTACAATGACAAGTTGAATAAGAATGGCCATACTGAGTCAGACCAATGATCCATCTAGCCCAATATCCTGTCTTCCAACAGTGGCCAATGCCAGGGGCTTCAGAGGGAATGAATAGAACAGGTAATCATCAAGAGATCCATGTGTGTGCACTGTAGAGGAAATACTGGATAGGAAATAGATTTTATTTACTGAGGAATATTTATAAATAGGAGAAGAAAAGAAAACTTTTAAAGATACATTTTCAAGGGATTTTAAAATCAGAATGTCTTTCTTCTTTTGCTTATATAGCTTTTTCCCACCACGGGGTGGCAGCAGCCTCTACAAATAGTAGAAGCTTGGTTTTAGTTAGCAGAAAGGTCTCCCTAGGAGCTTGAGCCTTCCAGTGCTTTATCCTACAGAATTCCTTTTTTGTTTCAGGATCAAAACTTAACATAAATTTGAAAACATGATAAAACTGCAGTATAGTACTGGATAAATCAGTGTGGCATCACTTTTTATATATTTATTTTTTAGCTGGTTGGGAGGGTCCTTTACAGGGGCTAGCAGAGACCAAAAAAGAAAGCCTGGTTGAAAACTTGTATTGGGATGTTTTTCCAGATGCTTTTATAAAAACATAGAAACGGGTGAACTTATATGGATGAGGAGGTTTGAGGGGGACAAGTTGCACACTCTAGGAGTGTTTTCAGACAGTATGTGATGTTTCACTGCACTACCAGGTCATGTAACAAATGGCTCTATTATACAGTATGTACAAAAGTGGTTTGAGTGAAGGTCACTGTAGAAACTTGTATAATAATTATTTCTTAAGTGCCTGAAAAAAGACATCCCTGCTCTACAAACTAAGGCCCTGCTCCTGCAGATATTCACACATGCATAACTTTACACACATAATTAGTCCCAATTAATTAAATTACTCTAGTCAAACATGTAAACTTACATTGTGTAAGTGTTTGCAGAATCAGAGCCTAAATTAGATATCATGTAGCAAGGGATAGCAACATAACCTTTATAATCCACCCAGGCTAGTGCTCAGCATAATGGAGCAAAGACAGATGTGGATTTCTTTTTAATAATTAAATTAGGTGTCAATGTGGGTGAGGTAATATCTTTTATTGGACTGTCTTATGTTGGTGAGAGAGACGAGCTTTTGAGCCACTTAGGGTATGATCTACACAGCAAAGAAAAACCCGCATCTGGCTCATGCCAGCCAACTTGCGCTTGGGTGCGGATCTGTTTCATCGCTGTGTAGACTTCTGGACTCAGACTTGAGCCCGGGCTCTAGGACCTTCCCACCCTCCAAGGTCCTAGAGCCAGTGCTCCAGCCCATGTCCCGGAAGTTTACGTAGCAGTGAAACAGACCCACAGCCCAAGCAACGGAAGCCCGAGTCAGCTGGCATAGCCCAGCCACGGGTGTCTATTTTCTGCATAGAGAGACCCACATAGCTCTTCTTCAGGCATGGGAAAGGTACTCCTAGGGCAGGGGTGGGCAAACTATGGCCTGCAGGCCGCATACGGCCCGTCTAAAGTTTTCATCAGGCCCTCCAGCTCAACCAGTGGTCCGTGGAAAAGATGCGGAACAAGCTGCATGGCATGGCAGCAGCCACTAAACCTCCCAGCCCCACCTCTTCCTCCCACCACATAGGCTCAGGAGCGCCCTGACTGGAGCAAGGCAGCTGCTCCTCCCCCCTCTCCCCCCGTACAGCCCCACCTCTTTTTCCCCTCCCCTCCAATACAGTTTCTATACACAGATGTGGCCCTCAAGCCAAAACGTTTGCCCACCCCTGTCCAAGGGTCACAGCAAAGTGCAAGGTGGAATAGATTGTTTAGCATAATAATTAGCACATATTGTAAGGGACCCATTCAAGGTAGAGTGGCCTGTTAACACCTCTGCAGTCATAGGACAAAAAGAGGGGGTTAGTGGGTTACAGGTTATTGTAATAAGCCATAAATCCTGTGTCACTGTTCAGTCCATGATTTTTAGTGTCTAGCAGATTAATGAATTTAAGCTCTGAGGCTCATCTTTTGAAAGTGTAATGCGGGTTTCCTTTCAGAATGCAGACTGATATAGGTCAGATATAGAGTGATCACTTTGTGAAAAGTGTTCATCCACAGGTGAAAAGTTGTCTTTGTTTTTTATCATTTTTCTTGGTGACTGCATTTGAGAGCCTAGTGATCATCCAGTTTCACCCGCATAGTTGTTGTTGGCATTTAGTGCTCTACATGAGGTATCACATGTTGTGATAGGCATGTGTCGGAACAATTGATCTTGAAAGGTGTGTTGATCATTATAGCAATGGAAGTATGTCTTCAAGATTTGCATCTCTTGTTCTGGCAGGATGGATATTATGGATCTTTTAGTGTGCAATAGAAGGGTCCATGGGGCCTTCTACCACACACTAAAAGTGTGCAGCAAGCTATTACACTATAGATTTACACCCTAGCTTGCCATGTACTAATGCTATGTGTAGTGAAACCCTTAGGAACAAGTGTGTGTGTGTGTGAGAGAGAGAGAGAGAGGTTATTGTGCAATAGTCCTTTTTTTTATATATGAAACTTTCAATAGGCACATAGAGCACATTTTACTATATCCAGTACTCCAAATACCAGATTTGTGACTGTTTCTGTACAGAAGGATAAGATGATAATAGGAATAAAAAACAGTTTTGCCTCCCTTTTTTTTCTCCTTATTATTCCCCAAGTTTCCTTTCTCTTGTGTCAGGATTTTACTAGGGATAAAATTGTAAAAAGTGTCTGAATGACTAAGGTATATAAGTACCAATTCAAATTATTAGGAGTTAGGCTCCTAAGGGACTTAGGTGCTTTTGAAAATTGAACTCAGGCTCCCTATTCACAAAGATGCTTTTGTGAATTTCACGCATCATTTTTCTGAGTTAATTCAATCAGGAGTTAATAATTTTCAGTTACTTTCTATAAAGTTAACAGATCATTTTCACTATCTGCGTATGTTTACCCTTCCTTTATCTTGTAGGCCACAGCTTCAGACCCTTTCACCTCCTCTTTTGGAGGGATGGGATTCTCAGATGACCCTTTTAAAAGTAAGCCAGACACTCCAGCTCTCCCACCGAAGAAAAATGTTCCTCCACGACCCAAGCCACCCAGTGGTAAGTAGATTTTTTTTCTTAGTAGCCCAGTTTTCCCATCTGTTTGTCAAGATAAAGAGAAGTTTATGATTTTCTATCTTATTGACCTTAGTCCGCCCAGATACCAAGAAGACCAGCAGCTGATTCAGCCCTGCACTACATGGGACTAAATATCACATTTTCAGTAAATGGCAAGACATATCTACATGTTTTTGCATTAGTTCATTTCTGAGTGTATTGGTCAGTTTCTGTTTGAGAGATTCCTGAATATGAATGAATCTACTATATAGGTTGAGCTAAGAATATAAACCTTCTTTTAGTATGTTGTTCAACTTGAGGTCATTGCTGTCCCAAGATTTCATTCTCTAAACCATTCAGGTGCTGGTACAATTGTTTAAAAATGGGAGACATTTCATAGCTGTTAGTTTCAAGTCCACTTTTATCAAGCTGATATATTTCAGTTGACTTAAACAGTGAAATTTTGATTAGCTCACAGAAAAAAGCATAATCCTGGCACAAACATGCTTCCAGTTTAGTCTCTAAACACTGGCACCAGATTTTCTGTAACATACAAATGTATGGGCCAAGCATCCAAAATTTCTAGAAACACTTTTTTTGCTATGGTAATGAGCATTTTATAAGGTTTAAATAGTTATATAACTGTCACAGTTCCAGGCAAATGAACCTGTATTTCCCTTAAGTGGGTCCAGCAAGGACACCTACTGTCAGGGTTCCAGCTCCCCGGCCAGTGCTTTCTCGGGTGGAGACCTGTGTCTCACTCCCTTCTGACCATGGTATTTCCAGGCTGCAGAGTTCCCTGACTTTACTGTTTGGTTCCCTGCAGAAACAGGCTTCTCAAGCACACTGGCTGGCTTTGTCTTTGGAGATGGTTGAGAATGTGATTATCCACAGTTATAGATATCATAGCTTTTTTTAAGCATGCTTGTATTATTCTTAAGGTAAAAGCACTACAGAGAAAACCTATTAAAAACAGTGAAAGGCCCTACCCTCATGTTAATAAGCTTGCCAGAGATCACACCAATTCTAACATGGACCCTGGTAGGACCAGTCCTTCAACACCTCACCTTGAAACTTATGATCTCAAGTTCATCACTGCTTCAGCTCAGAGCAAGCACACAGTCGTAAGGGGCCAAGTTCTTCCAATATTTCTCTAAGGAGGGCCTTCCATGAGAGGTTCTATATATTCACTGGATCAGGAAGAAATGCCCTGAGCCTGTTTAAGACCAGGCTATTTATCCAAAAATCCTTTCTTTGTCTCTTGGTCCCTGGAGAATCCAGTTTAAATTGGTATATGCCAGTGGTTCTCAACCTATTAGCCATTGTGGGCCACATATGCAATTCTGTATGTGTTATGTGATCAGCATCCACACAATATATATACTACCTGTTTGGCCCTGGGGATGTCACATCGGCTGCAACTATGTGCTGATTGGGCCGCAAGTGGCCCGTAGGCCATGGGTTGAGAACCACTGGTATATGCATATACAGTAAAACCTCAGAGTTACTAATTGACCGATCAACCACACACCTCATTTGGAACTGGAATTACGCAATCAGGCAGCAGCAGAGACAAAAAGGAAAAGAAAAGCAAATACAGTACGGTGCTGTGTTAAACATAAAAAAATAAAGGGAAAGTTTTTTTTAAAAAGATTGAACAAGGTAAGGAATCCGTTTCTGTGCTCATTTCATTTAAATTAAGATTTAAAGTAACATTTTTCTTCTTTAAAAGTTGTATTAAGTCAATGTTCAGCTGTAAACTTCTGAAAGAACCACCATAATATTTTGTTCAGAGTTATGAATGTTTCAGAGTTATGAACAACCTCCATTCCGCAGGTGTTCATAACTCTGAGTTTCTACTGTACCTCTCCAGTAAGATTTGACTTAATTCAGTAAAGTTCATTCAGGATATTGCAGGAAATTGTCAGTCTGTCACAGTAACCCCCAAACATTTTACGTGTGGGTCATCCAGTTTCCTTATGTTACATTTTAGTCTTGTCTAACATTTTTGCTTTGCAGTTCTCAGACCTATTCTACTTAACAAAGCAAAATTGCTCATTTGGTTGTCACTGCAGGTTAGCTAAGCTATACATCCCCACTCAAAATGAGGCAGCACCCTTGTGGATGTACCCCAGATGTTACTGCAGGTTCTCATTTATTGTAAATCATGCCCATATCTCCAGACTGAAACAATGTTTGGGAGGTATTATTTAACAAAGCGAAACCTTTTTGCAGACAGTACAGTAAATAGATGTATATGTAAATAGATGTAAAATGTAAGTTTTGCCACCTTTATGAGGTCCTGCATTATAGCACCATTAAATCTTCAAACCCTAGTTTTCAGATGCCATTTTGGTTTTGCTCCTCAAAAGGATCATATAGATAGTTTTAAAAATTGATTTCCAATTGGTAAGGCATTTTGGAACATTGCAGGTCTGAGTATTGATGAATACTGACCAAAAAAGGATTGAGTGATTGTAGCAAGGTGCTTGAAACAGTTGATCCCATATCTGTCTACGTATAGGTCTCTATCACTGTAGTATCTAAGAGCCTTCCAGGAATTTAAATTAGAAATAATGCATTACATATACAGTAAAACAGACCAACAGGAGACTGATGAGTAGCGAGAGAAAATACACTGTGCAGCAAGAGGTAATCATTGCCATCTAGCATGCTGTGGGTGGTGGAGTGTTGTATTTTTTTTTTTGTCAGTTTTCATAGAAATTTTTGTTATTGACTAGAGAATATTTTAATTGACCTTACTTTCTGAAAAAGGGTCTGAACAAAATAATTCAAAATTTAAAAGAGATCTGTAAAATGGAAGGAGACTAACACATAATACTGATGAGGCATATTTCGTATTTTTTTAGTGTGGCTTCTTTCTATCTCTTTCTTGCCTAAACATGATTATTTCCAGCTAATACAGTGTAATTCTAACAACAAGACAGGGGATGGAAGTCAAAGAATTGGCTCCCCTACGGATGTTATCTTGATTTGTATCTCCTCCTGTTCCCCAAAGGAAGTTTTTCTGCAGTCTATCTTAGAAGGTGGTTGAATTAGTATACTGCCCTATTTTGCCTGTATTTTCAACTGTAAAAGACTACATTTATTTTAATTTCATTAATTTTAATTTATTTTGAATTTAGGCAGGAGAACATTGCTTTTATTTAGCTTTTTGAAGAAGTAGCATCTTAAGTATCTGCATTTCTCCTATTATGTGGAGACAGAAAATTTACCAGGAGCAATGTTCCTCTCTTAAAGTAAACTATAGAGGAAACAAAGTTATTCTTTTGGAAAGCTAATGAGCCTGGTGTACTATGCACAGTTACACTCCTCCCTTCCTTCCACACTAGCAATCATCAGTGGTTTCTTAAAACATGAGAAATTACATAGTAATGTTCTGTGATGCTTGCAAGAGATACAAATGAGTGTTATGATGGAAATCCTGTTCACAAAACAAGTAACAGAAGAGGAACTTCCGTTGTTTCTTACCTTGCTCGTTAGTCCGTTTAATTCAAAAACAAGTATGTGGTAAAGATCTTTCTAAGAGGTGAACAAATATCAGTTCAGATCAGAAAAATCTAAAACTTGGTCTTATTACTGTCAGTTTACACTCTTCCTTTATCATGTAGTTGATAAGAAAAACACACAAGCATTGTAATATTGAAAAGTACTAATGTGGTTTGTATCTATTTTTTCTGAATAACGAAGGGATACGGTAAAGTAACAATAAAAGGTCTCTAGCTGCCCTCAGCTAGAGGACACTGACACTATGATTTCTACTTGTTCTGAATTGATTTATGCAAAATTATTGGCCTTGTGCCAGATTCACCCCTACAGGCACAGGGGAAGATTTACATTGACATAACTCTGTGCCTGCGGGGGCAGGAGCACCAAGAGGATGATTCATCCCAGGAGAAGCCAGCAGCAATATCACCACTGCCTTCCCCACAGATTTCTATCTGAGGAGTGTTAGAGCCTGTCTTGTAGCGGCTGCCCTAGAAAGGCAGTGAATCAGCACATTGATTATCTTGCCTGGTCTGATACCCACCTTTGGATCTGTGCTGGCTGGCTGAGAATCACCTGACAGAGCAAAGAAATGTGCCTCCTCAATGGCTTGCTCCTGGTGAACCTTCTGCTACAAGGAGTCCATAGTCTCCATTCAACCAGTTATATTTAATCATGACCCTGATATTAATTTCCCATTAAATCTCATTAAACACAATTGGTTTGACACTGAAATTCTCTCTGTCATTGTGGTATGTGAGCATTGTAACTAGGCTTTCATTGACCTTCTTTGTCTTTGGTAAAGGATTTCAAAGGAGCCTCCAGAAATGCACCTTTAAAAAGCCGTATTTGTACATGTAAATGGAGACTTAGATTAATAAATTCCAAAGCCAAAATGGACCATTGTGATAATCTAGTATGGCCTGCTGTATAACACAGACCATACTTATTGTTACATAATAAAAATGTATGCGTTATTTCAAGTCTGAATTTGTCTAGCTTCAACTTCCAGCCATTGGATCATGTTTTTACCTTTCTCTGCTAGATTGAAAGCCCATTATTAAATATTTGTTCCCCTTGTAGATACTTACAGACTGTAGATCAAGTCACCCTTCTCTGTTAAACTAAATAGATTGAGTTCTTTGAGTCTATTGCTACAAAGATATGTTTTCTACTCCTTTAATCATTCTCGTGGCTCTTTTCTGAACCCTCTCCAATTTAACATCCTTCTTGAAGTGTGGGCACCACAACCGGACACAATATTTCAGCAGCAGTCGCACCAGTGTCAAATATCCTTTCTTCTCCTCCTTTAGATTCTGCTGTTTATGCATCCCAGGATCACATTAGCTCTTTTGGCCACAGCATCACACTGGGAGCTCATGTTCAGCTGATTGTCCACCATGACCTCCAAATCTTTTTCAGATTCACTGCTTGCCACTGTACTGGCAGGCACTTCTACTCGTACACTGCCCATTGTTTGTGGTCACTCATGTTGCATCTGAAGAGGGCAGGCAAACACACACACAGTGTAGTGGGCCCTATAGTCTGGTCATGTACCTCCTGAAATCCATATAATTTCATCCCTCTCCACTTTTTAGAAGAAACTCTTGAAATTTGTTTCCCCAGAGTTGTTTCTTAGACTGTCCTCTTTAGTTTTATTTTCATCCTACAAATGTAAAAGGAGGAGCTGTCCCTGAACCTAGTTTAAGGGGGCTATCAAAGTTAGATTTAGCCTGTTCAGTGCAAATCAGGGTTGGCTAATAGATAGTAACTTACATTGATATTTTGGGTGAGAGGTGCCATATATGAGCAATTTGAATTATATTGTAAGTGTTTTTAGACAATCCATCTAATATATTGATATACTTTGCAGATTTGCAAATACACTTAATTTTATCTTTTAATCTCCTGTTGAAAGTAGCTCTTTGATTGTGGCACTCAGTGTTACTAAACTTTCAGGCATTGTAGTATAGGTTACTGTAAAATTTACCTGTAATTAATAAAGGAGGGAATAAAAAACTGATCCACTGAAACCTGTCAGTTAAAATGTGCTGTCTTCAGGTTCTCACAGATTAACAATTACATGTTTTCTGCAATGAACTGCAGATTGAAATCAGTCAGAGTTCACCGCTAACTAGTTTCTAGGTAAAAGTTGTTGATTGCAAAAAGAGAGAAACAGATTTTTTTTAAAGTACAGGAAGTTCCTGTGTGGGTGTCAGTGATTGGGTTATAAGTAAAATTCAGTACTCTAGTGCTTTGATCGTGGGACCTGCTGCATTTACCCCACCCTTACCCACTTCCTTTAAATGCAGCACCATGCATTCCACATTGTGGTTTTAACAGTACTGCTAACCAGTGATATTAGTGGAAGAATCTTCACCACTAACCAGTGTGTAACCTTCAACCTCTTCTACGTTTTTATTGCTTGCTTATAGTGGTTGTGACCTTTTTGACCTTGAAAGAATATAAAAATCATAACATTTTGAAATAAAAATGTAATCTACTTACAAATGGCTGTAGATATAGCATGCAGTATAAATAAATGCTTGTAATAGTAATTTTAAAAAGTAACTTCTGATCTCTTTAGTTTTCTCTCCTTTGAAAATTTGTAATTTGAATTAAATGTTTGTGTCTCAATGACTAATCTAGTTTTTGTATGTATTAACTATTGACTTCTATAGTAGTAGTATATTTGCCAGTAATGTGCCACACTTCCATGTTTTATTGGAACACTAAGAAAAAAACAAATGGCTGAAAAATAATCACATAATATTTTAGAATTCAAGAGAGTAAGTGTTAAACTCCATTTTAAATAGAAATTGCTTGGCTATTATATGTTAAAAATTTAGATACTACAATAAATTTTAAGTAGGAATTCCCATTCTCCTGAACTAGTTGATGCATTATATTTCATGTTTACTTTATATATCTTATATATGCTTGGTAAAATTTAAAATGATTGATTCGCACCATATCCAGAGAGATTAGCCAAGATTTTAGGGTTTTTTTTTTCATTCTGTATCTGAATCTTGTCTATTATGGAAACTGAATTTATAAATTGACATCTCAGAGGTTAGTGGTTAGCACCTCTGCCTTTGAGTTAAGGACTTCAATTCCGTTCCCACGTTGTTCTTATAATTGGTATTATTTCTGAGCTGTCAAAATATCACAAGAAATCCTGAGAAGACAGAAAACTGTGAACTTCCCACTGAGCTGCCTTCAGTTAAGAAGTATGCCCATGGTCCTTCAGAGGGATCAACTTGTACTGAGCTCCATTGACTTCAACAGGATTCAGTGTCAGCATTAAGGTCTGCATAAATGCATCCCTTTTCAGAATCAAAGCTTACATTAATTAATTATTTCATGGACAATAAAATAAATAATTGACCTAGCCAAAGTATTTGGATATTAGTTCCAAAGCAAACCTATTAAATGTGTTTGATTCTGAGACCCTTTTAAATTTCTTTAAAATTCAAAGCATTAAGAGCCTGTCCTACTTCCAATACAGGCAGTAAAGTCTCCTATTGACTTCAGTAGGAGCTGGATCAGGCCCTATGTGACCTTTTCCTCACCTCATGAGCTGGCAGATAAATGCAGATGGTATCTGAACCTTGCAATCTGTAAAAAATATGTCAAGAATTCCAATTATTTTAAATATAATTTAAACAATATTTTAATCGGACTGTTCTGCAAACTCCAAATTCTGATTGTGTTCATTATTCCAGCATCTGCAGGAAAGATACTTCCCTAACATTGGGGGGAGTGGCTTTGCCATAGCTTCACCACATGTAAGTTAGTTGAAGTAGGCTATGTAAGCCACAGTGAAGAGCTCCCACGACCTGGAGGTCTGGGAAGGGTAATCAGTCCTTAGGATCAGCTATTTCTGTTATTGTTCAGTTCATATGCTACATGGCTCTTATGGGCGGTTTAGGGGACTGATGTCCCAGTTTTAACCTACCATGTGTGAATTTATATTGAGAGAAAATGTGAAGACAAGTTGATTCTGGACAAATGAATAGATAGAGATGTATTGGTATGTATCTGTATGCATGCCAGGTTTATATAGACCATTCTGATATTGGTTGCTCTCTTCTATATTTGCAGCTTTCTCCCCCTTTATGTTAATGATAAATATAGCTATTTTTCAAATGTGTCACTTCTCTAAATTTAAGAAATTTTATGGTTTGACTATTTGGCGTCTTCTGAAACTCTTTTTAGATCTGTAAAAATAATCCTGGATTTAGTACTCTCAGTGTACAAAGGGGTAAGGATCTTAGATTCAGCATTGCCTTTTGTGTTGCTCAAGAATATTTCTACTTTGTTTTTTGGACAAAATTTTGTTCAATTTCTTTGTAAAATATTGAAAACCCAGGTTGAATGCTATATGTCCTGAGGATACGTTAGCCTAATTTTCTTTAAAATTAGCCATATTTTTAATAAAAACCTTAACTCCTTGAACACTTAATACAAAAGCCTTTCCTGAACTCTTACCACATTTTTATTACTTAGGCTAAATTCTTTGCTGACTTGCATCCAATGCAATATCACTCGGCACAAGATTTGGCCTATGTATTTCTTCGGATTACTTTAAGAAGACAATCCTGGTTTTCAGTGTGAAACAATTCATTATTAATTATGCAGTATAGTGGAAATAAAGAATTTACATTGAGCAAATTGATTAACAAGACAAAAGCAAATACTAAACATCCATTGCAATTTTAAAATTTTACGTTCCTCTTCACTCGGGGCACTACTGTATTTACTTGTGTTTATTCAAACCACATGGATGGATAGCTTTCTTTGGGAGGCAGGAAGAATATTAAATGGCTTTATTTAATTAGGTAGTCAACCAAAAAAGGTGTTGTCCTTATTCCCACTCATGGGCTAAGGCATCTCTGGTGTTTCAAAGCATTGGAACCTTCTGGATGCATGTTTGGGGTAGCACGGGTGCTTGCTCATGGCTCTGAAAGTTGGATACCCATTGTTATAAAAAGGTGGTGCAGTCCCCAGTCATCTCAATTCCTCCTCCGTTGCGGCTGTGAGCAGGAACCTCAGCTTTAGAGTTGGTGACTGACAGAAAGACATACTTTTTTTCATGACTTCCAGAAGACTTGACAGTTAGATTACAATATAGGCATCTCTTGTTGTGCAGGATAAATGATTCATGGGTGGAGGCAGCTGGCCTAGCCATAAACTAAAAATTCCATTCACATTTTGATTCTGGTGTTTATGATAATCTCTTACAGTGAAGGTGATATGTCAGTACTAATTGATGAAGCAACTTGTTCTGAAGATAATTTACCTGTTCATTTTTCCCCATTATAACAAAAATAAAAATACAGCAATAGCAACTTATAGTCAAGCTTGCATAGTGATTTCTATTCTAACCTCCTTTTTTCAAAAGTTCATAACTTTTGGAAATTTTCACTTTTCAGATACATTTTTCTAATATCTGTCCAAGGGGTGTGTGGGGTTGGTTTTTATTTAAGTTTAAGTAAAAACTATTTAAAAATTTTGAGTACAAGGAGAATGCAGGAAAATTATATATATTTTCATTTTGTGAACAGCTCTATAGCCAAAGCAGCTGAGAGTCTGAAATATGGCAAGAAAATAGCCCTTCTTGAAGAGAAATGTCTGTGTTCTGAAGAAAATCAGGTTTGGTTTTACTGAGTTATGATCATATATTGAAAATGTGTAGTGCATTTGTACTTTTTTTTCTATAAGCTTATAAAGTGGACAGCTAAGGAGAGGTGCATTCCACATCTATGAGCTGGGTGGATAACTTACTTGCTTAGAGACAAGTTTACTAAAGGGGTTAGAGCAGAGTGCTGAACAGTTGGTAAGGTGCCAAGGAGGAGCTATGCTGTGATGCACTTTACAAACTCTGCAGTCCCTAAGGCTTGCATGCGTGGGGTTTCCTCTTGCATATCTGAGTTGCACGAGACAGGAATCCAGGTATTGTCTCAAGTATTGGCCAGATTATGGATTTTAAACTCATTACTGTCAATTTTTCTGCAAACTAGCAGAAGTCTGAAATCCTGGATAGTGAACCTTCTACTCTTTATTAATTTTTCTACCCTACAAAGAGTCCCATTCAAAAAGCTACTTTGGGGACATTTAAAGTTGCATATATAAGTGCTTCAGTCAGGCTGTGCTAAAGCTAATGTGATATGTATAACCTTAACTTTCTACCCCCGTATGTGTGTATGTATCATTATAATTACGTGATCACACACTCTTTATTATAAATATCTTTTTTTGATTGATTTTGTTTTTCTGAGAGGAATGTTAGGCTCAGACCCTAAATGGAGAATCTAACAAAATCTAACAGAAAATATTAAGGGCTTCACTTCTGCGTAAATTTGTAGCTACTATATCCCACTGCTTCATTAATAAGCCAAATTCTATAATAGCATGCTACATGAATGCTTCCTCAGTAAACTATTGAGAATAAATATTCACCCTGAACTCCAGTGCTGCCTCTAAACAGCCACCCATGTCACTTGACTTAAAGCTGGTCCTGAGGTATGAAATTAGATAAGCCCTCAGAATGGGTGGAGTCCATTACTAAATTAACAGCATTTACTGTGGTAAACCATTTTGTTCATCATCTTTTTTTGCTGAAGTGAGTCCTCTGTGTGGTTTGGGTGCACCACTTGGGTAACTGCTGAAACTGCTGTGGTTTCAGAATAAGACCTGTTTTGCTTTTTGTAAAGCTTCTTTCCCGTGAAACTATTAGTTAAAATACTAACATAATAAGAAAGAACTGCAAATGTTTATTTGGATTTTTCTACTTCCAAACCTGAAAAGGCATTTTACTATATGAATCTCATTATAAAACTACACATTTTTAGTCTCCAAGGAATCAAAGTTGAAACTGTGCTCTTTACTCAGCCATCATTAACTACATATGTTTAGCAATATTGCTGTTACCATTGTTTGGTTTGGTTTGTTCTGTTAATTTTGTTGGGGATTTGGGGTTTGATTGGTTTGGTTTGGGGTTTTTTTTGGTCTGTTTGTATTAATATAAAAACTTGCAGCATACTTCTCATGCCAGCCTAGGTTCTTGTAATCCCATACATGTAGAGTCAAAGACATACTGTGTATCCCATGCATACCTTTACTTAAGTAGAGAGTTGCACTAGGTGTAGAACAATACAGAATTTAGCACATGCTAAAGGGAAGAATTTGGGTGCCACAGGTAAGATTATAAATGGGATTATTAATTGGAGGACAGTGGTAAGAAGGAAACTAGTACATTGGAAGACCTAAGTCAACGAAGCAAACATTTGCCAGCTTTGAGAACCAGAGCATATTTGCCTGATAAGGGCCTTCACAAGGAGACCCTTTGCTGGAGGGCATCCATCACCTGTAAGTGGTTACTGGGATTGGTTTATCCAAGGCAAGCACTGACTATAAAGGGCGTTTCAGGGTAGAAGCAGGCCTTTTTCATCTTTGCCCTAGTTTGCTTCAAAATAAATCACCAAATTAAAACTGTTTTGAGATCAGTTTGTTTAATACAAAAACTGAAAAAGGCATACATAAAGTGAAATTGAAGCCTTCTAAGTTAACAGTAACTCCATAGTATTCATAGTGACACTTCCTTTGCAGCAGATTCATTCTTTTGTGATCTGTGCTAAAGATGAAACACAAGAAACCCCAATCCTCTTCACGTGTACTCTGAAACCACCATCGGGCTTCATGCAAAACATTAAAACAGACAACTTAGAAAAAGCAGTTTTAGTGAGCAAATAAGTTGCAAGTCGTGGGACCACAATTACAGTTATTGATTCCAAATAGTGATTTCAGCAACAGAAAATCTAACAGCTAAGAAAAGGCCACTTAAAATGAAATGAGTTCCTTTTTTACAAATGTGCCCAGTCAGGTTTGGTATTAGAAACTATAAGGCCAAATTCTTTCATGTGTACCAGTGCAGTCCTCTGACTTAAATGAAAATGTACAAGTGCAACTGAGGAGAATTTGGTTGATAATATTCAGTAGCTGGGGTTAGAGAGCAAACTAAATCCAACATTTTTAAGGGGAATTGTTCAAGGACAACATGAATCTCAAATTAGATTTTTCAGGCAAAAAAACATAGATATTCCAATTTTGTTTGTAGTCAGAATGAATTATTTAAAAATAAAATAAAATAGTGTTTGCATGTAAGATTCTTTTGTCTGTAAGTTCTGGGCTGTCAAAGAACTCAATTATTATTCATTGTCATTTGTCCGTTTTTATCTCTTTACAGTAATACTCCAAATGCACGGTCTGTACTTTTTTAATGAATAGACTTGCATGGGTGTATATAAGAGAGAGATCTCCCATCAGATGTGGCCTAGAGTAGGATGTGTTATAAATATAATGATGGTGGGGGTTAGGGGAGTGCAAAGGCAATCTGAAATTGTGGCAAAGGACACAAAAGGAGGTCCATATTAAAAGTGAGGAAAGCAAATACTGATGATAATTCCTGTATATTTTGTCATTTCCTTACTTTGAGGATAATCTGCTGGTTTGATCTGCCTTGTTTTAAAAATATACTGGCTGACCTGACCAGTATATCCAACTTGAGGCTGAAAGCTGAAGTTGGCATTTATAAACAGCATCCAGTACCTGTTGTATTAACCAGAAATGCAACATAGGGCACATAAAGAACTTGCCACTAGCACGCTTCCTGAATTGTAGCATGAGGTCCAGCTGGCTGAATAAAATCAGAGGAGGAACCTATCAAAATTGCAAGCAAATCATCCATTTTTTCTGTATTCCTTGGCATTTATAAAGAATTGGAGGCCATGAGGTCTATGTTCTTTTTCAGCCTCAGACTGGAGTGATTGTACCCAGGTTTTTTAAGTGCAGATGATCAGCTTCTTTAACACAGCAGTTCTTAAACTGGGGGGTGGGCCCCCCAAGGGAGCGCGAGATGGATTGTGGGGGAGTGCCATGGGTCGAGTTTAGGGTGCCCCCCAAAACTTATGATGGTGGAGCCGTCTCCCCCTGCTGGATGAGGGGCACCGGGCTGAGAGTGAGGCCAGGCAACAGTGGGGACCCTGGTGCTTCATACGAGCAGCCCTGGGCGGGTGTTGGGGGTGGGAGACCCTTGGGAGCAGAGGCAGGGGGAGGCTGCTGCAGGCAGCAGGCCTGCCACTGCTGGCAGAGTGGGGAACAGAGCTGGTCCAGCTCCACTATCTGTGCTTTGCACAGTTGCTTCCATCTCCAGTTGGAGTGCTGCCCCTGGCAGCCGCCTCCTGCCTCCCACAGCAGCAGCAGTCCCCCCCACCACTGCCACTCTGCAGGCTCCTGGAGGTGGTGGCTGTTTCCATGCTGCTGCCCAAGGATAATCCTGAGGATAAAGTGTGATTCCCTGCTGCTGCCGCCGCCATTTTTTCTGGTGGGTCACATCAGGCTCCGGAGCTGCGGGAGAGCTGCTGCTATCCTTTTGGGCCGCCGCCCCACCCAAATTAAGCAGTCAAACTCCACCTATGATATGTAGGCCCTGTTTTTTTCCTGAAAGTGGGGAGTAGGTTTTGGGAGTAGAGGGGGTGCAATTGTTACACAAAAGTCCATGGGGAGGACTCCATTTAAAACATTTGAGAACTGCTGCTTTAACAACCACTAAATACTAGCTATCACTTGTCAGTACAGGGTTTTTGATTGTCCCAGGATGCCAGATGTCAAGATTTTTCCCGGAATGCAAAAAAGAGATTAAAAATAGCATTGTCTTCCATGTGCAAGTAAAACAGCAATATCTTTCTTTATAAACAAGTTAGAATATTTAGGAGTCACTGATAAGTACTTTTGTCAAGATAATAATTTTTCCACCTATTTAGTAGGAAATGCAGATGCAAAATATTAATAAAATCCCTATGGGCTATTAATTATTGGAACTAGTTTCTGAAATTCAAATAACATGACCACAAGGGTTCTCTTTCTGCAGAATCGTTGTAAAATGGTACTGTTGCTGTAGCAATTCTGTTGTTAAGGCTGTAAAAGCTATTACATCTTATCCCATGTTTTTCAGCATCTTATAAATTCCATTTTGGATCAAATTTCTCATAGTTATTCTCGGTCCTAATATTAATGTGTTTGGAAAGTTTCAAGGAAATATTGTATATATGAGTAAGGGGTGTTTGGTTTGTATGTTTGATTTTTGGTTGTGGTTTTGTTTGGTTTTTGCAATCTCTGCTGTTGCATGGAGGTTGCATAAAAGTGTTGTAGTCCTCTTTTTGTTGCCTTCACATAACTCAAAAAAACTCACTTTTATAAAGTTTGAACTTATTGTGCAACTAATGAGGACACGTGATTGTGACACATTTGAAAATATTTTATTTTGATATACGTAAACATTGAAATGTGTTAATTTTAAATCTTTTAAAATATATTTTTACATTTTTTACATGGTCACCATGAAAAGAAAAGAAAAAACAAATCTGAACCATACAATACTATATTGTTGTAGAATTTATTTTTTTAGCTGAGACATCTCCTGTTCTTATAATATGCATTAATTTTCCCCTGAATGTTGTATGCACCAAATAATAGTCATCAGCACCTCCTACAGATTGACTTTACATTCTGAGAGGACACAAAGACTGTCTCTCAAACTCACGTATGTATCATAAAGCATGTTTTATACCCTCTAAATGCTTGGAGCTTGAACTCAATTCTTATTTTTATATAAGGGCATCTTGGAGTGAATGTATTACAGAACTCATATTAAGTTACAATTCAAAGGACTGGATGATTCCAAACAAATGATTTTAATAGTCAGAATAGACCTTTTCTTGTGGGCTTGGTACTACTTCGAATGGGCACTCATCTGAGAATACCAGGTATTCTAATCTTCTTGTGTATCTGTCTTAGCAATAGTTGATAGTAAATGTCTTTGTTCCCATCAGATTTCATAAACTAAGGAAAATTTAGTCTGTGCGGTACTTGGATAAAAGAGCTTTAAGAAAATAAGGAAGATGTGGAATTCATTGTTTTATATGCACCAAGGGCATAAAAAGGGGCTAGACAAACACTTGAGGCTTGTCTACTCTGCCTCACAATTCAGAATAAAGTGCTGTGCTGTACCTCCGCTGTGGGGGTGCTGTTGGTGCGAACGAAAAGATTTCTAGTTTGCATTACAATGTAAATCCTGCATTAAACCCCTATGTGGACGCTCTCATTCATGTTAAATTCACATCTTTAGTTCATCTGGATTAACTTCAGCGTGTTGCTCGTAAGTGAGCCCTATGTATCAGCATGAACCCTACTGTCATGCACTAAAAATTCCCTCCTGGGCTATTCAGGGAGTTGGTGCATGCTTTTTCCTTGTGTAGACAAGAACACAGTCTACTCCCATTTCAAAGGAAGATAGATGAAAGTGCAGAACTTTTAGTGCACAATATCAGGGTCCACAGGAATACAGTGCATTGCAAGCTAACCCTGAGTAGATTTACACCTCAACTTGCTGCAAACTAAGTGTTTGTATGGATGATCCCCATTGTACTGTATTTTATCCTTTGGAACCTCTTAGAATCATAGAAGATTAGCGTTGGAAGGGACCTCAGGAGGTCATCTAGTCCAACACCCTGCTCAAAGCATGCCTAACCTCAGCTAAATCATCCCAGCCAGGGCTTTGTCAAGCCACAGCTTAAAAATCTCTAAAGATGGAGTTTCCACCACCGCCCTAGATAACCCATTCCAGTGCTTTACCATCCTCCTAGTAAAAAACTTTTTCCTAATTCCAACCTAGACCTCCCCCACTGCAACTTGAGACCATTGCTCCTTGTTCTATCATCTACTACCATTGAGAACAGCCAAGCCCCATCCTCCCTGGAACCCCCTTTCAGGTAGTTACAGGCTGCTATCAAATCCCCCCTCATTCTTCTCTTTTGCAGACTAAACAAGCCCAGTTCCCTCAGCCTCTCCTCATAAGTCTTGTGCTTCAGCCCCCTGATCATTTTTGTTGCCCTCCGCTGGACTCCCTCCAACTTGTCCACATTCTTTTTGTAGTGGGGGGCCCAAAACTGGACACAATACTCCAAATGTGGCCTCACCAATGCCGAATAGAGGGGAATAATCACTTCCCTTGATCTGCTAGCAAAGCTCCTCCTGATGCAGCCCAATATGCTATTAGCCTTCTTGGCAACCAGGGCACACTGCTGACTCATATCCAGCTTCTTATCCGCTGTAACCCCCAGGTCTTTTTCTGCAGAACTGCTGCCTAACCCATTGGTGCCCAGTCTGTAGCGGTGCATGGGATTCTTCTGTCCTAAGTGCAGGACTCTGCACTTGTCTCTGTTGAACCCCATCAGATTTCTTTTGGCCCAATCCTCCAATTTGTCTAGGTCACTCTGTATCCTATCCTTACCTTCCAGGGTATCTACCACTCCCCCTAGCTTAGTGTCATCTGCAGACTTGCTGAGGGTACAATCTACCCCATCCTCCAGATCATTAATGAAAATGTTGAACAAAACCAGCCCTCGGACCGACCCCTGGAGCACTCCGCTTGTTATTGGCTGCCAGCTAGACATGGAGCCATTGATCACTACCCATTGAGCCCGATGATCTAGCCAGCTCTCTATCCATTTTATAGTCCATTCATCCAACCCATACTACTTTAACTTGCTAATAAGAATACTGTGTGAGACTATTAAAAGCTTTGCTAAAGTCAAGGTATATCATGTCCACCGCTTTCCCCACATCCACAGAGCCAGTCACCTCTTCATAGAAGGCAATCAGGTTGGTTAGGCATGACTTGCTCTTGCTGAATACATGTTCACTGTTCCTGATCACCTTCCTCTCTTCCAAGTGCCTTAAAATTCCTTGAGAACCTGCTCCATGATTTTTTTAGGGATTGAGGTGAGGCTGACCGGCATGTAGTTCCCTGGATCCTCTTTCTTCCCTTCCTTGAAGATGGGCACTATATTTGCCTTTTTCCAATCATCAGGAACCTCCCCCAGTTGCCACGAGCTTTCAAAGATAATAGCCAATGGCTCTGAAATCACATCAGCCAACTCCCTCAGCACCCTTGGATGCATTGCATCTGGCCCCATGGACTTGTGTATGTCCAGTCTTTCTAAATAGTCCTGAACCTGTTCCTTCAGCACTGAGGGATGTTCATCTCCTCCCCATTCTGTGCTGCCCAATGCAGTAGTCTGGGAGCTGACCTTGTCTGTGAAGACAGAGGCAAAAAAGGCATTGAGTACCTCAGCTTTCTCCACATCCTCTGTCACTAGGTTGCCTCCCCCATTCTGTAAAAGGTCCACACTTTCCCTAATCTTCCTCTTGTTGGTAACATATCTGTAGAAACCCTTCATGTTCCCCTTCACGTCCCTTTCTAGCTGCAACTCCAGTTGCGCTTTGGCCTTCCTGATTTCATTCCTGCATGTTTGAGTAGTATTTTTATAATCCTTCCTAATCATCTAACCAAGTTTCCACTTCCTGTAAGCTTCTTTTTTGTGTTTAAGCTCACCAGAGACTTCTTTGTTAAGCCAAGCTGGGCGCCTACTATATTTGCTATTCTTTCTGCACATCGGCATGGTTTGTTCCTGTGCCCTCAATAAGGTTTCTTTAAAATACAGCCAGCTCTCTTGGATTCCTTTCCCCCTCATATTAGCCTCCCAGGGGATCCTGCCCATCAGCTCCCTGAGGGAGTCAAAGTCTGCTTTTCTGAAGTCCACGGTCTGTATCCTGCTGTTCTCCTTTCTTCCTTTTGTCAGGATCCTGAACTCGACCATCTCACGGTCACTTCCTGGAGTTCTCTTTACATTTCTCCATGCACCTTGTAATTGATTTGATTTTTATACCGAGGAGGGTCAAGTCAGGTATTTGTTTCTAGCGGTCCTGAGTTAAGGGTTGTTTGTACATCTTTTAGGAGGGCTAGTTTAGGAGACCTTGCCAGTTTTTTATTCTTACCTGGTTTATTATTTAGCTAAGGAAATTGCCCTTGCAAAAATGTTATTAATGCATATTTAATATCAAGAGTTTAAATATCAGGGTAAGAATATGAAACCTTTGCTCAGGCTTGTCAGCAATTACACAAATAATCCCATTGACTTCATTAAAGTCCGTGACAATGCTTACAAGAATAAGTGATCAAGCTCTAAGAAATTAAATGATTCCTCTCCAATTTATTTCCCTCATTGTGTATATATATTGCAATTGTGGCTGGATGAACCAGTTCTGGAAAAGAAAATATACATACAGATGATAGTCATTGTTAATGAGAGATTTTCATGAACATGGTTTTTCACTCTTTGAAAATGTAAAGCATTAAAGGCCAGATTTTTAAAGATGTTAGGCAGTAGATGCCCTAAATAACTTTAAAAATCTGGCCCTAAGTGATCATTCTTATTTATTATTTAATGAGAAGCCCAAAATCAAGCTAAAATGCCTGTACCTTTAGTCAAACAAAGTTAGTACAAGTCATAATTGACAAATATTTCTGATCAAATGCCTTTATATATTGGTCTTCTATCTTTTTCAAATTTTGTCAATAGTACTTTTCTAAATTTAGATAAACTTATTATCAGTGTTCATAATTTTTTTTATGAAAATCCATAAAGAGAGAAACAGCTGTTTAGACCTTTTGCAGTGATGATGGGTGCTGTGATATCAGGTTAAATTTTAGACTATTCCAAGAAGAATGGATGGTATTACATAAAGATGCATGAAGGACAGTCTCCTACTTAGGGATTTGCATTTTCCATGGTAAGTAACCTCTCTTTCTCCTTTTTTTTTTCTCCTGAACTTTCCAGGTAAAAGTACTCCTGTAAGCCAACTCGAGTCTGCAGATTTTACCAAGCCCCATGATCCATTCCAACCATTTGGGGCTGACAACAGTGACCCGTTTCAAAGTAAAAAGGGGTTTGGGGACCCATTTAGTGGAAAAGATCCATTTGCTCCCTCCTCTTCAAGTAAAACTTCTAAAGACTCTTCCTTGGGGTTTGCAGACTTCAGCTCTGTAAGTTAAGTTCATTGTCTCTGAGCAAACCACTTTCTGCTCTGCTTGCAGCAAACTCTTAGGTTTTTTTTGGTTTGTTTGTTTGTTTTAACTGCAGACATACTGTCTGTCCACTGGCTTATGTCTCTTAGTACCTTCATGCTGTCCCCATTGCAGTTCTGTATTAATATTTCTGTGTAAAAAGGCATTTTCTCTCAATAAAAAAGGAGTTTTGAGTTTGATACTATATTTTAAAAAGGTTTGTTTTCTTTTAAATTATTTTAGAAATGTGCCTTTTTTCTCAAGATCTTTGTAGCAGAATATTTGTACTGTTTTTGTTGCATGGAAGTTGTTTTGTACTTGATTTTTGGAAGCCAAGATGTAAGAATTCTTCAGAAATAATTGTTGAAGACATTATACAGTAGTTTCACGATATCCCAAAAAGTAAATACTTATAGCAAAGGGTTTTATACAGTTTTTGTAACTGTTTGTGAAAAATGTTCTGACAATCCTGTCACAATGTTTTCTGTGTGCACTGGAATATGAATCATAAAGAAACATAAACAAGACAGAGTGAAAATTTTTAGCTCTTCAGTTTTGTTAGCTGTTGAATTTTGTTCCAATTACTGATTATGTAGAGAAGCCCTTGTTAGACAATGCAAACTAAATTCAGTTTTGTAGACCCAGTATATTAACATCCATATTGCACCCCATTGGAAAAGATCAAAAGGTCTTATAGCAAAGCCAAGTGCTTATCCAGGACTAAGTACCCAGGGGTTCCAAAAGCCTGGCTTTGTTTCTAGTGTTGGCAGATCCATGTGAAATCCTTGTAAATGTAGTACTAGAGTGACTGTACTTAATGCTACCACTGGTAAATAGAAAATATGTTCCATACACTGCCTCTGGCTTCTTTCTTCTTTCATGTGTTTAAGTTTTGCTCTGTGTTGCATTGCCACGCAATAAAATTACCAACTCAGTCTATTCTTTTAAATCTGGTGGACATATTTCACTCTTAAGTAGGTGTGGGTTTTTATTTTAAAAGTTTAATCTCAAGTGGTATCAATTTTTAAACAGTTTTCCCCACTGTATCCATTCATAGTAAATGTGTATCATTCTCCTAGGTGATATATGTTTAGCTGAGGTTCTCTGTGCATATTTTTTTTAGTTGCCCTCAATTCTTTAGTTTATCTATGATACAGAAAATATCAAAACTCAAAATATTATGTAAACTTTACCATAATTAGTAAAAAGTCTGTTGAAAGTTGGTGCACAGTTAAATTCTGTGACTGTATACAAAATGGTAACATAATAAAAGTCAGATACAAAGTTTGCTTTATCTGCAATTTTTTAAATGATACCTAATTTCTTTTTTGGGAACAAGGATATAATATCTATTTATAAAAATTAAATGAATGACTGTTACCCAGCAGTGATGATTGTATTTACAGAGTACAAATATTTCTTAGCTGGCAGGCATGAGTAAGTTGTGAGTGATTATACGAAATGATTAACCATTTCTTCCATTTAAGTTTGTGTTTATGCTCCCCTGATCCATTAGGATTGTAGGAGATAGGATCAACCTTGGAAAGTAGGAAAAATAGGATCTGAATAACCATTTATTATTTAGCTGGTCATAGCTCAAGTTAATTCTTGTCGCTGGGCAGTATTTAGACTGATAAAACAAATTTAAACTTGCATTTGTAATTGCTCTCTATTGCACTGAGAAATTTGCACTAAGTGCTCCTTTAAAAAGAGAGAGGTTTATATGTTTCCGTGTTCTATTCAATATTATTTTCTTTCTTGTTGTGTACAACACAGGATCACGCTGCCATGCTTAGTAATGCTTCACCTCTTGTTGTGTGAAGTCAGACGTGAACCAGATATCTCATGAACCAGAGAAGGGATTGTGCTTATCAGTTAGTTGGAGGATCTTGTTCTTGATTATGAAAATTCCAAACAGCTCCATTTACAGTATGTTTTCTGACATGAAATGTTGTTCTATAGGATCTGAAATTACCTGGTTGCTTAGCTGGAATTCTTCATGATTACAAGCAAAGAGAAGCTGAAGATTTCCTTTAGTTTTTTATTTGTTGTTATAGATTCATAGACTATAAGGTCAGAAGGGACCATTATGATCATCTAGTCTGACCTCCTGCACAAGGCAGGCCACAGAACCTCACCCACCCACTCCTATAATAGACCCTTAACCTATGACTGAGTTACTGAAGTCTTCAAATAATGATTTAAAGATTTCAAGGTATAGAGGATCCCAGAGAATTCACTAACATGTAACCCAGGCCTCATGCTGCAGAGCAAGGCGAAAATCCCCCAGGAACTCTGCCAATCTGCCCTGGGGAAAAAATTCCTTCCCGACCCCAAATATGGCGATCAGCTAAACCCTGATTGTTGTTTTTAGAATTACTGAGTTGTTCTTACCCATTGGATTTAATGAGTGAGATTTCATTGCATTCTTGACTTTGGGATTGACATAAAACACGAGTCTTGGGAGCCGATAAAATATTTTGTTTGTTAGTTCGTTTTTCAGATATTTCTAGTGTATAACTTCAACTTGTAGAAAAACTTGCAAAATTCCAGTAATCTTACAATCAGTAGAAAAAGACAAGCCAGGTGAGGCTTCTTTTGGTGGAAAGGGAGCTTGTTCATTCCACCAAAAGAAGTTGGCCCAATAAAAGATATTACCTCACCTACTTTGTGCCTCTACTATTTTGGAACCACCAAGGCTACAGCACCCCTGCAAACAATTGAAAGCACATTTTCATTTTCAAGGAACAGAGCATTCAGAACTAAGCTTAAAGATTGCCTTTTATGTAAACTGGTAGCATAGTAAACACAATTCAATGCATGTAGAGTTTTGTCATGTATTAGACATTTTCCCTGCAGATGATTTGTCTTCTCTCCACTTATACTAGGCCATTAATGTACTAGTTCTAATATACTGAAAAATATATCAATACTTATTATTTGGGTGTTGTTTTCAGATCCCTTATATCAAATTAAAGTACCTGTGGTAATGCATAGTAAATCTTCGTGTGAGAAGTTTCTTTCAACATTAGCTTTTGTTGAAATCTGGACAGCAATAATAATCATGTTATACTGATTTATTTGTAGCTCAGTAAGATGGGCAATCAGCACATGGAACAGTGGTGATATTGAGTTGTTAGGTCATACATTCCACCATTGAACATTTAAGGTTCATTTAGATGGACTTGAACTTTCAGAACACATGTAACTTGAAAATTTAAGAAGCTCAATCAAAATACAATCAAAATTCTAAAAGAAGTTGTGTTTCTTAATCTGTTAGAGATTACAATATTATACTTGCATAAAAAGTAGGGATCTACATATTGATACATAAGTATGCCTTTGAGATGATATGTTTGATCATGCTAATCTTACACATTTATTTAAAAATAAGAAGTATGGATACAGTGTGTAATGAAAAGGGAGATTCTTGGAAAAATCAGAGCATATAATAAACTAGATATATGCATATTTTTTATTATTTATTATTTAGAGTTAAACATATGCTTTCCTGAATTGAGGCCTATATAGATGAGAACAAAGTTTATACTGGATGTTGTAGCAAAATAAGCTAGTGAAACTGTGTATTGTGCTGCATTCAAAGCTATGTCCTGTCATGAACCAGGGAGGTGGTATTCACGGTTTATTCAGGTTTGATTAAACCAAAGGTGAAATTTAGAATTCTGTGCACTGCTTTTCCCTTCTAAAAAGTCAAAATAATACATTTTTCTGAACATTCAAAAAAAATCAAAGCAATTTTTAAGCAGTGGAAATAATACAGAGCTAAGGGCTAATCTTGCAAATATTTACATGCAATCTAACACTTGTGTGTGTGTTTGCTGGACAGTGGGATCTTAAAGATTAAACAGTAAAAGCTAATTACTGATTTTATTTAAAGGTAAAATAAAATGTTGTTTTGATACGAAAATAACATCTCACATTTTATTCAAAATCCAGTGCAATCAGTTTTTGTGTCCACTTCTTTAACATGTGAAACTGTTTAATACTAGGGCTGATGGTTATTGGAATAATTTTGCACATGGTTTCCATGTACTTATATCAATAAAATTATTTTATAAGATTAAAGAAGCATATAAACTGAATATTAAAATGTATTTTATTTCTTTAGTGTTCGTTGCTGAAGTAATTTGGATTCCTTTTTTATTGTTTGCTACTGTACTGCCTGAAAAACTCTGCATTTATTTTATAGACAATTGCAAAAGCAGAATTTTACTTTTGATCGGATGGTGAAACTTCCCACAAATCTGCAGTCTTCAGGTTCACTGTTAACATGTATCACCATTTACAGAAACTATTACAGAAACCACGTCAAGTAAATAGCTTCCAATTTTTGCCAGCTTGAAGCTAACATCTTTATGCATCTTTAGAATGGATGTAGGCTGCTATACCAAACTCTTCCAAGTAATTTTGCCCATGGATGTAGAGTTCCTCTCTCTATCCCTAGATCTTCAGGCCACTTTCTTGAATGCATATGTTACCTGGATGCAGGCAGAACAACATCAGCGTGAAAAGTTTATGCCTTGGGTGGGAGGAGGAAAGCATTAAGTAAAAAGATCAGTGAATGGAGTGGGGAAACCAGTGGGTATATTTCTGGTTAATACCTAAAAGCGATAGCCTTATATGTCTTGTTACTTGATGCACGTTTAATAGTGAATTAGCGCTACTAATTCATGTTGAATACTATTTCTGCTGTTTTAATGTATATTTCTTTTGTTTATTAACCAAATTTCCATGTTTATTTTTTAGTTTGGAAATGAGGAGCAGCAGCTGGCATGGGCAAAGCGAGAGAGTGAGAAAGCAGAGCAGGAAAGGCTAGCTCGATTGCGAAGACAAGAACAGGAAGACCTTGAATTGGCTATTGCACTCAGTAAGGCTGATATGCCAAACTCTTAAATACAGGTCTTTGGGCTCCACCCAATCCACGTCAAACCCTTTTAAAAAAGTTTTTGTAAAAATACTAAATTCTTGTTTTATGTTGTGAAGTAATTGTAGTCACCTTTAAGTCAAAGCATAACAAGACTGGCTAGTTATATCAAACTGGGCTCTTCATGGCTTTTCAAGTACATAATGCACAGAAAACACACTGTAAAAATTGTATTATACTTTCTAGATAAAAGTTACTGCTTGTAAGAAATTTATCATATGACCCTAAGGTACTGAAAGCAAAGTTTCTTTATAATACAGACAGTGTTGCATACAGTAAGCTACAATCTGTGAATCTGGCTTTTATTACCTGAATTCCATTGTCTTTGTTTTGAGGCTGCAGTATGAATAATAAAATTATAGAAAATGACACTTGTTAAAAAAAAAAAAGAAGAAGAAGAAGAAGAAAGTATGTTTGTAAAATTATCACTTAGTTTTCAGTTATTTTTATTACATTTATTTAATTACTCATAGTAGGCCAATGACCATAAAGCCATCTAGCTCAAAGACCTAAGGACGAATTCTTTCTTAGATGTTCCCCTTTTATCAGTGAGATGGCTTATCTTTTAAGAGAAACTCCGATTATTTATGTATTATGCATACAGACATAATTCAGGTAGAGTCAATCATATTTTGAATTCAAAGCCTATGAGAATTAATTGCTTTTTCTTATTTAAACATGTTTATTTGCATCAGAATTTTAATATTTGAACATTGTGATGTTAAAGGAGTTATCTTGATAATAGTAAATTGGAAAAATGATGACTCAGATCTAAATCATGGGATAAAATATAGATTGATTCCATGAATGAGCATGAATATAGAAATGATCGTGTTTGAGGCTTTTTTTACATAAAGTTGAACAATTTTCACACTTTTTATATTTTAATTTTGAACTGTAATCTTCCCTGCAACCATATTTTCCCTTCATTTTCTCCAACAGGCAGAATATAGGGCTATTACTTGTATTATCCAATTGACTATGTTACAATCTCTACCTCGGAAGTGCTTAAGTGTGTGGTTTAATTTTTAAATATTATGATTGATGATTAATTTCACTTCCCTTCATTTAAAGTTATACACCTGTTGTATATACCAGAAAGTTCTTTACTTTAAAGTTAGCCCAAGTTCAGACAGATTTTATTTGCCAGATAGTAAGAATAAATGGATAGTCATGCAAAAGTTACAGCAATATTTGTAGAGCAGATAGGTTTTAAAAAACAGCCTATCTACTGATAGCAGTAATTAGGCCAGTTAAGTCCATCTTTTTAATAGACTTCCAGAATTCCGGGAGGTTGTTAACATGCATTTTATAGAGATAATGAAAAATGTATTTTACTTGTCACAGATATAAAATGAGTACTTATGGTATTTTTGCTGTGAATTATTCATTTCTAGAAACTGCTTTTCCTGGGAAAGTACAGGAATCTCAACACTTCATTTGTCCTTGCCTTGTGCTCTGGTTTTATTTGTAAATGGAATGGGCATCTAGAGCCAAATTTTCAAAATGTTCTTTGTTATTTGCATCCCCAATTCTGTACATGTGCATATTGGCTAGTTAACATTCTGAATGTACAGAAGTGTGGCCCTTGGCTTGTAAAACATTCTCTGTTAAATAGCATGGTATTTCTTCATCTTCTGTAATGTGTTTACATTTCTGTGTGTCCCTGTTTTGTTTTTATTTTTCCTTTTACAATGATGATAGTGCCTGTTTTTCCAGTCAAAACAATCCCTACATTCGAATTGCCTCTTTCTGGATGGTTTCCTTACACAGAAATGAGAATCCCAGTAGGGGTTGTTTACTCTGGTGACCTAGAAATGTAATTAAACATTGGTTGTCTCAGGACAATACTGCATTTGCATTGAAAATTGACTAAATTTTAAGGTCTTCAGATACATATATATATTTGACAAACTGAAGCCCATCATCTCTGAAGACATTTTACAGAGTTGCTGATCCCTTAATGTGTGTATAACTCCTGTTTAATGTTGTTACAAATGTTATGGGCTTTTAAATTTGTATCATGAGGGGAGAAAGAGACCCCTAAATATTAATGAAACATATATGTTTCTGTGTTGTCCTGTATTTGATGTAATGAGCTGCCATGAACACTGTAGTAAGTAATCCTGCCATACTTGCAGTACTTGATGACCTATGTGAACCCTTCTAAACATAACTGTTTTCCTGTAAAGTATATTATGGAGAGATTGTGGGCTTGTCTACATGAAGGTATGATGCACTCTATGCAGTTGTGATTTCTAAAGCACCCAAATGTGTTATGCATGAATTGACGTAGACTCCTTTAACTTTAACACAGTACTGGTTCAAATAGCACTATGTTAAAGAGCATTAACGTAGTGCTATTTGAACCAGTACTGTGTTAAGGCGCACTAAGGAACATTTAGTGAGCACTAGTTAGATCAACATGGACCAATTAGTACACAACACATTAATGTGATTTAGTAACCACAATGCCATAAAGCACATTACCTAACTGTATAGACAAGCCCTAAGTCTGATTTTTAACGTTTCAGAGCACTCTTTTCCTTTGGCTTACCACACACCAAGCTCATGATAACAAATTGGGTCTACTTGTAGCTAACATCAGTACAAAGTTTTTGCCGATAAAAGGAGTAGAATATAAAGTATATTGTACATGGCAGTGCTATACATGTCATTCTAACTATACAGACAGATCAAATCAGAAACAGCCGTATGATACAGTATGTGCCTTTTCTCAGTTTACCTTGTACAACAGTCACATTGCTTCAGAGAGATTGTTGCCTCTTGTTCTTGAGCTGTTGCAGTTTTGTTCTGTTTTATTTAGTCTTTTCTTGTATTTTTTCTGTCTTGTGTACATGGGTATTTTGCTTTTGTCTTGGTATCTCTCTGACACATCTCGCTGTTCCAAATTGAAAAAATAGGCTATTAGGATGCAGGATGCTCAGTGAAATTAAATAACCTGTATCTGTGCATATAAAGCGTCTAGATATTTTTTCATTTTCAGTAACTGTTCCTTCTTCATAAAATTTTTCATTCCTCATGCAGCTGAAAAATCTCATTTGCTGTTCCAAAGCAACTGCAATATCCCCTTCCAAAGTGTTGGTGAACACAAGGGACATTCCTTTGATTTTACAGCTGCATTAGGATACTGCTCTTCTCCCTTCACAGTTAATAGACTTGACTTTTATTGTGAATGCTGCTTTTATAGTAATTCCCTCCTTTTATCTCTCCTCCAACGTGTGGTATCAACTGCACTCACCTGTGACTGCAGGGTCAAGCCATCTTCTCCAAGTTGGCAGTGCCATTCCATTACCCATCATTAGGAGGTGCACTCTCCTCCCCTGCACCCAGGGAATAAAAGCATCACTTCTGGAATACACCAGGCCTGAGGAGTGAAAGTCACAAGATTGCATTCAAGCTTGGGTCTTTGTGTGAAAAAGTGGGGAGAATGATATAATTCGTTTCTTTTCTGCTCAAATTAAAACAGTATCTTTAAACCAATTTATAAAGGAATTTTACTTATGGTTCACCGCACATAATGGGGCATGTGGATTAGCTAAAAAGCCTAATTACTCAGAAAATTAATGTGCCATAGAAAGAATTTCAGCCACTTTATCAAATCTATGAAATCTTCTAATATAATTGTATTACTTCTGGAATATGCGGTGAGAGATTACCTCACCCACCTTATTTCTCTTCTGTGATAGCAAGCTAATGTTTTGGGGACACAATACGAAGTCAGAAAAGTGAATTGATCTAATGTACATATTTAGTATGAGAACCAAGTATAAACTTCAATTGTCCCTTCTGGGTTATATCCTTGTGCAACCAAATATGGAGAATGAGCCAGTAACAAAAGGTCAACCAAGGAAATTAAGGAGGCAGGAATCCAAAAAAATATGTAGTTAATCCATTTACAGTTGCAAACATGCAATAACCTTATGCTGTGCTGAGATGGTTTAATTCGGGAACAGAAGGGATACATTTTAGAAAATTGAAGTCTGTGAAATGTTCCTCTGATTTCTTTCTCTAGTATCTAACAGTTTCTCCATGTAGAAAGCAGTCATCTTCATTCTTCTCTACCCTTCAAGCCAAGGTTTTTATAGAAATCACTCCACCTTTTCTTCTAAAGCAAAAATTTATCAGAACACATTAATCTTTCCTTCCACCAAACATTAAAACCCTAACCACAGGTAGATTCACTTTAGTTTGGGCATATCAACACATGCACCCCCCCGCCCCAAAGATAGATATATATATATGTAAATACACAATATATTATATAACATAGATAGTGTATATGTTCACACACTATATATAGTGTATAAATTATATGTGCTCTATAAAGTATATTAAATATGTAGCATATTACTATATATATTCTGTACATCTGTATGCATATGTGCATTTTCAGTATAGAAATGGGAAATGAGACCTTTGTGGTTAGAATTTCCAAGTTCTGGGGGAGAAAAAAGCTTACTACTTCCAATCACTTGATTCAATAACACTTTTATTGGCATAACAAGCTATGTGAGTGTTGGCAAATGTAAGAGACACCTGAGGGGATTGTCTGTCAAAGGTAAGTATAATCTACCAAGGATAAAGTTTTACAGTGTGGTTGGGATATTAACACCTGTGTCCACTTGTACTTACTGTCCATTTTTGATGTGCTGGCATGTGCATGTTGTGAGGCCATCTCGTTCCTTTTTCTCAAGATTCGGCAAAACTTCTTCCTAGTTTTTTTAATGAATATTTTATCATTTCTGATTAATTAAATAATCTTCCACATTTCTTCATATTTGGACATTAGGTAGAAATGTGGTAGAACATGCCTTTTTCTCATCTTCTGTCTGTCATTTTGGTTGCCCAGTTATTCTTCTCTACATTCAAACTGTTTTGTTTGTTTCTCGGTTTCCACCGAAGTTTTTGCCTTAGAAGTGACTATACATCGTATTTTTGTCTTTGATGAAAGAATTAAGGTGATTTTGTTTTCTGCATGGAGAAATCACTAGACTGCAGTATATAAAACAATCATAAATAAATTTGCTACATTTCTGTGCTAGCATGTGTGTATTTAGTATACATATCTGCATTTATGAAGTGCAGTCACTACTGGGGTGACTTGTGTCAACCATTGATTACCACACAGCAATATTGCACTGCATTTCAGACTGAAATGGAAGACTATCCAATTATAAATTCTACATGCATCAGACAAAGTTATTGAGTTGCCTGCATGTTTCTTCCTAGATCACTATATACTTGTTTGCCGAAAGTGGTTTCCTGATTTTGTATTCAAAATATTCTTATAGTCACCTCCAACTATTCTACTACAGGAACAGAGGAGCTAAGGGATGTACCTGTACTTCTGTACTCTTGTTGTATGAGACTTCAGATGATCAGCAAAGTTTTCCTTGTGAAACCTATGGCCTGTAATATACTTTGTTTTATATGGTGTGTGCTTAAATTTAAGGAAATTCCAAGTGTTAGCTGTTGAAGTATGGCACTTGTGAAATCTATTGTTAAATACTTTATAGAAATCACCTCGTCATCCCTTCAGCTTTGCTAAAAATGTGTATTTTTCTTGGATTCTTCTTGTAACCCTTTTGAGGGTTACTCTTTTTTTTTAATTCTTCTCCATATATGTCCTGTAGATTCAGCATTTTGGAATTTTGGTGTATATGTTAGGAATCATCACTTTCCCCATGCCTGAGGATCATTCCTATTTTCCACTTCTCTTTATTCTTGACTCCCATTTCTATTTAATTCCAATGTTCCAAAATAAGTTCTGTCAAATAGATGTTTTGTTTTGATCTGTGCTAATAGATTGCCTTATTATAAATGCATTGACATGTCCCAGAAGCAATTACATTACCAAATAGTAATAGTTAAATCTTTAAGATCCAACATTTACATCCTTTCTACAGACCTCCCATTCACAATCAAATGTATTTACATTTTCTGAGTAAGGATATTTTGTCACAGATTCTGCTTTGAACATGATGGAAACATTAAGAGTTTTTTAGGATGAACAAGTTAACTTTTAATATTTGTTGACATCTGTTTCATCAATTATTATTTTATGGTTCTTTTTACTTGAAAGATTTATAAATAAAAGGCTGAATTGTTATAAATGCCTGCATCATTTAAAGTAGAATTTTCATTTTTTTCCAACTTTGCTTTTCCCTTTAAAACTAAATAACTTTAAAAAGAAAACTTAGTATAAATAGTTCCTTCTGCTGTTAGTACAATGACAGTGCTATGTTCCTTAATGTCCCTATTAATATGACCTTGTTGAGTGTGGTGGAAGTTACAGACTAAGAAGGTGAAAACATAAAGTGGAAACTGCTGCGTTTACCAGAAATTCACTAGCCTATCCAAAAATGTACATTGCAGTAGTTCTATTTATCCTTTAAATATCATATAACAAATTGGAAAAAGGTGTTTTAATTTTAACCTATGCTACGTGTTTATTGTTTAATATAATAAGAGAAACGTTATTGTTTAATATAATAAATGAAAAGTTACTTTTTTTGGAGTTCTGTGTCCCTGATTTCAAAAACTATTTGTCAAATTTGTGAGTGCTGTTTAGAATTATATTCTTAGGTGGTATATTTTTTTCTGGTTGTTCGCCTTTCCACACTATTTCCCCTCCTAGCCTCTCTCCTCTCTCCCCCCCCCCCCTCCCCCCCCCCCCAGACTGCACTTGGCACATATCGTACAGTCACAAGATCTCATACCACACCTACAAAAACAGTCTGTGTCATAATGTTAAACATTCAGGGAATTAGCATAGGGAGGAGTTATGAATGCATTGCAGACCTTACACTGAAGTGTTTTTCCACTAGCCTGAAAGAGGATTCCACTTTATTCTGGCTCCTTATTTCTGCCATAGGCTTGTTTCATTTACTCTATATCTGTACACAGTGAACTGGGTTAACAATAGATTTATGTTGGGTCCCATCTGCTGTTCTTGAAATGACTCGCTAAAAATATTTTCAGCTTGCTAATTGCTGCCTCAAACTCCATTGCACCAAAGCATGCACAGTCTAATAGGATGCACTGTACTAGGGATCCAGCACAGAGGCAGCTAGGCCTTTCATTTCTTTACATTAGGGAGGGAGAAAGGGGTTGTCAGGAGGTAGGTGGAGAGATTGTAAATGGGATACTTTAAGTGTAAAGAAACCTCAAACTACCTACCGGCTGCCAAACTTCAGTAACAAACACATCACAACCTGATTGCCCAGCCCCGAAACACTGCCTAACACAATGGTGTATTGCATGTGGAAGGTCCTAAATTGATTTAGTGGTTGCAAGTCACACTAACCGTTATTCCTTCTTGCATATACAAAAGTGACCATGCAGCTGCAGAGCATGAAGCGGGAGTCTGTTAGAAGAAAGTCAATGAGCTTCCTGACACTGTTCTGATTCAGTCACTTAAAAACAAAATATTGGCAACCTCTCCCCCTCTGCTAGTCACCATCTTAATGGCAAATGATATGGAAGATAGTTTGTTGAATAAGAACATTCATACTTCAATGTAGCTTCAGTGTTAATATTTGTGAAAATAGTTCAGTGCAATCCAAAGACACAGGAACAATGTTAAATCCTGACCCATCTGGCATTCAAGGAATGCAGAGACTAGCCTTTCCTGCTGATGTGCTCCCCCAATTTTGTCTGTCAATTGTCAGAAACGTGCTTCTGACTCCTAGGTTTCCATTAATGCTGGTCCTGACTACAGATCAATAGAAGGAGCCTATAGACTGGAGGAGCAAACGCCCTTTCCTCTCTTAGGAAGAACCCCTTGACTCTTAGGAGGAGCTTCTGCACCCAGCTTCATCTTCATCTGCTCAGGGAGTGAGACACCTAGTGATTCTAGAAATGCTTTGACATCTGTTCTTTTTTAATAGGTAGATCAATAAATGATTTTCTGGTCTTCTGAAGCTATTCAGGAACAAAAGTATCCTACTTTCCAGTTGGAGTGTGTATAAAAACATAGACTTATGAAAAATGACTTGTAATAGATACAGCATCATGCATGGGTGCTAAAATAGTCTGTGGAAAACCTCCAAGGCTCAACAATTTCTTTCTTGGTAAATGCAATGTCCCAGGGGTGCTTAGCCTGATATTCCAGATGTTTTCTGATGACATAGTGATAGGTCAAACCCTCTAAGAGCACTCTGAAGTGTAAGAACATAACTGCAAGAGTATACCATGAAGCCCACGTAAAGGGATACTGCAGTTGAGCTTAAATCTGCCAGAAAGATAGATCTCTTCAGCAGCAATTTGCACATATATTGGATTTATGAAGGCCAATGAATACCATGTTTTAATTTGCAAACAAATGATGAGTGAAGCAGGTAAATTAAAAAAAAAACAACAGGGTTTTTCTCCAGCCATTGCTATTTTTTTAGTACTTTTAAAATTAATTTCTGTTTAAGGAAAACCCTTAGGCTGCAGACAAATGAGCAAGTACAGTAGAATCTCAAAGTTACGAACACCTCAGGAATGGTGGTGGTTTGCAATTCTGAAATGTTTGTAACTGGACAAAACGTGGTTCTTTCAAAAGTTTGCAACTGAACATTGACTTAATACAGCTTTGAAACTTTATTATGTAGCAGAAAAATGCTGCTTTTAACTAGCTTAATTTAAATTAAACAAGCACAGAAACCATTTCCTTACTTTGTCCAATCAATTTTTTTTAATTTTTCCTTTATTTTTGTAGTAGTTTACATTTGACACAGCACTGTATTGTATTTCCTTTTTTTGGGAGGGAGGGGGGGGCAGTGGCTTACCATGGGTCTCCAGCGCCCAGGGGCCAATAGTTGCATTTGCACTGTGCCCCCCATCCCCATCTGTGACAGCGGTAGTGGAGGCAGCACCCTATGGGGGAGGGGTCTGTGGGCCCATTTCCCACTCTCTCCCTCTCCTCTCCGCCGCTCTACTGTAGGGGCAGCGGGAGTGAGGGGCAGATGCCCCCGGGTCGCCTGGCAGCCAGGGGTGTGTGTGTGTGTGATGGCCTCTGCCCCGGAGCCCCACCATTAGGTTGGCTGCCTGGCCCCTGCGCAGCCGGGGTCCCCGCAGCTCCCTGATGTGGTTGCATCCAGTGGATGGGCCGGGAGGACGCTTGCTTCCCACGCAGTGGGATCCCTCAGCCCCTGACCATCTGTGACAGCGGGGGATGGCTTCGAAGAGGAGGGCCTGGCTAATACCCCCCAGGCAAGTGCCTGGGGGCATGGCCCGCTCCTACTCCCTCCCCGTCGATACATCACTGGATTGGGATGGGTCTCTGCTGCTGCCTGTTTGATTGTGTCCTTCCAGTTCCAAATGAAGTGTGTGGTTAGCTGATCAGTTCATAACGCTGAGGTTCTATTGTAACACAATGTCGCAGCCAAAATTTTCAGTTAGGGGACCAAAGGTAGGCACCTAAGTAAGTGTCCTGAAATGTCTGTGGCTGTCACACTGATTTCAGTTAAAGCTGTGAGTGCTCAGGTCCTCTGAAAATCAGGACACTTATTTAGTTACCCAAATATGCATTTGGGTACCTAACTTTAGGCATCCAGATTTTTATATTTTTTTGCCTTATTCTATTAAATAAATGAGCTATGTAAAAGGTAGGTCAATTAAATATGCATTTAGTTACATGTAAACATTATCAACCTAGATCCCACGAAAGATGCCAATGATGGTCTAGCCAACTACAGTGCCGCCACACAAATTGTGTTCTCTCTGATGAGTTGTAGGCATTTGTACAGCAGCCATCGCTATTACCAAGGCACCAAATGTCACATAAAACTTGGTAGGTAAGGGACACATGATGTATCTGCTTTTTGAGATGCCCTGGAAAGTCCTAACTGCTTTTTTCCAGAGGATGGAGGGTGATATATTTCTGCATATCTCATGCTGATGGCTTGCACAAAGCACAAGACCTGTTTCCACTGATCAACTTGGATAACAGACCAGGGGCGACAACCCAACTGATGAGCAAGACTCTTCAATCATTGTTGGGCCTTGTGGAGCAAATCCTGTTAAGGAAGCTATTGAGTAAAATGTCCATTACCATTAATAAATTGCTAAATCTCTGTTAAATTACACCAAAAGTTCTTCTATTTGATGTCTATTGTTTGCTCTGAAAAACCAGCAACAGTGAAGCTAGCACTGGTGAGAGAGAGCATAGGGTGCTGCAGTCAGTCTTGCTAAGCCAAATACCCCCATGCTGCAGGGAAGTTGGACATATACCTTCAGCTGAAAGACTGCAAAGGGAAGAGAACCAAAGACAGGAAGAGACAGGGCATGAAGATATGCAGCCAGAAGTTTTTCCAACAACACTATAGATACAGTATTAGTTTTTGTAGGGAAACTGGCATCTAGAGATATGTGTACACTGTGGAGTGAGGTCGATTTAATTTCAGCCAACTTTTGTTCGCCAAACTTATGAAGTTGGAGGCATGTGAACACACCACGTGCATTACGTGGGGGGGTTTGTGTCCCCACCAGCCACACTTGCATTGATAATCAGAGCGGTGCACCATTGGTGGCTAGCCCACAGTGCAACTACCCACAGTGCCTTTTGGGAAGGTTGTCATCCTCCCATTATGCAACATGCTCCCTCCTCTCCCCCTTGTCCAAAAGAAACAGCCAAACCTTTTTTTCGTGCCATTTTTCCAAACCCATCTCTGCTGCATGCACGCCATTGCTGGAGAGACGTGGAGCCCACTCAGCTGTGCACTAGCAGTGTGAGCATCACAAACACCTCACCACTTATCCTGCAGTATTTTCAAGGCTGAAACAGGAGCCACAGTGCAGAAAATTGCAATGTTACTGAAGCCACCCTGCTACAAGCCATAGAGTGAAACAATTCCCATTTGCTTCAGGCTGTCATGATGTAGCATCAGTTCTAGTACCAGGAAACAAGCATAGACTGGTGTGATCACATCGTTATGAAGGTGCGGGTTGATGATCAGTGGCTGCAGAACTTTCATAAGTGAAAGGCCACTTTCATTGACCTTTGCACAGAACTGTCTCCAGCCCTGAAGCACATGAATAGTCACTTGAGACCTGCTCTTACAGTGGAGAAGCGAGTGGCCATCGCTCTGTGGAAGCTAGTAACCCCAGATTGCCTTTGAAGTCAGTAAATCCACCATAGGAGCAGCTGTGATGCAAATGTGCCGGGGCATTAATAGACGTCTGCTTAGAAGGGTAGTGACTTTGGGAAACATGCAGAACATAGAGGACGGGTTTGCCACAATGGGGTTCCCAAACTGTGGCAGGAGCGATAGATGGCACGCATATCCCTATTTTAGCACTGGACCACCTTGCCACAGAGTACATAAACCGAAAGGGATACTTCTCAATGGCGTTGCAGGCCCTTGTGGATCACAGGGAACTTTTCACCAACATCAATGTGGGGTGGTCTGGAAAGGTGCATGACGCACATCTTTAGGAACTCGCTTCTGTTAAAAAAGATGCAGGCGGGAACTTTCTTCCCTGACCAAAAAATAAATATTGGTGATGTTGAAATGCCAGTAGTGATCCTGGGCATTCCTGCCTACCCCTTGCTCTCCTGGCTAATGAAGCCCTACACCAGGTACCTGGACAGCGAGAAGGAGCATTTCAATAATAGGCTCAGCAATTGCAGAATGGTGGTGGAATGTGCATTTGGCTGCTTAAAGGCAAGATGGCGCAGTTTGCTCACTAGGTTAGACCTCAGTGACCAGCCCCACTGTTAGCTCTGTCTGCTGTGTGCTCCATAATATGTGTGTGAAACAAAGGGGGGAAAGATCCTGCAGGTTTGGGTCGTGGAGGCTGATAGGCTGGCCATAAATTTTGAGCAGCCAGATTCCAGTGCTACTCTGAGAGCCAACTGCAGAGCACTGCTCCTCAGGGAAGCATTGAAAACCCGTTTTTTGCAATGACCTGCAGTAATGTTGTTCTCTGTCAGGCTGTGCTGCCCTTCCCATCCCCCACCCTCAGACCATCGGTCCCCTCCCCTTCATTCCCCACTGACAATCCCCGAGCTCTTAAGAGTAATGTTTTTTAAAGCAGTACAATTTTATTGGTGACTGGTTATAGTGTGGGGAAAGGAAGACAATTTAATATGCCCATAATGCTGCTTGGCCATCCAGAGCAAAGTGTGACTGCAAACAGCAAAGCACACACATTCACAGTTCTTAAAGGGGCCATCACCTCTTTCTGCTCCCCTCCACCGGTGTGGAGTGGAGCACGTACTGCACCCTGCTCAAACTCTTCCTAGGGCACTTGGGGGGTTGAGGCTGGTATGAAACAGCTTGTTGTTTGAGCATTTTGGAGGGGCTGCAGAGGGAGTTTGTCCTGCTGCTGCTTTTTCTGTAGCTCTACCAGACGCCTCAGCATGTCAGACTGATCCCTCATAATATGCAACATCGCCTGTTGCATTGCATGCTCCTATGCTGATTTTTGGTTTTCCATGTCCATGTTTAGTTTCTCTGACAATGACATCCTTCAGGCTCTGAGCTGTGTGTCAGCAGCCTTGGAGGCGTTCATTAGTTCATTGAACGTCATCCCGAGGTTTTTTTTGTTTCATTTTCTAATCTGGGAAGAAATAAGGTTGCCTTCCCCAGAAACTTTCTGAAAGGATTGCAAAGTACCTAAATGAAAGTTTCCTGGAGCTATTCATGGAGGAATCTCGGAGCATCCCTGTGCACATAACTAGTCTGTTCCAGTGGTAACCCTCTGATCCAGCAAGCCCATCCTCACAAAAACACAAATGCCTTTTTTCCCACAAATAAGAAGCTGGACTGGTGACATAACCACCAAAATGCGATTTGCTGTACATACTCACCAGATATGCCTTCCCTGGCATCTCGGTCAGTAACACTGTCCTGGGCCCAGCTGGGCTGCTCTTGGGTAACAAATAGGTTCTGGCTTTCAGAGAGAATGGATACCCGGCTCTCCTGCCCCCTGTTCTCCCCCTCATCCATAGAGTCCTCTTCATTCATCCTGGACAGGGATTCTTCGGAGGTATCAATGCTACGTGGTGGCACAGTGGTGGGGGTCACCACGAAGAATCGCATGTAGCTCCTCATAAAAGCGGCATGTCTTTAATGACGAGACAGAATGACTGCCTCCATAGTTTTCTGATATGCTTGCCTCAGCTCTTTGATTTTAACACAGCACTGCTGCGCGTCCCTGTTGTGGCCCTTCTCCACCATACCATGCGATATCTTCTCGTAGCTATCTAAATTTCTTTTGCTGGCTCGGAGCTGAGTCAGAATTGACTCTTCATCCCACAGGCTGATGAGATCCAAGAACTCAGGGCAACTCCATGCTGGAGCGCATTTTGGATGTGCAGTCACAATGAGCAGTTCCGCTACAAAGCTCTCTCCACACTGACCAAACAAGAAATGGAAATTCAAAATGTCCCCAGGTTTAAGTAGAGGGGCTGTTTCTGATCCATGTGGCCATGCTGCAGCAGAGCGCGAATGTCCAGAGCATTATGGGATACCTCCCAGAGGCCAATGATATAAATTTATGTTGTGCTTTGCCTACATTGACGCTCATTCAACCCATAGAATTCAACTTCAGCACTACGCCACTTGCGGAGGTGGTTTTATTAAGTCAAATTTTATTGCGATTTAGGTCAGCGGAACTGACATGCCAGTGGAGATGCATACTTTATGTGGTCGATGTAAGCCGTATTACATCGACCTACATTGTCAGTGTAGACCAGGCCCCAGACTATGACAAGGACAGAATAGATAGCCAGGGAAGAAGCTCTAGGCATCTATCTTGTTGCTGAGACAGTTGGGCCACACAGCTGGGCTACTGTGAAAGCCTCACAGTGAAGCACCACTTCGCTTTTTCTGCATGCTCCTTTCCCCTTACAAGTCAGACCTTTGGGGGTTGGGGGAGAGGAGGGAATGGTCGCACCAAAAAGCTGTTTGGTTGCTTTAATATTTTTATGTTGTTTTCGGTAAGTGCTCTACTAAATTAATATCCAATCACTTTATTTTGGGCCCTCAGTAAGCAATTCCCAAGGTCTCACAACGTGAGGGGACTCTGATTCCAGGGATGGGTCAGATCACTAATTAAAACTGCAGAAAGTATCTGTGACACCAGCATTCTGTGTAAACATCTCTTTTGGTCTAATATAATGGGAGGGATTTGGAGGTTGGGAGGGGTAGCTTCCGGAGTTGAAGGGGAAAGGCTGAAGTGGTGCTAGTTCCTGGACACTTTTAATATAACTTTTAAATAAGCAATAGGCACCAATAACAAATGCGTAATAAATAAATATGCAGAATAAATAAAACCTCAATTGGCTCAGCCACCCCAGTAGGTGGGGGTGAAGCTGTAAGTGACCACATCATCTTCATTCCGTAAAGTTGGGCACATTACTCATTTTGAGTCCACATAAAATATTGTTAGGTCAAATAATTGTAGCTGAAACTCACACCATGAGAGAGGAAATCAAGCCTGTTTCCTGCACATTGTTAGGATAAATCCCTGCCCCTGCCTCTCTGTACCTCAAGCCGAGGATAGTGTGAGCAGACAAATCTATCTTCAGTTGCCCTACACCCGCAGCCAACATGATTACGTCCCAATCTGCAGAGCCTCTTACGAGCCCTTTTATAACCTCTCCCCAATTTTGTATAGCTGAGGATGGTGAAGGCAAGAAGTATAGCCACCTCCAATTGGTACTGTTCTAGCTAGCCTGATGAGCATAGAGGTGGCCTGATGTGAGAACCTAGGTGATCACAGGCTTGGTAAAGGCCAAGGCAGTGTGGCATGTGTTTTCTTCCTGCTATTAAGGATTATCATTGGCATAGATAGTCTTGGCTCCTGCTCCCTTTCCTCCATGCTTCAGCTATTCCCCTGCTTTGGAATCTCTGGGAGGACCAGAGAATAGCAGATAAAGTACAATGAGAGCAGCAAGGGAACAGGCAATAGGCACACTATCCCAGTGCTGACCCAGACCCATTTATTCAGCTACAGCATGCAGGAAGAGGGACAGGTTGGAAATACATTGGGAAGACACAGACGGGAAAAAGGGATGCATGGACATAGGAAGGAGGCAAACACAGCTGTGGGGAGGGGCCACATAGACAAAGTCAGAATTACATATGGGGAAAGAGGCCTCAGGCAGCAATAAAGGTGTGACACAGGAGGGCTGTGAGGAGATTTCACTTCATTCCCTGGTTCCAGTCACCTGGCCTGGATCAGGGTTCCACTGGTTAGTGCCCTGTTACATGGGAGGGGTAAGTATTCCTAAGTAGATGGGTTACTGTTACACATACTGCAGCGCTGAGCAAGAGGTGGGAGCAAGTCAGATGAGTAAAGGGCATACACGGAATACCTCAAAGAGAAAGAAAGAGAAGAGAAGCCCTTAGACCCTGTGTAGTGACAGATGGAAGTAAACAATTTTACAGGCGTGCCACATCTGCTGAGGAAGAAAGTGGGGAAAAGATTTGTGGGGAATGGGCCTGCCACATTCCCCAAAGACACCATAGGATGAGGAAGCAGGCCACTAGGCACCCCCACAACACTTAGTAGGAGGCATTTGTTCAGGGAAGTGGTTGTTTGGGATCAGAAGATCATGAGAATTTGTGGACACGCTGCTCATTGCCAGGTTGAGCCAGCAATCTCTAGACTCATGGAAACACATTTTAAATCGTGTCCATTTTATTTCTAAGCCTCATCCTTCTTCTCAAGGCTTATGAAAGGGATGTGTTTAAATGGAGTGCTGCCCTAATTCAGGGATTTTCATTAAGGAGGCTGCAACAACCCTTCCCTTTCCATATTGTTATATGGGATGGGCATCCAAACGAGATTGCAGCTAGCTGGAAAGTGAAGATCCTGATGTGGAGAACCACTGCCCTAAGGGAAGCTGGGCGCTTGAAGATCTGCAGCAATAAAGCTCATTGAAATCCATAAGACTCTTTTCATTCGCTTTAACAGCCTTTGGCTTAGACTTACCTGGAGAACTCGCCTCCTAGTAGTCATTACAATGGTGCCTTTCTACATGACTTTGTTGTAGTTATTTTCTTCAAATATCACAAAAGTGAATTTTACGCAACAGGGAATCTGACTTAGAAAAACTATTATTGAAGAAAAGCCTCACCATTGTATGTTATTGGTACACAAAATAGTTGTTGAAACCACAAAACTTAACAATCCTATTATTCTCTCTTCGAGAGTTGCTCATATGCATTCCAACATAGGTGAGTGCGTGCCCCGTGCACGAGTCTGCGGAAGCTTTTTTGCCCTAGCAACCCCGGCGGTCGGCCCCGGCGCCCCCTGGAGAGGCGCGCGCATAGCACGGTATATACGGCGCTGCCGACCGCGCGGGCCCCCCAGTTCCTTCCTTCCACCCGTGACAGTCAGTGGAACGCCTGCCCCTTGCTTTGTCGCAAGTAGCAACCTCCTATCTTGTAGAGAAGTTTTCTTGTTTAAACTTAGTTAGCATAGTCATTAGTGTTACTTAGATAGAGATAGTGTAAATAGTTAGCCCTTAGGGGCTCTTCCTTAGGAGCCATGCCGGGCTCCACAGGGTTCAAGCCATGTGCGGCCTGTTCCAAGGTGTTCTCCGCGAGCGACCCGCATGATCGCTGCCTTAGATGCCTCGGGGAACAACACCGTAAAGATAAGTGCCGCATTTGCAAGTCGTTTAAACCCCGCACGTGACGCTCTCAGTCCCCGGTACCGATATAAATCGCGGTCGCCAGCACGTTCTCCGACGCAACGTACGGTACCGAGGGAGGACACAGCACCGCGTCGGTGTTCTGAATCCCGGGTACCAAGAGAGGGGCATTACCGCCGACGCTCGAGGTCTCTCACAGGCAGCCCAGTGCGACATCATCGGCACTAACAGACCGCTCAAGCCCATTCCCGTAGCCCAGCACGAGCCCCGGCACCGGGCATCTCGGCACCGGGGGTCTCCCCGGTACCACACGTTAGCCCGGAGAGACGGCGCTCACGGAGTCCCAGGGGCCATACCGGGAAACATCGCCACAAGACTCGGAGGTACTTATCTTCCTCCAGTGGCTCTCCATCATGCCGGCACAGCAAGTGCCGCCATCGCTCCACCTTGTCGCGCAGCCCATCTCCAGCTAAAGGGCAGCGCAAAAGGAGCCGGAGATCTCCAAGCCCGGCTCAGACAGGCATTGCACCATACCTGGCACCGGCCCCGGTACCGACATGGGGGCAAGGCCCATGGCAATGTCCCTACTGGGGATCCTGGCCGCCACAGACAGTACAAGGGACAGGGTCACTCCCATCATCATCAAAAGCTCAACCTCCTCCTCCACCTAAGAGTCCACAAGGGGATGACCAGTCGTCGGAGTATGAATCGGACCCTATGGAAGGGCCCTCCACGGGTCCCCTGCAGCAGGCCTCCTCCTCTTCTCCCCCTGATACAACATCCAGGGATCAGAGAACCCCGCTGCCTGATTTTAAGGCACATCAAGAGCTCCTGAAAAGGCTAGCGGACAACCTAAAAATAGACCTTAAAGAGCTCTCTGAGGAGGAGGACCCCATCTTTGGCATTCCGGCCTCTGCGGGCCCTTCTAGAGTAGCGCTCCCAGTGCATGACCGGGTACTGAAATTGGTCAAGCCTATTTGGGAGCCCCCCGCCTCGGTGGCTCCCACATCAAAAACGGCGGAGAGGAAATACTATGTCCCACAGCAAGGGTTCGATTACCTATATAACCACCCAGCTCCGGGCACGCTGGTAGTGGACGCCGTTAATCAGTGAGAACGGCAAGGCGCCCTGGCTAATACTCCCAAAAACAAAGAGTATAAAAAATTGGACCTTTTGGGGAGGAAGGTATACTCGACCACTGCTCTCCACCTCCACATAGCCAACCATCAGGCTCTTTTGGGGCGTTATAATCTAAATCTCTGGTCGTCACTCCAGAGATTTACATCTGCCCTACCCCAAGACCTCGCACTGGATTTTACCACCCTGCTCCAGGAGGGGTCAACCGCTGGCGGAGCTACGCTGCAGTCCGCCAGCAATGCTACAGACGTGGCGGGCAGAGCCATGGCATCTGGCATAGTAATGCGCCGATCGTCCTGGCTACAGTCCTCAGGCCTCTCATCCGAGGTACAGCAGGCAATACAAGATCTGCCTGTTGAAGGCACAGGCCTGTTCTCGGATAAGACGGAGAGTAAACTACACACTCTGAAGGACTCGAGGGCCACTCTGAGGTCATTGGGCCTGTATGTACCTCAAGCCACGAGACGCCAAGGCAAACAACAGCCTCAGAGGCAGCAGCAGACCGCTCCCAGGCTGCCCCCCCGTCCATCACAACCCAGGAGAGGTCGGGACCGGTTCAGGCAATCCAACCGCCGGGACCGCCCAGGCCCTGCCAAGGGCTCCCAATCAGGGCCGTGAAAAAACAATAAGCGCCCTGTTTGATGGGACACTCGAGAGCGGCACCGCTGCCATTCCCACGGCTCTCGTAGCCGACCTGGATCGCACCCTGCCCTTCAGAGACAGGCTACGGCCTTTCCTCCGAGAGTGGCAGGGCATAACCTCAGACCGCTGGGTGCTAAGTGTGGTGCGGAGAGGTTACGCCTTGCAGCTTTCGGCCTTCCCACCGGATTCTCCCCCTACCCCGTCCCTCTTCAGGGACCCCTCTCACGAGCAACTCCTTCTTCAGGAGGTCCGCTCCCTGCTCCACCTAGGGGCAGTAGAGGAAGTCCCCCTTACGGAAAGAGGCAGGGGGTTTTATTCCCGGTATTTCCTTATCCCCAAGGCAAAGGGAGGCCTCTGGCCTATGCTGGACCTTCGCCGCCTCAACAAGTTCATCAGGCGGCTCAAGTTCCACATGGTCTCCCTAGCCTCCATTATTCCCACACTGGCTCCAGGGGATTGGTATGCTGCTCTCGACTTAAAAGACGCATATTTTCATGTTTCTATCCTCCCTGGCCACAGACGTTTCCTACGGTTCATGGTAGCCGGTGACCACTACCAATTTTCGGCCCTCCCCTTTGGCCTTTCCACAGCGCCCAGGGTATTCACCAAGTGCATAGCGGTGGTAGCAGCCTACCTGTGGCGCAGAGGCGTTCAAATCTTCCCTTACTTAGATGATTGGTTGCTTCGGGGGAAGTCCAGGGATCATGTGACAAACAGCTTAGCCCTGACGTGCGCAACATGCAACAGACTGGGGCTGCTCATCAACGAGCAGAAATCCACGCTGACCCCAGTACAGCGCATAGAATTCATTGGGGCCACCCTAGATGCAGTGCAGGCCAGAGCCTTCCTCCCACAACCTCGGTTCCAAACCATGACCGCCATCATTTCCAAGTTACAGAGATCCCCCACGACGACAGCCAGGCACTGCCTCCAGCTGTTGGGGCACATGGCGGCATGTACATATGTGGTGAGGCTGGCTCGCCTCAGACTCAGGCCCCTTCAGGGGTGGTTAGCCTCAGTTTATGCCCCAGCCAGACACTCTCTGAGCAGGGTAGTCACTGTCCCGCCCCAGGTCCTAGCGTCCCTGAACTGGTGGACAAACCTGAGACAGATAATGGAAGGAGTCCCATTTGCAGACATTGTCCCCTCTGTGACACTGATTACAGATGCTTCCGACATTGGTTGGGGGGCCCACATGACCCACGACCTCAGTACACAAGGTCGATGGTCACTACAGGAAAGAACGCTCCACATAAACATTTGAGGGTTTTTCTCTGTTTTCTGAAGGGCAGGGTGGTGCAAGTCCTCACAGACAACACCACAACGATGTTTTACATCAACAGACAAGGGGGAGCACGCTCCTCGGCCTTGTGCCAGGAGGCGATTCAACTATGGGACCTTGTGGTGAGGTACAATTTCCATCTGGTTGCCTCTCACCTCCCATGGGTGAGGAACGACGAGGGGGACCGCCTCAGCAGGTTGTTCTTACCCCGCCACGAATGGTCACTCCATGGGGAGGTTACAGCGTTTCTCTTCCGCAAGTGGGGACTTCCCCATCTGGACCTCTTTGCCACATTACAGAACAAGAAATGCCCACTATTCTGCTCCCTACGCGGGCGCGAGCAGAACTCCATCTCAGACGCATTCCTGATACGTTGGTCGGGACCACTACTGTATGCTTTTCCCCCTATCCCACTGCTTCCCAAGGTCCTCTTGAAAATCAAGAGGGACAGAGCGGATATTATCCTGATCGCACCGGCATGGCCGAGGCAGCACTGGTTCAGTATGCTGCTCGACCTCTCCATCACCACACCGATCCCGCTCCCGAGACGCTACGATCTCCTCTCCCAGGACCAGGGTCGCCTGCTCCACCCAGACCTGGACTCCCTCCACCTGACGGCATGGAGGCTCCATGGTTAGCAGAGGGAGAAAGAGCTTGTTCGGAACAAGTCTAGCGCATCCTGTTGGGAAGCAGGAAACCTTCCACTCAGGTTGTATACCGCGCAAAGTGGAGACGTTTCAGTTACTGGGTGCAGTCCCGGGGCATCTTGCTGCTGGACTCCACCATCCAAGCCATTCTAGACTACCTACTACACCTAAAAATGCAGGGCCTGGCACTGGCCTCCCTGAGGGTGCACCTGGCGGCCATTTCGGCCTTCCATTGCCCAGTGGAGGGGAGGTCTATCTTGTCTCACCCAATGTTCATCAGGTTTCTCAAGGGCATAGAGAGGCTGTTCCCACAGGTTCGTGAACCATTGCCTCTCTGGGACTTAAATCTAGTCCTCGCTATTCTCACAGGTCCCCCCTTTGAGCCCATGGCTACATGCCCACTCCTGGTCCTCTCATGGAAGGTAGCCTTCCTGGTAGCCATTACATCGGCTAGGAGGGTCTCCGAGTTAAGAGCCTTGACCTCAGACCCTCCCTACACAGTCTTCTATAAGGATAAAGTACGACTGAGACCGCACCCGGCCTTCTTGCCTAAGGTGGTGTCCCAGTTTCATTATAACCAGGATATCTTCCTCCCCGTGTTTTTTCCCAAACCACACGGTTCGGAGGAAGAGCGGAGATGGCACTCATTGGACATCAGGCGAGCCTTAGCTTTCTACATAGACCGGACCAGGCCGTTCCGGAAGTCCACTCAACTCTTTGTTGCAGTCGCGGACCGCATTAAGGGCTCACCTGTCTCCACCCAGTGCATCTCCTCCTGGATCACCACCTGCATCCACATCTGTTATGAGATGGCAAAGGTACTGCTCCCGGGACCGGTTACAGCGCACTCAACCAGAGCCCAAGCCACCTCGGCGGCCTTCCTGGAACGAGTGCCCCTGCAAGATATCTGCAGAGCAGCAACCTGGTCATTGGGCCATACCTTCACCTCCCATTACGCCATCGTGCAACAGGCAAGAGAGGACGCAGCAGTTGGCAGAGTCGTGCTCAGAAGGGCTTCTCGCAACTGACTCCTTCCCACCACCAAAGGTATGGCTATATAATCACCTATGTTGGAATGCATATGAGCAACTCTCGAAGAGAGAAAACAGGGTTACTTACCAGTAACTGTTGTTCTTCGAGATGTGTTGCTCATATCCATTCCAAACCCACCCTCCGTCCCCGCTGTAGGAGTCGGCAGAAATAAGGGACTGGGGGCCCCGCGCAGTCGGCAGCGCCCTATATACCGCGCTATGCACGTGCCACTCCAGGGGGCGCCGGGGCCGACCGCTGGGGTTGCTAGGGCAAAAAAGCTTCCGCAGACTCGTGCACGGGGCGCGCTCTCACCTATGTTGGCATGGATATGAGCAACACATCTCAAAGAACAACAGTTACTGGTAAGTAACCCTGTTTCTTAAAAATTGACAAACTTTTTTTAGTACTGCTTATGGCTTGAGACCAAATTTCAGCCTGGAACAATTTTTTATAGCAAGTTTGTAAACTACTGACAATAGCCAAGGGTTTATAAACTCTGAAGTACTAGTAGCCCCATCATTACAGGGGGTTAGCCAAAGCCTAAGTAGGTGCCCCACAGTTCCATGTTTGTTATAATCTCTCCTTTGCTGTTAGTCTGCAAAAACTTCAGCGAGAGTGCTATGGCACAATCTGAAGGAGCTTCTTTACGTGCTTCTAGTGTAGCCTTTAAAACCTTGATTTTAAATTGTTTTGCCTGTTTTTGGGATAATTTTTCCCTTTAATACTCTGGCAGCATTGAAGGGCTACAGTAATGACTTCTCTGGCTGGCAGGCCTCTTTCAGTAGCATCAGCTTTTGAGGCTAGTACAGTATTTGCTAAAGTCTGAGTTCACATCATACAGCTTTAACTGGCATGTCTGAAGCTACCAGGTGAGAGAAAATGGTTTTCAATTGCGTGAAATGCGGCAGGCTGAAACTGAGCTAAATTATAATAACTACACTGAAGAATGTTTCATAGTCAGAAATGTTAGCAGATAACTTTGACTTGGGACAGTGTGCTGGATCTGTTTGTTTCTAAGCGTGCTTTGTCTAATCTATTGATCTATTGTGCACTCATCATTGTGGTATCGTTTAAGAATGTATGTGAAAATCTTGTTTACAACGGACTCTACATTTCCTCTTAGCAGGTTTGACTAAGACAACTATTTATTTATTTAGTTATAATGCCAACATTAGCATGCTGAAAAGGATGTGGGAGAGGCATTAGCTCTCTCCTGCATGGTTAGTGGGAGGGGTTCCTCCTGTCCAGGATTCTTGGAATTCAGTACTAATCATAATTAAAAAAATAACTTAAAGAAATAGAACATGACAGTGCTGTTGTTTGGATGGTGTTTTAGGGTAAGAGCACTCCTTCCAATGCAAGAAAGACTTGGTACCTCAAATGTCAAAGAACACAATTGCTGTGTTCTATTTTAGTAGATCCCACTGGAGGTGCATCAATGGATGCAGCAATTTAAAAATAATTGCTCTCTTGTAAGGCTTGTCTGGTAGTCTTAGCATAAAGTGGAAGGAATATATGTGACACTGCTCGCTATTGAGGGGATATCTGGAGACATAGGGACTTGCAATCTCTCAGTAAAGACCACATAGAAATAGTCACAGATGGCAACCATAAGACAGTTCAGATCATGAGGCTCTGTTAGTGTTCAGTTGACTCTGACTTTGCAGAGGCCTGTGTATGTCTCAGGATGGCGTTGTACTGGCTAACATTTGTTTACATCAAAATGAAAGCTTAAAAACATAGTGGACGCTTCCCTTTTAACTAGCGTATGGTGCATATTAGATGGTTTTGTCATGGACATATTGAACCTCTCCTCACATATGCCATGGAACAGCGTGTGTGTGTGTGTGTGTGTGTGTGTGTGTGTGGGTGGACCTGAAAGCAGGCTAGTGCGATAGGGAAGCCACAGGGGCAATAGCGAGCAGTGCCTCTGGCTGCTACTCTTCTTCATAAACTCCAGTAGTAGGCATAGCCAAGATGCACAGGCAACTCAGCTAGAGGGAGCTGAAGAGATTGCTTCTCAGGCCCTGCACAGAACCTACCTGTGGTACAATACGCCTTGTGCTGGTCCTCCGTATAAAGGTGTGTTTCACCCCAGTGAATGTTATTTGGGCGACTGTACCAAGTATAAGATGAGAGATAAAAGAAGGCTAAAAAATTGTGAGTAAATGGAGACAAAGGGAGTAGTGTAGGAACTAGTTATTATGTTGCAACATGTACAAGGACCCTCCAAAATCTTCAGGCCTAAAAAGAGAAATTATCGAAGGATCCAGTTCAATATGGAAAGATTAGATTTTTAAAATTCTTGTCAGGAGATTATAAACACCAACAGACACGCTCAGATATGAAATCTTGGCCTGTGAGAAAAGAGGAGGCAATACCTAGAACTATTGCAACAATGGGTGTGATAATTTTAGAACATCCTTAAATCATCCTCACTTTCTGGAATGATATTGAGCAATTGTTTCTGGCAAATAAGTTACTTTACCTCAAATTTCATTTTGAAAGAGCTGTAAAAGTGAAATGTGGAACTCATTCTTCCATGTCACTGATTAGAAGCCCAAAATACATTTGTTCCACATGACCAAATCCAGACTCTGCTTTCACAGAAGACTAGCTATATTTGCAATTACTTTAAATACATTCCTGTTGATTTAATTCATGTGCAGTATAACTTGTAAAATCAGGAGGAAAACTCCTAACTCTATTGCTTATACTAAAATAGCTGAATGTATGCATTTGTAGGAAAAACATTTTCCTAATACTTTAATAATTATTGTACTTTTACTCTAATAGTGTAAAATCCTAGCTCAAAAATGTGACAATGAAAGATAGCCACCAGAATTTGAGATTAAGTGCATAAATATCAAAATTGGGCAAAATTCTGATATTTTCACAGCAATTTAGGTCTTGAGTAACTCTTTATGGTTTCAGTGGACTAACTCCAGATATGCCCTGTTACAATTGTAATACTCAGGTTGTCTGAAATTAGTTTACAGAAAATGGGACTCTTGACTAAGTTATCTAGCTCCAATATAAACATGTATTGATTAACTCCTGTAATCTGTGTGTTCAATGAACCTTTGTTTTAGGCGTGTATTAAAAAGAAACTATAGTCACATTCTGTGGGAGAATCATGTTAAAAGAAAAATATGTTTAAACATTTCACTACCGTTCTATAGGAATTTTGCACTGAGCACTTGAGAGCAAGGGTAATTTGTGTACAAAGATGCCTTAAAATAAGCCTCCATAATTACAAAAATGCAGTGCTTAAATTTATAGTAAAAACCCACATGCTGCTGGCAAAACTGTGACTACATCTGGAAAACATTAAGGATGCTATTAAAATAGTCCAGCATGAACTAGAACTGAAATGTAAATTACAGTGCTACTTACTTTTTACCTAAACAACCATTTTTAGGAAGTACATTTTGAATGTGAAGCACTTTCTTATTTGATATAACACTGAATTTTATGTAGTTTAACTATACTTGAGCATGAGTTTTATACCTAATTTTGTCCTGTTTTTAGAACAGTGACCTGATTTTTTTTTAGTGTCCTCCTATAATTTGTTGTTTAAAATATTTCCAGGAGGCTGCTGAGCCAGATGTTGGGAAGGATAATGATTGGCTCTCAAATGATGATTTAAAGTGTGATCGCATCAGTTAAACATTTATTTTATTAAAAAGGGTGAAATGTTTTCAAACATTGAACAATTACTACTTTTTTATAAAAAACAGAAATAGGCAAAATGCCCATTTGTCTTATTTACATAATACATTACAATATTTCTCAAGGTTTACAATTATTTACAATATATAAAAAATTAATCAGTAAAATAGGTTGGTTTTTTTTTTACAAGACATCAAGCCCTGTACTTCTAGTGTAGATGATGGCAGACAAGAATATTATTGCACCAATGAAACAAATAGTCCAACAATCAGAGTATTTCTCTGAGATCTAAAACAACATCATTAGCTACAGTAACATTCATTTAATCCCATCTAGGGTTGACTTCAGGCAGTTTCCATACAAACATTGTCTTATAAAGCAATTGGGGCAATTACAATCATAGATACAGTATTTACAGCTTCTTCTATACAATCTGTATGGAGTCTTGTTGAGTTCACCCTTCATAGAAGCTCTATAAATAACTCATTCTCCTGAGTGGGGAGGACAGTTACACTGATACAGTCCCTTTAAATTCTCTTCAGGAGATGACAAGCTAAACCTCCTTGAGTCAAATTCATCCTTAGCACTCATGGCTAGAGCTTTGTTGCCTCTCTAAGTAGTACCAGCTACAGATATTTGAATGATTCTGCACCTGAGCAGTTAAATAATGTCTGTTGTGCAGTACAGCGTCTCTCTAGCTACATGTGCCTTTTCATGTGCAGAGCCAGGTGGTCTGACCTAGAGAAAGCCCTGTCACAGAGGTGGCACTGGAAGGGCCGGTGGCCAGTGTGCTTGCGATAGTGACGTGTCAGTTCATCAGAGCGAGCAAACTTCCAGCCGCAGCCTTCCCAGTTACAGTGATAAGGTTTCTCACCTGTTGGGAAAATCAGACAGACCATGACTCAGTGAATTCCTCCCACATAAAGGCAGCTCCCAAACACTAGAAGGTTTGTAAACTCTCTCACTATGTCCCAGCATATGCCTCACATTTATCTTAGCATTTTATATTGGTGCCCAGCACTCTTGTATCCAAGTGCCTCCCAGGATAATTAGATTGCAGTAGCAATTCTTCTCCCTTCTCTGAGCAGAAGCAACTCTCTCCCTGGAGTAGGATTGTGGATGTTTTGTTTGTTTGGGATTTTTGGTGGGGAGGAGTGATTGGAGGGTCATTGCTGCAAATAACATTCCAGTTATAACAGGAACATTTTAGCAAAAACACATGCAGACAGAGACAGCTCCCAGCCACTACAGGGTTATTAACCTTTCAGACCATGGATGGGCTCAATCGGATTAATGGACTTCTCACACAATTCAGGTTACATTCTGCGCCTAGACTTAATTTTGTGGTAGAGGGTTTCTGAGTACCCATCCATGGCAAACCCCCTGTATCCCCCATATAGCCAAACATTGGGCTGCATTTACCTGTGTGTGTTCTAAGGTGGGCCTTCAAGTGGGAGCTCTTGGTATAGGTTTTCCCACAGCCTGCATAGGTGCATGTGTGTGTGGCTGTCCTCTTCCTGGGCCAGGATCGTCGCCCTCTTTTGGGCTTGGAATCCATCAGCTCCAAGGGAGAGGAAGGAGGGGTTAGCATGCCTCTCGGAGCTGAGGGTTGCAAGGGCAGACTGTCCTTAAGCAAGCCAAACTGAGAGGCACTCTGGTACTGGAAGTGGGGCTGGTGACGGTGGAAGCCTGTGGTAGGGTGATAGCTTTGCTGGAATGACACTGACGAGGGGCAGATCATCTGTGCCTGGCAGTCATTCACCATGAGGTCATCAGGGCTCAAAGGGGGTGTCTCTGCGCCAGGGATCTGGGGTGAGCTGGCCATCCTGGGCTGCTCATAGGCCATCATGCAGGTTGCATTGCCTTCTTGCTTGATCTTAGGGCATGTCTGAGGGACGAGGCCCATGATGGGCCCATAAGTGTCCATGTCAGGTTCTGGCTTTATGTTGTCCACAAAGTGTGGGTTCCCAAAGCTGGATGTCACAAAGAATCGTCCCTGGACATTGTTGGGGAGGCAGAAGTTTGAGTCCATCTCAGATCTGATCATCTCTGTCATGAGGCTGGAGTTGTAAGGAGGTGGACTGCTCTCATCCAGGGGACTGTAGCATCCAGAAGATGGATTTGTCTGGTAGAAGCTGCTGGGCTCTGTCTGTGCGGAGGTATAATCCCCACTAGGTGAATTCTGGCTGAAGTTGTCATTGCCCATGGAAAGGATAAAATCCAAAACGTTGTTGAGATCTTCATCCTCTTTGCGAGGGGAGAAACTGCCCAGTCCTGGCCTCAGCTCTGGCATGGTGCAGCTGTTGGCAAGGGCTTTGTCCTCCTGGTCACATTTCCATCTCTGAGAAAGAAAAGCAGAGAATATTAGAGCTCAGGGGAGGGTTCAGGAACCTCGGGTAATGGACAATTGTTAATCTATCTGCACAGAGCTAGGGTTTATTCTGTCAACCAATGTCAAGCCAAATGCTATAATCAAAGCATTAATGCCCCAGCACTGCATGGGGCATTCCCTCCACCTACCCTCCTCCCCGGGGCACTGCACACACTGGCACCGCAGGATTTTCCACCCAAGCCTTTGCAAACGTCAGTTCATTAACATGCACCGTCCCTTCGCAGGAGCAGTCCCCTTGACCGAGGGGGAAGGGTCCCCGCCCCTCGCTCTGGCTTGTCCCTGCCTGGCAGTTCAGGCGGGTGCCCCACGCCGGCCCAGGCGCTTCGCGGACACTCACTCCGTGGAAAGTTTTCTCCCTGCAGGGGCTGGCGAAGGTGGCGAACGAGGGCAGGATTGTGTCGCTCAGCGCCATCGTCCCGGCTCGGCTGCTCCGGGGGGCGACGGCTGGAGGGGGCTGCGCGCTGTGCGGCTCCCGGGCCCTCCCCACCTTATAACCTGGGCTGCCGGAGCCCTTAAGCCAATTGCAGGGAGCGGAGGAAACGCGTCCCGGACGGGGCGGGAAGGAGCGAGCCAGGCGCAACCTAAATTTAGCCCGGCTATAAAAGGAGGCAGCAGCGGCGGCGGCTGCAGCCTGAGTGGGGCGGAGCGCGGGGCGGCCGGCCGGCTCCCCCTTGACCCGGGCCCCGCATCACCCTGGGGCCCCCCGGGCAACCGCGGATCAGAGCCGGGGGCCGCTTCCCGGGGGGGCTAAAGTGTCAGTGAAACGGAACCGCAGCAGCCCGAATACAGACCCCCGCTGAGCCGGAGAGCACCGGCCGGGGCAGCCCGGGGGCAGGAGAGGGGCGGAGGAGGGCTTCCCGTGGAGTAGGAGCGTCAGGGGGTGTCAGGGCTTCCCGTGGAGTAGGAGCGTCAGGGGGTGTCAGGGCTTCCCGGGGGGGCAGGAACGTGGGGAGGGTCAGGGCTACCCGCGGAGCAGGATCGGAGCGGCCGGTCAGGGCTTCCCGTGGGGCCGGAGCGGTTGTGGCCGGCACAGTGCCCTTTCTCTGGCCCCATCGCCCCATCGCCTCTAGTTTCTCAGCCGGGCGGCGGCTCTGCATCGGGTACAAGCGCCGCTTGGGTGTAAACCCGTCCCCGCCAGGAGGGCCTCCCTGCTGGGGGACACGCTGGGACACTCCCCAGGGCTGGGGATCCACCCTCATCCCGTAACTCCGCAGCTCCAACTGCAGCAAGCTACGTGCCCATCCCCACAGGGCAAAGCAGCTCGCTCCCCGCCCTGTGCTGTCCGACCATGTTTTAAATAGACAAGCTGGGCACCGGAGCTGGACTCTGGACGGCTTGTTATGCTCCCTGCCGCTCTCCAGTTATCAATGCACACATTTGTTAGTCGGCAGCAAAGATGATTTAGGTTAATTAGAAAAAACTTTTTAACAATAAGGATAGTTACTGTTGGAACTTTTTAACAATAAGGATAGTTACTGTTGGAACTTGGAATAGTTTCCCAAGGGCGGCTGCGGAATCTTATTGGGAAGTTTTTGAGAACAGGTTGGTCAAAGACCTGTCAGGGATGGTTTTGGTCTTGTCTCAGCATGGGGATGGACTAAATGACCTCTCAGGTCCCATCCATCCCTACATATCTATGAGTCCTGCTTCAGGTTTCCAGACATCCTCTTTTAGACGTGGCCTTCAGCCTCCATACATCATGTGCGTGTGCCAGATCACATCTAGGGCCTCAACTCCACGTAAGCCCTGGTTTTACAGGTGTCTGGATGAACTCCTGACATACAGCAGTGTAAGAGAAAAATCATACCATTCTTTCACCTGAAATGTTGCTTTTGTGAGATTTTGCTCTGATATTGTCTAAAAATTAGCGCCGTAATCGATTAGCATTGTTTGTTACTTACAATAACACAATATTTACAATAATATATAGATGTCTCAATCAGGCTTGGGGAACCATGCTACTTGGTGCTGTATGTGGTCCTGACTCCAGTGAACTCACAATTTAGATCACTGATTTGCAAAGGGTGGGATACTATGGGGGCCTATAATGGCAGAGCATCATTGCCATGCCAGCATAAAGGCATAGTGTAGCTAAGCCTCAGATCAACTGAAAGCTTTTTTCCCCCGTTGCCGTAGGAAAACACCTCCCTGACCAACAGAAGGTAGATTGATTGAACTATTCTCCCTTGTACTTAGCTGTGTGTACACCAGGGAGTAGGCCAGCATAGCTACATCACTGAGGGGCATGGATTTTTCACTTAAATTCCAAAAACTGGGATCCATATGGACAAGTCTCACAGAAGAATGATTGTTTATCCCAGTAACTGGTTCTCTTGAGATGATGTCCACAGACAGATCCACACTTCCTGCCCACATTCCCCCTTCTTTGCAGTCTAAAGGGATTCCCGAATTAATGGGGAAAAATTAGGGGTGTTTGGGAACAACTCCCCTTTTTATACTCTGAGTTCCCTGTAAGTGATTGGGGGAGGAAGGGGGACTAAGCAGAGTGGCCTCAAGTGATGCTCTTTTCTGGAGGATGCTGATCTTGCATGCTGAGGGCTTTAATCTCAGGAGTGTGAGTCCATGTTGTCTGTCTCAGAGAACCACAGTAACTGGTAATTAACTGATATTTTTAAATAGCTACAAATTATTTAAAAAATATCAGTTGAGTAATTAATATTTTTACATTTTAATCTAAAAGTTCACAAAATGGCCAGGAGGCACAGTCAGTCTCCTGTGAATGGAGTTGAATCAATACACTTGAATGCATGGTAACGAAGTACACAAAGATGTATGACTCACAGCAATGTAATGTTACACTTGTGTCATCTTTAAATGTAAACTCTTTTCCTCTAATAAAATATTTGTAAGTGTACACTATGTATATATGGTGATATGAGTCAGCCAAGAAAGTGTCCTCTGTTGAATTCTGAATGAATGCGTATGTTCCCTGGATAACATGCTGAGTGTCTGTGGCAGTTTATATTCTTGTGATTTCAGCAACTGCTACAAAAAATATTTTGTTTCTATGCTAGACAGCTGTAAGTGTAAGTTTAACTATAAAGTTCTAGTCAGCTTCTGTTGTCAATTAGGTGCTGGAAGCACATATGAGTATGTAACCCCATAGTCACTTTGTGTCACCTAAAGTATATTGTGTTTTCTTCTTTGAATAAAGGAAACATTAAGTGGATACTGAAGATGAAAGCCAAGTACATGAAATAATCAGCTGTCCACCTCCAGTTTCTCTTTTTCCTCAGTAGAGCCGTTAAACTAAAAAAATGTCAGTATGTTAAACTAAATGAGTTGAATGTGAAGCGTTTACTTATGTTGTGAGTCACTAGTTACGTGTGAACTTTGTAACAATTTGCCACAGTCTTCCTCTTGCTTCATTATCAGTGTGCTTAAACTGTTATATTTTTCATCCTGTGCAAGTCTTTTTAATAAATAGTCAAAAACAGATGACACTGAGCTCATTTACACCACTGTGGCTACTGAAGCCAGTGGAGTTATACTAATGTGTAAAAGCAGGGTACCTGAGATTAGAAGGAAATTATTGTAAACTGTATTCTTTAATCTTCTGTAAGTAGAATGCTAATGGCTCAGATGTGGGCAGCTGGAATAGGACACAAGATACTCCAGTTTGAAAAATACTTATTATGTTGGCAAAGTTGATTTTCTATAATTTATTGCTGATCCCCGTTGCTTTTTTATGTTAAAGGGAGCTTGGTGCCAACTTTTTAATAGATTGTAATCAAGACCCTAAACTTTAATGACTGGGTCAGAACTCCTGCTGTATAAAGGGAATGCAGCAATACAGAAAGACTGCAATTGACTCTGTTGGTGATTGCAGCTGGGCCACGCCTTGTCTATTGAACACATCTAAGTCAGCACAGAATTCAAACAAGAATGCTCCTTTATCCCTGGACAGGTCACAGATGGCCTCAGCCTGATGTTCCATGGAATGACATTGGTGTAAGTGAGCTCAGAATCAGGCTCATTAGCTTTACATGCCATTATTTTGTTGAAAACTACTGCATCAGCAACAAATATTGATTGTTCAGGTGTTGTGTAAGCAGGAAAGACATGTATTAATGTATCTTTGCTTCAACTGTATATCAAACAATTTTAGATTAATTCATTTGTATTCCTAATTTTTTTTGTTTTAATTTAGCTTTGAATTACACACTTAAATTAAGGTTTGTGGAAGGTGTGAGACTGGCCATGCTAAGACTAAAGTCTTTTATCTATCCAGGTAAAGCCCAGGTAATGACCATGTAAACTTCCCTCCTGATGTGTCTCAGGCATGTCCCAGAGAGACACCTGTAGTCTTTGAGCCAAATTAATCCACAGTGTAATTCCACTAATTTCAGTGGAGTAACATCAGCTGAATTTCATGTGCATTCAAACCTTGCTAAACAGCCAACAAGCCAGACTTTTTTCTTTATGGTCTTACTGGGCATTATATATGTTGATACATATTATGTAGGTATGTTGACACGGTGCTGCGATGCTACATTATGTGTGCAGTGCCAATAGGTAGCTGTTATTGTTATTATTAGACACTGTCATGCTTTGTGACATGAGGCAACCCAGTGTTTCCACCTCTGTCTGTTTAGTGCCAATTTTCTTGCTCCATTGCAGTCTGCTTCCACAACAGTAGCATCTTTTGGTTGCCTCTTTTCCATCTTCCACCAAGTGGTATCCAGTCGAGGGCGTGTATAGTACTTTTTTGACATTCGTACAACATGCTTAAATCATTTCAGCCTTCTTTCTCAAATCACTGTCTCCACTGTCAGTCAGTTGACCAGTTCTTTGTAATACATCAGCATTAGTTAGTTTATTCCACCAGTGGACACCAAATATTCTCTCCAAGCCTCTCTGATGAAATGCATTAAGTTTCCTGTTGTTGGCTTCCAGCATTTGCCAAGGTTCAGAAGCATATACCAGTGTGGTAACATTGTGTCTTTATCTTAGTTCTTGTGTGTAACTCCTGACTTTTCCAAATATTTGCCAGTCTCGAAAAAGCTCCACTTGCCTTCCCAGTTCTTGCTTTCACTCCTTGCTGAGTTGTCCATCATTGCTGACTCCTCTTTCAGTTATCATGACTTTAGTTTTCTTTTGGCAGATTCTTAATCCTACTTTGGCAGCCTCATGTTTGATAGTCTTTTTCATGGCATCATCATCTGTGTCCAATGTGATCTGCTAAGTCAAGCTCTTTAAAATTTCCTGTATTTCGCATAACTCCTGTATCTTCTTTTGATGTTGCTCTTTGCATCATGTAATCTATCACAATGGAGAAAAGGAGTGATAACATACAACCCTGCCACACTTCAGTGATGATCTCAAGCCAATTGATCTCTCCACTTTCTCTCCTTACACACCATTTTAATCTTCAAACAGCACCTTGGCCAGTGGCACTTTCTTTCTAGGAAGCCCATTTTGTCAGAAGATCTTTCGTAGTGACTCTCTATGAATTGTGATATAGCGAGGGCAGAAAGCTGTAAGAAAGTGATGTATGGCAGATACGTAAGCCTCAGAATGATCAGAGTTCTGTTCCCTGCAGATTAGCTGAGTCTCGTTAGGGGGCAATTAGGAGCAGCTGAGCCAATTAGGGACCAGCCAGGTGCTCCATAAAAGCCCTCCGCCCCCAAACAGACAGTGTATGAGCTGGGAGTGCAGTGCAGTGCAGAGCAGAGCAGAGCAGAGCTGCAAGGAGGAACAGACCAAAGTGCAGAGATTCTGTGGAGGAACAGGCTGGAGAAAGGTACCAGGCTCAAGAAGCCAGAAGGAGGGGGAAAATTAGCCCAGGGGATGAGAAGTGCAGTTGAGAACACGGTGCCAGCAGCACCTAGCTGCTTCTCATAGGGCCCCTGGGCTGGGACCTGGAGGAGCGGGTGGGCCCGGGTCCCTACCCCCTCCTCGGGGAAGATGGGGTGACTAGAGACGCCCTGACCCACTACAAGCAACCAAAGCATGAGACCCACTAAGGGGAAGTCGGCTGCCTGCCACAGAATGCAATCAAAAGCTTTGGTGAAATCTATGAAGTTCAAGACTAATTTTCTCTGGTAGGCAAGCCCTTTCTCAATCAATTGTAAAGATGTGATCCACACATGATCTTTTAATTTAAAACCTGCTTGTTCATTGTACAGTTTTTTCATCCGTGACCAGTTTGATTTTGTTCAATAGTACACTGCATAACACTTTTTCAGATACTGAAAGTAATGTTGGTCCTCAACAGTGATGTCATATCAGTTGGTTGTCTTTCTTTGGTCGTTTACAGGTCACACCTTTCTTCCAATCCTCTGGACAGAGCTCTTTCTCCCAAACTATATTGCAAAGTTTATGTATTTCATGTACTACCACATCCTAACAACCCTGAAGCTTTTCAGCAATGAGTTTATCTTGACAAGGCACTTTGCTATTTTTATCTGCTTAATTGCTTTAATCTATTTCTGCTTCTGAAATTTCTAACAGTGAAATGTTTAATTCTTCACCCTCTTTGGATACATTGACTGGATTTGGTGGCTCTGGTTGACAGTACTAAATTAATATGTACTATCATCTTTTCTTTTGTTCTGTTTCCACTATTACAATCTTCTTCCACCTTTTGCTTTTATGATACCATTGTGAATCAGGAACCATGTTGACAATTGCTTACACACCTGGAACAGCTTCTTAAAGTCACCTTTCACTGCTGCTTCTTCAGCTCTTCTAGCTTTTTTAGCCAGTCATTCTTGCTTATGGGTCTGACCATTTATTTCATTTCATTCTCTTTCTCTACAGACTGGTTGCTCTCTTGATAGCTAGTTGAATATTCCACATTTTTTAAAATAAAATGTGGAAAATCATGGGGGGGCATGTTGTGCCAAGTCATAGATTTTTAAGGCCAGAAGGAACCATTGTGATCCTCTAGCTTAAAGTCTTGCATAACACAGGCCATAGGTCTTTGATTAATTAATTCCTGCTTCAAGTTCAATAGCTATGACTGAACTTAGCATGTCTTTTAGAAAATCCTCCAATCTTGAGTAAAAGATTTACAGTGATGGAAAGTCAACCATATCTCTTGGTAAACTGTTCCTATGGTTAATTACCCTCACTGTTAAAAATTTGCACCTTATTTCTAGTCTGATTCTTTTCTAGTGTCAGCTTCCAGCAACTTGATATTCCCGTTTTATACATGAAAGGAATGCATTTGCCCTTTCAGCCACAGCATTACATTGGGAGCTCATGTTCTGCTGATTATCCATCATAACTCCAAATCTTTTTCAGAATAACCAATTCCCAGACTGGAGTCCCCTATCCTGTAAGTATGGCCTATACTCTTTGTTCCTAGATGCATGACCTTATATTTGGCCATACTGAAATACCTATTTTTTTGTTTGTGCCAGTCCCCAAGTGATCCAGAGCCCACTATATCAGTGACCTGTCCTCTTAATTAATTATTACTAACCCAATCTATGTCATCTGCAAACTTTATCAGTAATGATTATATGTAAATGTTACATAGTGTAAGGCCATGAATTGATCACTCTTGGACACCACCAGAAACACATCTGCTTGATTATGATTCCCTTTTTGCAACTATATTTTTAAGTCCAATCAGTTAGCCAGTTTCAATTCATTTATGTACCATGTTGATGTTGTATCATTCTAGTTTCTTAATCATATGTGGTACCAAGTCAAATGCCTTACAGAAGTCTGAGTAAATTACATCAAGATGATTACCTTTATCTACCAAATCTGTAATTTAATTTAAAAATCAAGTAAATTTCACAATCTATTTTCCTTCAACCCATATTGCTTGGCTGAGTCCTGTATCAGTTGTTCCATTGTTTTACTCAGGCTTGATGGTCACCTGACAGACCTATGATTACCTGGATCATCCTGTTTGCCCTCTTTAAATACTGGAACTACATGAACTTTCTTCTACTCCTCTGGAACTCTTCCACAATGTTCCAAGACTTACTTAAAATCACCATTACTGGTCCATATAGTTCCTCAGACAGGTTGTTTAAAACTCTTGAATGCAAGTTATCTAGATCTGCTGATTTTAAAATGTCCAATTTTAGTAGCTGCTATTTAACATCCTCTTTAGTTACTGTTGAACTGGAATGTATTTTATCTGCAGCATCATATGGTATGAATAGATCATCTGATTCCCCCCCCCTCTCCAAATACAGAACAGAAATATTTATTGAACATTTTTTCCTTTTCTGCAATATTAACAATGCTACCTTTTCCATCATTTCTGCTGGTGGTTTTTGTGCAGTCCACTACTAACTGACTTCACAAAGGTTCTCAAATGTCAGTTTGATAGTGACAGCTTTTGGTCACTACAGACCCAGCCAGGATGACTTCCATTAATCTAGTGGATAAATGGGCCTACCCTACATTTCCACAAATAGTTCTAATTGTAAAAAAAAAACTATTAAATTGCACAGAAATATGTATGAAAATGTGATCTGACTGTTAAAGTAGTTTATGAATCTGACTAATCATGAGAAAATCAAATCCATTATGATGGAAGTTTGCATGAAGGGAAATTAGTTTGTCTTCAAAATTTTTATTTGAGATATTCAGAATTAACATTTTTTACAGTCACTGAGTTCTTATGATTTTGGGAGAGTAGGCAGCGATGGATGCAATTATTAATGTATTTCAGGACAGTCTATCTACAGAGCTATTTAGGGAGCTTACAGCCCCAAAATACTTATGCTGGTTTATTAGTTACCTGCTTTGCTTAGATCTGCAGTTTGGTTCCTGGCATCATTTGCCAGCATATATTTTGAATTCACATGAGCCTGTGTAGACTGCATTCCACATTTCTCTTTTAGTTGTCAACTAAAGATTAAGAACCCAATTCCTGCAAGTTATTTCATTTTTTAATCTTAGAGAAAAATGGGTAGATCCCAGCTTCAAAAGTTCTGCAGCGTATCTACCACTCTAGTGCCATAAAATGGAAACTTGTGTCTGTGAAACCACCAAAATGGTCAGAGGAACAGATCACAATTAATGACGTTCAAACGTCACCAAATGCTCCTTTTTGAAACCTGCAATTTGTTAAACATTCAAATGTACAGTGAAGAGTTTATCTGCATCTGTGGGATTGATAGTACAGTGAGGCATAAAGTACTTTGTATCATTTAATTCAGAAAGATAACTATTTTTAATAAAGATTTCTATTATGGTAGCATCCATCAGGCGAAGGGCTCCATTATGCTGGGCACTGTACAAAGGCAGATTAAGAGATAATCTCTGTCCTAAAAGTCTTCTCTGAAGGAATGTGATTTTAAAAGAGACATCCCACCCAAAGTGCTGCTATTTGTAAGCATGCATGGTACCTAACTTGAGGGAGGGACTCAAAGTGGACCTGGGAGGAATCAGATCAGGATGGCAAGACAGGCTCCAGGGTCTGTCACATCGCTAGATGGGGGACTAGGATGCCTGACAGGGTCTCACAGGAGAATGGGACTGAATATGTTTACATGGCACAATGCCTCAGACCTAAATTACTGAAAATAGTGATTTTCCATTCCACTAAAGGTGAGTGCACCTCACTCGAAGAACATCAGTTACTGGTAAGTAACCTTGTTTTCCTAAAATAAGCTTTGATTTAAGCGATTCCATTACTCTGGAGAGATGCTAGATACTCTGGGAAGACGCATCAGATCCCCAAATGTCAGAATTATTGAAACTTCCACAGGAAATGAACCAATTCAATCCTGTTACATTAATGGAGCATATGCTGCCCACACTGTTATAGTTACAGATTATGCTCATCTAAAGCTAAGAAAAGTTACAGAATTCCTGTGAGGAGACAATATGAGAAGGAAAATGACTGTCTTTTATGGTCATTTGGAACAATAAATAACGCTGAACAGGTATAAAAACTGTTTATTTCCCTGATTTCAGCCATGCAACCCAAAGAATAAGGTGTAAACTGTGGTGCATTGAGGACTGAAAGTGTAAACCAGACTTGTCTATCGCTTAAACAACAAATAAAAACAAAACCATCTCTACATCACCACTGTGTTCCACATAATTACTGACTAGACCCAACTCTGCTTAGCTTGTGAGATTTGATACAGACAAAGCCCTCATAGAAGCATGGATGATTATTTCAGATCATTTTGTCAATATGAAGTTTAACATTTCAAACCTAGGGGAGGGGGAGAGACATAGCAACCACTAGAAATATGCTTGGAGGTGAAGATGCTTCTTCACTAATGTCTAGAAAGTCTTTATAATTCACATTTTTATTATACAGAGATGAAGCTCATAAGGGAAAAACAAAGTTGGTGCGATGAATATATGTTTAATCCCCATTTAGAAAATACCTTCTTTGTATTGCACCTGTATTATTTATTAGTCATATGTCCTGCATATCTGGAGCTGAGTAATGGGAAATGTTGAAGAAAGAGTTTCATTAACTGTGATACTATTAATTGGCATAGTCTGCTGGCTGGAATGACTTTCTCCATTTGAATACATGGAAGTATGAATCAGAGTCTGGTGAATTAACCAGGGAGCGGAAGACAGGGATCTTTACATTGTAGATTATACTTTACATACAGAGTAGCTGATCTCATTTGTCTTCCTGGAACCTGAAGTTCTATTCAGAGTTAGATAATTAAAGCATCAAAAACTGTACAGATTTATCCATTAATAGAAATACTTACAGTACTACGTAAACTTTTGAAAGTGTAGTGGCATATGTAGGGACAGATTTTTTTTTTTTTTTTTCCAAGACCACTGGGCTTAATTTTTGTGAGTGTCATCTTGTTCCTTCAATTATTTGTGTCTATATTTCTAGTTAAATTTGGGATGAAAAATGTCCCTTAATAATGTGTAGAAAGTATTGTCCATTCATGAACAGAACTCTCAACTTCCCTTATTTATATATCCCGGAAAAATGTACTGCAAAGTGTTCAGATCAGATAATCACAAGAAAAACCACTTCTACTTTTGTTGATGAACTCTAGAAGGGCACTAAGTGCCAATTGTCAGTATAATCCTTGTGTTAGCCAAGATTATGGGTTTATGATACTATAGTAGCTATACTATATACAGGTACTATTGTAAATAAATACTAGTTCTCCTGGACAATTCTGTTGAAATCTTGTGAAATACTAATCCATTTTACGCAATTAACTAATTTTACAGGAGTAGTCTGATATAATGCAACCTTTAAAATCACTTGTATAACTTTTTAAATTTGCCATGATGATGGGTGCCAAATAAATGCTTGTAATAATAAAAACGAATGTTATGAATCTGAGATGCCTGTTTTTGCCAGTTATAGCATCATGTGGGTTACAAAGGAGGTTTTCAGCCTGGAGCTCACTGGAAGGCAGCAGGTTTGTATCAAATTACTGTAGAGCAAAGGGTGCTTTCATTTGCTAAATACCCAGTATGAATTTGTATTACATTGCAAGAGAAATCATGCCCTCCAGTACAGAAAAGAAGGATGGAGTTGTACACAAAATAAATGCATTGAAAAAAGGCATACATGTTTTGCATGCCTCTGTTTGATAATGCACTAGTGATATGCAGCAAAACATGCATTCCAATTACAAATATAGTTAAATATTTACAAACTTCGTGTTTTCCCTAATAGGTTCCACAAAGTGAATGAGAAGAGAAAGGTTCTGATTCAAACCAAAACAACAACAGTGATGTTAGTTGTAATGGCCTAGCTCACACAGGGTTTGTGTTTTCTTTCAGAGGGGACACAGGGCATGTGTGATTCAGGCAGGGCCCCCACATGGGCGGGGGTGGGGCGGAAAGGGTACACTTTCCCAGGGCCCGGAGGTCCTGGGCTGCAACTCCCAGTATCATGAGGAAAAAAATTTTCATGGCTCATGAAATTGTATGTATGGGATGAGGGATTGTGGTATATGTGTGTGGGAGGGGGCAAATGTTACAGGTTTGTACTGGGCCCAAAAAAATTATGCTTGGGCCCTGGTCTTTTTTGTGAGTTTCAGCTCACAGAAAAACAATATAATCACTTTCCTATATAGGGTTTACTTCTATCAAAACGTAGGGGTTTAAGTGTTCTAGACACAGCCTTACCTGAACTTATAAAGTTCTTGAAACAAAAGCTAGGCTGCCACTTTCTAGAAAGATGTAAAATATTAAATGTCTGATACCCTGACTTCTTGGGTTTAGTTCTAAATAGAATTGTTTTCTGTCTCCGTTTGCTTAAAAAACACCTGCTCTGTATAGCTGTCAAAGTGTCTCATTCACATGAAATCAGCATGAAGCATCCAGCCAAGAGGCAGCAGCCTGTATGAGTGAGAGAGGGGATTCTCTGCAGCCTTTATATACCAGAGTTATTTTTAACCACAGCCTCCATGCTTATTACAGTGTTTCCTCTCTCAGCGGCTCAGGAAGCCCACTTGGCTCTGTTTCCTGCTAACATGCGGCCCTGGCTCACAAAATCTCTGAGAACAACAGGCCTGAGACTGCTCGGCTCCATTTAAAAAAACTGGCAACTTTTCAAGCCCTGACAGAAAACCTTTGAAAGCTCTGGATTCCCTCCAGCTAACGTATGAGGCTCCTAGATCACTGACAAATTCAACTGAGACAACACAAAATGCTCCTATGTAAATAGCCCTTTTTCTGAGTTTACCTTTTTAATAGTTTAAAACATTATTTATAGTTATTTCACTGGATGGAAAATATTTTTATATTTTACAAAAATGGGTTTCAGGGAAATGTGTTTTTCGTCTAGTGGTCGTGTGACATTCTTCTTAGAATACAACAGCCACGTTTCTCTTCACTGAAAACCAGAACTGATGACCATTGGGAGCTCTTCAGTGAAGGGCCTGTGCCTAGCTCTGTGTTTGTTTAACACTGAGCAGAATGGTGTGAGCCTTGGGGCACTACCATAATATAAATATTAAATAACAGTACTAATGACCACAACTGGTCTTAGAGCGTCTGATGGTCCAAGTTAAGTAAGGTCAAAGATGGGTTGGTGGTATTTAAGGGCTTCCTCAGACACTTCATTTTACACACAACAGGAATTTTTTATTTTTTTGGTTGACATTTTTTTTACTTGCTCCAAAAGAGAATTGGGTTTCCAAAAAAAAAAAAAAAAGGGGGGGGGGGGAGGAGGCGGAGGCTTAAAGACTTAGAATATGCATGACCTGGACAAGTATGCAAATGCTGCTTTGTCCTAATGAGATATTTGCCTGATATGGTTATTAAATAGTAAAGTGAAGCTGCTCTTTGTTTTGCTGATAATAATTCTTTGGAATTTTTGCTGATCACCCAGAACATTTGAGCTGATGAATTTTTCATTTATTAAAAAAATGCTTCTTGAATCTCTTTGCCCTTCTCTGGTGCCGTCTTTGCCTCTATCTGTCACATAGCTGCTTCAGCCAGTGCAGAATGTGGCTGCTCTCCCAGTGTGAAGGACAAACCAGTGAGAGCAGATTATACCTGTGTTCCCTACTCTGCACTAACTACCAGCTTATCTTGGTGTGAAATGTAAGGTGCTGATTAAAGCCCTAAATAGTAGAGTGCTCATTCCAGTGTGTCTCATAGCCCACACCACCTACATCTCTGGCAGTTAAGTTTTAGCTGCCATTCCCAAAGGTAGGACTTTTACACACTCTGGGAACAGGACACTTGCTGTTGAAATTTGCTCCCATTCAAGACGTATCTGAGTCAGAACTTGGCCACTTAGCTTGGAAATAAGATGTATCTGTGTGTTAACATTGCAGCTAGTTGCAGATTTTGGAATCTGCTGGCGTTTACCCTCTTGGCTGGTATTTCCCCATCGCTGGTCTCTGCAAGCTAATTGGTTTGGTGTGGCAGGATATGCAAAAAGAGAACTATTGTCAAGTGTATAATCCCTAATTTGAGGAATTCTTTTGTTTTTGTTTTGCAGTGAATCAAAATTACACAAAGATGACCAAATTAGCACCTTAGAAATGTGTATAATAAAACTAATAATAGATGAAGAGGAAAGTACAAAAGCTAAAGCCATTTTCATTGCATCTGATGCATTTCTAGAGTATCTCACCATTGTGCTATCTAGGGACACCTTACCTATATAATATATTGATCATAGTGACTAAACTCCACTTATATTAGTAACTAAGTGCCCTCCTCCACCTTAAGTGTTAGCAGAGACCTAAGTTGAAAGAGAAAGACAGAAAGTGAGAGTGTGTGTGTCAAATCACTACAGCAATCTAATCGTCTTACCCTGTTTTTTTTGGTTTTTTTTTTTGCAGGTCTATGTATGCTGTTCTTGGGCCAGGCCTGTGGACTTCTCTCCCATTTTTTCTTTCCTCCCCCTTCACTAAACTTCACCATGTAGAAGGAAGATAGCAGCACTAATTCTCAGGACAACCTGAGTAGCCGTTATTGGGATGCAGCAGAAGCATTCCTGTTAAGTGGCCAGAAGTAATTAGTTTTGCTGCCAATATTCCTTTGAGCTTGGGCATTGTGCCTGAAATCAGCGTTTTTGCCCAGTGCTGACTGAAGCAATATCATTAACTTGAATTACTAATGAAAAGTGTTACTGGATCATCATCTTGCCAATCGTTAGGTGATAGTAAATTATGGGACTAGTTCATGAAGCAGGTGCTGGGATGACTAACTATTAATATCTCTCAAATTACCCTCATTTGGGGGACATCACCCATTTTAGTCCCAAAATTACCCATGTTCCTCACAGAGTTCCTGTTCCTTCACATTTATTGTTGAAAAGTGCTGGTATAACTAAAGAATCATTACACTGAAATTATAGGCATTAGTCACACTAAAAAGGCATGAATAATCATTTTTTTTGTGTCACTCGTTTTGGGCCTTTGTCAGAAACAGAAGCCTATTTTCTGTATTACTGCATCTGAAGAAGAGAGCTGAAGTCTCTCAAAAGCTTATGTCTGCAAATATTAAATGTGTTAGTCTTTAAAGTGCCACAGATCTCTTGTTTTTGCTGTATACAGACTAACATGGCTACCCCTCTGGAACTAGTTTAAAATGAGGGTACAAAATTTCACCATAAAATTGAGGGCCGGGTTGAGGAGTTTGAAAAAAAAAAAAAACTTATTCTTTGAATTATATTTATCAAAAGAACAGCAGTCCAAAAGCAGTCCAAAAGCAACTTTGTTTTATGCTAGTTGGGGTTCACTGTAATGATAAAATGACTCTCTGCAGCTTGGCTTTCTGTGTCATGGCCCATCTTGTTCTATTCGAGCCAGGTGATAGGTAACACCAGCAAGGACAATTGGTTCATCTATAGTTAGTGACTGTTGTTTGTACACAGTGGTTTATGTTAGAACTTGAGGATAGCCAATGACTTTGAGCATTTTTTTACTGATGGTTTCAGCAATTGCCCCATAAACATTGGAGGCAAGGCTCCCTTAGAACTTTCAAAGCTAAATAACCCTCCTTCAAATATAACTGAAATTATATCTTGCAGCTTCTAAAATAGCTCACATCACTACCACCTCCAAAAACAGCCCTGGGACTATGTGGCCTTGTGGTTATGGCGACAGGGTTGTGGTGGTGAAGTAGAGATTCAAATCCAGTTGTAGGGAGATAAAAAGCTTCAAAGAAAGTGAAACTGTGTCTTGATTATGTGGAAATAATAAGACTTAATTTTACTTAAACCTGCAAAACAAAATTTATGTCTAAAAATAAAGTGTGATACGGGAGGGTAAGAATCCTATGTCATATCAGGAGATGTACTGTGGATAAAAGCTTCAAGTCACAATGATGACAGAACACATTCTACTATGTCAGACAAGTTTGGATTGTGTTATTGTGCAGTATGTTACATCAGTCTGCTTAAAAATTCTACATTTGAAGATTCCAAACTCTCAGAATCTGAGGCTGAGCAGAACAGCATGTTTTAACTTGTATCTAATCTGATATGGACTTGGTTACTGCCCCTCCAGGCTGTCAGAGGTCAAGAGTCTGCACAGGCCCTACAAATGGTGGCCCAAAGAGCATCTTTGTAGAATCCCGCTGATTTGTGTTGACCATCTCTGCAAGGGATGGGGGGAGAGGCTATGCGGGGATAGGGGAGCTGGTGGGAACAGTGGGGTGGTGTGAAGGTGAAGAGGAGAAAGGGGTCAATGAGGGTTCGGAGAGATAAGACAATAACATAGCTTGTTCATAGCCTTTGAAGAGTAAGGATGTAAGCAAGGTCTGCGTGGCAGTATCCCTGCTCAGCAGCTGAAAGTGGGGCACGTTATTTGTATGGGCTTTGTATTTGCATGAGTACAATTAAGTACTCAGCATATTGCATAAGCACACTAGGTGTTCAGCATGATGGGAAATGGTCAGTGTGTCTGGTATTGTGTTACAAGTCACTTTTGTGTTAACTGCAGGGATAATGAAATGTTGTCCTTCAATTGTATGAACAAATGGCATCAGAGCTGTGTTTAGCCTGTTCTGATAAAAAATTCACTCTCACCTAAACAAGCCCAAAAAGGGTGGTGGATGGATGTTTCAGCATTGTAAGGAGAGAGGAAGGGGGTGAGAAGTCTTCTCTTGAGCTTGCACTAGCCCTGGCAAAGGGCTACCCTCAGGCATGGATTGACAATCTCCTCCCACTGTTAAATGGTAGAACTGATGGTTCCTCTCGGAGTCTTTTGTTTGTTAAAAGCAGGGATATTGCTTCTGTGTCAGCAGAAGGTTTTCCCATGAGCTGAAATTCACTAAGAGCTGAATCACTAGAGAGACTGGGAAACCTTGACTAAGACCACCAGAAAGGTGCCAGCAGTGGGCAGCACCTGCAGATGGTGGGATCGGTCGGCGACAGCAGGAGCCAGGAACGGTTGGCGCCGGCAGATGGTGAGAGCCAGCAGTGGGGACTCTGTGAGGCCCGCAGGAGGCAGCAGCGGAAGAGGCCTGGTCAAGCCTGCGTCCAGCAGGAGCCTGCAGAGGGGATCTGGCTGAGCCCCAACCGAGAGGTGGACATTGCAACTACCATGGTCAGTACAGGAGAAAGCAAGAAGGGAAAGGCGAAGGACGCCCCAGTACTCTGGATGGGTTTGGCTCATTGAGTTCATGAATTCTGTTTGCACTGTTTCCCAAACCAGGGCTGTATTACTTCCTTTCTGTTATTAAAAGGTTTACTTTCTACACTCAGACTCTGTGCTTGCGAGAGGGGAAGTATTGCCCTTTTGGGCACCCAGGGGATAGTGTGTGATTTCCCAGGTGATTGGGTGGGGGCTCCAGCAGTTTGGTGTGGTATCATTGACAGGGACCTCTAGATATAGAACCCGGCCCTTGCTGCTGCCGACTTTCTGGCAGAAGGGTTACAAGCAAAGTGCAGGTGCTGGCCAGTTCAGGCAGTCTGACTTGCTGGGAATAACTCATTGTAGACAGAACTGTGCAGCCTGGAAAAACCCTGATTGGGGGGGGTGAGGGAAGCAGAGAGAGTGAGAAAGAGTGATGCCTCCACCCAAAAGAGGTGATGGATGGAGATCCAGAAGCCTAAACGTGGGTGCCCTTGATGGGCCACTGAGGGGGAAGACTGGGGCAGTTGCCCTGAACTGTGCTGTGGGAAATGGGGAGCAGACAGAGCCCCTTGAATGGAAGGAATACAGGGAAGGGATGCACACACAGCTCCTGGTGTAGGTGCAAATTAGGGACCCTGGTGTAGAGGGAGGTGAGAATGGGGGGGGGGGGGTACATAAAACCAATAGTGGTGATGTTGAGAGGGGGGGAACCCTGGCAGGAGGAATGCGGGAAAGAACCCCTGCAGTGGGAGAAATGGAAAGCACACAGAACCCATTGTGATGGGTGGTGAATGGAGGAACCTGATATGAGAAGAGAGAAGAAGGGGGGAGGGTGGCAAACAGAACCTCTGGCAGGAGGAAAATTGGAGGCATTACAGAGTGTCCATGAAATAGAGGAGGATGGGCAGGTGGCTCACAGAGAGCTTCAGCAAGCAACAAAGGGATTGGTGGGTGTAATCAGCTTGGCCAATAGACATTACAAAGTGTGCAACCCTCTATTTGTATGACAGTAATACTGAGATCAGGTCCCATTGTGCTTGACAATGTAAAAACACACAGAGGCAGTCTTTAGTATGATACCATACAATAGGGCCTATCAGTCTGATATATATGGAGTCTCTATAATATACTGATTAGCTGATTTTTCAAACTCTGACCAAAATGGCAGGTTCAACTGTTTCTTAAATCCCATCCAGGCTTAGTCCACCTTTGGACAAACACTGGCAGTATTTATAGTTAAGGAAGTACTGGCATTTCCATTGTAGAAATCAGCAAACATCAAAGAGTATGTCTACTGATAGAAATCAACCAAATAAATCAAATCATTCTCTTAGCAGATGGGCTTAGCCCTCTCTACTAAATTTATCAAACCCTATAAATAATGATTTCTAGCATGGTTGATAATGGATCTCTGAGCAAACATTGTTAGTGATCTGAGGTATAGTAATATTTTAATTAAAAAGTTGTACAATAACAGACTCAAAATGTAAACGTAAAAGCATTTAAAGCTTGAATTACACTGGGTTAAGAACTGGCATTGAATGTGTAATTTTTAGCATTCCAAACTCCCTTCATTATAGTTCAAGAAGCCACAGAAATACACCATTACGAGCCAAGAATAGTTCTTCCTTTTATTTGGAAAAAAATTACAGAGAGCGCTATTGGGAGCTGAAGTTTAGTTCCTAAAGCAGGAGCAGACTACAATATTTTTATATACAACTGCAACCACAAACTTGCACTCACTCATACATGCCGGACTAAATGGTGCCAGCTGTATAAATACTCAACACTAAGTTAAAACACAGATTCTTTTTTATTTCAGCTTTTCAAGGTTTATTGTGCTATTGCTACTTGCAATATAATTTAAAGCCTAAATGCCTTAAAAAAACTCTGTAAACCTACAAATGCAGACTATGTTCCTCTGCTGTTCTCGAAGGAAAAAGAAGTTGGGTCTGTTCTGTCCACTGTTGACATTTGCTTTGTAATAGCAAACTCCTAGACAACAGCAAACATTTTTTTGCTTTTATCATAATTTTTCTGCTACTCAGTTGTCATGTGTAGCATTATATGCACCTGATTTTTCAGACAAAGCCCCGATATAATTAGCTGGAAGGCAAAAGAGCTAACTGCTGCTCTGAATTATGCTCATGAAGTCTGCTTTTTGCCCATACCCTGAGAAAAAGCAGACTGTCCCTCATCACTATTGTTAAATTAATGGTAATCAATTAAAAACCAAAGTCAAGACATGAATCCTATTTCTCTTCCACTAGTCAGGAAAAAAAAAGTTTGTTTCTACTGAGTGTAATAAATATCAACCTAAATGAGTAGACATGACAGGAAATGAAGGGAATCTATGGAGGTGCCTGTTTGAGACATGCCACTCAGGCAATCTCTGATGGAAGTCAGAAAACTCGTGCCCCTTCTATTTTTGTTTCATGTTGTTATAATAGGGGAGCTGATCCTGCTTGCATCTTTATACAGGTCTAGATACAAATTCATTCTGAGGCTGAATCTGGGCTTCTGAGGTTTCTGCTATGGAACAGAACACTTTTCACATTTTTTAAAGTTGTTTGACTATTTTCAGATTGAGAGTTGAACCAACATGGAAGTGCAGGAATTCAAGATATTTCTGTTGATTGTACAATTGGAAAAACTGTCCTGATTTTAAAGTATATTTGGCATGCAACTGAAAATAAATAAGCAATTTTAGAAACTTACTAGAAAGTAATGGCTCTTTAGATATGACTTTAGATATGCCATAGAACAAGTCTGGCAGATGGACTAAGAACTCAATATTAAGCTTCAAAGGGGAGTACATTTTTGTGCAAAAGATTAAAAACAAGGGAACATAATCTAAAATGTAAGAGACCTGGACTACTGTCTGCAAAGGGAAATGTATAAGCATATGAAGTGCGTTAAAAGGGAAGGCAGCTGAAGCAGAGTATAGGTACGCTCAAAAGACACCTGAATTTGTTCCTGGAGAAGAAGGTGGTTAAAGTAGGGCTGCCACTGCTTTGACTTGTGACCAGAATTTGCATTGTCTCATCTTTCAGTGCCACAGGTGTGATGTCACTATGTCATCCTATACTGGTGCTCTATTACAGTGTTATGACACTGAGTAGAGCGACACAAATATGTTCGGCGCTCAACTCCCAGGATGTAGGATGATCAGTCCTGTGAAAATAGGAACTGACCAGATTTTCAGCTGACTGAGGGAGGAGGAGATCTTGGCTTTAAGGTTCTGGTGGAAAGTGGGATTAAGATAGGTGCTGTCATGCTGTGTGCTCTTTATGATTCATCAGTAAACTGTATACGTTAGTTGTAACAGCATCAGTTTTGACTAATTAATGTGTCATTGAAACAAATGCTCTGTTCACTTCTGAGCAACTAGATAATGTATCATTGTTTTGCATTGCTCACATAAGAATGGCCATCCTGGGTCAGACCAATGGACCAGCTAGACCAGTATCTTGTTTGACTGCTTAGTTTGCTTAAGAGCCTTTGGTGAGGGACCTTGTCAAAGGCTTTCTGAAAGTCAAAGAATTCAAATAGCTTGATGAAGCATGATTTTCCTTTACAAAAGCTGTTGACTCTTCCCCCAACAAATTGAGGCCGCATTTGGAGTATTGTGTCCAGTTTTGGGCCCCCCACTACAAAAAGGATGTGGACAAGTTGGAAAGAGTCCAACAGAGAGCATAAAAAATGATTGGGGGCTGGAGCACAAGACTTATGAGGAGAGGCTGAGGGAACTAGGCTTGTTTAGTCTACAAAAGAGAAGAATGAGGGGGGATTTTAACTTTAACTACCTGAAATGGGGTTTCAGAGAAGATGAAGCTAGGCTGTTCTCAATGGTAGTAGATGACAGAACAAGGAGCAATGGTCTCAAGTTGCAGTGGGGGAGGTCTAGGTTAGATATTAGGAAAAAGTTTCACTAGGAGGGTGGTGAAGCACTGGAATGGGTTACCTAGGGAGGTGGTGGAATCTCCATCTTTAGAGGTTTTTAAGCTGTGGCTTGTCTAAGCCCTGGTTGGGATGATTTAGCTGAGGTTAGTCCTGCTTTGAGCAGGGGGCTGGACTAGATGACCTCCTGAGGTCCCTTCCAACTCTAATATTCTATGGTTCTATGAAATCGTGTTTCTCTGTGTGTCTGATAATTCTGTTCTTTACCATGGTTTCAACCAGTTTGCCTGGTACTGAAGTTGGGATTGCTTCTGGAGCCTTTTTAATAAATTGGCATCATATTAGCTATCCTCCAGTCATCTGGTACAGAAGCTGATTTAAATGATAGTTACATACCACAGTTAATAGTTCTGCATTTTCATATTTGAGTTCCTTCAGAACTCTTGGATGAATCTCAGCTGGTCTTGGTGACTTATTACTGGTTAATTTAGCAATTTGTTCCAAAACCTCCTGTACTGACACCTCAGTCTGGGACAGTTCCCCAGAGCTGTCACCTAAAAAGAATGTCTCAGGTGTTTGAATCTCCCTCACATCCTCTGCAGTGGAGACCAGTGCAAGAATTGATTTAGCTTCTTTGCAACAGTCTTGTCTTCCTTGAGTGCCCCTTTAGCACCTCAGTCATCCACTGTTTGGCAGACTTCCAGCTATTGATGTACTTACACATTTTTTTGCTGTTAGTGTTTGTGTCTTACGCTAATAGCTCTTCAATTGTTTTTTTTAGCCTGCCTAATTATACTTGCTTTGTCAGAGCTTATGATCTTGTCTGTTTTCCTCAGTACAATTTGACTTCCAGTTTTTAAAGGATGCCTTTTTGCCTCTAGTTGCTTCTTTTACTCTATCCCGATGTGCAGAAAGAATAGCAAATATGGTAGGCATCCAGCTTGGCTTAACAAAGATGTCCTTGGCGAACTTAAACGCAAAAAAGAAGCTTACAAGAAGTGGAAGCTTGGTCAGATGACTAGGGAGGATTATAAAAACACTGCTCGAACATTCAGGAATGAAATCAGGAAGGCCAAAGCACGATTGGCGTTGCAGCTAGCAAGGGACGTGAGGGGAACAAGGGTTTCTACAGGCATGTTGCCAACAAGAGGAAGATTCGGGAAAGTGTGGGCCCCTTACAGAATGAGGGAGGCGACCTAGTGACGGAGGATGTGGAGAAAGCTGAGGTACTCAATGCCGTTTTTGCCTCTGTCTTCACAGACAAGATCAGCTCCCAGACTGCTGTACCGGGTGGCACAGAATGGGAAGGAGGTGAACATCCCGCAGTGCTGAAGGAACGGGTCCAAGACTATTTAGAAGGATTAGACATACACAAGTCCATGGGGCCGGATGCAATGCACCTGAGGGTGCTGAGGGAGTTAGCTGAGGTGATTTCAGAGCCATTGGCTATTATCTTTGAAAGCTCGTGGCAACAGGGGGAGGTCCCTGATTCACCAAGGGAAAGTCATGCCTGACCAACCTGATTGCTTTCTATGATGAGGTGACTGGTTCTGTGGATGTGGGGAAGACTTTAGCAAAGCTTTTGATACGGTTTCTCACAGTATTCTTATCAGCAAGGACTGGAAATAGTGCCCATCTTCTATGGAAAAAAGCAAATATAGTGCCCATCTTCAAGTTAAAAAAGGGAGGAAAGAGGATCCGGGGAACTACAGACCGGTCAGCCTCACCTCAATCCCTGGAAAGATCATGGAGCAGGTCCTTAAGGAATCCATTTTAAGGCACTTGGAAGAGAGGAAGGTGATCAGGAACAGTCAACACGGATTCACCAAGGGAAAGTCATGCCTGACCAACCTGATTGCTTTCTATGATGAGGTGACTGGTTCTGTGGATGTGGGGAAGGCGGTGGACGTGATATACCTTGACTTTAGCAAAGCTTTTGATACGGTTTCTCACAGTATTCTTATCAGCAAGTTAAAGAAGTATGGGTTGGATGAATGGACTATAAAATGGATAGAGAACTGGCTAGAGCATAGGGCTCAACGAGTAGTGATCAATGGCTCTATGTCTAGCTGGCAACCGGTCACAAGCGGAGTTCCCCAGGGGTCGGTCCTGGGGCCGGTTTTGTTCAACATCTTTATTAATGATCTGGAGGATGGGGTAGATTGCACCCTCAGCAAGTTTGCGGACGACACTAAGCTGGGGGGAGTGGTAGATACCCTGCAAGGTAGGGATAGGATACAGAAGGACCTAAACAAACTGAAGGATTGGGCCAAAAGAAATCTAATGAGGTTCAACAAAGAAAAGTGCAGAATCCTCCACTTAGGAAGGAAGAATCCCATGCACAGCTATAGACTGGGGACCGACGAGCTAGGCAGCAGCTCTGCAGAAAAGGACCTGGGGGTAACAGTGGATAAAAAGCTGGATATGGGTCAGCAGTGTGCCCTGGTTGTCAAGAAGGCTAATGGCATATTGGGCTGCATTAGGAGGGGCGTTGCCAGCAGGTCACAGGAAGTGATTATTCCCCTCTATTCGGCATTGGTGAGGCCGCATTTAGAATATTGTGTCCAGTTTTGGGCTCCCCACTACAAAAAGGATGTGGACAAGTTGGAGAGAGTCCAGCGGAGGGCAACAAAAATGATTAGGGGGCTGGAGCACAAGACTTATGAGGAGAGGCTGAGGGAACTGGGCTTGTTTAGTCTGCAAAAGAGAAGAATGAGGGGGGATTTAATAGCAGCCTTTAACTACCTGAAAGGGGGTTCCAGGGAGGATGGGGCTAGGCTGTTCTCGGTGGTGGCAGATGACAGAACAAGGAGCAACGGTCTCAAGTTGCAGTGGGGGAGGTCTAGGTTGGATATTCGGAAAAAGTTTTTCACTAGGAGGGTGGTGAAGCACTGGAATGGATTACCTAGGGAGGTGGTGGAATCTCCATCCTTAGAGGTTTTTAAGCTGAGGCTTGACAAAGCCCTGGCTGGGATGATATAGCTGAGGTTAGTCCTGCTTTGAGCAGGGGGTTGGACTAGATGACCTCCTGAGGTCCCTTCCAACTCTAATATTCTATGATTCTATTGTTTAGCATAGTAGCATTTTTGTGTGTGGTTCTCTTACTATTCTTTTTAATTTGGGGTATACATGTAATTTGAGCCTCTATTTTGATCAAGGAACTATTGTATCAAAGCCTGAAACTAAATGCCCTTACAGTTTGTTGTTGTTTAACTATTTAATCTTTAATCGGTGTTTTAATGTATCAAATATGTTGTGTAGGACTCTGAAAAGTCAGTATTCTCAGTGTTTGCTCTATATAAAGTATTGTTATTACTTTTAGTAGCTTAACAGTAGATCAGTAAACCTCAAGAGGCTGTGGAGAGCCACACACTCAGTAGTAAGGGACTCAAGTGGTTTTCAAAACTGAGGCCACCTGCAGAAAAACTTCAAGGGATTAGCTTTTTAAATCTTATTTTTCTTTTTAAGACTGTAGGTTGCTCCTGCTGCTCTTTTCTTGAGCTCTAAGACTGCAAGTCTGTGGCACAGAAATGGCTTTCACATTGGGTAGGTTTATGGAGAAAGTGTTATTAGTGTAATGATTCCTAGACATTCTTTTCACAATCCTGACCTGAACAGCCATGTCCAAAGCAGCCTAATTCCTCATGAGACCTTCTGAATAGTTTTATGCATGATGACACGTTAAGTAAAGCAAATTTTTCAGGGTATGTGGCTCTCTCTCTAGATCTTTATATGGTCCCAATCTGCACAATATCAGAGCAAAGTGAGACAAGCTGCCTGTAGGTTGCTGATGGCCTCACTGAAAGGTAGGGAATCTATCATTTAAGTTGCTATTTGGTTGTATGTGTTCAGGAATGTGAGGTCCTTCTATGATGCACATTAAATTTAGACTTCATTCTCCACTCACACCAGTGTAATTCCATTGGTTTCAGAAGAGTTATTCCAGATTAACATGGTGCATGTGAGAGGAGAATAAGGCCCATGAGGGGGGAAAAAAGGGATTTCTTTACATGTACATATGTCACCATCATAAGTAAAATCAAGATATGTACTGGGTTTTCATTTCTCTGAAAGCCATGACACCAGAGCAAATGCCAGCTTGGCACCAGAAAGTGGCCACCTATTACGCAACCTGTGCTAGTTAAATTAAAGGGTTCCTTTTTTAAGAGAAAAAGCCATGTCTGTATTCACATTTGGGGTGGACTGGATTCTCAAATGGGTCTTTTTCATGTCTACATTCTGGTACTCAATTAAAACAGCCTCATGGAAAGTGTGTCTGAAATACTGGAATTTTTAATATTAATAGAGTTCTAGATTTTCAGTTTCCTGATGGATGGAGACTCAAAAATATAAGAATATATTTATATTTACTATCCATTTTAACATGTGCAGAGGCCACAATATGTTTCATTCTGATAATATGGACTAAAGTATCTATTGAACATGCTTATAGTAACAACTTTTCATCATCAGAGCATTTTACAAATATGAACTAAGTTTACATATTTTTAAAATCGTGTGGAAGTGACAAGTGATTACTGTAAAAGGCAAGCAGAAACAATGGATTAAAATGTCACCAAGAGCTCACTGGCGTAGACTAGAATAATCTCTTCATTTCAAGGATGGAGAGGTCAATGAGGAGAAAGAGCCTGCCTACGATGGTACTTTATGGAATTAAATGGCTTCAGAAATTCTGGATAAAGAAATGCATGCTGTTCCTAATCAGGCTGTGCCTTGCATCACATCAATTTAGAAAGAGAACAGACAGCTGCTTGTACTAATACCAAAGAGAGAGAGGAAGTGGTTTTTCAGGTGGACAGGTAGCAAGTCACATGGGTTTGGTTCAGGTGGCATGTAGTCTGGAAGTGCTTAAAAATCACAAAAAATCTTCAACACATCAACAAGAAAGCCATAGAATGGCATTCTATTAGTTAGAGATGGAAAAGCTCAGCTATGTCAGTGGTTTCAAGCACTCAGCTAGGGCTGGATCCAGCTGTTTAAAAGTATTTGTCTCACCCCACCACAGAGTGTCTACAAAATACAAACTTTCACTTTTTAAAATGTACATTTCTAGAACTTATGGCTGGGAAGAAAACTTTCCAAACATAAAATGGGAGCAACTGATTAAACTGCTGTCTTTCCAAGTTTGCAATCAGCCTGAACTGACAACTCTATGAACTTTGGTACTCTGTGAACTGCTGTATGCATCTCAGGGTAGCCTCAGTAGGATGTTACTTCTTAAGCCTGATGATGACACTTTAAGAGATACATGTTAAAGTAATTTAGAGGCACATTTGTGTGCCTCATTTCCACAGTTACCTCACTTATGTGTGCAAAATTGGTAACTCCAAAGAGCAGAAGTAGTGGTAGTCCTAAAAGTGTCTTGGGTTACTTTTCCCGGTGATTGATATTGAATGCAACAGTAATGTTACTAGCTAAAAGATAAGTTACAACATAAGGCTTATAAACTTCCCTCAGTCTTTGTAAGAAGCTCCCCTGTTCTCAGAGATCGGATGAACTGTGGTGGGTGGGGAAGAGTAAGTAGCCCTAACTTTGTGAACACAATCCACACACCAAAATTAAAATTTAATTTGTCCCTTTTCTCAGAATGCATTTGACACCATTTTATTAAATCATCCAAGCCATGTGCCTGTATACTCAGGATTGTTCCCTACATTACATTTGATACTGTTTTGTGCAGTCTAGTTTTTAAAGTCTATAACAATGGAGCTTCTACTACTTTCCTCAGGTGATGATTCCATAGTCTAGAACATCACAATGTCAGGCAGTATATCCTGCTAGTCGGCTATATTCCCTTTTAAAATGTATCTTGCTACTGCTAATTACACCGCCATGTACCACACTAAATAGTTCTCTCTTCTTGCTGTTTTGCCCCCTTCAGATATTTGTAGACTGTTAGAATCCCACAGTAACTAACTATATATAATTCTTAATCTTGCTTCATAAATCAATCCCTCCAGCCCCCTTATAATTTCTGTTGCTCTTATCTTAATTCCCTCTGCTTGGTCAATATTTTTCCAGTCATGTGGTACCAGAACTGAATGTACTATTCCATAGTATTTGCACTACAGCTCTCCAGAAAAGAATGACCATCTCTTTGCTCTATAACATTAAACTTTTGCATATGAAGCCCAGGACTATATTACAAATTCATATCTAATTTTCTGTCTACCACCACCCCTTGGTCGCTTGCAGCATTACTGCATATCAGGTTTTCCCATCCCACTAAATATCTATTGTTTTTATTATTATTTCTCCCAAATGTTCTACCTTAATTGTTCCAAGATGAATGCAATGTTATTTTCTTTCATGTAGCTTGGCGCTGATTTGCCTCTCCTCACAATTTAATATCAGCTGAAAATGTCAGTCAGTAGAAAACATCCAGGAAAGGCAAAGGCAGGTGTCTGAGAATAGCTTAATTTTTTTAGTCTGTGAGCTCTTTGGAGCTATAATCGATTAGATGTTTGTACATTGCCTAATACAATGTGGCCCAATCAGTTTGTGACCTTTGTGACCTGCTATTGGAATATAAATATTGTGGCTGATGGCCGGCTTCCCTCAGTGGGTCTCACACCTTCCTGCTTGTAGTGGGCCAGGAAGTTGCCCGTCACCCCGTCTTCCCAGGGGCCCTATGAACCGCAGCGGTATACTGCTGGCTCACTATTGTTTGAGCTGCAGCCTCTTCCCCTGGGCTACTTTCCCCCCCTCAGTCCTTCTGGCCTCTCAGACCCTATGTTCTTGCTGCCCCTTGCTGGGCTCAGTACCTCCTTTCAGGGTTCCTCCGCTCTCCCACACTCTGCTACTTCAGTCTGCACCTTTCCTTCGCCTCGCCTCGCACAGCATAACACCTCTGCTCCTTCCAATTTGTGCACTGTGTGTTGGGGGGGGGGCGGAGCCCTTTTATGGAGCACCTGGCTGATCACTAATCAGCCTCAGCTGCTCCTAATTGCCCCTAGTGGCTCTGAGTTAGTCAGCAGGGAACAAAGCCCGCCCACTTTCCCCGGGTTTTCAAATAGGAGCACTCTTCTACTGCCTTCACCATATCACAATGTTAATATTAACAATAATAATTTTGCCAACCATAGGTATTTGTTTGTGAACTGGAATCTCCCATTGTGGATAGTGGATGCACCCAACAGGGACTTTACACTGGCCAACAGAGGGGCCAGCAACTTTCCTCACAAGACCAAAAATAAACAAATAAACAAAAAAAAACACCTTAACCTCCTAGTTTTCCTCTGGGTTGCACAATATTTTGCATTTGTGCCAAGACACTAGTCGCCTAGTCACGCCTCTTCCTGGTGGCATTCTGAGAGCTGAGGGTTATACATACATCTGTCTGTGAAAAAATTAAACTGATGTCAAATGTATTCATACGATTTATTTTCAGGTTTCAAATTGTCATCTAAGTCAGCACATCTGTCTATTTGTGTTTCACAGCTTCTCTCCATCCTTGCTCTCCTTGAGTACTTGCTGCTTTTACTGCAGCTGACAGTTTCAACTGCTTTCACAAGCTTCCCTTGTGGGGTTTCCACAAGTCTGTTCTAAGCAGAGGACTACACAAAATTGATGTAGCACATATGAAATGGATTAAAAGGTGGCTAACTGGTAGATCTCAGAAAAGTAATTGTAAATGAGGAATCCTGACCTGTTGGGAGTGTTTCTAGGGAGGTACCAAGGATCCTGTTATTGGCTCAATGCTATTCAATATCTTTATCAATGTTCTGGACGAAAATATAAAACGTGCTGCTAAAAATTTAAAGGTGACAAATAAATTGAGTGGTAAACAATGTGAGCACTTTGGGACAGGGACCATGTGTTTGTGCAGCGCCTAGCACAAGGGCCCAGTCCATGACAGCAACTCCCATGTGATATAACAATAAAAATAAAATGTAGACAGGTCAGTAATACAACACAATGTAGTTCACTTGGTAAACTTGTTCAAAGGATCCCACATGTGCTGTAATACCACCAACTGCAATGTCACAAAAGATATTTTGGAGCTTGACTAGAAGTTATGGCTAGATGCCAGAAAAACTGTGTGAAAGTCTCTGGTAATGTTATGTGGCTCAGAATAGGGGAACACAGTGGTCCCTTCTGGCTTTATCTATATAAGATTACTACTACACCTCGCTCACCCCCACTCCTGCAACCAATAAAATTGATGCTGTGATGTCAGATGTGCAGCTACTACACATTCTGAAATGTGTTAATAGCATAATCCACACTCCACATAATCTACCTTCGTATGATAATGAATAATAATCCAGAGCCAAAGCAGCAATCTTCCAGGCAACAACAGTACCTGGGTACAGAATACAGCAGTTGTATTTGTTATATTAGGCAAGATAGGCCACAACATTCTTTATAATAAATTACAGTAAACAAGCTATGTAGATGAAGCGTTCACAGGTTTCATTACTGATGAGTTCTAACGTTAGGAGCCCATATCATATGAATCTTGATTGAGGGAAAGATAAATGGGCTGTTTTTTTAGCATTTCACTACAAACATGGTGTTTGTGCCAACTGACACAATGATTAAATATGATTCTCTCTTCTCAGAAATGAGGAGCAGAAAAAAAAAAACCAAAAAACTGTAACCACACAGAGCTCTCCGCCGCTGATACACGATAAAAAGTCAAAACGTGTGTGGTTTTTTTCAGACCAAACTTGTGGCGCAGCGTTCTTGAATGATGTTGTCCAAAATAAAATGATCTGTTTTGCCCCAAAGTATATTTATGGCAAACTGCTAAAAGAATAATTGGTTTGTCTCTCCTCACCAGTGTGGTTAGCTCCTTATTAGTTCAAGTAGAAGCAGAAGGTAAAATATGTGCTAATGTCTCAGTATGGGAATGAAGATGAATTCCCTTGTGTTGGCTCTTGCCTGCTAGTGTCTTGTTGCTCTGACATTGAATGCCATTTCTGTAGGCAGACGAGCTTTACTGCAATTCCATCTTTCAGTTCTGAAGCTTTCTAGTGCCCCCCTCACCATGGCCCACAGTAGCACCATATAAATTCTGCTCTTGGGTATTTCTGAGATGCGATTCTAGCAAGACCCAGAAACTGCTGCAAGTGTTCAGAGCTCCCTGTGCTCTGCTTTGTGCAACAGTGTCATGGGTGCAGCAGGAGCCCCACCACCAAGCCTAGCTCTAGCCACAATATAGGGCTGAATCCGTTAACATGTAAAATCAACAGCAGCTGTTTGTTTCTTTTTACGAGTACCAGGAAAAAAACAAGCTGTCCTCCTCCCCTGTGTGGGGCAAAAGCTCCTTCACGCTCTTCACTTTCAACCACACACTGATGACAGTAATAATAATTCTCTGCAATTCTCTAATGCTCTCTGCAGCCTTACCAAATTAATTACTTCAGTCTTGCAAGTCTCCTGGGAGTGAAGTGAAATTATCATCCCCATTTTACAGATGGGGGAAAGGGAGGCACAGAGCAAGGGAAGGATCTGCCCAAGAACTAGCACTCCAGATTCCTGCTCTTGGTGTAACGACTAGACCTTACCAACCACAGCCACTGACTGAATGTCCAAAGCTGACCTGTTTCACAGTAACTGAGCTGGGGGGTGGGGGGGGGGGGGAGGAGGTGGACATTCCCTAGGCTCCTGGAAGCTCTGAGGTTCCAGATTATTATATCTCAAACAAACACCCTGTCCCTCTTGCAAGCAAAGAACAGGTGGGCCTCATACTAACTGAGATCATCAATGTTTCCTGCACAGAAAATAGCTACAGCCTACCTTAAGGAGGTACTTACCATAACAATCTTTCCCCCCCCCTCTCCCCCACTTGAGAACGTGATGGCATCCAAGTTCTAGCAGCATCTCTCCTGCATTCATCACACTTAGGTGTCAGTCACTGCTCAGAGATGGTTTTGCTGGAGCTGATGAACCTTCTCTTGTTGGCCTTGAGCAACACATAAACCCCTCTCCTGTTTTTGCTGGAGCTCTCTGCAATCTTTAACACTATTGATCATGCAGCATTGGTGACACTTGTATGAGATCCTGTGGGAATGAAGGGGCCAACACTATGCTGGACCTGCTTTGTATCCTATTCTATGCAGTTCTGTGAGACAGAATCTAGCCAATCATGATGGGTACTTGCTCTGTGTCCGCTGCACTTCTACCCTTCCAAATCCTGCATGGCTCACTAGTTTCCTCCTCTTCATCATCTACATAGAACAGCTCAGAAAAATGGTGAAGGTCCCAGAACTGAAATACCACCAAAATGTGTGTGTGTCACCCCTCAGTGCCTATAATTTACACCTAGCTATTTATTTTGTGGGGAGGTGCCAAATAGTCCTACAAGGATTTAGTACTAGGATTTCACCTATGTGTTATCTTCATACCCAATTATTCCTCTTTGTCTCCGATTCTAGTTTAGTCTTTGTGAACAAGTATTTTTAAATTGGGACAGTCACAAGGAATTCCAGCCTGGAACCTCTTGTCTGGGCCACACAGATTCTGGGTGAAAAAAAGAAGCAAGGTGAGTCTAGTGAATTACAGCAAAGCAGCCAGGATTCTCCTGGGTCTGGTTCCTGCTCTGCCACTAACTCATTATTTAGCCTTGGCCAAATCACTTCCCTGCCCCAGTATCTACAGTTCCTTATCTGCTCAGTGATAATACCACACTAACCTTTCTCCCAGGTGTGTAATTACGGAATGTCTGTAAGTGCATAGAGAACCTCAGGAGAAAGGCACTATTGACAAGTACTATAGTACAGTTATAATAATTATTCTGCATTAGCTTGCAATACTTCCGCAAGAGGAAAGAATATAGCAATAGATATTCTACAATATTGCATAGGGAGAGCATCTGGTACTCTGCCAGAACTGCTAATCTCTGGCAGTTGTAGTCTCTGACAAAGCATGTTTATGTGAAGCAGAAGTCTAGGTGAGAATACTTGGTATTAGAGCCCTCTGCCAAAAGGAAAGGAAGAAAACATTTCCAGCAACAGGTAGGAATACAGTGTAGACATTTTCAGAAACAGCAGACAAACACCTGCCCCACTTACTCAGCAGGACAGTCTATCCTGAGTGCTGTTGTGCAGCAGAAGATTTACCCATTTGACCTACTGTACTGGAAATACAGAGGCCTGGTACAAGCACAGACACATTATCTCTCCCTCGTAGCACTTTCTCTGCAGCATTCTCCTTTTTGCCCTAACTCTGGGCTCAAGCAGGAAGTGTAACTGAAGTTCTGAGCAGCTGCTATTCCTGCTGCATTAGTTTCTTGGTGAGAAATAAAACTGGCACCACCCCTCTTTGTGAATTGCTTGTTCACTTCTGGTTTGGGCTCAGCTCTCACTGACTGTCTTCTGACTGGTTTTGCTGTGGATGCCCCAGGACACCAGCAGGAAGTTTAAGATGAATCTTGAGGAGCTTTGCTTGTATCAAGGGGAGCTAACTTAAACCTATCGATCTCTGAAAGAAAAAGAAATGCGTAGGAGGGATTGTTCATAGATTTTAAGATCCGAAAAGCCCATTATGATCATCTAGTCTGATATCCTGCATAACATTGGACTAGAAAGGACCTCTTTCATCATTAAATCCAGTACTCTGCTCACAGTCAACCCCATAATATAATCTTGGTCACAAATTTATCAAACTTAATTTTAAAACTAGTAAGGTTGGTTGCCTCCAATATTCGTACTGGAACGCTGTTCTAGAACCTCACTCCTCTGGTGGTTGGAAGCCACCTAATTGCCCTACTAAATTTATTCCTGGCCAGTTTATACCCATTTTTTTATGCCAACACTGTCCTTTAATTTAAATAGCTGTTCTCCTGCCCTAGTGTATACCCTCCCTAATGTATTTATAGAGAGTAATCATAGCCCCTCTGAGCCTTTGTTTTATTAAGCTAAATAAGCCAAGCTCTTTTTGTCTCCTCTTGTAAAATAAGTTCTCCATTCCCCTTGTCATCCTAGTAATCTTTCTCTGCCTGTTCCACTTTGACTTTATCTTTTTTAAACATGAGGAGACCAGAATTGTATAAAGTATTCCAGAGGTCTTACTAGTATCCTGTACAATGGCATGAATACTTCCCTGTCTCTACATTAAATACTTTGCCTGATACATCCTAGAGTTGCATTTGTCTTTTTTATGGCTTCATCATAGCGATGGCTCAGAGTCATCTTATAATGGACTAAAACACACATATCTTAGTCTTATTCCCTAAGAACATAATCTTGCTCATTGTACTATTAAATTTTAACTCATTTCTATTGCTTATAGCATCCAATTCTTCCAGTATAATATTTTGAGTCTCCTCTGTATTTACAATGCATCCCAACTTGCATCACCAGCAAATTTCATTAGCGCACTCCTACTTTTATTGTTAAGGTCATTAATTTAACTATTTAATAAGAACTATCACAAGGAACCTCAAGGAACTCCACTAGTAACTTCCCTCTAGCCTGATAGTTCTTCAGCACAACTCATTGTTGCTCTATTTTAGCCAGTCCCTCACCCTCTTCCCAATTCCTATATTAATCCCCATCTTCTCTAACTTAACTCATAATTTCCCATGTGGTACCATGAGCCATCTAGCCCAGTATTCTGTTTTACGACAGTGGCCAGTGCCAGATGCTTCAGAGGGAATGAACAGACAGGCAATTTCAAGTGATTCATCTCCTGTTGTCCAGTCCCACCTTCTGGCAGTTGAAGGTTTAGGGACACTGTGACAGGGCCAGACCGCACGGCTATGAAAGAGTGCTGGAGGGCATGTATATTAGCCCCAGGCTCCATAAAGCCCTCTTCCCTGGGTAACCCAGCTAGGGCTAATTTAAGACAGTTGGGCCAATTAGGCCACCTGGGGCCTATCAAAGAAGCTGCCCCAGCAGATAAAAGCCTCCACTTCAGGCAGGCCAGGAAGGCTGAAGGGAGTTAACAGCCAGAGGAGAGGAGGCGCGGAGCAGGGCAGAGCAGAGCTGCCCTGCCCTGCCCTGCCCTGCCCTGCCCTGCCCTGCCCTGCCGCGCCGCAGCGACAGCTGCAGGGCTTGGGGCTGTCATCCGCTGCGGCTACCACACTGAGGCGGAGAAGGCTCCAGTTGGGGAAGGCGGAACAACCCCTCACGCCGGTACCAGGGAGCAGGCTACAGGCCAGGGGGCCACAGACAGGTGACCCAGGGAAGGTAGTCGGTCTCAGGGACTGAGCAGGGTGAGACCACTCCTCACAGGGTCCCTGGGTCGGGGGCCCGGGGCAGAGGGTGGGACCGGGTCCCCCCCCCCCTGCACTTCCCTCCCAGCCACACCACTGGCGTAGCCGGCGAAGCGCAGGATCCACAGAGCGGAGCAGGCGTACCCCGCCACAACACCCAGAACATGGGGTTGACTGCCGCTGCAGCAGATGTGGTCAATGCCCTAACCATTATAACACCAAGATCTCTTTCTTGGTTGGTAACAGATATTTTAGACCCCCACACCCCATGCCATCTCTGATACCAATATCTCTCTCCTCTGAAGCATTGCTATCCCTCATATCACAAATTCACAGCTACTTGGAAAGGGTAATACAGCCCAAGGCAGTGGTGTCTTTCCAGGATACAGCTGAAAAGGGGAGAATGTGTGGACCGCAATCCTATCACTAACTTGCCTAATCCTTCCCTGGTTCACCTTGTCTCTATCCCTTACCCAGTGAGGATCCCAGATCTGTGGTAAGGTCTCTATAAGGTCTGGAGCAGGATGGAAAGGTACTATGGCAGCATGACTCTTCATTGTGTAGATTTCAGTGAGGACATGAATCCAACTCCTTTGGGATCAACTAACAAAGTGCTGCTAAGGGGGAAGTTTGTGGCTTTTGCTTTACCTTGGTTTCATAAATTTGCATGGTTGCTTTTACAAAAAAACATTTCCAAACCAGAGAGTGAGGTATTCATCCTGGAAATCAGCTGGAGAAGTGAGTAAGAGGGGAGGAGGGTGACGGAAATCAAGAACAAATATAAAAGTGAAATGCATGAATTCTTTGGGTTGTAAAATGTGGGACATTGGCAAGACAGTTATTCTTTGCAACAAGCGCACACGCACACACATACACACACATGCACATAAAATCTTTAGCAACTTTCATACCTATTGTCATAAAACACCACACAGAAAGAATTCTAACACTGATGCCTCATTAAGTTTTTGCAATCAAAACACTTAAAATGCGGGATGATCAAAATGTTAATGTTTTTCGAATAACCTTAGCTCAGCTATACTGAACAGCCTCTAGGATTGAGAGAGACCGAGAGAGATTTAACCACACAGGCATGTTTAAGCAGAACAGGGTTTTGCTCCCTGAAACTACTTCATCTGTGAGATGTGGCCACATTAACCCACTGCACATAACCATGGATCTCAGATGGCTCTGACGTTTGGGTGCTTGATACAATGCACTAATTTAAATTTGTTTTGATTTAATTTAGCTGGTAAAAGTTAAGGTAGAATCAGTCAGTTTACACAGCTCACAGGATATAGCAGTAGGACCCTGGCTATGCCCCCAGCAAATCAGTACCACATTTTTGGGGGGCAGTGCTGGCTAGAGAGACACCTTGCCAATTTTCCATCAGCATGGGATCTTGCACCGTGCATTATTCTGGATTAAGATGTCATAAATCTATAGATAAAGCAAGCCTGCAAAATGATATGAATATCACCTCCCATGGTTTTTTGCAAGGAGGGACATGCTTCAAATCAAAACAAGACCCTCACCTTTCTAGTGGTGTGCCACTCAGTTTTACAGCCCACAAGCAATCTTGCTAACCAGCTCTGCCAAACACAGCACCAGCAGTTCAAAACATATATTGTACATTTATGAAATGAAGTGACAGCTGTCTATGAAATAAACTGTAATAAAGACTATGGAAATTAAAAAAAAAAAAAAAAAAATCTAGCATGGAATGCTCTCATGGGACCCTGTCCTGAGAAGCTGGACACACCAGAGCAATCCTTACTTACATGAGATTTCGGGATCAGATGCTACAATTTTGGGCATGGTATAAAAATAGGCAAATAGCGGCCGTGGAACCAATCACCTTATTAAGGGTTTGCAGGACAAGATCCATCATTTTATAGGAGTTTAAAAACCGCTCTCCAGCTGTTATTTTTTCAATTATGCTCTTCAGGGTCTATGCTTTGCCCAGCCAGAACTTTTAACACCCCAATGATGTCAGATAGGATTTCACACTGAAAGAGAATCCATAGTCAGCACTTTGGACCTGATCTTGCCTGCCATAAGACTTTATTTCATTGTAAGATTAGAGTGCAAAAATCAAAGAAGGGTCAGGTTGTGTGTAAATGGACAGAACTGACTGAGGCTCTCTATCCATTTAAGTGCTAGTATGAATTGTTTTTCTTATTTAGTTGCTGAGGCTGCTACTGATCCAATCAGCAAAGGAAACCTTGAAAAACACACTTTAGCAAATGGCTTGTAACATCCAGAAAAGGGTTTGGATCTGTGCAGAATATTAACTAATATTGTTCACTATTCCATCTCAACTCTTCGCTGCCCCATTTAAATGTCATTTGCTTTGCTTTAAACTGAGTTGTATTTCTCACTAAACTTTTGTTCACTCACTACACATGGCACAGAGGCTGCTCCTTTGAACGCAGAGATCACAGTTTAACCCTCTTACTATTTCAGTACCTGAGACCCATCACACATACGAAGTTTTTCGGTACCATTGAAGTCAATGGGCATTTTGATAAAGAATGAATAAGGATTTCTGTATTTGAATTATTAGAGTTAATTATTTGCTAAATGTCTCTTTAAAAAGCTTCCTCTCAGTGTTACATATATCTAATTATACATGCATATCCACAAAAGTCATAAATATGTATGACTTGTGATGAAGCATCAACCTAAACAATGTAAGATGAGAAAATAATCCATGCTACAACTACAGCAACTAATAAAACAGCAAAGCGTCACTGAATTTCCCACATTAACCTGCTCCCAATGTTCAAAAGACAGTGTGCTGTGTGCTTTATATATCAGCTCCCAAAATATCAGCCTCCTGATAGGATGAGAAAATACTGTCATGTTCTTGCACCAGGCCAATTACGAAGCTGTAGTTCCTGTGCAGTTAAAGATGTTTCCTGTTGATAGCGCAAAGGGACAACGTAGCACTTAGTTGCTAATGTTATCTGGGACCTTTTTGACCTCTCAGAAACCTTAACAATTGTAAAGTTCACAACATTTAGAAACACTTCTGTCTTAGTGCTTTTGCTTTACTAACTAAGCAAATAAGAAAATAAACACTGGTTCTGCAGATGTTCACTTGCTACTGGTCAGAAATGAACCAGAATGTACAGGAACTTTGCTCAAATAATGAAAGGACCAGCAGAACAGCTTTCAAAATGGGCAGAATCTTCACTGGCAAATCCCAGTATTACTTAAATGGAGTAATGAAGAGATATGACGAATTATGTAATATAAAGTATTTCCTTTTACCAGTTTTAAATTTACTGCCTTTCAATTTAATTGAATGCCACTGTGTTTGTTTTTTGAGAAAAGTTAGACAGAAGCAGCTGATTTACCTTTATACCATTAATTGTATATACCTCTCACACCTCTTCTTATCTCTCTAAATAGTATAGTCCCAATCTTTCCAACTTTCCTGATATGAATTTCCAATGTGCTAACCAATTTTGTGTCACTTTGGCCAGCCTCCATTTCTGCTGGATCTTTATGGAGATGGAAAAAGATCAGTCCTGAACACAAAATTCCAATATTTTAGGCAACTGCTGTGGACAGGATGCCTGATTTTCTCCAGTGTGGCTCTATTATGTTTTATTATAGCTCAGTTGGACAGTGGGATGATCTGAGAGAGCTTGAGATGGTCTAGGAGGATCTAGGGTAGAGTTTGGGAGTGACAAAGAACTCTGTTCCTGAAGACAGAGGAGAATGAGACAGTGCTTTTACATTTTGATTTATGAAAATATTTTAAAGTATTAAAATGAAATATTTCCTTTGGGATTTTGCTCTGTGATGTAAGTGGGCCCTCTGCCCCTCTCAGACCCTGGTTTCCTCCTTTGCTCCCCTATCCTATGTCTGGATGACTACAAAGAACTGTATGCAGAACTAGTCACTGTTGTTCCTTAGTCACCTGTGGGGGTTGAAGGGAAAAAAAGATGGAGATTGTTCCTTTTTGACAACTTTAAAGGACCTCTGTTGTGGGCGGGGCTAGTGGCCCTCCCTTGCCATCAATCTCTGAGGGAGGCCACACCTCCTGTGGGGAGTCCTAATAAAGAGGGGACGATCTCCAGCCCTAGGTTTGGGTAGGAAGGGGGACACAGGCCCACCCATCTCCACTGCGTCCCAGCCCAGGGCCCTGGCAATGACAGGGTGTCCCGTCACTGAGTCAGCAGGGCTCCAGCCAAAACATGCTGACTTGGTGCGAGTGTAAGCTCAGCCGGACTGTAGTTGGCTGCCCTGGGCTACTTCCTCCCACCCTTTCCCTAGAGTACCTGGTCCCTTGAGTTGCATGCTGTCGCCTTGGGGTTCTCTGCCCAAGGGAAGGTCCTGAAGCCCTTGGCCTTGTCACTCAACAGCAGGTCTGGAAACTTTGGAATCGTCCACAGAGAGTAGCTCTTCTAGGTTGCAGGATCCTGAGGTCTCCTTTAGCTCACAGGGGACTGGTAGCTCAGGGAGCCCCTCCAGGTCACAAGGCCCCAGGTAGCTCCAGCAGCCTCTCCTCTGGGTAACGAGCGGGTGCAGGCCCTGGCACCAAGGGAGAGACCTCCTTCTCTCTCAGGCACCTTCTCCTAACTGAGTGCGAAGGCCTGCCTTTTATACTTCCTGCCCCGCCTACCTGCTTCCGGTCAGGTGTTGCTGTACTCCTGGGCTGTGCCCCCCATAGAGGGTTTGGCTCTCCTTCACTGTCAGTCTCCACAGGAGGCCACACCTCCCAGCTACAACAACCCTTTTTCATTATAAATTACAGTGAGGGAGGCATGGAGGTATGAAGGGGGAAACTCAGGGCAGGTCTACACTTACAACACCATAGTGCTTAAGTGAAGATGCTCCTACCCCGATGGGAGAGCTTCCTCCATCAGCATAGTTAATCCACCTCCCAGCAAGACAGTAAGTATGCTGCTGGGAGAAGTTCTCCCATTGACAAAGTGCTGTCTATAAGTGGGGTTAGGGCAGTAGAACTACAGTGTGCCTTGAATGGCCTCTGTATACCGATATAGGCCTGTAGTATAAACGTGGCCTGAATTTTTGTATCAGACCATGAAGTGGATGATGTCTGGATTTCACTATTTATTTGTTGTTTTAGGTTTCATTGCTTTATTCTGGAGATGGAACTGAACCAAATCCCGAGATCCAAGGCACAGATCTGCAGCCAAGATTAGAACTAAGTTTACAAAACTCTTACTGGAATAGGCCACATCCCAGCATGCTGACTTTTGGATGAATCCAGATCTTCTCATTTGTGATTATTCGTGCAGGCCAGTTTGTACTTCTATATTTAGCTCCAATCTTGCAACTGGATCCACAGGCTGCAGCCCTATGCCCACGCAGCGCCCTCTTGAATCCATGTAGGTACCGATATGGGCTATATCACGTAACATTTTAAAAAATGATATCCTAATAGTTCCCCTGACATCATATAACATTCAGAAGAAGCATGGATCTCACTAACGCATGAATGCAATATTGCAGTTGCTGAGGAAGAAAACAGTAAACAACAGAATGAGTTAAACACTGAGTGAAGATATTTTAAAAACACCTAAAGCACTTGGGAACTTATGACTTTCAGTGGAACTTAAATCACACTATTGCCTAAGTGCTTTTGAAAATTGTATCTTATATTTTTATTTGGCCATAATTCAAGTATGAAGGGGGCTTGATAAACTCACTACACATAACACGTGGATCGTGGTATGAGTAAATATCAGCAAGCTCTACAGGAAAAGTTTTAGGTGAGAGACTATCACATAAGATAACTTTAGCAAGTTTAAGCTATAGTCTTGTAAGTATATTATCTTTCTTGTTTTAGTTGTAACCATATCTGTTTCTATTATCTTTGCTTAGGATCACTTAAATCTGTTCTTTATTAATAAACTTATTGTTGGTTCTACTATAAGTTCTTCTCAGTATTGTAATATTAAAGTGTGAATCCTCAATTGAAGTAGTAGGCTGGTGTATTTAGTCTCTTTGGAGACAGCAGACTTGGAAATTTCTGAGTGTGTCCCGATACTGGATACTACAGAGGAACACTCTTCCATGCAGTTCAGGGATTAGGGTACATCAAGTATTACCTGCAAGACAAAATAAAATCTGGCAGAGCTTCTGAAGAGATTGTTTGGTTGACTAACAGTCTGGTGTGAGAGAGAGCTGTCACACAGTTTAACTCCTGCACGCCTCTCTTTTGGAAAGGAAGAAGGGTAAAACTTCAGCCTGAACTGGCTCCACTTGAAGCCAATCTGAATTCTGCCATGGACTTCAATGGGAGCAAAGACAGGTCCCTACAGGATTATAAAAAACAGTCAGCACACCAACTATAAGATATAGAACTTGCACTCAGCTCCATATGGGCAGATTCTCACATTCAGGAAGAGCCCCACTGACTGCATTAGATTAATGAAGATTTGTGGAAGTGTGTAACTAGTTATATCTAATACCGGGTTGTACAGTCCCCTAGTGGGCAATGTAGTTCTGTAACATTTTATATCGGTACATTTATTCCTTTGCTCGGGCTGCCCTCTAGTATTTGTCTAGATGTACTACCATTGTCAGGTACAAGAAAAGCAGGAGTGACAATGGTAAGGTGAATCAATGAACGGTGAAAATATAGTCATGCCAGATTGAAGAGTAAGATACAAAATTTAGAAATCATATTATAAGGCTCTAAATAGATAAGAAATGTATTTTTTGTTAAAGATTCTATTTAATAAACTCTACGAGACAATATTAAATAGGCTGACTTCCAGATCAGAAAACATACAAATATACGCTTTAAAGGAAGAATGTGTCACTATTCCTTTTGCACTGATATTAAACAGCCCAAACACAAGTCTGAGAAGCTGGGAATCTTAAGGAGAAAAAGGTTATAGAATTCCTGATGGAGGCAGCAAAGCTTTTCTGTCTAGAACATTTGGGAGACTTAAGCAAGCAGAAGGACAATTTGAAGTTACTACATTGATGCAATGGTAGTGTGTCAGGTAGTTATATTGTTCTATTACTGAACATATACTACCTCCTGCACCAACTCTGACAGAGCACATTAACTGGCTCACTGCCAGCATGGTTTTCTAGTAAAGGGGAAGGAGAATAGTTTTATTTTGTTTTTCCCATAAAACGGCTTAACTTTCTGAAAATGGGACATTTTATCTTAAATTTGAGACTGCTGTGCCTGGAACAGTTTTATATTAACTAGTGAGTTAAGCACAGAATTCTACTTGTCATAATTCTAGAATCTTACAAAAGCTTCCATATTTTTTATAGAAATGTTTGAAAACCCATACGTTAAAGGAAAAAATGCATGTACAGGTCTAGTCCTGAGCACTGCCAGCTTGATAGCAACACAAGGTCTCTCTGTCAAACAGTGTTTTGACCTGTTTACTACTGGTTTGATGACAACACTTCAGATCTTTCATAACTCATCCCAGGCTTCAGCATCTTTGACTCTAAACTAAGACTCTAGAAACCAGGCTGAAGAATGAGATCAACTATAGTTTGTATTAATTTCTCTAAAATGGAAGTCTCAGGATTATTCAAACAGATGAGAAAGTCAATTACCTTCAGCAGTTTCAAAAAAGTGCAGAACTAGCTTTTAAAAATAATGTTAGTACCTATTTCAAATCTTAAATTCTGATTTGTGGCATGGAAGAAGCTTACTAATACCATGCCATGTTGGCATCTATGTTAAATGTTAAACATTGTAGATGGTCAAGAAGCAGAGCACATTCAGGAAAGCACAATGATTATTCTAGCTGGGGTAAAGCAATGACCAATAAGTGCCCCAGGCTGGAGCTGAATTATATGCCAAAAATAAGTAGAGTTAAATCATTTGATAAAATTGACTGCACAGACTGGTGGGAGTGGTGAACAGTCAGGAAGTCAGACTGAGAGACTAACATGTTGCTCTCCTATAAATCATACAGTACTCGCCAGTTCTAAACAGTCATCAATCTGTCCAGAATGTCATCTGGCTTTAATTACCTCAACTACAAATAGATCTACTCTTTTAAGCCACAAGATGGCATTCACCATAGGTGGTCCACCCCACCATGCTTGCCAAAGCAACATTTATGATTTTTTTTATTAAATGATTCAGATCGATGAGAACAGATGACTTCAGAACATGTGAGCATCTCAGGTATGATTCCGTACACATGCCACCATAGATACAATTGGCCAAATGAAAGCAAGGAAAGAAAGCTACCAGTAATCCCATCCCAGGACAGTGGATTAATGGGCAAACACCAGATAAAGCAAGCTGTAGCCACAAGATATGGGACTACTTTATTATGCCATTAAGAGGACCCTGCAGCCAAAAAAGAAGCAGCCTAAGAAGCAAAAAGACCCAGCTGCTAATCAAGTAAGGCAACAGCCAGCTCACCCATTACAAATCTTGGAAATGAATGTTTCAGCATGCTCATTGCCCATGAAGTGTAGGCATCTTGAGCCAGATGGCATCTGTGGGTGGACTCCCTACGCTAGCCCTGCAAGGACTGAATTAGGCCAAGTGGGGCCAACCAGCTAATTAGGCTGCAAGCAGGGGAGGTTTAGGCTGGTAATTAAGGACAGGCTCACCTGTGCAGGAACAGGCAGGGCATGTATGAAACCAGGTAGCTGGCTGCAGAGAAGGGGGCTGCTTTGCTGCTGCGAAAGGCTGCAGTCATGACTTGAGTGGAGGGAGTTGGAGTATGGCAAACCCAGAATGAGGGGAAGCCAGATATATAAGCAGCAGCCCAGGGAAACAGCAGCAAGGGGTAGGACTGTACAGGGATTGTGGCTGCTTGTTCTAGGGTGCCTACCAGCCACTGGGGAGTGGCAAGGGTGCTGGACGTGCCAATCAGACAGCAGCCTGGAAAGACTGAATTCCCCATAGAGGGAGGACTTTAATGACCTGGCCAGAGGGCCAAGCCAGAGGAAGCTGCAATCCCGACAGTGAGCAGGGCAGCCGAGCAAGACAAGACATGAGCAACAGCAGTGGAGGGACAGCACAAGCTGGCAGAGCTAATCCCCAGGACAGCTAGCAGGAGGTGCTGCTCATGGTGAGTAGACCCTGTGACGTGGTGAACAATTCGGGCACACAGTCACTCCAATAGAAGGGGAGATAGAGAGATACTGTGGAGAAACGGGATAAGACAGGAATAGAGACAATGGAGCTGCAATATGGAAGCCTTCTTTGCAGAGAGCACTTCTACCCTCCCATGCTGAACTCCAAAGTCAGTGTCCCTGAAGAAGGGGACAAACAGCAGGGATGGTCCCAGGTCCTGCTGCAGCAGGTGCTGGAGGACTTACCTACCCTACCTGTATAGGGACTAGAAGCCACACCCAGAAGGCAGGAAAACAAGGAAGCCTGAAAGAGTCCAACCCGTGGGGAGAATAGGAAAGGGAGGGGCATGTTTTGCCTATGGTCAGAAGGGGCACCTAAGAAAGATTCCAATTTATAACGTGTGCGGTGGAGGCTAGCCCAGAGGAAGGGCTGGACAGAAGGCCAAAAGGAAGCTGGGAGGTTGGCCACATAAAAAGGCACTGACCTCTTAAGAGATGGCAAAATAGTAAAGAGGAAGGCATGGACCCCAGTGACACAGGAAGAAGGGGTTTGCTAGATAAACCGACTGGGACAGAAGGGGCCCAGGTGGAAATGGGAACGACAGAGGTGAAATGCGCTACTATGGGGACCCAGACCCTGGAGGAAAAGTGTAGAGATGCAATGGAGAAACAGAACTGGCTGTGGCTCATGGTCATGGACTTAAGACCAGAAAGCCTTGAGAGCCCAGGTGTGGCAGGTATGGGATAGCTGATTTAAAAACCATCTGCCCACCTCTATGTTGCAGTCTTGTGGGGGTGGGTGAGTGGGTGGGTGATGGGGTGGACTCCCGACACTAGCCCTTGCAAGAGCTGAATTAGGCCAGATGGGACAAGACAGGAGCAAACAACAGCGGAGAGAGAGTGCAAGCTGGCAGAGCTAATCCGCAGGATGGCCAGCAGAAGGCGCCGCTTGCAGTGAGTGGACCCTATGACAGCATCTGATAAGCTCAGGACAAGACTACGGCTTTGATCATCCTCTATGAGAATGTACCTATAACCTACATGGCAATAGTGGCTTTAGCCTCAATATTTGTAACCCCCAAATAGAACAGATGCTTTGACTCTGATTTTCTTGAGAATGAGAGATAAAACTAGAACACGTGCTTATGTCCACCCAATGCAGCCTCTGGTCGTTCAGAAGATACTGGTTTAGACTGGTGGTTATTCAGGTGGAATTTGGTATTTTCCTTAGAAAAAGCTTCCAGAGGAAGACAAATTAAAACCCCAACCCATGCAAGAATAAAAAGGTGCGGGAGAGGACAAAGTTCAATTAATTTACTTGTCTGAGGACACTTCAAAAGGAAGGCAGTCTTAAAGGAATTAAGTCTGTCTTAAGTGTAGGAATGAAAGTTACACCAGAACCTGAAGGAGGCTAAAGTTCCACTAGGAGATGGTGGGAAAAATCAATGCTCTTTGAGACCCTTCTTGAATCCTGAGAGAAGGAATCAAAAGTGCACTGGGATAAGCAAAAGAGCAGCAATGCCCCTTGTGCCACAGCAGGGCATGGAGATCTTCCAGATCAAACAGTGAGAGGTAGAAGGCTTTCCCTTCAACTTGCATGCAACCAGTTTGAGATGAGGGTTGGTTGCAAAGTACAAGGCCTGAGAGTTCACGAAACATCCACAGAGGAACTCACTGCTTAGCTCAGGTTTGAAAGACAACAGCATCAGTAACTGTAGAGACAGCAAAATCACAAATGCTATGTCTTGCCTGCTCTTCCTCAGCAACATCTCAATTCTCCACTCCAATTCCATGCAAAGCATCACATAGGTTCTGGGGGCATGAAGAGGATTGGAGAACCTTGGTAAGTACTATCAAAAAACAATCAATCCAAAGTAAGGTGCTGCAGATTGGCAAACAGCCTAAAAGAGGCTCTGATCCCTCAGAACTGTTTACACCCAAGTCAGTCCATGTAATTTGCAACAACCCTTAAGGAGAGAAGAAAAAGTGTCCACTCAAGTTCCTGAAAGCGTCACCTACAAAAGGAGGGATGTGCTGACAGAACTGCCCTAGTTGGTTGGCATAATATGACACTTTGTCACAGTAGGCAATGGCATAGGAATTCAGGACCAGAGTCTCAAGCTGAGTATAAGAAGGGAAGCCTGCAACTCAAGAACCTGACACTTCACCTGTGTTCTTCCATGGAGCAGATCCTTGGGCTGATAAATTATCTAGATGTGTCATCACATCCTGAAAAACACTCAATGGCAATACTGTGGGAGGGAGAAGGAGGGTGAGAACTCGTCTGAAGAAAAGAAAATATGGATTGAGAGGCCCACCAACGCAGGCAGACAAACTGAAAGAGAAATAAGAAGAGTTCCTCTAGGAAACATGCATTAACAAAAGAAAAAGACTTCAAACACCAAAGATATGGTTGTGCAAGGTGCCAAGAAAACTAAATCCATACCGGCTGTGAAGGTGTTCCATGCTCTTACCAGTAGTTGGGTATTTATCAAGAAGGGAAGCCTGTAGTAGGAAATAAAAGCATTCCATAGATGGATATTCTGACCATAACCAAATGGGGAAGTTTCCAGCAGTTACGAGACTGAGGGTGCCAGAATAAGGATGTTGAGATACTTGTATAGCTCGATCCCTTCCTCAATGGTAATAAGCAAATAACACTGCTAGGATTTGGTAAATGCCCTCAGGCTGAAGAAAGACCAAATGGCCAGCTATTACATTGGAAATATCTATTCTCTAAAGAGAAAGTCAGAGACCTTTAGGAACTGGAGGGATATGAACATGCAAATATGTTCCCTAAATTCTACTGAGCAGAGACAGTCACCCAAGAGGAACAGGAAGTCTAGCCTGACAGTTTCCACCTGGAACCTCTGCTGTGAATATTCAGGTTTAATAGCACCCTTTGGAATTCTCACACATGAAGAGTAACCAACAATAGAATGCCCCTATGAGCCACTTTAAAGGGACAAATTGCTCTCTTGAAAATCAGGTTCTGGAGTCCCATCACCTTTCAGTACCTCAGTTTCTTGTTCTTTAAATGGGAACAAGACTTCCATACTTCATAGCTGAGTTGAAAAGGCCAGGTCATTAATATTAAAGTTCTGAGAACTACAAATCATGAAAGCACAAAATATTGTATGGACTTCACAGCAAGCAGGCACCCCTCGTAAGAGCAGCTACTTGTCTAATACTCTGTACAATTGCTCACTCACGATATTTTCACAAGTTCTGTGATTTTTAGGTTATTTTTACTTGTTTCTCACATGAAGCTCTGGCAGGGCAGGTTTTCCTGTTATTTCAGTTCTGGCTTCTGCCATTAGATCATAGAAGATTAGGGTTGGAAGGGGCCTCAGGAAGTCATCTAGTCCAACCCTCTGCTCAAAGCAGGACCAACCCCAACTAAAACATTCCATCCAGGGCTTAGTCAAGCCGGGCCTTAAACTTCTAAGGATGGAGATTCTACCACCTCCCTAGGTAACCCATTCCAGTGTTTCACCACCCTTCTAGTGAAAAAGTTCTTCCTAATATTCAACCTAGACCGCTCACTGCAACTTGAGACCATTGCTCCTAGTTCTGTCACCTACTACTACTGAGAAAAGCCTAGCTCTATCCTCCCAGGAACCCCCTTTCAGAAGGTTAAAAGCCACTATCGAATCCCCCCTCACTCTTCTTCTGCAGACTAAACAAGGCTAGTTCCTGCAGCCTCTCCTTATAAGTCATATGCTCCATCCACCTAATCAGTTTCATTGCCCTCTGCTGGACTCTCTCCAATTTGTCCACATCCTTTCCGTAGTGGAGGGCTCTGCACTTGTCCTTGTTGAACCTCATCAGATTTTTTTTTGGCCCAATCCTCCAATCTGTCTAGGTCACTCTGTATCCTAGCCCTACCCTCCAGAGTATTTACCCACTCCCCCCAACTTAGTGTTATCTGCAAACTTGCTGTGGTTGCAATCCACTCCATCCTCCAGATCATTAACGATGTTGAACAAAACCGGCCCCAGCACCACTCCGCTTGTTACCGGCTGCCAACTAGACATCACGCCGTTGATCACAACTCGTTGAACCCAATGATCTAGCCAGCTTTCTATCCATTCTATAGTCCATTCATCCAACCCATACTTCTTTAACCTGCTGATAAAAATACTGAGAGACCATATCAAAAGCTTTGCTAAATTCAAGGTATATCATGTGCACTGCTTTTCCCACATCTACAGAGTCAATCATCTCATCATAGAAGGCAATCAGGTTGGTCAGCCATGACTTGACCTTGGTGAATCCATGCTGACTGTTCCTTCCACCTTCCTCTCTTCCAAGTGCCTCAAAATGGATTCCTTGAGGACCTGCTCTAAGATTTTTCTGAGAACTGAGGTGAGGCTGACCGGTCTGTAATTCCCCAGATCCTCTTCCTTCCCTTTTTTGAAGATGGGCACAATATTTGCCTTTTTCCCAATCGTTCAGGACCTCCCCCAATTGCCACAAATTTTCAGAGATAATGGCCAATGGCTCTACAATCACATCAGCCAACTCCCTCAGCACCCTCGGATGCATTGCATCCGGCCCCATGGACTTGTACATGTCCAGCCTTTCTAATTAGTCTTGAACTTGTTCTTTCAGCACGGAGGGCTGCTCACCTCTTCCCCATTCTGTGCTGCCCAGTGCAGCAGTCTGGGAGCTGACCTTGTCTGTGAAAACAGAGGCAAAAAAGGCTTTGAATACTTTAGCTTTTTCCACATCATCTGTCACTAGGTTGCCTCCCCCATTCTGTACAGGGCCCCACTTTCCCTGATCATCTTCTTGTTGCTAACATCTGTAGAAACCCTTCTTGTTACCCTTCACGTTCCTTGATAGCTGCAATTCCAGTTGTGCTTTGGCCTTCCTGATTTCACTCATGCATGCTCGAGCAGTATTTTTATACTCCTCCCTGGTCATCTGACCAAGCTTCCACTTCTTGTAAGCTTCCTTTTTCTGATTAAGCTCACTGAAGACTTCTTTGGTAAGCCAAGCTGGTCACCTGCCATATTTGTTATTCTTTCTGCACATTGGGATGGTTGTTCCTGCACCCTCAATAAGATTTCTTTAAAATACAGACAGTTCTTTTGGACTCTTTTCCCCCTCAGATTAGCCTCACAGGGGATCCTGCCCATCAGCTATCTGAGGGAGTCAGTCAGTTTTTCTGAAATCTAAGTCCTGTCTTCTGCTCTCTCTTTCTTCCTTTTGTCAGGATCTTGAACTCTCTCATCTCATGATCACTGCTGTCCAGATTACCACCCACTTCTACTTCCCCTACCAGTTCTTCCGTTTGTGAGCAGCAGCATCTAGTGCTTGACCTGCTGTTGCAAGTGAGTTGCAGGTCTTGGGGAAGCAACAGCTTCTGGGGACATGTGGAGCCAGCTGAGGACAACAGGTGAGGCAATTCCCACCTGCTCTTCTCTCCCTCTGCTTTGTGCTGTGGAAAAGTTAAGTCAGAGAGTTGCAGGGATGTGGAAGAATGGGTGTTAGTGTTCCCCTTCTTTCTGAACTGCAGGGAACTGGCTCCAGCCTAGCTGTATTTTCCTTTCACCTCCAATACTGCTAGCCTTCAATATGGCAGCAGAAGACCGTATATTAGGGAGCAGTTGTGTGGGAAGGAGTGGGAACTGGGGATGACACAGTGCCCATTAGAGGGAAGAAGCTGGGTAATGGGGTAGGAGCAATGTCTTCTTGGGGAAGAGAGAGAATGAACACACAGGGCAGAGAGCAATTCCCACTAGATTTGGTGAAAGCCTGCAATTGAAGCAAAGGTGGTGGTGTGGAGAACGCACAGGGGCACTGGGCCCCTTCATCAGAAGGAAGGAGGTCCCCCATGTGTGTGTATTTCAGGTTGATTTTCCCCATCATAGTTGGTTTAATTAACTAAACCTGAATTAGTTAATTCAGCTTAAACCTAAATATAATTCATATCTTTTTCTCTTCGACTATAATTTATCTTCAAAGGAACTTCTAACATAATATTATATTACGAACTATTTATAGTAAAATTAGAGAAATTCTCAGCAGTTTTTTGGTAGTCAGAATTCATGTAGCACTTTCATTCCACTATTATTGGGTTTAAAATAGGGCTGTTACAACATAAGTGCAAACAGGTTATTAATAACGGTATATATGTGCTTGAGCACTGTTTCAAATTAACGAGCCTCTGAAAGTAAGAACTGTACCTACCCACAACAGATTAAGCCTCTTGGTTTTGGTCTTACAAATCAGCTTTCTTGCTGGAACATTTCAAACGTGTCTGGGTGCTACTAAAATTAGATGTGTACATTTTAGAACAAAGTGATTTTGGAAGAGATTTTACCCATTCACTCTTTCCACACTAAGCAACAAGGAATCATAACCTTTCTGGTTTATATGCTGAATTTCCAGCTACCTATGATAGTTACAATGTGCCAACTTCCACCTAATTTCAGATGAAACCACACTGACTTGGAAACCGAGGTGAATATATACATGTTTCCCCCTGCACATTTTATAATAAGGAGGTAAGTGGTTAACATTTTGTTTAAAATTAATTGTCTACAAGGAGAGCAACACTACACAATACACAGTGGCAGACTGCCAAACTAAAGTTACAGAAGCCGGACAGGAGGTGATAAGTTACCAATGCAAAATGAAAACAGCCACTGCAAATTGTAAAGGAACAAATTTAATATTTAGCCAAAGGAAGAGAAATATAGAAATGCTCTCTAAACAAAGACCAAACACTAGACTAATATCACAGCTCTTATTTCTGCCTTACATCTGTATAGTATGTAGATACAGAACATTTGGGCAACTTGGATTAAATGGGCCTTTTTTGAAATATCGGGTAATGTGAATGACTGACAACTGTGAAGGTCTTTCTACTGTAATTGCACAATTTGGCAACTACGCACATGTAGTTAATTGACTTGCCTACTATAAATATTTGATGTTATAGTGACAATTATCTTACACAGCATGATAGTAATTAAATCAGGCAGATTAAATTAATACATTCAGCATTTATAGAACATGCTCCAGGAGTTCAGAATCAATCCTCTTAACTGAAGATACTTTGATCCACAGGCAGATTCAGACCCTTTTTTACCTTACAGCAACCAAAGAATGACAGTGGAGTTTAATGCTGCAAAGAAAGATTCTTTGTTTTTTGCTGTCTATGTCCACTCTTCAACATAATCGAAATTCAGCAGCTGCAAAGAGCCAGTAAAATACTGTTCTGGTTTGTAAGGTACAAGTTCAATTGGGAAAACAAACTATAACAACTGCCACACTTAAGCAAATAATTAAAAGTACTGAATAAATAACGTAGACTGAAGACATCTGATGGTATATGTAACAGGTTAGCTAAGCATTTTATATTAAATTTGTAAAATGATCAGTTTGGTCTGAAGATAAATTTCAACCAGAAATGAGTAGTAAAACCAAAATCTTGCGTAAGGAGATTTAATTTGTTAACATTTTGTTAGGTAACTAAATTTAATAAGGTCACTTCAGCATACTACCTTTGTCCACACCCATTCTAATTATCAAGCTATCATGATGTGATCTTCTAGTTGCTTTAATATCAATGCTATGCCAATCTTCAGCACAATTATCCTTTCTGAAACAAATCCTCCTCTAATATCAAAGCTAAATTTCTCAGGGGAATTTTGTTGAGTATTTTTAATATAATATTTCATATATATACATATAGTCCACAAAAGTCTACAAGGAACAAATAGGCACAGTGACCTATTCTCTCTCCCCTCTGGGAAAGGATTCAGGCACTTTAATAGGGCAGAATAGGGGTGGAAAAACCCCCGTTAACTGTGCCGCACCAGGTGTGGACAATGATATTCAGTCTTCTAGGCTGTTATGCTAATACCAGTCAGAAGCAATAAATTCACACTAAAAATAAAAGTTTGAAATCCTTTTAAAAGAAAACACTGATATAACCACTGTTAAACATTTTCTGAAATTGAAGCAACTATATGTACAGCTATGCAGATTGCAGCATCCTTAAAAAAAAAAAAGTTCTAAAGCCTGAAAGTGTAGCATTATGAACTGTGAGGTTTTTTTCCAGAAAGCTTATAATAAAGCACTGGGCAACCATTTACAAGTGGAAGAGACTGGCAAAGAAACTAGCCTTTCAGGACAAGCTGAAGAAAATGTAAATAATTCTCGGAAACTAAAGAAAATTTTTTTTACCTAAATCTAACATGGATGACAGATAGAGAATAAGAAATAATGTATCTACCTGCCAGACCCTCTAATGATAGCAATCAATTATCAGGAAGTGCCTGAAGTACTATTAGTTATTGCTACTTACAAACATGTCCCATCTGCTTAATTTTGTTTTAACCATATTGTCTTTAAATGTTTAACCTGAAGTTTCATATTTATAAGTTGAGACCTTTATTTTTTAAATTTCTTTTGCCATTAGAAATATCAAAGTCAAGCAAGTTTCATCTGATAGTTGATACTGAGTTTTCTTAATTTGTTTGGATGCCTCAGCTTTGCAACTTGGCTCCATAATTTGCACAAGCATTGACCATGATACTGCACAGACCACGGATGTTTATTCTTGTTGTCTCTTCTCCTGGAGTTAATGTACCTGTATTTTTATAAAATTTATGCTTACTAGCCTCCTCCCCAAATATCAAGTTTTGACAGATATTACATGGGTTGAACTATGCCAACAAAACCAACTTTTATTTTGAATCTAAGACCTAGCCTTTCTTGACTCATCATTACCTTTAATTCCTCTGCACACTAACAGAATTTTACCTAAGAAATAAGCCTCCAAAATGTCATGTTTTCAGTGTAAAATAAAGACCCAGGGTTATTTACAACTAAGAATGCTTAGCAGCCACTTCCGTTGCACCATGACCTCACTCATTTTAAAATGATGCTTCCAATGGTTTTAAAGATGATAGTTACATACTTTTAAAATATGGACTCTGGAAACTTTTAAGTAAGACCGCAAGGCAATCCTGGCTTCTCAAAATAACTGCTACTCCTAATATGATCATCATTTAGCAGCAGAAGTAACATGCTCTAAGAATTAAACAGATATCCATACAACCTGCACTAATGGTCCAAACACTTCGTGTTGAACACAGTAAAAACAGAATCTTTCTTCTCCTCAGTTCAAGTCTGCTGATACAATAACCCTGGAGCCAATGTTCACAGCCTTCAGTACCACAAAGTTTTCTACAAACAAATTCTAGACCTGAAGATTTGTCATCTGTCTTGGTTGGAAAAATTATTGTGTTCGGAGCTGATAATCTGCAAGAGAAAAATAAATTTAGAAAAGTCAGTTAAATTAGTTCATCTGATTTTATTAAATACAAAAGAGTAGCAGTATTAGATCAGAAATATTTACGATATATGAATGCTAAATTAAAGCAAAGGTTTCTCAAGTAAAAATGAGATCTGTATAAAGGACCATGTTAGAAGAACACTAGCTGTTTAAATGCTCACGCTCAATAACCAATTAAAGAAAATTTTTCCGCAGAGTTAAATATTCCAGGTAATAGGAATTTCTGTTCACCCAGCTGGACCTTCCCAAATGTTTAACAGCTTCCATGACTAAGCCAATCTTAAAAACAAATAAAAAAACCAAACAGTTTTCTTTGAGTTGTATATTTTCTTAATTTATATCCCAAACGGGTTGAATCTCTGCGTTAAGTGCAAAATACTCAGCCCAACCCTAACTATAAAGCCAACATAGCAGCAGTTCCATAATATATTTATTAATATAATTTGTAGCAATACTGCACATTATTATTAGAGAACACGAGAAGTCTAGTGGAATCATGCAGGTAAAGTATCTGAGTGTCCAACAAAGAGAAAAATGTGTTAGTGGAAAAACAGCATTGTGAACTTCAGTGTCTATAGCTTTTCAATTTACCTCCATTCTGGGTGATATAGCGAACCCATGGCAAAGCCTGATAGCCACTCTTCTCGATGATCTTTAAATAGCGGACCTGAAAAGAAAACATATCAAACTATTTTTCTACTTCAGCCTAGCAACATTTAGTAGAACATATATGTTTTAGGCAAAAAGCTTTGAACACCATTATGAACAGTTCAATGAGCAGCCATGGTCAAAAGAGTGTGAGCAGAATGCTGGGATGTGTTAGAAAATAAGAAATATAATGACATCATGTAAACAACTGGTAACCCACCTGGAATAGCGTGCACAGTTCTGGTCACCCCATATCAAAAAGATATAGCAGAAATAGGAGGTATCCAGAGTCAGGGGACAAAATTAAAAGAATGGAATGTTTCCATATGAGAAATTAAAGAGAAAGAACTAGAGCTGTCAAACGATTTAAAAAAATAAAATCGCAATTGATCACAAAATTTAAAAAATAGTCAGTTTTAATTGCACTGTTAAACAATAAAATGCCAATTTAAATTATATTTTTTTAAAAAAATTTCTACAGTTTAACTCTATTAATCTCAATTACAACACAGAATACAAAGTGTACAATGCTCACGTTATATTTTTTATTACAAATATTTGCCACGTAAAAAATAGTATTTTTCAATTCATCTCGCACAATGCACTACAGTACTTGTATGACATTAACTGAAAAATACCACTTCTTTTGTTTACAAATATTTGCTTAGTAATAAAAAATATATAAATATAAATAAGCACTATACACTTTGTATTCTGTGTTGTAACTGCAATCAATATAGTTGAAAATGTAGAAAAACATCCAAATATTTATAATACATTTAAATTGGTATTCTATTATTGTTAACAGTGCAATTAAAACTGTGATTAATCGCAACTATTTTTTAAATCTAGTTAATTTGTTGTGCATTAATCGCATGCATTAACTGTGATTGATAGCCCTAGAAAGAAAATTCAGAGGGAGACAAATGATGGGGGATATGAAAGAGGTATACAAAATATGGAATGGCTGGAGGGGGTAAGGTAAGTGCTTTTTATCCTCTCATAAAAGCAAGGAAGACATTAAACCAAACTAAAAAAATCTGTTTGAAATTTGGATTAAGAAAAGTTTAGACATGTATAAAGATAATAAAAGCACACAGTTACATTAGATAGATTTTAAAAATTAAGTAATATAAATCCTCATGGTTCAGGTCATTAAGCTTCCACTGAGAGGGTTGGGAAGAAACTTCCCATTGGTGTAGGTTATTCCATAATCATCCATTATAGAGAATTTTCTTTCACATTTCCTGAAGCATGTGGGATTAAGCCATTGACAGAAATAAGGTATTGAACTAAATGGTTCATCAGACTGATCTTGCAATATAATTCCAATATTCCTAATAGGACTTTTACTGTTCTTACAAAAGATGACTGAAATTTTGCACAAAAACTTACATGATACTACTAAGTCTTCACCTTACACACAGTTTCTGGAGGTTCAAAAGATTTAATGCACCAACAGGACAGATCCTAATACTATGATTTAACTGTAAATAACTATTCCATTTTCAGATCTTGCATGCGGGATAGTAAAAAACCCAAAACTGAGCTACGTAACTCAGAAATTACTTAATTCTTAGTTGAGACCTCTTTCAAACATTTGTATTTATTTTAGATCTGTTTTTGGTGAGTGATAGAAAAATGGAGTATACACCTTTGTCAGGAGAAAGTTGTGACTAGCTTCAAAATAACTATTATAAGTTTTTTAAAACTTGGACTGAAAAGATCATGCATATTGTCCAAACAGATTTGTACTTCTACGTAGTTGAATTTAAAGTGACAAGCCACATTCTGTAGCATTATAAAATTATAATATGGCTCACCATCACGTTTTCATTCAGCATTTCACACAGCATTATCCAGCAGCTAAATGAACAAAAAAAATTCCATTCACAAAAACAACATTTTTAGTCTCATTAACCTGTATTCCTGAAGTGGTGAAATATGGAATTTCAAACTTGACACTGATGGGAGGTTTGCCTTCTTTATCTTCAGCTTCAACACTTGGAAGCCCAAAGTGAGCCCGCATCAGATACTCCTTTCCCCCCTATCCAAAGAGGAAGGCAAAATAAATCATTCTACCAGAAAATATCCTTTAAAAACTAAAGTGCTTCTGAGTAGCAAAGGTTCCAGCTTTAAACTATGAAAATAATCATTTCAGCCCTTTTCTAAAAGGCTAAAACTGCACACTAAATTACTAATATCTAAACAAGATCTAGAAAAAAAATCAGTAACATTTCTTGTTTGCTTTTCCAATTTAAAATTATCACCCTAAGTACTTATTGCTTTGAGTGCCAGACCTACAATGAAGAGACAGGGAAAGAGCCTGGCCCTTCAGTAGTCCAACAGTAGAATTGAGCCTAAAGCAAATTTTAGTCAAATTCTAGATTCCATAAACAGAAGATTTCCTTTTAATAAAACTTGCACTAGCTTAACAGTAATAGCAATAGGGGATCCCAATACACCAATACAGCTTACCGGAAATGATTTAATGGACCAGACGATTTCACTGTTCTCTGGAACCCATTTTACACTTCCCACTGTGGTTTTAAATTTTGGTGAATCTGCATCATTTGGAACTGGGATATGAATCTCCACATTGTTGGCAGTTGATCTCCGCTTGAACTGACTCTTTGCCTACAGAAAGTAAGCAATGAAGTTGGGTTTTTTTATTTTTCCCCATCTCCCCACAAACACCACAATTTGTGGGTTTTAACAAAATCTTATTTGGTCAGGTTCAGATAGCTGGGAACTATAAAACATCCTTTTTGTCAGGAATCTTATGAGAGATCCATCCACAAAAGTGTAATGAAGAAATCAGAACTAGATTAACTGTCAAATGGAAGAATACAAAACAAAAATAATCCATTATGATCCTATTAATACATTTAGCATTTCTATATGATTTTACATCCTCAGAGTGCTTTTACAAACACTAATGTTAACACCTTTTTTTTAAATTACACTTGCCTTATCCTGTAAGTCAGTCATATTGCCTTACAGGCAGACCACATCCAACAGAGATAATGTTAGCTGAGTACATTTTGAATGGAGTAAAATTAGATAAATATTTATGGAAAGGGTGGCTTTCCAGAAATCAAATGTATGCTTTAAACAAAATGTTTAAAGTAGGATAGTTTACATGATTTGCCTTGTAGAATGAGACTGAAATTAAGGTGTAGCCATTTTGGGATCTCTGACCTTGATCATATACTCTATGCGGCTGTGGGAATGTTTCTCAATCACAGATTCAATCCAGATTAGTGGTTTTACCTGTTGGAGAACAAATAACTATAAGTTTTATTTTGACCTTGTCAGAAAAATATTGTTTCCATATAAAGCAAAAAAATCAATAAGAGAAGCCCAAAGTGCTGTTTAAGACAAGAGTTAGATCAGATTCCAGAGATGCTGGGCAGGAAAATATTTAATATGCAAATATGTAATATGCAAAAATAGTGATCAGGTGAGATCTGAGTGTTAATCAAGAAATCCTTAAAATATTCCATATGTATAGTTTGACAAGTATTTATACAGATGGTGAAAAAGTAGATAATTTCAATTACACAAGTATCTAACATTTTTAAAATTTAACCCTTTTCTCTTATAATAATAAACCCCCGATGGCAGAAGCACATTCTCCCTCTAACCCAACAAATTTAATAATTCAGAGCATTTGAGACTAAATAATGCTAACCCTAAAAACTGAGAGACAGTAACTCTGGATTTAAAGTATTTGTTTAAATTCAGTACCCTAATCCATAAAAAAATCAGAAATCCCACAGGCTTTTAGGGTCACCTGGTTTGTTGTTTCTTGTCAGAGTTCTGCAGTTTATTAGCCCTCGATGTATAGAGACATGACAGACTAATATCATTCTTGGCTACTTAGTGATGAAATAGGCTTTTCAGTCTCCCCCATCATAGGTATGCCCAGTATAAGAGAGCAGACAGGCCCTTCACAATGTTTTTGCTCCAAATGGGTCAACACACAAATGGCACTATAGACTTTAAAACCAATAAAATTCTCTTCTTTTCATTCCTCCTCACTGTATGTGTTGCCAGCTTCTTTAGGTGGTAGTCATAAAAATACATTTTACTGCCTTCATCCTTCCCCTCTCTATATTAGTTCTTATAATGTGCTCATCACCATAGTATCCGAGCATCTTCCAGTAGTATGTTAAGTAACGTGACTACATATCAGTCATGTGTTGTTTGCTCTCTTATCCTTCTCTCAGTAGGCAACTCAGGGTAGTAATTTCTTCTCCTTAGCTCAGTGCCTTGGAGTAGGCTATATTATTTCTTTCTTTCTTCAAGAAAGCATGAAACTTCACTATTAACAGTTAGCTTGATAATATCTAAAACTCACTCATACTTTTTAAAAGATAGATATTAATTTTTCACTGAAAATGGAAAGGTCTTGTACAATTTTACCTGCCATTTAAGATGTTTTCATACATGAATTAGTTTTAGTCTAGATCAAAATATGTAGCCAAACTTACATGGGTGTTAAGACGATATGACATGAGTTCAAACTCTCCATCAGGTGGGATGAAAGAAATTGTCCTATCGTTTTCAAAGCGAGAGAGACGAACGCACTGATGAAACTTTACATCTTCTAGTTCCACTGATTTGCTTTTGCCACCTATCAGGAAAACAAAATCTCAAATTTGTTTAACACATGAAAAGCCTACCTCTTAGGCCATCACGGTACACTATAAAGCAACTAAGCAGTCAGCTGCTTATACTCCCCACATTAGTGGACACTACAGTATTTCCAACTCGTTATAGTAACTTTAGGAATATAGGAATCTTAGTGAAAAGAGATAGGGAAAAACCCATCGAAGTGGACCAATTTAAATGAAGTATTCTGCTGTCTCTTTGCTCAGTACTGCCACCGAAATCCTGAACTGGAATTCCAGTCTTAAAGGAAAGAAAAGCATTACATCTCCCAAAGAAATTAAGGAAGAGGTATTTCCCCCTGACATTTCGCCAGTGCACAAAGGAGGATGGTGTTGCCGTTTGTTAGCAACCAATACATCTATCTTGGCACACAGACAAACTGTACTATATTTAATTACTTCCTCAACTCCCCTCCCCACTACCTCCTCTCTTGTTCATAGGCTGTGAATACACACCTCAACGTGCTAACGTCCACATTTAAGAGCATGTAACAAAGAAAAAAATAAAAACTCTAAAAAGTATTAGTGCAGGAAACTTAAAATGTGGGATTAATTCCTTTAGTGTGAATAGATCCCTCTATAAACGTATTGCCCTTTAAGGTACATTTTAATTGTAAATAATTTTCAACAATAAAAGGGGACAGCAAATTTGCATGTAATGCAGGTAACTTTGGAGCTAAAACAAGTGATCGTTCCTTAAAATAAGGTTCACAGTGAGACATGAGCCTACATAATGGAAATCTTATAACTTGTCGTATAAACCACCATTAAGGCTAGAAATGGGAGATTTTTTTAATTGAACAAAGACCAAGTCTTTAAGGCCAAATAGCAAATTAATGCCTTAGGCTTCATGTCCCCATTAGGAGTGTCTCTGATGTGAAAAAACAGTAAATGAGTTGCTAACACTAAAATTACTCTTTACTCTTATATAGTGATGCAACCTCCCCAACTAGGGAATTAGAAGACCTACCATCTTGAGAATAAGTCCGATTATCTGAACTGACATTTGTGTTGCCTTAAATGCCCCAAAGACAAAGAAACCAGGAAATAACCCTGTATGTTTTTAGAAATGCTGTATACATACTCACGTCCTGTATTATCAAAGAGTACTTTATCATTTAAACCCAGGCGAAGCTCTGGCATTCCTGAGAGAAAGACCCTCATTTTAATGGATCCCACTATCTCACTGCGCAATACATTTCCATTGGCACTAACCTAAAGAGCAAAGAAAGGTGGAGTTATTCTCCTCAACTCCTGAAACTGAATCTCTAACGAGCTACTTGCAATGATTTTACACTCATGTTTTCACAAGATTAGGAACCCAAAATAAATCACAGTTAAAACTTAAATGTGTTTCCCAGAATTATGGTTTTCATTAAAATTTGTACATTTTGACAGAAAGGTCGTGTGTTGCCATACAATGTATATTGTGTGTTGAGGGTGACATGTAAAGTTTGTTTGATAACAAAAAAGTAAGTAATAAGACTGTTGCTTGTTAGGATACATTTTGAAATGACAGTATTTAAGTTCATCAACCTTACAAGGAAGACACCAATTGAGAAATTGTTTCTTTAAGTGTTTGCTGGACCTATGAAGGTAGGTGTGGTAGATTCAGGAACCACCCCAAACACACCAAGAAATCAGTTATCTACAGCTAAGCACTCAGATACCACAGAATATGCTCCAAAGAGGGAGTCCGAGATATACACCTTAAAACTGTATTCACCAAACGACACTCCACAGAGAAGTAGACCATATTCTGGAATGGGCCACACAAATACCCTGAGAGAATTTGCTTCAATACAGAAATAAAATCCCCTTTGACCACATGCCCCTAGTTGTCACCTACTGCCCCATACAGAGTATCATGAAACAACTACAACTCATATTTAAGGTTAAGATTTTGTCATGATTATTTTTAGTAAAAGTCACGGACAGGTGATGGGCAATACACAAAAATTTACGGAAGCCGTGACCTGTCTGTGACTTCTACAAAAAATAATGGGGGGAGGGGCTGACCAAATGCCTGAGGGGGAGGATGAGAGCTCTAGCCCCACTGCAGGAGGAGGATGGTGCAGCAATCACAGGAAGTGGCTCTGGGTCCCCAGCTGAACACTGTGGCACCCTGCTCCAGGGTCCCCTGTGGTGGCTCAGGGCTCCGGCAACCACCCCGGCCATGGGTGATGTCTGTGGGGTCTGCCACTGAGGCTGAAGGCTGCAGAGTATTCCCACAGCCTGAGGCAGGTCAGGGTTGTGGGGTCCCAGGTGGAAGCTGGCAGGACAGGGCAGAAGCTGAAGAGGATAAATTCACAGAGGTCTCTGGAAGTCACAGAATCCATGACTTCCAGTGACCTTTGCAATAAAATCTTATCCTTATTCATTCTCAATGGAGATCCCATCCTGAAAGAGATTCTTCCTGAACATGCACTTCTGGCCTTCAAACAACCCCTTATCCTCTCCAAGCTCATCATCAGAAGCGAGCTCCCCACAGTCCAGGACGCACCTACACAAAGTGGCACCACACCTGCCAGAATAACAGATGCAAAACCTGTAGCATATCTCCACTGCTACAATGATCAACACCCCCTACAATACATCTTTCAAGATCCATGGATCCTACACATGCCTATCACAATATGTGATATGCCTCATCCGGTGCACTAAATACTCGGATAACAAATATCTGGTTGAAACTAGATAATCACTACACTCTCAAATGAACTCACATAGGAGAATGATAAAACAATTAACACCCCATCAATTGTGGATGTGCACTTTTCACTAAGTGATCATTCTGTATCTGACCTATCAGTCCTCATCCTCAAAGAAAACCTCCACAACACTTTCAAAAGACAAGCTATGGGAAGGGTACTCAGTCTCAGACCTAAAAAAGCTCTATATAGCTCAAAAGCTTGTCTCTCTCACCAACAGAAGTTGGTCCAATAAAAGATATTACCTCACCCACCTTCTCTCTAATATCTTGGGACTAACAGGGCTACAATAACACTGCACACATCCTTGGGAGCCATTCCGTGGGAGTATCAGAGTTTTATTCAGACAGTGAGGATTAGGCAGGAATATAAGGAATGCATTTGTTTTTCAAGTTTGGCATGGAAAAGAAGCTCTCTGATGGCTGAAAAGTCTACTAAGAAGCATATTACAGATGCAGGCACAGAAGTATTACTTATAACGGATGAGTCACTACCATTATCGGTCACTCAACTTGATGATATGTAAATTGTTTCAAGTGTAATACTATAATTCGATAGTCTTAGTCTATTTATACACCGACTTCTGCTTTCATTTTATATTTGCATATTTACAGATTATTACAATTCTTATTAAAAACAATAAAGTGCAAGTAAGATATAAACCTACCAAGAGGTTAACAGATTCTATAACGTCCAGAAACACCTCATTTTTCCTGTACTTTATCCCTTCTGACCTCCAGGAAACAGCATTAGTAACAGTGGCAGGTGGGCGTGGAGCTCCAGTTTCCAGTTTGTGGCCTTCTTGAGTGATGTACCTTCAGAACCACGTTTTTAAAAAATATGAAAGTTACATTTTGTAGCCTTAGCAATTGTTTAGTGTCATGGGTATTACTATGTCAGCAGCAAACAAAGGAAATCTGATAATGCAAGTTAAACCCTAGAAAATATTAACTAATCTTGTTTTGCCAGGTCAAGTCAGATCATGTGTTTATGTAATTAATAGGAAATTATATTAGTCTAGCAACAAAGACAGGAAAAGATTAACAGATTTTTGACAGAAGTATCTTATTGATTTTTTTTTTCAGGCTGATAGAAGAAAGGAAAACCTACAAATTGACCCCACATTGTAATAACATGGGAAGAGGATGGCTTTACTAAAGTCATACAAGCTAACATTTTTACCTTCATAAATATTCCCAACGCATCCATCACCTGATATCTAAATGCAGCACACTGATACTTACTCTTGTAAAATTTTACTGTCAGTGGTTTGAGGATAGCCAAAATCCATTAACTCATCAAGCAATTCATAAATTATAACAAAGTTATCCCGAATGCTCTCTTCTTCCAATTCTTTGAAATATTCAGAAAATACCTGAAATGTTAAAGTTAGAAAACAACAGTAAATCCCAGATTAAATTCCACCAACCCTCTATTCCTGAAAATACAATACAACATCAAAATTTTGGTGGAATATAGTAGAGTAGGTAATTTGTTGAATCTTAAAATGCAAATTTATTGACTTTCAGGTGTTTTGGTTTTTTCACACTACTAATTAGAATGAGTTTATTTATTTTACAACCATAATTGGCCAAACTTGCAAGGCCTTACACTCAATTCAACGGCATTTCTATATGTAACTCAGTAACTTTTGACCACCAAATCCAATCAGTTTCAAAATTTCAGGGAAAGTTCGTTCTTGGTATCAATGGTCAGAACCCTATTGATTTCAGGGAAAATCAGAAAAACAAAAAGGAGGACAAACGGAGCCCCTGACAGCACTTTAGCATACTGATGGCATCATTAACACTTTCACACATAATGGTTCTCCTACTCATCTCTGTTTATACTCCCAGTAGAAAGACAAGGTGGGTGAGGTATTATCTTTTATTGGACCAACTTCTGTTGGTGAAAAGAAAAGAAGAGATCTGTGTAAGCTCGAAAGCTGGTCTCTCGCATCAACAGAAATTTGTCCAATAAAAGGTATTGCCTCTCTCACCTTGTCTCGCTAATATCCTGGGATGGACACAGCTAAAATACTGCATACTCCCAGTAGTTTAACATGCTGAATGACTTCTCTCGCTCTCTCTTGCTCTCAAATAAAAGGGGGGGGAAAAAGTGGAGTGAGAAAGGAGAATGGAGTATGAGGGGAATGCACACTGCCACCGGAATGTGATGAGAAAATTCGGAACCCTGATATGGAATTTGGGGGGGGAGGGAGGCAAGGGAATGTGGCACACAGAACTATGGGGAGAGGAGATTGAGGGACCCTGCCTGGTATGATGGGGGGAGGGAGGGAAAAAGGCAGGTATACAAAGCCCCTTGCAGGGGAGGAAGGGAGAGGGGCAGGGACAGGAAGGGGGTGGAGGTGGAAAGGGTGGGAGGAGGTAATGAGTGTTCACACAGAGCCCCCTGCCACGATGGGAGAATAGAGGATCATACTATGGGGAAGGAGCATTTAACCCCTGCAATGGGGGAAAATGAGGGATATTAAAATGCATGGAGGGAGGAATGGGGACACAAAGAACATCTGGTGGGGGGGCAGGGAGATTGGCAGATCTGGGTATGGGGGGAAGGAGGAATAGGGGTACACAGAGTCCCTGGCATGGGGGGATGATAGGGGGTGCTGGTATGGGGGAAATGAAGCACACAGAGCCCATGCCATAGAGGGGGATGGGGGAGTGCACAGAGCTGCTGGTATGGGGGGAGATGGGAAAACCTGGTATGAGAGGAAGGGGAAGAGGAGCACATGAAGACATTGGCAGGGAAGAGACTGGCAGGAATTGCAAGGAGAACCTGAAAAAGACGGGAATGGGAAGATGGCACCCACAGAGCTTGTGTGGGGAATGAAGGATTACAAGGAGCTCCTGGTATATGCGATATACTCAACCTACAAAAGCTATGAAGTACATGACACACACTCCCCCAGTGTTATTTCAGATTTTTTGTTTGGGAATTGTAAGGCTTGAGACTGTTTTCAGCTAACAATTTGGTCATTAAAACTCATGTAAATGGCTAGTGCAAACATCTGATGACTCAGGTAGCCAGATGTCCTTTTAGTGATTCTAATTCCAATGAGAACAGCACATTTGCTTTTTGAAATTCCTGTCTGCCACTTATCTGTAAGGATTATCCCCCCCCCCCCGAGTGTAACCCTAGCATCCTTGATGTAAGTAAAGTGATTAAAAGTGTCTCTGCATGTATGTAATGACCATCATCACTGTTGCTCTCTCCAGATGGGACAATGTTTGTATTTGTAAGTGAATAGATAAAGAATTTAAACGTACTATGTAATCAATAAGAAAGGGTATATAACTGACCACTGTAACCCCATGAAGTTGAAGCTGATTTCTCAGACTTCCCGGTATCGTGAATAAACCCCTTCAGAATTGTGTGTGCTGCCTGATTCTTGGAGAAAGAATCCTTCGTGCTTTACAATTTGGCGCAGCGAGCAGGGTGCAACTGGGATCCTCGAGGGCTTCACATACCAAGCAAGTCAGCAAAAAAAGGGAAATGGTTCTCTACCCAAATATATGCTTTAGAGAATAGCTTGCTGAAAAGCTATCCTCCTTGCCTGTCAATTTCAGCACAACACACAGATCTTTGAATCTCCCCACCGGCTTTTACCTTCATACTGCACTGAGTTTAAAATTCTCATCCCCACTCTCAAGGCCCTGCACACAACTACTTACAGGCAACACCTCAGATGTTATCTTGTCTGCTGAACTTTGGCTCCCTCCACCCTAAAATACGTTTGTTTGGTTTTTTTTTTTTTTTCTTTTCCTGACTCTGTGCTGACACTTAACTGCAGCATAGGCTCCCAGTCCAATTTATCAAGACACCATCATATTACTCAAAATTTGCTTCTTCAACAATGCCGACAAAGCACCAAAATTCAGTGATGTGGCCTCCCATCTGGCTTTCATACTGTATCCCATTTTTTGTCTCTCTCTTATAATAAGATTCTGTCAGTATCCTTGTGCAGTACAGCACAAAATAAATATCAGTAGCTAACACAGAAAGATCATAACATATAAACTAGATATGCCATTTCTGCACAGCACTATAAAATTAAAAGATTTCTACATCTATATAAAATATATGTTGAGTTATCTGAACCAAGGTTACTTTCCCAGTTTCATACTCACCTGAACCACCTTGTAAAGAAATGAAAACACCAGAGATACACAAGCATTCTTTTTAGAAGTAGCAACAACTGAAAAAAGTATGTTCAGGAACCTCTGTTTAAAATTACTATTTTAAAAAATGTTTATCGTTAAATACATTTTCAAAAACTCTTTACTAAGTTATTACAGCTGGCCCAAACATTAAGGAAGCAGCAACAACATTCCTCTTTCCAGAGCCATTTAACACTGAGAACCCTTGGGTTTGTTTAGTCATTTCTGATTGTTTAACTATTGGAAGGTCAAGACCAATAATAAAGATTCAGGAAATGCTTATATTAAATTGGCACTTAAAACATTTTTGTACACATAAGAACAGCCATACTGGGTCAGACCAATGGTCCATCTAGCCGTCTCCAGTCTTCTTACAGTGGCCAATGCTTCAGAGGGAATGAACAGAACAGGGTAATCATCAAGTGATCCATCCCGTGGCCCATTCCCAGCTTCTGGCAAACAGAGGGTAGGGACACTTCAGAGCATGGTTTTGCATCACTGCCCATCCTGGCTAATAGCCACTGATGGAGCTATCCTCCATGAATTTATCTAGTTCTTTTCTTGAACCCTGTTATAGTTTTGACCTTCACATCCTCTGGCAGAGTACCATGGGTTGACTGTGCGTTGTGTAAAGAAATACTTCCTTTTGTTGGTTTTAAACCTGCTGCCTATTAATTTCATTTGGTGACCCCCTAGTTCTTGTGTTATGAGGAGTAAATAACACTTCCTTATTTACTTTCTCCACACTAGTCATGATTTTATAGACCTCTATCATATTCCCCTTAGTCGTCTCTTTTCCAAACTGAAAAGTCCCAGTCTTATTAATCTCTCCTCATATGGATACCCCTAATAATTTTTGTTGCCCTTTTCTGTATCTTTTCCAATTCCAATATATCTTTTTTGAGACAGGACGACCAGATCTGCACACAGAATTCAAGATGTGGGTGTACCATGGGTTTATAAAAAGACAATATATTTTCTGTCTTATTCTCTATCCCTTTCCTAATGATTCCCAACATTCTATTAGCTTTTTTGATTACTGCTGTACATTGAATCAATGTTTTCAGAGAACTATCCACAATAACTCCAAGATCTCTTTTTTGAATACACATTATTAGAACAGGGTATAACATGAGAAGAATAACTCCTTTTTTATTTATATATAATTTTTTTGCATTTTGTAAATCTCAGTCAGTAAACTCCTTATCAGTTTCCATCTCTCCCCAAGGTAAGCTTATGTTACTTATTGCCCTACAGAGTTCTATATCACTTCCATTCAAGGCCAAATTCTGAATCAGTTTCACAATATTAACAAGTTTACACTTTAAAGGATACGATATAAATTGTTATGTTTAATCCACATAAAACGAACTCCTCCATGAGCTAAAATGGGAGAAAGTGTTCCCTCTTCTTCCTTTTCCATAAGGATTGGCATGAAATGCTCCACCTCAGACATATCCACATCTCCACGGTAATTCCGGCAGATGAGGACCTGCAAAAGACGTAACAAATCTGAATAGGTTTTTAAAAGAAAATGCTGACGTTACCATATGAAAAAAGCATGTATGATCCTCAGGAAGTACTTTTAAATTACTTTAAAAGACATGAGAGAAATTTCAACATAAAGTAGAATTTTACACAGTTCAGCAGCTCACTACTTTACATTTATGCAATGGAATCCCAAAATACTTAACTAATTGAATTACAAATTGTACATGGGAATTTTTCATTCACAGCTCAAATACAGCTTTTAGAACTATACACAACAATTGTTAAATAGCACGTATCAACATGAGAGACAAAATAAATAGCTTATAAAACAAAATCACAGAAAGATTTTAGATAAGCGGAATGTAGTTACCCCAAAATGGAATATAATCAAAAATCAGAGTTAGCATCCCTAACATTTGTAAAAGTATCTTGGTATCTTTAATTCCTATAAGCAGTTGTCATCTCCATTTCACTTGCCCAAAAATCAGACCCTTCAGCAGCTCAGTGCCCCTTAACCTGCAGGAGCTTTCATTCATTAAAGATTAGGAGGAAAGGGAGGAAAGAGGAAAGACTAGAAGGGGGAAGTAGAAGAAAAATCAGCATTTCCTGCAACACTGCAGCTAGATGGACACTGGTCACCCATCCAAGCACCGACAAGGTGCTTCCAGTTTAACCCAAGGCAGCATTATCGGCAGGATTTAACCACAAACGGAGACCGCAAGGCAGGCTGGAGGAAACGCGGGGAGGGGGAATCCCCATCCTAAGGCCCCAGGACAGACTGGGTGGCGCACAGAGCAAGCTGGAAAGGGAACGGAAGGGAATGTTACCCTAGGGACCTAGGCCAAGTCACAGGTGAGGAAACAGAAACCTGCGGGCCCTTCTACACCCATGTTCCCTCAGACTATGGAGAAAGCTGAGCCCATTTCCAGGCCGGACCCTCTCCACAGGCTCAGGCCGAGCTCCACGGGAGCCACCTGCCCCAGAGATTTCTCTCAGGGCAGCTGCCCCCTGTCTTGGCCAAGGAGCCCAAGGCCCCGTACCTCCGACTCCTCACCTTGCCCTTCAGGTCAAGCACGTATACGGCACTGGCAGACATCACGCAGCGGTGCCGGGTGCGGTGCGGTGCGGTGCTGTGCTCCGCTCCGTCCCGGCCCCGCTTCTGCTACTGCCCCACACCCCAGGAACCCACTCCAGATCACACTTCCGGCCGGAAACGCCGCTGCTCCTCCTCCCGCTCTCAGCCCGCACCGCCGGCTGAGGGGCTGTCGGCTCGGCTCGGCTCGGCTCGGCTCGGGACGGCGGCGCGGCACACTGAGGGACGTCAGTGAAGTGACGGAGCGCTGAACGCTGGCATAGACCGGGACTGACTAGATGCGAGGGCGGCCGGAGGCACGTTAATAAGGGATGACTTGTCTCGGAGTCCCAATGACAAACGGCCCAGCAGCGGAAGTGATTGAGTGATGAGACACCCGCGCCCCGGGCCTTCGCTTTCTCCATAGTTCCGGTAACCATAGAGAAGAGGAAAGTGAGTAGGTGGAACGAGCATAGTGGCGCACTGGCCTAAGCGGGACCATAGAGAGCTGGTGGAACGAGCCCGCTGGGCAGCGCTATGGTCGGCCCCGACAGGCTGTTCAGTCTTGGCTTGCTGCTGTCCCGGAGAGGCGCACCAGACCAGGCCTCCAGCTGCACTTCCCACGTGCGGAAGCAGTTGTAGGGGAGGGGGCAAGTGTTCCTGCCCCCCACCAAACCTAGGCCAGCTCTGCTTTTGTTCTCTAGCATTCCCTAGAGTACTTTACTCATTCTTTTTAACCCCTCTCCTCTTCCCCCTTTTGTCCTGACTGTATCCATTGGAGTGAATTCTTCTGATTCCTTTTTTGTGACAGGACTAGTGGATGTGAGGAAGCAGTAGATGTCATATGGCTTGATTTTAGCAAGGCTTTTGCCACAGTCCTCCATGACATTGTCATAAGCAAATTAGAGCAATGCAGGCTAGATCAAATTACGATAAGGAGGGTGCCTACCAGGTTGAAAGTCCATACTCAAAGCATCGTTATCAATGGTTTGCTGTCAAACAGGGAGGGCATACCTAGTGGGGTCCTGCAGGCATCAGTCCTATTCAATATTTTCATTAATGACTTGGATAATGGAGTGGTGAGTATGCTTATAAAAGTTGCAGCTGGCACCATGCTAGGAGGAGATACAAGCACTGTGGAGGACAGGATGAGCATTCAAAACAACCATGATAAATTAGAGCAGCATTTCCTCACCCTTTTAAGTACCTCTAACTTCTGAAAATTTTAATAAGTACCCCAACACTCAATTTTCCACTCTGAGAAAATCTTTTTCCCTTTTACCACTGGACGACTGTATTTCTTGTAAAGCAGGAGAGTTCTGCAGTGCTGTGTGGCTGTGGCAGATCACAAAGCCCCCTGCTGTTTCTCCCCACCTTCCTTCTCCCCTTCCTCCATATAGGAGCAAAGGTCAATGCCAGCCAATCATTATGGCCTGATGGCAGGGTCACAGGGTATTCTCCTTACACATGCAGGAACTTGTGAGGCACTAGCAGGCACTAGCTGCCCACCAGAGTAGGGTAGCAGCGCTCCCCATGGCCTTTCCTAGTGGGGTGCAGGCCAGGGGCAAATCACACTGTGTGAGCCCCTCTTAAGATTTTTATACTGATAAAATCTGGGGCTGTCATAGCTGTCAATTTCACTACTCAGCTAGAGCAGTGAAATTAATAAGTAAACCTATGGGTAGAGCCCGGCTCCAGGACTGGGCAAACCGCTGGGCTCTCTAACTGGCTTTCTGGGCACCGGGCTTTGAGCCGGGAAGGGGAGCTGCAACTTGGGCAAGTTGCAGGCGGCTGCCATTTGGCTGCCAGCCCGGGAGGTGGCGACTGCCACCCAATCTGAGCTGGGGCAGAGGAGCTTCCACGCAGGCTGGGACCCAAGGATGTGGGCAGACAGCAGGCAGCTGCTGCCCATCTTCAAGCCAGGGTGTGGGAAGCTCTCTCTCCCTTCAGAGCCAGGGCATGAGTGGCAGTCACCCAGCTGCGAGCTCAGCTCGTAAGGCATGGCACAGGAGGCTGCTGCCTGGCTCCTACCTAGAGCTGGGACCAGGCAGGATGCGGGTGGCTGGCACCTGGCTTCCCAAAAAGCCAGCAGCTGCCACCCAGCTTACCAGGACTAGGGCAGCTACCGTCTGCCACCCAGCTAGGAGGTGGGACCAAGCAGGAAGCCAGTGGCTGCTGCTTGCCTCCCCCAGAAGCCGGCAGCTGCTGCCCACCTCCCTTCACTGGGTTTTTTGCCACATACCCCGTGCTTGTGTCTGGCGTACCCCCAGGGGTACACGTACCACAAGTTGAGAAACTGAATTAGAGTACTGGTCTGAATTCAACAAGATAAAATACACTAAAGAGAAGTGCAAAGTACTTATGGAAAAATCAAATACACAACTGAAAAAAGAATAATTGTTTAGGACACTGGTACTACAGCTGAAAAGGATCTGCAGGGTTATAATGGATCAAAAATTGAATATATCACCAATGTGATGCAGCCAAAAACAGGCTAATATTCTAAGGTGTATTAACAGGAGTGTTGTATATAAGATGTGGGAGGTAATTGTCTCGCTCTACTCAGCAATGGTGAAGCATCAGCCGGAGTACTGTGTCCAATTGTGGGTGTTTCATTTTCAGAAAGATGTGAACCAGAGAGAGTCCAGAGGATAGCAGCAAAAATGATAAATGGTTTAGGAATCCTGACCTATGAGGAAGAGTTAAAAAATCAGGTCATGTTTTGTCTTGAGAAAAGACTGATGGGAACCTAATAAACACACTTCAAATATGTTAAAGGCTATTATAAAAAGAGGACGGTAATCAATTGTTCTTCATGTCTCCTGAAGGTAGGACAAGAAGCAATGGGCTTAATCTGCAGTAAGAGAAATTTAGGCTAGCTATTAGAAAAACTTTCCAACTGTAAGGGTAGTTAAATTCTGGAATAGACTTCCAAGGAAGGTTGTGGAATCCTCAGCACTGGAGGATTGTAAAAACAGGTTGGCTAAACACCTCTCAGGGATAGATTAGGTTTATTTGCTCTTTCTACAGTACAGTGTGCTGAACTTGATGATTTCAAGGTCACTTCCAGTCCTACATTTCTATTATTCTATTTATTAAACTCCCAAGATTAATGTTAATATTAAGTGAGCAATATTTTAATTGTTTTCATAATTAACTATGTTAAGATTTTAACCAAGAATGGCACTTAGTGTTCTTCCAAAACAGAATGAGGGGATAAAGATTTGTAAATATAAAGCAATTAAGAGGAGTGAGGCTGATAACTGCCACTGCACCATCAAGGTGCCAAAATTTTCTCTTGCATATGTAATCAAATCACAGAAAAAGTTGTAAACAAGCATTTCTCATTTGTAGTTCTAGGTATATAATTTTGAAGAGTTCCAAACAGTTTAAGAATGTTTTTAAGATGCAACAAGGAAATATTTAAAAGTATTTCTAGATGTAGACAAAACTACATAATCACTTGAATTCATAAATGAAGTTTATTATATAGGTCACTGTCAAAGATCTCCTTTCAATGGAATAAAGAAGTATACACTACATGCATTTCTCCAATAAGCTTGAACCACCTTTGGCCCTGATCCTGAAGAGAGCTCTGCAAAGATGGATCCTTGCACCTGAGTGGAGGCTCAAGGCCTTTATTGGTAGTTCAAGAAGATGGCTGTGCTGTGTACATAGTTCTAAACAAACCAAATGAACGGTGAAAAAGTGCCAGGATGCACATTATATCACATTAATTAAATATCCAACTTGGAGAGCAGAGATTTGTGCAGGCATTTTCTTTGAATAAAAAAGCTACTCAGAATCCAGAAATGTGGAACAGAAGACATTCATTTAGTCCAACTGACTTTGGGGATGTCATAATGTTCAGTCAGAGTATCCAAGTGTCTGTTGAAATCCTAGGAGGGGGAACAGGGGGAAAAAAGGGTATTAGGGAAAAAATTCCTTTAATTAATAATCTGTTTAATGTTCTAGAATGTTTAAACAGTTAAACACACTGGGGGGGGGGGGGAGGGAGGGAGGAGGGAGAGGAGGAGAGAGAGAAAGAGGCAGGTGTGAGCTGCATGCTTACTGAGCAACAGCTGGGCAGCTCTTGTGCTGGGCTGACTCCTCCCCACCCAGCAAGAGCTGTCCGGCTGTGGCTCAGCATGCAGGGGGAGAAGAGAGATCCCAGCTGCCCATTCTAGCAGCTCTTGCTTGCAGGGAGGTGCCCCTCCCTTCCCCAGGGCAACAGTTTAAACTAATTAGTAAACAGTAAGATGGCTACTTACTGTTTAACCGCTTACATTCCTAATTTTAATATGTATAATATTGGCATACCTGACCTCACTATTTCCTCCACCATATTTATAGTTGACAATTCCAGATCAAACCAGTAGCACAACTGATTCACTATCTTGTCTGCTAGTACCAGCTGCTTCAGAGGAAGGGGAAAGAAATCCCACAGTGGACAGTTATGAAATAGAAAGCCCAGAAGGGGCATTTCTACTAATTCTCCTCAGCTAATGGTTGGCTTTTGACCTTACGTCATTTAAGAAGTCCGTATATTATTATCCCTGAAAGTGGCTAATCCTTTTTTGGATCCTGCTAAAAACTCTTGGCTTCAGTAAGTTTTGGTTGTGAGCTACAACGGTTAATTTTCTTTTATAAGCTGTAAATTTGTTGTCTTTCAATTTCATTGACTGTACCCATGTTCCTGTATTTAAACAGATTACACAGAAATAACAAATTTATCTTTCTATGCCATCTATTTTATATACCTCATTAATATCCTTGTCTTCTCCCCAAAACAGTCCTAATCCTCCATATTTCTCTTCATATACAAGTCCCTTAATACCTCTATTTCTGCTGCTTGTCTCTAGAGCCTCTTCTACATCTGCTACATATTTTGAGATAGGATGACAGAGGTGAAAAGAACTGAGGACAGTATTTCAGGTGAAGATGTACCACCAGTTTCTAGGGTGGGATTATATTTCCAAATCTTCTCTTTATCTATCCCAACATGGATTACTTTCTTATCTTACTTTAACAGTTAATTTAGAACCCAACAATGAGTACAACATGCATTAAACCTTGTATTTGTCAATACTGAATTCCACAGCCCATTGTGCTGCTCATTCACCTAGTTTATTAAGTCCTTATTAAATTCTTCAGTCTCTTCTAGATTTGAAGAACCTAAATCACTGTATCATCTTCAAGTTTTGCCATTTCACTGTTCTCCAAAGTTAGGTATGCTGCTTACTAAGCAAGTTGCTGTATTTTGTACCAGTTTAAGTTTCTGGGTCAATGTAACATGCAGCCCTGGATAGAGCTCACTGCAGTGGTTAAATCTTCAGGTAACTAAGCAAAGTCCATATCTAAAAGAAACAGTGGTAGTTTTTGGGTCAAATATGAAAAGCCTTCCTCGCTACTGTTGCTGGATGATCACCTAATAGCAATTTGGAGACTGATACTAATCTCACTAATGCCAAGCACACACCCTTCATCAAATGGGTAGATGTAAATCTCATCAGTTGTTTCCTCCAATATACTAATCTCCTCAGTTTTAATCTGGTTGAACTTCAGCCATCTAGTCCACATCCATGGCCCAATTTCTACTAAATACTGAGTATGAATCAATAGGGTAGACTGGATCAGACAGACCTAGGTATCACTGACCTACTTAAGACACTGACTAACTCATACCTCTATAGCTATTGTGTTACTGCCTGACTTCCCTGATCATATACTTTCCTCCTCTATAATCATCAGAACTCAATTGCAGTCCTTATCTTGACTCATATCAGTACATCTTAGATCTGTAACCACCCTTTCTTCTCAAGCCTTTCAGATTTTTTTCAAAGTAACAAAAAGATGTTTTTCCCCCATCACTCTGTCTAAATATGCAGTATTTTGCTGACAATGAAACATGATTATACCATCATCAGAATCAATATTTAGAGATTCTAGAGTGTTAATTTATATTACGCCTATGATAATGTTGTATATGCACTTGAACACATTGCTAGACAGAGGATTTGCTTCCTAGGTTTTATACGATCTAGAATTAGAAAGGCTAGAAAACCTTTTGCCTCCAAACAGATCCTAGAACTGTAGCACATGGAAGTTACACTTCACAATAGGAGGAAAATCAAGACCAGATGCTAAGGTGTATATGTACTTTGAACAGAGTAAGCCTATAAAAATATATCCTTACCTCAACTCTTTGTTTATGAGTTTTGGAGGCTTTCTTCAGTATTCTTTCCATTTGCTAAAAATTGAACACAGAAGCACTTTGCTGTGATATCAGTTATTTTTGCCAGTGTGAACATACACTGAGTCTACATTTCACAATTTAGATTTGGCCTTTGCCATTTGGGGCATGCTACAAAAATAGCATTTAGGCAGGTTTAAAGTAAAAGCAAGTTGCATGTAGGCCAAACACACCTCGGCCCTTCCCCCTCCCGCAGGCCCAGCATTGCTAGGAAGGAACTGGCCCCATACCCTTTTCTCTTGCATCTTCTCATAGGCAAGCTGTGCAGGAGTCCGCTTGTCCAACGCCCGCTTCTTCTCCTCCTCCTGCTTCTTGCTGCTTACGATCTGCTCCAGGATTTTGCTTTTATCTTTCGCCTTCTTCTTCTTCCTGAAGACAAACAGACCGGGCAGCTTTAGAGGAGGGGCGACGGAACCCCCCCCCCCCCGGCTAGTGAACCATCCTCCCCTCCGAACCAGCCACCCCAATGACAACTCCGGGCAGCTCACCGCTTCCCCCCAAGCCCCGGGGCCGCGCCGCTCCCCTTCAGCTGCAGCGGCCCGCGCTGGACGCTCTCATATTCCGCCATTGCGCCGGGGTCACCGGGCACCTCCTGCTCTGACTTGACGCAGTGCGTCGCACGAGCGCTTCCGGGTTACACTGGGGCGGGGCAGAGTGGGCGGGGCAACACCCTCAAGCACCTCCCGTGGCTCCTGCCTCGGCCTGCCAGACGCGAGTCCGGCCCGCTGGTGACTCGTCGTAGAATGTCGATGAGCCGGATTTGGGCGGGAGCTGAGCAGGCAGCACTCGGGAGCCCTGGGGGCTCGCCACCTCCATGTTAATGAGTCAGGCCGGAGGGTCTCTGGTTTGCTGGCAGCTGCCACCACAGGCCCTGGGAAGGAAGCCCGCCCATGAGAGTAGGAGTTTTGTGTAGTGCATCAGTAGTGTTTCCACTGTAAGCAAAGTGACTGCAGCTGTGCTGGAACTAGGCCTCCAGCTGCACCCCTTTGGCTTTAAGTGGCTTCCATCATATCTAGGGTTTACTGTTTGGTTCAATGGCTATAAGCATCCCAATTGTACAAATTGTCCCAGCTCCCTTGAGTGACAGTCACAACAACTGGACTCCCGATCCTGAGAAAAATCTCCATCCTATAGAGTTTTCTGTATGCCACAAAGGAGGGAAAACCAGCAAATCTATGAAGTCCTCTAAGACCATCTGAGCCAGTCTGATCAATGGGGCAGATACTCAGATTCTACAGCCATGTACACCAGGACAAGCTAGTGAGGGAGGGTGTGTTGAGAACTAGGGCACTGGGGAGAATCCATTTTTTCTGGTTTTCTATTACATTGGTAAGGAGACAAGTGATTTTAAAGTATGGCTGTTCTAGCATTGAAATCATTCTGCTTTGATGCTGTAATGGTCTGGCTGCCAAGGATTTATTTTTCTCATTTTGTTTGTTAGAGCCAAGCAGAATCTAAAGTGCCATCCTTTCATTTTGTCCGGACAGTTGTCATCACTCACAATTTTATTGCAAGTCTCACAATATTTGGTGTTTTTCTTAAAGCCCCAGTGACTAGAAAAGGAGATAGCATGAAAAGCACAGCTTTAATTTTGTAAGTACGTTTCTAGCCCTGATCATTGCAGAAAAAAGCTTGAAAACATGAAGCAAATGTACCGTAAAGGCTCAGGAACCAGAGGCAAATAAGAAAATCCCCAAACTTAATTTTTTTTCACAATCATGGTTTTTTAGCCAATCTCATGATTTTTGGGGCCTGACTCTTGAATGCTGGAGGTTGGCAATACTTCGAAAGACACTGTAATTATGTAGCGATGCCAGTCATTTTCACTAGCCAAATTAGAGAAAAGAATTTGGCAATGTTGCATAGTTTTCAACATAAAAACAGTGACTCTGATTGACTGAACTGTGCACTTTTTAGCAGGAAGTAATAAACTGACCAAAAATCAAAAGCAGGGTAAAACTTGCTGTCTCCGTTTAAAAATTATTCTTATAAATGCAGTCTTGCCCTTCTAATCAAGAAAAATTCAATTGGAAACTAGAAATGGTACTTTGGAACTATATTCCAAGAATAGGAGTTTTCTTATAATAACTTTTCTTACACCTGTTGCCAACTGTATGTCTGAAAGCCCAACAGTAATCAGGATAACATCTATTCAAGACAATTTTATTCATTTATTTGTTAATTTGTCAGTTGAATATATCTGTTAAACCAAGAATGGCCCCAATTCTCTCTCAGGTATACCAGTGTGTATAATAAATAATAAAGTTTGTTAAATACCATCAAAATTTAATTTTGCATTTTCCACTCTGGGATGTATTTTATATATATATATACCTGAAAATATGTGATACTTGTATTAACATGTTATCCATCCACAAATTATATATTCACATTTATTTATATGTATAATAAATGTGCCTAGTTATGGCTGAGTAAAGAGAGAGGTTGTTGAGCTTAGCAGATGCTGTGGATGTCTTTCCTATTCTTGAAAGGTCTGTGTTAGCTAATATGGCGCTGCCCAGGTAAATTAACTTTTCTACTTTCTTGATATTTTTGCCTTACCACTTGATGTCTGGGTTTCAAGAATGTTTGTTTTAGCATAAATAATTTGAGCCCCTCTTGGTCTGTTATGTTTGCTAAGTTATCTGTCTTTCTTTGTAAATGTTTGGTGATATTACTCAGTAGTGCAATACCATCAACAAGGTCTATGTCCTCTAGGCATTTGACATCTACCCATGCTATACCGGTGTGTGTGTTGCTAACACACTTCTTCATTATCCAGTTTGTGATAATACCAAACTACAGTGGAGATAAAATGCAGCTCTGTATCATACCAGCGTCCACACTGAACACTGTTGTCTGGTTCATTTTTACAGAGCACGTCACATCTCTGTATGTTGCGTTGATGACTTTAGCTAGGGTACTATAAAATTGAAGACTATTCCACAATGTATGTCTGTGTAGGCTGTCAAATGACTTTTCAAAATCAATTACATTAATAAAGAAGGGAACTTGCCATTCTATACATTTTTTAATGATGATTCTTAGTGTGAATATCTGATCTGCACAAGATCTCTTGGGCCTGAATCTAATCTGTTCTTCTCTAAGCTTTGTATCCACTGCCTCGTTCATCCTGTGTAGTACCACACTGCAGAAGGCTCAACAACATATGGAAATCAAATATATACAGCACCAGAAAAAAAAGAATATTCAATTCAGACATAATCTCAGTGCTAATGTATGTCTGTGAAAGCTGGCAATCTACTCAAACATTAGACAGAAAACTAGATGCCTTTGAAAATAAGTGCCTAATCAAAGATTCTGGGCATTGGTTGGAAAGAGTTCATCACCAATTAAGAGATCAGAGAAGTCACCAATCAGTAGCTCGTTTCCACTAGAATCAGAACACAGCACTGGACATTTCTGGGTCATGTACTCTAGATGTCAACAGAGATTCCACATGAAGGTGTCAAGTGGAAACAAAGTGGTGTGAGACATAAGGATGCGTAAGAGAAACCTTAAGAAAAAAATCTTAGCAGGAAGGGCAGAATAATCAATCTCAATACTATAGAGCAAATGAAAGCAGCAGCAAATGACAGAGCGGAATAGTTTCTGCATTGTGTGGTAACACTGGCACGGGAAGGGTGTTAAAACAGAGAGAGAGCGATTGAATATAGTATTGCTGTACACAGTCAAAATACAGCATAGTATTAGCATATGGTGCAGAATGTGTATTACAATTGATTTGAAGAAGAAAAGGACTCAGGACCACACTCACTATAAGTCTTTAGAGTGTGTTGCTGAATGTTGAAGGAAGAAAGACAGTTCCTAGCAGTCTTCAGGTATGTGAATTTATTTGATAGAAACACACAATTAAATCTACACAGTCCCCTATCTAGTTCAGAGACGAGATAGAAATTGTGTGTTTGTTAAATGCTGTAATACGAGTCTCTGCAGAGCACACAAGGGAGCAGATGAATGATGTTGTATGTGAGTCTTATGTAGTCAGACTAAAGATTTAATGAAATGCTCCTCTTATGATTCTGAAATCCCTGGAGTAGGGAAGGTGGTTACCTGATACGCCTCTCTGTCCGAACCTCATTGTTGCAGCTTTTCATATCTCAATATTCAGCCTTCCTATAAAGGTAACTTGAGGGGAAAGAGCCATGGGACAAGAATCAGAATTCAAACAGAAATGGGCAACAAGCAAACTATTTTCACTCCAGAGCAGCTGGATGCATATCAGGTAAGAGCAACCAAAGGACAAATTAGACATAAAGCAGGATAATGGCAGGTTGTTTTAAAGTAATCTTCAGCACTTAGTTTTATGGCACTAAACAGGATTATCAAATGGTGTCCAAAGTCTTTAGAGTAAATGTTTAATACCCTTCTATATTGTTTTTTATGTGAGAAGAAACTGTCAAATGTTACTCTATAATTGAACAGAAAGTTTATAAAGCTTGGGCTAGCTTCATCCCTAATGAAATGTGAAGTCAGTGTGGTTACAACAGGGAAGAACTGGGGCCAGTGTGTGTTTAAAAACAATCCACATTTTAGATCTTTCCATATTTTACAGGACTGCACATTTTTTACAAGGAAAGAAATTCTGAGGTGAGTCTATATTTTTTTACTGTAAAATCTAGTGATTTTAGTAATCCTTTAAATAAGTTTTAAATAGGATTTAATATTGAGTTATTGTGATAGGTAATAGTCGAGTATACAAACACATGCACAAACATGTTCAATGTTGTTAGCTGATCCAAAAATCTATAATTCTATTAACATGCCAGCCACTTCCACCCAAAACACTATAACAAATTACATCTAACTATTTATCAGCAAATTAAAGAAGTATGGGTTGGATGAATGGACTATAAAATGGATAGAGAACTGGCTAGAGCATAGGGCTCAACGAGTAGTGATCAATGGCTCCATGTCTAGCTGGCAACCGGTCACAAGCGGAGTTCCCCAGGGGTCGGTCCTGGGGCCGGTTTTGTTCAACATCTTTATTAATGATCTGGAGGATGGGGTAGATTGCACCCTCAGCAAGTTTGCGGACGACACTAAGCTGGGGGGAGTGGTAGATACCCTGCAAGGTAGGGATAGGATACAGAGTGACCTAAACAAACTGGAAGATTGGGCCAAAAGAAATCTAATGAGGTTCAACAAAGAAAAGTGCAGAGTCCGCCACTTAGGAAGGAAGAATCCCATGCACAGCTATAGACTGGGGACCGACGAGCTAGGCAGCAGTTCTGCAGAAAAGGACCTGGGGGTTACAGTGGATAAAAAGCTGGATATGAATCAGCAGTGTGCCCTGGTTGTCAAGAAGGCTAATAGCATATTGGGCTGCATTATTAGGAGCATTGCCAGCAGATCGAGGGAAGTGATTATTCCCCTCTATTCGGCACTGGTGAGGCCGCATTTGGAGTATTGTGTCCAGTTTTGGGCCCCCACTACAAAAAGGATGTGGACAAGTTGGAGAGAGTCCAGCAGAGGGCAACAAAAATGATTAGGGGGCTGGAGCACAAGACTTATGAGGAGAGGCTGAGGGAACTAGGCTTGTTTAGTCTGCAAAAGAGAAGAATGAGGAGGGATTTGATAGCAGCCTGTAACCACCTGAAAGGGGGTTCCAGGGAGGATGGAGCTAGGCTGTTCTCAATGGTAGTAGATGACAGAACTAGGAGCAATGGTCTCAAGTTGCAGTGGGGGAGATCTAGGTTGGATATTAGGAAAATGTTTTTCACTAGGAGGTTGGTGAAGCACTAGAATGGATTACCTAGGGAGGTGGTGGAATCTCCATCTTTAGAGGTGTTTAAGCTGCAGCTTGACAAAGCCCTGGCTGGGATGATATAGCTGAGGTTAGTCCTGCTTTGAGCAGGGGGTTGGACTAGATGACCTCCTGAGGTCCCTTTCAACTCTAATGTTCTATGATTTTATGATTTCACTGTATACTCTGCCAGAGGGCCCAGTGCCCCTTTACCTTGTTTTATAATAAATCCTACACAGAATATTGCTACTATATGGCATATGCTGTCTGTTTGATTAAATATTTTCCCAGTAGTGACTAATCTTGTTCTATTGTCTTTATATTGTAACCTAAGTAATAGTTTAGTGGCATGTAGATTGTCTTTTTAAATGGTAACTATAATTTCTTAGACTTATAGAAATGTGAGGTATAAAAAGTTATTAGATCATCTATTTAATCTCTTTACAAATGCAGGATTGTTTTAGCTCTGAAGTCATTCTTCTTTGACCCTATAACATGCTGTTTTCCATTACTTTTGTTGGCCTCACTTTGTCTATTAAAACAGCAAAATCTAAAGTGACATCTTTTAATTTTGTCCTTTCAATAGATGTGTCTCCAGAGCCTCTATTGTTTTGTATCATTTTTTTACATTTACAGTTACATTTTCTTGAGAAATTTTTGCATGATCAAAGTCCCATGAAACAAAATTGGGGTTTAAATTATTTCATACAAATGAAGTAAACATTAAACATGCCAGGATCAAAGCAGCCTGAAAGCTTTTGCTGAGACAACATGATGCCACCCATTGGGACTTTGTGTGTGAAAAGCTGTGGTGATATTTTGAAGCCTGCTGCCTCTTTGAAGTACAAGGCCTGGCTTAGCCTGAATCTCTCATGTCCAGAAAGTTTGGGACTTCTTCCAAGTAAGTGCTACATATTAGCCAATCCATTTGATCTTTAGTCATCTGGCCAGAAGAGAGGTGAGGAGGAAGGGGTTAGTGATTTATAATATATTATATGCCTCTTTGGCTGAGGGAATCAAGAGTCCTTATTGGCAATTTAAACCTGATCTCCCAGTGTACTTTTGCAGGTTCTGGCACACAATAGTAATGTATTCTGCTGATGTCAACCATTTGCATGGGAAAGTCAGCTTTTGGGTCTCATCTACCACGCAGCAAATTAATTAGCAACTGCCCCTTTCTTAGGGTGGCACCGCACTACATCAATGTACCAATTCCTTTGGAGAGTAGAGCGCAGGTGACAATTTCATAAGGAGTGTGGCCTTCTACAGAAGACTATTGCTGCCCACTCTGGTTTCTGTTTATGTGTGCCATGCAAATGAAGTGAAAATGCAAATGAAGTGAAAGTCTGTAATACATTAAACCTAAGCCTGGTTGTGTTTTCATGTGTTGAATAGAGGCCAAGACCATAAGTGTATTATGAATAAGGCATTCATTATTGATAGGAAACCCTTTAGAAAATTCTGATCTATTGTTTGCTACCATTTTCATTGGTGACAGCTGTGAATGGGATCCTTAGTCTAGTGCAGGGGTGGGGAACGTCCGGCCCGCGAGCCGTATAAGGCCCGCAAAATCATTTGGTCCAGCCCGCGGGACCATTTGGTCAGGCCCTGGCGGTGGGCGGGAATTCGGCAGCAGGGGGGAATTCGGCGGGAATTCGGCGGCGGCAGGGAATTCGGCAGCGGCGTGGTTTCGCAGCGGCGGGGTTCCGTGGGGGGGGCAGTGCCCGCCGCCGAAACCCTGCCGCCGTTTGCCCCTTTTCGGCGGCAGGCACTAAGCCATCTTCCGCGTACCACAATCAGGCCCTTTGCAGAAAAAAGGTTCCCCACCCCTGGTCTAGTGTAAGAATGGCAGTAAATAGCACTGAGAAAAATAAACACATTTTTGAGGTCATTTTATAGCTCTTTTCTCTTTCATGGCTCTGAGTCCCAGCAAAATCAGTGGGAGGTTTGGGTGGGCAAGAAAAGGCAGGATGAAGCCCCAGATTTGAAAGGTAAAACAATTCCCATTTTTAAACTTTAACTGAGAAAAAAAGCCGGGAAATCTTAGCTGAGATCTAAGGAAAGCCTAAGGCAGATTAAGAAAGATGAAGGCAGAGGACCCTTCCACCACTGAGTGTACTAGAGCAGTGGGGTCTCAACCTTTCCAGACAACTGTACCCGTTTCAGGAGTCTGATTTGTCTTTCATTGCCCAAGTTTCACTTAACTTAAAAACTACTTCCTTATAAAAATCAGACATTAAAAATACAAGTGTGACAGCACACGATTACTGAAAAAGTGCTGACTTCCTCATTTTTACCATATAATTATAAAATAAATTAATTGGAATATAAATATTGTACTTACATTTCAGTGTATAGCATATAGAGCAGTATAAACAAGTCATTATCTAGATGAAATTGGAGCTTGTACTGACTTCGCTTGTGCTTTTTATGTAGCCAATAGCTGGATGAGCTGATGTACCCCCTGGAAGACCTCTGCATACCCCCAGGGGATACATGTACCCCTGGTTTAGAACCACTGGATGATATGGTCCTGGATTTGCTCTAACTGTGGCACCTGTGGGTTTGCTTGTTTGTTTTTGTAAGGGGAAAGGTCTGCTCATTTCAAAGGAAAAGTAGGCATAACAAATATTTCCACTATTATACCCTATTCTTAATTCTTCTGCAGGCCTGAGGCTCCTAGATGTTATGATAATACAAATAATAAAAAAAATCAGGGAGGAGGCAACAGGTTGGAGACAAAAGAGAGAACCTGGGTCATAGAGTAAAAAGGATGAGCAGGCTAGAAAGATTAGCGGATGAAGACAGGACTGGTGCAACTACTAGGCAAACTAGGCAGTTACCTGCAGCAGCAAAATATGGGAACTGGCAAAAAAACTGAATGAACTATTCATGAAGCCACATAAGTAAACAAACAGGCTTCAGCAGTGGGAATGAAAGGTCACTGAGAATGTACAATCCATATATAATATTCTCTCTTTTTACTGTAAAATAAATCTGTAATTATAAATGCTGAACTTTTATTCATACTCAAGCACAATATTCATTTTCAGAAGTTAATGGGAGAGTGGAGGGGCAAGGCTGAAGGTTTGCCTAGGCTGCTTAATACCCTTGCACTGGCTTTGCATTGGAATGTGCATGTGTGTGTGAGGGAGGGAGGGAACATGCTCTGGTGTCTTAAGATGAACATCTACAGTGAGTGTGAGCAAAGTGCAAAGGTGCCTGTGGCAGATCTGTTTTTGGGAAGGGGGGGTGGGGTGGGCAATTGTATGATGTGGCTTAGTAGTAATAATCCAGATAATTAGAAACACTGTTTTATGTTATTTTAGTTTCTCCAGAGTTGAGTTTTAGCTGGATTTGTCTTAGAGCATTGAGAACTTTGAAGACTGTTCCTCTCAGTAATACTCTCGTGTAAAAATGGCACCTGCTGATAGAACAGTGTCAGAAGAACAGAAGTGACATGGCAGCTTAATTGCAGCTGTGGTAAACTATTAAATAAAGTTAGAAAACTGCTTCTGTTATTCTGTTTCTGATAGTACAGCTGCCTAGCTCTTTAATACAACTTTTTACACCTCCTTTTTTATATACCATTGGAAATATTTTTTTCCTGGTTAATATATAATACTTTTTTTTAAATACTATCTTTTTCTCCCTTCATCACACATACTACAGGACATTTAAATGTAACTACTCTTCTAAATGTCGTGACATATAAAGTGCAATATTGAAAAGACTCATTGTTATTAGAGCTGTGAGTAAATTGAGCCCTAAATGAGCCGTTCCTTCCCTTTCCAGACTGTTTTACAGATACCGAGACCTGGCTCCACAGCTGGTCCCACTCAACTACACAGATAAACCAGATGTGAAGCTTCCCTATGAACTCATTGGCAGCATGCCAGAGCTGAAGGTACAATCCAAAGAACACAGATGCTAGATGGGGAGCCACATTTCACTTTCATCCACTTATTCTAAATAATTCATCCTGTACTAATTACCAGGAGGTTGAAAGATATCTGAATCCTGGCTATCTGAAGAATAGCTCTCCAATTCCACCAACCTTCTGGAAGCTTCCTGTACTTTCCTTTGAAAGCATTTTGAAGCACCATGTGGAGTAGAGAAGGCTGAAGCTAGGCCTGCTGTTCTCCAAGTCAGCTTTAGTACACAAAAGAATAACAGAGCAAGGGGGTGTTTGTCTGCCACACCTGGCTTAAAATAAAGGGGGCAAAACTGGGAATGGGCTACTACTGAGCCCATCAGGTGCCTTGAAATAAATGATAGTAAAGACTGACCCTTTTATACTGTATCCCTATTCCACAGGACAATCCATTCCGTCAGCGAATAGCAGAGGTTTTCTCAGAGGATGGAGAAGGCAATATGACTTTAGATGACTTTTTGGACATGTTTTCAATCCTGAGTGAAATGGCTCCCAGAGATCTGAAAGCTTATTATGCCTTTAAAATTTATGGTGAGTGAAAGAGGCATAGATAGTAAAGTTGAGAGAGCTCCTGGTGCCGTGTATGACTCAAGATTCCTTGATACAAGAGCCCTTAAGATGTGCACTGAAACTGCCACCTCAGTAGGGTCTGTGTACTTACTTTGGTACTTATATGGCCTTCATCATCACAGCGAAGCGCATCATCTCTCTTACGGCAGGGTACACTTACAACTCTGCATTGGCACAGCTGCACTAATGCCTGTGCCAACAGGTGTGTGCATCCTGTTTGTACAGGTACTCTACCTCCCCAGGAGAACCCCCACCCATTGACACAGTTCTATATCTATAGTGGGGGGTAAGTTGGTATACCTACGTTGCTCAGGAGTGTGGATTTTCTGAGTGACACAGTTATACCAAAATACATTCCTAGCATAGACCAAGGCTCAAACTTCTGTCTAGCTGCCTTCAGTTATTGGAGGGCTCATAACAGAACCCAAAGAATTTGCTGAGGCCTGAAACTTTGAGTACTATGATGGTAATGCACAGCCTCCATTTCAAGAAGCTGTTTTAATACACATAGTACTTATCCCAGATAGACCCTTTTGGAGAAACTACACCAGTGTAATTAAAATGTTTCCGCCCCACCCCTGATCCTCCTAGAGACACAGTTATAGCAATATAAAAGTGGTTACAGCAGCATAGCTTGTTCCCATACAGACATGGCATTGCCATAGTGGTATAAGTCACCATTACACCAGTATAATTCTGTCTTTACTAGTTCCTCCTTGTCTACACTGCCCTGCAGTTTGGACTACAGGTGTGTGACTAGCAATGTGCACCAAAGTGCTGTGCTGTAACTCCCATGTGGCTGCAGCAGGCATGAACTAAAATATTCTAATTCACATTAACATAGTCCTTTTCAAACAGGGCTACTAGGAATCCCGCAATGTCCACACAGTGCACACTTTGCTATGCATGGCTGTTTGCATCCCCATAGGCTGAACTGTGGGACAGTGTACACTTAAATAGTAAAAGCCTTAGGTTAAGTGTGTGTGTGGCGGGGAGGTGGGGACAAAATACCACACCGCTAATTGAAATAGTTATACTAGTAAAAATTTAACCATAGCCAAGGCCTGAGGAGGACAGCTAGGTTCTATAAACTCTTCAACCTGCAGCACCTTGCCATAGCAGTTACAGAGTTTTCTTTTGTCTGCGGACTGCATGACATTACCCAGTAATCACAAGTGGTCACTAGTAATTGTGACCAAACCCAAGATTGATTAAAAATAGAGAAAATGGAATTTTAAAAAGTTTGCTTGACAGATCTAGATTTACACCTCTCATAAACTAGATAAGGCCTTTTTCCCTTAGTTACAGAGAAACCTACATATTATTAAAACAATTCTGTCCTTAGACCACTCTGTGGTCAACCTGTCATCAGCACTTGCTATCTAGTACCAACTACTTTGCTGTGTCCAGAACAGGTCTCCTGGGTCCCCAACTGGCTCAGCTGGCATGTTTAGCCATGCACTTCCTGACCATTCATACATCTCACATGGTAGAGTACATTAACTCATCAATGTAGTGTATCATTAACATTTAACAACAGTGTCTTTGACCAGAAAGCATACTGCGGGAGCAGGGGATGAAGGGGGTGAGGGGGCAGAGTGGAAGACAGTGTGACTCTTGTCTTCTACTTACCTCTGGGAATAGCCACCCAGCAAGAATGTCTCCAATGCTAGTATGTCAAAAGCCGCAGGGATCTCTCTCCCTTTAGATTAAATATGGTGATCAACTTTTGGTCCGTTCCATCATTCCTTTCTATAGCAGCTGGCTCTCATGCTCCAGCTGCATAAACTGAGTTTCCATCTCTGCTGGATGTAGAGATAGCTAGGATGTGATTTAAAATTTTCCTACTATAAAACTTGACAGAGCCTACATCCTCTGCCACATATGCATTTTCATTTAGTTTTGTCCTGTATTTAATCATTTTGTGTTTAGATTTTCCTGGTATTTCTCCTTCCCCTTTTAAAAATTTCTTTATTTAAGCACTTGAGTGGCTCTGATCTGGTCTTACAGGGATTGGAGACTGCCACCACTGATCAGAGTCTGACATCTGCTGGAGAATTCATGGTGCTTCATCCAGAGCAGTTATTTCATCTCCAATCCTCATGATTAGAAGAGGCAACATTTAAGAAAAAAATTCTTTGGTATTATACAACAAGTTTAGGCTGCTTTGAAAAGTTCATCCTTATGGAAACTAAGTGTCCTAAATCCAACAGGGTCCTTTGAAAAGCCTTGTCTTAAAGTAGAGTCTCTGAAAGGGCAATGTTAAGAACAGCAGTTCTGTCTTTCTTGAAATATTGTGTTCAGTTGATTTTTCTTTAGGTTTCAACAGAAGCTGAACAACGTATTATGCAACACACAGAGAACAGCACGTTCTGCTTTTGCACTCAAGGGGAAATGAGTCAGCATGGGAAAAAAAAAATCAAACAGCTCCTTTAACTCTGTGCTTTATTATGCATTTAGTTCAGTTATATTAGTTAGCTATTCTGATTATGGGTGGATTTGTTAGGGGGTAAGGCTATTTGGGATCTGCATGATTGAGTATGCAGAGCTTCTGGATGGTTGCCCTTAAGTAGTTTTATAAATGCAAATTAAAAGTAGTGAGACACGTACAATTCTAAAATTTTATTTCTGAGTCCCATTATTCAGAGGTATTGGGAATTGGTAATTAGTCACAAACACAGCTTTACACTGTACAGCTGACTGAGAGACAGGCAGAGGACAACTCTTGTAATTTTGAATTTATTGTTTCCTTTGACAGATTTTAATGATGATGATTATATATGCAAATTAGACTTGGAGAAAACTGTTAACAAACTGACCCGAAATGAACTTACCCCAGAGGAGGTTTGTCTTGTATGTGACAAAGTGATTGATGAAGCTGATCAAGACAATGATGGCAAACTCTCTCTGGAAGATTTTCAGCACATGATAGTACGGGCTCCTGATTTTCTCAGGTAACAGCAGCCTTGTTATACCTAGGGAAAACCCCTTACTTTCTATTAGAGGCCCTTTATAAGCACATGTTTATGTGCATTTGCAGATCACAAACTTCCCAATCTAACAGTCAGTGGCTCTATTGCCACCCTAACCATTCAAAAAACATGAGTCAATCTCCCTCTCCCCCAATTAACAAGATTTTTAAAAAATGCTTTGGGTTCTTATTTGTCTTTGGTTTTTTTGAACTTCGGATCATATTTGCCAACTTTTCTCCACACCCAGGAGTACTAGAAACTTGCTTTAAAAAAATAAAAAAATAGAACTGAGCTTCTCACATAATCTCATGACTCCAGAAGATGGGATTTGCAAAATACTGTGAGACTTGTGATAGAATTGGAAGAGTTGGCAACATTGCAATGGAAACAGTCTTTTAAAATTAAAGAATTTTTAATTATATCAAACGATTCTTCAGACTTCGCAATTTAAATTCTTATCCTAAAACAAGAAAATAAAGTGTGCCCAAGCTAAGAATGACTAGATGTTTACCACACACTACGATAAGTTACCTTTCATAAATATTACTACTCAGCATGCATGCCTAACATTAGACTATTTAAGTATCTATTATACTTTTCTCTCCTGACTCAGTTTCTGTCTTATCCTATAAAGTGTTTCAAATTGCGCAGTTACATTTTTTTGGTACCTGGACTTTTTGTGTGTCTATGAAATAAGCACCAACTTACAACGCAGTCCTAGGATTTGGCTTTCAGCTGTTAGTTTATTCAGGCTTTGTGAAGTGCTTTTAGATCTACAGATGAGAAGTGGCACATAAGTGATTTTTTTTTTTTTTTTTTTTGTAAATAGTACATTTCACATTCGAATCTGAATCTGGTGACAGAGAAGGGAACTGCATCTTGAGTCTGCAATATATCAGTACCATCTGCTTTCAGAATTATTTTGCCTGGGGTTACTGTCCATGTGAAAGAAAGAGAGAGAGAGAAATAAAGAGGACCAAACAAGGATTTTCAGATACTTGACAGCGAATTGTAAGTCTTGTTTTGTCTCATTTAAATGTTTAGAAGATACAACTCATCAGGATTTCCCTCTGTAATACAGCAGAAGTATATTTTTTGCCAATAAAATATTTTTTGAAAAATCTCAGACTCAGAGTCAGAAGAGCCCATTATGATAATCTAGTCTGACCTCCTGCACAATGCAGGCCCCAAACTTAACCCACCCACTCCTGTAATAGACCCCTAACCTAAGACTGAGTTATTGAAGTACTCAAATAATGATTTAAAGCCTTCAAGATACAGAGAATCCACCAGCAAATGACCTGTGCTCCATGCTGAAGAGGAAGGCAAAAAAACCCCAGGGTCTATGCCAATCTGCCCGTGGGGAAAATTCCTTCCCAACTCCAAATATGGTGATCAGCTAAACCCTGGGCATGTGGGCAAGACTCACCAGCCAGACACTCAGAAAGAATTCTCTGTAGTAACTCAGAACTCACCCCATCTAACATCCCATCACAGGCCCTTGGGCATATTTACCACTAGTAGTCAAAAATCAGTCAATTGCAAAATTAGGATGTCCCATCATACCATCCCCTCCAAAAACTTATCAAGCTCAGTCTTGAGCAGGCCTGATCTGTAACACAGTAATGGAGAATACGTGTAGAACAACATGCTGTCATTTTCAGAGTAATTATTTTTTGTAGTTCAGAGAGCGAGGCCTGGGCCTAAAGGAATTTACAAAAAAAGATACAGCTTCCCAACAATGTTGGGCAAGTATAGTATCTAGAGAAAAACATGTGGGCTGCTAACTGCTAAATCCATGCAGAAACTAGATCTTTTGTCCTTATGCTCTTGATCATTATACAGTTAACACAAAGGAAATACATTTCTGTTTATTGAGTTTGGTTTTCCAGATAAACATGCATCAAGCATGAGCTTAATCCAGAATTTGAAGTACTCTGAATCTCACCTGCCCTAGAAGGAGCTATGGAAGAGATTTTCAAAGGTGCCTAAGAGAAATTGATACCCAAAGGGAATTGGGCATCCAGCTCCTCCAGGCAGTTTTTAAAATCTCAACACCTATGGTTGATGTTACAGGACTGAAAGTTATTCAAGTTAACTCTAAAACCTCCTAAAATCCTGAGGCAAAAGGTGGTAGCCTCTGATACTCTTGTGGAACAGAACCATGCTCATTCACAGCTTTAATCTGACTTGTCACAGAGTTAACACACATAGCCCCAAATCTGGATTTATGGTGTAAAAGCTTTTCCCTGGAAAATGAAACAGACTGCTGAATCACCTGTCAGATTTCATGCAGAACTATTATTTCCTAGGAGTTCTAAATGGGTGATTCCCTCTAAGTCTGTAGCACTACACCATACTTTGTAAGTGTAGATCCTGAATTGCTGCAACCATCCTTGGCAGAGCTTTTTATTCCATTTAATTGATTCTTTCTGCAGCAGGTATGAACAAATAACATGGGCTACTGGTGAAGTAGTTTCAGTAGGCTCTATGAAGAGGACTTTTCTCTGACTATTATTTATTACATGAGTAACAGAATTTTTTGTTTCCCTGTTAGGGAACTGATGATCAGGCCCATAGTTCCCATCTGCTATAGTGGAATGTGCTTTGTTTATTGCAGTGAGAGTTTTTAAACTGTTTTGATGACTTCTTCCCTGTGTTAGATAGCATTTGAGTATCATTAGGATTTCTCTATATGTTTTTGTCAAGGTCATTTTGTTGGCCAGTTCCTGTGTTCTGTGTGTGGTTGCAAGACACAGGAGAAATTTCTGGTGAGTTATCCAATTTCTTATTCAATAGGAAAGGAACACCAGCATTAAATAAATTTCTATATTTTATCCTTCTAAGGAAACAGAGTAGATTTGTGGGATGCCTGTGAAAAAAACAATCACAAATGTAAATTTCTTTGGCATTTGAACTGATCATCATGCAACTGATTTTTCTACGTTTTTGATTGAGGGATATACTTAATCCTATATACAACTTAAATCATGTAGGCAAGTAAGATTGAATGAGCTTGGCACTTTTATTATCTGTTCTTGCCTTCTCATCTTCACTTATCGTGTGTGTAAGTGTGTCTGTCTGTCTGCTTCTATTGTTCTTTATCATTCTTCTCCTCTGATCTGTAGAAGTACTTTCTCAGAACAATTAGAATCCCTACAACAATGTTATCGACCTAACACATTTGCTGCATGTTTCTGTCAAAGTGGCCAATTAAATATTTTTTAAAATTGACAAATGGTAATTGTTAGGTTTTGATAAACATTGTTGAGATGACTGGGATTGTTCACATCCCCTTTGAGCTACTGTTTCAGCTTGTCTGCAGACTCAGGCAGACATCACGGCATTTATTATAATTGCTTCACTTTTGACACCATAAAGGCTAGACAAATTAATTTGAATTTTAAAAAAGTGATTCCGGAGCACAATTCCAAGCCAAATTCCATTTCTACAGCATCACTGAATACTGGGGACCCTGAATATTAATAATGGCTCAAGTTAACATTAGAAAGTGGAATGAGGGATGCAGCCTGGAGCACCGCATACTGAGCTCATTTTCTCATTAATAAAACAACTTTAAAAGCCTGTCTGAGGGATCAGAGGAGGGGAATTCCTCGCCCTGCACCTCTCTTCAAGTTCTAATTCTGTATCCAGCCTTTGCTACTGCAGGTCTGCAGTTTCTCAGCACTGAATTGTACTCCTGCTTGTCACTTAAGTGGAACGGTCTCCAGAGAGGCTGATACAGAACAAAAAGTTATCTAAGATTCAAGTGAGCACCACACATAAGTAGCACCACCCATATCACTCAGCAAGCAGCACTATACGATTACTCAAAGCTGCAGCAACATCATTTCTTCTTTACGCTCACAGACCCAGGAGCAGTTTATTCTGTTTCAGCACCATAAGTAAAATGCAGTTGGAATATTCTACTCTAAAGCAGAAACAAGAGATTCACCTGTCCAAATGGCTGGATTAACAATTCATTGCAAGGTCTGATACAATTAGGTTTAAATTCATCATGTCTTCCAACGGCCTATGCTTTGTAATCTCTTTGTAATCTCTCCTGAAATAATGAACAATCCAGCATTTAAATTCTTCAGTTAAGAAGTGTTGACAGCAACCACCGGCACTAGAAGAAAAGGGATAATGATATATCATCACTTAATAGATATCATGCATCTGACAAAGTGGGTTGCAGCCCACGAGAGCTTATGCCTTCAGAAATTTGTTAGTCTTTAAAGTGCTACAAGACTCTCGTTGTGGTTTTTTTTTTAATAGATATTATTATTTGTTATATTAGAGCACAGGAGAGCAGATTTCACTTTAATAAGGAACTTTTAATTGTAACAGTGGTTCCAGTAGTCTCACCATAGTTCAGGGAAAGGGTTTTTTCCCATAAAAAGTCCTAATTTTTGCAGCTGAGCCCTTCAGCTATTCTGCACTACATTGGGTTTGTGAAGTTAACTGCCTATTTTGAGTTCTACAAAAGTTGGTGAAAAAAATTGTAACAGGCTGTTACTTGACAATGTCTATTATGCAAATTAGTAAACTATTTTATTTCTTACTCATAAAAAATGTCCTCAAATCATTTTGTAGTGCTGTCAATAGCTCTTAAACTCACTGTTCTGTGTGTGTAATTTTAAAAAGGTGACCAGCAGAGAAAAAAGGTGCTTGGACCTTTTACTGTTTTATGGTGATTTTTAAAATATTTAGATGTATAAATATCAAAGCACTTACTCCCAGGCTCTAGGGCCATACAAACAATTATTAAAAACACAAGCTGAAGAAGGATGGTCTTGAGGTTAAGGCACTGGATTGAGACTCAGGGGATCTACTTCCGTTCCTGGCTCTGCCATAGATTTCTTGGGTTCTCTCTCCATTTCTGTACCTCAGTTCCTCATTTATAAAATGGGGATAATACTTCCCCAGCTCACTCTAATGATGTGAGGATAAGTCCATTAATACTTATGAAGTGTTCATATGACAGAATAATGCTGAGAAATATGGAAAGTTTTTTTCAGATTGTTTTTTTTTAACCTCCAGAACATCCAGTGTTGTCTGCATTGTTTTTAATCAGAGGACTCTTGGGGAATTAAACTCCTGTTCCAATTTCTTTTTTCATCTCAACTGAAGGGGTGAAGGTGACTGAATCTTGAGCTATTCCCCCTTAAGTGTGTATCAATTTAGAATTAAATCGTTCTTTAAAACAGTGACTTAAAATCCCTCCCTTACTCAACTGTTATAGTTTCATTATATTTGCATTGGTGCCTCCCAGTTGTATAGACTCTTCCAGCAGAACAGCAAAGAAGAGCATAGGGCTCAATAAGTAGTGATCAATAGCTCCATGTCTAGCTGGCAACCGGTCACAAGTGGAGTGCCCCAGGGGTCGGTCCTGGGGCTGGTTTTGTTCAACATCTTCATTAATGATCTGGAGGATGGGGTAGATTGCACCCTCAGCAAGTTTGCAGATGACACTAAGATGGAGGGAGTGGTAGATACCCTAGTTTACATTGAGGAAGCATTAAATCCCTGATTCAGAAGAGATTCAATATTGATTTCAGTAAAAGATTGTTAAACTGCAGCATTTGAATTTACTAAGAGAATTTGCACACCATAGCACATTCATAACATAAAATATCAAGGTATCTTACCTCAAATACTGCAGTACTGTCAGTCAACATATTCTGCCTCTTTCCAGCCATACTTTAGCTTTCAGTTCAGCATTGGTTCAGCATGTCTCAGATGGGTGGGGCCTTACATCAATGAGTTTCCTTGGTGAAATATTTGTTTACGAATTCCAGGAAGTAGATTTCTCAATACTGAAGGAAGTAAATTTGGATAAAAATAATTATGCTGCTGACTTTGTATGCAAGTAAACAAACCAGCATACAATAAATTATCTCAAAGTTATATAGTCCAGTAGATGAGACATAGTTTGTTTTATTGTATCAACAAATAAAGGCATGATATGCAAGCTTTGGAGGGGACAAAAGGTAGATGTGGTACCTTATTCAAGTACTGGTCTACATTAATATGTAATTGGTGCATGTTCTGTTAACTCAAGTGACTTTGGGCTGAAATTTTGTGGTCAAGGCATTAATGAGGTTATTGTAACTGTTGACAATTTTATAACCTACCTGACAGAGACAATTAAAAGGTCTTTCTAGCTAATATGGGAAAGCACACAATGCTTCTCAGCTTCAAATGCTCCTGCTGAATCAGAATATTTAATTCAGGATGCAGAACAGCATGAGGATTCGTGACATAAAAGGAACATGATAATGAACTGAGGTTCAATGAACCAAACTTTGTTAGTAGCAGGTTCTATTTTACTTGCATGTGTCACAAAAGCCCACCATGAGTACTAGAGAGACCAGGTGGGTGAGGTATCATCTGTTATTGGACCAACTTCTGTTGGAGAGAGAGACAAGCTTTTGAGCCACATAGAGCTTTTCTTGACGTCTGGGAAAGGTACTCCCAACATCACAGCTAAATGCAAGGTGGAATGGATTGTTTAGCATAAGTAGTTTGCACATATTCTGAGGGGACAATCCAAGCACTTTTGTGCTAACTACTTACGCTAAACAATCCATTCCACCTTGCATTTAGCTGTGAGACATGGGGTACCTTTCCCAGACCTCAAGAAGAGCTCTATATGACTTGAAAGCTTCTCTCTCTCTCTCACCAACAGAAGTTGGTCCAATAAAAGGTAATACCTCTCCCACCTGGTCTCTCTAATATCCTGGGACTAACACAGCTACAAATACACCGCATAAACCATGAGTGCTGACAGTTAAGTCCAGCTGACATGGGTACACAGCGGACCTATATGTAATTCAGCAGTGAGTAGAGTGGACCCTGTGTATTACTGAGTTAATTTGACATTTCCTCACTCCTTTCCACTAGCACCTTGTACTGCATCAGGAATGTGCAGCTGACTTAGGCCATTGTTACAATGTCATAGAAGCAGTTAGTATCCCCTTTTAGTGTATCTAAACTATCCCAACTCTAGTGCATCTGAGAGATTCCGGGCCTATGACGTCTTCCTCAAGCTGTCAACCCTGAGTCAAGGGCCCCAGCAGCCTTGGTAAAGTGCTGCGGTCACTGCCCAACTTCCAGCTGGCTATGAAAACAGTCTTCTTTATTGCTCAAAGTTGTTGATTGTTACATGATTTGCTGTAGTTATGAACTTTACCTTCTAATGAAGACCATGGAAATAAACTTGATTTTGGAGACAAGTTTACTCTGAATAAAGCAAAAGATTATACTTCCTTTTGAAAGGCTCTAACCTCCAGTGGATGTGTGGGGTGGAGAGAAATAAAAGTTGGAGTTTACATTATCAGGCTCAGAAACAGGATAATTGGATACAATCAAGAGTTGGGTTAAAAATATCCAAAGATGATATGTTTGCTAACAGCAATTTTGACTTATAAACAATGTCAAGTTAAAAAGAGCAATTGTTACCTTCATCAGCAATCAGCCAATACTGGGAATAGGTAGTTGTACAAGAAGGTACACCAGGCATGTCATGTGAAGACATTTCAGAATTTGTCAGCTATTATTTGTATTGCAGAACATACAGGTGCATTCTGCCTATATGCTCAACAAAATTTGTTAATTTTTGGTTGCTAGAATCTGGATTTCACTACCAGCTATGTGGGTTATAAATTTTCTAAGTGACAATGAAGTGTATTATTTTCACTGCATTTCATAGGATTGTATGATATGTAAATTATATTGCAGTAAGATTAGTTTATTAGGTTGTAAAATACTTTGAAAATGTAAAACATGGCAAGATTGCTAAACTATCATACAGGCAGCAATGTGATACTTAATGGGATGTCAGAAAACTGAAGGCACATGTAACTCCTTCATATTATAAAGGTATCTCAACAATTTTGCTAATTAAAAATCATGAGGTAAGAACAGTTGTAACTATTTGCTATCAACATGACAGGGGATAAACATGCTAGCCAGATGGAAGAAGGAACTCCAGAACAAATCCAGAACTGGTTCTGTAAAAAGAAAGTGCCCTAAGAAAGATGTGCTGAAACCATTTTATCTGAGCCATTACTCACATTACACAATAAAACTAATGAGTTAAGACTATAGAGTTTGGAAACAGCAATAATTGGCATTTAGTGCATTGCTCTTGTCCTAGTTAAATTTATACATGTTGTTAGATAAAGTGTGTGTGTGTGTGGGGGGGGGTTGAAGGTACAAGCTTTCAAGCTACACAGTCCTGAAAAAAAGCTCTGGGTAGCTTGAAAGTTTGTACATTCCACCAACAAATGCTGGTCCAAAAAAACTGAAAGCAGTCAACTTGATTGTGTAGTAAAACAAGCCTTGTTGCGAAGCATTTTTATGCTAGATACTAAGTTATCCTGTGTTGCTCTTCAGAGATGGTTTTCCCAACAGCAGACTGGAAATTAAAAAATAAAAGTTAAGGTCAAACCAGCACTTACCCCCAAGTTCTTGCCCCTTATGTCTAGAAGAAGAAATACACTATTTTCTACTTAGGAAGCATTATACATGAAAGATGAACAGGGGTGGCAGAAACCAAAGAAAAAAGCTCTGCTCTTTTCATAAGAAGTTTATTTATGCAGTGCTCAAGGTCCTGTACAAAGTAAAAACAAATACCACATAATAGACATAACAGCTTTTAAAAATACAAATGTGAAAACCAATGATTGCATTTTAAAAAAGGCATTGTCACAGAGGGAGCAGCCAACAGTGGCCATCCTAAAAAACATTGACAGAAACAAAGGTTTACAGGTGTTTTTTAAAAGTTGGTATGAATGAAGTTGAGATTTTCCTTAAAAACCAAGTCACACTAAATCCCTGACTGACACTCCATTGGGAGCATATAATTCTTTCAGCAAGAGGCTGGAGAGACAAGCCTGCTAACCTACCTTATTTTCTCTCACTCTCACACCTCCCCCTCCAAGATCAACTGAAGAAATTAGTCATGGAGCAAGTCAGCCTGCATAATCAGACTGTACACTAACCATACATTGTACATTGGATGGGTCTTTGCAATGGGACTGTCCTTTGGAGGGGTACTGTAGATTGGATCGGTCTTTGCAATGTCTAGGGATGATCACAAATGTTTATGGGCCTTGGTCAGTTCTTCCATATCCCCCTATAAATGTCCTGTACAAATGAAGATCATATTCCAAGCAGCTCTTTGCCAGTCTCTTCTCCAATATACCACCCAAGTCCCACAGAACACCATTAAACCATGGTGGCCTCTGGGCACAGAGCAAGTAAGAGGAAAGAACATCCTAACAGCAAATAGGAGTTGTTAGTGATTAACATCCCCCCTAAAGGAAGAGACCAAGTATTTCTGAACAGCAGGAGACTAAAATAATCCATAGGATTCATAAATCTCAGGCTGAAAGCCTGGTGCTGGCATAAGACTCTAATGTTATTAAATATTTAGTGTGCTCAGCACCACAGTATCTAGGTGATGACATGTTAAGAAACACTCTCACCCATTACTGAAAGATAGGGCATTGATAATCTTCAACCTGTCTGCATGGGCCAATCTGAAAATATTCCATCATCCTAAAAAACGAAGTCAACCACAAGATTGTGTGATGCTCATTGTGTGATTTTGTGCTTGAGAAGTAGGTTTCTGTTTCTGTGCAAACCAAGTGTCAATTGTTAGAGTAACTGCTGTATTTTTAAAACACCTAAAATTTTGAAGTAAGCGTGTTAAATAAATTTGAGTAACTAATGAGTCTTCAAAGTTTTACAAAACTTGATACACCAAAAATTTAGATTTGCCCTCCATAAATAAACAAAACTGTGGTACAAGTGGTAGCTGTTGAATGTGTGATGAATGAGCATGTTACTGTTCTTTTGTTGCACAGTGCTTCTTCTGGCCATGTTTTTATATCAACATCTTTTTTCTAGAACAGCAATTTAATTATGAAAGTTCTAGTGACAGTGTCGAGTTACATGCTGTATTTATCCAAGATCTGTAAAAGTGTCACAAGTTGTATGTAGCATTGTCAGTGTTTAGCGGCACTTAGGGAGAGCACGTATGCAATTGTACACGTTAATTCACTATATTATATACATTTGCTGTCTTAGGTTAGCATATCAGCCTTCATGTTGCTTAAATTGATTTAACTTTTAAGTCAAGTCTATATACCCTAGATGTACAGTGGCGACAGCAACTCACAGTTACCTTCATGAAACTTCCTGAGTTTGAGCAAAAATATAATTGTTAATTAAATAAAATAGATTAATGGTGAGAAAAATCATGATGCTATAAGTAAGGTATATAAACAGGTGCAACCACCTGCATAAACAAGGGTCATTCACATACAAAAAAGTTAACTTACATTAAAAAAGACCAACATATTACCCATTAAGACCTAGAAAAAAAAGAATGAAGATCACAACTCTATCCTTCAACCTCTGTTTGGAAGTGTATACGCCCCTCTTCCCTCCCAAACGAAACCTGATAACTCTGTAGCATGGATGCTTTCAGGAAGTAATGCCCAATGGGGTGCCATGTGATCGTAGGCCACATAGCATATCAGATTGTCCACTATTTTACAAAGGATTACAATTACATGATCTAACACCAGCTATCACAGGGTACAAAAATGGAGATATGTCTCAAAGCAGCGAATCTAAACTAAACATTTTAACATATTTAAATATACTTGTGAGATAATCTTGTTTGTCAACACTTTTCCACCATCTCACCTTTAAGCCCCCCCTCCAACTGCTCATGAGTACATAGAAAGTTTTTAAAATGCTCCTTTATCAGATCAAAGCATTATACGTCCATTCTATACCTCTGTATTATCTGTACTCAAAAATACAAAAGACCCTTTTAGTTTGCGTATGTAGCCAAGATAAATTGAATTTTTTATTCTACAGAAGTCTATAATTCAGCATGACTGTGCTGCATGCTTGCCAAGTCCTCATACTATAAAATCCTTACTTGATTCTGGTTGGAATATGCATGTTACATGCAGATGGTTTCATGAGCAAAAATAGCTCAGTTTAACATTCCACCACTAGACAAAGGGTAGCTGACGACAGAGAAAAAAAAAAGCCATTTTAAAACATGGTAAGTGTGCAAGAGAGTGAAGCTTTAGTTTCCTTTATGTATTCAGGTTGAGCCCAAAAGGCAGAGTTCATATTTGCCTGCAGAAGAATGTTTCAAATATATTATAAAATATTTTAGTCCTTTAACTGTAGTGACACTACTGAAAGCTACTGCAAGAAATGAGGTTGGAACATATTCACGCAGATTTGAAGGAAACAGAGGTTGGGAGTAAAAATACATTAATTTTAAAATGAGCTTTAATTTATTTTTCCTTTAAGTGCAGTTGTCAATGTAAACAAAACATGTTAACAATTCCAGTGAGTTGCAGGACATTGCTGATACGTTCATTCTTTTCAAATATGCTCTTTTACCATTATGCCAATTACTTGACAGATGGCAGCTTCTAAATAGCTTACACTTGTTGGCGTCTTTTCAAATCTAGTTAATTAAAATCAGTTTTACAACCATTAACCTGAAAGCTGCATAAAAAGAGCTTAAAATTACTTGGATGTTAAATTTTATATACTGGAATGTGTTATGTCTCTGTGTATAAAGTGTACATACAGAGAAGTATATTTTCTTTAAGGGTTACCACAAGTTTCCTGTACCTCATCATTTGCATTGTTGTACGTAGTTAAAACAGTTCACTACCACTTACATCTTAAGCAATCATGGCATGGGAGCAAAAGAAATCTCAGCCGAAAGAAGCTAGTTTTCAGAAAGTGTCAATCTATGCAGTGTGTATTTCCACATGTGAGCCAGTGTGCATGTATGCACACGACCAGGGAGAAATGCAATACAGTTTTGTTTTCACAAGTTAGAAATAACCACTAAGTCATTAAAGATTTGCTTGAAGTCATTCTCAACTATGAAATTAAAAATTGATGCTGACCATCATAATGTTATTCAGTTATGTCATGACTTTTGACTAAGGTGGACTATATATATGAACCATGACTTATAACGAGAGATAAATTAGAAACAGAGATCGTTTGCACAAGAGTATAAAATAAAATTCTCTTAATTTAGAAGATGCCTAGTAATCCACAAATATATTATGCATGGTTATCCTTACCATGGGGAAAATAAAGTTTCTCCCTCCAAACTCCTCATATCAAGGATTTATTATATTTACAGAACACTTTGGTTCTCTAAAAAAATAGATATTTACTTTCTGATGAGGCATTGTGTTTCATTTAATTTTTACTAGTGGATTGTCTAGATTGGTAGAACTGAACTAGTGATGTGCAGACAAAAAGGATTTTTTCCTGTGATAGCCAAAGCATAGAGATGCAGAAAGCTTCTACCCACCATTTGAAAGCTATAAGTAACAGTTATTTAAATAAGAGCATTTTTGATGTTTTGAAGTGATTGTGCTATATATATATATATATATCTATAGACATTTATATGTACATGTATTATGTACACATACCATCAGTTTATTAATATTGGCATTTAAGTGTGAAGTCGTTTAGAGTTATTTTGACCATAACTTAATTTTTCTACTTTAGACACATTACAGATATAAAGCCCATCCCAGAGAGTGAAGCTGGTCAGTAAAGGTGCTATTGCAGGTCAGTTTTGATCTGTATCCCTTCACTAGACAATGTTTAGGCCAAGTGGAAGGTGTGACAGAAAAATATTAAACTTGTTTCATCTCCAAAATTGAAGAATTTGACAGTTATTAAAATAAACAATTTCTCAATCTTATCTAACGGCCATAGTGTGACAACATATTGAAAGGTGTTAAATCCAGAGATAGAGGAAATCTCACTCAGAACAGGCACAGTCCAGTTCGACTGAGCAGATGCTCAGAATAAGGCACTGTCCCTCACAGAAGAACACACCGGAAAAAGCTGCTTTTCTTTTGTTGGTCAGGTGTGATTTTGACTCCCTGGTTGCTGCCTTGTGGGCTATTGCCTTCCTAAAGATGCAAAGAATTTGAAAGATTATTTATTTATACTTATCTAGCATGATTGCAAAATTACTTTATTTTTGAGCTGGATTCAAAACTCACTGAGGTCATTGGGAATCATTCCACTGATTTCAATGGGCATTGGATCAGTCTCTATGGCCCATCCCCCAAAAAAGTGAAGTCTGCTAAACTGGACTTAACCAAATATGGACTGTGCATATTCTTTATACTCCTACTGGATTAAAATGCCTATTGAAATGAAAGCATCCATGACTTTTATGTTGGTCTTGTTAAAATATTTGAGTCATCAGCAAGACCCAAATACGACAGATATGTCTGCATACATTTTTATGTCACATGGTGGTGGTGATAAAAAAAACGACATAGGAATTTGTTTAGTAAAAGTCACACAATGCTTCTTTGTTAAGCTTGTTTAATAAATAAGACCAAACTTAATGCAGTCTCATCTGTTGCATGAAGGAATTTTTAGAAATGAACCAGGTGAAGCATGATTTGGTGATAAAATCTTAGAAGCTAGTCCCGGAACTAGAATTGGTTACATGATAATAGTTAAGAGAATATTGCGTCCAATACAGAACAACCTGATGGGCCTCCATCCATTTCTAATTTCTATGATTCAATCAGAATGTAAGAGAGAGGAATTTCAATGATCAGTTTCTTTGCTATAATTCCCACCATGATTTCAGTAAAGCAATGCAGGATTTGTCAGCGACTTTAGAGAATCTCTATTTAAACACTATTTTAATCATAACTTTACGCTGTAGGAATTAGCCATCTATTTGTATTAAAAAAAACCAGAAAGCTGATTGCAGGACTGCCAGAAAATTCCTGCCATTGACAATATGTTTAAGTGTAACAGACCACAAAACAACAAATATTCTAATTTAAAAAAAACAAAAAAACAAAAACAAACCCAAGGGGCTTGGACTCAGTAACAGTTACTCACCAATTTCTTGTCCATTTTTGCTTTGATATCTCTTGCAAGAGTGAAAAATGCCTACAGTAAGTAAAAGCATATTTAAAACTTGTTTTATTAGCTACCAATACATGTGCAAGTTTGTTTAATAAAAGCTGCTTTGAATCCAGGACTGATGAATGTCAACCTTTCCAGACAGGAGTATTTTTGTGACCTACTACTTTGGAAACTTTAACAGTTTAAAAAGGAACTCTAAAAATTCATGATCATAGACAGATTTCCTATAAGGCAGATTTCAGATAGAAAATATCTCTCTAGGACCACTCAAGTTGATCCACAGATCTAGACAACAGTACTTTGATTTGATGTGCAAGAGTCACTGAAAGTTACTACAAGCTGACTTAGTGCAGGGTGCTACATGAAAGGATATCTGTATAAACACTTTGTGTCAGACACTACCTCAAGTCAATCCATCAGTGGCCAAAGAATCTGCCACAGAATGCCAGAGATACCTGATCTTGGCACTTTGGAGGGCACAGCGAGAGATTTCACACACACATCGGCCCAGCAAAGGGTTCATACCAAACCATTCATCAGGATGGACAGAAAAAAATGTTCTTAGGAAGCACAGAATCATAGTAAATACAGATAAGATTGAACAAAATTATTTTAACTTAACTTACGTAATGTAACATGCTTTTTACAGAATGGTTCCATAGAACTGTCTAAGTTAGATAAAAACCCATTGCCAATAACAACTGATGGGACTTAACAGCATGTAGTCAAAACAGGTTATCATCTTATTACTTTTATATACAAACCTAAATAAAATAGTCTGTACTATAAGAAAAAAAAGTTTCAGTACTCACGTTCTCTATGTTAATATTTGCTTTTGCACTGGTCTCCATGAACTTAATTCCAAAACCAATAGCTAGCTGAACAAAAAATTAAAGATTTCTTAGATCAGTTATGTGGCTGTGGGCATGGCTATGAATAAGAATTCATTCTCATTGTGCAGGACCTGATATGGTACTGAACAGAGAACTTTGCAAAGTAGCAGCATGAAACTGAAATTCAGATACCACAAAATCTTTTAACAAAATGGTTTTTTAGTATCCTAGTTACACTACACTGATCTAACTTGTAGTCTTATTTAAAAAGTAAATTAAAAGCATTGTATTTTGGGTAAAATATGCACATTTTTGCACAGCACTCATGACAATTCTGACAAGATACCTATCCAAACAAAAAGAGACAGGAGAGATTTGATATTTTTGCATAAGAAACACAAATTAGAAGAATAATGTAATAAAACAGCAAGAATAGTTGCTGGTGAGAACAAAGTTTCTTACAAATGATAAAACTAAGTGTCTGCAAGCCGTTCTGCTCGGTTGGATCCCTGTGCCTTTATGGACCTCTACTGTCATCCAGTAAATTAGCAGAATTATCTCTTCCACCTTTAGGTGCCATTGTGCTCCATTCCACTGGCCTTCAGGGAAAAACAGGACCTCCAAAGCTCTAAAAATTCCCCACAATGTAAGTTTCTTCCTTTTGCTAAAAATGTTTGTCATTACCCACCTAGAAACTCTTGTCCCAATGGTTGGGCAATAAGACTTCATTATATAGGATCTCCTCCTCCCACTCATATATTTGAAAACATGGAGGAGGTGGGGAATTTCAAGGAAGAAAATTTGTGGTATGTTCTTCCATTACAAATTTAAAAATACATTTTAATTGTATTTAAAAGTTCAATTAAAATAAATGAATTTAAGCAATAAGACTTTTGGGACATGTCACATTGGGAGCATTTTAGAGAAAGGGTGACTTTTCCTTTTGGAAAAAGTGACTAATTTTCAGTCTACATGTAATACCGCACATTTTGCTAGAATTATTCTACACCCACATTTACTATTCGTAAATGAAACGCACACCAACGGAGGAGTTTCCTAAAATATTCCAGAATTGTTAAAATTTTAACTCTTGCAATAAAGATCAATGATACAAAATACAATGCTGTACTGGGGGATGTGTCTGTGTCAAATTATAACTTCAGTTTTGTGAATGCCATTTAGCATTGTAAATAGTGGATCAGAGTATCCATTTAATGGCAGATTTTAGACACCTACTGCACAGACTGCCTGAAAAGCTGTGACAGAGCAATCAAAGGCAATCAACATTGAATGAGTCTTCCCTACAGGAACAATGGGTTTTCTCCAGTGGAAACACATAGGCAACAAGGACTAAGGGTAGGTGTACAGTGCAATTACTGGGTATAACTGCAGCTTGAGCAGACATACCCAATCTAGCTAGCTTGGGTCCTGTAACAGTCAAGTTGTGTTAGCACAAGCTTCAGTGCAAGCTAGCCCCACAAGTAATTACCATGGGTTTCCAGTGGATTTCTACAGTCTGCACTGATGCTTGTGTAGCCAGAGCTTTTCTGTTCTGAGACCCGAGCTAGCGAGATTAAAGATAGCTGAGGTGTGTCTGTGATTGCAGCATAGACAAACCCTGAGCTGTTTTAAAAGAGGGTGCTTCTAAACAGGGGAGGCCATTCCACTGCCAGACACAAGAGGCTAGGCTACAAAGGCTGGACAGGCTGTCTGCCTGAAGAACTAATACCATTCCAGGACTCACAGGGGCAGTGAGGTCAGACTAGGTGGATTGCATTCTGGAGTTTGTTGTTTTCCACAGATCTGTAATTCATGTTTAAGTGTGTGTGGCTAAGACACTCCTGTGCTCTAAGTCTGACTTCCTTGCTTTACTGCCATGTTGTCCTTGAAGAGGTTAAGGTGAACTTTGGAAGGAATATGTATGAACAATTAGGGCCTCAGGAGGTCTGTAGCACCAGTTCCAGGATCTAAGGTGGCCAGACTGTAGGTCTCACTGCCCAGGAAGGTTGTCAGACACTAGGTATACAACTGGGACTGTGCCGGAGACCCAGAGCAAGGAACAGTGACTGGTCACTGTCCAGACTAAAGAGGCTTAGAAGAACATGGGATTCAATCACAACAGGCTAGTGTCTATCCAGAGAGTAGGACAGAGGCAGGTTCTGACACTCACCTTCTCCCCTTGTTCTCTGGAAACTTGCCTTTTGTCATTCACATCACATTTGTTTCCAAGGATCATCTTTTCGACATCTGGGGATGCATGCTAAGATGGAAATGAGCACAAAGTTAAGATAAATTCTTTGCAGACCATTTTATTCTGCACTAAGTCAGGACTGCATACCAGGAACATACAATTTACCTCATACTCTTCTCTTCTCTCCCCCCCAAAAGCTACAGAATTATAGCATAACCAGAGCAGTGAATTCACAATAATTATTGGAAAATTTAGTTTATCATATGATAAAATCCACTGTTGCCATTTCAGAACGCCAATGTTTAATAACATGTGCACTCCCAATCTCCCTACACACATCTATAAGGAACTGATGTGATGTATCTGATGAACAGCAAAAATTTCACTGCATCTCAGATGCCTAAGTGACACTTACCCTTCCTTCCCCCCCCCCCAAAAAAAAAAAAAAAAAAAAGAAAGAAAAAGAAACAAAGAAAGAAACAAAGAAAACCGGCTTTTTAATTAGAAGCAGGTAAGATACATAACTTTCAGTTCTTCATTAGTCTTAGAGGAAGTTATTCAGACTATTGGTTCACACTCATCTAAAGTAATTATGATTCTTTCTGTATCTTGTCTTATATACCTATGTGATGAGGTGTATCAATCCTGCACTGGCGACGCAAGGGTTAACAAAAGAGGCCACACCCTCTTACCTTTGCTGACTGGGCATGCGCCTAGTGGAGGGAGAATATAAAAAGAAGCTGCTCAGCTCAGTCTGGGCTGGCTTAGGAGAGTGGATGTGTGTTGCAGGTGCCTACTGAGATGCCACCAGGACTCCTAATACCCTGACTATGCTGCAGGAGCCCAGTTGACTGCAGGGACCAAAGGGTGAGATACTAGAGCTGGAACTAAGGGTAGGAAGTGACCCAGGGGACACATTTTGGTAGCTGAACTCTGCAACGGTTAATTGGCTTCAAAGGGTCTGGGATGAAATCTGATGGAGTAGGATGGGCCTGGATTCCCCTATCCTCCCCACACCTATCCTTAAGCCCTATTGCTACCATTGGCAGGGCAGCACCTGGGACTATTGACAGAGGAGTGGCCCCTTGAACTCCTGCTGACTCCCTGACAACCTATAGAAGTAGGAATGCATTTTTCTAATGCCTCAAACATTTACTAGATGGAACAAACTCCTGCTTTTGTGATATTTGTTTGATCTTCTTCTCTTATCAATAACAGAACCAGCCAGATCCACTTGTTGATGAACAGTTTTCAGTTTCTTATATGGCAATAAGAGATTCACTCTGCCAGAACAGATTCCACAAGAAACATGTAAGAACTTTGGCAATATTAAGATTATTCTTTAACATGACTGAGGGATCTTTGTAAGGTGACAAGAAAGATGTTAGGCCACTTCTCATTTCAATCCAAGAAAGGTTCCTGACTAATGAAACTGCTAATTTTTAACATCACAGAAGTTAGCAGGTATTTCTAAAAAAAAGTTATGGAAACTGGACAAACAGACCAATTTGGGAAGTTGATAAACTCTGAAAAGGACTTCAATTACAAGAAACAAGTATCTAATTTTAATCTTAAATACTGTGATCAAACAAACAAAGAACTGACTAGGAAACATTCCTTTATTATGAATGAGGATAAGATATTGTCACAGAGGTCAGGGATTTGTGACTTCCAGAGACTTCCATGAAATTATCCTCTTCAGCTTCTGCCCCATGCTCTGGGGCACAGGGTGGAAGCTGTCAGCTTCTGGGGGCTGCAGGGATCCCGGAGCTCTCGGCCACGATAGGTGGCGAAGGTCCTGGAGCTTGGGGGGAGCAGCTCACAGCCACGGTCGGCAGGGATCCTGTGGCTGCCAGCCGCCGCAGGCAAACCCGCAGCCATGAGCTGGGGCGGCAGTAGGGGCACCCTGCTGCAATCTGCTGAGGTGGGCGATGGGTTGACCCTAGAGCCCCAAGCTGCAGCAGGGACCCAGAAGCGACCCTGTGGCTCTGAGCCACTGCCAATAGTAGTCCACGCTGCTGTCTGCCAGTGTAGGCAGCAGGGGCCCCCCAGCTCCAAGCCACCACAGACGGCAGGGACCCCGCAGCCCCCAGCCACTGCAGCTGTGAGCTGGGGCAGTGCTGAGGGGACCCCAGAGCCCCAAGCTGCTTTGGACAGTGGGGTCACCGCACTGCCATCCACCACGGCGGATGTTAGGAAGACCCCAGAGCCCTATTGGCCCACACAGTTCCCAGCCTCCACCTGCCTCCGGCTGCAGGGATACATGGCAGTCTCTAGTCTCAGCGGTGGACCCCAGAGATGTCAGGCATGGCTGGGGTGGAACCCCGAAGCTGGTGCACTCCCCAGAGCCACTCGCCATAATTGCTAAACCCTTCTCCTCCCGCAGTGGGGCTAGAGCTCCCATCCTCTCCCCCTTGGCATTTAGTCAGCTATGCCCACCCTTTATTTTTAGTAGAAGTCACAGACAGGTCACAGCTTCTGTGACTTTTACTAAATAACCGTGAAAAATCTTAACCTTAATTATGACAATCGGATTCAAATGAAGAGGTATAATTTTGTAGGACAAAAGTAAGGTGACAGCTGAGCTGCACAAGTTCTACAACCCTTTTTACTTCATATCATGAAAGACATGCATTTAAGTCTCTATCTCAACCACTTCTCTCTATCTTTTTTTATGTCCAGAAAGTTTACAGACAGACCTTGGATTTTGTTATACAGTTTGTGGCGATCAAAAAGAAAAGCTTCATAACTGCACATTGTAAGATTAACAAATTTCTGAATTCTGACTAAGTACTGAGTTAATGCTAAGTGCTCGCTCAGTACATGCAGAGTACCATTAACAAGACGAAATAGGTGGTGTGCTGAATGCATGGACAGTTTCCTTGCTGAGCATTTTCCAGGGATTTGACTCCAGCTAGGACAATACCTTATGCCTTCAATTTAGAGTCACCAGAACGTGCTCTATACAGAGATAATTAGAACACTGTCATGGTAGAAACAATCATCTGTTGGCTAATTGCAGGAAAGACTGCAGTTCATGCAGTATGCTCTTAGGTGCAGCCATATTGAATTACTACTGACCAGTAAATTCCAGAAGATATTACTAATTTGTAGCGTCCAACGAATATCTTCTCTCCAATCCACTCAGCAAAAAGTTCATTTTAACATACACAATTTAGTGACAAATGTAACGGTTCTGAACCATTTTAACTACTTTTCTAAAGTCTGCAATAGAACAGTATTTTTAGTATTAAAGAATCTTTGTAAATAAAATGGTAACTTACCTCTTCAATATTCCTGACCCAATTCCGAATGTTTTCAAAAGATTTCTCATTGGTTATGTCATATACCAACATGATGCCCTTAAAGGTTAAAAAAAAGAACATGGCAACTTAATGTCAACTAACAATTGTTTCTGCCAGGGTTACAGACATGCCCAGGACAGAAAGAAAAATAATTTCTTAAAGGATAGAATTAAAAAAAATACCAAAAAACCCCTAAAGAACATATCAACCCTTGATATGAAGCCACCTGCACATAGAAGTAACTGCTGAAAGGAAACAAAAAAAGCAAACAGCCTTCTGCTATGTAGTTTGGGTTAAATGTATTATGTATAATTAGAATACAAGAATCTTTGAGATGTACTGCAACCTGTGTCCTATCTAGCAAGCCACACACGCTATTTGTTTATCTGCCACCAACATACACATGCATTTTTTAAAAATAGCAAGTCACACTGGAAGTTTTACTTCATGGGGCTCCCACACCAGCTCTTGCTGCTGCAGCATAATTTGTACTTAGAGATGGGATCAATGGCCTTCCTAAATACTTAGCCAAGTGGAGTTCACGTTCTGAAGTTCATTATAGTTACAAATTATTATGCTCCATAGTAAAACTTGAATGGTTTCACTTTCTGCTGAACATTATAAACAGATCTAGAACCAAAAACATTTTCAGCTACACCATGCCTACCATTGCTCCTCTGTAATATGCAGTTGTGATTGTTCTAAACCGTTCCTGCCCAGCTGTGTCCCTAAAATAATTAAACAAATCCAATGAGTACATGCAAATTATTTGAACACTTATTCTTAAATTAAGGTCATTAGAGAGTTTCATTAAACTTTACAGGGACATTCTTAAAAAACACCAGATCTACAGCTTTATCTTCGTGGATTCCAAGGCCAAAAGGAACCATTATGATCTAGTCTGACCTCCTGAACAACAGGTCAGGAAACTTCCCCAAAATAATTCTTAGAGCAGATCTTTTGGAAAAACATCCAATCTTGATTTTAAAATAGTCAGTGATGAAAACTCCTCCACAAATCTTGGTAAATTGTTCCAATGGTTAACTATTCTCTCCTAAAAATTTACAGCTCATTTCTAGTCTGAATTTGTCTAGTTTCAACTTCCAGCCATTGGATTGTGTTATCTTTCTTTGCAAGATTGAAGAGCCCATTATTAAATATTTGTTCCCCATGTAGATACTTATAGACTGTAATCAAGTCACCCCTTAACCTTCTCTTTATTAAGCTAAATAGATCAAGCTCCTTGAGTCCATCATTATAAGGTATGTTTTCTAATCTTTTAATCACTTTCATGGCTAATCTCTGAACCCCCTTCAATTTATCAACATCATTCTTTAATTGTGGGCACCAGAACTGGACACAGTATTCCAGCAGCAGCTGCACCAGTGCCAAATACATAGGTAAAATAATCTCTACTAGTACTTGAGATTCATCTGTTTATGCATCCCAAGATCATATTAGCTCTTTTGGCCACAGCATTACACTAGGAGCTCATGTTCAGATGATTATTCACCACAATCCTCAAATCTTTTTCAGAGTCAGTGCTTCCCCGGATAGTCTGGCCTACGTTTTTTGTTCCTAGATGTATGTATTTACATGTAGCCGTATTAAAATGCATATTGTTTGCTTGTGCCCAATTTACTCCTCCTCCTCCAATTTTTGTGTCGCCTACAATCTTTATCCGTGTTTGTTTTCTTCAGGTCACTGATAAAAATGTTAAATAATGCAGGGCCAAGAATCGATCCATGCAAGATCCTACTGTTTCCAGTGGAAACATACACGCTCGACAATTAATTTCTCCATTTACAATTACACTTTCAGACCTATCATTTACCCAGTTTTTAATCCATTTAATGGATGTCATGTTAATTTTATATTCTAGTTTTTTAATCAAAATCTCATATGGTACCAAGTCAAACACCTACTGAAGTCTAAGTATATTATAATCAATTTTTATCTACCAAGTTTATAATCTCATCGAAAAAGATATCAAGTTAGTTTGACAGGATTTTCCATAAACCCTTCTTCAATAAACTGAGGTACTATAATCTGCCAAAGAGCAAGTTTAGGGCAAAAACCCTACTGGTAATATCATCAATCAGTACAAAAATTGCAAAACAAAGGTGCTGGGCATGAGCTAAACATTTAATCTTAATTCACATGTCTTTCAAAAGAAAACTCTTACCATATTTGTAGTTTAATTCTCTTGCCATCTAGCTCAATGGTTCTAATCTTAAAGTCAATACCTGGGTGAAAAAACCTACATTAATTAAAATTCTAGTAAAGACCCAGTTAACACTTTTTTTCCCCTTTAATTTCCCCAAATAATAGCACCCATTCCATTTAGTTGTCAGAATTTACTGCATCTAATCTATTAAGTTCCAGAGAGGTAGCCGTGTTAGTCTGTTTTCAGCAGAACAACGAGAGTTCTGTGGCACCTTAAAGACGAACAAATTTATTTGGCCATAAGCTTTCGTGGGCAGAAACCCTGCATCTGATAGAGTGCGTTTCTACCCATGAAAGCTTATGCCCAAACAACTTTGTTAGTCTTTATGGTGCCGCAGTACTCTCGTTGTTTTAGTGAATTCTGAATGTCCATGGAGTTCTTAACATTTAGCTCATTCTGAACAAAAATATTCACAAAGCCACTGTTGAAAGCAGACCTGGTGTAAACCAGTAGGGAAATTATACCACTTGTTACGCTAAATAAATAACTCTTCAAGTATAGTCCTATCAAAAGCCTAATCTACAGAAGCTATGGATGAGTCAGAATGTATAGTTCAATATAATGTCAGAGCAGCTGTATCAAGATAAACAGCATTATGCCACAGGGGCACATTGGAAGTATTGCTTAATAGATTGTAATTAGACATCTCTTTTCTCAATTCTAATAGACTATTAGAGAATTAGCAGTGGGATGGTCTTTTCTTATTAAGACAACATGACAAACTGGTATCTATAATAACAAAAATGAACACCTAAAAAGTCTTTTTAGTATGACTACAAGTCAGATTTCAGAGCAACACACTTTATTTTTTAATTCCATATGCAACTCTACAGATGTTTGTTTATACCCCATCATTAGTTAAGATCAGATTACTGCCCTCCCCACCCCATTTATTAGCATATGAAACCTAAACCGGTCTACTGCAGACACAGCCAAGACCGGCAGAAAAGTGGTATCTCTTATACCAGTTCCCCGAAGAAAATAAGCTGTAGTGGTAAAAGCACTTTTCTCTTGGTATATCTATGCCAACAGCAAGGCACGTCCCTAGCCAACACTGCTACACTAACAAGAGTGTCTAGTTGTAGAGCTGGTTGTAGTTGGCAGATGTAGTTGTTTCGGTGCACAGCTATATGGAAACGCTTAGTGCGGATTGAGCGTTTCCTATTTTGAAATAACTTACAGTGGTAAATAAGAATCAACCATATTGCCAATAAAAACACTTAAGCGTAAGATTAGTCGCCTCATTCCGCAACACCCCGGAACACAACCTTATGTGCGCCCCGCTCCTGACGGAGCACGACTCCGGCCCCCACCCCGTAGCTCCGGCTCCAGCAAGGCTACTACGTGCACCCACGTCAGCGTGCACCTGCCATAGGCAGGCACGGGGAGCTGAGCTGAGCTGAGCTGAGCTGGCCTGGCCCCCGGACATACACAGCACCCCTACACCCCGCCCCGCGCTTCTTCTCCAGGGCCGGGCCGCCCCAAACAACACACGCCTCCCGCGACCCAGCGCGGCTGAGGGGGTAGCGCTCACCGATGGTGGAGATGAAGGTGGCGTTGAACGCATCCTCGGAGAAGCGGAAGAGCGCGCAGGTCTTACCCACGCCCGAGTCCCCGATCAGCAGTAGCTTGAAGAGATAATCGTAGGTCTTCGCCATGTTCCACCGGGCCCCGCCCCTCCGGAAGCATCCGCCTTTCGGGTAGCCTCAGCACAGGCTGATACGACTGCCCATCACCTCCGCTCCATGCTCTTATTGGCTATCTACGGCATGCGTCGCCTCACATCCCGCCTCGCCGGCACGCGAGCAGGAAGAACACAGAGCCAACTCTCATTGGTGGGGCGCCTTCCGAGTGTGTAACCGGCTCTCTGATTGGTTGGCTCGGGCCGCCCTGCTGCGTCACGTGTTGCCCAGGTGATGAGCTCAGCACAGCAGTTGGTGGCTGGCGAGCAGGCAGCTTGGGGTTGGGATCCGGTGAACATAACAAAGGTCCTTGGGGGCCTAGGGCGAGGCGCCAGCTGGAGCGAGAACGGTTCGGTCGGCTCCCTGGGCCCTCCTGTCCTAGTGCCCCTCTGCACCGGGGTTTCGCGGCCTCCCCGACCTGAGCCTAGGTTTCTACAAGCCCGAGTTGTCAGTTCCGCCCCGCCCCGCCCCGCCCCGCCCGGGAGCTGATAAATCTTCGGGATGAGAGCTGAGATCAGAGCCTGAGACTGACCCACCATACAGGTCATTACTTCCAAAGCTTTGATTTTCTAGCTATAGGGACAGCAAGTGCTTTTCACTCTCGCTTTTGCCAGGAAAGTAATAGAGATTTTGCATTTTAACATGCAGTGTATTAGCACCTTACAGATTATAATAACTCGTCTATACGGGTAGGTTTTTGCAAATTATGTTCATTTGTGCAAAATAACTTCCAAAATAATTGTGTCCACACAGCCAGCTGTCACCTGTTTCCCTCCAAATGACTACAACACACAACACTGACTGCACATATATTTGAGATCACACTGCTGGATGTCTTTTGCTTTGTAGATAAGCCCCCATACTGTTAAATCAGTTTGGGTGGGAGAGGAGGCAGCTGAGTGGCTACCTGAATGAACTTTTCCTGGAGCAGCTTCACTCAGTGTAGTGCCATTTCTGGCTAAGAAGACTAGTGGTGACTGGTGGGAAAGGATAGTGATGCAGTCCTGCGATGACAAGCATTGGCAACAGAATTTCAGGCCACCTTCCTAGAGATCTGCACAGAGCTCTCTCACTTGGGAGCTGTGGCAGCTGCACAGCAACATGAGAGCTCCCTTCCCTGAGGAGAAACATGGCTATTGCCATCTGAAAGCTCACCACCAACCCTGATTGCTCCTGATCAGTAGCTAAGCAATTTGGTGTTGGCAGGTCAACTGTTGGGGTATTGTCATGCAGGCATGTGCTGCTATTAAGAAGGTGTTCATGCAGAAATACCTGGGTAATAACGCTTGGCAATGTGCAGATTATCATCAAATTGCACACTTAGGGTTCCTGAATTATATTAGGGCTATTGATGGGATCTCTATGTCTATTCCTTGCCTCCTCTATCAAGTTTTGGAGTTCATAAACAGAAATGGCTATTCCTCTATGGCGGAAACGGCGGCGGCATTTCGGCGGCGGGGGTGGAGTCGGCGGCGGCGGGCAGTGCCCCTTTTCGGCATGGCCCGCGAATGACCGTAGGCATGTCAAAATGGCCCTTGGCAGGGAAAAGGTTCCCCACCCCTGCTCTATGGTATTCTAACATCTGGTTGATCATAGTGGCTGGTTCATCAGCATTAATGTGAGGTGATCTGGAAAGGTCCATGGTGCTTTAGAAACTCACACCTCTTCCTTAATGAAAAATGGAACTTTTGCTTTCAAGACGACTGTGGACATGGATGAAGTTGTGATTCCCCCTCTCATTCTGGGAAACCCAGCTTACCTGGTTTATAAAGCCTTCTACTAGACATCTGGTGAGGAGAAAGGACCTGTTAAACTATACCTGAGTCCCCGCAGAATAACAGTGGAGTGTGTGTTTGGAAGGCTGAAAGGGAGTTGGTGCTGTCTAATGACTAAGGTGGAGGCTGCAGAGCAATATCAGCTTCATGTAATAACTGCATACTATATTTCACAGAATATCTGTGGAAATAAGGGTGATAGCCTCAGTGATGAGGGTGAGGGGGAGTCAGAGGTGCAGAGACTGCCAGAGCAATACGAACAGCCAGAGAGGCTTTCCCTCTTCAAACTGCAGCTAATCATCAGGGCCACAGGGTTGGGGTGCCTTGTGCTCCTACTTTTAGGCTATGAAAGGAAACATTTCAATCATATGCTCTGTGGCAAGGTGTCATTGTACTGTGAGTATGGATTTGGTGTAGTGTGACAGTTTGCTGAAAGTTGATTTTGTTTGAGATTTGCAATTTTATTAAACTTTGAGCTTTTTTCAAGCAAAACTTTAACAAACATAAAATAATGCAAATCATGAAAACAAGAAATTGAATAAATCTGTCCCAATTTGTAACCCTGGTAGCAAACCACAATAAAGTGCAAATTTTAAATCAGTAAAGTATGTTCAGTTTTGAAAAAATGCTCATTTTTAAACAATGCAGACATGTGAACTGCCTGCCTGTAAATGCAGAGTAAAGATACTTGTGACCGCTGAATGGGCAATTACAGGATTTCTGGGTACACTTTCCCTTCATGTGTGGAATGGTGAGGGCAGAAACCATTGTGGGGGATGAAGGTGGGTTCCCAGAGCACAATAAGGGTCTCCAGCAAAACTATTTGCTTTGTCATCAGTTCAAGGAGTTCTTTTTGCATATACTAGAGTTTTCCTATCATTTGTCTTATCAGTTCAATAGTCTTCTAGTGATTTCTCTGGCTTCTTCTGCAATGAAAACTCCCCTTCAATCCTCTATCTTGTCCTGTTCTGGGACTCTGAGAAGCTCACCCAACATTTCCTGCTTTGTATTTCTTTTCTTGCCTTGGAAATTGGCTATTTGTTCCACAGTAGGTAACCTTCCCACCAGTTGGGAGTCACATGGCTTCAGGTGCAGAAGCTGGGGGAACTGAGAAACAGAACTAATAGTTCTGCAGTAATTGTTCAGAACCTACAGGGTTAACATAGCTGGAAGGCTGACTTGCCTTATCTCTGTATTCTGTGCCACTTGGGAAATGTACTTCATAAAATGAAAAAATAGCTTAAAACTCAGGGCACTGCAAAAACAGTGAACCAAATTATTTTTTTAATATTGCCTTATTTTTGCTGTATCTTGTGTTTTAATAAACGGTTACATTATGGTGTTTCTTTATTTAAATCTGCCTTGGAGGCATTTGCTTGACTGGGAGAAGGCTGGGGCATGGCCGTTGAGGGAGCTGGAATGGGAAAGAAGTCCATCGGGGCATAGGGAGGGTGGCAGCCCAGTGGGCTATTAAAATATATATGTATGTGGGCAGCAATCAGCCATGGAACTAAACTTCCTCAGTGCAGATGCCATTTTAAGCACAGGGGCTCTTTCCAAGCTAGCAGGCCCAGGGATGCTCCTAGTTCACATCTGCACACGTCAGCATCTTCCAGGCACCCACAACACAAGTTTATTCAACCCCCAATATAGTTATTTAATATAGCATCTAACTTACTTGCAGAAGTCTCCTCCCCAGGACTATTAGGATGGGTGTCCATCTGGCTTTTAGGAGCTGCATATTCAATGGACTCTGTCTCAGATTTTTGTGTGGGAAAGAGATCTTGGCTTTCAGAGGAGCTTTCTTTCTCCTCCTCCTCCGAGTCTTGGTCAGTCTTTGACAGTGCCCAAGGGAATGACACTGCAGACCCATGACAATTGAGGTTTATTTAAAGTCTTAACAAAGCTGTTCTAATACACTTACATTTTAGAGTTACTAGACTTAATTAGGCAAAGTTCTAAAGTCCTTACTCAAGACAAAATCCTTCTCAATATCATCCCTTTCTAGTATGCTAAATAGTTCTTCTCTATCCTGTTTTCACACTCACTCAGTCTCTAGACTTTTGTCCATCTTTTACTGTGAACATTGTCATAATTTAGATTAAAAGCTTTAAATACGCATAGTTCAGCTTCCTTATAGGTCGCTTTTCAGCCACCTGGCCATTCTAGTTCTCTTTTCCGAGGTTCCTCTGATTTGTCAACTTAATGAAATGCCCAGAATTAAACAAAATATTCCAGGTGTGGATACTAAAGTGTGGTATGCGGAAGGATTATGAGCTATCTCCCATGGTGCATGTATGCATATAGCTAAAAAGTATTTGTATTATTTTTTATCAGAGGCATTAGTTTGCAGTTATTAACAGGTATTTCTTTAAATTCCTTTGGATTACTTCTCTGTTTTCACTGGTGTTTGCAACTCCACTGAATGTAATGATGTTTCTTCCTCTTTAGTAAGATCAGACCTAACAAATTCCTGCAATTTTTCACAGGAAACTTTGCCATTTATCATAACTATTTAGGGATCCTCCAGACAGTTTGCAATTCATGAAACATTGTCCTTGATCAATATGCAAGTATCAACAGAAATATCTATAAATGACTGGACACTATTAAATGAGTATCAGACAATGGGTGTCATATTCAGATTGCAATTAAGCTTTTGATACAATGTCCCTCAGTCTTACTCACATTCATATCTGCTTGGACAGGAACAAACTAGATAAAATCCTTCTATTCAAGGAGTAGCAGATTGATTTAAGATACTAGTTATGGCAGCATTCATCAGTTTACATCGCAGTTGTGATTGGTTTTATTTTGATGCAGCATACAAAGGGGCATCAACACCATAGCAAGTGTATAAAAGTAGAATAAAATCTCACTTTGTGTAGATTTTTAGCTCATCATAGAGCAGACTAACATATAGCATGGGTTTGGCCTTACCAACAAAAAGGAAAGGAACAGGGGATGTGACTGTAAACATGTGGATTTGTTTTTGCTCCCTCAAAACAGGTCTTTGCACAGTTCCTGTTTGCTCGCTCATTATAGTCACTGCTGTCCAGGAAATAAGTAATCAGAAAGTACCTTACTAACCACTGAAGTAATATGAGTGCTACAAATGGGATTTATATGCATTTTTTTATTTTGTCCTACTTTGCCACTTTATTTGAACTTTTTTCCAATTTAGTTATGTGACTCTTCAATTGCATTTTAACTAACAACTGGATAAGTATATTGCTTCTTTAAAAACAATCTGAATACAGTGAAATTAATACTCTTTTTAAAGTATCCTAGTGGGAGTACAGGGCTCTACTAAAATCTGACCAAACATGTTATAAAAGAACAACTTAAAGGAAGGACTCTAGTTATATCATTAATTATAGAAAAGAAAAAAGGAGAGAATGTACAGGTATAAAGGTAGCTTTTTTTTTTTTTTTTTTTTAATTTAATTCAGTTTTCACAGAAAAACACTAAAGGACTAATACTAGGAATTAAACAGAAGAGACTGGTTTTAGAGGCAGAATCTTAGTGCAGCAAGGCAAAGCCAAAAGAGGAAATGCATTTACAAAGAGGTCATATCATTGAGAGCGTGGTCAAGCTCCTCACTGATAGCTTTGTACTTCAGCTTCTGAGCATACAGCTCATCTACAGGTCAAAGGGCCCAAGGCAAGGAGTTCAACAAGAAATGCAGTAAACAGTCCACAGCAAGAGATTCATGGTAGAGAATATGGAGGGCAGTTGGAATGCAGCAAGTGAGGATGAATGGTGGAAAATAAGGTGAGAAGAAAACATGTAAACAAAAGAAGAGAACATTAAAATATAAGGCAGACGCTATACACATGTACTAACTGCCAAAATGGCAAGAGTTTCAATTTCTTATTAAAAATCTTCCAAGAAAGTTTTAGAAAAGATTTAGAAGTCAGTTCTTTCTAATGGTCACAAATGAGTCAGATAACCAACCTAAAAATAAATTATATTCCTATAAATTAAATACAATGGCCTCATGATTAGGTGCAATTGGCATACTGGGATGCAATAGTTAACTAAAAACTACTTTTAGCTTTCATCATTTCTTTTTTGAAAGAGAAGGAGTGAATAGAACTTTGGCAACTAAATGTCATGCCATCATTCCCCATGTCTTTTTCTTTTTTTGGTGCTACTTCCAACCTGCATGACTTTGGCTTTAATTTTGGCCGGTTCCCAGATATGATATTTATTAAGAGTGGCAGAGCTGATGAGCAAAGGTAGAGATCAGGGAATATGAGCAGTCTTCCTTTCAAACAGGGTTATCTGTTAAGTTCTCCCCCCTCCATAACTTTTGGTGATTCTTAAATGTAAATATAGAATTAAACTGAGAACTTTGGTTCTCATTCTATTCTCAATTATAAAATTAATTCTTTATCATCCAAACAAAATTACCAAACAAGGATTTTATTTCTTTATTTTGCGTTTTATATGCACAAGAATTGCAAGCACGGACCACATTTTATAGAATTAGATAAATCTATAGACTGACTAAAGAATAATGGTAGGAAAAAATGTGTTGTTCAAATGAGGGATGGACAATTAGATATATTGATGAAGTCACATAGTAATCACCAAAGCTACTGACTAGCTGTAGACAGGCAAGTAATATGGCTAAGTGATAAGTTAAATGACCCTGTTCAGAAATGAGATTCCATACATTATATACATATTTTAACTATAGTCATGGTTTCAGCTGCTTACATTGCTTTGCTAACAGTTGTTGCATGTGATCTATGGGAAGAAATGGTAGCTATTCCTTTCAGAAGAGATGCTAGCACAACTTCCAAGATTGATGCCCTGTCCTTTTTGTTGGAACATAATCTGGGGTCTAATTTACTTTTGGACCCAGGCATCTGTCTGCATACTAATGCGTGGCCCTCACATCTCCAGATTAACCATCACTATTTTTCTACAGAGAACTAAATTTTGAAGAGTGTATTCAAACAAGTTGCAGAAACCAAACACATTAATGAACAATATGTCTACATCTATGAATTACACATGCATAACTTTCAGTTTATGGGACAACTCTTTTGGAACTCTTCCCAGAGAACTGATTTAGCCTAATGATAGTGAGTGCCACTGATTGTCTTAATCAGGACAAAATGAACATAAATTCAGCTACACGGAGGGAGGGGACACATTCACCCCATGCTAAGGGATTAAATGATGTTTAACAGGTATGAAATTCTGTAATATGGTGTTTTAAAAAAAAAAGTTCAATATAACAATCTGTCTTATTAAGAATTCAAACATATTTTTAAGTGTTCATTGCTTAATCAGGGCAATAGGTCATCCACAAATTCAGATGAATACCAAGTGGATGAATTTTTAGGAGAAAATACTGAGAAAGAAGTAGCACAACTGTACTGAATGGTCTAGCTACAGGTAATTATAGTAGTATAAAGATTTCCCCCCATTATCTACAAAGAATATATAGTGCTAGAATTAATTGTTTCTCAGATTGAAACTGATGGAACTTGTAAAAACAGTAAAGATTTCAAAAGTAATTTCATACCTTCCAGATCATCAATAGTCTTTTCCAGTTTAGCAACTGTTCTTTCTGCAAACTCAGCACGTGTTTCAGCCTGGAAAAAGATTATATGGAAAAATGTCTTAGATACTGGACAAAAAATAATCTCTGCTGAAATGCGAATTCATTAGATAGGTTATCTCACCTCCTTGAGTTTGTCAGAGAGAAGCTTGATTTCTTCTTCATATTTATCCTCTTTTTCAGAGTACTGTGAAAATAGGGTGAACAATCTATTAAAAAAACTGGTAGGAAAATTAATGGATCAGACAATTTAACTTTTTTGTTAAGCTACTGATACGCGCCATTGACAAATAACAGGTAGTAACCTCCCATCATTCTAAAATGCTTTCCCTTAACTATCATCATCCCGTTTCCCGGACTCAACCATGTCATTGAATATCTCGAGGCCTCTTGTTTGCCCACTATCTGAATAAAAGTCAGCATGCCTTGTCTTTTGCTTGGAGACTCTACTCCCTAATCTGAATTATGGCTCCACTTGCACTGTCCTTTTTCACACCATTGCACCCCCTGGAACAAGCTATTCTTCACCAAGTGATTTCTCATCTTCAAATCCCTCCTCAAAAGTCAATTATTTGGACTACAGTTCTATCTTTAGTTTATTATAACTCTGTATCTGTGCCCATTCTGGTACCCAAATATTTGAATTGACTTGTCATAAGATTCAAGAAGCATATGTAAAGTTGGTTACCGCCCCCCAATTTTGTTCTTGTAAAACACCCTATACCAGCTCTATTTTCTTTTTATCCTTCACTTTTCCTCTACACTTCATCCATCATAGCTCATCATTTCACATGTTGCGTCTGAACTACTCTTGTGAGCTCCACAGGGCAGGGATCATGTGAATTTCAGTACAGTTCCATATATACCTATCTAGCTATATCATAGAATCATAAAATATTAGGGTTGGAAGGGGCCTCAGGAGATCATCTAGTCCAACTTCCTGCTCAAAGCAGGACCAACCCCAGCTAAATCATCCCAGCCAGGACTTTGTCAAGAGGCACCTTAAACACCTCTAAGGATGGAGATTCCACGACCTCCCTAGGTAACCCATTCCAGTGCTTCACCACCCTCCTAGGGAAAAACTTTTTCCTAATATCCAACCTAGATCTCTCCCACTGCAACTTGAGACCATTGCACCTAGTTCTGTCATCTACTAACAATGAGAACAGCCTAGCTCCATCCTCCCTGGAACCCCCTTTCAGGTAGTTAAAGGCTGCTATCAAATCCCTCTTCATTCTTCTCTTTTGCAGACTAAACAAGCCTACTTCCCTCAGCTTCTCCTCATAAGTCATGTGCTCCAGCCCCCTAATCATTTTTGTTGCCCTCCTCTGGACTCTCTCCAACTTGTCCACATCCTTTTTGTAGTGGGGGGCCCCAAACTGGACACAGTACTCCAAATGCGGCCTCACCAGTGCCGAATAGAGGGGAATAATCACTTCCCTCAATCTGCTGGCAATGCTGTTACTAATGCAGCCCAATATGCTGTTAGCCTTCTTGGCAATAAGGGCACACTCATATCTGGCTTCTTGTCCACTGTAACCCCCAAGTCCTTTTCTGCAGAACTGCTGCCTACCCAGTCGGTACCCAGTCTGTAGCAGTGCATGAGATTCTTCCATCCTAAGTGCAGGACTCTGCACTTGTCTTTGTTGAACCTCATCAGATTTCTTTTGGCCCAATTCTCCAATTTGTCTAGGTCACTCTGTATCCTATCCCTACCCTCCAGCGTATCTACCACTTTCCCCAACTTAGTGTCATCCGCAAACTTGCTGAGGTTGCAATCCACCCCATCCTCCAGATCATTAATGAAGATATTGAACAAAACCCACCCTAGCACCAACTCTTGGGGCACTCTGCTTGTTACCAGCTGCCAACTAGACATTGAGCTGTAGATACAACTTCTAAAAGGGTTCAGTAATGAGCAAGATATATTCCTATCCTGTTTCTCTTCTGTGCTAGAAAAATTTTGTAAGTGATGCCAGCAAACTAATTCAAAAGCAAAAAATGTTGGTAATACGGATTTAAGACTGTAGCTGCACAACTATGTCCTGTACTATTGAGCCATCCCTGAACATGTTTCATTCCCCAAAACTGAAGTATTAGAAAATCCAGAAATGCAAAGTTCGCTCCCAAATCCCCTTACACGGAGGTTAACTGTTAACACGCACACGCACACACACCAAAAGACATCAACCCCCAACACACACACGCCTGCAAAAAACCCCAAACAAACCTCTCACAATTACAAACAGTAGGAAAATGGGCAATGCACAGGAAAGCTGACTCTTCCCATAGAATACCACGCTTCATTCCCTCTTCAACTGCTTTACCTGCTCCCCCCACCATACAACTTACTGAATTATTTCATAATCAGTTAACATAGCCTCACTGTACTAAATAAATTGATGTGTCTTGTAACATAACTTAGGTCTAATATGTTGACCTGTATGCTAATTTCACACAATTGGCTCTCCAGTCAGATTGTCCCAGGAACTCTACCACTAACAAATGTCCTGGCTTCTGTTCTCTTACTGGTTTTATATAAAAGACTTTTTGGCATTAAATTCACCTTACGCACCAATACTTCCAATAATTCCTTGGTTAATCAATACAAAAGGCATGACAAGTTATTTTCAAATTCCTTTTGGTGATTGCTGTAAACTTGTATCACCAAGTCTTCATTCGCCTTGCTGACCTGTAAGCATTCTCTGTTTTTAACCAGGAAGAACCAACCTTCTCAGACTGAGCCTCCAGGGACTTCAGATTGTTAGTGACATTTTTTAGTTCCTCTTCAAGGTCACTGCATTTTCTACACAAAGACAAAAGTGATCAAATCAATTCCTTTCTGTATATTATGCCATTTGGTTTCCAAATGGGCTAAACAAGTAAATTGTGAGTTAACTTGTCAGATACACTCAGTGCACTAAGTTGGTGTACATGGCACTTACGTGGTTTCCCAAAATATACTATGGGGACTCCATTTAATTGATTTTTGTAGCAAATTATAGCTTGTTAGGAATTCAAGATAGAACAAATAAGACTTTCTTGAATCTTAGATCTCCATGCTCTCTTCTGTGAACAGGTATCTTCTGTTAATTGTAGCATGAATTTAATTAGAACATAAGCATGGCTATACTGGGTCAGACCCATGGTCTACCTAGCCCATGCTCCGGTCTTCCGACAGTGGCTGGTGCCAGATTCTTCAGAGGGAATTAACAGAACATGGCAATTTATCAAATAATCCGTCCCCTGTCATCCAGTCCCATCTTCTGGCAGTTAGAGGCTTAAGGACACCCAGAGCATGCGGTTGCATCCCTGATTGTCTTGACTAATAGCCATTGATGGACCTATCCTTCATGAACTTATCTAATTCTTTTTTGAACTCAATTATACTTTTGGCTTTCAAAACATCCCCTGGCAATGAGTCCAACAGATTGATTGTGTATTGTGTGAAGAAGTATTTCCTTATGTTTGTTTTAAACCTGCTGCCAAGTAATTTCATTGGGTAACCCTTGGTTATTTTGTTATGGGAAAGGGTAAATTACACTTCCTTAGTCACTTTCTTCACACCATTCATGACTTCATAGACCTCCAACATATCCCTCCTTAATCATCTCTTTTCTAAGATGAAAAGTCCCAGTCTTTTTAATCTCTCCTCATATGGAACCTGTTCCATAGCCCTAATCATTTTTGTTGCCCTTCTCTTTTTCCAATTCTAATGTATCTTTTATGAGATGGGCTGACCAGAACTGCATACAGTATTCAAGGTGTCGGCCTATAGGAGTGCTGGGGGAGTGTAGCTAGGAGGTGTGGCCTCCCTCAGAGATTGACGGCGAGGGAGAGCCAAACCTGCTCTGTGGGGAGGAGCCCAGGAGTACAACCTAGGACAGGCCTTCCCACTCAGCAGGGAGAAGGACGTCTCTTTTGGACCAGGTACTCTTGGGAAAGGGGGAAGGAAGGAGCCAAAGGAAGCCAGACATCCGTCTGGCTGCGTTATGGCCTGTAGCTGAGTCAGCGTGTTTCAGCTGGAGCCCTGCTGACCCAGTGATGGAACAACCCGTCACTGCCAGGGCCCTGGGCTGGGATGCAGTGGAGTCGGGTGGGCCTGCGTCCCCCGCTCCTCTTCCTACACCGACCTTGGGGAGATCGCTCACTAAGGGCTAGAGACTGCTTCCCCGCTGCCTGCCCTGCCCTGCCCTGCCCGAGGGCCGGGGCTTTGGACTGTTTACTCACCCTGCTAAGAGCTAGAGACTGCTTCTTGTTTGCTTGGCCCACCCTGCCTAAGGGCTGGGCCTTGAATTGGGTGCTTGCCCTACAAAGGGCTAGAGACCATCCCTGTTTGCTTGGCCTGCCCTACCTAAGGGCCGGAGCCTTGAACTGTGTGCTTGCCCTACCGAGGGCTAGAGACTGTCCCCCTGTTTTTGCTAGAATTCCCCACAGGGTGTATAGCCAGGAGGTGTGGCCTCCCTCGGAGAGTAACAGCAAGGGAGGGCTGCTGGCCGCACCCACACCAGGGAACCTTTACAGGGAGCTGTCACACTCCCTGGCTTGAATTGGTTTCCATTATATACAAGGTTTACAGTTTAGTTCAATGGCTCTCAGCACCCCCACTATAAAAATTGTTCCAGTACACCTGGATGTGGGCATACCAGGGATTTACATAGTGGCATTATGCTATTTTCTGTCTTATTATCCCTTTCCTAATGGTTCCTAATATTGTTAGTTTTTTTGACTGCCATTGCACACTGAGCAGATGTCTTCAGAGAACTATTCACAACAATACTCTGTACTACTTGTGCCTTCCCTGAACATGTTTAATTCCCCAAAATGCAAGTAGCTCTTTCTTGAATGGTAATACCCAACTCATCATTTTGTTTGTATACTTGAGATTGTTTTCCAATGTGTATTATTTTGCATTTATCAGTGTTAATTTTCATCGGCCATTTTGTTGCCCAGTCACCCAGTTTAGTGATATCTCTTTGTAACGCTTCACAGTCAGCCTTGGAATTACTAACTTGAGTAGTTTTGTATTGTCTGCAAACTTTGCCATCTCACTATTTACCCCTTTTTCCAGATCATTTATGAGTGTTGAACAGGACAATACACATCCTTGGGAGACCCTACTATTTACCTCTCTCTATGCTGAAACTGACCATGTATTCTTACCCATTGTTTCATATCTTTTAACCAATTACTGATCCATGAGAGGACTTTCCCTCTTACCCTATGAATTCCTACTTGCTTAAGTGCCTTTGGTGAGAGACATCGTTAACAGACTTTCTGAAAGTCCAGGTACACTATATCAACTAGATAACCCTTGCCCACGTGTTTGTTGACCCCCTCAAAGAATTCTAATAGGTTGGTCAGGCATGATTTCCGTTTACAAAAGCCACATTGACTCTTTCCCAAAACATTGTGTTCATCTATGTGTCTGATAATTCTGTTCTTTATTATATCTTCAACCAATTTGCCTGGTATTGAAGTTAGGCTTACCTACATGTAGTTGCGAGGATCACCTCAATTTTTAAAAAAAAAATCACCATCACATTAACTATCTGCCAGTCATCTAGTCCAGAGGTTGATTTAAGTGATAGGTTACATATCACAGTTAGTTCTGCAATTTCATATTTGAGTTCTTTCAGAACTCTTGGATGAATACCATCTGGTCCTGGTGACTTATTACTGTTTAATGTATCAATTTGTTCCAAAACCTCCTTTACTGATATCTCAATCTGGGACAGTTCCTCTGATCAGTTGCCTAAAAAAATGGCTCCTCATATTCTCTGCAGTGAAGACTGATCCAAAGAATTAATTTAGCTTCTCTGCAATGGCCTTGTCTTCCTGGAATGCTCTTTTAGCACCTCGATTGTCCATTGGCCCCATGATTGTTTGGCAAGTTTCTTGCTTCTGATGTATTTACAAAATTTGTTACTGTTACTTTTTGTGTCTTTTGCTAGTTGCTCTTCAGTCTTCTTTTGGCCTGGCTACTTACAATTTTACACTTGACTTGCCAAAGTTTATGTTCTTTTCTATTTTCCTAACTAGGATTTGACTTCCAATTTTTAAAATATGTCTTTTGGGTCTAACTGCCTCTTGTACTCTGTTAAGCCATGGTGGCTTTTTTTTGGTCTTACTGTTTTTCATTGCATCATAAGCAGCTCTGCATTAATCCAAAAACTATGTTGTTACATACTATAAACAGCCATTGTGGCATATCCAACACTGATCATTAAAAGTACCCAATGTTTAGTTTAGAAGCCCACTTCGGGGGAAAAAAAAGTTGTTCTTGAAACCTGAAGTATTAGCAAAATCATCCCAAACATTTTTAATGACTCCAAAAAATTACTAATGGAACCATAGCATGTTCCCTCATAAAAACACTGGTAGGCCTGATTGAAAATTTTCTGATTTAAAAGATTTTTGTTGGAAAATGCTGATTTAGTTGATTAACTTTTGCAGGGTCCATAGCCCCACCATGGTGACTGCCTTGGAGTTATTGATTCCAGGGCTTCCACGTTCCTTGCTCCCTGGATGCCCTGGGAGCCAGGGCATTAGGAAATTTTTGAAATTTCTAATTTTCACTGAGATACCTGAATGACAAAGAAACTCAAGCTTTTAAAAAATATTGGCATTTCCTGCAGAATGGAAATGTCAATTTCTGATCTGCTCTAGACACTGGCAATCTTTTTCATTAATGAGATACAATACTTGGATCCTATAGTGACGTCAGTATGAAAACCCTGGGATGAGGCTCTATGTATTATGCAAGCCCAGACTATGGGAAGTGATCCTGTGGAGACCCCTCATCCCCACATTCAGGGAACAGATGGGACCTAAAAAAGTCTTTCCATCTCTAATCTAATATTCCAAAATGATTTATGTACGTACAAAAACATTCTGAACAGCCACTCACAGTTCTGACACCTCAGCACGTTCCTCAGCTCTCTCTAGTTCACCCTCCAAAATGACAAGCTTACGAGCAACCTGCAAAGACAGAAAGGAGAATTATTTTATCCCACCCAGAGCCACCCACATTCCCCATTTGTTTTCCACAAAGCCCCACATCCCTGCAGATTTTTTTCTTCTCAAATAAAGGCTAGAAGCAGAACTCCCTGAAGATATGCAATCAATAAACAACTTATTACTCTTGACACCCTGGAATCAGCTGCTAGAGAGAGTGAACTCAATGCAGGATACCTTCCCCAGAGGCAGAGAAGCTACCCATTGTTCCTAGTATTAGCCAGCCTAAGACATCATAGTTACAAGCTCAAAAATATATTCCAAACTTGAACTGCCACTTTATGGGAAGTGTACAAACAAACAGTATTGAACAGTCTATATGACTGCTTTAAGTTCTTCCAGACCCTTTTTTAAAATCACTTTCTCACCGAAGCAAACAGCACCTGCTGCTTCCTTACAGTGCACTTTTTACCTCTTCATATTTACGGTCAGCCTCCTCAGCAATATGCTTAGCCTCTTTCAGCTGCATCTCCTGAATTTCCATTTTTTCTTCATCCTTCATTGCTCTGTTTTCAATAACCTTCATACCTCTATAGAAGGACACAAAATGGATTGTTTTAGAGATAATGTGGTTACTATAAGCCATTCAGAACATTAACCTAACAGGCTCTGATGTGAACTTCTTAATATCTAACTACTGTGACTTGAATCTTAAACCAATCTTAAATTAGTTTGGAATGAATCACTACTTATCAGATTTTCTGAACTTAACAGTGCTTGCAGCTACTGAATGATGCAGGATTCTTCCTTAGCTTATTGTGCTTCTTCCCTTTAGTAAGATCCCAATAGACTTTCAGTAGATTTAACGATACAAGCATTTAAAACTTTAATATATTTTAGAGATACCAATAGGAACTTTTCTTTTTAAAACCTTACCCAATGTTATAGTTCACAGAATAATTAGGTAACGAGGAAATTGCTAGATACAAACTGCTAGTTCTTTATGGCTTCACCTAGGAAAAGTATTTAGGTTATTCAAGACAAACTATTCAGACCAGGTTTGTGTTTTTTAAATGCTGAGAAATGCTTTCTTAGAGCTCAAATCTGTAGCAGTTTGTGGACTATTAGAGTAAAATAATATCAAAGGCCAATGTAGAATCTGTTGACTCTAATATTTCCCCTCCCAACACACAGCAACTAATAAAGTTTCAGGACTCTTGCCTGATGATCGAGGAGAGCCATCAAGGCTCACAAGCACCTAGTATTCAGAGCACAGCTTTGGTTCTAAAAACTGCATTATCTTTACAGATAGATCCAGCAAGAGAAACCCTAAAGCAGGGTGGATAAAAATCAATGATTTAAAAAAAAAATCAGAATTGGATTTTTTTTTTAATTTAAATCAGATTTTTTTGATTTTTTAAAAATCATCAATAAAATACTAAATTTCTCTCTCATTTAAAAAATAACAGTTACAATTAAATCTCATCACAAACATGCTAAACCTACACTTACAGTCTCATAAAAATGAATTAATAGCTCTAGTCTGTCCAACCTAAGTACCAGCTCTTGCTTCTTGAAAGTTCTGGGCTTTCAGTTTCTGTTTCAGTTTCTGTTTCTCAGCAGACTAAAGTCACATGTGCAAAGAAAGACACAGGCTGGATAGGAGTGTTGTTGTTCTGTGCTTAGGTGGTGGTGGAACTGGGCCAAGCAAGGCAGAGGAGTTAGTTAAGGCACTGTCTTAAAGACAGAGACAATGGATGGAGGCAGAGTGGAAAGGAACAGTGGAGTGGACTAGAAAGAAAAAGGGAAGGCATTATTCAGTACACACAAAGCTTCTTATATTCCCCCACATTTTTGCCACAGAAAAACTGTCATGGTTTCTGGACATAAGAGACCCTAACCGGGAATATTTTGAAGCAATTCCTTCCCTGGGTAAAAAAGGAAAATGTGTTAAGTGTAAGCAGTGCAAGAAGGAGATGCAGGGCTTAGTTGCAAGAATGAAACATTACAATGAAAACTGCTTATTAGGAGAAAATGATGTGGATGTCTGAAGAACAATGTGGATCAACCGGTTAGTAACTTAAATAATTCACTTTGCAATGCATCATTCTTCAAGACTCTCTCTATGCCTTTTAGTATAAGTGTGATTTAACAAGTAAATTCCCAAGCTGTTTGCTATGTTGGACGTTGCTAGAAAAAAAAATTTAGCTTAGCTAATCCTTATGGCTTGTTTAATTAGTTAATTGAATCTATCACCCAAGTGTACGGTACAGAAAGCTGCAGTAAGAGAAATCTAGAGTTGCCAGTTGTCACGGGGCGTCATTTTCTTATTTTATATTACATAATACATCCCTCTTATTTTGGAACATCGTGGCCAGAGACCATAAGGGTAATGCCATAAGTCTATTCCCTATTTTACTTCAGCATAACTCAGCTTTCCCAAGGAAACCCCATCCTATACTTGTTTTCTCAAAAAACAAGTGCCAGTGAGTTCTATGGGGCTTACTCCAAAATTAAGTGCACTCTAAGTGTAGTCAGTCTTAGCTTTTTATGGTAATTTGGACTCCGCTCTGCATCCTTGCTGAAAAAAATATAAATGATCAACTGAATAATAGAGTGAGAAAAACAACTATTCAAAATAATTTTTGAATTTTGTTTCAGGATCCCATTTAAGCATAAGAGACTGTCTATCTGCAACAACTTCAGAGTCATCCATTAGTACTTTTAGCAGCAGTGCTGCAAGTAAACATATTTCAGACAACAAAGTATCAGTAGCAAGCAAAAGATTTCAATCATCCAGTGAAATCACCATCATGGATGGGTTTGTAGTGAGGACCAGCAAATACCAACAAGACACCATAGATGAAAAGATTGCTCGGTTCATTTATGCCACAAATTCTCCTTTTCGCATTAACGATAAACACTTCATTGACATGGTTGAGTCCTTACAACTAGGCTACACTCCACCTGGTAGAGCAGACATTGGTGGAAAGTTGCTAGATATAGTGTATGAGAAGGAACATGAACAATGTGCAAAAAATACTGATGGGAAATTTGCCAGTTTAAGCCTTGATGGGTGGAACAATGTACACAATGATCTAGTAATACGTGCCTGTGTGACAACAGAAGATGGGGTTGCATATCTTTCAGAAACAATGGATACATCAGGAAATGCCCACACAACATAATATTTAAAAGAAGTGGCTGTGAAAGCTGTAATAAACTGTGATTAGAGGCCCTTCTTCACATCCTGATGTTGGGATGTCCACACTACATGCAGCTACTAGAAGGGGATACATCACATTCTTTGCTAATGAGATATACAGCTATTTCCTAGACAGCAGTATAATCCTGGATTCTATTTATGAGCCTAGGAGGAATATATGGTTTGGTGATTAACGCAAGGGACAGAGTCAGGACTCTTATTAGGTGCTATTTCACTTGAATGGATAGACAAAAATATATAAGTATTTTACAAAAAGCATAGTCCAACACATAGATTTGGCATATTCATTATAAAATGCATGATGATGAGGTAGCTGAAAGTTGGGTTCTGTTATCAATGCTGACAGTAGTGACCTGGTGCAACATCACAGATCCTGAGTTACCTCTTCTGCAAAATAGGGTGGTCGATATGTATCTACTTCGAAAGATAGGTATATGAGGAGCTGTAAGTGCATAGAATCATTATCAATGAGTGGAAGAGGTGAGACTAAAATGAGTGGTCTCTTGGCTCCCAGTCCAATGCCCTTCTCCTTAGCCAATAAGTGCTAAGTGGGGGAAAGCAGTTAGAGCTCCAGGCAGGAGCCAGCTCAAATTCTGTGCATATGATACAGAAAATCCAGCAAGGTCTGGGAGCCTGTGCAGTGCAGCTGGAATGTTCAGAAAATTAAAAGTAAGCATATAACAAGTTATTCTCTGTATGTGCAAATTATGAATTTCTGTATTTGTAATTGCCAAATTTGAATACATTTTCATGAAGACAACGAAATACACCTCTCCAATCTCAGGACTACTCTCCTGCCAACTTTAAAGTTTCTACCCCAGACTTTGAGACTCAAGAGTGTTAAAATAATCAGAAATGTTATTTAACATGATTAGTTCTCACTGTCCTCATTCTTGGAAACACTTGAGTCATTTTTGCTCAAACTTTCAATCTGAGGCAAGGACCACAGCTGGAAGCTTTCAGTCCAAATCCTAAGAAATTCTCCAAGTTATAGGCAACTGAAAACAGAGTTCTAATAGAAAGTTTTATGCAATTTAGACATTGTTACTGCTTTACCGATAATATATATTTTTAATTTATTCAAACAGTATTAAAAAGGCTAAGGGCTCAGTTCAATTCCCATTGAAATCAAAGTAATTGACTTCAATGGAAGATAGAGCCAGCTATAAAATAAATTGAAGAGCAAAGTTAAACAGTGTTTAGGGCTCAAAATTGAAAATTCTTCTATTTTAATTATCTGACTGCATGAACTGAATGTTGAGAGCTGCATCACAATTATTTGCAACCTGACCTTGAGATTTCCATGTGAGTTAGTGATGCATTCAATGGTACATTTTCTCTTGGACTGCACTCAGTACCTTAGATATAAGTTCATGAACTTTTATGTTGTTTATTTATTATAGTATCCCAGGGGTGCGCATAATGCTTAAGAGGTAAATAAAGATACAGTTTTACCCACTGGAGATAACAGGCTTTATTACAGCAAAATGGTACCCAAATTATAACAGATCATGGTGGAAAAGGAGTAGATTAGACAGCTGGAGAGGAACAGGACAAGGGAGAATATAGCCCTTGGGAAGTCTAGTTTCCCTAAAGTGGGCAGCTGGGGTATATATGATAAATTGCAAGTTTCTTGTCATTTTCTGGATGAAACAGAAAATGCTAGACCATCAAAACAGCTTATTATTAACCAGTTAGTGTCAGTATCATTTTTATGACTATGGCCCTTTACTTCTCACAATACTAAAAGTAACATCTGAAAAAGTGAGTGGGAAATAGAACTTAAGTGCACCAAGTCTTTAAATCCTACGAAGATTGTTAAAGTATCCTACTACTAGGATCTTCTGATGTTCTCTGCATTGTTCTTTTTGGATGCATACCTCTCACTTTCATCTGCTGCCTTCTCTGCCTCCTCCAGTTTCTGCAGAGCTGTGGCCAGACGTTCTTGGGCACGATCCAGCTCCTCTTCCACCAGCTGGATACGCCGATTCAAAGCTGCTACTTCACCTTCAGCCTATGCAAAACAATCATATAGCACTGGTTAAATAAAACCCAACTAGCTAGATACCAACAATTCAAAATGATCATATCTAATTACTTTTTTTTCCCTATTTATATTCATGGAACAGAGGCTTTCTAGTGTTTTAGCTATATAACCGTAAGAATTTTAAGATACAGAATATGTTTATTAAAAATATATCTACACCCTCTCTGCCTCATCACTCTTTCCACCAAATTAACCATTAAAAATCTGTTTAACAAGAAAAACACTTTCAAGTAATTGTACTGTGGAAGTTCTACAGGTAAAAATCTAGTTGGAACTTTTTTCTTAATCTTCTAACTCCAGGATGGCTCAGTCCAGAAACTCCACATTTGGTTTATTTTGTTAGTCTTGTCAAAGATCCTAATACTAGCCTCGGATGGCTTGTTAATGGAATTTAATTAAAGCAGCTTCTGTGTACATTAGGGGCTCTACCGTCTATAAACTCTTTGTCACATGCAGTCAGCACAGACTAGTATGTGGCACAGCTAGAAACTTTCCCAAAATAATTCCACTTTATGTTTTCTACTACCTCCATATAACCCTCTGAGACTGGGTGGGGTGTGGGGGGAGGGAAGGGGGTGAAACAGGAGACAGAGACACGAATGAGAAGATGGGGAATTCAATATAGGGCCCATGGTGGAAACTACACAGGAGAGCATCTCTTGGGTATAAGAAAGCTGGTTTTAGGATACTCTTGTGCTGGTGGATCAGCAGGAAGTTTCCTAACGCAGCAGCAGATGTATCCCTAGCCGAACAATATCATTTTTTGTGGGGATTATGTACCTCAAATAATTATCTAATTGTCTCTGCCTTTTTCCTTTGGTCATACTACTGCAATAAATTAACACTAAATCAAATATATCACCAATATACTCTATGTGTATTGTAAAATATACCATTTCTAGTTAATTACACATCTGCATTTTATATAGGTACATACATCTGTTGCCTTCTTCTCAGTCTGTTCCAGTTTTTCCTGAGCATCTTTGAGAGCTTCTGAGTATTTATCCAGTTCATCTTCAGTTCCTTTCAACTTCTTCTGCAGTGCCATCAGCTCATCCTCTACCTTTTGAGAATGAAAAATAAGTTGTGAATATTTTGACATATTGGTTGGTCTATTTATACATAAAGATAGCTAAAGACTTCTCCATACTATTAGTTTTAGATCGTGTTAAGATGTTTTAAAAGTGATGCTATGGAGATGATTTTTCAAAGTTCCTGTGTAACTTCAGTTGTTTAGATGCCAAGTAGTCTGCACAGTTTTACACTATGTTAATAAACCTAACATGGCAGCTGAGCAGGTTGTTTGGCAGCCATACAATAGACTTCTGAAACCAAGCTATATCTATGTTTCTGAATTGATTTGGCAAGCCTTACCTATGAGGAAAGATTTAAAGAAACATGCCTTGTTAGTCTTGATAAAAGACTGAGTGGTAACCTGATAACAATCTTCAAATATGTTAATGGCTGTTATAAAGAGGATGGTGATCTGCTGTTCTCAGTCTGCTATAAGTGGTACAAGAAGCAATGGGCTTAATCTGCAGGAAGGGAGATTTAGGTTAAATATTAGGAAAACTTTTCCAACTATAAGGATAATTAAGCACCAGAATAGGCTTCCAAGGAAGGTTGTGGAATCCCTGTCATTAGAGGATTTAAGAAAAGGTAGACAAACATCTGTCAGGGATGGTCCAGATACACTTGGTCCTGCTTCAGTGCAGAGGACTTGACTACATGACTTCTTGAGGTCCTTTCAAGTGCTACATTTCTATGATTCTGTGACTCTCATCCTCAGCTGTTTTAAGTAGCCATAACTCTATTTAACTTCGATTTAGCTATGACAATTTACACAAGTTGAGAATCTGGCCCTGTAAGTCCAAGGATAGAGTAATCCTCTGTGCTGCCCTGGTCTGAAATAAAAAATTATGCTACTACAGTGTGCTCCTCCTAAGGGAAGGCAGTGACAAGCTTGTCCCCATCACCTACAATACTGTCACTGATTTCAGATAATAGACAACTTCATGTATATATGAAAAATGTATTACACCCATTATCCCAGAAATCAGGGAGAACTCTTAATGAAACATAAAAAAGTTGGAACATGTTATGAAAAATCAACTCCATATTTCCTTTACTATTTGACTGTGTTCCCCTTTGTTTACAGGCTTTAGCCCAGTTGGTGCATATGTAAATACAACATTGGATCTATTGTATCCTTAACAGATGCATGAGGATAGTTACAGAATGAACCACAGAAGTACAGGGTATTAAGTAGAGTACAGCTTAGAGTCCATATCTCTTTAAGCGAGCGCTGCTACACTTCACAGGGTAAATTCTGAGGCTCGACTTGAAATATGTTGAATATGATCATGGCAAATCTGTTACCTGAAATACAGAGGTACCATCCACTCACTGAAAGATCATTATTTTGTTAGATTTGATGGTCATAACATTATTTTCCTAAAGCTTCAGAGCTTTAAACCACACATGGTTCTCCAATGGAAGGAGGGATGTATTAGTTCATCCAAGGTATTTCCAGCTTATCTTATTATTCAGACACACTCTACCATACCATATAAATCCATATTGTATTCTAAAAAGGTGCTATTTATAGCCCGCTGGGGGACTGCCCAATGACAAATTGCCCCCTGCTCCCTGGAGAATTTCTATTATCATGAGACTTCTTGCTGATAACATAACTGGTGTGCCTGCAGTTTGTCTGATCTGTCATTGAACTCATAGCACCACTTTTGTTCTAGTCTTTCCTGGGAATAGTTAATTTATTTAATTGGGGAGAATGATCCCTTATATAAGTTCAGTCTATTAAAAAAGTTAATTTAAACTACCTTTGTATGTGTGTTAATTTTTAGTGCAATTCTTTTCCTTTGTTAACTGGGGCCTGGAGGTTATCTTTATGGTAATTTTGATTAGCATGTTATGTATGTACATTACTGTACGTGTGCTCCAAGTAGCCTATGCTGTGGCAAAAAGGGCTAATATGATACTAGGATATTTTAACAAGGGAACATTGAGCAGGAATAAGAAAGTTGCAAAATTTGAGAGGATTCAGAGAAAAGCAACAACAATTTATGATCTGGAAAATGAACCTTACAATGAGAGACTAAGAGCTTGTATTCATTAGTGTTTTTTCCTTTGTATTGCCAATTAACTCAAGGTAGTTAATACCATTGTAAAGACTAGTCTGGCCAGTTCACAAATATTTGTGGTTTATACTAAGCTGATCCCTAAAAAAGCACAAGATATTTAGTTTATCAAAGAAAAGGTTAGGAGATTATTTAAACACAGTCTCTAAGTACCTAAGTCAGCAAAGTTCAAGCTAGAAATAAAATGCAAATTTTTAACAGTGAAAGTAATTAACCATTGAAATAGATTAGCAATGTGGTGAACTCTCCATCACTGGTAATCTTTAAATCAAACTGGATTACTTTTAAAAAGATACACTAGTTGACTTCAGTTTATTGGGTTAGCTGCAGGAATGACAGCATGAAATACTATAGCTTGATTTTTTTATGAAATCAGATTAGGTGCTCATAATACTCCTTTAGTACCCTTATACTTTATTTTATGCTCTAGGTGCTGTTGGAAAATATTAAAAACTACAATTAAAAGAATTCTAGATCCAACAATTTTACCTAACATCCTAATAAAAATGACAAAGCGATTAAAATAAAAATTCCTTCCATAAACACTCTACTCACTGCCCTCATACTTCTTTTTGATGTTGGCAAAATCATTTAATCTCTCTGAGCCTCAGTTCCCCATATTTAAAACAGGGATAATAATACATATGTTGAAGAGAACTTAATTAGGCATGGGAGGGCATATAAGTATCTCCAAAAATCATACACAGATTAATACTGTTGTACAAAGATTTTTTCCCCCGGGAAGTTTCTTCCATTCAGCTGTTAGTTTCCTTCTCTTCAGTTCGCCTATGCACAACATGGCACCCCTTTTTCTAGCAGAGGGGGACACGGGACACTGTTCCATCAGAAGCTTGTCATTATTATTCCTTGAGTCCACTTGATAGATCACTTTAGAGTGACACAATGGTAATTTCTGTCTTTGGGCTGTGCATGCTGGGAATACATTTTGCTCTGTTAGACTAATGTAATTCAAGAGTAACAGAAGTAGAGGGAGTTATTGTGTATTAATGTCGGTGTAACTGAGAGAAGAATTCCTGTTGTCTCAGTCATGCTCTCAGACTCTGGTGTTCTCAGTCCTGTTCTCAGATTTTCCACATTGTGCTACTATTGGGCAGGCTTTGTTTTCTATTTTCTCACTTCTTTTTCCTTTACAGCTACAAAAAACTTTCCATTATAAAGCCTTGTTTTTGTTGCTTATCACTTTGCCAAACATTAACTGTTTGGTCTGAAATTTTGCATGCCACATGTGTGATGTAGGCTGAATTTTTGGGAACATTTCAGCCAAAAGAGTTGAGCTGCTTCAGAGAATGAGAGTATGGAAAAATAGTGTTTTGCCAGTGTTAAAAATGCTGACAACTTTTTATTTGAGCAGCTCTAGTGCCCCGTGCTTTGGAATAGGAACTTGAAATTTGGTAGGGTGAGTGGCCTTTGTATTAAGGATGTATCTTTTGCAGGTGCACTGAAAATCCACCCAAATGTGGTGATGTTATAAATCTTTGAAAAAAAAATCCCCGTGTGCACATGCTTAGCAAAGTCTCTGATTTTAGCGGCTGAAAATCTCTGAAGATTCCATCATCATTGAGCATGCCTGAACCTCTCACAGTTCCTACTGCTGATTAGACTACATGTGCACCATTCCCACAGAGCAACTGAGGATGTTTCACCCCTCAGAATCTTATGTGTGAGCAGACCTGTGCACTGTGTTGTGATGGAATATATGCAGTCTGGCTACTCTGAGAGCACCACAGAAAAGCCCATGAGGAAGTTAATAATTTTGTATTCACTACAGGATTTAGGTACACTGAATAATGAGGGTAAAGAATAGCAAATATGTTAGGTGCCCAGCTTAGCTTAACAAAGAAGACTTTGGTGAGCTAAAACACAAAAAAGCTTACAAGAAGTGGAAGCTTAGTCAGATGATTAGGGAGGATTATAAAAATACTGCTCAAACATGCAGGCCAAAGCACAACTGGAGTTGCAGCTAGCAAGGAATGTGAAGGGGAACAAGAAGGGTTTCTACAAATGTTAGCAACAAGAAGGTGGTCAGGGAAAGTGGGGCCACTTACAGAATGGGGGAAGCAATGTAGTGACAGAGGATGTGGAGAAAGCTGAGGTACTCAATGCCTTTTTTGCCTCTGTCTTCACAGACAAGGTCAGCTCCCAGACTACTGCAGTGGGCGACACAGAATCGGGAGGAGGTGAACATCCCTCAGTGCTGAAGGAATAGGTTCAGGATTATTTAGAAAGACTGGACATACACAAGTCCATGGTGCCAGATGCAATGCATCCGAGGGAGTTGGCTGATATGATTTCAGAGCCATTGGCTATTATCTTTGAAAGCTCGTGGCAATTGGGGGAGGTCCCTGATGACTGGAAAAAGGCAAATATAGTGCCCATCTTCAAGAGAGGGAAGAAAGAAGATCCAGGGAACTATAGACCAGTCAGCCTCACCTCAATTCCTGGAAAAATCATGAAGCAGGTCCTCAAGGAACCCATTTTAAGGCACTTGGAAGAGAGGAAGGTGATCAGGAACAGTCAACATGGACTCACCAAGGGTAAGTCATGCCTGACCAACCTGATTGCCTTATTTGAAGAGGTGACTGGCTCTGTGGATGTGGGGAAAGTGGTGAACGTGATATACCTTGACTTTAGCAAAGTTTTTGATACTGCCTCCCACAGTATTCTTATCAGCAAGTTAAAAAAGTATAGGTTGGATGAAAGGAATATAAAATGGATAGAGAGCTGGCTAGATCATCGGTCTCAATGGGTAGTGATCAATGGCTCCACGTCTAGCTGGCAGCCGGTCACAAGCGGAGTGCCCCAGGGGTCAGTGCTGGGGCCGGTTTTTTTCAACATCTTCATTAATGATCTGGAGGATGGGGTAGATTGCACTCTCGGCAAGTTTGCAGATGACACTAAGCTAGGGGGAGTGGTAGATACCCTGGAAGGTAGGGATAGGATACAGAGTGACTTAGACAAATTGGAGGATTGGGCCAAAAGAAATCTGATGAGGTTCAACAAAGACAAGTGCAAAGGCCTCTACTTAGGATGGAAGAATCCCATGCACAGCTACAGACTGGGGGCCGATGAGCTAGGCAGTAGTTCTGCAGAAAAGGACCTGGGGGTTACAGTGGATAAGAAGCAGGATATGAGTCAGCAATGTGCCCTGGTTGCCAAGAAGGCTAAGAGCATATTGAGTTGCATTATTAGGAGCATTGCCAGCAGATCGAGGGAAGTGATTATTCCCCTCTATTCGGCACTGGTGAGGCCGCATCTGGAGTATTGTGTCCAGTTTTGGGCCCCCACTACAAAAAGGATGTGGACAAGTTGGAGAGAGTCCAGCAGAGGGCAACAAAAATGATTAGGGGGCTGGAGCACAAGACTTATGAGGAGAGGCTGAGGGAACTAGGCTTGTTTAGTCTGCAAAAGAGAAGAATGAGGAGGGATTTGATAGCAGCCTGTAACCACCTGAAAGGGGGTTCCAGGGAGGATGGAGCTAGGCTGTTCTCAATGGTAGTAGATGACAGAACTAGGAGCAATGGTCTCAAGTTGCAGTGGGGGAGATTTAGGTTGGATATTAGGAAAAAGGTTTTCACTAGGAGGTTGGTGAAGCACTGGAATGGATTACCTAGGGAGGTGGTGGAATCTCCATCTTTAGGTGTTTAAGCTGCGGCTTGACAAAGCCCTGGCTGGGATGATTTAGCTGAGGTTAGTCCTGCTTTGAGCAGGGGATTGGACTAGATGACCTCCTGAGGTCCCTTCCTCTAATATTTTATGATTCTAAAAGGAAATAGTGAATAACTACCCATTCACTGAGCACCATACATGTTGTGCACTGAATGAAGTAGGGTTGTATGGAAAAAACAGTACATGATCAAGTAATTAGACTGTATTATAATGTGCATATATAAGAGTTGCCATACAGTATTTAAAACACTTTGGGTACTTATGTAATATCATTAGTACTATAAAACATGAATAATGTGGAAGAAAATTTTTTCAGTTCTTTAAAGGCAAAGATCAGAGTGGATTCTTTATATTTTTAAATTCTGCTCCCACCACATCTCTACATACAGGATTATTGGTTTTAGGTTAATGGGACATGGACTGAGATTATAAAAAACATTGTTTTACAGCAAATATTGTAACTTAAGGATAACTTTCATTAAAATTCAGTTAAATTTTTCCACTTGGATGCAGCTTTTTTCTTTTCAAATCAATCCTTTTGCTTTTTCATTTAGTTCTGATATTTCATAAACGATTGAGCCAAGAAAAGTTTTGGAAATGTGAAAGATTCAATATAAAATATATCTGTCCCCCCAAAATCCCTCCTTTAAGCAACCTTGTGTGAACAACTGGGATTGCACAGCCTCCCTTGTCTTGTCATATAAAGAGTGTCTTCCCCTCCTTCATCAAAACTTGTGCAAAAACACTGACTTTGTGAAGCATTTCAGCTACTTATTGTTCAAAATTCTGTTTTTATTCAAAATTATATTGTGTTTTGTGTCTTTCGAGTGAAACTGGTGGGCCTTAAGTAGTACTGACCCTCTGGACTCATCTCTTGTAAAAATTATAGTCTGGAATATAAAAAGGGATAACATGAAAAAGCAGAAGCTCTGCAAGAAGTGCTGTATTTGACCTGAATCTAAAGGTCAAATATGAAATCCCTGCTAGTATTGGTACAGTGCCTGCACTCTAACACTAGTCATTGGTGCACTGGGATACAAATAAACTTAATGTAATCCTCTTCCAATCACATTTAGCAATGACTGCATGTTTGTGGAAAATATTTTTCTGTCTCAACCTTAGTCTTTGCCATAAAACACCTTTTACTTAAAACACTTCTTTGCTATGATGTTCTTTTTGTTTTGCAATACAAGTCTCTTCTCTCTAGTGATTTAAGTAACAAAGCACAGGTGACTTAAAATGTTTGAGTGAAATCTTGGATAAATCCCACTACATTAGACAGCTGTGGTTTCATCTGTGTATTCTGCCAATTTAAAAATCCCAACCACAGCTCTAGCAATGCATTCCTGGAGTCCTACAACCCAACACTGCTACTCTTGGGGGAAGACAATAAAGACCTTTCATGAATTGAAGTGAAGCACAAAGTAGGATTCCAACATTGGTAACATTACAATGTCCATTACGCCACAGGTCAGAACTGCAGTAGACATTTGCATTCAGAGAATCAGAAGAGGATTAAATACAAATATACACACATGCCAAGGAATTAATACTTGTCTCAAATTTGTCTTATCTGAATATGTGAAAATTATGTATTCTTTGCAGTCTGCAGTGTGTAACATTGCTCTAACAGTGTCAATTTTCCAGATATTTAAGAATATTACATGCCTGTCTGCTATGAGATCCCCTAATTTTGATTCCTCAATTGAAAAATACAGTTTTTGGCTATATTAATACAAATGACATTTAGGCTGTTTTGTAAGTACTGCTATTATTCATAAAATTTATAGTAAGTTTTAAAAGTGAAAATATATATCCATTTCCCTTTTCACAAAAGCTTTATTTTTACTCATGTTGTGCCAAAAGTAATGCATCTTTTTCTCTTCTGGCTCTTTTATAGTTTTATTTACCATTCTTAAGTATTAAACAGAGGTTGTAAAATTATCTTGAAATATCACAATAGTTCTTTTTCTTCTTTTTTTAAGCTCATATCAGTGTGCTCAACTAACAAGCTAATACTCAAGAAATGCAATCTGTTTGACCACATAGTGAGTCCAAATGCTGAACTTACTACATTCAAAAGACTGCAGTATAGTTCTTTACAATCTATTTGGCTGATAATCAAAATCAATACTAACTTTTCATGTCGTATTAGTAAGAAGAATCATTCCATAGAGTGGTGGGCTATAAAAACAGAGAAAAAAACTAAATGCAATACATTAATGTTCCACTATTAGACCATTCTTGTCAATTAAACATAGCACAAATATAGGGCAAACACCCAAAATAAGGAATACAATGAGAGGAAAAAGACTTCAATTACATCAGATTAATTACATTAATACAAATAACTTAGTCCATTACCTCAATTTCAGTATTCAATATTTCTGGTTATTCCCAGTAACAGAAATCTTACCTTACTGTCTGGAGTAGATGGTCAAGGTCAATTGGCTCACAAATGAGGGACATTTCTTGTACTGAGGAATAGTTAGGTGATCTGCATATATTTTGCCACAGGCTTAGGTTTAATTAATGATCAGGCATTGCTTAGGAAAAATCTAACTGTGTGTCATCCTTGTTTTTAAGCTACAAAGCTCTGGTCTCTTCCAGGAAGGTTCAAGCTCAGGGAAATTAAATGAGGAAATAATGTAGAACTCAGAAAAAAAGCTCTCTGGAGTACACTGAGCAGTCTAGGAATAGTGCTGCCATCACTGATTCCCAAATTGAAATGGATGAGCAAGTAAAAAAAGTTAACAGATTGTCCCGTCTGCATGCATGAAATATATAACCAAAATGCAAAATACTTCAAAAGAGGGTAAGCAGAACAATAAATGATACCTAACAATATTATTGTTTTCTCACCATCACAAGACTATGCTACTTGCATTCTTAATATTTTATTACAATTTTCCCCACAATGTAGATATACAATTGCTTTTATTTCTACTGACCTGTTTGCACTTGTCCTCAGCTGCTTTCTTGTCTGCTTCAGCCTGTTCTGCTCTATCAATTGCATTCTCCTTATCTAACTTCAGCATCTGCATCTTTTTCTTGATGGCTTCCATTTTTACTTGAGGTTGTGTGTCTCACACACAAGGGAAGAAAAACTTTACAAGAGCAAACTTGCAGTAAACTGTCTTTAAAAATGGTGGAGAAAGAAGTAGAGGACTGATCTAGGCATGCAGGACAGTGAAGCCTTGAATGGCTGTAGTTAGCTTTAAATTCTCAAAGACCCTTAACTCAATATTTTGGATGCAATCCAAATCCCTGGTGACCCTACCCAGATCTTTCATGTGCAGACTTTCTCTAGAACAAGTTGGAAGGGATTCACTAGGGGAATCTTCAGCACTCAGTCATCTCCTTATTTGGGTCTCTGTTTTCTTAAAGGAAAAAAATGTTTCCATTTTTAACTTTCTGACATAAGCAAAAGTGTTGACATATGAACACATTGGCCTGAAACAAATTAGCAGCTCTGGGTGTTTGTAGAGCAGTTAAACAGTCCCCAGGTCTATGGAAAATGGTCTGGCTTCCCATACATAGCAAGCAAGCAGGACAAACATCTGGAGGAAATGGAAGGATCCTTTTGGATTTAGAAACTGAAAAAAGTTAATGCACAGAAAACTTGAGACAATGACTACACATGCAAGAGAAGCTAGTAAAAACATACATCTTAATGAGAAACAGACATCCTATGTGTGATGTTATGAAACACATAATAAAATTATAGGTATAAAAATCATAAATCCTTTGGGTCCCAAATTTTACTTTCAGTTAGCCTGATGCAATTTCTATAATCTTGCAATGAATGTTTTATATGCAATAGAGGGCAGATATGGTACCCTGGGGGGAAGGACGTTCATAGGCTTTCATTTTGAGTTTGGTACCTAACTGGTATTTTGGCCTTTGAAAATTCTCCCCCTAAATATTTGGGGCAATAATATATATTTTATAATTCATTTGGGAGGTGATTCTATAATTAAAGTTCAAATGTCAGTTGTCAATTAATCTACTTCACCCTAGACATATTTGGAAGCTTTGATTCATAAGCTACTATCTTTGAATATGATTGAAGGAAAGCTGTTTTAGTTTTTACATTTGATATATATTAATAAAATAAATTGTGTGTTTTACAGAGATGCTTTTTGCCCAAAGGCAGCTCTTATAGCACCATCTAACATCCAGGAGACAAAAGCATGTTTGGGTTCTTTTTTGTCGTACAGGAGGGATTCTCAAACTCTCCCACAAGCAGGGCCTACATCTAAATAAATTATCTCATGCATAGTTCTCTTTGCTTTCATGACCTCCTGGACTAACACAGAATCATAGACATGAAGGGCTGGAAGGGACTATCAAGTCCAACCCCCTGCACTGAGGTTGGACCAAGTAAACCCAGAACATCCCTGACAGGTGTTTGTCCAACCTGTTATTAAAAACCTCCAGTAAAGGGGAATCTATAACCTCCCTTGGAAGCCTGTTCCAGAGTTCAACTACCCATATAGTTAGAAAGTTTTTCCTGGTATCTAACTTAAATCTCCCTTCTTGAAGATTAAGCCCATTACTTCTTGTCCCACTTTTAGTGGGACATGGAGAACAGCAGATCACCTCCCACTTGACAGAAGATCACCAGCCACTTAACATATTTGAGGAGGTATCAGGTTCCCCCCTCATTCTTTTTTTCTGAAGACTAAAAATGCCCAGTTCTTTAACCTTTTCTTGTTTTTGATCCTCTCATCTGGACTCTCTCCAATTTCTACACCTCTTTCTTAAAGCGCAGTGTATAGAATTGGACACAGTGCTCCAGCTGAGGCCTACCAGGGCCAAATAGAGTGGGACAATTACCTCCCATGCCTTACATACGACATTCCTGTTAATATACCCCAGAATATTAGCCTTTTTTGCAACTGCATCAGATTCAGATTCCATTCAGATTCAATTTGTGATCCACTGTGACTCCCAGATCGTTTTCAGAGGTACTACTGCCTAACCAGTTATTCCTCATTTTGTAGCTGTACATTTGATTTTTCCTTTCTAAATGAAGTACTTTGCACTTGTATTTACTGAGTTTCATCTTGTTGAATTCTACCCAATTCTCCACTTTGTCAAGGTGGTTTTGAATTTGAATTCTGTCCACCAAAGTGCTTGTAACCCCTTCCAGCCTGGGGTGATCCATAAATTTTAATAGCATATTCTCCACTTCATTATCCAAGGTACTGATGAAAATATTAAATATGTCTCCTCCTATTCATGAAAAAATATTATTAAAGTATTTAATGTGTCTTTAATGTTATGTGGCAGACAGAAACAGGAAACCAATATTATGTGACCAGCCAACATGCTGCTGATCATAAGTAAACTTTTTGTGAACCAGTTTGGGAATCCCTGTTAAACCATTTGAGTCACATAAGTTTGTCCCTGCTAGATGAGCTCATGTATTAATAAATAGATAATTATTTTATTTTATATTAATTTCGACCGTTCACTAAAGGAACTCTACTTTTGTTAAACAGAATTAAATTGTAATTTGGTAGAGAAATAATCCTTACTGAATAGACATGGCTGAATGTTCTGGAAAAAAACTGGTTCTAATTTGACTGAATCATGATCTTCGAAAATCACACACTGTATATACATAACATTTTAAAATAATAGTAATATTTTAAACAACGATCCACCAGTGCTCCAGTGTATGGTGAGCTGTGGGTAAGAACTGTGTGACAGACTTGCCTGGGTAAAGTGTATAGTGGATGTATGCAGTGAGACGTTGTAATAATCGGGCCTACAAATTTACCCTAATTATAAGCTCAGTTGGTGAAAAATGGGTAAAGGCTCACAAATTGTTAAACATTTTTATGTAACATCAGTGTAAGAAAAGATGTGGTGCAAAGGAGACAAAAAGAGTGAATTAATATAAATGAAAAGGGTTTACTGATACCAGTCAAGGAGTATGTATTATGAATGGTGAACAAGATGAGCAAAAAGTTGGAAATTGAGGAACCAAAAATTGGTATGCTGGAAATTAGGCCCAATTGGTGGACAAAATAAGAGGATGGGCTACTTAGTTCATTGCTCCCTTTTGCAGTCCTTAAAAAGAGACTTTGGGTGAAAACACAGGGGAGTGCTTTTTACTATCACCGCAGCTGTGGCGGAAGGATTCTTATCATAACAGAACTTGGTATTCCAGTGGGGACCTTGACCATCACTGCTGCACCGGGAGGACCCCAACCTGATACAAAGAATCATAGCACTGGAAGGGACCTCAAGAGGTCTTCTAGTCCAGTCCCCTGCATGCAAAGCAGGACCAAGCATTATCTACACCATCCCTGAGAGGTGTCTGTCCAGCCCGCTCTTAAAAATCTCCAATGACGGAAATTCCACCACCTTCCTAGGCAATTTATTCCAGTGCTTTACATATGAGGTCCTGCTTTGTCTTTCCTTCCCTTCCTTTGTGCATTCCTTTCTGCATCCCTCATCTTCCTCCTGTCCACTCTCTCTTGCTCAGCCTTTCACTAGATCCTGAAATCAACTGTATTGCATAGCATCAGTACGAGATGAGACGTCCCAGTCAGCTCTACCCAGCCTGAGGACAAATGAAGGAGAGGGACCTGACCAGACCAACTAGATGATGTCCCTGTTCATGTAGAAGAGCCAGCAATAACTTTCATTGCTGACCTACCAGACCAAAGCATTTATCCCATGACAGACCAGCCACTCTGAATCCTGAGAACATCAACAAAATGTTCCCCATCTTTTTCCCCATCTTTATTTTCCCCATCTTTATTATCCTAGGTCTTCTCTTTCTCTTGTGTCTGTTTTGTCTATCTAATGCAGGAAAGTGACTATCATTCTAAATTCAGAATTAAATAGAACTAACCCTTTTTCCCACACCAGGCAGGACTGTTTGACTGAATAAGAGACTTTAACCAATAATGTACATCTCTAGAAAGAACTTTGATTAGTTTTGTTTATTTTGCCTAAACAATCAACTTCAGTTCTAATGTTCTTTATCTCATTTTGTTTCTTTTCTTTTGTGTGTTGCAAATTATAAATTTATAAGTTTTGGTCTAAATTTTTATTGTATATTTGCCATGGTACGAAGTAGTCCGAGGTCTCAGTATATCAAGCCTTGGAGCTTTTTAACATTGTTTAATGTTGCACAGTAACTGGATTTTATTAGTAATTTTAGCCCATATATTACAGCTAAATTAATACAGATCTACCTCATTCACTACACAGTGACCGATAAGTGTAGTAAGGGGTAACGCAAAGTAAGCAGTATGTCCTAGTGTGGTGTAAATATATTCCTTGTAGGAGAATTTAGATAAATCTGATAGAAAAATGAGCTGATATTACTATAAAATAAGCTAAAAAAATGGTTCTTGCATAGTTAATCAGTTCTTACACTTCTTGTTGTCATTAAATGTAGAGCTGGTTGCACAACGAATTTGCAAATAATTGTCTATTTTTGACATCTCTGCAGTGACTAAATTATATTTTTTTTTCATTATAATTAAAAGAAATGTCTCCACTCTGTGCATGTTACATTACATTCTGTCCCCTATACCAGATGCTGTCCTGCTGTCACACAGTTCTAATAATTTCAAGAGATGGTGACTGATTGGATGATGTGAAACAGACATAGAGAAGCAGCATGGGAAGCTGAGGCAGCAATCTCTCAGACTGGAAACTCACTGGAAATTGGATCCATCCCACAGGAAAAGGCAATATCCTGATCCAAAGCCTTGTACGGTAAAAACTTGCCAGACGCAGTATTAACGTCAAGGGAATTATGTCAGACAGAACTGGATCCCAAAGCAGGGAACCTAAAAAAAACTTATAGGAGCTGGAAGCTACCACATGGAAACTCTTATTAACAACACATACATTGAATGGGAAAGTACAACACGAATATATGGATTATAGAAGTGTGTTTTATTGCTTAATAGAATCTTTCAATGTTTAAGATATTAAAATATTAAAAATAATTAATGATAGGGACAAAATAGTTTGGGATTCTTTTTATTTGCTTTCTGAGCCTTTGGCTTATACACGGGCTACATTTTCAAGCTTTGTTCTCTGTAGCTACAAAGGCTAATTTTTTTTTTAAAAGGGGGCTGAGATTCTCCGCATAGCTGAAAGTGTCACATCACTTCTAGCACATGGGGCTGCAGGCTTGCAGGCAAGGAGATTCTGATGTAAGCAACTTAGTTTGCATTAATGTCTGGGACCACCCCTGCCCATTAATTAACAAGCATAAGGAAAAGCAATGAGGCAACTCCTGCTCCTAGTTTATTTTTCTAAGATTCTCTTTTCTTCCTCTGCTCCCTCCTTAACTAATACCATGGGAAAACGGATGCAGGACACTTCCTGTGTGTGTAAGTGTTCCTATTAGGTGGACTATTACCTGGACAAGAGATGGTTTCTGAGGAGATACTACTGACCAGACATGTTTTTTGGGGGAGGGAAGGGGGGCACTAGAGACAGGATGCAAAACACTGCCTTCCTTTGGGGGCAAACATTTTGTATTGTCTGGGTGCTGGGGAATGCATTAAAAAGGTTTTATATTATTTAATCTTCTAATAAAATTGACAAAATGTCTAAAATCTTTCACAGTTCTCTGGGCTGTACCTTCAGGCCTCACATTCCAGACACTTAGTCTACTCAATAACAAAGTTTACTCACATAGTACTCTAGACATAAGAGGTGGCTTCAGCCTCCAGTGACCTGAGTCTCAATGTCTTGTGCTCCTGCTAACATGGTTCTGACCTGGCTGAGTCAACTAAACTCCTCATCACTTCTACGCAAGTTAACCTATACCACTTCCAGCCATTGTCATAGTCACCACAGAATTGTGTCTGGCTATCTCCACTCACTTTCTATTATTAGAGAAAATCAGATGACAGGACAGGACTATCTCCAGGGGCTAACACCACAGGGAGGCTTCCAGTAACCATCCTAGTGCATCTTCTGGTATCCAATTTCTCTGGAGTGCTATCATTGATAGGGCTGGGGCAACTTCCAGTTCCTGTTCCCCAAACCCAGTGCGATGCTATTAATGAGGATACTGCTCCCTGTTCTTCTTGCTGTCATGCTCTGAGCTAAACTAACTAAGGGGGTGGCTAGTACAGCCAGGTGTTTCCCTTCCCTGAAGACCCCCAAGAATGTGGGTTTCTGGATCCCAACTAGCTGCACAGATGTTCCTGGACAGCACTAAGAAAAACAGAGCTTATCAAAGTCCATGATGAATTTCTCTACCACTGAGTGAATGCCTGGGACTGCGCTGGGGGCCTGAGCTGCTGCTAAGGGGCCTGGGGTGGCATCTCCACCCTCTGCTGCTCTGCAAGGGGTTGCATCAGGCTAGGTTCAGAAGTCTAGAATTACTTTCTTCTCTGCTGCAGTAGCCGGCTCCCGCAGAATTAAATAGAATGAACTGACTGCCTTGGTGACTGCATGGTCAGAAGCTGTCATTGATAGATTCAAAGAACTGAGAGGGTCACTGTGATCTGCTATATACTCTGCTTCTCGTTTCATCTGATCCTGACCACAGACACCAGCGTGGCTGAGAGCAGACGTCGACACCGACTCCCCCCCCATCTCAGCCTCAATCCTCCAGGCAGCGCTCCCAGGGGAGAGCCTGGGCCTTCAATGCTTTGATCATGAGCCGCTTCTCTCACGCCGTCCAGGGAGCCTGTTTCATGCCCTCGGGGCCTGTGGGGGGAAAGTAAAAGGGGATCAGACCCCAAAGCCGCCTCCCCTCACACTCTATCTCCCTGCGCCCAGCCATCTGCGAGCCCCACAGGCCTCGCTGGTGAAAGGAATGTCGTCAAGGGCCCCCGCGTAGCCACTTCCACCTCTGTCGCACTAAAATGACGTCACGGAAGTGACGTAGAGAATAGCCACTTCCATTCAGAGACTGGACTTTGTCTCCCATGAATCACCGCGGAGCCCCAAACACGATAGAACAGGGGAGGGGAACCTTTTTTGTGTGAAGGGCCTGATGGTGGTCCTGGCGGCGGGGGGAGTGCGGAGGCGGCGCGGTTTCGCGGGGGCAGTGCCCGACGCCGAAAAGGGGTAAACGGCGGCGGGGTTTCGGCGGCCCCCCTGCCCCCCCCCCCCGGAACCCCGCCGCCGCCGCCAGGGCCAGACAAAATGATTTCGCGGGCCGGATCAGATCATTTCTATAGAAGGTGTAGTGTTTGCAGTCAAATCTCCCATCAGCCATTGAGGGACCCGGGGCATCATGGGAGTTGTAGTACTCACCCGGACAGTGACTCTAATCGTCCACTGAGCTATTCCAGGTATGAGGTGATACAAGGCTGGAAGCGAGTGTTGTCGTGACAGGCTGTGCCCTAAGTGTGTGGCGCATTAGAAGATGGTTGGAGGAAGAGGTGTCAGCCGTGCCACTGAGATGTGCTGACATCGCCGTGAAGGAGCCCCTGGCTTCATGGGATCCCAGGATCCCTCCCAGCCCACGGCTCTGCGCCAGCCCCAATGCGCCATGGGTCTCATAGGCTCCAATTCACTGCTGCAGCCCGGGACCCTATATCCCCAACCCTCCCGGACTCCCCGCCTTCCCAATCCCTACCAGGCACCCCCATTCTCAGTGCCCCCAGTCCCCGTCAGCCCTCTCCATACTGTCTCCATCATCTCCCGAATCATGCCCACTTGTAGAAGCAGGGCTTCTTCCAGTCAATAGTCCTGCTAGGATGATATTAGAACAAGCACCATGGCATCTTCTGGTCACTGTTCCCGGTGGGACACTATTCGAAACCTTACCGAGGCAAATTAACTTCTGGATGGTCACTGTTCCCAGTGGGATACCACTACAAAGTGTACTGAATTCATTTAATTCCAGTAACTCACTCACTGTTCTGCAACCTGTAGGGTAGCAGGCAGGTAAGCGCAGGTCCCTGTAGCAAGTTGTGTCTTGGGCGGGCAGTGCCATTGCTAGGCAAAGGCTGCAGGAACAGGAGATGCCAGTGCTGCTGCTGGGAGCTGCTAACCTCACAATGCGAGAGGGGCATGAGAGCAACAAATTACTTAGCAGCATCCTCCCAGGTTCTGGTGCATCAAATTCTTGCCTCCATCCCACCAGGTGCTGATGCATCATGGTATTTGTCATCTCCATCCTGCCAGGCCCCATCACATCACAGGATTTGTTGTCTATACCCTCCCAGGCTCTGGTGCATCATGGGAGTTCTCATCATCGGGTGTACCAAGGAAGTCCCAGTCTCCACCACACCAGGCCCCGGTGGTTCATCGTGGGAGTTCTAGTCTCCCCTTGGGCTCATCACAGGGGTGATCATCTCCACCTCGCCATGAGCGGTTGCATTACCGGAGTGCTCATTTCCACTCTGCCAGTCTCTGGTTCAGCATCAGCATTGTCTCCACTCTGCTAGGCCCCAGTGTATCACAGGATTTGTCATCTCCCCCCAGCAAGCCTCAGTACATCACAAGAGTTGTCTCCAGCCCACCAGACCCTGGTCCCTCATGGGAGTTGTCCTCACTACCCTGCTATGCCCTGGTTCATCATGTGAGTGATAGTCTCCAACCCCTGTGTGCATTGCTGAAGTTGCAGCCCTCACCTTGTCATGTCCTGTGCCCCGCCACATGATTTCCAATAGCATTTTGTTCTTATTTTTGCTTTTGCAGATTCCAGCTTGGGAGCAGAGCCATTTCCCTGAGGCCTAGATATGCTCCTTTGCAACCATCCTGGTCCCACCAGGTAATGCTACTATATGGACATCTGGCTTTAATGCCATTCTCTCAGTTAAATGTTAATTAGTATTTTTATGCTTCTGACTTCACCAAGACAAGTAGACTTCAAAAGTATGTGTGAGAACTCGGGTTGTGTTAGCATAATTAGAACACCTGATTTGCTCCTATGAAGAGCTTTTCATTCACAGAGTCATAGGAGGGACTGAGCAATCATCCTCATAATACAGATGAGGAAAAAAGCAGAGGATTTTTCTCTGAGAGCCATTTACTAGTAGGTGGTTATTTTAAGGCAGATTTTATGGAATAGGCAGCTACTTCACTGCCTTATCCTTTTTGCTTTTCTATTTCAGTAGCTTTAGGATTAGGGTTAGAGTTTAGAGTGAGAGATAGGGATTAGGGTGACCGTTTAGGGGTTAGATGAGGGTTACAGTTAGGGTCAAGGTTTAGGGTTAGGATAGTATAAGCATGAAGGTTGGGGAGGGGTTAGGGTTGGGATCACAAGTTAGGGTTAGAGTTTGGGGGTTGGGATCAGAGGGTGAGGGGTTAGGGGCAGGGCGAGGGTTAGGGGCAGGGTGAGGATTAGGGGTAGGTGTAGGGTTAGGGTGAGGGTTAGGGTTGAGGGTGAGGCTGAGGGTCAGGGTCTGAGGGTGAGGGTCAGGGTCAGGGTCTAGGAATTAGGGTGAGGGTTTAGGGTTAGTGGGAGGGTAGGCCAGGTGTCTGGTTTTCGCTGGAAAATCTGGCCACAAAGGTGACCTGGCAGCATCTGGTCAGCACTATTCACTGCATACTAAAAGTCCAGTTACCTCCAGTAACTGGCCTCCACCACAGGGGAGTGGGAAGCAGCAGCTGCTGCTGGAGCGTGGAGGAGCACTCAGGAATGGCTCTGGCAGAGAGAGGTACTGGCCGCTTCCCCGTCTGGCCTCAGTCACATCCCCCTCCTCTCCCCTGCCCTACCCCAATCACTCCCCCATCCCTGGAGTGGGGCTCCCCATCCCCATCTTGTTCCAGTCTCTCACCCCCAGAACACAGCGCTTACTCCCCCTTCCTGCCCCAGAGATCCCCCGAAATGTGGCTCCCCCTCCCCTGTCCTGCCCTAACCCTGGAGCACAGCTCCCCCCTCCCGTCCTGCGCCTCTCACTCCCAGAGCGTGGTTCCTTCTCTCCCATCCTACCCCAGTCATTCCTCTCCTGTCCTGCCCCACTCAGCCCCCATCCCTGGAGCACAGCCCCAGTCACTCCCCCAACCCTAGAATGTGGCTCCCCCGTGCCGTTTTCCCCCAGTCACTGGTCTCCCTCCCCTGTCCTGCCCCAGTTATTGCCCCCAATCCCCTGGAGCCTGGCCTCCCTCCCCTCCCCTGCCCCAGTCAGTCCCACCCTGAGCCCTGTTCAGCTGGCAAGGGGCGGGAGGTGGAGAGAGCAGGGAGCGATGGTGGTGGTGGTGGAGCCTGGTGGGGAAGAGACCTGGAGAGGAGGGGCCTCGGAGAAGGAGTGGAGCCTGTTCTAGTGCTCTGGGTCTGTTTTTCACAGATTAGAAAGTCAGTCACCCTAGTTGCTGCCAGTCCCAGATTTGTAGTGTTAAGAGCAGAGGGCCAGTAAATGACACGCAGTGTTGTGTGTCAGCCGGATATGTACATTTGTCTTTTTGCCTCAGTGCTTTAGAGAGAGAGGGTGGAGTATAAGTGTAGGTAACACATTATCTTACACAGAACTGTGTTTTTAATGCAAAACTTAACATGAGACATTCGAAGGGGGATTGTTTTGAGTTTCAAATGGGAGTGTCTCTGACATGCTGGGAGAATTGGTCAGCCCAGAAGGGTTACCATTGGTCTGGGTTTTCCTGGACATGGCCTCTTTTTTGATCCTCTGTCCAGGTGGATTTGTCAAATAAGAGGCAATGTCTGGAAGTTTGTGGAGTAGCTGTTGCACCTCAGAAAGAGTCCTGATTGGTGTGCTCCCTGATGGGTCCCTATCCTGCATGTGCAGCTGATTTGTATCTTGGTTCCTGCTGTGCAGGTTCAGCTGCTGGATATTACCAACCCATGCTCTGGGGACAGGGAGAGGCTTGCAAGGAGGTACTGACTGACCTGTGTCCCTGGCCTGTGTCAACTCCCCTGCCGCTGTGATTCGGAGTGACACTGCCCTCCACCTTGAGAGTGAGGTGGTAGGCATCTTCCCCCCTCCCCAGCACCCTGCAAATGCCCCTTCATAGTACAAACACACCCTTGCGGCAACCCCTGACTGTACCCCACCCTCCTGGCCGTGTATTCATTTTAGGAATTATGGAATAAGGTAACCTGAGTCTTACCTGGTGAGAACATTTGAATGCTCTGTCAATTTGAATTGCAATGAAGGTGAGCACATCTTGCTGCTGCTGACATAAGAATGAACTAAAGGGTTTCTGTGTCCCATGAGCCTTTATTTATAGCTTCCTTTGGCTTGCAAGCTATGCTGGGAAATTGGGGCGGAGCTTGAGGGGTATTTAAGCTGGCCTCCTGTGAGAGGGAGTCATTCAGCCTCTTGATGCTCCAAGGAGTTGTAACAAGTGTGTGTATGGCACTGGGTATCCTGGAAAGTATTGTTGTGGGCTAACAGTTGAAGGTGTCATGTGTTGTTTTTCTCATTTTAGAATATGGGATGTGTTTGTGGATAATGTACTGTATTTGTCTCTTTAGCAGTGTAGTGTACTTTTCCATGATTTCAGGTGGGGCACACTGTGCCTGATTACTGTCTTATCTAGTTTTTCTTTGGGGGGAAGAAAGTGTGGGTTATTTTTGACACTATAAATGTGTTTTTAACAGAAGCTATATCAGTAACATGTCAATAGCATTGGACTCTTGTAAAAGCATAGCAGTCTTCTGTATGGGTTGGAGTCTTTGCATTTGGTAGGGACTGGTCCAGTAATGTTCAACGGGAGTGTTTTCTCTTAATGTGACTTCATTCCCCTTGCTTCTATTGAATATTCAGCTGAGTGGATCTGTGTGAGTGAAGATCAACTTCAAAACTTGTTCATACTTGTTCTTTCTGTGTTTGTTTCCATAGGCTTCCATGACCGGTAGTGAGTCGCCCTGTGAGGGGAAGGGTTGTGAAGACGCCGTCTGTCCATCCTGGCATTGCTGTATTTACGTGTCTGCTATTCATGCTCGGTGAAGATGCCCCATTGCGATGCATGGGGCGAGGCCGCGGCTGTCCGCACGTAAAAGATATGTATCTGAAGGGTTGGTGGGTCCGAGCCCTGGTTGAGAGGCCGTGTGTGTGTGTGTGGGGGGGGGGGGGGAGCGTTTGTGTCCCGGGGCCAGGGATTGTGGGGTCAGTGGAGACGCTCCGTTCTTCGAGGTCCCCTCCTCCCACCACGGCTTTGAATCACAGGTGTCCAGTCCCTCCCTGTGGTGTCCTCCCCTCGGTGCCAGTTGCCTCGAGAGAACGTGAGCATTCCACTTAGCGAAGGGAGGTGGGAAACGGTGCGAGGGGACGGTGATGTTTGGTCGGGGGGGTGTTGTCTGAAGGACGCCTTAGTTCGCGTCCCTTACCTTGCGTATTGTGCCCCGTGGAGCCTCGTGAGCGGAGCATGACGTGAATATTGTTCCTCTTCTGTTCGTTTGCAGAGTCCGCCACCTCCGGTAGCGAGTCATCCTGGGACAGCGAGGGTCGTGAAGCTGATGTCCGTCTGTCCTGGCGTCGCTGCGTGCGTGCGGACGCACTGCCGCTCGGTCAAGACGCCCCAGTGCGATGCCTGGGGCGAGGCTGCCGTTCTCCGCACATAAAAGATACGTATCTGCTGAAGTGTTGGTGGGTCCGAGCCCTTGTTGAGGTTGAGGGGCTGTGTGTGGGGGGAGCCTTTGTCGCCAGGGGCCGTGGGGTCAGTGGAGATGCTCCGTTCTTCGAGGTCCCCTCCTCCCACCACGGCTTTGATTCACAGGTGTCCGGTCCCTCCCTGTGGTGTCCTCCACTCGGTGCCGGTTGCCTCAAGAGGACGTGAGCATCCCGCTTAGCGAAGGGAGGTGGGAAGCGGTGTGAGGGGATGGTGATGTTTGGCCGGGGGTGTGTTGTCTGAACGACGCCTTGGTTCGCTTCCCTTACCTTGCGTATTGTGCCCCGTGGAGCCTCGTGAGCGGAGCATGACGTGAATATTGTTCCTCTTCTGTTCGTTTGCAGAGTCCGCCACCTCCAGTAGCGAGTCGTCCTGGGACGGCAAGGGTCGTGAAGCTGATGTCCGTCTGTCCTGGTGTCGCTGCGTGCGTGCGGACGCGCTGCCGCTCGGTCAAGACGCCCCAGTGCGATGCCTGGGGCGAGGCTGCCGTTCTCCGCACGTAAAAGATACGTATCTGCTGAAGTGTTGGTGGGTCCGAGCCCTTGTTGAGGTTGAGGGGCCGTGTGGGGGGGAGCCTTTGTCGCCAGGGGCCGTGGGGTCAGTGGAGATGCTCCGTTCTTCGAGGTCCCCTCCTCCCACCACGGCTTTGATTCACAGGTGTCCGGTCCCTCCCTGTGGTGTCCTCCCCTCGGTGCCGGTTGCCTCGAGAGGATGTGAGCATCCTATTTGGAGTGTGGGGAAAGGGATATGGGCATGATTGAAAGTGTGGGTTCATATTTATAATTGGAGAGGATTTGAGAGGTTGTGCATGGAGTCTGTCATTGTGCAATTTCAAAGGTTTTGTCATGATGTGTCTTGTTTTTGTAGGTTCTGTAAGATGATGTGGTGAACTCTGGGAAAGAGCAGGTGAAATGAAAGTGTGCTGGGGATGAAGTTTGTTCCATGGACATGGATCGCTTGAGTAGTTTGCTAGGTGTGTATGGTTATTGATGTTGATGTTTGTGTGGGGCATAGTTAAGGTCTTCCACTGGGTGTATGGCAGTGGGTATCACAGTTGTGTATTTGGGTGTATTTGGTTGTATTTGATATGTTTTACAGCAGCCGTGTGGTGGTTGCAGGTGTTGAGAAATGTTCTATGTCATTGCAGGGGTAAGGAGTTTGAAGCTGAAGATCACCCTGTGTTAGGAGTATTTGTAGGAGAAGACTGCAGTGTAGTTTTTTGGTTTTTTTTTTCTTGTTTTTTTTTGCGAGCTAAAATGTATAATGTGTGTTTCTGGGTTTGATATGAAGCGTCTTCTTAATTTCAGGGCTAGGTTGTAATGGAGCAATGGGCTTGTCATTGTATAGAGATTTGTAATATCTACAAGTATTTGAGGATACTGGTATTTGGGGTATTAACAGTTGTAAAATGCTCAAGTGGTTGGAAGTCATTGTTGACATCTGTAGTCTCATGTGTAACGATTTGGGTGTTGTAAATCACATGTGTCTTTGCAATTGGGGGTCACTTAGATAGATATAATGTGTTGACTATATGTGTTCCCTATGACACACAGTCGTCTCACAACTTTCGTAGATAGATATAGTAATGTGTTAATACATTGAATGCTTTGCTGTATTGTTTGCAGTGTTGTGATCAGTCAGGTTTGCATTTAGGTCAGATGACTTATGAGTCATCCACCTAGTAGTATTCTCAGTTGTCAGCAATCTTGGGGGGGTGGGGTTAGGTTTAGGGGTTGGGGGTTAGGGGTTAGGGGTTGGGGTTGGGGTTGGGGTTAGCGTTAGGTTAGGGTTGGGGTTAGCGTTAGGTTTGGGGTTGGGGTTTAGGGTTGGGGTTTAGGGTTAGGATAGGGTTGGGGTTAGGGGTTACGGTTGGGGTTGGGTTAGGGGTTAGGGTTAGGTTGGGTTGGGGTTAGGGGTTAGGGTTAGGGGTCGGGTCAGGGTTAAGGGTTAAGGTTTAGGGTTAGGGTTAGGGTTGGGTTTCGGGTTAGGGCTAGGGGTTTAGGGTTAGGGTTGGGTTTAGGGTTAGGGCTAGGGGTTAGGGTTAGGGTTGGGTTTTGGGCTAGGGCTGGGGTTGGGTTTAGGGGTTAGGGTTAGGGGGTTAGGGTTAGAGGGTTAGGGTTAGAGGGTTAGGGGTAGGGGTAGGATTAGGTTAGGGTGAGGGGTGGGGGTGAGGGGTGGGGGTGAGGGTTGGGGTTGGGTTAGGGGTTGGGGTTGGGGTTGGGGTTTTAGGGTGAGGGTGAGGGTTAGTGGTTAGGGTTAGGATTAGGGGTTAGGGGTTAGGGGTTAGGGGTTGGGTTAGGGTTAGGGGGGTTAGAGGGTTAGGGTTAGGGTTTAGGGTGAGGGTTTAGGGTGAGGGTAGGGATTAGGGTTTAGGGTTAGGGGTTAGGAGTTAGGGGTTAGAGTTAGGGTTAGGGGTTAGGGTTAGGGGTGAGGGTGAAGGTTAGGGTTAGTGGGTGAGGGTGAGGGTTTAGGGGTAGGGGTAGGGTTAAGTTAGGGTTAGGAGTTAGGGGTTAGGGTTAGGGTTGGGTTTAGGGTTAGGGGTTAGGGTTAGGGGTTGGGGTTGGGGTTGGGTTTTTAGGGTGAGGGTTAGTGGTTAGGGTTAGGGGTTGGGTTAGGGTTAGGGGGGTTAGAGGGTTAGGGTTTAGGGTGAGGGTGAGGGTGAGGGTTTAGGGTGAGGGTAGGGATTAGGGTTTAGGGTTAGGATAGGGGTTAGAGTTAGGGTTAGGGGTTAGGGTTGGGGTGAGGGTGAAGGTTAGGGTTAGTGGGTTAGGGTGAGGGTGAGGGTGAGGGTTTAGGGGTAGGGGTAGGGTTAAGTTAGGGTTAGGAGTTAGGGGTTAGGGTTAGAGGGTTAGGGTTGGGTTTAGGGTTAGGGTTGGGTTTAGGGTTAGGGGTTGGGGTTGGGGTTGGGGTTGGGGTTAGGGGGTTAGGGTTATGGTTCGGGGTAGAGTTAGAGGGTTAGTGTTAGGGTTAGGTTTAGTGTTAGGGTGAGGGTGAGGGTGGGGGTTAGGGTTCGGGTTGGGGTTTGGGTTTGGGGTAGGGGTTAGGGTGTTAGGGTTAGGGGGTTAGGGTTGGGGTTGGGGTTAGGGTTAGGGGGTTAGGGTTAGAGGGTTAGGGTTAGGGGTTAGGGTTGGGGTTGGGGGTTAGGGTTAGGGGTAGGGTTAGGGGTCAGGTTTGCGTTTAGGGGGAGGGGGAGGGGTTAGGGGTCAGGTTTGGGGTTAGGGTTTTAGGGGGAGGGGAGGGCCCTGTCATAACTGTCATCTTCACTCCCAGTTTCCAGGGTTTCATTTTTGCTCTGTGAATTTTTGTGAAAACTGCCATTTTCTTTTAAGGTCTTTTATTT